>NC_132912.1:67857192-72857192 GCF_047675955.1 Chlorocebus sabaeus | reverse complement strand
TACCCAAGACTGAGAAGAAAAAGAGGTTTAATGGACTTACAGTTCCACATGACTGGGGAGGCTTCACAATCATGGTGGAAGGCATGGAGGAGCAAGTCACATCTTATGTGGGTGGCAGCAGGCAGAGAGAGAGCTTGTGCAGGGGAATGCCTCTTTTTAAAACCATTAGATCTCATGAGACTTATTCACTATCATGAGAACAGCATGGGAAAGACTTGCCCCTATGATTCAATTACTTCCCACCAGATCCCTCCCACAACACAAGGGAATTCAAGATGAGATTTGGGTGAGGACACAGCCAAACCATATCAGCACTAATATATACTTTTCTCTATAAATTTCTAGAAATCTGTAATACTTATCATAAAGACAGTGAAAATAAAACAACTCTAACAAAGGTAACTTCCTCTGTGAGATGGAATATAAGTTTTAAATGAGAAAAATAAAATACGGTTCTGAAATTATGCCTGCTTAAAACACTTTTTCCCTAAAAATTTAAAAGTTTTAATTTTAAAGATTATACATAACTATAAAAGAAAGTAGAGCCAGTTTTCCATTAACATGAAATATAAATAATTTAAGCATTATTAGTCACAAAAATGAAGGGCTAAAACTAGAATCTCAGCAACTATACAAAGTTGGCTCTGGAGTTAAACAAACATTAATAGTACCTCTAATTGTAATAGTTAATAGTTACTGAGGATTTATTATGTGTCAGATACTATATTAACACCTTAGATTTAATATAATGCTCACATCTATAAATTATAAATTAAATATAATGTAATGTTCAAATCTATAAATACTATTTTCCCCGTATTTTATAGAGGAGAAAACCTAACATCAAAGGCACTAACTTATTTGCCAAAGACACACAGCTAATAAGTGGAGAGGTATTTTATCAGATTCCAAAGACTCTCTATTAACCACAAAACTCAAGTAAACAAGTGCCTCTGCACTGAGATTAAAGGCGAGGGAAAGCTAATCAGTCTCAAAATGTCTTCTTCAACTGTTTATCATAGTCTCCAAATTCCTGCCATTACAGCCTTCAAGATAGGACCCAAAGACTGAGAACATATGCGATGAAAGAAGTGAATCAAAAAGAACTAGACCAAAGAATGAAACACTGAGCAATCAAGGTCCAAAAATTGAGGAGATAGGAAGTACTTAGAGGAGGTGTCAAAAAGAAAAGGCATAAATGAAAAACACAAATAACAAATTATTAATGGATTATATTTATATATTGAATATTTAAAGTATTACATTATATAAGTTAACTTATCTAATAAATTAACATTTTAAGTACCCACTATTGCCTGCTTTACAGTTTTACCAACTTAGTCAACCTCTTTAGCAATGTGAGAAGATATTAGTAAGTTTATATAAAGATAGTAAAGTAGGCAAGGAACTTCATCCCTCCTACTAAAAAGATAACCTTCCATAGTACAAACGTGGAAATTATGAGGATGAAATTATGAACTATTAAGTTGCCTTTAAATATTGTGTTTACAAACTATTTTTAATAATATGGACAATGCTTATCCCATAATGTTAAGCCCAAAAAAGGTCAAAATTTAAAGTTGTATAGATCGTATTTTCTAAAATTTGTAAAAATGTACAAGGAAGACAGACTGCAAAGAAATATTGAGGGAAGATAATTTTAAAACACAGAAAATTATTTCATTTTTATCTTTACATCAAGACTTCTTGGCCAGGCCTAACAATTTTCCAAATACAATTTCAGCAAAAACACAGGAAGGCACCCTATCGGGGTCTAATATAGTGATTCTCAAACTGGAGCATGGTTCTTGCATCAGAATCATCTGGAGGGCTTGTTAAAACGAATTGCTGGACCCCATCCCTAGGGTTTCTAATTCAGTGGGATCTGCATTTCTAACAAGTTTAGAGGTGATGCCAATGCTGCTGGTCTGGGAACCACACTGTAAGAACCACTGGTCTAAATAATTACACTTAATTATTATATATATGCATGTATTTGTATACCTACATTTCATTAACATATGTAATTGATTTTTCATTGTTTTATCTTCTAATTAATATATTAGCTGTAATTATTAATAATCACAGCTGTGTGCTAAATTATAAAGCTCCATAGTTAGCTAGATTGTTAGGTCTGACTGATCACTATGTGGTATTTACTTACACACTGAAACAAAAATGAAAAATAGCCCATCTGTATTTAAAAATTAAATGTTAAGAAGAGTTGTGAAGGGAAAAATACTTTAAAATGTTTAAAAGCAAACTCTGGCCCTTTTCCTATTCCCTTTTCTTACCGTCCCCTGAAAGGTACCAGAATTATTCTCCATGTAATTCCACCCACTTTAGGCCTGTTCATAGGAGACTCTCCAACATAGAATGACAATGATAATCATCCAATGCCATGTGACAAATGGCAGCATAATGAGCTGCTGAAAGAAAGAAACATTTACAGATCTATTAACTTGTTTGTTAAATGAACCATTTCTTGATGAGATTTTTCCTACTCTCTAGCCTGCATTTTCAAAGTTCTGTAGCACTGCATTTTTAAACATCCCAAAACAAAAACAATAAAGACAATGTTAATCTAATTTTTTATACAAAAAATGTCCTAATTTAATTTCTATATTACTAAATTCAAAGAACACAATAGGCAGGAAGGACTTTAATACACTTTTGTGATTTTCTGATAAGAAAACTATAAACTATCCACAAGGTAGTTCATTTTTAAGGAATTGCATGGTCAGAATATAATAAATAGGTTATTTCCAGAGTTACTAATATATAAAGACCAAATTTTGAAGCAAAGATAAAAGTTTATGTTCTATGAAAAGAATCAGTATCACGTTTCCACAATTTACAGTGATTAAAACGTTTTAGAACTAGATAGAGGAAGCAGTTGTACAAAGTTATAAATGTACTAAATGCCACTGAAATTTCCACTTTAAAATGATTAATTTTATGATTAATCATTATGTCCATTTCACCTCAATTTTTTTAAAATATGTAAAAATAAAAACAAAAAATAATGGCAAGACAACTTTCACAACTTTCAAGTCGTTTTAAGATTCTTGCTCCTAACATTGTACAAAAGAAAAAAAATGTAAGAGGAAAATGTTACAGTTCTTATGTATAAAGAAAAAAATAAATAATCCTGAACACTAATCCTAGAAAAGTATTTCATTTGGTGTTCCTTACCCACCAGGATCTTTATTTACGCTCCTTCTCTTGTGGAGGGAACAGTTATAACTTCAGTCTAACTTCATACATGTCCTTTTAGAGTCTAAGGAAAATCTTAGAAATTTCTAAGTAAAATTTTACACATACTCGAGCTAAAAAGCAGAGAGGTAAACAGGTTACTTTTAACTAGATCAGATTCAGACGGCTTGCATCTTTCCAAATAAACACAAAATTTAGCCCTCATTGGACCTTTCCTTGGGCATTTTTTTTTTAAGAATGTTAAGATTTGTGGTGAAATTTTCATTAACCCTACCATTTTTTTAGCCAGTCACACTATCAAACACATCCAAGAATAAAGACATTTTCAGATATGCAAACTTTAAAAATAATTTTTCCCTCTCCTGTGCCCTTTCTGAGGAAGCTGCTGGGGTACACGCTTCTCCAAACTAAGAGAGTAAACCATGAAAGAGGAAGACATGATCCAAGAAAGAATAGAAGACATTACAGAAGAGAACTGAAGGGAGATCCCAGGATGACAGGTGAGCAGTAGGCTTAAGATTGGAGCAGAAGGATAGAGACTCTAAGATGGGATATCCAAATGAATAAAAGAAAGGAAGAGAGAGAGGGAGAAAGAAAAAGATAAAGGAGGGAGAGAGGAAGAAAAACCTAACAGATAATCTGATGTTTAAATATAATGAGAGATTCATAATTCTTTCAGACAATTTGGTGATGAATTAGTGATAATCAAATAGAAAACTAAGCAGACAAAAGGGAACAGTATAATCATTAATGCCTGGGAAAAACAGAAGTTCTAGTAGAAAGGAAATTTAATTACAGCACAATATGTGGCTTGGCTGTGAATAATACATACATAGTCATAATATTAATAATACAAACATTGAATATTGATTTAACCAAATAATATCACATACTTTAAAAGACATGGGAAAGGAGCAATGTATAAAAAAGCTGACAGATTATATTTCATAGTAGAAAGTCAAGAGATAAAATCTGAAACTAAAAACTCAAGAAATGATTGTATAAAAATATTATTTAGAAAAATAGAGGTAAATACCAGAATAAGCAATTAAGAGTTGAAGGTGGCTATTATATCCAGAATGAGACATGAAGTCGGAAAGCATGGTGTAGGAAATGCTGTTTTTTCATTGTCTTATGATAGCCAGGTGCAGTGGCTCACACCTATAATCCCAGCACTTTGGGAGGCTGAGGTAGAAGGATCACCTGAGGTCAGGAGTTCAAGACCAGCCTGGCAAATAGGGTGAAACCCTGTCTCTACAAAAAATACAGAAATTAGCCAGGGGCTGAGGCAGGAGAATCACTTGAACCTGGGAAGCAGAGGTTGCAGTAAGCCGAGATTGCACCACTGCACTCCAGCCTGGGTGACAGAGCAAGAGTCTGTCTCAAAAAAAAAAAAAAAAAAAAAAAAAAAAAAAAAAAAGTCTTAAGATATTTTGCTTTTAAACAATTGTTCACATCATTAGATTTTGTTTTATGTTTTGTTTTGTTTGTTTTTTTAGTAGCTGGGATTACAGGGGCCCACCACCAAGTCCGGCTAATTTGTTTTCTTTTTTTTTCTTTTTTTTTTTTTTGTATATTTAATAGAGATGAGGTTTCACTATGTTGGCCAGGTTGGTCTCAAACACCTGACTTTATGATCCAACCACCTTGGCCTCCCAAAGTGCTGGGATTACAGGTGTGAGCCATCGTGCCTGGCCCATCTTTTTTTTTTTTTTAAGTTTAATTGAAAAATAACAATATTTGTTATCAATTGTTGAACTTGGGTATTTTATTTGTATAAATTTAAGGGGCACAAGTGCAGTTTTGTTACATGTATATATTGCATAATGGTGAGGTCAGGGCTTTTAGTGTGTGAACCTGTATTTTTCAAATCAAGCAAGAGTACTATGGTATATAAAACAATTTAAATAGTGCTTAAATTAAAACATCTTTATGCATATATAGATATGCATTCAGTTAAAATCGTATTTGGGCATCTGAATGGGACATAGTCTTATGAAAAAAGTATCATAAAAATCTCAGAAATCATAATGTTTAAAACCATTGCTGACTTTATCTTCTTGATGAGTAAAAACCTGTTACTAATTTCACCCAAGTTGAGAAGCCACTCATGGTTTAAGCAGCTCTGATTCTTGACATAACTTTCTAATTAAAAATGCATTCTGCTTTAGGACAAAAACATAAGCCTTCATTTCAGAGCTCATCAGTAACAGAATGGCCTTAGATCTAACTACATATCCACTTGAATAATGAGCCAACAACACAAAAATGGGCAGCAGTTTTAAAATCAAGATATTCTTCTAATAGGGTATGAAATCAGACAAAATGTCTTCTAACTTACTATTTCTCTCACAACATTAGTTTCTCATTATTTTTTCATTTGTCCATGTAAACCTATAAAAAAACTGAGTATCAACACTGTAATATAACCTAAGAAAATATTTAAAATTATGTTAAAGATGGCAAATTGAACGCAGCCTTCTCCCTCTTTCTCTCACTCTCACACACACACACTTTCTCTCTCAAGACTCCATTAAAAGTGTAGAATTGAGCAAAGAAGTCAAGCTCCAAAACACAGAGCAAGCACACTAAGGTATGTTACAGTGTTTATGGGGAAAATCCACACAGATGTGAATAGTAGCAGCTGTACATTCCAACGCCCCACTACATAACTAAAAATGTAAATGTTTATCTATGTCAAATAAGTACATGATCAAAATCAAATTCTGTGGAAGGATTATAATGAGTTAACCAAGTACCTTTATTACACACCTAAGCATTTAAATTTTAAATTAAAAATTAATATTTAAAGCTACGTTTTAGAAAAGCTGAGATTAAAAAATGAAATGACCCACATAAATTTTCTTTGAAAAGTTGCTACTATACTTCCAGTTCATAAGGTTTGGTTCTGCCCAAAAGGGTTCCAAAGTCAAATCACGACAAATCTATTTGAATGTGTCAGAGGTATTTCAGACATAATACATCTAAAGTGGAATTCTGGGTTCCTCAACCTACTCTACATCTGTAGATCATACCCATCTCCCACCAAGGGACCTTTATTCAAGATTTAGGAAGGAGGCTGTTCTCTGCTTGGAGAACAACCACAAAAAGGACTGCTGGTGGTATGCAGACTCTCCTATTGCTTAAAGCAAATCACTTCTGGCCCTAAATTGTACTCACCACTTAAATGGATTCACCATCCTTAGAAAACAGTTTAGCAACATCTTTCATTGCTGGAACATGTTCCCTTGGAAATGTTACTTACCTTTCCGACAAATACTCCTTCCACTACAAGTGTCACTCCTTCCTACCATATTTACCTCTCTTCCTGCCAGGTATTCTAGAAAACACAACTTAATCCACCCTATTACACTGCCATTCATACTTTAATAACTCTTGTAAGGGTACATTCTGGGCAGCCACCTGGCAGTCAGAACCTAAATTTGGCTGTGGCTTTAAGAGATTAAAAAATAGCAAAAGAAGCCACAGTCCCTATCCTTTAGAAATTTATAGTTTCCCTTTCCATGAAAAGGTTCCACCTGAGCCCTTTAGAGGCAGACAAATTTTCACAAAATACTTAAATTTTCCACCAGGGAATTTATTTTAAAGTCTCATAACAACCACACTGGATTTTTAAAATTATATCTAGCCTAAATTTTTATAGGTAGAGCTTAAGTTCCTTCTATCTCCTATGTAATACCCACTTATAGACATAAGACCTTATTAAATAATCTTCCTCTTTTCTCTTTTCCGGGCCAACCAACAAAATTACCATAACTTCTGTTCAAATATTAACCCTACATTTTAATTAATTCAAATTAACTTTTTAAATATAAAGCCAAGAACTCTGTGAAGATAAAGCTCCTGACTGTGGTCAGAATCAGTGTGCAGATAAGACTAAAAATCAACAATTATATGTTCTGAATCTGGAGTATAGAGTTGAAGAATCTACCATTTTTGATAATTCAAGTCAAATATATAAAAATTTATTCAGTGACTACCCAGGCAAGGTTCCAGTAAGGGTGAATAAAAATAAATATAAGACTCAAAGATATGTATGATCCTGGGGAAAGGAATAATCTAGCAGAAGAGAATAATATGAAAGATTGTACCTATTATATAGAAATAATTAACATGAGTTAAATCATTAGTCAAAACAAGAAGATACTACCTTTTGCTTATTGACCAAGATTTGAAAGAATAATAAAAGTATAGACATAAGGAAGTCAAAGCTCTAGAGAAGCAGATACTAGGATAATTCCTGGTATGAATATGAACTGGGAAAACATTTCTGGAAGGCAATTTGGCACTAAAATCCTTTTGAAAGTATATACTTTGGGCCGGGCGCGGTGGCTCAAGCCTGTAATCCCAGCACTTTGGGAGGCCGAGGCGGGTGGGTCACGAGGTCAGGAGATCGAGACCATCCTGGCTAACATGGTGAAACCCCGTCTCTACTAAAAATACAAAAAACTAGCCGGGCGTGGTGGCGGGCGCCTGTAGTCCCAGCTACTCGGAGGCTGAGGCGGGAGAATGGCGTGAACCCGGGAGGCGGAGCTTGCAGTGAGCCGAGATCGCGCCACTGCACTCCAGCCTGGGCGACACAGCGAGACTCCATCTAAAAAAAAAAAAAAAAAAAGGAAAGTATATACTTTGACCAAAAATAATATATCTAAGGGCTTGTCCCAGGGAAATAACCAGACAAGTCTTTAAAGGATTTACAGGAAGCAAGCAATATGACTTATAACCATGGAGAATTATAAATAATCTGAATGTCCTATAACATGGGTTTTTTTTTAAAAATAAAACCTATGATACACACATGGACATTAAAATGATGATATAGCTGATTATACATACATATATCAACAAGGAAATGTCTTTAAGATAAAGTAAATTTTACAAAACAGTTTTTTAAAAGGTATGCAGTGTTTCTTCAAGTAACATGTATCACTGTTTCTAAAGGTACACAATGTCCTCAACACTGTGACACAACAGGTCTAGAGCAAGGTTGGAAATGTAAACTTTTAACATGTCCACCCTTCCAGCAAGCGAGCACACAAACACACACACAGGCTCACTTAGGTGATCTTAATGTAAGTGCTCTATAGAGCATCCTTTGAGAAATGGCATATTAACATATCTCAAGTCTGGGAAGGAGTATATGTGCAAAATAGGAAGATGAAATAAGAATCTGGAGTTTGGAGTGGGTATCGAAGTAGGAAGAATAAGAGAAAAAAGAATCAGAAAATAAAATATAATACATCAACTCAATGGACAATTACATAATCATTAATAACCATGATGACAGAATGGATATAATGTAAGTTATATTAATCAACAACAACAAAAAAAACAACTCAGATCAAAAATGGGTAAAGAACTTGAGTGATCATTTGTCCCAAGGAAACATACTAATGGCCAATAAGCACATAAAAAGAGCTCAACATCATTAGTCATTAGGGAAATGCAACCAAAACCACAGTGAGATACCACATCACATCTTCTAAGATGGTTATAAGTTTTTAAAAAAATAAAGAAAGTGTTGACTAGGATATGTAGAAATTGAAATCCTCATATATCGTTTGAGCAGTTGTAAAATGGTACAGTGCTGTTGCTACGGAAAACAGTTTGGTAGTTCCTCAAAAAGTTAAACAGAATTACCATACAACCCAGCAATTCTACTTCTAGGTATATACCCAAGAGAATACTTGAAAATAGATGTTCAAATATTTGTACATAAATGTTTGCAGCAACAGTATTCATAATAGTCCAAAGGTAGAAATAATCCAATGATGAATGGATAAACAAAATGTGTATACTCATGCATTAAAGTATTATTCATCCATAAAAAGAAATCAGGTGATAGTTGCACACCAATGTTCACAGTAGCATTATTTACAACAACGAAAAGCTAGAAGCAACCCAAGTGTCCACTATCAAATGAATGGATAAACAAACTGTGGTATATACGTACAATGAAATATTATTCAGCCAAAAAAAGAATTAAATTCTGATATATGCTATAACGTGGACAACCCTTGAGAACATTATGCTAAGTGAAATAAGCCAGACACAAAAGGATAAGTATTGTGCAATTCCACTTATATGAGTGACCTACAGAGACAGAAACCAGAAGTTACCAGAAACCAGGGGCAGGAGGAAGGTGGGGTTACCACTTATTGGCTACAGAATTTCTGTTCTGGATGATTAAAAAGTTCTGGAAACAGGTAGTGGTGATGGTTACAAAACATTGTAAATGTATTTAACGTTCCTGAATAGTTCAATAACAAGTAGTTAAAATGGTTAATTTTACGTTATGCATATTTTACCACAATTTTTTATTTATTTATTTATTTATTTTGAGATGGAATCTTTCTCTGTCGCCCAGGCTGGAGTGCAGTGGTGCGATCTTGGCTCACTGTAAGTTCCGCCTCCTGGGTTCACACCATTCTCCTGCCTCAGCCTCCCAAGTAGCTGAGACTATAGGTGCCCGCCACCACACCTGGCTAATTTTTGTATTTTTTAGTAGAGACAGGGTTTCACTGTGGTGGCCAGGATGGTCTCGATCTCCTGACCTCGTGATCCACCCACCTCGGCCTGCCAAAGTGCTGGGATTACAGGCGTGAGCCACCATGTCTGGCCCACAATTTTTAAAAGAACAAAGAAACATCAGATTTAAACTACATACTAGACCTAAGAGGCCTGACATTTACAGAATATTTCACCAACTGCTACAGAATACACATTCTTTTCACTAGCACACAGGACATCCTACAAAAAAGACCATATATCAGGCCACAAAACAAGTCTGAACAAATCCAAAAAAGAAGAAATCATATCAAGTACCTTTTTATTTTAATTTCTTTTTTTTTTTTTTTTTTTTTTTTTTTATTGAGACAGAGTCTCACACTGTTGCCTGGCCTGGAGTGCAATGACGTGATCTCAGTTTACTGCAACCTCCACCTCCTAGGTTCATGTGATTCTCCTGCCTCAGCCTCCTGAGTAGCTGGGATTACAGTCACACACCACCACACCCAGATAATTTCAAGTACCTTTTTAAAGCACAATGGAATAAAGTTAGAAATAAAACCAAAATAACAAGAGAAGTCTTGGAAACTTCACAAGTGCATGGAAATTAAATTACATACTCCTGAATGATCAATGGATCAATGAATAAATTAAGACAGAAATTTTAAAATGTCTTGAAATAAATGAAAATGAAAATACAACATACCAAAATCTACGCAATAGAGGAAAAGCAGTACTAAGGGTGAAGTTTATAGCCATAAACACCTATATCAAAAAAATAGAAGGACTTCAAATAAACAACATAACAATGCACCCCAAGGAACTAGAAAAGCAGGAAAAAACAAACCCAAAATTAATAGAAGGAAAGAAACAATAAACATCAGACCAGAAATAAAAGAAATTGAGACAAAAAAGTGCAAAGGATCAACCAAATTAAAAGTTAGTTTTTTGGAAAGATAAACAAAATCAACAAACCTTTAACTAGACTAAGGAAAAAAAGAGAGAAGATCCCCTTTCAGACAAGCAAATGCTGAAGGAATTCATAACCACCAGACCTGCCTTACAAGAGCTCCTGAAGGAAGCATTAAATATGGAAAGAAAAGACCATTACCAGCCACTACATGAAGACACGGAGGTATACAGACCAGTGATACTATAAAGCAACCACATAAACAAGTTTAAAAAATAACCAGCTAACATCACAATGGCAGGATCAAATCTGCACATATCAATACTAACCTTGAATTTAAATTGGCTAAATGTCCCAAATAAAAGACACAGAATAGCAAGCTGAATAAAGAAACAAGACCCATTGATATGCTGTCTTCAAGAGGCCCATCTCACATTTAATGACACACATAGGCTCAAAAGAAAGAGATGGAGATCGGGGGGCAGGGCATAGCTGAACAAAAGGCAGCAGAAACTTCTGCAGACTTAAATGTCCCTGTCTAACAGCTCTGAAGACAGCAGTGGTTCTCCCAGCATGGTGTTTGAGCTCAGAGAATGGACAGACTGCCTCCTCAAGTGGGTCGCTTACCCCTGTGTAGCCTAAATGGGAGACACCTCCCAGAAGGGTACGACTAACACCTCATACAGGTGGGTGCCCCTCTGAGACAAAGCTTCCAAAGGAAGGATCAGGCAGCAATATTTGCTGTTCTGCAATATTTGCTGTTCTGCAGCCTCTGCTGGTGATACCCAGGCAAACAGGGTCTGGAGTGGACCTCCACCAGACTCCGACAGACCTGCAGCTGAGAGACCTGTTAGAAGGAAAACTAACAAACAGAAAGGAATAGCATCAACATAACAAAAAGGACATCTACACCAAAACCCCATCTGTAGGTTACCAACATCAAACCAAAGGTAGATAAAACCACAAAGATGCAGAGAAACCAGGGCAGAAAAGCTGAAAATTCTAAAAACCAGAGAGCCTCTTCTCCTCCAAAGGATCACAGCTCCTCACTAGCAACAAAAGAGAGCTGGATGGAGAATGACTTTGACAAGCTGACAGAAGTAGGCTTCAGAAGGTCAGTAATAACAAACTTCTCCGAGCTAAAGGAGGATGTTCGAACCCATCACAAGGAAGCTAAAAACCTTAAAAAAAATTAGACATATGGCTAACTAGAATAAACAGTGTAGAGAAGATCTTAAATGACCTGATGGAGCTGAAAACCATGGCACGAGAACTACGTAACACATACACAAGCTTCAACAGCCAATTTGATCAAGTGGAAGAAAAGATATCAGTGATTGAATATCAAATTAATGAAATAAAGTGAGAAGAGAAGTTTAGAGGAAAAAAGAGTAAAAAGAAATGAACAAAGCCTCCAAGAAACATGGGACTATGTGAAAAGACCAAATCTACGTTTGATTGGTGTACCTGAAAGTGACGTGGAGAATGTAACCAAATTGGAAAACACTCTTCAGGATATTACCCAGGAGAACTTCCCCAACCTAGCAAGGCAGGCCAACATTCAAATTCAGGAAATACAGAGAACACCACAAAGACACTCCTCAAGAAGATCAACTCCAAGACACATAATTGTCAGATTCACCAAAGTTGAAATGAAGGAAAAAATGTTAAGGGCAGCCAGAGAGAAGGGTCGGGTTACACACAAAGGGAAGCCCACCAGACTAACAGTGGATCTCTTGGCAGAAACTCTACAAGCCAGAAGAGAGTGGGGGCCAATATTCAACATTCTTAAAGAAAAGAATTTTCAACCCAGAATTTCATATTCAGCCAAACTAAGCTTCATAAGTGAAGGAGAAATAAAATCCTTTACAGACAAGCAAACACTGAGAGATTTTGTCACCACCAGGGCTGCCTTACAAGAGCTCCTGATGGAAGCACTAAACATGGAAAGGAAAAACCAGTACCAGCCACTGCAAAAACATGCCAAATTGTAAAGACCACCAATGCTAGGAAAAAACTGCATCAACTAACGGGCAAAATAACCAGCTAACATCATAATGGCAGGATCAAATTCACACACAACAATATTAACCTTACATGTAAATGGGCTAAATGCCCCAGTTAAAAGACACAGACTGGCAAATTGGAGAAACAGTCAAGACCCATCAGTGTGCTGTATTCAGGAGACCCATCTCACATGCAGAGACACATATAGGCTCAAAATAAAGGGATGGAAGAAGATCTACCAAGCAAATGGAAAAAAAAAAAAAAAAAAAAAAAAAAAAGGCAGGGGTTACAATCCTAGTCTCTGATAAAACAGACTTTAAACCAACAAAGATCAAAAGAGACAAAGAAGGCCATTGCATAATGGTAAAGGGATCAATTCAACAAAAAGGGCTTTCTAAATATATATGTACCCAATACAAGAGCACCCAGATTCATAAAGTAAGTGCTTAGAGACCTACAAAGAGACTTAGAACACCACACAATAATAATGGGAGACTTTAACACCCCACTGTCAATATCAGACAGATCAACGAGACAGAAAGTTAACAAGTATATCCAGGACTTGAACTCAGATCTGGACCGAGCAGACCTAATAGACATCTACAGAACTCTCCACCCCAAATCAACAGCATATACATTCTTCTCAGCACCACATCGCACTTATTACAAAATTGACCATATAGTTGCAAGTAAAGCACTCCTCAGCAAATGTGAAAGAACAGAAATCACAACAAACTCTCTCAGACCACAGTGCAATCAAATTAGAAGTCAGGATTAAGAAACTCACTCAAGACACCCGGAAGTGTCTCCAGGGAGAGGAAGTCGCCCGCCTCACCGGTATGGGCCGCAACAAGAAGAAGAGGAAAGATGGTGACGACCGGCGGCCCAGGCTGTTCTCAGCTTCGACGAGGAGAAGAGGCGGGAGTACCTGACTGGCTTCCACAAGCGGAAGGTCGAGTGGAAGAAGGCAGCCATTGAGGAGATTAAGCAGCGGCTAAAAGAGGAGCAGAGGAAGCTTCGGGAGGAGCGCCACCAGGAATACTTGAAGATGCTGGCAGAGAGAGAAGAGGCGGTGGAGGAGGCAGATGAGCTGGACCAGTTGGTGACAGCAAAGACGGAGTCGGTGCAGTATGACCACCCCAACCACACAGTCACCGTGACCACCATCAGTGACCTGGACCTCTCAGGGGCCCGGCTGCTCGGGCTGACCCCACCTGAGGGAGGGTCTGGAGACGGGTCTGAGGAGGCGGCCTCATCCATGGAGAAGCCAACCAAAGCCTTGCCCAGGAAGTCCAGAGACCCCCTGCTCGCTCAGCGGATCTCCTCTCTCACAGCCTCACTGCATGCACACAGCCGCAAAAAGGTCAAGAGGAAACATCCCCAACGGACCCAGGACTCCAAGAAGCCCCCAAGGGCCACTCGTACCAGCAAGGCCCAGCGCCGCCATCTGACAGGCAAAGCGCGGCACAGCGGGGAGTGAGACCAAGAACCAAGCGGTGGCCCAGCCTAGGCTGCGAGGACCTGTCCTTTCTCAGCTTGGCTGTCCCTGTAGCCCAGCCTGCACCTAGGTAATGACTGCACAGCTCAAGGTTGGGAAGCCAGGACCTATCTGGCCTGGGGCCAGCTGCCTTTGCCTGGCGTTTGAATTCCAGAAGGAGCAGGCAGCAGAGAGCAGGCCTCCCCCAGGAAGAGCCTTCAGAGCCGTGCTGGGGCATCTTCCCAAATGTGCACCCCACCTGGCACTCATCAGATTTCTGGAACTCAGAGATTTGTGTGCTTGTGATTTGTTTGTCCGTGATGCCATGCACACGGCAGGTTTCTGCGGTGGTGGAAATGGTCGGGGCCCATGGGTCTGTCTCCAGCAGTTTGCCCTGTGGCTACAATAAAGTACAGTTCTCCCTGAAAAAAAAAAAAAAAAAGAAACTCACTCAAAACCGCACAACTACATGGAAACTGAACAACCTGCTCCTGAATGACTACTGGGTATATAATGAAACGAAGGCAGAAATAAAGATGTTCTTTGAAACCAATGAGAACAAAGACACAACATACCAGAATCTCTGGGACATATTTAAAGCAGTGTGTAGAGGAAAATGTAGAGCAGTAACAGCCCACAAGAGAAAGCAGGAAATAATCTAAAATCGACACCCTTACATCACAATTAAAAGAACTAGAGAAGCAAGAGCAAACAAATTCAAAAGCTAGCAGAAGGCAAGAAATAACTAATATCAGAGCAGAACTGAAGGAAATCGAGACACACAAAACCCTTCAAAAACTCAATGAATCCAGGAGCTGGTTTTTTGAAAAGATCAACAAAATTGATAGACCACTAGCAAGACTAATAAAGAAGAAAAGAGAGAAGAATCAAATAGACGCAATAAAAAATGATAAAGGGGATATCACCACTGATCCCACAGAAATACAAACTACCATCAGAGAATACTATAAACACCTCTATGCAAAAAAAACTAGAAAATCTAGAAGAACTGGATAAATTCCTGGATACATACACCCTCCCAAGACTAAACCAGGAAGAAGTTGAATCCCTGAGTAGATCAATAACAGGCTCTGAAATTGAGGCAATAATTAATAGCCTACCAACCAAAAAAAGTCCAGGACCAGATGGATTCACGGTCAAATTCTACCAGAGGTACAAAGAGGAGCTGGTATCATTCCTTCCGAAACTATTCCAATCAATAGAAAAAGAAGGAATCCTCCGTAACTCATTTTATGAGACCAGCATCATCCACATACCAAAGCCTGGCAGAGACACAACAACAACAAAAAAAGAGAATTTTAGACCAATATCCCTGATGAACATTGATGCAAAAATCCTCAATAAAATACTGGCAAATTGAATCCAGCAGCACATCAACTGGATCCACCATGACTGATCCACAACGATCAAGTCAGCTTCATCCCTGGGATGCAAGGCTGGTTCAACATATGCAAATCAATAAATATAATCCATCACATAAACAGAACCAATGATGAAAACCACATGATTATCTCAATAGATGCAGAAAAGGCCTTTGACAAAATGCAACAGCCCTTCATGCTAAAAACTCTCAATAAACTAAGTATTGATGGACCGTATCCCAAAATAATAAGAGCTATTTATGACAAACCCACAGCCAATATCATACTGAATGGGTAAAAATTGGAAGCATTCCCTTTGAAAACCGGCACAAGACAGGGATGCCCTCTCTCACCACTCCTATTCAACATAAGTATTGGAAGTTCTGGCCAGGGCAATCAGGCAAGAGAAAGAAATAAAGGGTATTCACTTAGAAAAAGAGGAAGTCAAATTGTCCCTGTTTGCAGATGACATGATTGTGTATTTAGAAAACCCCATCGTCTCAGCCCACAATCTTCTTAAGCTGATAAGCAACTTCGGCAAAGTCTCAGGATACAAAATCAACGTGCAAATATCACAAGCATTCCTACACACCAGTAACAGACACACAGAGAGCCAAATCATGAGTGAACTCCCATTCACAATTGCTACAAATAGAATAAAATACCTAGGAATACGACTTGCAAGGGATGTGAAGGACCTCTTCAAGGAGAACTACAAACCACTGCTCAAGGAAATCAGAGAAAGGACACAAACAAATAGAAAAACATTTCATGCTTATGGAGAGAAGAATCAATATCATGAAAATGGCCATACTGCCCAAGGTAATGTATAGATTCAATGCCATCCCCATCAAGCTACCAATGACTTTCTTCACAGAATTGGAAAAAACTACTTTAAAGTTCATATGGAACCAAAAAAGAGCCCGCATAGCCAAGACAATCCTAAGCAAAAAGAACAAAGCTGAAGGCATCATGCTACCTGACTTCAAACTATACTACAAGGCTACGGTAACCAAAACAGCATGGTACTGGTACCAAAATAGAGATATAGACCAATGGAACAGAACAGAGGCCTCAGAAATAACACCACACACCTACAACCATCTGATATTTGACAAACCTGACAAAAACAAGAAATGGGGAAAGGATTCCCTATTTAACAAATGGTGCTAGGAAAACTGGCTAACCATATGTAGAAAGCTCACACTGGATCCCTTCCTTACATCTTATACAAAGATTAATTCAAGATGGATTAAAGACTTAAATGTAAGACCTAAAACCATAAAAACCTAGAAGAAAACCTAGGCAATACCAATCAGGACATAGGCATGGGCAAGGACTTCATGACTAAAACACCAAAAGCAATGGCAACAAAAGCTGAAATAGACAAATGGGACCTAATTAAACTAAAGAGCTTCTGCAGAGCAAAAGAAACTACCATCAGAGTGAACAAGCAACCTACAGAATGGGAGAAAATGTTTGCAATCTACGCATCTGACAAAGGACTAATATCCAGAATCTACAAAGAACTTAAACAAATTTCCAAGAAAAAGACAAACAACCCCATCAAAAAGTGGAGAAAGGATATGAACAGAGACTTCTCAAAAGAAGACATTTATGCAGCCAACAGACACATGAAAAAATGCTCATCATCACTGGTCATCAGAGAAATGCAAATCAAAACCAGAAAGAGATACCATTTCACACCAGTTAGAATGGCGATCATTAAAAAGTCAGGAAACAACAGATGCTGGGGAGGATGTGGAGAAACAGGAACAGTTTTACACTGCTGGTGGGAGTGTAAACTAGTTCAACCATTTGGAAGACAGTGTGGTGATTCCTCAGGGATCTAGAAGCAGAAATACCATTTGACCCAGCGATCCCATTGCTGGGTATATACCCAGAAGATTATAAATCATGCTACTATAAAGATACATGCACATGTATGTCTATTGCGGCACTATTCACAATAGCAAAAACTTGCAACCAACCCAAATGTCTGTCAATGATAGACTGGATTAAGAAAATGTGGCACATATACACCATGGAATACTATGCAGCCATAAAAAAGGATGAGCTCATGTCCTTTGCAGGGACATGGATGCAGTTGGAAACCATCATTCTGAGCAAACTATCGCAAGGACAGGAAACTAAACACCACATGTTCTCACTCATAGGTGGGAATTGAACAATGAGAACACTTGGACACAGGTAGGTGAACATCATACCCCGGGGCCTGTCATGGGGTGGGGGGCAGCAGGAGGGATAGTATTAGGAGAAATACCTAATGTAAACAACGAGTTGATGGGTGCATTAAACCAACATGGCACATGTATACCTATGTTACAAACCTGCACGTGGTGCACATGTACCCTAGAACTAAAGTATAATAAAATAAAATAAAAATAAAATCTAATAAAATAAATAAATAAATAAATAGAGGAAGAAAATTCTACCATGCAAATGGAAAACAGAAAAAAGTAGGAGTTGCAATCCTAGTTTCTGACAAAACAGACTGTAAGTCAACAAATCACAAAAGACAAAGAAGGGCATTACATAATGGTAAAGGGTTCAACTCAACAAGATATAACCATCCTGAATTATATTCGCCCAACACAGGAGGACTCAGATTAATAAAGCAGGTTCCTAGAGACCATCAAAGAAACTTATACTTCCAGACAATGATAGTAGGAGACTTTAGTATGCCACTGACAATATTAGATCATTGGGACAGAAAAGTAACAATGATATTCAGGACCGGAACTCAGTACTAGATCAAATAGACCTGATAGATATCTACAGAAGTCTCCATCCAAAAGCAACAGAATATACATTCTTCTCATTGCCACATGGAACGTACTCTAAAATCAATCACATAATCAGAAGTAAAATGCTCCTCAGCAAATGCAAAAGCACTAAAATCGTAACAATCTCTCGTACCACAGTGCAATCAAATTAGAAATCAAGACTAAGAAATTCATTCAAACCCATGCAATTACATGTAAATTGAATAACCTGCTCCTGAATGACTTTCAGGTAAATAATGAAAATAAGGCAGAAATCAAGAAGTTCCTTGAAATGAATGAGAACGAAGATATAACATACCAGAATCTCTGGGATACAACCAAGGCAGTGTTAGAGGGGAAATTTATAGCACTAATTGCCCACATCAAAAAGTTAGAAAGATCTCAAGTTAACAACCTAACATCACAACTGAGAGAACTAGAGAACTAAGAGCAAACAAACCCCAAAGCTACTAGAAGACAAGAAATAACCAAAATTGGAGCTGAACTGAAAGAGACTAAGAAGGGAAAAATCATTCAAAAGATCAATGAATCCAGGGGGTGGTTTTCAAAAAAAAATAAAATAGACTGCTAGCTAGATTAATGAAGAAGAGAGAAGATTCAAAAAAACACAATCAGAAACAACAAGGAGGATCTTACCACTGATCCCACAGAAATACAAACAATCATCAGAGAATATTAAGAACATCTCTATGCACATAAACTAGAAGATCTAGAAGAAATGGATAAATTCCTGGACACATACACCCTTCCAAGACTGAACCAGAAAAAAAAAATAGAATCCCTGAACAGACCAATAACAAGCTCTGAAATTGAATCAGTAATAAACAGCCTACCAACCAAAAAAAAAAGCCCAGGACCAGAGAGATTCTCAGTTGAATTCTACCAGATGTACATAGAAGAGCTGGTACCATTCCTGCTAAAACTATTCCAAAAAACTGAGGAGAAGGGACTCCTCCCTAACTCATTTTATGAGGCCAGCATCATCCTGACACTAAAATATGGCAGAGATACAACAAAAAAAAAAAGGAAACTTCAGGCCAATATCCTTGATGAACACTGATGCAAAAATACTCAACAAAATACTAGCAAACTGAATCGAGCAGCACATCAAAAAACTTATCCACCATGAACAAGTAGGCTTTATCCCTGGGATGCAAGGTTGGTTCAACATACACAAATCAATAAATGTGATTCATCACATAAATAGAACTAAAGACAAAAACCACATAATTATCTCACTAGATGCAGAAAAGCCTTTTGACAAAATTCAACACTTCTTCATGTTAAAAACTCAATAAATTAGGTATTGAAGGAACATATCTCAAAATAATAAGAGCCATCTATGACAGACCCACAGCCAATATCATACTGAATGGGCAAAAGCTGAAAGCATTCCCCTTGATAACCAGCACAAGACAAGGAAGTCCTCTCTCACCACTCCTATTTCAACATAGTATGGCAAGTCTTGGACAGGACAATCAGGCAAGAGAAAGAAGCATCCAAATAAGAAGAAAGGAAGTCAAACTATCTGTTTGCAGATGACATGATCTTCTATCTAAGAAACCTATAGTCTCAGCCCAAAAGCTTTTTAAGCTGATAAATAACTTCAGCAAAGTCTCAGGACACAAAATCAATGTGCAAAAATGACTAACATTCCTATACACCAATAACAGTCAAGCTGAGAGCCAAATTGGCAATGCAATTCCATTAAAAATTGCCACACAAAAAATAAAATACATAGGAATACAACTAAACAGGAAAGTGAAAGATCTCTACAAGGAGAACTACAAAACGCTGCTCAGAGAAATCAGAGATGACACAAACAAATGGAAAAACATTTCATGCTCATGGATAGGAAGAAACAATGTTATTCAAATAGCTATACTGCCCAAAGCAATTCATAGATTCAATGCTATTCCTATTAAACTACCATTTTTCTAGTTCTTCACACAACTAGAAAAAAACTATTTTAAAAGTCATGGAGCCTCAAAAAGAGCCTGAATAGCCAAGATAATCCTGAGCAAAAACAACAAAGCTGGAGGCATCACACTACCTGACTTCAAACTATGCTACAGGGTTACAGTAACCAAAACAGCATGGTACTGGAACAAAAACAGATACGCAGACCAATGGAAACAGAATAGAGAATGCAGAAATAAAGCCACACACCTATAACCACCTGATATTCAATGAAGAACCTGACAAAAGCAAGCAATGGGTAAAGGATTCCCTATTCAATAAATGGTGCTGGGGTAACTCGCTAGCCATAGGCAGAAGATTGAAACTGGACCACTTCCTTAGACCATTTACAAAGATTAACCCAAGATGAATTAAAGACTTAAATGTAAAACCCAAAACTATAAAAACCCTGGAAGACAACCTAGGCAATACCACTCTGGACATAGGAATGGGCAAAGATTTCATGATGAAGACACCAAAAGCAATTGCAACAAAAGCAAAACTTGAAAAATGGAATCCAATTAAACTAAGAGCTTCTGCACAGCAAATCAAACTATCAACAGAGTGAACAGACAACCTACAGAATGGGAGGAAATTTTTCCAAACTATGCAACTGAGAAAGGTCTAATAGATAGCATCTATAAGGAACTTAAATTTACAAGAAAAAACCCATTAAAATCTGGGCAAAGGACATGAACACTTCAAAAGAAGACATACTTGTGGCCCACAATCATATGAAAAAGGCTCAGCATCACTGATCATTAGAGAAATTCAAATCAAAACCACAATGAGATACCATCCACAATACCATCCAGATACCAGTCAGAATGGCTATTATTAAAAAGTCAAAAAATAATGGGTGCTGGCAAGGTTGCGGAGAAAAAGGAACACTTATACGCTCTTGCTGGGAGTGTAAAACAGTTCAACCATTGTGGAAGACAGTGTGGCAATTCCTCAAAGACTGAAAAACAGAAATACCATTTGACCCAGCAATCCCATTACTGAATATATACCCAAAGGAATATAAATCATTCTATTATAAAGACACATGCACGCATATGTTCATCGCAGCACTATTCACAAGAACAAAGATATGGAATCAGACTAAATGCCCAACAGTGGTAGAATACATAAAGAAAATGTGAAGGCCAGGTGTGGTGATTCACACCTGTAATCCCAGCACTTTGGGAGGGTGAGGTGGGTGGAGCACGAGGTCAGGAATTCGAGACCAGCCTGGCCAACATGTCAAAAATCCCATCTCTACTGAAAATACAAAAAAAAAAAAAATTAGCCAGGCATGGTGGTGGGCACGTGTAATCCCAGCTACTCATGAGGCTGAGGCAAGAGAATCCCTTTAACCCGGGAGTTGGAAGTTGCAGTGAGTCAAGATCATAGCACTGCACTCCAGTCTGGGTGACAGAGTGGGACTCCATCTCAAAAAAAAAAAAAAAAAAGAAAGAAAGAAAAGAAAAAAGAAAATGTGATATATATACACCATGGAATACTATGCCACCAGAAAAAATGAATGAGATTATGTCCTTTGCAGGAACTTGGATGGAGCTAACTAACACGGGAACAGAAAACCGAATACTGCATGTTCGCACTTACAAGTGCGAGTTAAATGATGAGAACACATGGACACATAGAGGAAAACAACATACACTAGGGCCTACCAGGAAGTGGAGTTTGGGAGGAGGGAGAGGATGAGGAAAAATAGCGGGTATTAGGCTTAATACCTGGGTGATGAAATAATCTGTACAACAAACTCCCATGATACAAGTTTACCTATATAACAAATGTGCACATGTACCTCTGAACTTAAAATAAAAGTTAAATTTTTTAAAATGAGGAGATCCAAATAAAATCAGAAATGAAAAAAGAGACATAACACCTGAGACCACAGAAATACAAAGAATAATTACAGACAATTATGAACAACTATATGCCAACAAATTGGAAAGCCTACAAGAAATGAATAAATTCCTGGGCAGACACAACCTATTCAATCATGAAGAAATAGAAAAACCGCAGTAAAACAATGAGTGATGACATCAAAGCTGTAGTAAGAAGCTTCCCATCAAAGAAAAGCCCAGGACCTGACAGCCTCACTGCTGTATTCTACCAACCATTTAAAGAACAATTACCAATTATACTCAAACTTAAAAAAAAAAAAAAAAAAAAAAAAAAGCTGGAAAGGAGGGCATACTTCCAAACTAATTCCATGAGGCCGGCATTACCCTGATACCAGAACCAGACAAGGACACACACAGAAAAGAAAACTACAGATCAATATCACTGATAAGCCTAGATGTAAAAATCCTCAACAAAATATTAACAAATTTAACAACACATTAAAAAGATAATTCACCATGATCAAGTGGGATTTATCCCAGGGATGCAAGTATGGTTCAACAAATGCAATCAACATGATATGCCACATTAATAGAATGAAGAGCAAAAACCATATGATAATCTCAATAGACATAGAAAAAAAAGCATTCAATAAAACTCGACATCCCTTTATAATAAAAACCCCCTCATGCAACTGGATCTAGAAGGAGCATATCTCAAAATAATGAAGGCCATGCTTGAGACACCCACAGCTAATACTCTACTGAACAGGAAAAAAGTCTTGATCCTCTAAGATGTGGAACAAGACAAGGATGCCCATTTTCACCACTCAACATAGTCCTGAAAGTCCTGGCTAGAGCAATTAAGCAAGACAAAGAAATAAAGGGCATCCAAACTGGGAAGGAAGAAGCCAATTATCCTTAAATACAGATGACATAATTTTATACTTTAAAAAAAACTAAAGACTCCATGAAAAAAAACTGTTAAAACTGATAAATTCAGTAAAGCTACAGAGTACTGAATCAACATACAAAAACCAGTAACTTTATATATCTCAAAAGCAAAAATCTGAAAAAGAAATTAAGAAACCAACCCAATTTATAATATCTACAAAATTATATAAAATACCTAGAAATCAACTGAACCAAGGAAGTGAAAGAGTTATACAAAGAAAACCATAAGACACTGATGAAAGAAATTAAAGAGGACACACACAAAAAAAAGATATTCCATGTTCATGGATTGGAAGAAATGGTATCATTAAAATGGCAATACTGCACCAAGCAATTTACAGATTCAATGCAACTCCTATCAAAATACCAATGACACTCTTCACAGAAATAGAAAAAAACAATTCTAAAATTTACGTGGAAATACAAAAGCCCCCAAATAGCCAAAGACGTCCTCAGGAAAAAGAACAAAGCTGGAAGCATCCCACTTCCTGACTTCAAAATTTACTACAAAGCTATAGTAAGAAAATCAGCACGGTCCTAGCCAAAACAGGCACACAGATCAATGGAACAGAATAGAGAACCCACATATAAATGTATGCATTTACAGCCAGCTCATCTTCAACAAAGGTACTAAGAAGATACGGTGGGGAAAGGACAGTCTCTTCAATAAATGATGCTGGAAAAACGGGATAACTATATGCATAAGAATGAAACTGAGGGAGTGGGGTGGAGTTGAGATGGCTAACTAGAAACAACTGCAGTGGGAGGCTCCCACCAAGAACCAAAACAGCATGCAAATCCTACATCATTAACCAAGGTATACAGGTTCTATCATCAGGACTGACTAGGTGGTTGGTGTGACCCATGGAGAACAAAGAAAAGTAGAGTGGTGCCTCAGCCCACCTGGGAGCCACATGGGACAAAGGGAGCCCCCACCCCCAGCCAAGGGAGGCAGTGAGTAATCCTGCTACCCAGCCTGGGAAACCACGCCTCTTCATGGATCTGTGCAACCTGCAGATCAGGAGATCCCACTCGTGAGCCCAGGCCCTACCAGGGCCTTGGGTCCCAACCACAGAGCTGTGCAGATTCTCAACAGCCAATCAGCTGGAGTCTGCCTAAAACAACAGAGCTCCACAGGGAAGGGACGGCAGCCATCATGCAGCTGCGTAAAATGACTAAACTCCAGTGGGGGAAGTGGCTAGGGCGGGGGCCGGAGGGAGAAGGGCTGCAGCTATCACTGCAGCTGCAGACCGCCATTTTTCCCCAGCTGGTGCTGGGGAAACTGGATGGCTTGGACCCAAGAGGTATTCCCCACAGCGCAGCACACTGACTGTGGCAGATCATAGCCAGATTGCCTCTTTAGGCCAGACCCTGACACATCCCTCCTCACTGGGCAGGACCTCCCTGCAGGAACTTCAGCAACTCTACCCAGGGCCTTAGGGACAGAATGGTGATCTCCCTGGGCCTGAGCCCCTAGGGGATGGGGTGGCCATGCTCTCCACAGACCAGCAGACTTCATCTTTCCTCCTGCTAGCTCTGAGGAATCTGAGCAGACCAGACGAGGGGGTTTCCCCCTAGCACAGCACACCCCCTCCACCAAGGGGCAGCCAGCGTGCTTTATTATGTGGGTCCTGGATCCCATGCCCCCCAACAGGAGTTGCCAGACAACTTATACGGAGCATTACTCTTGGCATCAGGTCAGTGCCCCTTGAGGACAGAGATCCCAGAGGAAGGAGCAGGCTCCCATCTTTGCTGTTCTCCAGCCTCCTTAGTTAACATCTCCAGGTGCGAAAGGGACCCAGGTGAATAGGGCCTGAAATGAAACTCTAGCAAACCACATCAGCCCTACAGAAGAGGGGCCTGTTAAAAGAAAAACAAACAGAAAGCAACAATAGCATCAACAAAAAAGTCTTCACAAAAACCTATCTAAAAGTCAGCAGCCTCAAAGATCGAAACTAGACAACTCATGAAGATGAGAAAGAATCAACAAGAAAATGCTGAAAACTTAAAAAGCCAGAGTGCCTCTTCTCCTCCAAATGATCACAACACCTCTCCAGCACACAGAAATGAGCAGAGGCTAAGATGGATGAATTGACAGAAGTAGGCTTCAGAAGGTGGGTAATAACAAACTTCATTGAACCAAAGGAGCATGTTCTAACCTAATGCAAAGAAACCAAGAACCATGATAAAAGGTTACAGGAGCTGTTAACTAGAATAACCAGTTTAGATAGGAACAATATGACCTGATGGACCTAAAAAACATAGCACGAGAACTTTGTGATAGAAGTATCAATAGCTGAATCAATGAAGCAGAAGAAAGAATATCAGAGCTTGAAGACTATCTTGCTGAAATAGAGCAGGAAGACAAGATTAGGGAAAAAAAGAATGAAAAGGAACAAACAAAACCTCTGAGAACTATGGGACTACATAAAAAGATCAAACCTATGATTGATTGGAGTACCTGAAAGAGTCAGAAAGAATGGAACCAAGTTGGAAAACATACTTCAGGATATCATCCAGGAGAACTTCTCCAACCTAGCAAAACAGGCCAACATTCAAATTCAGGAAATACAGATAACCCCAGGAAGATACTCCATGAGAAGTTCACCCCAAGAAACATAACCATCAGATTCTCCAAGGTCAAAATGAAGAAAAAAATGTTAAGGGCACCCAGAAGAAAAGGCCAGGTCACCTACAAAAGGAATCCCATGAGACTAACAGCAGACCTCTCAGCAAAAACCCTACAAGCCAGTAGAGAGTGTGGGCCAATATTCAACATTCTTAAAGAAAAGAATTTCCAACCCAGAATTTCATAGCCAGCCAAGCTAAGTTTCTAAGCAAAGGAGAAATAAAATATTTTTAAAACAAGCAAATGCTAAGGGAATTTGTCACTGCCAGGCCTACCTTGCAAGAGCTCCTGAAAAAAAGTACTAAATATGGAAAGGGAAAACCAGTACCAACCACTGCAAAAACACACTGAAGTGTAAAAACCAATGACACTTTGAAGAAATTGCATTAAGTAGTCTGCAAAATAAGCAGCTAGCATCATGATGACAGGATCAAATTCACACATAACAAATTTAACCTTAAATGTAAATAGACTAAATGCCCCAATTAAAACACACAGACTGGCAAATTGAATAGAGTCAAGACGAATTGGTGTGCTGTCTTCAAGAGACCCATCTCACATGCAAAGACACACATAGGCTCAAAATAAAGGGATGGAGGAATATTTAACAAGCAAATGGAAAGTGAAACAAAAGCAGGGGTTGCAATCCTACTTTCCGACAAAACAGACTTTAAACCAACAAAGATCAAAAAAGACAAGGGCAGTACATAATGGTAAAGGGATTAATTCAATGAGAAGAACTAATAATTCTAAATATATATGCACCCAATAAAGAAACACCCAGATTCATAAAACAAGTTCCTAGAGACCTAAAAAGAGACTATCACACAATAATAGTGGGAGACGTTAACACCCCACTGTCAATATTACACAGATCATTGAGACAGAATATTAACAAGGATATTCAAAACTTGAACTCAGCTCTGGATCAAGTGGACCTGATGGATATCTACAGAACTCACCACCCAAAGAAAACAGAATATACATTCTTCTCAGTACCACATGGCACATACTCTAAAATTGATTGCATAATTGGAAGTAAAACACTCCTCAGTGAATGCAAAAGAACTGAAATCATAACAGTCTCTCAGACCACAATGCAATCAACTTAGAATTCAAGATTAAGAAAGTGACTCAAAACCCCACAACTACATGGAAATTGAACAACCTGCTCCTGAATGACTCCTAGGTAAATAACGAAATTAAGAGAGAAATCAAGGAGTTCTTTGAAACCAATGAGAAAAAAGAGACAAAGTACCAGAATTTCTGGGATGCAGCTAAAGCAGTGCTAAAAGGGAAATTTATAGCACTAAATGCCCACATCAGAAAGCAAGAAAGATCTCAATTTGACACCCTAACATCACTACTAAAAGATATAGAGAGGTAGGAGCAAACAAATCGAAAAGCTAGCAAAAGACAAGAAATAACTAAGATCAGAGTGGAACTGAAGGAGATAGAGACATGAAAAAACCCTTCAAAAAAATCAATGACTCCAGGAGCTGGTTTTTTGAAAAAAATTAATAAAATACATAGACCGTGAGCAACCCGCCTGGGTCCCCTTCCACACTGTGGAAGCTTTGTTCTTTGACTCTTCACAATAAATCTTGCTGCTGCTCTCTTTCAGCCCCCTCCCCCCCACCACCCCCACTGTAACACTCACAACAAAGGTCCGCGGCTTCATTCTTGAAATCAGCGAGACCATGAACCCACCTGAAGGAAGAAACTCCGGACACATCTGAAGGAACAAACTCTGAACACACCATCTTTAAGAGCTGTAACACTCACCGCCAAGGTCCACGGCTTCATTCTTGAAGTCAGCGAGACCAAGAACCTACCAGAAGCAACCAATTCTGGACACAGCAAGACATGAGACCTCTACCTACTCACTCAGAATCATTTCTGCACCAACCATGGCCACCTTTGTAGAGCTCAGTACCAAAGCCGAGATGCCCACTGTGGGCCTGGGCACTTAGAAGTCTCCTCTCAGCAAAATGAAAGAAGTGGTGAAGGTGGCCATTGATGCAGGATATCGCCACATTGACTGTGCCTATGTCAAACAGAATGAACATGAGGTGGGGGAAGTCATCCAAGAGAAGGCTGTGAAGTGGGAAGACCTCTTCATCATCAACAAGTTGTGGTCCACTTTCTTTGAGAGACCCCTTGTGAGGAAGGCCTATGAGAAGACCCTCAAGGACCTGAAGCTTAGCTATCTGGATGTCTATCTTATTCACTAGCCACAGGGATTCAAGTCTGGGGATGACTTTTTCCCAAAAGATGATAAAGGTAATATGATCAGTGGAAAAGCAATGTTCTTGGATGCCTGGGAGGCCGTGGAGGAGCTGATGGACGAGGGGCTGGCAAAAGCCTTTGGGGTCTCCAATTTCAACCACTTCCAGATAGAAAGGCTCTTGAACAAACCTGGACTGAAATATAAACCAGTGACTAACAGGCTGAGTGTCACCCATACCTCATGCAGGAGAAACTGATCCAGTATTGCCACTCCAAGGGCATCACCATTATGGCCTACAGCCCCTTAGGCTCTCCAGACAGATCTTGGGCCAAGCCAGAGGACCCTTCCCTGCTGGAGAACCCCAAGATTAAGGAGATTGCTGCAAAGCACAAAAAACTGCAGCCTGGGTTCTGATCTGTTTCCATATCTAGAGGAATGTGATTATGATCCCCAAGTCTGTGACACCAGCACGCATTGTTGAAAACATTCAGGTCTTTGACTTTAAATTGAATGATGAGGAGATGGCAACCATACTCAGCTTCAACAGAAACTGGAAGGCCTGTAACATGTTGCAATCCTCTCATTTGGAGGACTATCCCTTTGATGCAGAATACTGAGGTTGAATCTCCTGGTGAGATTACACAGGGGATTCTCTTTCTTCGCTGAAGTGTGACTATCTCCACTCAAGTCCTATTTTAGCCAAGCTTATCTGAGATCACAGGAAACTTCGTTCTATTGTAGGCCAGAATCAAGGTGCTGTTTTAGACATTTATTTCTGCATGTTCAACTAGGATCAGAATATCACAGAAAAGCATGACTTGAATAAGCAAATGACAATTTTTTCCACATATCTGATCTGAACAAATGTTTGTTAAGCACCAGAAACTCTGCCAACACTGAGGATGTAAAGATAAATAATAAAAAATAATGATGGTAAAAAAAAATAGACCATTAGCTAGACTAATAAAGAGGAAAAGAGAGAAGAATCACATAGACACAATAAAAAACGATAAAGGAGATATCACCAATGATCCCATAGAAATACAACCAACCATCAGAAAATACTATAAACACCTCTATGCAAATAAAGTAGAAAATCTGGGAGAAATTGATAAATTCCTGGACACATACACCATCTCAAGACTAAACTAAGAAGAATTTGAATCCCTGAATAGACCAATACCAAGTTCTGAAACTGAGGCAGTAATAAATAGCTACCAACCAAAAAAAAAAAAAAAAAAGGCCCAGGACCAGACGGATTTATAGCCAAATTCTACCACAGGTACAAAGAGGAATGGGTACCATTCATTCTGAAATTAATTCAAACAACTGAAAAGGAGGGACTTTTCTTTCATTCATTTTATGAGGCCAGCATCATCCTAATACCAAAACCTGGCACAGATATAACAGAAAAAGAAAACTTCAGGCCAATATCCCTGATGAACATTGACGCAAAAGTCCTCAGTAAAATACTGACAAACCAAATCCAGCAGCATCAAAAAGGTTATCCACCATGATCAAGTCAGCTTTATCCCTGGGATGCAAGCATGGTTCAACATACACAAATCAATAAATGTAATTCATCACATAAACAGAACTAAAGACAAAAGCCACACAATTATCTCAACAGATGCAGAAAAGGCCTTTGATAAAATTTAACATCCCTTCATGTTAACAACTCTCAATAAACTAGGTATTGATGGAACACATCTCAAAATATTAAGAGCCATTTCTGACAAACCCACAGCCAATATCATACTAAATGGGCAAAAGCTGGAAGCATTCTCCTTGGAATCTGGCACAAGACAAGGAAGCCCTCTCTCCTTCTCACCACTCCTATTCAACATAGAATGGAAGTTCTGGCCAGGGCAATCAGGCAAGAGAAGGAAAGAAAGGGTATTCAGACAGGAAGAAAGGAAGTCAAACTGTCTCTGCAGAAAACATGATCCTATATTTAGAAAATCCCATTGTCTCAGTCCAAAAGCTCCTTAAGCTGATAAGCAACTTCTGCAAACTCTCAGGATACAAAATCAATGTGCAAAAATCACAAGCATTCCTATACACCAACAATAGACAAACAGACAGCCAAATTATGAATGAACTCCCTTTCACAACTGCTGCAAATAAAATATTTAGGAATACCGATAAAAAGGGATGTAAAGGATCTCTTAAAGGAGAACTACAAACCACTGCTCAAGGAAATAAGGACACAAACAAATGGAAAAACATTCCATGGTCATGGATAGGGAGAATCACTATCGTGAAAATGGCCATATTGCCCAAAGTAATTTATAGAATAAATGCTATTTCCATTAAACTACCATTGCCGTTTTTCACAAAATTAGAAAAAACTACTTTAAAATTCTTATGGAACCAAAAGAGACCCCTTATAGCCAAGACAATCCTAAGCAAAGAGAACAAAGCTGGAGGCATCATGTTACCCAACTTCAAACTATACTACAAGGCAATAGTAACCAAAACAGCATGGAATTGGAACCAAAACAGATACACAGACCAATGGAACAGAACAGAGATCTCAGAAATAAGGCCACACATCTACAATCATCTGACATTTAACAAACCTGATAAAAACAAGCAATGGGGAAAGGATTCCCTATTTAATAAATGGTGCTGGGAAAACTGGCTAGCCACATGCAGAAAATTAAAACTGGACCCCTTCTTTACAATTCATACAAAAATTAACTAAAGATGGATTAAAGACTTAAATGTAAAACCAAAAACTACAAAAACCCTAGAAAAAAATCTAGGCAATACCATTCAGGACATAAACAAAGATTTCATGACAAAACATCAAAAGCAATTGCAACAAAAGCAAACTTAGACAAACAGGACCTAATTAAACGAAAGAGCTTCTGCACAGCAAAAGGAACTATCATCACAGTGAACAGACAACCTATGGAATGGGAGAAAATGTTCACAATCTATCCCTCTGACAAAGGTCTAATATCCAGAATCTACAAGGAACTTAAACAAATTTACAAGAAAACAATGAACAACTCCATCAAAAAATGGGCAAAAGATATGAACAGACATTTCTCAAAAGAAGATATTTATGTGGCCAAGAAACATATGAAAAAAAGCTCAACATTACTGATCATTAGAGAAATGCAAATCAAAACCACAATGAGATACCATCTCATGAGTCAGAATGGCGATTATTAAAAAGTCAAGAAACAACAGATGCTGGCAAGGCTGTGGAGGAACAGGACTGCTTTTACACTGTTGGTGAGAATGTAAATTAGTTCAACAATTGCAGAAGACAGTGTGGCGATTCCTCAGGGATCTAGAACCAGAAATACAATTTAACCCAGCAATCCCATTACTAGGTATATACCCAAAGGAATATAAATCATTCTATTATAAATATACACGCACACATATGTTTATTGCGGCACTATTCACAGTAGCAAAGACATGGAAACAACCCAACTGTCCATCAGTGATGGACTGGATAAAGAAAATGTGGTACATATACACCACGGAATGCTCTGCAGCCATAAAAAGGAACAAGATCATGACCTTTGCAGGGACATGGATGGAGCTAGAAGCCATTATTGTCAGCAAACTAACACAGGAACAGAAAACCAAACACCGCATGTTCTCACTTACAAGTGGGAGCTGAATAATGAGAACACCTGGACACAGGGAGGGAAACAACACACACTGGAGCCTGTTATGGGGGCATAGGGAGGGAGAGCATCAGGATAAACAGCTAATGCATTTGGGGCTTAATACCTAGGTGATGGGTTGTTAGGTACAGCAAACCACCATGGCACATGTTTACCTATGTAACAAACCTGCACATCATGCAAATGTATCTCAGAACTTAAAATAAAATTTTTAAAAAGAAGGAATGATACTAGACCCCATCTCTCACCATACACAAAAATCAAGTCAAAATGGATAAAAGACTTAAGTCTAAGACCTGAAACTCTGAAACTAGTATTAATAGAAGAAAACATTGGGGAAATGCTCCAGGACATTGGTCTGGGCAAGATTTTCTGTGTAAGACCTCAAAAGCACAGGCAACCAAAGCAAAAATAGACAACTGGGATTTTATCAAGATAAAAGTCTTCTGTACAGCAGAGGAAACAATCAACAAAGTGCAAAAACAACCCACAGAATGGGGGAAAAGATCCTCAAACTACCCATCTGACAAAGGATTAATAACCAGAGTATATAAGGAGCTCAAACAACTCAATGGAGAAGAAATAATAATCTGATCAGAAAGTGGGCAAAAGAGCTGAACAGACATTTCTCAAAAGAATACATACATGGCTGGACACGGTGTCTCAAGCCTGTAATCTCAGCACTTAGGGAGGCTGACGTGGGAGGAGCAACTGAGGACAGAAATTTGAGACCAGCCTGGACAATATAGCAAGACTCTATGTCTAAAAAAAAAAAAAAAAAATTAAATTACCCATGCCTGTAGTAGTCCTAGCTACTTAGGAGACTGAGGCAAGAGGATCACTTGAGCCCAAGTGTTCAAGGTTGCAGTGACCTGTGATCACTCCACTGTACTCCAGCCTGGGTGACAGGGTGAGACCTTATCTTTTAAAAAAAAAAAAAAGATGATGATAACATACAAATAGCAATGAGTATACGAAAAAATGCTCAATGTCACTAACCATCAGAGAAATGCATATCAAAACTACAATGAGATAACATCTCACCCCAGTTTAAATGGTTCTTATAAAAAAGACAAGCAATAACTGATGCTGGCAACGATGTAAAGAAAGGGAAACCATTATACGCAGTTGGCAAGAATGTAAATTAGTACAGCCACTACAGAAAACAGCATGGAGGTTCCTCAAAAGACTAAAAATAGAACTACCATATGATCAAGCAATTCCACTACTGGGTATACATCCAAAAGAAAGAAAATTGGCAGGGCATGACAGCTCATGCCTGTAATCCCAGCACTTTGGGAGGCTGAGGCAGATGTGTCAGGAGTTTGAGACCAGCCTGGCCAACATGGTGAAACCCCGTCTCTACTAAAAATACAAAAATTAGCCAGGTATGGTGGCACACACCTGTGATTCCAGTTACTCATGAGGCTGAGTCAGGAGAATCACTTGAACCCAGGAGGCAGAGGTTGCAGCGAGCCAAGATCACGCCATTGCACTCCAGCCTGGGCAACAAGAGAGACTCTCTGTCTCAAAAAAAAAAAAAAGAAAGAGGGAAGGAGGGAGGGAGGGAGGGAGGGAGGAAGGAAATCAGTATGTCAAAAAGATATATGAACTCCCATGTTTATTTAAGCACTATTCATGATAGTCAAAATATGGAATTAATCTAAATGCACATCAGTGGAAGAATGGATAAAGAAAAAGTGGTATAAATATTATTCAGCCATAAAAAAGAATGAAATCCTGTCACTTGCAGCAACATGTATGGAATTGAAGTTCATCACCTTAGTTGAAATAAGCCAAGCACAGAAAGACAAATATTGCATGTTCTCACTCATATGTGAGAGGTGAAACAGTGGATCTTATGAAAATAGAGAGAAGACTGGTGGTTACAAGATGCCAGGCAGGGTGGGGGGAACAGAAAGATGAAACGAAATTGATTAACCAGATACATATTTATACCTATTCAATAGTTTAATAGAAGAAATAAATCCTAGTTTTTAGATAGATCAGTAGGGTGTTTATAGTCTACAGCAGTCTATTGTACATTTCAAAAAAGCTAAAAGAGAATAATTCAAATGTTTCTAGTATAAAAAAGACAAATATTTAAGGTGATAGATATCCTAACTACAACGATTTAGTATTTACAAATCATGTATTAAATTATCATATGTACCTCAAAACAATGTACATTATGCATCAATAAAAATTAATTTTTAAAAGGCAAGTAACAATATTTTCAAAACACTAAAAAATAAAGAAATGAAGTAGCAATACATGCTGTAACATGGAAAAACCCAGCAAACATGCTAAGAGAAAAAAATGGACATAAAAAGCCACATATTGTATGATTCTATTTACATAAAATGTAATAGGCAAACAGAATATAGAGACAGAAAGCAGATTAGTGATTGCAGGGGCTGAGGAAAGTGGGGAGTGAAGAGTGGTTGCTTACTGAGTACAGGTTTTCCTCGTGGGCTGATGAAAATGTCCTGGAATATACAATATTGACAGTAACACAGTATTATGAATGTAATGGAAACCACTGATTCATACACTTGAATGGTTAAAATGGTGAATTTTACCTCAACATAACAAAAGTAGAAAAATTACCATGTACACAGTTACAACTATGTAAAAATATACATAAGTATAGGGGAAAAGACTAAAATAATAGTTTTTAAAAGACTTAGGTGGGTTGAGTTTTTTTCTGTTTTTCAAACTTTTTATTAATATTATATTGTTTTCACAACAAAAAAAGATAATTATCATATATTGAGTACCTACTATATATTAAACACTGTACTAGGCATTTTAATGAATCAAGAGTGTCTTCCAGCCTGCTGGGTAAACAGAAAACATCTGACAGAAACATGGAAGGGAGCAAAGGTATCTAGTTCTAGGAGGAAAAACTAAATGCCTTAGTTATCTATTGCTGTATGACAAACTATCCCTAAACATGGCAGCTTTAAACAACAAATATTTAGCAAATATCTCTTGTGTATTTAAAGGCATGGGCATAGATGAGCTCTCTAAGGTCAACGTGATGGTTAATTTTAGGTATCAACTTGACTGGGCTAATGGATGCTGTGATGGTTAATACTGTCAACTTGATTGGATTGAAGGATGCAAAGTATTGTTCCTGGGTGTATGTGTGAGGGTGATGTCAAAGGAGATAAACATTTGAGTCAGTGGACTGGGAGAGGCAGACCCAGCCTCAATCTGGGTGGGCACCATCTAATCAGCTGCCAATGCGGCTAGAATAAAGCAGGCAGAAGTTGTAAAGAGCAGACTTGCCGAGTGTTCCGGCCTTCATCTTTCTCCTGTGTTGGATGCTTCCTGCCCTCGAACATCAGACTCAAAGTTCTTCAGCTTTTGGATTCACACCAGTGGCTTGCCAGGGGCTCTCAGGCCTCTGGTCACAGACTGAAGGCTGTTGCACTGTCAGCTTCCCTACTTTTGAGGTTTTGGCACTCGGAGTGATCCACCACTTGCTTCCTTTCTCCTCAACCTGCAGACAGCCTATCGTGGGACTTTACCTTCTGATCATGCGAGTCAATTCTCCTTAATAAACTCCCTTTCATATACATGTCTATCCTATTAGTTCTGCCCCTCTAGAGAACCATGATTAATACAGATGTCCAAATATCTGGTAAAATGTTATCTATGGGTATGTTTGTGAAGGTATCTCCAGAAGAGATAAACATCTGCATCAGTAGAGTGAGTAAAGAAGACCACCCTCACCAATGCAGGCAGGCAATATCCAATCCACTGAGGGCCTAAATAGGACAAAAAGGCAGAGGAAAGGCAAATTTTTTCTCTCTCTTACTGAGCTGAGACATCCATCTTTTTCTGCCCCCAGACATCAGCATTTTTGGTTTTTGAGCTTTCAGACCTGAACTGAACTATATCACCAGTTTTCCTGGTTCTTCAGCTTGCAGATGGCAGATCACGAGACTTCTCAGCCTCCCTAACCACATAAAGCAATTCCTATAATAAATCTCATGTGTATATGTATATATATACATACACACACACACACACACATATACACACACACACATATCTTAGGGACCCTGTTTCCCTAGAGAACCCTGACTAATACAGTCAAGGAAAAAGACTTGGTTTTCCTATATAATTTAATAGCCCCCCCAAAAAAAAGAATTAGTAAAAGGGATGACAGTATCTTGTAAGGAAATAAAACGGTGCTATAACTCCTTAAAGTTATAAGATTGGTGGTCTGTGGATCTAGTTGTGCCCCAATTATAATCCCAATACATTGATCATAGCTGTATTTTAATGTAATCCTTAAAATTGTTTATTTCAGTTGCCTTTATAAAAATCCCACTACATCAACCCCATATATAGAGCTTGTCCATAGAGTTTTATAGGGAATCAATTCATTTCTATAAATAACTGGGTATAAGATTTCATTCTTAATAAGCTTATTCTGCCCTTCGATATCTGATTTGGTTTAAAAAAATAGATTAAGATGTCTTTGGTAAGTCCAGATCTCTGCTATCACAAAGTCAAAGAAAACTACTTTTTTGAGAATTCGAGGTTGAATATTACACTGGCATCACACCGTTTAAGAAAAGAAGACCCCATCCTTCTTGATTCTTCTTACTTCTTAATTGGCCATGGCATAAAGAGACTGCTTAGGTACGAAAATCCTATAAGTAAGCTTCCCTAGTGCTAACTAGGAGATATCTTCAACCTTCTTCAAACATTTACGTATAAGTACCACAGTGACTAAAATCCAACCCACAATTAATTACTTAAGCTTTAAAAGTACGGTCATTTGCAATGCAGCAATTCCTTGGTAATTATTTCCATCACTTTTCATGATACCTTTAATTTACTGACTAAATCTTAATGAAGGTTTTATTGCCAATAACTTCATAATATTCTTTGTCCAATTTGTACTAAGTCCTCTCACATATGATATTCAAAACATATACCTAGAGTTATTCTCCAATTCATATAAAATTACAGAAAAGAAATCCTAAATAGTGGCAAAGCCTCTAAAACTCTGCAGTTGTAATCAAACCTATTCCTTTCAAGTGAAATGCAAAAGCACACAAGGCAGCTAAGTTAAAATTACCACACTTTGATCACCTCTTGTTGGTTACTATGTGTTTTGTGTGAAATTTTCATAATACAACTGTGTAAAAGAAAGAACAAGGATTTGGGATCTGATTGGCCTAGCTTGAATTGTGTGGTAGGCAAAAATCTAAGATGTCCCCAAGATTCCCACCCCTGCTATTACACTCCCTAAATAATCCCCTTCACTTCTGCAGGACTTGTGAATAGAATAGAATAATCACTTTCATAATTGCATTCTATTATATAAAACTCCACTGTAGCAGACTACAGAGGAATTATCATGCTGACCTTGAAGAAGCAAAGTACCACGCTGTGGAAACAGCCACATGGCAAGGAACAAAGTGGGCAGCCTATAGGAACTGAAAATGCCCTCCTACTGACAAGCAGCAAGTCTTACAACCACAGGAGCTGAATTCTGCCAACAACTAGTTAACTTAGAAGAGGACCCCAAACCTCAGATGAGATTGCAGCCCCAGTCACCACCTTGAGACCAGATGAGACCCTGAGCAAAGAACCCAGTGAACACATAATCACACTCCTCACCTACAGAAACTGTGAGGTAATAAATGTGTGTTGTTTTAAGCCATTAAGTTTATGGTTCTTTCTTATGCAGCAATAGGAAACAAATACAAGTCACATGCCCACTCCTTGGCCAGAGGAGGGTGGGATACCTTGACTCACAGACAAAGTAACATTTCATCCAATGGCGAAGGGGTGGTGCCCCTTAAGTACAATTGAGGTGTCAGTATCAGTTGGGAAGATAGATTCTGGAATAATGTATACATCTCAATTTATATGCCATTGTGCCAGAGACTAACAAATAATACATGAGGGCAACAAAATAAGTGAGAACACTAAGCTAATATTACAAGTTATACCTCTGTCTGCCAATACACTCGTGTCGCTTAATGATAAGGATATGTTCTGAAAAATCCATCCTTAGATGATTTCCTCATTGTGCAAACATTATAGAGTGTACTTACACTAACCTAGATGGTATGGACTACCACACACTTAGTCTATATAATATAGCCCCTAGGGTCCCCAACTGGTACCAGTCTGTGGCCTGTTAGGAACCAGGCCACACAGCAGGAGGTGAGCAGGTGAGAGAGAGAAGCTTCATCTGTATTTACAACCATTCCCCATGGCTCACATTACGACCTGAGCTCTACCTCCTATTAGATCAGCATTAGATTCTCATAGGAGCATGAACCCTACTGTAAAGTGCACAACCTACTGTGATGTAGGTTGTGTGTTCCTTATGAGAATCTAATGCCTGATGATCTGTCACTGCCTCCCATCACCCCCAGATGGGACTATCTAGTTGCAGGAAAACAATCTCAGGGCTCCCACTGATTCTACTTTATGGTGAGTTGTGTATTTCATTATATATTACAATGTAATAATAATAGAAATAAAGTACACAATAAATGTAATGCACTTAAATCATCCCAAAACCATCCTCTCCCCCAGTCTGTGGAAAACTGTCTTCAACAAAACTGGTCTCTGGTGCCAAAAAGGTTGGAGACCACTGGCGTAGCCTATGCTCCTAGACTACAAACCTGTACAGCATATTCAGTAGGCAACCGTAACACAATAGTGTTTGTGTATATAAACACAGAAAAGATACAGTGAAAACACAGTATTAAAGTTTTATGGGACTACTGCTGTATATGTGGTCCACCATTGACCCAAATGTCATTATGAGGCACATGACTGTAATTAGCTATGTGAACTTGGGCAAGCTATTCATGGGCCACAGTTTCCTCCTGTAGATGAAGAGATTGGACTAGCTTTAATGGTTCTTCCAGCATTAAAATTCTATGATTTTACAAAATGCTCCCCAAACCATCAAAATAATTTAAAATAAATTTCTGATTTGCTATAAAAGAAAAAAGAAATGCCATACTGCTCCCAATCACATCCCCTGTTCCTCCCAGTATTCTGTCTGCCTCTGAACATGGCACCAAGAAGGGTTTTCTGAGAAAGTCACAACATATTTGCCTTCCACACCCAAATTACCTTAACAGAAACTGCCACATAAAAAAACAGAAACAGGGAGTGGCAGGGAGGAGACCATCAGGATCACCAGTGGACCTTTACCAACTGAAATTTGTATATGGTTGCAAAACAATGTTTTATGATATGATTGTCATGAATTAGGAACATATGTATTTTACTTCTGTATTCCTAACTTGCTGCTCACTGCATTAAATGACAATGCTAAAGACTTAAGGTTGGAGCCAAAAGAACTCATTTGGATTTGGAAATTCACACTTTTGTAGGGGGGTGGTGGGAGGAATCAACAATTTTGATCTCTTGGCTTATTCTAGCATTATAATAAATCAGCACACAAAAAAATTATTTCACTGTTTTAAAAGCCTACATTAACTCAAACAAGCTAAAAGTTAAATATTAAATATAGGTATTTCACTTGAAATGTTGCAAAGACATTTTAATCATAATTGTTCTCACAAAATATACAATAACTTTATAATCGATTCTTTTCCCCATAGTCTTGCTTTCCCCTCCCAAAATAAAAAAAGCCCTCTCAAAGTAAAAATTTTGATTGAGCAATTTTAACCATAATCAATTTCCATTACTGTCAAGCTTTGAAGCAATTGAAGGGATTCTTTAAAGGGGAAGGAAAGGTTATGGAAGAAAAGGAGCTTTCAGTAAACATTATCATCATTCAACTGTACAGAAGGAAAGATAAAAATGGCTTCAAGATCAAAATACAATGAGTAAAATTAGGTAAAGTTAAATTCTAGGTTATCTCAGGGCATAGGTAAGGGAGGAGGTTACCCCTCATATTGTCTTATGCCCAATTTCTGCCTCCAAAGAAAGAAGAAGTAAAAACTAAAAGGCAGAAATGAAATCCACTGGCAGACAGCCCAGCGCCACACCCTGGGCCTGGTAGTTAAAGATCAACCCCGATCGGTTATGTTATCTATAGATTACAGACACTGTATAGAAAAGCACTGTGAAAATCCCTGTCCTGTTCTATTCTGTTCTAATTACTGGCACATGCAGCCCCCAGTCATGTACCCCCTGCTTGCTTAATCCATCATGACCCTCTCATGCAGAGAGAGTTGTAAGCCGTTAAGATGGACAGGAATTGCTCACTCAGGGAGCTTGGTTTTTGAGAAGCGAGTCTTGCCGATGCTCCCAGCTGAATAAAGCCCTTCCTTCTTTAACTCCGGGTCTGAGGAATTTTGTCTGCAGCTCGTCCTGCTACATAGGTACAATCTAAGGACAAGATTTAAAAAACAAAAATGTAGTTCTTGGACAATACCTATTGGAAAAAGTGCAAGTGAATTTTGTGTTTATGATAAAATCCATGTCTGGCCATATTGGGAATTATTTTGTTCCCATGCAGTATTCATAGAGAAAATGGGATCCCTCCTGTAGCTCTGCCAAAATAAAAGAATAAAATTCCTGAAAGAACAATCTCAAATCAGACAAAATTTATCCTTACAATTCTCAAATATTCTGCTCCTCTTCCACAATTAAATGGGTGTAGACATTTAACACTACACTTTGGTTTCGAGAAATGGTATGGAAGGTCTCAAGAAAAGTTACACACCTTAACTAGCGGAATCACTTAACACAGAGGCTTCCAAAGGTGGAGTTGCCTTCCTGCCTTATTATGAAACGTACCATTATGAGAAGGGCAGTGAGTTTCCATGAATACTCCTAGAAACTTAAACTAGTGAAAGGCCTTCTGCTACTTTTCTCAAATTGTCCATCAACAGAACTTGGCGCTTCTGTGGCGCCACGTGACGCAGGTAGTGGCCTCGGAGGCGCTCTGGAATCAGCCGCGCCAACCTGCGGCACAACCCCGGCCCTCAGGCCTGAGGTGGGCAACAGGACCAGACCTCGGTTCTCAAGGCTTTAACGAAATAACGCTAGTAAAGCACCTAGGGCAGAAGCCACACAGAACACAAGAAGGCATTAATGGCATTTAAAGGTATTGAATGCAGACTAATGCCCAGAACTTGGCTCTCAGACCACGTCCCCGGCCACCCATCTCCTGAGAGAGCGGAGAGCACACTTGCGGCCTGACGTCTCCCAGCTGAGCTCGGCAATGAAGGGATCACTGGAGAATTAAAAAATGGGAGACGACAGCTTGGGCAGAAGCCTGCGGGGGACTAGCCCACGGGCAAGTATCCCGACTCCTCACACTTCCTGCCTCAATGCGCAGAAGAAAGTGTTCTGAAGGCCATGCCCCGCCAAGGCGGGAAACGCCGCGGAAGACGCTTCTCTCGCAGAAATGCCAAATTTTCGGGAGCGCGGGCCCGCAGCACGTAAGAGAACAGATCTTTTTGTTTCACGGCCCTCTGGTAGACTTAATGAAGCGGGAGGGCGAAAACCAGGTCAACGACCAGAAGCCAGGCAAGGTTGCGATTTTCGAAGCACAGCGAAGGGAAGAGTTTCTAAGTTCTGAACGTACCTCTACTCAGGGTGGTTTCTATTATTTCTTCGCGTCTACCCTGTAGTTCCCGCACCCGCAGCCCTCCGCCCCGCCGCTTCTCAGCGAACTGAGCTCAGAGGGTGCGTGCCCCGCCCGCTCGCGGGCCTGGCGTGAGCGCAGTGGTTGTTACACTAAAGTGTCTCCGCCTCCCCAATCTCCTCGTGGCAGCGATGGCCGAGTGGTTAAGGCGTTGGACTTGAAATCCAATGGGGTCTCCCCGCGCAGGTTCGAACCCTGCTCGCTGCGGAAGCGGGTGCTTCAGAAGTCTTTTCGATTACTTTTAATAAACACCTTCAAATGAAAACTTTTACTCTTCTCTCTGTATTTTCAATGCCTGCCAGCTAAATGGCGCGCCAACGGAGTGGTGTTATACGCCGTAGAAAAGTAAATAAATGTCAGTGCAAACACGCACTGTTTACACCAAGAGGAAAATCCTTCCACTGCCCTAAAAGGCAAGGTAACTAACTCCTCGTGCTCCAAGAGAAGAGCAAGTTGGCAAAATAGAAGTAAAATGAATATAAATACTGATGCAAGTTTTCGGGCTATCACAGCCTGAGCAAACTATCAGCTCACTAAAATTAAGAACAACGCTATGCCACCTTCCCTTCCATCCCAGAATCACTTCCAACGGTTTGCAGACCACATCCAAAAGTGATATGAAATGGGAGATAATAAAAGCAATTTTAAAGTTCTACTTATAAAGCATCTTAGACACATCCACATAATGGAATACTATGCATGTAAGCATTAAAATGATGTTAATGATGTGGGAGGGCCTTCCCAATGCATTGCCAAATGCCAAAACTAGGACAGATCGAAAAACAGCATTATGATAACATTTTTGTTAAGCAATTCATGTATATACCCATCCATGTGGGAAAAATGGGAGAGAAAGAGAAAGAGATGGAGAATGAATGGAGGCTGGAAAGAAATACACCAAAATGTTAGCAGGGATTATTATCCCTGGGTGGTGTGATTTGGGAAGATTTTTGTTTTCTTAAATAATTTTTTCCTTAACTGGGTTTTCTAAAATTTCTACATGGACCCAGTATTATGTTTTAAATAAGAAAATTGTGAAGTTAGTCTTTGGGACCCTACACATTCCCGTCTGCTTCCTATAACCCACTTTCACCATATCTCTCCCACCCCATGGTTCCCAGGCGCTCTTACGGACATACCTGATACCTCAAGGCTAGGGATAGTTTTCTGTGGTACCTAAGTGGATTCCACCCACACAGCCCCATCCTATTTGAGACTTGGCTGAACACACACACTCACCACATTTACATTTTCAGTCCGTCCTCTCTGCCCAATCCCCACCCTTTCTGCCCCCATTTAAGTCACTTACAAGCAGCTGCATTAGTTTCCTAACTGGTCACCTTTCCTGTATCAGTCAGGATTACATTCAGCTGCAAATAACAGAAAATCCAATTCTAGTGACTTAAACTCATAGGGATTTGTCTCTAAAAACCTGGGAGATTAATACCATTCCTCTATCCAAGAGAATGAAATAGTCTATAACTTATTTGTTTGCATCTAAAATTTTTAAAAATAAGTGACACTATATTAAAATGGCAATCCTGGCCAGGCGCAGTGGCTCATGCCTGAAATTCCAGCACTTTGGGAGGCCGAGGCGGGTGGATCACCTGAGGTCATGAGTTCGAGACCAGCCTGGCCCCATGGTGAAAACCCCATCTCTACTAAAAATATGAAAATTAGCTGGGCCTGGGGGCAAGGACCTGTAATCCCAGTTACTCAGGAGGCTGAGGCAGAGGAATCGCTTGAACCAGAGGCAGAGGTTGCCGTGAGCTGATACCATGCGACTGCACTCCAGCCTGGGCAACAAGAGTGAAACTCCATCTCAAAAAAAAAAAAAAGTGAATCCAAGAAGGAGAGATATCTAAAATTATAAATTAAAACATTCCATCAAAAAGGCAAATTAATGATCAATTTTATTTCTAAATGGTTCTCTCCAAGCTGTAAAGTTAGCTTCATTTGACAACTCTTTTTTCTTGTGAAATCATATCTTATGGTTTCAAGAAATATTTTCAAATAAATAGTCACTTGTCACCATTTTTTAAAAAAGAAAGAAAGAACAAAGAAATCTGGGAATAGGAAATTCTCAGGTGGAACAGGAAACAGGCCTCTTTCCATCTTTCTGCTCTGCCATTTTTAATATGCATATACAGCTTTTCATCTCATAGTCCCAATATGGTCGCTATACCTTCAGACCTTACATATGCATTCAACCAAGAAGAGGAGAGACAAGACCCTCTTTTATATCTCATTTACCCAAACTATGTATCATGGCTATCATTAGCTAGAAGGAATCTTGGGGAAGTTTACCTGGGTATATTGCTCCCCAAATTGAAATTTGGAAGGAAGAAAATCAGATGGTACTAAGTGAAAATCAGTTACGTCTGCCACAGTCCTATAACAGGAAAGTCAAAGCTTGCAGACATTGGGCCTTCAAGACAAGTCCCCTGCCTTCCCTTCTGACCTCCCCACCCTTCTCCTCCTTCTCCTTTGGAGTTACTGGAAGACCTCCCAGCGCTGCATGCTGGCTCATGCCTTTGGGCCTTTTTAACATGTTCATATGTGACTACCTGGAATATCTTCACCCTTGTCCCCTCACTAGAGGAAGAGGGCTACCTAGCATTTGAAATCCCTTCTTATTTAGGGGACTTGCTTTCCTTTTGAATCCGGTGTGAGGCTGTAATCCACTCCCAACCGCACTCCCAGCATAGAAGCTGAAAAAGTCACATGTTGTCTCAGACTCCCTTGCAGCTGAGGAGGCAGCATGTGACCTAGGCTCAGCCAATCAGATGTACCCATGCCCAACTTTCAATCAAGAGCTGTTATTAATAATACAAAAAGCAGGTAGGATGGAAATCCATCCTTGCAGTGGGCAGAGGCAACAATGGCACCCACAGGGATTGCCAGAGCCAGAGCTGCATCTGGAGTTTACAGCTGTTCAGCAGCAGAACAGTAGGGTCTGCACAAGACTAATTTGTAGCATCATTCTGCTGTGATGTTGAACTCCGCCTACCCTAACTTACTCCTATTCTACTTTCCAAAAGTGATTTTGCAGCCTTCTTGGCAATTCTACAAACTATTCAATCTTTCCAGTAAGTTCCTATGAGTTTCTGCTTAAATCAGCCCCATCTGAAAAAAAATTTTTTTTTTTTTTGGCTTCCAAAAGTTTTAGATATAACCCCCTCTCACCCCATCATTGTCTGCTAAGAAAACTGATATTCTTTCAAGTCCCACTTCTCAGGGAAAGTTTTCCTGCAAAATCTCCCAGGCTAATTCAAAAGCCACCCTTTAGGCAGGATGTGGTGGCTCACACCTGCAATCCCAGCACTTTGGGAGGCCAAGGTGGGTGGAACAACTGAGGTCAGGAGTTCAAGACAAGCCTGGCAAACATGGCAAAACCCTGTCTCTACTAAAAATACAAAAATGAGCTGAGCGTAGTGGTGCACAGCTGTAGTCCCAGCTACTCGGGAGGCTGAGGCAGGAAAATCGCTTGAACCCAGGATGTGGAGGTTGCAATGAGCCCAGATCATGCCATTGCACTCCAGCCCAGGGGACAGAGCAAGACTCCATCGCCACATAAATAAATAAATAAAGCCACCCTTTTTTTTTTTTTTTTTTTTGAGACAGGGCCTTACTCTGGTCACCCAGACTGGAGTGCAGTGGCAATCACATCTCACTGCAGCCTCGGCCTCTCGGACTTAATTTGTCCTCCCACCTCATCCTCCTGAGTAGTTTGGACCGCAGGTGCACACCACCATGCCTAGCTAATTTTTTTATTATTTTTTTTTTTGTAGAGACAGGGTCTCACTATGTTGCCCAGGCTGGTCTCAAATTCCTGGCTCAAGGGATTCTCCCATCTCAGACTCCTAAAGTGCTGGGATTACAGGCCTGAGCTACAGTGCTCAGCCTACGGAAGCCCCTTTAATTCTCCCATTTCCTATTATAGCAAGGCTGACATTGCACTGTTTCCACCTGTTTGCCTTTCTTATCACTAAATGGTAAACTCCCTGAGAAACTCCCTGAGAAAGGGATAATCTCTCTCATTTTTGTGCCCCTACATATGACAGAAAAGGGACTCAAATTTTTGATGAAGTAATGAATGAATGTATGTCAGCACACATCCATACTTCACCCCTAGAATGCCCAGAAAAAAGTGTGAGAGAAAGGAGGGGCTTAACATGCTGTTCTCCTTTTGAAGGTCACTAATCTTGGCCTTAGTATAAGTTTTTGTAATACTGAGTATCCCCCACCTAAAATAGTTTTAACATAAAAGAGGTCAGAGGACAACAGCCTATGTACCCTTCCTTCCCTTTCCATATTTTTTCCTTACCTTTTCTTCCCATCCTTTGTCTTCTAGCACTAAAATGGCAGACAGAACCAGGAGGCAAGTATGTACAGACCTCTGCCTCCATGGGTCACCCGACCTTTGTCTCCTTGAGAATGTTCACTTTCCAACTGGCCTCCATACAACTCGAGGTTTAGCTCTCTCCATGGTGAGCAAAGGAAAATCCATGGAAGGGGTGGGGATGGATGTGGAAGAGGTTCTGCAGTGCACTCCTCTTCTCAGAGGAAACCATTTCAACTCCTCTTTCCATGTTTCTCTTCTCCAGAGTTCTCTTATCCACTACCAACCCTCCTGTGCATCCCCTCGAGCCAGTTTTTTCTGACCCAACCTCACGTGATGCACTGTCTTGAGGATTTTCTTTCAAGACCCCAACTTTTTCATTCTTTTATGTTACACAGCAATTCAGCCTTGTCCCTGCAATCTGACCTCAACATGCCTGGCAATCAGAGCCCTCATTGAAGGCAGAGGAAGTTATAAGTATAATATCAAGGTCCCCTTCTCCCAAATGTTTTTCTACCTACTTCCTTTAATAGAAATTAAATCCTGCAACTTTCTGATCAGTGTTCAAAGGTCTTAAACATAAATAGACTGAAGTGAGTTTTTTGCAAATTGTAATCAGTTAATCTGTAGGAATACTGAATATACAATTATCCTTCCTTTCTAAATCCAGGTCCCAAATCCATCCCAGTTTGTAGCATTTCCAGCCATAGAGCAGGACACATCCACTTGGAATGATCCTGATATTTCCCTGTTCCTTAACCCATTTCCTATTCAACCCAAGTGCCATTGAGTTTGCCCCTAAAAATGCTGAGAATCCACTTTTTTCCATACTTACTACCACCTCCCAGTCCAAATCAACACTATCTCTCATCTCAACTACTTCTCAGCCTCTTAATTATCTCCTCCAATCCACTCTTCCTCCCCTCCAATCTGTTCTCCATAAAATAAAATTTTCTTTTAAAATGCACATTTGGTCTTATAACCTTCCTCCTGAGAACTCTTCTGGGGATTTCCATGTGCTGTTACAATAAAGACTAGAATCGCCAGCATGACCCCATAGCTCTCCATGATCCTGCATGGCATAATTACTGGGCCTCTCCCCTTCATTCTCTAGCCATGTGTACTTTCTTTCCTTTTAGTTCCTTGAAGAGTCCAAACTCTTTCCCACGTTAGGAATTCTGTACATGCTCCAATGTCTCCATCCCCATCAAACTGACCAGTCCTCCTTTTTATGTAATTTCATACCGTTTTACTCTTTTTCTTCACAACACATCGTGCTTTGTGATATTTTAGTGTGAAATATTTGCTTAATGTCTCTGTGTGTGTGTGTAAAACCACAAAATCCCCTTATCTGCTATTTAATGGGCCTTCAATAAGTAATATTGTTGAGTGAATTTTGTGATTGTGAGGATCAGAAAGCAAGAGGTCTCAGAACACCTGCAGGGGTGGGAAACAGAGGGTAAACTGTGTTTTCCTGCAACTTTGGGGATGAATCAAAACTGTGTCTGAAGAGATTTGTGCCCCGACTGCATAGATCTGCAGGAATATTGCAGCTCAACCATTTGATATATTGCAGAACTGTTTAGCGTGATTTATGAAGCTGTTGTTCTGTTTTAACTCAACGTGTTCATTGCAAAGGAGTTTCATCCTCAGAGTTTTCGTTAATGGAGGCATTGTTGTGTAGTGAGGCAGTAGAAAAAGAAAGTGAGAGATAGGGCTGGCCTACGACCTGTGTAAAGCTTGCATTTCAAGTCCCCTCTGGAGGGAATGCCCATTTCTGAAGTCTTGTCTCCCAGTGTGCCCATGTCCCCAAAAACATCTGATCTCAGGCTCTTTCTACATATTAGAGTGCAAACAACTAATAATAATACCTAAGTCTTAGCTCCTGCAGGGGTGAGAGAGACAGAGGCTCTGACACTGGAATTTTCAGTTAAAGCAGATATCCTGTTCTATCTGAAGCACTGATGGAGAAAACATAGAGCTTTCAGCTCTTGTTCCAAAGACTAATTTCTTTCCCAATCTGCATGAAGTTAATCAGTCAAGCTCACCCAAGCTCATAGACTAGAAGCCCCAGGAAATGAATTATTTCTGTTTCCTTCCCACCATCCCACACACATGCTCTTAAAATATCCATTCCCTTCCCTCCCCTCAGGTCCTAGGTGCTGAGACAGGCTCTCACAGCCCAGAGAGTAGTTGTGATGGACTTAGTCTTACCTCAGTTGCTTTGTCTGGTGCTGGGTTGCCAAAGGAGGCATGCATGAGTAAGGCCAGTTCTCCATTCATATCTCAGACCATTTAGAAGAATTCAGTGACAGAGGATGTGGCCTGTGGATTTTATGCTCGTGATGCTTTCTGCTGCTTGAGGTCGGATTGGAGAAGAGACTAGGGCTGACAAGCTTCTCACTCAGGGGCTGAGGTAGGGCACAGCTCCTGTCTGCTGGACTCATAAATCCCCTGGTCCCCACCCCAGGGATCTCAGAGGCTCCCTTTGTTCTTTTAATTTTTATTCTAATAAAACCTCCTACATAACATAGGTCTACAAAGACTCTTGGGGAATATATTTCCCTCCCAAACATACTCATTTGAGACAAAATTATCAAAACATTTGTTCAGGCCAGGCACGGTGGGTCCCACCTGTAATCCCAGCAGTTTGGGAGGCCCAGGCAGGCAGATCTCTTGAGGTCAGGAGTTTGAGACCAGCCTGACCAACACGGTGAAACTCCATCTCTACTAAAAACACAAAAATGATCCGGGCGTGGTGACGCATGCCTATAATCCCAGCTACTCGGAGGCTGAAGTCTGAGAATCTCTTGAACCCGGGAGGTGGAGGTTGTAGTGAGCTGAGACTGTGCCACTGTACTCCAGCCTGGGCAACAGAGTGAGACTCAGTCTTAAAAAAAAAAAAAAAAAAAAAAAAAAAGATTGTTCAGCACACGAACTTTAGACACATTTTATCTGACATCACAAATCATTCCAAGAGATGAATATACACAGTGGCCCTCTGAAAGCTACTTGTCTTCCAGATGTAAAGACACATGCATCATTGGAGACAGAATGCTAGTGTTTTGAAATAACATATGCTTAGGATGTTGGAGCACAGAAATGTTGCACTTAACTTTGGTACCCACCTCTAGTGCAGGGGTTAGTTAGCAACTTTTTCTACAGAAGGTCAGCCAGTAAATATTTTAGGTGTTGCAGGCCATATGGCTTCTGTTGCAATTACTCAACTCTGCCTTTGTATCACAAAAGCAGCCATAGATAATCTGTAAACAAATGAGTGTGACTGTGTTCCAATAAAACTTTATTTACAAAAACAAAAACAATGGGCTGGATTTGGCCTGTGGCTATAGTTTATTTCTGCTCTAGAGGACTCTCCTCACTATAATAAAAAAGTTCTCCCTAACTTATCACTGTGAAGATATCATTAAGTGGGACACTGTCAAGAGGCCGGTTAACATTTCACTAGTTCTTCCTGGTTTATACGCATCCAAGAAATCTCATGATTTCCATTAACACAAAGACACCAAGAAAGGACATCAGTAATACACACATGAGGCAAGTTGCGAATGAATGTTTTTCAAGATCGTTTTATCTCAATACATCAGAATGGCCCAAGCCTTCCAGAATCCTCTCCTGTACACTGTGATTCTCTGCTCCACTTGCCAGTGGATGGGGTGCAGCTCCTGCTTACCTAGTTTCTCCTTTCTCTGTAGTTAGTACTGTATCTGCTGCTGTAAACAAAGGCTTTCAGCCCTTGAGCATGTTAAGATGTAACCTGAATCCAGGTTTGCAAGTTTATTTGTGAAGTAATTTGAAGGAATAGGAAGAATTTGAAGGAATAGGAAAAACGGAGGCTTTGAAGTCAGAGCAACCAAGCATCAAATATAGGCTCCTTCCCTTTCTTGCTATGTAACTTTGGGCAGTTTGCATAACCTCTCTGAGCCTTAATTTCCTTATCCACTAAGTGGTAATAATAATTACTTCTACCTCATGACATTGTCAGCAGTAACTGCCATTTTCTAAGTTCTAACCACAGGTCAGGCACTGTGATGAGGGTTCATTCATTTAACCTCCAAAACAGACCACAGCTAGTTTACAGATGAAGAGGTGAAGATGAGATCACATGCTGGTATTCTCTTCCCCTTTTGCCAAAATGGGTCCCTCATAGAGGTATCTGCAACCAACTCAAGGGAGCCACTAGACAGGGGTTTAAAAAAAAAAAAAAAAAAGAAAAAAAGGCTATTTGACTCATGTTATTGAAGGAGTGGAATGTTCTTTGCTCTTTTGTCTCTCCGAGCTGGATAAAAGGAGGAACAAGTTCCCTGGGAGTTGATGTACAAAGCTGCCCAGAGTTGACTCTAGCCGAGAATGTGTTTGGGACTGCATGAGGTTGTCTCTGAGAAGCTAACAGCAGCTGCCCTGACATTCTCTCTGATCTAGGCCTTTTTTTTTTTTTTTTTTGGTGCCTATTACAGCTCATGATTGGTTTTACAATATAATTCCCCAGCCTGTGTAACACTCATCATTCCAGGTTCAGCTCCAAACACTTTTTAAAAAATATATATCAACCGCATGATATGTGTCAATGACCCCTGAATGTGAGATATTCTATCCTTGAAAGGAAAGACTTGGAGGAGCCTTCTCTCCTGGCATCCCTGGACTCGGTAAGGCTGTTTAGTCACCATCACTATTGCCTCTTTCATTTTTTTTTTTTTTTTTTTGAGAAGGAGTTTTGCACTAAGTGCCCAGGCTAGAGTGCAATGGCACAACCTCTGCCTCCCAGGTTCAAGCAATTCTCCTGCCTCAGCCCCCCAAGTAGTTGAGATTACAGGCATGTACCACCACACCCAGCTAATTTTCTGTTTTTAGTAGAGAGGGGTTTTCACCATGTTGGCAATGCTGGTCTCGAACTCCTGAACTCAGGTGATCTGCCTGTCTCGGCCTCCCAAAGTGCTGGGATTATAGGCGTGAGTCACCACGCCCAACTGCCATGGCCTCTTTCTAGACACCGTTCTGACGACCTCTCTCTCCTGCCCACAGACCTCCAGTAGATAGCTGGCAGAGTAAAGGCCAAGCTTCCCAGTTTCATTCACAAGACCCTTCATAATTTGGCCCTAACATCTTTTCAACCTTGTCTCATACTACTGCCCAGCATGACTCCATAAGACCAGTTAGGCTGCCTTACACACTCCCACAGAACCGAATAGCAATTTCTGGTCCTTTCACACATTGAAATCCTTGGTTAGAAACTTCTCCAGATCTTAATGGTTTCCTGGAACATACAGACTCCTCAACATGCACACACACATACACACACACTCCACACACATGCACACACATGGATTTAAGAACATACACACAAATAAATCTAAATAGGTATATATAAGCAATAACTAACTTATGTTCGGTCTCATTTTCAAGAAATACTCCAAGGCCAGCCATGGTAGCTCATGCCTGTAATCCCAGCACTCTGGGAGGCCAAGGCAGGCAGGTGGCTTGGGGTCAGGAGTTCGAAACCAGACTGGCCAACACAGTGAAACCCCGTCTCTACTAAAAATACAAAAATTAGCCGAGTGTGGTGGCGGGCACCTGTAGTCCCAGTTACTTGGGAGGCTGAGGCAGGAGAATCACTTGAACCCCATGGGCAGCGGTTACAGTGAGCCAAGATCACGCCACTGTACTCCTGCCTAGGCAATGGAGCAAGCCTGTGTCTCAAAAAAATTAAAAAAGAAAAAGAAATACTCCAGAAAAGCCAGGTATACTAGAAAAACAGTCAAGAATTAAAACACCAAGAATCTTATTTCATGGCAAGACAAAGCAGTGATTTTTATTATTAAATAATATTAATTTGCTTATTGAATAGGTCATATATTCTCATGGCTCAAAAATCACAATGGCTCCCTCTCACCCCTGTCCTCCGAGGTCCCCTTCCCAAAGGCCACCCATCATCAGTTTCTCACCTTTTATTTTGGTGTATTCTTTATGCACATAAAAGAACATATACATATTGTTCACAAATGTTAGCATATTATTCAAAATGTTCTGAACCCTGCTTTTGTTATTTAAAGATATACACTATCTTTCTGTATGAAGAGTTTGCTCACTAAAATTGGCCTCTGCTAACTCAAATGCCAGCTGCAGGTAGAGCTCACTGCCTCAGAATGAATAGATCATTATTTATTTAACCAAATCCCTACTGAAGACCATTAAAGTTGTTTCTAATCTTTTGATTTCGAAAAACAAATGCTTAAAAAAAAAAAAAAAACTCTTGTGAGATTTTTCTAAAGCAGGAATCTTAACCCAAGTCATCCAGAATTAGAATTAGAAGGGGTCAGCACTTTGTTCAGGTATCAGAAATTGCGCACAAGAAATCACTGTAGTTCAGCAGTCCTAGAAGCACAGCCTACACACATACCTGAGAAAAAGGAAGCACACTCACTCCCACCTCAGTCTATTCCATTTCCAGCGAAAATGAAGAGCCAGAAGGAAAAGTATTCCTTTACCTCATGACTTCTCAAATGAGTCAATTCTTAGAAACTGTTCCCTTCCTTACTACTTCTGTCTCCCCTGCCTTCTCCTTAGCTCCATTAGCTCCCCAGAAATGACTGGACTTCCTGGAACTTTTTATTAGCAATTCAAGATGCTCCAGTCATAATTTCTGTGACCATAGCCTCTGCTAACTCAACTACCTTCTGGGTGTAGCACTCACTGCCTCCGGCTCATAAGAGGGACAGATAATGACTGGAGTTACAAAGAAAGTAGGTCTGGAGCCTTCCCTGCAGAGTGTCAAGGGTCATTTATAAAGCAAGAGAGGGATGGGAGGTCCGTGAGACCCACTCTCAGTCCCCGCTTCAGCTTGCAGAACCTTTCAGGGGTAAGATGTATAACCCTATGAATTTTCTTCTGTACGCACATGTATATCATGACACAATCCCAACTCCTTTGCAAGACTGACTTGAAGGTACTTTCACTCTGGAAACTAATTTATTTCTAAAATGCAGGCAAAGAGGCTCAGAGATGCTGTTATCTATTGCTTCTCCTATTCCTGCTTTTGCCACGAAAATTAGCCAATATATCGTTCAAATCTACTTTTGACAATTTGATTTTGGTTTACATTCATCCGGGCTTGAAAAATGACCAGGGCTGAGGTATATTGATGCCTCCTGAGCCACTCATTTCTAGCACATATTAATACATCAGCACTACCTTCAAGTAGTATGTCTTTCTGAATTATTCTTTGGGTTTTTTTCCCCCCACTGCTTTTAAAACTTCATTTAAAAAAATAACACTCAAACCATTTTTCTCAAGATTGTCTCTATAAAACATCCAACCTGTAACCGGCTAGGCTGTACCTTCACATCTCAGTTTTTTAGTTGCTTTTTTTTACTCTCTATTATTATTATTATTACTACATTTGAGGATTTCTCAGTGGGGGTAATGTTTGGCTACTGGGAAAATAGGGAGGTTTTCATCTTTCCAGCTAAAATCTACCACAAAGCTGTAACATTTTCTTGTCATGACTCTTCAGGCTGCAATGTCACAGGTTCTGATGGATGCTGTCTACATTTTTTAAATGATAAAAGTATCAGACTTCGTATATGAGTCGGTCTCAGCAGGAAACAGAAAGTACAGTCAATTTAGAACAATTCTATTCAGATTTAATAAAAAGACTACAAAGGTATAGGGAGAATATAAAGAAACCACAAGGGACACTGAGCTGCCATCACCCCTAAGAAGGGAGAGAGCAGCCACCAGACTCCTGAAAGAGAAAGTTCTGAGGCGAGGGCTGCCCCTGAGGAGGAATAAATATATACTTCTAAATTGCATTGCTAAAGAGGACACAACCAGGGCAAGGTGATCCTTCCTGGAGGGAGCTGTGGTGGTAATACACCACCTCACTCATCTCCCTTCTGCTCCCCAGTTAGGCCTCCCTGTTGGCCAAATGCAACTGCTCAACCTCTGTGTCTGAGAACAGGACACAGAGTGGGTTTGGAAAGACAAATAGGAGATAGCTGGGACTCTGACTTACAAAAAACTTGGGAAATAGAGAAAATAATCATCCATAATCCAGCACCTTAACACATTGATCTTTCCTATATTTATATTGTCTAATATACGGTTACATTAAAAATTAAATCATTAGGGGCATGGTGGCATGTGCTTGTAGTCCCAGCTACTCAGGAGGTTAAGGCAGGAGGCTGACATGGGAGGATCACTGGTGTTCAGGAGTTCTAGTACAGCCTGGGTAACATAGCAAGACTCTGTCTCAAAAAAAAAAAAAAATTGCCAAGGCTGGAGTGCAGTGGCACAATAACAGCTCACTGCAGCCTTGACCTCCTAGGCTCAAGCCATCCTGCCACCTTCACCTCCAGAGTAGCTGGAACTAAAGACATGTGCTACCATGCCCAGCTAATTTCTTTCTTTTTTGTAGGGATGGGATCTTGCTATGTTGCCCAGACTGATCTGTAACTCCTAAGCTCAAGTGATCCTCCTGCCCCTGCCTCACAAAGCCCTGGGATTACAGGCATGAGCCACTGCCCCTAGCCCTAACAAAAAAAAAAATTCTTAACACTATGGCTAATCATTTCAAAAAAATAAAAATTACAAAATTACAAATTAAATCATTAAATCACTGAATATTTCAAACATACAGAGATGCACAAAAGACATCATACATTTTGTATTTTTCATTAAAATTATCTTAGGGGCTTTTTGCTGCTCCTTTGTCTTCATAATCATGATTTTTTTTTAAATTTTTCCTTTTTGGTTCTGTCTCTGGAGACATAATCATTGTTTTTAACAGTTCTACAGTAGACTACACAGTAGCTGCACCAAATTTAAGAAATCAACTGTTGCACACTTAAACTCTTTTTTCTTTGCATGTAATGTTGTTATGTGTATCTTTATGATACAAGCTTTTTTCCATAATTCATGTCATTCCTTTAGCCCTACCTCTATAGTTCCAAGAATGCAAATATTGAGGCAGAGGATATGAACATGTTTATGGCTCCAAATATGTATTTCTAAATTGCATTGCTAAAGAATTATACCCATGTTTAGGGCCACCAAGAATATATAAGAAAACTAGAATCATGGAACCCTCATTGACATTGAGTATTATCTCTTTCAGCTTTTTTTCCCTTTTATATTTTTTGGTAATTTACTAGGCAAACACACTCAGTTTTGTTTAATTTGCTTTTCCTTGATTACTAGTAGAGTTTCTAGGTTTTACCATATATTTACTAGTTGTAGTAAATTGAATTTGCTATTCAATTTCTGGCTTTCTGACTTTCTACCAAATCAGTTATTAGCCCTAAAACTGCAGCTGAAATTGACTCTTTGGAGCATCCTTACTGAAAACAATTGAGCATCATGGTGGTAACATAGTAATTTCAAAGGAAAGAGACTAGTAAATTTCAAGTTGAGGGTATGTAGTCTTAATATCTACTTTTTGGAAAGTTTATAACTCTGCTAAATTTTAAGATTTATCTACCGCTTCCCCCATTTTACCCATCTTGCCCCACATTCCAGCATTAAAAATAACTGGTACAAAGCAAAATTCAGCCTGAAAGATAACAGTAATTAATTCACATTACTTTCTGCTCCTCCTTGGCAATGTAATGGTTCAGCATCCACTTTGGGAGATATTAGGGGTAGCTAGGCTTGACTGACTGATTCTGAGATACATGTGGGTCTGTTGTGGTCTAAACTTTCACTCCTCTCTCTTTTCTTACCTCACAGGCTATTTGAGGAAGTATCTTCCTTGACCCACCAGGCTCTAAGGCTGTAGAAGATTCTTCTTATATCAGAGATTCTCAAACATTAGAAGAATCAACTAAGAAAGCTTATTAAAAACATAATCCCTGGACCTCACTGTTGGAGATTCTGATTCAGTAGATGTGGGGTGAACCTAAGAATCTACACTTTTTAAAACAACTGAGATGCAGTGCTGTCCTGATCACACTTTGGGAAACTAGTATAGATTCTTGGCATAGAAAGCGTATCTATACTGAGAATATTCGAGGTGGCAGGGGAAATGAGGATGGGAGGCGGGAGAAGGGGAATGTAGCCCAGCAACAGCTCCTTCTCGACCCATTCTCCAAAAGTATCATTGTGGAAGAAACTATAAGATCATGATTTGGTGGTGGAAAAGGTAATCTGTGTGTAGCAACGTTTCTTTCTTTCTTTCCTTCCTTCCTTCCTTCCTTCCTTCCTTCCTTCCTTCCTTCCTTCCTTCCTTCCTTCCTTTCTTTCTTTCTTTCTTCTTTCTTATCTTTCTTTCTTTCTTCTTTCTTTCTTTCTCTTTCTTTCCTTCTCTTTCTTTCTTTTCTTTCTTTCCTTTCTTTCTTTCTTTCTTTCTTTCTTTCTTTCTTTCTTTCTTTTTTTGGAGACAGAGTCTCACTCTGTCCCCCAGGCTGGAGTAAGTGGTGCACGTCTGTAGTCCCAGCTACTATGGAGGCTGAAGGAGGAGGATGGCTTGACTCGGGAGGTTGAGACTGAGGCTGCCATGAGCCATGATCATGCCACTGCACTATCTCACTCTGTAGCTCAGGCTGAGCGCAGTGGCATGATCACAGCTCAATGCAACCTCAACCTCCTGGACCCAAGTGATCCTCCCACCTCAGCCTCCCGAGTAGCTGGGACTACAGGCATGCAACCATGCCTGGCTGATATTTTAACTTTTTTTGTAGAGGTGGAGGGTCTCACTATGTTGCCTAGGCTGGTCTTGAGCTCCTGGGCTCAAGCAATCCTCAGCCACCCAAAGTGCTGGGATTACAGACATGAATCACCATGCCCAGACTGTGGCAACATTTTTGTATGCTAAGGATAGGGTGGTCAACAAAACAGACGTATCCGTACCTTGTTGAAGGCCACCATCTAGTGACAATCCATTATGACATCATTTGGTGATATTTAACATATTTTCAGTGCTGTATCACCTATTTCATAACATTCTAAAATGTTCATCTGAGCTTCCACATCAATCTTACCTCTGGCTACAATGCTTTCAGATAGCAAAAACTTTCAGATTCTTGGCACACACATATTCCCCTTGTGAACAAAAGTATTTCTCTTCTGCACTGACAGCACTGGCCTGAGCAACTGCAGAATTGCTAGATTGTTTAAGATTTCTTCAAGCCCCGCTAGGTTTTATTCATGAAATGTCTACAGTGGACAACAATAATAGCAGACCACACCGTAGGGTTATAGAAACAACCAGATCTGGAGTCTTTTTGCACCATCACAGCCACTTGGAAATGCTTTCTAGGTGGAGTCTTCTGCTACTATTAGCCCAATGCTGCCATCTTGTGGCCGTCTAAAGAAACGTGGCCAGAGTTTACAGACGGTGAAGATTTTTTTCTGGGGATCATGTCAATATTTTGCCGGGGTGGGGGGAAACCTTTACACTTCCTTATCATGTCCTCTATCAATTTTTCATCTAGGTAGAACTTACTTTGGGAAACTTTGAAAGTGGACTAAAAATTCTAAGCAGAGAAGCTTAGGTCTTAGAAATCACCTTGTAAAGAGATGGCTGGGGGTTTTTTTATTTTTTATTTTATTTCATTTTGAGACAGGGTCTCTCTCTGTTGCCCAGGCTGGAGTGCAGTGGCGCAATCATAGCTCACCGCATCCCAGCCTCAACCTCTCGGGATCAAGGGATCCTCCCACCTCAGCCTCCTGAGTAGCTGGGACTACAGGAGCGTGCCACTGGCCTGGCTAAATTTTTGTATTTTTTGTAGAGATGAAGTTTCATCATGTTGCCCAAGCTGGTGTCGAACTCCTGGGCTCAAGTGATCCGCCTGCCTCAGCCTCCCAAAGGGCCAGGCTTTTTGTAAGACAAGTTTGCCCAAATGCTAAAATCTTGATGTATACTCTACTAAAATCACTATAATATCAGATTTCACATTTATCATAGGGTAACTTTGCATCCTGAAATTCTTGTTTTTTCTGAAATGGAATCACTGTTAAGGAAAAATCTCGTTCCATGCTCTGGAGAAACCAGCATGCATTTATTTGAAGTGCTTTCCCAGGCTCATTTTTCTCCAAGGCTTCAACTGTACATGCATATCTAGAGTGCTGATTCTTCCCTTGAACAAAGAAAAATCCTCCTTCCAAGTTCTTGTTAAACACCCATAGTACTGTGTCACTTTCTTGTTTCCTCTCTGAACCAGTTGTGAAGTTTAACCCTCAGCACTAAAAAACACAAAACTTTTGACACACACAAAGTCTAGCCTGGACAAGCACTTTAGTTGTTCTCAGCACAGTTCTGGGCATTGCAGCAAATGTATAACCAACACCGTAGCACGGTTAGGGTGGAAGCTCTGGTGCTGGGAGTAAGGACGGGGATCTCTCCGAGACTGATCTCCAAATAGGAATGTGCGAGACTGATCTCCAAATAGGAATGTGGAAGGACAGTCCTTAGCAGAGCCCAGAGTAAAGAGTTAAAACAGATACACACAGATGTATGATTTCTTCTCTAGTCCTCTAAAAGAGAATTTTTACCAAATGTTTGTATAGATTTACCATAAATACAATGTGGTTATGTTGGCTACTTTCATTAATCATCTGCTATGCTGCAAGCCCAGTTGCTTGGAGAGGAGATCCAGTGGTGAACAATACAGTTCCTACCTCAGAGAGCTCCCAGGCTTGCCATAGCCACAGATGATAACCGAGGACAAGACAGTGTGATGTACACTAGAGCAGGTGATGGCTGAAGGAGCCCCCGAGCCAGTGTAAGAGAAGTAAAGAAGGCTTCCTCACGTAACTCATCTCCCTCACTTTCCTGAGGAGAAAACAAGTCTTCTGTATGTAACAGCTTGTCCATCATCTCAGACTTAGAAAATGGCAGTACTAGAACCAAAAACCGAGTCTCATGACCCCCAGAGGAACTAACAATGGCTCAAAGGAGCATGGCTTATTAAGGACATGCAAGTGGCCTGGTGAGGCTGTGTAGAGTTAAAGGTTCTTGTTTATTACCTTTGTCTAGTTTTCTAGGAATCCCTCTTTCTTTATCTCCCCCTCAACCTCTCACTTTTGGATTTTTAGTTCTGTGTCATCCTCCTTATTCAAAGTAACAGAGCAGGCTGGGTGTGGTGGCTCATGTCTATAATATCAGCACTTTGGGAAGCCAAGTCAGGAGGATTATTGAGCCCAGGAGTTCGAGACCAGCCTGGGTAACATAATGAGACTCTATCTTTATTTTTTTAAAAATACAAAAATTATCTGGGTGTGGTGTTGCATGCCTGTGGCCCCCACTACTTGGGAGGCTGAGACAGGAGGACTGAGTGAATCCAGGAGGTTGAGGCTGCAGAGAACCATGATTGCACCACTGCACTCCAGCCTAAGCAACAAAGCTATGACCCTGTCTCAAAAAAAAAAAAAAAAAAAAAAGAAGAAGAAGAAGAAGAAGAAAGAAAGAAAGAAACAGAGAATCATACCCAAAGTGGACACATAACGAAGGTATTTAGATTATTATGTACCTACACATAATAAACGTATTTAGATTATTTAGAGGAAGCAGAGAAAAAGAAAAGAAGAATTATTTAAGGGAGGAAAGTAGTTAATCTTTATTTTTTTAATTTTTTATGATAAAGTGTATTAGTTTCCCAGAGTTACCATAACAAAGAACCACAAACTAAGTAATTTAAACCAAAAGAAAATTTTTATTTATTCTTTTTTTTTTTTTTTTTTTTTTTGAAACAGGGTCTCGCTCTGTCACCCAGGCTGGAGTGCAGTGGTGCAATCTCGGCTCTCTGCAGCCTCGACCTCTCAAGCTCAAGCAATCCTCCCACTTTAGACTCCCTAGTAGCTGGGACTACAGGTGCACGTCACCACGCCCAGCTACTTTTTGTATTTTTTGTAAAGGCGGGGTTTTACCATGTTGCCCAGGCTGGTCTTGAACTTCTGAGCTCAGACAATCCACCTGTCTTGGCCTCCCAAAGTTCTAGGATTACAGGTGTGAGCCACTGTGCCTGGCCTAAACTAAAAGAAATTTATTGTCTTAGTTCTGGAGCCTAGAACTCAAGGTGTTGGCAGGGTCATGCTCCTTGAAAGGGAGAGTCCTTCCTTGCCCTGTCACAGCTTCTTGTGGTAGCCATCAATCTTTGACATTCCTTGGCTTGCAGTTCCATCGCCCCAGTCTCTGCCTGTGTCATCACATGGCCTTCTCCTGTGTGTCTCTGTCTTCACATGGGGTTTTCCTCTAAGGATACTAGTTATACTGGATTAGAGCACACACTAATGACCTCATCTTAACTTGATTAAATCTGCAAAGACCTCATTTCTAAATCAGGTTACATTCAGAAGTGAGAGGGGACTAGAATTTCAACCTACCTTTTAGGGGACCATAATTCAATAACATGGAGTATTTCAAGCATAACACATATGCAAACATATTTAGAAGTAGAGTCTAGTATGATGAACCCTTAAGTATCCATCTCTCAGGTTCAACAATCATCAATTCTCTACCAATCTCATTTCATCTGTACCCCCATCCAATCCCCGTCCTCTCCTGTATTATTCGGAGGCAAATCTCAGACCTTATATCCCTTCACCTGTAAACATCTGATCTATCTCCAAAGATAAAGACTCTGTTTTAACACAACCACAATAACATTATTACACTTTAAAATGTTGATCAATAATATCCAGTCAGTATTCAGATTTGCATTGTCTCATAAATTATCTTGGTTTTATAACAGTTTGAATCAGGATTCAGATAAGGTCCTCAGAGTCACTGATATTTAAACCACCTTCCTAGGAGGTGGGCTAACAATCTCAGCATCATTTTTCTCCCTCTGGTGGAGTTGAACCCTAGATGACTTCACTCACTGAAACTGACTGAGGGAGTGGGGGTTTCAGGATCTCTAAACTGCTCTGAGTGACAAGAATTTAAAGTGGATGGAGGGAGATCTTACCAGGAGGGAAAGAGTGAAAAAGACAGACAGCAGAGGTAAGGTGAAGAGAGGAGCCAAGAGGAAGATGGTGGATCCAGGAGCCTCAAGGCCACGGTGAAAGGAACCTGCAGAAAGGCGGTGAGGTGGCTAGCCAGCAGTGGGGAGTGGCTAGCCAGCAGACTTTTAAGAACAAGGAAGTCTAATAAGCAACTGTGCATGCCCTACACATCAGCCATCTAGAAACTTTCTCATTCCAAACATGCTAAGTGCTGCGAAGCCTCCACGCTCTTCCTTCCGCTAAAAATACCCTCTTGCCTCTCATCCTAGCTCTCCATCCTGGAGAACTCCTATGCATTCTTCAAAAGCCAGTGCAGGCCGGGCGCGGTGGCTCACGCCTGTAATCCCAGCACTTTGGGAGACCAAGACGGACAGATCACAAGGTCAGGAAATCGACACCATCCTGGCTAACGCGGTGAAACCCCATCTCTACTAAAAATACAAAAAATTAGCCAGACCTGGTGGCAGGCACCTGTAGTCCCAGCTACTGGGGAGGCTGAGGCAGGAGAATGATGTGAACCCGGGAGGCGGAACTTGCAGTGAGCCGAGACCGCCACTGCACTCCAGCCTAGGCTACAGAGCGAGATTCCATCGCAAAAAAAAAAAAAAAAACAAAACCAGCGCAGCTATCCATACCTCCATGAAGACCTCTCTGACTCCTCCCCGCCAAAGTTGGCTCTCTCCTTTACGCTCTATAATAAGGCTTTGAATATACTTCTACTATAGCACTTCTCAAATTGCCCTGTCATTATCTACATGTATGTCCGAGTCCCCCACTAAACTACGGGCTCTTAGAGGGAAGGGGCGATGTTGGTTCATCTTTCTATCCTGAGTCTCTACTACAGTGCCTGGCACATTCAATAAATGCTTACTAAATGAAAGAAAATTAGAAGAGGAGGAAGAGAAGAAGAAAAGGGAAGGGAAAGCAAAGACAAGATCAAAACAAGAGGAGGAAGAAGAAAAGGAGGCAGGAAAGGAAGATATAAACAAGACAAACAGCTGACCTTGGCAAGTGTTAAAGCAAACTAAACATGGCCTGGGAAGGATTCCGTACTTGTATGTTTGAGTCCTTGTGGACAAACTGTAACCTAGCTTAATAGGCAGACAAAACTGAAAACCTAACTTAGTAGTATGTATCTATAACAGTAGTTGAGTGTTGGTCAATCCCAGGAGCCATACTTCAGCCACTCATAGACTACTGCGTGTTCAAACTGGGTTCAAATAGGGAAAATGTGAGCTGTTACCAATCCAGCCGTTCTGTACCTCACTTCTAATTTATGTACGTCATTTCCCCTTTTTTGTCTATAAATTTTCTTCCTCCACATGGCTGCACTGGAGTCTCTGTGAATCTGCTATGATTCTGGGGTCTGCCTAATTCGTGAATCATTCATTCCTCATTAAACTCCTTTAAATGTAATCTGGCTGAAGTGTTTCTTTTATCACAAGGCAGAACAGGCCAGTGTGAACTCCAGGTTGCAACACCAAGGTGAAATTAGGCCTTCAGGAATGTTTCCTTGGCCAGTACAGTGTATAGTGTATAGTTTTTTTGTTTTTTTTTTTTAGACAGAGTCTCCTTCTGTCCCCCAGGCCAGAATACAGTGTTGTGATCACAGCTCACTGAAGCCTCAACCTCTGGGTTCAAGTGATCCTCCCACCTCAGCTGAGACTACAGTCATGCACCACCATGCCTGGCTAATTTTTTTTTAATGTTTTATAGAGAGAGGGACTCACTATGTTGCCCAGGCTGGTCTTGAACTCCTGGGCTCAAACAGTCCTCCCTCCTTGGCCTCCCAAATTGATTACAAGTGTGAGCCACCACATCCGGCCTCAGTACAGCATTTTTTAATTTTTAATTTAGTGATCAAAATTTAAGAATCATATAAAAATCCGAATTTCTAGCTTCTCAAACAAAAATAGAACTGCCTAGCCCAGCCTATCCTGGGCCTAGCCTCCTCCCTAGTAACCACTGGCTGTATCAAAACATGCTTTTTCTAGGTTACCACAGTCCCCACCACTTCCTACTGTAGCCCCAGCATGTGGGTTGAGTGTCATTGGTCACTTATTGTGTTTGTGCTCCTGGGTCTCTCATTTACTTCTTACTACTTCACTCATTTACTTTACCCGCCTGGCTCTTATAAACATTAGTTGTCAACTTTGTCTCATGCAATCTGCTCCTCCCAGATGCCCCATGGTTATAAAATATAATGATAATGATTATTGTAAAGTTGCACTGTCCTATAGAACTTCCTGAGATGATGGGAATGTTTTATAATCTGTACTGTCCAATATGGGAACCACTAGTTCCATGTGACCATTGAGTACTCGAAATGTGGCTAGTGTGAATAAGGAACTATACGTTGAATTTTATTTAATTTTAATTAATTTTAATTTTCATAGCCATGTATGCTTATTGGCTATCATATTAGAGATACGTTACTAGGGTAGTGCATCTCAAGGTTTATTGAGCATGAAAACACCAGGATCTTGTTAAAACACAGATTACAGTTTAGCAGATCCAAAGTGGGGCCCGAGATTCTGCAAGTCTAATAAATTCAAATGCTGATGATGCTGAGCTTTGGACCACATTTTGAGGAGCAGGATTCTAAAACAGCTCTGCTCAAACTTTAGCATGCAAAAGAATCCCCTAGAGAGGCTGTTAAAACAAATTCTGGCCAGGCATGGTGGCTCACACCTGTAATCCCAACACTTTGGGAAGCCAAGGCAGGCAGATCACAAGGTCAGGAGTTCAAGACCAACCTGGCCAAGAGACCAGCCTGGTCAATATGGTGAAACACCATCTCTACTAAAAAGACAAAAATTAGCTAGGCACGGTGGCAGGCTCCTGTAATCCCAGCTACTCGGGAGGCTGAGGCAGGAGAATGGCTTGAACCCAGGAGGCAAAGGTTGCAGTGAGCCAAAGATCGTGCCATTGCACTCCAGCCTGGGTGACAAAGCAAGACCCTGACTCAAAAAAAAAAAAAAAAAAAAAAAAAAATTCATGGGCCTTAGACCTCACAGATTCTGATTCAATGGGTCTGGGGTGGGGCCCAGAAGCTCACATTTGTAACAAGTTTCTGGGTGATGCTGGAGCACTATTCTAGAAAATGGGAAAGTGATGAAAAAAATAGTTTTAGTGACTCTCTAATTTTCTTTCCCAGTTGCTACTTGTGTTGGTCCATTGGTGCCACTGTGACAAAATACCACAGACTGGGTGGTTTACAAATAACAGAAATTTATTTCTTACAGTTCTGGAGGCTGGGAAGTCCACCATCATAGGTTTGGTGTTTGGTGGGGGCCTGGTCTCTGCTTTCAAGATGGTGCCTTGTTGCTGCATCCTTAGGTGAGGAGGAACACTGTGTCCTCGCATGGCTGAAGGAAGGGGAGAGCAAGAAGGCAAACTCTCTCTGAAGTCCCTTTTATAAGGGCATTCATACATACATGAGGGTAGAGCCTTAAGGACTCTTAACCATGGAACAAATCCAATCTGGTTCTTTGTGTGATAAAATGGTGAGTTGTTTTTCAATTGCCATGGACTCTGAGGTTGCAAGTTATGTAACCTGATCATGCTCAGATAAACCAAGCATGCAACCACAGGTGGAACCTAAGCGCTTGGACCAAGGAACGGGGACTGAATTAAGAAGCAAGCACATCATGGCATGATCCATGATCCAATCAGATCAAGCCCTGGCATCACCCCATGGCATGATCAAGTCAGATGACACGTCCTGGCATCATCTCATGGCAAGATCTAATTAGATCATGCCTTATTACCCTCTGCCTATAAAATCTGCCCCAGCTCCCAGGTTGGAGAGACAGATTTTAGCATTGCCTCCCATGTCCTTTCCAGTTGACTTACAATAGGGCCTTTCTTTTCTCAAAAGTCAGCGCTACAGTATTGGCTTCTATGGATGTCAGGCAGCAAGCCCATTGCTTGCTCTACAACAACTTAATCACTTCTCAAAAGGCCTCACCTCTTAATATCACCACAACAAAATTTAAATTTCCACATGAATTTTGGAGAGGACATCACATTCAAACTATAGAACTACTAGCTGGCCACGGTGGCTCATGCCTGTAATCCCAGCACTTTGGGAGGCCGAGGTGGGTGGATCACCTGAGGTCAGGAATTTGAGACCAGCCTAGCCAACATGGTGAAACCCCGTCTCTACTGAAAATACAAAATTCGCCAGGCGTGGTGGCCCGCGCCTGTAATCCCAGCTACGCGGGAGGCTGAGGAAGGAGAATCCCTTGAATCCAGGAGGCAGAGATTACAGTGAGCCGAGATCGCGCCATTGCACTCCAGCCTGGGCAAAAAAGAGCGAAACTCTGTCTCAAAAAAAAAAAAAAAAAAAAATAGCTAGGCATGGTGCCGCACACCTGTAATCCCAGTTACTTAGGAGACTGAGGCAGAAAAATCACTTGAACCTGGGATGCAGAGGTTGTAGTAAGCCAAGATGGTGCCACGGAGGCGGAGGTTGCAGTAAGCCAAGATGGTGCCACTGCACTCCAGCCTGCATGACAGAGCAAGACTCCGTCTTGAAGAAAAAAAACAAAAAAAAAAATGAAAACTATAGCACTACTATTAACAGTTAATATTTTGTGTCCTACACAAAGGTAGTTGCCATCTCCATTTTACAGATTTACAGAAAAGGAAACTGAGGCACAGGGAGGTTAATGAACTTGCCTAACATCACACTGCTGGTGCCATCCCCAGAGCTACCTTCTTCACCAACACACTTTACACCATGAACAATGTGTGTTTTGCCAGTAGCGGCCTTGCTATGACAAAGAAACTCCCTGAGTCCTTGAATTTAAACCTGAAAATAACTTTTTAAATCAGTCTGATTTTGATTCACAATTTTCCTAGTTTAATTTTATATTTCCTCATTTTACAAGGGAGGAAACAGACTCAGAAGGGACTTGCCTAACACCACACAGCTATTTCTCTTTAAGTATTGTTTGATGAACAACCTTCACATCAAATGATTGACAGCTTCTATTTCTAACATTTTCTGTCCCACCTTGTTTGAACACTAATGGAATTTCTAAAACAGCATTTTTAGCTACCTGCTACTAGTGGAGACACATCACCCTCCCTCTACGTGCACACACTGCGAAATCTTTTGTCCTTTACTGGCCCAGATGTTTCTTTTTTGAAGCCTGGGGAGGAAAGGCATTTGCATGGGAACAAGATGACAGAGGAGGGAGATGGTCAGAGAAAGCTAGGACTGTGCTCCCCACCAGACCCAACAGTCAGGATCTGTGACTGCATGGTTAAAGGGTGAGTCCCGGACACCGAGAAACTCTTCAAGAGAAGTCCGCTGAGAAGGAAGCTGCTAGAAGGGGAGGCCGCCTTTCTTCCACCAGCAGGTATATTCAGCAGCAGGGGGCGCTCCAAGATGGAGATGAGAATCAGAGAGTTAGGGCAGAGACAGGGGCCGCCGTAGGTCCTAGACTCGTTTGCGAGCCCAAGCAGAGTGCCTCTCGGGTCATGGCGACTCCTAGAAATAACAGATGACATGGAAGAGGGAGAGCCACCAAGACATTAACCATTTCATTTACAGTTTGTATTGTTTAAGCCACCATGATCCTCAACCTTAGTGGCAGTTAGAATTACCTGAGAGCTGTAAAATTCCTACCCAGAAACATGAAATCTGGGGTTGGTGGAATGGGGTGGTATTGAGATATCAGGAAAACCAAACCGCTTTGCCTGCCCTCCTCTACAATGCAGAATGCTTCATCTCTGGTAACTAAAATGTGTGGGGATTTCTCCCCACCACCAACTAGTCAATTATCCAGCAGATTCTCCAGCAAGGTGTCCTCAAATTCAATTTAATTGTGACACTATCTACCTGGAGACAGCATGAGATCCCATAGAGCGAGGACTCAGTCCCACAAGATTCTCCCTCACTTCAGATGCCAATTGCAAGCCCTAGCTTGTGTCCTATGGTTCTGACCGACTGGCAGTAAATCAGGGTTCCAACCATCCCCTTCCTTGGGTTTCATTAATTTGCTAGAGTGGCTCAGAGAAATCAAGAGAAATCCTTTACTTACATTCACTCATTTATTATATAGGATATTACAAAGAATACAGATTGTCGACCTAAAAAAAGACTGAGGTAAAATTAATATAAAGAGTTTATTTTTCAGCCAGGCACAGCGGCTCACGCCTGTAATCCCAGCACTTTGGGAGGCCAAGGTGGGCGGATCACAAGGTCAGGTGATCAAGACCATCCTGGCCAACATGGTGAAACCCCGTCTCTACTAAAAATACAAAAATTAGCTGAATGTGGTGGTGTGCGCCTGTAATCCCAGCCACTTGGGAGGCTGAGGCAGGAGAATTGCTTGAACTTGGAAGACAGAGGTTGCAGTGAGCCGAGATTGCACCACTGCACTCCAGTCTGGGGACAGAACAAGACTCCATCTCAAAAAAAAAAAAAAAGGAGTTTCTTTTCTTTCCCAAGATGAGCAGCCAGGTGGAAGAGATGGGTGGGGCAAGGTATGTGGGAAGGGGCATGGAGCTTCTGTGTTCCCTCCAGGCACCACCCTTCAAGAACTTCCATGTGTTCAGCTATCCAGAAGCCCCTCCCCAAGCCCTGTCCTTTTGTGTTTTTATGCAGGATTCATTAGGTAGGCATCATTGATTACATCATTGGCCATTGGTGATCAACTCAACCTTCAGCCCTTCTCCCTTCTCCTGGGGAGTAAGAAGGAAAGTCCCAACCTTCTAATCATTGCCATGGTCTTTCCAGTGACCAAGTTGCATTCTGCCACCAGTCATCTCATTAACATACAAAAGAGATTCCAAGGGTTTTAAGAGCCCTATGACAGGAAATAGAAACAAAGACCAAATATATACTTCACAATGTCGCTGGTGAGAACCAGGGTTTTCATATTCCCCATTGAATCCAATGTTGAGAACCAGTGGTTTAAGGAAAAAAAAAAAAAAAAATAGAACAAAAAAGAAAATGTTTTCCATTCTATTATGGTTTTTGGAATGTAACAAAAGCTGCATCGAAATGAGATTAGTTGTGAGATTCAAACAAGTTATATCAGGAAATGCTTTGGAAATTATTAATATTAAAGGTAGTAGTTACTGTTGGTATTATTATTAGACCTGGTTTAGAGCCTCATTTCCAGCTCTAATGAGAAATTAGCTCTAAAGACAAGGGTAGAAATTTCACCCTTGTCTTTAAAGGTGGGATGCTGTCTAGAATGGCATCAAATTCAGCTGAATGTGAAAAGATAATTGAGGTGTTTGGGGCGGTTGTCTATAGATGTACCTAATTAAATATAATCTTTCCCTTTCTGTCTCTGTCCTTTTACTTAAAAGACTAGTAAGAAAGGATGAGTTATTAGAAAGGAATGATGGAGAAAACACATCCTCTTTCTCTGCCTTCCATGTCCCTGACAATCCTCGACTTCCACTTTTGGCCTACAAACTCCTTGCCAGTTCCCAAAGTATCCTGGCTCCCACTCAAGGTCCTAAACTGGCCAACTTTGGGGCTAGTGCTTGGCCAGGATCCTATATTCTACAAAGGGGAGATCCTTTTATCTAGTCACAGGTAGAAGAAACTGTATCGGGGGGCACAAATAATTTGCCCTAAGTACCACAGTAGTTTAGAACTAGAGAAAGATTCATTTCTTCACAACCTCTCTTAAATTCCACAAATAATATAAGAAATAATCAAGGCAAAAATATTGGAAGAAACAAAAGAGGCCAGGTGGGAGGAGAAACGGTAAGAATGAACTGCCTGATGCAAAACAATCTCCCACAATGAGGGTGAGTTGCCACAGAGAACTGAGAAGTAGTAATACTGTGGACAAGGCCACACTGATGCATATCACAGAACCTGAAATTGAAGGGAATTGAAGCCTTTCATTGTGAAACATTTCATCATTTTCTCAGTAATTGCATCAGTTTTATAATTTCTTCCATCACTGACTCCCCAGTAGTCCTGGCAACTCCCATCTGTGATGTAGAAGTGGCAAGTAATGGTGTTTGCCTCCAGGAAATTAAAGACTCCTCTCAATAACTGTATTAGTCATCAACGCTTGCTGCTGTGATTGATCTTGTAACAACCATCAGATCTGGGCAGGGAAAGGATATGAAAATTCATCAGCAGAAAAACAACCTTATCTTCTCCTTATCCAGCTCTGTGATATAGAAGGAATATCTGCAAAGTCTTTTCTGTATTTCTAATTTGCTCATCGAGGAGCATATTTTTGTCAGGCTGGGAATATGTCCAGGTACTGAAAATTATTTGGATTCATTGGAAATTATGAATTCTGCCTAGGTTTTCCAGCATTGCTCTGTTGAATTACCCTTTACCTAAAAAAGCAAAAATGTTTTAAAATTGTATTTCAACATTTCAGGATACCCAGAAGGCAAGTAGCCATAGCACTGGGGGAAAAAAAACAAAAACAAAAACAAAAAAACCCTGTTTTCCTCTCTCTCTGTGGAAGGTGCCAGAAGAAATGTGTACTCTGGTTTTATTATTGCTTTATATCTTGGGCAGTCCCTGGTATTCGGTGCTAGCGAAGGTGCTGGGTAAATTATTTCATAAGCACAGAGCTTCAGACTGAGGTACTCAACAAAGTCCAGTTTCAAGTGAAAAAAAATCTAAAGGCAAGAATCTTAATGAATAAGCATTGTTTCCAGGGTTTTTCAATTCAGTGGACCTAAGATCTCTGAAACCTGTCAAATTGCACCTATTGCTTTCTTGAGAATATGGTAATCAAATTCTAAATGCACATACGTACTCTTTAATCCAGAAATTCCAGTGCTAGGCATTTATCCTACAGGTATACTTTACATAGAAGAAATACTTTTTACAAAGCTGTTCATTCCAGTGCTATTTGTGATTGCAAAAAAAATTGTAAATAGCCTGAAAAGGCATCAATAGAGGACAAGTTGGAAAAAAAAAAAAAATAAAGAGTATGGTTCCAAAGCAGCTGGGCATGGTGGCGGGCACCTGTAATCCCAGCTACTTGGAAGTAGCCCAAAACCGGGAGGCGTAGGTTGCAGTGAGCCGATATGGCGCCATTGCACTCCAGCCTGGGCGACAAGAGCAAAGCTCTGTCTCAAACAAAAAAAAAGAAAAGAAAAAACTATGTTTCATCCACACAGTGGAATGCTACATAGCAGGTAAAAAGAATAAAGCAGCACTCACACAATAAAATGAAAAAACTCCCAAGATGTATTAACTGAGTAAGTGGGAGTTATTCAGCAGTGGATATACTATGCTACCATGTGTGTAAAGAACAGAAACACATATATGTGTGTAAATGAATGGGATATCTAAGGAATGATATGCAAGAAATAGTGCCTCAACACATAGTAATGCAGTAAGAATGGTAACTAATACACATAGCACTTACTCCTCGTATTCTAAGTACATTACATATTCAAACTAATTCGATATACTCCTTTCAAACTGACAGAGATTCACATACCTGTCTTACTTCACTAGAATATCAGCTCCTTGAGGGCATAAACATGACATAAGCCTTTTTATACCCTACACAAGCCAGGTGTTGTGGCTCACACCTAAAATCCCAGCAATTTGGGAAGCCAAGGCAGGAGGATGACTTGAGGCCAGGAGTTTGAGACCAGCCTGGCCAATACAGCAAGACCCCATCTCTACAAAATATGTATATTGTGTATTTTATATATGTGTGTGTGTGTGTGTGTGTATCCTACACAAATGCTAGTATATTATTTATCACATAATGTTCTCAAGATGTGTCTCAGTCAGTATCAAATATGAGAAAATATCTTCACCATTTAGAGCTGCTGATTTTAGAGGTTAATAATCGTTAAGTAAAAATATCTTTTCATAATGAGTCTGCTATGGCATGAAGTTGAACCACAATGCAAAAATAAGTGGAGTTGAAAGTGTGCTATTCTATATAAGTACACCAGATTATAGTTGTGCTGGACAAACCAGGGAACTGAACTGAATTATTGAAGAAACGTCCTGTTTTCCTCTTACTTTCCATTCAAAAGGCTGTGTTATCACAGCACAGTCCTCTCCCTTTTCATACTTTGAGTTCAGGGGACTATTTTTAAGTGTTTGAGTGTAAAAGGTCTGCTACTAAGTTAAATGGGATCAAGTATATAAAGTGCTTAGTACAAGCCTGCCCCATCATAAACCTCCCTTAAAGTGGAGCAACGTCTCTTTTTCATGTTGGAGGCTTCAGGCATTATGGGAAAAAAAGTAAACAAGAGCTGGTGCTCAATCTTGTCGACAATTGGGAAACGAGTCTGTAGCAAAAATAGAGTGGAACGTGGGAGTGAAGTGTTTTTGCCTTTGACAAGTCATTAAAAGTCATCAGTGTTATAAATCAGACGGTCTGGGAGAAAGAGAAAAAATAAATAAAACCCTGATTCTTAGGTTCAAAACTTCACTTATTCGATATAGTATTTATTTGGGTGCCTACAAGGGCGAGGCAGGCCTTATAATAGGCAACCGTTGCCTTTTGGCGGGTTCCGGTAATTCGCCAAAATAACAAACACAAAGGGAAAGGAAGAGGAGAGGCACCCATAGATGTTCTCTAGGCCTTTTAGAAAACGTGGACTTGTTCCTTTGACCCCATATATGCGAATCTATTAGAAAGGTGACACTGTAGACATAAGGGAATGGATACTGTTCAAAAAGAAATGCCCCACAAGAGTGACCAGGGCAAAACCGGAAGAGTCTACAGTGTTACCCAGCATGCTGTTGGCATTGTTATAAACACATGAGTTAAGGGCAAGATTCTTGCCGGGAGAATCAATGTGCTTGCTGACCACATTAAACACTCTAAGAGCCAAGATAGCTCCTGAAACGCGTGAAGGAAAATGATCCGAAAAATAAGGAAGTCCATGAGAAAGGTACCTGGTTTCAACTGAAGTGCCAGCCTGCTCCACCCAGAGAAGCGCACTTTGTGGGAACTAATGGGAAGGCGCCTGAGCTGCTGGAATCTATTCCCTATGAATTCATGGCATAATATGTGTAAAAAATAATAAAAGACCTCTGAACTGTAAAAATGTTCCTTTTCATTGAGTAGAAGTGTGGTGTCCTTTCCCCCGAAGAAATATTTACAGCAAATTTAATCGTGTCCTAATTCATTGTGTAACGTTTTTACTATTCAAATTTAATGTATTTCTTGCTGAAAGATGTGAGGTGGCTTATTGTGCAACAAATTACTCAGTTGGTTACAAAACAGCCAGATATTGTTTATGAAATATTTGTACTGGTTTGAAGATAGTCCCTCTAAATCACCACGGAAGAAATAAAATAATTTACAAAAATTTAAATAAAAAATAAAAAATAAAACAGGTGGCCAGGGGTGGTGGCTCACACCTGTAATCCCAGCATTTTGGGAGGCCGAGGCAGGTGGATCACCTGAGATCAGGAGTTCAAGACCAGACTGGTCAACATGGTGAAACCTCGAGTGACTACTAAAAATACAAAAGTTAGCCAGTTGTGGTGGTGGGCACCTTAATCCTAGCTACTCAGGAGGCTGAGCCAGGGAGAATTGCTTGAACCCTGGAGGTGGAGGTTGCAGTGAGCCGAGATTGTGCCACTGTACTCCAGCCTGGGCGACAGAGAGAGACTCCGTCTCAATAAATAAATAAATAAATAAATAAATAAATAAATAAATAAATAAAATAAAAGACGCTGTATGTGGGAGAGGGGAGTGGGAAAAAAATGGAAAACAAAATTGCTGTCTTAGTCCACTGGGCTACTTAGCAAAATACCATAAACTGGGTAGCTTATAAACAACTATATTTTGTTTCTCACATTTCTGGAGACTGGGAAGTCCAAGATCAGGGCAGATACATTATCTGGTGAGGCCCCACTTTCTGGTTTACAGATGGTGACTTCCTGCTGTGTCCTCACACGGTGGAAGGAATACAAGAGGTCTGTCTCTCTCAATCCTCTTTCATAAGAGCACTAATCCCATTCGTGAGGGTGAGCCCGCGTGACGTAATCACCTCCCAAAGTCATCACCTCCTAATACCATCACCTTGGGTGTTAGGATTTCAGCATGTGAATTTGGGAGAAACATAAACATTCATACCATAGCACTTGCTATACTCTTATCTTTCTCAGTGTGCTGTAGCCCAGTGAAAACTCTGTCACTGACTAGGGAACCTCTACTCCAAAATCCTTTTTTTTTCTTTATTTTTCATTCGTTTGCAAGCTAAAAAGTAAATACAGACTACATGTTTTCATCAATAATTCCAACCTAAAGAAGTTCTATTACCTAACAGGTTCATTTTCATAGTTAGAATGTAATTTATAAATTTATCATCTGCAGCCAGGCACAGTGGCTCATGCCTGTAATTCCAGCACTTTGGGAGGCTGAGGTGGGCAGATCGCTTGAGGTCAGGAGTTTGATACCAGACTGGTCAACATGGTGAAACCCCGTCTCTACTAAAGACACAAAAAAATTAGCCGGGCATGGTGGCACACTCCTGTAAGCCTAGCTACTTGGGAGGCTGAGGCGGGAGGATCACTTGCACCTGGGAGGCGGAGGTTGCAGTGAGATGAGATCACAACACTGAACTCCAGCCTGGGAGACATAGTGAGACTCCATCTCAAAAAAATAAAATAAAATATCACTTGCTTATATAACACAAGAAATCTTGTAAAAATATAATTTCCAGTCGGGCATGGTGGCTCACACCTGTAATCCCAGCACTTTGGGAGGCCGAGGTGGGTGGATCACAATGTGAGTTCAAGACCAGCCTGGCCAAGATGGTGAAGCCCCATCTGTACTAAAAATACAAAATTTAGCTCAGCATGGTGGCAAGCACCTGTAATCCCAGCTACTTGGGAGGCTGAGGCAGGAGAATCACTTGAACCTGGGGGACGGAGTTTGCAGTGAGCTGAGATCTTGCTGCTGGATTCCAGCCTGGGTGACAGAGTGAGACTCCATCTCAAAAAAAAAAGAAAATATATATACACATACACACACACACACACACACACATATATATACACACATATATGTAATTTCTTCAAATAAATCATAACTTTTAAAATTAAACTAGAAATATCTATTCAAATTATTTTTTAAATACCATCAAGGCCAGGCATGGTGGCTCACGCCTGTTTTCCGAGCACTTTGGGAGACCAAGATGGGAGGATCACTTGAGGCCAGGAGTTCAAGACTAGCCTGGGCAACATAGCAAGACCTCATCTCTACAAAAAATAAAAAATTAGCCAGACGTGGTGGTGTGTGCCTCTAGTCCCAGCTACTAGAAAGGCTGAGGTAGGAGGATAATTTGAGCACAGGAGTTTGAGATTGTATTGAGCTATGATTATGCCACAGCACTCTAGCCTGAGTGACAGAGCAAGACCCTAAAAAAAATTGAATTATAAATTCATTATGAACTTTGGGAAAATTATTTATTTTTCTCCACAGGATTTAGACAAGTAATTTCACATTTCATTATAAGTCAAGGGTAAGAAAACATTTTTTGTACATCCATCACAATAGAGATCACAGTATGTCGATGAAATATTTAAATACACTATACAGAGATTGATTTTTTAATGGATTTCTATAAGTAGTGTTAACAGGAAAAAGCATACAATACAATCTACTCTGTATCTAAGAGCTTTAATTTATTCAAATATTGGGAGAAATTCATCTTCTGAATTTTTCTCATTTAAAAAGCATTATGAGAACTGATTCAAGGATGGAGGAATCAATTAGTACTCAGCAATTCACAGACATGACATATAAACATGACATTTTTAATATATAAACAAAGACTGCATGTTGGCAGCATAGAAGACAGTCTTGCTCTTCCTCATTTTTCAAGCAGAGATATTTCATATTTCATAGTTTCTGAACTTCCTCAGGAGTTCTGAGGGAGCATCCTTGGACCAGCGGAAACGAAGGTGCCAACCATTCGCATCTGAAAAACCTTTAAAGGAAAAAAAATAAATATTTAAAATCAGAAGTAGGAAAAGTCAATCTTGTTACAGTAAAACAGCTTGGGGATAAAATTTCACTGCAACAGGTACAATGTAAGGGTAAGACTTTGGTATGAATTATTAACATCTTAGAGAAATGGATTAACTTAAGCAGACTGGAATTCTTATGAACAGGAATTACAATTTATATGGATGATAAGACCTCACATGCTTAAATACTTAGTAAGAGGAAATACATAGATGCCTCCGGTGGTGGGGATTTTGACAATTCACATGCAAAGAAATTCGAAACAAATTTCACAGTTTTCAAAAACCTTTCAAAAGTTAAAAGTCAGTGGTAAAAGGATCCCTGGAAATACAAGTACTATAATTGAATTCCATGGTAATAAGATTTTTCTTTTTTAGTTACAATAAACAACATTGTTGAAAACCAGAGGAAAAGAAGGTAATTTTCCTTCTCTACTAGAAGTATAAATTGGCAAAACTCCTCTGGCAGGCAATTTGGCAATATTTATCAAACTTGTTAAAATGTATAAACCTTTGACCCAATAATTTTACTTCTTGAAATGTATCCTAAGGAAATAATAATGGATGCACCATTATGGATTTAACTGTAAGGATGTTTATAATGATACCATTTATAAATTTTATTTGCAAACCAGGAAACATTCTAAACTTTAGCAAATGAAAGCTGGTTAAAAGGTTTTGATATCATCATTAACAATATTTTAATATTTACCATCATAGAAAAATGCTCATAGCATATTGCTAAGTGACAGTTTAAAAAAAAAAAAACTGTTTATATAGTATGATCTCATTCCTGAACTCATTATTTACATGAGTATTTATGTGAAATTTTTTTAAATCTAAAAAGAGAAGGCCAGGCATGGTGGCTCACACCTGTAATCATAGCACTTTGGGAGGCCGAGGCAGGTGCATCTCTTGAGCTCAGGAGTTCGAGACCAGCATGGGCAACATGGCAAAACCCTGTCTCTACAAAAAAATACAAAAAATTAGACGGGCATGGTAGCATGTGCCTGTGGTCCCAGCTACTCAGGAGACTAAGACAAGAGGATTACTTGAGCCCCAGAGGCGGAGCCGAGAGTGTGCCGCTGCACTCAAGCCTGGGTAATAGAGTGAGACTCTCTCAAAAAACAAACAAACAGATAAGAAAAGGTACACCAAAATTAATAGTATTTATCCCTGGATTGTTACAATAGATGTGATTTTCTTTTTTTGTTTGTTTTTCTGAGACAGAGTTTCGCTCTTGTTGCCCAGGCTGGAGTGCAATGGTGCGATCTCAGCTCACCACAACCTCCGCCTCCCGGGTTCAAGCGATTCTCCTGCCTCAGCCTCCCAAGTGCTGGGATTATAGGCATGAGCCACCACACTCAGCTAATTTTTGTATTTTTAGTAGAGTCGGGGTTTCTCCATGTTAGTCAGGCTGGTCTCAAATTCCTGACCTCAGGTGATCCACCCGCCTCAGCCTCCCAAAGTGCTGGGATTACAGGCATCAGCCACCGTGCCTGGCCAATTTTCATTTTTTATACTCTTTTTTGTTTATCTGTACTTTCTTATTTTTCTGCAATAAACAGCTATACCTTTTGTCTTTTTATGTTAATAATATTGCTAATGAAAAAGCAGGTTACAGAATAATATATAAAATATGCTTCCATTGATATTTTAATATAGTATATAAATATGATATATAAATATGTATATAAATATGATATATGTATATTTTAATAAAGTATATAAATATGATATATAGTATATAAATATGATATTTTAATACAGTATATAAATATGTAGTCAGAAAAAGCATACACAGAATAGTTAACAATGGTTATCTCAGAAAAACAGATTACACTGACACTTTTTAAAGAATTATTGGAGAAAACAAATCTAAAGAATTTTCACTTGGGGAAAAAGCAAAAAGGAAATTGTTTCTGATTGCTATAATTGTTCCTATAATTAAAACTTACTCACAAAATATGTATAGTATGATCCTTTTAAACATACTAACACAAATGAAAACATACCAAAAAATCGGTAATACATATTTCTCTAAATGATAAGATTATGAGTTACATGTTCTTCCTTTTGCTTGATCATATTTTCTCACATTTTATATAGTAAATAAGTGTCATTTTTGTTTAAAAAGATGTAGTTTATGGCCAGGCATGGTGGCTCACGCCTGTGATCCCAGCACGTTGGGAGGCCAAGGCGGGCGGATCACGAGGTTGGGAGTTTGAGACCAGCCTGACCAACATGGCGAAACCCCATCTCTCCTAAAAATACAAAAATTAGCTGGGCATGGTGGCACACACCAGCAATCCCAGCTACTCAGGAGGCTGAGGCAGGAGAACCGCTTGAACCCGGGAGGTGGAGGTTGCAGTGAGCCCGGATTACGCCACTGCACTCCAGCCTGGGCAACGGAGCGAGACTCCATCCAAAAAAAAAAAAAAAAAAAGGATGTAGTTTCTAGTTTGGGTTCCTGTAGAAACAGACATGCAGACAAGAAATTGAAACAGGTTGGGCACAGTGGCCCACATCTATAATCCCAGCACTTTGGGAAGCTGAGGCCAATGGATCACTTGACCTCAGGAGTTTGAGACCAGCCTGGGCAACATGGCGAAACCCCATCTCTATAAAAAATTAGCCGGATGTGGTGGTGCACACCTGCAGTCCCAGCTATTTGGGGGCTGAGGTGAGAGGATCATCTGAGCCTAGGAGGTCGAGGCTGCAGTGAGTCATGATCGCACCACTGTACTCCAGCCTGGCTGACAGAATGAGACTCTGTCTCAAAAAAAAAAAAAAAAAAAAGAATTTGAAACAAAGTGGCTAATTTGGGAGGTGATCCTAGGTGGCACCTTAACAGAATTAGAACCAAATCTAGAAAAGGTACATTATCAAACTGCAAATGATCCCACTGGGGAACCCTGGGAGACAATATAAAACTTTTTAGAGTTATCTCATGTGAGGGGTGAAGGACGTGGGGAATTTAGCCTCCCACTCCCACTCATTATTGTCATCCAAAGGGCATTGACTTCCTGGCACTTACTGCCTGCTGATTTGCTGCCAAGCAGGCTCCATTGCCAGAGCAAGCCCTCTGGCAGAGTCACAATGTTTGTGGTTGGAGCCACAGGGTTGGCAATGCCTAGGAAGGCAAGTGCCCAGGGACATGGCAGCACACCAAAATAATTGCATACATTTAAATTTTTCTTGGTGGGACGCGGTGGCTCACACCTGTAATCCCAGTGCTTTGGGCGGCCAAGGTGGGCAGATCACAAGGTCAGGAGATCGAGACCAGCCTGGCCAACATGGTGAAACTCCGTCTCTACTAAAAACACAAAAAATTAGCCAGACATGGTGGCAGGTACCTGTAATCCCAGCTACTTGGGAGGCTGAGGCAGGAGAATAGCTTGAACCTGGGAGGCAGAGGTTGCAGTGAGCCGAGATGGTGCCACTGCACTCCAGCCTGGGGAACAAAGCAAGACTCCTTCTCAAAAAAAAAAACATTTTCTTTCTCTTTTTTATTCCAAGATGTTACACGAAACTATTTTATTCTAGAACTGTATTTATCAGAATGCATATTTATTGCATATTTAAGCAGAAAGAAAGTAAAAATGAGATTGTCTCGCACAGTGGTTTTCAGATGCAGTGCTCCATATTTTACTGTTTGCAATAAAGAATTAGAATGTGGTGGGGGCTGTTTGGTGGCTGCTCATCACAGAAGAGACATCAAAAGGCAAATTCCAAAGTGAATATCTAGCACTGCTTGAGGAAATTAGCAAATATGCTGAAAAGTAATATATAAGAAGCCACTCAGGGCTTGGTAAAGTTGACGGGAATAATATTTCTTAAATGCTGACATTACAAAAATTTACACTGCAGTAAAATGAAATCATAAATAATCATGCAACAGCGCTTTGATATATCCAACTCCAGCTTTAAGGCACTAGTCAGAAAAGCCAATAATTTTTTAAACAGCATAAAGAAAATACTTGCAAATGCAACCTTTGGCAGAATTTCATAATTCTCCAACAACAGCTTCTTAGAACAATGATTCCCAGTCGGGTGCAGTGGCTCATGCCTGTAATCTCAGCACTTTGGGAGGCCAAAGTGGGCAGATGACCTGAGGTCAGGAGTTCTAAACCAGACTGGGCAACATGGTAAAACCCCATCTCTAATAAAAACATGAAAATTAGCCGGGTGTGGTGGTGGGTGCCTGTAATCCCAGCTACTTGGGAGGCTGAGGCAGGAGAATCACTGGAACCCGGGTGGTGGAGGTTGCAGTGAGCTGAGATGGTGCCACTGCACTCTAGCCTGGGCAACAAGAGTGAAACTCTGTTTCAGAAAAAAAGAACAATGATTCCCATCCCCTCTACTTCATTCTTTTTTTTTTTTTTTTTTTTTTTTTTTTTTGACACAGGGAGACACAGGGTCTTACTCTGTCACCTAGGCTGGAATACAGTGGCAGGATCATAGCTCACTGCAGCTTCAAACCCCCAGGCTGAAGCAATCTCCTGCCTCAGCCTCCCAAGTAGCTGGGACTACAGGCACACACCACAATACCTAGCTAATGTTTTTTTTACTTTTGTAGAGACAGGGCTCTTGCTATGTTGCTTAAGCTGGTCCCAAACTCCTGGACTCAAGCGATTCTCCCACCTCAGCCTCCCAAAATTCTAGGAGTACAGGCCCAAGCGACTGCAGGGCTGGCTTCACTTCAAAAAAAAGCATACATATCACAATATGAAGACATCAAAACTGGTATCACAATTTGTTCTGAGTAAATTATATGTGAAAATTAATTATATGAATTGGCATTATCTGTTATTACCCAAGTAAATTAGAGTCAAGAACCAGGGAGAGGAAAAGAAAAGCACTCAAGACACAAATGCCTGCCCAAGAATTCTATCACAAGCCAGCTGCTGAAATGACCTGCCTTGCCTCTAAGGCTAGTTTTACCTATTGCCATCACTCACCAATTAGAGCTTGCTAGCTCCAAAATCTTTGCTAGTGCCAATGAGTTTTCTTTCATAACAATATGTAACATTTCTCTTTCTAATAAAACACACAACATTTTATTTGTTCTTCAGACACACCAAAGACCACCCATCTGTGTGTATGCCCTGAATTGCAATGTAGTTTTTATATATTTTCCCAAGTAAAATGTTTTACATAGAGATTCGAATCTATATTTTTGTTTGACTTTGACATAATATATATCCACACTGTGGAATGTTATCAGCTGTTAAAAAGCAAGAATTCATTCTGAATGTAAGGATTTAAAAAGAAGTCCCTAATAATAAAAGTTAACACTAAAAAAGTGTTTATGATGTGCCTGGTACTGGTCTAAATATTTTACGTGTGTGTGTGTGTGTGTGTGTGTGTGTGTGTGTGTGAGAGACAGGATCTCATTCTGTCACCCAGGCTGGAGTACAGAGGTGCAATTGCAGCTCACTGCGGCCTCAACATCCCCCCACACACCCGGGATCAAGTAACTGGGATTACAGGCACGCACCACCACTCCTGGCTAATTTTCGTATTTTTTTTTAGAGATGGTTTCGCCATGTTGCCCAGGTTGGTCTCAAACTCCCGGCCTCAAGCAATCCACCCACCTCACCCTCCCTAATTGCTGGGATTGCAGGTGTGAGCCACTGCACCCAGACAATTAAGTTATTTACTCCTCAAAAAAAAAAGTTCTTATGAGGTAGACACTAATATTTTGACCATTACATAATTAAGAAGACATAGATGCAGAGAGGTTAACTAGCTTGCCCAAGGTCATACAACTCATCAGTGAAAAGCTGAACCCACATTCTTAACCACCGTGTAACACACAGAAATGTGTACAGTATAACCCCATTCTTTACTTTTAAAGCTCTCATAAATGCACATATACACACTTGTATTAGCATAGAGAGTAGTGGAAGGAAACACATCTGAGTATCAGCCTTGGTTACTTCAAGAAATAGAAGCAGAGTTGGCCAGGCACGGTGGCTCACACCTGTAATCCCAGCACTTTGGGAGGCCAAGGCGGTGGATCACAAGGTCAAGAGATCGATACCATCCTGGCCAACATGGTGAAACCCCGTCTCTACTAAAAATGCAAAAATTAGCTGGGCGTGGTGGCGTGTGCCTGTAATCTCAGCTACTCAGGAGGCTGAGGCAGGAGAATTGCTTGAACCCATGAAGCAGAGGTTGCAGTGAGCCAGGATTATGCCACTGCACTCCAGCCTGGCAACAGGGTGAGACTCCGTCTCAAAAAAAAAAAAAAAAGAAAAAAAGAAATAGAAGCAGAGAAGGTTGGCAGCCTGGGGTAGACACTAAGTTATTGCCTATATATGATTCTTTGAATTTTTTAACAGCAAGTCTATACTTCTTTTGTTTTTATTCAGTATCTAATGACTATTTTTTTTAAAAAGAAGGAAAATTTCCTATGAGAGGGGCTCATGAGGCCTCAGCATTATGCCTGAGTCTCTGAAGTATCTCTCACCCCACCCACACTACACCTAATTCTGGTGTGCACAGACTTGGTCTACATCTGACAAAAACAGAATGACTCAGGGAACCCCCAGGGGTTCAAGACACACATAACTGAACATTCATCGTGTTTACATGCAGAGGAGTGATTGTACTCCTGTGTTTGCTTAAAACACTGTTTTTCTACATTTCGGGCTTCTCCTTTGATCAGTTTGTTATATTATAACCATTTCCAGTTACTGGGTGATGCAATCAATGTGCAGACTCCACAGCCATCTCTTGGGTAACCAACAGAGACATCTGAATCAAACACTATGAAACTTTATTTCCAGCAAGAAGAGAACATGTAAAAGTTCTCCCCAAAAAGAGATTTGAAGTGACTATTTCTCAAAAGACTATAATCCATCACAAGCCATCAAACTATCTTCTTTTTAATACAAGTGTTCTAGGGTGTTCAGGAATGTTCTGCTTAAAGGCTAAATTCGAATAGGGTGTTACATCACTACCCTGAGAATCAACACATAATTTGAAGGACAGTTACAATGTGTGTGTGTATATATAACACATCTAAACTAGTCGGATGGCTAGATAGATTGTCAGATAGACAAATGACACAAACAGCTAACATTTACCTAGGGCTTCCTAGAGGTGAACCGCTGTGCTAAGCATTTTGTATGTATCTCCCCATTTAATCCTCATGGTAACTCTATAAGAAGGTACTATTTTTTATTTAAGAGATGGAGTCTCACTATGTCACCCAGGATGGAATGCAAGCACCTAATCACAGGAGTGATCATCGCACACAGCAGCCTTGAACTCCTGGCCTCAAGCCAGCCTCCCGTCTCAGCCTCCTGAGTAGCTAGGACTACAAGTGCATAGCAATGCACCTGGATGAGCAAGTACTATTATAATCCCTATTTTATAGATGCAGAAACTGAGGTCTAGAGAAGTTAAGTAACTTTGCCAAGTAATACAGATGATAAGCAGTAGAGCTAGGATGTGAACTCAGGTAGTGTAGCTTGGTAACCAGGAGGTAAACTTCTATAATACCATCTGCTTCAGTGGATTTATAAATGATTCAGAATGTCTAGAGAGCTACTTACAGATAAGGCATTGTTGGGCTGGGCGTGGTGGCTCACACCTGTAATCCCAGCACTTTGGGAGGCCCACGCAGGAGGATCACCTGAGGTCAGGAGTTCGAGATCAGCCTGGCCAATATGGTGAAACCCCATCTCTACTAAAAACATAAAAATTAGCCAGGCATCGTGGCAGGCACCTGTAGTCCCAGCTACAGGGGAGTCTGAGGCACAAGAATCGCTTGAACCTGGGAGGCAGAGGTTGCAATGAGCTGAGATTATGCCACTGCACTCTAGCCTAGATGACAGAGTGAGACTCCATCTCAAAAAAAAAAAAATTAAATTAAATAAGGCATTATCACAAGATAGGGCAATGCCTCGGAACACTGACTCTGAAGCCAACCTGCCTTGGTTCAGACCCCTTTCCCTTCCCATACAAGCTGTATGACTTTAAGCAAATTACTCAACCTCCTGGACTTTGGTTTTCTCATCTATAAAATGAGAATAATATTGATATCAGCCTACAAGCTTGTAGTGAGAATTAAATAAGTTAATATATGTAAAATTAATATTAAATGAGATAATAAATGTAAACTAATATATGTAAAGAGTGTTCCTGCACATAGTAAACATTCAATCAATGTTAGCTAGTGTTATTTCAGTAAAGCCAAAGACACTGAGAATTGTCTCAAGGTTTCCCTTCTGAGGAATGCCTTCCAGTTTCGGTGTCAATGCTAAGTTTCTTTTAAGATGCTAAACCAATCTTTAAACTTGGCACTGCTGTGCAAATTGGAAAAGTTAAGAATAAATGCATTATAAACAAAGCTCTTTAATTTCAGACTTTCTCCATTCTGCAGTTATAGAACATGACTTACTTGAGGAATCGGAATTTTGCGGAGAGACTGACTTCTCCAGGGGCTTGGGTTCTTTCTTCTCCGTTTTCTCTGTGGTTGAAGCCAGCTCCTCTTTCTTTCTTTCTCTTTGCTCATTCCATTCCTCATTTTCAATCTTGTTGGTATGAGTCTTGTCAGAATCTTCCAGCATCAGGTCTTTTTTACCTCTGACGGCCCAGTGCATGGACTAAATTAATGTAAAGCAGAGATACAAAAATTAAATTGATGTTATATGATTTTCTATATTTAAAGTTTGATATGTAGTAACACCTGACCTACTACTGTAGCGCTAATTAACAACATGTTAGACTTGACTATTAAGAAGTTACTCAAATTAATCCAAATAGTAATTAATCCAACTATTAATAGTTACTTTTCACCATACACCCTTCTGTACCTTTTTTATTTTCTGTTCTGTATAGGTATTTCCTATTAGATCTAAAAATTGGACAGATGGATGAATGAATGGAGAGATGGATGGACGAATTAACAAATGAATACAGTGAAAAAGAGCGCTTTTGATTTGCTGTGTCAAGAATATTTCAAGTGGAATCATTAGCCCTACCATCAACCAAAATAATGCCTAACTATTTCTTAAAACCTCATCTGGATACTGTGGGAAGCTATTCCTGAAGTACTAAGAAACGGTGACATACTGGTTCTATTACCAAAACTCAAGACTAGAGGGAAACATAGCCTTTTAACACCCTAAAATTATAAATATTCTAGCTCTATGCCCTATTCAAATCAAAGAAGTCATTTATTCCCACCTTCAACCTATCTCTTCCCAACTACAAAGAAGGGTCATCCTGAATCCTCTTCTTCAAATATAACCAGTCCACAGGCTAATCAATCCCAAGATCCAAGAACCACCCCATAAAGCAGTCATTGCCACCAATAAATGTAATCAGCTCTCACCCTAACAAGAAAAAGAATAGAGGCTGGGCGCAGTGGTTCATGCTTGTAATGCCAGCACTTTGGGAAGCCAAGGTGGGTGGATCACTTGAGGCAACCCTGAGGCAAGGAGTTTGAGACCATCCTGGCCAACATGGTGAAACCCCCGTCTCTACTAAAAATACAAAGATTAGCTGGGCGTGGTGGCGCACACCTGTAATCCCAGCTACTCAGGAGGCTGAGGCGGGAGAATTGCTTGAACCCAGGAGGCGGAGGTTGCAGTGAGCCAAGACTGCACAATTGCACTCCAGCCTGGGCAACAGAGCAAGACTCGGTCTCAAAAAAAAAAAAAGAAAGAGAAAGAAAAAGAAATGGGAATGAAAGGCACCAAAATGTAACTGTAGTTATATATGTGTAACAGAATTACATCTTTTGTTTTTGTATTTCCCAAATTTTCTATGAGAAGATTATGTATATCTACAATTAGAAAACATTCTATTTTAGGCTGGGCGCAGTGGCTCACGCCTGTAATCCCAGCACTTTGGGAGTCCGAGGCAGGTGGATCACAAGGTCAGGAGTTCCAAACCAGCCTGGCAAACATGGTGAAACCCCATCTCTACTTAAAAAAACAAAAATTAGTTGGGCAAGGTAGTATGTGCCTGTAATCCCAGCTACCCGGGAGACTGAGGCACGAGAATCACTTGAATCCAGGAGGCGGGGGTTGCAGTGAGTTGGTATTGCACCACTGCACTCCAGTCTGGGTGACAGAACGAGACTCTGTCTCAAAAAAAAAAAAAAAAAAGAAAATATTCTATTTTTAAAATTAGATGAAGTTTCGATGCAAAAACATTTAAGGAGGGAGGTTCCTGGTGCCAACAATATGTGTGGGAAGGGAATAGTTAGAGAGCAAACACTTCAAAACCATTTGCTAAATTGTAAATGCAAGTACTACCCATTTCTCTGTAGATTTTATTTCAAAATAAAAATGTTAATTTTTTAAAGAGGCAATGCCTCAGCTGGTATTAAAAAAAATTGACTTTGGTTGGTTTAGATTTGTTGTTTTGATTTGGTTTTCGCATATGCACAAAATAAAGACGGCTGCCAGTGACTTCCTCTGCAAAACGATACTACGAAGGTTAGTGAAAAGCAGGGAATAAGACGTTCGAGAATTCAGGGCCCAGAGAGCTGAAAATGTAAACTGTGAGCTTCACAAGCCAGCAAGGTGGCCTGTACATGATGTGTTGATCTCTGTGCCTCAGTACTTCTCTCTTGAAATCAAAGTACCTGTGGTCTGCCTTAGATAGAATTAATGTCTAACCCACAGTAAATGCTTTAAAGGTTTCAGTGAAAAGATGTTCTGAAATAGTAGTCTTATCCATCTCCTTTGTGAGTAAATCAGAATAAAATATGTTATCATCAGAATCCCACATCTGCTGATCCTCATTAAAGAAATATACAGAAGAAATACCCAAACTGTATCTAACCTCAGATACAAGTGCTTCTCATGCTTTGTAGTTCAATCAAAGGACTAACATCAGAGTGATGCTAAGCATCACTGTTTGCTGGGACACAGTTAGATAGTCTGCAAATCACTCATTTCTGTGTTCACAAGCATATATCTCAACTCCACAAGGGTATTAGTTGCACAGAACAACATTTAACATCAAGCGAACTAGTCTATTATGGAGCTACTCATTTCAATAGGATCAGCAGCAATAAAAGATATCAAATGACAGCAATTGATACCGACTAAGAGAGAGACTAGAAAGGGGAGAGTCTGTAGAGCAAGATAATAAAATGCACAAGACAGAAAATCTATATATGCATGGAAGGAACTAACACTAAACAGACAGCAAACCTAGGTGCAAAGGCCACTAATCTTAACAGTTTATGAAATTGCTATGTTGTTATTCTGCCTTCACAACTAACTTGTTTACCAGCTTTCTTAAATGAGTTGTTTTTTTTCTCTAGGAAGTCTTTTTCTTACATTCTAGACCTTCGTCAATACTAGGAAATAGTGCTTGCCTCAGCAGCACATATACCAAAATTGGAATGATACAAAGATTATTATCATGGTCCCTGTGCAAAGATAACAGGCACATTCGTGAAGTATTCATTAAAAAACACATACACAGGGAAATAAAAAATTTGGTTTACATTCCAGTAAACATTGGCACAAAATTTTTTTAAATCCATTGACTTAGATGAGCCATAGATCAGCTAAGTAGCTATACAGAATTGACTGGTTATTATTATCCTGGATCAGCGATCACCACGAGTGAATTTTTTATTTGTCAGGGTGATTTCTGACCTGCTTTTGGATAACATCCAATTAAGACAGATTGCCTTCTGAACTAGCAGAAGGTGTTGAATTGCACACTGTTTCCCATCTGGCTGGTGAAACCGTGGCCATGTGGGCGTAGTAGGAAGCTTTCCTGATAGGTAGTCTGTGGCCAGTTGGACCCACCCCAGAGACACCTTGCCCAGCTGGGAACCAAGAAACAATCAGCAGACAAACAGGCCCACGTGGGGCTGACCCAACCAGCCCTCCCAGAGGCAATCAATTTGTCAAATGATCAGTTCACCAAAAATGTGTTTCCATTAACTCTTTATAAAATTTGCAGCAACTGAAGTGGCATGAGATAGTTTTAGCGGCTTATGAGAATTTTTCTCAGCCATTCATTTTGATTGTGCCTTTGCTGTGGCTTCTTTTTCCCATAGGCATCCTAAATCCATGCTGCCATATATTTTGGTGCTAAAGGGAGAGCCATCCACACCCTGGGTCTCTGTGGGTAAAACCATTTAGCATGACAAAGATACATTTCCCTAAGATTCTTTGGAATCCTGGGATAACTCTTCAGGTTATCCCAGGATCCCAAAGACCTGGATTACTGAATCCTCCTTACTCCAAACCCTTTTTTTCAGACCAATACTACATGTCTAAATTTAAACTGCCAACATATTCATTGACCTGGGTGAGGTCTTAAAATATTTTTACAAATTAAACTATCAGGAGGAACTTCTAGAAAACGAAAAGAGAAATAAATAAGTGGGTAGTAAAGTGACAGACAGTGTGGGGAAAAAATACCAGTTCAGCTGCATCACTCCTGGATGATAGAAATCTGGTATATATACACCATGGAATATTACTCAGCCCTAGAAAAGAACAAAATTATATCTTTTGCAGCAACTTCGATGGAGCTGGAGGCCATTGTTCTACATGAAGTAACTTAGGAATGGAAAACCAAACATTGTATGTTCTTTGTTACAAATAGGAGCTAAGCTATGGGTACACAGAAGCATACAGAGTGGTATAATATACAGAAAGTAAGAGGCTGGGAGACTGAAGGATAAAAAACTACATATTGGGTACAACGTATACTACTCAGGTGATGGTGCACTAAAATTTCAGACTTCACCACTATACAATTCATCCATGTGACTAAAAACCGTTTGTATTAGTCCGTTTCACACTGCTGTAAAGGACTACCTGAGACTGCGTAATTTATGAGGGAAAGAGGTTTAATTGACTCACAGTTCCTCAGGCTTAACAGGAAGCATGACTGGGAGGCCTCAGGAAACTTACAATCATGGTGGAAGGTGAAGGGGAAGAAAGGGTCTTCTTCACATGGTGGCAGGAAAGGGAGAGAAGGGAGAAGTGCCACACACTTTTTTTTTTTTTTTTTTTGAGACGGAGTCTTGCTCTGTTGCCCAGGCTGCAGTGCAGTGGTGCGATCTCAGCTCACTGCAAGCTCTACCTCCCAGGTCCATGCCATTCTCCTGCCTCAGCCTCCCAAGTAGCTGGGAATACAAGCGCCCGCCACCACGCCCGGCTAATTTTTTGTATTTTTAGTAGAGACGGGGTTTCACCATGTTAACCAGGATGGTCTCAATCTGACCTCGTGATCCACCTGCCTCGGCCTCCCAAAGTGCTGGGATTACAGGCGTGAGCCACCGTGCCCGGCCCCAGTGCCACATACTTTTAAACCATCGGATCTCATGAGAACTCACTATCATGAAAAAAGTAAGGGGGAAATCCACCCTCATGATCCAATCACCTCCCATCAGGACCCTCATCCAATTCAATATGAGATTTGGGCAGGACACAAATCCAAACCATAACACCACTTGTACCCTGAAAGCTATTGAAAAATTTTTTAAGTTTTTAATTTACAAAAATGTGGCACCCCTGAGGCTGTGGCTCATTTGAGGAATTTTCCGAAAGGAAATTCCCAAGATATGATCCTGTGTGTGATGCTACAAAAGTATACTGTGATTTGGCCTGCCTTGTGGGTACAGGGACTAATAATGCTCCCAAACAATGCTTTTCCTTCCAGAGGGATTATACTGTTGAAATAAAAAGCAGAAACACAGGGTTGATGGTATGAAGGAAAGGGAATTTATGAGATTTAACAATCTAGCCAGGCGTGATGGCTCACACCTGTAATCTCAACACTTTGGGAGGCCGAGGTGGGCGGATCACCTGAAGTCGGGAGTTTGAGACCAGCCTGACCAACATGGAGAAACCCTGTCTCTACTAAAGATACAAAATTAGCCGGGCGTAGTGGCGTATGCCTGTAATCTCAGCTACTCGTGAGGCTGAGGCAGGAGAATTGCTTGAACCTGGGAGGCAGAGGTTGCAGTGAGCCAAGATGGCGCCATTGCACTCCAGCCTGGGCAACAAGAGCAAAACTCCGTCTCAAAAAAAAAAAAAAGAAAAAAAGAATGTATAAATGTGCTGGGTATGCGTTTTAGATACATGTCACTGAAATTGAAATAATAAAGTTATAATCATTTTATCGTCAGAATGGCATATATGATAGTCTACCCTTATCCTCAAGGGGTATTCCAAGACCCCATGTGGATGCCTGAACCTTGGGTAGTACCAAACTCTACATATACTATGCTTTTTCTGATATATACACACCTATGATAAAGTTTATAGTTCAACCCCAGTCCAAAACAAGGTGAGTATAGTACAATAAAATATTTTGAGAGAGTGTAAGAGCACATTTACATAACTTTTATTACATATGTTGTTATCATTGTTCTAGTTTATTATTAGTTATTGTTACTAATTTCTTACTGTGCCTAATTTATAACTGTGGCCATATGGGCATAGTTCTCATAAGCTGTTAAAACTATCTCATGCCACTTCAATTGCTACAAATTTTATAAAGAGTTAATGGAAACACATTTTTGGTGAACTGATCATTTGACAAATTGATTGCCTCTGGGAGGGCTGGTTGGGTCAGCCCCACGTGGGCCTGTTTGTCTGCTGATTGTTTCTTGGTTCCCAGCTGGGCAAGGTGTCTCTGGGGTGGGTCCAACTGGCCACAGACTACCTATCAGGAAAGCTTCCTACTACGCCCGCATGGCCACAGCTATAAATTAGGCACAGTAAAAGATTAACAACAATAACTAATAATAAACTAGGATAATTATAACAATATATGTCATAAAAGTTATGTGAATGTGCTCTTACACTCTCAAAATATTTTATTGTACTATACTCACCTGTTTTTGCACTGGGGTTGACTGCAGGTAACTAAAACCAAGGAAAGCAAAACTGGGAATAAAGGGGACACTACTGAATACCTGACACAAACACCCTAATGGTGACATTTATCTACAAAATGATAGACGTGATCTCTTAGGTGATGAACAATACTAGGTATGATCATTGTTATTAATGTCTCTAGAGTAGCAAATGCAAAATGATGAACAGATGAAATATGCAAAAAGACAAGGCGACAATTAAAATGTTACAGAAAGAAGTGAGGCTCTCACATGCAAAAGTTACTGTAAGGCATAGACAGAAAGGAGGCCGGGGGCGGTGGCTCACACCTGTAATCCCAGCATTTTGGGAGGCCGAGGCGGGCAGATCACGAGGTCAGGAGATGGAGACCATCCTGGTCAACATGGTGAAACCCTGTCTCTACTAAAAATACAAAAAAAATTAGCTGGGTGTGGTGTTGTGTGCCTGTAGTCCCAGCTACCCAGGAGTCTGAGGCAGGAGAATCGCTTGAATTCGGGAGGCGGAGGTTGCAGTGAGTCCATATTGCACCACTGCCTGGCGACAGAGTGAGACTCTGTCTCAAAAAAAAAAAAAAAAAAAAGAACAAAAAGGAATGAAAGGAAAGTTATAGAATGTCTATCAAATGAGGTATAGAACAGGTAATACTTGGTATATACGATTCAAAGTCCACTGTGGAATAGAAATAGAAGGATATCAGAAACAATAAGGTTTAGCCCAAACAAAGAAGACTATATGAGAAAAAAAAAAAAATCAATGCTAATTTGAAGCAGAGAGATAGGCATCTCATCATTTTTGTACCACTAATAAAAATAAATTTAAAGCCAAATATAGCCCAGCATACTATTTCAACTTTGCTGACAAGAGAAATGATGCAGCCAGTAGTATCTAAGATGTAATTATTGTAAAACCTTGAACAGTTCACAGTTAAGCTACATTCAAAGCAGAAATGATGTGTTTGGAGACAGGAAATTAGTATTTAATGGAAAGATGTTGGCAATATAAATCCAAGTGGGGATTTGGAGAAGAGTTTTTGAAAATACTAAAAATACAAAAATTAGCCGGACTTGGGATCGGGCGCCTGTAGTCCCAGCTACTCGGGAGGCTGAGGCAAGAGAATGGCGCAAACCCAGGAGGCGGAGCTTGCAGGGAGCCGAGATCGCGCCACTGCACTACAGCCTGGGCGACAGAGCGAGACTCTGTCTCAATAAATAAATAAATAAATAAATAGAATAGAATAGAACAGCAAGAGTCAGGAATCCAGTTGCAGTTACAGTATGTGACACTTAGAAGACAGGGAAATATGGTTATGCAGAGTTGGTAGAAAAATATTTAGCTAGTGTCAAAAAGGAATTTTGAATTTATGCAACGAAAATGACAAAAATTTTATTTTTCGATACATAAAGTCACAATTTTTTGAAAGATTCCCTCTAGTAATTTTGTGCATTTATACGATAATCATATGGTTAGTCTCTCATAAATAATTAGCCCATCTTAAATCCACATGAATGCACACTTCTTTCCAAAATGCAAAGAAGAAAACAGCTTACACTTTATGTAGAGTGGCTTTAATCATATACTTTGGAATTTTTCATTGCTCTTCCCCATTATTTCAAAAACACCCTTCAGTATTATGGGCCTTTTATCAACAATTTGCTCAAGTCTTCAAAAATAAAAACTCTGAAGAAGGAAATCTAAATGTAACCCTGAAGGACTATAATTTAAGAGATGTGAATCATTTTATACACTAATTCTAATAACTGTCCCTGAAAACTTACCTATGAGGTAATTTCTGTATTATAAGTCCCATGTCATAGAAAAATGTTCCAATGGAGAGAATCTAGGTAATAAATCATGCCTAAATATTTAAAATTACAATTTGTCTATAATATACAAAGGTCAATGTTGAACAAAATAAACATATGACAGTAATTAGAGTGAATATTTTGATATTTATGCCTTTTAATGACAGGAAGAAGATAACACAATGTTTTTAAAGTCTAACAATTCTTTCACCAGAATGTTTAATAGGAATAATTCATGACTTTCTTTGACTAATCAGATCCTGCCTTTTTAATGAAAATTCTAAGCCTTAAAAAGAGAACAAGCTGACATAAATGAAAAAGATGGAGAATATGAATTTACAATGGTTAAAACTCAGCAATTCATGAGCAACCTGAGAAGCACGTTTATTAGAGCTCATAAAACAGTAAGCAATAACAGGGAGTGTGTATACTGAAACAAACAGCCAAAGAGACTGAAAAAAAAATGTAGTCACAGGATCTTCTGGCACAAATTCATTGCCTCTATTCTGGTGAATTTCTCTTCATGGGATTTATGGACACTAAATTACATCCAGACTCTGCTAACTTCTTGGTTTTCTCCCTCCTATTGCCAAATGACTCTTTAAGCTACTACATGAGTCTAATCCATGGGCATCCCGAGCTTCACAAATTCACGTCATCCCCAGCAAGAAACCCACCGTCTTCACTGAGTCATTCAAAGCTTCCCACTGCTGGAACGGCATCGACATCTGGCTCCTTCGCCAGTGGTCATAGCGAGCTCGACTCTCTTCATTGGTCAGAATCTCCTTTGCCTTCTGCAGTTTCTGAAAAGTCTCCACTGGAAAACAAATCAAGAAATGAGCACTTCTTTCTCGGAGGGGATATTTTAAACTCCAAAACTATCCAACTGGTCTTACTAGAACCATGACTCTGCCACTTACTAGCTATGTGACCTTGGGCCAATTTACCTCATTAAGCTTTTGTAAAGGGTATTACAAGGACAAGCAAGATCATGGATGTGAAGTGCTTGGCACACAGTTTATCCACTCCCTGTATTGTGCCTCAGTCATGTGCCAGATGCTACTCCTGGTGCTGATGACATAGATGTGAACAATAGACATTATTAGCAGGGGAAAGAGACATTTGTAAACTTGAAAAAATACTGTTCTACCTTGTAGGAAGAAAACTACCTTTTTTAGTGCTGGGTGTGAGAGAGGGCAGTAATTAGGCTAGAGGGACAGTAAAACTGAAGACCCTAAAGCAGGAAGGAGCACGGTGACTTAGAGGAAGTAGGAACTGCCAGTGTGGCTGGAGGACACAATGCTAGGGGCAGAATGATGAAGGATGGAGGGCTATACAGTAGACAGACAATAGCTCAATCAACTAGGGCCTGAGATGTCATGTTAAGGATGCTGGTCTGCTTTTTGTCCTAAGAGAAATGAGAGGCCTTAAGTATAATAAATAACATGGTAGATGCTGGGACAAATGGTAGCTTGTCACTAATCTACTTGACCAGATGGCATATAATAGAAACCTTTTATGGCTCTGTTAGAAACACCTCCAAAATCTCTTCTGCTCCTCAGTGAAGTAAAAACCTTCTGCAGAGCAGAATACAAAATCCATATATAGGCCAGGTGCAGTGGCTCACGCCTGTAATCCCAGCTCTTTGGGAGGCCGAGGTGGGTGGATCACGAGGTCAGGAATTCAAGACCAGCCTGGCCAAGATGGTGAAACCCCGTCTCTGCTAAAAACACACAAAAAAGAAATAGCTGGAGGTGGAGGCAGGCACCTGTAATCCCAGCTACTCAGGAGGCTGAGGGAGAGAATTTCTTGAACCTGGGAGGTGGAGGTTGCAGTGAGCCAAGACTGTGCCACAGGACTCCAGTCTGGGTGACAGAGCGAGACTCCATCTCAAAAAAAAAAAAAAAAAAAAAAAATCAGCCGGGCGTGCTGGTGCACGCCTGTAATCCCAGCTACTCAGGAGCCTGAGGCAGGAGAATCATTGAAACCTGTGAGGCAGAGCTTGCAGGCAGCCAAGTTCGCACCACTGCACTCCAGCCTGTGCGACAGAGCGATATTCTGTCTCAAAACAAACAAAAATTCACATGTTGAATTCCTAACTCTTGAGATATGATTAGGTCATGAGGGTGGAACCCTCACGAATGGAATCAGTGCCCTCATAAAAGAAACCCATACGACTTGCTCACTCTGTTTCCCCCATGCGAAAACACAGCAAGAAGACAATTAGCTGGGCATGGCGGCAGGTGCCTGTAATCCCAGCTATTCGGGAGGCTGAGGCAGGAGAATTGCATGAATCTGGGAGGTGGAGGTTGCAGTGAGCCAAGATCACACCACTGCACTCCAGCCTAGACGACAGAGCAAGACTCTATCTCCAAAAAATAAAAAAATCAATATACAAATAATATCAGTGATGTCTCTACACATTAGCAATGAACAATCTGAAGGCAAAATTAAGAAAATTCCATTTATAAGAACATCAAGAGCCAGACACGGTGGCTCATGCCTGTAGTCCAGCACTTTGGGAGTCCCAGGTGGGCGGATCATGAGGTCAGGAGTTCGAGACCAGCCTTGCCAACATGGTGACACCCCGTCTCTACTAAATATACAAAAAAAAAAAAAAATTAGTTGGGCATGGTGGCAGGTGCCTATAATCCCAGCTACTCAGGAGGCTGAGGCAGGAGAATCACTTGAACCTGGGAGGCAGAGGTTGCAGTGAGCTGAGACCACACCATTAATCTGCCTAGGCGACAGAGCGAGACTTTTTCTCAAAAGAAAAAAAAAAAAGCTTCAAGAAGAATATATTTTTTTAAATTGAACAAAAGAAGGAACTACACAATATTGTCAAAAGACGCTAAAAAAGATCTAAATAAATGAAAAGACATCCCATGTTCATAAAGATTTACTATTGCTAAAATGATAATACTCCCCAAACTGATCTGCAGATTCAACATAATCGCTATCAAAATCCCAGTTGCCTTTTTTGCAGAAATTGACAATCTAGTCCTAAAATCTGTTTGCAAATACAAGGGACCCAGAATTGCCAAAAATAACTCTTGAAAAAAATAAGAGCAAAGTTGGAGAATTCACACTTCTGAATTTCAAAACTTATACTACAAGGCTACAGTAGTGAAAACAGTGTGGTACTAACATAAGGATAGACATACTTATAAATGGAATAGAATTGAGAATCCAGAAACAAACCCCTCACATTTACAGTCAATTGATTTCAACAAGAATGCCAAGACAATTTAATGAAGAAAAATCAGTCTTTTCAACAAATGGTGCTAGGACAACTGAATATCAATATATAAAAAGCATGAATTTAGATTTCTACCTTAAGCTATAAACAAATATTGACTCAAATGGATCACAGATCCAAATGTAAGAGTTAAAACCATAAAAAAAACTGAGAAAAAAACATAGGAATAAATCTTTGTGACCTCAGCTTAGGCAAGAGCTCCTTAGATATGACACCAAAAGCACAAGCAACAAAAGAAGAAATAAATTGGACTACATCAAAATTAAAACTTTTGTGTCTCAAAGAATACCATGAACAAAGTGAAATGACAGGCCATGGAATGGGAAAAAATATTTGCAAATAATATATCTGATAAGGTACTTATATCTAGAATTTATAAAGAACATTTACAACTCAATAATAAGTCAAATAACTCAAATGCAAAATGGACAAAAGGCTTGAATGAACATTTCTCCAAAGAAGATATACAAATAGCCAATAAGCACCTGAAAAGATCCTGAGCAGAACTAGTCCTCGAGGAAATACAAATCAAAAGTATAGTGAGATACCACTTTATACCTACTAGGATGGCTAAAATTAAAGGATAATAATTGTCTAGAATGTGAAAAAGTTGGAATTGTCACACATGACAGGTGGGAATGTAAAGTGGTATAGCCACTTTGAAAAGCAGTTTGGCTGTTCTTCAAAAATATTAAGCAGAGTTGCCATATGACCCAACTTGTATAATCCTAGGTATATATCCATGAGAATTGAAAACATATGTCCACACAAAAACTAGCATATAATAGCAGCATTATTCATAATAGTCAAAAGTGAAAATAACACAAATGTCCATCAACTGTGAATTGATAAACAAAATATGGTATATCCACATAAAAGAATTATCATCCAGCCATAAAAAGGAATGAAATGTTGATATGTGCTACAACATGAATGAGTCTTGAAAATATGCTAAATGAGGCTGGGTGCAGTGGCTCATGCCTGTAATCCCAGCACCTTGGGAGGCTGAGATGGGCAGATCACCTGAGGTCAGGAGTTCGAGACCAGCCTGACCAGCATGGAGAAACCCCATCTATATTAAAAATACAAAATAAGCCGGGCATGGTGGTGCATGCCTGTAATCCCAGCTACTTGGGAGGCTGAGGCAGGAGAATCGCTTGAACCCAGGAGGTGGAGGTTTCGGTGAGCCATAATCATGCCATTGCACTCCAGCCTGGGCAACAAGAACAATACTTAGTCTCAAAAAAAAAAAAAAAGATGGGGCTATTGAACGCTACAGGAAAATAAATGAATGAATAAAAGTATCTTGCCATAGCAGCTTGGTCCAGTGAGAGCAATCCTTCCTGTTGCTGACGACAATGCAAATGTCCCATTATATAAATGAGATGTCACTTTTCCCAATGGGAATAAAAAGCTTATTAAATTACCACCAAGGATGCACATGCCACTTGCTACTCGTGTGGTGCTTGTAAAAATTTATGTATTTATCTGTGAGTCACCTTCGTCATTGTTGGCTTCACTTTCCAGAATTCCCAGAATGAAAGAAGCTGCTTAGAATTATTCTGATGTAAGTCCCTCAACAACAGTTGATAAGCAGAAAGAAAAAAGAAACCTTATCTTTCCTATAACACGACCTTTCTCTTGTTCCATCCACTTCACCACATTTAACAAAGGTAAGTTTGGGTTTATATTTTTCCATTAATGTAGCAATTAATCAAATGAGTCACACAAAGTAAACATGTGCCAGTTCTGGGAAGAGAGATCTCATTTTGTAAGCTTATATGAGAAAATGATGCTGGAAGTCTTGCGAGACATTCTGATTTAACTCCTGGGTCTACCTTCAAAATACAGAGGTTATTTTAAATTCATATTTCACAATAGAATTTGCATTATAACAGTCACATTTTAATTGTATGCCATTTACAATTACTTGAGAAATAATAATGCTATGATGTCAAAATACGCTTTGAAAAAATCTGGAAGAAAATATACCAACTGTTAATAGCAGTTCTCTATCAGGGAAAGATAAAAGCAGACTTTTTCTTCCAATTTATTTATTAATTATATTACTTTTATTCTATGGGGAAAAACAGTAAAGACTGTAAAGTTAAAAAAAAAAATTGAGACATTAAAAGATGTTAGTTAACAAAGGACAAATTGTTCCCCTTCTTCTAATATCCAAATGTCTTTGAAGTTTGCACATCAGTAACAAAAATGCCATTCCACAGGTTCTTAATTTAGTCTGAAGTTTACTTTCTTTTTTTTTGTTTTTGAGATAGAGTCTCTCTCTATAGCCCAGGCTGGGGCACTGTGGCACGATCTCACCTCACTGCAACCACCGCCTCCTGGGTTCATGTGATTCTCCTGCCTCAGCCTCCACAGTAGCTGGGATTACAGGCACCCACCAACACACTCAGCTAATTTTTTGTACTTTTAGTAGGTTTCACCATGTTGACCAGACTTGTCTCAAACTCCTGACCTCACATGATCTGCTCACCTCAGCCTCCCAAAGTGCTGGGATTACAGGTGTGAGCCTTCACACCCAGCCTTAAGTCTACTTTCTTCATAGCCATGGAGAAGTTAATAAAGTGTTAATCTGAAACAGTTACTGTCACCCACACAAAGCGCTGGCATGAGCACCCGCCAGGAGCTCTGGGGATCAGGGACACTATTTCTATAGCAAAGTCAGTCCTGTCTGCAGCACCCACATCTGCAGAGGGGAAGGGATTTCTAGTGGCCTTAGATTTACTTTTTTTTTTTTCAGGGAATAAAAGAATGATCTAATCATTACTTATAAAAAGAGAAAACTATCCCATCATGTGAAATGTCTACCTTGGGCTGCTACATAAAAGCAAGGAAAGACAATCCACTGAATTAAAATTGCCAGCATCCATTAAGCACTTCCCACATGTGGGACTCCTCATTTAATCTTCACAGCAGATGCTTGGAGTAATATACTACTAGTCTACCTGCTTTACCTACAAGAATGCTGAGGCTCAGAAAGATTGCCCAAGATCAACTAGACTGTAAGTGGAATGGGAGCAATCCAGACAAACAAGCCTGTGTTTATATCCACTACTCCATCATGCTACCACATCAGTAATTTCAATGGCAACAGTTGAGGCTATATTTAGCGGACCAAAAAGGTATAGATATGAGTTTAATTTCTCCTACCTGAAGTTCCTCTACTGTCTAGCTTTTCACCTTAATTAGATACATTTCACAATCTGTCCATTATATTCTGGATTTCTGTCAAGCTAAACTTCAGTATCCAAGTGATTTTTTAAAGATATTTTGAGGTTGGGTGCAGTGGCTCACTCCTGTAATCCTGGCACTTTGGGAGGCCGACGCAGGTGGATCACTTGAGGTCAGGTGTTTGAGACCATCCTGGCCAACATGGTGAAACCCCGTTTCCACTAAAAATACAAAAATCAGCTGGGCGTGGTGGCACACGCTTATAGTTCCAGCTACTCGGGAGGCTGAGGCAAGAGAATCACTTAAACCCAGGAGACAGAAGTTGAAGTGAGCTGAGATTGTGCCACTGCACTCCAGCCTGGGCGACAGAGCAATACTCTGTCCCCCACAAAAAATAAAAAAGTAGATTTTGAAATAGTCTGGCCAGGCACAGCAGCTCATTCCTGTAATCCCAGCACTTTGGGAGGCCAAGGAAGGAAGACTGCTTGAGTCCAGGAGTTTGAGACCAGCCTGGGCAACATGGCAAAACCCCGTCTGTACTAAAAATACAAAAAAATTACCCAGGTGTGGTGACACGCATGTGTGGTCCCAGCTACTCGGGAAGCTGAGGTGGGAGAATTGCTTGAGCCTGGGAGGTTGAGGCTGCAGTGAACCAAGATTGCACCACTGCACTCCAGCCTGGGAGACAGAGCGAGATCCTGTCTCATATGTATATTTGAAATACTTTCATCATTAAGTAACCTTAATCATCCAAGTGTATAAAGATCCACATAAATGTTCAGAAAGTTGTATTAATGAAAACTGAGTAAACGGATGCTTAAATAGATTAAAAAACACCCTCTACCCAAAGGTTGAATCATATATCAAATGCATGCCTGACTAGAGAAGATATTGATGTCTGTGTGCCTTTTCATTTTAAACAATATTTACACAGTCCAGTGTTTCTCTGAACAAGACGCCTTGAGGCAGCCCATACATGAAAACCCCCATCACTATGGCAACTAGAAATGGCAATAATTACACAGTGATTCATCATGTATCCTGAATAAAGATTGTTTGTCAGGGACAGAGAAACAACTCACAGTCATGCTTCACTGAAAAGAACCCAGTTAAAGAATAACCTAGGTGGTGGTTGTTTTTAAGTTATTTATCAAATTTTATAATTTTTTTTTTTTTTTTTTTTTTGAGACACAGTTTCACTCTTGTTACCCAGGCTGGAGTGCAGTGGCATGATCTCGGCTCACTACAACATCTGCCTCCCAGTTTCAAGCGATTCTCCTGCCTCAGCCTCCCAAGTAGCTAGGATTATAGGCATGCGCCACCACGCCCAGCTAATTTTGCGTTTTTAGTAAAGACAGAGTTTCACCATGTTGGTCAGGCTGGTCTCAAATTCCTGACCTCACGTGAACCACCCACCTTGGCCTCCCAAAGTGCTAGGATTACAGGCGTGAGCCACCGAACCTGACCTAAATTTTTATAATTTTATGCTAGGACACCTATCTTAATATTAACTCCGGTTCAGACAGGTGGTTAATATGTTCCCTAAAGAAATGTTTGTGCCAGGGGCCGGGCGCGGTGGCTCATGCCTGTAATCCCAGCACTTTGGGAGGCCGAGGCGGGCGGATCACGAGGTCAGGAGATCAAGACCATCTTGGCTAACACGGTGAAACTCCATCTCTACTAAAAATACAAAAAAATTAGCCGAGCGTGGTGGTGGGCGCCTGTAGTCCCAGCTACTCAGGAGGCTGAGGCAGGAGAATGGCATGAACACGGGAGGCGGAGCTTGCAATGAGCGGAGATAGCGCCACTGTACTCCAGACTGGGCGACAAAGTGAGACTCTGTCTCAAAAAAAAAAAAAAAAAAGAAATGTTCAGGCCCAGCTGGGTGGCTCATGCCTATAATCCCAGCCCTTTGGGAGGCTGAGGCAGGCGGATCACCAGAGGTTGGGAAATCAAGACCAGCCTGGCAAACATGGTGAAACCCCTTTTGCACCAAAAATACAAAAATTAGCCAGGTGTGACGGCTCATGCCTGTAATCCCAGCTTCTCAGGAGGCTGAGGGACAAGAATTGTTTGAACCTGGGAATCGGAGGTTGCAGTGAGCCGAGATTGTGCCATGGCACTCCAGCCTGGGCAACAGAGTGAGACTGATGCAAAAAAAAAAAAAAAAAGAGAGAGACAGAGAAATGTTTATGCATTCACTTATTCAAGAAATTGTGCAGAATAGATGTCCTCTTCAGTAAGTGCCACACTAGGGGCATACAACTGTGAACAAGACAAGCAGGGCGTCTGCCTTACTGAGCTTCCAGAATGACTAATAAGTAAACATGCAATAAGGAGACAGTGTGACACACAGTCTGCTGCCTGACGTACAGGGTGCTCTTGGTAGGTGGGACACACGGGACTTCCCTACTGATGGTCAGCTGAGACCTGACACAGAAACACAACCTGGCCAAGTAGTCAGGGACATGTGTGAGCCACAGAGTGTTCCAGGCAGAAAGCATCAAGCATAGAGGGCTGGGGTATAGAAAGAGCAGGGCACATGAAGGAACTATTGTAGTTCTGAGTGGCTGAAACATGAAATTCTAGACACAGCAAAGGAAAGCAAAAGGGGATGGAGAATTAAGGTACACAGCATGAAGGGATTTGTGCCTAAATTATCAACAATGACAAAGGATGAACTACCGCACAGTACATCACAGACATAATGCGAAGTGAAAGAAGCTACACACGAAAGAGTACATACCATATGATTTGATTTATATGAAATCCAAAACTGCAAAACTAGTCAATGGTGATAGAGATCAAAAAATGAGAGAGGGTGCTGACTTTGAACAAGAAGTGAAAGGGATTTCTGGGGTGCTGAAGATGTTCCACATCTGTCTGGGCAGTGGTTAACCCGGTTATACATATGCACAAATTTATCAAGCTCACACTTATTATTTGCTCATGGTACCTTAAACAAGTTAATAAAAAGGATAAAAAAACCAAATGAGCAGAAGCAATAGTTAAATATCTAACAAAAGATTACCTCACATATAGAAAAATGATCTGTTTTTGCAAATCAAAGGAATCAATGATTTCTAGAGAAAATAAATAAAGAACTTTAAGACAAGGAAAACATTTTCTTTTTTTTTTTTTCTTTTCTTTTTTTTGAGATGAAGTTTCGCTCTTGTTGCCCAGGCTGGAGTGCAATGGCGCAATCTCTGCTCACCACAACCTCCACCTCCTGGGTTCAAGCAGTTCCCCTGCCTCAGTCTCCCGAGTAGCTGGGATTACAGGCATGCGCCACTACACCTGGCTAATTTTGTATTTTTAGTAGAGTCAGGGTTTCTCCATGTTGGTCAGGCTGGTCTTGAACTCCCGACCTCAGGTGATCCGCCTACCTCGGCCTCCCAAAGTGCTGGAATTACAGGCGTGAGCCACTGTGCCCAGTCAAAGAAAACATTTTCTAAATAAAGAAGAGTTTGGATTTGTGCCATGTGGATTTATAGATAGGTCTTAGTATGATATTATCCTTGTAGAAAAATCACATATACTCACATGCTATATGCATATAGTAAACATAACCATCAAATTAAGGCCAGGCGCAGTGGCTCACACCTGTAATCCCAGCACTTTGGGAGGCCAAGGCGGGCAGATCACCTGAGGTCGGGAGTTCGAGACCAGCCTGACTAACATGGAGAAATGCTGTCTCTATTAAAAATACAAAATCATCTGGGCGTGGTGGTGCATGCCTGTAATACCAGCTACTCTGGAGGCTGAGGCATGAGAATCGCTTGAACCCAAGAGCCAGAGGTTGCAGTGAGCCAATATTGTGCCATTGCACTCCAGCCTGGGCAATAAGAGCAAAACCCCGTCTCAAAAAAAAAAAAAAATTAAGATATAATATTACCTACCCTGAGGATAAAATCAGAGTAGGGAAACACAAGAGACTTCAACTGCACTGGTAAAGTTTTAAGCTGGGTGGAACATATGTGGACATCTGTTAGAGTATTCTTTATTCCTTTTTGTGCATATTATTTTCTTCCATAATTAAAAAGAAAAATTTGCAATGAGAAGCACTTAAAGAATGCTGTAGCAATCCAGGCATGAAATGATGGGGGCTTACCTACAGCAATGGCACCCAGGATGAAGGGAGGAGGACACAGTGGAAAGAGACCCGGAAAGTAAAGCAACAGTGTTTGGCAATTGCCCAAATATGGACATGAGGGAGAGGAAGGAGACAAGGCTTCCATGACACCACCTGAATGGATGGTGGTGTCATTTACAGAGATGGGATAACACAGAAAAATAAACAAGATTTCAGAGGGGGTAAGACAATAGTGAGTCTAATTTTTGACAGGGTGACTTTGAAATGTTTCCAAATGGAAATTTCCCAGAAACAGTCAAAACTACAGTCTTAACATGGGGAGTGAGAACTAGGTTAAGGATAGATTTGGGGGCCATCAAAAGAGTTGGTGATTTAAGCTACAGACCTGGACAAGGCTTCAGGATAAAATGGGGAGTGGGCTCAGAAGAGAGCTTAGGAGGGAACCTTGGGGCAACAGAGGAGTCACAAAGCAGACTGAGAGAAAGCAGCCCAAAGAGGCTGGGGGAGAACCACGAGTGCATAGTATCCTGACAGCTAGGAGAAAAAAACTTTCGTTCAAGGAGGAAGGTATGGTCACCAGGGCCAAATTTTGATGCAAGTTCAGGAGAGATAAGTACCAAAAGGTAACCACTAGAGTTGATACTCAGGCAGTCCTTGGTCTATTTCTGAGAAACTAGGGAAGTCAGAGTGGAATAAATGGAAAAATAGGGAGAAGGGAAATAGGGACATCAACTGTGGACTTCTTTTTCAGGAAGTCTGGGTCTGAAGAGAAGAAGAGAGGCAGGGAAGTAGAGAAGAGAGACAGGTTGCCGAGGGATTATTGGTTTGTTCACATTTTTCACAAGCCTGGATAGGCATAAGCATCTTTAAGTGATAGTGAAGGAAAGAAACAAAAGTATGACTATATGGATATATTCGAGTTCCCAGTAACGAAGAAATCACAAGTTTTTCATCAAGACAACCGCCTAGCCGGATACACACCTGTAATCCCAGCACTGGGAGGCCGAGGCGGGCGGATCACTTGAGGTCAGGAGTTCGAGACCAGCCTGCCCAACATAGTGAAACCCTGTCTACTAAAAAAATACAAGAAAAAAAAAAATTAGCTGGGGATGGTGGTGCGCACCCGTAGTCCCAGCTACTCGGGAGGCTGAGGCAGGAGAATCGCTTGAGCCCGGGAGCCAGAGGTTGCAGTGAGCCATGATCGCACCATAGCACTCCAGCCTGGGTGACACAGACTCTGTCTCAAAAACAAAACAAAACAAAAAAAAGACAACCACCTGGTTACAAATATACTTAAGTTATGTTAACACTCAATAACTGGTGAAATAAAGCATGAACTAGAAGAATTTTAAACCACAAAGCAACACATTATAGCAGAAAGAAAAATGGATCTTAAACGACTACTGTTAGAAAAGATCCTGCACAGCCCTCTCCCTTTCTATCATCCAATAATGCAAAGAAAGAATACGTTTCAGCATAATAGACAAGAAAAAATTAAGTTACTATTCAGTGGCTTTTGGTTCTATATACTACTCATTTTCTTGAGAAACAGCCTTTATTAAATTCTTACCAGCTTTGGGGTTTTCAGGATGCTTGTCTGGGTGACATTCCAGAGCTCTGACTTTAAATTCTGCCAGGATTTGTTCAACCTAAAACAAAAATCAGTGTTTAAAATAAGGTGTCATGCCAGGCGCAGTGGCTCACGCCTGTAATCTCAACACTTTGGGAGGCTGAGGCAAGCGGATCGCCAGGAATAAGACCAGCCTGGACAACAAAGCGAGATCCAGTCTCTACAAAATATAAAATAATTAGCTGGGCATGGTGACACATGCCAGTAGTCCCAGTTACTTGGAAGGCTAAGGCAGGAGGACCCCCTGAGCCCAGGAGTTCAAGGCTGCAGTGAGCTATGATGGCACCACTGCACTCCTGCCTGGGTAACACAGTAAGACCCTATCTCAAAAAAAAAAAAAAGGTCAAACTTAAATGTCATAAAGGAAGAAGTTGGGGCATCAATCCTCCCCAAAACAGCCATGATCAACCCAACTTTTTTTGATCCCTATATTTCTATTTTGACTTTTTCCTCTAAGAAATAATTTCCTCAATAATGAAATTCAGAAAGCATCCAATAAACACTCCTACTGAAATAGTTGTTGTGATGACAATTTAACTACTTAATTTAAATGATGGCCCAAGAGATCTATGAGCTCAAAATATTTAAATATCCAGGCCAGACGTGGTGGCTCACACCTGTCATCCCAGCACTTTGGGAGGCCGAGGCGGGCAGATTACAAGGTCAGGAGTTCGAGGCCAGCCTAGCCAACATGGTGAAACCCTGTCTCTACTAAAACTACAAAAATTAGCCAGATGTGGTAGCAGGTGCCTGTAATCGCAGCTACTCGGGAGGCTGAGGCAGGAGAATCGCTTGAACCTGGGAGGCAGAGGTTGCAGTGAGCCAAGATCACACCACTGCACTCCAGCCTGGATGACACAGTGAGACTCTGTCTCTAAATAAATAAATACATACATACATACATACATACATACATACCCAAAATGGTCAGGTAGGTTTCTCCTAGGAATATATAAAATATCCAAATTCTTCAAAGATGCTTAGCCACCATTACTCAAGGATAACTGTCTCTGAATTATAAGTTATAATTTATAAATTATATATTACAAAGCTCCTTCTTCCTGTCTTTTGGTCTCTTTTTTATTAATAATTTCAGAATTAAATGAAAAAGAACATAATCTAAACGTGATAATTTTATTACCAATTAGGAGCTTCATTAGAGATTTTGATTTGGAAAACAGAAACTCCAGCTCAAACTAAAATGAGATTTGAGCAGCATCAATGATTTGATTTGATTTCACTTACCCATCTAATCCCTATTATCATGAATTATTAAGACTTGGGTTTATTAATTGTAATTGCAATGACAGCAGCGGGAAACAATAGTGGTTATGTGGCTCTAGAATCTGACTGCTTGGTTTTATTTTATTTATTTTTGTTTTATGTATGTATGTATTTATTTATTTATTTATTTGAGACAGAGTCTCGCTCTGTCACCCAGTCTGGAGTGCAGTGGTGTGATCTCGGCTCACTGCAACCTCCACCTCCTGGCTTCAAGTGATTCTCCTGCCTCAGCCTCCCGAGTAGCTGGGATTACAGGTGCCCACCACCACATTAGCTGGGATTACAGGTGCCCACCACCACACCTGGCTAGTTTTGTATTTTTAGTAGAGATTTACTAGAGATTTAGTAGGGGTTTCACCATGTTGGCCAGGCTGGTCTCGAACTCCTGACCTTAGGTGATCCCCCGCCTCAGCCTCCCAAAGTGCTGGGATTATAGGCGTGAGCCACCGCACCTGGGCAGATGGCTTGGTTTGAAATCCCAGTTCTGCCACAAGGCTTTAGGCAAGTTACATAACATCCATGTGTCTAGGTTTACTCATCTTTACATCAGATGAATAATATAAGTAGAGCACTTAACACAAAACCTGATCATCATAAGAACTCAATAATAGTGGCTATTATTAAATATAGGTGGTTAAAGTCTAAAGTCATTCAGATAGTTACTAAAAAGAGCTGAGTTTTTTGTTAACTTAACAGTCAAACTTTGTTTTTTCTTTCCTTTTTTTTAATTTTCAGAGACAGTCTCGCTATGTTGCCCAGGCTGGAGTGCAGTGGCTATCCACGGGCACGATCCCACTACTGATCAACACAGGTGTTTTGACCTGCTCCATTTCCAACCTGGGCTGGTTCACCCCTCCTTAAGCAACCTGGTGGTCCCCCACTCCCAGGAGGTCACCATATTGATGCTGAACTTAGTGTGGACAGCCCGTCGGCGCAGCATGACAGCCCAGAACTCCTGGGCTCAAGTGATCCTCTTGGTTCAGCCTCCCAAGCAGCTGGGATTACGGGCATGTGTCACCATGCCCTATGGCCAAATTCATCAGGCTTAGGAAATTACCATGGGGTTCCATATTTACTAACCACTAATTAGTGAAAACAAATTAGCTCTTGTTTGAGAAATTAAATCTCAAGCACCTCAGCTGAATATTGTCAAAAGATTCATGGTAGAAACATATTTTTATCAGTTCCATGTCATCATTAGTCAACTCGCATAAGGAATGTCTTCACTTTTACAATCAAAGTCAGACTGTATTAGATAGGCATATGTATAAAACCCAGACTAATAACTATTATTTTCTTTGTTAAACTTCTGAGAACACCTATGAATAATAGGAAAAGATGACTTCCTGTTAGGAACTATAATTAACTATGTGTTTCCTCTTTCTGGGTGCTGTCTTCAACCATCAGTCACCATAACCTGCTTATATAACAAATAAAACTGAGAATTAGACTTGTTTTTAAATTTTAAATTATTAAATATTCTATAGAGTGTAGTAGTAAGCATTTTTAAATTAGTAAGTCATTTATAAATACTTACAAACTCTCTTTGAAAAACATTCTATCACTACAGAAAAAAAGTGAAAAAATCAAAATCCTTTTATTCCTCATTCAAGGAATATACCCAGGAGAACACGTTATATCCTTGAAGACATACTTTTTTTTTTTTTTTTTTTTTTTTTGAGTCAGCATCTTGTTCTGTCACCCAGGCTGGAGTGCAGTGGCGCCATTTTGGTTCACTGCAACCTCCACCTCCTGAGCTCAGGCAATCCTCCCACCTCAGCCTCCCAAAAAGCTGGGACTACAGACATGGGCAACCACACCCAGCTAATTTTGTATGTTTTGTAGAGATGGGGTTTTACCATGTTGTCCACTCCTGGGCCCAAGCAATCCGCCTGCCTTGGCTTCCCAAAGTGCTGGGATTATAGGCATGAGTCACCACACCTGGCCTAAAGATGCACTTTTAATGCATTTACATATATGCATATGTATATACATCTTAGGGCTTTTAAATAATATAAATAGATAAAATTATACCTATATATCAAAGGTAGAAAGTTTTGGGGTTTTATTGTTGCTGCTGTTTTATTTTTTAATTTCTATCCCACTAGAAAACATTCTGGGCTTGGTGCAGTGGCTCACGCCTATAATCCCTGCACTTTGGGAGGCTGAGGTGGGTGGACCACTTGAGGTCAGGAGTTCAAAACCAGCCTGGCCAACATGGTGAAACTCTGTCTCTACTAAAAATACAAAAATTAGCTGGGCATGGTGGCATGAGCCTGTAATCCCAGCTACTCGGGAGGCTGGGGTAGGAAAATTCCTTAAGCCCAGGAGGTGGAGATTGCAGTGAGCCGAGATTTTGACACACTCTAGCCTGGGTGACAGAGCAGGGCTCTGTCTCAAAAAAAAAAAAAAAAAAAAAATTCTGGGCTGGGCACAGTGGCTCATGCCTGTAATCCCAGCACTTTGGGAGGCCGAGGTGGGTGGATCACCTGAGGTCAGGAGTTAGAGACCAGCCTGACCAACATGGTGAAATCTTATCTCTACTAAAATGTAAAAATTAGCCAGGCGTGGTAACGGCCGCCTGTAATCTCAGCTACTCAGGAGGCTGAGGTTGGAGAATTGCTTGAACCCAGGAGGCAGAGGGTGCAGTGAGCCGAGATCATGCCATTGCACTTCAGCCTGGGCAACAAGAGTGGAACTCCATCTCAAAAAAAAAAATTCCAGTATTTAGTACATGGAAGCAAATGTGTCAAAATGGTTGATTATCAGTTTGTTTACATGCATGATTGTTATTTTCTTCCTTATATTTTCTAGGTTTTAACAAATTCATATTTTAAAAAATTAAGAAAGTCTTTTTCTTTCTTATTTTTCATAGCTTTACTATCATAAAGTTTATTACAAAGCTCCCACAGAGCTGGCTTTATGTAAACTGGTAAAGTGGGTTAGTTTATCTTGAACACATTGTATTTATCTTCTGGTCTCCCTACTCCATGTGCCCACTGCCAAGTACAGTCTGTTGGAGCTGACGCCCTCCATGTCAAGGTCCACCAAATCCTGCCTTCCTGACCCAAGTCCAGTAGTCTGCAAAACTGCCTACCCTGTTGTCCTGTAAACATACAAAAAATGTTCAACTTTACTCGTAATCAAATAAATCAAAATATACAAAGGATGGTAATCACCAGTGTTACTGAGAGTGCAAAGAAATGAACATTCATGCTCTCCTGGTGGGGACGTAAATAGGTATAGACTTTCTTGAAAAAAACTGAGACATGTATGTTTGTATGTGTGTGTGTATATATGTGTGTGTCTATATATATATAGATATATGTGTGTATTTATCTCTGTATATGTAGATCAGCTCCATGTCATCCTTAGCCAACTGTCATAAGAAATGTCTTCACTTTTACAGTCAAAGTCAGGCTGTATTAGATAGGCATATGTATAAAACCCAGACTAATAACTCTATTATTTTCTTTGTTAAACTTCTGAGAACACCTTCGAATAATAGGAAAAGATGACTTCCTGTTAAGAACTGTAATTAACTATGTGTTTCCTCCTTCTGGGTGCTGTCTTTAACCATTACTCACTATAACCTGCTTATCTAACAAATAAAACAGAGAATTAGACTTGTTTTTAAATTTTAAAGTGTTAAATATTCTATTTTCTATCTCTCTGTATATAGATACACACACGTATATGAAGAGCCTTTATTTCCTAGTCTTTGATTCAACAATTCCAATTTTACGAATTTGTCTAAGGAGATAATCAGAGGTAAGAAAAGAATAGCTGTAAGAAGGTCCAAGAATAAAATATAAATTTTAAACAAAAACCTAGGATAGAGCAGGAGCACCATTAACTCAGACAAACACTGCCACTTTAAATTCCAGCTCCCTTTCTAGCCTCATGCATTTCAAGGAAATCACTTCTCTTCGAACTGCAAGTAGCCAGAAAGAGCAGACAGTAAAACACAAATAAGACAGCTCAGGCACAGAGGGAGGTGGGGGAAAGTCTCTGGAGTAGCTGCCAAACTTCACCCTCATACAATAGACCCCAGTAAAACAGTGGGCCTTAATAAGCACATTCCTTTCTCTTCAGGTGTACCAAGATAGGGAAGCAAAAAGCAGACTCGAGGGGTATGCCTGCAGCTGCAGAAAGACGAATGGAAACAGACACACAACTCTCCTTCCCAGATAAGCACAACAAAGAGACAGAGAAGCAGTCCAACCCTCTGATAAACTCTCCCACCCTGAATCCTTAAAAACTCTTAGTCTGTAAGAGAGTGCGTCTCTAACCTAACTCAGCCAGCCGCCCCTCTCAGGTTTATTCAAAATAAACCTGTCAGGCCGGGCGCGGTGGCTCACGCCTGTAATCCCAGCACTTTGGGAGGCCGAGGCGGGTGGATCACGAGGTCAGGAGATCGAGACCATCCTGGCTAACACAGTGAAACCCTGTCTCTACTGAAAATACAAAAAATTAGCCGGGCGCGATGGCCGGCGCCTATAGTCCCAGCTACTCGGGAGGCTGAGGCAGGAGAATGGGGTGAACCCCGGAGGCGGAGCTTGCAGTGAGCCGAGATTGCACCACTGCACTCCAGCCTGGGGGACAGAGCGAGACTCCATCTCAAAAAAACAAAAAATAAAAATAAATAAATAAACCTGTCCCTGTTGACTGTCGAGCCGCCCTTCGTGTTTCTCTCCTCTTTCTTTAATTCTTACAATCTATATGTCCAATAATAGGATATTTGTTAGAGTTGATTGTAATGTAACTGTAAGTTAGAACACTTCAGTCATTTAAAAAATTATCTTGTCATAAAAGATTTTTAACAACCTGAGAAAATTTAAATATTTCTATGAGAAAAGGTAAGATATTACGTGCAATATATTATGTTATACTGCATATAATATATAACTATTATGTGCAATTTAAATCCACATCTTATCTCAAAAGGGATTATGTAACATGCATGTATATAATAATGATAATTATTATTATTTTAAATTTATTGACCTGGGTGCAGTGGCTCACACCTGTAATCCAGCACTTTGGGATGCTGAAGCGGGCAGATCACCTGAGGTCAGGAGTTCAAGACCAGCCTGGTCAATTGCCAAATGGCAAAACCCTGTCTCTACTAAAAATAAAAAAATAGCCTGGCATGGCCTGTAGTCCCAGCTACTTGGGAGGCTAAGACACAAGAATCGCTTGATCCTGGGAGGCAGAGGTTGCAGTGAGCTGAGATCGCGCCACTGCACTCCAGCCTGAGTGACAGAGCAAGACGGTCTCAAAAAATATTGATACTTAATATGTGGCAGGCACTTTTCTAAGCACTTTACATAGAGTGTTTCATTTAATTCCCACAACGGTATGAGGTTAATACTAACATTATTCTCATTTTGCAGATTAGGAAATCAAGACATAGAAAAATTAAGGAATTTTCCCAACGTCACACAGCTAATAAGTAGCACATCTAGGAACTGAACCCATGTAGTCTGATTCCAAATACATACAAAAATACTCATATAAATACATACACATAGGCCAGGCGTGGTGGCTCACGCCTGTTATCACAACACTTTGGGAGGTCAAGGTGGGCAGATCATGAGGTCAGGAATTCGAGACTACCCTGACCAACATGGTGAAACCTCATCTCTACTAAAGATACAAAAAATTAGCTGGGCATGGTAGCACATGCCTGTAGTCCCAGCTACTTGGGAGGCTGAGATAGGAGAATTGCTTGAACCCGGGAGGTGGAGGTTGCAGTGAGCTGAGATCGCACCATTGCACTCCAGCCTGGACCACAGGGTAAGAATCCATCTCAAAAATACATACATACATACATACACACACACATATGCATTTACTTATTTATATACATATACAGATATAGCATATATGCACAGATAATTAACCTGTATAAGTCATACTCCAAAATGTTAAACACGTAGGTTAACATTTTTATTTGTGCTTTCTTTGTATTCCACATTTCCTTATTGAACATATATTAATTTTAGAACTTAAATTTAAAACTTAGAAACTTATCTTTTCCATATTCTGCAGCAAAGTATTTTTGTCTAAGCAAGGAAATACTCCAGTGTGCTGTGGAGACTAATCCAATTCCCACTTGGATGAATCTTCTCCAAGATTTCCTAGCCATAGAAATGCCCTGTCTCTCCCACCATGCATTAAAATTATGGCCAAGTAGGAAAGCCATTTCAAGTCCCATCTCTTTCTGAAATCTATTCAGATAGTCTTTCTTTAATTTCTGCTGCACTTATAGAACAGTACACAGCACAATATTTAATTGTTCTCAAATTGTTTCCTGTGTATTAGCTTTGGCTCCTCAATTGGATACCAGGTTCTTTATACATTAGCACCATGTCTCACCTTTTTAATACTGATTTAATTGATATATATTATTTTCACTCGGTTTAAAACTAGATTTTTCCCACAAAATTCCAGATACTAGCAATATCTCTTAAATGAATGAGAGATCCTCCTACATCATTCTAATCAAATGATAATTAATTAAGACATGAGAAATAGAAACAATTTGAGACACAAAATAAATAATGGTAATATTTGGGTTATAACACTTAAAATACAGTAGCTATTAATTGATAGTGATAAAAACTAAGCCGAATAAACAAATAAATGTGGGAGAAGGGATAGCTTTTCCTTACTGAAGAATTTCCTTACTGTAGAATACTAATAAATGTAACATTAATGAGAAAAAGAAAGTCACCATTAGGCAAACACCATAGTAGTAATTGTTACAGGCAAGATCCACCAAAGGATGCTAAACTTAGTGAGTAAAAGTTTGAGGAGAAACAGTACAGTCTCAAAGTATCTTCCCCAAGATATTTGTTAATTACAAAAGGAAAAATAACAACCCTACCTGGAAAAACCTAGCAGAAAACACCTGACAGATATCACCTTAACGAAGTGCTCAAGGTCAGTAAGGCACATCCATATCATGCACCCCCACATGAGATACTAAGAAAGGCACAACATCACTTCTGAGTTCTTTCCAAAAATGCACAACCTTAATCTAATCATGAGAAAATATCAAACAAAGTCAAATTAAGGGACATTCTACAAAATAACTGACCAGTATTCTTCAAAGTGTCCAGGTCATGAAAGACAAAGAAGGTAGAAGAAAGCATCAGATTGGAGGTCACTAAGGGAACAAGACAACAAAGCGTAATAAGGGATCCTGGCTTGGATCCCAGAACAGAAAAAGGGCATTAGCAGGAAAACTGATGAAATTAGATAAGACTTATAATTTAGATCAGGGATTAACTGACTCTGGCCTGCTGCTACTTGTTTTTTAATTAAAGCTTTATTGGAAGACAGCCAAGATCATTCACTTACATATCGTCTATGGCTGTTTTCTCCAATGGCAGAGCTGAGCAGTTAGGACAGAGACTGTAAAGCCTGCAAAGCCTAAAATATTTGCTATCTCAGGATCAGCACCAGGGGAGGCAAGCAGGACACCTAGGTTTAAGGAAATATCCTCTCTCTCTCCCCCTCTCCCTCTCCCTCTCCCTCTCCCTCTCTCTCTCTCTCTCTCTCTCTCTCAAATTTTTGTATGTGTACAACCCTAAATGTTAGTGCCTCCTTAAATTTTGCATCCTACACACCCTACTTGCCTTATTCTAGTCTTGACTCTATCTGGTCCTTTACAAAAAAATGTTTGCTGGACCGTGGTAGGGTTAATTGTAGCAATGTTAATTTTCTGATTTTTTGGTGGTTTGTGCTTGTGGTCAGCGGCTGCGTCACTCTCTGGCAAAGATGTGCAGTTGTTGGCCGTGACCTCTGGGCTGGGATGATCCATGCTCTCGGTAGAGGCAGGGAAGCCCAGTCAGAACCATGGCCAGTACAATGGTAGCAGCTGGACCAACCATTGCTGCTGCAGGATTTGCAGGCCGTTATGTTTTGCAAGTCATGGAGCACATGGAGCCTCAAGAAAAACAAGTTTTTCAAAGTCTACCAAAATCTGCCTTCAGTGGTGGCTATTACTGAGGTGAGTTTGAACCCAAAATGACAAAACAAGAAGGAGCATTAATACCAAGGGTAAGCCCTACTGCCAATAAAGGGAAAATAAGAGATGCTCATTAATAAATTATACTCTTTTTTTTTTTTTTTGGAGACAGAGTCTTGCAATGTCACCCAGGCTGGAGTACAGTGGCGCAATCTCGGCTCACTGCAAGCTCCGCCTTCCAGGTTCACACCATTCTCCTGCCTCAGCCTCCCGAGTAGTTGGGACTACAGGCGCCCGCTACCACGCCCGGCTAATTTTTTTGTATTTTTAGTAGAGATAGGGTTTCACTGCATTAGCCAGGATGGTCTCGATCTCCTGACCTCGTGATCCGCCCGTCTCGGCCTCCCAAAGTGCTGGGATTACAGGTGTGAGCCACCGCGCCCTGCAATAAATTATACTCTTAAATCATAGCAGTCAAAATCAGTGAAGCTAGAGATTTACTAGAAGGTCAAGCTAAAAAATGAAGTAAATGTATGATGAATTTTAAGTTCATTTTAGTTTATGTATATGAGTACCAAGTTTTTATAATAAAATGCCTCAGAGCTACAATTTTTTTTTAATTTCTGATTTTGATCATTGTACTTTCATTAGGTATGATGCTAACATAAAGGGAAGCTGGGTTAAGGGTATATAGGAACTCTGTACTATTTTTACAACTTTTCTGTAAGTCAAAAATTACTGCAAAATAAAACATCTTTAAAATAATGCAAACTCAAGGATAGGATAAGTGTACTAAGTTCCAAGTGCACAGTAACACTGTGGGGGCCAAAACAACAGCCACAACCACAACCACAACAACTTAGCACTCTGCACCAGGCACTGCTCAAAGTACTTTATATATCATATATTATTTAATCCCCACAACTCTGTGAGGTGGGTACTATTTACTCCCATTTACAGGTTAGAAAACTGAGGCATAGAGGCTGGGCACGGTGGCTCACACCTGTAATCCCAACACTTTGGGAGGCCAAGGCGGGCAGATCATTTGAGGTCGGGAGTTTGAGATCAGCCTGGAAAACACGGTGAAAGCTCATCTGTACAAAAATACAAAAATTAGCTGGGTGTGGTGGCATGCACCTATAATCCCTGCTACTCAGAAGGCTGAAGCAGGAGAATCGAATATATAACTTTAATCAATTTCCAGCACAAACTTGAAATTGTAAGAACTATATACCGAAGCAAAAGTATTACATGGGTGTCTCAATTCAATTGTGATAAGTAAAATTAAAATATCAAATTGTTTTGAAATTATAACAGCTAAAATGCTTTTGGGCATGATGAGTTCTGGTTAATTTTAGAGCATCAAATGAAGGAATACCTGAAATAAAGGCAATCTATCCAATATAAATCAAGTAAAGGAAATGTCATATTAGTAAAAAGTGTCATAAAAATATTTTTTTAATGAGAAGCATACCTATAAAAAGAAGAGAAAAGCCAGGCGCGGAGGCTCACGCCTATAATCCCAGCACTTTAGGAGGCCAAGGTAGGCAGATCACGAGGTCAAGAGATTGAGACCATCCTGGCCAACACAGTGAAACCCCGTCTCTACTAAAAATATGAAAATTAGCTAGGCATGGTGGCATGTGCCTATAGTCCCAGCTACTCAGGAGGCTGAGGCAGGAGAATCGCTTGAACCCAGGAGGTAGAGGTTGCAGAGACCTGAGATTATGCCACTGCGCTCCAGCCTGGCAACAGAGCGAGACTCCATCTAAAAAAAAAAAAAAAAAAAGAGAGAGAAAAAATGATATATATATACAAAGAAGTGACAATATTATGACAAATATTTCGTTAAAAATAAATAATTGTTATCTAAATATGATATGCTATTGAAAGACTAGTAAAATACATCCAGTAAAAGGAAAATTGAGACAAGGAAGTATGACTCCACCTGGTAACCACATTTTGAATATTACACATTAACAATGAGATTATTTTCTGTTAGGCTGTCCAGAATGAATCCTCCTTCTATGTAGACTGAAAAGACAATAGCAAAACTTCAAAATACTGACTATGCGGCCATAAAAAAGAATGAGTTCATGTCCTTTGCAGGGACATGGATGAAGCTGGAAACCATCATTCTCAGCAAACTAACACAGGAACAGAAAACCAAACACGACATGTTCTGTCTCATAAGTGGGAGTTGAACAATGAGAACACATGGACACAGGGAGGGGAACATCACACACCAGGGCCTGTCGCTGGGGTGGGGAGCAAGGGAAAGGACAGTATTAGGACAAATACCTAATGTTTGCGAGGCTTAAAACCTAGATGTTGGGTTGATATGTGCAGCAAACCACCAAGGCACATGTATACCTGTGTAACAAACCTGCACATTCTGCACATGTATCCCAGAACTTAAAGTAAAATTAAAAAAAATAAATAAATAAAAGACTGACTAAATAGGTCACAAGATAAGGGAGATATAATGACCCTTACTTTATAGGCTAGCATGTATTTTTTTAAATCTAAATCGTGAGCCTTATCAAGTTAAATTATATTCCTTTGATTTTAAAGTATTCCTTCAAAAATCGTTTGATAATAGTATAATTTCAACTGTGAAACACATGGTAAAAATGGTAATAAGCTTTCTCAATTGCTATAAGCAAATCACCACCAACATAAACAAGGGTAACACATTCTTGAGAAGAACTATGCAACTGAAAGACCATTATAAGCTATTATGGGGGCGGGGCAGTTTTTTTAATTTCAACGTGTCTAAGATAACTTCCTCAGCATGGCAAAAACAGAGATTTTAATCCTTTGTATCCAATAATGCATTCTATTCTTAAAACAAACCTAAGTACATTTTACTAATGAACTATGCCTTTATGAAACAACAATAAATATAAAAACATTTTGCTTTAAAATGTTAATTTTACTACTTAGATTTTAATAAAAATAAATAAAATAAAATATATTAATTATAAAACATAAATATATCCTAATAACATGATTTAATAATATATAATTTAATAATGAGTATATTTTATATTAATCTCAACATTATTTGAAATATTCAAAAATTTGAAATAAATAAAATATTTAACAATAAGAGAATAATTCAGCTGTGGTAACACAGTAAAATAAAATATTTTGCAACCACTAAGAAGTGTACAAGGGAAGTTTAATAGCATGGAAAAGTCCTTGTTATAATATAAATGGGTAAAAAGCAGGAATCAACAAGTACATATAATATCCTCCCAAACATGTCTTTAAAGAATATCCATAGAAAGAAGACTGGAGATTAATATGCCAAAATATCAATAGTGTTATCCTTGGGAGAGGGAATTATAAATTATTTTTCCATAATTTAAAAAACCTCTACAACCTTTATAATTGTTTATTGGGAACGTTAAAAATTTTGTTTTCTTACAGATCCAGTGAACAGCTACAGAGGTTCCACACATTTTGTTTCAGAAGCCACCCTTTCAAGAAGCAATTTCTGTCACACAATTTGAAATATTAACATAAAAGGACGCTTCTTGGTTTATATTTTGACTGCTCACATAGGAGTACACATTTTAATAAAATATATTAAAATCCCTAATTTTATAAGAAATTTCATTTCACCTCAATTATGAGTCACCATGATAAAGGTATAGCTTATGTATAGTGTGAAACACTGCCATCAGAAATTACAATAAAATTTTAAATATTTATTTTTAATATACTGTATTGTGAAACAGAGCATATGGCCATGTGCCAGAATATACACATTTAATCAGAAGCTTCCATAAAATTCCCATAGGACACTATTCAAGTAAAAACCCAACATACATTTAAATTCTTAACTTTCTCTGAGCCAAAAGTGCTTTAAAACAATACAAGGTTAGGTTTGTAGGCAATGTGACCAAAAATTCAAAGTTAAAACCTTAAATAAAAACTTGAAATACTATTGTGAAAAAGAATACTGTTGTGATAAAAACATTATCCACTGTCTTACCGAAGATAGTTCATCACATCCCAGTAATGTGTAGTAATCTTCAGTATCTTCTGACCTGTAATTCAGTATTGCATCCATTTAGATGACTTAATCAGTCCTCCTTCCCTCGGAAACAAGAGGCACAGTGAGCTTCAAATTAACAGGAAGAAACTCTTTAAATCTGAATTAGAGCAGCACGTTCCAAATAGCAACAACTAGCTTTAAGACTGGCCACAGTCAATACAGCAGATGTCATCCTAGACCTTTGTAAACTCTGCCTCTCATTGGCTGTTTACAGAGAAGAAAAGAATAGTCCACGTGTCTATTATTGCAGTGCTGCCTGGGATCTGTAGTTTGAGTTTATATAAGAGATGTACCTGAACCATTTGTGTTATGAGTTAATAAAGACTGTCTATTTTCAGAAACTTGCCACATTAGCTACCTCTCCATCTCCTATATATTTTTGTCTCTACCCTTTAAAAAAAAAGAAAAAGAAAAAGAAAATTTGAAGCAATGTGGTAAAATCTTAGGATGTGTTAATAAGGATAGTGGGAGCCTTTCTGAGTGTTTAAAATATTTCATTTTATTTATTTATTTATTTTCAGACAAGGTCTCACTCTGTCGCCCAGGCTGGAGTGCAGTGGTGCGATCTCAGCTCACTGCAATCCCCGTCTCCCCACCTCAAGCGATCCTCCCACCTCAGCCTCCCGAATAGCTGGGACCACAGGCACATAGCACCATGTCCGGCTCATTTTTGGTTTTTGTTTTGCTTTGTTTTAAGAGAAGGGGGTTTTGCCATGTTACCCAGCCTGGTCTCGAACTCATGAGTTCAAAGCTATCTGCCTGCTTTGGCCTCCCAATGTGCTGGGATTACAGGCGTGAGCCACGGCGCCCGGCCAATAACACAGTCTTGATTTTTATGGAGCTTACGTTCTGACAAAGGAAGACAGCTGAAAAACATTTAAAAAAAAAAAACAGGATCATTTAAAATAGCGATTTGTAGGCCGGGCATGGTGGCCCACACCTGTAATCCCAGCTCCTTGGGAGGCTGAGGCAGAAGAATCGCTTGAACTCAGAAAGAATCACTTCGCTTGGGAGGCGAAGGTTGCAGTGAGCCGAGATGGTGCCACTGCACTCCAGACTGGGTGACAGAGCAAGACTCCGTCTCAAAAAATAAAATAATAAAATAGTGATTTATACTGTAGAGAAAATAAAATAGGACAATGAGAAGAACTATATGATAACTCAGGTCAGATGGCTGTGCCCGCCTCTCCTGGGTTGGTTCTCCAGACTCAGGAGTGTCTCTGGTCTGAGGTGGGTCCAAGCAATTTATGTTTCAGTTCATTTTGGCCCTAAGAAACACAGCTCAGGTCTGGGATTTAGAGAAAAAGGTGAGTGGTCAGGGACACAACACTTTAACTGCCTTAACACTTTCTTTGTTTCCTTTTTCAGAGAGACAGGATCTCGCCGTATTGCCCAGATTGATCTTAAACTCCTAGACTCAAGTGATCCTCCCACTTTGGCCACCCAAAGTGCTGCGATTACAGATGTGAGCCAACATGCCTGGCCTTAACACTTTGAATTCCCCCATCTTAGGGGAAAAAATAGTTTTTCTTTTAGCCCACCTATACACATCTTTTTAAAGGTTTATTTCTGAAGAGAAGCAAGAAAAAGTACTGAAGCATCATTTTTACTAATCCTTCATTGTACATGCTATCTTGCTAAAAGTTCTATATAGAATTTTAAGGCCAGGCACGGTAGCTCACACCATAATCCCAGCACTTTGGGAGACCAAGGCAGGCGGATCAGAAGGTCGGGAGTTTGAGACCAGCCTGACCAACATGGTGAAACCCTGTCTCTACTAAAAATACAAAAATTAGCCAGGCGTGGTGGCATGCACCTGTAGTCCCAGCTACTCAGGAGGATGAGGCAGGAGAATTGTTTGAATCTGGGAGGTGGAGGTTGCAGTGAGCAAAGATCGTGCCAGTGGACTCCAGCCTCGGCGACAGAGCAAGTCTCCATCTCAAAAAAAAAAAGAATTTTAAAGTACAATTAATTTTGTTTTGGAAATTTCACTACATCCTTTAAGGTATTTGAAGTTCTATTTGTATGTCACAATATCTTGATCTAAATCACCGATAAATGGCCTTTTAATGATGTGAAGTTGCCATGGTGGAATGCAATGGTGGTTCCTCAAAAAATTAAACATAGAATGACCATGTGACCCCACAATTCCACTTCTGGGTAAATACACAAAAGAATTGAAAGCAGGAATTTGAAAAGATATTTATATACTCATGTTCATCAAGGCATTAGTCACGATAGCCAAAAAGTAGAGGCAATGCAAGTGTCCATCAATGGATGAATAAACAAATAGAATGTTAGAGCTGGGCATGGGGGCTCATGCCTGTAATCCAAGAACTTTGGGAGGCTGAGGCAGGCAGATCACTTGAGGCCAGGAGTTCAAGACCAGCCTGGCCAACATGGCGAAACTTCATCTCTACTGACAATACAAAAAAGTTAGCTGGGTGTGGTGGCACATGCCTGTTATTTCAGCTACGTAGGAGGCTGAGGCACGAGAATTGCTTGAACCCAGGAGGTGGAGGCTGCAATGAGCTGAGATTGCACTCCAGCCTGGGTGACAGAGCAAGATCTTGTCTAAAACAAACAAACAAAAAAGTATAGTATTGGCCAGGTGCAGTGGCTCATGCCTGTAATCCCAGCACTTTGAGAGACCAAGGCAGGAGGATTGTTTGAGCCCAGGAGTTCAAAACCAGAATGGACAACATAGTGAGACTCTGTCCCTATTTTTATATTAATAATATAAAAAAAAATTTTTTTGAGATAGAGTTTCACTCTTGTTGCTCAGGCTGGAGTGCAATGATGTGATCTTGGCTCACCGCAACCTCCACCTCCCAGGTTCAAGTGATTCTCCTGCCTCAGCCTCCCGAGTAGCTGGGATCACAGGCATGTGCCACCATGCCTGACTAATTTTGTATTTTTAGTAGAGACGGGGTTTCTCCATGTTGGTCAGGCTGGTCTCGAACTCCCGACCTCAGGTGATCCACCCGCCTTGGCCTCCCAAAGCGCTGAGATTACAGAGGTGAGCCACTGCACCTGGCTTAAAAGTTTTTGAAGTGGGGCCGGGCGCGGTGGCTCAAGCTTGTAATCCCAGCACTTTGGGAGGCCGAGATGGGCGGATCACGAGGTCAGGAGATCGAGACCATCCTGGCTAACACGGTGAAACCCTGTCTCTACTAAAAAATACAAAAAAAAACTAGCCGGGCGAGGTGGCGGGCGCCTGTAGTCCCAGCTACTCGGGAGGCTGAGGCAGGAGAATGGCGTAAACCCAGGAGGCGGAGCTTGCAGTGAGCTGAGATCTGGCCACTGCACCCCAGCCTGGGTGACAGAGCCAGACTCCGTCTCAAAAAAAAAAAAAAAAAAAAAGTTTTTGAAGTGTATGGTATCTTCCCCCTGGCTCCCTTACTCCTGTTCTCACCGTGTAATGTGCCTGCTCCCACTTCACGTTCTGCCATAAGTAAAAGCTCCCTGAAGCCTTCCCAGAAGCTGAACAGATGCTGGCTCTATGCTTCCACATCCTGCAGAACTGCGAACCAATGAAACCTCTTTTCAGTATAAATTACCAAGTCTCAGGTATTCCTTCATAGCAATGCAAGAATGGCCTAATGCAAAAAATTGGTACCAGAGTGGGGCCTTGCTATAAAGATGCCTGACAAAGTGGGAGCAGCTTTGAAACTGGATGATGGGCAGAGGCTACAAGACTTTGGAGGGCTCACAAGAAGACAGGAAGAAAAGGGAAAGGTTGGAACTCCTGCGAGACTGGTTAAATATGGTTGTGACCAAAATGCTGATGGTGATATGGACAGTGAAGTCCAGGTTAATGAGATCTCAGATGGAAATGAGGAACTTATTGAGAACTAGAACAAAGGTCACCCTTGTTATGCCTTAGCAAGGAACATGGCTATATAGTATTCATGCCCTAGGAATCTGTGGAAGTTTGAACTTAAGAGTGATGACTTAGGGTATCTGGCAGAAGAAATTTCTAGGCAGCAAAATGTTCAAGAAGTGACCTGGATGCTTCTAACAGCCTATCTTCAGATGCAGGAGCAAAGAAATGACTTAAAATTGGAACTTATATTTAAAGGGAAGGCAGAATGTAAAAGTCTGGAAAATTTGCAACCTAGCCATGTGGTAGAAAAGAAAAACCCATTTTCAGGGCAAGAATCCAAGCAGACTATAGAGCAACCACTTGCTAGAGAGATTTGCATAAATGAAAGGGGGTCAGGTTCTGATAGCCAAGACAATGAGAAAAAAAACCTTAAAGGCATTTCAGAGATCTAAGAGGCAGCCCCTCTCATCACAAGCCCAGAGGCCCAGGAGGAAAGAATGATTTAGGGGGCCAGGCTCAGGGTCCTGCTGCCCTGCACCACTCTGGGAGGCTGCTTCCTGCATCCAGCCACTTCAGCCCCAGCCTCAGCTCAAAGGGGCCCAGGTACAGCTCAGGCCACAGCTCTGAAGGGTGCAAGCTGTAAGCCTTGGTGGCTTCCATGTGGTGTTAAACCTGCAGGTGTTCAGAATGCAAGAGTGAAGGAGGTTTGGCAGCTTGCCCCTAGATTTCAGAGAATATGTAAGAAAGCCTAAGCAGAAGCCTACCACAGGGACAGAGCCCTCACCAAGAGCCTCTTTACTAGGGCAGTGCAGAGGGGAAATGTGAGGTTGGAACTTTAATATAGTTTGGAAAGTGTCCCTGCCTGAATCTCACGTTGAATTGTAATCCTCAGTATTGGAGGTAAGGCCTGGTGGGAAGTGATCACATCATGGGATTGGATTTCTCATGAATGGTTGAGCATCATCCTCTTGATGCTGTCCTCACAAAAGCGAGTGACTTCTCTGAGATCTGGCTATTCAAAAGTGTGTATCACTTCGCTCTCCCTCTCTTGCTCCTGCTCCCACTATAGGAGATGCCTGCTCCCGCTTCAGTGTTCTGCCATTTTTGGAAGCTTCCTGAGGTATCCCCAGAAGCAGATGCCTGTGTTATGCTCCCTGTGCAGCCTGCAGAACCATAAGCCAATTAAATCTCTTTTCTTTATAAATTACCCAGTCCCAGGTTGTTTTTTGTTTTTTGTTTTTTGAGACAGTCTCACTCTGTCACCCAGGCTGGAGTGCAATGGCACAATGTCAGCTCACTGCAACCTCGGCCTTCCAGGTTCAAGAAATTCTCTGCCTCAGCCTCCTGAGTAGCTGGGATTACAGACACCTGCCACCACACCTGGCTAATTTTTTGTATTTTTAGTAGATATGGGATTTCACCATCTTGGCAAGGCTGGTCTTGAACTGCTGACCTCATGATCCACCCACCTCGGCCTCCCCAAGTGCTAGGATTACAGGCGTGAGCCACTGCACCCAGCCTCGGGTATTTCATGATAAAAATGTGGGAATGACCTAATACAAACCCCCACAGAAAGTCCCCACTGGGGCACCACCTAGTGAAGCTGTGGGAATAGGGCCCCCACCTTCCAGGCCCAGAGTGGTAGATCCACTGGCAGCTCACACCCTGCACCTGGAAAAGTCACAGGCACTCAACTCCAACCCAAGACAGCAGCCTGCAAGCCACAAGGTCAGGGCTGCCCAAGGGCTTGGGAGCCCGCCCCTCACAGCAGTATGCCAAGGATGTGAGACATGGAGTCAAGAATTATTCTGGAGCTTTAAGATTTAATGAGTGTACAGCTGGGTTTCAGGCTTGCTTGGGACTTGTTTTGAGATGGAGTCGTGCTCTGTTGCCCAGGCTGAAGTGCAGTGGCGCAATCTCAGCTCACTGCAACCTGCATCTCCCAGGTTCAAGCTATTCCCCTGCCTCATCCTCCCTGAGTAGCTGGGATTACAGTCATGTGCCACCATGCCCGGCTAATTTTTGTATTTTTAGTAGAGACAGGGTTTCGTCATGTCAGCCAGGCTGGTTTCCAACTCCTGACCTCAGGTGATCCACCCTCCTTAGCCTCCCAAAGTGCTAGGATTACAGGCATGAGCCACAGCACCTAGCTTGTTGCTCCCTTCTTTTAGCTGATTTCTTCCTTTTGGAAAGGGAATGTTTACCCAATACCTGTATCTCCATGTATCTTGGAAGTAAATAACTTGTCTTTGATTTTACAAGTTCATAGGTGGAAGGAACTTGGCTTGAGTCTCAGATAAAATTTTGGACTTGGGACTTTTGAGTTAATGCTAGAATGAATTAAGACTTTGGGGAACTATGGGCAGGGGATAATTGTAATCAGGAATGTGAGAAGAATACTAGATTTGAGGGGTCAAGGTAAAATGATGCAGTTTAGACATTGTCCCCTCTAAATCTCATGTTGAATTGTAATCCCCAATGCTGGAGGTAGGGCCTAGTAGGAGGAGATAGGATCATGGGGCCAGATTTCTCATGAATGGTTTAGTGCCATCCTCTTGGTGCTGTGCTCAGAATAGTGAGTGAATTCTTGTAAGATCTGGCTGTTTAAAAGTGTGTGGCATGGCATCTTCCCCCTCACTCTCTTGTTCCTGTTCTTGCCATGTGACATTCCTGTTCCTGCTTTGCCTTCTGCCATGAGTAAAAGCTCTCTGAGGTCTTCCCAGTAGCCAAGCAGATGCTGGCTCCATGCTTGTACAGCTTTCAGGACCACAAGCCAATTAAAACTCTTTTCTTGGCCGAGTGCCACAGCTCATGCCTGTAGTTGTAGCACTTTGGGAGGCCGAGGCAGGTGGATCACTTGAGCCCAGGAGTTCGAGACCAGCCTGGGCAATATGGCAAAACCCCATCTCTACAAAAAGTACAAAAATTAGCTGGGCATGGTGGCATATGCCTTTAGTCCCAGTTACTCCAGAGGCCGAGGTGGGAGGATCACTTGAGCCCAGGAGCTCAAGGCTGCAGTGAGCCACAATCATGCCACTGCACCCCAGCCTGGGTGACAGAGTGAGACCCTGTCTCAATTAAAAGTAAAAAAATATATTTTTTCTTTATAAATTATCCAGGTTCAGGTATTCCCTTATAGCACTGCAAGTATGGCCTAAGACAATATGATTTTTAGAAACATTTTAACCCAGGAATTCATAGAAGCACCCACAAAATAAATGAAAGGAGGAAGGAGCAAAACACATAAGCTATCACACAGAGATGGAAATGTCCATTGCGTGTTCAGTTAAAGGTAAGGAAAGTGACCTTATGGCAAGGTATGTTGGAAAGAACGCCTTTAATACTGGGATTGAACAGAAGACCTGGGCCAGAATGTAGAAAGCCTTGATGATCAGGTGGAAGATACTGAGTGAGTATGGATGCAACAAGAATTGTTGTAGGTTCTTGAGCACGTGAATAACATGTTAAATGCAGAACTTTTAAGATTAATCTGGTCAGCCAGGCACGGTGGCTTACGCCTGTAAACCCAGCACTTCGGGAAGCCGAGGCGGGTGGATCACGAGGTCGGTGTTTAAGATCAACCTGACCAACATGGTGAAACCCTCTCCACTAAAAATACAAAAATTAGCCAGGCATGGTGGCTCACACCTGTCATCACAGCTACTCAGGGAATCACTTGAACCCTGGAGGCGGAGGTTGCAGTGAGCCGAGATAGCACCACTGCACTCCAGCCTGGGCAAGAGAGTGAGGCTCCATCTGAAAAAAGCAAATAATAATAATAATAATATAAATTTATTTCATACATTATGGAGGCTTGGAAGTTCAAGATAAAGCTGCCAGCAGATTCAGTGTCTGGTAAGGCTTACGCTGCTTCATAAATGACACCTAGTTGCTGTGTCCTGACATGACGAAAAGGGCAAGGCAGCTCCCTTCGACCTTTTATAAGGGCACTAATCCCACCATGAACACAGAGCCCTTGTGACTTAATCGCTTCCCAAAAGGCCCAACTTCTTAATTCCGTCACAGTGTGGATTCAATTCCAACATAAATTTTGGAGGGACACACTCAAACCATAGCGATACACTTCTGAATCTTAGTGCTCTTTTTTCCTTTTCACTTGATTGTCTCATTCTTTTCAACATCTGCAAAGCATTCCACCCTGCATACAATACTTTATTTAAGTGTCCCTTTTTTTCTTTGTGATATGGAGTCTTGCTCTGTTGCCCAGGCTGGAGTGCAGTGGTGCAATCTCAGCTCACTGCAACCTCCACCTACTGGGTTCAAGTGATTCTCCCGCCTCAGCCTCCCAAGTGGCTGGGACTACAGGCATGTGCTACCACACCCAGCTAATTTTTTGTATTTTTAGTAGAGGGGTTTCACCATGTTAGCCAGTATGGTCTTGATCTCCTGACCTCGTGATCCACCCACCTCAGCCTCCCGAAGTGCTGGGATTGCAGGTGTGAGCCACCGTGCCCGGACTAACCAGTGTCTTTTTTAAGTTGCGTATTGATTAGAAAATTTTCATTACTTATTTTAATAAATATTAGCTTGCCAGGCGTGGTGGCTCACGCCTGTAATCCAGCGCTTTGGGAGGCTCAGACGGGCGGATCACCTGAGGTCAGGAGTTCAAGATCAACCTGACCAACATGGAGAAACCACGTCTCTACCAAAAATACAAAATTAGCCAGGTGTGGTGGCACATGCCTGTCATCCCAGCTACTTGGGAGGCTGAGGCAGGAGAATCACTTGAACCCAGGAGGTGGAGGTTGCCATGAGCCAAGATCGAGCCACTGCACTCCAGCCTGGGCAACAAGAGCAAAACCCCGTCTCAACAGAGTGAGACTCCATCTCAAAAAAAAAAAAAAAAAAGAAAGCCAACAATAAAAATAAAAATAAATAAATATTAGCATTGGATATTGTTCAGAAAAAGCAATCATACAAGATGAGCAGATGTTTTGAGGAAAGTTGGAGTGCCACTTTGTTATTCCTGCTCTTTTCCCCAAAACTAACCTTCAAACCTGTTGCAGCATCTCATGGTAGGGTATAATTTTAATGTTCTTTGGAGTTTTCTCCCCATCTATAGAGGTAACAAAAATCATGATAAGACCACTAGCTAATCTTTTGGAGAAGTGATAAATAATACAGCTAGAGCCACTCCTCCTTATACCAAAATAAATTACAGAAAAATCAAATACCTCAGAAGCCATGGAAAAAAATCTCATGAGCATGACTATATAAAAATTAAGCCAGGTGCAGTGGCTCACACTGTAATCCCAGCACTTTGGGAGGCCAAGGCGGGCGGATCACGAGGTCAGGAGATGGAGACTAACCTGGCAAACACAGTGAAGCCCCGTCTCTACTAAAAAAATACAAAAAATTAGCTGGGCATGGTGGTGGGTGCCTGTAGTACCAGCTACTTGGGAGGCTGAGGCAGGAGAATGGTGTTAACCCAGGAGGCGGAGCTTGCAATGAGCGGATATTGTGCCACCACACTCCAGCCTGGGTGACAGAGCGAGACTCTGTCTCAAAAAATAAATAAATAAATAAATAAATAATTTTTTTAAAAATAAGAGGACTGGCACGGTGGCCCATGCCTGTTATCCCAGCATTTTGGGAGGTCAAGGCAGGTGGATCACTTGAGCCCCAGAGTTTGAGACCAGCCTAGGCAACATGGCAAGACTCAGTCTCTACGAAAAAAAAAAAAAAAAAAAAGTAAGCTACCCAGAAGGCTGAGGCAGGAGGAGCACTTGAGTCTGAGGAAGTCCAAGCTGCAGGGAGCTGAGATCATGCCACTGCATTCCAGCCTGGGCAACAGAGCAAGATCCTGTCTCAAAAAAAAAAAAAAAAAAAAAGTAAGCACATTTATGTGACCAAAAAAAATACAAAAGGAAATCAGAAAGCTGATAATATACAATTAAAAAAATTTCATAATTCTCATAACAGACAAGAGACTAACTTTCTTCATATACAAGTGCAGACAAATCAATTTTAAAAAGATGACAACACAATAGAAAATTAAGCCAAAAATACAACTACTTTCAGAAATACAAACGGCCAATAAATATACAAATAGTAGTGCTACCTCACTAATAATTATGAAACTGCAAATCAATCTAAAGAGGATAAAGTTGTTCACCTGTCAGATTAGCAAAGGTTTGATAATACCCATGCTAGAAAACAGAAATGAGGAAGAAAGCATTTCCATACATTGTTGGATGAGAGTGTAAATTGGTACAATTTGGCAATTTGGTGGTATTTATCACCTTTTATAAAGCATATATATCCTTGACAGGGCAATTTTGTCTCTACAAATTCAACTCGTGGATATACACCAAAATATGTTCAAGAGGACTACTGCAGCATTGTTTGCAACAGGAAAAAATATATATACAACAAAATGTTCATCGGTGGAGTGGAGGAGGGCAGGGGATGAATAAATTATGCTATTCATAGGATGAACTAATGTATAGCCAGTGAAAAGAGAATAAAAATAGCTTTTTATGTACAAATATGGAAAGATGTCTAAGGAGTGCTATCAAATGAAAAAACAGGTTTGAGAAGAGTATTACAGTATTATCTCTATTGTGTACTTTTTAATAGTATGTACATTTGCACTTGTAATTTTTTCTGAAGATAACTGCCTTTAAAAAGCAAGCAACAGGCTGGGTGCTGTGGCTCACGCCTGTAATCCCAGCACTTTGGAAGGCCCAGGCGGGCAGATCATGAGGTCAGGAGGTCAAGACCAGCCTGGCCAACTTGGGGAAATCCCCGTCTCTACTAAAAAAAAAAAAAAAAAAAGGATCACGACGTCAGGAGATTGAGACCATCCTGGCTAACACAGTGAAACCCTGTCTCTACTAAAAATACAAAAAATTAGCCGGGCGTGGTGGCGGATGCCTATAGTCCCAGCTACTCGGGAGGCTGAAGCAGGAGAATGGCGTGAACCCAGGAGGCGGAGGTTGCAGTGAGCCGAGATTGCGCCACCACACTCCAGCCTGGGCGACAGAGCGAGACTCTGTCTCAAAACAAAACAAAACAAAACAAAACAAAAATTGCTGGGCATGGTGGTGCATTCCTGTAATCCCAACTACTCAAGAGGCTGAGGCGGGTAAATTTTTTGAACCTGGACCCAGGAGGCAGAGGTGCAGTGAGCCAAAATCCTGCCACTGAAATCCAGCCTGGGCTAGAGAGCGAGACTCTGTCTCAAATAAATAAATAAATAAATAAAAGTAGGCCAGGCGAGGTGGCTCACGCCTATAATCCCAGCACTTTGGGAGGCCGAGGCGGGTGGATCACCTGATTGAGGTCAAGGGTTCGATACTAGCCTGGCCAACGTGGTGAAACTCCTTCTCTACTAAAAACAGTTAAAAAAAAAAAAAAAAAAAAAAAAAAAAAAAGCTGGGAGTGGTGGAGCACACCTGTAATCGCAGCTTCTAAGGAGGCTGAGGCAGGAGAATCGCTTGAACTCGGGAGGCGGAGTGGCCACCCTTGAACTCGGGAGGTCGCAGTGAGCCGAGATCCCGCCATAGCATTCCAGCCTGGGCAAAAAGCACCAAAGCATGTCTCAAAAACAAAAACAAAAAAACAGCAAGCAATAGTATTCTTTTAGGGGAGGAACTCAGCAGGTACTCAAAAGAACATTTTCATTTCCTTTTATACTTTTTTAAACTGTGTGAAGTCAGTGTAGTCATCCCATAATTTTTATTCCGCATGGAAGAATATAGCGTATAGTAGAAATCATGTAGACCTTTTTAACAGAGTTAAAGCTCTGCAGAGGCCAGGCGCGGTGGTTCACGCCTGTAATCCCAGCACTTTGGGAGGCCGAGGCGGGTGGATCACTTGCGGTCAGGAGTTCCAGACCAGCCTGGTCAGCATGGTGAAACCCTATGTCTACTAAAAATACAGAAATTAAGCCGGGCGTGGTGGCGGCCACCTGTAGTCCCGGATACTCGGGTGCCTGAGGCAGGAGAATTGCTTGACCCGGCAGGCGGAGGCTGCAGTGAGCCGAGATCGCGCCACTGCACTCCAGCGTGGGCAAGAGAGCGACACTCCGTATCAAAAAAAGAAAAAGAAAAAACGAGAGAGAGACAGAAAGAAAGAGAGAGAGAGAGAAAGAGGAAGGAAGGAAGGAAAAGAAAAGAAAAGAAAGAGAAAGAAGAAAGAAAGAAAGAAAGAAAGAAAGAAAGAAAGAGAGAGAGAGAGAGAGAGAGAGAGAAAGAAAGAAAGAAAGAAAGAAAGAAAGAAAGAAAGAAAGAAAGAAAGAAAGAAAGAAAGAAAGAAAGAAAGAAAGAAAGAAAGAAAGAAAGAAAGAAAGAAAGAAAGAAAGAAAGAAAGAAAGAAAGAAAAGAAAGAAAAAACCACACACACAAGACGGAGAGTCCGATGCTCAATCCCAGCCCTTGGGGGCCTGTTCCTCCCTCCCGGGAAGCGTCTCTCACCCGAGACTACAACTCCCATAAGGCATAACGAGAACGGCGCTACGAGGAACCGGAAAACAGCCAGTTGCTTTCATACTCCAGGGACACCGCCCGCCCCTCGCCCTCAAGTGATATTTTTACATCGAATGCCCTCGTCTGCGAGTAGGTAAACTGAAACTAAGCTCATATCAAAAGGAGAAAGGCTGGAAGACGAGAGGCTACAAGCTCTAGAAGCTCCGAGCGAGGATGAAAATTAGCCAGCCCACAGGTGGGCTCTGCGCGGCCCCGAAAGTCGCACTCTGACGTGACCCTTTACGCCTCTCGTTTTTCCTTCCAGTTTCACTTCAAAGTTCTGTATTGCAGAAATGAATCGGCGCCTTTCCCCACCGGTTCTTCCAAATACGAGCAAAGGACTCTCAAAACGCACGTTCCAGAAACTGTGTTTGCAACCATTCGTCCTTTTTTCCCGACACACGGGCCCCTGCTCCCAGCTAAGGTTGGGGTCCTGGACACCAACCCTAACTCTTATCAGTTTTGCGCTCTGATAGAAGGGCTTAGATTCCAGATTGACACTGGGCTCTCGAAGCCTGCTCCTCAATCTACTGATCCGGTCCAGCTTAAGATCCAGTAGAAAGAAAACATAGCCTGCCCGGACCGTAAACTTTCTATGTTTCAGACCCTCCATTTGTAAAATAGCCTAATAAAATCTCATCCTGGCTTACAGAGCAAGACAGCGTCCTGGTCCAAGAACCGGATGAGTCAAAAGGCATTACTCGTCAGACGTAGAATATATGAATACCTAGAAGTTCGTAAATGATTCTTAAAAGGCTGTTGAAATAGCGTTTTCAAGTTATAATCAGGTGTGACGATGAATGCTATGAATGCCTTTATTAAGAATAGTAAGTGCAGGATGTTGAAAGGTTATTCTTGGGGGAAGGGAGATGGGGTATGTGAAGTCTGTACTTTCCCCCTCAATTTTGCTGTGAAACTAAACTGCTCTAAAAGTTGTGTTTTTTTTTAAGTAACAATAAGAAATATAATAGACCGGGCACGATGGCTCACGCCTGTAATCCCAGCACTTTGGGAGGCCAAAGCGTGTGGATCATTTGAGGTCAGGAGTTTCAAGACCATCCTGACCAACATAGTGAAACCCCGTCTTCACTACAAATACAAAAATTAGTCGGGCGTGATGGTGGGCGCCTGTAATTCCAGCTACTCCGGAGACTGAGGCAGGAGAATCACTTTAACCCGGGAGGCGGAGGTTGCAGTGAGCCAAGATCATGCTACTGCACTCCAACCTGGGCAACAAGAGTGAAACTCTGTCTCAAAGAAAAAAAAAAATTAGAAGTATAATAACCACTCATCAGATAAAATTACAAGAAATTCAAAGACTTTAATTGGCTTTCATTTGCAATAAAAAATCAGATAACACCTCATTCTGTAAAATAAATTGAGTGTTCTGGTGATTTGGGTAGGAGACTGGCTTTATAAGCCAAAAAGTGGCTGCAGAAAGCAGAAAGAGATAACAAAAAGCAGATTGGTCGTTTCAAAGTTACTTTCCTTGTAAAGTTAAAGCACAGCCGACTTTCTTATCATGCCAGCTGAAATTGGCCTGTGTGGGGATGTAGCTAGTGTCTCTCTCTCCTGATTTCTTGGAAGGTGGAATAAGCAACTTAGTTTCGGTTTGGTGACATGGTAGATCAGCATGAGTAACTTCATTTTGGTTTTGTCTATTGGGCCTAGTGCAGGAGCTCAGTTCAAACCAATGGCCTATAAATTTTATTTAACACCATAATTGAGCTCTTATTATGTGCCAGTGATAAAGCTGGGACTTGAGCTCTGCCGTCTGACTCCAAAGTTCCTGGTGAAGAAAATGTTTAAAATGCTGTGTCAAATTATCTGACCAGAATTGTGGCATATTAGAAAATGCTTGTAATCCCAACACTTTGGGAGGCAGGAGGATTGCTTGAAGCCAGGAGTTCAAGACAAAACTGGGCAACAAAGTGAGATCTTATCTCTACTAAAAATAAAATACAATAAATTAGCCAGACATGATGGCGTGTGCCTGTATTCCTAACTACTCGAGAGGCTGAGGCAAGATGGTCTCGTGGACCCAAGAGTTGGAGGCTGCAGTGAGCTATGATTGCACTATCAATGCACCCTGTCTCAAAAAAAGGAAGAAGGGGTTGGGGAAGAAAGGAAAGGAAGGGAGGGAGGGAGGGAGGAAGAAAGGAAAGAAATGCACTAGGTGAGGTGTCAGAAGACCTGATTTAGAGTATCAGTTCTGCACTGGCTCCTTGCAGAACCATGCTTCCTTGATTTGTTAAGATTGGACAAAAACAATGATTCTGAAACTTAAAGGTCCACACAAATCACCTGGAGGTCTGGTTAAGATGCAACTTCTGCTTCAGGATGTCTGGGTGAGGTCTGAGATTCTACTTTTCTAGCAAGCACCCAGGTGAGCTTCATGTTGATCCAAGGACCACACTTGGAATAGCAAAGGACAGGATGGCCTCCAGATCCTTTTACACTCTAACATAATGAATCAGTCTTTCCTTCTAAACTTAGCTTTGTTACTATCAAGGAAATATTAAGGGAACTGTCAAAAAAGAGAGTGATTAAAGAAAATTCCTATCTGACGCCAAAAAATAAAAAGGAACTATTTAACTTATGATAATAATGTCTCTGGAAGGATTCACAAGCAACCTGTGAGAGTAGTTGCCTTTGGGGGAGGGACTAGATGGCCCTAGTACAGGCATGAGACACCAAGCCTGGCGTCCATCTCATCTATTTAATTACAATCCAAGTTCCTTATGGGAAGAACCACTCAGGTAGATTCCTTTTACACCTCCGGCAGCACTAGGCATATACCATGTTCTCAAGGAACTTTTGCTGAGCCATCAATCTGCTCATGAATATTATTCTATATTTATTTATTTCATTTCCTTTTAGCAGACATTCATTTGGCAAGCTTAGGCTATCACAGAATCATATGGCATTTGTGAAACTATCACTGAATCAAATAGATTCTCCGAATTTACCAAAGAGGACAAGGCCTAGGGCATAAAAAGTATGTATTTACAAGTTCTTGTTTTTATTCCATTAATATTTCCTATAGATTAACATCCTTGGTCTACGTGACACCTTGCTGCACATTAGAATCATTGAGGGGAGCAAAAACAACAACAACAACAACAACAACAACAAAAACATGCTGACTGGGTACAGTGGCCCATGTCTGTAATCCCAGCATTTTGAGAGGCAGAGGTAGGAAGATCGCTTGAGCCCAGGAGTTCGAGACCAGCCTGGCAACCTAATGAGACCCTGTCTCTACAAAAAAAAATTTTTTTTAAATAAATAAATTAATTAACCTGGTGGCATGCGTCTGTAGGCCCAGCTACTCAGGAGGCTGAGGTAGGAGGATTGCTTGAGCCCAGGAGGTTGAGGCTGCAGTGAGCTGTGATTGCACCACTGCACTCCAGCCTGGGTGACACTGCAAGCCACGCCTCCCGGTTTCAAGCGATTCTCCTGCCTCAGGCTCCCAAGTAGTTGGGACTACAGGCATGTGCTACCATGCCCAGCTAATTTTGTGTGTTTAGTAGAGACGGGGTTTCTTCATGTTGGTCACATGGGTCAGGCTGGTCTCGAACTCCGAACCTCAGGTGATCCATCCGCCTCGGCCTCCCAGAGTGCTGGGATTACAGGTGTGAGCCACAGTGCCCAGCCGAGTGTTTCAGTGTTGTATTAAAGATATTTTAGCTCTCGCTCTAGGATGTTTGTGCTCGGACATAATCAGCAGCACTACCTCACCATCACCACTAGGGGGACTACAACCAAAGGAATTATCAAGCTGCTAGATACAGTGTTTACCTTCACTGATTGCTGCTCAATATTCTATTAACGTTTTTTCTTTGAAGCATGTTTCTATTTTATGCATATTAAAATGCTTTAAAAATTCAAACTCTAGTAGAATATAGGAAATTAAAGACTGATTCTCATTTCCAATTCGCACGCACAAAATAGTCACTGTTAATAAGATTTTTGTGTATCTTTCCAGATATTTCCATGTTTAATCTTTAAACCCATGATGTGTCCCCTGACTACCACTCTAACTTCATCTTCTACCACTCAGATCTTAAACTTGTCAAACTTGTTCCAGCCGGCCGGGCGCAGTGGCTCACGCCTGTAATCCCAACACTTTGGGAGGCCGAGGCGGGCGGATCACGAGGTCAGGAGATCGAGACCATCCTGGCTAACACAGTGAAACCCCGTCTCTACTAAAAAATACAAAAAAATTAGCCGGGGGTGGTGGCGGGTGCTTGTAGTCCCAGCTACTCGGGAGGCTGAGGCAGGAGAATGATGTGAACCCGGCAGGCGGAGCTTGCAGTGAGCCGAGATCGCGCCACTGCACTCCAGCCTGGGCGACAGAGTGAGATTCAGTCTCAAAACAAAAACAAAACAAAACAAAAAACTTGTTCCAGCCTCAGGACCCTTGCCCTCACTACATTATCCTCCTGAACACTTTCTTGTCTTTCTTTTTCTTTTTCCTTTTTTTTATTTTTGAGACAGGGTCTGGTCTCACTCTACTGTGGCCCCGCTGCACTCACTGCAACCTCCGCCTCCTCAGCTTAAGGGATCCTCCCACCTCAGCCTCCCTGGTATCTGGGACTATAGGCGCATGTCACCACGCCCAGCTAATTTTGTGTTTTTTGTAGAGATAGGGTTTCACCATGTTGCCCAGACCGGTCTTGAACTCCTGAGCTCAAGCAATCCACCCGCCTTGGCCTCCCAAAGTCCTGGGATTACAGACAGGCGTGAGCCGCCCGCCAGGTCCTGGACCACTTTCTTTTCCCTGGTTCCCTCACTCAGATGTCAGCTCCTATGTCACTCCCTCACAGAGGCCTGTTGTGACACCCATCAAGTAACTATTGCCCAATCTAAGTCACTGTCCATCACAAACGTTTGAGATTGCCTTGTTCCTGTAAGTGCTTGCTTAGTCACTGCTAAAATGTGACCTCCCTGAGAGCAGGAGCCTGGATGCGTTGTTTACTTCCATATCCCAAGTGTCTAGAACACAAATTAAGAACTCAAAAGCATCTGTTAATTGAAAGAAATGAATGAATGCTCTCTATACTATTCTGCAACTTGTATTTTTCACCTAATCTTAAACGAGTTATATTTTACTGTATGTGGATAAGCTTTATTTCAGTCATATCCTTAATGTTATTTTTTGTTTTTGTTTTTGTTTTTGAGATGGAGTCTGGCTCTGTAGCCCAGGCTGGAGTGCAATGGCGCGATCTCGGCTCACTGCAAGCTCCGCCTCCCGGGTCCACGCCATTCTCCTGCCTCGGCCTCCGGAGTAACTGGGACTACAGGCGCCCGCCACCACAACCGGCTAATTTTTTGTTTTTGTTTTTAGTAGAGACGGGGTTTCACTGCGTTAGCCAGGATGGTCTCGATCTCCTGACCTTGTGATCCTCCCGCCTCGGCCTCCCAAAGTGCTGGGATTACAGGCGTGAGCCACCGCGCCCGGCATCCTTAATGTTTTAAATTTGATTTTCTTTGGGTTACACATTCACATGGCTCAAAAATAAAACAATATGAAAAGGTATTCAGTGAAAAATCTCACATCCACTTCTGTCTCTCATCTGTCTAGTTCTCACACAACCAGGTAACTGTTCCCATTAGTTTACTGTATATCCTTTGTGCAAATACGTACTTATATATTCTTTTGTTTTTTGTTTTTGAGACGAAGTCTCACCCTGTCACCCAGGCTGGAGTGCAATGGTGTAATCTCAGCTCACTGCAACCTCTGCCTCCCGGGTTGAAGCGATTCTCCTGCCTCAGCCTCCTGAGTAGCTGGGATTACAGGTGCACACCACCACACTCAGCTAATTTTTTTTTTTTTTTTTTTGTATGTTTAGTAGAGATGGGGTTTCACCATGTTGGCCAGGCTGGTCTCGAACTCCTGACCTCATGATCTGCCCACCTCGGCCTCCCAAAGTGCTGGGATTACAGGCGTGAGCCACAGTGCACAGACATACATATATAGTCTTTTTTTCTTTTTCTTTTTTTTGAGATGGAGTCTCACTCTGTCACCCAGGCTGGAGTGGAGTGGCGCAATCTCGGCTCACTGCAACCTCCGCCTCCCTGGTTCAAGAGATTCTTCTGCCTCAGCCTCAGCCTCCCGAGTAACTGGGATTGCAGGCACCCACCACCATGCCCCACTAATTTTTGTATTTTTAGTAGAGATGGAGTTTCACCATATTGGCCAGGCTGGTCTTGAACTCCTGACCTCATAATCTGCCTGCCTCGGCCTCCCAAAGTGCTGGGATTACAGGCATAAGCCACTGCCATATATATTCTTTTTTTTTTTTTTTTTTTTTTGAGACGGAGTTTCACTCTTACCATTCAGGCTGGAGTGCAGTGGCGCGATCTCGCCTCACTGCAACCTCCGCCTCCCAGGTTCAAGCGATTCTCCTGCCTTAGCCTCCGAAGTAGCTAGGATTACAGGCGCCCGCCACCATGCCCAGCTAATTTTTTGTATTTTTAGTAGAGACAGGGTTTCGCAATGTTGGCCAGGCTGATCTCAAACTCCTGACCTTGCGATTCCCCTGCCTCGGCCTCCCAAAGTGCAGGGATTACAGGCATGAGCCACCATGCCCGGCCCATATATATTCTTATTCTCATTTTCTTCCCTTTTTGTACAAACTGTTCTGCACCTTGATTCTTTTAACAGCATACTGGTATTTATGTATACATTTTATAAATGGATTTATAATTTATTTTACTCAATTCTGTGTTGACTTTTGGCTGTTTCAGTTTTTGTTATTGCAAACAATGTTGCAGTAATCATTTTCATGCTTGATAAATATATGGTACAATAAATTCCTAGAAGTGGAGTGGCTAATCAAAACGTACATGTATATTGAATCATAAAATGTCTTAGCAGCCGGGCGCGGTGGCTCACACCTGTAATCCCAGTACTTTGGGAAGTTGAGACAGGTGGATCACGAGGTCAGGAGTTCAAGACCAGCCTGGCCAACATGGTGAAACCCCATCTCTACTAAAAATACAAAAAATTAGCCGGGCGTGGTAGTGGGCGCCTGTAATCCCAGATGCTCGGGAGGCTGAGGCAAGAAAATCACTTGAACCTGGGAGGCGGAGGTTGCAGTTAGCTGAGATCACGCCACTGCACTCTAGCCTGGGCAGCAGAGTGAGACTCCGTCTCAAAAAAAATAAAAAAATGCCGGGCGCGGTGGCTCAAGCCTGTAATCCCAGCACTTTGGGAGGCCCAGACGGGCGGATCACGAGGTCAGGAGATCGAGACCATCCTGGCTAACACGGTGAAACCCCGTCTCTACTAAAAAGTACAAAAAAACTAGCCGGGCGAGGTGGCGGGCGCCTGTAGTCCCAGCTACTCCGGAGGCTAAGGCAGGAGAATGGCGTAAACCCGGGAGGCGGAGCTTGCGGTGAGCAGAGATCCGGCCACTGCACTCCAGCCTGGGTGACAGAGCCAGACTCTGTCTCAAAAAAAATAAAATAAATAAAAATAAAATAAATAAATAAATAAATAAATTTTAAAAATTTTAAAAAAGATTTTATCAAAAAAAAAAAAGGTTTTATCAAAAAAAAAAAAAAAAAAAGATCTTAGCAAAAACTTCCCTCCAAGAGAGCTGCCACAATTTATAACTCCCACCAATGGTGCACAAGGACACCAACTTTCCCACACTCTTGTCCAGGATGAATATTTCAGACTTTTAAATCTTTGCCACTCTGATGAGTGAAAAATGGTTGGTCACTATTGGGTTTTCTTTTACATAAATGTTTAATATCACTAATCTTCTCTGTATCGTTCCAATTTTAGTATATGTGCTGCTCACTGTTGTTTTAATGTTCATTTCTCTTATTATGAATGAAGTTGAATATCTTTTGATAGTTTAAAAATTGATTTATTGATATGTAATTAACATACCATACAATTCACCCAACGTGTACAATTCAATGGCTTTTCGTATACTCAAACCATCACCACAATCAATCTTAGAATGTTTGCATTATTTCAAAAAGAACCCCGTATACTTTAGCTATCACTCCTGTATCTCCCTATTATCCTCCATCCGAAGCAACCACTAACCTACTTTTTGTCTCTATTGATTTGCCCTTTCTGAACATTGCATATAAATGGAATCATATAACATGTGGTCTTTTGTGACTGGTTTGTTAGCATAATGTCTCAAAGGTTCATTCATGTTGTAGTATGTATGAGTACTTTATTTCTTTGTTTGTTTGAGACAGGGTCTTGCTCTGTCACCCAGGCTGGAGTGCAGTGGCACCATCATGGCTCACTGCAGCCTTGACCTCCTGAGCCCAATCGATCCTCCTGCCTTAGCCTCCCAAGTAGCTGGGACCACAGGCGCATGCCACCACATCCCGCTAATTTCAAGATTTTTTGTAGAAACAGGGGCTCCCTATGTTGCCAGGCTAGTCTCAAACTCCTGGGCTCAAGCATTCCTCTCGCTTCAGCCTCCCAAAGGGCTGGGATTATAGGTGTGAGCCATGGCACCTAGCCACTTCATTGTTTGTTTATTTGTTGTTGTTTTTTTTTGAGGTGGAGTTTCCCTTTGTTGCCCAGGCTGGAGTGCAATGGTGCAATCTCAGCTCACCACAACCTCCACCTTCCAGGTTCAAGCAATTCTCCTGCCTCAGCCTCCTGAGTAGCTGGGATTGCAGGCATGCACCACTACCCCTGCCTAATTTTGTATTTTTAGTAGAGATGGGGTTTTTCCATGTTGGTCAGGCTGGTCTCTAACTCCAGACCTCAGTTGATCCGCCTGCCTCAGCCTCCCAAAGTGCTGGGACTACAGGTATGAGGACTGCGCCCACCCTACTTCATTCTTTTTTATGGCCAAATAATATTCCATTGTATGGCTATGCCATTTTTTAAAAATCCATACATCAGTTAATGGACATTTGTGTTCTTCCCACCACAATTTTTTGTTGTTGTTGTTTTAAACAGGCAAGGAGAGACCTTTAGAACTGTGAAGTTGAGGCCGGGCATGGTGGCTCACGCCTGTAATCCCAGCACTTTGGGAGGCCAAGGCAGGCGGATCACGAGGTCAGGAGATTGAGACCATCCTGGCTAACATGGTGAAACCCCGTCTCTACTAAAAATACAAAAAATTAGCCGGGCATGGTGGCGGGCGCCTGTAGTCCCAGCTACTTGGGAGGCTGAGGCAGGAGAATGGCGTGAACCTGGGAGGCAGAGCTTGCAGTGAGCTAGATTGTGTCACTGCACTCCAGCATAGGGGACAGAGTAAGACTCCATCTCAAAAAAAAAAGAACTGTGAAGATGAAATAACACTAAGCCGTTTCCTTAATTGCTATAACTGAGCAGTCAAATCTGGTGGGCAAAACATCAGGCTAGGAAGCATAAACACTCAAAATAATGACCTTGCCACAGAAGGGTTATCTGTGTAATATTGACGTTTCTCAGCTTTGAACTTTGTTTCCCAAATGTAAACTGACTTCTACCTACACATCTACTATGGAAGAATGAAATCGAATCAAGCTCTTTGAATTGCTTGGAGAAATGCTTACCAACTCATTTAAAACTACTGTTTTCTATAAGAAAAAAGTAGGAGGAAGAAGTTAACTAATAAAGAAATGTGGGGCCGGGGGTGGTGACTCACGCCTGTAATCCCAACACTTTGAGAGGCCAAGGTAGGAGGATTGTTTGCGGCTAAGGAGTCCAAGATAAACCTGGAAAACACAGTGAGGCTCCGTCTCTACAAAATATTTAAAAATTAGCCAGGCATGGTGGCACACACCTGTAGTCCCTGCTACTCCAGAGGCTGGGGTGGGAGGATTGCTTGAGCCCGGAGGTGGAGGCCGCAATGAACAATGATCATGCCACTGTACTCCAGTTTGGGCAACAGAGACTTGAGGCCTAGAGAGATAAAATCAGAGTCTCTCAGGCCTCAGAGTAGCACTTAGTTCACTTAAAGCTACTGTGCTTTGTAAGAACAAAGGAGGTCCGGCGCGGTGGCTCACACCTGTAATCCCAGCACTTTTGGGAAGCCGAGGCAGGTGGATCATTTGAGATCAGGAGTTCGAAACCAGCTTGACCTACATAGTGAAACCCCGTCTCTACTAAAAATACAAAAATTAGCTGGGTGTGGTGGCGCGCGCCTGTAATCCCAGCTACTCAGGAGGCCAAGGCAGGAGAATCGCTTTGAACCCGGGAGGCAGAGGTTGCCGATTTTGTCCCACTGCACTCCAGCCTGGGCGACAGAGCAAGACTCCCTCTCAAAAAAAAGAAAAGAAAAGAAAAAAGAAAGAAAGAAAAAGAAAAAAGGAAAGGGAAGAAGCCAACTAATAAAAAAGCATAATACCTTCTTCGCCAGATACGGACATGGTGGCAGGCGCCTGTAATCCCAGTTACTCGGAGGCTGAGGCCACAAGAACCCAGGAGGCAGAGCTTGCAGTGAGCCAAGATTGAGCTACTGCACTCCAGCCTGGGCGACAGAGCGAGACTGTCTCAAAACAAACAAACAAACAAAAAACCCTTCTTCATAGTTCCTGTGGAATATATACTCCAAATATCAAGTATGCCCTAATATCATTGTCTACCCTTGAGTATTTGTGGCAGACTAAATCAGCTTGTCTTATAAATAGAATCTGCTAACTAAAATGCAATGAGCCTTTGCCTGGAAGGTAAAACGTGAGCTCCCAGCTCGCTCCAAAAGCAGCCTTCACTACACATGGGAATAAGCTGAGGAGTTTAAAAAATATTCATACCTGGGTCCCATCCCCACAGATTCTGTGGTAGTTCGTCTGAAGTCCAACCTTAGCATTGGGATTTTAAGAGCTCCCCAGAGGACTTTAATAGCGAGTCAAGGTTGGAAACCACCGCCAGCTGAGTTCCACCTGGGTTCCATTCTTGTGTCTTTACAATGATCCCTTTCAAAGACTCACTGAGCTTTTTTGCTGTCATTGTCTTCCGTTGCATTATTTAAAATAAACTTTGAGACCTACATTGAGATTTAGATTTTGGTATCTTCCCAATCCCTGGGTCACACAAAGGCCTGAGGGCTGACCTAGAAGCAAACTGCCCTCCTCCCCTGACCTTGTGGTCTAGAGGAGATCGGCCACTCTGTACACAGTCCTCCTGCAGCTCAGTACCCTTTTCCCTTGGCAGTGCCGTGGGTTTGTTATTGAGTGTGTTTTCAGATGGACCTTCTTCCAGCTATCTTAGTTAAGGTTTTGCGTCTCCCATATCCCTTTGGTCTGACAGGGAAAGAATGCATGCAGGAAGAACAGCCACCTCCTTACCTTCCCCACCCCCAACCCCCACCCCCTCCATTTGCACTGATACAGACTTGACTGGAGAGTAGGAGAAGTGAAAATCCCAATTTGATGGGTGGCTGTACTGAGCCATTACATTCTAGCCTCAGGCAGAACAAAGCTGCTTCCTACCATCGTGTTTGTTCGTTTGTTTAATTTTAAACATATATTAATGTTTGACACACATAGCACCCCCCAAAAAAAAAGGCTCCTTTGACCTATTCACGGTTTTCTGAAACCATAGGATTTTCCACCATACATACTATGTACCCTGAGAGTGAGTTCAACAAGGTACTCACGTGCTGCTCACCCACCAAGTGCCCTACACTCTGCCAAGCATTGGCGACCCCAGATGTTTAATTTACAGAATAAGGAGCCCTCCTCAAAACATTTAATTCAGTTACAGTACTTTTCTTCATTGGACAGTGCAGACACACTGAGAATTTGAATTATAAGATAGTGAAATCCTGTGATATAAGAGTATTAATAAATATTCTTTCAATGCGTAAATTTGGAAATAATGCAAATTTCCCAAAGTAAAAAATTATCAAAATTACATTATTTCAAAGCTGGGCAGCTAATTTCATTGCTAATATTGTTGCTGCTTTAGCTGCAAAACAGAAATGGTTTCACCACAGTCCTTTGTCCAAATTAGTCTTGAAAAATGTAAGGTTTGAATTGATGTGGGATCTTCAGGAGTACAGGTGATGCCTAAATGAAATAATTGTGCGTCTGAATTTTCTATAGATGAATCTGTTTCCCCAGTGGTACTATCTCCCTTACCTCCCACTATACACACTCCAAAGAAACACAGGGCTTTTACGCAGGGTTCAACAAATCTATGTTAAATTTAAGAGTAATTAGAGGAAATGGTTCATTTCACATGGTAATCTGCCTTTCTGAAGTAATGTGGTGGTAAAAGGCCTACAGGAAATCAATGTAATGGAGATTAGGAAGCAAGAATTTGACTGCAGTTATCCTGCCCAGTCCAGTCCCGGGACCCTATTTCTGGCAGAGTCTTCTTGGTTCCAAGAGGGAGGCCAATGTCTACTGACCAGGCCAATGTCTACTTAGCCTGGTGCTAAGGGAAGGGAGAATAGGAAGGGAGTAAAGATAAGATAAAGTCGTTGACTGGGAGGAACACATATTTCAGAGCCAAAGTCTTCAAACTGGAGAACAGGAAGACTTTCTAGGGGATACATACATGTGTAGAATCTTTTTTTGTTGTTTTGAGACAGTCTCACGCAGTCGCCCAGGCTGGAGTGCAGAGGCCCAATCTCAGCTCACTGCATCCTCCACCTCCCAGGTTCAAGCAATTCTCCTGCCTCAGCCTCCTGAGTAGCTGGGATTACAGGTACCCACCATCATGCCCAGCTAATTTTTTGTATTTTTAGTAGAGATGGGGTTTCACTATGCTGGCCAGGCCGGTCTCGATCTCCTGACCTTGTGATCCACCTGCCTTGGCCCCCCAGAGTGCTGGGATTACAGGCATGAGCCACAACGCCCGGCCTAGATGTCTATAATTTTAAGAAACTCTATTTCCACGCCTTCAACTTCCTTGCGTACCCTCCCTAAAGCATATCTCAGGGTATCTTTCCTATTTCCCCGCCATAGCAGCGCTCATCCCACTTTACAAAAAAAAGTCATTCCCAACCTCCATCCTGAATATGACTGCAGTCTGACAAAGTCCCAAGTGTGAGAACTTCTAAGATGCCAAACCAATGGACGACTGGAAACAGTCCCTTTAATGTTAATCAAGATACCATGCCGGGCGCAGTGGCTCGCGCCTGTCATCCCAGCACTTTGGGAGGCCGAGGTGGGCGAATCACAAGGTCAGGAGATCGAGACCATCCTGGCTAACGCAGTGAAACCCCGTCTCTACTAAAAATACAAAAAAATTAGCCAGGCGTGGTGGCGGGCGCCTGTAGTCCCACCTACTCGGGAGGCTGAGGCAGGAGAATGGCATGAACTCAGGAGGCAGAGCTTGTAGTGAGCCAAGATTGCACCACTGCACTCCAGCCTGGGCCACAGAGCGAGACTCCGTCTCAAAAAAAAAATGTACCATGAATCCTCCTTAGAGCTTCCTGCCCTTCCCAAACTTAAACATATTTCTGTTTAGGATGAATCACTGATTTATAAATGAGATTATTGGTCTTGTTGGGATGTTCTGAAAGTAATGTGGACTATGGAAGCCGTAGTGATCCTGAGACAGAGTAGGGACCCTTCTTAGGCACGAAGCGGCCTGCGAGCCCCCGAAGCACGAAAATAGAGGAAAACCTTGAGTTCCTTCAAGGGAAATTCCCAGGTACCTAACAAGCCTTGAGAAGTAAAGGAGCAATTTGATAATCAAGAAGGTAGCTTAAAACCATAGTAAAGGAAGTTAAGGCTGGGCACGGTGGCTCACGCCTGTAATCCCAGCACTTTGGGAGGCTGAGGCTGGCGGATCACCTGAGGTCAGGAGTTCAAGATCAGCCTGACTAACATGGAGAAACCCCGTCTCTACTAAAAATACCAAAAAGCTTAGCCGAGCGTGGTGGCGCATGCCTGTAATCCCAGCTACTCAGGAGGCTGAGGCAGGAGAATCGCTTGAACCCAGGAGGCAGAGGTTTGCAGTGAGCCCAGATCATGCCACTGCACTCCAGCCTGGGCGATAAGAACGAAACTCTGTCTTAGAAAAAAAAGAAAAAAATAAGGAAGTTAAAAATCACAGGATGTTTGGTTCCCCTATAGAAACTAAAGAAAACATCTGAACATATGTGTCTGAGTTGTTTTTCAGAAACCCAGACCCCCACCAAACGGATCCTCTGGCACAAAGACCTCAGACAAAGGGGAACTGAAGACTGAACTCTGACCAAATTTGTTCCAAATTTCTTCCTGAGGGGACTAGAGGAAGTCACACCCACAAGCAGGAGCTAACGTAGGAAAAAAAGTCTTTGAATCTACCTATGACCTTGGAAGCGCCCTCCTCCCCCACTTCAAGGTATCCCACCTTTTTAGGCCAAACCAATACATAACCTCCATCTACTGCTTTACGATTTTGCCTTCAACTTCTGCTTTCCTGAAATTCACCCCTGCCTTTAAAAATCTCTACCTGCAGGCTAGGTGCAGTGGCTCATGCCTATAATTGCAGCAATGTGGGAGACCCAGGTGGGTGGATAGTTTGTTTAGGAGTTTGAGACCAGCCTGTGTAACATGGTGAAACCCTATCTCTACAAAAATCTCTACAGGTGTGGTGGCTCGTGCCTATAGTCCCAGCTACTTAGGAGGCTGAGGTGTGAGGATCACTTGAGCCCAGGAGTTTAAGGCTGCAGTGAGACGTGATGGAGCCACTGTACTCCAGCGTGGGCAACAGAGTAAGACCCTGTCTCAAAAAAAAAAAAAAAATCTTTACCTGCAAGCCATCTGGGAGGTTGGGACTTATCATCTTTGCTGCTGCCGCACAAATAAACACCTTTCTTTCTCCGCTTCAAAACTGTATGGATACAATAAGCAGACTCTAGTTCCATCTGATAACATCTGCATTGCCCAGGCTAGACTGCAGTGACTACTCACAGGAGCAATCATAATACACTGCGTCCCCAAACTCCTGACCTCAAGTGACTCTCCCTCCTGAGTAGCTGGGAATACAGGCTCATGTCACCATGGCCCGTTCATAATTTCATAATTTCTTTTAGAGGGCGGATGGATTATTCAAAACAGTAGTTAGAAATTTTTTATTTTATTTTATTTTATCTTATTTATTTTATTGTATTGAGATAGGGTCTTGCTATGTCACCCAGGCCGGAACGCAGTGGAGCTGTCATAGCTCCCTGCAGCCTCAAACTCCTGGCCTCAAGCAGTCCTCCTATCTCAGCCTTCAAATGTGCTGGGATTACAGGTGTGAGCCACTCTATCCATCTAGAACATGTTGTATTAAATCATATCAATAATATTTAGTTCCTTACTATAGGCCATCTGTATTCATTTTTTATATTACATTAAAAATTGCTATGAACCATGAATTTAGTGATTTAAAACAACACACCTTTATGATCTAAGTTTCCAGAAGTCCCGGCAGGATTTAACTGATTTCTCTACTCAGTTCTCACAGGCTGCAATCAAGGTGTAGTCTGGGGGTCTGATATCATCTGAGGCTCAGGATGGAGTCCTCTTCCAAACTTACTGGTTGTCAGCAGAATTCAGTTCTCTCAGTTGTAGGCCTGAGGTCCCAGCTTTCTTTTTTCTTTTTTCCTTTTTTTCTTTTTTTTTTTTTTTTTTTTTTTTTGAGACGGAGTCTGGCTCTGTCGCCCAGGCTGGAGTGCAGTGGCCGGATCTCAGCTCACTGCAAGCTCCGCCTCCCGGGTTTACGCCATTCTCCTGCCTCAGCCTCCCGAGTAGCTGGGACTACAGGCGCCGCCACCACGCCCGGCTAGTTTTTTGTATTTTTTAGTAGAGACGGGGTTTCACCGTGTTAGCCAGGATGGTTTCGATCTCCTGACCTCGTGATCCGCCCGTCTCGGCCTGAGACGAGTCTTGCTCTGTCGCCCAGGCTGGAGTGCGGTGGCGCGATCTCCGCTCACTGCAAGCTCCGCCTCCCGGGTTCACGCCATTCTCCTGCCTCAGCCTCCCGAGTAGCTGGGACTACAGGCGCCGCCACCACGCCCGGCTAGTTTTTTGTATTTTTTAGTAGAGACGGGGTTTCACCGTGTTAGCCAGGATGGTTTCGATCTCCTGACCTCGTGATCCGCCCGTCTCGGCCTGAGACGAGTCTTGCTCTGTCGCCCAGGCTGGAGTGCAGTGGCGCGATCTCCGCTCACTGCAAGCTCCGCCTCCCGGGTTCACGCCATTCTCCTGCCTCAGCCTCCAGAGTAGCTGGGACTACAGGTGCCCGCAACCTCGCCCGGCTAATTTTTTTGTATTTTTAGTAGAGACGGGGTTTCACCGTGTTAGCCAGGATGGTCTCGATCTCATGACCTCGTGATCCGCCCGTCTTGGCCTTCCAAAGTGCTGGGATTACAGGCGTAAGCCACGGTCCCAGTTTTCTTTCTGGCTGTCAGCCATCTGCTCTGACCCCCTAGAAGCCCCTGCAGCTCTTTGCCTCATGGCCCTCTCACAGCCACCCTCACAACGTAGCAGTTTACTTTATGACCAGCTGGAGACTCTCTCATATGCTGTGACAGTCTTCTGTAATGTAACCTAATCAAAGGATCGGCTATCCCATCGTATCCACAGGCTCTGCCCACGCTCAAGGGCAGGGGATTATATGGGGCATACACACGAAAGGGGCAAAAATCTTGAGACGGGGGCCATCTTAGAATTCTGTCTATCACCCCATCATCTCTCCATTTTTGAAATGTTTGCTATTTTATGGTTTCTATGGCCAAAAAGTAAAATCTTATTCTAGCAGCAGGAGTAACTGATTAATTTTCAGGCCGGGCGCAGTGGCTTACACCTGTAATCCCAACACTTTGGGAGGCGGAGGTAGGTGGATCACCTGAGGTTAGGAGTTTGAGACCAGCCTGGCCAAAATGGTGAAACCTCATCTCTACTAAAAATACAAAAATTAGCCGGGTGTGGTAGTTCGCGCCTGTAATCCCACCTATTCCAAAGGCTGAGGCAGGAGAATCTTTGAACCTGGGAGGCAGAGGTTGCAGTGAGCCCAGATCATACCACTGCATTCTAGCCTGGGTGACAGAGTGAGACTCTATCTAAATATATATATTTTATATATTAGCATTATATAACTTTCTCTTTTTTGCTAAATAAATAGGAAAAAATGTGTGATGCTATCTAAAAACTTAATGGCATAATATTAGGATTCATTTTAAATTGATAGAATTATTTTATGTTTTTCATTCAACTGTTCCTAAAAAATCAAACACCAGGGATCAATATGTATATATGCACATTTGCTTATATATATGCCACATCTCTTTTTTTTTTTTTTTTTTAAGACAAAGTCTTGCTCCGTTCAGGCTGGAGCACAGTGGCTCAATCTTGGCTCACTGCAACCTCTGCCTCCTGGGTTCAAGTGATTCTTGTGCCAAAACCTCCCGAGTAGCCGGGACTACAGTAGTGCACCACCATGTCCAGCTAATTTTTATATTTTTAGTATAGACAGGGTTTCACCATGTTGTCCAGACTGGTCTCAAACTCCTGTCTTCAAGCAGTATGCATGTCTCAGCATAATAAGAGTCTTATATTTAAGATTATGTTTTATCACTTACAACACAAAACAGATTAATTTATGTTACACCAAAGTCAATTTAATCTGGCTGAATGAGATGGCTCATGCTTGTAAATCCTAGCACCTTGGGAAGCTGAGGCAGGTGGATCACCTGAGGTCAGGAGACCAGCCTGGCCAACAAGGTGAAACCCCATTTCTACTAAAAGTATAAAAATTAGCCAGCTGTGGTAGCATGCACCTGTAGTCCCAGCTACTTGGGAGGCTGAGGCAGGAGAATCGCTTGAACCCAGGAGGTGGAGGTTGCAGTGAGCTGAGATCTTGCTACTGCACTCCAGCCTGGGCATCAAGAGAGAGGCTCTGCCTCAAAAAAAAAAAAAAAAAAAAATTAACATACATGACTCATTATGTTTCTATTGGACAATATTGTTGTATACATTGAGCTACATCTAGAATTTCAAGGTTTTGAGAAAAATATATTCAAGGTACTTGATAAGATAAAATAGTTTTATCAAAAACTTTGTGTTGTATAGAATTTAGCAATATTAGGCTGGGCATGGTGGCTCACGCCTATAATCCCAACACTCTGGGAGGCCAAGGCGGGTGGATCACCTGGGGTCAGGAGTTCAAGACCAGCCTGACCAACCTGGAGAAACCCTGTCTCTACTAAAAATACAAAATTAGATGGGCATCGTGGTGCATGCCTATAATCCCAGCTACTCAGGAGGCTGAGGCAGGAGAATTGCTTGAACCCAGAAGGCAGAGGTTGTGGTGAGCTGAGATCACCACACACACAAAAAAGAATTTAACAATATTTAATATTCCCCAAACTTTCTTAAACAAAGTGCCTCTAACAGAAGAAAATTAGGTGCAGTTAATGGTTGGTAAGTCTTGTCAAACTTCTCACAAACTGAGAGAATGAATGACTTTAATGACTGAGGAAAAATCCTTTTAAAAGTCAGGTAGTTTCCAGTTATTTGCTTTCCAAAAGCCAAAGGAGAAACTAATCAAATTGTTAGCTAATAGGTCATTAAAAACAATTTTTGAAGACCAAAGATTATGTGATTTTTGGCATATAACTGGAAAGTTTGAAGAATTGAGTGACATAGTTATAGCAAAATTCCCTCCACTTTATATATGTGAAACAAGGTTTTTCACAGCTGTGTCTCATTCTAGTAATGACTAATATTCATTTACATACAGTTAAACTAAAATTATTTATTTATTTTTAAAAAGTATTTATTTATTTACTTTTTTTTTGCGACAGAGTTTTGCTCTTGTCACCCAGGCTGGAGTGCAATGGCAGGATCTCGGCTCACTGCAACCTCCTTCTCCTGGGTTCAAGTGATTCTCCTGTGTCAGCCTCCTGAGCAGCTGGGATTACAGGTGCCCGCCACCATGCCCAGCTAATTTTTGTACTTTCAGTAGAGACAGGGTTTCACCATGTTGGCCAGGCTGGTCTCAAACTCCTCACCTCAGGTGATCTACCCACCTCTACTTCGCAGATTGCTGGGATTACAGGCATGAGCCACCATGCCTGGCCTTGAAAAAATAAAGTCCAATTCATCTCATTAAGAAATGTACTTCCATAGCTCAAGTTTGTAATCCCAGCACTTTGGGAGGCCGAGACGGGCAGATCACGAGGTCAGGAGATCGAGATCATCCTGGCTAACACGGTGAAACCCCGTCTCTACTAAAAAAAAAATACAAAAAAACTAGCAGGGCGAGGTGGCGGGCGTCTGTTGTCCCAGCTACTCAAGAGACTGAGGCAGGAGAATGGCGTAAACCCGGGAGACTGAGCTTGCAGTGAGCCGAGATCCGGCCACTGCACTCCAGCCTGGGTGACAGAGCCAGACTCCATCTCAAAAAAAAAAAAAAAAAAAAGAAATGTACTTCCAATAAAATTTTATTTTCTTAGTAATTATGAGAATTATATTAATGTTATTTTGGCAAGTCGTATAATAATAATAATGGTAATGATAGCTCAATCCAGAAGCAATATTTTTAACACTCAGGAAAAATATTTTTTGTTTGTTTGTTTGTTTTTGAGACGGAGTCTCGCTCTGTCTCCCAGGCTGGAGGGCAGTGGCCGGATCTCAGCTCACTGCAAGCTCCACCTCCTGGGTTTTTACGCCATTCTCCTGCCTCAGCCTCCCGAGTAGCTGGGACTACAGGTGCCCGCCAGCTCGCCCAGCTAGTTTTTTGTATTTTTTAGTAGAGACAGGGTTTCACCGGGTTAGCCAGGATGGTCTCGATCTCCTGACCTCGTGATCCGCCTGCCTCGGCCTCCCAAAGTGCTGGGATTACAGGTTTGAGCCACCGCGCCCGGCCAGGAAAAATGTTTTTAAATTAAATTTCCATTTAAAGATATATTTTTGTAGTAGAGAAGTATCATATGTGATCAGTAAAAGACTTTTCAAGATTTCTGTTACTAGCCAAGGTAGAATAAGCCCACTGTAACCTATCCATTTTTTTTTTTTTTTTTTTTTTTTTGAGATGGAGTCTCACTCTGTCGCCCAGGTTGGAGTGCAGTGGCGCAATCTCCGCTCACGGCAACCTCCACCTCCCCGGTTCAAGCGATTCTCCTACCTCAGCCTCCCGAGTAGCTGGGATTACAGGCATGGGCCGTCATACCCAGCTAATTTTTGTATTTTTAGTAGAGACAGGGTTTCTCCATGTTGGTCAGGCTGGTCTCTAACTCCTGACCTCAGGTGATCCACCCACCTCGGCCTCCCAAATTGCTGGGATTACAGGCGTGAGCCACAGAGCTTGGCTGGATCAGTTTCTTGAAGGATACAAGCTATCTTGTATCTGCAGTTAAAAAATATTCCAACTTAGACAACTCCAGTCTATCAAACATTTAAGGAAGAAATAATACCAGAAAACAGAAGAGAACACTTTCCAACTCCTTATACTTTTAGTCTGTTACTCTGCCAAAACAACAGAAAAATATAAGAAATTAAAACTACAGATCAATGTCACCGATGATCATAGATGCAACAATCTTCCACAAAATATTATCAAATTGAATCTGATGGGAGTTATTTTGGAAACGCAAGGCTAACTCAACATTCAAAAATCAATTGGTGGACTAGGCATGATGGCTCATGCCTGTAATCCCAGCACTTTGGGAGGCCAAGGCAGGAGGATTGGTTGAGTCCAGGAGTTTGAGACCAACCTGGGTGACAAAGCGAGACCCTGTCTCTACAAATATAAAAATTATTATTATTATTATTATTGAAACAGGATCTCACTCTGTTGCCCAGGCTGGAGTGCAGTGGCATGATCACAGCTCACTGCAGCCTCAACTGTTTTTCCTGGGTTCAGGTCATTCTCCCACCTCAGCCTCCTCAGTAGCTGGGACTACAGGCCCACATCACCACACCCGGCTAATATTTGGTTTTGTTTTGTTTTGTTTTTTTGTTTTTGTTTTTGTAGATACAGGGTTTTGCTATGTTGCCCAGGCTAGTCTCAAACTCCTGGGCTCAAGCGATTTGCCTGCCCTGGCCTCCCAAAGTTCCAGATTATAGGTATGAGCTATTGCACCTGGCCAAAATATTTAAAAATTATCCAGGCATGGTGGCACTTTCCTTGTACAGCTATTCAGGAGGCTGAGGCCAGAGGATCGCTTGAGCCCGGGAGGTTGAGGCCGCAGCGGCAAGCTATGGTCACGCCACTGCACTCTGCCCTGGGTGACAGAGCAAGACCCTATCTTTAAAAAAAAAAACAAAAACAAAAACAGGCCTGGCATAGTGGCTCACACCTGTAATTCTAGCACTTCGGGAGAGGCTGAGGCGGGTGGATCATGAGGTCAGGATTTCGAGACCAGCCTGGCCAACATGGCGAAACCCTGTCTCTACTAAAAATACAAAAATTAGCCAGGTGTGGTGGTGGGTGCCTGTAATCCCAGCTACTCAGGAGGCTGAGGCAGGAGAATTGCTTGAACATGGGAGGCAGAGGTTGCAGTGAGTCAAGATTGTGCCGTTGTACTCCAGCCTGGGTGACAAGAGCAAGACTCTGTCCCCCCATACCAAAAAAAAAAAGAATGTAATTCACCATTTAAACAGCCTAAGAAGACAAACCATATGACCGTCTCAATAGATGCAAAAACATTTTAGCAACATTTAACACCTATTTATAATAAAAACTCTCAGCAAACTAGTAATAAAAGGAACTTTCTTCACCTGAGAAAGAACATCTGTTTAAAAAAAAAAAAACTAAAAGACTTACAGCTAACGTCATACAAAGTAGTGAAAACTGGGGCCCAGGTACAGTGGTTCCTGCCTGTAATTCTAACACTTTGGGAGACCGAGGTGGGAGGATCCTTTGAGCCCAGGAGTTCAAAACTAGCCTGGGCAATGCAGTGAGACCCTGTCTCTAAAATTAGCTGGGTATGGTGGCATGCACCTATAGTTCCAGCTACTTGGGAAGCTGAGGCAAGAGGACTGCTTGAGCCAAGGAGTTCAAGGTTACAGTAAGCACCACTGCACTCCAGCCTGGGAAAAAGAGTGAGATGTTTTGTCTTAAAAAAGATAGTGAAAGAATGAATGTTTCCTCCTAATATCTGGAACAAGACAAGGATATCTTTTGTCTTTACTCCCCTTCAACATTATATGAAATCATAACCAGTACAATAAGGCAAGAACAACTAAATAAAAGGCATGCAGATTTGAAAAAAAAAGAAATGAAAATGTTTGTGTTCTCAGACAACATGATAGTCCATGTAGACAATTTCAAAGAATCTGCAGAAAAGTTCCTAGAACTAAAAACTGAGTTTAGTAAAATTGGAGTTAATACTGAAAATTAATTGTATTTCCAAATGATCAGTTAGACAAGAGAAATGAGTTTTTAAGGTTGATTGCACAGCATGGTCACCATAGTTAATAATAATGCACTATATATTTAAAAATTGGGGCCAGGCGCAGTGGCTCACGCCTGTAATCTCAGCACTTTGGGAGGCCGAGGTGGGCGGATCATGAGGTCAGGAGATCGAGACCATCCTGGCTAAAATGGTGAAACCCTGTCTCTACTAAAAAATACAAAAAATTAGCCAGGCGCGGTGGCAGGCGCCTGTAGTCCCAGCTACAGGAGTAAACCCGGGAGGCAGAGCTTGCAGTGAGCCAAGATCGGGGCACTGCACTTCAGCCTGGGCCACAGAGCCAGACTCCGTCTCAAAAAAAAAAAAAAAAAATTGGCTAAAATGTATTTCAAGTGTTCTCAATACAAAAAAAAGATAAGTATACGAAGTGATGCGTATGTTTTCTTTTGTTGTTGTTGTTATTTTGTTTTTTGAGATGGAGTCTCACTCTATTGCTCAGGCTGGAGTGCAGTGGCACGATCTCGGCTCACTACAACCTCCACCTCCCAGGTTCAAGTGATTCTCCTGCCTCAGCCTCCTGAGTAACTGGGATTAGAGGCCTGCGCCACCATGCCTGGCTAATTTTTGTATTTTTAGTGGAGTCAGTGTTTCACCATGTTGATTAGGCTGGTCTTGAACTCCTGACCTCATGAACCACCCAACTCAGCCTCCCAAAGTGCTGGGATTACAGGTGTGAGCCACCGGGCCTGGCCTGTTAATTAGCTTTTTATTTTTTATTTTTTGAGACAGAGTTTTGCTGTGTCACCCAGGCTGGAGTGCAGTCGTGTGATCTTGGCTCTCTGCAGCCTCCGCCTCCTGAGTAGCTGGGACAACAGGTGTGCACCATCACACCTGGCTAATTTTTGTATTTTCAGTAGAGATGGGGTTTCACCATGTTGGCCAGGCTGGTCTTGAACTCCTCACCTCAAGTGATCCACCCTCCTCGGCCTCCCAAAGTGTTGGGATTACAGGCGTGAACCACAGTGCCTGGCCAGCCTCAACAAGTTTGAAGAAGAAGAAAAACACTGGAGGACTGGCACTACCTGATTTCAAGATTTAGTATAATGCTACACAAGACAGTGTAGAGCCAGGCACGGTGGCTCCCGCCTGTAATCCCAGCACTTTGGGAGGCCAAAGCGCGCGGATCACAAAGTCAGGAGAGCAAAACTATCCTGGCCAACATAGTGAAAACCCGTCTCTACCAAAAATACAAAAATTACCCGGGTGTGGTGGTACGTGCCTGTAGTCCCAGATACTCAGGAGGCTGAGGCAGGAGAATCGCTTCAACCAGGGAGGTGGAGGTTGCAGCGAGCTGAGATTAAGCTACTGCACTCCAGCATGGTGACAGAGCAATTCTCAAAAAAAAAAGAAAAAAAAAAAGACAGTGTAGTACTGTGTTGGTGAAAGGATAGACGGATAGATATTTGCATCAATGGAACAGAGTAGAGTCCAGAAGGGGACCTATGGAAGTATGAGCAATTGATTTTTTTTTTTTTTAGATGGAATCTTGCTGTGTCACCCAGACTAGAGTGCAGTGGTAAGATCTCGGCTCACTGCAACCTCCTCCTTCCGGGTTCAAGCGATTCTCCTGCCTCAAACTTCCTAGTAGCTGGGACTACAGGCGCGCCACCACACCTGGCTAATTTTTGTATTTTTAGGAGAGATGGGGTTTCACTATATTGGCCAAGCTGGTCCTGAACTCCTGACCTCGTGATCCACCCACCTAGGCCTCCCAAAGGGCTGGGATTACAGGCGTGAGCCACCGCTCCTGGCCAATAAATTTATTTATTTTATTTATTTATTTATTTTTGAGACAGAGTCTTGCTCTGTCACCCAGGCTGGAGTGCGGTGGCGCAATCTCGGCTCACTGCAAGCTCTGCCTCCCGGGTTCACGCCATTCTCCTGCCTCAGTCTCCTGAGTAGCTGGGACTACAGGTGCCCGCCACCGCCCCGGCTAATTTTTCTTTGTATTTTTAGTAGAGACAGGGTTTCACATGTTAGCCAGGATGGTCTCCATCTCCTGACTTCGTGATCCACCCGCCTCGACCTCCGAAAGTGCTGGGATTACAGGCGTGAGCCACCGCACCCGGCCCAATAAATTGATTTTTAACAAAGATACAAGAAACAATTTAACAAAGAAAGTATCATCTTTTCAAGCAATGGTGATCAAACAAATAGATATCCATAAGCAAAAAATAACAAAGCAAAAAAAAAAAAAAGCACCTGCACTCATCATTCACACACTTTATACAAAAACTAACCCAAAATGAACATAGTCTTAAATGTAAAATGAACAACTAAAAAATTTTCAGAAGAAGCCAGGCACGGTGGCTCATGCCTGTAATCCTAGCACTTTGGGAGGCCGAGATGGGTAGATCACCTGGGGTCAGGAGCTTGAGACCAGCTGAACAACATGAGGAAGCCCCGTCTCTACTAAAAATACAATTATTATTATTATTATTATTATTATTTTTGAGACGGAGTCTCGCTCTGTCGCCCAGGCTGGCGTGCAGTGGCGCAATCTTGGCTCACTGCAAGCTCCACCTCCCGGGTTCACACCATTCTCCTGCCTCAGCCTCCGGAGTAGCTGGGACTATAGGAGTCCGCCACCACGCCCGACTAATTTTTTTGGTATTTTTAGTAGAGGTGGGGTTTCACCATGTTAGCCAGGATGGTCTCGATCACCTAACCTCATGATCCGCCCGCCTCAGCCTCCCAAAGTGCTGAGATTACAGGCATGAGCCACCGCGCCCAGCCTAAAAATACAAACATTATCCAGATGTGGTAGTGGGTCCTGTAGTCCCAGCTACTCGGGGGGCTGAGGCAGGAGAATCACTTGAACCAGGGAGGCAGAGGTTGCAGTGAGCCGAGTTCCCGCCAATGCACTCCAGCCTGGGCTACCATGCCAGACTCTGTCTCAAAAAAAAAAAAAGAAAAATTTCAGAAGAAAAACTAAAGAAAATATTTGGAAACTTGGGTTAGGTAGAGTTCTTACACGTAATGCCAACAGCAAAATTCATAAAAGAAAAAGAAATGGTAAGCTGATCTTCACCAGTATAAAGAACTTCTGCCTGGGCACAGTGGCTTATGCCTGTAATCCCAGCACTTTGGGAGGCCAAGGTGGGCAGATCACCTGAGGTCAGGAGTTCGAGACCAGCCTGGCCAACATGGCAAAATTTCGTATCTACTAAAACCACAAAAATTAGCTAGGTGTGGTGGCGGGCATCTGTAATCCCAGCTACCCAGGAGGCTAAGATTGGAGAATCGCCTGAACCCAGGAGGTAGAGGTTGCAGTGAGCTGAGATGGTGCCACTGCACTCCAGCCTGGGCAACAGAGCAAGACTCTGTCTCAAAACAACAACAACAATATAGAAAACTTCTGCTCTGCAAAGAACATGGTTAAGAGAATGAAAGATAAGCTGCTCTCTGGGAGAAATATTTGCAAGTCACCAATCTGACAAAGGACTTTTTCTAGAATATATAGAAAACATAAGGCGGGGCGCAGTGGCTCACGCCTGTAATCCCAGCACTTTGGGAGGCTGAGGTGGGCGGATCACAAGGTCAGGAGATCGAGACCATCCTGGCTAACAAGGTGAAACCCCGTCTCTACTGAAAATACAAAAAAATTAGCCAGGTATGGTGGCAGGTGCCTGTAGTCCCAGCTACTCGGGAGACTGAGGCAGGAGAATGGCGTGAACCTAGGATGTGGAGGTTGTAGTGAGCCAAGATCGCGCCACTGCACTCCAGCCTGAGTGATAAGAGCAAAACTCCGTCTCAAATAAAAAAAGAAAACATAAAACACAACAATATGAGAACAACCCAATATAGACAAAAAAAATTGGTAAGTTAGTCTACATTAAAATGAATACTTCTGGGTTGGGTATGGTAGCTCACGCCTGTAATCCCAGCAATTTGGGAGGCTGAGGCGAGTGGATCACTTGAGGTCAAGAGTTTGAGACCAGCCTGGCCAACATGTGCTACACTGTCTCTACTAAAAATACAAAAATTACCCGGGCTTGGTGGCATGCACGTGTAGTCTCAGCTACTTAGGAAGCTGAGGCAGGATAATCACTTGAACCTGGGAGGTGGAGGTTGCAGTGAGCCAAGATCATGCCACTGCATTCCAGCCTGGGAAACAGAGGAAGACTCTGTCTCAAAAAAATAAATAATAAATAAATAAATAAATAAAATGAAAACTTCTATTTATCAGAAGACATCATTTGCCTTAGTCACCTCTGCTGCTATAGAAAATTACCATAGGCAGGGCGCGGTGGCTCAAGCCTGTAATCCCAGCACTTTGGGAGGCCGAGACGGGCGGATCACGAGGTCAGGAGATCGAGACCATCCCAATATGGGCTAACATGGTGAAACCCCGTCTCCACTAAAAAATACAAAAAACTAGCTGGGCGAGGTGGCGGGTGCCTGTAGTCCCAGCTACTCGGGAGGCTGAGGCAGGAGAATGGCATAAACCCGGGAGGCGGAGCTTGCAGTGAGCTGAGATCCGGCCACTGCACTCCAGCCTGGGCAACAGAGCGAGACTCCGTCTCAAAAAAAAAAAGAAAATTACCATAGACTGGGTGGCTTAACAACAAACACTTGTTTCTCACAGTTCTGGAGGCTGGAAGTCTGAGATTAGGGTGCCAAAATCGTTGGGTTTGTGGTAAGTATCTTCTTCTTGGTTCACAGGAAGCTGTCTTCTTGCTGTGTTTTCACATGGGGGAAACAAAGTGAGCAAACTATCTGGGTGTCTTTTATTAGGGCACTGATTCCATTTGTGAAGGTTCCACCCTCATGACCTAATCATATCTCAAAAGCCTCATCTCCTAATACTATCATTTTGGGAGTTAGGAATTCAACATATGAATTTTTGTTTGTTTTGAGACTGAGTCTTGCTCTGTTGGACAGGCTGGAGTGCAGTGGTGTGAACTCGGCTCACTGCAACCTCCGCCTCACAGGTTTCAGTGATTCTCCTGCCTCAGGCTCCTGAGTAGCTGGGATTACAGGCATGCACCACAGTGCCTGGCTAATTTTTTTTTTTTTTTTTTTTTTTTTTTTTGAGCTGGAGTCTCACTCTGTCGCCCAGGCTGGAGTCCAGTAGCATAATCTTGGCTCACTGCAACCTCTGCCTCCCAGGTTCAAGCAATTCTCTCCCTCAGCCTCCTGAGTAGCTGGGATTACAGGTGCCTGCCACCACCCCCAGCTAATTTTTTTTGTATTTTTAGAAGAGACGGGGTTTCACCATGTTGGCCAAGGTGGTCTCGAACTCCTGACCTCAGGTGATCTGCCTGCCTCGGCCTCCCAAAGTGCTGGGATTACAGGTGTGAGCCACCGTACCCAGCCTGTTTTTTGTTTTGTTTTGTTTTGTTTTGTTTTTGAGATGGAGCCTTGCTGTCGCCTAGGCTGGAGTGCAGTGGCAGGATCTCAGCTCACTGCAACCTCCGCCTACCGGGTTCAAGCGATTCTTCTGCCTCAGCCTCCCTAGTAGCTGGGACTAGAGGCACGTGCCACCATGCCCAGCTAATTTTTGTATTTTTAGTAGAGTTGGGGTTTCACTGTGTTGGCCAGGCTGGTGTCGAACTCTTGACCTCAGGTGATCCACCCGCTTTTGCCTCCCAAAGTGCTGGGATTACAGGCGTGAGCCACGACGCTCAGTCGCGTGTTTGTTTTTGACACTGGTTTTTACTATGTTCTTTTGGGACTCTAGATATCCTTAGTGATGTCTTGCAGGGTGCTGTGATGGACAGTAGGGAAAGCTGTTTCAGCCAGAAAAGCTTAGTGTGTGTAATGTAATATATATGAATGTATGCATATATGTATTATATATATGGTGAAGACTTCAAAAGTCACAAAATATTTAAAAAGAAACTCCTTCACACTTTTGTCTTTTTGTCTCCCATCTCCCCTCCCTGTAGTCCCATCTACTCAGGAGGCTGAGGCAAGAGAATCACTTGAACCCGGGAGGCAGAGGATGCAGTGAGCTGAGATTGTGCCACTGCACTCCAGCCTGGGCAACAAAGCAAGACTCCATAGAAAGAAGGGAAGGGAAGGGGAGGGGAGGGGAGGGGAAGGAAGGGGAGGGAAGGCAAGGGAGGGAGGGAGGGAGGGAGGAAGGAAGGAAGGAAGGAAGGAAGGAAGGAAGGAAGGAAGGAAGGAAGGAAAAAGAGAAAGAGAGAAAGAGAGAAAGAGAGAAAAGAAAAAAGAAAAGAAAAGAAAAACAAAGAAAGAAAAGAGTCTTGCTCTGTCGCCCAGGCTGGAGTGCAGTAGCATGATCTTGGCTCACTGTAACCTCCACCTCCCCAGTTCAAGTGATTCTCCTGCCTCAGCCTCCTGAGTAGCTGTGATTACAGATGTCTGCCACCATGCCTGGCTAGTTTTTGTATTTTTAGTAGAGACAGGGTTTCGTCATGTTGGCCAGGCTAGTCTCAAACTCCTGACCTCAAGTGATTTGCCCGCCTCGGCCTCCCAAAATGCTAGGACTACAGGCCGTGCCCGGCCAGTTCCTTAATATTTTGATGGGTGAAAACTGATATTTTGTTGTAGGTTAATGCATAGTTCTGCATTTATGGTGAGGTTTTACAACTTTCATGTGTTTAAAAACCACTTGTGTCCTATTTTCTGTGAACTGAACTCTTCATTTCCAACTAGGCTATCAATCTTTTTCTTACTAATTAATGAGAGTCCTTTATAAAGGAAATATATCTTTATGATACTGTACAATAGAGTTAAGTTCATTCAATTGGTGGATTCTGCTGATGAAAACCAACGTGAAAATCACTCCTCTGCTGCTCTGCAACCTAGCCTTGATAATAAAAGCTTGCCCTTTCATTCCCTTGGGAATCTTCCTCACTTAGAGCCCCAATCATTATCACTTGCTCTATATGGTTGAAATTTTAGGCCAATGCTTCTCAGCCATGGCACTGTTGAAATTTTGGCTGGATAATTATTTGTTGTAGATGGCTATTTTCTAGATTTCTAGAACGTTTAGCAAAACCCTTGGCTTCTATCTACCGGATGCCAGCAGTACATCCTTCTCCCAGGTGTTGACAACCAGAAATGTCTTTGAAATGTCAAATATCCTCTGGGGGATGTAGGGCGAAATCCCCAGTTGAGAACCACTGATCTAGGTTTGTATACTGCTGGTGGAAGGCAGTCTGCATGACTAAACTGTCCATTTGCTATAGTTTGGAAATTTCACACAGCTCCCCAAATGGTGTCTGATAAAGTGCAGAATCCTAAGTTCTGTAGGAAAGTACAACACTTGTCTTTTAACCTAGTCAAAAAGACAAAATAGGCAGAAGGACACCTTGAGGTCAGGAGTTTGAGGCCAACCTGGGCAACAGAGCAAGACCCCCATCTCTATAAAAAAATTAAAAAATTAGCCAGGTGGCCGGGCACGGTGGCTCACGCCTGGAATCCCAGCACTTTGGGAAGCCGAGGTGGGCGGATCATGAGGTCAGGAGATGGAGACCATCCTGGCTAACATGGTGAAACCCCATCTCTACTTGAAAAAAAAAAAAAAAAAATTAGCCGGGCATGGTGGCGGGCGCCTGTAGTCCCAGCTACTCAGGAGGTTGAGGCAGGAGAATGGCTTAAACCCGGAAGGTGGAGCTTGCAATAAGCCAAGATGGTGCCACTGCACTCCAGCCTGGGCGACAGAGCAAGACTCTGACTCAAAAACAAATAAATAAATAAATAAAATAAAAATTAGCCAGGTATGGTGGTGCATGCCTGTAGACCAGCTACTCAGGAGGCTGAAATGAGGATTGCTTGAACCCAGGAGTTAGAGGCTGCAGCAAGCTGTGATTGTGCCAATATACTCCAGCCTGGGCAACAGAGTAAGATCCTGTTTCTGAAAAAACAACATATATTAAACCATGAAAGAATAGCATCTGTTAAATTTGTAGGTATACCTAGGAAATCTAAAATGAAGAGATGTGGGACGATAAAGTCAGCCAACTGCTCAAGCCTCAAAGAGTGGGAGGGTCACCAGAGCTCAAGGGCTAGCGCTCAGCTTGCAGTTATAAAAAAACTGCAAGCTTTTTCCTTTAAATTACTAAAAAAAGTTCTCATTTTAATATGTGAAATTTTAGCAAGAAATAGTTATTAATGTGTCCTCAACCCTCCCATCTTAGATTTTGACCTAGGCCTGGCACCGTGTCTCACGCCTGTAATCCCAGCACTTTGGGAGGCCAACACGGGTGAATTACCTGAGACTGGGAGTTCAAGACCAGCCTGGCCAATATAGTGAAACCCCATCTCTACTACAAATACAAAAAGTAGCTGGGCATGGTAACACACGCCGGTATTCCCATCTATGTCCAGGCCCCCCAGTCAGGGATGTTAAAATGTTAACATTTTGATATGTAACTTGCCATAGTTTTTCTAAGCCTCTACAGCCTTTTTCTTTTTTTTTTTTTTTTTTTTGAGACAGAGTCTTGCTCTGTCGCCAGGGCTGGAGTGCAGTGGCCGGGTCTCAGCTCACTGCAAGCTCCGCCTCCCAGGTTTACGCCATTCTCCTGCCTCAGCCTCCCGTGTAGCTGGGACTACAGGCGCCCGCCACCTCGCCCAGCTAGTTTTTTGTATTTTTTAGTAGAGACGGGGTTTCACCGTGTTAGCCAGGATGGTCTCGATCTCCTGACCTCGTGATCCACCCGTCTCGGCCTCCCAAAGTGCTGGGATTACAGGCTTGAGCCACCGCGCCCGGCCTCTACAGCCTTTTTCCTTCTTTTTTTTTTTTTTTTTTTGAGACAGAGTCTTGGTCTGTCACCCAGACTGGAGTGCAGTGGCACGATCATGGCTCACTGCAACCTCCGTCTCCCGTGTTCGAGCGATTTGCTTGCTTCAGCCTCCCTAGTAGCTGGGACTATAGGCAAGCGCCACCATGCCTGGCTAATTTTTGTGTTTTTAGTAGAGACGGGGTTTCACTATGTTGGCCAGGCTGGTCTCAAACTCCTGACCTCATGATCCGCCCACCTCGGACTCCCAAAGTGCTGAGATTACAGGTGTGAGCCACCACGCCCGGCTTTATAGCCATATTTATATGTAGATATTTTTTCTTTTTCTTTCTTTCTTTTTTCTTTTCAAGACAGGGTTTCACTCCTGTCACCAAGGCTGGAGTGCAATGTTGTGACTTCAGCTCACTGCAACTTCTGCCTTCTGGGCTCAGGCACTTCTCCTGCCTTAGCTTCTCAAATAGCTAGGACCGCGGGTGCATAACACCACACCTGGCTAATTTTTTTTTTTTTTTTTTTTTTTTTTTTTGAGATGGAGTCTCCCTCTGTCGCCCAGGCCGACTGCAATAGCACAATCTTGGCTCACTGCAACCTCCACCTCCTGGGTTCAAGCGATTCTCCTGCCTCAGCCTCCTGAGTAGCTGGGATTATAGGCATGCACCACCATGCTTAGCTAATTTTTGTATTTTTAGTAGAGACAGGGTTTCACCATGTTGCTCAGGCTAGTCTCGAACTGCTGACCTCATGATCCGCCTGCCTCTGCCTCCCAAAGTGCTGGAATTAAAGGTGTGAGCCACCGTGCCCAGCCCACCCCTGGCTAATTTTTGTACTTTTTATAGAGATGGGGTTTCCTCATGTTGCCCAGGCTGGTCTCAAACTCCTGGGCTCAAGTAGTCTCCCTGCCTTGGCCTCACAAAGTGCTAGCATTACAGGTGTCAGACACTGTGCCTGGCCTCGCATGTAGATTTGTATATAGATTTTGACCTAGGCCTGGCACCGTGTCTCACGCCTGTAATCCCAGCACTTTGGGAGGCCAACACGGGTGAATTACCTGAGGTCGGGAGTCTAAGACCAGCCTGGCCAATATGGTGAAATCCCATCTCTACTAAAAATAAAAAAGTAGCCGGGCATGGTAATGCACGCCGGTATTCCCAGCTACTACCCAGGAGGCTGAGGTGGGGGAATTGCTTGAACTTGGGAGGCAGAGGTTGCAGTGAGCTAAGATCGCGCCACTGCACTCCAGCCTGGGTGACAGCAGGAGACTTGGTCTCAAAAAAAAAAAAAGATTTTGACCTAAAAGGAAGAGGCTGAGGCACAAAATATAATTTAAAGAGTTTAACTGAGCCAAAGTGAAGATAGCTGCCTAAAGATTCAGACCCAAGTAATCTTGCATATGAGCTTCACTCAGCTCCTTATCCATTACAGGATGGTTTTTTCAATGAAAAAGTGGGCAGGGAGTGAACTGATAACAAAGTTATCTGTCAGGAATTCTCACTGGTTTACAGAAATAACAATCATTAGTGATTGGCTATACATTGTTAAGTTATAGGGCGCAGTTTATAGCGTCTGGTGTGGCATTATTGGATGATTTTTTTTTTCTTTTCACTCTTATGATATGCTGAAGTATTGGGTGACTTTGTAGCTACCTGTGGCAAGCAGTTTCAAGAGACAAATACACAAATCAAAGTGGGGAGTAAGCTCTGTCACCCAGGCTGGAGTACAGTGGCGCAGTCTTGGTTCACTGCATCCTGGATCTTCCCAGGGTCAGGTGATCCTCCGACTGCAGACTTCCAAGTAGCTGGGACTACAGGCATGGGCCACAACGCCCAGCTAATTTTTGTATTTTTTGTAGAGATGGGTTTTCACCACATTGGCCAGGATGGTCTTGAACTTTTGACCTCAAGCAATCTCCCACTTCAGCCTCCCAAAGTGTTGGGATTACAGGTATGAGCCACTGTGCCTGGTCTGCTGTCTCATTTTTATGTCTCTTTGGGCCTAATAATTTAAAACGACTCATATTCATCAGATAAAAATACTTTTCTCGTAGTCATATAGAGGTTTAAAAAATAATAATAATAATTATGTTCACCATGTTAGCCAGGATGGTCTCAATCTCCTGACCTCGTGATCCTCCCGCCTCGTCCTTCCAAAGTCCTAGTGAAAAGAAATAATTGGCCGGGCATGGTGGCTCACACCTGTAATGCCAGCACTTTGGGAGGCCAAGGTGGGTGGATCACGAGGTCAGGAGTTTGCGACCAGCCTGGCCAACATGGCAAAACCCTGTCTCTACTAAAAATATGAAAATTAGCCGGGCATGGTGGCATGCACCTGTAGTCCTAGCTATTGGGGAGGCTGAGGTGGGAGAATCAGTTGAACTCAGGAGATGGAGGTTGCAGTGAGCCAAGACTGCACCAGCGCACTCCAGCCTGGGCAACAGAGAGAGACTCCATCTCAAAAAAAATTAAATTAATAAAATAAAATAATAATAAAGGGATATTTATTAAATAAGAAAGGATAATAATGCACACATTACTGTGCAACTTGCTTTTGTCACTAACAGTGTATCACACACACTCCTCAACAACAACAGTTACAAATCCTTTTATTTTTTTATTCTTTTTTTGAGCAAGAGTCTTGCTCTGTGTCCCAGGCTGGAGTGCAGTGGTGCCATCTCGGCTCACTGCAACCTCCGCCTCCCAGGTTGACGCCATTCTCCTGCCTCAGCCTTCCGAGTAGCTGGGACTACAAGTACCTGCCACCACGCCTGGCTAATTTTTTGTATTTTTAGTACAGACAGGGTTTCACCATGTTAGCCAGGATGGTCTCAATCTCCTGACCTCGTGATCCTCCCGCCTCGTCCTTCCAAAGTACTGGGATTACAGGTGTGAGCCACCGCCCCCGGCCCACAAAACCTTTTAATGGTGGCATAATATGCCATAGTATGTGTGCACCATAATTTGATCAGCAGGTTTTTTATTGAAGACATTTGGATTATTTTCTTGACTTTTCCCCAGCAATATCAATGCCACAATAAAGATGTTTTTTGGTTTGTTTGTTTTTTTGAGACAGAGTCTTACTCTGTCACTCAGGCAGGAGTGCAATGGCATGATCTTGGCTAACCTCCACCTCCTGGGTTCAAGTGATTCTCCCACCTCAGCCTCCCCAATAGCTGGGACTATAGGTGCATGCCACCACACCTGGCTAATTTTTGTATTTTTAGTAGAGACAGCGTTTCGCCATGTTGGGCAGGCTGGTCTCAAACTCTGACTTCAAGTGATCCCCCTGCTTCTGCCTCCCAAAATGCCGGGAATATATATGTATAATGTAAATAAACATTTCCAGATTACTTTCCAACATTATGATAGCAATGTGTCAGTTTCTCCATATTCTGCTTAGCAATAGACAGTGACAATAAAATTTTTTTTTTGCCTATTTGAGGGGTGAAAAGTAATACCTTGTTTTTTTTGTGTGTGTGTGTGAGATGGAATCTCACTCTGTCTCAAGATCTTGCGATCTTGGTTCACTGCAGCCTCTGCCTCCTGTGTTCCAGCGATTCCCTTGCCTCAGCCTCCTGAGTATCTGGGGTCACAGGCGTGTGCCACCACACCTGGCTAATTTTTAGTAGAGACGGGGTTTCACCATATTGGCCAGGCTGGTCTTAAACTCTTGACCTCAGGTGATCTGCCCGCCTCAGCCTCCCAAAGTGCTGGGATTACAGGTGTGAGCCACCGTTCCTGGTCATGTTTTAATGTTATTTTATTTTCTTTTTGAGACAGAGTCTCACTCTGTCACCTAGGCTGGAGTGCAGTGGCATAATCTCAGCTCACTGCAACCTCCGCCTCCCAAGTCCAAGCGATTCTCATGCCTCAGCCTCCAGAGTAGCTGAGATTACAGACGCACACCACCACGCCTGGCTAATTTTTGTATATTTTTAGTAGAGATGAGGGTTCACCATGTTGGCCAGGCTGGTTTCAAACTCCTGACTTCAAGTGATCCGCCCACATCGGCCTCCCAAAGTACTAGGATTACAGGCATCAGCTACCGCACCCGGATGTTATTTTATTTTTTTGAGGTAGGGTCTTGCTGTGTTGCCCAGGTTGGAGTGCAGTGGCTCGATCATGGATCACTGCAGCCTCGACCTTCAGGCTCAAGCAGTCCTCCTGCCTCAGCCTCCCAATTAGTTCGGACTACAGGCACAAACCAGGATGCTGGACTAATTTTTAAATTTTTTTGTAGAGATGAGGTCTCACTGTGTGGCCCAGGATGATCTCAAATTCTTGAGCTCAAGCCATCCTTCCACTTCAGCTTCCTAAAGTGCTGGGATTATAGGTATGAGCCATCACACTTGGCGAGTACATTTTTTCACTGCATCTCCTTGACTACTAATAGGTTTGAGCATATTTTACATTTTTATGTTGTCAAATATTTTTATCATTTAAAAAATGGCTCCTGCCTTGCTAAGAAGTTCTTTCTTGATCCAAAGTTATAAATATTCTAAAATGTCATAATATTTTTATTTTTGTATTTTTTCATTTAGTTCTTCAATCCATCTGGAATTTTTTTTATTTTTTATATTTTTGAGATGACGTTTTGCTCTTGTCGCCCTGGCTGGAGTGCAATGGCGCGATCTCGGCTCTCCGCAACCTCTGCCTCCTAGGTTCAAGCAATTCTCCTGCCTCAGCCTCCCAAGTAGTTGGGATTACAGGCATGTGCCACCACGCCTAATTTTTTTTTTTTTTTAGTAGAGTCAGGGTTTCTCCATGTTGGCCAGTCTGGTCTTGAACTCCCGACCTCAGGTGATCTGCCTACCTCAGCCTCCCAAAGTGCTGGGATTACAGGCGTGAGCCACCATGCCTGGCTGGAATTTATTTTTGTATATTGTGTGAGGTAGGGATTTCCATTTGTATTTTTAAGTTTTGACAGTAACATTTTATTAGTACGAAAGAGTTAATACTAACTCCCTTACTAATTGTAGTCACATGAGACTGATATCAAAGCTATTAGGCCAATTTATTAACTTAAGAGAACAGAACTGCTAAGTCAACCAGAATATGTTAGTTCTTTTTTTTTTTTGAGGCCGAGTTTCACTCTTGTTGCCCAGGCTGGAGTGCAATGGTATGATCTCAGCTCACTGCAACCTCCACCTCCTGGGTTCAAGTGATTCTACTGTCTCAGCCTCCCGAGTAGCTGGGATTACAGGCACATGCCACCACTGCGAGCTAATTTTTGTATTTTTAGTGGAGATGAGGTTATATCATATTGGTCAGGCTGGTCTTGAACTCCTGACATCAGGTGATCTGCCCTCCTTGGCCTCCCAAAGTGCTGGGATTTACAGGCATGAGCCACAGCACCCGGCCTTAATGTTAGTTCTTCACCAGTGGTAGACCAGAAGTCTAATCGGGATTTTTTGTTTTTGTTTTAATACAATTTTTGTCTCTCATTTATCCTACCTGAAAAGCATACTGCATCTCTGATCTCTCAGCATACTAATAATAATACTGATCACATAACGTTCCTTGTAGTTCATAAACTTCACATGTGTCAATAATGCACTATACATATAAATGAATGAATGAATAACAGGATGCTCATAAGTTTACAAACATCTTTTTCTCAAAAAAGCTGGGAATTTTGTTCTATTTTATTGGGATACTGACTCTCAACATTTCATATATTGCATTCCACCAATGTAGCTGAGGGTCAATTTATGAAATATTTTGTAGTATAAGACAGAAAGTGGGGAGGACCAAGTATGTCAACCACTAGGAGTGCGGTGCCTAGTCAGGAATTGGGAGGAGTGTAGGAAGAAAGGAAGGATAACAGGATTTGGTCATTGATTGGTCAGATGGATTTCAGCGGGATCAGTATGAACAGACACTTCAAAGATTTTTTTTTTTTTTTTTTTTAATTTAAGTTCCAGTATACAGGTGCAGAATGTGTAGGTTTGTTACATAGTTATAGGTGAGCCACAGTGGTTTGCCGCACCAATCAACCCCTCATCTAAGTTTTATTTTTTTTGAGATGGAGTTTCGCTCTTGTAGCCCAGGCTGGAGTGCAATGGCGCGATCTTGGCTCACCACAACCTCTGCCTCCCGGGTTCAAGCGATTCTCCTGCCTCAGCCTCTTGAGTGGCTGGGATTACAGGCATGTGCCACCACGCCCGGCTAATTTTGTATTTTTAGTAGATGCGGGGTTTCTCCATGTTGGTCAGGCTGGTCTCGAACTTCCGACCTCAGGTGATCTGCCTGCCTCGGCCTCCCAAAGTGCTGGGATTACAGGCGTGAGCCACCGCATCCAGATAGGTTTTCAGTCCCGCATGCATTAGCTATTTGTCCTAATGCTCTCCCTCCCCTTGTCCCCCACGCTCCCAAAGATGGGTTTAAGGTTCTAGGACTAGAGATGATCACTTTCAGAAATGAATAGTGGTGACCAGATGAAATAAGACTTTTGGATGCAGATGGGACCTTAGTGATATATTTCCAACTTTCTATTTTTTATTTTTTTAATTTTAAGGATGAAGAAACAGCTTTAAGTTGATTGCCTAAAGTCACGCAAGTAATTGATGCAGTATGGCCAGAACCCACGCTCGGCTTAAGGGACAGTGTACCATAAACTCATAGAGGTCCTTTAAACAGATGGAAAGGCTGTGCTCCAGGGAGATGCCATAACAAACACCGGCTCTAGATCTACCATGGGTTATATGGGTCCTTAGTTAAGGTTAGATATGAAGTCACAGTGTCCCAGAATTTCAGGGAGAGAGGAAAGTGGAAGGGCTTTCCACTAAGTCTTTTAAACTACTAGGTACCCCTCATTTTACATCTGGTTATCTCATTTAAATCTATGACCTTTTAAAGTACTTTATTATTACAATTTAAGACATGAGAAAAATTAACTTTAGAAAAGGTTAGATAGCTCATGCTAGAAAGGAAGGACTCCAAATTTTAACCAAGAGCAGATGTGCACGGAGGCCAAGCCATTTTCTTCCCGTGCTCTCCTCATACCGACCCAACAAACCCATTCTGCACGTGAGAAAACTGAGGCCCAGAGGAGGGAATTCACACACGTTTGAAGCCAATCTGGGGCCAGAAAGTAGATCGGCTGATCTCCGAACCTCCAAGTCAAAGGTCTTCCCAGGATTTGACAATCTATACCACCCTACAAGTGATGGAGAGAGGGGAAAAAGCAACCGACTAAGGAGAGAAGCTAGGAGCAGAAAAAGGAGCTAAAGAGGAGCTGTCAGAACGGTGTGAGGAGGGTGGGAAGCGAGCCTTCTCCTTTTGCCTCTATTCCTACCCATTAACAAAACAGAACGACTATCCAGCGTATTTCAGGGAGCTAAGTCCTTAGCCAGCTTCAGCTGTGTTTCAACCCTTAGCTAAAGCTAGACAACGCTAAGGCAGGCCAGGTGTACACTTCAGGTAGAAGTGGAAATTCCCAGGGCGGACCAAAACTTGAGCTGTTCAGGCGGTAGTGATTTGAGGTCGGTTTCAAAGACAAGTTCAAAAAGCGGCCGAGGGGCGAATTTGGTTGCACTACACGCCCGCCACAAAGGCGCAGGGCCGCGGCCGCCGGGGCCGAGTGTGCTTCCAGCCCAGGCGGAGGGGTAGATGCAACAGCCTCCGCCCGTCACGTGACCCGTAGTGTTGTGGTCTGGCCCGCGTGGGTGGCGGGAGCGCCGAGGGGGCGGGGGCGGCGATGGGGCGGGTCACGTGACGGGGTTTAAATCTCCCGCAGCCGGAGCCGCGGGGGCGCCAGTGCCGCGCGTCGAGCGGGAGCAGAGGAGGCGAGGGAGGAGGGCCAGAGAGGCAGTTGGAAGATGGCGGACAAGGCGGCCCTCGCCCTTCAGCCCGGCGGCTCCCCCTCGGCGGCGGGGGCCGAGACGGAGGCCGCGTCGCCCCCCGCCGGGGAGCCGCTCCGCAAGAGGCCGCGGAGAGATGGTCCCGGCCTCGAGCGGAGCCCGGGCGAGCCCGGTGGGGCAGCCCCAGAGCGTGAGGTGCCGGCGGCCGGGGGCTGCCCAGTTGCGGCGGCGGCGCTGTGGCGGGAGGCAGAGGCGGCGGCGGCGGGCGGGGAGCAAGAGGCCCAGGCGACTGCGGCGGCTGGGGAAGGAGACAATGGGCCGGGCCTGCAGGGCCCATCTCGGGAGCCACCGCTGGCCGACAGCTTCTACGACGAAGACGACGACGACGAGGGCGAGGAGGAGGAAGAGGCGGCGGCGGCGGCGATTGGGTACCGAGGTGCGCAGGGTGCGGGCGGCCGGAACTGCGCATCTCCTCCTCCCTTTCCCCGGGCTCCTACTGGTGTGAGGTTGAGGGCGGCCGGCGGCTCGGGGCAGGCTCTGCAGCGTTCCCCTCCCCACCACGGCCCTCCGCTCAGCTGCGCTCCTCCGGGGCTGCCGTTCCTGCTGCGCGAGCTGCTGGTGGATTTGCTCTTTTCCTCCGTCCGTGACCCGCCTGGGCGGCCTTGCGCTTTGCGCAGCAGCCAGGTCGGGAGACTCTCGCAGTCGCTTTAAAATAAGTTTCTCTCACCCTCTTACTCTTTTAGCATATTGGTTTTGTTAGAGCTTTTTTTTTTTTCTTTCCTTTTTCTTCTTTATTTTATTTTTCATTTGCTTTTCTTCACCCACCAACACACTTAAGTCTGCAACTTTTTGGCTGTCCCGTTGGTCGGCGTTTTCAATTGCTTTTTGTAAACTGACACCTGTGCAGTTTGCTGTTTTTTTTTTTTGAAGGTCTATATTTTTATGCCTGAAATTACAATTTTTAAAAGAGGAAAGCTGTTTCTGTAGTCACAGCCTGCAAAATTTAAAGAACATGGCTGTTCCTGAAGATACTAAAATTCTGTAATGCAGTTAGGAGTAGGCATGGGAGAGTGATAGTACTTTTAGAGCAGTTCATATTTTATTCTAATTTTGCTCTTGTACGGTAACGGTGTTTGGGCTAAGCATACCTTTTTGTATGTAGTAATGATACGCCCATTTAACACTTCTAGCATAATGAAGCAGATATGTTGCAATTGTCATGTTCTTCAAGGTTTTTTTAATTTTTATTTATTTATTTTTTTGAGACAGAGTCTCTCTCTGTCGCTAGGCTGGAGTGCGGTGGCGCGATCTCGGCTCACTGCAACCTCCGCCTGTCGGGTTCAAGCGATTCTCCTGCTTCAGCCTCCCGAGTAGCTGGGACTACAGGCACCCGCCACCACGCCCAGCTAATTTTTGTATTTTTAGCAGAGACAGGATTTCACCATGTTGGCCAGGATGGTCTCGATTTCTTGACTTCGTGATTAGCCCGCATCGGCCTCCCAAAGTGCTGGGATTACCGGCGTGAGCCACCGTGCCCCGTCAGGTTTCATATTTTTGTTCTGAGGAGTTTCTGTCCTTGATACGTGTTGGTCTTTATCAACACTTGGGTTAGGCCCGGCGCGGTGGCTCTTTCGTGTAACCCCAGCACTTTGGGAGGCCAAAGCGGGAGGATTTCTTGAGCCTAGGAGTTTTAGACTAGCTGGGCAACATAGCGAGACCTCCTCTCTACTAAAAATTGAAAAAGCCGGACGTGGTGTCGCACAGCTGTAGTCCCAGCTACTGAGGTGGGAGGATTGCCCCCGAGTTTGAGGTTGCAGTGAGCTGTGATCGCGCCACTGCACTCCAGGGTGGGCAACAGAGTGAGACCTCGTCTCAAAAAAAAAAATAGTATATGCTTTTAGGGACTGGTTTAGTAAAGAGACCCTGATTTCAAGCAACACAGTTGAATATTAATTTATTATTTACCTAATAATAATTGTGTTATTGATACTGTTTAATAGAAGAAACAATGCAGAGATACCTGTTTAGTATTATGTAAGAGTTTAACGTGCGCATTGCCAAGGTTATATTTGAATGACATTTTTGTGTAAATGCCCGTTTATTACAAGTTTCACTAACGCTGTTGTTTGTGATTGATACATTCTAGCTATTTTATTTTCTTTCTTTTTTTTAAAGACGAAGTTTCACTAAGCTATAGTACAATGGCGCGATCTCAGCTAACCTCTCAGCCCACTGCAACCTCCGCCTCCCGGGTTCAAGCCATTCTAGTGCCGCAGCCTCCTCAGTAGTTGGGATTACAGGCATGCGCCACCATGCCCGGCTAATTTTTGTATTATTGGTAGAGACAGGGGTTTCTCCATATTGGTCAGGCTGGTCTTGAACTCCCGACCTCAGGTGATCCACCTGCCTTGGCCTCCCAGAGCTCTGCAATTACAGGCATGAGTCACTGCGCCCGGCTATCTTTTTCTGTTTTTTAAGTAGACTTAATTTATTTTTAGATTTTGGCTGAAACTGAGTCTGAGCAGAATTCCTAAAGATGAAGAAACTGTTCCAATGAACAGTGCAAGCTGACCCCATAGGCATTCTTTACACATGCAGTATAAATGTTAAATGCTGTACTCGATGAAAATGATTGCTCTATAACCGTTTATAGGTCTTCATACATTTTAGGTGCATATTGTTTTGGCAGCCTTGACTGACTTGGTTTCTTTTGCAGATAACCTTCTGTTCGGTGATGAAATTATCACTAATGGTTTTCATTCTTGTGAAAGTGATGAGGAGGATAGAGCCTCACATGCAAGCTCTAGTGACTGGACTCCAAGGCCACGGATAGGTATGGCTCAGAGCTGTTAACTTTAGAGAATAAATGTATGTTTTTTGATAATTTTGTTTTGAGGCAGAGTTTCGCTCTTGTTGCCCAGGCTGGAGTGCAATGGCGCAGTCTCGGCTTACCGCACCCTCTGCCTTCCGTGTTCAAGCGATTCTCCTGCCTCAGCCTCCAGAGCAGCTGGGATTACAGGCATATGCCGCTATGCCCGGCTAATTTTGTATTTTTAGTAGAGACGGGGTTTCACCATGTTGGTCAGGCTGGTCTTGAACTCCCGACCTCAGGTGATCCGCCCGCCTCAGTCTCCCAAAGTGCTGGGATTACAGGCATGAGCCACCTCGCCCAGCCTCACTTGTACCCTTTTTGTGTAGTGTTCTTTATCCAGTTAGAATATCTTCCTCCCTCACTTCATATTCCTTCTGTGTTTTTTTCACTTTATTTTACACTTACCACTTCTTGACAAGCTCTGTATCTTATTTTTTAAATTGTATTGTTTCCTGGTCTAGAATACAAGCTCGATGGGAGCAGGAATTTTTGACTGACTTGTATACTCCTGTCTTGTCAGTGCCTAGAAAAGTGCCTGGCACATAGTTTGTGCTCAGTAAATACTTAATAAATATGTGAATGAAACGGGAAAGTATTTCGATATAGAAAGCATTATCAGTTTTTTTATACCAAAGGTATAGCATAACCATCTTGAAAGTGGATCTTTTTATGTTCTCACTCTTACAAATGGCTTGACTGTTTAAACAGTGAAGATCAGTTTCTCTTTGGTGTCTGATTTATTTATTAATTTTTTTTGGTTTTCTCAAGCTATGGAGCTGGTTTGAGCAATTTCAGGCTAAAAGAAAATGATTAATTCTCAGAACATCAACATTGTATGTATTATCTTGGAAGATTGGTTAAGATCAAATTGAAAAATTACCGGAAAAAAATTGAGATGGCAGTTATGTATAGATTTTCATTTCTTTTTCCTGTGTGGTTTTAATGATAAGTAATGCAGGCTTTTAGGACTGGTAAGATCTTTTCTGTGTTGATTTGTAGAACCCTTTGGTAAATACTTTTGTTACTGTGTATTTGTAGATATTAACCATAAGAACTTAATTCTAGTTGTTAATTAATTAGACTCTTAAAATATATACTTATAGCTCAAGGGGGTCTTCCCAACTCTTGATTAGATCTTCCTAATCTCATTGGGATATAGCATTAATTTTGAGGGTGTACTGAGAATAGAATACCATTAAATTGCATTTTCTTACTTTGCAAAAAACCCTCACAGGTTACTAACTCATTACTTCAGAAAATAAATGAGATTTTTAGTTACTTGATAAGTTGACTTTAAGTCTTTTCCCCCTTATTGTAGGTCCATATACTTTTGTTCAGCAACATCTTATGATTGGCACAGATCCTCGAACAATTCTTAAAGATTTATTGCCGGAAACAATTCCTCCACCTGAGTTGGATGATATGACACTGTGGCAGATTGTTATTAATATCCTTTCAGAACCACCAAAAAGGAAAAAAAGAAAAGATATTAATACAATTGAAGATGCTGTGAAATTACTGCAAGAGTGCAAAAAAATTATAGTTCTAACTGGAGCTGGGGTATGTAAGACTAGTAAATGTGGGAAGTCGTATATGTATTTTCTCATGCCTTTTCCAAGTAGGAAGCATTTTTCTGGTTTAGAAAGATTTATCCTTACGTGATAATGGATGTTTGGAAACTGCCAAAAAACTGAGTGCAGCAGCAGTTGCTAAATTAGTTCAGATTTTTAAAACCTCTCCAACAGCCTTAAAGAAATATTTGCTTCTGCTTATTTATAGCACACTGGGTAAATGGAGTTAAGGCAAGATTTTTACCTACATTTTATTACAGCTCCTAAAGGAGATACAGGGAATTGAAACTCTGCTTTTGTTAAGGGGTATCAGAGTCTGATGGAGAAATTGGCTATTTGGTCGATCTTTATGAGAAACTGGAAACCTACTTGGTATTCACAAGTGAAAAACTTAATGTTGGGAAGATAACAGATTCCTGCCTTTCCTCCGTTTTAATTAAGATGATGTGATTGTGGCGACATTTTCTCTTTGATCTACGTTTGGGTTGCAGCTAATTAGTTACCTAAGGCTATTGCATAGTGTGTGTTTTATGCAGAGTATATTACATGTTAGCAGCCAGAGCAACTGCTGTAAAATTTTGTCCTGTTTTCTGCTGTTCCGAGTTGTGAAAGGGTGTTGCATAATCTTAGATGATCATCAGGAGAATGTTTTGCTCACAGATAACGATGTAGACAAGTTTGTTTAACTTGAATTGACCTTGACTCCAGGTCAAATTGGAGTCAACTCTGGTAAGATGATGAAACAATAACTTCTGGAATCGCTATCTGAAATGTCAGGTTTTTTTTGTACGATTAGTGCATAAGTCTCAAATGAATAATTGAAATATTATACACTTTTTTTTTTTTTTTTTGGATACAGTGTCTTGCTGTGTTGCCCTGGCTGGAGTGCAGTGGTGCCATCATGGCTCACTGCAGCCTCAGCGTCTCCTGGCCTGTACAGTGTTTGTTTCCTTTTTTTTTTTTCTTTTCAAGAGAGACAGAGTCTTGTTCTGTTGCCCAGGCTGGTGGAGTGCAGTGGCGCAGTCTTTTGGCTCACTGCAACCTCTGCCTCCCGGGTTCAAGCAGTTCTCTTGCCTCAGCCTCCCGAGTAACTGGGATTACAGGCACATGCCACCACACCCAGCTAATTTTTGTATTTTTAGTAGAAACGGGGTTTCGCCATATTGCCCAGGCTGGTCTCAAACTCCTGACCTCGTGATCCGCCTGCCTTGGCCTCACAAAGCACCAGGATTACAGGCGTGATCCACCGCACCTGGCTATACATTGTTTTTTTAATGAAAATAGAAAATTGTAGTATCGAGGTAATAGAATCCTAACTAAAGGAGCAATTTCTTTGGAATTATTTTTCTGTAATAGAAATTCTTGGCTGGTGGAGTGCCTCATGCATGTAATTCCAGCGCTTTGGGAGGCTAAAGTGGGAGGATCACTTGAGCCCTGGAGTTTGAGATCACCCTGAGCAACATAGACCCTGTCTCTACAAAAAATTAGCCTGGTGTGCTCGTGTGTACTTGTAGTCCCAGCTACTCAGGAGGCTGAGGTGGGAGGATTGCTTGAGCTGGAAAAGTTGAGGCCACAGTGAGCCATGATGGCACCACTACACTCCAGCCTGGGCATTAGAGCGAAAGTGTCTTAAAAAAAAAAAAAAAAGAACAAAAGGCCAGGCACAGTGGCTCACACCTGTAAGCCCAGTATTTTGGGAGGCCGAGGTGGGCAGATCACAAGGTCAGGAGATTGAGACCATCCTGGCTAACACGGTGAAACCCCGTCTCTACTAAAAATACAAAAAATTATCCCTGCGTGGTGGCGGGCGCCTGTAGTCCCAGCAGCTCAGGAGGCTGAGGCAGGAGAATGGTATGAACCTGGGAGGTGTAGCTTGCAGTGAGCTGAGATTGTGCCACTGCACTCCAGACTGGACAATAGAGCAAGACTCCGTCTCAAAAAAAAAAAAAATTCTTCCCTACTTTCTCCTTAAAATAATTTATTGAAATGGTTTATTTTCTTCTCAAATTGTATTTGCTTTGTTAGCTAAATGCTTAAAAGGCTTAAAATTAGCCTGACTTAAAAATTCCTTATTTGTGTTAAAGATGGAATATGAGGTGTATTTAATTCTACTCAGTTATTTGGGAGTTTTATTTCTGAAATAAGGGTAGGGTTGTATTTTTATTTCTTTTCTTTTTTTTTTTGAGACACAGTTTCGCTCTTTTTGCCCAGGCCGGAGTGCAATGGCGCGATCTCGGCTCACCGCAACCTCTGCCTCCCGGGTTCAAGCGATTCTCCTGCCTCAGCCTCCCGAGTAGCTGGGATTACAGGCATGTGCCACCACCCCGGCTAATTTTGTATTTTTAGTAGAGACGGGGTTTCTCCATGTTGGTCAGGCTGGTCTTGAACTCCCGACCTCAGGTGATCCACCTGCCTCGGCCTCCCAAAGTGCTGGGATTACAAGCGTGAGCCACCGCGCCCGGCATATTTTTATTTCTTAAAAGACGTTTCATTCTAAAATTTTCTTTCTCAACTCTTAGCTAATTATATGGTAAGAGAGCTAGCTAGTTTCTATAAAGGTAGAAGATTTAATTTTACAAATTATGCCATGCACATTTTAGGTGTCTGTTTCATGTGGAATACCTGACTTCAGGTCAAGGGATGGTATTTATGCTCGCCTTGCTGTAGACTTCCCAGATCTTCCAGATCCTCAAGCGATGTTTGATATTGAATATTTCAGAAAAGATCCAAGACCATTCTTCAAGTTTGCAAAGGTACTATGAACTCTTCTGGTTGTTTCTTTGGCCTTCTCTCATGAAAATGTATTTTGTTCATATATAGCCACCTTAAGGTTATCATTCATTGTTTAGTAAAGTGGATGCTGCTACTGTGGCGGAGGAAGATCACTCATTATGGCCAGAATTCCCTTATTCCTAGAGAAGGACTATCATCTACTTCATTTTAGAGTGAGCTTATTTTCAAAGAGACAGTTTCATATTTTTAAAATTTGCCCTTCAGCAATGGTCGTTATTCTGCCTGGGCTTTTTAAAGAGGTTTGTACACCATATAAAAGTAACATAACTTGTGATTTTTAATATTTTATTAGAGATTGTAAAGGTGTTATAACATCACTTTGGTGTTCTGTAGTCAAATTTTAACATAAGGATGTGCCTGAAAAATCATTTCTAATTGGAGAATGGGAAGATTCTTGGGTTGCATTTTTGTCAACAAATTGCAGAGGAGCCTTATTCTGCTGTATAGTTGCACTGTCCAGTTCAGAAGCCACTAGCCACATGTGGCTGTTGAGTACTTGAAATATATTTACATGTGCAATAAGTGTAAAAGATGTATCAGATTTTAGAGATCCAGTATGGAAATTACAAAGTATTTCATTAGTTTTATTTATCAAATATTAAACAAATACTGGTTTTTATATGGAAAAAATACTTTTTAAAATTAATTTTGAATTCTTTTGAAGTACTTCTGATACTGGGTTAAATAAAATGTATTTTGGGCTGTGCATGTTGCATCATGCCTGTAATTTCAGCACTTTGGGAGGCCGAGGTAGGAGGATCAGTTGAGCCCAGGAGTTTGAGACCAGCCTGAGCAACATAATGAGACTCCGTCTCTACAAAATAAATAATAAAATTTGCTGAGCATGGTGGTGTGCACCTGTAGACCTAGCCACTCAGGAGTCTGAGGTGGGAAGATCCCTTAAGCTCAGGAGCTCAAGACTCGAAGTGAACAATGATCTGCTACTGCATTCCACCCTGGGCAACAGAGCAAGAGTGTTTCAAAAATATATGTATATTTTTTGAAGTTTTTGCTTTTTCTTTTTTTTTTTTTTGAGATGGAGTCTTGCTCTGTTGCCCAGGCTGGAGTGCAATGGCATGATCTTGGCTCATCACAACCTTTGCCTCCCAGGTTCAAGTGATTCTCCTGCCTCAGCCTCCCGAGTAGCTGGGATTACAGGTGCCTGCCACCACGCGCAGCTAATTTCTGTATTTTTAGTAGAGACAGGGTTTCACCAAGTTGGCCAGGATGGTCTTGAACTCCTGACTTCCAGTGATCCACCTGCCTCTGCCTCCCAAAGCGCTAGGATTACAGGTGTGAGCCACCGTGCCTGGCCAAAGTTTTCACCGTAATGTAGCTACTAAAAAAAGTTATATGTATGTCTCACATTATATACCTGTTGTACAGCTTTGCTTTGTATAAAGTTTAATAATGCATTATACCTTTCTCAAGAGATTTAGTCATTAGAAAACTTTTCTTTCCTGTATTTTAGTCTTTTGGAAAGAAATTACAAAATTTGTTAATTGTTAAACTTGGAGGTACATATACTTGAAAGAGTCATTTTATTTTATGTAAGTACCGGGATACATGTGCAGAATACGCAGGTTTGTTACATAGGTATACATGTGCCATGGTGGTTTGCTGCATCTGTAACCTGTCATCTAGGTTTTAAGCCCCACATGCATTAGATATTTGTCCTAATGCTCTTCTACCCCTTGCCCCCACCTCCTGACAGGCCCCAGTGTGTGGTGTTCCCCACCCTGTGTCCATGTGTTCTCATTGTTCAACTTTCACTTATGAGTGAGGACATGCTATGTTTGGTTTTCTGTTCCTTGTGTTAGTTTGCTGAGGGTGATGGCTTCCAGCGAGAGAGTCTTGTATTACTGGCTTTTTTCCCCCTTAATCGTTAGAAACTGTGAATAGGGACTTCTTTAATGAATCCAGAAGTTAATGAACCTAGTTTTTTTTTTTTTTTTGAGAGTCTCAAAAAGTCTCACTCTGTTGCCCAGGCTGAAGTGCGGTGGCGTGATCTCCGCTCACCACAAACCTCCACCTCCCGAGTTCAAGCGATTCTCCTGCCTCAGCCTCCCGAGTTGTTGGGACTACAGGCGTGTGCTGCCATGCCAGGCCAATTTTTGTATTTTTGGTAGAGATGGGGTTTCACTATGTTGGCCAGGTTGGTCTCGAACTTCTGACCTTGTGATCCGCCCATTTCAGCCTCCCACAGTGCTGGGATTACAGGTGCCAGGCACCGTGCCCGGCCAGTGAACCTAAATTTTAGCTAAACGGTGGCCTCATCTACTTTCCGACCATGTGGTGTATTTACATGACTACAAGAGAAGCTCTGCTAATTCAGGATAAATTGTGTGGTGACTGTCTTTAAAGAAAAGTAATTTTTTGGATGCAGTGGCTCACGCCTATAATCCCAGTGCTTTGGGAAGCTGAGATAGGAAGATCTCTTGAACTCAGGAGTTTGAGACCAGTCTGGGCAACATAGTGAGACCCCGTCACTACACCCCCCCGCCGCATGTAATTTTTGTTTTATCCAGGTTGTGGTATATTAAATGGGCATTAGTGTAAAGTGGGAAAATTATATTACAAATTCTTGAATATGATTATTAAACTGAATTTGAAAAGTTTTCAGGCTATCGAGAATTTTTAATTTAAAACTTACAATTTGAACTTTTTACTTCATATATCTGTAATAACGATGGTCATCTATATCTAGCTTTTAGAGCAGACAACTGGTTCATACCTGGATTGAATAAATAAAGTTATTTTTTGTTAATTGTGGATTAGTGAAGATTTACTGTTTTAACCTACTCTTGCTAGTGGCACTGCCGCATGGTTTTGAAGACCAGTGAAATATGACTTAAAGGTTTCTTGAATTGGAGCTAGGACACTGGCATTATAAAATCTCCATGTAGCACAGACATTGACACTATCAGAAGATCAGCAAGTAACTAGAACTTACTTTGATCTTAAATCTAACTACAAAAACTTGATTCACTAGTTATGGCGAATACATTTTTTATTGTTAAACTGAAAAAAGATGCAATCACTTATAAGATGTAACCTCTTCTAATCCTGTTTATGTACATTTATTTGTTGTTATTATTTTTTGAGATGGAGTCTTACTCTGTTGCCAGGCTGTAGTGCAGTGGCACGATCTTGGCTCACTGCAACCTCCCCCTCCCGGGTTCAAGCAATTCTCTTACCTCAGCCTCCCAAGTAGCTGGAACTACAGGCACGTGCCACCATGATCAGTATTTTTAGTAGAGATGGGTTTTACCATGTTGGCAAGGATGGGTCTCGCGACCTCGTGATCGGCCTGTTTCAGCCTCCCAATGTGTTGGGATTATAGGTGTGAGCCACCACGTCCAGCTGATTAATTTTGCTTTTCTGAGTTTTCATTTATGGTAATGGTTAAAGCAGCTAGCCTTTACAATTATTATTCACATATAATTCTTTGTCTATCTTTTAATTGTCACACTGGTAACTGACTAAAAAAAAGAAAGCTTCTAGCCCGGGCACAGTGGCCCACACCTGTAATCCCAGCACTTTGGGAGGCCGAGGTGGGTGGATCACCTCAGGTCAGGAGTTCAAGACCAGCCTGGCCAACACAGCAAAACCCTGTCTCTAATAAAAAATACAAAAATCAGCCAGGCGTGGTGGCAGGCGCCTGTCATCCCAGCTACACGGGAGGCTGAGATGGGGAGAATTGCTTGAACCCAGGAGGCAGAGGTTGCAGTGAACCAATATTGTTTAAAGAGAAATAAGTAAGGACAAAGAGTGTGGGGGATAGTACCCTGAAACAGAGGATGGGGAGGGTATGTAAATATTATCAATATTTTACTGAATTTGTAAATATTACAAGAGCAGAATACTTACAGGATAACCTAAGCTTTTTTGTGAGTCAGTGTACTAGTTCACTAAAATGAAGTTCACTAAAGTTCACTAAAATGGTTTTTGATTTTTGCTACTTATGAGAAAACATTAAAAATGAAGCCATGAAAAGAGAAAATATTGGTGAAATTTAGATACTTCGGAAGGAAAGAGAATTTCTATACCATCTATTATATCATTGATTGTGATTATTGAGAATGAACTTAAATTTTTTTGGCTGGGGGGAGACAGAGTTTTGCTCTTGTCACCTAGGCTGGAGTGCAGTGGTGGGATCTCGGCTCACTGCAGCCTTCGTGTCTGGAGTTCAAGCAATTCTGCCTCAGCCTACTGAGTAGCTGGGATTACAGGTGCCCACCACCACGCCCAGCTAATTTTTGTTATTTTAGTAGAGATGGGGTTTCACCATGTTGGTCAGGCTGGTCTTGAACTCCTAACCTCAGGTGATCCTCCCGCTTAGGCCAAAGTGCTGGGATTACAGGTGTGAGCCCCCCCATGCCCAGCCCTTAAATTTCATTTAGACTGGAAATTTCAAGTAATGGAGAGGTGTGTTAAAGAAGTTATTGCTCTGTTACAGCAGTTTCTTAAATTTGGCACTATTGACATTTTGGGCTGGAATTTTTTTTTTTTTCACCCTGAGACAGTTTTACTCTGTCAAGCCATCACAGCTCATTGCAGCCTTGAACTCCTGGGCTCCTGCTTGAGCCTCCTGAGTAGCTGAGACCGTAGGCACGTACTGCATACCTAGCTAAATGTTTTTTTTGACTTTGTTTTTTTTTTTTTTTTTTGGTATTGTCAGGTTTTCACTATGTTGTCCAGGCTGGTCTTGAAATCCTGGGTTCAAGCGATTCTCCTGCTTAGCCTTACAAAGTGTTGGGATTATAGGCATAAGCCACTGCACCCGGCCTTGGGCTGATATTTATTTGCTGTGGGGAACTTTCCTGTGCGTTGTAGGATGTTTGTCAATATCCCTGACCGGCCAGGTGCAGCGGCTCACACCTGTAATCTCAGCACTTTGGGAGGCTGAGGTGGGCAGATCACTTGAGGCTGGAAGTTCAGAAGAGACCAACCTGGCCAACATGGTGAAACCCTGTCTCTACTAAAGATACAAAAATTAGCCAGGTGTGGTGGTGCATGCTAAGGCATGAGAATCACTTGAACTTAGGAGGCTGAGTTTGCTGTGAGCCAAGATTGCGCCACTGTACTCCAGCCTGGGTGACAGAGCAAGAATTTGTCTCAAAAAAACAAAGCAAAAATCCCTGGCCTCCACCCACGAAATGCCATTTGTATCCCCACCCCAAGTCCTGATGATAAAAAATGTCTTCAAAATGTCCCTTGTGAAATTACTAATTGAGGCTAATTGAGGTGGCTCACGACTTTAATCCCAGCCCTTCGGAAGGCCGAGGCTGGCAGATCACTTAAGCCCAGGTGACCAGCCTGGCCAATGTGGCAAAACCCTGTCTCTACTAAGAAAAAATAGCCAGATGTGGTGGTGCACACCTGTAATCCCAGCTACTCAGGAGGCTGAGGCAGGAGAATCACTTGAACCTGGGAGGTGGAGGTTGCAGGATTCTTTCACACAAGGACAGTTAAGGCCAGTTTTAAAGCTATGGGGCTTTAAATTTAAGTTAAATACATTTCTGAACTATATATTTTTTGTTTGTTTTTGGAGATGGAGTTTTGCTCTTGTTGCTCAGGCTGGAGTGCGATGGTGCGATCTCAGCTCACTGCAACCTCCGCCTCCCAGGTTCAAGTGATTCTCTTGCCTCAGCCTCTTGAGTAGCCTTGATTATGGGAGCTCGGCTCACTACAACCTCTGCTTCCCGGGTTCAAGCAGTTCTCCTGCCTCAGCCTCCTGAGTAGCTGGGATTACAGGTGCCCATCACCATGCCTGGCTAATTTTGTATTTTTAGTAGAGATGGGGTTTCACCATATTGGCCAGGCTGGTCTTGAACTCCTGACCTTGTGATCCACCCATCTCTGCCTCCCAGAGTGCTGGTATTACAGGCATGAGCCACCGTGCCCAGCCAGTTTTTTTAATTTTTAGCAGAGATGGGGTTTCATCATGTTGGCCAGGCTGGTCTCGAACTCCTGACCTCAGGTGATCCACCCACCTTGGCCTCCTAAAGTTCTGGGATTACAGGCGTGAGCCACCTCACCCTGCCTGAACTGTGTTCTTATCCTTCTGCATAATGACTTAAATTGATAATAAGTTGTGGTCATGGTTCTCAGAAACCTAAAATAATTCACTGGTGCTAATAAAAATGAGTGATTGTATTTAGAGTCAAGGTGAAACTGAATTAGGATGTATAAAATAATTTTTTTTAAATAAAAAGGACTGTGTTCGGTGGGGCGTGGTAGCTCACGCCTGTAATTCCAGCACTTTGGGAGGCCACGGTGGGCGGATCACAAGGTCAAAAGTTTGAGACCAGCCTGACCAATATGGTGAAACCCCGTCTCTACTAAAAATACAAAAATTAGATGGACGTGGTGGCGCGCGCTGTAATCCCAGCTACTCAGGAGGCTGAGGCAGGAGAATGGCGTGAACCCGGGAGGCAGAGCTTGTAGTGAGCTGAGATCTGGCCACTGCACTTCAGCCTGGGCGACAGAGCAAGACTCCGTCTCAAAAAAAAAAAAAAAAAATCAAAGTCAGTAAAAAGAAAATAGATGGTAGCCACCGTGCCATTCATCTGAAGATAATGTTTTAATACGTGTATATGGATTATATATGTATACATTTATAGTATTGTAGCTGGATTTATGTTACCTTTTTAGCATAAAATTTGGCTTTTGCTGGGCCCGGTGGCTTGCGATTGTAGTCCCAGCAACTCAAGAGGGTAGGGTGGGAAGATTGCTTGAACCAAAGAGTTAGAGGCTGCAGTGAGCTGTGATCTCACCTCTGCACACCAGCCTGAGTGACAGAGCAAGACCCATCCCTGAAAAGAAAAAAGTTGGCTGTTTTACTTTGCTTTCGATTTGTAGTATTTTCTACTTAATATAATAAACTTACTTTCTGTGAGGTACTTGAATACTTTTTAATGGTTGTTTATGAAGTGTGGTGAATTGTAATTCTGTATTTGTACATTTGGATGTACAAATAGTGTTGCTACAGCTGTCTTTTGGTATGTTTCCAGTGTTCTTAGGATAAATTCCTGAAAGTGAATTTCAGTTGAACTTCAGAGAAACATGTCAAAGTTCTTCTTTAAGCCTTTAAGTCTCCTGATATGTTTTGTCGTATTGCAGCTTGGAAAGGTTGAAATAAAATCTTCCATTATGGCTGCGTGCGGTGGCTCACACCTGTAATCCCAGCACTTTGCAATTTAGCTGATTTGGCTGATTTATCATGCCGCTGCCACCTGTACCCACCCAAAATCCATAAAAACCCCAGAAGTACGTTCTTAGCATTAAAATACATATATAAATATATATATAATTTTTTTTTTTTTGAGACAGGGCCTGGCTCTGATACCCAGACTGGAGTGCAGTATCTTTCAAAAATCTTGTCTCTATATGTAGTTTGACCCTTCAGTCTTTCCTGCCCCTCATATCTGTCCTCAATGGTTACTATGGTGAAACTCTGGGGTATCATTCAGGGGGAAAAAAATTTGGGTTGGGGTGGAGGAGGGATGGCAGCATAAGTTTTTAATACTTGATAAATGATTACCAACAGAATCAAAAATGCCTTTTCTGTCTTGCTTTTTTCACCATATAATATTCTTGAGAATAATTTCGTAACAGCACTTAACAGACCTTATTTTTCAAAGAAGGCTGCATAGCATTCTATTTTAAAGTCGTTTCACAGTATATTAGTCTCCTATTGATAGGTATCTTACGTTTTTGTCTTTTTGATCTAGGGTTGTTTTTAAGGCAGTTTGAGAACTATAGTAAGTAAAGCAGGCCAGGTGCAGTGACTCACACCTGTAAACCCAGCACTTTGGGAGGCCGAGGCGGGTGGATCACTTGAGGTAGGAGTTCGAGACCAGCCTGGCAAACATGGTGAAACCCCGTCTCTACTAAAAATACAAAAAATTAGCAGGCCATGGTGGCATGCACCTGTAGTCCCAGCTGGTCGGAAGGCTGAGGTAGGAGAATCGCTTGAACTCAGGAGGTCGAGGTTGTAGCGAGCCAGTATTACACCACTGCACTCCAGCCTGGGCGACAGAGTGAGACCCCATCTCAAAAATAAATACAATTTTAAATAAAATTATAAAAATAAAGCTGCACCCAGCTTTATTTATTTATTTATTTTTGAGACGGAGTCTCACTGTGTCACTCAGGTTGGAGTGCAGTGACGCCATCTTGGCTCACTGCAGCCTCTGCCTCCCGGGTTCAAGCGATTCTCCTGCTTCAACCTCCCAAATTCCTGAGATTAGAGGCATGCGCCACCATGCCCAGCTAATTTTTTGTATTTTTCGTATAAATGGGGTTTCACTATGTTGGCCAGGCTGGTCTCGAACTCCTAACCTCAGGTGATATGCCTGCCTTGACCTCCCAAAGTGCTGGGATTACAGGCGTGAGTCACCGCGCCTGACTCAGCATCTTATTTTTTGAGACAGGGTCTCCGTCTGTTATCCAAGCTGGAGTGTAGTGGTGTGATCTTATAGCTCACTGCAGCCTCCAACTCTTGGGCTCAAATGATTCTCCTGCCTCAGCCTGCCAAGTAGCTAGTAGTACTACAGGTGTGCACCACCATGCCTGGCTGTTTCTTTGTTTTTTTTTTGTATGGACAATCTCACTATATTGCCCAGGCTGGTCTTAAACTCCTGAGCTCAAGTGATTATCCTGCCTCAGCTACTCAAAGTGCTGGGATTGTAGGCATTAAACCACCACGTTAGGCCTGTTCTGTTTTTATTAATGTGGATGACTGCTGGTTACTACTGGCCATTTGTATATCCCTGAATTACCTCTTTGTTCTTAGCCATTTTCCCCATTTGGGTGCTTTTTCATACTGACTTCTGGGAATATTATGTTCTTTTTCTTTTGATTTACCTTAAAAATTTTATTTTTATGGATACATAATAGTTGTACGTATACATTATATATTCTCGAAGAGTTAGGCTTACCGGGGTTCCAGCCTTCAGTAATCCCATGAAGGTGAGCAAACCGAAACATACTTACTAGTTTTAGTCATTTGGTTTGTAATACATAATAGAAATGGTGCTTATCCTAAAAGAAAAATAGAAAACTTGAGGATGAGGGATCACAAATTGAAAAGGCAGTAAATATTGCATAGAGGGTTAAGTGCTGGGGTTTTTGGGTTTTCTTTTTCTTCCCTTTTTTTTTTTTGAGATAGGGTCTTGCTCTGACACCCAGGCTGGACTGCAACCTCTGTTCCCTGGCTTCAGGTGATCCTCTCACCTCCTGAGTAGCTGTGACCACAAGTGTGCACCACCATGCCCAGCTATTTTTTTTGTATTTTTGATAGAGACAGGATCTTGCCTGTTGCTCAGTCCAGTGCTGGATTTTCGTATCAAAACAGGGCTCTGCTACTTACTTGCTCTTGTGGCCAAAATGGCAAGTTATGTTTGTTTTGTGTTTTTTCATCTGCATCGAGGTATACGTCTACAGCTGGGTCAGCAAACTTTCTGTAGTAAGGTAGGGCCTGGTAGTAAATGTAGTCTGCTTTGCGGACTGCATAGGGTCTCTGTCATATGTTCTTTATTTTCTTTACAGCCTTGAAGACATTAAAAAACCCAGTCCTCAGCCTTGTCTGTAGCGTAATAAAGAGGAAATTAAAAGTGCTTATGTTATACGTGGTACATACTAAAATTTATTAAGTGGTGACTGGCAGTTTGACATTCCCTTGTGTTAGGTTAATACAGGGGTTGGCGTACTATGGCCTCAGTCCAAATGTGGCCCACTTCCCGTTTTTGTATAGCCTGTGAGCAGCTAAGCATTAAGCATTAATTTATTACTTAAATCAACAAATAAAATTTATGTGGTATACAACATGATGTTTTGACGTGTGTATGTTATGGAATGGCTAACTCAAGCTAATATTCATTACTTCACATACTTTTTTTGGTGGTGAGAACATTTAAAATCTCAATAATTTTCAGGTATACAATATGTTTTTTTGTTGTTGTTGTTCTTGTTTTTGTTTTGAGACAAAATCTTTCTCTTGTCCCCAGGCTGGAGTGCAGTGGTGCTATCTTGGCTCACTGCAACCTCCGCCTCCCAGGTACAAGCGATTCTCCTGCCTCAGCCTCCCAAGTACCTGGGATTACAGGTGCCTGCCTCCATGCCTAGCTGATTTTTGTATTTTTAGTAGAGACAGGGTTTCACCATGTTGACCAGGTTGGTCTTGAACCCCTGACCTCAGGTGATCCGCCTGCCTCGGCCTCCCAAAGTGCTGGGATTACAGGCATGAGCTACCGTGTCCGGCCACAGTATGTTCTTAATTATAGTCAACAATAGATCTCCTGAACTTATTATTCCCGACGTCTTCTCAGTCCCACCTCCACCCCCTGCTAATGATTAATTTTAAATGACTGGGGAAAAAAATTGAAACAACTGTTTCATGACACTTGAAAATTATATACATTTCTCATGTCAGTGTTCATAAATACAAACTTTTATTAGAACATAGCCATACTCATTTATATATTGAAATGCAGTTGAATTTGTCATATGACCAATTTATTAGTATTGATTTAAGTTGTTGAGCAGTTTATTCAAGTGTGGTTTTGTGGAATGAAAGAGACAGGAGGGATTATGAGGACTCTTCTTACCAGGATTGATGTATTTCACTTTTTTTGACAGGAACATTTACATTCTATTTTCTTAGCAACTCTACTTACTGCCTCCATCTGAACTATATATGGGAGGAGGTGGATATCAGCAAAGATTAACATCGGTAAATTTTGATGAATTCTTTAATTTAAAATTCTTATTTTTAAAGAGGAAATTTTGGCTGGGCACAGTGGCTCACACCTGTAATCCCAGCACTTTGGGAGGCCAAGGCAGGTGGATCACCTGAGGTCAGGAGTTTGAGACCAGCCTGACCAACATGGCGAAACCGTGTCTCTACTAAAAATAAACAAAATTAGCTGAGTGTGTTGGTGTGCACCTGTAGTCCCAGCTAGTTGGGAGGCTGAGGTGGGAGAATTGCCTGAACCCAGGAGCCGGAGGTTGCGATGAGCCAAGATCGTGCCACTGCACTCCATCCTGGGTGACAGAGCGAGACTCTGTCTCAAAAAAAAAAAAAAGGTGGGGGTGAATTTCGTTATGTTGTGAGAGCTGGAGTGTATTGCCCATCCATAGGCATGATCATAGAGTACTACAGCTCCCTAACTCCCAGACTCGAGTGATTTTCCCTCATCTGTCTCCCTAGTAGCTGGAACTACAAGCCTGTGCCACCACGCCCAGCTTTCTTAGTTTTGAGGGACTGCATTTACACCTGTGCCTTTACTGGAGTCTGTTATTCATATTGCTAGAAATTTGGAGAAGAAAGAAAGGCATAATCTCTGGAGAAAAGCCATTATTTCTGCAGATAGTTCTAAGCTTTAATTTTGACCACGTTGGTTGCCTATGGCCAATTCCTGGATTATTGACATGTTTCCAGACACAGCTATGTGAAAGCAGGGTTTATTTTTACAGTGTTTTGAGCCTTTGGTTCCAGTTCTGCTTCCACTCTTAGTCTATAAGGATCTGTATGGCAGCAACAGAATGGCCCAGCCCTCATGATTGGTTCCTTAAAAAGGCTTTAGGATATTCAGACTGGGTGGCCTGTCTGGCTTGGAATAGGACTAAGCATGTCACACTTTCACCATGGAAGAGTTAATCCATATTCTATCTGTAAGTTGTATCTCCAGTCATTTGGTTTTCATTTGGTTTTGGTCCTATCCTAGGAGGAGTGGTTTATATTAGAACAGTCCTTCCAGAGTAATTTTTTTCATTATTTCAGATTCCTTTTAGTTTTTTTTGTTTGTTTTGTGTTTTTTAAAAGGCTCTCTCTGTCACCCAGGCTGGAGAGCAGTGACATGATCATAGCTCACTGGAACCTCTTCCTCCCTGGGCTCAGGTGATCCTCCCACCTCAGCCTCCTGAGTTTCTGGGACTACAGGCATGAACCATGTGGCCAGGCTAATTTTTGTTATTTTTGTGTTTTTTGTAGAGTCAGGGTTTCGCCATGTTGCCCAGGCTGGTCTTGAACTCCTGGTCTCAAGTAACCCGCCCGCCTCAGACTTCCAAAATGCTGGGATTAGAGGTGTGAGCCACCACACCTGTACTATTTCTCTTAGTTTGAACACAGTATTTAAATCTAATAATTCAGACATGGTCCATTTCATACTTGACAGAAAGTATGAGTCAGACTCAAATCATTCAGATTCTCATATACGTAAAATGTAGGCTTGGCCAGGCGTGGTGGCACACGCCTGTAATCCCAGCACTTTGGGAGGCCGAGGCGGGTGAATCACTTGAGGTCAGGAGTTGAAGACCAGCCTGACCAACATGGAGAAACCCCATCTCTACTAAAATACAATGTTAGCCGGGGTGGTGGCGCATGCCTGTAATCCCAGCTATTCAGGAGGCTGAGGCAGGAGAATCACTTGAACCTGGGAGGCGGAGGTTGTGGTGAGCCGAGATTGTGCCATTGCACTCCATCTAGCCTGGGCAAAAAGAGCGAAACTCTGTCTCAAAAAAAAAAAAATGTAGGCTCATAAAATAAAAAATGTCCTTTATGATTTGTCTTAAAGGTAGTTAAATAGTTAATTTTAAGGGTTAACTTTGAACTGTTATAAGTAGGACATGGAGGGAAACAAGTGTAAGAGCTAAATCTAGTGTCCCATGCTTGTTTGTTTCTCTTACTCTACCCTTTAGGAAGGGTGGGGGTGGACGTGGATAAGGCACACAGTTAATTCAGGGAGGGTGGAGTCTTGGTACTTGCTCTTGTTCCCTGACCATGCTTTGGAGTTATTTTCTCTTTTAAATTCTGCATTTGGCATGCTATTATCACTTGCTTACTACTATGGATCCTATTTTATCTGTTGTCTAGCATATTCTCGTAGTGCCGAAAATACTCTAAAAGCTGTTTCCAGAAGGAGCTTTAATAAGACATTACAATGCTTAATCTCTCAAATGTAAATGTATTAGAACAAAGCATTCTGGGGAAGAAAACAGTGGTGGATTTAACACAAGTCACTTTTCCAAAACAATGGCTTTTGATTTTCTGTAAACATTGACTTTATTAAGCTTTTCCCTTGCTACTGTATGCACTGTCCATTTCTTAAATTGGAGTTATTCATAAAATTTGTGATAAATATTTGAATGTATGGCAATATTTTGGGATGCTAGGTTTTTAGCAGCATGTGGACATGTATGTGATAGCTGTTACAGAATTCACTTAAGTTTTACTTGGAAGCCTGGGTAGTAGAACCTAGAAGTTTCAGTGGGGAATTTTTTTTTAATTTGAAATATTAAATAGGTAAAAAGTCATCCTTAATTGCTATTAAACTTTTTTGTATAATGTCAGAAGTGAAAGCTCCCCACATCTGCTTACAGCCTGTTTGTATCCTTCCTGACTTGGTTGATTAAATGGACATCTCTATATACATGTGCATATAATTTCAATTTTTGCTTAGTAACAAAAACAAAAGTTATACATACTGGTGACTAATTTGCTTTTTTCACGTATGTCATGAACCATTTGCTAGGGCAGTTCATCTAGATCTCCCTCATTCTTTTTAATGGCTACATATTCCACTATTATGGATGTACCATATTTATACAACCGGTTCCCTACTGATGGGCATACGGTTGTGTCTAGTTTTTTGCTAGCATTATGATAGATTAGAGCCTGTAATGAATGGTAAGGAAGTAAGTAGATGATAGCACTACTACTTTAAAGGAAAAAGTAGAGAAGAAACTTCCTTTGCCATAGTCACTTACTAAATGAAATTTAATAAAAACACTGTCAAAAGTTGGGAGGACCAAAATTGATACTTTTTCTCTGATCTTTTTGCCATGTGTATATCTGAATTCTTTGTTTTTAAAGAAGAAACAGCATTGAAGCATTATTTGGGGGGAAAAACACACACACAAAATCCAGCAACTCAGCATTCATGAGCAACTCTATACTATACCAGTATGTGCCTGTGCAGTGGAAGGAAAACAATTTTGGTAAGGATTAAAACTTTAGCTTTAAACTTCCAACAGGTTGATATTCTAATGAATGATAAATCAAAAAAATTTTAAAATATTCTTGTATTGACAGTGCTTTTTTTTTTTTTAAAAATCACCCCACCTTGATACCTGTAATTTTAGTTTAAAGTTTCCCATTTTTCTTTAAAGAAAAAAATCTGAATTTGCAGCCAACAAAAATTAGATATCCTAAGGTTGTGTTACTTCTGACTTTTATTAAAATATCAACATTTATTAGAGATGTTTATGGGCTGACTTTGTCTTTTTCTTCAAGGGGCCAAGTTCACTAATTGCTGAGTTTTATACATGACAGCAACAGTCCTTTTGTAGGTGTGTGTTGCATCCATCTAGATGCTTTAAAATGCTCATCTATTTCATTTTTAAAATTATATGTGGGGGATTATCGGTAGTTTTTTGTTAAACATATGACATCTGTAGTTTATTTCACTAATGTAAATTTTTTCTACCTTTTACTTGATATAGGAAATATATCCTGGACAGTTCCAACCATCTCTCTGTCACAAATTCATAGCCTTGTCAGATAAGGAAGGAAAACTACTTCGCAACTATACCCAGAACATAGACACGCTGGAACAGGTTGCGGGAATCCAGAGGATAATTCAGTGTCATGGTTAGTAAACTTCAGAATGGTTTTCTGTAATTTATTTTAGTTTTTTTTTTTTTTTTTTTAACAGGCTTAATTCATTTTATTTTTCTTGTACAAAAACCCTATGTTGTAGCCACAGCTGGAGCCTGGGTCCGCTGCACAGAGACTCTGGTGTGGGTCTTGACAAGGTGGTCAGTGAATTCCTGATAGGGAGACTTGGTAAACACAGTCTCCTTCCAGAGGTCAGGGGTCAGGTAGCTGTAGGTCTTAGAGATGGCATCAAAGGTGGCCTTGGCGAAGTTGCCCAGGGTGGCAGTGCAGCCCCGGGCTGAGGTGTAGCAGTCATCAATACCAGCCATCATGAGCAGCTTCTTGGGCACAGGCGCTGAGACGATGCCAGTGCCCCTGGGTGCAGGGATGAGGCGCACCAGCATAGAGCCGCAGCGGCCTGTCACCTTGCAAGGGACGGTGTGGGGCTTGCCGATCTTGTTCCCCCAGTAGCCTCTGCGCACCGGGACAATGGAGAGTTTGGCCAAGATGATGGCCCCACGGATGGCAGTGGCCACCTCCTTGGAGCACTTAACACCCAGGCCGATGTGGCCATTGTAGTCCCCGATAGCAACAAACGCCTTGAACCTGGTGCGCTGGCCAGCACGGGTCTGCTTCTGCACCGGCATAATCTTCAAAACCTCGTCTTTCAGAGAGGCCCCCAAGAAAAAGTCAATGATCTCAGATTCCTTAATGGGCAGAGAGAAGAGGTAGATCTCCCTCAGGGACTTGATCTTCATGTCCTTGACCAAGCGGCCCAGCTTGGTGACGGGCATCCACTCTTTATCCTCGGCCTTGCCTCCGTGAGCTCCGCGGCCTCGGCCCCGGCCCCGTCCACGGCCGCGACCCCGACCCCGGATGCCACTGCCGAAACCTCCGCGGAAGCCACCGCGGTTCCCCATACCAGGGCCACCAGGGCCTCCGGGCCCCCCCGCTGCACCGGCGTCATCCGCCATTTGGTGTTCTCTCGGAGAAGAAGAATTTATTTTAGTTTTATAGGAGGATTTTTCCTCTAAAGCAGACCGCCATTGAGAAGTGAAGATAAAGCATTATTTAATCATGTTATCTCGTTAATTATAGATAACCTCAGAAAAGTAGAAAACAAAAATAATAAAAACAGAAGTATTGGCCTTCACAGTTAATTATATAAAACCTCAAATATTAATTTGCTTTTGATTTCAAAAGATGCTGCAGTTGCATGCATTCAATTATTTTAAATCTTTTCTGGCTGGGTGTGGTGACTCACGCCTGTAATCCTAGCACTTTGGGAAGCTGAAGCGGGCGGATCACATGAGGCCAGGAGTTCAAGAACAGCCTGGCCAACATGGTGAAACCCTAGCTCTACTAAAAATACGAAAATTAGCCGGGCGTGGTGGCGTACCTGTTATCCCAGCCACTTAGGAGGCTGAGGCATGAGAATCACTTGAATCTGGGAGTTGGAGGTTGCAGTGAGCCAAGATTGCACCATTGAGCTCCAGCCTGGGAGACAGAGAGTGAGACTCTGTCCAAAAAAAAAAAAAAAAACACTAATTAGAAGAGTAATGTTAGCTATTAATGAAGAAATGTGACGTCTTTATGAAACTAAAAGAACTGGATAGTTGAGATGTACAGGATTCAGAGATTCAGAAATGTTTACTGTAAAACAAGTATGAACAGGCCATTAGGTATCTAAAGTGTTTCTAAGAACTGCTGAACTAAGGTAATAGAATTGGAACTGTTCAACTCTGCAGGATTTTAGCTCTGGAGGAGCGAGTTGTTACAGTTTTGTTCAAAAGAGTAGCTTTAGAAGGCATCATTATTGTCTCAGCGATTGAGAATTGTATTCATTCTATGTATAAATAAATATATAAATTATTCATCCCCTAGATTCTCCTGTAGTGTATCACAAAATCTGCAGTGTGTTCTGAGGTTTAAAATCAAAGTTAAAAATCTTTAAACCCTGTTAACATTTCTGATGTCAAACTTTATAACATTCATGGTGTGTTCAAGAAACAGAAATACTTCATTAATAAAGCACATATATGTTGGTTGTTTTTAGGTTCCTTTGCAACAGCATCTTGCCTGATTTGTAAATACAAAGTTGACTGTGAAGCTGTACGAGGAGATATTTTTAATCAGGTAATTTGTTGCCCATATTTTAGGAATTGTGCATGTCTCTGAAGTATTTCTTCTTTTGCCTCAAAATCCTTTTTTTACCCTTAAAAGTATACGTAATACAGAAAGATTCAGGAAGAAATTAGTAATTGGGTATTTTGGTAAAATATACAAGAACCTTTCAATACCTTATATAGAAAATAGCCCTATAAAGTCTCTTAAAATTATGAAATTGACTTCTTAGTGTCTAAGCCGAACATAAAACATCAGATCATAAGCAAGTTGTTGTTGTTGTAGTTTTTCTCCTTCCTTTCCCTTTTTGTGCCTGTCAGATTTGAACCTTAAATTAGTTGTGGTAATCTTTTAAAATTATTTCCTACATGTTCATTGCCAAAAAATATAGGAAAATGTAGCAGAAAATAAAAATTATCCAGAAATATGTCCTGTGTGCTTAGCAATATATAGAGTTAATTATATTATTATGAAAGGAAGAATAGTATATTAAAATGGAATCATTGTTCGGGTACAGTGGCTCATGCTTGTAATCCCAGCACTTTGGGAGGCTGAGGTGGGTAGATCATTTGAGGTCAGAAGTTCGAGACCAGCCTGGCCAACATGGCAAAACCCCGTCTCTCCTAAAAATACAAAAATTAGCCTGGCATGGTAGCATATGCCTTTAATCTCAGCTACTTGGGAGGCTGAGGCAGGAGAATCATTTGAACTCAGGAGGTGGAGGTTGTAGTGAGTTGAGATCATGCCACTGCACTCCAGCCTGGGCAACAGAATGAGACTGCATCTCAAATAAATAAAATGGAGTCATTTTGTTTTACAAATGTGTATTTTTCTTTTAAAGGATTAATTCCCATTTTGTGTATATACACACATTGTGTTTTTCCTCTTATATGATGGACTCTTTAATGTCAAGTGTTTTTCTATATAGATATTATAACAAGAGCATAGAATTTCACTGTTTCATAGTATGTTAATAAACTACCCATCATTGACATTTAGATTGTTATCCAGTTGCTGTGTATCTATAGCTTTTCTGTTTTTTGTTGTTTTTTTTTTATAATTCTGAAATGTATTCTTAGAGGTATGGAAATGTTGACTATTTCTAACTTGAGCTTACTGTTTGCTTCTCTGCCTCAACCAAAATCTGAAAATACGTAGGTAGTTCCTCGATGTCCTAGGTGCCCAGCTGATGAACCGCTTGCTATCATGAAACCAGAGATTGTGTTTTTTGGTGAAAATTTACCAGAACAGTTTCATAGAGCCATGAAGTATGACAAAGATGAAGTTGACCTCCTCATTGTTATTGGGTCTTCCCTCAAAGTAAGACCGGTAGCACTAATTCCAAGTAAGTTGGTGATGGTTTTTGGAGATCATTTCTATATATAATGTCATGGGTTGTGGATCTGTATAATAGACCCTAACCCTAGTAATCTTACTCTGCTTCTGTTTGAAAGAGTGGTGAAGAGCTAATTTTCGAAATTGTTCGTTTATTTATTTATTGAGATGGAGTTTCCCTCTTGTTGCCCAGGCTGGAGTGCGGTGGCGTGATCTCAGCTCACTGCAACCTCCGCCTCCTGGGTTCAAGCGATCCTCTGCCTCAGCCTCCTGAGTAGCTGGGATTACAGTTGTCCACCAACATGCCTGGCTAACTTTTTATATTTTTAGTAGAAACCGGGTTTCGCCATGTTGGCCAGGCTGGTCTCGAACTCCTGAGCTCAGGTGATCCACCTGTCTTGGCATCCCAAAGTGCTGGGATTACAGGCATGAGCCACCATGCCCGGCCAGAAATTGTTTATTTTTAGTAGAGATGAGGTCCTGTTGTGGAGGAGAGGAAACAATATTAAATCCCTAGATTCAAACTGGATTCGAACTCCTGGGCTCAAAGATCCTCCTGCCTCAGCCCCTTGAGTAGCTAGGATTACAGGCACAAGCCTCCACATCTGGCTAAACTATTTTTTATGTGGCATTGTTGTTCATTGAGACTGGTGAATCTGACATTTTGATGGGGTGTGGAGGGTCGTCAAAACACAAGTAATGCTAGTGACTCATGCCTGTAATCTCAGCACTTTGGGAGGCCAAGGTGTGTGGATCCCTTGAGGGCAGCAGTTTGAGACCAGCCTGGCCAACATGGTGAAACCCTGTCTCTACTAAAAATACAAAAATCAGCTGGGCGTGGTGGTGTGCGCATGTAGTCCCAGCTACTCGGGAGGCTGAGGTGTGAGAACCGCTTGAACCCAGGAGGCAGAGGTTGCAATGAGCCGAGATTGTGCCACTGCACTCCAGCCTGGGCGACAGAGTGGGACTCTGTCTCAAAAAATCAAAAACAAAAAAACCCACAAGTAATGCTAAACTCTACTTCTGATTTATGTGAAAAATTAAGACAAAGGTAAAGAGTGTAACTTAGACTTTTTGGTGGAATGTGTTTTTGTAATGTTAGCATCAATTTATGAAATGGTCGTTAATCCTCATATTTTTTATTCTTAATAAGATTACAGTTGTTGATCTTTCAAATTTAATTGATTTCACATTTAATAAATTCAAATATATAGTTTGGTAGAAGGTAGAAGTGTAACGTACCATGTAAGATAGAATTTGGGGGCTCAAAATGATTGGTTCATTCTTGTTGTAATAATAGCCAAGTCATAATGGTGATATGTTGGTCTAGTTTACCCAAAAGGGTGTGTGTATAAAATGTTCACATAAAATTTAAATCCCTATTACTCTCAGGAACATTTCTTTGTCATATATATTCACATACTGTTTCCTCCTCTAGTTTAGAACCAGAGGAGGAGGAGGAGAGAGAGATTTCAGTTGCATCAGATGTGTCCTTTCACAAGTGAGAGAAAGAGGAGAGGAAACAATATTAAATCCCTAGCCAGAGAATTTAATTAGACCCCACATCAGCAGTCAAGGCAGCCAGAGTAAACAGTTGAAGGAAACATGGAGTCAAGCTCTTCAATTTTGTGTCTATCCCATATCTCGTGGCTTTAGCAGTTAACTCAGTCTTACCTAATTAGCTGTGAAATTCTGTTAAAGTAGAATACAAGACAATTTGCAATTAAATGAAACATGAAAATTTAATATACAAGTCCCTTTGTTCTTGAGTTACTCTTTTTATTTATTTATTTATTTTTTATTTTTTTATTTTTTTTTTTGAGACGGAGTCTCGCTCTGTTGCCCAGGCTGGAGTGCAGTGGCTGGATCTCAGCTCACTGCAAGCTCCGCCTCCCAGGTTCACGCCATTCTCCTGCCTCAGCCTCCCAAGTAGCTGGGACTACAGGCGCCCGCCACCTCGCCAGGCTAGTTTTTTTGTATTTTTTAGTAGAGACGGGGTTTCACCGTGTTAGCCAGGATGGTCTCGATCTCCTGACCTCGTGATCCACCCGTCTCAGCCTCCCAAAGTGCTGGGATTACAGGCTTGAGCTACCACGCCCGGCCCGAGTTACTCTTTTTAAAGCAAATTCAGAGGCACTCTGCTTAAAAGCTTTTTTTTTAATTTTTAAGAGATGGGTGTCTTGCTGTAGCTCAGGCTAGAGTGCAGTGATGCAGTTATAGCTCACTGCAGCCTTGAACTCCTGGGGACAAGCAATCCGTCCACTTCAGCTTCCCGAGTAGTTAGGACCACACACGCACACCATGCTTGACTAATGAAAAAAAATTTTTTTTTGTAAAAACGGGATTCACTTTGTTGTCCAGGCTGGTCATAAACTCCTGGCCTCAAGTGATCCTTCCTCCTCTGCCTCTCAGAGCATTAGGATTACAGGCATGAGTTACCACGCCCAGTCCTTAAAAACTTTTATTTCGAAAGCTTTCTGTGGGATAGTATGGTGTGTTGCAAAGATAATTAAAAAAAGAAACAGGTTTACAATAGTGTAGAATTTATTTGTATGACTTTTTTCCTCCCCTCCCCTCCCCCCCACTCCCTTCCTCCCTTCCTTCCATCTTTCCATCTTTCCATCCTTCCTTCTTCTGTTTGTCCTTCCTTCCTTCTATATATCCGTCCTTCTGTCCATTCGTCCTTCCTTCCCATCAGTCCATCCTTCTGTCCGTCCGTCCGTCCTTCCTCCCATCCTCCCTCCCATCCTTCCATCCTCCCTCCCATCCTTCCTCCTGTCCTCCTTGCCTCCCTCGTTGCCCAGGCTGGAGTGCAATGGCGTGATCTTGGCTCAGTGCAGTCTCTTCCTCACTACAGTCTCTGCCTCCTGGATTCAAGCATTTCTCCTCCCAAGAAGCTGGGATTAGAGGCATGCGCCACCACACACCCAGCTAATAGTAGAGACGGGTTTTCACCATGTTGGTCAGGTTGGTCTTGAACTCCTGAACTCAGGTGATCTGCCTGCCTCGGCCATCCAAAGTGCTGGGATTACAGGTGTCAGCCACCGCACCCGGCTCACCTTCTTTATATCAGGAGCTACTTAAGTAGAACATTTATGTGCCAAGAACTCTTCTATGCACTTGACTTATTAACTCATTTAATCTTCACCACAGTCTTGTGGAAAAGTACTATTATCCCCATTCTACAGACAAGGAAATTTGAGGTTCAGAGTGGGAAAGTCTGGAAATACTGCTTAGGGGTAACCAGGTGACAGGAGCAGAACCTGAACGTTTTATAAAAGACATTTAACTGCCCATCTGCTTGCTTGATGAAATGTAATGGCTTGGTTAAGTATTTAGTGCATGGGTTTTTTTTGGAAATTTGGAGCTCAAGCCCTTGTTGGATTTTTGTGTAATGTATCTGTTGTGGTTTTATTAGCTTACTTCCTCCTCCTTTTTTCTAACTCTTATTTTTCACCCTATTTTAGGTTCCATACCCCATGAAGTGCCTCAGATATTAATTAATAGAGAACCTTTGCCTCATCTGCATTTTGATGTAGAGCTTCTTGGAGACTGTGATGTCATAATTAATGAATTGTGTCATAGGTTAGGTGGTGAATATGCCAAACTTTGCTGTAACCCTGTAAAGCTTTCAGAAATTACTGAAAAACCCCCACGAACACAAAAAGAATTGGCTTATTTGTCAGACTTGCCACCCACACCTCTTCATATTTCAGAAGACTCAAGTTCACCAGAAAGAACTTCACCACCAGATTCTTCAGTGATTGTCACACTTTTAGACCAAGCAGCTAAGACTAATGATGATTTAGATGTGTCTGAATCAAAAGGTCGTATGGAAGAAAAACCACGGGAAGTACAGACTTCTAGGAATGTTGAAAGTATTGCTGAACAGATGGGAAATCCGGATTTGAAGAATGTTGGTTCCAGTACTGGGGAGAAAAATGAAAGAACCTCAGTGGCTGGAACAGTGAGAAAATGCTGGCCTAGTAGAGTGGCAAAGGAGCAGATTAGTAAGCGGCTTGATGGTAAGAAAGGCAATCGAACCATTTTGAAAGTATAGTTGTCATAACAATATTTCCAAAAAATTAGCTATTTCGGCAGGTTAATCGATAGGGTAGCTTTATGTAGTTGATTCTGTTTAGAGAAACTGTACAGTTCGTAATCAGAAAGGTAAATCTTCTGGTATCCTTCATAATACAGAGAAGGAAGTGTTTAATAGTGCTCTGTATGTTTTCTCTGGGGGATGGAAAAATAAGAATGGGTTATTAGCTGGCGGAAACGACAGATTTGGGTGCTTATTGTGGGTTAGCTGCTTTACATATGTTACCTGATTTTAATCTTCTGAGGTAGAATCTATTACTTTCTTCTGCAGGTGGGAAAACTCAGGACCATAGAGGTTAAATACCTTATGCACGGTAAATACTAAGAAGTGAAAGAACCAGATTAAAATTCCAGTCTATTTGTGCTTAGAGCCTGCCCCCTTAACTACTATGCAGTGTTGTCTGAGATTTAGAACACATCTGTGTTTCCTCTGAGGACTTGGAAAGAATCCGTGATTCTTCTCCACTGAATATAGAAATAGTTTCTACCCTGTTTAGAACACGCATAGTCTTTATCAATCAGTGTTAATAGGTGATTTCACTTTCTACTGTTTGGTGAAATCACTTTCTACTGTTTGGAAGCTGATGTTTTAAGTCCAAGTAGTCTGGTCGAAATTCCTAACTTAATGTTAGAAAAATACTGTTAAAAAAAAAAAAAAACCACTGTAACTTAGCTATAATTTAGAACTGTAAGTCTCATTCCATTTATCATACTTGGTGAAAACTGACAAATTTTAGACAACTGTATTTGAGTATTCCAGTCATTTGCTGTAAATACATTGTAGTTCAGTTGAATAAACCTTTGGCCTTTTTCATATTAGGCACTGTGGTAAGTTCTGGAGACACAGTGATTAATGTTGTATGTAATTATAAATGTGGGTGTTACTCATTCATACTTTGGTATAGGTGCTGCTGAAGAACAAAGTATTATTGTTTTGAACAAAACATCACCCAAAAGGTAGTTTGTTTTTTTTGTTTTTTTTTGGTTTTTTTTTTTTTTTTTTTTTTTTTGGTGATGGAGTCTCACTCTTGCCCAGGCTGGAGTGCAGTGGCACAATGTCAGTTCACTGCAACCTCCGCCTCCCGGGTTCAAGTGATTCTTCTGCCTCAGCCTCCTGAGTAGCTGAGATTACAGGCGTGTGCCACCATGCCCGGGTGATTTTTGTATTTTTAGTAGAGACAGGGTTTTGCCATGTTGGTAAGTCTAGTCTCAATCTCCTGACCTTGTGATCCACCCGCCTCGGCCTCCAAAAGTGCTGGAATTACAGGCGTGAGCCACCATGCCCAGCCCCAAAAGGTAGATCGCACTTGGAGATTAGATTATACAAGGCTTTCTAAGGAGCAAAATATTTAACAATAGGTAGGGATTTAAAAAGAGCAGACGTGTTCCCAGGGGAAACTAGAAAAAGCATAGAGGGATGCTTATGTTTGCAACTTGTGGCAGAAGTCAGAAAGTAGAAAAATTGCTACTGACTTAGGTAATATACGGTCATCTCTATCATATACAAAGTCTACCTGTGCACTAGGACTTGCACTGGGAACTTTTCTTGAATGTCATTTTGGCAGATGTGTCAAACGCATAAATCTCTTTTCCCAGGAAATAGAGTTAACCTGGAGCAGTCATTTTTATTTTTTTACATTTTTATTTATTTCTTTTTTGAGATGGAGTTTTGCTCTTGCTGTCCAGGCTGAAGTACAATGGCGTGATCTCGGCTCACGGCAACCTCCGCCTTCTGGCAACCTTCGCCTCCCCAGGTTCCAGCGATTCTCCTGCCTCAGCCTCCCGAGTAGCTGTAGCTGAGACCACAGGCACGTGCCCTCATGCTCAGCTAATTTTTTTTTTTTTTTTTTTTAGTTTTTGTAGAGACAAGTTCTTGCCACATGGCCCAGACTGATCTTGAACTCCTGGGCTCAAGCAGTCTGCCTGCCTTGGCCTCCCAAAGTGTAGGGATTACAGGTGTGAGCCACTGTGCCCTGCCTGTGGTGTCTTAGGAAACTGATGAGTACTATGTATCTGTTGTAATAGAGGGAAATAAGTGGTTTTCACAGTGATTTGTAGTGGACTGTGAAATAAATTTCAGGGATTCAGGTCAGAATTGTCACACAGGTTGTAGTCAGGGTGAGAACTGGGTCATGATGCAGTATAAAAAAGTTTGAGAGCCACTTTGGAGAGACTTTAGGTTTGCCACCTACCAATGTGGTAACCAGGCTTTTGTGAATTAGTCTGGGATACGGTACAATAAATATTACATTTATTATGTGTGAAAAGAGATGTTAAGTTAGGGGACATATTGTGAATTCAAGGGTAGAAAACTTTTCCATCAGTTTTTAGGGATCCTACTGTTTCACTTAAACCCCAAATGGCCAAGCTAGGATTCATTTGGTGTGCTCTAGAAAGAACTTTATTGGTATTCATGGATTAAGATTACATCTTAGAGGACTTCAAAAGCATCTTAGACTGTATCTGTATATACACACACATTCTGAATCAGTAGGTGGCTCATGGGGCCTGAGATCTTCTCGAGTGAATCTAAATTTAGATTCACAGGTGATACTGTAGATTCAGTGTCTACAGACTACACTATGAATTTGTGGTGATTACATTATTGACAATATTTTAGGTTTATAATCAGAAAAAAGTTAAATGAAAATAGTTAATGAAGATGCTTTAAAAGCCTGTGTGCTTTAGAGAAGTTGCTTAATGAACACAAATTGGGTATCTAATGTAGGCTGGGCTGGATACTTCATTTTCATCAAATCTTTTTAAAATAATTGGTGAAATAACCTTTATTGAATATGGTTCTCTACATTTTTCGCACTTCCCTCCTTCATAGGGTTGTGAAAATTTATTTCATTCTCTAGATGAGGAAATTGAGGCACAGAGGTATACTTACAAATTTACAAAAATATAATAAATGGCAGAACTAAGATTTGAACCCAGGACTAAGTGTATTGCTTGTATTTATTTAATTTTTAAGAGACAGGCCATCACTGTGTTGCCTAGGCTGGCCCTTGAACTCCTGGGCTCAAGCAGTCCACCCGCCTCATCCTCCTGAGTAGCTGGAACTGCAGGCACATCATGGCCTCCCAGTTGTTTTTAAACACTAATGGTAGTCTTTCATAAGGACACTTACAAAAGGCAGAGCCGGTACCCACACTTCATTCCAGACTGCTCAGACTTAGAAAACTGAAAGTAACGTTTTCATCATTATATTTCAGGTAATCAGTATCTGTTTTTGCCACCAAATCGTTACATTTTCCATGGCGCTGAGGTATATTCAGACTCTGAAGATGACGTCTTATCCTCTAGTTCTTGTGGCAGTAACAGCGATAGTGGGACATGCCAGAGTCCAAGTTTAGAAGAACCCATGGAGGATGAAAGTGAAATTGAAGAATTCTACAATGGCTTAGAAGATGAGCCTGATATTCCAGAGAGAGCTGGAGGAGCTGGATTTGGGACTGATGAAGATGATCAAGAGGCAATTAATGAAGCTATATCTATGAAACAGGAAGTAACAGACATGAACTATCCATCAAACAAATCATAGTGTAATAATTGTGCAGGTACAGGAATTGTTCCACCAGCATTAGGAACTTTAGCATGTCAAAATGAATGTTTACTTGTGAACTCTATAGAGCAAGGAAACCAGAAAGGTAATATTTATAGATTGGTAAAATAGATTGTTTTTCATGGATAATTTTTAACTTCATTATTTCTGTACTTGTACAAATTCAACACTAACTTTTTTTTTTTAAAAAAAGGTACTAAGTATCTTTAATCAGCTGTTGGTCAAGACTAACTTTCTTTTAAAGATTCATTTGTATGATAAATTCATATGTATATATAATTTTTGTTTTTGTCTAGTGAGTTTCAACATTTTTAAAGTTTTCAAAAAGCCATCGGAATGTTAAATTAATGTAAAGGGAACAGCTTATCTAGACCAAAGAATGGTATTTTCACTTTTCTTTGTAACATTGAATGGTTTGAAGTACTCAAAATCTGTTAACTCTAAACTTTTGATTCTTTAACACAATTACTTATTTTTAAACACTGGCATTTTCCAAAACTTGTGGCAGCTAACTTTTTAAAATCTCAAATGACATGCAATGTGAGTAGAAGGAAGTCGACAATAGGTGGGAGGGCACTCGGTTGTCTTTACTTTTAAAAGTAATACTTGGTGCTAAGAATTTCAGGATTATTGTATTTATGTTCAAATGAAGATGGCTTTTGTACTTCCTGTGGACATGTAGTAATGTCTATATTGGCTCATAAAACTAACCTGAAAAACAAATAAATGCTTTGGAAATGTTTCAGTTGCTTTAGAAACAATAGTGCCTGCCTGGATCCCCTTAGTTTTGAAATATTTGCCATTGTTGTTTAAATACCTATCACTGTGGTAGAGCTTGCATTGATCTTTTCCACAAGTATTAAACTGCCAAAATGTGAGTATGCAAAGCCTTTCCGAATCTATAATAATGGTACTTCTACTGGGGAGAGTGTAATATTTTGGACTGCTGTTTTCCATTAATGAGGAGAGCAACAGGCCCCTGATTACAGTTCCAAAGTAATAAGATGTTAATTATAACTCAGCCAGAAAGTACATGTCTCCTTCCATTGGGAGGATTTGGTGTTAAATACCAAACTGCTAGCCTAGTATTATGGAGATGAACATGATGTAACTTGTAATAGCAGAATAGTTAATGAATGAAACTAGTTCTTATAATTTATCTTTATTTAAAAGCTTAGCCTGCCTTAAAACTAGAGATCAACTTTCTCAGCTGCAAAAGCTTCTCGTCTTTCAAGAAGTTCATACTTTATGAAATTGCACCGTAAGCATTTATTTTTCAGACCATTTTTGAACATTACTCCCAAATTAATAAAGTATTCCTCTGTTGCTTTAGTATTTATTACAATAAAAAGGGTTTGAAATATAGCTGTTCTTTATGCATAAAATACCCAGCTAGGACCATTACTGCCAGAGAAAAAAAATCGTATTTGAATGGCCATTTCCCTACTTAAAAGATGTCTGAATCTGAATTTATTTGGCTACACTAAAGAATGCGGTATATTTAGTTTTCCATTTGCATGATGTGTTTGTGCTATAGATAATATTTTAAATTGAAAAGTTTGTTTTAAATTATTTTTACAGTGAAGACTGTTTTCAGCTCTTTTTATATTGTACATAGTCTTTTATGTAATCTACTGGCATATGTTTTGTAGACTGTTCAATGACTGGATATCTTCAACTTTTGAAATACAAAACCAGTGTTTTTTTACTTGTACACTGTTTTAAAGTCTATTAAAACTGTCATTTGACTTTTTTCTGTTAACTTACATTGTTTAAGGTATATAATTTTTAAATCTTGCAGAATTTGTACAGCTTCGAATGCTATAGTATTAGATGCTTGCTTTCTCATACTACATTTCTTCAGTTTATTACATTAGTCTCACCAGACCAGTACTTGCAAACACTGATGGTGCTGATCGTAGCAGGCGATGCATCACCACCAAGCATTTCAGAACTATTTCAACCATTTTAGGCTAGAGGCCTGAGCAAGTAAAACGTGGGGAAAAGGCAGGGCAGGGCCTAAGAAGGATGTGACAATGTCCTATGATAAAGGACCAGAAGTTTGGGATTCGAGAGAGAACAGGAAGTGGTGGATAGTGAAAATCCATGTGATGCAAAGGCTGGGTTAACTGAAAATCTGTTCTTGGATGCCAGGTCTTTTAAGTCCAAAGACTACAGATGACATTTGGTATCAACTTTTTGAGGCTGACCTGAGAACCTACGTATTTTGAGGGAGAAAGTACTCTTGAAGAGGTCAGCAGTGTCCCCCTTAAAATGTATATGTAACTTGGTCAGGTGCTGCGGCTCACACCTGAAATCCCAGCACTCTGGGAGGCCTAGGCGGGCGGATCACCTGAGGTTAGGAGTTTGAGACCAGCCCGGCCAACATGGTGAAATCCCGCCACCATGCCCGGCTAATTTTTTGTATTTTTAGTAGAGACGGGGTTTCACCGTGTTAGCCAGGCTGGTCTCGAACTCCTAGACTCAAGCCATCTGCCCACCTCAGTCTAACAAGTGCTGGGATTACAGGTGTGAGCCACCACGCCCAGCCTGCATTCTGGTTTTTATTTCCTTTTAATTGAAAGGAATGTCTTGGTTCTGCTGTCTTAATCATCCTGAACAATGGCTACTAGCTTGAATGACTAAGTTAAGACAGGAGAGCTACAAACACACTATATATTTGTACCTTACAAATAGATGTGTGGAGGCCAAATACTTCAGTACTTAGCCAACTCAATAATCAAAGTCCCTACAATTTAGCAAATGATCTGCACCTTTGCTGCTCTTATCTACAAAGCTCGGGACTTTTCTTGTTTTTTAAAAGTAAATGGCAATTTCAGAAATCTTCAATGGTATTTTAACTTTCCACCATGAATCTCCTTGCTGTTAATACATTGTATCATAGTCTAGAGTAACAGGGAGGAAGTGTCCCCAAATTAAGCTTTGTACAATGTGCTCCCGGATGAGATGCTATTCTCTTGTTATAATATTTGTTCATGGAACTATCAATCCAAAGTGCCTGCTATTTCACAGATCGGCTTCATAATATACAAAGGTTACTACTATTGAGAAACAGCATCTGACATGTTTTTGATTCAAATAATTACTACCTCAAGGAGTGGACGAACAGGGAATATGGTATAATATCAGGTACGTGGAGACATTCTCATGGGGAAGAATGCCACTACTTTGAGGAAAAGTACCTTAGGTGAGAACATTGTTTTAGTGCTTCTATCTATAGAAGAGTTCTATGGTTCGCCAATAGTTTCTTAAGTTGACCTACTGAAAAGTACAAGTCCACAACCCCTCATCCAACCCCTTGGGCTTATTTGCATTTTGGAATTACGAATTTTAAAGAATTTTTTAAAGCACCCAACAGGGGTCATAGTCTTATTTAGTGAATACCATAAATAGCTTCAACAATTCAGATCAGGTTTTTCTGCAAAGTGAGAGATGACAATATTTTCAGGTTTTTTAGATTTTAGAATTACAGGTTAAGAGACTGCAGACCTCTATAAATTCGTATAGGAATAGAAACAAGCAATCTGAAATTTAAGAGACCTTCCCTGAGCCATCCCTCTTTTTGAAAAATTTTGACTCTTATATGAGAACCACTGAAAGTTTAAATATTAAAACAATAAATCTTTATTAAACAGTTTTCACGGCATTTTAAAATAAATTTAAAAAATAAATATTTGCATTCTAGCAGAAAGTCACAGGTATTGCGTCAACTCACTTTTACAATTTAATGGCATGAGATAACTAAGCATCAGCACCATAAAACCGTTAAGATTTGCTGCTTAAATTCAAGGAAATAGCTCTAAAGCCCTGCAGCATCAATACTTTTGAAAGCTATAACCCAGTGATTGGTGCTCATAGTAGCCAATGTTTCTTTCTATTACTGGCAACTGTGGAGACAGTTCTTCCAGTACTAAATATTAATAAGTTCTCTGATCAACAATCCCCCATCTATCAGCATGTCATGTCAGGATTCACAAAAGAGAAAAGAATTGCAGGCTATGTAGTATATTCCCTATTTGTGATTTAGGTTTGCACAAAGACACTTACGCTAGCAAAAAAGAAAAGATCGTGTTTCCACCATGCTACCTTTTTTTTCTTTTTATAGAGTTTCAGAGTAAGATTTAAATCATAATTTTTAACCTCTAAAAGTCTGCTCAAGTTCAATTACAACCATAGAAACTGTACTGGTATCAGAACATAACTATTTTATTACAAAACTTAACATTATTTACAAAATGAAAAAATAATGAAATGACTATTGCAGGCCAAAGTTAAAGGTTTTTCACTCAATGATTGAAGAAAAATTAAGCAATATTTCCATGCACTCACACCAGATCATTTCTGAAATATGCAAACTCTTAAAACTCATGTTAGTAGAACTTTAATGTATTCACAATACTTGTTATGTTTATTGGAAGATGGTCAAAAAAATCCATGGTTCTGTACAATAATATTAACAGTTTGTTCATTTTCCTTTAATGTTTTGACTTCCATGAACACTCGTAGATTGAACATTCTGCAAGTAAGAATTATAATAGTACCTCTGTCACCTTGCTGAATTCATCACCACAAGAAAAACACAAATAGTTTAATGCTTTTGCACTAAACTGAATAGTTGAACTCCAAAGTTATATTAAACTGAAGCCTTCATTGTGATCAATAGCTTGGATCAGTTTAGAGCGTAGAGTTTCTTTATCTGTATATTTTGGAAGATCCAGAAGATTAAAACAAGTATGGGAAACTGGGAGATATTCCTCACCACCTCCTGTTGACTGGATGACTAGTTTCAGACTCTTCATACCAAGAATAGGAATGCGATCACTACCTGTCAAAAATACTGCCAAGAAAGAAACCATTCAGTCAACCACTTCAAAACACAAAGTAGCAAGTCATATTTTGTACAGTCACTACAGCAGAGCTTCACATTAACATCTGCTCTAATGTGTTAACTTACTCCCTAATTTGTGGAAGACAGGTTTTTTGAGACACATTCTAATTGCTCATTCACACAATACTTTTTCTTTAAAAGTATAATCTTAATACTGGCACAAAGGAAGTGCTTAATAAATGTTTGATAAGTAACTATTGTCATTGCCAAAACATTTTGAGAGCCCTTTTTTGGAAAAAGCCATTTAGAACTAGTTGACAAACCAAATACAAAATGCAGTTTTGATTATGATTTCTTTTTCTATTTGCTTCATTTCTGGGTTTTGTTTTTTTTTTTTAAATCAGAAATTTATAATGGGCAGCCAAAATTCAAATCATTCTTTTTTTTTTTTGAGGCAAGCCTTGCTCGGTTGCCTAGGCTGCAGTGCAGCCTCGACCGCCTGGGCTCGAGCAATCCTCTCACCTCGGCTTCTGGAGTAGCTGGGAGCATAGGCGCGTGTCACCAAGCCCAGGGCTAATTTTTGTAGAGATGAGGTTTTGCCATGTTGCCCAGGCTCAAAACACTCTTAAAGAGTAATGATTTCTCATCCTTATGACATACAGAAGAATTTGACCAAGATTCTCGGGGAGATTGCTAAAACATTCTTGGCAACAGCAGGAGTATCAAAGGAAGTGTCACTGATTTGGACACATAAATTCTGACAACTTTAAAAATAAGTCAAATTTCAATTAGAATACAGACTTTAACAGAAGAAAGATACTCAGGCATCAGTTATAAATGAGGGAACTAAAGCCTGAAAAAGCTTTATTTTATATAGAAATTGCCAAAGTTTTAGTCTTGAAGCAAAAAGAAAATGAAGACCAAAAAGAAAAGAGCAATACAGTTCGCCCTTCATATCTGTGAATTGTGTATCCATGGATTCAACCAACTGCAAATGGAAAATATTTTCAAAAAATGGCTGCTTGTGACTGTACTGAGTATGTCAACTTTTTTTCTTCACACTGGTCCCTCAACAATACAGTATAACAACTATTTACATAGCATTTACTTTGTATGAGGTATTAATACAGGTATATTCACATGTCAATGATGAGGATATGTTCTGGGAAATGCATCATCAGGCGATTTCATTGTGTAAACATCATATATTTATACAACCTAGACAGTACAGTCTACTACACACCTAGGTTACGTGATACAGTCCTACTGCTCCCAGGCTACAAACCTGTACAGCATGGTACTGTACTGATTTCTGTAGGTAACTGTAACATAACAGTAGGTATCTGTGTATCTAAACACAGAAAAGGTACAGTAGGTTATTATAAGGTATTATAATCTTAAGGGACCACTATCATATATGTGGGGTCTCGTTCACTGAAAAGTCATTATGTGGCACATGACTGTAATCTAGAGATGACTGAAAGTATAAGGATGTGCATAGGTTATATGCAAATACGATGCCAATTTATATAAGAAACTTGAGCGTATATTGGATTTGGGTATCCTTGGCAGGGAGGTCTTGGAACCAATCCCCCAGTGTATGCCAAAGGATGACTATACTCCAGAGATCTTTTTAGAAATCTAAAAGGAATTCTACAATCCTAGTTTATTGTAACTAGTTTATTGTAACTGTAACATAGCTATAGTTTGCTTTCATTTCCAAGTTAGCTTCTGTTTTACTTCATAGAATGAATCAATGCTATTTTGGAGGCAAACTGAATTTAGCCTTTGAAATAAGAAAATACATGTACTGAAGAGTGCAGATCAGTACTTTTTCAAAAAAATTACTTGAAGATTAAAAACAGGACTTTGGAATAATACTATAATTAGATTCCAGTCTCATAAAGTATACAACTAATTAGAAATACTTACACAGAAACTGCTTCTTCTTTTCCAATGGTAATTCGTGAAATACTTCCCAAAAAATTTTTATCGTAGGATGTTCTGCCCAATATTCCCCTTTGTATTCTGTATTCTAAAAACAACATAATCTTTTATTAGTATGAAGGGACACACTGGCTAATATATTAGCACATAAAGCTAACATGGTCCAGGAGTTTGAAACTCGTGCAATTCAATGGATTGCCCACTGCTTCCTGGACATTTACAATTTGAAGTTATTAGTTCCAGGTGAAAAAGAAATACGTAAGAATCACCAGAAATCTTTCCCAGCACTTCAAATAACATGATAGGATCATACTATCATCTTCAAAAGTAAAATAAAGAGAAACTAGAATTACTAAAATAATGTTGTAGGACCATTAAAAGTTTGACATGGAATTATCTGTGATAATCAGAAAATTTCCTTTTTCTGTATTCATGAACAGAAGTCAAACATTACAATTTATCTCTCCTTTTAAAAATATGGTACTAAGTGACACTCAAAATTTTCTGAGGTAGTTTACAAGATGGCCACCAGTGAGCACTGCCTCCTGGTATTCATGCCCGTGTGTAATAAGGACATTGTGAATATAAGGAACGTATGACTTCTGAGACTAAATCATAAAAAAAAACCTCTATGGCTGGGCATGGTGGCTCACTCCTGTAATCCCAGCACTTTGGGAGGTGGAGGCGGGCGGATCACAAGGTCAGGAGATCGAGACCATCCTGGCTAACACAGTGAAACCCTGTCTCTACTAAAAATACAAAAAAAAGTTAGCCAGACATGGTAGTCTGCGCCTGTTGTGCCAGCTGCTGGGGAGGCTGAGGTGGGACAATGGCGTGAACCCGGGAGGCAGAGCTTGCAGTGAGCCGAGATCGCACCACTGCACTCCAGCCTGGGTGACAGAGCAAGACAAAAACAAACAAACAAAAACCTCTATGGCTTCAGCCCTTCTTCTGGATCACTCACTCTGGGGGAACCAGTTGTCATTTTATGAGGATATTCAAACATCCCTATATGAAGAGAAGTACTCATGGTGCTATACTGAGGTCCCTGCCAACAGTCAGATGAGTAAGCCACCTTGGAAGTGAATCTCTATCCTTAACCATGCTTTTAGACGACTATAGCGCCAGCCAATATTCTGACTGCAACTTCATGAGGGAACCTTGAGCCCAAACTACTCAGCTAAGCCACTCCTGAATTCCTGACCCACAGAAACTATAAAACAACACAGTTTCATTGTTATTTTGAAGCCAATAAGTTTTGAGGTAATTTGAAGCCAGTAAGTTTTGGGGTAATATATCTCCCCTTTCAAAAATATTAGTACTGGCCAGGCGTGGTGGCTCACGCCTGTAATCCCAGCACTTTGGGAGGCCGAGGCAGGTGGATCACTTGAGGTCAGGAGCTCCAGACCAGCTTGGCCAACATGGTGAAACCCCATCTCTACTAAAAATACAAAAATTAGCTGGGCGTGGTGGCACATGCCTGTAATCCCAGCTACTTGGGGGAGGCTGAGGCAGGAGAATTGCTTGGACCCAGGAGGCGGAGGTTGTAGTGAGCCGAGACTGCGCCACTGCACTCCAGCCTGGTCAACAAGAGCGAAATTCCATCCCCGCTGCCCCCCTACCCAAAAAAAAATTAGTACTAAGAGAGAAGGTGGTAGGAAGCAGAGAGGAAATAGTTTATATTGTGAACTGTTCTTATGCAGCCACAATTGGCCTTAACTTTCAGTTCTTCAGATGCATCAGGTCCTTTGGACATACTGTTTCCTCAGCCTATACCACTCAGAAACATCCTTTCTTCTTTGGTCATCAGGCTAATTTTCACCCTTTTAGGGCTCAGATTAAATGCCATCTAATTCATTCATTGACTCATCCAACAAATATATAATGAGTTTTAGTCAATGTTTTTGGCCCTGGGAAAACCTCAGTGAACAGAATCCTCACTTACCTTGTGGAGCTTACTATCTAGTGTGAGGCGTTCCTAGATTCATCTAGCCTAGATTAGGTTCCTCCTTATGTACCACTCACTAAATTCTTTTTCATTGTATTCTTCAAAACTGTGTATCAAGCATTTAATTTCTAGCTCCCTTATTAGGGCAAAGACCATGTCTCTATCTTATTTCCTGCCCCCTCCTCAATCTCTTGCATAGTTTCAGTTGCACATTATCAGGCATACAGTAGAGGCTCAATAAATACTTGCTACTGGGCCTCTTGAATTTTGGACTCGCCTTATTTGTAGCCATGATTTATCTTAATCACTGAACTCTCAATAATTCAGATCTGCAAAATATTTGCTGTTAATTGCAAGCAAGTTTGAAGAAAACGGCTTTAATTCTAGCACTCAATTTATTAAACTGTGAGCATGTTAGTGGGGAAGGAAAAGAGGATGGCTAAATTTTTTTTTTTTTTTTCCTTTTAAATCTCTAAATGGTTTGGTAAAAATGTACACACATGTCCTGGTCAAGAAAGAACATTTAAAGCTCCAAATCATAATCACTAAAATTGTAATGAATCAGATATACAACAGAAGAAATCAAAGTGTTATAAGTATAAATACACTATAATATATATACATATATTTGAGATGGAGTCTTGCTCTGTCACCAGGCTGGAGTACAGTGGTGCAATCTTGGCTCACTGCAACCTCTGCCTCCCAGGTTCAAGCGATTCTCCTGCCTCAGCCTCCTGAGTAGCTGGGATTACAGGTACGCACCCCCACACCCAGCTAATTTTCATATTTTTAGTAGAGACGGGGGTTTCACTATGTTGGCCAGGATAGTCTCGATCTTCTGACCTCGTGATCTGCCTGCCTCGGCTTCCCAAAGTGCTGGGATCACAGGCGTGAGCCACTGCGCCTGGCCGCTACAATATACTTTTTAAGATGTCCTGTTTTAACTGAATGAACACTTACATCAATTATCACTTAAGGCAAGGTTTCAAGTACTTACTGAGTGCTCTCCTAGGTGCTGGGAATACAGCAGCGAACAAAGAGGCAAAAATTCTGCTCTCACGGTACTTACATTGTGGTCGGGGGAAGGAGCAACCTAAGTAAAATTATGTCAGATCCAAAGAAGCAAAATAAAACAGCGAGGGGAGACAGGATACATGTGCAGGAGAGGGGTTTGCAATTTTAGATCAATTATCCAGGGAAGGTCTCTGGTAAGGTACAAACACGTAAAGGAAGCGAGAGCAAGAATCTTTTGGGATTATCAGGGGAAGAGAATTCCAGGCACATGGAAAAGGAAACAGAAACGCCCTAAGACTGGAATGTGCCTGGAGGGTTCTAGGCTCAGCAAGGAGGTTAATAAGGCTGAGGCAGAGTGAGAGGAACAACGACAGGAGATGAAGCAAGGAGGGACAAATTGTGTAGGATCTAAAGGGTAAGGAGAAGCTGTCGTATCATTTTCATTTTAAGGTGATTAGAGGTGGAGTCCATTTCCACTGGAGGACCCCTCAAAGTTAGTATCTACAGGCTTCTTCTCTTGAGCAGATCAATTTACTACCACACAGGAACCTTCAGTCTCCTTCCTGAAGGATTTACACCCAGTTACCAGCTGTGTGGCATCCTCAGTTTTACCTGGTTTCCCAAATTGTAAAGCCTCTCTCCCAAGCTGTCTTTTGCTGGGTAAAAAGGGGGACATGAATGGTCCAATTACTCTTTAAAATGACTTTAAAGTAATTCTGTTGCCCTTAGTCCAACCCTCATCCCTGCTATTAAGGGTAACATGGTATACCAATTCTTGAGCTTTTCAGATTCTAGGATATACAATGAGTAGCCTCAGGCCAGGCGGACCATGATGTCAGGAGTTCGAGACCAGCCTGGCCAATATGGTGACACCCTGTCTCTACTAAAAAAATAAAAAAATCAGCCAGGCATAGTGGCATGCCTGTAGTTCCATACTTGGGAGGCTGAGGCAGAAGAATCGCTTGCACTTGGGAGGCGGATGTTACAGTGAGCCAAGATCGCACCACTGCACTCCAGCCTGGGCGACAGAGCGAGACTCCATCTCAAAAAAACAACAACAAAAAAGAGTTGCCTCCTGACAATCCTGTCCCTCTGGAGGCTTAGAATTCAATTTTCCTCTGCTCTAAGTCACTCATCAATTTATCTCCTTACTTTCTGTCTTCCAAAACTATTTCTTCTCTTGTTCATTGCATTTTTTTTTTTTTAAGTTTTTGGTGTGTATATTACCATTTTTATTCCATTTCTGTCATTCTAGTGAGATTTTTGGGAGGCAGCAGACATGTTTATTCCATAATGTTTAATTAGAAGTCCTAATTATTCTTAAAATCTTATTCCTTAAATGACTACACAATAAAACTGGCTATATACTGGTGTGTATATAGTTCTGTAAGTTCTAAGCACATATGCAGATTTGTGTAACCACTGCCACAATTAGGATACTGAATAGTCCCATCACTGTTATGCTTAGATGTTTCTTGTGCTACCTCCTCTGAAGTCAGACCCTCCCACTCAACCCCTAGTCTCTGTTCACTATAATTTTTTATCTTTTCAAGAATGTCACATAAATGGAACCATAGAGTATGCAACCATTTGAAATTGGCTTCTTTCGGCCGGGCGCGGCGGCTCAAGCCTGTAATCCCAGCACTTTGGGAGGCCGAGACGGGCGGATCACGAGGTCAGGAGATCGAGACCATCCTGACTAACGCGGTGAAACCCCGTCTCTACCAAAAAAACACAAAAAACTAGCCGGGCGAGGTGGCGGGCGCCTGTAGTCCCAGCTACTCGGGAGGCCGAGGCAGGAGAATGCCATAAACCGGGGAGGCGGAGCTTGCAGTGAGCTGAGATCCGGCCACTGCACTACAGCCTGGGCGACAGAGCGAGACTCCGTCTCAAAAAAAAAAAAAAAAAAACAAAGACATTGGCTTCTTTCACTCAGCATAAAGCCTCAGATTCATCCAGTTGTTGCATGTATCAACAGTGCTTTTTTTTCTTTTTTGAGACAGGGTCTTGCTTTGTTGCCTACGTCAGAGTACTGCAGCCTCTACCTCCCGGGCTCAAGGGATCCTCCCACCTCAGCCTCCAGAGTAGCTGGGACTATGGGTGCACGCCACCATAAAGGGCCAATTTTTGTATTTTTTGTAGAGAGGGGGTTTCACCATGTTGTCCAGGCTGGTCTCGAACCCCTGGGCTCAAGAGATCTGCCAACCTCAGCCTCCCAAAGTGCCAGGATTAAAGGTGTGAGACTCCACGCCCAGCTGTGCATTTCTTTTTAACACTTAGTAGTTATTCTGCTGAATAGGTATACTGTAGTAGGTTCACCCATTCACCCACTGAAGGACATCTAGGTTGTTTCCAGTTTTTTACTCATTTGCAAATTAAAAAAAAAAAAGTATTTAAAAGTTAAGGTAAAACACACATACCATAAAGTTTACATCTTAACCATTTTAAGTGTACACTTCAGTAGCATTAACTACATTCACAAGGTTGTACCACCATCCATCCCCAGAATTCTTTACATCTAGTAAAATCGAAACTCTGTCCCCTTTGTTTACAGATTTTTGTGTGAATATAATTTAATACCTGGGAGTAGGGCTGCTAGGTCATATAGCAAATGTATGTTTAACTTTATAAGAAACCGCCACTGTTTCCAAAGTGACTGTACCATTTTGTATCCCCATCGGCAATGTACAAACGTTCATGATGCTTTGCGCCTATTAAGATGACTGACATAAAAAGTAGGTAAGTGCTAGCTCTACTTTTTTATGTTAGTCATCTTAATAGGTATACAGTATCTAATTATAAATGCATAAATCAGAGGATGGTACATTATAAAGATAGAAAATCAGCAGATTAACTTCGTATATATCTTCCTCAAAGCTGATCTAACCTTGTACTTTCTGTCACTCTGCCTCCTGGGTTCAAGTGATTCTTGTGTCTCAGCCTCCCAAGTAGCTGGTATTACAGGAGTGTGCCACCACACCTGGCTAATTTTTGTATTTTTAGTAGAGATGGGGTTTCACCATGTTGGCCAGGCTGGTCTCCAACTCCTGGCCTCAAGGGATCTGCCTGCCTCAGCCTCCCAAATTGCTGGGATTACAGGTGTGAGACACCATGCCTAGCTTAACTTAGCACTTTCTCTTTTTTCTTTTTGAGATGGAGTCTTGCTCTGTTGACCGGGCCGGAGTGCAGTGGCACGATCTTGGCTCACTGCAACCTCTGCTTCCCGGGTTCAAGCAATTCTCCTGCCTCAGCCTCCCGAGTAGTTGGGACTACAGGCATGCAACACTCTGCCCAAATTTTTGTATATTTAGTAGAGATGGGGTTTCACTATGTTGGTTGGCCAGGATGGTCTCGATCTCTTGACCTCGTGATTTGCCCACCTCAGCCTCCCAAAGTGCTGGCATTACAGGCATGAGCCACTGCACCCGGGTAGCACTTTCTATTAAATGTTTATCAGAATCAATATTTGATAATTACTCTGCTAAAAAATGTAACACTGAGACTAATCAGAAAAAAAGGAAACAAAGATTCTTAAGCATCACAACTGCATTTCATAATGGTTTTCCTAGGACTGAGGCAGAACGAAAACCCATTCACTTTTGGCTAGGGCTTTTTGTTTTTTCGGAGAGTGCAGTGGCATGATCTTGGCTCACTGCAACCTCCGCCTCCCAGGTTGAAGCAATTCTCCGCCTCCCAAGTAGCTGGGATTACAGGTGTGTGTCACTACACCTGGCTAATTTTTGTAGTTTTAGTAGAGACAGGGTTTCAACACGTTGGCAAGGCTGGTCTGGAACTCCTGATCTTAGGTGATCCACCTGCCTCAGTCTCCCAATGTGCTGGAATAACAGGTGTGAGCCACCATGCCCGGCTTGGTTAGGGCTTCTATCCAGCTGTGTCACAGATGACATTTTTCTTTTCTTGAGACAGACAGGCTCCTGCTCTGTCATCCAGGCTCGAGTGCAGTGGTATAATCATGGCTCACTGCAGCCTCAACCACCCGGGATCAAGAGATTCTCCCACCCCAGCCTCCCACAGGTAGGACCACAGGTGTTTGCTACCACATCTGGATAATTTTTAAAATTATTTTTATCTATTTTTATTTATTTAACTTTTTTTTTTTTTTTTTTTTTTTGAGACAGAGCCTTGCTCTGTTGCCCAGGCTGGAGTACAGTGGTGCAATCTCAGTTCACTGCAACCTCCACTTCCCAGGTTCAAGAGATTCTCCTGCCTCAGCCTCCTGAGTAGCTGGGATTATAGGCACATGCCACCATGCCCAGCTAATTTCTGTATTTTTAGTAGAGACAGGGTTTCACCATGTAGGCCAGGCGGGTCTTGAACTCCTGACCTCAGGTGATCCACCCACTTTGGCCTCCCAAAGTCCTGGGGTTACAGATGTAAGCCACCGCGCCTGGCCTAAGTTATTTTTAGAGATGAAGTCTCGCTATGTTCCCCAGGCTGCTGTTGAACTCCTGGCCTCAAGTGATCCTCCCGCCCTAAGCGCCCCAAAGTGCTGGGATTATAGGTGAGAGCCACTGTGCCTGGCCAGATGAGTTTTCTATATGAATACCACCAATTATAGTAGTGTCTAATTCATACACAGTTCAAAAATCCATTCATTGTGGGCCAAGAAGGGTAGAGTGCTTTCCTGTAAAATGGTAGTAATAAAGTGTATAAAACAAAAAATAATACATAAAAAGGCAAGATTTCCACATATGAGCCTTTCCATTTAAACAATATCAGAGATTAGTTTTCCCCTACCTTTTCCAGTTCCTTCCAATCATAATTTGTATTTCCAATGACCATTGCTTGTAGTTCATTAGGCTGAAAGAGCAGAAGGACTTTTCCTCCACAGACCTTATGAAAGCCCGCATGAAAAGCATCAAATAAGGAAGCCACTGATTTATTGAATATGTAATCCACATAAGCATCAACAAACTCTTGTCTAGAAATGAAAAAGCACACGTGTACAGATTATAAAAATCATTTATGAAGAATCCATAATGTAGTCATTAAAACTTCAAGTGCTCCTACAATTTCTGCTACATATATACGAAACTGAGAATGTATGAGTAGGGTTCAAACAGGACAAAACCAAAGTCATTATGAAAAAAGCTATTATTCTTTCCATATAAAAATCAGCTATATCCACAAGGCATTCAGTTATTCTTAGGCTATTCCTATTGGAAAAAATGTCATTTCCTAATGGGCAGAATAATGTGAATGGCTATGAAAATAATTTAAAAATATTTACAAGTTATTGAGAATTTATATATATCAAGTCACATGCATCCCTAAAAGGAATGATCTGTTACAAACAACAGGTGACGAAAAAATAAGAGCTTTGGGATTCAGATCATTTGACAAACTATAGCCTTCTTTTCCTTGGGTTCCAAGGAATCTTTTTTTTTTTTTTTTTTTTTGAGGCGGAGTGTAGCTCTGTCACCCAGGCTGGAGTGCAGTGGCCGGATCTCAGCTCACTGCAAGCTCCGCCTCCCGGGTTCACGCCATTCTCCGGCCTCAGCCTCCCGAGTAGCTGGGACTACAGGTGCCCGCCACCTCGCCCGGCTAGTTTTTTGTATTTTTTTAGTAGAGACGGGGTTTCACCGTGTTAACCAGGATGGTCTCGATCTCTTGACCTCGTGATCCGCCCGTCTCGGCCTCCCAAAGTGCTGGGATTACAGGCTTGAGCCACCGCGCCCGGCCAGGTTCCAAGGAATCTTAACAACATTTACTTCAACAAAGGCCTGAGAGAGGATACTAAGCATTCTTTTCGGATAATCATTAAAGAGTACAAGTGTAGTTTCTTTTCAAATGTATATGTGAATACATACACAATCACTTCTGATTCTCTTCTACCTCTTATGATACAAAAGGAAACTGTAAAGAAAAAAAGGAAGCCCCTTTAACCCCTGAATTTGAACCACAATCTTATTCAATGTGTTTTGTTTTGCTAGCCACAACATTTTATGATGCTATCTGGTCAAACAAATAATGAGAATGGGTACTAGAAGATTTCACTATTTTATATCTTCGTCTTCCAAGTAATAAAGGATGATTCTGCAATAGGAATAATGGTAAACTGCCTTTCAAAACCAAATTTTCTTTCAAAACAAGGATATCTAGGACCTAAAATTTTTTCACATCATTTTAAAAACAGCTTTATTTTTATCAAAGTAAGACATATCAAGAGTTTAAAACATCAAATAGTAACAATCCTAACAGCCAACATTTACTGAGCACTACATGTGCTAGGTCTTATTCTAAGTATCTTAAAATATTGTCTCATCTAGTCCTCAAAATCATCCCATGAAATAGGTACAATTTGTCATTCCATTTAACAGAGAAGGACACTAAGGCATTGAGACATCAACTAATTTATTTAAAGTTATAAAGCTTCTAAGTAGCAGAATTAGGATTATAATCCTTTGGACCAGTTCCCTGGCAACAGGCATTTATTAAAGAATTGTAACAAAATAGAAGAGAATAAAGAAACTCTCTGTCCAACACTTCTCTGCCAGAAATTCCCACTATTCAAAGGCAACTATTTGTTAATTCTTTTTGCTATTCCTTCTGATATTCACATTCAAGCTTCTAACAACACAGTTCTACTGTTATTCCTTAAATTTCAATGTGGTGGTTTGGATTTATCTTTAATGTAATTGTCCCATTCACTTTCTACTCCCCTGCACATCTATTGTATTTATATAACAATTTTTGGTTCAATATTTGTTAACATTTCTATATTATTCACAGTTAAGCTGTATTCTATGGTTACCCTTTTTCCCTTAAAAAGGACTTCTATTTTCCTTAGTTTGCTAATTCATCCCCAACTTCTCCAAAAGAAATATCCATTTCCTCTAGATTCATTCAAAAATTAGGTACTATCAGTTGCATTTCTCTACTCGAGCCCTCCATCCTCTTGATCTAACCCAGGTTGTTAGCTTTCTAAATCGACACAGTTATTGATCCTTCAAAAAGAATCCTTGCTTGGGTGAATCTTGGTAGTTTGTTGTTGCTTTTTTAATCCTGTGTCTTCCTCTTTCTTGGTTTAATTCCTTGTTTTGGTAGATAGAACACATCGTCCAGTAATTTCCTGAGAAAAAGGCTTCAGAAGTAAATTCTCTGAGACTGTGCATGTATGAAAATGTTTTTAAACACTCACACACTTGATAATTTGGATACAAAATTCTAAGTTAAAAGTAATTTTTTCCTAAAATTTTGGTCTTCTAGCTTCTAGTGTTCTTTGATTCCAGTGTCTGATGTTACTAATTCTTAGGTCTGTGGGTTTTCTGGACAGTTTTAGGATCCCTTTGACTTTGAAAATTTTGAAATTTCATGTATCTTCTCATCTTGTCTTGGTATTGATCTTTTTCCCACTTCTCATGTTTTCAATCTTGAAAGGATGTCATTCATTTCTGGGAAGTTTATTTATTTTTTAAAAAATATCTTCTTTGACAGATTTCATTAATTCCATTTCTTTCAAATGAATTTTTTTTCCATTTTTAATTGTATCCATCTGGATGTCACGCATCATTCTGAGGATACTGATTTCAGTTTCCTCTGAACTTCTGTCCTTCAACCTGCAGGGTTCCTGGTTTCCTGCCATTCTTTTTGACTGTTTCGGTCTTTCCTTAAATGTCTGTTGACCTTTGGCTATCGATTAACTTTTTTTTTTTTTTTTTTTGAGACGGAGCCTCGCTCTGTTGCCCAGAATGGAGCACAGTGGCACGATCTCAGCTCACTGGGTTCAAGCAGTTCTTCTGCCTCAGCCTCCCAAGTAGCTGGACCTACAGGCACATGCCACCACGGCCAGCTAATTTTTTGTATTTTTAGTAGAGATGGGGTTTCACTGCGTTAGCCAGGATGGTATCATTGTCGTGACCTCATGATCCGTCCGCCTCAGCCTCCCAAACTGCTGTGATTGCAGGCGTGAGTCACTGTGCCCGGCCTATGGATTTACATTTTAAATGTTAGGCAGTTTCCCCAGAAAAGGATCTACCACTATATGGTACCAAGGAGGAGGCAGCGATAGACTTTCAGCACTTAATCTCCCTGTTTTCAGCTCAGCTCCTTGCCTGTGGCAGTTTCTAGGTGTCCTCAAATCCACAGTCCAATTTCTTCAGAAGGTAAATTTCCAATTTCCTGCCCAGGCCGGAGAGGGGCAGTTGCTGGCTTCCTGGTGTGCTAAGGGAAACTAGTTTCTTTTGTTGTTGTTTTAAACCCAATGTTAGCATGGGAAACTAGTTTCTAACTGCTTCTTACAAGAGTTGTTTCCCCAAACACCACACATTTTCTAAAGGTATGTTTTGTTCTCAGCACACAAACTTTCGTTTTTTGAAGTGATCCAGCTGGCTTCGTGGCTCCTCTTTTCCATCTCATGTTGCAGCTTTCTCTGGTTTGCTAAAGTTAGTTACTACTGTTTCCTGGCTTCCAAAAATGTTTGCTGCTGTCACTTCTCCCTTCTCATTGTTTTGTTTAATGTCTTCAAGGGATTTCAGGAGGAAAAGGCAGATTATTTCCTCACTAACCACTCAAAATTAAAGTTTTATTGGAGTAAAAACTTAGCGTTGTGACACGTTTTCTACACACAGAAGAAAATGTCTACTGAATCTTATTATTCCCACTGTTGCTGCTAAAATTCACTTACCGATTTTGTTTGTTAACAGCTGTGTCTGCACCATTTAGAACCAGCTCTTTGACTTCTGTTGCACCAAAGTTTTCAACTGTGATCTATTAATTTAAATTTTTAAAAAAAGTCAATGTCAGACTCAAAACTTAGAGTATTCTAATAATCTATTATTATATCTACCTCTCATTTAATAATAAAAAAAACTACTAAATTTGAGATAAAATTCTGCTACCATATAGCTTATCTGAGAATTCTGCTTAAAGCCAGAACTAGAAATTTTGATCCTCTCTAGTTTGAAATCCTACCATGATTAATTACAAATTACCAAGTGTTTGGTAAGTTAATAAGGAAACTAAGCATTTGTTGTGCATACAACTTTAGAATGGTTACTATAAAATATTAGGATGTTTTCCTTAGACGAGTGATAAAAATCCAAGTATGAGAATGCATTCAGCTTAGAAAACCACGCATTCTTCCCACATGACAACTGCTACTCCAGGGTTCCTCTACCACCCTTGTTGTAAACTTGATCACAGGCAGTGTTTCCAGTTATGTACTAATTTGGTTTATAAAAATAGTCAAGTATTTTGAAACCTTTTATTTCTTTTACTTCTGGAATTTTTCTAAAAATATTACCATGACCACTTCTGCATCTTTTCTTTTGCTATTCCTTCTTTTTGGAATATTATCCTCTTTTATGAAAACTTGCTATTTATAAAACACTATGATGGGAGTGGGATGTTAGATGAATATACTCCTGCTGTGAAGTTTACTATATAGTAAAGGAAGAGAAATGTAACATATAAAGAACCAATTATAATAAAATAATGCATTTATAAGAGACATATGAACAAAATGTTATCAGATCATAGAGGAATGCAAACGGAATTCTAAACTACAGGACGTGTGAAAGACCTTGAGGAAGAAATGCCATCTGAAAAGCACCTACAAGTATGGGTAGTATTTTGAAAGATTAAGAGAGTGAGATTTCAGACAGACAATATCAATTGAACAAAAAAATTAGATATTCACAATATCAAGTTTCTGAAAATGGCAAGTGACTCTGAAAAAGAGGAAGGTAAGGTATATTAAAAAAAATACTGTGTGATATGACAAAACTTGGTATGAAGGGAGGGATACAATGAAAGGAAGACAGCCAGGTTATAAATGTCTTTGACACCCATTCTAAAGCTATTATTCTACAAGCAATAAAAAGCCACTGAAAAATTTCTGAGAAAGAAATGGCAGTGGGAAGAAATGTTTGAATTACCATAGTTCTTTGAATACAGTAAGAGTTCATAGGCCGGGCGCGGTGGCTCACGCCTGTAATCCCAGCACTTTGGGAGGCCGAGGCGGGCGGATCACAAGGTCAGGAGATCGAGACCATGGTGAAACCCCGTCTCTACTAAAAAATAGAAAAAAAAATTAGCCGGGCGCAGTGGCGGGCGCCTGTAGTCCCAGCTACTCGGGAGGCTGAGGTAGGAGAATGGTGTGAACCCGGGAGGCGGAGCTTGCAGTGAGCCGAGATTGCGCCACTGCACTCCAGCCTGGGCGACAGAGCGAGACTCCGTCTCAAAAAAAAAAAAAAAAAAAAAAAAAAGAGTTCATAAATTTGGTGACTGATAAATTAGAAATTAAACAGCTTGAAACTCAATTTTTTAGTCAAATGAGATGATGAATAAAAATTCAAGAAACTAACATGGGTATGAGTGAATCAAATGAAAAAGAGAACCAAAATTTCATAGAAAATAGCTTTTTAAAAAAATTTTATGGTCACCTTATTCTAACAGGAACACACTTTGGAAAATGCTTTTCTGTTGTTGTCTGGATTTGCGGAGAGCAACTTTTTTTTTTTTTGAGACGGAGTCTCACTCTGTCACCCAGACTGCAGTGCAATGGCGCAATCTCAGCTCACTGCAACCTCCGCCTCTCAGGTTTAAGCGATTCTCCTGCCTCAGCCTCCCGAGTAGCTGGGATTACAGGCACGTGCCATCACGCCTGGCTCATTTTTTCATTTTTAGTCGAGACGGGGTTTCACCATGTTGGCCAGGCTCGTCTCTAGCTCCTGACCTCAAGTGATCTGCCCGCCTCGGCCTCCCAAAGTGCTGGGATTACAGACGTGAGCCACCATGCCTGGCCAGAAAATAGTCTCAAGATTTTCTTGAAAAGAATATGAACGTGCAATTTTTTTTGGGCAAATTTCATGACAGCAGAATATGGCATCTTTTGTCAGCTTTGACAAAACCATAAAGATAACTGTTGTGTATGTGGCAGGGTGGCAAACAAATATACAAATAAAAAACTTTTTAAATAAAAAGAGGCCAGGTGCTGTGGCTCACGCCTGTAATCCCAGCACTTTGGAAGGCCAACGGGGGCAGATCACAAGGTCAAGAGATTGAGACCATCCTGGCCAACATGGTGAAATCCCGTCTCTACTAAAAATACAAAAATTAGCTGGGCATGGTGGTGCACACCTGTAGTCCCAGCTACTCAGCAGGCTGAGGCAGGAGAATTGCTTGAACCTGGGAGGCGGAGGTTGCAATGAGCTGAGATCATACTGCTGCATTTCAGCCTGGGCAGAGCAAGACTTTGTCTCAAAAAAAAAAAAAAAAAAAGAAAAACAAAAAGAAAAAGAAAAAGAAAAACTGAAGGTTTTACAATTTTTCCAAGAGTCTAATTTATAATATTCAAATTGTTCCCTTCTGGAGTGCCTTATCATAATCCTTACGAATTTTCTCTTATTTAATTGCCAACTAGTCTACTTCTGCCATATCCTCATCTATAAATGGCTTTGCCTGTGACTGGATCAGTTATTTAACATCCCTTTCAGCCAGGTGCAGTGGCTCACACCTGTAATCCCAGCACTTTGGGAGGCCAAGGCGGGTGGATCACAAGGTCAGGAGTTCGAGACCAGCCTGGCCGAGGTGGTGAAACCCTATCTGTACTAAAAACACAAAATTAGCTGGGCGTGGTGGCGGGCACGTAATCCCAGCTACTCAGGAGGCTGAGGCAGGAGAATCGCTTGAACCTGGGAGGAAAGGTTGCAGTGAGCCAAGATCATGCCACTGTACTCCAGCCTGGGTGACACAGCAAGACTATGTCTCAAAAAACAAAAGACAAAAAACCACATCCCTTTCACTGCCTTAATGAAATTGTGCATCTTTTACAAGATTTGCAATTTCATTTTCCAAATGATATTGCAATGCATTTGCATTTGTTTTATCTATGTCATCCAACAGTGAGTAAGACAAGATAGGCAAGGATGAATGTTAGTGTGAAATAGAAAGGAATGTACCAGTGGAAATTAATGCTTTTAAGTTTAGTAGTAATATTCTCACATTACAATAACCTTTTGCTTCTCTAAAGCATTTCTGTAATTGCAGACTAAAAAATGAACACTTGGGTAAAGAGGACGTCTTGTATTTGTAAATATATTTAGCATAACGATAAAGTACACAGGTTTAAGTCACAGAGGCTGGTATGTATACTGACTCCCAAGGTAATGACTGTTTTCAGTTTTCTTCATCTGTAAAACAGGGATAATCCTAACTTCACTGGATTGTTGAGGATTAAATGAAATGCATGTACTATGACTAGTTAGCACATAGTAAATGCTCAATAAATGTTAGCTAAAGGATTCGTTAAGAATTCCATCCATCAAAATAAAGAACCATAAGATATAGCTTACATAAAAGGGATGATGAATAATCAGGCTAACCTACGTCTTTGCATCTTACCGTAAAATTAAGACAAAATGTTTCCTCTATGTCATCTTCTGGATAATCCAGTAACTGTTGCATGCTTCTGCAAAATAACATATATGTTTCTGAGAGGAAAAACATTATTGGATATTTTGACTGTTTTACTTACGGATATATACATATATATACACACACACTTCTCATTCCCTCTTGGTAAAATCCTTTTGTCAATTTGTAATTTTATATTTGTTGCAGAATAATGACTACACAATGGCAAACTTATAAATGATGCTGAAGGAAAAAAATCAGTCAAAGGTTCTTATCACTTTTCTGAATACAAAGGCCATGTATTCACCTATTTTTAACATTTTTCCTTATTTTATTTTATTTTATTTTACCCGAGATGGAGTCTTCTTTGTTGCCCAGGCTGGAGTGCAGTGGCGCAATCTTGGCTCACTGCAACCTCCGCCCCCCAGGTTTTTAAGCAATTCTCTTGCCTCAGCCTCCAGAGCAGCTAGGATTACAGGTGCCCACCACCATGCCCAGCTAATTTTTGTATTTTTAGTAGAGACCGGGTTTCACCATGTTGGCCGGGCCGGTCTCGAACTCCTGACCTTGTGATCTGCCCACCTCAGCCTCCCGAAGTGCTAGGATTACAAGCATAAGCCACCACACCTGGCCCATTTGTCCTTATTTATATAAAATCTTTAATCCATTTTATTTAATAAATAAAAATAAATTGCACATATTCAAACTAGGAATGAAGGTTATCAGAAGTAAAAGTCCAAATAAATCAATTAATCATTCTCAGAAAAAATTTACTTTCCTAAGGTGATGATCTGATAATTGCAAGGTATTGTCTAACAACTAAAAATTTAGTCTGTCTTTTTTTGTTGAGACGGAGGCTTGCTCTGCCACCCAGGCTGGAGTGCAATGGTACAATCTCAGCTCACTGCAACCTCTGCCTCCTGGGTTCAAGTGATTCTCCTGCCTCAGCTTCCTGAGTAGGTAGGACTACAGGCGTGGGCCACCACACCTGGCTAATTTTTGTATTTTAGTAGAGATGGGGTTTCACCATGTTGGTCATGCTGGTCTAGAACTCCTGACCTCCACGCTGGTCTCAAACTCTTGACCTTAGGTGAACCACCTGCCTCAGCCTCCCAAAGTGCTAGGATTACAGGTGTGAGCCACTGCGCCAGCCAAATTTCGTCTTTCAATAGAAAATTTTGATCTGAGTAACATAATGGATTTTCCTTTATTAGAGAAGAGCATTTGTTTATTTCAGAAATTTAACAAGAAGAACAAAATATATTTATTCACAGAAGGAAAGTTTTCTGTACATTCCCCACTTCTTACCTCCCAAACCCTACTACCTTTTGACTTTTTTTTCCAACTAACCTCCCAACATCAGGCATTAGTTCTTTCAAATCATCCAAGGATGGCTTCTTTTTCAGTAGTTTCTTATATAAAGCCAAAGGAAAATGGAGGTCCACAATAGTAAAATTATAAATTGCTAAGCCACAGATAACACCAATCAAATGGAACAAATCACTGTCTTCAAACGTCTAAAAATATAAGAAAAAGTAAAGACATGTCCTCCAAGTTAAAATATTAAATTTTCTATGATTACATAAATATGCTCATATTGTACAATTTTGAAGATAGAGAAAAAAGTAATACATAATAAAAGTTCATCCTCATTACTCTCTCCCTGGGATAACATCACTGTTAGTATTTTTGTACATTTCCATGTAGGGTATTTTCTCAGGCTTAAAAAAAAATAATATCTAGCTGAAATCGTACTATACATATGACTTTACAACTGTTTTTTTCCAGACATATAAGCATATTCACGTCATTCGACATTAAGTTAATAGGTGAAATAATTACTATAACTTTTTTTCTGATTTCAAAAGTAATACACATTCAAAATTTGGAAAACAAAGAAAAAACATAGAAAAGAAAATGAATAAACACCTGTAAACCAATCACTCAGGAATAATGATTAAAATTTTTTTTGTATATTTCCACCTACAATAAGCTCAGAAAAATATTTCAATTTGTTTGTTTGTTTTTTGAGACAAGATCTCCCTCTGTTACCCAGGATGGAGTGCAGTGGTGCGATCTCTGTTCACTGCAAGGTACGCCTCCCGGGTTCAAATGATTCTCCTGCCTCAGCCTCCTGAGTAGCTACGATTACAGGCAAGCACCACCACAGCCAGGCTAATTTTTGTATTTTTAGTAGAGATGGGGTTTCACCATATTGGTCAGGCTAGTCTCGAACACCTGACCTCAGGTGAGCTGCTCACCTCAGCCTCCCAAAGTGCAAGGATTACAGGCATGAGTCACTGTGCCCGGCTAAAATATGACTTTTTAATGGCTGCATATTGTATCATAAAAGTACAATGAGTTGCTAAATTTAGCTGTTTTAGTCTAGTTGGATGTTTAGATAACTGAAACATACACTACTGACACACTGAAAATGTTTATTTTTTTCCCTCATCTTTATAAAAGTAATATGTATTTACAGAAAATTGTGAGCATGACGGTTAAAGAATAAATGTTTTAAATTAGACCTGGGCTCCAGCCTGGTTTGGCAGTCTAGCCTCTGTGTTTTCAAAGAAGGTAAATATAGCATTTATCTCATATGGTTGTTGTGAGGATTACATGGGATGATACATGTTAAACACTTTTAGCACAGTTCTTGAAACACACACTAAAGGTTCAATAAATGTCAGTTATTCTACCTATCTAGTAATATTAAAAATAAGATGGGCATCTTTTTGCCTATTTTGGTCCATAGTTTGAAATATTTCCCTAGGAGAAATTCTACTTCCTAAGGAAAAATCCGTAAGTCAAAGGATAGTCAAGCATATTGCTAATCTGTTTTCCTCTACAACTGTTCCAGTTTGTTTGTTTGTTTGTTTGTTTACTTATTTGAGACGGAGTTTCACTCTTGTTGCCCAGGCTAGAGTGCAATGATGCAATCTTGGCTCACAGCAACCTCCGCCTCCTGGGTTCAAGTGATTCTCCTGGCTCAGCCTCCCGAGTAGCTGGGATTACAGGCATGAGCCACCACGCCCGGCTAATTTTGTATTTTCAGTACAGACGGGGTTTCTCCATGTTGGTCAGATTGGTCTCGAACCCCTGACCTCAGGTGATCCGCCCATCTCGGCCTCTCAAAGTGCTGAGATTACAGGTGTGAGACACCATGCCCGGTTCCTGTTCCAGTTTAAACTGCCATTTGCAGTCCAGGAAAATGCTCCACTCTTCACATTTTCATCTGTATATATACTCTACGCACACACAAATGCATTTTTGAGTTTAAAATGACAACTTGCTTTAGTACACATTTCTGACTATTTGTGATACTGAAAATCAGAGATATGTATGTGCTCATGAAATATCTCTTCAGGTACTGGGCCCACTTATCTTTTGGGGGATAGTATTTTTCTTATGTATTTGTATTTGAATTCTTCATACATTAGGAGCATTACTCTGTGTCATATTTGTTACATACAACCCGGCCTGTTACATGCTTTTCAATTTTATGTTTTCTGCTATGCATAAATTTAACAGTTTTCAGTGGTCAAATTAATCTTTCTCTGCTGTTATGTCTTAATTCTGCTTAAGTTTAGAAAGTTATTAAATGGAGCAGACTGATTAATGTGCTAAATCTCTCTCCCTCCTAAAACCCTGTAAAAGAGAATACAGAAAGAAAAATGGTATAAGTCCAAAGGAAAAAAGAGAATAAGGGAGGTAAGAGCAATAAAGAAATGTTAATAACATTTCAAAATATGAAAAGTAGACAAAGGCCGGGCACGGTGGCTCAAGCCTGTAATCCCAGTACTTTGGGAGGCCGAGATGGGCGGATCACGAGGTCAGGAGATCGAGACCATCCTGGCTAACATGATGAAACTGTCTCTACTAAAAAATACAAAAAAACTAGCCGGGCGAGGTGGCAGGCGCCTGTAGTCCCAGCTACTCGGGAGGCTGAGGCAGGAGAATGGCCTGAACCCGGGAGATGGGGCTTGCAGTGAGCTGAGATCCGGCCACTGCGCTCCAGCCTGGGAGATAGAGCAAAACTCTGTCTCAAAAAAAAAAAAAAAAAAAAGAAAAGTAGACAAATGGCTGGTAACTGAATTGGTAAAGCAGAAAAAATTGAAATAGTAACTTATAGCTAATTTGTGCTACAGGCTCAGGAATTGCAAGTAGCAATACCCGCAACATCAGAGGTAGCCCAGTTAGCTCAACGGGTAAACATAAAGACTCTAAAAGGCAGAGGTATTAGAGTGGGGTTGAAACTAGGATGCTTGGTGGAAAATCCTTTGCCTTTTTGGAGAGCCTGAACCAGAGGGTCTGGAATCTGAGACAGCTGATAGTCAGGGTGCCCCACTGAAAATAAAGGGATCAAATGAAGATCTGTACTGTCAACAAGGAAAATTCTAGCTTCCCTTTCCAGGATCCAGAATACTACAAAAACACAGACACCCAGGGTTACAACCTTTCTTGAAAACCCAAAGGATAAAAAAACAATATATGCTGACATTTGAGGATTCTCCTTTGACAGGTCCCCACTTAATCATTCTATGGATGGGGACTGTAGAGTGGGAATAACTTCGCCTTGTGGCTTGGATGCCAGCACGGCCACAGTAGAACAGAGTACCAAGTAGCTTCCTTAAGGTTTCTGACTCCAAGCCCTGGCTCTCAGACAGCATTTCTGGACCCAACTGGCACTGAGGGAAACTCTGCACTGAAGAGAAGAACACAAGCTCGGCTAGCTTCACCACCTGCTGACTGCAGAGTCCTAGGGCCTTAAGCAAACAAAGGCAGTAGCCGGGTAGTGGTTACCATGAGCCTCAGGTGAGACCCAGTGCTGTGCTGGCTTCAGGTCTGACCCAGTGCAGTCCCAGTGGTGGTGGCCACAAAGGTGCTGGTGCCACCCCTCCCCCAGCTCCAGAGAGATCAGCACAGAAAGACTCCTGTTTGGGAAAAAGTGAGGAAAGAGAACGAGAGTCTCTGCCTGATAATCCAGAGGATTCTTCTGAATCTTATCCAAGAGACACAGTGCTATTGGGCTTGGGGTGCCCACTAATGCAGATACAGCTGCAATGACCAAAAACTTAGATCACAACACCCAAGTCCCTCCGAATACCTAGAAAGCCTTCCTAAGAAGGATGAGTACAAATAAAACCAGACTGTGAAGACTACAATAAATACCTAACTCTTCAATGCCCAGACACCGGTGAACATCCACAACCATCAAAACCACCCAGGAAAACATGACCTCACCAAACAAACTAAATAAGGCACCAGTGACCAATCATGGAGAGACAGAGATATATGACCTTTCAGACAGACAGAGAATTCAAAATAGCTGTTTTGAGGAAAAAGAAATTCAAGATAACACAGAGAAGGTATTCAGAATTCTATCAGATAAATTTAACAGAGAGTAAAATAAAAAGAATCAAGCAGAAATTCTAGAGTTGAAAAATGCAACTGACATACTGAAGAATAACGCATCAGTGGCCGTCAACTGTGGAACTGATCAAGAAAAAGAATCGATTAGCGAGCTTAAAGACAGGCTATTTTAAAGTACACAATCAGAGGAGACAAAAGAAAAAACAATTAAGAAAGAAGGAAGCACTCCTACAAGATCTAGAGAATTGCCTCAAAAGGGCAAATCTAAGAGTTACTGGCCTTAAAGAGGTAGAGAAAAAAATGGGATAGAAAGTTTGTTCAAAGGGATAATAACAGTGAACATCCCAAACCCAGGGAAAGATATCAATATTCAAATACAAGAAGGTTACAGAATACAGAGCAAATTTAGCCCAAATAAGACTACTTCAAGATATTTAATAATCAAACTCCCAAAGGTCAAGGATAAAGAAAGGATCCTACCTGGGCCTGGCGCGGTGGCTCAAACCTGTAATCCCAGCACTTTGGGAGGCTGAGACGGGCGGATCACGAGGTCAGGAGTTCGAGACCATCCTGGCTAACACGGTGAAACCCTGTCTCTACTAAAAAATACAAAAAACTAGCCGGGCGAGGTGGCGGGCGCCTGTAGTCCCGGCTACTCGGGAGGCTGAGGCAGGAGAATGGCGTAAAAACCCGGGAGGCGGAGCTTGCAGTGAGCTGAGATCCGGCCACTGCACTCCAGCCTGGGCGATACAGCGAGACTCCGTCTCAAAAAAAAAAAAAAAAAAAAAAAAAAGAAAGGATCCTGAAAGCATCAAGAGAAAAGAAACAACAATGGAGCTCCAACACATCTAGCAGCAGACTTTTCAGTGGAAACCTTACAGGCCAGGAGAATGGCATGACATATTTAAAGTGCCGAAGTTAAAAACTTTTATCCTAGAATAGCATGTATATCTAGTGAAATTATCCGTCAAACATGAAGGACAAATAAAGATCTTCCCAGAAAAATAAAAGCTGAGGGATTTTATCAACATGAGACCTGTTCAAGAAGAAAAACTGGCCGGGTGCGGTGGCTCAAGCCTGTAATCCCAGCACTTTGGGAGGCCCAGGTGGGCGGATCACAAGGTCAGGAGATCGAGTCCACCCTGGCTAACACAGTGAAACCCCGTCTCTACTAAAAATACAAAAAATTAGCGGGGCATGGTGGTGGGCACCTGTAGTCCCAGCTACTCAGGAGACTGAGGCAGGAGAATGGTGTGAACCCAGGAGGCGGAGGTTGCAGTGAGCCGAGATCGTGCCACTGCACTCCAGCCTGGGCGACACAGCCAGACTTTGTCTCAAAAAAAAAAAAAAAAAAAAAAAGAAGAAAAACTAAATGGAGTTCTTCAGTCTGAAAGATAAGAACTTTAATGAGCAATAACAAATCACAAATCATGTGAAGGTACAAAACTCACTGGTAATAGTAAATACAAGAAAAATAGAATATTATGGCATTGTAATTGTGGTGTATAAACTAAAACATGAACCAACAAAAAATAATAACTACTACTACAAGACATAGACAGTGTAGTAAAATAAACAGAAACAACAAAAAGTTAAAAACCAGGGGAACACAGTTGAAGTGTAAAGTTTTTATTAGTTTTCTCTTTGCGTGTTAGTTTGTTTATGTAATTGGTGTTATCTTCAGTTTACAATATTGCGTTATAAGCTATTTGCAAGCCTCATGGTAAACTCAAATGAAAAAACATACAACAGATACATGAAAAATGATGATGATAATAATAAAAATCAAAACATACCACCAGAGAAAAATCACTTTCACAAAAAGGAATGGAATGGAATGGAAGGAAGGCAGGAAGGCAGGAGAAAAGAAAAGAAAGAAGCAAAAGAAAAAGAAAAAGAAAAGCAAAAAACAACCAGAACACATTTTAAAATGGCAGGAAAGGCTGGGCACTGCTGGCTCATAGCACTTAGTGAGGTGGAGGTAGGCAGATCACTTGAGCCCAGGAATTTGAGACCAGCCTGGGCAACATGGTGAAACTCCGTCTCTACGCAAAATACAAAAATTGGCCAGACACAGTGGCACATGCCTAAAGTCCTAGCTGCCTGGGTGACAGAGCAAGACCCTGTGTCCAAAAAAAAAAAAAAAAAGCGAGAGTAACTCCTCAATCAATATAAATGGACTAAACTCTCCAATCAAAAGACACAGACTAGGTAAATGGATAAAACACACACACACACACACACACACACACACACACACACACACACACACAAAACAAGACCCAATGATCTGCTGCCTAGAAGAAACACACTTCACTTATCAAGACACATACACTGAAAATAAAGAGATGGAAAAAGATATTCTATGCAAATGTTAACTATTTTGTCTAATACCTTGTATTAGACAAAACATACGCAAGACAAAAACTATAAAAGGAGACAAAGAAGGTCATTATATAATGATAAAGGGGTCAATTCAGCAAGAAGATATAACAATTACAAATATAGGCCGGACGCGGTGGCTCATGCCTATAATCCCAACACTTCGGGAGGCCGAGTGAGGTGGGTGGATCACGGGGTCAAGAGATCGAGACCATCCTGGCCAACATGCTGAAACCCCATCTCTATTAAAAATACAAAAAGTAACTGGGCATGGTGGCACGCACCTGTAGTTCCAGCTACTTGGGAGGCTGTGGCCCAGGAGAATAGCATGAACCTGGGAAGTAGAGGTTGCAGTGAGTCAAGATCGAGCCACTGCATGCCAGCCTGGGCGACAGGGGGAGACTCTGTCTCAAAGCAAAACAAAACAAAACAAAAACAATTACAAATATAAATATGCACCCAATACTAGAGTGCCCAGATATATGAAGCAAATATTATTAGAGCTAAAGAGAGAGAGAGAGACCCCAATACAGTGATAGCTGGAGACTTCAACACTCTACTTACAGCATTGGACACATCATTCTAACAGAAAATCAGTGAAGAAACATTGGACTTAATCTGCACTGTAGACCAAATGGATCTAATAGAAATTTATAGAACATTTCATCTAGCAGCTGAAGAATATACATTGTTCTCTGCAGCATATGGATGGACCATATGTTAGGCCACAAAACAAGTCTTTAAAAAAAATACAAGTCTTGCTTTAGGTCCAAAGACAGAAATAGGTTGAAAGTTAAGATTTGGAAAATAGTTATTCCATGTAAATAGTAACAAAAGAGAGCTAGAGAAACTATTCTAAGACAAAATAGACTAATATGATGCAAAACTGATACGAGACAAAGACAAATATTGATTAACAGGGTCAATTCATCACGAAGATATCACAATTACAAATAGTTATGGGCCGGGCGCGGTGGCTCAAGCCTGTAATCCCAGCACTTTGGAAGGCCAAGACGGGCGGATCACGAGGTCAGGAGATCGAGACCATCCTGGCTAACCCGGTGAAACCCTGTCTCTACTAAAAACCACAAAAAACTAGCCGGGCGAGGTGGCGGGCGCCTGTAGTCCCAGCTACTCGGGAGGCTGAGGCAGGAGAATGGCGTAAACCTGGGAGGCAGAGCTTGCAGTGAGCTGAGATCCGGCCACTGCACTCCAGCCTGGGCGACAGAGCGAGACTCTGTCTCAAAAAAAAAAATAAAAATAAAAAATAAATAAAAAATAAAAGGTTAACGAAGTGACAAACCTTTACATAGACTGACCAAGGAAAAAAGAAGATTCAAATGACTAAAATAAGGAATGAAAGTGGGGCCATCACGATATTTTACAGAAATAAGATTATAAGAAAATATTATGAGCAACTGTATACCAACAAAATAGATAACCTAGAGGAAACGGACAAATTCCTAGAAACCCACAAGCTACAGTTCTCCTTTGGTATTCATGGAGGATTGGTTCCAGGACCTGCAGCAAATACCAAAATCCAAGGATACTCAAGTCCCTGACATAAAATGGTGTAGAGTATTTGCATATAATGTATATACATCATCCTGTATATTTAAAATAATCTCTAAACTACTTATAATACCAAATACAATGTAAATGTTATGCAAATAGTTGTTATCCTATATTGTTTAAGGAATAATGACAAAAAGTCTGTACATGTTCAGTACAGACACAATGTTTTTCCCCGATTATTTTTATATGTGGTAGTTGAAACCACAGAAGTGAAACCCAAAGATACAAAGGGCCAATTAACTCAGCTAACACTAAAAAAACACTAGAAAATCTGAATAAACTCATAAAAATTAAAGAGATTAAATCTATAATTAAAACATCTTCCAGGCCAGGTGCGGTGGCTCACTCCTGTAATCTCAGCACTTTGGAAGGCCGAGGTGGGCGGATCACAAGGTCAGGAGATCAAGACTATTCTGGCTAACACAGTGAAACCCTGTCTCTACTTAAAAAAAAAAAAAAAAAAAAAAAAAAATACAAAAAATTAGCCGGCGTGGGGGCATGCACCTGTAGTCCCAGCTACTTGGGAAGTTGAGGCAGGGGAATCGCTTGAACCTGGGAGGCGAAGGTTACAGTGAGCTGAGATTGTGCCACTGCACTCCAGCTGGGGTGACAGAGTAAGACTCTGTCTCAAAAAAAATAAAAATCTTCCAACAAAGAAAAGCCAAGGATCAGATTCTACCAAACATTTAAAGGAGAATTAACACCAATTCTCAAACTCTTCCAGAAGATCACAACAGAGGGAATATTTCCTAAATCATTCTATGAGGTCATCACTATCAAAATACCAGAAAAGGACTTTGCACACACCCCCCAAAACAAAAAAAAACAGTAAACAAAAATCCAACCCTACAAACCAATATCCCTTATGACTATAGATGTGAAAATTGTCAACAAAATATTAGCAGCCTCAATCAAGTAGCCTACTGAAAGGATTATACACTATTACAAATGGGATTTACCCCAGGAATGCAAGGGAGATTCAACATAAGAAAATCAACCAGCATAATGCACCACATTAACAGAATGAAACAAGAAAACTACACAGCCATCTCTACTGACTTAGAAAAAGCATTACATAACTGGGCGCAGTGGCTCACGCCAGCACTTTGAGTGGCTGAAGCGGGTGGATCACTTGAGGTCAGGAGTTTGAGACCAGCCTGGCCAACATGGTGAAACTTCATCTCTACCAAATATGTAAAAAACTAGCCAGGTGTGGTAGTGCGTGCCTGTAGTCCCAGCTACTTGGGAGGCTGAGGCAGGAGAATCACTTGTACCTGGGAGGCGGAGTTTGCAGTGAGCTGAGATTTTGCCACTGTACTCCAGCCTAGAGGACAGAGCAAGACTCTATCTCAAAAAAACACAAAAAACAAAAATCACGGAAAAAAAAAAAGAAAAAAAAAAGAAAAGCATTACACAAAAGAGTATCTCCAATATTCTTTTATGATAAAAATGCTGAACAAACTAGGGACAGAAGGGAATTTCCTTAACATCGTAAAGGGAATTTGGGAAAAATCCACAGGTAACATCCTACTATTATACCTTCTCAGAGAGGGTGGTCCAGTATGTCTGAGGTTGAGCTTTTGACCAGTGCAGCCTGAAGATTCCATGGATACATACAGGGGAGGTTTCTTTTTTTTCAAGACACAGTCTCACTCTGTCCCCAGGCTGGAATACAGTGGGGCGATCTCGGCCCACTGCAACCTCCGCCACTCAGGTTCAAGTGATTCTCCTCCTTCAGCCTCCTGAGTAGCTTGGACTACAGGCATGTGCCACCATGCCCTGCTAATTTTTGTATTTTTAGTAGAGACAGGGTTTCACCATGTTGACCAGGCTAGTCTTGAACTCCTGACCTCAGGTGATCCACCCGCCTCAGCCTCCCAAAGTGCTGGGATTATAGGCGTGAGCCACCATGCCTGGGAGATTTACAGGGGAGATTTAAGTAAATACCCTAAAGATGATGGCAGTAAAGTTTCTCATTGATGATGAAAGTTATATACATAATATGGAAAGGGAGAAGGCTAGAATAAATTCTTTGGTGTTTGGATAGAATTAGAAGTATCAGTTTGATTCCATGGTCTTCAACATATATACAGCTCTAAATATAGGTAAGTCTATGGATGCATGTGTGTATACACACATACAGATCCTAGTTCTATCAGATGAAAGAACCCAGTAGAACTACTGACTCCCTGGAAGCAAGAAGTACTACACTTAGCACCCAAAGCTTGATTTCTAAATACCATTTTCCACTTAAAGAAGACAGGGCTCTTATGAAAAATGGCTAATGCCAGGGCTGGGGTGGAGAAAACACAAGATAAACCTGGAATGTTTACTGTACCAAATGAAAGGAAATGTTTGAAGAATAATGGAGATATGTCAGAAGTACACCAAAGAGTAGAACCAGCTCTAAGGGGCTCTCACCAGCCAAGCTGAGATATAACTTGAATGGTCCCAAAGAGATTCATGATAAAGCTTATTACAACTGCCCCTCCCTTGGTCTCAAAACATTATCTCTTTGCAAAACTGACTAAAGGGCAGACAGAACTCTGTTTCTGGCAGGACAGCCCCCAACCTCATATGCCCTCTCAAATTCTACCTGCTACACCACTACAAACTTCCCTATTTATAAAGAGACGAGCGCCAGGAAGGAGGCTAGGATTTGAGCAGATTGTCCACTTACCTCAGAGGGTAATAGGACTAACTCCATCATGTCTTATATGCCTGTTTACTGACCAAATACAAAGCCTCGAAACTCATAGGTTATCCCTAAACCCACAACCATATGGCACTGTGAGATGACCTCAAGTCTGACACAATTTTATGACTGTCCTTTCTCTAGCAAACCCTTTCACTGTTCTGGAACTCACAATCTACCATTTAGAAAACTGCTTGTATCCTAAACTACAATTTTTTTCCCCTTTTTGTCTAAGTAAACAAGACTATCTCCTGAGGACACCATTTCCTCTGCAGCTCTCACAAATGGTGTCACTTTTCTCTTCAGTCCTTTATACGATTGCTTCTAGAGCTAAGGTAGGTCTCCTCGCTCTTCGGTGTTTCTAGACTTCCTTCCATTTGCCATCCTAAAATTTCCAACTCCTCTGAAACACAGGCCAACTGACTATATTCCCTGCAACTGTTCCTTGGGCAGTTGTATAAAAAACCTTCCACAATTCCTTCATTCACAAACTTTGGCACTATCTTACGCTTTCTTGCTCTACCACTATTTCTACCACTGCTTTTGGCAACTTCAATATCCAGACAAAAAAAAAAAAATGCATACAACACACTAGCCTCTCAGTTTCTGAACCTGTCTGTTTCCAACAATCTTGTTCTCCACCACATCTCAATGACCACACCCATGGTTATATCTTACATTCAACTACAACCCTCCAAATCTCAATTTCAGGCATTCCATAACTAATCATCACCTCTGACTTCTTATCTCAGCCCCTCAATACAATTCCACCATCACAATATATTTGTCCAAATCAAGCCCACACAAAGCTGAAATTCCATAATCCCTCATTATAATAACTCCCTTGCCTTTTACTCCCTTCTGTGTTACACTCACTTGCTAAAACCAAAACGTGATTAAAATCAACTGTTGGTCTTGTCCTTACCTCTATCCAAACAGTTAAATGTGACTAAAGAGAGTCTTGCTTTGTCACCAGGCTGGAATGCAGTGGTGCGATCTTGGCTCACTGCAACCTCTCCCTACTGGGTTCAACTGATTCTCCTACCTCAGCTTTCTGAGTAGCTGGGATTACAGGTGTGCACCACCACACCCAGCTAATTTTTGTATTTTTAGTAGACGGGGTTTCATCATGTTGGCCAGGCTGGTCTTGAACTCCTGACCTCCACCTTGGCCTCCCAAACAGCTGGGATTAGAGGTGTGAGCCACTGTGCCTGGCCAAAAAATACTTATTTTAAAATATCTTAAAGACTCATAAATTACACAAATAATACAAAGACCATACCCTTCACTCAGTTTTCTCCAGTGGTAACAGCTTACATAGGGTAAAAACCAGGAAAATTACTTTGGTATGTAATATATTGCTATCTGGCCAGGCGTGGTGGCTCATGTCCGTAATCCCAGCACTTTGGGAGGCCAAGACGGGCGGATCACGAGGTCGTGAGATCGAGACCACCCAGGCTAACACGGTGAAACTCCGTCTCTACTAAAAACACAAAAATTATCCGGGCGCGGTGGCAGGCACCTGTGGTCCCGGCTACTCGGGAGGCTGAGGCAGGAGAATGGCATGAACCCAGGAGGCGGCGCTTGCAGTGAGCCGAGATTGCGCCACTGCACTCCAGCCTGGGTGACAGAGCGAGACTCCATCTCAAAAAAAAAAAAAAAAAAAAAAAAAAAAATATATATATATATATATAGAGAGAGAGAGAGAGAGAGAGCTATCTACATATATATATATTTTAAAGGAGAATAGCCCATACATTTTCAAAAGATCACCCATAGGAGAAGGGGGAGAACAAGGTGGAGCTTGACTTCTTTTAACACATCTTATTTTGTAGATTTGAATTTGGAACTACATAGATATTTTATATTATTGTAAAACTAAACTGAATTTGAACAAGTAATCCCTAAAAACAAGTTAGCGTAAATGAGTATTCCCTTGGTGGTATAACAATAGATTGTAACAATTTTAAATGATATCAAAACTATATTATCTGGCTGTCCATCTATATTAGGGTATACCCTTTCAGGACAAAAAGAACTGAAAAAACAATTTAAAAAATTTTAGTAGTCATAATACTGGTGGTAATGTTGGTATTGTTAGGCAGTAAATGTGTAAGACAAGTCTGGAACATTCTGTCATAGTAAGTACACAAGGTAGCAAGGAAGGTACCAAAAAGCATATATGTTGTTTCTAAAGGACTTGGGCACCAACCTTAAGAGCTCTCCTTCAACAAAGATGGGACAATATGAGCATCAATAAAGACAATAACTGCAGTGGATTGAAAAACATCAAGTATGTTTAAACCTATGAATACACAATGATACTTGAAAGCAGAACAAAAAAAAATGAATTATTACCAGTGGACCATGCTAATGAACCAATTCATTCTTTTGAAAAATTGGCAACCAAATAGAATCCTTTCCTATGAATTGCACTACTAAGGAATCAAAAAATGTGAGGAAATTTCTCTATACAGAAGTATCCAAGCTAATAAATGAAAAAGAAATATTAGAGTAGCACACCATTTTGCAACCCCTGATGAATTAATGAGTCTAGGCACTAAGCACCAATGACTGCTAACATCACACAAGACAGCCAACTCCAGGCAGAATGATTAAATATTACATTGAGGTTTTTATAACCAATAGCTATTCTATTTAAATTTCTTTGAAGTCAGGAGTTCTACTAAACTGATCCATCCTTTTCAAGTATGATCCACTAAATGGGGTCAGCAAACTTTCTACAAAGAATCAGATGGCAAATATTTTGGGGTTTCTTGGATATAGGGTCACTGTTGTAATTACTTCAACTCTGCCTCTGCTGTTGTAGCGTGAAAGTAGCCTTGAAAGAGTGGGTGTGACTTTGTTTTTTTTTTTTTTTTTGAGACTAATGGGCTATAGTCTGCTGACCTGCTCTAAATGATAAGGTAGAGAAATCAATGATCCCTAATGATAAATTAATTTTTCCCAAAAGAAAAGTTATCTTGTGATTATTATTCAATTCTCAAATTGAAATCAGCAGAAGGTATAGTCAACATTATTTTCTGGCTGCCCATCTCTTAATTTATTTTGTTAATTTAAAATGTGTGGTAAGCATCAAATGTGTTTTGACAACTCCAAGTCCAAAGTTTATAATTTTTCAAATTGTAATAAAGCAGATCTTATATGTTAGGAATCCAGTAGTAATTCCTTATTTGATATGAATTAACTTGATACATACAGGTATAAATACATGGGTATATACACAGAAGTAATTTAGATGGTTGGACATTTTACCTTATCAGAAAACCAAATGAGCCTGGAATCTTCATAATACCTAAACATGCCATACTTAGGATCCAATAATTCCCTCATGATGAGCAAGAAAAATTCTTTGCGCACCCCTCCTGCATCCACAGCATCTTCTCCAACAAATATAACCTAAAATAGCACAATGCAAACACCGAATAGACTGTAAAGAAATGAAAGTACATTCTGGAGACCCTAGAACATGCTATTTATTACTAATACTCTACAATTAACAGTTTAAAATACACATAATTTTATTTATTAAGTTTCAAAGATTCACTAAAAACAAATAGGAAAATTTTAAACATAGCTTCTGAATAAAAGTCCCAATTATACAACAGAAAATGTCAAATTACCTTGAGTGGCTTCTTGTAATCTATGTTCTTTGTTTTCCTAAGGACTTCCATTGCATCTCCTACAATATTTTCTCTACGCACCACTAGAATTAGGCAGGGATTCACAGATTCAATCACTGGGAGAAAAAGAGAGGAGACGTTCTGCCTGTGGGCCTGATCAATAGCCATCTGGAAAACAAAAGATTAACATTTTGACAGCAATGCTACAATAAAGCTACTGTGACTGAAACAAGCTAACCTCTACCTATTAGTTTCAGGTATTCTATAATTCCTGTGCTACTGAATTAACACAGCACCTAACGCAGTATCCAGTACAGCATAAAAACTTAATAAACTGAGCATAAAGAGCACCCTTTTGAATGCTTTTATATTAATGTATAATGTATAACTCATAACACCATTAAAGTAAGCCAGTACAGAACTATAGTAACACTGATAAATCTGAGCCCTAGTTTTTCTAAAAAACATTCACTGGAGGGTAAAGAGTGAGGAGAAAAAAACAAACCTTTAAAGAGTATAAGGAACACGCTGGGCGAGGTGGTTCACGCCTGTAATCCCAGCACTTTGGGAGGCCAGTGAGGGCAGATTACCTGAGGTCAGGAGTTCGAGACCAGCCTGCCCAACACGGTGAAACGCTGTCTCTACTAAAAATACAAAATTAGCAGCGCACGGTAGCAGGCACCTGTAATCCCAGCTACTCAGAAGGCTGAGGCAGGAGAATCACTTGAACCCGGGAGGCACGGGTTCCAGTGAGCTGAGACTGTGCTACTGCACTACAGCCTGGGTGACAAGACCAAAACTCTATCTCAAAAATAAAAAATAAAAAACAAAGAGAATAAGGAATGCTCTGGCTAACGAAGTATTACACAAATTCACTTAACTGAGTGATCATGGTATGTGCTCATGAACCAAGGATTTGATTTTTACCATTTAAAACTTTTGTTCTTTTATTATGGTTCTCCCTGAGTTCTTGTTCTAAAATGGAATATCCCATGGTAAAATCACCAAGTTATTAACTTACTGTTTTAACAAAGACCTCCAAAAAACTGGTTTACTAGCTGTTAGTACAGACTACTACAAAAACATTTAGAATACCAAATGCATTTATTTGAACAGAATAAAAATGGTTACCAAGATTTGAAGGTTTTTAATTTTTAAAAATATTTTTAGACTATTAAACATTCAAGCTTTCTTTTCATCCTTTCCTTAATCCTTAGTTGGTATAGTCAGATATTCTATACCAGAGGAAGCAGCTCAAAATCTTTTTTATTTACAGGATCAAATGATAAAGCAAACTTACTGTAACCCTTTAAAGTCATAATATGAAGTAGTTTTTAAAATCCTCTCTATAAATGAAAGAATGTTCAACATAAAATGGATGGGAAAGGGTGATAGGAAGGGGAAAAGAAAGAGGAATAGGAGATAACGGTGACCAACCCCAGGAAAATGTTCCAATACCTTATTATTAAAACTTTCTTCAAGGAAATTTCACATCCTCTTCCTAATAAGAGATCAAATGTTTCCTACTTTTAACATCTCTCACCTCTAGTGACTTCCATCTCTTACTAAGCATATAAAAACGGGACACATAATGAAACAAGATTTTGAAACAAACCAATATCTTATCAAGTAAACTAGTAAAATGGTTTATAAAGACTGAATATTTCTGTAATGAAACAGACTTATACCATTTGTAATATATAAAATTATGATAGGTTAAGTTATTCCATTTTCACTGCAACCCTTTTTTATAAATGCCCTCATAAGAATATACATATCACATGCAGCAATCTTTTTGATAGCTACCCAAAGTACTTTGTGTACCTTCATTACTGATCCTAGGAAAATTTCAAATATTTACTGTCCAAAAACATCAAAGAAACAATTAAAAAAAACCCCTCTCAAATTAGATTAGTAGTACACAATATTTTACCTGCATCTGTAAGACTGCATCGGTCTGTAACAGAGTAGTTTTTGCTTGGGCATCAAATACAAATGGATATGTACAGATTGTAACAGGGATATCTGCCAACTGGAAATAAAAAATTAACTTATTAGTACAAGTTGATTTGTGATATACTTATTGTGGATGCTGTCATTTCTTATAAAGTGGACTACATTGTTTATTCACTCGTGGTTCTGGAATTACAAATAAAACATGCTGCTTACAGAATTATTAAAAATTAAATGAGGCATTGGAATAAACCCAATTCCCAATTTTAGGGGGCAATTGTATACTTGAGAGTCTATACAATCACATACTGCAAGTATCTTTTGCTTAGCATATGTTAATTGCAAATCTCAGTGAATGAGGCTGCAAATTTGTTCTAAAATTAGGGCTCCTATGTTAAATACTGTAGTCAATTCAACTGCAGCAACTGAGGCTAATAAGTAATCTGTCTATTCCTTCACTTAACAGATATTTATTGAGTATAATGTCATTAGGATGTCAAAATTATTATGAGTCCAACATTTGTTCACTTACTTAATATGCAAAAAAGTACCATTTAGTATTACTATTCTGTTAGCCTTTAAAGTTAGGAAAACTGATCTATTATTACCATTATAAGACATTAAACACTTCATAGACAATTACTTATCCTAGTAGGTAATGTATTGATTGCTAAGTATTTTAACAGTACAGTAAAATATAAAGAGTTATGAATTGCCAGTCACATATTCTTGTAGTTGGAGGAGGACCTACTTCCACCATCTACCCAATAAGACAATATCTTTGTGCCTGCCCTGACTCAGAGCCTCTGCTATAAGACTTCTAATGAAGAATTAATACACCATAAAACAATCCACTCCGTAGTGATTAGATAGTTCTTTATAGTCTGAATCTGCATTTCTTTTTCTTTCTTTTTTTTTCCAGACAGTCTCGCACTGTCGCCCAGGCTGGAGTGCAATGGCGCAATCTAGGCTCACTGCAACCTTTGCCTCCTGGGTTCAAGTGATTCTCCTGCCTCAGCCTCCCGAGTAGCTGGGATTACAGGTGCCCGCTGTTGAGATGGAGTTTCACTAGGTTGGCCAGGCTAGTCTTGAACTCCTGACCTCATGATGTGCCAGCCTCGGCCTCCCAAAGTGCTGGGATTACAGGCGTGAGCCACTGCGCCCGGCCTGAATCTGCATTTCTGTGTTTCACTGTGCATCATTTAGTCTTTGTTTTGCCCCTGCTGGAAGTGTACGTAGTTTAAATATTTGAAGTCCTAATCACGCTCTCCCTAAATTGTATTTTATTCCATTCTAAACATTCACTCTTCAGTATTTTTCATGTGACAAGGTTTACCTCCATCCTATATTTGTGGCACTGCCTAGCTAATGATCATAAATACCAATTTTACTTCTTCGAAATTCAAAAAGATTTAGATATCTCTAAAGTACCCTTTGGCTTCAAAACTCTGTTTTCAAATTTTTATGTGCTAATTATACTTGACAATGAGGAAGCAAACAATATTAGAGCTATAATTTAAGGCTAATTCAAAATGCTTCATTGGTTCAAGTGCTGGAAAAAACATAACAACGAACAAAAAGCAAATCAAAGCAAAACCTAACATCTATAACAGAAAAAGAAAGTTTTATAATGTTCCCAAGTGTTAAAAGGGTAGTCTAGGGTTGTTGATTACTTAAACCAAAGTGCTAGAACTTTGTATATTAGAAGTGAGAAAGATAATCATACAAAAAGTTTAACTTTGTGACCATTCTGAGTATCAACTAATCAATTTTAAAAATGATATGTTTTACTTCTCTACTATAAAATGTTTTCAGCCACATTAGGTAGGCATTTGCTAAATTTTAAAATAAAAGTTTGCTTTTTTATATTCTGAGGACACATTACATTTTATACTGGAAGACCTGAGGAGGATAGATCTGAAGCAAATATTGTTGAGGCATTATATAGGTGGAATGTTAACAGAATTTCATTTTCTTCAGAAAACTTCTAAAATGTTATACAAGTTAATCTCTACAGACTCGATTTTTAAATATGATACATATATATTTATTTACATTTTTAAACCACAACAAAAAAGGAATCTTTGGCTCTCCTATTACTTAGGAGAAAATGGAGTATATCTTACTCTGAACATGAGCTTTATTACACCAAACTTACCTCAGTTAATCCATGGTTGACATCCTAAGACAGCAGTGCAGAATATAACAATAACGAGGAAAGAGCAATGTTAGTGTCCAAATTTAACTATTTCTATTCAAGGTAGCATTTCATATATTTTGCTACAGCAGAATATTGAAGTAATGAGGTAGAAAATACATCTACAATAAAATACACCCCCTACACATGCATCTTATATATATTTATCTATAAATGTAAGATCTTTGGTTTCAGGTACCTTGTGATCATAAAATTATTGAGCTTGAACATAATGAAATTTGTTTTCAGCAATTAAACACCCCCATTTGCAGAATTTAGGCAGAACAAGAAAACGAATCCTATGCCTGGATTGGTCTTAAAAAAATAATTTTATGGCTCAGTTTTTCTACTTAAAAAATAGAAAAAACATTCTTCAGACTTTAAGACTTCTAAAATCTCAGCAAAATGTTTGACAGTGTTTAGTAGATTAAAATGCTATATGGACAGAAAGTGAGAAAAAATAAGGAATAAATTGTTTCTATTGGACAGAAAAAAACAGTAAAACATAAGGTATCTTACATTAAACATTCTTTAAAACTGAATTAATTTAAAATAGAAAGTACAGGACAGGGCAAAAGGGTTGGTAAGCAAAAATAAATAAAGAAAGATATATTTATTAAGGAAGTAATAGTGCAAATTACAACGAAAGCTTACCACTTTATTGAACAGAAATGTACATTTTCTTGTAGAAAGCTTCCATATATGCTCAGAGCACAGACTCATGTAAAGCACCAGAATATTCAGAACTATGTTATTAAACATGTGGATGGCACTTTGTGTTATGAGGAATTAATTTGACCCCAGAAGAGTGCATTGCCCTAGGTTACTAGGAGGCGACCTACAGACCTGTGGAATATCAAGCCTGATAGGAGTGTCTTTGTTTGCCTGGGGCTTTAGCCACCGGACAATGTGACTTATGATAGGGGCTTGGGTCATGTGCTGTCAGTTCTGCCTCCAGAAGAGCTGGGAACTAGAGGTCCCTACATGAGCAGGATATGACTGAACCCCAGTAAAAACTCTGGGCACCAGGTTTCTGGTGAGCTTCCTTGCCTGGAAATACTCTGTATCACACATCTATGCCAGGAAAGTAATTCATTCACGACTCTACAAGGAAAGGACAACAGAAACTCTGCCTCTGATTATCTTTCCCAGACTCTCCCCTATGTGCAGATTTTGGCTGATTTTTTTCACAGATGGAACTTTTCATTTGTCACTATTAAAAGCCTAAATTTTTTTCTCTCTCCGTCTTTTTTTTTTGAGATGGAATTTGGCTCTTGTTGCCCAGGCTGGAGTGCAATGGTGCCATCTCATCTCACCACAACCTCTGCCTCCGGGGTTCAAGCGATTCCCCTGCCTCAGCCTCCCGAGTAGCTGGGATTATAGGCATGTGCCACCAGGCCTGGCTAATTTTATATTTTTAGTAGAGAGGGGTTTCTCCATGTTGGTTAGGCTGGTTTTGAACTCCTTACCTCGTGATCCGCCCGCCTCAGCCTCCCAAAGTGCTGAGATTACAGGCGTGAGCCACCGTGCCCAGCCAAAAGCCTGAATTTTAAAGATTCTTGTATTTGTGGTCCACATCCATCAGCTCATATAACTTTAGCACCTGTCACATCCCCAGTAGCCTTTCTAGAACTACTACCATCACCATGAAGTTCCCTGGTTTTCCCAATTCAAACTTGGGCATCTTCAGCATTTTTACTTATCTAACAAGGACAAGCATGGAGAGGATAAATAGACTGGCAAGCCTTTTCTTTATCTTTTCCAATGTTGTCAGGAATCAATTTATTGACCACTTCTTTCAAGTCACTTGTCTGAACCTCTTGGATCATGATTTTCATCACCTTCTTCTGGATTTGGCGGACCTGTTGGTGCTGAGAGTAAGAGGCCTTCTGTATCTGACTGTTGTGTTGCTTAGTAAAACCAACACAGAACAGACGAAGCAAATGACCATCAGTGGTCTTGACATTAACATGAGCTTCTTTCATGATCTACCAGTTTTTGGCCATGCAACTCATTCTGTCACAGGTAATATCCGTGCTATGGAAGTTAGGTAGTTTAGCGCCTCAACATCCTCAGTAGTCAGCTTGGATTTTTAAAATGCAATTTCATCATTTGCAGATCAGAAAGGTTCACTTCATATATACACAACCCTTGAAGCCATCAGATATAATTTTGGTTCCTTGAGTCCTGGTGACTAGTGTTTCTCTCCAATATTTCTTACACTAAACATAGCATGTGCTTTCATACCATACCAATCTTTTTTAGAAAGTAGATCAACCACTCCTTGGCTGACTATTTGTCATCTTTCATAAGGTGCTTGTTCTTGCCAAATGTCATGATGCTGCTCAGAGAGTCAAAAGGACCCTTGGCTGATTTTAACCCACTATCCTTTCTCTGTAATAAACTCTAATCATCAGTGTAACAATTTTCAGTGAGTTCTAGGAGGTCTTGTAGCAAATTATCAAACCTAAGGATAGTTTGGGGGACCCTCCCCAAACTCACAATTGGTATCAGAAGTGAAGGCAGTCTTGGCAGACTGTTCTCTTTAACTCTGTAGTTGACTAAGTTCCCACATGTCACCAGGGGGATTATTGGAGGATTTAAGATATTAGCAAATAGCAAAGACTTTGCGTTCTCTCACTATACTGTGCTAAGTAAAGCCAAAGCAGTGTGTAAGCATAAGCAAAACATCACTCTATGCAAATCCTATTCAGAGGAAGAATATTATTGACAAGAATTTCTTTCAAAAAATTCAGAGTACCAAGTTATTACTACGTAAGTGCTCCTATTGACAGTGTAAACAAGATGAAAGTCTTTACAGACTGTTCTGCAAAAAAGCCTTTTAGATTACACTCAGTTTAGCTAGAAGGCAATATAAAAGGAACAACCAAAATCCTTTTATAGTATACCTTGTGGGACTTTTGTTGAAAAAAGAACTTTATTATTTTAAAGCAGCTTTAGGTTCACAGCAAAATTGAAAGGAAGGTGCAGAGGCTTCCAATATATCCCTATCCTCACACATGCACAGTCTTCACATCAATATTCCTCTTGTAGGACATTTAAAAAGTGCTATTACTAAGTAAGAAAGTTTAAATAAGAAAAAAAAAAGCCTATAAATATTCATCTATGGCCTGCTTGATAACTGTACTATATACCAAGGGAGTTTATAGTATGGGAGATGGATTTCCTCCTTAGCTAAATAATGAAATATTAGTATTTATGCATTATCTTTTTTATTACTACATGTAAGTAGATATAGATGCTATCCATATCATTATACATTGGGGAAGTCAATAAGATAATGTTAGAATTTATAGTGTGACTAACCCATACTAAGCAGAATATAATCTGGTTACACTAAAAATTGGAAGAGAAAGACGTGAACTGGCAAGAATACGAAAAATAATAGGACATGCAAAACTTGAGAAAAAGAGATGATTAGACATTAGATAAAATCATTTTTCTAAGAGAGAGAAGCACCAAAGGAAAAAGCAGATAAAGATAATTAAAAGTATCAGAAAGGGAAGAAAAAATGGCAAAGAGTTTGGTAGTAACCAATAAGGTATTTTTACAAACAATTTAAAAGCAAAGTTAAAGGAGGATAAGGAAACTGAGAATAGTACCTAGAAAGTACTCCTAGAAAATGTTTCATTGTAGTGCACATAGAGAAAGGCAGCAAGAGAACAGAGTTATTAGGCAAGTCAGAATAAAAGCTACTGCCAAATTTGTAGCCTGTGTCAAGGTAGCCAGCAATAACAATCACCATCTTATAACAACTTAACTATGTGCCAGAAATTACTCTAAGTCCTTCGGAGGGATCATATAAATTAATCTTCTCAAAATTTTTTAAGGTAGGTACTAATATTCTAATTTACAGAAAACAAAATGAAATCTCAGAGAAATTAAGTAACTTTCCCAAGGACAGAACTGAATATATGCTGAGGTGGGATCTGAACCCAGGCACTTTTTCATAAAAGTTACTCTGCTTTCTCATCATACATATTTATGTTGTGAGCTAGGATTCTTAATCATCACAACATCCTCCATAATAAATTTTCCAATTTGTAATGTTATTTATTATTTATTTTTTGAGATGGAGTCTCACTCTGTCGCCCAGGCTGAAGTGCAATGGCGCGATCTCAGCTCACTGCAACCTCTGCCTCCCGAGTTCAAGTCATTCTCCTGCCTCAGCCTCCCAAGTAGCTGGGATTACAGGTGCCCGCCACCACGCTTGGCTAATTTTTGTATTTTTAGTAGAGATGGGGTTTTGCCATATTGGCCAGGCTGGTCTAGAACTTCTGACCTCAGATGATCTGCCCACATCAGCCTCCCAAAGTGCTGGGATTACAGATGTGAGCCACCACATCCAGACTGTAATGTTATTTATAATTATAAATTTGTTGTGGTCTTAGAGTTCTTATAAGAACTGAGCACCAAGAGTTTAGTACTAGTTTAATGTGTGTATATATTTATATAATATGTAAGTGAACACTGGGCTTCTTAAGAAATTGTTCTTCTTTAAAAGGGTCCACATATCCCTCCAAATGTTCTGAATCCTTTCAAAAACACTGCTAAAAGACCTAGGGTACCCTGCTTGGTGTGTGAGGGTTTATATGCAAAGTCTTGGTATGAACAAGGTTCATTTCCTGAAGAACCAATTTTCCTCAATGGCAAATACATTAAATCTATTTTATATTGCAATAAATATCTATTATGCCCATAATGCAAAATTTGCATTTAAAGACAGAAAATTAGCCTCAGTTCAAGTCTTGCTGAGGGAAGGTTAAATCCTTAAGAGATATGTTATTTCTCCTGCCTTCACAGGTTCTCTGAAGGAAGAGTTTGAGAAGCTTTACCTAGGTCAGAGATGAAGAAAAAAGGAAATATTTATTCAAAACTCCGCTGAGGTCAATTATTTTCTTTCTTAAAAAATTATCCCTTGATTCCAGCTACTCCATTTTTTTTTTTTTTTTTTTTTTGCTCCTCTTCAATGTAGAACTTCTTCAAAGTATTGCCAATGGTTGTTACTACTTCCTTACCTCTAAATTTCTCTTTACAACACCCCAACCCTAGAATGGTATTATCAAGGTTACCAATTACCTTCATGTAACCAAATTCACTGTCAATACTATGGTTTCATCCTCCTTCTCTGGAGCATTCAACAGTCTCTCTTTCACTTTTAAATTATGGTTTCCAAGACTCTCCTAGTTTTCCCCCTACCACACCTGCTTTTTAATCTTTGTGGATTTCTCTCCTTTCCTCACTTCATATCCAATTCATCAGTGATTTTTATTTTCCTTTTGTTACCAAGATTTCCTTTTCTCTCCAAGATGTATTCCAAGTCCATTTCCTTCTTCCATCTAAACAGCCATCATCCTAGTCAAACTCATCATTTCCTCTCCCCTAATCTACTAAAACATAGCTTTCTCATGGATCTCCATCTTTCATGTCTGTCCTGTTCCCTACAAAGCCAACAAAGTGATTATTCAAAAAGATCAGATTAAGTTTCCACCGTTTATCGTAACACTTTAGATAAAATCCAAATTCCTAATCCTAGTTTACTAAACTGTCTATGATTTGGCCCCTGCCCATTTCTCTGTTCCCTCCTCACTCCCATAAGCCATGCTGGCTCTTTTCTTTTCTTTTCCTTTCTTTTTCTTTTCTTTTTTTTTTTGAAATGGAGTCTCGCAGTGTCGCCCATGCTGGAGTGCAATGGCACGATCTAGGCTCACTGCAACCTCCGTCTCCTGGGTTCAAGCTTTTCTCCTGCCTCAGCCTCCTGAGTAGTGGGATTACAGGCGCCCAACACCACGCCCGACTAATTTTGCATATTTTTAGTAGAGACGGGATTTCACTATGTTGGCCAGGCTGGTCTCCAACTCCTGACCTTGTGATCCGCCCACCTTGGTCTCCCAAAGTGCTGGGATTACAGGCGTGAACCACCATGCCCGTCCCCATGCTGGCTTTTTTCTATCTTTCAATCATGTCAAGCTTGTTTTCACCTAAGGTCCTTTCCTCACTTCATATCCAATCCATCAGTGATTTTTATTTTCCTTTCGTCGCCAAGATTCCCTTTTATCTCCAAGACGTATTCCAAGTCCATTTCCTTCTTCCATCTAAACAACCATCATCCTAGTCAAACTCATCATTTCCTCTCCCCTAATCTACTAAAATATAGCTTTGTGAACTATGTTCACAAAGTGAAATGAACAAATGTTCATTGTTCTTGAAATTCTCTCTGCCCTGATCTTAAAGGGCTGCTCCTTGTCATTCAGATTAATACTCATACTTCATTAGACAAGTCTTTTCTGAAACCTATCTTTACTAAGTCCCCTCATTTTAAAAGTACATATTATTAGCTGGTATTTTTTGCCTTGTTTGACTATTGCTAATCTTGCCCACTAGATTATGAATTCCAGGAGAAACAAGGCTCTGCCTGGTTCAGCACTGTATTTCCAATACCTAAATCAGTGCCTGTTATATAACAGATTCTCATTGTTTGTTGAATAAGCAAGTGAGTACACCTAAATCTACAGAATGTCTATAAACCTGACCCAGCCTCAAGGTGACTCAGGAGAAGAGTCAATGAGTCTCTCCCAGTACAGACCCAACTGCACTAAGGAAAAGATGTCTAGAAGCAACCTGATTCTGGGAGGTGGGAGTATCCTAAAAATAGCATGCAGTAGCCAGATTGCCATTCAAAAACTACTATACTTTTTTAGTGCTTACTAGACATATTGTAAACACTGTCACAGGTGCTGGTTGACTGACATACCCATCCACAAGAAGCTTACAAGCTGGTGCCTAGCAAGCAATGAAAGGTTACTCACCCTTCTATTATATAACTGCTGCATACATATTAAATTACCTATGTGCAGAAAAGTGGGCCTCAAGTATACAAAAATGGCTAGCAAATAAGAATAGTAAACCTAAATATTTTGTATCTAGCTGCTTACCCATTTCTGCATTAAAATTTTATGTGCCTAATTCAAGTTTTATGTAAGACCATGGTACTATTTTAATGGGATATTAAGTGTGTAGTTATTAAAGACTTAGCCACATAAAAAGATGTGTGCACCCACATTTATATAAAAAATCTGAAATAAAGGTAAACACATAATCAGCTCACTGCAACCTCCACCTGCCAGGTTCAAGTGATTCTCATGCCTCAGCCTTCTGAGTAGTTGGGATTACAGGCATGTACCACCATACATGGCTAATGTTTTGTATTTTTAGTAGAGATGGCGTTTTGTCATGTTGCCCAGGCTGGTCTTGAAATCTTGAGCTCAGGCAATCCACCTGTCTCGGGCTCCCAAAGTGCTAAGATTACAGGCATGAGCCACCGCACCCAGCCCTCTTTTGGTAGTCTTGAAGCACCAATTTCATAACAATAATGCATTCTTAGGGGTTCCAGTATGAAGAATGCCAGTATGTTCAACACTGGAGAAATAAGAGGCAATCTCATGGAAAATAAATGAGTTAAAAATCCATTTCACATTTGCAGTTTTTCTTTTTTTTAAGTGTAATCCATCTCTTTGGTTTGGCTTTGGTAAAAGAGTAGAATGTTTGTATATAAATACTGTATAATATATAGCACTCCTTTTGCAATGTTTTTTATTTAAAAAGTAAGTTCTGGATAAAAGTTCTGAAAAAACTTTCTCATTTCAAAACCAAGTAATTGTTTCTTTTTTTTATTAGATACATATACATAAAAATGATACATAAAAATGAAATCACAAATTGCACAGAAAACCTACCATTCCATAGGCCTGTTGTTGGACCCAGTTGATATAATCATTCCTTATGTCTATCAATTCTTGTACTTCATGTATATAAAATTTATCATACTGTATAATCTGTCCCGTTTTCTCATTTACCTACAAAAGAAAATGTAATTGACATTAAATTTAACCAGTACTCAAGACAGAGAAATTTTTTTTTTTTTTTTTTTTTGAGGTAGAGTCTTGCTCTGTCGCCCAGGCTGGAATGCAGTGGCACAATATCATCTCACTGCAAGCTCCAACTCCCGGATTCATGACATTCTCCTGCTTCAGCCTCCCAAGTAGCTGGGAATACAGGCGCCTGCCACCATGCCCGGCTAATTTTTTGTGTTTTTAGTAGAGACGGGGTTTCACTGTGTTAGTGAGGATGGTCTCGATCTCCTGCCCTTCTGATCTGCCCGCCTCGGCCTCCCAAAGTGCTGGGATTACAGGTGTGAGCCACTGCACCCGGCCAAGACAGAGAAATTTAAAATGTCTAAAGAAAAAAATGCTTTGGGCATATTCTTAGCTAATATTTTCTTCCTACAAAAAATAATTACTGAGTGCCTACTATATGCAAAATGCTAGTTAAGTGCTATGGGAGACCCAAAGATTTGTAAGATGTGATATCTGCATTCAGTACCCCAAAATCTAGAAAAGAAAGATATGTCTTTATAACTACAACACAGTATGAGATATGGATGATTAAAGTATATATGGTATATATAAACTAGATACTATAAAGACTTATGGTTGGGAAATGGGACCTTAATAATAGCAGCTAATGCTTGTTAAGTGTTGCTCTGTGCTGGCATCTGATTAGAATAAATTTTAGGAAGTGATATCTGGACATGATGTGAAAAATGAAGAGGATGCAAATTACCACCCCAGAGATTATCTATTAATTACAAAGATAAGAACAAATCTTTACAGTGCAGAGCACCATCTTAATCAAGTGATCTAACTAATCATCACCAACCCTGGAACAACGAAATATTATGTTCTTGGTGATATAAATCAACAGGAAGCATACGAATGATCTATGAAGGAAAAACGGTTTAACCCAAATCCAATCAAGTCTCCTAATCTAAATTCTAGGTTACAGGAAATACAAGGGATAGAGGAACAAGTTAAATAAATATCACCATGAGGAAACAATCAGACAAATCCTGATTATGAAACTTTTATAAGAAAACTGGCCAAGAGTCTTCAAAAAGTCAAGGTAGCAGGGATTGAAAAAAAAATAAAGGAGCTATTCTAAATTAAGAGAGACTAGAGGAATTCTGGTACTAAATATGGCATAATACTTTGTATCAGACTAATCTTCCTGACACTAACAATTATAACTCTAGACGATACATTAAAGAAAACTGCTATACTTAAAAACACTGAAGATCCACCAAAAGTAGGCAGAAACAGGAATGGACACAAGCAGAGGATAGAGCTCAAGCAGAAAGCAGCAGTCTTAATAGACAGAGACTGAAGCTGCCAGCACAGCCAGCCAGTGAGGATAAAAAAAATCAAAGAAAGGAAGCCAGAAGACGAACCCCCAAAATCTGTGTGCAAACTCCCCCCACATCCTTGGCTAACTCTAAACCATGAATGCACAAAGTAAGACCTGCTAAAAGTAAATAAATAAATAAATAAACTCAAACCCAATAAACCAACAGAAAGTACAGCTGAGAGACTACTCCTTTTTCTTTTTCCTGAGATGAAGTCTCGCCCTGTTGCCCAGGCTGGAATATAGTGGCATAATCTCGGCTTACTGCAAGCTCCGTCTCCCAGGTTCATGCCATTCTCCTGCCTCAGCCTCCTGAGTAGCTGGGACTACAGGCGACCGCCACTATGCCCAGTTATTTATTTATTTATTTATTTTGTATTTTTAGTAGAGATGGGGTTTCACCATGTTAGCCAGGATGGTCTCGATCTCCTGACCTCGTGATCCGCCCACCTTGGCCTCCCAAAATGCTGGGATTACAGGCGTGAGCCACCGCACCTGGCCAGAGAGGCTAGTCTTACAATAAGAGTTCAAAACAAGCATTTCCAGAGGAAAAGGGCACATTTCATAATAATAAAAGGGTTAATTCACCAAGAAGTCACAACAATCCAAAATAGCAGACCTTGAAAATAAATGAGAGAGAAATCAACAGAACCACCACCATAGTTGGAGATTTTTAACACTGCTCTCATTAACTGATAGAAAAAAATAGACAAAACCAGAAAAAATAGACAAAACCAGCAAGTATAGATGATCTGAACAATTTAAACCAACTTGCACTCACTGTCATAGAACACTTCACCTAACAATTGTACATGAAATGTTCACTAAGATAGACCAAATCCTGGACCATACAGTAAGTCTTCATACATTTAAAAGAATCCAAAGTATACAACATACGTTCTTTGTCCACAATGCAATTAAACTAAAATCAGTAATAGAAGATTTGGAAAATCCTAGAATACTGGCAATTAAACAAAACACTTGTAAATTACTGAAAACTTTTCTTGAACCTGTAAGAGAGCTAAAGTTACAAAATAACTAAGTAGCCTGAATCCAAGGATCAACAAATGCTTACAAAAGGTAACAAGGTACCAGAAATGGCTCATTTGTGGCAGGCAGCAAGAGGAAACTACTATTGTCATACAAGCAGAAGTAATATGCTAAAATTTTAAGGATCACTTCAAGCTGAGTGTGGGGTAGCTTGATAGTATGAAACCCAGCAGAGTCCCAGGCAACTGGCACTCACAGCCTCTTGCCCATAGACTGCCACTGGGTGCCCATGAAAACAACTGGAAACAAGGCAGAGGGGAAAAAAAAGGAAACAAGGCAGAAGATCAAGAGCCTCTCTCAATGGTACAAGGAATTAGCTGCCATGTGAGAAAGGAACAAAGGCCCGCCACCCTGTCCAGATCCTTCCTTCACACAGAGCAAAAGCCTTCAGCCACTGAGGAAGGGGAAGCAAACCCACGTCTCATTGCTGAGGGAGGGAAAAACCTTCAATTCCTGGGAGGAAAGGTGACAAGAACAGTCCTAGGCTCAGAATCTTATATCAGTATGACTAGAGGTCTGCAATTGCTGGGGGAGGGAGCAGAAACTGCCACACAAAAAGATCCAAAGCAGTTTGGTTGCCACAGGGAAAAGGGGAGGGAATTCTGACAAAGTTCCATGCGAGGTCCACGCACACATAATCTACCTAAAACCAAGGCTATGCTGTAACAACCAAGAACCATTTCTGTTCCCTCTCCTCTACCAATCTTGAAAGGACTGAGTAACAAGCAACACCAGTTTACAACTGACAAGAGGAAAGAGTGAGAAGAAAATCCCTCTAAGGAGTAGGCATGCAAAGTGGGGCACAAACATTCACAAAAACCATTTGACACTCCACTTCCACCCTAAACACACTGTACTACAGGCCTTAAATTCCTCCAGTGTTAGAGGCCTCAAATTCCTCTAGCATTAGAGGCCTGTAGTGTAATGAAGGTATTTATAACAAATTAAAAATTCAATCCCAGCATAACCTCTGACTAAATAAACTCAAATCCTTAAACTAATACCAGATAGGAGAGGTGTACCAATTTATAAGCTTTAAACCTACTGATTTCAGTTTCTTACTATTTTATAGATAACCCAAAATTACGAGACATAGCAAAAACCAACTGAACAGGCTGGGAGTGGTGGCTCATGCCTGTAATCCCAGCACTCTGGGAGGTGAAGGCAGGCAGATCACCTGAAGTCAGGAGTTCAAGACCAGCCTGGCCAATGTGGCAAAACCCTGTCTCTACTAAAAATACAAAAATTAGCTGGCTGTGGTGGCACATGCCTATAATCCCAGCAACTTGGAAGGCTAAAGTACAAGAATCACTTGAACCCAGGACGTGGAGGTTGCAGTGAGCTGAGATTGCACCACTGCACTCCAGCTTGTGTGACAGAGCAAGACTCTGTCTCAAAAAAAAATTATTAAACTGAACAAAACAAAACAAAAAAGTGTCTAGAGACAAAGCAATCAACAGAGTCAGATTCAGAGAAGACCCAAATGTTGGAGCTAGGAAACAGGGGCTTTAGGAAATATTTTTAACTTAAAAGTAAAAACACACAAAAATTTGTGGCATGCTAATAAATCCAGGCATAAAAGAAAGAAAATCTACAGCATTAAATGATCATATTAGAAATAAAGGGTCTAAAATCAATGATCAAAGTTTCTGCTTTAAGATTCTAGAAAAAAAAAGATCATATTAAGCACAAATCAAGCAGAAGGAAGGAAATGAAGACAAATCAATGAAAGAGAAAACAGAAAAACACTAGAGAAGAAATTAAAAGCAAATGGGTTTTCTGAAAAGATAATAATGAATAAACCTACAGTCAGACTGACCAAGAAAAAGAGATGACACAAATTACCACTATCAGGAATTAAAGAAGAAACATGATTACATACATATCTTGGTAAAACTGACTCATGAAGAACTAGAAAACCTGAAATGTCCTATATTTATTTTTTAAATTTAATAGGAAATTAAAAATTTTCCCAAAAGAAAACTCCAGGGCCAAAATGGTTTCACTGATGAATTATATCAAACATTTAATAAAGAAGTAATACCAATCTTAACCAAACTTTTTCAGAAAATAAAGAAGGATCATTTCTTAATTCATTTAATGAAGCCAGAATAAACTTGATACCAAAAGCTGACAGCAATATGAGAAATAAAAATTACAGATCAATATCCCTCATGAACACAGATATAAAACCCTCAATAAAATATTAACAAATTAAATCCAATAATATATATAAAGTATAATATACATATAACACCAAGTAAAGTTGATCCCAAGAATGCAAGGTTGGTTTAACATCCAACTATCAATGAATTTCACAATATTTCTGAAAAAAAGGAGAAAAAATATCATCTGTTCATCTCAACAGATGGAAACAACACCTGATAAAATTCAACATCCATTTATAATAAACACTCTCAGCAAATGAGAAATGGAAGAAAATTTCTTCAAACAGACAAAACCCATCTAACCGCCCCCTGCCCCCCACCCCCACCCCCTGACATTCAACATTATACTTACTGTTAAGATACTGAATGCTTTCTTTCTAAGATTAGGAACTAGGCAAGAATGACCACCATAACCATTTATATTCAACATTGTACTGGAATTCTTAGTTAATAAAATATGCCAAGAAAATAACATGATTGTATATATTAAAAAAGCCAAGTGAATCAATCTATAAGAGAATTACCAGAACTAAGAATTTATCAAGATCACAGGGTAAAAGGCCAACACTCAAAACTCAATTTATTTTCTCTAGGCCAGGTACAGTGGCTCATGCCTGTACTCCCAGCACTTTGGGAGGCCGAGGCAGGCAGATCACCAGAGGTCAGGTGTTTGAGGCCAGCCTGGCCAACATGGTGAAACCCCATCTCTACTAAAAATGTTAAGAATTAGCTGGGCATGGTGGTGGGTGCCTGTAATCCCAGCTACTTGGGAGGCTGAGGCAGGATGATCATTTGAATCCAGGAGGCAGAGGTTGCAGTGGGCCAAGATCTCACCATTGCACTCCAGCCCAGGTGACAGGAGTGAAGCTCTGTCTCAAAGAAGAAGAGAAAAAAAAAAGGCTGGGTGGTGGCTCACGCTGCTAATCACAGCACTTTGGGAGGCTGAGGTGGGCAGATCACCTGAGGTTGGGAGTTCAAGACCAGCCTGACCAACATGGAAAAACTCCATCTCTACTAATAATACAAAATTAGCCAGGCATGGTGGTGCATGCTGGCAATCCCAGCTACTCGGGAGGCTGAGACAGGAGAATTGCTTGAATCTGGGAGGCGGAGATTGTGGTGAGCTGAGATCACGCCTGCACTCCAGCCTGGGCAAAAAGAGTGAAACTCTGTCTCAAAAAAAAAAAAAGGAAGAAGAATTTCTCTGTACTAGCAACAAATAATTGGAAAATAAAATTTTTAAAAATCATTTACAATAGCATCAAAAACATAAAACATTTAGGAATATATTTTTGAGAAAGAGAATAAAATTTTTAAAAGAATATGTAAAATCCTTGAAAACTACAAAGCACTGCTGAGAGAAACTGAAGAGTCATTCACTATGTTCACGAATCAGAAAGGAGTAGCAAGACTCAACAATTGCAAAAAACAAAATTTGACTGGACTCCAGTTATTTAAAAAGCAGTAATATAAACAACATTTTTGCTATAAATGAGGAAATTTGAAATATGAATACACAGATAGATGATATTATAGAATTATAGTTAACTTCCTTAAGAGAAATAATGCTACTGCTGTTACACAGAAAAATGCCTATATTCTTAAGAGATGAAATATGAAGTATTAAAGGATGATATCTACATTTTTCTTTCCAATGATTCATGAAAAAAGAATACACACACAACATATATAAAGCAAATGTGACAGTACGTTAACAACTGCTGAATCTAGAATGGAGGGCACACAGGTTTTAATTACATTTGTTTTCAATGTTTCTGTAGGTTTGAAGATACTGCAAACAAAAATCAAAAAGGAAAGTGAAGGGAAAAGATTAAAAAAAAAAAAAGGTTTGAAGGAGAACATTCTGGGCAGAGAACAGCACCAGCTAAGGAAACAAAATCTGCATGTAACTGCCCCCAGCTAAACTGCTAAAGAGAATGAGAGGCACGGGGAGCAAAACTGGATTCAACATGCAGTTGGGAAATAAGCTGACCTCAATCCTCTCTAGGTTAGCCAACCTCAGCCAAGGCTCAGGCTAAAACAAGGCCAATCCCATAGGAAATAGAATGTACATCACTGTATACCAATGAGTTCTGGCATGTTTTGTTACAGAATGTTACTGTGGCAAAAGCTGATACATGGAGAAATAAGGTTTTAGATTTAAAAAGTAACAGAATCAGTTGTATTTTATGAATAATATTCTGCTGAGTGAGGTATAGTTAAGAATAAGTAGAGAGGCTGGCAGTAGGATTAGGAGATTGCTAAAAGATTTAAAGTCTCTAAATAAGAATGCAGAGGTCATGGCAGCTAATGGATATGGAAAACAAGAGAAGAGTCAAAGACAACTTCAATATTTCAACCCTGGGTAAGAGTAATTTTAAAAATTACCGTACACAGGCTGGGCACGGTGGCTCACGCCTGTGATCCCAGAACTTTGGGAGGCCAAGGTGGGCGAATCACGAGGTCAAGAGATCGAGGCCATCCTGGCCAATATGGTGAAACCCCATCTCTACTAAAACCAGAAAAATTAGCTAGGTGTGGTGGTATGTGCCTGTAGTCCCAGCTACTCGGGAGGCTGAGGAAGAAGAATCGCTTGAACCCAGGAGGCAGAGGTTGCGGTGAGCCGAGATTGTGCCACTGCACACTAGCCTGGCGACAGAGAGCGATTCCGTCTCAAAAAAAAAAACTACTGTATACACACACACATACACACACACACACACACACACAAACACACACAGAGTGAGGAAAACAAGACAAACCTTTCTTAGTTGAAAGTAATGGCAGGACTGTCAAGTCACTCAAGAGAAACATTTGCCTCAAAGACGTAACTGACAGTAATTTTCCTTAAAGAAGACAACTAAAGCTGTGGGTGAGGGAGAGGTAGAAGGTAAAACAAAAGGAGCCAAATGCAGACCCTACAGAGATGTTGCACTTAAGAGAAGAAAAACCACCAAAGAAACAAATAAAGTTGATCTAACATTTACAAACTAAACAAAACTAGCTAACTTTCCATTTAAGAATAACAAAGTAACTATATAATTTGTGAACAATCGCATATACATTAAAACTAAGCAATATCTGAAAGGGAACAAAATGAATCACTCAGTAACTATATAAATCTAACCAGACAATGCTGGTGTCCAAATAGGTACTCAATAAATATGAGATGGATGGACAAATAAAACTTAAGAGATATTGCCTATAGTTCTTACTTCTAATGGCACTTTAAAAGGATTGGTCTGTATCTGTTGCATTTTCAGTGAGATGTATTATGCTTGTTGTTAATTTTTAGTAAAAATAATGGTTTATATAATTTTCATGTTTTAATGGTTTATATAATTTTCATGTTTTCCGAACTTTTGCCCTGAAGTATTCCTAATAGAAAAAGAGAACAAACACATATATAACACCATTACCCTACCTCCTTCCATGGAAGGGGGTAGAGGACTGTCAGGTCTTCAGTATGCATTATCAAGAAGGGAAGCTAAAATGTTCACTACAATTCAGACTCTACCTTAAAATTCACTCAAATTTGGCCGGGCGCGGTGGCTCATGCCTGTAATCCCAGCACTTTGGGAGCCGAGGTGGGTGGATCATGAGGTCAGGAGTTCGAGATCAGCCTGGCCAAGATGGTGAAACCCCGTCTCTACTAAAAATACAAAAATTAGCCGGGCATGGTGGCACATGCCTGTAGTCCCAGCTACTTGGGAGGCTGAGGCAGGAGAATCGCTTGAACCTGGGAGGCAGAGGTTACGGTGAGCCAAGATCATGCCATTGCACTCCAGCCTCGGCGACAAGAGCGAAACTCCGTCTTAAAAAGAAAAAAAAAAAAAATTCAAATTTTATACTCCAATAATAAAATTATAAAAGCTATCATTAAAGTAGACTTCACATATATTATCTAATTTAAACAGTCCTATGAAATGTATACTATTATTATGATCGTACAGATGAGTATACTAAGGCTTAGCATTTAAGAAAGTAACCAAGGTCACATAAGTAACAGAGCCAGAAATATAACACATGCCTAAGACGCTTGCATTCTTTTTTTTTTTTTTTTGACAGAGTCTTGCTCTGTCGCCACCTCCCAGGTTCAAGCAAGTCTCCTGCCTCCTAAGTAGCTGGGATTACAGGTGCCCATCACCATGCCCAGCTAATTTTTTGTACTTTTGTAGAGACGGGATTTCACCGTATTGGTCAGGCTGGTCTGGAATTCCTGACCTCAGGTGATCCACCTACCTCAGACTCCCAAAGTGCTGGGATTACAGGTGTGAGCCATTGTGCCCAGCGACACATGCATTTTTGACTCACTATATGACTGTCCAATTTGCTTGATCCTGTGGCTTAGCACTGAAGGTACAAATAATCCAATTTAAGAAGCATACATTTAATAATACTGCTTTTATTTCCACAGTTGATATTTTTATCTCCTCTAATTATTGACAAAAGCACTTTCAGTTCTTTTTTTCTCCCACTGTTTTGATTGCTTTATATCTGTGGCCAGGATACTCATTTGGGAGAAACTGACTAGAGTTGTACTACTATTACTAGCCTTCAAACAAAACAAAGACACCAAGTTTATATATGGAGACCAAAATCTTCATCCTAGAAGAAGGGGTTGTCAAACTACAACCTGTGGGTCAAATGCTACCCGTTGTGTTTTTTTTTTAAGTAAATTTTGCTGGAAAGCAGCCACTCCCATCCATTTACATGCTATCCACAGTGGAGCTGAGAGTTGACTAGTTGTGACAAAAACTGTATGGCTCACAAAGTATAAAATATTTACTATACGGTCCTTTACAGAAAAAGTTTGCAGGTCCTACCCTGGAGTCTTTAGTATTGTGCTTCAATCAACTGAAATAATTAGTCAAACTCTTTCTACTAAAAAAAGAAAATACACAGGATAGTTATACAAAAAAAACACAATGGCTTTCCCCTCTCCAATATTTATGTTTATACATATACAAACTAATTTTTAATCACATTGGATTCTAAAATTTAGTGCCTCTTGCAGAAAATGATTCACATCCCACTGACCTCTGATATATATTTTTGTTTATCTTACTTAAAATGTAAAAGTGAAGCCACAGTTTCGATTCCTAAAAGCAAACAGGGTGAAGAGGTGAGGCAATATGGCAAAATGGAAAGCTCCACCGATCGTCCTAGCTTCATGGACACCAATTTAACAACTATCTACACAAAAAAAGCATCTTCCTGAGAACCAAACATCAGGTGAGCACTCACAGTACCTGGTTTTGACTTCATGTTGCTGAACAAAGAGATATAAAAAGATATAAAAAAGTCCTGAATCACCAACATCACCCCTCTCCCAGCCCCTGGCAGTGGCAGTGTGGTGCAGAGAGCATTTCTGTGCGTGAGGGAGAGAAAGAATGCAGCAATTGTGAGGCAGTGAGCTTAACACTGCTCTGTTATAGCAGAAAGTAAAACTGGATCAAATTTAGCTGACTCCTGTCCACAGAGGGAGCATTAAAATCCAGCCCTAGCCAGAGGGGAATTGTGGATCCCAGTGGTCAAAATGTGAGTTCCTGCAAGCCTCACCATGGCAGGCTAAAGTGCTCTGGGGCCCTCAATAAACTTCAAACATAGTGCAGGCCACAAGGACTGCAACTACTAGGTGAGTCCTAGTGCAGAACTGGGCCCAGAGCCAGTGAACTGGGGAGGCGTGCGACCTACTGAGACACCAGCTAGGGCTGTTAAGGGACTGTTGGCATTACCCCTCCTTTAACCCAAAGCTGCACAGCTTGTGGCTCCAAAAGAGATCCTCTCCTTCTGCTTGTGGAGAGAAGACGGGAGGGAAGAGTGGGGAGAACTTTGTCTTACATCTTGGATACCAGCTCAGCCACAGCTGGATAGGGCACCAGTCAGAGTTGTGAAGACTGCTTTCCAGGTCGTAGCTCCTGGACAACATTTCTAGATACACAATGGCCCAGAAGGGAACCCACTGCCTCGAAAAGACTCAGTTCTGACAGCTTTCGTTATTCTGTTAACTGAAGAGCCCTTGGGGCCCTGAATAATCAGCAGCAATACCGAGGTACTATGTACAAAGGCCTTGGGTGAGCCTGAAACTTCCTGGCTTCAGGTGAGACTCAGCACATTCCCCATCATGGCAGCTATGGGGCAAGACTCATCCTTGAGAAAAGTGGAGGAAAAGTAAAGGGGACTTTGTCTTGCACCTTAGGTACCAGCTCTGACGTAGGAGGGTGAACCAATTCCAGAAGCTGGTTCTTAGATGGCATTTCTGGACCTGTGCTGGGCCAGAGGGTAAGTCCCATGCCAGGCAGCATTCACCACAAGCTGACTAAAGAGCCCTTAAGGACCAGGCGTGGTGGCTCACGCCTGTAATCCCAGCACTTTGGGAGGCCAAGGCTGGCACATTACCTGAGGTCAGGAGTTCAAGACCAGCCTGGCCAACATGGAGAAACACTGTCTCCACAAAAAATACAAAAATTAGCCAGCACAGTGTCACACGCAGCTACTGGGGAGGCTGAGGTGGGAGGACTGCTTGAGCCTGGGAGGTAGAGAGTGCATGAGCTGAGATTGTGCCACTGCACTCCAGCCTGGGCAACAGAGCCAGACCTTGTCTCAAAAAAGCCCTTAGGGCTGGGCGTGGTGGCTCACACTTTAATCCCAGCAAATTTGGGAGGCCAAGGCAGGCGGATCCTTGAGGTCAGGAGTTTGAGACCAGCCTGGCCAACATGGTGAAACCCTGTCTCTACTAAAAATACAAAAATGAGCCAGGCATAGTGGTGCAGGACTGTAGTCCCAGCTACTCAGGAGGCTGAGGCAGGAGAATCACTTGAACCCAGGAGATGGAGGAGCTGAGACTGCATTACTGCACTCCAGCCTGGGCGACAGGAGACTCAGTCTCAAAACAAAAACAAACAAACAAACAAACAAAAAAAAGCCGTTGGGCCTCAAGGAAACATTGGCAGTATTCTGGCAGTACTCCCCACAGGCCGCTGGTGACAGTGGCCAAGGGGAGGTCCGGGGGTGTTCCTCTGCCTTTGCAAAGGGGAGGGATGAGTGGGAAGGACTGTTTTGTGGTTTGAGTGCCAGCTCAGCTGCAGTACAATAGAACACCAGGTAGACTTCTAAGGATTTTCACTCTAGTCCCTGGCTCCCAGACAGAACCTCTGGAGTCACCAAGGGCCTAGGGAAACTATCTGCCCTGAAGGGAAGGACACAGGGCAGGCTGGCTTTGCCACCTGGTGATTGTAGAGTGCCAGCACCTTAAGTGAAGATAGTCAGTAGCCAGGAAGTGGTTATAGCAGGCCTTGGGTGAGACCCAGTGCACTGCTGGCTTCAGATCTGACCCAGTGTAGCCCCACTGGTTGTAGCACGGCCATAGGGGTGCTTGTGTCACTCCTCCCAAAGCTCCAGGTGCCTTAGAACAAACAAAGTTTGTTTTGGAAAAAGTAAGCAAAGAGAAAGAACAACAGTCTCTGCCTGGTAATTCAGAGACTTCTTCCAGATCTTGTCCAAGACCATCGTAGTACCTTTATGATGAGTCTGTCAGAACCACAGGGTTACTGGGTGTGGGGTGCCAACTAAAGCAGATACAGCTTCTAAGCGATGACAACATCCAGGTCCTTCTGAATACCTGGAAAGCCTTTCCAAGAAGCACGAATACACACAAGTCCAAACTGCGAAGACTACAATAAATACGTAACTCTTTAATGCCCAAACAGAGAGGAACATCTGTTAAGTTATCAAGACCATCCAGGAAAACATGACCTCACCAAATGAACAAAATAAGACACCAAAGACAAATCTTGGAGAAACAGAAACACGTGACCCTTCAGACAGGGAATTCTAAATAGCTATTTTGAGGAAACTCAAAGAAATTCAAGATAATACAAAGAAAGAATTCTACCAGATAAATTTAACGAAGAGATTGAAATGATTTAAAAGAATGAAGCAATAATTCTGGAGTTGAAAAATGCAACTGACATACCAAAGAATGTCTCAGAGTCTTTTAATAGCAGAATTGATCAAACAGAAGAAAGAATTAGTGAGCTGAGGAGACAAAAGAAAAATGAATAAAAAACAATAAGGCATGCAAGGCATGCCTTCAGAACTTAGAAAAAAGACCCGAAAGGGCAAATCTAAGTTACTGGCCTTAAAGAGGAGATTGAGAAAGAGATGGGGTAGAAAGTTTATTCAAAGGGATAATGGCAGAGAATTTCCCAAACGTAGAAAAAGATACCAATATCCAAGTAGAAGATTGTAGAACACCAAGCAGACTTAATTCAAATAAGACTCTTTGAAGATACTTAATAATCAAACTTTCAAAGGTCAATGATAAACCAAGGATCCTGAAAACAGTAAGAGAAAAAAAACAAATAACATACAATGGAGTGCCAATATGCTGGCAGCAGACTTCTCAGTGCAAACTTTACAGGCCAGGAGAGAATGGCATGACATATTTAAAGTACTGAAGGAAAAATTTATCCAGTAAAATTATCCTTCAAACATGAAGGATAAATAATTTTTTTTGAGATGGAGTTTCACTCTGATTGCCCAGGCTGGAGTGCAATGGTGCGATCTCGGCTCACCACAAACTTCGCCTCCAGAATAGTAATTAAAACAGCATGATACTGGCATGATTCTCCTGTCTCAGCCTCTCAAGTAGCTGGGATTACAGGCATGCGCCACCGTGCCTGGCTAATTTTGTATTTTTAGTAAAGATGGGGTTTCTCCACGTTGGTCAGGCTGGTCTCGATCTCCTGACCTCAGGTGATCCACCCGCCTCAGCCTCCCAAAGTGCTGGGATTGTAGCGGTGAGCCACCATGCCCCACCCTGAAAGACAAATACTTTCCTAGACAAACAAAAACTAAGGAATTTTATCAACACTAGACCTGTGGAACAAGAAATGCTAAATGGAGGTCTTCAATCTGAAAGAAAAAAACATTAATGGGCAATAACAAGAGCATCTGAAGGTACAAAACTCAATAGTAAACAGAAAAATACAGAATATTACAACACTGTAAATATGGTGTGTAAACTACTCTTAAGTAGAAAGACTAAATAGTTAACCAATCAAAAATAACTACAACAACTTTTCAAAACATAGTGTAAGATATAAACAGAAACAATAAAAAGTTAAAAAGCAGGGGTACAAAGTTAAGGTGCAGAGTTTTCATTAGTCTTCTTTTTGCTTATTTGTTTACACAAACAGTGTTAAGTTGTTATCAACTTAAAATAATGGGTTATAAGATAGTATCTGCAAGCCTCATGGTAACCTGAAACCAAAAGCATACAACGAATACACAATAAATAAAAAGCAAAAATGAAAACATATCACAAGAGAAAAACCACTTTCACTAAAAACAAAACAGCAAGAAAAAAAAGAAGTAAGAGAAAACTGCAAAACAACCAGAAAATGAATAACAAAATAGCAGGAGTATGTCCTTACTTATCAATAACATTGGATGTAAATGAACTAAACTCATGAATCAAAAGACATACAGCTGCATGAATAGAAAAATAAGACCAAATGATCTGTTGCCTACAAGAAACACACTTCACTTATAAAGACACACAGACTGAAAACAAAGGGATGGAAAAAGATATCCCATGCCAGTGTTAACCAAAAGGGCAGGAGTAGCTACCATATCAGAGAAAACAGATTACAAAACAAAAGTATAAGAAGAGATGAAGAAGGTCACTATATGATGATAAAGGGGTCAACTCAGCAAGAGGATATAATAATTGTAAATATATATGCACCCAACACTGGAGCACCTAGACATACAACACAAACATTATTAGACTTAAAGAGAGAAATAGACCTCAGTACAGTAATAGCTGGACACTTCAACACTACACTTGCGACACTGGACAGAGATGTACCAGACAGAAAACCAACAAAGAAACATCAGACTTAATCTGCACTACAGACCAAATGGACCAAACACATACTTACAGAACATTTCATCCAATGGCTGCAGAATAAACATTGTTCTTAGCACACGGATCACTCTCAAAGACAGACGATATGTTATATCATAAAACAAGTCTTAAACCATTCAAAAAAACTGAAACACGCCAGGTGTAGTGGTTCACGCCGGGTAATCCCAGCACATTGGGAGGCCAAGGCAGGTGGATTACTTGAGGCCAGGAGTTCAAAACCAGCCCGGTCAACATGGTGAAACCCTGTCTCTACTAAAAATACAAAAAATAGCCTGGCGGGGCCTGTAATCCCAGCTACTTGGGAGGCTGAGACATGAGAATCACTTGAACCTGGGGGGCAGAGGATGCAGTGAGCCAAGATCAGGCCATTGTACTCCAGCCTAGGCAACAGAGTGAAACTCTGTCTTGAAAAAAAAAAAAGAAAAGAAAAACTATGACAGAAATTGAAGAGGACACAAAAAATGGAAAGATAGTCCATGTTCAATATTGTTAAAATGTCCATACCACCTACAGCAATCTATAGATTCACTGCAATCCCTATCAAAATACCAATGACATTGATCACAGAAATAGAAAACACAATCCTAACATTTACACAGAACCACAAAAGACCCAGAATAGTCAAAGTTATCTTAAGCAAAAAGAACAAAACTGGGAGGAATCATATTACCTGACTTCAAATTATAGTGCAAAGGTATAGTAATCAAAACAGCATGGTACTGGCATGAAAACAGACACATAAACCAATGGAACAGAATAGAGAACCTAGAAACAAATCTACACACCTAAAGTGAACTCATTTTTGACAAAAGAACCAAGAACATACACTGGAGAAAAGACAGTCTCTTCAATAAATGGTGCTGGGAAAACTGAGTATCTGTATAAAGAAGAATCAAACTAGACCCCTATCTTACTATATACAAATCAAATCAAAATGATTAACGACTTAAATCTAAGACCTCAAACTATGAAACTACTATAAGAAAACATTAGGGGAAACTCTCCAGGACACTGGTCTCAGCAAAAATTTCTTGAGTAATATGCCACTAGCACATGCTACCAAAGCAAAAGTGGACAAATGGGATTACATTAAATTAAAAAACTTCTACACAGTAAAGGAAATAGTCAACAAACAGAATGTGAGAAAATATTTGCAAACTAATCATCTGACAAGGATTAATAACCAGAATATATAAGGAGCTGCAACAATTCTATAGAAAAAAAATGTAATAATCCAATTTAAAAAATGGACAAAAGACTTGAATAGACATTCCTCAAAAGAAGACATAAAATACTAAACAGGTGGCCTGGTGCAGTGGCTCATGCCTGTAATCCCAGCATTTTGGGAGGCTGAGGAGGGTGGATCACCTGAGCTCAGGAGTTCGAGACCAGCCTGGGCAACACAGTGAAACCCTATCTCTACTAAAACACAAAAAATTAGCTGAGTGTGGTGGCATGAGCCTGTAGTCCCAGCTACTTGGGAGGCTGAGGCAGGAGAATTGCTTGAACCCAGGAAGTGGAGGTTGCAGTGAGTCAAAAAACAAACAAACAAACAAAAACGGGCATATGAAAAGGTGCTCAACACCACTGATCACCAGAGAAATGCAAATCAAAACTACAGTAAGATATCTCACCCCAGTTAAAATGGCTTTTATCCAAAAGACAGGCAATAACAGACGCTGGCAAGGATGTGGACTAAAGGGAACCATCATACATTGTTGGTGAGAATGTAAATTAGTACAACCATTACGGAGAACAATTTGGAGGTTCCTCAAAAACCTAACAATAGAGCTACCACGTGATCCAGCAATCCTATTGCTGAGGACCTACCCAAAATAAAGGAAAACAGTATATCATAGAGATATTTGCACTACCAGGTTTATTGCTACACTGTTCATAACTGCCAAGATTTGGAAGCAATCTAAGTGTCCATCAATAGATGAATGAATAAGGCTGGGCACAGTGGCTCATGCCTGTAACCCCAGCACTTTGGGATGCCAAGGTGGGCAGATCATGAGGTCAGGAGATCGAGACCATCCTGGCCAACATGGTGAAACCCCGTCTCTACTAAAAATACAAAAATTAACCAGGTGTGGTGGTATATGCCTGTAATCCCAGCTACTTGGGAGGCTGAAGCAGAAGAATTGCTTGAACCTGGGAGATGGAGGTTGCGGTGAGCCGAGATTGTGCCACTGCACTCTAGCCTGGTGACAGAGCGAGATTCCATCTCAAAAAAAAAAAAAAAAAAAAAAAGGAAGAATAAAGAAAATGTGGTATTTATACACAATGGAGTACTATCTTGGCCAGGTTTAGTGGCTCACACCCGTAATCCCAGCACTTTGGGAGGCTGAGGCAGGTGGATCATTTGAGGCCAGGAGTTCGAGACCAGCCTGGCCAACATGGTGAAACCCTATCTCTACTAAAAATACAAAAAATTAGCCAGTTGTGGTGGCAGATACCTGTAGTCCCAGCTACTCAGGAGGCTGAGGCAGAGAACTGCTTGAACCTGAGAGGTAGAGGCTACAGTGAGCTGAGATCACGCCACTGTACTCCAGCCTGGGTGACAGAGCAAGACTCCATCTCAAAAAAAAAAAAAAAAAAAAATGACATTCCTGTCATGTGCAACAATATGGACAAAACTGGAGGACATTATTTAAGTGAAATAAGCCAGGCACAGAGATAAATATCGCATGTTCTCACTTATTTGTAGGATGTAAAAATCAAAACAATTTATCTAATGGAGACATAGAGAAGAAGAATGGTTGCCAGAAGTGGGAAGGGTAGTGGGGAGGCAGGGGCATGGGTGAGGTTGGGATGGCTAATAGATAAAACAAAACAAAACAAACAAACAACAACAACAACAAAAGAATGAATAAGACCTAGATTTTTCTTTTTTTGCGACAGAGTCTCACTCTATTGCCCAGGCTGGAGTACAATGGCATGATTTCGACTTACTGCAACCTCCACCTCCTGGGTTCAAGCAATTCTCCTGCCTCAGCCTTCTGAACAGTTGGTATTACAGACAAGTGCCACCACACTCAGGTAATTCTTGTAAGTTTTAGTAGAGATGGTGTTTCGCCATATTGACCAGGTTGGTCTTGAACTCCTGACCTCAAGTGATCCACTGGCCTCGGCCTCCCAAAGTGCTGAGGTTACAGGTGTGAACCACCACACCCGGCCAAACCTAGGATTTGATAGCACACCTCATGTACCCCATAAAGATATACCTACTATGTACCCACACAAATTAAGAATTAAAGAAAAATTAAAGAAACGCAACCAGTGTTTGTAGTTTGTGTATCTTGCTGATACGATATATAAGTTTTTGAAAATAAATGTTAATGTTAGAATAAAAATAATTTATTTGCATGGTAGGTAAGGTTCAACAAGCCATCATTTTCTCTGGGAAGTCTTTCTTAGTCCTTCATAGTTACATGCCCTTCCAAGTGTTCTCATAGCACTCTGCATTCTCCCTAGTACTTACCATGCTGTAACATAAAGACCAAAAAGTTTATACAATCTCTCAACACTGTAAAGTCAAAAAGGGCAGAAATCACGTCTTTTCTTTATCACGACATCCCTAATATCTAATATAATAATAAGCACATAGTAGGCACTCAATATTTGCAAAATGAATTTTAAAAAGAAGTCACATGGTAGAAGTTCAAAACAACTTATATGTTTAGGATTATTGCCTAAATGTACAAAATAAAATCTATGTAAGTTTGATTATAACACTTATTTCACATTTTAATTAAAGTTTAGTATTCTTGCTTTAAAACCTCAGTTCGAGGGTGGTTATAGTGAGTATGTTTTATCTGTTTGGTTTTATTTAAGGGTTCTGCATAAAATAGTTTGAAAATCACTGATTTAGATCAGCACAAATATGTAGCAACTAGGCTAGACAGACCAAGTAAGGCTTCTCTTTTGGCATACCAGCATGTCTATAATGTCTATAAGTGGAACTCAGAAACTACTAAATAACCCAATTAGTTGCCAGTAAACTCATTTAGCTGACAATACATCCATTCCTGACAGCAGGTACCAAAGGTATTTTCTTATGATGCCATTTGGAGAACTGAAAACGATTTTTAATTCAAAAACTTTCCAAAGGACATGACATATGGGAGGAACAAGTGCATCCATAAATCCTGAAATGAATAGGGAACACAAAGTCCAGTTCTCTAGTTCATAATTATGCTCCAGGGTTAGAGAAAGAAGAATACTGAGGACATTCCCCTTAATTCTTAACCACAGAGCAGAGGGAAGGAATATAGGCAGCTGTCAGATACAAGGTGTCTTTGAATAAACAAGTTTTGATAGTAATAGCTTTCTTGAATGATACAAATGAATCGTCCCTCATAGTTCGTATCTACAGATACCTATTTATGGCAGAGTAGGATGAAGCAAAGTTTCCTCTAAGGCATAGAAGAAAGATAATTCACTGCTCTAAAGCCTCCCAAAAAGAGATGCTTAAGAAAGTCATACCAGTATCATACTGCTTTTGACTAAGTAACTACTATAAACAAGAACCCAATTTCCTCCTAACCCAATACTTTCTTCAAGTCAAAAGTAGTGGTTTTCCATCCAAATGGTGGTGGTAACAAAATCACTGTCTTATGAATATATAATAACTTACGTATACTGTATTATTAATTTTTTTGAGACAGTCTCACTCTTTCACCCAGGCTGGAGTGCAGTGGTGTGATCTCAGTTCACTGCAACCTCCGCCTCCTGGGTTCAAGTGATTCTCTTGCTTCAGCCTCCCGGGTAGTTGGAATTACAGGCATGCACCACAATACCCGGCTAATTTTTTTTGTATTTTTAGTAGAGACAGGGTTTCACCATGTTGGCCAGATTGGTCTTGAACTCCTGACCTCAAGTGATCCGCCTGCCTCACCACCAAAAGCGTTGGGATTACAGGCGTGAGCCATCATGCCCAGCCCATATTGTATAACTTAAACAATACATAAATCTTGGAAAACTATCAGGGCTGGTACTTCAATCCTTAGAGATAATTCTTCATTTGCATATGGGATAAAGAAAAAGACTTCTTCAAAATCACAGTGGTAGGAAGCAACATAGAGGGGTTAGAAATATGGTCTTTTTGATTCCTAGTCCAGCACCTATAACATACTACATGTGATCTAGAATATGAACTTCTAGCTCTAGGAGCATAAAATAAAATCAAACTCCCTTCTAAGCAGATTATACTACTATATCTGCTAATATAAGAACACTAGTAACAGCAGGGGATTTGTATTTGTATTTCAACTCTACTACTTACTTTGATGTGGACATTCATTTTTCCAGTCTATGAAAAGGAGCAAAATACCAACTATATAGGGTTTTAAAAGTTAAATATATCTAAAGAGTATTCACATGAACTACAGACAAAGGAGGTTCTAGTCCTACCTGTGGTTACCAAGCAATAAATGTTATTTTCCCTTCTCGTTCAACTAACAAGATGTGAAGATTCTAGCATTTAGAATGAGTCCATCAAAAAGGTCTCTGAAGATGAAACTCTATCAAGTTCTTCCTTAGTTGAGACTGAAGTTACTGAGCTAGGCAGGTAATTTAACTTGCTGAAGCCTGCCTGTAGTTTGAAAGAAAAAATGTTCAATTTCTCCCTTTTTCTTCCCCTTCCATTTTCTCGAGGTAAAAGACACAGCTAAGGAAAAAAAGTACTTTTTAAAGGGGGGAATAAAGATAAGCAGATAATGAAAGCACAGAATGAGTAATTATTTGGTAATAGGGTCCAGCTGAAAAGGAATTGTTCACCAAAGTAGTAGGACGAAGTCCAGATAAAAGAAACAATCTAATTAATCTCTCGAATCCTCGGCAAAAAGTACACAGAAAGGTAGAGACCCATCTCATGAAGTTAGAGAATCTTCTTAATAACTGTTTACTGCAGCCCTGGACCCTGATATGCTAAAAGAAAGCCTTGTTCTGGGTAAAGGCAAACGTAAGAATGACCTGTTTCCCTAGGAAATATATGGCTATGATTTCGTCAATCAAAATGAGGAGAAATGAGTTGTTTTTCTAGGAATCTTGGACACACTAAATACAAAAGAAAAAAGTAAGTCCAGAAAGTTAAGTATTTGAGAAAAACACCCAGGAGCTTCACTAAAATAGGAAAATAAATGGTCGGTAAAGGTTCTTTCTTAGACAAAGAACAGATGGATTATCTCCTTTATCCCTTTATTATTTACCTTAGTACTAGGCAAGAGGGTCTAAAAATGCAAAGAAGCTGTTAAGGACAAGAAACTAAAGATTAAAGGTTCATGTGGGTTTTTTAGTCATTCCATAGGTTAGAAACATATGCTTCTCCCTTAGGTCATGTCTCATCTAAATAGCAACTTGAGAAAACCAAATGGCATAACAGAGATATACCTACCAACTGTCAGGGATGAAATCCATCTTTAATGAAACAGCTCAGAGTCTACTTCTTCATATAACTTTGAACTGCTACAAGTGTAAAGGGTACTATTTCTTACACTGGGAAGAAGGGCAGGGAAGAACAATAGGCAAATTAATGAATTACATATGTTTCCAATTTTAAATTAGTCATTTGTTTCAAATGAAATGTTCTACTTTAATTGAGGTCATTAGTACCCTATAGCAAAAGAACACAAGTTTACATGTTCATAATCACAACTAGGACCCAATCTCTTTCATAGGATAACCACCTATAGCTAACAAAAACCATATAATGCAAACTAACAAATTATATTTTTCATATGGAAATACAAGGAGAATTCTAACTCATTAGTATGTTATTATTCTGCCCAACTATGGATAAGTTATCTATACATGCCTAACAAAGTCAGATAAGACCAGAGCTCCAAAGGACAGGTTTATTACTTCTTTTAAGAGAAAGTATAGATAACATTTCCAAATTTCTATAATATACATTGTTTTTGCCAATAATGTTAAAATGAACATTACCAATCTGTCAATAGGAATGGGGAAAGAGGAAAATAAAGGAACAATTGGACATACCCTATGCAGTATTTCTAAAACCTTTAATGCAGTATGAAGAAAACTGTTGAAAATTCTTCTTTCAGAAGGGGGAATACCGATCTTGTAGAGTTTCAAAAGATGTACCACAACTTCCTTAAAAAGTTCTACTATCTTGAGGAACAGTGGAGGTTCAAGTACTGACCACCAGTTTTCTGTTATTAAAAAGTGAACATGCAAATAAAATGAATTTTTTAAAAAATCACAATTTTCAAAATCATACTGACTTTTTTTCTGAAGCAGTAGTTGTTAACCCTTAGAATACCCCAGAAAGAGCATATAACACAATATCTTATGTAACATTTCTAAGGTTTATAAACCCCCCTGATCAAGTTAAACAATATTGTCCTAAAAGCTCTCAAAAGCAAAAATAAAGTATGAAAGTCTTGTTGAATTTATATTCTTGGTTTCCTAAATTATATTAAAAACTCACCACTATACCTAATATTAAAACCCATTATTTAAAAATGTTTTGCAAATTACAATTTCAATTTTTAAACAAAACATCCTTTAAATTGTATTGCTCTAATACTAAAGGATCTTTCTAAGTTTTATCTTTCAATTTAATATATGGTTGAAATATTGTGAACCACTACCTTTAAAATGCAAGGTACTCCTGAAGATCAAATACAGAAGCTGAACAATGTAAAGTGTAACATATGGGTCCTTCCCCACATTCACTATTTGTAGTTACTAAGTACAAACACTTCAATCCTATGAAGCAGGCAGAAAGAATACAAAAACTTCTGACAACAGGAAAGCAATACTCATAAGTCCCTGCTTGACTCTTTTTCCCTCAGATTCCCATATTCTACCCCTGGCTCGTTGCTTCCTCCATTTACCCTCAGCCTTAAAGTTCTTGTACTGATATTATTACTTCTATATATCTTAGCTCCACATATCTAACAAATACCATTAGCAAGAAAAGCACTGTGTTAACTGTAGCAAAAAAATTATAAGGGCCAGGAGACAGAGATAAAATCTAGACAATTAGAAAAATTAAAGTGAGCAAACTTTAGGCCAAAAAACCAGAGCGGTAAGAGATAGAAGTGCAAGATCAGATGAGCAATATAGTCCAGTCTATAGGCAGAAAAATAAAATCAAATATCATGAAATTAGCAAGTGAAGGAAACATAAGATAAAGGGCTTATATCAAAGTTCCAAGAAGATTTAAAGCCCATGTTTGTTCAGTTTTAATTGTTCCTCCTCCTTTACTTCTTTAATAGCAAAATTATACTAAAGGCGATGAGGGAAAGGAATACGGGTAACAGTTTTTAACTTTCCTAATACTGTCTCTGCTGTTATGTTTGATTAAACTTCTATATCTAACATGTTTTTCTTTCAAAAACTCCAACAACTAGAATCAAATGACTAGACATAAGCAAGAAAAGGAAAAACAGGTTCATTTTCCCCCTAAGACAGTGTCAAATAAGCAGGACAGCAGAATTGCAAATGGCAAAATAACTTATGAGCATTATTTAAAGACAAAAGGTTTCAAAAGAAAAAATATTAGAATTCTTACCAAGTACTTTCAGTGGTGCCTTTTCTAGGTTCACAAGAGCTGTACCAAAGGGAATTGCTATTGTTGTAAAATTGTTGGAATCACTCATCAGGGGACATTCTGGTAGAGTAAGATAAAACCTCAATGCTTCAACATCAGGTAAGGAGCTAGTCAGTTTAGGAATAAGATTCTTTTCCAAACTAGCTGCCACCTATATTTTGACAAAAAGTAAAACCTACTTCATTTAAAATGAATACACTTTCACAGAAAAAAAAAAAAAGGAAGGCAGGAAGAAAAGAAAGAAAAGGAAAATTTTGCACTACAGCAAACATGAAATGGTGAAGAAGAAAAAAGAAAGACAACATCTTACAATGAATATACTTTGGAGCACAATGAAAAGTAATGCTTAAGCATTGCTTGGAGAATTTTAAAAACCATGTGTACAAGTCTCAATTTAAACTCTCTACCTCTATAACTATACACAAACTTAAGCAACATGGTAATATTAAGTAATTCAGGGTCTGCTTCAAACATCTGAAAAGATTTATAGATCTTTGACAGCTAAATTACAAATGCTTTAAAATAAAATTTTATTTTAAAAGCACATCATAAGAGTGTGAAACTGCAAAGTAAATTAGGCTATAAACGTATAACATAAAACAAAACAAAAAAAATCAACAGATAATACTGTAAATATAATACTTTAAAAAACAGACCTGCTGAGATATCTGCGGATGATCAGGTTGTATAAGTTTGTGGAATAAAAGCCTAGCAGCATTCATATCAACCCCTGAAAATCTGGTACCTGTTCTATAGTGATCATCATTGCTAAAAAAAAGAAAAGAAATTAAAAAAAAAGAATAAAAATTTAAAATTATTTCATTTTTTAATTTGATATACTATTTAAGACAATAAATTTGAGAATTCCAGCATATTAAAGAATTGCCACTTACCTAACAGCTAAAAAACTTCCATTTAGGCAACCAGAGGAAGAAAATGTTCCATCTATCTCACTAAAAAATTTAAAAAAAAAAATTTTTTTAATCACAGAATTAGAAATTTGTTAACCCTTTCTTAAAAAAGAATTAAAATGAAAAATCTAATATTTAATGCTACAGAGCACTCCTCTAACACCGAATTAGATGAATCAGAATTACATAAATTGCTAAAGAGTGATAAAATGATACTTGATAAAGGTAATACTGTTTATGCTAGACTTTCTCAAATATTACTTTCATCCATTTATCAAACAAATGCTATCTGCTTTAAAACATGGAATTTTAAAAATTAAATGTTTATGTTCATGTAAAAAGTTTTTAATTTTAAAAAATATTAAACATTTTATATTGGCAGTGAGCCTAATCTGGGATATCTTTGGGATTTTCAGAAAAATTATAGTTTTGGAAAACAATCTAGAAAAACAAAACAGCTTTTCAAATACAACCCATCGGCCGGGCGCGGTGGCTCAAGCCTGTAATCCCAGCACTTTGGGAGGCCGAGACGGGCGGATCATGAGGTCAGGAGATCGAGACCATCCTGGCTAACACGGTGAAACCCGTCTCTACTAACCATACAAAAAAACTAGCCGGGCGAAGTGGTGGGTGCCTGTAGTCCCAGCTACTCGGGAGGCTGAGGCAGGAGAATGGCGTGAACCCGAGAGGAGGAGCTTGCAGTGAGCTGAGATCCGGCCACTGCACTCCAGCCTGGGTGACACAGCAAGACTCCATCTCAAAAAAAAAAAAAAAAAAAACAATACAACCCATCATCCCAAATACCAACAAAAAACAAGTAACAACATCTTAAGTGATACTAGACAAGTTAACAAAATATTCAAGGAAGAAATAATATTCAAGTCTTCCAGAAAGTATAAAAGTTAAGATAGTGACCATTGTGAAACTAGAAGGAACACATTTCAAGGCCAATCCTAAAATGGCTATATTAAATATTTTACGTTATCATTTAACATATCTCTATGTACATGAAAGAACTACAACTTATACATATTTATTTAAGATCTTTAAAAATATGCATGGATTTTTTTTTTTTTGGAGACAAGTTCTCACTTTGTTGCCCAGGTTACAGTGCAATGGTGTTAATCTCAGCTCACTGCACCCTCAACCTCCTGGGCTCAGGTGATCCTCCCACCTCAGCCTCCCAAGTAGCTGAGACCACAGGTGTGCACCACTATGCTCAGTTAATTGTACTTTTTTGTAGAGACAAGGTTTTGCCATGTTGCCCAGGCTGGTCTCCAATTCCTGGGCTCAGGCAATCTGTCTGCCTCAGCCTTCCAAAGTGCTGGGATTACAGGCAGGAGCCACCGTGCCAGGCCCAAAATGCTTTTCTTACTTGGCTATCTCCACAGGAAACCTTCCAGAAGGATAGCTCAGCCATTTCTGAATTAGAACTTCATTCACTGTCCAGATCTGCTTTGTAGGATCGGGACATCTGAAGTCATCTGGTGGCCCACAGTTCTAAATTTTCAAATAAGATTAGTCAGAGGGAGGAGATATTATATATAACTCAAAAACCAAGAAATTCCCACTATATATTTGTTTTTAAAACAGAATTAAATCTCTACTGAACATCTGAAACAAAAACCTGTCAAATAGATCAGAAAAAATTTATTTTTAGACTTGACAGGAAAAAAACTAAGGCAATTACTTTGTAATATATAAAGAACATTAATAATGGGTTTTTTTAATTTGTCAAAATTATTGGAGCTAAGTAATTATTTACATGACTATATTATTACCTGGGGATTAGAGTAATGTGAAAAGCTTTGATCTCCCCCTGAGAAAATTCTTTTTACACAGAAATATTCTTCAGAATCTGTAATAAAAATGTAAAAAATTAAAAGCCAAGATTTATACAACATATTTCAGAGCATCAATATGCCATTAGATTTTCACATAATCATCTTATTTAATAAGGCCTCCCATTCGTGGACTTCATGGTATAAAGTGACTTGAAATATTCTGACTGCTATGGGGATAAGACTGACCAAATGATGAACATTAAACAATCCCACAAGCATAAGCAGCATTTGGTGAAGCTTACAAGCCTTTCTTCTGCTTTGCACCAAGAAAGAAAAAAAAAGTTTTCTAATCTGCATCTCAGTATATTTCAGTTTAAACCAAAGATGATTAAATAAAAAAAAAAAAAGAATGAAAGCTATAAAAGATAGCCATAAGGAAATAAAAATTAAGAATATTTATTCTTGGCGAGGCACAGTGGCTCACATCTGTAATCCCAGCACTTTGGGAGACTGAGGCGGGAGGATCATTTGAGGTCAGGAATTCGAGGCCAGCCTGGCCAATATAGTGAAACCCCATCTCTACTAAAAATACAAAAATTAGCCAAGTATGGTGGTGTGTGCCTGTAATCCCAGCTACTTGGGAGACTGAGACAGGAGAATCGCTTGAACCTAGGAGGTGGAGGTTGCAGTTAGCTGACATTGCCCCACTGCACTCCAGCCTGGGTCAGAGAGTAAGACTCCATCTTTAAAAAAAAAAAAAAGAATATTTATTTTTGAACTGGGCTACAGTGGCACGTGCCTGTAGTCCCAGCTACTTGGGAAGGTGAGGCAGGAGGATGGCTTGAGCCCAGTTCAAAGCTGCAGTATGCTATGACTGCATCTGTGAATAGTCACTGCACTCCAGCAAGGGCAACATAGCAAGACCCATCTCTTAAAAAAAAAAAATTATTCTTAAAAAGAAACAAACAAAAATTAAAACTTCTAGAGTAAATACTCCATAATGCAAAACTACTTTTTTTTCAATATAGGTGTACAAGGTAATACATACAGCTCATACAGCTCTTTGTTGGCAGCTATTTGTCAGTAAAAACCAAATTAGGCCCCAAAGTGTATACATTAACACGCACATTTATTAGGAATAAGGAAAGGGCAATAAAGTTTCTTTTGAAAAAGATATTCCAGGCCTCCTCCTTCTTTTCTTCTGCTCCCCAAACTGGAAAGAGTATCTATTACCAAAAATATTGCTGGGCTAGTACACAGTCTATCTCTGTTAACCTACTCCCATCCCTTAGTTGACTAATTCTTCACCTTGTATTATTTGTGACCATGGCTGCTATAGAATTATCCATTCTTTTCAAGGAAATGACCATATGTTAATTTCCTTGATTATTTCCTACAACCAAGCACAATGTTTTATTTGTAAAAGAAATCAGTAAAAACCTGTCCATACAAATATACAATTTTTATCTAGGTTATACCAAAAATGAGCTTCAGAGTTTAGAACGATAATTTCATAATTACTATCAAATTTTCCGGAAGTTACAAGAATGCCCTGAGGCCAAAACAACTTTTAAAAATAAAAGGGTAAATCTCTATTAAATAAGCCAATTGTTCAACCTAAAATCTTTTTTCTACATAATTCTCACAAATCTACATGGAATTGCTCATTTCCTCAAAAGATTTAGCAGGATGTTATTTATTTACTCTTAAAAGGCAACTGCCCTCTATAAACAATTCCCTACAGGATGGTTGACTAATCTACAATACATGAATGGGTTTCTGGAGGCTGAGTTAGGTACCAAAAGTTAAGTTTCCTTAATTTCCTTTTTAAATTTTATTTGTTTATTTATTTATTTATTTAAGAGATTGAGTTTCGCTCTTGTCCCCCAGGCTGGAGTGCAGTGATGCGATCTCGGTTCACTGCAACCTCCACCTCCCAAGTTCAAGCGATTCTCCCACCTCAGCCTCCCAATTAGCTGGGGTTACAGGCATGGGCCACCACCTCTGGCTAATTCTGTATTTTTGGTAGAGACAGGGTTTCTACATGTTGGTCAGGCTGGTCTTGAACTCGTGACTTCAGGTGATCCGCCCACCTCGGCCTCCCAAAGTGCTGGGATTACAGGCGTGAGCCACTGCACCTGGTCTTATTTTTATTTTTTGAGACAGGTCTCACTCTGTCACCCAGGTTGGAGTGCAGAGGCATAATCTCGGCTTACTGCAACCTCAGCCTCCTGAGTAGCTGAGATTACAGGCGCCCACCACCACACCTAATTTTTGTATTTAGTAGAGACGGGGTTTCATCATTTTGGCCTGGCTGGTCTCGAACTCCTGACCTCAAGTGATCTGCCCACCTCAGCCTCCCAAAGTGCTGGGATTACAGGTGTGGGCCACTGCGTCCTACCCTTAATTTCCTTTTAATCACTACTCAAAAAAGTTCGAAAAACCTAGTCATTTGTCCTATACAACTTTATGCAGACTGGATTTTGCTGACTTTATCTTTGTGATTTCTCCTAACATTTGGCTTGGTCTTCTGTTCTGCAAATTGGTGGTTCAATCTAGATAGGTTTAAATCACCATTTGAATCAGTAAAACTACTACATGGAGGCAGGAGAGTAGTTCCATCAGGAAACACATAATTCCTTTGAGAAGAATTTTCACTGAGTTCTTTTTTGTGGTGGTAGCAAGCAGGCATTGATGCTCATTGCTTAGAGAATTCATTTATTGTAGGTTGAAAAATGATGTGTTAGCATTACTTCATGTTGTAGCTGAAGCATTAGTTTCTCCCTATCTATTATATAGTTACCTTATAACAGGAAAGAAAGGATTAATGCTTGATCTTTTACAATTATTTAATATCCTCCTGCTTTTCAAATTTGCATATCTTTGATACTAAAGAGGGTAATAATTTTTGCATGTTTCTTAGTAATATAAATTTCTTTTAGGAAATTTCATTTCCTTTATTTGTTTGTCTTACTTATCTATTAGATGTCTTGTTTTTTTTTCATTAATATGTATGAGCACTTTAGGTATTCAGGACATTAACCTTAGGTTGTAATTGTTACAAATATTTTTTTCCAAATAATTATTTGCTTAATTTTGACTCACAGAGCATTTACTTTTCCATTTAAACAAATTTATCTAATTCTTTATAACTTTCATAGTATACATGCTGAGAAAGGCTTTTCCCATCCTCAACTCATATTTTCTTGTCTTAAGAAGCTTTTACTCTTTAATTCATTTATAGTTTATCTTAGTGCATATTGTGACATTAGGATCTAAACTGACCTTTTTGTCCCCAATTTTCAAGTGTCAAGCAATTTTCCCCCCTTATCTAAAGAATAGTGATGACTTGTTTCAATGTGTATGAAGAGGCATCATATCTTCTACCTGTAATACATACTCTAAACAATTTTGCCACTTTTTCTCTATCTGAAAGTGTCCTTAAAATTCCTCTCCGCTGGACACAGTAGCTCATACCTATAATCCCAGCACTTTGGGAAGCCAAGGTAGGAGGATCACTTGAGCCCAGGAGTTCACGACCAGCCTGGACAACATGGCAAGACCTCGTCTCTACAAAAAGAAAATTAAAAACTAGTTAGGCGTGGTGGCGCATGCCTGTATTCTGAGTCCAAGAGGTCGAGGGTGGAGTGAGCTGTGATCACGTTGCTGTAATCCAGCCTGGACAGCTTTCTTTTTCTTCTTTACAAAATACATTGTCAGGGAAATTTTGAAGACCTTGAAATAGAACCCCCTACCCCACAAAAAACAGAGTCTTGATTAGTGCACTGTTTAGGATTATCTCCACCTTTCACTGTCTTTGAGCTATTTACAATTCTGTAAATTGTACTTCTATTTAGAAGCAAAACACTGATAGAGATACAATTGTGTATGTGCTTTTGTTTAACAAGGAAAACGAGTAGTTTTGATGGTCTGGGGGTCCCTTTCCACTCTCAGCACTTATTCAGGACTCCAAAGGGCTTTGTTTACATGGGTTAAAATCATTAATACTTAACGTATTAGAACTTAAAATTGAGAAACTTAAAAAATACTTTTTTATTTGAAGATGAACAATATTGAATGCACTACATTTAGCATAGAAAACATCTTAGTATTAATATGAAAATCATTTTGACTGGCCGGGCATGGTGGCTCACGCCTGTAATCCCAGCAATTTGGGAGGCCAAGGCGGGTGGATCACGAGGCCAGGAGATTGAGACATACAGTGAAATCCCGTCTACTAAAAATACAAAAAAAAAAAAATTAGCCGGGCATGGTGGCAGGTGCCTGTAGTCCCAGGTATTCAGGAGGCTGAGGCAGGAGAATGGCATGAGCCCAGGAGGCAGAGCTTGCAGTCAGCTGAGATTGCTCCACTGCACTCCAGCTTGGGCAACACGGCAAGACTCCATCTCAAAACAAAAAGAAAATCATTTTGACTTCAAGAACCCTCTGAGACAGAAATACTGAACTCAAGCAAAATGTCAGTTTGTTCCAGAATATTAAAGAGCACAACTAAAGACACAAGTGGGAAAATGAATTTTATTTTCCTCAGTTTATACCTGAGTCTGAAAGAAGCTATAAAATGGTTAACATCTTAGCAAAGTTCACTCCATTTTGAAGGACCTGCTCCCTGGTTTACTGATAAATACCTATGATAAAAATGTTACTCTTTACTTTTTGTGTAATCTGCTAGATAGCAAATAATCTGTTTTATTAAAATAATATTCTATGCTTTATGTTGATTTTATTGTTCTTTAAATTTAAGAGGAAAAAAGAACAAAGGCTCCTGACTTACAAAACAGCTAAAATTCTTTTCAATCATATTATCATCTATATTTATGTCACTTTAGTAAAATAGGTAACTATTATTTCTCAAGCACCTATGATTATATCTTAATGAAGTATCCACATTTCCTCTCATACTTATTTGATTTTTGCCTTCCTGTGATGAGCTGAACTGTATCCCCCACCCAAATAGATCTGAAGCTTTAACCCTGAGTACCTCAGAACGTGACTGTATTTGGAGATAAGGGCATTAAAGAGGTGATTATTAAAATTAGGCTTTATTTATTTTATTTATTATCCTCTTGCTTTTCAAATTTGCATTTCTTTGATACTAAAGAGGGTAACAATTTTTGCAGGTTTCTTAGTAACATAAATTTCCTCTTTTTGGAAATTAGGCCCTAATCCACCATGACTTGTGCTCTTGTAAGAGGCAGAAGAAACATAGTCAGCCCTCCATATCTATAGGTTCCATATTTGCAGATTCAACCAACCATGGATAGAAAATATTTTTCTTTGTTTGTTTTTGAGACGAAGTCTCGCTCTGTTGCCAGGCTGGAGTGCAGTGGTGTGATCTCGGCTCACTGCAACCTCCGCCTCCCAGGTTCAAGCAATTCTCCTGCCTCAGCCTCTCGAGTAGCTGAGACTATATAGGTGTGCAGCACCACGTCTAGCTAATTTTTGTATTTTTGGTAGAGACGGGAGTTCCACCATGTTGGCCAGGATGGTCTTGATCTCTTGACCTCATGATCCACTCGCATCGGCCTCCCAAAGTGCTGGGATTACAGGCGTGAGCCACTGCACCCCGCTGGAAAATATTTTTTTAAGAAACCCCAAAAGCTCCCAATAAATAATAATAATACAAATAAAAATCACACAGGCCAGGCATGTTAGCTAATGCCTGTAATCCCAGCATTTTGGAAGGCCAAGGCAGGTGGATCACCTGAGGTCAGGGGTTTGAGACCAGCCTGGCCAAAATGGTGAAACCCCATCTCTACTGAAAATACAAAAATTAGCTGGGTGTGGTGGCACTGCTTGTAATTCCAGCTACTCAGGAGGCTGAGGCAGGAGAATTACTTGAACCTGGGAGGCGGAAGCTGCACTGAGCCAAGATCGTGCCACTGTATTCCAGCCTGCGCAAAAGAGTGACACTCCGCCTCAATTTAAAAGAGTATAGTGCTATCCAGCTCTAATTTCAGTTATTATTTAAAGTGTTTTCTGGCACAACGTTACTGCTCTAATTCTCACTTATGCTAGTGGTTCTCTAACCTTATTGTTTCTAATCCACATATTCTATGCCAGGAGTTCTCAAAAGGGGATATTCTTCAGGCTTACCCATGGAGTTGTTTTTTTTTTGTGATGGAGTTTCACTCTTGCCGCCCAGGATGAAGTGCAATGGTGCAATCTCAGCTCACTGCAACCTCCTCCTCCCGGGTTCAAGTGATTCTCCTGTCTCAGCCACAACGAGCTGGGACTACAGGTGTGCGCCACCATGCCCAGGTAATTTTTATATTTTTAGTAGAGACGGGGTTTCACCATGTTGGTCTCGAACTCCTGACTTCTAGTGATCCACCCATCTCAGCCTCCCAAAATGCTGGGATTACGGGTATGAGCCACTGCGTCTGGCTCCTATGGAGTTTTATAAAAATAAAATAAAATAAAATAATAAAAATATGTCTAGGCTTGATCCCAGACTTGCTGGATCTTTTGATATTCTTATGTATACCTGGTATATTAGATCTCAAGATAATGCTGTATCTCAAGATTTCGTTTTTGTCTATAAATGATTATATTCAGCTATATTTACATATCAGACGTAAGAGTCACTGAGTTCCTTGAAAATAGGCCTAATCATCATCTTTGGAAACATTATTATTCTTACTATGAATCTTCATCAGATCATATCATTTGATAATTATCAGTAACAAACTAGCCACAGTTATTTTAAGCCTCTATTACCTATTAGTAGTTTTTGTCTGCTCTGATGCTTGCCCGAAGACTCTCCTACAAGCTACAGGCCAGTTTGTGTTTTCAACAATGGAGTTTCAGCGCCTTGTTAAAAGGATTCCATCAGGTATGTGAAACAACGTATATATCAAAGAAAAGACACTTAGGTATTGGGTTCTGAAGAGATCTCTCTTAACGTAACTTTCAAAATGTAGCAGTGAAGTGCATTAGGATTTCTCATAATCTTTTTTGTTAGTTGAGAAGCAGACATTTCATGAAACTGCTAACCCAAGGTCCAGCAGAATAAGAATTCATTACATAAGAAAGAATGCATTGATGAAGAAAATTTTATTATGGTTACATGTTTGAATGTTTAATTTTGATTTTGTGCTTATTTTTCCTTTCTAAAGTTATCTAATCCACAATTTCATAAACTCTGCTTTGGTAAACTAAAAGGAACTAATTAAAAATGATACCTGATTCTCACTGATGCCCAGAATTTCATCTCTTACTGAGTCTCCCTTCCTTTATTAGTAATATAATTATTTACAAAGGTTTAATAAGAATATGTTCCCTTTCCTACTAGAATATAACTGAAAAAATCTATTATGCAACCAAAGACTTATCTGAAGTGTTATATTTGAGAATGATGGCTACTTAATCAGGTATGACAAGTCACTTTTTTTTCTTTTATAGAGACAGGATCTCGCTATGTTGCCCAGGCTGGTCTTGGACTCCTATCCTCAGGCAATCCTTCTGCCTCAGCCTCTCAAAGTGCTGGGGTTACAGGTGGAAGCCATCACACCAGCCAATAAGTCATCTGAAGGAACAAAGTTTGCCTGTACTAACAGGGGTGATGCTGAGGATACCCTCTGTGCAGTAAAGGTTAGCTCAGCAGGTCTGGGGTATTGCTATGGATTGAATCGGGTCTCCTAAAACTTTGCATATTGGACGAGGCACAGTGGCTCATGCCTGTAATCCCAGCACTTTGGAAGCCCAGGTAGGCAGATTGCTTGAGCTCAGAAACTGGAGAACATGCTGGGCAACATGGTAAAACCCCATCTCTACAAAAAATACAAAAAGTTAACTGGGTGTGGTGGCATGCACCTGTAGTCCCAGCTACTCAGGAGGCTGAGGTGGTAGGATCGCTTGAGCCTGGGAGGTGGAGGCTGCAGTGAGCCGAGGTCATGCCACTGCACTCCAGCCTGGGCAACAGAGCCAGACTGTCTCAAAAAAAAAAGAAAAGGAAAAAGAAAAAAGAAAAAAATATTGTATGTTGAAATCCTAATCCCTAATATCTCAGAATATGATCTTATTTGGAAATAAGGTTACTGCAGATGTAATTAGTTAAGGTCATAATGAAGTAGGGTAGGTCCATAACCCAATATAATTTGTGTCCTTATAAAAGGGGGAATTTGGACACAGAAACATACACAAAGAAGGCCAAGGTCTACGAGCCAAGGAATGCCAAAGATTGACAGCAAACCACCAGAAACTAGGAAAGACACATGTAACAGATTCTTCTTACAGCCTTCAGAAGGAAGCAACTCTAAATTCGGACTTCTAGTCTGCAGAATAGTGAGCCAATAAATTTGTATTGTTCAAGCCACTGAGTTTGTGGTAGTTTGTTACAAGCAACTCTAGTAAACTAATATAGTTGTCTAAACTTTATACATTTTAAAGAAAGGCGTGCCCCTTGCCTGGCTCCAGGGAGATAATAATCTCTAAACCAAAGGAATATTCTGGGTATTAAGAATGTCCTCTTGTCAGCTGGGTGCAGTGTAATCCCATACGTGTAATCCCAGCACTTTGGGACGCCAAGGCAGGAGGATCACTTGAATCCAGGAGTTAAACACTAGCCTGGGCAACATAGTGAGACCCCGTCTCTACAAAAAAATTTAAAAATTTGCTGGGTGTGGTGGCAAGCACCTGTAGTCCCAGCTACTTAGGAGGCTGAGGTGAAAGGACTGCTTGAACCTGGGAGGTTGAGGTTGCAGTGAGCTGTGATCATGTCACAGCACTCTAGCCTGGGCAACAGAGTGAGACCTTGTATTTAAAAAAATTAAAAAGTCCGCTTGTTTACCCATGGCATTGCCCACACAGATAGTTTATGATTAAAATGTAATTCATGCTGGGGGCCATGAGTTTAATCTCTGGAAGGGCTAGAATTGGTAAATTAAATTCATATGTAACTAGTTTTTATCCTATACAGCTTGAGTACAGTGCAAAAAGATTATCAATTTTTAAACAATGTATCATAAAATATACATAAAATTTACAATTTTGGTTGTTCTAGGTACCTCTTATCAGTAGACTCATATGATATTTGTCCTTCTGTGTCTGTCTTTCACCCCACATAATGTTCTCCAGATTCATATATGTTGCATAATGTATGAGAATTTCATTCCTTTATATGGCTGAATACTATTCCACTATAGACATATATGATTTTTTTTCATTCATTCATCTGCTGATGGACATGGGTTGTTTCTACCTTTTGGCTACAATATATCACAATTTTTTGACGAAACTAAACTGCAGCAAAAACGACTGATTTTAAAACATCAACTCCTTCCCCATTCTAATGCAAATAATCTCAAGGTCTGCCGTTTCCAAGGTGCCAAAATGCATTCCTAAGTAATGGTGACCTTTGTTAAATATTAGCATAACTGAAAAATCTTTTTAATTATTAAAAAAAACATCAAGATTATTTACAATAAAAAGCACTGGACCTTTACAAATGTCAACCTTCATAGTATCCTCGTCACTGTGAATAGATAAAATCTACTAACACACACATGTGACTCAATTTTCACATCACTTTATAGAAAATCAGGATTCTGGTTTCCATCAACAGATAAATGAGAAGACAATTCTGAGGAAATTTGGGATAGCAAAAATATATATATATAAAAAGAAGGACATCTTGGTTTCAGGTTGTCAAAAAAATGAATGAGAAAACAGCATTCAAATATTTCCAACTATTTAAGCAGCAAATTAACATCAATGAAAAAATAATCAGAGTTGCAAGAATAATAGATTAAAAAATAGGCATATACAAGTTTGGCTAAAGCAGCAAGGATATAAAAGGCAAATTTAAAATGTCTAATTTTTTTTAATTTTTTTTTTTTTTTTTTTTTTTGAGATGGAGTCTCACTCTGTTGCCAAGGCTGGAGTGCAGTAGTGTAATCTCAGCTCACTGCAACCTCTGCCTCCTGGGTTCAAGTGATTCTCCTGTCTCAGCCTCCTGAGTAGCTTGGACTACAGGTGTCTGCCACCACACCCAGCTAATTTTTTGTATTTTTAGTAGAGACGGAGTTTCACCAAGTTGGCCAGGCTGGTTTCAAACTCCTGACCTCAAGTGAGCCGCACACCTTGGCCTCCCAAAGTGCTGGGATTACAGGCCTGATCCACTAAGCCTGGCTTTATTTTAATGAGTACACAGGAGGTATGTATATTTATGGGATATATGAGACATTTTGATACAGGCATAAAATGTGTAAAAATCACATGAGAATTAATGGAGTATCCATCCCCTCAAGCACTTATCATTTCTTTGTGTTACAAATGTTCCAATAATAAATTTAGTTATTTTTAAATGTACAATAAATTATTCTCGACTGTAGTCACTGTGTTGTGCTATGAAATACTAGGCCTTATTAATTTTATTAACTACATCTTTGTACTTATTAACTACCCTTATTTTCTCCCCTTACACCACTATCCTTCCCAGCCTCTGGTAATCATCATTCTATCTTCTATCTCTGTGAGTACAATTGTTTAAATTTTTAGTTTCCACCACCAAGTGAGAACATGTGACTGTCTTTCTGTGCTGGCTATTTCACTTAACATAATGTCCTCCAGTTCTCATATTGTTGCAAAAGACAGGATCTCATTCTTTTTTATGGCTGAATAGTATTCCATTGTGTATATATACACCACATTTTCTTTATCCATGTCTGTTGATGAACACTCAAATTGATTCCAAATCCTGGCTATTGTGAATAGCACTGCAATAAACATGGGAGTGCAAACACCTCTGTGATGTACAGATTTCCTTTCTTTTGGGTATATACCCAGCAATGGATCATATGGTAGTTCTATTTTTAGTCTTTTTAAGGAATCTCCATAGTGTTCTTCATGGTGGCAGTACTAATTTACATTCCTACCAACTATGTACAAGGGTTCCCTTTTCTCCATATCCTTGCCAGCATTTGTTATTGCCCATCTTTTAGACAAAAGCCATTTTAACCAGAGTGAGATAATGCCTCATTTTAGTTTTGATTTGCATTTCTCTAATGATGCTGAGTACTTTTCATATACTTGTTAGCCATTTGTATACCTTCTTTTGAGAAATGCCTATTCAGGTCTTTTGCCCATTTTTAAAAGAGATTATTAGATTTTTCCTATAGAGTTGTTTCAGCTCTTTATATATTCTGGTTATCAATTCCTTATCAGATGGGTAGTTTGCAAATATCTTCTCCCATTTTGTGAGTTGTTTCTTCACTTTCTTGTTCCCTATGCTGTGTAGAAGCTTTTTAACTTGATGTGATCTCATTTGTCCACTTTTGCTTTGGTTGCCTGTGCTTGCGGAGTATCACTCAAGAAATTTTTGCCCAGACCAATGTACTAGAGAGTTTCCTCAGCTTTCTTATAATAGTTTCAGGTCTTAGATTTAAGTTTTTATTCCATTTGTACATGCTTTTTGTATATAGTGAGAGATAGGGGTATATTCATCTGTTTTCATGCTGCTATAAATAACTGCCTGAGACTGGGTAATTTATAAAGGAAAGAGGTTTAATTGACTCCCAGTTCAGCATAGCTGGGGAGGCCTCAGGAGACTTACAATCATGGCAGAAGGCGAAGAGGAAGCAAAGCACCTTCTTCACAAGGTGGCAGGAAGGAGAGGTGTTGAGCAAAGTGGGGTAGAGCCCCTTATAAAACAATCAGATCCTGTGAGAACTCACTCATTATCTCAAGAACAGCATGGAGGAAACCGCTTCCATGATTCAATTACCTCCACCGGGTCTCTCCGTTGATAGATGGGGATTATGGGGATTACAATTCAAGATGAGATTTGGGTGGGGACACAAAGCCTAACCATATGAGGGGTCTAGTTTCATTCTTCTGCATATGGATATCCAGGTTTCCCAGTACCAGTTATTGAAAAGAATATCCTTTTTCCAACGTATGTCCTTGGCGCCCTTGTCCAAAATGAATTCACTGTACATATGTGAATTTATTTCTGAGTTCTCTGTTCTGTTCCATTGGTCCATGTGTCTGTTTTTATGCCAATATTATGCTGTAATTTTATTACGGTCTGTTTCTCTTGTTAGCTCTAATATTTGCTTTGTATATCTGGGTTTTCTAGTGTTGGGTGTACATATATTTATACCTGTTATATCCTCTTGTTGAACTAATCCTTTTATCATTATACAATGACCTTCTATATCTTCTTATACTTTTTGTCTTGAAATCTGTTTTGTCTGATGTAAGTATAGCTACTCCTCTTTTTGGTTTCCATTTGCATGGAATATCTTTTTCCATCCCTTTATTTTCAGTGTATGTTTCTTTATAGGTGAAGTGTGTTTCTTTGCAGGGAGCAGATCACTGGGTCTTATTTCTTCAGCCAGCCAGTCACTCAGTGTCTTTTGACTGGGCAGTTTAGTCCGTTTACTAAATGTTACTGTTAATAAGGACTTATTCCTGACATTGTAAAATTTGCTTTCTTGTTTTATGGTCTTCTCTTCCTTCTTTCCTTCCTTATCTTCCTTTTTGTGAATGTGACTTTCTCTGTTGGTATGTTTTAATTTCCTTTTATTTAAAAAAATTTCTGTGCATCTATTAATTTTGTTTTTTGAGACATGGTCTTGCTCTATTGCCTGCACTGAAGTGCAGTGGCACAATCATGGCTCACTGCAGCCTGAACCTCCTGGATCAAACAATCCTCCTACCTCAGCCTCCCAAATAACCAGGACTATGGGCATGTGCCACGATGCCAGCATAATTTTTATATTTTATAGAAATGGGGTATCACTATGTTGCCTAGGTTGGTCTCAAACTCCTGGGTTCAAGCAATCCTCTTGCCTCCTGTTTTCTGATCTGATCTGAGGTTACCAGGCTTGCAAATAACATCTTAACTGATGACAAGTTTACCCTCATTACAAAAACAAATAAGCAAAGAGAAAACTGATAAAAACTTTAAACTTCATCATCTTTTCCCCTGTTCTTTGTTACACCTATTTATATCTTATTATACTGTATATGTCTTTACAAGTTGCTGTAGTTATTTTTGATCTGATATTTTAGTCTTCTTACTCAAGATGAGTAGTTTGTACACCACGACTAGTGTTATAATATTTTATATTTGTCTGTGTACTATTACCAGTGAGTTTTGTATCTTCAGTTGATTTGTTATTGTTCATTACAGTCCCTTTCCTTCACAATGAAAAACTCCCTTTAGCATTTCTTATAGAACAGGTCTGCTGTTGATGGAACCCCCTCCATCTCCCGGGTTCAAGCGATTCTCCTGCCTCAGCCTCCTGAGTAGCTGGGATTACAGGCGCCAGCCACCATGCCCAGCTAATTTTTTTATTTTTATTTTTAGTAGAGACAGGGTTTCACCATGTTGGCCAGGCTGGTCTCGAATTCCTGACCTCAGGTGATCCGCCTGCCTCAGCCTCCCAAAGTGCTGTAATTATAGGCATGAGCCACCATGCCCGGCCACCCCTCAGTTTTTGTTTGTCTGGGATAGTCTTTATCTCTCCTTCACATCTGAAGGATATTTTCACTGGATATAATATTCTGGGATAAATGTTATTTTCCTTTAGCACTTTAAGTATGTCATGCCATTCTCTCTTATTTTGTAAGGTTTCCACTGAGAAGTCTGCTGCTAGATGTACTAGAGCCCTATTGTATGCTGTTTCTTTTCTCTTGCTGCTTTTGAGATCCTTTCTTTATCCCTGACCTTTGGGAGTTTTAGTTTGATTATCAAATGTCTTGAGATAGTCTTATTTGGGTTAAATCCGCTTGGTGTTCTATAACCTTGCACTTGAATACTGATTTTTCTTTAGGATTGAAAAGGTCTAATTATTAGCTTTTAAATAAACTTTCTATCCCTATCTCTCCTTCTACCTCCTCTTTAAGGCCAGTAACCCTTAGAATTGCCCTTTTGAGGCTATTTTCTAGATCCTGTGGGAGTATTTCACTCATGTCTTTTGTCAACTCTGTATATTTTCATATAGCATGTCTTCATGCTAATTCTTTCTTCTGCTTGATCAATTCTGCTGTTGAGAGCCTCTGATGCATTCTCCAGGTTGTCCATTAAATTTCTAACTTCAGAATTTCTCTTTGATATTTTACCATTGTTTCAATCTCTGTTAAATTTATCTGATAGGATTCTGAACTACTTCTCTGTTTATCTTCAGTTTAGTTGAGATTTCTCAAAACAGCTGTTCTGAATCTCTGAAAAGTCACGTAGCTTTGTCTCTTCATGTTTGGTCACTAGTGCCTTATTTCATTGGTTTGGTGAGGTCATGTTTTCCTGGATCGTCTTGATGCTTCTAAATTTTTGTCAATGTCTAAGCATTGAAGAGTTAGGTATTTATTCTATTCTTTGCAGTCTGTACTTGTTTGCATCTGAACTTCTTGGGAAGGCATTCCAAGTATTCAAAAGGAATTGAGTGTAACTATCTCAATTCTTCAGTCACTGCAGCCATCTGCGTTAGTGAACACTCCAAGCCCAGTAACACAAATTTTTTTTTTAAAGAGACAGAGTCTCACTATGGTTGCCCAGGCTGGAGTGCAGTGGCTATTCACAGGCACTATCCCACTACTGATCAGCATGGGAGTTTTGACCTGCTCCATTTCCAACCTGAGCCAGTTCACTCCTCCTTAGGCAACCTGGTGGCCCCCTACTCCCAGGAAGTCACTATATTAATGTCAAACTTAGTTTGAACACCCAATCAGCAGAGCACATTACAGCCCAGAGCTCCTGAGTCCAAGTGATCCTCCTGTCTCAGCTTCCTAAGTAGGTGGGACTACATGTATACACCACCACGCCCAGCAAAACTGTGACTCTTGCCAACTCATAGAGGTACTGCCTTGGTGAACCTGGGTAAGATCTCGGAGAATTCCCTGGATTACTAGGCAGAGTCTCTTATTCTTCTCCCTTACTCTCCCCCAAACAAATGAAGTTTCCCTCTCTCTCTCTCTCTCTCTCTGTGCTGAGATTCTTAAGAGTTGGGGTAGAGGTGATGCAAGCACTCTCATGGCCACCACTGCTAAGACTGTGCTGGCTCACGCCTGACAGTACTGGGTCTCACCCAAGGCACGTGGAGACTAATTCCTGTCTATCGTTGATGTTTATTCAAAGCCCAAGGGCTCTTTATTCAGCAAGTGATAAATCCTGTTAGGCCTGGGTCTTCTGCCTACAGGGCAGCAGCTTCCCTTCTAGTTAAAAAATTTTTTGTTGTTTTTAAATAGGAGACTTGAGTTTTATTACTCAAATCAGTCCCCCCAAAAATTTGGAGGCTAGGGTTTTTCAACGATAGTTTGGCAGGCAGGAGAATGGGTGCTGCTGACTGGTTGGAGATGTAATCATATGAATGTGGAAAACGATCCTTATGTGCTGAGTCCACTTCTGGGTCAAAATTTTAAAATATTTTTAATAAGCAGTAGATTCAAAGAGTTCAAATTCTTAAAAAATAGAAAATAATTACCTCCTGTATATACCAAAAAGAACTGAAAGCAGGATCTCAAAGAGACACCTGTACACCTATATCCATAGCAGCATTATTCACAACAGGCAAAAGGTGGAAACAACTCAATTGTCCACTGACATATGAATAGATAAACCAAATGTGGTATAAGCATACCACAAAGGTATTTACGGTTTGGTTCCAGACAACTGCAATAAAGCAAATATTGCAATAATGCAAGTCACACAAATTTTTGGTTTCATAGTGCACATAAAAGTATGTTTATACTAAGCTGGGTGCAGTGGTTCACGCTTGTAATCCCAGCACTTTAGGAGGCCAAGGTGGGCAGATCACATAAGGCCAGAAGTTTGAGACCAGACTGGCCAACATGTTGAAACCCTGTCTCTACTAAAAATACTAAAAAATTTAGCCAGATGTGGTGGTACGTACCTGAAATCCTAGCTATTAGGGTGACTAAGCCATAAGAATCACTTGAACCCATGAGGTGGAGGTTGCAGTAAACTGAGATTGCACCACTGCACTTCCAGCCTGGGTGACAGAGCAAGACTCTGTCTCATTAAAAAAAAAAAAAGAAGGAAAAAAAGGATGTTTACATGATACCATAGTCCATTGACACAGTTGGTTTTTCTTTTTTTTTCTTTGATAGAGATGAGGGTCTATGTGGCCTCAGCTGGTCCCAAACTCCGGGCCTCAAGTGATTCTCTTGCCTTGGCTTTCCAAAGCACTGGTATTACAGGCATGAGCCACTGTGCCCAGGCCAATATACTGTAGTCTATTAAGTGTGCAATAGCATTGTATCTTAAAAAAAAAAATCCATATACCTTAATTTAAAATCACTTTATTGCTAAAAAATGCTAATAATCAATTGAGCCTCAGCAAGTCTTCATCTTTTTGTTGATGGAGGGTCTCGCCTCAGTGTCAATGTTGATGGTGTCAATGTTGATCATGGTGTTGACTGCTGAAGGCTGGGGTAGCTGTGGCAATTTCTTAAGACAGCAACAAAGTTTGCTACACTGATTGACTTCTTTTCATAAAAGATTTCTCTATACCAGCAGATGCTGTGTGATAGCATTTTACCCATGGAATTGCTTTCAAAAGTAAAGTCAAGCCTCTCAACCCCTGCTGCAGATTTGTCAACTAAGTTTATAGAATATTCTAAATACTTTGTTGTCATTTCTATAATGTTCATAGCATCTTCACTAGCAGTAGGTTCCATCTCAAGAAAACACGTTCTTTGCTCATCCATAAAACACAAATGGATGAGGAGTATTTTTCTTTTTTTCCTCTCTCTACCTACTGTATCCCAGGCTTCTTTAAGAAAAAAGTGATACATGATATGGAGATTAAAATCAAGAGCATCACTGAATTTCACCTTCCCTCCAACCAGTTGCCCCAAACTCCCCAGCCCCCACCCTTTATGTTCCCAATTCCCTCCTTACTGAATGAAGAACTTAATACCAAAATCCTTGCCCAGACTCCAGGTTCTCTTTCCCTAACTTCCACCGTCTCCCTGTACCCCATTCCTAGAAGGGCAAGCACCTCAGTTTGAATGCATGGGAGAGCCCAGAGTGGCAATGGAAACAGGGGGAAAGGCTTCCCCCTCAGGGAAAGGGAATGAGGAATACAGTGCAGTGCAGTGCAATGAGGCCTCCCATAGCGTGGGGTATCAAAATGGGGCCCTGAGGCCAGAGGAAAGGACACTGATGCCCCTGAGAAAGGAGACCCAGCAGCCTCAAAATCCTCTCATGGTGCATAATCACTGCTTGATCACTTGCCCTTCTGGCACCAGTTACAGAACCACACTCAGATCACATCCTTCTAGAGCCCAAGCTGCTGGGCGATGTGACTGATCTGCTGCAGTGTGGGTTCCGGGCACTGCAGGAACAAATTCTCCAGGTTCTCAATACTGGTTCGCTTTCTCTTTCAGGCCTGCACGAGAGTTTCTGCTTTGCATCTCCTGAATATTTTCATTGTTGTCAGCTTCCTCCACCCACTTCTGCAGCAAGGGCCGCTGCTTACTCATGTTCTTGAAGCTAAGCTGCTGAGCCTCAAAGAGGCAGATGGTTGTTGGGCTGAACACCTACCCAAATAGAACCCCCAGGGTAAGCCCCACACAGGCCTGTGTATATCCCAGGGTGATCCTCTTCTGCTTCAGGAGCTTGGCAAATTGCTCAAGTTCTTTCTGCAGAGCTTTGAGATGTCCTGGGACTGGATGAGGGGTATTTTTTATCGTAAGATTGCAGCAATTCAGTCACATTTTCAGGCTTTAGTTCTAGTTCTCTTGTTATTTCCACCATATCTATAGTTAAGTTCTTCGAATGAAGTCTTGAGCCCCTCAGTCATCCATGAAGGTTGGAAAAAAATTCTTCTAAACTGTTATTGTTGATATTTTGACTTCCTCCCACGAATCAAAGACAGGGTCTTGCTCTGTCACCTAGGCTGGAGTGTACTAGTATGATCATAGCTCACTGTAAACATTCAACTCCTAAGCTCAAGCAATCCTCTTGCCTAAGCCTCCCAAGTAGCATGTGCAACCACACCTGGCATTTTAAAATTATTTTTTGTAGAGACAGTGTCTCACTATGTTGCCCAGGTTAGTCTCAAACTCCTGGCTTCAAGCAATCCTCTCACTTCACAAATGTTCTTAGTAACTGGAATGGTGAATTCTTTGAAGGTTTTCAATTTACTTTGCCCAGAACCATCAGAGGAATCACTATATATGGTAACTGCAGTCTTATGAAATGTATTTCTTAAATAATAAAACTTGAAAGTCAAAATTACTCCTTATTCCTAAGGCAGCAGAATGGATATTCTAATAGCAGGCATGAAAACATTAATCTCCATGTATATCTCCATCTGAGCTCTGATGTGACCAAGTGCATTGTCAATAAGCAGCAATATTTTGAAAGCAATCTTTTTACTCAGCAGTGGGTCTCAACAGTGGGCTTAAGCCCATATTAATGTATTCAGTATGCCATGCTGTAAACAGATGAGCTGTCATCCAGGCTTTGTTGTTCCATTTATAGAACAAAGGCAGAGTAGATTTAGCATAATTCCTGAGGGCCCTGGCATTTTCAGAATGGTAAACAAGCACTGGCTCTAACCCAAAGTCACTAGATGCATTAGACCCTAAAAGACAGTCAGCCTGTCCTTTGAAGTCAGGCATTGACTACTTCTCTTAGCTATAAATGAAAAGTTGTAGAGGACATTTCCTTCCAATAGAAAGCTGTTTTGTTGACATTGAAAATCTGTTGTTTAGTGTACCCACTTTCATCAATTACCTCAGCTAGACATGCTAGATAACTTGGTGTAGCATATACATCAGGACTTTTATGTTATGGAGATGGTTTCTTTCCTTAAACTTCATGAACTAATCTTTGCTAGCTTCAAGCTTTTCTTCTGCAGCTTCCTTACCTCTCTCAGCCTTCAGAGACTTGGAGAGAGTTAGAATCTTGGTCTGGATTAGACTTTGGCTAATCCTAATGTTGTGGCGTGTTTGATTTTCTATTCAGACTACTAAAATTTTCTCCATATCAGCAATAAGGCTGATTTTCACTTTCTTACCATTCATGTATTCACCAGAGCAGCACTTTTAATTTCCTTCAAATTGCATTAACAACTTGGATAACTGGCACAAGAAGCCTTGCTCTCAGTCTATCTCGGCTTTTGACATGCCTTCTTCACTAAGCACAATCCTTTCTAGCTTTTGATTTAAAAGTGAGAGATGTGTGACTCTTCTTTTTACTTACATACTTAGAGGCCATTGTAGGGTTAATAACTGGCCTAATTTCAACACTGTTGTGCCTCAAGGAGCAGGAAAGCCCAAGGAAAGGAGACAGATGGGAATGGCCAGCTGGTGGAGCAGTCAGAACATACACATTTATCAATTAAGTTTGTTGTCTTATATAGGTAAGGTTCATGGCACCCCAAAACAATTACATTAATGATCACTGATCACAGATCACCATTACAGATATAGTAACAACATAAAAGTTTTGAAATATTGTTAAGAATTACCAAAATGTGACATAAAGACACAAAATGAGTATACATGCTGTTGGAAAAATGGTGCCAATAGACTTGCTCAATGCAGTGTTGTCAAAAACCTTCAATTTGTAAAAATTCAGTATCAAAAATTCAGTAAAGCTTATGAGCTTTAGCAATTCTTGTAATATTTCAATATTTTTCATTATCATTCTTTTATGGTGATCTATGGTCAGTGATCTTAATGTTACTATTGCAATTGTTTTGGGTGCCACAAACCACATTCATATAATAAGAACACGGGCATGCCTCATTTTATTGTGCTTTGCTTTACTGTGCTTCTCAGATACTGTGATTTTTACAAATTGAAGGTTTGGGGCAACCCTGCATAGAACAAGTCTATCAGCATCATTTTTCCAACAGCATGTGCTCACTTCACATCTCTGTGTCAGCATTAAGCAATAAAGTATATTTTTAAACTAAAGCATATACATAGTCTTTTAAGACATAATGTCATTATTGCACACTTAGTAGACTACAATATAGTATAAATATAACTTTTATATGCACTAGGATACCGAAAATTTTGTGATTTGCTTTATTATGATATTTGCTTCATTGCAGTATTTGCTTCATTGCAGTGGTTTGGAACTGAGTCCACAATATCTCCAAGGTATGCCTGAATTACACAGCTTAAAAAGGAAGGAAATTCTAACACGTGCTACAACATAGATGAACCTTGAGGACATTATGCTTAGTGAAATAAGTGAGTCACAAAAAGAAACACTACCATACGATTTCACTCCTTTGAGGTACCTAGCCTAGTGTTAAGTCAAATCCATAGAGACAAGAAAGTAGAATAGAGGTTGCCAGGCACTAGGAAGAGAAGGGAATGGAGAGTTGCTGTTTAATGCATATACAGTTTTAGTTCCTCAAGATGAAAAGAGCTCTAGAGATTGGTTACATAATAACGTGAATATACTTAATGCTAATTAAAAAAATGGTTAAGTCTGTAAATTTTACATTGTGCATATTTTACCACAATTTAAAATAGAAAACAAACAAAAATCCCTCCCACTGGTATCTAGCCATCTCCTAGTTCCCACATGACCCACTCACTGTAAGTAACTTTTACTTATCCAGAATTTCCTTATGCACTTACAATATAAGCAAATCAAACAACCATATACATTGTTCTGTATTTTGCTGTTTTCACTTAACAATATATCTTGGAACTCTTTTGCAGAAATCTTCATGACTTAAGAGCAACATTTTAACACGAACTTTAATATATGAAGGAAAGCTTTAATATAACAGAACTTACCAGTATCTGGTAGACATTGCCCATTATAAGGGTACCAATTTCCTTTTACAGTAAAGGGACTTTTTCTGTTGCTTGTTGAACCGGTTCCCAGCTGCCCATTACCACCAAGCCCAAAAGAGTAAATTCGTCCTGATGAAGGAACAAAAGCAGAAGTGTGCTGCCTAGAGTAAAATGATAGAAAACCTCAGGCTTAATTTTACTTTCCAACAATTTACAATGACAAAAGCAGAGAAAATATTAAGAGGTATCTTTTTTCAAAAAATAAATTAACAAAACCAATTGTAGTTCCAAAGCTTCTGTATAAATATTCGTTAACAGCCTTAATCTACAGAATGAATTCTGCATCACACAGGCTGCATGAGCATAGTCCAGAAAATTTCCACTAATGTTTAAATTTTAAATGGCCCAGGTCTATACTGAAATCCCTTACGATAGATGATTCAGCACCAGAGTAGCATCTAACTATGTTGTTCAAGGAAGTCCCCACTACTCCCCTTGCCAAGTTCTAGTCCACAGCTGTGGTCTATGAAAGTCCTCCATTTGGGCATCACCAAGAAGTTTTAGGCTAAGAAATGGGAAGTAACCTAGTACCAATCAGAAGATTGTTATATACACTTATGCATGACAGAAACAATGTTTCCTTTCTTCTGAGGAAAATGATCTCTGTATGTATGCACCAAAACTCCTCTGGAGGTACAATAGTGAAACAAAACCTAAGAAATAACAGAACTGAAGCTAAGGATGGCCCACCAATCCACTCTCAGTAAACCTATCCAGCTCCTCAGAAAAAGCCTCCTTATGCAAGCACGGAAGTATTTCATTGTGTACCCTAACCATGAGATGGTTTTATTGAGAGGACATGGCATCTCCAGGTCTCACCCTTGTTTCTATCAGGTCTTAGATCTCATCTCTTGCTCTAAACCTCTTTGCCATTTGTGGCATACTGTTCATAAAAGTGGCTGAAACTATCCCTCTCCCCATACCCATATCTTATGCAATATGACTGTTGCAGTGGTTTATTCTTATAATGGTAGAGCAGAATTCCAAGTCCTAATCTATAGCTTGCTTTGGCATAGGCTTAGAACGCAGACACTATCGTTTCTGCTGGCCAAAGCAAGCTATAGATTAGGACTTGGATTTAAGACATGGAGAAAGAGATTTCCAGTGTTGCTGGGAACAACTGCTGGCAAAAACAAAGAAATTGGAAAACCAAAGCTGTTAATTTAAATTGACTTTGGAGCTACCCTGAAAGAATTTGCCAATCTGGGTAATGTATTAATTAGCTCGTCACTAAACAGATCAACTTCAAAACCTAATGGCCTTATACACTCTTTCCCTAACTATCTTTAGGAATTCTGCTCTACCATCATAAGAATAAACCACGGTTAGCAGCTAAAGGATGATCTACAATCTGGAACAGAGACAAACTGCCCCAGCTAAGGCCATCCTAGACTCCCAGCTCCTAGCCAGATCAACTGATCATCTAAACCAGCTAAGATGAGAGCAGCCCAGCTAAGCCTGGCCAAAATTACTAAAGCAAAACTATTAGCTAAATAATTATTGTTTTTGCCAGGGGGAGTTCTCTTTACATCCTGGCAAACTCACATATGTTATTTTAAAGGGGTTTTGATTCAAAAGAGTTTTCAAGTTAGCTAGGCTGCCGGATTACTACTCTCCCTCAGGAAGCAGCCATCTTGAAAGGAACATATTAATAGTTTGAAAATTACTGCAATACTAGTCCCACCTACTCAGGAGGCTGAGGCAGGAGGATTGCTTGAACCTGGGAGGCAGAGGTGGCAGTGAGCCAAGATTGTGCCACTGCACTCCAGCCTGGGCAACAGAGCAAGATATATGTACATATATCTAAAAAATATATGTACATATATATGTGTGTGATTATAGTATAAAGCGGGGTTCAGAGCCACTGAATGAACAGAACTACCTTAAGCTCTAGATTTGATGTAAGAGCTCGAAAGCACTTTATTATACTACTAGAATGTAAACTTTTTTCTTTTGGATCATCTACTGATGCACTGACATTTTGGTAATCCTGACTGCTTCGTTCAGGAGGTTTTTGACAATTATTGAATAAAGAAATAATACATATGTCTTTCTTTAAATTTTTATTATTTATTTATTTTTGAGACGGAGTCTCACTCTGTTGCCAGGCTGGAGTGCAGTGGCATGATCTCAGTTCACTGCAACCTCCACCTCCTGGGTTCAAGTTAGTCTCCTGCCTCAACCTCCCGACTAGCTGGGACTGCAGGCATGTGTCACCATGCCCAGCTAATTTTTGTATTTTTAGTAGAAACGGAGTTTCACCATGTTGGTCAGGATGGTCTCAATCTCTTGACCTTGTGATCTGCCCGCCTTGGCCTCCCAAAGTGCTGGGATTACAGGCTTGAGCCACTCACTGCGCCTGGCCCAATAATACATATTTCTTATAGGACTGACTACTTGGAAGTCCAACTGATCAAAATACCAAATATCTACTTACATTTCCTGTTTAGGTTAAGTCCTTAGATCTCACTCAATAGTCGAAATTTTACCCCAGATCCAACAGTTACATGAATAAAATTGCTGAAAAGAACTGGTTTACAGAGCTAAGAATAACTATTCAAATCATGTACATTTTGGCCATTAAGAATTACAAAACTGGATAACATTAAATCATCTGTGATATTTCACAAAGGACTAACAAAACATGTCACCTAAAAAAATGATTTAAATTCATCACCCTGTAGTATTAAGCACTCATATTCCCATTATAGCCTGATGGTGGTTGGGCTGTATATTATATTTCCCATACCTTAACTTTAGGTTTGGCCATATAGTTTGCTTTTGGTCAACAAGATTTCAGTGAATGTGATGCAAGCAGAAGGCCTGAAATGTAATGCACAGTTGAGTTTGCCTTCTTGTGTATTGGTCTCCATCAGAAGAATACCCAGAGGCAGCCCACTGCTCCTCTGGTATAGTCCCAAGAATGAGATATGTAACAAAGCCACCTGAGCTGAAACACAGCCTGAACCAAGTCACCCCAGTGAAGAGGCAGCCTGAAACAGAACTGCCCCAGTCAATCTCTAGGCTAAATAAAAGCTGCTCCAGATAGCCCAAGGCCCAAGGATGAACCACTTTACTGAACCACAAAGAAAGAAATAAACATTTACCATTATATGTCACTGACATGTTGTTTGTGCACAAGAGACCAATAGAGACATTATAAGTTTTATGTAAATAAGTTTATTTATTTATTTTTTGAGACAGTATTTTTGCTCTGTTGCCCAGGCCGGAGTGCAGTGGCGCGATCTCAGCTCACTGCAACTTCCGCCTCCTGGGATCAAGCAATTCTCCTGTCTCATAAGCCTCCCCAGTAGCTGGGATTATAGGTACGTGCCACCACGCCCAGCTAATTTTTCTATTTTTAGTAGAGACGGGGTTTTTTCGCCATGTTGGCCAAGCTGGTCATGAACCCCTAACCTCAGGTGATCCGCCAGCCTCGGCCTCCCAAAGTGCTGGGATTACAGGCGTGAACCACCATGCCTGGCCTATGTCTGTAAGTTTAAACTTAAGCAAAATGAAAAAACATTCTTAGAAAAAAATTAACGTTCACATAACTGACTCAAGAAATAATAAAAGTTATCTTATAGTCACTAGATTGAAGAATGTTTTTTAAATTCTAAAAAATAAAATGCTAGGCACGAATGGCTTTAATGACAAGTTCTACCAACATTTCAAGCTGTTCTATTTCCAAGAATTAGAAAACAAAAGTACTTTCCTCAATGTTATTTTATCAGACTAGAAAACCTTCATAATAAAATCTGGTGAAAAGAATAATAAGAAAAAAATTATAGATCAAGTTCACTGATAAACAGAAATATAAATAATAGTAAACAGAATATTCACAAATCAAGCCCAGCCCTAAATAAAAAGGATAATATTTGACCAAATTGAAGTTATTCCAGAAAAACAAAGCTGTTAACTAGAAAAAAAATCCATCAATATGCCACATTAACAGATTAAAGGAAAAAAAATCATAAATCATTTCGATACAGAAAAAATAACATTAAAAACTTAACATCTAGTCACAATAAAAAAAAAAACTAGGAATAAAAGGGAAATTACTTAGTCTGATAGAGGTTATCTACAAAAATCTTAACAGCAAACATTATACTTAACTGTGAAATATTGAAAGTTTTCCCGCAGAAAGGAAACATGTTTACAGTAAACATTATAATGATGTCCTAACCAGCACGTTAAGACAATTATATAAACACATTAAGTATAAATAACAGAAATAACAAAACAGAACTGAATTGACTCACAGATGATATGACTATGTACATGAGTAACTTATTAAGAGTTTAGCAAGGTGGCTGTATTTAAAATCAATATGTAAATATCAACTATTTCTACATGCCAGTGATTCCTCAGAAGGTGGAAATAAAAATATAATACCATTAAAGACAAACCTAGGAACCTATGAAAAGATATACAAGACCTCTATGATGAAAATTTTCAAACACTTTATTATAAGACATTAAAGAAGTTTGAAAGCTGATTATTAGAAAAGTTAATATTATAAAGATAACAACTTTTCCCCAAATTAACCTAGAGATTCAATGCATTACCAATCAAAATCCCACAAGGCTTTTTTTTTTCTTTGAGAGAACTTGACAGACCTATGCAAAAATTTATATGAAAGTAATAAAGGTCATCATCAGCCAAAGCATTCTTTATTTATTTTCTTTTTGAGATGGAGTTTTGCTCTTGTTGCCCAGGCTGGAGCGCAATGGCGCGATCTTGGCTCACTGCAACCTCCGCCTCCCGGGTTCCAGTGATTCTCCTGCCTCAGTCTCTCGAGTAGCTGGGATTACAGGCATGTGCCAACACACCCAGCTAATTTTGTATTTTTAGTAGAGACGGTGTTTCACCATGTTGGTCAGGCTGGTCTCGAACTCCCGACCTCAGGTGATCCACCCGCCTCAGCCTCCGAAAGTGCTGGAATTACAGGCGTGAGCCACCGCACCCAATCCAGCCAAAGCATTCTTAAAGAACAGAAGATAACAAGGAGTCACTTTACCCCAAATAGAAGAAGTTATTATGGTGTCTATATAGTGTTTAAGTGGCACAGGGGCAGGCATATAGATTGAAAAAGTAGAGATCATAGAAAGAGATCCATGTACATATACCAACTTATGGCAATAGTGACACCATACAGTAGGAGGGTAAAGGATTTTCAAAAATGGAGCTAGACAAGGGGATTCTTGGAAAATCGTGGAATAAGAAGCACCAAGAATCTGTTTCCCACCTGGACAACAATTACACTGGCAGAATCTGTCCTACAGAACCATTTTGCAACTCTGGAGTCTATGCAGAGGTTTGTTATTTCCAAGAGAAGAGATGGATGGCAAACTCTGGTTAATTTCAATTTCAGATCATAGCATGGTAGCAGTTACCCATTTCTTACTCCTGTGTAAGGGAGCCATGAACAGGTTTCAGGAGCAGCTTGTACGCAACTTGTAGAAGCCAGGGTGGGCAAAAAGGACTTTGTCCCTTTTAGGAACTGGTGCCCTGATCACTGATTGGTGCTTCTGATCGTCAAGGTGCAGAAAGGCAGGCAATCACTGTTGTACACTCTCCCATTCTGGCTAAAGAGACTTCCAAGGAATTCAAAGAGCTGATGCCTTTCTCTTTCTTTCTTCCACTCTCCTTTCGCCCCCACCTTTCATTTTTTTCTTTATTTCTTTGGGGAACCAGGCATTTAAGGTCTAGAACATTAAAAAGCAACCACATTTATGGGTGAATTTAGAAAGTCACTGTGCATTAGCAGGGAAAGGTACAGGCTAAGAAAAGATCTGCAAAGACCTCATTTTTATACCTCAGGGAGACTCCTGACACAGAGACAGCGTACAACAATCAAAAACCAGAAATCAGCAAACTCTGGCGAAGGGGGAGAATCTGATTTCCAGTTACCACATTACTAGAGTTAAACATCCAGTTTTCAAAAAACATCACAAGGAGAAAAGATGTTTCTCCTGTTACTATGTAGTAAGTAGCAGGCAAGGGTGGCCCATTCAAAGAAAATATAAACCAACAATAGAAACTACCCCTGAGAAAGGTCAAATGGCAGACCTAAAAGACAAAGACTAAATCAAACATCCTAAAGATGCTCAAATAACTAGAGTAAGACGTGTAAAAAGAAAAAAAAAATTAGGAACAAAATGGAAATACCAATCAAAAAGAAAAACTAAAAAAAAAAATTCTGGAGTTGGAAAGTACAATATCTGAAATAAAAAACACACTAAAGAGATCTGAAGGCAGATTTCAGAAAGCAGAAGAAAAATCAGCAAATATAAAGATAGGACAATTGAAATTATTGAGTCTGTGGAACAGAAAGAGATCTTAAAAAAATGTGGAGAGTCTAGGGGAACTACAGGATACCATTAAAGAGGAAAATAATAATCACCAAAGAATACTTACAGTGTGATTACATGCATTTGAAGCTAATAGTTGATAAAATTATTGTATAGATATGCATATAAGGTAGAAAAACATTAAGCAAGCTGATCAAAATTAAATTAAGTGTTCAAAAAAGGTACATTTTGTTACTTGGGAGTATGCTCAATTTAGTTCCCCCAAAGATGAAGTTCAACTCAAAGACTCCTCTATTTATTCCCAAGACCTAAGAATCAATAGATGAAGCTCAATGCCAAAGACTCTTCTATTTACTCCCAAGAACTCACAATAAGGAGAATTAGGAAATAATTGGTTTAATTATACCAATCAAACTTTCATCACATTAATTCTGTCTTAATTAACTGGTCGATCTCCTCACCCTTTAAGGAAAAAAGGTAAGCCTGGGCAACATAATGAGACCTTGTTGCTTCTAAAAATTAAAAAAGTAAAATTAGCTGGGCATGGTAGTGCATTCCTGTAGTCCCAGTTACTCAAAAGGTTGAGGCAAGAGGATCACTTGAACATAGGAGGTTGAGGCTGCAATAAGCCACAATTGTGGCACTGCACTCCAGCCTGGGTGACATAGCAAGACTCTATCACCCAAAAAAGAAAAGAAAAGAAAAAAACGTGGAAAGAAAGAAGCCTTTTGAGTGCAATATCAAATACAATAAATATAATATTACATATACCTTATTAACATCTTGCCTCAGCTAAATCTGTTCAAGTAAAGATAAAGTAACAGTTAAAAAAGATGTTTCTCCTGTTACTATGACTCCTCAGTGGCAAAATAGGTATTTGGAGGGAGAACGTGTTTCCTCAGATTATTAGGATCCCTGAAACAATTCAATAAGCAATCCCTAAACAACTGCAGTTTAGAGACCAGAATGCTCTTTTATATAACACCTTACCGTCCACAAGCAATCTGAGTGACAATGCTTCCCATAAGTTCAAAAACTTTCCTTGGGTTTATTTCATGACTGGTAGAATTATGGCCCAACTGACCATACCCTCCAGCTCCAAAAGTAAACACTCCACCTTCCTAAAAAAAGACAAAACCCCTTATCATTAGAAGGCATAATAAAGAAAATAACTGATCTCCAGAAAAATAAGTCCAAATCTTTAATATAAACTCAGGTTTTTCTCTTCTAAGAACTGTCTTCATAATTTAACAGATAGATGGCTCTTTCAAAGTAAAATGTCATACAACTATGAGAATTCCAGGTAACGATGTCTTCACCATTATAAAATATTTAAAGTAGACACTGAAGAGATACAAATAATTATTTATTTGCATTGCCTTTCATTATCATTATACTGTCTTGCTGGATTCCAAGTACATATACAAAACTTCACAAAACCTAAAAATGGTATCTTCACTTTTCAAGGTAGTTACTGCCTTACATAGATGCGCTGCAAAAAGAGTACATGTAACCAGAGTGCCTAAATATAGCAATTTTTATTTACTTATTTATTTTTTCAGACAGGGTCTTGCTCTATCACCCAGGCTTGAGTGCAGTGGCATAATCACAACTCACTGCAGCCTCAACCTCCTGGAGTCAGGTGATCCTCCCACCTCAGCCTCCTAAGTAGCTGGGAGTACAGGCATGCACCATCAAGTCTGACTATTTTTTTACTTTTTTGTAGAGATCGGGTTTTCCTGTGTTGCCCAGGCTGTTCTCGAACACCTGGGCTCAAGCAATCCTCTTGCCTTGGCCTCCCAAAGTGCTGAGATTACAGGCATGAGCCACCGTGCGTGGCCTTATAGCAATTTTTAGCATACAGTTACTATAATATACAGATGTCATTTAAAAAAAAAACTTCTCATAAAAACATTTAACTAAAGCGGATCACTTGAGGTCACTTGAGGTCAAGAGTTTGAGACTAGCCTGGCCAACATGGCAAAACCCTGTCTCTACTAAAAATACAAAAATTAGGGCCAGGCGTGGTGGCTCACACCTGTAATCCCAGTACTTTGGGAGGCTGAGGCAGGCAGATCATGAGGTCAGGAGATTGAGACCATTCTGGCTAACAAGGTGAAACCCCGTCGCTGCTAAAAATACAAAAAGTTAGCCAGGCATGGTGGCACGGACCTGGAGTCCCAGCTACTTGGGAGGCTGAGGCAGGAGAATTGCTTGTACCCGGAAGGCAGAGTTTGCAGTGAGCCGAGATTGCGCCACTGCACTCCAGCCTGGGTGACAGAGAAAGACTCCATCTCAAAAAAAAAAAAAATTAGTTAGGCGTGGTGGTAGGCGCCTGTAGTTCCATCTACTTTGGACGCTGAGGCAGAAGGATCGCTTGAACCCAGGAGGCGCAGGTTGCCATGGGCCGAGATCATGCCACTCAACTGCAACCTGGGCGACAAACCGAGACTCTGTCACAAAACAAACAAACAAACAAAAAAACATATAACATATAACTAAATTAGAAGTTCTGTATTGGAAAAAAATCTGTGATAACACAATCACAATTAGTATTCTTCAGTTCAACTGCTTTTCTTCATAGTTGTAGCTATATATGCAACTTTATATCCTGCTTTCATCATTTAATAGCATTATTACATACTGTTATATGAGAACATTCATTTTTGTTTTTTTATCATAGAAAATTTCAAGCAAATACACAAAGGTAAAGAGAAAATATAGTAAATCACCATATAACCATCACTCAGTTTCAATAACTGGCAAAAGGTTGGTTATTTTGTTTCACTGGTGTCTCCCTTTCCCTTTTGGGGGTATTTTCAAACAAAACAAAAAACACTTGAGTACTTTAAAGCAAACTGTGGTCATCATACCATTTCACCCACAAATGTGTATGTATCTTCAACAGCATATATCTCTAAGAGATAAAAGTATATAACCGTAATACTATTATCACATTCACAAAATCAATAGCCATGTTTAAATCTTCCTGATTATTTTATTGCATCATGTCACAAATCATATGTCTGCTTTGTTAGTGAAGCTAAAAATAAGTAAGTCAGGTGGGGCACGGTGGCTCACGCCTATAATCCCAGCACTTTGGGAGGCTGAGGCGGGCAGATTATTTGAGGTCAGGAGATTGAGACTAGCCTGGCCAACACGCCGACACTTCGTCTCTACTAAAAATACAAAAATTAGCTGGGCATAGTGGTGTGCACCTGTAATCCCAGCTACTTGGGAGGCTGAGGCAGAAGAATCACTTGAACCTAGGAGACAGAGGCCTGCAGTGAGCCAAGATCACACCACTGCACTCCAGCCTTGGCAACACAGTGAGACGCCATCTCAATAAAAATACATATATATACACACATATATATATAAAAAATAAAAATAAGTCAAAGTATGTCAGCCTGATACATCCCCATTAGGCTTAATGGTCTTTGCCTGGATCCATTATTTCATCAGGGAGTCTAAAATGGTGATTTTTCTAGTTTTATTATTTTTCCTACAGTTATGAACTGAAATTCTTCTATAAATAATTTGACTCATTAACTATTAAATTACCTAAAATACAAATTGCAAATGAAAGGCAGAATACTTGATTCTTTCCCATTACTGACCAGTTAAAAAAAAAAAATGAGAGTTGTCCTAGCAACTTCCCAAGGTAAGCAATAAGTTTTGCTTATGTTGATTTGCGGGAAGAGAAGATCATTACGAACTCATGGATTTTTTTATAGATCTGATGTTTTCCATTTTTTGCAGTCATTATTTCTTCTCCATATCCAGTGAAAGCTCCTTCAAGTTGTTCTTCTGACAGGACCACAGTAATCTTTGCTTTTTTATAACACAAAATGCCCAAAAGTATTCTTATACATATTTTTTGTCCCAGACATGGGATCAGACTCTTCTCTAAGAAGCCTGGTTCCTTTTAGTGGAGAATCTATAACAATCAAAGGATTATCATTGTGTCCAGATTATACATGGTTCATTACTTCTAGGACCTTTCAGTGGTTATGGCAAAACAAAAACAAAAACAAAACAAAAAGCATATTCTTGGAGAAAAATAAAGAGTTCATACTAACACTTGCAATTCAAAGTAAAGATCACAAGGTTTTAACTTAATTCCTATAGTTTTACACCTATCTCTTTTAAGTTGAAAATCATAGTTTATAACACAGTAAAATAACTACTTCTTTGCTTTCTCCTATGTATATGTAACATATTGGAAAAAAGATAATAGCAAATTTACTTCTAACAGTAAGACTACAGAATGCACATTTGTAATCCCAGCATTTTGGGAGGCTGAGGTGGGAGGCTCACTTGAAACCAGGAGTACCAGACCAGCCTAGGCAACAAAGCGAGACACCATCTCTACAAAAAATTAAAAAAAAAAAAATCAGCCAGGCATAGTGGCGCATGCCTGTAGTTCTAGCTACTCAGGAGACTGAGGTGGAAGGACTGCTTGAGCCCAAGAATTTGGTCATAGCTTCAGTGCACTATGACTGTGCCACTGCACTCCAACTTGAGCAACAGAGTGAGACCCCCATCTCAGGGAAAAAAAAAGTTACAGAATGCAGTTTAAGGGCCAGGCACAGTGGCTCACGCCTGTAATCCTAGCATTTTGGGAGGCCAAGGCGGGTGGATTTCTTGAGGTCAGGAGTTCAAGACCAGTGTGGCCAACATGGTGAAACCCCATCTCTGCTAAAAATACAGAAAATTAGCCGGGCGTGGTAACGCATGCCTGTAGTCCCAGGTACTCAGGAGGTTGAGGCAGGAGAATCACTTGAACCCAAAAGGTGGAGGTTACAGTGGGCCAAGATCGCACCATTGTACTCTAGACTGGGTGACAGAGTGAGGCTCTGTCTCAAAAAAAAAGAAGAAAAAAAAAAAAAAAGGAAAAGAAAGCAGTTTAAGATTTCTTTGTGGATTCAGTTTATCCTTAGCGTATTTCCCCCAGTGATGTACAGCAAAATGCTGTATTTTAAAATCACCTAAAATAATTCTTTCTTGTGTAGTTGTGTCATCAACTTGTTAGTTTTCCATTTTTAAGGACTAATATGTATATAATTTACATATAATTTTTACATATATATATAAAACTTTGCTTTTTTTTTTTTTTTTTTGAGACGGTTGCCTAGGCTGGAGTACAGTGGCACTGTCTCGGCTCACTGCAACCTCCGCCTCCCAGGTTCAAGCAATTCTCCTGCCTCAGCCTCCTGAGTATCTGGGATTACAGGTATCTGCCACCACGCCCACCTAATTTTTTGTATTTTTAGTAGAGACAGGGTTTCACCACATTGGCCAGGATGGTCTCGAACTCCTGACCTCGTGATCCACCTGTCTCGGCCTCCCAAAGCACTGGGATTACGGGTGTAAGCCACTGCACCGAGCCATAATTTTGCTTTTTAATTACATGTAACAGTTTCTAGATTCCAAAGTAAAAAATTATAAGGCAAAGCACATTTGTTCTGGCTATTAATTTTAAATGATTGTGTTTTTAAAAACACACATGGCCAGGTGCAGTGGCTCATACCTGTAATCCCAGCACTCCGGGAGGCAGAGGCAGGTGGATCACTTAAGGTCAGGAGTTCAAGACCAGCCTAGCAAACATGGTGAAACCACGTCTCTACAAAAAAAATACAAAAAATAGCCAGGTGTGATGGCACATGCCTATAATCCCAGCTACTTGGGAGGCTGAAGCATGAGAATCGCTTGAACCCGGGAGGTGGAGGTTGCAGTGAGCCAAGATCATACCACTGTACCCCAGCCTGGGAGACAGAGTTTTTGTTCAAAAACAAAAACAAACAAACATACATGGCATATGATGTATGTTCATATTTCGGTCCCTTTCTTACAAAAAGATAGCTGTTCCATACGCCTTGCTCTTTTCACTTAGCAATATATCATAGAAATCATTCCACAGCATAAGTATCTCATTCTGTTTTACACTTCACTGTACTTCATTACAGGGATGTACCACAATTTAACTCATGGACATAGGGATTTCTCCTAGTCTTTTGCTATTAAAATGCTACAATAAATGGTCTTGTGCATACATAATTTCAAATCTTTGGGGTAGATTCCTAAAAGTGGGTCTGCTAAATCAAAATGTGTATTTGTATGTGACTTACATAATACATCTGCAAATAAACTTGAAAAAAAATGTGACATCTTTATGGAAGTATCCTCATATCTATAAACATGGCATGTCTTTCCATTTATTCTGTTTTTAAAAGTTAGTTTTAAAATCTTTCCTAATGCAGTTTTCCTAGTGTAGGTTTTGTACAGAAGACTATTTCATAAAGCAATCTTAATCTATTTACTATTTCCAAGAAATTCTTCCAGAAAAGAAAGATATATGGATATAGAACATGTATTTTAACTTAAATCGAGAGAAAATATTTTATTTTGGGGATATTTACAACTATCTAATTTTGTTAAAAATAATATACACCCAAAATTCCAATAAACAAATGTCACTAGCTACTATCTTCTGACAGAGGAATACAAAAGAGTACAGAATTAGTATTTCTTAAAACTAAATAGACACAAAGTTACTTATCCTAGAACATGAGGATGAATGGTTATCTGAAAGGCTAAATCTGAAAAGCATTAACATTGTTAGCCTTTCTGCCGTAAAATTAAGTTTTTGGAATTATATCACACATGGTATTTTTTATATTTTGATAAATTTCTTCCAAATACCAATAACAAAAAAGGGCAAGTAAAAAGTAAGACTTGCCAACAGGAATAAATAAGACTTCAGTGATTACATTTGTAATCTGAACACCAAAATCAATAAAATATGATATTAGGTTGGTGCAAAAGTAATTGCGGTTTTTACTATTAATGGCAAAAAAACGAAATTACTTTTGCACCAACCTAATAATAAGATTGGCAGGTATAATATTCCTTCCTTAATAAAGGCAAGTAATACAAAATACTTTAACTTTCATAATTGGTCATTATATTTTTAAAAGTGCCTTGAGTTCATTATATTTGACAATAATGAAGAATAATTCTTGTCTTGCTAAAATTCCCAAGTAGAAATATAATGCAGAATTTTAAAGCCTGATTAGAAGTTAATCTTTTTTTTTGAAACAAGGTCTCACTCTGTCTCCCAGGCTGCAGTGCAGTGGTGTGATCTCAGCGCACTGCAAACTCCACCTCCTAGGTTCAACTGATTCTCCTGCCTCAGCCTCCCGAGTAGCAAGGATTATAGGTGCCTGCCGCTATGTCTAGCTAACTTTCGTATTTTTAGTAGAGACAGGGCTTCACCAAGTTGGCCAGGCTGGTCTTGAACTCTTGACCACAGGTAACCCACCTGCCTCAACCTCCCGAAGCGATGGGATTACAGGCATGAGCCACCATGCCTGGACAATAATGTCTTTTTACCAATTTTATATACTATGTAAGACCAAAACAGATAAAGAAGTTTAACCAGTTTCTAACTTAACCAATGAAAAACTTGCAAATTCCTTTACATTAACATGACTGTAATAAATAATCCTCTGGTAAAGGTTAATTGAATGCTTTCATTTTCATCTAACTTCTAGTCACTCGAGAACTAAACAGTACTGATACTTAATTGGCACATACCCAAGACAGTGAGAGGTCAGAGTTAAAGCCATTGATAAAACTCTGATCAAAGCTCACTATAACTGCTTGCACAATACTTGGCCTATGAATAACAGACAGATTCATCTCCTCTATTGCTTGTATGAAGTATTTATAAGCCAAATGGAAACTACATTCAAATTAGGCTGAGCTACACAATATAAATGGGTTTGATACATGTATCATGGTAAGCCTAATGAACTAAAATGGAATAATTTTATTCAAAGTATGACTTAAGCAGTATTTCATATAAAGCTGAGAAATTCAGCAATATACTATCATTACATATAATAGTGTATCAATTCACATTTTATAACATAAAACAAAGTTGAAAAATTAGGTAAATTATTTTCAAGAATAATCTAAGTATTTTTTCCCAGATAAATTATATTTGAAATACCAATAATACTCAAGTTAAAACTTGAGAAAATATCATGAGAACATTCATTAATTATGAAAGAACTATGATGAGCAATAATAAAGAAGTTTTAAAAGTACAATACCTTGGTTAGTGCAGCAGTATGATCTTCTCCACAACAAATATAAACTATTTTCTGAGATCTTAGTGACTTTAGTAAATTAGGAACATACCTATCTGAAAATTCCAACAAGAGATGTTAATAATATTTTAAAAATTAAAACTCATCTAGATGTGTTTCCTCTACAGCTTCCCAAGCTCAGTAGATAGTTGTGAGTAAATAATTTTAACTATGATTCAATGATTTTGTAGTACAAGCTTCCTAAGTTGGGTTCCCAGGCCTATCCATACTATTGTGATAAAGGAGGGACTTAAAGAGTTAAGTGCTAAACAGCCAATATGCCAGTCTATACAGGACTCAGCAATCAAGGAATTTCAAAATTATTTAACTGCTTCTAATTTTCCACATATACACATCATTCTTTATATTCACTTCATGATAGTTACACCAACAGGAGCCTACTTAAAAGCCTGGAAAAAAAAATGTACTTTAGGCTGTTTTGTAGCAGAAAAGATACATGATATCCTAATATGACATATTCTTCTTAGGAAAAACAAGGTATTCTTTAATTCTTTGTTTATCATTACTAATCGTTATCAGATTAACAACTCACTTTTGTCCATTTCAGTCATTACAATTATATTGAACTATAAGAAATTAGCTTTTGTAAGTCAAATACTGGCATTCAACTCAATGTAATCATGAAAAATAAGTTCCAAGATCCCAACTTGTTTCAATTTTAATTTTTTCAAATTCAAAATGTTTAAGACTTTAGCATCAATGTTAAAAGTGAAGCCCAACCAAAGATTAATTTAATCCAAATAATTTAAATATTTCCTTGAAAAACTCAAAGATTAACACTTCATGTTACTTCCCCAGAATAATTTTACAGCTTCCTTCCACTAACAGTGGCCAACAGTGGATTAACAATTTGAAGTAATGTTTTTCAACTGTCTTTTAATAAACATCCAATACTAAAGATGTTGTCCAGATATAGTTTTTATAGTTCTTTAATGAAAAAAGGATATTTTGTGTCTTCCCACTGCATTCCTCAAATGGAATTTTTAAATAACATCTTATCCCCACCTCTACACCAGGGAACATACATTTCTCTCTTATACTAAGAATCACTGATCTATCTCAAAAGATCATCTCTTTTAAAAAACACACTTAAACTATACATAATGAGAACCTACCATTTTCATCATTAAGACCTAGCTGACCAAACTTGTTGCGTCCCCATCCAAAGATAGCTCCAGAAAGGGTGAGTACAAAACTATGGGCTCCTCCTGCTGCAACTTGCATGAAAGGGATTCCAAGCAAAGACTTAATCAGCTGTGGTGAAGTTTGCTTTTTACAGTCAGTACCTAAACCCAATTGGCCATATTTATTCTGTCCCCAACAGAAGACTTCACTTGCTGTAAAACAATAACGGAAAAATTAACCATTTTTCTTATAAGCAAAAAATTTAATTTGAAAATAATCATTTCATTTAAAATTTCATACAAAGAGTATTATTTTGGGACATTCTTCCTATCATCAAAAGAATATAAATATTATTTTTAGCAATTATGCTTATTTTTCTTATATGAACATATACTACTACCTAGAAGAACATTCAGTATTAGTATACTTTAAGTTTGATTGACTACACAGAGGAACAGGTGAGTCATATAACAAGGAGTAATCTCATTTCCTTATGATCCTCAACAGTCTCCTTTTAATATTCCTCAAGTCTCATTTTTATTCTGTAGTTTCTCCCAAGAGGTACTCATTCAAGCTCAAACTTCAGTAGCTATCTGCTGATCACATTCAAAATATTATCAATAGCCCAAACCTCTCCTGACGAAAAAACCCACATAACCCATTGTTTACCTGACATCTATACTTGGAAATTTCAAAGGAACTTCTAACTTAGGATGCCCCCAACTGAATTCATTACCCCCATCCTACTTCCCTGGACCTCTTTCCAGTGTTCCCCATTTTGGTAAATAACATCATAACTGACTCAGTAGCTACAATTATAAACCTAGGGAGTCTTCCTTAATACTCCTCTCTCTCTTTATTTTTTTTTAACTTCACAGATATCCAGTCTATCATATATCACCAATTTATATACAGTTTTCTTTCTAAAGAAAAATACGGCAAATAGATCCATTCCTCACCATCTTAACTGATTCCTATAATAGTTTCCCCTGCCTGTCACTTTTGCTCCCATACTGCCATCGTATTTTGCAACTTTAGACATCCTTTTATTAAACTAACAACTGGCACTAAATAACTGATACACTAATAACTGAGTTTTTTAATTGAAATTCCAAAATAGTACACACTTAAAAGTAAGCTTCCTTCCAAAAAAAATCAGAATCCTGGTTCCTCTTTCAAGAGACAGTCACTCTTTTTTTTTTTTTTTGAGATGGAGTCTTGCTCTGTCGCCCAGGTTGGAGTGCAGTGGTGCAATCTTCGCTTGCTGCAACCTCCATCTCCCGGGTTCAAGTGATTCTCCTGCCTCAGCCTCCTGAGCAGCTGGGATTACAGGCATGTGCCACCACATCTGGCTAATTTTTTAAAAATATTCTTAGCAGAGATGGGGTTTCACCATGTTGGACAGGCTGGTCTTGAACTCCTGACCTAGCGACCCACCCACCTCAGCCTCCCAAAGTGGTGGGATTACAGGCATGAGCCACCACACCCATCCTGAGACAACCACTCTCACCAATTACTGGTAAGTCCTTCAAGAAATGTTCTATGTGCATATAAACAGACATTTGTATACATGTATAGAGATATTGTAAAAATGCAGATTTGATAATATTGCTCACCCCAAAAAATATATTTCAGTGCTTTCTCATTGCTCTTGGGATAAACACTTTAAACAAGGCCTATAAGATGCTGTATGATCTACCTATGTTTCCAATCTCTTCTCATATCAGTCTCTTCCCTCACTCGCTATACTCTAGCCATACTTGCCTTCCTTTATATTCTCCAATGGCCACTTCTCACACACTTGCTGTTCTCTCTACCTAAACCTTCCCCTCATCTTTGTCCAGTTCATTTCAATTCTCTCCCAGTAGGAGCCTTTCTTCCCTGATCTCCTAGATTAGGTCTAGTACCTCTGCTGTATGTTCTAAATACCCTAAAGTTTTTCTTTATAGCCCTTACCATAGTATGTAACTATATCATTATTTGAATGACTGTATCACAAGGGCTAGTAAGTAGTATACTGCTTATTACTGTATGCTGTAGTATGCCTAGTTCATACTAAGGGCTCTAAAAAATGTTTAGTGGCCGGGCACAGTGGCTCACGCCTGTAATCCCAGCACTTTGGGAGGTCAAGGCGGGAGGATCCGAGGTCAGGAGATAGAGACCATCCTGACCAACACGGTGAAACCCTGTCTCTACTAAAAAAAAAAAAATACAAAAAATTAGCAGGGCGTGGTGGCGGGCCCCTGTAGTCCCAGCTACTTGGGAGGCTGAGGCAGAAGAATGGCATGAACCCAGAAGGCGGAGCTTGCAGTGAGCCGAGATTGCACTATTGCACTCCAGGCTGGGCGACAGAGCGAGATTCCATCACAAAAAAAAAAAAAAAAAAAAAGACAAATGAATAACATATTGCCTACAGCATAAAGCTGAGTAAGCCAAAAAAAAAAAAAAAAAAAGGTCAACATGAAACTGTCCTCAGTAAAACCTCTGAGTTTAAATTTATGTTAGATCCACCTACCAAAATATCAAAAGAGGAGTTGGCAAAACAACAAAGAATACACAGAGATTCCATGTTCCTAACTGCCTACAGAAGTCCAAATTCCTTAATATGACATTTAAGGCCCTTTATAACAGATTTCTCTTTTTATTTCAGCCTAAACTGAAGTATGAGTATGTCTCCCATTCTCTCACAACACCCACATAAAACTACATGTCAAATACACCACTTTCTTAACTCTATGCCTTTACACTAGCATAACTCCCTTAGCCACTCAACGTTTCTCCTTGTCCTTCTCAGCATTTCTCCAATTATTAATTAAAAAAAAAATCTTTAAAGACTTGCATCAAATACTAATCCTCTCCTCCTTACTGTTACCAATTATATCAATTAGAAACAATTATATCATCACAGTATTTTACTTTTACCTTGTCTGAAATAATACATATTTTTTTCTGCCTCAAACTAGTTATTTACTTGGACATCTGTCTCTTTCACTAGACTGTATGATCCCTAAACCTGTCTCTTAATTTATCGGTGCTTCCCCATGATTCTAGCTTAGTGTTTTATTTGTAGTAGGCTTCACTAAATAGTAACACTAAATAGTAACAATGGAGCAAATGGAACCTATTTCTTCTTTTTTTTTTTTTTTTGAGACAGCGTCTCACTGTGTCACCCAGGCTGGAGTGCAGTGGCGCGATCTTGGCTCACTGCAACCTCCACCTCCTGGGTTCAAGCAATTTTCCTGCCTCAGCCTCCCAAGTGGCTGGGACTACAGGTGTGTGCCACCACGCCGGCTAATTTTTTGTATTTTTAGTAGAGAGAGGGTTTCACCATGTTGGCCAGGCTGGTCTCAAACTCCTGACCTCAGGTGATCCCCCCATCTCGGCCTCCCAAAGTGCCGGGATTATAGGTGTGAGCCACCTCACCCAGCAAACCTATTTATTTTAATGGTAAAAAACATACATATGGCAGATTCTTTACTAGCCCATATTCCAATCCTTAGCTAGAATACTAGTAAGTTAAATTGGTAAGAGAGGAATGCATACAAAGCTAATAAATATGATGTTTAGCCTTCTTTATTTCTATGCATAGAAAGTTCATCTATGAGACTGAATGAGATTGGGGAAGCAATCCTCCCCAGTTACAGCTATGAAGAGTTTTTAACGGTTTAATAAACAGACACAAAAATCAATTTCATGTCTACATAATAAACAAAAAATGATGCCATTCACAACAAAAAATCAAATACCTAGGGGAAAGTCTAATCGAAGGTGTTTAAAACCTGTCCAGGTAAAACAAAATGCTAATGGAAAAAATTAAAGGGAGACTTAAATGGACAAATATACCGTGTTCTAGAATTGAAAGGTTCAATATCCTTAACTGATTTATAGAGACAATGAAATTCCAATCAAATTCCTAGCTCTGTGTGTGTGTGTGTGTGTGTGTGTGTGTGTGTGTACAGACTGCCAAGTTAATTCTAAAAGTTACATGGAAATAAAAAGAATCAAGAACCAGGGCAATCTTGGAGAAAGATGAACGAAGTTGGAGAACTATATGCACAATAAAAAAAAGTACCAAGTAATAAAACTGAAGAGAAATAAAATAAAAACTAATGCTTACCTTTAGAAAGTGCAAGTGAATGATAGTAACCACAAGCAACCTGTATAATCTGGATATCTGACAAACTTTTAATATTTCTAGAAAAGAAGAAGACAGATCAAGATCAGTTAATTCCATTTAACAAACTGATCTTGAATGCTATTTACGTTATTTATTGATGGCCTACTATATGCATATAGGTCATATTATTTTTTTCATACAAGCCCAATTTTAGCATACCAAAAATTTATGCTAAAATCAGTAAACAAGAGCAAGATACAAAAAAATAAAGTTAAAAGGGGTGATAAGAACACATCTTGGAAAGACAGTATTTAAGCAAAGTGAGCTACGCTCATACCTCAAGTATTCCTCAGAGTGCTCTTATAATTCAGACATTTTCTTTCATTATAAAAAAGTGTTTTTAAATCAGCTTACAGTTAGAAACTTGGCAATACATCTGGAAAGCAAATGTACATTATCTAACTCGCCTAAAACTGGTATTTTGCCTAGTTTAATGTATGTTCTCCTTTATCAGGTTTCTTAAGAACCAACAGGGATTCTTATATGTTCTACCAACTCTCAAATTATGAAACCTATTCCTTACAAGCTATCCTTTTACTTTATGTCTAAATCAGGGACATTCAATTTTTTTACTCGGGAAATTTACTCAATTCACAGTTATAACAATCACTACTAATATGTTAAGTCTTATTTTCTTCTCTTTTGTATTTTGTCCTTATACTTTTGTAATTTCTTTCCCCTCTTTCCTGAGTTTTGTTTTACCACCACACAATTTTAAAGGCTCATTTTTAAAACATTACAAAAATCAATTAACTTTGTTTGTACATCAACCATCCCAGCATCTCCATAGGTTCTTTCCCTTTGCCTGGTCATGTTACTGTTTTTCCTGAATGAATGTTTTCAAGGAAAAAAAAGGGGGACGTTGGATGCGGATTACAGGTGGGTCACTATAATCCCAGCACTTTTGGAGACCGAGATGGGCAGATCACTTGAGGTCAGTCAGGAGTTTGAGACCAGCCTGGCCAACCTGGTGAAACCCTGCCTCTACTGAAAATTTAAAAAAAAAAAAAAAAAAAAATCAGCCACGTGTGGTGGCACACTGTAGTCCCAGCTACTCGGGAAGCTGAGGCAGGAAAATCACTTGGACCCGGGGAAGCAGAGGCTGCAGTGAGCCAAGATCACACCGTTGCACTCCAGACTGGGTGACAGAGTAAGACCCTGTCTCAAAAAAAAAAAAAAAAAAAGAGAAAACAAAAAAGAAAAAACGGCGGGATAGGGAGGTACACAATATGTTTCTTATTTCCCTTTACCTGATACTGTCACCTGACCTGATTCTGCCATAAGAGAGTCCGGAGCAAATTCTGACCACAGAGTCGACACACATGATTTTCGGGAGGCAGCTTCAGCAAATCAAATTTTGAGCAGGAAAAAGGAGAGTTACTCTAATTCCATATTATTGTATTAAAAATATTTTTATTTAGTGGAGTTATGCTCTTAACTACGAAACTTGAGAAATGTACTGCTACAATTTAGCAGAATCCAACAAATTAGCAGGATCCAATGCACCTTCAAATTTTCACTTAACAAAACGCCATTTCTTTGAAATAGCAAAATCAAACACTGGCAATGCAAACAGAGGAAGGAATAAAAAATACATGAATATACATAACTATGCTCAAATTACTAAACATTTACTGTTATTGCTTATGTGTACTAGGCAGATGATACACTGACCTGTTCAGCATATTAAGTATTTTAGGGAAAAAAACACTATTCCGGGTATCAAGCACAATTTTGCAAAAGAAACATTTCAAAATACTACATTCTCACAGTACTCTATGTTTCTTCCTTCATAGCATTTATCGCTACTAACTACTAGGGTACCTATTCATTGAATATTTGTCTCCTCTGCTACACAGTAAGTTCTGTGAAGGCAAACCATGTGTCTTACACCCATGATAATGCCTGGCACCTGCTATAGTGCCGAATTAATAGTATGTAATGAATATACTGTTAAAGGATAAATAAATTTGTAAGGTCTTGGAGGCTTCAGTATTAGTCACAAATTTTGCCAAAAATCTTCTAAATTTGCATAGCAATTTATATTCAGTTACTCTCCTTTCCAAAATACTAACCTAAGGCTTGTAATACATATAAATGCTAATATCTTTTGCCATTATCTACTACAGAGATCAGGAAACATATTCTTCTGTGTCATTACTGTGTTAAAGAAAAAACTATCCCCTTTCATCTTCATATAAATGTATTAATACCCTGAAGAATGGGGAGATACTGGCTTTGTTTTCTTTGTTTTAGCTTTCAGAAATTAAAAAATATTGTGAATGGTAAAACAAAGTTTCCATGTTCCATTTTTCCTAAAGAGATAAATTAGAATATAATTAAATTTTTTAGAATTTATCAAAAGTAATCCCCTTTGTCACATAAAAAAGATAACATGTTTAATCATTTTTAATTTTTGAAGATTGGAATACACTGAACAGAAAAGCAAAAGAAACGCTGGGCGCGGTGGCTCAAACCTGTAATCCCAGCACTTTGGGAGGCTGAGGCGGGCGGATCATAAGGTCAGGAGGTCAAGACCAGCCTGGACAATATGGTGAAACTCCGTCCCTACTAAAAATGCCAAAATTAACTGGGCATGGTGGCGGGTGCCTGTAGTCCCAGCTACTTGGGAGGCTGAGGTAGGAGAATGGCTTGAACCCAGGAGGCAGAGGTTGCAGTGAGCCCAGATTGCACCACTGCACTCCTGCCTGGGCGACAGAGTGAAATTTCATCTCAAAAAAAAAAAAAAAGAAAAAAGGAAAAGAAGCCAGAATAAATTTTGGAAATTAAAAAAATATATATATACACACACACACACACGCATTGGAAATCAAATTTATACACCCTTCCTTTGGGACTCTGCTAAAGCATATTAATTATGGAATGTGTACACTATTATATTCTTCTGTTTTTCCAACTTAACGCGTAGTGGCAATACAGGCAGAAATCATGCATTGCTAGTTATGATTCTGAAGACAAAATTCCAACCACTAATGTTAACGATTAGTAAAAAGTTTATAATATGTAATCAAACATTTGAGGAGCTAAAGTATTAAATATTTTGCCAATTAAACACAATTAACAATTTTCTATTTTCCAGTTAAGCCACAACTTTCCTAGTTATTTAAGAAAAATCTTAACACCAACTCATTTCAATTTTGAAAAATTTATCTCAGAATAGGGGAGTTGATTAAAAAAAAGAAAAGAAAAATTTAGACTAACAACGGATCTAGTCTATACCATTAAAAACTACTCTTTTTCTTTTTAATCTATAATGTTCCAAATTTTCAGATGCTAAAATTAGGCAGGAATTGTAATATATTTTAAAATGAATAACAAGAAAATAAATTGTATTTGTGACCAAGCCAATAATTCAAATATGTTTAGTTTGTATAGTCCAGAAATTGCTGTACTCACAAAAATAATAATCTTATACTATCTTGCCATAATTTCTTAATGCATGTCCAAGAAGCAGAACTTTTAGAAGATAGACTACATCTTTATTGCCAACAATTATTTTTCTGAAGTCTGTGTGCAAAATTATGTATTTCCACTTACATTAAACTAAGATAATAAAATTTGGGTTAATTTTTTTTAAATAAAAAGGTGTAATATATATTCTACATTAAAATCTAGCCAGAAATGCAGGTCTACAGACACTATTTAAAATACCTGGTCTTTCCCAAAGTAGTGACTTCAAAACAAAACAAAATTAGAAGTAGGAAAGAATTCATTATCAAACTAATTAGTTTCAGTTATATCCTATTATTATTTTCACATTCTTCTTTAATATTATCCATCCATTGGCATAAAAAATGGATTTTGTTGTCACAAAAGTATAACCTAATGTGAATCTTCACTTTTCTGATTACTCTTTTTTTAAAAATTTTTTGAGATGGAGTCTCGCTCTGTCGCCCAGGCTAGAGTGCAATGGCGCAATCTCAGCTCACTGCAACTTCGGCCTCCCAGGTTCAAGCAATTCTCTGCCTCAGCCTCCCAAGCAGCTGGGATTACAGGCGCCTGCCTGGCTAATTTTTTGTATTTTTAGTAGAGACGGGGTTTCCCCATCTTGGCAAGGCTGGTCTTGAACTCCTGACCTTGTGGTCCACCCACCTCGGCCTCCCGAAGTGCTGGGATTACAGGTGTGAGCCACCACACCCAGCCTATTCTGATTACTCTTACGAAAATCTATAAACACTAGGGAGAACACAGTGGCTCATGCCTATAATCCCAACACTTTGGGAGGCCAAAGCCAGTGAATCCCTTGAGTCCAGGAATTCAAGACCAGCCTGGGCAACATGGTGAAACTCCGTCTCTACAAAAAATACAAAAATTGGCCAAGCATAGTGGTACATGCCTGTAGTCCCACCTACTAGGGAGGCTGTGATGGGAGGATGACTTGAGTCCAGGAGGTCGAGGCTGCAGTGAGCTGTGAGCATGCCACTGCAAACCAGCCTGGGTGACATAGTGAGACCCTGTCTCAAAAAACAAACAAAAATCTATAAACACCTTATATCTAAAAAATGATTTGGTACTGAAATTAAAACTAAAACTCACTTGGCACTCTTCCTTTTATAAAAATACATTTCCACTGAAATACTAAATGGCCCTTTAAAACCTGATAATATCAGTAAAAACTATATATATGTTACAACAAATCAGATCAAGCCATCAAATTTTGAAAAATTGAAAAGGATGAAAAGCAGAAATACCTTAACATACAGCTTAAAGTTAATACAGATGTTGAACACATACAAAAATAAAGATGTTTAAACCAAAGAACTCAAGTAAATTCTCTTTCAGGTCCCCATCCAGGTTCATAGTTATTATTGGACAACCCTCATATAAATTTTATAAATAATAAAATTCTCTCCTTATAATTAACTTTCTTTTCATTTATTATTTACCGATGTATTACTGGCTAAAATCCCTTAAACGTGAACATCAACAAAAATTTAAGTATGAGAATCATCAGACTGGTAGAGTAAAAATAAAGGAAACAAAGTTTTGCCATGAATCACATGGTTTTGAGAATACAGACTTAGAAGATCTAACATACAAATATCTTTTCATCCTAAAAACACAGTTTTTTTAATCTTTTTTTTTTTTTTTTTGAGATGGAGTCTCGCTCTGTCGCCCAGGCTGGAGTGCAGTGGCACGATCTTGGCTCACTGAAAGCTCCGCCTTCCAGGTTCATGCCATTCTCCTGCCTCAGCCTCCCGAGGAGCTGGGACTACAGGCGCCTACCACCATGCCCAGCTAATGTTTTGTATTTTGAGTAGAGATGGGGTTTCACCGTGTTAGTCAGGGTGGTCTCAAACTCCTGACCTTGTGATCCACCCTGCTCGGCCTCCAAAAGTGCTGAGATTACAGGCGTGAGCCACTGCACCCGGCCTAAAATCTTAAATTTAAAATCCTGTTCTATAAGAATTACTTGTGAGAAGAAATAAAAAGAGTAGAGGGTGGGTCAAATGTGAGGTCATTATGCTTTTATGAATGCTTTAACTTAAGAAAAAAAATTTTTTTTCTCCCAAAAGTTCCATCATTAAGAGGAATCAAAAGCACACTGGGAATTGTGTGCATTAGTGCAGAAGAAACAAAGGGTAAGCAAATTGGGGAGTTTTGTGGAATTTGGTTATCAGTTCAATTAAAAAAATGAAAGTCTCAACAGATAGTTCATTATTAACATGATATAACATGTCAAATTAAGAGTTCCTATGCTCCATTTTCTTATTCCAGTAGTTACATCCTCATTCTCAAACCAAAACAAACTTTATCAATGTTAAAAACAAAATACACAAAGATGTGTAGAAAAATGCCATCTGCAGTAAATCTAAAATTAACTTAAGAACACTTTGGTTCCAGCTGGGCAAAGTGGCTCACGCCTGTAATCCCAGCACTCTGGGAGGCTGAGGTGGGCAGATCACCTTAGGTCTGGAGTTCGAGACCAGCCTGACCAACATGGAGAAACCCCGTCTCTACTAAAAAAAATACAAAATTAACCAGGTGTGGTGGCGCATGCCTGTAATCCCAGCTACTTAGGAGGCTGAGGCAGGAAAACTGCTTGAACCCGGGAGGCGGAGGTTGTGGTGAGCCAAGATCGCGCCACTCCACTCCAGCTTGGGCAACAAGAGCAAAATTCTGTCTTTAAAAAAAAAAAAAAACCTTGGTCCCAGTATAGTTCTTTTATCCCTACAACTATTACTAGGAAAAAGAACAAAAGAGTTTAAAGAGGTCAGAATTTGTATAACTTTTAAAACTAAGTATGAGTTAACGTATTATTTATGTATCTAAAATAAACTGAATACTTTTCTTTAAATCTGTATATTTTTCACCTACGTAATTCATGCTGTTGGAGTTTTTAATATTAAAACAACGATTAGCCAGGCATGGTGGCTCATGTCTGTAATCCCAGTACTTTGGGAGGCCAAAGTGGGCAAATCTTGAAGTCAGGAGTTCGAGACCAGCCTGGCCAACGTGGTGAAACCCCATCTCTATTAAAACTACAAAAAATTAGCCACATGTGGTGGCGGGAGCCTGTAATCCCAGCTACTTGGGAGGCTGAGGCAGGTGAATGGCTTGAAACCGAGAGGCGGAGGTTGCAGTGAGCCGAGATCACACCATTGCACTCCAGCCCGTGCAACAGTGTGAGACTCCGTCTCAAAAACAAACAAACAAACAAAAAATGATTATGCCCTCTGTAACTGTGTAAGACTAAAACATTGATGAGGCACTGCTTATTTTTTAATTGTGAAATAATTATATGATTAATTAATTAAATTGTGGTCACTGCTATGTAAAAAGTGGAAACTGACTACATTCTTTTTACAGTAAGCACGTTAGACTTCTATACTCAACAGAAACAATAAAGACTAAAAAAAGACAAGTTAGTGAAAAACATTCAACAAATCAATAATTTAATAAATATTTCAATAGCAGGAATACTCAAGATAGTCGTTTAAATTAGTCTAACAGACTAAAAGAATTTGTAATGAAGCAAGTATTTCCTATTCCTTTTTTTTTTACAAACATAAATCTATTGATTATAGAGAAAATATAGAGTATATAAAAATAGCAAACCAATCAATAGCTCAACTAACATCATAAGCAAGAACCAAACTCTTATCAAAGGACTCAAAGGGGAGAAATAATGAGATGTCAACTTTTACATGCCCAAAGATAAGCAAAACGACATAGATTAATAAATTTATTTTAAAAGATTATTAAGGACCTCTTTCTGGTCACCTTTGTTACCTGGGTACTCTGATGCATTCCTCTGATCCTAGCAGGCCAAGCTGTCCATCAGAATCGAGACCCCAAGCATACACCTGGCCTTTGTCATTTAGCGCTAACGTATGAGCTTCTCCACATGAAACAGCTACGATATTTTGGGCATCCAGGGCAACAACCTGCTCTACAGAAATCAAGAAAAGAGATATTGCATTCTAGTACAGAAATCAAGGAAAAAGATATACTGCATTCTAGTTTTGAATTTCCAATAAGAACAAAACACATTCTTCATTTTATACAAACAAGCTAAAGAAATGCTTAAACATAATGCTAGATATAACCAGTTATTTTAAACTATTCAACAAACATGTTCCATACGTAATTCTCATTGTGGTAAACCACAGATAAATATATTACAGGGCAAAATCAACTCAGAATATTAAGTGACCTGAACATTTTCATGAAGAAGTTAAGGGCTTATAAAGATTCTCTCAGAATGTACCTTCTATTCAAATCTATTACTAATAAAAGAGTCCAGGTGGAAAAAAAAAAAAAAAAAAAAAGAAGAAGAAGAAATCATTTAAATAACCTGGGCTGCTTGATTTTAACAATAAGATTATAACTGACACATATATTACTATGTATACACTGCCATGAAGTGATTCTGAAATTAAGGATATAGGCCTGGTGTGCTGGCTCACACCCATAATACCAGCATTTTGGAGGCCAAGGAGGGCGGATTGCTTTAGGTCAGGAGTTCGAGACCAGCCTGGCCAAAATGGTGAAACCCCGTCTCTACTAAAAATACAAAAATTAGCTGGGTGTGTGGTGGTGCACGCCTGTGATCCCAGCTATTCGGGAAAGGCTAAGGCAGGAGAATCGCTTGAATCTGGGAGATGGAGGTTGCAGTAAGCTGAGATCATGCCACTGCAATCCAGCCTGCGTGACAAAGCCAGACCCTGTCTCAAGATAAAAAAAGGAAATTAAGGAAATAATCTGAATTAGCAATTTCTGAATGGAAAGCAAATTTTTTAAAGATCTCATAAATAAAGCATCTATTAGATAATGGTGAGTAGAGAACTGAAAGGCTATAAACCATGACTGACAGGGTTTCCATTTGTGGACTGCCAACTTAATATTAAACGATATAAAAACTGCTTACGTGGTTAAAATATGTTCAAGTTTTAAATCAGAAATTAACTTAAAATACTGGCCCTACTACCAGTAGCCATCAATTGACAAATCAATAAGGAAAGTGAATTTGTTTCTCTTAGTCTTCAAGATGTGTGTCAGTTTTTTTTTTTTTACTAGTACCACAAGTTTTTTAAAAGATGCCATTTAAAATTAACTTTATTTCAGCTTAATAAGAAAGCTATAATCATTGTCTTCAACAAACTAAAAGTCTTATGTTGAAAGCGGTTAAAACTGGATCAGGGTTTCTTCAGAGGCATAGTTTAGCTCAATTTACAAATACAGCTGTTCAATAACGAAACAGACTGAACCAAAGAGGCTAAAATTCCTATCAATACAGAAATTCAAATTCTATCTAAATTACTATCTTGCATTTTGGAGTGGGAAGTTAGCCCTAGATAGCCTCTAGTAACCTGCACAACTCTAATGATGTATTAAGTACTTACCTACTCCTGAAGCTTCCAGTACATGGAATTTTATTACACGAATACCTCACTTTTTGTATAGCTTTTAAAAAATTATTTTACAGAAACATACAAAAACAAAAAAGGAAAATAAGATATGACACTGTTCCCCCCCAAAAAAAGAAAAGAAAAAATACTTAGAAGTAAAGCATCATTTGTTTATATCAAAACATTCCCATAAACCTTAATTATGAAGAAGTAAATGTTTAAAAGATCTGTTATCTCTCACAGAGGTTCCAGAAAAAGTCAAGGTCTCTCCAGAACAATTCTCAAAGGAAGTAGCAGAAAATGACAGGATGACAAGGGGGGTAAGTAAGACTGCTTGGTTGGTTCAACAATAACAAATTAATAGCATCAGCTGTAAAGAAAGCAATGGTTGTAAAGTCAAAGGCACCAAATCGAAGAAACAAAGAAGCAATCATTTATATTCAACAGTTGTATTGTACACTTCTTGTGCTCCAAGCACGGACAGAGAGAGAATAAAACAAGCATCCTAGCCCTCAATGAGTTTATGGCCTACGGAAAAACAGGTGAGATAAAGATTGTGACTAAATGCTAAGATAAACATATACAAAAAGCACTAAAAGAACATGAGCTATTTATGTAAACCTTAAAAGGTAGTCCAGGCCAGGTAGTTCACGCCTGTAATCCCAGCACTTGCGGAAGCCAAAGTGGGAGGATCACTTGAACCCAGGAGTTTAAGACCAGCCTGGGCAACATAGTGAGACCTCGTCTCTACAAATAATTTTTTTAAAAAATTAGCCAAGCATGGTGGCATACACCTGTGGGGAGACAGAGGGGGAAGAATCACTTGAGCCCAGGCAGTTGAAGCTACGGTGAGCTGTGATCGTGCCACTGTATTCCTTCATGGGCGACAGAGTGAGACCGTGTCTCCAAAACAACAACAACAACAACAACAACAACAAACATGAAGAATTTTGGAAAACAGTGAAAACTAGCTGAGTCCTGAGAAGGAGATTCCATGTACCCATTTGAGGAAATTCAAGTTAATTGTTATAGCAAAACCAACAGCAAAGTCAAAAAACTGATGAAAAAAAGGAGGCAAAAAATATTATTCATCTCAGACAAAATACCATCCCCAGTTTTTAATGATTTCCTAGGGGGAAAAAAAAAAGTCAGTAATTCACATGACAAGTGGGTAAGAGATTTGAACCAAAAGTTCAGAGAAAAAAAACAGAAATGGCCCGTAGAGAAATGCAAATTCAAACTACACTGAGAAGCCAATAATAGATTAGCTTAGAAAACTCATCAAGCTATACACGTATTTTCAATTTTGCACTTTCCCATATGGGTTAAGCTTCATTAAAAAATCTATCAGGAGAATAAGAAGACAAGCCATAGCCCGGGGGAAAATATTTGCAAAAGATACAGCTGATAAAGTGTTAATCCAAAGTAAACAAAGAAAGCTTAAAACTGAACAAGAAGAAGAAAACAATCCCATTTTAAAAACAGGTAAAAGACCAAAACTGACACCTCCTCAAGGAAGACACACAAATGGCAAGCAGGCATACAAACAGATGTTCAACTTATGTCTCCTGGGAATTACAACTTAAAAAAAAATACCACTACACACCTATTAGAACAGCCACAAGACAATACACTGACACCACCAGATGCTGGCAAGGATGTGAAGCAACAGGAACTCTCCTTCGTTGCTGGTGGGAATGCAAAATGGTACAGCCACTTTGGAAAACAGTTTGGCAGATTCTGACAAAACTAAATATACTCTTACTATATGACCCAATTCCTTGATAGTTACTCAAACACTTATGTCCACATAAACACCTGCACATGGTGGTTTTTTTTTGTTTTTTTTTTGAGACAGGGTCTCACTCTGTTGCCAGGCTGAAGTGCAGTGGCATAATCATGGCTCACTGCAGCCTCCCAGGCTCAAGCAATCTTCCCACCTCACCCTCCAGAGTAGCTGGGACTATAAGCACAGGCCACCATACCCAGCTAATCTTTTAATTTCTTGTAGCGACAGGGTCTCACTATGTTGCCCAGGCTGGTCATGAACTCCTGGGTTCAAGCGATCTTCCCACCTCAGCCTCTCAAAGTGTTAGGATTTACAGGCATGAGCCACCATACCCAGCCCACATGGAAGTTTCCAGCAGTTTTATTTATAATTGCCAAAACCCAGAAGCACCCAAGACATCCTTTAGTAGGTGAATGGATAAACTGTGGTACATCCTGACAATGGAATATTTAGTGCTAAAAAGAAATGAGCTACCGAGCCATGAAAAGACATAGAGGAAATGTACTTAATACTTAGTAAAAAAAAAGCCAATATGAAAAGGCTACAAACTATATGATCCCAACTATATGACAAGTTGGAAAAGGCACAATGATGGAGACAGTAAAATAATTAGTGGTTGCCAGGGGATAAAGGGAGGGAGGGATGAATAGGCAGAGAATAGGGGATTTTGAGGACAGTGAAACTATTCTGCCTGATATTACAATGACGGATACATGTCATTATACATTTGTTAAAATCCATTTAATGTGTAACACTAAAAATGAATGCTAAAGTAAACTGTGGAATTTGGGTGATAATGATATGTCAGTGTAGATTCGTTGATTTTAACAAATATGCCATCGTGCTGCAGGACATCCAGAAAGCTGGGGAAGTGGTGCATGGTGGGAGACAGGAAGCAGAAGGGAACTCTTTATTTTCTGCTCAGTTTTGCCCTGAACCTAAAAAACTGCTCTAAAAAGAAAGGGTATTTTTTAAATTTGTGTTTTAAAAAACCCACATACCAAGATATAATTTATTCACCTGATAAAAATCAAAAAGTTTGACAACCGTTTATGGGAGAAAAAGGCACTCTTATACACTGTTTGTCTAAGAACAAAACAGTACAACCTCTATGAAGAGAAATGTGGCAATATCTAACAAAACCCACATGCATTCACCCTTCAGACCTAGCAATTGCAATTCCAGGAATCTGTCCTACAGATATACCTCTGTGTATATGTACATATATATTTGCAGCACTATATACAATAGCAAAAGACTGGAAATTCTCCAGTATCCAAAAGATTCCATCTACACACTGAAATATTATGCTCTGCAATTTAAAAAAAATAAATGAAGAAAAGAGGAAACTACACGTTGTCATGAAAAGATCTCCAGGGTATATTATCCAGTGGTGAAGAAAAAATGATAAGATGTGGAATAGTGTACGTGATTTGCTATTTTTTATGTAAGAGGAAGAAGAAAACATTCATATTTGCTAATATTGTATCTACATTTTAGATAGGTCGGGCACAGTGACTCACACCTGTAATCCCAGGACTTTGGGAGGCAAGGCCAGGAGTTAGACACCAGCCTGGGTGGTGGGTGTCTATAATCTCAATATGAGAATTGCCTGAATCCAGGAGGCAGAGGTTGTAGCAAGCCAAGTTCACACCACTGCACTCCAGCACTCCAGCCTGGGTGACAGAGTGAGACCGTCGCAAAAAAAAAAAAAAAAAAAAAAAAACTTTGGAAAGATACACAAAAAACTAACATATGAACAGGCACAGTGGCTCACGCCACCTAGCGCTTTGGGAGGCCAAGGTGGGAGGATGGCTTGAATCCAGGAGTTCAAGACCAGCCTTGGCAACATAATGAGACCTTATATCTACAAAAAAATTAAAAATTAGCCAGGCATGGTGGCAAATGCTTATAGTTTCCACTACTCAGGGAACTGAGGTGGGAAGATCTCTTGAGCCTAGGAGGTCAGGGCTACAGTGAGCCGTGACTGTGACACTGCACTCCAGCCTGGGAGAGAGTGAGACTGTCTCAAAACAAAAAACAAACAAGGCCAGATGCAGTGGCTTATGCCTGTAATCCCAGTACTTTGGGAGGCTGAGGCAGGCAGATTGCTTGAGTCCAGGAGTTCAGGACCAGCCTGGACAACATGGCAAAACCCCATTTCCACTAAAAAAAAAAACAAAAAATTAACCATGTACACCTATAGTCCCAGCTACTTGGAAGGTTGAGATAGGAGAATCGCCTGATCCCAGGAGGCTGAGGCTGCAGTGACCAAGATAGTACCACTGCACTCCAATCTGGGCAACTGAAGTGAGACCCTTTCTCAAAAACAAAAAAACAACAACTAACAAGCGTAGTTATTTAGAAGGGATATAGGCAGAGGGAACAATAGTGTGGTCAAATGTAAGAGCTAAGCTTCTCAATGTATATTTAAATTGCTTTGATGTTTGAACCATGTGAATATACTGTCTTTTAAAAACAAACAATAAACAAAATGTAACTTAAAAAATATAAAAGAAACTGATCCTTAGAGTAAGTAGTTAACACAATGTATTAAAATCATTGTTTTCATGTTTTCATTTTAAAACTAATCTGAGCTCTTTAATTTTTTTCAACTTACTAAATACTAAAGATAATTTTGGTTCTTTCAGAATTTTAGCCCCATCCAATTATTGGGATACTAACTTTGAAAATGGATAATGACTTCAGCAATACATTATTATAAAAACACATGACTTGAGAATAATATTTAATAGCTGACTTTTCAGACATCAAATACACAAAACTGATAACTTCACTACAATTTTTAAAATATTATCTATTTTTTCCAAATGGCTCATCAAAATGAATAAACTCAATCATTTTTCCCCAGTATCCTAGAAAGTCATATTAATGGTTTGTTGAGACATTTTACATCCAAGTCAAATTCTGGTTGAATACTCAAATCAAGATGGCCTAAAAAGGGAGACAATGAATGACAAGCAAGAATGAAGAGAAATAAATGAATCCAACAAAACAAACAAAAAAATTCACTTACAAAGCCTGGCCCAGTAATGCTCCATGTAAGAAAGGGATGCAAAAAAAACTCATGTCAAATCTAACAGCAAACATTTATTGTTTACTATGTTCCAGGTACTGTGTACTATTAACTTTTTATCACCAAAATACATGCACCTTTAAAGGCCAATCACACAATTAGAAAACGGGGAGTTAAGGGGGATTAAACCACATCAATTGACGATTAAGTAGAAAAACCCAAAGAAGACCCAAAAAAACAACAAAAAAACCTTGCCATGCAAGTCCATTAAAAAAATTATTGAATCCTTTGATAAATAAGGGTTAAAAGATGTTGAAATTACAAATGCTTGATGCTAAACTTGTTGGAAAGGTTTAATAACAGCATATAATCATTATAGTTAATAGTAATTAAGAAATAAAAAGCTATGTTATTTAAAAATATGAACACACACAGATAAAATATATGGCAAAATGTTAACACTTTTTTTGTTGTTTTTTTGAGACGGAGTCTCGCTCTGTCGCCCAGGCTGGAGCGCAGTGGGGCGCTCTCGGCTCACTGCAAACTCCGCCTCCTGGGTTCACCCCATTCTCCTGCCTCAGCCTCCCGAGTATCTGGGACTACAGGCGCCCGCCACCATGCCTGGCTTTTTTTTTTAAATGTATTTTTAGTAGAGACGGGGTTTCACCGTGTTAGCCAGGATGGTCTTAACCTCCTGACCTCGTGATCTGCCTGCCTTGGCCTCCCAAAGTGCTGGGATTACAGGCGTGAGCCACCGCGCCCGGCCAATGTTAACACTATTCTTTCAACTTTTCTTTCTTTCTTTTTTGAGACAGGATCTCACTCTGTTACCTAGGCTGGAGTGCAGTGGCATGATCTCGGCTCACTGCAACCCCGCCTCCGGGGCTCAAGTGGTCCTCCCACCTCAGCCTCCTGAGTAGCTGAGACTATAGGCTAATTTTTTGTATTTTTTAGAGATGGGGTTTCACTAGGTTGCCCAGGGTGGTCTCGAACTCATGAGCTCAAGCAACACAACCGCCTCGGCCTCCCAAAGTGTTGAGATTACAGGCATGAGCCACTGTGCCTGGCCTCAACTTTTTTTTATGCTTCAAAATGTTCATATAAAAAGTGTGGGAAAAAAATCATTGTGTTCCTGTCAGTATTTATGAGTCACAGTATTTCTCTTCAAGGAAAGAAGAAAAGAGACATTTAATTTTCAGAGGCACAAAAAGGAAAACACAAATAGAAAAGATTGGCTTTTGAATTCATTTGTCAGAGACATAGGCAAAACCTGAAAAGATAAAGTGCTATACAGATGAAACATACCCACTTTGTAGATAACGACTTTGAATACATCTCTAATAGGTCCTTATTCATCACTACTTCTGGTTCTATCATTAATCATACTTTTGAAAACACTAATGGCGCATCATTTTACCGAAGAGAAAGAGGCCATCCTTCTTTGCTTCATAAAAGAAAAACTTTCATTTTTAGGCTTATTTTTAAAACAATTACAATGATCGACCTAATGAAAATTTTCATTTCTATATCATCTGTGTCCTTCCAATCACCTTTGTAGGCAAATCCAACTTTAGTGTTTGTTTGCTTACAAACTACATCAAGTACATTTTTCTGCACAAACATCATTAAAAAAAAGAATACTGTCTCACATACAGGATAGATTGGGCCAGGTTCTTGTTGCAAAATGTAACATAACAAAGTACTTCCTGCTGAATGAGTAAATGGGTAAGAATAGCCTATGTCCTCTGGGACCTCAGAAATATTATCAATTAAGCTTGTGAAAATTCATAGAGTATCATCATCTCTAATTCATTGTGTAAGAGTTAATTTATATGATCAATTTCACCATCATAAAGTGCTGCTCTCTGTGATATGTCCGAATTGTGAAACATCTCCCTCTGTCAATTTTCTTCTCTTTGCCATTATGAACAAATAATGAAAAAATCCTATAGTTTTAATTGTGGTCAACAAAAGCTACAAAAAAAGGAAAATAAAAGCTACAAAGATAGAGACTCCAGACTTATTTTATAACGTCTTAAAAGATGACACAATATTCTGTACAATGCACAAAGAAACAGAAGGATGCTAAATACTGATGGCTTATTTCACTACCGCATCATCCTTCTAAGAAACCACATCATTCTTCCACTTATTATTTTAGTCTTTTTATTCTAGTCTAGCTAGGAATAATCAATTCTCACTATGTGCAGTAGTTATGTCCTATAAAGTCACCATGAACACTGACTTAGCAAATATTGAATTATTGCCCCTAAAGAAAATACAAGGTAAGGTTCCTGCAAGCCTCTGGTCAGAACATTTTTGTCAACTGATAAATACATAATCTTGTTTTAGGGATGTTTCTGTTTAAAAACATCTCATTTAGTATATATTTAAGTATTACTTTTTTTTTTTTTTTTTTTGAGACCAGGTCTCTCTGTCGCCCAGGATGGAGTGCAGTGGTGAAATTACAGCTCACTGCAGTAGCAACCTCCCAGGCTCAGGTGATCCTCCTGCTTCAGCCTCCTGAGTAGCTGGGACCACGGACATGAGCCACCACACCCCACTAATTTTTTAATTATTTGTAGAGATAGGGGTCTCCCTATTTTGCCCAGGCTGGTCTTGAACTCCTGGACTCAAGTAAACCTCCCAAAGTGCTGGGATTACAGGTTTGAGCCACAGCACCCAGCCTGGGGACCATTTTAAACAGTAAAATCACCAATAAGATTGGCAAAACATGCAAAAAAAAAATGTGGCATTAAATACATCACAAAAAGGCCACTTGTTTGCAATGACTGCTAGAACAAAAAGGCAGAGCACTGCCTTAAATCTCCACTGGTAAAGTGCACATCTGCTGACTCAAGTATTTGGCAGTTCTGTGAATGCCCATGTCCAGGAATTACCACAAACTAAAACATTGGTCATTTTATACAGAGAACAAAAATCTCTGTTGATATTTTATGTTCACGTTAACAGGATCTAGAATCCACAGTTATGAAGAGCAACAAGTATATCCACATTGAAAAATTTTAATACTGAGGTCAGAAGGAATATACTTTGTCAAATACCTATTTTAAAGAGATCATTTCAACTCCACCAGACCTTAAGTTTCAAAATCCTCTGTCCTACCATGCCTCATTAGTTGTTAAAAATACAGATTTCCCCTTCCCTTCTCTCTGAACAACTCAAAACTCTAAACTAGGGCAATGAAAAGTATACCTAAAATCCATGTCTAAAAATTTAACTTTAAAGTTCTCAAGATACCATACTATAAAATAAAAAAGGTGTTGTAGAGCTCCATTCTTACACATGTATGCAGATAAAAGATTCGGAAAATGATTACCAAATTTAACACTGTTTTTTTATAAATGTTTTTTAATTTTTCTTTTCTTCTTTGTTTTATTAAATAACTGAATGTGTAGTTGAAGTATTTTATGATTTTTTTTTTTTTTTGAGACCGAGTTTCACTAACTCTGTTGATCAGGCTGGAGTGCAGTGGTGCAATCTCAGCTCACTGCAACCTCCACCTCCCAGGTTCAAGAAATTCTCTCAGCTAACCACACCCACCTGGCAACACCACGCCCAGCTAATTTTTTGCATTTTTAGTAGAGATGAGGTTTCACCATGTTGGCCAGGCTGGTCTCAAACTCCTGACCTCAAGTGATCCACCCACCTCAGCCTCCCAAAATGTTGGGATTACAGGCATGAGCCGCGCATCTGTCCCATTTCATGATTCTGACTTTTTAAAGATAAAGATATTAATCACTTGGGATTAGTGAATAACATCAATGAGTAATTCAGATTTGTTTCTAACTTTAAATAATTACATTGCTAATTTTGTTGCAGAGAAAACAAATAACCAAAGGCTACTTCACTCAAGGCATAAACTTCCCTATTACTGAAAAATAATAGTGAAATTATTGTTTAAATAAAACAAAGTACAACTTGTTTACTAATACTTTTATATTTATTTTTATTTTTTATATTGTTTTTATTTTTTGAGACAGAGTCTCGCTCTGTTGCCCAGGCAGGAGTGCAGTGGCACAATCTCGGCTCACTGCAACCTCTGCCTCCCAGGCTCAAGCGATTCCCCTGACTCAGGCTCCCGAGTAGCTGGGATTACACACATGTGCCACCATGCCTGGCTATTTTTGTATTTTTAGTAGGGACAGAGTTTCACCATGTTGCCCAGGCTGGTGGTAACTGATACTTTTAGAAGGATCTCTAACATCATGTACTTAACAATCATCACAAACTGTAAGACAAATTCAGAATTAAAGAAACAAACAAAACTAAACCATCAATAAATTAAATGAAAATTTTTATTCCCTCTAATTATTACTAATAATTACCAGTAGGAATTTGGAATGGTACAATCCATAGGCAAGAAAGTATTTCAGTGGGTTCCCTGATAAAATCTAAAGTTAATATAAAGTAACTTACATGTCTTAGTTGACAGCAAACAATAAAATGTTTATATGAAGAAACAACTAACAAGATTAAGAAATTCTTTGTAATGGATATGTTGACAAGTTCATACCCCTTTTATATATTCTATGTATATAGAGGAATACAGTTAACATATATAAAAAGCTTATGTGCCTGGCACTAAGCTTAGCACTTTAATTACTTAATCTTATTTAACCCTCATAACACCATGAGGAAGGTTTGCCATTATCCTTAAGCTTCACAGATAAAGGCACTAAGTTATAAACATTTCCCTATTTATTGAACTGCTGTCCTTTTGTTAATATTCAAATATAACATAGTTATGTTTCAATAATTTACTTCCAAAATATAGTTTTATTTTTACTTAGGGACATTACAATATCCTTTTTTTTTTTTTGAGACAGAGTCTCGCTCTGTTGCCCAGGCTGTAGTGCAGTAGCACATCTCGGCTCACTGCAACCTCTGCCTCCCAGGTTCAAGCGATTCTCCTGCCCCAGTCTCCCGAGTACCTGGGATTACAGAACTGGCCACCATGCCTGACTAATTTTTGTATTTTTAGTAGAGGCAGGGTTTCACCATGCTGGACCAGGCTGGTCTCAAACTCCTGAGGAGATCCACCGGCCTCAGCCTCCCAAAGTGCTGGGATTACAGGCATGAGCCACCACGCCTGGCCCCTTTCTTTTAAAGAAGTACTACTCGGATGCCTATGAACTGCTAAAATTAATTGCTTTGAAGAGGAAAGAAGAAGTAAAGGTAAAATATAAAGACTCCAACATAATACAATACAATCATATAGTTCCTTTAGCTCAATTTCTTTCAAAGACAAGCAAGAATGAACCCTCAGAATATATTAGTAGAGTTTTAAATTTTAAAATTTTCACTGTAATTTAGCTGATGGTGATCAAGTTCATTAAAACAAGAGTCTATGATCTTCCTTTCCTAAGACACAACCAATAAAACACATTGATCCTGTGCTCTTTCAACAACCCTGCCCTGAGTTCCTTCTATGTGCACCACAGTATTTCACCGTGGTTTTAGCAAAGACATGTTAAGACAAGGTTTTCTACCATCCAGGAGATGACACAGTAGGGAAGATAATTGTAATGGGAAGACAGTGATGCAATTTATTAACTTACTGAATTCCATGGACTGTACTTGATAGTTCAAAATGTGTGACCTGAATTCTTATAAGAGTGACCAAAGAGTAATGACGGAGATGGTACTTTAGCTGGGCAAATTTCAAGACAGGGAAACTGAAATATACCTTGGAAAGATTAACCTAGAATTAATAAGAAGAATGAAGTGGAGCAGGGAGACCAGTTAAAGAGCTACTGGCCACAGTTCTCATGCACACCAGTAATAGCCCAGAATGAAAACAAAGAATTTTAGATTGAGAGAAGACGAAACTAAGGGCCCAATAGTTCAGAGTAATTAGCTCAAAGTCACACAAGCTATTTGCAAAAGAAATTAAAAAACAAGACAGTCACTGAGAAAAATAACCAAAATCTGGCAACTGGCTCAATGTGGGTGCTACGGGAAAGGAAACAGATCCTAAAATGAATCTAAGGTCTGAACCTAAGTGAGTGCAAGCATTAACAAACAAGGAAAAGGAGTTGTTTTTGCATTTTGTTTTGACAGATAAAGATAGATAACCACAATGGCTTCCATTTTAAATGTTCCTTTTTTTGTTCTCCACAACTTATCAGTTATATACAATTTCAAACATATATGATATATATATATTTGTCCTTGATTTTCTTGAGGTATAAATTTCTCTCATAGTCAAGCACTGTATAACAGTGGATACACAGTTTATCAACAACACACTAAGCCAAAATTTTATTCAGATTGGTGTGAAAATAACAGCAAATGCAAAATAAGAGTAGAGAAGTACGATCAAACACATGCATTCTACATTTTAAGGTCAGCTTATCATTTTGGGAGGGGCAGGGCTGGTTTTAAAAGTATAATGGTGGCTCATGGCTGTAATCCCAACACTTTGGGAGGCCAAAGCGGGCAGACCACGAGGTCAGGAGTTCGAGATCAGCCTGGCCAACGTGGTGAAACTCTGTCTCTACCAAAAATACAAAATTAGCCAGGCGTGGTGGTGAGTGCCTGTAGTCCCAGCTACTTGGGAGGCTGAGGCAGGAGAATCGCTTGAACCCGGGAGGCGGAGGTCGCACTAAGCTGAGATCGCACCACTGCACTCCAGCCTGGGTGACAGGGTAAGACTCTTGTCTCAAAAAAAAGAAAAAAGGAAAAAAGAAACAAAATAGTATAACTAAGTAGTATTTACTCAAGTGTCTATGATCCTCAAAATATCAATACACAAACTACACCTTATTAATTTCTTTTGGCTTTTAAGACAGAGTCTTGTTCTGTTGCCCAGGATGGAGTGCAGTGGTGCAATTACATAAACCACCACCTTCTGGGTTCAAGTAATTCTCATGCCTCAGCCTCCTGAATAGAGTAGCTGGGATTACAGGCGTGCATCACCACGCCCAGCTAATTTTTTCTATTTCTAGTAGAAACAGGGTTTCACCATGTTGCCCAGGCTGGTCTTGAACTCGTAAGCTCAGGCAATCCACCTGCCTTGGCCTCCCTAAGTGCTAGGATTACAGGTGTGAGCCACCACGCCTGGCCACCTTGTAATTATTAATCATTAAATAACCTTAAAATCAATGATCAATCTAACTGCCATCATTTATGTGCTTCTCACAAGAAAAAAAGGCATCTTTAATTCTTTTCTTTTTTGGTATCATTATTTTATCTTTTAAGTCTAAAGGTAAAGGAATCCAATCCATTTTATATCGCTCCAATAAAGCATTACCTCTAAGTACCATAAACAAACAATTTTTTAAATTTTGGTATACTGTTTGAATAAGAGCTCCAGTAAGGTTAATTGAAGGCTAAAGACAAATAAGTACTTTCATGCCTAGCACAATATCAGGGGCACAGTAGGAAGACAACTGTTTGTTGAATAAATGCCTAAACTTCAGGCATAAATGAAAAGATCTGTATTGTATATCTGGAGGTAATTATGAAAGCAATATAGTTTCCATATAAGACAATATAACAGTCACCAGGCAAATATGAAACAGCATAATATCACATTACCATAAGGCAGACCTAAATTTAAATTCCCACTCTAATATTGTTTTTTCTTCTAAGCAAACACTTATTGAATACTCACCATATGCCAGGCATTGTTCTTTGCACTGTTACGTATTTTTATTTTTTTGAGATAGGAGTCTCACTCTGTCACCAGGCTGGAGTGCAGTGGCACAATCTCGGCCCAGTGCAACCTCCACCTCCCGGGTTCAAGTGATTCTCCTGCAGCTACTCTCGGAGTCTGGCATGATTATCCTAATTTTAGAGAAGAGAACACCTAGGCACAGAGAGGTTAAGCAATGTGACCAAGAAAACAGATCTAGCAACAGAGCCAGGATTTTTATGTGAGCACTCTAATTCCAAAGCCTATCCTTAAAAAAAAAAAAAAAAAAAAGAATAGGTAACATATTTGCATTGTTTTTAAAAAGGTATGCAGTGAAAAGTCTACTATGTATGTTCTCCATCAACCTAACTCTCACCACTTCTTTTCCCACCTCTACACCAAGAGTTACCAATGTTATTAGTTGTATATATCCTTCCAGGGTTTTTTGTGTATCTATAAGCAAATGCAAGTGTATATTTCTCTTTGTTTAAAAAACCCAAAATGTAGCTCTCTACACATTGCTCTCTACACCTTGTTCATTTTAATGTATATTAGAAACTGTCTTAAAAAAAGTTAATATTTATTACTGTTCTTTTTTAGAATTTTCCTTTTTCTTTTTCCATATGAACTTCAGTATCCATTTGTCTACTTCCCCAAAAAGTCACTTGACATTTTCATTAGGATCACACTAAATTTACAAATTAGAGAAAACTGACAGGTTGATATGGTTGAATGTCCCTATCCATAAATGTGGTTTTCATTTGCTCAAGTTTTTTGTGTTCCTCAGTAATGCTTTCAAGTCTTCTTCATATAGGTCTTGCACATTTCTTACTACTTTATTGCTGGGTTATTTTGTTTCTCTCGCTATTATAAACGGTTTCTTTTCTTCCATTGTTCTTCTTATTGGTTCTTGTTTCTACTCAGCTTTAATTTCAACTTTGGGAGAATTACTTAATCTTCTGAAGACTGACTGTTCTCACCAAAACACATACTTTTGCAGGACAGATATAAGACTTTCAGATAATGAATAAAGGATTCAGCACAGCTTTTGCAGGATAGATATAAGACTTTTCGATAATGAATAAAGGATTCAGCACAGTACCTGGCACATAATGGAGGTTTACTGCTACTATTTTTTTAATATCAGCATTACAATATGTCAAAAATATTCTTTCTGTTTGCTTTTGAGGCAGTCTTGCTGTGTCACCCAGGCTGGAGTGCAGTGACACAAATAACAGTGGCGCAATCTTGGCTCACTGCAACCTCCACCTCCCAGGTTCAAGCAATTCTCCTGCCTTAGCCTCCCAAGTAGCTGAGATTACAGGTGCATGCCACCATACCCAGGTAATTTTTGTATTTTTTTAGTAAAGACAGAGTTTCACCATGTTGGCCAGGCTAGTTTCAAACCCCTGACCTTGTGATCCACCTACCTCGACTTCCCAAAGTTCTGGGAATACAGGCGTGAGCCACCAAGTCCAGCCGTAAATAATACATTCTAAATATTGCAACACTAAATTTCTCTCCAATTACATGGTTTGTGTATTTCTTCACCCTATACAATGCAGTACCAACTTATAATGTGTTCCCTTTTCCCCTTATTCTCAGTTGCAGAGGATCATTCAACTTCCCAACTGAAAATGTGAATAGGTCTATGTTCAGGTACAGGTAACATCAACCAATCAGGCTTCTACCTAGTAACTCTTCAAAATATAAGGTTCATTCCTATTAGAGAGCCTAGGTATGAAATCTATAGCTAAGCAATACTTGGATTAGAAATTACATATATGCTGATTGATAAGTACTTTGGATCAATTCTGGTAAGCAATCTAACATCTACTTTATCCTTGTTATGCCACCCTAAAAAAACAAAAAAAAGTCACAAATGTCTTCTAATAATGTATAGGTAAAGTAGCTAAACTTTCTTCCAACTGCTTTTCAGATACTCCTAATTCTGCTCTTTAGGACCTCTTTTAGCCTTACCTGTTTCTTCCCCACGCCTGTTTCCCTTTCACAGAAGCAACAGCATTATCGCAAAAGGTGAATTTCCCAATAGCTCTTGCTTACATTGCCGGCATATATCCAACTTACAGTTAAAATTATTTCAGCTACTAGTGGAACCAAAAGCAACTTACACCTATGTCATTGCACCTTCTGACTGCAAAAGCTTTGTTTCCAGTAAGACCTGGAGGGAAGTCCTAAAGTCAAACATAGTAATTAAGAATAGGTTTGGCACTTTGGGAGGCCGAGGCAGGCGGATCATGAAGTCAGGAGGTCGATACTATCCTGACTAACACAGTGAAACCCGTCCCTACTAAAAATACAAAAAATTAGCCAGGCGTCATGGCAGGCGCTTGTAGTCCCAGCTAAATGGGAAGCTGAGGCAGGAGAATGACGTGAACCCAGAAGTGGAGCTTGTAGTGAGCCGAGATCGCACCACTGCACTCCAGCCTGGGCGACAGAGCGAGACTCCATCTCAAAAAATAAAAAAGAATAGGTTTGTGTCAGCTAAAGAATAAGCAAATGGGCCGGGAGCAGTGGCTCACGCCTGTAATCCTACCACTTTGGGAGGCCGAGGCGGGCAGATAACTTCAGGTCAGGAGTTCCAGACCAACCTGACCAATATGGTGAAACCCCGTTTCTACTAAAAATACAAAAAAAAAAAAAAAATTAGCCGGGCACGGTGGCAGATGCCTGTAATCCCAGCTACTTGAAAGGCTGAAGCAGGAGAATCGCTTGAACCTGGGAGGTGGAGGTTGCAGTGAGCCGAGATGGTGCCACTCACTCCAGCCTGGGTGACAGAGCAATACTCCATGTCAAAACAAACAAACAAACAAACAAAAACCCTGTATATAGAAATTCAGGTTTACAAAACAGACGGAGGAGGCAACCATTTAGGTCACTTTAAATTTACAATGGTATTGTATCACCACGTGCCTTAAGCAGTCTTCCGAAAGCACGAAGTATTGTTAATGAATTATTAATTACTTAACAGGTTAGAACTGGGGAAAAGTCTACAGTTGGAATGTCAGCCTATCTGAAGTGAAAATAAAACAAAATCGAAAATAAATAGTTCACGCATTTAGCCCCCACTTATAGTACTACATTTCTTACTGCTCACTCAGTATTATTAAGTTTACCACAAAATTCGCCTTACCAGAATCTTTTAACTTGCCTCTTAAAATAAAAGAGAATATTTCTTCTCTTCCTGGATTCCTTATTTCTATCAGCTAATGATTCTACTTAGGATCATACCTGGCTCTTCCCTTTAGGTTTATTACTTATTTCCATCTGGTTATCAAAGTCTGTCCATTCTTTCTGCCTCCCTAAGTCTCTCCATTATCTACCTGCTCCTTTCTTGCTTTAAAGGACTACCATTACAGCCTATTTCTTTACCTCCAATTTCTCTCCCTTTCAACCTTTCCTTTATAAATCCATTGTAATTCCCATTACGATCTATCAGTGGATATTCACCAAATTAAATTCAAGCTCTTGAATTTATTTCTATAATCTGACCTCAATTTTGCCTTTCTAACCTTCCTGCTCACTATTCTCAGACATCTGTTACATGGACTCTTCCCCCAGCCTCAAACTTGCCTGTTGCTATCTGACAGTATACTATCTCTACACGGCACTGTTGTTTATACATCCTATAACACTTGGCATATTTTAAGTGCATTTCTATTATTTGTGCATTTGTTTTCTATTCCCTATTAGGTCATAATATTGTAATTGTAATTATTTATTTATTTACCTTTATTATTTTATTTTATTTTTTTAGATGGAGTCTTGCTCTGTTACACAGGCTAGAGTGCAGATCTCGGCTCACTGCAACCTCTGCCTCCTGGGTTCAAACAACTCTCCTGCCTCAGCGACCCGAGTAGCTGAGACTACAGGCACACCACTATGCCCAGCTAATTTTTCTATTTTTTTAGTAGTGACGGTGCTTCACTATGTTGGCCAGGCTGGTCTTGAACTCCTGACCTCGTGATCCGCTTGCCTCGGCCTCCCAAAGTGCTGTGTTTACAGGCGTAAGCCACCGCGCTCGGCCTTGTCATACATTTTAAAAACTTTCATTTACAAATATCTTATGAGTATATAAACTTCGTAAAATGAGACACAACTGTGCTTAAACAATAAATTCAGTTCTCATTCCTTAAAGATTTTCTTTTTCCTAAAGAAATAAACAGAGGTAGGTCAGGCGTGGTGGCTCACGCCTGTAAGCCCAGCACTTTGGAGGCCGAGGCGGGCGGATTAACTGAGGCCAGGAGTTCGAGACCAGCCTGGCCAACATAGCAAAACTCCGTCTCTACTAAAATTACAAAAAATTAGCAGGGCATGTTGGCGGGCATCTGTAATCCCAGCTACTCAGGAGGTCAAGGCAAGAGAGTCACTTGAACCTGAGAGGCAGAGGCTGCAGTGAGCCAAGATTGCACCATTGCACTTTAGCCTGGGCAACAAGAGCGAAACTCTATCTCAAATAATAATAAAGAAACAGAGTGGTAGCTCATGCTTGTAATCCCAGCATTTTGGGAGGGCGAAGTGGGCAGATCACTTGAGGCCGGGAGTTCTAGACCAGCCTGGTCAACATGGCAAAATCCCACCTCTACTAAAATTACAAAAATTAGCTGAGCATGGTGGCACACACCTGTAATCCCAGCTGCTCTGGAGGCTGAGGCAGGAGAATCGCTTGAGCCCAGGAGACGGAGGTTGCCATGAGCCGAGATCATGCCACTGCACTCCAGCCTGGGCAACAGAGCAAAATCCTGTCCCCCCAAAATAAAAAATAATTAAAAGAAAGAAATAAGCGGGCACCATGGCTCAGGCCTGTAATCCCAGCAATTTGGGATGTCGTGGCAGGTGGATCACCTGAGGTCAGGAGTTCAAGACCAGCCTGGCCATCATGGTGAAACCCAATCTCTACTAAAAATACAAAAAATTAGCCAAGTGTGGTGGCGCATGCCTGCAATCTCAGCTACTCAGGAGGCTGAGGCAGGAGAATCATTTGAACCTGGGAGGCGGAGGTTGCAGTGAGCCAAGATGGCAACAGGCATTCCAGCCTAGGCAACAGGCAACAGAGTAAGATTCTGTCTAAAAAAAAAGAGAGAGAGAGAGAGAAAAAGAAAAAGAAATAAAGACTGAATTGATATATATGTTCATTGCAGTATTAACTTATAACAAAAATCTGGAAGTAAATTCTAAAAATTAGGCTGGGCATGGTGGCTCATGCCTGTAATCCCAGCACTTTGGGAGGCTGAGGCAGGTGAATCACGAGGTCAGGAGTTGGAGACCACCCTGGCCAATATGGTGAAACCCTGTCTCTACTAAAAATACAAAAAATTAGCCAGGAGTGGTGGCACGCATCTGTAGTCCCAGCTACGCAAGAGGCTGAGACAGGAGAATCACTTGAACCCAGGAGGCAGAGGCTGTGGTGAGTGGAGTTCGCGCCACGCACTCCAGCTTGGGAAACAGAGCAAGGCTCCGTCTCAAAAAAAAAAAAAAAAATCCAAAAAATAGAATACTTAAATAAATTTTGGTACATCTAAATGATAAAAATGTTAATTATATTCCTAAATATTCCCAATATTCCTAAAATTTTAAAACATGGGAAAATACTAAATTATTATCAGGAGAAAAAAGTTGAGATACAAGAACACACTCCCAGTTTTTAATCAGAAACATATATGAATATAGAAAAAGTCTCACGTGACAATACTATTTACCTATGCATGATGGCATTATAGTTTTTACTTTCCTATGTGTTAGAAATTCTCTACCAAGAACTTGTAATACTTTAATAATAGAAAACAATTGTGAAAAACTAAAAATGTGTTATTTCAGAATAGTATAACACCTAGCAAAGGAATAAAATGAGGCGAATCTTAGATATGAATAAAAAAGTAATTAAGATATTTTCAAATAATTTGTGAAAAGCCCATTACTAAAGGATTCTAGAATGTCTTATGGCCAAGAAAGGCTAAACCAAAATTCTGCCATGCTAGAAATGAACACAAAAGAGTAAATTTAGGCAAATAAAACATTACGGTTTAAGGAATAAGCCACCGAAATGCAAGAAATTTCCCTTAAAAAAAAAACAAACTCTAATAAGGCCTGGCGTGGTGGTTCATGCCTATAATCCCAACACTTTGGGAGTCTGAGGTGGGATGATCACTTCGAGACCAGCCTGGGCAAAAGAGTGGAACCCTGTCTCTACAAAAAATACAAAAATATGCTGGGCATGGTGGCATGCACATGTGGTCCCAGCTACTCAGCAGGCTGAGGTAAGAGGATTCCTGAACGCAGGGAAGTTGAGGCTACAGTGAGCCACAATTTAACTACTGTACTCCAGTGACAGCAAGATCCTGTCTAAAAAAACAAAACTCCAATAAAATGTATAATTACACACAGCATAGGTTTTTCTCGCATATAAGGTAACCATCATAATTTATTATGATTTAAAATAACTGCCTTTTAAATTCCATCAATATGAAAAAAAAAATCCAGGGGAACAGGAAGTTCAACCATGAGCTCATTAATATAGTTTCCTCATTAGTGTTACCCATTTTTCTAATAATATTATCCAAGCCCAAATAAACTTTTATATAAACATTTGAGTATGCCGCTTCTATTCGATTCTTTCATATGTATCCCACGCACTTGATATACTTTATAGCCTAGGAATACAGAAGTAACTTTTATTTCTTCAAAGCAGTTTTAAAAATGCATGCCTTTGTGAGAAATGAGCTTGAAAAACAGTGCTACATTTGTATGATCTATTGGGAACATGGAACCCTAAGAGTCCTTACTAAGGAGATAATGGAAACTAGACTCCCTAGACTGCCATCTGCAACAAGAATCACTAACTACCCAAATTGTGAAACCAAAATCTACTGCACTGCTAAATCTTTTAAGGAAAGTATGTGGCTCACTTCTAATCATGTAAAAACATTAACATACCCAAGAGAAAATCACTGGTTCCAAGTCCTTTAAAGAAGCTTCCCTTTGTTAGACTGCTCAGATTAGGCATCTACTGCTATTTTTGTCTTCTGTGTAGGTTTTAAGAGTTTTATAAAGCATCCACCAAACCAATGCATCTTAGAGAGAGATGCATGTATTTACATAGTGGACTTTATACAACATAACTAATCCAAGTTCCAAGGTTAGCCACCAAATCAATTCTGCAAGTCAGTTACTATGGACCTTGGATTGTAGTACAACATAGGAGTTAGACAAGGGGATGTATACAATATATAATAGAAAACAGAAAAGACAGGGTATTACCATAGTTAAGTTTCTGTTCATTTGTTTAAATATTCTTCATACCACACAGAGTTATAATGAAGTATCAAAGTGGCATCAGAATGTAAGCATCTTGGTAAAATAATGATTTAACAGGCCATCAAATAGAATGGCAGGGAAACAATCTGTGCACTAGTATTTGATCTGCCTCAAACAGAAGATATTACTGTAAATAATTCTAAACATAAGCACAATCTAGTGAATAAGGTAGGAGACTGGTAGACTCCAACTTTCAGATTCAACTTATAGCTGTTCACCAGTCACCTATTTTGACAAGTTACTTACCAACTTGTGCTGCCATTTCTCCGTAAATTTATCCCCTAAGATGAGGATAATCCTTGCAAATTGTGTCACAAGCATTTTGAAAGGAACCATGAATTATTGTGTAATGCTCTTGAAATTCCTCAGATGTAGGGTCCTACACAAAGTAAAGTATTATTATACATTTCTCTAACAGTAGTCATCTGTTTGCATTATGATTTTTTTTTCCTACCCTTGACACTGTGATTCTTGGGCACTAACCTTTCTCAAAGTAAAGTGTTCAAAGCAAGCCTCCACTCCTGACCCAAGTAATTACTTTTTTCAAATCTATCATCCACATCTTTCTCTTCCTTAGAAGGTATTGTGAAAACCAGGAGTTATAAAACATAATGAGCTTCTTTGGTTTAAATGCTCTGGTTCAGTAAGAAATGTGTGGGATAATCTGGTATTTTTATTTTTAACCCACCCTTAAGTGAGTAACTTTATTTCCCATAGTTATATTTTCCTATATTACTTTTTAAATTTCAACTATATTTTATAGATTTGTTTTATGAACAGAGAGAGGACAGGTCAGAAAAATGAAGCAAGAAAGGCAAACCAAGTAATCACTACTATGTGACCAAAATGCTTTTATTGGTATGACTCAACAGTAGAAATTACCATTCGAGGATATGGAAAACATAGAATCAATGCTCATGATCTTTAAAAAGAGTTCAACATAAACCACAATAAATTTTATCATACTATTAAAATTATTACCTATAAACTCTGCTAATCAAGTTAGTCTTCCATTCAGTGATACACTATACATAGTTGAATTTTTGTTTGTGTTGGTACAATATTACATTTTGAAAATAGAACTCTCAATCTTCTCATCAGTTTTTAAAATGATTTTTGAGTTTATGCACAAGGGGGATGATAATAAAATATGCTGTCTTCATTATATAACCTTAGTTACAAGATAGTAATTTTTAAAAGATTTTTCTTAGCTGCCACAGTAGCTCATCCCTATAAATCCCAGCAATTTGGGGAAGCCAGGGCAGGAGGATAGCTTGAGGACTGGCGTTTGAGACCAGACTGGGCAACATAGGAAGACCCCCATCTCTAACAAACATAAAAAAATTGGCCAGGCCTGGTGGCTCACGCCTGTAATTCCAGCACTTTGGGAGGCCGAGGTGGGCAGATCACCTGAGGTCAGGAGTTCAAGACCACCCTGGCCAACATGGTGAATCCCTGCCTCTACTAAAAATATAAAAAAATTAGTCGGGTGTGGCGGCACACACCTGTAGTCCCAGCTACTTGGGAGGCTGAGACAGGAGAATCACTTGAACCCAAGGTGTGGAGGCTGTAGTGAGCAGAGATCACACCACTGAACTCCACCCTGGGTGACAGAGCAAGACTCTGTCTCAAAAAAAAAAAAAAAAAAAAATTAAGCAGGCATGGTGGCACATAAATGTAGTCCCAAATACCGGGGAAGCTGAGGTAGGAGGATCACTTGAGTCCAGGAGTCCAAGGCTACAGTGAGCTATTATCATACCACTGCAATGAGCAACTGTTGCTTGAGCAACAGAACAAGATCCCATCTCAAAAAATAAAAATAAAAAATAAAAAAACCCTTGGAATTACAATAAAATACTGATGGAAACCACCTTTCTGAAAGGTGAACAAATATTCTTCTACCTTCTAAATATAGCAAAGGAAAAGATTTGTAAGATTAAGGATAAAAATCACAAGATTTAGGATAAAAATCACAAGATTTAGGGTGGTCTCAAGATATGCTAGCCAAGTGACCCTATTAGTCTCTTAATCTCTTTCAACCTCAGTGTCCTCATCTGTAAAATAGGGACCATGATACCTGCCTTAGCTACATACAACTGTTGTGAGAATTAAATGAAACACTCCATTTGAAAGAATGTTATAAAACACAAAAAACTATTTTTTAGATAACAGGGCTTGTTTTTAAACAGAACACCACTTTATTTATAAATTATGGTCACAAAACAGTTTAATATTGTTTCTAACATGAAACAAATGGAAATCAATATGCAAAACATATAGTTAGGACCATGGTCTCCAAATTATACCTATGATTAGATATACAGTAAGAAAAGGATCTTTTAAAGAAAAGTATACTTCCCATACTTAAAATCTTCAGAACTGAATTTGAAAGTCTAAAAAAACCAACAATTCATTTAAATGGACTGGTTTAGCACACTGAAGATTAAATAAATGTATTTGTTAGCTATAAATTAAAAAATTGATACATTAACTTAAAAGTATTTTAAAGTTCTTATGAAGAAAAAAACATGAAAGTGAAACAGACATTCACTTCTCTGGAAATAATTCAGAAAAAGCTAGTAGTGATAGAAAAGGACATACATATACAAGACAACACAAATGAAAATAAACATAATCTGCACCTTTAGTATAATAAAGGAATTCAGTTAAATCTTTCTATGTGGTTCCTAAAAAGTCCAGAACAGAAACACCGCTTTTCAATAGGCCACAGGTTAAATCCATTTATTACATTGTCAGGCCAAGTCCTCCAGTAGGTTATTATGAATCTCAAGAATAATTTATCCTTAATAAGGCTACCTCTTTCTCTTTTATTCCTTATTAGTTATGGAATATGTATATTCATAAAGCCAATCTACATAAAGAAACAATTCTTAGTTCCGTCCATTCTGTCTGCTTTCTGACACAAGTTTAAAGCTCTTGGGAAGTTGGCTGGGCATGGTGGCTCACGCCTGTAATCCCAGCACTCTGGGAGGCCAAGGCGGGCTAACACGGTGAAACCCCATCCCTACTAAAAATACAAAAAATTACCCGGGCATGGTGGCACGTGCCTATAGTCCCAGCAACTCGGGAGGCTGAGGCAGGATAATCACTTGAACCTGGGAAGCAGAGGTTGCAGTGAGCAGAGATCATGCCACTACATTCCAGCCTGGGCAACAGAGTGAGACTCTGTCTCAAAACAAAACAAAACAAAACAAACAAACAAAAAACTTCCTGTGAAGTGAACTATGTTTATTACATGGTCCCAGAAATACAACCAACTTGCTCAATTACCAGAAGACTTTAAAATAAATAAGATCCAACAACTTTTTATCTTTTATTCCAGTCCTCAAATTTACAAATTTAAAAAGGGGTTGGGGAAATGACACATTTAAATCATTAACGAATTATTCCAAATATAAATAACTTTAGTTAAAAAATTCTTAAAATTTAGTGAAAAACATTATTTAAAAAACATCTTAGCCCAGGAGCGGTGGCTCATGCTTGTAATTCAGCACTTTGGGAGGCCAAGGCAGGCGGATCACCTGAGGTCAGGAGTTCAAGACTAGCCTGGCCAACATGGTAAAACCCCATCTCTACTAAAAATACGAAAAGTAGCCAGGCATGGTGGTGGGCGCCTGTAATCCCAGCTACTCGGGAGGCTGAAGCAGGAGAATTGCTTGAACCTGGGAGGCGGAGGTAGCCGTGAGCCAAGACGGCGCCATTGCACTCTGGCCTGGGCAACAAGAGTGAAACTGTGTCTCAAAAAAAAAAAAAAACAACTTCAATCAAGGCTGAGATTAAAAGGTGAAGTTCCTATGAGAGCAACTACTACTTTTTGAAGTTCCTTCTCTTCCCTCTGAAACCTAGGTTCACTTCAATGTATCAATGAACCAGAACTTCTGATAATAAAAAGCTTTTCTCAGGATCAGCATCACCCTCCTTCTACAAAACTAAGCTATTTCAGCTCCAGACTTATTTCCTAGCTGTTTATGTGATCACCAATAGAATTAAATGTAAGCCTTCATTTTCTCCCAGAAATCTTACTTTAATTCTATCCCATAATATTTCCCATCATTTAAATTTCTTAGGCTCAAAGTACATAGCATATCATGTCTAATTTCTGATTCTGTCCAGTTGTTCATGTACACCTTAACTCCCAACCCAGACTCTAAATTTCTCAAAGACAAAGTTAATGCCTGTCACTTTTCTCTTCCATAGACTGTGGTGTAATCGGGACAACAATGAGGCAATCCTAAAGAGGTATCCCAAATTAGGGAAACTCACCACCCCAACTTTACGTTACCAAATAATGTTTCCAGGTTGAATCAAGATGATATAGATGTCACAATGCAATCATCACAATGTCAACATGACCACAAAGAAGCCTATTCTAGCTAGTTAAGTTTCTCAGAATTTCATCTATATAGTTGGAAGCCGTTCCTGGCACTATAATCATTATACTAGTAGTACACAGTATCTATCTCTAACACTTAAACATTTTAAACCTCAGTAGACATAAGTAACTATACTGGCAATTCCTATGTGCTGGCTTTTTACTTTCTACTTGCTTTACGGCCTTTCAGAAATTATTAAAGTAATACAGAGAGATGTTCAGTTATTTCTATGGGGCATGCTAAAGTACAAAGAACAGCAGCAGCCTCGGTACCATGAAAATCTCAACCTGAGGCAGCATTCCAAGTTAAGCAAAAATAGAAAAGGGCCCATTTGTCTCCGGAGCAGAGACAATCATCAAATGCATATCAGTAAATTACCATTCATTTCTATCAATATGACCACCTCAATGCCTGAGATTATGAAAATCTGGTAGGAATCCATAAAACATTCTTAGACAGGTAGAGTACAAGAAAGCTGCCATTTACTGAGTTCTGCAAGAATTAAAAATCTATTTTACGAATGTCACTATCATTTATCCAATAAAAAATAAATTACAAATTAAGGCAGAAGAAAATACACTAAGACCTTAACCACAAAGAAAGGATGAAAACAATACAGCATTTGCAAGTCAGAAAAGTGAGATTTGGCATGGTCGTGAGATGATGTGAAGGATGAATCGTGCCTTAATTTAATGTCTGAATATCTCAGATTACATTAATCTCTCAAAAGTTGAGTAACAACAGAAACCACTTAAATAAACTGATAAAATAACTGCCATAGAAAATACTGAAGTGCCATTATTGTTACAGTTAAAAGAAACTGTTTAAGTCAGTATAGCTGCAGTCTTATCTGAATTTACCACCTGAAATCATTAACTTTTAGTTATCATAATTGAAAGCAAAACTCACATAACAATGATATTCCTAAATGTAGAAATATTTGATTTTAAAATACAATATCCAGGAAAACAGAACATGAAATGTGACCAAATTCCTCAAAATTCTCATTACCCTACAAATTATTTAATTTTGCTTGTACAACTATTACAAAATAGGACACTTCATAGTCACAAAATCTTGAATAGCTAGCAATGCTACAGAAAGTAAAAGATTAGAGGAATAAAAGATATTTCTAACTAAACCAAATAAAATTACATGTTTAAAATACTATGACAGAGGGATAAAAAGAATAAAAACATATTTTAGGCAAGCAAGTCCAAAGTAAAAAGCTTTTCATCTTGTTTTCTTCCCCTACTCCCAAGGTAAGGTAAACACAAAGTAAATTATGCATTTAAAATCTATCCACGGTGCCTGAACAGAATTTATTAAAGAGGACCTGCACACTACACATTCTGTACCAAAGACCTATATACGGCAGGCTGATTTTCTTTATTGTTTTATATTGTCATACAAAATAAGGTTTTATAATACTAGTCGTAAAAAAAAAAAAGAAACCACAACATAAAGTACTTAGAACCATACAAATATACAAATATAATGGAAATACATAACTTCTACTTTGTTTTTAAAGTTTGATAAACATATAATTACAACTAGAGAAATTATATGATGATTCAAATTTAAAATGATATAATTATTAGAAATAGTAAATTTTAAAAATGTTTTAACTTACCTGGTTTCTTTCTGGATTTTTCATGACCTAGCTGTCCTAGATCATTACATCCACAAGTGTACACTGTTCCATCATCCAGAACAAATACAGTATGTCTGAGTCCACATCCTACATCTCGGACCTTTTTATTTATAAAGAAGTCACTTTTTCTGGGCTCTAGTACAATTTCTTCATCAATTCCACCCAAACCTAGCTGTCCAAAGGATGCATTGCCCCAGCACAACATGCTTGTAATTATTTTGGTCTTCCAGTTTCAATAAAAAATTCTCTTCTGAAACCCCGGAAAGTTGGAGGTACCCTATGTCTGAGGAAATAGAAAGAAGTTAATATGACTTCAAAGAAAAAAGGATGTATAATTGCTCTTTCAAGTGCTAGGCTACAGTAATTGCTACATGGTAAACACTAAATTTACTTTATAACATGGTACATAAGTATCATTGTTTCAAAAACCAATCAGTTGTATTTTTTTAAATGTATCATACAGAAAGTTTTAGGGAAAGTATGTCACTTTCTATGATCCTTTGCAAAATTTAAAACATATTAACTAGTTTTGACTTCTGGTTATCTTGTGATAGACTAAACTAATGGGAGTAAGTACCTTGATGAAATTAATCACAATTTTTTTCTACTTTTTCCTTTAAATAATTTCAGTGGGAGCAAGAAATAAGACATCTTTTCACTGCCCAAGAAGCAAATATACACAGTGAAAAATTTAGCCAACTGCAGAAACATAACCTTGCAATCTCCCTCAAATCCTAGTATAATTAAGCCTTCTAATACCTACCTCCACATCAACAGAAAATGGAAGTTCTTATCTGTAACAGAAATAAAACCAACAATGGAAATTTAAAGCAATTTTCCACAATTTAAACGACTCTCCCAATTATTCTTAATCGGCCAGAGAGAAAATGAGGATTCTCTTACCAAACCACAATCTCAAATCACCTCCAAAGACCCCATTTTTCAAATCAAAATACTAACATTCCAACCTCACTAATTTTAAAACTAAATCAATTTGCATAATTATAATACAGAAAAAAACTCATGCAGTTTAAAATCAATTCTCTCCAAAATTCAACCTCTTTTATTACAATTGGTAACCGGGACTAAAAAACTCTCCCGTGAGCAATCTATATCTATCTATACTTCTGAGACAATTATTTAAAGATTGGCGGGGGTTAACTGCAAATAACTCCAGCACTGCTGATTTTTCAAGAATAGGAATGGGGGCTGGGGCACTGATAGTCTGATGGCGAAATCTGTAGAACTTTCCAGCACATTGACTGAATATTTCTTCACTTGTAAAGACACAAATAACAGAGTCCACTTCATCTATACATACGTAGATTTTTAAACACATCGCGTTACTAAATATCATAATTACAGGAAGTCAGCCTTATTCTGTAGTAGTCATGCACATTCTTACAGAGCCTGCGAAGTCTCAACCTCAATTTTCCTACGTTCCTGTTACCAAGTGCCCAAGGTGTCCCATTCCACGACCCATCATCCACTAACAAGTTTGATTTCATTCTTTCGGGGCATCAGAACTCTATAATTCCCAAGACTTCTACATTGTCTTCCCATATTTGAAAAACAAAATAAGAGTAATACAGGAAAATACCCCGACTTCAGCGCGCGAGGTCTAACCACCCTTTTCTTTAAAGCACAGAGGCGTCCTCTTGCCAGCAACAGGTAGGGAAATGAGAAGCAGTTTAGTCCCGTCTTTCCCTGAACGTGCACCCAGATCAGCTCATGGGGACCGGGAAAGAGAAATCATCTGCACACACCCAACCTCGCGGCCGAGCAGACAACTACCGCGACCGGCCGCTCGCAACAGCCTCAGAGGCCGGCGGCCGAGGCTTGGCAGCCCGCCGCCTCAACCTGAGAGAAGCCCATCCCCAGGGAGGTGCGACATTCCAGCCCCGGGGCCAGGGAGCCACAACCCTGCCCTCGCCCCACGCCTCTCACCCCTAGGAAGCGCTGAGAAAGCGCCCTGTGCCTAGCCGGCCTGCATCCGCCCAGCCCGGCCTGCCCCTCCCTAACGCCGTCACACGCCCCCGAACCCACTGGGGCCACAACTCGCCCAGCCCTTCAGGGCAGGGGAAGCCCAAGGTGACGGGGGGCGGCCCTTCCCCAGAGACCAAGGCAGCGCGGTCGCTGAAGCAGGTATCCGGCTCCTAGGACCCTCCTCCGTCAGCCAGTGGCGGTGATCACCAGGGCACCTCCGGCGTCTGTGCCGCTGCTCCGCTGCTCCCCTCCCCGGCCCCTGTGAAACTTTACCGGGTTCCTTAGAGAAAAGCGGACGCCACTGCTGTCCAGTCCAGAGACAGCCGTCAGCGACCCGGATGGAGCGGGCGGGGAAGAACAGGAGGCAAGCGGAGCGCAGAGCACGAGGGGTGGGGAGAGTTGGGGAAAGAGACTGGGTAGGAGAAGGCAGAGGGGGAGGTGGCCACGCGAGGGAGGCGGGGGAGGGGCTGGCCGGAAGTGAACCGCAGAGCACGCGCGCGAGCCCGCCCACTTCCCGGCCCCCGCGCCTGCGCCGGAATACTCCCGGGGGGCGCCTGGCCACAGGCGCCTGCGCAGTGTGCTGGTTTGCGTTGCTTTAAGAGGGAAAAGTCAAATACAGAAAATTGGAGTTTGCGAAGACAAACGAAGAAGGTATAAACTGTTTTTGAGAATGCTTCGGCGTGCACAGAACCTTTTAATGAAGAAAATCACTTTGTTTTTGGTTTGGTTGTCTTTGTGCTCATGGATGCTAGCTGGTCTTTTTATTATTTTACTCTCTCTTTTCCCAAGGAGATTTTAAGTAGCAGATGAAACATCACGATTATGAATATAAAGACTGGTGAAGGGTTATTTTATCCCATGGCCTCAACTGGAGCCTGTCTGAGGATGTGAGATGTATTGATAGCAATGGTTAAAGCTACTTGAACTAATAACACCACCAGTTCAGGTTCCTGTTACAGTGTTGGCTCCCATCACTTTCTACACTCCCCCCTGAAAGATAGGCTTGAATTGCAGGGCCTCATTCTATCAGAGAAAATTACACATTTGACTGCAGTCCCTGATTCATAAAAACGAAGTCTGGATCTCCTAGGCTAGCCTTAACTTCTTAAAAAGCAGAAGAACTTGAAACAAAGCACTTTTGAAATTCTAAGTTTGGCATTGCTAGAATGAATATTCAGTACCTAGAAGAAGTTCCACAAATAGGCCATCTTTCTTTTTCTTTTCTTATTTTTATTTATTTATTTATTTTATTTATTTATTTTTTTGAGACAGAGTCTTGCTCTGTGCCCCAGGATGGAGTGCAATGGCGCGGCGCAATCTTGGTTCACTGGAACTTTCGCCTCAGCCTCCCGAGTAGCTGGGACAACGGACATGCGCCGCCACGCGCGGCTAATTTTTGTATTTTTAGTAGAGACAAAGTTTCGCCGTATTGGTCAGGCTGGTCTCAAACTGCTTACCTCAGGCGATCCACCTGCTTCGGCCTCCCAAAGTGCTGGGATTACAGGCGTGAGCCACCGCGCCTGGCCTGTTTCTTTATCTCTTGTTGAAAAACATGTTTTAGGTAAGAATTGTCTGTTCTAGAATATGTTTAAGTGTGTGTATTCGTTTCCTAGGCTTGCCATAATAAATTAAAACAGATTGAGAGGCTTAAAACAACAGAAATTTATTGTCTCACAGTTCTGAAGGCCAGAATTTCAAAATCAAGGTGAAAACAAGGTTAGTTCTCTCCTGGGGCCTCTGAGAGATAATCTTTTCCAGCCTTCTCCACTAGGTTCTGATGGTTGCCAACAATCCTTGGCAATCCTTGTGGAAGCATCCCTCTTCACCTTGTTTTCGCTGTGTGTCTGTGTCCAAATTTCCCTTTTATAAGGACACCAGATACCGGATTAGAGCCTACCCTGATCCATTATGACCTCATCTTAACGTTATTACATCTGCAAAGAACTCATTTCCAATTAAAGGTCACATTTGGCCGGGCGCAGTGGCTCACGCCTGTAATCCCAGCACTATGGGAGGCCGAGGTGGGCGGATCACCTGAGGTCGGGAGTTCGAGACCAGCCTAACATGCAGAAACCCTGTATCTACTGAAAAAATACAAAATTAGCCGGGCGTGGTGGCGCATTCCTGTAATCCCAGCTCCTCAGGAGGCTGAGGCAGGAAAATCCCTTGAACCTGGGAGACGGAGGTTTTGCAGTGAGCCTAGAGCGCGCGATTGCACTTCAGCCTGGGCAACAAGAGCAAAACTCCATCTCAAAAAAAAAAAAAAGTTCACATTCACAGGTACTGGAGGTTAGGACTTCAGCTTATCTTTTGAGGGATCAAATTTAACCCACAACAGTATGTTACAGAAATGAATGTAGAGGCCGGGCGCGGTGGCTCACGCCTGTAATCCCAGCACTTTGGGAAGCCGAGGCGGGCAGATCACGAGGTCAGAAGATCGAGACCATCCTGGCTAACACGGTGAAACCCTGTCTGTACTAAAAATACAAAAAAATTAGCCGGGCTTGGTGGCGGGCGCCTGTAGTCCCAGCTACTCGGGAGGCTGAGGCAGGGGAATGGCGTGAACCTGGGAGGCGGAGCTTGCAGTGAGCCAAGATCGCGCCACTGCACTCCAGCCTGGGCGACAGAGCAAAACTCCATCTCAAAAAGAAAAAAAAAGAAAAAAGAAAAGAAATGAATGTAGAATGACAAGATGCTTAAGCAAGGAAAGCATAATTTCAACATTAGAAATGGTAGGAATGTTCACAAAAAATACTCATATTTTGAGAGTTTCATTGCTCTTGTTGGCCTTCTTCTTTTTTTGAGATGGAGCCTTGCTCATCTCTGCTCACTGCAATCTACACCTCCCGGGCTCAACGGATCCTCTCACCTCAGCCTCCTGAGTAGCTGGGACTACAGACACATGCCACCACGCTCGGCTAATTTTTGTATTTTTTGTAGAGACAGGGTCTTGCCATGTTGCCCAGGCTAATCTACAACTCCTGGGCTCTAGTAATCTGCCCACCTTGGCCTCCCAGAGTGCTGGAACTACAGGTGTGAGCCACTGCTCCAGGCCTCTTGTAGGATTTTTGTTTGTGGTCTTTTACCCTTTGGGGCTTGTTGCCTCAGAATATATCATTAAAAGGGAAGTTATGGAATTCAGGATCTTTAAGATATACATTTGATGCTACAATACATAAAAATTAAAATGTGAGCGACTTAATATAATAAAAGTGTATTTTTTAACCTTTTTAGCAGTCCAAATAAGTGTTCCTAATGAGTGAAAACTGATTTCCAGGGACCTGAGAAGATGAGGGAGGGTGAGCTTCTTAAAATCCTTGTCTGGGAAATGCCACATATCACTACTATACACAAAACAGAACTCCGCCCCTAGAAACAAAGGTGCTGGGAAACATAGTCCCTGAGTTCCCAAGTACTACTTTGTGCTGTGGAAGGGAGAGCATGAATTGGTGGATAGCTGTCTCTTCCACCTGGATGTATATCTATCTGGAACATTTTTAAAGATCGATCTTGCTTGTAGAAAGTGGAATGGACATTTCTGCATGTTCCTTTTAACCTTATAAATCCGTGAAACTATGGTGCAAGATTTTAGAAAGTAGCATGTGATTATCTTTAAGATGAAACAAGTATAGGATCCTAGGGTTATTAGAATAATGTAAATTTGTTGTATAAATGCAGCATGAGATATTGGTGAGTATGATCTCTGGTGCTGGTTTATCTGAATTCAGAGCCTAAACCTATAAGCTTACCTCAGACATCTGTCCTTCTATCCCCCCAAACACAGAGGCATTTGCTAATGATCCGTTTTACAGAATATTACATCTCAGCCATAATTTTTATAATTATGTTCATAATCCATATCGCACTGGGTTATTGTGAAGCCAGTAAAATGACACATACAGTGCCTTGTATGTGTCAAGAGATTTGTAAATGTTAGCTTTTACTATTACTAGTATTATTTCTCCTGAATTACTAGTAAGGGAATGCAGTCCATATGGCCAGAAAAAAAATAATTTTAATTCATAACAAGAGTAAAGTATTTTTTTCCTATTTTTTTTAAAAAAATAATGCTCAGACTGTTGAGAGGCATCTAAAAGTAGTATTCATTCTTCTTCCACTCTTTCTCTTTCTCCCTTCTTTCCAGCCATACTGCTCCTGCTGGATCTCACCTCATTTTCTTCATTCAGGTTTCTACTCATGTCACCTCTCCAGACTTCTCTGATCAACCTATCCAAAAAACTATCCCCTCTCTCCCTATCATCTTATCCTGCTTGCTTTTCCTTCATATCCATTATAACAAACTGACATTTAATTATATAATTTATAAATATGTATTATGCTTATCATATAAAAATATATATAACTAAGAAAATGGACAAGCAATTATATACAATCTGTTTATATGTTACTTAAATAGATATTTAACTTTACCTCCTCCGTTAGAATGAAAACTCATAAAGGCAATGATTTTGTCCGTTTGCTCCGTGCTCTATCCCCCAGGATCTTGAACAGTTCCTGGCTCACAGCAAGTGCTAAAAATATACTTCTGAGGCTGGGTGCGGTGGGTCAGACCTATAATCCCAGCCCTTTGGGAGGCCGAGGTGGGCAGATTGCTTTGATCTCAGGAGTTCGTGACCAGCCCGGCAACAATGATGAGACCGCGTCTCCATGAAAAAGACAGAAATTAGCTGGATGGTGTGGTGTGAACCTGTGGTCACAGCTACTCGGGGGGCTGAGGTGGGAGGATTGCTTGAGTCAAGGAGACAGAGGTTGCAGTGAATGGAGATTGTGCCACTGCACTCCAGCCTGGGCAACAGAGTAAGAGATCCTATCTCAAAAAAAAAAAAAAAAAAAAAAATTCTTGAATTAATTAATTAATAGTGCTGGCAGCATTGTAAATTATCACAACCTTTTAATAAATAAATTTGGCAATATATTTCAAGAGCCAGTAAATTTCATTTAATAATAGTTCATAATAATGGCAATATTTATTGTGAGACATTGCCCTAAACCATTTACCTGTACGATATTACTTCTGGATTCTGTCCTAAAGAAATACAAGATGCATTCAACAAATGTTTATTGAGCACCTGCTATGTTACACCTCCCAATTCTAGCAGGATAGATAAAAACATGAAGGTGGGTGAATGAAAGTATGAACAAGATTTTTATTGTAGTGTTATTTCCCATAGCAAAAATTAAAAGCAGCCAGCCAGGCGCAGTGGCCCATGCATGTATTCCTAGCACTTTGAGAGGCCCAGGCAGGCAGATCACCTGAGGTCAGGAGTTCGAGACCAGCCTGGCCAACATGGTGAAACCCCCATCTCTACTAAAAATGCAAATATTAGCTGGGCTTGGTGGTGCGCACCTGTAATCCCAACTACTCTGGAGGCTGAGGCGGGAAAATCGCTTGAACCCAGGAGGCAGAGGATACAGTGAGCCAAATTCACACCATTGCACTCCAGCCTGGGTGACGAGAACGAAACTCCATCTCAAAAAACAAAAAATATAAAATAAAAAAAATTAAAAGCAGCCTAAGTTCCATATTAAAACACAAAACTAAAAAATAAAAAAATAAAAGCAACCTAAGTTCCAACATGGAAAAATAGGTATTGATATGTGGCTGGTAAAATTACAATTTGACAAACTGTGTTGCTGCAAAATTTACATGATACGATCATAAGGTTCTTTTAAAAGTGGAGTACAAAATTGTATGTTTCTTGCTTGTAGCCATGTTTTTAAAAGATGGAAAAGAAACATACCAAAATACTACAAATTGTGTTAGAGTGTTGAAATTTGAAGCAACTGTTTTCTCTATTTTCCAGATTTCTATAAATATTTACCTTATGGCTTAAAAAGTTGTGGATAAGAGAAATCTTACTTGCTTCAAAAACAGAAGAGGTTGAAAGTGTAAATATGCATAATTATATCCTTAATCTAAAAGTAAATACAGAACTTCAAATGAATCAAATTTTCCTTTTATTTGCAACGTATGTATTCACATTTATGTATAGTTTAAGTCAAGGTTGTAATTCTATGAAATTTTTAAAATATTGAGTGTCAAGAGGATCTTATGAGTTATATACTGAATTATTTGACTCCTTTAAGTGAATTTGAAGTTTCTGTTTTGCTAAGCATTGCTTTTAGAGGTGTCAGACATTTTAGAACTGTATACGTGGGAATGCCAATTTGAGTTCATTTGTGCCACTAAAAGATTACCCCTCAGTTTTCTTTTGATCCTTGTGTTTAATTTCCTAGGGCTGCTGTAACAAAGTACCACAAACTCGGTGACTTAAAACAACAGTTTATTCTCTCATGGTTTTGGAGGTGAGAATTCTAAAATCAAGGTGTTAGGAGTGCTACATTCCCTCCAAAGGCTTTAGGAAGAATCCTTCCTTGCCTTTTCTAGCTTTTGGTGGCTCCCGTCATTCCTTGGCTTGTGGCAGTATAATTCCAATCTCAACCTCTATCTTCACATGGCCTCCTTCCCTGCCTCTGTGATCTCTCCTTTCTTTCCTCTTTCCTTTCCCTTTTAAGAATACCAGTCATTGAATTTAGGGCCCACCTAATCTAGATCTATAACTTATTTACATCTCTAGAACCATAATTTGATGACATCTGCAAAGATATTACAGTAATGCGTCCCTTAATGATGGGATATTCTCTAAAAAATGCATTGTTAGGCAATTTTGTCATTGTGTAAAAAACATAGAGTGGACTTACACAATCCTACATGGTGTAGCCTACTAAACACCTAGATTATATGGTATGGCCTATTGCTCTTTGGCTACAAACCTGTACAGCATATTACTATACTGAGTGCCACAGGCAACTGTAACATAATTGTATCATACACTAAGTGTTTGTGTATCTAAACATAGAAAAGGTACAGTAAAAATACCCTATTATAATCTTATGGGACTACACTATCCTATATGTGGTCTGTTGTTGACTGACATATCATTATGCAGTGCATGACTGTATTTTTGAAATAAAGCCACATTCTGAAGTTTCAGATGGACATGAATTTTGGGGGAGCTGTATTCAACCCACTACAATCCGTTATCAATAAGTCATAACTGTTCTATTATCTTAATTTTCTATAAACTTAATGTGACTTGCACCTACCTCTCAGTTGCCCTAAAGAAAAACTGGTGATTTATGTGGTAACATCTATTTTGAAAACATTATTTCAGAAGAGATAAAGACCAACATTATCTATATACCTTCTGCCTACAGATAATCTCATTACCCTGGGATTCTGGACATCTGCTAAGTGCATGTTCATTTTCCTCTCCTTGACACCACAGTTCTTCCTGCCCTAAAGTCTATTTTCCCATTCACCTTTTCATTGTTCTTGAACATCTTATAGTTCTTTCTTGCTTTCTTCTGTCTGCATATTAGAGGCTGTGGACATAGCCCAAATAAACATCTGGTTTCATGGATTTTAGACAGGACTACTTGACTCAGCAAACGTTTGTGGAGTACTTACATGGGACAAGGAACTCTGTTAGGTTCTGGGCAACACAAAGGGAGATAAAATAATATCTTGTCTTCAAGGAACTTTCTAGTCAATGAGACACAAAAAACAAAAATTATAATATAGTGAAGTAAGCTTTAATAAGGATATGTGGAAGTGTAGTCCTTTTATTGTTAACTTTGAAGATACATGATGGTATTGTCTAAAAATGTTTTTCACTAACTGTAACCAAATCACAGATTCTACATTGAGTGGGCAACTGGAAAAGCCTCCTCTAGTCATTTTTACTCACACTTGCTTTCCAAGGTTTGGAAAGCAAACCTTCATTCAGTCGAGCACAACCATGCCTTGTTTAGTTCCTCAGTGAGTACCTCCGTGTAGAGAGTTCCCTTCTTTCCATCCTTTTTCTTAAGGGTTCCGTGGTCATCCTTTCTCCTGGGCCTTTGGCTTAGCATTATGGCTTTAGCCTGAAACATACATAAGGCATCAAATCTTTTACCAGATTCATTAAACAAGTATTTACTGAGCACCTCCCTCCCAATTATATTAGAAAGATAGACAAAAACAAGTGGGTGGGCAGGTAAAAGTACTTCAAATTGTAATAAATATAAATAAGGGGTAAACATGGAGAATAACAGAGTGAATCCTTCAAGTAGAGTGGGTAAGGAAGGCCTCAGTAGAGGAGTTTTGCAATTAAAACTGAAAATAAAGGAAGAAAAGGATCAAGTCCTAAAACATTCTAGATGGAGGGAGCAAAATGAAGCCCTTGATGCAGGAAAGAACTGGACATTTTCCAGGAACTGAACAAAAATTAGCGTAGAAAAAAACCCAGGGATACTAGATAAGTTCAGAGATAGGCAGAAGATGGATCGGGCGGTCAGAGGCTAGATCAAGTAGGGCACATTAAGAAGTTTGCTTTTATTCCAAGTACTGCTCAAGAGTTGTAAGCCGGAAGAGCGGATAGTGACCAAAATAATTCTTCTGCTACTGAACTGGACAGGATTGCTGGATTGGAGGAGAGAGAAGATGGAGAAAATCAGATTACTGAGGAAGCTTTTGCAATAATCCACGTGGGAGATAATAATGGCAGGGACTGTAGTAGTGATGGAGATGAAGAGGTAGATTCATAAGAAACTTCAGGGATAGGATTAACAGGATTGTGACACGGGGTATGTGGGGATCAGAACACATGAGAAATGTTGGGCCACTGGTAGTTTTCTGACTTGAGCAACTAGGTGAACAGAAATGACATTTACAAAATTGAGAATGACTGTTGAGGGAAGTAAAGGGGGACAGGTTTTGACTAGGAAGAAGCAAGTGTTCTGTTTTGACCTTAGGTTTGAGAAATTAAATTCTATATTAGTTTGCTGGGGCTGCCATAATAAAGTACGCAGATTGAATGGCTTGAATATCAGAAAGTTATTTTCTTACAGTTCTGGAGTCCAACATCAAGATGTCAGCAGGTTTGGTTTCTTCTGTGGCTTCTCTCCTTGGCTTGTAGATGGCCACTTCCTCACTGTGTGTTCATGTTTTCCTCCATTGGTCTGTGTGGTCCCTGTGTCCTAGACGTCTCTTCTTATAAAGTCATTTTGGATTAGGTCCCACCCATATGACCTCATTTTACCTTATTACCTCGTTAAAGAACCTAACTCCAAATACAGTCACATTCTGAGGTACTGGGGTTAAGACTTTAACATATGAATTCAGGGGTGGCAGATTGAGGGTTGTAACACAATTCAGTCCATCGCCATTTCTTTTTTTCTTCTGAATTATATTATAAAAAAGTCCTTTTGTGGCTGGGCGCGGCAGCTCACACCTGTAATCCCAGCAGTTTGGGAGGCCAAAGCAGGCGAATCATCTGAGGTCAGGAGTTTGAGACCAGCCTGGCCAACACGGTGAAACCTCGTCTCTACTAAAAATAGAAAAATTAGCTGGGCATGGTGATGGGTGCCTGTAATCACAGCTACTTGGGAGGCTGAGGCAGGAGAATTGCTTGAAGCTGGGAGGCGGAGGTTACAGTGAGCTGAGATTATGCCACTGCACTCTAGCCTGGGCGACAGAGAGATTCTGTCTCAAAAAAAAAAAAAAAAGTCATTTTTCTGTTATCTTAGGTAGGTATGAGCCTGTTCCAGAAAAGCGTAAGATGGGAGAAATAACTCACTCCTGCCACATAAATGAGACAGCAGAGAGGAAAATTTGGCCCTTCTTTCTAATGGATGCGAGCAAAATAATTTTATTGAGAATATTGTATGTCACAGAATATGCCACTTAATCTACACATTAAGAATAGTAATTCCAGGTTATTTACTATAGAACTCCTCTACTTTCACCTTCACAATTATCCCAACCTCCATTCTGGCTCCAAATTTACATTCTGGCTTCAATTCCTTTCTCAGTATCCCAGTGTGAAATAGTAGTACTGTTTGCATCATAATACCAGAAATATTTTTAAATGTTCTCCTTTTATAACTCTGTATGATTTCTTTATGTTTGTTTTCCATCACCTGATTATAGGAATTCAAAATTCAAATGGCATTCAAACAGGCATAAATGTGAAAAATCACATGTAATGTAGCCCTTCACCAGTGTGTGGGGATGTGTTCATACATTTGAAATTATAGTGCGATTATTTCAGTTACTACTTTTTCTTAACAGAGAAAGCTTTCAAACCACCCTGCTTTTTGTGGCAGTAAAAAAATAAAATTTGTGTTTAGAATCAAAGACTTAACTGCATGATAGGCTGTGCTTTAAAATTAGCTTTAAACCACAGCAATCCTAAAATGAGGATTCTGTGAGTTCCAGTTAATAGTCAGCATCACCAAAGTAATACAATATGAAAGTGTAGAACCTATACTTATATGATTCCTTTAAATCTATGTGTCTTAAAGAAAACAGAGCATAGCAATAGCAGAGACTAGCAAAGAAGAAGGAATCTCAACTATTAGAGCTTATCAGTCATACTTTTGAGTAGCAAACTGAACTATTTTGTTGCTACTGATTTTGAAGGGTCTTATAAAGATATTTGAGGTTGAAAGTTCTAATATAACTGTCAGAAATATAAATTGGGGACGAATATGTATATTTTTATATTGCATGCCTCACTTCCCTTAAATAAAATTAAGACTAAAACTGATAGTAACTACAGATCTGTGTCAAATTAATAGTACTGCTGCTTTGGATAACAATTAGCCAGAGCATGGATATCTTCATCTATTGAATCCCTTATTAGTAACTTTCAAAGTAATGTTATAAAAGACAAAGCCTTGCTAAGCATCTTATTTGATTATCACTTTTATAATGGGAACTGACAGTACATTTCAGATTCTTAGCCAAGCATTATAATTTTTATGAAAGCAGCATGGAGAACTACAAAAGTAAGAAGATGAAAAAGCTTTTTAACCCTCCCTGCCCCAAATTTCCTTAAGTTTAGTGTACTTCTTATGTTTATAGAACTAATTATTGGTTTCCTTTAGCATACAGATAACTTTTATGCACAGTGATGGCAAATTAAAAAAAAAAAAACTCTATTACTACTTGTGCTTCTTTCAGAAAAATGAAAAAGATTGTCCTGATAGTTGGCATCCAGAAATAAATAAAACACCACAATTTTTATGGACAGATTTTCATTAGAGTTTGAAAAATGTTCTTACAATCTCAATGTAAAATCTGATAGCCTGACAGCACAGTTAAGCAGTAGTGACTAGGAAGGACAGAGTGTTCCTAGAAGACAAATTATAGTTGCCACCTCCACACTGCCTAAATAGAGTTTAACCATATTGAAATGACAGAAATATTTGCCCAAGAAAAATGCCATGCAATTCAAGCTGCTGTTTTACTCATTTTTTTTTTAAGTCAAACAAAAATTTCTCTTTGTAAACATAGGATCTTAAGAAGTGAATTGAAGTGTTGTGTGCTGTTCACTTCCAACAAACAACTTCATCTATTCAATCTTTAAAAGGAAGCATTATCCAGCAAGCTAACTTCCAAAGAGTGGCTTTCAAACTGCTCCCATTCACAAGCTCTGGTAGTGTTGACAATAAAATAGAAACCCTGAGGAATGGTTAATGTCAGAATTGTACTTAATGTTGAAACATCTTTGTTTATTTTTAAAGGACTGTATAATCAGAGAATATAATTATGTATTGAATTAATCTATGATAAGGGTGAAATATCTTGTCATCCTTCTCTAAGTCAGTTACAAACAGACTAGAGAAGATTTTTTTTTTTTTAAAGTGTAAAACTATTCAGTTTTAAATTTGCTTAGTATGGGGAACTCCCATTTAAAAAAAAATTAGGCTGGGCACAGTGGCTCATGCCTGTAATTCCAGCACTTTGGGAGGCTGAGGTGGGTGGATTGCTTGAGGTCAGAAGTTTGAGACCATCCTGGCCTACATGGTGAAACTTCGTCTCTACTTTAAAAATACAAAAAAATTAACTGGGCTAATTAGCTGTGGTGGTGGGTGCCTGTAATCTCAGCTAATCGGGAGGCTGAGGCAGGAGTATTGCTCCAACTCAGGAGGCTGAGGCAGGAGTATTGCTGCAACCCAGGAGGCAGAGGTTGTAGTGAGCCGAAATTGCACCACTGCCCTCCAACCTGGGTGACAGAGTGAGACCCTGTTTCAAAAAAAAAAAAAAAGAAAAAAATTAAAATAGCTTTTATTTAAAATAGTAGTGCTTATTGTTAATAATTAAAATAATTCAGTAAAGAAGTAAAGAACTATCAGAAAAATTACCCAAGATACATACTGCTAATACTATACTGAACACCATTCTGACTTTTTTTTTTTGAGAAGGAGTCTTTCTCTGTCACCCAGGCTGGAGTGCAGTGGCACGATCCCAGCTTACTACAACCTCTGCCTCCCAGTTCAAGCGATTCTCCTGCCTCAGCCTCCTCAGTAACTGGGACTACAGGCGCCTACCACTACCCCTGGCTAATTTTTGTATTTTTAGTAGAGACGGGGTTTCACCATGTTGGCCAGGCTGGTCTCGAACTCCTGACCTTGTGATCTGCCTGCTTTGGCCTCCCAAAGTGCTGGGATTACAGACATGAACCACTATGCCCAGCCCTGATATTTTTCTTTACTTCAAAGCATATTGTACACATGTAGAAGTCAATGAAAGTTTGTTCAATGGATGTTGGAGTTTTGTAAACTATTTTTACTCATCAAGGTACTAAGTACCTCTTTCCAAGTATTGGGGAACTTAGTTATATTCATATGGAAGACATGCCAGACCATGAACCTACAGGGGCAGTTAACCACAAACAGAAATAAATAATGGATATGTTCAGTCTTATTCTATCCAAGTTGAATACAAATCTTAAGTTGAATGTATTCTGGCATAGCTTGTTGTGTTAATAATCATCACCTGTGCTTTGAATGCCGAGAATGGCTTCTCCAGGTTGTTCAACTCCTCTGACTCCAAAGAAGAGCAAAACGCTCAGGGGGATAGAAAGGAGATGTTGAGATGCTGCATAGAGTTTTCATATTGTTGACTATACTTTCATACTTATATCATTTAAGTTGATAAGCAGCATGTTTGCTTATGCAAATAACATTTAAAGATATCATTCCTTTGCTTTCTGGCAGTAATTATTTCAATCTTTATTCCTCCTACCATGGCCTCAGTTCAGGCTATCATCTCTTCCAGCCTGGACATTTTCCCCTGGTCTGTGGACTACCTATAGTCTTGGCCCTTTGGTCCAAACACACAGCCACTGGGTGATCTTTCTCAAATGCAGATTTGATCATACCTCCTCAAGACATTTATAATTTAGGCATTCAGAGTTCTTCATAATTAAGCCTTTGCCCTCCTCTGCAACCTCATTCCTGTCACATTCCTCAAATCACACCTCATCTTTGTTTTATGAGGTATGAAATATGCTCTCTCACATCTTCCTAAATTTTCATGTTGCTCCTAACTTAGCAAGTTTCTCATTTTTCAATACTCAGCTTGGGCAGTACTTTCTTAATGAAGACTTGCCCTATCTGTGACAGTTAACACCCTCCTCTCTGGTGCCATCCTCTGTTACAGAGCTTGCCACACTTCAACATAATCAATTTTTTGTCTTCTCCCTCACTAGACTGCTAGCTGAAGGTCAGGAACTTGGATCTTTTTACCCTTGTATCCACAGGAATGAATGAATACAACTTGTTTAATATACTCAGAAGCTGTAGTTATCAAATATTTATTTTTGACTAATAAATATAATAAATTGTTAGACTTATTTATTTATTTATTTATTTATTTATTTTGAGACAGAGTCTTACTCTGTTGCCCAGGCTGGAATGCAGTGGTGTGATCATGGCTCACTGCTAACTCTGCCTCCAGGGTTTAAGCGATTCTCTTGCCTCAGCCTCCCGAGCTGGGATTACAGGCCCCCCACCCCCACGCCTAGCTAATTTTTGTATTTTCAGTAGAGATGAGGTTTCACCGTGCTGGGCAGGCTGGTCTCAAACTCCTGGCCTCAAGTAATCCACCCACCTTGGCTCAGAAAATTTTATTTAGTACATAAAATCTTTCAAAATAATGTCTGTAAGGAAAAAGGATCATTCCAGGCTGGAATCGATGATAGCCTGAACTGAGGCCATGGTAGGAAGGATGAAAATAGAAATAATTACTGCCAAAAAGCAAAGGAATTATATATTTATATGTTATTTGCATAAGCAAACATGCTGCTTATCAAGAAGTCCTCAATGGAAAAGACTTAGTATATATATAGTAAATATCCATTAAATATTTGTAAATTGAGCAATCCTTCTTTGTTTAGATCGTTATCTTTCTAAGGAAGGGACTCATGGTATACTTTTATTTATTGTTTCCAGTGCGTAACAGAATACTATGTCCATAAAATCATCTCAGATCTAGTTTTACTGATTAACTGAATGAGTGAATCCATTAATTATCTCTAAATCTCAACAGGAATTTATAAGACCTATGTCTTTGAATTTCTCCCTACATATTGAAATATCTGTGAGCTCTTTGGGGAAAGGGGTTCTACCTATTGATTTTTATATTTTAAAATCTTAACAGAGAACACTGAACATAGCAGAAGTTTAATAAATCTCTGTTATTAAGATTTCATCAGTGAAATACAAGTTTGCTTTGCTCATCATTTTATCCCAGTGACCTAGGGCAAGATCTTATTCATTGTAGGAATTTAGCAAATATTCGTTAAATAAACATGATTTGGAAATCTTGCTATTGGCAGGTACAATTAAATCTAATGTGAAAAGTTTCCGTTGGGGGAAAAAATAAAGTTTCCCTTGGTGTCTTAGATTCAGGAATAAACGCAGATCAGAGCATGATTCTGAAAGATGTTTTATTTTGTACTATGAAACAGCTCTACCCTACAGAAGTGGGGAGCAGGGAGAAGGGAGAGAAGCTGGAAACAAACAAGTGAGGCTCACAGGAGAAAATAGCTCCTCCAAGGGGAGCCACATGCTCTGATACCCATGGCAGCCGCATGAGGAAGCAGCCTAAAATTAGCAGGACGGGCAAACCCAGGAAGGGAAAGCCACGGCAGCCTTCCCTGCCGTCAACAAGTGAGGTGAGGGGCTGGGAGTCTCAGCTGGAACTATCCAATGTAGACTTTGGAGCTCCACTGCTATTTGTGCCAGGTAAGGTCCTCCCTCAAAACTCATCTTGGGAGGTAAAGCAAGATATTTCTTAAGGGGATGTCCAGATAATTGAAATATTTAATACTGTCCAGTAAAAAGGTGCCTCCAGGAATCTAGTGATTAAGAGAGCAAAATAGATTAAGCACATTCTTCTATTCATCCTTACTCAGGGTATTCATCTGAACCACTCACTCTCACCTTGCTGAATTGGGGCTCTCTGGGGTGTGTAGTTGCTGCTTCTTTCAAGTGTTAGAGTAAAGAGGGGAGGGTGTCCTAGAAAATCTTTAAAGCCATGTGGGAAAAGGAATGATGAAAGGGCATTGCCAATCAATGTAAAGAAACTGCAGAGCCAGAAAGGAAAGATCAGAGATAATACAAATAGGACTCAGTGGGCAACAGTGTGCTTTTTTCATGAATGAAGTGCAGAGCAATTGAGCTGATTGAGGACAGTCAACAGAATCCTGGAGGGGACCAGAATATTCTGTATTATTGTTTCATAAAGAACTGGCTCAGTGATTGATTTTTGCATTGCACATGAATAGCTCCCAGTCAGGGTACTGATCTATCACTCTCCATCATTTCTATAAGTTTCTGTCTCCCATACTAGAATTCATTTTAATAATATATTACCAATTGCTTTTTGAAGTTACAGCTCCTCATTAATGGCAAAACCTTCCAGTGCTATTAACAGTTTCTCACAGGGTTAATCTGAAGGAGTTGTGCAAGTGAATAGCAGAAGTTCAGAACTTAAAAAAAAAAAAATTTTATTGAGATATAATTAATACATCATACAATTCACCTGTTTAAAGTGTGTAAGTCAATGGATTTTAGAAAATTTACAGAGTTGTGCAACCATTGCCACAAACAATTTTAGAACATTTGTATCACCTCCTCACATCCAATAGCAGTAACTCCTCTTTTCCTCCAACATCCTCCCACTCACAGCCCCAGGAAACCATTAATCTACTTTCTGTTTCTATAGACTTACCTATTCTGGATATTTCACATCAACGAAATCATACAATGTGTAGTCTTTTGTGAGTTTGTTTGTTTTTTTGTTTACTTTTTTGAACCAGAGTCTCACTCTGTTACCCAGGATGGAGTACAGTGGTTCTAGCTTAGCTCACTGCAAACTCTGCCTCCCGGGTTTAAGTGATTCTCATGCCTTAGCCTCCCAAGTAGCTGGGATTACAGGCATGTGCCACAATGCCCAGCTAATTTTTGTATTTTTATTAGAGACAGGGTTTTGCCATGTTGGCCAGGTTGGTCTTGAACTCCTGACCTCAAGTGATCCACCTACCTTGGCCTCCCAAAGTGCTGGGATTAGAGATGTGAGCCACTTAGCCTGGCCTGTTTTTCGTTTGTTTGTTTTTAAGAGAATGCTTAAATATGTGAGAAGAGAGAAAAGAAGGCTCTTTTGTTGTTGAAGTATCAACTGTTGATTCACCTTAAAGAGGATCTGTAATTGTCTCCAGTCTCTGTTTTCAGTGAATATTTATAACCCATTACCCTAAGATTTTCCAGTTATAGTGATACTTCAGTATTATGTATAATTAAATGATTAATAAATGCTTTACAGTAATGATATTTTCACTTAACGATCATCTCGGATATGATCTGATGGAATGAAGTATATCCATTTAGGATATCATTAGAGAACTTATATGGGACACAGCCTAAGGTTTTAGTAAATAATAAATGAAGTATGATGTAGTGTGTCTAGAACAGCGCCTTGCAGGTATTAGGTTATTAGTAAATAGGCATATTTTCCTCCATCCTACTTTCAGTGTTAGATGCCTACTTGTGTTATAAAACCTACAGAGCAGATTTGAAAAAAATCTTAACCTAGCAGAGCGCTTTGAACATAATACTCAATGAACACTTTTTTTTTTTTTTTTTTGAGACAAAGTCTCACTCTGTCACCCAGGTTGGAGTACAGTGGCGTGATCTTGGCTCACTGCAACTGCTGCCTTCTGGGTTCAAGCAATTCTCCTGCCTCAACCTCCCAGGTAGCTGGGATTACAGGTGCCCGCCACCATACCTGGCTAGTTTTTTTGTATTTTTAGTAGAGATGGGGTTTCGCCATGTTGGTCAGGCTGGTTTTGAACTCCTGACCTCAAGTGATCCACCCACCTTGGCCTCCCAAAGTGCTAGGATAACAGGCATGAGCCACCGCGCCCGGCCTCAATGAGCACTTATTAAAAGAGGAAAGGTAGATATATAGTCATGAATATCTCCAATATAGAGCTGTGACATTCTTTCATAAGGGCTGGGTAAAATAGTTTCATATCCCGGACTAGGAGGCATCAATTATAATTTCAAGTTTGAACTATCAATTATAATCTTAGATAACCTACTTACTTTCTCTGATCTTTAATTTATCTACATCTCCAGACTAGGAATGATAACACTGGATTATAGCTAAAATGTTATACCCATTGTCCATACTGTAAAACTCCATTATGTCTCCAAGACATACCTGCCCTGTGTTTATTTCATGCTAAAGGTGACACATTGAATTATAGGATTGCTTCTTAGGGAAGTCCAGTTGGTTGACTGTCATAAGACCTGGTAGCTTGTAATTATATTGATGAAATTACCAGGCTTCATTGTCTGGTGTACAGCTTTTCAAACTCAGAAACTTAATACCTATTTTTTCCCAAAATTCTTACAGTGATCCAATCCCTTAGCAAAGTACTCACATTAACCAAATTCCTAAGAGAGTACTATATCAGCCAGAATTCTGATTTGTTAATTTACTATGAGAAAAATGGTTTTAAAGCAAACCAAATAGCATGTTATAAGTCAGCTTTTCTTTTCTTTATGAGGAAACTTGTTTTTTAAAAAACTAAATTGAAATTAGAACGCTGCTGGGTAGGCATGGACTGGAGAAAGGCAGGTAATTGATTATGGCATCTTTTGAGCTTTGGCCTGGGCTCCCAGCTTCACCATCAGGAGCAGACAGGGCTCTCTTGGGTGGACAGTGCTGATTCCTTATTCTCTGATTTTTCTTTCCTACCTGTCATTCTGTTACCTCTTAAGATATAGATATATGCATATTTACATTTAAAGACATATATACAAGTGCACCTACATACATAGGTACCATCAACTAGACTACAGCCCCCACCCCCAATTTTTTTTTTAGACAGGTCTTGCCCTGTTGCCCAGGCTGGAGTGTAACCTCACTGCAACCTCCACCTCCCAGGCTCAGGTGATCCTCCCACCTCAGCCTCTCGAGTAGCTAGGACTACAGGTGCCTGCCACTATGCTGGGCTAATTTTTGTATTTTAGATAGAGATGGGGTTTCACCATGTTAACCAGGCTGGTCTCGAACTCCGGGGCTCAAGTGACCTGCCCCCGCTTAGCCTCCCAAAGTGCTGGGATTATAGGCATGAGCAACCACGCCCAGCCTAGACTACAGCCCAAATTTGCTCTTGTTTTTTGTTTGTTTGTTTTTTTTCCTTCTTTTGATGTCCTTGAGGCATTCTCTTTTTTTGATGTGGAGGAAGAGTTTTACTATTTTGTTCTCTTTATAAAAATAAACACTTTTATTAGAAGTTGTTTTTTTTTTTTTTAAAGTGCAGCCCCCCCAAAAAAAATTACAAGAGAAAAATCACCCGTAATTCTACTCCCCGGCTATAACTAACATTTAAAAATATTGTAATCCAGGTTGGGTTCTTTGGCTAGCACTTGTAATCCCAGTGCTTTGGGAGGCCAAGGCGACTGGTTTGCTTGACCCCAGGAGTTTGAGGGTGCAGCGAGCTATGATTGTGTCACTGCTCTTCAGTCTGGGCAACAGAGCACAACTCTGTCTCTTAAAAAAAAAAGAAAAGAGTATTTTACTCCAGAATTAAAAAAAATAAAGTGGAGTCATATTATAAATATTGTTTTGATAACCGGTGAAAAAAATTTTACATGTCATCTTTCCATGTTAAGAAATGTATCTTGTTGGCCGAGTGCAGTGGTTCACATCTGTAGTCCCAGCACTTTGGGAGGCCAGCCGAGATGGGTGGATCATCTGAGGTCAGGAGTTTGAGACCAGCCTGGCCAACATGGTGAAACCCTGTCTCTACTAAAAATACAAAAATTAGCCGGGCATGGTGGCAGGCGCCTGTAATCCCAGCTACTCAGGAGGCTGAGGCAGGAGAATCGCTTGAACCCGGGAGGTGGAGGTTGCAGCGAGCCATTGCACTCCAGCCTGGGGGACAAGAGTGAGACTTCGTCTCAAAAAAAAAGAAACGTATGTTGTTTCCAGTTTTTTTGCTGTTACAAGCAGTTCTTGATGAACATCCTTATAAATATAGGAAAACTAGTTGTTCTTTTCTTAAGACACGTCAAATTACATGCATTATTCAAAATATGTTGATTTTCTAGTTAAAATTTCAGAGTGTAGGAGTGCTCTATGATGCTTCCATGTGTTTTCTATAAAATCAAATTATTTCATAATTATGTCACTTTATTTTATGTGTCATGTTTAAGCTTTCAATCCTTTATATATTATTTCATTCTTATACTTATTGTAAATTTCCTGAAGTAAGCAAAACAGTTTCCTCACTTTTCTGTAACTGAAAAGGTGTGGTAACTGAAGCACGTAGAATGATTTACCCAAGGCTGTATAGCTAGTGAGAGATACAGCTGGGGCTAGAACCTGCTTGTTTTCTTGGATCAGTGGTTTTCAACTTGTGAGCAAGACCCCTGGAGGGCCGTGAATTAACTGTAATGGGCGCACAAATCCATGTGTACATCAAAGATTATCTAAAAACAGATAATTTTTTTTATTTTTTTATTTTTTATTTTTATTTTTTTAGTAGAGATGAAGTCTCACCATATTGCCCAGGCTGGTCTCACATGAACCCTTGAGCTCAAGTGATCCTCCTGCCTTGGCCTCCCAAAGCAGTGGAATTTTAGGTGTGAGCCACCAGGTCTACAACATTTTTACATGTTGGAAAAAGGAGGCCTCATCCCAACCTTGAAAAGGTTAGAAACCAGTGCTTTTGACCTTGCTAAGTTTCATTATATTTGCTCTCAAGTATTCTAAAATGGCTTAAAACTCTTGATAAAACCATGGCTTTAAAAATGTAGCTGTTTTCAGAAAGGGGTCCCGATTCAGACCCCAAGAGAGTGTTCTTGGATCAAGAAAGAATTCAGGGCAAGTCCATAGAGTAAAGCGAAAGCAAGTTTATTAACAAAGTAAGAGAATATGCCAGGCGCGGTGGCTCAGGCCTGTAATCCCAGGACTTTGGGAGACCGAGGCAGGCGGATCACGAGGTCAGAAGATCGAGACCATCCTGGCTAACACAGTGAAACCCGTCTCTATCAAAAAAAACAAAAAACATTAGCCGGGCGTGGTGGTGGGCGTGCCTGTAGTTCCAGCTACTCTGGAGGTTGAGGCAAGAGAATGGCGTGAACCCGAGAGGCGGAGCTTGCAGTGATCCGAGATCGCAGTAACCTGGGAAGCGGAGCTTGCAGTGAGACGAGATGGCGCCACTGCACTCCAGCCTGGGCGACAGAGCGAGACTCCGTCTCAAAAAAGAAAAAAGGAAAGTAAAAGAATAAAAGAAGGGCTACTCCGTAAGCAGAACTGAGTATACATAGACTGAGTATACATATTGTTGCTTCTTGATTATATGCTAAACAAGGGGTGGATTATTCATGAGTTTTCCGGGAAAGGGGTAGATATTTCCGAGAACTGAGGGTCCCTCCACTTTTTAGACTACATAGGGAAACTTCCTATCATTGCCATGGCATTTGAAAACTGTCACGGTAGTGGTGAGTGGGAGTGTCTTTTAGCATGCTAATATACTATAATTAGCGTATAATGAGAAGTGAGGACACCAAAGGTCACTTTCATCGCCATCTTGGATTTGCTGGATTTTGGCTGGCTTCTTGACCGTATCCTGTTTTATCAGCAGGGTCTTTATGATCTGTAGCTTGTGAAACCAATCCTGCCAACCTTCTATCTCATTCTGTGACTAAGAATGCCTAATCTGCTGGGAATGCGGCCCAGTAGGTCTCAGCCTTATTTTATTTTTTAATTTGTTTTTTTTTTTTTTTTTTTTTTTTTTTGAGACAGAGTTTCGCTCTTGTTGCCCAGGCTGGAGTGCAATGGCACTATCTCGGCTCACTGCAACCTCCGCCTCCCAGGTTCAAGCGATTCTCCTGTCTCAGCCTCCTGAGTAGCTGGTACTACCGGGGCCCGCCGCCACGCCCAACTAATTTTTGTATTTTTAGTAGAGACGGGTTTCACTGTTGGCCAGGCTGGTCTTCAACTCCTGACCTCAGGTGATCCATCCACCTCGGCCTCCCAAAGTGCTGGGATTACAAGCGTGAGCCACCGCGTCTGGCCTTGGTCTCAGACTTGTTTTACCCAGCCCCTATTCGAGATGGAAGTCACCCTGGTTCAAACCCCTCTGACATAGTTAGCAGTGTTTTATCACAAATAAAATTTCCTTTGTGATATGTAAATTAGGCTTGTCTGAAATAATGTTACTGGGTATTATACTTAAAGTTTAGCATTTTCAAAGAAAACCAAAAATAGGTGGTTGTGACTATGTAAAATATAAGGCATGGGGTCTGGACACGGTGACTCAGGCCTATAATCCCAGCACTTTGGGAGGCTGAGGTGGGCGGATCACTCGAGGTCAGGAGTTCGAGACCAGCCTAGCCAACATGGTGAACCCGTGTCTCTACTAAAATTACAATAAGAAGCTGGGTATGGTGGTGGGTGCTGTAATCCCAGCTACTAGGGAGGCTGAGGCCTGAGAATCACTTGAACCTGGGAGACGGAAGTTGCAGTGAGCCAAGATTGCACTACTGCACTCCAGCCTGGGCTACAGAGGGAGACTTTTTAAAACCAAAGAAGAAGATATAAGGCACGAGGTCAGGTGCAGTTTGGGAAGCTGTGGTGGGTGGATTGCTTGAGCTCAGAAGTTCCAGACCAGCCTTGGCAACATGGTAAAACCCCTTCTCTACAAAAAATTCAAAAAGTACCTGGGTGTGGGTGTGGCGTCACACATCTGTGGTCCCAGCTACTCGGGAGGCTGAGGTGGGAAGATTGCTTGAGTCTGGGAGGTCGAGGCTGTAGTGAGAAGAGATCGCTCTACTACACTCCAGCTTGGGTGACAGAGTCAGTCCCCGTCTCAAAAAAAAAAAAAAAAAAAAAGTATAAGGCATGAAAGGCAGTACATATGAATAACTCTTTTTTTGCCGTAATTTGCAGAAGCATCCTGTGCACTGTGGCAAGGTGGGAGAGCCTCTCACAAATCACACTGCAGACCAGAGTCTCCCTGCCTCCCATCTGAAGTACCAGCCATTTACAACTCAACAAACTGAGTACCTAGAACCAGCCTAATGTGGATCCTCCCAGCAGAACTCTGTTACAGTCTCACTTCAGAGACTAATTGGAAGTGAATAATTTAAAGAATCTTCCCCTAAGTTTTCTTTAAGGACAAAACAATTTTGAATGTTCATAAGCATAGGTTATGTGGAACTAAGGGTAGCAAGACAAAGTCCTAGGGACAGAAAGGAGAATGGTGGTTACCAGCAGTTGGGGGAAGAGGGGAATAAAGGGAGTTATTGTTTAATGGATACGGAGGTTTAATTTTGCAAGATGAAAAAGATTCTGGAGATGGGTGGTGATGATGGCTATACAACAGTGTGAGTATACTCAATGTCACAGAACTGAAACCTTCAAAATGGTTAAAATGGTAAATTGTATGTTATGCATATTTTACCACAATTCAGAATGGAAAAAAAATTGTTATCTGGAGATCAGATTTCAAAATAAATTTTTTATTAGGCCTTTTACTCACAAAATTGAAATAGAACAGAATTATGCTAAGACAGTTCATTATTAGGTATGAATTTGATTCAGAGATTGGTAAAAGATAATATATACAAATCAACTGATATTTCTAATAATTCCTAAATCATGTCATCCTATTTATGGGGACAAGATTCACCAAAACCTGAAAATATATAAGATAAACACTGGTCTGGGCAAATGATAACTCTTAATACTCCAGTATTGACTTGCCGTGTAACTCTAAGTCAATTGTTCTTTCTGTATGTCAGTTTTCTCACATGTGAAACATGAGTATTAAAGCAGATCTGACTTTGGGAGGCTGAGGCGGGCAGATCACAAGGTCAGGACTTCGAGCCTGACCAATATGGTGAAGCCCCGTCTCTACTAAAAATACAAAAATTAGCCGGGTGTGGTGGCAGCCACCTGTAGTCCCAGCTACTTGGGAGGTTGAAGCAGGAAAATCGCTTGAACCCGAGAGGCGAAGGTTGCAGTGAGCCAAGATCGCACCACTGGCCTCCAGCCTGGGCGACAGAGTAAGGCAAAAAAATTATTCAAGCACAGTGTTATTAATAATATTTGGGCATTTTAATATAATAGGATTTAAAACATCACTGTTCCTTTGTATTTGACATCTGTCCCAGTTCATCATCATTATCCTTAGGAGCATTTATTTAGAAGAACTGAGTCTGCTTTGTCTTATTCTACATGAGAGTATTTATATGCATTCAGTGGTAGTCTATTAGACAATTCACGATCATAGAAAGGTTAGGATATTCCTCACTTTCCTAGATTTCTCTCTTCTAAATCACTTAACCTTAACAATACTTTGGTTAGTCTATGTTGAATACCAAGCTTATGCTGACATCCTTTTTAGATCAGATAATATAAGATATATACCAATACCCTCAATTATTATTTTCCCATCACAAAGCACATAGCATAAACTGGATATACGGCTCTGATATTTGTCTCCGCTCTACTTATTTGGCTAAAGAAGGATTGTTTGATACCTGGTTGTCAGATCAAATTATAATTTAAATCCTTTAGCTATGTTTAGCTCCTTGGCAGTAGGTGAGTCGAGAACATAGAATTCAGAAGTATATGGTTCAGGAGCATGGTAACTAGATATGAAGCATTTTACCTCTGTGTTACTGGTGTGAATCTGAACTTGATTACTATTAGTGCTCTATACAAGATGTAAGTGATCTGATTTGCATCTCTAATGGAGCACCCCATGTTACAAAACTCATCACCCTTGGCACTAATTAGCATTCTTGTTGTCAGCCTCAGGAGAGACGCCAAGGACTGAATCAGTCTGGAAACCTGAACTACTGCTGTGTCTGACTCATCAGTCTAGGTGGCCCATTCAGCCTTTGGCCTTTCGTTAGAGTTTACAGCTCAGTGCAGCTGGGTGTGCTCCACTCTTTGTGACTTCACAAAGTGAACTAAAAGATGTTTATTTAAAATAAATATATTTTTATAATAGTAATGATAATAGTGGTGGTTAACATTTATTGACCACTTGCTAGGAGCCAGGCATTGTTCTAAAAGTATTAACTCACTTAAGTCTCACAGCATTCCTGTAATATTTTCCTCTTTTACGGAGGAAGCACAAAGAGATTAAATAACTTGCCTAATGTTTCTCACATAATAAGTGGCGGAGTTGGAATACAGCTCTAAATACTAAATAAGTCTCTTCGTAATTATAGCATTTATTTGATTATTTCTTTTATCATCTTACTATATAACTGATTAAAAAAAAATCCGTGTCCAAACCAAATGGGGCATATATCAATTTCCCATTTTTTAAATTGTTCATCTTTCAGTACTGGTTTTAAATTATTATTTGTTTTCAAAAGAGGTAATGTCCCTTTCTTAAACTTAATTCATGTGCATCATTATTCTGAACTTAAGGTCCTTAAATATCTCAATTTTAGGCTGGGCGTGGTGGCTCATGCCTGTAATCCTAGCACTTTGGGAGGCCAAGATGGGTGGATTGTCTGAGCTCAGGAATTCCAGACTAGCCAGGGCAACATGGTGAAACCCTGTCTCTACTAAAAATACAAAAATTAGCTGGGCGTGGTGGCATGCACCTGTAATCCCAGCTACTTGGGAGGCTGAAGTGGGAGAATCTCTTGAACCTGGGAGGCGAAGATTGCAGTGAGCTGAGATTGTGTCTCTACACTCCAACCTGGGCAACAGAGCGAGACTCTGTCTCCAAAAAAAAAAAGATCTCAATTTTACTATGGCTTTTATGCTTATCTATTTTTTTTTTATTATTTAAGTTAAACATTACCTGATCGTGGCACTTGGAAACGTTCTCTGCCCTTCACTTTCTAAATTAATAGATTTAGAATCTAAAGTTACTTTGAGAGGTAAAATAAAATAAATCTCTATCAAACACTTCATTCCAATACATAGTTCACATGATTGGGGAACGAATGACAAACAGGCAGTCCAGCTACTTCTTTTTATTAATGTAGTAATTAGATTATTTTCACCACTATTCATGCAAAATTGGAAAGCATATAAGAAATTTTTTGGCCGGGCATGGTGACTCACACCTGTAATCCCAGCACTTTGGGAGGCCGAGGCGGGCGGATCACGAGGGCAGGAGTTTGAGGCCAGCCTGGGCAACACGGCAAAACCCTGTCTCTTTAAAAATACAAAAATTAGCCGGGTGTGGTGGCAGGTGCCTGTAATCCCAGCTACTCAGGAGGCTGAGGCAGGAGAATCGCTTGAACCCAGGAGGCAGAGGTTGCAGTGAGCTGAGATCATGCCATTGCACTCCAGCCTGGAAGACAAGAGCAAGACTCCATCTCAAAATAAAAAAATTTTTTTTTGAAAATCTAGGTCTTTATTTTATGAGATTTCCCGTAGTATCCAGGGAAGAAGTTTTTAATACACTAAGTGACCTTTAAAATAAAGTTCATGAAGCAATTAGATATGTTTCAATGAATACAAAAATTAATCTGGTTCTCACAGTTTTCTTAAGACTTAGTAAAATAATATTGGTAGTAATTACTGTTTAGAGACATAAAATAATCTATAACCACCTTTTAATGTTTCTTTTTGTTGCCTTGTATACCCAGTTACTCAAAGCTGTTGTAAGTCTCACTTGGCACACATCTATTGCTCCAGTTTTGCTAAGAGATAAAATTTGGGATGCCTCCCAAAATAACCCTCATTAGACTAAATTAATAATGTCAACTTGAAAATCTGGGTTTTACTGCTGGCTTACATGGACATACAGCATGGCCTTTCTAGTGCTTAACTTTCCTATATACAAAATAATCATAACGAAGACCAATTTCAAGGGCAGGAGTGTTGTTTTGTTGTTGTTGTTGTTTTTATTGGCATGTAATAACCAATATGTGATTGTAGATAACTTCAGATGTCTACTTAAAAAATAGTAACTACAGCCTAGCCAACATGGTGACACCCCATCTCTACTAAAAATACAAAAATTAGCTGGGCATTGTGCTACATGCCTGTCATCCCAGCTACTCAGGAGGCTGAGACATGAGAATCACTTGAACTTGGGAGGCAGAGGTTGCAGTGAGCCAAGATCGTGCCACTGCACTGTAGCCTGGGTGACTGAGCAAGACTTTGTCTCAAAAAAAAAAAAAAAAAAACCTAATAATTTGCAGGTAGAAATGCACAGAGAGAATTGCTTATTATGTATTGTTGCTTCAATTCCTTTAAGCTGTTTCTTTGACTAGTGAGAGATAGTAAATCACCTGCATTTCCAAGGACTTGGAAACACTTTGGAGGAAGTCTTGAAATCAAGGTAATCCCAATATCACTGGATGTCTCCATCTTGTTACTCTGCATCTTCTGTGTTTTTTTCCAAATAGATTTCTGAATGCATTACTAATGAGTGTGCAGGCCTCTCAAATGTGGCGTGGTGTAGCAGACAAGAGCTGGGCTTCAGCGTTGTGTGGACCTTAGATGTGAATCACAGCTCTGAGTGGCTTTGTGCAATTTCTTCTCTGATCTTCAGTTTCCTTCTCTATAAAAAGAGGATAATGATATAGTATACTTGGGACAATCTTAAAGTATGCTTCCTGAGTCTTTTTCAGATCCTTGAATTTGCAAAAACCACAGTAGCATATAATTTTTTCAGTTTCATCCTTCACAAAATAGGGACAATGACCTATACTTCCTGGGTTGTTGTAGTAAATTAAATTATGAATTAAATATGAACAACAAAGCTTGGTTGATGTGGATGCTGGGTTGGGGTGAGCTAGGGTCACTCAGGGAGCTAAATAATTCATTCTGGCTTATCTGCCTTTCCAGAAATAAGTCCAGTTTGGAGTCAGTCACAAATAGTTGAAATCTCAATTGAAATTAGAGAATATTATGTGTGTTTTAAGGGTACTGTTTATTTCTGGGCAAACAGGAAACAGTCTGTGGCTTGAGCTGGGATCCCCAAAACCGGCACATGAGAATGAACGGAACTGCCCATCCGCGATGAGGATTAGGGTCATGAAGCACAAAACTCATTAGAAGTAGCATATGGAAGCAAGAAAGAGCCTGATCTTTACAGGGTGGAAAGGACCTTATGTAAAAACATTATGTAAAACAAAGGTTGGGCAAAGGTAGTCAGAAAAAAATAGTAGTAAGCCAGTTTAGAAGGATGTAAAAGTACGAAAACACCTCTTATGAGCACATATGGAAGAACCCTTGGGCAAGGTGGTCACTGAAAACAGCACCAAATCTTTTTCAAAAGCAAGAGTTCCCCTATACCAATTATCTCAAGAATTATAAGCATCCATTGAGCCAAATGCACAGATAGTTCCTCAGTTTGTGACTGGTGCATGGTGAACACACAGTCATTTTCAGCTCCTTTCTTCATTTGATTTAATTCTTAATAGTATTTTTGTGTTAAACAAATATCGTACCCATTAATGACAATTAAATCAGTTAATGTTGCTGAGAGTCTGGGCCATTTGATCTTTCCTGGCACATAATAAGTGTTCAGTAAATATGTGTTGATTGACTGAATAATTTAGGACAGTTTATACATCATTTTTATGGCATGCCACAGATAAATATTTATTATGTGCCTACTGTGTGTCATGCCTTGAGATTAGAACTGCATGACCCAAAAAGAAAAATTTTGTATAGCTTCAATTCTCAAAAAGTTGATCTAGTTGAGTAAATAATACATAAATACGTAAATAAAGATATGGTTTAATTCAACAATATAAGAAACACTGCAACAAGTAGTTGTTTAATTACATAAGTGGAAGTGACAGTGAACAAAGGCACAGGGTAAAGAGAAGGCAAGGAAATATTGGTGGAACATTTTGGTTGGAGATAAGTAATTGTGTAGAAGAGTGGCAGGTAAGACCAGAACGGTGGTTTGTATTTCATAAGATTGGGATGCCCACATTTCTGATTATACCAAAGCTTTTCTTATTCTTGATGAAAATTTGCTGTAGCTGCCTTCATCAGTATGTAATGTCATCCTTTGGCCCGATGGTATTTTTTAGCCTTATATTCTCTTTTTTCGGATATTAAGATTACTATGCCAACTTTTTTTAGGTTCATAGTGGCTTAATTTAAGCTTTCATTCCTTTTATTTTTAACATGTTTTTCATTTTGTCTTCAATGTGTTTATTTAATATTCTTGTTCTTAACTCCAGGTTGACAGTATCTGTCTTTTAGTTGGTGGATTTAACCTATTTGTACTTATATTTACTCAAATTTTTAAAACTTACTTCTGATAGCTTATTGTATTTTTAATTTACTGAACTTCTCATTTCTTCCTTTTTGTTTTTGCTCCTGATTTCAATTGTATAGGTCAAGTTTTCTTCTGCTGGTTTAGAAGCTGTACATTTTGTTTTTATACTTGTTATCCTTAAGATACAGTCTCATGTTTATCACTATTGACTTCTTTAACTTATTAATATTTGCATTTTTCTCCTAACAGAAAAAGTACTTTATCACATTGTCATCTGCCTTTAATCTTTTGATACTGCCCAGAATTTAAATTCTGGGTTCTCGTGAATAATGAATATTACCAAAATATTTGGTTTTCATTAATTCTCTATCTCTTAAACAGCAATTTTCAGGGATCTATTTCTCTATTTCGCTCTCCTGTTTTTTGTTTGTTTGTTTGTTTGGTTGGTTTTTTTTGAGACAGGGTCTCATTTTACTGCAGCCCAGGCTGGAGTGTAGTGGCACAATCAAAGCTCATTGTAGCTTCCACCTCCCAGGCTCAATCCTCCTGCCTCATCCTCCCAGGTAGCTGGTACTACAAGCACAGACCACAACGCCCAGCTAATTATTTTTTTATTTTTTATAGAGATGGTGTTTCATCATGTTGCCCAGGCTGGTCTCAAACTCCTAGGCTCAAGTGATCCACCCACCTCAGCTTCCCAAAGTGCTGGGATTACGGCTGTGAGCCACTTCACCTGCTGTGCTTCTCTTATTATTATTACTTTCCGCCAAAATGTTTTCTCACAAAAAATGAGTCCTTGTATGGCAAACAGTTTGAGACCTATGTGAGACAGTACTTTTATTATACCTTCAAATTTGAATGACAGTTTGTCTAAAAATAATATTCTAAGTTCAAATTTCTTTTCCTTCCATTATTTAAAAATATAGCTCTATTGTTTTGCATTCAGTGTTGCTGTTGGGAAATCGAATGGCAGTCTGAGTCTTGTTCCTTTGCAGCTGAACTGCTCTTTACTTATAGAAGCTCTTGGAATATTTTCTTTGTGTTTGATTTTATTAAATTAACTACAATTAAAAAAAAGAAAATTTGCACAATATTGTCAGACCAGTGGACTTATCTACAAAAGATTTATCCCCAGCTAAATTTATCCCCATTGTGATAAACTTTTGTGTTTAACTTCTCTGTAACATTATCTTCTTACTTATCCCTTTTAATGACATTATCACCTGCATTTCAAACTAAAGCTCACTGTTTAGCCTAAAAGATGAAGGGAAAGGAGGTCTAAGATGTTTAATACATGTGATAATTACATTGAGCCATGAATCTTTGTTTGGGCTGTTTTGATTAATTCATTCTTAGTTTGGAATGAAGAGCAATTTGGAGGTGAACAAAACAGATAAAAAAGCAAAACAAAAAGATTTTGCAGGTCTTCCTAGTACCTTTATTCACTTGGAAGTTTGCTGACTCAGGAAAATGCCAAACATATAGACTCATATGCAAATAAAAATGTGAACTTGGATAAGGACATAAGATACAAATTTCTTTTGAATTTTCCATGGTCTGTGTTCTCCAAACTCTTCCTCTGTACTCTTCCCTTCTTGACAATGGTTTAATTCCATTTGGCACTTACTATTTTCCAGACAAATTATATGTAATAAGATGGTAACTTCCCAGAAGTGTGTATTAGCTGTTGCTATTTCAGTCAACCAATTTTATTGAGTCTTCCTTGTGAAAATAGCCCTAGAGCTTAGTCATATGCTATTTTTCTGTTCCCTTCATGTTTCTATTAAATAAACACAAAGTCAATAAAACTAAAGTGATATCTTTAACAATCCCATTGCCCATGAATACATATGAAAATCATGATGAATTTCCTCCTTTGAGTGAGTTCTGATTTTTGAACTAATCTTAACTAACCTTCATGAGAAGGCAGTGGGGGCCATTGAAAAGAGAGCAAGTTCTAAACTAAAAGGCTTAGGTTAGGCCAGGTGTGGTGGCTCATGCCTGTAATTCCAGCACTTTGGGAGGCTGAGGCAGGCGGATCACCTGAGGTCAGGACTCATGACCAGCCTGACCAACATGGTGAAACCCTGTCTCTACTCGAAAAGCAAAAATTAGCCAGGCGTGGTGGCAGGCGCCTGTAATCCCAGCTGCTTTGCAGGCTGAGGCAGGAGAATCGCTTGAACGTGGGAGCTGGAGGTTGCAGTGAGCTGAGAGCTCACCATTGCACTCCAGCCTAAGCAACAAGAGTGAAACTCTGTCTCAAACAACAACAAGGCTCTAAAAGGCTTAGTTAGAATCCACTCAACTGTGTAACTCACTGGTTGGGTAACTGTGGGAAAACTATGCTTCTTTAAGGTTTAATTTCCTCCCAGTAACATGCAGATAACAACACTTTGCAGGGTTGCTATGAGAATTAAATGAGAGTAACTTAGGTTACTCCTCAGCCTAGAATACACTTGTAAGAAATGTTAGTTCCTATTTCCTTTCCCGCACATCATTAGAATTAGTGTGATTACCTGGGTCATGAGTAAGAACGCTGAAATTTGTTTTCAGTTTTTGGAGATGTCCAAGCAGACCAAAAATAGAATCTGTGTGGAATCACTCAGAGCCTGGCATATTGGCATATTTTGAGCTAACCTTACAAAGAGAGAATATTCAAGCTGCTATTTTCCTACCCCTAACTTGTAAAAACTTTATTGACCCATGTTGCTGTACTCAGAAATTACACCAAAGCGTTTAAATTTAGTTTTAAAAGAACAAACCTCTTATATTGTTTCAGCACAATAACAAATAGAAACAAAAAAAATAGGTCTGTCACAGCATTCTGACTGCTTCCAGTGCCCCACTTTTCAGCACTAATGCCTAATGCTCCAGTCTGCCTATCAATTCATATTCCCGGATAAAACATTGCATATAGAGTTTATTGCAAGCGTTTGCTTTTTTCTTTCTAAATTATCACTTCTTTTTGTTTGCTTAGTCATACAAAATAATTTCAAGGTTAGTTTCAGTCAGAAAAATTATAAACTTAAACCCTATATAGTGTTTCCTTAGAATATTTATTAAAAGAAATATATATTTTCTATTCTTTATTTATTTATTTATTTATTTATTTTGAGACAGAGTCTCATTCTGTCACCCAGGCTGGAGTACAGTGGCGCAATCTTGGCTCACTGTAACATATGCCTCCTGGGTTCAAGCGATTTTGCTACCTCAACCTCCCAAGTAGCTGGGATTACAGGCACACACCACCACGCCCGGCTAGTTTTTGCATTTTTAGTAGAGACGGGGTTTCACCATGTTGGCCAGGCTGATCTTGAACTCCTGACCTAAGGTGAGTCACCCACCTCAGCCTCCCAAAGTGCTGGGATTACAGGCATGAGCCACTGCACCCGGCCTGATATGTTTTCTATTCATTTTTACTTTTAATTTTTCACAAATATGTTGGAAATATAATCATTTGAATATTTGCAGTGGTTATGAACACAGACTCAGGTTCAATTTTGGCTCAGTCGCTTACTTGTTGTGTGATCTTGGGCAAGTTTTAAACTTCTTTCTAAGCCTCAAGTTTTCATCTGTAAAATGAGAATTATAACAATACCTACTTCAAAGATGTTAAGGGAATTCATTAAATAAAACACATACACAAAGAGCCTAGCATAGTGCTTAGCACATAGCTAAGGAATATTAACTTATTTCTACCAAGACTATAGCATATTTATGTGTGTTAATATGATCATTATATTAATGTGGTGAGAAGTAGGATTTAATTGTATACCTTGAGGAGTACATACATGATAACAATTGTTCCAGATTGCTTCAGTAATTTAGTCTCAGAGTGCTCTTTTAAAAAGTTCTGAATAGATTTTCTTCTTGGAAATAATACTTTTTGAAAAGTGTAAACTTTGATATGTACTACATCCCAAAAGCACAAGTAAAGGAAGCTTTGTTGTATTTTAATGCAAACCACATAGTAAAGCTTTAATTTAATCACCTTAAAATTAGGGGAACAGACAGGAAGTGTTGTAATAATTGATTGTTTTTCCATATTTACCTTATTAAATGCCTTGACCATAGTCCCAGTTTGGTACCAAATAAAGATATTTATACATGTAATATGCATCCTGTGTATAGATATCTTCTGTATTCCACTTGCTTTATTATTGAGAATTTCTTCACGCTTATTTTCATTTAGTCTAAGGAGAAATCAAGAAAGCCTATTTCCTTAGTCATCTTAGTCATTATCCACCCCCACCAGCCATCCAGGCTAAGAACATTGTGCAGACTGAGTTATTAAAGTTGATCTGAAAGAGCAATCTGTTCTAAATGACTGTCCCTGGATCTGCAACGGAACCCTGTAAATACCCTTCATTACTCTGGCGGGGCAGTATCACATTTCCTTCATGCCACTTTTGTGTCTGACACAAGTTAGGCAGTGAGATTTGGACTTTAGATCATCCTGGTTGATTGATATAGGAATGGTGCTTCTCCTGAGACAGGTAACCACAAATTTACTTCTCAGGATAATGTTTTAAAGCAGGTGTTCTGTTTAGTTTTTTAAAATGTTTTTAGTTTTTAAAACTAAGTGGGTTTTGAACTTTTAAGTAGTTTTTAAAAATGTTTTTAGTTTTCCCAGGCAAGCATTTTCAGTAGTTTAGATGAAAAAGAAATTTCTTAACGGTTTCATTGTCTTTTTCAATTACATTGTTGTCATGCCTTTTGTATAAGATCTTTTATAATCTGCTACCCATCTATTGTTTTGGATGGTCAAGAACTTGTCTTTGCTGTGAAAATTTTTCTCATTAAAAATGGCTAAAAAATACGTACAGTCTCTGTTTTTCAAAAATATGGCATAGAGGTTTTGTTTAATTTTTTCATCTGATACTGGATACGTCAAGATGAATCTATGAACTTCAAGCAAAACTTACTGAAGCTTTGGTATATGTGAGTAATTTGTTTTAGAGAACTGGAGCCTATAGCAATATAAAAAAATAGCAAATGCAAACATTTTATATGAATCTAATAGCATGGAAATTCTCCCATGCTTTTCATCCAAATGAAGACTTCCTCTGTCATAGATCTTCCAGATTCCTTGGCATTCCTGTGGATCATCCCAATGTGAGTAAATTGTTTCTGTGGCTGACTAACTGAATTAAGAAAACAGCTGAAGGCAAGCCCAGGATCGTGTTCAAACCACAAGAAACACATGTGTTGGATGAGCCACTCAACTTTATAGGAAGGCTTGTAACCAACCTTGTGTTTGCTTGCCACTTAACAAAGTTTGTTTTTAACTATGTTGGGCATTAAAAAGTTTTAAAGATTATTTTTTGTATCAATAAACTCTGATGAAATCTTGAACTAGTAGGTTTGTGGTATAATGTTTATACAATTACGACTGAAGATAAGCAAGGTGGTAGCTGGCTTATTTGGGAACAGAAATTAGTTTTTAAAAACTAAAATCTAAAATATGTTTGATGTATTATAACCAAAGTGTTCACAATTGCTAAATATTATTTATTTAAAACATTTATATTCAGTTTTTTTTCAAAGAGCTCGAAAATTGTGTATGGTATCTGTATTTGAAAATGCTGCAGTAAAAATGAAAAGAGAAAGATGACTGCCATTCAGAATTTCTTTGGTTTCTTATTTATTTATTTATTTATTTAAGACAGAGTCTTGCTCTGTCACCCAGTCTGGAGTGCAGTGGCACAATCTTGGCTCACTGCAACCTCTGCCTCCTGGGTTCAAGAGATTCTCCTGCCTCAGCCTCCCGAATAGTTGGGACTATAGGCACACACCTCCACGCCCAGCTAATTTTTTTGTATTTTTAGTAGAGACGGGGTTTTGACACATTGCCCAGGCTGGTCTCGAACTCCTGAGCTCAAGCGATCCGCCCGCCTCGACCTCCCAAAGTGCTAGGATTACAGGCGTGAGCCACTGCGCCCGGCCGGCTTCTTTTTTTCTGTAACTCTTCTTTTGCATTTTACACCTACTTTAGTTCTTTATATAGATTCCTAATTTCACTGCCCAACCAGCTTTATTCTACTTTTTAGTATGAGTCTCCTTCAACCTTAGTATTCTATACCTGAGTGAAAGGTGGAATACCAGACTTATCATGGCAGTTTGCAGGAAAGTAAAAATGTGTTTACTTTTACTGTGTTTCAACATTGCCTTTACTAGCCACCTGAAATAGAGGTTCTACTCTTCTGTGGGGGAGAACTACCCAAGACCCAGCAGCACTTACATTGATTATGACTTAAGATCTGAGTGGGATAGTGGAGGAAGATCCTCTGTTTAAATAAAAATAAATTGTTGGCATATCCACATAAATAGAGTATGCAGAAAGACAATTAAGTGGTCTTGACATTAGTATCAGCACAAGATTAGGTAAGAGAGCAAATGAATCTGTACATTGAAGCTCTGGATTACAGTGCTAATGAGAATAACCTATCCAGATAATTCATTTCCTCCTGTATCCTCTTCTCTCCTCAATACCAGTTATTTCCATCTGAATTATTTAAAAGTGTTCCTCATTGTTTTTTTGCCTGTGTAAGCCTAAAACCACATAAAAAAGGTGTAAACCTCCAGTGCTATCACAATAAACAAAGAAATTTTATACCTGTTCAGTGTACTATAAATAGTCTCACAATGACTGAAGAGGATAAAGATCTCTTCGTAAATTCCATGAGGTCAGAAATTTTTGTGTATTTTGTGCACTACTTTATACTCAGTACCTGGTACACAGTAGGCATTAAGTAAATAATTATCAAATGAATGAATGACTAGGAAGAAACCGTATAAGCAGTTGTGTGACTTAGTTAAGAAAGCTAGATTTAAACCAATGTATTTCATGCTATCAGAATCTAAGAATAACCCTTTTAAAGAATGATAACTAGCATTTAAGTCTGAATTTTCAAAGTCCTGGCTTCTACCATGACTGATAATGTTATAGCATCATTTAATCTATGCTAAGCAATCAGGTTAACTTTTTTCAAGTTTATTTATTTATTTTAAATTTTATTATTTTTTTGAGACAGAGTTGCACTCTGTCCCCCATGTTGGAATGCAGTGGTACTATCTCGGCTCACTGCAACCTCTGCCTCCCCAGTTCAAGTAATTCTCCTGCCTCAGCTTCCTGAGTAGCTGGGATTACAGGCATGCGCCACCACACCTGGCTAATTTTTGTATTTTTAGTGCAGATGGGGTTTCACCACATTGGCCAGCTTGGTCTTGAACTCCTGACCTCAGGTGATCTGCCCACATCAGCCTCCCAGAGTGCTGGAATTATAGGCGTGAGCCACTGTGCCCGGCCACGGAATTTTTAATATTAATTACCTTCTCGGCTTTTGCTTAGCCTTTGGACAAACAATTCAAAAAAGCTCTCAGCTTTAAAACGTTAGACCTTAGCTTCTGTTGACTTTTCACAGTCAAATTTCCTAAAATGTATCAGTGATTTAATAAGAGTAAATTTCCTATTGATTAAAATTAAAGATCTTGAAAATTAAGAGTTTTCATACATTTAAAAATAATGTCATTGTTTTGACTGAGGAACTATGGTATAATGCATTTAGTGTTCATTCCAAACATCAATCAATAAATAACTTGGGCCTCTGGCTATAAGGGAAATTCTATAGGTAAAAGAACTGATTGACCCCCACCCCCTATAGGTGCTGTCCTGCTATGGAATCCCTTTGCTCAGTTTTCTCCTGTCCAATCAGGTGGAATGTTTCACAGGCACATGGTTTATACAGCTCAAAATAACTTGGGACCTGTGAGCTGACAAATGCTCTGGCTCTGGTGGTGACAGGTTGTCCAGCTTCTTACAGCCATCTTCACTGAAACTAAGGTTAACTCCTCACTCTCTATGGACGGCTACTCTCTATTTCCAAGGGCGTGAAGAATTTCCCTCTTCTCCTGTGCTTTCATCTAAAAGTTCTCCCTGGATAATTATCATTGCAGTGGAGTGCCTGGATTGGACATCCTCATCTGGGTCAACTAAGAAAAGAAAGGTAATATCCAGATTTAAGTTCACAAGTGTGTTTTGATAACAGGGCACTGACAGTGAAAAAGCGAATATTTCAAAGAACTCATTACTGTTACTTGAAATGAAACCTAGGATAACTGTCTAATTACATACGATGGGACATGAAATTAAGTGAAAAATAAAGCTTTCCACATGTAAAGATTTTGGAGGGGATTGATGAGACTCACAGAGATCACAGCCTACTTGAGTTCCTAAGGAAAAATATCTCGACAGAGGAAGTTGTGACATGTTGCATATCTCATTGGCATTTTCCACACATTCGTTTATTAAAAGAATGTTGTTTATATAGAGAATATGTATGCAATGCCTATTTCCTTTTTAAAGGAAGTTGAATCTAAAATAATATGCCTGCATAAAGACTTTCATTTAAAAATTTTTTTATCATGTAAAAGGATACGCTTGCTATATTTAGTGTTGGAAGATCTGCTCCCTGGATTAATGTACACAACAGCTGCAGAAAGTCTTGCTCAAGGGACATTGCTCTTTCTTTCTCCTTTCTCTCTCTCTCTCTCCCTGTCTCTTTCTCTCTCTCTCTCTCTCTCTTTTCAACTGCATCAGAAAGACACTTGACAGTCAGTGGCAAATGTTTGGCCTGGTACATTGCACTATTAGCAGTAATTAGATGCACATCTTGAGTTATATTTTAAAAACTGTATAAGCAAAGAAAAATAAAAGATAGATTATTAAGCATTTCCAGTCCTCAAAAATGAACATTACAGTAATGGTGTTAAGGAATTTTATTACCTTATCAACAGATTTTTATATTCTTATTAAAGATAATAACATCAGCTTGAAAGAAACAAAATAGTCATCCAGTTTTCTTTATCAAAAAACTATGATTCAATTACTTTAGTAATAATTAAATGAATCCTACAAACTCTAAATTAAAAATCTGTCATAACTTTATAGTCTCTCAATAATAACAGCTCTTGAGTTCACATAAAATTCATAGTCCTTTTCTAGGAAATTGAGAATGTCTATACTTATAGCTATCATAAACATATTTTTTAAAACAGAAAATAAGATATACTGTCTGACACACGATTTGACTACAAGCAAAATATTTAAAATCAAGGCCATCCGAAGAAATCTGAAATATATGAATAATATACTTACAGAGGTGTCAAGAGACAAAATTATAGGCATTACAGAATCTTATAATAATGGACTATGAAACAAACAGTTGAACACTATCCAAATTCTGGAAGTGTGTCTCTATCCCCACTTATAGTATATGGCTAATGCTACTGGAACTCATAATAATGTGTTAAAACCCCAGTCTTCCATATGTCTACAATTTATAATATAGACACTACTACAATATGCTTACAAAGTCACTTTGAGTAGAACAGACACAGAACCACAATTTATGGACACAAGAAGTTGAATGAGTTTTTATCCAAGCTGGTTTTGGAACTAGTGGTAGTTTTTGCAAATTTGGTTTTGAAGATATGAGACAACAGGTAAATCATGTTCCATTTTGAAGGAGTTTTAACGAACTAATGTTGGTATGTGAAAAAGTGAGAGTTCAATTTTTCAACAGTTAATTCCTACTCATAATAGCATTAGTAGACTCAGTTCACTAACCTGAAAATGTAAGTCAAATCCTCCTGCCAACTCTGGAATAATTGATTTTTTTTTTCATTCACATTGAGATTTGACAAAGATGCTGCTGGTCTCATGGTGTTAGGTAACAAGATAGAAAAATGAAAGGGTTTTCTTAACAGGTTTTCCCCTCTCCTAGGGGATGAAAAAGACTCAAGCAACACAGAGATATTTTTAAAAATTTCTGTAGTGCTTCGTGGTTGACCAAATGCTTTTAAAACTACTAGAACATTACCCATTTGCTTAAAGGGAACAACTCAAGTAGAGACTGAATGGTCCGTTTAGAAATTTAAGAACATTTTCAGCAGATTTATTTTTGATGGGAACAAAAGTTGGTGGGACTATTTATCTGCAGTAGCTATAGAGTTCTCAGAGTTCATGTATAACCAGAGTCACCTTGACAAGCTCTGTGCAGGCTTCCTGCTACATGGACTTCCACTCGGAGTCACAGCGCACTCCACTCTCAGGGAGGGGCCCAACAGAGCCTCCTGACAAAGTGCTTGAACTAGAACTTGATCTTGAGATCCCTTGGGACACCTACTGCTCTCTCAATCTACCAAATGTATTAGGTCAATTTAATTAGGGAAGTTAGCTTTTTTCAAATCCTTAATTACCTTAAAAATGACACAAATAGTAAGAAGCAGAAGAAGAATGAAAGTGTTAAATTTTTGCATTTAAAAAATAAATATTTGAATTAATAGGGATTGGCAAAGGTTTCTCATTTGGGATTTCCTATATAACAGCTTGGTTCACTGTGAATGGTGAGATCTTGAGATAAAGAGGTGACATAAAACCTCTTACACCTATCACTTTTGTGACAACCACCAAACCCTTTTTCTTTTTTGATCCTAGATTCTTGAAGTCTTCTTGATTGCCTTCCATTAGACTTTCTATGGGCCATAGGATTTATTTTTTACACTATTTCTTTTCTCTCTTTCAGATTAAATAGTACCTTTGAGCTCTGGCTGCAGTGTCTTTCACTAGCGCTTCCCTACATGTTTATCATCCTCTGGATACAAAAACATACATAATACGCTTCGTAGGAGCCAGTCTCTTTTTCTCCCACTCCAACGAAATCTTTACTTTTTACCCTACATTCTTACTTTTACCAATTCGATTAAAATAATAAGAAGAAAATGGCTTACTCACCTTTGGCCTATTACCTAAAAGTCTTCATTACTTAACCTCTGCCCTTAAAGGAATGTCCCTAGTTAAACAGATTCGCACTGATTCTCTGATAGATATCTCTGCTCGGCCTCTTGATCTCAACATTCTTTTCTGATGTATACATTTGTCTGTATTTATCTTTTCTTCTTTCAAACTAAAAAATCTTTGAGATAATGAGTCTTATAAGATTTCCATATTATTATTGACATATCATTTCCATATTCCTCAAGTTCTTACTCTGGTAATGCAGTATATACTAATTTATTAAATTACTAATGCCGTTCACACCAAAAATAGACTAGAAATAAAACTAAGATGGGATAATCGCTCTAATAGTGAAGGGATGGATATTGTAATAGTGTACCAAGTACACTCCATCTGCACCCAGATTTTAAAAAGGTGATCTGTACATAACTCTCCAGGACTGGTTCCTATTCACTGGGATTTCGTTTTTGACCCAGCAAGAACTTCTCCAAAAGAACTGACTTAGATACTTCTCTAGGGTGATATCATCGGATATAGAAGGCAAAACCAACAGGTCAATACTGGCATGAAAGAGAGGGAGCAAAGTCTATTTTTTTCTTTCCCTAAAAAGCATGCTGGGCATATTAATTACGCATCACCAGCAAAAGGTCACCTCAAATTTGCATAGTGCTCTACAGTTTTAAAGTGCTTTCACAAACAGACCTACAAAGTGAGTAGGGTAGCTCTGCTCATTCTTGTTTTAGATGAGTTACTTAAACATATTTATCTTTTCCTATTCTGGCTCTCTTTAGAAATAATTATTAACTGTTAAGCTAATTTTGGGCCTGCCTCTAAACCAGATTTAGATTACTTGGGCATTCTTTGTTTTTTTCATGAATGTACTTCCCGCACTATAATGAATGCAGAACAGTGTTTAAAGACACATGTAACTAGGTGCAAGTGGCTCATGCCTGTAATCCCAGCACTTTGGGAGGCCAAAGTGGGCGGATCGCTTGAGCCCAGGAGTTGGAGACCAGCCTGAGCAACATAGGAAGACTCCACCTCTACAACAAATTTTAAAAGTTATCTGGGCATGGTAGAAAGCACCTGTAGTCCTAGCTACTTGGGAGGCTGAGGTGGGAGGATTGCTTGAGCCCCAAAGGTCAAGGCTGCAGTGAGCCATGACCACACCACTATACTCCGCCTGGGTGAAAGAGTGAGATCTTGTCTCATAAAAAGAAAAAAAAAAAGACACATTAAAAAAATAGATTCCTTTTTTTCACCTTTATGAAGGTTTAATTGACAAATTAAAAATTGTATATATTTGTGGTGTACAATGTAATGTTTTGTTATATGTATACATTTTGCAATGATTAAATCAAGCTAATTAATATGTCCATAGCCTCACATACTTACCCCTTTTTTGTGTGGTAAGAAAATTGAAGCTCTACTCTTTTAGAAATATTCAAGAATACATTACATTATTACTAACTATAGTTCCCATGCTGTACAGTAGGCCTCCATAACTCATTTCTTCTCCCATGTAACTGGAACTTTGTACCCTTTGACCAACATCTCAGCATTCCTCCCACCCAGATTTGTTTTCTCATTTAAATATCTAATACTTCACAGTCAGAATACTTCAGTACTTATGTCTGAATTCAAGTTACTTCATACTAGGTTTTGCTAATTCTCTGATCAATTCCCCAGCTTAAATTTTCATATTATAACTAAAAAATGAGTTTATTCCATGTATTTCCAACAACAGGGTCTTCTTAGAGCCCGAAGAAGGATAGCACCGAGTTAACATGAGTTGAAAAACATGTCCAAAGGTATCAGCCTCAAACTTCTGTTTTTATGAACCTGCTTTCTTTCTTTTTTTTTTTTTTTTTTGAGACAGAGTCTCGCTCTTTTGCCCAGACTGGAGTGTGGAGTACAGTGGCATGATGATCGGCTCACTGCAACCTTTGCCTCCCAGGTTCAAGCAATTCTCCTGCCTCAGCCTCCCAAGTCACTGGGATTACAGGCGCCTGCCACCATGCCCAGCTAATTTTTGTACTTTTAGTGGAGACAGGGTTTCATCATGTTGACCAGGCTGGTCTCGAACACCTGACCTCAAGTGATCTGCCCGCCTTGGCCTCCCAAAGTTCTGAGATTACAGGCATGAGCCACTGTGCCGCACCATAAACCTGACTCTTAACATTTTTGGAAAGTTCTTAGGGCAGATCCTCTTTTCTGGAAAGGTCCTAGGGAAAAAAAAAGAGATATTTAGGAAAGTAAAGGAAGTATAGTAAGCTGTCTATGTTGCCAAATTATTTTATGTGATTTGCTAAAGTCTGTCTTGATGGTGGATGCCACATTAATTGTTTCATTTCCAATCTGGTACCATTTCACCAATGCTATGATCTGTTTTCAAGGGCAATTACTCATTCTTATTTTGAAAGTGGGAAAAAATCTAATTTTCCATTTTGTGAGAAACAGAAAAGAGGAAACAAACTCAAATGTCACTGTGGCCAGACGTGGTGGTTCACGCCTGTAATCCCAGCACTTTGGGAGGCTGAGGCAGGCAGCCTTGAGGTCAGGAGTTTGAAACCAGCCTGGACAACTTGGTGAAACCTCATCTCTACTAAAAACACAAAAATTAGCTAGGGGTGGTGGCGTGTGCCTGGAATCCCAGCTACTCAGGAGGCTGAGGCAGGTGAATCACTTGAACTCGGGAGGTGGAGGTTGCATTGAGCCAAGATCGCACCACGACATTCTAGTCTGGGCAACAAAGTGGAACTCCATCTCAAAAAAAAAAAAAAAAAATGTCAAATGACACTCTGAATACTGCAGCTGAAATGTTTAAGAGAACTTATGATTTTATTTCCTGAAACCTGCTCCTACCTCGTCCCAGCAAATGATTCTGCCAATGACCTAGTTGTTCAGCGCATAAATATTGGAGTCATTCTTGACTGCCCTTTCTTTCACATCCCATTTTAATCCATCAGCAAACCGCATTGGCTCTACTTTTAAAGATATCTCAAATATGAGCATTTCTGGCCCTCTCCCATGGCTACCACTCATTGAGCCAAGCCACCATCATCTCTTGCGTAGCATGTTGCAATTGTCTCCTAACTGATCTGCTCACTTCCACTCTTACGTCCTTCAGTTTGATTCTTTGCATAGCAGCCATGATTGAACTTTTTCAAAACCATGTCATCTGCTTCTCAAAACCTTTAAGTGGTTTTCCCTTCACAGGTTTAATAAAATTTGAAGTCCTTTCCATGGTCTGCAAGACCTTAAATGATCTGGCCTTGTACCTTTCTGACCTCATTTTCTTTCGCTCTTCTTTTTCACACACTTCTTCGCTCACTGGGCTTGACTTAAACATACAAAACACTCACCTCTTTAGGCTTTGACGCTTACTTCTACCTTAGTCAGGAACATTCTTTTTTTTAACCAGATGGTCACATGAGTAACTTCTCCACTGCATTATAAACTTTGCTTGACTTTGCTAGCTAAAATAACACACCTTCTTCTCTCCTCCATTATTCTCGATCCCCATTTTCTATTTTATTTTTCTTCCTAACATTGAGATTTTACCTACTAGAATGTCAGTTCCATTAGGACAGAGACTTTGTCTTTTGTTCACCAGTGAATCCACAGTGCCTAGAACAGTGCCTGGCACATAGTAGATGCTCAGTAAATATTTATTGGATGAATAAATGAATTATAGGGTACCTACAATAGCACTTGTGATTTTTTAAGTACAAATTTTATAACAGTTATAAAATTAATGCTTAAAAGACAAAGTTTTTAAATTAATGCTTAAAAAAGAAAATAATTTTCATATTTTTTATTTTGGCTAATATTTTATCAGTTTAACAATTTATATATGCATTTTCATCTGAGAATCCTCAAAGATAGAATTGTTATCCTATCTGACAGATGAGGATAACTGAGATTCAGATGCACTAAGTTACTTTCTCAAGAAAACAAAGTTATTTAGTGTTGGAGCTGGGATTCAAACCCAGGTTTCTGATTATAATCAGATGTTCTCTGATACTTCTGGTATAAAAGCAAAGCATTCCAGCCTGGCCAACATGGTGAAAACCCATCTCTACTAAAAATACAAAAATTAGCCAGGCATGGTGGCGGGTGCCTATAATCCCAGCCACTCAGGATGCTGAAGCAGGAGAATCGCCTGAACCCAGGAGGCAGAGGTTGCAGTGAGCCGAGATCGTGCCATTTATAAGAGCGAGAGTCTATCTCAAAAAGAAAGAAAGAAAAGAAAGAAAGAAAAGAAAGAAAGAAAGAAAGAAAGAAAGAAAGAAAGAAAGAAAGAAAGAAAGAAAGAAAGAAAGAAAGAGAGAGAGAAAGAGAAAGAAAGAAAGAGGGAGCGAGAGAGAAAGAAAGAAAGAAAAAGAAAGAAGAAAACAAAGCATGATTTCAGTTATTTTATCCACCATAAATAAGTTTTCACTTGAAAGTCATCTTAAAGTTATGATTGCCTTTACCAGTTTATAGTTTTTCTTTGTGTCTATAAGTTTTCTTTGTCCTCCTTTATCTGTCCTATTTTATCCTACAATTAAAAGTGAAAGATAGGCCAGGAACGGTGGCTCACACCTGTAATCCCAACACTTCGGGAGGCCGAGGCGGGTGGATCACTCGAGGTCAGGAATTCAAGACCATCCAGACTGATCAACATGGTGAAATCCTGTCTCAACTAAAAATACAAAAATTAACCAGGCATGGTGGTGCATGTCTGTAATCCCAGCTACTTGAGAGGCTAAGGCAAGAGAATCGCTTGAACGTGGGAGGTGGAGGTTGCAGTGAGCCAAGATCGCACCATTGCACTCCAGCCTGGGCAACAAGAGTGAAACTCTGTCTTTAAAAAAAAAAAAGTGAAAGCTAATAATAGAGTTAGCAGAAAATTCTAATGAACACATTAATTCAACAAATATTTATTAACCACCTTCTATGTGCTATGTGGGTGTAGAGATGATGGTGTACAAAACATAGGGAGACAGAGAAGAAAATACACACACTTAATGTATTGTGATAAGTACTGTGTTTGGAGACTGTGTCAAGGACAGCGAGCTTTGGGAGCACATTGGAGAGGTACCCAACTCAGGGAAGAGAAGAAATCCCAGGGCAGTGATGTCTTAGCTAGGAACCAAAAACCATGTAAAATTAGGCCTGATAAGATAGTGAAAAGAGGTGGGCACAGGAAGCAGTCCAAGCAAAGAGAATACAAAGATCTGAAGTCAACACAGTTAATTCATGAGACTGTATTTCAATAGAATACAGATACACTGGATTAACTATGAACATACACTTTGGTTTCTCTTCAAATTTTTCCTCGGATCAGGTCACTTCACTGGTTCTGCCTCCATTTCTTATCTATAAAATGGAGGCCATGATACATGGCCATGGTTGTTAAATAATAATAATTATTATAGTAATAGTAACTTCTATTTATTGAATGTTTACTAAATCCCAAGCACATTAATCATCACTTCTACCTATGATATGGCTACTGCTACTATATCTGTTTTACAGATGAATAAACTGAGGCGTATAGTGTTTAAACTTTCCCAAGTTTATACTAGGATATTAGGAAGTGCCAGAACTAGGATTTGAACCCAGTTCTATCTAACACCAATGTACTAGGTCATAAGTACTACATTAAAACATTAAAGAAATCTTTGTTTTGAATACCTGAAAGTTTTGTTATAATAATTTATCATAACCATAAACATAAGAACAGGTACATTAACACCTCAATTGGCTTCTTTTAAAAAAAAAAACTCATCTAAGAATTTTCTTTTCTATTTCCACCACAAATATAAACTTTTTTAAAGTTCTTCAACTTTAACATCACCTTCACCAAAGTATTGTTCTTTATGAACATCAGTCGAATACCCATTATAGTGGCAGGCCCTATTTTAAGGACTTTGCCTTTGATGTTATTAATCCTCACTCCCCTGGGAAACAGATTTTTTCATGTTTTACAGACGAAGAAACCAAAGCTCAAAGAAGTTAAGTAAACTTCTCAAAGTTACATAATTGTTAAGACATGAAGCAGAATTTGGAATTAGATCTATCTGGTACCAAGGCTAATGCTCATTCCATGTTGCCTCAATGTAAAAGCTATCTCAAAATAAAGGGTAAAAGACAAAGTCACATTAAAACACAATATACAGGGTAGGCACAATGCCTCACGCCTATAATCCCAGAGCTTTGGGAGGTGGAGGTGGGAGGATCACTTGAGGTTCTTTTAGTTGGAGACCAGCCTGGGCAACATAGAGAGACCTCGTTCCTACAGAAAATTTAAATATTAGCCAGGTGTGGTAGTGTGTGGCTGTAGTCCCAGTTACTTGGGAGGTTGAGGAGGGAGAATTGCTTGAATCCAGGAGTTTAAGGGTGCAGTGAGCTATGATCATGCCACTATGCTCCATCCTGGGTGAGAGAGTGAGACCCTGGAAAAAAAGAAAGAAGGAGGGCCGAGCGCGGTGGCTCAAGCCTGTAATCCCAGCACTTTGGGAGGCCGAGACGGGCGGATCACAAGGTCAGGAGATCGAGACCATCCTGGCTAACACGGTGAAACCCCGTCTCTACTAAAAAATACAAAAAACTAGCCGGGCGAGGTGGTGGGCGCCTGTAGTCCCAGCTACTCGGGAGGCTGAGGCAGGAGAATGGCGTAAACCCAGGAGGCGGAGCTTGCAGTGAGCTGAGATCCGGCCACTGCACTCCAGCCTGGGCGACAGAGCGAGACTCCGTCTCAAAAAAAAAAAAAGAAAGAAAGAAAGAAGGAAAGAAAGAAAGAGAGAGAGAGGAGGAAGGAAGGAAGGAAGGAAAGGAAGAAGGAAGGAAGGAAGGAAGGAAGGAAGGAAGGAAGGAAGGAAGGAAGGAAGGAAGGAAGGAAGGAAATAAAAAAACACAACAAACAGTAATGTCCAATGAATAGAGAGAAAGCCATCCTGATTTATAAGGCACTTAATTTTTCCCCCATCTAAACATAAACAGAAACTTAAACGAGGCTAAAGAAGTAGTTGAGTTACAAATGAGGATTTTCGGTGTATTAGTTACATTTTCAAATAACATTTTGCACCTTGTTTCGTATATCTTTAACCGTTCCTCCATGTAGTTTGTGCACAAATGAGAAAGCTTTTCAGCTGGGGTATCAATTATACTTTCATATACTATTTTGTATATTATTCACTGTTCCACAAAATTTAACAAATAGACATATAGTTCTATTTAATGAGTATGTCATAATTTAATTAACTAATTTCTTATTACTGAACATGGTTCCAATTTTTAAATATTATCATGTGATAAACACCTTTGTAGACAAATCTTTGCTCTCTAACACTTTTGCGTTTTATTTTATTTATTTATTGCGACAGAGTTTCGCTCTTGTTGCCCAGGCTGGAGTACGGTGGTGCAATCTTGGCTCACTGCAACCTCTGCCTCCCGGGTTCAAGTAATTATCCTGTCTCAGTCCCCCAAGTAGCTGGAATTACAGGTGCCCACCACCAAGCCCAGCTAATTTTTTTGTGTTTTTGATAGAAACAGGGTTTCACCATGCTGCCCAGGCTGGTCTCAAACTCCTGACCTCAGGTGGTCCACCCGCTTTGGCCTCCCAAAGTGCTGGGATCACAGGTGTGCGCCACTGCCTGTCACCTTTGCATTTTAGATTAACCTTTTTTAAAAGGCATAATACACTTCATCCAAATAAGTGGCTCTAGTTGGGGCAATCTCAGTCTGTCCAAGTAGGTGGGAAAAATATTTTACTGTGGATGGTCCTTTCAGTCATCTCTAATTGCCTCTCAAGGTGGCTGCCTACTTTGCCAATTCAGAGGTTAGTTTGGGATAGCATTCTAGAAGTTTGGGAACAGGGACTGTTCCTAGGAAGCCTTACGTGTGATATAAGTGACGCTGTCATATAAGAGAAAGGAAAGAAATTAACTGAAGTAAGTTCTGTTATAGGATGTTAAAGCCAGAAAATATTTAGAAGATTACTTTTTTCTCTACTTTCCCACACAGTAGCCAAGAATGGCAAATAGTCTTCATCTCCATTGCCATCTCTGATTGGTGATGGCTGAAGGAGTGGAGTGTTAAGAAAGTCAAGGTAAAGGGAGAAAGTACAGTAATCACTGAGCTGCAACTTTTAAGGACGAGAGAGAGTAGTGACAGCCTAAGTCACAAATTTGCCATCCTTTAGTAAATGTTTGAATGAATAAATGGATATAATATTAAAAATACAAAATTGGCTTGCATCATTATATTATTTTCTTAAGACTTTAAAAAGTATTTATTTTTTGATCAATTTCTGTAATTCTATTACATTCAAGGTAAAGAGGAGAGGGTGGAGAGCAAATCTCTGTGTATGAAAGCACTTTATAACTAAAAGATCATTATCGACATTATCAATATCAGGCTTAGAAATGTTATTTAGTATTATTATAGTTATGTCATGGCTTTCATAACTGAACTTGCATTTAAAGAGTTTAATAAAGTGGTAATCATCCAGGTCTTTATTTGCAGTGAAATTTCATTCCATTCTTATTTATTTCATAGTTTGAGAGTAATATTTAAGTCTTTAAAGTTTATAAAAGGGGGAGGGCACGGTGGCTCACCCCTATAATCCCAGCACTTTAGGAGGCTGAGGTGAGCAGATCACCTGAGTCCAGGAGCTCGAGACCAGCCTGGGCAACATGGCAAAACCTTGTCTTGCAAAAAATACAAAAATTAGCCAGGCGTGATGGCACATGCCTGTAGTCCAAGCTACGTGCAAGTGTGAGGTGGGAGAATCATTTGAGCCCATGAGGTGGAGGTTGCAGTGAGCTGAGATTGCATCACTGTACTCCAGCCTGGATGACAAAGTGAGACTGTCTCAAAAATAAATAAATAAATAGTAAGTTTGTAAAAGTATTAAAATTAGGCAATTCTTTATTTTGAGCTTTAATTTCTAACGAATCTGCCATGCTATAATAGACGCAGACTTGTTATTCCCTAGAAATGATCCAAACTTTTTGTTATTATTATTTTGTGATAGCATGCAAGACGACAGCGTAGAAGCTTCTACTTCCATATCTCAGCTTCTAAGAGAGAGCTATTTAGCTGAAACCAGACATCGGGGAAACAATGAGAGGAGTCGAGCGGAGCCTTCCTCCAACCCTTTCCATTTTGGCAGTCCTTCTGGGGCCGCTGAAGGAGGCGGAGGCCAAGATGACCTTCCAGATCTTTCAGCCTTTCTGAGCCAAGAAGAATTAGATGAAAGTGTCACTCTGGCAAGACTGGCCATCAATCACGACCCTTTGGAGAAGGCAGATGAAACTCAAGCTAGAAAACGACTTTCTTCTGATCAGATGAAACACACACCTAATTCAAGTTTTGAGCCTAACTTCTGCCAGGATAACCCTCGAAGTCCCACCAGCTCCAAAGAAAGCCTCCAGGAGGCAAAAAAGCCACAGTATTGTTCTGAAACCCAGTCCAAAAAAGTATTCTTAAATAAGGCTGCCGACTTCATTGAAGAGCTATCCTCCCTTTTCAAATCCCACAGCTCCAAAAGGATTAGACCTCGTGCCTGCAAAAACCACAAGAGTAAACTGGAATCTCAAAACAAAGTTATGCAGGAAAACAGCTCCAGTTTCTCAGATCTGTCAGAAAGACGAGAAAGATCTTCTGTTCCCATCCCTATCCCTGCGGATACCAGGGATAATGAAGTGAATCACGCCCTCGAAGAGCAGGAAGCCAAGAGGCGTGAAGCGGAGCAGGCTGCCAGTGAGGCGGCTGGTGGAGACACCACCCCAGGGTCTTCCCCTTCATCTCTGTACTATGAAGAACCTCTGGGGCAACCTCCCCGGTTCACTCAAAAGTTACGGAGCAGAGAAGTTCCAGAAGGAACTCGAGTACAGTTGGATTGCATAGTGGTAGGAATTCCACCACCTCAAGTAAGGTAAAAATGCCCCACTGGTAATGTTGAGTAATGTTGTTTTCCATCTACCATGACCCTCCTAAGTATTATCCTTTAAGTACGTGGTTTCCAAAATTATATACTGTCTTTGAGAAAAGTAGTCGGTGTCTAAAAGCAGCTTGGTCCAATAGAAATGTAAACCTAGTCACGTATGTAGTTTTAATTTCTCTAGTAGCTACATTTTTTTTCATTATTTATTTTATATCTTTTTTTTTTAAATTATACTTTGAGTTCTAGGGTACATGTGCATAACGTGCAGGTTTGTTACATAGGTATACTTGTGCCATGTTGCTGTGCTGCACCCATCAACTCGTCAGCACCCGTAGCTACATTTTTAAAAACTAAAAAGAAGCAAGTGAAATTAAGTTAATAACATACATTATTTAACTAACATATTAAAAACATTATCGTAGGCTGGGCGCAGTGGCTCACGCCTGTAATCTCAGCACTTTGGGAGGCCGAGGCCAGCCGATCACCTGAGGTTGGGAGCTCGAGACCAGCCTGACCAACATGGAGAAACCCCATGTCTACTAAAAATACAAAAATTATCTGGGCATGGTGGCGGGTACCTGTAATCCCAGCTACTCCAGAGGCTAAGGCAGGAGAATAGCTTGGACTCAGGAGACGGAGGTTGTGGTGAGCAGAGATCGCACCACTGCACTCCAGCCTGGGCAACAAGAGCGAAACTCTGTCTCAAAAATAAATAAATAAATAAATAAAATAAAAATAAAAACATTATCATTCAACATGTAACCAGTGTAAGAATTATTAATAAGATATTTTACATTATTTTTATTATACCAGGGATTTGAAATCCAGCGTGAATTCTACACTGACAGCATATTTCAATTTGGATGTTAAATTTTCCTAGGGAATACAACCTTCATTTTGCCTGGGCGCAGTGGCTCACGCCTATAATCCCAGCTCTTGGGAAGGCCGAGGTGGGCAGATCACTTGAGGTCAGAAGTTTGAGACCAGCCTGGCCAACAGGGCGAAACCCCATCTCTACTAAAAATACAAAAAAATTAGCCGGGTGTGGTAACAGGCATCTGTAATACCAGCTACTCAGGAGGCTGAGGCAGAGAGAATTTCTTAAACCTGGGAGGTAGAGGTTGTAGTGAGCCAAGATCACACCACCGTATTCCAGCCTGGGCTATAGATCGAGGCTCCATCTCAAAATAAATAAATCAGGCCAGGAGCGGTGGCTCAGGCCTGTGATCCCAGCACTTTGGGAGGCCGAGGCGGGCAGATCACAAAGTCAGGAGATCGAGACCATCCTGGCTAACATGGTGAAACCCCGTCTCTACCGAAAATACAAAAAAAAATTAGCCTGGCATGGTGGCGGGCGCCTGTAGTCCCAGCTACTCGGGAGGCGGAGGCAGGAGAATGGCGTGAACCTGGGAGGCGGAGCTTGCAGTGAGCCGAGATCGCGCCACTGCACTCCAGCCTGGGCAACAGAGCGAGACTCCTTCAGTAAATAAATAAATAAATAAATAAATAAATAAATAAATAAATATAATTAAAAATTCAGTTATTTAGTTGCACGAACCACATTTCAAGCGCCCAATAACTGCATGTGTCTAATGACTACAGTATTGGACAGTGCAGGGCTATAGTTTATAGCCTAAAAATTGTCTCTATGCAATGAATACCTGCAATATTTTTTTAAACTTTAAAGAAACCCAAATAATAGCATAAAAACCGACAGAACTGGGCTGAGGGTAAAGTCAATTTAAAGATTCATTATACATGTATTAAATGTATTATAAACTTTCAATGTCAGCTTCATGAACACTATGACTGATGGATAGAGAGGATATTCATCTTTTATTTGCCTACCATAGTCAGCTTTTCTGTGAAGCAAATGCAGTATAAGTTTCAGGAGTTCTTGCTTGCCTAGGCTATGCCTGATTTTGCATATTCTAATTTTATTTTACTTTTTAAAGGAGCCCTTCCACATTTATGAGCTTCAGGTCCCACAAAACCTGCAACCAGCCTTAGCCCCCAGAGTAACATGTCCTACCTTTGATTTTATAATGGAATAACATGTGAACAATATGGTTGAAGTGGATTACTTTTGTAGAGAATTCCTGGAATTTAGAGTCCTATAAGAGTTACTTTGTGTTTGTAACTACCTGAATATTACTAGAAAATGATTTCATTACTATTTAGCATTTATTCTCTGTATGTAAATAGGGCATCTGGGCATCATCTTTTTATTTCATAATATTCATATTATAGGACAATAGTAGTATTAATAATAGCATTTTTATTTATACATGCATATTAATTCAAGGGATTCTGGCCCAAAGACATATTCATATATTGATTTTTGCTTTTCAAAGGCAACATAAGGCAATGTAAAATATTATCTCTACAATGGCAGATACATTTGACTATTAGGTTATCCCGCTGACCTCCTTGAGGGCAGGGATTCTGTTGTTTTTACCTTCATGTCTTGAGCACCAAGCACAGCTTTGGGCTCATAGTAGCCACTCAGAAATGTTGAATAAGCTAGTGGATAAGGAAACAGGAAAACAAGAAACTCAACTTAGATTTAAATCAGAAGTGAGACCTTTGGCCTAAGACGTAGCAAAGGGTTGGAACTGAAAACCACAGGGCGGTGTCTGCCCTTCTGCTCTGAACGTGCCTGATGATACTCCCGGAGACTCTGGTCGGTAATGCTAGTGAGATGTCATCACAGCCCCCATGACAGCTACCACTCAGTGGCATCTGGCCAGTCTAAGTAAGCTGGTGAGAACTCCAGTTGTGATACACACAAAACTTAGATTAGTCCTGTCCAATCCATTAGTTTCTGAATATAGATTGATTATTAAAAAAAAATTAGACCAGATCATTCAGGTCTCATCCTACCCATTTTTCAACCATGACAATCTCAGATACAAGAATGAATTCAATTCACTACTAATAAATATCAATTAGGAAGACATTCACCACAAAGCAAAGTAATGTGGTGGCCACTCAGAAACCATTTAATCAGCCAACTAAAAATTTACAAATCTTCAAATTTAAAAGTGAAAGAAATGTACACAGTTTCCATGTAGCAATGCTAATTTTTCCTGGGAAGAATTTCTTTACTGACAGCATTCATACCTGTATCCTAACCACTGGTTCGATGCTAGGAAATTAGTAGGTATATGCTAAATATTTTCTGAATGAATTAGTACTTAATTTTATGACTGCAATTAGATTAAGAACAGAATTAGAATTTTCCAAGTAGACTAGTAGCTGTCATTTTCTTAAGCACAGAATTTATATAACTCCAATCAGAAAGCAAATATGTATTTATTTAGTTTTTACTGTGTGCTCAGCACTGTGATCAGATGACAGACACAATATAAATATGCATCCCTGCCTTCAATGAACTTGCGATACAGTTAAAGAAATAATCCTAATTTTTATAGTACAAACTTTAAGTAGTGTCAGGTGTCACAGAAGGAGCAAAGGACTAGAAAAGTCAAAGAAGTCTTCAGAGATGTAGGAGGATTTTACTTGAACTTTGAATCGTGAAAATTTAGGTAGAAAGTTTCTTATTTACTCATTCAACAAATACTAATTGAGTTACTAAAGTGATTCACTGGGAGTACAAAACAATTGTGAGCTAGTGGAGGTCAGGAATCTTGTTTTGAAACCAAATCTAAAGTCTTCTGAGAGGGTGGCTCACAGTCTAATAGCTAGGAATCAGGCAGACAGCAAACAAATCAATCACTGCAGTATTACGTAATAAGGGCTACGACAGGAGTCTGTAGAGGAGGCAGTGGTGGTTTAAAGGAGTATATGAGTTGCTTAGCCTGGAGCACATGATAAAGGAAGCGTTAACTCAGGAGGTAGAGAATGCCAAGGGTAGAGGGGAAAGCAAGTGCAAAGCTCCCGAGGCAAGTGTTATCAGGGAACCGTAAGTACTCATCTATGTCAAGAACACAGAGTAAAGGTAAGAAAGATTAGAGATAAGGTTGAAGAGGTAGGTGGAAGGAATGGGTCCTTTCAGGCCAGGTCACTTCAACATGTTTATGGAAGGGCACAGGCACTCTTAATTATAATAAGATTTTTTATATGGCAGGGAGGACACTGACCAAACTGGAAAGGACAGTAGAGTCAGATGACTTTGAAGAAGCTTGAAAGCAAAGCAGAGTAGTTCAGGCTTGGTTTCAAAACAAACTGGAAACTATTTAATGTTGTGTATGGGGAAGTAACAAGATGAAAGGGAGGATTTAAGAAGAATTAATCTGGAAGAATAAGTCACATCTGGAAAAAATGAAGCCATGAAGCCACTTAGGAAGCTGCAGAAGGTATCCCAGGCATCTGATGCTCTGGTGGGACTCGGGTGGGTGTGGTAGGAATGAGGAGGAAAGATGTCAGCGAGCAATGTTTAGAAGAAAAGAAATCAAGCTGAACTTGGTGACACACCACAGAGGAAGGACAGGTATACAAAATTTACTCCACAAGTTTGTGGACCTGGACACTTGAGAGAAAGATGGGGTCTCCAGCAAGGATGGAGGCAAGGGAATAAGTGGCTGGTTTGTGGAGGAGGTCGATGGGAATTTGAGTCTGAGGGGACAGATGGACCATTTCCAATAGGCAGGCAGAAATGCAGGACTGAAAGTCCGATGAGAGAGTAGTGGAACTAGAAACATTCCAAGGAATACCCTGGACACTGAGAAAAGCTTGACACAATATCTCTGTACTTACAAAGGAACTGTAAACACAAGTAACACTTGGAACCAACTTCTAGTTGGTTCAGTCCAGTGCTAGAGTGGAGTAGTGTTTTTGACACAGAATCTCTCTCTGTCACTCAGGCTGGAGCGCAATGGCCAGATCTTGGCTCACTGCAACCTCTGCCTCCTGCGTTCAAGCAATTCCCCTGCCTCAGCCTCCCAAGTAACTGGAATTACAGGTGCCCGCCACCACACCCAGCTAATTTTTTTGTATTTTCAGTAGAGATGGGGTTTCACCATGTTGGCCAGGCTGATCTCGAACTCCTGACCTCAGGTGATCCACCTGCCTTGCCCTCCCAAAGTGCTGGGATTGCAGGTGTGAGCTACCACGCCCCGGCCTGGGACACATATATCTTTTTTTTGTCTCTCTCTCTCTCTTTTTTTTTTTTTGAGATGGAGTCTCACTTTGTCACCCAGGCTGGAATGCAGTGGCATGATCTTGGCTCACTGCAACCTCCACCTCCTGGGTTCAAGTAATTCTCCTGCCTCAGCTTCCTGAGTAGCTGGGATTATAGGTGCATGCCACCATGCCCGGCTAAGTTTTGTATTTTTAGTAGAGACGGGGTTTCACCATGTTGGTCAGACTGGTCTTGAACTCCTGACCTCGTGATCTGCCTGCTTCAGCCTCCCAAAGTGCTGGGATTACAGGTGTGAGCCACCGTGCCCAGCCTGGGACACATACATTTTTTAAGATAAAGTAGTGCTATTGGGTTTTGAAGAGGGGTGGAATAGAGACGCCTAGAGCCCTACCTGTTTGTTCGCCACTGAAACTCTTGAGGCATCTCCACAGGACCCAGGAAAACAGATTTTGATTCAGAGGATTTCCTTAAAAAATATATTAAAATAACAAAGTAATGAGACATTTTGGTTTGCTGAAGAGGAACACCACAGTCAATAAGGATAGTATTCTTTTTTGCTATCTTAGCAAGAAAATATAATAAGTATACTGGGCAACTGAAGCCTAACCTATGTGCTCCTGTGTATTATATAATCAGTATTTTGCCCAAGTTCTTGTAACCCTAGTTTAACAGGTTGAAAAATTATTTTGCTTATATTGTTGATTTCCAAGTTAACTGGGTAGAAATTGTTGTATAAGAAGGATGGAATCCTGTATCACTGAAGCTAGTGTGTTTTGCAAGCCTGTTAATCTTTCTTGGACATAGCTTCATTGGAGGAGTTGTCTTAGAAAATGAAATACATTCATGTATTACCCAGAGATGAAAGAGTCTGTGAGAATTCACGGCAAATGGCCATGATCCCTTCTTGTATCCCAGCTCCAAATTCTTTCCCCAGGAATGTACCGCTGGGTAACTCTATGTTTGCTTGTACACAACCTTTCGAGGCAGCACAAATTGACCTTTTATAGATGTTGATGCCTGCTATGGCTGTTAAGTTTTGTTATTGCTGCTTCCAGTCATTTGTTTATAAGTAGTGTAGGAAACAAAACAGTTATAAATAAAAAGCATATCTTAATTTCATATTACACTATTTACAGGCTTTTTCTTTCTACTTTTTGGAAAAATCTAGATACCTTCATTCATTCATTCATCCAACAAATATTAAGTGCCTATTTATGTGCCATATACTGTTGTAGACACTAAGGTTAAAGCAGCAAACAAGACAAATTCCCTGCCTTCATGCAGCATAGAATATAGTAAGGAACACAGATAATAAACACAAATTCCATAACTGTCTATATGATTACAATTGTGATAAATGTTATAAAGGAGGGAGCATATAGCAAAGGGACCAAACCTTGTGGGTTGTGAAGGTTTTCTTGAAAAGCGATATTAAGGCTGAGACATAAAGGACAACTAAGAGTTAGCCTGGCAAGGTAGGCTGTGGGGAAAAGTGGTGCAGGCTTAGGGAATAGAAAATGTGAAGCCCTTGAGGCAGCAAGGTAATTGGTGAGTTTAAGAAATTGAAGAAACAAATTATGTCTTGATGTCACTAAATCTTAAAGAGTGAGGAGGAAATGGTTTGAGATAAGTATAGAGAGAGGCTAGAGGCCAGATTCTCTCTCTCTCTCTCTTTTTAAAATGTGCCTTAAACTAGTTCCAAGCAGTCAGATTCTAAAAGCCTCCTAGAGCAGACTACTCAAAGTGGGTCCGTGGACCAGCAGTGTCAGCTTCACCTGCGACATTGATGGACAGGTAAATTCACAGGCCACATCTCGGACCCACTGAATCAGGATGTCTAGAGAAGAGGCTCAGCCGTCTGTGTTCTAACAAACTGCTGATAATTTGTTGAAGCTAAGCAATGTGTGCAAAGGGGTACATTGTTCTAGTCTCTCTATGTATGTTTGAAGGTTTTCATAATGAAAAGATATTTTAAAATAATATTAGTAACTTTAACATGTTTTAAAACTTTGATACAAGTGAAATCAGAATGTCTATTTTCTTCTACTACTTGAATTTTTTTCTTTAAAAAGTATATCCATGTTACATGCAACTCTAAATCACTTGTTTTCATTGCTATGTAGTCTTTTACTGTACGGCTAGAATACTATATTATTGATGTACATTTGGGTTGTTTACAGGATTTTTCCTAATATGCACAATGTCATTACAAACATTCTAATATACTTGACTGGTACACAAGTTCTTCCTGGTGAATGAGTCTGTTGGGCATAAAATTGCTGGCAGACTATGTATAACTTAAACTTTATGATAATACCAAATTGTTTTGCAAAGGAATTGTTTTGATTTACATTCCCACCGACATTGTGTAAGAGTTTTGGTTGTTCTACATCATTGCCAATATTGATATTATTGTTTGAGACCAGAAGTGTTTCAAATTTCAATTTTTATTGAATTTCGGAATATTTGCATTATACTTACTGGTTGAGCATCCCAAATCTGAGAATTTCAAATCTGAATGGCTCTAATAAACATTTCCTTTGAGTGTTGTCAGCACTCAGAAAATTTTAAATTTTTGTAGCATTTTGGATTACATATTTTTGGATTTGGGACACTCAACCTATACCAGACTTTTAAATTTTTGCCAGTCTGATGGGTATGAAGTACCACTCAAGTGGTTTTGATTTTCATTTCCACAGTTACAAATGAGGCTGAAATTTTTTTGTTTATTGACCTTTCAGGGCTCATATTTTATGAAGGGCCTGTTTACATCTTTCACTCATTTTTCTATTGGATTGTTTGTTCTTTTCTTATTGGTTTACAAAACTTTTAAAATATCCTGGATAGACTGGGCTGGATAGCCTGTAATCCCAGCACTTTGGGAGGCCGAGGCAGGTGGATCACCTGAGGTCAGGAGTTCGAGACTAGCCTGGCCAACATGGTGAAACCTCGTCTCTACTAAAAATACAATAATTAGCCAGACGTGGTGGCAGGCACCTGTAATCCCAGCTACTCGGGAGGCTGAGGCAGGAGAATCGCTTGAACCCAGGAGGTGGAGGTTACAGTGAGCCGAAATTGTGCCATTGCACTCCAACCTGGGGAAAAAGAGTGAAACTCCCTCTCAAAAAAAGAAAAAAAAAGGGACAATGTCCTGGATACTGCTGGATACTAGTCATATAACATGTTATGAAAATATCCTCTTCTGGTTTCATTTATCTTTCTATTTTCTCTTTTTATTTTTATTTTATTTTAATTTATCTTTAGATAATTAGATATTCTTAACTTTAGCTCCAAATTAATTAATTTTTTCCTTTATGATTTTGGTTTTTGTAGTTTGCATCTAGTTTAAGAAATTCTTCCTAACCTCAAAGTCATAAAGATATTCTTGTATTTTGTCTTCCAAAAATTTTATAATTTTGTCTTTCACATTTAAGTTTTTAATTCACTTAAAGTTGATTTTTGTATATGATGTAAAGCAGGAACCCATTTTCATTTTTTAAGATTGAATAGCTAATTATTCTAGCACCAGTTAATGGAAAAGTACATCTTTTCCCCACTGATCTATAGTGTCAATTCATCATAAATTGAAATTCTTAAACGTATGGACTTTCTCTTATTTTCCTGTGGTTTATTTATCTCATTATAATAGGCTTTTCACAGCTCTTGGTTTCCAACTTTTTCATTTTAAGGATGTTCGGCTCTTCTTGCTCTTTTGCCCTCTAATATAAATTTTGGAATCCTTTTATCAAGTTTTAAAATCTAGTCCGGGCACAGTGGCTCACGCTTGTAGTCCCAGCACTTTGGGAGGCTGAGGCAGGTGGATCACTTGAGGTCAGGAGTTCGAGACTAGCCTGGCCAACATGGTGAAAACCCATCTCTACTAAAAATACAATAATTAGCCAGGCGTGGTGGCAGGCGCCTGTAGTCTCAGCTACTTGGGAGGCTGAGGCAAGAGAATTGCTTGAACTCAGGAGGTGGGGGCTGCAGTGAGCCGAGATCGTGTCAGTGCACTCCAGCCTGGGCAACAGATCGAGACTGCATCAAAAAAAAAAAAAAAAAAAAAAATACACTAATAAGATTTTTGGAATTGCATTGAATCTGTAGATCGATTTAGGGGAAGTTGACATCTTTAAAATACTGAGCTTTCATAGTTAAGGACATAGTATGTTTCTCAGTTTTCAAAGGTATTCTTTAATTTCTGTCACCCAGGATGGAGTGCAGTGGCACAGTGATAGCTTACTGTAACCTTGAACTCCCAGATTCAGGTGATCCTCCCGCCTGGTTGTCCTGAGTAGCAGGGACTACAGGTGTGAGCCACTATGCCAGCCTTCATAGACAGTATTCTTTAATTTCTTTCAAAAAAGATTTGTAATCTTTTCTTGGGATCTTATAAATCCTTGGTTAGCTTTATTCATAGGCATCTCATTGTTAATGCTATTATTATTATTATTTTTTTTAATGCTATTATTAATGGTATCTTTGTTAAAAATTACTTTCTATGTTTGTTATATAATAGAAATATAATCAACTTCTATAACCTTGTTAAATTCATTAAACAATTCTCCTTTGGAGGACTTTTCCTCATTCAACAACCACTAAATTTATGGAGATCTATGTATAGATTTTTGGGTGTGTTCTTCCTTTATAATCCTCTATTTCATATTTCATTACTTTTGCTGTTTTGAGCTGACTGAATCCTTTGGTACAATGTTGAACAGAAGTGTCTTGTTCTCTTCAATACATGCTCTAGTCTTATTTCTGATCTTGAAGAGAATGCTTTCTAGTTCTATAATAACATATTCTGTAGGATTTTGTTGTAAGTTCTGATGTCTAAAAATACTAAGATTTTTAAAAATCATGAATGGATGTCGAGTCTTTTCAAGCACTTTTTCTGCATTTATTGAGATTATCATGTGTTTTTCCCCTTTACTCTGTTAGTATGGTAAAGAATATTGATTTTATAATGGTAAGTCAACCTTGAATTCTTTGGATGAACACAATTTTGTCATAATCCACTATCTTTTTATATATTTCAAGATTTTATTTACTAATTTTAAAAAGGATTTTGCATTTTTGTTCAAGTACAAAATTTGCCTCAATTTTCTTTCTCATATTTTTGTCAGAAGATAATTGGCCCCAAGCTCTAAGTGTGATATTTAGTTAGTACAACTGGTATAGCCCATGAGGCTGGTTATAGTTTACATCTTTCTGATTGGTAGTGGCATCCATTCTGAATCAGCAGTTAATTACTTCAAGTATCACTCCTGTCCAGACCACACTGCAAAGGAATGCCAAGATTTAAAGTTTGGGTAGATGACAAAAATCCCCTAAATGAAATTGGCAAGGAACATCCCAAATGGTAGGGGGGATATAGGGCAGTCATAAAAAAGAAGAGTTGCTGCAAGAGGAAGGGGGATATAGGGCAGTCATAAAAAAGAAGAGTTGCTGCAAGAAGGATTAAATAGTTGACTACAGTGAATACTAATTAGAGATCAAGTAAGATGAAAATTGAAAAGTATCATTTGATTTAATAACATGGAGGCCATAATGACCTCAGTAAGGTCAGTTTGAGAGAGTGATGGGCACTGAAGGTAAATTAGAAGTAGTTTAGCAGTGAAAAGGGCATCATCTTCCCAAAATGGTAGACTGAGCATATGGGCCTATCTTCTCTTCCAACACCCCAAAACCTAACTGGAAAATCATATAGAATGCCATGTGCAGACCTGATTTTTTTTTTTTTTCTTTTTGAGATGGAGTCTTGCTCTGTCGCCCAGGCTGGAGTGCAGTGGCATGATCTCAGCTCACTGTAGCCTCCACCTTCTTGGTTCAAGCGATTCTCCTGCCTCAGCCTCTGTAGTAGCTGGGATTATAAGCGCCTGCCATCATACCTGGCTAATTTTTGTATTTTTAGTAGAGACAGGGTTCTGCCATCTTGGCCAGGCTGGTCTCGAACTCCTGACCTCACGTGATCCACTTGCCTCAGCCTCCTAAAGTGCTGGGATTACAGGCATGAGTCACCGTGCCCAGCCTATAGACCTGAAATTTTAACAAATTTCTCAAAGGTAGAAAGCATATAGATGGAAGAGAGTCAAGTTTTGTGGGCCCAGAAGTGTACACAGTTTGGGAAGTCCCCTTTAAGATAAATAATACAAATTGTAAATATGCAATTAGGTATAGGGCTTTGGAAGGGTAGGTGAGGAACCCTGAAGCTTCATTGGCTTCATGGTAAATCTGCCTCTAAGCAGATGGAACCTGATTGACAAGAGAACCCAAAGCCCAAATTATATCCTAGAGAAGACTGTTGCAGAGTAAGGAACTCTCTGGACATGCTCCAGGCTCAGGGGCAAAAGATACAATAAGTGAGAGGGGGCCCAGGGCGGTCAGGGTGATTAATCTGGGAGCTACATTCAGAGCAGCTGTGTAGGTCAGTGCCTCCTGCTTCCCCTGCTTGAGCCACAAGCACTGCCAATTTACACAGAAGCCAGAGCAGCAAATGTGTGCTGGACAAGCAGGGCAGCGTCCCAGATAGCCGGGAGGACTGAGGAGCTACTGGTACACAGTACATGCCTACCTGAAATTATAGTGCTCCTCCCCAGCAATCACTAAAAATATCCCCCTGTAATCAGAGCCAACCTCCACAAAAAAGCAAGATTTTCAAAAAGCTAAGAAGTCAACACCATGAGAGGCTCTAAATTGAACAAATAGAATAATTTACTCTAAAAGAAAGAGCTAACATAGTGAACAGAGGAAGGGAAGAAACCATTCTTCAAACTATGTAACATGCAAAAATTCAAGTACATTGAATTAACAATAACAACAAAACTAAAAAATTCAAGATGTTCATTTGTTCATTCATTCAATAACAATTCATTCAGCACTCCCTACTAGTCTCACTACTATCAGGGACTATTCCAGATACTTGGGATTCATCAGTAAATAAAGCAAAGTTTCCTGCCATATTACATTCTAGATGAGGTGAAGGAGAACAGATAAATATTATATTTAATAAATAAGTAAATTACATAGCAATTTAGTAATAAGTACTGAGACAAAGAAAAAGAAGGATTTCTAGAAGGAGACAATAAAAATTTTCTAGTCACCCCTCCTCAAAGTAATTTAATGTTTAAAAAAACTATTTTAGGAACTGTTTTCATCTTCACATTTATTCATCCTCTGTTTTGTTATATCTAAAACAGGATATGTGGTAAGGGGTGGTATTGATGTCTTGGTGTTAGCCACTACCTATTTATGCTTTTCTTAAGTTACCAAGAAGTTTCTGCCTGGAATAACTCAATAAATTGTTTTATTTTACTTTGTTTTATTTATTTATTTTCTGAGACAGAGTCTCACTCCTTCACTTAGGCTGGAGTCCAGTGGCGCCATCTTGGCTCACGGCAACCTTTGTCTCCTGGGTTCAAGTGATTCTCGCACCTCAGCCTCCCGAGTAGCTGGGATTACAGGCATGCACTACCACGCCTGGCTAATTTTTGTATTTTTAGTAGAGATGGGGATTTCGCCATGTTGGCCAGGCTGGTCTCGAACTCCTGACCTCAAGTGATCTGCCTGCCTCAGCCTCCCAAAGTGCTGGGATTACAGGCGTGAGCCACCATGACCGGCCAGAACTCAATAAATTTTAAGAACACTTAAAACATAGACATATCCTCCCGCTTACACCATACCCTCCCATGAGTGGAACATGGACATGAAGACTTAAGTTTACTAACTCAGTAGCAGTCAAACAGGACATACAAATTGTGTCACAAAATTCAACATAACTTTTTTAGACGTCTATTATTATCTTATTGTCCAATATACTCCAGTTGCACTCTGTATATGAAGAAGAGTTGCTTTGATGCTTGGAAAGAGCTGGAAACATGAGTAAGTAAATGTACTATTTCTTGGCTGTGTTTTAGGCCCCACGTTCTTCACTTAAGAGGTCAAGCATTGTTAAATGAAGCTGGGCAAAGACAATTAAAGGAAAGTCCTTTTCTAGTGCCCAGGCCTTCTTGAAAAAATGAAAACGAAAAAAACTTGAGGCTATAATGACCCTAACTGAGTTCATTCAGTTAACATTCATACAACAAATATGTTTTGAGCAGCTGAAACGTACCATACACTGTGCTAGGTGTGAGATAGACAGAGGTAAACAAAACAAACGAGATAATTTCTGCCCTTGTGTTTATTGTCCAGTAAGGAAGAGAAACATTAAAACAAATAAAACTACAAATAAATATATAATTATAAAATATATAAAGGTTCCAGAAAGGAAAAGAACAGGGTGTTAGGAGAGGGAATAACAGAAGTTGGGATAGAGACTTTGGAAGGGCTGGGGCATGGTTAAAGAAAGACTCTGAGTAATCATTCTTTTAACAAGCGTTATTACTGGTGAGTCAGAATAACACATTCAAATTACGTTTAGAAGTTGTTAATGTGCTAAAACAATGAGTCATAATATTTATCCAAGCCATGTTTTAGAAGAAATAGTAACCTCACAGCAGAATGGTGACACGCAGTCAAAAGTCCAGTTAAATCTGAAAAATGTGTCTCTTCAGTGTCTTCCTTCTTTCTTCCTAGGCTTGCTAGCTAGCCAAATGAGCAGATCTGGCAAGCCATCTTTGTGCATGAAAGGTGGGTCCTTTTCTTTAACCATCTGGACCTGCCCTATTTATCCCGATCATTGACTCATTTCTATTGAGCCATGAATCATACCTGGCATCTACTGCCATTCTGTAAGTGTCATGAGGATTTGGTGTTCTAAAAACATGCTGCCAGTCAGGCCATTTCTATGAAAGCATTCCCTAACATGGATGGAGGTTTAAGAGTATGGTTCCCCCTGACCCTCAAAAGTCTTCAGCATAGCTGGGTAAATTTAATACCTTTTCAGAAGCCAGCCTGATCCGTGCCTAATTTCTGAGTGGGTCATGCTGTTAAAGTCAGAGTGACGGTTACGGATTGTTTTTTTAGGCCTGCTGAGGCCATCCTGGCCATCTGAGTAAGGACAAAAACACTTCTGACAGAGAGTTTGGGTGTTTGAATCATTCCATTTATCTCCCTCTGGCTATCCAATTGCTCATAGATGTTTCCACTCTCATTTTGGTAAGGATGAGAAATGTTCTCTAAAGAATTTAAATAATCCTATAATGTTTGTATAATGGAAAGTATTAGTTTTGAAATAGCTATTGATATTTGTTTTATCAAATTAATAGAGTTACATTGCTTTAAAAGCCAAATGCTATTAAAGAACAGACCATTTTCAACACTTTTTTGCAATTTTCTGTTTATTTACCGCTAGCTTCTAAATAACATGACAGTGGTTCAAATTTTTTGTTCTCAGGATCCCTTTACAATCTTAAAAATCAATGAGGCCCAAAGGAGGTTTTATGTGAATTGTAATATTTTATTTATTTATCATATTAGAATTTAAAACTGAAAAAATATTTTAAATATTTTTTTATTCATTTTTAAATAGTAATAATAAACATGTTAACAAAAAATGTTATAAAAAATAACTGCATTTTCCAAAACAAACAAAAAACCATTTAGTGAGAAGAGTAGCATTGTTTTTCAATGTTTGCCTATCTCTTTAATATCTGGTTTAATGGAAGACAGCTGGATCCTCACATTGGTTTCTGCATCCAGTTTGTTGTGTTATGTTGTTTGGGTTGAAGTAAATTTTTAAAAATTCAACCTTACACTGTTTTGTAGTCAGAAACAGGAGGAGTATTTTAATAGTCTTTTCAGGAAATTGTGGCTATTCTTATTTGATACTATATTAAAATTAACTAGCAGTTGTTTTTGAAAGATTCGTTGCAATGTGAAATCTGAAACCACACCAATAAACTTTTATACTCTGCTGTACTGAAACCTACTGGTCTGTCTTGAACTTTGAATGGATAATATCACGCATTGGTCATCAGGAAAATGAGTAATGCAGATCTTCCAAAAGGTGATACATTTTGTTATATAATATTTTAAAATCACATTTGTTAATATCATCACTGATTTCATAAAAAATTATTTAAGTATTGGAAAACCATAAACTTACCGTGGAGGATAAAAGTTTTCCAAACTTCTAATTTTCCCTTGAAACCTCAGATTTTTTCATTCCAACAAATATAGTCAGGTTTTTTTTTACTTGAAATGTCAGGTTTACTTCCTTCATTTTTGAGAAAATGTCTGCTGAATACCCAAGTTTGAATAACCACAATTTGTCTATCATTTGTTCTTTCAAGTTAAAATATTGTTTCATGCATTAAGCAGTTAGTTCAACCCTTAATGTCAACATCACACAAGTGTTCTTCCATATGCAACAGATTTTTATGCTATTAATACTTATGCTATTAATACTTCTCATTTTACCACCCAAATATTAAGAACACATGGTCTCAAGGTGGAGATTAATAAAAGTAATGATTTTTACTGCTTCATCAAGGACATTTTTTGGTGAAACGGAATTTTTCTTTTTCTTTCTTTTTTTTTTTTTTTTTGTGATAGAGTCTCTCTCACATAGTGCAGGCTGGAGTGCAGTGCCGCGATTTTGGCTCATTGCAACCTCCGTGCCTCCTGGGTTCAAGCGATTCTCCTTCCTCAGTCTCCTGAGTAGCTGGGATTACAGGTGTGTGCCACCACACCTAGCTAATTTTTGTACTTTTAGTAGAGTTGGTTTTTTTCCATGTTGGTCAGGCTGGTCTCGAACTCCTGACCTCAGGTGATCCACCCGCCTCAGCCTCCCAAAATGCTAGGATTACAGGCGTGAGCCACCCACCACACCTGGCCTCTTTTTCTTTCTTCTTTCTTTTTTTAAACAGCAAGTGTGGTGGTAAATGCAATAACCACTAATCAGTTTTGCAACAGTGCTTTAATTTGTGTTGCTAAAGCACCAGCAGTTAGACCTACAGTGGCTTTTGCATCATCAGTGTAAATGTTAACACAATGAAAAGGCAAATAATACCTTTGCATTATATAAAACTGGTTCTGTCTTCACAGAAAGTGAGCTACACCTTCAGAACCACTGTGATATGCTTCTACCACTATTGCTTGCTTGGTTTGCTGATGTTAGCTATTTCTGCTGACTTCCTATTCTGCAAGATGAAGGGTTAGCACCCCTTACACTAGCATTCCCCTTGCTCTTTTCTTTATCACTTCATTATAATCATCACACTGTGGTTTAGAAAACTGCTTACCATCCTGTTACTACCTAAGTATTGTTCACTACCAAGCCTGGTAGGGTAAAGTGAATGTTTCTTTGCTCATACAACTCTTTATTTTGACCTTAAAGTGGATGACACTATTTTTTTTTAAATGCTTAGTTCTATTTTTCTATTGCAAATTTGTCTTAATTCGCCAACAGATTTGTGTAACTTCTCCTAAATATTCTCTTCCATGCAGCTTTGGTGATCCATAAGGACCATGTTTTTCCCTAGAGAAATCCGTTTAGAAGCCCTTCCTCCTGCTCCAACATGGAGCAGCTGCTGGTTCAGCCTGCAACTCAGCTTTCATTTTGGGACATTCACTAATGGCTCAGAAAAGGAGAGGTGACCTAGTGGGGAGATCTAAAAGCTCATTTTCCAAATTTGTAACCAACCTCCCTGTTGTAAGCTCTGTATCTCTTCCCCCATTGTCAGCAACCTTGTGTCTCCAAATCCCAAAACTTTCTGGGGTTCTGCTGCACAAATTGGCTTCTTCTTTCACTAATATCCCCAAGTGGGCACTTGGTTTCCACATTTCTCAGATCTCCTGGCTCCTCAACCTTCTTTCCACCTTCCAAGCGTTTTGAAGTCTTAGGTCTGCTATTGTCTCCCCTTCCATTCTTTTTGTCCTTATGGTTTTGTACCTTTAAAAAATTATTTTATTCTCATTTTTGGGGCATTTCAGGAGGATAGTAAAGATAAATATATGTGATCCATATGTCATGTTTAATCGGACATCCAGTATTTGAATTTGGAGCTGCACATGCTCTGAGGATTTGTTTGTACAAGCTCCTTGTGGTCTTGGTAGTTTTATGCTTTGGGAGATTTATGAACCCATTTCAGCAGCTCTATGTACTGCTGCTGCCACAGCAGAAATCAAAGGTTGCCATAGAACTTGATGAAGTAAATAACAAATACTTAGAAAATATTAACTATGAATTTTTTCCCATCATTCAATCTTTCAACAAACCTATCAAACACTTAGTTTTCTGAGTTCCTACCATGTTCCAGGGCGCTATTGTAGGTGCTGGCATTGTAGTGGTGAATAAGACCAATACGGTCCTCTCGTGCACTTTGCAGTCTAGTGAAGGGAGCAAACCACAACAAAATAAACAAGTATATAAGACAATTTCAGATAGTAATAAATGTTATGAAGATAACAAAAGAGGGTAATGTGCTAGAGTGACTGAGGATAAGGGGGCTATATTGGGAAGAGGGTCAGGGAAGGCCTCTCTGAGAAGGCAACATTTCAGCTGAGATCTGACTCATGAGAAGGACCTATCTTTGTAAAGATCTGGGGGAGGAGGGTTTCAGGAAGTACCAAAATTCCAAAGTGGGGAAAAGCTTATGTGTTCACAGAATCAAAAGACCAATGTGGTTGGAACGTAGTGAAGGGAAGAGTGATGGGAGATGTGGTCCAGAAATCAGAGCTGGAAAGGCAAATTTGGATGTTGTCCCAAATAGAGGTAATAATTGAAATTATAGGATGAGATAAGAAGGCCAAAGGAGAGAGTATATAGAAAACTATGGTAGGCACTGTGGATGCTTACAAGAGCATCTAAGACACTGTCTTTACCTTCAAAGAATTTACAACCTAGGAAACTGGACACATTTTCAAAATAGAAAATAATAAAAGAGTGCGTAATCAAGTATTTGCATGACATAGTATTTTTTTTTTTAGGTGAAGTTAGAAAATGTAACAATTATTCACAATTGATAGTAAAATATAGCTTTGTGGAGGAGGTGATATCTGAGCAGAAGTTTGATGAAAATAATAAAAGAGTGTGTAATCAAGTATTTGCATGACATAATATATGGGTTTTTTTTTTTTAGGTGAAGTTAGAAAACATAACAATTATTCAGAATTGATAGTAAAATATAGCTTTGTGGAGGAGGTGATATCTGAGCAGAATATTTGTAGTAGCTGAAAGGCAGAAAAAGAGAATCTCAGAGAGAAAAAACATGGGCAGACTTGAATGTTGGGGCGTGACCATGACATATTCATGGAATAATAAAGAATAGCTTGACTGTTGGGAAGTAGTTGAACAGGTGAGTTTTCTTCAGTGTGCTTTAGAATCTTGCCTTCACCTAAAGGCAATATGTGTGTGGTGACTCATTCCTATAATCCCAGCACTTTGGAAGGCCAAGGCAGATGAATTGCTTGAGCCCAGGAGTTCAAGACCAGCCTGGGCAGCATAGCAAAACCCATATCTACTAAAAATACAAAAATTAGCCAGGTGTGGCAGCACGTGCCTGTGCTCCCAGCTACTTGGAAGGCTGAGGTGGGAGGATCACCTGAGTCCGGGGAGGTTGAGGCTGGAGTGAGCCATGATCATGCCACTGCACTTCAGGGCAACAGAGTGAGACCCATCCCTCCCCCAAAAAAAAGGAGGCCGGGCGTGGTGGCTCATGCCTGTAATCCCAGCACTTTGGGAGTCTGAGGCGGGTAGATCACAAGGTCAAGAGATCAAGACCATTCTGGTCAACATGGTGAAACCCTGTCTCTACTAAAAATACAAAAATTAGCTGGGTGTGGTGGTGTGCAGTGTGCACCTGTTGTCCCTGCTCAGGAGGCTGAGGCAGGAGAATCACTTGAACCCAGGAGGCGGAGGTTGCAGTGAGCAGAGTTCGGACCACTACACTCTAACCTGGTGACAGAGCGAGACTCGGTCTCAAAAAAAAAAAAAAAAAAAAAAAAAGAATCTTGCTGTATAAATGGTAGGAGGGAGAAGACGGATTTCAGCACTGAGTGATTAGATCTAAATTACAGGAAAGATTAGCAACTGCCAGGGCTACTTAATTTTTGACACTTAGTAGTTATTATACCTCCCAGTTAATTACTTTTTATTAAATTGATTAACAGTTATTATTTCAAAAAATGAAAAAATGTAAAAGGGTACATTGAGCCAGGCCAGGCGTGGTGGCTCACACCTGTAATCCCAGCACTTCGGGAGGCCAAAGTGGGCGGATCAGGAGGTCAGGAGTTCGAGACCAGCCTGGTCTAAATGGCGAAACCCCATCTCTATTAAAAATACAAAAATTAGCTGGGCATGGTTGCAGGCGCCTGTAATCCCAGCTACTTGGGAGGCTGAGGCAGGAGAATCGCTTGAACCCAAGAGGCAGAGGTTGCAGTGAGCCGAGATCGCGCCATTGCACTCCAGCCTGGGTGACAGAGTGAGACTCCATCTCAAAAAAAAAAAAGGGTACATTGAGCCATCTCACTCCTATCTGTCCTTATCCATCTTGTTTCCCTTTGCCCCTAATAGCCGCTTATGATTTGCATTTTATTCTTTCCAATTTTCTTTCTGCAAATGCAAACAACATGAACGTATCTTATTTCTTGTCCCCCATAAGGTCATATTCACAAGTATGGGGGTGGGGTAGAACTTCCACATATCTATGGCAGGACGACATAATGCAACCCGTAAACCCCATTTCTCACACAAGGCTAGCACCCTATATGCACTCTTTTGCACCTTACTGTTAAAATTCAATTATATATCTTGGGATTCTTTCCATGTTAGTACACAGTGATCATTCTCATCTTCTTTTTAGAGCAGCATAGTATTCCATTGTGTGGCTGCATCAGTCCCCTGAGGATGAATGCCTGAATAGTTTACAATGTTTTGCTGCTTGAATGAGTAGCCTATACATTCGTCATTTTGTACGTATGCAAGTGGATCTGTACAAGATTCCCACAAGTGGGATTGTTGGGTCCAAGGATATTTGCATCTGTAATTCTGGCAGTATTGGCAGACTTCTTTCATAGGGTTTATGCCATTCACACTAGCAACGCATAAGAGTGGTCAAACATTTAGACTTTTGCCAATCTTCTAGGTGAAGAATGGAATTTCCATTTAATTTTAATGTCCATTTCTCTTATTATGCACCTCTACATTTTAAACATTATTTTATATAGTATTTTTGGTAAACTTTGGCCAGAAAACTAGGCTGTAATATAAATTTCTAACTTCAAGGATATAGAATTGAAAGAAAATATAGTAACCTATAGAAACATATTTACCGTGGGTTATTTGCCAGAGTTGGGCCACTCCTGGGAGAATATGACCCCTCCTCCTTACTCTGATGGTTCAAGTAACAGAACAAATTAATTTTCATTTAGTTAGGTCAGATGAAACTTAATAGAAAGAAATGAGTGTCCTCAACTTTACGAACTTGTATTATCTTTTACATTCTCTCTACATAAGCTAATGTAGCACTTAATGCATATGATAGGAATCAGAAAGTCATTTTAGGAGAAGCCAAGTTCCGCATCAAAGACCCCGATCTTTGTACTTGGCTGTTCCTGCTTTCTCACCAGTTTTCTCAGTTGTACCATTCTTAACTGGAGCTACTTTCTAATTTCCTGAGTGTGGTGTCAATGCGGTTTGAATACTGCCAACTCTTCTCACTGTTATAAAAAAATAATGTTATAATGATGGGGGTTTTTTGTTGTTGATTCTGACTTTAAATGAAGCTCATTTAAGAGAATATCTGGAGCTGTCAATGTTACTGTCTCGCATTTGGGTCATGTCCAATGACCATATTCTTTTCCCTGCAGGTGGTACTGTGAAGGCAAGGAGCTTGAAAATTCCCCAGACATTCACATCGTCCAGGCAGGAAATCTGCACTCACTGACCATTGCGGAAGCCTTTGAAGAGGACACAGGACGCTATTCCTGCTTTGCTTCTAACATCTATGGGACAGATTCAACTTCTGCTGAGATTTATATAGAAGGTATATGACACTTAATAGTAAGACATTTAGTTATACTAAATAAATATTTATTGAGGGCCTCCTCTACCACACGCTATTCTAGGCAATGAGGATACAGCAGTGAACCAAGTAGACAAAAATGCTTAGGCTCATTTACTGATGATTTACATTACATGATGGGAAAGACAGAAAATAAACAAGATAAACAAATAAAATATATGATATGATAGGTTTATATAAACACTGTGAAAGAAATAAAAAGCAAGAAAAAGAGATGGGAATAGCACATGTGTGAATGTGGGAGGTGGAGGGGTGGGGAATGAGCCACAAGGTCCTTTGAGAGAAATTTACTCTAGGCAGAAAAATCAGCAAGTACAGTGGCCCTGAGGGTAGGAGTGTGCTTGTCTTAAGGTACAGAGATGAACCAATGTGGCCAGGGTGGAGTGAGCAAGAAAGTAACAGAAGATGAGGTCGAAAGGTAAGACGGGGTGGAAGTGGAAGGAGGGAGGTAAGCAGACCACAAAAGTCCTTGTAGGTCGTTACAGGAACTTTGGTTTTGACCCTGAGGTAGATGAGAAGTTCTGGAGCATTCTGAGCAAAGACATAACATGATCTTAGTTTTTTTGTTTTGTTTTGTTTTTTAGACGGAGTCTCACTCTATTGCCCAGGCTGGAGTGCAGTGACACGATCTCGGCCCACTGCAACTTCCGCCTCCTGGGTTCAAATGATTCTCGTGCCTCAGCCTCCCAAGTAGCTGGGATTACAAGCGTGTGCCACCACACCTGGCTAATTTTTGTATTTTTAGTAGAGATGGTGTTTCAACATACTGGCCAGGCTGGTCTCAAACTCCTCACCTCAAGTGATCCGCCCACCTCAGCCTCCCAAAGTGCTGGGATTATAGGTGTGAGTCACTGCACCTGGACGATCTGACTTAACAGTCACTCTGGCTGCTGTTTGAGAATATACTGCAGGGAGTCAAGGGTAGATGCATGGATACCATTTGGGAACACTGGAAAGGCATTTACATTGGCATCAAGTTTATATGATTAATTTGGGGCGAAAAAAATCAACTTATGCTCCTTTGTATCTACCTAAATTTGTGCTCCTATTTTATCTTATCCTCTGAATTTTGTCTGCAGATCATTCTTTAGCACCTTTTTTTTTGTTGTTTTTAACCAATAATACTTTATGTATGCCTTGGTTTTAGCATTTAAACATATTATTATGGTATAGATGCCCATTTATCAACTAGATTGTAAGGCCAGGACTTATTTACATCTCCAATATGTATTTGTACAACGTACTTACATAGTACCAAGTACATAGTGAGTATTTGGTAAACATTTTTTGAATAAATACATGAATAGAAATGTGTTGTATGTGTATGTGTTTTTATCCTCACATTTTTGGAGTCCAATAAATACCTCCAGATTTAGCTGTGTTATATCTTCGTGGAATGCACTATCTTGAGAAGTAAATCCAGGATCAAAGCTCTGCTAACAGTGCTGAGATTCAATTGCTGGGTTTTTGTTTTTGTTTTTTCTTTGTGGCAAAAAGACTTTAAACACCCCCTCTCTCACGATGAAGTATGACTCGTTAATATTAGACTGAACGGAAGAGGATCCACCTACACCTACAGTGTTTGGAATCCAGTGTAATCCCTTCTTATATTCAATCTGTGTAGGCCAAGAGCAAGAGGACTTATGAACACCAGAGAATGTCTGCAAATACTGCTTTGTTAGGCCAAAGGCATCAGCAGGTGCTTTACATACAAGAACACTTAGAAGTTGGGTCAGTGGCCGAGCGCGGTGACTCACATCTATAATCCCAGCACTTTGGGAGGCCGAAGCGGGCAGATCACGAGATCAGGAAATCGAGATCATCCTGGCTAACATGGTGAAACCCCGTCTCTACTGAAAATACAAAAAAAAATTAGCCGGGCGTGGTGGCGGGCACCTGTGGTCACAGCTACTCCGGAGGCTGAGGCAGGAGAATGGCGTGAACCCGGGAGGCGGAGCTTGCAGTGAGCCGAGATGGCGCCACTGCACCCCAGCCTGGGTGACAGAGTGAGACTCTCTCAAAAAAGAAAAAAAAGAAAAAAAAAAAAAAGAAGTTGAGTCAGTTAATTTGAACACTAGCACTAACTAGACATGTGACCTTGAGCAATTCCTTCAACTTCTTAAGGCCTATTTCCTCGTTTGTTAAGTTGGGTGTTAGTGTAGGGAATCACTGAGTTCATTTCTAAGATTCTGTAGGTATTCAGATATCTAGGAATCAGGTAAACAAATTATCATCTTAAAAATCTTATGTCGTGTTTAGGAACCAATTTAAGAAATTATCATCTTAACAATCTTGTGTCTTGTTTTTATTTTTCCAGGGGTTTCTTCTTCTGACTCAGAAGGGGACCCTAACAAGGAAGAGATGAATCGGTAATTCTGATTTTCTGTCTTATAGCTTTAGCATCCTCAGATCAATTAATAGCTTAAAAAGCGCTATTAATTGGTTACTAGAACTTAAGGAGGGCGGCTCCAGGGTTTGACCACAAAATTAAATGAATTAAACAATTAAACAAACTGAGTGGATTTGAAGAAGACCCTACTTTTGCTTAAGTCTTGCCTAGCAGATTAATTTGAATCTTTCCAATTTACTCCCTACAGAGGATGAGCTCCTTAGGTGCAGAAATCCTTTGTGTATGCCTACCTTGAAATGATAAGTTGCTTCTAGCTTTTGTGCAGATATGAACATTCATAACCAGAGTAAATGATCCCTCTTTGACCCCCTTCCTTTATCATTCTCGTGGCCTTGAGTTAACTCCTCCTTCTCTCCTGCCTTTTATGCCAACCGCCTCCTTAGAGGGCTTTCTGTCTGCTTCTGCCTTTTTCTCTGTTTTACAGTGTCCAAACTACAACCAGTTATTCTCTAAAAGAGATCAAGATTCTGATCCTATTGTTTTTCTGACTCAGAAAAAGATTATTATCTATGAGAAAACGAAAATCAAACACGAAACAAGCAGCAACATTTAAAAAAAATCTTAACGTGGCATACATACAAAGCCTTATTCAGTAGAGCATCAACCAAGTTTTTCTGTCCCCTCCTCCCTTCTCCACCTCAGGCTGTCTACATTGTTGACATCTCACCCAAGTCATGTATAGTTCCTCTTCACTCCTTCGTTCAAGCTATTCACTTTGCTAGGATTGCCCTATCTTCTCTGTCTAGCAAACTCTTATTTATCCTACAAAACCCAGTTTAAATGTTCTTTCTCTTCGAACTCTGTAATAAACTTCTCCCCTATTGCACAAGCATCACTCCTTCCTTGTGACTTCCATAATGTGTTACAAACCTAAGGGGTATGAATTTTGATCTATAAACTTAAATAATCAAGAAATATTCCATTTGTTTCTTTGCTCTAAATCTACTTGTAGTTGTTGGGATTTAGCCTCAGGTGTGTATCATAGAGACTCAAATTAACTGTGACTTAAATGAAACAGATATTTATTTCATATTTACATACAAATCTAAATTTGGTGGGTAAAACGACTCCACATTCCACTAGGCTCCTGTCTGCTTCCTGTTTTCTGCTTTATCTCACGCTGAGATGTTGCCCTCATCTTCTTAGGCTAAAATAGAAAGAAATAAAGGCTTGTCAGCCTTTTAAGGTCATCTCTCTTAAAATACATATACCACTATCCCTCATATCCCATAACCAGAAAGTACTCGTGTGGCAACACCTAGCTGCAGTGAATGTGGGATATGTAGTCTTTATTTGGAGTAACGTCGTAAATAAATCAGGTATTCTATTATTGTAGAAGAAGAAAACAGATGCTTTGGACACACTGATTGGCTCTGCATCAGCACATCACTCTGTTTGAGACCAGATGATGCCTGGTTGGGGAAAACATTCAGTCTGGTATTGAGTGTCACTTTCCCCCTCACAGTTTTACAATGAGCCATAGAGAGAGAGAGCAGTTTTGAAGCAAGTGCCATTCTAAACACATTACCTGAATTATCTCATTTAATCCTCACAAAACCCTATGAGATAAAAATTTTGTATTACTTATTTGTTTGTTTTGAGACAGAGTGTTGTCTGTTGCCCAGGCTAGAGTGCTGTGGTGCGAGGTCAGTTCACTGCAACCTCTGCCACCCAGGTTCAAACGATTCTCCCACCTCAGCCTCCCAAGAAGCTGGAATTACAGGCACACGCCACCATGCCTGGTTAATTTTTTTGTATTTTTAGTAGAGATGGGGTTTCGCCATATTGGCCAGGCTGGTCTCAAACTCTTGGCCTCAAGTGATCCACCCACTTCAACCTCCCAGAGTGCTAATATTATAGGTGTGAGCCACCGTGCCCCCCACAGGAATTATTATTTCCCCATTTTAGAGATGAGGAAGTTGAGGCAAAAAGATATAACCCCTAGACCAAAGGAAAGCCTTCTGTCTTCAGTCATCTATCCATGGGTTACAGGTGAGAGACCCATGTCCCAAATTCCAAGTTCCCTTCAAGCCCAGAGCTTGTTGCTTTCTGACATGTGTAATTACTGATATCTTTAACAAGACTGAGAGTCCTTTACTGAGAGAGATGGCCTTCCCCTCTGGACGCAGGTTCTCCCTGGGGTCAGGTTCTCTGGCAAGATCCACAGACCTCTGTCTCTTCCATAGCAAAACTAAAATAATCTCCCCTCTGCAGCCTTCTCAAGAATACTTGCTGGCTCTCTTGCCCTTCAAATACTCTCTTTAATTTGTATAAACTTGAAGAGCTTGTTGACTTTATGCCATTTCTGCTTTTTGTCATGCCAAATTCTCAGAGGTTAAGTTTTATATATATGAGACCCTGTCTTGGATAAGAGGTATAGATTTACAAAGCCTGGCCTCTTACTTGAAATGGGAGGGGGAGGGAAACTACCGAGGGTAACAACAAAACGAATCTCAAAAAATTACCTTCTGCACGTGGTTCCGTCACCGCATTTGTCTTGGATCTCAGTTAACTGTTAATATGTTTGACTCCCTGGCTACACTGAGAACAACGGCCCAAGGACAGGAATAGTGTCTTACTCATTTTCATGTTTGCATTGCCTAACAAAGTGTGTGGCAAAAATGCCCTTGCTCAATGTTTGTAAAATATCATCAAACCAAGATTTTTATTACACTCACCTGTAAGCAGTGATGCCATTACTAGTTTTCCTAAAATAATTTTCACGAAGAGTGATAGGTCTGTTTTATAATCTGTATTTTAATAATTTCTCAGAATCCAGAAGCCAAATGAGGTGTCATCTCCTCCCACTACCTCTGCAGCCATTCCTCCAGCAGTACCCCAAGCCCAGCATTTGGTGGCCCAACCTGGTGTGGCAACCATCCAGCAGGTACAAGAATCTAAGTGAAACACAAGTGCCGTCCACTGTGACAGACAGGCATGGTGACCGTGACCATCTTGCATGGCATGATCCGTGTTCTTCTCAGGTGCAACTCCATCATCAGGATAATCACCTTGTATTTCTGGTGTTTGAGAGCAGTGGTTCCTGTTGCTTTGGGAACATATTCTCGGGCTTCCTAGGCAAATTTCTGAGGAAAAGAAATGCTTTACAAATTAGTCCCTGGCTTCTCAGCTTCCTAAAGGGTACTGATTACATATGCAGTGAGCTGCCAGCTCTCAGACTGGCCTAGAACAAACACCCTATATCATAAAACCTGATTCGTTTCATGGAGCTGCAGAGAATTCCACTTTCTAAGATGAAGCAAGCATGTAGTTATTTTTTGGAAAACAGCAAAGGCTCTCATCCTTCAAGTTAATAATAGTGATACATGCTTATTGTAAAAACAATTTAAAAATACAGAAGTATGCCAGGTGTGGTGGCTCACACCTGTGATCTCAGCACTCTGGGAGACCAAGGTGGGAGGATTGCTTGAGTCCAGGAGTTTGAGACCAGTCTGGGCAACATAGCGAGACCCTATCTCTAAAAAAAAGAAAAAAAAATTAGCCAGACCTAGTGGCATGCACCTGTGGTCCCAGCTACTTGGGAGGCTGACATGGGAGGATCACTTGAGCCTGAGACGTCAAGGCGACAGTGACCTGTGATAGCATAGCTGCACTCCAGCCTGGGCAACAGAGTAAGACCCTGTCCTCCCACCCCCGCAAAAAATGTATTAAGTAAAAAGCTTAGTCAAGGTTCTATTCCAGTGCCTTCACTCCTCAGAGGTACCTCACGTTAGTAGTTTCTAGTGGGTAGTTCCAGGCATTGTCTATGCATATAGAAGAATACATATATGTATGCGTAGACTTTAAAACATATGAAGTCATACTATCTATACTTATAACATGTTATTGATGTATTTCTTTTATATATATATATTCTTTTCTATTTTTGAAAAAATTATTTGTAGAGATAAGGTCTCACTGTGTTGCCCAGGCTGATCTTGAACTCCTGGCCTCAAGCCATCCTCTCACCTCAGCCTTTCAAAGTGCTAGAATTACAGCTGTGAGCCACCATACCCAGCCTGATATAGTTCTTTATTGATCATCAATATATTTAAATATATCTATCTTCAACCTCTTTTTAAAAATTATCCAACCCAGTTAGTAGTGCAGAGGAGTCAAGTTTTAGTTCTAATCCACTGGTCTTCAAACTGTGATCTTTGTAGCCCCAGGGGTCCTATGGAGCCTCTTTGGAGGTTTAGGGTTAATGACATAGATCCATAGATCTATATGTGAAGGGGTGCCATGGGGATAGGCAGCACATATTTTATAGCCACTATGACCTAAAGAGAAATAGAGTCAGTTCAGTCTAAAATTTGACATCGGTGATTCTGCATCAGTTTTTTGGTTTGGGATGCATTTCATATACCAAATTATATAGGTTTGTTATGTCTCACTGTCCATCTAATGATCTTAGTAACAATGAATCTACTGTTGGTTCCCTTCTACCAGTGTCAGAGCCCCACCAATTACTTGCAAGGATTGGATGGAAAACCTATCATTGCAGCTCCTGTGTTTACAAAGGTAATAAAAATATTACTTATTTCTGTCATGGTTTTAAAGATACCACAGCACCCAAAGTTATAGGATACAAGATTTATTCATTTTTATCTCAGGATTTGGTCTTATATATGTACAGTATAGGGTTTGGGGTTGTTTTGGTAGTTACTACAGTATCTCTTCAAGTCCCAGATTTCTAATAACAGTTTTAGTAATGAGAGAAATGTCTTTCCCTCTTACCACACTGATGTCTGTGGCCATTACACAGCTGTTCAACATAGGAGCCGCCCCTAGAGGTCAAGTGATAAATTTCTAGTCACATATTACTCCAAAGGTTTCTCTGAATTTTTAGAAAAATTCAATTACAGGTACTTGGCTTAGGTGCTCAAGGAGATGGAGTTAAATGCTCTTAGGGAGTTTAACATAAAGCCTCCCTCCCTCTAGGACAAAGAGCTTTCTTTTTCTGTTCCATAGTATCAACTATTGAGGTGGCATCAAATTCTGAGTCTCATATTCTTTGTACTTAGCACTAGAAAATTTAGTCAAGCACATTCATTTACAAATGAAAAACCAAGGGAGGGCCAGAGAGGTGAAGCCGTGTAGCCAATGTCATAGATCCAGTTAGTGGCAAAATCAGGACTACAAACAAGTTCTCCCAATTCTCAGACTGTCAGACTGTGTTTATATGTTACCCAATCCAGTGAATGTGAAGGTGAAAAAATTGAGTCACATTGGATTTTATGGTATTATGAAGACCAAATAGGCCGAATCTATGCCTGGATTTACAGTTTATTGTTTGTATGAACACCAAACTTAGGCCCAAATAGATTTTATCCTCTTTGAAGTATACTTTGGTTTGAGCAGTGGTTCTCAATCATGGTTAATTTTGTCCTCCAGAGTCATTGGCAATGTCTGGAGACACTTTTGTTGTCACAATTCGGGGGTTGCGGTTCCTGGCATCCAGGAATGGTGCTAAACATCCTATAACACATAGGATGACAGCTCCCCACAACAAAAATAGTCTAGCTCAAAATGTCAACGGTGTTGAAACTGAGAAATCCTGGTATGAGCAAAATGGGAAAAATGGGCTATTTTTCTAGTGAGTACTGATCCTTAAAGGAAGAGCTAAATCCACAACTTCTACAGAAGCTTCCGTTTCATGGGAGTTCTGCTGTATCAGATCATTCAAGATGGTTTTCCAAAACCCAGAGTGGAGTCTAGAGCGAATAAACTATGTTTACCAATATCCATATCAGTTAGGCAAACATTCTTATGTGAAACAAGATGCCTCTCAATTTTTCAGGTTCATTTCATAACCTACGTTTGAGATTTTAGCTTTACTATTTTCAAAGTCTTGAAGTAGGAGAGCAATATGTTGTGATTTGGCGGATGCAAGACTTTGATGAGGAGTTCTAGGTGGACCTTTATGTGGGGGGTGTATGTGTGTTTGTAACACAGCTAAGAGAGCTACTTCTTATTGTCTCTTATCGTCATTGCTAAGTCATCTAACTTTAAAACAGGGATTAAGTGCCACAGACACTTTAATTTATCATGCCAGTTTGTCACACCTTAGAGACAATGCTGACTCTTCAAAGGCAGCTAAACCACAAGATAGTTTATACTCAGGCTCAGCTAGTCTCCCCCTCTCTTCCCTTCCTCAACTCCGTCTGCCCAGACAGACAGGTGACATCAGAGGAATATCAGGTGATACAGCCACTCAATTTCAAATCTTCCTAGGTACTGATGTCTTCCCTACATCTATGTCCATGAAAAGGGTCCAACTCTGTAAAATAGTTAGAAGAGATTTATTCTCAGTCAAATATGAGTGACCATGGCCTGTGACAGAGCCCTCAGGAGATTCTGAGAACATATGCCAAAGGTGGTCGGGGTACAGCTTGGTTTTATATCTTTAGGGAGACATGAGACATCAATCTGTACATGTAAAATGTACATTGATTTGGTCTGGAAAGGCAGGACAACTGGAAGTGGGGCCTTCCAAGTCAGAGGCAGATTCAAATATTTTTTTGATTGGCAATTGGTGGAAAGAGTTATTAACAATAGAAAGGAATGTCTGGATTAGGATAAGGGGTTGTAGAAACCTAGGTTTTATCATGCAACTGAAGCCTCCAGGAGCAGGCTTCAGAGAATAGATTGTAAATTTTTTTTTATCAGATCTTATCAGACTTACAGAGTCTGTTCTATCAGTAATTCCAGGAGGTATAATGAGGCATGTCCCCTTCCCATCATGACCTGAACTAGTTTTCAGGTTAGCTTCAGAATGCCCTTGCTGAGAGGAGGGGTCCATTCAGATGGTAGGGGGCAGGCAGGGGAGGGTGCGGAGCGGGTGTGCGCTAAGAATTTCATTTTTGGTTTACCCATATCACCCGGAGCATACCTCTGGCACGTTTATCATGACAGTAAAGCTGTTTACCTTTCAATCTCTCCTGTTCACCTTGAAGACTGTCTCTAATATCTAGACAGGAGTCCATAGAGGCAGTAATAGGTAAAAAGTTGTTATTATTTGGAAAAGTCCAATAGGACTTTAACATTTATTTATTTATTTGTTTGCTTGTTTGTTTGTTTTTTGAGATGGAGTTTCACTCTTGTTGCCCAGGCTGAAGTGCAATGGCGTGATCTCGGCTCACTGCAACCTCCGCCTCCCGGGTTTAAACAATTCTCCTGCCTCAGCCTCCCAAGTAGCTGGAATTACAGGCCTCCACCACCATGCCCGGCTGATCTTTTGTATTTTTAGTAGACATTAGGTTTCACCATGTTGATCAGGCTGGTCTCAAACTCCTGACCTCAGATCCACTCGCCTCAGCCTCCCAAAGTGCTGGGATTACAAGCATGAGCCACTGCACCCGACTAACATTTATTTTATTTTATTTTATTTTAGACAGAGTCTCCCTCTGTCACCCAGGCTGGAATGCAGTGGCATGATCTTGGCTCAGTGCAACCTATACCTCCTGAGTTCAAGCGATTCTCATGTCTCAGCTTCCCGAATAGCTGGGACTATAGGTGTGTGCCACCACACCTGGCTAATTTTTGTATTTTTAGTAGAGACAGGGTTTCACCATGTTGCCTTGGCTGGTCTGGAACTCCGACCTCAGGTGATCTGCCCGCTCAGCCTCCCAAAGTGTTGGGATTACAACCGTGAGCCACGGTACCCAGCCACATTTGTTCTTTACATTTAATTTTCATGAGCTGATTAGAGCCACAGATTGAGCTGCCTTTGTATGGCGACTCTGATTAGCTCCTTCTATTACTAATTAGATGCTCTGATTGGCAGATACATATACTTTTGATAAATGAAAATAGGAAAATGAATTAATCATTAACATATTTTGTTTGTGAGATAAAATCTCTAAAAGAAATAGCTTCATGGTGGGAAAATGGTCCTTAGTACACAGACCCAAACCCTGACGAGGTTTTCTCAGCCTCATCAGGATATGTGCTTTTGCCTCCATAAATGGGATAAGGATTGTTCAGGCATTGGACACTAGGATAGGCAGTGGCTCAGATTCCAGAAAGACTTATCAGCAATGATGTGCTTGCGTTAGTTTCCGTCAGTGAGGGCAGGATTGAGGTCATAGTCACTGCCAGTGTCATTAGCAAATTTCTGAGTCAGAGCCACCAGTGATGGATGGTATCATGTGGCTATGAGCCATGATAACAGATGATTTGCATATGTTTGTTTGGCTTACTCCTGCTCTATTTATTTGTTTAGGGACTTCTGGCATTCCAGTCCCTATGACTCACTTTCTATACTGCCCAACAAAGCATTTCTTTGCCAGTCGTGGCAAGAAGCCACTTTTTTTTTTTTTTTTTTTTTAGAGAAACCCTTAGAGAGCAGAGTTTTATTTAACTCCTTCCTCCACTGGTGACAGCGAAGTACTTATCTTCTTTTTAAAAAAGTTAAAATGAAAAGGAGGGTTGCCCAGCAAAACAGTAGTAGAATTTGAGAGTGGACTACGAGATTCCAAAACTAGTTCACTACTCTACTCATAGGTGATGTTTTTAAACATACCTATGTTTTTAAATGCTCTTTAACTGTGGATAGAGATAGGTTATCCTCCATCCTCTACGCAGTATCAAAAATACTTTCGCTCTGTTTATGCGGGGAAAACAGCACTCACACTTCTTGAGTGTGAAGGGAGGTCGATGATCAAATTAGAATCTTACTCCTATCACTGCTCCCACCCCAGCAGCAGCTGCTCTGGCAGGCTTTCAAGGCTGCAGCAGCCCTGGCCCCAGCTGCTTCAGCAGTAATTTGAAGAGTGCAAGGGGGCAGGGGAAGTGAGAATTTGAAAAAGAGCACTTCATTATATAACAGCAAAGGCAGGAAACCCTGAAATAACTGGGCCAGTAGTGGAATCCAGATTTCTGGAGTTCATGGGCCCCTCTCCCCAGTCAATCAATTCTGGAGACTTTTCTTACTCAATGATTGCATGGGGCACTTGTGACAGTCAAGAGGCAAAAGAGCTTTCAATCGAACAGTTCTTTATCAGCACAAACCACTTTGATCTAACTCCATCCTAAAGCACTGTGCACTTGCAGCATCTTCCAAGGTGCAAAATTATCAACTAATTTAAAAACAAATAAAATGGCAAAATCAACCTTGTAGCTGACATCTTTTAACCAATAAGGCAGATGCTCTTTCTCAAGGATGTCCCAGCATTATGTTTGTGGTTATAGATCTACTAAGCAAGAACTATATCCTTTCAACTCACATTTATAGCAGTGGGCATGGTGCTCGGCACAAAGCAGGCACACATTGATTCTGTGACAAATAACTTCCACTTCAGGCCAGGCACGGTGGCTCACAACTGTAATTCCAGCACTCTGGGAGGTTGAGGCAGGAGGATCACTTGAGGCCAAGAGTTTGAGACCAACCTGACCAAGATGACGGAACCCTGTCTCTAACTAAAAACACAAAAATTAGCCAGGCGTGGTCGCACTCGCCTATGGTCCAGCTACTTGGGAGGCTGAGGCAGGAGAATCACTTGAACCCAGGAAGTGGAGGCTGCAGTGACCTGAGATGATACCACTGCACTCCAGCCTGGGTGGCAGAGCGAGACACCATCTCAAAAAACAAAACAAAACAAAAAAACCCTTCCATTTCAGCTAAGAAGAAATTATTATTTTCATTACTTTGTGACTTCAGAGTGTCTTTAGGAAGAATAGAGAAAAAAAGTAAAATGTCAAATGGCCATGGAAGAAGACATGCTTCCCAAGTCTCTATGTTGTCAAGTCACCCTACAAAGAATGTCCTCCCAGATGACCAGTTTAGTGATGACACACAAGATAGATTTGCACTTTGAATACTGCATACCTGAGGAAGTTGTAGATCTTTGGTTATAATGACTGTAGCCCAGATTCATAATTCCTAGAAAAGACTAACTTAATTTTTGCTAGTTGGAGACTGTTTGTCTCATTTGTTGTCAGTGAAGCTGAAATGAATATGATCAAGTCTGTACACCCCATACCATTAGTAACAAACAGCCTAAGACCTACTGCCGTGATGAACGTGATGTCAGCTACACTATGTTCTAACAGTGTAACTGGTTTGGATCCTGATCTGTGGCAATATGAGCCAACTCTTTCTCATGAAACTTTGTAGAAAAGCAGCTTTCAGCAATAGCAACCATCATCATCCTTATAACTATGACTCTTAACAGTTTTCTAAGTGGTTTGTGAGATGACCCTCTGTTAAGGGTCATAGTTTTCATTCCTTCTTGAGGCAAACCAGTTAGAAAACCAAACCAAACATCAAAAAAGGTGGTGGTGGCAGAAGGGGTTGAGTAAATGAAACAGTACATTCACAGCAGAATGAGGTCAATCTAATATGCTCTGACATGGCCTAAAGTTCAACTCAGATGTATGAGCCAGTTCTCAATCTGCAGAGGTTACACGAAAGCCCTGCTTGCAAAAGGATCTCTTTGAGAAAATATGGTGTTCACAATTTAAACCATCAGTTGGTTGTTATTCATTTGACATCAAAGGCCAAGACTTGTGTTCTATTCACGAGCCCAGCCTAGTTATGTGAGATACTACAGTGTATGGAGTGGGCCTCCTAATGTCTGTGATGGAAGCTCATTCCAGTGTGGCACATCATCAATACTCAGTAAAGGAATGAAAACTTTATTATGTATAAGCTCCAGGAAGGTGTCTAAGTGCCATTAAAGTTTTCAATGGGTCCCAAAGCTCCCATTTGAGCACACAATTTGCTCAGAGGTCAGGGTGGAGGACATACTCACCAGTTTGCTGGGAGCACCCAAAATTCACTGATGCTTCCTGTTTTCTGTTCTTGTCATTAGTAGATGTTTTGGGAAGACAAAGAATAATTCTATTTTTCGGTCAAATAGTTCTTTATTAATTCAGAAACCACTCGGTGCTAATCCCATCCTGAATTACTTCAGCAAACAAATTTGGGACCTCAGAAAGAACAAAACACTAGCATTGAACTACAGCGCCCCCTGGCCGTCACAATTATCAATGCATAACACCCCTGCGGTGAAAGTCTCTTACACAGCTAATGCTATGTGGTTTTCCCCAGCCCCATATTCTCCTTAGACAAATGCTATTAAGTACGATAGGACCAAGTACAGAATATCATAAGTTGTTCAGACAAGAACTGTAACAAATAACGAAATATTCTTAACAGCGAATGACAAAAGATAAAAAACGATCGACTATCCCCTTCTCTGAAGCAAGAGCCAGTATTTCCTAAATGCAGGTCCAAAAATTGTAATAATAGAAAGCCATGCAGCATTTGTTGCTTACAGAGTTTTTGCAGGAAGTTTAATTATAACCTTTTTATGCTTACAGTCTTTGGGCCAAATGAAAAACAAAAATATGCCAATACATGTGCCAAAGAAGCATTTCATAATCACATGAATTGCCAATTGCAGAAAAGAATGTATGGTTTTCAGCTCACAAATCATGATGAATAAGAAACTAGTTGTGAAAAAATGTGCATTTTATTATCTTCTAGAGTCTAGTATAGTATATACCGATATCTTATAATTCAAAGTGGTCTCTGTAAACCTTTTGTTGTGGGAGTGTGAAGCAATTTAATGATTCCTTCGCAAATTTACAACATATTTTACAATGACATATGACTGTATGTGTGACTAGGATTTTATAAAGACTGTGATTGTTTTTATTCCGCAACGTATTAGTGAGGCTATCCTGTAAAGACCACATAAGGAAATCAAAACAGCAAAGTGAAAATCAATTTCCAGGACTGCAGAATGTAAACAAGGCAAAACTAGGATGACAGAACCAGTTACTTGGACCATATAACCCTTCCACATTATGAGCAGCCACATTCTTTTGTGGACCAATACATCACTCCTATGTTGAACACATCTAGTAGATACTCACTGCAGATTTAAAGATTATTATTATTTCTAGAAATCAAACACAACTTGGGCATTTAAGAACAGAGGTACTGAGGCCGGGTGCGGCAGCTCAAGCCTGTAATCCCAGCATTTTGGGAGGCCAAGGCGGGTGGATCGCTTGAGCCCAGGAGTTTGACACCAGACTGGGCAACATGGCAAAACCTTGTCTCTATCAAAAAAAAAAAAAAAAATTCCGGGCGTGGTGACCTGTGCCTTTAGTCCCAGCTATTCAGGAGGCTGAGGTGAGAGGATCGCTTGAGCCTGGGAGATTGAAGCTGCAGTTAGCAATGATCACAACACTGCACAACAGCCTGGGAAAGAGAGTGAGACCCTGTCTCAGAAAACAAACAAACAGGCCGGGCGCGGTGGCTCACGCTTGTAATCCCAGCACTTTGGGAGGCCGAGGCGGGTGGATCCCAAGGTCAGCAGATCGAGGCCATCCTGGCTAACATGGTGAAACTCCGTCTCTACTAAAAATACAAAAAATTAGCCGGGCGTGGTGGCGGGCACCTGTAGTCCAGCTACTCAGGAGACTGAGGCAGGAGAATGGCGTGAACCCCGGAGGCGGAGCTTGCAGTGAGCCGAGATCGGCCACTGCACTACAGCCTAGGCGACAAAGCGAGACTCCGCCTCAAAAAAAAAAAAAAAAAGAAAAAAAAAGAAAACAAACAGACAAACAAAAACCCCCCGCCAAAAAAAAAAAAAAAAAAAAACCAAAACCAAAACAACAACAAAAAACCACCCCAAAGATACTGTATTAAAAGTAGCTACATTACTCAAAATGTCTTGCCTAATATTTACTAAATTTACTTAGCATTGGTAGAGAGAGAGAGGAAAACGATAGTGAGGGGAAAGCTTTATATGGGCTCAGATGATTCTGTCTTCAAACCTACTTTTGGGATGTGAGGGCAATCTGGCTGCGACATCTATCACCCCATTGACAGTCAGAATTAATTCAGCTTATCCGGCTGGCTATGCGGGTGTCCTCTTCCTCCCTCTCTGCTCCATGTGCGTCCCTCCTGAAGCTGTGCACTCAATGGAAGAAGATGACCATACCTGATATAGGAGGACCGGTCTTCAGTCAGGGGCATAGGAGTAGCCGCGCTCCCCTGCTAGAACCTCCCAACAAGCTCTTAAAACTACTTTTGAATGCACATCCACAGAACTGAAGCTGCTAGAGATGTAGATGCTTTGGAGAAAAATCCAAATTTGGAGATAGCATCTTTTTCTAAAATTCAACACTGGGACTAAATTACAAAAATGTGTACTTTTTGGTTCTAACTACATTCTTCTTATCATTATAGATGCTACAAAATTTGTCAGCTTCTGAGGGTCAGCTGGTTGTCTTTGAATGCAGAGTAAAAGGAGCTCCATCTCCTAAGGTTGAGTGGTATAGAGAAGGGACTTTAATAGAAGATTCTCCAGATTTTAGGATTTTACAGAAAAGTAAGTTAATGCTTTAAATTATTTTCTGATATTTTGTTTTTATGAAATTATTGTACACACTTATTTTTATAACTTTTTAACAACTAAAAATACAGTCAAAAGAATAAAATAAAAAACACCTGTAGTCATACTCCTGTTAATATTTCAGTATATGTTCTCCAAGAAGTTTTCCATGCATAGTTTTTAAAGAAAATCATCATATTCTTTTTTTGTAAATTGATTATTTACTCAACATTTAATGAACGCCTTTCAATGTCAATAAACACAGAGCCTCCTTACTTTTTTTTTTTTTTTTAGATGGAATCTCACTCTGTCACCCAGGCTGGAGTGCGGTGGCGCGATCTCGGCTCACTGCAACCTCCACCTCCTCGGTTCAAGCGATTCTCCCGCCTCAGCGTCCCCAGTAGCTGTGAATATCTACAGTTACTGCCCTGGAATAAATTTCTAGTACGAGAATTGCTGCTGTAAATTTACCTTTTTAAGGCTTTTAAAATATGTTGCCAAAATGCCACCCCAAAGGGTTGAACTAAATTTAGGATGATTACACAATTAATCAGCCAAACTGAGACCCTTTGGGGGAGTGACAGAGGATGCTATTAATAATTATACAGGGATCCCAGGCATAAAATAGGTCTGTCCCAGTTGAACTGGGACACACGTCGCCCTAGCTATATCCTACTACAACCAACAATACATGGGAATGCCTTTCATCTCACACCTTCACCAACAATGAGTGTTAACCATTTTATTAAAAATCTTCACTAACTTTACAGGCCAAAAATGGGAACACTTGTTGTAATCTGCACTTCACTAATTAAATCTGGGATGAAACTTTTCTTTTTAGTGTTTACTTGGGTCTTTGTATTTCTTTATTTCACATTGAATTCTTGCTCTTTTTTATTGTAAGAATTATTAGAAATTTACATGGTTAGTTCTTCTTTTCTTATCGCACCATGCTTTCACCTTGTCATGCAGTGCTTTCTCCTTGACCCATTTCAGCCATAAACTACATTGCAACATACTTGCTTTTAAAAAAATATGTTTTATTAACTATGTAGAACAATCTATTATAGAAAAACTTGGGAAAGAAATTTGCTAAAATGTTGGCAGTCTTTCTCTGGTCAGTGAGTCTAGGGTGGATTGTTGTACTTCCTTTTGCATTTCTGTATTTTTTTAGTTTCTCCACAATGAACATGTATAACTTTTGTTTATTTATTTTTTATTTTTTACATTGATTAATAAAAATTTTACAATTTACCATGTACAACATGATGTTTTGAAATATATATACATTGTGGAATGGCTAAATTGAGCTAATGAACATATGTATTACCTTACACACATCATTTTTTGTGGTGAGTTACTTTCTTTTTTCTTAATCTTTTTCTGCCTATCACAAAATAGTAGTCCTTAGATCAGTGTGACATAGGAATCAGAGCTACTGTCAGGTTTTATTGGCAGTAGCAGCAACGACAATATATTCTGAATGCCATTTAAACTGAGAGATGCCAGGCACAGTGGCTTACACCCGTAATCCCAGGACTTTGGGAGGCCAAGGTAGACGCATCATTTGAGGTCGGTAGTTTGAGACCAGCCTGGCCTACATGGTGAAACCCTGTTTCTACCAAAAAAAAAAAAAAAAAAAACCAAACCAAACAAACCAAAAAACCCAAAAACTCAGCCAGGTGTGGTGACATGCACCTGTAGTCCCAGCTACTCTGAAGGTTGAGGCAGGAGAATCACTTGAACCCAGGAGACAGAGTTGCAGTGAGCTGAGATCGCGCCACTGCATTCCAGCCTAAGCAACAGAGTGAGACCTTATCTCAAAACAAAACAAAACAAACAAACAAAAAGCAAACAGAAAAAAAAAACAGAGAGAGAAAAAATCTTCAATGGGTTTACCAGTGAAGAAGATTAAAACTAAGTTCAACAACTACTTTTTGAGTGTTGGCAATTCAATATCAATCAAACACCTACATTCAGTACCACCGTGGGCATTTTCATGAAGCCCAAAGAATTTTAAAGTTAGAACCTACTCCTGGCTGGGCATGGTGGCTCACACCTTTTAATCCCAGCACTTTGGGAGGCCGAGCCAGGCGGATCATGTGAGGCCAGAAGTTTGAGACCAGCCTGGCCAATATGGTGAAACCCCACCTCTACTGAAAATACAAAAATGAGCCAAGTGTGGTGACAGGTGCCTGTAGTCCTAGTTACTCAGGAGCCTGAGGCAGGAGAATCACTTGAATCCAGGAGGCGGAGGTTGCAGTGAGCCAAGATCTTGCCACTGTACTCCAGCCTGGGCAACAAAGAGAGACTTTATCTCAAAAAAAACCAACCAACCAAACAAACAAACAAACAAAAACCTACTCTTGAAAAAACTATGATCTATCCTGAGGTTCTTAATCTTAGAAACCTCAGAGCAAGAGGTATAGTGTACATTTTATTAGAATATCAGAGCCCAAAGCCAAGAACGATCTCTCAATCTTCACAAACCTTTTTCAGGTAAGGCTGAATGAGTGCCAATAAAAGCAAGTCATTTCTGAAATAGAGCTAACTCGGAAACTTCCTTGGCTAAGGTTTATGTACCCCAAGTGAAGCCCAGATTTATTTCAAGAGGAAGCAATATCATTTAATTGTTGCTCTTGGGCAAGGTGCGGTGGCTCATGCCTGTAATCCCGGCACTTTGGGAGGCTGAGGCGGGCAGATCACCTGAGGTCAGGAGGTCAAGACTAGCCTGGTCAACACAATGAAATCCCGTCTCTACTAAAAATACAAAAATGAGCCTGTCGTCGTGGCACATGCCTGTAATTCCAGCTACTTGGGAGGCTAAAGCAGGAGAATTGCTTGAACCCAGGAGGCAGAGGTTGCAGTGAGACAAGATCGTGCCATTGCGCTTGAGCCTGGGCAACAAGAGCGAAACTCAGTCTCAAAAAAAACCCAAAAAAACCAGTTTTTGCTCTTTTGCTGCCTTTCTGTAATATCCATTCTACCCCGTTAAGGTCATCTTACTCAATATTGTTACATAACCTTATTGTATCACTCCTGAGTGTGCAAGAGACTGTGAAATTCTATAGGAAGATTCTGATGAACATGTAGTTTCTCAGTAAAATAAATGCTCAGAATCTTTTACTTTTCTTTTTCTTTTAGAACCTCGATCCATGGCAGAGCCAGGTAAAGATGATTTCAACTTTAATTCATTAGTATATGAGTGATTTTATATATATAAGAATGCATAATGAAGTTACACTGAGATGAATAAAAAGTGAAAAATAAAGTTTTAGGAAAAGTACAAAAATTAGCCAGGCGTGGTGGACGTCTGTAATCCCAGCTACTTGGGAGGCTGAGGCAGGAGAATCGCTTGAGCTTGGGAGGTGGAGGTTGCAGTGAGCCAAGATCGTGACACTACAATCCAGCCCAGGTGACAGAACAAGCATCTGTTCTAAAAAAAAAAAAAAAAAAAGCCTTCCAAATGAATTATAGCTATTATTGTAGGAGGAGAGGAGGGGAGCATGTGCAAATCTGGAATATATATTTAATACCTCATATGAATGCAGTTGGTTCTTGATCATTGAGAAGTGTTTCTTGGTTATTGAGAAGTGTTTCTTTTCCTCCATAAATGGCCACCATTTGAGCCCCTTCAAAACTAGGCAAAGCAATTTTTATAATGCTAGGTGAATTTCAGTTCCATAGCCTAGCTATCTCAAAACTTACGCATCATCAGATTTTGCAGCTTGCAGAGATTCAGTAAAATATCTGTGATGTGATTTGACTTAGTTGGGAGGATACTAAGATGAAATACAAGTGACAGTAGGCGAACTTAGAAAGTTCAAGTCACTCACAAAACAGGGCAAAAACATCCGAATGCCCTCTCTGTGCCACCCAGAAATCAGACTGTATTTGCAACCCTGTTAGAGAAAGCTGGTTTGTGATCTCATTACTGTAATTCTCTCTTCAGGCTGGGCATGGTGGCCCATGCCTGTAATTCTAGCACTTTGGGAGGCTGAGACGGGTGGATCACCTGAGGTTGGGAGTTCGAGACCAGCCTGGCCAACATACATACAACCCCATCTCTACCAAATTTACAAAAATTAGCCGGGCTAGGATTTTTAAGGGTTTTGGAGTGGATGGAAGAGCAGAGATCACTGGTTGGTTGAAAAGTGCAGGGTGAAGTCATGGGAGGGGGAGATGAAGAAGCCATGTTCTCATTGCTGATCTCCATCCTCTGTGGGGGTCTTCAAACTAGTTGCTGGAATTCATGGTCTGAAAAAATGTCTTAAAAGATCCTAAACAAAAGCCTTATGAGGCTGGGCACAGTGGCTCACACCTGTGATCCCAACACTTTGGTGGGAGGATCGCTTGAGCACACGAGTTAAAGACCAGCCTGGGCAATATAGTGAGACTCCCACCTCTACAAAAACTTAAAAATTAGCCAGGCATGGTGGTGTACGTCTGTGGTCCCAGCTACTCATGAGGCTCAGGTGGGAGGATCACTCAAACCTGGGAGGTAGAGGCTGCAGTGAGCCGAAATTATGCCTCTACACTCCAGCCTGGGCAACAGAGCAAGACCTTGTCTCAAAAAAAATAGAAGCCTTATGATTCTAATGTTAGAAATCCTGTCTACAGAGGCTGGGCACAGTGGCTCACGCCTGTAATCCCAGCACTTTGGGAGGCCGAGGCAGGCGGATCATGAGGTCAAGAGATTGAGACCATCCTGGCCAACATGGTGAAACCCCATCTCTACTTTTAAAAATCCAAAAAATTAGCCGGGCGTGGTGGCAGGTGCCTGTAGTCCCGGCTACTCGGGAGGCTGAGGTGAGAGAATGGTGTGAACCTGGACAGCAGAGCGTGCAGTGAGCCGAGATCATGCCACTGCACTGCAGCCTGGGCGACAGACTGAGACTCCATCTCAATAAATAAATGAATAAATAAATAAATAAATAAATAAATAAATAAATAAAATCCTGTTTATAGGAACAACGGGGATGCAAATCAATTCTTAAATAGTCTTATGATCCTAATGTCAGAAATCCTATCTATAGGAACAAGCGGATGCAGATGGTCAGGATCTAGTGCTGTATGACTTTAAGTGGGTCAAAGTGCAGCCTGATTAATGCTTAACTATATTTCTGTCCTGAACTGAGCATGCAATTCTTGTCAACCCTGTGGTGATGGTTTCAATATCACACTGACTGGAATTGTGTGTCTCAACTACCACTTAACAAGAATGGAGTTAGCTTGACTGGCTTAGACCAGTCATGATTTACCACCTGAGGCTGAGAGGGGCCAGCTTTCTTCGAAACATATGACCACTCCAAGTAGAGTAGACAAAGCCAAAGTTCTATCAACAAGGAGGTAGGAGGAGGAAGAGTTACTGAGTAGGTACTTGCCTTGGTCCACTGTGTGCTGCTGTAACAGAATACCTGAAACTGGGTGATTTTTAATAAGGAACAGGGATTTATTTCTTACAGTTCTGGAGGCTGGAAAGCCCAAGATCAAGGGGCCTGCATCTGGTGAGGGCCTTCATGCTGTGTCATTCCATGGCAGAAGGCAGAAGGGCAAGAAAGCAAGTGCACAAGAGAAGGGAGGGAGAGAGGGGGCCACTCTTACTTTCATGACGAATCCACTCCCATGATAACAACATTTATCCATTTATTAGGGCAGAGGCATCATGACATAAACAGCTCCCTTTAGGCTCCACATCCCAACAGTGAAACAGTGGGAATTGTTTCCAGCATGAATATTGGGGGACACGTTCAAACAGCAATACTCAATACTGCCTGCCATGCCCGCCTGGCCAGATTTCCTAGAAATGGTCTAGTTAATTCAATTCAATTATCATGAAGCACTGAGATGCCTGCCAAGTTTCTCCTAATGCAACTATTTTTTAATAATTTTGTTTTTAATGTCATTTCTATAGAGTGATAACTGGAGATTTATGCTACTGTCTTATACCTCCTCTTTATTAGCTGTCAAGGAATATCTAACTTTAATAATTTTGGACGGTAGTCATGTGGTTCTACCTGGGAATCACCTCTGTAGTTATTCACAGAGGATCATTGTTCACAGTGTATCAGAGTAATCCATAAGATTTACCATAGTAATACAAAAGTAGAAATGCCTTTCACTCTTCTTTCACCCAGAATTTCAAGTTACTCTATCAGTTCATTACTACTAGTAAAGCAAAATATTTGCTGTCCAATTTTAAATTGTGGTCCTTGTTTAAAATAATCTTACTGCAAAAGTTCCCCAGGGAAATAGTGAGAGACCTAGGTTTAGAAAATATTTTATTAGTTCTTTAATTTCACAGAAATTTCCTTTTCCTTTGACTCCTAGTTTGTTTTTGTGATTTTTAAAAAGTTTATTGTCATTCATTTCTATTTTTGCCATCTGTACTGATGACATAAGAATAGAAGATTATCTGAGAATCCATAATATGTAACGATTTTTACAAAATCCCCTTGTCAGGTCGGGCATGGTGGCTCATGCCTGTAATCCCAGCACTTTGGGAGGCCGAGGCGGGCAGATCACTTGAAGTCAGGAGTTCAAGACCAGCCTGTCAACATGGTGAAACCCCATCTCTACTAAAAAGACAAAAATTTGCGGGTGGCACATGTCTGTAGTCCCAGCTACTCAGGAGGCTGAGGCAGGAGAATCGCTTGAACCTGGGAGGTGGAGGATGCAGTGAGCCGAGATCTTGCCACTGCACTCCAGCCTGGGTGACAGAGCGAGACTCCGTCTATTAAAAAAAAAAAAAAAAATCCCCCTGTCAATACTTGGCCTGTCTGCATGGAGTTATTGTTTCTACATTCTTTGACTTATTTTGCCTACTAATCAGTCAATTCAATCAAATAATTGTTTTAACCAATTGTTTTCAAAGAATTAATATAACCATCTTATATTGACTTTGTAGAATCATCATCTGATATCAGTAAATTCTATAATTCTATTTTCATAATTAAGTCAGTAACCATTCTGTTTCACTGGCATATAGAGGAGATTTGCACCTTGGTCATTGCTGAGGTGTTTGCAGAAGATTCTGGGTGCTTCACATGTACTGCAAGCAACAAATACGGCACAGTGTCAAGCATTGCACAGCTGCATGTGAGAGGTAAGGACCCTTTAATGCCAGAACAGTTTAGCCTGTGACTTTGAATGTGAATATGCAGACTTTGTGTTACCATTCCTTACTGTTTTTCATACGAAGCTGGCTTGGCTCTCCCAAAAATATTTGAATTATTGAGGAAAGTGTTCTTGAACAGTGTCCAATTTTCAATTTCTTATTGCACTTACAGCCACCACCCCAGTTACCCTGCTGTCGTCATTATATTTCCTAAGAGAACATCTCCTCAATAAATTTCTAAATTTCTTTCCAAAGGGGTATTTATACTTTAAATTTAGTATTTTATTTTTAATTTAATTTTTTTCCTGTATCCTTACCATTCTTTAATGCCCTGATGATGATCTGTTTTTGACAAGCATTTCCCATTCATACATTCGTCTGGTGTGAACACTTTCCCATTTGTGCACATGCCCCAGTTCAGGCTTACAGTGACTGACAACTCAGGTCCTGTTATTGTCCTTTCAGGAAATGATGACCTCAGCAACAACGGGTCTCTTCACTCAGCCAACTCCACCACCAACCTGGCTGCTATTGAGCCACAGCCCTCCCCACCCCACTCAGAGCCTCCGTCTGTGGAACAACCCCCCAAACCCAAACTCGAGGGAGTTCTGGTGAACCACAATGAGCCCCGGTCCAGCTCCAGGATTGGGCTTCGTGTGCACTTCAACCTGCCTGAAGATGACAAAGGAAGTGAAGCATCCTCCGAGGCTGGCGTGGTGACCACCAGACAGACCAGGCCCGATTCTTTCCAGGAGAGGTTCAACGCACAGGCAACAAAAATCCCAGAGCCTTCTTCCCCCGTCAAAGAGCCCCCTCCAGTTCTGGCCAAACCCAAACTGTAAGTAAAAAGTAGGATGAATAACCAGGAGCTTCTGTGATCTTTTCTTGAGTCTGATCTTAAAAATAATGGAACTCAGCTAGGCACAGTTGCTCACACCTGTAATCCTAGCACTTTGGGAGACCGAGGCAGGAGGATCGCTTGAGCCCAGGAATTTGAGACCAGCCTGGGAAAAATAGTGAGACCCCTGTCTCTAAAAGAAAAAATTTAAAGTAAAAAAATTAGCAGGCATGGTGGTACATACTTATAGTTCTAGCTACTTGGGAGACAGAGGCAGGAAGATCACTTGAGTCTAGGAGTTTCAGGCTACAGTGAGCTGTGATTATGCCACTGTACCCCAGCCTGGGTGACAGAGCAAGACTTGTCCAGGAAAAAAAAAAAACAAAAAGGGGAATTCCCAAATGAGAAAATACACATTAAATGTTTTGCCAAATGTACATCCTTACATCAGTAGAAGCACACTATCACTATTATCCTTAATTAATATTCTACCTCCAAGCAATGTTGCACTTAAACTAATTCAGAAACATTTGTCTGACATTCTGACATTAGAGGCCCCAGGTAAAGCACTTCTGTGCTTCTCTTATAAAGATGTTTTTTGTGTCTAATCGTCTTTACAGTCTGTAATTTCATCCTTATATTTCTCATTTCTGCTTCAATTTAAGCTTCTGTAGTCATTATAGAAAAGCTATTTAGTATTTGTTAGATAGTTCCTAGCTGCTGCTGGATAAATATAGTAGGATAAAGAAGTGGTCATGATTTTCTGACTCAACTCAGGAGCCTACTGTGGTTGTTGCCCTGACTCTCTAGAAAGCCATGTTGCAATCACCGCCGGGCGTGGTGGCTCACGCCTGTAATCCCAGCACTTTGGGAGGCCGAGGCGGGCAGATCATAAGATCAGGAGATCGAGATCATCCTGCCTAACATGGTGAAACCCCGTCTCTACTAAAAATACAAAAAATTAGCCCGGCATGGTGGCGGGCGCCTGTAGTCCCAGCTACTCGGGAGGCTGAGGCAGGAGAATGGCGTGAACCCAAGAGGTGGAGCATGCAGTGAGCCGAGATCGCACCACTGCATTCCAGCCTGGGTGACAGAGCGAGACTCGGTCTCAAAAAAAAAAAGAAAAAGAAAGCCGTGTTGCAATGTTTAAAATGTCCATCCACAACATAGCAAATATAGGGCATGATATTACTATTATTTCCTGTTTCATCCACACATCAAATTCATAAAAAATTGTTTCTAATTACAAAAACCTTTAAATATCAACATCAAAATCTACAGCACCAGTGCACCCACTGTGGGTTGCTCATCACCATGAGATGTTCACTGGAAGCCATTCGTGTCTAGTTTATATTCTTCTCATCACTGTATACGGCAAAATTCTGGACATAAGATTCAATGCTGTGAAACATGCCTCTAAGCAAGTCACATCCAGAAATGCCTCAGTCCCCTCAAAGTCCTGTCAGTCACAGGAAACAGGAATCCACTTAAAGTAAAAAGAGGAGAAGAGGTTACTGCAGGGATATAGGCAGAAATTGGTAAGCCAAACACAACCAAGCCCTGCAGGAGAAGAACTAGAGAGGTGGGAGCTGGGCCTCTTCACCTGTCATCTCAGGATCACAGGTCAGTCCAGCCTCTGTCTGCTGGAGCTTGTGCGGCTGGTTCGCCCTCCATCTACTTGAGCATCTCCTTGTTTCCTCTTTACTTATCTGGTCCATTCTTCTCTCTTTGAAGACCCATCAGTTCATAAGTGTCCCATCATGGCCATGTCCCCATTCCACATCATAATCTGTGTCAAGTACCACTGTTAACTAAATCAGTCTCAGCAGTTCAACTCCCAATTCTAGTTGGTCCAGGCTGGTCAGGTGACCTCCTGCCCCCTCCCCCAGTACACTCAACTGTTAGAGGATTTATGTTTGGAAGAAACTGTAGGTGGGAGAAGTTCTCAGAGAAGGGAGTTACAGGGAACAGGTAACCCCAAACAACCTCCTGGGGAATTGCCTCCTTTGTAGGACTGTCTCTTCCCCAGTAACAGTTTTAGGGGCTGTTATATAGTACGATGGAAAAATAAAATTCTGCCAACATATTTAAAGAGGTTTATTCTAAGTCAATATGAGTGACTACGACCCAGGGAAACACAGTCTCCAGAGGTCCGGAGAAAGTGCACTCAAGGCAGTCAGGTTGCAGTTTGGTTTTATGCATTTCAGGAAGACAAGAATTACAGGTAAAATCATAAATCAATACAAGAAGATAAACATTGGTTTGGCCCCAAAAGGCAGGACATCTCAAAGCAGGGACTTACCAGTCATAGGTAGGGCTGGGGATTCTGTGGTTGGCAATTGAAAGAGTTAAGTTTTGTCTGAAAACTTGGAGTCAGTAGAAAGGAATGTTTAAGTTAAAATAAGGGAGTCTGCTGTTAATGTCATGTGATGCCATGCCAGAGTCGGGATGAAAAGAAAACCACCATACACTGGGTCAAAAAGGCGTATTTCAAATTAGCCAGGTGTGGTGGCATGTGCCTTTAATCCCAGCTACTCAGGAGGCTGAGGTGAGAGAATTGCTTGAACGCAGGAGGCAGAGGTTGCAGTGAACCGAGATTGCGCCATTGCACTCCAGCCTGGGTGACAGAATGAGATTCTTTCTTTAAAAAAAAAAAAAAAAAAAAAAAAGACCTGTTTCATGAGATTGGCTACGGCTTGTTTTGGAAGTGACTTTCCCTAGGTCCCTTAGAATAGGATTTGAGCATGGAAAAAGGTCAGAGTTCAGTCCTCAGGTATGTCAGTTAGGATTAAGTTGAGCTTCATGTTGCAGACAACCCAAACTAACAGGGTTTAAATAGTTGAGGGTTTATTTTCTCTCATATAAAGAAAGTAGACAGGGAGTCTGGGGCTATGAATGTTTGTTCCATGGTCATTAAGAATCCAGTCTCCTTCTGTCTTTCTGCTCTGCCATCCCAAACACTGGCTTTTTCTCCAGGTCCCCTCATGGTCCAAGACAGCTGATGGTGGTCAAGTCATCACATCTACAAAGTGCTGGGATTACAGGTGTGAGCCACTCCACCTAGACATCACTCTTGATGTTAGAATCTCTTCTAAGGAGACTTCTTAGAGGTTTCAACCAAAATCTTCTGCTTCTGCCTCTTTGGCCAGAATATAGGCAGATGGGACACTAGTTGCAAAGGAGGCTGGAAGTACAGTCTTTAGCTGCACATATTGCCACCATAAACAAAATCGGGTTCTTTTATAAGGGGGGAATTAAGTAGACAGCAGTGTCTGCCACATGAGACTTCCAATTAACATAAGACATCTCTCTAATAAATCATATAGTGACACCCTCTAGAAACATAGTTCTCGGCACTATGTAATTCTTTAATATTCTTTGCCTTCCTTAAGTTTTCTCTTGTGTATATATATGTTTACATTAGTATAGATATGAATATATATATTCACCGCACTCACACATACACACACCCTTTGTAAATCTACATGCCTACAACCTTTTCTTACCAGTTTTAACCTCATTGGTTTAACCTCACACATTTTGCATTAAAATATATTGACTCAGTCTTCTCAAGGATACAATTTTCTGCTTGTTCCTTCAATTTGCTATTCATTTGGAAAATAGAGATAAAGTAGATCTTAAAATTGCAACAGAAAGGGAAGCTGTCATTTTTAAACCTTGTGTCATCAAAGCCTGACTTTGAAATTTCAGATTGAATATTAAGCTGTCTAGAGCAGTGATTCCTTATCCTGGCCACACTCTAGAATAAAATTTGGAGCTTTTAAAAAATATTTATGCCTTCCATCTCAATTGAATCAGATTATTTTAATGTGCAGCCAGTTTGGAAACCACTGGTCTAGAGTTAGAGAAATAACCCCGGCTGGGCACAGTGGCTCACGTCTGTAACCCCAGCACTTTAGGAGGCTAAGGCAGGTGGATAACTTGAGGTCAGGAGTTCTAGACTACCCTGGCCAACATGGTGAAACCCCATCTCTACTAAAAATGCAAAAATTAGCCAGGCGTAGTGGCGCATGCCTGTCATCCCAGCTACTCAGGTGGCTGAGGCAGAAGAATCATTTGAACGTAGGAGGCAGAGGTTGCAGTGAACTGAGATTATGCCACTGCACTCCAGCCTGGGTGACAGAGCAAGATTCTGTCTCAAAAAGAGATAAAAAAGAAAAAGAAAGAAATAACCCTGAGTTGCAACTCTTCCCCACTCCCTACCACCCACCGGCTACACCCAGGAAAACACAATAATTAACATTTAAAAGTGAGATAAATGTCAGACAAAAGTCAGAATGTACTAGGAAAGCCTATGCTTTGGGGCCAAGTGTTTCTTTAGGGCAGCGGTTCTCAGTCCTGGATGCCTGTGAGAATCACCTGGGGCCTTGTGGTAGGCAGGCCCGCCACATCAGCGTCACCTGGAAGCTTGGTTGGAATGCAGACTCCCAGGCCCCACCCCACACCTGCCGAATCAGAAACTCTAGGGATGGGGGCCAGAAACCTGTGTTTTAACGGGCCCTCCAGAGGATTCTGAGGCCCAGTAAAGTTTGAGACTGACTGACCTACATTTGAAAAGATACTAATAACTGTCTGAAGTCCACTGCAGGTAAATTAACTGAGCAGGTGCCTAAATCAGCAAGGTTCATTTGTCTTTTACAGTCTCCAGGTGATTCAAATGTGCAACCAGCACAGTGACTGCTGCTAAAACCATAGCAGATTTACTCAGAACTAGTTTTCCAAGTCAGTGATGCACTGGCAAATGTTTAATGACTGACAGGGGAGAGAAAGCCCTGATTTTTAGCATTTGCGCCAATTTGAAGCTACTAAGGGAAAGTCATCGAATGGGTGGTTGAAATGAGATGTGCACTATCTGTTCTTCAAAGCCAGTGAACTGGCTCCAGCACACACTGCCAGAAATTGTCGTTGCCAAAACGAGTTTGTTGTCTGGCATTTTATCTTAAGAATTCAAAATCCTTAATAATTTCTTTTGTATTCCTTAGAATGCAGAGTCTCTGTGTCCCAAAAGCAACACATATTTCCAAAGAACATAAGACCGGCCAGGCGCAGTGGCGCATGCCTGTAATTCTAGTAATTTGGGAGGCCAAGGTGGGCAAATTGCTTGAGCTCAGGTGTTTGAGACCAGCCTGGGCAACATGACGAGACCCCCAACTCTACAAAAAATACAAAAATTGGCGGGGCCAGGAGGTGCGCACCTGTGGTCCCAGCTACTTGGGACGCTAAGGCAGGAGGATCACTTGAACTCAGGAGGTCAGGGCTACAGTGAGCCGTGATTGTGCCACTGCGCTCCAGTCTAGGTGACAGAGTAAGACTGCCTAAAATAATTAAATAAATAAAAATAAAATGAAGATCATATAATTAGTGGTCCTGAAGCACTGTGATCCCACATATGGGTCTTCCTGTGGTTACTCATTCAAGAGTAGATTCTCCTAAACATCAAAGTGTGGCAGCCTTAATGACTTTATGCATATATGATTTTAAGACATTTTCATTACACTTTGTTAAAAAAGAACTCTTTTGTGAATAGAAATTTAATAGACCACTGAATTCAACAGACCATTGAATTCAACGGACCATTAAGGCAAATCATGTGATGCCTCTGTGACTCAGGTTCTGTAAATGGAGAAACTGTTTCCAGTTTGATCTTTCTCCTTTTAGGAACCATAAAAGTCTAAGGCAAGGTTTATAATCAGGGTGAGCATATAATCATCATTCAAATTAGGACATTTCTGAGAGTGAAAGTGAGTTCTATTAATAATGATGTCAGGGCCGGGCATGGTGGCTCGCGCCTGTGATCCTACCAGTTTGGGAGTCCAAGACAGGCAGATCATTTGAGGTCAGGAGTTCAAGACCAGTCTAGCTAAAATGGTGAAACCCTGTCTCTACTAAAAATACAAAATTTAGCCGGGCATGGTGGCAGACACCTGTGGTCCCAGCTACTTGGGAGGCTGAAGCACAAGAATCGCTTGAACCCAGGAGGCAGAGGTTGCAGTGAGCCAAGATCGCACCACTGCACTCCAACCTGGGCAACAGAGTAAGACTCTGTCTCAAAACCAAAACCAAAAACAAAAACAAAAATAATGATGCCAGGAAAAGATGTTAAACCAGGACCTTCCTGAATGTATCGGGACATATGGTCACCTTATCTATAAAGGTTTGTTACCACAAGAGAATGAGAAACCCCTCTGAAACACATCTGGCTTCTTAAGGTCTGCTCTAAAACAAGGCAGAGTGGAGAATACAGCATGTTCTTATGGAGAATTCTGCCCTTTTCAGTAACTCACACTGGTGTGTAGCTCAGTGCCTTCTGTTCTCCAGCTGGGATACTTTCCGCTGGTCATCAGAACTTTGAGCACTGCCTACAAGAGAAACATTGTCTCTGTTTCTCTTTTCCAATTTATAAACTCTTTGTTGCACAACTCAAAGGTCACAATACAAAGAATACAGTGTCAATGATGCCCTTGGAAAGAAGGAAAGACAAACTCACCAATTATTGGTCAGCTGATTCTTGCCACTCTGGTTGTGTGTTCTTTATTAGGATCAAGTTATTTTATTTTATTTTATTTTATTTATTTATTAAGACAGGTCTCACTCTGTCACCAAGGCTGGAGTGCGGTGGCACGATCAGGACTCGCTGCAATCTCCGCCTCCAGGCTCAAGCCTGGGATCTCAAGTGATCTTCCTGGGATCCTCCTGGGATCGCTGAAGCAATCCTTCCACCTCGGCCTCATGTATATATATATAATTTTTTTTTGTAGAGACAGAGTTTCACCACGTTGCCCAGGTTGGTCTCAAACTCCTGGACTCAAGTGATCCCCCTGTCTCCGCCTCCCAAAGTGCCGGGATTACAGGCATGAGCCACCGTGCCCCGCCTATCATCAAGTTATAAACAGTCTGTCTGTACATTGTTTGAAAGGTGAGGCCAATAATAACACATTTCCTTCTCTCTCTCCACCCTTGTTTTGTGTACAGTGATTCCACTCAGTTACAACAGCTTCATAACCAAGTCTTACTGGAACAACACCAGTTGCAAAACCCATCTCCTTCATCTCCTAAGGAGTTTCCTTTCAACATGAGTGTTTTGAACTCCACTGCTCCCCCAGCGGTGACAACATCCAGTAAGCAGGTGAAGGCTCCTTCATCACAGACGTTCAGCTTGGCCCGGCCGAAGCATTTCTTCCCCTCCACGAACACCACCGCAGCAACTGTGGCCCCTTCCAGCTCTCCGGTGTTCACTTTGAGCAGCACTCCTCAAACTATTCAGAGGACAGTGAGCAAAGAAAGCCTCTTAGTGTCTCACCCCTCCATGCAAACCAAATCTCCAGGAGGGCTTTCCATCCAAAATGAGCCACCCCCACCAGGCCCAACAGAGCCAACACCACCACCACTCACATTTTCCATCCCCAGCGGAAACCAGTTTCAGCCCCGCTGTGTGTCCCCAACTCCTGTCTCTCCTACCAGCCGGATTCAGAACCCTGTGGCTTTTCTCAGCTCTGTTCTGCCTTCTCTCCCTTCCATCCCACCCACAAATGCCATGGGGCTGCCTAGAAGTGCACCATCCATGTAAGTGTCATTGAGGTTTCTTGATGTAAGATGCTAGTTAAGAGGCGATATGTACGTTGAATAGCTTGATCTGGGACAGGGCTCTCATTTTGTGGATTCCTAGATAATCTTATTCTCTTAGACACAGAATGGATGTGGAACACTTCAGGACAAAGGAGATGATTACTTTGAATGATTATTAATAATTAAAATATCAGGCTAGGTGTGGTAGCTCATGCCTGTAATCCCAGCACTTTGGGAGGCCGAGGAACGTGCATCACTTGAGGTCTGGTGTTTGACAGCAGCCTAGGCAACAAGGTGAAACCCCCGTCTCCAGGAGAAACACAAAAAATTAGCTGGGCGTGTTGGTGCATGCCTGTAATCCCCGCTACTCAGGAGGCTGAGGCAGAAGAATCATTGAACCCAAGAGGCAGAGGTTGTGGTGAGCCGAGATCGTACCACTGCACTCCAGCCTGGGTAGCAGAGTGAGACTCTGTTTCAAAAAAAATTTTGTTTTAATTAAAATACCAAAAAGACGTTTACAAATACTGATTCTCTGCACAGGGCTTAATTCCCTAAGTGCCTAATGACTGCTGGTTTCTGGTTGTCACTTCAACCACTCTGATTTCTAGGCCTTTTCACCCTGGCCAGTGCTTTTCATGGGTGTGTTGGGTGTGGATTTATCTTACAGGCCGTCCCAGGGATTAGTGAAGAAAAATACAAAGTCTCCTCAACCAGTGAATGATGATGACATTCGTGAAACTAAGAACGCGGTGATTCGAGACTTGGGGAAAAAAATAAATTTCAGTGATGTCAGACCAAACCAGCAGGTAAGATTGTTGGATTCAGAAGGTTTATTGAAATTTTATTGTAAGGAATATAATTTTGCTTAATTCAGTCCTCGGATACTCAGGTAACCTCAGTGAGCCGGATGTTGCAGCTCAGATGGTAGAGCACAGACTAACCAAAGAAATCTGCCTGTGTGGATCTGCAGTTCTTAATTCTCCCAGTAGTTAACTCAGTTTACTTGTTTACATGTATTTACCTAGAATAGGATATATTAAAGAAGAGAGTAAACAATCTATTGTGCATCCCAGCAATCCTCAGCTCAGTTTACAATCTAAAGTTTTTTGAGACAAGTCTCACTCTGTCACCCAGGCTGGGGTGCAGTGGTACGATCATGACTCACTGCAACCTTGACCTCCCGGGCTCAAGCGATCCTCTTGCCTTAGCCCACACTGAGACTACCTTACCCCACTGTAGCTGAGACTGCAGGCCCAGCTAATTTTCTAATTTTTTGAAGAGATAGGGGTCTTGCCATGTTGCCCAGCCTTGTCTCAAACTCCTGGGCTCAAGCAATCCTGCCTCAGCCTTCCAAAGTGCTGGGATTACAGGCGTAAGACACCACACCCAGCCTATGACCTAGACTTTAAGGAACTCTGGGGTTCTAAGTTGTCTAATCTTCAATCTAATGTGCTTAAAAGTTTGGTCACCAGTACTTCTCAATCCTTATATTAGGTTGAATCATGTGAAATAGCCATTAGACAATTTCCTGTGGTTCAACCTGTACAACTTTTGCTTTCTAGTAAATGCTTCCACCAAAGGAAAGAGAGGAAAGCCACCTGCGAGCATCATTCAAACAAAAGAGAGATAGACTGAACATGTTCTGATTTGAGGCATTTATTTTTGCTTTTGAGAATCAAATGGTTATTTTTAATGCAGGTTTACATTTAATAATCTAACTCTTGGTTTATTTCCCAAGATGGGAACTGACAAAAATATAACAAAATTTCAGTCAATACAATATGCCAAATATTGTGGAATTTGTGAACTCCTAGAAACAAAGTTCCCGATTTCCCGGAGCACATGCTGTTTTCCTTAGTGTTTCTGTCTCTTACTTCCAGTGGAGCCATGGATATACAGTAATTTGCAATTGTGTTATATATTAAGCAACTTATACTGAGTGGATTCTTTTGAAAATGTGGTGCTTAAAACCTTTAAAAAATTCACTTAAAATTATTAAGGGGAATATTTAAACTTGCCATAACTGAGTATACTTTTCATGGATTATTTCACCAAATTTCATCTATTTCTGGGAGGCAAATACCAACGCCACCTATTCTTCTCTTCCATCTTCTAGACAGAGAAACTAAGGCACAGGCTCAATAGTGCAACTGGAACTAGAGCTGTGGTTTCCAGGATACTCTCACATTTTCCCTGAAATGCTGCAGCGTTTTCAGTTTTATGAGAACAGTTACCTTCAAGCCCTATAAATGTTGCTCTATCTAATGCAGATTTGTTTTCCTATAATACTGTCACCACACTTGTGGTTGTTAATCCTTCTAAATCATTGTAATCATAGCTGTATTCAGCCTATGTCTTTTACAACTGGGAGAGCGAGCAATTAGAGCCTTGTAAAAACAATGCTAGCTCAGTACATACGCTGTTTGATTTTACTTTTATAGTTACTCTGTAGGTAGATCCAGGATACCCCATTGCCCAACTCAGGGGAAAGAAGGGTTTTTCTCTTAGTTACCTGACATGTGTGTACAAGTAAACATGAAATTCCACAAGTTGAGTGCCATAAATCCAGTGGAAATCTCTCTTAAACCTCCATCATGAATTAACTTCTGGACTAATCGCAGGAACTAGAAAAGTCTCTAAAAGCATCTCAACACACTCATCTGAATATTTGTGACATGTGTCATTCTTCTGAGAATTATTATTCTGAGAATTATTACAGTTGGTTAATTACAGAATTGATCTTAGACTACGTTCCATGCCATGGATAATGAAATCCAAGCTGCATAAATGAAATTTGGGAAACTAGGAGCTGTCTGAAATGGAGTGCTTGCATTTGGATGGCAGACGTTGACTCTGAGGAAGTTTTGGGAAATAAAATGATGATCATATTATATTGTTTTATCCATTGCTGCCTTGAGAAATGATAATAAAAACGTCGTGAAGAACTGTCTAAAATATACTGTGACCCACGCTAGTGAAGTTAAGAAAGTCAGCTTAGGAAAGTGTAAAAACATTAGACAAGCAGAGAAAAACTATGAAGAGACACCTGTGTATTGATCTAGGCCTGCGTCCGGGGTCACAGGCATGAAAGCAATCTGTGTTCTTACTCCCATATCAGCCTACACACATGGGAAGGGGGTGCAAATGATTCCTTCGGAAGAGTATGCATTTGTTTTGCTTTGAAAATTTTTAGGTCCAGAAAGCTGGGTTCTCTTGCCCTATTTTAGTTGTAAGTAAATAAAGAATAAACTGTCCTAGAACATTTGCATGATCTAGCATTAACACATTGTGCAGAGCATGAAAATAAATCAGAAGTCCTTGAACAATGAATACTACTGACTATAACCAATTTTCTCCCCAGAACTCAGATTTATAAATTATGTTTTAAAATGGTTTTCCTTTGATGTATCTACTGCTTTGTGTTTCTCTGTTGTGATAGTTCAGTCTTTGCCCTTTAACTCATCTTATATATTTACAATTAGTAAGTAACATTTGTTGATTCTTAGAACCTTGTGAAATGAGAAGGTGCCATCCTTTCAGAGGCTCATATTTATTAAAATTTTTAGCTTTCTAAACTTACAACCAAGTGTCTTTGAGTTGGGGATAAGCCAAGAGAAAGGTTTCCTTATTTCTAGATTTTAGGCTGCATCGTTTCCTATTTTGAAGAGTACCATTCATCACCAGTGGATCTTGACTGGACATCGATAAAACCTAAATGGTTTAGGTTAGAGTGGTGAATCTAAAAAGTCAAAGGAATCCAGGATCACAGCCGGGCATGGTGGCTCAAGCCTGTAATCCTAGCACTTTGGAAGGCCGAGACAGGCGGATCACTTGAGATCAGGAATTCAAGACCAGCCTGGCCAACAGTGAAACCCTGTCTCTACTAAACATACAAAAATTAGATGGGTGTGGTGGTGGGTGCCTGTAGTTCCAACTACCTGGGAGGCTGAGGCAGGAAAATCACTTGAACCCAGGAGGTGGGGGTTGCAGTGAGCCAAGATCGTGCCACTGAGCTCCAGTCTGGGTGGCAGAGCAAGGCTGTTCCTCAAAAATAAAAAAATTTAAAAAAAGGAATCCAGGATCGCAAAGCATAATGCAGCTTTCATGACAAATGATTTTAATTCATACATGACTTAGCATGAAGTTCTGCACCCAATAAGTATTTGTTGACTAGCTATGTTGATTGATTGTTAATTTCTAATCTCCATTTCCCACCCCTCTACCCCCAGCTAATGTCTTATTCCAGCCTTCCTCCTTGACCTCATTTCTCTGGAAACTTTCCCATCTCTTTATTTGGTCCTCTCACACCCCCTGCTTTTTATTATTATTATTATTATTATTATTATTATTATTATTATTATTTCTTTTAAACTATCTGCAGTTTCCAGATACTGCCCTATGTGACAGAGGAAAAAAAATAAGTACCTAATTTTTGTTCTGCCTTTTGTTCCTCTAATCTCCTTCTAAGCTGTTCTGTCAGATCTTCTATTTAAGTCTTTCCTCTTTCATCTCTTACCATGAATTCTTTATGACAATCCTCTTTTGTGAGCCATGAATAGTCATGCCATTCATTCCCTTTCTAACAAGAATTTCACATTGGCCTTACATTCTACTTTGTAAGACCACTGGCTTTATGCTGCCCACTTTGGGCATTGCAGGACCCTGGCTGCTGGGATAGTGAAGTGTCTCTGTATCCTCTGCCATGGACCCACATAGAATGCAGCTGTCAGAAGCTCCCTGGGGGCTCAGATTGGGAGGTGTCTTGTTCATTGCTGCATCCCTGTCGTGCATGGTGCAGAGTAGGTGCTCAGTGAACATTGCTGGATCAATCCCAGCTATGGGATTTACATTAGTTTCAGATAAGGTAATACAACTGTTAACCAAGTAGAAAAGTTTGGATTTGTTGCAAAACTATGGAAAATAGTTCACTTGACTATATAGATTCTGATTATACCTCATGATGGATACTACCCATTATGGTAATAATCCAACTTAATCAGCTGATTTTAAAAGATGAAAACTTTTTTATTTTTTTGAGACAGGGTATCACTGTCACCCAGGCTGGAGTGTGGTGGTGCGATCTCCACTCATTGCAGTCTTGACCTCCCGGGCTCAAGTGATCCTCCCACCTCAGCCCCATCCCCAGTGGCTGGGTCTACAGGTGCAAGCCACCTGCTTATTTGTAGTTTATTTATAGAGATGAGGTTTCGCCAAGATGAAAACTTTTAAAAGCACACAGAAATTAAACAAAACTCTTGTGTTAACCAAACATTTAAGTATAAAGTAAATCTGTGCATCTTTTAAGAAGTCTTTATTCTTAAGTACAAAATTGGATTAAAAGTATTTTTATGTAAGCTCCTTGAAGGTAGAGAACGTTGGAGAGAATGTTGTAGAGAAGGTGCAGAATGTTGTATCCCCATTGTCTATCACAGTGTTTAGCACATAATAGGTACTTACTAAGAATTTGGCAGCAGAGACAGGGTAGGCTATGACAACTAGTTATTTCTATTGAAGGCAACAAGTGATTGCTAGATAAATAGCAAAAGAAATTATCTTCTAGGCATGTGAACCTCCAAGTTTCTGTCACCCAGATTGGAGTGCAGAGTGCAATGGTGCATTCTCTGCTCACTTCAACCTTCACTTGCCAGGCTCAAGCAATTCTCCTACCTGAGACTTCCAAGTAGGTGGGACTACAGGCACGTGCCACTACTCCTGGCTAATTTTTGTGTTATTTGTACAGACGGAGTTTCACCATTTTGCCCAGGCTGGTCTTGAACTCCTGAGCTCAAGCGATCCACTGCCTTGGCCTCACAATGTGCTGGGATTACAGGCGTGGGCCACTGTGCCCAGCCTACCTCCAAGTTTATCTAGGAATCTTTTCTTCTGTCTCTAAACTCTGGCTGTCTCTGGAAAGAAAAGGATAACACTTTCTCTAACACGCAATGCTTTCTTTTAGTGCACATCATACCCAGAATCTATTGGGAACACTTTGAGCAGGTTTCTTAGCTGGCTTGATCCTGTTTGATTATTTGCCCCTGAATTCCAGGCTCAGGACACAGAGTAGAGAAAGCCAGGGGTGAGCTCAGGCAGTGACTGTTGGATCATGGCCCATATCTCAGCAATGCCATGTCCAACTGGGATGCGTCATTACACTATGGTTGGCAACAGAAAAACTGTCTCCACCAATTTGAAGGAACTGCCAATTTGAAGAAACTTTTTGCAGATGTGTCCCAGAAATCAAATGTTTCAAATTGTCAATTTATCAGCCTTAAGAGGATTGTCTGTTTAAAAAAAAAAAAAAATGGTTATATTTTCAAGTGGCATATTCTTCTGAAGTAAATATTTTTAGCTTTTCATTTCCTGTCGTAGAGCAACTCTAATTCTATGCAATTCATGAGCCTAGAGAGGATGGGTCATTTCTCATTGATTTAATTTCTGTAACACCCAGATTTACATAGAAAAAAATATTCTTTTCTTTGAGTGTAGACATCATCTATGAGCAGCTAACACAAAAACTCCTGTTTTTACTCACAAAGGAGATGAGGCAAAGGAACATGGAGAACACAGCATAAACCCCGTACTGGACATTTAAAATGCACATTTATGGACCGTGGATTGATAGTGAAACATTTGTGCAGAACAGTGCAGAAAATACCTTTACATTTAATTTTAATTTTTTTTTTTTTTTTGAGACGGTGTCTTGCTCTGTTGCCCAGGCTGAATTGCAGTGGCATGATCTCGGCTCACTGCAATCTCCGCCTCCTGGGTTCAAGATTCTTCTGCCTCAGCCTCCTGAATAGCTGGGCTTATAGGTGCTTGCCACCATGCCTGGCTAACTTTTGTATTTGTAGTAGAGACGAGGTTTCACCATGTTGGCCAGGCTGGTCTCGAACTCTTGACCTCAGGTGATCCACCTACGTCAGCCTCCCAAAATGCTGGGATTACAGACGTGAGCCACCACGCCCGGCCTAACTTCTGCTCCTGATTCCTTCCTTTCCTGATCCTGAAAGGACCTAAGCTGATCCCACATTGACTTTGTTTTGTCTGTGGCCTACGGATGCATGATGGGAATCACAGCACGCCCTCTGCCCTGACACACTGTAGGCCTGCAGGCCACTCAAGACAGCCTTCTGCTTGCCCATCCCCAAACAGCCAGCTTGCTCCTCACTCTTCAGATTTCTCAGGCAGGGGGCAGATGGCAAACCCTTGTGTCCCCCTAACTGTAGGAGGCATAGCAAGCTCTCCAAGCTCTCCAATGGACCCTCTCCACGGGGGTCCATTTAGTCTCCCTCGCTAAACTTGAGGTGAAACAAGTACCCCAGGGTTAGGGATGGAGGTAGGCATCTCACAGGCATTAATAGCTCTCTTCAAAGTCCTCTTGCTGAGTCTTCTCCCTCCTGACTCTTGTGTCTGTGATGGAGGTAAAAGGTTGAAATTATCTAAGCTGTTCTTAAGCACCTGCTTTGGAATTTCTGAAGAATAGTATGTCTCAAAAGTCACTTGTTTTCTGATATCTAGCCCATCTTGGTGCCTCAGTAGGAACTTCTGATTACAATCTAGTTACAAGTATATCCTCACTGCCTGGTTACTAATAATGTGTAATATATATATATAGCCTTTTTTGGTTTTTTTGTTTGTTTTTTTGTTTGTTTGTTTGTTTGAGATGGAGTTTCACTTTGTCACCCGGGCTGGAGTGCAGTGGCACAATCTCGGCTCACTGCAACATGTGCCTCCTGGGTTCAAGTGATTCTCATGCCTCAGCCTCCCAAGTAGCTGGGACTACAGGCACTCACCACCACACCTGGCTACTTTTTTGTATTTTTAGTAGAGACGAGGTTTCACCCCGTTGGCCTGGCTGGTCCCAAACTCCTGACCTCAGGTGATCCGCCTGCCTCAGCCACCCAAAGTGCTGGGATGACAGGCATGAGCCACCACACCCAGCCTCTAATAGTATATTTTAAACAACTCATTGGGCTCTCTGTTTTCATCACCTCTCAACTTGGAGTACTGGTTAAGATAATAAATATATAGCCAAGTGTGTATTTATTATACACATTTATGGTCAAACAAAAAGCACATATTTTCATCATATTGCTTCTGTAGTTCCTTTGGCTAAATCAATTCAAGCATTTAAATTCTGTAAAATCAGGCCCCAACTTAAAATCAACTTCCTAAAATTTGTTGTTTGGAATACATAGAGACAATGTGGTATTTATATTCTCAGGCAGGTGCTTAAAGGCTGTATATCTATAACGGATTGTGTTTCTGAAGTATAAGTATAGTCATAACTTACCACCATGTATAATAATATTTCTCTGGGGCCAGGCATGGTGACTCACGCCTTTAAACCCAGTACTTTGGGAGGCTGAGGCGGGCAGATTGCTTGAGCTTAGGAGTTCAAGACCAGCCTGGGCAACATGGCGAAATGCCGTCTACCAAAAATACAAAAATTAGCTAGCTGTGGGGGTGCTGTGTGCCTGTTGTCCCAGCTATTCAGAAGGCTGATGGGAAGATGGCTTGCGCCCAGGAGGCAAAGTTTGCAAGGAGCTGAGATTACACCACTGCACTCCAGCCTGGGCAATAGAGCCAGACCTTGTCTCCAAAAAAAAAAAAAAAAATTTCTTTGGAAAAAAAATAGTTCAGAATATAGAATTTCAGGAATTCATCTTTCCCTGTAATAATTCTAACAGTGTTGTTAGCTAAGAACTTACCAGCTCTCCCTAGTCAGGCCATAGAAACTGTAGAGAAGGTTCTTTAGCTTGTAGCAAGAAGTCTATTAGAATAGGGGCTAGAGGTGGTATGGATGGATTGGAAATTTGAGGACATAATAAAACAAGATAAGAAGCCATAGAAGGTTAAGACCTCTTGCCTATTGAAAACCCCCAGAGGCCAGGTACAGTGGCTTGTGCCTGTAATCCCAACACTTTGGGAAGCCAAAGTGGGAGGATTGCTTGAGCCCAGTTCAAGATAAGCCTGGGCAACATAGGGAGACTCCATCTCTAGAAAAAAAATTAAAAATTAGCTGGGCATGATGGTGCATACCTGTGGTCTCTGCTGCTTGGGAGGCTGAGATGGGAGGACTGCTTGAACCCAAGGAGTCAAGGCTGCAGTGACCTGTGATGACGCCATTGCACTCCAGCCTGGGTGACACAGTGAGAACCTGTCTCAAGAAGAAAAAAAAGAAAACCCCCCAGAATACTTCTCCATTTTGGGCTGCCTCCTTGGTTACTCCTTTTATTTTATTCTGTAGACCTCAGGGACTGGTCTTCTTGTTTCTCTTAATCCTTCAAGTTCTTCTTTTGTTCCTGTTAATTAGGATTCAGATATGTAATATCCTGATATGAAGCAAGAAAAGCCTTTGTAAGGGTTTTCAGGAATAACTGGAAACAGACTATGTGAGAGTAAAAAGAGTCATATCCACCTTGATATGCCCTTTTCTTCACAGAGTCCCATAGGAACAAGGGCCTTTCATAGAGAACTGATAAAAGGATCGGATGCATGAATGACCCAAATAAGATTTACCAGAGTAAACCCAGATCCAGTGTTAACTGTTGGAGGCATTTTTTTTTTTTTTTTTTTTTTTTTTTAGATGGAGTTTCACTCTTGTCCCCCAGGCTGGAGTGCAATGGCATGATCTTGGCTCACTGCAACCTCTGCCTCCCGGGTTCGAGCGATTCTCCTGTCTCAGACTCCTGAGTAGCTGGGATTACAGGCACACACCACCACGCCCGGCTAATTTTTGTATTTTTTGAGGCATTTCTTTAAGGAACCGTGGCAGGATATAGAAGTGAGATAGGAGCAGAGGAAACAGGAATGGAATGAGGGCGGGCAATGGACAACACCAGGGCTACATCTGGGGAAAGAGCTGCAGCCCCAGTGTCAGGGAAGGGACAGGTTGGGAGACGAAGCCTTGGAGCTTTCCCTTCTGGCTTTCAGTGCCTGTGCCCTGTCCTTGGCTGGTCAGCACTACTCCAGTCCCGGGAGTATGCTGAGAAGTGGGGGCTGGAAATGGGAGGTGGAGGACCAGGATCTGTAGCATCGAGAGAAGAAAATCTCTGGTGGGTGAAAAGGAAACATCTGAAGCCATACAGCCTCCCCATTCCTGTTAACGGTTTAAGGGTGGATGACTGTAACTTGATGATGATGGAAACTGGGACTTCCAGCTGGGCGTGCTCAAGTCTATAATTCCAACACTTTGGGAGGCTGAGGCGGGTGGATTGCTTGAGCTCAGGAGTTCAAGACCAGCCTGGGCAACATAACGAAATCACGTCAGAAAGGAGGAGGGAGGGAGGGAGGGAATGAAAGAGGGGAGGAAGCGGGGAGCGAAAAGAAAAGAAAGGAAAGGACAAGAAAAAAGAAAAGAGGAAAAAAAGAAAGAAACTGGGACTTCTGCTTGCTTTAGTCTTTGTTTCTGAAATATAAACAGAAAACTCTGAAAAGCACAGATTAGCTTTTAGGAAACAATAACTTTTTCTTTATGATTTACCCATAGCAAGAGTCCCCAGCTAATTCCCTAGTGGGCCTCTAGGGTAGGTGCCATCCATGTACCCTCCCCAACACCCCCTGCCAGATACAGGCTCAGTCAGCACCTCTAGGCACTTCTCCCTGTGAACACAGGCACCCAGTCCACACCCCTCTCCACCAATGATCACAGAGCCTGAAATAAATGGAGAAGTCACCCTCATCAAAAGTTTGGGGTCTAGGATCTGCATGTGGAGTGAGAACTATGTGAATTATTCTTTTTGAATGTAATTTGAAAATCATAAACAATGAAATGTAGCACCTATCTCACATGGTAACGGAATAAAACGACTTATTGGTTTACTTCTAAACATCCTGGAAAATAAACCCAAATTTGTTAAAAAGAAAAGTAATATCAATTTAGAATCATGAATACAGTCCAACAAAGAAAAAAAAATTCCTGGTGTGATTTTAAACTGGCAAGTCTAGAAAATACTTCAAACTTGTGAGACTATATAATATATTTATGGAAAATACGGTCATTGTGAAGAATTAGGTTGAATCATATGAAACTTCTGATAGTCTACCATTGTTGACCTACAAAAATGTCAGTTTCACATAGTTTCACCTAATAGGTGGATAGTGGAAGCTTTAATTATTAACTTTTCCCAAAAATATTCCTATAATGTAGAAAATAATCTTAATATATTTCAACTAAATCTGGTTTCAGAATCCAGTAATGATCTTTTACTTTAACTGATTTGAATGATCTCATTAAAAATTAATAAACTTTATGGGAAATTAATCACTTTTTCCACCCTATAAGAACTGGGTACTTACTTTTTTTTACCCAGTTTGAGATGTGGCAGAGAGGAGCAGATTTAAAATTGATTCCAACAAATTAAAACCAAGAAACACTTAGTTTCTGTAGTTCTGAAGTTAAAATTCTATCCAAATTCAGATGATTATACTGAATGTATAAGACCGTAATTAGAGGACATCACTAACGTGATTTAGCTTGAGAATGCACGAGTGCTGAACTCAGTCACTCTCCCACTGACTAGGGGCAGGTGCATATCAGCCATGTGCTTCCAAATTCCACTTCAGGAGCATGCCAGTACCATCTCCATAGAGTTCCCCTAAATTATAAAATTAGGGTTAACTAGAGTCATAAGTTTAACCAAAGGTCTCACTCTCACCCCAAGCACATGGCTCCAGATTCCTCAAAGATGTGGTAATGTCAGAACAAATGATTGCTTCTATTTCATTCATGTATTCACTCGTTCTTCAGATACTTATTAAGTGCTCACCTGCCATGGTGCCGGTACTCTTCTAGGTGCTGTCAGTATAGGGGGAAGGAAGACAAACAAGATCCCTGCTCTTGTGGAGCTAACATTCTAACACTTGGAGATTCAATCATTCAATCAATAAACAAACAAGAAAAATACTAGATAGTAACCAGTGCTATGTAGAGAATTAGAATGGGGAGTTACATTAAATGAAGGGATCTAGGCAGGCTGCTTTGGGGAGGTGACATTTTTGATGGGCAGGCTATGGCAAGGAGAGGGAGTAAGAGGAATCCAAAATGAGTCCTAGTTTTAGGGTTTACTTAGTGCTGTCAAAGTGTGGTCCGAGGACCTGTGCCAGCCTGCAAGATGTCACCTCTCTGCCTTGAGATTAGCACAGAAATTAAGAGTAATCATTCAGGGCCAGGCATGGTGGCTCATGCCTGTAATCCCAGCACTTTGGGAAGCTGAGGTGGGTAGATCACTTGAGATCAGGAGTTCAAGATCAGCCTGGCCAACATGGTGAAACCCCGTCTCTACTAGAAATACAAAAGTTAGCTGGGCATGGCAGAGGATGCACGCCAGCCTGGGCAACAAAACAGAGGGGATTCTGTCTCAAAAAAAAAAAAAAAGGGTAACAATTCAGAAAATTTTATAGAAATTTGACAAGGAAGTTTTATATACTATACAATAATTTTGCATTTCTTTCATTTTGCTAGTAATTTGTTTTTATTTTACTTTACAAAAGTGCAGGCTGGAAATTTTTAAAATCTGATTTTCATGGTAGAGAGTGTGAGAAACATTGGTTTAATCACTTAACCAAGTGGATGAATAGTGGTGCCATTTCCTGAAATGAGGAAAAGGAGGTTAGGAGTATCTCTGGGGGACAGAAATCAAGCGTGTTCTGTTTGAGCCATCCTGTTTGACATGCCCATTAGACATCATAATGTAGAATAGTAGTATATGACTCTGGAATTCTGGGAAAGAAACCAGGCTTGGAGATATGGATTTGGGAGTCATGAGCAGAAAGTATGTGAAGCTTGGACATTGGATGAGCTCACCTAGAGCAGAGATGGAGCCAGCACAGGAGACTGGTGCGGCAAGAGAAAGAGAAGGAAAGACCAGTATGGTGTGTCACGGAAGAAAATGTTTCAAAAGGAAAAAGTAGTCATCTGTGTCTAATGCTGCTTAGATCAAGTAAGGTAAGAATAGATAAATGACAATTAGATGTGGCATATTTGAAGACCCTGACAGTCGCAATCTCAGAGGAACAAAAAGAACACAAGACTAATTGAAGTAGGTTAGCAAGACAATAGGTGACAATGAAATGATCTCATAACAGCAGAGGATTATTTCAAATGGTTTTGTTGTGAGGGGGGCAGAGAGATGCAGTGAAAGTAGATATGGGGTTAAGAGAGATTTTTTCCTTTTTCTTTTCTTTTTCTTTCTTTCTTTCTTATTTTTTTTTTTCTTTGACACAGAGTTTTGCTCTGTTGCCCAGGCTAAATTGTGGTGGCATGATCTCAGCTCACTGCAACCTTTGCCTCCTGGGTTCAAGCAATTCTCATAACTCAGCCACCCTAGTAGCTGGGATTATAGGTGTGCACCGCCACACCCAGCTAATTTTTGTATTTTTAGTAGATACAGAGTTTTGCCGTGTTGGCCAGGCTGGTCTCGAACTCCTGGCCTCAGGTGATCCACCTACCTCAGCCTCTCAAAGTGCTGAGATTACAGGTGTGAGTCACTGTGCCTGGCCTCTTTTTTTTTTTTTTCCCACCATCTTGTATTGTTACAGTAGCGATATATTTTTCAAGACAGCTTTTCCTCAAGTGTGAAGATGGGAAAATCCAGTAGAGACAAGAAGCTGGTGATGCAGGCGTTGCAGGCATATATCAGAATGCAGTTCAGAATGGCTTTGCCAAAATAACTCTATAGGAAGTTATCCATATTGAAAGGAACACTAATATAGCTCTGAAAATTATATTCCATCTACATTCCATTTCCTACAGAATTCTACTGGGACTGCATGCTCAGGTGGAATGTCAGGATGCACTAAGGCCATGTGGGATTTTAGGAGAGACACTGACATTTCCTTTAGTGCTCTACGGTGAGAAACTGGATCTGGAACATATCTGGTTTATTTGGATTTCATGATATAAATCTAATGTCTGAATCTTAAAAAGTGGCTTCCTCAATTGTCCTGATGGACATGTTCTTCCTTGCCATATGGAAATTGAAACATGTTTGTCATTTTGACAGGAGTACAAAATTTCAAGCTTTGAGCAGAGGCTGATGAATGAAATAGAGTTTCGCTTGGAACGTACTCCTGTTGATGAATCAGATGATGAAATTCAACACGATGAGATCCCCACGGGCAAGTGTATTGCTCCCATCTTTGACAAGAGACTCAAGCACTTCCGGGTCACAGAAGGCTCTCCAGTCACATTCACTTGCAAAATTGTTGGGATACCTGTTCCAAAGGTAGGGGAAGATGACAAGCCAGTTGGCTACCTAACAGCATGGAACTATAGACAGTGCCTTCAAGAAGGTCTTTAAAAAATATACACAATGTTTTTTCTTCTTTTTTGTATTTGTTATTGATATAGTTGTACATGTTTTAGGGTATATGTGATATTTTATACTTGTATACGGTGTGTAATGATCAAATCAGGATAACTGGGATATCCATCACTCAAACATTTATCTTTTTTGTGTATTAGGAACATTACAGTTTTTCTCTTCTAGCTATTTTGAAATATACAACAAGTTATTATTAGCTATAATTTTTCCACTGTACTATCAAGTACTAGAACTTATTTCTTCTATCTAACTGTACGTTTTCACCCATTAACCAACCTCTCTTCATTCCCTTCTCCCGTCTACCCCTCCCAGACTGTGGTAACCACCATTTTACTCACTACCTCCATGAGATCATTTCCTTTAGCTCCCACATATAAGTCAGAACATGCAATACATGTCTTTCTGTGCCCAGCTTACTTCACTTAACATAATGACTTCCAGTTCCATCCATTTTGCTGCAAATGATGGGATTTCATTCATTCTTTTTATAGCAGGATAATATTCCATTGTGTATAGATACCCCATTTTCTTTATGTATTCATCCACTGATGGACACATAGGTTGATTTTGTAACTTGGCTATTGTGAATAGTGCTGCAATAAATACAGGAGTGCAGATATCTCTTCAACATACTGATTTCCTTTCTTTTGGACATATATCCAGCAGTGGGATTGCTGGATCATATGGTAGTTCTATTTTTAGTTTTTTGGAGAAAACAGTCTCCATACTGTTTTCCATAACAGCTGCACTACTTTACATTTCCACCAATGGTGTATGAGGGTTCCCCTTTCTCCACATCCTCACCAGCACTTGTTATTTTTTTGTCTTTTTGGTAATAGCCATTCTAACTCTGGTGAGATGATATTTCTTGGGGTTTGATTTGCATTTTCCTGTTGATTAGTAATGTTGAACATTTTTTCATATACCTGTTGGCCATTTGTATGTGTTCTTTTGAGAAATGTCTATTTAGGTCTTTTGTGTGTGTGTGTGAGACAAAGTCTCACTCTGTCGCCCAGGCTGGAGTGCAGTGGCACAGTCTCAGCTCACTGCAACCTCTGCCTCCCAGGTTCAAGCGATTCTCGTGCCTCAACCTCCTGAGTAGCTGGGATTACAGGCGCCCGCCACTATGCCCAGCTAATTTTTGTATTTTTAGTAGAAATGGGGTTTCACCATGTTAGCCAAGCTGGTCTGAAACTCCTGACCTCAGGTGATCCACCCTGGAGACCCTAGCCTCCCAAAGTGCTGGGATTACAGGCGTGAGCCACCACGCCCAGCCTATTCAGGCCTGTTGCCCAGTTTTAACAGTCTTGGTTTTTGTTTTTGTTTTTTGCTATTGAGTTGTTTGGGTTCCTTATATATTCTAGCTAGTAATCCCTTGTCAGATGAATACTTTGCAAGTATTTTCTCCCATTCTGTAGGTTGTCTCTTCACTTTGTTAATTGTTTCCTTTGCTGTGCAGAAGCTTTTTACTTGCAGTAATCCCATTTATCTATTTTTGCCTTTGTTGCCTGTGCTTTTAAGGTCTTACCCCCCAAAAAATTTGCCTAGACCAATATCCTATAGTGTTTCCCCATTGTTTTCTTCTAGTAGTTTCATAGTTTCAGGCCTGGCATTTAAGTCTTTAATGTATTTAGAGTGGATTTTTTTATCTGGTGACAGGTGAGGATCTAGTTTCATTCTTCTCCATATGAGTATTCAGTTTTCCTAGCACCATTTATTGAAGAGGCTTTCCTTTCTCTCGATGTATGTTCTTGGTGCCCTTGTCAAAAATGAGTTGGCTATAAATACATGGATTTATTTCTGGGTTCTCTATTCTGTTCCATTGGTCTATGTGTCTATTTGTATGCCAGTACCATGGTGTTTTGGATACTATAGCTTTATAGTATAATTTGAAATCTAGTAGCATAATGCCTCCAGCTTTGTTCTTTTTGCTCAGGATTGCTTTGGCTATTTGTGGTCTTTCATGATTCCATATGAATTTTAGAATTGCTTTTTCTATTTTTTTTTTTCCTTTTTTGAGACAGGGTCTTGCTCTGTTGCCCAGGCTGGAGTGCAGTGGTGAGATCTCTGCTCACTGCAACCTCCACCTCCTAGGTTCAAGCGATTCTCCTGCCTCAGACTCCCGAGTAGCTGGGATGACAGCTGTGTGCCACTACGCCTGGCTAATTTTTGTACCTTTAATAAAGATGGGATTTCGCCATGTTGGCCGGGCTGGTCTTGAACTCCTGGCCTCAAGTGATTCACCCACCTCGGGCTTCCAAAATGCTAGGAATACAGGCGTGAGCCACCACTCCCAGCCTGTTTTTTCTATTTCTGCAAAGGATGTCATTGGTATTTTGATAGGGATTGCGTTGAATCTGAAGATCACGTTGAGCAGTATAGACATTTTAACAATGTTAATTCTTCCAATTCGTGAACATGGGATATCTTTCCATTTGTGTGTGTGCCCTCTTCTATTTCTTTCAGTGTTTTATAGTTTTCCTTGTAGAGATCTTTCACTTCTTTGGTTAAATGTGTTCCTAGGCATTTTATTTATTTATTTTTGTAGGTATTGTATTGCTTTCTTGATTTCTTTTTCAGATTGATTGCTGTTAGTGTATAGAAGTGCTACTGATTTTTGTATGTTGATTTTGTATCATGCAACTTTACTAAATTTGTTTACCCTAAGAGGTTTTTGATAGAGCCTACATTTTTCTAAAACATAAGATCATGTCATCTGCAAGCAAGGATAATTTGACTTCTTCCTTTCCAGTTTGGGTACCCTTTATTTCTTTCTCTTGCCTAATTACTCTGGCCAGGACTTTTAGGCCTATGTTGGATAAAAGTGGTGAAAGTGGGCATCTTTGTCTTGTTCCTGATCTTAGTGTAAAGACTTTCCATTTTTCCCTGTTCCGTACGGTATTAGCTGTGGGTTTGTCATATATGACTTTCATTGTGTTGTGTTCCTTCTGCACTCAATTTGTTGAGGGTTTTTTTTTATCATAAAGAGGTGCTGAATTTTATTGAGTGCTTTTTCATTGTCTGTTGAGATGATCATATGGTTTTTGTCTTTGATTCTATTGATGTGATGTGTCGTGTTTATTGACTTGCCTATGTTGAATCATCCTTGCAGAGCTGAGATGAATCACACTTGATCATGATGAATAATCTTTTCAATGTGTTGTTGAATTCAGTTTGGTAGTATTTTGTTGAGGATTTTTGCACCTATGTTTATCAGGAATGTTTACCTGTCATCTTTTTGTTGTTGCTGTTGTTGTTATTGGGTCTTTGGTTTGAGTATCAGGATAATGCTGGTCTTGTAGAATGAGTTTGGAATATTACCTCCTCTTTAATTTTTTGAAATAGTTTGAGTAGAATTGATATTAGTTCTTTAAATATTTGGTAGAATTCAACAGTGAATCCATTAGGCCCTGGGCTTCTCTTGGATGGGAGACTTTTTCATGTGCACATGTTCTCTGCTTCAGTCTCATCACTCATTATTGGTCTGGTCTATTTAGGTTTTCTATTTCTTCGTAGTTTAGTCTTTGTAGGTTATATGTGTCCAGGAATTTGCCAATTTCTTCCAGGGTTTGCAATTTGCTGGCATATAGTTGTTCACAACAGTCTCTAGTGATCATTTGTATTTCTGTGGTATCAGTTGTATTGTCTCCTTTTTCATCTCTTATTTTATTTTTTTGAGTCTTCTCTCTTCTCTGATTCTTAGTCTAGCTAAATGTTTGTGAATTTTGTTTATCTTTTTAAAAAACCAACTTTTCATCTCTTGTATTTTTGGTCTTTTGTATTTTTTTAGTCTCAATTTCATTGATTTCTGCTCTGTATTTATTATTTCTTTCCTTCTACTAATTTTGGATTTGGTTTGTTCTTTGTTCCTTGAGATGCCTCTTTAGCTAATTTATTTGGAGTCTTTCTGGGTTTTTTTATGTAGGAATTTATTGCTATAAACTTCCCTTTTAGTAAGAAAGTCTTATCAGACTCTAGTGAAGTATCTACAAAGAGAATGAAAACCCATACCAGAAAATTAGCAAAGCCCAGATAATTTCACTTAAAAAAAACCCATCAGGAATGAGATCATTAAATAGTCAGGCTAAAAAGAAATCAGACTTATGGGTAAGTTCAAATTTTAATAAAAGTTTAAAATAAGTGTCCTAGTCATGATACTATATTTTGGGCTATCGATTTTCATAGCCATCAAGCTCACCAAACTGATATTTTTCTGTCTACTTAATATCTATTTAATATCCACAGGGTACCTGTTCTTGTACAAAGTGAGCTATATTTGTAGCATTACTATTAGGTTGGTAAATGCTAAGAATGTCACATCATTATCACTGGATGCTGAAAAATCACATAAATCAGCAGATTTTTTGGCAGTCAGCTGAGAGAAGGATTTACACCCAGCATGGTTTGTGGCAGAGAATCTCTCTGCTCTTCTTTCATAAATATTAGCATAGTGTTATCATGTATGGTTAGGTAACCAGGAAAAGTAGAGGAGGACAGCTGCAACCAGTATTTATCTCCTCTGTCTTTGAGAGATCTCCTTCACACATGCAAAACTAAACATGAGATATACAGATAGATGTGTATGTGCGTGCACACACACACACGTATACACACACACACACACATAGATATTTACATTTTGGCTGGATGAGAAATTTAGCAAGTTAATCCTAGCCTCATTCCATTTAGTGCAACAAACCATACTAACCTTTCAAGCAAGGTGACTTGTTCTAAGTGCTGAGATCTGCAACTGCAGGAGACTTGAACTTGTAAATAAGGTAATGAAAAAATATCCCGTCTCCTGGTTTTCATTATTTTGCTTCTGAAGACATGTCCATTCCTTAGGGTAGTTTTTAAAACTAAATATGAAGTACAAGAAAAATCGTCAAAAACTTCATCTTAGTCCTAAATTATATTGAATTCTTGACTTAAATAATAACATTTAATGTTAAATAGTATTATGTAGGTACAAGTCGAGGGGCAGATTATACAGTCATTTTTAATATGTTTTATAACTTTTTTTTCCAAGTGCTTCATAAAGTATGGGTCACTTAAAAGATGGCAGTTGTCCCTTGCCTCACCCCAGACCCTAGTTTATTAACCTCTAAAGATAAACAAAACAGTGTATATCTTGATAATTTTTCATTTCAGGTTTACTGGTTCAAAGATGGTAAGCAGATTTCTAAGAGAAATGAGCACTGCAAAATGAGGCGAGAAGAAGATGGGACATGTTCTCTGCACATTGAATCCACCACCAGTGATGACGATGGCAACTACACCATCATGGCAGCCAACCCCCAGGTGGAGACGCAGGGTTCTGCGCTGTGCTGCACTCTGAGGAAGGAGCAGTTGATGTCATTGTGAATGAGACCTTGAGAAGTGCGAGTTACTAAGGATTGCTGAGGAAAATGAATGAGAAGCATTGTGATTGTGTGTAACTAGGGCACAGCATCACAACTTAAAAGACTAGTTAGCCACTAACAGGTCACTCAATGCTTCAGCCTTTGTCAAGGGACACTAGTACTATTTTTTCACTGTGTATACCTTGCAGACTTATTGAACTCAGTCTTGTGTTTCTCAACACATTGATTCTCTTGAAGAGTCAATAAATCAATTGACCAATCATTCTATCAGGAATGATCTGTCGTTTTTGTTCTTTAGCGAATAGGTAAATTACTTTGCAAAGGTTTGTGAATGTCCCTCAAACTCATAATGTCCACATTTTTGGATTGTTTTGTTTTTTAAACTTGGAAAGCCATAATCATCCACTTTCCTTTTCTGAATGAAGGCAAATATTAAAACTCCCCTAAAAGATGTGGCAGACATCTTCAATTACTATTTGAGTAGGAAGTACAGAACTATAACATCCATTCCTACTGAAATGTTAGTTTTAAAGAGTCTCTGTTGAGGAACGTATGAAAATATTTGGCCATGCTTTTAAGTTATGACTGCAAATAACGTTAAGTACATAAGAATTCAAATTTCTTTTTACCTTTGTGCTGTTTATATCTCAGTTTAAAATGAAAGTCATTACCATACTCTTAAAAATCTCTCCCCTGGAATGTTAACAGTGATTTAAGAAATCATATTTTATTGATTTTATTGTTTTTATTCCTCTCCCCCAAAGAAAAACTCATAATAGTCAAAATTTCACAGTGTTCTGGTCCAGAAAATTTTATGTACATTGAAAAAGTGTGAGATTCTTCTTATTTTAATCTTGTTCATTTTCTGTTTGTCAGGGGAGAATCAGCTGTTCTGGCCACTTGATGGTACAAAGTTTGCCCATTCGCAGTCGACTAACCTCTGCTGGTCAGTCTCACAGGTAAAAACAATAAGAATTCCCCTTCTCTAGGTCCTTCCCAAGCACCTCCCCACTATCATGAGCACCAAACTACTGGATCCATGAATTCTTAATTAAAGGTAGTCCTTCACTTTCAGCATCAGCATCACCTGGGAGTTGGCTGGAAATGCAGAATCCCAGGCCCCACTCCGGATCTACTGACTCAGAATCTGCATTTTAACAGAATTCCCAGGTGATTCACAAGCATAGTAAAGTTTAACAAGCACTAGTCTCTGGGATTTTTTTTTAAGTTTGATTTTTATTTTTTAGAGACAAAGTCTCACTTTGTTGCCCAGGCTGGAGTGCAGTCGTGTGATCATAGCTCACTGCAACCTCAAACTCATGGGCTCAAGCCATCTTCCCATCTCAGCCTCCCAAGTAGCTGAGACTACAGACGCATGCCACCATGCCGGCTAAATTTTTCTATGTGTGTGTAGAGACAGGTGTCTCGCTATGTTGCCTAGGTTTGTCTCACACTCCTGGCCTCAAGCAATCCTCCCGCCTTGGCCTCCCAAAGTGCTGGGATTACAGGCATGAGCCACCACTCCCAACCTGGCATGCTTTTAATGGTTCAAAATTTGTAACCATCAGTAGTACCTGCACACATAATATGTAAATCAGACCCATTGAAGTAAGTTACCATCTTTTGTTTAATAAAACAGAAACCTTTCATGATTGAATGTATATTGATGGAATGTTTTTGTTGTCTCCAATGTAACAACTGGTTTTCTTCCTCTCTGATTTTACTAACCACTAAGAAGAAAGAGCCTGGCTCTCCACTTGAATCTTATGGTGCCACAAAGTCTTAGCAAAGCATTCCATAGCTGCTGACACAGAAGAATTAAATGTGACTTACCAAAGGAACAAAAATAGTGACCCATGTTTCAGATACAGTATTTTACCAGCATTGCAACTATACCTTCTTCTTCTTCTTTTTTTTCTTTTTCTTTTTTTTTTTTTCTTTGAGATGGGGTCTCACTCTGTTATCCAGGCCGGAATGCAGTGGTGCGATCTCAGTTCACTGCAACCTCCACCTCCCGGGCTCAAGTTATCCTCCCACCTCAGCCTTCCTGTAATTGGGACCACAGATGTGCGCCACCATGCCCGGCTAATTTTTGTATTTTTTGTAGAGATGGGGTTTCACCATGTTGCCCAGGCTGGTCTCAAACTCTTCAAGCAATCAACCTGCTTCAGCCTCTCAAAGTGCTAGGATTACAGGCTTGAGCCACCAAACCTGGCCCCCTCTCCCTTTGCCTTCTCCTCCTCATTCTTTTCCTCCTCCTCCTTTCTTTTTTAAGAACAGCTGTTACTTTTGTTCAGTCTTATCCAGTTTAAGTTCATACTCATCTTTAATGGTCTGCCATGATTTATAGCCAGGTTAAATTTTATTACTCAAAGACACAGGGATTGCAGCTGCCTTGCTCTGGGTAATAAACAGGACTTCTCTTTTGGCTCTTGTTTGAGGTTCGGATTGAATACTGATCTATTTGTTTATTTTGATGACTTTTGAACAACTGGTTGAACTCATAGCAAGGTGAGCTGAGCCCACTTAACCCAGAATGACAGAAAGAAGCTAAGCCTGTTTATTTGATTCCAGATCTCACAAGACAGTCCCACAGTGTGTGAGATACTTACCACTTTGTGTTTTACGTCAGCTCCACACCATTATTTATTGTTTATGCTCCAGCCTCCCCTTTCTCCCTTCAAAAAAAAAAAAAATCTGTTCTCTAGGTCCTGTAGCCATGCCTAAATGCCTATCATCATAAATTTGTAAATTTATTTCTCTGTTTAATATCTGAACACGCTTGTTCTTATAGGGGAAGATCCCGAGTGCAAGAAAGAGACAAAGAGCCCCTACAGGAACGCTTTTTCCGACCACATTTCCTGCAGGCTCCTGGGGATATGGTAGCTCACGAGGGGCGCCTCTGTCGGCTCGACTGTAAGGTACACTCCGGCACCCATCCTTGGTTCCAGATCTGTTCATGTTTTGTATTTGTTTGCATTCATTTTTGTTTGTATTTGTTTTGTGGGTTTCTTTTTTCAGGAAAGATGAGATGGGGAAGGGAGAGAGATCACTTTTTTTTATCATAAAGCTTGTTTGGAGTATTTAATGTCAGACAAAATTATTTTATGAAATTTTTGAATCTTTAGATATTAATAAAAATTACATTGGTGTTATATCAAGTTAATTGCATTTTTAGAAGACAACCAAAGAGGTGATACACAGTAGTTGTCCCTTATCTGAGGGGCACGCGTTTCAAGCCCCGCAGTGAATGCCTGAAACTTTAGGTAGTACTGAGCCCTATATATAGTATTTTTTAAATTTGATAACCAAGACAGCTACCATCTAAGGGGCAGGTAGCATAGACAGTGTGAACACGGTGGACAAACGGGTGATTCATACCCTGGATAGGATGGAGTAAGACAGCATGAGATTTCATCATGCCACTCAGAACGAAACACAACTGAAAACTTAGAAACTTTATTTCTGAAATTTTTCATTTAATATTGTCAGACTGTGGTTGACCTCAGGTAACTGAAACTTTAGATAAAAGGAGGACTACTATAATTCAGACATTTGCATCTAAGCCTTTTAAGAATTCTAGAATGCCACGGAAGATTTAGATACAAGTCTTTTCATTTGGTGTCTGGAAAGTAATAAAAACTATAAAGCTATATGGTGTGATTTTCACATCCTTGAAGTGAATTGTTGGACTTGTGGCCTTTGAAAATGTACAGACGTGAAAATATGGCCCCAAGGTAGTGTATGAGAACAAAAGCTGGTTTCTCATACTAATCAACCTCCTTTACCTTTAGCTATTCTACGTTCTCATTTTTTGACCAGGCTTTAGTTGAGCAGCGTGGATATCTCTCAGTGTGAAGAGAAGCTTACATCACCCTTCTGCCCCATAGGTGCAGAATGCTATGGAAGACTTAGATGCAAATTAGTCAAAGCTTGAGGTTAAGCATCCGTAAAGGGTCCACTTCTATCTATGCTATCTATGGTTCTTCTTCTCTTTGTGGCTGCCTAAATAATATTCAGATTGATTGTTACATCCCCCTCCCTAAACTCTGAAAGATTCCCATGCCCGGGTCCCATCCCCAGAGATTCTGATTTATGGTAAATGGGCACCAGGATTTTTAAACACCTCCCACATGATTGTAATTAATATACAGCAAGGTTCAAGAACTCTGGTTTACTATCTGGCTTTTCATTATCCTCAGCAAACTAACACAGGAACAGCAAACCAAACACCACATGTTCTCACTCATAAGTGGGAGTTGAACACTGAGAACACATGGACACAGGGAGGAGGCATACCGTGCCCTGTTGGGGGGGTGGGAGGGGTGAGGGGAGGGAACTTAGAGGACAGTTCAATAGGTGCAGCAAACCACCGTGGCACATGCATACCTATGTAACAAACCTGCACGTTCTGCACATGTATCCTGTGTTTTTGTTTTTGTTTTTTGGTTTTAGAAAAAAAAAAATCTGGCTTTTCTCTTGGCTATTAGGTATGTAAACAGTATATCGTCTCTGAAATTGATGCTGCAGGCCTATTGTATCTATCTATTTCGCTTTTTAATTCTTATTTATTCTAATCTAGAGTATAATCACATAGGTTAACCATGACCTCAACTGTGATCAAAGTACCATACAGTTCAAATTCATGCAGCCGTTTATTCAGACCCTTCTTTTCTCTCGATGCCCCTACAGAGAGCTTTTTCATCACTCCATGTTTTCTCTCACTGTTTGTTTGGTGCCAAGCAAGGATAAAGAATTCAGCCATCAAATAACTGTGCCTGTTGTCAGTCATTTGCCTCAGCTGTCCTGTTGTTTATTAGGTGAGTGGTTTACCGCCCCCGGAGCTGACGTGGCTACTCAATGGCCAACCTGTGCTACCAGATGCCTCCCACAAGATGCTGGTCAGGGAGACCGGAGTCCACTCTCTGCTCATTGACCCGCTCACTCAGCGCGACGCAGGGACCTATACGTGCATCGCTACCAACAAAACCGGGCAGAATTCTTTTAGCCTGGAGCTCTCTGTAGTAGGTAAGGTTTGCTGCTGGGACCCCTAAACAAAACTTCCTCCAAAGTCATTGCCCAAATAGGCAGAGCCTCTGCCAGAATTCCTTCATCCTTTGCCTGGCTAACTCCAATCTCAATTTCCCCTTCACTGTGGTGGGACAGTATTTCTCACATCACTTTCAAAACCCTGCCAGTAATCTAAAATCATAACCTGATACCATGTGCATAATACCCATTAAATAAATGAGAGCCATTGTAATCATCAATCCATCCATCCATTAGCCGTCACTAAATTCCAGTTATGTGCCCTGCAGTCCATCATTCCTGGAACATACCAGCCTCTTTGTCCCCCGTCTAAGTTTTCATGCCTTTGCACCAATGATCCCTCTACCAGAATATCCTTTTCTGCCTGGCAACCTCCTACTCATTCTGTAAGGTCTAACTGAAATGTCACCGCCAGGTACAGTGAATCCACCAGGCACAACTACCCCTTCCCAGCCTAACAACAATAAAGTGTTTCTATAGCACTCAGAAAAGGAGAGATTCACAGAGTACGTAGGGCCTTCTGTGTAACTGTTAATTCTTTGCCTCCCTGAAGAGATGCTGAGCTCCTGAGGTCAGAGACTGTGGCTCGTCTTGCGCATCTCCAGTGCCTCTGTCTCTCTTCTGCGTATCTCAGTGCCTGGAACGTGGAAGGTGCCCAAGAAATATTGAATCAATATCTAAACAAATGAAATTTTATATTCTTAGATGATGTGAACAAAACACTGTAATGCCTATCCATAAGGATAACAAGACATTGTCATCTGGGAGGTGCCAGCCTTGCAGAGCAGTAGTCCAACCAGAAGTAAATTTCAGAATGCAGGAATTCTGGTGCTGGGCTTCCTCCTGCTCTTGGTGTGACCTTTTAAGAAAATCAGGGTGTGGGGCACGGTGGCTCACGCCTGTAATCCCAGCATTTTGGGAGGCCGAGGCAGGCAGATCACCTGAGGTTAGGAGTTCAAGACCAGCCTGGCCAACATGGCGAAACCCCATCTCTACTACAAATACAAAAATTAGCTGAGTGTGGTGGCGCACACATGTAATCCCAGCTAATAGGGAGGCTGAGGTGGGAGAAATCACTTGAACCCGGGAGGGGGAGGTTGCAGTCAGCCAAGACTGCACCACTGCACTCCAGCCTGGGTGACAGAGCAAGACTCCATCTCAAAAAAAAAAAAAAAAAAAAAAAAAAAAAAGAAGAAGAAGAAAAAAAAAAAAGAAGAAGAAAATCAGGGTGCCTTCAGCATGATAATCCTCACTCTAGGCTAGTGGCAGTTTCCCCTGTATATCTTTTTCCTTTCCTCACTTTTAATTTCTTCTCACCAATAAAATAGGAAAAACTCATTCTGCAAGAATACATTGATTTCAGGCTTTTACCTTTATTCCACTATTTTGCTAAAAAATATTGGCTTTGGAACCCTAAGACATGAGGGACCTTTACCTAAATTTGTCCTGGCCAAATCTCTAAAAGCCCCCTTGGGAAGCACAGTCTTGTGTGTGTGTTTGAGATAGTATTATTCTGTAGGTATCAGATTTTTGTGGAAAAACTATTATGACTTCTACAAAATAAAACTCCTCCCCCCAAAATCTGTTTCAGTAAATAGAATATATGGTTTCTCAAAATCTACTGTTGAGGTATAAAATAAATTCCTTTAATTCCACCATTCCTGGCATTTGCATCCTGTGCGTATGACCCAGATCCTCAAGTATTGCCTCTCGTGGGATGTGCAGAGATGGTTGCCCCATTTCTTTTGGTTTTTTAAACCATTTATGAAGCTTTTATCAAGGCAGTGATCCTCACTAAGAGTCATGAGGAGTGTTCTGACCAGGAGGTAAGGTGGGTGCATGCCCGCTGGGCTAAATTCTAGAACTGTGGTGAGTGTGAGGCATGAACCTCAAAGTACTTACTATTCAAATAAGAATGACCCTTCTCCACCAGGCGCAGTGACTCACGCCTGTAATCCCAGCACTTTGCGAGGCCAAGGCAGGTGGATCACCTGAGGTCAGGAGATCGAGATCAGCCTGGCTAACATGGTGAAACCCCATCTCTCTTAAAATGACAAAAAATAGCCAGGCCTGGTGGTGCACACCTGTAGTCCCAGCTACTCGGGAGGCTGAGGTTGGAGAATCACCCGAACCCGGTGGGGAAGGGATTCGGGCAGAGGTTGCAGTGAGCTGAGGTTGCACCACTGCACTCCAGCCTGGGTGACAGAGCAAGTCTCCAAAAAAAAAAAAAAAAAAACCAAAGAGAAAAAGAATGACCCTTCTCTTGCTCAGCCAAAGAGGTGAAGAAAGCACCAGTGATCCTGGAGAAACTACAGAACTGTGGTGTTCCCGAAGGCCACCCTGTGAGACTGGAGTGCCGCGTGATAGGCATGCCCCCACCTGTGTTCTACTGGAAGAAAGACAATGAGACTATCCCTTTCACCAGAGAGAGGATCAGGTACAGACTTTGCACATTTTTTGTCCCATGTCTTCATTTATATTAGGACCCAGAAAAGCTCTTTGAAGTAAAAAAACTAAAACAAAATAAAGCATCAAGGCAGTTACACTCATTTTCCATCCATCACTAAATGATTGTTTTTAAGGTAAACTTAAGGATCCAGTTTCTTAAACTGGGTACCTTGCTTAATCTTCCCTAACCAGGCCGGGCGCGGTGGCTCACGCCTGTAATCCCAGCACTTTGGGAGGCGGAGGCGGGTGGATCACGAGGTCAGATCAAGACCATCCTGGCTAACACAGTGAAACCCCGTCTCTACTAAAAATACAAAAAATTAGCCAGGTGCGGTGGTGGGCGCCTGTAGTCCCAGCTACTCGGGAAGCTGAGGCGGGAGAATGGCGTGAACCCGGGAGGCGGAGCTCGCAGTGAGCCGAGATCACGCCACTGCACTCCAGACTGGGCGACACAGCGAGACTCTTGTCTCAAAAAAAATCTTCCCTAACCAACTTAGGGAAATGGCAATTTATTTGCCATTTTGGTTTTATCCTACAAGGGGACAAGTAAGTAAAGGTAGCTTCCGTACAAAACTTTCTACTGAAAATTATTTCTCCACAGTAAACTGAAATTGCCCCAGAGGATGTTGTAGCTGTTGGGTTTAAAGAATTTTGTCATCTAAAATATGTGTGTGTATTGTGTGTGTTGGCGGTGTGGGGGTGTGTATTTTTCTCCAGTAAAACTTAAGCAAGAACAGAGAATAGTCTTGGGTTAACGCTCCAATCTAACAATGCAACATGTTAAACTAGATTAAACTATATACACTAAGTAAACTGAGGGTCTACAATTTTAAATATGGTTTTATTGGGCAAAAACAAAATCAATGTCTGGAAAGCTCATTCCTAGTCGAGGCTGACTGCTGGGGCTGGGTAATTGCTCAGCCCTGGACTCTGAGGACCAGCTCGGTTTGGTCACCACTTCCTGGGGAAGGCAGTGGCAGGGGAGGGAGGAGGAGTGACTGAAATGCTGCGGTGGGGAAAGCCTAAGACTCAGAGACTGCTGCCCATTCACTGCCCATTCATCTTCCCCCTGCCTTTAGTGAAAAGATGCCTGTCATTTTAATGTAAGCATACGACATTCTGGCTGGGCACAGTGGCTCATGCCTGTAATCTCAACAATTTGGGAGGCCAAGGCAGGAGGATTGCTTGAGACCAGGAGTTCAAGACCAGCCTGGGCAACATAGCAAGACCCCATCTCTAAAAAACAATTAATTGGCTAGGCATGGTGACACACACCTGTAGCCCCAGCTACTCAGGAGGCTGAGAAGGGAGGATTGCTTGAGCTCAGGATTTGAAGGCTGCAGTGAGCCATGATCATGCCATTGTACTCCAACCTGGGGATAAGCAAAACTCAGTCTCAAAAGAAAAAAAGAATAGGATATTTTGGTACTTTAAAGTCGTAGTGATTAGCTTCTGAAAACCACACACCTACACACCTAGGAACATCTGAATGGTCCTAAATAAATGCACGCATACACACACACACACACAGAGAGAGAGAGAAAGAGGGAGAGAGAGAAAGAGAGAGAGAGAGAGAGAGTTGCTCCTCAACTTACTATGGACTTATCTGGATGTAACCCCATCATAAATTGAGGAGCATACGGGATGCAAGCATCCTAAGTCAGGAACTGCCTGTATATCACCATGATTATAACTGTGCTGTAAGTATTTACGGTTTTCATGTCCCTGACTTCTCTCACCTATATGCCTCTGCTCAGGACATTCCTTCTTTGGGAACTCTCTTCGCCTTCTCCCCTACCCACATGCTGCAGCCCACCTCTCTAATGTCTGTTATCCCTTAACACTCACCTCAAACATCATCTGTCTAAGGAAAAGCAGTGCCCTTGCTTCCTCCCCTACTTAGTCCAGGACTGAGTTGATGTTCTTCTACCAGCAACTCTTGCACATAGTCACAATTGTTAGTATTGATGCTTTCATTCTCTCTCCCACAACTAGACTGTGAGCATCTTGAGGGAAGAGACCGCGTCTCCTTTGTTTTCATATGTCCTGACTCATCACAACACCCAATGCCTTTCACCTAGTAGTATATTATGTAAGATGAAGGAATTATGAACAAATGCATGAATTTCCACTGCTATTGCCTCACCTCATCAAACTACAGCAATAGCATCCTAATGTGTCTCTCTGCGGCCAGGCTCAAGCCCTATTCAATACACCTCCTCACCACTGTGAAGATGATCTTTTAAGAATGCAAACTGACGGGGTGCAGTGGCTTACGCCTGTAATCCCAGCACTTTGGGAGGCCAAGGCAGGTAGATCACCTGAGGTCAGGAGTTGGAGAGCAGCCTGGCTAACATGGCAAAACCCTGTCTCTGCTAAAAATACAAAAATTAGCAAGGCATGGTGACACGTGCCTGTAATCCCAGCTACTTGGGAGGCTGAGGCAGGAGAATTACTTGAACCTGTGAGGCAGAGGTTGCACTGAGCTGAGATCACACCACTGCACTCCAGCCTGGGCTACAGAGTGAGACTCCATCTCAGAAAAAAATAAAAAATAAAAAATACAAACGGATCATATCAGCTCCTGCTTAAAATACATCATTAGTTTCCCATAATCTGAGAGGAAGGGTCCCAACCTTTTACCATGGTGCACGTGACCCTCTCCCCTGCCTTCTTCCCAGTCCCCCCACTTGCCAGTACCCGGTGTGCCCTCCAACCCCAGCTGTAAGGAACATGCCACGCTCCCTCCCACACCACCATGTCTTTGTGCAGGCTGTTCCACCACCTGGAACAGCCACATCCCACCCTCCCTGTGAGTTTCCACTCGACTTTTGAGACTGAGCCGGAGCACATCTTCTGGGAAGTTTTCTCGCCCTTGAATTGGCTGCATTATATTTCAGTGCTTGAGAAATAGATTGTTAAAGTAATCTCATTTTAGTCATCTCAGGTCTTTATACAGTGTTACATTTTTCTGTGAGCCTAACTTCACATATGCTTGTGCTTCTGAACATCCAGTATCTTCATGCTTCCTCCTTGATGACTGCGGCTTCCCAGAATAACCTTTTCCCCTCTGTCTTCCCCAGGCATCTTTCCCACAGCATTACTCTAGCATTTGCATTCTATTTATCTTTATTTATACTTATTTATCTTTTATTTATTTATTTTCCATTAAACTTAGGGATCCTTCTAGAGAAGGAATTTCTTTGGCTAGGTGTGGTGGCTCACACCCATAATCCCAGCACTTTGGGAGGCCAAGGCGGGTGGACCACCTGAGGTCAGGAGTTCGAGACCAGCCTGGCTAACACGGTGAAACTCCATTTCTACTAAAAACAACAAAAAATTAGGCAGGCATGGTGGTGGGCATCTGTAATCCCAGCTACTTGGAAAGTTGAGGAACAAGAGTCTCTTGAACCCGGGAGGTGGAGGGTGCAGTGAGCCAAGATTATGCCACTGCATTCCAGCCTGGGCAACAGAGCAAGACTCTGTCTCAAAAAAAAGAGAAGGAATTTTTGTCCTGTTCATCTTTACACCCTTAGCACCCAAGGCGATAGCACCCAGCATTTTCCCCAACATAGTATCCAGTAAGTGTTTACTAAAGAAATATATGGAAGAATGAATGGATTAACTAATTAACTAATCAGAAGGTGAAGGTAGCCAGTGTGTTAATCTAGTGAAATTGTGGTGGATATTTCATTACTTTATTCTTGTTGTACTTGTTATTAATTGATTTATTCTTGTTTATTCTTATTACTTTATAAATTCTTAGATATAATAACTTTCAATGAAAGGCAAACACTTATTCATCCTTTGAGCTCAGGAAGCTGTTGCTATTGCCCCTACCATGCAAATGAGCTGTGGCAGCCCCATACGAGAGCTTGGAACTATGAGTGATAAGAGGGCCAGGCCAACAAGGGGTGTAGGGAACATGTGGCCCAATGTTTTTTGATCCATGGCTGCATATTGGAATCTCTGGGGTGTTTCCAAAAATCCTAATGCTTGGATCCCAGCCTTTGACTCTGATAGAATTACCTAGCATGTGGCCTGGGATTCCAACATGCAGTCAAGGTGAAAAACTATTGATGTGGAGAAAAACAGAAGGAAACAGCAGGCTGGTTTCCTCCTAAACCTCATGAAGCTGGATGCTGCATGACCCGGCTGCTTACATTAGGAAATGCCGTCTATGCTGCCAGTCCATCCACCCCCTGGCTCTGTTTCGTCCTGCTTTCCCAGAGCGTCCTAACAAAGTCATCGATGCAATGTCCAACCTTGTTTGGAAAAGAGATCTTTCTGTACTTTGGTTGTGAAAAGTGGGGGTTCTGCTGGTGGGGAGCGCAACTTCAGTGGACTTGCAACAGTGGGGAGGGCAAGAGCAGGTCTCAGCCCCAGCTTCCCCCTCCTCCTAGTATGATTAAGCTCACTGCTGCTCTTCTGTGACGTCTTCCACCTTCAAATTTGTCTTGATGTTTGCCTTAAGCTGAGTTCCCCCTTCTTCCTGTAACCTTAAATTTGACAAAGGCACTTCCGCCCCCAGATAAAATATAGGTATATTCTCTCTTTTTCTCCAGTATGCACCAGGACACGACAGGGTATGCCTGCCTTCTCATTCAGCCAGCCAAGAAATCAGATGCTGGATGGTACACGTTGTCAGCCAAGAACGAAGCTGGCATCGTGTCGTGCACTGCCAGGCTGGATATATACGGTAAGTGTAATGCTGTCAGTTGAACATCTGTATGCAACTGATAGCTTACAAATCTTTCTTTAAAGATAAGTGGGCCGGGCAAGATGGCTCACGCCTGTAATCCCAGCACTTCGGGAGGCCAAGGCAGGCAGATCACCTGAGGTCAGGAGTTCAAGACCAGCCTGGTCAACATGGTGAAACCCCACCTTCACTAAAAATACAAAAATTAGCCAGGCATGGTGGCACATGCCTGTAATCCCAGCTACTCAGGTGGCTGAGGCAGGAGAATCGCTTGAACCCAGGAGGCAGAGGTTGCAGTGACCCGAGATTGCACCACTGCACTCCAGCCTGGGTAACAGAGCAAGACTCTGCCTCTAAATTAATTAATTAATTAATTAATTAAAGATAGATGGAGTACGCTTCCATAAATGAATTGGGTAGGCTATACTATATTTTAGGGCTTAAGAGATAGATTTTAAAAGTCATCTCATCCTGGTTACCTCAGGGCATTACTTTTACATTTTACTATGAGCTTAACCTTCTTCCAAAAAAGGGCCTCTAATACCAGGAATTACAGCTATTCCAGAGTTTCCAAGTGCTTGTGCTTCTGAACATCCAATGATTTCTTGCCATCTCCTTGCTGCTGCGGGCTACCCACTGGAACTTCCCACTACCTGTGATCCCCTGGCAGAATTTTTGATACTCCTTTCATTTATTCATTTAACAAATGTGTATTGCTCCAATCCCCCAACCAGACTTCTCTAATAATAGCTATCCTAATAATAATAATATTAAGTGACATTTGTAGAATGACACATAGGATCCCCTCTCTCTTCCAAAGGCGGGATCCAAAGTGATACCCTTAAATCTCCCAGACCCATGAGATTATTATAATTGTAGTTACCTTCATCTAAGGCTGAAGATTACATGAGAGTAACAACATTGTACAGGCTGTCCCACCACCTGGAACAGCCCGCCCCACCCTCCCTGTGAGTTTCCACTCAACCTTTTAGACTGAGCTGGAGCATGTCTTCTGGGAAGCTCCCCCACACTTGAATTGGCTGTGTTAGATATTTAGTGGAAGGCTCAGAGAGGTTAGTGACTACAGCTAGGAAGCAAATCTAGGCCTTTGCATTGTTTCTTTGAACCACATTTCCAATTTTCAAAAGGATCCAAGAAATTAATTTTTATTTATGTATTTGTGTAGTCAATCCTACACTTTTTGACATTAACTGGTATTTTTGAAGACATATTTCTTAACCCAAAAGATTGTTTCTTTTTTTTTAATCCTTTTTTTAAAAAACATAATTGATTAGAAAGTCTTACATTCAAAACTGGCTTAACCTGATTAACCAACATAATAAATAAGAGTAGCTCTGTCTATTGCCTGATAGACATCTCTGCTATTTATGGGTACACAGCAGGTATTCCCTTTGTTTAGTACCATGCAGGAGGGGCTTCAGCCTGCCATTTTCCCTAGGTCTAGTTTTTGGAGAAAATATGTAATTTTCTGGTTATTTTCCCTTCTCCTAGGACTTGAGAAGAAATTAAACTGTGAAGGAAGCAGACACTAATGTGCTTTTCCCTGGAAAAATCGGGGGAGAAAGAGGCCAATAGTGATAGGTTCCTTAATCAAGGCTAAGTCCTTAGCCATTTCCCAGTCTTCACCAAGTCAGAAGGCAGTAGGTCTCCAACTGAGAAACTCCCTACCAATAAGCCCTGAAACAGATGACTCTTGTGCCAATCCTGCCCTCCAGTGGCTGAGTTTCCAGGTCACTTTGTCCTGGCTCTCCTCTCCCTTTCGTTCCTGTCCTGCTTCCATAGCACCAACGATAGGCAGTGCTGTTTCCTCAGCTGGGACCTAGGATGGAAAAGGCGTGGAGGACTTGGGCTGGAATCAGTTCCCTTCCCCGCCACCACACTTCCTGCCTTTCTGAGGAATGGGGACACATAGGGATCCCCTCTCTCTTCTCTCACTTCCTAATCCTAGGAACTGCAGTAGTCCAGTTACGATGTCAGAGAGAGCAGGGAAGGGCTAAGAGATGGAGGGCCTGGGACGAGAGACTGTGCAAGAGCGGGCCTTAGTGAGTGTCTGCTCTTTGGTGAAACTGCTCTAGGTTTGGTCCCCCAGATTTTTATTTTTTCGAATTCACTCAGAGGTATGTAGACTGAAAAACTGAATCAAGACGATGAAATCAACAAAGGACCAATTTCTAAATCGGAATGCTAGAAAGGGGCACAGCTTTCCAGGACCCACAGCATGAGAGTTCCCCACGTAGGGAACGCGCTTCTCCACATCAAAGTACCCAGAAACCTAATCAGAAGATTGCCTGGTAATTTCTGAATCAGGAACCACGGCAGAGACTGTGAAGTTTGGATGGGTATCTCACTCAGGCCACGTTCAAACCTTAAAGTCATGTCTGCTAAAAACAGCAGCACTTGGTGAACATAGAAACTCTAATAAATTGTCTTTTGTCCCTGAACCATGGTTGATTGTACCTAAATTACTTTTCAGTCTTCTTGCTGTAACAATAGAACCTGATTGGGGAGATGGGTAGATAAGTAATGGCTGATGAGGGTGATTAGGGTGTGAGGTAGGCACTGCTCAGGTCAAACCCATTGTTTGGCTTTCATTTCTGCAGCTTTCTTATCTCTATCTTTTGAGGTACCCTCTTTGAGAGCCTACAACCCTCTGTACACTGCCCCTAACAGGCCTTCATGGTAGGCTGGTGGAAGGGGATAAGCTTGAGAAATCGCCCTAGTCACTCACTCTTCCATCTTATAGAATTCTTTTTTTTTTTTTTTTTTTTTTTTTGAGATGGAGTTTCGCTCTGTCACTTAGGTGAAGTGGCATGCCTTGGCGTGATCTTGGCTCACTGCAACCGCCACCTCCTGGGTTCAAGTGATTCTCATGCCTCAACTTCCTGAGTAGCTGGGATTAGAGGTGTACGCCACCATGTCCAGCTCATATTTGTATTTAGTAGAAACTGGGTTTCACCATGTTGACCAGCCTGGTCTTGAACTCCTGAGCTCAAGTGATGTGCCCGCCTCAGCCTCCCAAAGTGCTGGGATTACAGGCATGAGCCACTGTGCCTGGCCCCATCTTAGAGGAATTCTAATCTCTCACTTGTAGGATTCTATTATCTTACTGAATTAGAATCACAGATTTTGGAATTAGGGGCTTAAGACATCGCCAGCACAGTTTCCTTATTCCTGGCAGGGAAGACTTTATTGTTCTTTTCTACAGATGAGGCAATTCAGACCCAGATATAGTTACATGCTTTACCAAGAATCTGCAGGGAGCATCAGGGTGAGGACCAAATGCGCCTCTGCAGTGTACCTGCTGGACTGCATTCCTTTGATCATAACACATTATTTGGTCCATTTTCCAGCTCAGTGGCACCATCAGATCCCACCGCCCATGTCTGTCCGGCCCAGCGGCAGTCGCTACGGATCTCTCACCAGTAAAGGACTTGACATATTTTCTGCCTTTTCCTCCGTGGAAAGCACAATTGTGTATTCATGCTCTTCTCGGAGCGTGGTGGAGAGTGATGAACTTTAAGAATGTCTGGGTGCCTGCTGTGTAACAGAGCGGACTGTGGAGGGGGAATGAGAACAAGCCAGACTTGGTGGTTTCCAAACAATGGAAGTTGAGTAAGTTCCCACGCTGCTGGACCTGTGGCAAGGAGTGCTTTGAACAAGTCAGCTAGAGATTCTTGCAGTCTCAGCTGGGGGAGAAAGGTAGGGCCGTGCCTTCTAAAGATTCCAACAGAGATGTGAGAAGATAGTACAGATGAACCAAAGATGTCACACAGTTGCCATCCACTGCTTTGGGAAAAAACTAGCATGTTCCCCTGCCCCCTGTTGTGTTAGGGATGTTTAGGTTGTACTAGGAGCAATTAGGAGCAATATGCCTGGGCTGAGAGGAGTTAGGCAGTAGTGACCTTAGGATGTAACTAACTCACCAAACAATGCCAAGGAGAAAGGTGGGGAGGTCACTATCGCCTTTCATCGATTACATGTATAGCAGTAGTTTTGGTGAATTCACTAAATCAGCTTCCACTTAGCATTAGGAGGTCATGCCATACAGCTCACGTATGCAGACAGACACTTTTGATTTGCATATCCTGGGTGTACTGAGCCACATAATAAGGTGTCAAAATGCGCTTGAGAGTCCAAAACTCACTGAAACACTTGATATTGCACAATGCATTTATTGTGTGGCCAAAACATGGCCTTACCAGCTTGTCTGCACCATTTTCTTTTGGGTGGTGACTGGTTTTTTCTGACTTTGCATATCCCTAGACACTAGAACTAAAGGATTGTTAATAAGCCAATCAGAAAGAAATCCTCTGCGGGGTCACTTTAAAAACTACTAGCTTCAACTGCCACTTACAAAATGTGCAAGAGTCATCATTTACCCATAAAATACACCTCACGCGCTCCTACCCCTCTCCCCAAAAGTCTGAAAGTGCAGGAGGAAGGAAGAGATACAAACAAGGAGAGGAAATGATGGGAGAGTGTTGTTTTTGTCACTTGCCCCAGCAGAGCAGTGGTTTTGGAAGGAGAGGTCTTTAATCGCTTTGAAATGCTTTGAGATCTTTAGTCAAATTGCATTTTCTATGTAGAAAATATTCTGCTAAGTGGAAAAGTTGGGGGAAAGGGGAATATGCGTCTTTATTCTAATCACCAATTCAAACCCTGCCTCTTAAGGAATTTTTAGACTTAGGTTCACTGTGATATCCCTAGTGCCTAGAAGAGTACCTAGCACAAAGTAGACATTCAATAAATATTTGCTGGATGAATGAATCTTCTATTATTATGCCTATTATAAGAGAGCCTAATCTTATATTCTGCAGGAGTCTACCACCCACACACCAGTCCAAACACTGCCCTGGGTACGCTCAGGATAGAACAGTTTGCTCTAGGCTGTCCAGGGAAATGAATGGCAGGTGTCTGTTATCAATTCCCTGTGCTCGAATCTCTGATGCTGTCTGTGCCAAGCACCCCCGGCTGGCATTGTATTTGTGTGAACAGATAGTAACTGCTTAGAAAGGCTTGAAACTTTCTTCACTTCAAGGCAAGGATTTCCAGCATAAAAATAAATTCATTCACTTGAGAAATCATTTGTATGTCTACTCTGTATGAGATGCTGTGCTAGATACTGAGGCAGATATAAAGATATGAATAAGTCACAGTCCCTGCCCTCAGAGAGCTCACAACCTACTAGAGAAGGTAATATTTGAGGCATGCAGAATGCTGTCTCTTGAAGCAAAGTAGAAGTTTCTAGTGCTCTTCGTTCTATTTTTTCATAACTTTAAAAATCTTTTCAATCTTTATTTCTTAATAAAACAAAATGCCATAGGTTACATCCCCAAGCAATAACTATTTCAATTATTCAGCAGGATTATTAGATTCTGTTTTTTAATGTATTCAGTAACAGTAATGCAATACAGGCACCCTTAATGGAATAGAATGCATTTCATATGGAATCCAGTAAAATATTGTTTCCATATTGACTTCTATTATGAGATCTCTTATAAACAAAGAGCACTTTCTTTCTTTCTTTCTTTCTTTTTTTTTTAATGGAGTCTTGCTGTCACCCAGGCTTCAGTGCAATGCCACGATCTTGGCCTACTGCAATCTCCGCCTCCCAGGTTCCAGCGATTCTCCTGCCTCAGCCTCCCAAGTAGCTGGGATTACAGGCACGCAACACCACGCCCGGCTAATTTTTGTATTTTTTGTAGAGATGGGGTTTCGCTGTGTTGGCCAGGCTGGTCTCAAACTCCTGACCTCAAGTGATCCACCCACCTCAGCCTCCCAAAGTGCTGGGATTACAGGCGTAAGCCACCGTGTCCAGCTTAAAGAGCACTTTCTAACTCCAGGACTGCTTCTAGATTGTACACTAGACCTCCCCATCACACCTACTTCTGTAAACCCTAGATAGTTCTCCCATGAAAGGATGTTCTTCATCTCTGTGTCTTAGCTTTCTGAATTTTTTCTCTCGCCTTTAGTGTTCGAGAACTAGGATAAATATTACATTTGACCACTAGGTGGCACTGTCTCACTCCCAAATATTAACAGGCCTAACAATTCCTGAAATTTGAGCTATTAGATTATATTAAAGCAGGGTTTCCCAACCTCAAGGGTACTGACACTTTGGACAGGATAATTCTTTGTTATGGCGGACTGTCCTGTGCATTGTAGAATGTTTAGCAGCATCCCTGGCCTCTACCCACTAGTTGTTCTTCCCCAAGTTGTGGCAGCCCAAAATGTCTCCAGACATGGCCATATGTTCCCTGAAAGGCAGAATACCCCTTTGTTGAGAACCACGGTGTCAAACAAATCAGGGCCCTGCTTTAAGAATTCCACTAGAATTCAACCCAGCACGATGACTCATGCCTGTAATTCCGACACTTTGGGAGGCCCAGGCAGGAGGATCGCTTGAGCCCAAGAGTTCGAGGCCAGCCTAAGCAAATAGCAAGACTCTATCTCTACAAAATATTAACTTTAAAAAAAGAATCCAACTAGAATTCAATTACAATGAGGAATATTTGAATAAAAATTTTAGTTCCATTGGATGTTTGTTTTCAACATATCCAAAATCAGATTCATCTTCCCTTTATAAATCATTCCTTAATCAGTTTAATGATTTCTGTTAATGGCACCATCAACATTCTTCATAATTCTAATAAGAAACATCCAAGTCAGTTTTTGCTTCCTCTACCCTATCAATGGACAAGTCCTGCTAATTCTACTTCTATCATTCTTCTTATAGTCAGGAGTTTCTTCCTTTCCCCTGCAGTGCTCCAGTTCAGACTTCCATTACTTCCTTCACTTGCACTCAATAATAGTCATGTTTTTTGTTTGTTTGTTTGTTTGTTTGTTTGTTTTTGAGATGGAGTCTTGCTCTGTCACCCAACCTGGAGTGCAGTGGTACAGTCTTGGCTCACTGCAACCTCTGCCTCCTGGGTTCAAGCAATTCTCCTGCCTCAACCTCCCAAGAAGCTGGGAATACAGACGTGAGCCATCACACACAACTAATTTTTGTATTTTTAGTAGAGACGGGGTTTCACCATATTGGCCAAGCTGGTCTTGAACTCCTGACCTCAAGTGATATGCCTGCCTTGGCCTCCCAAAGTGCTGGGATTACAGGCATGAGCCACCAGGTCCGGCCACTTGACCTCAATACTTCTGACTTCAGCCATAACGTACTCCTTCTGGTCTTCCTGCCTCTAGTCCTGCTGTTTCTCCCTACTCAATAACTGCTCCAGTTATATTAATATTATTTCAAGTGTTCAAACCCCTAATGGCTACCTGGAGCCAACTCAGGTAGCAGCTGACCTGCCCTGTGCTACCCTAATATGATCCCAAAGCTTTTCATCCATTACTCAGAAAACGTACCCAACACAGCAGCAAACCACACACAAGACCCCGCTTTCCAGCCACATGCCTTTCTTCTGCTTCTGCCTGGAAGGTTCTCCTCAGTCTCCACCTATGGAAGCCTTATCAGTTCCTTCAAGTCCATCTCAAATGCCATTACCTCTGATATATTTTAGGATCTCCTAAAATAGAACCAAATACATCTCCAACCAAATAGAATTCTACTTTCTTTGAAGACTTATACAAAACTCCTTGAGTCTGGAGGAAGAAAAGATTACTTTCTACAGTGTTTTTTTGTTTGTTTTTGAGACAGAGTCTCACTCTGTCGCCCAGGCTGAGGTGCAGGGGTGTGATCTCACTCATTGCAACATCTGCCTCCTAGGGTTCAAGCAATTCTCATGCCTCAGCCTCCCGAGATAGCTGGGATTGCAGGCACCCCCCACCATGCCTGGCTAATTTTTGTAATTTTAGTAAAGATGGGGTTTCACCATGTTAGCCAAGCTGCTCTCGAACTCCTGACCTCAAGCAATCCACCAGCCTTAGTCTCCCAAAGTGCTGGGACTACAGGTATGAGCCACTGCACCTGGCCTCTACAGTGTTTTGTACAGAACACAGCCTCTGTGTACCTGCCTGCCCTCCCTCTTGCACTAGCCCACTCTAGTTTGCATTAGCTTTTGGCTACTTGTTGGTACGGACTGTATCAGGTGTTTGTCTTCATGCCTTATATAGAGTAGTCACTCAATAAATATTTATCGACCTAAATGGAATTTTAAATCATATATAAGTAAGTTTATTTCTATATAAAGTGTATTCAGTCTAAGCAATGATTATTAACCTTTCCTGCACATTAAAATCTCCTGGGGAGATTTTTTAAAAATCTCAGCACCCAGGCCATTTCTCAAATCAACTGAATCAATAGCCCTGGGGTTGTGACACAGGCATCAGTAGTTTTTAAAGCTTCCCAGGTGATTCCGATGAGCAACCAAGGTTGAGAAGAATCATTTCATTACCATGATTTGATCATAGAACTTACCTGTAAAAGTCTGAAGAGATGCAGATGGCACAAAACTGTAGTGCTGGAATCCGTGAGGAAGGTACTGCCCTGGTTACACGTGCAGTATGTGCCCAGAAAATAGAAATAAGCACACACACTGGCTTTTACAACATTGGCTTTATTAGACCCTACTATTTTGTGCTACATTCGTTAGACATGCAGCATTCATGAAGCCCCCAAAGGAAGCTCAGAAACCTGCAAAAAATGAACCAAGGAAAGAAGGAAAGTTGATGCAATTTGCCTCGCCATTTATTTCAAAAATCTGTGCAGATCCCATAAGCACCCTTCTCTTCAAGCAACTGAAGGGCTTTTCATAACTTAACTAGTCATGGCATTGGGGATCAGAGGGAAAAATGGAGAAAGAAAATGCACCGTTTAAACCAAAACTGCCTTTTTGAGATATATCACTCTTCACCAAACTAAGGATTTACTCAGAATTTCCAAATAGCAGAACTGGTTTAAATGCATCCTTCTCTTTTTATTCATCACTTAACTTTTGTAGGCATTCAATAAGAAAACATGGTCAATAGACAAGCAGCAAGTAGACTTAGGGTCCTGAAGGACATGTACCTGAAAGAATCATTCCCAGAGGAGTCAAAAGATGACTTTGGTAAGGACGGTCTCACCTGCATAATCCTCAAATGATAAACGGGTTGTGCTCCACATACGCATTTGTAAAGTGGTTGTTTAAAACTGAGACTATATTTCCTTATACACATATCACCCAACGCTAGATTCCCAAGTGAATCCAGAGAACCCCGTCTAATTCATGACTGATTATAGCACAGAAATACCTCCTTTTACTGCATCTCACTTCACTGTGCATCGCAGATACTGCAGTTTTTACAAATTGAAAGTTGGTAGCAACCCTGCGAGAACATGTGCTCTCACTGCCTGTTTCTGTGTCACATTTTGGTAATTCTGGCAACAATTCAAAATTTCAACATTATGATGTAGTTATGGTGATCTGTGTTCAGGGATCTTCGATGTTGCTATTATAATTGCTTTGGAGCACCAAGAACTGCACCCACAGAAGGCAGCAAATTCAATCGCTACATGTTCTGTGTGTTCTGATAGCTCTACCAACTGGCTGTTCCCACATCTCTCTCCCTCTCCTTGGGCCTCCCTAGTCCCTGAGACTCAGCAATATTGAAATTAGGACAATTAATAACCCTACATTGGCCTCTAACTGTTCAAGTGAAAGAAAGAGTAGTACGTCTCTCACTTTAAATCAAAAGCTAGAAATGATTGAGCTTTGAGAGGAAGACACGTCAAAAGCTGAGCTAGGCCACAAGCCAGACCTCTTGTGTCTGTTAACCAAGTTGTGAATGCAAAGGAAAAGTTCTTGAAGGAAGTAAATGCTACTCCAGTGAACACGTAAATGATAAGAAAGCAAAACAGCCTTATTGCTGATACGGAGAAAGTTTGAGTGGTCTGGATAGAAGATCAAACCAGTCACAACATTTGCATAAGCCAAAGCCTAGTCAGAGCAAAGTCCTAATTCTCTTCAATTCTGTGAAGGCTGAGCGAGGTGAGAAAGCTGCCAAAGAAAAGTTGGAAGTAAGGCCAGGCGCGGAGGCTCATGCCTGTAATCCCAGCACTTTGGGAGGCCAAGGTGGGTAGATCACGAAGTCAGGAGATCGAGAACATCCTGGCTAACATGGTGAAACCCCATCTCCACTAAAAATACAAAAAATTAGCCAGGCGTGGAGGCAGGCGCCTATAGTCCCAGCTACGTGGGAGGCTGAGCCAGGAGAATGGTGTGAACCCAGGAGGTGGAGCTTGCAGTGAGCTGAGATCGTGCCACTGCACTCCAGCCTGGGCGACAGAGCGAGACTCCATCTCAAAAAAATAAAATAAAATAAGAAAAGCTGAAAGCTAGCAGAGGTGGGTTCATGAGGTTTAAGGAAAGATGCCATCTCCATAACCTTAAAGCATAAGGCAAAGCAGCTAGTGCTGATGTAGAAGCTGCAGCAAGTTATCCAGAAGATCTAGCTAAGATCATTGATGAAGGTGGCTACACTAAACAACAGATATTCAATGTAGATGAAACAGCCTTGTAGTGAAAGAAGATGCCATCTGCGACTTTCCTAGTTAGAGAGAAGTCAGTACCTGGCTTCCAAGCTTCGAAGGACAGGCCGACTCTCTCATTAGGGGCTAATGCTGCTGGTGACTTTAGGTTGAAACCAATGCTTATTTACCATTCTGAAAATCCTAGGGCCCTTAAGAATTGTGCTAAATCTACTTTGCCTGTGTTCTATAAATGGAACAACAAAGCCTGGTTGACAGCACATCTGTTTACAGTGTGATTGACTGAATATTGTAAGGCCACTGTTGAGACTCAGAAAAAAAGTTTCCTTTGAAAATATTACTGCTCATTGACAATGCACCTGGTCACCCAAGAGCTCTGATGGACACATACAAGAAAATTAATGTTGCTTTCACACCTGCTAATACAACATCCATTCTTGATCCAGCCCATGGATCAAGGAGTCATTTTGACTCCCAAGTTTTATTAAAGAAACACATTTCTTAAGGCTATAGTTGCCATAGACAGTGATTCCTCAGATGGATCTGGGCAAAGTACATTGAAAAGCTTCTGGAAAGAATTTACCATTCTAGATGCTGTTAAGAACATTCATAATTCATGGGAGGTCAAAATATCAACATGAACAGGAGTTTGGAAGAATTTGATTCCAACCCTCATGGATGACCAAGAGGTTCAAAGACTTGAATGGAACATGTCACTGCAGATGGACGGAAATAGCAAGAGAACTAGAATTAGAAGTGGAGCCTGAAGATGGAGCTGAATTGCTGCTATCTCGTGATCAAACTTGAGCAGATCAGAAGTTGCTTCTTATGGCTGAGCAAAGAGAGTGGTTTCTTGAAATGAAAACTACTGCTGGTGGAGATGCTATGAACATTGTTGAAATAACAACAAACAATTTAGAGTATAACATAAACTTTGTTGATAAAGGAGCAGCAGGATTTGAGAGAATTGGTTCTAATTTTGAAAGAAGTTGTACTGTGGGTGAAGTACTATTAAACAGCATTGCATGCTGCAGAGAAATCATTTATGAAAGGAAAAGTCGATCAATGCAGCAAACTTCACTGTTATTTGAGGAAATTGGCACAGCCACTGTAACATTCAGCAACCACCACCCTGATCAGTCAGCAGTCGTCAACATCAAGACAAGACCCTCTAACAGCAAAAAGATTATGAGTCTGTGAAGACTCAGATTATTGTTAGCATTTTTTTTAGCAGTAAAGTTTTTTGGTTGGTTCATTGTTGTTGTTGCTATTGTTGTTGAGACAGAGTCTGGCTCTGTCACCCAGGTCGGAGTGCCGTGGTGTCATCTCTGCTCACTGCAACCTCTGCGTCCCAGGCTCAAGCCATCCTCCCACCTCAGCCTCTCGAGTAGCTGGGACTACAGGCTCTCACCACAGTACCTAGCTAAATTTTTTAAGTTTTTGTAGATCCAGGGTCTCACTGTGTTGCCCAAGCTGGTCTCAAACTCCTGGGCTCAAGCGATCCTCCCGCTTGGGCCTCTCAGAGTGCTGGGATTACAGGTGTGAGCCACCGTGCCCTGTCAAAGTATTCTTTAATTAGGGTATGTACATTGTTTTTTAGACACAGTGCTATTGCACACTTAATAGACTACAGTATAAACGTAACTTTTATATGCCCTGGGAAAGCAATAAAGTTATGTGACTTGCTTTATTGTCTGGAGCAGAGCTCTCAGTATCTCCGAGGCATACCTGTACCTATTACACTAGATTGGGTTATGGTCCCCAGAACAGGGACCCAGACAAAGCAGTGAATAAGAGAAGAAAGACTACTTCCTCCTCCTTTTTGGTGCCTGTGATGTGTCAAAGCTAGAGCGTCTGTGATCCTTTCTGCATCTAGCCTTCATTCTGTGTTTTTCTCCCAGGTGCCCTGTGCCCCATGTTCTATAATCTCACTGCTCTAACTTGTCCCATCTCATCCCTTCCCCAAGGCCTGCCAGGGTCCTTCCTGCTCCACAATGACCTAACTCCAGTTCCATGCATCTTGGCTTGGTATCCAGAAGAAAGCAGTCCAACTGAACAAATTCTAAATGCCCAAGAATCTTTTAACTTCACAGAGGTGCTAAATTTTTAAAATCAATTGCTTTCTCCCTCCCATCAACTTCTGTTTAATAAAATTGCTGGCAGAATTTTTTAGAAAATCAAGCTGTGAGGGGAAATAGAGGAAACTGACTCAGACACCCGAAGTGTTCCTGCTGATCATAGCCTCTTCCTTTCTTCCTTCTCCTCCACGTGCTCCCAAAGTACCTTCCAAGCTGGGACCTTGAGTTTATTTGCATATGGGCTATTAATAAGTTGGTTGTAAACTCAAAACTGCCAGGGAAACCGTAAATGTAGGCAAATTTACTCATAATAACCTTTATTCAGGGTCCCTTCCAGGGTCCTTGGGTAACCTGCATTGAAAATATTTCCACTAATGGTTGAGTTGAAAATCAACATGCCTTACCAGTAGATGAACAGTTACTTAGACTTCAATAGAGTCAAAGTCCTTTTAATCACTAATAGCTTTTTCTTGTTTTAAGTGGATCAATATTTCAGAAAGTTCATTACTGAAGCATTGCTTGAAGAATGCCAAGTATCTTCTAAACTTTGACAATGCAGTGGTCATCAGTATGCTAAAAAGTTGCTAATATCATGTTTTTAAAAATCTGTGCAGTGCAAAAAAAATTGCCTATTTGCTAAAAATATGTTTGCCTCTTACTTCTGTCTAATTATATTAGTTAGCATACTTGGTATTATAGAGCCGTAAACAAGCTGCCTTTGGTTAATATGTACATAATAGCCACTTCAAATTCCAAAGAGAAATAGCCTTGAACTTGAAAGAAATAAAGAGCACACTTTTCAATCCTCTGAGAATTGTGTCATAAATGCTGAGAGTATTGAAAATGGCTGTACTGCTATAAACACTAATTTGCTAGATGATTTTAACATATAAGTGAATAGAAACTGTTTCTCTAATAAAAAAATTAAAATATTTCAACATTATTTGACAATAGTATTTTAAGGCTGAAATAAATGTACATTTTTCTTTAAAATGTAAAAAGTAGTTATAGTTTCCAGGTTTAAAGATTACTTTTTGATAATGAATGAACCAAATTTTTTTTTTTTTTCGTAGAACTGATAAGAGCAGATACTACACTTGGTCTTAGCTAAAAGGTTAAGAAGCAATTGGACCAATTCTTTTTCTGGTTTTTTTTTTTTTTTTTTTTTTTTTTGAGACAGTGTCTCGCTGTATTGCCCAGGCTGCAGTGCAATGGCACAGTCTCAACTCACTGCAACCTCTGCCTCTTGGGTTCAAGAGATTCTCGTGCCTCAGCCTCCCAAGTAGCTGGGATTACAGGGATATGCCACCACGCCCTTCTAATTTTTTTTTGTTTTTTTGGTAGAGACGGGGTTTTGCCATGTTGGCCAGGCTGGTCTCCAACTCCTGACCTCAGGTGATCCACCCGCCTTGGCCTCCCAAAGTTCTGGGATTACAGGTGTGAGCCACTGCCCTGGGCCTTTTTTGACATTTAAAAGTAATTTTTATAAACAATTCTTATTTATATTGCATAAATTACTACATGTGTTATAACCTGGTTAAAATATTTCTGGAGCAGCAGAAAGATAACTGGATTTTGATTTTCATTCTTAAATGCTTCTTAACTAAAAACAAAGACACGTTGAAAAATGGGATTTAAAGATGGGGAAGTACAGTTTGAACTGGAAATTCATAGAGATATGAATATAGTCTTGTTACAATAAAAGGTGTTTTTATACTCACAAGAAACATAAATTATTTTTATATAGCTAGCATGGTAAAAGTTAATTGCACAATATTCCAAAACTCAAAAAAATCCAATGTTTCTACACAGATTCAATGAGTTATCAGCAAACAAGAGACAGATTCCTGTACTTTCCACACAATTACTGTTGTAAGAATCCAGTGAATGTATACTAGTATTGACTATAATCGTCACTGCCAAAAGATGACTAAATGCATATACAGTATAAAAGTTTTACTGCATGTTTTAAGGGCAGTAAAAATCCTAAAATAATTCAAATGAGAAGATATGAATGCAACTATATTTATTATAGTTATATATACTATATATATTACTATATATACTACTATATATATTAACACAATATTGGTAAAAAATGTTTCCAGTATTCTGATTTCAGAGACACTTTATCCTCTTTTATGATTTTCACGTAGTTTTTGCAACTATTAGCATTAAATTTGTTGACCTAATCTTCTCTTTTCATTATCTCCTTGTCCAGATAAAAATTTGTAGAATATTTAATAGCATTGGGAAAGCTTCTTAGTTTGTAAATTCTTAGGTGAATTCTAAGGAGGATTTTAGTCATTCAAATGAGTTTAGATAGATTCTCTAATATTTTCATAACTCTGGGGTCTCTGTTTCTTTACCTGTAAAATAAGCAAAGTACTGAGGTTTTCTGAGGATGGAGGGTAGGATAAATGCATAAATAAATATTTATGAAGAGTTTAGACAACTTCCCTGCAAAAAATGTGGTCGCAGTTTTTTAAAATATATATTTTTAAAAATGTTTTTAATGTTTAAAATATTTTTCTCCAAAGTAAATAGTTAACTTATTTAAAAAGTTCACATTTCTGGCTGGGGGTGGCAGCTTATGCCTGTAATCCCAGCACTTTGGGAGGCCGAGGCAGGCAGATCATGAGGTCAAGAGATAGAGACCATTCTGGCCAACATGGCAAAACCCCATCTCTACTAAAAATACAAAAATTAGCTGGATGTGGTGGCACATGCCTGTGGTCCCAATGACTTGGGAGGCTGAGGCAGGAGAATCGCTTGGCCCCAGAGGCAGATGTTGCAGTGACCCAAAATCGCAGCACTGCACTCCAGTCTGGCAACAGAGCGGGACTCCGTCTCAAAACAAAACAACAAACAAAAAAGTTCACATTTCTTTCCTGCCCACTACTTTGTCCTTCCTTAGAAGGGTAGTACACAGTGATGGGATTTTGTCTTCCAAGATGGCATGCAGCAAAGAAATAAATGGACAAACCTAAAGAAAAATCAAATGGATTTCAAGAAATATCCTGTCTGCTTTCTGTAGGGAGATTCCAAGGAAATTTACTTTAGCGTAGGCAGAATAGCCTAGGGGAATTTTGACTCCTGCATCTATGATTGAAGCTAGTGGAAATGATGACTCCACCGTGCAGCAAGGGAGTTTCTGTATTCCTTTCTGGCGTAAGTAGTTCAGGACAGCTCCACAGTGCTGTCCCAACCCTAATGAAGAAACATCCCATGCCAGCGTCTCAGTGGCCTTACACTGAAATGAATCAGCTTTAGAATACCTAGTATACGTGGACCCTCAAAAATAAGCATATCCTTTGGTCTCTGTTTTTGCATTGTCAGCTACATCAAGTCTGAACTTAATCCTGTTGATTCACATAAAGACTGACAAATGATGTATGGGTGCTTGCACACCCACACACACACAAACACACACACACTTCAAGTAAGGAGTCGTGGAGCACCCACAGCTGACTTAATTCAATCCAAATCAAGTGACACCTTGTAACACTTTTTCTCCCTTTCCTTGCATGAGTTCTTCCCACTTGAAAACACATCAGGCCCCAGAAGGCTCGCAAATATGGTATGCTTCCATCTTAGGAAGCTGGAGTCAACTTATTTTCTAGAGTACTTTTTTTGATTGTTGAAATCTTAATGCAAAAGCCATTATAGTGGCTATTTTGAAATGTGTGCATTGTATAAACTGTACATTTCGCCTCTATTACTAGAAAGCAATTAACAGATCTTGGCTTTTATCCCTGTTCCTCCACATCATGCATGTGAAGACCTTCTGTGGAACTGAAAACCAGTGATCATTTGAGCCAAAATGTCTGCGAGCATAAATCACGTCCTTCCTGAGAAGGCACATGGTATTGTATTCTGGTAGAACACGTCATCTACATGACACCCGTTGCTGTTCCCTAGTCGTGCTTTCTTAAGGATTTGCTGGGATTGTGTTTGGTTTGGAAATTTTGCAATTAGAAGAATAAAAATTAAATTTATGAATCAGAATTTAATATAAGCTGCATGTTTTTAAAGGCAATTTAGAGGATGTGGTGGACTGTTTATTCATTAAATAAAATTTTATTTATTCTCAATTAATTGTTGGACTTGTTTTGCTTTTTTTTTTTTTTCTCCCACTCTCTTAGTATTCTGTGTTCTGTTATGTGATGGTCAGTAAGTTGTGCCCATGAGAGGAGTCATAGGAAAGGCTCAAGAAAACAAACTTTATTGTATTCACAGATCCTAGAAACAGGAGGCATATCACACCATCCAGGGCCACATGGGGAAGCACCAGCTTCGATCAGGAGGCAGAAGGGGCTGGAGCAGGGTGAGAGCCTAGGCCACGGCCCTTATTGGAGTTCCTGTGAGGAAGGCAAGGCAGAGCAGAACTGGCTTTTTTAAATAATTTGGACAGGCTCTAAGGAGAGGTCCCTAGCTACCTGGTATCTGGCCCTGAGATAATTAAGGCAGGTGAATATTACCTCCTGGTGTGTACAGGCCAGATCTCTGGATTGGTTAGTCTGCATACTAAAGGCAAGCTTTCCTCTGAGTCCTTTGCTCTCCTTAAAAACTGGCCAGCCTTAAGAGGGGCAGCTCTCTCCAACCAGAAAAGTTTTTTGTTGTTGTTTTGTTTTGTTTTGTTTTAAGAAGCAGTCTCATTCTTTCACCCAGGCTGGAGTGCAGTGGTACTCGTAACATCAAACTTCCAGGCTCAAGCAATCCTCCCACTTCAGTCTCCCAAGTAGCTAGGATTACAGGCGCACACCACCACACCCAGCTAACTTTTAAATTTTTTTGTAGGGACAGGGTCTCACTATGTTGCCCAGACTGGTCTCAAATCCCAGGCTCAAGTGATTCTCCTGCCTCAGCCTCCCAAAGTTCTGGGATTACAGGAAGGAGCCACCACACCCAGCCCAGAAAGGTGTTTTAAAGTGTTAAAACAGCATAATATACAGAAAATTTTAAAATTAAACAATATACTTAGTATATGAGATGGGTAAATTCTTGTTTTCCAGAACAGTACTTTGCTGCATAACAATGTTTTAGTCAATCACCCATATGACAGTGGTCTGTTAAGCTTATAACAGAGCTGAAAAATTCCTATCACCTAGTGAATTCGCAGGTAACTGATACGGTTTGGCTCTGTGTCCCCTCCCAAATCTCACTTTGAATTGTAATCCCCATAATCCCCACGTGTTTAGGGCGGGACCAGGTGGAGGTAATTGAATCATGGGAGCAACTTCCCCCATGCTGTTCTCTTGAAAATGAGTGAGTCTCCCGAGATGTGATGGTTTTATAAGAGTCTGGCTTTTCCCCTACTGGCACTCATTCTCTCTCCTGCCACCCTGTGAAGAGGTGCCTTCTGCCATGATTGTAAATTTCTTGAGGCCTCCCCAGCCATGTGGAACTGTGAGTCAATTAAACCTCTTTTTATAAGTTACCCGGTCTCTGGTATTTCTTCATAGCAGTGTGAGAATGGACTAATACAGTAACATAACATCATAGCACAACACATGACTCAACATGTCTGTAGCGATGCTACTATAAACAAACCAACTGCTCTGCCACTCATATATATTCAAACAACTGCACACACAACTAGGTACAGTACATAATACTTTATAATGAAAATAAACAACTATCTTACTGGTTTATGTATCTATTATAACATACTTTTAAAGTATACTTCTACTTGTAACAAGAATGGGTAACTGTAAAACAGACTCAGACACGTTCTTCAGATGGTATTCTAGAAGGCATTGTTATCATAGGAGATGGCTCCAGGCCTGATACCACCCCTGAAGACCTTCCAGTGTGACAAAATGTGGAGGAGGAAGACAGTGACACTGATGACTCTGGCCCTGTGTAGGCCCAGGTTAATGTGTGCTTCTTTCTTTTCTTTTTTTTTTTGAGTGCAATGATGTATGGGCTGGGGAAGACACTTTCCCTCATTACAAACCAAATGGATTTTGATAGGGATAACTAAGAAAATAAAAATTGTAATAAAGTCTGTAGATAAACTGCGAAGAGGCAGTTGTGTCTGAGATTAGACTTTGGAATCCAAAATAAAAGAGTTTTGGGAGTGATTGGTGTTTTTTGTTGATTTGTGACAAGACAAATTCCAAATGCATAGATAACTTAGAGTCCTGCTTTTCCTAATTATGAGTAACACATTCTCCCAAATGCACGTACCACTCTTCATCAAGTCACTCTTTACATGAAGGGCATGGTTTATTCATGCAATGGTTAAGCAAATTAATAAAAGTAATTCGGATCAATACCATGTTTATTATTTTGCTCCCATTTTGATTGCTCTTGATGGTAGTGAAGCCCTTATTGTCCAACTTGTACTGATTAAAAGGAAATCACTTCCGGCCGGGCGCAGTGACTCATGCCTGTAATCCCAGCACTTTGGGAGGCCAAGGCGGGCAGATCACAAGGTCAGGAGATCGAGACCATCCTGGCTAACACGGTGAAACCCTGTCTCTACTAAAAATACCGCAAAAAAAAAAAAAAAAAAAAAAAAAAAAAAAAAAATTAGCCGGGCGCGGTGGCGGGCGCCTGTAGTCCCAGCTACTCGGGAGGCGTGGACCCGGGAGGCGGAGCTTGCAGTGAGCCGCGATCGCGCCACTGCACTCCAGCCTGGGCGACAGAGCGAGATTCTGTCTGAAAAAAATAAAAGAAAATCACTTCCAAAGGCAATATTTTTAATTTATGTGTTAGTTTTAGAAATACATGTGCGTATTCCTGTATATATGTGTATATATACATTACTGTATACATATAACTACATACATTTGGGTACTTGTAAGGACTTAGTAATCTGCTCAATGTGGGTAATAAAATATTGAGGAACTGTGTATCTAGTTACTTAAAAGCTAAATATTTCACTTTAATCTTTTAAAAAATCAACAAAAAATTTACAAGTTGACAGAGAAAATGTTCAAATTAATTACATGTACTCTCATCAGCTTTTTGAGGAAGTACTACAAAGCAGCACATTCGTTTATTGGTCGTATTAGGTTTAAACATTCCACATCTTTGCTCAGGGAAGCATTCTATATCATCACCTCCAAAGAGTTCTTTAGCGCCATCAGGAAACTGGCAAGGTAGTTAGCATGAAAAACAAATCCACGTTTTTATTTATATTTTATAAAATCTATATTTAATAATGTGTACACAGTTTAAAAAAATACAGAGCACCGATACCCATGTACTGTACCCCGAAAAAAAAAAAGTGTTTCTACTTCATGCATGCACACACAATGCACTAAAGCAAAAACGCATTTACACAACAGGAAGGTAGCTCTATTGTGAGCAAACACAAGTAATGGATACCGTAACTTCACCTGAACAGGACAAACTCACAAAGTTTAAGAAAGTGATTATTTCTCTGAGGACTGGAACAGAATAGCCTAATCCTATTTTTTTTCCTAAGATTGTTTTCCCTCAGAGTAGCCCAGAAAAGGGGAAAGGGGGCATTATTTCCACAGCAATCAACCCATTCACAAGATCCATTAATGAAATCTACAAAATAGGAGGAGGGGAAAAGAAAGGCAATTAAATTATTGCGTCCATAGGTCTGATGATGCAAATAAAGGTAATCTGAGAATTGACTGATTTTCCTCGAGGAACGCATTCTTAGAATCCGGGGCTGCCGGAGGCTTCTGGGCTACTTGGGGCAGGGCCGCGGCTCGGAGCGGCTGCCGGGCATCCACCGCCGCGGAGGCGCGCGCCCTAGGTGGCCATCTGGAAGGGCTCGGGCTGGAAGCCGAAGAGTCTCTGGCTGTACAGCTCGCTCTCGCCAGGCAGCTTCGCGCCCGGGAACTGGAGGTAGTGGTCGCGGCCGAAGTGCTCACAGTGGAGACCCACCCAGTCCCGCTCCGAGCCGAATCGCTCGGCCTCGGCCAGGATCCGGGTCAGAGCCATGATGTAGCTCAGCGCCATCTGCAGGGTCTCGTACTTGGACAGCTTTTTATCCTGGCCCCACTGGGGAACCACCCTCCGCAAGCGGTCGAAGGCCGTGTTGAGCCCCTGCATGCGGCGGCGCTCGCGCGCGTTGGCCGCCAGGCGCCTGCGCGCCGCGCTCTCCAGCCGCCCGGCCCCGGAGCACGTGCCCGCGCACTCGGCGCCGCCCGCGCACGGGGGTGCAACGCGCGCTCCCGCCGGCGGGCCGCCGGGTTTGCAGGACTTCATACCTGGCCCCAAGCAGCGAGGCGCCAACCTCGCACGCACGCCCGCTCAGGACCTGCGCGTGGGCTGGTTTCTCGAGCCGCTTCCCAACGTGGCTCTTCTGAGCAAATAAGTCATAAACAAAGCAACTCACGTGCAATCAAATAGTTTACAGGGCGGAGTGCGGGACTCGGCCTTCTGTCCTACTGGATGGCCAGGCTGATATCTCTTCACTTGCCCAAATTTAAGGGAAATTGAGATGCTCAAGAGAAAGTCATTTTCTCAACGTGAAGTTGAAAAAGAGAAGGAAACCTTCTGCAGCAGAGTTTGGTATGGCTGGTTCGAGGAAGGCCTTTCAAGTCCTCTGGGAAAGCCTGAGACTCCTTTGCAGGAAGATGAACTCTTCCCCGAAGCTCAGGGAAGGAGCGCTTTTAGCGCTGTAGCTGTCGGAGAGTGCGGGATGAGTCTTGGAGGGAGGAGAATTTATAGCAGAGAGCTGAAGGAGGGAACAGGTGGTGGCAGGTGGGCGGGCGTCCCTCGGCTTCTATCTCAGCACCTTCCTACCCTGGGAACTGCGGGGGGGAGGGGGCGACTCACAGCAAAATCCTGACATTACAGCCTTAGTCTGTTGAAGTTTCTCCAAAGCTATGTCCAACACTAACTAACACACCATCTGGAGTGGCCTGGCTGTCCCCAAAAGAATAACAAGGTGGGGGTTGGGGCAGAGCTTGGTCTATCTTTTCCCATATCAGTGGGCAGCTTACGTGTCAAAAACTTAACCGAGGATTTGTAAATTATTAGAAATCATCTGTGTGAAGATGTCGGTTTTGGCATTATAAGATACATCGGGACTGTAGCATAAGATGATGTAGCTTTGTTGAGAAGTGTGACAATTTTGCATAACGCTAATCTAATATACTGACATTTTAATTTTAGTTATTAAGTAAATTGGAACAAATTAGCAGGTTCCAATATTATTGCAGACATGGAATTTTACTGTGCAAATAATTTGGCTGTTTTCTATGAAATAATTATTATAACATATCAAAAGATATTAACGTGTGTATAACACTTTATATTATTCTAATTATATAATTGGGTTGCTTGAGTTCAGATACTTAGGCAAATTAATTCAGTATTTATACTTCATTTCCCATGCCACAGGTTCATAAATGTTTGTGGGAAATGCACTGAGATGATAACTAATCATTTAATCATTTAACATTTAAATCAAAGAAAACTAATCATAATGCACATTTTTGTGCAAAATGAGAACATCTAAGTAACTTGTGAGGTTTTAAAAAATAGTTCCTAAAGCACAATTTTTGAAAATAGTTTGTATGTTTGAACATTTCAGTTGTGTCAACTGCCCCCTGGAATAATAGCAAAGCATGATTTCTGCTATTGATAATGACGATCTGCTAGTGTATGTTCTAATGTAACTGTTGTGTGCACAGTACTATTTCCTGTTTCTCTTCAAGTTATGCTTTCATTGCCTTTGGTACTCAGGTTACAATCTCATCAATCCTGGGTACTCTGGATAATGAGCCAGAAAACTACCTCCAAATAGGTTCAATCCAGAATCCTTACTGGATTCTTTAGGAAGAGCAAGTATGCTCTTTCTCCTTTTGAGATTTGGACATGTCAGCATTATTCTCAAATATGTTTATTTAATTAAAGTATCAACAAACTGTCACAAACCAGGAGTCTTTTAACCGTGACTTGCTTTCCCCACCATTGCTCAGACTATAACCCCATTGTGACTGCCCTGACTCCAAGTCCTGTCTTCCCATAAATAGTTGATTAATCCCCCAGCTGAAGCAATGACAATGAAATGAAGTTGAATGACAGGAAGACAATAGGAAGCAATTGAACATTAATGATCTCCAGCATGACAGATGTTGAACACAGACTTTTGCATGGAGCCACTCAGCTCTGTTACTTTGAGTCATAACAGTCTTGGTTGGGAACAGCAGTCCTGGGACAGAAAAAACTATGTTATATAGTCATCAAGATGTCAAATATATTTTTCTGTGTTTCTGAGGAATTCTGCCCTATTAATGCTGTTGTTCTTCATATTCATTTACTTCATCCCTTTCCTCCAAAGAGCTCCCTCTGTGCTGCTCTGTGGAATGTTTCTCTGCAAAATGGACTGTACATTTGTTCTGGACGTTATTGTCCAAAGTGCTAATGAGATGTATGATTTTGCAGGCCACGTACCCAGGATTGATGAGATTGTAGCCCGAGTACCAAAGACAATGAAAGCATAACTTGAAGAGAAACAGGAAATAGTACTGTGCACACAACAGTTATATTAGAACATAAACTAGCAGATACCTGTGATATGAAGTTGATCCAAGGGTAGAGAGAATTGCTGCAATAAAGGGTTTTAGAGGTCATGTTTAAGACATTTCCCAAATGTATTCTGAAAGACATTATTAGTATGAAAAAGATGCTTCTGGGGGAAAGGGTTCCATTGTCAAATAAATTTGGGAAACATGATCTGCTGTCTTCCTCTTGGAGAGTCGTGAAGCAAAATTGGCACAGTAAAGTTTCTGAGAAATCCTGGAGTAAAGAAACCTATTGACTCCAGCATTTCTGAGACCTCCTTGAACACAGAACCCTCTTATCCTAGAAAGATCTATTGACAAAGTTCCTTGGCTGAGTGCAGTGGCTCATGCCTATAATCCTAGCACTTTGGGAGGCCAAGGCAGGAGGATTGCTTCAGACCAGCCTAGGCAGTATAGTGAGACCCTATCTCTGTGAAAGATGTTGTAAAAATATTAGCCAGGTGTGGTGGCATGCACCTGTAGTCCCAGCTACTTGGGAGGCTGAAGTGTGAGAATCACTTGAGTCTGGGAGATGGAGGCTGCAGTGAGCAGTGATCACCACTGCACTCCAGCCTGGGCAACAAAGTATGACCCTGTCTCAAAACAAAGTTCCTTGGACAGTTTTTCTAACCTGTTCTAGTACATTTAATTTATTTTATTTTATTTTACTTTATGTATTTATTTATTTATTTATTGCGATGGAGTTTCACTCTTTTTGCCCAGGCTAGAGTGCAGTGGTGTGATCTCAGCTCACTGCAACCTCCACCTCCCAAGTTCAAGTGATTCTCCTGCCTCAGCCTCCCAGATAGCTGAACTTACAGGCGTGCGCCACCACACCTGGCTAATTTTGTATTTTTAGTAGAGACGGGGTTTCACCATGTTGGCCAGGCTGGTCTCAAACTCTTGACCTCAGGTGATCCACCCGCCTCGGCCTCCCAAAGTGCTGGAATTACAGGCATGAGCCACCATGCTCGGCCATCATTCATTTTACAGAGGAGAAGGAGACTGAAATCTAGAGACTGAACATTGTACTAAAAGGCACTGAGGAATTTAATGATTAGATTAAGGCAAGAAGTCAAATCTCCTGTATACCTTCATTTTAGAGGCTTTAAAATTATAAGATCACTTAATACAAGCCCCTCATTTTGCAATGGGCCAACTGATATCTACCAGTGACTTCCCAGTCAGACAAGTCACTAATAAAATTTTCAGTAATAGGATTAGCAATTTTGTGCATAAAGCACAGTATCAGTTATTTTATAACCCTAGTGTCTAGCACACTAGACACTAGAAAATAATTAGTCAGTAAATAACCTGGAATGAGTGACTGGAACAATAAACTAGATAAATGATAGATGCTGGCCAGAATGAACACATTCCTCGTGAATAACCCAGACAATGATTCGTGTTCCCTCACCTGTAGGGAACGGGAGCTAGCTGCACATTTCGAATGCAGAATGACTTCTTAAAAAACAGGCTGGGTGCAGTGGCCCACACCATCCTTTGAGCACAGGAATTCGAGACCAGCCTATGCAACATGTAAGGCCCTGTCTCTACAGAAATAAAATTAATTAGCTGGGAGTAATGGAGAATCCCTGTAGTACCAGTTACTTGGGAGGCTAAGTAAGGGAGGATAGCTTGAGTGTAGGAGGTCAAGGTCAAGACTGCAGTGAACTGTGATTGCACCACTGGCTCCAGCCTGGGAGGCAGAGCAAGACCCTGTCTCAAAAAAAAAAAAAAAAAAAAAAAAAAATTCCATAGCTTTTTGGGCCAGAAGAATATGTATGTCAGACTAATTTCCACAGTGTTTCCATACTGGATATATGATCCTACCAGTTCAATTGGTGGTTACCATACATCTGGTGGTTGGCCAGAAATCAAAACTGGCAGATGGAGATAAGGAGATGGCAGGAATTGGGGGTGGGCCCAGGGAAGAAGGAGTTTACACATGCAGAAGGAATAGAAAAATAGAAAATATTATTTTAGAGGTAAAAGATCCATGGTTAGAAATTATTACATAAAATGTGTAGAATAGGTTTAAGGGTAAACATTCCTTTATTATCCAAAACTGTGTTTAATTTTTAAGATGAAAGCTCTCAAACACACACACACACAATTAAAAGAGAGAAAGGAAAACACTTGGCAAAAAATATTAATTCTGAAATTTGCAGAGAAAACTATGGACATTGAAGACTGAGACTTCATTATGGAGAGTGTAGCAGTCAGGAGACTCTGGGTCCCCTAGAGACTAAGAGGAAAGCCAACAAAGGACAAAGGAACAATGAAGCTGAGGTCCACTCCTGTTTTATTGAAAACCAAAAGTGCAGTGTGTTAACAGTTCCTGTATCTTTATTTACTTATTTGTTTATTTATTTAAAGGTGGAATCTGACTCTGTCTTCTGGGCTGGAGTGCAGTGGTACGATCTTGGCTCATTGCAATCTCTGCCTCCTGGGTTCCAGCAGTTCTCCTGCTTCAGCCTCCTGAGTAGCTGGGGTTACATGCGTGCTCTACCACACCCAGCTAATTTTTGTATTTTTAGTAGAGATGGGGTTTTACCATGTTGACCAGGCTGGTCTCAAACTCCTGACTTCAGTGATCTGCCCGCCTCGGCCACCCAAAGTTCTGAGATTACAGGCATGAGCCACTGCGCCCAGCCAAGTTCCTGTAGCTTTATAATGTCCTGCGTAGTTACTAGGAGGAGAAAAACCCACAAAAGGATTGAAGGACTGATATGCTTAGAGAGAGGAAGGGAGAGGCCAAATCTTGTACCTCTGCTCCCTGCCACTCAAAGGTCCAGGGAAGAGAAAAGCCAGTGAAGGACAGAAAGAAGGGACAGGGACTAATCATGAGGTCAAGAGAAAGATGACAGCAATGGGGGGCCCTGTCCCAGGTCTCTGCAGTGATCAATCATCAGAAAAATCCAAGCTCACCAAAGGACCCCAGGAGGTTCTCCAGCTTCCAGTCACTTGGCACACTGCTGGTGAATTCTGGCTAGGCACTTTGATTTAGACTCTAGTTGCCATGAGCCAGACTGACTTGCACAGTTTGCCCTCTGCCTTCACTCTTCTTGCTAGTGGATCTTAGAGTCCTGTTGGCACTGTGGCTAAACATAACACCATCTTTGGAGTCCATTTTGAATCCTGGACCCCCCAGCAACTAGCTGAGCTGTATGCTCTTACACAAGTCACTTCTCCTGTTTCTCCACCTGCAAGGCAGGAGTCATAATACCTACCTCATAGGGGAGATCGCATTAAATAAGACTGGGCCTGCAAAGGACCCTGCCTGGTCCCTAAGAAAGTCACCTTTTAAATGACAGTGAGGATTACATATTATGAATATTATTTTTTTAAAAAAAAAGATAATAAAAATGAACTTGGCATCAGTTTCTGAAGATTTTGAATTAAATGAATAATTTTTGAAACTTTTATACATCGAACTATAAAGTCATGATATGAATCTCGGTTGTATGATCTTGGCCAACTTAACTTCTCTGTGCCTCTCATATTATATGTAAAAGAGGAATAGTAATAGTATAATCAATCTCATACAATAGGATTAAATTAGTTTCTCTTTGTAAAGCACTTAGATCTATGCCTGGCATACAATTAAATGTAATATAGCTGCTTGCTTAAATAAACAAAATAACCTGGTGCAATTTTCCAGGATATGGAATAGCCACCCACTCCTGCTCATTTTTGCTTCAATTTTCTGCTCTTGAATGCAGGTAACTTAAGGAGAACAGGGACAGGGAGAGAAGGGAAAATTCAAATAAGTTCATTTTGCCTTTGATATTGGAGCAATCTGGTTTGAAATGTTGGAGACTGGCCAGGTGCCGTGGCTCACGCCTGTAATCCAAGCACTTTGGGAGGCTGATACGGGTAGATCACCTGAGGTCAGGAGTTCGAGACCAGCCTGGCCAACATGGCGAAACCCTGTCTCTACAAAAAAACTACAAAAATTAAGGGGGCATGGTGGCACAGGCCTGTAGTCCCCACTACTCGGGAGGCTGAGGCGGGAGAATCGCATGAACCTGGAAAGCAGAGGTTGCAGTGAGCCGAGATCATGCCACTGCACTCCAGCCTGGGTGACAGAGCACGATTCTGTCTCAAAAAAAAAAAAAAAAAAAAAAAAAAGTCAGTGACAGAAGCCAAAAGGCTGCTCAGGGAAAGCCTTACTTGTTAGTAAGTTTAGTGATTTCGTTAGAGTTTGAGGTTCAGTTTTACAGTTGTACACATATATTTAAAAGTGTTCATTTTCAGGGGATGCTCTAATTGTCCAGTGACTGAAATATCTGCATTTACCATCCAGGCCCCTTCCTTCCTGGTACTGAGGTATTTGAGAAGACAAATTGACAATCATGATGTTGCTTTATGCATATAGAACCAGAACAAAGGGAATGGGTCTTAAGGATGTGCTAAGCTTTTTGTGACATACTTAGGCTGAAAGCTACATTCCTCAGAATGCTTTTCCCTGTGTGGCTCCAGATTTGAGTTGGGCAAACGAGCAGTTGCATGAGCTATGGGAGGCATAAGTAAAGTCACCAAACTCTGGAGATGACGGCAGGTTGAGGGACAGGAGAGACAGACACAGAGATGCAGATGGAGCCGTTTGTGCTTGTCTTCTCTTATTCCACATCCAGCACACACCCTCTCGACTGTTGGCCCTGCTGAGCAACAGCAGCCCCAGGCCCCCACCAGATGCTTCATGTGAACTCAAGGAGGTGGCAGCCACAGAGCACCTGACTTCTCTGTCACCTCCCTGCCCTTGCTTCAGCAGCTGGACATCCCTGGCTTCTGGAGTCCTTGCATGCTCGGATTCATTCACCCAAGCCAGTGCTGCTTAGGGACTCTCATCCAATCCTTCAACAACTTCTTTTTTTGTTTGTTTGTTGTTGTTGTTGTTGTTGTTGTTGTTTTGTTGGAGATGGAGACTTGCTGTCGCCAGGCTGGAGTGCAGTGGTGCGATCTCGGCTCACAGCAACCTCCACTTCCGAGTTCAAGCAACTCTCCTGTCTCAGTCTCCCGAGTAACTGGAATTACAAGTGTGCACCATCACGTCCTGCTAATTTTTGTATTTTTAGTAGAGATGGAATTTCACTGTGTTGGCCAGGCTGGTCTCTAACTCCTGACCTCAGATGTTCCGCCCAACTGGGCCTCCCAAAGTGCTGGGATTACAGGCGTGAGCCACTGTGCCCGGCCAGCAACTTCTTTTTTGGACCTTTATGTCCCTAGTTCCTCTCCCAATTGTGTAAGGCCTTGTCCTTCTAAGAAATTCCTTTTTCCATTATGCTCAGTGTAGCTCTGCTTTCCTGACTGGACCCTGACTGGAGCAAGGGATATTTCATCGAGACCGCAGTAAGGCCACAAGACCTATCCCTACTTCCCAGTGGAGAGAGACCCTCTGCACAGTGTCCATGTGTCCACTAGGATTCGAGACTTTGTCTCTTGAACAGGGATTACTATTTCTATCTGTTCAGACCTGTGCCAGGCAACATCAGTGGTAAGACAGCCTTTAGCCTATTGGAATTCATAATCTAATTCTGCAGGTAAGACCCATTTAACAGATATTAAAATCCTACCCTGAGCAGTAAACCAGGGTCTTGCTCCTCGACAGGTGCATAAGACAACCCATTAGAGTATGGGAAAATAATATAAATGTTACTGATATTTGTTTTACATCATTCTTTTAATTTCTGTCTTGGGGTGGAGGGACCTCACACACAGGGAGAGAGTAGACATTGCCCCTCCCAGCCCCCAGCAACACAGCTCTTTTTCCTTTTGCTAATGGCCCCTTTCGAGAGAGATCATGCCCTCCAAAAGCAATGGCAACAGACCTGCTGCTTTGTTTCTGCTCTGAAATGGTGGCATTTGCTATTTCACAGTGAGCAGGTGGCTTTCTTCCCCAAAGGATGGCTCTCATTACATCCAGGTTTCAGGCGGTACCTGAGTCAGCTCAGAGTTAAAGCCCAGAGGCTTCGCTTGCCCAGGCCAGCCGCTGATGTCGGCTCCCTGCCCCGTGGGAAGTGGTTTTCTGTTTATTTTAGTTGGTTTAGCCTTTTTTGTTTCCTTGTGCAATTTCAGCAGCTTGGCTAAACAAGTTATTCTAAGTGTCCAGACACCCAGGTCTTCTGATTCTGAGGTTGTATTCCCATCGCTCCTTATCATTGTTTTTGACTCTTACTTCTTGGCTGTGTGCCTGCCTCCTACTGACCTCCACTGAGAGGGAAGCAAAAAGACACCATGGCTAGCTAGCCAGACATCTGTCCCAATCAGATTCCTAGGCAATCGTTAAGTAGAACCGCAAACTGGAAGCCATATGAGTGTATAGCCTTTTCTATTCCTGTGGTAACTATATACCAACTTGTTTCATTGTTTCAAACTGATTTTCATTTGTTCATTTATTCAACAAATTTTTAATCTTATTTTATTTTATTTTATTTTTTGAGACAGGGTTTTACTGTCACCCAGGCTGGAGTATAGTGGCACATCATGGCTCACTGCAGCCTCAACTTCCCTGGGCTCAGGTGATCCTCTCACTTCAGCCTCCAGAATAGCTGAGACAACAGGCACGTGCCCACCATGCCCAGCTAATTTTTTCTTTTTTTTGAGACGGGGTTTCACCATGTTGCCCAGGCTGGTTTCGAACTCCTGAGCTCAGGCAATCCACCTGCCTCAGCCTCCCAAAGTGTTGGGATTACAGGCGTGTGCCACTGTGCCAGGTTTGACAAATATTTATTGTACTTACTATGCACCAGGGATTGTTTTAGGCCCTAGAGATAGTGCTAAACAAACTGCAAAAATCTCTCCCCTCATGAATATTTAAAACTGGTATTGTTGATATCTTCTTATATGTTTATTTCCTGCTTCTCCCAATAGACTAGAAATTCTCTGAGAGAAGGGACAAATTTTCGATGTCTGGTTCTTGCTAGAATGTTCAATAAATACGTATTTGCTGCTTGGCTGACTAAAGTTCTTACTTATTCAGGCTGACCTTAAACTTAAAAAAAAAAATAATGGTGTTATCATCACCACAACAATATTTGCACCTTCAGGAAATACTAAAGGCTCACCCAGTATTAACTCCAATTCTCATAACCGTCTTTGAGTGAGGATAGTTAAAATCCCATTTCATGGCCAAGAAAACCAAGGCCCTAGTTAAACTAAGCAACACAGCAGCCAGATTTGAACCCAGCTCTCTTTCTCCACAGAGCTCATGCTCTGTGCTGCACTGGCCCTTGTCTGTAAGAGCTTCGGTGGCAGGAACATGGCCTTCTTCTTCACTGTGCACCCAACCCAGTTCCTAGAAAAGGAGCTGGGACCCGGTTGCGCTCATTAAATATGCTGAGATTTGTAAGCAGTCGCTGTGTCAGGCCCAGCTGGTCCCCATTCTGCTAAACTGTAGGCACAGGATCTAGCAATCTGCAGGCACAGATGAGTCTCATTCTGTGAACCAAGTCCAAGGGTTCCTTGGAGCCCCATTTCCCACTAGGTGTTGTCTGATGTACCTGGGAGTGAGCCGAAGGCTCCTGAAGATGCATAAACCTCACCTTCTTCTTTGGACCTTCCTGCAAAACTCCTTCCCCCATAGGCCCTCCTCCTTAGGTTCCCAAAGTTCCCGTCAGCTTGGGTAATGGGGTCCCTCATCCACCATGAGATCTCTCCTCTGAGGACCTGGACTCTTGCTCTTCTCTCAGCAGAGGACTAGGGGCCTGCCTAACCTACACGCACCTTCCCAGCCCCGGCACCCACCACTGGATTACTCCCACACTGCACCCTACCTGGAGCCTCTGCATCTCTTCACATAAAATCAAATCTTTGCACATTGGTGCCAAAACAAAGAGTCTCAGTTTGCCTTGTCACTCTGCCACTGAGCATCTGACCATCCTGCTCACAGGCCAATTTTACCCCCAAGTCAGTTCCTCCAGCCCTGGCTGCCATTATTTGCATGTTCACCTCCCTGGGACTGCCTGCTCTTGAGGCTTTGGTGGACCAGGGGTGGACCTGAGCACCCAGCACTTTGACAGTCATGACATCCCTGCTGACTGCAGTGCTCAGGTGACAAGTGACACTCATGACCTTTCTTTTCAGCACATGTGTCCTGTTCCCTAGTGGCTACTCCCAATTGCTATAAAATTTGTCACTGTAGGTCACTTGATTCACTTTAGCAAGCTTGCTTTGCTACTATCGGAGGAACACTGAATTGAGTCCCAGGTAACACTGGTTCCATGCCTCCATGCTCCTTGGTGGCACGCATAATTCAGGTAAGTCATCTAGGACAGAAGCCAAAGTTGGCTTATATACTTAACCACTTCAGGCTAAGAAACGCTCCTGTAAGTTTTCTGCAGAAGCCCATCAAAAGAACCTCTTACTGACAGGATCCCCAACATGTCCCCAGAATCAAGTGGTTCAGAGTAATTCCAGAGTGCTGACTCAAACCCCAGTCCCTCCTTTTTCCCATTGCTCACTTTATCCAGCTCGGCTTTGTTGGTCCTCCGAAGTGTGTTTCCCAAATTGTGTCCTGAAACTGCTACCCTTCAACTAAGAAAAGAAAATTCTGGCTTAGACAAAGCTATACAGTCATCTTTTGGTTCCTGTTGGGATTGGCTTCAGGACCTTCTTTGGACACCAAAATTTATGGATGCTCAAGCCCCTGATAGAAAATGATGTTGTATTTGCATATAACCTATGCACATCCTCCCATATGCCTTAAATCATCCACAGATTACTTGTGATAGTTAACACAAAGTAAATGCTATGGAAATTATTGTTGTACCATATTGTTTAGGGAATAATGACAAGAAAAAAGTCTGTGCATGTTGAATACAAACACAATTTTTTTTCTCAAAAAAAAATTTTTTTTTTTAAGATGGAGTCTCGCTTCTGTCGGGCAGGATGGAGTTCAGTGGTGCAATCTCGGTTCACTGCCACCTCTGCCTCCCGGGTTCAAGCGATTCTCCTTCCTCAGCCTCCTGAGTAGCTGGGATTATAGGCATGCACCACCACACCCAGAAAATTTTTGTATTTTTAGTAGATATGGGGTTTCACCATGTTGGCCAGGCTGGTCTCGAACTCCTGACCTCAGGTGATCCACCCGCCTTGGCCTCGCAAAGTGCTAGGATTACAGGCATGAGTCACCGCACCCGGCCTTCTCAAATATTTTTGATCCACAGTTGATTGAATCCATGGATGTAAAATCCATGGATAGGGAGAGCCAACTCAATGACTGTTTTTGTTTTTTCTTAACTGCAGAGCTTTTTAGAGCCTTTACTATGATTATGGTTTTTCTCAAAACCATATATATAGGTAAACCTGCATATTTTGTGTGCCAGGTTTGAAGAAGTGGATAGTTGTGGAGAAGTGTGATTGCACAAAGTGGTATGATCTAATGGTGATAAACTGGGGGAACTTAGCAAAGCCTGTTTGTTCAGATTCTTCCTTGTGTCTTCAAAGAAAAGGATATTCCTTTCCTCCAGGTATAAGGGGGTCACCTGTCTTTTTTTGAGATGGAGTCTCACTCTGTCGCCCAGGCTAGAGTGCAGTGGCCCGATCCTGGCTCACTACAACCATCACCTCCCAGGTTCAAGTGATTCCCCCACCTCAGCCTCCCAAGTAGCTGGTACCACACATGTGCACCACCAAGTCTGGCTAACTTTTTTGTATTTTTAGTAGAGATGGGGTTTCACCATGTTGGCCAGGCTGGCCTCGAACTCCCAACCTCAGGTGGCCTGACCACCAGTCATTTGACCTGCTTCAGGGGAGAAGGGCAGGGAAAAGGTGAGAGTGACCTTCCTGCTTCTGCTGTTTTCTCAATTATTTTGGGAATCGTGCCCTGAATCCAGTCTGCAGCCAGCCTAGAATTTGGCTGTGTATACAGGAACCCAGGAAATGAAGGAAGTGCCAACAGAGAGATGGGAAGTGGTGGCAGGGTCAGATTCAAACTCTGAGCCTACCCCATAGTGTATTACCCAAGGCCTGGTGGTATGCACATGTCGATGAATAACCTGCCTCTGCTATGTGAATGCTTCTAACTGTTGTTCAGTTAACCCACTAAAAAGAAAAACAGAATCAGACATCATGTGCCTCACAATGGAAAAACACAGCATCTAGCATACTTACTAAAAAATCGAACCTGAATTTCATTAGGTCTCCGTATCTAATGATTAATTTGTATGAAATTCAGGGGAGAGAGAATTATGTTAAGAGAGACCATGGGGAGGCAATCAGCAAAATCCAGAATTAAGAAACTGAATAAGACAATTGGTTGGTTTCTCCAACAAATATACTGCATTTTTTTTTAAAGGAGGGAAATGTGTAGAATTAGAATAAGAGACTAGAACCATATCAACCAAATGCAATGTGTGAGTCTTGTTTGATCCTGATTCAAATAAACCAACTCTAAAAATATTTTTGAAGCTATCAGGGAGATTTAAGCCCTGACTAAATAGCTGGTAATAATAAAGAATTATTGGCTGGGCACAGTGGCTCATGCCTATAATCCCAGCACTTAGGGAGAACAAGGCAGGAGGATCACCTGAAGTCAGGAGTTCAAGACCTGTCTGGCCAACACAGTGAAGCCCTGTCTCTACTAAAAATACAAAAGTTAACTGGGTGTGATGGCACACATCTGTAGTCCCAGCTAGTCAGGAGGTTGAGGCAGGAGGATCATTTGAACCCAGGAGGCAGAGGTTGCAGTGAGCCAAGATCATGCCATTGCACTCCAGCCTGGGTAACAGAGCAGGACTCTGTCTAAAAAAAAAAAAAAAAGATTTATTAGGTTGCACATCGTGGTTCACACCTGTCACACCTGTAATCACAGCACTTTGGGAGGCTGGGGCAGGAGGATCACTTGAAGCCAGGAGTTCGAGACCAATCTGGGCAACATAGCAAGACCCTGATGCTACAAAAAATTTAAATATTAGCCAGGTGAGGTTGCATGCACCTGTAGTCCCAGCTACTTGGGAGGCTGAGGCAGGAGGATTGCTTCAACGCAAGAGGTCAAACTTACAGTGAGCTATGATCACTCTATAGCACTCAAGCCGGGTGACACAGCGAGACCCTATCTCTAAAACAAAAAGAATTATTATTATTTTAGATGTAATAAAGATATCATGGTTACATTGTTTAAGGCCTTATATGTTAGGGGTACATACTAAAACATAAATGAAACTGTATACAGTAATGTGTAGGATTTACTCTAAAATAACTCAGGGTAGGGGGAAATAGGTGAAGGTATTGGTGGAACAAAATCAGACGGCTACTAGTTAATAATTGTCAAAGCTGTTTATGGACACATTGTGGTTCATTATATGGTACTAGTCTCTCTATTTGGAATTCTCCATTACACCACATTTATTTATTTATTATTTATTTATTTATTGAGATGGAGTCTCGCTCTGTCGCCCAGGTTGGAGTGCAGTGGTGCGATCTCAGCTCACTGCAACCTCTGCCTCCTGGGTGCAAGCGATTCTTCTGCCTCAGCCTCCTGAGTAGCTGGGATTACAGGCATGCGCCACCACATCCAGCTAATTTTTGTATTTTTAGTAAAGACAGGGTTTCACCATGTTGGTCAGGCTGGTCTCAAACTCCTGACCTCAGCTGATCCACCTGCCTTAGCCTCCCAAAATGTCAAGATTACAGGTGTGAGCCACCGTGCCCGGCCATTACACCAAATTTTAAAATTGTGTGCTAGGATTGGGGTGAATGAGTCGATCATCATCATGTGGGCTCCTGAAATTAGGGGGAAAAAAAATCAGTCTGCAGAAAATTTCCATTTCAAGGTTGTATTTGGCGATGCTTCAGAAATGGGCACAGAATTCAGAAGAGGAGCAGTGTGTGTCTTCAGGTGCTGGTGGTCACCATCAGTGCCTTGGCCTCAAGGAGGTGGCCTACTTACAGGTCAGTGAATCTCACAGAGCCTCCCTCTGGGATCCCAGATATTCTTCCAACTCTTTGCTGATTTCACAACCTGCCTGGAGACATCCCTAGCTGCTCCCTGCTGGACTGGTCCCAGTCCTGATGTTACGTACCATGTGTGTTGCGGGGAGGGGAAAGGAAAGGAGACTTAGAGAGATAAATGTAAGGTACAGGAGCCCTCAAGACAGGAGGGCATGAGAAGGTTGTAACTGCTAATTCCTGACATGGAAGCATGAAAACCCTTGGAAGCTTAGAGGAGGTTTTGGTAGATCCTGTGATATGTGTGATAATCTAAAGCAGTGCTGCCGATGCTAACTCCTGCAGAAGTGAGGATAGGTTATGTCATGGCTACCCAGGGGGGATGAGTTCCATGCCAGAGAAGAGAAGGAAATGAACTGGCCCTTACAAGGAATTCTAGCTTCAGCTCAGCTACAAAGTTACCCAGCCTTCGATGACCTCATATAGAACGCCTCCCTATTTGAGGGAGGGAGGAGAAAGATTTCAGTCTCTTGGTCAGAATTTTGCCCAGCTCCAGAGCTGTCAGAGATAAACGAACCCAACCTCACATTCAGATCCTCAGATGAAGCTTTCTGGAGAAGTCAAAGCCAGAGCCCTCCAAGTTCAAATCAGTGCCTAAACATGAATTACAATGATGGATATTATGGAAGAAGCCATTCCCAGTGATAACTGTGGGAAATCCGTGGCCTGCCTCACTGTAGGAGTAACATAGCCAAGACTCATTTCCAGCTCATCACTGAAGGCATTGTGGTTCATAGAGAAAAGGAAGGTACTTAGCTGTACAAGTTTGTGCAGCTTGGATGAGCCCGAAGCCTTTTTTCTGATACAGTGGACCTTGGTATTTGAAGAATTAACATTCCAGAGTCACCTCTTCTCGAGGAAATCCACTTGGGCATTTTGGGTAGGCATAAATTTGAATCCCAGGTTACCAGACATGGATGCAAATCACTTAGCCAAGGAACAGATCCAGCTGGCTAACCACCTGGCACCTGCACCACCGTGCAGCCTTACACGCCTGTGCCTTACAGCTTATGTGCCCTTTATGGGGAAAATGTTACATTATGATTTCTTTTTTTTTTTTTTTTTTTTTGAGACTGAGTTTCACTCTTGTTACCCAGGTTGGAGTGTAATGGCGTGATCTCAGCTCACCTCGACCTCTACCTCCCTGGTTCAAGTGATTCTCCTGCCTCAGCCTCCCGAGTAGCTGGGTTTACAATAATGTGACACCACGCCTGGCTAACTTTGTATTTTTAGTAGAAACAGAGTTTTTTCATGTTGGTCAGGCTGGTCTCAAACTCCCAACCTCAGGTGATCTGCCAGGCACGGTGGCTCACGCCTGTAATCCCAACACTTTGGGAGGCCGAAGTGGATGGATCACGAGCCCAGGAGTTCAAGATCAGCCTGGCCAACATAGTGAAACCTTGTCTCTACTAAAAATACAAAAATTAGCTGGGCATGGTGGCGGCCTGTAGTCCCAGCTACTTGGGAGGCTGAGGCAGGAGAATCCCTTGAACCCAGGAGGTGGAGGTTGCAGTGAGCCGAGATCACACCACTACACTCCAGCCTGGGTGACACAGCGAGACTGTTTCAAAAAAAAAGAAAAGAAAAAAGAAAAAAAGAAAATCCAGAGGTTTTGGGTTAAACCATTTACAAACATCACAAGCCTACTGTACAAAACTCGTTCTCACTCTGTTTGGGTTTTTTTTTTTTTTAATTTTTGTTGGGAAATAGTATCACTCAAGCATCTTTCAGAAGCAAAAAGAAAAAAAGAAAACAACTATTCTTTGGTTAATGTATTTATTTATTTATTTATTTTTATTTCTTATTTTGTTTGAGACGGAGTCTTACTCTGTCACCCAAGCTGGAGTGCAATGGCTTGATCTCGGCTCACTGCAGCCACCGTCTCCCAGGTTCAAGCGATTCTCCTGCTTCAGCCTCCAGAGTAGCTGGCATTACAGGCACACGACACCACGCCTGGCTAATTTTGTATTTTTAGTAGAGACAGGGTTTCACCATGTTGGCCAGGCTAGTCTCGAATTCCTGACCTCAGTTGATCCACCTGCCTCGGCTTCCCAAAGTGCTGGGATTACAGGCGTGAGTCACCACGCCCGGCCTCTTTGGTTAATGTAAGCAAAAAAAAGGGATTTATGAGAAAGATACTGGGAGTAGCTCACTAAATCAAGTGAAGCTTAAACCATCAATTCTCTGTCAGGACGTAAATGAAGGTAACCTTGGGAGCTATTGCTCCTGGCACTGGAGCACTATCATGAGACGACTCTGCTCAAACTGACTTGTCTATTTCAGTCACGTTTTCAAATAGCCAGGAGAGAGAATATAGCTGGCCAGCTTGACAGGTGTCTCTAGCTTTGGCCAGAGAACAGGATAGGGAGCACCAACATAATCACTGGGAGATCAGTTGTGAGCCAGAAGCCACTGCAGGTTGTGTCTACTAGAGAAAGAAGGACCTGCTAGAGAAAGAGGGATCCTGCCCCAATGATGGAAGCCAGCTGAAGCTGTAGATTAATTAAAAAAAAAAAAAAGTAATCAAGCATCTTGCAGAAGCTATGATTCTGGTTTGTAGCACAGTCCTCCCCACCGCCGCTGCTCTCTACTCATCTGGTAGATCTGGCCCTTCCTCTCCCATGCTCCTCACCCAGCCCCATGCAGAGGCAGAGGTCTTCAAGAGCTCCTATTCTCTTGGCATCCATTGCAATGAAACTGCCTCTGATGGGAGAGAGGATAGCTTCAGGTACATATGGCCAGGCAGTCCACACTCCATCAATGTCTGGCCCTGAAAAAAGCAACCCCATCCCCAGCTACATGAAAGCTTTTCTCCCACTGGACTATCACTTGATCTTCCTTATCCATCTCTCACCTGGGAATGATCCACCTGAGAAACATGACAGCAGCCATTGCCATAGCTGTTGCTAGGTACCCCAAGTTCTGGTTCGGATGGGACCCGGGAACTGGCATGAAGTGCTTCCAGAGCAATAACCCGTTCATCTCAGGGTGAATCAAAATACAGCATGCTGGCTGGATCCTCATCTCTTTGATGAGAAACAAGTAAGTTTAACAAGTCGGAGCAAGGGAGAAAGAAACAAGTTGAAGAATTTTCATACAACTTTAAGACTATGGAGTTCAACGGTAAAAATGTTAAAAGTTGAAGGTTTTTAAACTAGCCCTACTACTTCAACGCCACTGTTCCTGCCTATGTTAACAGGCCTATCCTATGGCTGGGATTATTATTATTATCATTATTGTCATCTTTAACACCCAAGATTTATTAAAAAGTGCATTAATGTACCAGGCACTATATTAAGCCCCTTCAACATATCATCTTACCTCATCCTTTCAGCAGCTCAGTGATGGGGGTATATTATCATCCCCATTTACAGATGAGGAAAGCGAGCTCCAGGGAGGTTAAGAAACTTGCCCTACGTACCTTTTGCAGGCGAGTGGTGGAACCTGGATTTGCCTGACTGCAGTAGACAACCTCTTAACTGCTCTAAAATCTTATATAAAGAAAATCTTATGTGACTACTACAAAATCTTATATGTAACTACTACAAAATCTTATATAAAGAAAAACTGGTCTGCTTAAAATGGAGTTGGCACTTTGAACATAATTGAACATAATGATTCAATGTTGCTACATGCAGAGGAACCTCCATGTCTTCTTCAGGCTAGAGACAATGTGGTAAGTCATTGGGGGCTTGCACATATTGCACTGAGGATCAAATCTCCAGGCCCTGGATAAATGATGGCTAACCTCATCCTTACTCTGTCTTAGCATGACAGCTAGGCTCCAACACTAACCCCTAGTAAACAGACTCTTCAATTCAACTTATCGATGCACTGTGAAGACGTCCGACTCCATTGCAACAATCCTGGGAGGATGCTCGGAGCTCTCCCCTGCCCGTTAGGGGCTGTAAGTTTGTGCAAATAACCATAAAATTAAACCCACCCAGGGAGGGCCATTGATTTCCAATTGGCACAGTTCGCCAGATGCTGTTTGGTCTAAGAACTGCCTTGACCTCTAGTAGTGACGCCGCCTGCCCTTGGCTTTGCAGGGTGTGTTCCCAGCAGGGAAGGCCTCTCCACTAATGCTTGCTGCTGGAACTTGGGCTGAAGACGTGGTGGGTTCCCCATATGTTGCAGGGGAGAGGCCAGCCACACCCGGCAATGGATTCACCCTCTTATCCAACCCTGGGGCTGAAGCCACCCCCAGGAGATTACAGACGCTCCCACCCCCAACTAATTAAATAGGTGGCCTCCTGCTGTTAAAAGGGAATGAGGGCGGAAAAACAGAGGATGCCTGATTTAACTAGGACCTGGGTAAGTAGCTCACCAGCCGGACCCAGAAATCACCCATGCGTGCCTAAGCAGTCTCTAATGGGTCAGGGTGGTTCTATGCCTGAGATCTGGAGTTCTGCTTATTCTCAGCTGCCTTTGTACTTTCAAACCTGTAGTCCAAAACATTCATCATGGAAGCTTTAAAAATTATTTAAAATAATATTGTTCTATTAATGAGTATATCTTATACAGCTATTATTACACACCAATCCTTGTGTTCAAACATTAGAATAAAGTGACTATTCAAAGACATTATTTGTTTCTTGTAGTACAACCTGAAGATGATTCTACCCCCTTCCACACACACGCCCACCCGCACGCACACACAAAGAGAGTAGGCTTCTGAATGATATCCATGCAATTATAAATTTAGATGGAAACTAAAATTGTGTTTCCAATTAAGGAAAGAAACCCCTTAGACTTTTTCAGTTCAGCCTAACAAGCGCGTTACTAATTGTTTCAGTTTTGGTTTAGCTACAAATCATTTAGAAGGAAAGAGGATCTGAGGTGCAAAGAGGAAGGCAGTTGTAATAATGGGAAATTGGACTAAATTAAAATGATCCTAAGTCACAGCACAACTAGGCCTCTTTGCCACCAACTTTTGACATTCTAATTAGGGTAAATGATTATGCAAATCCAGTCAGTCGCTCTTTTCCCCCCCAGCTGAAGTGCTTGTGATTGTTCAAGTGAGGACTGTTGGTGGCGTAATTAAAGCTCTCCTAAAAATTAATTGAGAATCGGAGGACAACCTCCAAAGATGCCCTAATTTGTGGGCAGCCCAGCACAGCTGTCCTTTTGTCCTGCCTGCCACCAGGACGCCTCGAGTTTCCCCATCAAGTATAATAGAATGTGACACTCGAGGTGTTCTCAAGCCTCAGTCCTCATGAGTGGAGTGGAGGACGGGACAGCAGGAGTCCAGCACACCTAGGTCACCTCCTTCTGGGCATGTTAGCTGAGGAAACAGGGTTGGGGGGTGAACCCAAACACAGAGCACAGAGCACCTGAGTTTGGGGGCACCTATGAAATGAAATTGATCATGAGTTGATAAGTGTTGAAACGGCATAACATGTACTTGGTTGGTTGGTGGCAGGGTAGGGTAAGTATAGTAATTTGCTTTGCTTTTGTATATGTTTAATATATTAATTTTTAAAAATTAATGCATGCACTGCCAAAAATAACATCTGTTATGGAGAGAAAGTTCTTATTAGCAAAAGTTAACTTTTGGTTATCTTTTAATGGGGCAGAGTTCTGGAGATACTAATCTTTAAAAGTGGGTATACTGTTCTATTACTTCTCCTTAATCACCTCTCATTACGTCAACAACACATGCCCAGATCTGGCCCTTACTCTTCTCAGTTTAGCCCTAAGCTTGGAAGAACAAAGACTGAATGGCTAGGAAAGAAACCAAGCCAAGTGAGAGGCAGAAGAGCTCTATGTGGGGGAGAAAAGCAAGAGAGATCCCCAGGTAATCCAACCAGAGGATAACTGAGAGCTGACTGTGAATTACTTCTATACCATAAAAACCCAATACCATCCTATCTGACTTTAAAAGAAAAATAATTTCTGTAAAGCCCCTAAATTAAAAAAATTAAAAGTTCCAGAAAACCAAGGGGCAAACTCTCTACAGAGTAACAAGCTTCCCGGGACAGCAATGAGTAAGGATGCTGAGGGAGAAGCAGTTGATAGTTTCAGTTCTGTAGGTGGAAGTTTTTAAATCTGGGAGCCCCTTGGCTATAGGAATCATACCACCGGATAGCTGCCAGCCTTGGAGATCACTCATCTTCCCTGGTGCAGCATGATGCTTTTTTTCTTTATCTTTTAGGAGTATCCATGACTGGGGTAATTAATGAGCTCATAAAAAACTGCTCCAACCAGGCTGTGCCCAATGTTTCCTAGCTTTGTTAGAAAAACTTGAGAGAATCAGTGTGGCCTAATTAATTGGTCTCAGGTAGTAACTAAATCAAAGATGTCTTGGGTACCCTGGGAAGCCAGAGTCTTCTCTTTCCTGAGAATCAATCAGCTCAAGATTGATGAAGGGCTGCTAAGGTCAGGCTTAGAAACACAAAACCATCTGCCAACTCTCTAGGGCTGGTATCTGCAGTAGAGCAATTTTAGAAGAACAGGTGTTCACTTTTAACTTACCTCTTCTTTTCGTTTATGCTGAAATCGTGATTTTTAGTTAGAAAGTACCTCCAGTTGGTTGATGAAATACACAAACTGTCTATTGTAACTTAAAATAACGTGGCCCAAAGGTATTGAGATAACTTCAGCTGACTATTACCCAAAGTCATAGGCCATGCATCCCTGACAGTGGCCACTCTGGCCTCCCCAGAAGTATTTGGCAGCATCAGGAAACAGTGACTAGAAGTCACTGCCCCAAGAAGATGAAGCCAAGGAACACTGTTTCATCCTCAGAATGACGCAGGACTGTGGAACGGATCCAATTTGGCCCATCTACTTTGCAAAGCATGCTCAAGAGCCATAAAGTCCTTGAAAGCTGACACTTAAATGTTGCTGGTTCCTTGAAAGTATCTTCTGGCTCAATAGTCTGAGAACATTTTCAAAAGTCTTTGATGATGAACTGTAAGCACATCTATATGTTTGGTGATGATGGTTCAATGACAGGAGGTGCCTTGGTTCAGTATAAAAAAGGTTCAAGATTTACATCAGGTTTTCTTCTTCTTCCTCTTTTTTTAGAGAGAGAGTCTTGCTCTGTCACCCAGGCTGGAGTGCAATGGCGCGATCTCAGCTCATTGCAATCTCCGCCTCCTGGCTTCAAGCGATTCTCCTGCCTCAGCCTCCTGAGTAGCTGGGATTGCAGGCGCCCACCACCACGGCTGGCTAATTTTTGTATTTTTAGTAGAGACAGGGTTTCATCATGTTGGCTAGTCTGGTCTCAAACTCCTGACCTCAGGTGATCCACCTGCCTCGGCCTCTCAAAGTACTGGGATTACAGGTGTGAGCCACTACACCTGGCCAAGTTTTCTTTTTAGTGAAGGTATCCTTGTTCCTGCTAACCAGTTATGCTCCCATCTTCCCAAGAATATAAGAAACTTCCCAAAACTCATGTGGTAGATTCTATTTTCCAAAGGTAGCTGCAGTTAAATATATCTCATCCTATATGCTCTTCTTACAATGTGATATTGATGCTTCTCTATCAAGAGGTTGGATTCATGGTTCCTGTCCCTTGAGCCTCGATAGAACTTTGTAAATGTCTCCAACAGTAGAATGTAGCAGAAGCGAAACGATGTGAGTCTAAGTCACAAAAGGTGACACAGCTTCCACTTGGCTCCCTCAGGGCATGTGCCTTATGAGCTAAGCCAATGGGGAGGGAGTCCAGTGATCCTAAACCTTCCATGCTAGAAACATCATGTGAAGAGACCACACAGAATTAAAGATGCCCAAGGAGCTCTAATTGTTCCAGCTCCCGGCTATTTGAGTGTTCCCAACCCAGGCTCCAAACATGTGAGCAAACAAGCCTTCGGATGACCACAACCTCTGCCTTTGAGTCAACCAGGTGAAACCAAGATGAGTAGAGACAAGCTTTCCCCATTATGTCCTGTACAAATTCCCAACCCACAGAATCTGTATGTGTAATAAATGGTTGTTTTATGCCTCTAAATTGTGGGAGTAATTTGTTACACAGAATAGTAACCAGAACAATACTTGAGGGGTATTCCTTGAAGTGTGAAAGGGCATTAGGTTTGCAGTCATATAGCCTGGTTTTCAATCCAGACCTAACACTTTACTGAGTGACCTTAAGAAGGTCAGTTTCCTTTCTGAGCATTGCTTTCCTCATCTATAAAATGGGGTTAATAATGGCTACCCACGCCGGGCACAGTGGCTGATGCCTGCAATCCCAGCAATTTGGGAGGCTAAGGCAGGCAGATCACTTGAGGTCAGGAGTTCAAGACCATCCTAGCCAACATGGTGAAACCCCATCTCTAATAAAAATACAAAAATTAGCCGGTTGCAGTGGCAGATGCCTATAATCCCAGCTACTCAGGAGGCAGAAGCAGGAGAATCACTTGAGCCTGGGAAGCAGCGGGTGCTGTGAGCTGAGATTGCACCACTGCACTCCAGCCTGGGTGACAGAGCAAGACTCCATCAAAAAAAATTTTTTTTAAATCGTTACCCAAATATATATCAAATTTAAAAATTAAGATGCAAAACAATGTGATTAGTAGGCCACCATTAATGTTAGACCTATGTATATGCACAGAGACATATGTACATAGACAAACATACCCGCATTGATACATTTGTACATGTATAAACTTAACTAGGAGAATAAAAATCTGAGAGTGGTTGCCTCTGAGGAAGGGAATGGTAGATTAGGGATCAGAGCTGGGAGGGAGACTTACTTATCACTGTGTATACTTTTGCATTACTTGAATCATCTATCAAATGTTTGCACTAATAATTTTGAAACAATTATAAAATTAAAATAAATAAAATTTTGTAAATTGTATAGCAAATTTTGTGTAACAAGTATTAAAATGTTTAATAAAAATAATACTTAAGGCTGGGTGCAGTGGCTCATGCCTATAATCCTAGCACTTTGGGAGGCTAAGGCGGGTAGATCACTTGAGGTCGGGAATTCAAGACCAGTCTGACCAACATGGTGAAATCCCTTCTCTACTAAAAATGCAAAAACTAGACGGGCATGGTGGCGCATGTTTGTTTGTTTGTTCCCTCCCAAGCCTACTTGGGAGGCTGAGGCAGGAGAATTGCTTGAACCTGGGAGGTGGAGGTTGCAGTAAGCTGAGATCGTGCCATTACACTCCAGCCTGGGTGACAGAGAGAGACTCCATCTCAAAAAAAAAAAAAAGAAAGAAAGAAAAAAAGAGAAAGAGAGAAAGAAAGGAAGAAAAAAAGAAAAAGAAAGAAAGAAAGAGAGAAGAAAGAAAGAAAGAAAGAAAGAAAGAAAGAAAGAAAGAGAGAAGAAAGAAAGAAAGAAAGAAAGAAAGAAAGAAAGAAAGAAAGAAAGAAAGAAAGAAAGAAAGAAAGAAAGAAAGAAAGAAAGAGAAAGAAAGAAGGAAGGAAAGAAAGAAAGAAAAAAAGATTTTCAATAGGAGATTGAGGGGATTGGTTGAATAAATTGTGGTACAGCTATACTTTGGAATAAAGTTCAAACATTAGAAAGAATAAGCTAGAGTAAGAGCTAAAGAGTCATGTCAGTTGACTGTTACATCAGAAAAAAAGGAGGTGCAGAGAAGGTTATAGAACATGACACCATTACTTTAAAACAAACATATATAAAACAAAAATCACATGTAAGTGTGTTCATAAGCTGATATATTATTATATGAACATGGAGAAGAGAATGGAAGAATGTACCACATTGCCAACAACAATTTCATGGGGTAGAGGATGGGGAGGGAGGAGGACTGGTTGGGGAAGGAAGAAGTGAGAGTTGGGGGGAAGAGGAAAAAGACTCATTATTTGCAGATGGATCTCTGAGCAAATACAGGAGTAGAAAACTAAGCACTCAGCATTCAATAAAAGCCCTGAGATAAGGAGGCAAATCAGTACACAAGTGGAATATGCCTCACTGTGGACACACAGACACAGAAGGGATCCAAGGTGACAGAAACCAATCAGGGAGAGGAGACTATCTGTGCAAGCAAGCATGGTGGTAGCTTGGAATGGGAATCAGAGTCCAGGCAGGGATAAGACAGCTCTCTTGCAGAGTATGGGGTGCAGAGATGTGAGATGGGTTAGGTATAGGAAGACTGATCAAATAAGTAAATATATTAAGGATAATGGAAATTAGGTTTCTCACTGATGGTGAAGGGAGTTACAAATGCAGAAAGGACTGGTCATGTTGAATTAGAATTGGAGGTATTCATTTGAATTCATGGCTTTCAACATATATAGATAGATATAGAAATAAATATAAAGGAGTGCATGTGTGTGTGTAAAACACATATTTCCTAACTCTGTCCACTGAGAGAGGATGGAGCAGCAACATCCAACAGCAATGAGTAGATCTGACAACTAGATCCTGGCATCTAAGCTGCCATTTTGCACTAGAAGGAATCAGGGCTCCTTGTAGAAATGGCTGATTCCGGGGCTGGTACTTGAAAAATACAAGATACACTGGAATACCTATCTTATCATTCCAAAAGCAAAGAAGTGCTCAAAGAATGATGTGGACAAAAGTCAGCTTTAATAGGCTTTCCCTGAACAAATTTGAGATAATTTGAACATCAAAATAAAAATCAATAGTAATACATTATAGTTCATTGTATAATATAGAAAACCATGAATCCGGAGAAATATAAATTATAAATTCAAAGTTTGATGAGGAAAAAGATATTTAAATTGTTTCAAAGTACCTCCCCACAAAATATTTATTAATTATAAAGGGGAAATAGGCAATTTACAGTAAAGAAAGCTAGTAGACACCACCTTCATCAAGAAATCAGAGTGGGCCAGGGATGGTGCCTGACGCTTGAAATTCCAGCACTTTTGGGGTCAAGGTGGGAAGATTGCTTGAGCTCAGGAGTTTGAGGCAGCTGCAGTGAGCTATGATCACACCACTGCACTCCAGCCTAGGCAATACAACAAGACTTGCCTCTAAAAAAAAAAAGGAAAAGAAATCAGAGTAAAGGTCATCAGCAGCACCAGGGGCTCATCAAAATCATGTGCCACCTAATAGGATGCAACAAGGTCACAGTATCACCTCTGATAGACCTGCCAAAGGTGCATATCCTGAATCTAACCACAAGGACACACCAGACAAACTCGAATTGAGAGACACGCCACACCAAACTGGCCTGTAATCTTTAATAGTGCCAATGTCATGAATGTCAAGGAAAGACTGAGCAACTATTTCAGATTGGAAAGTGAAGAGATATGAAAAATTGAATAGCATGTGTAATTTGGGACTGAATCCTTTTGCTATAAAGGGCATATTGCCATTAAGGACTATTGCTAAAAACATGAATCAGGTCTGAAGATAAGTGAGCAATAATGTGTCCAAGTTGATTTCCAGAGTTTGATGGTTTTATTTCATATGTGTGGGAGAATGCTCTTGTTCACAGGAAATACACACTAATGTAGTTGGGGATGATGGGGCATTAGGTTAGCAACTGAATTTTTAAATTGTTTAGTGAGAAAAGTTTTTGTCCTATTCTGTAAACATGTCTGTTGTTTATGATTATTTTAAAAGAAAAAATGATAATAACAGAGAGAGGAAAAGATGATAAATAAACACAAGCATCTAATTTAGCTCAGTCTTAAAATCCACTAAAATGAGAATAAACATAATTTTAAAAAATACATTATTGTGGTAACATATATAACATTTGCCATTGAAGCCATTTTTATCTTTTTTCTGAATGTTTATTGACACTTCATTGACACTTTTCCATTTAACACATTTTTTAATTTTTTAAATTGATACATAAAAATTGTATATATTACAGACTACATATTGATGTTTTGATATGTATAATATATAGTGATCAGATCGGGGTACTTAACATATCCATAATCTCAAACATTTATCTTTTCTTTTTTTTTTTTTGATATAGAGTTTTGCTTTGTTGCCCAGGCTGGAGTGCAGTGGTACGATCTTGGCCCACTGCAACCTCCACCTCCTGGGATCAAGCAATTCTCATGCCTCAACCTCCTGAGTAGCTGGGACTACAGGCATGCATCACCATGCCCAGCTAATTTTTATGTTTTTAGTAGAGATGGGGTTTCACCATGTTGCCTAGGCTGTTCTCAAACTCCTGGCCTCAAGCAGTCCACCCACCTCAGCCTCCCAAAGTGTTGGGATTACAGATGTGAGCCACTGCACCCAGTTATCATTTCTTTGTGTTGGGAACACTCAATATTCTTTCTTCCAGCTATTTGAAAATATATAATGTATTATCAACTGAGTTATCGTTACCTACAGTGCTATAGAACATTAGAACTTATTCCTCCTCTCTAACTGTAATTTTGTGTCCTTTAACAAATCTCTTCTGATATCCCCTCAACCTTGTGCCCTTCTCAGCCTCCAGTAACCTCTCCATTTAACAAATTTTAATCGTACGACTCAGTGGCATTAAATTACTTCACAATGTTGTGCAACTATCGCCACTATTTCCAAAACCCTTTCATTACCCCAAACAGCAATTCTGTCAATTCTGTCACCATCAAGCAGTAACTCCTCTTCTCACCTTTTCCTAGCTCCTGGTAACTTGAAATCTACTTTCTGTTCTCTGGATTTGCCTATTCTAAACACTTTATATAAGCGGAATCATGCAATATGTGTCCTTTTGTGTCTGGGTTCTTTCATTTAGTGTGTTTTCGAGATCCGTCCATGTTGTAGCACATATCAAAACATCATTCCTTTTTATAGCTAAATGGTATTTCATTGTATGTATATACCATTCCTCTACTGATGGGCACTTGGCTTCTTTCCATCTTTTAACTATTGTGAATAATGCTCTATGAACATTGGCATATAAGTGTGTGTTGAGTCACTGTTTTCTTTTTTATTTTTTTAGACAGGGTTTTGCTATGTCGCCCAGGCTGGAGTGCAGTGGCGCAATCTCAGCCCATTGCAACCTCTGCCTCCCATGTTCAAGAGATTCTCCTGCTTCAGTCTCCTGAGTAGTTGTGATTACAGATGTGCACTGCCACAACTGGCTAATTTTTGTACTTTTAGCAGAGACGGGGTTTCACCATGTTGGCCAGGCTGGTCTCCAACTCCTGACCTCAGGTGATCTGCCCACCCCAGTCTCCCAAAGTGCTGGGATTACAGGCATGAGCCACCACGCCTGGCCCTTTGAGCCACTGTTTTCTATTATTTTAGGTTTATACCTAGAAGTATAACTACTGGGTCATGTGGTAAAGATGTTTTAGAAAACATAGTCCACAAGATTGAGAGAACAGTGAGAGGTAACAACAATAAAACCGTAGAAGGTAAAGGCATGAACAAGTGGTAGCTGACCGAGTGATCTGAGGAGCAAGGCTACACTGACCGTGGAGCAACACAGGAACCAATAGAATTTCCATGATTGAATTCTGAAAAGGCTCAGGAATTGGTAGCACTAGTTACCCGAGAAAGTTCTAGACAGTGGAGAAGAACAGGCTTGTTTGAAGGTTCTTTAAGAAGTGGTATTAAGCTGGGCACAGTGGCTCGTCCCTGTAATCCTAGCACTTTGCGAGGCTGAGGTTGGCGGATCACTTGAGGTCAGGAGTTCAAGACCAGCCTGGCCAACATGGTGAACCCCCATTTCTACTAAAAATACAAAATTAGCCAAGTGTGATGGCGGGCACCTGTAGTCTCAGCTACTTCAGAGCCTGAAGCAGGGGAATTGCTTGAACCCAGAAGGCAGAGGTTGCAGTGAGCTGAGATCAGGCCACTGCACTCCAGCCTGGGCAACAGAACAAGATTCTGTCTCCAAAAAAAAAAAAAAAAGTGGTATTAAAATGCTCAATTTGGGCCATCATAAAGTAACTGGTATCAGACTTAACTTAACCTCCGACTGTTAAAAATAAAATTAAAATAAAAAACCTGGACAAAATGTGAAAACCCAGGGTTGCAGACATTAAGCAGTTAGCAATACCAAGCTGTGATCACAGATGGAAGGGGCTGTGATCATAGAGGAACTCACACAGGTGAGTTCCACATTCACCCTGGCTTTCTCCCATTTTCTGGGCCAAGCTGTGGGGCGATGGAACACAGCCAGGGGAGAAGAGCGTCTCACGGGTTAGGAGTAGACTTCAGGCTCCTCCTGTCATCAAAGCTCCTCAGACCAGAGTCGCTCACGTCTGCTGCCTTGCCATGCCTTCCTGCAGCTGTCACCAGTCACAGACCAGCCTCGTCCTCCTGGGGCTTGAGTGGCAGCTCCATGCATTTTGAGGCAGGGGACACCTTCTACATGCCCAGCATCCAACAGGCCGCAGTGTGTCAGTATCCTCTGCTGGCTTCTTGTCCTCATCCTTCTCTGTGGGCTATGGTGGGGACAATGGGGGCTATAGTGGCAGCTGTGCTAATGCCCTAGCCAGGTCCAATGGGCTGTTGGCAGGCAATGAGAAGATCACCATGTAGACCCTCAACAACCACCTGCCTGGCCTCCTACCTGGCCAAGGTGAACGCCCTGGAAGAGGTCACCTGAGAGCTGGAGGTGAAGGCCCGTGGCTGGTACCAGAAGCAAGGGCCTGGGCCCTCCTGTGACTACACCCACTACTTTAAGACCATCAAGGACCTACAGGACAAGATTCTCACTGCCACCACTGAGAACTTCAGGATTGTCCTGATGATCAACAGCACCCATCTGGCTGCAGATGACTTCCGAACCAAGTTTAAGGAGCTGGCCCTGGGTCTGAGCCTTGAGATCTACATCAACGTTCTATGCAGGGTGCTGGGTGAGGTGAGCCTGGCCAGGACTGACCTGGAGATGGGGATGTTGGAAAGCCTGAAAGAGGAGCTGGCCTACCTGAAGAAAAATTACCAGAAAGGAATTGGTGCCCTAAGGGGCCAGGTGGGAGGCCTAGTCAGTGTGGTGATAGATTCCACTCCAGGCATCAACCCAGCCTAGATCCTGAATGACTTGAGAAGCAAATAGGAGGTCATGGTTGAGCAGAACCAGGAGGGTTCTGAAGCCTGGTTAACCAGCCAGTCCCAGGAGCTGAATCACGAGGTTGCCAGCCACGTGAGCAACTCCAGATGAGCAAATTCAAGGTCACTGACCTGTGGTGAACCCCCCAGGTTTTGACATTGAGCTGCAGTTGCAGCTCAGCATGAAGGCTGCCCTGGAAGGCACATTGGAAGAAGCAAGGACCCTCTTTGGAGCCAAGCTGGCACAGATCCAGGCACTGGTCAGGAGTGTTGAAGCCCAGCAGGGCGACGTGGGTGCTGACAGCCAGCAGCAGAACCAGCACGAGAGGTTCATGGACATCAAGTCACAGCTGGAGGAGGAGATTACCATTTATTGAAGCCTGTCCTTGGGCCAGGATGCCCAAAAACAACCCACCTGCCTCCAAGGTCCTCTGAGTCCACTGGCTTCTGGGCTTCCATCCTCCAGAAGAGGGGTTCCCCTGGGTGGGGGAATGGGAGTGACACTTACCCCTGTCTCTTTTCCTGGTCAGCCAATAAAGTTTTATGGCCTAAGGTGGGTGTAGGGGTGTAGGGAGGAGAGGTAGATTTCATAGTTGAAGGCTGAGGAGTCAATTGAGATTAAAGGTGGTGCAGGGTGCCGGAAGCAGTGCTACAAAAAAGGAAACCAAGAAGTCTGTGTGGAAACCTCTTTCAGGTCTTGGCCAATTCCTGGGCCATGCAAGAACAGTGACTAGAAGACTGAGTGCTGGGTGGAGATCTGGAGTTTTCACAGTGCTGGGAGACATTGGGATTTGGATCCAGCCAAAGTGGAGAAACTTCAGTGAACACCCAACATTCAGTTGAGACCCTAGCAAATTACACAGATGGGTTGAAAGTAAAAAGATGAAAAGGATAAACTCTGCAAACACTATCCAAAAGAAAACAGTTGTGCTTTATTAATATAAAGCAAAGTAGACCCTAACACAAGAAATATTACAAGAGATATTATACCTTATTAAGAGGGCTAACACAATCGTATACATTAAAAAATTAATATGTACCTGATAATACAGGTTCAAAATAGATAAAGGAGAACTTGACAGCACTAAAAACAAGGATAACATCCATCTTCATAGTTAGAGATTTTAACAACTTCTATGAGTAATTGATAGCAAAAGCATACAAAAACATCAGTAAGGCTGGGAGCAGTGGCTTACGCCTATAATCCCAGCACTTTGGGAGGCCAAGGTGGGCAGATCACAAGGTCAGGAGATCGAGACCATCCTGGGCAACATGGTGAAACCCCATCTCTACTAAAAAAAAAATACAAAAAATTAGCCAGGCGTGGTGGCAGGTGCCTGTAGTCCCAGCTACTCGGGAGGCTGAGGCAGGAGAATGGCATGAACCCAGGAGACGAAGCTTGCAGTGAGCCGAGATCGCACCACTGCACTCCAGCCTGTGTGACAGAGTGAGGCTCTGTCTCAAAAAAAAAAAAAAAAAAAATCAGTAAGATATAGAATATGAAAAACATGATTAACTAACTTGGTCCATAAAATATTGCACCAACAATATAGAATACACATTCTTTCAAGTACACTAATATGATTTGGATTTGTGTCCCCACCCAAATCTCATGTCAAATTGTAATCACCATTGTTGGGGGAGGGGCCTGGTAGGAGGTGATTGAATCATGGAGGTGGACTTCCCCCTTGCTCACGATAATGAATGAGTTCTTATGAGACCTGGTTGCTTAAAAGTGTGTAGCACCTCCCCCTTCTCTCTCTCTTCCTCTTGCTCCAGTCATGTAAGATGTGACTCCTTCCTCTTCACCTTCCACTATGATCGTAAGTTTCCTGTGGCCTCCCCACCCATGTTTCCTGTACTCCTTGTGGAACTATGAGCCAATTAAACCTCTTTTCTTTATAAATTACCCAGTCTCAGGTAGTTCTTTATAGCAATGCAAGAACAGACTAATACATACACACAGAACATTTATCCAAGTAGACCATGTTTTGGGCCACAAACAAGTCTTCACAAATTTCAAGGGATTGAAATCAAACGGTATGTGTTCTCTAAACATTGTGGGATAGAAAAATAAACTCAAAAGAAAGGAGAAGAAAGAAAACAACAAGATAAAAGCAAAAATGAATTAAATAAAAAATAAATCTATGCTGGAAAAAATCCACAAAGCCAAAAATTGATTTTTTGAGAATAATAATAAAATTGATAAACTCCTAGCAACTAATCTGTAATAAAGAAAACACAAATTGCCATCTCTATGAATAAAATAAGGGATATCACTACATATCCTACAGACATTAAAAATATGAAAGGATACTATGAACAACCTTATGTCAATAAACTAAAAACAGAGACTTTCCAAGGAAAAAGTCCTTGGAAAGCACAATTTACCAAAACTGATACAAGAAATAGAAAATTTGAATGGTTATACAACTATTAACTATTCAATAGTTAAATAAATTAACTGGTCAACTGTCAAATAAATTGAATCAATTATTAAAAAGCTTCTACCAAGAAAACACCAGCCCATATGGTTTGGTCTTAGATTGGTTTCCCTGGAAACAGATTCTTAGATGTTGAATTTCATGCAGGAGTGGGAGACACATCTGTAGGAAACTGAAAGCAGGATTGGCCAGAAATAAAAACTGATTCACAATGCAGTTGCAACCTAGACCTCAGGCAAGCCCTAGAGCTGAGATAACCATTGAGAATTGAATCAATTTCAGGAAAGGGGCTAGGCTTCAGTATTCCTATCTTAGCACCCTGGAAATAAGCTTAATCTTGGGTGAGGCAGTTCCCTGCAGCTGAAGGTAGCTCCCAAGGAGGAGCATGCTGTGAGCTGTCAGCATCAGACAATTGAGCAGTTGGAGACAGGGTGCATTAAACCTTAGAAGAGATTTAGGTTGAGTACCAGAGTATCCAATAAGGTTGCACTGGTGATTTTTCCAAACATTTAAGGAATAAAATCTTACACAAACTCTTCAGAGAATAGGAAAAGAGGAATCAATTCTCAACTCATTTTATGAGGTCAACATAACCTGACACTAAAACTTAACAAGGACATTAGGAGAAAGGAAAATTATAGGTCAATATCACTTATGAACATATATTCAATATCCTAAATAAAATATAAACAAATAGAATCTAACAATGCTTAAAAATAAGAAAATATTATTATCAATTAGTATGTATTTCAGGCATATAAGGTTGGTTTAACATCTGAAATTAAGGTATTTCGTCCTCACTAACAAAATAAAGGAGAAAATCCATAGGATAATTTCAATAAAGAAGGAAAAACATTTTACAATATGCAACATCTATTCACACCAAAAGAAAATGTTCAGTGGGGCAAGGTGGCTCACACCTGTAATCCCAACACTTTGGGCTTCTGAGGTGGGGAAATCACTTGAAGCCAGGAGTTTGAGGCCAGCCTGGGCAACATAGCAAGACTCCATCACTACAAAATTTAAAAAAAAAAAAATTAACCGGGCATGATGTTATGCACCTGTAATCTCAGCTACTCAGGAGGCTGAGGTGGGAGGATCGCTTGATCCCAGGAGTTCAAGGCTGTTAAGCTATGATCCCACTAGTAAACTCTAGCCTGAGTGACAGAGCAAGACCCTGTTGAAAGAAAGAAAGAAAAAGAAAGAAAGAAAGAAAGAAAGAAAGAAAGAAAGAAAGAAAGAAAGAAAGAAAGAAAGAAAGAAAGAAAGAAGGAAAGAAGGCAGGCAGGAAGGGAGAAAGAAAGAAAGAAGAAAGAAAGAAAGAAAGAAAGAAAGAAAGAAAGAAAGAAAGAAAGAAAGAAAGAAAGAAAGAAAGAAAGAAAGAAAGAAAGAAAGAAAGGAAGGAAGGAAGGAAGGAAGGAAGGAAGGAAGGAAGGAAGGAAGGAAGGAAGGAAAAGAGAGAAAGAGAGAAAAAAGAAAGAAAGAGAGAAAGAGAGAGAAAGAGAGAGAGAGAGAGAAAGAGGAAGGAAGGAAGGAAGGAAGGGAAAAAGGAAGTAGAGTTCTCAGCAGACTAAACAGAAGAAAAATTTCTTAATCTGACATAGAATATCTACAAGAAAGCTACAGCTAATGTCATATTCAATGGTGAAATATTGAACATTTTTCCTCAAGGTCAAGGATGTTCACTCTTTTTTTGTTGTTGTTGAGACAGAGTCTCACTCTGTCGCCAGGCTGGAGCACAGTGGCACAATGTCAGCTCACTGCAACCTCCACATCCCAGGTTCAAGTGATTCTCCTGCCTCAGCCTCCAGAGCAGCTGGGACTACAGGCGTGTGCCACCACACCCGGCTAATTTTTGTACTTTTAGTAGAGACCATGTTTCACCATGTTGGCCAGGATGGTCTCAATCTCTTGACTTCATGATCCACCCGCCTCAGCCTCCCAAAGTGCTGGGATTACAAGTGTAAGCCACTGCACCTGGCACGATGTTCACTCTTATCACTTCTATTCACTATTGTACCAGAGGTCTCAGCCAGTGCAATAAGGCAAGAAAAGGAAATAAAGGTTACTAAAAGGTAGAAAGGAAGAAGTAAAAATGCCTTTGTTATTCATAAATGTCATGGCTGTTTATGTAGAAAAACCAAAAGAATCTATAAGCAGCCAGGTGCAGTGGCTCACGCTTGTAATCCCAGCACTTTGGGAGACTGAGGTGGACAGATCGCTTGAGGTCAGTAGTTCAAGACCAGTCTGGTTAACATGGTGAAAACCTGTCTCTACTAAAAATACAAAAATTAGCTGAGCATGGTGGTGTGTGCCTGTAATCCCAGCTACTTGGGAGGCTGAGGCAGGGGAATTGCTTGAACCCAAGAGACGGAGATTACAGCAAACCAGATCACCACACTGCACTCCAGCTTGGGCGGCAAAGTGAGACTCTGTCTCAAAAAAAAGAATGTATGAGCAATTAGAATTAATAAATTCTATTAAGGTCACTGAAAAGAAGCTAAACATATAAAATCAGTTGCATATATATTTATAATAAATTACTGGAAGATGAAATTTTCTTTTTCTTTCTCTTTTTTTTTTTTTTTTTTTTTGAGACTAGGTCTCATGTTGTCACTCAGGCTGGAGTGCAGTGGCAAAATCATAGGTTGCTGCAGTTTCGCAGCCTTAATCTCCCAGGCTGAGACTACAGGCACATGCCACCAGGCCTAGCTAATTTTTTTTTTTTTTCTTTAAGTAGAGATGAGGTCTCCCTCTATTGCCCAGGCTGATCTCAAACTCCTGAGCTCTAGCAATCCTCCCACCTCAGCCTCCCACAGTGCTGGATTACAGGTATGAGCCACCACACCCAGCCTGAAATTTTAAACTACCATTTATAACATTTTTAAAAATCACAAACCTAGAAATAAATCTAGTGAAAGATGTGTAAGTCCTACACTGAAAATTACAAAATATTCCTAAGAGAAATAAAAAACTTGTGGAAGAAGAATTCATTGATTAGAAGACTAAATCTTGTTAAGATGTCAGCTCTCTATAGATGGATCTATAGAGTCAATGCAATCCAAATAAAATTCCCAGCAAGATTCTAAAGACTTTATCATCCTCAAAAGTTGGCTAACTTACATTTTCGGCTATCAAAATTTACTATAATGTTACATTAAATTAAGACTGCATGTTGGTGCAAAGATAAATAGGCCAGTGGAACACAATAGAAAATCCAGAAAAATACCCCACAGATACAGTTAGTTGATTTAAGAACTGAATTTAGTGAGGGAAAGTGGTTTTTTTAGTATGTAGTGCCAGAGCAGTTGGTTATCCACATAGAAAAAGAATGAAACTTGACCCCTACTTTACAATACACAAAAATTAATTTGAGGGGCCAGGTGTGGTGGTTCACGCATGAAATCCCAGCACTTTGGAAGGTCAAGGCAGGCAGATCACCTGAGGTCAGGAGTTCAAGACCAGCCTGACTAACATGGTGAAACCTCTTCCCTACAAAAAATACAAAATTAGCAGGGCATGGTGGTACATGCCTGTAATCCCAGCTATGCAGGGGGCTGAGACAGGAGAATCGCTTGAATCCAGGAGGTGGAGGTTGCAGTGAGCTGAGATCACACCACTGCATTCCAGCCTGGGCCACAGAGCAAGACTCTGTCTCAAAAAAAAAAATAATAATAACTTTGAGGTAAGTCATAGATCTACATGTGAAAAGTAAAATAATTTCTAAAAGAAAACATAGAGAGAAATTTTCATATTCTTGGGGAAGGCAAAGATTTCTTAGACTAAACACAAAAAACACTAATCATAAAAGATCAAATTGATAAATTAGGCTTTATTAAAATAATTCGTTATTAAAAGATACCATTAAAAAAGTGAATGAACATGCCACAAACTAGGACAAAATATTCACAGTATATACATCTGATGAAGGATTCCTGTCTGAAAAATATAAAGAACCCCTACAAATCAATAAAAAAGACAACTCAATTGTGAAGTAGACAAAAATTTGAACCAGCATTTTCACAAAAGAAGATCCCAAAAGTCTAACAAACCTATGATGAAGCTGTTCAACACCAGAACTCGCTGGGGTATGCAATTTAAAGCCCACAATGAGATAGCACTACACTCTCCCAAAATGATTACAATTAAAGAGTGACACTGTCAAATGCTGGTGAGAATGTAGAGCAAGTAGAACTCTCACATGTTACTGGTGAAAAGTGTACATTCATTCAACTGCATTAGAAAACCACTTGGCAGTATCAAAGTTAAACATATAATAAACCTATTACTCAATTATACTCCTAAGTATGCTCTTCAAAGTAAATGCGTGTATATGTCTACCAGAAGACATATACAAGAATGTATTTGTAACCGAAAACTGGAAACAACCCAAATGATCACCAAAAAACGGTAAAAATAAAGAGTAATATAGTTACACAATGAAATGCTACATAGCAATAAAAAAGAATAAACTCGCCATCATGTATAAATCTAAAAAACATGTTGAATGAAAGAAACCAAAACCAGACAGTATATACTTTATGAATCTATTTATAAAAGCCAAAGAATAGGCTGGGCACAGTGGCTCACATCTGTAATCTCAGCACATTGGGAGGCCAAGGTAGGCAGATTGCTTAAGACCAGTCTAAGCAACATGGTAAAACCTCATCTCTACAAAGAATACTAAAATTAGCCAGGTGTGATGGCGTGCACCTACTATAGTCCCAGCTATTCGAGAGGCTGAGGTGGAAGAATTGCTTGAGTCTGGAAGGTTGAGGTTGCAGTGAGCCATGATTCAGCCACGGTACTCTAGCCTGGGCGACAGAGCAAGACCCTGTCTCAAAAAAAAAAAAAAAAAAAAAAAAAGGCAAGCAATTTTTAGTGATAGAAGTTTCAGAATAGTGATAATTTTAGGGAGTGAGATATGGAGAGTTGTTTTGCTTTGTTTTATTTTGCCAAGAAAGAGCATGAGAGAACCTTTTAGAGTGACGGGAACATTCTATATCTTGATCTCAATGACTGATAGACATTGTATACTTATGTTAAAACACATATAATATCGGCTGGGGACAGCACTTTGGGAGGCTGAGGCAGGCGTGATCACTTGAGGTCAGGAGTTCAAGACCAGCCTGACCAACACGGTGAAACTCCCATCTCTACTAAAAATACAAAAATTAGCTGGGCATGATGGTGCATGCTTGTAATCCCAGCTACTTGGGAGGCTGAAACAGGAGAATCACTTCAACCCAGGAGAAGGAGGTTGCAGTGAGCTAAGATCGTGCCTTTGCACTCCAGTCTGGGCCACAAGAGTGAAACTGTCTAAAAAAAATGACAGACAGATAGATAGATAGATAGATAGATAGATAGATAGATAGATAGATAGATGATAGATTAAAATAATACATACATGCTGAACAGCTCCTACACATTGGGCAATTTCCTTGCCCCACCATGGGAAAAAAGACTAGAGGTTTTTTCTTTGGAGAATATAAAACAGAAGATCTCAAGACAAGCACAGCTGAAGGAGGGATACCTTACTGAAAATCAGGCGGTTAAGTAAACCTATGCATGTCAAATGCTGCTTCATCCCACCTTTTTCCTCACTTGACTCCCTGAACTGAAAACTTACCCTCCTGTCTCATTGGCCAGAATTGTATCACATATTCATTCCTAAACCAATGAACAGGATAGGAAATGTCCAAGATGGAGGAATCCAGAAAAATTAAGACAAGCTTGAAGTTTGTCATCGTTTGTCATCGCTATCATCATCCTCATCATCATCACACATTTATCATATGTTCATACAACAGACTTGATTCCATTACCTACTAGACCAAAATTAAACAAATACTGTTTCTGCAGCCATTATTCTGAGAAGCTACCAAATTCCCAGGACAATGTCTCTGATTTGGTTGAGTGTGAGTAGCATGCCCAGTCTCTGATTTGCAGGAAGAGATGGCATCTGGCCACTTTGGCTTCCATGATAGAAGTTGGGTACTACCTCCTTAGACTACTCACAATGAGAATTTCCCAATTTCAGGTGCCAGGACAATGGTGTTTGGATGCTGAATAACCCCAAGTGACAAATGTGCGTTACCAAGAAAAAGTCATGAACTGCCTTTAATCTACCTTGAGCTAAAATTTGAAAACACTTTCCCTGTTATTTATCTGTCTTTGAGTTTATCTGATACCTTTTCAACTGGACGGTCTCATTTCTTTCTTTGCTCCAATAGCACAAGGCTGTGAATCCTCTTTTTGTGATTCAACACGCAGGAGTGTTTCTGGTCTCTAGGAGTTCACCGTCTCCCACTCACCTGATGCTCTGAATAAAGTACAAAGGCCTGGTATGTAATTTTTCACTCTTTCTTCTCTAAGTCCCATCCCATTAACCAATGATCTTTGTTATAGTAGATTGCGTATGTGTAAACAGAAAATATCGAGCAATACTTCCACTATGACAGATCTCACGAGAATACTACATGAGTTTTGATATATGGATCAATTCCTGCTGGAAAAAAGTACAATATTAATGTACAGTGATTAATTAACATTGCCAAGTCAATTCCCTAATATTGCATAAAATAAAGTTTGTTTTGGCTCCCTTAAAAATGAGTATGTTCTATTCTTGCAGGTCTCAGCAACCCAACTTGTTCTGCATATGGCTGCATGTTTAATTAGTGATCTTTCTGTAAGACTCTGCAATTAGCACCGTGATGATTAATAAAACAACTCCTTTAAAGCTCCATTTAGCTAGCAGAACTGTACAATCAGGTATAATTAATTCATCATTAATAAATCATCGCTGATTAATCTGTTTATTACCAACACATTACTGAACAGCTCCCACCTGAGCACAGCTAATTTTTCTATGCTGAACAGAGCTAGAAGCTAATAAAAAATTTAAAAAAATAAAAGCTTCTCTAAAAGTGCATTAAGTAGCAAGTGTGTTGGTATAGTTAGGGAGATCATGGGGCAATATACATTTAAAATTTATTGAACTGCACAGACAATTGTCACTCAGGAGTGAAGAAAATGGTGGCTAAGTCTGAAAGCCTAAACACCTAACGGTTCTCGAATTTAAACATACTCCAAAATCACCTGGATGGCTTGTTACAACACAGATCACTGGGTCTCCTCCCCGGAGCTTCTAATTCAGTTGGTCTAGGACAGGGCCTGTGAATGTGCATTTCTCTTTTCTTTTTTTCTTTTTCTTTCTTTCTTTTTTTTTTTTTCGGAGACAGAGTCTCGCTCTGTCACCTAAGCTGGAGTGCAGTGGCACGATCTCGGCCCACTGCAACCTCTGCCTCCTGGGTTCAAGTGATTCTCCTGCTTCAGCCCCCTGAGTAACTGGGATTACAGGTGAGTGCCACCATGCCCAGCTAACTTTTATATTTTTCGTAGAGATGGGGTCTCACCATGTTGGCCAGGCGAGTCTCGAACTCCTGATCTCAAGTGATCTGCCTGCCTCAGCCTCTCCAAGTGCTGGGATTATAGGCGTGAGCCACCACACCCAGCTGTGAATGCACATTTCTAACAAGCTCCCAGGTGGTGCTGATGCTGATCGTCGAGAGAACTACGGTTCTACAATTTACTCATATACTGGGAATGACTCACCATTGCTATGATTTCTAAGTTCTTTTTATAGATTTTAATAGTTTCCAAAAAAAAAAACCAGTAAGAATAACTTTCAGTATTGTTTATCTGTCCTTGTGTTTACATGTTATCTATTCAACTGGATTGTTAGTTTAAAAATTGCTGTTTTTCAAAATTTCTCTCTGTGTGCCCCCAGAACCTAACAACTACTTTCTAGATGTAGAAACCCTAGACAAAACCCACACATGCCCTGAGCGTTCATCTCTGAATCTTTGCTCATACCCTCATCTCTCTAAGCCCTTTTCTTCAATACTCCCCTGCTTTCGCCCTTGGTGTCTGTGCCATATGTGGGCCTTAATCACAGACCCACACAAGAGCTCATTATCTTTTCATAAAAGGATGAGCCTGGTCTCCACAGTTAGCGTGAGTCCCTTGAGAGCCCAGTAAGCTCCCTCTCTAATCACGTTTGCAGCCTGCCCCCCAGCTCTCTGCCCTGCCAGCTTCTAGCAGGGTGTCTCACATTGCTTTTTACCAACCATGTAAGATTGCTTTACAACACATCTGACCCCAGGCTGTGAAATCAGATCCCAGCTGGGTACCTAACTCGCAGGATACAGGGATGGACAGCAGGGGGGATTCCCTTCCTGAAAAGAACTTGGAAAGAGGAAAACAATTCACCCTCTGAGAGTTAAGCCACAAAACAAACAAAGAAATGAAAGAAAAAAAGGGAGATAAACTTAAAACAGTGGTTCTCAGCAGAATAATGAATTTTCCCCCTCACCCCCACCTCCCTGGGACATTGGGCAATGTCTAGCAACATTAAAGGAACAGAATGGCTTGACTATAATCTGATCCATGTGGAAGGACAGCACTGGTTAGCATGGAAGCTCTGGAAAATCTTGCTCAGGGAGTCAAGCTTTGGCAGGGCCCAGGCAGTTCTTATCTGAGAGAAAGGCTAAGACATGGAAAGGAGAATCCAGACTGTGCTATGAGGCAGGTTACATACAGTGGACTCACACCTCATGCAAGTGCAGGCTAAAGTCAGCATGTCTTAGAAAAACACTGTGAGAAGGCCGGGCGCAGTGGCTCATGTCTGTAATCTCAGCACTTTGGGAGGCCAAGGCAGGCGGATCACTTGAGGTCAGGAGTTTGAGACCTGCCTGGCCAACATGGTGAGACCCCATCTCTACTAAAAATACAAAAATTAGCCAGGTGTGGTGGCACACACCTGTAGTCCCAGCTACTCAGGAGGATGAGGTAGGAGAATCGCTTGAATCCGGGAGGCGGAGGCTGCAGTGAGCCAAGATCGGGCCACTGTACTCCAGCCTGGTGACAGAGTGAGACTCCATCTCAAAAAAAAAAAAAAATACAAAAATTAGCCAGGCCTGATGGCGCATGCCTGTTGTCCCAGTTACTTGGGAGGCTGAAGCAAGAGAATCATTTGAACCTGGGAGGTGGAGGTTGCAGTGAGGCAAGATTGTGCCATTGCACTCCAGCCTGGGTGACAGAGTCAGACTCTGTCTCAAAACAAAACAAAACAAAACTGCAGAAAAAAATATATAAGGCAATTGGGGAATTGGAACATTAACTGGATATTCAATAATATTAAGTAATTGCTTCCAATGTTTTGGATAGTAGTTTTCTATTACTGCACCAATATTACCACAAACTTAGTAACTGAAAACAACACACATCTATTATTTCACAGTTTCTGTGGATCAGAAGTCCAGGCACAACTGAGTTCTCTTCAAAGCTGCAATCAAGGTATTAGTGAGGGTTGGGGTCTCAGTCTCATAAGAATGCTCAACTGGGGAAAGACCTGCTTCCAAATTTACTCAGGTTGTTGGCAAAATTCAGGTCCTTGCTTTCATAGGACTGAGAGCTTCATTTTCCTGCTGGCTATTGTCTACAGGCTGCCTTCAGCTTTGAGAGACCACCCTGAGTTCCTTTTGGGTTCCTGTAAACCAAAAATAAAATTCTAAGCCCCTCAGCCATCTGAATGGACCCCTCTTCTTGGCAAGGGCATTCCAAACTTAACCTGAAAAACTAGCTCAGGCCATGATGGGAAGGGGACATGCCTCGTTATACCCTCCTCCCTTTTGGAATTACTGATAGAACAGACTCTTTAAGTCTGATAAGAAACAATTACAATCTTTCTCTCTGAAGCCTGCTCCTGGAGGCTTCAACTGCATGATAAAACCTTGGCAAGGAGAGGGAGAGCATTAGGACAAATACCTAATGCATGCAGGGCTTAAAACCTAGATTGTTGATAGGTGCAGCAAACCACCATGGCCCATGTATACCTATGTAACAAACCTGCACATTCTGCACATGTATCCCGAAACTTAAAATAAAATTAAAAAAAAAAACAAAATCAAAAACAATAAAACCTTGGTCTCCACAACCCCTTATCATAACCCAGATATTCCTTTCTATTGATAATAACCCTTTCAACTAATTGCCAATCAGAACATCTTTGAATCCACCTATGACCTGGAAGCCCCTGCTCCCAGTTGTCTCACCTTTCCAGACTGAATCAATGGACATCTTACATGTATTGATTGATTGATGCCTTGTGTCTTCTCTAAAATGTACAAAACCAACTGTAGCCGGACTACCTTGGCACATGTCATCAGGACATCCTGAGACTGTCACAGGCATGTCCTTAACTTTGGCAAAATAAGTTTCCTAAATTGATTGAAACTTGTCTCAGATAGTTTTTGGTTTATATTCCCCAACATGGTAACTTGCATCCTCATAGCCAGCAAGGAAGAAGGAGTCTCCAACACGACCATGCTACAATCTTATATAACATAACCATGCAATACATATATGTAATCATATACATTCCGTCATCTTTGTTGTACTTATTGGTTATGAGCAAGTCACTCTCAAGGGGAGGTGATCACGTAACGGCATGAACACCAGACCACCTTAATGGTCTATCACAGAAGTGATACTAGTGTTAAGGTTACTTTTTTTTTAAGAGTACTTATATTTAAAAGATAAATACTTAAATATTTGCTGATGAGAGTGTATGATTTCTTCAAAATAATCCAGGGGAGAAAAGAAGTGGGCTCTGAAGTGGGGTATAGATGACTGGCCATGCACTAAAACTGTTGAACCCAAGGGATAGGTTCATGGGGGCTCATCACACTATTCTTTACTTTTGCATATGTTTGAAATTTTCATAATAAAATTAAAAAGATAAAGACAGAGCAAGACTATGTCTCTAAAAAAGAAGATAAAAGGCTGGGCGCGGTGGCTCACACCTGTAATCCCAGAACTTTGGGAGGCCGAGGGAGGTGGATCACTTGAGGTCAGGAGTTCAAGACCAGCCTGACTAACATGGAGAAACCCCGTCTCTACTAAAAAATACAAAATTAGCCAGGCGTGGCGGTACATACTTGTAATCCCACCTACTTGGGAGGCTGAGGCAGGAGAATTGCTTGAACACAGGAGGCAGAGGTTGCAGTGAGCCAAGATCGTGCCATTGCACTCCAGCCTGGGCAACAAGAGTGAAACTCTGTCTCAAAAAAGTAAATAAAAAATAAAAATAAAAGATAAAGACAGCATGTGCATTTGTTTTCTTTTGCTGCAAAACAAATTACGTCAAATTTAGCTACTTAAAACTACGAACATTTATTATCTCAGTCTCTGTGGGTTAACGATCTGGAGCAGCATAGCTGGGTACCTCTGGTTCAGGGTCTCTCACAAGGCTACTGTCAAGGTGTCAGTGGGATGGCATCATCTGAGGATGACCAGAGCGGGGAAGGTCCACTTTTAAGCTCATTTATGTGGCTGTTGGTCAAAGGTTTCAGTTCGTTGCTACATGGGCTTCTTCTTAAGGCTGCTCATGATGAGGCAGCTGGCTTCCCACAGGGAAAGGTATTCAAGAGAGGGCAGTAGACGGACAGAAACTGACCAAAACAGAACGTGCAGCCTTTTATAACCTAACTGCTTTACCTCTGGATATTCCACTGGTCTCACAGACCAATCCTAGTGCAATATGGGAGGGGACTGCCTAAGGGCCTGATAGCAGAAGATGGGGATCACTGGAAACCATTTTGGAAGCAGGCTACCATAGTGTATAAGGCAAAAATTAAGTTTTCCAAGATTATCCTTGAAAATCCCACAAATAGGCCGGGTGTGGTGGCTTACACCTGTAATCCCAACACTTTGGGAGGCCAAGGCAGGCAGATCTTCTGAGGTCAAGAGTTCAACACCAGCCTGGCCAATATGGTAAAACTCTGTTTCTACTAAAAATATGAAAATCAGCCAGGTGTGGTGGTGGGCGCCTGTAGTCCCAGCAACTCGGGAGGCTGAGGCAAGAGAATCACTGGAAACCATGAAGCAGAGGTAGCAGTAAGCCAATATCACGACACTGCACTCCAGCCTGGGCCACAGAGTGAGACTTTGTCTCAAAAAGGAAGGAAGGAAGGAAGGAAGGAAGGAAGGAAGGAAGGAAGGAAGGAAGGAAGGAAGGGAGGGAGGGAGGGAGGGAGGGAGGGAGGGAGGGAGGGAGGGAGGGAAAAAGAAAGAAAGAAGAGAGAGAGAGAGAGAGAGAGAGAAAGAAAGAAAGAGAAAGAAAGAAAGAAAGAAAGAAAGAAAGAAAGAAAGAAAGAAAGAAAGAGAAGAAGAGAGAAGAAAGAAAGAAAGAAAGAAAGAAAGAAAGAAAGAAAGAAAGAAAGAAAGAAAGAAAGAAAGAAAGAAAGAAAGAAAGAAAGAAAGAGAGAGAGGGAGGGAGGGAGGGAGGGAAGGAGGGAAAGAAGGAAGGAAGGAGGGAAGGAAGGAAGGAAGGAAGGAAAGAAAGAAAGAAAGAAAGAAAGAAAGAAAGAAAGAAAGAAAGAAAGAAAGAAAGAAAGAAAGAAAGAAAGAGAAAGAAAGAAAGTGCCATGAATAACCTGTAAAGCATAGTAGACAAATACACCAGTTCACAAGCATAGCACTACCAGTTTTTTTTCTACAGTGCTAGAACAAATCACTGTTTTGTTGAGTGTTCAACAGAGATGTTTGCTTGAACTAGGGACCATAGTTGTATCAAAAATGAATATATTTAGGCCAAGTGTGGCGGCTTACACCTATAATCTCAGCATTTTGGGAGGCCAAGGCAGGAAGGTCACTTGTGCCCAGGAGTTTGAGACCAGCCTGCGCAACATAGTGAGACTTCATCTCTACAAAAAAATCAAAAAATTAGCCAGGAGTGGTGGCACGTGCCTGTGGTCCCAGCTACTCAGGAGGCTGGGGTAGGAGGATGGCTTGAGCTCAAGAAGTCAAGGCTGCAATGAGCTATGATCACGCCACTGCACTTCAGCCTGGGTGACAGAGAAACACCCTATCTCAATCAATCAATCAATTAATCAACACTAAAACCACATTTGGCCTTGACCTGAGCACATGTAGTCAAATTCGACTAAAGTAAGTGCAGTGTGATGGGATTCTATTGTGTTGTCAAAGTGGGGAAGCTTATCAGGTCTTGATGACATCTGCCATTTAAGTCCATTTTGCTCCTTGTTTTGGCTCCCTGGTCACCAAGCAGCTTTCTGATTACAATTTGGTTTCCCAAACAGATATGCAAATAGGGAGAAAATGCTCTGATCTAATCTATTCTGTGGTTACATTTCTCATTGTAAAATAACAAATTGGTGTTCTGGCTTTATGTCAGTCTCTATGTGCTAGGTTAATGTGAGTTTGCCCCTGAAAGATAGATTTACTCTTGGTGCATTTACCTAATAGGCTTTTGAGACTGTACCCCTAATCTCCTGGGCTATGTTTACCCATGTAATGTCATCCTAGAGGGAACCATCTGAGTGGCCTGAAAATCTTTCCCAGGCATAGCAATTATATTTACTGTACACAGAATACATCCACGAGCTCTCACATTTCTCAGCTTTCTGGCTGGTAGGTGGAGATATGTGACCAGTTCTGGCCAAAGGCTGTGAACTGAATTGAAACCTATCACTTCTGAGCCAAAGCACAGGAAGGTATCCATACACTCTTTCCTCCTGCTGCCACAACCACAGAGACCACATATTGAGATGGCAGAATGAAAAATCAGCCTGAGCCCCTGCATGATCACAAGGAACAGCACCCCTCCTGACCTGTACTAGACAACTGAGGTCAAATCAAATGTTTGTTATTTTAAGCCACTGTGATTTTGTAGATATTTTATACTTTAGCATGACCTAGTCTCATTCAATACACCAGAGATAGGATGCCAACTTTACTGGGAGCACTTTTTTCAACCAATAGCAACATTAAACTTGAAAGCAGTATATGGTTTGGCTGTGTCCCCACCCAAATCTGATCTTGAATTGTAGCTCCCATAATTTCCGCAACTTGTGTGAGGGACCTGGTGGGAGATAACTAAATCATGGGGGCGGTTTCCCCCATACTGTTCTCATGATAGTGAATAAGTCTCACGACATCTGCTGGTTTTATAAAGGGTTTCTCCTTTTTCTTGGCTCTCATTCTCTCTTGCATGCCACCATGTAAGACATGCTTTCACCTTCTGCCATAATTGTGAGGCCTCCCCAGCCATGTGGAACTGTAAGTCCATTAAACCTCTTTTTCTTTGTAAATTATCCAGTCTCAGGTATGCCTTTATCAGCAGCATGAAAACGGACTAATACAGTAAATTGGTACCAGGAGTGGGGCACTGCTGTAAAGATACCCAATAATGTGGAAGCAAATTTGGAACAAGGTAACAGGCATAGGTTGGAACAGTTGGAGGGCTCAAAAGAAGACACGAAAATGTGGGAAAGTTTGGAACTTCCTAGACACTTGTTGAACAGCTTTGACCAAAATGCTGATAATGATATGGACAATGAAATCCAGGCTGAGGTGGTCTCAGGGATGAAGAACTTGTTGGGAACTGGAGTAAAGATGATTCTTGCTATGTTTTAGCAAAGAGACTAGCAACATTTTGCCCCTGCCCTAGAGATCTGTGGAACTTTTAACTTGAAGGAGATGATTTAGAGTATCTGGCCAAAAAATTTCTAAGCAGCAAAGCATTCAAGATGTGACTTGGGTGCTGTTAAAAGCATTCAGTTTTAAGGGAAACAAAGCATAAAAGTCCAAAAAAATTGCAGTCTGAGGATGCGATAGAAAAAGAAAAACCCATTTTCTGAGGAGAAATTCAAGCCAGCTGCAGAAATTTGCATAACAAGTAGACAAATGTTTATCACCAACACAATGGGGAAAATATCTCCAGGGAATGTCAGAGACCTTGTGGCAGCTCCTCCCACTATAGGCCCAAAGGCCTAGGAGAGAAAAAATGGTTTTGTGGGCCAGGTCCAGGACCCTCCTGCTGTGTGCAGCCTAGGGACTTGGTGCCCTGCATCCCAGCTGTTCTAGCCATGGCTAAAAGGGGCCAAGGTATAGCTCAGGCCATTACTTCAGAGTGTGCAAGCCCCAAGCCTTGGCAGCTTCCACATAGTGTTGAGCCTGCAGGAGCACAGAAGTCAAGAATCAAGGTTTAGGAACCTCTGCCTAGATTTCAGAGGATTTATGGAAATGCCTGGTTGTCCAGGCATAAGTGTGCTGCAGGGATGGAGCCCTCGTGGAGAACCTCTAAGGCACTGTGGAAGGGAAATGTGGGGTGCAAGCCCTCACACAGAGTCCCCACTGGGCCACTGCCTAGTGGAGCTATAAGAGGAGGGCCACTGTCCTCCAGACCCCATAATGGTAGATCAACCAACAGCTTGCACCATGCACCTGGAAAATCCACAGACACTCAATATCAGCCTGTGAAAGCAGCCATGAGGGGGGCTATACCCTGCAAAGCCACAGGGGTAGAGCTGCCTGAGGCTGTGGGAGCCCATCTGTTTCATCAGTGCGGCCTGGATTAAGACATGGAGTCAAAAGAGATCATTTTGGAGCTTTAAGATTTGACTGCCCCAGTGGATTTCAGACTTGTCTGGGACCTGTATGTAGCCACTTTGTTTTGGCCAATTTCTCCCATTTGTAACAGTTGTATTTACTCAATGCCTGTACCCCCACTGCATGTGGGAAGTAACTAACTTGCTTTTCATTTTACAGGCTCATAGGTGGAAGGGACTTGCCTTGTCTCAGATGAGGCTTGGACTGTGGACTTTTGAGTTAATGCTGAAATGAGTTAATACTTTGGGAGACTGTTGGGAAGGCATGATTGGCTTTGAAATGTGAGAACATGAGATTTGGGAGGGACCAAGAATGGAATGATACAGTTTGCCTATGTCCCCACCCAAATCTCACCTTGAATTGTAGCTCCCATATGTTGTAGGAGAAACCTGGTGGTGGGAAATAATTGAATCATGGGGCCAGTTTCTCTCATACTGTTCTTGTGGTATTGAATAAGTCTCACTAGATCTGCTGGTTTTATAAGGGGTCTCCCCCTTTTGCTTGGTTCTCATTCTCTCTTGCCTGCCACCATGTAAAATATGCCTTTCACCTTTGCCATGATCATGAGGCCTCCCCAGCCATGTAAAACTGTGAGTCCACTGAACTCTTTTTCTTTATAAATTACCTAGTCTTAGGTATGTCTTTGTCAGCAGTGTGAAAAAGGACTAATACAAGCAGAAACAGCTCTCACAACCTCCCTCTGCATTCACCTCTGGCCATTCTCAGTAAGATCAGGTAGGCAAGAGGTGGGCAGAGGTGGAAGAGGCAGGAACAAACCTATCTGGAACTAGGGCTCTCAAACCTGCCCTGCTCATATCAGCAGATAACTCACTGTACACTGTATACCCTAGAGGCTCTTTGCTGTTGCTACCCAGAGATGTCACTTTTTATATTTGTATAAAAACATAAAAAGCTGGCCAGGCACAGTGGCTCATGCCTGTAATGCCAATCATTTGGGAGGCCAAGGCAGGAGGATCACTTGAAGCCAAGAGTTCACGACCAGACTGGGCAACATAACAGGACCCTGTCTCTACAAACAATTCAAAAATTAGCTAGGCATGGAGGCACATGCCTGTAGTCCTAGCTACTCAGGAGGCTGGGGTGGGAGGATCACTTGAGCCCAGGAGTTCAAGGCTGCGATGAGCTATGATCACCCCACTGCGCTCCAGCCTGGGCAACAAGCAAGGGCAAAAGAGCAAGACCTTTTCTCTTAAAAACAAAGAAACAAACAAACATTACAAAGCTGCATAGTGACTAAAAAGCCAAAATAAGAAGAGTCAGCAAAATGGCAAAATGGACTTAAATCATAGATATCATCAAGACATGATAAGCTTCCCAGCTTGATGAATTAAAATCCCATCATAAATGTATTTATTTAGTAGAATTTGACTACACATGCACAGGTCAAGACCAAATGTGATTTTAGTGTTTATTTATTTCTTTTTAGACAGTCTTGCTTTGTTGCCCAGGCTGGAGTGCAGGGTGTGATCTCAGCTCACTGAAACTTCTGCCTCCTGGGTTCAAGTGATTCTCCTGCCTCAGCGTCCTGTGTAGCTGCGATTACAGGCACCTGCCATCGCATCCGGCTAATTTTGTATTTTTAATAGAGACGGGGTCTCCCCATGTTAGCCAGGCTGGTCTCGAACTCCTGACCTCAAGTGATCCACCCACCTCGGCCTCCCAAAATGCTAGGATTACAGGCATGAGCCACCATGCCTGGCCTTAGTGTTTAAATATGTTTATTTTTATATACAAGTAGGCATATTTATATAAAGATAAATAGATGTTTTGTTTATCTATTCAGGTGTGCTTGTCCTGCCCTGGTCCCTGCTTCTCTGGTGGCTACTTCCCACACACATGTGTGCTGCAGCCCCTGAGTCCATTTTCAGCAGGCTGAGGAAACACAGTAAACATAATCAGTGTTCTTACATAAATAGCATCTGTACAGAAAACAGCATAATCAGTATTCTGACTATTTGGACTCAACTATCCATTGGACAATTTCAAACAAAAATCACACAAGCGAATATGTGGTTTGAAAATATAGGATGAAAAGTCAAGTCAGGTGCTACAAATAACAACTTTCATGCGAAAAGGAATCCAGAGTTATCTCAGAGATTTCTTTCCCAAAAATATCTATTAAGAATATAGCACCACCGGGCACAGTGGCTCACGCCTGTAATCCCAGCACTTTGGGAAGCCAAGGCAGGTGGATCACTTGAGGCTAGGAGTTTGAGAACACCATGCTGGTCAACATGGCAAAATCCCATCTCTACTAAAAATACAAAAATTAGCCAGGCATGGTGGTGGGTGCCTGTAATCCCAGCCACTTTGGAGGCTGTGTCATGAGAATCATTTGAACCTGGAAGGCAGAGGTTGCAGTGAGCCAAGATGGCACCGGCCTGTGCAACAGAGCAAGACTCTGTCTCAAAAAAAAAAAAAAAAAAAAAGAATTTAGCACACATTTGAAAGATCAGATTCAGATCTGATCAAATTCAGGCCCTCTCAACTATGCATTTATATAAACTTATTCATATAGTTCAGTCTCAGGTTGGGAAAATCCAAAATTGGGGGAAAACCCTCTGTGATTCTCACCCTTGGTATCATGACCCATGGGAGTATTGTGATCAGTTGTGAGGTCTGGGGGGGCAGGGGGCACTGGTTACTCATTAAGTTAAGGCATTAAAGCTGGTGAACGATTGACTTTATTGCAAATCAGGAGAAACACAAGATTACTGCTATAATAAATTCATTCTTACATGCTTTAGCAAAAATCAGTAAAAACAGAAAACATGGTAGCAATTAAAGTGAAAAAATTGGGGTCATTAAAGAATGTCTAACTGATTAGCTTGCAGTTTTTGAGATGGCTGAGGACTACCATCAGTGAGATCACCTTAAACAAACACTCTTAAGGACGTGAAAAAGTCCCCATCCCTAAGTCAACTATAGGTGTTCAATATTGTAGATTTAACTGAATTTAAAGTTATGTTAAAACCCATTTTATTGAAGAGAAGAATTCCTTTTACAATATCATTCTCAAGTCATATATCAAGAAAAAGATTGAAATTACATTACTTCTTTTTTTTAATAGAGACAGGGTCTCGCTGTGTTGCCCAGGCTGGTCTTGAACTCCTAGGCTCAAACGATTCTCCTGCCTCATCCTGCCAAAGTGCTGGGATTACAGGCATGAGCCTCCACACCCAGCTGAGATTACATTACTTTTAGTGTTTAATTTCACTACGACAGGAAGTAGCCTAATACATACTGTTTTGTTTTTATTTTCTGGATTCGTCCTGATTTTTAGTCTTTGTACATGAGTACAACAATAAAGGAAATCACTTCTTAGATACATTAAAATTACTTCCAAACTTGCCCCCCACACATGAACTGTTTCCAGTTTGCTATTTTTAATGGCCCATGCTTATCTACATAGACATAGCATAACATTGCTAACATTTTATGGGCTACTGTCCTCTTTCTTTCTTAGTATTATATTATAAAATATTTTTCCTTTATTTCCACATAGTTATTGATTCATTTTAATGGCTGCAAAATCAGGTACTCATTTAAGTTCAAATGGTTTAGCTTCACTCCTCAGAAATGTATTCCTCCTTCTCTTGATTGGTAGTCTTAATCAAATGAAGAGACATTATTCTTTGTAGCTGGTTACTTACATTTCAAATACACTCATGAGTGGAGCCAAAACTCCATTAGTTCATTAGTCTGGAAGCATTATTAAATCTCCATTAAAATGTCTTCATTTTTCAATTTTTATTTTTATTTATTTATTTATTTATTTATTTTTGTGGGGATGGAGTCTCACTCTGTCGCCCAGGCTGGAGTGCAGTGGTGCGATCTTGGCTCACTGCAACCTCTGCCTCCTGGGTTCAAGCGATTCCCCTTGCCTCAGCCTCCCGAGTAGCTGGGATTACAGGCATACGGCACCACACCCAGCTCATTTTTGTATTTTTAGTAGAGACGGGGTTTCACCATGTTGGCCAGGCTGGTATCAAACCCCTGACCTAAGGTGATCCGCCCACCTCGGCCTCCCAAAGTGTTAGGATTACAGGCGTGAGCCACTGTGCCTGGCCCATTTTTCAATTTTAAACATGAGGATTAAGTAGACTACTATGCACATTTGCTAATGGCAGTCCCTTACATTTCTTTTTATGCAGAAAATACTTGGTGGTTAGAGACAGCAGCAGTCAGTGCACCTCTAGGCTGTCAGCGTGCCCTCTAAAACAATAGCTGCACCTCCTCTAATGTCAACCCTTCCATCTGGACGAAGTGAAATTCCCAGCTCTCCTCCTCGTTGGGAACACTGAAACGCTAAAGAAAACAAACAAGTCAAATTAAGAGTATTTTCACCCTTTTAAATTAACAAAGCATAGTGAAAGACTTATTACAAATCTTAGAGTCCTCTCAGATCAGTTTCAAGAATAAACTCCTTCATCTGTTTATGGTACGGCCCACTCCCATCCCCATTCTCCTGCAGACTGAGAGAGCCACAAACTCAATTTGATCTACAAAACACACAGCTCCACATACTCCAGTCCTGAGCCTTTTCCTGGGCCACCTCCTCTACTAATTCCTGTAATGGCCCAGACACAACCCACTCATCACTTCTTCCCCAGCTCTCTCTAGGAGTAAGCAAAGATGTTTGAAACAATAGAGGCAGGCCTATAACTCTAAGAAGATGAAGAAGGGTGGTCTCAGTTCTCCTGAGAAGGCCCCCATCTTCTCAGCACTGAATAGGACAGAGGGAGTTCATTCACTCATAACATATTCAAGCAACCACGTGTGCCTGGAAGATTGAGGCATAGCCTCAATCTTCCAGGAGCTCAGTACTTAGGAGAATAATTAGACTCTCCAAGGAAAATGAATAGCCACCCTGTTCTCTCCAAATCAGGGTCACAGACTCCTCCTTGGATGATCAGGGCAGTACAGCCTCCATTGGCTGCCATCATTTTTCTTTGCCTCTAAGCAATACATTAATCACTAGGGGACTTGGTTTCAAAGTAATTTGTTTGATTCAATCCTGTGATGAGCAAAAGCAGTAAGGAACCTTGGTGATCATCCAGTCTCAACCCATCACATTATCAATAACCTCTCTGGGCCAAAGTTATACAGCTAATTTTATTCGACAAACACTTATTGGGCAGTTACTGTGTCTGTGTCTGTACAGTCTCTGTATGTTGGGGGAGACAGAGGCGAAGGATGTTTGGGGTGGAGGATCTTTAAGAGTGAAGGAATTTTAAAACCCTTCATTTTCACATGGGTGATACGTAACATTTTATTACATTTTCAAAGGGATAGTACATATGAGAAGGAACACTAGCTTTGAATTAGGCAAATAAAAAGAAATTGGTAAAGAGCTGTCCTACCATGCATTTCTTTCTTCCCCAGCTGCTGGGACCAGTAGCTGCTGAGAACAGCGTGTGCAGACCCTCAAAAGAAGTGAAAAGTTAGGAGATAATCCCAAAGAAAACAGGTAATTTTGTGGTAAATTTCTAAGCAATTACAATCAATTATCCAGTTTGACTAAACCCTAGATCACCTAAATCATTATGTTGGCCAGGCCACCGCAGGGTATAGAATTATGAATGGAGATAGAAAGAAGACATAGAATTTATGGATAAACTCTGCCAAATTATGTATCAAATGGTCTTACAGTTTCTTTTCTTTCCTTTTGTCTTTTTCTTTTATTTAATTTTTATTTATTTTATTTATTTTTTGAGACAGAGTCATGCTCTGTTGTCCAGCCTGGAGTGCAGTGGCACCATCATGGCTCACTGCAGTGTGGACATCCCATTCTCAAGTCATCCTCCTACCTTAGCCCCCCACAGGTAGCTGGAACTACAGGTGCATGTCACCATGCCTGGCTAATTTTTGTATTTTTTGTAGAGATGAGGTTTCGCCATGTTGCCCAGCCTGGTCTCGAATTCCTGATCTCAAGACATCCACCTGCCTCAGCTTCCCAAAGTGCTGGGATTACAGGTATGAGCCACTGTGACTGGTCGTTACAGTTTCTTAAGGCTGAATTAGACTGCAGGTTTTAATTCTTGTCTTGTCTACCAGCTAATTGTTAGCCCTTGGTAGGAGAATCAAGGCCTTTGCATAATTTTTTTTTCTTTTCTTTTCTTTTTTTTTTTTTTTTTTTTTTTTTTTGAGATGGAGTCTCGCTCTGTCGCCCAGGCTGGAGTGTAGTGGCACAATCTTGGCTCACTGCAACCTCCGCCTCCCAGGCTGAAGTGATTCTCCTGCCTCAGCCTCCTATGTAGCTGGGATTACAGGCATGCGCCGTCACGCCCAGCTGATTTTTGTATTTTTAGTGGAGACAGAGTTTTACCATGTTGGACAGGCTGTTCTTGAACTCCTAACCTCAAGTGATTCACCCATTTCAGCCTCCCAAAGGGCTGGGATTACAGGCATGAGCCACTGTGCCCAGCCTTGCATAAGTCTTTCTACATCTTTAATTTTTTTGTAGAGATGGGGTCTCCCTATGTTGCTCAGGCTGCTCTGAAACTCCTGGCCTCATGCAGTCCTCCCACCTCGGCCTCCCAAAGTGATGGGATTACAGGCATGAGTCACTGCACCTGGCCAAAAGGCTAGATTTTCCACCAAGCTAACATTCCTGAGCTTTTGGTGCCAAAAGAACTTCTTTTTTAGTGAGGTATTTTTTCATGTTTGTACTCTAGATTTAGATCAGAGATTAGATATTAAAATGAAATAACAAAATATACAGCAATAACTGACAGAAAAATATTTTGCAGAGAAAAAGATGGGGAGGAAAAGCCTCTCATTTAGGAAAACCTATTAAGTGTTATGGGGCCGGGCGCGGTGGCTCACGCCTGTAATCCCAGCACTTTCGGAGGCCGAGGCGGGTGGATCACCTGAGGCTAGGAGTTCAAGACCAGCCTGGCCAACATGGCAAAACCCTCTTTCTACTTAAATACAAAAAATTAACCTGGCATGGTGGCAGGTGCCTGTAATCCCAGCTACTCGGGAGGCTGAGGCAGGAGAATCTCTTGAACCCGGGAGGCGGAGGGTGCAGAGTTGAGATCATGCCATTGCACTCCAGCCTGGGCAACAGAGAGAGAGTCCTTCTCAAAAAAAAAAAAAAAGGTGTTATGGGATGTTCAAGTAAGGCAACCAACCATCCTGGTTTGCACGAGACTGTTCTGGTTTTAGCACTGAAAGTTCTGTATCCTGAGAAACCCCTCAGTCCCAAGCAAACCCAGATGGTTGGTCATCAAAATCCAAGTCCAAGGGCCTTTACACTCTAGAAAAGCATTATTACAGGAAAAAAAAAAAAAAAAAAAAACTTGCACTCTGTGCCAATTAAAATCTTTGTGAAGCAGCTGTGCACGTGCAGATCTGCTCAGAACTTTTCTTCCATGGGGAAGATGGACTGTTTGGATATTGTTGGGCATTTTCCTGAGTCTTTAAAAGTGCTTGTTTGCTGAGTTTTGAATTTCATGTTTTGTTCCTCGCAGAGTGACTGAGCCATCCAGGCCCTGTCATCTTACCAGAACGGAGCCTTGAAGGCTCTGCCCAGCCCCCTGTGGCCCCTTCACCATCCCACCCACATCCTCCCACATCAAGCTTTCTCGTCCTTTGCAGTGTAGCCCACTGTTCCCAAAGAGGGTGAGAGTAGGAGTCATGACATTTCTCCCCATCTTTGACTCATCCCTCTGCTCCCAGGTGGCAGACAATCTAGAAGTGTTGGCTCAAGGAGCTAGTTTTGTTGTTAACATTAAAATAGCTAGTAGTTGGCTAGGTGCAGTGGCTCATGCCTGTAATCCCAGCACTTTGGAAGGCCAAGGAGGGACCATTTGAACTCCTGGTCAGGAGTTCAGGACAATCCTGGCCAACATGGTGAAACCCTAACTCTACTAAAAATACAAAAAATTGCCAGGTGTGGTGGCGGACGTCTGTAGTCCCAGCTACTCGGGAGGCTGAGGCAGGAGAATCACTTGAACCTGGGAGGCCGAGGTTGCAGTGAGCTGAGATCGTGCCACTCCATTCCAGCCTGGGTGATGGAATGAGACCCTATCTCAAAAAAACAGAATACAATATAATAGCTAGTAGTTATTGGGCGCTTACCATGTGCCAGGCACTGTGTTAAGCCCTTAACAGGCACTGTGTTGTTATACCCCTATCAGGTATTACATACAATTTATAGAGCAGGGAACTGAGAACTTTAAAAGTCAAGTCACTTACCCAAGGTCAAGAGCTAGGAAGCTCGGAGTGTAAACCCAGGCTGCCTGACACTCGGGTTTAACCCTGCTATCTGCCTGCTCTATTTCACGTTTTTCATGTGAGACTTCAGTGAAGGGATGGCAGGAATGGGGAAAGATAGAGGAATAAGGCAGCTCAAAACCCAAGCCAACTGAAAGGTCATATGAAGTGCATTTAATAACTATGTGTGATCCTCCTCTTCCATTGTTTAACCCTCGCCTGGGCTCAAGTAAAAAGTACCTGTCACTGGGTCTTCAGCCACACCAACCCACGGTGCAAAATATCTGGAGTAAAAGTCAAACGACTGGCTCTGCCCACCAGGCTCTCCTTTAAGGGTAAGAATAAGCCCTTTCACCTTCCCTGTGTTTTCAACTTGCAGCAGATTCTCTGTGTTCACTTTCAGGTTCTCCAGAAATGACCTGGTTCATAAATGAGACGGATTAGGACAAACCCATTTCACAGCCCACTCACCACACAGATTCTGTAAAACAGGCCAGGGTGCAGCTTGCTCAAACAGCTCAGCAGGAAAGCAGGGAAGAACAAGTGGGAATGTCTTCCTACTGGGGAAAGAAACGCTCTGGCGGCGTAAATCATGGTTTGACTGGACACAGCACAGCCAGACCAAGGCAGAGCTATAAATCTGGGCACTCAGCCCTCCCCAAAGTGCTGATACGACCAAAAATCTTACCTGTTGTAAGTGTCACTGAGGCGGAGGAGGAGCTTTCGGGTATCTGGAGAATAACAGATGTCCTGGACCAGTGTGTTGCCTATGGCAGTCTGTGGAGACAGACCAAAAACTCCTCAGGGGCATGCCCTGGGCCAAGCCTTTGATCCCCTGAAATAGGAAGTGACCTCTCATTGAACATCCACTGTGAGCCAAGCACACCCATCGTCTCCAGTCCCCAAGAGTGTTAGTGCAGTTTCAGAGCTTAAGGTGTTCCCCAAGGATGGTCAGTCTCCTGGCTACCAAACAGGCCTCCGTGAGCCTCAAAACAGGCATTGCGGCCGGGTGCAGTGGCTCACACCTATAATCCCAGCACTTTGGGAGGCTGAGGTAGGTGGATCACCTGAAGTCAGGAGCTCGAGACCAGGCTGGCCAGCATGGCAAAACCCCATCTCTACTAAAATACAAAAATTAGTCGGGCATGGTGATGCACTCCTGTAATCCCAGCTACTCGGGAGGCTGAGGCAAGAGAATCACTTGAACCTGGTGAACCAAGAATCACTTGGAGCCAAGAATCACTTGGCTGAGATCGCACCACTGCACTCCAGCCTGAGAGACAGAGTGAGACTCCGTCTCAAAAAAAAAAAAAAAAAAAAAGATAGGCATTGCTCACAAGTGCCTACTATGTGCCTCAATGCACAACTCCTTCAAGTAGGTATTCTCCCCACAGAGAAGGGGAAAGAGACTTAGAAAGGCCAAAGATCTCTCTCACACACACACACACACATATCTTGGCCCAGGTCTGAGAAGGTCAGAGAAAAAGCTCTAAATCCCTACTGTCCACCATCTTTAGAGATGGCTTCATGTCCACCTCTTAGAGCTATGAGGATTAAATAAAATCATATATGTGGAGTATCTGCAGCAGCAATTAGAACATTCCACGTGGCAAGGACTCAGGGCTAGCAGTTTGATTGGTAGTAGGGACTAGAGGGCTCGTCTTACGCTGCTCTGTTTGGCAAGCACACCACTTTCACTAGATTGTATGTGACAGATCAATAACATAACCTGTTCTCAAGATACCCTGGTTCACTCTACCTGACTGCACATAATCTTGCTGAAATCCAGGAACATCATTTGTTTGTATGTTTGTTTGAGGGTGGCTTGGGGCATTGAGGGGGATTATGAGGAGATAACCCCTTCCCACACCACCAAGCCATCCTTTGGCACCAGCCCTAGCTGCCAGGCCCAGCAGATGGTAATTACATGGTAGTTGTATGGCAGTCACTAGGTGGCTTCAGGTTCTCTAATCCTTGTTAGAGGCCAAGACACTCCAGTTCCCACATCCAGAATTCCTTCTGCCTTGGGTGGCACTTGGGCTTTCTGCCTCTGTGACTATGGGCTGATCAACATCACTTCCTTAAGAAATGGGAACTCCTACAGCCAGATCCCATCTGTTCTCCAGAGCCTTAGTCTCTGAACCCTGCCCTTATCTGCATGGGTTCACATGTTGATTTGAAAGTTTAAGGGTGTGCACGGTGGCTCACGCCTATAATCCCAGCACTGTGGGAGGCTGAGGCGGGTGGATCACCTGAGCTCAGGAGTTCGAGACCAGCCTGACCAACATGGAGACACCCCATCTCTACTAAAAACACAAAATTAGCCAGGCATGGTGGTGCATGCCTGTAATCCCAGCTACTTGGGAGGCTGAGGCATGAGAATTGCTAGAACCCAGGAGGTGGAGGTTGTGGTGAGCCAAGATCACACCATTGCACTCCAACCTGGGCAACAAGAGTAAACTCCATCTCAAAAAAAAAAAAGTTTAATTCTCGGCTGGGAATCTTACTGCCAGTTTCTAGGGAAGAACACAAAATGGCAATACTTACAACCCTTTGTTATCCCATTTAATAAATGCTGACTGAGGATAAGTTAAGTTCTTTCTACCATGAACAAGGTCTACCATTATAAGGTTTTTTCCACTTTCTTACCAGTATGTTTAAAGCAGTTTGTTTTTAAATTTGTCTTGTCTCCAAAACTTTCATACCTGAACTAGCATGGCCATGCTCGGGGCCCATTCCTCTCCTTCTAGCTAGAAAAGTACAGAAATTCAACATCCCTTAATTTCCCTAAAGGCTGGTCTCCTCCCAGAAACTTACATTTCCTTAAGACATCCCATTCTCTCTCTTCTTCACCACCTCCATTGGTTCTTTTGTGCCTTTCAGCCTGTCACATAACAGTGTCTCTTCCCTCCATCCTACCATGGGGCCAGCACTGACAATCAGGAGCCAAGGAAAACTGGTCAACCTTCTCACCAAATAGACTGAATATTAAAATTCAAACCTGAAACACTGTAACATTTATATTGGTAGAATGCCTATCTTTAGGGATCAAACGGTACCAAATCTTTGTGTGCAAACAATAACAAATAACTAGGCTCAGGTTTGATTCTTTTTACCAACCTTTATCAAGTCCTCTACTTCATGGAAGTCCTAGATGGGGGGGAAAAAACAAAATTATTATAAAACAGGAAAGCTGTCAGTAGTACACGGCTTAGGACAATAATCACAAAGAGCTGACCTGGGGGTAGACTGGATAAAGAGGCAAGTCCAGGACGATGCCATCCTCTGCTTGTCTGGCCCTTAGTTCTCCACTCAGAGTGACAAACGTAAGTGTGCTATTCACGTTTTCTGGCCAAAATAGGAATCAAGAAATAGGAAATCAACTTTGTCATATATGTGCATGTCCATTTCAAACACCTTTGCATTGTCTTAGATTTTCTGGCAATGCCATCCTTTTCTATGATGGAGCGAGGTTTGGGTTGCTGGGGTCTAGAATGGAGAAAACTCTCACTAGATTCTAACTTGAGAACCAAGAACAAAACTGATTGGATATGGCGTCATACTTCAAGTCTTCAGATCCCAGCTCTTTACTGCTTACTGTGCCCTTACTAACTTAGCCTTTTTTTTTTTTTCTTGAGACAGGGTCTCACTGTGTTGCCCAGGCTGGAGTACAGTGGCGCGATCTCAGCTCACTGTACCCTCTGCCTCCCATGTTCAAGTGATTCTCCCACCTCAGCCTCCCAAGAAGCTGGAATTACAGGTGTGCACCATCACACCCAGCTAATTTTTGTATTTTTAGTAGAGACGAGGTTTTATCATGTTGGTCAGGCTGGTCTCAAACTCCTGACCACAAGTGATCCACCTGCCTCAGCCTCCCAAAGTGCTGAGATTATAGGCGTGAGCCACCACACCTGGCCAGCCTCCTTAAATCTCAGTTTCCTCATCTATAAAATGAGGTTAATACATTAAACCTACCTTTTATAATGTTTTCTCTTTCTTTGAGGAACTGTCTCACTGTGTTGCCCAGGCTGGGGACTGGCTCACTGCAGCCTTAACCTCCTGAGCTCAAGCAATCCTCAGCCTCCCGAGTAGCTGGGACTACAGGCATGAGCCATAATGCCTGGATAATTTTTAAATATTTTGTAAAGACAGGGTCTCACTATGTTGCCCAGGCTGGTCTCTAAGTTCTAGACTGAAGCGATCCTCCTGCCTTGGCTCCCAAAGTGTTGGGATTACAGGCGTGAACCACTGCACCTAGTCTAAAATATTTCTAATACATATTTTAAAATATCCTGCAGCAACAACCATAGAGTCATAACTTCTTCTAGTCTAAGATATGCCAAGGGAATAACAAAACATTTAAGTTGTAAATATCAGTCTTATATGAAATAAATGTGGTTTATCCTAAATAAACCAAACTTTTTACACAGCAATGTGATTTAAAGAATGCACCACAAATACTGCCATCCCCTGTTACTGATACAGCTTGGGCTACTTATCAGTGTGTATAACATTTTTCGTGAAAACAAAGAATGGTGACCTAATTCTTTTCTCTCTCTTAGTATTTCTGTAAAACTTAAATCACATGTCAAAGGTGAAGAACTTTGACTTATTAACTTTCATTGAGTATAAAATTGACATTTGGAAACACAAAGCTTAATTTTTCTCATTACGATCGATGTAAGACATTACTATTTACAAAGCATTTTTTCATATCTTATCTAACCTTAAGACTGCCCTATGGGTGGTTCCAGGGTGGTGTTATTCCAAACCTCAGCATCAAACCAACCCATGTAGAGTCCAGTTTTCAAAAGACACTCAATCTTGCTTTGGGAGGTCGAGGCAGGTGGTTCACCTGAAGTCAGGAGTTTGAGACCAGCCTGGCCAACATGGTGAAACCCCATCTCTACTAAAAATACAAAAATTAGCCAGGTGTGGTGGCAGGCGCCTGTAATCCCAGCTACTTGGGAGGCTGAGGCAGGAGAATCGCTTAAACACAGGAGGCAGAGGTTGCAGTGAGTCGAGATCTTGCCATTGCACTCCAGCCTGGGTTACAAGAGCAAAACTCCATCTCGAAAAAGACAAAAGCAAAAAAACAAAAGACACTCAATTTAATTTCAGTAAATCTTATTTTTCAAGACTCAATTCCTAAACATTTCAGAATGTCTGCTTGCCTTTGCACGTGTCCCCTATCCACAGACACCAAAATCATCTTTTTGAAATGTATATTGAATTATATTATATGGCCTCTCAACTTTATCCCTGCCAATCATATAGACAGGTCCCAGGGGCTTTGTACTTGCTAGCCTCTGCCTGGGATGCTCCTCCTCTCACTCTAGCTCGTCCCACAGATGCTTCATCTTATCCTTTAGCCCAAAATTCCCCTTCTCTAGTGGGTGCTGATCCAGATTCTATGTCTGACCCATGGCCTCAGGACTGGGACTCCATGAGGCAAGGAAGTACCATAGGGTACAAAATGTAAGAAGGCACCTGCTCTCAGCTGCAACCTGGGGCCTTGTTGGCTCTGCCTACACCCAGCCCTGACCCTGCTTGCCCAGAGTGCTGGTGGCCTACAGCTCTCAACTGAGTCACTCTCTTGGAGTTACCCTTGGCTGAGTAGAGCTACCTTGCCCAAAGTCATACATCTTTTCCAGGTTTTGGGGACTGGTCCATGGAGGGTAAAAAGGCCTGAATCTCTGCCTCTACTTGGAACTATACTACTTGAAAAAATGTCCAGCTTTAGAGCTCCCCATGGATTTGGCCTAGGCCTTTCTTTGTTGCTACTACTCTGCAGTTCAATTTCTCCCTCTATTCAATCCTGCTTTCTTTTTTTTCTTTTCCTTGAGGCGGAGTCTTGCTCTGTCACCCAGGCTGGAGTGCAATGGCATAATCTCGGCTCACTGCAACCGCCGCCTTCCAGATTCAAGTGATTCTCCTGCCTCAGTCTCCTGAGTAGCTGGGACTACAGGCATGCGCCACCACACTTGGCTAATTTTTGTATTTTTAGTAGAGACGGGGTTTTGCCCAACCCCCACAGTGACCTTCTGTCGTATTATCCTGTTTCTTTCCTTGTTTCCATTTCTGTTTGCTGTCTACGCTTGTTTCTGGCTGCTTCCATCTCCTGTTTTAGGGCATTTCCCAGGAATCTCTCCTCTGTCCCATCCCCACAAGGCCCTGATTTTTGTCCATTAAACTAAATGCAGCTAAGATAGAAACTGGCAGAATTAAGGTGCTGCAACTCCTCTTAAGGTGAATGTATATATACAGTGGGGGCCCAGGAATCTTTAAAATTCAGAGCAAAGAAGCTCTTATTGGCTGGGCGTGGTGGCTCATGCCTGTAATCCCAGCACTTTGGGAGGCCAAGGTGGGTGGATCAATTGAGCTCAGGAATTTGAGACCAGCCTGGGCAACACAGCAAAACCCTGTCTCTACCAAAAATACAAAAATTAGCCAGGTGTGGTGGTGTGCACCTGTGGTCTCAGTTACTTTGGAGGTTGAAGTGGGAGGATGGCTTGAGCCCAGGAGTCAGAGGTTGCAGTGAACTGATATCCCAACTCTGCACTCCAGCCTGGGCAATCGAGCCAGGCCCCATCTCAAAAAAAAAAAAAAAAAAAAGTTTATTGAAGAATCTCTTACTGTGAAATGAATTTCAGTGTGGGAGGGGAAATAATTGGAGTGAAATGTTCCTGTTGGTCCCCAGTCTCATATCGTATGAGATGACAATTCTGCCCATGCAAACTTCACAAAGACCAGAGATCTCCGGTTTAAAAAATAGCATTCTGACTGCAGCTTTCCAGTGATGGTGGGCACATACCCAGAAAGGCAAAAGTGCTATTGAAGGTCGCTAGTTTTGTTTCTGCATTACGAATAGCATGAAGTAAACTCTGCAAAGTCTTTATAGCAGTCACTTTGGACCATCAGAATAAGTCTGTGTGAGAACTTAAAAAAAAAAAAAAATGCCATTTGCTAAGTGTTAGATTCATTAAAGAAAATCACATTACTTATTTTGTAAAACAGCACAGCTGCAGAAGCCAGGGTGGCGTGGCCACAGAGCGGAACCTCACTTGCTGGTGTAAACCATCTTAGTCCAAAGCAGGAACCTGAGGGTAGGAAAAGCCAAAGAGAGATGAGATCATTCCCATGCAAGCAGGTCACAGATTTCTCATTTTCTTCTTTCCTAAATATTTCTCTAGAATGATGAATAGCCAAAACATGTTGTAAAAGGAGGAATGATGGCTAGGCAAGCATTGTAGGGCTCCCCAGTGCTAGATCTGGAATGGAAACATTCAGGTTCACCAACACCCTCTCCCCCAGATGAAGTGAAAACCAAATCAGAATCTCCCGCTCTATCTACTGTCTGCATGCAAATAATAAGGGGGCATTTTCCTTAAAGATCATCCCCCCACCTACAAATAATTTCTGGTGTCATTCAAGAATGATTGTAAAGCGGTGGCTCACGCCTATAATCCCAGCACTTCGGGAGGCTGAGGCACAATTGCTTGAATCCAGGAAGTGGAGGTTGCAGTGAGCCAAGATCATGCCACTGCCCTCCAGCCTGGGCGACAGAGCAGTTCTTTAAAAAAAAAAAAAAAGCATATTTACTTTGTGCAAAGTTGTCTGTCGGGTGTAGTTTTCGGATAAAAGCAGTTTCAGAGAGGTTCATCTCCCTTGCAATTTTCTGATGCATGTCTTCTTCCAGTTCCTTAATTAGAAACATAAGATCATTGAGGTTTCAGTAACACAGATCAGACTTCCTTTGGACAACAACTACCATTAATTTAAAAGCAGTTTATTAATAATAAAAGTTATATGCTTAAAAGGAAATAATTACCAAGGAATTCAAGACACTTTTATAAAGATTGGTTCTCAGAAACCCATGTTTGCAGTACCCTGTGAAGAAGAGTTATAAATGTACAAGCTGGAATAGACTGTGAAAAACTGGCTGGCCTGGCCTGTCTTTTGTCACATTAAGATCTAGTCTAGCTGACAGAGTGTGCTCTCTTCTAAAAACAAACGCCATGCAAGGAAGTACCCCAATCTCCCTTGCTTTGTTGGTGAAAAAGAGGTTCAGCACTCACTCTGGGCAGGCTGGACCGCTCCTCCCGTCTTTGCATGGTTTACTCCCTTTCGTGGGAAGGACTTCAGGCCAGGGATCACCTCCTCCAGTAAGCCTTCCCAGACCACTGTGTCTAAAGGTGTTGTCTCCTCACCAGTGCTTAGATGTCCTGAAATTGCCTAGTATGCCCTTTACTGTCTGGCCTCCCCACCTCTGATTCTAAGTTCTGTTGGAGTACAGACTGTGCTGTCTTGCTTTGTCCCGACCTGGAACAATGCCTGGTATTCACCCCAGCACAGTAGGAGGTCAACAAACATTTGTTGAAAAACTAAGTACATTATTTCACTTAATCTCATTTTTAAAACCCTCAATGTAAATATTTTTATACCCTTACAAATGAATAAATTAAACAGAGAGATCATATAATATCCTAAGACCACAATATACCTAATAAACACTACAGTGATTAAGAATGAGAGCTTAGTTAGGCGTGGTGGCTCACGCCTGTAATCCCAGCACTTTGGGAGGCTGAGCGGGGAGGATAGCTTGAGTCCAGGAGTTCAAGACCAGCCTGGGTAACATAGTAAGACCCTGTCTCTGTAAAAAAATTAAAAAAAAAAAAAAAAAAAAAAAGAACAAGGGCTTTAGCTGGGCATGGTGGCTTATGCCTGTAATCCCAGCACTTTGGGAGGCCAAGGCAGGAAGATTGCTTGAGACTAGGAGTTCAAGACCACCCCCCAGTCTCTATAAAAAATAAAAATAAAAAATTTAGCCGGGCATGGTGGTGCTTGCCTATGGTCCAGGCTATGTGGGAGGCGGAGGTGGGAGGATCACTTGAGCCCAGAAGTCAACGCTGCAGTGAGCCATGACTGTGCCACTGTACTCCAGCCTGGGTGACAGAGCAAGATCCTGTCTCAAAAACAAAAAAGAAAAGAAGAAGAAAAAGAATGAGGGCTTTGCAAATGTGGACAATAGTAACAACTGGCCAGGCACATGCCTATAATCCCAGCACTTTGGGAGGCCACGGAGAGTGGATCGCTTGAGCCTAGGAGTTGAAGACCAGCCTGCGCAACATCATGAGAACCTGACTCTAAAAAAATATTTTTTACATAGTAACAACTAGTGAATCTAGGGGAAGGGAATATGCATGTTCACTGTACCATTCTTGAAACTTTTCTGTAGGTTTTTAATTTTTCAAAATAAAATGTTTTTAAAAATTATGTGGGTTTGAAAACAGAATTGAATTTCTATCCTGGGTGAGCCCCTAGTAGCAGTGTAAAAGTGGGCAAGTCATTTAATCTTATGGCCTCAGTTTCCACACCTTTAAGATGGGAATAATAGCACTTAAGTCAAGGTTTATTGTGAAGATATATACATGCATACAAACATACACACACACACACATTCCTCAACTCAAGAAAAAAGTGGACCCGGCTGGGTGCGTCGGCTCACGCCTGTAATCCCAGCTCCTTAGGAGGCCAAGGCAGGTAGATCACGAGGTCAGGAGTTCAAGACCAGCCTGGCCAATATGGAGAAACCCCGTCTCTACTAAAAATACAAAAAAATTGCCGAGAGTGGTAGCACATGCCTGTAATCCCAGCTACTTGGGAGACTAAGGCAGGAGAGTTGCTTGAACCCGGGAGGTGGAGGTTGCAGTAAGCCGAGATCACGCCACTGCACTCCAGCCTGGGTGACAAAGCGAGATTCCGTCTCAAAACAAAAACAAAAACAAAAACAAAAAACAAAAGTGGACTTGAAATATGTTTTTGTTTTGAGAAGAAAAATCCATTTTTAATCAATAAAAGGCTTACTAGTTAGATTTTGAATTTTAAAGAAGTTTCAAGACAACGCGTTTTTGTTTTGGTCAAATTTATTGCTCTTGATCTCCTGAAACTCTTTCTAACTGAAATCTACTAGTTAGATTTAGAATTTTAAAGAAGTTTCAAGACAAATGCATTTTTATTTTGGCCAGATTTGTTGCTCTTGATCTCCTGAAACCCAGAAAAATTATAATTTTATATTAATAAATTCATAATTCACTTCTCTGAGTTATGCAAATTAAACACTCTTTGTCTTTGATTCAAAATCTTTTGAAATATGTTCCATATAATTGTATAGGGCATAAAACTGTGATTATTGTGAAAAATCAGTCATGATTTTAAAACTACCAGCTGATACAAAAATCCTAGCAGGGGCCAGGTGTGGTAGCTTATGCCTCTAATCCCAGCACTTTGGGAGGGCGAGGTGGGTGGATCACCTGAGATCACGAGTTAGAGACCAGCCTGGCCAACATGGCAAAACCCCATCGCTACTAAAAATACAAAAATTAGCCAGGCGTGGTGGTGCACGTCTGTAATCCCAGCTACTCAGGAGGCTGAGGCAGTAGTCGCTTGAACCCGGGAGGCAGAGGCTGCAGTGAGCTGAGATCATGCCATTGCACTCCAGCCTGGGTAACAGAGCGAGACTCCGTCTGAAAGATAGATAGATAGATAGATAGATAGATAGATAGATAGATAGATAGATAAATAAATCATGGCAGGAAACATAATAAGCCCTCTTTTTTTTTTTTTTTTTTTGAGACGGAGTCTGACTCTGTTGCCCCAGCTAGAGTACAGTGGCACTGTCTCAGCTCACTGCAACCTATGCTTCCTGGGTTCAAGTGATTCTCCCACCTTAGCCTCCTGAGTAGCTGGGACTACAGGTGCAGACCACCATGCCCGGCTAATTTTTTGTATTTTAGTAGAGATGGGGTTTCGCCATGTTGCCCAGGCTGGTCTTGAACTCCTGAGCTCAGGCAATGCGCCCATATAGGCCTCCCAAAGTGCTAGGATTACAGGTGTGCGCCTCTACGCCCCGGCTCACCCAGAGAGACTGAAAGAAACAGACAGAGAGAGAGAGAGAGAGAAAGAGAAATAACTCATTCCAGTGCCCAACACATAGTAGGTACTTGATACATGTTAGCTTTTTATTTGAGTGGCTCAAAGTCATGCTTTAACCAGCCATACTACATGGCCTGCCCATCACAAAGACAAACGATTATTAACCCTTTAACATGCTACAGACAGGGAAAACCAATGTCTGGCAGAGAAAATGGACCTCCAAAAGGTTTCTAAGACAGAACAGCAATCAACCAATTAATGAGTGCTGTGTGGGCCAGGAGCACGGCACCACAACTAAGGGGATTTGTTAGAAATGCAGAGTCCAAGGCCCCCTGTCTTGGGCCTCTGACCTTCTGAATCAGTATCTCCATTTTTACAAGCTCCCCAGGTGATCATGTACACATTAAAGTTTGAGAAACCCTCGTGTATAAGCCATGGATCTAGCATCTAGGTGGGGAGTCAAGACAGCCACAGACAGCAACTGTGAACAATACTAGAGAATATGTAATTGAGACACATAGATTTTGACAATAAATACTCTAAAACTTTAAAGACAAGGCCTTGTGGTGAACCTAGAAAAGAGGGGGGATTTCAGTGATTTGGACAGAAAAGTGTGTGCAAAGAGCTTTGTATTAGGATAGCTTCTTAGGCAAGTTTCTTGATCTCACTTCTGTTCTCTCTTTTTTTTTTTTTTTGAGAGGGAATCTCGCTCTGTCACCCAGGCTGGAGCGCAGTGGTGCGATCCAGCTCACTGCAAGCTCCGCCTCCCGGGTTCAAGTGATTCTCTTGCCTCGGCATCCTGAGTAGCTGGGATTACAAGTGCGTGCCACCACACCCAGCTGATTTTTGTATTTTTATTAGAGATGGGATTTCACCATGTTGGCCAGGCTGGTCTCAAACTCCTGACCTCAGGTGATCTGCCCACCTCAGCCTCCCAAAGTGCTGAGATTACAGGCATAAGCCACCGCACCCGCCTATTCTCTTGTTAAATCAGAGATTAAACTTTAACATAACGGACACTCTAGAATTCTAGAAATAGGATGATGAAAATGTAGTGGGATGAGTACCTGTCCCACCTGTGGGCACCTATGGGCCTGGATAAGTGAGAAATCCCACCTAAGTAGAGGAGTAGAGGGGGCCGCTGGAAAGTGCCAGTCAACAAGACAACAATGTTAACAACTGAACTCAAGCACTTCCCATGGCCTGTTGAATGTTTTCTGTGGAAACTGGTCCAGATGCCCATGCACACGACACCTGATAGAAACTGGGAGGTATTTTAGCCCCTTAGTGCAGAGTCTGCAATCACAGGTCTCAGTGGTAATTGAAAGGTGATCAAGAAAAGCCTTTGCTGGCCTTCCTGGACTTGCCTCCTTGCCTGCAGAAACCTAAAGTGCCTGCCAGTCCTTCCTCTATCTGATCTGGCCAAATTTCCCATCTTTGTCCTTACTTTCTTTGTCTATAGCTCCCTGTGACCTTTAGGATAAGTCTTTAAAAGTATTAAAACATCTACATTGTAGCCAAGCTCACCATCTATTGGTAATAGATTTCTTTGCAAATGCGCCCTTTCACACATTAGCTAGGATGCAAACTCCACTGCCCACCAGCCCTTTAATCCTCTCTACCTTGGTATACTACATTTCTTGCAATTTGAATTTATATAACTGTAACTTCTATTTCAGGACACTGAAAAATGCACCTGCTATTTGCCTGAGGGACCAGAGACACGTGGAAAGTTTAACAGTAGCAGCCCACAACATGTACCACTGTCAGCTGGAATTTCACTGAATTTCTACACTGCAACCAAAGGTCAAGACAATGGTGAATCATGGAAAGACTTCAACTTTGAAAGCCTTACAAACAAAAGAGAGAGGATGCATTCGTTCAAAATATTGGCTTTTCTTTCCAACAATTTTTTCCATTTTACACTAGGAGCTTCTTTTCAAACACTGCACAAAACAGTCGCAAACCAACAGTTATGAATTCCCTTGCTTTAATAACCATTTCCCTTTGGCCGTCTCATGTGAATCAAATTTCCAACGGCAAAAACAGAGTGATGTTTGTCTTTCTGAGTTCCAGTGCACTGCTTTGGGATACTGAGGCTCCATCACCCTATGACCCACAAAGATGAACGATCAGAAAATCAGAGTAAAGGTTTAAAATACTCCCATCTTGTGGCAGTTTTGAAATATGGCAGCCTGAATATGACAGCCCTGACTTATCAGTCCTTATTGTTCATTTATCCCTCTGCTGTAGACAAGATTCCAGTAAAGTCAACACACCTGGATGGAGAAAGTTCTAAAACCATCAAGGAAGTGGAAAACTTGTAAACTAAAATCTACAAAACACTAGGCTGGGTGCAGTGGCTCTTGACCAAGCACTTTGGGAGGCTGAGGTAAGAGGATCCCCTGAGGCCAGAAGTTAGAGACCAGCCTGGGCAACAGAGCAAGACCCTGTCTCTACAAAAAATAAAAATTAGCTGAGCGTGGTGGTGCACACCTGTTGTCTCAGCTACTCAGGAGGCTGAAGCAGGAGGATAGCTTGAGCCCAGGAGTTCAAGGCTGCCGTGAGCTATAATCGTGCCACTATACTCCAGTCTAGGGGAGAGAGCAAGGTCCTGTCTCTGAAAAAAAAAAAAAAAAAAAAAAAATACAATTAAAAAGAAAAGCACCACTGGTTATTACCACCACAACCAGCAGCTAGTCATGGGTCCCTCTAGTTTTTTACCAGCTGTCATCATAATGTGTCTGTTTTCGTTTTTACATTGCTTCTACACATTTTCCATGCTTCTACAAGGTCTCTATTGTCAAACGGATTGTCAGGCATCTGAGGACACCATCAATTTTTTTTATTATTTATTTATTTATGTATTTATGTTTGAGACAGAGTCTCACTCTGTCACCCAGGCTGGAGTGCAGTGGTGCTTTCTCAGCTCACTGCAACCTCCGCCTCCCAGGTTCAAGTAATTCTACTGCCTCAGCCTCTGGAGTAGCTGGGACTTCAGGCATACATCACCACACCTGGCTAATTTTTGGCTGGTCTTTAACCTTGGCTAATTTGACGGGGTTTCACTATGTTGGCCAGGGTGGTCTCAAACTCCTGACCTCAGGTGATCTGCTTGCCTCAGCCTCCCAAAGTGCTGGGATTACAGGTGTGAGCCACAGCACCCAGACAATTTTTATTAAATTTTTTTCAAATATTTGTTTTATGTTCCACTTAGACCTTAATCTGTTTTTGTTTTCACCTAATATATAGTGTTATACGTTTCTCATGTGAAAAATTTAAAAATTTAAAAATGTCAACTGGGCATGGTGACTCACACCTGTAATCCCAGCACTTTGGGAGGCTGAGGTGGGAAGATTGCTTATCTCAAAAAAATAAAAATAAAAAAAGTTGAAAAATGGACTTGTCTTGAAAACAAACAAAAAATCCTTTAGAATATTATAGAAGCTCTTGAACTTTATTACTCAGAAGTTTTTACTTTACTTTTAGTAGTCTTTTATCAAATGTTCAAAAAGCTCAAGGCACCATGACCTAGTCTTTAGTCTATCCAGCAGGTTTTCCTGTGGTTAGTCTCATCCTGGTCAAATTTTGAATAATTTAAAACAAAGCTACAAAAAAAAAAAAAAAAAAAAAATTCCTCTGAAGCCCTGCACTTAAAATCTGAAGTGTTTTTACCTCATAAAACCTAACATTATTCCATTCTCTGAGTCCTGGTACCTTTGTACCTGGTACCTTCAGGTCTTTTAGCCTCTGTGGTGACTACTGAATAACGATCAGTTTACATGCCCATTTTCCACACTAGACTCTGAGCACCTCAAGGGCGGGTGAACTTGTTAACCTTTGTACCTCTGGCTCCTAGCCCAGAACCTGGCTGAATGAATTGTGGTCAATATTATAAGGTTTAGCGTTTATTTATCTCTGACATTTTCCTGTGGCCACCTGTATTCTCTCCACCATCTTAGGACAACAAACCCAAGGGCAGACACCACCATTTATACTTCTATTATAATTTTTATTGATTATGAATTAGGAAAAGTGCTACCTTCGCCTCCAGGAGGACAAGATTCTCACATCCAAAGAGTGGAAAAGCATGACTAAGAGGCCTAGCAAACTAATCTTTAGATACCTATTCAGGTGTCCCTGACAGGCCATGAAATTATCCTGGTCTCACAGGCCCAAAAGCCTCAAAAGAAGTGAATTGGAAAACTTTTTAGAGAGCGACCCCAAATCATGGACTTCCTTATCTTCTTTTTCCTTCTTCCATTCATACTAAAGCATGTTGTTTTAAACTACAAGTTCCTTGCTTAAATTTTTATTTCCTAGTTTTTCCAAATATATAATTAACATACAAAATATGTTTTAATGGAGAGATAGGTAGAAAGAGAGAAGAAAAAAGAAAGAAAGAGAGAGAGATATCAATCCTATAAATCTGATGTTTGGTGAATTTACTGGAAATACAAGGAGTAAGTTGGAGAATAATCCAATTCTTGTTATCTGATAAAAATGGAATATATTCTATTCAATATAAACTACTGTCAAAACTCTTCAAGGATATTACATGGGGACATGGGGCAAGTGTATTAAGACTTTTGACAAGCAGTTATAGTCAATTCCACAATTCCTGGACAGGAAGTTGTGTCTGCCAGATTGTTTCTAAAGAAAGGTCATGATTTGGAATGTGGTTGTTAATTGTTTTCATACTAATCTTCCCAAGCACTTGTAATAATGGACAAAGTTTATTAACTTTATTACCTTCTGCATTTTGTGGAGAGAAAACGCCAGCTCAAGTCTGCGTAATGAATGTAGCGTTAAGGTAAGACAAGGACTCTTGATGGCCATCTTACTGCTCCACATGAGGGAGAAGTGTGAAAAGGACTCAATTAATAATATTCCACCAGGTGCAGTGGCTCAGGCCTGTAATCCGAGCACTTAGGAAGGCCAAGATGGGAGAATCACTTGAATCCAGGAGTTTGAGACCAGCCTGGTCAACATACCGAGACCCCATTTCTGTTTTATAAAAATTTTTTTTTTTTTTTTTTTTCTTTTGAGACGGAGTCTCTCTCTGTCGCCCAGGCTGGAGTGCAGTGGCCAGATCTCAGCTCACTGCAAGCTCCGCCTCCCGGGTTTACGCCATTCTCCTGCCTCAGCCTCCCGAGTAGCTGGGACTACAGGCGCCCGCCACCTCGCCCGGCTAGTTTTTTGTATTTTTTTAGTAGAGACGGGGTTTCACCGTGTTAGCCAGGATGGTCTCGATCTCCTGACCTCATGATCCACCCGTCTCGGCCTCCCAAAGTGCTGGGATTACAAGCTTGAGCCACCGCGCCCGGCCTATAAAAAAATTTTTTAAAAAATTAAAAAACACAACACACAGCAATAAGAAAACAATGTTCACCTCAGCAGTCCTCCTTTTTTTTTTTTCTTTTTTCTCAGAGACAGGGTCTCACTATGTTGGCCAGGTTGGTCTCAAACTCCTGGCCCCAAGCAATCCTGCCTCAGCCTCCCAAAGTACTAGGATTATAGGCAAGAGCCATCGTACCCAGCCCAGTTCTCCATCATGATTGCACACTGGAATCACTTGGGAAACTTTAAAAAAACACTGCTGGCCGGGCACAGTGCTCATGCCTGTAATCCCAGCACTTTGGGAGGCTGAGGTGGGTGGATCATCTGAGGTCAGGAGTTCGAGATCAGCCTGGCCAACATAACGAAACCCCGTCTCTATTAAAAATACAAAAAATTAGCTGTGCATGGTGGCGAGCACCTATAATCTCAGCTACTCGGGAGGCTAAGGCAAGAGAATCATTTGAACCTGGGAGGCAGATGTTGCAGTAAGCTCAGATCACGCCATTGCACTCCAGCCTGGGCAACAAGAGCAGAACTCCATCTCAAAAACAAAACAAAACAAAACAAAACAAAACAAAACACAACACTGCTGCCCCCACTCCCAGAGTCTGCTGTAATTGGTCTAGAAGACAGCATTTTCAAAGTTCCTTGGGTAATTTTCATGTATAGCCAGCTTGAGATTCACTGTCCTTAAAGGCCCCAACACACACTTTGCCCAACTTAATATGACTTATTTAAGATCATCAATTGCTAACTGTCCTCTTGAAGTAATTTTCAGATAATCTACTTTTGTGCTAACTGCTCTGAGTGAAAGGACACCTTACCTTGTTTCTTACTACTTAGGGACCAACACAAGGTCAATATTCCTTGACCTTGAGGGTCAATATTTAAATATTAACTATTAACAATATTTAACTATTTATTCCATTAATATTTATCTATTTAACTATTCCATTAATATTTAACTATTCCATTAATATTTAACTATCCATTAATATTTACCCTAATCAAAAAGCCACTTTAAAAATGAGTCTTTCAATAAGTTATGTATATATTATAGCTTAATTCCTTCTACCTCTCTACTTAACTACTTAATTCCTTGCAAAATGTCTCATTTTCTTGATCCTGAAAAGAATTTCTAATTGCCTGAGCTATAGGTAAGGTTAAAGATACTCAGCTAGGATCTGTTATGCTAAATGTGAAATCGGCTATGTCTAGTCACATAGAACTCATCTAATTTCATTCTCCTCAATACTTGGTGCTAACTAAATGAAAACCTGATGGCTAAAAGGGAGCTGTAGCTCTTCTTTTTTAAAATTGGCTCTAGTTCCTCTTTATCTGAATCTTCATTTCACTGGACATACCTGAGGCATAGGCATTTTTATCAAATACTTTGGTCAAAATCAACTTGCATACATGAACATTACTGATATGATGGCAAAGAACACAAACCAAATTGGTAAACGAACGGGTGAAACTAGTCTTTTAAAATAAGTAATTGTTTCTACAGGAATCTAGAATTGCAGGTACTGTAATTCAAAACCAAGCACTTACATTTTCTAGGAGGCAAACAGCAGCAGGATTCCCACGAAATGCTCTTGCTGTGAATGCATCTGCTATGAAAATAGGAAGCTTCATTTTCCTTGCAAGTTGTTTTTGCAAGTTCTCAAAATTGCTGGTAGCCTGCTTTATGTCTTCTTCTTGGGAAAAAAAAAAATCAAAAAGTTAATGTTTTACTTGGTGTCCAGATGCAAAGAACAGTTCCCAGACACAAGGTCAAGCAATTATTCAAACATACTATATTTAAAGTCATATAATCCCCTAACTTCTTTTTTTTTTTTGAGACGAAGTTTTTCTCTGTTGCCCAGGCGGGAGTGCCGTAGCACTGATCTCGGCTCACTGAAACCTCTGCCTCCCCAGTTCAAGCAATTTTCCTGCCTCGGCCTCTCGAGTAGCTGGAATTACAGGCACCCGCCACCATACCTGGCTAATTTCTGTGTTTTTAGTAGCATCAGGGTTTCACAGTGTAGGCCAGGCTGGTCTCAAACTCCTGACCTCAGGTGATCTGCCCTCCTCGGCCTCCAAAAGTGCAGAGATTACAGGCGTGAGTCACTGTGCCCAGCCAATACCCTAACTTCTTAAAACCTCTAAAATGAAATTCATTTTAAAATACTGGCTAAATTGATTTTTTCCCATATTTTGTATTGACTTTTCATATTATACATAGAACTTAGCCGCACAATCATAGTCTTTCTTAGAGTAGCCAGAACTAGCTTAGGCTGTTTTTAATGAAGTCCATGAAACGTCCAAGAGGCATGTATGTTGCTTACAGTCTCCCAATGAATATTATTACCCTTTTCTAAAAGAATGCATTTTTTAATTTTAAAATATGCTCATTATAATACACTTAGAAAATAAAGACCCATAAGTGCACAAATTAGCAATAACATTATGAATGTTCTGGATGTACAGCTTTTATCAGAATTTTTACCCACTTAACAGTAAATTGCCCCTCTGTATTCACAGGGGATAGATCCCAGGACTCCCTGAAGATACCATAGTCCCACAGATGCTCAAGTCCCTTATATAAAATAGCATAATTGGAGGGCCATTCCAATACAATTGGAAAATACTGTATAGCATGAGTATTTTCCAACCACACCAAATACTTCAAAAACATCATTTTAATGATTTACAATATGTTTATGGATATGCTCTAAGTTGTTTAACTATATCCCTTTGGGTGAATATTTAAGTTGTTTCTAATTTTTCACTTATAAAGATAATGCAGTGATCAAACCTGCTGAATGTAAATTTTGTTCTATGTTCCTGATTATTTTATATATATTCCTAAAAGTGAAATCCCTGGGTCAAAGTGTACAGATGTTTTAACTTAAACAGTTAAGTTTATCTGCAGAAAAAGTACCCAATTTAGACAGCATATGAGAGTGTCTGACTAATTGCTAATCTGATAGTTCTTTGTTTTTTTGTTTTTTTTTTTTTTGAGATGGAGTCTCGCTCTGTCGCCCAGGCTAGAGTGCAATGGCGTGATCTCCGCTCACTGCAAGCTCTGCCTCCTCCCGGGTTAACGCCATTCTCCTGCCTCAGCCTCCCTAGAAGCTGGGAGTACAGGCGCCCGCCACCACGCCCAGCTAAATTTTTTTGTATTTTCAGTAGAGATGGGGTTTCACCGTGTTCGTCAGGATGGTCTCGATCACCTGACCTCCTGATCCGCCCGCCTTGGCCTCCCAAAGTGCTAGGATCACAGGCGTGAGCCATGGCACCTGGCCAATCTGATAGATTTTAAAATATCTTGTTGGCCGGGTGCGGTGGCTCAAGCCTGTAATCCCAGCACTTTGGGAGGCCGAGACGGGCGGATCACGAGGTCAGGAGATCGAGACCATCCTGGCTAACACGGTGAAACCCCGTCTCTACTGAAAAATACAAAAAAAAAATAAACTAGCCGGGCGAGGTGGTGGGCGCCTGTAGTCCCAGCTACCCGGGAGGCTGAGGCAGGAGAATGGCGTAAACCCGAGAGGCGGAGCTTGCAGTGAGCTGAGATCTGGCCACTGCACTCCAGCCTGGGCGACAGAGCGAGACTCCGTCTCAAAAAAAATAAAATAAATAAAATAAAATATCTTGTTTTCATTTGCATTTCTTAGAGTATTCTTTTTTTTTTTTTTTTTTTTTTTTTTTTTTGAGACAGAGTCTTACTCTGTCACCCAGGCTGGATTGCAGTGGCACAATCTCCATTCACTGCAACCTCTGCCTCCTGGGTTCAAGCGATTCTCCTGCTTCAGCCTTCCAAGTAGCTGGGATTACAGGCATGTGCCACCATGCCTGGCTAATCTTTTGGTATTTTTTGTAGAGACGGGGTTTTGCCATGTTGGCCAGGCTGGTCTAGAACTCCTGACTTAAGTGATCCTCCCACCTAGGCCTCCCAAAGTGCTGGGATTACAGGCGTGCCCCACTGCACCTGGCCTGCATGGGGCATGTGTGTGTGTGTGTGTGTTTTGAGACCATTCTCTTGAATTTTAATCTTGGTTCCATGTGCCATGTAAATGTAGGAAAATCCCTTGTCCGAATAGCTTAGTCATTAAACCTACCTATGGATGTTCCTGGGGAGAGTGAGACATATTTGTCCCTCTGTAATAGTCTTAGTTTGTTTACAGTTTTCCTGTCACTGCAAATTCCTGTTATTCTGTAGCTGTTAGCACAAAAGAGCCCACTTCACGGCCTGGCGCAGTGGCTCAAGCCTGTAATCCCAGCACTTTGGGAGGCCGAGGTAGGCAGATCACTTGAGGTCAGGAGTTCGAGACCAGCCTGGCCAATGTGGTGAAACCCATCTCTACCAAAAATATTAAAAAATTAGCCAGGTGTGGTGGCTCATGCCTATAATCCCAGCTACTTGGGAAGCCAAGGCAGGAGAATTGCTTGAACTTGGGAGGCGGAAGTTGCAGTGAGCTGAGATCATGCCACTGTACTCCAGCCTGGACAATAGAGTGAGATTCTGTCTCAAAAAAAAAAAAAAGAACCCACTTCACTATTGCTATTGCTTATGACTTCCCCCTCAAAACTAGGCTACTCATTAATAAATATCAGTTGAGTTCTTTGACAAAAATAAATATCGGCCAGGCGTGGTGGCTTATGCCTGTAATCCCAGCACTTTGGGAGGCCGAGGCAGGCAGATCATGAGGTCAGGATATCAAGACCATCCTGGCCAACATGGTGAAATGCCGTCTCTACTAAATATACAAAAATTAGCTGGGCGTGGTGGTGCATGCCTGTAATCCCAGCTACTAGGGAGGCTGAGGCAGGAGAATCACTTGAACAGGGAGTTGGAGGTTGCGGTGAGCCGAGATCACGCCACTGCACTCCAGCCTGGTGACAGAACGAGACTCCGTCTCAAAAAAAAGGAAAGAAAAAGAAAATATAAATATGTAGGCCGGGCAAGGTGGCTCACACCTGTCATCCCAACACTTTGGGAGACTGAGGTGGGTGGATCACTTGAGGTCAGGAGTTCGAGACCAGCCTGGCCAACATGGTGAAACCCCGTCTCTATTAAAAATACAAAAATTAGCCAGGCATGATAGCAGGCGCCTGTAATCCCACTTACTCACGAGGCTGAGGCAGGAGAATCGCTTGAACCCGGGAGGCTGAGGTTGCAGTGAGCTGAGATTGTACCACTGCACTCCAGCCTAGGTGACAGAGAGAGACTCTGTCTCAAAAAAAAAGAAAGAGAAAAAAAGAAAGAAAATACATTTAATAATAGAGTACTGGCATTCAAAGTGTATCCAAACACCATCCATTTTTTTTCAGTTGATGAAAAGAAAGTAAGTATCAAAAAGCATTACAAAGTGTAAGTAAGTTTTAAATCAAAATTTGAAAGAAAAATTTTCTTTTTACTTTATGGTTTCTTTTAATTGACAGATAAAATAATATTTATCATGTACAATATAATGTTTTTAAGTATATATATATACACACACACATTGTGAAATGGTTAAATCTAGCTAATTAAGAAATGTATCACCTCACATAATTATTATTTTTGTGATTAAAACACTTAACATCCACTCTGCAATTTTCAAGAATACAGTATATTGTCTTATTAACTATAGTCATGGTGCTATACAATAGATCTCTTGAACTTATTCCTCCTATCTGCTGTAATTATGTATCCTTTGGCCAGATTTCCCCAACCACTCCCCTCCTCCAACCACCCCTGCCTCTGACAACCACCATTCTACTCTCTACTTGTATGATGTCAACTTTCTTAGATTCCTCAATGAGTGAGATTATGCAGTATTTGTCTTTCTGCATTTAGCTTACTTCACTTAGCATAATGCCTTCCAGGTTCACCCATGTTGATGCAAATGATGGGATTTCCTTCTTTTTATGGCTGAATAATATTCTATTGCATAAATATAGACACTCCTCTACTTTTGATGGGGTTACATCTCAATAAACCCATTGTAAGTTAAAAATATCATAAATTGAAACTGCATTTAATATACCCAACCTACCAAACAATATAGCTTAGCCTAGCCCACCTTAAACATGCTCAGAACACTTAAATTGGTTTTCAGTTGGGCAATCATCTAACACACAGCCTATTTTATAATAAAGTGCTGAATATCTCATGTAATTTATTGAATACTGAAAATAAAAAGCGAAATGGTTATATGGGTACACACCATTAACGTATACCGCTGAAAGCACACTGGGCTTTCAGTGTGTTTTCAGTTTGAAGCACTGAACTAAAATTGGCCAGGCGCGGTGGCTCACGCCTATAATACCAGCACTTTGGGAGACCGAGGCAGATGGATCACCTGAGGTCAGGAGTTCCAGATTAGCCTGGCCAACATGGTGAAACCCCGTCTCTTCTAAACAGTAGTTACTGAGTTTCTTTCTGTTATTGAGTTTCTTTATTTTCTCTCTCTTTTTTCTTTTTTTCTTTTTTTTTTTTTTTTGAGATGGAATCTCGCTCGGTCCCCCAGGCTGGAGTGCGGTGGCCCAATCTCGGCTCACTGCAAGCTCCACCTCCCGGGCTCATGCCAGTCTCCTGCCTCAGCCTCCCGAGTAGCTGGGACTACAGGGGCCCGCCACCACGCCTGGCTATTTTTTTTTGTATTTTTAGTAGAGACGGGGTTTCACCATGTTAGCCAGGATGGTCTTGATCTCCTGACCTCATGATCTGCCCACCTCAGCCCCCCAAAGTGCTGGATTACAGGCGTGAGCCACCAGGCCCAGCCGTTTTTTTTAGACAGGGTCTCACTCTGTCACCCAGGCTGGAGTGCAGTGGTGCAATCAATCATAGTTCACTGCAGCCTCGACCTCCCCAGGCTCAGGTGATTCTCCCACCTCAGCCTCCTGAGTAGCTGGACTACAGGCATGCACCATCACGCCTGACTGATTTTTATATTTATTGTAGAGAGGGGGTCTCGCCATGTTGCCCAGGCTGGTCTCAAACTCCTGGGCTCAAGCGATCTGCCTGCTTTGGCCTGCCAAAGTGCTAGGATTACAGGCATGAGCCAACGTGCCTGGCTGAGTTTCTTATATTTTTTGAATATTAATCCCTTATCAGATGTATAATTTGCAAATATTTTCTCCCATTCCATACTTTGTCTCTTCATTCTGTTGTTTCCTTTTCTGTACAGAAGCTTTTTAGTTTAATGTAATCCCATTTGTCTACTTTTTGTTTTGTTGCCTGAAGAAAATTAACTTCTATTTATTTTTTTATTTTATTTTTTTTTTGAGACGGAGTCTGGCTCTGTCGCCCGGGCTGGAGTGCAGTGGCCGGATCTCAGCTCACTGCAAGCTCCGCCTCCCGGGTTTACGCCATTCTCCTGCCTCAGCCTCCGGAGTAGCTGGGACTACAGGCGCCCGCCACCTCGCCCGGCTAGTTTTTTGTATTTTTAGTAGAGACGGGGTTTCACCGTGTTAGCCAGGATGGTCTCGATCTCCTGACCTCGTGATCCGCCCGTCTCGGCCTCCCAAAGTGCTGGGATTACAGGCTTGAGCCACCGCGCCCGGCCGAAAATTAACTTCTAAATTAGTTTCACCTAGCTACTACTATAGATCTATTCAAATACTATATATGTAGTGTTCAACTACTTTGTGTTTACTTTTATGCATATTTCCTGGATGTCACAGAAGCTCCGAACACCACCTTTGTTAAAATGTTCATAGGTTAGTTCTGAATTCCTCAACCGGATTTATGTTCAAACACCTGATGTTTGGGAATTTTTTCACTTTTCTGCTAAAATTTAGGATTCTCATATTATCATCATGATTTACCATTTACCAAACAAATTTTATGAAAACACTTTGGTGTTAAGATCCACATTCTTGCTCCTCAAAAGCTCAAGGGTCTGGAAGGGACTTCAGAAAATAGATTATAAATTGATATTAAGATGCTTTCTAAATAAGAAAACATGGTGCAGTTATTTGTTTGCAGTGGTAAAACCTTTACCACATGCCAAAAAAAGACAACAACAACAAAAAAGCCCTTTTCCATATGCCACAAATTGTTTAGGTTCTTTCTGCTGCTCTATTAAGGAAGCTGTACTTGACAATCCAATTGAACTGGAGGTTTATATTTTGAACTTAATTTGTATTTGTATTTTTACTTATTTATTTATTTATTTGTGGAGACAAAGTCTCACCCTGTCACCCAGGCTGGAGTGTAGGGACACAATCTTGGCTCACTGCAACCTCTGCCTCCCAGGTTCAAGCGATTCTCCTGCCTCAGCCTCCCAAGTAGCTGGGACTACAGGCATGCACTACTGCGCCCAGCTAATCTTTGTATTTTTAGTAGAGATCCGGTTTCACTATGTTGGCCAGGCTGGTCTCAAACTCCTTACCTCAGGTGATCCACCCACCTCAGCCTCCCAAAGTGCTGGGATTACAGGCATGAGCCACCATACCCAGCCTAAACTTAGAATTTGCAGTTTCACAGTTAAAGACTTACGAATTTTTTTATAAAGCACTGGTGGAGTTTTGCTCTATCTTGAAATTAATGGAGAAAACTGGGTCCACATATTCTTTAGGAAAAGATATTATCTGTCACTCTTCCCCTAGTTGATCCTCTCTCCCCAACTACATGATAGCCTTGAGAACCACCATCCTGCAATCACCTGATAGCTACTAGAAGGGACAGGATGTGGTTGAAGTCTCTCCAAAGCTGCATTCATAGAGAATTGTCATTTGACTCATCTGGTAGTTTCCTGGAAGACCCTCACTAACAAGGTTTGCCTTTTTTTTTTTTTGAGACAGAATCTCACTCTGTCACCCAGGCTGGAGTGCAGTGGCGCAATCTCGACTCACTGCAACCTCCGCCTGCCAGGTTCAAGCGATTCTCTTGCCTCAGCCTCCTAAGTAGCTGGAATTACAGGAGCGCGACACCACACCAGGTTGATTTTTATTATTTTTAATTTTAATTAATTAATTAATTAATTAATTATTTGAGACAAGAGTCTCACTCTGTTGCCCAGGATGGAATGCAATGGTATGGTCTTGGTTCACTGCAACCTCCACCTCCCGAGTTCAAGCGATTTTCCTGCCTCAACTTCCCAAGTAGTTGGGATTACTGGCACCTGCCACCATGCCCAGCTAGTTTTTGTATTTTTAGTTGAGACGGGGTTTTGCCATGTTGGTCAGGCTGGTCTCGAACTCCTGACCTCAGGTGATCCACCTGCCTCAGCCTCCCAAAGTGCTGGGATCACAGGCATGAGCTACCGCGCCCAGTTGTGGCTTATCTTTATTGACCTGAGTCAAAGCTCACCCAACACAAACTGCCTCTCCTCCAGGGTTGTTTGTCAAAAACAAACAGCAACTGTTTAATAGCACCATGACTGCCTAAGTCAGTGGATAATAGCTAACGCAAATGATAGGCTAATCAAAAGTTGATAAGGAATAGCAAGGGAATGAGATGTCCAGAAGGGGTTTTGAAAAGCTCTGATGGCCAGGCATGGTGGCTTGCACCTGTAATCCTAGCACTTTGGGAGGCCTAGAAGGGTGCATGACTTGAGGTCAAGAGTTCAAGACTAGCCTGGCCAACATGGTGAAACCCCGTCTCTACTAAAAACACAAAAATCAGCTGAGCATGGTGGTGTGTGCCTGCTATTCCAGCTACTCGGGAGGTTGAGGCATGAGAATCGGTTGAGCCCAGGAGGCGGGGGTTGCAGTGAGCTGAGATCACACCACTGCACTCCAGCCTGGGCAGTGACAGAGTAAGACCCTGTCCCATAAAAAACAAAAAAACAAAAAGTTTAGAGATTTGTTGCACAATGATATGAATATACTTATTACTATTGAGTTTAACTTCAAAATGGTTAAGAGGGTAAATATAATGTTATGTAGTTTTTACCACAATAAAAAAATAAAGTAAATAAAGAGGACCAGTAGACCAGACAAGGTGGCTAGTGCCCATAATCCCAGCCCTTTGGGAGAAAGGTGAGAGAACTGCTTGAGGCCAGAAGTTCAAAACCAGTCTAGGAAACACAGCAAGACTCTGCCTTTATTTAAAAAAAAAAAAAAAAAAAAAAAAAAAAGCCAGGGAGGGTGGCATGAAAGGTTGAGGCTGGAGGTTCCCTTGAGCTCAGGAGTTGGAGGCTGCAGTGAGATATGACCATGCCACTGCATCGTAGCCTTGGTAACAGAGTGAGATCCTGTCTCAAAAAAAAAAAAAAAAAAATGGACAACTGCATAAAGCAACAGTCATAAATCTGTATTGATGCCCATAAAATGTAAAAAGATATATTTGAATGGCAAGAAAATCACAAACAGGTGAGGTGGGAATGGAGCTATATAAGTGCAGTTTTTTAATACTATTAAGTTTCTGTCAATCTAAACTAGATTATTATAAACTTAAATGTTAAATATAATTCTCCAGGCAACCGTTAGAAAATGACTCAAAATATATAGAAAATGAAGTGAGTTGGGTACAGTGGCTCACATCTATAATCCCAACACTGTGGGAGGATGAGGCAAGAGGACTGCTTGAGTCCAGAAGTTCACAGCTGCAGTGAGGTATGATCATACCACTGCACTCCAGCCTAAGCAACAGAGTGAGACTTTGTCTCAAAGAAGAAGAAAGAAAGAGGAAAAAAGAAATGGAGGAAGGAAGGAAGGAAGGAAGGAAGGAAGGAAGGAAGGAAGGAAGGAAGGAAGGAAGGAAGGAAGGAAGGAAGGAAGGAAGGGAGGGAGGGAGGAGAAGGAAAGAGAAATAACAATGGTACAAAAGAAAATATCTAGTTGGGACTAAACTGATGGAGAGTGGAAAAAAATAGGATGAAAATATCAAGTTACCATAAAAAAGGCAGTAATGCAGAAGTAAAAGGAACAACAAAGACATGAGACATACAGAAAACAAACATCAAAATAGCAGTCAGGAACTCTACCTTATCCGTAGTTACGTTTAAGTGCTTAAACTCTCCAAACAAAGGGCAAAGATCAGTACACTGCATTTTAAAAAGTAATCTAATTTGCTGGGCATGTTGACTCAGGCCTGTAATCCCAGCACTTTGGGAGGCCAAGGCAGGTAGACTGCTTGAGGCCAGGAGTTCGAGACCAGTCTGGCCAACATGGTGAAACCCTGTCTCTATTAAAAATACAAAAATTGGCCAGGCGCGGTGGCTCATGCCTGTAATCCCAGCACTTTGGGAGGCCAAGGCGGGTGGATCACGAGGTCAGGAGATCGAGACCATCCTGGCTAACACAGTGAAACCCCGTTTCTACTAAAAATACAAAAAATTAGCTGGGCGTTCTGGCGGGCGCCTGTAGTCCCAGTTACTCGGGAGGCTGAGGCAGGAGAAGAATGGCGTAAACCCGGGAGGCAGAGCTTGCAGTGAACCGAGATGGCACCACTGCACTCCAGCCTGGAAGACAGCGAGACTCCGTCTCAAAAAAAAAAAAAAAAATTAGCCAGGTGTGGCGGTGTGTGCCAGTAAACCTAGCTACTCAGGAGGCTGAGGCAGGAGAATCACTTGAACCTGGGAGGCGGAGCTTGCAGTGAGTTGAGATCACAACGCTGCACTATGGCCTGGGTGACAGAGGACGACTCCGTCTCAAAAAAAAGAAAAAGACAAAATGAAACAAAAAACTAACTAAATGCTTTCCACAAGAGACAAACTTTTTTATTTTTATTATTTATTTATTTATTTATTTTGAGACGGAGTCTCGCTCTGTCTCCCAGGCTGGAGTGCAGTGGCCGGATCTCAGCTCACTGCAAGCTCCACCTCCCAGGTTTACCCCATTCTCCTGCCTCAGTCTCCCAAGTAGCTGGGACTACAGGTGCCCGCCACCTCGCCCGGCTAGTTTGTTGGATTTTTTAGTAGAGACGGGGTTTCACTGTGTTAGCCAGGATGGTCTTGATCTCCTGACCTCGTGATCTGCCCGTCTTGGCCTCCCAAAGTGCTGGGATTACAGGCTTGAGCCACCGTGCCCAGCTATTTATTTATTTTTATGTATTTATTTATTTTGAGACAGAGTTTCGCTCTTGCTGCCCCGGCTGGAATGCAGTGGCTGGAATGCAGTGGCACAATCTCGGCTCACAGCAACCTCCACCTCCAGGGTTCAAGCAATTCTCCTGCCTCAGCCTCTCAAGTAGCTAGGATTACAGGCATGTGGCATCATGCCTGGCTAATTTTGTACTTTTAGTATTGACGAGGTTTCTCCATGTTGGTCAGGCTGGTTTCAAACTCCTGACCTCAGGTGATCTGCCCGCCTCAGCCTCCCAAAGTGCTGGGATTACAGGCGTGAGCCATTGTGCTCTATCTACCCCCTTTTTTTCTTTGAGACAGAGTCTTACTCTGTTGCCCAGGTTGGCGTGCAAAGGCACGATCTCAGCTCACTGCAACCTCTGCCTCTGGTGTTTGAGCAATTCTCCTGCCTCAGCCTCCCGAGTAGCTGGGACTACAGGCACGCACCACTACGCCCAGCTAACTTTTGTACTTTTAGCAGAAATGGAGTTTCACCATGTTGGCCAGGCTGGTCTGGAACTCCTGACCTCAGGTGATCCGCCCACCTCGGCCTCCCAAAGTGCTGGGATTACAGACATGAGACACCGACCCCAGCCCCGACCCCTTTTAATATTTTTAGTTTTTTTTTTTTCTTTTCTTTCTTCTTTTAGTATTTTTGATCAATGGTTGATTAACTCCACAGATACAGGATCCACAGGTACAGAGAACCGACTGTAGCTGGAGATTTCAATGCCTACTTTCAACAGTGGATGAAACAGCTAGACAGAAGATCATCAAGGAAACAGAAGACTTGAGTAACACTATAAACCAACTAGACCCAACAGACGCCTACAGAACACTCCACAACAACAGCAGACAACACTTCTCCTCAAGAGCACATGAAACATTCTCCAGAGTAGGCCATTCGTTAGCCCATAAAAGAAGTCTCAATAAATGTAAAGGGCTGAAATAATAAAAAGCATGTCCCTCAACCACAATAGAATGAAATTACATAACAGATGGGAAAGGAAATTTGGGAAATTCAAAAAAATGTGGAAATTAAACAACATTCTCCAATAGTAAAAAGACCTGGAGCTTCCTAGAGACATGACTGATTGTAGCATAAGTGCAGGGAAAAGACCAGGTGAGGCTGGAATCTCTTCTAGTACTAGAAAGCAAGCCAGTACTCAAAAAAATAAATAAAAAGGAATACAGGAGTCAACCTGGAAGAGCTCCCAATGGCCTCAGCAAGAACAATTTGAATAACAAAATAAGCAACATAGTATTGGATTATAACCCAAAGATAAAATTAATATCCATAACCCATACTCACATAAATGAAAAACTACATAAATAAATGGAGGAGAAGAGAGAAACTTCCTTACAGAATTCCAAATAGCTTATCTAGCAAACTACCTAATCTCCTTTCCAGGAGATGGAGCTTAACTTCCCCTGGACCCTGAGTATGCGCTGCACTCAGTAACTTACTTCCAAATAACACAGTATGGAAAGACAGTAAAGAGTAACTTTACAGTGGAGAAACCTAGCAAACACTACCTCAGCCAGGTGATCAAGGTGAAGAGTCATGTTATTACCATGTGAAGAGGATGGCACTTTACCTCTGTGGTTTTCCTCCCAAGAACCTATAACCCCTGTCTAATTCTGAGAAAAACATCAGAAAAACCCCAAATTGAAGGATATTCCACAAAATACCTGACCAACAGATGCTAAGGAGACATGATGATTAATGTAATGTGGTATCCTGGATGGGATCCTGGAACAGAAAAAGGACATTAGGGGAAAACTACTGAGCTCTACATAAAATTTGGAGTTTAGTTAATAGCAATGGATCAGAGCTGGGCATGGTGGCTCACAACTGTAATCCTAGCACTTCGGGAGGCTGAGGTAGAAGGATCACTGGAGTCCAGGAGTTCGAGACTAGGCTGGGCAACATACAGAGATCTCGTCTCGACAAAAAATTAAAAAAAAAAAACAAAACAGGCTTGGTGGCACACACCTGCAGTCCCAGCTACTTGGAAGGCTAAGGCAGGAGGATTGCTTGAGCCTGGGAGGTCGAGGCTGCAATGAACCATGATTGTACCACTGCACTCCAGACTGGGTGACACAGTGAGACCCTGTCTCAAAAAAAAAAAAAAAAAAAGTAATGGACCAGTGTAATTTCATAACTTGTGACAAATGTAGCAAAGCTACTACCATCAATGTAAGATTTGTTTTGTTTTGTTTTTTGTTTTTGAGACAGGGCCTCACTCTGTTGCCCAGGCTGGAGTGCAGCAGTAGAATCACAGCTCACTGCAACCTTGGACAGGCTCAAGTGAGCCTCTCTGTTAACTGGGACTAGAGGCACACACCACCACATCTGGCTAATTAAAAAAAAAAAAAAAAATTGTTAGCAGAAATGAGATCTCACTATGTTGCTCAGTCTAGTCTCAAACTCCTGGTCTCAAGCAATCCTCCCTCCTTGGCCTCCCAAAGTGCTGGGATTATAGGTGTGAGCCACTGTGCCAGCCAAATATAAGATGTTAACAGAGGAAACTGAGTGAGCCACATATAGGAACTCTATGTAATATCTTTGCAATTTTTCTGTAAATCTACTATTCCAAAATCTAAAATTTTATTTTATTTTTAATGATCTGAGGCCTGCCAATAGCCATGGGAATGAGTTTTTAAGCAGATCCTACCCTAGTTGACCCTTGAGATAACTGTAGGTCCAGCTGACACTTTATTTACACCTTTATAAGAGACCCTAGGCTGGGCATGGGGTGGCTCACGCATGTAATCCTAGCACTTTGGGAGACCAAAGTGGGTGGATCACATGAGGTCAGGGGTTCAAGACCAGCTGGGCCAACATGCGGAAAACCCATCTCTACTAAAAATACAAAAATTAGCCAGGCTTCGTGGAGCATGCCTGTAATCCCAGCTACTCAGGAGGCTGAGGCAGGAGAACAGCTTGAACCCATGAGGCAGAGACTGCAGTGAGCTGAGATGATACCACTGCACCCCAGCCTGAGGGACAGAGGGAGACTCCATCTCAAAAAAGAAGAAAAAGAGATCCTGGGCTAGAAGCATTCAGCTAAGCTGCCTCAAGATTTCTGATCCACAGAAATTGTGAAATAATAAAAGTTTGTTGTTTTAAGCTGTTAAGTTTTGGAGCAATTTGTTACACAGCAATAATAACTAATAGAATATACTTCCTTTCACACAGAATATGCAGAAGTATCCCCCAGAAAAACAGTGGGACAATTTGCATTCCGTTTGTTTGACAGTTATATTTTTCATTGTAAATAATAAATTCTCATTCTGGTTTTTACAACAGATTCCACAGCAAATTTACTTAGCCTGAGGCCATCCCAAAAAACTTATTTTGAAGTATAAAAGCAAAATATATGTCAATGAATGCCAAATCTACATTCCTATCCCAGATTAATTTCCTACTAGACACATTCACTCGGACAGTACATGGCATCTCAAAATCAACACACCCAATATTCCTATATTTCCTATGTCAGTTACAATTCTCAGCATCCAACCCTAAGCCAAAAATAATTCATCCTTGACCTCTTTTTACTCACCCATGCACAGGCTCTCTACTCAAGCACTAAACCCTGCTGATAAATAGCTCCTAAATTTTTCTTTTTTTCTTTTCTTTTTTTTGAGATGGAGCTGGAACTACAGGTGTGTGCCACCATGCCTTGCTCTGTTGCCAGGCTAGAGTGCAGTGGTGCAATCTCGGCTCACTGCAACCTCTGCCTCCCGGGTTCAAGCAATTCTCCTGCCTCAGCCTCCCAAGTACCTAGGATAACAGGTGCCTGTGTAACAGGTGCGTGCCACCATGCCCAGCTAATTTTTGTATTTTTTGTAGAAATGGGGTTTCACCATGTTGGCCAGGATGATCTTGATCTCTTGACCTCGTGATCCACCCGCCTTGGCCTCCCAAAGTGCTGGGATTACAGGTGTGAGCCACTGTGCCCAGCCAAATATTTCTTAAAGAGAGCCTCCTGTATCTATCCCTAATACCATTGCTCTAGTTTAAGTGCTTATCATCTACTGGTCCTTCTCCTAGTCTCCTCTCTTCTTATCCTCCCAGTATCTACCCTCCACACTTTATTTATTTATTTATTTATTTATTTAGAGACAGGGTCTCACTTGCCCAGACTGGAGTGCAGTGGCACAATCTTGGCTCACTGCAGCCTCCGCTTATCATCTCTACTGGTCCTTCTCCTAGCCTTCTCTCTTCTTACCCTCCCAATATCTGCCCTCCACACTTTATTTATTTATTTATTTAGAGACAAGGGTCTCACCTGCTCAGACTGGAGTGCAGTGGCACAATCTCGGCTCACCGCAGCCTCCGCCTCACAGGCTCAAGCAATTCTCCTGCCTTAGCCTCCCAAGCAGCTGGGATTACAGGCATGTGCCACTACTGCCCGGCTAATTTTTGTATTTTTAGTACAGACAGGGTCTCACCATGTTGGCCAGGCTGGTCTTGAACTCCTGACCTCAAATGATCCACCTGCCTTGGCCTCCCAAAGTGCTGGGATTACAGGCGTGAGCCATCACGCCCAGCCAACTCTCCACACTTTAATCAGAACTATCTAATTAAAACACTACATTGGGTTAGGCGCAGTTGCTCACGCCTGTAATCCCAGCACTTTGGGAGGCCCAGACAGGCAGATCACGAGGTCAGGAGTTCAAGACCAGCTTAGCCAACATCGTGAAACCCTGTTTCTACTGAAAATACAAAAATTAGCTGGGTGTGGTGGCAGGAACCTATAATCCCAGCTACTCAGGAGGCTGAGGCAGGAGAATTGCTTGAACCTGGGAGGCGGAAGCTGCAGTGAGCCAAGATTGTGCCGCTGCACTCCAGCCTGGATGACAAAGCAAGACTCCGTCTCGGGGGAAAAAACAAAACAAAACAAAACAAAAACCCACTACATTGGCCAGGCGTGGTGGCTCATGCCTATAATCCCAGCACTTTGTGTGGCCAAGGCAGGTGGATCACTTGAGGTGAGGAGTTTGAGACCAGCCTGGCCAACATGGTGAAACCCCGTGTCTACCTAAAGATACAAAAATTAGCCAGGCGTGGTGGTGTATGCCTGTAATCCCTGCTACTCAGGAGGCTAAGGCAGGAGAATTACTTGAACCTGGGAGGCAAAGGTTGCAATGAGCTGAGATCATGCCACTGCACTCAAGCTTGGGAAACACAGTGAGACTCCATCTCAAAAACAATACCAAAAAAACCCCAAAAAACACTACATTGATCATCAATCTTAAAATTCAAGCTCCATAGGGTAGCACACAAATTTCTCCAAGATCTGGTTCATATCTACTTCCTTATTTTACAATGTTTCACCTGCTTAGAGTTTCCACTTCTGCCAAGTTATTTTGTACATCCACGCCTTAGATCTTACTGCATCCTCAACTGTAAATGCTTTTCCTATTTTTCATTGCCCAGCTAAATATTACTTATCCTCCAACACTTAGCTCAGGAGTTGTCTCCTTCAGAAAGCTTTCTCTGAAACCCTAGACTGTGTGAATGGCCAGATTCTACGCTCCCCAAATACTCTGTGCTTACCCTATTTTATCACTTGCTATAGTTTAATGTAATGGAATGTATCTGTATGCTCTTGAAAGTCAGGGACAGGTTCGCTTTATGTACTTGCATTTTTTCTTTTTTTCTTTTTTTTTTTTTTTTAGCTCATCCAACATTATAGAATGTACTTGGTTTTTTGTTTTGTTTTGTTTTTGTTTTTTGAGACAGAGTCTTGTTGTTGCAGAGGTTGGAGTGCAGTGGTGCGATCTCAGCTCACTACAACTTCTGCCTCCCAAGTAGCTGGGACTACAGGCATGCAGCATCATGCCCGATTAATTATTTCTGTATTTTTAGTAGAGACGTGGTCTCACCATGTTGCCCAGGCTGATCTTGAACTCCTGACCTCAAGTGATCCGCCAGTTTCGGCCTCCTAGAGTGCTGGGATTACAGGCATGAGCCGCTGTGCCAAGCTGTACTTGTAGTTTTTGTGGATGGATGGAAACATATGCTGACCTACTAGGAATTCAGTAATGCTCTCAAATCAATTTCCATTTATTAATAACAGCTGCATCTGTCTATATTGGAAAATCAGCAGTACATTACATGTGAAATATTATTTATTCTGCCCACAGAATAGTTCATATGAGTTACAGATTTCACTGAAATAATTTCCTAGCTCCCAATATAGTTCTTAGGATACTGTACTTACTTTAAAAATTCTATTAAATTCACTGTTACTAAATGAGTTTAGCAGGAATGAACCAGATTCATTAACAATGCTCTGACAAACACAAATAAATAAAACAGCATGGAACTAGAATTAACATTATTTCAATTACTAACCTCCACCCCCTATATAATAACCTAACAACCCATTTTAGAGATTAAGAAACTGAGGTAGCCAGACATGGTGGCTCATGCCTGTAATCCCAGCACTTTGGGAAGCCGAGGTGGGCAGATCACGAGGTCAGGAGATCGAGACCATCCTGGCCACATGGTGAAACCCCGTCTCTACCAAAACTATAAAAATTAGCTGGGTGTGGTGGCACATGCCTGTAATCCCAGCTACTCGGGAGGCTGAGGCAAGAGAATCGCTTGAACCAGGGAGTCGAGAGTTGCAGTGAGCCGAGATCGCGCCACTGGCAACAGAGCAAGACTCCACCTCAAAAAAAAAAAAAAAAAAAAAGACTGGGGTTCAGAAAAGTTAACTGGTTCAGAATCAATTCACTGGTAGCTAGTGTCAGAACTGGGACTCCCTGGTTACGAAGTCAAGTCCAAGTTTTGCCATTTACTTTTTTGGTAAACTTTGAAGCATTACTTTATCTCCTGGCTTTTTAATTTCTTGGTCCATGAAACAATAACTTTGCAAGACTGCAGTGAAAATGAATTACTTAAAGTGTCCCTGCCCCCAGTGTGACCATCGTTATTGTTTGTAGACTGAAAAACATAGGTATATGAATAACAAGAGCTATATTTTTATCTACCACCAAGAAGTTTAAAATCTGGTTGGGGCCGGGCGCTCTGGCTCACACCTGTAATCCCAGCATTTTGGGGAGGCTGAGGCGGGTGGATCACGAGGTCAGGAGTTCAAGACCAGCCTGACCAACATGGTGAAACCCCGTCTCTACTAAACATACAAAAATTAGCTGGGCGTGGTCACGCATGCTTGTAATCCCAGCTACTCAGGAGGCTGAGGCAGGAGAATCGCTTGAACCCAGGAGGTGGAGGTTGCAGGGAGCCGAGATCTCGCCACTGCACTCCAGCCTGGGCGACAGAGCAAGATTCCACCTCAAAAAAAAAAAAAAAAAAAAAAAAAAATCACGTTGGGGGAAATGGTCTATTACCGTATTATCAATGCTGTATTTTTGAAGCTACTAATGTGCTTATGACATACGAAAAGCAGTACAATAATTTGATTTAAATTATTTAAGTAGCTATCTTTTTAAGCCTCTTTCCCTAGCCTTCACAGCAATTCACTGGAACAAAAAGAATGTTTATTTTCAAAAATTAGAGAAAGAAAGTGTTTAGGTGCTTTCTTCCTTTTGAGTTTTCATTTGTTTACTTAGTATAATTATTAAGATTGAATAGGTCTTTTGGTTGCCAGATTCACAAAGAACACTTAGGTGACTCAGAGAAACAAAATAATATCAAGAATATAAACTGTGTAACTCAGCCTTGTCTTTAGAAACAATGTTGAACCATAGTAAAGGAGATCAGTGCTTTCTAAAGACAATAGATATATAGGATGTAAACCAAAGAATAAGCATTTCACAGTCTTACACAAACTTAGTGTTTACAAGGTATTAACTACCTTAATTAGATGAGATTTAGTGGATTTTGTTACATTTTTTAGCTTATTTGCTTTTCATATAGGCAAAAGATTATGATAATCCAGTTTTTATGGTACTTTACAATGCCATTGGGGATATGTGAACAAATATCTTAACCAAATTTTAGTTTATGTGCCTTCCCTCCCCTCCAAGGGTGTAATCTCTTTCCATTTCTCTTTCTTTTTTTCTCTCAGGCTCTGCATGGAATTTTCCTCTGCTCTTCAACCTGATGGTGTAACACATGATCACGTGTTCGTTGTCTTGTTTTCCTCTGGGTCGCAGGGGTACTTCTATTTCCTTTTCCTTTTTCATCTTTTCTCTCATTATGGTCTCTAACAAGATCCTCTCCAGGGTCCCTCTGATCTCTGTGCTAACAGGAAAGCACTGGAATGATGGAAAAGAAGACAAAGAAAGTCCCAAAAGCAGCTGGGAGTCCTTGGTTCAAACCATCTCTATGGAAACAATTCCACAGAGATAGGTCTGGAAACAATTCTGTAGGGATCACTGGAGCAGTGGTGAGCCAGTCTCACCAAGCCTTATTTACAGGATACAACTTGCAAATGGGAATAGTTGACAAGATGTTGTTGTTGTTGTTGTTGTTGTTGTTTTAAGAGAAGTAGTAAAATAGGAAGCCAAATAAAATGTACATTTATGACTATGTAGCGTTTTTTGTTTTGAGACGGAGACTCGTTCTGTCACCCAGGCTGGAGTGCAGTGGCACGATCTCGGCTCACTGCAACCTCTGCCCCACCAGGTTCAAGCAATTCTTGCGCCTCAGTCTCCCAAGTAGCTGAGATTACAGGCATGTGCCACCACGCCCAGCTAATTTTCGTAGTTTTAGTAGAGACAGAGTTTCACTATGTTGGTCAGGTTGGTCTCAAACTCCTGACCTCACATGATCCACCTGCCTTGGCCTCCCAAAGTGCTGGGATTACAGGCATGAGCCACCACACCCAGCCTATATAGTGTATTTTTTAACTCAAAACTTCCTACTGTAACAATAAAAAGGCAAAAGGAATGTGTAAACCAATTTCAAGTCCTTCCTGAGCATGCACATTGGCAAAGAGTGCCTAATGCAAAGAAATTATGGCAAGCAAGCAAGCAGCAGTTTGGTAGTGAAAAATCATTCATGTCATTAGAATGATTTTCAGATTGTGACCCATAACCACACAAAATATGCGGAAGGAATGCCAAATTCAATCAGGCAGTAAAACAAATTGAATGCAAGCAAGGAGTGAAGGAGATTACAGAATTCCATCTACCAAATCAGTTTGAAAGACCGAAAGGATAAAAATAGCCATGTAACTTGAACCCAGGAGGACCAAGGGAAGAACTCCATCAGAATTGTGGGAGCTTAAGAGTCTTATTAATACAGCAATTATTTTTTTAAAAGGACGGAGAGGGGTTGGGACTCACAGTGTCAGTGATAATGGGACTATAAAGTTTCAGGCCTGTTCAAAAAGTCTCCAGCCAATAAGCTAGTAACCACAGGTCTCCTGAAATGGTAACTCCAGTGTTAATTAGGTGACATAACCTCAATTTTCCAAAAATGATGTCTGTTTCCTTAAGTTATAGATACTTGTAACCTCGCGAAGATTCATAGTGTTTTAAGACCCTGGCCCTTGGGTAAAACCATATGGGCTCCAATTCTAGCTCTATCACTCAACTGTGTGACCTTGGGCAACTATTTTCACTTCTCTAGGACTTAGGCACTTCATCTATAAAATGAAGATACTTATTTTTCAGGGTTGTAAGAGTACAGTGTGTAGGTTATGCTACACACTGTATTCAATTTGCTGACTATTTACAACTCTGAAAAATAAATATGAGCCATTGTTATTACAGCATCATTGTTTGGTTTTCCATCTCTTTTAATGATGGTAACACTCTCCTTTCTGCCTTCCACTCAGTACTTTTAGGGAGTGGGCCATTGTGGGTATGTGAGCACCATGTTCTTACCGCCCCACACTCATCTTAGGCAGGTTTGAGGATGAATTAAAGCCTTAAAATGTCTTACATCCTACACACTGCAGATCTCATGGGAGAAAAAATTATACATCCTCCTACGTTGCTAACACCTCTCAACCTACCTCCAACAGACTTCCCAATGTCTGTACCACAAAGTTCAAAGTCTTTTGGCCAGACATTGAAGACTATCTACAATCTAGCTTCACCCACATTTCTAACATTACGCCATCTTCCTGAAGCTTTGCACTGGAACTTGCACTGATTTTTTTTTTTTTTGTGGGAGGGTGTGGGACGGAGTCTCGCTCTGTCACCAAGGCTGGAGTGCAGTGGCGTGATCTCGGCTCACTACAAGCTCCACCTCCTGGGTCCACTCCATTCTCCTGCCTCAGCCTCCTGAGTAGCTAAGACTACAGGGACAAGCCACCACACTCGGCTAATTTTTTTTTTTTTAAGTAGAGACAGGATTTCACCGTGTTAGCCAGGATGAACTTGCACTGATCTCTTTACCAGGCTTCCCCTTAACTCTTCGCGCAGAAATTCGGTTTTTTTTGTTGTTGTTGTTTGTGAGACAAGGTCGCCCGGGCTGGAGCGCACTGGTGCAATCACGACTCACTGCAGCCTCAACCTCCAGGGCACAAACCATCCTCTTGCCCAGCCTCCCGAGTAGCTGGGACTACTCGGGAGTCCCATCTACTCCCGTGCGCTGCCATCACGCCCAGCTAATCTTTGTATTTTTTGTAGAGACAGCGCCTCACTATGTTGCCCAGGCTGGTCGCCAACCCTTAGGCTCAAGCGATCCTCCCGCTTCGGCCTCTCAAAGGCGTGAGCCACCGCGGCCGGCCTTTTTTGGAACTTAAAAAAAAGGCCATAATGTGTCATTAAGAACCTTAGTGGCATGACTGCAAAACCAAAATGTACTTACTAGGTGTCACTTGAAACCGCAATTTTCAACAACGCAAAACTACAGAAAACAACCCAACGTCGGCCTCCACAGGCTAATCAGTCCCCGAGGCACTGACGGCGGGAGAGATGAAAACGCGAAGGCTAGAGGAGAAAGAGAGGAAGGATTTGCAGAGAGAACGGAAACGTGGACAGGAATTCACCCAAGAAACCCGGGTCCCGCGCGGCGCACCGGGACGAAGCGCGCTGGGGGACGGCCAGCAGCTCCGGGCCAGAAGGAGGCGGACACCCAGCCCGAGAGCCGAAATCGGCCCCGGTGGACGTTTTTATCTTCGCGGCCCAGAAACACTCCTATTTTTCACTGCACAATGCAAACATGGTGGACCAGAAAATCCGCCCCGCGTCTTTGGCCGAACCATGTGGCGCCCTTTCCGCGCCTTCGATGCCGAGCAAGGGCGGGGCCCTCACGGAATTTGTTCACGGTGGGGGCAGATCACCGGAGAACTTCTCCAGACCGCGACAGCACGGTTCCTTCTACACACTGGCAGAACTGTCATTGCCATCGCCCCGAGGCGGCAGAATGGTATGCTCTGAAAACTGGATGGTTCTACCGTAAGCAAGAAAGACTGCACACGGGGCAGCTCTTTAACTGGACCAGCCTCTGCTCTGTCTACCTCGCCCCCAACAGCTGGGCAGCCCAGCACCGCGCAGGCGCGCTTCGTGCTGCCAGCGCCAGGCGAACCTTTCCCGTCTCGCGAGAGTGGGGCCGGCCGCCTTCGCAGTTCTCGCTCCGCCCCCCACTTCTTGCTCGCTCCCTCCCATCCCCCCAAGCCAGTTGCTGTGCTGCGCAGCTCCCTAAGCGGTTGTCACCGTTGGAGACGGTTGGGAGAACCGTTGTGGTGAGCGCTACACGAGGCAAACGACTTCTCCCTTCTCTCGACTGGACCCCGCGAGCAGCAGAGTCGGCGTAACTATCGCCTGACAGGGTATCTGAAGTAAAAGGGGGTAGGTTGGGCTGGTGGTTTCCAGAGCGGAGTCGGGAGAAGGACGAAAGAGGCCGGGAGGGGCTGGGTTGGGGGGTGGTGGGGTGGTCGCCGCTCGGAGGCCGCCGCTTGGAAGCGGCGGGGCTGCGCCTCCCGGACCATCTCCCACTTCAAAGAGGGCAGCCTGCCGATGGGAGGACTTGCTCAGGTGGAACTCAGTGGACGACGCCGAGGCCCGAAGTAGGGGACATCCAGCATTTCCCCCTTTCCCTGCTGGCTTGGCCTCCGCCATTTTGGGTACAGTGGCGCGGCCACCTCGGCTTCCCGCCCTTCCCCGCTCTTTTTACTTTTTGTACCCCAGCTTCCGAAAACTGATCTAGAAGGCCAGGGGAGGGGGTGGTCAAAGCTCCCTGGAAGGGATGAGGGTGGGTAGTGAAGCGAGCAGGGAAAAACCGGGCAGTTGGGTGGAGGGAGGACCTGGGTTGCCGGGCGCGCTCCCGATGGAAATGGCGCCGGATGGGCCTGGCCTCCCACCGCGGCCTCCCTTCCTCCGCAGTCTCGGCAGGGCTACCTGGGCTGACGGGACTGCGAGTGACTTCTGACGCAGATTCCCAAGATGAGAGAGGCTGGAGCTGGGGGAGGAAAGCCAATGGCGACGAAGGTGCTCAACTCTCAAATCCAGGACAAAGGAGGCAGACGGCCTCCTTTGTAATTCCGCCGCCCGGTGGCGAAGGGTTTTAAGCCAGGCTTGGCTGCTGGCGGGAGGGGGAAGGGGCGTACTCTCCCTAGCTCTCTGGTCTCTAGGGCAGCTAGATAAACGGAAAGTCTCCTGGGAGGAATAAAGGACGCTTAGCCGGCCCTTATATTCCAGATTTGGAACTTCGAAAAGAGTACGTACTGATTTTCCAAAGGGGTTTTTTTTTTTTTTTTTTTCATGTTTAAACGTTAATAAGGACTTCGGGGGTGATTTTGTAAGCAGAAAAGTGGGTGATTTATCAAATAGGAATGTGAAATGGGCATGTTTCAAGTAGGTCGTCTGGGCCCAGTGAACTGTGATTGTTGCTTTTTGAACTTTGGGGGTGGGGGTGGGTGATGTAGCAATTGTTTTGCGTAGTTTGGCATATATATTAGACTTTGCTTTTAAGTTTCACTTTTGGGAAACAGTTAAAACAACCCAGTGATGGTAGATGTGTATGTATTGGAATTGAGTTCCTTTCGATATTAAATCTTCCAAGAGTTGTATTTTGTGCAGTTTTTTTTTTTCTTGGCATTAAGGCTCTAGAAGTAAAATACTTCAAAATACGGTTATGGCTTATTTTCTTTTGGTGTCTAGGCATTTTTTTTTTTTTTAAATGTAGGAGTATAGTACACTGTAATCGTATTCTAAACAAGGGAATAAGCCTATTAAACAGAAAAACAAATTGTAAACCCAGTCACGTGGTGATGGTGTGATTCGGATGAGGGTCCTGAGAACTGGATCCGTAATTTTCATTGAAGACACAGTACAAAAGGGACGGGAAAGGCCTGAGAGTAAGAATTTCTGATAATTCATGTAAAACTTTGTAAGAATATTGTACCTACTTTTCCAGCTCTAAAAACAAAAACTTACTATTGTTGAAGATGTTCAGTGATGCTTTGTCAAGATTGCCAAGGAAAAGTTTACGAAAATCTTACCTTGAAACAGTAGCTTTGAGTGGCCCTTTGAAAAGATAGTCCAGACTGTCCTATAAAGTTATATATGCTATAGCAAATAGCTTTACTAATTGGATTGGACTACACACACACACCTTTTTTCTGTCCTCTTTTTCATTTATGCCATTATCTGGAAGTCCATCCTACTGCCTTTTTAAAATAATATTATCTTTGATTTCGTTGTATTGGTAAACAACTGACTAAATTGCAGTAGATAAAAACACGGTTCATAGTAAACTAACATTTTAGAGACCTTACCTCCTTTAGCTGTTAGGGGTGTGTCTAGTGTTGTTTTTTTAAAGAGCAACCCCATTGGGAAGGAATGATGTACATTTTCTGTTAAACTTAGATCATCAGCACTTTTTCCAAAAAATAAAATTCATTCTCATTTCTTGACCACTGGGCTGCCATTTAGAAAGTTATTTATTGAATGCATCAAATCGTTTATGCATTACTTCAGAAGATAGGCTGTGCCTCCGTGTTAAGAGGATTCTCTATTTCATTTGTTCTCTAGTGGATGTTTTTTCTTTAATATAATTCACATACCATAAACTTCACCAATTTTAAATGTACATTTTAGTGGATTTTAGTACATTGACAGCGTTGTGTGACCGTCACTACAATTTAATTTTATAACATTTTTGTCACTCCAAAAAGATACCAATACCCTTTACTGGTCATTCCTCTTGCTGGCATTCTCCCTCCCGTCAAGCCTCAGACAATCATGAATACAAATGGAGTTATACAATATGTAGTCTTTTGTGACTGGCTTGTTTCACTTGGTGTAATGTTTAAAAAATTGTATTTAAAGTCTCATAAAACTGACCAAAGCCATCTTCATATTTTAACTGTGGTATATTTTATTGGTACTAGCACCTAGAATTCTTAAAGCAGAGTAGTGATTAGCCATGACATTGTTGCAAAGAAAGGTTGAGGTGGATTATCCTGAATAAGTAAAATGTTTTAAGTAGTTTCTGACAGCTTTATTAGAGCGGATTGCTTCTTCCTGTGCCCTTAGAGTTTTTTTTGTTTTTGTTTTGTAGGTAGGATTTTTAGTTTTGAAGGGGTTGGTAGAGTGAGGCTCTCATTATTGTATGTGCTTTGCATACAGGGTCACCCTGTAAAATAGATTGTGTTCCGAATTTGGTTGGGTTTTACGCAATTAAAAATTGTGTTAACAGTTTAGTGTTTATTATAGATAACATCGATAACACTTTTTTGTTTTCATTGCGTCTTATCATTGGTACAGACCGATCCAAAAATCCAATTGGCTTGCTGGTATTTTTTTCTTGTGAATTGCTAAGATTTATGAGTAAAATAATTTTTTTTTTTTTTTTTTTTTTTTTTTTTAAAGCATTTGCTCCTTAAATGCAAACTCCTAAGATCCTTTCACAACAGATTAAGGTTGAATTTGCAGAGTTCTTAAATTTTTCATGAAGCAGTGAGGGTAGATCTGTACCACTTTTTCCGTTCTGTGTAAATCACCCTTTATGGGAAACACTTATTTTTTAGGTTGGTGCTATTAAAAAAAAAATAAAACGGTAGGCGTTTTCAAAACATCTCTGAACTTTTTTTTTTCAAACTGGGTTGGGGCCGCCTCCTCTCAGAGCTAGTCTTTAGTATTAAACTTTTAAAAGCCTTCGCTGGCTTTGGGAAATAAAATTTTTAACAATTCTCAGTTCTCTTCGAGGTTTGAATTGTTTTCTGTCCTTTAAGGTTCACATATTTTGTGTATGGTATATCTTGTTGGCTTTTGCAGGGCCCCTTAAAATCCAGTAACAGTTGCCATCAGTAAATGCTTAACATGAGGCAGACCAAGCACTTGAATAGTGCAGTGAGGTATAGATACCACTGCTATAGTTTACAATTGAAGAGGCTCAGAGGTTAAGTGGTTTAGGTAACCAGTGAACGGCAGAATAGGGATTCATACTATTTATTTGTGTGCATATTTTAAATGCATGAATTCTAGGGAAAAAAAACTTTACCCTTTGCAGATGCCACCCCTAAGAGTTGCACCAACAAATAGATGACATGAAATTAAGCATTAGTGAATGCTGTTGATACGAAATATGATCTTCAAACATAAAGGAATCAAATGAACAAATTGTTTTGTTTACAGGGGAGGAGGTGGTGAGGGAAAGGTTTGAAATACTCAGGTGAGTAGGATTCCTACAGCTGCATAGTGAAATTTGTAAGGTTCTGGTAAGTTTCTGCAGCTGAAGGACTTCTGCATTCGCCTCTTTTGTAAATACTATGTATTTTAAACGGAAGGATGGTTGCCTCTGGGGAAGGGAACTGGGAACTGAAGTCATTTTGGAGGGGAAGGGGGGCTTCTAGATGTACCTTTTATGCTTTATTAAAAAGTATATTACATATTTTTTAAAGTTTGTGTTTAAATCTATTTGATTAAAAACTTGAGTAAACTGGTTTCTATACACTGTCCAGTGGCTTCAAAAACACAGGTACTGTTGGGAGGCATTCACTTTTGAGCAGCCTTTGACCTCAGTTTTAATCTAATTAATTCAGTCATTTTATAATTTTACTCTTGGTGAGTTTAAACTAGATTTGGCTAAAATAGAGGTGAGAGTGTTGGCCCTTCAAAGACAGTTTGATGTGTTCAAAATTGTAGTGCATTTAAAAGGGTTAGACTTATGTGATATTTTTCCAACATGAGTCAGTACTCATTGCATTTTTTACTTAGGCTCTTGATGTTAGTGGATACTGGTATTATATGCAACTTCTGAATAAGTTTTAAAGAATTTGAATAAGCAGGTGAATAAAAACCTGAAAAGTGGTGAATCAAAAGTTGAGAGATAAGGAAAGGCTAGAGTTGGCATTCAGGGGACACAGTCAAATAGTTTGAAGACTCTGGTAGTAGAATTATGCAAGTTTTCTTAAAATTAGGCAATATATAATATTGATACTAAGAAATTCAGTACTTTTCCGTAGGAGGGCTCAGGTCTCATTGCCTTCTCCCTACCCCAAAATATGAAAGGTGGTCTACAGTTTTGTCATGGCATTGTCAGGGGAGTTGGTGCCATGTTACATTTCCTCTTGTGGCACCTCTGAGAGGTGTTTCTTCATTACCTCTTGACAAGAGTATATTTTGATTGACTGCTCTATGTGCTTGTTTATTTTTTATAGCATTTAAATCAAACGGTATTGAGATGGATTGGGTTATGAAACATAATGGTCCAAATGACGCTAGTGATGGGACAGTACGACTTCGTGGACTACCATTTGGTTGCAGCAAAGAGGAAATAGTTCAGTTCTTTCAAGGTACCTCTAGTATTAGTCAAAGTTTAGTAATATTGTAATTTTATATTTGTATTGTTTCACTGTTTTTAATTTGTAAAACCCATTTTGATTTTGGAACTTTGAAGTTTAACTATGATAGTCTTGGTTAATGTATTAAAATAATATGCTCCAATTAATATTCAATACAGAATGTGTAGAATATGTAAAACCTAATTAATGTGCAGTAACATATTTGAGAATTGTGATGAAATGAACCGTGAATTAGTATATGGAGCATATATTCGATTTGTAGCCTTTTTTCATGTAATATAGGTGGGCTTTTAGAGTGTGTGTAATTACACAGTGTTTTTACACTGGTCGCAAAAAAAGATTTATTTAATCCAGTATTATTTGAAAAAAATCTTTCATTTGTATTTATGGGGTGATGGGAAACTAAGCTTTTTTGTTTTGTTTTGTTTTGTTTAGACTTGTTTTAAATATTTGATTCAGATGGGAATGTTTCAGCCTTTAACACTGTTCCCCTTGATGGGGTTATTTGTCCTTGGGTTAAAGGGTTGGAAATCGTGCCAAATGGGATAACATTGACGATGGACTACCAGGGGAGAAGCACAGGGGAGGCCTTCGTGCAGTTTGCTTCAAAGGAGATAGCAGAAAATGCTCTGGGGAAACACAAGGAAAGAATAGGGCACAGGTGGGGATGGAGAGTTTGGGATGGTGTTAAATTTTTATTTTTGGGGGTTGTGGGTCACTATTGCTTAAATGGGGGGGTAGCCATAACATTTTTCTGGGGTAGTTTAAAAGAATTGATAATTAATCTAAATTTAACTTGGAAACTACAGATTTGGGTGGGGAATTAATGCTAATAGTTAAATTAAAAGTAGATTGTTTCCATTTCTCTGTAGGATGTTGTTGATAAATGCTTTTGTATAATCACCTATTTCCTTTAAAACACCTATTTACTAAAAGAGACAAAGTAAAAATATACTTTATGAATTGTTTTCAGTGACTAATTTTTTTGTAAAACTTAAATATTTAACTAAGTTTGTAGGTTTAAACTGTTAACTTACGGTGTATTTAGGCAATTTAAATTGGGTTATGTATCTAGATGTAGAAAAACTTACTGCATTTTGCCCAGTATCTAATTTACACTAATACATTTATGCTGAAACCTGTACCTTAAAACATTTTTAAATAGGTATATTGAGATCTTCAGAAGTAGCAGGAGTGAAATCAAAGGATTTTATGATCCACCAAGAAGATTGCTGGGACAGCGACCGGGACCATATGATAGACCAATAGGAGGAAGAGGGGGTTATTATGGAGCTGGGCGTGGAAGTATGTATGACAGAATGCGACGAGGAGGTGATGGATATGATGGTGGTATGTGTATCTAATGAACAAAGGTTCTGTTGTCATTTTCTTAATGTTCCTGACACTTTGTCAAGAAATACAGAAATGGCAGTAATTTCAGTACCTGTTAGGTTTTAAAACCTGTTCATGAAAATATGGATTCCCATGGCTAGCTGTGGGACTTGATTGATGCACATATTGGCACCTAGAAAACTTACACAGAAATTAAAATTTAGATGTTGGCATATTTTGACCTTTTTTTGCTTAAGGATGAAATTTAATTTACATGTCTGAACTTAACCTTTTGAGAGTTTAAATTTCCATCACATGTTGACTGCTTTTTTCATAGACTTTAAGTTGGGAATTGCAAACTTGCAATCAAGTTACACATACTGTTTACCACAAAATGTTTTTGTAAACTGGATTATAAAATTTATCTCTGGAAAGTGTGTAGTCATGTATTTCTCCTTAAATTACACAGGTTATGGAGGTTTTGATGACTATGGTGGCTATAATAATTACGGCTATGGGAATGATGGCTTTGATGACAGAATGAGAGATGGAAGAGGTAAAATAAATATTAGACATTTTTATTCATAGGTAAATTTTAGTATTTGCTTTGCAAGCTCTTAGTGGTAATATAGGAAACTTGTATAAGAAAAGTAATTCAGACAAATTTCAGTGCATTCCTATACAGAGCTTTATACCTTGTATAGTATGTATGTATACTTCCCTACCTAGATCTGTAAGAGTTTATAATCTTGGCAAATTGTGTTTTCTAGGTATGGGAGGACATGGCTATGGTGGAGCTGGTGATGCAAGTTCAGGTTTTCATGGTGGTCATTTCGTACATATGAGAGGGTTGCCTTTTCGTGCAACTGAAAATGACATTGCTAATGTGAGTAATTTTTAATAACTATTAGTGGTTTTATACTTATCCTGGTATCTACATTTTTAAGCATTCTTAATGGTCTCGTGTTTATAGCTTAATACCAAAATCCCTTGAATATAAAAATAGATCTACCTTTAACTCTAATCACTGATGGATATTTTTGTATCCATTGTGTGTTAACCTACATAGGATTCAAGCAAGTAAAAAGCGACATTCATGAAGTCCAGTTAAGAATATAATGAAAGACTGATCCGCATAGAATGGTGATGACTGTATACCATGTTGTGCTGGTGTCTTTTGTTGTACTGTTTTTTTTGTTTTGTTTTTTGAGACGGAGTCTTGCTCTGTCGCCCAGGCTAGAGTGCAGTGGCGTGATCTCGGCTCACTGCAACCTCTGCCTCCCGGGTTCAAGTTATTCTCCTGCCTCAGCCTCCTGAGTAGCTGGGATTACAGGCACACTCCACCGTGCCTGGCTGATTTTTTTTGTACTTTTAGTAGAGACGGGGTTTCGCCATGTTGATCAGACTGTTCCTGACCTTGTTATCTGCCTGCCCCAGCCTCCCAAAGTGCTGGGATTACAGGCGTGAGCCACCACGCCTGGTCTGTATTAGATTTTGAAAGAGTGAATATATAAGTATTAATGATTTGGTTTTGCTTTCTAGGCTAGATAGTGATTAGAAACTGAGGAGTTGAAAATAACAGAAATAGATACTGCTGTTGTCATTGATGTGAAACTGGTTGGTTTCAGATTTGTTAGGAAGTCAGCAAACTTCAGTTGACAGGCTGAATCCGGTCACACCATTCCTCTACCTGTTGAGTAGTTACATTAGAGACCCAATGGCCATTCAGACCAAAAGTACTATCTGGCTTTAAATGCAATAGTTTGCTCTAGATCTTACTGGGAATCAATTGGCCTGAGTTCCAAGTGCTTTTAATGATAGTTTAAAACCTGGCTATCTTGTGATTAGAACCAAATGGTACCTTTTGGGGAACAATTTCATATAGTTTTAAATAGTAGGTTTATTCAAACCCCATGGTTCCAAATCATGATATCCCCATTTCTCTCTCTCTCTCTCTCTGTATTTTTTTGAGACGGAGTCTCCCACTCTGTCTCCCCAAGGCTGGAATGCAGTGGCGTGATCTTGGCTTACTGCAGGCTCCTCCCGGGTTCAAGCGATTCTCTGTCTCAGCCTTCTGAGTAGCTGGGATTACAGGCGTGAGCCACTGCATCCCGCCTATCTCCTTATTTTAAAAGCAGTAAATTCTTTACATTATCCCTAAGTGTATACTCTGTATACATTCACAGAAGCTCTGTAGTTGACTTAAGTTATTAGTCTGGCAGGGCAATTTCCTAATTGATGAGGAAAAATCAAAGTATGTCGTAATTTACTTTTAATATTCTCAATAGAAAAGTAAGTAACAGGTGTTTTCTTTTATTTAGTTCTTCTCACCACTAAATCCAATACGAGTTCATATTGATATTGGAGCTGATGGCAGAGCCACAGGAGAAGCAGATGTAGAGTTTGTGACACATGAAGATGCAGTAGCTGCCATGTCTAAAGATAAAAATAACATGCGTAAGTGATGTCTTTGGCACGTTTATTTCCTCCATGTGAATTTACAAAGTAAGAGGCTCTAAGGTGTGTAGGCAACGCTTGGCAATTGTTGGGATCTAAAACCATTTGACCTCTATAATGGCTTTTTGTGGGCTTTATATATTGCTGTACTAGTAATTGATAAGCATACTTTGTTTAATATTACTTAACTGATCTTTTTTAGAAAGCTTGTATTGATGAATTTGATCCATCATTCCTTTCTCCCGTTACTCTTTTTTTCTTAAAGAACATCGATATATTGAACTCTTCTTGAATTCTACTCCTGGAGGCGGCTCTGGCATGGGAGGTTCTGGAATGGGAGGCTACGGAAGAGATGGAATGGGTATGTAAAGTTTTTAAAATATGCAGGGTTAGCTACTTATCAATGAGTCTCAATTTTTTTTCTTTTCTTTTTTTTTTTTTTAAAGATAATCAGGGAGGCTATGGATCAGTTGGAAGAATGGGAATGGGAAACAATTACAGTGGAGGATATGGTACTCCTGATGGCTTGGGTGGTTATGGTAAGTATCTCTAGTTCAGTTTGTGTTAGTCCCCATATGTAGTGCAAACTTTAAAGTGCAGGTATTACTTTTATTACTTTATGCACAGATATCTCCTGCTGAGTGATTCTTAATATCTTTTTCTTAAGGCCGTGGTGGTGGAGGCAGTGGAGGTTACTACGGGCAAGGTGGCATGAGTGGAGGTGGATGGCGTGGGATGTACTGAAAGCAAAAACACCAACATACAAGTCTTGACAACAGCATCTGGTCTACTAGACTTTCTTACAGATTTAATTTCTTTTGTATTTTAAGAACTTTATAATGACTGAAGGAATGTGTTTTCAAAATATTATTTGGTAAAGCAACAGATTGTGATGGGAAAATCTGTTTTCTGTAGGTTTATTTGTTGCATACTTTGACTTAAAAATAAATTTTTATATTCAAACCACTGATGTTGATACTTTTTATATACTAGTTACTCCTAAAGATGTGCTGCCTTCATAAGATTTGGGTTGATGTATTTTACTATTAGTTCTACAAGACGTAGTGTGGTGTAATTTTAGAAGATAATGGTTCACCTTTGCATAAACTGCAAGTCTTAAGCAGACATCTGGAATAGAGCTTGACAAATAATTAGTGTAACTTTTTTCTTTAATTCCTTCTGGACAACACTGTAAATATAAAGCCTAAAGATGAAGTGGCTTCAGGAGTATAAATTCAGCTAATTATTTCTATATTATTATTTTTCAAATGTCATTTATCAGGCATAGCTCTGAAACGATTTAAGAGGTATTGATTTCTGAATATTCATAATTGTGTTACCTGGGTATGGGAGTGTTGGAAGTTTGTTCTAGCCCTAAATTTTGGAGTAAAATCCCTTCAGCACTTGACCGAAATACCAAAAATGTCTCCAAAAAATTGATAGTTGCAGGTTATTGCAAGATGTCTTAAGAGTAGGGTTAAGGTTCTCAGTGACACAAGAATTCAGTATAAGTACATAGGTATTTACTATGGAGTATAATTCTCACAAATGTATTTTAAGTTTTCTGCCCAATAGAGCATATGGTTTTTAAATAACTGTATAAATGATGACTTTTAAAAAATGTAAGCAACAAGTCCATGTCATAGTCAATTAAAACAATCCTGCAGTTGGGTTTTGTATCTGATATCTGCTTGGAGTTTTAGTTTAAAGAATCTATATGTAGCAAGGAAAAGGTGCTTTTTAATTTTAATCCCTTTGATCAGTATGGCTTTTTTCCAAATTGGCTAATGGATCAAAATGAAACCTGTTGATGTGAAATCAGTTCTTGAACTTGTTACTTGTTTTTGCCAGAAATGTTATTAATAAATGTCAATGTGGGAGATAATAATAGTATGGCGTCTGTCCTAGAATGCTTTGTGTCAGTTACTAATTCAAAAATCAGATTGGTAGAAGGTACTACATACGATGTCTACGATTTAGGAGAGGGAGCCCTGGGGCAGCCTATATGTGTGGAGCCTCTTGATGGAAGCTATGATTCATCTTAATGCTTGTACCCACTTCCTTTAATGAGCAATTTAAATAATAGGGCATACACCACTTGTCTTTTTTGAAAGTTACATGTGTTTTATTTTCCCAGGATTACCCTCTTAACATAAGCAGTAAAGGTATATACAGTATTAATGAAACCAAAGTTGCCCTTTTAAAGCAGGCTAATTTTCCAAATCTTTATTTAATTCATAAAATTCACATTTTATTTTTTAAACATAGGTTAGAAGAATTACAATTGTAATTCCTTGGCACCATGATAGCATTATTGTGGTGGTACTGCTAGGTGAGGGAATGGTATGTTAAGTCTGTTTTGAAAAGTAAAACGAATACGAGTTCACAATCACAAAAAAAAAACAGATTGTTAAAAGTTCTGTAACCAAAAAATCCAAAGTCAGCATAGTTTTTAAATAAGCCAAAACTACATGGAGCAAGTTGCTGTCATAAAAGCTGCCTAAAAAAAAAAAAAGTCAGTGGTGATACATGAGTTTTGAAAAGTGAGAAACTTAAAGGGTGACTAAAAATCATGGTTTGGTGAATGAAATCAGCCTTGGAATTTAAGCAACTTAAGTCACATTTAAAAATTTGTTCTAAGCACAGTAATAAAAAAGCCTATTTGAAAATTTTCATTTTTGCTTATTCAATAATCATAAAAATGTTAGCCCATCCCACCTATCAATATAAAATGGTTCAAGAATATAATTCCTGTCTTGAGGACATTTCTATCAGTATTCAAGAAAGACCATCTAAAAATCTGTGTCACATCTGACACCTCAAAAGCTGACTGGAAATTTACGGGTTTTGGAGAAAATAGATCTTCAAGTATACTTAGGCTATTCAGAAAATTTTAAATTTCATAGAAGTATATATTCATGAGGAAAAGATCCTGCAGTATTAATAAGCAACTCCTTTGTGGGCAGGGAGGTACCTAGGATTAACCACTAAATACAATGCTCTTAATCCATAAATTTCCTATGTATTTTTTATAGGCTCACAAACTTAAAGTGCACAGTTAAAAATTAATGTAAAAAATAGGATACTGAATGGTGATAGTGTTATGTGACTATTCAGAGGTAATTTATACAAGTTAAATTCTTGGTATGCCATAAGCAATATAACTTGGATTAGTGTTCAGTAGTCAGCTTGAAATAGGTCAAGTGTACTGGCCAGGTGCGGTGGCTCATTCCTGTAATCCCAGTATTTTGGGAGGCCGAGGCAGGTGGATCACCTGAGGTCAGGAGTTCGAGACCAGCCCGGCCAACATGGTGAAACCCTTTTTCTACCAAAAATACAAAATTAGCTGGGTATGGTGGCACATGTCTAATCCCAGCTACTTGGGAGGCTGAGGAAGGAGAACTGCTTGAATCCGGGAGGTGGAGATCGTGCCATCTTGTTGCGTAGCACTCCAACCTACGCAACAAGAGTGAAACTCCATCTCGAAAAAAAGAAATAGCTCAAGTACGTATATTTCATCATCTCAATGCCCTTGGCATAGAGGTGCTCAATGGACATGGTGAAATTTTACTGTGGATGTATACAGGTAGGCCACTACAATGTGATGCTTCCTAAAATTTACTCCAATGAAAATGTTAATACAAAATTTTTTGAACCGAACTCTAATACATTAGCAAAGCAAAGTTCTGATTTTTTTTCTCACTTCTAACGCTTAGAGGAGAGGATCTTCATAAGGAGCCTGTAATATCTCCTATTATTACATACTTTTTTTTCTGAGGAGGGATTTGTGTTTTCATCTTTGAATTGGGGTCTGAGTCACCCCTTAAAAAATAGCAATTTAGTGAAACAGCATATGGGAAGATCTATAAATCAGGGAAAGAAAGATGGTTATATGTGGGAGGCTGAGGCGGGCAGATCACTTGAGGTCAAGAGTTCAACATCAGCCTGGCCAACATGGTGAAACCCCATCTCTACTAAAAATTAAAAAAAATCAGCCGGGCGTGGTGGTGTGTGCCTGTAATCCCAGCTATTCAGGAGGCTGAGGCAGGAGAATCACTTGAACCCAGGAGGTAGAGGTTGCAGTGAGCCAAGATCTCGCCACTTCACTCTAGCCTGGGCAACAGAGACTCCGTCTAAAAAAAAAAAAAAAAAAAAAAAAAAGATGGTTATATGTAACTTCCTTTCAAGATTAGAAGGAAAAAAGTTGGGGCCGAGGCCAAATAATGCCTCTCTTAATTTAATCCACTGTAGCTGAAAATCAGCAGCAAGCACAACAATAACTGATTTTTAAAAAGACCAAGAGGAAATTTTGTAGGACAAAATATTGGCCCTGTCTAATGCAAAAGAAGCAATGGGAGAGGGGGAGAAGAAAGGGCAAATAAATATAGTTGAAATCTTACAAAGATAATGAAAATCTGTTGAATTAGAATATTAATACTTCTAAAAAGTTTTATGCATTTCCAGTCTCAGAACTCTGAAGCTTTAAAGTGCATTAAGAGAATTGCAGGCACCACCAAATTGACAGAATTCAGAAGAAAAAAACAATCTGAAGCCTTATTTTTAAGAAGGCCTTTACAAGATAAGGCAAGTTATGTTAACTCTGCTATCTGGCCTTTTAATGAGCTACATGATTTTTAAGCATGCTGTGTTGAAAATTAATTTTGAATAACAATGGGGAAGGAAATATCATATAACTTGTAATTTCCATGATCTGAATATGTAGAAGATAAACTGGTACCAAATACTGACCGAAAGCTGCTTAAGAAGAGCTGTCTGGTTACCTTTGTATACAACATCATAACATTCATTGTAGGTAATTTCATACATAAGGATTTAGTTCTGGAGTCTCAGGGCAAGTTAGATGAACATCTCTGAATCAGCAATGCATGACAGGAATCACAAACCCGTACTGGTTTTGGTGAAGAAGGCAAAGGTAGTTCGTTGTCAGAGCAGGCATTACAGAAAATTTCCCCACAGTTTCTACAGTGGTGCTATTAAATAAATCAGAGGGGAAAAAATAAAACTTTAATAAGAAGCATTTTTGCACCCCAAATTTTGAGACTCACTTCCTACCTCCCTTACCTTTCTCTTAGAGAGTGAGAATTCCTTTTCACAAAGTTTACAATGTGTTGCTTCTTTGTCTTTCAGCCAAACCAGTCCCTAGTAGGAAGAAAATATTAATGCTCAAATTGGTAACACTAAAAATTATATGTGAAAACTTTTCCCCCAAGAACATTATTTATAGGGATATATGAAGAATGGAAAATAAGTTATTTTCTTTGAGAGATATATATATTTGTAGATAAAATATGTATGGAATTAGCCTCAAAATATTCTTGGTGGGGGACGGGGATGTGGATTAAGTATAAAAACAAGATTGCAGCCAGGCGACGATGGCTCACACCAGTAATTCCAGCTACTCGGGAGGCTGAGGTGAGAGGATCACTTGTGGTCTAGAGTTCGAGACCAAGCTGGGCGACATAGAGTCTGTCTCTTAAAAAATAAAAATTGAAAAAATGAAAAATCAGGACTGCACATGATAAATATTGAATATAGGCAATGGTTCATTTTACTCTTTCTATACAATTGTGTATGTTAGAATATACACATGTAAAAATGCTTTAAAGAGGTAAAAATCTGTTACTGATGGGAATTCTCTTCAGGAAAAGAAACTTAAAGATTAAAAGAACCTTAAAAGTACTCCAACAGCATTTTATTTTTTAAATGTTTGTGGGTACATAGTAGTTACATATTTATGGGGTACATGGGATGTTTTGATACAGGCATGCGATGTGAAATAAGCACATCATGGAGAATGGGGTATCCTAGTCCAACAATGTTAAAGATAAATTCTCACTGTGTGAAATGCAATAGGTTGGCACTATGTATAACTTATACCTTAAGACCCTAAAATTTGAAGGAAATTAGGGAAATCAGATATTGGAGTTCATTATTTTATAAGACCTCTTTAGGAGGCCGAGGCAGGAGGATTGCTTGAAGCCAGGAAGACTGCCCTGAGGAACACAAACTCCATCTTTACAAAAAAATTAACCAGGCTGCGTGGCATAAGCCTATAGTTGCAGCTACTCTGGAAGCTGAGAAGGGAGAATCGCTTAAGCCCAGGAGTTTGAGGCTGCAGTGAACTATGATTGTGCCACTGCACTAGAGCCTGAGCAACAGAGTGAGACCCTGTCTCCAGAAAAAAGGGGGGGGAAAAAAGGACCTCACCTTAAGAAGTTTTACATGGCTATTTCCCTCAACTTTTATAACATATTTAATAGCTGCTATGTAAACGTTAGTAAAAAATGGATGTAAGTAGTCTTAGGCAGTATTTATAACAACTTGACCTTTTTTTTTTCTTTTTTTTTTTTTTTGAAAAGAGACAGAGTCTCACTCTGTTGCCCAGGCTGTAGTGCAGTGATGCAATCTCAGCTCACCGCAACCTCTGTCTCCCGAGTTCAAGTGATTCTCCTGCCTCCGCCTCCCTGTAGCTGGGATTACAGGCACACGCCACCATGCCCGGCTAATTTTTATATTTTTAGTAGAGATGGGGTTTCAAAATGTTGGCCAGGATAGTCTCAAACTCCTGATCTCAGGTGATCCGCCCACCTCGGCCTCCCAAAGTGCTGGGATTACAGGCATAAGCCACCACGCCCAGCCTACTTGACCCATTGTTAACCAGCTTGCTTAACCAATCTTGGCTAGAAAGACCTTTTTTCCCCTATGAAGGCAACTTTGTTAGATGATTATCAGCTTTACAATGAGAAGACCCAGATGAAGGAGGAGACTCAATACTGATTGATTTCCTAGAACATGTTCCTAAAACAGCCCAGACCAAAGAACCCAAGTATAACAGAAGATTCCAACTTGGACATGGAGCAACTGCAACCTATAAATTACTACTGAAGCACAGGAACCTTTATTACCTATCACAGGAACCCTATTACCTTAGAGAGAAAAATTCTCTAAGAAAGAAAGGCCCATAGGCACATTTCTAAAAACATGAGTTTTCTTAAAAGACTTCCAAAAGCAGAATTCTTTGAAGAAAAAAAAAGACTAAACATTCACAGATCAAGATCACAAGGTTAATTTCAGGTCTTTTTGTTTCATTCACAGTCTTAATAACTAGCACTTATTGTACAGCAGAGCTAATACAGTGTTGGCCACTGCATGTGAGGAAGTCTAAGTCTCCTTAGAACACAGGATTATAAGGGCTTTTTTTTTTTTAAACTAGATAGTTCATATCAGACAAACACCAGCAAAGAGTCAGATGGCTTGAACCATAGAATTTTTTTTTTTTTTTAATGCAGGATGGGGGCCAGGTGCAGTGGCTCACACCTGTAATCCCAGCACTTTGGAGACTTTGAAAGGCCAAGGTGAGAGGCTCTCTTTAGACCAGGAGTTCAAGACCAACCTGGGCAACATAGCAAGACCCCATCTCTAAAAAAAAAAAAAAAAAATTAGCCAAGTGTGGTGGCATGCACCTGTAGTCCCAGCTACTTGGGAGGCTGAGGTGGGAGGATTGCTTCAACCCAGATGTTCAAGGTTACAGTGAGCTATGATTACGCCACTGCACTCCAGCTTGGGAAACAGAGGAAACTCTGTCTCTGAGGGTAAAAAAAAAAAAGGCAGCAGCAGGAAGGGACCCTAAAAGATAATCTAACTTGATGAAAACCATACAAAGGAAAGTGATTTGCCAAATGTCCCAAAGCCACCTAGTGGAAGCAGCTTGTAAGGGCGTTAGGTTCTGAAACAACCTTGCTGATTTTGAGACTAGGACTTTGGAGACTAGACCTTGAGACTAGGCCTTTGGAGACTTCTTTTCATTGAACTTACCTGCCGCCCTCCCAGGGAGAGAAGCTCACTTTAAGCTAAGCCTAGTGTGTCCCTGTGAAGGGATCTCAGACATGAGCACCTGTAGCCCTCTCATTTTACACATGAGAAAATTTAAAGCCTAGAGAGCTGACGCTGCCTGCTCAAGGAAACAGCCGTTTACCAGAAGAGCTAAGACTAGAACAGAACAACCTCTTGCTCTGCAAATAAACAGCAATTTTTCTCTGCCCAATTCCAGGATGTTAGCTGCTAGACTTACACCCCCTAGATAGGATACTATGGGATTCTTCTCTGGAGAAACTCACTGCTACAGAGAAAAGTACTGTAAATACTAAACATAAGCAGAGGGTACCCAATAGTTCACTAATCACAGCAGATTTCTCTATGGTGAGGCCTACTAGTCTACAACAACCCACCCAACCAACATACACACAAGGTTTCCAATAACCCTTATTTGTGCCTTCTAGTGAAATTGGGGGATATCACAACATTTGAGAAAACTTCAGAGACTCGATAATGAGGCCGGGTACAGTGGCTTACACCTGTAATCCCACCACTTTGGGAGACTGAGGTGGGAGGATCACTTGAGCCCAGGAGTTTGAGACCAGCCTGGGCAACACAGTGAGACTCCCACCATCTCTAAAAAATAAAAATTAGTGGGGTATGGTGATGTATACCTGTGGTCCTACAACTCAGGAGGCTGAGGAGGGAGGATTGCTTGAATCCAGAAGTTCAAGCTTACAGTGAACTATGATGGAGTCACTGCACTCCAGCCTGGGCAACAGAGACACTTTCTCTAAAAAAAATTTTTTTAATTAAAGAAAAACATTTTTTAATGATAATATCAAACACAAAATATGACAGGATGCTATTTTTTAAAGGAAAAATTAGCAAATAATAGTCCATTGAATGTTAAAAATATGCCTGCAGAAAAAATATCCCACAGAAGGTTACACCTGAATCTAACCAAGGCTTTATTTTATTTTATTATTTAGATGGAGTCTCGCTCTGTCGCCCAGGCTGGAATGCAGTAGTAGGATCTCGGCTCACTACAACATCCGCCTCCCGGGTTCAAATGATCCTCTTACCTCAGCCTCCCAAGTAGGTGGGGCTACAGGCGCACACCACCATGCCTGGCTATTTTTTTTTTTTTTTTTTTTGAGATGGAGTCTTTGCTTTGTCACCCAGGCTGGAGTGCAGTGGCATGATCTTGGCTCACTGCAAGCTCCGCCTCCCGGGTTTATGCCATTCTCCTGCCTCAGCCTCCCGAGTAGCTGGGACTACAGGTGCCCGCTACCACACCCGGCTAATTTTTTGTATTTTTAGTAGAGACGGGGTTTAACCATGTTAGCCAGGATGGTCTCGATCTCCTGACCTTGTGATCCGCCTGTCTCGGCCTCCCAAAGTGCTGGGATTACAGGCGTGAGCCACCGCGCCCGGCCGCCTGGCTAATTTTTACATTTTTAGTAGAGATGGGGTTTCACCATGTTGGCCAGGTTGATCTCGAACTCCTGACCTCAGGTCGATCCACCTGGCTCAGCCTCCCAAAGTGCTGGGATTACAGCCATGAGTCACCGTGCTTGGCCTAATCAAGGCTTTAGATTTAACTTCCAGTTCATAGGCAACAAGTAGACAGGAATAAGTAAACACTACAAACATTCAGAGAAAATCCAGAATGTGAAAAACTGTTTAGGATGGCTGTTCCAGACTCTTCAGCTGGTCAATAGCATGGAAAAGAAAAAAATCAACTCACATATGAATCCAGTTTCCACATAAAAAAACTGGGAAAAGCAGATAATATTCTGTTAAAGATAGATGTGAGTAATAAGTATAAGGCAAAACAAAGTAATAACACAAAATACAGGAGAGATACTATAAAGAGGAGAGTGCAATTGAGAAGCAGATGGGGCTTCTAAGGTACTGGTCGTGTTCTATTATCGCTAACCTAAGCAGAGAATACACAAGTTTTTGTTTTGTTTTGTTTTGTTTTTTTAGAGATAGAATTTTGTTCTTGTTGCCCAGGCTGCAGTGCAATGGCATGATCTCAGCTCACCAGAACCTCCGCCTCCCGGGTTCAAGCGATTCTCCTGCCTCAGGCTCCTGAGTAGCTGGGGTTATAGGCATGTGCCACTATGCCTGGCTAATTTTGTATTTTTAGTAGAAACAGGTTTCTCCATGTTGGTCAGGCTGGTCTCGAACTACTGACCTCAGGTGATCTGCCCGTCTCGGCCTCCTAAAGTGCGTGAGCCACCGTGCCTGACCCCACAAGTGTTTTTAAGTTGTACTATATATGCACTCTCATATGCATATTTCACAAAACTTTTTTTAGAGTTTACATAATGATGGTTTTGGCAAATATCCATGTATCCACACATCTTTTTTGTTTGTTTGTTTGTTTTTTGAGGCAGAGTCTCACCCTGTTGCCCAGACTGGAGCGCAATGGTGCGATCTTGGCTCACTGTAACCTCCGCCTCCCGGGTTCAAGCAATTCTCCTGCCTCAGCCTCCCAAGTAGCTGGAATTACAGGCATGTCCCACCACGCCCGGCTAATTTTTTCTTTTGTATCTTTAGTAGAGATGAGGTTTCACCATGTTGGCCAAGCTAGTCTCTAACTCCTGACCTTGTGGTCCACCTGCCTTGGCCTCCCAAAGTGCTGGGATTACAGGCATAAGCCACTGCGCCCAGCCTCCACCCATCTTTTTTTTTTTTTTTTTTTGAGACAGAATCTTGCTCTGTCACCCAGGCTGAAATGCGGTGGCATGATCTCAGCTCACTGCAACCTCCACCTCCCAGGTTCAAGTGATTCTCCTGCCTCAGCCTCCCAAGTAACTGGGACTAAAGGTGCGTGCCACCACGCTCAGCTAATTTTTGTATTTTTAATAGAGGCGGCGTTTCACCATGTTGCCCAGGATGGTCTCAATCTCTTGACCTTGTGATCCACCCGCCTTGGCCTCCCAAAGTGCTGGGATTACAGGTGTGAACCACTGCGTCCGGCCCCATCTTCTTTTTTTTTTTTTTTTTTTTGAGATGGAGTCTGGCTCTGTCGCCCACGCTGGAGTGCAGTGGCTGGATCTCAGCTCACTGCAAGCTCCGCCTCCCGGGTTTACGCCATTCTCCTGCCTCAGCCTCCCGAGTAGCTGGGACTACAGGCGCCCGCCACCTCGCCCGGCTAGTTTTTTTGTATTTTTTAGTAGAGACGGGGTTTCACCGTGTTAGCCAGGATGGTCTCGATCTCCTGACCTCGTGATCCGCCCGTCTCGGCCTCCCAAAGTGCTGGGATTACAGGCTTGAGCCACCGCGCCCGGCCAGCTTCTTAAAAAGTGTGAGGATACAGCCTGGCGAGGTGGCTCACACCTGTAATCCCAGCACTTTGGGAGGCTGAGACAGGCAGATCACCTGAGGTCAGGAGTTAGAGACCAGCTTTGCTAACATGGTGAAACCCTATCTCTACTAAATATATAAAAATTAGCTGGGCATGGTGGTGGGTGCCTGTAATCCCAGCTACTTGGGAGGCTGAGGCAGGAGAATCGCTTGAACCCAGGAGGGGGAGGTTGCAGTGAGCCGAGATCACGCCATTGTACTCCAGCCTTGGTGGCAGAGGAAGACTGTCTCCAAAAAAAAAAAAAAAAAAAAAAAACACGTGAGGATAAAATAAAGGTATATTCAGATACACAAATTATTATTTTTTTCTTTTTTTAAATTTTGGTAGAGACAAGGGCTTGCTATACTACCCAGGCTGGTCTCAAACTCCTGGCCTAAAGCAATTCTCCCACCACAGGCTCTTAAAGTACTGGGGTTACAGGTATGAGCTACCATGCCCAGTCTCCAGATGTGTAAATTCTTACAACCTCTATCTTCATTCACCATTTTCAGGAAGCTACTGAAAGATGTGTTGCCCAAAATAAGGGAGTATACCAAGAGAGAAGTTACAGAATTCAGGCAAGAGGAGCTCCCACAAAGAGGGAAGGTAAAGGAAATTCTGAGAATACCAGCAAAGGGAAACATGAGCAGTAAAGTGGAGAACTCCTGAAGTTGGAGGCAAGGCATCAAAGAAAAAGTAATGACCTAACCAATTACCTGATATATTTTACCATGTGGAAAACTTTATCAAGAAGTTTTTTTTAATAGAGGTGTTTCAAGGTATGAGAAAACTCAAATGTTATACAACTAATTTGTTTTTAAAAAGAGAGGGGCGGCTGGGTGCGGTGGCTCACGTCTGTAATCCCAGCACTTCGGGAGGCTGAGGTGGGCGGATCACGAAGTCAGGAGTTCTAGACAAGCCTAGTCAATATGGTGAAACCCCATCTCTACTAAAAATACAAAAATCAGGTGGCACGTGCCTGTAATCTCAGCTACTCAGGAGGCTGAGGCAGAAGAATCACTTGAACCTGGGAGGTGGAGGCTGCAGTGAGTTGAGATCATGCCACTGCACTTCAGCCTGGGCAACAGAGGCAGACTCCATCTCAAAAAAAAAAAAAAAAAAGAGGGCAATTATTAACTCCACAGGAAGAATAAAGTAGTTCAAGTAAGAAAACATAATCACAGTACCTGGCTCAGCAAGGAACAACATTTAAATAGTCATAATAAAAAATTCAGAGTAGGGGCTAGACACGGTGGCTCACACCTGTAATCCCAGCACTTTGGGAGGCCGAAGCAGGTGAATCACCTGAGGTCAGGAGTTTGCGACCAGCCTCGCCAACATGGCGAAACTGTCTCTACTAAAAATACAAAAATTAGCCGGGTGTGGTAGGACGCACCTGTAGTCCCAGCTACTCGGGAGGCTGAAGCAGGAGAATCGCTTGAACCCAGGAGGCAGAGGTTGCAGTGAGCTGAGATCGTGCCACTGCACTCCAGCCTGGGTAACAGAGCGAGACCCCGTCTCAAAAAAAAAAAAAAAAAAAAAAGAAAAGAAAAAAAATAGCTGGCCTTGGTGGCAGGTGCCTGTAATTCTAACTGCTGGGGAGGCTGAGGCAGGAGAATCACCGAACCCTGGAGGCAGAGGTTGCAGTGAGCTGAGATCATGCCATTGCACTCCAGCCTGGGAATCACCGAACCCTGGAGGCAGAGGTTGCAGTGAGCTGAGATCATGCCATTGCACTCCAGCCTGGGTGAAGACGCAAGACTCCGTCTCAAAAAAATATATAGAATAAGACAGGTATGGTGGATCATGCTTGTAATCCCAGCACTTCAGGAGGCCAAGACCGGAGGACTGCCTGAGGACAGGAGTTCAAGACCACTCTAGACAACACAGCAGATACTGTCTCTACAAAAAATGTAAAAATTAGCCAGGCGAGGTGACACGCACCTGTGATCCCAGCTACTCAGGAGGCTGAGGCAAGAGGACAGCTTAAGCCCAAGAGTGTGAGACTGCAGTGAACTATGATTGTGCCAGTGTACTCCAGCCTGGGCAACACAGCAAGACCCCATCTCAAACAAAATAATAAATAAAATAACATAAATAAAATATATATATAAAGTAAATGAATGCCACAAAAAACTTTACTTAATTATACTGGGAGACCGGAAAGACCAAAATGAGAGTGAGCAAAACTCTACATCCACCATATGAAGAAGTTAATATATAAGTCTAAAACTGCTGAATCAACAGCAAATAGTACATACTGAACATTAGTTAGAAATACAGGGATAAATGCCAGAAGAAACAGCTAAAAAACTGAAAGTAGCTCCCTTTGGGTGGCAGGAGCTAGGGCAGATAAAGGACAAGGGAGTGAAGAACAAGAGACTGCTACCATCATCGTTATTATTATTTATATTATTTGGTGTTAAATCTTCTTAGTATTATTATTATTATTATTTTTTTTTTTTTTTTTTGAGACGGAGTCTCGCTCTGTCACCCGGGCTGGAGTGCAGTGGCCGGATCTCAGCTCACTGCAAGCTCCGCCTCCCGGGTTCACGTCATTCTCCTGCCTCAGCCTCCTGAGTAGCTGGGACTACAGGCGCCCGCCACCTCGCCCGGCTAGTTTTTTGTATTTTTTAGTAGAGACGGGGTTTCACCGTGTTAGCCAGGATGGTCTCGATCTCCTGACCTCGTGATCCACCCGTCTCGGCCTCCCAAAGTGCTGGGATTACAGGCTTGAGCCACCGCGCCCGGCCAGTATTATTTTTTTTAAATGATTTTCATGTAACATTTTTTTGTCACCCAGGCTGGCGTGCAGTAGCGCGATCAAGGCTCCCTGTAGCCTCAACCTCCCAGGTTCAAGTAATCCTCCCACCTCAGCCTCCCAAGTAGCTGAGACTACAGACCTGCACCACCACACCTGGCTAATTTTTTCTTATTATTTAGTAGAAACAAGGTCTATGTTGCCCAGGCTAGTCTTGAACACCTGGCCACAGGCAATCCTCCTGCCTCGGCCCCTCCAAGTGCTGGGATTACTGGTGTGACACTTCTTGATTTTAAAAAATGAAGTTGTTGGGTAGGAACAACTGTCACTGAAGTGATCACACAGACACTGTCCTTTCTTCTATGTTGTAGCAAGGATTCAGACACATTCACAACCATACTGGTAAGCTGTACCAACCACTTTCACTCACATGCATTAACCTACTCAATATTCAGAGCAACCCTATGCAGAATCATCAGCCTATTTCAGAAGAGGAAGCTGAGGCTCAATGAGGATACACGACTTGCTGAAAGTAAAAGAACTAGTAAGTAATAGACTGGCATAGGAACTCAAGATTCTCAGGTTCATAGGCAATTTCACTCTATCAAGCCATACTTTGTAGGAAAGTAAAATTATTTCTAAGGTCAGTTTCTTTCTTTCTTTCTTTTTTTTTTTTTTGAGATAGAGTCTTGTTCTGTTGCTCAGGCTGGAGTGCAATGGCGTGATCTCTGCTCATTGCAACCTCCACCATCTGGGCTCAAGCAATTCTCCTGCCTCAGCCTCCTGAGTAGCTGGGATTACAGGCGCCCACTACCATACCTGGCTAATTTTTGTATTTTTAGTAGAGAGGGGGTTTCACCACGTTAGCCAGGCTGGTATCAAACTCCTGACCTCAAATGATCCACCTGCCTCGGCCTCCCAAAGAGCTGAGATTACAGGCGTGAGCCACTGCACCCAGCCTCTAAGGTCAGTTTCTAAAGGAATGTTATTAATAATGTGACTCTAGGGGTACAGGGAAGAGATGAACTCCCAGCATCCAAGCTCCTCATTCAGTGCTTTGGCCTCTTTATATCCTGGGATTCATCAATAATACATTAGATTCACACAGGGCTTTACCTTCCATTAGAGACTTTCACATACCTTCCCAGTTTAGGAAAACGTTCTACTCACCTGCAATGCTTTGTTGGCTTCTTTTATGTCTTCAATTTTAAGTTTTGATCTAAAAAGATTACAAATAGGTCCAAATTTCAGTACACATATTTAAATATAGAACATTCAGTATTTCAGTAGGTATTGGTATTTCATAGGATACAAAATTATGTATAGTATATGATCTTTATGGTCTTCTCTGGCTAGTGGAATATTTCATATTCTCCTATATTTTCTAAATGTCCTAAAGCAAAAATATTTTAGGTTTAAAACTTGCTTTTTAAGAAATACTGGCATTTTCATGTGATCATGACAATATTAATAGCTATCATTTATTGTAGGTTTACTCTGTGCCTTTGCATGCATAATCTCACGTAATCTATACAAAAACCTATTTTAAAGATGAAGAAATGTCTGATGAAGTTTAGTCACTTGTAAGAGGTCACAGAGCTGGCAACCGGGGGAGCCAGGATTCAAACCCTTGTCTGTGACCCCAAAGGGCACATGCTAACCATTATGCACGCTATTTCTCTAGCAAATACAGAAGAGCTAAGGAAGAAAATACTGTGAGCCAGGCGTGGTGGCTCAGCACTTTGTGGGGCCAAGGAGGGTGAATCATCTGAGTTCAGGAGTTCGAGACCAGCCTGGTCAATATACAGTGAAACTCCATCTCTACTAAAAATACAAAAATTAGCTGGAAATAGTGGTACACGCCTGTAGTCCCAGCTACTTGGGAAGGTGAGGCAGGAGAATCGCTCGAACCCAGGAGGCAGAGGTTTCAGTGAACCAAGATCACACCACTGCACTCCAGCCAGGGTGACAGAGCGAGACGCCATCTCTCAAAAAAAGCAACAAAAAAGAAAATACTGTGAAAGACATAGCTGCAAATACTTTTCCACTTTTTTGATGAAGTCTCGTTCTGTTACCCAGGCTGCAGTACAGTGGCACGATCTCAACTCACTGCAACCTCCACCTCGTAGGTTCAAGTGATTCTCCTGCCGCAGTTTCTTGAGTAGCTGGGATCAGAGGCACCCGCCACCACTCCCAGGCTAATTTTTGTATTTTTAGTAGAGACAGGGCTTCACCATGTTGGCCAGGCTGGTCTTGAACTCCTGACTTCAAGTGATCCGCCCATCTTGGTCTCCCAAAGTGCTGGGACTACAGGTGTGAGCCACCAAGCCTGGCACTTTTCCACTTTTGAAAATATGTATGTTGGGCCAGGTGCCATCGCTCATGCCTGTAATCCCAGCACTTTGGGAGACGGAGGTGAGCAGACCGCCTGAGGTCAGGAAGGAGTTCAAGACCAGCCTGGCCAACATGGGTGAAACCCCATCTCTACTAAAAATACCAAAAAAATTAGCTGGGCGTGGTGAGGGGCGTCTGTAATCCCAGCTACTTGGGAGGCTGAGGCAGGGAGAATCACTTGGACCGGGGAAGCAGAGGTTGCACTGAGCCAAGATTGTGCCAATGAGCTCCAGCCTGGGCAACAGAGCAAGACACCACCTCAAAAAACAAGAAAAAGAAAAAAGAAAATACATGTATTGGAATCAACTTACTACCAAGTGGTATAACTTTTTTTTTTTTAGACGGAGTTTTGCTCTTTTACTCAGGCTGGAGTGAAATAGCATGATCTCGACTCACTGCAACCTCTGCCCCCAAGGTTCAAGCGATTCTCCTGCCTCAACCTCCCGACCAGCTGGGATTGTAGGCACCCGCCACCACACCCAGCTAATTTTTGTATTTTTAGTAGAGATGGGGTTTTGCCATGTTGGCTAAGCTGGTCTCAAACTCCTGACCTCAGGTGATCCACCCGCCTCGGCCTCCCAAAGTGCTAGGATTACACGTGAGCCACCGTGCCCAGCCCCAATTGGTATAATTTAATTTTGTTTCTTCTTTTAAAAAGAAAATACATATGTTAATGAAAATGCAAATTATAAAAAACAATATTTAATTACCTGTGATCCCATTACCCAGAGGTAATCTTCTCTATACATCTGTGTATATATTTTAAATGGAATAATTATCTACATAGTTTTCCATAACCAGCTATTTTCACAATATATCCTGAACAGCTTGCAGCTACTGACTTGTTACTGAGTGTCTGCCACATCATTATAGTAAATGGTTACTTGGTATATACAATGAAAAAGAATATAAAATAGTTTATATAATTATTATCTACTGTTAATCTTTCAACATGTTTCAAATTTTTCACCACAAAAGTTGTTTATTAAAATTACAATGACTAGTTCAGGCACGGTGGCTCCTACCTGTAATCCCAGCACTTTGGGATGCCGAGGTGGGCAGATCACTTGAGGTCAGGAGTTCCAGACCAGCCTGGCCAACATAGTGAAACCTCATCTCTACCAAAAATACAAAAATTAGCCAGGCATGGTGGTATGCACCTGTACTCCCAGCTACTCAGGTGGCTGAGGCAGGAAAATCGCTTGAACCTGGAAGGTGTAGGTTGCAATGAGCCAAGATCACACCACTGCCTTCCAGCTTGGGCAACAGAGCGAGACTCTTGTCTCCAAAAAAAAAAAAAACCAAACAACAACAACAAAATTGGAATGACTAAAACATCAGTATTAATTCTCTTATAAATGAAATTCCTGAATCAAATGATACATCAGATACTAAAGCCTCTACTACTGAAGCAGAACATTAAAAATCTGCTTTGCCCTATAAAATGCTCTTCATTCCAAGACATAAAAATGAAGTGTGAGTCTTTCACCCATCTCATATTGACTCTTATGGTGGAAATAATCAATGTAAAACTACACATTGTAAAAATACTGACATAATAATCACATTTTCTTGGCTAAACTCACATCTACAAAATGTGCCTCAGGAAAACTGACTCTGTTGGGAATAGTGGCCACAACAGTGATGATTTAATTGTGCTGTACAGAAAAATTGAATACGGAATTAAAATGGCTTAATGGTATTCACCACAGAAAATGTTTTCTTGGCTGGGCACAGTGGCTCACGCCTGTAATTCCAGCACTTTGGGAGGCCAAGGCAGGCAGATAACCTGAGGTCAGGAGTTCGAGATCAGCCTAGCCAACATGGTAAAACCCTGTCTCTACTAAAAATACAAAAATTAGCCGGGAGTGATGGCACACACCTGTAATCCCAGCTACTCTGGAGGCTGAGGCAGGAGAAACACTTGAATCCAGGAGGCAGAGGTTGCAGTGAGCCAAGATCATGCCACTGCATGCCAGCCTGGATGACAGAGCGACACTTGGTCTCGTGCCCGGCCTGGGAAATACTTTTTTATGAAAATTTACTGATATTGATAGATTTCTGATTTAAATGCCCTTATTCATAAATATGGACTCAAAAAAGCCTCTCTATGATACATATGGCCTAAGTGTCCTAAAGAAAGGAGCATCAGCTACAATTCCAATAACCATAATGTACAAGAATACCTTTCTCAGCCAGGCACGGTGGCTCACACCTGTAATCCCAGCACTTTGGGAGGCCAAGGTGGGTAGATCACCTGAGGTCAGGAGTTCGAGACTAGCCTGATCAACATCGTGAAATCCCACCTCTACTAAAAATACAAAATCAGCCAGATGTGGTGGCGCACATCCGTAATCCCAGCTACTCGGGAGGCTGAGGCAGGAGATTTTGATTTTACATATATAGCTGGTACTACTACTATATATATTTATATATACGTGTGTGTGTATATATATACATATAAATATATATAAATATATATTTACATATATATAGTATCTATAAATATATATTTACATATATATAGTATATATAAATATATATAGTAGTAGTACCAGCTACTCAGGAGGCTGAGACAGGAGAATTGCTTGAACCCAGGAGGCGGAGGTTGCAGAGAGCCGAGATTGCGCCACTGCACTCCAGCCTAGGTGACAGAGCAACTCTGTCTCCAAAAAAAAAGATAGATTTGGAATGCTTTAAACATTGACTATTCTTCTAATTACTATTCTTCTATATAATTACAGTAGACTAATTTAATAATTAAGGAAATGAAAATAAGCCTGAAAGGAAATATATACATATATGCATATATATACACACACACATATATAAATACATGTATATACGTATATATGTATATACATATATGTATGTATGTATGCATGTGTATACATATATACATATTCTCCTGTCTCAGCCTCCGAAGTAGCTGGGACTACAGGCACATGCCACCATGCCCATCTAATTTTGTATTTTTAGTAGAGATGAGGTTTCGCCATGTTGGCCAGGCTGCCCTCGAACTCCTGACCTCAAGTGATCTGCCCACCTCAGCCTCCCAAAGTGCTGGGATTACGGGCGTGAGCCACAACACCTGGCCCAAATCTATCTTTTTATAAGAATTCTTCAGGCCAGGTGTGGTGGCTCACACCTGTAATCCCAACACTTTGTGAGGCTGAGGAGGCGGGAGGATCATTTGAGCCCAGGAGTTTGAGATTAGCCTGGGCAACAGAGTGAGACCCCACCTCCATATAAAATATATAAATAAAAATGTAAAAAAGAATCAGTGGCTGACACCTGTAATATCAATGCTTTTGGAAGCCAAAGCGAGAGGACTGCTTGAGGCCAGAGTTTGAGACCAGCCTTAGGCAACATACTGAGACTGTCTCTATTTAATTTTTTTAAAAAAATAATCTTTCAGGCCAGGCGCGGTGGCTCACACCTGTAATCCCAGCAGTTTGGGAGGCCAAGGCGGGAGGATCACAAAGTCAGGAGATCAAGACCGTCCTGGCTAAAACGATGAAATCCCATCTCTACTACCAAAATACAAAAAAAATTAGCCGGGTGTGGTGGCAGGCGCCTGTGGAGGCTGAGGCAGGAGAATGGTGTGAACCCAGGAGGCGGCACTTGCAGTGAGCCGAGACAGCACCACTGCACTCCAGCCTGGACAACAGAGCAAGACTCCATCTCAGAAAAAAAAAAAAACAAAAAAACAATAACAATAATAATCTTTCAATAATAAGCTGATAAGAGTAAATATTTCAATTTTCAAACCCAGTAAGTAGAGGTTGCAGTGAGCCCAGATCACACCACTGTACTCCAGCCTGGGTGACAGAGTGAGACCCTGCCTCAAATAAATAAATAAAGGCAACATCTAGACATTTATATGATCATGCCTGTAATACAACTATAAAGTCTCTATTACGTATGAAGTGAGGCGCTGGGCGTGGTGGCTCATGCCTGTAATCCCAGCACTTTGGGAGGCCAAGGTGGGCAGATCACTGAGGTCAGGAGTTCAAGACTAGCCTGGCCAACATGGTAAAATGCTGTCTCTACTAAAAATTAGCCAGGTGTGGTGGCGGGCACCTATAATCCCAGCTACTCAGGAGGCTGGGGCAGAAGAATCACTTGAACCCAGGAGGCAGAGGTTGCAGTGAGCTGAGATAGCACCACTGCATTCCAGCCTAGGTGACAAGAGCAAAACTCCCTCTCACACACACACAAAAAAGTATTAGTTGGGGAATGGGTGAAAAGTAACACATATTCCTAGGTTTACTATTCCATGGTTTTAATATTAAACCGTTATGATCTTAGTAAATGCAAAGATGCTTATTTTTTATTGTGAGGATGGCTCACTGTTTAGTGTCTAGCACTTAGTATAGTGCCTGGCACATAGTAGAAGCTCAGTGTCTGTCAATAAATAAATGGAAAATAAGGTAATAAGCACTTTGCACAGGGTCTGCCTCAAAGTGCTCAATAAATAGACGTTAGATTGGAATTGAAATCTTGCTTATCAGAACCACAATGCGAATTGTTCTTTGAAAAGCTGTAAAGACAAAAACAGCTTTATCTTTTTGAGATCTAATATTTCCTTTTGTGGTTCTAGTGAATTACTCCTTCTTATGTCCTTGGAAATTGGTTGCATTATCTTTTAATGGAATCCCACCTTTAGCAACTCAGTCTCCATTCTAGTATGATTTCTACTTAATTGAATATATACAAATGACATATATGTCCATATAACTAATTTTATCTAAATCGATGACAAGATGTTTACATATAGAATTGTTTGAGGTTAGCTAAACTTTGGGGATTAATACTCAGGAGAAGGGAAGTACTTGCTTTTTTATCTTAAACCTTTATGTGCTATTTGAATGTTCTAATCACATAAAACATCAAAGAGATTTATATCGGTAATGAGATTATGAGACACTGTAGCTTTCTTATTTTTACTTTTCCGTATTTAAAAAAGTGGGTTGGGCACAGTAGCTCACACCTGTAATCTCAGCACTCTGAGAGGTTGAGGCAGGATGATGTCTTGAGCCCAGGAGTTCAGCCTGGGCAACATAGCAAGATCCTAACTCTACAAAAAATTTTTAAAAAATTAGCCGGGCAAGGTGGTGTGCGTCTGTGGTCCCAGCTACTCCGGAGGCTTGAGATAAGAGAACAGCGTGAGTCTCAGAGATCAAGGATGCAGTGAGCTGTGACTGCGTCACTGCACTCCAGCCTGGGCAACTTGAAAGACTTGTTTCAAAACAAATAAAAATAAATAAAAAAAATTTAAAGTGACTATATTTTTTAAATGTGGCAGTGGTACATTCAATACTAAATTAAACCTCCTTGAGCTTATTCCAAATATCCGGTAGTATGTTCAATCAGGCAAAGTATACATATGTAACAAACCTGCACGTTATGCACATGTACCCTAGAACTTAAAGTATAATAATAATAATAAATTAATTTAAAAAATAGAAATCAAAGGCACACGGGCCATGTACATGTAAATAATAGGAAAAATTATTCTCAGGGAGAGAGAAATCTTTCAGGAAAACTTTGCTGAATGTCATTACCAGGCCTTAAATAAAAATAAAGCAAATAAAAAAAAAAAAAAAAAAAAAAAAAAGCTGCTAACCCAAAACACAGACCATGGGGAACAAAAGGAAAATGTGGCTGGGAACAGTGACTCACACCTGTGATCCCAGCATTTTGGGAGGCTGAGGTCGGAAGACTGCTTGAGGTCAGGAGTTTGAGACCAGCCTGGGCAACATGCAAGACCCCATCCATCTCTATAAAAAATAAAAATTAGTAGGGCATGATGGTGCATGCCTGTAGTCTCAGCTACTTGGTAAGCTGAAAGGTAAAAGGGTTGCTTGAGCCCAGGAGGTCAAGGCTGCAGTGAGTTATGATTATACCACTATACTCCAGCCTAGGCGAGACCCTGTCTTTGAAAAAAAAAACGAAATGTGAGAAAGGCAGAACACCACTTCTCCATCTTGTCTTTACAGGATCCCAATGACATTTTACTTCAACAAAGCCAAACTGTATGAAGTTAAGCCCTGTCTCCAGGAGGCATGAAACAACCTCCACTTCTCATGATGCTGGCTTCTTCTCAAAACAATCTGAAAGACAGCTCCCTGGATATTTTGAAACCTCAGCTTCTGTTTTTCTAAGAAAAATATATTAATAACTTCTGAATTCTCTGATACTGAAGAAATTGAACAAGAGTGTTAGTTTTCATCTATTGGGAAATATTCAAAGCTAAGTCTACTAAAATGAGTAAAACTTTAAATAAAATCTCTCTAGTCTAGTCTCATTTTTTAATCTTTATAGTTTTTGTTTTGTTTAATAGTTCACATCTTTCTCTTTTTTTTTTTTTTTTTTCTTTTGAGACAGAGTCTTGCTCTGTCGCCAGGCTGGAGTCAGCTCACTGCAACCTCCACCTCCTGGGTTCAAGTGATTCTTGTGTCTCAGCCTCCCAAGTAGCTGGGATTACAGACACACGCCACCACAAGCAGCTAATTTTTGTATTTTTAGTAAAGACAGGGTTTCACCATATTGGCGAGTCTGGGTGAACTCCTGACCTCATGATCCGCCCGCCTTGGCCCAGAATTACATAACGCTGGGATTACAGGCGTGAGCCACCGCGCCCTGCCTAGTTCATATCTTTCCTGTGTTAAACTTTTCTCCCTAATAGATCTGGCACACTTATATCTTTTATAAAAGTCAATAATGACTACTTAGTTGAAGGAAAAAAGAAATTACTCGCTAAGTTTGTTGCCGAGTTCTTGAAGAGCTTGCTCTTGTTCATGATATATTTTTTTCAACTGCTGATTTTCATCCTGGAGGTTAAGGAACTCCTTCAGAACAATAAAAGACAGAAAATGCAATTTAAAAGAAAGAAACAAGAAACTCCAGAATGTATATATACCATTAATCAGAAACAAACATCCTTTAGCTTTTTAAAAGAAACAAATGGTGTCCAAAGCTCTTTCCTAGCTGCTGTATGTATCAACTATTTTCCATTTACTTAATCTCTTCACTGATATTTTTTAAGATGACTAGTATATCCGTTTCCTTGGTATAATGTAAATTATAATTTATCTTTTTAAATAAGTTAACATTTGTCAAGATAGAATTTTTGAAGTTTTACCACTATTTACTTTTTTAAGACTAATGATTTGTTGAGTCTCATTTCTAAGATGAGATAAGGCATCTTTCTCCTTTTGAAGATCTTCCTGCAAAGTTTGCCTCCATTCCTTCTCAATCTTCAAGTCAGTTTCCAGTTGCACCCTTGAATGACAAATAACACACAGAAGCTCAGTGCTATTTCTCACATGACAGTTGTTATGTATTCTTTACTAAAATCACCCTTTTGGTTTACTACTTTGGCCTTTGTAATGCATTTTTCAGACATTTTCTTTCACAAATATTTTTCGGTAAACAAGTTCAGCAGCACAGGGTTTTCCAACCACAAAATACTGACTCATTTGCCAGCCATGAAACAATCCTTGCTAAACCATTTACATCATTAATTCCATAGACATAAATATTGCATAAGCATAGAAAATGCCTTGGAAAGGCAAACACCATAATATTAAAACTGGTTACATCTTGGGAATGGAACTAACAGGAGGAACGTAAGATTCTAATTGTCTTACACTTCTATGCCATGTGAAAAATTTTACAAAAAAACTTTATTCCAATATAAGAATTATAGCAATTGCTAAATCAGTTTAACTTCAGTAACGGCAAAATCAGCCCTGTTGCAGAGTGCTAATTTGCAAATTACTGTTGGAAGCTGACCAATCACATGAAAGACCTAAAACCAAGCAGACATTGGGGGAAAGTCCACACTGCCTGGAAATGCCAATTCTGAAAGCATTCCTGCAATCTTCTTCTTCTTCTTTTTTTTTTTTTTGGAGACAGGGTCTTGCTATGTTGCCAGGCTGGACTCAACTCCTGGGCTCAAGTGATCCTCCCACCTCAGCCTCTCAGCATCTGAGACTACAGGCCTGCCACTAAAACTCCTGAATTATTCTAAAGGTGCTAGCTGGCAAAGCAAACATAGTTGAATTTCCACATTTTAAGCTGACTAAAAAAAGAACACAAATCACTTCCATGATTATTTCTCATAAACAGTTATAACAAGTGAGGCATTTATCTACTAACAATACTACAGTTACTAATACTTTATATTTTAATTGCAACATTATAATGTTGAGTACATTATTTTAATATTTTTGTGTTAATATTTAGATTAGTTTTTATTTCCTCATAGTTAGCATTTCCATATACAGCCATATATTTTCCAGTGGAATAAATTTTAGATTTTGTAATTCAGGTTGAAGAGAAGAGTACCTGAAAATGGAATTTACAAAATTATTGATAAATACTATTTTACTACAAATTTAAAATTTGAACAGCATCTCTTCAACTGTTACTTCCTTATAACACTGACAAGAAAAAAAAAACTGACTCCCACTGGGGCCACTGTCTGTGTGAAGTCTGCACATTCTCTCCATGTCTGTGTAAGTCTTCTCCAGGTACTCCAGTTTCCTCCCAGATCCCAAAGATGTGCACATTAGATGAACTGGCATTATCTACATTGTCCCAGCCTGAGTGTGGGTGTGTTTGGGTACATCCTGTGATGGAATAGTGTCCTGTGGAAGACTGGTTCCCACTGGGTGCCCAACTTGCCAGGATAGGCTCCGGCCACCAGTGAGCCTGAACTGTAATAATTGGGCAAAGAATGAGCTTACTCGTTTTTATTCATCTTTCCTTAAATGTATGTATAACTCACGTTTACTTCAATATTTAATACTAGAAGACCAGAAGGTCTTTAGTTAGCAGTTTAGTGATTTTTTGTGAAAATAATTATGCAGTAGAAACTTAACTCTTCTTCACACCAAGTAGCCTATGATAAAACTGGTTTCAGTTAGCATCACTTCACTCAGTCAGAGTTTCCAAGAACCTGTCAATGACATTAAGTGAGAATTTACTGTGTATGTTACATAATGTGAGGACTTACTGTGTATGTTACAAACACTGAAGTAACCAAAGCACACAGTACCCTGTTGAATGGCCTCATCATCCAGAATCAAAAAAAAAGTGAATGAAAAAGGAAAATTTTGTTTTTAAGTTATATAAATATATTGTCAGAATACATGTTGAATACTGAAAGCAAAAACCATAAAAGGAAAAACGGAAGATGTACCAGGCATGGTGGCTCATGCCTGTAATCCCAAAATTTTGGGAGGCCAAAGCGGGCAGATCTCTTGAGGCCAGGAGTTCAAGACCAGCCTGCCCAACAGGGTGAAACCCCCTCTCTACTAAAATACAAAATTTAGCCGGGTGTGCTGGTGCCCGCCTGTAATTCTACTACTTGGGAGGCTGAGGCAGGAGAATCGCTTGGACCCGGGAGGCGGAGGTTGTAGTAAGCCAAGACCTCACCACTGCACTCCAGCCTGGGTGACAGAGCAAGATTCCATCTCAAAAAAAAAAAGAAAAAGAAAAAGGAAGATGAAAGTACATAAAGAATTAAAATGTCTAAATAAAAACCACTATAATCAAAATTTTAAACTAAACAATAAACTTAGAAAACATTTTCAGGCTGGGCACAGTGGCTTATGCCTGTAACTCCAGCACTTTGGGAGGCCGAGGCAGGTGGATCACCTGAGGTCAAGAGTTCGAGAACAGCCTGGCCAACATGGTGAAACCCTGTCTGTACTAAAAATACAAAAATTAGCCAGGCGTGGTGGCATACACATTTAATCCCAGCTATTCAGGAGGCTGAAGCATGAGAATCGCTTGAACCTTGGAGGCAGGGGTTGCAGTGAGCTAAAATCGCACCACTGCACTCCAGCCTAGGCAACAGAGTGAGACTCTAAAATATATATATTTATGGTTCATGCCTGTAATCCCAGCACTTTGGGAGGCTGAGGCGGGTGGATCACCTGGGGTCAGGAATTTGAGACCAGCCTGGCCAACATGGTGAAACCTGTCTCTACTAAAAACACAAAAACTATCTGGGCATGGTGGCGGGCGCCTGTAATCTCATCTACTCGGGAGGCTGAAGCATGAGAATTGCTTGCACCCAGGAGGTGGAGGTTGCAGTGAGCTGAGATCGCGCCACTGTACTCCAGCCCGGGTGACCAAAAAAAAAAAAAAAAATTGGGTTATCACTACAGAATAAGTTGCATTACTGCAGAATATCAGATTGTCTTGCCCATGCTTTTGTCAAACACTAGAAAGGTAATTCAGTAACAGAGTACCAGAGTTTCAAGACTATTCTACTGATGGGCCAGGTATCCCAGTCGTGTTCTTCATGTGCTTCATTTGACAAGGCACAGAGACTTACACAACAAACCCAGGGCACCATTAATAAATCTGATGACTTAAATGCTCCTTGAAACTTAAAATTAAGAGGAATTTTTTTTTTCTGAATGTTTTGGGGTTTTTGTTTTGTTCTGTTTTTAGAGACAAGAACTCACTCTGTCACCCAGCAGGCTGAAGTTTAGTGGCACAATCAGCTCACAGCAACCTTGAACTCCTGGGCTCAAGCAATCCTTTTGCCTCAGCCTGCCGAGCAGCTGGGGCTACAGGTGTGTGCCAAAACACCCAGCTAATTTTTTCTTTCTTTCTTTCTTTTTGTAGAGACAGGGTCTCATTATGTTGCTCAGGCTGGTCTTAAACTCCTGGCGTCAAGCAATCCTCTCGCCTCAGCCTCCTAAAGCACTGGGATTACAACCATGTGCCACCACGCCCGGCCCTGCTTTTGGCTTTGGGAGTGGATTTCAGTTTCACAGTTTTCACAGTGTAGAAATAATATGGATTTTCTTTTCTTTTCTTTTCTTTTTTTGAGGTGGAGTCGTGCTCTGTCGCCTAGGCTGGAGTGCAGTGGCGCGACCTCGACACACTGCAACCTCCGCCTCCCGGGTTCAAGCGATTCTCCTGCCTCAGCCTTCTGAGTAGCTGGGATTACAGGCGCCCGCCACCACGACTGGCTAATTTTTTAAAAATTTTTAGTAGAGACGGGGTTTTACCATGTTAGTCAGGCTGGTCTCGAACTCCTGACCTCATGATCCACCTGCCTCAGCCTCTCAAAAGTTCTAGGATTACAGGCGTGAGCCACCAGGCTCGGCCTGTAGGTTTTTAACCACAGTAATATTCCCTGGACTAAAGCCAGGGAATTCTACATATTAATTCCTCAAATTATTATATTTGTGGTAGATTTAAATGGAATACAGAATTCTGGTTCTGGAAAAGATGAAGTAAGCACATTATTCCCTATCCCTCCAACTAAGTACAGTTAAAAACTCTGGACATTATACGTAAAACATACATAAGAAGACTCCAAGGCCAAGTACAGTGGCTCACGCCTGTAATCCCAGCACTCTGGGAGGCCCAGATAGGCGGATCACCTGAGGTCGGGAGTTCAAGACCTGCCTGGCCAACATGGAGAAACCCCGTCTCCACTAAAAATACAAAATTAGCCAAGCATGGTGGCACATGCCTGTAATCCCAGCTACTTGGGAGGCTGAGGCAGGAGAATCGCTTGAACCCGGGAGGCGGAGGTTGCAGTGAGCCGCGATCGTGCCATTGCACTCCAGCCTGGGCAACAAGAGTGAAACTCCACCTCAAAACAACAACAAAAGAAGACTTCAGAAAGTAAAGAGAAGATGTTTGATCAGCTAGGAACTCCAGGAATCAAAGAACATGGTGATGAGTTACCTCAGGTTTCTTTTTGTCTCACATATAGGTCAGATTAGGTGTTGATGAAGCCCTCAACCCATTAAATACTAATGGGCATAGACCAAAAAAAAGCCCCAAGAAGAGCTGTTCCCATGCCAAAGGGCCAGGAAATAGCCTAGCAAGACAGAAAACTTTGGACAATAAATGTCCTATTCCAGCAAAACACCTGAGAAAAAACCCATGCCCCCGCAACAAACCTCAGTCAGCAAAAGCTGAGTGAGGAGCCTGGATTTCTACTCTTGCCTGGCAATGATGAGGTAACCTTCTTGCACCCTGCTGTGGTAGTATCAGAAAATGCCAAGTGGGAGCCTGAAACTTCCTAACCCCCAGCAGTAATAAGGCATCTGGTATGGTTTGAATGGTTGTCCTCTTCAAAACTCACATTGAAACTTAATGCCCAGTTTAACAACATAAGAGGTAAGGCCTTGCCGGCACAGTGGCTCACGCCAGTAATCCCAGCACTCTCGGAGGCCAAGGCAAGCGGATCACTTGAGGTCATGAGTTTGAGACCAGCCTGGTCAACATGGTGAAACCTCATCTCTACAAAAAACACAATTAGCCAGGTGTGGTGGTGTGTGCCTATAGTCCCAGCTACTAGGGGTGCTGAGGCAGGAGGATTGCCTGAACTGGGGAGGTCAAGGCTGCAGTAAGCTGAGATCGTATCACTGTACTCCAGCCTGGGCAACAGAGCCAGACCTTGTCTCAAAAAAAAAAAAAACAACAAACAGGTGAGGCCTTTAAGAGGTAATTGGCTCATGAGGTCTCTGCCTTCATGAATGAATTAACAGGTTAATGGACTAATGGGTTATCACAAGAATGGGTCTGTTATAAAAGTCAGTTTGGTAGGCCAGGAATGGTGGCTCACACCTGTAATCCAAGCACTTTGGGAGGCCAAGGTAGGAGGATCACTTTAGTCTAGGAGTTCAAGACCAGCCTGGGCAATATAGTGAGACCACATCTCTATAAGAAAAATAATAAATAAAAATAATAAACAAAAGCCAGTTTGACTCTCAGTACACTCCTCTTGCCCTGTGATGTCTTCTGCCATGTTAGGATGCAGCACAAAGCCCTCACCAGAAGATGACCAAATGTGGCTGCCCAATCTTGGACTTCCCAGATTCCAGAATTGTAAGAAATAAGCCTGTTTTCTTTTTAAATTACCCAATCTCAGGTACCCAGTTATATCAACAGAAAGTAAACTAATCTGGGCCAGGCACAGTGGCTCATGCCTGTAAACCCATCACTTTGGGAGGACAAGGTAGGTGGGTCACCTGAGGTCAGGAGCTCGAGACCAGCCTGACCAACATGGCAAAACCTCATCTCTACAAAAAATTAGCCAGGCATGGCGGTACGCGCCTGTAATCCCAGCTGCTAAAGAGGCTGAGGCACAAGAATCGCTTGAACCCGAGAGGCAGAGGTTGCAGTGAGTCGAGATTGAGCCACTGCACTCCAGCCTGGGCAACAGAGCGAAAACTCTGTCTCAGAAAAACAGAAAGTAAACGAATGCAGTCTATCCCTGGATCTAAGGGAAAAAACAAAGAAAAAATAAAACAAAGTGTCTCTCAAGCAACCTCACTGGTAACAATGGAAGAGTAACCTGGGACTTGAATCTGCATGCAGCAATAAAAAGGCATTTCTTTTTTCTTTTTCCTTTTTTTTTTTTTTTTTTTGAGATAGTCTTGCTCTGTCACCCAGGCAGGAGTGCAGTGGCACAATCTTGGCTCACTGCAACCTCTGCCTCCCAGGTTCAAGTGATTCTCTCACCTCAGCCTCCCGAGTAACTGGGATTACAGGCACCAGCCACTACGCCTCACTAATTTTTCTATTTTTAGTAGAGATGGGGTTTCGCCATGTTGGCCAGGCTGGCCTCGAACTCCTGACCTCAGGTGATCCACCCGTCTCTGCCTCCCAAAGTGCTGGGATTACAGGCGTGAGCCACCATGCCTGGCCTAACAAGGCATTTCTTAACCACCCCCACAGTATCAGCGAAAGCCAGTTGAGAGCCTGGATTACCTCCACCCAGTGGTAATGAGGCTTCTTGTCCTCTCTCCTCCAAGATGGTTTCAGCAGAAACCAAGAGGAGAGCCTGGACTTCCACTACCCGCCAACAGTAACATGGCACCACTCCCCTTCTCCACAGTATCAGTGGAAGCTGACTGAAAGATTCAGATTTCAATCCCTGCAGTTATTAGGCACCCTATTCCATCCCACCTGGAATGGTCTTGGGCTTCCAACTCCATTTGACATAAAGGGTTACTGTCCACATCCCCCTACTAGTGTGGTTTCAGTGGAGGCCTGCCAAAACAATATATAAAATCCAGAGTCTTATTCTACCCAAAGTATCCTGGATGCGACTGAAAAACATCTGTTATACTAAGGCCCAGGAAGGTCTCAAGTTAGGTGAGAAACATCAATCAACAGATGCTAACATCATAGTTCCAGATGGTGGAATTATCTGTCAAGAATTTTAAAGCAGCCACCATTAAAATGCTCCCACTACCAATTAAGACACATCTGAAAAATCATGAGGAAAGAAAGAAGAAAGGAAATAAACATAAAAAAGAGCCTGGCCAGGCACCATGGCTCACATCTATAATTCCCACACTTTGGGAGCCCAATATAGGAGGATCACTTGAGACCAGGAGTTCAAGACCAGCCTGGACAACATACCATAGCCCTCATCTCTACAAAAAATAAAAAAATAAATAAATTAGCCAAGCATAGGGGTGTATGCCTGTAGTCCTAGGAAGCTTGGGCAGAAGGATCACTTGAGTCCAGAAGTTCAAGTTCACAGTGAGCCATGATCATGCCACTGCCCTACAGCCTGGTCAACAGCAAGATCCTATCTCAAAACTAAACAAAAACAAAACAAACAACAAAAGAAAATAGATCAAATGGAAATCTTAGGACTGAAAAATACAATAATCTTGCTGAAAGGGCTCAAGAGAAGAATGAAGATGGTGAGGGAAGAATGAATGAATTTGAAAATATAACAACAGAAATAATCCAATCTGAACAGGAACTGGTGGGACTACTAAAAAAAAAAAAAAAAAAAAGATCACCTGGGCACAGTGGCTCACGCCTATAAAATCCCGGCACTTTGGGAGGCCAAGGTGAGCGGATCACGAGGTCAAGAGATCGAGACCATCCTGGCTAACATAGAAACCCTGTCTCTACTAAAACTACAAAAAATTAGCCAGGTGTGGTGGCGGACACCTGTAGTCCCAGCTACTAAGGAGGCTGAGGCAGGAGAATGGCATGAACCCGGGAGGCGGAGCTTGCAGTGAGCCAAGATCATGCCACTGCACTCCAGCCTGGGCAACAGTATGAGACTCCATCTCGGGGAAAAAAAAAAAAGGCCAGGCGCAGTGGCTCACGCCTGTAATACCAGCACTTTGGGAGGCCAAGGCGGGTGAATCACAAGGTCAGGAATTTTAGACCAACCTGGCTAAGATGGTGAAACCCCGTCTCTACTAAAAATACAAAAAAAAAATTAGCTGGGCGTGGTGGCAGGCACCTGTAATTCTAGCTACTCAGGAGGGTGAGGCAGGAGAATCGCTTGAACCAGGCAGCAGAGGTTGCAGTGGGCTGAGATCGCACCACTGTACTCCAGCCTGGGTGACAGGCTGAGACCTCATCTCAAAAAAAAAAAAAATTAGCTGGGCATGGTGGCACGTGCCTGTAGTCCCAGCTACCCAGGAGGCTGAGGCAGAAGAACCACTTGAATCCAGGAAGTTGCAGAGAGCCAAGATCGCACCACAGCACTCCAGCCTGGTAACAGAACAAGACTCCATCTCAAAAAAAAAAAAAGACCCAACATTCATGGTATCAAGAGTCTCTGAAGGGAAGGAGAAGGCAACTGACACTAAAAAAAATATATCTGAAAAAGTAATGGCTGAAAATTTCCCAAATTTGACAAAGACATAAACCTACAGACATAAGAAGCTGACCAAATCCTAAATAGGTTAAATCCCAAAAAAAATTTTTTTTGAAAGCAGTAAGACAGAAATGACATTAACGCCTAAAGAGAAACAATTCAAATGACAGTGTATTTTTAATCAGAAAACCATAAAGGCCAAGAGAAAGTGGTGTAAGATTTCTCTAGTGCTAAAAGAACTGCCAACCCAGAATTCTTTTTTTTTTTTTTTTTTTTTTTTTTTTTTTTTTTTTTTTTGAGACGGAGTCTCGCTCTGTCGCCCAGGCTGGAGTGCAGTGGCGCAATCTCAGCTCACTGCAAGCTCCGCCTCCCGGGTTCACGCCATTCTCCTGCCTCAGCCTCCCGAGTAGCTGGGACTACAGGCGCCCGCCACTGCGCCCGGCTAATTTTTTGTATTTTTAGTAGAGACGGGGTTTCACCATGGTCTCGATCTCCTGACCTTGTGATCCGCCCGCCTCGGCCTCCCAAAGTGCTGGGATTACAGGCGTGAGCCACCGCGCCCGGCCAGAATTCTATACCCAATGAAAATATCCTTCAGAAATGAAGGTAAAATAGAATTTATTGCCAACAGACATACCCTAAAAGAATGGCTAAAGAGCTTGGCATGGTGGCTCACACCTGTAATCCCACCTACTCAGAAGGCTGACGCCAGAGGATTATTTGAGGCCAGGCATTCAAGACTAGCCTGAGCAACATAATAAGACCTCATCTCTAAAAAAAAATTTGGCCGGGCGCGGTGGCTCAAGCCTGTAATCCCAGTACTTTGGGAGGCCAAGATGGGTGGATCACAAGGTCAGGAGATCGAGACCATCCTGGCTAACACGGTGAAACCCCGTCTCTACTAAAAAATACAAAAAATTAGCCAGGCGTGGTGGCAGACGCCTGTAGTCCCAGCTACTCGGGAGGCTGAAGCAGGAGAATGCCGTGAACCCGGGAGGCAGAGCTTGCAGTGAGCTGAGATCCGGCCACTGCACTCCAGCCTGGGTGACAGAGCGAAACTCCGTCTCAAAAAAAAAAAAAAAAAAAAAATTTAAGGCCATGTGCAGTGGCTCACGCCTGTAATCCTAACACTTTGGAAGATCATGGCAGGGGGACTGCTTGAGGCCAGGAGTTCAAGACCAGCCTGGGCAACATAGCAACATCCTGTCCCTATAAAAATTAGCCAGGTGTGGTGGTATGCTCTACCATCCTAGCTACTCAGGAGGCTAAGGCGAGAGGATCCTTTGCGCCCATGAGTTCAAAGCTGCAATGAGTTATGATCACGCCACTATACCCCAGCCTGGGCGAGAGAGAAATAAGACCCTATCTCAAAAAAATAAAATCAAATAAGTTTTTTAATTAGTTGGCATGATGGCTAATGCCTATAGTCCCAGCTACTTGGGAGGTAAAGGCAAGAGCATTGCTTGAGCCTAGGAGCCCGAGGTTGCAGTGAGCCATGATCACACTACTGTATTCCAGCCTCAGTGACACAGTGAGATGCCTCTCTCTTTAAAAAAAAAAAAGAGGCCAGGCACGGTGGCTCACGGCTATAATCCTAGCACTTTTGGAGGCCAAGGTGGGCCGATCACTTGAGCCCAGGAGTTCGGGATCATTCTTGACAACATGGAGAAACCCCGTCTCTACCAAAAAAAAAAATAATACAAAAATTAGCCAGGTGTGGTGATATGCACCTGTAGTCTCAGCTACTCAGGAGCCTGAGATGGGAAGACTACTAAGCCCAGGAAATCAAGGCTGCAGTGAGCTGTGATCACACCACTGCACTCCAGCCTGGCTGACAGAGCAAGACCCTGTATCAAAAAAAAAAAAAAATGTTTACAGAAAGTTCAGACACACACAAAAAAACCTGGAGCTTCAGGAATAAAAAAGAATAATGAAGTTTTATAAATTAGATTAAATTTAAACATTAAATTCTGTTTATGGTTGCACAACATATTACAACATTGTCTAACATGATTCCCAATATATGTAAAAGAGATCATTAAGCAAATTATATTAAAGAGGGGAGAAAGTATGAATACTTAAATAGAGGTAAGGTTTTCACACTTCATCCAAAGTGGTAAAATGTTAATGCCAACAGACTGTGGAAAAATAGCATGTGTGTAATATAATGTCCACAGCAAACACCAAAAATCTATACAAAGAGATGCATTCAAAAGTGCTACAGATAAATCAAAACGGAATTCTAAATAATGTTCATGTAACTTATGGGAAGGCAGGAAAAATTAAACAGAGGAAAAACAAATAGGAAAAATAAATTAAACAACAAAATGGCAGACTTAAGCTCTACTATATCAATAATTACAATATATATACATGGACTAAACATACTATGAAAAGACAGAGTTGGGAGAATTGATTTTAAAAGCATGAAGCAGGCCAAGCACGATGGCTCATGCCTGTAATCCAAATGCTTTAGGAGGCTGAGGCAGAGAGATCACTTGAGGCCAGGAGTTCCAGACCAGCTTAGGATACATAGCAAGACCTCCATCTCTTAAAAAAAAAATTGTTTTATTAGCCAGGTGCAGTGGCACATGCTTGTTGTCCTAGCTACTCAGGAGGCTGAGGCAGGAGGATCTCTTGAGCCCAGAATTAGAGGCTGCAATGACCTATAATGGTACCACTATACTCCAACCTGGGCAACAAAGATTCAAAGGATATTAACTCCTTGCAGGAAATCACAAGAGAAATTTCGGTTCAACTAACTAAAAAACAAATAATAACAACAACAAAAGCAACAAAGCAAGACCCTGTCTCTAAAAAACAAATAACAACAACAATAAAACATGAACTATATGCTGTCTATAAGAAAATTCAGGCTGGGAGCAGTGGCTCATGCCTGTAATCCCACACTTTGGGAGGCCAAGGTGGGAGGATCACTTGAGCTCAGGAGTTCAAGATCAGTATGGGCAACATACCAAGACCTTTTCTCTACTAAAAAATAAAAATAAAAATAAATTAGCTGGGTATGATGGCACAACGCCTAAGGTCCCAGCTACTCTGCAAGCTGAGGTTGGGAGGATTGCTTGAGCCTAGGATTGCTTGAGCCTAGGATTGCTTGAGTCATAGCTGCAGTGAGCTATGATCATGCCACTGCACTCCAGCCTGGGCAACAGAGTGAGACTCTGTCTTAAAAAAAAAGGAAAGGAAACTTCAAGCCAGGGATGGTGGCTCACACCTGTAATCCCAACACTTTGGGAGGCAAAGGCGGGAGGATCACTTGAGGCTAGGAGTGCAAGGCTAGCCTGGGCAACACAGCAAGATCCTGTCTCTCCAAAAAAAAAAAAAAAAGAAACTTCAAACATTATAAAGGTACACTGAAAGTAAAAAAAAAAGAAAGGAAAAATACAAACATTAATCAACAGAAAGCAGGAGTAACTATATTAATATCAGAAAAATTAACTTCAGAGCAAAAAATAATTACCAAAGAAGTACATCATATAATGACAAAAGGGTCACTCTACCAAGAACAGTCCTGAATATGCAGGCACCAAATAACAGAGCTTTAGAATACAATAAGCAAAAACAGAATTGAAAAAATACATATACCAATCTACAATCACAGTTTGATATTTCAACAAATTCTCTCTCAATAATTAAAAACTACTAGACAGAAAATCACCAAGGATAGAGAAGAACTTAACAAACACTTCGATGGGTATAAACACAGCTTAGCAACTTATACTTCATACATGGCATGTGGTCTTGTTTTAATGATCTGTTAATATAATAAATAACTATTTTCCATTGTTGCTTTTTTTGTTTGTTTGTTCTTACTGTTGTTTTCTTTTAATAACAGAATTGGTACATATTAACTGGGGGAAAAACACTGATGTTTATAAAATAAAACTAAAATGTCCCTGTCAACCTCAACCTCAACCTGCCAGCATTCACCTGAAATAACCACTCCCCAGAATCTGTATTCTTTAAAATCTTTTCTATGTATAAGTATATATGCATACATGGTTTTAATTTTGTTTTTAAAATTGAATCACATTTGGCATACTGTCTGCAACTTGCTTTTTTTCAGCACAATGACATATACTAACATCCTTCCTGGTTGGTGATATATAGATCATATAAAGTACTAATAAAAATGTTATCAGAAGCTGGGCATGGTGGCTCACTTCTGTAATCCCAACACTTTGAGAGTTGAGGCAGGCAAATCGCTTGAGGCCAAGAGTTAGAGATCAGTCTGAACAATATAGCAAGACTCCATTTCCACAATTTAAAAAAAATGTTCAGGAGCTAAATGATAAGAACTTATGAACACAGAGAAGGAAATAACAGATACAGGTTTCTATCTGAGTGGGGAGGATGGGGGGAAGAAAAGGAGCAGAAAAGATAGCTATTGGGTACTGGGCTTAATACCTGGGTGATAAAATAATATACACAACAAACCCCCATGACACGTGTTTACCTAGTAACAAGCCTTCACATGTACCCCCAAACCTAAAATAAAAGTTAAAAAAAAAATTAAAGACAACTGGCCAGGCACGGTGTCTCACACCTGTAATCCCAGCACTTTGGGAGGCTGAGGCAGATGGATCACGAGGTTAAGAGATCGAGACCATCTTGGCTAACACAGTGAAACCCCGTCTCTACTAAAAATACAAAAAAAATTAGCCAAGAGTGGTGGAGGGCGCCTGTAATCCCAGCTACTCAGGAGGCGGAGGCAGGAGAATGGCATGAACCCAGGAGGCAGAGCTTGCCATGAGCCGAGATCGCGCCACTGCACTCCAGCCCAGGGGACAGAGCAAGACTGTCTCAAAAAAAAAAAAAAAAAAAATCAGAGAAAATTAAAAAAAAAAAAAAAGTTGGCCAGACACAGGGGCTCATGCCTATAATTCTAGCACTCTGGGAGGCCAAGGTGGGCAGATCACCTGAGGTCAGGAGTATGAGACCAGCCTGGCCAACGTCATGAAACTTTATCTCTACTAAAAAATACAAAAAATTAGCTGGGTGTGGTGGCATAAGCCTGTAGTCCCAGCTATTCAGGAGGCTAAGACAGGAGAATTGCTTGAACCCAGGAGGCAGAGGCTGCAGTGAGCCACCAAGGTCATGCCACTGCATCCTAGCCTGGGCAACTCAAAGGAAAAAAAAAACAAAGTTGATTTTAAAAAAATGTTCTCGGCCGGGTGCTGTGGCTCATGCCTGTAATCCCAGCACTTTGGAGGCCGAGGTAGGTGGATCACCTGAGGTTAGGAGTTTGAGACCAGGCTGGCCAAAATGGTGAAACCCTGTCTCTACTAAAAATGCAAAAAATTGGCCGGGCGCGGTGGCTCAAGCCTGTAATCCCAGCACTTTGGGAGGCCGAGACGGGCGGATCACGAGGTCAGGAGATCGAGACCATCCTGGCTAACACAGTGAAACCCCGTCTCTACTAAAAACACAAAAAACTAGCCGGGTGAGGTGGCGGGCGCCTGTAGTCCCCGCTACTCGGGAGGCGAGGCAGGAGAATGGCATAAACCCGGGAGGCGGAGCTTGCAGTGAGCTGAGATCCGGCCACTGCACTCCAGCCCGGGTGACTGAGCAAGACTCCGTCTCAAAAAAAAAAAAAAAAAAAAAAAAATGCAAAAAATTAGCTGGGCATGGTGGCAGGCACCTGTAATCACAGCTACTCAGGAGGCTGAGACAGGAGAATCACTTCAACCTGGGAGGTGGAGGTTGCAGTGAGCTGAGGTCACATGCCATTGCACTCCAGCCTGGGCAACAAGAGTGAAACTCCATCTCAAAAATATATACATATATATTCTCAGAAAACAGCATGTCCTTTAATAATATAAGTTTCTTGTAGTTACAAAAGCCTATTATACTCAGCACCTAGAAATATAATGACCATTAGATTAATGTTAAATAACAGAAGAATGAATAAAACTCTCCTAGAGCAAGAAGACAGCAAAACAGAGTTGAAAGTACTTTGTAAATCATAAAGGGAGTAAAAACATAAGTATTATTACAATTATATTTTCTTTTTTTTTTTTCGAGTTGAAGTCTCGCTCTGTCGCCCAGGCTGGAGTGCAGTGGCGCGATCTCGGCTCACTGCAAGCTCCGCCCCCCCAGGTTCACGCCATTCACCTGCCTCAGCCTCCCGTGAAGCTGGGACTACAGGTGCCCACCACCACGCCCGGCTAATTTTTTTTTGTATTTTTAGTAGAGACGGGGTTTCACCATGTTAGCCAGGATGGTCTCGATCTCCTGACCTCGTGATCTGCCTGTCTCGGCCTCCCAAAGTGCTGGGATTACAGGTGTGAGCCACCACGCCTGGCCTTTTTTTTGTTTTTTAAAGTAAACACTAAAAGCTAGCTGGTATCATTAGATAAATAAAAATATTGGCATTCTATCATCATGTGCAAAAAAATGAGGGGGTTATGTTAACACAAGTATTTGTTTCTAAGAGTGAAATACTCACAGCTGTTTCTCCTTTTGGGAGATTTGTTTCTGCAGACTGTCAGATTTACTGAGACATTCTTGTAGATATTTCTCATCCTCATCTTCAGCTTCCATTTGCGCCTTCTCTGCTTGCTGCAATCTGGTGTAATTCAAATCAACTTTGGGTAAAACTGAGGCTAGAACTAGGGTGTAAAAGGGTGAAGAAGACAAATAAAAGAAAAATGGGGAAATAGAAACATTTCTAAATGAAAACAAAGTTTGGGGAAAAACTCACAAACTCAAATGTGAAAGAGTCACACGATGTCTAGAAGTTGTTCTGTGATTTTTTTGTCAATATAACATGTAGTATGCCCAGAATACTATCTTCAAATTTGTTTTATTTCTTGTTCATAATTAACAGTGCAAAGCAATACAGCCTTTACCACTTATGCAGAGCATAATGAATCAAATTTCAAAGCATAATAGGTATGTTACTACCTTTTTTCAAAACCATGAAAAGTAAAGGATTTATGCCTACACTAGGTGAAGAAGCCATACTGTTATATGTTAAGCTAGGATGTGTATGCCAGGAATCAAGTGTGCTACAAGGCCAAGAGCAAAGACCCACAATTACTCCAAATGAGAGCCAACTCCTTCTTACAGCATCTTTATGCATTTACTAAATTATGCCGAAGCTCTACGCGTGTGTGTGTGCACGTGTGCATACATGTTTAAGATTCAAAAAGAATTTGGTGCCAGTTGGCATCATTCACTAGAGATCATTTTTGTTCCTCACCATTTAATATTAAAAATTAGCTAAAATATTGTGATTTTCATCTTTCCTGTTTTTATTTGTAAGCCGTTGCATTTTCCTGTGCTTAGCTCCACTCCCTGCCTTCTTTGGCTGTCTAGGATTTCTTATATTTAACTTCAATATTTTTATAAGAAAATGTTTACCAAGATTCAAAGGATATTAACTCCTTGCAGGAAATCACAAGAGAAATTTCGGTTCAACTAACCAAAAAAACTCTTCCTCTTCCTTTCTTCCTTAAAACCATACCAATGGAGCAACTCTCACATATTTCAGGGGTATAAATGCTGCTTCCAAGGAAAGGAGAGTTATCATTCAAGTTATCTCCAAATCTAAGATTAAATTAAAATATTCAGGTGCTGGGGATGGACCCAAGCTTTTCTCTAAGATTACAAAAAGGAAAATAAAAGAGTGAGGTAGGCCTTGAAGTTGTGCTATCACAGAAGAGGGCAAGGAGGAACTGGAAAACTGAGAAGCTGAAGCACAGGATGTTGGCCAGTCTGGGTTATAAGTTATTTTGAAGCATATGTAAAAATCAGTAAGGGAACCGTTGGGCAAAGAGTAGGCCAATGAGAAAAAAATATCTGTGCCAACGTAGTATAAAACCAAAGGTTAAGTTATTTTTAAACAATCTTTATATTTTTCATCAAAAAGTAGCTAAAAAGATAAAACTGCATTTGAAAATCCTGACCTCCAAAGGGTCAATACTCAAATCACCCTTTGTGCACAAGGTTTGAGGAATGTATGTCTAGAAATCCAAGTGCACCCACTCTGCTTAATGGCAGTGTATTACCATAGCAGCTGACCAAGAAATGTACAGGGTTCCTAACACCCTTTTAGAATATTTAGTAGCATAGACTCCTTTCTATTTAATGTATTATAAAATTGTTGATTCTCTTTTCGTTTAGTCTGTTTAAATATAAGTGGTCTTCAGAAAGATATATCTTTGACCAGCTTGTACTGGTCCTGCGTGTCACTGCTGGCACATTTCACCAATGACATTGCAATTGTCCTAGTTTGAGTTAACAAATCGTTATCACTTCATAATGGAATGGAAAGAAATCAAAGACAGAAAAAGGTAATAAAGATGTCCAAAATGTAAAAATGGGGATAAAGAAAACAAAAAAGAAAAAAGAAGAAAGAGGATGTCAATAAAAGAATATTCATGTCAATAAAGCATTAATAGTTATGTTTTTCATAAATAGATTCAAAGAAAGCAATGATAAAAGACATATGTTGACACCAACATGACAGGGCAATGGAAATACATTACATTTTCCAACAATAAAAGTGAAAAATGCCAATATAAAACAATTCAATTCAAACAAAATTATATCTTCGGTTGGGTTGAGGGTCCTAGCTCAAAGAAACAAAACTAAACCACCAATTCGGAATGCTTGATTTCATATAAACAGATGGCGAATGGCAAAGAATACAGTAATTAACATGCATGGAAATCAATTAGGGATAATCTCACTCTGTTTGTTCATTTTTATTTTTTTTGACATTTTTATTTGTGTATTTGTTTTATGTAATTGAATAACATGAAACTACTGATATTAGGCCTCTAAGAAAAATCTACAATATGACAACTTCAAATGATTCAGCATAATATAAAGCAACTTGATTCCATGCAACAACCAAAACAAAAACACAAAATCCTGCTGGGCTTAAACAAAAAACGTGTCCTAATCTATATCTTCCTAATGGTTTTTGTGGCAGGTGTCGGAACTGAATAAAGAAAAAGGGGAGAAGAAAAGAAAAAAAGAAACTAAGACTGGAAATGCTGTACCTTTGTTCCAGCTGCCTCATGGCTGCAGTAATTTTGTTGGTTTTTTCTTCTAGTCGGGCAATTATTTCATTTTTTTCTTTCAAGCCATCTTCAGAACCCTATTTATAAAAACAAAAGCTACAGTGCTTTTGATTTTTTTTTTTTTCTGTGTGTGTGGTTTTTTTTAATAGACAGGGTATCACTATGCTGCCCAGTTTGGGTTTGAACTCCTGGGCTCAAGCTATCCCACCTCTCAGCCTCCCAAGTAGAGTTCTCATCTTTTAAACTGAGTATTTATAAGTTTCTTACACCATTTTGCTATGGGACTGTTACTTTGAAATGAACAGAGTTACTTTATACATAAAATAATTGTGTATTAGTCATTTTTGTGTATTAGTGCTATTAGTTGTTTTTGTTTCTGTTTTTTTTTAAGATGGGGGTCTTGCTATGTTCACCAGGCTGGTCTCAAACTCCTGGCCTCAAGCAATCCTCCCATCTTGGCCTCCCTAAGTGCCAGGATTACAGCATGAGCCATGGCACCTGGCCTCTATTAGTCTTCATTTAAAATGTAATAGGCCAGGTGTGGTGGCTCACACCTGTAATCCCAGCTCTTTGGGAGGCCAAGGTGGGAGGATCTCTTGAGACCAGCCTGGGCAATATAGTGAGACCTCATCTCTACAGAAAATAAAAGAAAAAAAGAAAAAATTTAAAAAAGAAAATAAAGAAAAAAACTCCACCTTCAATATTTTTGGAAGATGACAGAATACATTCTTGTAAAATATGATATTTTTTAAATTAATTAAATAAAGGATTTTGGCAACAAGTCTACTTAATAGCAATATCATCTTAGAAAATTTACAATTATGGGCCAGGCGTGGTGGCTCACGCCTGTAATCCCAGCACTTTGGGAGGCCAAGGTGGGCGGATCACCTGAGGTCAGGAGTTCGAGACCAGCCCGGCCAACACTGTGAAACCCCATCTCTACTAAAAACACAAAAATCAGCCAGGTGTATTGGTACATGCCTGTAGTCCCAGCTACTAGGGAGGCTGAGGCAGGAGAATCGCTTGAACCTGGGAGGCAGAGGTTGCAGTGCGCCAAGATCGCACCACTGGACTCCAGCCTGGGCAACAGGGCGAGACTCTGTCTCAAAAAAAAAAGAAAAAGAAAATTTACTATTATGATAGTGTAGCATTTCAACCAAAATTAAATATTTCTTAGGACTACACTGTAAAAGGAAGTTCACAAAAATGTTTTGTAGTTTAAATTGAGAGTTTTCCCAAAAGATTTAATCTTCATACTCTTAACCTTTCAACATTAAAAATTTAGACAGGGGATATTTTGTTTGTTGATACCTTTTTCATTACATTTAAGAGCTTTCATTTAGAAAAAAAAGACATTGGCCTTCATAACTAATACGGCACAGTTAAAATGGGCTCATCTCTTAAAAATCAAAACCTTTCTACAAATATTCACTTTCAATTTCCATAAAATGAAATTTAAGAACAATCCTTACCTGCAACTTCTGATACATCTCTATGTTAATTGCTTTAACTTCCTCTAGCTGTTGTCGAAGGCCTATCAGAGTATCTTGTTTCTCATGGATATCTTTCTCCAGCAACTTCATGGCAAGTTCAATCTCATGCTTCATACTAACTTGTACTGCTAGCTCATTCTCTACATCCTGCAATTTCAATATATCCTCAATTCACATGCCACTTCAGGATGTAAAAATTAGATATACTTTAAGAAAGATTGTCCATTCAATATACAGACTACACTTTTTAAGTCCACTAAAGGGAATCAACTAGGTCCTCTAACAACACAATAAACATTTTGAAATGCAGGGCCAGGTGCAGTGACTCATACCTATTAATCCAGCACTTTGGGAGGCCGAGGTGGGTGGATCACTTGAGGTCAGGAGTTCGAGACCAGCCTGACCAACATGGCGAAACTCCATCTCTACCAAAAAAATACAAAAACTTAGGCAGGTGTGGTGGCACACACCTGTAGTCCCAGCTACTAGGGAGACTGAGGTGAGAGAATCACTTGAACCCAGGAGGCAAAGGTTGCAGTGAGCCGAAATCACACCACTGCACTCCAACCTGGGCAACAGAGTAAGACCCTGTCTCAAAAAATAAGTAAATATTTTCAAATGCAGTTTTTGCTAAAATGAAAGCATTTTCTATATTCTGTTAATCATTACTCTTTTACTGGTACAAGAATTAATCATTTTTGTGCTTCATAAATTGAATATTAATTTTCCTTAAACAAAAGGAAATGAAGTGGTCTATACAAGTAAAGGCCAAAGTAACTCAAAACACAGTTTAATTTCTTTTTTTTTTTTTTTTTGAGATGGAGTCTCGCTCTGTCACCCAGGCTGGAGTGCAGTGGCGCATTCTTGGCTCACTGCAAGCTCCGTCTCCCAGGTTCACGCCATTCTCTGCCTCAGCCTCCTGAGTAGGAGGGACTACAAGGGCCTGCCACTACGACTGGCTAATTTTTTTTTTATATATATATATTTTTAGTAGAGACACAGTTTCACCATGTTAGCCAGGATGGTCTCGATTTCCTGACTTGTGATCCACCAGTCTCGGCCTCCCAAAGTGCTGGGATTACAGGTGTGAGCCACCGCACCCGGGCAACTAGTTTAATTTCTTAAGAATTTTTTACCAGAAGAATTAAAAAGTTTCTTATGATTTATCTTAAGAAATTTATTGGCCTGCCAAGGTGGCTCATGCCAGTAATCCCAGCACTTTGGGAGCCCGAGGCGGGCAGATCACAAGGTCAAGAGATCCAGACCATTCGGGCTAACATGGTGAAAACCCATCTCTACTAAAAATACAAAAAATTAGCCAGGCGTGGTAGCAGGCACCTGTAGTCCCAGCTACTCGGGAGGCTGAGGCAGGAGAATGGCGTGAACCCGGAAGGTAGAGCTTGCAGTGAGCCGAGATCGCACTACTGCACTCCAGCCTGGGCGACAGAGGGAGACTCCATCTCAAAAAAAAAAAAAAAAAGAAAGAAAGAAAAAGAAATTTATTAACATTAAAGACAAACAGAAAAGATGATTAAAAAGATGGGCAATATTCTCTTCTTGACCTGGGTGGTGGTTACACAGTTATTTGCGTTATAATTCATTAAGCTGTATATTCATATTTTTCTGTTGGCATTATATTTCACAATTTCAAAGGTTAAAAAAAAGTTAATTTTAAATATAACTTTCCTAACATTTGAATATGTTGTTCTGTTTCATTTACTATAATGTTGGTCACAACCCATTCATTCACAATCATATTGTAACTTACAGTTTAAAAAACACTGATACAGGTCAGGCACAGTGGCTTATGCCTATAATATCAGCACTTTGGGAGGCCAAGGCAGGTGGATCACTTGAGGCCAGGAGTTCCAGCCCAGCCTGGCCAACATGGCAAAACCCCATCTCTATAAAAAATACAAAAATTAGCCAGGCATGGTGGCACATGCCTGTAGTCCCGCTACTTGGGAGGCTGAGGTACAAGAATTGCTTAAACCTGGGAGGCAGAGGCTGCAGTGAGCCAAGATCGCACCACTGCACTCCAACCTGGGTGACAGAGCGAGACTCTGTCTCAAAACAATAATACGCCGGGCGCAGTGGCTCATGCCTATAATCCCAACACTTTGGGAAGCCAAGGCAGGCAGATCACTCGAGGCCAGGAGTTCGAGACCAGCCTGGCCAACATGGTGAAATCCCGTCTCTACAAAAAATACAAAAATTAGCCGGGCATGGTGGCACATGCCTTGTAGTCCCAGTTACTTGAGAGGCTGAGGTACAAGAATCACTTGAACCCGGAGGGCAGAGGCTGCAGTGAGCCAAGATCGCACCACTGCACTCCAGCCTGGGCGACAGAGTGAGACTCCATCTCAAAACAACAACAAAACATTGATATAGTGGAAGCTTAGAAAATTTGAGAAGATTAAGGGGTGAACTTGCTATATACCACACCAAAAAGGATAAGGCTGAAAGACATTTTAAATGGTGCTTGCTAGAGAGTAAATTACTCCCAGGATGATTTTGCTAATATAATTTTCAATATAACCTACTTGTCGTAACTGAGATTCATCTCGAAGCTGCCTTCTGGCTTCATTGTACATTTCATCTAGCCCCTGACGAGAATGCTTATATGTTTGAAGCTCAGTTTCCACATCTACTTTGGTAACCTAGGAAGAAAACAAAATTTTTCATTCTATAATCACTACTATTAATACAGCACAGAAATACCTACTTCATGCAAAAGTCCCTAAAAATAGTAATTTCTAACATGAGATTGTCTGCTTGAAAGCAGTCTATACTTACCTCTAGGTGCTGCTGTGTTTTCATTAAAATCAATTTATTTTCACTTCGTAATTGATGATTTTCTTCTTGGAGTTTAATGATGTTATTCTTTGCTATTGCTAACTAAAAATTATGAAACGGGCAAGAAAAAAGATTTTAAACACCCTTATACTTGCTTTCCAGGTTATGTGCATGGCCATAAACAACAGAAAATAAAATCTCACAACTAGCAAAAGGTCTGTCACATTCAAAGAAACGTTCATAAGAAAAATATGCTCGTTATTATCCCAAGATACCAATTTTAAAAATTAAACTCTTATTTCCTTTTGAACTATTCCTATTTTCTTTTATAGTTGAAACACATTAGGCTAATTTGTTATGCTTACAATAAACATATTATGCTTACTGTATGATTTACAGTATGTCCAGAATACAAAGTTTCTGAGTAAACAAATAGAGAATTATGCATTAAATAACAAAGGCTTTAAAGACTTGTGTAAAGATAAAAACACGTATAAGGAAAGGAGGTTGTGCTATCATTGAAAAATGTAATACAGACATTTGTGGTAACTGAGTAGGACACCCCATGAAATCTGGACATGTAAGAGGAACTTAAGTGACTATGACAAACAAGAGACAATTCTCACCATGAGTTAAACATGCATGATTAAGTGGTGGGACTCTGAGGCCCAGAATGGAAAGAGAGATCCTATGAAAGCAAAGCAGAGACTATTCCCTAATGATGGTTTGCAATTAACACATTTCTGAACACTTTATCAGGGATCAACCTGAACTTCACAGTTCTACTAAAGTCAATAAGAGGCACAAACTAGTGAGCAGCTCTATAATGGTCCCGATCAGGAGCCCAACCATCAAAATAAAGATGCATTCTTAACTGCACTCATGTAAGCTATCATGTGTTCCTTGGTTTGGAAAAATTGGGCCAATTTTAAAAGAAGTGAGAATGTTAATTAACACGGAAAATAGGGTTCACAATACAAATAACAGAAGCCTAAATATTTCTGAAAATATGTTAAGTAATAATTCTTTGGTTTAATAGATTAAAAAAAAAAACAACACACCTAGAAGCAACTCTACAAAAAAGAGAGCTGAGATAAATTTCTGGGTCTGCTTCAAATGCACTCTGGGATCGCCAGATAGCTACTTTCACAACATAAGAAACCAGAGCACATGGGATGAGTTTTACACATGGGATGGTGGAAAAAAGGTCACCATGATCACGCAGTGATGCCTGTGAAGAAAAGTAATCTGACTAGTGGAACAGTGGAAGAGAGGGACGGTATCATTTTAATAAGAATTTCTTTTTTTTAATGTGTATCATTATTTTTTTGTACTATAAGTTCTGGGATACATGCGCAGAACGTGCAGGTTTGTTACACAGGTATACATGTGCCATGGTGGTTTACTGCACTTAACAAGAATTTCTAACTATAGGTGATTACACTAGGTAAATATAGGTCATCCAGATTTTAAAATGAAAATCACAGCTTATCTACTGAAGAGTTTCTGTGAGTTTCATCTCTGAGGCTCATTTTTAGAAGTTGAGTATTTCAAATGTAGTATCTCACAGATTCTTATAACTGTGAATTTGCCTAAGAATATACAGTTTCTCTAGAACTTATAATCATCAGTTACAACTGTATTACAAGTATCGCATCACAATGATGAGTGTATGTTCGTGTGTGCGTATGTTTAATGCACTCATACTTAAAATGGAAAAGGATCACAAACACTAGTTCCATGAAATACATTTATCCATTAGACAATACCTCTTCAATCAGCTTAGTATTTGACTTTTCTAATGAATCAACTCTTGAATGGAGGCTGCTGACTGTGCTGCTGAAATTAAGAAAGAAAAAAACTCATTCAAAATCACACAAACTCAAAAAAGCACGAAAAAATATGTTATCCTAGACTTACTATGTTTACCGACAGGCACCAACTGCCCTGTCCACATTTCTGGGTGTGGAAAATTTCATTAACTTGATAACTTGATTTAGCTAGGAGGGCAACAAAGAGTGTAGCAAAATAATATTTCTATTAAAATTCCATTTGGTGCTACTGATTCTTTTTTTTTTTTTTTTTTTTTGAGACGGAGTCTCGCTCTGTTGCCCAGGCTGGAGTACAGTGGCGCAATCTCGGTTCACTGCAACCTCTGCCTCCCAGGTTCAAACAATTCTTCTGCCTCAGCCTATGGGTTGACAGGCGTATGCCACCATGCCCGGCTAATTTTTGTATTTTTAGTAGAGACGGGGTTTCACCATGTTGGTCAGGCTGTTCTCAAACTCCTAACCTCGTGACCCACCCACCTCAGCCTCCCAAAGTGCTGGGATTACAGGCGTGAGCAACAGCACCCGGCCTACTCATTTTTTTACATTGTCTTCTTAGGGTCCTTCTTAAATTTAACTGAAAATATTTGGGAATAAAAATTTCACACAAAGATTACTAAGTATTGTTAAAATTATATTTAAAAGGATGAACTTTAAATGTCTACTTTATAATTATGTGGTTTGATGAAGCATATAAACAATGGCCTTTAATTCAAGTTCCATTTTGTTTCCCCTATCCATTTTCATGAGAACTTAGAGACGTCCAAAGTCAACCATGGTTTGAGAAATATGAAGACAAGATACCCAGCATCAGGTTCTTAGTAACAAGTATCTGGCAGCTAAACACGGTGTCTTTCAAAGGAAATAGTCGAAGGTCAGATTATGCCAGATGAACACACTTGTTTCTTGCATTTTTGTTTAAATGAATCAAGACTGGACGTTATTGTATATTTTATTAAGAATGTTGGCCAGGCGTGGTAGCTCACACCTGTAATCTCAGCACTTTGGGAGGCTGAGACAGGCGGATTGCCTGAAGTCGGGAGTTGGAGACCAGCCTGGCCAACGTAGTGAAACTCCATCTCTACTAAAAATACAAAAATTAGCCAAGCGTGGTGGCGGGAGCCTGTAATCCCAGCTACTTGGGAGGCTGAGGCAGGAGAATCACTTGAACCTGGGAGGCAGAGGTGCAGTGAGCTGAGATCATGCCACTGTAATCCAGCCTGGACAACAAGGGCGAAACTCCATCTCAAAAAAACAAGAATGTTGTCCAAGGCCTGCTTGATACTACCATCTCAAAACCTTCTCTAATAAAATGTAACGTTCTATATATAGTATGTTTCAGGAAAATCAATAATAGATACAATAAATTTTATACCAGCCTCGGAAACAAGTATTGGTATTTTAATTTTACTAGTGAAACAAGAAAAATGTTTTTCCAATCATATTAAATCACTTTTAAGACATAATCATTCTTAGGTAGACAACTTGAGTTTTTCACAAATAGCACCAGGATGTCCTGATGGTACGACAGACAAACACAGGTCTAGGAGACGTAAGACTAAGGGCCCTGCTTTTCTACTTCCTAATTGTGTCACCTTGAAAGTTGTAAAACTGGCCAGGCACAGTGGCTCACACCCATAATCCCAGCACTTTGGGAGACCGAGGCAGGCAGATCACGAGGTCAGGAATTCAAAACTAGCCTGGCCAACATAATGAAACTCCCTCTCTACTAAAAATACAAAAATTAGCTGGGCGTGGTGGCACACGCCTGTAATCCCAGCTACTTGGGAGGCTGAGGCAGGAGAATCGCTTGAACCCAGGAGGCCGAGGTTGCAGTGAACTGAGATCGCACCATTGCACTCCAGCCTGGGTGACAGGGGTAGACTCCCTCTCAAAAAATAATAATAATAATAAAAGTAAGTTGCAAAACCTTCCTGAGCTTCAGTTTCTTTTCTACAAAATTGGACAATAATATTCACCCTGCCTTTATGTGAGGATACAATAATCATCAATAAAAGCACTTTGAAAACAAACCCTCAATAGTAGTTTTGAGTGAGGAATAATACGTGAATTCAGGCCAGGCATGGTGGCTCACATATGTAATCCCAGCACTTTGGGAGGCTGAGGCTGGTGGATCACGAGGTCAGGAGTTTGAGACCAGCCTGACCAACATGGTGAAACCCTGTTTCTACTAAAATTACAAAAATTAGCCCAGTGTGGTGGTGCATGTCTGTAATCCCAGCTACTTGGAAGGCTGAGGCAGGAGAATTGCTTGAACCTGGAAGGTGGAGGTTGCAATGAGCTGAGATCGCGCCATTGCATTTCAGCCTGGGCGACAAGACCAAGACTCTGTAAAAAAGTGAATTCTACTTTTTTTCTATGTGTTTTCTGTACTTCTGAAATAGTCTAAATGTACAATAACTACTCTTTATTAGAAAAACAATGAAAAGCCGGGAGCAGTGGCTAACATCTATAATACCAGCACTTTAGGAGACCAAGTGGGCAGATGGCCTAGCTCAGAAGTTTGAACCAGCCTGGGCAACATGGTGAAGCTCCAGCTCTATCAAAAATACAAAAAATTAGCTGGGTGTCGTGGAGCGAGCCTGTGCTCCCAGCTACTTGGTAGGCCGAGGCAGGAGGATCGCTTGAGCCTGGAGGCAGAGGTTGCAGTGAGCCAAGATCAGGCCACTGCACTCCAGCCTGCGTTGACAGAGTGAGAACCCTGTCTCAAAAAAAAAAAGAAAGAAAGAAAAAAAAAAAAAGAAAAAGAAAAAGCAATGAAACACTTTTATCTTTATTTATTTATTTATTTATTTATTTTGAAACAGGGTCTCATCTGTCACCCAGGCTGGAGTGCAGTGGCACAATCTCAGCTCAGTGTAGCCTCAACCTCCAAAGTTCAAGAGATCTTCCCACCTCAGCCTCATGAGTAGCTGACACTACAGGCGCACAACACCATGACGAGCTAATTTTTTGTACTGTTTTGGGTGTATAGAGACAAGGTCTCACCATGTTGCCCAGGCTGGTCTCAGACTCCTGAGCTCAAGTAATCCTCCTATCTCAGCCTCCTAACATGCTGGATTACAGCATGGGCCACTGCTCCCGGTGCAATGAAACATTTATAAAACATAAGGTATACAAAAGTCAGACACCAGTATTGCTGTAACTGATTAACACACATGATTTAAACAGCTGAGAATGAGAAAATTCTTTTGAACTGGACCAGCCGTGGTGGCTCACACTGTAATCCCAGCACTTTGGGAGGCCAAGGCGGGTGGATCACGAGGTTAGGAGTTCAAGACCAGCCTGGCCAATATGGTGAAACCCCATCTCTACTAAACATACAAAAATTAGCCGGGCATGGTGGCAGGTACCTGTAATCCCACCTACTCGGAAGCCTGAGGCAGAAGAATCATGTAAAACTGGAAGGCGGAGGTTGCAGTGAGCCGAGATCACGCCACTGCACTCCAGCCTGGGTGAAAGAGTGAAACTGTCTCAAAAAAAAAAAAAGAAAATTCTTTTGAACTGAGTGGAATAACCCCAAGATAAATTGTTGGCCAGGCATGGTGGCTCACACCTGTAATCCCAGAACTTTGGGAGGCCCAGGCGGGCGGATCGCTTAAGCCCAGTAAGGTGGAGGTTGCAGCGAGCTGAGACTACACCACTGCACCCAAGCCAGGGACAACACAAAGAGATTTTGTCTCAAAAAAAAAAAAGTTAAGTGAAAATAGTAAGGTATAGAGTAGTGTGAAAGTGTGCTACCTAATACGCAAGAAGAGGGAGGGGGAAGAGATATGAGAATATGTATACATATTATTGCTATGAGCATAAAGTATCTCTGTATACACAAGAACTTAATATATTAATTACTCGTGAAGAGGGAAACTAGATGGATGAAGATCAGGGAGAGGGAGACTTTTGTTTTATGTTCCTTTTGTGCCTTTTGAAGTTTGAGCCATATGAATATATTAATATTACCTGTTACCAAAAAATGATTAGAAGTTTTAACATAATTAAGCAACTACAAGTTTGCATTTAGAAATACAATCTCAGAAACACAAATTACAAAATATACGTGTATTTCCTATGATTTCTATTAAAACTCCATTTAAAAAAGATCGATATGAAGTCTTTCCTATTTCTACAATTTTAGAAGAAAAGCAAGAGTCACAGCTTATTAGTTTCTTGTCCTAAAATGGGAAAATGTTTAATTGTATTTTCTGATTATAATACGTATTCATTGAGTAGTACTCAGAAAATATAGAAAAGTACAAAGAATAAAATAAAAATTATTCATAATCCTATCACCCAAAGAAAGATATTTTACTAATCATTAAATGTAATTACTGAGAACAGTTCATTTCTAATTAGATAGCACATATTACTCACTATACCTGTGCTGTCCAGTATGGCCGCCATGAGCCACATGTGGCTACTAAACACTTAAAATGTGGCTAGTCCAAATTGAAATGTGCTGTAAGGGTAAAATACATATTGGACTTTGTATACAGTGCCAAAAAAAAAGAGTGTAAAATATGTTGTTAATAATAATTGTTTTTTAAGAGATGGGGGTCTCATTATGTTGCCCAGGCTGATCTCAAACTCCTGGGCTCAGGTGATCCTCTCGCCTCAGCCTCAAAGTAGCTAGGACTACAGACATGCACCACCATGCCAGGCTAATAATAATTTTTTTTTTTTTTTGAGACAAGGTCTCACTGTGTCACCGAGGCTGGAATGCAGTGGTGCGATCATAGTTCACTACTGCCTTGAAGTCCGGGGCTCAAGAGATCCTCTTGCCTTAGCCTCCCAAAGTGCTGGGATTACATGTGTGAGCCATCACATCTGGTCTATTTTTTTTTTTTTTTTTTTTGAGATAGAGTCTCATTATGTCACCAGGCTGGAGTACAATGGCGTGATCTCGGTTCACTGCAATCTCCACCTCCCAGGTTCAAGTGATTCTCCTACCTCAGTCTCCCGAATAGCTGGAACTACAGGCACATGCCACCATGCCTGGCTAATTTTTGTATTTTTTAGTAGAGACAGGGTTTTACCATATTGGCCAGGCTGGTCTCAAACTCCTGATCTCAAGTGATCCACAAACTTCGGCCTCCCAAAGTGCTGGGATTACAGGAGTGAGACACTGTGCCTGTTCCCTAATTTTTTATATTGATTGCATGTTGGAATAATATTTGGGGAATACTGGGTAAAATAAAATATATTTTTAACTTTTGGGTTTTTTTTTTTTACATTTTTATTGTAGTTACCAGAAATTTTAAATTACCTATGTGGCTGGGCAAAATGGCTCATGCCTATAATTTCAGTACTTTGGGAGCCTGAGATGGGAGGACTGCTTTAACCCAGGAGTTGAAGACCAGCCTGAGCAACACAGTGAGACCTCATCTCTATGAAAAAATCTAAAATTACCAGGCATGGTGGTGCACACTTGTCGTCCCAGCTACTTTGGAGGCTGAGGCAGGAGGACCGCTTGAGCCTGAAAGGTCAAGGCTGTGGTGAACCTGATTGTGCCACTGCCCTCCACCCTCCAGCCTGGGCAACAGGGTGAGACCCTGTCTCAAAAAAAAAAAAAAAAAAAAAGGCCAGGCGTGGTAGCTCATGCCTGTAATCCTAGGACTTTGTGAGGCAGAGGCGAGTGGATCACCTGAGGTCAGGAGTTTGAGACCAGCCTGGTCAACATGGAGAAACCCCGTTTCTACTAAGAATACAAAAAAATTAGCCAGGCGTGGTAGTGGGCATGGTAATCCCAGCTACTCGGGAAGGTGAGGTAGGAGAATCCTGGGGGTAGCTAGAACCCTGAGGGCAGGCAGAGGTTGCAGTGAGCTGAGATGGTGCCATTGCACTCCAGCTTGTGCGACAGAGCAAAACTCTGCCTCAAAAACAACAACAACAACAACAAAAAAAAACCTATGCGTCTCATGTATTTCTTTCTTTCTTTCTTTCTTTTTTTTTTTTTTGAGACGGAGTTTCACATTTCACTCTTGTTGCCCAAGCTGGAGTGCGATGGCACAACCTTGACTCACTGCAACCTCCACCTCCCGGATTCAAGCGATTCTCCTGCCTCATCCTCCAGAATAGCTGGGATTACAGGTGCCTGCCACCACACCTGGCTATTTTTTCTATTTTTTAGTAGAGACGAGGTTTCACCATACTGGTCAGACAGGTCGAACTCCTGACCTCAGGTGATCCACCTGCCTCGGCCTCCCAAAGTGGGATTACAGGCATGAGCCACTGCACCTGGCCGCATCTCGTATATTTCTATTAGAATTGCATTTTACTATTTTACATACAGGTCTCAAAAATTCTCAACAAGAGTATCCACTGATGGCTTCAATGACCAGTTGACAATGTAAGAAGGCAAAAACTTCCACCATAGAATCATGACAGACAGCCACATTTACATATGAAGTCTTCTGAAGTAGGAAAAATGAATTTTTGAACCATCAAAATGATACAAACTTTTACCTTATCTAGCCTTTTTTGTAAGGGTACAGCAATAAGTTTTAAGTTCTATTTAAATCCGATGAAGATTCTTTTTTAAAATCTGACTCTCGGGCCGGGCGTGGTGGTTCACGCCTGTAATCTCAGCACTTTGGGAGGCCAAGGTGGGCAGACCATGAGGTCAGGAGATTGAGACCATCCTGGCCAACATGGTGAAACCCCATCTCTACTAAAATACAAAAAAAAAAAAAAAAAAAATTAGCCAGGCGTGGTGGTGCACGCCTATAGTCCCAGCTACTCAGGAGGCTGAGGCAGGAGAATCACTCGAACCTGGGAGGCAGAGGTTGCAGTGCCGGGATCACGCCACTGCACTCCAGCCTGGCAAGAGAGTGAGACTTCATCTCAAAAAAAAAAAAAAAAAAAAAAAAAAACTGACTCTCATTTTCTGCTTAAAATGAATTATCTCCTATTTGTATTTTTACTTTCCATTTTCTCTCTATCCCCTCAACCCCTTCTCAAAGACTCTTAGAAGAAAGGAATAGGGTAAGCTGAACTGAAGGGAAAAAAACAAAAACAAAAACCTGACAATATTCATCAATGTGCTAAGTATCCATAATACTTACTTCAGTTGTCTATTTAATTCTTCAACATAATTCTTTTGGTCCAATATGGCAGCAATTTGAACATTCCTAAATGAGGAAAAAAGTAGCTTTGTGCTAGTTTAAAAGGTATTTATTAAGTAAAAAAAATCTAAATCATCTAAAATTATTATAAAACTAAAATAATAAAAGTGTCTTGCCTTTAAAATAAAACATAAGAATAACAGTAGGCTATGTACTAAGAATCTATAACCTTTGTTGAATAAATCACTTGTCAATAATAGACTTAACAATACCATTAGTGTATTTTAAATTTAAACATAATTAGGGCCAGGCACAGTGGCTCACCCCTGTAATCCCAGCACTTTGGGAGGCCAAGGCAGGTAGGTCACTTGAGTCCAGGAGTTCAAAACTAGTCTGGCCAATGTGGTAAAAACCTGTCTCTACTAAAAATAACAAAAATTAGCCAGGCATGGTGGCGGGTGCCTGTAATCCCAGCTACTGGGGAGGCTGAGGTAGGAGAATCACTTGAACCCAGGAGGCGGAGGTTGCAGTGAGCCAAGATCGAACCACTGCATTCCAGCCAAGGCAACAGAACAAGACTGTCTCAAAAAAGAAACAAAAAACAAACAAACAAAAAAAAACATAGTTCGATCTTGAAGTAAACCAGTATTTGCAAACTTGTGAATAATAAGCTTTCATCTTTTTTATTCCAAAAAACAGTTATTAAAATGGGTCTCAGAAACTACAGTTATAACCAAAGGTCCCACTTCATACAATTAATAAAATCTCCTTCTCCTAAGTGATTTTCCATAATCTGCTTTGTAAAGCTTGTAATGGAAGTGAAAATGAAATGAAGAAGTCACAGGGGGGAAAACAACAAAATAAAACCACACTGTAGATAGATGGATCTTATAATGATTTGTAAAGAGCTATATAAAAAACCCAATATGCGAAATAAGTTATGAAAAGCATACCTTTCTTTATTTCCAATATCTTCTTCATTCTTTAAATACATAGAAAAATCAATCACTCCAACCTGAAGTAAATAAAGATTTTTTTTTATTTAAAGGGGAGAAAATACTTTATCAGAAGTACCTTTACTGAATGTTACTCTTAATATTCCTTTAGTGTTTAACAGTCCTGTTTACAACTTCAAATGACACCTGATCAAGGAGGAACTGTGCAAACTGAAAACACTCTGCATTTGGCACTAATCACTTTCACTTACTTGTGAGTCTAAATCCTCTCCCTTCACACACAGATTAGCATCGATCACATTCAGGCCAACCAGCAGCCCAACAATTACTGCTCCTTCTTCTTCCATCATTAGTGCATGATACTCATAAAACTCACTGTGAATTTAAAAAATAAGGACTTTAAATCACAAATTTATTTCAAAAACTAAAATTTAAAACCACCATTATCTTCCTAATCTTCTACCTTACAGAAATGGAAGCCATCTCAGTTAGGTACCTTCAAATTAGGCTTTACACATGTGAATAACTTTTTATATTTTTTAAATTTAAATGTCTCTATTGAAAAATCAAAAGGACTGAAGGAGATAAAAGAGGAAAAAATGTTTTGAGAGAGAGAAAAGAGGAGCAAAAAGGGATGAAAAGAAAAAGTGGCACCAGACACGGTGCCTCACGCCTGTAATCCCAGCACTTTGTGAGGCCAAGGCAGGAAGATCACTTGAGGTCAGGAGTTCAAGACCAACCTGGCCAACATGGTGAAACACCACCTCTACTAAAAATACAAAAATTAGCCAGGCGTAGTGGCACACGCCTGTAATTTCAGCTACTCAGGATACTGAGGCAGGAGAATTGCCTGAACCCAAGAGGCAGAGGTTGCAGTGAGCCAAGATCACGCCACCGCACTCCAGCCTGGGCAATAGAACAAGACTCCGTCTCAAAAAAATAAAAATAAAGAGAGGCAACACTAAGCCCTGGGATATTTCTGACTCAGGCGGATATAGTGACTGCTGCTAATCTGATTATGATATATTTTATTAAAGTTGAACTTTCAATCCTCAGATTTATTAAGACCTTGGGATAAAGACTAAGGAGGAAAATGAACATATGCAACATTTCAAAGCCCATGTTCAAGTCAATGCATTTGATAGGTGATTATAAATCTTAATAGATAATTATAAATTAAAGACACTTTGGGATATCTACATTCTAAAAACTGTTCAAAAAGAGAGTTGTAAAAGAAATACGATAGTCCAAAAACTAAGTCTCATCAACATACATTCAGGGAAGTAGTTATCACTGTCTCACGCCTTCGTTAATAAGTCCCATGTACATTATTTAATCACTTTTATTATCCTTCAGAATACTGAGAAGCTGTGGGTACTTAACGTATGGTCATTCTCGTTTAACAACTGGGAAAACCACAATGTAAAATCAGAGTCACAAGTAAAACCAAAACCAGGACTAAATTCTCCACAACATCAGAGAGGCACTCTAACAGAACAAGAATGAATGGAGGGCCACCATGGGCCCACTCCCTTGGAGAACTGATTGCCTTGCTCTAAAAGTCTGTCTTAAATAAATGTTTGGCCTTCATTTTATTTTATTTTTTTGAGACAGGGCCTCACTCTATCACCCAGGCTGGAGTGCAGTGGCACAATCTCAGGTCACTGCAACCTTCCTCTACTGGGTTCAAGCAGTTCTCCTGCCTCAGCCTCCCAAGTAGCTAAGATTACAGGCATGTGCCACCACACCCAGCTAATTTTTGTGTTTAGTAGAGACGGGGTTTCACCACGTTGGTCTTGAACTCCTGACCTCAAATGATCCACCCGCCTTGGCCTCCCACAGTGCTGGGATTACAGGCATGAGCCACCACACCCAGCCAAAATAAATGTTTGGCCTTCAATTTAAAGTGTGCCCACAATACAGCTGAAGCAATAATATGGATATTCAAATTCTAAAAAAACCCGAAAAACAAAAAGCCTATGAAATTAAAGCCCCAAATTCCAACACAAATTTTTATCCATAGAATTAACCATATTCAGAAAAATAAAACTAATTGAGAAATGTACTATATATAGCACTTTCCAGGCAGGGGAAAAGAAAAAAATTTTAAACAAAGAGGAAGAAATGTAATATATATAAATTTCCCCATCCTGGCTGATAACAAGTTTACGGTATTCATATATAAGGCTAGTTCCTGATCCATGTTATGCCTCCATCATGTTTTTCTGTCTCATTTTGCTCCTCCTTTTATTTTATATCATTTTATTATATGTTATATATCCTTTCATATTACATCTTAAATCCTTTTTGGAAGACAGCATATAAATAAAATTAAAAATGAAAAGATCACGACTTAATAGTACTAACCTTAAGAGATCCCTCTGAATAATCAAGCAACGTAAGTAATCGGCCATTTTTTTTTGCATAAGGGCTAATCGAAGCCATGCTCTTGCTCGACCCAGAGGGGTCCTAAAGAGAAGAACCAATTGATCAGAAAACAGCCCTAGCCCAAAGATCACATCTTCTATCTTGAGAGGTATACATTAACAAGGAAGAAGGGCATTTTTATAATGGTTTTGTTTTCATTTTCATAGGTTTATCTTTTTGAGCACACAGACCAATCCCTGAGAGCTGGGTAAATCTGTTCCTCCTGTAGGACATGTAGGTACTATTTAATGTCTTGGAAGAAATGACTCTAAACACAGTAGTGTGTCGCTTAATGACAGGGATACGTTCAGAAAAATGCGTTGTTAGGTGATTTCATCATGGAGTGTATATTTGCAAACCTAGATGGTATACACGCCCACACTATATAGTATACCCTATTGTTCCTAGGTTGCAAAACTATATAGCGTGCTACTGTACTGAATGCTGTAGGCAATTGCTACACAATTGTTAAGTATTTGTATATCTAAACATGGAAATGGTAAAGTAAAAATAGAGTATTATAATCTTATGGAACCACTATCATTGAATGAAATGTTATGCAGTGCAGGACTGTGGTGAGAATACTTCTATAAGAAATGTTTAGGTGGACATGGTGGCTGACACCTGTCATCCCTACACTTTGAGAGGTTAAGGTGGGAGGATCACTTGAGTCCAGGAGTTAGAGGACAGCCTGGACAACATAGAGAGACCCTGTCTCTATAAAAAAAAAAAAAAAATTAGGTCAAAAAAATTTAAATTAAAAAATCAAAATGCCAAGTATGTGCCTGTAGTCCCAGCTACTCAGGAGGCTGAAGCAGGAGGGCTGTTTAAGCCCAGTAGGCACCGGCTGTATTGAACAGTGATTCACTGTACTCAAGCCTGGACGACAGAGTGAGACACTGTCTCAGAAAAAAGAAAAGAAATATTTAGCCTGAATGGACTTAGCCTTCTAAAAATAAATATTAAAACTTCACCAGGCTGGGCCCAGTGGCTCGCCTGTAATCCCAGCACTTTGGGAGGCCAAGGCGAGCAGATCACAAGGTCAGGAGTTCGAAAGAAGTCTGGCCAACATGGTGAAACCCCATCTCTACTAAAAAATAACAAAAAAATAGCTGGACTTGGTGGTGGGTGTCTATAATACCAGCTACTCAGGAGGCTGAGGCAGGAGAATCACTTGAACCCAGGAGGCGGAGGTTACAGTGAGGCAAGATTGCACCATTGCATTCCAGCCTGGGCAACAAGGCAACACTCAGTCTCAAAAAAAAAAAAATTGTTTCAACAATAAGGCACCATAATGTCTTCAAAAACATAGGTAACATTATATCTGAATTCTAGAAATCATAACAAAGCTAAGAGGGTGCCAGGCTAGTAATTAAAGAGAAATTTAATGTGCTGCTTACTGGTTTTCAAATGTTTCTTTAATCCGGTTGAATTTAGGAAATTAAATCTCATACCTCTCTTACCAGAGTTCTATCTGTTATTAAAAACAAAAGCAGCCTGGCGTGGTGGCTCACGCTTGCAATCCCAGAACTTTGGGAGGCCAAGGCAGGTGGATCACTTGAGGTCAGGAGTTCGTGACCAGCCTGGCCAACATGGTGAAATGCTGTCTCCACTAAAAATACAAAAATTAGCCAGGTAAGCCCGGTGCAGTGGCCCACGCCTGTAATCCCAGCACTTTGGGAGGCCAAGGTGGGCGGATCAAGAGGTCAGGAGATCGAGACCATCCTGGCTAACATGGTGAAACCCAATCTCTACTAAAAATATAAAAACATTAGCCCGGCGTGGTGGCGGGTGCCTGTAGTCCCAGCTACTCAGGAGGCTAAGGCAGGAGAATCACTTGAACCCAGGAGGCTGAGGTTACAGTGAGCCAAGATCGCACCACTGCACTCCAGCCTGGGCGACAGAGCAAGGCTCCATCTCCAAAAAAAAAAAAAAGAATATAAGAATTGAGTCTTAACACTTTACACCTACCAAAAATTTTCAATACTTATGAGTTCTTAGCTAACATACTCCAACTTTTAGGATATTTTACATACATTTGTCTGATGAAACAGGCTGGTGACATTATAGGTACCAATTTTCAGAGGAAGCACAGTAATTTACACCAGTCCTAGGGTATATAAGTGGCTTATCTGAGAACTGGAATCTCCTGAGTCTGTGCCCTGGATTCAGCCTAAATCAGTCTTTTATCAAATACTTACTGACTTTCTACTACAGTCAAACTAATTTAACACTCAGAAAACAAAGATGCATAATTGATATATCCTATCTTAAAAGGACTTTCAATTTCCTACAATACAAGGCAGAACAGTGAGTGGTTAATTCTGATTGAAGGGGCTAAGAAAAACTTCATAAAGGAAATGGGATTTGAGTTGAGCCATAAAGAATGAACATAATTTTATTAGAAGAGGATTAGAAAAAGGGGACTTAAGACTAAGAGAAGACAATAAGCTAGAGTGTGAGGTACTTTGGAGGAACAATGAATACACTTCTGTGGCTAGGGATGAACAAGTAATAGGCCTCCTTACTTCAGACCAGGCAGATCCCGGACACTGGCTCCTATTTCCTCTGCTTCTGGGTACAACTTCTCCACCAGTTCCAAAGGGCCCCAGATGGTTTTGTTATAACTCAAAAATGATTTTCTTACTGAAAAAAAGAACACATAATGCACACAACGTCAACATATAAAACTGTAGTTAACTTATTTTTAAATATTTAGTTTCAACATTTCTAACTTAACATACAATTATTCAGAGACCTTTCCTCTCTTTTATCCACTACATATCCCAGTGGATACGGAGCCTGTGCAAGTAGGATCCTGTTGCCCATCCTGCTATTTTTTTCCTGCATGATAAAAAGGCACAGTGACCATTCTTTCATATCAAATAGGCAGTCAGGCAATTAAAGTGAAAAATGACTGCACTCATTCTCTACCATTACCAAAATAAAGGCTAGTGGCCCTAGCTGATTGATCTTTATAAGTTTATTAAATAAACATAGCACAAATAAAAAGTTATTTTATTTTTTATAATAATGCTTTTGCTTTTTGTTTTTTTAGTAAGTAGAGATGGAGTTTTGCTATGTTGACCTGGCTGGTCTTGAACTCCTGGCCTCAAGTATTCCTCCCATCTCAGCCTCCCAAAGTGCTAGGATTACAAGCATGAGCCACCACACCCGGCCTAAGAAGTTATTTTAATTTTAAATATGAAAAATTGTTAATTTCCTTTTCCTTGTATTTTATTCTGAGATTTAGTCAATATAAAACCATGAAATTGCCATACATTTATTTGTTATTACTGACCAGATCTCCTGCAAAAAAGGGTGCCTATCATATACACCACCCAAGGATAACCAAGATAGGCAATTTTTCCCGGGGGTAGAAAAATCACACACACAAAGTAGCTTTACAATGATTTATCCAGATAAGCCTATAACTGCTAGGACATGGTTCAACATATATTGTGAAGTAAAGGATAATACAGTCTAAAAACAGTTTTAAATTTAACTATTTTGGCTATAATTTGGCAAACTATATTTCAGTAGGCTTGGGGAAAATCAAGATGCACTCCTGGGTGACAGAGTGAGACCCCTATCTCAAAAAAGAAAAAAAAGAGGAGCATGGTTATGGTTAAATAAAATATGCCATATATATACCTGATATAATTCTGATATAGACATCTATGTAAATGGAAAGATCTCCAAGCTATATCATTATTTTTTTTTATTTTTTTTGAGACAGAGTCTCACTCTCTCTCCCAGACTAGAGTGCAGTGGCACGATCTCAGCTCACTGTAACCTCTGCCTCCCAGGTTCAAACAATTCTCCTGCTCAGCCCCCCCAAGTAGCTGGGGCTACAGGCAAGCAGTGCCACATCCAGCTAATTTTTGTATTTTTAGTAGACACGGGGTTTCACCATGCTGGCCAGGCTGATCTCGAACTCCTGACCTCAAGTGATCTGCCGGCCTCAGCCTCCCAAAGTGCTGAGATTACAGACATGAGCCATTGCACCCAGCCATTTTTTTTTTTTTAAAAGAAGGAAGTCACAGAATAATAGCATGAGTACAATTAGAGTAAAAGAAAAAAAAAACAGAAAAGGGATAAGAGAATATCTAATTCTCCCATTTTCTTTCTTTCGAGACAGAGTCTCACTCTGTAGCCCCAGGCTGGAGGGTAGTGGCACGATCTCAGCTCACTGCAACCTCCGCCTCCCAGGTTCAAACGATTCTCTTGCCTCAGCCTCCTGAGTAGCTGGGATTACAGGTGAACATCACCAGTCTGGCTAATTTTTGTATATTTTGGTAGAGACGGGTTTTCACCATGCTGGGGAGGTTGGTCTTAAACTCCTGACCTCAAAGTGATCCACCCGCCTCAGCCTCCCAAAGTGCTGGGATTACAGGTGCCCAATTTCCTTTAGATAAATTAATAAAAGAGAATGACTAAAAACCGTGTTTTGCTCTGTGTACTTCTCTGTTGTTTGATTCACGTACAAAAAGAGTATATTTTGCTAGTGTTTATATATTTTAAGAAATTGCTTTAAGTCTTTAAAGAAAAAGAAACGAGTATGCTAATAACATCACATAGGATTTTCTCAAATTTTGATGTCAAGGCTTCCTTCTTGTTTTGAAGTACTTTTTATTAAAACAAGGTTTAGGTAAATCTTTGGGGTTTTTTGTTTGTTTGTTTTTTGTTTTGAGACAGGGTCTCTGTTGCCCAGGCTGGAGTACAGTGGTAAAATCACAGCTCACTGAAGCCTCGACCTTCTCAGGCTCAGGTGATCCTCCCACTTCAGCCTCCCGAATAGCTGGGACCACAGGCATATGCTGGGATTACAGGCATGAGCCACGATGTCCGGCCAGTCAAGCTTCTTTTACTCTATAATAGTCACTCTAGTGTACAACTCTTACACAGCCCTCTACATAGATACTCATCATATGAACTAGAGGCCAAAACTGTGAACAATTATTATAAGTAAAAGCACAGTTATTATGCAATTAATATTTTAAAGTAAATATAAAACAAACATTTTATATGTAACAATAATTCAATATGTACCGATAGTAGAATACAATATCTGCTGTTATCATCTTCAGGGATGGCTCATATTTCTACAATAACTCCATCCAGAAGATATTTCTACATATGTTCGTGTATGTATCTAGGAGGTTTCTATTTCAACAATCTACTATTTCAATGCACTTTTCAACAGGGTTTGAAGTGTTAATGAGCTCATAACAGTATCATCAGCTTTAAAATATAACTCTATAATTGTCCTAGAAAACAGAAACCAGTTCAGATTATGTAAGTTTAAAAAATTTAAAAATCAAATATTCTGTTTACAAAACATTAACAACTAAGCATTTTCTGAAGATCATTATTAGACCATTATTAGAAAACATAAAGAGATATTTTCTCCCAAAATCAATCCACTCAATATTTTTTAGTGCATAGTAATAGTAATTATGGCCTCAAAAAATAACCCATTCTCAAGGGCACTTAAAATGGAAAAAGGGAAATTCTAAAATGAATTAATTTTTTAAAATCTCACAATACCTTTAAGACCGTGTTTCAGGCAATGTTCCATAACAACAAAGAATTGCTGCAAGGGGGGATAATCAGAATCCAAAGTGCGGCCAAAGCTCAGGGCAGATTCAATGAGTCCTTTGATACTCAGTTTAGCCATGTTTAACAAGTTTGCTCTCTCTACAGCGGTGGGGTCTTTTGTAGCTGAAAACACAAGAAAGGAATCCAACATCATTTGCAAGACACGACAATGAAAAAAATACACAAACCCTTCCCTTCTCCTATAAAAACCAACAGTAGTTTGCTGTTCCTTGGTTGACAAATTCTCCCCAGCTAAACTACACCCTTGATTAACTTCTCTTTATGTCTCTCACATATACTGTAAAAAATTTCCAGCCAGGTGCGGTAGCTCACGCCTGTAATCCCAGCACTTTGGGAGGCCGAGGCAGGCAGATCACGAGGTCAAGAGATCGAGACCATCCTGGCCAACATGGTGAAACCTTGTCTCTACTAAAAATACAAAAATTAGCTGGGCGTGGTGGTGTGCACCTGTCATCTCAGCTACTTGGGAGGCTGAGGCAGGAGAGTCACTGGAACCCAGGAGGCAGAGGTTGCAGCGAGACGAGATCGCGCCACTGCGCTCCAACCTGGTGACAGAGCAAGACTCCGTCTCACAAAAAAAAAAAAAAAGAAAAGAAAACAGAAAATCTCCATGACCACTCTAGCAAAAGTTTATGAATTATTCTCAAGATCCTGCGAATCTGTCATTCTCCTGTATTTATTTAACTTTCCTGGTACCTCTTCATAGAGAATGAGTTTTTAAAATGATCTTCTGTGGAGATAAATTTGGGCTGAAAGACAACATGTTTAAGGGCCTCATGCAAAAGGTGAATAGCAGGTACCATCTAAGGATGAATTCCAAGGCAAAAACGTTCAGAATAAACTGGCAATAAAATAAAGGTAGTTAAAATTCTAGGATTCCACTGTCACCCACAACAAACATGATAGGTAAAATACACTGACAAGTAAGGGGAGACAGGAGAAGCCGTCCACTTCTTTCAGTCTATCCTCTTTCTGTCTGGCTTCTTCATTCTGACTGTAGTTCTATGCATGACTGTTTGCATGACTATTGCATGACTGTTTTATTTTCAAAGAGAAAAGCAGAGACCAGTTTTACATTAATGCTTCTCAGCCATCCACACAGTTGAGGAAGGCCACAGCGCCAGGCTGAGTACCAAGTTAATACATGCATATTCCAAAAGGCCTGATTTTTAATTGATATTTTTAAGACACAGTATCATCAAGCAAGATGTTTTCAATTCACAAAAATATTGTCCTCCTTCCCACAAATTTTATTCTCAGTTTACTTAGAAATTCAGACGCTTCTCCATCATCTCGTCACTGTTGTGACTGGTGGAAATACCTTCAACAAACACAGATGACAAAACTAAGGTGTGGAAAAACGAAGCACTTAATATAACACTTCATAATCTCTGACAAATGTACAAGTCATCAATGTGTCCGTTTTTCCTTCACTGAACAACAACAACAACAAAACCCAGAGTCTCCAAAGATTTAGTATTCTAGCTCTGATTTCTGGATAGCTAGGCATGAAGCCTGACACTGAATCCTAAGCAACCTAAAATGCAAACAGCCACAACTGCTATGGCCAAACTGCCTGGTGGAAAAATGTCCACACACGACATTCCTTTAAATCTGCATCGTGGTCTGACTCCCACTACTTTTCGGGAGTGAAACCACTTGATGTTTCATAATCCGTGGCAACTCTCATTTTTAACACAGCCCATCACAATTCCTAACATGCGATGCCACAACCACACAAAGGGTGTTTTGCAGCTGCTGGGAGGCAGATCGGTGCTGGGCACTGGCAGTTCCCACGCCGAGGGGCGCTCACACCGCGGCCACGCCCCAGCTGCGCTCCAGGACTCCTCCGGCCGGGACACGACCCCCAAACCCGGCCGCAGGCGCGCGAGGACTCCCAGGGCCAGTGCCTGCACCTTGCCAGGACCAACCCCTTCCCTGCTTCTCTTCCTGCCCCTTCCCCCCAGCAAGGCTGCCCAGAGGCCTGGGGCCCCCCAGGACCATCGCGGCGGGCTCACCCAGGCTCCTGCGCGTCAGCACTCCCCGTCTCCCGCCCTCGGCGTCAGGCACCCAGGCCAAAACCTGAGATGCGTCTTCCCTCCGCCACCCCCAAACCTGAAAAGTCATCGCCCCTCCCTGACTGCTCCCCGACTCCGGAGTGACACCCTGCCCGGCCCAGTCCTCGCTCCTGGACGCCGTGGCACCTCGAGCCCTCGGCCACTATGCCTCAGAACCTGGGCGGGAACGGGCCGGAACAAGGGAGGGGGCACGTTGCCATGACGACCCCGGGAGCCCCCGAGTCCCAGGCAGTCCCCGCCCATCCCAGGTTCGGGCCCCAGTTCCGACTGGCGGCCTCGGCGTCTCCCACAGCTCACAGTCCACCCCGCCTGGCCGGAGCCCTCGGCCCGGGACTGAGGGCCGAGCGTTCGGTCTCGGCCCGCTCGCCTTACCCATGGCGGCGGCGGCGGCTGCGCGATCTCGGGCGGGGGCTTCCTTGGCCTGGCTAGCAGCTCCCTCCAGGCGCTCGGCGGCCACCACCGCATCTGCAGCCAGGCCCGCTGCGGCCCACAGCGCCCCCGGCGGCGGGAGGGCGCCCGGGCGGCCCCAGGGGAAGCGGCGCCCCAGGTCGGGCGGGGACCCGCGGAGCCTTTGGCGGACGGGAGAGCAAGCTCGCTGTCTCTAAGCCTCCTCGCATCCGCTGGGACCGCAAGAAGGAAAGGAACGTGATAGAAACCACGGGTGTGAGGAGCCAGAGTGCTGGGCCCTCGGTCCCGTGCCCCGGGGGCTTCGCCGGAGCGCGAAGGCCGGATTTCAAGGGGCTGCCGGCCACACGCAAATGTTGCTTCCACCGGGCTGGCGGGGCCTGATCTAATAACACGCCTGACTACTGCCCTTTCACCTTCACAAACACAAAGGGGACCAAAAGAATTTAGAAAATCTGAAGCAATTAACAGCAGGCAGAAACCTACTAAAACTAGCCCCAAATTACGACTTTTTTTGTTTTTGGGTTTTGTTTTTTTTTGTTTTTTTGTTTTTTTGTTTTTTTTTTTTGAGATGGAGTCTCGCTCTGTCACCAGGTTGGAGTGCAGTGGCGCGATCTCAGCTCACTGCAACCTCTGCCTCCCAGGTTCAAGGGATTCTTCTGCCTTAGCCTCCCGAGTAGCTGGGATGACAGGCGAGCGCCACCCCGCCCAGCTAATGTTTATATTTTTAGTAAAGACGGGGTTTCACCATTTTGCCCAGAATGGTCTTGATCTTTTGACCTGGGGATCTGCCCATCTCGGCCTCCCAAAGTGCTAGGATTACAGGCCCGAGCCACAGAGCCCGTACTAAAGCAAGTTGATAACTCATTACAAAAAGCTAAAGTGAAAAAAGAAAGAAAACAATTCAAAAATATTTCATTATGTGCTACAGCAATATCCACACAAGCACTAAAATTCAGACCTCGGCTGGGTGCAGTGGCTCATGCCTGTAATCCCAGCACTTTGAGAGGCTAAATTGGATAGATCACGAAGTCAGGAGTTCGAAACCAGCCTGACCAACATGGTGAAACTCCGTCTCTACTAAAAATACAAAATTTAGGCAGATGTGGTGGCACGCGCCTGTAGTCCCAGCTACTCGGGAGGCCAAGGTGGGCGGATCACCCGGTCAGAAGTTCGAGACCAGTCTGGCTAACATGGTGAAACCTGATCTCTACTAAAAATACAAAAATTGGCCGGGCGCGGTGGCTCAAGCCTGTAATCCCAGCACTTTGGGAGGCCGAGACGGGCGGATCACGAGGTCAGGAGATCGAGACCATCCTGGCTAACATGGTGAAACGCCGTCTCTACTAAAAATACAAAAAACTAGCCGGGCGAGGTGGCGGGCGCCTGTAGTCCCAGCTACTCGGGAGGCTGAGCCAGGAGAATGGCGTGAACTTGGGAGGCGGAGCTTGCAGTGAGCTGAGATCCGGCCACTGCACTCCAGCCTGGGCGACAGAGCGAGACTCCGTCTCAAAAAAAAAAAAAAAAAAAAAAAAATACAAAAATTAGCTGGGCGTGGTGGCGCATGCCTGTAATCCCAAGATTACCTCTCAGAAAAAAAAAAAAAAAAAAAAAAAAAAAATCAGACTTCATCCCTGGATCCATCTTGGTTCACATTTCCCAGGATTATGAGCTCTAGTCACCTTAAGGGCCAGTAGTGACTCCAGTAGAATTAGATAGGCATATCCTATTAGCTACAAGAGATTTTTCTTTTTTTTTTTTTTTTTTTTTTTTTTTTTGAGACAGGGTCTCACTCTGTCACTCATGCTGGAGTACAGTGGCAAGATCTCAGCTCACTGCAACTTCCACCTCCCAGGCTCAAGTGATCCTCCCACCTCAGCCTCCCTAGTAGCTGGGACCACAGACGCTCATCACCACACCCAGCTAATTTTTTGTATTTTTGTGCTTTTTATTTAAAAAAAAAAAAAGTTACATATATATATATCTTATGATCCCAGTTTTAGTTTATCAATAAATACAGCAATATGAATATATACCTATATACGTATATATATAGTTAGAAAAATAAACGCATAGGTAAGAGACTGAGTAAAGTACTTGAAAATGTTAATAGTTACAATGTGTGGGTGGGGGCATTGTGATTACTTTTTTCCCTAAACTATTGTGTGTGTGTGTGTGTGTGTTTAAACTTTTAGGTTTGAGGGTATATGTGAAGGTTGGTTGCATAGGTGAACTCATGTCATGGGGGTTTGTTGTACAGATTATTTCATCACCCAGTTAAGTCCAGTATCCGATGGTTATCTTTTCTACTCCTCTCCCTCCTCCCATCTTCGTCTTTCAAGTAGACCCCAGTGTCTGTTGTTCCCCCCTTTTTTTTTAAGACAGGGTTTCATCATGTTGGCCAGGCTGCTCTCGAACTCCTCAGCTCAAGTGATCCACCCACCTCAGCCTCCCAAAGTGTTGGGATTACAGGCACGAGCAACCGCACCTGGCCTTTCTTTTCCCATCTTTGTGTTTCATGAGTTATTTAGCTACCATTAATTTTTATTTTATTTTTTGTAGAGATGGGGTCTCACTATGTTGCCCAGGCTGGTCTCAAACTCCTGGCCTCTAGTGATCCTCCTGTCTCAACCGTCCAAAGTGCTGGGATTATAGGCATGAGCCACCACACCCAGCCTACAAGTCATCTTTTTCATGAACAATATGGTCCACTGAATCCAGATGGACCACCTTGTCACATCATGCCACAGAGCTTTCAGCCTTAGCCTTAGCTGGCTCAAGACATGATTTTCTTACAAACGCTTTGAACATTTGTATAGCACCTGGAAGATGTTACCACGCCGAGCGGTGCAGGGGAAGGGAGATACACATAGTGGCCGGGAAAATTGCGGAATTCCTAATCAGAAAACGTGGGTTCTGGCAATGACTTGCCATGGGGTCACATGCTAACACAGACTATCTATGCTAGGTTCTCTATAGGGTTTGAGAAAATATCCATGAAAAATATTGATAAATATTAAAGTATCCTACTAATTACAACTGCTGCTTAAAAAAGCAGTAAACAACAACAACAAAAAAAGCAGTAAACAGGCCGGGTGTGGTAGCTCATGCCTGTAATCCCAGCACTTTGGGAGGCCAAGGTGGGAGGATCACCTGGTCAGGAGTTCGAGACCAGTCTGGCTAATACAGTGAAACCTCGTCTCTACTAAAAATACAAAACTTAGCCAGGCAAGGTGGTGCATGCCTGTAATCCCAGCTACCTGGAAGGCTAAGGCAGGAGAATCACTGGAACCCAGGAGGCAGAGGCTATAGTGATCCAAGATCTCACCACTGCACTCCAGCCTGGGCAACAGAGTGAGACTCCATCTCAAAAAAAAAAGAAAAAGAAAAAAAGCAGTAAACAGCCAGATGTGGTACCTCATGCCTGTAATCCAAGTACTTTGAGAGGCTGAGGCAGGAGGATTGCGTGAGGCCTAAAGTTGCAGACTACCCTGGCCAACATAGCAAGACCCTGTTTCTAAAAACAAATTTTTTCTAGTTAGCGGGGTGTAGTGGTGTGCACTGGTAGTCCCAGCTACTCAGGAGGCTGTGACAGAAGGACCACTTGAGGCCAGGCGTCTGAGGTTGCAGTGAACTATGATCCTGCCATGCACTCTAGCCTGGCCAACAGAGACTCCATCTCTTAATAAATAAATAAATAAATAAATAAATAAAAGCAGTAAATACTATGAAGCTCCATATAGGTACTATCATAGTACTGTATGCAGATGAAGATAATTCTTTTTTTTTTTTTTTTTTTTTGAGACGGAGTCTGGCTCTGTGGCCCAGGCTGGAGTGCAGTGGCCGGATCTCAGCTCACTGCAAGCTCCGCCTCCCGGGTTTACGCCATTCTCCTGCCTCAGCCTCCCGAGTAGCTGGGACTACAGGCGCCCGCCATCTCGCCCGGCTAGTTTTTTTTGTATTTTTTTAGTAGAGACGAGGTTTCACCGAGTTAGCCAGGATGGTCTCGATCTCCTGACCTCGTGATCCGCCCGTCTCGGCCTCCCAAAGTGCTGGGATTACAGACTTGAGCCACCGCGCCCAGCCTATGAAGATAATTCTTTTGGCTGGGAGAAAAATCAGAAAAGGCTTTTTGGAGAAGGTGGCATCTTAACGTCTTTCTAAGTGGGTAGAGATGCCTAAATGGTGATGGAAGAACAGACAAATCTAGAGAGCAGATCAAATGGGAAACAGAATAGGCATGCACAGGAACAGCAAAAATAGTTTCATATGGTTACAACCAATACAGAAAGACCCCATTAAAGAATAATCACTGTTACAAACCATGGGTTCCGACCTACTAGTGGGACATGAAAGCAATTTTAACAGGTTGCAATTAGCTTTGTTTTTATTTTTTATTTTATTTTATTTGAGACAGAGTCTCACTCTGTCACCCAGGCTGGAGTGCAATGGCATGATCTTGGCTTACTGCAACCTCCACCTCCACCTGCTTGAATCGGGTTCAAGTGATTTTTGTGCCTCAGCTTCCCGAGTAGCTGGGATTACAGGCGTGCACCACCATGCCCAGCTAACTTTTCTATTTTTAGTAGAGACAGGGTTTTACCATGTTGGCCAGGCTGGTCTCGAACTCTTGACCTCAAGTGATCCGCCCACCTTAACCTCGCAAAGTGCTGGAATTACAGGCGTGAGCTACCGCGCCCAGCCACACTTTGTTTTTAATGGAATAGAGTGGAACATACCAGGGTATATCACATACAGAAAGGGTAAATATTGTCTTATGGCAGTATTGTTTCAGATGCATATGCATACACAAATTTACATTGAGTCATGATGTAAAATGGATTTCTTATTGCGGGTATGGTATTTTTGGTTGAAATACTAGCCTAGATCATCATAGACCAAACTATGTAATTACTAAAGGATGAGATTACAAATAAATTTCATTTTCTGGCTGGGCACAGTGGCTCATGCTTGTAATCCCAGCACCTTGGGAGGCCGAGGCAGGCAAATCATGAGGTCAGAAGTTCGAGACCAGCATAGCCAACACAGTGAAACGCCGACTCTACTAAAAACACAAAAATTAGCTGGCATGGTGGCAGATGCCTGTAATCCCAGCTACTCGGGAGTCTAAGGCAAGAGAATCGCTTGAACCTGGGAAGCGGAGGTTGCAATGAGCTGAGATTTTGCCATTGCACTCCAACCTGAGTGACAGAGCTAGATTCCATCTCAAAAAAAAAAAAAAGAAATTTTCTAAAATATGTAGTGTTTGAAATTCTTACTAAAATATGTACTGCTCCGTAATTTGAGGGGGGAAAATGTTTTGTTTTGTTTTGTTTTGTTTTGAGACGGAGTTTCACTCTTACTGCCCAGGCTGGAGTGCAATGGCGCAATCTCGGCTCACTTCGACCTCCGCCTCCCAGGCTCAAGTGATTCTCCTGCCTCAGTCTCCCAAGTAGCTGGGATTACAGGCTCCCGCCACCGCACCCAGCTAATTTTTGTATTTTTAGTAGAGACGGGGTTTCACCGTGTTGGCCAGGCTGGTCTCGAACTCCTGACCTCAGCTGATCCACCTGCCTCGGTCTCCCAAAATGCTGGGAATACAGGCATGAGCCACCACACCCAAGCCAAAAATGTTTTAAAGAAAGAAAAATTATGCCAAGATCTTTAAGCACAGAGAACTGTGAGATGATGTCATTTACAGAAATAGGGATCACAGGAGGAAGGCATTAAATGAAGATGGAAATTTCCAATTTCTCTGTACTAAGTCTAAAATGTTCACAGAATATTCTGAAGGCATTGGCTGGAAGGCAGCTATATAACTAGAACTTGGAAGACAGGGTGTAGTACAGGTTTAGTAAACAGCCACATGGGTGATGGGTGAAGCCAGTAACTGTCCAAGGAGAAAGAAAAGGACCAAACGAGACTTGGAGCTCTGGGGAAAACCCGCTGTTAGAGAGCCAGGAATAAGGAGAAAAGAAAGGAATTGGAGACAGCAGCAAAAGGGAAGTCAGGGGGAGGGGGACAGGAACTCTGAACTGATTCAGGAGAGGGGCCACTGGAACAGCCACATTGTCTTTGCATTGTGGCTTTATACTTTTTTTTTTTCTTTTGAGATGGAGTCTTGCTCTTCTCACCCAGGCTGGAGTGTAGTGGCGTGATCTCAGCTCACTGCAACCTCCGCCTCCCCGGTTCAAGCAATTCTCCTGCCTCAGCCTCCTGAGTAACTGGGATTACAAGCGCCCGCCACCACACCTGGCTAATTTTTTTGTGTTATTAGTAGAGACACGGTTTCACCATGTTGGCCAGGCTGGTCTCGAACTCCTGACCTCAGGTGATCCACCTGCCGCAGCCTCCCGAGGTGCTGGGATTACAGGCGTGAGCCACCATGCCCAGCTTCCTAACTCTTTTAAACAATTAAATGGCTAGACTCTTATCACAAAGACAGATCAACAACAACAACAAAAAAAGGAAACACAGAACACATCCCCAGGTTCTCTTCTATGGAGCTTTACTTTTCCAGCCATATGAACCTGTAATGAAGCAAAAGGACTTTCTTATTCATTTCATTCCCAGAAACTGAAATTACTATCAGATTCCTTCCTGATTTATACTCTCATTATATCTAACCAATATTTAAGTTTCCTCACAGCAACCTCTCCCGTTTGTCCTATCTGATCTATAACCTCTCCATGAACAAGCCCATCCTGGGTGCCCTTCATAAATCTCTTAATAATATCAGCGCTGCTTGGTTTCAGCTTTCCAGCATGATCAATACTTCACTTGTCACTATTAGAACCCTGAGTTTAATTACTATTAAACTATTCACTTGTCACTATGATAACCCTGAGTTTAATTACTATTCAGTATTAATAATTGACACAGTAAGATCCATTAGTAAAAAAATTTATTAAAAAACTTCAAGTAATAATTTAAGAAAACACATGAGGTAGAAACAAAAATTTTAACATATTTAGCATTCATTAAAAAAAAACCCTCAAGAGAAATGGAAGATTTCCAACCCCCAGAAGATCTGTTACCATATAAATAATTAATCATCTTGAGGCTATTTTGTTTTACAAAACATCTTTACACAAAAAGGGAAAACTGAGTGATGCCCCAAAACATAGGGGCATATGAACATATGTGAAAATAGGAATCTACTTTTTAAATTTGTTATCAATTCAGAAAACAATATTTGTTGCAAAAGACAATGTAAGAATTTTCTTTTATATCAAAATCTACTCTAGAATACCGAAATATTGAATACTGAAAACAAAAAAGGGGGATAGTAAGGGAGGATAGAAAATTAACAGGAAGTAATCAATCCATGTCATAAAAGACTAGGTTTAGAGTGAAAACACATCTGATAGCAGAAAAAATCCAAGCAAAATGGCCTTTGGATTAGGGACCTCAAAATACAGAAAAGAATCACACTTACGTTCTCATCATCACAAGACTGTGCTTAAATGATGAAAACAAATCAAATCCCTTTATCAAGTCTTTCAAATAAAGTTCTTACAATGATATCTACAAAATCAAATTAGTCCTGAAATGTCTGACTTAAAAGTTTAAAGCCCAAAGTCAAAAGTTAATCCATCTTCAAAGCTGGTAAAAATTTATCAAACTCTTTAGGTCAGGCAAAAATACATGTATAGAACCCATAAATTTAGACTTTTCACAGTTTTGGGTACACCTGTGCTTAAAAACATAAATACTGCATGAAATTTTGTATGGTGATAGAATTTTCTGTATAGGCACGAGCTAGAGGAGATACTGCCCTAGTATGAAAAGGCAAGGGAAATAGTGTTTTATTCTCTTTGAAAGTCACCCAATACGTGGCAAAGACTTCCATGTTCTCTTGATGGAAGATCAATGACGTAAAATAAATTAAGGAAGAAATATTTAGCACAATACAGAATGGCATAAATTTATGACGTTATTATTTAATATTTTGTAATCTGATTTACAGGACCACAAAAAAAAAAAATACAGATCTTTATGGCATTCTATGAATAATTACGCCCTTAAGCAATAAGAGTTATTTATCTTTTTTTTTTTTTTTTTTTTTTGAGACAGAGTTTTGCTCTTATTGCCCAGGCTGGAGTACAATGGTGCGATTTCCGCTCACCGCAACCTCTGCCTCCTGAGTTCAAGCGATTCTCCTGCCTCAGCCTCCCGAGTAGCTGGGATTACAGGCATGTGCCACCATGCCCGGCTAATTTTGTATTTTTAGTAGAGACAGGGTTTCTCCATGTTGGTCAGGCTAGTCTCAAACTCCCAACCTCAGGTAATCTGCCTGTCTTGGCCTCCCAAAGTGCTGGGATTACAAGCGTGAGCCACTGCACCTGGCCTCAGAGTTATTTATCTTAGCCTAATTCATACCTTCATAAGAAGTACGAAGTTCTTATGAAGCCTAAGAACTTCATACACTTTTTTTGTTTGTTTGTTTGTTTGTGATGGAGTCTTGCCCTGTTGTCAGGCTAGAATGCAATGGCGTGATCTCAGCTCACTGCAACCTCCGCCTCCCGGGTGCAAGCGATTCTCCTGCCTCAGCCTCCTGAGTAGCTGGGACTACAGGCGCACGTCACCATGACCAACTAATTTTTGTATTTTTAGTACAGACAGGATTTCACTGTGTTAGCCAGGATGATCTCAATCTCAACCTTGCGATCCACCTGCTTTGGCCTCCCAAAGTGCTGGGATTACAGGCGTGAGTCACCGTGCCCAGCCCATACACATTTTTAAAAAATGATTTATCTTAAGGCCAGGTGCAGTGGCTCACCTCCTCTCTACTAAAAATTTAAAAAATTAGCCAGGCATGGTGGTACATACCTGTGGTCCCAGCTACTGGGAAGGCTAAGGTGGGAGTCCAGGAGGTCAAGGCTGCAGTGAGCAGTGATCCCACCACTACACTCCAGCCTGAGTGAAGTTAGGCACCACTTCTTGGGGAAAAAAAAGGCTGAGTGTGGTGGCTGACACCTGTAGTCCCGGCACTTTGGGAGGAGGCGAGTGAATCACTTAAGCCCAGGTGTTCAAAACCAGCCTGGGCAACATGGTGAAACACTGTCTTTACAAAACAAATACAAAAATTATCTGGCATGGTGGCATGCACCTGTGGGCCCAGCTACTGGGGAGGCTGAGGTAGGAAGATCACTTGAGCCTGGGAGATTGAGGCTTCAGTGAGCTCTGATCATATCACTGCACTGCAGCCTGGGTGGCAAAGCAAGGCCCTGTATTTAAAAAACAAAAACAAACAAACAAAAAAATCTTAAAAAATAAATAATACTCCATTTTAATCTAATCATTTGTTCCGGGTTAAAAAAAGGTTATAGGCCGGGAGCCGTGGCTCACATCTGTAATCACAGCACTTTGGGAGGCATAGGCGGGGGGATTGCTTGAGCTTAGGAGTTCAAGACCAGCTTATGCAATATAGTAAGAGTTTTAATTTAAACAAGTATATAAATACCACAACAGTGCAATCAAATGTGACCATATACAAAACAAAAAGGATATTAATTTTTCTGAATTTAAATGATTAAGCAGCTTCTCCAAAGGAGGATAGCAGTTTAGTGAGGGCACGCACCCCAGGAGAATCAGTTTATGCTTGGCTCTGGTTATAGCAACATTAAGACGTCGCCAGTCTTTCAAGAGTTCACCAACCTGTAAGAAATATAATTTTCAATTATTCAAGTTCAAAGGAATGGCTGAATATATTATAACACATCCCTATACAATGGACAACTGTGCAAATTTAAGAATAGAATGAGGCCAGGTATGGTGGCTCATGCCTGTAATCCCAGCACTTTGTGAGGCTGAGGCAGGTAGATCACTGGAGACCAGAAGTTCAAGACCAGCCTGTGCAACACAGTGAGACCCCATCTCTACAAAGTAAACAAAAATTAGCCAGGCGTGGTGGTGCGCACCTGTGGTCCCAGCTACTCAGGAGGCTGAGATGAGAGGATCACTGAGCCAGGGCTGCTTGAGCCCAGGAAGTCAAGGCAAGGACGCAGTGGGCCATAACCATGCCTCCACACTCCAGCCTGGGTGACAAAGGGAAACTATCTCAAAAAAAAAAAAAAAAGGAGACTATCTGAGGTAAGAACTGAGTAGATGAGGGATGGAATACAAAGGAAACCTTTTATTATGTATATTTTAAAACAATATGGATACACTATACAGTTGAGAAAAATGAACTAAGGAGAGGTAAAAATAAGAAAACAAACAAACAAAAACAACTATTTTGGGAGATGAACGTAGGAGGATTGCTAGAGCTCGGGAGTCGCCCACCAGCCTGCACAACATGGCGAAATGCCATCTTTACAAAAAAATTAAAAAATTAACTGGGTGTGGTGGTGCATGCCTGTAATCCCAGCTACTCAGGAGGCTGAGATGGGAGAATCACTGAGCCAGGGAGGTGGACATTACAGTGAGCCGAGATTGTGCCATTGCACTCCAGTCTGGGTGACAGAGGCAGATCCTGTCTCAGAAAAAAAAAAAAAAAATCAAACCTCAATTATCTATAAATTTGAAAGTATACAAGGAAGATCTTATATGAAACAGGCCTCAAATACAACAGCCAAGGGGTGGAAGCAACCATTCCATTTAACAGATGAATGGATAAATAAAATGTGGTACATAGAGACAATGGAGTATTATTCATTCTTAAAAAGGAAAGAAATCCTGTCACATACTACAACAGGATGAACTAGCTGGCTAAGTGAAATAAGTTAGTCACAAAAAGATAAATACTGTACGATTCTACTTATATGAGGTACTTAGATTAGTCAAATTCAGAGAGAGAATGTAGAATGGTGGTTACAGGGGCTTGGGGAAGAAGAAAATGGGTGGTTAATCATGAATACAGAGTTAGATTTGAAAATGAAAAAGTTCCAGAGATCTGTTGAACAACAGTGTGAATGTACTTAACACTAATTAAACCGTACACCTAAAAATGGTAAGATGGGCCGGGCACGGTGGCTCAGGCCTGGAATCCCAGCACTTTGGGAGGCCGAGGCGGGTGGATCACCTGAGGTCAGGGATTCAAGACCAGCCTGGACAACATGGTGAAACCCTGTCTCTACAAAAGTACAAAAATTAGCCAGGCATGATGGCGGATGCCTGTAATCCCAGCTACTCGGGAAGCTGAGACGGGAGAATCACTTGCACCTGGGAGGCAAAGGTTGCAGTGAGCCGAGATCGCACTACTGCACTCCAGCCTGGGTGACAAGAGGAAACGCTGTCTCAAAAAAAAAACAAAGAAAGAAAGAAAAAAGAAAAGAAAAAAATGGTAAGATATACATTTTATGTGTTCTTTTAAACCACAATTTTATCTTTTAAAAAAAAATGGAATACATCTGCAGAATGTGCAATTTTGTTACATAGGTATACATGTGCCATGGCGGTTTGCAGCACCTATTGACCCATTGGTTAAGTTCCCTCCCCTCACCCCCAAGCCCCTAAAGGCCATGGTATATGTTGTTCCCTCTCTGTGTCCACGTGTTCTCAATGTTAAACCACAATTTTTATTTATTTTTTAATTTTTTATTTTTTTAGAGACAGTCTTGCTCTGTTGCCCAGGCTGGAGTACAATGGTGCAATTTCTGCTCACTGCAACCTCCACCTCCTGGGTTCAAGTAATTCTCCTGCCTTAGTCTCCCAAGTAGCTGGGAATACAGGCGCACACCACCACGCCCAGCTAATTTTTTTATTTTTAGTAGAGATGGGGTGTCGCCATGTTGGTCAGGCTGGTCTCAAACGCCTGACCTCAGGTGATCCACCCACCTCGGCCTCCCAGGGGGCTGGGATTACAGGTGTGAGCCACCGCGCCCAGCCCACAATTTTTTAAAGAGAGAGAAATGCCCCAAATCAATCGGTAGCAAACACAATTAACTCACAGTTCCATCCTTATTACTTCTAACAAAAGATACTAGGACAATACTTTTGTCCCTTCCTTGGTATTTGTCTACTGTATTAACTTCGACCATTCCAATAGAAGAATGTGCCAATAAATCATTGATGATCTTTAACTGCTGCCTGTACGGTGCAATAATACCAATATCAGAGGGATTGCATCCAGCCTAAATAAAAAAAGACACAATTTAAAAGAAAGAAATCCTGATTAAGTTAAACTTGTCTGAATTTAATAATTAAATGCTTACATTATATGCCCAACTGATGTTTATAACACTTTCCTATCTCAAAGACTGAATACAATTACTGAATTTGCTCTAAATTTGTCCATATTTCCCATGATGAAATAATTCCTTAGACATTGCTCCCTTAATTTTGAGAGTTTCATGGCAATGTAATGGATTATATGCCACTAAAACAGTGCTCACACACACAGTACAAAGAAATACATTTCACCTTCTGCTATTCATTTCACAGAAAAGTTTCCAATCCCCAATCCCTACGTCACAGTATTGTCTCAATTAGAATCAGCTGACATTACAAAAAGTTATTATCGTAAATGAAAACTCCAAATGTCATTATAAAATATTACATGTCTTAGATACATTTTCTCAAAAGAAAAACAATGGGGCTTCAATCCCTTTATCTTAATAAATGAGAGTTAATGTCAGATCAGAAGTTTCTTACAGTCTAATATTCTATTATTCTGTACTTTAATATTTATTAGCCTTGAAAATTCTAAATTACCTTAATAAAAATGGAGGTTAGGAAAACTATGACTTTGGCTTCTGTTATATTGCTCACACCACCTTTTTCAACTTGTTCTGGTGCAGGAACCTAAGTAGAAAAATATACAGTCTGCTGATAATACAATCTCTAAAGTAAAGAGTACTATAAGTAAGCAAGTGGCCATAAAGACTGTACTACTGATTTGGAGATGAAAAAATCTTTGTCTAAAAGATGAAGGTGAAAGAATCAACAAAAACAAATTATATTAATATTAGTCACTTTCAGAAAGCTACACAGAGGCCATCTATCTTAAACATGCTATGACTGAGGCTAAAATACCTACGAAAGCTGATCACACACTGAACTTCAAATATACTTTGTTATCCCCCATTTTACAGGAATCAAAGGCGGAAAAGAATAAGTAACTTTCCCAAGGCCTCACAATAAACTGTGGCACTAGTATTTGAACTTAGGGTGGCTGGGCACAATGGCTCATGCCTGTAATCCCAGCACTTTGGGAGACCGAGGCAGGCGGATCACAAGGTCAGGAATTCGAGACCAGCCTGGCCAACATGGTGAAACCCCGTCTCTACTAAAAATACAAAAATTAGCTGGACGTGGTGGCGCGTGCCTGTAATCTCAGCTACTCGGGAGGTTGAGGAAGGAAAATCGCTTGAATCTGGGAGTCGGAGGTTGGGAGTCCAGCCTGGGAGTCAGAGTGAGACTCTGTCTCAGAAACAAACAAACAAACTTAGATCAGGGTCTCATATCTATGCTCTTTCCATTTTCTTGTCCCCTTTTATACAAATAACGGAGCAGATAAAACTGCTGCCATACCTGATACATCTCTTCAAAGACTACTTTCCTCCTACATCATCCCTAAGCAAACTTGATTATTTTTAATACAACTTACTTGGAATCCTAATGGTAAAAAAGAGAAAATCCAAGTAGCAAAAATAAAGATTCTGAGCAATCGCTGGTGAAGGAAATAAATGCAACTTACAATTAGTAAGCTAGAATCATGGTTTATGAAAGCTGTCATTTGCGGCCGGGTGTGGTGGCTCACCCCTGTAATCCCAGCACTTTGGGAGGCTGAGGCAGGCAGATCACAAGGTCAGGAGATCGAGACCATCTGGCTAACAAGGTGAAACCCCGCCTCTACCAAAAATACAAAAAATTAGCCAGGCGTGGTGGCGGGCGCCTGTAGTCCCAGCTACCTGGGAGGCTGAGGCAGCAGGATGGCGTAAACCTGGGAGGCGGAGCTTGCAGTGAGCCAAGATCGCACCAGCCTGGGCGACAGAGCAAGACTCTGTCTCCAAAAAAAAAAAAAAAAAAAAAAAAAGCAGTCATTTGTGAAATGAGTTTATCTGGATCAGTTTTCCAAAGTCTGCCTGCGCCTAGGTGTTAAGATAAAATAAAATTCTTCAACCTGAGTTTGCTAAGGGTAGTATCTATGAGATGAAAATTCCATCACAGACATGTAGTAGAGCCCTTTTTTAACAACCAGCTTTGAGAAATGCAGACAAGGGCATTAAACACACACACACACACACACACACACACACACACACAAATCAAGCTGGCTCCATCCATCCATCTTTTTTATTTATTTTATTTTTATATTTTTGAGATGGAGTCTCGCTCTGTCGCCCAGGCTGAAGGGCAGTGGCGTGATCTCGGCTCACTGCAACCTCCGCCTCCTGGGTTCAAGCGATTCTCCTGCCTCAGCATCCTGAGTAGTTGGGATTACAGGCGTGCGCCACCAGGCCCAGCTAATTTTTGTATTTTTAGTAGAGACGAGGTTTCAACATGTTGGTCAGGCTGGTCTCAAACTCCTGAACTCAGGTGATCTGCCTGCCTCAGCCTCCAAAGTGCTGGGATTACAGGCATGAGCCACCCAATCTGGCCATCCATCTTTTTTTTTTTTTTTTTGAGACAGTTTCACTCTTGTTGCCCAGGCCAGAGTACAATGGCGCAATCTCAGTTCTCTGCAACCTCCGCCTCCTGGGTTCAAGCAATTCTCCTGTATCACCCTCCCAAGTAACTGGGATTACAGGCATGTGCCACCACACCTGGCTAATTTTAGTAGAGACGGGGTTTCTCCACGTTGGTCAGGCTGGTCTCAAACTCCCGACCTCAGGTGATCTGCCCGCCCTGGCCTCCCAAAGTGCTGGGATTATAAGCATGAGTCACCGAGCCCAGCCGCCAGCCATCCATCTTTTTTTTTTTTTTTTTTTTTTTTTTGAGACGGAGTCTTGCTGTGTCACCCAGGCTGGAGTGCAGTGGCTGGATCTCAGCTCACTGCAAGCTCCTCCTCTCGGGTTCACGCCATTCTCCTGCCTCAGCCTCCCGAGTAGCTGGGACTACAGGCACCCACCACTTCGCCCGGCTAGTTTTTTGTATGTTTAGTAGAGACGGGGTTTCACCATGTTAGCCAGGATGGTCTCGATCTCCTGACCTCATGATTCGCCCGTCTCGGCCTCCCAAAGTGCTGGGATTACAGGCTTGAGCCACCGCGCCCGGCAAGCCATCCATCTTAATAACAGGAGACAATGATTTTAGAGTAATATGCTCATATAATTGGTTGCTATATCCTTATTTTATTTTCTTGAGACAGGGTCTTGCTCTGTTGTCCAAGCTGGATTGCAGTGGTGCAATCATAGCCCACGGCAGCTTCAACCTCTGGAATTCAGTGATCCTCCTGCTTCAGCCTCCTAAGTAGCTAGGACTGCAGTTGCACACTGCCACACCAGATAATTTTTTTTTTTAAGTTTGGAGACAGAGTCTCGCTCTGTCGCCCAGGCTAGAGTGCAGCGGCGTGATCTTGGCTCATTGCAACCTCTGTCTCCCGGGTTCAAGCGATTCTCCTACCTCAAGCCCCCTGAGTAGCTGGGACTACAGGCAAGCACCATACCTGGATAATTTTTTTTATATTTTTAGTAGAGACGGGGTTTCACCATGTTGGTCAGGCTGGTCTTGAACTCCTGAACTCAAATCATCCGCCTGCCTCAGCCTCCCAAAGTGCTGGGATTACAGGCATGAGCCACCATGCCCAGGCACATCTAGATAATTTTATAAAGAAATTTTTTTTCTTTTTTTTAGGAACAGGGTCTCACTATGTTGCCCAGGCTGGCCCTGAACTCCTGGCCTCAAGTGATCCTCCTGCCTTAGCCTCCCAAAGTTGCAGGATTATAGGCATGAGCCACCAAGCCCAGATGGTTACTATATTTTTATTTGAACTTATGTAAAGACTTCCAACTCAATGCTGAGAAACACTACATAAAGCAAAATGTAGAAATATAGGGTAAAAACTTAATTCTTAGTTCCCAGAAATAAGAATCAAGTCATTTAAAGTCCTTGTGAAAAGCCAGGCGCCGTGGCTCACGGCTATAATCCCAGCACTTGGGGAAGCGGAAGAGGGCATATCACTTGAGGCCAGGAGTTTGACACCAGCCTGGCCAACATGGTGAAACCCTGTCTCTAATAAAAATACAAAAAATTGGCTGGGTGTGGTCGTGTTTGCCTGTAATCCCAGCTGCTTGGGAGGCTGAGGCAGAATTGCTTCAACCTGGGAGGTGGACGTTGCAGTGAGCTGAGATTGCACCACTGCACTCCAGCCTGGGTGACAGAGCAAGACTCTGTCTCAAAAAAAAAAAAAAAAAAAAAAGTCCTTCTGCAGATTTCTGTTTAATGATTGGTTTGTAAAAAGGTCTTCATGTGCATTTGTTGGGGAGGGAGGTTATAAGAAACCTCTGTACCTTCCACATAATTTTGCTATGAACCTAAAACTGCTCCAAAAGAAAATAAAACCTTTTGTTTTTTTTTTTTTTTTTTTTGAGACGGAGTTTCACTCTGTCACCCAGGCTGGAGTGCAGTGGTGTGATCTCAGCTCACCACAACCTCCGCCTCCCAGGTTCAAGCAATTCTCCTGCCTCAGCCTCCCAAGTAGCTGGGACTACAGGCGCCCCACACCCAACTAAGTTTTGTATTTTTAGTAGAGATGGGGTTTCGTCATGTTGGCCAGACTGGTCTCGAACTCCTGACCCCAGGTGATCCACCCACCTCGGCCTCCCAAAGTGCTGGGATTACAGGCATGAGCCACTGTGCCCGACCTTAAAGTCTATTTTTAAAAAGTCTTTAAAAGGACATCGATTTATTATACTCACTGTCCATTTGTAAACCCAGCCCTTTGATAGTATCAGTGCAAATTCCTTTTCTAGGAAATAGAATTATACCCTTGAGTTCACTTTGTGGCTTTCCTTCTTCAAAAGTCGATTTTGACATCTACTGACCTCCAGAATAAACCTCCCCCCAAAAATATTCAACCTATAGAAAGAAAGACTATTTTGGGCCAGGCACATTGGCTCACACCTATAATCCCAGCACTCTGGGAGGCCGAAGCAGGTGGATCATTTGAAACCGGGAGTTCAAGACCAACCTGGCCAACATGATGAAACAGTAAAAATACAAAATTAGCCAGTGTGGTGGTGGGTGCCTGTAATCCCAGCTACCTGGGTGGCTGAGGCAGGAGAATTGCTTGAATCTGGGAGGAGGAAGTTGCAGTGAGCCAAGATCGTGCCACTTGGGCAACAGAGCAAGACTGTGTCTCAAAAAAAGAAAAAGAAAGGAAAAAGAAAGAAAAGACTATTTTGCGTTAAAGTGTGAGAAGTACATTAGTTTTGCCTTTCCCCCCCCCCCCCCGAGATGGAGTCTCACTCTGTCACCCAGGCTGGAGTTCACTGGCACAATCTCAGCTCACTGCAACCTCTGCCTCCCAGGTTGAAGCAATTCTCATACCTCAGTCTCCTGAGTAGCTGGGATTACAGGCGCCTGCCACCATGTCCAGCTAATTTTTGTATTTTTAGTAGAGACAGAGTTTCACCATGTTGGCCAGGCTGGTCTTGAACTCCTGACCTTGTGATCCACCCACCTTGGCCTTCCAAAGTGCTGGGATTACAGGTGTGAGCCACTGTGCCCGGCCTAGTTTTGCCTTTTAACTGATAAGCTCTAATCAGGGCATATGGTAATGCAAACTGAGAAATTTAAATAATAAGACAAAATGAGAAAAACTAAAGAGAAAAAATTTTTTTTTACCTTGTCTGTATTAAGAAAACAAACAGGATTATTGGGTTCAAATACTCCCATCAGCCAAGGATTATCAGAATAGTCAGCATAAAATTCCAGGTCCAGCTTCACATCTTTAAAGTGAGGTAGGTTTATCACTGCATTGGCCACTTTGTCTGATCCACACTCCAGCTTGCCCTCATAGGTCAGTTTATTACTTAAGGACATAATTTTACTAAGGGAATTACAAAAGATAATGTTAGTTTTGGCAGGCGGAAACAAATATGAAAACCACTCCCAGCTAACACTGTTACAAATACCTGTTCATTCTGTACTGCACGGTTAACTGTACAACAGCATTTTTACTCTGCTCCAGCCTCTTGAATAAGCTTTCACTCATGCCAAGAGCTCTGTCAACAAATCAGATTCAGGTTTATCAGTGTACTAAATATGCTCCTTGAAATGAATCTGGTTCAAAATTAACACTTAAATGTCTGCCTACCTTGCTTCACGGTTTAGCACCAGGGGAGGAAGCTGCTGATGGTCCCCCACTAACACAAATCTCCGTGAAAAAAAAAGGGGGCCCAGACAAATTGGTTGGCTGATTTGAGAGGCTTCATCCACAATACAAAAATCAAAAATTTTACGGGAGAATATTGGATGGTTTATTCCCATACATGTTGTTGCAACTATAAGCTAAAAACAAGGAAAACAGATCAGTTATTTAATATGTAAAAGAAATGTTGTTTTGTTTCTCTCATTTTTGAAATGAAAAGATCAAAAGGTTTTTGTTCTATGGCATCAGGAATTCTTCGATATCATTTAATTCCAATGCTCACATTCGGATATTTCCCTGTGGAAATCTGGAACATTCAAGAGGCAGTAAGTTAGTTAGGTTGTTTTTTTTTTTCTTAATGTCAACCAGGACTTTGCTTCTGGGAAAATGGAGTACTTTGCCTTATTCTTTCCACAAACACAACTAAACTCCTTATGCATTATGTGTATAAAACAAACAAAAGAAGACTCTGAAAGGTGGACAGAAGGCAGACTAGCTAGGGAGCTTAGGACCAAAGAAACAACACGGTAGTTGATTCCCTGGGCTTTCTTTTTGCCTCATAGATCCCAGATTTGGAACTGAGAGAGCCACAACCCAAAAACACCAGTGGGTGCTGACTAAAAACAGCTGCAACCAAAGTCTGCTCTCTTTAGCTGAAGGAACAGGAAAGGGAAAGCCTAGCTAGACAGAAAATTTTCACACAATAACCACTCTAGCCACATATCGCAGGAAAAAAAGTACAGCCCCACAACCACAGACACCAGCAAACACTGAGGAGGGTAGATCTCTGCCCTTCTCAAGGCTGTAACAAGGTGCCCCACACCCCACCAGGCTGGTATCAGAGAAAGCCAAGTAGAGTCAGGTCTTTCATCCCTGATGACTGGTAACTGGTACCAACCCCACATGTTAGTAGAGACCACATCAGAAGCCTAGACTTCCACCCCTACCAAGCAGACCCAGCAGTAATGAGGAACCTCCCATTTTGGTCAAAGAGGGCTGAGTGGGGAACCCAGACTCTGATTCCCACCTGGCAGTAATGAAATGGTACCCCCTCTTCCCCCACCACGGCACTGTGAGAGGAAGCCAGCTAAAACAGAAGTTTTCAGTAACAATAAAATATGCTTATGTTTCAATAAAAAAATCAATCATTATAAGACGAACCAGGAAAATCTCAAACTCAATGAAAAAAGATGACAATCTATAAATGCCAACACCAGAATGACAGAGATGTCAGAACTATCTGACCAAGATTTTAAAGTAGGCATGGTAATAACATTTTAATGAGTGATTATGAACACACTTGAATATGAATCAAAAAACAAAGTCTCGGTCAATAAATAGAAGATAAAAGGAGCCAAATGGAAATTTTAGAACTAAAAATATGATAACTGGGGCAGGCGCAGTGGCTCACGCCTGTAATCCCAATACTTTGGGAGACCAAGGTGGGCAGACTGCTGGAGCTCAGGAGTTTGAGACCAACCCGAGCAACACGGTGAAAACCTGTCTCTACAAAAAATACTAAAATAAGCTGAGCATGGTGGCATACATCTATAGTCCCACCTACTTGGAGGGCTGAGGCAGGAGGATCACTTGAGCCAAGGAGGTCGAGGCTGCAGTGAGCCATGATCATGCCACTGCGCTCCAGCCTGGGTGACAAAGTGAGTCACTGTCTCAAAACAAACAAAACAAAACAGGCCTGAGGCCGCTGGTAGCCAGAGGGTCACCATGAAGTTCAATCCCTTTGTGACCTTGGACTGCAGCAAAAACCACAAACGTCACTTCAATGCCTCCTTGCACGTGCACAGGAAGATCATGTCATCCCACTCTCCAAGGAGCTGTGGCAGAAGTACAATGTCCACTCCATGTCCATCCGCAAGGATGACGAGGTCCAGGTAGTTCAAGGACACTACAAAGGTCAGCAAATTGGCAAGGTAGTCCAGGTGTACAGAAAGAAATATGTCATCTACATCAAGCAGGTGCAGCATGAGTAGGCCAACAGCACAACCGCTCATGTGGGTACTCATCCGAGCAAGGTGGTTATATTTTGTATTTAATAAAAATACAAAAAATTAACCAGGCATGGTAGTGCACGCCTGTAGTCCTAGCTACTTGGGAAGCTGAGGCATGAGAATCATTTGAACCTGGGAGGCAGAGGTTACAGCAAGCCAAGATCGGGCCATTGCACTCCATCCTGGGTGACAGAGGAAGATTCTGTCTCAAAAAAGAAAACCTTCAGCATCTAGGGCCAGACAGAGTTCTTAGACTTGAGACCAAAAGTATAATCTATAAAAGGAAAAAATTTATATACCGGACTTCCTCAAAAAAACCTTTTGTAGCCAGGTACAGTGGCTCATGCCTGTAATCCCAGCACTTTGGGAGGCTGAGGCAGGAGGATCACCTGAGAGGTCAGGAGCTTGAGACCAGCCTGGCCAACACAGCGAAACCTCATCTCTACTAAAAATACAAAAATTAGCCAGGCATGGTGGCTCATGCCTGTAGTTCCAGTTACTTGAAAGGCTGAGGCAGGAGAATTGCTTGAACCTGGGAGGCAGAGGCTGCAGTGAGTGGAGATCACACCACTGCACTCCAGCCTGGGTGACACAGTAAGAGTCTGTATCAAAAAATAAATAAATAAATAAAACCACCTTTTGCTCTGCATAAGACCCTATGAGGAGGATAAAAAGCAAGTGATAGAGTGAGAGAAAATACCTGCAAACCACATATCCATTAAAGGGCTACTATTAGAATATACATCTTAAAAATTCTCAAAACTCAACACTACAAAGCATATAATCCAAAATGGGCAAAAACATGAAGAGGAGATACAGATGACAAATAAGCACATGAAAACCTCATTATGGGCCGGGTGTAGTGGCTCAAGCCTATAATCCCAGCACTTTGGGAGCCTGAGGCGGGTGGATCACCTGAGGTCAGGAGTTCGAGACCAGCCTGGCCAACATGGTGAAACTCTGTCTCTACTAAAAAAAAAAAAAAACAAACATGTGGCGCATGCCTGTAATCCCAGTTACTTGGGAGGCTGAGGCAGGAGAATCACTTGAACCTGGGAGGCAGAGGTTGCAGTGAGCCAAGATCACGCCACTGCACTCCAGCCTCGGCAGTAACAGGGAAACTCCGTCTCAAAAACAAAACAAAAAAAAAACCCACCACATTATGGCTGGATACACTGGCTCACACCTGTAATTCCAACACTTTGGGAGGCAGAGAGAGGTAGGAGGATCACTTGAGCCCAGGAGTTCAAGATCAGCCTCGACAACATAAAAAAATTTAAAATATTTAGGCAGGCATGGTGGTACATGCCTGTATAGTTCCAGCTACTCAGGAGGCTGAGGCAGAAAGATCACTTGAGCCCAATAAGTCAGGGCAGCAGTGAGCCGTGGTCTCACCAGTGCACTCCAGCCTGGGCAACAGAGCACGACCTTGTCTCAAACATACATACACACATACATACACACACACACACATTTTAACTACTGGGTAAATGCAAATTAAAATCTCCAAACACCTACCAAAATGGCTAAAATTAAAAATAGTATCAGTTGGGAACGGTGGCTCACGCCTCTAATCCCAGCACTTTGGGAGGTCAAAGCAGGTGGATCATGAGGTCAGGAGTTCAAGACCAGCCTGGCCAACATGGTGAAACCTCATCTCTACTAAAAATACAACAAAATTAGCCAGGCGTGGTGGCACATGCCTATAATCCTAGCTACTCAGGAGGCTGAGGCAGCAGAATTGCTTGAATCCGGGAGGCGAAGGTTGCAGTGACCTCAGATTGCACCACTGCACTCCAGCCTGGGTGCCAGAGCGAGATTCCATCTCAGAAAAAAATTTAAAAAAAATAGTATCGCCACCAAATGCTGAGGAGATCACTCAAACATGTAAAATGTTCCTACTTAGAAAAACAGTTTGGTAGATTAAAAAAAAAAAAGAACACGCAACTACTAATCAATTCAGAAATTGTACTACTGGGAATTTATCCCAGGGAAATGAAGACTTACGTTACACAAAAACCTGTAACATGAGTGTTTACAGCAGCTTTATTCATAATATCTGAAAACTGGAAACAATCCAGATTTTCAGAGGGTGAATGGTTAAACACAATGCAGTACATCCATATTTTGGAAAAATACTTGGCAACAAAAAGGAACAAACTATTAATAGATACAACTATCTAGGGGAAGCTCCGGAGAATCAGGCTGAGTGAAAAACACCAATCCCAAAAGGCTACTGCATTTAGGTAACATTCTCCAACGACCAAATTATCAAAATGGAGATCAGAGTCTCAGAGTTATGGCTGTCAGAGTTTAAAGAGGGGCAAGGCAAGACAGAAGTGGATACAACTATAAAAGTGCAACATGAGGAATCTTGTGGTAATAGAATAGGGACTGTATCAATGTCAACATCCTGGGTGTGACATTGTACTACAGATTTGCAAGATGTCACCACTGGATAAAGGCGACACAGGCTCTCTCTAGTATTTCTTACAACTGCATGTGAATCTACAATTACCTTAAAATGAAATGTTTAATTTAATAAAAATGTTAACCCGATATACATCTTAGCCAGTTCTAAATTTATAAATAACAGGACAGATATTAGACAAAAATATGCTAGCATTAGACAAAGGAGGTAAAGGTAAAGGAACAATCTATTAAATCTAATTCTTGGGAAATTTTTTAAAGACAAAAATATCAGTTAAACCAGGTACTACAGCCGCACCCATAATCCCAGCTACTTGATGGAAGGTTCGCTTAAAACAAAACAAAACAAAACAAAAAAGCCGGGCGAGGTAGTTCACGCCTGTAATCCCAGCGCTTTGGGAGGCCGAGGCAGGAGGGTAACCTGAGGCGGGAGTGCGAGATTAGCCTGATCAACATGGAGAAACCACACCTCTACTGAAAATATAAAATTAGCACAGTGTGGTCACGCATGCCTGTAAATCCCAGCTACTTGGGAGGCTGAAGCAGGAGAATCACTTGAACCCAGGAGGCGGAGGCTGCGGTGAGCTGAGATGGCGCCATTGCCCAGCCTGGGCAACAAGGGCGAAACTCCATCTAAAAAAAAAAAGAAAAAATTAGCCGGGCGTGGTGGCGGGCACCTGTAGTCCCAGCTACTCAGGAGGCTGAAGCAGGAGAATGGCGTGAACCCGGGAGGCAAACCTTGCAGTGAGCCGAGATTGCGCTGGTGCACTCCAGCCTGGGCGACAGAGCGAGACTCCGTCTCAAAAAAACAAAACAAAAAAAAGAACTCCCAGTATAGGCCGGGCGCGGTGGCTCAAGCCTGTAATCCCAGCACTTTGGGAGGCCGAGATGGGCGGATCACAAGGTCAGGAGATTGAGACCATCCTGGCTAACCCAGTGAAACTCCGTCTCTACTAAAAAATACAAAAAACTAGCCGGGCGAGGTGGCGGGCGCCTGTAGTCCCAGCTACTCAGGAGGCTGAGGCAGGAGAATGGCGTGAACCCGGGAGGCGGAGCTTGCAGTGAGCTGAGATCCGGCCACTGCATTCCAGCCTGGGCGGCAGAGCCAGACTCCGTCTCAAAAAAAAAAAAAAAAAAAAGAACTGCCAGTATAAATAAACATTAAAATAACAAAATAAAATAAAAGTTAGGTTCTATATAAAAGCTTAGAGACAGTCATCACAAGACTATTAAGTACCATTGCTTCTAATTCAAACTTGCAAAGAAACCCTGATTTTTTTTTTTTTTTTTGAGCTGGAGTCTCGCATTGTCGCCTGGGCTGGAGTGCAGTGGCGCCATTTCGGCTCACTTCAACCTCTGCCTCCCAGGTTCAAGCGATTATCCTTGCCTCAGCCTCCCAAGTAGCTGGAATTACAGGCACCCGCCACCACACCCGGGTAATTTTTTTTTGTATTTTTAGTACAGACAGGGTTTCACTATGTTGGCCAGGCTGGTCTCGAACTCTTGACGTCGTGATCCGCCCACCTCGGACTCCCAAAGTGCTGGGATTACAAGCGTGAGCCACCACGCCTGGCTGAAATCCTGATAATTACCAGTTTTCTAGGATATTTGAAACTATTCGAGAGCCCTAAATAATAAACCCAAAATCTTATTTCAGTTCAGAAGGAAACAGCAAACTATAAGGTAATAAACTGGTCATATAGTACATATAAATCAATCATGTGCAAATTCAGTCAATGTGACTAAAATCACCAGAGTTTCTCCCCTCATTCTGGCTATGGACATTAACTGTTAGTATTATTATACAATAATTGTGCTTACTTGACTATTGTAGAGTTCTTCTAGAAGAGCTAAGGATTTAATGGACTTTGATCTGCAAATTTCTTGCTCTGTAAATTGCTGGATAGCTGGATGAACCTTCTGAGTCTGACCCAAACGCAAAAATCCTATTTTAAACTTGGCTAACTTCAAAAGAATATTGTCAACAGCAGAATGTGTATAGCTGGTCAACAAAACGCTAAAACCACAGGCATAGAGAATTCTTACCTAATAATGGGTAAGAGAAAAAAGAAAAAACAGCCTTACTTTTAATTCCAGATAAATTTTAACATGTTTATAAATTTAACAAGAACCATATCTAAGAGCTGATTTTAAAAAAATTATGAAGCCAAAACATTTTACAAAAATCACATGACAATATTATACGTTATTAATAATACATCAATAATACATCATAGGCCAGGCATGGTGGCTCACGCTCATAATTCCAGCACTTTGGGAGGCTGAGGCAAGTGGATCACTTGAACCCAGAAATTCAAGACTAGCCTGGGCAACAAAGTGAGATCCCATCTCTTTTTTAAAAATTCTTTTTTAATTAGCCAGGTGAGGTGGTGCACCCCTGTGGTCCCAACTACTTGGGAGGCTCGGGAACGAGGACTGTTTCAGCCCAGGAGGTTGAGGCTGCATGAACTGTGATCATGCCACTGCATTCCAACCTGGTCTCAAATATCAACCCTCCTGACTCAGACTCCCAAAGTGCTGGGATTACAGGTATGATCCACCTCGCCTGGCCTACATAACAAGACTCCGTCTCAAAAAAAAAAAAAAGAAAAAAAAAGAAATTTACTGACATGGAAAAAAAATCCAAGAAAAATCTCTTTTTTTTTTTTTTTTTTCTTCTTTAGGACAGAGCTTTGCTCTTGTTGCCCAGGTTGGAGTGCAATGGCATGATCTTGGCTCACTGCAATCTCCGCCTCCTGGGGTTCAAGTGATTCTCCTGCCTCAGCCTCCCCAGTAAAGCTAGGACTATAGGCGCCCGCCACTACGTCCAGCCAATTTTTGTATTTTTAGTAGAGATGGGGTTTCACCGTGTTGGCCAGGCTGGTCTCGAACTCCTGACCTCAAGTGATCTGCCTGCCTCAGCCTCCGAAAGCGCTGGGATTACAGGCGTGAGCCACCATGCCCAGCCTCTAACATCATCTTTAAAGGGAAAGGAAAACATACAGTGATATATATCACATACCACTAACGGAAAGAGATCTTAGAAAATTCTAAATGCAAGAAATCTACAACATGATTACAACTGTTTGTGATTCAGCTTTACTATTTCTCATGTCATTCTAAAAAGTTCATTTGAAACAATGACAGTTTGAATTAAAATTCAGCCCTTTTGATATTAAATATTACATCCTCTGAACTGAGGAGAAGCTGATACAAATATTTCGTTTCTAAGCAGAAGAATAATAACCTTACAAGAGTACATATCGTAGTTGTTTTTCCTGTCCCAGGCATTCCCACGATGAGTGTGTAGTCTTTTGAAAGAAGTACCTTTTTCATCGCTTGCCTCTGAGGCTTATTCAAACCTACGTTTAAATTCAAAAATAACAGGAAAAAGAGTGTTGAATTTCAAAGGAAAAGTTAATTATTTTATCAGAAAAGCAGTCTCTATTCGAGTCTATTCTTCAATACAAAACCATTTCCAAAGAGTCTTGGTCTAAACATTGTAATTGCAAGTCTAATCAAGATATTAGACCACAGTATAAATCAAATAGAAACAAGAAAAATTAATCAAAGCAGACACGGTGATTTTAGCATACCCTTTAGAATGCAGGCAACTGTATCCTTTGCATCATGTGGAAGAACAGAACTAAGGTAGGATGTAAACTGAGGTTCACGAAAGTCAATAATTAAATCTCGAAGTTTTTTGCTGAAAAGTGAAAAAGCACTTTTAGTAATATTCCTTAGAAAAGTGGAGTGAAATTCAAATTTGCTCATTGTTACAAACCTGACAAATGTGTTTTCCATCAATTTAGAAAGATTTCCTAATGGGGTCTCTATATCACAACTTTTTTCTTCCTGGTCTAATCTGAACAAAATTGATTCTGGAAGGACCGACAAGTTTCTAAAACAACAAAACAAATATACATGAATGTTTTCTGTTTCACATAGTCTGTATAAGAAATATGCTGCTATCTGCTAAAATAATAAATGGGCCAGAATAGCTATTAAAATAGCTACCAGTCCTCAGTCACACTTGCCAATCAAGGAGAGCATGAGGCCCTGGATTGGTGGGAAAAGGCAGAGGGAAGGGGAAGGTACAAGGCACCAAGGTCAAAGCAATTAATAATTGGGAACCTGCAACATTTGCTGAAAATTCACTTACCCTTGCAATCAAACATGGGTTCACCATCCCAAGAGGGATCCTGAATGCATGGCTCTTCCCTCCTCTAACCTGGAGTGCAGGCTTCTTTCCTGCCACCTTCTCCCACTCTTCTATCTGTCCCTTAATCCCTGGTATTCCCTAGAATCCCTTCCCTGGTTCATTGTACTACTCTTTCTCATTGTTTTCTCCAGGGTCCCAGGCCCTCACGTACCTCCAAATTCCAAATTCCATCTTTAGGCCTGACTTCACACTCCTCTCCCACCTGGTTCCTCACCCAAGCTTTGGGTTTGGATATTTGGTAGGCAGCGAGATCTCTCCACTTAGCTAAACCCAGGCTATGAAAGCACAGTACATTCAAAGCAGAACTCCTCCTCATCACTGCTGAACCCCATGCTCCTTCTCTGGTCCTGATCACAATTAATGGCATTTGCATTTGCACTGCTGTCTTGATCCTTCCCTCTCCCTCATTCTCTCCCCAACCCGCATACCCAATCAGTATCCAAACGTCAGCCAATTTTACTTTCTAAATACTTCTCAAAGTCATTCCATTCGCTCTGCCAACACTACCCTGCCTCAGTTGCCTCTAGCCTGGGTCACTGCAACAACTTCCAGGTTTGCTTTTAGTTTTTCTTCCATTAATTAACTTAATTCTCTACAACGTAGCCAAAGGAAAATGCAAATCCAATGATTTCTACTCTTCTGTTTAAAACTTTTCAATACATCAGAATAAATAAAATCTAAAGTTTTTTTTGTTTTTTTTTTTGAAAGAGGGTCTTGCTCTATTGCCTAGGCTAGTGTGCAGTGGCATGATCATGGCTCATTGCAGCCTTGAACTCCTGGGCTCAAGCAATTATCTCACCTCAGTCCCCTGAGTAGCTGGGACTATACATGTACACTACCACACCTGGCTAATTTTTTAATTTTTTGGAGAGACGGGGGTCTCACTATGTGGCCCAGAATGGCAAACTTTTTAACATGGTATACAAGACATTCTATGACCTGATCTCTCTAATAACTCTCTTCCTTATATTTTATATTCCAGAAATAACATAATCACCTGCATTTTCCTGAATGCTTCATGTCACACTACATCACACCTTTGTGCAACAGGTTTGCCCAGTATAGTATTCTCTTCTCACACTGTTTCACCAGACTAATTTATTAATCCACAGGATGAAGATTCAGAATTAGCTCTTCGAAAAGGCTTCCCTTGGCCAGGGACGGTGGCTCACGCCTGTAATCCCAACACTTCAGGAAGCTGAGATGGGAGGATCACTTGAGATCATTGGCCAACATGGTAAAACCCCATGTCTACTAAAAATATAAAAATTAGTCGGTCATGGTGGCACAAGCCTATAATCCCAGCTACTCGGGAGGCTGAGGCAGGAGAATCGCTTGAGCCCAGGAGGCAGAGACTGCAGTGAACTGAGATTGCGCTACTTCACTCCAGTCTGGACAACAGTGATACTATCTCCAAAAAAAAAAAAAAAAAAAAAGCCTTCCCTGAGCCTCCTAAAATTGAATTAAATACCTCTCCTCTGTGTTCCTATCAATTTGAACACATATCATATTAGATTGAAAATAAGCTGGGTGTAGTAGCTCACGCCTATAATGCTAGCACTTCAGGAGGCTGAGGTAAAAGGATCATTTGAGCCCATGAGTTCAAGACCAGCCTGGGCAACATCATGAGACCCCCCCCATCTCTACAAAAAATTTAAAAATTAGCCGGGTATGGTGGCATGCATGTGTGGTCCCAGCTATGCAGGAGGCTGAGGCAGAAGGATTGCTTGATCCCAGGAAGTCCAGGCTGCAGTGAACTATGACCATGCCACTGTACTCCAGCCTGGGCTGGAGTGAGACCGTGTCTCAAAAAAAAAAAAAAAGAAAATATGTATGTCTACATGCAAGACCGTAAATTCCTCAAGGATTTGCAAAGTACTTAATACATGGTAGACGCTAAATAAATACTGCAAAGGATACACAAATCTGAGCAGACAACTGGAATATATCATAACATCTAGACAAGGGGCGGTTATGACTCAACTAAGATTACTGATCAGTAGGGAACAAGCCTGGACATTTCCATTACAGTTACTCAGATGTCACTGAGTCCCAATTGCTGACCTCTATCCATTAAGAAATGGTCAGGCATGCCTGTATTAACTGTAAGAAATGCTGGAAAACACAATCCAGCTGACTGTGAAAGAAGAGGGAATATGGATTATTAGTGAATTGGATATTGTTCTCTGCCACAATTTTTTTTTTCTTTAAGACAGGGTCTCACTCTGTCACTCGGGCTATGTGCAGTGCAGAGGTGTGATCTCAGCTCACTGCAGCCTCAACCTCTTTTTTTTTTTTTTTTTTGAGATTGAGTCTCGCTCTTGTTGCCCAGGCTGGAGTACAGTGGTGTGATCTCAGCTCACCGAAACCTCTGCTTCCCAGGTTCAAGTGATTCTCCTGCCTCAGCCTCCCGAGTAGCTAGGACTACAGGCACATGCTACCACACCCAGCCAGTTGTTTGTATTTTTAGTAGAGACCGGGTTTCACCATGTTAGCCAGGATGGTCTTGATCTCCTGACCTTGTGATCCGCCCACCTCGGCCTTCCAAAGTGCTGGGATTACAGGCATGAGCCACTGCGCCCCACCTACATATTTTTATTTAAACCAGCCACTTTGTTGTAACTGAAATGGGTATACTTATATCAAAACTATAAATGGCAAAAATAAACATTTTTATTTAAAAAAGGAGAGAACAGGCCGGGCGCGGTGGCTCAAGCCTGTAATCCCAGCACTCTGGGAGGCCGAGGCGGGCGGATCACGAGGTCAGGAGATCGAGACCATCCTGGCTAACACGGTGAAACCCCGTCTCTACTAAAAAAATACAAAAAAAACTAGCCGGGCGATGTGGCGGGTGCCTGTAGTCCCAGCTACTTGGGAGGCTGAGGCAGGAGAATGGCGTAAACCCGGGAGGCGGAGCTTGCGGTGAGCTGAGATCCGGCCACTGCACTCTAGCCTGGGCGACAGAGCGAGACTCTGTCTCAAAAAAAAAAAAAAAAAAAAAAAAAAAAAAAAGGAGAGAACAAAATAGTAAGTGCCCAGCACGCAAGGAGAAATAAGCATTATAGCTAACACAGGATGGCATCTATGCTGTCTGCTATACATGCAGTTGTAAGAATTAGATAAGATTACGTCCACATCATCACTATGGAATATAACGTACTAAACAAAACTTTAGCAGTTTGGTAGTTCCTCGAAAGGTTAAATGTGAAATTAGCACATGACCCATGCCTAGGTAACTACAAAGAAAATGAAAGAAATGAAAATATGTCTACCTAAAACTATGCATGTGAATGTTCATAGCAATATTAATCATTACAGCAAAAAAGTGGAAACAACTCAAATGTCCATCAGCTGGTGAACGGATGAACAAAATGTGGTATATCCATACAACAGAATATATTCAGCCATAAAAAAAATGAGGGTCTCATATATGCTAAAACATGAATAAACTTTCCAACATTAGGTGAAGTGAAAGAAGCAAGACATAAAAGGTCACATATTATATGGTTCCACTTATATCATATATCCAGAATGGATGAATCCATACAGAAACAAAGCCAATTTAGTGTTTGCCAGAGACTTCAGGGAGGAGAGAGTGGGAAGTGACTGCGTAATAGGAATGAGGTTTCCTTTTAGGGTGATAAAAGTGTCTTAGAAATAGAAATGATGGCGACACAATATTGGAAATATACTAAACACCACTCAATAATACACATTAAAATGGTTAATGATCAATTTTATGTTATATGAATTTTACCTCAATTTATTTTTAAAAAAAGAATGAAATGCTGATACATGTTAAAACATGAAGATGAATTTCAAAAACAGCATCCTGTGTGAAAAAAGTCAGTCACCAAAGACCACATATTGCATGATTCCATTTATATAAAATGTCTGGGCAAATCTACAGAGACAGAAAGCAGGTTAGTGGTTGCCTTGGGCTGGGGAAATTGGAGGAAAATGAGAAGCGACTACTAAAGGGTATAGGGCTTCTTCCTTGGGGGTTTCTTTTTGGGGTAATGAAAATTCTCAAAGTTAATTATGGTGATGGCTGCACAATGCTGTGAATATAATAAAAACCAGTGAATTGTACATTTTAAATGGATGAACTACATGGATGTGAATTATATATCAATAAAGACATTCTCAAAAAAAAGTAACATTTCATTACCTGTCTAATAAACAAGTTACTGTTGTCGTGTTAATCTCCTTCACATATCCTCTAGACAAAGCAAACAGTGACCTTTCTTCTCCACTTACAATAACTCTGTCACCTGCCAGTAGATTTGTGACTGGGATGGCACCATGTTTACGTTGGAAATTATGTAAATATTGTCCATCACAAATTGCCTTTACATGTTCAGTTCTAATCAGGTGTCCAATGCAACTGCCACTCTTCTCCCTATGAAAAGACCAAAGAGAAAAAACTTTCGTTTATATTACATACATAAGTAATGTGTCTGCATTTTCCAACAACTTATTTGTTCATCTGACTCCCAAAAAGTATTACTGAGGCCGGGTGTGGTGGCTCATGCCTGTAATCCCAACACTTCGGGAGGATGAGGCAGGTGGATTACCTGAGGTCAGAAGTTCAAGACCAGCCTGGCCAACATGGTGAAACCTCATCTCTACTAAAATAAAAAATACAAAAAATTAGCCAGGTGTGGTGGTGCTCACCTGTAATCCCAGCTACTCAGGAGGCTGAGGCAGGAGAATTACTTGAACCTGGGAGGTGGAAGTTGCAGTGAGCCAAGATCGCGCTATTGCTCAACAATCTGGGCAACAAGAGCAAAACTACATCTCAAAAAAACAAAAAAATTAAAAAAACTAATATTGAGCCTGTCATTTTTACATTTTCCACAACCTACAGTAAAAATGTTAGAAAAGTTAAGTAAACATTCTATTAGTTTCTGGGTTTTTTTGAGACACCCTCCGACCCCTGCCCCATTCAAGTGATTCTCATGCCTCAGTCTCCTGAGTAGCTGGGATTGCAAGCAGACACCACCACGTCAAGATAATTTTTTATGTTTTTAGTAGAGACAGGGTTTCACCATGTTGGCCAGACTGCTTTCGAAACCCTGGCCTCAAGTGACCCACAAGACTCGGCCTCCCAAGTTGCTGGGATTACAAGCCTGAGGCACCATGCTCAGCCCTCTATTAGTTTTTCATGAATTGCTCAACAACAGTCTTGCAAGAAAGTGTTAGGGAGCACCCCACCTTTGTTGCACCCATAGGCTGGGATCTCCAAACACGGTGTTTTATTGGCACTTTGATCCCTGAAGGGTAGATACCCTGACTTCTTGGGCTGATACAGAAAGTCAGAAAACAAAAACATAATAACCTGCTACAGAAAACAAAACATAATAACCTGCTCCCAAATGTAATATAAAAAAATTTATACCAGGCACAGTGGCTCATGCCTGTAATCTCGGCACTTTGGGAGGCTGAGGTGGGCAGATCACGTAAGGCTGAGAGTTCAACGCCAGCCTGACCAACATGGAGAAGCCCCATCCCTACCAAAAATACAAAATTAGCCAGGCATGGTGGTGGGCACCTGTAATCCCAGCTATTCAGGAGGCTGAGGCAGGAGAATCACTTGAACCTGGGAGGCAGAAGTTGCGGTGAGTTGAGATCACGCCATTGCACTCCAGCCTGGGCAGCAGAGCAAGAATTCATCCTGCACCAAAAAAAAAAAAAAAAATTCATTCTGGAAAGAAAAAAATGAAACTAAAACAACTAAGTTTTACATTAAAAAAATCTTGAGGCTGGGTGCGGTGGCTCACACCTGTAATGTCAGCACTTTGGGAGGCCGAGGTGGGCAGATCACGTGAGGCTGAGAGTTCAACACCAGCCTGACCAACATGGAGAAGCCCCATCCCTACTAAAAATACAAAATTAGCCAGGCGTGGTGGCACATGCCTGTAATCCCAGCTACTTGGGAGGTTGAGGCAGGAGAATCGCTTGAATCTCAGAGGCAGAGGTTGCCGTGAGCCAAGACTGTGCCACTGCACTCCAGCCTAGGCGACAGAGTGAGATTCCATCTCAAAAAAAAAGAAAAATGTGGCTGGGTGCAGTGGCTCACACTTGTAATCCCAGCACTCTGGGAGGCTGAGGTGGGCAGACTGCTTGAGGCCAGGAGTTCGAGACTAGCCTGGTCAACATGGCAAAACCCTGTCTCTACTAAAAATACAAAAATTAGTAAGGCGTGGTGGCACGTGCCTGTAATCACAGCTTCTTGGGAGGCTGAGGCATGAGAATTACTGGAACCCAGGAGGCAGAGGTTGCAGTGAGCCGAGACACTCCAGCCTGGATGACAGAGCAAGACTTTTTTATTATTTTTTTGTTGTTTTTTTGAGACAGAGTCTCACTCTGTTGACTAGGCTGGATTGCAGTGGCGCAATCTTGGCTCACCGCAAGCTCCGCCTCCCGGGTTCATGGGATTCTCCTGCCTCAGCCTCCAGAGTAGCTGGGACTACAGGCACCTGCCACCATGCCCAGTTAATATTTTGTATCTTTAGTAGAGACGGGGTTTCACTGTGTTAGCCAGCATGGTCTCGATCTCCTGACCTCGTGATCTGCCCCCCTAAGTCTCCCAAAGTGCTGGGATTACAGGCGTGAGCCACTGCACCCGGCCCAGAGCAAGACTTTGTCTAAAAAAAAAAAAAAAAAAAAGTTTTACATACTACAAAAGGCCTGAGATTAAAAAAATGAAAGCAATTAAATTTTGCATAAATGTTACATATGTATAGTATACTCACTACACATATGCAGTCTATCCAAAATTACATAAACTTTCTCCACTGCAATGTTTCCTTGTGTTAAAGTCTAATATTAGGGAAATAATGATCCAATTATTTCTAAAGTCACATCATTAATATTCATTCTGCAAAGAAAAAATGAAGCTAAAGCAATGCAATTTTACATAGAGAAAAATACTATGCAAAGATAAATTCTAGGCCAGGCATAGTGGCTTATACCTATAGTCTCAACACTTTGGGAGGCCAAGATGGGAGGATCACTTGAGCTCAGGAATTTAAGACTGTACTGGGCAACATAGCAAGACCCTGTTTCTACAATAATGTAAAATAAAATAAAACAAAAAAATTAGCCATGGCACAGTGGCTCGCAGCTGTAATAACAGCACTTTGGGTGATCAAGATCACTTGAGGCCAGGAGTTCACGACCAGCCTGGGGCACACAGCAAGACCCCATCTCTAAAAAAAAAGTTAGCCAAGTTTGGTGGTGCACACCTATGGTCCTAGCTACTCAGGTTAAGACAGGAAGACTGTGAACTTTATCCCAGAAGTTCAAGGCTACAGTGAGCCATGATTGCACCACTATACTCCAGCCAGGGCAGTAGACTGTGACCCTGTCTCTTTAAGAAAAAAAAAAAAAATTCTAATTTTACAAGTGACTTATTTTTTTTTTAAGTGAATCCCACAAGGACTATGAAATGGACCTTTAGAAAATTTGCATCTGTATCAAAAGTTACTGAAAATATAAACATTTAAAATACGAGTATTTAGGCCAGGCAAGGTGGCTCACGCCTGTAATCCCATCACTTTGGGAGGCCAAGGTGGGTGGATCACTAGGTCAGAACTTCAAGACCAGCCTGACCAAGATGGTGAAACCCCATCTCCACTAAAACTACAAAAATTAGCCGGGTGCGGTGGCAGGCACCTGTAATCCCAGCTACTTGGAGGCTGAGGCAGGAGAATAGCTTGAATCCAGACAGCAGAGGTTACAATGAGCTGAGATCGTGCCACTGCACTCCAGCCTGGGTGACAGAGTGAGACTCCATCTCAAAAAAGTTAAAAAAAATTTTTTTAAAAAGCGAGTATTTACAAAATCAAGTTAATGCCACACTAATTTGCATTATACCAATATAAACACTATATAACAATTCACTTTAAAATATACTCAAGTTTATAATGTTATCACCAATGAAAAAGTACATACTGAAAACTTTTAACAGGATTTTGAATAATTTTTTTTTTTTTTTGAGTCAAGGTCTGGATCTATCACCCATGCTGGAGTGCACTGGTGCGATCTCAGCTCACTGCAACCTTCACCTCTGGCTCAAGCCACCCTCCCACCTCAGCCTAGGACTACAGGCATGCATGTACCACCACACCCAGGTAATTTTTGTATTTTTTGTACAGACAGGGTTTTTTGGTTTTTTTTTTTTTGAGACGGAGTCTTGCTCTGTCTCCCAGTCTGGAGCGAGGCGGCGCGATCTCGGCTCACTGCAAGCTCCGCCTCCCGGGTTCACACCATTCTCCTGCCTCAGCCTCCCGAGAAGCTGGGACTACAGGCACCCACCACCACGCCTGGCTAATTTTTTTGTGTTTTTAGTAGAGATGGAGTTTCACCGTGTTCGCCAGGGTGGTCTCGATCTCCTGACCTTGTGATCCGCCCGCCTCGGCCTCCCAAAATGCTGGGATTACAGGCGTGAGCCACCGTGCCCGGTCGAGACAGGGTTTTGCCATGTTGCCCAGGTTGGTCTCAAACTCAAAGCTCAAGCAATCCACCTGCTTCAGCATCCCAAAGTGTTGGGATTACAGGCATGACCCACCGCCCCGACAAAAGTAATTATTTTTTTTTTTTTTTTGAGACAGAGTCTCGCTCTGTCACCCAGGCTGGAGTGCAGTGGTGCAATGTTGGTTCACTGTAACGTCCGCCTCTCAGGTTCAAGCAATTCTCCTGCCTCAGCCTCCCAAGTAGCTGGAATTATAGGCGCCTGCCACCACGCCCAGCTAATTTTTTTTGTTTTTCTGAGATAGTTTTGCTCTTGTTGCCCAGGCTGGAGTACAATGGCACGATCTTGGTTGACTGCAGCCACCGCCTCCCAGGTTCAAGCAATTCTCCTGCTTCAGCCTCCAGAGTAGCTGGGATTACAGGCACTCGCCCCCACGCCCGGCTAATTTTTGTATTTTTAGTAAAGATGGGGTTTCGCCATGTTGGCCAGGCTGGTCTCAAACTCTTGACCTCAGGTGATCCACCCACCTCGGCCTCCCAAAGAAAAGTAATTTTTAAAACATTATTTCTTGGCTGGGCAAGGTGGCTCACGCCTGTAATCCCAGCACTTTGGGAGGCCAAGGCGGGTGGATCACGAGGTCAGGAGATCGAGACCATCCTGGCTAACATGGTGAAACCCTGTCTCTACTAAAAACGCAAAAAATTAGCCAGGCATGGCAGCGGGTGCCTGTAGTCCCAGCTACTTGGGAGACTGAGGCAGGAGAATAGCATGAACCTGGAGGCGGAGCTTGCAGTGAGCTGAGATCGCGCCACTGCACTCCAGCCTGGGCGACTGAGCGATACTCTGTCTCAAAAAAAAAAAAAAGAAAAAGAAAAAAACACAATATTTCTTGAGGCATATCTAGCCTACTGAAACTTTATTATTAACTAGTAATCTTTGTAGCACATAGGATACACAGGAATGGTGCTCTTCTTAGCAACAACTAAGAGCTATCTGCAGTTGTCATGAATAAATGAAATCACTTATCTATAACATGCTATGTAAGCTGTATTTGTCATAAATTCCAAATGCCACCTCACTAACTAATCCAAACTACTGAAATCTAACTGTAGTAAATGGACTACTTACATTTCTGAAGCAGGCATTAGCCAGATATTTTGGTGATTCTTTTTATTATCCTTTGATTGTGACTCCAGGGTTAACATTAGACACCAAAGGCTGAAATATTCTAAGTGTGTTTGCTTCAGATGCTGGGTTTCTTCTTCTATTTTGGGCAGCATCACAATTGGGACTGAACTACCATCCATCTGTTGTTCAACTGCTCTAAATATAAAGTTCCAAGTTAGAGATGCTTATAAACCATTTCCCTGGCTGGGCATGAAGTGAGATAATTCTAAAATAAGAACACATATATGATCATCATAACTCATAACCACAGCCCCTAATTTTCCTTAAAAGTCATTTCAACATTTTATAAGCCATATGGCTTTTTATAAAACAAAATGTGTAAGAAACTCAATACTGCATTATTTTGCCTTCAGTGACTATCCCCCAAACAACTCAGGTTGGGTATACTGTAATCTTCATTCCCATATGCAACAAGTTTTGGCTTTTAATACAACTTCATTTCTCAAAAATCACAATCTGTACATCCAGTTCAGTGACGTAAGTACACATAAAAACATGGAGAATCATTTGGATTTTGCTTAATACCAAATTAAAATATTTTCTATAGAAACAAACATGCTATAGGACAGCATACAAAACACTTCCAATAAACATAAGATTTCAAAGAAATGTGCCCAGACTTCCTACGGTTCACAGTCCTCTGCCATTAAGAGATCCCTTGAAAAAACACCTTAAAGAGTGTTTATGTAAGGCCGAGCGCAGAGGCTCACGCCTGTAATTCTGGCATTTTGGGAGGCCGAAGTGGGCAGATTGACAGAGCTCAGGAGTTCGAGACCAACCTGGGCAACACAGTGAAACTCCGTCTCTATTAAAATACAAAAAATTAGCCAGGAGTGGTGGTGGACACCTGTAGTCCCAGCTACTCGGGAGGCTGAAGCAGGAGAATTGCTTGAACCTAGGAGGAAGAGGCTGCAGTGAGCCAAGATTATACCACTGCACTTCAGCCCAGGCAACAGTGTGAGACTCTGTCACAAAAAAAAAAAAAAAAAAAAAAAAAAAAGTATTTATGTGAACTTTGGCCTAGCACAGTGGCTCAAGCCTAAAATCCCAGCACTTTGGGAGGCCAAGGCAGATCACTTGAGGTCAGGAGTTCAAGACCAGCCTGGCCAACATGGTGAAACCCTATCTCTATTAAAAATACAAAAAATTTAGCTGGGCGTAGTGGCTCATGCCTGTAATCCCAGCACTTCAGGAGGCTGAGATGGGTGGATCACCTGAGGTCAAGAGTTCGAGACCAGCCTGACCAACATGATGAAACCTCTTCTCTACTAAAAATACAAAATTAGCTAGGAATGGTAGCGCATGCCTGTAATCCCAGCTACGCAGGAGGCTGAGGCAGGAGAATCGCTGGAACCGGAGAGGCAGAGGTTGCGGTGAGCCGAGATCGTACCATCGCACTGCAGCATGGGCAACAAGAGCAAAACTCCGTCTCAAAAACAAAAACAAAAAAGTACTGTGGGTTTTCTTTTTTCCCCTATTATCTTAATTTTAGAAATAATACACACAAAGGAAAATATAAAGGAAAAATAACGAAAATGATGTTATCAATGCTGGACTGGCAACCAATTTTAAACATTTAGTTGAGTTCATACTCAACTAGAAATAATGCTTTTGGTAGACAATACTTACCTGCTATAAAGAGCACAGTTGCCAATTTGTGAACAATATTTACAAGTTTTCTCTTCATCAATTATTTGTGGCAAAGAAGCAAGCTGTGTCTTCTGTCTAGTAGCAGATTTGCTAATACGGTGAAACAATGAGAATGCCATCTGGTTTCTTAGCTTTAATAATTCTATGAAAAAAAGGTTAATGTCTTTTTAAGAATTAAATAAAGTTTATTATGTATTTTTCACTACATATGTAAAACTTTCAGATTTAAGAACATTTCAGGGCTGGGCGCAGTGGATTACGCCTGCAATCTCAACACTTTGGGAGGCCGAGGAGGGCAGATCACCAGAGGTCAGGGGTTCGAGACCAGCCTAACTAACATGGTGAAACCCCGTCTCTACTAAAAACACACAATTAGCCAGGACTGGTGGCGAATGACTGTGTTACAGCTAATCAGGAGGCTGAGGCAGGAGAATCACCTGAACCCAGGAGGTAGAGGTTGTGGTGAGCTGAGATCACACCGTTGCACTCCAGCCTGGGTAACAAGAGCAAAACTCGGTCTCAAAAAAATAAATAAATAAATAAAAATAAAAATATTTTAAAAAGGAGAAAACAGTATTCATATTTCCCACTATACTAGAATAACAACATGTTGGTACATTTCCTTTAAGTTTCTGTTCACTTTATAAGTTCTTTAAACTATGTATTTCATAACTAGTAAGCATCGTGAAGTTGGTATTAGCTGAATGCTGAGGATAAATACAGCTATCTAGAATATCTTTCTTTAATATAAAACAGAAAGTTTGAAATAAAGTTTTGCATAATAAAATTTTAAAAGATTAATAATGTTTTCAACTATGAAGTATATTATTAAACTTCTTTTTAAAAAATACCACAATTAGCCAGGTACAATGGCTCATGCCTATAATCCCGGCACTTTCAGAGACCAAGGCGGGCAGATCACTTGAGGCCAAGAGTTCAAGACTAGCCTGGCCAACATGGCGAAACCCCATCTCTACTAAAAGTATAATTAGCCAGGCATGGTGGCACATGCCTATAATCCCAGCTATTCAAGAGACTGAGGCAGGAGAATTGCTTCAACCCAGAAGGTGGAGGTTGCAGTGAGAAAAGATTGTGCCACTTCACTCCAGCCTGGGCAACAGAGTGAGACTCTATCTCAAAAAACAAAAACAAAAATACACACATACAAAACAACAACAAAAAAACCCACAGCTACAAATTATAGCCTAGTAAGTCCTGTGAGTAGATTGTCAGGTATAAATATGTATCACCAGAAGCTGAAGTGGGGGGTGGGCAAAGAAGTACAACTAAAAGAAAACAGCTCAACCTCTTTTATCTAGATGGTTGGCAGGCACAGGGTACATCTGACCAGTCTTGAGGTAGAGAAGCAAGCCAGCCTCTGGATCAGCTCTTCTCTCTTGGCTTAGGAGAGTGTACAGAACAACCTGTGCAAACATTGACATTTGCTCAAACAAAACTATAACTTCTTGTATTTCCCTACATTGTCTTGCAACCAACACATAATTTTAAAGTCAAAAGATCAATAAAGCTATTTCTATTTAAAAAGTAACATGCGCCAAACTGGTAAAGATAACACGACAAATTTGATGTCAAACATTTAATGTAGGCCAGGCATGGTGGCTCAGGCCTGCAATCCCAACACTTCAGGAGGCCAAGGCAGGAGGATCACGTGAGCCCAGGAGTTTGAGACCAGCCTGGGCAATATAGTGAGACCAACTGATGGTCATTATGTTAAGTAAAAAAAGCCAGACACAGAAAACTTTGTATGTTCTCATTTACTTGTGGGAGCAAAACATTAAAACAATTGAATTCATGGAGACAGAGAGTAGAAGGTTGGTTACCAGAGGCTGGGAATGATAGTGAGGGTGGTCAGGGGGAGAAGTGGGGGTGGTTAATGGGGGGTGGTTAATGGGTACCAAAAAAAAAAAGAGTAATGAATAAGACTTAGTATTTGCTAGCACAACAGAGTGACTATAGTCAAAAATAATTTAACTGTGCATTTTTAAATCACTAAAGGAGTATAACTGGGTTATTTGTAACACAAATAATAAATGTTTGAGGGGATGGATACCCCATTTACCATTATATGATTATTACGTATTGCATGCCTGTATTAAAATATCTCATGTAATCCATGAATGTATACACCTACTAAGTGCCAACAAAAATTTAAAAGCATAAAAACAAAAACATAGTGAGACTCCCATTTCTACAAAAAGAGATGTACGTAGAAAAATTTAAAAATTAGCCAGGTACGGCTGGGCGTGGTGGTTCATAACTAAACTCTCAGCACTTTGGAAGGCCGAGGCGGGCAGATTACTTAAGGTCAGGAGTTTGAGACCAGCCTGGCCAACATAGTGAAACCCTGTCTCTACTAAAAATACAAAAATTAGCCAGGTATGATGGCACATGCTTGTAATCCAGTTACTTGAGAGGCTAAGGCAGGAGAATTGCTTGAACCCGGGAGGCGGAGATTGTAGTGAGTTGAGATCACACCACTGCACTCCAGCCTGGGGGACAGAAGGAGACTACATCTCAAAAACAAAAAAAAAACTTAGCCGGGCATGGTGATGTGCGTCCATAGTCCCAGCTACTCAGGAGGCTGAGGTGGGAGGATTGATTGACCCTGAGAAGTAAAGGCTGCAGTGAGCCGAGATCGTGCCACTGCATTTCAGCCTGGGTAACAGAAGGAGATTGTCTTAAAAAAAAATAAAAATTTAATTTACACAAAACAAACATAGTTCTGCTTCTCAGTTTTACTTGGATTACCAAGAATCTATGAGAATTTTCTTAGAAAGCAAATATTTACATATCCAATAAATTGAAGAAGGAAATTAATCAAACTATGATTTACATTTTGAAGTTAACAGTCTGTAGACACTATTTTCTCCATTTAAAATAAATGAACCAAAACAAAAATGACTATCATTTACATGATAGCTACTATGACAAGTAATACTAACTCTACAGTTTGTTTCTCCAGAGTATGAAATGTCATTAACCACCTGAGGTTTCATGAAATTCTTGGGAGAAACCATCTAAGACAAGTTAAAAATAGTCCTTTTACCTCATGTAACAGCTTTAGCTGCAAGTCAACATAGCAAGACCCTATCTAAAAAAAAAAACTTTCTTAAACCTTTTCTTATTATCAAAATTAAAAAGTCAAATCTTTTAAGCAGGGAACCTTGGTTTTTTCCTTATGCCCAACATAATAATGAACTATCATAATTAATTTTTCAATGTCTTGTCTCTTGCATAATAAATATGCAATATAAATTCCACTTTTTTAAGCCTTGTTCTAGCAAATTTCCTCATTTTTTTAAAACAAGAATTACTACTTTATTATTAAAATTTTCTTGCACTTCTTGCAAAAATAAAATCTCCAACTGAACAAAATTAAATACAGTAATATTCTTTACCTTGAAGCAACGGCAAATTAGAGCAACAATCTCAATGGAAAAAAGTCTTGGAATCTAGATCACTTAAGATATTGAAATGCGGCTGGGCGCGGTGGCTCAAGCCTGTAATCCCAGCACTTTGGGAGGCCGAGACGGGTGGATCACGAGGTCAGGAGATCGAGACCATCCTGGCTAACACAGTGAAACCCCGTCTCTACTAAAAAATACAAAAAACACTAGCCGGGCGAGGCGGCAGGCACCTGTAGTCCCAGCTACTCGGGAGGCTGAGGCAGGAGAATGGCGTGGACCCGGGAGGCGGAGTTTGCAGTGAGCTGAGATCCGGCCACTGCACTCCAGCCTGGGCTACAAGAGCAAGACTCCGTCTCAAAAAAAAAAAACAAAAAAAAGAGATATTGAAATGCTTTTATTTATTTTTGAGATGGAGTCCGGCTCTGTCACCCAGGCTGGAGTGCAGTGGTGCGATCTCAGCTCACTACCACCTCTGCCTCCCTGGTTTGAGCAATTCTCAGCCCCCCAAGTAGCTGGGACCACAGGCACATGTCACCACACCCAGCTAATTTTTTTTTTTTTTTAGTAGAGATGGGGTTTCACCATGTTGGCGAGGTTGGTCTCAAACTCCTGACCTCAAGTGATCTACCCACCTCGGCCTTCCAAAGTGCTGGGATTATAGGCGTGAGCCACTGCGCTGGTCTAAAATGCTTTTATATTTAGCTCCTGTTTAGCATTATAAAGTGATTTCATTCAAACTTGTGATTTTAAAAATCAATTTAAAAATGTCAGTCTCATATACAAAACACATTCCTTCTGATCTTTGACTTCAAAAACAGCCTTTCTTCTATTGGCATAATTTTCCTTTCTCAAGAGGGTTGTAATTTAGCCAAGTATTTAAGTTTGTAATTTCAGTTATTTCTGTATTATCAAAGTAAAAATTTCAAGTCTTTAAAAAGGGGAAACATTTTTTCTTCCACTTCCAACATCTACACAAAATCTAATAATAGGTGAAACAAAGTTACTCTACTTTTCATTCCCAAATGTAAAGTTCTTGTGAAAACCTTCAATATTTGGTACACAATTAATGGCAAAAGGCTGGGTGCAGTGGCTCATGCCTGTAATTCCAGAACTTTGGGAGGCCGAGGTGGGAGTATCACGTGATGTCACAAGTTCGAGACCAGGCTGGGCAACAGGGCAAAACTCAATTTCTACAAAAAATACAAAAATTAGTCAGGCATAAGGCCGGCACGGTGGCGCACGCCTGTAATCCCAGCACTTTGGGAGGTTGAGGAAGGCAGATCACGAGGTCAGGAGTTCGAGACCAGCCTGGCCAACATAGTGAAACCCATCTCTACTAAAAATACAAAAAATTAGCTGGGCATGGTAGCACGGGCCTGTAATCCCAGCTACTCAGGAGGCTGAGGCAGGAGAATCGCTTGAACCGGGGAGGCAGAGGTTGCAATGAGCTGAGATCGTGCCACTGCACTCCAGCCTAGGCAACAGTGCGAGACTCAGTCTCAAAAAAAAAATTAGGCGTAGTGGTGTGCACCTCTAGTCCCAGCTACTTGGGAGGCTGAAGTGGGAAGATGGCTTGAGTCCGGGTGGCGGAGGTTGCAAAGCTAAGATCGAGCCACTGCACTCCAGCCTAGATGACAGAACCAAACCTTGTCTCAGAAAAAAAAAAAAAAAAAAAAAAGAAGAGAAAGACAGACTTTTTTTTTTTCTTTTTTTTGAGACAAAGTCTCCCTCTGTCACCCAGGCTGCCCGGCTGGAGTGCAGTACCGCAACCTCAGCTCACTGCAACCTCTGCATCCCAGGTGGTTTAAGTGATTCTCCTGCCTCAGCCTCCCAAATAGCTGGGATTACAGGTACCCGCTGCCACACCTGGCTAATTTTTGTATTTTTAGTACGGACAGGGTTTCTCCATTAGCCAGGCTGGTCTCAAACTCCTGACCTCAGGTGATCCGCCCGCCTCGGCCTCCCAAAGTGTTGGGTTAGTCATGAGCCAACGCGCCCAGCCTGCAAGAAAGATTTAATAGAGAAAGTCTCGGCCGGGCGCGGTGGCTCAAGCCTGTAATCCCAGCACTTTGGGAGGCCGAGACGGGCGGATCACGAGGTCAGGAGATCGAGACCATCCTGGCTAACCCGGTGAAACCCTGTCTCTACTAAAAAAATACAAAAAAAACTAGCCGGGCGAGATGGCAGGCGCCTGTAGTCCCAGCTACTCGGGAGGCTGAGGCGGAAGAATGGCCTGAACCCGAGAGGCGGAGCTTGCAGTGAGCTGAGATCCGGCCACTGCACTCCTGCCCGGGCGACAGAGCTAGACTCCGTCTCAAAAAAAAAAAAAAAAAAAAAAAAAAAAAATAGAGAAAGTCTCTATAATATCTGATTATACAAGTCAGTATTTTGAGGCCGGGCGCGGTGGCTCAAGCCTGTAATCCCAGCACTTTGGGAGGCCGAGACGGGTGGATCACGAGGTCAGGAGATCGAGACCATCCTGGCTAACACGATGAAACCCCGTCTCTACTAAAAAATACAAAAAACTAGCCGGGTGATGTGGCGGACGCCTGTAGTCCCAGCTACTCGGGAGGCTGAGGCGGGAGAATGGCGCGAACCCGGGAGGCGGAGCTTGCAGTGAGCTGAGATCCGGCCACTGCACTCCAGCCTGGGCGACAGAGCGAGACTCCGTCTCAAAAAAAAAAAAAAAAAAAAAAAAAAAAGTCAGTATTTTGAACCTTATTTTATATATGTTCAAATAATATGCAAAATTGTAAGGGCAATGGAAATTTAAGTTATATTATCAACTCTTGTTTTATTATTTATTCCCTTAGCAAATATTATATCATAAAAATATAATAATGTTACTTTTAGTTTTATCTTTGCTGATTTAAAAGCTTCTATAGGCCGGGCGCGGTGGCTCACGCCTGTAATCCCAACACTTTGGGAGGCCGAGGCAGGCAGATCACCTGAGGTCAGGAGTTCAAGACCAGCCTGACCAGCATGGAGAAACCCCATCTCTACTAAAAACACATAATTAGCCAGGTGTGGTGGCCCATGCCTGTAATCCCAGCTACTCGGGAGGCTGAAGCAAGAGAATCGCTGGAACCCAGGAGGCAGAGGTAGTGGAGAGCCGAGATTGTGCCATTGGACTCCAGCCTGGACAACAAGAGTGCAACTCCATCTCAAAATAAATAAATAAATAAAACAAAATAAAAAAAACAAAAGCTTCTACAGGCCAGGCTTGGTGGCTCACGCCTGTAATCCTAGCACTTTGGGAGGCCGAGGTAGATGGACTGCCTGAGCTCAGGAGTTTGATACCAGCCTGAGCAATATGGTGAAACCCCATCTCTATTAAAATACAAAAAAATTAGCTGGGCATGGCGGCCTATGCCTGTAGTACCAGCTACTTGGGAGGCTGATGCAGGAGAATCACCTGAACCTAGGAGGTGGAGGTTGCAGTGAGCCGAGATCCGTCACTGCACTCCAGCCTGGGAGACAAAGCAAGACTCCATCTCAAAAATAAAAAATAAAAAAGTTTCTATGAAGACATACTACAGATAGCCAAAGCAGAGATCGGCAGAGGGGATAACAATAATCAGAAAATAAAACACAACTTAGTGTTAATTGATTTGTTAAATCACTATAATTAATGTAAATTAAAAATAATTTTGAAGGACAACAGAAAATTGTTTATCAAGGAGAAATATAATTTTTTTTTTTCTTTTTGAGACGGAGTCTTGCTCTGTCACCCAGGCAGGAGTGCAGTGGCACAATCTCAGCTCACTGCAAGCTCTGCCTCCTGGGTTCACGCCATTCTCCTGCCTCAGCCTCCCGAGTAGCTGGGACTACAGGCGCCTGCCACCACACTCGGCTAATTTTTTTGGATTTTTAGTAGAGTCGGGGTTTCACTGTGTTAGCCAAGATGGTCTCGAACTCTTGACCTCATGATCTACTCGCCTTGGCCTCCCAAAGTGCTGGGAATCACAGGCGTGAGCCACTGCACCCAGCCAATTTTGTTTTGTTTTGTTTTTATGAGACAGAGTCTCACTCTGTCGCCTGGGCTAGAGTGCAGTGGCGCGATCTCAGCTCACTGTAACTTCCACCTCCCGGGTTCAAGCGATTCTCCTGCCTCCATCTCCCATGGGGCTGGGACTACAGGCGTGTGCCACTACCCCAGCTAATTTTTGTATTTTTAGTAGAGAAGAGGTTTCACCATATTGGTTGGCCAGGATGGTCTCGACCTCTTGACCTTGTGATCCTCCCGCCTCAGCCTCCCAAAGTGCTGGGATTACAGGCGTGAGCCACCGTAATTTTTTTTTTTTTTTTTTTTGAGACGGAGTCTTGCTCTGTCGCCCAGGCTGGAGTGCAGTGGCCGGATCTCAGCTCACTGCAAGCTCCGCCTCCCGGGTTTACGCCATTCTCCTGCCTCAGCCTCCCGAGTAGCTGGGACTACAGGCGCCCGCCACCTCGCCCGGCTAGTTTTTTGTATTTTTTAGTGGAGATGGGGTTTCACCGTGTTAGCCAGGATGGTCTCGATCTCCTGACCTCGTGATCCGCCCATCTCGGCCTCCCAAAGTGCTGGGATTACAGGCTTCAGCCACCGCGCCCGGCAGCCACCATAATTTTTTAAATAATTTTTTTTTTTTTTTTTTGAGACGGATTCTCACTGTCGCCTACGCTGGAATGCAGAGGTATGATCTTGGCTCACTGCAACCCCCACCTCCTGGGTTCAAGTGATCCTCCTACCTCAGCCTACAGAGTAGCTAGGACTACAAGCATGAGTCACCATGCGTGGCTAATTTTTGTATTTTATAATAGAGAAGGGGTTTCACCATGGTGGCCAGGCTGGTCTCCAACTCTTGACCTAGTGATCCTCCCGCCTCAGCCTCCCAAAGTGCTGGGATTACAGAGGTGAGCCACCACGCCTGGCCTAAAATAATTTTTAAAACTTGAATTTAACATAATGGTAAGACAGATCTCTGTATTTCATCTCAGATAAAAATCAATATAAAATCACATAAAGGTTGGAAATAAAAGAATAAATTTACATCAATTTTTCTTTCTTTTTTTTTTTGAGACAGAGTTTCACTCCTGTTGCCCAGGCTAGAGTGCAATGGCACGATCTCAGCTCACCGCAACCTCCGCCTCCCGAGTTCAAATGATTCTCCTGCCCCAGCCTCCCAAGTAGCTGGGATTACAGGCATGCGCCACCATGTCCAGCTAATTTTCTATCTTTTTTTTTCTTTTGAGTCAGGGTCTTGTTCTTTTGCCCAGGCGGAAGTGCTTTGGGGCAATCACGGCTCACTACAGCCTCAACCTTCTAGGATCAAGCTATCCTCCAGCCTCAGACTCCCGAGTAGCTAGGACTACAGGTGTGCACCACCATGCCTGGCTAATTTTTTTTTTGTTTTTTTTTTTTTTTGTAGAGACAGGGTCTTGCTATGTTGTCCAAGCTGGTATTGAACTCCTGGGCTCAGCTGATCCTCCCAACACCACACTGAGCCAATAATTATTTTTCTTAGGAGCATCTGCTTAGATTCGTTTGGCAGCCTAAATCTGGCAACACTGGCTTACAAATTCAGTTGTTTCATTACTTGGCTGATAAACATTTCTACTGTAGCATGTATATATTTATAAAACAAGTTGAGTACCCTAAATGTATGTAAATGGAAAAGTACATGAAACTGAAATAAAAATGACCTGAATTGAACCAAAATATACAAAGCAGACTGCATCTTTAAAAGTATAAAACAGACAATGTTCTTATTAACATTTATACCTGACTACGGTGTTCAATAGAATTTGATTCTTTGCCAGTTTTAAGTTCCAGCGGCATTATCTTGTATTTTGTTTTATACCCTCGATGTATTTTCACACCAACTGTAACATCTATTTTGCCTTTCAATCCAAATCTAGGGGACCAAATGCTTTCTTCAATATCCATTGATTTCACGACTTCAATGTTACATGTTGAATTATCCTTACTACTATCACTTGGCCTGGAAAAAAAAAAAGCACAAAAACACTTAATTAGAACACTTAGCTCATTTCACATCTGCTGGCTCTGACTGTCTATTACACACAGAGAATGTGGGGAGGGGAAAGAGTCTACCTACTTTTACAGCAGTGATTTTCAAACTGTGATCCCTTGACCAGTAGCATCAGCATCACCTGAGAACTTGCTATAAAAGTAAATCCTCAAAGACCCACTCCAAACCTACTCAAACACAAACTCTAGGGGTGAGGCCTAGCAATCTGTTTAACCAACCCTCCACAATTCTGATGCATGCTCAAGTTTAAGAACCACTGTCCTACAGGTTCTGCTCATGGAATTTAGTCTTTCTCAGTATTTATCATCTGTTCCTTTCAGTCATTCCTACTATAATCTTAACTCAGGCCCTTATTTTCTCAGGCCTAGATTACAACAGTCTTGCTACTTAAATTGCTAGAGCCACAATTCCAATCTGAGTATTTTGATATACAATTATTATGCAAATTAGTATATAATGGCTTGCATGTGGTTGCACCCTAAAAAATGAGAGATGTATTCCTTCACATAACACTAGATTACACTGATTAAGAATGAGTTGTCGGCTGGGCCTGGTGGCTCATGCTGAGGCAGGCAGATCACTTGAGTTCAGGAGTTCAAGATCAGCCTGGCCAACATGGCAAAACCCTATCACTATTAAAAAAAAATACAAGAATTAGCCAGGCAGAGTGGCACATGCCTGTAATCCCAGCTACTCGGGAGGCTAAGGCAGAAGAATCGCTTGAACCCAGGAGGCAGAAGCTGCAGTGAACCAAAATCGTGCCACTGCACTCCAGCACTCCAGCCTGAGTGACAGAGCAAGACTCAGTAGCAAAAAAAAAAAAAAAAAAATCGGCTATCTCTATCATCTATGAAGTCTGGGGCTCATTCACCCAACACTTCATCCACACACCCCCAGGTGACAATCTTCAAAGGAGCTCATGGTCACTTCCAAGTGTCCCATTTTCTTTACTTAATAACTAAATGAAACCATGTCTACCACTATCAATATTTAAAGTAAGTACTCAACTTTTTTAATTATAAAAAGGTTCTGACTTTAATCTCTTAATTGGTAAATAACCCATGAGCACAGGAAGGAGAAAAAAAGGGAATATATAAATGTTGAAGGAATGAGAAGAGGTGGAAATAACTTACAAATCTCCTCTCTTATCTAAGATTTACTCATTTTCAGAGCAGTTACAGTTATTCTGCAGAAGAGATTAGAAGAAAAGAAAGATAAGTGTTACCTCTTATTAATCCTATCTACTGGGAAAATATTTTACACTTTTAGATTCAAAGCCAGCCACATAAAATACTAAATCTAGTGGAAATCTTACATGAAAAAGATGACTTTTCTAGTAATAAAACATTTCCTATCATATCAAAATGAAGATTTTTAAAAATAGAATAATTCTAGTTGTTAGAATAGATGATTTAGTTGATTTTTGTTTAGTTCATATTATTATGGTCAACCCCTATTTCTTTTTTTGGACAGCTGTTTCTTCCTTTTTTTGTTTAATAGAGACAGGCTTTCGCCATGTTGTCCTAGCTGGTCTCAAATTCCTGACCTCAAATGATCCACCTGCTTTGGCCTCCTAGAGTGCTGGATTACAGGCATGAGCCACCACACTTGGCCATGGACAGCAATTTTTTAACAAATGAGAATATTTTCCAAGAAAAAAAAAATGCTGTCTTAAATAATTTTTCTTTTTTTTTTTTTTATTATACTTTAAGTTCTAGGGTACATGTGTACAACATGCAGGTTTGTTACATATATATACATGTGCCATGTTGGTGTGCTGTAGCCATTATACATTAGGTATATCTCCTAATGCTATCCCTCCCCCTTACCCCCTCCCCATACAATTTTTCATTAAAAAAAAACTATTTCAAGATGCTTCAAATATAATTTCATGGAAGATATGCATCCTTCCAGAATCGTTGAACACAATAGTGAAATTCAGAGAAGTCATAATTTATCTAAAATTTCTTTTTTTTTTCTGTCTTAGTGAGACAAGGTCTCTCTCTGTGGCCCAAGCATGAACAGTGGCATGAACATGGCTCACTGTAGCCTTGACCTCCTGGGCTCAAGCAATCCTTCTGTTTCAGCCTCCCAAGTAGCTGGGATGAGAGGTGTGCACCACCACACCCTGTTAATTATTTTCAAATTTGTAGAGACAGATTATACAAAAGGAGGGGCAACATGGTGAACTCAACCAATCCTCTTGTCTTGGTCTCCCAAAGTGCTGGAATTACAAGCATGATCCACTGCACTTGGTCTGAAATTTCTTAAATATTTATCTTCTCTCACTGTTATTTGTTCATGGTGTGTATTCAGATATGCTCTTATAAATAAGGCAAAACTTATTATTTATGAAATGTCACATCTATACCTAATAGAATACAGGAAAAAAAAAACTTTTAAAGTTGTTACTAAAATTCAATGCCCTGGAAAAAGAAGCAATGTGGCTTTACTATTATTATTATTCTGAGACAGAGTCTCACTCTGTCACCCAGGCTGGAATGCAGCAGCACGAACACAGTTTACTGCAGCTTTGACCTCCTGGGCTCAAGAGATCCTCTCGCCTCACCCTTTCAAGTAGTTGAAACTACAGGCGTCAGTCGTTAGGCCCAGCTAATTTTTTTTTTTTTTTTTTGGTAGAGCTAAGTTCTCACCATGTTTCCCAGGCTGATCTTGAACTCCTGGTCTCAAGCAATCCTCCTGCTTTGGCCTCCCAAAGCGCTGGGATTACAGTTATGAGCAACCATGCATGGCCACTATATGTTTATTACCACAGTTTTTTTTTTTTTTTGAGATGGAGTATCACTCTGTCGCAGAGGCTGGAGTATAGTAGTGCAATTTCGGCTCACTGCAACCTCCACCTCCCCGGTTCAAGCAACTCTCCTGTCTCAGGCTCCCAAGTAGCTGGGATTACAGGCGTGCACCACCACGCCTTGCTAATTTTTGTATTTATTAGTAGAGATAAGGTTTCACCATGTTGGCCAGGATGGTCTCTAACTCCTGACCTCAAGTGATCTATCCATCTCAGCCTCCCAAAGTGCTGGGATTACAGACGTAAGCCGCCACACCCAGCCACCACAATTTTTTTAAATGGTTAACAAAAATTAATTTCTAAGTACTACTTTAGCTATAGTCTACAAAATTTGGTATGTAACCACCTATTCTAAATGTGTTAATTTCCTTTATGACTGACCTTTTAAAACATTTATCAACATTTCCTTAGTTTACAAACCATGAGAATTTTAGATATCCTTTTGTTATCTAACTTTGAATCAAAGTTATTCTAACTTTGTTACAGTACAGTTGCAGAATATCGTCTCTAAGATACTACTGATCCTTTAAAATTTATTGGTGTTTCCCTTATGGCATAATGTATCATCTATTTCAATAAAAGTGCTGTGTGACTTGAAAAATTATATATACAGTCATCCATTGTATAACAATGATTTCATCAACATAGGATGGTGGTCCCATAAGATTATAATGTAGCTAAAAAATTCCATTGCCTAGTGACATCTAGCTATGGTGGTAATGCAACACACTATCTTTTCTATATTTAGATATGTTTAGATACACAAATACTAACCGTTGTTACAACTGCCTACAGTATTCAGTACAGTAACATGTTGTACAAGTGTGTAGCCTAGAAGCAACGGGCTATACCATATGGCCTAGGTGTGTAGTAGGCTCCACCATCTAGGTTTGCACAAGTACACTCCGACATTCACACAATGATGACATTGCCTAATACCACATTTCTCAAAACATATCCCCATCATTAAGCCAGCATGAGTGCATTGTATATAAAATGTATATAATTTTGTGTTTTGACAAAAAAATGTAGGATTTTATTTCAAAGATTCTTTGCAACTCAAAGATGAGTCTGAATTCCACCCTCTTTCCCTAGCATCTATGATGCCCTTCTTCCAGGCTGCAAATCCCTTGCTGACCTATCCTAAGCCTCCTTCAACAGATACTATTCTCTCCTTCTGTCCCTTATATGCTGTTACCTCCAAGGGTTCCATGCTGCTTTTGTCACCTACATTTTCTCCACCAGCAAACCCCTTCACTTTTATTATTTTCATCTACCACCAATACACTGAGTTCCTGAGGGCTTTGGTTATCCCTACAACAACAGTACCTGATATAATCCTTGGCACATAGATAGCATTGAATAAATGTTTGCAGAATTTATTAACCCAGAATTCTGAGAATCATGCTTATCATTGTAAAAACAATGGGTTAATTTTAACCAAAAAGAAAAAAACACATTTGGGTTAAGACTCTACCAAAGGAAAACAAACAAACAAACAAACAAGCAAACATGCAGACAGGATGCTAAAACAATTAACAAAAAGTAAAAGAAAAGCTTATGTCCAAAAAAACTACAAAAATAGACATCTACCGTAATTTAAAATGTCAAGCAGCTGGGTGCAGTGGCTCACACCTGTAATCCCAGCACTTTGGGAGGCTGAGGTGGGTGATCGCCTAAGGACAGGAGTTCGAGACCAGCCTGGCCAGCATGGTGAAACCCCGTCTCTACTAAAAATGCCAAAATTAGCGGGGCATGGTGGCAGGCGCCTGTAATCCCAGCTACTCAGGAAGCTGAGGCAAGAGAATCGCTTGAACCTGGGAGGCAGAGGATACAGTGAGCCAAGACTGCGCCACTGCTCTCTAGACTAGGCGACAACGTGAGGCTCCATCTCAAAAAAAAAAAATTTTCAAGCAAATATAAATGACAAAAAGAAATAGAGGAAGGAAGGGGAAAAAGGGGAGGGAGGAGGAAGGAGGGTAAATGAGGATAAATAATTAGGAGCAGTTGAAGATAAAATTAACATTTTTTTTTTTTTGAAATGGGATCTTGCTCGGTCACCCAGGCTAGAGTGCAGTGGTGCGATCTCGGCTCACTGCAACCTCTGCCTCCCAGGTTCCAGCGATTCTCCTGCCTCGGCCTCACGAATATCTGGGATTACAGGTGCCCACCACCATGCCCAACTAATTTTTATATTTTTAGTAGAGATGGGGTTTCACCGTCTTGACCAGGCTGGTCTCGAACTCCTGACCTCATGATCTGCCCGCCTCGGCCACCCAAAGTGCTGGGATTACAGGCATCAGCCACTGCGCCCAGCCAATAAAATCGACTTTCTTAGTGTCACAGAACATTGATAGAGACCAGAATGACAGAAATATTATAAAGCAAAGCAAGGAACTAGGTGAAGGATGACTACTTGATAAACATAGTTTATCATAGTGAAGCCCAATATCCATCCCCTATGTCAATCTGTTCCAAAGAAATAACAAAGAATGAAAAGAATGAAACATACGTATATACATACATATATATATTTTATATATATATATATATATATTTTTTTTTTTTTTTTTTGAGACAGAGTTTCACGCTTGTTGCCCGGGCTGGAGTGCAATGGCGTGATCTCCTTGGCTTACTGCAACCTCCACCTCCCGGGTCCCGGTTCAAGCAGTTCTCCTGCCTCAGCCTCCTGAGTAGCTGGGATTACAGGCACGTGCCACCACACCCAATTTTTGTATTTTCAGTAGAGATGGGGTTTCACCATGTTGGCCAGGCTGGTCTCGAACTCCTGACCTTGTGATCCGCCTGCCTCAGCCGCCCAAAGTGCTGGGATTACAGGCGTGAGCCAACGCACCCGGCTGTAAATTTATTTTTAAAACACAAGAAAAGCTAAACAATCTACTCACTCTAGCTTTTTTCTAAGTGTAGGAAGCTGGTGAAAAATTTACGACCACTACAGAAATAAAAAATATGAAAAACAAACTCAGTCAGGCACAGTGGCTCATGCCTGTAATCCCAACATTTTGGGAGGCCGAGGCAGGCGGATCACTTGAGGTCAGAAGTTCGAGACCAGCCTGGCCAATATGGTGAAACCTTGTCTCTACTAAAAATACAAAAATTAGCCAGGCGTGGTGGCTCATGTCAATAGTCCCAGCCACTCAGGAGGCTGTGTCACAAGAATCATTTGAACTCGAGAAGCAGAGGTTGCAGTGAGCCAAGATTGCGCCACTGTACTCCAGCCTGAGTGAGTGAGACTCATCTCAAAAACAAAACAAAACAAAACAAAACAAAAAACAAACTCAACTCTAACATCAAGACAAGACTTTTTTTAAACTACTAAATATTTTTTAAATACATATGAAAATCCCATTAGAGGGCCAGGCATGGTGGCTCATGCCTATAACCCTAGCACTTTGGGAGGCCAAGGCAGGAGTATCATTTGAGTCCAGGAGTTCAAGACTAGCCATCCTGGGTGACATGGCGAAACACCATCTCTACAAAAAATACGAAAATTACCAGGCAGTGTAGTGTGCACCTGAAGTCTCGGCTACTCAGAAGACTGAGGTGGAAGGACTGTTTGAACTCAGGAGGAAGCAGAGGTTGCAGTGAGCCTAAATTGCACCACTGCACTCCAGTCTAGGCAACAGAGTGAGACCTTGTCTCAAAAAAAAAGAGAGAGAAAAAAAAAATTGTAAATGAGATCAAAGCAGAAACTAGCACACACAACTTACGGAGCTTGCTGTAGTTATACGGCCAAATTATGGCCAAACTGGGATTCACATCCAGGCTCATTATATCCTTCGAACCACAGGGAATAGGTCCAAAGAACTAACTACTCCAAATCTTTCTGACTCACAAATCTTAAAGCTTTTCTTTTGTTTCTGAGACGGAGTCTCGCTTTGTTGCCCAGGCTAGAGTGCAGTGGCATGATCTCAGCTCACTGCAACCTCTGTCTCCTGGTTCAAGCGATCCTCCTGCCTCAGCCTCCCGAGTAGCTGGGATTACAGGCACCCACCACCACGCCTGTGTAATTTTCATATTTTTAGTAGAGATGGTGTTCCACCATGTTGGCCAGGCTGGTCTCAAACTCCTGAGCTCAGCTGCCACAGCGCCTTGACCTCCAAAAGTACAGGGATTACAGGCATGAGCCACCATGCCTGGATACCCTTAAAGCAAACTTTTTAGATCACAAAATGTTACAAAATATTGAAAATATTGAGAGAACATTGAGAATATTAGTATACATGGAAGTTGTGCCCATTTAAAGAAAAATAAAATGCGCCTGTTTAAAAAAAAAAAAAAAAGGAAATCAGAGAAAAACCCTCCAATGGCTTCCATTCTAATCAGAGCAGCATCCAAGTCCTGACCAGGATGATGAGGCTCCAGGGCAACTACTGCTGCTCTTCTCCCACCTACTGCACTTTGCTCTAGCCACCACACTGACTCGCTGAAATACTGCACACACAGCTAGTATGTGTCAGCCACAGGGCTTTTGCCCTGTTTCCTCTACCTGGAACATTCCTCCGACAGACAGCTGTATGTCTCACTACTTCATTTCCTTTAAGCTTCTGCTCAAATGCTACCTTACGAGAAAGGCCTTCCATGAACATTCTATGGAATACCCCTGCCATCACTACCTACCTATTCTCCCTTTCTTCTTACCCTCCTCATTGTTTGGCACTACATTAATCACAGTCTAGTCCCCTGCTGTTTACTTGTGCAGTAGTATAGAAACTCCAGAAAGTAGGTGGTTGTATGTTTTGTTTTCTTTTTGCTACCATGATCCCAGCACCTAAAACATTACTTGGCACATATTAGACACCCAATAAATATTTGCTGAATGAATAACAGAAAAAAACATACTTCCCCTATAAAATTATAATAATGCCACTTTGAGGGAAAAAAAAAAAACTTGAAAATACACGTAACACCAAACAGCATTAAATGGGTAAACACAGTAAATATATAGCACATCCATATGACAGTCAACACATGACACAGACTATATGCTAGTAACACAGAGAAATACACATGAAAAAATCAAATGAGGCCAGACATAGTACCTCATGCCTGTAATCCCAGCACGTTGGGAGGTCGAGGTGGGAGGATCAGTTGAGGTCAGGAGCTCGAGACCAGCCTGGCCAACATGATGAAACCCCATCTCTAATAAAAATGCAAAAATTAGCCAGGTGTGGTGGCACACACCTGTAATCCCAGCTACTCAGGAGGTTGAGGCAGGAGAATAGCTTGAACCCGGGAGGTGGAGGTTGCAGTAAGCCAAGACCACACCATTGCACTCCAGCCTGGGGAAGAGAATGAGACTCCGTCTCAAAAAAAAAAAAAGAATCAAATGAAAAAAATTAGGATGCCAAAAATTGATTACTTTATAAGAAAATACAGGCTGAGCATAGTGGCTCACACCTGTAATCCCAGTACTTTGGAAGGCCAAGGTGTGTGGATCACCTGAGGTCAGGCGTTCAAGACCAGCCTGGTCATTATGGCAAAACCCCGTCTCTACTAAAAATACAAAAAATTAGCCAGGTGTGGTGGTGGGCACCTATAATCCCAGGTACTTGGGAGGCTGAGGCAGGAGAATTGCTTGAACCCGGGAGGCGGAGGTTGCAGTAAGCTGAAATCATGCCATTGTACTCCAGCCCGGGCAACAAAGCAAGACTCTGTCTCAAAAAAGAAAAAAAAAAAAAAGAAGAAAGGCTGGGCGCAGTGGCTCATGCCTATAATCCCAGCACTTTGGGAGGCCGAGGCGGGTGGATCACCTGAGGTTAGGAGTTCGAGGCCGGCCTGGCCAACACGGTGAAACACCGTCTCTACTAAAAATACACAATTAGCCAGGCATGGTGGCAGGCGCCTGTAATCCCAGCTACTTGGGAGGCTGAGGCAGGAGAATCTCTTGAACGTGGGAGGCAGAGGTTGCAGGGAGCCAAGATCAGTGCCACTGTACTCCAGCCTGGGTGACACAGCAAAACTCCATTTCAAAAAAAAAAAAGAAAGAAAGAAAAAGAAAATACATATCTATGTATAAAAAATAAGCTATCTTATAATAATGAAAATAAAATTTTCTATTCACTGGTTTCTTTTTTGTCATGTAAAGATACTTAGGACAGTAATTTATAAAGTAAGCAAGCAAAACAGCTAATTGTAATTGCTCAATCTTTTAAAAACTTTGATTCAACATACAGAATAGCATCCTGGTCTAAAAATAAGAAGACTATATAAACAAAATATGTTTCTTACAGAGAGAGCTGCATCTGAGGGAAGTCAGTCGAAGCGTTTTTATGCATGAAATCTCCTGCCCATTTACAAAACGCAGGAAGATAGTCCTCTACTTCTTGTTTTATTTCATCTTGACTTAGATTTAAGCGGTACCTGCCAAAAATATGATAGTAAATATGAAAGTATAAATATTAGAAAAGTAAATGAGGACAAAAACACAAATAAGCAACCCAACTGTTCATCAGCCAATAAATGGATAAGCAAAATGTGGCATATTCCATACAATGCAGTATTATTCAGCTATAAAAAGAAAGAAAATTCTGACATATGCTACAACATTGAAGAACCTTCAGGACATTATGCTAAGTGAAATAGGCCAGTCACAAAAGGACTAACATTCATATAAGGCACCTACAGCAGTGAAAATCACAGAGACAGAAAGTAGAATGGGGGTTGCCAGAGGCTGGGAGGAGGAAAGAAGGAGAAGTTATTGTTTCAAGGGCACAGAGCTTCAGTTTGGGAAGATGCAAAGAGTTCTGGAGATAGACAGGTGATGGTTGCACAACAAGGTGAATGTACTTTGCCTCTGAACTGTACCCTTAAAAATGGTTAACACAGGCAGAGCACGGTGGCTCACATCTGTAATTCCAGCACCTTAGGAGGCCGAGGTCAGCAGTTGGAGACTAGCCTGGCCAACATGGTGAAACGCTTTCTCTACTAAAAATACAAAAATTAGCCAGACGTGGTGGTGCATGCCTGTAATCCCAGCTACTTGGGAGGCTGAGGCAGGAGAATTGCTTGAACCCAGGAGGCAGAGGTCGCAGTGAGCCGAGATCATGCCATTGCACTCCAGCCTGGGCAAGAGAGCGAGACTCCATCACACACACACATCCCCACAAAAAGTTAAAATTGTAATTTTTTTCTTCTTTTTCTTTATCTCTTTTCTTTCTTATTTTTTGAGATAGGGTCTCACGCTGTCACCCAGGCTGGAGTGGAGTAGCGCGATCTTGCCTCACTGCAACCTCTGCCTTCTAGGCTCAAGTGATTCTCCTCCCTCAGCCTTCAGAGTAGCTGGAATTACAGGCACACACCACCAGGCTCAGCTAATTTTTTTGTATTTTCAGTAGAGATGGGGTTTCATCATGTTGGCTAGGCTGGTCTCAAACTCCTGGGCTCAAGCAATCTGCCCACTTTGGCCTCCCAAAGTGCTGGGATGACAGGCATGAGCCACCACACGTGACCTAATAAGGTAATCTTTTTTTTTTTTTTAGATGGAGTTTCGCTCTTGTTGCCCAAGCTGGCGCAATCTCGGCTCACTGCAATCTTCACCTCCCAGGTTCAAGTGATTCTCCTGCCTCAGTCCCCTCAGTGACTATGCCTGTATGTCGTATGCCTGTATGAGACCACAGGCATACGACACCATGCCCAGCTAATTTTTGTATTTTTAGTAAAGATGGGGTTTCACCATGTTGGCCAGCCTGGTCTTGAACCCCTGACCTCACATGATCTGCCCGCCTCGGCCTCAGAAAGTGCTGGGATCACAGGGGTGAGCCATCACGCCCAGCCTAACACAGTGATTTTTATATGTATTTAACCACAATTTTTAAAAAACATCCAAATAACAACAAGCATGGTGGTGTGGAACTATAGTCCCAGCTCTTCAGTAGGCTGAAGCGGAAGGATCGTTTCAGCCCAAGAGTTTGAGGTTACAGTGAGCTGTGATCTCACCACTGTACTCCAGCCTGGGTGACAGTGAGACCCTGTCTGAAAAAAAAAAAAATCCAAATAACACTGAAACAGTGACATGACATCAAATTTCAGATAATTTGCTCTAATTCATACCATGGTCTAATTGGAAGAGTCCCAGTTATACCTTTGGGATATTAAAAAAAAATTGAGATATTGCTCCTGAAACCAAGCAATGGAAAGAAGAAACGTTAAAGAGGAAAAAGGGTCATATGGACAGAAAGGCAGTAAGTCTTACGACATCAAAGGACAGTATATAGGAATGTTAACTTCTTACGTGAGAAACCTGCAGAAACAAAAAAACCCAAGTATCAATTTTTCAGGGTTCTTACAAGGTCAAAATTATGTCATAACAATATGAATACATTATTTATCATTTTCCTTTCATGACAGTACAGTTGAATTTTCTGAGGCTACATGACATAAAATATAGAAATATTTTGAATGCAGAAGCAGATACAAGAATCCACGATCTTCTATGAAGTCATACTTTAAAACATTTGCAAAAATAGAGGCTTGGTTTACACCCCTACCACCCAGAACGCAGCTGATCTCATCTTATCTCAGAAGCTATGCAGGGTTGAGCTTGGTTACTACTTGGATGGGAGACCACCTGGGAATATTGGGTTCTGTAGCTTTAAGAAAAAAAAAAAGAAAAACGGCCAGGTTCTGTGGCTCACATCTGTAATCTCAAGACTTTGGGAGGCCGAGGCGAGTGGATCACCTGAGGTGGGGAGTTCAAGACCAGCCTGACCAACATGGAGAAACCCCGTCTCTACCAAAAATACAAAATTAGCCGGGCATGGTGGTACATGCCTGTAATCCCAGCTACTCGGGAGGCTGAGACAAGAGAATTGCTTAAACCTAGGAGGCGGAGGTTTTCGGTGAGCTGAGATCATGCCATTGCACTCCAGCCTGGGCAACAAGAGCAAAACTCCATGTCAAAAAAAAAAGAAAGAAAGAAAAAAAAAAAAAATAGAGGCTGGAGGATTGTTTGAGGCTATAGTGGGTGATAATTTCATCACAGCACTCCAGCCTGCGCAACAGAGAGAGACCTTACTTCAAAAAAAAATAAATAAGGAAGAAGAAAAAAGAAACTGAAAAAACGTAAAAACAATGACATGCATTATGTATTTTTTACAATAGTTTTTTTCATTACAATGTTATGTTAACAAGCATAGATTGATATTTTTAAATGAATATATATTTTAGGCTAGGTGCAGTGGCTCATGCCTGTAATCCCAACACTTTGGGAAGCCGAGAGGAGTGGATCACTTGAGGTCAGTTCAAGACCAGCCTGGCCAACATGGTGAAACCCCCTCTCTACTTAAAAACACAAAAATTAGCCAGGCATAGTGGCAGGCACCTGTAATCCCAGCTACTCAGAAGGCTGAGGCAGGAAAATCGACTGACCCAGGAGGCGGAGGTTGCAGTGAGCTGAGGTCATGCCATTGCAATCCAGCCTGGGCAACAGAGCAAGACTATCTCAATAACAACAACAAAATAAATGAATATACATGTTAATTTCAAATGAATTAATAAACATCTGTTCTAATTTCTAGTACAGTAATTAATCATAGATATAGCCCACATAAACAGAAGCTCTTTCCAGTCCTCAATAATTTTTTAGTGTAAAGGGGTCCTGAGAGCAAAAGTTTTGAGAACTGCTGTTATAAACTTACCCTCCCAGGATGATTATTCCAGTTCCTTCTTTATATTTAAGCTCCCCAATCTTAATAACTACTCTAGGGTGGTAGGGGCATATCAGTTTGTATATAAAAACTACACCTAGGTTTGAATCCTAACTCTGCACTACCAGATGTATGACTAAGAGCAAGTCACTGTTAATTAAGCCTGTTTCCTCATCTGTAAGGAGGAGATAATAACCATCTTACATAGTTAGTCTGAGGATTATAGAACAATGTATGTAAAGCACTTAGCTGATGATAAGAACTCATTAAAATATAGGCTGGGCATGGTGGCTCACACCCGTAATCCCAGCACTGTGGGAGGCTGAGGAGGGTGGATCACCTGAGGTCAGGAGTTCGAGACCAGCCTGGCAAACATGGTGAAACCCCATCCTACTAAAAAATGCAAAAAAAGTAGTCGGGCGCGGTGGCGCACACCTGTAATCCCAGCTAATCAGGAGGATGAGGCAGGAGACTCGCTTGAACCTGGGAGGCAGAGGTTGTAATGAGAGGATATCGCGGTGCTGTACTCCAGCCTGGGCGGCAGAGCGAGATTCAAAATGAAAAAAGAAAATCATTAAGGTATAAAGACCATGATGATAACAACAAATACAGTGCTAACTATAGGTCAGCACTGTTCCAGGCATGGTGACAGGCGCCTGTAGTCCCAGATACTCAGGAGGCTGAGGCAGGAGAATGGCGTGAACCCAGAAGGCGGAGCTTGCAGTGAGCCTAGTGAGCCATTGCACTCCAGCCTGGGCAACACAGCGAGACTCTGTCTCAAAAAAAAAAAAAGATACAACTTATAATTTTTCTCACTTGCTCAAGGGAGCAGCATAATAACACATTCATCAGACATTGAGACTTTAGGACACTACACATTTACCATATATAACTGTGCAATATTTCTAATACCAAATTTAATAAGCTGTTACTTTCCTAGGTTTCTGCCACCTCCAGCTTACCAAGACTGAGAGAGCAGAGTTGTGTCAGCCCTCTGAGAGAGCCAGTCCAATAGAGAAAACAAAATTAACAATGCTAGCTCTGCCAAAATTGTCTTAAGCAAAACAGCAGCCGCAGGTTGAAAGAGAAGCTGAAATTCCTCAAGCCAGGAAGCAACTGCTAATACCAAAGCATCCAAAAAGATCTAGAGAAACACACAGTTAGACTACTGAAAGTGAAGGTTATCCTTGCAAAAGGCTGTTTGAAATCAGGCAGTTTCCAGTTGATTAAAAATGATATAGATGACCATACGGTCTCACAGTCTCATATATTGCCAGTACAAATGTAAACTGGGACAATGTCTATAGAGAGCAATTTGGTAATATGTATCAAAATTTTAGGCCAGGCATGGTGGCTCATGCCTGTAATCCCAGCACTTTGGGACACTGAGGTGGGTTGATCACTGGAGGTCATGAGTTCAAGACCACCCTGGCCAACATGGCGGAACCCCGTCTTCACTAAAAATACAAAAAAATTAGCCAGGTGTGGTGGCTTATGCCTGTAATCCCAGCTACTCGGGAGGTTGAGGCAGGAGAATTGCTTGAATCTGGGAGGTGGAGGCTGCAGTGAGCCGAGAGCAAGCCACTGCACACCACCCTGGGCGACAGAGCAAGACTCCGTCTCGAAAACAAAACAAAAACTGGTAAGGCAGGCCAGACATGGTGGCATGTACCTGTTGTTTCAGATACACAGGAGACTGAGGTGGGGAGAAACACATGAGCCCAGTCGTTTGAGTAAGGCCTGGACAACATAGCAAGACCCCTATCTCCCCCCACCAAAAAATACTGTAAAGCTACATTTTTTATTTTTATTTATTTATTTTTTTATTTTTGAGACAGAGTCTCACTCTGTCACCCAGGCTGGAGTGCAGTGGTGTGATTTCAGCTCACTCCAAGCTCCGCCTCCCGGGTTCACACCATTCTCCTTCCTCAGCCTCCCGAGAAGATGGGACTACAGGTATCCGCCACCACACCCAGCTAATTTTTTGTATTTTTAGTAGAGACAGGGTCTAACCGTGTTAGCCAGAATGGTCTCAATCTCCAGACTTGGTGATCCGCCTGCCTCAGCCTCCCAAAGTGCTGGGATTATAGGCGTGAGCCACTGCACCTGGTCATAAAGCTGTATTTTGAAACTAGTTTCATCTTATTCCCAACCCCATATAATTCTCAGTATATCACACTGTTTCTAGAACTAATGCAAAAAAAGTTCTTTATACATTCTCTGAAAGTAGTTAAGGAATCTGTTACGCACATGTACAAAATATTTAGATATTTTTACCCAAAAAGATCCTGTTGGGCAATTTCAAAAACTCTACACAGAGTTCCAACAGTGTACTGGAACTGTGAAATCTGCATTTTAGATTACACTAATTTATATTGGATAGTCTATACAAATACTTCATAGTTTCTAGGACAGAAGTTATATAATAAAATTATACCTGCAGTTCCTCTTATAACTACTTACATTTCCTTCAAATGTCTTATTTCTTGAATTGTTTGAAAAGCAAGTTCTTGCAGCTTTTCTGGGGCAAAGCTATTATTTATTGCTTTTTGAAACACCTCATGGAGAACCGTACCAATTAGCATTTGGCGAGTGGCTGGATCAGAGCTCTACAAAAACAAATCACACAATTTATTTCACAACATATTAACAGACACAATTGTATATATTTATTATCTAATCTATTAAACCACCATAGCCAAAATGCACTGGTAAGACAAATGCCAAAATATTAAACAATTTTTTTTCTGGTGGGTGGAATTATAAGTGACTTTCACTTTCTTCTATTCAGAATTGTCTGAATTATTATTGCATGAGTTACTTTTTTTTTTTTTGAGACACACTCTTGCTCTGACACCCAGGCTGAAGCACAGTGGCACAATCTCAGCTCACTGCAACCTTCACCTCCCAGGTTCAAATGATTCTCATGCCTCAACCTCCCAAGTAACTGGAATTACAGGTGTGTGCCATCATGTCCAGCTAACTTTTATTTTTTGTATTTTTAGTAGAGGCAGGGTTTCACCATGTTGGCTAGGCTGAGTATGAGTTACTTTTAAAATCAATGTTCTCCATTTTGAAAAAAAATTAACCAATATTTAAAAATTCAAAATATTCTCAAATAATATTTAAAGTATTGTACTCTAATTTCACTTGATAATCCACCCAATAGAAAAGTCAATAAAGGCATAGCTGATAAACTCATGTAGGTAAAAGATACCATTCAAACATAAAAGTTAAACCTACTGAACAGTAATGTTTGGGAAGAAAAAAATATTTTTTAACCTACAGCAGAGATTTTTGGCAAAGAATTTTTCTCTACTCAAAAAGAAAAACTACTTCATACTTCATTTCTTGATTAACTCTTGTATTAGGCTAGACCCTTTTTTTTTTTTTGAGACGGAGTCTCCCTCTGTCGCCCAGGTTGGAGTGCAGTGGCCCGCTCTCGGCTCACTGCAAGCTCCACCTCCCAGGTTCACGCCATTCTCCCGCTTCAGCCTCCTGAGTAGCTGGGACTACAGGCGCCTGCCACCACACCCGGCTAATTTTTTGTATTTTTAGTGAAGATGGGGTTTCACCGTGTTAGCCAGGATGGTCTCGATCTCCTGACCTCGTGATCCGCCCACCTCGGTCTCCCAAAGTGCTAGGATTACAGGCGTGAGCCACTGCGCCTGGTCCAAAAAGTTTTTTAAAACTTAATATTCAGGCCAAGCACAGTAGCTCATGCCTATAGCTCCAGCTACTCGGGAGGCTGAGGTGGGAGGACTGCTTGAGCCTGGGAGGTCAAGGCTTTGGTGACCTACTGCACTCCAGCCTGGGTGACACAGTGAGACTCAAAATAAAATAAAAGTACATGTTTCAAGAAAAATAAATAAAAAGCTGGGTGTTGGGTACATGGGAGTTTATTACAATAATCTCTTTGTATGTTTGAAATAGCCCAAAATACATTTTTGTTTGTTTTGAGATGGAGTCTCACTCTGTCCCCTAGGCTGAATGAAGTGCAGTGGTAGGATCTCCGCTCACTGCACCTCCGCCTCCGGAGTTCAGGTGATTCTCCTGCCTCAGTCTCCCAAGTAGCTGGGATTACAGGCACGCGCCCCAATGCCTGGCTAATTTTTGTATTTTTAGTAGAGACGGGTTTCACCATGTTGGTCAGGCTGGTCTTGAACTCCTGACCTCGTGATCCTCCCACCTCGGCCTGTCAAAGTGATGGGATTACAGGCGTGAGCCACTGCGCCCAGCCCCCAAATACACTTTTTTTTGAGACTTATTTTATTTTAAAATGAAACTGCATGTTTCAAGAAAAATAAATTAAAAGCTGGGTGTTGAGTACATGGGAGTTTATTACAATCATCTCTTAGTATGTTTGAAATAGCCCAAAATACAATTTGTTTGTTATTCGTTTTGAGACAGAGTCTCACTCTGTCGCCCAGGCTAGAATGCAGTAGCCTGATCTCGGCTCACTGCAACCTCCGCCTCCCGGGTTCAAACGATTCTCCTGCCTCGGTCTCCTGAGTAGCTGGGACTACAGGTGCATGCCACCACACCTGGTTAATTTTTCTACCAAAATACATTTTTAAACAGTGATTTACACATTTTTTTTTAGTTTAGTGGGAATCACATGAAGCCAAGTTTGGAAATGTCTAGCTGTGTTTAAATTTAAAAGTTTATCATTTAAATTAATTTTCTTACTATAATTACTTATTAAGCCCTGAACAAGATTTGAAGGACTCAGGCACCTGGCCTTTGGTCCTAGCACTGCCACCTCGTAGTTATGTGGCTGCGGGGCAAGTCACTTAACCTCTCTGAGCCCATTTTTCCTCATCTATAAAATGCAGCTGATTAATACCATTTATTTTATAGGGTTGCTGGGAGGATTAACTGAAATAATAAATGTAAAAGTGCTCTGTAACACTCTCAGACCCTGCAGAAACATTAACTGTTACTATTATTTACCCTAAAAGTTTCACTCAGGACAGCTCTTCTCATACATCGAATACTACTGGCTATGCTTGTGCCAGAAATCAGAATGTCTGGATACAGAATCAAATACCCAAAATCTTTATCTATTATCCAAGTATCAGATGTGCAGTCTCCCTCCAAATGAATGATATCTCCTGGCTCTACTGGAACAGAACACCTGAAAATAAAGCAAAGTTAAAGTATAAATACATTGCTTAGGTTCCTACATTTAAACACATTAGGGAGGCTTCAAAAAAATAAATGAGTATTTTATCTGAAGAAGAAAAAAATATTTCTAAATTTCTGGGTCTTCAAAAAAATAAAATAAAATACCAGGATAAAGTCTTCTAAAACAACTCCTAGTCACTCTATCCCTTTCTATGTGCCAAACACATCTGAGAATACTCAACAGTCTTCTATAAATCCCAAAGAGAAAAACAACTTAGTGCCAGTAAAGTCTATTGCAAAAGCTATCAAAAAACCTTTGCTAATGTAATATATATAGCTCCAATTATGAATTGGGTTGTTTTAATAATTCTTTCTTAAGACTTATAGGAAATCTACAGCTTCTATAAGTCTTGAAGCATGAAGCCAAACCCAGTGTAGCAAGAATAAAATCATACTGAACTAGTTCAAACTAGGCCAGGCGCGGTGGCTCATGCCTGTAATCCCAGCACTTTCGGATGCCGAGGCGGGTGGATAACCTGAGGTCAGGAGTTCAAGACTAGCCTGGCCAACATAGTGAAACCCTGTCTCTACTAAAAATACAAAAATTAGCCGGGCGTGGTGGCGGACGCCTGTAATCTCAGCTACTTGTGAGGCTAAGGCAGGAAAATCACTTGAACCTGGGAGGTGGAGGGTGCAGTGAACCGAGATCGCGCCACTGCACTCCAGCCTGGGCAACAGAGCAAGACTCCATCTCCAAAAACAACAACAACAACAACAAAAACAAACTAATTCACAGCTTAAACGAAGAGCCAAAGTTAGACCTCTAGCTTTTCTGCATCTACACTCCACCCCTCACATACCACATTCTGAGTAGAGAAATCTAAGGCCTAAGAATGTTCATATGTGTTAATTAATTTTGCTCTTAGTTAACACTAACATGCGTTTAAGCTGCAATCTTAGAATGTACTGGGAAATAGGAAGTAGTCATTAATAAGGCTCTTTGTACGTGATTTTCTTTTCTTTTCTTTTTATTTTTTGAGACCAAGTTTTGCTCTTGTTACCCAGGCTGGAGTGCAATGGCACGATCTCGGCTCACCGCAACCTCTATCTCCCGGGTTCAAGCGATTCTACTGCCTCAGCCTCCAGAGTAGATGTGATTACAGGCATGCGCCACCATGCCCCGCTAATTTTTTTTATTTTTAGTAGAGATGGGGTTTCTCCATGTTGGTCAGGCTGGTCTCAAACTCCTGACCTGAGGTGATCCGCCCACCTTGGCCTTCCAAAGTGCTGGGATTACAGGTGTGAGCCACCATGTCTGGCCCACATGATCTTCAAATGACAACAAAAGTCAATTTTTGGAATATGATACTTGAGATACAAGAGTAATAGTTACAATTTTCATGCAGAATTAGGCTAGGATCAAATCTACTCCCTTTTAAACAATTAAATTATAGTAACATTCACAGAAGCCATTTGATGAGTTTTATGATGGTACCCTTAAGACTCGAATCAGTGCTCAAAGTCACATAAAAATTACCAGTCATTCCTAAGGATGCATAGTTCTTTGTTTTCTAGTGACTGTGACGCAGTGATGACCAGGTGCTTTTCAGAGTTTCCCTCTTTGTTCTGTACAGTACTGACTGCCAACACCAGGTACCGGTTATCCATTCCTCGGCTCAGAACTGTTCTGGGAAAGGAAGCTACCGCTTTCTTCTGAAATCTAAAGCACACACATACAAAACTATTTTAGCACAACCATGAAATAAGAAGCCATCCAATCTGTTTTATCTACAAACCAATCTTCCAGTTTTCTAGCTTTCTTTCTTCTGAAAAGCTTATTGCAATAACATTTAGCCAAAATAGGTAAAATTAAGAGAGCAAAGACACACAATTCCTATTATAAAAACTTCCCAGAAGTAATGCCATTTCAAACATGCTCATGATATGAGATTTCCCATTTTAATTTCTGTAAGGAGTTCTGTGGGATACCCATTACAATGAGGATTAAGAATACACTGGAAGCCAGGCATGATGATGCACACCTGTAGTCCCAGTTACTCAAGAGGCTGAGGAGGAAGGATTGCTTGAGCCCAGGAGTTTGAGGCTGCAGTGAGATACAATCATGCCACTGCGCCCCTTCCTGAGCAACAGAAAAAGTCCCCGTTTCTGGGGGGGGGGGAAAGAAAAAGAAAGGAAAGTATAAATTGGATATTATTAAACAAGAAATTTCTACCATTGGTGCAAGCTTTCCCAAAGTACAAGTAAAAGGAGATGTTTTGGACAAGATCCTTTTTGTAAATATGAGTCTTATGTTATGGAAAAGGGTAGTGTCCGTGGTTCAGTGAAAGTCCTACCATGAGCCACAGAATTGTACTTAGAAATAATTTAGTCCAACCTGCTAACGTAATGCCGGAAATCTTTCGATAAAATCTCACTGGACAGAACGCAAGCTTAATACGTATCGAATTAGCTCAATCCTTTACATAGTAATTCAGAACTTTATTACTTATATTTAAAGTGGGTAAGTCAATTTCTCAATACTTTCATCCATCGGTCCAAGCCGTCTAAAATTATGCAAAATAATAATCTCTCCTCAAGAAAACAGCCCTTCTCCTATTAAGTACCTCTTAAGTCTTCCCCGTTTGACTGCGGCATCAGTGAGGGACCAACCGAGAGTCCAAAGTCATTACCTCTCCAGTGATAACACCAAATGCCTTTCACATTACCCTACAAGTTATCTTTTGTTATGTGACCGTTCTATTATTTTGCAAACGCTTTATTCATGTACTCCACCTAGCCTCAGGCCATGAATTTCCCATGATTGGCTATGATGCCTTAAAGATGTTTCTCAAAAGGTATTGCTGATCAAAAGCCCAAACGCAAAAATCCCTCAACGCTAATTAGCATTATTGCTATTATATTGAAAGTAATTCCACATTATGACCGTGGTTAACTTCCTCTGATCATTTATATACACCAGGCTGAGGGTGCAGAGATCTCCCAAGGATAAGGTAATCCAACTAAACATCGAGAAAAGCCTAGGGCGGTCGCAATTTCCTATTATAAAAACATTTCAGTGGCCGAAGCTCCTCAAACTAGGGAAACGGGTGAAATCAAGGGAAACAATGAACTGCTGGGCGAGGGAAAGTCCAGGCTCTGGCTGAGGGTGGCCCCAAAGAACACCTTGGGAGGCGGGCCCCGACTCCGGAGGCTCGTCGGGTGCCCAGGGAGCTGCCCTGGGCCCCTGGGCCCTGGGCCCGGTCAGTCTGCGGAGGTGCGGACGCGGCCTCTCCTGCTCCTTCTTTCAAATCTCCCGCTTTGTTCCCACACCCTCCCCGCGCTCCGCTCACAGCTCCGCCGGCAGCTCCGCCTCCTCCCAAAAACTCTTCTCCATCAGCAGCTCCAGTTCGTCCAGCTGCTCCATGCTGGACGCGGGGACTATGGCCAGAAAAACCGGTGAACTATAGCCAGAAAAACCAGCGGAACCAGGGGTAACACCGACAACTCAGAAAAGGGAAAGGGGCGCGAAGCGCCTCGCGCGCATGCGCCAACCCGCCGAGGTCCCAAATGACCTGCGCCAAGCCGCCCCTCCTGCGCTGCCACGTTCCACGTGGGGCGCCTCTCGTGAGCAGCAGGGATCTGGCCGCCGCCGCCTTGGGGATACAGGAAGTCTTCGTATCTGAAGCAGACTAAACGCTCCTGCCTTCTCTCTTGACACTCCAACCCGTGTCTGACACACGCTTAGTTTGAACACAACCATTTGTAGTTGCCCAAAACCAGGCGTCCCTGGTTAGCCTTCAGAACTGCGCGCTCCCTGGGAAACAGCCTCTCCCCTTTTCTTCGGAAAACTCATTGAGAAAATAGAAACTGTCAGATAGGAACTCCTTGATCATGCCACGGCTAAATCTACAAAACTTCTGGCCAGGCATGGTGGCTCACGCCTGTAATCCCAGCACTTCCGGAGGCTGACGTGGGAGGACCACGAGGTCAGCAGTTCAAGACCAGCCTGGCCAACATGGTGAAACCCCGTCTCTACTAAAAATAAAAAAATCAGCCTCAAAAACATAAAAAAAAAAATAAATTCTACAAAACTTCTGATATCTGAACCACTCTTCATAACCTCTTTCCACTTTTTTTCAATAGCAGACAAAGTGTTCTGGTTAAAGGGCAATCGCTCCACTTGCACTTGGCATCCCAGGGCTTCAAACATTCTCAAGGGCATCGCTTCTTCAATTATTGCCTCATTCTCTTGTATCATCGGCCTCACCCTCACTATTGGATTGAGCCTCTAATATGGCCTGGTGTCTCCCATTTTTAAAAGATGTTTCCTTGCTGGGCGCGGTGGTATGCACCGATTTTTCATATTTATATACTTCTCTGTTCTGGAGGCATTGACTAGAACATCCAGAGCCATGTTAAATGTCAGTGCTATAACGGTTATCCTTATTTTTGTTATTCATTTTTTAAATGGACAAAAGGGCCGGGCGCGGTGGCTCAAGCCTGTAATCCCAGCACTTTGGGAGGCCGAGACGGGCGGATCACGAGGTCAGGAGATCGAGACCATCCTGGCTAACACGGTGAAACTCCGTCTCAACTAAAAATACAAAAAACTAGCCGGGCGAGGTGGCGGGCGCCTGTAGTCCCAGTTACTCCGGAGGCTGAGGCAGGAGAATGGCGTAAACCCGGGAGGCGGAGCTTGCAGTGAGCTGAGATCCGGCCACTGCACTCCAGCCCGGGCTACAGAGCAAGACTCCGTCTCAAAAAATATATATATAAATAAATAAATAAATAAATAAATAAATAAATAAATAAATGGACAAAAGGGGCCGCATGCGGTGGCTCAGGCCTGTAATCCCAACACCTTGGGAGGCTGAGGTGGGTGATCACTTGAGGTCAGGAGGTCAAGACCAGCCTGGCCAACATGGTGAAACCCAGTCTCTACTAAAATATAAAAATTAGCCGGGTGTGATGGTGCACACCTGTAATCCCAGCTACTCAGGAGACCGAGGCAGGAGAATCACTTGAGCCTGAGAGGCGGAGGTTGCAGTGAGCTGAGATCACGCCAGCCTGGGTGAAAGAGTGACTCGGTCTGAAAAAAAAAAAAAAAAATTGGCAAAAGATTAATATATTTATCAAGTACATGGGCTTTCAAATATGTACACACTGGAATGGGAGTTATTCTATTAGTATTTGTCCCTGATATCAACAGAAATACCTCTACTGTCTCAATACCTGTGGTACAATGTTTTATGAGCTGTTTCAACAAAACAAGGAGTAGCCTGTAGTCCCAGCTACTCGGGAGGCTGAGGCAAAGAACTCCTGGGCTCAAGAAATCTGCCATCCTCGGCTTTCCAAAGTGCTCGGATGAACAGTGTGAGCTTCCACACCCGGCCCATCCTTTTTTCTCTTGTGTGTGTGTTTGTGTGTGTGTGTGTGTGAAACAGGGTCTCACAGGTTGGAGTGCAGTGGCGCACACTCAGCTCACTGCAATCTCCACCTCCTGGGTTCAGGCAATTCTCCTGCCTCATCCTCCCCAGTAGCTAGGATTACAGGCACTTGCCACCACACCGGCTAATTTTTTTGTATTGTTAGTAGAGATGGGGTTTTGCCATGTTGGCCAGGCTGCTCTCAAACTCCTAACCTCAGGTGATCCACCCACCTCAGCCTCCCAAAGTGCTGGGATTACAGGCTTGAGCCACTGCACCTGGCCTCATTTTGCTATCTTTGACTTATCACTTCATGAATATTTATGTCATGCTAATCTTTTCTGCATTGTTCCAATTTTAGTGTATGTGCTGCCATAGCAAGCACCACCTATAATTTCTAATAGTTGGTTTGTAGCTCCATTAAGACTTTCTGTGTAAATGTGTCATCTGTGAAAAGAAGCAGTTTTACTTTTTCATTTTAAAATTTTATTTTCTATTTAGTTTTACAGTTTTATTTGAATAAAATTTATAAAATTTGTTTCTACTGGCCGGGCGCGGTGGCTCAAGCCTGTAATCCCAGCACTTTGGGAGGCCGAGACGGGCGAATCACAAGGTCAGGAGATCGAGACCATCCTGGCTAACACAGTGAAACCCCGTCTCTACTAAAAAATACAAAAAACTAGCCGGGCGAGGTGGTGGGCGCCTGTAGTCCCAGCTACTCGGGAGGCTGAGGCAGGAGAATGGCGTGAACCCGAGAGGCGGAGCTTGCAGTGAGCTGAGATCCGGCCACTGCACTCCAGCCTGGGCCACAGAGCGAGACTCCGTCTCAAAAAAACAATAAAATAAAATAAAAAATAAAAAAAAATTTGTTTCTACTTATCTTTATATTTTTATTTTTATTTTATTTTATTTTATTTTGCCTAGGTTCACTGGTTAAATAGAAGTTGTAACACTGGACATCCTTACTTTCTACATGACCTTAGGAAGAATTCATTATTACAACAATAAGTATGATACTAGCTGAAGGTTTTTCATGGATGCCTTTTATGGTTACCCAATGCTTTATAAAAACAAAAGCAAAACTAACAACACAACAGGCTGGGCACGGTGGCTCACACCTGTAATCCCAGCACTTTGGGAGGCCGAGGCGGGTGGATCACCAGGTCAGGGGATCAAGACCATCCTGGCTAACACGGTGAAACCCCGTCTCTACTAAAAATACAAAAAATTAGCAGGGTGTGGTGGTGGGTGCCTGTAATCCCAGCTCCACAGGAGGATAAGGCAAGAGAATGGGGTGAACACGGGAGGCGGAGCTTGCAGTGAGCCAAGATTGTGCCACTGCACTCCAGCCTGAGCAACAGAGCAAGACTCCATTTCAAAAAACAAACAAAAAAAAAAACAGAACACAACAAAACTCAAAAATTTAGTGACTTAAAATAACAATCATTCATTTAGCTTATGAATCTGCAATATAGGCAAGACTCAGTGGGGAAGGCTGGTCTCTGTTCCATGAAGCAAGTTTAAGGGTTGAAGGATCTAATTTGAAGGTGATTTACTCAGATGGCTAGCAAGTTGATAATTCCTGGATAGGAGCTGCTTAGTGTTCTTACAGCATGGTATCTGGATTCCAAGAGCAAGTGTTCCAAGAAGACCACATGGACCTTGTTTTAGCTTTATGACCTACCTTTGCAAGTGACATAACATCACAGTAGTCACAGGCCCACTCAGTCAGATTCAAGGGAAGGGGGACACAGTTCCTACCTCTTGATGGGATGAGTGTCAATGACACATAAGAAAAGCATATGGGGCCTGGTGGCTCACACCTGAAATCCCATCACTTTGGGAGGCTGCGGCAGATGGATCATCTGAGGTCAGGAGTTTGAGACTAGCCTGGCCAACATGGCGAAACCCCATCTCTACTAAAAATACAAAAATTAGCCAGGCATGGTAGCACATGCCTGTGATCTCAGCTACTTGGGAAGCTAAGGCAGGAGAATCGCTTGAACCTGCGAGGCAGAGGTTACAGTGAGCCAAGATTGTGCCACTGCACTCCAGCCTGGGCAACAGCGAAACTCCCATCTCAAAATAAAATAAAACCATATGGCCGGGTGCGGTGGCTCACGCCTGTAATCCCAGCACTTTGGGAGGCCGAGACGGGCGGATCATGAGGTCAGGAGATCGAGACCATCCTGGCTAACACGGTGAAACCCCGTCTCTACTGAAAAATACAAAAAACTAGCCGGGCGAGGTGGCGGCGCCTGTGGTCCCAGCTTCTAGGGAGGCTGAGGCAGGAGAATGGCGTGAACCCGGGAGGCGGAGCTTGCAGTGAGCCGAGATCGCACCATTGCACTCCAGCCTGGGCGACACAGCGAGACTCCGTCTCAAAACAAAAAAACAAAAAAACAAAAAAACAAAAAAACAAAAAAAAAAAAAAACCATATGAATTGGGATGTGTTCTGGTCACTGTTGGAAAGTATAAAGATATAATCTGCCAAGATGTCCTTTATTAGATTGAGAAAGACCTCTTCTGTTCTAAATATGATTCATTTTGATAACGAATCAATGCTGGATTTTGTCAAGCAGTTATTGCATCCATAGAAGGACTGTATGGTTTTTCTCCTTTATTCTGCTATTATGAGAAGCTTTACCGTTGATTTCACAATGTTAAAAAAACTTTCAATTCCTAAGATAAACCCAAATTGGTCATACAATAAACATTTTGGGTATTGTTGGATTTGATTTGCTCTGCTGTTAAGAATTTTTCCATCTATGTTGGTTTTTTGGTTGTTTTGTTTTTGTTTCTAGACACGGGATCTTGCTCTGTCACCCAGGCTGTAGTGTATTGGCACAATGACAGCTCACTGCAGCCTCAATCTGCCAGGCTCAAGTGATTCTCCCGTATCAGCCTCTCAAGTAGCTGGGACTACAGTAGTGTGCCATCACACCCAGTTAATATATATATTTTTTTATTTCTAGTAGACACAAGCTCTTGCTGTGTTGCCCAAACTGGTCTTGAACTCCTAAGCTCAAGCAATCCTCTCAACTTAGCCTCCCGAAGTGCTGGGATTACGGCTGTGAACCACCAAACCCAGCCCATCTATGTTCTTGAAGGATACTGATTTGTAATTTTCTGTTTTGTAACAACATTGTCAGGTTTGGGTATCAGGGTTATACTGGCATCATAAAATGAGTTGGGAAGTGCTCTCTTCTAATTTCTAGAAGTGTGTGAGATTATTCCTTAGCTATTTAGTACAATACACTACCTAGCCCTGGAGTTTTCTTCATGAAAACGTTTTTTTGTTTGTTTGTTTGTTTGAGACGGAGTCTTGCTCTGTCGCCCAGGCTGGAGTGCAGTGGCGCTATCTCGGCTCACTGCAAGCTCCCCTCCCGGGTTCACCCCATTCTCCTGCCTCAGCCTCCCAAGATGCTGGGACTGCAGGCGCCCGCCACCACACCCAGCTAATTTTTTGTATTTTTAGTAGAGATGGGGTTTCACCATATTAGCCAGGATGGTCTTAATCTCCTGACCTTGTGATCCACCCGCCTCGACCTCCCAAAGTGCTGGGATTACAGGCATGCGCCACCGCGCCCAGCCCTGTGGAAAGGTTTTTGATTATGAATTTTTTTTTTTTTAGACGGATTTTTGCGCTTGTTGCCCAGGTTAGAGTGCAATGGCACGATCACGGCTTACCACAACATCTGCCTCCCAGGTTCAAGCAATTCTCCTACCTCAGCCTCTCAAGTAGCTGGGATTACAGGCATGTGCCACCACGCCCGGCTAACTTTGTATTTTTAGTAGAGATGAGGTTTCTCTATGTTGGTCAGACTGCTGTCAAACTCCCAACCTCAGGTGATCCACCTGCCTCAGCCTCCCAAAGTGCTGGGATTACAGGTGTGAGCTACCACGCCCGGCCCTGAATTTCTTAATTTTTTGAAACAGGGTCTCACTCTGTCAACCAGACTGGAGTGCAGTACTGCGATCACAACTCACTGTAGCCTTGACCTCCCTAGACTCAGTTGATCCTCCTACCTCAGCCTCCCAAGTAGCTGAGACTATAGGTGCACATCACTATGCCCAGGTATATTTTTAAAAACAGACACAGGGTCTCACTATGTTGTTTGGGCTGGTCTCAAAATCCTGGGCTCAAGTGATCCTCCCATTTTGGCCTCCCAAAGTGCTGGGATTACAGGCATGAACCACCATGCCTGGCCTCACTTTCTTTAATTGGCTATGCAGATTTTCTGTTTCATCTATGTCAGTCTTGGTTGAATTTTTCAAAGTATTTTTCCATTTCATCTAAAGTGTCAAATTTCTCTTTTTCCTTTTTTTTTTTTTTTTTTTCTTTTTTGAGACAGGTTCTGGCTCTACTATCTAGGCTAGAGTGCAGCCTAATCTTGGCTCACTGCAACTTTCCCCTCCCAGGCTCAAGCCATCCTCCCACCTCAGCCTCCCAGGTAGTTGGGACCACAGGTGCGTGTGAACACACCTAGCTAATTTTTGTATTTTTTGTAGAGATGGTGTTTAGCTATATTGGCCAGGCTGGACTCCAACTCCTGAGCTCAAGCTGCCTACCCACCTTGGCCTCCCAAAATTCTGGGATTACAGGCATAAGCCACCACACACGCCTGGCCCTTAATATCTTTTAAACATCTGTAGAATCCACAATGATGTCCTCTTTCTCATTCTTGAGATTTGGGGTTTATTTTCTCTATTGTCTTTTTTATTTTCATTTCTGGTTTTGTTTGTTTTTGAGACAGAGTTTCGTTCTTATTGCCCAGGCTGGAGTGAAATGGTGCAATATCGGCTCGCCGCAAACTTCGCCTCCTGGGTTCAAGGAATTCTCCTGCCTCGGCCTCCTGAGTAGCTGGGATAACAGGCATGCACTACCGCACCTGGCTAATTTTTGTATTTTCAGTAGAGATGGGGTTTCTCCATGTTGGTCAGGCTGGTCTTGAACTCCCGACCTTGGGTGATCCACCTGCCTCGGCCTCCCAAAGTGCTGGGATTACAGGTGTGAGCCACCGCACCCAGCCTTTTATTTTTGTTTTAACTGCAAACCATCACTGACAAAGCAGTGATCTTTGTAAAAACATAATCAGACAATGATACTCACCAGCTGAAAATCTTCAATAGTTTCCCATTGTATTCTTTTTTCTTTTTCTTTTTTTTTTTTTTTTGATACGGAGTGTCACTCTGTTACTCAGTCTGGAGTACAGTGGCGTGATCTCAGCTCACTGCAACCTCTGCCTCCTGGGTTCAAGCAATTGTCCTCCCTCGGCCTCCCAAGTAGCTGGGATTATAGACATGCACCACCATGCCCAGCTATTTTTTGTATTTTAAGTAGAGATGGGGTTTCACCATATTGGCCAGTCTGGTATCAAACTCCTGACCTTAGGTGATTCACCCGCTTCAGCCTCCCAAAGTGCTGGGATTACAGGCGTGAGCCACGGCACCTGGCCTTCCCATTGCATTTAGAATAAAAGACAAAATCATTACCATCTCCTGTAGACGGCTACATGATCTGGCCTTTGTCTATTTCTTTTTTTTTTTTTTTTTTTTTTTGAGATGGAGTCTCACTCTGTCACCAGGCTGGAGTGCAGTGGCGCGATCTCAGCTCACTGCAATCTCCGCCTCCTGGGTTCACGCGACTCTCCTGCCTCAGCCTCCCGAATAGCTGGGACTACAGGGGCACACCACCATGCTCAGCTAATTTTTGTATTTTTAGTAGAGACGGGGTTTCACCATGTTAGCCTGAATGGTCGTGATCTTTTTTTTTTTTTTTTTTTTGAGATAAGAGTCTCACTCCGTCACCTAGGCTAAAGTACAATGGCATGGTCTCAGCTCACTGCCACCTCCGCCTCCCAGGTTCAAGTGATTTTACTGCCTCAGCCTCCCAAGTAGCTGGGACTACAGGCCCATGCCACCACACCCAGCTAATTTTTGTATTTTTAGTAGAGACGGAGTTTCACTATGTTGGCCAGGCTGGTCTTGAACTCCTGACCTTGTGATCCGCCCACCTCGGCCTCCCAAAGTGCTGGGAATACAGGTGAGCCACCGTGCCTGGCCTGGTCTCGATCTCTTGACCTCGAGATTCGCCTACCTCGGTCTCCCAAAGTGCTGGGATTATAGGTGTGAGCCACCATGCCCCGCCGCCTTTGTCTATTAATTTAACCCCATCTATTGCTACTCCTTCATGCACAATACTTCAGTCACACTGGTCTTTTGGTAATTCCATTGTCAAACCAAACTTTTTCCTGTTTTGGGGTTTTTGTACCTGGCTTTCTCTTCACCTGGGCCAGTCTTTCCCCAGAACTCTTTGCATGGCTGTTTACTTTTTATCCTCCATGTGTCTGTTGAATGTATATATAGCACATCAAAGAAACCTTTCCTTGACCATTCTCAAGTAGCTTATTTACTGTTTTCATAAGCACTTTCCACAAGCTGTAATTATTTTATTGCTTGGTATGTTTATTGACATGTTCAAATTTAATGACACGTTATAGTTTCATTTGAACAGTGTATTACTGTATAAAAGTATAGCATCATACCTAAAAGAATAGGCTCTAGATTCAGACCGGCTGAATTTGAATCCTAGATCCACCACTTACGTGAACCTGGCCAAGTAGTTTAATCTCCCTAGGAATCTCCCTAGGCCTCGATTATTCCCATCTGCCAAAAAGAAATATTAAATGGTACTCATATCATAGTATTGTAATAGAGATTGAGTTAAGGCATCAAAAGTGCTTAAAACAAAGAATGCCACATAATTCTTCAGGAAATATACATAACTGTTATTATTTATCACCAGTTTCTAGTGCCCAATACGGTGTCTGGGATTCAAGGAATAGATACGAGGAACTATGTAAAGTGTATGCTTGCTATACAAGTGTGTCAGGTATTATTGATCCAACTCTGCAAGGCAATCCATTAATTGTACGTAGTTTGGGAATAATCCTTGGGAAAATAAATAAATAACTGTACATAGGATTTTTAAAAAAAATTTATATAAAAAAATGAGACAGAGTCTTGTAATGTTGCCCAGGCTAGGCTCAAATGCCTAGGCTCAAGTGATCCTCCCTGCTCAGCCTTCCAAAGGGCTAGAATTACAGACATGAGTCACTTCACCCAACCATAAAAACTATTCATAGGTTTTATTAATATATATATTTTTAATGATATATATACACATATATTTTTATTTTATGTATATTATTTATTTATTTATTTATTTTTGAGACAGAGTCTCACTCTGTCGCCCAGGCTGGAGTGCAGTGGCGCGATCTTGGCTCACTGCAACCTCTGCCTCCTGGGTTCAAGCAATTCTCCTACCTCAGCCTCCCAAGTAGCTGGGACTACAGGTGCCCGCCACCACACCTGGCTAATTTTTGTATTTTTAGAAGAGATGGGGTTTTACCATGTTAGCCAGGATGGTCTTGATCTCCTGACCACGTGACCCGCCCACCTCGGCCTCCCAAAGTGCTGGGATTACAGGCGTGAGCCACCATGCCCAGACAGGTTTTATTATATATTTGCCACTCAAGCTGGCAAATCAGCAATAAGACATTTCTGCGAAACAAACCAAATGACTTTATTTCTAAATTGTTTATTGATTGAACTATTTGTGCTTCATTTCTCCCTGCTAGAACATAAAGTCTTCAAAAACAGGGACTAACCCTTCTTTCTACTCACCAGTAAACATCACTGAGTACCACTCTGACACCATACCCAGTGCTCCCTGCCCTTGAAAGAACCAGATGTTGGGAGGTGGGGACATTGATAAACAGGCAGTTATAAAGTGTGGCACATACTCTATTAGAGAAATACCTGGTGTTATATGCTGATTTGGGAATCCAAATCAGATTGCAAGTACAGCTAACAAGCCTACCAAGGGAAGTCCTCCATAATGCTGACACAAGGTCTGGCACACAATTGGTGCTGAATAAATGGATGGTCAGTACCATGGTGAAGAATGGAATGAGAACAGGAGTACTGGCTCATGCCTGTAATCCCAGCATTTTGGGAAGCCAAGGTGGGCAGATCACTTGAGGTCAGGTATTCAAGACCAGCCTGGACAACAGGGCAAAACCCAGCTCTACTAAATATACAAAAATTAGCTGGGCGTGGTGGCGGGTGCTTGTAATCCCAGCTACTTGGGAGGTTGAAGCAGGAGAATCGCTAGAACCCAGGAGATGGAGGTTGCAGTGAGCTGAGATCACACCACTGCACTCGAGCCTCGGGAACAGAGTGAGGCTCTGTCTCAAAAAAAAAAAAAAAAAGAAAAGAAAAGAAGGAAAAATACAAAACTTAGCCGGGCATGGTAGCACATGGCTGCAATCCCAGTTACTTGGAAAGATGACTCAGGAGAATCGCTTGAACCCAGAAGTGGAGATTGCAGTGAGTTGAGGTCGCACCACTGCACTCCAGCTTGAGCAACAGAGTTAAGACTCTGTCGTTAAAAAAAAAAAAAAAAAAAAGAACGTAATGAGATATTATTAAACATATCCAGTAACTTCTCCACCTTCTACAGGTAATCATTGAAGACTAGGAGGTATACCTCACTTATCAATCTGGAAACCAGATCACTGTCCCATTCTATAGACCAGAGAGCTATACCCACTGAGAGGTGGAAGACAGGAACAATAAAGATCAAAAAAGAAATAAAATGTCAATCTTCAAGTGGAAGATAACCTGGCAAGATGCACTTTGGGTAATCTATCTGAAATAAATCAGATATAAACACAGTCATTATTTTAAATATTCTTCCATTCTGACTTATGTTTAGCATTTGTGCTTTAATATGTAAACAATTAAAAGAAAGAAATTGCCAAAACATGGATAAAATTTATTTTTAATATCCTCTGTATTCTATAACATATAGAATGCAAATTTTTATTTAAAAGAATATTTGCAATGCCCTTTTACTGATAACGTAACTGAGGTATCTCTTTTTTTTTTGAGATGGAGTCTTGCTCTGTCGCCCAGGCTGGAATGCAGTGGCACGATCTCGGCTCACTGCAACCTCCACCTCCCAGGTTCAAGCGATTCTCCTGTCTCAGCCTCCTGAGTAGCTGGGACTTTACAGGTGCGTGCCACCACACCCGGCTAATTTTTTGTATTTTTAGTAGAGATGGGTTTTCACCGTGTTAGCCAGGATGGTCTCGATCTCCTGACCTCGTGATCTACCCACCTCGGCCTCCCAAAGTGCTGAGATTACAGGCGTGAGCCACCGTGCCCAGCCTGATACTTATTTTATATACTTAAATCTTAAGATTTAATAACAATAATTAGCTACAGTGTGGTCTACAAATGAAAATATACAAATACAAATGGTTTTAAGAACACATGTATTTCTTTTTTCTTTTCTTTTTTTTTTTTTTATACAGTCTCACTCTGCCGCCCAGGTTGGAGTGCAATGGCGCAGTCTCGGCTCACTGCAACCTGTGCCTCCCGGGTTCAAGCAGTTCTCCCTGCCTCAGCCTCCCAAGTAGCTGGGATTACAGGCACCTGCCACCATGCCTGGCTAATTTTTGTATTTTTAGTAGAGACGGGGTTTCTCCACGTTGGCCAGTTTCGTCTCCAACTCCTGACCTCAGGTGATCCACTCACCTTAGCCTCCCAAAATGCTGGAATTACAGGAGTGTGCCACCACATCTGGCCAAGAACACATGTATTTCTACCTACTGGTACACTTATAAATCATACAAAGATACATACTTATTTTTAAAATAAAGATTTTCAAAATGAAACCAGCTCATCAAATTTTTACCAAGGTATCACAAGAAACCTTTTATGTAAAGAAATAAAAATTGAAGCAAAAATAACACTTTCAACTTAGTTTTCCTTCTTTTGTTTGAAAGAAACGGGGTCTCACTATGTTGCCCAGGCTGGTCTCGAACTCCTGAGGTCAAGATATCCTCCTGCCTCAGCCTCCCAAAGTGCTAGGGTTACAGGCAAGAGCCACCATGCCCGGCCTCAACTTAGTTTTCTAATGTCTTTTATTTATTTATTTATTTTTTTTGAGACTGAGTCTCACTCTGTCACCCAGGCTGGAGTGCAGTGGTATAATCTCAGCTCACTGCAACCTCCGCTTCCCGGGCTCAAGCAATTCTCAGCCTCGTGAGTAGCTGGGACTACAGGCACGAGCCACCACACTGGCTAATTTTTGTATTTTTAGTAGAGGTGGAGTTTCACCATGTTGATCTTAAACTCCTGATTTCAGGTGATCCACCCAACTCGGCCTCCCAAAGTGCTGGGAATAAAAGCGTGAGCCACCACGCCTAGACTTCTAATGTCTTTAAAGTCATATCAAAGGGCCAGGCGCCATGGCTCATGCCAGTAATCCCAGCACTTTGGGAGACCAAAGTGGGCAGATCATGATGTCAGGAGATCGAGGTCATCCCGGCTAACACAGTGAAATCCCATCCTACTAAAAACACAAAAATTAGCCTGGCGTGGTAGTGGGCACCTGTAGTCCCAGCTACTTGGGAGACTGAGGCAGGAGAATCACTTGAACCCGGGAGGCAGAGGTTGCAGTGAGCCAAGATCACACCACTGCACTCCAGCCTGGGCAATAAAGCGAGACTCTGTCTCAAAAAAAAAAAAGTCAGATCAATTCTACAAATTACTGTTTCTGAAGACAGAACTTTAAATATTCCCTTCCCATTTCTGACATGCTTATAATAAATCATAAAAGCACTCTAAAGAGAATAAATGGAATTCTTACATTTTAAAACATTTTCTTAATATAAAGGATAACAATTCAAATCATATTTTACATTTCTATGTCTTCATATTGCACTAAAATTATTTTACATGGAAGAACTAGTTGATGCATCATAATACCTTAGAAACATTTTTTGATATTCACATCTACATTAATAAATATTTCACAGTCTACTTAAATAAATATTCTAGTATAGAGCGAATCGTCTAACAAAAACAAATCTACAGTGCTACTTTGTTTTTGAGAGCAAAGATATTCACTATTTTTATTTCTGCCTCTGGGAAACACACTGACATTTTCAAACACATGTAAGTCACTCATAGTACCTAGTAATAACAATTGAGCAAGACTTAGTCGTTCATTCATTTATTAAACGGGGTCTCATGATGTTGCACAGGCTGGCATGGAATTCCAGGGCTCAAGTGATCCTCTCACCTCAGCTTCCAGAGTAGCTGGGACCACATGCCCATCCTACCATGCCCAGCTTCTCCATTTATTTTTGTGTCTCTACATGGCTACTTTTTAAATACAACATTAATTTTATTTAAAAAATGAAGGAAAGAAGTGTTTTTCCTATTATCCAGTGGAGCATAATTGTGAGAAGAGAGATAACAAAAATAAAATGTCAATGCTGGCTGTTTTATAGAACTTAAAAATTCAGTTCTCATTATTCTACTGCAATATAACCAACCCTGCTTATTTTAATAATAATAAACACTGTCAGTCTTTTAAAAACCATGATAACAATTAAAAACTTTGAACAGCATGACAAAGCTAATGGCAACCTCTTGAACCCCGTTTTAAAGCTAGTTCTACTTCCAAATAAAACTTTAAAGCGGTTTAGCCAGCATCAGCTTAGGAATATTTTTTTCAATGTTCTAAGGTATAATGTTTGGCATCAAAAAGTATGGTAAGCACTTCTGATTTGTGACTAAAGAAAAAATAATCAAGTACTAAAATACCAGTGGCTCCTGTGACAGTGTAAATATCCCCATTCAAGTAATGTTCCCCCAACAATTAAAGTAACGTTTCATTTCTCCCTCTGAGAATGTATTAAGAAAAACCAACCATAATTTTTTTTTTTAGTTGAGGTGAAAAACCTGCTTCATAAGTTCATATGTTGTAAAAGCCACTGCTTGAGAGGGAATACAGCGAATGTAATTAAGAGATAAACCACGATAGAGTCCTTTTCGAATTCCATGGTGTCCATAGACATACTTCATAGTATCCCGCATGGTACTGAAAGACAATGATTAAATGATGACACCTCTATGCCCACTCATGAAGAAACAATTTCAGGATCCATAATATCAATTTTTTTTTTTTTTTTTAAATGGACTCTCGCTCTGTCACCCAGGTGGGAGTGTGGATTGCAGTGGTACGATCTCAGCTCACTGCAGTCTCTGCCTCCCAGGTTCAAGTGATTCTCCTGACTCAGCCTCCTGAGTAGCTGGGATTACAGGCGCATGCCACCATGCCCAGCTAATTTTTGTAATTTTTAGTAGAGATGGGGTTTCTCCATGTTGCCCAGGGCAGTCTCGAACTCCTGACCTCAGGTGATCCACCCACCTCGGCCTCCCAAAGTGCTGGGATTACAGATGTGAGCCACCGCGCCCAGGCCATAATATCAATTTTTAAAGAAGATTAAATGCCATCTTGAATAGCTTTAGGAAGACAAATGTTATAATAAGCGAAACTTTTTTCATAATAAAAAGGCAAATCATTCCAAACAAGTACAAGCATTATGCATCAAATTTCAGGACTCATTAGTACAACATATTTTGTTTGTACTATGTCTATGACATGTATTGGACAACACTATTTCATACTTATATTTGAAATATTAATGCAATCCTTTTAAAGGATGTATGTCCAGTTGCCCTTTAAGCCTTTATTATAGCTGAAGTTGCACAATACCAACAGCAGGTGGTTATAGAACTAAAGCTTGAAGGACTATCTTTCAGATTTCAGCAAAGAAGACTTTCCTGTTTCAGAGTTGTTCCTTTCCTTTTAAACCAATAATTTGGGCTTGGCCTTCCCCTTTCAACAGGCAATCTGGACTGAAATCTTTTCAAAAATCTTTTTTTTTGAGACTAAGTCTGGCTCTGTCGCCCAGGCTGGAGTGCAGTGGCCGGATCTCAGCTCACTGCAAGCTCCGCCTCCCGGGTTCCCGCCATTCTCCTGCCTCAGCTTCCCGAGTAGCTGGGACCACAGGCGCCCGCCACCTCGCCCGACTAGTTTTTTGTATTTTTTAGTAGAGACGGGGTTTCACCGTGTTAGCCAGGATGGTCTCGATCTCCTGACCTAGTGATCTGCCCGTCTAGGCCTCCCAAAGTGCTGGGATTACAGGCTTGAGCCACCGCGCCCGGCCAGTATTTTTTTTTTTTTTTTTTTTAAAGAGACAGGTTCTCACTCTGTTGCCCAGGCTGGAGTGCAGTGGCAATCATTGCTCACGACAGCCTGCAACTCCTGGGCACAAGCAATCCTCCCACCTCAGCCTCTTGAGTAGCTGGGACTATAGGCACATACCACCACCATGCCTCATTAATTTTATTTTTAGTTAAAAAAAATTTTTTTAGAGACAAGGTCTTACAATGTCCTCCCACCTCAGCCTCTCAAGTAGCTGACTACTACAAGCACAGGGCAATGCTCATGGCCAAAAAAATCTTTTGGGTAAATAAGGCAATCCAAATTCATGAACAAATGTTCTGCTCTTCCCCTGAGAGACAACATATCACCAATCAAATGGAATGATTTTAAATCACTATAAAGAAAACTCTGGAGCTGTGCTATACAATCACAGCAGCCACTAGCCACATATGGCTATTAAGCACTTGAAATGTGGCAGTCCAAATCAAGATGTGCTGTGAGTGTAAAATACATCCTGGATTTCAAATACTTCATATAAAAAAAAAAAGGAAACAAAACAACGAAATGTTGAGGTGATAACATTTTAGGTTTAACAAAAAATACTTTTCACAATTATTTTTTTTTCTTTTCTTTTCTTTTTTTTTTTTTTGAGACGCAGTCTCGCTGCCAGGCTGGAGTGCAGTGGCACGATCTCGGCTCACTGCAACCTCTGTCTCCTGGGCTCAAGTGATTCTTGTGCCTCAGTCTCCCGAGTAGCTGCGACTATAGGCACGCCCCACCACACCCAGCTAATTTTTTTGTATTTTTAGTAGAGACAGGGTTTCACCATGTTGACCAGGATGGTCTCGATCTCCTGACCTTGTGATCCTCCCGCCTTGGCCTCCCAAAGTGCTGGGATTACAGGTGTGAGCCACCGTGCCTGGCCCTTTTCCTTTTTTAGACAAGAATCTCGCTCTGTCGCCCCGGCTGGAGTGAAGCAGCATGATCTTGGCTAACTGCAACTTCCGCCTCCCGGGTTGAGGCAACTCCCTGCCTCAGCCTCCTGAGTAGCTGGCATGACAGATGCCTGCCACCATGCCCAGCTAATTGTTTTTGTATTTTTAGTAGAGACAGGTTTCACCATCTTGGCCATGTTGGTCTTGAACTCCTGACCTCATGATCCACCCACCTCTGCCTCCCAAAGTGCTGGGATTACAGGTGTGAGCCACTGCTCCAGGCCTCTTTTGGTTTTTTTTTGAGGCAGAGTCTCACTCTGTCACCTAGGCTGGAGTACAGTGGCACCATCTCGGCTCACTGCAACCTCTGCCTCCTGGGTTCAAGCAATTATCATGCCTCAGCCTCCCGAGCAATATTTCTTTTTATACTTTTTAAAAATTTGGCTACCAAAAATGTTAAACATGTAGCTCACATTATATTACTATTTTTAAAAACTGGCTGGGCATGGAGGCTCACGCCTGTAATCCCAGCACTTTGGCAGGCCACGGCAGGCAGATCACCTGAGGTCAGGAGTACCAGACCAGCCTGGACAACATGGTGAAACCCTGTCTCTCCTAAAAATAAAAAAATTAGCCAGGCATGGTGGCAGGTACCTATAATCCCAGCTACTAGGGAAGCTGAGGCAGGAGAATCGCTTTAACCCAGGAGGCAGAGGTTGCAGTGAGCCGACATCATGCCATTGCACTCCAGCCTGGGGGACAAAAGTGAGACTTTGTCTCAAAAAAAAAAAAAAAAAAAAAAAAAACAGCTCTCAATTTTTTTTTTTTTAAGAGACAAGGTCTCACTGGGTTGCCTGGGCTGGTCTTGGACTCCTGAGGTCAAGTGATCCTTTCACCTTGGCCTCCCAAATTGCTCAGATTACAGGCATGAGCTACTATGACTAGCCTAAATTTAATCTTTTCTTTGTTTTTGTTTGTTTGTTTTGTTTTATTGAGACGGAGTCTCGCTCTGTCGCCTAATTGGCTCACTGCAACCTCCACCTCCCTAGTAGATGGGATTACAGGCACCCAACACTACGTCTGGCTAATTTTTCTATTTTTAGTACAGACGGGATTTCATCATGTTGGCCAGGCTGGTCTCAAACTCCGGACCTCAGGTGATATGCCCTCCTTGGCTTCCCAAAGTGCTAGGATTACAGGCATGAGCTATCGTGCCTGGCCCTAAATTCAATTTTTAACAGGGGGATTAGAACCTGATTATAGAGCAGGCACGTAGGCAGATCACTTGAGGTCAGGAGTTCAAGACCAGCCTGGCCAACATGGTGAAACCTTATTTCTACTAAAAATACAAAAATTAGCCAGTCATGGTGGTGTGTGCCTGTAATCCCAGCTGCTTGGAAGACTGAGGCAGGAGAATCACTTGAACCCGGGAGGCAGAGGTTACAGTTAGCCAAGACCATGCCACTACACTCCAGCCCAGATGACAGAGTAAGACTGCATCTCAAAAAAAAAAAGAAAAAGAAACTGATTGCCGCCTGATTGTAATCTTACAAAGTTACCAAAATAAACTTTGGGAGATAAAATGGAAGATACAGACTATTGGTCAAACTAGAGTCATACCTCCTTACTGAGTTTAATGTTACATTTCCTAAAGAAAATGAACAATGACATATGATGAACTTACAGGCACTTTTCAAATTCTGGCAGAACAGTTCCTAATTGCATTCGCCGACGTGTCACATCAAATGGGTAGCTAAAATAAGAAAAAAGGCATAAAGAATTAAAAATTTTTGGTTTTCTACTCAACAACTATTGAATACAAAGCCCTATAAACTCAAAGAAATAATGTGTTACTGCTCTTATTGTTCTGTCTAACCTAGGAGTCAGGATATAGGCATATGAATAAAATCAATTAACAATATAGAGATCTTCGCTTATGTGATCCCTCCGATTAGAGGATTCTTCTCTCCCATCACCGTAATATCAAGTTCTGTTCATTTCTAAAGGCCAAATGAAATGCCAGTTCCTGAAGAAACAAACTGGTTGCTTTTCACTGTTGAATACTAATATACAGTTTCTCAACATTGGCACTACTGACATTTTGGGTTGGATCTTCCTTTGTTGTGGGAAACTGTCCTGTGCACTAGAGATATTTAAGCACTTCCCTGACCTCTGCCCACTAGATGCCAGTAGCACTCTCCCAGCTGTGACAACCAAAAATGTCTCCAGACATTAACAAATGTCCACTGGTGGTAAAACCACCCCCAGTTGAGAATTGCTCTACTGTTATGCAGCAAGTCCCCTTGAATACAGTAGACGAATACAAAATTTTCCATAAGGCCTAAAACTAATAATACAGATAACTGCCTGAAATTAAATACACAATATACAAATGCAATCTCTCTTTTTTTGTTTTTTGAGATGGAGTCTCACTCTGTCGCCCAGGCTGGAGTGCAGTAATGCAATCTTGGCTCACTGCAACCTCCACCTCCCAGGTTCAAGCAATTCTCTGCCTTGACCTCCCAAGTAGCTGGGATTACAGGTGGCCGCCACCACACCCGGCTAATTTTTGTGTTTTCAGTAAAGACGGGTTTTCACCATGTTGGCCAGATGGTCTCTTGACCTCGTGATCCACCCAACCCGCCTCGGCCTTCCAAACTGCTGGGATTACAGGCGTGAGCCACCGCACCCGCTCTCTTTCTTTTTTTCTTAGGGGCAAGGTCTCACTATGTCTCCCAGACTGGCCTCAAACTCCTGGGCTCAAGCAATCCTCCTGCCACAGTCTCCCAAGTAGTTGAGACAACAGGCAGCACTACTCCATCCAAACATGTAATTATTTATAATATGCTTAAAGTGCACACACATCTGAAAAAATGTATTAAATTGATACTTATATTTTGCAAGGGATCCTCTTTTTGAATAATCTATTAGAAAAAATAAATGATTAACCAATGGTGAAAATCAGCATTGGGTAACCATAATTTGAATAAATCAAGTTGGTGAAGAAACTTACGATATTGTCTGCGCTATTGCTCCAGCAACACCACCACAAAGTAAGTTTACGTGAGTTTTCAACACTAAGACATTAGGATTGTCTGATGAAGGTCTGCCAAGAAGGGTAGGAGCATGGGAAAGCCCAACACTCTTTAAGGTACCAAAAGTAAAAAATGAAACACCTGAAAAAAAATAATAAATTCACCATGATGCTTAACGTAACATGAGCTGTGAAAGAGACACCATTCTTAAATAATAAACACATTTCCTAATTTCTGGTGTTTGGCTTAATTTAAAATAGAAATATTTGTGTACATAAATAACCGAAAGATGACAAAATTACCACCAATAAAAAATTATACCTTTGGTTTTCATGCACCACTGCAGTTTACTGCACTGACGGAGGCTATAGTGGATATAATGCCACTTTATATGTGAAAAAAATAATGTTTTCCAAGGTTTCACATGAGAAACATTAAATTCATGACTATTAATTACAAGGAAATGTGACAACTTACATTTAAATAACAATGATGGCCAGGCACGGTGGCTCACGCCTGTAATCCCAACACTTTGGGAGGCTGAGGTGGGTGGATTACCTGAGGTCAGGAGTTCCAGACCAGCCTGACCAACATGGAGAAACCCTGTCTCTACTAAAAATACAAAAGTAGTCGGGTGTGGTGGTGCACGCCTGTAATCCCAGCTACTTAGGAGGCTGAGGCAGGAGAATCATTTGAACCCAGGAGGCGGAGTTTGCAGTGTGCCGAGACCACACCATTGCACTCCAGCCTGGGCAACAAGAGCGAAACTCCGTCTCAAACACAAAACAAAACAAAACAAAAAAACAGTGATGGTGATAATGTAAGATACAGGCAAAAATTAAGAAGTGAAAAAGCATTTTTATTTTAATTAAGTGTCTAAGTTTGTCTTCAAGGAAGAATTGTGACCATGACAGAAGCGTTTATGTTAATTCACAAAACACGTAGAATCTAATAAAAATAGTATGCAGATAGTGCTTGTTAAACATTACATGATTTTACTAGAACCATTAAGGTTATTTATTAATAAAATTAGGAATGAAATTCAGGGAGGGGAAAAAGTAAATAGATATGAAATTCAAGCATTCCTCCCAACTAAGCCTTACTCAAGATATTGTGATGTTTATTGAATTGGCCAGGCTCGGTGGCTCATGCCTGTAATCCCAGCACTTTGGGAGGCTGAGGCGGGCAGATCACAAGGTCAGGAGTTTGAGACCAGCCTGGCCAACATGGTGAAACCCCGTCTCTACAAAAAATACAAATATTAGCCGGGTGTGTTGGTGTGCGCCTGTAGTCCCAGCTACTCAGGAGGCTGAGACAAGAGAATTGCTTGAACCCAGGAGGCAGAGGATGCAGTGAGCCGAGATCACAACACTGTACTCCAGCCGGGGCAACAGCGAGACTCTGTCTCAAAAAAAAAAAAGATTCATAAGGGATTTCTCTTACGAAATATAAAGACTCATTGTGAAACTGCCCTAGCCCATGTGGCAGCTCATCCTTCTAATCCTAACACTAATGGAGGCTAAGGTGGGAGGACTGCTCAAGCTCCAGAGTTTGAGACCAGCCTGGGTAATACAGTGAGAACTCATCACTGCAAAAAATTTTTAAAAGGAGGTAGATGCAGTGTGTTACATGTCTGTAGTCCCAGTTACTCAGGCCGCTGATGTGGGAGGATAACCTGAGCCAAGGGAGGTCAAGGCTGTAGTGAGCCATGATTGCACCACTGCACTCAGCTATGATTGCACCACTGCACTCCAGCCTGGGCAACACAGCAAGACTCTACGTCAAAGAAAAAAAGAAAAAAAAAAAAAACAACTCTGCATTATGTTATTTTTTTAAGATGACTGGGAAAAGAAGATACTTTTTTTTTTTTTTTGAAACAGTTTTATTCTTGTCACCCAGGCTGGAATGCAATGGTATGATCTTGGCTCACTGCAGACTCCACCTCGCGGGTTCAAGTGATTCTCTTGCCTCAGCCTCCTGAGTAGCTGGGATTACAGATGTGCTCCACCACGCCTGGCTAATTTTTGTATTTTTAGTAGAGACGGCATTTCACCATGTTGGTCAGGTTGGTCTCGAACTCCAGACCTCGTGCCACTCCCCCTGGGCCTCCCAAACTGCTCGGATTACAGGCGTGAGCCACTGCACCCGGCCAAGAAGATACTATAAAATGGTGCCAAGTCAAAACTGAAGGGGATTTAAAAAAAAAAAAAAAACTTCCTTAACAAAGAAAATAAATACTTCCAGAGAGATTAGTGGCATATATATAAAATGCTAAATGTTAAAAATCATTATCAGAAGAAAATATTTCTTGACACAATAAAGACTATCCATAAAAGAATAGATTGATACATTCAACTACCTTAAAATTGGAATTTCTGAACCACTAGAACAGCTTAAAAAACAATTTTTTTTTTCAAACTGGGACAGGGTCTTACTCTGTCATTCAGACTGGAGTACAGTGGCATGATCACAGCTCACTGAAGCCTCAACCTTCTGGGCTCAGGCAATCCTCTCGCCTCACACCAAGCCTGGCTAATTTTAGAAAATTATTTGTAGAGACAGATTCTCCCCATGTTGCCAAAGCTGGTCTCAAATTCCTAGGCTCAAGTAATCCTCCTGCCTCAGCCTCCCAAAGTTCTGGGATTATAGGTGTGAGCCACCATGTCTGGCCACAGCACATTTTAGTTTGCTATTAGTGCACTGTTTTTTTGTTGTTGTTGTTGCTGCTGCTTTTTTTTTTTTTTTTTTTTTTTGAGATGGAGTTTTGCTCTTGTGGCCCAGACTGGAGTGCAATGGCGCAATCTCGGCTCACTGCAACCTCCGCCTTCTGGGTTCAAGCAGTTTTCCTGCCTCAGCCTCCCAAGTAGCTGGGATTACAGGCATGCGCAACCACGCCCGGCTAATTTTATATTTTTAGTAGAGATAGGATTTTTCCATGTTAGTCAGGCTGGTCTCAAACTCCTGACCTCAGGTGATCTGTCTGCCTTGGCCTCACAAAGTGCTGGGATTACAGGCATGAGTCACCGCACCCGGCCCTTGTTGCTTTTTTGTTTGTTTGATTTTTAGAGACAAGGTTTCACTCTGTCACCCAGGAGAGTGTCCATTCTTTTGGACGAAGCTCCTACACTAGGCCCTAACAGACCAGACTAAAAATCAAAACAGAGTCACCCATGCTTAAGTTCCACACTACCAAACTAAAACTAGTTGTTACCTGATCTCCTGAGAAATTAGGAGAAAGAAGTGACAGCTACTTTCACTAACAGGCCAGTTTCAATCTTGAATAAGCTTGATAGTAAACTTCCCTCTGCTTGATTGATTGATTGACTGACTGATTTATAAATGGAGTCTCACTCTTTTGCCCAGGCTAGAGTGCAGTGGCGGGATCTTGGCTCACCCTCCGCCTCCTGGGTTCAAATGATTCTCCTGCCTCAACCTCCCGAGTAGCTGGGATTACAGGCACACGCCACCAAGCCAGCTAATTTTTGTATTTTTAGTAGAGACGGGGTTTCACCATGTTGGCCAGGCCAGTCTCGAACTCGTGACTTCAGGTGATCCACCCGCCTTGGCCTCCAAAAGTGCTGGGATTACAGGCTTGAGCCACCACACTCGGCTCCTTTTGCTTTAATACTTACACAAAAAAGGTAGCCTAATATAACCTGAAGTTAACTAGTGATTTTTCTATTTTATTCTTCCTGTCCCCAACTTACAAGGATAGTAACTTTGAACTGAGCAACCTGCTTGTTCATTGTTTCTGCTTTCTTCAACCCTTTCTCTATATAAAATCAACTCCTTCGGGTCTAGTCATTCCAACTCTTACTCTATTTTTATGAAATAAAGTATTGCCCAATTCTAGAATTGCAAATAAAGCCAACTGAGATGTTTAAACTAAACTGGCTGCAATTTTGTCTTGTAACACAACTGTATGTAAATCCACAATTACCTCAAGATAAAAAGTTTAGTTAAAAAAAAAAACAGGACTGCCGGGCACAGTGGCTCACACCTATAATCCCAGCACTTTGGGAGGCCAAGGCAGGTAGATCACCTGAGGTCAGGAGTTCGAGACCAGCCTGACCATGGGCAGGAGAATCGCTTGAACCCAGCAGGCAGAGGTTGCGGTGAGCCGAGATCATGCCATTGCACTCCAGCTTGGGCAACAAGAGCGAAACTCCGCCTCAAAAAAAAAAAAAAAAAAAAAACAGGACTGTAAACAAGGTAATAATGGAGACTAGAGAACTACAGGTATCCTTATTTTTCTTCTTTCTACTTTTCTATATTGTCAAAATTTCCCATAAGTCTTCATTATTTATAATGAGACAAAAACCACTTTTCAATTCCTATTTTTAATTAACATGTTCATAAAAACTAAATGTTTAACATCATCTAACGTGTGTGTTAATAAGACTACAGCTGGCTCAGATATTAAGAAAAAGATGTAAAGTAATTTTCTACTTATCGTATACGAATAGTCATCTTTATATCCAAGACATTAATATTATGTGACCATGCATAAATCATTTCCTATTAAAAGTACTTAACAGACAGCATCTTTTTATATTACCATTTCAGAAAAAAAAAAGAAAAAAAAGGTAATATTTTAAACATGCAAATTAGGATTCTGGCAAATTTGAAACATACCTGCATATGGAGCCATTCCTAAAATAGTAGGCATCAGACCTCTGTAAAATCCAAAGAAACCACCTTCCTTTTGAGTGAAGGAAAATTGCAAGTGAGATTACATTGTGCTTATTATCATAAACATCAAAGAACAAAATCACACTTTATAACAGAAAAATTATTCTGGGATCCACCCTGAAACACAAAGATGTGCTTTCATAATTATTGTTATTAACATCAATAAGTAAAAGAATAATTATTTATATGACATTCAAAATGTTTTCCTAAGTATAAAAGGGCATGTTATAGATGAGGAAGGTAAATATGAAATACCTGTGCATAAATTGTTTTGAATGCATGAATAATTCCTGTATAGGTGTGTTCCCCTTTCACCTGGAATGCTAGGCGGACCCTAACCATGTCAAGAGGGTAAGTACAGATAACTGCTGTCATACCTGAAAAGAAAGTAGAAACTTAAAGGTAAAAAAAAAAATTTGATGTATACATGTATTCCTCTATCATTAGTATTATTCTAAATATTATGGCAATGGTGAAAACCCAATAAAATCAAAGGTGATATTACTGATAGAATTATACCATATCATTAGATGCAAAAACAACCTAGTAAGTGAAGGTTTGCAAAAAATATTTTCAAGTTCTCACTGTGAAGTTATACTGTCAGCACCAAAATGGTACAGTGTACAGTGTAAGGGAATCATGAGATTTTTTTAAAAACAATTATTCTACTATTTATGTATTCCCAGTTAAGACATCAGAAAGGAAACACAGTAGGTCCTCCTGATCCATCGTTTCCACATCCACGGATTCAAGCAACCATTGATGGAAAATGTAGTGAGGTCTACAATGGTTGCATCTGTACTGAACACGTACAGATTTTTTGGTCACTGTTTCCTAAACCATGTAGTATAACAAATATATACATAGCATTTACATTATATTAGGTATTATAAGTAATCTACACCCAGCCCAACTCCATCTATTTCTTAATTCCTTTTCCCATGTTCCAAGTTTTCTGGTCACTGGCTGAAAGGGGTCTATTAAACCCCTTTCAGGCGTGGTGGCTCACGCCTGTAATCCCAGCACTTTGGGAGGCCGAGGCGGGTGGACTGGTCAAGAGATCGAGACCATCCTGGCCAACACGGTGAATAATTTTAATTTAATAATTTTATAATTTAATAATTTAATAATTTTAATAATATTAATAATACAAAAACTAGCTGGGCGTGGCAACACATGCCTGTAGTGAGGCAGGAGAATCACTCGAGCCCAGGAGGCAGAGGTTGCAGTATGCCAAGATGGCACCACTACAGTCCAGCCTGGCAACAGAGCGAGAGTCCATGAAAGAAAAGAAAAGAAGAGAGAAGAGAGAAGAAAGGAAGGAAGGAAGGAAGGAAAGAAGGAGAGAGAGAAAGAGAGAAAGAAAGAAAAGAAAGAAAAAAGAAAAGAAAAGGAAAGAAAAGAAAAGGAGGTTTAATGGCAAATCACTGTGGGAGCTGGGCATGCTCACGCCTGTAGTCCCAGCACTTTGGGAGGCTGAGGTGGACAGATCACCTGAGGTCAGGAGTTGAAGACCAGCCTGGCCAACATGGTGAAAACCCATCTCTACTGAAAATACAAAAATTAGCCGGACATGGTAGCGAGCACATGTAATCCAGCAACTTGGGAGGCTGAGGCAAGAGAATCACTTGAACCCAGGAGGCGGAGGTTACAGTGAGCCGAGATCGTGCCACTGCACTCCAGCCTGGGTGACAAGAGTAAAACTGCATCTAAAAAGGAAAGGAAAGGAAAGGAAGGGAAGGGAAGGGAAGGGGAAGGGAAGGGAAGGGGAGGGGAGGGGAGGGGAGGGGAGGGGAGAGGAGGGGAGGGGGAAGGGAGGGAAGGGGGAAGGGAGGGGAGGGGGAGGGGAGGGGGAGGGGAGGGGGAGGGGAGGGGGAGGGGAGGGGAGGAGAGAGGGAAGGGGAGGGGGAAGGAAGGAGAGAGGGGAGGGGAGAGGAGGGGGAGGGAAGGAGAGGAGAGAGGGGAAGGGAGGGGAGGGGGTAGGGAGGGGAGGGGAGGGGGTAGGGGAGGGGAGGGGAGGGGAGGGGGTAGGGGAGGGGAGGGGAGGGAAGGGGGGAGGGGGAGGGGAGGGGAGGGGGAGGGGAGGAGAGGAGAGAGGGGAAGGGAGGGGAGGGGAGGGAAGGGGGGAGGGGGAGGGGAGGGGAGGGGGAGGGGAGGAGAGGAGAGAGGGGAAGGGAGGGGAGGGGGCAGGGGAGGGGAGGGGAGGGGGTAGGGGAGGGGAGGGGAGGGAAGGGGGGAGGGGAGGGGAGGGGAGGGGAGGGGGGAGGGGAGGGGAGGTCACTGTGGGAGTTAATGTAGTGGTTAAATAATGAATTGGTAGGAAACAAGAATATCCAGAAATTTGTAAAGGTAAAGGAAGTGGGTGGGTACCGTGGCTCAATCCTTTTAATCCCAGCACTTTGGGAGGCTGAGGTAAATGGATCGCTTGAGTCCAAAAGTTTGAGAACAGCCTGGGCAACATAGCAAAACTTAGTATTTATTTAAAAAATAGGCCGGGTGCGGTGGCTCACGCCTATAATCCCAGCACTTTGGGAGACTGAGGTGGGAGGATCACTTGAAGTCAGAAGTTCCAGACCAGCCTGGCCAATATGGTGAAACCTCATCTCTACTAAAAATACAAAAATTAGCCAGGCGTGGTGGTGGGCACCTGTAATCTCAGCTACTCTTCTTGGGAGGCTGAGACAGGAGAATCCTTGAACCTGGAAGGCAGAGGTTGCAGTGAGCCAAGATCATACCACTGCACTCCACCCTGGGTGACAGAGCCAGACTCTGTCTCAAAAAATAATAATAATAATAAACTATTAACTTTTGACTTATAATCAAAATTGACCAAAACGGTCAAAAGTTAAAAGAGTATATAGTCTAGGGACAGACACAGTGGCTCACGCCTGTAATCCCAGCACTTTGGGAGGCTGAAGCAGGTGGATCACTTGAGACCAGGAGTTGGAGACCAGTCTGGGCAACATGGTGAAACCCTGTCTCTAATAAAAACACAAAAATTGCTGGGTGCAGTGGCTCACGCCTGTAATCCCAGCACTTTGGGAAGCTGACACGGGCGGATCACGAGGTCAGGAGATCGAGACCATCCTGGTTAACACAATGAAACCCTGTCTCTACCAAAAACTGGGGAGGCGAGGTAGGAAAATAGCATAAACCTGGGAGACTGAGCTTGCAGTGAGCCAAGATCATGCCACTGCACTCCAGCCTGGGTGACACAGCAAGACTCCGTCTCAAAAAAAAAAAAAAAAAAAAAAAAATTAGCCAGGCGTGGTGGTGGGTACCTGTACTCCCAGCTACTCAGAAGGTTGAGGCAGGGAATCCTTGAACCCGGGAGGCGGAGACTGCAGTGAGCCAAGATCATGCCACTGCACTCCAGCCTAGACAACAGAGTGAGACTATGTCTCAAAAAAAAAGAGAAGAGTATAAACTCTAGAGTGTACCTCCTTGCTTCAAATTAGACTCTACCACTAACTAGATATACAACCCTGATCAAGTTACTTAATCTGGGTTTCAATCCTGTTTTCTGTCAAATGAGTATTATAATAAGTGGGTACCTAAATCAGGGTTTCGTAAAGATTAGGTGAGCTAACATATGTAAATGCTTAAAATAATTCCTGGTACATAGTAAAGGTTACATATAAGTGTTAGCTATTATTCTCCAGTGTATTCTATTGAAACTATGTACTTTTTTATCCTTTCCTTTGAGAACCAATTTATTTGTCTCCTCTTCTTGCATCCCCTTGCCCCCCATCTGTTTCCTGCATATCAAAGCGTACAAATTTGAATTAAAAGGGAAGCACAATCAGAGAATTACTGAAGAAGAATATGTAACAACGTGGGAATTCAGCTTGCCTGGTGCTAGTATTCAGACTGACATCCATAACAATCATTCAGAGGGTGACTGAGGTTTTCAATTCATGAAGCTACGGTCTCCCATTGGGCCTCTTTTCTCCATTCACACACTCCTTACTATTCTATCTAACAGTTCTTTTAAGAAGGCCAAAAAAGCCCTCGATGAACAAATAAGGCAAATCAGAAACTACTTACCTTGAATAGTGATGGTAACAGCTTTCTTCTTCCCTCAGTTTACAACTACAATCCAATACAAACAGTAGAATATCTTTACCTACCAGGAAGCAATGAGACTCAATCAAGCTGAGACTTGCTTTCAATTTTTATGAATGTGCAAACTCTTCTCTTTCCCTCCCTTAAGTCAAGAAACTGAGGACATAAAGATGAATCTAAACAAAGTCAGACTTTTTTCTCTAAATTCTCATCATCTTACTGTCTCCATAGTCTAGAATCCCAGGAGTTATGGGAAACCTGAGAATATATTTTAACCAGCAATTACATTAGGGATCATATTTAGAAAGTATGGTAAATATGAATTATTTAGTGCATTCCAGAAAGAAACACAAAACACTTTTTTTCTTCTTTTTGTTGAGATAGTGTCTCGCTCTGTCACCCAGGCTGGAATGCAGTGGTGTGATCACTGCACACTGCAGCCTCAAACTCCTGGGCTCAAATGTTCCTCCTACCTCAGCCTCCCAAGTTGCTGGGATCACAGGTGTGCATCACCCCACCCAGCTACAAAGGATTTCTTAAAAAAGGAACTAACATTACAAAGAGAGAGTAAAGGGAAAGAAGAAATCAATATTAGAAATTGCATAATACAGGACATTTACAGACCCTCATCAATTCATCCTCTTCTGCAACTTCTCAATGAATACGGTAGTGGATTTGTTTTCAAAGATGGTTTCTCACCACCCTCCATCCCCATCTGAGGCTGACATAGTGGGAGCAGCATCCAGGGTCCATGTACATATTCAAAGAGATTAAAGTATAACAAAAATACATAGATTCTAAATACATACTTTAGACAAAAGAAGGGCTCCAAGCATCATAGATACAAAAGCTAAGCCACAAAGCTAAGCAAATTGGTCTAGAGTAGGAGTCCAAGGAAGTCCAATTCTACAATAGTTTGTCCCTTGGAAACACGTTACTACTTTGAGGTTGACTTAAATATCAGTTATGAACAACCGAAATACACCTGTCGATAGTTGTGTGCAATCTCTGATGAGTATGACAACTAAAATTATGTTCTTAGAGTAGGTTCTAGGTAGAAAAAATTCAGTTATGACACTCATGAGCCACAATAGAAACCATTATAACACAAAAGAATAACTGTACATCTTTTTCTTCTTACTTCTAACATTTTTTTTTTCCCGAGATGGAGTCTTGTTCTGTTACCCAAGCTGGAATGCAGTGATGTGATCTCGGCTCATTGAAACCTCCACCTCCTGGGTACAAGCAATTCTCCTGCCTCAGCCTCCCAAGTAGTTGGGATTATAGGCGTGCACCAAGACACCTGGCTAATTTTTGTATTTTTAGTAGAGATGGAGTTTCACCATGTTGGCCAGGCTGGTCTTGAACACCTGCTCTCATGATCCACCCCACCTTGGCCTCCCAAAGTTCTGGGATTACCCACCGTGTCCTGCCTTTATTTTTATTTTTGAGGAAATGGGGTCTCATTGTGTTGCTCAGGCTGGTCTTGAATTCCTGGGCTCAAGCAATCCTCCCTCCTTAGCCTCCCAAAGAACTGGGTTTATAGAGTATATGCCTTTTGTACAGGATTCTCACATAGAAATCACAGATCTCTAATACCTGTACAATGTAAGTCAAAAACCCAAAGGGCTTAAGAGTAGAGGTCTAAGCATCATGCCACTCCCCCACTCCCACAAATCAGGACTCAAATTCTATTAATTGGAACTTACCTACATTCTGATTTTCAAAAATTCAAGAATTGGACTACCAGCTCAGAAGAGCAATTTTCCCAAACATGTAGGAAGCTTGTTGCTTTTGAATTCTGGATCAGAGCTCAAGGAAGATAGAATTCCCCCCCTTTTTTTTTTTAACTTTTTCTTTTTTTTTTTTTTTTTTTTTGAGACAGTCTCATTTTGTCACTGTGCCCAACCTAGAATTCCCTTTTTTTTTTTTTTTTTTTTTCTGAGACGGAGTCTCGCTCTGTCGCCCAGGCTGGAGTGCAGTGGCCGGATCTCAGCTCACTGCAAGCTCCGCCTCCCGGGTTTACGCCATTCTCCTGCCTCAGCCTCCCGAATAGCCGGGACTACAGGCGCCCGCCAACTCACCCGGCTAGTTTTTTGTACTTTTTAGTAGAGACGGAGTTTCACCGTGTTAGCCAGGATGGTCTCGATCTCCTGACCTCGTGATCCACCCGTCTCGGCTTCCCAAAGTGCTGGGATTACAGGCTTGAGCCACCGTGCCCGGCTAGAATTCCCTTTTAAATATAAAAGTATCTGGAAGGCCAGGTGCAGTGGCATGTGTCTGTAGTCCTAGCTACTTGGGAGGTTGAGATGCCAGGAATGCTTCAGGTCAGGAGTTCAAGACCAGTGTGAGCCACATAACCTCTTTTTTTTTCTGTCTCTACAAAAAAAGTTAAAATTAGCCAGGCACGATGGCATGTGCCTGCAGTCCCGGCTACCCAGGAGGCTGAGCGGGGAGGACTGCTTGAGCCCAGGAGTTAGAGGTTGCAGTGAACTAGCATCTCACCACTGCACTCCAGCCTGGGCAACAGAGCAAAACCCTGTCTCTGAAAAAAAGAAAACAAAATTTATTTGGGAAAGGTGCCTCCAAGCCTCTTTGAGATTCTCAAAGTCCGGTGAGCACGTGGTTCTAATAATCATTGGAGTATACCGTACAGTCATCTGATTGCAGATGTCCAGCCTCTGCTGTGATCGGCTACTGCCTTTGTCATAGTCGTTGTTAAATATTTTGAATATCACCATTATTTACAACTAAAATATTCCCTACATTACAAATGAAACAAAAAGGAGAATAAAGAGTTCAGGTTGCTGACTTAAAAGCATGCACTGGTATGGAAGGATTAATAACATTCCCTTGTGTTCATGGAGGACTTCAGATCTCTTAGACTGTTTTTACAGCAATTCTTTACACTGACCCTCAGAACAACTGAGATAGAGGAGAAAGAATGGGAAAAAGGAGGGTTGTGGGAGAGAGAGCGAGAGAAACCACAAGCTCCACTTTAACAAACATAGAGGCAAGTTACAGAGGTTTTGGGTGATCTGCCCATGGTCAAAGGGAAGGTGAGTAATGGAGGCCAGGCAGGATCCCAGCAAGTGTTCTGTCCACTCAACCACCAAGCTTTGGACTGGAACATCAAGTAGGAGCAGACCAAAGAGCGCAACAAGCGGAACTCAGCTCATCACTTCTAGGTTGTAACACTTTCCTTCTTTTTTCTCTACTCTTTATCTTGTCACGTTTAGTTCCATGGAAACTGGCAGAGCCAGATGGATTTCAGACAACTAAAACATATGTGGGGAAAGAAGGAGACCTTCCTTAAAAATACAAACCCTTCTCTTCCCTTCTGCAGCCATCACCGAAGCAGGAGCAGCCAAAATGAAATTCAATCCCTCTGTGACTTCCAATCGAGGCAAGAACTGCAAAAGGCATTTCAATGCAACTTCCAACATTAGCAGGAAGATTATGTCTTCCCCTCTTTCCAAAGAGCTGAGACAGAAGTACAATGTGTGATCCATGCCTATCTGAAAGGTTTTGATGAAGGTCAGGTTGTATGAGGACACTATAAAAGTCAGCAAATTGGCAAAGTAGTCCAAGCTTACAGGAAGAAACATGTCATCTACAATGAATGGGTGCAACGGGAAAAGGCTAATGGCACAACTGTCCACGTAGACGTTCACCACAGCAAGGTGGTTCTCACTAGGCTAAAACGGGACAAAGATGGCAAAAAGATTCTCGAACAGAAAGCCAAATCTCGCCAAGTAGGAAAGGAAAAGGGCAAATACAAGGAAGAAACAATTGAGAAGATGCAGGAATAAAGTAATCTTATATACAAGCTTTGGTAAAAACTTGAAACAAAAAAAATACAAACCTTGATCTCAATCTATAGGTTTCCTTTTGCTGGCCAACTGAGATTTAGTATGTATTGGATTGTAGTTGTAGGACGAGGGACAGGAAAAAAGGTTTTAAAAAGCTTTAAAATAAGCTACATTAAAATGATCATAAAAAACACAACTTTTTACTTTAGCAAATATAAAATTTCCGAGGTTACATTTAGAAGCCTTATCAAAAGTAGAGGAGCAAAGATACCAGACATAAATTAATCATAAGATCCAGTTCAAGCATTTCAATCACAGGAGAAAACTATAAATTGTAATTTATACAAAGTCTAGCTCTATTGCCAAGGCTGGAGTGCAGTGGCGCGATCTGGGCTCACTGAAACCTCTACCTCCCAGGTTCAAGCGATCCTCCTGCCTCAGCTTACCAAATAGCTGGGATTACAGGCGCCGACCACCATGCCTGGCTAATTTTATTTATTTTTACCACAGACAGGGTTTTACCATGTTGGCTAGGCTGGTCTCAAACTCCTGACCTCAGGTGATTCACCCGCCTTGGTCTCCCAAAGTGTTGGGATTACAAGCAAGAGCTACCGTGCCTGGCCCTGAATTAAATTTTTAACAGGAGGATTATAACCTGATTATAGGCCAGGCACCATGGCTCATGCCTGTAATCCTAGCAGTTTGGGAGGCTGAGGCGGGTGGATCACCTGAGGGCAGAAGCTCGAAACCAGGCCAGGCGCGGAGGCTCACACCTGTAATCCCAGCATTTCGGGAGGCCGAAGCAGGCAGATCACCTGAGGTCAGGAGTTTGAGACCAGCCTGGCCAAAATATTGAAACCCCGTCTCTACTAAAAATACAAAAATTAGCCAGGCATGTGGCACATGCCCGTAATCCCAACTACTCGGGAGGCTGAGGCAGAAGAATCTCATGAACCCAGGAAGCAGAGGTTGCAGTGAGCTGCGATTGTACCACTGCACTCCAGCCTGGGCAACAGAGGGAGACTCCGTCTCAAAAAAAAAAACAAGAAAAACGAGAATTACAAAGCGATATACAGGATGCGCGCGGTGGCTCACGCCTGTAATCCCAGCACTTTGGAGAGCCAAGGTGGGCAAATCACCTGAGATCAGGAGTTCGAGACCAGCCTGGCCAATATGGTGAAACCCCGTGTCTCTACTAAAAATACAAAAATTAGCCAGGCATGTGGCACGTTACTGTAATCCCAGCTACTCGGAAAGCTGAGGCTGGAGAATGGCTTGAACCCAGGAGGCGAGGGTTGCAGTGAGCCAAGATTGCGCCACTATACTACAGCCTGGGCAACAGGGAGGGACTCCATCTCAAAAAAAAAAGAAGTGATATACAAAATAACACATCGTAAAATTTGGAAACTTTCTAACATTGCTCTTCTGTAAACTGAAGAGAAATCATAGAGCTTTCCTAATAATGTTGTCCTGTGGACTCCATGTCGAGTGTCCAAATATTATATGTCAAGAGTTCTATCAGCCAGGCTGAGTGCAAACTCATTCCACCACTCAGCCTGGGTGACAGAACAAGAGCCTATCTCAAAAAAAAAAAAAAAAAAAAAAAGGAAAGAGAGAAAAAGGAGAGAAAGAGGAGAAGAGGAGAGGAGAGAAAGAGGGGAGGGGAGGGGAGGGAAGGGAAGTGAAGGGAAGGGGGGGAGGGAAGGGAAGTGGAGCGAAGGGAAGTGGAGGGAAGGGAAGGAAAGGGAAGGGAACGGAAGGGAAGGGAAGGTAAAGGAAAGGAAAGGAATGTTGGGAGAATTTGACTCAAAATTTGAATTTTCAAATGGGTGCAGTAGTGTGTGCCTCTGGTCCCAGCACTTTGGGAGGCTGAGGCAGGAAGATCACTGGAATCCAGGAGTTTAAGCCATCCTGGGCAACAGAGCAAGACTCCATCTCTAAAATAACCTTCTTTTGGCAAAAAAGTTATGTGAGTGAATAATGTTGGCACAACTGACAAGTCATATGTAAAACTTATTCCATCCATCCCTCACTCCCTCTATAAAAGTAAACATAAGATCAACATGCCAAAACAAATAGTTTTAGTAAAGAAACATGACTAGGGCTGGGCACAGTGGCTCACACCTATAATCCTACACTTTGGGAGGCCAAAGCGGGTGGGTAAAATGAAATCAGGAGTTCAAGACCAGCCTGGCCAGCGTGGCGAAACCCCATCTCTACTAAAAATACAAAAATCAGCCAGGCATGGTGGCGTGAGCCTGTAATCCCAGCTACTGGGGGGCTGAGGCAGAAGAATCGCTTGAACCTGGGAGTCAGAGGTTGCAGTGAGCTGAGATCGTGCCACTGCACCCCAGCCTGGGCAACAGAGCAAGACTCTGTCTCAAAAAAAAAAAAAGAAAAAGAAAAAGAAAAACATGACTAAATGTCTTTAACTTAGAATGGGGAGGGAATCTCTACACAGAACACAAAATTTAGAAGTTTAACAGAGGAAAAAAACTAACATGTTTGGCCATGTAAAACGTCTGTATAGGGAAAAAAAATCTTAGATGATTTTTTTAAAAAAATCATAGAACCAAAGGTCAAATCTAAAACTGGGAAATAAAATATTAGCAATATCTCAAAGAAAAAGAACTAACGTCCCACCTCCCAAACTCATAAAAATGAATATTTAAAAAACAGAAATAGGCCAGGTGAGAATTTGAGGAGTTTGAGATCAGCCTGGGCAACATGACAACCGTCTCTACAGAAAATACAAAAATTGGCCGGGTGCAGTGACTCACGCCTGTAATCCCAGCACTTTGGGAGGCCAAGGCAGGCAGATCACGAGGTCAGGAGATCGAGACCATCCTGGCTAACACGGGAAAACCCCATCTCTACTAAAAATCCAAAAAACTAGCCGGTCGTGGTGGCGGGGGCCTGTAGTCCCAGCTACTGGGAGGCTGAGGCAGGAGAATGGCGTGAACTCGGGAGGCGGAGCTTGCAGTGAGCCGAGATCGCACCACTGCGCTCCAGCCTGGGTAAGAGCAAGACTAGGTCTCAAAAAAATTAAAAAATAAAAATAAAGAAAATACAAAAGGGCCGGGCGCGGTGGCTCAAGCCTGTAATCCCAGCACTTTGGGAGGCCGAGACGGGCGGATCACGAGGTCAGGAGATCGAGACCATCCTGGCTAACACGGTGAAACCCTGTCTCTACTAAAAAAAATACAAAAAACAAGCTGGGCGAGGCGGCCGGCGCCTGTAGTCCCAGCTACTCGGGAGGCTGAGGCAGGAGAATGGCGGGAACCCGGGAGGCGGAGCTTGCAGTGAGCTGAGATCCGGCCACTGCACTCCAGCCTGGGCGACAGAGCGAGACTCCGCCTCAAAAAAAAAAAAAAAAAAAAAAAAACACACACACACACACACACACACAAAATAAAAAATAAAAAATAAAAAATAAAAAAATAAAAAATACAAAAAACTAGCCGGGCGAGGTGGCGGGCGTCTGTAGTCCCAGCTACTCGGGAGGCTGAGGCAGGAGAATGGCGTAAACCCGGGAGGCGGAGCTTGCAGTGAGCTGAGATCCGGCCACTGCACTCCAGCCTGGGCGACAGAGCGAGACTCCGTCTCAAAAAAAAAAAAAAAAAAGAAAATACAAAAATTACCTGGATATGGTGGCATGTGCCTGTAGTCCCAGCTACTTTTGGGAGGCTGAGAGAGGAGGATGGCTTGAGCCTAGAAGGTGAAGACTGCAGTGAGTTGTGATCACGCCACTGTACTCCAGCCTAGGAGACAGAGCCAGACCCTGCCTCAAAAAAGGAGAGAAGAGGAGAGGAGGGAAGGGGAGGGGAGGGGAGGGGAGGGGAGGGGGAGGGGGTAAGAGAAGTGAGAGGAGAGGAAAGAGGAGAGGGAAGAGAAGGAAAGGAAAGGAGAAGGAAAGGAATTGCTAATCATGGTTGTCTCTAGGGAATACAACTATTTTTACGTATAGGAGTAGTTATTACTATAGTCATAATTCGTTACAATTTTTTTAAAGAAAAAAGATAAATTTTGAAAAGTAATGGCTGGTCCAAGTGAAGTGCAGTGATGTTTAAAACTCATTGATCACAATCAGTTACAGTTTTCTTTGTTTTTTCTCCATTCACACTGCATTACATGACTAGCCTTCAAAAAAATTTTTTTTAATTTTTAAACATTTCCAAAAGTAGAACTGTCAAAGAGAATGCAAGCTTTTCACGTAGTTACAAGTTGAGACTATTCCTTATCCTCTACTGTAAAAGGACTATTTTTCAGTTGGCGTATGATAATTTCATATATATAACTGAATATAGAAAAACAACAAATGTGTGCTACTAAATCAATGTCACACTTTTTATTTTAATACATAACTTTTTTTGAGGATGCACCCAGGAAAAAATACAAGTCACAGGACACCTGCAACCTGTGCTTTCCTCAATGCCACTCATATAATCTAAACCAAATTAAGTATTTTAACAGAAAATTAATTTGTCAGAAATAAAATATACCTAACTCCTCTTACCTGCCATAGATCCAGCCATTAATCTGTGCACATGACCCGAAATTCCCAGCTTCGTAGTAATTAACTAGAAAACAAGAACACTGAATTAAATGAGATATTTTTTAAATGCTGCCCATTTTACTGTTTAATAATGAAGATTTATTTCAAGAGTTACAGGACTAATAAAAAGAAAATTAATAATAAATGTGAACGAAATGAGCACAATTAAATACAACTTGGCAGTATTATATCACAGCAAAGGGGATGTTTCCTCTGCAGTCTCTGCTTTAATTTTTTGCGTTTCTGCAGAAGCAAACTAGCTTAGAATTGCTAAATATATGATATTGTGTATTAAGGAACACAAGCCCTTAACAAGTGACTGAAGGTAGTAGGAATAAATTGCTACTTTTTTTTTTTTTTTTTTTTTTGAGACGGAGTCTTGCTCTGTGTCCCAGGCTGGATTGCAGTGGTGCAATCTCAGCTCACTGCAACCTTCGCCTCCTAGGTTCAAGAGATTCTCCTGCCTCAGTCTCTCAAGCAGCTGGGACTACAGCCACATGCCACTATGCCTGGCTAAATTTTTATTTTTTAGTAGAGACGGGGTTTCACCATATTGGTCAGGCTGGTCTTGAACTCCTGACCTCAGGTGATCCACCCACGTCGGCCTCCCAAAGTGCTGGGATTATAGGCGTAAGCCACCGTACCTGGCCTAATTTTTTATTTTTATTTTTTTTAATGCTCTATAGACAATGAAGTCCTGATATACAAATGGTATCAATTCTCTCTGGCTGACTAGCTTAGAAGCTTAGAGTGTTGCTCTGATCTCTGCTGCTTGTTCTTTTTTTTTTTTTTTTTTTTTTGAGATGGAGTCTCACTCTGTCGCCCAGGCTGGAGTGCAGTGGCGGGATCTCCACTCACTGCAAGCTCCACCTCCTGGGTTCACACCATTCTCCTGCCTCAGCCTCCTGAGTAGCTGGGTTCCACCATGTTAGCCAGGATGGTCTCGATCTCCTGACCTCGTGATGCACCCAGGCTGGAGTGCAATGGCACAATCTTGGCTCACTGCAACCTCCATATCCTGGGTTCAAGCGATTCTCCTGCCTCAGCCTCCTGAGTAGCTGAGATTACAGGCATGCGCCACCACATCTGGCTAATTTTGTATTTTTAGTAGAGAAGGGGTTTCTCCATATTGGTCAGGCTGGTCTCGAACTTCTGACCTCAGCTGATCCTCCCACCTCAGCCTCCCAAAGTGCTACGATTACAAGTGTGAGCCACTGCGCCCAGCCAGTTGCACTATTTTATTTAATAAGAAAATCCAAAGTCACAGTGTTCCTCTCCTACAATTGAGTAACAAAAAGCACACTAAAGGCTGGAGCCCACGGATGGCTTGGACCCAGGAGTTCCGGATTAGCATGGGCAACACAGTGAGACCCCACCTCTACAAAATGTTTTTTAAAAAATTAGCCAGGCCTCCTCTCCACCACTGAAAAAGAAAGAAAGAAAGAAAGAAAAATTAGCTGGGGGTGGTGGCACATGCCTCTAGTGCCAGTTACTTAGGAGGCTGAAGTGGGAGAACTGCTTGAGCCCATGAGGTTGAGGCTGCAGTAAACCATGACCACGTCACTGCACTCCAGTCTAGGAGACAGAGAAACTATCTCAAAAAAGAAAGAAAGAATAGACTAGACTAGACTAGACTAGACTAGACTAGACTAGAAGGAGGGAAGGAGGAAAGGGAAACACATTAAAAATATATTAATATTTTATGGATTTATTATCTTCTTTAAAGATACTCTAGCTTTCATTCATGAGGAGTGAACATAAAGAATTTACTTGGCCGGGTGCAGTGGCTATGCCTGTAATCCCAAGACTTTGGGAGGCCAAGGCGAGGGATCACCTGACATCAGGAGTTCCAGACCAGCCTGACCAACATGGTGAAACCCCGCCTCTACTAAAAATAAAAAATTAGCCAGGCATGGTGGTGCATGCCTGTAAGAATGTAGGAGGCAGAGATTGCAGTGAGCCAAGATCATGTCATTGCACTCCAGCCTAGGGAACAAAAGTGAAACTCCGTCTCAAAAAATAAATAAATAAATAACTCATAACTGACTAACAATTATGGAATCAGTAACTCCAAAGACAATTTATATTTAAAAGCTTAAGCTATCACAAGTCTTACTCCTTTAAAAAGGCATTGCTATATCAAAAATAACTTTTTGGCCCGGTATCATGGCTCATGCCTGCAAGACCAACACTTTGGGAGGCCAGGAGTTCGAGACAAGCCTGGCCAAAATGGCAAAGCCCTGTCTCTACTAAAAATACAAAAATTGGCCAGGCATGGTGGCACAGGCCTGTAATCCCAGCCACTCAGGAGGCTGAGGCAGGAGAACTGCTTGAACTTAGGAGGTGGAGGTTGCAGTGAGCCTTTCAAAATAGTGTCACTGTACTCCAGCCTGGGCAGCGAGACTCTGTCTCAAAAATTTAAAAAAAAAAAAAAAAATTAAAATTTTAAAATATGAAACTTTTACATATTTTTAAATGTCCAAAGCAAATGCCTGGTCAAGCATGCATGATATTCAAGAATGCAAAAGAGAAAAGATCAAAGTTTAACTACCGTTTTATAATGCTCAAATGCCATAAACTGGATTGCACCATAGGGAAAGATTCGAATCATCATTGCACCATTTCCTTTATACAATCCAAGGAATCCTTCTTTTTGAGGAACAGCACACAATGCAGAAAATACTCCTATTTTTAGAGGAAAAATGCTGTTAAAACAGAGAAAACTACCTAAATCTAAATTTTCATGACAACCACAGATATAGATTAATGTGCCATCACTTGGGACATAATTTTGCTTAAGGGATTACATGAATAGTAATTTCTATAAAACAGCTAAACCTACTAAAAATACAAAATATATCCAAATAATATAAATAAGCACACCCCATATAATATAAAACCTACTGTAGAAACAGCTACAAATTACAACCAATTCTATTTATAATAATAGCAAATTATATTAAACTATAGCAATCTAAAAAATATTAACAAAAGAAATATATGCAAGGTCTGGGTTTGCACTAAAGATGATCTACTCTTTTTTTTTTTTTTTTTTTTTTGAGACAGTTTCATTCATGTTGCCCCAGCTGGAGTGCAGCGGTGTGGTCTGGGCTCCCTGCAACCTCCGCCTCCCTGCACTCTCCGCCTCCCAGGTTCAAATGATTCTCCTGCCTCAGCCTCCCAAGTAGCTGGGATTACAGGTGCCCGCCACCACGCTCTGCTAATTTTTGCATTTTTAGTAGAAACGGGGTTTCACCATGTTGGCCAGGCTGGTCTCGAACTCCTGACCTCGTGATCCACCCGTCTCGGTCTCCCAAAGTGCTGGGATTACAGGCGTGACCCACCATGCCTGGCCCTGAAGATGATCTACTCTTATCTGGAAGGATGAAGGCAAGTTTCAGAGGCCTACCCAGATACATGTGTTTTGTTTGTTTACATAAAGAGACTTTTAAATAAAACAAGCAAATAAAAAGACTACCTATTAATACTCTTTAAGTGTGGGGGCAAATTTTCATTATTAGGACACTTTAGGAATAATGATAAACAAAGGGCTGAGTTGTAATCTATATACAGTGATATTCTGAGCTTTCTAACTGACAAGTAAAAAATATAGATATAGATACATCTATATATAGTTATATCTTTATTACTTTATTAACATCAGTCACTAATCCTACAAGCAGTATACAGACTTCTCAAAAACACATGACTACTTCCATTATTCAACAATTTAAATTCAAGTTCCCTTTCAAATTTTTCAAGCAAACTTTTGATCAAATATGAAAGTAAATCACCAGGCTCATTTCAAATTTTAGACTGCAAATAACCTTTTCAGCCCTTCTCAGTAATTAAAATTGTAGGTACTTATTAACATCCAAAAGATATATCCCAAAAGTATCTCACAATAAGCAGATATCTAAATGTACTAACATCCTGTTAAGAAGAATCCTGGCGTTGCGTGGTGGCTCATGCCTGTAATCCCAGCACTTTGGGAGAACAAGGCAGGTGGATCACCTGAGGTCAGGAGTTTGAGACCAGCCTGAGCAATATGGTGAAACCTCGTCTCTACTAAAAATACAAAAATTAGGCAGGCATGGTGTCCTGCGCCTGTAATCCCAGGTACTCAGGAGGCTAAGGCAGTCTGACCTACATGATGAAACTCTGTCTCTACTAAAAATACAACAATTAGCTGGAAGTGGTGGCAGGTGCCTGTAATCCCAGCTACTAGGGAGTCTGAAGCAGGAGAACTTTTTGAACCCGGGAGGCGGAGGTTGCAGTGAGCCAAGATTGTGACACTGCACTCCAGCCTGGGCAATCAGTGAAACTCTGTCTCAAAAAAACAAAACAAATTGGGATAAGGAGAAATTTTAAATATACTCCTTCCTTATAATTTGAGGAAAATAATTTTAATATAAAATAAGAAGTACAACCAGGCACAGTGGCTCATGCCAATAGCCTGAGCACTTTGTGGGGCCAAGGTGAGAGGATCGCTTGAGCCCAGGAATTTGACACCAACCAGCCTAACTCAGCCTCCCAAAGTGCTGGGATTACAGGCGTGAGCCACTGCACCTGGCCTTTGTCTTTTTTAATACAGTTTTTTTTTTTTTTTTGAGACATGGTCTTATTCTGTCACCCAGGCTGGAGTGCAGTGGTGTGATCACAGTTCACAGCAGCCTCTACCTCCTGGGCCCAAGCAATCTTCCTGCCTCAGCCTCCTGAATTGCTGGGACTAAAGGCAAGCGCCACCATGAGACCAGCCTGACCAACATGGTGAAACCTCGTCACTACTAAAAATACAAAAATTAGCCCAGCATGGTGGCACGCACCTGTAATCCCAGCTACCTGGGAGGCTAAGGTTGAAACCAGGAGGCAGAGGTTGCAGTGAGCCAAGATCACACTACTGCTCTCTAGCCTGGGTAACAGAGCAAGACTCCATCTCAAAAAATAATAAATACATAAATAAAAGACATATAAAATAAAAACACGTCTTTGATGCCTTGGAAGTAATGTCACACTTTTTATAAGAAGTTGGAGTAGAAGTAATAGTTTTGTCCGATAACATATCTTTATCATCTGTGAAAAATCATGTTTAAAAAAGCAAAATTTGGCCAGGCGCGGTGGCTCAAGCCTGTAATCCCAGCACTTTGGGAGGCCGAGACGGGTGGATCACGAGGTCAGGAGATCGAGACCATCCTGGCTAACACGGTGAAACCCTGTCTCTACTAAAATACAAAAAAAATTAGCCGGGCGAGGTGGCGGGCGCCTGTACTCCCAGCTACTCGGGAGGCTGAGGCAGGAGAATGGCGTGAACCCGGGAGGCAGGGCTTGCAGTGAGCTGAGATCCGGCCACTGCACTCCAGCCTGGGCAACAGAGCCAGACTCCGTCTCAAAAAAAAAAAAAAAAAAAAAAGCAAAATTTTAGGGGCTGGGTGCAGTGGCTCACGCCTGTAATCCCAGCACTTTGGGAGGCCAAAGTGGGTGGATCATCTGAGGTCAGGAGTTCGAGACCAGTCTGGCTAACATGATGAAACCCTGTCTCTACTAAAAATACCAAAAAAACAAAAAATTAGCCAGGTGTGGTGGTGAGCACCTATACTCCCAGCTACTCGGGAGGCTGAGGCAGGAGAATTGCTTGAACCTGGAAGGCCAAGGTTACAGTGAGCCAAGATCGCACTGTTGCACTCCAGCCTGGGTGACAAGAGTGAAACTACATCTCAAAAAATAAAAAAATGGACAGGGCGCAATGGCTCACGCCTGTAATTCCAGTACTTTGGGAGGCCGAAGTGGGCAGATCACCAGGTCAGGAGATCGAGACCATCCTGGCTAACACGGTGAAACTCCATCTCTACTAAAAACACAAAAGATCAGCCAGGCATAGTGGCATGTGCCTGTAGTCCTAGCTACTCGAGAGGCTGAGGCAGGAGAATTGCTTGAATCTGGGAGGCAGAGGTTGCAGTGAGCCGGTATCATGCCACTGCACTCCAGCCTGGGCGACAGAGCAAGACTCCGTCTCAAAATAAATAAACACATGAAAAAAATTTTCGAAAAAAGCAAAATTAAAAAAAACCATCTTATACCTACAAAAAGTGGAGAGGTACCTGAAATAAAATGCTTAAAAGCATTTAAAAAAATAATAATAAGGTTGGGTGCAGTGGCTCACTCCTATAATCCCAGCACTTTGGGAGACCGAAGCCAGCAGATCATGAGGTCAGGAAGTTGAGACTAGCCTGGTCAACATAGTGAAACCCCATCTGTACAAAACATACTAAGGCTTGGTGGCAGGCACTTGTAATTTGAGCTACTTGGGAGACTGAGGCAGGAGAATCTGGCCTTGAACCTGGGAGGCAGAGGTTGCAGTGAGCCAAGATTATGTCATTGAACTCCAGCCTGGGCAACAAGGGTGAAACTCTGTTTCAAAAATGAAAAATTAAATTAAATTAAAAGCCACCAAAACAGATTTATTTTTTTGAGGGGGCTTGTATATATTAAAAATAGAGGACATTCCAAAGACTACTATAATAGTTCACTGTTGCACTCCAGGAATTCACTCCAAATTTTATACGCCCTGTAGGGTATACTGTAACCAGGGTACACTGTAACCCACAGCATGTAGCCCTATAGAGCGTGAAATCTAATATGAATATGTAACCTAATGACTGCAAATCAGGAAACAAAACAACACACATCAGCACAGGGAGGAGGTTAAAGGAATAAAAGAATCCTGTTCAGACACTGATACCCAGGGTCATTGTAAAACACCCCAAGACACTGGGTAATATCATTCTTCTCCATTTTATCCTCAATTTAGACAACAAAATAAAATAATTTCCTTCCTTTCCAGTTTTTTATAATCTCTCAACAAGTTCACAGGTCTAATTCTTTCTTTCTTTTTTGGAGACAGAGTCTCACTCTGTTGCCCAGGCTGGAGTGCAGTGGCACAATCACAGCTCACTGCAGCCTCAAATGCTTGGGATCAAGCAAGTCTCCCACCTCAGCCTCCCAAGAGTACTGGGACTACAGGCACATGCAACCACACACATTTAATTTTTTTTTTTTTTTTTAAGATGGAGTCTCACTCTATCGCCCAGGCTGGAGTACAGTGGCACAATCTTGGCTCACTGCAACCTCTACTTCCTGGGTTGAAGCAATTCTCCTGCCTCAGCCTCCTCAGTAGCTGGGATTACAGGTCTGCGCCACCATGCCTGGACAATTTTTGTATTTTTAGTAGAGACAGGGTTTCACCGTATTGGCTAGGCTTACACATATTTAATTTTGATTCTTTATATATATGAGCAATAAACTGTGTGAGGAAGAATTCATTGCAGAGGCAGGGCACAGTGGCTCATGCCAGTAATCAAAGCACTTTGGGAGGCCAAGGCAGGTGGGTCAAACAGCTTGAGCCCAGAAGTTTGAGACCAGCCGTGGCAATATAGAGAGATCTTGTCTCTACAAAAAATTTAAGACATCCTGTCGCAAATAAATACATACATACATATATAAATACATAAATAAGTCTAATAAAAAACTAAATTAAAGATAAATGATAATTCACTCCTGGATATGAAGATAGTTGCAATTTTCCTATTTCAAAGTACAGACTTCCTCAGTATTAAAAATGTCAGCTGGGGCTGGAAGTGGTGACTCATGCCTGTAATCCCAGCACTTTGAGAGGCCGAGGCAGGTGGATCAACTGAGGTCAGGAGTTCAAGACCAGCCTGGCCAACATAGTGAAGCCCCATCTCTACTAACTATACAAAAAATTAGCTGGGCATGGTGGCAGGTACCTATAATCCCAGCTATTCGGGAGGCTGAGGCAGGAGAATCGCTTGAACCTGGGAGGCGGAGTTTGCAGCGAGCTGAGATCACGCCATTGCACTCCAGCCTAGGCAACAAGAGCGAGACTCCATCTCAAAAAAAATTTTTTTTGGCTGGGCAGTAAGGTCCCACGCAGTAATCCTAGCACTTTGGGAGGCCAAGGCAGGAGGATCACTTGAAGTCATGAGTTGAAGACCAGCCTGGGGAAAAAGTGAGACCTACTCTCTATTTTTTTTTTTTTAATAAAAAATAAGAAACCAGCCTGGTCAAACATAATGAAACCCTGTCTTTACCAAAAATACAAAAATTAGCTGGGTGCAGTGATGCATGCCTGTAATCCCAGATACATAGAAGGCTGACACAGGAGAATTGCTTGAACCCAGGAGGCAGACGATACCATGAGCTGAGACCGCGCCACTGCACTCCAGCCTGGGCAATAGAGCAAGACCATCTCAAAAAAAGAAAAAAAAGGAGAGAGAGAGAAAAAAAGAAAAGAAAAAATACTGACAAGAAAATGAGTTACAATTAATATACTACATAAATATCCATTCAGGATTGTAAGAATGACACTTTTAAAATGCAGTTGGAAAAATAACTGATTGTTATTCACCCTGTTAAACATCTTTCTATAAAACGATATTATAAAAATCAAGCACAGTGGCCACGCATGGTGACTCATGCCTTTAATCCCAGTACTTAGGGAGGATAAGGCGGGCAGATCACCTGAGGTTGGGAATTCGAGACCAGCCTGGTAAACACAGTGAAATCCCATCTCTAGTAAAAATACAAAAATTAACCGGACATGGTGGCACACGCCTGTAATCCCAGCTAGTCAGGAGGCTGAGGCAGGAGAATAGCTTGAACCCAGGAGGCAGAGGTTGCAGTAAGCTGAGACTGAGCCAGCCTGGGCAACAGAACAAGACTCCATCTCAGAAAGAAAGAAAAAAACTAACACAAATAATGTTTTGGCCGGGAGCAGTGGCGTATGCCTATAATTTCAATACTTTGGGAGGCCAAGACAGGCAGATTATTTGAGGTTAGGGGTTCGAGGCCAGCCAACATGGCGAAGCCCTGTCTCTACTGAAAATACAAAAATTAGCCAGTCATGGCGGCGGGTACCTGTAATCCCAGCTACTCGTGAGGCTGAGGCATGAGAATGGCTTGAACCCTGGAGGAGGAGGTTTCAGTGAGCCAAGATCATGCCACAGTACTCCAGCCTCTGGGCAACAGAGCAAGACTTTGTCTCAAAAAAATAGTAACAATAACAAGCTGGGTGTGGTGGCTTACACCTGTAATCCCAGCACTCTGAGAGGCTGAGATGGGCAGATCATGAGGTCACGAGTTCCAGACCAGCCTGGCCAATATGGTGAAACCCCATACCTACTAAAAAATATAAAAGTTAGCCGGGCATGGTGGCGCACACCTGTAGTCCCAGCCACTCAGGAAGCTGAGGCAGGAGAATCGCTTGAACCCAGGGGGCAGAGGTTGCAGTGAGCAGAGATCACACCACTGCACTCCAGCCTGGGCAACAGACTGAAACTCCATCTCAAAATAATAATAATAATAATAATAATTAATGTTTTGATCCTTGCATATGATTATTGACCACATTTCTGTTTACTTCCTTAGAATAATCTCCTAAAACTGGAACCGCAAGGTCAAAGAATAGATACTTCTTGAGACTTTTACGTATATTACCAAAATGCCCTCCAAAAGACTAAACAATTCTTATTCTCACCAATGACAAGTTATTAAAGTGTCCATGTTAATCGAATGGCTGGTTTTAAAGGAACAACTAAGGTCTTGTTTTTTTTTTTTTTTTTCAGATGAAGTCTCGCTCTTGTCCCCCAGGCTGGAATGCAATGGCTCAATCTCAGCTCACGGCAACCTCCACCTCCCGAATTCAAGCAATTCTCCTGCCTCAGTCTCCCGATTAACTAGGATTACAGGTGCCTGCCACCATGCCCGGCTAATTTCCGTATTTTAAATAGAGACAGGGTTTCACCATGTTGGCCAAGCTGATCTCGAACTCCTGACCTCAAGTGATCCTCCTGCCTCAGCCTCCCAAAGTGCTGGGATTACAGGCATGAGCCACTGAGCCCGGCCTAAAGTCTTCATTTTTTAATTTTTAACCAAGCAAGCGGCTGGGCACAGTGGCTCACACCTGTAATCCCAGCACTTTGGGAGGCCGAGGCGGGCAGATCACCTGAGGTTGGGAGTTCGAGATCAGTCTGACCAACATAGAGAAACCCTGTCTCTACTAAAAATACAAAAATTAGCTGGGCGTGGTGGTGCACGCCTGTAATCCTAGCTACTTGGGAGGCTGAGGCAGGAGAAGCACTGCAACCCAGGAGGTGGAGGTTGTGATGAGCCGAGATGGTGCCATTGCACTCTAGCCTGGGCCACAAGAGAGAAACTCCGTCTCCAAAAAAACAAGAAGAGAAAAAAAAAAAGCAAGCACTGGATTCTTCTTGCACAAAGATTTCTAGAATGCTTTTTTTAATTAAGTGTTAAAAAGGAGTAATTGGCCGGGCGCGGTGGCTCAAGCCTGTAATCCCAGCACTTTGGGAGGCCGAGACGGGCGGATCATGAGGTCAGGAGATCGAGACCATCCTGGCTAACACAGTGAAACCCCGTCTCTACTAAAAAATACAAAAAACTAGCCGGGCGAGGTGGCGGGCGCCTGTAGTCCCAGCTACTCGGGAGGCTGAGGCAGGAGAATGGCGTGAACCTGGGAGGCGGAGCTTGCAGTGAGCTGAGATCCGGCCACTGCACTCCAGCCTGGGCGACAGCAAGAGACTCCGTCTCAAAAAAAAAAAAAAAAAAAAAAAAAAGGAGTAATTATTTCAGTTTTACATTTTTAAATCTCATCTCCTATCTCTTATTGCATTTAAAAAATCGGACTGAAGCCAGGTGCAGTGGGTCACGCCTGTAATCCCAGTACTTTGGGAGGCCACGGCAGGTAGATCACCTGAGGTCAGGAGTTAGAGACCAGCCTGACCAACATGAAGAAACCCCGTCTCTACTAAAAATACAAAATTAGGCCGGGCGCGGTGGCTCAAGCCTGTAATCCCAGCACTTTGGGAGGCCAAGACAGGTGGATCACGAGGTCAGGAGATCGAGACCATCCTGGCTAACACAGTGAAACCCCGTCTCTACTAAAAAATACAAAAAAATAGCTGGGCGAGCTGGCAGGCGCCTGTAGTCCCAGCTACTTGGGAGGCTGAGGCAGGAGAATGGCGTAAACCCAGAAGGCAGAGCTTGCAGTGAGCTGAGATCTGGCCACTGCACTCCAGCCTGGGCGACAGAGCGAGACTCCATCTCAAAAAAAAAAAAAAAAAAAAATACAAAATTAGCCGGGCATGGTGGCACATGCCTGTAATCCCAGCTAGTAAGGAGGCTGAGGCAGGAGAATCACTTGAACCTGGGAGGCAGAGGTTGCAGTGAGCCAAGGTCGCGCCATTGCACTCCAGCCTGGGCAACAAGAGCAAAACTCCGTCTCAATAAATAAATAAATAAATAAATAAATAATAAAAAATCAGACTGAGTTGTTATGTGTGCCTGCGAACAATGTGACTAATTAATCCCAATAAACACGTAACATTTACTTCAATTATTCCAAGATTTGGGCTAGGAAAATATCAGCATCCTAAAATGATAATATATATAACCACTACTGCAAATGAAAGGATTATAATGGATAAGAAAAATATTCTTTGGAAAATTTGCCCCCTTTCCTTTTTTTTTTAATTGCCCCCTTTCAAGTTCCTGAATCTACAGAGAAAAAACAAAGAGCAAATTTGCCCGTTTGAAATGCTTGTTTCCTGGTGCCGTAAAGAAACAATTCTTGAACATATATTTAAAGTACTTAGCAAGGTCATTTTTATTTTTCGCAGAAAGGGTACACTCACCAGCAGTTTTGCCATGAGAGTACACCGAACAAAGGAGAAACAGGGTCATTTATAACCTGACTTGTCCACCCTACTGTTGTGTCCTGTTTCCATTGACTGGAATGGGACCTCACATCCTATGTTTGTCCCGATTGGCTAGCAATTTAGAACTTTTTAAAAGAGGCAAAGGAGAACAAAGGAAGGAGAAATTAACGTGTGGAATCCTGTGAAAGGTCAAAAAACACCTTTAAATAAGGAAGTGGAACAGGCTGTGACTAATGCTTGCAAAACACCTTCAAATAAGGAAGAGGAACAGGCTATGACCTAATGCTTGCTTGGAGCAGAATAAGCATGCCAGGGCAAATATTTACACTAAATTGTGGGAGCTAAGAAAATAAAGTACTTTGATTTTTTTTTATCATGGCTAGCAGATATTTAAGAATGTTAGCACAAGTCTTTGAATAAATTTTGCTTTTTAAAAGAAGTTAGTATTTATTCCTAATTAAATGGGGAAAAAGTCTTTAAAGAGGAACCTCTACTTTACTTTTTGCATCCCCAAACTTAAATTCCCTTTTTTGCCCACTTTCCACAATATTTTCATTCATTTTTATCTTTAGCATCTATTAACTCACCAAAATGCTTGTAATGGCGATTGTGAGCTTGTAATAAAACCTTTACTCGATCCAATGGAGCAACTGTTGTTTTGGCACAGCATCCAGCAATACCTAAAAATTTTTCAAAAGGTCAGGAAGAAATTGCGTACCATTTCTTTCCAGATAGAAATCATTAGTTGTTCAGCCAGCAAACCCTCTAATCTCTAATTTAGTCTCCATGAGTAAATCTGCCTACAGCATGGACATGCAGATGCCTGGTCCCCACTCCCTGTAACTTAATAAGTGAGCATGATTACACTACTTTAGTAAGTTTTATTGTGTAAATCAGCATCTAATACCTGAGGAACACTGGGAATCTTGCTAAAATGTGATTATGGAGACAGACACTTGAAGGTATTTATCCAACTGCCAGGTCCTGTTTGAAGTAACCTCCTCTTCTTCTGGAAGATTTTTATGGAGACAGACACTTGAAGGTATTTATCCGATTGCCAGGTTCTGTTTGAAGTAACCTCCTCTTCTTCTGGATCATTTTTTCATTGAAACAACCAACTTTTACCCATAAAATTAGTCATTCATTTATACATTCAGCAAATATGTATTTTGACCCTACCATATGCCACTGGGAAAAAGTATAGATGAAAGTAGAATAAAGTGCATACATGGGCTTTAGCATAGGTCAGAGTCCAGGCCAGCCCCTCGAGCTTGGCATGCTTCTAAATCAACTATATAGACTTCTCTACAATATTGTACATCTAGTAATGACTTGATAAAATGGGTGCCTCCTCTTATAAAAAGGTGAAAAATAAGCCAGGCCCAGTAGCTCACACCTGTAATCCCAGCACTTTGGGAGGTCGAGGTGGAAAAATTACTTGAGACTAGGAGTTTGAGACCAGCCTGGGAAACACAGTGAGACCTCATCTCTATAAAAAAATTTTTAAAAATCGGCCGGGCGCAGTAGTTCATGCCTATAATCCCAGCACTTTGGCAGGTTGGGGCGGGCAGATCTCCTGGGGTCAGGAGCTCGATACCAGCCTGGCCAACATGGTAAAATCCCGTCTCTATCAAATATACAAAAAAAATTAGTGAGGCATGGTGGCAGGCACCTGTAGTCCCAGCTATTTGGGAGGTTAAGGCAGGAGAATCCCTTGAACCCAGGAGGCCGAGGTTGCAGTGCACCAAGATCACGCCATTGCACTCCAGTCTGGGCAGCAAAGTGAGACTGTCTCGAAGAAGAAGAAAAAAAATTAGCGAGACATGGTGGTATGCCTCAATACTCAGAGGCTAAGGCTGGAGGATCACTTGAGCCCACAGTTGGAAGTCGCAGAGAGCTATAATTGCGCGGCTTGGCTCCAGCCTGGGTAACAGAGCAAGATCCAGTCTTTAAAAAACAACAAGTCCAGGCACGGTGGCTCATGCCTGTAACCCAGCAATTTGGGAGGCCAAGGCAGGCGGATCACTTGAGGTCAGGAATTCGAAACCAGCCTGGCCGACATGGTGAAATCCCATCTCTACTAAAAATACAAAAATTAGCCAGGCATGGTGGCGGCTGCCTGTAATCCCAACTACTCGGGAGGCTGAGGCAGGAGAATCTCTTGAACCCGGGAGGCGGAGGTTGCAGTGAGCTGAGATCACGCCATTGCACTCCAGCCTGGGTTACAGAGACTATATCTTAAAAAAGGGGGAAAAAAAAAAAAAAAAAAAAAAAAAAAACACACACACAGACACAAATAAAATTTTAACTTTAAAAATCCACATTCTGAGATATCCAAAAATAAATTGTGGCTGGGAGCGGTGGCTCACGCCTGTTATTGCAGCAGTTTGGAAGGCTGAGGCGGGCAGACAACGAGGTCTGGAGTTCAAGACCAGCCTGGCCAACATGGTAAAACCCCACCTCCACTAAAAACACAAAAATTAGCCGGGCATGGTGGTGCATGCCTGTAGTCCCAGCTACTTGCGAGGCTGAGGCAGGAGAATTGCGTAAACCCAGGAGGCAGAGGTAACAGTGAGCTGAGATCACACCACTGCACTCCAGCCTGAGCGACAGAGTGGGTCTCTGTCTAAAAAAACAAACAAACAAAATAAATAAATAAATAAAATGTATATTTATACTCAAATATTATATCTACTATGTTTCCATATCAAAGCTCTCTTATCCGAACTAATGAAAATAATAGTTGGTCAGGCGCAGTGACTCATACCTGTAATCCCAGCACTTTGGGAGGCCGAGGCGGGCGGATCACCTGAAGTCAGGAGTTCGAGACCAGCCCGACCAATATGGAGAAACCCTGTCTCTACTAAAAATACAAAATTAGCCTGGCGTGGTGGCGCATGCCTGTAATCCCTGCTACTCGGAAGGGTGAGGCAGGATAATCACTTGAACCTGGGAGGCAGAGGTTGTGGTGAGCCGAGATCACGCCATTGCACTCCAGCCTGGGCAACAAGAGCGAAACTCCGTCTCAAAAAACAAAAAAAGGCTGGGTACAGTGGCTCATGCCTGTAATCCCAGCACTTTGGGAGGCTGAGGCAGGTGGATCACGAGGTCAGAAGTTCAAGACCAGCCTGGCCATAATGGTGAAACCTTGTCTCTACTAAAAATACAAAAATTAGCCAGGTGTGGTGGTGGGCACCTGTAATCCCAGCTACTCAGGAGACTGAGGCAGAAAAGTGCTTGAACTCAGGAGGCAGAGGTCTCAGTGAGCTCAGATTGCGCCACTGCACTCCAGCCTGGGTGACAGAGTGAGACTCTGTCTCAAAAAAAAAGAGTAAATCATAATAATGGCTATCCAAAATTGTGGATAAACTAAAAATAATATGCATTTGGTTTTAGAATATTATATATTATCTTCTCAGTTGTGTACGAATTAACTGTATAATGAATTATTTAGGCCAGGTGCAGTGGCTCACGCCTGTACTCCCAGCACTTTGGGAGGCCGAGGCAGGCAGATCACCTGAGGTCAGGAGTTCAAGACCAGCCTAGCCAACATGGTGAAACCCCATCTCTACTAAAAATACAAAAATTAGCTGGGTGTGGTGGCACATGCTTATAATCTCAGATACTTAGAAAGCTGGGGCAGGAGAATCGCTTGAACCCGGGAGGCATAGGTCACAGTGAGTTGAGATCACACCACTGCACTCCAGCCTAGGTGACAAGAATGAAACTCCGTCTCAAAAAAAAAAAAAAAGAGAGAGAAATTGTTTAGAATGTATTCAATAAGTAGTTTTATTTAATAGTATCTTTTTTTTTTTTTTTTCCAGGCTGGAGTGCAATGGCATGATCTCGGCTCACTACCACCTCCGCCTCCCAGGTTCAAGTGATTCTCCTGCCCCAGCCTCCTGAGTAGGTGGGATTACAGGGACCTGCTGCCACGCCCAGCTAATTTTTTTTTTGTACCTTTAGTAGAGACGAGGTTTCACCATGTTGGCCAGGCTGTTCTTGAACCCCTGACCTCGTGATCTGCCTGCCTCGGCCTCCCAAAGTACTGGGATTACAGGCATGAGCCACCACACCCAGCCTATTTAATAGTATCTTACCTTGCTTTCACACTACAGTAGAACCCCCTTATCTGCAATTTCACTTTCTGCAGTTTCAGTTACCACCAGTCATCCATGTTCAAAAAATATTAGATAGACAATCTGTAATAAGCAATTCACCCGGGCACAATGGCTCACACCTATAATCCCAGCACTTTGGGAGGCCTAGGTGGGAGGATCACTTGAGGTAAGGATTTCAAGGCTAGCCTGGCCAACTTGGCGAAACCCTGTCTCTACTAAAAATAGAAAAATTAGGCTGGGCGTAGTGGCCCACACCTGTAATTCCAGCACTTTGGGAGTCCGAAACAGGCGGATCACCTGAGGTCGGAAGTTCGAAACCAGCCTAACCAACATGGAGAAACACCATCTCTACTAAAAATACAAAAATTAGCTGGGCGTGGTGGCGAATGCCTGTAGTCCCAGCTACTCGGGAGGCTGAGGTAGGAGAATCGCTTGAATCCAGGAGGCAGAGGTTGCAGTGATTCAAGATCGCACAATTGCACTCCAGCCTGGGTGACAAGAGCAAAACTCTGTCTCAAAAAAATAAATAAATAAATAAAAGGTCGGGCGAGGTGGCTCACGCCTGTAATCCCAGTTTTGGGAGGCTGAGGCGGGCGGATCACGAGGTCAGGAGATCAAGACCATCCTGGCTAATAGTGAAACCCCATCTCTACTAAAAACTTCAAAAAATTAGCCAGGCGCGGTGGTGGGTGCCTGTAGTCCCAGCTACTCGGGAGGCTGAGGCAGGAGAATGGCGTGAACCCGGGAGGCAGAGCTTGCAGTGAGCTGAGATCGCGCCACTGCACTCCAGCCTAGGAGACAGAGGGAGACTCAGTCTCAAAGAAAAAAAAAAAAAAAAAAAATAGCCAGGCAAAGGGCCAGGCATGGTGACTCACATCTGTAATCCCAGCACTTTGGGAGGTTGAGGCGGGCTGATGGTGAGGTCAGGAGATTGAGACCATCCTGGCTAACAAGGTGAAACCCCGTCTCCACTAAAACTACAAAAAATTAGCCAGCGTGGTAGCATGTGCCTGCAGTCCTTGCTACTCAGGAGGCTGAGCCAGGAGAATCGCTTGAACTTGGGAGGCAGAGGTTGCAGTGAGCCAAGATCACGCCACTGCACTCCAGCCTGGTGACAAAGTGAGACTCTGTCTCCAAAAACAAAAAAAAAAAAAAAAAAAGGAACACACAGACACACACATACTGACATTTAATATCAAGTGCCAATAAGGCAGTGGGGATACAAAATGAAATAGACACTTTAGAAATACTTTGACAGTTTCTAATTAAAACACAAAAAATTAGCCGGGAGTGGTGACGGGCGCCTGTAGTCCCGGCTACTTGGGAGGTGGAGGCAGGAGAATGGCGTGAACTCAGGAGGCGGAGCTTGCAGTGAGGCGAAGCTTGCAGTGAGGCGAAGCTTGCAGTGAGGCAAGATAGCACCACTGCACTCCAGCCTGGGCAACAGAGCAAGACTCTGTCTCAATAAATAAATAAATACTTTGACAGTTTCTAATTAAAACCGGGCCGGTTGTGGTGATTAATGCCTGTAATCCCAGCACTTTGGCAAGATGAGGCAGGAGGATCATTTGAGCTCAGTTCCAGACCAGCCTGGCCATCAAGGCAAAACCCCATCTCTACTAACAGTATAAAAATTAGCCAAGCAACATGCCTGTAATCCCAACTATTCTGGAGTCTGAGGTGGCAGAATCGCTTGAACCCAAAAAGCGGACATTTCAGTGAGTGGAGATGGTGCCACTGCACCCAGCCTGGGTGACAAACCAAGACTCCATCTCAATAAATAAAAAATAAACACAATGAGGATCGGTGTGGGGGGTCACGCCTGTAATCTCAACACTTTGGGACGCCAAGGTAGGCAGATCACTTGAGGTCAGGAGTTGGAAACCAGTCTGGCCAACACGGTGAAACCCGTCTCTACTAAAAATACAAAAATTAGCTGGGCGTGATGGCACGCACCTGTAGTCCCAGCTAATCGGGAGGTTGAGGCAGTAAAATCGTTTGAACTCGGGAGCCAGAGGTTGCAGTGAGCCGAGATCATGCCACCACACTCCAGCCTGGACAACAGAGCAAGACTCTGTCTCAAAAAAAAAAAAAAAAAAGAAAAGAAGGAAATATATTACTTACACGTGCAATGTGAATGAATCTTAAATGCATTAAGGTAAGTGATGGAAGTCAAACTCAAAAGGCTACATACTGTATGACTCGATTTATATATCTTTCTGGAAAAGTCAAGACTATAGAGATAGAAAAACAGATCAGTGGTTGACAGGGGTTGCAGATGAGAGGAGAGGGATGTCAAAGAAAAGTGGAAATAAAGCCTGGCACAGTGGCTCATGCCTGTAATTCTAACACATTGGGATGTCAAGGCAGGTGGATAACTTGAAGTCAGGAATTTGAGTCTGGCCAGAATGGTGAAACCCAGTCTCCACTGAAAATACAAGAATTAGGCCAGGCACGGTGGCTCACACTTGTAATCCCAGCAGTTTGGGAGGCCGAGGCGGGCAGATCACGAGGTCAGGAGATCAAGACCATCCTGGCTAACACGGTGAAACCCCATCTTTACTAAAAATGCAAAAAATTAGCCGGCTGTGGTGACAAATGCCTATAGTCCCAGTTACTTGGGAGGCTGAGGCAGGAGAATCGCTTGAACCTGGATGGTGGAGGTTGCAGTGAGCCAAGATTGCACCACTGCACTCCCGCCTGGGCAACAGAGTGAGACTCCTTCTCAAAAAAAAAAAAAAAATTGCCAGAAGTGGTGGCACCCACCTGTAGTACCAGCTACTCTGGAAGCTGAGACAGGAGATCACTTGAACATGAGAGGTGGAGGTTGCAGTGATATCAGGCCACTGCACTCCAGGTTAGGCAACAAAGCGAGAATGTCTCAAAAAAAAAAAAGAAAAGTGGAAATATTTTGGAACTACTCTATATCTTGACTGTGGTGGTCATTACACAACATGTTTGTCAAAGTGCATTTTACTTAGCCAACAATGATAGCTCTTTTCTTTCCCCTTTCATGGAATCTGGCTCTGTTGCCCAGGCTGAGTGCAGGGGTGCAATCTGGGCTTACTGCAACCTCCGCCTCCCGCGTTCAAGTGATTCTCCTTCCTGAGTCTCCCAAGTAGCTGGGACTACAACAGGTGGGCACCACCATGCCCGGCTAATTTTTGTATTTTTTGTACAGACTGGGTATCACCATGTTGCCCAGGCTGGTCTCCAACTCCTTAGCTCAAGCTATCCACCCAATTCAGCCTCCCCAAGTGCTGGATATAGAGGCCTGAACCACTGCACCCAGCGATAGATATTTTGTTCTCTGATTTATACCAAGCAAGTTGGAGGGACATAGCTGGGACTCATTTCCATGTGAATAAATGTCATTTCTTTTTTTTTTCTTTTAATTGAGAGGGAGTCTCGCTCTGTTGCCCAGGCTGGAGTGCAGTGGAGCAATCTCGGCTCACAGCAACCTCCACCACCCAAGTTGAAGGAATTCTCATGCCTCAGCTTCCCAGGTAGCTGGGACTATAGGTATGTGCCACCACGCCTGGCCATTTTTTTTTTTTTGTATTTTTAGTAGACATGGGGTTTCACCATGTTGGCCAGGCTGGTCTTGAACTCCTGACCTCAGGTGATCTCCCCACCTGAGCCTCCTGAAGTGCTGGGATTACAGGCGTGAGACACCTCACCTGGCCTAAATGTCATTTCATCAGCAGAAGAACAAAATAATTAAATTCTGAGGCCTGGATTGGTGGCTCACGCCTTTAATCCCAGCACTTTGGGAGGCAGAGGTGAGCAGAATGCTTGAGGCCAGGAGTTCGAGACCAGCCTGGCCAACACAGTAAAACCCTGTTTCTACTAAAAATATAAAAATTAGGGCCAGGCGCGGTGGCTCACACCTGTAATCCCACCACTCTGGGAGACCAAGGCGGGTGGATCACGAAGTCAAAAGATCAAGACAATCCTGGCCAACGTGGAAAACCCAATCTCTACTAAAAATACACAATTAGCTGGGTGTGGTGGCACACACCTATGGTCCTAGATACTCGGGAAGCTGAGGCAGGAGAATTGCTCGAACCCAGGAGGCAGAGGTTGCAGTGAGCTGAGAGGGCACCACTGCACTCCAGCCTGGGTGACAGAGTGAGACACCATCTCAAAAATAAATAAATAAATAAATTAGCCAGGCATGGTAGTGCACGCCTCTAATCCCAGCTACTTGGAAGGCAGAAGCAGGTAAATCACTTGAACCCGGATGCAGAGGTTACAGTGAGCAGAGATCGTGCCGCGCACTCCAGCCTGGCTGACAGAGTGAGACTCCATCTGGAAAAAGAAAAAGAAAAAAAAAAAAATAGCCGGGCCTGGTGGCATTCCCCGGTAATCCCAGCTACTTGGGAAGGTGAGTGAGGAGAATCACTTGAATCCAGGATGCAGAGGTTACAGTGAGCCGAGATCATGCCACTGGACTCCAGCCTGGGTGAGGGAGTGAGACTCTGTCTCAAAACAACAACAACAACAACAAAAACTTAATACTGCTGCAGTCTTCAGAAATGATCTTTCTACAAATCCTCATGTGAGTGTTTGCTTTGTTTTGTTTTGTTTTTGAGATGGAGTGTGGCTCTGTTGCCCAGACTGGAGTGCATGGCAGGATCTCGGCTCACTGCAACCTCCACCTCCCCAGTTTAGGCGATTCTCCTGCCTCAGTCTCCTGAGTAGTTGAGTGCCACCACGCCTGACAAATTTTTGTAGTTTTAGTAGAGACAGGGTTTCACCATGTTGGACGGGCTAGTCTCAAACTCCTGACTTCAAGTGATCTGCCCACCTCAGTCTCCCAAAGTGCTGGGATTACAGGTGTGAGCCACTCTGCCCAGCAAATTTTTATCGTTTTTTTGTTTGTTTGTTTGTTTTCTTCTTTTAGGAAAGGGTCTTTCTCTGTAGGTCAGGCTGGAGTATAGTGGTATGATCATGGCTTACTGGAGCCTCAATCTCCTGGGCTCAAGCAGTCTTCCTGCCTCAGCTTCCCTAGTAACTGGGACTACAGTAGTGCACCACTGCACACAAACTCAATGTGGAATTTTTAAATTTATGAATCTTAAATAAGTAATGACAACCCAGAGAAGTAATTAAGGAAGGGTGGAGCTTGAAGGCCCAGGAAATTCCTAAGCGACAATATGAACTTTTTGATCCCAAAGTCACACCAATAATAGGGCTTGTCAAGTACTGTGGCACAGGTTTTTTTTTTTTTTTTTTTTGAGACGGAGTCTCGCTCTGTAGCCCAGGCTGGAGTGCAGTGGCCGGATCTCAGCTCACTGCAAGCTCTGCCTCCCGGGCTTATGCCATTCTCCAGCCTCAGCCTCCCAAGTAGCTGAGACTACAGGCGCCCGCCACCTTACCTGGCTAGGTTTTTTTTTTTGTATTTTTTAGTAGAGACGGGGTTTCACCGTATTATCCAGGATGGTCTCGATCTCTTGACCTCGTGATCCGCCCGTCTCGGCCTCCCAAAGTGCTGGGATTACAAGCTTGAGCCACCGAGCCCGGCCTGTGGCACAGTTTACTAGAATCACTGGAACCAGTTTTGGCTCTAGATAGTTTTGCACAATTTTCCAGTCGTCATTAAAAAGCTGATCTCCAATATTTGTTTTCCTTTAAGCAAACAGCAAAATCCAAGTCTACACTGGGTCACTCATGGTTTTTATAAAAGAAAGGAGTGCCCCGCATGTTTCACTAAAACCCCAGGGTCTCTGTAAGGGATCCTCCTCTTTTCCCTGTTATCCAGCCCTGAAAAATGGGTACCTGATTCAGACCTTCCACCTCCCCAGCCTTTGCCGGAGAGCCAAAGGTTCCACTCCCCATTACCTGACTGTCATTAGTCAAGTGATTACTAGAAAGAGGTTACAGCAGGTCAGGGCAGACGTCTAGCAGAGCATTGAAGCAGCCAGAGTCCAGGAATGTCATAAAGGCCGCTTGCATCCCACTTGCCCACAATCCTGACCCCGCCACCCAGAGCGCGGCTGGCTCTTCGTGGCATGGACCCACCTCCGGCCAGAAAGGAGCGCAGCCAGTAGAAGTCTCTGCGGGCTGTGGGCCCTCCGGCCCCTGCCGCCTGCGGCATTGCAGGAGGGGGATCTGCCGCCGCCAGGGCTGCCGCGGCCGCCGCCGCCATCAGGACCAGGGTCGCGTCAGCAGCCTAGGTTGCCAACTTACAAAACACCGGACGGGACCATAGCCCGAACAGGCGGTGACAGGACGCTGACCGCCCCGCCAGCGGGGCAGAGTGACACCCGGCGGCACGGCGCGAGCTGATGGCGTACAGCAGGGGCGGGACCTGAGTCACGCGCCAAGGGGCTCAAGCGGTAGGGGCGGGGCCAGGACGCGGAAGGGGGCGTCACCCAGGCTCGTAAACTTCCCCATAGCGCCTCACCCGGCATAGACACTGTCAGTTTACTGCTCAGGCCCCTTCTTTTCGGACGGAAAAAGGGAACCGTAGGCAGTGAGACCGTCCCATTAAAACCCACAACCTGGCCGGGCGCAGTGGCTCACGCCTGTAATCCCAGCACTTTGGAAGGCCCAGGCGGACGGATCACTTGAGGTCAAGAGTTCAAGACTAGCCTGGCGAACATGGTGAAACCCCGTCTCTACTAAAAATACAAAAAAGTTAGCCTGGCGTTGGGTGGGCGCCCGTAATCCCACATACTGGGGAGACTGAGGCAGGAGAATTGCTTGAACCCAGGAGGCAGAGGTTGCAGTAAGCCGAGATCACGCCATTGCACTCCAGCCTGGGCGACACAGCCAGACTACGCCTTGGGGAAAAAAAAAAAAAAAAAGAAGCAGCAGCAGCAGCCAGGCGCGGTGGCTCACGCCTGTAATCCCAGCACTTCGGGAGGCCGAGGCGGATGGATCACAAGGTCAGGAGATAGAGACCATCCTGGCTAACACGGTGAAACCCCGTCTCTACTAAAAATACAAAAAATTCGCCGGGCGTGGCGGCGGGTGCCTGTAGTCCCAGCTACTCAGGAGGCTGAAGCAGGAGAATAGCATGAACCTGAGAAGCGCAGCTTGCAAGTGAGCCAAGATCGCGCCACTGCACTCCAGCCTGGACCACAGAGCAAGACTCCGTCTCAGGAAAAAAAAAAAAAAAGGCCCACAACTTTTTTTTTTTTTTTTTTTTTGAGACGGAGTCTTGCTCTGTGCCCCAGGCTGGAGTGCAGTGGCGCGATCTCGGCTCACTGCAAGCTCCGCCTCCCAGGTTCACGCCATTCTCCTGCCTCAGCCTCCCGAGTAGCTGGGACTACAGGCGCCCGCCACCTCGCCCGGCTAATTTTCTTGTATTTTTAGTAGAGACGGGGTTTCACCGTGTTAGCCAGGATGGTCTCGATCTCCTGACCTCGTGATCCGCCCGCCTCGGCCTCCCAAAGTGCTGGGATTACAGGCTTGAGCCACCGCGCCCGGCAGCCCACAACTTTTTTTAGAAAGTTATCTCCCATCTCTTCCCTTGACCTATATTGACCACTGACCAGTAATCCGGTAATCGCCTATCGTGTTTTTTTTGTTTGTTTGTTTGTTTTTGAGACAGTCTCGTTCTATTGCCCAGGTTGGAGTACAGTGGCGAGATCTCTGCTCACTGCAACCTCCACCCCCTGGGTTCAAGCAATTCTCCCGCCTCAGCCTCCCTAGTAGGTGGGATTACAGGCATGCGATACCACCCCTGGCTAATTTTTGTATGTTTAATAGAGAAGGGGTTTTGACATATTGGCCAAGGCTGGTCTCAAACTCCTGACCTCATGGGATCCGCCCTCCTCGGCCTCCCAAAATGCTGGGATTACAGGCGTGAGCCTCTGCGCCCGGCTCTCCCAGCTGTATTCTGACCTCCCTAGGATACAGCCTTTCTAACCTCCAGCTTCTCGCTTTTTCAGGCATGTTTGGACTTGCTTTTATCTCCCACCAAATCAGCTCTGCTTTGTCAGAGCTCCTCACTGAACATCAGTTTCTGCCATCCCTAAATCCCCACTAAGCTTCCATTCCACCCCTACCACCTCTGCAAAATATTTTTAAAAATATATCACAACCAGGCCTGGCGCGGTGGCTCACACAGTAATCCCAGCACTTTGGGAGGCCAAGGCTGGCAGACCACCAGGAGTTCGAGACCAGCCTGGCCAACATGGTGAAACCCTGTCTCTACTAAAAATACAAAAATTAGCCGGGTGTGGTTGTGGGTGCCTGTGGGTGCCAGTAATCCCAGCTACTCAGGAGCCTGAGGCAGGAGAATCGCTTGAACCTGGGAGGTGGAGGTTGCAGTGAGCTGAGATCGCACCGTTGCACTCCAGCCTGGGTGACAAGAGCAAAACTCTGTCTCAAAAAAAAAAAAAATATATATATATATATGTATATAATATCTTGCTAAAGCAGGTGATTCTTTCTTTTCGGCTCTATACATTTCACAAATAGTTCTGCCTTTTCAGGCAATCCTGAATCTGTCTTCCACTTAGTTCTCCAATTTGTTTGAAATGTTTGTTTTTTGGTGCCGTAAATAAATAGCACTTGAATATAAATTTAATTTATTTAGTAAGGCCATTTTTACTTTTTGCAGAAAGGGTACACTCGCCAGCAGTTTTGCCAGGAGAGTACACCAAACAAAGGAGACAGGGTCATTTATGACCTGTCCCGTCTACCTTACTGCTGTGTCTGGTTTCCATTGACAGGAACAGGACCTCACATTTTGTATTTGTTTCGATTGGCTAGTAACTTAGAACTTTTTAAAAGAGGCATAGGTAGAGGGGAACAAAGGAAGGAGTAAGTAACTTGTAGAATGTTGAGAAAGGTAAAAACACTTTTAAATAAGGAAGAGGAACATGTAGTCCCAGCTACTTGGGAGGCTGAGGCAGGAGAATGGTGAGAACCCAGGAGGCGGAGCTTGAGTGAGCCGAGATCACGCCACTGCACTCCAGCCTGGGCAACAGAGTGAGACTCTGTCTCAAAATAAAGAAAGAGAAGTTATTATTTATTCCCAATTAGACAAAGTCGTTGAAGAGGAACCTCTATTTTACTTTTTACAAATTCCACTGAGTTCTGCTTCCTACCAACCTCAAGTCTCTGCCCTAAACTCTGAGGAACCTTCCAGGTTCATCTCCCTGGTCCCACTGCGTCCAAGACTCTATTTATTAACCACCATTTACAAGCATTTCTCTCTCACTGTGGACCCCACATCAGTTCCAGCCTGGACAAAACTCATTCCCAATCTTTGTGACCAAAGTTGTACTGAACTTTTATCTTCCCTTTCAGAAATTACCTATTATATTTTTACTAAATACTTATTCCAGCCTTCCCTTTACAGACACTGATCTCTTTCTTTTTCTGTGCATGTGCCTCTGCAAAACGTGCATTTGCAGATGTTCCAGTGTTCCAGAGCTTAGTCTATGGGTCTCTTCTCTTCTATGATTATATTTGCTCTTAGAGATCTCACCCAAGCTCGTGGCTTTTTTCTTTCCTTTTTTTCGATGAAGTTTCCCTCGTGTTGCCCAGGCTGGAGTTCAATGACACAATCTCGGCTCACTGCAATCACCACCTCCCAGGTTCAAGCAATTCTCCTGCCCCAGCCTCCCAAGTAGCTGGTATTACAGGCATGCGCCACCACGCCTGGCTAATTTTGTTTTGTTTTGTTTTGTTTTGTTTTTGAGACGGAGTCTCGCTCTGTTGCCAGGCTGGAGTGCAGTGGCCGGATCTCAGCTCACTGCAAGTTCCGCCTCCCAGGTTCACACCATTCTCCTGCCTCAGCCTCCCAAGTAGCTGGGACTACAGGCACCCGCCACCATGCCTGGCTAATTTTTTGTATTTTTTTTTTTTTTTAGTAGAGACGGGGTTTCACTGTGTTAGCCAGGATGGTCTTGATCTCCTGACCTCATGATCCGCCTGTCTTGGCCTCCCAAAGTGCTGGGATTATAGGCGTAAGCCACTGCACCTGGCCAAAATAAAATCACTCTTGTCACCACACTCTACCCCTCTAATGCATCTATTATAATCTGATGCACCTACTTCTGCAATGGCCCCTGAGCTTTGTGGGAGACACTGAAGTTATTTCCATGGCATGGGTGACATGTTGTCTCAGTTTGTTTTCTAGTTGTAAGCAGAGACTGCAGCAACAATACAACAGACAAGATATCATAGGTTGAATATAAGGCACAGAATTAAAAATGCCTTTGTCACCACGTTTACCCGTAGCCAAACCAGGAGGAGAGCCACTGGGAGAAAGAAAGGGTAGAGAAACACACTCTAGAAAGAGGTTCATTTCTCCTTCTGTAGGGCAGAGCACCAGGAGGAACAGAAGACTATGAGTGGAAATACAAATGCTTAGTAGATACTTGGTGGGAGAGTTCTTCTCCATCAAGCAGAATGACTGTGGTAGTTTCATCTCTGTTAGTGAGGACACAGGCAGCCTGAGGATTATGGCCTGAGGGTGCATACCAAACATGTTGCCCAAGGGACGAAGGTGCCAGTATTATGTGTAAGGCTACAGGAGCAACAAAAGACCATGTCAGACGGCTGACCGAGGTTCTCTTTAAAAGAAGCCTTGTTCCAATGTATTGGCGTGTGGAGCATTTTGGCCCAGACTCCAACAGGATCAATGCAGACCACTTACACTGGCCAGGAAATCCCTTGCTCTTTGGCAAGAAAGGCCCTATTCAACCTGGGGTAAGTTGCCAGTCCAACCCTCATTCAAGTGTCTCCTCCCCTTGCCGGGCGCTGTGGCTAACACCTGTAATCCCAGGACTTTGGGAGGCCAAGGCGGGCAGATCACCTGAGGTCAGGAGTTCAAGACCAGCCTGGCGAACATGGAGAAACCCCATCTCTACTAAAAATACAAAATTAGTTGGGGTGGTGGCACATGCCTGTAATCCCAGCTACTTGGGAGGCTGAGGCAGGAGAATAGCTTGAACCCAGGAGGCGGAGGTTGCCGTGAGCCAAGATCACGCCATTGCATTCCAGCCTGGACAACAAGAGCGAAACTCCGTCTTAAAAAAAAAAGAGGCCGGGCGCGATGGCTCAAGCCTGTAATCCCAGCACTTTGGGAGGCCGAGACGGGCGGATCACAAGGTCAGGAGATCGAGACCACCCTGGCTAACATGGTGAAACCCTGTCTCTACTAAAAAATACAAAAAACTAGCCGGGCGAGGTGGCGGGCGCCTGTAGTCCCAGCTACTTGGGAGGCTGAGGCAGGAGAATGGTGTGAATCCAGGAGGCGGAGCTTGCAGTGAGCTGAGATCCAGCCACTGCACTCCAGCCTGGGCGACAGAGCGAGACTCTGTCTCCAAAAAAAAAAAGAAAAAAAAGTGTCTCCTCCCGTGGATCAAGGTCTTGGGGAGTCCTAAATAACATTTGCTGTTGGCCTGTTATCAGCACTGGTAGACATGCATCTGGTCAGACTTTTTTTTTTTTGAGACAGAGTCTCACTCTGTCGCCCAGGATGGAGTGCAGTGGCATGATCTCAGCTCACTGCAACCTCCGCCTCCCAGGTTAAAACGATTCTCCTGCCTCAGCCTCCCAAGTAACTGGGACTGCAGGTGTGCACCACCATGCCCAGCTAAATTTTCTGTTTTTAGTACAGACAGGGTTTCACCATGTCGGGCAAGATGGTCTTGATCTCTTGACATTGTGATCTGCCTGCCTTGGCCTCCCAAAGTGCTGGGATTACAGGCATGAGCCACCACGTCCAGCCCAGACTTTCTTTGTAAGTGTGGTCAATAGACCCTCCCCAGTGGTGGTACTGAGTCCATGGTATGATACCTGCACAGAATGTATTTCAACCAAATTAAGATTTCTTTTTTTTTTCTTTTTTTTTTTGGAAATAGGGTCTTGTTCTGTGGCCCAAGCTGGAGTGCAGTGGTGCCATTATAGCTAACTGCAGCCTAGACCTCACGGGTTCAAGTGATGCTCCTGCCTCAGCCTCATAAGTAGCTGGGACTCCAGTTGTGTGCCACCACCATGCCCAGATTGCTCTCTCTCTCTTTTTTTTTTTTTTTTTTGTGGTAGAGACAGGATTGCACTATGTTGCCCAGCAGGCTGGTCTCCAATTCCTGGCCTCAAACAATTTTCCCACCTTGGCCTCCCAAAGCATCGGGATTGCAGATGTGAACCACCACCCCTGGCCCAAATTAAGGTTTCTTTTATTTTTTTGAGATGTTGTCTCCCTCTACCTCCCAGGCTGGAGTGCAGTGGCACGATCTCGGTTCACTGCAACCTCCCCCTCCCAGGTTCAAACAGTTCTCCTGCCTCAGCCTCCTGAGTAGCTAGGATTACAGGCGCACACTACCATGCCCGGGTAATTTTTGTATTTTTTAGTAGAGACGGGGTTTCTTTTTTTTTTTTTTTTTTTTTTTTTGAGGCGGAGTTTCGCTCTGTCGCCCAGGCTGGAGTGCAGTGGCCGGATCTCAGCTCACTGCAAGCTCCGCCTCCCAGGTTCACGCCATTCTCCTGCCTCAGCCTCCCGAGTAGCTGGGACTACAGGCGCCCGCCACCTCGCCCGGCTAGATTTTTTTTGTATTTTTTAGTAGAGACGGGGTTTCACCGGGTTAGCCAGGATGGTCTTGATCTCCTGACCTCGTGATCCGCCCATCTCGGCCTCCCAAAGTGCTGGGATTACAGGCTTGAGCCACCGCGCCCGGCCGAGACGGGGTTTCACCTTGTTGGCCAGGCTGGTCTCGAACTCCTGACCTCAAGTTATCCGCCTGCCTTGGCCTCCCAAAGTGCTGGGATTACAGGCATAAGCCATCTTACCCGGCCCTAATTAAGGTTTCTAATTAAGGCCAAATTAAGGTTTGCCTGAAGCAAAACCTTCTCCCACCCATGCAATGTTTTGGGTTGCAAAAATATTCACTGTGTGCCTTCAGATTGCTATTTTTTGTTTCAATAAACCTTGCCACTTGGGGATTATATGGCAAATGAAATATCTGGTCTATATCCCTTTCAAGTGCCCAATCTTGGACATCATGCCCAGTAAAATGTGTGCCTACATCACTACAAATGCATCAAGAGTATCCATATATTACACTGAGTTGTTCCAAGCCCTTAATGGTGGCTATTTGGTTTGCCCTTTTACAAGGGAAGTCCTGTAACCATCCTGTGGTGGTGTCTCCATGTTAGTATGTACTTCTATCCCAACCTTACTGGCGGAGGTCCATTGTAGTCTATCTGAAGCCTCTCACAGGAGTGGCTGTCCCATATATGTGTCCAGATCTATGTGGAATGCAGTGGGGGCACAGGTGGGATCAAACCGAACAGTGTGTTACTGCTGCTGCTAAGTCTGCATAGCAGAGGGGCAATCCTGCTCCCTTTGCTATTCGCCATTCCACTCATACACTCTGATGCCCACTGTATTTATGTGCCAATCAGCTAGCTCAGAGAATTTCAAGGGAGCCAGGGTTCTACTTTTTGCCATGGTACCAGCCTCCATGTTACAGGGGTGGGGGATGGGGGTTGAATCTGACCGGCGTGCAGAAACGTGATACATAGTTAGATTTGCAGTGAGTTCTTGTAGCTTTTCCCAAATATCTTTCCACATGGCAGCTTCCCACAGTATGTGCCAGTCATCCCAACCAACCGGGCAAGCCAAGTTATAAGGTCCTTTTTTTTTTTTTTTTTTTTTTTTTTTTTTACTGAGACAGGGTCTTGCTCTGTCACCTAGGCTAGAGTCCACTGGCACAATAATGTTTCGCTGCAGCCTCAACTTCCTGGGCCCAAGCAGTCCTCCTGCCTCAGTCTCCCTAGTAGCTGGGACTACAGGTATGCACCACAACACCGAGCCAATTTTTTTTTTTTTTTGAAACAGAGTTTCGCTCTGTCACCCAGGCTGGAATGCAGAGGCATGACTTGGCTCACTGCAACCTCCACCTCCCAGGTTCACGCCATTCTCCTGCCTCAGCCTCCCGAGTAGCTGGGACTATAGGCGCCCATCACCATGCCTGGCGAATTTTTGTATTTTTAGTAGAGACGTGGTTTCACTATGTTGGTCAGGCTGGTCTCGAACTCCTGACCTCTTGATCCACCCACCTCTGCCTCCCAAAGTGCTGGGATTACAGGCTTGAGCCACCGCGCCCGGCCAACACAGAGCCAATTTTTAATCTTTTTGTAGAGACGAGGGCCTCACTATCTTGCTCAGGCTGGTCTCAATCTCCTGAGCTCAAGTGATCTTGGCTCACAAAGTGCTGGTATTGTAGACATGAACCACCACTCCTGGCAAAGATCACTGAATACTGCGCAACTATTTGTACAGAGAACTATAGGCCATCGTTCATGGGTACAAACCAATTGTGCAGCTCAAAGTTCTGCCTATTGACTGCTTTGCTGCATTCTCAAACCATAAGGTATCTGCCTGTGTATGGGCAGCTGCAGCTACTGTGTGTCCATCCATACAGGTTACCTCTGCTCAACCCATCTCAGTACCAAGTGTTTTCAAGAATGAGGGTCATGCCTCCATGTACACACTCTGCAATAGGGGCAGCCCTGGTCTCATAGTGTACTAACTTTAAGATAGCGTGCACAGCCATGCACAGTGGCTCATGCCTGTAATCCCAGCATTTTGGGAGGCCAAGGCGGGTGGATCACCTGAGGTCGGGAGTCTGAGACCAGCCTGACCAGCATGGTGAAACCACGTCTCTACCAAAAAAAAAACCAAAAACAAAATTAGCCGGCTGTGGTAGCGCATCCCTGTAATCCCAGCTACTCGGGAGGCTGAGGCAGGAGAATCACTTGAACCTGGGAGGCAGAGGTTGCGGTGAGTCAAGATCTTACCATTGCACTCCAGCCTGGGCAACAAGAGCAAAATTCCGTCTCAAAAAAAAAAAAAGATAGCATGCAATTCGTCTCTCAACGGACTCATGGCGAGGGCACTACATTGTTGCAGGTATGCATGCCACTTTTGTAAAGTGGAGGCCTGGGCAATAGCTGAGGCAGTCCTGGCAAACAACGCTTCCATCCAGCCTTTGATAGGGAAACCTGTTTGTGTGTGTGTGTGTGTGTGTGTGTGTGTGTGTGTGTTTTGTTTTTGTTTTTGTTTTTTGAGACACGGTCTTGCTCTGTCGCCTAGGCTGGAGTGCAGTGGCACCATCAAAGCTCTCTGCAGCCTGGAACTCACAGCCTCGAGTGATCCTTCCCCTTCAGCCTCCCAAAGTGCTAGGGTTACAGGTTTGAGCTACCATGCCTGGCGAGGAGACTCGGCCTTACTATTATTGGCAAAGCAGCAGTTCTGGGTTTCACTTGCTACATCCCCCAGGATCTGTTGTTCAAGTGGGGAATTAGTGGGTTTCAGCACTATTGGTCCAGAGCTGTGACCAAAATCCTAGAGGAACTGCTTTCCCATGTTGGACTTGCCAGAGGGCCCAACTGGTCCCCTCAGCATTTATGGTCACATCTAAAGACATCGCCATCCTGGAAAAGGGGAACCTAAGGCTTTTACCTGAACCACTAGCATTTTAGCCTTCTCAAATGTTTCCTCTTGTTTTCTATACCAGCACTAACTAGATACCTTCTTTACTAGTCAGTGTAGGGGATATAAACATTAAGCTAAATGTGGAATGATGTCTGCTAGTATCCCAAAAGACTGAGGAAATTTTGTAACTGTTTACCTGTTTTAGGCATGGAAAATTTTTATATTTTGCCAATGATTGTGCCTGGGATAAGGTGTGTCTTAACCGATCAACTGACACTCTAAAGACTTTACAGATGGTCCTGGCCCTTGTATCTTTTGCAAGTTGATGGCCCATCCTCTGGATTGGAGAAGGGTGCACAAGTGTCAAGCTGTTGCTGTAACACTGACAAATCTTCAGAGATTAGCATAATATTGCCAATGTAATGAAACCATCTGACAGCAAGTGGTGGTGGAGATAGAGTCAAACCTCTAACAATCATACCATGACAAATAGTGAGTCTATGTAAATAACCTTGGGGCAACACTTGAAATGTCCATCTCGGCTGTCCCAAGTAAAAGCAAATTGGCCAGGCATGGAGGCTCATGCCTGTAATCCCAGCACTTTGGGAGGCCAAAGGCCAGAGGATCACTTGAGGTCAGCAGTTCGAGACCAGGCTGGCCAACATGGTGAAACCCTGTCTCTACTAAAATACAAAAATTAGCTGGGCATGGTGGCACACACCTGTAATCCCAGCTACGCAGGAGGCTGAGGCAGGAGAATCGCTTGAACAAGGGAGGTGGAGGTTACAGTGAGCTGAGATCACGCCACTGCACTTTACCATGGGCCACAAAGGGAGACTCTATCTCAAAAAACAAAACACAAAAACAGCCAGGCTTCGGTGGCTCACACCTATAATCCCAGCACTTTGGAAGGCCAAGATGGGTGGATCAACTGAGGTCAGGAGTTCCAGAACAGCCTGGCCAACATGGTGAAACCCCACCTCTAAAAATCAAGCATTAGCTGGGTGTGGTGGCGCCTGCCTGTAGTCCCAGCTACTCAGGAGGCTGAGACAGGAAAATTGCTTGAACCCAAGAGGTGGAGGTTTCAGTGAGCCAAGATCACGCCACTATACTCCAGCCTAGGCGACAGAATGAGACTCTGTCTCGAAACAACCAACCACCAACAACAACAAACAACAAAAAAACCCTAGCAAATTGGTCCTGTGAGTCAGGATGCAAAGGGATGCTAAAGAAGACATTAATGGCCAGGTGTGGTGGCTCACGCCTGTAATCCCAGCACTTTGGGAGGCCGAAGTGGGCAGATCACCTGAGGTCAGGAGTTCAAGACCAGCCTGGCCAACATCATGAAACCCCGTCTCTACTAAAACTACAAAAAATTAGCTGGGCGTGGTGACAGCGGCTGTAATCCCAGCTACTCAGAAGGCTGAGGCATTAGAATCGCTTGAACCCAGGAGGCAGAGGTTGCAGTGAGTCGAGATCGTACCGTTGAACTCCAGCTTGGGCAACAAGAGTGAAACTCTGTCTCAAAAAAAAAAAAGAAGAAGAAGAAGAAGAAGAAGAAGACATTAGCATCTGGGTGCATTGGCTCACGCCTGTAATCCCAGAACTTTGGGAGGCCAAGGCAGGCAAATCACCTGAGGTCAGGAGTTCGAGACCAGCCTGACCAACATGGAGAAAACCCGTTTCTACTAAAAATACAAAATTAGCCAGGCGTAGTGGCGCGTGCCTGTAATCCCAGCTATTTGGGAGGCTGAGGCAGGAGAATTGCTTGAACCCAGGAGGCAGAGGTTGTGGTGAGCCAAGATCATGCCATTGCACACCAGCCTGTGCGACAAGAGTGAAACTCTGTCTCAAAGAAAAAAAAGACATTAGAGAAATCTAACATGACATGGGTTTAGTTGCATTCTGCACCTGTGTCCACTAAAGTCAAGGTTCTCTGTGTGTTTTTTGGACTCTAATAGATTGTGAGCTCCACATGGGACCTATGGCTGCCCTCTACTGCTTGTAGGTGAAGGTAACCTTGGCCCCATCCCTGGTCTTCAGGCTGGAGAGGAGTCCACCTTTGGAATCTTGGAATGCAGAGTTTAGGATTTTCTTTTTCTTTTTCTTTTTCTTTTTTTTTGAGGCGGATTCTCCCTCTGTCACCCAGGCTGGAGTGCGGTGGCATGATCTTGGCTCACTGCAACCTACATCTCCCGGGTTCAAGCAATTCTCCTGCCTCAGCCTCCCAAGTAGTTGAGACTACAGGCATGTGCCACCACGCCTGGCTAATTTTTTATATTTTTAGTAGAGACGGGGTTTCACTGTGTTAGCCAGGATGGTTCTTTTTTTGTTTATTTTGTTTTGAGACAGAATCTCACTCTGTTGCCCAGGCTGGAGTGCAGTGGCACAACCTCAGCTCACCGCAGGCTCCACCTCCTAGGTTCAGTCAATTCTTCTGCCTCAGCCTCCAGAGTAGCTGGGACTATAGGTACATGCCACCATGCCGTTTTTTGTATTTATAGTAGAGTCAGGGTTTCACCGTGTTGGCCAGGGTGGTCTCGAGCTCTTAACCTCAGGTGATTTGCTTGCCTCGACCTCCCAAAGTGCTGGAATTACAAGCATGAACTACCGCGACTGACCAAGTTTAGGGTTTTTTACATGGAGTTTCTTTTGTTACTTTCCCCTTTCCTGGTGGGGCACTAGGGAGGGGCCTAATTTGTTGGTCAAGAGTCAGGTCTTTCCAAAGGCCCACCAACATTGCATTTGGCTGTGGATCTGTTTTCTCTTTTTCTTTTTTCCCTTTTTTTGTCTTGTCTTTGTCTCACTCTGTCACCTAGGCTGGAGTGCAGTGGCCTGATCTCGGGTCACTGCAGTCTCTGTCTCCTGGGTTCAAGTGATTCTCCTGCCTCAGCCTCCTGAGTAGCTGGGATTACAGGCGCCTGCCACCGTGCCCAGCTAATTTTTGTATTTTTAGTAGAGATGGGATTCACAATCTTGGCCAGGCTAGTTGAACTCCTGACCTCATGATCCACCCACCTCGGCCTCCCAAAGTGCTGGAATTACAGGCATGCACCACTGTGCCCAGCCTATTTTCTCTTTTTCTATCTTGGGTGAAATCAAATTATACCACATTTGTTTCCTGGTAATCCTAATTGGGCTTTTTTGGCTTCCCTTTTTGGTCTAGCAGACTTGGTTTTTAAATTTAATTTAATTTAATTTTCTAGTAACCAATCTGACTTTATCTTTTCCTTGTTCTGTCTCTCCAAGATTAGCTATGGTTTATCGCACATTATATATATCTTGTCCCATAAGGGGGCTCAAGAGGGATAAGAGAAGGCCATGCCACTCTTGGGAAGCATTCTGTAACAATTTTCTTTTCACGCCTGTGGTAAGCACAGTCTTTTCTGGTCCTTCAAATTGTCGGGGCTGGACCCAGTGGCTGACTGAGCAAGGTGGTTCATGCCTGTAACCCCAGCACTTTGGGAAGCAGAGGCAGGAGGATTACTTGAGGTCAGGAGTTTGGGACCAACCTGGCCAACATGGTGAAACCCATCTCCACTAAAAATACAAAAATTAGCAGGGCATGGTGGTGGGCACCTGTAATCCCAACTACTTGGGAGGCTGAAGCAGGAGAATCTCTTGAACCAGGGAGGCAAGAGACTGCAGTGAGATGAGATCACACCACTGCACTCCATCCTGGGTGACAGAGTGAGACTCCATCTCAGGGGAAAAAAAAAAAAAAAAAAAAAATTGTTGGGCCTACTGCATGCCCCACTCTCTTAAAGTGCTCTGTGCTTCTTCCAAAGACTCCCATGGTGAGCTGTGTCCAGAGAAGTCTCTTTTATTTGACTGAGCCTCTCTCATGGTCACTATAATCCCAGTCCACAAGTCTACAGTTACCCAAGACAGTTCTAGCATAATACAAACACTGTCTCAAAGTGAGATGAGTTGGTTATATTAATCATTTTTTTCAGCTTTGTTCTCTGCTAGAGAAATGCCATCCCTACCAGTGTCCCATAGCCGCACCATCCATGTGGCTGAGCTTTCTCTCAGCAGCTGTTTGGAAATTTTTGCTAGGTCTAATGATTCTTCTGAGGAGTAATCTTGGATCATCGAAGATTCCTGCAGAGGCTATTGCTTATGGCCAGGATGTACATATTGGGCTTTTGCTTTCTGCTGCATGCCTTCAAAAGGGGATGATAATTATCCTCCACCTCCCAGATAACCTCTGTGTCTTTATCTGGCTCACTAGCTGGTTCCCAACAATTCCAAATATTTGCATCCCAGTCTGGTTTGGCAAGGGCAGCCTGCATTAGCACAGCTTTCTCCCTCCCAACTGTACAAAGTGTCAAGCTAAGGTTTCCAACTGTGCCTCCTGTGTTTCAAGCTTATCTGCCAAACCAGACACTAACACAGATGTGGAAGTCTTTTTTTTTTTTTTTTTTTTGTGACGGAGTTTCACTCTTGTTGCCCAGACTGGAGTGCAATGGCGCAATGGTGGTTCAATGCAGCCTCCGCCTCCCGGGTTCAAGCGATTCTACTGCCTCAGCCTCCTGAGTAGCTGGGATTACAGGCTCACACCACCACGCCTGGCTAATTTTTTTGTATTTTTAGTAGAGATGAGGTTTCACCAAGTTGGCCAGGCTGGTCTCAAACTCCTGATCTCAGGTGACCCACCCACCTCAGCCTCCCAAAGTTCTGGGATTACAGGCAGGAGCCACTGTGCCCGGCCTGGAAGTTCTTATATCCCTTTCTAATTGCAATTCTTCTAACTTTCAGATATTTGCTGTAGCTGCTACCTGTACTTCTTTTTTTTTTTTTTTTTTTTTGAGATGGAGTCTAGCTCTGTCGCCCAGGCTGGAGTGCAGTGGCCGGATCTCAGCTCACTGCAAGCTCCGCCTCTTGGGTTCACGCCATTCTCCCGCCTCAGCCTCCCGAGTAGCTGGGACTACAGGCGCCCGCCACCTCGCCCGGCTAGTTTTTTTGTATTTTTTAGTAGAGATGGGGTTTCACCGTGTTAGCCAGGATGGTCTCGATCTCCTGACCTCGTGATCCGCCCGTCTCGGCCTCCCAAAGTGCTGGGATTACAGGCTTGAGCTACCGCGCCCGGCCGCTACCTGTACTTCTATGGTCGCTGAAATAGACCATAACAGTGGCCAAGTCACTGTCATAGCAGCTCACTGACCTTTCTCACCACAGTGAGTCATATGGCTTTTTACAAATCCCCAAGATTTCCCCAGGGATGCTTCTTTCTTCTTGCTCATGCTTTGGTTTCCTGGCTCCTGACTGGATCACCACTTGTTTCATGTAAGGGCTATATATGCAAAGCCATCCTCAAATGCAGAAGAGCTGAGAAATTAAAAAAGGGGGCAGATAAATCCAGTTTGTCAGTACGGGATGACTTATTGGGAGAATTTACAGACAGAAGCATGGTCTTGGGCAGCTACAGACAGGTAGAGCTCTTCACCTCAAACCCCCAGGTCCAGGGCTTAGATCTTGGGGAAAGGTAACTGTGCTCTGGAAGGAATTTGTAGGTGGCTATGATGTACCAAGGGTTGCTTTGAAGGAAAGGTGAAACTTACAATGAATAGGTATCCTATATAAAGAGTAATACATCACCTAGACATTTTGGAGGCATTCCCAGACTCGGGGTTAGTCAGCGAATTAGCATTTCAGATAAAGTTATTCTTATCCCCAAAATGACAAACGACTTTTGAGTACAGACAACGTAAAATTACCATACAGACCATATATAATAATAACTACCTAAAAAGCCTTCTTTGAAAGCTTTCCCTCATTTGACACGTACCCCAACATGTTATGAAATGGGGGGAAATTATGTATCTTTTAATAAGTATTGTCTTGCACCTTAGCTATCTTTTTTGTTTGTTTGTTATTTATTTGCGACAGAGTTTCGCTCTTGTTGCCCAGGCTGGAGTACAATGGTGCGATCTGGCTCACTGCAACCTCCACCTCCCAGGTTCAAGAGATTCTCCTGCCTCAGCCTCCTGAGTAGATGGGATTACAGGCATGTGCCACCATGCCCGGCTAATTTTGTATATTTAGTAGAGACGGGGTTTCTCCATGTTAGTCAGACTGGTCTCGAACTCCCAACCTCAGGTGATCCGCCCTTCTTGGCCTCCCAAAGTTCTGGGATTACAGGCATGAGCCACCACATCAGCCTGTTTTTGTTTTTTTTAATTGAAATGGAGTCTTGCTCTGGTGCCCAGGCTGGGGTTCAGTGACACAATCTCAGCTCATTGCAACCTCTGCCGCCCGGGATCAAGCGATTCTCCTGCCTCAACCTCCTGAGTAGCTAGGATTACAGGCACCCACCAACACGCCTGGCTAATTTTTGTGTTTTTAGTAGAGACTGGGTTTTGCCATGTTGGCTAGGCTGGTCTCGAAATCCTGACCTCAGGTGATCCGCCCTCCTCAGCCTCTCAAAATGCTGGGATTACAGGCGTGAGCCACTGCGCCTGGCCAGATCTTAGCTATCTTTGTCTTCTATTATGCAGTCTATTTTAGACCACAGATCATTAATTTTTCTTTTATTTTGTTTTCTTCTGAAACAGTCTTGCTCTGCCGCCCAGGCTGGAGTGCAGTGGCACAATCTCAACTCACAACAATCTCCGTGTCCTGGGTTCAGGCAATTCAACTGCCACAGCCTCATGAGTAGCCTCTCCTGCCACAACCTCATGAATAGCTGGGATTACCAGTGTGCGACAGCACACCCAGCTAATTTTTAAATTTTTAGTAGACATGGGGTTTCCCCATGTTGGCCAGGCTGGTCTAGAACTCCTGACCTCAAATTATCCACCCTGCCTGGCCTCCCAAATTACTGTGATTATACGCATGAGCCACCACACCCAGCCAATTCATTTTCTTTAATATAAAATTTAGAGGCGGGCGCAGTGCCTCATGCCTGTAATCCCAGCATTCTGGGAGGCTGAGGTGGGCGGATCAGGAAGTCAGGAGTTTGAGACCAGCCTGACCAACATGGTAAAACCCCATCTCAAAAAAAAAAAATTTAAAAATTAGCTGGGCGCAGTGGTGCATGCCTGTAGTCCCAGCTACTCAGAAGACTGAGGCTGGAGAATCGCTTGAACCCAGGAAGCAGAGGTTGTGGTGAGCTGAGATTGCACCACTGTACTCCAGCCTGGGTGACAGAGTGAGACTGTCTTTTTTTTTTTTTTTTTTTTGAGACGGAGTCTTGCTCTGTCACCCAGGCTGGAGTGCAGTGGCCAGATCTCAGCTCACTGCAAGCTCCGCCTTCCGGGTTCACGCCATTCTCCTGCCTCAGCCTCCCGAGTAGCCGGGACTACAGGCGCCCGCCACCGCACCCAGCTAATTTTTTGTATTTTTTTGGTAGAGACGGGGTTTCACCGTGTTAGCCAGGATGGTCTCGATCTCCTGACCTCGTGATCCGCCCGTCTTGGCCTCCCAAAGTGCTGGGATTACTGGCTTGAGCCACTGCGCCTGGCCAACTCTGTCTTAAAAAATAAATAAAAATAAGCCGACCGGGCATGGTGGCTCATACCTGTAATCCCAACACTTTGGAAGGCCGAGGCAGGCAGATCACCTGAGGTCAGGAGTTCAAGACCAGCCTGGCTAACATGGTGAAACCCCATTTCTACCGAAAATACAAAAAATTAGCCAGGCATAATGGCACGTGCCTGTAATCCCAGCTACTCGAGAGGCTGAGGCAGGAGAATCGCTTGAACCCGGGAGGTGGAGGTTGCAGTGAGCCGAGATTGTGTCATTGCACTCTAGCTTGAGCAACAAGAGCGAAACTCTGCCTAAATAAATAAATAAAAATTAGAGACATTGTCTTTCTATGTCACCCAGGTTAGTTTAAAACTCCTGGGCTCAATCAATCCTCCTGTCTCAGCCATCCAAAGTGATGGAATCACAGGTGTGAGACACCATGCTCAGCTCATTAACTTTTATTTATTTATATTTATCAGAAATAAGCATCATATATTACAGATGCCTTATTCATTTAAAAAACTTTAGGGAACAGCCAGGCACGGTGGCTCACACCTGTAATCCCAGCACTTTGGGAGGTCAAGGCGGGCGGATCATAAGGTCTGGAGTTCGAGACCAGCCTGGCCAACATGGTGAAACCCCGTCTACTAAAGATATAAAAAATTATCTGGGTATGGTGCTGCCTGCCTGTAATCCCAGATACTGGAGAGGCTGGGGCAGAATTGCTTGAGCCTGGGAAGTGGAGGTTGCAGTGAGCTGAATTCGCACCATTGCACCTCAGCCTGGGCAACACGGCGAGACTGTGTCTCAAAAAAAAAAAAAATTGGGGGTCTGCTGGGCACAGTGGCTCACGCCTGTAATCCCAGCACTTTGGGAGGCTGAGGTGGGTGGATTACCTGAGGTGAGGAGTTCGACACCACCCTGGCCAAATGGGGAAATCCCATCTCTAGTTTAAAAAAATAATAATAATACAAAAAAAAAAGCCCGTCTTGGAGGCAAGTGCCTGTAATCCCAGCTACTCGGGAGGATGAGGCAGGAGAATCACTTGAACCTGGGAAGCAGAGGGTGCAGTGAGCCAAGATCTTGCCATTCCACTCCTGCCTGGGCAACAAGAGGGAAACTCCGTTTTAGCCGGGCATGGTGGCGGGCGCCTGTAATCCCAGCTACTCAGGAGGCTGAGGCAGGAGAATCGCTTGAACCCAGGAGGCAGAGGTTGCAGTGAGCCAAGATCGTACCACTGCACTCCAACCCGGGCTACAGAGCGAGACTTTTTGTCTCAATAATAATAATAAAGAAACAGGATGTCTTCATTCTCTTTTATAGTCACATAAAGTACAGGATTTTAGTACATCAGAAGAAATGACATGACAAATCCCAGAAGCATACACAAGAATTTGTCAGCCATGATGATCTCTGAGGAGGGGGATGAATGAAAGATGAGGAGCTGCACATTGTTTTTGAGACAGAGTCTCACTCTGTTACCCTGGCTTGAGTGTAGTGGCGTGATCTTGGCTCAGTGCAACCTTCGCCTCCTGTGTTCAAATGATTCTTCTGCCTCAGCCTCCTGAGTAACTGTGACTACAGGCGTGCACCACCACACCCAGCTAATTTTTGTATTTTTAGTAGAGACGGGGTCTCACCATCATGACTTGGCTGCTCTGGAACTCCTGACCTTGTTCATGATCCACCTGCCTCGGCCTCCCAAAGTGCTGGGATTATAGGCGTGAGCCATCATGGCAGGCCAATTTTTTATTTTTAGTAGAGACAGGGTTTCACCATGTTGGCCAGGCTGGTCTTGAACCCCTGACTTCAAGTGACCCACTTGCCTTGGCCTTCCAAATTGCTGGGATTACAGCTGTGAGCCACTGCACCCAGCCCCGACTCCTTTTTTGTTTTGTAGAGAGGAGGGCTCACTATATTACCCAGGTGAGTTCAATCTCCAGGGCTCAAGCAATCCACATGCCTTTAGTTTCCCAAAGTGCTGGGATTACAGGCATGAGCCACTGCACCCAGTTGAAAGCAGGGACTTAAAAAAAAAGTTTCAGATTTATCTTTTATTTTGGCTTGAGTAATATGGTTATTATTATATTTTTTTCATGAAAATTGCCCAGGCCAGGCGCAGTGCATCACGCCTATAATCCCAGCAACTTGGGAGGCTAAGGCGGGTGGATCATGAGGTCCAGAGATCAAGACCATCCTGGCCAACATGGTGAAACCCTGTCTCTACTAAAAGTACAAAATAATTAGCTGGGTGTGGTGGTGCATGCCTGTAGTCCCAGCTACTTGGGAGGCTGAAGCAGGAGAATCGTTTGAACCCAGGAGGCGGAGATTGCAGTGAGTCGAGATCACACCACTGTACTCCAGCCTGGCAACAGAGCAAGACTCCGTCTCAGAAAAAAAAAAAAAAAAAAAAAAAACCACAGAAAACTGCCCAGGCACGGTGGCTTATGCATGTAATCCCAACACCTTGGAGGCTAAGGTAGGGGTATCCCTTGAGGGCAGATGTTCAAGACTGACCTAGGCAACATATTGAGATCCCATCTCTGAAAAAAAAAAAAAAAAAAAAACTTGGGTGTGGTGGCATGCGCTTGTAGTCCCAGCTACTTGGGAGGCTGAGTAGGAGGGGATGGCTTGAGCCCATGAGTTCAAGATTGCAGTAAACTAAGATTGCACCACTGCACTCCAGCTTGGGTGACAGAGCAAGACCCTGCCTCAAAAAAAATAAAATGAAATGAAAACGGGACATGTTTTGGTCAAGTCTTTTTCTACAGCCCACCAAATCTATACATTAAATATCTAACACCACAAATGGGCATGGTGACTCAAGCCTTTAATCTCAGCACTTTGGGAGGCTGAGTCAGGAGGGTTGCTTGAGTCCAGGAGTTTGAGACCAATCTGAGCAACATAGTGAGATCCATGGTGAGCCTGGCCAAACTGGTGAAACCCTGTCTCCACTAAAAATATGAAAATTAGCTTGGCGTGATGGCATGTACATGTAATCCCCGTTACTGGGGAGGCTGAGGCAGGAAGATTGCTTAAACCTGGGAGGTGGAGGTTACAGGGAGCCAAGATATCGACATTGCACTGTAGCCTGGGTGATGGAGTAAGACTCCATCTTAAAAAAAAGAAAAGACAACCCCATGCAACGTATACAATTTGGTGAGTAACTGGAGTAGAATGTGTGAGAATTGCAATGAGAGAGACATAGAAATGTTGCAGAAGCAGCTCAGAGATCCATAAGGCTATGGAGCTCCTAATTCTGCCTCAGTAATTATATAAGGTTTCACAGACTTGGAGCTCTGTGAGTCGGGTTTTGAGGAATAAGGACAAGTTTGCCAGGTTGATAAGAACGAAAATTAGTCTGGACATGGTGGATCACGCCTGTAGCGCTAGCAAATTTGGGAGGCTGAGGCTGGCAGATTGCCTGAGTTCAGGAGTTCGAGACCAGCCTGGGCAACATGGTGAAACCGTGTCTGTACTACAAATACAAAAAATAGGCTGGACATGGTGGCTTATGCTGTAATCCCAGCTCTATAGGAGGCCGAGGCAGGTGGATCATGAGGTCAGGAGTTCAAGACCAGCCTCGCCAACATGGTGAAACCTCGTCTCTACTAAGAACACAAAAATTAGCTGGGTACGGTGGTACGTGCCTGTAATCGTAGCTACTCAGGAGGCTGAGGCAGGAGAATCACTTCAACTGGGGAGGCGGAGGTTTCCATGAGCTGAGATTGTGTCATTGCATTCCAGCCTAGATAACAAAGCAAGACTCTGTCTCAAAAAAAAAAAAGAAAGAAGAAAGAAAGAAGAAGAAGATGAAGACTGGGCGTGGTGGCTCACGCCCGTAATCCCAGTGCTTTCAGAGGCCAAAGCAGGTGCATCAAGAGGTCAGGAGTTCGAGATTAGCCATTAGCCTGACCAACACGGTGAAACCCATCTCTACTAAAAATACAGAAATTAGCCAGGCATGGTGGTACATGCCTGTAATCCCAGCTACTCAGGAGGCTGAGGCAGGAGAATCACTTGAATCTGGGAGGTGGAAGTTGCAGTGAGCCAAGATCGCACCACTGCACTCCAGCCCTGGCCACAGAGCGAGACTCTGTCTCAAAAAAAAAAAAAAAAAAAAAAAAAGAGACAAAAAAAGAAAGTTAGATAAGGGAAGAAGAGGACAGGCAGGAGGAAGAAGGACATTCTAGGCAGATCTGCATCCATCCCTCTGTCCCAACATTTCCATCATCTCCATTCACAAAGCCGGAGAAAATGTTAGGAGAAACTCATGAGGTAACTAAGATAGGTTTTATTAAGATAACTTTTTTTTTTTTTTTTTGAGACAGGGTCTTGTCAAGGTCTGTCTCCCAGGCTGGAATGCGGTACCACGATCTCAGCTCACTGCCACTTCTGCCTCCTGGGTTCAAGTGATTCTCCTGCCTCAGCCAACAAGTAGCTGGGATTACAAGCGCCTGTCACCATATCCAGCTACTTTTGTATTTTTAGTAGAGGAAGGGTTTCACCATGTTGGCCAGTCTGGTCTAGAACTCCTGTGCTTATGCGATCCATCCACCTGGACCTCCCAAAGTGCTGGAATTTCAGCCGTGAGCCATTGCTTGGCCACTCATTCAGTCATTTTTAGTGCCTGAATAGGCATGTGTGGAGGTTACGACATACAACATAAATGAAGCGTCAGAGGGGAGGAAGTCTCAGCATCACTCAGGTGAAAATGAATGGAAAATAGAGCAGGAACACAAGACATGGCTTCAGAGTTTAGTGGTAATACCAGAGCTACAAACCAGGACTAGAAATTCAGCTTCAGAAGTCTTCTGAGACCAGGACTCTTGAAGGGCTTGCAGTACCAGGAAGTCTCCAAAGGAGGGAGCAGGTAGAGAGAGAAGATGGTGAAGACAATTTGGTTGGACATGTAGGTGGCCTATTAGCTGTCACAGAGATCCAGGGAGGAAGCATTTTTAAACAAAGGAGAATGAAGATGTGGTGACTATAGCCTTAGGAGAGTGCAACAGTGGACTCAGGAATAAATGAGTATTGTAGAAAAAAGAAGCAGCAAATAGAAATTCTTGGCTGGTCATAATGGCTTCATGGCTGTAAATCCCAGCACTTTGGGAGTCTGAGGTGGAAGGATCACTTGGGGCTGGGAGTTCATGACCAGCCTGGGCAACAGAGCAAGATCCCATCTCTAAAAAAAAAAAATTATTATTTTTGAGATAGAGTCTGGCTCTGTCAGACGCCGGGTGTGGTGGCTAACACCTCTAATCCCAGCACTTTGGGAGGCTGAGGCGGGCAGATCACGAGGTCAGAAGTTCAAGATGAGCCTGGCCAACATGGTGAAACCCCGGAAACCCCGTCTCTTTTTTTTTTTTTTTTTTTTTGTTATGAGTCTCACTCTTTTTGCCCAGGCTGGAGTGCAGTGGTGCAATCTTGGCTCACTTCAACCTCTGCCTCCTGGTTTCAAGCGATTCTCCTGCCTCAGGTTTCAGAGTAGCTGGGTGGGGAGGTGGCAGCTACAGGCGGCCCCCACCATGCCAGGCTAGTTTTGTATTTTTGGTAGAGACGGGGTTTCACCATGTTGGCCAGGCTGGTCTTGAATTCCTGACCTCATGATCGCCTGCCTTGGCCTCCCAAAGTGTTGGGATTACAGGTGTGAGCCACCTCGCCCTGCTGAAACCCTGTCTCTACTAAAAAGTACAAACATTAGGCTGGGCATTAGACTTGCCTGTAGTCCTAGCTACTTGGGAGGCTGAGGCGGGGGATCACTTGAAACTGGGAGGGAGGCTGAGGCTGCAATAAGCTGTGATCATACCAGTCCACTCCAGCCTGGGCTACAAGAGACCTTGTCAAAGAGAGAGAAGGGAAGGGGAGGGGTGGGGAGAGGAGCTGCGGGAGAGATTCTCAGGGAAAGAAATAAGAAAACAAGGTCAAGTAAAGGGACCACCTGGGAATGGTAAGCACAAAAGATCTATAAACAGCAGAGGAGAAGGAATTAATGAAGAGGAGACTGTGACAATGCTAGAAAGACAGGGACTCATTAATGGAGTAAGAGGTGCTTAGATAAAGTAACATACACGCTATGGGTTCAAGGATACAAGCTAATGGGCAGCCACATAACATAGAGAAGAAACTTCAAGTAAGAAAAGAAATTGCACGCTGAGGAAAGGAAAGAAAGGTAAGTAAGAAATCTCTGTTGTCCCACTACTCAGAAGGCTGAGGCAGGAGGATCACTGGAGTCCAGGAGGTGGAGATTGCAGTGAGCTATAATCACACACGGTACTTCAGCCCAGATGACAGCTAGAAACTATTGCTTTTTCTTGAGACGGAGTCTTGCTCTGTTGCCCAGGCCGGAGTGCAGTGGCCAGATCTCAGCTCACCACAACCTCTGCCTCCCAGGTTCAAGCGATTCTCCTGCCTAAGCCTCCCCAGTAGCTGGGACTACAGGCACCCACCACCACACCTGGCTAATTTTTTTTTTTTTTGAGACGGAGTCTTGCTCTGTCGCCCAGGCTGGAGTGCGGTGGCCCGATCTCAGCTCACTGCAACCTCTACCTCCTAGGTTCAAGCAATTCTCCTGCCTCAGCCTCCTGAGGAGCCGGGATTACAGGCATGCACCACCACGCCTGGCTAATTTTTGTATTTTTTTTTTTTAGTAGAGATGGGGTTTCACCATGTTGGTCAGTCTGGTCTTGAACTCCTGATCTCGTGATCTGCCTGCCTCAGCCTCCCAAAGTGCTGAGATTATAGGCGTTAGCCACCATGCCCGGCCACACCCAGTTATTTTTTTGTATTTTTAGGTGTGAGCCACCTCACCCGGCCGAAACTTGATTTTTAGCAATTTTTATTTTATTTTATTTAAAATTTAATTTATTATTTAATAAGATAAAATAAGTATTTTAAAACCTATTCCTGGCCAGGCATAGTGGTTCACGCCTGTAATCCCAGCACTTTGGGGGGCCCAGGCGGGTGAATCGTGAAGTCAGGAGTTCGAGACCAGCCTGGCCAAGATAGTGAAATCCCTTCTCTACTAAAACTACAAAAAAAAAAAAAAAAAAAAAAATAGCCAGGCGGGGTGGCAGGCCCCTGTAATCCCAGCTACTCAAGAGGCTGAGGCAGGAGATCACTTGAACCAGGGTGGCAGAGGTTGCAGTGAGCCAAGATCGTACCACTGCACTCCATCCTGGACAACAGAGTGAGACTCCATCTCAAAAAAAAAAAAAATATATATATATATATATATATAGTTTATTTCTTTAATTTTCCATGGAATCTTATGAGACCACCGACGACCTCTGGTAAGGAGTGAACTACTGTGATATGAAATACATTTAGTCTGAGTCCCCAGCTCCTGTCACACAGCTCCTAAAACCGTAGGAATTTCCTGAGTGCTAGGAATGTCTTAGCAAACCCCTTCATCACACCAGAGTTTATGCTAAAGAAGTGATTCAGGGTGGGGTCCCAAGGTAGCCTTAGGCTGGGGCTGCTCAACGGGTGATTAGAGGATTGGAAAGGCAGAGGGGGTGGGGAAGGGAGGGGTTCCGGAGAGGATGCTCTATAGAGACTTTTGAACAGGGAGTCGCTGAACATTTGGAGTTGCTGGGAGGTTGTTGTTCGCAGTCAGGGTACGGAAGCTTTGTGACAATCAAGCCCTTTGCATGTCTTCTTGGAGTGATCATCTGTGTCCTTCATAATACATTGGTAAACGTAAGTAGAGCATTTCCCCTGAGTTCTGTGAACCATCCTAGCAAATTATCAAACTCGAGGAGCAGGGTAGTGGGACCCCTGATTTATAGGCAGTCAGAAGCACAGGTCACTGTCTGGGACATGTAATTGGTATCTCAAAATGGCGGCAGTCTTGTGGGACTGAGCCCCTATCTGTGGGCTCCAGATACCATCAGAATTGAATTGAGTTAGAGGATACCCAGTTGGCGTCTGCTGGAGAGTTTTGGGGGGTGTGTGTGTGTGTGAAAACCCCCATAAATCTGATAAATATTCTGAGCTGCATTCAGTGCGAGTGGAGAGAAAAAACTTTTTTCCCTTAATTTGTGACCAATAAATGCCAATTCTTAAACATCTGCTCAGTGCAAATTCTCTCCTCTGGTAGTTCTCTGGTCATTCCCTTGGGTCCTTTCTTCCCCCCCCCCCCCCCCCCCCCCCGCCCCATAAGATGTTGTTTCACTCTGTTGCCCAGGATGGAGTACAATGGTGCAATCTTGGCTCACTGCAACATCCACCTCCTGGATTCAAGCGATTCTCTTGCCTCAGCCTCCCGAGTAGCTAGAATTACAGGCATCCACCACCACGCCCGGGTAATATTTTGTATTTTTAGTAGAGACGGGGTTTCACCATGTTGGGCCGGCTGGTTTTGAACTCCTGACCTCAGGTGAGCAACTGGCCTCAGCCTCCCAGAGTGCTGGGATTATAGGCCTGAGCCACCACGCACGGCCTCTTTTCTAAGAATTATTTCATTTTATTTTATTTTTTTGGCAGAGTCATGCTCTGTCACCCAGTCTGGAGCCCACTGATGCCATTACAGCTCACTGCAGCCGTCAACTCCTGGGCTCAAGCAATCCTCCTGCCTCAGCCGCCTGGGTAACTGGGACTACAGGTGTAAGCCACAGCGCCCGGCCTCCTTGAGTTTTTTCTACTTGACATTTTTCTTTCTCCTTTGGATTCTTAGCCGATGTGACAGCATTAGATCTTTACCAATGCTACTGCTGGCTTCTGCTGCTTCTTTATTCTTGGTCTCAAACTCCTGACCTCGTGGCCAGGCGCTGTGGCCCACGCCTGTAATCCTAGCACTTTGGGAGGCTGAGGTGGGTGGATTGCCTGAGCTCAGGGGTTTGAGACCAGCCTGGACAACATGGTGAAATCCCGTCTCTACTAAAATACAAAAAAAATTAGCTGGGCGTGGCGATGTGCGCCTGTAGTCCCAGCTACTCTTGAGGCTGACGCAGGAGAACTGCTTGAATCTGGGAGGCGGAGATTGTAATGAGCTGATCACGCCACTGCACTCAAGCCTGGGCGACTGAGGGAGATTCCGTCTCAAAACAAAACAAAACTCCTGACCTCGTGATCCACCCGCCTCAGCCTCCTAAAGTGGTAGGATTACAGGCATGAGCCATGGCGCCCAGCCTATTTTATTTTTTATTTTATTTGTTTATTTACTGAGTTAGGGTCTTCCTATGTTGCTCAGGTTGGTCTCAAACTCCTCCCATGTCAGCATCCTAAGTAGCTGGTCCCCAGGCACGGGCCATCTAGCCCCAATTCATTTCTCTCTCTCTCTCTCTCTCTCTCTCTAATCAGATGCTGATCGCCTTATAGGAAATAATGAGTCTGTCTTCCTTAGTTACTATATAATTTATACTACCAGGACCGTATAAGATTCCTAACACTTAGTATTGCCAAATTTTAAAATTTTGTCCAATGGAGATTATATTCTTTTTTTTGAGACGGAGTCTTGGTCTGTCACCCAGGCTGGAGTGTAGTGGTGTGATCTCAGCTCACTGCAACCTCTGCCTCCCGGGTTCAAGCAATTCTCCTGCCTCAGCCTCCCCAGTAGCTGGGATTACAGGCGCCCACCACCATGCCTGGCTAATTTTTGTATTTTTAGTAGAGACAGGGTTGCACCTTCTTGGCCAGGCTGGTCGTGAGCTCCTGACCTCGTGATCCACCTGTCTTGGCCTCCCAAAGTGCTGGGATTACAGGTGTGAGCCACGATACCCCACTGAGGTTATATTCTTTAGGAAAGAATCTCTGTGTGTATATGTGTGTTTGAGGAGGTTATGCTATATTATACATATAATTTCCACCCCTGTCAGGTCACTAACTAAGACAATTTAGTAAGCAGAGTAGCTAAGCTGTTTTAGAGATAGAGCAATAGTAAAATGAGAAATAACTTTAGAGGGAACTTGAGTTAGGTTTGGATGAGTTAGATAAGTGCAGTTCCAATACTCTTATGACATAATTTTCACACCTCTTTTTTTTTTTTTTTTTTTTGAGACGGAGTCTTGCTCTGTCGCCCAGGCTGGAGTGCAGTGGCCGGATCTTAGCTCACTGCAAGCTCCACCTCCCGGGTTCACACCATTCTCCTGCCTCAGCCTCCTGAGTAGCAGGGACTACAGGCGCCTGCCACCTCGCCCGGCTAGTTTTTTTTTTTTTTTTTTTTTTTTTTTGAGATGGAGTCTCGCTCTGTAGCCCAGGCTGGAGTGCAGTGGCCGGATCTCAGCTCACTGCAAGCTCCGCCTCCCGGGTTTACGCCATTCTCCAGCCTCAGCCTCCCAAGTAGCTGGGACTACAGGCGCCCGCCACCTTGCCCGGCTAGGTTTTTTTTTTTTTGTATTTTTTAGTAGAGACGGGGTTTCACCGTATTATCCAGGATGGTCTCGATCTCTTGACCTCGTGATCCGCCCGTCTCGGCCTCCCAAAGTGCTGGGATTACAGGCTTGAGCCATCGCGCCTGGCCTCACACCTCTTTTTAAAAGAAGTGACTGGAAAAAAGACATGAATTCTTGCTGTTACTTGGGGGAGAAAATGGAGTAAGTTAATTATAAGGATAGTAGAGGCCGGGCGCGGTGGCTCACGCCTGTAATCCCAGCACTTTGGGAGGCCAAGGCGGATGGATCACAAGGTCAGGAGATCGAGACCATCCTGGCTAACACGGTGAAACTCCATCTCTACTTAAAAAATACAAAAAATTAGCTGGGCTTGGTGGCGGGCACCTGTAGTCCCAGCTACTTGGGAGGCTGAGGCAGGAGAATGGTGTGAACCCGGGAGGTGGAGGCTGCAGTGAACTGAGATGCGCCACTGCACTCCAGTCTGGGTGACAGAGCAAGACTCCATCTCGAAAAAAAAAGATAGTGGAAAATTGCCTAAACATTTATTCTTTGTTATTGATGTCCAGAAAGAATTGCACTTTATTTTTTTCTCCTTGAGTAGACACCTCATGTTATTGTTTAATTTCCCATGACTTGTTAAACCTTTTAGACTTTATGGAAACATCTGGCCCCTTTCCTGATAGAGGAGCCCAATCAGGTTGCTGGCTGCCAAGGTGATTTTTAATATCATCTACATGCTGAGGACTCTCAGTTTGTTTCTCCAAGATAACTCTTTCCCAAACTCGAAATTGTCCCAGACTTGGCCAGTGGGAGGGACCTGTCCTTTTCTGATGGACATTTAGATGGTTTCCAGTTTTTCACCATTGTGAAACATGATGAAAATATTTTATTTACGCAGACACAATTGAGCCTTCAGAGCCTTTGCACTTGCTTTTTTCCTAAGCCTGAAATCTTCCTCCAGCTTCCTCCCTTACTTTTTACAGATCTACTCAATGTGGTCTTCCTTGATTGCTGAATTCAAAATTACAATCCTGGTCGGGGGCAGTGGCTCATGCCTGTGATCACAGCTACTTGGGAGGATGAGATACAAGAATCGCTTGAACTTGGGAAGTGAAGGTTGCAGTGAGACAAGATTACACTACTGCACTCCAGCCTGGGCCACTGAGTGAGACTCCCTCTCAAAAGCAAACAGGCCAGGTGCATTGGCTCTTTGGGAGGCCAAGGCAAGTGGATCACCTGAGGTCAGGAGTTCAAGACCAGCCTGACCAACAAGGTAAAATCCTGTCTCTGCTAAAAAAAACACAAATTAGCCAGGCGTGGTGGTGCGTGCCTGTAGTCCCAGCTACTCAGGAGGCTAAAGCAGGAGAATTGCTTGAACCTGGGAGGCAAAGGTTGCAGTGAGACGAGATCAGGCCACTGCACTCCAGCCTAGGTGACAGAGCAAGACTCCATCTCGAAAGAAAAACCCAAAACAAAACACACACACACACACGATTCTTTTAGAAGCACACATGCAATTAGAATCCTTTTAGAAGCACTCATTGGGTATTTTATTATTTTATTTTATTTTATTTTATTTTGACACAGGGTCTTGATCTTTCTTCCAGGCTGAAATGCAAGTGGTGCGATCTTCGCTCACTGCAACTACCTCCCAGGCTCAGTCGATTCTCCCATCTCAGCTTCCGGAGTAGCTGGGACAACAGGCATGCACCACCATGCCTGGCTAATTTTTATATTTTTAGTAGAGATTTCACTAAGTTGCCCAGGCTGGTCTCGATCTCCTGGGTTCAAGTGATCCTCCCGCCTCTGCCTCCCTAAGTGATGAAATTACAGGCATGAGCCACTGAGCCCTGAACCCTGTGTATTGTGTGTGTGTGTGTGTGTGTGTGTGTGTGTGTGACAGAGTGTTGCTCTGTTACCAGGCTGTAGGCTGGAGTGCAGTGGCGCCATCTTGGCTCACTGCAACCTCCGCCTTCCGGGTTCAAGCAATTCTCCTACCTCAGCCTCCCGAGTTGCTGGGACTACAGGTGCGTGTCACCACGCCCAGCTAAGTTTTGTATTTTTAGTAGAAACTGGGTTTCACCATGTTGGTCAGGATGGAGTTGATCTTGACCTCATGATCTGCCCACCTTGGCCTCACAAAGTGCTGAGATTACAGGCGTGAGCCACCGCACCTGGCTATTTTTTTTTTTAGTTGCAATCTTCCCCAGCATTCCCCGTCCTCTTGCCTGCCTTTCTCCCCCACTTTATCCCGGTGCTATCACTATCTGATACACTATATATTCTGCTCATTTGTTTTCTTTATTTTCTGTGCCCCGACTCCTGCAACACGATGGAATGCAAGCTCTGCAAGGACCGAGGTTTCCTTTTGCTCACTTTTGTTTCCCCGAGTTTGGAACTGTGTCTGGCACTAAGTAGGGACTCAAGGTACGTTAGGCGAATGAGTGTTACCATGGACATCATTCTATGTAGTGGTATGATTTTCGTATTTCAATACATTTTAAAGTTAATCCAGTTAATTGACAAAAGCCATGATATCGCTATTTTATGATAGTCCTTTTCCTTTTGTTCTTCATGAAAATTACGTTATGTTGGATTTTTCCTTTTCCTTCTTTTGGGGGCAGGGAGATGGGTCTTGCTATGGTTGCCCAGGATGGCCTCAAACTCTTGGGCTCAGCAATCCTCTTGCCTCAGCCTCCCAAGTAGCTGGGATGGTGCGCGCTATTATGCCCACCTGAAAGTAAGGATTTTTTTTGAGACAGTGTCTTGCCCTGTCACTCAGGCTGGAGTGCAGTGGCTTTACCAAAGCTCACTGCAACCTGAAACTCCTGGGCTCAAATAGTCCTCCTGCCCCAGCCTCTCAAAGTGTTAGGATTATAGGTGTGTGCCCAGCCTTGAAAATCAAGTTTTTAAGTCAAACTCTCCCTGCATTCCTTTTTTTTTTTTAAAAATCTAGGTAGAATGTTTCTTTTTTTTTTTTTTTCTTTTTTTTTTTTTTTTTTGAGACGGAGTCTCGCTCTGTCGCCCAGGCTGGAGTGCAGTGGCCAGATCTCAGCTCACTGCAAGCTCCGCCTCCCGGGTTCTCGCCATTCTCCTGCCTCAGCCTCCCGAGTAGCTGGGAATACAGGCGCCCGCCACCTCGCCCGGCTAGTTTTTTGTATTTTTTTTTAGTAGAGACGGGGTTTCACCGGGTTAGCCAGGATGGTTTCGATCTCCTGAGCTCGTGATCCGCCCATCTCGGCCTCCCAAAGTGCTGGGATTACAGGCTTGAGCCACCGCGCCCGGCCTCTTTTTTTTTTTTTTAAGAGGGAGTCTCCCTCTGTCACCCAGGCTGGAGTGCAGTGGCAGGATCTCGGCTCACTGTAAGCTGCACCTCCCGGGTTCACGCCCTTCTCCTACCTTAGCCTCCTGAGTAGCTGGGACTACAGGTGCCCACCACCTGGCCCGGCTAATTTTTTGAAGTTTTAGTAGAGACGGGGTTTCACCGTTAACCAGGATGGTCTGGATCTCCTGACCTCGTGATCCACCCACCTCGGCCTCCCGAAGTGCTGGGATTACAGGCGTGAGCCACCGTGCCCAGCCTAGGTAGAATGTTTCCAACAAGGTAGTAATAAGTAAGCTTTTTGAAGTATTGATTTAGAAGGGTCAATTTTTGTCCATAAGATTTATTTCATGGAAGGCAGCTATGCTAACCACTATACCATCAATGGGTCATATAAAATTTATTTCAGGCCGGGCGCAGTGGTTCAAGCCTGTAGTCCCAGCACTTTGGGATGCCGAGAACCGGCGGATCACCAGGTCAAGAGATCAAGACCATCCCGGTTAACACGGTGAAACTCCGTCTCTATTAAAAAATACAAAAACTAGCAGGGCGAGGTGGCGGGCACCTGTAGTCCCAGCTACTCCGGAGGCTGAGGCAGGAGAATGGCGTAAACCCAGGAGGCGGAGCTTGCAGTGAGCCGAGATCCGGCCACTGCACTCCAGCAGCCTGGGTGACAGAGCCAGACTCCGTCTCCAAAAAAAAAAAAAATTTATGTCAGGCCTGGTGGGGTGGCTCACGCGTGTAATCCCAGTACTTTGGGAGGCCAAGGCAGGCAGATCACCTGAGGTCAGGAGTTTGAGACCAGCCTGACCAACAAGGTGAAACCCTGTCTCTACTAAAAAAAAGAAAAAAATATATATATTAGCTGAGTGTGGTGGCGCACACCTGTAATCCCAGCTACTCAGGAGGCTGAGACAGTAGCATCACTTGAACCTGGGAGAGAGGTTGCAGTAAGCCAATATCACGCCATTGCACTCCAGCCTGGGCAACGAGAGTGAAACTCCGTCTCAAGAAAAAAAAAAAAAGATTGATTTCAAATGCCACATTTCTGATTTTATTCAGCCAAGGTACTTTGTCTGATTGTGCCATTGAAAACACGAATGCAGTCATCAGTTTGCTCTGCCAGCCTGGAATCTCTGTTCTTTCTGTGTAGGAGGTAAATTCTCTTCTATGCCTACATTGTAGTGTAAGAATACATTTGTATGAATCAATCAGTGAGGAAGGTTAAAAGTTTAGGAATCTTTCCGAGAACAGCCTGGTTATGCTTATGTGTATAAGAATAAAATCTAAGTGCAGAATGGGGGTAGAATGCTGTGAAAGGCAATGAGGGACTGAATCCTTTCTCTTCACTTGAAGTTTGACCTGGAAGGAATGAAGATTCCGTGAAGAGCATTTTCCTTACCACAGTGACCCCATTAAAGTCCTGGATTCCCTTGTCTGTGTCATGACTGCTGGAAGAAGCAATAGCCATCAAACATTTAGAGAAAAATTCAGATGCCCTAGTCAGTCTTAATTCTGGCATAATGCCACTGGTTATTCCTCCTCATTCGGAAAACTTAGCTCTTCTTGCACTTTCATTTCTTCATTCATAAAGTGAATACGACCACCACTGAGGTCCGGGGCCAAATAGCTAACAGAAACATTATGATGAACTTTGCAGACATCCAGCCCAGAGTCAGGGAACATAGCCCTCATCTGGTTTCTCTCTTTGGTGTTGAGGGCGGTTTTCCGTTGCTGGCGACCTAGATATTGCTCAATGGTGTCATCTCTGACCTGGCACCTTCTTCATACGTTTATAAACATGCAATTTAGAGATCCTAAAAACTTTTTCTAGAGTTCTCCTGGGAAAAAAGGTAATGACAAAATCTTGACACCTCTCTACTACTTCTTCGGAGACAGAGAGAGAGAGTGTGTGTGTGTTGAGAGAGGTGGAGAACGAGGGGGAGGGGAGGGGGTCGAGAGGGAGTCGAGGAGGGATTCCAGCTCCAGTTTGGGTAAATCCAGCTCGCGTTTTGCCTGTCGCTCAACTGTGCAGGGTCCAGCGAAGGCAGAGCCCCAGCCTCACTCCCTGAGGTCTGTCCTGGGGAGACACTGCTGCTCCGGGGGGCTGACCTGGCGGGGAGTGGCCGCGCAGTCTGCTCCGGCGCCGCTTTGTGCGCGCAGCCGCTGGCCCCTCTACTCCCGGGTCTGCCCCCCGGGACACCCCCCTGCCCCGCCCAAGTCATGCAGCCCTACCTGCCTCTCCACTGTGGACCTTTGGGAACCGACTCCCCACCTCGGGGGCTCCGGCTTTGACTGTACTGGGAGCCGATAGGCGCCCTCCCCTACCCGCCCGCGCCTCTCGCGCCAGCCGGGGCCCCGGGCTCCAAAGTTGTGGGGAGGAGCGCGAGTTGGAAAGTTTGCCCGAGGGCTGATGCAGGCTTGGAGCTGGGGGCCGTGCGCTGCCCTGGGAGTGTGACCCGGCCAGCGGTGAGTTGGGGCCGGGGCAGAGGGCAGGGGTGCGGGGAGGGAGGACTCAGACGCCGAGGCCCGAGGGGGGTCCGGGAGGCGGCGCTCGGCGCGGGCTGGACTGGCCAAGGCTCTGCGTCCTTGGCTCTCCCGCGGCCGCAGGGGTGGGCTCGTTCCCCGCCGCGACCCCCCCACCCCGGGACGCTCGGGGCGCTTTTGTTGCTGGAGGTAAACAATGCCCCCGGCCGGAGGTCTCGGCCACCCGCCCGGGAGGCCCCGACACAGCGCCGGGTAGGGGGCAGCGGGGGCGACTGGGGCTCTGACCCCCGGCTGCGCTGAAAAAGGGCTGGGGGAGGGCAAGTGTGGCTTGGGGCAGATGGCTGAATGTGCCAGTGGTTCCCTGGCCCCTTTGGGGAGTCGGAGGTCCGGGCTCCTCGGGGTAAGGAGAGGCTAGAGTCTGTGCAAGTTGTGAGTGGGGAGCCCGGGCTGTCCCGTGCTCAAGGGTACCCCCTAAACAAGTTTTCTTCCTCCCTCCATATTTATATGAGAGACAGGTTGATGGGGAAACGCTTTGGCGCCTGTCTCCCCGAGAGTTGTGGGAGGACGGCTCCAGGGATGAAACGTTTGGAGTGGAGGCAGTGGTGGAATCTTGCTAGGAGTTGACTTGGAGTTGTTAAGGATCAGGGAAGAAGGGAATACGGAGTAGAGTGTGTTCTGTCAAAATGGCATTTAAGAAACTCATTTGTGAGCACCACTGGGTCGCAGGACGCGCTGGCGTTGCGATCCCATCAGTCCCCGTCTGGCGGGATCCCGGAGCGGGCCCTGAGGGTGGGAGGTGCGCGGAGCTTGGTGCTGGGGCTAGTCGTGCAGCACGTGAGGGGCCTGGTCCTCGCCCCAGGGCGAGGAGGCTGCCGCGCAATCTACCGCCCCCAGAGAGAAAATGCTCTTCCCCTCTCTGTGCTTCCCTCCTTCCCTCTCCCCCGCTCCAGTCCCCCCTCGCTCGCCCCGGGCTCTTCTCTCTCTCTCTCTCTCTCTCTCTCTCTCTCTCTCTATATATATATATATATATATATATACTCTACAAGAAGTGGTCTGGAAGGGGACTGGCCAGCGCTGGTAACCTTTCCACGTGAACGAGAAACCCACGCTGGGCATTTCTGATCCACTAAAAACTAAAGTGTCTCCAAAAGAACATTTAAATGTTCAGCCTCGGAGTCTTTCCCGCGCCCCCAACTCGTCCTTCTCCCAAATTAACCAACCTTTCTGCATACCTCTCTTAGGGTGCCTCTTCCCCTCCGCCCCGGTTCCACTCTGGGGCACTAAACGAGCTGCACAATACGTCCTAGTAATGACTGGTTTTTGAAGAAATGTTTGAAAAGTGCTTTAAGACCTTGGAGCGAGAACAGGATTAGGTACACAGACCTGGGCCGGCGGGGTGAGCCGCGCGCGCCACTGGGAAGAGCGGCGCTGTATAGCAGCAGCCCCAGGTCTCCCCTGGACCTGAGTGTGCTCGGCGTCCCCACCCCCAATATAAAGTAAAATAAAAGCAATGGTTTAATTAGGCCTCAGGATACGAAAAAATATGGAAAAGGAGCTTCTTAACCCGTTAGGGCAACGGTTATTTGGAGCATATTACGAATTTATGACTACAATTAAACCAGGGGCAGGGGTACATGTAGATAGGTACGGAAATAAGGAGATTAGTATGAGTTAATAATCAAAAGACTTAGGTGAATCAAACCGAGAATCAAAAGACTTAGGTGGTTTTTGGTGTGTTTCCCGATTTTATCGGTATTGGTCATAGGGGTCCCCCTTTTCCCCAATTAAGGGGTTTTAATTAGCTTGTCAACCTCTCTGTCTTTAAAGCTAAGTTGTAGTTTCAATCAAATTTCAGAATCAAGATATAGGGAAATGGCAGACAGTGTCATTTTCTCTTTGCAAAGATGAGGAGTCCAGGCTTACAACTCTAGGACTGCCACTTTCCATTTTAATGAGAGTTAACTATCGCTCTCCGGGCTGGTCTTCCAGAATGGATGGGTGGGAGGGTTGGGTCTCCACTGTCCCTGCCCTTTGTTTCTCTTCCTTCTCCCATCTGATTTGTCTCCCCTCCCCCACCTTCTGAGCGTCCGTATCTTTCCTTTCCTGCACACTTGATTTCCCCTCTCCCCTTGGTCTTTTAGTCTTTGGCCTTTTGATCCCAGTTGTCTTTTAATATTCTAGATTTATTACTATAGATGTCGAACCCCCTCCTCACTTTTTACTGTAAGTAATTTTTCCCCTTCCTCAGTTTTTTACTATAAAATTCTTTCCCTTCTTTCGTTTTTGGCCTTTTTTGTTTTCTTTTTGGGCATTTTCTTCCTTCTCATGCTTTTTCTTCTACTTCCTCCTAATGTGTTTTATGCCTTTCTTGTCTTCGGAAGGACCGTTCTATGTCCATTCTAACGTCTCCCTTCCCTTTTCTTGGCCCTTTCCCCCCCTTTTCCCCCTTCCTCTCTGCAGGGCAGAGGGGTGTTTTACATATGGAAGCAGCCATTGACTAAATGTGCTGGCATTCTAGTGAGTTTCCCTGAACAGCTTTTACATGTGCCGAGGGCTCTTACACTTCCTGTGGTAGAAAACTATCTAGGAACTGCAAGCAGTTGCCTGCCTACTCTTCCTTTCGAGGTAGAACTTAGTTGCTGGAGGAAACTGAGCCAGGTGCTGCCTTTTTAAAATAAATGTTCTAAATCTTGTTTTTCTCAGCCAAGTGCAAGAGCCTTTAAGTTCTGTGGAGCTGAATGAGGGGCCTATGAAATCAGTCTCTTGCAACTAGCTCTATGTGTGCAAATACCACATTTTTGGCCACTGCTGGTAGTGGAAAGAATTGAAATATGACTTTAAATTAACATGCAGCCTGGATCGTTACATCAATTAAGCATTTTTGCCCAGAGGATTTTGGGGCAATCCAGAAAAAGGACGGATATAGGTGGGAGAGGATCTTTCTGACATGTTGCTATCAATACTAGTTTTTTTGTTTGTTTGTTTTTTGTTTGTTTGTTTTTTGAGTCTCTGTCTCCCAGGCTAGAGTGCAGTGGTGTGATCTTGGCATACTGCAACCTCTGCCTCCCGGGTTCAAGCAATTCTCCTGCCTCAGCCACTGGAGTAACTGAGATTACAGGCATGTGCCACCACACCTGACTAATTTTTGTATTTTTAGTAGAGACAGGGTTTCACTGTGTTGGCCAGGCTGGTCTTGAACTCCTGACCTCAGGTGATCTGCCTGCCTCAGCCTCCCAAAATGCTTAGATTACAGACAAGAACCACCACACCCGCCAGTTCTCTACAGAAAACCCTTAGACTTTAAGAAGCCAGCTTTTCATTCTCTAAGCAAGGTAATTTTTTTTTTTTTTTTTTTTTTGAGACGGAGTCTTGCTCTGCCGCCCAGGCTGTAGTGCAGTGGCCAGATCTCAGCTCACTGCAAGCTGCGCCTCCCGGGTTTATGCCATTCTCCTGCCTCAGCCTCCCGAGTAGCTGGGATTACAGGCGCCCGCCAACTCACCCGGCTAGTTTTTTGTATTTTTAGTAGAGACGGGGTTTCGCCGTATTAGCCAGGATGGTCTCGATCTCCTGACCTTGTGATCCACCCGTCTCGGCCTCCCAAAGTGCTGGGATTACAGGCTTGAGCCACCGTGCCCGGCCGCAAGGTAATTATTTTAAAAATTTAGTTGGGTTATTATCTCCTGGCCTATAATTTTGGATCGCATACTCTGTAGTTCCCTTGTCACAAAGACATTTTAGGGGGGAAAATGTTCTATTGTTTTCCTTTTTTGTTTTTGTTTTCAGAGTCTCGCTCTGTGGCCCAGGCTGGAGTGTAGTGGTGTGATCTCAGTTCACTGCAACCTTCATCTCCTGGGTTCAAGTGATTCTCCTGCCTCGGCTTCCCAAGTAGCTAGGATTACAGGCATGCACTACCATGTCCGGCTAATTTTTGTATTTTTAGTAGAGACAGGGATTCACCATGTTGGCCAGGCTGGTCTCGAACTTCTGACTTCAAGTGATCCACCTGCCTCAGTTTCCCAAAGTGCTGGGATTATAGGCGTGAGCCACCGTGCCTGACCAAAATAATGTTCTGTTGTTGTTTGGGGGTCTTGGTGCTCTCTGGTGTAAAAATCTGTTGATTGAGTAATGTTTTACATCACAGAAATGGTTTTTTGTTTTTCCCTTCCGTGACAGTAAGAACTCACAGGATGGTGTCCATTAATTGCACATGATTCCCCTCTTGGGCCAATGATATGTGCTTAATAACAGGGTCTCCAGTCTTATTTTCTTCTCATATCATTTTATCATGAAGCTATCTCTGCAGCACTTTCATGGACTCTTGAAGACATTCCAGGTTAGAATAAAAGTAACTTTCTCATGCCTGTAATCCCAGTGTTTTGGGAGGCTGAGGCAGAAGGATCACTTGAGGCTAGGAGTTTGAGACCAGTCTGGGCAACATAGTGAGATCAATCCTCATCTCTACAAAAAATAAAAAGAACTTAGCCAGGCATGGTGGCCTGTGCTTGTAGTTGGGTGGCTGAGATGGGAGGATCACTTGAGTCTAGGAGTTTAAGGCTATAGTTAGTGATGATCACAGCACTGCACTCCAGCCTGGGCAACAGAGCAAGACCTGTCTCAAAAAAAAAAAAAAAAAAAAAACCACGAATATTGAGAAGCATTGAAATATCAATTTTTATCAGAAATGAAAAATGGAAGTAGAATTAGGGAAGAGTGTACACAGGGGAGATTTGACTGCTGGAAATATTTTAGTTCATGTGAGTATTTATTTGAAAATACACATTTTTGCTGGACATGGTGGCCCACACCTGTAGTCCCAGCACTTTAAGAGGCTCAGGAGGGCAGATGACTTGAAGCTAGGAGTTTGAGAGTGGCCTGGGCAGCATAGTGAGTCTTCACAAAAGAAAGAAAAAATTAACCTGGTGTGGTGGCACATGCCTGTAGTCCCAGCTACTTGGGAAGCTGAGGTGGGAGGATCACTTAAGCCCAGGAGGTCAAGGCTACAGTGATCCTTGATACACATGAGCGACAGAGTAAGACCCTGTTAAAAAAAAAAAAAAAAAATATATATATATATATATATATATATGCATGCACACACACACACACACAGCCACACACACATTTTTGTATGAATTGAATACTCTATGATAGAAGCACTAAAAATGGAAGTAAATCATTTAATACTGTTTACAAAAAAGAAATTAATTCCCAGAGGTCTTTGAGGTAATTACATATTTAAATGTGGACCTATTTAATGGAGTGGACTACATTCTCTTCCCCCTGCCTCCACAAATTTCAGGATAAGCTTGCTACCCTTACTCCATGAGTTCGGCTCTTGGGACAACTTAGTTTGTCACAAAAGAAGTTTATGTTTCAATAGTGGAGCCAAGAGTGATAAAAATCAGGGTCTTGCCGGAAGGAGTCCTTATTTTGTTTCTGGTTGTCTCTGATTCCTTGGCTGGGTGGTACTCAGTGATTTTCTCCCCTGCAGTTGGGTTTTTCAGGGGTCATTGGCCTCTTTCGTGATCTCGTAAAAAGGTTGTTACCATTTAAAGAGGCCACATCTTCGCAATCCATGTTGTTCATACCTTTTCTATTTCCTTGACAGGCTGTTTTTTAGGAGATAAGGTTTGAATGATAAAGATTATCTTAATTACAAGTCTGAATTTCTAAAGCACTTCAATTTAAAAATATAAAAGAATATAGGAGAGACAGAGATCAAATTGTAAACCACTTTCAAAGCAGATCCCATGACACCCTCTGGCATACCCAGATTACTTGCCTACATATATGAATTTTAATTTTTGTGGCTGATTACAATGACTAGATTATATACTCCTAATAATTTTTTAGCAGTATAATCTTGATACAAGAGAGAAAGCATGCTTTTAATGATAGTGTTGAATTTTGAGAGGTTAAAATGAATTGCTTTTTGTAATGAAAAATGCATCCTGATAAAGGTATTTGTTGACTTTTTGGAAATTCGAATTGGAATGTCTTGTTTTCTGAAAATCTTGTACAAAAAGCAGTGGTCTTTGGAGAAAATATCCTTCAGTTTTTCACAGCCAAAGACTGAATTACTGCAAGCCAAAACTTTTTTTTTTTTTTTTTTGGAAGAAGGGGAAAGCAGTAAGCTTAGATGCCAAGAATTCAAGTGAAGTATTCTCTGGCCTAGTGTTTGTATTTAGTACAGATTTATCAAAATGTTATTTTTTGTGTATTTGATGTTATCGCTAATGTCTATTTTAAAAGTCTTAAAGACAAATTACATTGACTAAATGTAGTGTGCTCTGGGAACTCTTATGTGTGTAACCTACTTAGTGCGTAAGGTGGGAACAGAACTAAAAGGAGATCTTGGTCTGGAGAATATAGCAAAGTCTGGGTTAAACTGGTTCCATAATAATGATAACTACCACTTGTTTTCTCTTTGTCTCTCTTTTTTTTTTTTTTTTGTATTTTGAAGTTGCAAATAGCCTTCTTTTTTTTTTTTTTTTTTAGCTCCTATTTATGAAACACCTATCATGCGCCAGCCCTGTGCTAAGCCTTTACACATATTATTTCATTTTATTCTCATGATAACCCAGTGAGGTCAACACTATTAGACTTTCTTTTGTATTACACACGAAGAAACATAGGTATAAAGATACCAAGAAACTTGTCACAATCTACTAATATTTATAAACTGAAAACTGAACCCAGGTCAGCCTACTTCCAACGTCCATCTTTTTACTCTGCTACCCATGTCCCCTTACACTCAACCACAGATACCACAAGGATGAAACCAATGCCACTAGGTTTTTCCTGTGGGAGCCCATTGAAACCTCAAAACTACCTCATTTTAGATGAAGGAACATGGACTCAGTTAAGTAGTTCTCTGGACACATAGCTGGTGATCACAGATTCAAACCCAGGACTTTTTGATGTGAGATCATCTCTAGACCTGAAACTAACCAGTGGGTCCCAGGATTACCTGGGTCAGATCAGTAATTTTTAAACAGATTGAACCGGGGAGGGTTCCAGTGATTCTCCTGCCTCAGCCTCCCAAGTAGCTGGGATTACAGGCATGCACTACCACGACTGGCTAATTTTGTATTTTTAGTAGAGATGGAGTTTCTCCATGTTGGTTACGCTGGTCTCAAACTCCCGACCCCAGGTGATCCGTCCGCCTCAGCCTCTCATAGTGCTGGAATTACAGGCGTGAGCCACTGTGCCTGACCGGGTTTGTTTTTTTAATCTATTTTTAATTTTTCTCAGACTTTGGGAGGCTGAGGTGGGTAGATAACCTGAGGTCGCGAATTGGAGACCAGCCTGCTCAACATGCCAAGATCGTGCCATTGCACTCCAGCCTGGGCAATAAGAGCGAAAATCCTGGCTGGGCGCGTGGCTCATGCCTGTAATCCCAGCACTTTGGGAGGCAGAGGCGGGTGGATCACGAGGTCAGGAGCTCGAGACCATCCTGGCTAACACGGTGAAACCCCATCTCTACTAAAAATACAAAAAATTAGCCAGGCGTGGTGGCAGGCACCTGTAGTCCCAGCTACTCAGGAGGCGTGGTGGCACATGCCTGTGGTCCCAGCTATTGAGGCAGCTGAGGTGGCAGGATTGCTTGAGCCCAGGAGGTTGAGGCTGTAGTGAGCTGAGTTTGCACTACCGCACTCCAGTTCAGGTGAGACCCTCTCTCAAAAAAAAAAAAAAAGAAAAGAAAAAGACTTGTGGGATCTTTTAGAAGGGATTTTAGAACCAGCAGTCTTTGAATTGAGTCAGGAGAAAGAAAAGAGGGACATTTCTGGGTTTGGGGAGTGTCCACCACAATGCCTTCCTTAGACATAGCGGGTACTCAACAGATGTATTGGACCTGTGTGTCTTATCTGTAACCTAATTTGTCAATACTGTCTCCTAAGATTTTATGCTGTTTTGGTGTGCATGTGAAAAGCTCAAAATTTGTGGATTGTTAATTGGAATGTGGTAGGAAGTGTTGGATCTCCAGGGAGGAGAGTTTCTTACGTTATACAAACCTCTTCTTCTGGTTTAACCAGCTTTACTGTCAAACAGATGATACTTCTCCCTGTATAGGGATGTGCTCAGGAAAGAGATAATTTTTAAAGTATCTACATTTGTAAAGATTGGGATTTAAGCTTTAAAACACATATAATGGCTGGGCATGCTGGTTCACACCCGCAATCCCAGCACTTTGGGAGGCCGGGAGGGTTGCTTGGGGCCAGGAGTTCAAGGTTACAGTGAGGTATGATTATGTCACTGCACTGCAACCTGGGCAACAGAGGGAGACCTGCCTCAAAAAAATAAATACATAAAAATCAATAAGATCATGCATGAAACTACAAGGGGTGTGGTTTCTAATACAGAGAAAACCCCATGCTTACCTTATTTGAGGAACTTCATCAACTTAAATCATTTGTTGAAGCAACTAAAGAAGCTTTATAGTGAATCTAAGGTTTAAAGGATACTTTAGTATTTTTTCTTTTTTTTTAATAATTTCAACTCTTCTTTTAGGTTCGGGGGTACATGTGCAGGTTTGTTACATGGGAATATTGTGTGATGCTGTGGTTTGGGGTGCAACTGCTCCTGTCACCCAGGTAGTGAACATAGTACCCAATAGTTTTTCTTTTTTTTTTTTTTGAGATGGAGTCTCGCTCTGTCACCCAGGCTGGAGTGCTGTGGTGCGATCTTGGCTCACTACAACCTCTGCTTCCCAGGTTCAAGTGATTCTCCTGCCTCAGCCTCCCGAGTAGCTGGGATTACAGGTGCCCGCCACCATGCCCAGCTAATTTTTGTATTTTTAGTAGAGACGAGGTTTCACCATGTTGGCCAGGCTGGTCTCGAACTCCTGACCTCAAGTGATCCACCTGCCTCGGCCTCCCGAAGTGCTGGGATTACAGGCATTAGCCACCATATCCAGCCAGTACTAGATAGTTTTTCAACCCTTGTCTTCATCCCTCCCTCCTTCTCTAGTAGTCCTCAGTGTCTATTATGGCCATCTTTATATCCATGAGTACCTGATAAGTGAGAGCAAAAGATATTTGGTTTTCTGTCCCTGCATTAATTCTCCTGGGATATTTTAGTACTTTCTGTGTTGACTGTATTTTCTTTTGCAGTAAACAATTCTCAGTTCCATGATTTTAATTATTAAAAAAAAATTTTAGGCCGGGAGTGGTGGCTCACGCCCGTAATCCCAGCACTTTGGGAGGCCGAGGCGGGCGGATCACGAGGTCAGGAGATTGAGACCATCCTGGCTAACATGGTGAAACCCCGTCTCTACCAAAAATTAAAAAAAAAAAAAATTTTCTTTTTGAGACAAGAGTCTCACTCTGTCGCCCAGGCTGGAGTGCGGTGGCGCGATCTCGGCTCACTGCAAGTACCGCCTCCCGGGTTCACGCCATTCTCCTGCCTCAGCCTCCGGAGTAGCTGGGACTACAGGCACCCACCACCACGCCCAGCTAATTTTTTGTATTTTTAGTAGAGACGGGGTTTCACCATGTTAGCCAGGATGGTCTCGATCTCCTGACCTCATGTTCCAACCACCTCGGCCTCCCAAAGTGCTGGGATTAGAGGCATGAGCCACCACGCTCAGCCCTGTTATTTCATTTCATTTCATTTCATTCCATTTCATTTTTTGAGATGGAGTCTCGTTCTCCAAGGCTGGAGTGCAATGGCACAATCTCCTCTCACTATAACCTCTGCCTCTCATGTTCAAGCGATTCTCCTACCTCAGCCTCTTGAGTAGTTGGGTTTATAGGTGCACACCACCATGCCCAGCTATTTTTTTTTTTTTTTTTTTTTTGAGATGGAGTTTCACTCTTGTTGCCCAAGCTGGAGTGCAATGGCACGATCTCAGCTCACTGCAGCCTCCACCTCTCAGGTTCAAGCCATTTTCCTGCCTCAGCCTCCCGAGTAGCTGGAATTATAGGTGCCCACCACCACGCCCGGCTAATTTTTTTTGTATTTTTAGTGGACACGGGGTTTCACTATGTTGGCCAGGCTGGTCTCAAACTCCTGACCTCGTGATCCGCCCACCTTGACCTCCCAAAGTGCTGGGGTTAGAGGCGTGAGCCACCGCGCCTGGCCACTATTTTAATTTTTATTATTTATTTATTTATTTATTTATTTATTTATTTTGAGACGGAGTCTGTCTCTGTCACCCATGCTGGAGTGCAGTGGCACGATCTCGGCTCACTGCAAACTCCGCCTCCCAGGCTCACGCCGTTCTCGTCCTCAGCTTGCTGAGTAGCTGGGACTATAGGTGCCCACCACCACACCTGGCTAATTTTTTGTATTTTTAGTAGAGACAGGTTTTCACCGCGTTAGCCAGGATGGTCTCAATCTCCTGACCTTGTGATCTGCCCGCCTCGGCCTCCCATAGTGCTGGGATTACAGGCGTGAGCCACCGCGTCTGGCAATATTCGTATTGTTAGGAGAGACAGAGTTTCACCGTGTTCACCAGACTGGTCTCGAACTCCTGACCTCGTGATCCACCTGCCTTGGCCTCCCAAAGTGCTGGGGTTACAGGCATAAGCCACCACACCTGGCTGCTATTTTTATTTTTATGAGATGGAGTCTGCCTATGTTGCCCAAGCTGGTCTTGAACTCCTGGCCTCAAGTTATCTTCCTGCCTCAGTCTCCTAAAATGCTGGGATCACAGGCATGAACCACCGCTCTTGGTCCTTACTTTTAAGTGGCTGGGCATGCTGGCTCACACCTGTAATCCCATTACTAGGGGAGGCCAAGGTAGGTGGATGACTTGAGCCCAGTTAAAGACCAGCCAGGGCAACATGGCGAAAACCAGTCTCTACAAAAAATACAAAAATTAGCCAGGTGTGATGGTGTGAGCCTGCAGTCCTAGCTACTTGGGGGGCTGAAGTGGGAAGATTGCTTGAGCCTGGGGAGGTCCAGGCTGTGGTGAGCTGTGATCATTCTTCTGCACTCCAACCTGGGCAACAGAATGAGATCTTGTCTCAAAAAAATAAAATAAAACAATTAGTAGTGAATATTCTATTTCAAATAGGGAAATGCATAGGAAAAAGACTCACTTCAGTGTTTTCTGTTGTTATTTCAGACCAAAACCTTGTGTGACTGAGCTCAAGAGCAGTGCATCCAGATTCTCCTCAGAAGTGAGACTTTCCAAAGGACCAATGACTCTGTTTCCTGTGCCCTTTCATTTTTTCCTACTCTGTAGCTATGTCTCGATCCCGCCATGCAAGGCCTTCCAGATTAGTCAGGAAGGAAGATGTAAACAAAAAAAAGAAAAACAGCCAACTACGAAAGACAACCAAGGGAGCCAACAAAAATGTGGCATCAGTCAAGACTTTAAGCCCTGGAAAATTAAAGCAATTAATTCAAGAAAGAGATGTTAAGAGAAAAACAGAACCTAAACCACCCATGCCAGTCAGAAGCCTTCTGACAAGAGCTGGAGCAGCACGCATGAATTCGGATAGGACTGAGGTTCTTTTTCAGAACCCAGAGTCCTTAACCTGCAATGGGTTTACAATGGCGCTACGAAGCACCTCTCTTAGCAGGCGACTCTCCCAACCCCCACTGGTCATAGCCAAATCCAAAAAGGTTCCACTTTCTAAGGGTTTAGAAAAGCAACATGATTGTGATTATAAGATACTCCCTGATTTGGGAGTAAAGCACTCAGAAAATGATTCGGTTCCAATGCAAGACACCCAAGTCCTTCCTGATATAGAGACTCTAATCAGTATGCAAAATCCCTCTTTACTTAAAGGTAAGAGCCAAGAGACAACTCAGTCTTGGTCCCAAAGAGTTGAGGATTCCAAAATCAATATCCCTACCCACAGTGGCCCTGCAGCTGAGATCCTTCCTGGGCCACTGGAAGGGACATGCTGTGATGAAGGACTATTCTCTGAAGAGACATTTAATGATACCAGTGGTTCCCCAAAAATGTTTGCTCAGGACACAGTGTGTGCTCCTTTTCCCCAAAGAGCAACCCCCAAAGTTACCTCTCAAGGAAACCCCAGCATTCAGTTAGAAGAGTTGGGTTCACGAGTAGAATCTCTTAAGTTATCTGATTCTTACCTGGATCCCATTAAAAGTGAACATAATTGCTACCCCACCTCCAGTCTTAATAAGGTTATACCTGAATTGAACCTTAGAAACTGCTTGGCTCTTGGTGGGTCTACGTCTCCTACCTCTGTAATAAAATTCCTCTTGGCAGGCTCAAAACAAGCAACCCTTGGTGCTAAACCAGATCATCAAGAGGCCTTCAAAGCTACTGCAAATCAACAGGAAGTTTCTGATACCACCTCTTTCCTAGGACAGGCCTTTGGTGCTATCCCACATCAATGGGAACTTCCTGGTGCTGACCCAGTTCATGGTGAGGCCCTGGGTGAGACCCCAGATCTATCAGAGATTCGTGGTGCTATTCCAGTCCAAGGAGAGGTCTTTGGTACTATTTTAGACCAACAGGAAACTCTTGGTATGAGTGGGAGTGTTGTCCCAGACTTGCCTGTCTTCCTTCCTGTTTCTCCAAATCCAGTTGCTACCTTTAATGCTCCTTCCAAATGGCCTGAGCCGCAAGGCGCTGTCTCATATGGACTTGCAGTCCAGGGTGCTATACAGATTTTGCCTTTGGGCTCAGGACACACTCCTCAATCATCATCAATCTCAGAGAAAAATTCATTACCTCCAGTAATGGCTATAAGCAATGTAGAAAATGAGAAGAAGGTTCATATAAGCTTCCTGCCAGCTAACACTCAGGGGTTCCCATTAGCCCCGGAGAGAGGACTCTTCCATACTTCACTGGGTGTGGCCCAACTCTCTCAGGCTGGTCCCAGCAAATCAGACAGAGGGAGCTCCCAGGTCAGTGTAACCAGCACAGTTCATGTTGTCAACACCACAGTGGTGACTATGCCAGTGCCAATGGTCAGTACCTCCTCTTCTTCCTATACCACTTTGCTACCCACTTTGGAAAAGAAGAAAAGAAAGCGATGTGGGGTCTGCGAACCCTGCCAGCAGAAGACCAACTGTGGTGAATGTACTTACTGCAAGAACAGAAAGAACAGCCATCAGATCTGTAAGAAAAGAAAATGTGAGGAGCTGAAAAAGAAACCATCTGTCGTTGTGCCTCTGGAGGTAAGCAGACAGTCAAAGGGCGGGGAGACAGCTGATACTTGGTATAGTGATCTATATGCAGAGACACCTCTAGTGTCTCTGTGTAATAGTGAATTGTTTCACTATTACATATTTTTACTTTGGTACAATGTTACTTTAAGTTATCCATACAAGAATTCCTGGACCTACCTGAAGTATGTCTTATGCAGTGATGCCTTAGCTAGCTTATTTTTAGAATTTGTCCCAGAAAACTAGAACATACAGTTTTTTCTCATTACAGGATTTGATGGAAATGTAGAGAACTTGTATGAAATGTGGTTTTGCAAAGATTTCCCCTATGCCTCTTTTGGCTAGTTGTGTGTCTTTTTTGGCAGTCACAGATTTAAAAATTAAGAGTGGAACAAATTCATTAACTCCATAGCAGCCTGAAAAACCAGAGGAATTAAACATCTTTCCTTTTCAAAGAATACAGTTGCATCCCTAATCTTGAAACTTTGCTTTGGAGATATAGCAATAATACAGCTTTTGTCTCAACTTTTGGTGAGTGATTTCTACCTGTTCTACTAACCGCATAGGGTTGTTGGGATTAAAGGAAAATGGCTTGTAAACTCAAGTAATATACAAACATTAGTTCTTATTATAGTTAATGAACCTAAGGTAGTTAAAGGATCTGTTGATTTAGAATTTATTTAAAAACTTTTGGCCGGGCGCGGTGGCTCAAGCCTGTAATCCCAGCACTTTGGGAGGCCGAGACGGGCGGATCACGAGGTCAGAAGATCGAGACCATCCTGGCTAACACAGTGAAACCCCGTCTCTAATAAAACTACAAAAAAAAAAAATAGCCGGGCGAGGTGGCCGGCGCCTGTAGTCCCAGCTGCTCGGGAGGCTGAGGCAGGAGAATGGCGTGAACCTGGGAGGCGGAGCTTGCAGTGAGCTGAGATCCGGCCACTGCACTCCAGCCTGGGCGACAGAGCAAGACTCCGTCTCAAAAAAAAAAAAACTTTTAGGGAGCTTGGTTAAAACTCAATATTGCTTTTTCGGCCTTTTGAAACACCTGTCAAATATGATGTTTTATGATTTTTAGATTACACATTAAAGTTACGTTTATTATGTCTATTATGAATGCAGGTATAGTAGAATAGACGAACTTAGAAGTATTGTAGGCCTGGTGTGGTAGCTCATGCCTGTAATCCCAACACTTTGAAAGGCCAAGGCGGGCAGATCACTTGAAGTCAGGAGTTTGGGACCAGCTTGGCCGACATGGTGAAACCCCATCTCTACTAAAAATACAAAAATTAGCTGGGTGTGGTGGCAGTTGCCTGTAATCCCAGCTACTCTGGAGACTGAGGCAGGAAAATCAGTTGAACCCAGGAGGCAGAGGTTACAGTGAGCCAAGATTCCAGCCTAGGCCACAAAGGCGAAACTCTGTCTCAAAAATAAATAAATAAATATTGTGGCCGGGCATGGTGACTTACACCTGTAATCCCAGGACTTTGGGAAGCCAAAGTGGTGGATCACTTGAGGTCAGGAGTTCGAGACCAACGTGGGGTGAAACCCCATCTCTACTAAAAGTACAAAATTAACCGGGCATAATGGTGTGCACAGGTCGTCCCAGCTACTCAGGAGGCTGAGGCAGCAGAATCACTTGAACCCAGGAGGTGGAGGTTTCAGTAAGACATGATCGCACCACTGAACTACAGCCTGGACAACAAGAGTGAAACTCCATCTCAAAAAATAAAAATGAAAAATAAATAAATAAATGAATGAATAAATAAAAATGTTGTGAGGCTGGTCACGGTGGCTCACACCCGTAATCCCAGAACTTTGGGAGACTGAGATGGACAGATGACTTGAGGCCAGGAGTTCGAGACCAGCCTGGCCAACCTGGCGAAACCCCATCTCTACTAACAATATAAAAATTAGCCAGGAGTAGTGGTGCATGCCTGTAGTCCCAGCTACTCTGGAGGCTCAGGCACAAGAATCACTTGAACCTGGGAAGCAGAGGTTGCAGCGAGTGGAGATTGCACCACTGCACTCCAGCAGGGGCAACAGGGAGAGACCCTGTCTCAAAAACAAAAAAAAAACAACAAAAAAAAACGTATTGTGAGGTTTATGCCAGGCATGGTGGCTCATGTCTGTAATCCCAGCACTTTGGGAGGGCTCAGACAGGTGGACTGCTTAAGCCAAGGAGGTTGAAATCAGCCTGGGCAACATGGCAAGACCTCATCTCTACTAAAGATACAAAACTAGCTCTGGATGATGGCACGTTCCTGTAGTCCCAACTACTTGGGAGGCTGCAGTGAGAGGATCGCCTGAGCCTGGGAAGTCAAGGCTGCAGTGAACAGTGATGGTGCCACTGCATTCTAGCCTGGGTGACAGCAATAAGACCCTGTCTCAAAAAAAAAGAAAAAAAAAGGGTTGTGAACTTAAAATTCAGTAAACTGTTTCTATTTCTTTTTTGGTTTTCATTTTCTTTTCTGAGACAGAGTCTCACTCTGTCATCCAGGCTGAAGTGCAGTGTCATAATCTCGGCTCCCAATTTCAAGCAACCTCTGCCTCCCAAGTTCAAGTGATTCTCTCTTGCTTCAGCCTCTTGCGTAGCTGGGATTACAGGCGCCCGCCACCATACCTGGCTAATTTTTGCATTTTTAATGGAGACAGGGTTTTGCCATGTTGGCCAGGCTGGTCTCCAACTCCTGACCTCAGTTGATCTGCCTGCATCAGCCTCCCAAAGTGCTGCGATTACAGGCATGAGCCACTGTTCCTGGCCTTGTATTTCACTCTTGACTTAAATTATCAGTTTAAAAATGCTGACTTTGGCTGGGTACATTGGCTCATGCCTGTAATCCCAGCACTTTGGGAGGCCAATGCAGGCAGATCACGAGGTCAGGAGATCGAGACCATCCTGATTAACACGGTGAAACTCCGTCTCTACTTAAAAATACGAAAACTTAGCCGGGCGTGGTGGCGGGCATCTGTAGTCCCAGCTACTCGGGAGGCTGAGGCAGGAGAATGGCGTGAACCCAGGAAGCGGAGCTTGCAGTGAGCCAAGATGGCACCACTGCACTCCAGCCTGGGCGACAGAGCAAGACTCCGTCTCAAAAAAAAAAAAAAAAAAAAAAAAGCTGACTTTCGCTGCTCATGGTGGCTCACGGCTGTAATCCCAGCACTTCGAGAGGCTGAGGGAAGAGGATTACTTGAGGCCAGGAGTTTGAGACCAACATAAGCAACATAGCAAGACCTCATTTAAAAAAAAAAAAAACCACATAGGTGGTCCGGGTGCGTTGACTCACGCCTGTAATCCCAGAACTTTGGGAGGCCAAGGTGGGCAGATCACCTGAGGTCAGGAGTTTGAGACCAGCCTGGCCAACATGGTAAAACCCTATCTCTACTAAAAATACAAAAATTAGCAGAGCATGGTGATGCACACCTGTAATCCCAGCTACTCAGGAGGCTGAGGCAGGAGAATCTCTTGAACTTGGAGGGGCGCGCTGCAGTGAGCCGAGATTGCGCAATTGCACTCCAGCATGGGTGACAGAGCAAGACACTGTCTCAAAAAACAAGAAACAAAAAAAACATTGCTGGGTATGTTGGCATGCATCTGTATTCCCAGTTACATGAGAGTCTGAGGTGGGAGGATAGCTTGAGCCCAAGAGTTCAAGGCTGCAGTGAGCTATGATGGCACCATTGCATTCCAGCTTCAGGGACAGAGCCTGACCCTGTCTCAATAAATAAAGAAATAACGCGGATTTTTTATTTGTCTGAGACACTGCAAATGAGAGATCAGACATTTAATAAATCATGTATTGATGAGCATTTAAAGTGTTTCTAAAATACTTTGTCAAAAAGCTTACTGAGCCTGTAATCCCAGCACTTTGAGAGGCCAAGGCATGTCAGGAGTGGTGGCTGGCAAGAGGACTGCTTGAGCCCAAGACTTTGAGATAAATAAACTGGGCAACATAGCGACATATGCCTCTACACCAAAATTTAATTTAAAGTAATTTAATTTATTTTTGAGAAAGAGTCTCGCTCTGTCGCCCAGGCTGGAGTGCAGTGGTGTGATCTCAGCTCACTTAACCTCCAACTGCCGGGTTCAAGCCATTCTCCTGCCTCAGCCTCCTGAGTAGCTGGGATTATAGGCGCCTGCCACCATGCCCAGCTAAGTTTTGTATTTTTAGTAGAGTTGAGGTTTCACCACGTTGTCCAGCCTGGTCATGAACTCCTGACTCAGGTGATCTGCCTGCCTCAGCCTCAAAGTGCTATGATTACTGCGCCTGGCTGAGTTTTGATTCTTTATAATATTTTTATTCTTTTTTTAAAGCCCTGACCATGGCAAGGACAGATTTTGAAGTTTTTAGCGAGTCCTGATAAGAATTTTTACATTTAGCTGGGATTTGGACAAAGCCGCCCGTTAAGACATTTTTAGGAGCAAAATAGAGAAAGATCTTATTTGATGCTGAGTGATGGATACACCTGGGGGACAGAGGGGATGCTTTTGCTTTGAATAGTGTTGCTAATTGCTGATTTTTGGTCTAAACTGGGGTGCTGGGACTACAGACATGAGCCATCACGCCCAGCCCCAAAATTTTAAAAAAGAAAAAATTAGCCAAGAGTGGTGGCTCATGCCTGTGGTCCCAGCTACTCGGGATGCTGAGGTGAGAAGATTGCATGAACCTGTGAAGCTGAGGTTGCAGTGAGCTATGATCGTGCCACTGCACTCCAGCCTGAGTGACATAGCAAGCAAGACCCTGTCTGAAAAAAAATAATAATAATTACCTTACTGAAATGTATAATCTTCTTTCACTCAAATCATGTCACTTCACACATGTGGTAACAGATAAAATGTGGCCAGTTACTGATGGTTTACTAAAGATATTGGTAAAGTAACATTTAGCAATATCTCTAGTAGAGAGACCTCCCTTGTAAGCTACTGGTTTGTAGCATTGCCAAATGACATCATTGTAAAAAACACTCTATCTCTAATGGATATAAACACATTTGTTCTATTCTTTCCCAAACCTGCTCTTTCTCTTGCATTACATGTTTGGTTCAGTGCCATTAACACGTGATCACCCAAAATAGAATATTCAGTGTCTTCGCCTCCTTCGTTCATCCATCTAAATTCTTTTGTTCTACAAGTTCTGAACACTACCACCTCTCCATTTTCTTGGCCACTGCTATAGTGAGGCCTGTATTTCTTTTTTTTTTTTTTTTTTTTTTTTTTTTGAGACGGAGTCTTGCTCTGTCGCCCAGGCTGGAGTGCAGTGGCGCGATCTTGGCTCCCTGCAAGCTCCGCCTCCCGGGTTCTCGCCATTCTCCTGCCTCAGCCTCCCGAGTAGCTGGAACTACAGGCGTCCGCCATCTCGCCCGGCTAATTTTTTGTATTTTCAGTAGAGACGGGGTTTCACCGTGTTAGCCAGGATGGTCTCGATCTCCTGACCTCGTGATCCGCCCGCCTCGGCCTCCCAAAGTGCTGGGATTACAGGCGTGAGCCACCGCGCCCGGCGAGGCCTGTATTTCTTAAACAGAATAATTTCAGTGCTATCTTTATTATCAACAAGTATATATTGCACTTCTTCTAGGCTATGCACTGGAAACATAATCATGAGCATTCTAGCCACCAGGGAAATCAGGAAGCTGAATAATAAGCTCTCCTTAGGGTAGTTCAAGTTTTCCTTCTGAAAAACATGATTCTTCGATCTAACTACATGTAGTGTTCTGTTTATGTGATATATTTCACTCAAAATAAAACAAAAGAAATAGAGCAAAACCTTCCGGGCCTTCGAATGATTAGATGAAGCCTAGATTCATTAGCAGGGAATACAGGACCTTTAAGATTCTTGCAAAACTCACTTCTGTCTTTTCTGCCTTCGTGTATCTTCACCTTCTACTTGCTGCAGCAGTATCCGACTGCATACATTCCCCCAGTGCACGTTCTTGCCTCAGTCTCCAGGCCCTAGTCATGCCCTTTTTCCTTTCTCTGTCTTCTTTTTTTGAGACAGACTCTCACTCTTTCCTTCTTTTTTTTGAGACTGAGTTTCACTCTTGTTGCCCAGGCTGGAGTGCAGTGGTGCGATCTCAGCTCACTGGATCCTCTGCCTCCCAGGTTCAAGTGATTCTCTTGCTTCAGCCTACCCAGTAGCTGGGATTACAGGCTCACACCACCACGCCCAGCTAATTTTGTATTTTTAATAGAGATGGGGTTTCTTCATGTTGGTCAGGCTGGTCTCAAACTCCTGTTCTCAGGTGATCCACCCGCCTCGGCCTCCCAAAGTGCCGGGATTACAGGCATGAGCCACTGCACCCGGCTGAGTCTCACTCTTTCACCTGGCCTATTTTATTATTTTTATCTTATCTTTCAGTATGAACCAATGCATTTTTATTATATTCAATTTTATTTATTTATTTATTTATTTATTTTGAGACAGAGTCTTGCTCTGTCACCCAGGCCAGAGTGAGGTGGCATGGTCATGGCTCACTGCAGCCCTGACCTCCAGGCTCAAGTCATTCGCCCACCTTAGCCTCCCAGTAGCTGGTACTACAGGCACATGCCTGGCCAGCTTAAAAATATTTTGTAGAAGGCTGGGCATGGTGAGTCCTGCCTGTAATCCCAGCACTTCGGGAGGCCAAGGAAGGTGAATCACTTGAGGTCAGGAGTTCAAGACCAGCCCGGCCAACATGGTGAAAACCTATCTCTACCCAAAATTCAAAAACAATTAGCCAAGTGTGGTGGGGCACGCCTGTAGTCTCAGCAACTCAGGAGGCTAAGGCAGGAGAATGGTGTGAGCCCAGCAGATGGAGGTTGTGGTGAGCCAAGATTGTGCCATTGCACTCCAGCCTGGGCAACAAAAGTGAAATTCCATCTCAAAAAAAAAAAAAAAAAAATATATATATATATATATATATATATATATATATATGGCGTGGTGGTGGCCCACACTTGTGATCCCAACTACTCAAGAGGCTGAGGTGGCGGATTGGTTGAGGCTGCAGTGAGCTGTGATCACTCCACTGCACTCTAGCCTTGGTGACAGTGAGACTGTGTCTCAGAAAATACAGAAAAATTCTGAAGGAGTCTCTCTGAATTAATTCTTGTTTGAGGGTTGCCTGTAAGAAATAAAATATGTTTAGCCCCTAAACATAGATTACATTGTAGTCTCCCATTCTTTAATTGCATGACAGCGTGTTATGTAATCTTCTGAGAGGTATCTTTTGGTCTTGAAAAAAACTTAATTTGTCATCTGTCAAGCCTAATTCAGCTTACTCTTCTTGATATTCAGAATTACAGATAATTAAAACTGCTAGCTTTGTCATGCTCAGTCATCTAGGAATTTGCTTTCAGTTGGGGTTTTCCTCCTGTGCGTTTGTAATTTAGCATTTTGAAATATATGCACTACCCTATTTATTGAACAGTGAGAGATTGTTACAAAAAAGGAAGGGGGGATTGTAGAGCTATTCGCAGACATTAGAGAGTAGGTGCTTTGGGCTGGGCACGGGGGCTCACGCCTGTAATCCCTGCACTTTGGGAGGCTGAGGCAGGTAGATCATGAGGTCAGGAGATCGAGACCATCCTGGCTAACATGATGAAACCCTATCTTTACTAAAAATACAAAAAAATTATCCAGGCATGGTGGTGGGCACCTGTAGTCCCAGCTACTCAGGAGGCTGAGGCAGGAGAATGGCGTGAACCCGGGAGGCGGAGCTTGCAGTGAGCCAAGATTGCGCCACTGCACTCCAGCCTGGGCAACAGAGCAAGACTTTGTCTCAAAAAAAAAAAAAAAAGTATATATATATATATATATATATATATAAAGAGAGTAGGTGCTTTGGCTAGACTACACTTTCACAAGTAATTTTTAGTATGTGTGAAAGCCAAAGAAAACAAAATTGGCCATGGGGGACTGGCGCATGCCTGTAATCCCACCACTTTAGGAGACCGAGGCAGGCAGATCACTTGAGCCCTGGCATTGGAGACCAGCCCAGGCAACACAGTGAAACCCTGTTTCTCCAAAAAAAATACAAAAATATTAGCTGTGCATTGTGGCATGTGCCTATAGTCTCAGCTTCTCAGGAGGCTGAGGCAGGAGGATAGCTTGAGCTCAGGAGGTGGAGGTTGTAGTGAGCTGAGATCATACTACAGCCTGGGCGACAGAAACTGTGTCTCAAAAAAAAAAAGGGAAAGCAATCTAAAGTTTTAGAGTGTATCTCTAAAGACAGGGTCTTTATATATCTCTAGCCAGGTAATTTTGGTGTAGTATCATGCATTTAATTAACTTTCATTGAATGACTGGACAATTAGTTTGCAAGTTTAGTCAAACTGAAATAATCTCTCATATTTACTCTGGTTAGTGTATTTTTTGTCTAAAATATTAAAGGGCTATTGTGTACTTGGTTAGTTTAAATAGCAGCATATTAGATGACACTTTTTTTTAATTTTTGGAAATGGGGTTTCGCTCTTGTTGCCCAAGCTATTGTGCAATGGCATGATCTTGGTCACCGCAACCTCCGCCTCCTGGGTTCAAGCAATTCTCCTGCCTCAGCCTCCTGAGTAGCTGGGATTACAGGCATGCACCACCCCGAGTAGCTGGGATTACAGGCATGCACCACCACGCCTGGCTAATTTTGTATTCTTAGTAGAGACAGTGTTTCTCCTCGTTGGTCTGGCTGGTCTTGAACTAATCTCAGGTGATCCGCCCACCTTGTCCTCACAAAATGCTGGGATTACAGGGTGAGCCACTGCACCTGGGATGACACTATTAAGTCATCTAATGCGCCATATTCATTACCATGATAGCCTCTTAACTAATGCAGATTCCACTGGAAAAAAAATTGTAATACCTACGTGGGCTGTGTCTCAGGAGCTAAAAAGTTAAGTAGTGTTAGTATGATACAAATTGAACCACTGACTATCCACTATTTTATGTGCGGATCTTTCCACATGTTGATAGTCTAGCTCCAGGGCTGTCATTTCAAAATTGCTTGACACACTCATATCATTTTATCCCTTTTGGTGGTAGTGGGGGCGGGGCTAGCCTCTCTTGGCCGTTGCTTTTCTCAGTTTTCAAACAGCCGTATCTCATTTTGGCATATGTTACATATGGCATATGGAACAAATTTTTGCTACCAACTCTTTCAATTGAGGGCAGATGTTATATGTACTTAAATATGTCTTTAAGGAATCTCTTTGTATCACTACTGAGACTTCAGTAGCATACTGCACCACAGAACTGGACTTCGGGAAAAAAAAATAAAAAACACCAAACTTTTGTTGTTTAGTAGATACTCGTGTATAACCTCCAAGAATGTGAATATAAAGGCATGTTGACTGACTCTGACCCATGGGTGTTAATTTTTGAAATTTTGTCACAGTAGTTCAAATCTTACCCGTCATTTTGTATGTATTATCTTTTCTAGGAAGAAAAATTTGTAAAACTGCCCAACATTTTCATCTAGTGTCAGCATAATCCAAGTTACACTATGATGTAATATTGAGCACCCTATTATCGTACATGTTTATTTTGCTATAGAGCTTAAATTCAGATCTCTTTCTGTTGGTCAACCTTTTGGTTTTTTTATTCCAGAGTGGTATTTCAAGAATTGACTATATCAAAGCTGCAAAAGTACTTTTCAAGTAGCCAGCCATTATGGGACTATGATGGATAATGGCACAAATGTTATGAGGAAGGATAGGAGAAAGCATCTCTTTTTGTATTATTATCATACTAAAATAAGACACAACTTCCAAATGAATCAGACTAATCTAAACAATTCAGGGCACTACCTTGACAATGAGACCCAGTGCTCAAGACATATCCAGAAGGCGTTGGCTAATTATCATCAGATTTTCATGTCTGCTATGAGTGCAACAAAAGAGAAATTTTGCTTTTTACTGATTTAATTGTGTACCATTAACACCAAGTCACTGTTTTTAAAGAAGGTCCTGATGTTCTCCTGCAGACAGAGCACTAGAAGTGAGATGCCTGGCTGGACACAGTGGCTCTCACCTGTAATCCCAGCACTTTGGGAGGCCAAGGCCGGTAGATCACGAGGTCAAGAGATCAAGACCATCCTGGCTAACATGGTGAAACCTCGTCTCTGCTAAACATACAAAAATTAGCTGGGTGTGGTGGTGTGCACCTGTAGTCCCAGCTACTCGGGAGGCTGAGGCAGGAGAGTCGCTTGAACCCGGCAGGTGGAGGTTGCAGTGAGGTGAGATTGAACCACTGCACTCCAGTCTGGCGACAGAGACTCTGTCTCCAAAAAAAAAAAAAAGAAAAAGACATGCTTATGTTAACTTCCAAAGCCCAAGCCTTGGGTTTACGGGGTGCTAGCAGCACATAACAGGTGCTCAAGAAATATTTGTCGAACAAATGATTGAATTAGTGAGTGCATAACATCTTTTTTTTTTTTTTTTTTTTGAGGCAGTCTCAGTCTGTCGCCCAGGCTGGAGTGCAGTGGCGCGATCTCGGCTCACTGCAAGCTCCGCTTCCTGGGTTCACGCCATTCTCCTGCCTCAACCTCCCAAGTAGCTGGGACTACAGGCGCCCACCACCGCACCCGCTAATTTTTTGTATTTTTAGTAGAAACGAGGTTTCACCGTGTTAGCCAGGATGGTCTTGATCTCCTGGCCTCGTGATCCGCCCGCCTCGGCCTCCCAAAGTGCAGGGATTACAGGTGTGAGCCACCGCACCCAGCCTCTTTGTAAAATTTTTTTGAGACAGTCTTGCTCTGTCGCCCAGGCTAGAATGCAGTGGCGAGATCTTGGCTCACTGCAACCTCTGCCTCCCAGGTTCAAGCAATTCTCTTCTCTCAGCCTCCCAAGTAGCTGGGATTATAGGCACACCCCACGATGCCCAGCTGATTTTTTTTTATTTTTAGTAGAGACAGGGTTTCACCATGTTGGCCAGGCTGGTCGTGAACTCCTGACCTCAGGTGATCCACCCGCCTCAGCCTCCCAAAGTGCTGGGATTACAGGTGTGAGCTACCGCGCCCGGCCATGAGTGAATAAAATCTTACAAATACATGAGTCAGCCTATTTTTCATTTGACGATGTCTGTTAAAAAAAAAAAAGAAAGAAAGAAAGCAAGCAGGCCGGGTGCAGTGGCTCACACCTGTAATCCCAACACTTTGGGAGTCCAAGGCTGGCGGATCACTTGAAGCCGGGAGTTTGAGACCAGCCTGGCCAACATGGTGAAACCCCGTCTCTACTAAAAATACAAAAATTAGCCAGGTGTGGTGGCATGCGCCTGTAATCCCAGATTCTCCGGAGGCTGAGGCAGGAGAATTGCTTGAACCCGGGAGGTGAAGGTTACAGTGAGCTGAGATCGCGCCTCTGCACTCCAGCCTGGGTGACAAAGTGAGACTCCATCTCAGGGAAAAAACAAAAAAAGTATACTGTAAACCATACATTTTATTCCATATGTAGTATACTGTAGCAGCTAGTACACCAAAACAACACTATATTAGTTTATTCTACACATATCCCTCTTATCTTTTTTTTTTTTTTTGAGGCAAAATCTCGCCCTGTTGCTCAGGCTGGGGTGCAGTGGTGAGATCTAAGCTCACTGCAACCTCTGCCTCCCGGGTTCAAGCAATTTTCCTGCCTCAGCCTCCGTAGTAGCTGGGACTACAGGCATCTGCCACCACGCCCAGCTTATTATTTTGTGTTTTTGTTTTGTTTTGTTTTGTTTGAGTCGGAGTTTTGCTATTGTTGCCCAGTCTTGAGTGCAATGGCGCGATCTTGGCTCACTGAATCCTCTGCCTCCCGGGTTCAAGCGATTCTCCTGCCTCAGCCTCCCGAGTAGCTGGGACCAAAGGCATGCATCACCATGCCAGGCTAATTTTATATTTTTAGTAGAGACAGGGTTTCTTCATGTTGGTCAGGCTGGTCTTGAATCCCTGACCTCAGGTGATCCTCTCATCTCGGCCTCCCGAAGTGCTGGGATTACAGGAGTGAGGCGCTGCGTCAGGTCTTGTGTTTGCAATAGAGATGTGATTTCACCATGTTGACCAGGGTGGTCCTGACCTCCTGCCGTCAGGTGATCCGCCTGCCTCAGCTTCTCAGCGTGCTGGGATTACAGGTGTGAGCCACTGTGCCTGGCCAAGTATTTCTAGGCGAATTTGATCCTAGTTTAAATGATTCCAACATCATTCTTTCATATGATTTAGAAATCATAAAACTGCAACTTCTACATCAGAGGTTCTTACTCTGGATAGGCTTCAATGGTCTGTGATCCCACCCCCTCAGAATTATATGCAGCATATTGCCTTTATATGCATTTTTTATGGTGAGATTACCCATAGCTTGTATTAGATTTCAGAGAAAGTAAATTGTATGTCCACTCCCTGAAATAAAAATAAATGAAAGAATCAGACCACTTAAAAAGTTTTTTTGGGCTGGGCACAGTGGCTCACGCCTGTAATCTCAGCACTTTGGGAGGCCGAGGTGGGCGATCACGAGGTCAAGAGATCGAGACCATCCTGGCCAACGTGGTGAAACCCCGTCTCTATTAAAAGTACAAAAATTAGCCAGGCATGGTGGCAGACGCCTGTAGTCCCAGCTACTCGGGAGGCTAAGGCAGGAGAATGGCGTGAACCTGGGAGGCCGAGGTCGCAGTGAGCCGAGATCGTGCCACTGTACTCCACCCTGGCGACACAGACTTCATCTCAAAAAAAAAAAAAAAAAAAAAATTCGTTTTTGAGATAGAGTTGCTCTGTCCCTAGGCTAGGCTACAGTGGTGATCATAGCCCACTGTAACCTTGAACCTCTGAGCTCAAGGGATCCTTCCGCCTCAGCCTCCTAACTAGCTAGGACTATGCGTGTGTGCCACTATTCCTGGCTTATGTTTTTGCGTTTTGAGAAGGAGTCTTGCTCTGTCGCCTAGGCTGGAGTGCAGTGGTGCAATCTCGGCTCGCTGCAATTAGTACCTCCCGGGGTTAAGCGATTCTCCTGCCTCAGCCTCCCTTGTAGCTGGGATTACAGGCGCCAAACACCACTCCCAGCTAATTTTTGTATTTTTAGCAGAGACAAGGTTTCACCATGTTGGTCAGGCTGGTTTCAAACGCCAGACCTCAGGTGATCTGCTCGCCTAGGCCTCCCAAGTTGCTGAGATTACAGGCATGTGCCATTGCGCCCAGCCAGCTAACGTTTTTTGTTTTTGTTTTTGTTTTAATTTTTTTGTAGAGATGTGATCTCACTATGTTGCCCAGGCTGGTCTTGAACTCCTGGCCTCAAATGATCTTTCCTCCAGCTTTCCAAGGTGCTGGTATTACAGGTATGAGGCACCGTGCCCAGCCTCACATCAGTTTTTTAACGGATTTGAAGGAATGCAATTGAATATTGTTTCTATGGTTAAGGAGAAAACAGTTTGCTAAGAATTTAGTTATTTCCTACATGGTAATCAGTGTGAGAGTGGACCTACTTGTAACATTGTGATAGTCATATTGCAAAGCAGAGATGCCATGAGGAGCAGAGATGATCTCTGTAAAGTGTCTTGCAGTGCGTCTGCTATACAATAGGTGCTTAAAAGTGGTGGGTATTACATATGTTTGAAGAGATTTTTGTTTTTATTTCATTACTTTCACCTGTTTTCCATCTTGCCATTTTATTCATGTTATGTAGAGGAAAGTAATTAAGTCTTCCTAAGTATTCCATATGTACCATTTCTCAGTATCTGCAAAAGCATTTTTCTGCTGGAGGATTAAGATACTTTATGAATGAATTGGTTTCACTGTTCCCATGTGATGCAGAGTTATAGTTGTGGTTTCCAGCGAGATGACTATGCCACAGTTATTTTCTTGTGCTTGTATAATAAGAGGGTTTTGGTGTTTCTACTGTGTTCTAGACAGTTACACTATACAGCTCATTTTCATATCATATTTCATACGCAACACCATATTGTGGTGAGTTTTCTGTAAAAGTAGGATCAAGGGAGGAGGAAGTGGGAGGACAAGACAGTGGAAGGCCAGAGTTGATCCAAGCCATGGAATTTTGGATGGAGTGGATATAGGTTAGATTTAGAGAAAAAAGCGGGTGTCTGTTGGTTTCTTCTATCCTTGGAGGAGTAAGTAATTTGTACAGGAGTTATTACAGAATTGCAGAGAGAATTGTCTACTGGGCAACATAGAAGTTAAGTTGCTTTCCTTATTTCCCATTTTCTAGAGACCCTGATACTGCATTATGAGTTGGTAAAACAAACAGACTAATAAAACACGAAAATCAAAATAGTGTTCTACTTTTTTTTCTTTCTTTTTAAAGAACCAATAACCTTTATTATTAATTAGGTACATTACTAATTCACATTACTTCATTACTAATTAGGTACACGCAATTTTAACAAAATTGAAACTGCTTGAAATACACACAGGAAGCTGGCAAAGGAAAGGAAGGTGGAAGGAAACTGACATTTTTTTGAGGGCCAGACACGGTGATAAGACTTTCCATTACTGTATTCAGTGCTGACAGTAACCCTAACCCATGAGGTATAAGTATTCGGATTCTTATTATGCAGAATGGGAAATAGAAACACATCTTGTTGGTTTTGTTTTGTTTTTTGAGACAGTCTCACTCTATCACTCAGGCTGGAGTGCAATGGCGCAACCTCCGCCTCCCAGGTACAAGAGATTCTCGTGCCTCAGCCTCCCAAGTAGCTGGGAGTATAGGTGCGTACCATTACACGCCTGGCTGATTTTTATATATTTAGTAGAGATGGGGTTTCACTATGTTGGTCAGACTGGTCTCGAACTCCTGACCTCAAGTGATCCACCCGCCTCGGTCTCCCAAGGGCTGAGATTAGAGGCGTCAGCCGCTGTGCCCAGCTTTTATTTATTTTTTATATGTAGAAATAGAAATGGAGTTTTATCGTGTTACCCTAGACTCAAGCAATCCACCCGCTTCAGACTCACAAAGTGCAGGGATTACAGGTGTGCACCACCATGCCCAGCCTTATTCAGTGTTTATTAAGTGAGCAGTATAGCATTAAGAACTCACATGCTCATTGTCTCATACAATCTTACAACAATCCTATGAAATATACATTCTGCTTTAATTTATAAAGTAAGACTCTGAGGCTTAGAGAGGTCAGGTAACTTGCTTAAGAACATAGTTGATCTGGGATTAGAATCCCTGGGTTGAATGGTATGTGTTCATTTTAGTTACCATATCTCTGAGCTAAAGCAATGAGGAAAATGTGAAGGGCCCAGAGGATGGAGAGTAGTGAGACTGAGAGGTGGACTGGTTAAGGAATAAGTCATGCTGAGGTTATTGCTGTCATATTTTAGACTTGTTAAATTTGGAGAGATGTTAGCATCTTCTAGGTTCATTTCACAAAAAAAAAAACCAAAAATGTTAACATGATTTAAATACTTGAACTCTTTGAGTTTGTCAATTCTACTGCTGCTGTATTTTAATATTAAGGTGTTCCTTTAACTGTGTTTAACTCTTTCTCTCCATTTTTAATTTTACTTAAAATACTTTTAGTGAAACCCTGTCTCAAAAAAACAAATGTGTATATATAGGTCGGGTGTGGTGGCTCACACCTATAATCCTGGCACTTTGGGAGGCTGAGAGAGGAGGATCTCTTGAGCCCTGGTGTTTGAGACAAGCCCAGGTAACAAACTGAGACCCTCATCTCTACAAAAAATATACAAACTAGCTGGGCATGGTGGTGGGTGTCTGTAGTCCCAGCTAGTAGGGACACTGAGGTGAGAGGATTGCTTGAGCTGAGGAGATGGAGACTGCAGTAGGCTATGATTGCACCACTGCACAGCAACCTGGGCAGAAGACCCTGTCCCAAAAAAATAAAAAAAAATAAAAAAAAGGTTTTTACACTCCCTGGACCTTATTTCCCTCTGAATCATGGTCTGGTAGTTCTTCACTATCATGGTAATGATTCACTCTCCAATTCCTTCAAGAAGATGGCTTTGTGTTCTGTCCAACTTTTCTTTTTTTTTGAGACGGAGTCTCCAGGCTGGAGTGCAGTGGCCGGATCTCAGCTCACTGCAAGCTCTGCCTCCCAGGTTTACGCCATTCTCCTGCCTCAGCCTCCCGAGTAGCTGGGACTACAGGCGCCGGCCACTGCGCCCAGCTAGTTTTTTTGTATTTTTTAGTAGAGACGGGGTTTCACCGTGTTAGCCAGGATGGTCTCGATCTCCTGACCTCGTGATCCGCCCGTCTCGGCCTCCCAAAGTGCTGGGATTACAGGCTTGAGCCGCCGCACCCGGCCCTGTCCAACTTTTCTAATTGTCTTCAGCAGGAGGTTTCTCCCAAATTATCAATTTCATTATCACTAGAAGTGAAAGTTTCTTATTCTCTTTAACTTAGTAAGTGTAAGGTTATGTTAAGCAATTAGCATGGAGCTAGCCTATCCCGACACTAGCAGCCAACTTGTTTAATACTTAGATGTATATATCTATATGCGTGTATATATATACTTTAAAAAGAAATTTATAAGAAGAGATGGGGTTTCACCATGTTGCCCAGGATGGTCTTGAACTCCTGGGCTCAAGTGATCCACCTGCCTCGGCCTCCCAAAGTGCTGGGCTTACAGGAGTGAGCCACCTAGCCCAGCCTTAGTACTCTATTTATCTGGAAGAGGTTCCAGTGCCCCAAAATGCTGTAATATTTAATGTTAATATCTCCAATTTTTTTTTTTTTTTTTTTTTTTTTTGGAGACAGTGTCTCACTCTGTCACCCAGGCTGGAATACAGTAATGACATCTCGGCTTACTACAACCTCTGCCTCCCGAGTTCAAGCAATTCTCATGCCTCTACCTCCCAAGTAGCTGGAACTACAAGCATGCACCACCATGCTCACTAATTTTTTGTATTTTTAGCAGAAATGGGGCTTCACTTTGTTGGCCAGGCTGGTCTCGTACTCCTGGCCTCAAGCCTTCTGTCTGCCTTGGCTTTCTAAAGTGCTGAGATTACAGGTGTGAGCCACCATGCCCAGCCTTCCAATTTTTATATTAAATGAATTTTAACTGCTCATTGTATGGTTTACGTGTACATCGTTTTCTTAATTAGTTACAGCCATGGTTCTCCATAGCTGCAGTTGCACAGACTGAGAGTCAAGTGCCATACACATGCTTTTCTTTTGTGTGTGTGTGTGAGTGACAGGGTCTTGCTCTGTTCCCCAGTCTGGAGTGCAGTGGTGTGATCATGGCTCACTGCAGCCTCCACCTCCCAGACTCAAGTGATTCTCCCATCTCAGCCTCCTGAGTAACTGGGACCAGAGACATGTACCAACATGCCCGGCTAGTGTTTTTGTTTGTTTGTTTTTGTTTTTTAGAGGTGGGTCTCACTATGTTGCCCAGGCTGGTCTCAAACTCCTGGGCTCAAGCAATCCTCCTGCCTTGGCTTCCCAAATTGTTGGGATTACAGGCATGAGACACCACGCCCAGCTACTACATGCTTTCCATATCCAATATTGCATATAACTGTAATGTTAGCATTTCCCCTCATTGAGTCTACTGGAGGTTGACTTGCTCATGGTCCTGTCACTGGGATTTGGATCTCCCCAAGGATATACTCATCTTGTATAAGATCCTAGCACTTTGAGAGGCCAAGATGGGATGATCACTTGAGGCCAGGAGTTTGAGACCAGCCTGGGCAACATATTGAGACCCTGTCTCTACAAAACATAAAAAGAATTGGAGTCTGAGGCGGAAGGATCACTTGAGCCCAGGAGTTCACCACATGTCTCCCTTGAGCCATGACTGCACTGGTGTACACCACCCTGGGGGACAGAGCAAGGCCCTGCTTCTAAATAAATAAATAATTTTTAAAAATATAAAGTTATTTTCTTTCTTTTTAAAAAAAATTTTTTTGAGACAGAGTTTTGCTCTTCTTTCCCAGACTGGAATGCAATGGCATGACCTTGGCTCACTGCAACCTCTGCCTCCCAGGTTTGAGTGATTCTCCTGCCTCAGCCTCCCAAGTAGCTGGGATTACAGGCATGCACCACCACCTTCAGCCAATTTTGTATTTTTAGTAGAGATGGGGTTTCTCCATGTTGGTCAAGCTGGTCTCAAACTCCCGACCTCAGGTGATCCACCTGCCTTGGTCTCCCAAAGTGCTGGGATTACAGGCATGAGCCACCGCATCCCATTTATGCATTTTAAACAAAAAGAGCTAATGTGTCATTGACTATTTGGATATCAGGAAAATCAAGCAAGAAAGTTAATTGTAGATATTATGAGTTCTACTGTTGTAAATATTATAAGTTCAATGATAGGTCTTTTTATTTTTTGGTTCCTCTCTTTTTTCTGTCTGAGTTATGTTCCATGGAAAAGTGCTATTCAGTAAGAATGACAGCCATTAAGCAGTGCCCTTGAACATAGCTGGTGTCCTGTATTCTATTTCTGGAATGAACAAAGTAAGAGCATCCCCTACTTCCAGCATCAGAAGCATCTGTGCAGTACAGGGTCATCCAGCTGAGAGAGTAACTCATTTGTCGGCAGTCAAATCTTGCTTCTCCATAAATTGTTTGAAACTTGAGTAAATGAGTTTAGAAACTAAAGAAGTAAACCCTTTCTGAATAACTGGTCTCATCTCAACAAAAGCAGCCTACATAAAGGCCAGGCGCGGTGGCTCACGCCTGTTATCCAAGCACTTTGGGGGGCCGAGGCGGGCGGATCACGAGATCAGGAGATCAAGAACATCCTGACTAACACGGTGAAACCCCATCTCCACTAAAAAATACAAAAAATTAGTCGGGCGTGCTGACAGGTGCCTGTAGTCCCAGCTACTCGGGAGGCTGACGCAGGAGAATGGCATGAAACTGGGAGACAGGGCTTGCAGTGAAGCGAGATCGTGCCACTGCACTCCAGCCTGGGTGACAGAGTGAGACTCCCTCTCAAAAAACAAAAAACAGCCTACATAATAGCTATTCTCAAAATAATTGCTTTCCTCTGATTAGGAGACTTAGTTATAAAAGGGTGTTTTCTAGCTTAAAAACAAAAGAGTTTCAGGTCTGGGACAAACCAATCACCTCTCTTTAGTTCTCCTCTTGAAAAGGTAACTTGTATATTTGATAATCATCTTAACAGGTGCATTATTCTTGGCTTCTCAAAGAAACAATTATGGACAACTGAAAGACAGAACAACAAAAATAATTCTAACGGGAATGGTAGAGAAGTAAAGGCTGGTATCTCTTCATATGCATGCTCAATAACCTTGCCACCCAAGTGGTGGCATATTTATTGACATGCATATCTCCCCATGGCCCCTTAGCAGCCACACTGGAATGTTACCTCAGCAACCACAGTACTCCAGTGTCTTTATGGGTGCTGTTACCTCCATGTGGGGCACACTGCTTTCTTCCATCCCTCTATATCTTGCCAACTCCTACCTGCCCAGCCTTGGGTTTCAGAGGGAAATGTTGCTTCCCCTGGGAAGCCTCCTGGGTACTATATACCTCCTGGGCTCATCTCATTCTACATTACGTCATGAATATGTGGTTATTTGTTTGTGTCTCTTATAAGATGGTAGTTTCTGGTTGGGTGGCAACAATGACATTCCTCCAGTTATACACTCAGCACTATGTCTGCATAAGAGAGGTGCTCAAGGCCGGGCACGGTGGCTCATGCCTGTAATTCCAGTACTTTCGGAGGCCAAGGCGGGTGAATCATGAGGTCAAGAGATCGAGACCATCCTGGCTAACGTAGTGAAACTCCGTCTCTACTAAATACACACAAAAAATTAGCTGAGCGTTGTGGCATGCACTTGTAATCCCTAGCTACTCGGGAGGCTGAGGCAGAATAGCTTGAACCTGGAAGGTGAAGATTGCAGTGAGCTGAGATCGCGCCGCTGCACTCCAGTCTGGCGACAGAGTGAAACTCCATCTCAAAAAAAAAGAGGTGCTCAACATATATTACATTGTTTTAAGGGGTTTTGGTTATTAAATGGGGAAGGTCATTGTCAAAAACAAATTAATACATTTTAAAGAAAACATTTTTGGACCTGGGGTCTTTTAAGGTTCTTCAATAATTTTAAGTTCTCTGAAACGGTAGGGAAAAAATAAAGTGTTTTACTTTTTTTTTTTTTTAATTTTTAATTTTTTCACTTCTTGTGATGGAGTCTCGCTCTGTTGCCCAGGCTGGAGTGCAGTGGCGAGATCTCTGCTCACTCCAACTTATGCCTCCAGGGTTCAAGGGATTCTCTTGCCTCAGGCTCCTGAGTAGCTGGGACTACAGGTGTGCGCCACTATGCCCTGCTAACTTTTGTAGTAGTAGTAGTATTTTCAGACAGAGTTTCGCTCTTGTTGCACAGGCTGGAGAGCAATGGTGCAACCTTGGCTCACTGCAACCTCTGCCTCTCAGGTTCAAGTCATTCTCCTGCCTCAGCCTCCTAAGTACCTGGGATTACAGGCGCCCACAACCACGCCCAGTAAATCTTTTGCATTTTTAGTAGAGACGGGGTTTCACTATATTGGCCAGGCTGGTCTCAAACTCCTGACCTCAGGCAATCCACCTGCCTTGGCCTCCCAAAGTGCTGGGGTTACAGGCATGAGTCACCGCGCCTGAGCTATTTTTTCTTTTTTTTGAGACAGAGTCTCTCTGTTGCCCAGGCAGGAGTCCAGTTGCAAGATTCCAGCTCACTGGAACTTGTGTCTCCTGGGTTCAAGCGATTCTCCTGCCTCAGCCTCCTGACTAGCTGGGACTACAGGCATGTACCACCATACTTGGCTAATTTTTGTATTTTTAGTAAAGATGGGGTTCCACCATGTTGGCCAGGCTGGTCTCAAACTCCTGACCTCACATGATCCTCCCACCTTGGCCTCCCAAAGTACTGGGATTATAGGCATGAGGCACCGTGCCCAGCCCTGTTATTGGATTTTTCTGTCCAAAGTTTGAATCTAGACTGACACAGGGAGTAGGCCTTCCAGTTTCTAGTTGGTACAAAGAAGAGTTGAGAAATTTGGGAGAGGCAATAATTTCAGCCCCATTCTTACAACAGTTTGTCTCAGTTGGTAACTGTTGAAGATTATTCACCTACTTTTTCCTCAATTCTTGCTTTAGAAGAGCCACCAAGGAACAGCTATTTTTACCAGCAGTAAGCAGAACTGCTGGAGGGAATTGGTAGATCTGGCCGCTTGGGAGGGTGGGGGAAGAGCAACAGTAGCCTCAGGGAAAGGGGTCAGGGAGAGATCCATCAGGAAAGGCTCTGCTAGGGGACCAACCACTTACATTCCGACTATGTACTCAACGCAGTCTTGCAAGGAGATTCTCCAGTGTTAGTCTTTCGGGTTCCTATGTGTCACAGGAAATAAAACCAAACTAGTTTTTTTAAATCTGTGAGAGAGGCCGGGCATGGTGACTCAACGCCTGTACTCCCAGCACTTTGGGAGGCTGAGGTGGGCTGACCACTTGAGGTCAGGAGTTTAAGACCATTCTGGCCAACATCGTGAAACCTTATCTCTATTAAAAATACAAAAATTAGTCAGGCATGGTGGCACGTGCCCATAATCCAAGCTACTCAGGAGGCTGAGGCAGGAGAATCGCTTGAACCCGGGAGGCAGAGGTTGCAATAAGCCAAGATCTCACCATTGTACTCCAGCCTGGGCAACAGTGCAAGACACTACCTCAAAAAAAAAAAAAAAAAAAAAAGAAGAAGAAGAAGAAAAAAATTAGCTTGTTATGGTAGCACAGGCCTGTTCAGGACACTGATATGGGAGGACCGCTTGAGCCCAGGAGTTCGAGGTTGCAGTGGGCTATGACTGGAGCACTGGACTCCAGCCTGGGCAAGAGAGTGAGACCTTATCAAAAAAAAAAAAAAAAAAAAAAAAAAAAAGCCGGGCGCGGTGGCTCAAGCCTGTAATCCCAGCACTTTGGGAGGCCGAGACGGGCGGATCACGAGGTCAGGAGATCGAGACCATCCTGGCTAACACGGTGAAACCCCGTCTCTACTAAAAAATACAAAAAACTAGCTGGGCGAGGTGGCGGCGCCTGTAGTCCCAGCTACTCGGGAGGCTGAGGCAGGAGAATGGCGTAAACCCGGGAGGCGGAGCTTGCAGTGAGCTGAGATCCGGCCACAGCACTCCAGCCTGGGCGACAGAGCGATGACTCCATCTCAAAAAAAAAAAAAAAAAAAATCTGAAAGGTACGAGACATTATTTTCTTATTCCTTAAATTATTTTAAAGTTTTTAATTTTTATGGGTACATAGTACATGTGTGTACTTATTCTTATTGATTGGAAGTTTATAATAGATGGTACTTGGAATATCTTCAGTTATCACTGCAAAAGTTGTAGCCCCCAAAATCAGAAGAAAAATAAAGGATTTCTTGGGAGAGGAGAGTGCAGGACACATTGGAATGATACTGTGTTTCGGTCTTCAGTCTTGAGGAAAGGTGAATTACTCCTGAGACTAATTTGGAAGAAGATTTCTCCTAGTATGCTGCTGTTGTTTTAATCTAAATAGTTTGTACTTCGAGTTTCTTGTTGATCCAGAGGTGCATATACCCAGAAAGAGAAGTACAGTTTTGGAATTATTCATAGTTTTAATCCTGAGGGCACAACACACACACACTTATTCTTTTTTTTTTTTTTTTGAGACGAAATCTCGCTCTGTCGTCCAGGCTGGAGTGCAGTGGCGCTATCTCAGCTCACTGCAAGCTCCGCCTCCTGGGTTCCCGCCATTCTCCTGCCTCAGCCTCCCAAGTAGCTGGACTACAGGAGCCCGCCACCTCGCCCGGCTAATTTTTTGTATTTTTAGTAGAGACGGGGTTTCCCTGTGTTAGCCACGGTGGTCTCGATCTCCTGATCTCGTGATCCTCCCGCCTCAGCTTCCCAAAGTGCTGGGATTACAGTCGTGAGCCACCGCGCCCAACCCACACTTTTTTTTTTTTTTTTTTTTTTTTTGAGGTATAGTCTCACTCAGCCACCCAGGCTGGAGTGCACTGGCGTGATTTCGGCTTACTTGCCGAATTGCTTGAAACTCCCCTTGCCGGTTTCAAGGAATTCTCTTGCATCAGCTTCCGGTGTAGCTGGGATTACAGGCAAGCGCCACCATGTCTGGCTAATTTTTGTATGTTTAGTAGAGTTAGGGATTCAGCATGTTGGTCAGGCTGGTCTTGAACTCCTAACCTTGTGATCGGCCTGCAGTGACCTCCCAAAGTGTTGGTATTACAGGCGTGAGCCACTGCGCCCGGCCAAAACATACATATATATATATATATATTTTTTTCTTCTTCTTTTCTTTTTTTGAGACAGTCTCGCCCTGTTGCCCAGTCTGCAGTGCAGTGTCGCTATCTCAGCTCACTACAAACTCCGCCTTCTGGGTTCCAGCAATTCTCCTGCCTCAGGCTCCCGAGTAGCTGAGATTACAGGCACATGTCACTACACCCAGCCGAAGATATTTCTTTTAAGGTTATTTTAGGATATTTACAAATGTGTTTTGTTGGATATTGAAAATGAAGAGAATTTGTAGAGAGAGCTGTATAGATGGTTAGAAGTGGGGAGCAACTCAAGTTCTATATATTTTCATATTTTTTCTGTATATTAATAAACATCTTATGGTACGTGCTCAAGTCAAGTTCTAACCTGCTATGCAAGCTGAGATATTGTTACCTCTTTGGGCCTCTGGGAATTATTTCATAGCTAATATTTAATTTTTTGGTAGAGATGCAGTCTCCGCTATGTAGCTTAGGCTGGCCTTGAAATCCTGGGCTTAAGTGATCCTCCAACCTTGGCCTCAAGTGCTTGAATTGCAGATGTGAGCCACCTGGCCTCTGCTCAGAATTTCTGACTATTGTCTCCCATCAAAACTCGCCCAGAGCTCAGACCATCAAATCACTTAGTATAGGAATTGAAACACCTGATAGAGATTACCAATCCATTCTGTGTTCAAACAAGTATAGATCTTCATGGTGAAGCGTCAATTTGATATTTGAAGTTAATGTTAGTTCTGGTCACGTTAATTAACTTTCATATACAGCTAGGATGAGCCTTGGCTTTATTTATTATCTAATTTTACAGAAGAGTGCACACAGGCCTTTGATGTTTGCTTAGGTTGTCAAGTGCAATGTTGTATGGCTTCATGAGTGTTCTATACAGTGAAAACACCTGTCTTTGGGTCTTTAAAAAACAGACCTCTCACCAATATAGATATTCTGTACACCTAACCCTCTGAGCCTGATTTCATTTTATTTTATTTTAGTGAACACACAGCTAATGGATTGATTTTTTTTTTTTTTGAGACAGAGTCTCGTTCTGTTGCCCAGGCTGGAGTGCAGTGGCATGATCTCGGCTCACTGCAACCTCCACCTCCCAGGTTCAGGTGATCCTCCTGCTTCAGTCTCCTGAGTAGCTGGGACTATAGGTGTGAACCACCACTCCTGGCTAATTTTTGTATTTTTAGTAGAGACAGGGTTTCACCATGTTGGCCAGGCTGGTCTCAAACTCCTGACCTGAAGTGATCCACCTGCCTCAGCCTTCCAAAGTGCTAGGATTATAGGCCTGAGCCACTGCACCTGGCTGATTGATTTAAATTATACAATTATATCATAATATACCATGGCCACTTTACTAAATGCTGAACAACTAACCTGGAAAAAATGTTGATGTTTTTAAAGTTATATTCAAACATTCAAGAGAAGAGGCATGATGTGTAACTGAAATGCAAGGCACTTCAAGAAACGTAGGGCTACCCTTGTGCATAGCTGATGGGAATGTAAAACGGTGCGGCTGCTCTGGTAAACAATTTGGTAGTTCCTCAGAAAGTTAAACATAGCCTTATCATATGATCCAGCAATTCCACTCTGAGGTATATACTACTTGTATACCTACTGGTACACCTGTATTCATAGCAGTAATATTCACAATCACCAAAAAGTACTAACAATCCAAATGTCTAACAACAGAATAATGGAAAAACAAAACGTGTTATGTACATACAAAGAAATATTGTTCAGCCTTCAAAATGAATGAAATTCTGATACATTCTACAACATGGATGAACCTTGTAAATATTATGCTATTAATAAGTGAAGGAAAGAGAAACAGAAAGAAAAATACTATACGAAAAATACTATATGATTCCAATTATAGGAGGTACTTAGAGTAGTCCATTTCATAGACAGAAAGTAGAATGGAAGTTAGTATGGGCTGGGGGAAGGCAAATGAGGAGTTACTGTTTAATGGGTATGGAGTTTCTGTTTACAAGGAGGAAAACGTTCTGGAAATGGAGAGGTGATAGTTGCACAGCATTGTGAATGTACTTAATGTCCTTGAACAATAAACCTAAAAATAGTTAAAATGGGCCAGGCATGTTGGCTCACCCCTGTAATCCCAGCACTTTGGAAGGCCAAGGTGGGTGGATCACCTGAGGTCAGGAGTTCGAGACCAGCCTGACCAAAATGGTGAAATCCCGTGTCTACTAAAAAATACAAAAGATTAGCCAGACATGATGGTGGGTGCCTGTGATCCCAGCTACTTGGAAGGCTGAGGCAGGAGAATTGCTTGAACCTGGGAGACAGAGGTTGCAGTGAGCCAAGATCGCACCACTGCACTCCAGCCTCGGTGTGACCAAGTAAGACTCCGTCTCAAAAAAAAATTGTTAAAATGAGGCTTACTCCTGTAATCCCAACACTTTTGGGAGGCCGAGGCGGACGGATCACCTGAGGTCAGGAGATTGAAACCAGCCTGCCCAACATGGCGAAACCCCGTCTCTACTAAAAATACAAAAAATTAGCCAGGTGTGATGGTGCATGCCTGTAATCCCAGCTCAGGAGACTGAGGCAGGAGAATCATTTGAACCTGGGAGGCAGAGGTTGCAGTGAGCTGAGATCATGCCATTGCACCTGGGTGACAAGAGTGAAACTCTATCTCCAAAAAAAAAAAAGTTAATGATAAATTTTATGTTACATATATTTCATCACAGTTTTTTTTTAATCACCAAAAATGGGGGGATGTACAGCTAAAATATTTTGTACCTATTTTCAAATCTTACTGTATTTGATGATTTTTCTGCCTGTTTCAATGCTGCTTTATTCCTCACAGAGAGCTTCTTAGAGGTAGTGTGGGCTTAGTGTGTTCAAAGTTGCACTGGTGAATGTGCATAATTCAGAGTCCAATTTGTTTTGTTACAAGTGTTGAAGGAAGAGTTGAGAACACCATATTCTATCCATTAGGCTTTATTTATTTTTTTTTCTTTCTTTTTTTTCTTTTTTTTTTTTTTTTTGGAGACAGAGTCTCGCTCAGCCATCTAGGCTGGAGTGCAGTGGTGCTCACTGCAACCACTGTCTCCCGGGTTCAAGCGATTCTCCCATCTCAGCCTCCTGAGTAGATGGGATTACAGGCACCCACCATCATGCCCGGCTAATTTTTGTATTTTAGTAGAGACAGGGTTTCATGTTGGCCAGGCTGGTCTCAAACGCCTGACCTCAGATGATCCTCCTGCCTCAGCCTCCCAAAGGGTTAGGATTATAGGCATGAGCCACCGTGCCCGGCCAGTAGTTTTTTTCTTACATGAGATTGTTAAAAATGTGGGTGAGGAGTGGGTGAGTGAGAGGTAATTTAAAAGTGGAAAAACAGCGCATGCTGGACTTCACGTTCCAAAATGAAAAGCATGCTTTTGTGGCAAACTGAAAGGCTAGGAATCAAGGGTGATGAAATGCAGGCCTTCCGGCCCTCACTCTGTTCCCGATTTCTGGTTGTGGGAATCTGTTCTGAATCCAACTGCAAGTGGAAAACCCATCTTTGGCTGAGCAGCCGGGGAGGCCCTCCTGCCAATCCCCCAAATGTGCTGCTGAAACTTTGGCCCTGCAAGGCTGGAGCTAGGGCTGTCTTCCCCAGATCTATGCAGCTGTCAAGGTGGCTGTGATGGGACTGTGACCGCCCTCTGCACTGCATTTTGGCAGTGACCTTGAGACCAGCCAGCTCACCACAGCTGTCCTGCTCTGCTGCCGCTGTTGCAATGCCAGGTGGTTAAGAGGGGTGGTGGGGGGCACGGCTCCTGGTCCAGCTTTCCCAGTGTCTGGCAGGTGCCAGCTGTGGTGCCAGCTGTCCCACTGCCTACCACCCACTGTGTGTGGGGGCAGTCCAGGTGTGTGTTGGGAGATGGTGGCTTGTTCTACCCCTGGCTCAGGTCCTGATCCCTAGGAAGTGGGTGGTTCTGTCTGACCACGAGTCTGGTGCGCAGACCGGCCCCACGGACTTGCTTGGCAGGTCTGCGGATATAGATGCTCAGTGACAGTTGATCTTGGGAGACAGAAGAGCCAAAAGTATCCTTTTATCCCAAAGATATGAGTCCTAATTTTCCTTCTGGTAGGGGAGAATTTTTATTTGGAAATGAAGGTCATCAGAAATGCCCAGAGCAAGAGAGAGAAAGTCCTTTCTCTCTAGCCACTCAGAGTGGCAAGTGTATTTTGAAAACTCCTCCCCTTCTTTTTGTCCTCATCCTGTCCTTTTCCTTTTCAGTGGCTTTACTGTTATTTTTTAATTCGCCATTGTCATTGGACATTTATTGACAGAAATCAAATTGCTGTGTTTCTGGGCAAGGCGCCTGCTGCAAAGAGGTGTGGTTCCCGAGGAATGAGACATGCAGCCCAACAGCTGAGCCTACACTGTCCTCACATAACCTCCCTGCCTTAAATATCGCCAATATTTAGCCTTGCCTTATAAAGTAAAAATGCACAATACCTTCCAGAGTTTCAGCAAGCCCAAATGCCCCCCTAGGCTAGTTATGTCTCCTGTACATTGGAGGCACAGCAGCGCACCCCTCCCCCATGCAGACCTGCTCTCGGAGCCGCCAAGAGGTTACTAATCAGGAAGGCTCTGCCATCGATCCAATGGTGGTGACCTGGGGGATTTGTGTGCATTGTTTTTGCTGAAGCCTCCTGTGATTTCGGCGCGACCAGATCCTCTGCAGCGAACTCCATGTCGCAGCTTGTGGCTGCCTGTGTCCTGTGGTGAGAGCCGAGCCGCACAGGAGATCCTTTGTCTAGGAAGGGCTAGGCTGAGAAGATCACTTTGGAGTTGCTAAGCTCTGCATTGCCATTGGCTGCACTCTTTGTGGGGCTGTTTTTGCAAAAGGCATGCCCAGCACGTCTACAGTGCTGGCAGGCCAGGGCTGCCTTTAAACACCATGATAATAATACCAAAAAGCAGTTTGCAGAACTGTTCCACTGTAGAGGCTTCCTCTGCAGAAGCAAGCAAGATGGCTACCTCGTGGGCTTCGCTGTGAAGAATGCAGAGGCTAATTAAGACAGACTTTAAGGGGAAAAAAGGGTATTTCCCTACTCAATCTTTATGCAAGATTTTTTTTAGTGACTTTTAAAGTATACATTTTACATACGCTCTTTAGGTTCTGCCTAGCAAACATGTTGATGATTTTAAATGGTGTAAATAGTTTTACAGAGAAATAGCCAAAAATTTTGGGGATGTGGGAGCTGATTTTATTTCTTAAACAGAGGCTCATTTTGCAATTTGATTTTTTTTAGGTTATAAAGGAAAACAAGAGGCCCCAGAGGGAAAAGAAGCCCAAAGTTTTAAAGGTAATCAGCTGTTGATTAAATAATATTTCATTATTTTTCCATTTCATATAGTATTTTTCTGCACTTGGGTATATCTGGAGTACAGTATATGTGAATTCTCCCAGATTTTCAGTAGATGGATGAATTTCCACTCAACTAAAGTGTTTTCTCTTTTTTTCTTTTGATGTGCTGCATAATGTGCATATTAGCATCCTTTATTTTCAACTCCACACAAGTCTACAGAAGGAAAAGTTTGTATGCAGAGGGTTGTGAATAAAATTTGTTTTTCTTTATAGCTCCCTTTGTAGCATCTGCATTTGTGGTGTTGCACCAGTGTGTAAACTTAAGCCCTTTAGAAGAAAGGCACTATTTGAAGTTGACATCTATGATCCATTGTGATTTTAATAGACTGTCCATTAAAGGCTATTTTAAAATGTATGATTCTTTTCCAAAGAAAAAGGTCCTTAGAGATTTTAGTTAAACTTAATGTGTAAGTCATGGAGATCTTACAGCCAAATTATAGTTGTTTAATCTCAAATTCTCATAATATCATCTTTAATTTTGGCTTTCATGGAGCCATAATAATATGCATGTTTTCTTTATTTTCTGTAGTTTGCCTGATGAGTATTTAGTGGTAACCTAATTCCGTTATAAGCTCACAGTCTGTGTGATGAGATTTGTACAGTGTTTAGAAGGGTTAATTTAAAAGCATATGGCATCACTAAAAGTTCAAGGCTAGCTTTAGTCTAGCAAATAGGTGCTTATGTGTTTAAGATTTCAAGTGGTGTATTGCTATTACAAATGTAAGCAACCTTTGCAAGCCACCTTTTAAATTCATGAAGAAATACTAAGCAATAAAATGACTTGTCTTTAATTATTTTGCGTACATTTAATTTAAAATAGTTTTACCTAATCCTAGCTTTCCTTTTTTACATATAAAGTTTTAGCACTCAAAGAGGAACAACATGTTGAACTATGAATGTGGCAGAATTTTATTTCATTTGTTGCCCCAGTGTATAACTTGAAAATGTTGACACGGAGAACCAAACCTTGCCCTGCTTTCAAATTTGCCTGACCACATTGAGTTTCTGCTTCCTGTGTATATACAGCGTTTTCATGTACCAGTTTCATCAACCAACAAGTATTTATTTAATATTTACCACATAGTCAGCAATGTGCTAGGCACTGTGAAATGAATGAAATTGCTTGACACAAATTTTCACTGGGCCTGGACAAATAGAATCATGGTTATTCTCAAGGTAAATTAAACCCTTTTCTGTTTTTCTTCTTTGTGCTGATCCATCAACTCCCTTTTTCTCCTTTTCCTTCCAACAAAGATAGAAGTTTATCATTAAAACCTCCTTCTATACTTTCTGTCTTGGCTATATCCATCTCAGGCATTTTGTGAGAAATAGTTGTAGTCTTACTCTTATAAATGGCTCTCATTCGTTGGAGTTGTCCATGGGGGTTAGCAGGAGAAAGGGATAGACTATGTGGAGAAAACTAATACAGACCAAGCCTAGTATCTATATCTTCTCCTGCCTTGGCTAGGAAGTAGAATTGGACTTTGAGAATGCAATTTAATTCTATGTTTATTTTGTTAGATTGTGAGTGTCCTGTCACCTGAAATAAATTTAAAAAGTAAATATACCTTGTGTTGCTTTTTGGAATCATGGTAGTGGACTCTGACTTAAAAGAAAAAGAAAAAAAGTACCTGTGGGTGGCCACATTTCATCTGCAACAGCAAGCAGAACCAAATTGTTGCTCACGTTCCTCTATAGTTAGCAATTGTTGTACAAGAGCAGGAAAATATTCTAAAAGGAAAAAAATTTCTGATGTTGGCATTTAAAAATGTTTTTCTACACTTTCTGTTAGACATAATTTTTTTTTCTCATCCAAAGAAAGCTTTGTTTCTCTGCTTCACAGTAGAAATGCTAAAAAAAAAAACTTTTGGATTTTAGCTTGATGTGTATAAAATTCATAGAGCAAATGTAGAATATTATATAATCCTATAGGAGACATAAGAAAATGAAACCTGTGTTTGGGAGGGAGAGTGGGAGAGGAATACAACTGTCAGCTTAAGGTTTTATGAGTGAGGACTTCAACGTTCTAGGAGGATGCTTCCTGGGGGACCAGTGATGGGAATCTCACAGGTTATGATTTGATCTTCCGTCATAATTTGCTGTCTTTACATTTGGCATTATTCCAGAAATTTAGTCTGCTTCCTGTGAAATCTCCTGGATCATTTACTCTTTGTCAGTGTGGATGCTGCAGGTATCCTGATTGACTTTTCATTTTCATCATGTATTAGAAAGTAGTTGGATAGGTGAAGAACGTGATTCAAGAAGTTGGGTATAGAATTTGAGACTTGTTTCATCCTACACTGATCTGAACCTGATAACTACTGAATCCAGTTGTGGGGCTGAAATTGGCTGGAATGTCTTACATCCCTCTCCTCTTAAAAACATACCTATTATCCACCAGGTGTGATGACTCATCCGTGTAATCCCAGAACTTTGGGAGGCCAAGGCAGGAGGATTGCCTGAGGCCAGGAGTTTAACACCAGCCCGCAAAACATAGCAAAATCCTGTGTCTATGAAAAATTTAAAAATTAGCTGGATGCGATGGCATGCACTTGTAGTCATAGCTACTCATGAGCCTGAGGAGGGAGGATCGCTTGAGCCGAGGAGTTGGAGGCTGCAGTGAGCTATAATCACATGAGCTATATGCACTCCAGCCTCAGCGGTAGAATCAGACCTTGTCTCCAAAAAAAAAAAGGAAACTATTATCCTTATTTATACCTATATTCATTCTATTGTACTTCAAAATTAAAAACTAAATAGTGATCTAAGTCCTGATTAGAGATTCTTCCTGTAGCTGAAATGATAGTTCTGGCCAAAGCACTCTAAAGGCCAGAATGGGTATCAGCTAATGGTGCACCAGTGGTGGGTGGGGGTAGCTCAGCATCAGCTTCCTATTCAAGCCTATTGGTGATCACTAGTTATTTTCATACATAGATGACATCTTGTTAGCAATGTTATTATTGGAAACACAAGCATTTCCTTGACTCTTGATCTAGGTAGAGATGTGGTCTAATTCCAGTCCTTGAATCATGAACTTGGCCTCTTAAGTGATGTGGTTTAGAATTCCTCTTGGAAGAAACCTTTGTGTAAATAACTTTTACTTTGTGTGTGTGTGGTGGGGGCAGGTAAGTAGGAGTGTATATTCCCTTTAAGAAAGTTGATTTTAAGGTGATATTAATTTTGTTAGATTGTTAGTCGTTGTCCCTGGAGAAAATCAGACAGCACAGTCGATTGGGGGTTTGAACAGAGTTTAATAAACGAATTACTTTAAATGGTGTGGGGAGGGTTAAGGAAAGAACTAAGGATGGCAAAGAAATCCAGGTCTAATGAAGCCAGAGCTATTACTAATCCTAGGCCTGAAGGGGGATGGTGACTGGGAACCAGGTAATGTAGCTCCAGCTGAGTAGAGGAAGCATGGGCTGGAACCTTTGGTAAAGAGATGCTCTTGCAAGGAGTCAAGGAGGGGGTGGGTGTGGGATAAATGCCCTGCTCTCCAGTCTCCTGCTGCTTTGATTGGTTGATCCCAATGGGGAGCCAGAGTGAAAGGGGAGACTTCTGATGCAGTACATGCTGGTCAGCCGGAAGGTGGAATGTAGGCCTGGAAGGGAAACAACATACTGAGCATGACTACTGACCACAGGGGTAGCATGGTAGGGTGAACAATAGTACTAGAACCATGATTACGTAAGATGGTAACATTAGGCAAAGATGGCTGAAGAGTATGTAAGAACTCTATACTATTTTTGCAACTCATCTGTAAATCTAAAATTATTTCGAAATGAGCATGAGCATCCTTGAGGGGATGCATTTCTACATTCTGTAATTAGTCTTTTTGGCTGGTAAGGAATATTTTCTAGCTATTTAATTATAAAATATCATCACAGTAGTATTTGGAAGAGCTGGGTGAACAAATATGAAGAAATGTCAGTGGATATTAAACCAGGAGAATGTCTCCAGAGGCTGATTTTAGAAAGGCAAAATGGAAACTAAGGGATCTTCCTGCAGGGTTCGGCACTGACTTGTTCTTCTCTGTTTCCTTCATTCCTTGATAACGCTGATAAAGAACAAGTGGGGCTGGGCGCAGTGGCTCATGCCTGTAATCCCAACACATTGGGAGGCCGAGGCGGGCAGATCACCTGAGGTGGGGTGTTCGAGACCAGCCTGACCAACAGACAGAAGCCCCCATGTCTACTAAAAATACAAAATTAGCCAGGCACAGTGGCTCATGCCTGCAATCCCAGCTACTCGGGAGGCTGAGGTAGGAGAATCACTTGAATCCAGGAGGTGGAGGTTACAGTGAGGAAACAAGCAAAAATTGCCGAGATGATGAAGGAAAACATCATCCAGGGAAAGTTACTTAATATTCCAATAATTTATAAATTGTTTTTATTGAATTTATTTATTTGAGACAGAGTCTCAATCTGTCGCTAAGGCTGGAGTGCAGTCGTGCAATCTTGGCTCACTGCAACCTCTGCCACCTGGGTTCAAATGATTCTCCTTCCTCAGCCTACTGAGTAACTGGGATTACACGCATGTGCCACCACGCCCAGCTAATTCATTTTTTTTTTTTTTTTTTTGTATTTTTAGTAGAGACGCGGTTTTGCCAGGCTGGCCAGGCTGGTCTCAAACTCCTGGCCTCAAGTGATATACCCACTTCAGCCTCCCAAAATGCTGGGATTACAGGCATGAGCAACCATGCCTAGCCCATAAATTATTTTTATATATACTAGACCAGTGCTGGTTTAAAATGACTAAATTATATGCTGGTTATGTTTGTTTGTTGTTTGTTTGTTGAGCTGAGGTCTTGCTGTGCTGCCCAGGCTGGTTTTCAACGCCTGGGCTCAAACTATTGTCCTTTCTCATTCTCCTGAGTAGCTAGAATTACAGCTACCCTCCCCTGCTAAAATTACTGAATTAGATACAATTGAGTTACATTGTTTATTTTAAAATTCTATTAAGCTATAAATAGGCCAGGTGCGGTGGCTCATGCCTGTAATCCCAACACTTTGAGAGGCCGAGACGAGTGGATCACTTAAGGTCAGGAGTTCAAGACCACCCTGGCCAACATGGTAAAACCCTGTCTCTACTAAAAATACAAATATTCACCAGGTGTGGTAGCAGGTGACTGTAATCTCAGCTAATTGGGAGGCTGAGGCAGGAGAATCGCTTGAACATGGAAGGCGGAGGTGGCAGTCAGCCGAGATTGTGCCACTGCACTCCAGCCTGGGCAACAGAGGGAGACTCCCTCTCAAACAAACAAAAAAACCTTACAAATGAAAGATAACATAGTTGCTAATGATTTTCTTCTGCTTATTTGTCTATAACATTGTTTCAGTTAGTAAAATAAGTCACTGGTAAAGTAATTTCTTTAGAGTTTTTAAAGGGAGGGTTATAATGCAACATTCTATTGTAGCAACATGTTGCAAATTTAAGTACTAGATCAAATACTAAGCTTGACCATCCTTCAGGAAAAAAACAAAACAAAGAAAAACCGTGTCATTGTGATAGTTCCTTATAGTCCCAGGCAACTAATCCCAGACTTCTGGATTTAATGGGCCAGTGAGGAAAAAATTCAGAGTAGGTGTTGAAAGTATTCACAAGGGGATACCAGCTTTATTTTTTTTAAATGAGAAGATAATATCAGAATACAGGAAGGTCATAGAAATTTAATAATTTAGTTTTATGACAACACATGGTCTTTATTGAACTCATTTTGTCATAAACTGGCAAAAACTGTTAAGGACGTGTGCTCACCCATCAGTGTTTATTCACACAATCAAAGACACACATGGGCTTCTGGTTTGTATACCCAGAAATTGTAATACAGCATTTTGCCCGGAGATCAGACTGGATTTCAGGGCTGAGTTCTCACTAAGCCAGCTCAAACACAGGCATTCGTTGATCACTGGAGCATGTATATTTCCAGTGACTCAAGACTCATGTCCATTCTGTGATTTCTAGGAATGATCCCAAACGAGAATCAAAGTGAATAAAAGCCAAATGGAGTTGGACGGGTTTAAGGAAAATTTCATTCAGGCTATTTAAAAAAAAAAAAAAAGACTTGAATTCTTCCTAGTCCACAAAAGAGCATATGCCTTGTATCTTGAATACTTAGGCTCATATGGTATGTGTTTGTATTTTGATAGTGCCGGATTCATACTGTTTCTGAGTTGTACTTTCTTTACTGTATAGCTCTCCATTTACTGACTAGAATATATTCTCATGAGTCAGATAAAAAGAGTCAACTAATAACTTAATTGAATTTTTGTTTGGATCTTAATTATTTATTTATTATTATTATTTTTGGGACAGGTCTCACTGTTGCCCAGGCTGGTGCGGAGTGGCACAATCTTGGTTCATTGCAACCTTTGCCTTCCAGGTTCAAGAGATTCTGTAGCCTCAGCCTCCCAAATAGCTGGGATCACAGGCACACGCCACCACGCCCGGCTAATTTTTGTATTTTTTGTAGAGACAGTTTTGCCAGGCTGGTCTAGAACTCTGAGCTCAAAGTGATCCATTCTCCTCAGGCTCACAAAGTACAGGCATGCACCACTGCACCTGGCCTTCTTAATTCATTTTTAAGTGAAATAATTTTAATAATGGAATGTCTTTCAATGTCATTCATATATATGTGTATATTCTCTCTATATATAGAATATATACATATATATATAAATTTTCAACCATTTGATGGTAAGGTTTGCCAACCAAAATGGCCTATGCAAGAGAATGTGGGTAACAGAGGTAACAGTGTCTTTTTTTTTTTTTTTTGGAGGGGGGACAGAGTATCACTCTGTCACCAGGCTGGAGTGCAGTGGCGCAATCTCGGCTTACTGCAACCTCCAACTCCTGGGTTCAAGCAATTCTCCTGCCTCAGCCTCTGGAGTAACTGGGACTACAGGTGCACACCACCACACCCAGCAAATTTTTGTATTTTTAGTGGAGACTGGGGTTTCACCACGTTGACCATGATGGTCTCAATATCTTGACCTCATGATCCACCCTCCTCGGCCTCCCAAAGTGCTGGGATTATAGGCGTGATCCACCGTGCCCAGCCAATAGTGTCTTATTTATTTATTTTATTTATTGAGATGGAGTCTCACTCTGTAGCCCAGGCATGATTTCAGCTCACGGCAACTTCCGCCTCCCAGGTTCAAGCGATTCTTCTACCTCAACCTCCCGAGTAGCTGGGATTACAGGTGCCCGCCACCACGCCTGGCTAATTTTCTTTATTTTTAGTAGAGATGCGGTTTCACCATCTTAGCCAGGCTGGTCTCGAACTCCTGACTCGTGATCCACCCACCTTGGCCTCCCTAAGTGCTGGGATTACAGGTGTGAGCCACCGCGCCTGGCCTATTTATTCATTTATTTTTGAGATAGAGTCTTGGTTTGTCACCCAGGGAGGAGTGCAGTGGTGGGATCTTGGCTCACTGTAACCTCCGCCTCCTGGGTTCAAGCGATTCTCCTGCCTCAGTCTCCTGAATAGCTGGGACTAAAGGTGTGTGCTACCATGCCCAGCTAATTTTTTGTAGTTTTAGTAGAGACAGGGTTTCACCATGTTGGCCAGGTTGGCCGCCAACTCCTGACATCAGGTGATCTGCCTACCTTGGCCTCCCAGTGTGTTGGGATTACAGGCATGAGCCAACATGCGTGGCCATATTTATTTTTTAATTAAAAAAAAGTTTTGTAATATAAAGGAAGGGTCTCAAATGTTGCCCAGGGTGGTCTCAACCTCCTGGATTCAAGTGATCCTACTGCCTTGGCCTCCAAAAGTGTTGGGATTACAGGCATCAGCAACCGTCCCTGGCCCATAGTTTTGTTTGTTGGTTTATATGTTTTTATGACAGGGTCTCACTCTGTCACCCAGGCTGGAGTGCAGTGGCTCTGCTCACTGCAGCAGAAACCTACTGGGCTCTTGTGATCTTCTCACCTCAGTCTCCTGAGTACCTGGGATGACAAGTGTGTGCCACCAAGCCTAATTGTTTTTGTTTTTGTTTTTGAGATGGAGTTTTGCTCTTGTTGCCCAGGCTGGAGTACAATGGCGTGATCTTGGCTCATCACAACCTCTGCCTCCCAGGTTCAAGCGATTCTCCTGCCTCACCTTCCCTAGTAGCTGGGATTACAGGCATGTGCCACCACGCCTGGCTAATTTGTATTTTTAGCAGAGACAGGGTTTCTCCATGTTGGTCAGACTAGTCTCAAACTCCTGACCTCAGGTGATCTGCCCTCCTCGGCCTCCCAAAGTGCTGGGATTACAGGCATGAGCAACCGTGCCCTGCCAAGCCTGACTTTTTTTTTTTTTTTTTTTTTTGAGACGGAGTCTAGCTCTGTCGCCCAGGCTGGAGTGCAGTGGTCAGATCTCAGCTCACTGCAAGCTCTGCCTCCCGGGTTCACGCCATTCTCCTGCCTCAGCCTCCCGAGTTGCTGGGACTACAGGCGCCCGCCACCTTGCCTGGCTAGTTTTTTTTTTTTTTTTTTTTTGTATTTTTTAGCAGAGACGGGGGTTCACCGTGTTAGCCAGGATGATCTCGATCTCCTGACCTCGTGATCCGCCCGTCTCGGCCTCCCAAAGTGCTGGGATTACAGGCTTGAGCCACCGCGCCTGGCCCAGCCTGACTATTTTTAAAATTTTTTTGCAGAGCCCAGGTTTCACTGTGTTGCTCAGGGTGATCTTGAACTTCTGGGCTTAAGCAATCCTCCTGCCTTAGCCTCCTCAAGTGTTGGCCCATAGTTTTAAATAGTAACTCCTTTTCTGTACTTCTGAAGTCTTTATCATCTATGTGTAAAATTTAGTGATGTCACATGAATTTGATTAAAGCATAGATCATTTTCAGAATTCTAGGAAACCAGATATTAAATAGTAAACTTATTCTAGGAGTTTGGTTATTTTATTTATATATATATGTGTATATATATGTATATATATGTGTATATGTGTATATATGTATATATATACACACAGTGTGAAGAGCATTTTAAAATATTTTATTTATTTTTAAATATTTTATGTACATATACACCATATCATAGGATCATTGGGGAGTTGGGTGACTTATTTAAAATATGTTAGGCAGGGCACAGTGGCTCATACCTGTAATCCCAGCACTTTGGGAGGCTAAGGCTAGTGGGTTGCCTGAGCTCAGGAGTTTGACACCAGCCTGGGCAACATGACAAAACTCCATCTTTATATATTTATAAAAAATAAGGCCGGGCACGATGGCTCAAGCTTATAATCACAGCATTTTGGGAGGCCGAGGCGGGAGGATCACGAGGTCAGGAGATCCAGACCATCCTGGTTAACACAGTGATACCTCATCTCTACTAAAAATATAAAAAATTAGCCGGGCTGGATGGCGGGCGCCTGTAGTCCCTGCTACGTGGGAGGATGATGCAGGAGAATGATGTGAACCCGGGAGGCGGAGCTTGCGATAAGCCGATTGCGCCACTGTACTCCAGCCTGGGCGACAGTGTGAAACTACGTCTTAAAAAAAAAAAAAAAAAAAAAAAAAAAAAAAAAAAAAAAAAGGGCAGGCATGGTGGTTCATTGCCTGTAATCCTAGTACTTTGTGAGACCGAGGCAGTGAATCACTTGAGGTCAGGAGCTTAACCACCCTGGCCAACATGGTGAAACCCCATCTCTACTGAAAAAAAGGAAATTAACAAAAATTAGCCAGACAGGGTGGTGGTTGCCTGTAGTCCCAGCTACTCGGGAGGCTGAGGTGGGAGAATTGCTTGAACCCAGGGGCTGGAGGTTGCAGTGAGCTGAGATCACCCACTGCACTCCAGCCTGGGTGACAGAGGGAGATTCCTTCTCAAAACATAAGAAAAACACAAAAATAAAAATACGTTAAATGTTTAGAACTTTGGGAGGCTGAGGCGGGCGGATCACAAGGTCAGGAGATTGAGACCATCCTGGCTAACACGGTGAAACCCCGTCTCTACTAAAAATACAAAAAATTAGCTGGGCGCAGTGGCGGGCGCCTGTGGTCCCAGCTACTCGGGAGGCTGAGGCAGGAGAATGGCGTGGGCCCGGGAGGCGGAGCTTGCAGTGAGCCGAGATCGCGCCACTGCACTCCAGCCTGGGCCACAGAGCGAGACTCCGTCTCAAAAAATAAATAAATAAATAAATAAATAAATAAATAAATAAATAAATAAAAATAAAAAAAATGTTTAGAACAGCTTGGCATTCTGTGGTTTTCTTTGTTTTTACTTTTATTCTTTTTTTCCTTTGAGACAAGGTCTTGCTCGGTCACCCAGGCTAGAGTGTAGTGGTGTGATCATGGCTCACTGCAGCCTTGACCTCCTGGATCAATTGATCTTTTACCTCAGCCTCCTAAATAACTGGGACCACAGGTGTGCACCACCAAACCCGCCTAATTTTTATGTTTTTTGTAGAGAGGAAATTTTGCCATGTTACCCAGGCTGGTCTCAAACTCCTGGGCTCAAGCAAACCCAAAGTATTAACACTACAGGCATGAGCTACCTTGCCCAACTAGTAATTTTTTGATAGTGATTATAATTACAAGTAAAGGTGTAATTTATATTCATAAAAATATTAAGTGAACTAGGCTGGGCCCAGTGGCTTATGCCTGTAATTCCAGCACTTTGGGAGGCTGAAGGAGGCAGATCACGAGGTCAGGAGTTCGAGACAAGCCTGGCCAGCATGGTGAAACCCCGCCTACTAAATACAAAAATTAGCCGGGCATGGTGGTGGACCCCTGTAATCCCAGCTACTCAGGAGGCTGAGGTAGGAGAATCGCTTGACTTCAGGAGGCGGAGGTTGCAGTGAACCGAGATCATGCCATTGCACTCTAGCCTGGGTGACAGAGCGAGACTCCTTCTCGGAAAAAAAAAAAAAAAGGGATATTTCCAAAAAATGTGGATTTCAGCCAGGTGCAGTGGCACACTCATGTAGTCCTAGCTACTTAGAAGGCTAAAGCAAGGTGATTGCTTGAACTATGGAGCTCAAGACTGTGGTATGCTGTGAGAGCTCCTGTGAAAAGACACTGCACTCCAGCCTGGGCAACATAGCAAGACTCCATTTCTTCAAGAAAAACACAAGTGGTTTGGGCATAGTGGCTTAATGATTGTCATTCCAGCTACTCAGGAGGCTAGGGTGGGAGGATCATTTGAGCTTGGGAGTTCCAGGCTGCAGTGAGTTGTAATCATGCCACTGCACTCCAGCCTAGGCCAATTGTCAGAGATCCTTTCTTTCTTTCTTTTTTCTTTTCTTTCTTTCTTTATTATTTTTTTTGAGAGGGAGTCTCACTCTGTTGCTCAGGGTGGAGTGTAATGGTGTGATCTTGGCTCACTGCAACCTCTGCCTCCCGGGTTCAAGTGATTCTCCTGCCTCAGTCTACTGAGTAGCTGGGGGAGGGGGTGGGGAGAGGAGCGGGGGAGGGAAGGAGGGAAGGAAGGAAAGAAGGAAGGGAGGAAGGGAGGAAGGGAGGGAGGGACAAAAAGAAAAGAAAATATTCCCGGCAGGGCGCGATGGCACACGCCTGTGATCCCAGCACTTTGAGAGGCCAAGGCAGGCGGATCAGTAGGTCAAGAGATTGAGACCATCCTGGCTAACATGGTGAAACCCTGTCTCTAGTAAAAATACAAAAACTTAGCCAGGCGTGGTGGCGGACGCCTGCAGTCCCAGCTACTCCAGCGGCTGAGGCAGGAGAATGGCGTGAACCCGGGAGGCGGAGCTTGCAGTGAGCCAGGAGTCTCACTCTGTCACCCAGGCTGAAGTGCAGTGGCTCTATCTTGGCTCACTGCAACCTCCGCCTCCTGGGTTCAAGTGATTTGTGATTCTCCTGTTTCAGCCTCCTGACTAGCTGGGATGACAAGCGCATACCACCACACCCAGCTAATTTTTGTATTTTTGGTATAGATGAGGTTTCACCATTTTGGCCAGGGTGGTCTCGAACTCCTGACCTCAGGTGATCCACCAGCCTCAGCCTCCCAAAGTGGTGGGATTACCAGCATGAGCCACCGGGCCCAGCCAGTCATTTGTTTTAATGTGATCAGCAGATGCTAGGACCCAGTCCTATAATCCCAGCAGTGTGGGAGGCTAAGTTTGGAGAATCCACTGATACCCAGAGTTTAAGACCAGCCTGGGCAACGTGTTGAGATCCTGTTTCAAAACTAAAAAATAAAATAAAGTCCTTTTTAGTCTATTAATTTGCTTAGGTTTTTAATTGCATTTATTATTTTATGCGTGTGGGTTTTTTTTTGTTTTTGTTTTGTTTATGAGACAGAGTCTCACTTTGTCGCCCAGGCCACAATGCAGTGGCGAGATCTCGGCTCAGTGTAGCCTCACCTCTCAGGCTCAAGTGATCCTCCCACCTCAGTCCCCCAAGTAGCTGGCACTACAGGTACACACCACCATGCCCAGCTAATTTTTGTAGTTTTCATAGAGACGGGGTTACACCATGTTGCCCAGGCTGGTCTCAAACTCTTGAGCTCAACTCATCTGGCCACCTCAGACTCCCAAAGTGCTGGAATTATAGACCTGACCCACCACACCTGGCTGCTTTTATTAATCATTACAAATCTTTAAGGGTAGAGTAGTATTCACCTTTGTGTTCTCCATAGTTTCAACAGAATATCTTGTGTTTACAACTCAATGCATTTATCTTTTTAATGAATAATTGAATTCATACACATTATAGCTTCACTTTCGTCAGTTAAGTCAGAACTACAAAATTTGTGTAATGGCATCTTGGTATAAAGGAAAAACTAGTTCCTCAAATCATTGTTCCAGACTTGATAGTCTCTAATTAATTGCTATGGCAAATCAAGATACATATTTAATACATTTATTTTAATGTGATTAATTTTTCTCTGACATGTTACATTTAAAAGGACCCAAACCTACATAAAAGTTGTCTTTCATTTTCGTGATGGTTACATAGACTACTTGTCCCATTTTGTAATAAAATCTTTTGATTTGAAGGTCAATTGATTTGGGTAACTGACAGTAAATTTCAGTAGGTTTCAGGTAGGTTGTCCAATCTATGTTTAACTGTTGGAGTCTTTGTTGGAGACTGTCCAAAGTTCCTAATTACAGGAGATTAGCAGATTGGAAAAAACAATGTAATTGGGTAAATTCAGAGATTAAACTGATCTGCTGCATCCACCCCAGGTGGTTTCAGGGAATGAAGATAAAAGAATGCCTATTTGAGAAAACAACATGAAAAAAAAAAAGTGGTGATAAAGTAATGGGGAAGCACTGACAAAAACATTACTGGTCGGCTGGGCGCAGTGGCTCAGCCTGTAATCCTAGCACTTTGGGAGGCCGAGGTGGGTGAATCACCTGAGGTCAGGAGCTCGAGAGCAGCCTAGCCAACATGGTGAAACCCTGTCTCTACTTAAAATACAAAAAATTAGGTGGGCTTGGTGGTACACACCTGTAAACCCAGCTACTCGGGAGGCTGAGGCAGGAGAATGGCATGAACCTGGGAGGCGGAGGCAGAGGCAGAGGTTGCAGTGAGCCGAGATCATACCATTGCACTCCAGACTAGGGGACAAGAGCGAGATTTTGTCTCAAAAAAATAAAAATAAAAAAATTACTGGTTGAAGTATTTTGGTGAACCTTATTTGATTAAGATAAGTAGAAGTTATTTCAAAATGTTAATTTTGTCCCTCCACCCATGAAATCTGGTTTATGCTCTCACTTAATGGACAGTATAAAATAGCTGAACTGAAGATTGGAACATTTCATGAGAAATTTAATCCACCTGTCCAGGGTTTATTTAAAGCCTCTGATATTTGATCACTTCACTAAAACAGCTTAGGACCATGCTGACCATGCTGATTTAGTTGGGCCACATTTTCTAAGATGCTATACGTTATCACAAATGATACAATTATACTATAAGGTCTAACATCTAATTTCTGCTCAATAGAATTTCTAGGGGGAATTACTAAAGATTAATTTATGTGCTATTCATGGTCAGAAATAAAAGACAGTATAAATACTGTGTTTTCCTTCTAAAGTGGTGAAAGGAAAAAATTTATTTTTCTGTCCTGACTTTTCAAAAAACTCAGTCAAATTCACTGCCCAAGAAATGTGATTTGCTAAATTCTGAAATGAAAAAGCATCCTGTTTTCTCACTCCTTTATTATTTGAGACAAGAGTCTTGCTCTGTTATCCAGGGTAGAGTGCGGTGGCACGATCTCAGCTCGCTGCGACCTAACCTCCGCCTCTTAGGTTCAAGCGATTCTCATGCCTCAGCCACCTGAATAGCTGGGACTACAGGTGTGCTCACTGCGTTCTCCACCTCCCGGGTTCAAGCAGTTCTCGTGCCTGAGCCTCTCGAGTAACTGGGATTACAGGCGTATGCCACCACACCTGGCTAATTTTTGTATATTTTATAGAGACAGGGTTTTGTCATGTTGCCAAGGCTGGTCTCAAACTCTTGAGCTCAAGCAATCCACCCACCTTGGCCTCCTAAACTCCTGGACTTACAGACGTGAGCCATCACACCCAGCCGTTCTCATCTCACTTCTTTCTTGTGTGTTTCATTAAAAATTTAAAATTCATATGGCTTTTTTTTTTTTTTTTTTTTTTGAGTTTTACTTTTTTGCCCATGTTGGCACTCCAACATGGTATGATTTCGGCTCACTGCATTCTCCACCTCCCGGGTTCAAGCAGTTCTTGTGCCTCAGCCTCCTGAATAGCTGGGATTATAGGCGTGTGCCACCATGCCTGGCTGATATTTGTATTTTTATTACAGACAGGATTTCACCATGTTGGCCAGGCTGGTCTCGAACTCCTGACCTCGTGATCCACCTGCCTTGGCCTCCCAAAGGGCTGGGATTACAGGTGTGAGCCACCGTGCCCAGCCTGGCATAGTACACAGTATTCTTGGCATGGTACACAGTATTCCCTTATACCCTTCCCTGAGGTTTCTTTTTCTCTCTCTACACATAGTTTTTTATCCTGAATTCTTTGAGAGTAAGTTTCAGAATGGTGTTTCTTTTCTTTCTTTTTTTTTTTTTGAGATGGAGTCTCGCTCTGTCACTCAAGCTGGAGTGCAGTGGCACGATTTCAGCTCACTGTAACCTCCACCTTCCAGGTTCAAGCAATTCTCCTGCCGCAGCTTCCCAAGTAGCTGGGACTGCAGGCGCCCACCACCACACCTGGCTAATTTTTGTATTTTTAGCAGAGATGGGGTTTCGCCATATTGGCCAGGCTGGTCATGAACTTCTGACCTCAAGCGATCCACCTGCCTCGGCCTCCCAAAGTGCTAGGATTACAGGCATGAGCCACCACATCCGGGCAAGAATGGTGTTTTTTATTTTTTATTTTTTTGAGACAGAGTTTCGCTCTTATTGTCCCAACTGGAGTGCAATGGTGCGATCTCGGCCCACCAGAACCTCTGTCTCCCAGGTTCAAGCGATTCTCCTGCTTCAGCCTCCCAAGTAGCTGGGATTACAGGCATGTGCCACTATGCCCAGATTATTTTGTATTTTTAGTAGAGATTGGGTTTCTCCATGTTGGTCAGGCTGGTCTACAAACTCCCGACCTCAGGAGATCCACCCGCCTCGAGCTCCCAAAGTGCTGGGATTATAGGTGTGAGCCACCACCTGGGATTATAGGTGTGAGTCTAAGGGTGTTTTTTAAACTCCTTACTAGAGTATTTCCTGTAAATAAGGACATCTTACTTAGCTTACTGTACAATCATCAAATTAAGGAAATGAACATTGATACAATGCTGTATTATCTAATGTACTGATAAGGAAATTAACATTGATACAATGCTATTATCTAATTTACGCATCAGAACCTATTCAGATGTCACCAATTGTCCTAATACCTTGTACTTCAGATGCTCATTATGCATTGCTTTTAGTTCCTAGATCTCTAGTCTTTCTATCTGATATTTTCCAAGTGTATAGGTTAGCTATTTTTGAAGAATTTCCCTCATTTTGTAGAATTTCCCTCAAGTTGAGTTTTGCATTTGCTGATGATTACATTCAAGTTATGCATTTTCACAAGAATATCACAGAAGTGTGTTTGTGATATCTGCAGCATGATATCTGGAGACACATAATGTTATGGAGGCTCAAGTGATCCTCCTGAGGTATTGGGATTACAGGCATTAGTCACCATACCTGGCTTTGAATTTTGGGGGTGGGGAGGGCATAGAAATGGTATCTCTTGAGTTTTTAAGAGTAAAGGAGTAAACCTTTTAAGTAATAGTGAAAAATGCTTATGGCTTCTTGTGTCACTCCACTCATGAAATCTAGTTTATACCCTCACTTAATCAATATCCGATTACACAGTGTAGTTAAAATGGCTAAATTTGGTTTGAGAAAGTTGGAGTCAGGTTACTGTATGGTAAAATGTGGCTGTAGTAACTGGGATGTTGAAAAAAAAAGGTTTTAGCGAATGAGGCTAACTAGGCATAGAATTCCAAGGGAATGTGACATAGACTTCATTCCTTCTTTATCTTGCCCTTCCTGCTCTTATCTTCCACACAACTTTATCTTACCAGGACCTTAATACAAACAAAAGAAGCCCAATGCTGAAAGTCAATGGAGATAAAGTAAAATAGAAGATAACCAATTAATCAGTGACAACCTACTCCTCCAATCTGGGACCACCTAGCTGTGAACAAAAGAAAAAAGATTTATTTATGTACCAGATAGGAAACAAATAGCAGAAAATGCCCTTCAGGGCATGTACAAACACAAAAATGACCTCTGAGTGAAACTTTTAGCTTATTATAATAGCATAAGTATAGTACAATCCTATGTACAACTGATGATCCAAGGGCGACATGTCAAAGTGTAGTCAAAGTTAATTTGTTATGAAAGAAAATGCAGATTAATCAGTATGATTGAAAAGAAAATCTGGGCCTGACCTGGTAGCTCATGGTGTCATCTCACCACTTTCAGAAGTTGAGCTGGGAGGATTACTTGAGGCCAGGATTTCAAGGCTGCAATGAGCTATGATCTTGCCACTTCACTGCAGCTTGGATGACAGAACTAGACCCTGTCTCTTAAAAAGCAAACAAATAATTAAGTAAAAGGAAATTCAATGAATTCATTGAATAGTAGTTTTAAATTATAGAAGACAACACTGTTGAAAGGAATTAAAGGTACAAAGGAAAAGTAAACATTCTCCTGTATACTTGTTCCTTCTTTCAATCTTAGTCTCATATATCAGAGGTGCATAGTCTTGATAGTTTTGTGGGTATGCTTCTAGGTATAGTCTACATACATACAAATATCTCTATAGTTACATATGTGTAGTATAGACACATGTGTCCACCCCTTCCGTTATTCTCTTTTTTTGAGCCAGAGTTTCACTCTATCACCCAGGCTGGTATGCAGTGGTAGAAGCCCAGCTTACTGTAACCTCCGCCTCCGGGGCTCAAGTGATCCTCCCACCTCAGTCTCCCAAGTAGCTGGGAACACTCATGCTCGCCATCACGCCTGGCTTTTTAAAATATTTTTTGTAGAGACAAAGGTGTCTCACTTTTTTGCCCTGAGCTCAAGTGATCTGCCCACCTCGGCCTCCCAAAGTGCTGGGATTACGGGTGTGAGCCAAATGCACTCACCCACACTCATTCATTTTGAATGGCAGAATTATTTTTAAAGTTTATTTTCATTGTAAATTGACAAACAATAGTTGCATATATTTATGGGGTAAAAAACAACATTGCATTTTTATGAATACAATGTGGAAAATTAATCTAATTAACATATTTATCACCTTAAATAACTTATGGTGAGAATATTTGAAATGTACTCTCTCAGCAAGTTTGCAGTGCACAATGCACTGATAGTTATATTTACCATGCTGTGCAGGTGTCATTAGTTTTTGAAGTGAATTTTACATAATGTGAAATACTCAGATCACACATATATTACTCAGTGAGTTTTGATGACTGGTTTCCCCAGTCTCATTGAGATATGATTTGTATACCATACAATTCACTCATTAAAAGTGTACTATTCAGGCTGGGCATGGTGGCTCATGCCTGTAATCCCAGCACTTTGGGAGGCCGAGCTGGGCAGATCTCTTGAGTTTAGGAGTTCGAGACCAGCCTGGTCAATATGGTGAAACCCCGTCTCCATTAAAAATACAAAAAGTAGTCACGCATGGTGACAGGGACCTGTAATTTCAGCTACTTGGGAGGCTGAGGCAGGGAGAATTGCTTGAACCCAGGAGGCAGAGATTGCAGTGATCCAGGCACTCCAGTCTGGGCGACAGAGTGAGACTTTGTCTCAAAAATAAATAAATAAAATGAAGTCTACAATTCAATGGCTTTTAGTACATTCACCAATGTGCATCTATCACAACAATCAATTTTAGAACATTTTCATTACCACACGAAGTAACCCTGTTCTCCTTGGCTGTCATTCCCCAATCCCTCCATTCACCCCAGCCCTTGGCAACCACTAGTATACTTCCTGTCCCTGGATTTGCCTATTCCAGACATTTCAAACAATGGCATACATAGTACATGATACTTTGTGACAGACTTTCGCTTTCCAAGTTTACTCATGTTATAGCATATATCACGACTTTTCTTGAGTAATGTTTCAATGTATGTATTACATATATAACTCATTTTATTTCTGTATCCTCCAGTCGTTGGCCATTTGTACACCACGCCCCCTCCCACCCACCCCCCCCCCCACACACTTTTTAACTACTATGAAGAATCCTGCTATAGTCATTTATGTGGAAGTTTTTGTGTGGACATGTTTTCATTCTTCTTGGGTACATACCAAGGAGTGGAATTACTGGTTCCTATGTTAACTCTATGCTTGACTTTAAGAGGAACTGCCAGACCTTTCCAAAGCAGCTTCATCCTTTTACGTTCCCACTACCAATGGATGAAAGGTTCAGTTTCTCTACATCCTGGCCCACACTTGTTAATGCCCATCTTAAAAGTTTTAGCCTCCTAGTGGGTGGCAAACTGGTATCTTGAATAGCTAATGGTATTTAGCTTCTTTTCATGTACTTCTTGGCCATTTGTATGTTTTCTTTGGAGAACTGTCTATACATATTTAAATTGAGCCATTTGACTGTTTATTATTGAATTATAATAGTACTTTATGTATCCTACACACAAGTCCTATATCAAATGTGTGGTTTGCAAATGTATGGTTTATTCTGTTAGTTATGGTATCATAATTTTGGTGGTGTTCAGTTTATCTTTTTCTTTGGGTACTTAAGGTTTTGGTGTTAAAAATGGTTGGCCAGGCATGGTGGCTCATGCTTGTAATCCCAGCAATTTGGGAAGCCAAGGTGGGAGGATTGCTTGAGCCTAGGTGTTGTGTTGTGTTTTTGTTGCTGTTGTTTTGAGACGGAGTTTCACTCTTGTTGCCCAGGCTGGAGTTCAATGGCACGATTTCGGCTCACAGCAACCTACACCTCCTGGGTTCAAGTCATTCTCCTGCCTCAACCTCCTGAGCTCAGGAGTTTGAGACTAGCCTGGGCAACGTGGTGAAACCCCGTATTTACTAAAAATGCAAAAATTAACTGAGCTTGATGGTGTTTGCCTGAAGTTCCATCTACTCAGGAGGCTGAGGCAGGAGAATCGCTTGAACCCAGGAAGCGGAGGTTACAGTGAGCTGAGATTGCACCATTGTACTCCAGCCTGGGTGACAGAGCAAGATTCCATCTAAAAAAAAAATAAGCAAAATAAAATAAAATAAAAAGGAATCTGGCTGATTAAATACTAGTTTCCCCTGAGTAGATGATTTGGGGTGTTTCTTAAACCTTCTCTACATCTGTTGCATTTTCAATTTTTTTCTGTAGTGAGATTTTAATAAAACCAAAGAAATTTCAAATTATAATGAAAAACACAAAGGCTAACCTTGGGATTAAGAACTGAGTGATCAACATTGTGTACATTGTAAAATCCATTCCCTATATATAAAAGTTCTGTTTAAACCTAAGCCTTGAGGGAGAAAAATGGTCGTGGGAACGGGAGTATGGGCTCTAAGCTAAGATAGTTATATGTTTGTCTCTTTTTTATTTGGATGTTGTTTGATATTTATAAAATGATTGCAAAAATAGTACAAAGAATTTCTTTACCCAACATCCCCAAATGTTATCTTACATAACCTCACTGTCAATCAAAACTAGGATATTAACAGTAACACAGTGCTATTAACTATGTTAAAGATGTAACTCAAATTTGGTCAATTTTCCCTCGAATGTCCTCTTTTGGGTGCAGGATTCCATGTAGGATACCTATGCCCTTCCTTCCTTCCCTCCCTCCCTCCCTCCCTCTTTGGACAAGGCCTTGCTCTGTCACCCAGTCTGGATGGAGTGCAGTGGCATGATCTCAGCTCACTGCAGTCTCAACCTCCCAGGTTCTAACAATTCTCCTGCCTCAGCCTCCAGAGTAGATGGGATTATAGGTGTCTGACACCAGGCCCAGCTAATTTTTGTATTTTTTTTTTTAGTAGAGACGGTTTCACCATGTTGGCCAGGCTGGTCTGGAACTCTTAGTCTGAGGTGATCTGCCTGCCTCGGCCTCCCAAAGTGCTGGGATTACAGGCGTGTGCCACCACACCCGGCCCCTCATTGCATTTAGTTGTCATTTCTCCTTGATCTCCAACATAGTTCCACACAGTTCCTCAGCGCTGAACAGTTCCACAGTTCTCTTTCAACATAGTTTTCTCAGTGTTTGCCTTTCATGACATTGGCAGTTTTAAAGAATCTTGGTCCGTTATTTTGTAGAATGTCCCTGAAATTGGTTTTTAAGAGAATTTTTGTAGACAGTGTCTCGCCGTGTTGCCCAGGTTGGTATAAAACTCTTTCCCTCAAAGGACCCTCCCGCCTTAGCCTCCCAGAGTGCTAGGATTACAGGCGTGAGTTAGTGCTCTTGGCTACTCTAATTGGGCTTGTTTGGTACTTCCTCATAATTAAATTTAGGATATGCATTTTTGGCAATAATCCACAGGAGTTAGGTGCCCTGCTGTGTATCATGTCAGAAAATCACATTATCTGAGTTAACTTTGATCTCTTGGCTTAAGGGTTTTACAGAGATCCTTGGCCAGGTTTCACCTCTGTAAAATTACTGTTTCCCCTTGTAATTAACAAATATTAATATATTGTGGGGAGATATGTGGAGACTATGCAAGTCCTTTAATTGTATTTAGCATCTACTTTGCCTCCAACACTTATTAATGTGGTGTTCACCAAATGGTCATTTTCTGTTTCTCTTTTTTTTTTTTTTTGAGACGGAGTCTGGCTCAGTCGCCCAGGCTGGAGTGCAGTGGCGCGATCTCGGCTCACTGCAAGCTCCGCCTCCCGGGTTCACGCCATTCTCCTGCCTCAGCCTCCCGGGTAGCCGGGACTACAGGCGCCCGCCACCTCGCCCGGCTAATTTTTTTGCATTTTTAGTAGAGACGGGGTTTCACCGTGTTAGCCAGGATGGTCTCGATCTCCTGACCTCGTGATCCGCCCGCCTCGGCCTCCCAAAGTGCTGGGATTACAGGCGTGAGCCACCGCGCCCGGCCAATTTTCTGTTTCTACCATTCCTTCTACATCTATTAATGGAAATTCTACAGTAAAAAAGTGCTGTCCTTTTTCTCCCATTTCTTTATTCATCAAGTATTTGTTATATTAGTATAGTATAAACTTACAGCTATTTATTTTATTCTATGGGCTATAAACTATTACTGACGGATATATGAAAGGTTAAAGAGAAAAGTGTTTTTGACTTGACATCTCAGGTTCTAAAGTATAAAAATAAGACTGTTGGATAGAAGGGAGGAGGAAACAGCCTATTACATACTGTTTCGAGGTAGTTAGTTTCCTGTCGCTTTGGATACTTGCAAAGGTTGAGGAATCACTTAATAGAGTTAACAGAGTACACCCCTGGCATCAGTAGATGGACTCGATGCCCTTGAAGGTCTCTTCTACCTTTGAGATCCTCTCAACGGCTTAAGCAGAAAACACAGATGGCCACTTCATAACTACTAAGCTTGCATAGTCAGGGTTAGCCTCTGGTGTATCTGTCACATAATTAGTAAAATCCAGCAAGAACACCAGGCAATGGGTAAGGTGTGTAGAAATTCAGTGTAAATGATGGAAACAGACCATCCCTGACGATTCCACCACACTCGTTTAGCTGACGTCTCACTTGCAAGACTCAATATTACTGATGCCAAAGTAACTCAAAGCGACTTTTCCTTGGCATGTATAAAGAAGATTATTTCATTTTCTGGAGTTGTTTTCTAATAACAGCTACACTGCTGTGTGATGTGTTGTCTGCTGCCACCCCAAATCCTTTTCCAGCACTTTTCCTTTGAATTTCAGCCTTGGATTATTCTCCCCCAGACATTTCCATATTTTTCAGCTGACTTGTGTACATGTTTCCTGCCATCCCCATTTGTGAAATATTTTCATAAAGCAATATAATATAATAGTTTTAACACACATATTTTCTTTCTTTCCTTTTTTTTTTTTTTTTTTTTTTTTTTGAGATGTAGTCTCGATCTATTGCCCAGGCTGGAGTGCAATGGCGTAATCTCGACCCACTGAAACTTCCCCCTCCCGGGTTCAAGCAATTCTCCTGCCTCAGCCTCCCAGGTGGCTGGGATTGTAGGAGCGTGCCACCACGCCTGGCTAATTCTTGTGGTTTTTCTTGTTTTGTTTTTGTTTGTTTGTTTGTTTCTTTTTGTAGACGGAGTCTTGCCCTTGTTGCCCAGGCTGGAGTGCAATGGCACATCTCACGACAACCTCCGCCTCCCAGGTTGAAGCGATTCTCCTGCCTCAGCCTTACGAGTAGCTGGGATTACAGGCATGCACCACCACACCCAGCTAATTTTATATTTTTAGTGGAGACGGGGTTTCTCCATATTGGTCAGGCTGGTCTGGGGTCCCGGCCTCAGATGATCCGCCCGCCTCAGCCTCCCAAAGTTCTGGGATTACGGGCGTGAGCCACTGCGCCCGGCCTAATTCTTGTGTTTTTAGATTTTTAGTAGAGACAGGGTTTCGCCATTTTGGCCAGGCTAGCCCCGGGCTCCTGACCTCAGGTGGTCAGCCCGCTTTGGCCTCCCAAAGTGCTGGGATTACAGGCATGAGCCACTGTGCCTGGCCTTATTTTCTTTTTTTCTTTTCTTTTCTTTTCTTTTTTTCTTTTCTTTTCTTTTCTTTTTTTCTTTTTTTTTTTTTTGAGACGGAGGCTCGCTCTGTCGCCCAGGCTAAAGTGCAGCGGCGTGATCTCGGCTCACTGCAAGCTCCGCCTCCCGGCTTTACGTCATTCTCCTGCCTCAGCCTCCCGAGTAGCTGGGACTACAGGCGCCCGCCAGCCACCACGCCCAGCTGATTTTTTGTATTTTTAGTAGAGACGGGGTTTCACCGTGTTAGCCAGGATGTTCTGGATCTCCTGACCTCGTGATCCGCCCGCCTCGGCCTCTCAACGTGCTGGGATTACAGGCGTGAGCCACTGCGCCCGGCTTCTTTTTCTTACTATATGTTCTCTTACTACGTCGGTTAAATTTTCTTCCCTTTTAGTAGCCTGTAGTTATCGGTCTCATTTATTATTGGCCCAACACTTGTATTTTACTCGTTTTCAATTAATTGCTAAATTTAGAAGGTCTTAGGTTTTATTTGAATTTCTACTAGCCAAGTTTGCCCACTCCTGGCAAGGGTCCTTTGTTGACTGTATTTGATCCAATATCTAGTCCCTATGATTGCACTGTCTCAAGCAGATTTGTTTGAATTAGTTTTGCAAAGAAAATACCAAGAAGCCTTGTAGAACTTGCTTTATTATTAATGTTCAAATGTACAATGCCTGCCGAGGCTTCATCACACAGGAAACTTGTGTTCTCAAAAGTCCCATTAGTTTTTGCCGCTATCATCTCATTTGTTAGCAGGCATCAAAGTCACTTAAAAGCAGGTCACAAAAGGCTACTTGGCAACATTCCACAGTGATGTAGATTAAAGATATTTTAGGGTCAGGCTGTAACTTTAACAGAAAACCTTCAGTATTCACATATCAGGAAATCACATGGTTTTCTGGTGTTATTTTTACTTATTTTCATAAAAAGCCTTACACTCAGCTGTGTTGGTCTTTGCAACCTTCCTTTGATTGTATGATTTTAAGATTAATTGTTTTTAGTTTTGTAACACCAATCTTTTTGGGCCTATGGAATTCATAATATTGAAGTAATGCAGTCCCAGATTTGAATTTCTCTGTTTATGATCCTTGAGGAAATACTTAAGAGTGGACCAAGTGTAATGCCTCACACCTGTAATCTCAGCACTTTGGGAAGCTGAGGCAGGTAGATCGCTTGAGCCCAGGAGTTTGAGACCGGCCTGGGAAACATGAGGAGACCCGGTGTCTACAAAATACAAAAAAGCCCAGCATGGTGTCTACATGCCTGCAGTCCCATCGATTCAGAAGGTTGAGGTAGGAGGATCACTTCAGCCCACGAGGTCCAGAGTGAGGTGAATCGAGATTGTGCCGCTGCACTCCAGCCTGGGCAACAGAGTGAGAATGAGATCCTATCTCAAAAGAAAAAAAAAAAAAAAAGAAATACTTAAAGGGGGAGGAAAAATACGGTGTCTTTTTCTGTATGGTCTAATATCTTTTTAAAACTCTTTCTTTTTTACTTTGTCTCTCTCTTTTTCTCTTTACTCGTTTTTTTTTGTTTTTTGTTTTGTTTTGTTTGGACACAGGATCTCATTCTGTTTCCCAGGCTGGAGCACAGTGGCATTAGCAGCTGGGACCTAGATACTATTTATTTGCTTGTTTGTTTGTTTGTTTATGTAGATAGAGTCTTTCTATGTTTCCCAGGCTGGTCTCCAACTCTTGGCCTCAAGGGATCCTCCTGCTTCAGCCTCCCAGAGTGCTGGGATAACAGGTGTGAGCCACTGCACTGGGCCTAGACATTTATTTTTGTCTTTTTCTTTTATATATATATATATATATATAATTATTTTATTATTATTATTTTGTTTCTGAGACAGAGTCTCGCTCTGTCACCAGACTGGGGTGCAGTGGTATGATCTCAGCTCACTGCAACCTGTGCCTCCTGGGTTCAAGCAGTGCTCCTGCCTCAGCCTCTCCAGTAGCTGGGATTATAGGCACGTGCCACCACATCCAGCTAATTTTTTATATTTTTGGTAGAGACGGGGTTTCACCATGTTAGTCAAGCTGGTCTTGAACTCCTGAACTCAAGTGATCTGCCCTCAGACTTCCAAAGTGCTGGGATTACAGATGCAAGCTACCGCGCCTGGCCCCTTATTATTTTATTATTTGTTTATTTATTTATTTTGAGATATTCTCATTCTATTGCCGAGGCTTAAACTTTAGGTTGTGAAATATTCATGCAAGTCTGTCTATAAGACATTGTATAGTTAAGAATTATTAGAAGGCCGGGCGCAGTGTCTCAAGCCTGTAATCCCAGCACTTTGGGAGGCCGTGACAGGCGGATCACGAGGTTAGGAGATCGAGGCCATCCTGGCTAACACGGTGAAACCCCGTCTCTACTAAAAAATACAAAAAAACTAGCCGGGCGAGGGGGCGGGCGCCTGTAGTCCCAGCTACTGGAGAGGCTGAGGCAGGAGAATGGCGTAAACCCGGGAGGCGAAACTTGCAGTGAGCTGAGATCTGGCCACTGCACTCCAGCCTGGGCGACAGACCGAGACTCCATCTCAAAAAAAAAAAAAAAAAAAAGAATTATTAGAAAAAGAACACTTGAATAGGTATATTGGCTCACACCTGTAATCCCAACACTTTGGGAGGCCGAGGCAACTGGATCACCTGAGGTCAGGAGTTCAAGACCAGGCTGGCCAACATGGTGAAACCCCATCTCTACTAATAAAATACAAAAATTAGCTGGGTGTGGTGGTCCGTGCCTGTAATCCTAGCTACTCAGGAGGCTGAGACAGGAGAATCACTTGAACCCAGGAGGCAGAGGTTTTAGTGAGCCAAGATCACGCCACTGTACTCCAGCCTAGGTGACAGAGCAAGATTCTGTCTCCAAAAAATAAAGAGTAAAAAGAACCCTCAATCACCATGCAGTTAAGAAATAAAGTGGCCGGGCGCGGTGGGTCACACCTGTAACCCTAGTACTCTGGGAGGCCAAGACGGATGGATCACCCGAGGTCAGGAGTTCAAGACCAGCCTGGCCAACACGGTGAAACCCCGTCTCTACTAAAAAGAAATACAAAAATTAGCCGGGTATGATGGCGGGTGCCTGTAATCCCAGCTACTTGGGAGGCTGAGACGGCACAATCTCTTGAACCCCTGAGAGGCGGAGGCAGTAAGCTGAGATCGCACCACTGCACTCCAGCCGGGGCGGCTGAGAGAGATTCTGTCTCAAAAAAAAAAAAAAAAAAAAAAGAAAGAAAGAAAGCATTGCCAGCCAGGTGTGGTGGCATGTGCTTATAGTCCCAGCTACTCTGCAGCCTGAGGTGTGAGGATGGCTTGAGCCCAGGAGGTTGAAGTTGCATCGAGCTGCGATCGGTGATCTGGCCGCTGCAATCCATCCAGGTTCACAGAGTGAGACCCTGTCTTAAAACAAACAAAAAATAAAACACACACAAAAGAAATAGGACATTGCCAATATTGTTGAATCCTCTATGTATGTCTCCCTCCCATATTGTCTTCCTTCTAATTCATAAGAAACTTACTTCTTTTTTTTCTTTTTTTGAGACAGAGTCTCACTCTCTCACTCAGGCTGGAGTGCAGTGGTGCGAACTCCACTCACTGCAACCTCTGCCTACTGGGTTCAAGCAATTCTCCTGCCTTAGCCTCCCAAGTAGCTGGGACTACAGGCGTGCGCCACCACGCCTGGCTCCTTTTTGTATTTTTAGTAGAGACAGGGTGTTACCATGTTGGGCAGGCTGGTCTTGATAGGATAATCATTCTCTTACTCTTTTTTTTTTTTCTTTTTGGAGACAGAGTCTCACTTTGTCCCTCAGGCTGGAGTGCAGTGGTTTGATCTCGACTCAAGGTAACCTGCGCCTCCCAGGTTCAAGCAATTCTCATTGCTTCAGCCTCCCGAGTAGCTGGGATTATAGGCACTGCCACCAAACCCGGCCAATTTTTGTAGTTTTAGTAGAGACAGAGTTTCACCATGTTGGCCAGGCTGGTCTCCAACTCCTGACCTCTGGTGATCTGCCATCCTCGGCCTCCCAGAGTGCTGAGATTACAGGCGTGAGCCACAGCGCCTGGTCTCACTTAGTCGTCTATATAACGTTTTACCATTTCTAAGTGGATGCTTGACAATGTAGTTCTTAAGTATTATGATTTCTTTGGGCTAAATTCCCAGAGGAAAGATTCCTAGGCACGGGCATGTAGTCAAAACATTGTTTTTTTGCAAAAAATTTGTATTTGATTTTATCTGATTACAAAATTAATCAGGTTTATTATAAAATTATTTAGTGTCATTATACAAATTAATTAAACACCATCAAAATATATGATGTAGAAAGCAAAGTTCCTGGTAATTACCCCACTACCAAATAACATACATTTGGTTATGTTCTTATGAGTATACAAACATTTATTATTATTATTACTATTATTATTTTGGGGGGCACAGAGTCTTACTCTTTGCTCAGGCTGGAGTGCAGTGGTGTGATCTTAGCTCACTCGGCTGGGATTACAGGCGCCCACCACCACGCCCAGCTAATTTTTTGTAGTTTTAGTAGAGATGGGTTTCGCTATGTTGGCCAGGCTGGTCTCGGACTTGTGATCTTAGGTGATCCGCCCGCCTTTGCCTCCCAAAGTGTTGGGGTTACAGGCATGAACCACTGCGCCCGGCTGAAATGACAGTTTTTTAACATAAAACAAATTGAGAGAAGAATGCAATAAAGGCCACTATATCTCTTATCTCAAGAAAACTCTTTTTCTCTGTGTGAATGACTGGAAGGTGTTATCATTAAGTTTAAATATCTTAATAATAAGAGTTTTCTACATGATTATGCCAGTATTGCAATTCCTTTACATTATCAAAGTTCATCCTTAGATTTCTCCAGTTGTTTCCCAAATAAAACAATTTTGAGCCTGGGGGACAAGCACCAAGATCTGTCCTTGAAGTCCAGGAAGGGATAGCATTGCAATCAAATCAGTAAGTACAATCAATGGATTTGATAGAGGGCTGTGTAGAGATAGTAAAGGGAGGGTTGCTTAATCTAACTGAAGCTGGTTAAGAAATGCATAGTTTACTGTCACCTTTGTCCAGTTCTTAGAGATGAATGGGTGATTTTGGGGCTGTTGGATGGGGGAAGGATCGAATAACAAGGGCATTCTAGGACTTGAAGCAAGGCTGCTTGAAATAACATTTGGCAAGGCTCCAATCCTAAGGAATTCATGCAGAGGCTGTGGTTTTCTAAAACGCCCCCCTTGGTGATGTTGATGTTTAGCCAGATGCAGAATGCAGCCTGAAGGAATGAGAGTTTCATATTAAAAGGAGCCCCTTAAAACTGCAGTCTAATGTTTGAAATTTGGGTAGGGCAGCTAAGAAATTGTGATTTCATTTGTGATTTCATTTCAATCAATTTAAATTTGAAAACTGAAGCAATAGAAAACATTTTTCTCTAAAACAGAACTTCATCATTTTGGTATCACTGCATTTTATTTTAGTCACTAAAAATTTAGTATGTATGCGGGGTGCGGTGGCTCATGCCTGGAATCTCAGCACTTGGGAAGCCTGAGGTGGGGGGGATCACCTGAGGTCAGGAGTTTGAGATCATCCTGAGCAACATGGTGAAACCCCATCTCTACCAAAAATGCAAAAATTATCTGGGTGTGGTGGCAGGTGCCTGTAACCCCAGCTACTTGGGAGGCTGAGGCAGGAGAACCGCTTGAACTTGAGAGACAGAGGTTTCAGTGAGCCGAGATTGTGCCACTGCACACCAGCCTGGGCGACAGAGAAATATCTTGTCTCAAAATAATAAAATAAATAAAAATTTAGCATCAAATTGAGATGTATTAATTGTAACCTATACTTTAAAATATATATAGAAATACAATCAAATATTTAGTTTGTATTTTTGAAATGTTGATATTTTTGATATTGCCTTAAATAAAAATATATTATTATTTTTAATTTATTATTATTATTATTTTTTTGAGACAGAGTCTCCCTCTGTCACGAGATTGGAATGCAGTGGTGTGATCTTGGCTCACTGCAACTTCTGCCTCCCGGGGTTCAAGCGATTCTCCTGCCTCGGCCTCCCAAGTAGCTGGGACTACAGGCGCCCGCCACCACACCCGGCTAATTTTTTGTACTTTGGCCTCCCAAAGTGCTGGGATTAGAGGCATGAGTCACTGCACCCAGCCAAAAATATATTGTTAATATTAATTTCATCTGGTTCTGTTGGACAGTGCTTACTTAAAACAATATGAATGACTGGAAGTGCTACATACTTAAAGCCACACTCAATTCTGAGACTAATCCTGAAAGGGTGTGAGTTGATAGAAGATTAGGTTCGGAAAATGTTTGTCAGAACAACTACTAGAGTGAGATCTCCATAAATCTGGTATCTTTTTTATTTTCTTAACCGTTTCTAGAGCATGTTTTAGGTACTCTACATTTGTTGAGTGAAGGCACTGAGGCAGGAGTATGAGTAGAGGACATGGGCGGGATGGAAGAGGTGCTAAATAGATCGACTCTGCTGAACTTGGTGGCTGAATGGGGATATTTTGAGGTGTTTTGGGTTATTATTAAGTGGGTTTTGGGATTAAAGCAGATATGGGAAAGAGATTACTCATAACTTTTAGACATGGTTGAGTTTTGTTTTGTTTTTTGTGTTTTTTTTTTTTTTGATACGGAGTGTTGCTCTGTTGCCCAGGCTGGAGGGCAGTGGCGCTATTTTGGCTCACTGCGACCTCTGCCTCCCATGTTCAAGATATTCTCCTGCCTCAGCCTCCTCCTGAGTAGCTGGAATTTTAGGCGCCTGCCACCACGCCCAGCTCATTTTTGTTTTATTAGTAGAGATGGAGTTTCACCATGTTGGCCAGGTTGGTCTCGAACTGCTGACCTCAGGTGATCCATTCACCTCGGCCTCCCAAAGTGCTGGGATTACAGGCATGAGCCACTGTGTCTGGCCAAGATATCCAGTTGGTGGTTGACTGAGTTCAGAATTCAGGAGAAAGATCTTGTCTTGATAGGGGAGTTATCAGCAAATAAGTGTATGCCAAGTACGTGGACAAGTGGAGAGATTGGACAGAGGGCAAAGGGGAACACCATCATTTATAGGTGGACATGGGAGCCAGCAAAGGTAAGTGAAATAAAGAGTGGAGAATTGAAGCGAGGATCCTAAAGAAGTGATAATAGTAACAAAATATATTCTAGTCAGGTGCTGGGGCACTCAGCCTTTTTTCCCAATACTTTGGGAGGCTGAGGCAGGAGGATCCCTGGAGCCCAGGAGTTTGAGACCAGTGTGGGCAACATAATGAGACCTTGTCTCTACAAAAAATTTAAAAATTAGCCAGGCATGGTGGTGCGTGCCTGTATTCCCAGCTACTAGGGCGGCTGAGGCAGGAGGAGGCTCAAACCCAGGAATTCAATGGTACAGTGAGTTGTGATTCTGCCACTGAATTCCAGCCTAGGCAACAGTGCCAAACTTTGTCTCCAAAAAAAAAAAAAAAAAAAATATATATATATATATATATATGTGATGATTCTGGCATTCCATTGAATTTGGCAGTGGGGACTACGTTGGTGAATCTTGAATAGTTTCAATGTAGTGGTGGGAACAAAATCCTAATTGTAGTAGATCAAAGAGTGCATGTTAGACAGACAGTGACTGCAGACAATTATTTGGAGGACTTTGGTTGTAAAATGGTACAATGTGGTAGAGTATTAGCTAACTATCCCCAGAAGATTTTGTTTTCTTTCTTTCTTTTCTTTTTCTATTTTTAGTAGAGCTGGTTTTCACCGTGTTAGTCAGGATGGTCTGGATCTCCTTATACGCCCACTTCAGCCTCCCAGAAGTGCTGGGATTACAGGCGTGAACCACCACCCAGGTTTTGTTTTCTTAAGATAGGAAAGACTTGCTTGTTATTGTCTGTGGGGAAAGAGCCAGCAGGGGAAGATTTACAGATCTCCAAACTTTGGCTCCCGAAAGCTCTCTGATTTTTCTCTTAGGAATGTGTAAACACTTCTGTGCATATTACCACCAGCTAAGTGCTGATGGTAAATAAATACTCAGTATTCTTGCAGCTAGTGTTCTTAGAAAGCTGAGGCATAAATAGACACTACTTTTTTCTTTAAGGGTTAACATTAGAGGAACTGACTAGAGCCTCAAGACCACAGGGCCAACAGTGAAAGAACTAAAGGCCTAAACCTTGATTGGTGCCTTGTCGGATCATGAATTAACTAGTTATCTGATGGCCTTCTGCTTGGAGTTAGGCAAGGTCCCTAAAGTTATCTTTGATCATGAGGGAGCATTCCACGAAGGATGACTTGATACTGGCTAAACCCTAGTAGAAAACAGGATCTGGCCCGGCGCGGTGGCTCAAGCCTGTAATCCTAGCACTTTGGGAGGCCGAGGCGGGCGGATCACGAGGTCAGGAGATACAGACCATACTGGCTAACACGGTGAAACCCCGTCTCTACTAAAAATCCAAAAAATTCGCCGGGTGTCGTGGCGGGTGCCTGCAGTCCCAGCTACTCAGGAGGTTGAGGCAGGAGAATGGCGGGAACCCGGGAGGCGGAGCTCACAGTGAGCCGAGATCGAGCCACTGCACTCCAGCCTGGGCGACAGAGCAAGACTCCCTTTCAAAAAAAAAAAAAGAAAGAACAATTGTCTTAAAAAAACAAGATTTGTCATAAGAAGAATCTCCTGAGCTCTTAAGGGGCATTTAAATGGTATTTGAATTTAAAAAAAAAAAAAAGGGCAGATCACGTGAGGTTCAGGAGTTCGAGAGCAGCCTGTCTAACATGGTGAAACCCCGTCTCTACTAAAAATACAAAAATTAGCTGGCCATGGTGGCCGACGCCTGTAATCCCAGCTACTAGTGAGGCTGAGGCAGGACAATTACTTGAACCCAAGAGGCGGAGGTTGCAGTGAGCCAAGATCACCACAGCACTCCACCCTGAGTGACAGAGTGAGACTTCGTCTCAAAAAAGCAAAGGGTTGTTGAAGTCTGCCTTCTATATTGAGCCTTTACAGTATGAGTGAACGTAAACCTTATTTGTAAAACTAGTGTGATTTAATCTTGTCTGATTAATCTACAGTTGTATGGTCTTTTAATTTGGTTTTTTAAAAATTAATATGGAAATTTATACTGGGGGATTTTTTGTTGCTTTGTTTTGTTTTTTGAGAGATGGTCTCCCTCTGTCATCCAGGCTGGAGTGCAGTGGTGTGACCACAGTTCACTGCAACCTCTGCCTCCCAGACTCAAGTGATCCCTTCCACTTTAGCCTCCTGAGTAGCTGGGACCGCTGGCATGCACCACCTTGCCTGGCTAATTTTTGTATCAGGTTGGTGCAAAAGTAACTGCAGTTTTTGCTGTTACTTTAAAAATTTTTTTAGAGATAGGGTTTCACCATATTGAAGGTGAAACCCCAGGCTGGTCCTGACCTCAAATGATCTGCTCACCTCAGCCTCCCAAAGTGCTGGGATTGCAGGCATGTCCAGCCCTGGGGAATTTTTTAATGCTAATAAATTTTCACTGGATCTTAGTCTCCCAGTTATATGAAATTATAAAATATGAAGAAAAAGATAAAAATATAGAACATATCAGGATTATGCAGAAATGAGGAGGGTTGTAGTCCAAGAAATATTTGGAGGGAAAATGGACTATGACCTTTGACCACATCCTCAAGGGACGGATTATTTTTGTGAGACAGTCTCATTCTCAGCTCACTGCAGCTTTGACCAGCTGGGCTCAAGCGATTCTCCTGCCTCAGCCTCTTGAGTAGCTAGGACTTCAGGCACACACCACCACACCTGGCTGAGTTTTAAATTGTTTGTAGAGATGGGGCTTCGCCATGTTGCCTAGGCTGGTCTTGATCTCCTGGAGTCAAGCAATCCTCTTGTCTTGGCCTCCAAAAGTGCTGGCATTACAGGCATGAGCCACCGCACCTAGTTAAGAATTGGATTCTAAATTGAGTTCTAAATTTACCCGTTTTCCCTAACAGCTTGCTCAGAGCTCAGTGTTACTGTAAATATTGATTTTGGACTTAAGATGGTAATATTTTGAATAGCAATGCTATACTCCTACAACTCACAGTTAACATCCTTTCACACACAAATGAATAAAACAGGCCAGTGGATTTGGAAATTTAATAATCCATACAGTCTAAGAAAGTAAACTACCAAAAAAAGTAACTTTAATTCAGTGCATCTTAGTTAGCATTAGTATCCAGTGGAATTCATTGTGAATGTTAACACTTATTATTCGCTACTGAATTGTTAATTTTAGAACAGTGCCTGGGGACTAGACATTAGGACCTTGTTGTTAGACCTCTGGTTTGAGGCCTGGCTCTTGATGCTGATCTGAATAAGAAAGGTTCAGTGAGTGGAAATATTGATATTACTTATTAGGAGATGCAAATGAGAGAATTCCTACGAAGGTGCTGTTCATAATGATACCTGGCAAGTAGTAGATTCTCAGTACATAATAATAGGTGTTCATAAATATTCTTTTTTGTTTGTTTGTTTTTGAGATGGAGTCTCACTCTGTTATCCAGGCTGGAGTGCAGTGCTGTGATAGCTCACTGCATCCTCAGCCTCCCATGTAGCTAGGATTACAGATGTGTGCCACCACGCCCAGCTAATTTTTGTAATTTTAGTAGAGACTTGGCTGTATTTTTTGTATATTTTAGTAGAGACTGGGTTTCACCATGTTGGCCAGGCTGGTCTTGAACACCTGACATCGTGATCTGCCCACCTCAGCCTCCCAAAGTGCTGGGATTACAGGCATAGGCCACCGTGCCTGGCCCAATATTCTTTTATTAATTGTGAGTTTGAGACCGGAGTTAGTAGGTTTTTCTTAAATGTTGGAGGACAAGTAGAAAAGGAAGAACTATCTAATATGCATTTTTCCTTTAAATAAGTCAGTTCATTTCAACATATACTAAAGTCCAGCAATTTGGCTGGGTCTGGTGTTTCACACCTGTAATCCCAGCATTTTGGGAAGCTGAAGTGAGAGGACTGCTTGAGCCCAGGAGTTTGAGATCAGCCTGGGCAATATAGCAAGACCCTGTCTCTTAACAACAACAACCCACAGTTTATAGGAATATGTTGATTCATGTAATTCTCACAATGAACCTCTTTAATACATGTTATTACTAGCTCTGCTCCAAAGTTTGTGGTTTGATTCCTGCCAAACCCATGTTTTAAAAAATATACAAAATAGTTAAGATACTGAAAAGAATACTATACTAATCACCAGAGTTGGTTATTAACCTTAAGCATGGGTAGAGGATTGTTCATGGAAAGTGTGAAGAATGAGAAGTTAGGTTTTGCTTTAGAGTCCTCTAGGGCCTGGGCAAGGCGGCATATGCCTGTAATCCCAGCCTGGGCAACAAACTGAGACTCAGTCTCTACCAAAATCAAAACAACAAAAAAGTGAAAATAAAGTAGAGTCCTCCAGGAGTAGGCTCATCAAGGGGCCAAGAGGTGTGACAGTGAAGCTTCAAGGGAGATCTACATTTTAGAGAGTTTTAAGTGAAAATTCTCCTTGGAGGTCTACAAACCAGACCCTTAAGGGGTCATGAGCAAGTTAAGTCTGTGGTATTTAAGAATTGAATCTGACTGATAATTCAATTATAATTTGGGTAGAAGTTTAAGATATTTGAATAAGGAGGGAAATTAGTAGAATGACAGTTTGAGGCAGATTGGATGGTCTTAGGTTTTTCCTCCTTTGGAAATAAATTATACTGGCTCATAGCCCCAAAGAAAAAGGAGGATGGCCAGGAATACTTGTGAACAGAGAGCATTAGCTCTTAGGTCAGTCATGATTTTCTACACATTCGGAGCCAATCTTTAATTTGCACATTAAAAGAAAATTAAATAGACGTTTTTGATCCCTCCCTCGATTAACAACCTGCTCAACTTCCCCTCCTGCTCAACTTCCCCTCCGCCCTTCACCCCACCCCTGATTTGAAAGGATTTCTTTTGAGTTCTAAGACGCCCTGGCCAGATGAGGGTGGAGTTCTTGTTGGGGTTAGGAATGAGAAAATTAGAATATCAAAGTAATCCCAGCACTTTGGGAGGCCAAGGCAGGAGGATATCTTTAGCTCAGGAATTTGACACCACTAGCCTGGGCAACATAGTGAGACCTTGTCTCTACAAAAGCAAAAGTAGCTGAGCTTCAGGGGATCCCTTGAGCCTAAGAGATCGAGGTTACAGTGAGCTGGGATCCTCTCACTGCACTACACCCTGGTGATAAAGTGAAAAGAAAAGAAGCCTGGCTTTAGTGAAGAGATTTTGGAAACTTCTGAAGTCTCTGCTGTGACTCTCATCCAGCCTAGATGTGGAGGAGCCATGAGGCCCTGTATCACCAAGGTAAGGAGAGTGGAGTCTAGGGCCACACAGTTTCTCAGACCCACCTTTGGGGCAGCACTTTCTTTGACCCTGACTTTCTATGGACTTCGAATCTCTCAGCTGATGGCTATAGTCAGAGTAGGGAAACAGATCAGAGGCAAAGCTCCAAGAATATTAGGTATTCGACACTTGGTTTAATAGCTGACTTCTTTTGTTTTCTATTATTTTACTCTGTGTGTGTGTGTGTGTGTGTATGTATGAGACACAGTCTCGCTCTGTCGCCCAGGCTAGAGTGCAGTGGTACAATCTCGGTTCACCGCAACCTCTGCCTCCCGTGTTCAAGTGATTCTCCTGCCTCAGCCTCTCAAGTAGCTGGGATTACAGGCACATGCCACCACATCCAGCTAATTTTTGTGTTTTTAGTAGAGATGGGGTTTCACTGTGTTGGCCAGGCTGGTCTTGAACTCCTGACCTCTGGTGATTCGGCCTCCCAAAGTTCTGGGATTATAGGCATGATTCACTGCTCCCGGCCAGCTTTCTTTTTATCCCAAAAAAAAGAAAAATAAATTGATGGCTGAAATTCCGAATTAGTCAAATTAGTTCATTTCACTTCTTTGGGAAAAACTGTTGTACAGGTCTTCTTTGAAGATATTTTTGTTGTTTTTGCCTTAAATGTTCATTTTAGATTTCTCCTTAGGTGAATCTTCGGTGGGTAGCCAGTTGTTTTCTTTCTTTCTTTTTTTTTTAAAGACAGAGCCTTATTCTGTTGCCCCCAGGCTGGAGTGCAGTGGTGCCATCTCGGTTTACTGCAACCTCTGCCTTTCAGGTTCAAGAGATCTCATGGCCAGGCACAGTGGCGCACACCCTGTAATCCCAGCATTTTGGAAGGCCAACATGGCAAACCCCGTCTCTAGTAAAAATACAAAAATTAGCCTGGTGTGATAGGGCACACCTGTAATTCCAGCTACTCAGGAGGCTGAGGCAGGAGAATCACTTGAACTGGGGGATGGTTGCAGTGAGCCAAAATGGCGCCACTACACTTCAGCATGGGTGACAGAGTGAGACTCCGTCTCAAAAGAAAAAAAGAAGATTCTCATACCTCAGCCTCCAAAGTAGCTGGGATTACAGGCATGTGCCACCTCACCTGGCTAATTTTTGTAGTTTTTGTAGAGCCACCGTTTTGCCATGTTGGCCAGGCCGGTCTTGAACTCCTTACCTCAAGTGATACACTCACTGCGGCTTCCAAACTGTTGGGATTACAGGTATGAGCCACCATGCTCAGCCAATCTTTTCTTTTTATTTAAATTTGGTTTAATTAAACCGTCAGTCGTACTGGGCACTGTACAGTGATTGGTTGCAGAACAGGCCCTGACCTCTATACTTCTTAGTAGTGTCAGTGGGAGAAAGTGAATACAGTATCTTAAAGTCAACATTATGAAGGCACCAGTGGTTGTCTCTGAATTTTTTCCACAAACACTCAGTTTTCAGGCTGACAGCATAGGTCCTGACAGTGTCACTTCTGACTAGACATAAATACTTTGTGGGCTGCCCATGGTCGTGTTTCACATAATACTTTGTTAATAATTTGGTCTTTCCTCAACAATTTGATATTTTTATGCATTCTCAAGAGAAATGAAAATTGGATGTTGGTGAGTGGAGGACAATCTGAGACATTACAATTGGGTCACAGTACCCAAATGGTATGTCCGTGGTATTAAAATTTCATGGGGAGGGTTATTAGGGGAAAAAAATGTCTAAAAAATGCTGGAGGGAATGGTTATGGGTGAAGATAAAAAACAGTTAACAAACCCTGAGCTACCTCTAGTAAAGATCTTATTTGACCATGTCAACGAACAGACTTTGAAAGGCTTTATTTTTCTATATGATTTGAGTAGCTGTTTCTTTATTGGTTGTTGTTGTTTTTGGAGTAGCTTTTTCTTGAAGCAGGAAATACTGCATGTATGGAGTGTGTGTGTGTGTGTGTGTCTGTGTGTCTGTGTCTGTGTGTTCGTGGCGGAGGGGCTATAGTCAGATTCTGTTCAAATGACTCGGTCATTTCAGAATAAAACACCACATTACTCCTTTAGACTGGGTATAAGATTATCAAGACAATGGGAATCTGGAAAAATGAGAAAATGGAGCAGGCTTGGGAACTACTAGACCCAGACTTGATCTAAGGAGTTCAGCATTATTCTTGATTCAGAGTGGGTAGGATAGTCCCAGAGCAAGTTCTCCTCTTAGGATAATTTTTAAAAGTGATATGAAACAGGCAGGGCTCGGTGGCTCGTGCCTGTAATCCCAGAACTTTGGGAGGCCGAGGTGGGCGGATCACGAGGTCAGGAGATTGAGACCATCCTGGCTAACATGGTGAAACCCCGCCTCTACTAAAAATACAAAAATTTAGCCGGGTATGGCGGCGGGCGCCTGTAGTCCCAGCTACTGAGGCAGGAGAATGGCGTGAACCTGGGAGGCGGAGCTTGCAGTGAGCTGAGATCCCTCGGCTGCACTCCAGCCTGGGCGACAGGGCGAGACTCCATCTCAAAAAAAAAAAAGATATGAAATATAACTAATAACAAAGCTCAAGAGTTCTTAATTAAGCTCATTAATTAATGCGAATGTCTTATGAAGATTTTTCTTTTATTTTTTTCTTTTTTAAGACAGAGTTTCACTCTGTTGCCCAGGCTAGAGTGTAGTGGTGATCTGCCTGCCTAGAGTGTAGTGGTGATCCTAGGCAGGCGGATCACCTGAGGTCAGGAGTGCGAGACCAGTCTGGCCAAGATGCAAAACCCAGTCCCTACTAAAAATACAAAAATTAGCTGGGTGTGGTCGTGCGAGCCTGTAATCCCAGCTACACGGGTGGCTGAGGTGGGAGAATCGCTTGAACCTGGGAGAGGGAGGTTGCAGTGAGCCGAGATCTCACCACTGCACTCCAGCCGGGGCGACAGAGCAAGACCGTCTCGAAGATTACTATAATAATAATAATACAGAGCAAGACTGTCTCGAAGATTACTATAATAATAATAATAATAAGAAGAAGAAGAAGAAGAAGAAGAAGAAGAAAAAGAAGAAGAAGAAGTATTATTTTAGACAGGGTCTCTGTCGCCCAGGCTGCAGTGCAGTGGTTCGCCCTCGGCTCCCTGGTTCACGTGATCCTCCCGCTTCGGGACGATAGGCGTGCACAACCACGCTTGGCTAATTTTTAGTAGAGACCGAGCTTCACTATGTCACCCAGGCTGGTTTCAAACTTCAAGCATGCTGGAGTCAAGTCTACCTGCCACGACCTTCCAAAGTGCTGGGAATCCAGGCATGAGCTGCTATGTCCCGCCCTTTACGTACACAAATCTTAGAAGGACCTCAAGATCTTTCCTATAGATGAATACATACATTGAAATTCTCAGTGTTCTTGGATATGCACATCTGTAAAATTAAAAGTATCGAGTCAGAAACTAAGACTTTTCTTTTTGCAATCCTATTAGTGTTAAATACTAGTAACTTTTTATTTTTTTGAGATGGAGGCTCGGCCTGTCGCCCAGGCTGGAGTGGAGTGGTGCTATCTTGGCTCACTGCCACCTCCTTCTCCCGAGTTCAAGAGATTCTCATGCTTTACCATCCGAGTAGCTGGGATTTACAGGCATGTGCCACCTCGCCGGGTAATTTTTGTCTTTTTAGTAGAACGGGGGTGTCACCATGTTGGTCAGGCTGGTCTTGAACTCCTGACCTCAGATGATCCGCCTGCCTCGACCTCCCAAAGTACTGATACTACAGGCGGAAGCCGACATGCCCTGCCTGTCATTTATTTTATAGCTTCTCACCCTTTACTCATGCTTTGGAAGACTTTCTCTACCTTTAAAGTTTTTTTTGTTTTTTTGTTTTTTTGGTTTTTTTTTGAGACGGAGTCTCACTCTGTCGCTGAGGCTGGAGTGCAGTGGCTCAATCTTGGCTCATTGCAACCTCTGCCCCCAGGTTCAAGTGATTCTCCTGCCTCAGCCTCCCGAGTTGCTGGGATTATAGGCACCTGCTATTGCGTCCAGCTAAGTTTTATATTTTTAGGAAAGAGGGGGTTTCACCATCTTGGCTAGGCTGGTCTTGAACTCCTGACCTCTCGTGATCCACCATGCCTGGACTAAATATTCTTTTTCTTTCTTTGTTCCTTTCTTTCTTCCCTTCCTTCCTTCCCTCCCTTCCTCTTCCTTCCTTCCCTCCCTTCCCCTTCCTTCCTTCCTTCCTTCCTTCCTTCCTTCCTTCCTTCCTTCCTTCCTTCCTTCCCTCCTTCCTTCTTCCTTTCCTGTCCTGTCCTGTCCTGTCCTGTCCTGTCCTGTCCTCTTCTCAGAGTCTCACTCTCTCGCCCAGGCTGGAGTGCAGTGGCACGATCTCGGCTCACTACCAGCTCCGCCTCCAGGGTTTACCCCATTCTCCTGCCTCAGCCTCCCGAGTAACTGGGACTATAGGCACCCACCACCATGCCCGGCTAATTTTTTGTATTTTAGGAGAGACAGGGTTTCACCGTGTTAGCCAGGATGGTCTTGATCTCCTGACCTCTGATCTGCCCACCTCGGCCTCCCAAAGTGCTGGGATTGCAGGCATGAACCACCAGGCCCAGCCTAAATATTCTTTTTCTTACATCTCTTATGTATGTGTGTGACATGTAATATTTATATGATGGTTGCATTTTAGTGTCCATAAATAGACTTATTGCGATACTACCACATTTATTAGTTTGCATAATATTTGTGAGGCTGCTTACTAGATACAACAGGAGTAATTGTGACAGGTTGTATGGCACATGAAGCCTAAAATATTTACTATCTGACCCTTTACAGAAAAGTTTGCTGAACCTTGGTGTAAACAATGTGTCTTTTGGCAACATGATAATCTGTTTAATCTTAGGCATTTTTGTTCTTTTTTTTTTTTTTTTTTTGAGATGAAGTTTCACTCTTACTGCTCAAGCTAGAGTGTAATGGCATAATCTTGGCTCACCGCAACCTCTGCCTCCTGGGTTCGAGTGATTCTCCTGCCTAAGAGGCAGGGTGTCACTTTGTTGCTCAGGCTGGAGTGCAGTGATTCCATCACTGATCAGTTATAGTGTTGAATTTCTATGTTTGTGACCTAGGCCAGTTCACATCTCCTTAGGCAACCTAGTCTAGTGGTCTCCTATTCCCAAGAGATTACCATTTTTTAATATTTTAAATTTTTTTGAGACAGATTCTCGCTCTGTCGCCAGGCTGGAGTGCAGTGGTGTGATCTCTGCTCACTGCAGTCTCCGCCTCCCAGGTTCAAGAGATTCCCCTGCCTCAGCCTCTCGAGTACTTGGGACTACAGGCGTGCACCACCATGCCCGGCTAATTTTTTTGTGTGTTTTAGTAGAGACGGGGTTTCACCATGTTGGTCAAGATGGTCTCTATCTGACCTCGTGATCCACTTGCATTTGCCTCCCAAAGTGCTGTGATTACAGGCATGAGCCACTGCTTCCGGCCTATGTATTTATTTATTTATTGAGACGGTGTCTCATTTTTTTAACCTGGCTGGGGAACAGTGGCATAATAGTATCTCACTGCAGCCTTGAACTCCCAGTCTCAAGGGATCCTCTAACCTCAGCCTACCCAGCAGGTAGGACTACAGGTTCATACCACTGCACCCGGCTCATTGTTTTTTCATTCATTCTTTTACTGAATTTACAAAGAAATATTGTATATATTTATCGTGTACAATATGAAGTTTTCAAATGTGTATACACTGTGTAATTGGAGTTATCATTCTTTTTACAATTAATATCAATGGAAACACTCCACTGTCTCAATTCCTGTGGTATATCTGATGAGCTGTTTCAAGGTTTTTCAAAATTAGTCTGTAGTCGCAGCTTCTCTAGAGGCTGAGGCAGGAGACTTGCTTGAGCCCAGCACTCCAAAATCAGGCTTGGCAACATAGAGAGATCCTGTCTCTACAAAAAATAGGAAAAATATAAATTAACCAGACGTGGTTACAAGCGCCTGTAGACCCAGCTACTCAGGAGGGTGAGGTAGAAGGATAACTTGAGCCTGGGACTTTGAGGCTACAGTGAGCTGCTATCGTGCCACTGCACTCCAGCCTGGGGAACAGAGTGAGACCTTGTCTCAGAAAAAAAAAAGAAAAGACAGTAGATAAATAAGGATTAGAGGAAGGAATAGGGAGCTGTTGCTTAAACAGGGCACAGCATTTCTCTTTGGGGTTTTGAAAATGCTCTGGAAGTAGAGAATGGCTATGGTTGCACAACAGTACAAATAAACTAAAAACCACTGAATTGTATACTTTTCTTCTTCCTCCTCTTCTTCTTCTTCTCCTCCTCCTCCTCCTCCTCCTCCTGCTCCTCCTCCTCCTCCTCCTTCTCCTTCTTCTTTTTTTTTTTGAGGTGGAGTTTCACTCTTGTTGCCCAGGCAGGAGTACAGTGGCACAATCCTGGTTCACTGCAACCTCTGCCTCCCGTGTTAAAGCGATTTTCCCGCCTCAGCCTCCTGAGTAGCTGGGATTACAGGCACCCGCCACCACGTCCAGCTAATTTTTGTATTTTTAGTAGAGAAGGGTTTTGCCATGTTGGCCAGGCTGGTCTTGAACTCCTGACCTCAGGTGATCCGCTTGTCTAGGCCTCCCAAAGTGCTGGGATTACAGCTATGAGCTACCACGCCCAGCTGAATTGTATACTTTTCAACTGTAAAGTGATGGATTTCATGTCATGTAAATTCATCTCAATAAGAAAAATTAGGTTGGGTGCAGTGGCTCGTGCATGTAATCCCAGCACTTTGGGAGGTCAAGGTGAACAGACCACTTGAATCCAGGAATTTTGAGACTAGCCTGGGCAACATGGTGTTATCCTGTCTCTACAACAAATACAAAAAAATTAACCAGGCATGGTGGTATGTGCCTGTGGTCCCAGCTTACTTGGGAGGCTGAGCTAGGAGGAACATGTAAGCCTGGGAGGTTGAAGCCGCAGTGAACCATGATTGTACCACTGCACTCCAGCCTGAGTGACAGAGTGAGACCCTGAGAAAGGAGGGAGGGAAGGAGGGAGGAAGGAAGGAAGAAAGGAAGGAAGGAAGGAAGGAAGGAAATTGAAACTATAGCAGTTACTTTAAAGACCCAAACACTAAAAATAACCCAATGCCCATGTCCAGCAGAAAAAATGATAACCTTGTTATGTATTTAATCAGTGAACTTATTATACAATGAGAATGGACTACAAGTATACTTAACAACTCATTTTGTGAAAGTTTAAAAAGCTATGTACTTGTGATTTGTACACCTTTCTATGTGTATGTTCTATTTGAAAACAGTTTGTGTCAAAATAATAGGTATGTCTGGGCACGGTGGCTCACACCTGTAATGCCAGCACTTTGGGAGGCTGAGGTGGGCAGATCACCAGAGGTCAACCTGGCCAACATGGTGAAACTCATCTCTATTAAAAATACAAAAATTAGCTGGGTGTGGTGGTGGGCACCTGTAATCCCAGCTACTTGGGAGGCTGAGGAGGAGAATTGCCTGAACCCAGGAGGCAGAGGTTGCAGTGGTCTGAGATCATACCACTGCACTCCAGCCTGGGCAACAGAGCAAGACTCTGTCTGAAAAAAAAATTAATTAATTAAAACATATAATAAAAATAAATAAATAAAATAGATATTGTCTAATGAACACTACTGATGTAAAAGTAGTTTAAATTGTGGGGTTTTGTTGTTGTTGTTTTTTGTTTTTTTAAGAGACAGTCTCACTCAGTCACCCAGGCTGGAGTGCAATGACACAATCTTGGCTCACTGCAACCAACACCTCTCAGGTTCAAGGGATTCTCCTGCCTCAGCCTCCCGATTAGCTGGGACTACAGGTGCCTACCACCATGCCTGGATAATTTTTTTTGTATTTTTAGTAGAGATGAGGTTTCACCTTATTGGCCAGGGTGGTCTCAAACTCCTGACCTTGTGATCTGCCTGCCTCAGCCTCCCAAAGTGCTGGGATTACAGGCGTGAGCTACCGTGCCTAGCCTATAGTTTAAAATTTTTAAATTATTATTTATTTTTTATTTTTTGAGATGGAGTCTTACTCTGTCACCAGGCCTGAGTGCAGTAGAGCAATCTTGCCTCACTGCAACCTCTGCCTCCTAGGTCAAGTACAGACGTGGCCTAGTTTAAATTTTTACTTGGAGGCCAAGGTGAGTGGATTGCTGGAGCCCACAAGTTAGAGAACAGCTTGGGCAACATAGTAAGACCCTGTCTCTACAAAGAAACTTTTTATTTTAATTTTTTTAACTTTAAAAATATTATTTGGGGGAAAAAATGAACACATCTAAATATTAGCGGGTATGATATTTTGATAGTTCTGTGGGGTTTGTTTTTGTTTGTTTGTTTGTTTGTTTGAGACAGAGTCTTGCTCTGTCGCCCAGGCTGGAGTGCAGTGGCATGATCTTGGCTCACTGCAACCTCCATTTCCTGGGTTCGAGAGATTCTTGTGTTTTAGCCTCCCAAGAAGCTGGGACTACACCACGTCCTGCTAATTTTTGTATTTTTAGTAGAGACAGGGTTTCCCCATATTGGCCATGCTGGTCTTGAACTCCTGACTTAGTGATCCGCCCACCTCGGCCTCCCAAAGTGCTGGGATTACAGGTGTGAGCCATCACCCCTGGCCTTTGCTTTTGTTTCTTGGAGAAGAAGTCTCACTTTGTCACCCAGGCTGGAGTGTAGTAGCACAGTTCTGGCTCATTGGAACCTCCACCTCCTGTGCTGAAGTGATACTGTCACCATCAGCCTCCCAAGTAGCTGGGGCTGCAGGTGTGCATCACCATACCTGACTAATTTTTTTTTTTTTTTAGTATTTTTGCTAGAGACTGGGTTTCACCATCTTGCTCAGGCTGGTCTTGAACTCCTGGGCTCAAGTGATCCTCGCATCTTGTCCTCCCAAAGTGCTGGAATTACAGGTGTGAGCCACTACGCCTAGCCTAGTTGTCTTTTCTTTTTGTATATTATGCCCTTTTGGTATTTTATGACTTCACTGAACATGTGAAAAGTGAAAATAATATTTTAGGCTGTATCTACAGGGGCTACATTTAATTGCTATTACATTTTAATCTTCTTATGGCTGTTATTCAGATATTTAAGTAGATGACATGAGTAATTTCTGTATTTTACAGGCAGATTTTGACAACAAACCAGTAAATGGCCCCAAGTCAGAATCCATGGACTACAGTAGATGTGGTCATGGGGAAGAACAAAAATTGGAATTGAACCCACATCCTGTTGAAAATGTAACTAAAAATGAAGACAGCATGACAGGCATCGAGGTGGAGAAGTGGACACAAAACAAGAAATCACATTTAACTGATCATGTGAAAGGAGATTTTAGTGCTAATGTCCCAGAAGCTGAAAAATCAAAAAACTCTGAAGTTGACAAGAAACGAACCAAATCTCCAAAATTGTTTGTACAAACCGTAAGAAATGGCATTAAACATGTACACTATTTACCAGCTGAAACAAATGTTTCATTTAAAAAATTCAACATTGAAGAATTCGGCAAGACATTGGAAAACAGTTCTTATAAATTCCTAAAAGACACTGCAAACCATAATAACGCTATGAGCTCCGTTGCTACTGATATGAGTTGTGATCATCTCAAGGGGAGAAGTAACGTTTTAGTTTTCCAGCAGCCTGGCTTTAACTGCAATTCCATTCCACATTCTTCACACTCCAACATACATCGTCATGCTAGTATACACAATGAAGGTGATCAACCAAAAACTCCTGAGAATATACCAAGTAAAGAACCAAAAGATGGATCTCCCGTTCAACCAAGTCTCTTATCGTTAATGAAAGATAGGAGATTAACATTGGAGCAAGTGGTAGCCATAGAGGCCCTGACTCAACTCTCAGAAGCCCCGTCAGAGAATTCCTCCCCATCAAAGTCAGAGAAGGATGAAGAATCAGAGCAGAGAACAGCCAGTTTGCTTAATAGCTGCAAAGCTATCCTTTACACTGTAAGAAAAGACCTCCAAGACCCAAACTTACAAGGAGAGCCACAAAAACTTCATCACTGTCCATCTTTGGAAAAACAAAGTTCATGCAACACGGTGGTTTTCAATGGGCAAGCCAACTCACATATCAGCTCAGCTACTAACCAAGCATCCACAAAGTCACATGAATATTCAAAAGTCACCAATTCATTATCTCTTTTTATACCAAAATCAAATTCACCCAAGATTGACACCAATAAAAGTATTGCTCAAGGGATAATTACTCTTGACAATTGTTCCAATGATTTGCATCAATTGCCACCAAGAAATAATGAAGTGGAGTATTGCAACCAGTTACTGGACAGCAGCAAAAATTTGGACTCAGATGATCTATCATGTCAGGATGCAACCCATACTCAAATTGAGGAAGACGTTGCAACACAGTTGACACAACTTGCTTCAATAATTAAGTTCAATTACATAAAATCAGAGGACAAAAATGTTGAAAGTACACCAACAAGCCTTGTCACATGTAATGCACAGCAAAAATACAATCAGGAGAAGGGCACAATACAACAGAAACCGCCTTCAAGTGTACACAATAATCATGGTTCATCATTAACAAAGCAAAAGAACCCAACCCAGAAAAAGACAAAATCTACCCCATCAAGAGATCGGCGGAAAAAGAAGCCCACAGTTGTAAGTTATCAAGAAAATGATCAGCAGAAGTGGGAAAAGTTGTCCTATATGTATGGCACAATATGCGACATTTGGATAGCATCGAAATTTCAAAATTTTGGGCAATTTTGTCCCCATGATTTTCCTACTGTATTTGGGAAAATTTCTTCCTCAACCAAAATATGGAAACCACTGGCTCAAACGAGGTCCATTATGCAACCCAAAACAGTATTTCCTCCACTCACTCAGATAAAATTACAGAGATATCCTGAATCAGCAGAGGAAAAGATGAAGGTTGAACCATTGGATTCACTCAGTTTATTTCATCTTAAAATGGAATCCAACGGGAAGGCATTCACTGATAAAGCTTATAATTCTCAGGTACAGTTAACGGTGAATGCCAATCAGAAAGCCCATCCTTTGACCCAGCCCTCCTCTCCGCCTCACCAGTGTGCTAATGTGATGGCAGGCGATGACCAAATACAGTTTCAGCAGGTTGTTAAGGAGCAACTCATGGATCAGAGACTGCCAACCTTGCCTGATATCTCTCAAGAAACACCCTTACCGGAGTCAGCACTAACTCTCAGGAATGTAAATGTAGTGTGTTCAGGTGGAATTACAGTGGTTTCTACCAAAAGTGAAGAGGAAGTGTGTTCATCCAGTGTTGGAACATCAGAGTTTTCCACAGTGGACAGTGCACAGAAAAATTTTAATGATTATGCTATGAACTTCTTTACTAACCCTACAAAAAACCTAGTGTCTGTAACTAAAGATTCTGAACTGCCCACCTGCAACTGTCTTGGTGAGTACTTGTGTGGATGTATTCTTATTTCACCTGCACAAATTACCTCAATCATGACAAGCAAATTCTGATTCATCTCTTTTTGTGTGATATTTTTTCCCCATTCTTACTCTAACTAAGATGGATTAAGTAAATCTATAACCATTTTTCTGTGGGACCTTTTGGTTCTGCTCACAAGAATGGAATATTCAACTCATAATTTGGAAAAACAAATTTGGAAAAGGTAAACCTGCTGAAGTGGAAAAATAGGCTGATATTTCTCTCAAGGCTGAATGTCTGTCAATTTATTGTGCGTAGCATAAGAATGAATTTCCTAGGCCAGGTACAGTGGCTCTTGCCTGTAATCCCAACACTTTGGGAGGCCAAGTCAGATGGATCACTCGAGGTCAAGAGTTCGATACCAGGCCGGGCGCGGTGGCTCAAGCCTGTAATCCCAGCACTTTGGGAGGCCGAGACGGGCGGATCACGAGGTCAGGAGATCGAGACCATCCTGGCTAACCCGGTGAAACCCCGTCTCTACTAAAAATACAAAAAAAAAAAAAACTAGCCGGGCGAGGTGGCGGGCGCCTGTAGTCCCAGCTACTCCGGAGGCTGAGGCAGGAGAATGGCGTAAACCCGGGAGGCGGAGCTTGCAGTGAGCTGAGATCCGGCCACTGCAGTCCAGCCCGGGCTACAGAGCAAGACTCCGTCTCAAAAAAAAAAAAAAAAAAAAAAAAAGAGTTCGATACCAGCCTGGCCAACATGGTGAAACCCTGTATCTACTTAAAATTCAAAAATTAGTTGAGCATAGTGGTGCACACCTGCAATCCCAGCTACTCAGGTGGCCGAAGCAGGAGAATCACTTGAACCTAGGAGGCAGAGGTTACAGTGAGCCGAGATTGCACCACTCCCCTCCAGCTTGGGCAATAGAGCGAGACCCTGTCTCAAAAAAAAAAAAAAAAAGAAAGAAAGAAAGAAAGAAAGAAAGAGATAACTTAATAGTTTATTACGGCTTATTTATTTTTCCTATATTCAAACAAATTTCAACTTACAAGCCTTTCATTATATTTTTGTGTGTGTGAAATAGAAGATACATATAGAGAATGTAAAACATATGTATAAGTTAACAGTTATAAAATATATAGCTGGCAGTTGCTGTCCTACTCTAGAATTGAAGCTGGTTTATGTCTTTTTCAGTGTCTAGTGCTTTTATGCTCTATCCAGTACAAGATCTAATACTGTCTTTTTTGTCCAAAGAGCACTTGATATTCTGAAATAATATATTTCTATTTCTCTGCAATACAAAGTGTACCTGCGTATAAAGAAATTCCATAATCTTGGCCACTTGAAGAATTCATAAACCTTTTTGAATTTTAACATATTAACAAATTTGTTTAATACTGATTTCCTATTTCAAAAAATCAAAGAATAACCAGTGTGCTAACATGAGTCATGTGCTAATAGCTGACTCATGGACTGATCCCTAACCAATATATTTCTACATTTTTGTGCCTTAGGAGTCATTGAAAGAGAACATTCTGAACCAATTAGTTTTAGTAGTGTGTTAAAAGCTCTGAGAAAATCTTGCTGGGTAAAGATTCTCAGGCAGATCTTATGAGAAATTTCCTCAGTATTTGAAACATATGAAAGCTTAATGATTAGTTACTGTGTGTGGTCAAATTTCAAGTAAGCACTCTTCTAAGAAACCTGTTGACTCTAATATAGCTGTAAAAAATAGGGAAATTAAATAGATTGTGTCATTAAAGTTCGTTAGGTTGCTTGAAGCCCCATTATTTTGTTTACCATACAACTATGATAGAATAAATTTTTTGTGAAAAAATCTGTTTTGAACCTCATCCAAATAGGTTTAGTTATTAGAAGTCTTACTTAAAATATGGCTCCAAATCACAAAGACTCAAGATTTGCCTTGACCAAAGGTGATGTTTTTATTAGAAGTGGGTGGTTCAATGGGAAGGATAAGTACATCACACTGATTTTTTAACAACAGTAGAAAAGATAGTGTTGTGTAGTAATAATACTGAATTCTTGTTTTTCCAAAGTACACGTTGTTCTGAAATAATATCATTCCATTTCTCTGCTCATTGTTCAATACACAGTGTTTTTTAGGTTTTTGTTTTGTTTGTTTGTGGATATAGGGTCTCACTTTGTTACTCAGACTGGTCTTGAACTCCTGGGCTCAAGTGATCCTCGTGCTTCAGCTTCCTAAAGTGCTGGGATTACAGGCGTGAACCACCACACCAGCTAACACACAGTTTTGACAAACTACCATGTGCCAGTTACCAAGGATAGGCTATTCTGAGAAGAATCTCACAATTTGGAAAGAGTGACAATGCTGTCTAGTGGAGTTGAATTAGGAGAACAAGGTTCTTGAATTAAGGAGAGAAGAATATAATCATGATAATGGCTTCCATTCTGGAGTTCTTACTACAAGTCTGATATTGTGCCTTGCCTTGACTTGTAATGTTCACAGCAACTCTTCAAAGGGAGGGCTTATCATCCCCATTATACAAATGCAGAAACCAAGGCACAGAGAATTTCATAGCTGTCCAGTAACTGAACTGGGACTCAGAGACAGCAGTCTCAACTCCAAAACCAATCCTTATAACGTACACTCTGGTGCTTAATAAATGTGAATTATATAAGAGAGAACACTTTTCGGCTGGGTGCAGTGGCTCACGCCTGTAATCCCAGCACTTTGGGAGGCTGAGGCGGGCAGGTTATGAGATCAGGAGATTGAGACCATCCTGGCTAACACGGTGAAACCCCATCTCTACTAAAAAATACAAAAAGTTAGCCGGGCATGGTGGTGGGCGCCTGTAGTCCCAGCTAATCGGGAGGCTGAGGCAGGAGAATGGTGTGAACCTTGGAGGCAGAGCTTGCAGTGAGCTGAGATCGCGCCACTGCACTCTAGCCTGGGCGACATAGCAAGACTCCATCTCAAAAAAAAAAGAAAAAGGTTGGGGGAGAGAACACTTTTCTAAATATCCTTACAAATGGAAATAAGGCCTGTAGTTCAACAAATACGAGCCTTTAAAGTTTATATACCTGAGCTAGACTGCTTTTTCTATGTGCATGGTTCTAAAAGGATGATTGTCTAGTTTGAAGACCCTTTCCTTATGCAAAATAACTAGTCACAGCATACAGGAATAGACAGCTGGGCATTCAGAGTTGAATAAGTACCTGCAGTGGACTCAGCTTTTTTTGGTGTAGAATTTCATGGCTAGACATTCATGAAATGCAGAAATTCCCCAGTAATTCTTGTTACACATGAGTCTAAGGGGCCAACTTAAAAATAGCATTTTTTAAGAAACAAAATTCATGCTCACAAAAATTCAAGTGGTGCAGAAATATGATGCAAACATCTTCCCATACTCCCATTCTATACAAAAGAACATTATTGATTTTAATTTTGTTTCCATTTTTACAAAAATTTAAAACAATCTTTCTACTTGGTTTTCTAATATAATGATATCATGGATTTTTAAATGTTTTATAAATATTATTGTTTCAATCGATTTATTGTATTCCACTATATAAACATCCCATAATTTATTTAAACCACATGTTATTGACAGATGTTAGGAGTGTTTTGCTTTTTTGATATTACAAATATTTGTAACAAGGAACATTCTTTTGTAATTGTGCAAGTGTGTAGTTGAATAAAATTGTCTGCAATGAAATTGCTCAATTTTTAAATAGGATTCTGAGGGCAACCTTTAACATTGTTCTTGGATAACTTTTAATATTACACCTCAATTAATACAGATTTTTTTTAAGCAGGAGATAGGAGTATAAATATGACCCACATCTTAAAATACTTTTTTTCTCCTCTGATTTTCAGAGGAAGAAAGAATTCGTTAGGGGCAGGAAGAAAGGAACATTAAAAGTTAAATTCCATGGGCTGTTGTCCTTGACTTTAATTACCAAGTCTTACCAAAACCTTGTCAAGATTCGTGGTTCTGAATTGAGGGGGAACAAAAAGTATAAAAATAGCTTCTCCTGTCCCCTATGCAATTCTGTAAAGCTTTGGGTCTAATAATCTTATTCCTTCCACAGATCGAGTTATACAAAAAGACAAAGGCCCATATTATACACACCTTGGGGCAGGACCAAGTGTTGCTGCTGTCAGGGAAATCATGGAGAATAGGTGAGGAAATACGCTTCCCTGTTAAAATCATTTTTACTGTGAATCTGACTCAATGGAGATAAATCATCTCTAAGAACAAACGCCGTGATTGAAAAACATTCAGGAGTATGGGTTGGATGTTTCTTAGGGCCCAACAAAAGAGGGGTGTCCTCATGTCCCTACTGAGCCACCCATCATACAAGCTGTTGGGCACATAAAAGAGCACCCACAAAACAAGACTAATTGTCTTTGATAAATTCAGAAGTACTTTTTATATTATTGTATAATGGTAGAAATAGGTCAAATTACCACCCTTGACACTGCATACCCTACATTCCCATTGCTTGTCTTGCAGTCAGCCTATTTTTTAAAGAGTGATCTTTAAGGATAAGTGAGTAGGACTGGTTAACAAATTAAAATACCTGCCACACAAAAGCAAATGTTTAACAAAAGTAAATTATGAGGAGTGTTTGATTTTTGAGCTTCTGTACATCTATATCTTAAATACATTAAGATCTTCAAAGCCAAAGCCTTCAAGTACAGATTGCAATTAATTAGTACATTCCCTTCACTGTGTTTTATACTCAGGTATGGTCAAAAAGGAAACGCAATAAGAATAGAAATAGTAGTGTACACCGGTAAAGAAGGGAAAAGCTCTCATGGGTGTCCAATTGCTAAGTGGGTAAGTATTTCCTGTTTATATATATATTTTTGAAGCTTGTTATTCCAGAGCTGATATTTATACTTTTACAATAGCCAGAGTGACCTTTATTTTATTTATTCATTTGTTTATTTAATTTCTGAGACAAAGTCTTGGTTGCCCCAGCTGGATTGCAGTGGTGCAATCACACCTCACTGCAGCATTGATCTCCCAGGCTCAAGCAATCTTCCCACCTTGGTCTCCCAAGTAGTTAAGACTATAGGCACTTGCCACCAAACCCAGCAATTTTTTGTTTTTTTTTTTAAGTAGAGAGGAGGTCTCGCTACATTGCCCAGGCTGGTCTCAAACACCTGAGCTCAAGTGATCCTCCCGCCTCAGTCCCCTAAAGTGCTGGGGTTACAGGCGTGAGCCACTGTGCTTGGCCAGATTTTTTGATAGATTTTTCAAGAAAATTGGTCATTTGTGATGAAAGTTGCAAATATATTTTCTCAGTTTGTTGTGGTTTTACCAGTTAGTTTTTTTTTTTTTTTTTTTTTTTAAACTGTAATCAGCTTTTTCATCTTTTATAGCTTTAGGATATTGTGTCTTAATTAGAAAAACCTTTACCACTTGTAGGTTATAAATCTCTCATTTCCTTTTGTAGTATTTTAATGATTTTATTTTATTTTTCTATATTGAAGTATTTTATATTTATCCTGGTTTAGAGTATTGGTAGCTATGTACACTTCTCCAGATGGCTACTCAATTATCCAACACCACTCATTTAATTGTACATCTCTTCATTATTGATGTGTATTTGCTTATATGTGTAGATTCCCTGTTGTGTTAAATCATTGTCTTTAATCAGCATGAGATTGCTCTATTTAGATTTTATAATGTTTCCATGTCTAATAGGCTAATTCCTTTTAATTTTTCAAAAGTGGTCTGACCATTCTGGTTTATTTTATCATATTAATGTATAAACACCATGTTTCATTACAAGAATAAAATCCTATTGGTATTTTTATTGGAATCATATTAATAGAATTTGGAGAATTTACATATATTTTCATATTCAGTCTTCCTTTTCTACATATTGCATCTTTCCATTTGCGTATGCCTTCTTTTGTCCTTGAAGACTGTTTTAAAATAGAATTTATTTAAGGTAGAATTTACATGTTTCTTGTTTTTGTACATATTTCTCTTGTGTATCCTCTAATACAGTTAATCCAACAGACTAACTCTAATTTTATATTGCTTTAGTAATGATGGTCTCCTTACTTTGTTTCTCTCTTCCCATGGGGATGTTTCCAGAGTTTTCCCATTAAGTGTGGGTTGTTGGCCGGAAAGGTGGCTCACGCCTGTAATCCCAGCATTTTGGGAGGCTGAGGCAGCCAGATCACCAGAGGTCAGGAGTTCGAGACCAGCCTGGCCAACATAGTGAAACCCTGTCTCTACTAAAAATACATAAAATAGCTGGGCATGGTGGTGGGCACCTGTAGTCCCAGCTACTTGGGAGGCTGAGGCAGGAGAATCGCTTGAACCCGGGAGGCAGAGGTTGCAGCGAGCCAAGATCAGGCCAATGCACTCTAGCCTGGGCAACAAGAGCAAAACTCTCCAAAAAAAAAAAAGCATGGGTTGTCAGGGAATGCGTTTCAGGGAAGGTAACATTTAAACTGAGAAAGGAGTGACAAAAAGGAGCTAAGTACGCAGAGGATATGCAGGGAGTAGCACTCCTAAGCAGAGAAAACAGCACGAACAAAGGTCTTGGGTTAAGAAATAAGAGTACATTAAAAAAATCTAAGCAGAGTCATTTGAAATTAAGGGGATAGGCTGGGCACAGTGGCTCACACCTGTAATCCCAGCACTTTGGGAGGCCGAGGGGCACAGATCACCAGAGGTCAGGAGATCGAGCCCATCCTGGCTAACATGGTAAAACTATTTCGTGTCTACTTGAAATAAAAAAAATAGCTGGATGTGGTGGCGCGAGCCTGTAGTCCCAGATACTCTGGAGGCTGAGGCAGGAGAATCGCTTGAAACCAGGAGGTGGAGGTTGCAGTGAGCCTAGGTCAAGCCACTGCACTCCAGCCTGGGCGACAGAGTAAGACTCTCTCTCAAAAAAAACCCAAAATAGGCCGGGCGCGGTGTCTCAAGCCTGTAATCCCAGCACTTTGGGAGGTCAAGATGGGCGGATCACGAGGTCAGGAGATTGAGACCATCCTGGCTAACACGGTGAAACCCCGTCTCTACTAAAAAAATACAAAAAACTAGCCGGGAGAGGTGGCGGGCACCTGTAGTCCCAGCTACTTGGGAGGCTGAGGCAGGAGAATAGTGTAAACCCGGGAGGCATAGCTTGCAGTGAGCTGAGATCCGGCCACTGCACTCCAGCCTGGGCGACACAGCGAGACTCCGTCTCAAAAAAAACCAAAAAACCAAAAATGGAAAACGAAATTAAGGAGATAGTTAATAGAACTGGGTGGGGGTAAAAAGGTGAATGATTTTGTAGGCCATAGTGAGGAGCTGCGGTTTTAGCCCATGAGTAACATGAAAACTTATAAGTATTTTAGATAGAGATGTGTTATCTGGCTTATGTTTTATATATAGTATTTAAGGAATTAACTGATAAAACCTGTATTCTTTATCTGTCACTGTTCAGCATCTTTGAATAGTAAACAGGTATCATCTCTTCAGTTTTAGTGGGTTAGGAATCCAAGTGCTGCCTCTGGCATAGGCTCCTGTCAGGATGCAATCATCTGAAAACTTGACGGGGGGGAGGGTGGTGCAGCTAGAGGACCCAATTCCAAGCTCTCTTACAGGAGACCTTAACTCTTTGATGGCTGTTGGCTGGAGGCCTCAGTTCCTCCTCATCTTAAATGTTTTCATAACACAGCAGCTTGGTTTCCCCCAGAGTGAGTGGATCAAAAGAGAGCAAGGAGGAAACTACAGTGTCTTTTATCACCTCGAGAGGTTGAGGCCAGGAGATCAAGGTCACAGTGTACTATGGTGGCTCCTGTGAATCCATAGCCAGCCACTGCACTCCAACCTGAGCAGCATAGCAAGACCCCACATCACTTTACGAAAAAAAAAAAAGAAAAAAAGCAAAAGAAAATCAACTAGATTCTCAGAAGCCACAGTTATAAATCTCCCATCCTGGCTTTGTGATAATAATTTTCTTGCTCTCCACCTTTCCCTGCTAGTTATATATTTCTCAAACAGTACAGTTTTATTTTGTTTTGTTCTTTTGTTTCTGGCCTATCCATAGTACCTTGTATATTTGAAATAAATCACACAATTGGTTCCCAATATCTGGGGCTGATAGTTGTTACAGATTTGTTGAGCTGTATCTGTTAGCTATTTCTGAATTGTTCACTCCTTTGTCTATTAAGTGGCAAGGAATGAATATGTCCTCGTGATGTGGCAGCTGGCTTCTCCTACAGTGAGTCTGAAGGAAAGGCAACGAGGCTTATTGGTGGGATTGGGGGTGATTTCTTTTTCCTGTCTTTAAAACCTTTTCTAATATAATAATAACGACAGTGATATAAATAATTGTAATGTATAGTTTTTTGGGTTTTTCTTTTTCCTTAAGAAGGCAAATATAAACCCTGTAGCTTAAAGATTTTGGTAGCAACTTTCTATTTAGTATTTTTCCCTAGTGAAATTTTATTTGTTGGTTTTGGATATCCATCTGTCTGTGTTACCTGAACTAGAGTGCACTAACCCAGGGGACCCCAACCCCTGGGCCATGGGCCAATAAGAACCTGACTTCGCGGCAGGACAGCAAGTGAAGCTTCATCTGTATTTTCAGCCACTCCTCATTGCTAGTATTACCACCTGAGCTCTGAGTCCTGTCAGATCAGCAATGAGATTAGATTGTTATAGGACTGCAAACCCTCTTGTCAACTGTACATGTGAGGGATGTAGGTTGTGCTTTCCTTATGCGAATCTGATGCTTGATGATCTGTCACTGTCCCCCCTCACCCCCAGATGGGACCGTCTAGTTTTAGGAAAACAAGCTCCAGGGCTACCTCTGATTCTTTATTATGACGAGTTGTATAGTTACTTTATTACATATTACAATATAATAGTAATAAAAATAAAGTGCACAATAAATGTAATGCACTTGAATCATCCCAAAACCTCTGCCCCTGGCCCCACCTCCGTGGAAAAATTGTCTTCCATGAAACGGGTCCCTGGTGTCAAAAAGGTTGGTGACCACTGCACTAACACAATCATAGCTCACTGCAGTCTTGAACTCCCAGGCTCGAGTGATCCTCCTATGTCAACCTGTGCAGTAGCGAGGACTATAGGGGTGTGCCACCATGCCTGGTTAATTTTTTCTTATTTTTTGTAGAGTCGAGGTTTGCTATGTTGCCCAAGCTTGTCTCGAACTCCCAGCCCCAAGCCTCTGCCTGCCCCAGGCTCCTAAAGCCATGAGATTATAGGCGTGAGCCACCATGCCCAGCAGCAACATTCTATTTAAATCCTTAGGGTTATTAGGTACAAGAGGTATTTGGCATTTTTCGTGAAGCACGTGTATTTAAATTGCTCTTATTTTCTCTTGTGCAATATGTCTTCTCAGAATGAGAATACCTTAGTGTATACTAATGTATACCTGGCTCTTTTCACAAATGCAAAAATAATCCAATGATAAGAAATGAAATAAAGCACAGCTGCTGAGCAACGTAATGAAAAATTTGCTATCTACTAATGACGATTCAAAAGTGTAATCTTGGTAACAAAACCAAGCAGTACTATTGCATTTCTATGAAAATAAAGTAAGTTGTTTTGGTTGTTTTTTTTCATTTTTTTGTTTTGTTTGTTTGTTTGAGACGAAGTCTCGCTCTGTCACCGAGGCTGGAGTGCAGTGGCGCGATCTCTGCTCATTGCAAGCTACGCCTCCTGGGTTCACGTTATTCTCCTGCCTCAGCCTCCGGAGTAGCTGGGACTACAGATGCCCGCCACAATACCCGGCTGTTTTTGTATTTTTAGTAGAGGCGGGGTTTCACCGTGTTAGCCAGGATGGTCTCCATCTCCCCACCTCATGATCCTCCCACCTCAGCCTCCCAAAGTGCAGGGATTACAGGCGTGAGCCACTGCGCCTGGCAAAAAATTTTTTTAAATTAGCCGACTGTGGTGGTGTGTGCCTGTGGTCCCACCTACTCGGGAGGCGGGACGATTGCTTGAGCCTGGGAGGAGGAGGTTGCAGTGAGCCATTATCGGGCCACTGCACTCGAGCCTGAGTGAAAGAATGAGCCCTGCCTACAGAGAGAACGGAAAGTTGAGTATCTTGAATTTGAATTGGTATCTTTAAATAGTATGGCTGTGGTATTCATTAGCTATTTTCTGAGGCATGAGAAACTGAGGATTAGAGCTGAGAATCTGCTGGATTTGTCCACCCCACGCTTGAACTTTAGGTAGAGGTTGAATGAAAATTGGAATTTAAAAAAGTCCATGAAGGAAGGTGGGAAAAATTTCAAAACAATTTAAAAAAAGAGAGAATTAGATCTGTCTGTATTCTACATAGTTTGTAGAACTTTACCGTGAGGTTATTTTGAATGACACTAGTGCAATTGGGTGGACTATATGTGGGTGAGGGAGGAAATGAAGGTCAAAAATTTTGAACTAAGCAATGGAATACACACACACATGCAGTCAGTGAATTACATTGCTCCAAATTTACTTTTCATCTTGGATAGTGTACATTTTTGGTGTACTTGTTATAAAACATTAATCTATATCAAGCATCATTTCATGCTTTCATTTTTTAAAATCTTCATGTATACGATTAGATTTGTTAGTAATTTTAGAGTTCTATCCTAAACTGCCCCCCGCCTGTTTTGTTTTGTTTTGTTTTTAAGTTGTGTTTCTTTTGTCTTCCTTTTTTTTTTTTTTTAATCTTGCTCTGTTGCCTAGGCTTGAGTGCAGTGGCATAATCTCGGCTCACTGCAACCTCTGCCTCCCAGGTTCAACCAATTTTCCTGCCTCAGCTTTCACCATGTTGCCCAGGCTGGTCTCAAACTCCTGACCTCAAGTGATCCACCGGCCTCTACCTCCCAAAGTGCTGGGATTACAGGCGTGAGCCACCGCAACAACCCTCTTGTATTCTTTGTTTCAAAGAGAGATCTATTACTTCTCTTTTTAATGATCACACACAAAAAGTCTAACAGAAAATTCTAACTGGCTAGCACCATTTTCTGAGCCATTCTTACATTGTTTTGACTATGTTCTCAACACTGTTTTATTCTTCTCTTGAAATGTTTCCTTGCCAGGTGGTCATTAATACTCTCACATAATTATAGTCTTTGGTAGAGATTTTTGACTCTTTTTCTCTGCTGTCACCTTGGATCTTGTCAGGAACAAGTTATCTTGTACTTCAGTAGATTTTGAAGAAAAGGGTAGTGTAGTTTCTTAGATGCACCTTAGATGTTCAAGGAGAATCGCTTGAACCTGGGAGGCAGAGGTTGCGGTGAACTGAGATTGCACCACTGCCCTCCAGCCTGGGTGATAGCATGAGAGCCTTTCTTAAGAAGAAAACATGAAAAAATAGTATTTTAAAAATTAGCTGGATGTCATGAGTAAATCACATTTAAGAATTTCCCAGCTGGCCAGGCGCGGTGGCTCACACCTGTAAACCCAGCACTTTGGGAGGCTGACACGGGTGGATCACTTGAGACCAGGAGTTCAAGACCAGGCTGGCCAACATGGTGAAACCCTGTCTTTGCTAAAAATACAAAATTAGCCAGGTGTGGTGGTGTGAGCCTGTAATCCCAGCTACTCAGGAGGCTGAGGCAGGAGTATAACTGTTTGTATACTTCCCCTCTTAAGCTTCTGGGGTAATGGCAGAAGTAGGGAGAAGAGTCAAACAGTGGATGGCCTCGCTGGCTCCAATGCCTGAGTGCTTCACATTGGGCATCGTATGATTAGTTCCCCTCTGTGGAATTGTGTATTAGTCAATAGAGCAGGTGTGGCAATGAATACCTACAAGTGATTTCTTTTTTTTTCTTTTGAGATTAAGTTTCTCTCTGTTGCCTAGGACAGAGTACAGTGGTGTGATCTTGGCCCTCTGCCTCCCAGGTTCAAGCCATTCTCCAGCTTCAGCCTCTCAAGTAGCTGGGATTACAGGCGTGTGTCACCACACTCAGCTAATTTTTGTATTTTTAGTGGAGGTGGGGTTTCACCGTGTTATCCAGGCTGGTCTTGAACTCCTGACCTTAAGTGATCCAGCCACCTTGGCCTCCCAAAGTGCTATGATTACAGGCATGAGCCACTGCGCCCAGCAAGAGAATGTTATATTTACCCCTCTTGTCTGATGTGACCCAAGTTTAGGGGTGAAGCTAAAATATGCAAAAGTCCTCAAACCGTCTTTCTTGGATTTATACATTTATCCAATCTTCAAAACCATTCCCTTTTTTGTTGTCTTTGTTAGTTCTTCTAAGGTTCTACCTAATTACGTGCCTTGGTTATCTTTGAACTATACCATAGTGCTGCTTGTTTCTGCCCAATAAGGCACCTCCTTGTATATTATCATGACAGGAAGATAAAGAGATGAGGTGGTACCCTGGGCTACTTGTTTGGTGCCTACGATATCTTCCTAATGTGAGCTAGCCATTTTATTTGTCAGTGATAAAATTTAGTCAGTGAGCAAGAAGTTAATGTTAACTGTCGATAATATTAAACTGACTTACTATTATTATTATTATTTATTTATTTATGTTTGAGATGGGAATTTTGCTCTTGTTGCCCAGGCTGGTGTGTAATGGCACGAATTTGGCTCACTGCAACCTTTGTTTCCCAGGTTCAAGCAATTCTCCTGCCTCAGCCTCCCGAGTAGCTGGGACTACAGCCATGCGCCACCATGCCTGGCTAACTTTGTATTTTTAGTAGTTTCTCCATGTTGGTCAGGCTGGTCTTGAACTCCGAAGCTCTAGTGATCCACCTCCCTTGGCCTCCCAAAGTGCTGGGATTACTGGCATGAGCCACTGCGCCTGGCCCATTAGTACTCTTTTTATGTTAGTTTGTTTACTCACTTATAGAGTTCATTTTTAAGGAAATTTTAATTCAAGTATAACATACACACAGAAAAGTGTGCATACCATAAGGTACAGCCCAGTGAAGTTGTGCAAAGTAAACATACCCATGTGACCATTGACCAGATCAAGACATTACCAAAACTTCAGAACCCCGTTGTGTGAACTCAGTCATTAACCCCTTTACAAAGGTTGAATTGTATTGTAAAAGTCTCATTTTCTTGTAATATGTAGATAGCTTTAAATGATGTTAACTGGTGACTTCTTGGGAGGGGTTGGCCACCATAATTTTTTTTTAAAAATTTAGTCTACTTTGTCTCATATGATTATTGATAAAACTCAAAAGTGACGTTTCTTTGGAAAGATACGATCCCGCTACACTTGACATGAATGTTGCTCCTAGATCTGAATCTGATCTGGAATTTGTATGCTACATTTGTGGCACTGACAAAGCACCCTATTCCCTTTGGAAACCTTACAAATAAGATTGTGTTACAGGGACTTATTTTTTGCTTTTAAAAAATAATCCTTTTTAAAAAAATTATAATTTACAGCTTGTATACTTGAACTTAGTTTGGTTTTTAATTTAACCTTTTATTTCCTTTTTTTTTTTTGAGACGGAATTTCACTCTTGTTGCCCAGGCTGGAGTGCAATGGCACAATCTGGGCTTACTGCAACCACCGTCTCCTGATTTCAAGCAATTCTTCTGTCTCAGCCTCCTAAGTAGCTGGGATTACAGGCGTGCCTGGCCAGTTTTTTTTTCTCTTTACTTTTTAAAAAATTATTATTACTTTTTTGAGACAGAGTTTCACTCTTGTTGCCCAGGCGAGAGTGCAATGATGCAATCTCGACTCACTGAAACCTCTGCCTCCCGGGTTCAAGGAATTCTCCTGCCTCAGCCTCCCAAGTAGCTGGGATTACAGGTGCCCACCACCAAGCCCGACTAATTTTTTTTGTATTTTTAGTAGAGATGGGGTTTCACCACGTTGGCCATGCTGGTCTTGAACTCCTGACCTCAGGTGATATACCCGCCTCGGCCTCCCAAAGTGCTGGGATTACATGTGTGTGCCACCACGCTGGCCTTTTTTACTTTTTAAACCTTAAAAATTTTTTAAATTGTGTAATCTTGTTCTTTCTAATATTAGTTTTTAAATTTAAAAATTATATATACACATTATGGATATATTTCAAATTTTAAAAGCCCTTACAATTTTGGCCTGTGCTTAGAGATTATAATTTTTAGCAGTTTGGGTATACTCAAACTAAGAGTTAGGCTGTGAAAATTTTCTGGTTTTTGAGACAGGGTCTTGCTCTGTCACCCAGGCTAAAGTACAGTGGCGCAACTCACTGCAGCCTCAACCCAGGCTCACGCAATCCTCCTTCCTCAGCCTACCAGGGAGCTGAAACCATAGGTACTCACTACCACGCCAGCTAGTTTTCTGTGTTTTTTTGTAGAGACGGGGTCTCATTTCATTGCCCAGGCTAGCCTTTAACTCCTAGGGTCAAGAAATCCTACCGCAGCCTCCTGTGTTGGGGTTACAGGCATGAGCCACTATGCCCAGCCAGAACTTTTTTCTTTTCATTCCTTTGTTTAAAAAAAAAAAAAAATACCAAGTATTGTGGGGTTTTTAATTTTAAAAATTTTTTTTTCTTTTTTTTTTGCAATGGAGTTTCACTGTTGTCGCTCAGGCTGGAGTGCAGCAGCACGATTTCAGCTCACTGCAACCTCTTGGTTCAAGTGATTTTCATACGTCAGCCTCCGCAGTAGCTGGAACTATAGGTTGCACCACCACCCTTGCCTAACTTTTGTATTTTTGGTAGAGACAGGATTTCACTATGTTGACCAAGCTGATCTCAAACTCCTGACCTCAGCTGGTCCGCCTGCCCTGGCCTCACAAATTGCTGGGATTACGGCTTGAACCACTGTGCCCTGCCCTAATTTTTGTATTTTTAGTAGAGGCAGGGTTTCACCATGTTGGCCAGGCCAGTCTCAAACTCCTAACCTCAAGTGATCCACCTGTCTTGACTTCCCAAATTACTGAGATTACAGGCATGAGCCACCATACCTGGCCTGTTGTTAATAGTTAAAAAAAATAGAAACAAAATACTAAGTTAAGAGTGATAATTTTTGTCATTGTACACCTAAGGTGAAACTTGACATCATGATTCAATTTGCATTGTAACTAGCAAAGGTAGGTGTCTTTACTAATTATTAATTTTTATTTCTTCCATGAATTCACTCTTCATAACCTTTTTTTAGGTTATCTTCTATTACACTTTTGTAAATATGTATAATAGACCACATATGTATAATATGTATAATATGTATATGTATAATAGACCATAGCTGGTTTTATCATGGCTGGGCGTGGGGCCTCACACTTGTAATCCCAGCACTTTGGGAGGCTGAAATGCGCAGATCACATGAGCCCTGGAGTTTGAGACAAACCTGGGCAACATAGCCAGACCTCGTCCCTACCAAAAATGCAAAATGGTAGCCAAGGACAGTGGCAAGTGCCTGTAGTTCTAGCTACTTGGGAGGGTTAGCTGGGAGGATCACATGAGCCCGGAGAGCTTTTAAATGATGTTAAAGGCTGCATACAGTGAGCCATGATCAAGCCACTGCACTCCAGCCACCGTGACATAGACACTGCCTCCAAAAGAAAAAGAATAGAAAACAAAAAAAGAACAATTTTAAAAGAACAAACTTCAATTTAGAAGAGCAATTCCCTTATTTGTTTAGAAAATGTTTCTCTTGAGGGTTGGAGAATTACCTATTGGGTACAATGTTCACTATTTTGGAAGTAAGTATACTAAAAGCCCAGACTTCACCACTGCCCGATATATCCATGTTAAAAAACTGCGCTTGTACCCTCTAATTCTTTAAAAACAAATTTTCCTGACATGATGCGCATTTACCCTTCCATATGAACCTTAGAAACACGCTAAATTTGAATAGATTGCGGGAGAGATTTGTGGCTAGACATTTAGGGTTGGCTTTCTCATTTAGGAACACTGTCATGTTCTTCCAAGTGAACTTTCTTTTATAACCTTCTCTTTATATTTTTTATAGTTTTGTTCTTATGTTTTTGGCATCTTTCTGTTTTTTAACAAACTTACTGAGATATCAGCCTTTAAATCAAACTTCTATCTGGTTATTCCTGGTATGTAGTAAAGCTACTGTATCTTCAGTATATAGGAATCTACTTGTTTTACTCTCTTTAAAAATCAAGTAGATTTTTCTGTGATTCTCTTGAAAAATATTCTAGAAAGACTATTATAGCTATAATAATTGTGTCCTATTATTTTAATACCAGTCATATATCATATTGTCTGTTTCAAATAGGACTGTAGAACAATTTTGAAGTCTGTATACCAGCAAGAAGTTAGTGAATATAGTGGAAAAATAATTAAATGTCACCACAGTATTCACTGACATTAGGAATAGATAGTGTATTTTTGTACAAACAACTAGAATGTGTATACCTTCAGTGTTCTCCTGGTTTTTGTAAGCAGGGTAATTAAAAAGCTGTTTAACTACTTGGTTTTTCTGTTTCCTATATGCATGTGACATGACTAGAAGCCAAATTTGCCTGCTATAACAAAAACCTCTATGGGGCTTTGAGCTGCTTCTGTCCCAAGCATTGAGTATTCAAGAATAATCTTAGCTACAGTTGCCTCTTGGAAATTTAATAGTATCTTTATAACAACACTTTCTTCTTTCCACCAACATAGGTACCTCTTTTTTCTTTTTTTTCCTTTTTTTCTTTTTTTTGAGATGGAGTCTTGCTCCCGTCGTGCGGCTGGAGTGCAGTGGTGCAATCTTGGCTCGCGGCAACCTCCACCTCCCAAAGTGCTAAAGGCATGAGCCACGGTGCTGTCCTGGGTAGCTCCTTTTTACTGTGTTTTACTTTGCTAGGTGACAAATATTGTTGGGCATATATTCGTATGCTCATCATCTATTTCCGTATTCTGTATTATGAAGTGCCTATTCAATTTTTTTCTGCCAATTTTCTATGGGGGCAATTCTCTGTGTATGTTGTATCATATATATTATGCCAAATATATACAATGTAAATATATATAATGTGTGTGTATATATATTATGTCAAGTATATGTAATGTAAATATTTCCTCCTGCCCTTTTGCTTGCCTTCTTTGTTTATTTGTTTGCTTTGCCTTCTTTGTTTATTTGTTTGCTTTGCCTTATTTATTTATTTATTTTTTGAGGCAGTTTCTGTCACACATGAGTGCAGTGGCGAGATTTGGACTTAATGCAACCTTGGCTTCCCAGATTCAAGGGATCCTCCCGCCTCAGCCTCCCAAGTAGCTGGGACTGCAGGCAGGTGTCCACACCCGTCTCATTTTTGTGTTTTTTGAAGAGACAAGGTCTCACCATGTTGCCCAAGCTAGTCTCAAATTCCCGACCTCAAGTGATCCAACCACCTCCCAAAGTGCTGGGATTACATGCGTGAGCTACTGCACCTGGCCTGCTTTTTTTTTTTTTTTTTTTACTCTGTTGCCTAGGCTGAAGTTCATGATGATAGCCTTGAACTCTCCATCTCAAGTGATCCTCCTGCTTGCCTTCTTTATTTTTTTATTATATTTTTTGCGGGGGAACAGAGTTTCTGTCGCCCATGCTGGAGCACAGTGGTGACATCTGGGCTCACTGAAACCTCGGCTTCCCATGTTCAAGGGATCCTCCCACCTCAGCCTTCCAAGTAGCTGGGACTACAGGTACATGCCACTATGCCGGGTTTATTTTATTTTTTATGCAGACTGGGTCTCAGTATGTTGCCCAGGCTGGCCTCGAACTCTTGGCTTCAAGCAATCCTCTCACCTCTACCTTCCAAAATCTTGGCGTTACAAGCGTGAGCTGCGTCACCCAGCCTTTTTTATCTTTTCAATTAGCGGATTTGGTAAGCCATTTTAAAATGCTTTGCCCACTCATAGGTCATGACTATGTTTTCTTCTAAAATTCTTCATTGCTTTATTTTTTGTGTTTAGATATACATTATATTCAAGTTGATCAGTGTGAGGTAGGGGTCAAGATTCATTTTCTTCCATAAACGTTGGAACAATTGGTCAGTTTACACACACACACACCTCTGATAGGGTTTTGATTGGGATTGCATTGAATCTAGAGATCAATTTTGGGAAAACTGACATAATTATAATAGTGTCTATTCCATGAATTTATACTCCTCTGCATATAGTTAGTCCTTTGTTTATTTTAATAATATTTTTAGTTTCCAGTGGTCTTACAGATTTAAATTTTTTTTTTTTTTTTTTGAGACGGAGTCTTGCTGTCACCCAGGCTGGAGTGCAGTGGCCGGATCTCAGTTCACTGCACTCCGCCTCCTGGGTTTATGCCATTCTTCTGCCTCAGCCTCCCGAGTAGCTGGGACTACAGGCGCCCGCCACCATGCCCAGCTAGTTTTTTTTTTTTTTTTTTTTGTGAGACAGTCTCGCTGGGTCGCCCAGGCTGGAGTGCAGTGGCCTGATCTCAGCTCACTGCGAGCTCCACCTTCCGGATTTACGCCATTCTCCTGCCTCAGCCTCCCGAGTAGCTGGGACTACAGGCGCCCGCCACCTCGCCCGGCTAATTTTTTGTATTTTTTAGTAGAGACGGGGTTTCACCGGGTTAGCTAGGATGGTCTCGATCTCTTGACCTCATGATCCGCCTGTCTCGGCCTCCCAAAGTGCTGGGATTACAGGCTTGAGCCACCGCGCCCGGCCCAGACAGATTTAATATTTAAGCAGTTTATTGAACTCAGATTTGAATTTAAAGACTCCTAACCATTGTGCTTAATTTTCTATTGTACACTGATGGAAATTTGGAATATCCAGAAAAGGCACAAATATCAGTAAAAAGCTTTTTAGCATTTCCCATACAAAAATTTTATTAATATAAATTTGTTGTTAATTTTGACAACTTGAATATTAACCGATATAATTTTGATACAACATATATAATTTTGTATTTGAGATTATTTGCAAGCAGTGTGTTATTATTTGGCTGTAAGAGGACATATAAATACAGAAAAAAATTTAATGTAAATAATTGTGTCTAGGGGGAAGGTCCTAAAGCCAACTCTACTCAAGGAATGACTTGGTAGCAATGATTGTTAACCATCTGGAGTGACAGAAGAAAGTGATATTGGGTAACTAACTTCTTAAGAAGTTTCATCTCAAGTTTTGTAATATTATTATAGCAACAAAAAGTTATGCTATTGGTTGCTCCATTCTGGTTACATGGATGGGCATTTTCATCATGTTCTGGTTATGTGCTGATTAATGTGGTCAATCTCTGCACTTTGTAAATTTTTGATACATGGAGGCAGTTTTAAATGGTTGGATGGTTTTATGTAGTGACAACATTTGTATAGACTTTTTTTTTTTTTTTGTAGTTAACACTCGGACCACTAAGCAAATTTTAAATACTGCTGAAGTCTTTTTAACATCCCAATAATTGGATGCAGTATTAAATAAATAAATAAATATTTACAATTAATTTTTCTATTTTGCATTCACCAAGTCAACTAGACCACATTAGTCTTATGAATTAAAAGCATATAATGCATCCTTCCAATAGCATGTAAAAATCACAAAAATCACAGAGGCATTCCTTTGTGTATATTAATTCTTGATAGTAAAATGAGTCACCCAAAGGAAAATCTGTGACATTCCTCAGATGGCCAAAATTCAGTTGTCAAGTTTATTTTTAATGTTGAGAGTTCTTGGTTATTTCCATCTAATTACATTAGATGGTTTTTTCGATCATCCACATTTGTTCCTTTGTGACATTTGTGGAATTTCAGTGCAGTTAAGTTTTCTACCGAGCCCTCTCTTGTCTGCTGTGCAAACTAGAACAGCAGTGAAATAAAACACAGACTGCCTTTTACTACTTCTACAAATAATAACCACATATCACAGATTTTTGTTCTGCCTGTTGTTTGTTAGTCATATAGGCTGAGGTACTCTTGTGATGAGTCTCGTGGAGAGGGAACTGTTGAGGCAGTGGAAAGTCCTACAGGCTTTTATCCCTTGAGAAGCAGTAACTTTAAAAAAACTGAAATATGGCCGGGCATGGAGGCACATGTCTGTAATCCCAGACCTTTGGGAGGCCAAGGAAGGAGGATTGCTTGAAGCTAGGAGTTTGGGACCAGCCTGGGTAACATAGTTAGACCCCATCTGTAGAACAAATTGTATAAATTAAGTAAATAAACTAAAATATAATCATGCAGAACGTCAAAAGGAATATCCATTGCATTCAAATTTGGCATACTTGTCTTCCATAGATGAATATATTCTGTTTTTTCAGGTTTTAAGAAGAAGCAGTGATGAAGAAAAAGTTCTTTGCTTGGTCCGGCAGCGTACAGGCCACCACTGTCCAACTGCTGTGATGGTGGTGCTCATCATGGTGTGGGATGGCATCCCTCTTCCAATGGCTGACAGGTTATACACAGAGCTCACAGAGAATCTAAAGTCATACAATGGGCACCCTACCGACAGAAGATGCACCCTCAATGAAAAGTAATTAAATCTGTTGTATACTGCCTTGCCATTCAGATCTCTATTACATAATGGTAAAATGTTATTTAGCTACCAACTATGTATATTATATGGGAGAATAGGATTTGAGTATTGTGGAATTAAAAAGAATGAACATTTCTGTACAGAGAGAGTATTTTATAGTGAGTTAAGGTCAGTTTAAATCATTCTCCTTTAGAATATTACTTCACTGTGACCGGGTGCAGTGGCTCACGCCTGTAATCCCAGAACTTTGGGAGGCCGAGGCAGGAGGATCATGAGGTCAGGAGATCAAGGCCATCCTGGCTAACACAGTGGAACCCCGTCTCTACTAAAAATACAAAAAATTAGCCAGGTGAGGTGGTGGGCGCCTGTAGTCCCAGCTACTCGCGGGGCTGAGTCAGGAGAATGGCATGAACCTGGTAGGCGGAGCTTGCAGTGAGTCGAGATGGTGCCACTGCACTCCAGCCTGGGCGACAGAGCAAGACTCTGTCTCGAAACAAAAAAGGAAAGAATATTATTTCATTGCTTCCCTTTTTGGGAAGAGTCTGGAGGAAAGGGATTTTGACTTAAAAGAATGGTCTTCCACAGGAGTGTCATATCATTTTGCATTTCCTCTATTCAATGTAAGAGAGTATCTGTTTTTCTGTAGTCTTACCAATGATTATGTTGGCAAATGTGAGTCTTTGCCTATTAAGAGAAATGACATCAGGGTAATTTTGACTTGAATTTCTCTTATGAATGAGAGTGTTTTTTTCATATGATTAAGAACCATTTGGCTTTTTGTTAGTTTGTTTTAACCACCTGTTAAATAACCTAGCCCATTTTTGCAGAGAATTCTTCCGTTTATCTATTTTCTCTCTACTCTGTGATATAATTTGCAAATATTTTTCTCAGTTTGTGTTTTTCCTTTGGCTATGTTATCTCCCGCAAAAGGTTTTGTTTTTAATGCAATCAAACATACCCATCTTTTTCCTTATTTGGGTTTGGATCTCAAGTGGTATTTAGGCATTTTTTTTGGTGACTTTAAGCAAAGCAACATATAATGAAACCAATATTTTTCTCATCAATATTGTAGCAATATTGAGTGATATTCGGGGAACTGCTGTATGTGGTTTCACTTATAATCACGATTTCCAACAGCCTATTGGCATCAAGTGAGAAATGACTATACTTGTTTAAAATATAAATTTTTGAAATTTAAATCTCTCATACATTTCATGAATCACTGTTAAATAGTTGTAAGAGGAGATAAGTTTTGTTGTTCTTGTTGTTCTGTTTTTTTGAGTCAGAGTCTTGCTGTCACCATGCTGGAGTGCAGTGGTGCGATCTCGGCTCACTGCAACGTCTGCCTCCCAGGTTCAAGTGATTCTCCTGGCTCAGCCTCCTGAGTAGCTGGGACTACAGGCGTGCGCTTTGGGAGGCCGACAAGGGAGGATCACTTGAGGCCAAGAGTTCAAAAGCCAGACCAGGCAACATAGTAAGACTCCATCTCTACAAAAGTATTTTTTAAAAAACACTGTTTGGGAATGGTGGCACATGTCTATAGTCCTAGGTAATTAGGAGGCTGAGGTGGAAAGGTAGCTGTTGCCCAGGAATTTGAGGCTGCAGTGAGCTATGATGATGCCACTGAACTCCAACCTGAGCAACATGGCAAGACCTTGTCTCTTTAAAAAAAAAAAATGAGAGAGAGAGATTGAACTTCATGGGCCTGATGTAGTGGATCAGTGTATGCCTGATCAAAGCAGGAGGATTTTTTGAAACCAGGAGTTTGAGAACCTATCCCTACACAGCATTTTTAAAACCAGGCATAGGGATGTGTGCCTGTGTTCCTGGCTACTTTGAAAGCTGAGGAGGGAGGATGGCTTGAGGCCAGGAGTTTGCCGTTAAAGTAAGCTATGATTTTGCCAGTGCACTTGAAAGAGCATGACCAAGTCTTCCCCCAACCCACCCCCCAAAAAAAACAGTTCACAAATACAGAAAGATGTAAGAATACTCCAGTGAAATCTTTTTTTCGAGATGGAGTCTCACTCTGTCGTCCAGGTTTAGTTGCAGTGATGCAATCTTGGCTCACTGCAAGCTCTGCCTCCCAGGTTCATGCCATTCTCCTATCTCAGTCTCCCAAGTATAACTGGGACTACAAGCGCCCGCCACCATGCCTGGCTAATTTTTGTATTTTTAGTAGACACGGAATTTCACCATGTTAGCCAGGATGGTCTTGATCTCCTGACCTTGTGATTCGCCCGACTCAGGCTCCCAAAGTGGTGGGATTACAGGTGCTAGCCACTGCGTCCAGCCCAGTGAACTCTTTTTTTTTTTTTTTTTTTGAGTCAGATTCTCACATTGTAGCCCGGACTGGAGTGCAGTGGTACAATCTTGGCTCACTGCAACCTCCGCCTCCTGGATTCAAGCAATTTTCTTGCCTCAACCTCCCAAGTACCTGGGATTACAGGCGCCAGCTACCATGTCCGCCTAATTTTTTATTTTATTTTATTTTATTTATTTATTTATTTATTTATTTATTTTTGTGTTTTTAGTAGAGATGGGGTTTCACTATGCTGGCCAGGCTGGTCTCGAACTCTTGACCTCGTTATCCACCCACCTCAGCCTCCGAAAGTGCTGGGATTACAGGCGTGAGCCACCGCACCTGGCCCGGTGAACTCTTATATACCCTTACTTAGATTCCACAACTGTTAACATTATGTTACATTTGTTTATGTACACATATAAACACGTTACTGTTGTTGACTTATTTCTTTCTTAATCATTTGAGAGCTAGATGTAGACTTTGTCTTTTCCCCTAAATAATACTTGAATGTATTTATCCTAAAAATGAGGATATAGTTCTCTTGTATATTCCTATATAATGATCAAATTCAGGAAATTTAAATTTGATAAAATACTGTGATCTCATCTTAGTTCATATTCAAGTATCATCTATTTCCCAATAATTTTCCCCTGTCCATGATTCAATGCATTTAGTTATTTTGTCCTTTTGCTCCCTTAATCCTTTTTGTTTTCTCAGTTTTTGTCTTTCATGACATTGAAATTTTTGAAGCAAAAAGGCTAATTCTGTAGACTGTTAATCAATTTGGTTTATCTGTTTCTTCTTGACTCAAGCCAGGCTATGAAATACAACCTATAGCCAAAGATGGCTGAAACGAAAGAAAAAAAATTTTAAAAATGAAATGTAACCTGGACTATTACACTGAGTGCAATTTGTCCCACTATTGGTGTTGTTGACCATTTAAAATAATCTGAGGATGCTCTTTTAGATCTCACAACTTATCATATTTCCTCTGTGTTTTATTTTTAAAATAGTAGTACATAGTAAAACAACATTTTTCTCTCCTCCCATGTCTTTTTCAATGATATGAATAAATATCTTTCTATTTGGTTGACAACTTTAATTTTATTCTATTCAAAATTTTTTAACCATTCCATTTGCATCTCATTTAATGAATTTCATTGAAGTCTTTCTTTCTTTTTTTTTTTTTTTTTGAGACGGAGTCGCACTGTGTTGCCCAGGCTGGAGTGCAGTGGCCGGATCTCAGCTCACTGCAAGCTCCGCCTCCCGGGTTTACGCCATTCTCCTGCCTCAGCCTCCCGAGTAGCTGGGACTACAGGCACCCGCCACCTCGCCCGGCTAGGTTTTTTTTTTTTTTTTTTTTTTTTTAGTAGAGACGGGGTTTCACCATGTTAGCCAGGATGGTGTCAATCTCCTGACCTCATGATCCGCCCGTCTCGGCCTCCCAAAGTGCTGGGATTACAGGCTTGAGCCACCGCGCCCAGCTCATTGTAGTCTTTCTTATAAGCGATGTTAAGTTACATATCAGGCATTTTCCAGACTTTCATAGTGAAAACATAAAAAATAGTTTTTTTCTGAATTTTTATATTACTTTCACTTTTTAAAAATATTTGGTTTCTTTATTGTTTGTATATTTTAATCATTACATAAGTACAATGTATACTAAGTTATAAGCATTATGCAATTTTATTTTATTTTTTACTTATTCTTTTAATGTTATTTTTGTCCTTTCTTTCTGAAGGAATTTAAAAGCATGCAATCCTTTTTTAACTTTCATTTTAGGTTCAAGAGTGCGTTTGCAGGTTGTTTATTTAGCTAAATTCATGTCACAGGGGTTTGTTGTACAGATTATTTCACCAGTCAACTACTAAGCTAGTATCCAATGGTTATTTTTTCTGATCCTCTTTCTTCCCACCCTTCATCTTCAGGTAGGCCCCAGTGTCTGTTGTCCATGAATTCTCAGACTTAACTCCTACTTATAAGTGAGAATATACAGTATTTCATTTTTTGTTCCTGTGTTAGTTTGCTAAGGATAGTGGCCTTTAGCTTTATTCATGTTCCCACAAAAGACACGAGTATGTTCTTTTCTATGGCTCCATACTATTCTGTGGTGTATGTGTACCACATTTTCTTTATCCAGTCTGTCATTGATGGGCATTTAGGTTGATTACATGTCTTTGGTATTGTGTATAGCACTGCAGTGAACATTCATATGCATATGTCTTTATGGTAGAATGATTTATATTCCTTTGGGTATACACCCAGCAGTGGGATTGGAAGAGCATACAGTTTTATAACTGCAAGAAGAATATATGCCACTTTCATTGTCATTCTTACCATATAGTTTAGTTTAAGGCTTTAGAAATGCCCTAAAAGTTATACGCTTAAGATTTAATTAAATGAAACTGGTTTTCTGCTCCATTTTTTTCTATTATGCACTTTTTAAAGTTTTTAAAATTGGGAAACTGTTTTGTTTTTGTTTTTGTTTTTTGAGATGGAGTCTTGCTCTGTCACCCAGGCTGGAGTTCCGTGGCACAATCTCGGCTCACTGTAACCTCAGCCTCCTGGGATCAAGCAATTCTCCTGCCACTACGCCAGGCTATTTTTTGTACTTTTAGTAGAGATGGGGTTTCACCATGTTGGTCAGGGTGGTCTTGAACTTCTGACCTCATGATCCCTCCCAAGGTGTTGGGATTACAGTCGTGAGCCACCACACCTGGCCAAGAAACTGTTTTTATATAAAATATATATTGTTTTTCAATCCTCAGAAAATTAGTCTCATTTTAGATATAAAGCAGCTGAATTCCAAAGAGGTAATAAAATGTTCTAATTCTCATTTGTGATATGGAACAAATCCAGGATTTAAAACCCAGATTTAAAAACCAGGTTCTTTCCAGGCTCAGTGCCTCACACCTGTAATCCCAGCACTTCGGGAGGGTAGATAACTTGGGGTCAGGAGTTTGAGACCACCCTGGCCAACCTGGTAAAACCTGTCTCTACTAAAAATACAAAAATTAGCTGGGCATGATGGCACACACCTGTAATCTCAGCTGCTCGGGAGTCTGAAGCAGCAGAAGCGATTGAACTTGGGAGGCGGAGGTTACAGTGAGCCAAGATTGTGCCATTGCAATCCACCCTTGGTGACGGGGCTAGACCCCATCTCAAAAACAAAACAAAACAAAACAAAAAACAAAAAAAAAAGAAAAACCCAGGTTCTTTATTTCCCTATCTCAGACATCTCCAAATCAAACAATATTGTGGATATTTTAGATCTGTATAGTTTATTCCATTTATTTGGAATTGCAATCATGACCAATATTTTTGCTAAAAATTTGGTTATAATAAAGTACAGTTAGCCCTGGTCCCCTAGTCAGATTTCTTGAAAAAACAAAAGTTAGCTTTTTATTGTTAACATTAAACTACTTTTGCCGGGCGCGGTGGCTCAAGCCTGTAATCCCAGCACTTTGGGAGGCCGAGACGGGTGGATCATGAGGTCAGGAGATCGAGACCATCCTGGCTAACATGGTGAAACCCCGTCTCTACTAAGAAATACAAAAAACTAGCCGGGCGAGGTGGCGGGCGCCTGTAGTCCCAGCTACTCGGGAGGCTGAGGCCGGAGAATGCCGTGAACCCGGGAGGCGGAGCTTGCAGTGAGCTGAGATCTGGCCACTGCACTCCAGCCTGGGCTACAGAGCAAGACTCCATCTCAAAAAAAAAAAAAAAAAATTAAACTACTTTAAATAAGTAATATAATAGATAAGTGTTATAACCGGTTCTTTAGCCATCCAACCTTCTAAAACTATATAAACCTGAAATGTTGTGTCTGAGGTGTTGTAATGCTTCATCAATTCACTCTCTTGTAATTCCAATCTTACAGTCGTACCTGTACATGTCAAGGAATTGATCCAGAGACTTGTGGAGCTTCATTCTCTTTTGGCTGTTCATGGAGTATGTACTTTAATGGTTGTAAGTTTGGTAGAAGCCCAAGCCCCAGGAGATTTAGAATTGATCCAAGCTCTCCCTTACATGTAAGTGTTCTTTTTTATTCAAATAATGTATTTTTGAATTACACATTGAATATTTAAGTGCACTCCTTTAACATTTTCTGAAACACTATAACAACTAAATATTGAAAAGTAGTAATCAAATAGTAAAATTATATTTATATTATATAAGTAAATAAATTAATTAAGACTCTAAACAAATTAGGTAAAGACTTTAGCTATCACCCCAAATTCCAATTGTCCCTGGCTTCCTCCTCCTGCTCTACTACCCCACCCCAGCAAAATCATCATTAAAAGAACCTAGAATTTTATACTCAACCAAAATAGGAAAAGCCCATTTGCCAAAATTTCAAAGACTCAGAAAGTTTACTACCCACAGACCTACTATGAAAGAATTACTAAAGGACGTAATCCAGAAAGAAGATATATGAAACCGGAACGAATCAGTCCGGGACACGAGGCCATGGTGAGCAAAGAAATTAGTCAAACTTGGTGTTAAGTTAAATAAGTTCAATACTTATATATTTTAAATAAAAATAACCTATAACTCCATAAGCCTTTATCAGCTTGTGGGTGGGTAGGCAGTGGGAGGGGGTGGGGCACCAATAGGAACTAAGTATTCTAATGTGTTATGCTTTGTTTGTGTAGTGAGGATTTATATACTGATTAACTATAAGACTGATATCTTTTAATCTTTGAGTAGTGACCAAGAGTAAAAAAACATTTTATATTACAAGCCACTATACACATACATAGACATAAGAAAATAATTAGACCTATCTGAAAACAATACTTCCTTTCTTACATGTAACAACAGTAACATTAAAATATTTAAAAGGTTAATATCATTGTAGTTACTCTAAGAGTCTCTATGATGCATTTTTTATCAGATTTTTAAATTTTTATTTATTTGTTTATTTATTTTGAGACAGAGTTTCACTCTTGTTGCCCAGACTGGAGTGCAAAGGCATGATCTCGGCTCACTGCAACCTCCACTTCCTAGGTTCAAGCAGTTCTCCTGCCTCAGTCTCCCAAATAGCTGAGATTACAGGCATGCACCACCATCATGCCCAACAAATTTAGTATTTTTAGTAGAGATGAGGTTTCACCATGTTGGCCAGGCTAGTCTTGAACTCTGGATCTCAGGTGAGATCTGTAGTCCCAGCTACTAAGGAGGCTGAGGTGGGAGGTTGTCTTGAGCCAATCAGCTAAGTTTTCTTTCTAAATATTATATGATAAAAGTATCTGTCTCTTTTTGGCTCTCTGAGCAGCACCATGGTTGTTGGCAAGAATAAGCCCCTTATGAAAGGTGGCACAAAAGGAGCCAAGAAGAAAGTGCTTGATCCGTTTTCTAAGAAAGATTGGTATAATGTGAAAGCATCTGCCGTGTTCAATATAAGAAATATTGGGAAGACACAAGTCACCAGGACCCAAGGAACCATAATTGAATCTGATGGCCTCAAGGGTCATGTGTTTGAAGTGAGTCTTGCTGATTTGCAGAATGATAAAGTTGCATTTAGAAAATTCAAGCTGATTACTGAAGATGTTCAGGGCAATAATTGCCTGATTAGCTTCCCTGGCATGGATCTTACCCATGACAAAATGTGTTCCATGGTCAAGAAATGGCAGACAATGATTGAAGCTCATGTCAATATCAAGACGACTGGTGCTTACTTGCTTCATGTGTTCTGTGTTAGTTTTACTAAAAAATGCAACAATCAGATATGGAAGACCTCTTATGCTTAACACCAACGGTTCGGCCAAATCCAGAACAAGATAATGGAAATCATGACCCAAGAGGTGCAGACAAATTACTTGAAAGAAGTGGTCAATAAATTGAGGATTGGAAAAGACATAGAAAAAATTCTTGCCAATCTGTCCTCTCCATGATGTCTTTGTTAGAAAGGTTAAAGTGCTGAAGAAGCCTAGCTTTGAATTGGGGAAACTCATGGAGCTTATTGTGAAGGTAGTAGCTCTGGAAAAGCCGCTGAGGATGAAACAGGTGCTAAAGTAGAACGAGCTGATGGATATGAACCACCAGTCCAAGAATCTGTTTAAAGTTCAGACTTATAATAGTGGCAAATAAAAAGTCATATTTGTGAGGGGAAAGAAGTATCTGTTAGTTTATAAATAAAAAGGATCTTCAAAACATTCAAGGAAAATGCATATTATGAATAAACTATGCATGGATTTCGTAATTTTTTTTACCAAAATAAACTCATCCTAACTTGTAACATGCCTGAATGGAGTCTCGTTTGAAGCACTAAGAAGGATAACATGTCAGTTTATAAACTGCCTCTATCAGAGCAACATGAATTGTGCTAAAATTGAAGCAAGAAAAAACATCGAATTTCTGGTGAAGCTTGGGTGGAAGAATGATAAAATTGTTGATGCATTCTAAAAAGCTTATGGGCAATGTCATAAAGAAATCTGCAGTTTACAAATGGATAGCTCATTTTAAGAACGGATGGGACGATTTTGAAGATGAAGGCTAAAGCAGCAAACTATCAATGTAGTTTTTTATTTTATTTTTTTATTTTTATTTTTTGAATCTGGGTCTCACTTTGTCGTCCAGGCTGGAGTGCAGTGGTGTGATCTCGGCTCACTCACTGGACCTGAGCTTAAGTGATCCGCCTGACTCAGCCTCTCAAAGTGCTGGGATTACAGGCATGAGACACAGTGGTCAGGCAGCTTTTTAGAAATTAAGATAAAATCGGCCCTCTCTGGCTGTTTAAGGAAAAATATTTAGCCCAAGATCAGTGACAGTCCCTACTCCTTGCCAGGTGCCCAATTAATACCTAGGCTATTTTATAAAGCTATTTTGTTGTTTAAAGTTTCACTCTTATTGCCCAGGCTGGCATGCAATGGCTTGATCTCAGCTTACTGCAACCTCCACCTCCCGGGTTCAAGCGATTCACCTGCCCCAGCCTTCTGAGTAGCTGGGATTACAAGTGCCCAACACCACACCCAGCTAATTTTTTTTATATTTAGTAGAGACGGGGTTTCACCAGGATGGTCTCAATCTCCTGACCTCGTGATCCACCCACCTTGGCCTCCCAAAGTGCTAGGATTACAGGCGTGAGTCACCGCACCTGGCCTGGCCTTTTTTGTTTGTTTGTTTGTTTTGAGATGGAGTCTTGCTCTGTTGTCCAGGCTGGAGTGCAGTGGTGCGATCTCGGCTCACTGCAAGCTCCACCTCCCAGGTTCACACCATTCTCCTGCCTCAGCCTCCCGAGTAGCTAGGACTACAGGCGCCCGCCACCACGCCTGGCCAATTTTTTTGTATTTTTAGTAGAGACGAGGTTTCACCATGTTAGCCAGGATGTGTATTTTTTTTTTTAAGTAGAGATGGGGTTTCATCATATTGGCCAGGCTGGTCTTGAACTCGCGACCTCAGATGATCTGCCCTCCTCCGCCTCCCAAAGTGCTGGGATTATAGATGTGAGCCACTGTGCCTGGCCCACGCCCAGCCAAAATCAAAGAGTTTTAAGGAGAAGAGTGACATACTTAAACTTGCCCTTGAATGAGATCCCTCTAGATGCTGTTTGAACAATAGACTAAATGTAACCAAGAGTAGATTTAGCAAGAGGAGCCAACTATCCATGAGCACAATCCATGGAGGGGATAGTGTAGTGGTGACTTAAATTATAAGGAGGGGTTTCATCTTTATCATCAGGCACACTGGAAATAGGACCAGGTTTGTAGAGCGGGGGATCAGTAATTCACTTTGGATATACTGGTATTGAAATTCCTAAGGGAAATCTACATGGGAATGTCAGGTCAATAATAATGGGAATCTGGAACTTAAGAAATGGTCTAAGTGGTAATTATAGCTATGGATGATGATATGATGTTCCTAGAGATTAGATACAGACAAGAGTGCTAACAGAGGCCTAGTGTGGTGGCTTACATCTGTAATCCCAGTACTTTGGGAGGCCAAGGCAGGTGGATCACTTGAGGTCAGAAGTTTGAGACCAGCCTGGCTAACACAGTGAAACTCTGTCTCTACTGAAAATACAAAAATTAGCTAGGCATGGTGGTGGGCACCTGTAATTCCAGCTACTCAAGTGCCTAAGGCAGGAGAATTGCTTGAACCTGTGAGGCCGAGGGTGCAGTGAGCTGAGATTGCACCACTGTATCCCCGCCACCACACACACACACACAAAATAAGGTAGGAGAGGGAGTTAATCTTGACCACCAATAGGAACATACCTGATAGGTAATTCCCCCTGTATCTGACATGCACGTTCATTCTAATGAAATAATTAGAAAGTCAGGAACTTACAAGATGAATAATAAGGCTGTAATAGTAAAATAATACTAATAGGGCCAGGCACAGTGGCTCACACCTGTAATCCCAGCACTTTGGGAGGCCAAGGCAGGTGGATAACTTAAGGTCAGGAGTTCAAGACCAGCATGGCCAACATGGTGAAACCCCGTCTCTACTAAAAATGAAAAAAAATATCCAGGCATGCTGGCACATGCTTGTAATTCCAGCTACTTAGGAGGCTGAGGCAGGAGAATTGCTTGAACCTGGGAGGTGGAGGATGCAGTGAACCGAGATTGTGCTGCTGTACTCGCACTCCGGCCTGGGCGACAGAGTGAAACTCCATCTCAAAAAACTAAAAAATGAAAAATAATCACAGTGGGGCCGGGCGCGGTGGCTCAAGCCTGTAATCCCAGCACTTTGGGAGGCCGAGATGGGCGGGTCACGAGGTCAGGAGATCGAGACCATCCTGGCTAACACGGTGAAACCCCGTCTCTACTAAAAAATACAAAAAACTAGCTGGGCGAGGTGGCGGGCGCCTGCAGTCCCAGCTACGCGGGAGGCTGAGGCAGGAGAATGGTGCAAACCTGGGAGGCGGAGCTTGCAGTGAGCTGAGATCCAGCCACTGCACTCCAGCCCAGGCGACAGAGCAAGACTCCGTCTCAAAAAAAAAAAAGAAAAAAGAAAAATAATCACAGTGAACTGTACAAGCTATGAGTTGCTTCTGGTTGTCTACTTTATTTCAGTGCTTCTACAGAATAAATGAGGTAATTTGAGTTGACCTGTTCCTCAGTAGGACTTGTGACTCTGTGTGGTCCATAACAGAATAAATATTATTACAAAATAGAATAAGGTGATGTGAGAATATTGAAGAATTTAAACCTGATGCTGCATACAAAAAGCATAGAATTTACATGTGACTTTCACAGTGTTCATATCAATAGCAGTACACAACTGTTAACATTTCTCTGCATTATTCCACTGGTAGTAAAACGGGGTTACCCAGCCCACTGGATACTTCCAATGATTGAAGACATAAATAGAATTGTTTTAATGGGTATTTAAATCATAATTCTAACGTTTCTCCCAAATAAACATAATAATTAGTGTATGAGTTTAGCTAGGGCATGTTTTTAAAGTAAGGTCATGACTTTCCTGGTTTTTTTTTGTTTTGTTTTTGTTTTTGTTTTTTGAGACAGAGTCTGCCTCTTTCTCCCAGTCTGGAGTGCAATGCCATGATCTCGGCTCACTGCAATCTCCACCTCTCAGATTCAATAGATTCTCCTGCCTCAGCATCTCAAATATCTGGGACTACAGGAACATGCCACCACACCTTGCTAATTTTTGTATTTTTAGTAGAGGCTGGGTTTCACCATGTTGGCCAGGCTGGTCTTGAACTTCTGACCTCAGGTGATTCGCCCACTTCAGCCTCCCAAAGTGCCGGGATTACAGGCATGAGCCACTGTGCCCAGCTGACTTTCCTGGTTTTTAAACTACAATGGGTAGGATAAAAGTAGCCTGATTAACAGACAAATCTGTGAATGGATCCTATGAATTTTTTTGTATAATCTAGTCAATATAAATCAATAGGAAACCAAAATGATTATGAGTCACACTTTACGGTTGCTAAGATTGAGGGTTGTCAGAAACCACTAAATAATTGAACTGTTGTGTCTAAATTATTGTATAACTTTGGCTTTTATAATAATTTGATGCATACCAAAGGTTAATTGATTCGTATAATGGTCTCCTTTCTGTGTTGATGGCATCTCCTTCCACCAAATCTCACATGAGCACATGAGGCAAAAGCCTCACTCACACTTTTTAGTCCATGTTCTCTATACTTTGTTTTTTTTTAGACAAGATCTGGCCCTGTCACCCAGGCTGGAGTGCAGTGGTATGATCTCATCTCACTGCCACTTCTGCCTCCCAGGTTCAAGCAACCTTCCCATCTCAGCCTCCCAAGTAGCTGGGACTACAAGTAGGCTCCATCACGACTGGCTAATTTTTTTTTACTTCTTGGAGAGGTGTGGGGTTTCACCAAGTTCCCCAGACTGGTCTCAAATTCTTGAGCTCAAGTATTCTACCTACCTTGGCCTCTCACAGTGTTGGGATTACAGGCATTAGCCACCACGCCTGGCCCTCTATACCCTTCCAATTGATTTCCTAAAAGGTGACTGTTCCTTTACCGGATATCTAAGTTGATGCAGAATATAATCATCTCTGAAACACTTCCAGTGTTCTTTCAACTATCTGTGTTTCCAAAGGCTCCCTTCTCTGTTTCATTTCTCATACTGTCATCATGGATTTTTTTAATAGAGACTTTTGTGGTAGTTTTCCTTTGAAAAAATCTGACATCTCTATCAGTAGCAATCCAGATTTCTTGAGTGTTAATGGTCCTCATAGTCCTTCCAAGTCTTCTTCAATTTGTAGTTATTATAGTGTAGAAAAGAGAACTGTAGACAACCACTTGCCCACTTACTTCCTTTGATCTGCAGGCATTTACTAAACCTCTCAGTTATCCTGACCTTGCTCTTTTGTTGAGATCATGCATAATATTCCTATTTCATGGTCCATAAGGACACGTGCTTAATTCATAAAGACATATGGATTCCATTTGAAACAGTATGTCACACAGAGTAGGTGTTTTATATATGTACTCTCTCTTCTCGTTATAGAAAATTGTTAACATTGTAACCAAATTGCTTGCCATTTCCCCTTGCCAACAGGAACGTTGTTTTCATTTATTCCAAGTGCCCAATACTATTGAATAAATATAAAACATAGCTCTCATTTTTCACAACATGAACAGTATTGTAATTTATCGCTAACACTATTTAAATTTCTAATTACAACAGAATTTTCATTTCAAAAGACTTCATTAAAACATAACAATGTCTAATAGTTTAGATGGAGAAAAGAAGCAATGCGATTTTCTGTGGTAGCTATTTCATCAGGGTAAGAATGAATTGTGCATTAACCACCATCACCCATGATTTATGGTTCAGTTGTACCTTAAACACACAAAGGTGCAATTATAAAATAACTAATGGATTATGTTTTCCTATAGGAAAAAAACCTTGAAGATAACTTACAGAGTTTGGCTACACGATTAGCTCCAATTTATAAGCAGTATGCTCCAGTAGCTTACCAAAATCAGGTATGTATTGGTATGAACTTTTTATTTATTTATTTTTTTATTATTTATTTATTTATTTATTTTTGAGATGGAGTCTGGCTCTGTCGCCCAGGCTGGAGTGCAGTGGCCGGATCTCAGCTCACTGCAAGCTCCGCCTCCCGGGTTTACACCATTCTCCTGCCTCAGCCTCCGGAGTAGCTGGGATTACAGGCGCCCGCCACCTCGCCCGGCTAGTTTTTTGTACTTTTTAGTAGAGACGGGGTTTCACCGTGTTAGCCAGGATGGTCTCGATCTCCTGACCTCGTGATCCGCCCGTCTCGGCCTCCCAAAGTGCTGGGATTACAGGCTTGAGCCACCGTGCCCGGCTGTTTGTTTATAAAATTTGAGATGGGGTCTTGCTTTGTTGCCTAGGCAGCAGTACAGTGACACGATCAAAGCTTACGGCAAACTCCTAAGCTCAAACTCCTAGCGATCCTCCTGCCTCATCCTCCAAAAATGCTGGGATTACAGATATGCCAGACTGTTTTATATTTTAAAAAGTCATTGTTAGCCGGGCTCATTAGCTCACGCCTCTAATCCCAGAAATTTTGGAGGCCAAGGCATTTGGATCACCTGAGATCAGGAGTTTGAGACTAGCCTGGCCCACATGGTGAAACCCCATCTCAACTAAAAATACAAAAATTAGCCAGGCATGGTGATGTGCACCTGTAGTCCCAGGTAATCAAGAGGCTGAGGCAGGAGAATCACTTGAACCCAGGAGGCGGAGGTTGCACTGAGCTGAGATCATGCCACTGCACTCCAGCCTGGGTGACAGAGCGAAACTGTCTTTTAAAAAAAAAAAAGGTCATTGTTAATAGAAAAATTTTCAAATTTGAAGAAATATATACATACATAGCATATATATCTAACATACATATATATAATGGACATATTGATCTACTCTTTTTTTTTTTTTTTTGACACAGAGTCTTGCTCTTGTTGCCCAGGCTGGAGTCAGTCTCTTGGCTCACTGCAACCTCCGCTTCCCAGTGGGTTCAAGCAGTTCTCCTGCCTCAGCCTCCCGAGTAACTGGGACTACAGGCATGCGCCACCTGGCTAATTTTTGTATTTTTAGTAGAGATGGGGTTTCACCATGTTTCCCAGGCTGGTCTCAAACTCCTGGCCTCAAGTGATCTGCCGGCCTCAAGTGATCTGCCCGCCTCAGCCTCCCAAACTGCGGGGATTACAGGCGTGAGCTACCCCGCCCAGCCTCCACCTTTTCATTTTAAAAGGAGTTACAAATTCACTTTCTAGAATGTTCATGAAATGTGTGTGTATCTTCTTTTTATGAATATTGAAAACTCTGTGTATATGATTAATGCGATTTTATTGGTCTTTCTTTTTTTTTTCTTTTCTCTTTCTTTTTTTTTTTTTTTTTTAGACGGAGTCTCGCTCTGTCACCCAGGCTGGAGTGCAGTGGCGCGATCTTGGCTCACCGCAAGCTCTGCCTCCCGGGTTCACACCATTCTCCTATCTCGGCCTCCTGAGTAGCTGGGACTACAGGTGCCCACCACCACGCCCGGCTAATTTTTTGTATTTTGTTTAGTAGAGATGGGGTTTCACCGTGTTAGCCAGGATGGTCTCAATCTCCTGACCTCATGATCTGCCTGCCTCGGCCTCCCAAAATGCTGGGATTACAGGCGTGAGCCACTGCGCCTGGCCTTATTGGTCTTTCTTTCTAATGGAATGATTGAGTCTGTTTTACTTGCTTATTCATCTCCAACAACAATTAGTATCCTCACCCTGCCTTCCCTTGTAAAGTCATTGATTTTCCTTTTACTCCGTGTATTGTCAAGTGCTTTATCCTGAATGTTGCTAAACTACACCTTCACGACAATAATACACTTAGTCTCAGAAATTACGAAGTATAATTAATTAGAAACTTTGTGAGGAAATTATTTTTACTCTTACTCTTTACTGAAGGCAGATGATTCCCTTCTCTCTCTTAAGATTGTGCTCCATGCTTGCTTTTCTAGGTGGAATATGAAAATGTTGCCCGAGAATGTCGGCTTGGCAGTAAGGAAGGTCGTCCCTTCTCTGGGGTCACTGCTTGCCTGGACTTCTGTGCTCATCCCCACAGGGACATTCACAACATGAATAATGGAAGCACTGTGGTATGTACCTGTGTGAATTTGTATTCTAAAAGCTCCATCACTATATGCTTAGGCTGCAGTCCTTAATAATATGATGATTATTACTGTGAGAAGTCTTAATTTATGTGCTATTAGAAATAAATAAAAAGAAAAAAAGTTTAAAAATAAGAAATAAGTGTATAGTACAGGTCTTCATTAAATACATTATCTCTGTACTTCTAAAAAGTAACAGGACCAGCCTCAAACATTTTGTTGAAAGGCTATGTTATATATTTAATTGTGGTGTGTTTGCTGGGAGGCAGGAGTACTTTTTTTGTTTTTTGTTTTTTTTTGAGATAGAGTCTCACTCTGTTGCCCGGGCTGGAGTACAGTGGTGCAATCTCATCTCACTGCAACCTCTGCCTCCTGGGTTCACACCATTCTCCTGCTTTAGCCTCCCGAGTAGCTGGGACTACAGGCACCCACCACTATGCCCAGCCGATTTTTTGTATTTTTAGTAGAGACGGGATTTCACTGTGTTAGCCAGGATGGTCTTGTTCTCATAACCTCGTGATCCACCCGCCTTGGTCTCCCAAAGTGCTGGGATTACAGGTGTGAGCCACCGTGACCAGCCAATTTTTTAAAGTAACAATTCTCTGCTATCAAACTAGTAGGTATGAAGTTGAGCAAGTTACTTAATATTTGCTTTTGCCATCTGCACTTCAGGGTTTTTGTGAGGCAACTATGCCAGTTATCATCAATATTTGCATTCAGGTATGCCTACTATGTTTATAGTTACATAAATCATCACATGTCCATCGCCTGAAGTCAATTAAGAAATACGTAAATTAGGCAGAAGACCCAGTGGAAAATCTTGTAATAGTCTTTTTGTCTGTTTGCTTCACCTAATTATCTTCCTGTCATCTAGTAAAGCGAGATCAGCAATTGCTTTTGTTTTTCTGCTGCACCAGTGTTTTAGGTTTGCCAGATAATTCTGAAACCTTCATTAAGTCTTGGCTGCAGGATGAGCATGTTGGCTCACGTCTGTAATCCCACCTACTTAGGAGGCCAAGATAGGAGGATTGCTTGAGTCCCGGGAGTTCTAGACCAGCCTGGGCAATAAGACCCTGTCTCTTTAAAATATACAATTTAAAAAAAATTTTTTTTTTTTTTTAGATTTAGCTATAACATCTTACAGTGTGATCGAAAGTATATGATCGGATGTATCAACAGGCAGTCTTTCTTTCTTGCTTGGTCTGTAGAAGAGTATTAGTGATAGATTAAGCCACAATAACCATTTTTTTTTTTTCTTTTTCCTTCTTTTTTTTTTTTTTTTTGCATATCATTTCTGTATACAAAAATGTTTTGTAGATCTTTGAGACCAATGTTATTTTCAAGTGTTGAAGTTATGTAAATCCAGCCTGGTAAATATGAACCAGGCAGTGGTTCATCACCATCACTTGGCTGGGACATTTTACCTGAATTACAGAATATCTGTGATCAGGTTGAAGTCAGTTCAGAGTCAAGCTAAGTTTCAGTTTCTCCTCTCTGTGCCCTTTGACTTCCAGTGCCTGAATTACTCACGCAATGAGGGTCTTATCCAGAACTTGACATCACTCCAAATTCCCCCATCTTCAAACATGTGAACTCTTGAAATTCTACCACTCCCTCTCCCTTCACCCTGTTTTACCATACTTTCTTTCTTTTTCTTTTTTTTTTTAATTGGTTTACTTTCTTCTCCTGTAGTAACTATCCTTTCTAATTATGCTCCTTATGTCAACTCCTTATGTGCTTCTTAGTCTCTCTGTGGCCAATTAAATTGGTTCCAGTAAACATTTATTGATGTGACATTCTGATTTTTAGCATGACTATTATTAAGTATAAACAGATTACTACCATGACAGTTTAATATTACAGGCTTTGGCCAGGCACCATGGCTCATGCCTTCATGCCTGTAATCCCAGCACTTTGGGATGCTGAGGTGGAAGGATTGCTTGAATCCAGGATCTTGAGTGTAGCCTGGGCAGCTCTGTGAGACCCTGTCTCTACAATTAAAAAAAAAAAAAAAAATTAGCTATGCGCGATGATACACACCTGTATTCCCAGCTACTCGAGAGACTGAGGCAGGAGAAACACTCAAACCCAGGAGTTTGAAGCTGAAACATATATTTATATTTTAGACTTTGCTGAAAAATGTGACTACAGATATTTTTTTTAAAAAACTGAATTTTTTTAACCTTTAACTTTGCTTTACCTTGGTATCTATCAAGTTCTATCATGAATCCAAAAATGCTTTGGAAATAAAATCTGTTTATTTCATTTATCTCCAGTCTTTGCTATCATTGAAAGGTTTTATAGCTCCAGGATATGTGTTCTTAATATAAAATAAAGAAAACATTTGATAGGTTTCTGCTGGATTTTTAATATTTGAAAATTAATTTAGCTGGGCCTAGTGGCTCACACCTGTAATCCCAGCTCTCTGGGAGGCCGAGGTGGGCAGATCACTTAAGGAAAATTAATTACAATTAAAATAGTTTTATAATAAAATGTTAGTTTTTAAAGCAGAATATTAATATTAGGTATCAAAAGTCAGGAATCACTATAGTGTCTATAGTTCTGTATTTTCGTTTCTCTATAATAAATATAACCTTTAATGTAAGGAGGAGGGCTAAAATAGGTTGCATTTAAGATTAAAAATTGGCTATTAATATTTCATATCCAAAGAAAGGCAAATTTATTGATATTTATTGATATGGCTCCTCACTGGAATAGAGCAACAATGGAACAGAAAATTAAAAACATTTTTTTAAACTGTTAGCATGTAAGTCTTTCTGGAAAGAGAAATCAGTTATGTCCCCACTATCCAAGGAATGTGACATTCTTGAAATACCGGAAATAGGGTGCTCTGTGAGCTAAAATCGTATCTTCCTAACAAGTTATATTTAATATGGGCCGGGCCCGGTGGCTCACGCCTGTAATCCCAGCACTTTGGGAGGCCGAGATGGGTGGATCACGAGGTCAGGAGATCGAGACCATCCTGACTAACACGGTGAAACCCCGTCTCTACTAAAAATACAAAAAAAAATTAGCTGGGCGCGGTGGCGGGCGCCTGTAGTCCCAGCCACACGGGAGGCTGAGGCAGGAGAATGGCGTGAACCCGGGAGGCGGAGCTTGCAGTGAGTGGAGATCGAGCCACTGCACTCCAGCCTGGGAGACAGAGCAAGACTCCGTCTCAAAAAAAAAAAAAAAAGTTATAGTTAAAATGAACACAATAAACACAGTTCAATAGCCATTCCTTAATTTAGGCAATGAAGTAAGATGAAATGTAACAAGAATGTTTAATATAAAAAAAAGGTAAGTATTTTGTAATATTATAATTTACTTAGAAAATTAACTAAATATTACTCTGATCTGCCTACAAACAGCTAGGAAGTTACTATGATTGAACAGAGTTGGGTGGCTTGATATAAAATAATAATATACCATCATCAACCAACTGAATATAAAATGGGAATACAAATCTCTTTCCCAAAAGTAACAAAACGAAGGTAGGAATAGCCACAATGAATGTGCATGGCCCGTATATCTTTCCCCTTTCATGTTTTTCTCCCTATCAGGTGTGTACTTTAACTCGAGAAGATAACCGCTCTTTGGGCGTTATTCCTCAAGATGAGCAGCTCCATGTGCTACCTCTTTATAAGCTTTCAGACACAGATGAGTTTGGCTCCAAGGAGGGAATGGAAGCCAAGATCAAATCCGGGGCCATCGAGGTCCTGGCACCCCGCCGCAAAAAAAGAACGTGTTTCACTCAGCCTGTTCCCCGTTCTGGGAAGAAGAGGGCTGCGATGATGACGGAGGTTCTTGCGCATAAGATAAGGGCAGTGGAGAAGAAACCTATTCCCCGAGTCAAGCGGAAGAATAACTCAACAACAACAAACAACAGTAAGGCTTCGCCACTGCCAGCCTTAGGTGAGCCCTGTGGAACCTGCTAATCTCTGCACAACTTTGATGGATAGAAGCGTTTGGATTTTGCCTTGCACATTATTTGTTTAGAGTTGAAACTAAGACACTGAATATATTTTTACATATGCCAGAACCAAAAGTCAACAAAAAAGTGACCCATCAGTATTTCTTGGTAATTTTTTCTACTTATCCTTTTTTAAACTTTCACATATTCTTTTTTATGGCATTGGGAGGGGTCTCACTTTATGGCCCAGGCTGGTTTGGCACACCTTGGCTTAAGCAATAATCCCACCTCAGCCTCCTCCAGAGTAGCTGGAACTGCAGGCACACACCACTGTGTCCAGCTAATTTTAACATGTTCTTATCATTTTTCCTGTGAATTTCCCCGTCTAATTTGAAGCCCTGCTCATTGTTGTTGGCATAGATAAGAGACATGACTTTCTGGATGCCTTCCTTGATCACCTTTACCCTCAATTTAAGCAATAATTAAACAAATATTACTAAACGCCACTTTCAACAGTGGTATTGTGGGTTGTTGTTATTGTTGCTGTTTTTGTTTTTCTTGTTGTTGTTGTTTTGGGGGTTTTTTTGTTTGTTTGTTTGTTTGTTTTGAGACGGAGTCTTGCTAGGTCGCCCAGGCTGGAGTGCAGTGGCCTGATCTCAGCTCACTGTGAGCTCAGACTCCCGAGTAGCTGGGACTATAGGCACCCGCCACCATGCCCGGCTAATGTTTTGTATTTTTTAGTAGAGACGGGGTTTCACTGGGTTAGCCAGGATGGTCTCGATCTCCTGACCTCATGATCCGCCCGCCTCAGCCTCCCAAAGTGCTGGGATTACAGGCTTGAGCCACCACGCCCGGCCAATTGTTTTGTTTTTGTTTGTGGAGACAAGGTCTTGCTCTGTAGCCCAGGCTGGAATACATGCAGTGGCGTGATCTTTGTTCACCACAGCCTCAACCTTCCAGGCTCAAGCAGTCCTCCCACCTCAGCCTCCCAAGTAGCTGAGACTGTAGTGCATGTGCCACTGTGCCTAGCTAATTACTGTATTTTTTATAGAGATAGAGTTTCACCTGTTTCCCAGGCTGATCTGGAACTCCTGGACTCACATGATCCTCCCAAATTGGTGTAATTACAGGCATGAGCCATCACGCCTGGCTTGATTTGTTGATTATAAAGTCTCATTAGTTTTGGTTTTGGATTTTGGGGTTTTTTTTTTTTTTTTGAGAGACAGAGTCTTGCTATGTTGCCAAAGCTGGAACACAAATGGCTATTCACAGACACAATCATAGCACAATGCTGCCTCAAACTCCTGGGATCCCATGGGAACCTCTCTATTAGCTAGAAGTATAGGTGTGCACCACACCCAGCTCTTATCAGCTTTTCACCTAATATATATTTTGAGACGGAGTTTCACTCTGTCACCCAGGCTGGAGTGCAGTGGTACCATCTCGGCTCACTGCAACCTCTACCTCCTTGATTTAGGTGATTCTCCTTCCTCAGCCTCCCGAGTAGCTGGGAGTACAGGTGCCCGCCACCATGCCCAGCTAATTTTTGTATTTTTAGTTGAGATGGGGTTTCACCATGTTGGCCAGACAGGTCTTAAACGCCTGACCTCAAGTGATCCACCCACCTCAGGCTCCCAAAGTGGTGAGATTACAGGTGTGAGCCACCACGCCAGGCTGGCTTCTCAGTTCTTTTGCCACAATCTCAATTGTCTTTGATAGCTTTCTTAACTTCTGTAACAAGTTGTTCCAGGCTCATCTATATAATTCTGCCCCATATTTAAAATCAGCCGTTTCTTTGATGAGCCTATAGAAGGAACAAAAAAAATCATGAATTCATACTGACATTCAAAATTAACATTATAATATATTCCTTAGCTTCTTTTATTTTTACATTTATGAGTAGTTGTTTATTTGTTTTTATAACATGCACAGAGTTGGCAGTGCAGGCATTTATATAATGCTGAAAGAAATGTAATACAGACAAATACTGAGAAGAAATGTATAGTCCCAGATATTTGTAAGCATAATGTGCAATACTTGGGCCATAATGTCCGTTTCTTTTGTAATTCTACCCCTCGGTCATTTAGTCTTTCCTTCCCATCATTTACCTTCTGTGGACTTCTTAACCTCTATAGTAATAGTGCCACTGATAACAGCAGAGGTTTCCTGATGTACCATTGCTGGGTCTTATATATGCATTATCTTTAGAAGTCAGAGCTCTCATGACTCCAGGTTGTAGCATCTGAGAGGAGAACTGCAGAGCTTCTGAAATTGATCAATGTTTATTATATTATCAATGTATTATATTTTTAATTACTTTAAAACATGGCTGCTTTACCTTTTCTTGGTCCTAAGATTTGCTAGTTTTGCACTTCCAAATATTTTTTTTAGAAGTTCACAACAGGAGCCAGGCGTGGTGGCTCACGCCTGTAATCCCATCACTTTGGGAGGCAGAGGCAGGCAGATCATGGGGTCAGGAGTTCAAGACCATCCTGGTCAATGTGGTGAAACCCTGTCTCTACTAAAATACAAAAAATTAGCCAGGCAGGCATGGTGGAGATTGAGACTATTCTGGCCAACATGGGGAAACCCCGTCTGTACTAAAATACAAAAAATTAGCCGGGTGTGGCAGTGTGTGCTTATAGTCCCAGTTACTTGGGAAGCTGAGATAGGGGACCCGCTTGAACCCGGGAGGCAGAGATTGCAGTGAGCCGGGATCGCACCACTGCACTCTAGCCTGGGCGACAGATCGAGACTCCATCTCAAAAAAAAAAAAAGAACTTCATAACAAGGAGAATGTCCCCAAGGAAAATATTCCCATTGGATGTGACATTTGTGTGGATATGTCAGAGCAAATAACCCACAGTTGACATCTTGAGAGTAATGCTCTACTTCCTTAATGAGAAGGACACTAAGCTGAAATACTCTTGCTTTTGAGGGTCACAAAGATTTATGTTCTACTACAATGTTTTGCTTGACTTCTCTCTGCCTAATCTTGGACTTTGACAGTTATGATGGTTTTGTTACCTAGAAATATTTATAAACTATTACTTATTTTTACTTTTTAAAATATAGGGTCATACTATGCCTTAAGCGTATCTAAATATCTCTTTGAATAGTTGAATATTGCTCTATATCATTGTATTATAATACCTGCACAATATTACAACATTTAGTTGTATTATTTACTTCCTACCAAATTAGGTCAATTCTAATATTTTACTATTTCAAACAATGACCAGCCATCCTTTTGGCTAGATTTTTGCACTTATTTGTGCCTCTTTCCCAAAGGAAGAGTTCTTTAAGGAAAATTACTAGATGAAAAAGTGTACGAAACTACATAAAATTTTTAATTCGTGTTTGTGATTTGAAATGAGCAGAACAAAACCGACCAACACAACATCAGTGTTTTCTTATAAAATTCTCTGTACCTGTCTTTGAAAATACTTTTTAAAAGACAACCCCTACCAAAAGTAATTTGTATTTTTCTTCACGTTTGGTGTCCTTGTTTAGGGAGTAAAACTGAGACTGTGCAACCTGAAGTAAAAAGTGAAACCGAACCCCATTTTATCTTAAAAAGTTCAGACAACACTAAAACTTATTCGCTGATGCCACCCGCTCCTCATCCAGTGAAAGAGGCATCTCCAGTTTTCTCCTGGTCCCCGAAGACTGCTTCAGCCACACCAGCTCTGTTGAAGAATGACACAGCAGCCTCGTGTGGGTTTTCAGAAAGAAGCAGCACTCCCCACTGTACAATGTCTTCGGGAAGACTCAGTGGTGCCAATGCAGCTGCTGTTGAAGGCCCTGGCATTTCACAGCTTGGCGAAGCTGCTCCTCTCCCCACCCTGTCTGCTCCTGTGATGGAGCCCCTCGTTAATTCTGAGCCTCCCACTGGTGTGACTGAGCCGCTAACGTCTCATCAGCCAAACCACCAGCCCTCCTTCCTCACCTCTCCTCAAGACCTTGACTCTTCTCCAATGGAAGAAGATGAGCAGCATTCTGAAGCAGATGAGCCTCCATCAGACGAACCCCTATCTGATGACCCCCTGTCACCTGCTGAGGAGAAGTTGCCCCACATTGATGAGTATTGGTCAGACAGTGAGCACATCTTTTTGGATGCAAATATTGGTGGGGTGGCCATCGCACCTGCTCACGGCTCGGTTTTGATTGAGTGTGCCCGGCGCGAGCTGCACGCTACCACTCCTGTTGAGCACCCCAACCGTAATCATCCAACCCGCCTCTCCCTTGTCTTTTACCAGCACAAAAACCTGAATAAGCCCCAACACGGTTTTGAACTAAACAAGATTAAGTTTGAGGCTAAAGAAGCTAAGAATAAGAAAATGAAGGCCTCAGAGCAAAAAGACCAGGCAGCTAATGAAGGTCCAGAACTGTCCTCTGAAGTAAATGAATTGAACCAAATTCCTTCTCATAAAGCATTAACATTAACCCATGACAATGTTGTCACCGTGTCCCCTTATGCTCTCACACATGTTGCAGGGCCCTATAACCATTGGGTCTGAAGGCTTTTCTCCCCCTCTTAATGCCTTTGCTAGTGCAGTGTATTTTTTCAAGGTGCTGTTAAAAGAAAGTCATGTTGTCGTTTACTATATCTTCATCTCACCCATTTCAAGTCTGAGGTAAAAAAATAATAATGATAACAAAACGGGGTGGGTATTCTTAACTGTGACTATATTTTGACAATTGGTAGAAGGTGCACATTTTAAGCAAAAATAAAAGTTTTATAGTTTTAAATACATAAAGAAATGTTTCAGTTAGGCATTAACCTTGATAGAATCACTCAGTTTGGTGCTTTAAATTAAGTCTGTTTACTATGAAACAAGAGTCATTTTTAGAGGATTTTAACAGGTTCATGTTCTATGATGTAAAATCAAGACACACAGTGTTAACTCTACACAGCTTCTGGTGCTTAACCACATCCACACAGTTAAAAATAAGCTGAATTATTATTTCATGGTGCCATCGTTCCAACATCTTCCAATCATTGCTAGAAAATTGGCATATTCCTTTGAAATAAACTTATGAAATATTTTCTCTCTTAAAATATTTCTCCTGTGTAAAATACATCATTGTTGTTAGTAATGGTTGGAGGCTGTTCATAAATTGTAAATATATATTTTAAAAGCACTTTCTATTTTTAAAAGTAACTTGAAATAATATAGTATAAGAATCCTATTGTCTATTGTTTGTGCATATTTGCATACAAGAGAAATCATTTATCCTTGCTGTGTAGAGTTCCATCTTGTTAACTGCAGTATGTATTCTAATCATGTATATGGTTTGTGTTCTTTTACTGTGTCCTCTCACATTCAAGTATTAGCAACTTGCAGTATATAAAATAGTTAGATAATGAGAAGTTGTTAATTATCTCTAAAATTGGAATTAGGAAGCATATCACCAATATTGATTAACTTTTTTTTTTTTTTTTTTTTTTTTGGAACTAGGTAAGTGTGGTCTCTTCTTATTGAACAACCTCAATTTAGTTTCATCCCACCTTTCTTAGTATAATCCATGAGAGGTGTTTCCAAAAGGAGATAATGGCACAGGATAGGTTTCAGAAGAGTCAAATGCTTCTAATGTCTCAAGGTGATAAAATACAAAAACTAAGTAGACAGATATTTTGTACTGAAGTCTGATACAGAATTAGGAAAAAACAAATTCTTGTTGAAATATTTTGAAAACAAATTCCCTACTATCATCACATGCCTCCCCAACCCCAAGTCAAACAAAAGGAATGGTACTGTAAACATGGCTTTGTCCATTAAGAGCTAATTCGTTTGTTTATCTTAGCATACTAGATTTGGGAAAATGATAACTCATCTTTTCTGATAATTGCCTATGTTCTAGGTAACAGGAAAGTAGGCATTAAGTTTATTTTAGTCTTCCCATTTTCTTCCTATTACTTTATTGACTCATTTTATTGCAAAACAAAAAGGATTACCCGGACAACATGTTTCGAACAAGGAGAATTTTCAATGAAATACTTGATTCTGTTAAAATGCAGAGGTGCTAAAACATTCAAAGTGTCAGATTCCTTGGGAGTATGGAAAACCTAATGGTGCTTCTCCCTTGGAAATGCCATAGGAAGCCCACAACCGCTAACACTTACAATTTTGGTGCAAAAGTAAACAGTTCCAGCAGGCTCTCTAAAGAAAAACTCATTGTAACTTATTAAAATAATATATGGTGCAAAGTATCTGTTTTGAGCTTTTGACTAATCCAAGCAAAGGAATATGAAGGGATTGTAAATAACAAAATGTCCATTGATAGACCATCGTGTACAAGTAGATTTCTGCTTGTTGAATATGTAAAATAGGGTAATTCATTGACTTGTTTTAGTATTTTGTGTGCCTTAGATTTCTGTTTTAAGACATGTATATTTTTGTGAGCCTAAGGTTTCTTATATACATATAAGTATATAAATAAGTGATTGTTTATTGCTTCAGCTGCTTCAGCAAGATATTTACTAGTATTAGACTATCAGGAATACACCCTTGCGAGATTATGTTTTAGATTTTAGGCCTTAGCTCCCACTAGAAATTATTTCTTCACCAGATTTAATGGATAAAGTTTTATGGCTCTTTATGCATTGACTCATCTACTCATTCTTCGAGTCTACACTTATTGAACGCCTGCAAAATCTAAATATCACTTTTATTTTTCTTTGAATCACCACCTATGACATAGTAAACTTGAAGAATAAAAACTACCCTCAGAAATATTTTTTAAAAAGAAGTAACAAATTATCTTCAATATAATCCATGGTAACGTATGCAGTAATTCAAATTGATCTGTCTCTGAATAGGTTTCTTAACAATCTAAACTTGAAACATCAATGTTAATTTTTGGAACTGTTGGGATTTGTGATGCTTGTTGCAGTTTATCAAAACAAGTATTTGAAAATATCTAGTATCAACTGAAATGTTTCCATTCCATTGTTGTAGTTAACATCATGAATGGACTTCCTAAGCTGATTACCCCACTGTGGGAACCAAATGGATTCCTACTTTGTTGGACTCTATTTCCTGATTTTAACAATTTACCATCCCATTCTCTGCCCTGTGATTTTTAAAAAGCTTATTCGATGTTCTGCAGCATTGTGATTGTATGCTGGCTACACCACTTTTAGAATGCTCTTTCTCATGAAGCAAGGAAATAAATTTGTTTGAAATGACATTTTCTCTCATAAAACTGGTCATCTAACATTATTTCTACCCCTCTATTATGTTTTACTGTAATGATCACCTTTTCTTATACTTCTCTTATAACACTTAAATTGGATTTTAAATCTGCGTTTGTTCATAGTATGATCATTGAATTCGCTGATACATGACCTCATTAGCCCACTCAGTTCATAATATGCTACAAACTTACCAACTTTAATGAGAGAATAATTCCAATTCCTGCCTATTGCAGAATCCTACAAAATATTATGCTGTACTTGATATTCCTTTTTTTTTTTTTGAGACAGAGTCTCGCTCTGTTGCCCAGGCTGGTCTCAAACTCTTGGCCCCAAGCGATCCTACTGCTTCAGCCTCCTAAAGTGCAAGGATTGTAGGCATGAGCCACTCTACCTGGCCTGAAATTCCATTTCTAATGGCTCTTGAGCCATTGTTGAAATTCCTTTTTTTTTCTTGTGCTTGTCAGTCTCACCTACCTCTTGTTTCCAATTCATCTACGAAGTACCAAATAGACCAGGTCATAAACATAATTGAAATACATTCTTACTGGAAAGTGAGGCTATCTGAAAAGGCATAGCTGTAGGCAAATTATTGCAACATGTTTACATCTTAAATAACATTCCAACATCTTTGTTATTCAGTCTGCATGTTGATAATTTCATTTATTAAATATAGAACTTCAACTAGATGAGATCCATAAGTAATTTACTTAAGACATAACCTCAATACATATTTAATTGAATGCATACCCTGTGTAAATAAGCTACTGATTTAATTCACATGACTAACCTACTTTCTAACATTATTACAGTGGACTTCTACTGAAACCATTTCACAATAGCATGTGTGAAAATAACCCTGGACCAGTTTTTAAAACAAAAATTATATTGACTTTTTATCTGGGACGTGGGACTTTATTGCATGAAACTTCCATTGACAGTGGGCATAGCATTTCCTTTGCATATGCCAACTAAATCAGTAGCTGGATGCAACCTTTAATAGATACATAGTTATTACCTTCAATTTCACACCTTGATGCATGGAAATCTTTTTTATCTATATTTAATACAACTGTGAGTTTTGATCTTTTATAGAGATTTATGTCAACAGAATTTTGAAATAAGTTCATATAGTAGTGGCCTTTCATAGCAATGGAAGACACCTGAGAAATCACATAGTTGAATCACTGGGGCCCAGAGAGTAAATCTTAATGCTAGATTGTAATTAGAATTTAAACTGATGAAGGCCACTTTGTGTTGAGAACTGTAGGGAAACTTGATTTTCTTACCCAAAGGGTATTTTACCACTGGGAAATAAACAAGTATCAAATGCTTATACTGTAGAGACTTTCAATTCCCCTGAAACTAGTGTTAAGCATATACAAGAAGTTATAAAAGCGTGGATGATTGAAATAATTAAGGAAAGTATTTCCACTGTATATACAACCCAGCCATGCTTACAGAGTTCATTCATGCCCTTTGCCTAGTTAGCCTCACAATTAAGTCCCAGCATAGTTTATTTTGATGTAGCTGTCTACATGTATTGGAATACTATTTTATTGCACATAGCTCCTAAACTTGCCCATAAGTATATTGAACACCAGTTGTGTGGCACACTCAACCAAGTGAATGTAATCAATACATAATTGCTGAAGGAGTCTGCATTTATCCAAATCAAATTATGCTCCATGTTGAGCTAAGTTTTAACAGCTTTAGAAAATGATGTCATCCATTGCTCTGGAATGCAATTCGGAAAGTCAGAGTCAGTATGTCCTTCATCAGAAATTAAATTTGTGTGTTTTCTTAGAATGTATTGAGATTTATTGGCATGTTCTTGCTTTTCCTATATATATAAAATGGAAACTGAGTTCCTTTATTACTTCCTGAGATGGTAGAGCTGACTTTTATGCAGGATATCATCACTATATTTTTTTCCACATTGATAGCTACAAATTTTATATCATTATTATTATTATTATTATTATTTTGCTACAAATTTTAATTTTCTACCTTTCAGTGTCTGGATGACTTTTTAATTCTCTGTTTCTTCTGGGCTTCCAATCATATACCATTGTTTGCTTCAAAAGGGATATATTTTACTCAAGTAATCCAAAGATATTCCTAATTTTGCCACTCCTCATTTTCACTTCTCTTTAAGGGCCTTTATAGTATGTTCTAATTTCTCATTTGATAGTATGCAACATTTAATATTTCTAGCTCTAAAATTCCATCATTAATTATTTTCTTTTTTTTTTTTTTTTTTTGAGAGGGAGTCTTGCGCTGTCGCCCAGGTTGGAGTGTAGTGGCGTGACCTCGGCTCACTGCAACCTCCGCCTCCCGAGTTCAAGCGATTCTCCTACCTCAGCCTCCCGAGTAGCTGGGATTACAGGTGCCCGCCAACACACCCAGCTAATTTTTGTATTTCAGTAGAGACAGGATTTCACTATGTAGGTCAAGCTGGTCTCAAATTCCTGACCTCAAATGATCTGCCCGCCTCAGCTTCCCAAAGTGCTGGGATTACAGGCGTGAGCCACTGCGCCCCACCAATCACTTCTTTATCAGCTGTACTTCTTTCCTACCTTTACTGTAATACTTATGATCTTGCCTGGGTCATGAGTTTTCTTCTAGTTTGTTCAGCTATAGATGTCTTTTATGTTGGAGCAAAACTAGGTCCAAGGTAGGAATGTCATTATTAGATGTAAAACATTAGCTGATTTAACCAATTTATGTTTGAGTGCAACTTTGAAAACCCTTCGTTAACAGTATAAAGCTAGGTTTCCTAAAAATAGAAATTTTGTCCTTGGCAGCTGTTATGTAAGTCATGACCCTTGTCTTGTTCATAAGAAAGAAATTTTACAGCTGTCAGATTTTCATTTTAGGAGAAACAATGTTGGAAATTAATTTGGCTTCTTCTCCATTTGGCAAGGTATGAACCTTATAACACTTGACTAGACACTCTACTTGTTATTTTTCTTTTTTCTCATTTTACTGAAGCTGCAATATCACTAAGCGCACTTTCATTCTTTTTACAGTGTTATTTTTCTGATTTTCTTTAAATTAAAAATCTGTTGCTTCCCCTTCTCTGTCCTGTCTCCATTCTTCTGATCCCCTACACAAATACACATGGCTCATTTAAAAAATAGCAACCATCTTGGTAAAGCTGTCTTTTCCATTGTGTCCCGCAAGTTCTTTTAGGTGTAACATCATAAGAAATCACAAACTTGTATTCAACTCTTTTCAGTTTTAGGCAAATTCCATTTTTAGGAATAATAGTTAAGCAGCCATAAGACCACAGGTTAATATTGAGTGCTCTCTCTTACTTTACCAATCCCAACAATGTTTAACTCTTATTTATTAGTTTTTGAGTGTTCTATGTAAAAATTGTGTATGAAGTTAAATATTCTAAGTTCTTCTGTATGGCTTTACTACATCTAATGTAAATTTACTCCATTGGAATTCTTTGGTTTTTGGCAGGAATAGGAATTATTCTATAATCTGGGTGAGAAAGATTAGGAAATGAACTGAAAGTAATTGGAAGAGGAGGCACAAGTAAACCATCAGAAACGCTTTTGACCATAAGAAGGGGAAATTAAGGGACAGAACGGAAGAAGCATTGTGCTCCTATCAGCAATCTGAGGGTTAACTCTACCTGCTTAAAAGCAAGAAATATTTTTAATATTCTCTCCACTCTGTACTAATTTTATCTGAAAAATTGCTGCTAAAATTTAGGAGCCATTTTGAAAGCAACGGTAGTAATCAAAGGTATAATCCTCATGCTATATAATGTTTTAGATTATCAAACTGCTTTACTATGTGGAGCTTTTTCTGCCCATTACTGAGGGTTAGACGGAGAACATTGTTCCCATCTTAGAGGTGAGGAATGTGCAGATGGCAAGAATAGTAAATGGCTGGCTCCAAGTTACACAGCAAGTCAATCAATCGGAGACTAAAATATTTATTACCGGTAGACTGCTAAATTTCTGCATCATGAACAATGACTTAGAAAGGATGTTGCTGAGTAGAAATTTTGTCACACCTGAGCTGAGAATATAAAATTTGTTCATTTGCAAAAAACATGCTTCTGAAGTATTTTGTTTCCATTATTTATTTAGCCAGCTAGTTTCTTATGTGTACTAAAGAAGGTCTCCCAAATTACCTAAATTCCACAATAGGGCTTAGATTTATGAAGTTTTATATTTTTTCCTCCTTATAAAAAGCTCTTTCTATAAAAAAATATCCCTGTAGTACTAAAACAGGGAGAAATTTCCTAAATAATATATTTTTTAATATTACTTTTTTTAAAAACTAGGGTAAGCACCTCACAATCAAAATTTAATGTATTTGTTATCTTGAAATGCAGGGGTTTTTGAAGGAAATGTGGTAGGTAAACAATTTAGTTCCCAATTCCTGATCGTAAAAATGCAAAATTGGGCCAGGTGTGGTGGCTCACGCCTGTAATCCCAGCGCTTTGGGAGACAAAGGCGGGTGGATCACGAGTTCAGGAGTTCAAGACCAGCCTGGCCAAGATGGTGAAACCCCCATCTCTACTAAAAACACAAAAATTAGCCGGACATGGTGACGGATACCTGTAATCCCAGCTACTTGGGAGGCTGAGGCACAGAATTGCTTGAACCCGGGAGGCGGAAGTTGCAGTGAGCCGAGATTGTGCCACTGGACTCCAACCTGAGTGACAGAGTGAGACTCCAACTCAAAAAAAAAAAAGCCAAATTGTTGGTATCTCTAAGACAGACCAAGACTCCCTCTCTAAGAGATAGTAGTGTCTCCCACTTAATTGAATTCGTTTTGTTTGCTTTGCTTTGATTCTTGCCACATAAAATCTGTGGGTCAAAGGCTAACCCAGAGATTTGCTCAGAGAGTTAAGAAAAATAATAAGATGTATTTGTAAAGTTTTAAATAATGAAAAATGAGATGTATTTGTAAATTTTAAAATAACCTCTTTATAAATATAAATATCTTTATAAATATAAAGAGGTAGGATGTTTTGGCTATCTAATTAGCACATTCTGAGTCACACACACAAACAGGCCAAACAACTCTAGATATTCAAATAAATTCCCCTTTTGGTGATTCAGTTCAGTAACTGCCTGTCCTCATTAATGCCTGTTTGTGATGATGAAATAGTTGACAACTGGGACTTTACAAAAATAGCTCCTGAAAAAAATTAAATATTTTATTGCAATGTATGTTCATATTTTTTTTAACTTTTATGAAATAACATTGTGATAGGTGCTTTAAGATAAATATTTTTCCAGAAGTGGTTTATAGTATAAACTAAGGGCAGTTTTTACATTGTGATGTGTGGGTGGATGGTCATATTTAGTTAGGTTATTAAGAAATCATGAAGTGTTCCCTAACAAGAAACTTGCAAAGCTATTTGGCAGGAAGAAAATCATTAACTTCTAGTTTATCTTTTTCTCATGCTATATGGTTAATTACCAAGTAAATTCACTTGCGTACCATTACCTTAATTCAAAGGAGAAGCCAGAATGTCTATCATTGGTGGGAGTAAAATATAAGCAGATTCTTTACCATGGTGAAATAGAATAATACTGAATTCCCAATACAGAAATACTAATTTCATAAGCTAATATTCCTGTCTTTTAGCTGACTTCTTTCTCTCTTCAGGATATGTTTACTATTTATTATTTACCCTTGAATTTTTGCTTTGGGGTACTTTTACCTATTGCATCCTACTATATTAAGTATCCTTTACAATGAAATATCTTAGCAAGGAAATGCTTTTAAAACTTCACAAATATCCGATTTCATTCTTAACATATGGGCGAAGCAGTAAAAGAAAAAGCACTTCACCATGTAGAAAGGAAAGTGATCATTTTAATTAAGATAATGTCAATTCACGATCAACATTTAATCCTCTGCAAACAAGGGAACACTTACTAGCAGTACTTGAAGACTTGTGAGTTGGAATTGCATGTTACTTGAAAGATCTAATTAAGCTAAATTTTGGTGCACAGCAGTTGTACATGATTTCATGTTTATGTAGCAAAATGCATTGAAATGTACTAGTGTTGAAACATACATGTAAAGGTAGTTGTGGAAATTGTTATATTTTCCTTGTGTGTCATTTATTTAGAGCATAAAGGTTTTTTTTAATTGTTCTAACTGAATAAGGCTAAATGAATACTGTAATTGAAAATATATTTTAAATCTTTGTCATGAGTTTTTTTAAAAAAAAACTATTGCAAATTGTATCATTCCTGATTACACAGAACTTTGTGGGTGGTTTTAAATAAATTTTATACTTCTATTTTGCACCTGATAGTCTAATTTTTCTTTCCTCCTAAAAATCACATTTAAAAGTTTTAATATTCAATAAAATTCACACATTTTAACTACAAAGGACTATAAGATTTAGTATTTGGAGATGACTAAACGTATGCATGTGCTCACCATAAAATCAAAATGGCTAGCATTTATGAAATGCTTACTACATGCTAGAAATCTTACACTTTATGTAAATTATGTAATTCCCATGGTGATTCTATTAAGAACTCTTATCAACCTCATTACATAGATCTATTCTGAAACTTGAAGTTATTAAGTTCACAGCCCTAGTAATTGGCAGAGCTGTTACTCATGTCCTTACTTGGCTTTACAATTGTTTCAATAAACTTAATACTTTTCCTTAAGTCTGCTAAATTTAAACTTAATTCTGAATGCAGTTTGCCAACAGTATTTTACTGTTTTTTTTTTTTTTTTTTTTGAGACAGTCTCACTTTGTCGCCTGGGCTGGGGTACAGTGGCACGATCTTAGCTCACTGCAACCTCTGCCTCCTGGTTCAAGCGATTCTCCTGCCTCAGTCTCCTGAGTAGCTGCGATTATAGGGGTGCACTACCACGTCTGGTTAATTTTTGTATTTTTAGTAGAGACATGGTTTCACCATGTTAGCCAAGCTGGTCTCAAACTCCTGACCTCGGGTGATCCGCCCACCACTGTCTCCCTAAGTGCTGGGATTACAGGCATTACATGCGCCTTGAAGCCAACAGTATTTTAAAGACCACAATATTAATTTTTTTTTTTTTTTTTTTTTTTTTTCCCTGAGACAGAGTCTCACTCTGTCGCCCAGGCTGGAGTGCAGTGGGGCGATCTCAGCTCACTGCAACCTCTGCCTCCTAGGTTCAACCAATTCTCCTGCCTCAACTTCCTGAGTAGCTAGGATTACAGGTGTGCACAAACGACGCCTGGCTAACTTTTTTTTTTTTTTTTGAGATGGAGTCTTGCTCTGTTGCCCAGGCTGGAGTGCAGTGATGCAATCTTGGCTCACTGCAAGCTCTGCCTCCCGGGTCCACGCCATTCTCCTGCCTCAGTCTCTCGAGCAGCTGGGACTACAGGCGCCTAATGCCCAGCTAATTTTTTTAGAAAAAATTAGCTCTCAGAGTAGAAACTCTGTCTCTACTAAAAATTCAAAAAAACATGCCTGGCTAATTTTTTTGTATTTTTTATTTATTTTATTGTATTATTTTTATTTTTTTGAGACAGGGTCTTGCTCTGTTGCCCAGGCTGGAATGCAGTGGTGTGATCTTGGCTCACTGCAAGCTCTGCCTCCCGGGTTCAGGCCATCTCCTGCCTCAGCCTCCCAAGTAGCTGGGACTACAGGTGCCTGCCACCATGCCCAGCTAATTTTTTTGTATTTTTTATTTATTTATTTTATTTTATTTATTTATTTTATTTATTTTTTTGAGACAGAGTCTTGCTCAGTTGCCCAGGCTGGAGTGCAGTGGTACGATCTCGGCTCACTGCCAGCTCCACCTCCCAGGTTCACGCCGTTCTCCTGCCTCAGCCTCCCAAGTAGCTGGGACTACAGGATCCCACCACCACGCCAGGGTAATTTTTTTTTTTTTTTTTTTTTGTCTTTTTAGTAGAGACGGGGTTTCACCGTGTTAGCCAGGATGGTCTTGATCTCCTGACCTCGTGATCTGCCCGCCTCGGCCTCCCAAAGTGCTGGGATGATAGGCGTGAGCCACCACGCCCGGCAATTTTTGTGTTTTTAGTAGAGACGGTATTTCACCATGTTGGCCAGGCTGTTCTCGAACTCCTGACCTCAGGTGATGCACCTGCCTCAGCCTCCCAAAGTGCTGAGATTACAGGCTTGAGCCACCACGCCCGGCCTCTAGTTTACTTTTCATAAAAATTCCATTACAGGCCAGGTGTGGTGGCTCATGCTTGTAATCCTACCAATTTGGGTGGCTGAGGTGGTGGATTGCTTGAGCTCAAGAGTTTGAGACCAGCCTGGGCAAGGTAGGGAAACCCCATCTCTACAAAAAGTACAACAAAATTAGCCGGGTGTGTTGGCAAGCACATGTAGTCCCAGCGACTTGGTAGACTGAGGCGGGAGGCTCACTTAACCCAAAAGGTTGAGGCTGCAGTGAGTTGAGATGGAGCCACTGCACTCCAGCCTGGGTAACAAAGTGAGACCCTGCCTCAAAAGAAAAAAAAAAGATTGGCTGGGTGTGGTGGCTCACACCCACAACAATCCCAGCACTTTGAGAGGCCAAGGCGGGTGGATCACCTGAGGTCAGGAGTTAAAGACGAGCCTGGCCAACATGGTGAAACCCTGTCTCTATCAAAAAATTAGCTGGTTGTGGTGGCGGGTGCCTATAATCCCAGGTACTCGGGAGGCTGAGGCAGGAGAATCACTTGAATCTGGGAGGCAGAGGTTGCAGTGAGCTGAGATTGCGCCACTGGACTCCAGCCTGGGCAACAGTGAGACTGCATCTCAAAAAAAAAAAAAAAAATTATATGTTACTGGGCATGAGGGTGTATGCCTGTAGTCTCAGCTACCAAGAAGGCAGAGGCAGGAGGACTGCTTTAGCCCAGTAGTTTAAGTCCTGCCAGCCTGGGCAACATAGCAAGATCCCATCTCTAAATAAAAACAAACAACATAAAAATTGTATAAGAAACAATCGGAACATTTATTTTTTATAATTTCAGAGTGGGAAAAGCATGTCACAAAATTTAAGAGGCATAAAAGAAAAAATTACCAATTTAACTATATAAAAATAATAAGGCTGGGCATGGTGGCTCACACCTATAATCCCAGCACATTGGGAGGCAAGCGGGGAAGACTGCTTGAAGCCAGGAGTTTGAGAATATTTCAGGCAACATAGTGGGATCTCATCTCTACAAAAATTTAAGGCCTGGTGTGGTGGCTCACGCCTGTAATCCTAGCACTTCAGGAGGCCAAGGCAGTCGGATCATGAGGTCAGGAGTTCGAGATCAGTCTGGCCAACAAAGTGAAACTCTGTCTCTACTAAAAATTCAAAAAAATTATCCAGTGTGGTGGTGGGTGCCTGTAATACCTGCTACTTCGGAGGCTGAGGCAAGGAGAATTGCTTGATTCTGTAAGGTGGAGGTTGCAGTGAGCCAGGATTGTGCCATTGCACTCCAGCCAAGGCAACAGTGTGAGACTCTGTCTCAAAAAAATAAATAAATAAAAAATAAAAATGTCTGGGCGTGGTAGGCTGAGCTTGTAGTCCTAGCTACTTGAGAGGCTGAGATGGGAGGATTGCTGATTGCTTGAGTCGGAGATGTTGAGACTGCAGTGAGCTGTGATAGCAGCACTGCACTTCAGCCTGGGTGGCAGAGAGAAAATCTGTCTCAACAAAATTTTAAATTTAAAAAATAAATAATAGTCCGGGCATGGTGGCTCACGCCTGCAATCCCAGCACATTGGCAGGCAGAGGGGAGCAGATCCCTTGAAGTAAGGAGTTCAAGACCAGCCTGGCAAACAATGATGAAACCCCGTCACTGCTAAAATAATACAAAAATGGCTGGGCGAGGTGGCTCACGCCTATAATCCCAGCACTTCGGGAGCCTGAGGCAGGTGGATCACCTGAAGTCAGAAGTTTGACCAGCATGGAGAGACCTTGTCTCTACTAAAAAAACAAAATTAGCCGGGCGTGGTGGCCTGTAATCCCAGCTACTCGGGAGGCTAAGGCAGGAGAACCGCTTGAATCCAGGAGGTGGAGATTGCAGTGAGGTGAGCCGAGATTATGCCATTGCACTCCAGCCTAGACAAAAAGAGTGAAACTCTGTCCAGAAAAAAAAAACAAAAAATAGTGAAAATGGAACCTTCTGTACAAAAAATTTTCCCAAAATCGAATTTGAAAAACAAAACAAGTCAAAACCTAACATTAAATATTTGAAGCTTGGCCGGGCGTGGAGGCTCATGCCTGTAATCCCAGCTACTCAGGAGGCTGAGGCAGGAGAATTGCTTGAACCTGGGAGACGGAGGTTGCGGTGAGCCGAGATCACACTATTGCACGCCAGCCTGGGCAACAAGAGCGAATCTCCGTCTCAAAAAAAAAAAAAAAAATTTGAAGCTCATATAACAGAAGACTAAAATAATGAGCTATCAAGAATGAATAAGGATCAGTGGCCTAATGGAAATAGAATAAAGGATAGGAAAAATTGGCTAATAGAAAAGGAAATACAAATGTCTCTTACAAGTATAAAAAGATATCTTCATGCATAGTAAGAAAAATACTATTACTACATTAAGATGCCAGCGATGGCCACCATCCATTCCTTTCCTCTCTTTTTGTGCATGACATATCCCCATGGAGTGGTGGCAACTGTTCTTCCACCTTCTGGAATTTGAGTTGACAGTGTTCCCTTCTTCACTTTGGAGCCCCAAGGTACTACGAGTGAAGGCCAGGTTGCTCTGGGCAAAAGAGAAGCTGAGAGTAATGGAGTACTGAAGTGCTAGATTCTGACTTAAGAAACAACACTGGGCATGTGAGAATCAGGTAACTCTAGCTCCAGCTGCCATGTGAATACAAGAATATGAGAGTCCTTAAGCAATAGCCAGATAGCTGAGCCCAGTCATTCCACAGAGTTAGCAGATATTGATATTTTAAGCCACTACATTTTGTGATGGTTTGTTATGCCATAAAGCACCATTACTCAGTGCTCCCATAAAGTGCTGGTGGAGTATAAATTGGTATAATTCTTTTTTTTTTTTTTTTTTCTGAGATGGAGTCCCGCTCTGTTGCCCAGACTGGAGTGCAGTGGCGCGATCTTGGTTCACTGCAACCTCTGCCTCCTAGGTTCAAGTGATTCTCCTGCCTCAGCCTCCTAAGTAGCTGGGATTATAGGTGCGTGCCACCATGCCTGAATAATTTTTGTATTTTAAGTAGAGACAAGGTTTCACCATGTTGGCCAGGCTGGTCTCAAACTCCTGACCTCATGATCTGCCTGCCTCGGCCTCCCAGAGTGTTGGGATTATAGGTGTGAGCCACCATAGCCAGCCATAAATTGGTATAATTCTTATGGATGTAGAATTGGCAGTAACTATTAAAATCATAAATGCATGAAAACTGTGACCAAGCAATCCTTTTAAGAAGGTTTTTATTTTTTAGAGACGGGGGTCTTGCTATGTTGGTGAGGTTGGTCTTGAACTCTCGGCCTCAAGCAATTCTCTCACCTCATCCTCCCAAAATGCTAGGATTATAGTCATGAGCCACTTTTCCCAGCCTTAAGAAGGTATTCTATTGATAAAATTATACACAAGTGAAATCACATAATCACAAAGTTGTTTATTGCAGCACTGCCTATGAAAGTAAAGAAGAATAAGCAGCTCATGCCTGTAATCCCAGCACTTTGGGAGGCCGAAGCAGGTAGTTCACCTGAGGTCAGGAGTTCGAGACGAGCTTGGCCAACATGGTGAAACCCCGTCTCTACTAAAAATACAAAAATTAGCCAGGCATGGTGGCATGTGCCTGTAATCCCAGCTACTTGGGAGGCTGAGACGGGAGAATTTCTTTTTTTTTTTTTTTTTTTTTTGAGACGGAGTCTTGCTTTGTCGCCCAGGCTGGAGTGCAGTGGCCGGATCTCAGCTCACTGCAAGCTCCGCCTCCCGGGTTTACGCCATTCTCCTGCCTCAGCCTCCCGAGTAGCTGGGACTACAGGCGCCCGCCACCTCGCCCGGCTAGTTTTTTGTATTTTTTGGTAGAGACGGGGTTTCACCGAGTTAGCTAGAATGGTCTCGATCTCCTGACCTCGTGATCCACCCGTCTCGGCCTCCCAAAGTGCTGGGATTACAGGCTTGAGCCACCGCGCCCGGCCCTGAGACGGGAGAATTTCTTGAACCCCAGAGCTGGAGCTTGCAGTGAACTGAGATCAAGATCCAACCACTGCACTAGACTCCATCTCCAAAAAAAAAAAAGAATAAAAAAGGGCCTAAATACCCATCCATTTTAGATTGAGTAAATATCATATGGCAAATTCACACAAGAATAAGTACTTCAACGGTTTAAAACAAAAAAAAAGGGTGGGGGAGGGGAAGCAATTTCTATTTGGATATGGAACAATTTCTTTTCTTTTCTTTTTTTCTTTCTCTGGTCTCACTGTCGCCCAGGCTGTAGTTCAATGGCGTGATCTCCACTCACTGCAGCAACCTCTGCCTCCCAGGTTTGAGTGATTCTTGTGCCTCAGCCTCCCAAGTAGCTGGGATTACAGACGTGCACCACCACCCCCACTTATTTTTATTTTATTTTATTTTATTTTTTGAGACGGAGTTTCACTCTGTTCACATCATTCTCCCGCCTCAGCCTCCCGAGTAGCTGGGACTGCAGGCATCCACCACCACGCCCGGCTAATTTTTTGTATTTTTAGTAGAGACGGGGTTTCACATGTTAGCCAGGATGGTTTCGATCTCCTGACCTTATGATCCACCCACCTCGGCCTCCCAAAGTGCTGGGATTACAGGTGTGAGCCACCGCACCCGGCCCTAATTTTGCATGTTTAGTACAGATGGGGTTTCTCCATGTTGGTCAGGCTGGTCTCGAACTCCCAACCTCAAGTGATCTACACGCCTTGGGTTCCCAAAGTGCTGGCATTACAGGCATGAGCCACCAAGCCTGGCATTTTTGTATTTTTTGTAGAGACATGTTTCTCTATGTCACTTACACTGGTCTCAAACTCCTGGATTCAAGGGATTCACCCACCGCAGCCTCCCAGAGTACTGGGATTACAGGTGTGAGCCACTCCACCTAGCTCATTTTCCTGTTTCTTAATTGCCTTTTTTTTTTTTTTTTTGAGACCGAGTTTTGCTCTTGTTGCCCAGGCTGGAGTGCAATGGCACGATCTTGGCTCACCACAACCTCCGCCTCCTGGGTTCAAGCAATTCTCCTGCCTCAGCCTCCTGAGTAGCTGGGATTACAGACATGCAGCACGCCTGGCTAATTTTGTATTCTTAATTGCCTTTTTAAAAAATTATTGCCAAGGTGGTGACTCATACCTGTAATCCCAGCACTTTGGGAGGCTGAGGTGGGTGGATCACGAGGTCAGGAGTTTGAGACCAGCCTGGTCAATATGGTGAAACCATCTCTACTAAAAATACAAAAAATCAGCCAGGCGTGGTGGTGCACGCCTGTAGTCTCAGTTGCTCAGGAGGCTGAAGCAGAAGAACTGCTTGAACCTGGGAGGTAGAGGTTGCAGTGAGCTGAGATCGCACCACTGAACTCCAGCCTGGGCGACACAGCGAGATTCCGACTCAAAAAAGAAAAAGAAAAAGAAAAAGAAAAAGAAAATTATTATTATTGGCCAGGCTTGGCAGCTCACGCCTGTAATCCTAGCACTTTTCGAGGCTGAAGCGGGTGGATCACCTGAGGTCCAGAGCAGGAGACCAGCCTGGCGAACATGGTGAAACCCTATCTCTACTAAAAATACAAAAAATTAGCCGAGTTTGGTCACACATGCCTATAATCCCAGCTACTTTGGATGCTGAGGCAAGAGAATCACTTGAACCCGGGAGGCAAAGATTGCAATGATCTGAGATCGCACCATTGCACTCCAGCCTGGGCAACAGGAGTGAAACTCCATCTCAAAAAAACAAATAAAAATAAATAAAATAAATTTTATTATTATTTTGGTAATTTTTTTAGTATTAACTTTTTTTTTTTTTTTTTGAGACGGAGTCTCAATTCTGTTGCCCAGAACGGAGTGCAGTGGCATGATCTCAGCTCACTGCAACCTCCACCTCCCCCGCTCAAGTCATTCTCCTGCCTTAGCCTCCTAAGTAACTGGGATTACAGGTGCGCATCACCACGTCCAGTTAATTTTCGTATTTTTAGTAGAGATGGGTTTTCACCATGTTGGTCAGGCTGGTCTCAAACTCCTGACCTTGTGATCCGCCTGCCTCGGCCTCCCAAAGTGCTGGGATTACAGGTGTGAGCCACGGCACCTAGGCAGCATTATCTTTTCTACAAGCTATTAATTGCCCTCAGTTCGAAGTAATTGTTATGTCAAAGAGGCATGTTTTGGGATGACATATTCTGGTTTCCTTCAACTCATAGCAGCATTATTCATACTAGCCCCAAAGTAGAAAAACTTAATAGATGAACTAATGTGTGGATAAGCAAAACGTGGTATATCTATTGTGTTAAAGAGAAGTTTTTAAAATCTGTTTGTAGTCATAATTGTGATCGTTGAGTTTTCATGTGTGAGATGTGTGTCACTCAAGCCTTTTTACAATGTCCATATATTACATTAAAAAAAAAAAAAAGGGGCCGGGCGCGGTGGCTCACGCCTGTAATCCCAGCACTTTGGGAGGCCAAGGCAGGCGGATCATGAGGTCAGGACATCGAGACCAGCCTGACCAACATGGTGAAAACCCGTCTCTACTAAAAATACAAAAATTAGCCAGGTGTGGTGGCAGGCGCCTGTATTCCCAGCTACTCAGGAGCCTGAGGCAGGAGAATCGCTTGAACCTTGGATGTGGAGGTTGCAGTGAGCCAAGATTGCATCAGTGCACTCCAGCCTGGGTGACAGAGCGAGACACCGTCTCAAAAAGAAAAAGAAAAAAAAGAATGACATATTTTGAAGCACGATAAGGAAGACTTTACTTGGGACCATTACGATTATGTATAGGGACCACTACAATAGGATTTTACAGTGGGAAAGAGAGTTGGCCTAAACTCTGAATAAAACATGAGCAAGGGGGGAATTTATAGCCAAGGAGCAGGTTAGGGTCAGTGGATAGAAAGTTACTAAGGACCAGGTTCACATCTGTCATCCTAGCACTTTGGGAGACTGAGGCAGGAGGATCACTTGAGGCTAGAGTTCGTGACCAGCCTGAGCAACAAAGTAGATCACTTGAGGCTAGAGTTCGTGACCAGCCTGAGGAACAAAGTAGACCATCTCTACAAAAAAATTATTGCAAAAATCAGCCAGGCGTGGTGGCACACGCTTGCAGTCCCAGCCACTTGGGAGGCTGAGGTGGACAGATTTCTTGAATCTAGCAGATCAAGGCCGCAATGAGCTGTGACCATGCCACTGCATTCCAGCACTGCTGCCTGGGTGACAGAGTGAAACCTTCTCTCAAAAAAGAAAGGAAAAGAACATTACTAACAGGTAACATCAAAGTCCAGGAATTCTGACTAAACTCATTTAACAGGATTATTGCTGAAGACAGGTAGAGGTGATGAAACAGCACTCTGGTGGTTGGTGGAGGATGAGGAACTTGATCAGATATTGAGGGTGATTAGATATCAAGTGTGGGGGGTTCTTGGGCTGGGTACAGTGTCTCATTCCTGTAATCCCAGCACTTTTGGAGCCTGATGAGGTGGGCGGATCTCTTTAGGTCAGGAGTTCAAGACTAGCCTGGCCAAAATGGTGAAACCCTGTCTCTGCCAAAAATGCAAAAATTAGCTGGGCATGGTGGTGCGTGCCTGTAATTCCAGCTACTCGGGAGGCTGAGACATGAGAATTGCTTGAACACAGGAGGCAGAGGTTGCAGTGAGCTGAGATCATGCCACTGCACTCCAGCCTGGACTACAGAGTGACAGTATGTCTCAAAAATAAAAACAAAAAAAAGGGGTTGGAGGGGCTCTTGACAAACTTACTTAATAGGGTTCTTTGCTAAAACTGGATTTGAGCTGGGTATAGTGGTGCACACTTTTAGTCCCAGCTACTCAGGAGGCTAAGTCCAGGGTTGGAGGGGCTCTTGACAAACTTACTTAACAGGGTTCTTTGCTAAAACTGGATTTGAGCTGGGTATAGTGGTGCACACTTTTAATCCCAGCTACTCAGGAGGCTAAGTCCAGAGGAATGCCTGAGGCCAGGAGTTCGAGGCTGCATTGTGCTATGATTGTACCTGTGAATAGCCACTGCACACCAGCCTGGGCACCATGGGAAGACCCTGTCTTTTTTTTTTTTTGGGGACGGAGTCTTGCTCTGTCGCCTAGGCTGGAGTGCAGTGGCCGGATCTCAGCTCACTGCAAGCTCCGCCTCCTGGGTTTACACCATTCTCCCGCCTCAGCCTCTCCAGTAGCTGGGACTACAGGCGCCCGCCACCGCGCCCAGCTAGTTTTTTTGTATTTTTTAGTAGAGATGGGGTTTCACTGTGTTAGCCAGGATGGTCTCGATCTCCTGACCTCATGATCCGCCCGTCTCGGCCTCCCAAAGTGCCGGGATTACACGCTTGAGCCACTGCGCCCGCCCGGGAAGACCCTGTCTTTCAAAAAACAGTAAATACAAGTAAAACTGGGTTTTAGAATAAAGTGCACAGGTGGGCCTAGGTCAAGGTCAGGAGCCTGACTAAAGTTTGGTCAAGCAGAGAATCTCTATCAGTCTCTTCTCTTCTCTTTTTTTTCTTTTTTTTTTCTGTCTTGAGACAGAGTCTCGCTCTGTCACCCAGGCTGGAGTACAGTGGCATAATCTCAGCACACTGCAACCTCCACTTCCCGGGTTCAAGGGATTCTCCTGCCTCAGCCTCCGGAGTAGCTGGAACTACAGGTGCGTGCCACCACACCTGGCTTATTTTTGCATTTTTAGTAGAGATGGGGTTTCACCATGTTGTGCAGGCTAGTCTCAAACTCCTGACCTCAGGTGATCTACCCACCTCGGCCTCCCAATCAACTAGCCAACCTTCCTTCCTTCCTTCCTCTCTCTTTCTTTCCCTCACTCCCTTTCTTTCTCTTTCTTTTTTCCTTCCTTCCTCTTTTTTTTTTTTTGAGACAGGGTCTCACTCTGTCACCCAGACCAGAGTGCAGTGACGCCATCTAGGCTCACTGCAACCTCCGTCTCCCAGGCTGAAGTGATCCTCCCACCTCAGCCTCCAAAATAGCTGGTACTACAGGGTGCATGCCACCACGCCCAGCTAATTTTTGTTTTTGTTTTTGTTTTTGTAGAGACGGGGTCTTGCCATGTTGCCCAGACTAGTTGCCTCTCTTTTCTTTCCTTTGCACAATTTAAGTCTATTTTTTCATTCAATCGCCTTTTATTCTTTAAGGATAAAGAATCATCTGTTGGGCCTTGGTAGCAGAGAATATTCACTGGATTGTTAGCGGTCAAGAATTTAATAAGGGGGAACTTCTATGAAAATAAAGAAAAATAACGATTAATAGAAACCCAGTTTCTGAATCTAGAGGGCAGTGAGTCAATAAGATTTTTAGATGTTGGGCTTGAGGATAGCAACCCAATGGATTTCCTGGTTTAGAGTTTGAATGTCTCTGGTAATGACATTTGGTGTTTCTGATGAAGTTTCTGATTGGTCCACCCAGTAGCAAGCACAAAGTTGATTTCTTTTAAGTTTGTATCACATTTTCCAGCTTTGGCTAGCAAGGCTCTGGGAAAATGAGCAGTTTTAATATTTTGTGACTCTAAGCCATAAGGGTGGAAAAAAAATTGGAAATAATAGTTTGGAGAGTTATAGCCAGATACTGAAGGAAACTAGAAGAATTTAGGATCCAGGTCAGTCTGCAGATAGACCTCTAAGACGACGAACAAGACTAGAATTTTTTTTTTTTTAAATTATGAACGGAGTTTCACTGTTGTTGCCCAGGCTGGAGTGCAATAGCACGATCTCAGCTCATTGCAACCTCCGCCTCCTGGGTTCAAGCAATTCTCCTGCCTCAGCCTCCCAAGTAGATGGGATTACAGGCACCTGCCACCACGCCCAGCTAATTTTGTATTTTTAGTAGAGACAGAGTTTCACCATGTTGGCCAGGCTGGTCTTGAACTCCTGACCTCAGGTGATCCGCCTGCCTCGGCCTCCCAAAGTGCTGGGATTACAGGTATCAGCCACTGCGCCCGGCCAAGACTAGAATCTGATAATCACGAGGATGTTCTACAGTTTTCCATTAAAACTATACTGTCTCTAAAATCACCCTTATTTTTATTAAAGATGATCAAAGGCTGACTTGTTTGCAAAGTAAGTCTAATCATTAAACTTGGCCTCATTATTTATGTAAGTATAGCAAGAATAGTGATTGATTTTGATCTTAGGCTTTTTATTTTTATTTATTTTTTGAGACAGAGTCTCACTCTGTTACCCAGGCTGAAGTGCAATCGCGTGATCTCGGCTCACTGCAACCTCTGCCTCCCAGGTTCAAGCGATTCCCTTGCCTCAGCCTCCCAAGTAGCTGGGATTACATGCGCCCACTACCATACCCAGCTAATTTTTTGTATTTTTTAGTAGAGATGGAGTTTTGCCACGTACGCCAGGCTAGTCTCGAACTCCTGACTTTAGATGATATGCCCACCTTGGCTTTCCAAAGTGCTGGGATTACAGGCATGAACCACTGCCCCTGGCCAGAATCTTAAGAATCTGAGAATCTTAGGACAGCTTTCTTCGGTTCCACAATTCTTCCATCCTCCTTGTGTGACCTTGTATTCATGTTGTATCCACTGTCTCCACAGTGGCATACATGACAAACTGAAAGCTCCTGGACTGCTTGGTGTTTGGATCTCTCATTACTACACAATCTGAGGGCTCCCCATTGTTTAAAATGGCTCCTCAGGCTCTCTCATCAGTTCCCCCCCCTTCCCCTCCCCTCTTTCCTCTCCCCTCCCCTCCCCCTTTTCTTAGAGGTAGTCTTGCTCTGTCGCCCAGGCTGGAGTGCAAGCGTGAGATCTTGGCTCACTGCAACCTCCGCCTCTTGGGTTCAACGATTCTCCTGCCTCAGCCTCTAGAGTAGCTGGGATTACCGGTCATGCCATCACGCCCAGCTAATTTCATCAGTTGTTTCAAAGCCCAGTTCTCTGCTGAAGAGCTTCCATAGGTGTTCAGCGTCACAATGACAATGAAAGGAGAGACTTTAATTTTAATTTTTAAAAATAGAGACAGGGGTCTTGCTATGTTGCCTAGGCTGGTCTTGAACTTTCGGCTTCGAAGCAATCCTCCCATGTTAACCTCTCAAAGTGTTGGGATTACAGGTGTGAGCCACTGTGCCTGTCCAGAAGAGAGACTTTCAGGATTCTTCCTCAGTGGGTTCATAGGGAAAGGAATAAACGAAGTAACATATCTCTCAAATGGGACGTTTAAAAGCCCTTTGGCCGGGAGCAGTGGCTCACGCCTGTAATCCCAGCACTTTGGGAGGCCGAGGTGGGCGGATCACGAGGTCAGGAGATCGAGACCATCCTGGCTAACACGGTGAAACCCTGTCTCTACTAAAAATACAAAAAATTAGCCAGGCGTGGTGGCGGGCACCTATAGTCCTAGCTACTTGGGAGGCCGAGGCAGGAGAATGGCGTGAACCCGGGAGGCGGAGCCTGCAGTGAGCCAAGATCACACCGCTGCACTCCAGCCTGGGCACAGAGTGAGCCTCTGTCTCAAAAAAATAAAGAAATAAAGAACGCGCAATGTTAACCATAAAATGGAATGAGTTTTGATACATGCCACAACATGCATGAACCCTAAAATCAATGTGCTAAAACAAAGAAAATCAACACATAAAAGGCCACATATTGTATGATCCTCTTTATAGGAAATGTCTAGGACAGTATAGACAGAAATGTTAGTGGTTGCCTGAGACTGCTAAGAGCAGGGATTAGGGGGCTATTGGTTAACAGGTATGGGTTTCTTTTTCGGGTGATGTAAAGGTTCTTGAAGTAGTGGTAGGGATGGTGGCACAACCTTCTGACTATACTAAAAGCCACTGAATTGTACTTTTTTTTTTGAGACGGAGTTTCGCTTTTGTTGCCCAGGCTGGAGTGCAGTGGCGTGATCTCAGCTCACTGCAACCTCCGCCTCTTGGATTCAAGCAATTCTCTTGCCTCAGCCCCCTGAGTAGCTGGGATTACAAGCATGTGCCACCACACCTGGCTAATTTTTGTATTTTTAGTAGAGGTGGGGTTTCACCATGTTGCCCAGGTTGGTCTTGAACTCCTGACCTCAGGTGATCCACCTGCCTCGGTCTCCCAAAGTGCTGGGATTACAGGCATGAGCCACCGCGCCCGGCCTCAATTGTACTTTAAGATATTTTAAATAGTGAATTGTATGTTAAGTAAATTTTATCTCAATTTTTAAGATGAGTTAAAAATGTCACAGGGTATAACTAGTTCAACCATTGTGGAAGACAGTGTGGTGATTCCTCAAGGATGCATAACTAGAAATACCATTTGACCCAGCCATCCCATTACTGGGCATATACCCAAAGGTTTATAAATCATGCTGCTATAAAGACACACCTACACATAGGTTTATAGCGGTACTATTCACAATAGCAAAGACTTGGAACCAACCCAAATGTCCATCAGTGATAGACTGGATTAAGAAAATGTGGCACATATACACCATGGAATACTATGCAGCCATAAAAAAAGATGAGTTCGTGTCCTTTGCAGGGACATGGATGAAGCTAGAAACCATCATTCTGAGTAAACTATCTCAAGGGCAGAAAACCAAACACCGCATGTTCTCACTCATAGGTGGGAACTGAACGAGAACACTGGGACACAGGGGGTAACATCACACAACCCCCGTGATCTCGGGGTGGAGGGAGGGGGGATAGCATTAAGAGATATACCTAATGTAAATGACGACGGGTGCAGCACACCAACATGGTACATGTATACATATGTAACAAACCAGGACGTTGCTCACATGTACCCTAGAACTTAAAGTATAATTTAAAAAAAAAAAAATGTTACAGGGTATATCCTTTCTCCCAAATAATGGAACGAGGTTAAAAAAAAAAAAAAAGGAAAACATAAAATGGCGCAGGCCTGATTCGGATCACGTGACCGCCATTTCTTTCCTTCCCACCCAGAGGAAAGCCCTTCCTTCAGAACAAGCGCAAGACATATAGCCCGGCGGCTCATTGTTAAGCGAGGCCAAGGCAACCCTTAGGCGCGCTCTATTTCTCCCTCCGTAGCGAAAGGGCCAGGCGTATTGAGCCGTCAGGGGAGCGCGCACGCAGAACGTCAGCCAGTAAGCGCCGTTCCTCCGGGAGATGTGGAGGAGGGGAGCGGCGTGGAGGAAGAGGGGGAAGTTGGCGCATGCGCCTAAGGCTGACGGGTTTGAAATGGCTTCGATGTTAGCCGGGACCCGACTCAGGTGAAGGTCTGGCCGCGCGGTTGGAGCGGTGGGCGGCGAAGCCGGGGGTCTTAACATTCTGTCGGATCTGTGGACGGGCCAGGAGCGATCTTTTGGGTAGCTCGGCGGCCCTGGGCGGCGACGGTGGGGCTCTTGTGGGACTGGGACGGGAGGGACGCGGTCCCTTTTGTGCGGGTCGGAGCAGGCCCGGCGCGGCCAGCCCCTCCCCCACCACTCGGCACCTCAGGTGCCCCCAGCGCCCCTCAGCCTCGGCCTGGCGACTCCTCCGTCCGCCGCCCATTGCTCCCGAGTCGCTGCAGTTGTACCCTCCTGGCCTCTCGGCCCGGGACATCGTGGCGGCTCCCGGCGGCGTGGGTCTTGGGGAATAGAAGCTTTATCCGTGCGTGGTAAACGAGCCCAGGGATCTCGAGTGTCGTGGGGCGGTGGGTTCCGCCTTCCGTCGCCGGTGGCCGGCACGGAGCTGGGACTGGAGGAAGATGGACGGCCGGGCTCCGGCCCTTGAGGGTCGCGGGGGCCGAGGATGGGGTGCGCGGGTAGAGAATCTTCGCCTTTTCTGGTTTGTCTTGGGGGGAGGGGTTTTCCCAGTGGTTCTTTAAGGGACATCCATTATCTCAACGGCTTTTTCCCTCGAGATCGGGGATGGAAAAGAAGCCTCCCAAGTTCCTTCTCTACTCTGAAAAGTAGAGATGTTCGTTATTTAAATGATATCCTTAAATACCTGTGATGGGGGTCTTGTCCCAATATCCGTTATTGGTTTTAACATTACCGTGGCCTCACTCCCCAATTCATTGCCAGAAGAAACACGTAGGCTGTATTTCCTGTAAATATAAAAGTTGTGAACTTTTTGTTAACAATTGGGTAGATACAGCAGATGGTCTTCCGTTTAAATGTGACAATTTGTAGTCCCAGAAAGGAGTGCTTTTTGTGAGTCTCCCCCTAATGTTATCTTGTAAAATAGGGCACTCCTGGTGATCCACTTGATGTAAAATGTTTTTGCTGCATATTGGATGTTCATTTGCCCTTTTTCTACTTAGAGTTATTTCTACTGAAATCTGCGAAGACGTCCTTGACACATTAAACATTTCTTTCTATTATAATATCCTTTTGTGATATCTGTAACTTGGTTGGACTCTAAAATGTGGATCCTTTTCTTGATAGATCGATGCTATAGAAGACAAACAAGGGAAGGTTTTTTTCCTTTTGCATCATGGCTCAGTTTGGAGGACAGAAGAATCCGCCATGGGCTACTCAGTTTACAGCCACTGCGGTATCACAGCCAGGTCAGGCTTCTAAATACATGTACTGTAAATGTTTGTGGGAAACTTGTTAAAACTAGGTGAATTAGGGCCGGGGGTGGTGGCTCCCGCTTGTTATCCTAGCACTTTGGAAAGCCGAGGAGGTGGATAACGAGGTCAGGAGTTCGAGACCAGCCTGGCCAACATAGTGAAACCCTGTCTCTACTAAAAATACTGAAATTAGCCGGGCCTGGTGGCACGCCCCCAAAATCCTAGCTACTCAGGAGGCTGAGGCAGGAGAATCCCTTGAACCTGGGAGGCGGAGGTTGCAGTTAGCCGAGATCGTGCCACTGCACTCCAGCCTGGGTGAGAGAGCAATACTCCATCTCAAAAAAACAACGTCTCAAAAAAACAAAACAACATGAATTAGGCTGTTCTGATATTCTGATACTGTAAAGTATTTGCAAATTGTGAATTCATTAACTTTCTCTGAAGTTCCTTTTTAAAATCCATAGATAACTAACAAAAAAGCTGTTTTACATAGCAGTTTGGACAGTTTTGTAGTTTTTTAATACCTTAGATTAACTTTTAATTGATTTAATTGTGTTAGAGGTTAGCCACTCATTCGCATATACTGTATTTGGCATGTTAAGTTGTCAGTATTCATGAGTTATATTTAAAAGTAAATGTAGGCTGGGCAGAATGGCTCATGCCTGTAATCCCAGCACTTTGGGAGGCTGAGGTGGGCGGATCACTTGAGGTCAGGAGTTCAAGACCAGCCTGACCAACATGGAGAAACCCTGTCTCTACTAAAAATACAAAACTGGCTGGGTGTGGTGATGCATGCCTGTAATCACAGCTACTTGGGAGGCTGGGGCAGGAGAATCGCTTGAACCTGGGAGGTGGAGGGTTGCGGTGAGCCGAGATCGGCCACTGCACTCCAGCCTGGGTAACAAGAGCAAAACTCAATCTCAAAAAAACCAAAATGTATTTAGGCTAGGTGAGGTGTCTCATGCCTGTAATCTCAGCATTTGGGAGGCCAAGGTGAGCGGATCACCTGAGGTCAGGAGTTTGGAGACCAGCCTGGCTGACATGGTGAAATCCTGTGTCTACTTAAAAAATACAAAAGTTAGCTTGGCATGTTGGTGCATGCCTGTAATCCCAGCTACGCGTGAGGCTGCAGCAGGAGAATCACTTGAACCAGGGAGGCAGAGGTTGAGTGAGCTGATATTGCAACGCTACACTCCAGAGTGGGTGATAAAGGGAGACTCTCCAAAAAAATTGAGATGGAGACCTTGCCTTGTTGCCCAGGTGAGTCTTGAACTTTTGGGCTCAAGCGATCCTCTCATCTTAGCCTCCTAAAGTGCTGGGCTTACAGGTGTGAACCACCAGGACTAGCCAGTTTTTTGAATTTAAAGTTGAAAAACTGGGCCGGGCGCGGTGGCTCAAGCCTGTAATCCCAGCACTTTGGGAGGCCGAGACGGGCGGATCATGAGGTCAGGAGATCGAGACCATCCTGGCTAACACAGTGAAACCCCGTCTCTACTAAAAAATACAGAAAAAAAGCCGGGCGATGTGGCGGGCGCCTGTAGTCCCAGCTACTCGGGAGGCTGAGGCAGGAGAATGGCGTGAACCCGGGAGGCGGAGTTTGCAGTGAACTGAAATCCGGCCACTGCACTCCAGCCCGGGTGACAGAGCGAGACTCCGTCTCAAAAAAAAAAAAAAAATAAAAAAAAATAAAGTTGAAAAACTACCTAGTGGTATGTACCTGTGGTTCTAGCTATTCAGGGAGGTTGAGGTAGAAGGATTGCTTGAGCCAGGGAGGTCAAGGTTGCAGTGAGCCATGATGGTGCCATTGTACTCCGGTCTGAGTGAGACCTGGTCTCAAAAAAGGTAAAGAAAAAGAAAGAAAACCAACTCTAAAGAATTTAGTTGGCCGGGCCTGGTGGCTCATGCCTGTAATCCTAGCACTTTGGGAGGCCGAGGCGGGTGGACCACCAGGTCAGGAGATCGAGACCATCCTGGCTGACACGGTGAAACCCGTCTCTACTAAAAAAAACACAAAAAATTAGCTGGGCGTGGTAGCGGGTGCCTGTAGTCCCAGCTACTCGGGAGGCTGAGGCAGGAGAATGGCATGAACCTGGGAGGCGGAGCCTGCAGTGAGCCGAGATCGTGCCACTGCACTCCAGGCTGGGTGAGACAGTGAGATTCCATCTCAAAAAAAAAAAGAATTTAGTTACTAGACAAAGGAAAAAGATAGTTGTACAAGCTGCTGAGCACAGTGACTCACGCCTTGTCACCTGAGGTCGTGAGTTCAAGGCCAGCCTGACCAACATGGAGAAACCCCATCTCTACTAAAAATACAAAATTAGCTTGGCATGGTGGCACATGTCTGCAGTCCCAATTATTCGGGAGGCTGAAGCAGGAAAATCGCTTGAACCCGGTGGAGGTTGCGTTGAGCTCAGATTGCACCATTGCACTCTAGCCTGGGCAACAAGAGAGAAACTCCATCTCAAAAAAAAAAAAGGTAGTTGTAAAAGCAGTAAAAGAACATTTACGTTTTCAAAATAAAATCAACAAGGCCTGGTGCAGTGACTCATTGTAATCCCAGCACTTTGGGAGGTGCAGGTGGGCATAGCACTGAGGTCAGGAATTCGAGACCAGCTTGACCAACACAGTGAAACCTCCTCTCTACTAAAAATACAAAAGTTAGATGGGCATGGTAGAGGTTGCAGTGAGCCAAGATGGCGCCACTGTACTCAAGCCTGAGCAACAGAGCAAGACTCCAGCTCAAAAAATAAAAATAAAAATAAAGTCAACCAAATGTCATTTTCAAGGTAAATGGAAAATGTTATTGAAACTTTAAATAAATTTCTTCCCAAACTTTTTAGGAAGAATTTTTTTTTGGTTATTTTTTGACTTATTTATTAAATCTTGAAAGCTTTAACTCCTGTAGCTTCAGATTTTTTTACTTGAATTAAGCCAGTTGTGTTTAGGGATTTCAAATAAGTTTCCCAAGAATTTTACAGAATGAGATTTTGATTGCCTTTTAATTTGAATATATTTTTATTTTTGTTATATCTCCTACTTATTCTTTGCTGTGTTTTACTTGCTTACTGTTTTTTAATTCGAGGTCGGTTTTGGAGACACTGTGATCTTCTGACTTCAGTATTCTAAAATATGGTGGAAATGATTAGTTATCTTGGTGACCTTTCTCCTTAAAGACGTGGAGGCCTGGCACAGTGGCTCATGTATGTAATCCCAGCACTTTGGGAGGCTGAGGCAGGAGAATCAGTTGCATCTAGGAGTTCAAGACCAGCTTGGGCAATATAACGAAACACCATCTGCAAAAACTCAAAAATTAGCCAGGTGTGGTAGAGCACGCCTGTAGTCCCAGCAATTGGGGAGGCTGAGGCATGAAGATTGCTTTAACCTTGGGAAGTCTAGGTTACAGCGAGTTGTGATAGTTCTACCATGTTCCAGCATGGGTGACAAGAGTGAGACCCTGTCCTAAAAAAAAAAAAAAAAGAAATGGGTACTTCAGGGTTTTGTTTTATTTATTTATTTTTTTTGAGACGAAGTCTCAGCTGTTGCCCAGGCTGGAGTGCAGTGGTGTGATCTCAGCTTACCCCAACCTCCACCTCCTGGTTTCATGCGATTCTCCTGTCTCAATCTCCCAAGTAGCTGGGATTACAGGCATGTGCCACTATGCCCCACTAATTTTGTATTTTTAGTATAGACAGGATTTCTCCATTTTGGTCAGGCTGGTCTCGAATTCCCAACCTCAGGTGATCCGCCTGTCTTGGCCTCCCAAACTGCCGGGATTACAGACGTGAGCCACCGCACCTGCCCTGGGGTTTGATTTTAATGAATCCTGATTCGGGAGATTGAAGGTCAACAGTTATATCTGCATGTAAATGAAATTTATATGAAATTATTATGGATATATTTAATTCAGATCCAAGTATTTCAATTTTTTTTTTTTTCACTATAATGATGGGGTTTCAGTAATTTGCTCAGGCTAATCTCGAACTGGACTCAAGTATCCTCTTGCCACGGCTGGCCCAAGTATTTTTTTTCTGTGTTAAATAATGGGAAAACAGGAATTGACTTAATTTTGAGGATAACAGGAATTATTAGTAACTACTATGTCCAGAAGCAAGTACTGTGTACTCATACTTTGGCAAATTAAGCATGTTTTAGCTGGCTTTTACTGCATATAATTTGTTTTACATTCATATGTGTATTATGCCAATAAAATAGCTATTATAGTAAAATTATATTGTCTGTAGTTGTTAACATTTGTATTATTACTATTTGAATGTATGTTATAGTCTTTTTTTTTTAAGATAAAGGAGACATTGAAGGTTTATAAAACTTGTCAAAGGCAAAGTCAGTAGTAAATATAGGTGTCTCCTTTCCATATTTAGCAGTAGATATTCCAAACATAAATGATGAGAGGCTAAGGTGAGAGGATCACCTGAGTCTAGGGAGGCTGACTCTGCAGTGAGCCTTGATCATGCCCTTGCACTCCAGTCTGGGCAACAGAGTGATAACTGTGTTTCAAAAAAAAAAAGGCAGCTATTGAAATATGCCAGCTATATTAGTATTCTGTTGTTTTGTTGTTGTTGTTTGGTTGGTTGGTTTCTTTGAGACAGCATCTTGTCTGCCAGGCCGGAGTATAGTAGTGTGGTGTGATCATGGCTCCCTACAGCCTCAACCTCCTGGACCCAAGTAATCTTCCTGCCTCAACCTCCCAAGTAGCCGAGACTATAGGCACATGCCACTATGCCTGACTCATTTTTTGTTTATTGAGACAGGGTCTCCCTGTGTTGCCCAGGCTGAACTGGACTCAAGTGATCCTCTCACCTTGACCTATTGGGATTGCAGGCGTGAGCCACCACACCCAGCTTGCACTTTATACTTAGATAACTGCATCAATAGTTATCTCTTGCTTACAGCTTTCATGCCAAATTATCAGGCCCCTTCTTGCCGCCGTTCTTTTTTTTTTTTTTCTGTTTGTTTTTGAGACAGAGTCTCCCTCTGTCTCCCAGGCTGGAGTGCAGTGGCGCCATCTCTGCTCACTTCAAGCTCCACCTCCCAGGTTCATGCCATTCTCCTGCCTCAGCCTCCTGAGTAGCTGGGACTATAGGCACCCGCCACTATGCCTGGCTAATTTTTGTATTTTTAGTAGAGATGGAGTTTCACCATGTTAGCCAGATGGTCTCGATCTCCTGATCTCGTGATCCTCCCACCTCGGCCTCCCAAAGTGCTGGGATTACAGGCGTGAGCCACTGCGCCTGGCTCTTGACATTCTTAAACCTTTGTATCCTAATCCACAGTGCTTACCCACAGATCCTCACTTCCCTAAGGAAGCTTTTCTCTTCCCATCTCTGGCTTGATGGTGATACTCTATCTTTAGTATTATTTTAAATTCTAACTGCTTGCTTTTATTTGTTTTTCTCTCTTAGTTACTATATATGATACTTCTTATTTTTCCTCCAGCTCCAGTGTATCCATCAGATGTGACGTTCCTAAAACATAATTTCTGTCAAAATCACAGAATTTTGGCTGGGCATGGTGGCTCATGCCTGTAATCCCAGCACTTTGGGAGGCCAACGCAGGCAGATCACAAGGTCAGGAGTCTGAGACCAGCTTGGCCAACATGATGAAACCCCGTCTCTACTAAAAATACAAAAATTAGCCGGACATAGTGGCAGGCGCGTGTAATCCCAGCTATTCGGGAGGCTGAGGCAGGAGAATCACTTGAACCTAGAGGCGGAGGCTGCAGTGAGCCCACATTGCGCCATTGCACTCCAGTCTGGGCGATGAGCAAGACTCCCTCTCAAAAAAAAAAGAAATCACAGAATTTTTTTCAAAGCTGGATCAGACCTAAACTAGATTTTTTTCCTTTTTTTGAGTTAGAGTCTCACTCTCTCACCCAGGCTGGAGTGCAGTGGCACGATCTGGGCTCACTTCAATCTTTGCCTCCCAAGTTCAAGTGATTCTTCTGCCTCAGCCTTTGGGATGGTAGCTGGGACTACAGGTGCATGCCACCACTCCAGCTAATTTTGTGGGTTTTATTTTTAGTAAAGATGGGGTTTTGCCATCTTTCCCAGGCTGGTCTTGAATTCCTGAGCTCAGATAATCCGCCCATTGTGGCCTCCCAAAGCTAAGCTACATTCTTTTTTTTTTTTTTATTTGAGACGAGTCTTGCTCTGTCGCCCAGACTGGAGTGCAGTGGCCAGATCTCAGCTCACTGCAAGCTCCGCCTCCCGGGTTTACGCCATTCTCCTGCCTCAGCCTCCCGAGTAGCTGGGACTACAGGCGCCCGTCACCTCGCCCGGCTAGTTTTTTGTATTTTTTAGTAGAGACGGGGTTTCACCGTGTTAGCCAGGATGGTCTTGATCTCCTGACCTTGTGATCCACCCGTCTCAGCCTCCCAAAGTGCTGGGATTACAGGCTTGAGCCACCGCACCTGGCCAACTGCATTCTGTCCCAACTTAATTCTCTAACAGATGAGGAAATTGAGGACAAGGACGGTGAAAAAAATTTGTTAGGTCTCACAGGAGGTCATAGCAGAGTCAGTGTCAGGACCTCAGAATTGTGGTTCATTTTATCTTCTATTTCTTCATTCTCACATTCATCTGCAAAAGTATCTTCAAGGAGTTTTAGAATACAGTTCAGATTCTAGGGTGGTATTCAAGGTTTTATTTTTCTGGCCCTATTTTTCATTTCTCTCACCCCTTGAAATATATTCTTAATATTTACCCTATTTTTTCATATCCTACCTGAAGTGCTGTGATACATCTTCAGTGACAGCCATTCTTGGGACTAGAACTTTTAGTTTTGAAAATTTCTGTTGTGTAAAAAGACATTGAGATAAATGGCCAGTGACTCACCAGTCAATGACCAGTCAATCAAATCTTTAGCCCTTAGATCAATTATCTTATTTTTTTGATCATGGAGTCTCGTTCTGTCTGCTCAGGCTGGAGTCTGTCTCACTCTGCCTAGGCTGGAGTTCAGTGGCATGATCTCAGCTCACACTCTAACTTCCGCCTCCAGGGTTCAGGCAATTCTCCTGCCTCAGCCTCCTGAATATCTGGGGCTACAGGCTTGCCACCATACCCGGCTGATTTTTGTATATTTAGTAGAGACAGGATTTCGCCATGTTGTCCAGGCTGCTCTCGAACTCCTGACCTCAGTTGATCCACAGGCCTTGTTCTCCCAAAATGCTGGGATTACAGGTGTGAGCCACTGTGCTCGGCCTTAGATCAATTATTGAATATAGAAGTACCTTCAGTATATTTGATGAAAAACATTTACATGTGTATCTGTATTTAAACCAGTAAAATATGGAGGTAGATTTACCAGATTCAGACCAATTCTCACCCATTTCATATATTTTTTTAAACATCCATTTCATTTTTTGATTTTTTTTTTTTTTAATCTTTTTAGCTAAGGGAAGAAGACATCCAAAAATAAACCTGGAGGGTTATTTTTGGTTGTTTTTGTTTGTTTTTTGAGACAGGGTCTCACTTTGTTGCCCAGACTGGTCTCAAATTTCTGCCTTCAAGGGATCACGTAGCCTGTGAATGGTGTCTTCAACTGCCTAAGGGGATTGACCAACAGTTATTTGAATTGTAGTAAGAAGAGGCTATTGCCAAGATCACTAGTCATCACTTCCAAACGACTTCTGAGAGCAGAAGAGCTGTCATCTGTTATAACGTTATAGAAAGTATAAGAACCTCATATAACAATAAGGCTTTTCTTTTTCCTTATAGAATAGCACTGTCCAGGCCGGACGCGGTGGCTCTCACCTGTAATCCCAGCACTTTGAGAGGCCAAGACAGGTGGATCGCCTGAGGTCAGGATTTCGAGACCCACCCAGCCAACCTGGTGAAACCCTGTCTCTACTAAAAATACAAAAATAAGCTGGGCGTGGTGGTGGGCGCCTGTAATCCCAGCTACTCGGGAGGCTGAGGCAGGAGAATCACTTGAACCCAGGAGGCAGAGGTTGCAGTGAGCAGAGATCGCACCATTGCACTCCAACTTGGGCGACGGAGCTGGACTCTGTCTCAAAAAAAAAAAAAAAAAAAAAAAAAAAGAATAGCATTGTCCAATAAGTAGAACTTTTCTTTTTTTTAAAATTTTTTTATTAGTATACTTTAAGTTCTAGGGTACATGTACACTACGTGCAGGTTTGTTACATATGTGTACATGTGCCATGTTGGTGTGCTGCACCCGTTAACTTGTCATTTACATTAGGTATATCTCCTAATGCTATCCCTCCCTCCACCCCCTCCCCACAGTAGGACCCGGTGTGTGATGCTCCCCTTCCTGTGTCCAAGTGATCTAATTGTTCAGTTCCCACCTATGAGTGAGAACATGCGGTATTTGGTTTTCTGTTCCTGTGATAGTTTGCTGAGAATGATGGTTTCCAGCTGCATCCATGTCCCTACAAAGGACACGAACTCATCCTTTTTTATGGCTGCATAGTATTCCATGGTGTATATGTGCCACATTTTCTTAATCCAGTCTGTCACTGATGGACATTTGAGTTGATTCCAAGTCTTTGCTATTGTGAATAGTGCCGCAATAAACATAAGGTAGAACTTTTCTATGGTAATGAGCATGTGCTATATCTGTATTGTATAATATGATACCCACTAACTACATGTGATTATTAAGCCCCTGAAATATACTTAGTGTGACTGAGGAACTGAAATTGTAATTTTATGTTAATTTTTATTAATTTAAATGAAGCAGCCACATGTGTTTGGTGGGTAGTAAATTGGACAATACAGTTATATAAGATCATAACACTTGTAGTACGTTATATTTGTTTATTTATTTATTTATTTTTTTGAGACAGAGTCTCGCTCTGTCGCCCAAGCTGGAGTGCAGTGGCCGGATCTCAGCTCACTGCAAGCTACGCCTCCTGGGTTTACGCCATTCTCCTGCCCCAGCCTCCCGAGTAGTTGGGACTACAGGCGCCACCACCTCGCCCAGCTAGTTTTTTGTATTTTTTAGTAGAGACGGGGTTTCACCATGTTAACCAGGATGGTCTCGATCTCCTGACCTCGTGATCCACAAGTCTCGGCCTCCCAAAGTGCTGGGATTACGGGCTTGAGCCACTGCGCCCGGCCAGTACGTTATATTTAAAATATTATTTTGTAGCCAGGCGTAGTGACTTACTCTTGTAATCCCAGCACTTTGAGAGGGTCACTTGATTCCAGGAGTTTAAGACCAATGTGGTGGCACATGCTGGTAGTCCCTCAGGAGGTTGAGTCAGGAGGATTGAGCAAAACTCTGTCTAAAAAAAAAAAATACAAAAACGTTTCTTGGGTCAGTTTGAAATTTTGAATTTTAAAGTCTTTAAAAATTTATTTTTATTCTCTTCTTCTTTTTTTTTTTGAGACGGAGTCTCCCTCTGTCGCCCAGGCTGGAGTGCAGTGGCGCGATCTCGACTCACTGCCAGCTCCGCCTCCCAGGTTCATGCCATTCTCCTGCCTCTGCCTCCCGTGTAGCTGGGACTACAGGCGCCCGCCACCGCTCCCGGCTAATTTGTTTTTGTATTTTTAGTAGAGACAGGGTTTCACGTGTTAGCCAGGATGGTCTATATCTCTTGACCTCGCGATCCACCTGTCTCAGCCTCCCAAAGTGCCGGGATTACAGGCGTGAGCCACTGCGCCTGGCCTAAAAATTTATTTTTAGAGCAGGGTCTTACTATGTTGCTTAGGCTGGATTTGAACTCTTGGGCAGAAGCAGCCCTCCTGCCTTAGGCCCCTGTGTGCACCAACATGCTCCACAAGATTTTGAATTTTATTCATTGTTTCAGAAATATGAGTCACCTTTTTTTTTTTTTTTTTTTTTTTACTGAGATGGAGTTTAGCTCTTGTCTGTCGCCCAGGCTGGAGTGCAGTGGTGCAATCTCGGCTCACTGCAACCTCTGCCTCCCGTGTTCAAGCGATTCTTCTGCCTCAGCCTCCTGAGTAGCTGGGATTACAGGCACGCGCACCACCACACCTGGCTAATTTTTGTATTTTTAGTAGAGACGGGATTTCACCATGTTGGTCAGGCTGGTCGCACACTCCTAACCCGGTGATCCACCCATGTCGGCCTCCCTAAGTGCTGGGTTTACAGGCGTGAACCGCTGCGCCCAGCTCCTCTTTTGTGTTTTAATTATACCTTGTGGTCAATAAATAATTATGTTAATAGTATATTATAACATGACTGTTTTAGTCGTATGAAACTGATTGTAGTTTTTTTAAAAATAATATATGTATACATATTTATTTATTTATTTTTTTTTGAGATGGAGTCTGGCTTTGTCGCCCAAGCTGGAGTGCAATGGCGGGATCTCAGCTCACTGCAACCTCCGTCTCCTGGGTTCAAGCGATTCTCCTGCCTCAGCCTCCCGAGTAGCTGGGGCTACAGGCACGTGCCACCATGCCCAGCTAATTTTTGTATTTTTAGTACAGACAGGGTTTCGCCATTTTGGCCAGGATAGTTTTGATCTCTTTACCTCATGATCCACCCGCCTCAGCCTCCCAAAGTGCTGGGATTACAGGTGTGAGCCCTCGCGCCTGGCCAAAAAAGAATATATTTTTATCCTTAAAGGTGGTTTCAGAAAACTTAGCCCTTACTGTTTTTAATTTAATTTTTTGAAACGGGGCCTCACTCTGTCACACAGGCTGGAGTACAGTGGTGCAATCACGGCTCACTGTAACCTTGATATCCTGGGATCAGGTGATCCACCCACGTCGGCCTCCTGGGTAGCTGGGACTACAGGTGTGTGCCACCATGTATTACCAATTTTTTAATATTTTTCCTAGAGACAGGGTTTTTTGTTGTTGCCCAGTCTGCCCTCAAATTCCTGGGCTCAAGCAGTCTGCTCACCCTGGCCTCCCAAATTGCTGGGATTACAAATATGAGCCACTGTGCCTGGCCTAAATTTTATTTAGCAGATAGCCTGTGGTCATTTAGGTCTCATTTCATTTAGTTATTTGTGATATAAATACATAGTGATAAGTATCTATTGTGATTGTGGTATGGGACCTTTGACAATCATTGAATGAGGTAAAAGTAAAGGATCAGAGTGCTTCAACATGTATAATTGGAAAAGATCTTCAAATAACATGTGTTTGGCTGTTTATGTGTGTGAGGGAGATTAAATCAGAGATTAATAACTTTGTACTTTGCAGATGACAGAATTACTTGCAGAATGTTGATTCTTTTTTTTTTTTTTTTTTTTTTTTTTTTTTTTTTTTTTTTGAGGCAGAGTCTCTCTCTGTCGCCCAGGCTGGAGTGCAGTGACCGGATCTCAGCTCACTGTAAGCTCCGCCTCCCAGGTTTACGCCATTCTCCTGCCTCAGCCTCCCGAGTAGCTGGGACTACAGGCGCCCGCCACCTCGCCCGGCTAATTTTTTTTTTGTATTTTTTAGTAGAGACGGGGTTTCACCGTGTTAGCCAGGATGGTCTCGATCTCCTGACCTCGTGATCCGCCCGTCTCGGCCTCCCAAAGTGCTGGGATTACAGGCTTGAGCCACCGCGCCCGGCCAGAATGTTGATTCTAATATTTCACATTGAGTGCCGAATGCATGTATAAAAATATTTAAGGATAGCTTCTCAAATGTCCACAAAGGGAAGCATTAATAAATATTTAATGAAATACACTTCATTGAAACTAAAGTCTCAAGTACAAGTGATTTAGAAAAGAACTGTTACATATTTATAAAAGATATAATCACATTCACAGTGATTTCACAAAATTTGAATAAGTACCTAGTGGTGTGAAGCAGCTACTCTACTGCAGTGTAAATTATCTTCCCATCAATTTTTCCTAGCAGTCAAACTCTTTATTACCCGTTAAATTGTCTTTTTGTTTTGTTTTGTTTTGTAGAGTCTTGCTCTGTCACCCAGTCTGAAGTGCAGTGGCACAATCTCGGCTTACTGCAACTTCTACCTCCTGGGTTCAAGCAAGTACCTCAGCCTCTGAAGAAGCTGGGATGACAGGCATGGGCCATCACGCCTGGCTAATTTTTGTATTTTGAGTAGAGATGGGGTTTTGCCATGTTGGTCAGGCTGGTCTCGAACTCCTGGCCTCAAGCAATTTACCCACCTTGGCCTCCCAAAGTGCTGGGATTACAGGCATGAGCCACAGTACCTAGCTGAAATTGTCTTGTTTCTAACTCATCACATGGACTGTCAGGTATAGAAAAGAGATGTGTGGGTATTGGATGTCATCTCACCTACTTGGTTCTGGACTGTGTTATGCTGCCAGAATACAGAACACCCGGAAAAATTATAAGAAAAAATAGACATTCTGTGATTTTGGCTCTGAGCACTTCTGCTGTGGCAACTGTCAATACTTCCAGGATTGTGGGAGTTGGTACCAGCAGAGTAAAACAGCAAATCTAAGGCTGTGGTTCAGGTGTATGAAAGTGATGTTATGATACTTACACTTGAATCACTGATTTTAAAATGTCAAATGCAGAACATGCCAATTTAAATTTATTAACATGCCAATTTAGATTATTAGAATTTAAAATACTTTTAAAATAATTTTAAAATAGAATTTAAATAGTTAAAGATAAATAAATAAATAATTAAATAATTAATTAAAGAATTTAAAATAATTTTTCCTAGGGTCTTGTTCCTATTTACATGATAATTTTTTTTCTATTGCCAGAACAGTTTTGTTTGTTTGTTTGTTTGAGGCAAAGTCTTGCTCTGTCACCCAGGCTGTAGTACAGTGGTGCCATCTCAGCTCACTGCAACCTCCGCCTCCCTAGTTCAGGCTGTTCACCTGCCTCAGCCTCCTGAGTAGCTGGTACTACAGCTGTGCACCACCATGCCCAGCTAGTTTTTATATTTTTAGTAGAGACGGGGTTTCACCATGTTGGCCAGGCTGGTCTCAAACTCCTGTCCTCAGGTGATCTGCCCGCCTCAGCCTCCCAGAGTGCTGGGATTACAGGTGTGAGCCACCATGCCCCGTCAGAACAGTTGTTCTTAACCTTTCTTGGGTCTATATATAATCCTTTTGAAAATCGAATGACAGCTATGCATTTATCTTCCATTTTGCATACAGTTTCAGGAAATTATCCTACCTTTTAGAACCTATGCGCTATCCAGGCATGGTGGCGTGTGACTGTAGTCCCAGTTGCTTGGGATGCTGAGGCGAGAGGATTGCTTGAACCCAGGAGTTCAAGGCTGCAGTGAGCTAAGATTGCACCACCACCTTCCAGCCTGGATAACAGTGTGACTACATCTCTGAAAAAAAAGTGATAGAACTTGTGCCCTACATTTTGATACACTATTTTTTCTGTATTCTCATTGCAGTTAACCTCATTTTGAATTAATATTGGTGTTAAGATATTCCCCAGGTCTTTCTATTTAAATTCATTTTGTTGGTCCTTATTTTATCCTTTCTCCCTACCTATGACATCTGACTTATCTTAAAAATAGTTAAAAGAGAAAATAGGCCAGGCACAGTGGCTCATACCTATAATCCCAGCACTTTGGGAGGCCAAGTTGGATGGATTGCTTGAGCTCCGAAATTCAACACCAGCCTGGGCAACATACTGGGACCCTATCTCTACAGAAAATATCAAAAATTAGCCAGGCATGGTGGAATGTACCTGTAGTCCCACCTCCTCAGGAGGCTGAGGGAGGAGGATGACCTGAGTTCGGGAGGTTGAAGCTGCAGTGAGCCAAGATTCTGCCACTGTACTCGAGCCTGTGTGACAGAGTGAGACCCTGTCTCAAAAAAATAAAAATGAAAAAATGAAAAATTTAGTGTTGTAATGATTAGCACTGTGTATTTAGGGCATTTGTAAAGTTTTCTTTTCACTGTAGATTCTTCTCTTTCTTTAAATTTTGAAATTTTGGTTTTGGCCTGAAATCCCAGCACTTTGGGAGGCACAGGCAGAAGGATCACTTGAGGCCAGGACACTTGAGACCAGCCTGGGCAATATAGCAAGACCCCATCTCTATTATAATAAGAATTTTTAAAATTTACTTATTTTTTATTTTTGTTGAGATCAAGTCCCACTTTGTCACCCAGGGTGGTGTGCAGTGGCATGATCTTGACTTACTACACCTCCCGGGTTCAAGTGATTCTCCTGCCTTAGCCTCCCGAGTAGCTGGGATGACAGGCTCACGCCATCACACCTGGCTAATTTTTGTATTTTTAGTAGAGACAAGGTTTCACCACGTTGGCCATGCTGGTCTCAAACTCCTGACCTCAGGTGATCCACCCTGCTCAGCCTCCCAAAGTGCTGGGGTCACAGGCGTGAGCCATCACGCCAAGGTTTTTTTAAAAACATTTTTAAAAATTATTGTTTTTGCAGATGATAATTTTGAATTTTTAAAGATTCTAAATATGATTCCTAGGATTTTGTTTCTTTTGTTATTTTTTGTTTTATTTTAAATGAAATTAGACTTTTTAAATAGTTGATAATAAACTTCAAACTTTGAACGAATTTTTGTGATGTTCAAGAGTAGGGTACCTTCCTTTGATCGGTTTGTTAAAGCTCTTCATTCTGTTTTTATAAAGCACAAATTGTTCTTTCTATAGAGTTAATAACTAATAGTTATAAAGCAGCATTTTTTTCAGACTGTTTTCAGATACAAGCAAGACAGTTTGGGGAAGGATGTGTTCCATGAGCAAATACTGGTTTTTATGGCCTCTTGGTTTTTTCCCCCTGGATACCATTGAGAAAATTGGGCTGATGCCTGTAATCCTAACACTTCGGGAGCCTAAGGAAGGAGGATCACTTGAACCCAGGAGTTCAAGACCAGCCTGGGCAACATTAATGAGATTCCATTTCTTTTTTTTTTTTTGACACAGAGTCTGACTGTGTTACCCAGGCTAGAGTGTAGTGGTACGATCTTGGCTTACTGCGGCCTCTGCCCCCCCGGTTTAAGCGATTCTCGTGCCTCAGCCTCCTGAGGTATAATTCAGTTTAATTCAACTAAATTACGTAAAGTAGTTACATAAAGCATAAACACATTTAATTCCTGCGTTTAATTCAGTTTCCTGAACTTAGCCTTAGATCCCATTTTTTTCAGTATTTATTGCCCCAGGGAGCTAGTGGTTGTTTTTCTAGGGGATATGTTTTTGGGAAGTTCAGTGCTAGACCATAATTTTTTTTTTTTCTTGAGGCGGAGTCTCGCTCTGTCTGCCCAGGCTGGGGTGCAGTGGCCGGATCTCAGCTCACTGCAAGCTCCGCCTCCCGGGTTTACACCATTCTCCTGCCTCAGCCTCCCGAGTAGCTGGGACTACAGGCGCCCGCCACCTCGCCCGGCTAGTTTTTTTTTTTTGTATTTTTTAGTAGAGACAGGGTTTCACCGTGTTAGCCAGGTTGTAGACCATAATTTTTACCTAAAGTTTCTGCATTTAATGGAATTGGGTAAAAGGATCAAGTAAAACCTTTATCATATTCTCAGTGTGTAGCTATCTCTAAGCATACATTAAACATTTAAGTACCAAAGTCTATCATTTTGAGTCCCTCTCCCCAATTATTTGGCCTTAGCAAATCATCATTTTAAGTCACTACATGGTGAAATGTTTAATTTCTCAGTACAGTAGTGTACACTAACTAAAACCTCTTGGTGGCCAGTTGTGGTGACTCACACCCGTAATCCCAGTACTTTGGGAGAATGAAGCAGGTGGATTGCTTGAGCCTAGGAGTTCAAGACCAGCCTGGGAGACATAAGGGGATCCCTTCTCTACCAGAAATTTAAAAATTCGTAGGATGTGGTGGCTTGCACCTGTAGTCCCACCTACTCCTAAGGTTGAGGTGGGAGGATCACTTGAACCTGGGGAGGTCAAGGCTTCCATAAGCTGTATTTGCACAACTACACTGCAGCCTTAGTGACAAAGTGAGACTGTGTCTCAAAAACACAAACCCTTTTTGTGCCTTTTTTTTTTTTTTCTTCAATATTGAGAGGTAGAGTTTCACTCTGTGAAAATCCCTCATAGGATTATGGCTCACTGCAGCCTGGAATGTCTGGGCTCAAGTGATCTTCTCATCTCAGCATCCTGAGTAGAATGGTCCTCCTATCTCAGCTCCCTGAGCAGGTGGGGCTACAGGTACCTGCCTCTGTGTGTGGTTTATTTTTTAAAATCTTCATAGAGATGAGATCTCACTTTGTTGCCCAGGTTGGTCTCAGACTCCTGGGCCCAAGTGATCCTCCCACTTCAGCCTCCCAAAGAGCTGGAATTACAGACATGAGCCGCCTTGTCCAGCCTACATTTTTTTCTTCAGAGACTAGACAAGCATTATAATGAGAAGGGGAAAAGAGTAGAACAAGGAGTTTAGTCAGTAACTGAACAACCAGTTTAGGTAACTCATTACCTTTGGACCAGGCTTTTTGTGCTTAAGTGTTTTTGTCTGTTTTCTTTTTCTTTTCTTTTTTTTTTTTTTTTTTGAGATGGAGTCTCACTCTGTTGCCCAGGCTGGAGTGCAGTGGTGATCTCAGTTCACTGCAACCTCCGGCTTCCAGGTTTAAGCGATTCTCCTGCCTTAGCTTCCTGAGCAGCTGGTACTACAGGCATATGCCACCATGCCCAGTTAATTTTTGTATTTTTAGTAGAGACAGGGTTTCACTGTGTTGGTCAGGCTGGTCTCGAACTCCTGACCTCAGGTGATCCTCCCACCTTGGTTTCCCAGAGTCCTGGGATTACAAGCATATGCCACTATCCCCCAGCCAGTTTTAGTCTTTTTTAAAATTAGAAATTTTTCCTGACATGTAAAAATCCTATGTATTTATGGTATACGTAAACAATACCAAAGTTTTATAGATATATATAAAGTCTTGATGTATATATATGTCATGGAATGGCTAAATCAAGCTATTTAACGTGCATTACTTCACATACTTTCGTTGTGAGAAGACTTAAAAGTCTGCTCTCTACTCAGTGTTTACATATATAGTGTATTGTTATTAACTGTAGTCAACATGATGTTCACTGGGTATCTTGAACATTCCTCCTAATTGAAACCTTTGACCAATGTGTGCCCCATCCTGCCCTGGGCCCCACAGCCTCTTTTAACCACCATTTTACTCTGTTTCTCATCGTTTGACTTTCTTACACTCCACATAGGAGATCATGCAATATTCTTCTTTCTGTGCCTGGCTTATTTCACTTAACATAATGTCTTTCAAGGTTCATACGTGGTGCAAATTACAGGATATTCTCCTTAAGGCTGAATAGTATTCCCCTGTGGATATATACCACATTTTCTTTATCCAGTTGTTCACTGATGGACACTTAGGTTGATTCCATATCTTGATTATTGTGAATAGTGCTGGAGTGAACATGGGTTTGCAGATATCTCTTCTGTGTACTTTTTTCATATTTTTTATATTCTTCATAATCTTGATTTTTATGTTTTCCTTTTTGATTTCATTTTAGCTGCACTGGGTGTTCAACAGCCATCACTCCTTGGAGCATCTCCTACCATTTACACACAGCAAACTGCATTGGCGGCAGCAGGCCTTACCACACAAACTCCAGCAAACTATCAGTTAACACAAACTGCTGCATTGCAACAACAAGCCGCAGCTGCAGCAGCTGCATTACAACAGGTAAATCTTTAATAGGTCTAATTATTTGATGTAGAAAACTTTATGAAATCTGAGTAGCTAGCATTGCTACCTTCATTTGATAGGTAGTGAATAATTATGTGTTTTTATTATGCTTATTTATTTTTCTGGTGATGAATGTTATATCTGACCAGCATATATAGGGAAGAATAGTTGGGCCAGGCATGGTGGCTCATGCCTGTAATGCCAGCATTTTAAGAGATTGAGGTGGGAGGATCGTCTGAGCCCGGGAATTTGAGACCAGCCTGGGCAACATGGTGAGACAGCATCTGCAGAAAAAACGAGAATTAGCCAGCGTGGTGAAGGACACATGTGGTCCCAGCTGCTTGGGAGGTTGAGGTGGGAGGATTGCTTGAGCATTGGGAGGTTGAGGCTACAGTGAACTGAGATTGCACCACTGCACTCTAGTCTGGGAGGCAGAGCAAAACCGTGTGTCCAAAAAAAAGAGTAGTTGAATAGTCAAAAATTTTAAGTCCTTAAATTGGGCCATTCTTATAACTTAATTACGTGAATAAGATTTACTTCTTTTTGGATCCCGGAGTATAAGTAATCACAACTTTATTTACTTTAGATGAAGTTTCACTGTTCCAGAAAATTTATCTTTATTATTTTTATTTTTATTTATTTTTTTGTTTTATGAATCAATGCCATGCCAGAACAGAAAGTTTATGTTTAGTGTAGTTGTATGTATTTCTATGTATATCACTTTTTGAGAATGAATAAATTTAGTGTCTATTTTTCTTTGAAAAACATTTTTTTAATCTTTCAGCAATATTCACAACCTCAGCAGGCCCTGTATAGTGTGCAACAACAGGTTAGTTTATATTTTCCATGTTAAAAACTGATTTTAAAATAGCCATTTGCTCCAAAGTTCAATTGATAGAGAGTTTTATTTCTATCAGCTACCTTAACATGCGATACGAATTTTTTGGGAGGGGCTGGAGTAAATCAGGTAGGAAAAAAGGAATGTCTACAAGGGTGAGGGAGATAGGAGGGTGGTCCTAACTACCCAAATCCTTAGTCTTTGTTGCATGTTTCTAAGAAAGTATGAGGAGGCTGGGCATGATGGCTCACGCCTGTAATCCCAGCACATTGGGACGCCGAGGCGGGCGGATCACCTGAGGTTGGGAGTTTGAGACCAGCCTGACGAACATGGAGAAACCCCATCTCTACTAAAAATACAAAATTAGCCGGGTGTGGTGGCGCAGGCCTGTAATCCCAGCTACTCAGGAGGCTGAGACAGGGAGGCTGAGGGAGGAGAATCGCTTGAACCCAAGAGGCAGAGGTTGTGGTGAGCCGAGATCGTGCCATTATACTCCAGCCTGGGCAACGAGAGCAAAACTCCATCTCAAAAAAAAAAAAAAAAGGGTGCAGAGAATAATCTGGAAAGAACTACCCTTTGGACTGTTATGCTCCTGTCTGGAACCTTTGGGCCAGCTCTGCTGAACTAGACCACATGTGAGAATGAAAGCTCCTTTTGCTACTTGAAACCTAAACCTTGTACAGACTTTCAGCCTTTATTTATTTTTTTTATTTTTAAAAATTTTTGTCACATTAACACCTACTACAGCCTTTATTTCTTTAAAGGAGTAGGGCCTCCAGCCCCCTTTTTATTAATCAAATTGTGTATAGAAATCAAAATATTAAAATAGAATTGTTCAGAATGGGAGAAAGCTGGCCCAGCACAGTGGTTCACGCCTGTAATCCAAGCACTTTGGGAGGCCAAGGCGGGAGGACCACTCGAGGTCAGGAGTTTGATACCAACTTGGCCAACATGGTAAAACCCTGCCTCTACTAAAAATACAAAAATTAGGTGGGCCTGGTGGTGCACACCTGCCAAAAATTAAAATAAGCAGAAAGTGGAAGAAAGCCTCCCTTTATAGTTCACACTTCTATTCCCTAGGCACGTTTGAACAATATGGAAGCTCCTTATTTAGACTAAAAGCAAGTTTCATTGGCCCCTTTTCCTTAGACATATTCTCTAGGAACTGTCAAGGGAAGAGAGTTTGCCTTGCTGAAATACAGATATGCTTTAGCCTAAGCATGTCCCTGGAAAGGATTTGGTCTCATTCTTTTTTGAGACTGAGTTTCGTTTTTGTTACCCAGGCTAGAGTGCTATGGCACAATCTTGTCTCACTGCAACCTCTGCCTCCCGGATTCAAGCAATTCTCCTGCCTCAGCCTCCCGAGTAGCTAAGATTACAGGCGCACGCCACCAGGCCCGGCAAATTTTTTCTATTTTTAGTAGAGACGGGGTTTCACCATGTATCAAACTCCTGACTTTGTGATCCACCCGCCTTGGCCTCCTAAAGGGCTGGGATTACAGGCGTGAAGCACTGTGCCCGGCCTCATTCTTTTTTTTTTTTGTGGCTGCAGAGGCTTCTTAATTCATAACTTCTTTGTCCCTAGATCCATGGCCCAGTTTAATCCTTGACTTAAGCCCCTTGAGGCTTCAGAAGCATTGCATTTTCCCAGAAGACCTCAGTATTTCACTAGTAATTGCTTTAAACTTCTTAAAAACTGACAAGAGATTGGTCTCAAATCAGATGTCTTGTTTTTAGAATACCTTCCAACTTATTTTAGTGCTTGTATGAAATACATTATTAAAGATGATAATGAGTGAGGCTGAACCTTGCAAAAATTGTGATACTCATTCTGCCTTTAAAAAATGGCACTACTTGGCCGGGCGCGGTGGCTCAAGCCTGTAATCCCAGCACTTTGGGAGGCCGAGACGGGCGGATCACGAGGTCAGGAGATCGAGACCATCCTGGCTAACACGGTGAAACCCCGTCTCTACTAAAAAGTACAAAAAACTAGCCGGGCGAGATGGCGGGCGCCTGTAGTCCCAGCTACTCCGGAGGCTGAGGCAGGAGAATGGCGTGAACCCAGGAGGCGGAGCTTGCGGTGAGCAGAGATCCGGCCACTGCACTCCAGCCTGGGTGACAGAGCCAGACTCCGTCTCAAAAAAAAAAAAAAAAAAAAAAAAATGGCACTACTTAACTATTCTTAACTTACAGAAAAATAGTATTTTGATATGATTTAATCTCTAATCCATGTTGACTCCAGGTAAACTGAATGTTTTGAATTACAACCTCATACAGATTATTTTACCTTAGCCTAAGTCAAATTTATATTTCAGAATTTTGAAATTTCTCCTTTCATACTAATTCCTTTTACTTTCTGGTAGTAGTACACTTTGCTATTACAGAAAAACCATACGTCAGAGTATGTGGTCCTTCATGGTCTCTGTGCCTATGGCAAATTGTCCATCAACAGCACTTCTCATTTTAGGTATATATCTATGAATTGGATCGATGACCAGTGATCTTTTTTGAAACAAGTAGCATACTGATGATATTGAGTTATTTCTGTAGCATGGTAATCTTCGCTTTTAGAGATTTTTGTGGGGTTTTACTGTGGATGCTATTCCTAGGAAATAATAACAATAACAAAAAAATCAGGTTCTGTATTTTTATTAATAAAAGTAGTTAAGTGCCTATCATTGAATGAGTTACTTATATATGAGGTCTGCAGTTGTTAGAAATAATTGTAGGAAATTTTATACCTAGTGATCTCTGTTACTTTTCACATTTTTCTTAATAATAAGATAACTGGGCTGGGTGCAGTGGCTCATGTCTGCAATCCTATCACTTTGGGAGTCCAAGGCAAGAGGATTGCTTGAGCTCAGGAGTTCAAGACTACCCTGGGCAACATAGTAAGACCTCGTTTCTGTTTAAAAAAATAAAAATAAGTAGAATAACTTATAGGAATTATTTATTTTATAAATCATCTATGAAATAACAGTTCTGATTGACCCTTTTCTGTGTGTGTTTATTTTTCTATTTTCAGTTACAGCAACCCCAGCAAACCCTCTTAACACAGGTTAGTTGGTATTACTTGATTGGTTTTGGATATCTGAATGAACAATAGACTAAAGCTTTATTCCTATTCTACTTTTTCTTTCACAGTTTAGTTACTTGTTAGATTCACCTAATAATTTAGGAATATAATGCTAAATAAAGGTAGAAGTATGCTATTTTATCTTTGATGGTTTCTCATTGTAGGTTCAGCTGTGATACAGTTTGAATAAATACGAGGTTTTCTTTTATTTATTTATTTTGAGACAGAGCCTCCCTCTGTTGCCCAGGCTGGAGTGCAGTGGTGCAATCTTGGCTCACTGCAAGCTCTGCCTCCCGGGTTCAAGCGATTCTCCTCTCTCAGCTTCTTGAGTAGCTGGGATTACAGGCGCCTGCCGCCATGCCCGGCTAATTTTTTTATTTTTAGTAGAGATAGGGTTTCACCATGCTGGCCAAGCTGGTCTCGCCTAAGGTCCTGACCACCTGCCTTGGCCTCCCAAAGTGCTGGGATTACAGGTGTGAGCCACCACGCCCGGCTGAGGTTTTATTTTAAACTTAATACTACTGACTTTTCATTAATACAGATTTTTGTAGTCGTCGTCTTGTGGAAAATTTCTGCACGTTATTTCCACTTTAGCAGGGAAAGTTATTGTGTGACATTATCTGCTTAATTTTTCAGCAACATTAAAAAGTTTTGAACTTTTGTTAGTGCTACCTTAGGCTTTGCATACTATTTATTACACCTTTCACATACTCTTTTTCTATTTTTACAATCTTGAAAGTGTAAAAAGTGTTCTTGGCTTATAAACTATGTAAAAACAGCCTATAGGCTGTCTTTGGCCCATGGGTCATAGTTTGCTGATCACTGGTTAATACATAGAGTGAAATACTATGTAGCTGTTAAAGTAAAACTTCTTTGTGTACTGATATGGAATGATATTCCAGATAATCTGAGGTAGAAGTAAAGATACAGTCTAGTATGTATTATATGCTTCCATTTATCTATATGCATATTCGAATAAAACATCTCTAGGAGGCTTTACACTAATAATTAGGACAGTGATTGCTTCAGATTTAGGGAACTTCATAGCTGAGGAGCAGGGATAGGAGAGAAGCTTTTCACAGTATAACCTTTGGTACCATATTTTTAGTCTTGAATCTCTTACTTGTCTTTTAAAAATATACTTGAATTGAGCAATCAACCTGTTTTTATTAAAGAACTACAGTTGGTTAACACCTAACTCATATTTTCAATCATCAACAAAGTAGAATTTCCAAATTAAGTAGAAAAACTATAGAAGTTCTTTTGTTCAAATGCTATTTCCCTAAGTGTACCCTTAACACATTACTAGTATCTTAAGATATTAAAGAAATTTCATGAGAAAATAATTTTGTGGTCAAAGTTTAAGGAATGCTGAGTTCCTTTACTATACTTAGGATTTTCCTGAGCCTTTATTATGCTAGTATAGCTATTATATTAGTAAGAACACTCATCTGAGGGATCTTGATGAAATAGGCTAAAAATAATTTATAGTTTAATTTTAGACCTGACTCTCAAGATGTACATGTATATCTTCTAACATAATATGAAAAGTTTAATATTCTGGGTTAGTTTTAAGTAGTCATACTGAGTTTTTAGATGATTTCAAATCATTGCCTTAATTTGATGTTGATTTTGTTTTATAGCCAGCTGTTGCACTGCCTACAAGCCTTAGCCTATCTACTCCTCAGCCAACAGCACAAATAACTGTATCATATCCAACACCAAGGTCCAGTCAACAGCAAACCCAGCCTCAGAAGCAGCGTGTTTTCACAGGGGTGGTTACAAAACTACATGATACATTTGGATTTGTGGATGAAGATGTATTCTTTCAGCTTAGGTAAACTTAATTAGGTCTTGTCATATGGCTTCTTACATTTACCATAAAACACCTGTTTAGTTGTGGCAGAAATTACATGTAGCCCAGGCTGGACACAAGTCGTGCAATCTCAGTCGACTCACTGCAGCCTCTGCCTCCTGGGTTCAAGCAATTCTCTTGCCTCAGCTTTGGAGTAGCTGGGATGACAGGCATGCACCACCACACTCGGCTAATTTTGTATCTTTATTAGAGAATGGGAGTTCACCATGTCGGCCAGATTGGTCTTAAACTCCTGACCACAAGTGATCCACCCGCCTCAGCTTCCCAAAGTGCTGGGATTACAGGTGCCCGCCGCCACACCCGGCTATTTTTTTTTTATTTTTAGTAGAGACGGGGTTTCACCATGTCGGTCAGGCTGGTCTCGAACTGCTGACCTTGTGATCCACCCATCTCGACCTCCCAAAGTCCTGGGATTACAGGCGTGAGCCACCATGCTTGGCCCTTTTTATTTTATGAGATGGGGTCTCGCTCTTTTGCCCAGGCTGGGGTCCGGAAGTGCAGTCATAGCTCACTGCAGCCTCAAATTCCCGGGTTCAAGGGATCCTCCTGCTTCAGCCTCTCAAGTAGCTGGGACTCTAGGTCCATGCTACCATGCCCAACTTTTTTTTTTATTTTTGAGAGCAAATTTCACTCTTGTTGCCCAGGTTGCAGTGCAATCTCGGCTCACTGCAACCTCCACCTCCCGGCTTCAAAGGATTCTCCTGCCTCAGCCTCCTGAGTAGCTGGGATTACAGGTGCCTGCCACCACGCCCAGCTAATTTTTGTATATTTAGTAGAGACAGGGTTTCACCACGTTGACCAGGCTGGTCTTGAACTTCTGACCTCAGGTGATCCACCTGCCTCAGCCTCCCTAAGTACTGGGATTACAGGCGTGAGCCACCACGCCTGGCAACTATTTTTTTTTTCCTTTTTCTTCAGATCTAGACATAAAGACTAATTTTTGAATTTTTTGTAGAAATATGATCTCACAATGTTGCCCAAGCTGGTCTTGAACTCTTGATCTCAGGTGATCCGTTTGGTTTTTAAAGTTACGGCATTAGAGGCATGAGCCACTGTACCTGGCCGTCTACTTTTACTTTTTCTTATTTTTTTATTTTGAAAATTTTAATTAATTTATGTATTTTGAGATGGAGTATCACTGTGTCTCCCAGGCTGCAGTGCAGTAGCGCAGTATTGGCTCACTACAACCTCTGCCTCCCAGGTTCAAGCGATTCTCCTGCCTCAGCCTCCCAAGTAGCTGGGATTACTCCTGCCACCACGCCCGGCTAATTTTTGTATTTTTAGTAGGGATGGGGTTTCGCCATCTTGACCAGACTGGTCTTGAACTCCGGACCTCATGATCCACCTGCCTTGGTCTCCCAAAGTGTTGAGATTACAGGCGTGAGCCACTGCGCCCGGCCTCTTTTATTATTATTACTTTTTTTGAGATGAGTCTCACTCTTGCCCAGGCTGGAGTGCAGTGTTGCAATATTAGCTCACTGCCACCTCCGCCTCTCAGGTACAGGCGATTCGTACCCAGCTAATTTTTGTATTTTTAGTAGAGATGGGGTTTCACCATGTTAGCCAGGCTGGTGTCGAACTGCTTAAGTGATCTGCCCACCTTGGCCTCCTAAAGTGCTGAGATTACAGGCGTGATCTACTGCTCCCATCCCCCAACTACTTTTTATTGCTATTTTATTTTATTTTATTTATTTATTTTTGTTTGAAACCGAGTCTCGTCTGTCACCAAGGCTGGAATGCAGTGGCACGATCTCAGCTCACTGGAACCTCTGCCACCCGGGTTCAAGTAATTATCCTGCCTCAGCCTCTTGAGTAGTTGAGATTACAGGTGTGGGCCACCACGCTTCGCTAATTTTTGTATTACTACTAGAGACAGGGTTTCACCATGTTGACCAGGGTGATCTTGAACTCCTGACCTCAAGTGACTTGCCCGTCTCCGCCTCCCAAAGTGCTGGGATTACAGGCATGAACCACCGCACCCAGCCCCATCTTTTTAAAGAGCTTTCCAGGCTTCCATTTCTGATATAGTTTACTGTTTATTTTTTTTGAAATACAGTTTACTTTAAAGTACTAACTATGTAAATCATTTTGGGGAGAAATCTATTTTAATTGTATTTATATTTAACTTTTAAAAAAATTTTTTTTTACAGTGCTGTCAAAGGGAAAACCCCCCAAGTAGGTGACAGAGTATTGGTTGAAGCTACTTATAATCCTAATATGCCTTTTAAATGGAATGCACAGAGAATTCAAACACTACCAAATCAGGTACAGAAAATATTGAGTTAGGTATTATAGAAGCTTGGTAAGTGAGTCTTCTAATTCACAAAGTTTTTTTTTTCTTATTCTTTCATTTTTTAATTGAAGAATCAGTCGCAAACCCAGCCGTTACTGAAGACTCCTCCTGCTGTACTTCAGCCAATTGCACCACAGACAACATTTGGTGTTCAGACTCAGCCCCAGCCCCAGTCATTGCTGCAGGCACAGATTTCAGCAGCTTCTATTACACCACTATTGCAGACTCAACCACAGCCCTTATTACAGCAGCCTCAGCAGAAAGGTATCTTTGCTTTTGTTTCAGATGAATGTGTAACTTTTTAGTTGTTAATATAACTATGCTTTTAATTTCAAAAATAGGCAGGGATTTCAAGAAAACTTGAAGCCTAAAGAATCCTGAATAGGACACATCTACTTCCATAGCTATGTGGAAGTATTTTTTTTTTTCTCTTAATGATAAGAAATTAAAAGATACACCCTTGTGGACTTAAATATCAAAACTATTAAATTACTTATTAAACCATACCACATCAAATGAATTTGCTGAGTTTTAAGTTTTTTTGCCAATTGATTGTTTGAAACTCCAGATGTGTTCTTTTTCACTCTGTCACCCAGGCTGGAGTGCTACTATCTGGGCTCACTGCAACCTTAGCCTCCCAGGTTCAAGCTATTCTTCTGCCTCAGCCTCCCAAGTAGCTGGGACTATAGGCATGTGCCACCATTCCTGGCAAATTTTTGTATTTTTAGTAGATACAGGGTTTCTCCACGTTGGCCAGGCTGGTCTCGAACTCCTGACTTCAAGTTTTCCACCCACTTCGGCCTCCCAAAGTGCTAGGATTACGGGCATGAGCCACCGCACCCGGTCCAAATGTGTTCTTATAAAAACAGTGTTTAAAATGATACATAGGGCTAGGTGCGGTGGCTCACACCGTAATCCCAGCACTTTGGGAAAAATACAAAAGTTAACTGGCTTGTGGTGGCAGGCGCCTGTAACCACAGCTACTCTGGAGACTGAGGCAGGAGAATCACTTGAACCCAGGAGGCAGAGGTTACAGTTAGCCCATATCACGCCATTGCACTCCAGTCTGGGTGATAACAGCGAAACTGTCTCAAAAAAAAAGAGAAAAAGATGACAGTTAGCCTTAGCTTAAAGAAGCCTACTTAATTGGCATTAAAAAGTGTAATTGTGACATGTTCTTTTTTTTTTTTTTTTTTTTTTTTGAGGCAGGGTTTCTCTCTGTCACCAAGGCTAGAGTGCAGTGGTGTAATCTTGGCTCACTGCAACCTCCGCCTCCCCAGCTCAAGTGATCCTGCTACCTCAGCTTCCTTGAGTAGCTGGGACTACAGTTGCACGCCACCCTGCCAGCCTAATTATTATATCTTTTGTAGAGACGGGGTTTCACCATGATGCCCAGGCTGCATTTTCTTTTTTGGAGACAAGGTATCGGTCTGTCACTCAGGCATGGGTGCAGTGGTGTGATTTCAGCTCACTGCAGCCTCGACTTCCTGGCCTTAAGCAATCCGCCCATCTCAGCCCCCCTCTAATTTTTGTACTTTTTTGTAGAGACAGGGTTTTGCCATGTTGCCCGAGCTGGTCTTGAACTCCTGGAGTCAAGTAATCTGCCTGTCTTGGCCTCTGAAAGTGCCGAGATTACAGGTGTGAGACACTGCTCCCAGCCTGCATTTTCTTTGTTATTGTAGATGATGATACATAGCAAAATGACAGATTACAGTGTAATGAGTTGTTTAATGAACACCTATGTAATCACTACTCAGGTCAAAAAAATACAACTTTGTGTCTGGTAGCAGGGCAGTGGCTCACACCTGTAATCCCAGCACTTTGGGAGACTGAGGTGGACGGATTGCTTGAGCTCAGGAGTTCGAGATCAGCCTGGGCAACATGGTGAGACTCCATCTCTACTAAAAATCCAAAAAATAGCCAGGCGTGGTGGTGTACACAGGCTGATGTGAAAGGATCACTTGAGCCCAGCGGGCGGAGGTTGCAGTGAGGCAAGATTACACAACTGCACTCCAGCCTGGGTGACAGAGCAAGACCCTGTCTCACAAATTGCACAACAACCATTTGTAACTCATTTTCTTTGATAATAGTTTTATTCTGTAAGTATGCATCCTTGTTTGGTTTCGAACATAATGTGTGATTCTACTTTTATGACATTTTGTGTGTGAGACTCCTTTTTTTTTTTTTGAGATGGAGTTTTGCTCTTATTGCCCAGGCTGGAGTGCAATGGTGCGATCTCGGCTCACTGCAACCTCCGCCTCCCAAGTAGCTGGGATTATAGGTGTCCGCCAACATGCCCAGCTAATTTTTTGTATTTTTAGTAGAGATGAGGTTTCACCCTGTTGGCCAGACCGGTCTCAAACTCCTGACTTTCAGGTGATCCACTCCCCTCAGGTTCCCAGAGTGCTGGGATTACAAGCATGAGCCACCATGCCTGGCTTATTCATCCTTCTTACTGCATCCAATTCTTGCTTTATGTTAGGTCTTTTCTTTTTTTACTGTGGCCTCATGGGTTTTTTATTTATCCTTTGTTTTATATTCAGTTGTTTTCTTTTTGATCCTTTATATGTATAGTTTGTAAGAATTTTTTCAAGCTGACTCCTGTGTCTTTTTATTTTTGAGATGGAGTCTTGCTGTGTCGCCAAGGCTGTAGTGCAGTGGCGTGATCTCAGTTGGCTGCAAGCTCCGCCTCCCAGGTTCACACCATTCTCCTGCCTCAGCCTCCCAAGTAGCTGGGACTACAGGCGCCTGCCACCACGCCCGGCTAATTTTTTATTTTTTATTTTTTTAGTAGAGATGGGGTTTCACCATGTTAGCCAGGAGGTTCTTGCTCTCCTGACCTCGTGATTTGCCCACCTTGGCCTCCCAAAGTGCTGGGATTACAGGCGTGAGCCACCGCACCCGGCTTCTCCTGTGCCACTTTTACAATTCCCCATGGAGTATTTCTTAAAGGAGATGTCCCAGTGAGGGTGTTCCAAAATTGAAAGCTCCCTATATGTTTCTGGGATGACAGGGACATGTAAAGGGAGATGAGCATAACAATGCATAAGAATCCTACTGGCATACACGTTTTTCCATTCATAATAAAAATCAGACCATACGGAACTAATTTTTTAGGAAACACAGTAGTGGAGAGATTTTTTTCCTGCTACAAACTGCAGAGCAGTAATTCAGATGATCACCATACTAGGCTTCCTACTAGGAATTAATATCATTGTCATAGACCAGCGTCAGAAAACTGTTCTAGTGGAGAGGTGTGGGATCTCATATATCATGTTATCAGTTGTGAAGAATGAAATTATTTGTGCTTGTGTTTATTTTCTGTGATGTGTAATAGTTCTGTCTACTTTAGAGATGTTTAATGTGAATCATTTTACTGAGGTTGAGCAAATTTTAAAGAAAAACACATTTTTTAGTCCTTATGGTGTGATCAGATGTTGAAAAGGGGAATGAGTATTTTAATCTATGTTGTAAAGGACTTAGTTACTTGTTCTAGTTACTCTGTCTAAAATACTTACAACTTCGCATATATTATACATCTTTCCATAAATTAAGTGTGCATTGTAGTAAAGAAGGTAAATTTGCACTATTCCTACCTGGAAATATTTATACTATTTCAAAATGAAATTGTTGATTTTCAATATTGGGAAGAATTCGTCAAGATAGTGCCCCACCTGGGCAACAGAGGGAGACCCTGTCTCCTCAAAGAAATTTTTTAAAAAATTAGCTGGGTTTAGTGGTGCATGCCTATGTCCCAGCTGCTTTGGATGTTGAGATGGGAGGATTGCTTGAGCCTGGGAGGTGAGGCTGCAGTAAGCCATGATTGCACTACTGCACTCCAACTGGGGCAATAGAGTGAGACCCTGTCTCAAAAAAAAGGTAATTTTTTTTTTTTTTTTTTTTAAACACAGTGTCTCGCCCTGTCGCCCAGGTTGGAGTTTAGTAGCACGATCTCAGCTCACTGCATCCTCTGCCTTCCGGGTTCAGGTGATTCTCCTGCCTTAGCCTCCTGAGTAGCTGGGATTACAGGAACGCGCCACCACGCCTGGCTAATTTTTTTGTATTTTTAGTAAAGACGGGATTTCACCATATTGGCCAGGCTGATCTCGAACTCCTGACCTCGTGATCCGCCCGCCTCTGCCTCCCAAAGTGCTGGACTTACAGGTGTGAGCCACTGCGCCTGACCTGACAGTACCTATTCTTTTTTTTTTTTTTTTTTTTTTGAGACACAGTTTTGCTTTTGCTGCCCAGGCTAGAGTGCAGTGGTACGATCTCAGCTCACTGCAGCCTCATCTCTTGGGTTCAAGTGATTCTCCTGCCTTAGGCTCCTGATTAGCTGGTATTACAGGCATCCACCACCACTCCCAGCTAATTTATGCATTTTTAGTAGAGACGGGGTTTCACCATGTCGGCCAGGCTGGTCTCAAACTTGACTTCAGGTGATCCACCCGCCTCGGCCTCCCAAAGAGCTGGGATTACAGGCATGAGCTACTGCACCCAGCCAGTACCTATTATTTGAAACTATATATTAAAGGCCAACTTTGAAAAAACAATTTTAGTGACTCTCAGTTATTTAACTTTGTTCATCTAATTTTATCAGGTACTTTTAAACTTTGTTTAGACACGCTAAACATTTTTTTCTTTTATCTTTTAAAGCTGGTTTATTGCAGCCTCCTGTTCGTATAGTTTCACAGCCACAACCAGCACGACGATTAGATCCCCCATCCCGATTTTCAGGAAGAAATGACAGAGGGGATCAAGTACCTAACAGAAAAGATGATCGAAGGTATATTTTCTAAAGTATACTGTGGATGGTGGCAATGGTTGTACAACAATGTAAGCATAGTTAATGCCACTGAACTATGTGCTTATAATATAAAATTTTAAAATGCTGAATTTTGTGTTATGTCTATTTTACTACAAATTTTAAAAAGTTAAACAAATATACTGTGGAATCTTGCTTATATTACCTACTCTACTTCGTTGAAGAGCTTTTCCATAATATTAGAAATATTAGTAATTTTAGAAAAATTTGCTTTCAGTCGTGAGAGAGAGAGAGAAAGACGTAGATCAAGAGAAAGATCACCTCAGAGGAAACGTTCCCGGGAAAGATCTCCACGAAGAGAGCGAGAACGATCACCTCGGAGAGTTCGACGTGTTGTTCCACGTTACACAGTTCAGTTTTCAAAGTTTTCTTTAGATTGGTAGGTTATTCCCCACCCATTGTTTTCTTGAGTTACTAATTTCATATAATTTGACAGAATATGTTACAGAGATATTTTTCTTGCAACATTGATTTCCCGACAGTTAGTGTTCTTCATGTAAGTGCAGAAATGCAATTTGAAATAACTTAATTCTCTACAATGCTGCATTATTTTTATATCCCCATGAAGGAAATCAACTGGTGTTGAAAAAGACAGCCCCTCAAGGAAATTCCTCTGTCATAAAGTTATTCCCCTAAAGATAGAATCAGTTAAGATCTAGACTTACTGATAACTTGAAGATCATGTATAGTCCATTGTATGTGATGAGGCAATAATACAGTAGTAAACCAATTATTTCAAGTTTAGCTGTGGCAGTGTAGTATAATAGAAACATAGATATGCATATATACTCACATACATAATGTATTCACATGTATAGTGTATGTGTATGTATATACATAAATATATTATTCACCCTTTGAATCAGAAGTCATGACAAATTACCAGGAGTTTCTTTTTTCTTTCTTTCTTTTTTTTTTTTTTTTTTTTTTTTTGAGACCTGTCACCTATGCTGGAGTGCAGTGTCGTGATCTCAGCTCACTGCAGCCTCCACTTCCTGGGTTCAAGCTATTCTCCTGCCTCAGCCTCCCTAGTAGCTGGGATTACAGGTGCTCAGCACCACACCCAGCTAATTTTTGTATTTTTAGTAGGGATGGGGTTTCACCATGTTGGCTAGGCTTGTTTCGAACTCCTAACCTCAAGCGATCCACCTGCCTCGCCCTCCCAAAGTGCTGGGATTACAGGTATGAGTCACTGTACCTGGCCAATTTACCAGGAACTTCTGATGTTTACCTGCAAAAAAAAGAAAAGGTAATATTAACTAGCAGAATTATTGTGAGGTTTAGTTCATGTATCCAAAGGACTTAACCCATTGTGTGGCAGTTGTATAGTCTCAGAAATTAATGGTGGGTTGTGGTGGCAACTTAGGTAATAGATGAATAGATGGAAAAAAAACAAATTGACCGTAAAACAGGAAAATCATTAAAACCAGCGTTCAAGGCTGTTTAGCTAAAAGCAGATAGCTGTATGCAATGCAGTGGCCTAAGATGATATTATTACATTTAAACAGAGTGATAATTACCATTCATAATACTTGCCTATCAGTGGTTAAAATTTCTGTATGTTCAGTTCTAGATTTAGTAACCCAGTGAATTTTAGTCAAGCCACTTAATGCCAAGAAAATTTTGCTTGGTGACTTTGCTTAATTATGTTACGTAGTTGGTGTTCATTTACTCTTACTTATGGTCAAATCAGCACCTACTTCTTATTTGTTTTTTTCTTCGAGATGGAGTTTCGCTCTTGTTGCCCAGGCTGGAGAGCAATGGGGCGATCTTGGCTCACAGCAACCTCTGCCTCCTGGGTTCAAGCAATTCTCCTGCCTTAGCCTCGCGAGTAGCTGGGATTACAGGAATGCGCCACCACACCTGGCTCATTTTGTGTTTTTAGTAGAGACAGGGTTTCACCATGTTGGCCAGGCTGATCTCAAACTCCTTGCCTCAGGTGATCCAATCACCTCAGCCTCCCGAAGTGCTGAGATTACAGGCGTGAGCCACCACGCCTGGCCCAGCAACTACTCTTCATTTACACTAGTTTTCTTCTTATAGCTGTTTACTGTTAAAAATCTGTAGTCTGCATATTTCAGAGAAACCAGTTGAAACCAACACCGCTTTCACAGCCTCAAAGATATTAAATAGGGGAGCTCTGATTTTAACCCATCTATTCTCAATATTGAATGCTTTTTTGGGAAGAGTTGATGCATAGGATATGAAATTGAACAGCTATTTAGCTTCTTCTAAATTAGACCTTCAGGGGCCAAGTGCAGTGGCTGATGCCTGTAATCCCAGCACTTTGGGAGTCTGAGGTGGGCAGATCACTTGAGGTCAGGAGTTCAAGACCAGCCTGGCCAACATGGTGAAACCCCGACTCTACTAAAAAATACAAAACTTAGTTGGGCATGGTGGTGAGTGCCTGTAATCCCAGTTTCTTGGGAGGCTGAAGCAGGAGAATCACTTGAACCCGGAAGACAGAGGTTGCAGTGAACTGAAATTGCACCACTGCAATCCAGCCTGGGTGACAGAGGGAGACTCTGTCTCAAAAAATAAAGAAAAATAATAATAATAAATTAGACCTTCACAGTTTAGTTTTACCACTTTGAAGTAAATTCCCAGAACATTAAATGGATCTCTTGCAAGTAAAAATGATTTTAAAGTTTCCATACTTCTCATTTGTAGTTGTATAAATCAAGATTTTCTTTCTTTTTTTTTTTTTTTGAGACGGAGTCTTGCTCTGTCACCCAGGCTGGAGTACAGTGGCATGATCTCGCCTCACTATAAGCTCTGCCTCCCGGGTTCACGCCATTCTCCTGCCTCAGCCTCCCGAGTCTCTGGGACTACAGGCGCCTGCTACCACGCCCGGCTAATTTTTTTGTGTTTTTAGTAGAGACGGGGTTTCACCGTGTTAGCCAGGATGGTCTTGATCTCCTGACCTTGTGATCCGCCCGTCTCGGCCTCCCAAAGTGCTGGGATTACAGGCTTGAGCCACCGCGCCCGGCCTAATCAAGATTTTCTTACACTAATATGTTTATAAGAAACTTCATGCCCATGAAATGATTTATTCTTACATCTTTTGTTTTATTATAAATTTTACTCCTGTGGGGTAAAACATGACTTCAAAAATTCTGGTGATGTGAAATTGGGAAACAATTATACATATTTCCTTTTTGTAACACTTCCTTAAAAACAAAACTCAGATACTTGTTTCACGTTTTTATTATTTTGACAGCAGAATCATATCCAAATAAAGTATAATTACAGGCCTGGCACTGGTGGCTCACACCTGTAATCCAGCACTTTAGGAGGCCAACGTGGAAGAATCACTTGAGGCCAGGAGTTTGAGACCAGCCTAGGCATATAGTGAGACCTCACCTCTACAAAAAGTATAAGTTAACCACATGTGGTAGTGCACCCGTAGTCCTAGCTATAATACTTGGAGGCTGACATAGAAAGATTGCTTGAGCCTAGGAATTCAGGTTACAGCAAGCTATGAGTATGCCACATTGTACTCTGGCCTGGGCGACAGAGCAAGATTCTGTCTGTAGATTGGATGGATGGATAGATGGATGGATGGATGGATGGATGGATAGATAGATTCTGTCTGTGGATAAAATAGGTAAATAGATAAATAGGTAGGTAGATAATAGTCTATTATCTGACAAGTTTATTGCTTTGTATTTATTTTCATACTTCAAATAAAGACATCTCTACATGTAGATTACTTCATCTTTCATACTTCTGCCTTTAGTTGTCTTTAAAAAAGACAATGTAGTTATCTTTTCGTCTTACATTATACTTTTAACAGACATCTCTTAACCTTTTGCCAGATTGACCTTTCAGTTCCTCTCTTTTAAAAACTCTACTTCTTAGGAAAAAGGAAATGATCCTTTAAAAAATCAGTACGAGATTTAAAAGACAAGAAATTTATGCCCTCTATACATAATAATCAGGTATGGATCTTAATCATTCACAGAGAAAGGGGTGTGGAGGTGCAGATAATCCAAGGAACATATGAATTTTCCTTTTGTGTGGATTTTTGTATTTAATTTTGAATGTAAGTATGGTTGATCTAGGAACTTACTATAGTAAAATAAAAGTTCCATAGTTTTTCTACACTCTGAAAACCTGACTGAGGGGCATACAGAAATACTAATTTGGTACCACTCTCATTGATGTTTTGTATCCTTTCAACGTGAACCATAATTTTCCAGTAATCCACAGTTCCAACTGAGGAAAACCTGCTTTTGTACAGATCTTTTCTGGAGCTGAGGTTCAAGTTATTTCAAAGGGTCTTCTGTAACAAAAAGTAACGAAATAAGGATAACACTGAGAATACTATTTATTCAAAACTTTGAGTATACAAATTTGAAAGTAATATTTTCATATGTCTCTATCCAAATCTATAGCTCATTGGTAACTGACTTTGTCCTTTTTCAGCTTACTTTTTACCATATGAAATTGTATTTGCTACAGAATCGAGTGAATGTTTGTGTAACCTTTTTATTAAGGCTCTTTACTCACTACTTATGTCTGTTTTTCAGTCCCAGTTGTGACATGATGGAACTAAGGCGCCGTTATCAGAATTTGTATATACCTAGTGACTTTTTTGATGCTCAGTTTACATGGGTGGATGCTTTCCCTTTGTCAAGACCATTTCAGCTGGGAAATTACTGCAATTTTTATGTAATGCACAGAGAAGTAGAGTCCTTAGAAAAAAATATGGCCATTCTTGATCCACCAGATGCCGACCACTTATACAGTGCAAAGGTTTGTATTCAACTGTGATATGCAGCTTAAATTTCTTAGCAGTTATTCATAATAAAAGGGTATGTAGAATTATCCTTCAGAAAGTGTTTGTTACGTAGACCCGAATACCTGTTTTCTTCTTGACTGCTTGATCCTATTTTGGTTATATAATTTAATTTAAGCTCTCTTTGCCTCATCTCTTGAGCTGTAAAACTAGTTATTCTAACATTTAAAATCTCATAAAAATGTGAAGATAAAGTTGATGTTAATGAGATATTTGGAATGTCATATGACTTCTGGTAGCCTCAGATAAAACTTAGTGTTAGATGAATGCACTAAATGTTAGTCTTAAGGGAAACATTCAGTATATTACGTATAGTCTACAGTTTTGTTTAAAGCATTGTTTGAGTGAAAAAGCATCCCTTCAAAAGTTAAAACTAAGTAATTATAAGGTATCTAGGCCTGGCGTGGTGGCTCATGCCTGTAATCCCAGCACTTTGGGAGGCTGAGGTATCTAATACTATTTCTGCTATATATACTTCCTATTTTTATTTAAAAATTTCAGACATCTAGTATGTAAAGATAATTAGTAGTGCTTCTCATTTTTTCACATTACTTTAGACTTTTGACAGGATTGAATTATTTGACTATAATAGGTAATGCTGATGGCTAGCCCTAGTATGGAAGATTTGTATCATAAGTCATGTGCTCTTGCTGAAGACCCACAAGAACTTCGAGATGGATTCCAACATCCTGCTAGACTTGTTAAGGTAAAAGGACACATTTGTTTTAACTTTAGATGTATTCACTTTGCTTAGCTGTAAGTTTGTACACATAAAATCTAAAACCCTACATTTTAATATGTGTTGATTAGTTTAATGACTAATTTCAGTATTAAGGCACCCAGAATTTAATGATGTAGATGTTTTTCTCATTGCAGATTATGACTATATCTCATTTGTACGCTACTAGTTCAACAGTCATTTTGATGTTTTATATTCGTAACATAGTAGAATCTTAGTGGTAATAGGATTCAGTGTCTTTGGATGTTGTTGAAGTTTGAATTATAGCTTGTTTCTTTAAAAGAACTCTATCTGAAGAAATATTTTAAAAGGATGAGTTATGATGTGTGTAAATCCTATTCCATTGCTGAAATGCAGTGTGGAACACAATGAACTGAACTCTTCCTTGACTGACAGATACCAGAGGTAGTAAAAATGGTATTGGAAAGGTTTGTACCTTTCCTTCTCAAGTATCTTATTTGTAATTTGACAGAGTGCGTAATATATGTAAATGATTCTTTGTTTTGAATTAGTTTTTAGTGGGCATGAAAGGCAAGGATGAAGCTATGGCCATTGGAGGCCACTGGTCTCCTTCGTTGGATGGACCAGACCCAGAAAAAGATCCCTCTGTGTTGATTAAGACTGCTATTCGTTGTTGTAAGGCTCTGACAGGCATTGATCTAAGTGTGTGCACACAATGGTAAGTACCAATTCATTTCTTGATTAGAAGTGTTTTACTAATAGTTTATGTAGTTGTTCTTGTCGATCAGCCTTTTCCCCTCGGCTTATTTTAGAATCCTGGTCATGCAGGTAATCCCAAAGGAAAATCCCCATTTGTAGCTAAAGTTTATATTTGGTGCCAAAATGTTTTGGGGAAAAAGGATTAAGAACTAATCAAAATAAACTGAAAATTTAAATGTTTTGTTATGTTGTACTTTGGAAGTTGGATGTATGTTGAAAATACTTTTCATTTCATGCATAGCTGGAGAAGATCGTCAAGAGAGAACTTCATTTCATTATAATTCTTTTGTTATAAAATGATGTAGTTGCGATTATTTTTGTTCAGCCATATTTTCTCTTGAGGCTTATTTGTCCTGTGTATTTTAGTGTGTCTCTTGTGACTTAATTTGAGAATATTCTTTTTTAGCACATGAAATCTGAACAGCTATCCAGCTTCTTCAGGTATTCTCTAAAATGTGGGTAGCTCTGTAATCAAACTTGAAAATGCCTTGGGGGAACATATTCTTCCTTTAACTTATTAAATATTGTACAAATGTACCAAAAGAGGAACTATGGCTTCTATAATTTTTTTTTCTTTAGACCAACCTCAAGTTCTTGCAGCAAAATTTCTTTACTTGATGTGCTACAAGTGAACTAGGGTCTTTAAAATGTATTTTAGAATTTTTTTTCCAACATGCTTCTTCCCTTGCAACAGGTACCGTTTTGCAGAGATTCGCTACCATCGCCCTGAGGAGACCCACAAGGGGCGTACAGTTCCAGCTCATGTGGAGACAGTGGTTTTATTTTTCCCGGATGTTTGGCATTGCCTTCCCACCCGCTCAGAGTGGGAAACCCTCTCCCGAGGATACAAGCAGCAGCTGGTCGAGAAGCTTCAGGGTGAACGCAAGGAGGCTGATGGAGAACAGGCACTGAACGCTAATCCCTTTTTCTATTTCCGCTTCTCACAGGCACAGGAACACAGGCACAAATGCACACCACACACTACATAACAAACACACATGGAGGAACATAACTGGTAACAGCGACTGGTAATCCAGCTTTCAGCAGTATAGTTGTATGTTCTTTTCTCTTAAAATTTCTGTCTATTATTCTAACTTTTAAGAGTGCTGAGACCTCAAAGGAAAATAAGTTGTGCTTAAATTGCACAGAATTTTGTTTTTATCATAGGTCTAGTTGCTGGAATCTGGGACCAGTTGTTGAACAAGATTCAGTATTAAGCCATTTTAAACATTTTGCCATTTTCTAAAATTTAAAAAATTTTCTTTTTCATGGTCATCAGTTCTAGTCATGGATATTTGAAATTGGACAACCACAAGTCTGAGAGATTTGAAATTTCAGGCTATGTGGCAACGTCTTTGGTACATTTCAAAGGTCTGACTAAATCAGTCTTTGGGTGGCTTGAAAATTGGGGCAAGATCACACACTGTGTGGTTTGTGGATACCGGCAGTGTTTGTGCATCCCTGATATCCTTTGTGTTGTAATTTATCACCCTTTTGTGTTTCACAGATCTGGCTTTGATTGGCTGATGAGTGTCTTTGTGATCAGTTAAAAGTGGTAGAATGTATGTACGTGGACTTGCCTAAATAATAACTTTAGGAGAAGACAATCTGAAACATTTGTGACCTTGCACAGATCAGCAACAGACTTTTAAAAATAAATTATTTTTGTTTTACGGTTTCATAATAGTAATTATATTCTTAACTTTGTATGTCAGGATGAAGAAGAGAAGGATGATGGTGAAGCTAAAGAAATTTCTACACCTACCCATTGGTCTAAACTTGATCCAAAGACAATGAAGGTAACTTTAATAAGGATGGATTTTACTTATCTTTTTCAATTAAAAAAATTTTTTTTGAGATGGAGTCTCAGTTTGTTGCCCAGGCTGGAGTGTAGTGATATGATCTCGGCTCACTTCAGCCTCTGTCTCCTGGGTTCAATAGATTCTCTTGCCTCAGCCTCCTGAGTAGCTGGGATTACAGGTGCCCCGCCACCGCGCCTGGCTAATTTTTGTAGTTTTAGTAGAGACGGGGTTTTACCATGTTAGCCAGCATGGCCAGCCAGGATGTCAGCATGTTGGCCAGTTTGGTCTCGAACTCCTGAGTGCTGGGATTACAGGCACGTACAACCATGCCAGGCCAATTTCTGTATTTTTAGTAGAGATGGGATTTTGCCATGTTGGTCAGGCCAGTCTCACACTCCTGGCCTCAAGCGATCTACCCACCCCTGCCTCCCAGTGTTAGGATTACAGGGGTGAGCTACTGCACCCAGCCTAAAATATATTTAAAATTAAAACATAGATTGATATACATCTAAACTGGGAAGAGGCTGGGAGCGGTGGCTCACGCCTCTAATTGCAGCACTTTGAGAGGCATAGATGGGCAGATCGCTTGAGTCCAGGAGTTTGAGACCATCCTGGGCAGTGTGTGTGTGTTTGTGTGTGTGTGTATGTATATATATATAGTTTATACATATATATGTGTGTGTGTATGTGTGTGTGTATATATATATATTTATTTATTTATTTATTTTGAGACAGAGTCTTGCTTTGTCACCCAGACTGGAGTACAGTGGCACGATCTCAACCTCTGCCTCCCGGGTTCAAGAGATTCTTGTGCCTCAGCCTCCCTAGTAGCTGGGACTACAGGCCTTGTGCCACCATGCCCAACTAATTTTTGTATTTTTAGTAGAGGTGGGGTTTCACTGTGTTGGCCAGGCTGGTCTGAACTCCTGACCTCAATTGATCCACCCACCTCAGCCTCCCCAAGTCCTGGGATTACAGATGTGATCCACCTCGCCTGTTGTGTGTTTTATTCCATTTGTGTTTTTCTGAGTACAAGCTTTGTGATTGGTTGATTGGTTATTGTGTATAAAAGTTACGATCACTTCAACCCGAGGATACTGAGTAGAAAAAAAAAAACAACCATAAAATAATAAACCAGGCAAGGTGGCTCATGCCTGTGATCCCAGCACTTCTGGGGACTGAAGGAGGAGGATTGCTTCAGTCTAGGAGTTTGAGACCAGCTTCTACAACATCGTGAGGCCCTCTCTCTACAAAAAGTCTAAAAAATTATTTGGGCATAGTGGCACACGCCTGTAGTCCCAGCTACTTGGGAAGCTGAGGTGGGAGGATTGCTTGAGCCTGGAATCTGGAGCCTGCAGTGAACTATGATTGTGCCACTGCACTCCAGTTTAGGCAACAAAATGAAATTTTGTTTAAAAATACGTGTGCGTATGTGTGTGTGTAAGGTTGCAGCTGGGCACTATGCTTTATGCCTGTAATCCCAGCACTTTGGGAGGCCCAGCTGGGCAGATTGCTACAGCCCAGTAGTTCAAGATCAGCCCTGGCAACATACTGAGACTCTGTCTCTACCAAAAAAAAAATTTAGCTGAGCATGGTGAAGCATGCCTATAGTCCCACCTACTCAGGAGCCTGAGGTGGGAGGATCACCTGAACTTGGAAGGTCAAGGCTGCCACGGTGAGCCATGAGCCGTGGTTATGCCACTCCAGCCTGGGTAACAGAGCAAGACTCTGCCTCAAAAGAAAATGACTCATCCTGTTGAGTTAACATTAATTTTGTGCATGTAATTATTTTTAAATATTTTATACTATTCAAGTAAATTGATTAAAGGGACAGAGTGCAGTGGTGTCATTAGAGTTCACTGCAGCTTCAAACTCCTATGCTCAAGTGGTCCTCTCACCTAAGCCTCTCAAGTAGCTTGGGCTAAAGACATGTTCCACCATGTCTGGCTAATTTTTTCTTTTTTTTTCCTAAAGAGGTGGGGTTTTGCTGTGTTCCCCAGGCTGATTTTAAACTCCTGGCCTCAAGTGATCCTTCCACCTTGGACTCCAAAGGTGCTAGGATTACAGGCACGAGCCACCATTTCCTGCTGGTATTACTCCTCTATTGGACATTTGTTTATTTACTTACTTTTAGAGACAAGGTCTCTGTCGCCATGGCTGGAGTACAGTGCATAGTTCACTAGAACCTTAAACTCCTGGGCTCAAGCAGTCTTCCCATCTCAGCCTCCCAAGTGGTTAGGACTACAGGCATTCACTACCACACCTGGCTAATTTATGAGACATTTAGACTCTTCACTTTTTTGGAGGGAGGAAATAAGTAAATCTATAGTTTTGTGGGTTTTTTCTGCCTTCTATTTAGGATGTTTCCTTAGGGTAGACAGCCAGAAATGAGAACTTCTGGGTCAAAGAACATTGAAAAAAATGTTTACGCATGTTAATATGTTTTATTTTCCAAAAATATGCTATCATTTTGCATTTTCACACGTGTTGTGTGAGCTGTACAAATGTTCTTTTCACTACATTTGTAAAGTCACACAAAAGGCTGGGCGTGGTGGTGGCTCACGCTTATAATCCCAGCACTTTGGGAGGCCAAGGCAGGCTGATCGCGAGGTCAGGAGTTCAAGACCAGCCTGACCAACATGGGGAAACCCCGTCACTACTAAAAGTACAAAAATTAGTTGGGTGTGGTGGTGAGCATCTGTAATCCCAGCTACTTGGGGGACTGAGACAGGAGAATCGCTTGAACCTGGGAGGCAGAGCTTGCGGTGAGCCGAGATCACACCACTGCATTCCAGCCTGGGCAACAGAGTGAGACTCCGTTTCAAAGAAAAAAAAAACCCACAAAAGATAATTGTTAATTGTAGCTAGTTTGTTTCCTATTTCAATATCCACCCCCCCTTTTTTTTCCTGTGTTTTCATGCTCCATATATTCAGGTAAATGACCTCCGAAAAGAATTAGAAAGTCGAGCTCTTAGTTCCAAAGGATTAAAATCCCAGTTAATAGCCCGACTGACAAAACAGCTTAAAGTAGAGGAACAAAAAGAAGAACAGAAGGAGTTAGAGAAATCTGAAAAAGAGGAGGATGAGGAGGATGATAGGAAATCTGAAGACGATAAAGAGGTATGTACTCAATCTATTATTACGCTCTGTGGTATTGATATTCATGTATAGGGTGTTCTTGGAATACGTGAGTTAAGATTATGTGTGTGTATGCTTTTATGTATTTGTTTTATTTTGGCTTTTTTTTTTTTTTTTTTTTTGAGACTGAGTCTTGTTCTGTTTCCCAGGCTAGAATGCAGTGGAGTGATCTCTGCTTACTGCAACCTCCACATCCCAGGTTCAAGCTATTCTTCTGCCTCAACCTCCCGAGTAGCTGAGATTACAGGCACCCACCCCTATGTCCGGCTATTTTTTTGTATTTTTGGTAGAGACAGGGTTTTACCATGTTGGCCAGGCTAGTCTCAAACTCCTGACCTTGTGATTCGCCTGCCTCCGCCTCACAAAGTGCTGGGATTACATGTGTGAACCCCCGCGCCCAGCTATTTATTTTCCGAGACGGGGTTTCGCTCTTGTTGCCCAGAAGGGAGTGCAATGGCACAATCTCGGCTCACCACAACCTCCACCTCCTGGGTTCAAGCAATTCTCCTGCCTCAGCCTCCCGAGTAGCTGGGATTACAGGCATGCACCGCCACGCCTGGCTAATTTTGCATTTTTAGTAGAGATGGTGTTTTTCCGTGTTGGTTAGGCTGTTCTCGAACTCCTGACCTCAGGTGATCTGCCTCTCTCAGCTTCTCAGAGTGCTGAGGTTACAGGCATGAGCCACTGTGCCCGGCCGTGTGTATGCTTTTATTAAGGTGCAGTTTACTTATAATAAAATTCAACCTTTTTTGTGAATAGTTCTGTGAGTTTTTACAAATGCATATAGGTATATAACCACCACCAACACCACAATGAAGATACAAAACATTTCTAGGTAAATGGCTCAGAAATTGAGTTCTAGTGAAGTGCTTATTCCAGAATCTGTCTGCTTCTAAAACAGTATGTTTGATTGAATCAAACCTTGAGACTCAGACTATTTATTCAAGCTGTTTTATGCTTCCGTTTTTTGTCCAGTAGAATAACTCCTGGATACATAAGCCTGTTACTTTATTTTCTGAATTTGAAATATAGGGATCTCAGAAGTGTGTTTTAGCACCAGTAATTGGATAAGCCATATAATCAGTTTCTAAATCTTATACATTATAAAGTACAAATCATTATTTATGAAGAATTCCTTCCGGAAATATTTACTCTAAATCTGCTTGTGATTTAGTGGTCCTCTCACCTAAGCCTGGGAGACAGAGCAAGACCCTGTGAGAAAACAGATAAATCTAGAATGAAATTTTCTTTTTTAAATTTTTTATTTTATTATTATTTTTTTAGAATATGAAAAATTCTCAGCTCTCCTAAACTTTTCAAAAAATGGTCCATATAATGAAAGATGAAAGAAAGAAATGGTTAAAGGGATCTCTTAGATTAAAGGAGGCTAATGAGACATAACAACCAAATAACTAAGTGAAACCTGACTAGATCCTGGATAGGTGAAAATAAAAGTCATAGAGAGTATTTTTGGGACAGTTGGAGAAATTTGATTATGGATATGGATGTGACATTAGATAATATTAAAGCAGTGTTAAATTTCTTGAATGTGATAATGGTTTTGTAATTTTGTAGGATAGTTACCTTGTTCTTAGGTGATGCATGGACTTGTGATTTCTTATTTTTTTATGTATTTATTTTTATTTTTAAATTTTATTTGTTTATGGCTAGGCGCGGTGGGTCATGCCTGTAATCCCAGCACTTTGGGAGGCCGAGACGGGCGGATCACAAGGTCAAGAGATCGAGACCATCCTGGCTAACACGGTGAAACCCCGTCTCTACTAAAAATACAAAAATTAGCCGGGCGAGGTTGTGGGCGCCTGTAGTCCCAGCTACACGGGAGGCTGAGGCAGGAGAATGGCGTGAACTTGGGAGGCGGAGCTTGCAGTGAGTGGCAGTCGCACCACTGCACTCCAGCCTGGGTGACAGAGTGAGACTTCGTCTCAAAAAAAAAATTTTTTTATTGAGGCCGGGCGCGGTGGCTCAAGCCTGTAATCCCAGCACTTTGGGAGGCCGAGACGGGCGGATCACGAGGTCAGGAGATCGAGACCATCCTGGCTAACACGGTGAAACCCCGTCTCTACTAAAAAGTACAAAAAACTAACCGGGCGAGGTGGCGGGCGCCTGTAGTCCCAGCTACTCCGGAGGCTGAGGCAGGAGAATGGCGTAAACCCGGGAGGCGGAGCTTGCGGTGAGCAGAGATCCGGCCACTGCACTCCAGCCTGGGTGACAGAGCCAGACTCCGTCTCAAAAAAAAAAAAAAAAAAAATTATTTATTTATTTATTTATTTATTTATTTATTTTGAGACGGAGTCTCACTCTGTTGCCAGGTTGGAGTGCAGTGGCACAATCTCGGCTCACTGCAACCTCTGCCTCCTGGGTTGAAGCTGTTCTTCTGCCTCAGCCTCCCGAGTAGCTGGGAATGCAGGCACCCACTACCACACCCAGCTAATTTGTGTATTTTTAGTAGAGATGGGGTTTCGTCATGTTGGCCAGGATGGTCTCGATCTCTTGATCTCATGATCCACCCGCCTCAGCCTCCCAAAGTGCTGCTATTACAGGCTGATATTGCACTGCTCTTGGCCTTATTTTTATTTTTTGAGACAGAGTCTCTCTCTGTTGCCCAGGCTGCAGTGGAATGGCATGATCTCGGCTCATTGCAATTTCTGCCTCCTGGGTTGAAGCGATTCTTGTACCTCAGCCTCCCGAGTAGCTGGGATTACAGGCGCCTGCCACCATGCCTGGCTAATTTTTGTATTTTTAGTAGAGATTGGGTTTCGCCATGTTAGCCAGGCTGGTCTGAAATTCCTGATCTCAGATGATCCACCCACCTTGGCCTGCCGATGTGCTGGGATTACAGTTGTGAGCCACCGTGCTCGGCCCTCAATGAGTTATTTTCATGATGAAATTGTCCCAGACGTTGGACGGTGGGAGTTCTTTCGAGCTATGTGCCCTTTTGACATATCTTTATCACTTTTTGAGGACTCTTTACTTACTAGCATTTTAAAGCATTTCAATTTTATTTTGTGCTATCCTTGTCCTAGTTCAGGAATCAGTCATTTCCCCAGGAAGCCCTGGTTCCTTTTTAGTGAAGAATGGTATTTAGAAGCCAAGATATGCTCATTGCAATTAGGTTGCTGCTCCCAACCCCCTTCAGTGAACAGAGATACGGAAGATATATAGATAAATAGATAACACTTACCAATATTTAAATCTATATTTCTATATCTTACGCATATTGAAAGCTGTGAATTTACACAGGTGCCTCCAATTCTTCCAATGACATGACTCTCTGCCCTGTGCTATCTCTGCATGGATTACTCTCCTTGCTCCATCTGGGTTTCATTGTTTAGTAATGAAGGAGCTCATCATCAATGGGCAGTTGTGGCTCCACCACCCTGCCAGCCTCCATCTCCTGTGTAGACATCTACATTCCTTGAAAAGGGTGCTTTAGGCCGGGTGCGGTGTCTCAAGCCTGTAATCCCAGCACTTTGGGAGGCCGAGACGGGGGATCACGAGGTCAGGAGATCAAGACCATCCTGGCGAACATGGTGAAACCCCGTCTCTACTGAAAAAATACAAAAAACTAGCCGGGCGAGGTGGCAGGCGCCTGTACTCAGGAGGCTGAGGCAGGAGAATGGTGTAAACCCGGGAGGTGGAGCTTGCAGTGAGCTGAGATCCAGCCACTGCACTCCAGCCTGGGCAACAGAACAAGACTCCGTCTCAAAAAAAAAAAAAAAAAAAAAAAAAAAAAGAGTGCGTTAGAACTGAATTGTTCAGGATAGATGGAGACAACTTCGTGAGACCCCATCTCTAGGAAAAAAAAAAAAAAAAATTAGCCGAACATGGTCACATGTGGCTGTAGTCTCAGCTACTGGGGAGGCTGACATGGGAGGATTGCTTGAACCCAGGAGGTCAGTGCTATTTGTGAGCTATGATCACACCACTACTCTCTGGCCAGGGTGACAGAGTGAGACCCTGTCTCAAAAAAAAAAAAAAAAAAACTTTGTGTATAATGAAATGCACAAACCCAGTCCCTTTTTGGATTGGCTTTTAGCAGGCCTGGTTCTCCCTTCCCACCGCCATTTCTATTAGAGAAGCCGAAGAATTGCTACAGATAGGGTCAGATACATGATCTGTCTACCAATCAGATACTCACTTTCTGAATTTTGAATGTTAAGAATGTGATGCAGAATGTCTGTGTCTCTTGTAACATTTTCTTTTAGCACACTTTAAAAATAGTTAAAATTTTCATCTGCTATGTGGTGGTGTCTTTCTGGCCCACTTTCATCATCTACAGGGATATAATTCTGCTGCTGCTTCTCACTCTTTTTTTAAAAATACTAAATTTGTGTGGGATTTGACCTCAATATTTGAATCATTTCTATGTGAATTTAGATTGTCTGAATTTTATAAACGTAGTTTCTTTCAGATAACTTTTCTAAATTCATAGAGCTCTGCTCTTTTGTTGTTTTGTTTTGTCAGAAACATACGCTGGCTTGCTTTCTGAAGTTTGCTGTTTCTTTTGCCCTTCATCACTTTTTGTCTGGGCGTTCTCCTATGTCTTTGTTGTTACTCTCCTACTCCCAGCAGTTTCTCCTCAGTATGGGACCCTAGTAAATGAGCTTTGCAAGTTTGTAAGGCTAGAGTGGCCTAGGCCTCTTCAGATCTTTTTTTTTTTTTTTTTTTTTTTTTTGAGACGGAGTCTCGCTCTGTCGCCCAGGCTGGAGTGCAGTGGCCAGATCTCAGCTCACTGCAAGCTCCGCCTCCCGGGTTTTCACCATTCTCCTGCCTCAGCCTCCCGAGTAGCTGGGACTACAGGCGCCCGCCACCTCGCCCGGCTATTTTTTTTGTATTTTTTTAGTAGAGACGGGGTTTCACTGTGTTAGCCAGGATGGTCTCGATCTCCTGACCTCGTGATCCTCCCGTCTCGGCCTCCCAAAGTGCTGGGATTACAGGCTTGAGCCACCGCGCCCGGCCCAGATCTTAAAATAAATTCTCTATTCACTCTCTTGTTAGGGGTAAAATTTTGCCTAGTTTCAGCTGCTGCACTTTCCAGTAAATACCTACTGGCTGTTTTTTGGTTTTCTTGTTCTCCCATTGCTTCCTTATGCTTTCTTTGGACACATTCATCAGTAACACATAGGTCTTTTGGCCTTTTCCCACCCATTTGTATATTGGTTTGTGGGGATACCTTGTCACTTAGTTTTGTTATGAATGCTATCAGTTTTTGATTTTGATATCTATATTGCTTTGTGTTTTTAGTGTGAGGTTTCAGGAAGATCTAAAACCTATGCTACCACTACTATTTTCCCAGAATTTTTTCTAATTTATATAATCTCAATATAGATAACTTTCCCCCCTCTTTACATGGCAGTTTCTTATGCTGGGAAATCCAAAAGAGAGTTAGGAGCCATCAAAGCTTACTACGCTTAGTGAATTTGAACTTTCCTCCCTTGTCAACCCTTATGGTTAGTGTAAGCACCATGAAGAGTCATGGGAATTTTGTTCCTTTGTGTGGTATATATTCGATGTATATTCATCTTGGACGTGTATATACATCATACTTGCAGATTTAACCTTGACTTGAAATTTGAAATATTTAGGAAGAAGAAAGGAAACGTCAAGAGGAAATGGAACGCCAGCGTCGAGAAAGAAGATATATTTTGCCTGATGAACCAGCTATCATTGTACATCCAAATTGGGCTGCAAAAAGTGGCAAGTTTGATTGTAGCATCATGTCTTTGAGTGTCTTGTTGGACTACAGATTAGAGGATAATAAAGAACATTCATTTGAGGTAATGTTTTCAGTTTGAAATAAGATCCATATAAGGGCCACACATTATGACTAGTTAATATATCTCTGAAATCTTTTTTCTTTGTTTTTAACTTTTTTTGTTTTTTTGGTTTTTGGTTTTTTTTTTTGAGACAGAGTTTCACTCTGTTACCCATGCTGGAGTGCATTGGCGTGATGGCGGCTCACTGCAACCTCTGTCTCCTGGGTTCAAGCAATTCTCCTGCCTCAGCCTCCCGAGTAGCTGGGATTACAGACACCTGCCACCACACCCAGCTAATTTTTGCATTTTTAGTAGAGATGGGGTTTCACCATGTTGGCCAGACTGGTCTCGAACTCCCGACCTCAGGTGATCTGCCTGCCTCAGCCTCCCAAAGTGCTGGGATTACAGGCATGAGCCACTGCGCCCAGCCCCGAATGCCTCTTTTTCATTGCTTGTTTTTTTGAGTTTTTGTTGGTTTTTTCTTGTAATCTACTTCTTGGGAAAAAAATAGATGATTTGTCCTCTAAAGTTTCCTTACAGACTCACTTTTGCTGATTGCATTTCCCTGCTATGGTTTATGCATTCCTCTATTCCCTGTATTTCATTTAAATTGATTGTTAGGTCTAAATTTTTAATTAAGTTCAGTTTTGTTTTTTCCCTAAGACGCTTTCATAAGTAGTGTGGTGTGTTCTTTCTTCAGGATATCCGTAATGTCTAGTTGACTCTTTTGGGGATGAAGTAATGCTTTATTATCTTCTCTAGAATTAAAATAGCATTTAATACCATTTAAAGATATTAAAAATTTAACTGGTGTTTGAGTTGTAAGAGAAAATAATTGTTGTTTAACTTTTCATTATTAATCTATTTTTTGTATAATTATTTTATTACTTATTTTATATATTTATTTTTGAGACAGAGTCTCACTTTGTTGCCCAGGATGGAATGCAATGGCACAATCTCAGCTCACTGCAACCTCTGCCTCCCAGGCTTAAGCAATTCTCCTGCCTCTCTCCAGGGTAGCTGGGATTACAAGCACAACGCCTGGCTAATTATTTGTATTTTTAGTAGAGACAGGGTTTCACCATGTTGGTCAGGCTGGTCTCAAACTCCCAACCTCAAGTGATCCACCCGCCTCACAAATTGCTGGGATTACAGGCATGAGCCCACCGCGCCCGGCCTATTTATTTATTGAGACAGTCTCCCTCTGTCGCCCAGGCTGGAGTGCAGTGGCTCGATGTTGGCTCACTGCAACCTCTGCCTCCCGGGTTTGAGCCGTTGCCCTCCTTCAGCCTCCTGAGTAGCCGGAATTGCAGTTGCACGCCACCAACCCCGGCTAATTTTTGTATTTTTAGTAGAGACAGGATTTTCCCATGTTGACCAGTCTGATCTTGAACTCCTGACCTCAGGTGATCCACTTGCCTTGGCCTCCCAAAATGCTGGGATTACAGGCATGAGCCATTTCACCTAGCCTGTATCATTATTTTAGAGCAGCTTTACAACATGTAGTTTAGTTTACTTTACAACATGTTTTCAAAACAATTGAAAACTTTTATCTCTAAGTGTGTAATTGCTTTACTCCTTAAAAATAGAATTTCCAACATAATTTTGTAGTGCCCTGTACAAAATCATATCTAAAATTATTGTGTTTAATTATTTTATCTTATCAACATATCTTATGTTCTTTTGTTTTCTAAATTATATTGGAAAAATCAGTAATGCTTCTTTGAATCAGAAGATCATTGTTCACCAGCTGGTAAGATGAAAATCAAGGAAGACTAGAGACCTTTGAGGATTACTGAGGCAATTATAAAACATAAAGTCCATGCTTATTAGTTTTCATATAAAACATGTTATAAATATTAAAATATGTCCAAGTTGTTGGGTTTTTTTTTTGCAATGTTAATTATTCCAATAAGCAGATGTCCTTAAAATTAGATACTATATGACGTTATCTTTTTTTTAAGCAGTTGCCTGGCTGGGTGCAGTGGCTCATGCCTGTAATCGCAGCACTTTGGGAGGCTCAGGCAGGTGGATCACCTGAGGTCAGGAGTTTGAGACCAGCCTGGCCAACATGGTGAAACCCCATCTCTACTAAAAATACAGAAATTAGTCAGGCTAGGTGATAGGCTCCTGTAATCCCAGCTACTCAGGATGCTGAGGCAGGAGAATCTCTTGAACCCAGCAAGCATGTAGTGAGGCAAGATTGCGCCACTGCACTGCAGCCTGGGCAACAGAGTGAGACTCTATCTCAAAAAATAAAAAAAGTAAGCAGTTGCCATAAATTGAAGTAATTCCTAATGGTGCCATCCTTGTAATAATCACTTAATAAATAAATACATAGACTGGGCACAGTCACTACAGCACTTTGAGGGACTGAGATGGGAGAATTGCATGAGCCCAGGAGTCTGAGGCCAGCCTGGGCAACATAGTGAAACTCCATCTTAATATGAAATAAAAAAGATTGGGCAATTAATGAAAAATAGGCTAAAATAAATTATAGTTATAATAAATTTGCATTATCCTTTGTAATCAGAAAATGATCTGATTAAACTATTTTAGCAAATATATCCGATTTGCAAAGATGACACATTTAAGGGCTGTGGTCAGCCATTTCAAGTTTTAGCCCTTTTTTTGAAATGGAGTCTCACCCTGTTGCCTAGGCTGTAGTGCGATGACATGATCTTGGCTCACTGCAACCTCCGCCTCCCAGATTCAAGTGATTCTCCTGCCTCAGCCTCCTGAGTAGCGCTGGGATTACAGGCGTGTGCCTCCACGCCCAGCTAATTTTTGTATTTTTAGTAGAGAGAGGTTTCACCATGTTGACCAGGCTGGTCTCGAATTCCTGACCTTGTAATCCACCTGCCTCAGCCTCCTAAAGTGCTGAGATTACAGGCGCAAGCCACCGCGTGGCCCGTTTTAGCCCTTCTTAAGAGTCTATTGAAAGCAATGGACTTTAGCCTTAGAAATCGGTACATAAGCTGGGCGTGGTGGCTCACGCCTATAATCCCAGCACTTTGGGAGGCCAAGACGGGTGGATCATTAAGTCAGGAGATCGAGACCATCCTGGCTAACACGGTGAAACCCCATCTCTACTAAAAATACAAAAAATTAGCCGGGCGTGGTGGCGAGCGCCTGTAGTCCCAGCTACTTGGGAGGCTGAGGCAGGAGAATGGCGTGAACCCGGGAGGCAGAGCTTGCAGTGAGCCGAGATCGCGCCACTGAACTCCAGCCTGGACGACAGAGCGAGACTCCATCTCAAAAAAAAAAAAAGAAAAAGAAATCAGTCCGTAAGGCCAGGTGCAGTGGCTCACACCTGTAATCCCAGCACTTCAGCAGTCCAAGGCAAGCGGATCACCTGTGGTCAGGAGTTCAAGACCAGCCTGACCAACATGGACAAACCCCATCTCTACTGAAAATACAAAATTAGCTGGGTGTGGTGGCACATACGTGTAATCTCAGCTACTCAGGAGGCTGAGGCAGGAGAATCGCTTGAACCTGGGAGGTGAAGGTTGTGGTAAGCTGAGATCATGCCATTGCACTCTAGCCTGGGCAACAAGAGCAAAACTCTGTCTCAAAGAAAAAATAAATAGGTACATAAAAAATTTACAATATAGGCTGGGCACAGTGGCTTACGCCTTTAATCCTAGCACTTTGGTAGGTCAAGGCAGGCAGATCACGAAGCCAGAAGATCCTGCCTAACACAGTGAAACCCCATCTCTACTAAAAATACAAAAAATTAGCTGGGTGTGGTGGCAGGCACCTGTGGTCCCAGCTACTGGGGAGGCTGAGGCAGGGGAATGGTGTGAACCTGGGAGGCAGAGCTTGCAGTGAGCCGAAACTGCGCCACTGCACTCTAGTCTCGGCAACAGAGCAAGACTCTGTCTCAAAAAAAAAAAAACCCAAAAAATGTATAATACATAGCAATAGCCTGTTACTTGGGGATGCTTGCGTAGTAGTAATAGATGTTCCCTATTCAGGGTTTAAAATTGTTTCCCTAATTCAGAATTTTCTTCTCCTAGATACCAATATGACTTATTTCCTCATTGCCTTCTGTTCACTTTGTAAAGGTCACTTTATCAGAGAAGCCTTGTCTTACTATTCTCTCTTGTTATTCTGTAGGTGTTTATCCTGCTTGTTTTTCATATAATTTGATGTTGATTTGGTTATTCCTTGTCTTAAAAACCGGGCAGCCCCAGAACCAGAATAGGTTAACAGAGACTTCATGATTTGGTTATTTATTACTTCTCTCCACTGGCTGGATGATAGGAGAGGTTTTTATCTGCTTTCTTCAGTGCTGTATCCCTAATGCCTAAAACAGGCCCTGTACATACCAGGCATTTGATGCAAAATTTATTGAGTAAATTAATAAGGTACACTTATCATGAAGATTAACAGTTGGTTGGCTTTGCGGGGTGGCTCACAACCTGTAATCACAGCACTTTGGGAGGCCGAGGCAGGTGGATCACCTGTGGTCAGGAGTTCAAGACCAGCCTGGCCAACATGGCGAAACTCCATCTCAACTGAAAATACAAAAATTAGCCAGCGTTGGTGGCACAAGCCTGTAATCTCAGCCACTCAGGAGAGTGAGGCAGGTGAATGGCTTGAACTTGGGAACCAAAGGTTGCTGTGAGCCCACATCATGCCACCGCACTCCAGTTTGGGTGACAGAGCAAGACTGCCAGGAAAAAAAAAAAAAAAAAAAAAGATTAATGGTTGTGTTAAAATGTTTGATAAGTGGCCGGGTGAGGTGGCTCACTCCTGTAATCCCAGCACTTTGGGAGGCTGAGGTGGACAGATCACAAGGTCAGGAGATCGTGACCATCCTGGCTAACACGGTGAAACCCCGTCTCTACTAAAAATACAGAAATACTAGCCAGGCATGGTGGCGGGCACCTGTAGTCCCAGCTACTTGGGAGTCTGAGGCAGAAGAATGGTGTGAACCCAGGAGGTGGAGCTTGCTGTGAGCCAAGATCGCACCACTGCACTCCAACTGGGTGACAGAGCGAGACTCCGTCTCAAAAAAAAAAGAAAAAAAAAAGGTTGATAAGTTTACATAATCATTATATGTGGCAAGTTTTTATTTGCTAAATTACTGTGCTAACTTTATTATTTCTGTTGAAATTTGGCTAGGTTCATGTTGGTATCTTTTTATAGGTTTCATTGTTTGCGGAACTTTTCAATGAAATGCTTCAAAGAGATTTTGGTGTCCGTATATACAAATCATTACTGTCTCTTCCTGAGAAAGAGGACAAAAAAGAAAAGGATAAAAAAAGCAAAAAAGATGAGAGAAAAGATAAAAAGGAAGAAAGAGATGATGAAACTGATGAGCCAAAACCCAAACGGAGAAAATCAGGCGATGATAAAGATAAAAAAGAAGATAGAGATGAAAGGAAGGTCTGTAATAACAACCTGCTTTAGAACTTTCAGTTACTCTTCTACGTTATAAAGGTTGATGTTGATTTCCATCAGAATATTAGATGTAAAAGCCAAACTGAAAGATTTTACTATATTAGAAAATCAAGTCTTTGAAACCATCACGACTAACACGGTGAAACCTCGTCTCCAAAAAAATTAGCCAGACATGATGGCACATGCCTATAGTCCTAGCTATTGGGAAGGCAGAGGAAGGAGTATCACTTGAACCCGGGAGGTGGAGGTTGCAGTGAGCCAAGATCACACCACTGCACTCCAGCCTGGGCGACATAGCAAGACTCCATCTCAAAAAAAAAAGAAATTCAGATCTTCAAATTAAGCCAATATGAGCATCTATAGCTAGTTTTCTAATACCTTATTCTTAAAATTTTTTTTTTCCTTTTTTTGAGATGGAGTCTAGCTCCGTTGACCAGGCTTGCTGAAGTGTAGTGGTGTAATCTTTGCTCATTACAACCTTTCCCTCCCAGGTTCAAGCAATTCTCCTTCCTCAGCCTCCCAAGTAGCTGAGACTACAGGTGCAGGCCACCTTGCCTGGCTAATTTTTTTTTCTTTTTTTTTTTTTTAAGTAGAGACAGGTTTTCACCATGTTGGCCAGGCTGGTCTTGAACTCCTGACCTCAAGTGATCTGCCCACCTCAGCCTCCCAAAGTGCTGGGATTACAGATGTGAGCCACCACACCCAGCCTAATTATTACTCTTTTATTGTATGGACATAGTGGCTCGCTCCTATAATCCCAGCACATTGGGAGTCTGAGGTGGAGAGATTGCTTGACTCTGGTAGTTTAAGACCATCCTGGACAACATGGTGAAACCCCCTCTCTACAAAAATTAGCTGGACATGGTCGTGTACCTGTGGTCCTAGCTACTTGGGAGGGTGAGGCAGGAGGATTGCCTGAACCCAGGAGTTGGAGGCTGCAGTAAGCCCAGATTGTGCCATTGTACTCCAGCCTGAGCAACAGAGTAAGACTGTCTCAAAAAAAACAAACAAAAAAGTAGTAATTTACAATGTAAAACTTTTAAATAACTTCAGTGGATTTACTGTTTTTAGTTTTAGTAATTTAATGTTTGGTGAGATTTCTTGCTTAATTTAAAACTATTTTAAGCCAGGCACGGTGGCTCACACCTGTAATCCCAGCCCTTTGGGAAGCTGAGGCAGGTGAATCACTTGAACCTGGGAGGCGGAGGTTGCAGTGAAGGGAAATCATGCCACTGCACTCCAGTCTGGGTGACAGAGCCAGACTCCATCTCAAAAAATATATATATAGAGAGAGAGATAGATGTGTGTGTGTGTGTGTAATAATATATAATAATTGTTATGATTGTATAATAATAATATAACTGCTGACTATAGTGGCTGATGCCTATAATCCTACCCCTCCAGAAGGTCCAGGCCAGTGGTTCACTTGAGCCCAGGGGTTGGAGACTAGCCTGGGCAATATGGCAAAACCCCATCTTCTAAAAATAAGTAAATAAATAATAAAGGCATTTAAATTACAGAAAGAAGATAAAAGAAAAGATGATTCTAAAGATGATGATGAAACTGAAGAAGATAACAATCAAGATGAATATGACCCTATGGAAGCAGAAGAAGCTGAGGATGAAGAAGATGGTATGATTGAAATTTATTTATTTCTTAGAGTTAAGAATGCATTTTTTGTTTGGTGACATTGTATCACTGAAATCTATACTTTTAACATTTTTTTCTTTGGAATAGAAAGAGTAATACACTCTTCAGTGAGAAAGTTTTTCTAATTTTTAGGTGAGAAGATTGTTTTAAGACATTTATTACTAATTATCCTAAGTCTCTCATATAATTAATACTCAGAACAAATTTCCCTAAACTTGGTGCTTAAGCTGTGCCATAAAAGCTATAATAGGACAGGCACAGTGGCTCACACCTGTAATCCTAGCACTTTGGGAGACCAAGGCAGGTGGATCATTTGAGGTCAGGAGTTGAAGTCCAGCCTTGCCAACATAGTGAAACCCCATTTCTACTAAAAGTACAAAAATTAGCCAGGCGGTAGTGGCGCGTGCCTGTAATCCCAGGTACTCCAGAGGCCGAGGCAGGAGAATCACTTGAGCAGGGGAGGCGGAGGTTGTGGTGAGCCAAGATTCTGCCCTTGCACTCCAGTCTGGGCAATAGAGTAAGACCCTGTCTCAAAAAAAAAAAAAAAAAAAAGCATAATAGTCCCTGATGTTTCATATAATAATTGCTTATTTTTTTTGTTGAGACAGGGTTCTCGCTGTATTAGCCATGCTAGGGTACTGTGGCATGCTCACAGCTCACTGCAGCCTCAACCTACTGGGCTTAGTATGATCCTCTCACCTCAGTCCCTGGAGTAACTGGGACAACAGGTGCTTGCCACCATTCCCAGCTAATTTTTATTTTGATTTATTTATTTATTTATTTATTTTCAGACAGAGTCTCGCTCTGTTGCCCAGGCTGGAGTGCAATAGCGCTATCTCGGCTCACTGCAACCTCCGCCTCCCGGGTTCAAGTGATTCACCTGCCTCAACCTCCTGAGTAGCTGGGATTACAGGCATGCGCCACCACACCCGGCTAATTTTGTGTTTTTAGTAGAGATGGGGTTTCTCCATGTTGGTCAGACTGGTCTCAAACTCCCCACCTTGGCCTCCCAAAGTGCTGGGATGACAGGCGTGAGCCACTGTGCCCAGCCTAATTTTTAAGTTTTTTATAGGCACAGGGTCTCACTTTGTTGCCCAGGCTGGTCTTGAACTATTGAGTTCAACGAATCTGCCCACATCACCTTCCCAAAAATGCAGGGATTATAGGCGTGAGCTAAATGCCTGTCCTGAATATATTTTTTTTTTTTTTTTGAGACGGAGTCTCGCTCTGTCGCCCAGGCTGGAGTGCAGTGGCACGATCAAGCTCCTCCGCCTCCCGGATTCATGCCACTGAATATATTCTTTAGAAAACTAATTTGGGGCTGGGCATGCTAGCTCATGCCTATAATCTCAGCACTTTGGGAGGTCAAGGCGGGTGAATCGCCTGAGGTCAGGGGTTCGAGACCAGCCTGGCCAACATAGTGAAACCCCATCTCTACTAAAAATACAAAAAATTAGCCGGACATGCGCCTGTTATCCCAGCTATTGGGGAGGCTGAGGCAGGAGAATGGCTTGAACTCGGGAGGTGGAGGTTGCAGTGAGCCCAGATCATGCCATTGCACTCCAGTCAGGGCGACTGGGTGGGACTCCGTCTCAAAAAAAAAGAAAAAAGGAAAAAAAAAGAAAAACTAATTTGGGCATTTTGTTTAACAAAGACTATCGTAATGCAAAAGAGTACATACAGAGTTTAAAGACTACTAATAATAAATACCCATATACCTTTCGCCTAAGTTTTATAAGACAGACTTTAGTACCATGCAGTAACATTTAAAATACTGTACAGTAGATGCTCTGACTATAGACATCAACGATCAAACACCTATAAAGTACCTCTGAATACCTTATCTGTTCTTTTCCAGGTAGATTTGTGGCTTTTTAAAAAAAGTATATTTTTCTGATATAGAAAATTATAAGAGTTCTTTTTGGTTTTTTTATAGTTTGTGTCTCTGGCAATTATTTTTACTTACGGTATTTTTTGTTTGCCTCTACATTTTCTTCTCTCTACCATATCAGGTTTTTTTTTTTTTTTGAGACGGAGTCTCGCTCTGTCGCTCAGGCTGGAGTGCAGTGGCCGGATCTCAGCTCACTGCAAGCTCCGCCTCCCAGGTTCACGCCATTCTCCTGCCTCAGCCTCCCGAGTAGCTGGGACTACAGGTGCCCGCCACCTCGCCCAGCTAGTTTTTTGTATTTTTTAGTAGAGACGGGGTTTCACCGGGTTAGCCAGAATGGTCTCGATCTCCTGACCTCGTGATCCGCCTGTCTCGGCCTCCCAAAGTGCTGGGATTACAGGCTTGAGCCACCGCGCCCCGCCCCATATCAGTTTTTAATATTGTTTGATGAAAAAGTTGAAAGGATAGTGCAGTGAACACCTATGTATTCATCAACTTTGATTGAGTAATTGTTAATATTTGTCTTGTTTTGTTTTTGTAACCCAATTTGACATATGAATTCTTCAGTTTGCCTAAGAAAAAACAAAACATGCTCTGAAATAACCACAATTCCATAATCACTCCTAAGAAAATAAGATCATAATAGCATCTATTAATACTATGTAATATCTCCTCTTATTTGCCTTAATATAACTCAATAGCAATGACATAATATTCATATAGCAGTATTTATCTTCATTAGTTGCTTTGCTTTATGAAGACTTAAGCCCTTTTTACAGCCCCATTTTCTCTCCCCTGTATGCCCAGTATTATTTTATTGCTGCTTTAGTTGAATCATTAAACAGTATTCTCATTATTTTGTTAGTGTTCCAGCTGTCGGCCCTTTTTTTTTTTTTTTTTTTTTTTTTTTTTTTGAGACAGAGTCTGGCTCTGTCACCAGGCAGGAGTGCAGTGGCGTGATCTCGGCTCACTGCAACCTCTGCCTCCCAGTTTCAGGCAATTCTGCCTCAGCCTTCCGAGTAGCTGGGACTACAGACGTGTGCCACCACACCCAGCTACTTTTTCTATTTTTTTTGTTTTGTTTTGCTTTTTGTGTTTTGAGATGGGGTCTCACTCTGTTGCCTGCTAATTTTTGTATTTATAGTAGAGATGGGGTTTTACCATGTTGGCCAGGCTGTTCTTGAACTCCTGACCAGGTGATCTGGCCACCTTGGCCTCCCAAAGTGCTAGGGTTACAGACATGGGCCACTGTGCCTAGCCTAATTTTTGTGTTTTTTGGTAGAGATGGGGTTTCACCATGTTGGCCAGGATGGTCTCAATCTCCTGACCTCGTGATTGACCTGCCTCAGCCCCACAAAGAGCTGGGTTTATAGGCGTGGGAGCCACTGACCCCAGCCCAGCCTTAGTTTATTTTTTCCTTTCACTCCTTTAATGTTGGTTTCATCCATTTTTCTAGCTTTAAATACTATCTATATACTGTTAATTCTCTCAAATTTCTAGTTTTCTTTCTTTTTTTTTCTTTTTTTTTTTTTTTTAAGAGATATAGGGTTGGGCCGGGCGCAGTGGCTCACACCTGTAATCCCAGCACTTTGGGAGGCCCATGTGGGTGCATCACCTGAGGTCAGGAGTTGGAGACCAGCCTGACCAACATAGTGAAACCCCCTAAAAATACAAAAAAATTTCTGGGCATGGTGGCGGATGCCTGTAATCCCAGCTACTCGGGAGGCTGAGGCAGGAGAATCACTTGAACCCAGGAGGCAGAGGTTGCAGCGAGCCAAGATCATGCCATTGTACTCCAGCCTGGGCAGCAAGAGCAACCCTCCATCTGTAAAAAAGAAAAAGACAGGGTCTGTCACCCAGGCTGGAATATAGTGGTATGGTCATAGCTCACTGCAGCCTCAAACTTCAAGGCTCAAGCAATCCTCCTCCTCAGCCTCCTGAGTGCTGGGACTACAGGTGCATGCCATTGCACCTAGCTGTTTAGTTTTTTGTAGAGATGGGGTCTTAGTATGTTGCTCAGGCTGGTCTTGACCTCCTTGGCTTCAAGCAGTCCTCTGCCTTGGCCTCCCAAAGTACTGGGATTATAAGGATGTGCCAAGCCTCAAATTTCTATCTCATATCAGACTTCTTTCCCAGTCTCCCATACTAATCTGTCTACTTGACACCTACACTTAGTTATCTGGCATTTCAAAATCAATATGTCTGAAACTAAACTCCTGCTAACCCCTTCACCAGAAAGAAAACATACACAAATCCTACAACCTTAGCCTTTGCCAACCATCTCATTTAATGACAATTCCATCTTTCCAGTTGTTCAAACTAAAACGCAGGAGTCATCCTTGACTCCTTTCTTTCTGTGATACCGTACTTCTAATCTATCAGGAAGTCATATTTGCTCTGTTTTCAAACTTATCCAAAATCAGTCCACTTCTTACCAATTCCACTAATTTGACCATAATCCAAGCCACATTATCTCTTGCCTAGATTATATTAATAGACCACTAACTTGTTTCCATGTTTCCTCCCCTCTACAATAAAGTTTCTCAATACAGTTGCCAGAATGATCTTTGCAAAATTTAGAATTTATTTCATTCTTTTGTTCAAATTCCTCGGGTTTTTTTGTTCTTTTTTTTTTTTTTTTTGGAGACGGATTCTCGCTCTGTCGCCCAGGCTGGAGTGCAGTGGCGCGATCTCAGCTCACTGCAAGCTCCGCCTCCTGGGTTCACGCCATTCTCCTGCCTCAGCCTCCTGAGTAGCTGGAACTACAGGCGCCCGCCACCAGGCCTGGCTAATAATTGTTTGTATTTTTAGTAGAGACAGGGTTTCACCATGTTAGCCAGGATCGTCTTGATCTCCTGACCTCGGGTTCCACCTGCCTCAGCCTCCCAAAGTTACTGGGATTACAGGAGTGAGCCACCGCGTCCGGCCCTTTTGTTCAAATTCTTCCAGTGTATTCCCATCATTTTTACCTCATAGAAAAAGCCACTGTTCTGGCTGGGTATGGTGGCTCACACCTGTAATCTCAGCACTTTGTGGGAGGCTGAGGCAGGTGGATAATTTGAGGCCAGGAGTCCCAGACTAGGCTGGCCAACATGGTGAAACCCTGTCTTTACTAAAAATGCAAAAAATTAGCTGGGCGTGGTGGCGCACGCCTGTAATCCCAGCTGCTGTAGAGGCTGAGGCATAAGAATCACTTGAACACAGAAGGTAGAGGTTGCAGTGAGCTGAGGTTGCGCCCCTGCGCTCCAGCCTGGGTGACAGAGCAAGACTCTTGTCTAAAAAAAAAAAAAAAAAAAAGCCACTGTTCAGATCACTTGAGCTCAGGAGTTCAAGACCAGCGTGAGCAACATGACGACACCCTGTCTCTACAGAAAATAAAAAATTTATCTGGGCTTGGTGGCGCATGCCTGTAATCCCAGCTACTCAGGAGTCTGAGCTTGTAGGATCACTTGAGCCTGGGAGGCAGAGGTTGCAGTGAGCAGTGATCACACTGCTGCACTCCAGCCTGGACAATAAAGCGAGACCCTGTCTGAAAAAGAATAGAAGGCCAGGTGCAGTGGCTCATGCCTGTAATCCCAGTACTTTGGGAGGCCAAGGCAGGTGGATAACAAGGTCAGGAGTTCAAGACCAGTCTGACCAACGTGGTGAAACCCCACCTCTACTAAAAATACAAAATTAGCTGGGCGTGGTGGCACATGCCTGTTATCCCAGATACTCAGGAGGCTGAGGCAGGAGAATTGCTTGAACCTGGGAGTCGGAGGTTGCAGTGAGCCAAGATTGTGCCACTATATTCCAGCCTGGGTGACACAGCGAGACTCCATCTCAAAAGAAAAGAAAAAAGAAAAAGCTAGTGCTCACAATGACTTACAAGACTCTACCACGTCATGTCTCCAATTACATCTCTTAAGCCCTCTTCTTCAGAAGAGTGGACCCATCACATATGCTCCTATGTTAGGAGGTTTACATTGGCAGTTCTTTCTGCTAGCAGGGTTTTTCCTGGAGATCCACCTTCCTTAATTTCTCATATATGAAGTCTGTTCAAGTATCACTTTGTCAGTGAAGCCTGCTCTGCACCCTACTTTATTTAAAATTGCAATCCTCTGCCCTCCCTTACTGCACATTTCTGGTCTCTTATCCTCTCCTATTTTTTTTTTCCCCATAGAATTTATGACCTATTTTATTACATACTCTTTATTTTGCTTGTTGCCTGTCTCCCCCTTACCCCTACACTTGAATAAAAGCTGTTATGTAAGAAAAAGAGATTTTTCTCTGTGTTCTTTGTTAATATATATTCCAAGTTCCTGGAACAGTCTAAATAATTTTATAGGTTCTAAATATATGTCGATAGGATTATAGTTCTTTTTTGTTTGTTTCCCTGGAGTTTCTAATTGCCGCTTGCTTCTGTTTTACCACTTTTCTTATATTTTATATCTCATGATCCTGTGAAGTTTCCTGGAGACTACTCTTGTTTGTTTGTTTTTTGAGACGGAGTCTTGCTCTGTCACCACGCTGGAGTGCGCTGGTGCGATCTCAGCTCACTCCAACCTCTGCCTCCTGGGTTCAAGCAGTTCTCCTGCCTCAGCCTCCCGAGTAGCTGGGATCACAGGCCCACATCTGGCTAATTTTTTTGTATTTTTAGTAGAAACGGGGTTTCACCATATTGGCCAGGCTCGTCTTGAACTTCTGACTTTGTGATCCGCCTGCCTTGGCCTCTCAGAGTGCTGGGATTACAGGCATGAGCCACTGCGCCTGTCCGAGACCACACTTTTTCCAGTACAAAAGCGGAATTATAACGTGAAAATACAGTACCAGTAAATGTATTAAATGGTGTTGAATTTTGTTAGTAATTAGGAGAGGAGATAGCAAGAAGATACCTTTTTTTTTTTTTTTTTTTTTTGAGACAGAGTTTTGCTCTTGTCGCCCAGCCCGGAGTGTCGTTGCGTGATCTTGGCTTACTACAACCTCCATCTCCCAGGTTCAAGCGATTCTCGTGCCCTCAGCTTCCTGATTAGCTTAGATTACAGACATGCACCACTGTGCCCAGTTTATTTTTGTTTTTTAGTAGAGATGGGGTTTCACCATGTTGGCCAGGCTGGTCTCAAACTCCTGACCTCAGGTGATCTGCCCACCTTGGCCTCCCAAAGTGTTGGGATTACAGGTGTGAGCCATTGCATCTGGCCTATCTTTTTCTTATCAAGTTAATGAAAATTAAAGTTTTAAATGATAGGTAACACAGTTTAACAAGGGTAAAAGGAGTTACACTTTCATCACTCTTCTTTGGGGCTGTACATTGTTACACCTTTTCTGAACAGAAATTTGGAAATGTGAATTAGCCATATTCTTTAAAACATCAACATGAGTGATCATTCCATAATTTATTATAAAACAAAAATATGGAATCAATCTAAATAGGAATAGACAATTATTTAAATTGCACTTTGGTAATATTGTCATGCAGTTAAAATTCTCTGCACCCATTGAAGAAAACTTGGAGAAGTGTAGTGACATGGAAAAAGATTTTTAAAGGGTTTTTGTAGATAGCATGTTCCTATAAATAAATTTAATGTTGATAAGTGTGTATATATGGGGAAAAAATAGGACACGATCACTAATTTCGTTTTATGTGGTGGGATTGATTTATTTTCTGTGATGAACAAATACTGCTTGAATGTTTCAAAAGTTATTTCAAAAATACAAGTTTCGGATGAGACAGTTTTGAAAGTGACAGCTCTCAAGATAAATACTCAAATAATGTGGATTATATTGTGAGTATTTTTCAATCATCAAAAATAAGTAAATGACTAGGTTCCAAGGAGAAGTTCCCTTTCATTCTTTCTTTTTTGAGACAGTCTTACTCTGTTGCCTAGGCTGGGCAGTAGCACGCTCTTGGCTCACTGCTGCGTTGAACTCCTGGCTCGTGCAATTCTCCCACCTTAGTTCCCTGAGTAGGTAGGACTACAGGTGTGCACCACCACACCTGGCTAATTTTTAAATTTTTTGTAGAGATGTTTCACTGTGTTACCCAGGCTGATCTCAAACTCCTGGCCTTAAGCCATCCTCCTGCTTCCCTCCCAAAGTGATGGGATTACAGGTATGACCTACCACACCCAGCCATTAGAACATTTGCTTATTTTTTTATTTAATAACACCTTTATTGAAATGTAATTCACATGCCATACAATTAGACACTTTAAAGTATAGGCATGCTTTGGTTTTTTTTATACTGCACTTTATTGTGCTGTACAGATAGTACCTTACGCCAAGCAAGACTATCAGCACCACTTTTCCAACAGCATGTGCCACTTTGACTTTCTGTTACATTTTGGTAATTCTTACAGTATTTTCAACTTTTTCATTATTACTCTGTTTTGGTGATCTGTGATCAGTGATCTTTGATAATACTATTATACATATTTTGGTGCACCTCGAATTGTGCCCATAGAAGATGATGAGCTTAATTATGAATATTGTTTGTGTTCTAATCACTTTACCAACCTGCCCTTCCCCTATCTCTGTCCCTCTTATTAGGCCTCCCTATTCCCTGAGAGAAAATATTGAAATTAGGCCAGTTGTGCCAGGCATGGTGGCTCACGCCTGTAATCTCAGCACTTTGGGAGGCTGAGGCGGGTGGATCATTTGAGGTCAGGAGTTTGAAACCAGCCTGGCCAACATGGCGAAACCCTGTCTCTAGTAAAAATACACAAAATAGCCAGGTGTGGTGGTGCACGCTTGTAATACCAGCTACTCGGGAGGTTGAGGGCATGAGAATTGTTTGAACTTAGAGAGGCGGAGGTTGCAATGACCTGAGATCATGCCACTGCACTCCAGCCTGGGTGACAGAGTGAGACTCTGTCTCAAAAAAGAAAAGAAAAGAAATTAGACCAATTACGGGTGCAGTGGCTCACACCTGTAATCCCAGCACTTTGTGAGGCCGAGGTGGGCAGATCACCTGAGATCAGGAGTTCGAGACCATCATGGCCAAACATGGTAAAACCCCGTCTCTACTAAAAATATAAAAATTAGCTGGGCATGGTGGTGGGCACCTGTAATCCCAGCTACTCGGGAGGCTGAGGCAGGAGAATCGCTTGAACCCAGGAGGCAAGTTGCAGTGAGCTGAGATCATGCCACTGCATTCCAGCCTGGGCGACAGAGCAAGACTCCATCTCCAAACAAAAAAGAAGAAATTAGGCCAATTAATAATTAGGCTGGGCTTAGTGGCTCATGCCTGTAATACCACCACTTTGGGAGGATACAGAGATAGGATCACTTGAGGCTAGGAGTTAAAACCAGCATCTGCAACATAGTGATACCCCATCTCTATTAAAAAATAAAATAAAATCAGCTGGGTGTGGTTACATGCATCTGTGGTCCCAGATACTTTTAGAGGCTGAGGTAGGAGGATCTGTTGAGCCTAAGAGGTTGAGGTTGCAGTGGGTCGTGATTGTGCCACTGTACTCCAGCCTGGGCAACAGGGCAAGACTCTGTCTCAAAAATAATAATCGTAATAACAAAGAAAAAAATCAAAATGGCCTTCGAGTGTTCAAGTGAAACCAAAAAATCGTTAAGGTGAGTGAAGAAGGCATGTTGAAAGTTGAGATAGGCCAAAAGCTAGTTTTTTTGTATCAGTTAGCCATGTTGTGAATGCAAAGGAAAAGTTATTGAAGGAAATTAAAAGTGCTACTCCAGTGAACATGCAAATGGTAAGAAAATGAGACAGCTTTTATTGCTATAAGGAGAGAGTTTTAGGGGTCAGAATAGAAGGTCACACCAGCCACAACTCCGTTAAGGCAAAGCCGAATTCTGAACAAGGCCCTAACTCTCTTCAATTCTGTGAAAGATGAAGAAGCTGTAGAAAAAAGTTTGAGGCTATGAGTGGTGGATTCATGAGGTTTAAGGAAAGCAACCGTCTCCATAAGGTACAAGTACGACGTAGTTGCTGAGGTGGGAGGATTGCTTGAGCCCAGGCATTTTAAGGCTGCAGTGAGCTATGATTACGCCACTGCACTCAAGCCTGGTTAACAGAGCAAGACCCTGCCTCTTGGGGGTGGGTAAAAAAAAAAAAAGGCACATTGAAACAGCAAGTGCTTATGTAGAAGCTAATATAATTGATGAAAGTTGTTTTACTAAATAAGTTTTCAATGGAGACAAAACAGCCTTCTTCCATTGGCTGAAGATGCCATCTTAAGACTTTCACAGCTAGAGAAGAGCTGTCAGTACCCAGCTTCAAAGGACAAGTTGGCTCTCTTGTTAGGGCTAATGCAGCTTGTGACTTTAAGCTGAAGCCGGTACTCATTTACCATTCCAAAAATCATAAACCCCTTAAAAATTATGCTGAACCTACCATACCTGTGCCCTAGAAACTGAACAACAATGTCAGAATGACAACTCTTTACAGCAATGCTTACTGAATTTTTTTTACTCCTTTATCATGTAACCAACGTTTTTACTAAATATTTTAAGCCCACTGTTGAGATCTGCTAAGAAAAAAAGATTCTTTTCAAAATACTACTTCTCACTGATACCACACCTAGTCACCCAGAGCTCTGATGGAGATGTACAAGGAGATTAATGTTTCATGGCTGCATCATCTATTCTGCAGCCCTTGGATCAAAGAGGTAATTTCACTTTACTCTTTTTTTTTTTTTTTTTGAGACAGGGTCTCACTCTGTCATGCAGGCTGGAATGCAGTGGCATGATCATGGCTCAGTCCAGCCTTGGACTTCCTGGACTCAAGTTATCTCCCACTTCATCCTCCCAAGTAGCTGGGATTACAGGCATGAGCCACCATGCCCAGCTGATTTCTGTTTTTTTTTTTTTTTTTTTTTTTTTTTTTTTGAGACAGAGTCTTGCTCTGTTGCCCAGGCTGGAGTGCAGTTGCGCAATCTCCGCTCACTGCAAGGATTGCCTCCCGGGTTCACACCATTCTCCTGCCTCGGCCTCCTGAGTAGTTTTTTGTATTTTTAGTAGAGACAGGGTTTCACTGTGTTAGCCAGGATGGTCTCCATCTCCTGACCTCATGATCCGCCCGCCTTGGCCTCCCAAAATGCTGAGATTACAGGCGTGAGCCACCATGCCCGGCCTGATTGCTGTATTTTTAATACAGGCAGGGTTTCACCATGTTTGCAGGCTGGTCTCGAACTCCTGACCTAAAGTGATCCCCGCCCACCGTGGCCTCCCAAAGTGCTGGGATTACAGGTGTGAGCCACTGTGCTCGCCCTCAACTTTCAAGTCTGTCTTTTTATGAAATACATTTCCTTTTTAAATTTACTTTTTTTACTTTTTAGAGACAGGGTCTTTCTTTGTTGCCCAGGCTGGTGCTAAACTCCTGGGATCAAGCGATCCTCCTGCCTCAGCCCCACAAAGTGTTAGGATTACAGGTGTGAGCCACCACACCCAGCCAAAAAATGCATTTCCTAAGGCTCTTGCTACCATAGTATATATTATTTCCTCTGATGGGTTTGGGGAGAGTAAGTTGAAAATCTTCTGGAAAGGATTGACCATTCTAGATGACATTAGAAACATTCGTGGTTCATGGGAGAAGGTAAAAATATCAACATTAACAGTAGTTTGGGCTGGGAGCAGCGGCTCACACCTGTAATCCCAGAGCTTTGGGAGGCCAACGTGGGTGGATCACCTGAGGTCAGGAATTTGAGACTAGCCTAACCAACATAGTGAAACCCCGTCTCTACTAAAAAATACAAAAATTAGCCAGGTGTGCTGGCAGACATCTGTAATCCCAGCTACTCGGGAGACTGAGGCAGGAGAATCACTTGAACCTGGGAGGCGGAGGTTGCATTGAGCCAAGATCATGCCATTGCATTCCAGCCTGGACGACAAAAGTGAAACTCCGTCTCAAAACATAACAAAACAGTAGGTTGTATGAAATTGATTTCAATTATTGGCCTGATGCAGTGGCTCACACCTGTAATCCCAGCACTTTAGGAGGCCAAGGCAGATGGATTACTTGAGACCAGGAGTTTGAGACCAGCCTGGCCAACATAGTGAAACCCCAACTCTACTAAAAATTCTCATGGATGACTTTGAAGGGTTCAGTAATTCAGTAGAGGGAATAACTGCAGGTGTGATAGAAAGAGCAAGAGAACTCAAATTAGAAATGCAGCCTGAAGATGGGATGGAACTGCTGCAATATCAGGATAAACTAAATAGATGATTGTTTCTTATGGATGAGCAAAGACAATGTCTTTTTGAGATGTAGTCTACTTCTGTGAAGATGCTGTTAACATTGTTGAAATAACAAAAGATTTATAATATTACGTAAACTTAAGCAGTGGCAGTATTGGGATTGGTTCTATTTATATGTTTATTTATGAGATGGAGTCTTGCCCTGTTGCTCAGGCTGGAGTGCAGTGGCGCAATCTCGGCTCACTGCAACCTCTGCCTTCCGGGTTTACACAATTCTCCAGCCTCAGCCTCCTGAGTAGCTGGGACTACAGGCACACGCCACCACATCCCACTGATTTTTGTGTTTTTAGAGACGGGGTTTCACCGTGTTGGCCAGGCTGGTCTCAAACTCCTGACCTTAAGTCATCCACCTGCCTCGGGCTCCTAAAGTGCTGGGATTACAGGCATGACCCACTGTGTCCGGTGATTGACTTTAATTTTAATAGAGGTCATTCTATGTTTCAGATGCTATCAAACAGTATCACATAGGGTCTCACTTTTCACCCAGGCTGAGTGCAGAGGTTATTCATTAGCAGTCCCTCCCCATCTTCCCTGAACCTCTTCAGTCCTAGGCAACCATTAGTCTGCTTTTTGTTTCTGTAGATATTCTGGACATTTCATATAAATGGAATCACATAATTGATTTTTTTGTGACTGGCTTCTTTTACTTAGCCTGTTATCAAGGTTCATGTATGTTTTAGCATAAGGTTTTCTCTTTATTTTTATTTTTTTTGTTGTTGTTTAAAAGACAAGGTCTTGATCTGTCACCCAGGCTGGAGTGCAGTGGTACAGTCATAGCTCACTACACCCTCGAACACTTGGCCCTCCTGAGTAGCTGGGATAACAGTCATGTACCACTGTGCCCAACTTGAAAATATGTGTATTAATGACTTTTTTGCCACTGTTATATTTATTTTACAGATAGGGATGAGGAAGAAATGACCAAACGAGATGACAAAAGAGATATCAACAGATACTGCAAGGAGAGGCCCTCTAAAGATAAGGTATTTATTGAATACTGTATTCTTTTTAATATGGTGATATCTTACATCATCTAAACATAACACAGTTGTGAAGTTTATTAGTCCTTATCCATCTATATTACCACTAAGTAAAATTCTGTCAGTTGTTTTTTTGTGGCTATGTCAGGTAACTAGTATGTCTGATTCCTTTCTCTCATATTCATATACCAGATTAACTCATTTTAGCTAGGATGAGGTAAATGTCTTATTAGATTATTGCTATTTTACACACAGTCTCCGTTTCCCACTTTTCGGGGGTAAAAAATTTGGCTACTATGTTTTCTACTTCTCCATTTTCTTAGGAAAAAGAAAAGACGCAAATGATCACAGTTAACAGAGATCTGTTAATGGCTTTTGTTTATTTTGATCAAAGTCATTGTGGTTACCTTCTTGAAAAGGATTTGGAAGAAATACTTTATACTCTTGGACTACATCTTTCTCGGGCTCAGGTAATCTATCTTGTGAATATTTAAAAGGAAAACATTTTTTAAAAGTTACCTTTTCCAATGAAAAGTTAATAGAACCTCTGTTGATTTTTTTGATATATTAAAGCAACATAAGGGCCAAGCATGGTGGCTCACGCCTATAATCCCAGCGTGATTGGGAGGCTGAGGCAGGCAGATCACTTCAGGCCAGGAGTTTAAGACCAGCTTGGCCAACATGGCGAAGCTCTGTGTCTACTAAAAGTACAAAAATTAGCTGAGTGTGGTGGCACACGCCTGTAATCCCAGCTACTGGGGAAGCTGAGACAGGTGAATCTCTTGAACCCAGGAGGCGGAGGTTGCAATGAGCCAAGATTGCGCCACTGCACGCCAGCCTGGATTGTGACAGAGTAAGACTCTGTCTCAAAAAAATAAATAAATAAAGCAGTATAACACAAACCAGTTGTAAAACACTTCCCTTCTCCCTCTCCCTCTTTTTCTACTCCTTATGACTATAATATATAAAATTCTAGATCTTTTTGTAAGCAGCTCAGTTCCATTTTTATAAACAAAATATGGAATTATTCTGTATGTTTTGACTGGCTCTTTTTTTTTCATTCCACAGTATTCTATAAATACATTCTACCATGAAAATAGAAACCTGCCTCATTCTTTTTATAGCTGCACAGTACCCATTATATAGATGTACCATAATTGACCTACCTAGTCTCCGTTGCTGGTGGTTTTCATTTATTGGATTTACCAACTATGCTATAATAAATCGTACCTGTGCATAAATTTTTATCAATGTTATACTTTTTAACAATGAAGTTTTATTTTTTCAAAAGTAACTTGGATCTTAATTCCATGGATTTCCATCATAAGTGAAAATTACAGCTGGGCGTAGTGGCTCACACCTGTAATCCCAGCACTTTGGGAGGCCGAGGCGGGTGGATCACCTGAGGTCAGGAGTTCAAGACCAGCCTGGCTAACATGGTGAAACCCCGTCTCTCCAAAAATACAAAAATTAGCCGGGAATGATGGCGGGTGCCTGTAATTGCAGCTACTCTGGAGGCTGAGGTAGGAGAATCACTTGAACCCGGGAGGCAGAGGTTGTAGTGAGCCGGGATCACACCACTGCACTCCAGTTTGGGCGACAAGAGCAAGACTCCTTCTCAAAAGAAAGTGAAAATTAACACATAGTTTTTCTAAGAGAATCGAGAAATATATTTTCATCTCTTTATTTTGTTTACTTGCATGCATAACAGGTAAAGAAGCTTCTTAATAAAGTAGTGCTCCGTGAGTCTTGCTTTTACCGGAAATTAACAGACACCTCAAAAGATGAAGAGAACCATGAAGAGTCTGAGTCATTGCAGGAAGATATGCTAGGTCTGTGCATGTTAAGATTTTGCTTTTTAATAAATATACCAGTAATTAAAGAAGAAAAATAACTTATGAAAATATGTGATTATGAAATAATATTTTATATTACAGGAAACAGACTGTTACTTCCAACACCAACAGTAAAGCAGGAATCAAAGGATGTGGAAGAAAATGTTGGCCTCATTGTGTACAATGGTGCAATGGTAGATGTAGGAAGCCTCTTGCAAAAATTGGAAAAGAGCGAAAAAGTAAGAGCGGAGGTAGAACAGAAGCTGCAGTTACTAGAGGAAAAAACAGGTAAGGGTCAGCATTGGATATGTTCATACTTTTAGCACCCTGCTAGGACATGTATATGTTTATGTATGTACATACACATGTACGTACCTGTGTACACATCTGCATATGCATACCACATATTTTCATCGAAGTACAGAAGGAACTTTTTAAAATTTTTTAATTATTTATTTGTTTTTAAGACAGGGTCTCACTCTCACCCAGGCTGGAGTGCAGTGGCACAATCTCAGCTTACTGCAACCACTGCCTCCCGGGTCCAAGTGATTCTCCCACCTCAGCCTCCTAAGTAGCTGGGATTACAGGCATGTGCCACCATGCCCAGCTATTTTTTGTATTTTTGGTAGAAATGGGGTTTCACCATGTTGGTCCTGGCCTCAAACTCCTGACCTCAGGGGATCACCCACCTTGGCCTCCCATAGTGTTGGGATTACAGGCGTGAACCACCGCGCTCTGCAAGGACCTTTACTTTTCATTATTTCTGGTTCAGGTTATAAAATTGCTTAGCTTTATGTGAATCTTAGGTCTTCATGTGCATTCTCAGGTTCATTGTTATCTGTCGCATCCTTTTAATCACCTTCTAGTTCCACTTTTTTTTTTTTGAGACGGAGTCTCTCTCTGTAACCCAGGCTGGAATACAGTGGGGCTATCTCACTGCAACCTCCACCTCCCGGGTTCAAGTGATTCTCCTGCTTCAGCCTCCCAAGTAGCTGGGACTACAAGTGCGTGCCACCACACCCAGCTAATTTTTTGTATTTTTAGTAGAGACACGGTTTCACCATGTTAGCTAGGATGGTCTCGATCTCCTGACCTCCTGATCCGCCCACCTCAGCCTCCCAAAGTGCTGGGATTACAGGCATGCGCTACCGCGCCTGGCATCCACTTAGTTTTTACCAGTCTGTGTTCTCTAATCTATACAATCATCTAAAAATAGAACATAGGTTTTGAAAAAATACAAGTTAAAAATGTAAATGAAACAGGCCAGGCACTGTGGCTCCTGCCTATAATCCCAGCACTTTGGGAAGCCAAGGTGGGCGGATTGTCTGAGGTCAGGAGTTTGAGACCAGCCTGACCAACATGGTGAAACTCCATCTCTAAAAATACAAAAATTAGCTGGGTGTGGTGGCACGTGCCTGTAATCCCAGCCAAGATCGTGCCACTTGGCTCAAGCCGGTGCAACAGTGAGACTCGGTCTCAAAAGTAAATAAATAATGAATATTACAGTGTGCTTTATGACTAGTGAAATTGACAGACATTGCCATTTTATGGAATTCAGTCAGCTTTTTATTTTCACAGCTTAAATATTTTAACCCCAAAGTTAAATTTGAAGTTTTAGGAAGTAAAATGTTAATTTTTGGATTTTTTTAAACAGATGAAGATGAAAAAACCATATTAAATTTGGAGAATTCCAACAAAAGTCTCTCTGGTGAACTCAGAGAAGTTAAAAAGGACCTTAGTCAGTTACAAGAAAACTTAAAGATTTCAGAAAACATGAATTTACAATTTGAAAACCAACTGAATAAGACAATCAGAAACTTATCTACGGTAATGGATGAAATCCACACTGTACTCAAGAAGGTGAGAAATTTTGTATTTTTAACATTTTCATAGTTTTTAAAATGATGCTTTTAATGTATTTTAATGTTATTAAGCTCTTAGTGATTATTCTAAAAGCAAATAATGATAATCATTCTGTCCTTCCTGAGATTAGTAAAAAGTGATTCCCAGGCCAGGCACAGTGGCTCACGCCTATAATCCCAACACTTTGGGAGGCCAAGGCAGGCGGATCACCTGAGGTCAGGAGTTCAAGTCCAGCCTTGCCAACATGGTGAAACCCCCATGTGTACTAAAAATACAAAAAAATATTGGCCAGACATGGTGGCAGGCACCTGTAATCCTAGCTACCTGGAAGGCTGAGGCAGGAGAATCACTTGAACCTGGGAAGCAGAGGTTGTAGTGAGTCTAGTTTGCACCATTGCACTCTAGCCTGGGCAACAGAACGAGACCCCATCTTTTTTTTTTTTTTAAAAAAAAAGGTGATTCCCAAAAGATGTTGTTTTTCTAAAACTTAGTTGGAATGTCAACATGATTTAAGAGTACAGACTTCTTGAAGCAAATTTCGTTTATATTTCTTTTTAATCCAGAGTATAAGTTTGAACTAAACCATTCACTTCACTTCTCTCTGGTTTTTTTCTTGTTGTTGTTTGGTTTTTTGTTTTGTTTTGTTTTGTTTTTTTGAGACAGAGTCTTGCATTTTTGCCCAGGCTGGATTGTTAGTGGTGCTGTGCTATCTTGGCTCACTGCAGCCTCTGCCTCCCAGGCTCACGTGATCCTCCTACCTCAGCCTCCTGATTAGCTGGGACTACAGGTGTGCTCCAGCACATCCAGCTAATTTTTATATTTTTTGTAGAGATGGGGTTTCACCATCTTGCCCAGGCTGGTTTCCAACTCCTGGGCTAAGCAGCCCTCCTATCTTGGCCTCTCAGAGTGCTGAGATTACAGGCATGTGCCACCACAACTGCCCCATTCACTGCATTTTTAGACCCCATTTATTCTTGGGCAGAATTGAGGTAAATACTTCGTCACCATTAATTTTAAGATGTTAAAATTAATTTATTGTTCTTTATCACTAGAAAAAAGTATACCAAACTGAATATCATTATACTCTAATATCAAAGTAATATTTAAGAGAATCTAGTAAAATGTACTTTTTCCTTCTCTGTTGTCTTAACAGGATAATGTAAAGAATGAAGACAAAGATCAAAAATCCAAGGAGAATGGTGCAAGTGTATGATAAAATCCATGTAGTGATGAGGAATGGTGTTAAATAATGTAATATATAAAAATCATGATATAAGAATGTTTGAAGGTGATGCATGTTTGAATTTATTAGTATACATGTCTTTTAGTTCAAATGATGTATAAAGTTTTATGAATGTGAGTTTCTGCTTTTGAAAATTGCTTGTAATTCCTAGCCTTCAAATTATTAAACACTCCTCGAGTGAAATAATTTTGCATTGCAAAGTGTTTTAGGATGAACTTTGTTATAGTTTTAACTCCAATAAAGTTCATCAGTTTAATTGACTGTAGTATTTAATTACCAAATTTCTTTTATAAAAATGCCTAGAAATTTTTAATTTTATTTATAGAATTATTAGGTTTTAAAATTTTTAGTTCATATGTTAAAATTTCAGTCAAAATCATAAAATAGCATGATGCTTAATTTTTGCAAGTTTTTTGAAACAAATTTTTTTTAACTCATCACCAAAAAATCCCCTCTTGATCAGTAAGCATTCATTAAAAATTCAGTTTAGGCCGGGCACGGTGGCCTACGGTGGGATTACATGACTGTAATCCCAACATTTTGGGAGGCCGAGGCGGGTGGATCACCTGAGGTTAGGAGTTCGAGACCAGCCTGACCAACATGGTGAAGCCTCGTCTCTACTAAAAATATAAAAATTAACTGGGCATGGTGGTGGGTGCCTGTAATCCCAGCTGGGAGGCTGAGGCAGGAGAATCACTTGAACCAAGGAGGCGGAGGTTGCAGTCACCCGAGGTCCTGCAACTGCACTCCAGCCTGGGCAACAAGAATGAAACTCCATCTCAAAAAAAAAAAAAAAAAAATTCAGTTTATCCAAAAGACAGTGTATCAGAAAGAAAGAAGCAATAGAGAACTAGTATTGTTCTTGTATGCGTTAGACTTTACGTAATATTAGTTGTCTTGATGTCAGTGTTACTGCTTTCAATTAATTTTTCTACTTTCCCAGAATAGCATCTATATTGCTTTTAATTTTGAGAGTTTAAAAAAAAAAATGCAGTGTATGTCAAACGTACAGTTTAGTACCAAGCCCGTAGATGTCAGTATGATGCCTTAAGTTAAGTCTTTAATTAAAGATATTTTTTTTAATTAACCTGTGTACTTCCTTCAGAATTTTAGTGGATACATGAGGTGACTTCACTGTAGAATAAAAACAGTAGGAAATATGAGTGGTTCTCAACAGAGGGTGAATTTATCCCTTAGAGGACATTTGGCAGTGTCTAATGAGGTTTATTTGGTGTCACAATTGGGTGGGTGCTACTGGCATCTAGTTGATAGAGGCCAAAGATATCACTGAAAATCCTTTGTTGCAGAGGACAGCTCTCCATAACAAGGAATTATCCAGCCACCAGTTTTGGAAACCCTGCCCTAAAGGAATGTAAGGTTAAATGACATTTTGTCTTGCAAGTTTTACTAGTGAAAACTTAATGGAATCCGTAAGAGATTATTAGGATTTTTGTATTTAAATAACTTCTACTGGAATGTTTCACTGTCATATAAAATATATGGTATATTAGAGTTTTGTTTTGTTTTGTTTTGAGATGGAGTCTCGCTTTGTTGCCCAGGCTGGAATGCGGTGGCTTGATCTCGGCTCACTGCAACCTCTGCCTCCTGAGTTCAAGCGAGTCCCCTGCCTTAGCCTCCCAAGTAGTTGGGATTACAGACATCTGCCACCATGTCCAGCTAATTTTGTATTTTTAGTAGGGATGAGGTTTCACCACATTGGCCAGGCTGGTCTCGAACTCCTGACCTCAGGTGTTCCACCCACCTTGGTCTCCTACTTACAGGCGTAAGCCACTGCACCTGGCCTATAGTTTATTTTATTTCATTTTGTTTTATTTTATTGTTAGAATAATGGCTAGGTGTTCTGAATAGATGAATATAAAAATGTAAAGTGCCATTTATATATGACTTAGGCTAAATGGAATTCACATGACTGTTACTAAAAAATGGATTACAATACCTCAAATTATTTTAGACCAATTTTTGTCTTAAGTTACTGTTTGTGGTCATATGGCTTGTTGACCTCCAAAACCAGATTAGAGATTGATCTATAATTATTACATAATTATGATATAAATATTTCCTTCATCTTTAAGGTAAGATGAAACAATTGTTGAAAATGGTTTTTTTCCTTCTTTCCTTTTTTTTTTGAGATAGGGTCTCGCTCTGTTCCCCAGGCTGGAGTGCAGTGGTGCCATCTAGGCTCACTGCAACATTTACCTCCCAAGTTCAAACAATTCTGGTGCCTCAGCCTCCTGAGTAGCTGGGATTACAGGCATGCACCACCACACCAAGCTAAGTTTTTTGTGTTTTTAGTAGAGATGGGGTTTTGCCATGTTGGCCAGGCTGGTCTTAAACTCCTAGCCTCAAGTGGTCCACCCACCATGGCCTCCCAAAATGTTGAGATTACAGGGGTGAGCCACCGTGCCTGGCCCGCAAAGTGTTTTTTGTTTTTTGGTTTTTTTTTTTTCAAGGGACAATCTTGAAGATAAACTTTTAACTAAAAGACAGTGATGATAGTAAAAGACAGTAATGATAGAGTTCCTTGAAAAGAGTATATTGTTAATAAGAAACATATAAAGTACATTTATGAGGCTTTTTCTCCTCCAGATGAATTTAAATCAGAATAAAATTGGGATGACAGAGAAAAAGACTGAACCTTTCAATCATATTGTTACTTAGGGGTTAATTTCTTATAAAATAATATCTTTGGAAGTAGAAATTGAGATGACTAAGGAAAAAAGCAAGTTGCACACAGAAAAATTGATTTTGGCCAGGGCACAGTGGCTCACGCTTGTAATCCCAGCACTTTGGGAGGCCAAGGCGAGTGGATCATCTGAGGTCAGGAGTTCGGGACCAGCCTGGCCAACATGGTGAAACTCCATCTCTACTAAAAATGCAAAAAAAATTAGCCAGGCATGGTGGCGGACACCTGTAATCCTAGCCACTTAGGTGGCTGAGGCAGGAGAATCACTTGAACCCTAGAGGCGGAGGTTGCAGTGAGCCGAGATCACACCATAGCACTCCAGCCTGGGCAACAAGAGGGAAACCCCATTTCAAAAAAAAAATTGATTTTAGAGAAAAATGAGGGAAGAAGAACGTGTTATTGCCTTTCCTAATTTGGGTATTGATTCAGAAATAAAAACTAGTTTTTTATATTCTTTCACCTGACGTTGACCAAGCCAAAAAGTTTCGTCACATCATAAACTAGGTCTGTGATAATACCTAATTTTCCTACCCTTTTTATGTTCTGGATGCCTATTTTTATATTTCTAATTTGTGGTTTAGTCATTGTAGTAGGCCAATGCAGGAAATATAAGAATATAATATTTCTTACAGAATTAAGCCTGAATCCGCCCAGGCATGATGGCTCACGCCTGTAATCCCAACACTTTGGTTTGGGAGGCCAAAGCGGGTGAATCACCTGAGGTCAGGAGTTTGAGACCAGCCTGGCCAACATGGCAAAACCCTGTCTCTACTAAAAGTGCAAAAAGTAGTTGGGTGTGGTGGTGGGCACCTGTAATCCCAGCTACTTGCGAGGCTGAGGCAGGAGAATCACGTGAACCCAGGAGTTGCAGATTGCAGTGAGCCAAGATTGTGCCACTGCACTACAGCCTAGGTGACAGAGCAAGACTCCATCTCGAAAAATAATAATAATAATTAAGCCAGAATCCTAGAAAATTACTCTTTTCTAAAAAGTAACACTAAAAACTTTAAAAAAAAAAAAAGCTACAGTGATAGACTTTACATATTTACACTCTTGACTCCTCAAAATTTTCTGTAATATTCAACACACTTCAATATGTACATGATTTCTAACCACTGCCTCTTGCATAACTACTTGGAATTAGAAATAACTTTCATTGACTTAGGAAGCAGTCTTCATTAAATAGGGACTATAGAATTCTGCTACCCATTTTTTTTTTTTTTTTTAATTGAGACAGGGTCTCTATCAGGCTGGAGTGTAGTGGTGCAATCTCAGCTCACTGCAACATTTGTCTCCCAGACTCAGGTGATCCTCCCACCTCAGCCTCCCAAGTAGCCAACAGGCGTGGCCCACCACACCCAGCTAATTTTTATAGTTTTTGTTTAGACGAGCGAGGTTTCACCATGTTGCCGAGGCTAATCTCAAACTCCTGAGCTCAAGCCATCTGCCTGCCTCAGCCTCCTAAAGTGCTGGGATTACAGGTGAGAGCCACTGTGCCTGGCCAACTTCTGCACTGTCTACTTTGATCTTAACAATTCTAAAACCTTAATCATAAGGTCTTGTAGTTTGGATGAAAATAGGCTTACTGATGAAGAAAAGAAGCATCTTAATCCTATTACAAAACGCAAAAGTTATACCCTGAAGTGGCAAAGGAATGTAGTCCAACTAGAAGAGAGAACTCGTGCTTCCATTCCTTTCAGTGAATCCGATGATGAACCACCATCACAAGGGACATAGAACTCCTTGGAACAAATAATCCCAGCCTGTTTTTCTTGTTAATAAAATGTAATTTCAAAATATAGTACCAGGCTATATAAAGCTGTATTTTGAAGAAGCAAAGATCAGGCCTTAATCCTCTGAAAATATTCACCAATGCAGAGCCATTAAATAAAAATTTTGAAGATAATCCAAAGAACGTTACGAGAGGTGTAGTTTTAAGAATATTTGAAAAAATATATATATATATATTTGGGGCCAGGCGCGGTGGCTCACACCTGTAATTCCAGCACTTTGGGAGGCCAAGTCGTGCAGATCACTTGAGGTTTGGGAGTTCCAGACCAGCCTGACCAACGTGGAGAAACCCTGCCTCCACTAAAAATACAAAATTAGCCAGGTGTGGTGGCACGTGTGGTGGCACATGCCCGTAATCCCAGCTACTTGAGAGGCTGATGCAGGAGAATCGCTTGAACCCAGGAGGCGGAGGTTGCAGTGAGCCAAGATCGCACTATTGGACTCCAGCCTGGGCAACAAGAGTGAAGCCCCGTCTTTAATAATAATAATAATAATAATAATAATAATTAAAAACCTTAATGTCCATCTGCAAGATCAGTGAAAACACATGATCTTGGACATGGGTCTAAAGACCATGGACACTCCGAGAAGACTCAGCTTTCAGGTACCTTCAGTTGAGAGAAAAATCTCAAGCGCCTTGTGGGCTACAGAATCTTAGCTGAAATCAAAGGAACGAGCAGCAGGGATTACTGCCACAATGACATTGTGATTGTGTTGTACCTTAATAAACGGTTGCTTCTTTCTGGTAAGAAAATCAGTATTAGGGCTGGGTGTGGTAGCTCACTTCTGTAATCCCAACACTTTGGGAGGCCGAGACGGGCAGATCACGAGGTCAGGAGTTCAAGATCAGCCTGGCCAACATGGTGAAACCCTATCTCTACTAAAAATACAAAACTAGCCAGGCATGGTGGCACATGCCTGTAATCCCAGCTACTTGGGAGGCTGAGGCAGGAGAATCGCTTGAACCTGGGAGGCTGAGGTTGCAGTGAGCTGAGATTGCACCATTGCACTCCAGCCTGGGCAAAAAAAGCCAAACTCCATCTCAAATAAATAAATGAAAATCAGTATGTAGAAAGCAACAAAAAAGATGTTTTGGAAACTTCTAATTTTCTGTTCAAGAAAGGAAAGAAAGGAAGAGTGTGGTGTTTTTGTTTTGTTTTAGTTGAGACAGTCTCCCAGGCTGGATTGCAATGGTGTGATCTTGGCTCACTGCAACCTCCGCCTCCCAGATTGAAGCAATTCTCCTGCCTCAACCTCCCAAGTAGCTGGGATTACAGGTGCCCGTCACCACGCCTGGCTAGTTTTTTGTGTTTTTAGTAGAGATAGAGTTTTGCCATGTTGGCCAGGCTGGACTCAAAACTCCTGACTTCAGGTGATCCACCCGGTCTCGGCCTCCCAAAGTGCTGGGATTACAGGGGCGAGCCACCATGCCCAGCCATAGAGTGTGTTAAACATGAATGAATTTGCTTTAGAATATGGATGAAATTTATTGTGAGTGTATTAGGGAATCTATTCATGCATATCCATGGCTACCAGGGATTAAAAGCATTTGGTAAAATCAGATGATGCTATGTGTATATAGCAAGTAGTAAAGATTTTCTTTTCTGGCCGGGCGCGGTAGCTAACATCTGTAATCCCAGCACTTTGGGAGGCCAAGGCAGGTGGATCATTTGAGGTCAGGAGTTCAAGACCAGTCTGGCCAGCATGGTGAAACCCCATCTCTACTAAAAATACAAAAAAAATTAGCTGAGTGTGGTGGTGCATTCCTGTAGTCTCAGCTACCTGGGAGTCTGACACAAGAGAATGACTTGATCCCGGGAGGCAGAGTTTGCAGTGAGCCAAGATCGAGGCATTGCACTCCAGCCTGGGAGACAGAGCAAGAAAACTTACTTTTTTTTTTTTTAGGGTACCTAAATAGGTATTGTTGGCAATTCCAGAGGAAAATAATTCTACATTCATTCAGTGGTTGGCTGGGTCTAGGCCACATGAATTTCTCTGATCCAAGTGATAAATGACCCTTGAGAGCCTTAGCTATAGATCTAAATACTGGCTAGAATTGTTAAAAAATATTACAGTGGTTACTGTATGTTTTGTTAGGGATTTGCGTGATACTGAAGGACTTTCAGAGCACTGTGACATTAACATACATAGAGTAGAACGGACACTCCTTCCCTACTTCTTTTGATGAAGCCTCTTGCTAGCCCAGCATGCCCTTTATTTTTAATCGGTCATTTGCAGTCCACAAGTTAACACTGACATGGCTTTGAATTTTTTTGTGGGTCTGAGATAATCTGAGGTTGTTTTCATTGTCAGAAATTATGTAAGTTTGCTCCTAGTGATGTGACATCCTATAGATTATGAATCAAAGTGGGCATCATCACATACCAGAAGCATGTAGGGATTTTAGGCAAAGGATTGAAATGTACACAGTAGGCTAGGTGCAGTGGCTCACACCTGTAATCCCAGCACTTTGGGAGGCCAAGGCAGGCAGATCATGAGGTCAAGAGTTCGAGACCAGCCTGGCCAATATGGTGAAACCCCGTCTCTACTAATAATACAAAAATTAGCCGGGCACGGTGGTGCACGCCTGTAGTCCCAGCTACTCAGGAGGCTGAGGCAGGAGAATCACTTGAACCTGGGAGGTGGAGGTTCCAGTGAGCCGAGATTGTGCCACTGCACTCCAGCCTGGGCGACAGAGACTCCATCTCAAGAAAAAACAAAAAAAAATGTACACAGTAATTAGAGGCACCATAAAAGGCTTTTCTGAAGGACTTGTAAGGTGCAGCACATTTCCTTGTTTGACTGCAATGCAGCTGCTGTGCTATGGGTTATGGAAGGAAATTTTGCCCACTTTAATTCTTCCCACTAATTTTTTTTTTTTTTTTTTTTGAGGTGGAGTTTTGCTATTGGCACCCAGGCTGGAGTGCAGTAGTGCAATCTCGGCTCACTGCAACCTCTGCCTCCCGGGTTCAAGTGATTCTCCTGCCTCAGCCTCCTGAGTAGCTGGGATTACAGGCGCGCACCACCACGCCCAGCTAATTTTTGGTATTTTTAGTAGAGACAGGGTTTCATCATGTTGGCCAGGCTGCTCTCGAACTCCTGACCTCAGGTGATCCACTCACCTCTGCCTTCCAAAGTGCAAGAATTAGAGGTGTGGCCGGGCGCCGGTGGCTCACGCCTGTAATCCCTGCACTTTGGGAGGCCGAGGCGGGCGGATCACGAGGTCAGGAGATCGAGACCATCCTGGCTAACACGGTGAAACCCCGTCTCTACTAAAATACAAAAAAATTAGCCGGGCACGGTGGCGGGCGCCTGTAGTCCCAGCTACTCGGGAGGCTGAGGCAGGAGAATGGCACGAACCCGGGAGCGGAGCTTGCAGTGAGCCGAGATGGTGCCACTGCACTCCAGCCTGGGCGACAGAGTGAAGACTCCGCCTCAAAAAAAAAAAAAAAAAAAAAAAGAATTAGAGGTGTGAGCCGTTGCGCCTGACCTCTTCCCACTAATTTTATATTCGGATTATTTTGGAGTTAAAAATATTGTGTTAGAACACAAATTATTTTTGTTAAATGAGGCTTAGTGAAATGGTAAGAATTTTTCAGGATTCAATATTAATATATTTTACTGCCCTATTTAGTATTTTTGGTTTTTATAAAAGAAAAAAGCTCCAAATTCGTGATTTACTCGTTTTATTTAATTTTTTTTTTTTTTTTTTTTTTGAGACGGAGTCTTGCTCTGTCACCCAGGCCGGAGTGCAGTGGCCAGATCTCAGCTCACTGCAAGCTCCGCCTCCCGGGTTCACGCCATTCTCCTGCCTCAGTCTCCCGAGTAGCTGGGACTACAGGCGCCCGCCACCTCGCCCGGCTAGTTTTTTTGTATTTTTTAGTAGAGACGGGGTTTCACCGTGTTAGCCAGGATGGTCCCCATCTCCTGACCTCGTGATCCACCCGTCTCGGCCTCCCAAAGTGCTGGGATTACAGGCTTGAGCCACCGCGCCTGGCCTTATTTAATTATTATTATTATTATTATTATTATTATTATTATTATTATTATTATTTGAAGACAGTATCTGGCTATGTTACCCAGGCTGGAGTGCAGTGGCACCATCTCAGTTCACTGCAACTGCCACCTCCTGGGCTCAAGTGATCCTCCCACCTCAGCCTCCTGAGTAGCTGGGATTACAGGCACATGCCACCATGCCTATCTAATTGTTTTTGTATTTTAGTAGAGACAGGGCTTCACCATGTTGCCCAGGCTGTTCTCAAACTCTCTGAGCTCAGGTGATTCACCCACCTCGACCTCCCCAGCTGCTGGAATTACAGGCATGAGCCACCACACCTGGCCCATGCCTGACTAATTTTTCTATTTTTGATAGAGACGGGGTTTCCCCATATCGCCCAGGCTAGTCCGGAACTCCTGAGCTCAAGCAGTCTGCCTGCCTCAGCCTCCCAAAGTGCAGAGATTACAGGTGTGAGCCATTGCACTCAGCCCCTATTTTATCTTTTATTAATAGGATGGGTGGGCCAGGCACAGTGGCTGAGGTGCTACTCTGGATGCTGAGGCGGGAGGATCACTGGATCCCAGGAGGTGGAGGCTGCAGTGAGCTGTCAGGGTCTCTCTCTGTTGCCCGAGCTAGAGTGCAGTGGCACAACCATGGCTCATGGCAGGCTTGACTTGGATCTAGTGATCCTGCCACCTCTGCCACCCAACATGTAGCCAATAACTTACTGTCTAAACTGGGAACCTTTTGAGAGAAAGGAAAGGTGTCAAGAATAACTATGTCATAACACCAGGTATAACCAGGAGGCAAACTGGAACATAGAGTTACTGCCTATTTATCTTGTGGATAATACTGACCTGTGTTTGGTGTTCACTAGTTAGAAAACAAGTCTCGGGCTTACACATGAATGAAGATTAAGTTTAGAGTCCCAGAGTACTTTTGACATAAATTATACACTTGGTTTTTCTTGTGTGTATAGAGGGCATATTATGTCATCTAGTAAGATGGGGTGCTACTTAAGTACTGAGTCAGCTGCTTATTAATGGTGGAGTCTGAATGTGATCATTATGCCTAATCTAATGCAGGTTCTCAAACGAGTATGTATCTGAATCACCAGGTCTGGGTTAGGGCCTAAGAATTTGCATTCCTAACAAATTCCCACGTGCTGCTGCTGCTATTGCTGGTCTAAGCGAACACACTTGGAGAATTAGGGAAAACTTAGAGCAGTTTTCCGTAGTTAATACGTGATTTTTTAAATAGAGAAGAGTAAGTTGCCTTGGAGACACTAACTGAACCATTATGGCTTTTTCTTCAGGGATAGATAAACCGACATTGGGCTGGGCATGGTGGCTTACACCTGTAATCCCAGCACTTTGGGGGGCCAAGGAGCAGAATGCTTGAGTCCAGGAGTTCAAGCCCAACCGGCAGCATGGTGAAACCCTGTCTTTACAAAAAATGCAAAAATAATCCAGGCGTGGTGGCAAGTGCCTGTAGTCCCAGCTACTCAGGAAGCTGAGCTGGCAAGATCACTTGAGCCTGGGCAGCTGAGGCTGTGGTGAGCCATGATCGTGCCACCATACTCCAGCCTGGGCAACAAAGACCCTGTCTCAAAACAAACAAACAAAAACTACATTGGATAATTGACACTGAAATACTTATTAAATGAATGAATACAAGTCTATACCTGCAGGATAGTCACTTAAATTTTTTTTCCTTTTTTTTTTTTCTTTTTCTTTTTCTTTTTCTTTTTTTTTTTGAGATGGAGTTTTGCTCCTGTTGCCCAAGCTGGAGTGCAATGGCACGATCTTGTCTCACTGCAACCTCTGCCTCCTGGGTTCAAGCAATTCTGCCTCAGTCTCCCACATAGCTGGGATTACAGGCGCTGCCACCATCCCCAGCTAATTTTTGTATTTTTAGTAGAGATGGGGTTTCACCATGTTAGTTAGCCAGGCTGGCCTCAAACTCCAGACCTCAAGTGATCCTCCCTCCTTGGCCTCTCAAAGCGCTGGGATTACAGGCAAGATCTGGTCATTTAAAAAAAATAGATTTTAGGCCCCGTGCAGTGGCTCAAACCTGTAATCCCAGCACTCCTGGTAGAGACGGGATTTCACCCTGTTGCCCAGGCTGGTCTTGGACTCCTGAGCGCTGATTGACCTGCCTGCGCCTCCCAAAGTGCTAGAATTACAAGCATGAGCCACCGCGCCCAGCCAAATTTGTCATTTAATTTTACCTTCTTTAGGAATATGCAGGATGGGAAATACTTCTTTTTTGGGAGGGGGATGGGAAATATTTATTAAAGTTGGTATGATCTTTTGAAACTGCGTGTCAGCTGAATGTCGTGGCACAACCAGAAATTTCCATGTGCTTTAGTTTCTTAGGTAAAAATTATGTCAAAGCTACTTCTAGTTTCATTTTCATAAATACCTCTACTATGTACCAAAGAAGGGAGCCCTATTTTCCCACAGTCCTTCTGGGATGGTAACTTACCAGAATGATGTATAGCCTTCCCTTGAGGCATATTGGAGCTACAAGGGATAGGAATGAAGGAATTGTAGAGTATGTTGGTAAATAGTGGGACTGATGATAAAGGGAATTAACTGTGTTTCCCCCCTCCCCTGGGGTGACTAATAGTCCAGAGACCTCATACAGTCTAATTTTACTGTCCAAAGGTCTAATCTGGTAGGTGCTGAGGAGATGGTAGTCCATCCAGTATCAGTATTACTACAATCACACAGATTATCATCTTAGTTCCAGGGAAGTTTATCTGCTTGAATTACACCTCAGCCAGTGGCAGTGCCATGAAGACACAGTCCACCCCCACTAAAGTAGAGAGGATTTTGCACTGTCGAGGCTCTAACCACAGAGGAGGCAGGATTCAAGCCTGGTCCCCAAATTCAGCAGACAACTTGGCAAGAGGCCAGGAAGTAGCCAGGCGCTGTGGTTCACACCTGTAATCCCAGCACTGTGGGAGGCCGAGGTGGGTGGATCACGAGGTCCAGAGTTCAAGATCAGCCTGGCCAAACGAGTGAAACCCTGTCTCTACTAAAAATACAAAAATTAGCCTGGAATGGTGGTGGGCACCTGTAATCCCAGCTACTCGGGATTACAGAGAATTGGTTGAACCCAGGAGTCGGAGGTTGCAGTGAGCCGAGATCTCACCACTGCACTCCAGCCTGGTGACAGGGTGAGACTCCACCTCACACACACACAAAGAAGCCAAGAACCAAAGTAGAGGCTCATCCATACAGATTTTGAGTGAAGACTAGAGCTTGGTGATGGTGGCGTTTCATATCACACTATATTTAGTACAATGAAACTAATTGTAAATGCATTGGTGTGATAAACATTGTTAGGCAGTTTTGGATTAGCTCAGAAAGAGATTTTATTAATAAAAAAACTAAGTATTTTAATCAATTAATATTTGCTAGTGTGAGCCAACTTAATTTCAACTTGAGTGAAATCAAATTCAGAGTAAATCTGGATTTGGAATAAAATAAGAATCTTACTATTCTAGAGCTAAACCTTCCACTCCACAGTTAATTTATTGTTTTCAGACTTGGTCATGTTTAGCTCTTGGTTGGCTAGGGCCTCCACTAGTCTGCAGATAAAGATCAACTCAGGAAACTGAGGCCCAGAGGTAAAACTTATGATCCATGAGCATCTTGTTTTCCTGGGCATTCGACGTCGATCCAGCAGTACTCTTGCTTATAAGTGAACTCAAGACGAGTAAACAAAACTAATACTTTTAAAGAGTTCGTGGCCAGGCTGAATGGCTCACGCTTGTAATCCCAGCACTTTGGGAGGCTGAGGTGGGAGGATCACTTGAGGTTAGGTGTTTGAGACCAATCTGGTCGACATGGTGAAACCCCATCCCTACTAAAAATACAAAAATAAGCCAGGGCATGCTGATGTGCGCCTGTAGTCCCAGTTATTCGGGAGGCTGAGGCAGAAGAATCGCTTGAATTAGGGAGGTGGAAATTTCAGTGAGCTGAGATTGTGCCACTGCGACTCCAGCCTGGTTGACAGAGCAAGACCATGTCTCCAAAAAAAAATTAAAAAAATTTAAAAAGGCCAGGCATGATGGCTAACGCCTGCAATCCCAGCACTTTGGGAGGCCAAAGTGGGTGTATCACGAGGTCAGGAGCTCGAGACCAGCCTGGCCAATATGGTGAAACTTTGTCTCTACTAAAAATACAAAAATTAGCTGGGCATGGTGGCACACACCTGTAGTCCCAGTTATTTGGGAGGCTGAGGAAGAAGAATCGCTTGAACCCAGGAGGTAGAGGTTGCAGTGAGCCAAGATCATGCCACTGCACTCTAACCTGGGCAATAGACTGGGCGACAGACTGAGACTTAGTCTCAAAAAAAGAAAAGGCTGGGCATGATGGCTCATGCCTGTAATCCCAGCACTTTGGGAGGCTAAGGTGGGCGGATTACGAGGTCAGGAGATCTAGACCATCCTGGCCAACATGGTGAAACCCTGTCTCTACTAAAAAAAAAAATTTTTAATTAGCTGGGCGTGATGGCACACGCCTGTAATCCCAGCTACTTAGGAGGCTGAGGCAGGGGAATCACTTGAACCTGGAAGGTGGAGGTTGCAGTGAACCAAGATCGCACCACTGCACCCCAGCCTGGCGACAGAGCAAGACTCCGTGTTAAAAAAAAAAAAAAAAAATTGTGTGTTTTCTATAGGAGATCCTAAACTGTTGTGAATTGTGTGTTAAGAGAAAAAAAAAAATTGTTCATGCAAAGTGCATGAATATATCAGGAAAACTTCCTTCCAAGGCTAACTAAAATCTTATTGTGGGGTAACTAGTTTCTGGCCTAAATCTCCTGGGATTTTTTTTTTCACTCATACTTCTATCTAAGTGGCTGTTTTAAAAGTTATTCTTTACTTAGGTATTTAAGCTTTAAAAATGTTTCCAAGCCTAGGTTTAGATATCCTAATTGCCTTTTAACTATTTAGCTCTTGGCACTGTTTTACAATGTCTTGAGAGCAAATGGCTTTCCAATTCAGCAGTTTTAGAACGCATGTGCCCTAGACTCAACATCAAAGAATGCCAGATTTTTCTCATCACTTTAATTTTTCTCCTTTATTGCACAACTGTGCAAAAAATAAATTTGTATAATAAAATATAACAAAACTAAATAAGAGGAATTTGTATGCTCTGGTTCACGATCATTTCTAAATTTTCAGATTGAAAAAAAACTAAAAACAAAATTATACTTGAGATTAGTTTGCTGCAACAGATTATCTTTTGCAAGAGTCATATAAGAGTTTGGGAAATTGATATAGCAGTTAGTAATCTAAGCTTCATGGAAAAATTGGTCCTCTCATGTTATTTTCCCCATTCTAAAGAGGAGAAAATGCAACTAAAGTAAAAAAGTTCACTTTCGTGGCCCCCAGATAAATGGTAAAGGGCTTAATATTTCTCATCATCTGGCTTCACTAAAACCTCAGATCCACTTCATAATTGAACCTGCCCTCCCAGTCTTTTTATTAAAGTGTGTTTCCAAATGCAGCTCATTGGTTATCTCTAGCCTTTTTGTTTGCCTTCAGGCAGAGAAAGAGCAGAATCTATTGTTAACACGGAAAGAATTAATATTTCATGGCCATTCATTTTCTCTCTTAAATAGATAGATATATTGTAAGCCAGTCCTGGCCACACAAAGACCACTTGCTGTTTCTGGCCATAACATAAATATTTAATTAAAGGAAAAACTACTTTGAGCCATTCTTTTATAAGGCATAAACTATACTAGCTTTGGGCTACACTTTTGCAATTTCTCAAATCCATCTGTTACTTATCCCAGAGTTTTTACCAGCTTGGAAAACCTAGGAGGCGTATTCACCTGGGTTTTAGAAATGTTTCCAGGAGGCCAGGTGTGGTGATGCGCGCCTGTAATCCCAGCACTGTGGGAGGCCAAGGCGGGTGGATCATGTGGTCAGGAGTTCAAGACCGGCCTGACCAACATGGTGAGACACCAACTCTACTAAAAATACAAAAATTAGCTGGGCGTGGTAGCAAGTGCCTGTAGTCCCAGCTACTCAGGAGGCGGAGGCAGAAGAATCGCTTGAACCTGGGAGGTGGAGGTTACAGTGAGCCAAGATCGTGCCATTGCACTCCAACCTGGGCAACAGAGTGAGACTCCATCTCAAAATATATATATATATATTTCCAGCGATGAATGTGCAATCTTTGAGCTGCTATTTCTAGAAGAGAACCATCCAACCAACTGTCACTGTAAGAATCTGGATTTGCAGTTAGGCATGGTGGCATGCACCTGTAGTCCCAGCTACTTGGGAGGCTGAGGCAGGAGGATCACTTGAGTCTAGGAGTTCAAGGCACACCATGACTGTACATGCAAATAGCCACTGCACTCCAGCCTGGACAACATAATATGACCTAGTCTCTTAAAAAAAAATCAGAATTTGGAATAAAATGAGAAGTCTGATATTCCAAAGCTAAGCCTTCAGCTCCACAGTTAATTTGTTTCTGTTATAAGGTTTGGTCATGTTTAGTAGTTGGGACGTCCAATAGTCTGCAGATAAAGATCACCTTGGGAAACTGAGGCCCAGAAGTAAAATCTATGATTCACAAACTTCTTGCTTTCCCAGGCTTTCAGTGTTGCTTCAGCAGTACTCTTATTTTAAATTTATTAAGGATTTATTGTAAATAAATTATTACTTAAAGATTTTTCTTTAGGCTGGGTGTGGTGGCTCACGCCTGTAATCCCAGCACTTTGGGAGGCCGAGGCCAGGGGATCATGAGGTCAGGAGATCAAGACCATTCTGGCTAACACGGTGAGATCCCGTTTCTATTAAAAATACAAAAAAAATTAGCCGGCCATTGACCGGGTGTGGTGGCTCACGCCTATAATCCCAGCACTTTGGGAGGCCGAGGCGGGTGGGTCATGAGGTCAGGAGATCAAGACCATCCTGGCTAACACGGTGAAACCCCGTCTCTACTAAAAAATAGAAAAAATTAGCCAGGCGTGGTGGCGGGTTCCTGTGGTCCCAGCTACTCAGGAGGCTAAGGCAGGATAATAGCATGAACCTGAGAGGTAGAGCTTGCAGTGAGCCAAGATCACGCCACTGCACTCTAGCCTGGGCAACAGAGCAAGACTCTGTCTCAAAAAAAAAAAAAAAATTAGCTGGGCGTGGTGGCACATGCCTGTAGTCTCAGCTTCTCAGGAGGCTGAGGCAGGAGAATCACTTGAACCTGGGAGGTGGAAGCTGCAGTGAGCCAAGATCACGCCATTGCACTTCAGCCTGGGTGACAGAGCGAGACTCCGTGTCAAAAACAAAAAAAAAAAAAAAAGATTTTTCTTTAATAAATAGCAAACCAGCTCTTGTTTCCTGGGAGCCAATGTTTATGTGCTTGGCTAGCAAAGGTTTTAAAGTCTGTACTTCATTAGATTCAGTTGCCCAAGATTATGAAGTCACATATATACTTCTGTTTTGATGATAGAGAGAGATGGCAGTTACTTTGTTAATATACCTATATTCAAAATGACAACTGGAAAAAGTAAGAAGTTGAAGTGTCACAGCATAAGAATAAGAGGGGCTAGGTGTGGTGGCTCACGCCTATAATCCCAACACTTTGGCAGGCTGAGGCAGGGGCATTGCTGGAGCCCAGGTGTTCAAGACTAGCCTGGGCAACATGGCAAAAACCCATCTCTATAAAATAAAATAAGAATAAGAGGCTTCCCATGTGGGGCCTAGTGTGGTGGCTTATGCCTGTAATCCCCGCACTTTGGGAGGCTAAGGCAGGTGGATCACTTCAGGTCAGGAGTTCGAGATCAGCCTGGCCAACATGGTGAAACCCCATCTCTACTAAAAATACAAGAAAAAAAAAAAGAAAAAAAGCCAGGAGTAGTGGCACATATCTGTAATCCCAGCTACTCAGGAAGCTGAGGCAGGAGAATCGCTTGACCCTGGGAGGCAGAGGTTGCAGTGAGCCAACATCGCACTACTGGACTATGGCCTGGGCAACAGAGTGATGATACTGTGTCAAAAAAAAAAAAAGGCCGGTCACGGCGGCTCATGCCTGTAATCCCAGCACTTTGGGAAGCCGAGGTGGGCGAATCACAAGTTCAGGAGATGGAGACCATCCTGGCCAACATGGTGAAACCCTGTCTCTACTAAAACTACAAAAATTAGCCGGGTGTGGTGGTGGGCGTCTGTAGTCCCAGCTACTGGGGAGGCTGAGGCAGGAGACTCACTTGAACCCAGGAGATGGAGATTGCAGTGAGCTGAGTTCGCGCCACTGCACTCTGGCTTGGCGACAGAGCAAGACTCTATCTCAAAAAAAAAAAAAAAAAAAAAAAAAAAATAGAATAAGAGATAGGAACCTAATAAAGGTATACCATATGGGATTTAGTCAATGTAGATTGATTAATTGACATGGCTTGCTAAAACATATTTCATTCCAATAAAAAATTTAAGAAGAATCCAATCTCTCACTTCATTCTACGCTTAAAATAATAAAATAAAGCTGATTCAGGCCAGCTGTGATTTAATGGTGTTTATACTGATGGTAAAACTCTTCATTAAATGTCTTAAAATGGCAGAATTGAAAGACTAACAAGCTGCAGAGTCAGAGCCATTCCTGTCTTGTACTGTTCTTGGCCCTAATCTTGCCCAGCTTAAAATGTTTTCCGTATGTGAAGGGACTTTTTAATATTAACTTTTTAATGTAAATTGCTTTGAGCAAATGTGTATTATCCCTACTTAATACACATAGTTCCATAGATAAGCATATTCTTTCAGGCTAAGGCAAAGATTCTCATACCTTTGCTAACTGCCTTCAAAACACTGCAGTCTCTCAAATGAAAATGGTTATATACCCAAATATTAATTGAGAGTATGACAGATGAAAGAACTAATAAGTTTGGGATAAGAAAAATTATTATGACATAACTTTGGAATTTTCTGTCAACAAGATATAATTACAAGATGGATATAAAAAGTTTTGACTTGTAAAACATGTTTCATAGTATAATGTATCATCTTTATTTAGTATTATTTTATCCCTCTCTTAAACCAATCCTCACCCTAAATTATGCTTCACTCAGTCATCTTTGGATGTTATATGATATGGCTTTTCCTCATCTGCCCTCTTCACAGGTGAGAACACTGAGGCAATGAACCAGAACAGTGGTGACTTACCTCAGGTCACACATACACTTAGAAGAATGTTTCCTGGCTGAACCATGTAATACCAACTGAAGACCCTCCCCTGCCTCATAAACAAGCTACAATTTTAGATTGCTTTTCTTAGTTCTCATGATAGGTGCCAAATAAAAACAAAATATTTTGGATCCTTTTCATAATGAAGCGGAATTCAGAGAAATTTACTAAAAATTATTCTTTGATAGGCTGTCCTATTTTTGGAAAAATAGTTTAGGGTAGATCCAGTGTAAGAATGATGTAAGGGGGCCAGGCGCGGTGGCTCAAGCTTGTAATCCCAGCACTTTGGGAGGCCAAGACGGGCGGATCACGAGGTCAGGAGATCAAGACCATCCTGGCTAACATGGTGAAACCTCGTCTGTACTAAAAAGTACAAAAAAACTAGCCGGGCGAGGTGGCAGGCGCCTGCAGTCCCAGCTACGGCCATCTTGGTTTTGGTAGGTTTTGGCTGGCTTCTTTACCCCAACCTGTTTTATCAGCAAGGTCTTCGTGACCTGTATCTTGCGCTAATCTCCTATCTTATCCTGTGATTTAGAATGCCTAACCTCCTGGGAAAGCTGCCCAGATCTCAGCCTTATTTTACTCAGCCCCTATTCAAGATGGAGTTCCTCTGGTTCACACATCTCTGACATAAGTCCTTGTCAGATCATTCTAACATCTGTGTCATGCCTGTGTTTGTGTCTCTCCTCCCCGCCCCTCCCCTCCCCTGCCCTCTCCTTTCCTCTCTCAGACAGAGTCGCACTCTATTGCCCAGGCAGTGGCACTACCTCAGCTCACTGCAATGTCTACCTCCCAGGTTCAAGTGATTCTCATGTCTCAGCCTCCCAAGTATCTGGGATTATAGGTGTACTCTACCATGCTAATTTTTGTATTTTTTGGTAGTGGTGAGGATTCACCATGTTGGCCAGGCTGGTCTCGAATTCCTGGCCTCAAGTTTTCCACTTGCCTCAGCCTCCCCAAGTGCTGGGATTATAGGCATGAGCCACTTCGCCCAGCCAGAGTCTGTTCTTGTTCACTTTGAGATCTTCCTGGTTCTTGGTATGACGAGTGGTCTGTAATTGAAACCTGGACATTGTGATACTGTAAAACTCTGGGTTTTATTTAAATCTGGTATTTTAGCTAATACCACTCAAACCTCTGACAGCACTCTAGTGGGAGAAAATGGTTGCCACCTTTTTACTGCCAGATCAGGGTGGAAGTCCAGGTTTTCCACTCAGGCGCCCTTGACCGTGAAAGGAGAGACAAGTGGGAGGTTGTTGGTGCCTCTGGGTGGGGAGAGAATTTCAGGCTCTCCACTAGGCCTCTGCTGGTACCACCTTGGCTGGGAAGTAGAAGGGCTCCTTGTTACTGCTTTCCATGTGGCCTCCACTGACACTGCAGAGGGTGGCCTTGTTATTTCAGAGCTGTGGCCAAAGTCCTCACTCCACTAGGCTGCCTCTGACACTACCTCAGTGGGGACAGGAAGGGGTTCTCCCCATGGGGATCTTGAATTTCTATCCCTAGCTGGTACCAGTAGAAGTCCGAACTCCCCATGTGGTCTCCTCTGACACTGCCCGGGATGGGGTGCTCCCCACTGTGCCTTCTCCATCACCACTGCATAAGTTGGATGGGGCATGAGGACAATTGGGGATACATCTTTACAACCTGGCAAGGGTGGAAGTCTAGGCCTTCCAATTGGCCTTTACTGGTGAGATAGTGGCGGAGCCAGTTTTTTTCTATGAGATTTAGCTAGAGTAGAGTGGGTATCATGTAAAAGTTTTCGGTCTTGAGGCCAGGTGCCACGGCTTACGCCTGTAATCCTAGCACTTTGGGAAGCCAAGGTGGGCGGATCATGAGGTCAGAAGGTCGAGACCATCCTGGCTAACACGGTGAAACCGGGTCTCTACGAAAAATACAAAAAATTAGCTGGGCGTGGTGGCATGCACCTGTAGTCCCAGCTACTCGGGAGGCTGAAGCAGGAGAATCGCTTGAACCCAGGAGGCGGAGGTTGGAGTGAGCTGAGATCGCACCACTGCACTCCAGCCTGGGCGAAAGAGTGAGACTTTGTCTCAAAAAAAAAAAAAAAAAAAAATTGGCAATAGGGCTGGGTGCATGGCTCATGCCTGTAATCCCAGTACTTTGGGAGGCCAAGGTAGGTGGATCATCTGAGGTCAGGAGTTCGAGACCAGCCTGGTCAACATGGTGAAACCCCGTCTCTACTAAAAATACAAAAAATTAGCCAGGCATGGTTGCGGGCACCTGTATTCCCAGCTAATAGGGAGGCTGAGGCAGGAGAATCCCTTGAACCCAGGAGGCAGAGGATGCAGTGAGCCGAGATCATGCCATTGCACTCCAGCCTGGGCAACAAGAGGTAAACTCAGTCTCAAAAAAAAAAAAAAAAAAATTGGTAATAGGTGGAATGTGAGAAGGGAGAAAGCAACAGTTTGTTTTTGAATTAATTTCAGGGTGAGAGGAAAGAGATCCAAGGCATCCTTTCTCTCCTCCCATAAGAAATCAGAGAAAAGAGAAAGCTGGGGCTAGAGGGCAGGGGCTTCACTGGAAACGGAGTTCTGTTGAGATCTGGGCACCTGGAGTGCAGCCAGCTCATTTTTGATGGGATTTGCATGTAAATAGTGGGATATGAGGCCCAGCTTTACACCCTCTGTTATAATAAAACTAAAAATAAGTGGTTTCTCCTTTATAATCCTAAAACTAGGTTTGGCATCTTGCCTTAGGCTTTCATATTTTCTTCTTTTTTTCTGGTAGCCGGAAGGGTTAGTCTCATTTTCCGCTTCAAATAATAAGAATTTTGCTAACTTGCTCCTGTGCCAGGGTGCTTGGTTGCAAGCCTTCTTGACAGACTGGGGCTCCAGCATTCTTTCAAAGAAGTAATATTTTTAGGCTTTGAGACCTGCCCTTTGACCCCAAGTCTAACGGGGTGATAGAATGGTGGGGTCTCCTCATCTTGGTTAGAAAGCTTATTGGCTTTGATGGCCCCAAGTGCAGGAGAGCCAGCGGCCTTAACTTCTTTCAAACCAAAAATTATTGAGGCCTTTCTTTATTGTAGAATTTTTGGGAAGTATAGAAAGCTCAAAGAAAGAAAGAAAATTGCTGTAATCTCATCACCCAGAAATAATTTCTGTTAACATAATGATAATTATTCCAATCCTCAATCCATCCTCCTCAAACATTATGGAATGTTTTAAATGCTTCATAGGTACTTGTTCTATTAAGAAAGAGGGGAGAGGCAGGCTGCCCGCGGTGGCTCATGCCTGTAATCCCTGCACTTTGGGAGGCCGAGGTGGGCGGATCACGAGGTCAGGAGATGGAGACCATCCTGGCTAACACGGTGAAACCTCGTCTCTACTAAAAATACAAAAAATTGGCCAGGCGCAGTGGCTCACGCCTGTAATCCTAGCACCTTGGGAGGCCGAGGTGGGTGGATCACCAGGTCAGGAGATCGCCCTGGCTAACACAGTGAAACCCTGTCTCTACTAAAAATACAAAAAAAAAAAAAAAAAAAAAAATTAGCCGGGCGTGGTGGTGGGCACCTGTAGTCCCAGCTACTCAGGAGGCTGAGGCGTGAACCCAGGAGGCGGAGGTTGCAGTGAGCCGAGATTGCGCCACTGCACTCCAGCCTGGGCCACAGAGTGAGACTCCGTCTCAAAAAATATATATATACAAAAAATACAAAAAATTAGCCAGGCAGGCCGGGCGCAGTGGCTCAAGTCTGTAATCCTAGTACTTTGGGAGGCCGAGACGGGCAGATCACGAGGTCAGGAGATCGAGACCATCCTGGCTAACCCTGTGAAACCCCGTCTCTACTAAAAAATACAAAAAACTAGCCAGGTGAGGTGGCGGGCGCCTGTAGTCCCAGCTACTCGGGAGGCTGAGGCAGGAGAATGGCGTGAACCCAGGAGATGGAGGTTGCAGTGAGCCAAGATCGCACCATTGCACTCCAGCCTGGGCGATACAGCAAGACTCCATCTGAAAAAAAAAAAAGAAAGAAAGAAAGTGGGGAAAGGTAGAGTACTGGGAAGTGTGATCTGGCTTGTCATCTCAGAATCAAGGTATTTTCCTGCCTGTAATCCCAGCACTTTGTCAGGCCGAGGCAGGCAGATGACTTGAACTCAGGAGTTCGTGACCAGCCTGGGCAACAAAGTGAGACCCTCCTGTCTCTACAAGAAATACAAAAATTAGCCGGGCATGGCAGCGCACACCTGTGGTCCCAGCTACTAGGGAGGCTGCAGTGGGAGGATGGCTTGAGCCTGGGAGGCAGGGGTTGCAGTGAGCCGAGATTATACCACTGCGCTCTAGCCTGGGCAACAGAGTGAGACCCTGTCTCCAAAAAAAAAAAGAAAGAAAAGAAAAAAAAAAAAAAGATTTCTACTGACCCTGCTTCTACAAAAAAAAAAAAACAAAAAACCCACAAACAAAAATCAGCCGGTCATGCTGGTGGCATTCCTGTAGTCCCAGCTACTTGGAAGGCTGAGGTGGGAGGATCACTTTAGCCTGGGAGGTCGAGACTGCTGTGAGCCAAGATTGCACCACTGCACTGCAGCCTGGGTGACCGAACTAGACCTTACCTGTGCTCCTCCCAGAAAAGGATTTCTAGTAGTCAACTTTTCACCATTCCAACTAAGAATCTTTTTTTCTCCAATAAATATATATATATTTTTGGCCTGTTGCCACGCTGACCATTGCAAAGACAAAGCAAATGAATTTTTTCTTTTCTTTTCTTTTTGAGACAGAGTCTTGCTCTGTCGCCCAGGCTGGAGCGCAGTGGCATGACCTCACCTCACTATAGCCTCTACCTCCCGGGTTCAAGTGATTCTCCTGCCTCAGCCTACCAAGTAGCTGGGATTACAGGTGCCCACCACCATGCCCCTCTAATGTTTTTGTATTTTTAGTAGAGAGGAGGTTTCTCTATGTTGGCCAGGCTGGTCTCAAACTCCTGACTTCAGGTGATCCACCCACCTCAGCTTCCCAAAGTGCTGGGATTACACTTGTGGGCCACTGCACCCGGCCAAATGGAAGAAATGTTTTAAAAAGGTATTTAATGTCCTTCAAAGTCTCCTTCGATCAAAACTTTAGTCGAACTCCTCTGAGTCCCTTCTGACTAGCCTCACAGTGGACTTCCCTCTCTGTCCTTGTGGAATCCAGTTTGAGCAAGAATCTTGTCAATTTAGTGAAAATCACCTACCCTAGATATCTGACCACCCTCACTATCTTATTAACCTGTCCTGCTTTCAGCAAGAATTTTGTTGAGTTGTTCTAACAAGGATCTCACTTACAGGCTGGGAGTGGTGGCTCACACCTGTAATCCCAGCACTTTGGGAGGGCAAGGCAGGCAGATCACTTGAGGTCATGAGTTCGAGACCAGCCTGGCTAACATGGAGAACTACATTCTCTATCAAAAAATACAAAAATTAGCCAAGTGTGATGGTGTGCACCTGTAATCCCAACTACTCGGGAGGCTGAGGCAGGAGAATCACTTGAACCCAGGAGGCAGAGGTTGCAGTGAGCCGAGATAGCCCCACTGCACTCCAGCCTGGGTGACAGAGTGAGACTCCCTCTCAAAAAGAAAGAAAGGAAAAAGAATCTCGCTTACCCTTGATGTTTCCTCTTAGTAACTTTCCTTGTTGGACAAGAGGGGAGTCAAGTCCTCTCCCTCCCCCACTGCAAGACCCCATTGCAGTAGTCCCTATACCTATCACCATGGTCTCCCTAAATAAAGCCTTCCTGTTACCATCTTTAGCAAGTGTCACAAATCGCTTTTTCTTTAACATCCCCTGTCCCTCAACTGCTTTTCTCTCTTTTTTTTTTTTTTTTTGGAAACGGAGTCTTGCTCTGTCACCAGGCTGGAGTGCAGTGGTGCCATCTTGGCTCACTGCAAACTCCGCCTCCTGGGTTCAAGTGATTCTCCTGCCTCAGCCTCTCTAGTAGCTGGGACTACAGGCACGGGGCACCACGCCCAGCTAATTTTTGTATTTTTTAGTAGAGACAGGGTTTCACCATGTTGGCCAGGATGGTCTCGATCTCTTGACCTCGTGATCTGCCCACCTCGGCCTCCCAAAGTGCTGGGATTACAGGCATGAGCTACTGTGCCCGGCCTTTTCTCTTTTTCTTTAACATCCCCTGCCCCTCACCTCCTTTGAGTCAACACAGTTGTTTAGCAAAGCCTGACATTTCCTTTTGAGAACTAGAAAGAAGCATCTCCAGATTTGTTTGTTTGCTTCCTGGGTGAGGAGAAAAAAGGTGCTGTAGAAGAGGAAACGGTCCTAATAAAGATAATCCAGATAGGAAATGCTTTCTAAATCAGCTTTCAGTGTCAAGGCTTGTCTGAGTTAAGGGAAGGGAACTTCAGCCTATGAATTTTGGTATAAAAAAAATCTGAGGTTGTGAATCCAAACATCATCCTGAGTACCTATGTGCTACAAACAGACTCCAGAGAAACTGCTGACATCTAAATGTCTGGGTATGTGAGGAGACCTGTTCCTTGAGGCTCTATCCTGGCCACTGACGACTGGATAACTGAGTGATTCACCCTCTAAATCAGAAATGCTCCTGTGTATGGTAACACCAGGCTAGTGAGAAAGCAGCAAAAGCAGTATTATTTTGTATCAAGTACTAATTAAATTTGATTTGATTCAGGTTGAACAAATCCTTGTGCCCGACACTGGGCTCGGTGCCAGGGCCCTCAAGGAATCTCAGGTTGCCTAATGAGACAGGTAACTAAATATTATAGCTCTTATCAGACAAACTAACAGGGCTAAAAGTTAAAAGGGTTAACATCTTGGAGAGCAGATGAAATCTTTCTGTATGTGTCACAGATTTTATGAGCTGGGTTTTGTAGGATAATACATGGTGGAAAGGGGCAAAGGGCTTCTAGGCAGAAGAAATAATGTGAGCAAAGATGGTGGGAGCATGTGCTCTTGGAAGGTGTGTACTGTGTGGCATGAGGTCCTCGGTGTGGACTAGGAGGAGGGCATTGATGGAAGTGGAAATGAAGCTAAAAGGGCAGGCTAGGGTCCAGAGTGTGAAAAACACTGATTGCCTTACTTAGGAGAGGTACAAGACAGACATGAGCATCAACAGGTCCAATTTATCTTCTGTAGAGGTTATAATAAAGTAGGTATGAATCTGTTTCCCTTCAGGTTGAGTTTTCTTTTTCTTTACTTTTTTTTTGAGAGAGGGTCTCACTCTGAGGCCCAGGCTGGAGTGCAGTGGTGAGATCACAGCTCACTGCAGCCTCGACCTCCCAGGTTCAAGAGATCCTCCCACCTCAGCCTCCGAGTAGCTGGGACTACAGACACACACCACCATGCCTGGCTAATTTTTAAAAATAGTTTTGTAGAGATGGGGGTCTACTATGTTCCCCAGGCTGGTCTTGAACCTCTGGGCTCAAGTGATCCTCCTGCCTCAGCTTCTGAAAGTGTTGGGATTACAGGCATGAGTCACTGCACCTGGCCTCAAGTTGAATTTTCTTTTTTTTCTTTTTTTTTTCGAGACACAGTCTTGCTCTGTCGCCCAGGCTGCAGTGCAGTGGCATAATCTCGGCTCACTGCAAGCTCTGCCTCCTGGGTTCACACCATTCTCCTGCCTCAGCCTCCTGAGTAGCTGGGACTACAGGCGCCTGCCACCACGCCCGGCTAATTTTTTTGTGTTTTTAGTAGAGACGGGGTTTCACCGTGTTAGCCAAGATGGTCTCGATCTCCTGACCTCATGATCCACCCACCTCGGCCTCCCAAAGTGCTGGGATTACAGGCGTGAGCCACCGCGCCCGGCCGGGAAGTAAATTTTTATAAATTACTCTGGAGGGAATAAATTGGACAGTCAAACTCAACATGGACAGTCATTCTCAAAATGATCAAAGCTAATCTCTTAATGTCCTGATACATGTTTTTAAATAACTTTTTAAAAATTTAAACTTAAATTTTTTTTTTATAAGTAGAGATGGAGTCTTGCCGTATTATCCAGGCTGGTCTTGAACTCCTGAGCTCAAATGCTGCTCCTGCCTCAGCCTCCCAAAGTGCTAGGATTATAGGCATGAGCCATTGCACCAGGCTTTACTTTTATTTCTTTTGAGAGGGAGTTTTGCCATATTGCCCAGGCTGGAGTGCAGGGGCCATTCACAGATGCGGTCATATCACTTCATTTTGGAACTCCAGGGTTCAAGCCATCCTCCCGCCTCAGCTTCCTGAGTAGCTGGGACTACCACAGCATCCAGCTTTCAAACTTTTCTTTTCTTTCTTTCTTTCTTTCTTTTTTTTTTTTTTTTTTTTTTTTTTTTTTGAGACAGGGTGGAGTGCAGTGGTGCAATTTTGGCTCACTGCAACCTCTGTCTCCCAGGTTCAAGTGACTCTCCTGCCTCAGCCTCCCAAATAGCTGGGACTAGAGGTGCCTGCCACCACACCAGGCTAATTTTTGTATCTTTAGTAGAGATGCGAGGCTGAGCGTGGTGGCTCATGCCTGTAATCCCAGCACTTTCGGAGGCCGAGGCAGGCGAGTCACCTGAGGTCGGGAGTTCGAGACCAGCCTGACCAACATGGTGAAACACCGTCTCTACTAAAAATACCAAAATTAGCTGGGCATAGTGGCAGGCGCCTGTAATCCCAGCTACTTGAGAGGCTGAGGCAGGAGAATCGCTTGAACCTGGGAGGCGGAGGTTGCAGTGAGCTGAGATTGTACCATTGCACTCCAGTCTGAGCGACAGAGTGAGACTCCATCTCAAAAAAAAAAAAAAAAAAAAAAAAAAGAATTTCTGTTTCTGTAGTTATGCCATGTAACATAAAACCATTCAGGTTAGAGGCCCACAGCTTCCCATTTAACTTTTAAGACATGCTCCATTTTGTAGGAGCTTGGGGATATTCAGGAAATAACTGACCCTTTAGGGAAAAAATGGCTAAGTATTTGGCTGTAGTTTAAATTTTTTCTCCTTAAATTCTCTCCTCCTTCTTTTGTTAATTGGACTGTTAATTGAACTAGCTTAAGTAAAATTATAAGGGGAATTTCAGCTGGGCATAGTGGCTCATGCCTGTAATCCCAGAACTTTGGGAAGCTGAGGCAGGTGGATTGCTTGAGCTCAGCAGTTTGAGACCAGCCTGGGCAACACGACAAAACTCCATCTCTATAAAAAATGCAAAAAAATTAGCTAGGCGTTGTAGTGTGCACCTGTAGTCCCAGCTACTCAGGAGGGTGAAGTGGGAGGATTGTTTGAGCCCAGGACATTGAAGTTAAAACAGGCAGAGATGGTGCCACTGCACTCCAGCCTGGGTGACAAAGTGAGACTTTGTCTCAAAAGAAAAACCAAAAAAAAAAAAAAAAAAAAGGAATTTCATACATCTGAACATCTGAACAAAAGGTTTCAATGCTTAAGACAGTTCTACCTAATAATTTCAGGTCATGAAACCTCATAGCTAGATTCTACCTTGCAGCATCCTTACAGCTATAGCCCCTGCTAACAAGGCTTTATTGTTTCTGTGTATTTCCAATTCAAATTCTTAGGAGAAAGAATCACACTCAGAACTTCTCACACCAGGCCACAGTCCAATAAGTCAGGGTATGGCCTTGTCCTCATCAGGTGTGTGGGCAAGAAGACACTGGGATCACCTCCTCACCCTCTAGTAGTTTTGTCTTCACGGGCAAGTTGCCTAACTCACTAAGCTTTCGTTTCTCTTGGGGAAGTCGTGGCTTAATAATATTATCCCTTTTGGAGGACTAATTTTTGGATAAAATTAGTTCACATAAGTAAAATTCCTTAGTACAGTTCTAGGCACAAAGTGAACTGAGAGTAAATGGAAATTACCACCGACGTTATTATGATGGGAAAGACGCTGTACTAGATGCTACAGATATTGAGCCCAAAGTCACAATTCTCCAGCATGGGGACACAGGAAGGCCACCCTTGATCCAGCAAGATGAGAGCCATGATAGAACCCAGAAGAGAAGCTTCACCCCTCTTGAGAGTATACAGGCATAGGAGTTCACTGCATTTGTCCTATGGGCTGCATCCATCCCTCCACCTCAGAATCAGAATTCAGATGTTAGCCGGTGGTCTCAGGTTCACATGATTATTTGCATTGAAAGTGAAGTCAGACTTATTTGTCACAGGGAAGCCTTACTTGGCAGTTGTCTGAGTACATGTCTTACTACCTGTGTGACTGGGAAACACTTCTTAATCCAAGTAGCTGCAATTCCCTCATCTGTAAGAACAAAACAAAACAACCAGGGATAATAATATTAATAGTAAACACAGAGTTGGCAGGCATGATGGCTCATGCCTATAATCCCAACATTTTAGGAGGCCAAGGTGGGTGGATCGCTTGAACTCAGGAGTTCGAGACCAGCCTGGGCAATACGGTGAAACCTCCTCTCTACCAAAAATACAAATATTAGCCGGCTGAGGTGGCATGTACCTGTGGTCCCAGGTACTACGGAGGCTGAGGTGGGAGGATACTTGAACCCGGGGGAACAAGCTGCAGTGAGCCTCGCCACTGCACTCCAGTATAGGTGGCACAGCATGGGTGATACAGTCTCAAAAAAAAAGTAGACACAGAGTCGTAAAATTAATGCCCCCAGCATATAGTGTTCAATAAACGTTAGCTGTTGTTATTATTTATCATTTATTGTGTGCTCACTGGGGGCAGGGTATAAATTATCTCCATTTTTATAGCTGTTATTAAGGACTGATGAGCTGAGGGAGTGGGAAGTCTGGAATGACTCCTAGATTTTGCCAAGCACCTCTGCTCCCTCACAGTACTGTGTTCTGGTACCAAGCACAATGCCCTTCCTCTTCTTCTTTTTTTTTTTTTTTCCGAGAGAGAGTCTTGCTCTGTTGCCCAGGCTGGAGTACAGTGGCATGATCAACCTCCGCCTCCCGGGTTTAAGCAATTCTCCTGCCTCAGCCTCCTGAGTAGCTGGGATTACAGGAGCCCGCCACCACACCCGGCTAATTTCTGTATGTTTAGTAGAGACGGAGTTTCACCTTGTAGGTCAGGCTGGTCTCGATCTCCTGACCTCGTGATCTGCCCACCTCGGCCTCCCAAAGTGTTGGGATTACAGGCGTGAGCCACAGCGCCTGGCCCCTTCCTCTTCTTTTACCATGTTGTATTTTCAAATGGGTTTTTTTTTTCAAGGAGCCCTCCTGCTGGGCCTCAGTCTGGGTCCTCAGTCTGAATTGGCCCTCACTGCTTTGAGGCACCGGTCACATTCTGCCGCCACACATCACAAGCTCTCCCTTTGAACTTCAGAACTGAAGTTCTCTCTAGAACTTCGGAAAGTCATGGATAAGGCCGGGCGCGGTGGCTCACGCCTGTAATCCCAGCACTTTCGGAGGCCGAGGTGGGCGGATCACGAGGTCAGGAGATCGAGACCATCTTGGCTAACACGGTGAAACCCCATCTCTACTAAAAAGTACAAAAAAATTAGCCGGGCGTGGTGGCGGGCGCCTGTAGTCCCAGCTACTCGGGAGGCTGAGGCGGGAGAATGGCGTAAACCCGGGAGGCAGAGCTTGCAGTGAGCCGAGATCGCGCCACTGCACTCCAGTCTGGGCGACAGAGTGAGACTCCGCCTCAAAAAAAAAAAAAAAAAAAAGTCATGGATGAAAGGGTCCTCAGTTTATTATCCTGTGAAATAGTAGCTGGGACATTTCTGAGGCCCAGAGAAGGGAAATAACTTGAATGAACAGGTTAGGAGCAGGCCAGACGCTGTGGCGAGTGCCTGTAGTCCCAACTCGGGAGGCTGAGGCAAGAGGATCGCTTGAGCCCAGAACTCAGTGAATAGCCACTGCACTCCAGCCTGGGCAACACAGCGAGACCCGCCTCAAAAAACAAAAATAGAAACAAACAACTAGCTTAGGCGCAGAACTGAGACTCAAACCTAGGTTTCCTGCTCACCCCCCACACCTCCCAGGGCCCCGCTGATTCCTCGTGGCCGCTAACTCGGAACCGCCCCAAAGCCAGGTCGAAGGCGAGTCTACCGGCCCTGGGGACTCCCGGCCCTGCAGTTCGCACGGAGGATGGACGCAGTCAGGCTCTCCGGGAGCTGCGGGAAGCCCTAGGACTTGGAAAAGCCTCAGAGCGCGCCCCTGGGGGAAGGGGAGCTCGGGACTTCGAGGCGGCTGGAGGTCGAGGGCGTCGCCAGGGGGCCGTTTTGCGCTCGGGTGTGGAGAACGAAGCCGAAGGCTGGGCTCTGGAATCCCCTCCAGAGCTCTCGGCCGGCCAAAGCGCGGCCGCCCCACCCCCGGCCCGCCAGGCGCAGTCGGCCCCGCCCCCTGGAGCTCCGTTCCCCCGGCAGCCAGCGCCGCGCGCAGTCGGCCGATCCTCCCACCCAGCGAGCTGCGTTCCAGCCGCAGCGCTCGCCGAGGCCCTGGGTTGTGGGCTCCCGGCCGTCCGCGAAAGCATGGCCCGGCCCGTGCAGCTGGCGCCGGGCTCGCTGGCGCTGGTGCTGTGCCGGCTGGAGGCGCAGAAGGCGGCGGGGGCTGCGGAAGAGCCCGGCGGGCGCGCGGTGTTCCGCGCCTTCCGTCGCGCCAACGCGCGCTGCTTCTGGAACGCGCGGCTGGCGCGCGCCGCCTCGCGGCTGGCCTTCCAGGGCTGGCTGCGGCGCGGGGTGCTGCTGGTGCGCGCGCCCCCCGCCTGCCTGCAGGTGCTGCGCGATGCCTGGCGGCACCGGGCGCTACGGCCGCCGCGCGGCTTCCGCATCAGGACGGTGGGTGAGTGCGGGACCCGGAGGGGAGGGGCGTCCCGCGCCAGCTGTGGGCTCCGAGCTCTGCTCTACAGGGGCGAGCGCGGCCCGGTCTTCTACCACAGAGGCTAGGCGCCGCTCTGAGAGCCCGGGGGCTGCGGTTGGGCGGCCGGTCCGGGGGGCCAAAACGCCCCGGAGACGTTCCCTCCCGCTTGGACACTGCAGCTATAGACCCCAAGGTGTGCCTGGCCGCTGCTAGGACTGGCTCCGGGCTGCGTCCGTTCCTCGACGCTTAAAGCCCGTGGAGTGCACAGAAGGAACTTTCTGCTTAGAAAAGTGATGCTCTGGATAGAGAGGCTTTGGGCTAGCGGCCACTGTCTAGGCTCCACCGGGGCGGTTAGGAAGGGTACCCCAGGGGAATGGCCAGAGTTTACCAAATCTGGCTGCTTTATTATTAATTTAACTACAGATCTGCAGCGAACGGCATTCTGCTTTTCACGTCCTGCGGTGTGGTGGTCTTGGGTCGGGACCTAGCTGCTTTGGGGTCGTTAACTTCTTGGGGAAAACAAATAAGTAGCGTCTCATCCCTTTAGCTGAATAGACAGGATTCCACCTTCACAGTCTTTTCACACTTAGCTGTTTGTTAGACAACAGCAGCTTTTTGCCTTTATAAAATAGCTTCTCATTCGAGAAACTAAACCACTGCACCCGTGAGCGGTCTCTGACTCTGGGCACTAAACCCAGGCAGGTGTGTCAGCTCCCTGCAACAGCCTGGTCCTTGTCTGCATTTATGTGAGGCTGCAAAGGCCATTTGATGGTGTGTTGACAAGTCACCAGTTGTTCAGCGCTTAATTTTCATTCTTACCAAGGAACCACTCTGTGTTAGTCCATAAATCATCCTCTTCCATCCGAGGAGAAGGAGCCGCAAATAAAAAACATTTGTTTGGCCAGGCGCGGTGGCACTGTGTAATCTTAGCACTTTGAGAGGCCGAGGCGAGTGGATCACCTGCGTTCAGGAGTTAGAGACCAGCCTGGCTAACATTCTGAAACCCCTCAGGAGTTCAAGACCCGTCTGGCTAACATGATGAAACCCCACTTCTACTAAAAATACAAAAATTAGCCGGGGCGTGGTGGCAGGCGCCTGTAATCCCAGCTACTTGGGAGGCTGAGGCAAGAGAATCGCTTGAATTCAGGAGGTGGAGGTTGCAGCGAGCCGAGATAGTGCCATTGCACTCCAGCCTGGGTGACTAGTGAAACCCCATCTCAAAAAGAAAAAAAGAAGAAGAGGAAGAGGAAGAAGAGGAAGAGGAGGAAGAGGAAGAAGAAGGAGGAGGAAGAGGAAGAAGAGGAAGAGGAGGAAGAGGAAGAAGAAGGAGGAGGAGGAGGAGGAGGAGGAAGAAAGAAGAACATGGCAGTAAGAAGCAAGCACCTGACTGACCTATAACTGTGTGTCATCCATTCAGAGATGGTATTACCACATCCCAGCAGCCAGTGCTTTACACCTTCACTTCTCACTCCATGCTGTCTGTTCCCTCTCCTCCCCACCCCCGTTTTTCTTAAGAGCTCACTGCAAAACCACATATACACATTTCCTCTCCTTTTACTTGCAGGAGTGGAGTGAAGAAAATAGGTTTCTGGCTCTGAGAACAGTGAACCAAGTAGCCAAGCCAAAATATGAGCGAAGAGGTCTTTCAGACAGGCTCGATGAAAAACTCTTTTCAGTTCTGCATCCTCGGTTTTTCTGGTTTGAATTAGTGGTTACATTCTCAGGTCCCGCTTTTCAAAGGGTGAGCATAGAGCATATTGCAGAGAGGGAGTGGGATGCAGGGTGGGGGGTCTAGACCTGGGGGTGAAATAAGAGAGGGCTTGTGCTAAGGCACGGGCCGCCACTAATGCCCCAGTGAGCAGTGTTAAATGCTGGTGTCTATGTTGGTACTGTTTACTGCCATCTGAAATATGCAGCACACGTCACCTATTGCTCCCATTCTCTTCTGCCCAGTAGGTAATGCTGCCTCATAGCACAACTGCAGTGGACACTGTATTCTATGGGGTGTGCAACACAGTGGACTTCCCCTGGGTCATCACCCTTGACTTGGGTCTCCTGGCAGGAATGATTTTGAGGTTTTTAAATTTAATTTTAATTTTTTTTTTTGACAGAGTCTCTCTGTTGCTGAGACTGGAGTGCAGTGGTACAATCTTGGCTCACTGCAACCTCCACCTCCTGGGTTCAAGTGCTTCTCCTGCCTCAGCCTCTGGAGTAGCTGGGACTTTAGGCGCCTGCCACCATACCTGCCTAATTTTTGTATTTTTAGTAGAGATGGGATTTTACCATGTTGGCCAGGCTGGTCTCAAACTGCTGACCTCAAGTGATCTGCCCACCTCAGCCTCCCAAAGTGCTGGGATTACAGACGTGAGCCACCATGTCTGGCGATTTTTGTTCTTTATAATATTTTTATTCCTTTGTTTAAGCCCTAACCATGGCAAGGACAGATTTTGAAGTTGTTAACAAGTCCTGATAAAAATTTGAACATTTAGCTGGGATTTGGACAAAGCCACCCATTAGGACATTTTGAGGAGCAAAATGGAGAAAGATCTTATTTGATGCTAAGTGATGGATACACCTGGGGGACAAAGGGGATGCTTTTGCTTTGAATAGTGTTGCTAATTGCCAATTTCTGGTCTAACTTGGGGTCCCTAGGTGCGTATTGAAGGAGAAGAGACAGCTCTTGGGCTACCTTAGAGTCCTGGAGGGTGGCGAAGGCAGGAGAAGCTGCTTTCCCCAAAAGGAAATGAAAGTTTGGGTCGGCTTGCTCTCTTGCTCTTGCAGCGCTGGCTTCCAGGAGGGTGGGGAAAGAGCTACTGTGGACTATTGCAGGTTGTTGCTCCATTCTCACTGTTATTTTGTGGGAAAGAGCAAAATGCTAGAAAAGGACACAGAGTCAATCTGATCTCTTTGCTATAGATGTTTGTTTGTTTGTTTGTTTATTTTTGAGACGGTGTTTCACCCTTGTTGCCCCGGCTGGAGTGCAATGGCGCGATCTTGGCTCCCCGCAACCTTCACCTCCTGGGTTCATGCGATTCGCCTGCCTCAGCATCCCGGTAGCTGGGATTACAGGTGCCCGCCACCACGCCTGGCTAATTTTTGTATTTTTAGTAGAGATGGGGTTTCACCATGTTGGCCATGCTGGTCTTGAACTCCTGACTCAGGTGATCCGCCCACAGCGGCCTCCCAAAGTGCTGAGATTACAGGCATGAGCCACCGTGCCTGGTTAGATGTTTTTTAAAAGTTTTTTTAAAGATTTTTTTTACTGCTGCGTAAAAGCATTAGGGTATAGGACATATTGCTGACTAGCTCAGGCAGAAAATGCAGGGAGAGAGGGATGGCGTTCAGCTTTATAAGTTCAGCTGTACTGCCTAGGGTCCTTCTGAACTTATGGACCTGGGGCTTATAAGGTACGAGGAGGGAGCACCCTAGCCAAGCACACTGGAGTGACTGGAGCCTCAGGTGCAGACCTGAACTTAAGTCATGCAGAGGTTTATGTTTTCTCCAGGTTTTGTGCCTTTTCTCTCCATCTTCATTCTCTCTGCCTTACCTTTCCTCTGGTAAGAAAAATAGTTCCCAGAGATTATTTCTATAAAAAGAGAGACATTGAATCTTTAGCTTGATTAATAAAGGGCTAACTCTGCTTTTATACTCCAGTCCTCAAATGTTGTATTTTTCTTTTCTTTTCTTTTTTTTTAAGTGGAGACGAGACCTTGCTGTGATTCCCAGGCTGGTCTCTAACCGCTGGGTCCGAGGGATCTTCCCCCACTCGGCCTTCCTTTCAAAGTGCTGGGATTACCAGTGTGAGCCACCTGGCTCCAATGTTTTGTTTTCTGTTTTTCATTAGCCAGTGGCATTAACAAATGAAAGAGTGAGTTCTGGAAGCTGGAGGGAGACTGCTGCCTAACCAGCTGAGCCGCTGGGGAAGGAGGTACTACAGGGAGGTGGGACACCTGTATTTGTTTGGAAGAATCTGTTGCTACTCTGAGAATGCACCTAGTGGGACAGGAAAGATTAACGGTTGGTGGCCACTTGGCCAAACAAGTTTGTTCCCTTCTCCTGAAATTTATAGCTGGGGTGTCTCCACCCTGTCACCCCCAGCAGGGCCTTTCATCTTTTCTCACTGAATAAAAATGCCCCAGGCCATGCCTGGTGGCTCTTGCCTGTACTCCCAGCACTTTAGGTGGCTGAGGCAGGGGGATCACTTGAGGTCAGGAGTTTGAGACCAGCCTGGCCAACGTGGTGAAACCCCGTCTCTGTTAAAAATAGAAAAATTAGCCCGGCATGGTGGCACGTGCCTGTAATCCCAGCTACTTGGGAGGCTAAGGCAGGAGAACTCGGGAGGCAGAGGTTGCAGTGAGTGGAGATTGTGCCACTGCATTCCAGCCTGGGCAACAGAATGAGACTGTCTTTAAAAAACAAAAAAGCACCAAGTGCTGGTGGCTCTTTTTAAATACTTGCTTCATGAATTTATTCATGAGCCAGGTACTGTTCTAGGTGTTTCTGTGTGTTTTGTTTTGTTTTGAGACAGAGTCTTGCTCTCTGATTCAGGCTGGAGTGTAGTGAATCATGGGTCACTGCAGCTTCAACCTCCTGGGTGCAAATGATCGTCCTACCTCAGTCTCTTATGTGGCTGGGAACACATATGTGCACCACCATGCCTAGCTAATTAAAAAAAAATTTTTTTTCAGTAGAGGAAGGTCTTGCTCACTATGTTGTCCAGGTTAGTCTCAGACTCCTGGGCTCAAGCAATCCTCCTGCCTCTGCCTCTCAAAGTGCTGGGATTACAGGCATGAGCCACCTCTCCCAGCCGCTTCTGTGTTTTTTGTTTTCGTTTTTGTTTTTTGAGACGGAGTCTCAGTCTGTCGCCCAGGCTGGAGTGCAGTGGTGCGATCTCAGCTCACTGCAACCTCTGCCTCCGAATCCTGAATTCAAGGGATTCTCCTGTGTCAGCCTCCCGAGTAGCCGGTACTACAGGCGCGTGCCACCATGCCCAGCTAAGTTTTTTTGTAATTTTAGTAGAGATGGGGTTTCTCCATGTTGGTCAGGCTGGTCTGGAACTCCCGACCTCAGGTGATTCATCCGCCTTGGCCTCCCAAAGTGCTGGGATGACCGGCCCACTTCTGTGTTTTAATGCATCTTTCATTCAGACTTGCCTCTGCTCGAGGGAAATAGAGTCAGGCTCTTTTTCCACATCCAGTTCAAGAGGGGATAGCTGAGTGGGAGGCCATGTTCTGGAAGCTGGTTCACACAATCTTCTCTATCCCACAGTGACTCCTCTGGGGACTGCAGGTTCTGCCTTTAGTTAGGCAGGAGTTCTTTGTTCTTTGGGAGGTGCTGAAGATCAGGCACGTCGGGTTGGCCAAAGGGAAGTGATGGGAGGATCTTCCACCTCTCCTCATGCTCCTCCTACCTGATCCCCCAAACCCCTCTGAGCATGGCCTTCCAAGCACAGAGAGATATTGAGGCAAAATTGCAAGTACTCTAGGAGTGTAGAGTGTAGTATCTGCACTGATGCTAGATGTTGACTGGTTTCAGAATCTATCCTGGGATCTGGTTTGGGAGAGGAAGAACAGTGCTAGGGTACTCTGTGCCTGATGCTGCAAGAATTGGGCAAGTCTCTGGACCACTGTTCTTATTTGTTCTGTGACTTAGGGAATGGTGTGGGGGAGTGTATTATAAATGGTGAGGCAAGGGAGTGGTCTGATTCCTATTCTGTCTTATTTTTGAAGTCCTACCTTGAATGACAGTAGGGCATCTTGTAGCACTTCATACCTAATGGAATTTTGCAGGTGAAGTTTATATTTAGGGAAATGCACACATCTTAAGTTTACTATTTGATAAAAATTTCAAATGCATACATGTGTGTAACCCACATTCCTAGCAGGATTAGCACATTATCATTACCCCAGAAAGTTCCTTTCCCAGTCAGCTGTGCCTCAATCCTCAGAAAAAACCACTATTCTGAATTTTTTTTTCCTTTTTTTCTTTTTTTTTTTTTTGAGACAGAGTCTCGCTCCGTCACCCAGGCTAGAGTGCAGTGGTGCACTCTCAGCTCACTACAACCTCTGCCTCCAGGGTTCAAGTGATTCTCATGCCTTAGCCTCCCGAGTAGCTGTGATTACAGGTGTCTGCCACTACACCCGGCTAATTTTGTATTTTTAGTAGAGATGGGGTTTCTCCATGTTGGCCAGGCTGGTCTCAAATTCAGAACCTCAAGTGATCCATCTGCCTTGGCCTCCCAAAGTGCTGGGCTTGTAGGCATGAGCCACCATACCCGGCCAGGCTTTATTATTTATTTATTTATTTATTTATTTATTTATTTTGAGACGGAGTCTTGCTCTGTTGTTCAGGCTGGAGTGCAGTGGCACGATCTCAGCTCACTGTAGCCTCCGCCTCCTGGGTTTAAGCAATTCTCCTGCCTCAGCCTCCTGGATTACAGGCACCCGCCGCCATGCCCAGGTAATTTTTGTATTTTTAGTAGAGACAGGGTTTCACCATGTTGGCCAGGCTGGTCTTGAACTCCTGACCTCAAGTGATCTGCCCGCCTCGGCCTCTGAAAGTGCTGTGATTACAGGCATGAGCCACCGCGCCCGGCTGGCTTTATTATTATTTTTTAGATACAGGGTTTCATTCTGTCATGCAGGCTAGAGTGCAGTGGTGCAATGATAGCTCACTGCAGCCTTGAACTCCTGGGCTAAAGTGATCCTCCCGTGTCAGTCTCCTGAGCAGCTGGGACTACAGGCACCCACCACCACATTTGGCTAATTTATTTTTATTTTTTGTAGAGATGGAGTATCCCTGTGTTGCCCAGGCTGGTCTTGAACTCTTGGGCTCTCACTTCTCTGGGCCTCTAGTTCTCTAGGTGTGGACGGTCCTGCCTCTACTTCCTAAAGTGCTGGGATTACAGGCATGAGTCACCGTGCCTGGCCTGTTTTTTAACACATAAGTCACCTACCTTCTCATTGTATCATGCATTGGGCCTTTTTAATATCCTTCCCCTTACGCGCATTCCTACTGAAAAGCATCAGTGCAAAATTATTTTCAGTTAAAGGCAGCAAAACTGAGACTTGAGGAGTCACTGAAAACTGTAGCTTAAAGTTTCCAGATGACCCAGAACCACTGTGGTTAGTGAAGAAAATTTGAGTTCAATTTTTTTTTCTTTGCATGGAGTCTTGCTCTGTCACCCAGGCTAGAGTGCAGTGGTGCGATCTTGGCTCACTGAAACCTCCACCTCCTGGGTTCAAGCGATTCTCCTGCCTCAGCCTCCTGAGTAGCTGGGATTACAGGCGCATGCCACCACGCCAGGCTAATTTTTTGTATTTTTAGTAGAGATGGGGTTTCACTGCATTAGCCAGGATGGTCTCAATCTCCTGACCTTGTGATCCGCCCACCTCAGCCTCCCAAAGTGCTGGGATTACAGGCATGAGCCACCATGCCCCACCCTTGAGTTCAATTTTTTGCACTACCATTTATGAGCTGTATGTCCTTGAGCTAGTTACTTAACCCCTCTCAGCTCCATTGTCTACATGGGTACAAATGAGGACACAATAGGCCCTTTGCAGGTTGTTTTGAAGATAAGTATCTGAGAGCCTTCAGCCTGTGCCTGGTTCAGAGTCAGCATCAGGAAAATAACAAACACAAGGCAGTTTCCAGCATGGAGGGAGAAGAGAATGGGTCTCTGGATTCTTGTTCACTAGACAAACCTGTCTCTGTTAAGGCCTGTGCTAATCATTGTTTGCCTGGCATATACTTATGTTCAAGACCTCTGTTTGTCCTTCTGTCCTACCCTTCTGTCCTGTCCTGCCTGCTTAGTGCTGGTCACGTCCACAGCCGTGTGTTGTCCTGTGCCTCAGCCAGGTCCCAAGGGGTGCCTGGTGCTGGAGAAGGAGCCTGTACTGGGATTCTGATGCCTGAGTTTGCAACCAACCCTGCTGCTAAGTTGCTGGGAGCCCCCCAGCCTATCCTCTCACGTCTCTGGGCCTCTAGTTCTTTAGATGTGAACGGCTTCCTGCTCACTTTGTCTCTGTTGACTGGCTAAACCTTCCCACCTAGCTTGGCCCTGGCCTCACCTAGGTCAGCCTCCCAGTCATCTGTGTCAGGAGGCCCCAGGAAGAACAGACAGAAGCTCACACTGAAGGTGCTTAAGATATTTTCCACAAATGGGGAGATATACCTTCCTCTTAGTACTGCCCAGACATCTTGATTCTCTAATGTCATTCCCCCTTCACCAAGCATCTGAAGCTACACAGTTGTTGAAGCACTACACCATGCTGGGCTTCCCTTGCACTCGCAGTCATTTGTTAGGTATGCATTGAGTATTTACCCGGTGCCCAGCCTGACCAGTTGGTCCATACAGAGGGGCAAAAGGCTCATGCCCTGACCTCAAGAAGCTCATAGTCTAGGGACCAGATGGATGAATAAGTGATACACAGTTATAGGGAGCAATAAAAGGATAGCTGATCAAGAATCCCATGCATATGTGTTTGTGTATCCAAGGAAGACTTCCTGGAGGAAGTGATGCCTAAACTAAGATACACAGAATAAGTAGATGTTAGCGTAGTGAGAAGCACATTTTAAATTGAGAGTGGGGGGCATGTGTCCCAGTTCTATAACCCACATGGGGAACCACAAGCTTCTGGGTACAGCTGGAGCATGGAAGGGGAGGTGGGCGTTGGCCCAAAGGGCCTGCAGAGGGGCTGACGTGGAATGGGCCCTGAGGACTCTACTCATGCGTCTGAGCCTGAGGCCACTGAAGAGTATTATGTAATAAAGTGCATGTATGTGATTATATTTATAATCCTGTTTACATGATATATATGGTAGATACTTCCCAGCCTGAAGTATGCATTATCTTTCATCAATGGTTGTCTGGAATGGTGGCACCTTGGAAGGGTGGTGTATACCCCCATGGGCCTACCAGAGTGCCAGTGGTGCTTGTTCAGTGGCAGATCTGACATCTGAGAAAGACCTCAAGAGCTATGCAGGACACCTAGGATCTAACCCCTAGATCCTATGAGAAGCAGCTAAGTGACCAGCTTCTCATCCAATCCTCTTGAGGTCTTGGTTGCCTCATGTGTTGGCAAGTATTCTGCCTGCCCTTTTTACTGCACAGATTTGGCATCGGACTCCAATAAGATATCATCTATGCAAACACTTTGAAAAGTGCACAGTACAAACACCAGCATGTCTTTACATCTATGTGTGTCTTCTTTCTTTCATTAGTGTTTATAGTTTTCAGTATGCCTGTCTTTCACCTCCTTAGTTAAGTTTATTCCTAAGTATTTTATTCCCTTTGGTGATGTTGTCAATGGGATTGTTTTCATTTTGTTTCTTTCTTTTTTTTTTTTTCTTTTTTCCTTTTTTGAGATAGGGCCTGGCTCTGTCGCCCAGGCTGGAGTGCCGTGGTGTGATCATGGCTCCCTGCAGCCTCGACCTCCCAGGCTTAAGTGATCCTTCCATCTCAGCCTCTCCAGTAGCTGAGACTACAGGCAGGTGCTACCGCACCCGGCTAATTTTTGTATTTTTAGTAGAGATGGTGTTTCATCATGTTGCCTAGGCTAGTGTTGAACTCCTGGGCTCAAGCGATCCTCCCGCCTTGGCCTCCCAAAGTGATGCAGTTATAGGCGTGAGCTAGGACTGTTTTCTTAATTTCCTTTTTGGATAGTTTATTGTTAATGTATAGAAATGCAACTGATTTTATGTTCAGTGTGTGTTCTGTAACTTTACAGAACTGATTAGTTCTAAGAATTTTTGTGTGTGGCGTCTTTAGGGTTTCCTATGTAAGATCATGTCATCTGCAAACAGAGATGATTTTACTTCTTTTCTGTCTGGATGTCCTTTATTTGTTTGTCTTGCCTAATTCCTCTGGGTAGGACTTCCAGTAATATGTTGAAAAGAAGTGGCAAGAGCCGGGTGCAGTGGCTCACGCCTGTAATCCCAGTACTTTGGGAGGCCAGGGCGGGCGGATCACGAGGTCAGGAGATTGAGACCATCCTGGCTAACACAGTGAAACCCCATCTCTACTAAAAATACAAAAAATTAGCCAGGCGTGGTGGCGGGCACTGGTAGTCCCAGCTACTTGGGAGGCTGAGGCAGGAGAATGACGTGAACCTGGGAGGCGGAGGTTGCAGTGAGCCGAAATCGCGCCACTGCACTCCAGCCTGGGCAACAGAGCAAGACTCCATCTCAAAAAACAAACAAACAAAAAAGGCGGCAAGAGTGGGCATCTGTGTCTTCTTCCCAGTCTTAGAGGAAAAGCCTTCAGTTTTTCACTGTTGAGTATGATGTTAGCTGTGGGCTTTTCACATATGACCTTTATTCTGTTGAAGTAATTTCATCCCATATCCATGGATTGGGAGACTTAGTATTTTTTAAATGTTCATAATACTGAAAGTGAGCTACAGATTCAATGCAATCCCTATCAAAATCCCAACAGCTTTTTTACACAAATAGGAAAAACAATTCTAAAATTCATATGGACTCTCAAAGGATCCAAAATAGCCAGAACAATTATTATTATTTGAGACAGGGGTCTTGTTCTGTCAGCTAGGCTGGAGTACAACAGTGCAGTGACAGCTCACTGCAGCCTTGATCTCCTGGGCTCAAGCGATCCTCCCACCTCAGCCTCACGAGTAGCTGGGACCAGAGGTACGTGCCACCACACCCGGCTCATTTTTAATTTTTTTGTAGAGACAGGGTCTCGCTCTTTTGCCAAAGCTGGTCTTGAACTCCTGGGCTCAAGTAATCCTCCCACTTTGGCCTCTGCCAAAAATGGCTTTGAGAAAGAAAAACACAACTGGGAGTCTCTCTGGCTTGGGGGCTGCCTGAAAAAAAGAACAACAAAAAATAAAGCCTGAAGCATCACACTTCCTGATTTCAAAATACATTACAGGCCGGGCGTGGTGGCTCATGCCTATAATCCTAGCACTTTGGGAGGCCAAGGTGGGTGGATTACCTGAGGTCAGGAGTTTGAGACCAGCCTGGCCAACATGGCAAAACCCCATCTCTACTAAAAATACAAAAATTAGCCAGGCATGGTAGTGGGAGCCTGTAATCCAGCTACTTTGGAGGCTGAGGCAGGAGACTCACTTGAACCCAGGAAGCAGAGGTTACAGTGAGCCGAGATTGTGCCACTACACAGAGTGAGATTCCATCTCAAAACAAAACAAAACAAAAAAACCATACACACACAAACAAAACAAAAACCAAAATGTATTACAAAGATAAAGTAATTAAAACATGTGGTACCAGTATAAACACAGATATATACAGCAATGGAACAGAATAGAGAGCCCAGAAATAAACCCACACATATATAGTCAACTGATCTTCCCTGAGGGTGCCGAGAACACACAATGGGGACAGAGGGTCTCTTCAACAAATGGTCCTGGGTAAACAATCTCCACATGCAAAAGAATGAAATTGTACCCTTTTCTTACACCATCCACAACAACCAACTGAAAATGAGTTAAATGTAAGACCGGACATGAAGACTTAAGAAGAGAACGTGGGGAAAAGCTTAATGACATAGATCTTGACAATGATTTTTTGGATATGACACCAAAAGCACAGGCAACAAAAGTAAAAATAGAGAAGTGGGACTAAGTACAAGCACCAACTATTTATTTTATTTTACTTTATTTTTAAATTTTTATCTATTTATTTATTTTGGGACTGGGTTATGAGCCTGGCTAATTTTTGTGGGTGTTTTTTTTGGTAGAGATGAGGTTTTACCACGTTGCCCAGGCTGGGCTCAAGTGCTGGGATTACAGGCATGAGCCACTGCCCCCGGCCCAAGCACCAAATATTAACAGTGGTTATTTTGTTTTATTTATTTATTTATTTATTTTTGTTTCTTTTTTGAGACAGAGTCTCATTCTGTCACACAGGCTGGAGTGCACTGGTGTGATCTTGGCTCACTACAACCTCTGCCTTCCTGCTTCAAGCAGTTCTCATGCTTCAGCCTCCCAAGTAGCTGGGATTACAGGCATGAGCCACCATGCCTGGCTAATTTTTTGTATTTCCAGTAGAGACAGGGTTTCGTCATGTTGCCCAGGCTTGTCTTGAACTCCTGAGTTCTGGTGATCTGCTGCCTCGGCCTCCCAGAGTGCTGGGATTATAGGCATGAGCCGTCGTGCCCGTCCAACGGTCGTTGTTTTATCTCTGGTGTGGAATATGGCTATGGGGTGTGTGTGTACGTGCACACATGCACTTGTAAATGTTTTTTCTTTTTTCTTTTTTTTTTTTTTTTTTTTTGAGAAAGTCTCCCTCTGTTGCCCAGGCTGGAGTGCAGTGGTGGGATCCTGGCTCACTGCAACCTCTGCCACCAGAGTTCAAGCGATTCTTCTGCCTCAGCCTCCTGAGTAGCTGGGACTACAGGTGCCTGCCACCAAGCCCAGCTCATTTTTGTATTTTTAGTAGAGACTGGGTTTCACCATGTTGGTCAGGCTGGTCTTGAACTCCTGACCTCATGATCTGCCTGCCTAGGTCTCCCAAAGTGCTGGGCTTACAGGCATGAGCCACTGCGTCCGACCTGTTTTTGATTTTTACATATGTATTACTTTTAGTACCTTTTATTTTAATTTGAGTTTCACTTGATGGGTTGCTTCTGTAACACATTCACATAGTATGAAAGGGTATACAGGAAAAAGTCTCTCGTTTCCCTATCCCAGCCACTGATTGCCTTTCTCTGGAAATGGCTGTGGTGACCAGTTTTCTAATCCTTCCATAGCTAGTTTATAAATCTACAAATAATATGGATGGACATATCTGCCTCCATTTTTACATAAATGTTAGCATATTACATGTATTATTTTTTCTTGGAAACAAGTTTTCTTAAGTCATTAAAAAATCAACATATAAGTGCAAGGAAGTTAATAGCATTGTTCTAGGGTGCAGAAACACTAGTTCTGTAGGATGTAAGTAGGGATTACATGAAAGAGAGTTTCCTAGTTGAGTGTGTTTGGAAACCACATTTAAACAGGTTTCATGAGTGCAAAGGCTTTGGGTATGCTGATGGTCTCCATCCAAGAGGCAGGAGAATAATCTGAATGCTCCAGTCTCCTTCTACCAGCAAAGCCCATTTTTGCCTAGCTCCTTGTGGGTAGATGTTGGAGGCGTTCTTGGGAAGCTCTGGGTCCCTTCAGAGTATCTTCCTGTGGAAGGAGCTGATCATCTTGTCCCATAAGCCCAGGGCCCACCTTGCCGAGAGCCATGTCTCAGAGCCCCATTGTGGAGTGAACAGAGATCACAGTAAAAACTACCTACATCCTGGCTGGGCACGGTGGCTCAAGCCTGTAATCCCAGCACTTTGGGAGGCTGAGTCGGGCGGATCACGAGGTCAGGAGATCGGGACCATCCTGGCTAACATGGTGAAACCCCATCTCTACTAAAAAATACAAAAAACTAGCCGGGTGTGGTACGGGTGCCTGTAGTCCCAGCTACTCGGGAGGCTGAGGCAGGAGAATGGCGTAAACCTGGGAGGCGGAGCTTGCAGTGAGCTGAGATCCGGCCACTGCACTCCAGCCTGGGTGACAGAGTCAGACTCCGTCTCAAAAAAAAAAAAAATACCCACATCCCGCACCCAGGGAGGTGTGTGTGTTGGAGTATCATGGAAAGAACACTAGACATGAAGTCTGGGCTGTCTGAAGAGTATTAACCATGTGACCTGAGGCAGAACAGTCCTCCCCTTATAAATGGCAGCCACCATGCTTGCCTTGCTCCAAAGTTGTGGCATTGGGATGCAGAAATGCCCTATTTGAAGATGTTATTCCCCCAACCTTTGACCCCACAGTGGAGGTTTCAGGAAGGGGCAGAGTTTGGACATCCCATAAGTTCATAGGTTTCATAGATCAGAGGGCTTTCAGAGGCCACCCTGGAGGTTTAGCTACATTCTATGCTAGTAGAAAGTCACGTTAAGCTTTTACAATGTAGAGAAATTTCTAGAACAGCTAGCTTTTAATAGATGAAGAGACAGAAACTGCTTGTCAAGATCCTTTGCAATATTAAGCTTATTCCATGATAATTGACTGTTTTTTCTTTTAATTTATCTTTTGAGGAAAAGGTATGCAAAGTGATCATTTTTCTTGTTGATGCAAGGTGCCTCTCCATGGCTCTGTACCATTTCTTTTACTTTTTTTTTTTTTTTTTTTTTTTTTTTTTTTGAAGTGGAGTCTTGCTGTCACCCAGGCTGGAGTCCAGTGGCACGATCTCTGCTCACTGCAGCCTCTGCCTCCCAGGTTCAAGCTATTCTCTGCCTCAGCCTCCCAAGTAGCTGGGATTACAGGTGCCTATCACCACGCCTGGCTAATTTTTTGTATTTTTAATAGAGATGGGGTTTCACCATCTTGGCCAGGCTGGTCTTAAACTCCTGACCTCGTGATCCACCTGCCTTGGCCTCCCAAAGTGCTGGGATTACAGATGTGAGCCACTGTGCCCGGCCGGCTCTATGCCATTTCTTTAGCAGTTCATTAAGGATTAGGAGGTCCCTTGTGAAATTCTTTCTAAACCAAATGAGCCTTTGACTCCCCGAGTCTAAAGCCATCAGCTGTGACTGTATTCATTTGATGGAAGGGAGGTGTAGGGTATGGCAACACATGGCTGACTGGTATTACATAATGGTAATTACTTATAAATTATATTTTTATATTTTAATTTTTTGAAACAGAGTCTCACTCTATCACCCATGCTGGAGTGCAGTGGTGCAGTCACAGCTCACTGCAACCTCAAACTCCCGGACTCAAGCCATCCTCCCACCTCAGCCTCCTGAATAGCTGGGACTGTAGGCCTGGGCCACCATACCAGTTATTTTTTTTTTTGTAGTGATGGGGTCTTACTGTGTTCCCCAGGCTGGTCCCGAACTCCTGGTCTCAGGCAATCCTCCCGTCTTGGCCTCCCAAAGTGCCGGGATTATAGCTGTGAGCCACTGTACCTGGCTGAGATTTTGGTGATTATGAATAGAACAATAATAACATTCATTAACAGGTCTGTGGACATGTTTTCATTTCTCTTGGGTGAATAACCAGGTGTGAATTGGAGGGCTGCTTTTCAAAATGATTGTACCACTTTGCAATCGTGCCATCAGTGTATGAGATTTCCAGTTCAGCATTTGATATCAATATGTTATTATTATTATTATATTATTTTTTTTTTTGAGATGGAATTTCTCTCTTGTTGCCCAGGCTGGAGTGCAATGGAGTGACCTCTGCTCATTACAACCTCTGCCTCCCGGGTTCAAGCGATTTTCCTACCTCAGCCTCCAAAGTAGTTGGGATTACAGGCACCCATCATCACGCCCGGCTAATTTTTTGTATTTTTAGTAGAGACAGAGTTTCACCATGTTGGCCAAGCTGGTCTTGAACTCCTGACCTCAGATTATCCAGCCAACTCAGCCTCCCAAAGTGCTGGGATTACAGATGTGAGCCACTGTGCTGGGCCTATTTTATTATTTTTGGCTGGACTAATAGTTGGATAGTGGTAGTTCACTGTGACTTTAATTTGTATTTCCCTAATGACTAGTGAGTTGAGCATCTTTTCATGTGTGTTTATTTGCTATGTCTGGATCTTTTTTTTTTTTTTTTTTTTTTTTTTTGAGATAGAGTGTCACCCTTGTCGCCCAGGCTGGAGTACAATGGTGTGATCTTAGGTCACTGCAACCTCTGCCTCCTGGGTTCAAGTGATCCTCCTGCCTCAGCCTCCTGAGTAGTTGGGATTACAGGTGCCTGCCACTATGCCCAGCAAATTTTTATATTTTTAGGAGAGAGAGGATTTCACCATGTTGGCCAAGTTGGTCTTGAACTCCTGACCTCAGGTGATCCACTGGCCTCGACCTCCCAAAGCGCTGGGTTTATAGGCATGAGCCACCATGCCTGGCCTGTATCTTCTTTAATAAGTGTCTGTCAAAATGTTTTGCCCATGAAAAAAGTTTTTTTTCTTATTAAATTGTAGGAATTCTTTATATATTTTAGATACAAGTCCTTTGTCAGATATGTGTTTTGCAAATGTTTTTTCCAAGACTATGGCTTGTCTTTTTATTTTTTAATATTTATTTATTTATTTATTTATTTTTGAGACGGGGTCTCACTCTGTCACCCAGGCTGGAGTGCAGCAGTGCGATCTCGCTCTCAATCAATTCTCCTACCTCAGCCTCCCAAGTAGCTGAGACTACAGGTACACACCACCATGCCCAGCTAATTTTTGTATTTTTCGTAGAGACAGGGTTTTGACATGTTGACCAGGCTGGTCTTGAACTCCTGACCTCAATTGATCCACCCTCCTCGGCCTCCCAGAGTGCTGGAATTATAGGTGTGAGCCACAGTGCCTGGCCAGCTTGTCTTTTTAATTTCTCACCAGTGCCTTTTGAAGAATAAATGTTTTAATTTTTTTTTCTTCAAAATGGAGTCTCGCTCTATCACTCGAGCTGAAGTGCAGTGGTGCGATCACGGCTCACTGCAGTCTCAACCTCCCAAGGCTCAGGTGATCCTCCTGCCTCAGCACCCCCAAGTAGCTGGCACTACAGGTGTGCACCACAACACCTGGCTTTTTTTTTTTTTTTTTTGAGATGGAATCTTGCTCTGTTGCCCAGGCTGGAGTGCAGTGGTGCGATCTCGGTTCACTGCAACCTCCGTCTCCTGGGTTCACGCCATTCTCCTGCCTCAGCCTCCTGAGTAACTGGGACTACAGGCGCCTGCCACCATGCCTGGCCAATTTTTTTGTATTTTTAGTAGAGACAGAGTTTCACTGTGTTAGCCCGGATGGTCTCAATCTCCTGACCTTGTGATCTGCCTGTCCCAGCCTCCCAAAGTTCTGGGATTACAGGTTTGAGCCACTGCACCCGGCAACGCCTAGCTAATTTTTGTATTTTTATTTTTATCTTTTTTGAGACGGTGTTTGGCTCTTATTGCCCAGGCTGGAGTGCAATAGGGAGATCTTGGCTCAATGCAGTTTCCACCTCCCGGGTTCAAGCAATTCTCCTGTCTCAGCCTCCTGAGTATCTGGGATTACAGGCACATGCCACCATACCCGGCTAATTTTTGTATTTTTAGTAGAGACGGGGCTTCACCATCTTGGCCAGGCTGGTCTTGAACTCTTAACCTCAGGTGATCCACCTGCCTGGCCTTCCAAAGTGCTGGAATTATAGGTGTGACCCACCGCACCCGGCCGCAATTTTTGTATTTTTAGTAGAGATGGGATTTCGCCACATTGCCCAGGCTAGTCTCGAACTCCTGGGCTCAAGTGATCCTCCGACCTCTGCCTCCCAGAGTGCTGGGATTACAGGCGTGAGCCACTGCACCCACCTCTACTTTGAGATTTAACATTTAAATCTATGATGCATTTCATGTTAATTTTTGTATGTGGTACAAGTTATGAGATTGAGGTTTTTATTATTATTATTTGAGACAGAGTCTCACTCTGTCACCAAGGCTAGAGTGCAGTGGTGTGATCTCAGCTCACTGCAACCTCTGCTGTCTGGGTTCAAGCGATTCTCCTGCCTCAGCCTCCTGAATAGCTGGGAATACAGGCATGCGCCACCACACCTGGCTAATTTTTTTTTGTATTTCTAGTAGGGATGGGATTTCACCATGTCGGCCAGGCTGGTCTTGAACTCCTGACCTCAGTTGATCACCTGCCCCAGCCCCCCAAAGTGCTGTGATTACAGGCATGAGCTACCACACCTGGCCAGAGGTTGATTATTGTTTTTTGCATATGGATGTCCAATTATTCAGGAACACCTTTGTTGAAAAGACTGTCCTTTCTCCATTGGATAACCCTGGCTTTTTGTCAAATAGCAATTGACCACATGTGTGTGTCTATTTCTAGACTGTCCTTTTTTCTTGATAGATACACCTATGCTTTTTCCAATACTATAGTGTTTTCATTACTGTAGCTGTATGGAAATCAGATAGTCTGAGTCCTTCAAGTTTGATTCTTTTTATTTGGTTATTATTGGTCCTTTGCTTTTTCCATGTAAACTTTAGAATCAACTTGTCTATTTCTAAAAAAAATTCTGCTTAGATTTTTATTAGGATTGTGTTAGTGCTTGCTTTGGCAGCACATATACTAAAATTCAAACAATACAGAGAAGGTTAGTGTGGCCCCTGTGCAAGGATGACATACAAATTCATGAAGGGTTCCAATTAAAAAGAAAAGGTAATTATGTTAAATCTATAGATTAATTTAGGGAGAATTCACATCTTAACAATCAATATTGGGTCTCCTGAGCTATGGAGGCAGTATATGTCTATAGTAAATCTTTGCTTCTAATTCTGTTACAAACGTACATTTTGACCTTTGAGTTCCTGAGTCTTTGAACACCTTCTGTGAAACAAAAGGCCTTCCAGATACCAAGAATAAGCAATGCAGGTGCTTGAAAAAGCCAGAAAATGGAAACCTCAGTAGACTCATTTAAATTCTCCAGAGGCACAGTGGCACTGAGGATCAAAAAGGAACAAATCCCTTGAGGAGAATTAGAATATCTGTATCAACTGAGGGGAAAAAATATTTTGAACAGCAACAAAAGATGACCCCAGTATAAGTTTAAAGAGCATAAGCAGACATATGTTATTATGGTGGCTTGGGTTGTGGGGGAGTTTGTTTTGTTGGGTGGAGGGTGGATTTGGGGATTGGAAGGAAGGTTTTTTTTTTTTTTTTTCTCTCGAGATCACTGTGTTGCCCAGGCTGGAGTGCGATCTCACCTTGCTGCAACCTCTGCCTCCCAGGTTCAAGCGATTCTCCTACCTCAGCCTCCCGAGTAGCTGGGATCACAGGCGTGCACCACCATGCCCAGCTAATTTTTGTATTTTTAGTAGAGATAGGATTTCACTATGTTGGCTGGGCTCGTCTCGAATTCCTGACCTTAAGTGACCCACCTGCCTCGGCCTCCCAAAGTGCTGGGATTACAGGCGTGAGCCACTGCGCCCAACCAGAAGGTAGAAGTTTTTTTTGTTGGTTTGTTTTTTTGAGACGGAGTTTTGCTCTTGTTGCTCAGGCTGGAGTGCAATAGCATGATCTCGGCTCACCACAATCCCCACCTCCCGGGTTTCAGCAATTCTCCTGCCTCAGCCTCCCGAGTAGCTGGGATTACAGGCATGTGCCACCACGCCTGGGTAATTTTGTATTTTTAGTACAGACGGGGTTTCTCCATGTTGGTCAGGCTGGTCTCAAACTCCTGACCTCAGGTGATCCACCCACCTCGGCCTCTCAAAGTGCTGGGATTACAGGCATGAGCCACCGTGCCTGGCTGATAGAAGTATTTTTAAATCTTCTCTTCTCCTGCCTCCATCTTGCCTGGAATAGATCAAGTCCTTTCCTTTAGTTGTTGATCAAGAACCATGCTGGGCCAGCCCTGACCTGGGTGCCAGGTGGGACATAGTGAGGGGCACTAGGTCCTGTTGCCCTGAGAACACACCTGGAAAATACATCTGTCATTTTCCTTCCCATGTCTCCTTCAGGGCAGAGGCATGGAGCCTGGCCCTTAGTCCCTGCTAATGGATCATAACTGGAAGATACTAATTCCACCCAGACCTCAGCCAGGTCAGGCACAGCCCAGCTGTACTGCTGCCTGCCACCTAAGCCCAGTGGCCTGCAAGACCTTTGACCTTTCCACCCAGCTTTTGCATGGGCTTTCCATGCCACTGCTTGGAACTGCAATGCCACTGGTCAGGTTAGATATTTAAGAAGGGAGAGGAGGGCCTTCAGATATGAGATGGCAGGCAATTTGCTTAACCTTCCATGCCTCTGCTTCCCTATCTGTGAAACAGAGATGATAATACTACCAATTTCATAGTGTGGTTGCAAGGATTAAATGAAACAATGCATATAAAGCACTTAGGAGAGGGCCCAGCACACAGTGAGCTGTCGGTGAATGTGAGCAGTTTGTTTTGTTTTTTGAGACGGTCTCACTCTGTCACCCAGGCTGGAGTATAGTGGCGTGATCATAGCTCACTGTAACCTCAAGTTCCTAGGCGCAGTGATTCTTCTGACTCAGCCATCCAAGTAGCTAGGACTACATGCTCGTGCTACCATGCCTGGCTAATTTTCTTCTTTTTTTTTTTTTTTTTGCCTGGATAATTTTTTTAAAATTTTCTTGTAGAGTTGAGTTCTTGCTATGTTTCCCAGGCTGGTCTCAAACTCCTGGGCCCAAGCAATCCTGTTGCCTCAGGCTCCCGAACTGCTGGAATTACAGGCATGAGCCACTGCATCTGACATTAGCAGTTAATTATTACAGTGGAACTCACAGGGTGCCAAGCCAGGCATGGGACCCACGTCTGGCATCTCAGGCTGTCCTGGAGGCCTCATTCTGTCACCCTGGAGCATATCCTTTAGCCATCTTCATTTCATGTGCTGAAAAATCACCATGGTATTAGACACAGGAACAACTTTCTTCTGAATTAGGACTACATTCTTGTAGCCCAGGCTTTGCTTTTTCAGGTTCAACCAGGCATTATTGGCCCTGTGTGTCCATGAGACCTGGATTCCAGTCCTAACTTCTCCCCTAACTGGCCAGCTCCTTCCTGTCTCTGGACTTCAGCTACAGTCTGTGGCGTGGATGTGTTCCATGCTGTGATGTACTGTTCTCAACGCATTGACTCACTGAATGATTCTCTTAGGCCAGTAATTCCTGAACTCTTCCTATTATTTAATGTGTAAATTACCATTTCCTAATAATATGTACAGAATGAAAATTATGCTTTGAAAAATGGACAATTGTGATTTCTGCACATCTGAGAGAGGGAGTTTCAGTCTCTGGGAGCTGTGAAAGGAGCCCTCAACCAGAGGAGGCTCATCTCTGGATCATGCTGGAGAGGACCAGGGAGCTCAGGGCACCTCCTGCCCGGCCTTGTGCACCTGGCCTCTCCCATCTGATTGGGCCCAGCGCTGGTACACAAAAAGCTAGTGAGGGCGGAAGCTTACGGGATGAGATATGTTACTCACATTCCTCTCCTGATTGTTCTTTCATCCCTGTTCTAGATTTTGATTTCTGTTGGAATACAGGTTGAAAAATTACCTGCAAGGAGGAGTTTTTGTGTTTGTTTGTTTGTTTGTTTATTTTTGATCACAGCATTTGTCTGAATTCTCTTCTCCTAAACTTTGCATTCATCTGACTCTTCACAACTCTAAGAAAGACACAACGTGCCCTTTAAATGGTAATTGTGGGTCATGTGAAATGGCCAGTACCTGGAAAGCAATAGCATTTGGGGATGGGGCTTTTCCGAAAGCCCAGAGCTGTGTTCTTTGTTTTTGTTTTTGTTTTGAGATGGAGTCTCACTCTGTCACCCAGGCTGGAGTCCAGTGGTGCGAGCTCAGCTCACTACAACCTCCACCTCCCGGGTTCAAGCGATTATCTTGCCTTAGCCTCCTGAGAAGCTGGGACTACAGGCCACCACGCCCGGCTAATTTTTTTGTATTTTTGGTAGAGATGAGGTTTCACCGTGTTAGCCAGGATGGTCTCAATCTCCTGACCTCATGATCTGCCCACCTCGGCCTCCCAAAGTGCTGGGATTACAGACATGAGCCACTGCACCTGGCATGTTTTTTGTTTTAAAACCGAAGCTTTTTTCTCTAGCCCTGCAGTTGGCCATAGTTAAATTTGCTGGTTGAAAGCCTTGGTAATAAAAAGAGCTCCCCTCCCTCCCACCTTAAACACTTTCCAACTTAAAGTGCTGTAGAGCTTACTGGTTACTTGATGTGCCTGCAGCACAAAGTGCATAAAACAGCTGAAGACATCCTTTTCAGAAGGAAGCCTGGTTATCAAACCAGAGCACTTTGCAAAGACAGCGCCTTCTACTTCCATTCACACAGTTTCATCCCACACAATGGATTAGGGCAATATTTCCCAAAGTGTGGCATGTATATGATTGTAGTGGTCATTGTGGTGGTGCACAAGTTGATTTAGATACACTTTTAAACATTTGGCCAGGCACAGTCGCTCATGCCTGTAATCCCAGCACTGGGAGGCCAAGGCAGGTAGATTGCATGAGCTCAGGAGTTCAAGACCAGCCTGGGCAATGTGGTGAAATCCTGTCTCTACAAAAAATACAAAAATTAGCTGGGCATGGTGGTGGTCAGCTGTAGTCCCAGCTACTTGGGAAGCTGAGGTGGGAGGATTGCTTGAGCCCATGAGGTAAGGCTGCAGTGAGCCGAGATCGAGCCACTGTGCTCCAGCCTGGGTGACAAAGCGAGACCCTGTCTCAAGAAAAAAACAAAAATAACAAAACCAACAAAAAGCAAACACACAAAAAAACAAGAGTGAGGCCAGGTCCGTTGGCTCATGCTTGTAATTCTAACTCTTTGGGAAGCTGAGGTGGGAGGATCACTTGAGCCCAGGAGTTTGAGACCAGCCTGGGCAACATAGGGAGAACCTGTCTCCACAAACAATAAATTAGCCAGGTGTGGTATGTACCACTTTGGTCCCAAAGACTCAGGAGGCTGAGGTGGGAGGATTTCTTGAGCCTGGGAGGTCAAGGTTCCAGTGAGCTATGATTGTGTCACTGCACTCCAACCTGGGCTGCAAAGTGAGACTATCTTAAAAAAAGAAAAAAAGAGTGGAGAAAGGGAGACTCTAGGAAGCTGAATGTGCCAAGAGTAAACTTAATTGTGTTTTAATTCACTTTCTTATTTTTATTTTTATTTTTTGAGACAGAATCTCACTCTGTCGCCCAGGCTGGAGTGCAGTGGTGTGATCTTGGCTCACTGCAAGCTCAGCCTCCCAGGTTCACACCATTCTCCTGCCTCAGCCTCCCGAGTAGCTGGGACTACAGGTGCCCACCACTGCACCTGGCTAATTTTTGTTTTTGTCTTTTTTTGTACTTTTTAGTAGAGACGGGATTTCACCCTGTTAGCTAGGATAGTCTCGATCTCCTGACCTCATGATCTGCCCACCTCGGCCTCCCAAAGTGCTAGGATTACAGGCATGGGCCACCACACCCGGCCTCACTTTCTAATATAATTATCGTCCGATTGTGGTAGTAAAAAAATCATTAAACTTATATTTAAGGTGATGGATACCCTAATTACCCTGATATGGTCTTTATGCACTATATGAATGTATAAATGTACCAGATTACCACATGTGCCCCCCCAAAATATGTACATCTATTTGCTGGGCGCAGTGGCTCACGCCTGTAATCCCAGCACTTTGGGAGGCTGAGGTGGGCGGATCATTTGAGGTCAGGAGTTTGAGACCAGCCTAGCCAACATGGTGAAACCCTGTCTCTATTAAAAATACAAAAGTTAGCTGGGCATGGTGGTGTGAGCCTGTAATCCCAGTTACTTGGGAGGCTCAGGCAGAAGAATTGCTTGAACCCCAGAGGTGGAGGTTGTAGTGAACTGAGATTACACCACTATACTCCAGCCTAGGCAACAGAGCGAGACTCTGTCTTAAACAGCCAGGCATGGTGGCTCATGCGTGTAATCACAGCACTTTGGGAGGCCCAGGCGGGTGGATCATCTGAGTTCAGGAGTTTGAGACCAGCCTGGCCAATATGGTGAAACCCCATTTCTACTAAAAATACAAAAATTAGCCAGGCGTGGTGGCGAGTACCTGTAATCCCAGCTACTTGGGAGGCTGAGGCAGCAGAATCGCTTGAACCTGGGAGGTGGAGGTTGCAGTGAGCCGAGATTGTGCCACTGCACTCCAGCCTGGGTGACAGAGTGAGACTCCCTCTCAAAAATAAATAAATATGTCATCTCACTGTCTTCTGAACTCCATTGTTTCTGATGGGAAGTTAGCTGTTAATCTTATTGTGATTCCCCTGTATGTGTGTAAGTTTTTATCTTACTGCTTTAAGATTTTTGTGTCTGTTTTTTTCTTCTTCTCCAAGACAGGGTCTCAATCTATCATCCAGGCTGTAGTGCAGTCTCACAATCATAGCTCACTGCAGCCTCAGCTCCTGGGCTCAAGAGATATTCCTGCCACAGTCTCCTGAGTAACTGGGACTACAGGCACATGCCACCATGCCTGGCTAATTTTTTTTTTTTTTTGAGACAGAGTCTCGCTCTGTCATCTAGAATCAGAATCAGCATTGATATGTGAGATGGTGGTGTCAGGTTCACATGCTTATTTTATTTGCATTGAAAGTGAAGTCAGACTTATTTGTCTGCCTTACTTGGCAGTTGTCTGAGTATATTTCTTACTACCTGTATAACTGGGAAACACTTCTTTTTTTTTTTTTTTTTTTTTTTTTTGAGACAGAGTTCCACTCTTGTTGCCCAGGCTAGAGTTCAATGGTGCAATCTCGGCTCACCGCAACCTCCACCTCCTGGGTTCAAGCGATTCTCCTGCCTCAGCCTCCCGAGTAGCTGGGATTACAGGCACACACCACCATGCCCAGCTAATTTTTTGTATTTTTAGTAGAAGTGGGGTTTCACCATGTTAGCCAGGCTCATCTCAAACTCCTGACCTCAGGTGATCTGCCCACCTGAGCCTCCCAAAGTGCTGGGATTACCGGCATGAGCCACCGTGCCCGGCCGCTCATTTTGTTTTAAAGTGATCAGCAGATGCTAGGACCCAGTCCACTGGGTTCACCTTAAGCAGCACTTATTCAGCTATTGCCTGCAGAACTCGCAAGGACAGAATGAGATCAACCCCACTGTTTGTCTTTGCTCACCCTCCGAGGCTTCTGGTTTTAGTCAGTTGAACAAATCTCATTTACCATAAAGGTTTACCTTAGAAAACCTGGTGACTTTCTCAAGTTTCTGAATTAACCTGGCTCAAGACATATAGTTGGGCATATTATTAATTTGGTCAGACTTGGTCATGGCCTACAAGGAAGAAATCTGTAGCAAATTCTGTCTTCTGTATAATTGGCCAGTGATGTGAAGCTGACCTGAATGGCAAGGCTTTTCAGGCTGAGTCAGGGTCATAAGTCATTTCATTCAATTAAAGTATAGAAAAAATTTCATACCACCTTTCTTACCTTTCTTTCTTTCTTTCTTTCTTTCTTTTGTTTTTTTGAGATGGAGTTTCACTTTTGTTGCCAGGCTGGAGTGCAATGGCGCGATCTCGGCTCACTGCAACCTCCGCCTCCCGGGTTCTCCTGCCTCAGCCTCCTGAGTATCTGGGATTACAGGCCTGTGCCACCATGCCTGGCTAATTTTGTATTTTTAGTAGAGCCGGGATTTAGTAGAGCCAGGATTTCTCCATGTTGGTCAGGGTGGTCTCGAACTCCTGACCTCAGGTGATCTCCTGCCTCAGCCTCCCAAAGTGCTGGGATCACAGGTGTGAGCTGCTGCGCCCAGCCTTTTTCTTTTCTTTTTTTAATTTGAGAAAGAGTTTCACTCTTGCTGCCCAGGCTGGAGTGCTGTGGCACAATCTCAGCTCACTGCAACCTTCACCTCCCAGGTTCAAGTGATTCCCCTGTCTCATCCTCCCTAGTAGCTGAGATTATAGGCATGTGCCACCACGCCCAGCTAATTTCATATTTTTAATAGAGAAGGAGTTTCACCATGTTGGTCAGGCTAGTCTCGAACTCCTAACCTCAGGTGATCCACCCACCTTAGCCTCCTAAAGTGCTGGGATTACAGGTATGAGCCACTGTGCCTAGCCTGTTTTTTGTTTTTTGAGACGTCTGTCACCCAGGCTGGAGTCCAGTGGTGCGATCACAGCTTATTGCATGCAGCCTTGACCTCTCTGGGCTCAGGTGATTCTCCCGCGTCAGTCTCCCGAGTAGCTGGGACTACGGGTGCATGCCACCACACCTGGCTAATTTTTGTTATTTTTAGTAGATATAGGGTTTCACCATGTTGTCCAGGCTGATCTTGAACTCCTGAACTCAAGGGATCTGCCCACCTTGGCCTCTTAAAGTGCTGGGGTTATAAGTGTGAGCCACTCCACCTGGCCCATGCCACCTTTCCAATGGCATAACTTACTGTAGGTATGCTGCCCACAGAGTGCATGTCTGGGGGCTACTTGATCTACCTGGGGTGTTTTCTCAAACACTTGAACCGCCTCTAGGTATAAGCCAGTGTTTTTTACCAGAGATAAATTAATGCTTACCTTTCATATGCATGACCCCAGAGGGTCATGGCACCCCTGCTAACAAAGAGTTTACAATTGTTAGGGCTACCAAGTAGGACATTACCTTCTAGGCATGCACAGTAGATAAGGCTCCTAATGCCTAGGGAGGAGGATTGCTTGAGACCAGGAGTAGGAGACCAGCCTGGGCAACATAGCCAGACCATCTCTACAAAAAATGTTAAAATTAGCTAAGCATAGTGGTGCATGCCTGTGGTCCCAGGTACTCGAGGTGCAGCTACTTGGGATGCTGAGGTGAGAGGATTTCTTGAACGTAGGAGTTTGAGGTTACAGTGAGCTGTGATCACACCACTGCACTCCAGCCTGGATGACAGAAAGAGACTCTGTTTCTTAAAAAAAAAAAAATTTTTTTTCAAGATAAGAGTCTTGCTCTGTCACCCAGGCTGGAGTGCAGTGGCATAATCTTGTGTCGCTGCAACCTCTATCTCCTGGGTTCAAGCAATTCTCCTGCCTCAGCCTCCCGAGTAGCTGGGACTACAGGCGTGCACCACCACACCCAGCTAATTTTTGTATTTTTAGTAGAGACGAGGTTTCGCCATGTTGGTCAGACTGGTCTTGAACTCCTGACCTCAGGTGGTCCTCCTGCCTAGGCCTCCCAAAGTGCTGAGATTATAGGCATGAGCCATGGTGCCCGGCCAAAAAAATTTTTTAACTCTTAAAAGAAAGACTTGATTTTTTGAGACTGGGTCTCGCTGTGTCACCCAGGCTGGAGTGCAGTGGCATGATCTCAGTTCACTGCAGCCTCAACCTCCCCAGCTTAAGCGATCCTCCTGCCTCAGCCTCAAGTAGTTGGGACCTCAGGCGTATACCATCAAGCCAGGCTAATTTTTAAATTTTCTGTAGCGATGGGATCTCATTATATTACCCAGGCTGGTCTGGAGCTCCTAGGCTCAAGTGACCCACCTCAGCCTCCCAAAATGGCAGGATTATAGGCATAAGTCACTGCACCTGGCTAAAAAAAGGAAAAAACAAATCAAAAAAAGACTCTTAATATGTCCTCTCATATCCCATCAGCTGATAAACTTGGGAACCCCTCCCAATTCAGCCCAAATAATTCAGGTCAGTTCTTGTTTTCAGAGGGACTGCCTGGAGGCAGTTTTAAGCAGTCCTGACCAATTCACCTGTCCTGCGACATCTGGAGGTGTGCAAGTTGTTATGTGTGGATCATTGTGAGCTGGGACCATCCCCTACTGTCTGTGACCAGAGCTGTCAGTCAGAAATGGTATACTCAGTAGTCAGTTTGAATTCAGAGTGCTCACTGCACCCAGAAGAGCAGTCAGGAAGAGGGCACAGGGTAGCAGGTTGGGAGAGCAGGGCAGAATGCTCTCCTCATGTTTTAGGACTTCCTCCTTAGTTCAGCTAAAGACGGGGGTCACGTGCTGGGATTACAGGTGTGAGCCACTGCACCTGGAACCAAAGCTGGTTTTTTGTTTGTTTGTTTGTTTTTTTGGAGTTTGATGGAGTTTCACTCTTGTTGCCCAGGCTGGAGTGCAATGGCACAATCTCAGCTCACTGCAACCTCCGCCTCCCAGGTTCAAGCAATTCTCCTGCCTCAGCCTCCCTGGTAGCTGGAATTACAGGCATGCACCACCACACCCAGCTAATTTTGGATTTTTAGTAGAGATGGGGTTTCTCCATGTTGGTCAGGCTGGTCTCGAACTCCCAACCTCAGGTGATCCACCCGCCTTGGCCTCCCAAAGTGCTGGGATTACAGGCGTGAGCCACCGCGCCCGGCCCCAAAGCTGCTTTTAAACTCTTCTTTTTTTCCACTCAAAGTTTTGCACAAACCCTAACAGTTAAATTCAGCATTTACAGGGATAAAATTGCAGCTGCAGGGAGAAGCTATTTCCTCCCTGCTGGAGGAAATGCAAAAAGGGAGGCAGAATGCAGGTGACAGTATGGCATATGAGAGCTCTCCTTCTCCTCCCCGTTTGGACCCTGGGAGAAAAGTCTCCAGGACTGTTTCTGCTGCTCACAGAGGTTTCTCCCTACATTCCTTAGCATCCATCTCCCATGTGGGCACGAGGGTGCTAGTACCTGACACCACTATCAACATTCAAATCTCTCCCCTACACTCCTGTTTCCCCACATAGGGGACTAGTGCAGTGCCTCCTGAGACAGGAAGATAGCTGGGGTAGGAAGAGAACTCAGGATTAGAGGGGAACAGAAAAGTGTCTCCAAGACAGTAAGCCAGACACCCTTCTCCTTGCTGCAGCGTGGCCCTGCAGCCCTCATAGACTGGCTCTGGCTGTGGGATCTCAAGAACCTCTCCCTCTCACTGCAAGAAGACAGCAACAGAAACTTCTCTCGTCCCACCTAAAGCCCATCTCTAAGAATTTCCAGGTCCCTTCCCCTCCCACCTGGGGAGGACAGCAAAATCCGAAGGTGCCATTCTGGCAGCATTTTCCAAGCCTACCTCCTGATCCCTGGCTAACACGTTTTCCAGTCCTTTCAGTAGGTCTGTGCTGGTTCCCATGGATATTGCTCCAATCCTCCTAACCAGCTACAGGCCTCTTGTCTGTCTCTTCCAGTAAACCAGATGACAAATAGGACCCTATCATCTTTGCTGCCGTAACTGTTGGGCTTTTATTTTGTTTTTGTTTTTTTGGGTTTTTTTTTGAGACGGAGTCTCGCTCTGTCGCCCAGGCTGGAGTGCAGTGGCCGGATCTCAGCTCACTGCAAGCTCCGCCTCCCGGGTTTGCGCCATTCTCCTGCCTCAGCCTCCCGAGTAGCTGGGACTACAGGTGCCCGCCACCTCGCCCGGCTAGTTTTTTGTATTTTTTTTTTTTAGTAGAGAAGGGGTTTCACCGTGTTAGCCAGGATAGTCTCGATCTCCTGACCTCGTGATCTGCCCATCTCGGCCTCCCAAAGTGCTGGGATTACAGGCTTGAGCCACCGCGCCCGGCCCTGTTGGGCTTTTAATAGTCATCTTTATTAATTTTATTTTGAATGCACACATGATGTCTTCTGCATCAGAGGCATTTGTTATTTACAGAGTAAGAGAAAATAGTATTAAGTAAATAATTATAACTGCATAGGCACTCCCTGCCCCAGGGCTTACCTCAGGGTGGTATGATGAAAGCCAGATGGAAAAATCTCCAGCCCTAGTGGTCAGATACTCCATAGGTGAGGGACAGAGAAAAATGGAATTTCTTTGTTTACATGAAGGAGAAAGAGGCAAGTGCTTCTCTCCTCTCCTAAAAGGAAGGAGGAAGCATCTTTGCTGCCTGGAGACAGAATCGAAGGATCCTGGGTTCTCACTTTAACCTTCTGGAATATACATCTTTCCAGGAGCCAGGTCAGCTCTGGTGGCTCCAGTTTTTATGACCTAGGCATGTCTCTAAGGTCCTGGGCCTCATTTTCCCTTGAAATGTAAATACACGCTCAGAGTTAGGTAAATCTTTCTGGAGTCTCTCACTATACAGTTGTAAAATAACTTAGCTAAGGATCCCAAGTTTGCAGTGACACTTATCCTAAACTCAACTCTTAAAAGACAAAGATTCTGCTTCTCTTGCTACTGACTGCTCCTTTGGGTCACATTAGAAGCAGGATGGGTGCGGAGTGGTGACGCAGCAGTCCATGCTGCTCCAGGCTCACAAGCATTGGCTTTGCCCGCTAAAGTGGAGCTGAGGCAGTGTGAACTGGGCTGCCAGGCTGGAGCCTGAGGTGGTGGTGGGAAGGGGAGGAGGCGGCCTGGGCATGAGGGTTGGTGAAGAGAACTTCAGGTGAGAAAGTCTGGTAGGAGCAGGAGAAAGTCTGGCTGCGGGGCACTTGGGAGAGGGAATGTTTCGTAAGTGGAGTACATCAGTCTCAGGTGCCTAAAAAGGAAGAAGAAGGGGCTAGAAAAGCAATGAGGTAGGAAGCAAGTGTATTTTAAAAGAGATGTTGGAGCTCCTTTTCTAGACTGAAACCCAAGAGAGTCTGAGTTCTTGTCTAGAATGGGGTTAGGTTGTTGTGTCAGTGTGCAAGGCCCCTGGAAAAACCAGATAACCTGTGCAAATGGACCTCGCTTGTTCTACCTGGTCACACTGAGAAAACCTCCAGGATGCCATGGGTCAATAGTGCAGTAATGGATGGCTTAGTGTGAAGAATGTGGCCGGCTCCTAGAAGCAGAAGTCGGGTTACCCTCCCATGTAGAGATCAGAGCTGCTGACCTACATCCTCAGTTGAGATTTCTTAAGGGTTGCAAACTTTACATTTGGTTTCTAAGGCAATGGCCTTGTGAACATCTGCTGCAGTCCTGCTGAGGAGCGGTCCCCTCCACCCAGATGTAACCTGAAACCTTCCTTCTTTGCTGAAGAAAAGGGAATTCCCAGTCCTAAAGTTGAACAGTTTGTTTCTTTAAAATTTCTAACAGCCTAGAAATGCTTCTTAGTAAAACTACATTTATATGAATTGTATCCCAGAAGTGGCTTTTATCTTTTAAAAGTTAATATTTCAGAGGCCACAGAGTCTGTAATCAACTTGAAAGCAGCTGGATCAAGGCCGGGCGCAGTGGCTCACGCCTGTAATCCCAGCACTTTGGGAGGCTGAGGTGGGCAGATCACAAGGTCAGGAGATCAAGACCATCCTGGCTAACAAGGTGAAACCCTATCTCTACTAAAAATACAAAAAATTAGCCGGGCGTGGTGGCAGGAGCCTGTAGACCCAGCTACTTGGAAGGCTGAGGCAGGAGAATGGCATGAACCGGGGAGGCGGGAGTTGCAGTGAGCCAAGATCGTGCCACTGCACTCCAGCCTGGGGGACAGAGCGTGAGACTCTGTCTCCAAAAAAAAAAAAAAAAACCCAGCTGGAGCATAGCAGACGGTCTGGGAGACCTGAAAGAGACCATTGATGCAGAAACTCAGTGATGCTTTCCTGATTGGGACACGAGCGGTTCAGAGATTGGGAGAGAGGGTAGGCGATGGGGCAGAGTGGTTAAGTGGGGACGGGGAAGCACCTGAGGGTGTAGATAGGCCTTCCTGGATTCTGGCGCAGGTCCCGTTTATTATTCTGGGCCACCTGGGCCCCTCCTTTATCAGTAGGAGAGAAGCAGGCAAGGCTGCAGTTTCTGTGATGCTTTTGGTAACGTATATGTATATGTGTATAGTCTGGGCTAAATGGTAGCACTACACATGTTTTATCTCATGATGCAAAGTGGAGTCCTATCCCAGCTCCTGTCACCACAAAGCCTGGGAGTAGGAGGCCTCTGCTGTGTTTCGTCACCTCCACGCCGACCCTGCCCACAGAGACCTGGGGCCTAGGTGGATCCAGGTTCCTTGGGGACTCACAGCAACTTTCTTCAGCAAATGGCAGGGATTGCGTACGTCTGAAATATACATGATGTTAGTCATTATTTGCCCCTCTAAGTCCTGAGCTAATCTTAAGTAATGTTAACAGTAATATTGGCTTATTGTCTCCATTTCACAAGACTTCCTTTCAGAAGTGATTGAAAGGCATCCCGTTCTCAGAGCCATAACTGTAGATACCCATTTTGAGAGCAACCTATTCTTTGAACAGCTGTGACAGTTCTTATCTTTCCCCTTTGTGATTTGTACATGCTGTAAGGAAATCCTTCCTCATCCAGGAAGAGTACCTATCACTATTTTTTCAGTACAAATTAAAAACTAGCAATCCTAGTTGAAGCTTCAGCATTTCATCTCAAAGCTTCTACATCCCGGACTTGACGTGATGCAGGTAAAGCAGCAGCAGTCCTGACATCTTTTCTGTAAATATCGATTGTGTGGTCAGCTCATGGGAGTTACTGTGTTGAAAATAAGTGTTTAGTGTGTTGTCAAATCTAGAAGGTCTAATCAAGCCCTTAGCAAGACAAATGTTTTGCTCACAGCAGAAAAAACGAGGAAGCAATAAATGTTTAATGTCCTTGGCTAGGTATTTTGGTTAGAGAGGTGTTTTGTTGCAGATTGTAGAAAGTCTTCTAAAAAATGGCTTGAACAAATGAGGGATAGATTTGTCTCACACAACAAGAAGCTTGGAAGTAGGCAGCCTGGGTGAGCTTGGCTCAGCAAAGCTGTCTGAGACTTGGGCCCTTGATTTCTGCTTCATCTTCCTAGTAGATGATCTTTTGACATCATGCTTGTCACCTCATGGTCACAAAATGGTTGCATCCTCTGCAAGATCCAAGCAGGAAGAAAGAATTGTAGATGAAATGAGGGCCTTTAAAAAAGTTTCACTGGGGGCCACGTGCGGTGGCTCACGCCTGTAATCTCAGCACTTCGGGAGGTTGAGATGGGCATATCACGAAGTCCAGAGTTCAAGACCAGCCTGGCAAACATGGTGAAACCCCATCATTACCAAAAATACAAAAATTAGCCAGCATGGTGGCAGGCACCTATAATCCCAGCTACTCGGGAGGCTGAGGCAGGAGAATCGCTTGAACCCAGGAGGCAGAGGTTGCAGTGACTCAAGATCATGCCACTGCACCCCAGCCCGGGCGACAGAGCAAGACTCCGTCTTGGGGCAAAAAAAAAAAAAAAAAGTCTTATTGGGCCAGGTGCAGTGGCTCACCCTGTAATCTCAGCACTTTGGGAGGCTGAGGCAGGTGGATCACCTGAGGTCAGGAGTTTGAGACCAGCCTGAGCAACATGGTGAAACCCCATCTCTATGAAAAATTCAAAAAATTAGCCGGGCGTGGTGGCAGGAGCCTGTAATCCCAGCTACTCCAAAGGCTTAGGCAGGAGAATTGCTTGAACCTGGGAGGTGGAGGGTGCAGTGAGCCAAGATGACGCCACTGCACTCCAGCCTGGGTAACAAAGTGAGACTCTGTCTCAAAAAAAAAAAAAAAAAAAAAAAGTTTCCTTGACCACATCTTTGTCATATGTCTGTTAAGTTGTGAGGCTAGGGAATTGAACATGATGCTTTCCTGCCTCCACACTAGAGGAAGGTGAGGGAAAATTTGATTGGGCATGTGTGTTAAATGGGCCAACCAGTGTTATCTGCCACAAGGGGTCATAATAAAATATCACTGAATAGGATGGGCCACTGAAGTATGCCTCTCAGAAATGAAGTAGGAGTAGTAGTAGGCTTTGGCAGTGTGTGTTGCTTCTTCCTAGGTCATGGGGAGAAGGTCATGGGGACTGATTCCTGGTCAAATAGGCTATGGGAGTTGGGAAAAGAAAAGTCAGGATTGGCTGGGCATGGTGGCTCATGCCTGTAATCCCAGTTCTTCGGGAGGCCAAGGTGGGCAGATCACCTGAGGTTAGGAGTTCGAGACCAGCCTGACCAACATGGAGAAACCCTGTCTCTACTAAAAATACAAAATTAGCTGGGCATGGTGGTGCATGCCTGTAATCCTGCCAAGACCAGCTCGGTCGTGGAGACCCCAATCCAGCAGTGCTAGAGGAATAAAGACACAGACACAGAAATAGAGTGCAAAGTGGGATCAGGGGCTAACAGCCTTCAGAGCCGAGAGCCTCAAACAGAGTTTGACCCACATAGTTATTGACAGTAAGCCCAAGATATTGTTTCTGCAGTTTATAGATTAAAAGTATTCTTCACGAGAACAAAGGGACAGGCTCTGGCTAGTTATCTGCAGCAGGAACATGTCCTTAAGGTGCAGATCACTCATGCCATTGTTTGTGGTTTAGGAACGCCTTGAGTGGTTTTCCACCCTGGGTGGGCCAGGTGTTCCTTGCCCTCATTCCAGTAAACCAGCAACCTCCAGCGTGAGTGTCATAGCCATCATGAGCATGTCACAGTGCTGCAGAGATCTTGTTTATGGCCAGTCTTGGGAACTGTTCCTAGCATGTCCCCCTTTTTGTTTTTGCAGGGCAATAAAAACAAAGGCAGCTTTATAATGGTGAGCTACTTTTCCCAGGAGTTGAGATTTGCATCTGCAGACTACACAAAGACAAATAACACAGATTAATAGCACAACTATCATAGAGATCATAGAGCATCGAAGTGTTTTTATCCATTTCAAAAGATTTATGGCTGCCAATCTATCTGCAGCTCCTTCAAGCACTCCAGTTCCTGGCATTAAGGTCAGGTGTGCCTGGGATGCTTTAAATATTTGTTCTCTTAATTTTGCAACCTCTAAAGACGAGTTTGTAGAGTGTCTAGATGCTTTTTTATTCTTTTCTGTTCATGCTCTGATTCATTATAAGGGTAAGGAGTGATACAAAAGTCAGAAGTATTCCAGTTCCAGTTGCATGTTAGCTGCATTGTATATTACAAACTAACTACTTGATCTCCTAGCCACATTACAGTTTGTCAGAGATCATTGATTTGATTAACTATCTTTTGGTCTATTTAGTTTGAGAGTTGCACAGCAAAGTAGAATTCTTTTGCCATTTATTTACGAAATCTGCTGTCCGCACTGATGAATGTAGCGCAACTCCGGCTGCCGCACCAATAGCAGTGACAGTGATCAGTCCCATAATAATTAAGATTAAAGTAGCAATGAAACACCAAGAGCGTCTCAGAATTTTCTGAAGAATTTCGGTAATACTATGTACAGAGGGAGAGGTTTCCCAAGGATGAGAAAGCCTCACTGGTAACCATACTCCTTGAGCTCTCACTACTAGGATAGAATGATTAGTATTAGAGTTCACACAAGAGAACAATCTACATTCCTGGCAAGTTACATGATAATTAGGGATGTCAAACTTTAGATCACCTATTACCAACAGAAAAGGAGGGTGAACACAACTTTGTATCCAAATTGTATTGTTTTCAACAGGTTCTGAAATGTAATCAGGATTATATTGTGATTGCGTAGTATGTTGTCCTTCCTAAATCTTGATCTTATTAAGAGCCATTAATAGTTTCCACAAATCCTTATGTTTAGCTCCTGCAGCAGACCATATCATTTGAGGTTGAGGTGCCACTATACTGCTATGTTTCCAGATAATAGAAACTCTTGCCATACTTCTTATCATTTCTACTATCTGATCGTTTTGTTCAGAGCAGCTGAACATGGTGTGGCCGTGGCATGCAGACTGAGAGGTGCAATTTATGCTACACATCCCCTTAGGGAACCAATCAATAATGATTCCATAGGAATCGTTATGCAGCACCTCTGCCTGTTCTGCAATGCAATCTTCCCAAACAAATACATTCATTTTTTTCTGACCAGGTCCAATCCTATTTACAAATAGGTTTTTGAGGGCAGTATGCCTCAATTACAGGAGCAGATTCATTATGGTAAATACGGAGACCAGAAAGCATGTGTAACTGTGCCACAGAGTGATACGTCCAGGCATTATTGCCAGCCAAGACTGATAGCAAGAGGGTAGGCAACTGTGGCCTTTTCCAAACAGATAGGCTGATGTTCAAATCATAAAGAAATATTCATAACAGTTCCTTCCTCATGTGGGTGAGATGGGCCTCTATCATCTGTAGGACCAGGCAACCAAGAGCTATCATTAGTATATACCTCCACTGGGGGATCCAGCCAAGTTACAGGCTATGGAAGTGGTGGAAAAGGTAAATATGCCCAATAAGTAGAATTGTTCTCTGTGTCAGCACTTGCTGAAGGAATACTTATGGCAATGGTGATCACCGCTATCGTAGCTATCATTAAATTACTCATTGTGACTGGTTGTCCCGCCTTCCTCAGGTTCTTCGGGATCCTCTCAAAACCTCTTCCTGGGTATCTGGCTCATAGTAGGGTTTTAGATGTCTCGATAGCACCCAGATTGGCTGTTGATTCGGTCTTGGAGAAACACAAGCATAACCTGCCCCATGTTATTATTTTACCTGTTTCCCAACCTTTCGTTATGGGGTCTTTCCACCAAACCTGTTGTTCCACTTCTGCCTTTGCAGCTAGCTGGCTTCTGTAAATGTTCTTCAGCTGCCAATAACAATCGACCTTTAGGCAGGCTCAAAATATTTAAAGTTAGCCTGGTGAGGTGGCTCACGCCTGTAATCCCAGCACTTTGGGAGGCCGAGGCGGGTGGATCATGAAGTCAGGAGATCGAGACCATCCTGGCTAACACGGTGAAACCCTGCCTCTACTAAAAATATAAAAAAATTAGCCGGGCGTGGTGGCGGGCACCTGTAGTCCCAGCTACTCAGGAGATTGAGGCAGGAGAATGGCGTGAACCCAGGAGGCAGAGCTTGCAGTGAGCTGAGATTGCGCCACTGCACTCCAACCTGGGTGACAGAGCGAGACTCCATCTCAAAAAAAAAAAAAAAAAAAAGAGGAGTGCACCATTGGCAAGTTGGGCATCACTGGATAATAGCTTTAGCTTCTTTCCAGGTAATGCTATATCTTCGTTTGACACCAGAGGCATTAACATGGGTTAAATTGTGAAAGTGTCTAGCATTAGATATTGCAGTAGCAACTAGGCCATCAGCCATTTGATTCCCTGCAGTCAAAGGTTCTGGAAGTGGTGTATGAGCTCTAATGTGAATGATGCAAAAAGGGTGCATTTTACTCCTAACTGCTGTTTGCATTTGGGTAAATAAAGTCACCAGTTGCTCATCTGTGTGGAATCGTAGCTGAGCATTTTCAACTAACTGTATAGAATGAACCACATATGAAAAATCAGAAATAACTTTAATAGGCATATTAAAAGCAGTCAATACCTCAATTACAGCTATAAGCTCTGCTTTTTGAGCTGAAGTGTAGGGTGTCTGAAAAACTTCAACTTTTGATCCAGAATAAGAGGCTTTACCATTACTAGACCTATCTGTGAAGACATTCTCAGCACCTTTAATTGGTTTGAATTTAGTTATTTTAGGGATAATCCAGTTAGTTAATTTCAAAAATCGAAGCAGTTTTGTGTTACGAAAATGGTTATCTAGAATACCCACAAAGTCAGCTAAATGGGTTTGCCAAGTAAGACTATTTATAAAAGCATGCTGTATTTCTGCCTTCGTGAGAGGGACAATAATTTTTCCAGGATCATATCCATGTAATTTAACAATCAGAGTTTTCCCATTTCCTATCATAGTAGTGATTTGATCCAAATAAGAAGTCGAAGTTCGTGAATCAGTACATGGAAGGAAAACCCGCTCTACAAGATCTTGCTCTTGGACAATAACCCCAGTAGGTGAATGATGAGTTGGAAAAATTAGCAAATCTAGAGTCTTCTCTGGATCTCTTCTATTTATTTGGGCCTTATGGACTTGCTTTTCGATTAGCTGCAGCCCTGCCTCAGCTTCTTTTGTTAATTGCTGAGGACTTGTGAGACTGGGATCTCCTCTAAGGATAGAAAACAGATTACTCATGGCATAAGTAGGAATGCCTAGAGTAGGCTGTATCAAATTAATGTCCCCTAGTAATTTTTGAAAGTCATTCAGTGTTTTTAATTGATCCTTATGTATGGTTACTTTTTGTGGCACTATTGTAGTGTCATTTACTAAGGTCCTTAAGTAGGAGTAAGGAGTAGTAGTCTGAATTTTGCCAGGAGCTATAATTAAACCGGCACAAGAAACCAAATTTTGCAAGTGATCGTAACATTGGAGTAATATTTCCTGAGTTGGGGCAGCACAAAGAATATCATCCATATAATGAATAATGTAACACTGTGAAAATCTTTTATGAGAAGGTTCAATTGCTTGCCTACACACATCTGGCAAATTGTTGGACTGTTTAACATGCCTTGTGGCAACACTTTCCAGTGAAAATGCTTAGTAGGCTGCAGGTTGTTTACCACAGGAATCATAAATGCAAACCATTCACAGTCCTGATCAGCTTAGGGGATAGTAAAGAAACAGTCTTAAATCTATGACTATTAAAGGCCAGTTTTTGGCCAGGCGCGGTGGTTCACACCTGTAACCCCAGCACTTTGGGAGGCCGAGATGGGCGGATCACGAGGTCAGGAGATCGAGACCATCCTGGCTAACACAGTGAAACCCCATCTCTACTAAAAACACAAAAAATTAGCTGGTCGTGGCGGCGGGTGCCTGTAATCCCAGCTACTCGGGAGGCTGAGGCAGGAGAATGACATGAACCTGGCAGACGGAGCTTGCAGTGAGCCGAGATTGTGCCACTGCACTCCAGCCTGGGTGATAGAGACTCCGCCTCAAAACAAAAAAAAAAACACAAAAAGGCCAATTTTTTTGGAATTGTAGCAGGAGAAGGCAGTCCTGGCTGTAATGCCCCATAGGTTGTATAACTGAATTAATGGTCCTTAAGTCAGTTAACATTCTCCATTTACCTGATTTTTTCTTAATTACAAAAACTGGGGAATTCCAAGGGGAGAGCGTTGTCCCTTTTGAAGCTGTTCTTTGATTAATTCATTTAAAACCTCTAGTTTCTCTTTACTCAGCGGCCACTATTCTATCCATATTGGCGTGTCTGTCAGCCATTTTAATGGGATAGGTTCTGGAGGCTTAACAATGGCCGCCATCAAAAATGGTATCCTAAGCCTTGATGAAAACTTTGTCTTTCTGCTTGAAGCGGTTTCTTCAAAGTTTGCAAATTTTTTCCTAGTCCCATAGCAGGGACATACCCCATTTCATGCATCATATATTGACTTTGAGGGCTGTGTAATTGCTCAGGAATTAAAACTTGTGTTCCCCATTGTTGTAATAAATGTCTCCCCCATAAATTTAGAGGTTCAGAAGTTATAATTGGTTGAATAGTCCCAGGTTGTCCATTGGACTCTTCAAAATGCAAAATATCACTACTTTGATATACTTCAGGGGCTTTACCAACTCCAACTATGTTAAATTGAGTGGGTTGAATTAGCCATGCAGACGGCCAGTGCTGTAGAGAAATGACTGAAATGTCCGCTCCTGTATCTACCAAACCTTTACATTTCTTTCCCTGAATAGTTATTTCACAGGTAGGACGTTTATCAGTAATTTGATTTACCCGGTAGGCAGCTTTCCTTTGTTTATTTGTACTGCAAAATCCCCTTGTTCTTTTAGTTTCACTTTTTCCTAGTCCCACATACAGTAAAATCAGAAGCTGTGCTATATGCTCTCCCGGTTCTGCCTTCCAAGGAAGGGAGGTAGATATAATGATCTGAATTTCCCCATTACAATCCAAGTCAATTATTCCCGTATGAACCTGCACTCCTTTTAAATTTAAACTAGATCTTCCCAGAAGTAGTCCTATCGTTCCTGCTGGCAGGGGTCCGCAGACTCCTGTTGGTACTTTATGTGGCGGCTCTCCAGGCAGGAGACTCACAGCCCTGGTGCTACACTGTCTACTGCCACATTACCGGCTATGGCGGGTGACAAGCATTGTATAGGGGTGAGGGAGTGGCCTGAGCCGGGAATGCCCCGGTTTAGAACGGGTCCCAGGACGGCCCCTCATGGCGTTTCCCGAAATCAGGTTTCCGTCTTTATCAAATTTAGAATGACACTTTTCCTTTTTTTTTTGAAGTGGAGTCTTGCTCTGTCGCCCAGGCTGGAGTGCAGCTGCAGGATCTTGGCTCACTGCAAGCTCCGCCTCCCGGATTCACGCCATTCTCCTGCCTCAGCCTCCCGAGTAGCTGGGACTACAGGCGCCGGCCACCACTCCCGGCTAATTTTTTTTGTATTTTTAGTATAGATGAGTTTCACCATGTTAGCCAGGATGGCCTTGATCTCCTGACCTCATGATCCGCCCACCTCGGCCTCCCAAAGTGCTGGGCTTACAGGCGTGAGTCACAGGCACCCGGCCCAATGCTTTCTTTTTTTACACTTCAGGCATAGACCTGGTTCATGCTGATTGATAGCCTGTTTAAACTCTTTGAGTAATTTAAAAGGAGAAGGCTCAAATGTAGCCATAACATTCCCCTGTTGATCTGGGGGATGTATCCTAACAGGGAACTGCCAAGCCTCTAAATCATCCTCTCTTCTAGCTTGCTGAATTCCTGTCTGAATAGAACTGAGGATGGTTGCTTGGGGCGCTGCTAGAACAGTCACTAGGGCGACTACTTTTTGCCCAGTGTCCTCCGGAAAAGAAAGATCTGGAGGGTCAGGCCATTCTCTATCTTCAAGGTATTGAGGGGGTGCCAAGAGGCAGGGACAAGCTTCCCCTTCTTGGGTCTCTTTAAGCGGTTGACAGATCTGTTATTTTATCTCTTTGGCAACGTTATCACACTCCCCCACTTCTTCGTCTCCTTCCTTCTAATTGTCAGTGTGAAAAGGTTCCAAGGTGGAGCGAATCAGAGCCCACATTGACCGGACAGTTATAGGAATATCCTCAGCACTATCCTTATATGCCTTTTTGAGTGCGCTGCCTACCTTCCCCCAGACCTCTACATCCATAGTTCCTCAGTTAGGAAACCAGGGCAATATTTCTCTACCGCACTAAAAAACTGCATAAAGTGGCTAGTGCTAACCTTTACTCCTTTTCTGAGGAGCTGCTGAAGCAGACTCAAAGAAGCCTTGTGCCTGCTGGACCCTTGTCTAATTGTTACCCTGATGCTTCCAAGCTCCCCTTTTTATTCACCACGGGGATTGCTTAAGAGTACTCGGGTGTCCTCCAGCATAGTTCCATATTCTCCAACCATCCCTCCGGCGACCCTTCGACCGGGATTCGAGCCCCACGTTTGGGTGCTGCTTGCCGAGACCAGCTCAGTGGTGGAGACCCCAAGCCAGCGGTGCTAGAGGAATAAAGACACAGACACAGAAATAGAGTGCAAAGTGGGATGGGGGGGCGGGGCTAACAGCCTTCAGAGCCAAGAGCCTGGAACAGAGTTTGACCCACCTAGTTACTGACAGTAAGCCCGAGATAAACATCATTTCTGCAGTTTATAGATTAACTAAAAGTATTCTTCACGACAACAAAGGGACAGGCTCTGGCTAGTTATCTGCAGCAGGAACATGTCCTTAATTGCTTATGCCATTGTTTGTGGTTTAGGAACGCCTTGAGCGGTTTTCTGCCCTGGGTGGGCCAGGTATTCCTTGCCCTCATTCCAGTAAACCAGCAACCTCCAATATGAGCATTATAGCCATCATGAGCATGTCACAGTGCTGCAGAGATCTTGTTTATGGTCAGTCTTGGAGCCTGTTCTAGCATAATCCCAGCTACTCAGGAGGCTGAGGCAGGAGAATCTCCTGAGCCCAGGAGGCAGTTTGCACTCCAGCCTGGGCAACAAGAGCGAAACTCCATCTCAAAAAAAGAAAAGTCAGAATTGGCTAAGAAATCCATCCATGTGCCTAACTGGTGCCCTACAGGAGAAACTTGAAATACTGGTAATGACATGGAACAGGGTCTGATCAAGTTAATATCGTTAATTTGGGAAGAAAAAAAGTGCTGGTATCAGTAGAAGAACTGACACGTGTCAAATCCATTCCAGGTATTTTCAGATTGTTTTCCCACAGTAACCTTGTAGCCAGATACTATTATTCATCTTGAAGAGTTGAGGTCACTAATTAATACTCAAAGAGGGTACACTGACAGTAAGCGGAGGTAGAGAATGTGAGCCCAGGTCTACCTGACCAATTCCACTGTTCCTTTATTTATCCCGTGCTGCCTTAGTGGCCCAAGGCCCCACGAGGAACAGTCTGGCTCTTCTTCCTCATGGTGGTCCTGGCCCAGGCAGCCACAGACTTCCGGGAATAGCATTCAGGCTGGGACCCAGGAATACTGAGTCCTCGTCCTACCAATTACAGTCTCATGCTAGGTTAAGATTGCCTTAACCAACAGCTGCTCTTCCATGACAGTCAAAGCCCATTGAGTGCAAGGACTGTATCCTGTTTGCTCTTGTAACTTTTGTAACTGGTATATAGTAGATAATAAATATATGCTGGATAAGGAATGATTGAGGGACTGTGCTGTTATAATATCAATGTACTCTCGGTGCCTGATGCTAAACAATGGTAGCCACTCATTAAATGTTTATTAAACAGTACATATGAAGAAGAAGAATATACTTCCAGCTGATGGGATCAGAAAACTATTCATGATAGAGTCACTCAGCATTTGAGTTAGTCTTAAATGACAGGGAGGATTTTGAAACACTGAGGTATGGGGAAGAGTGCTGTAGGTGGAGGAGACAGGGACAAAGGGACAGGATGTGGGGAGGTACCGACTATTCAGGGAGAGGCCAATCTGAATGCAGGGAAGTAACAACTGAAGGTACAGTACTTAGCTGAAGAGTAGTACAGTACTTAGGAAAAAGGAGTTTGTTATCAAATATGATCAGGGAACATTGAGTTAAATAAACTAGGTAGTTGTTTGTTATAGAAGTTTTCAGAGCCTTTCACAGTACCACTGTGGCTCCAAGCAACATTTCTCAAACATTTGGCCTGGGGACCCTTTTTCTTGTAGAGAGCATTTCATGGAATGAATGTTCCATAGAACCCATTTTGCGAACGGCTGATCTAGTTCAGTCCCCCGTGTATGGGCAAGGGAACTGAGACCCAGAGAAGAGAGGCGACTTACTCAGGGCCACATAGCAGAATCCGGATTAGAACCCCAATACCCTGATCAGATTGCTTGGCCCTCAGTATAGGACTTGTTTGTAATGTGAGGACCATGAAAATAGAAAGGACAGCTTTAAAAAAAAATCTAGGGAAACTTGAATTTTTTATTCAAACGATCACCTTTGTGCTGGACTTTTAAATTCTCATTTATTTTTTTCTTTCTCTCCTAACTTCCTAAACTTGTTAAATGCTGGACTTTTTACCCCTGTTTTGTACAGTGGTATTTTCTGTTAATCACCATGACTAGACCTGTTAATCACTGTCACTGCCTTTGTGGCCTCCAGAATCTCGGGAAGAGGCACCATCATCTATTCCAGGTTTCCCGGAGGTCAAAAAAACGATGTTCTCCTGCATGGCCATTTTTAGGGACGTATAGGTACTACAGCAGTTTACAACCTGTGCCTCTCTTGCTATTTGTATAGCTATTCCTTGCCCCCAACCCTTGTAACTGGTGTGGTAGGTAGAATGGTTCACCAAAGATGCCCACATCCTAATACCTGGAACCTGTGAATATGTTACCTTATGTGGTGAAAGAGACTTTTCAGGTATAATTAGGTTATGGACATTAAATTAGGGAGATTATTCTAGATTATCTAGGTGGACCCTGTCTAATCACAGGTACTCTTTTTTTTTTTTTTTTTTTTTTTTTTTTTTTTTTTGAGATGGAGTCTCGCTGTGTCGCCCAGGCTGGAGTGCAGCGGTCCGACCTCGGATCACTGCAAGCTCCGCCTCCTGGGTTTACGCCATTCTCCTGCCTCAGCCTTCCAAGTAGCTGGGACTATAGGTGCCCACCACCGCGCTTGGCTAGTTTTTTGTATTTTTTGGTATAGACGGAGTTTCACCGTGTTAGCCAGGATGGTCTCGATCTTCTGACCTGGTGATCTGCCCGTCTTGGCCTCCCAAAGTGCTGGGATTACAAGCTTGAGCCACCGCGCGCGGCCCACACGGGTACTCTTAAAAGCACTTTTAAGATAAATTTTCTCTGGCAAGAAACAGAAGCAGCGCAATGGAAGTGCACATCAGAGAAAGTGTGGGCAGGTATAATTCTGTGTTTGAAGATGAAGGGGGCAACATGATAGGAAATAGCGATGACTGAGAGAGGCTCCCATCTGACAGTCATGGAGGAAATAGTGACTGCCGTCCTCAGTCCTACAACCATAGGGAACTGAATTCTGCCAAAAACCTAAATGAGAGTGAAAACATTCTATCCCCAGTCTCCTGATAAAGCCTAGGCTGGCCAGCGCTTTGGTTTTGGCTCTGACACCCAGAACTGCTGACCTTAGACTGTGAGATAATAAATTTGTGTTGTTTTAAGCCACTAAGTTTGCTGTAATTGATTTTGACAGCCATTGAAAACTAATACGACTGAATAAAGTCATGAACATATCCAGGGTGGAGGCCTTGAAGGGAAAGAGAGTAGGAAAGGGTACCTCAGAACCTAAGAGTTTTGGGCCAAATGTGGATTTGTTTTAGTATTGTTCAAAAGCCAGCTGGTTTGAGTCATTCAGCTGATTTGAGTCGGTCATTCCTGACTGAGGCTCCTTGTATCTCTATCCGCAGTGAGGGTGGTGGCCATGGGGGAAGGGAGCTAGAAGCTCAAAGGGCACCCCCGGGTGGGGCCACCTGTCTTCTTGGTGTATCAGTGCGCTATCTGACAATCTGACAACCAAATTGTGGGATCTGTTCCAGGCTTTCTGAGACTCAACTGATGGTCAATATTAGTGAATATATCACTTGAAAAGGAGGCCACTAACTAAATTCTGACAAGTTGAAGTGTGATAAGTAAAGAAGACATAGTTACTAAGGACTCCTGCTGTTGAACAGCTCATCCTCCCAAGGGAAGCCTTTAGCTTTCCAGCAGAGGGTATTTCCCAGAAGGGAGCCATTTGTCTAGAAGTCAAAAATAAACATCACCATGCTTGAGAAAGAATTCCAGCTTCCATGGCAGATAACCCGATTATCTGCAGCCAGTTTCTGTCTTGGTACTCTTTTGTTTCTAAATGTGGAGGAAAGTGTTTGCATTCTTTTACTTTACTAAAATAAAAGGGAGACATGGAGAGGGGCTTGGTTTACTGGCCTGGAACCTTTCTTGTTTTTGTTTCCATTTCATTTGATTTTCTGAACCTATTTGAAGTTGTAACACAATAGATCTAATTGTTCAAAGCCATCAAAGATTTGCACAGCATCTTATCTTTAATGAGGGGCATGTTGTTACAAAATGCTTCAATTTTTCAAAGTTCAGGATTAATTTTAATGTTAAAAAACATTTGGTGGAAATTCCATACTGGATAAAAGAGCAGTTTAAAATCACAGAAGCTTCTTGGATTACTTTGAACAAAACATCCTTTTTTAAAATTAAACTTGAGTGTACTTGCAGGCTGTTTTATTTGTGCTCTGTTGTTATCCCTAATGTGCATAGAAGATACCTTTCCCACAGTGTAATTCAATACAGGCGCCCAAAAAGATGGTCTCAGATTTCATGTGGCTGGGTAATTAGTTGAGTTACAGCGGCTCTGTTAAACCACTTGAAGGTCAATAATGCATGAATTTCTGGCAGACTGCCTAGCTCTGAGTCCATAAACACACTTGTATAGGGACTAAATGTTCTTATAGTAGAGAAAAACTCGTCTTCTAAATATTAAATAAATAATACTAGGATTAGTTTTTTTTTTTTTTGAGACGGAGTTTCGCTTTTGTCACCCAGGCTGGAGTGCAATGGGACAGTCTCGGCTCACTGCAACCTCCACCTCCCAGGTTCAAGTGATTCTCCTGCCTCAGCCTCCAGTGCAGCTGGGATCACAGGCACCCACCACCACGCCCAGCTAATTTTTGTAATTTTCAGTAGAGACGAGGTTTCGCCATGTTGGCCAGGCTGGTCTCAAACTCCTGACCTCAAGTGATTCGCCCACCTTGGCCTCCCAAAGTGTTGGGATTACGCCGTGAGCCACCACGCCCAGTCTTGAATTCATTTTTTTCTAGAATTTAATTCTATGACAAATTCATGTTTTATTATGACACAAAAATGTTAGGATGTGACTGCTTTTTGAATTTTGAAAGAAAATCTTTCCTCTGTCTTGCAGATTAGTAGCACAGTCTCTCATGGGCCTTAAAATCAGATTCAAGCATCCCGATTTAAAATGTTAGAATTTAAATTCCAAGAGCAGACCCTCTTGGAATTGGTTTTGGTCTTTTAAAAGCATAAGATTAATGTAAAATAAGCGTAATTGTTAATTTTTTCCCCCTTAACAGTACAGTTTTTATTAAAACTTTAATTTTGTCCCTGCGGTTTTACTGGAGTGCCCAGATACCAAACTAAACACTTTTTTTTTTCTTTTTTAGAGATAGGGTCTTGCTCTGTCACCCAGGCTTCAGTGCAGTGCTGTCATCATAGATCACTGCAGCCTTGAACTCCTAGGCTCAAGCAATCCTCCAGCCTCGCCTGCCAAAATGTTGCGGTTACAGGCATAAGCCACCATGCCCGCCACATTCAGATTTGATAAGGATGCTTTTATTTCTGAGACGGAGCAAGGACCCTCTTTTTAGGGTCCTGTGCCCAAACAAGAGGATTGTTTGTTTGTTTGTTTTGAGACGAGTCTCGCTCTGTTGCCCAGGCTGGAGTGCAGTGGCGCGATCTCTGCTCACTGCAAGCTCCGCCTCCCCGGGTTCACGCCATTCTCCTGCCTTAGCCTCCCGAGTCGCTGGGACTACAGGCGCCCGCCACCATGCCCGGCTAATATTTTTGTATTTTTAGTAGAGACGGGGTTTCACCGTGTTAGCCAGGATGGTCTCGATCTCCTGACCTGGTGATCTGCCCGCCTTGGCCTCCCAAAATGCTGAGATTACAGGCGTGAGCCACTGTGCCCGGCCTTTTTTTTTTTTTTTTTTTTTAGTCCTGAGTTTAAGAAAAATTCCAGATAGCTAGCTAGATCCTTTTTTTTTTCTTAAATCCACCATGGAAAAGATACCGTCTTGTTTTTTTTTCTTTTGCTACCTAGTACTAAAAAGTAACTTACTAAAAAGGCAATAGCCTAAAACAATAGCCAAAAAAGTTAGAATCCAGAGGTGTTTGGTTTCCCTATAAAAACTAAAGATAACATCTTAACATATATGCCTGAGTTGTCTTTCAGAAACTTGGACCCCTCCACTGAAGACCCTCACCCAACAGATTCACTGGCACATAAACCTGAGATAAGAAAAAATTAAGTACTAAACTCTGACCTGCGTTCTTTGTTCTAAGTTTCTTTCTAATGGACTTGGAGGGAGTCATACCCCTGAGCCAGTTAACATTTTTCTTTACTGACCCCAAATTTTTAAACAAAGCTTCTCTTCCTTAACCAATTAAACTAGAAAATCTTTAAATGTACCTACGATCTGTAAGCCCCTTCAAGATATCCTTCCCTTTTAAGCGAAAACCAATATATAACCTCCATATATTAATTTATAATTTTGCCTGTAACTTCTACTCTCCTAAAATTTACCCCTGCCTTTAAAAACCCTTGCTTAGGCCGGGCACGGTGGCTCGCACCTGTAATCCCAGCACTTTGGGAGGCTGAGGCCGGCAGATCATGAGGTCAGGAGATCGAGACCATCCTGGCTAACACAGTGAAACCCCATCTCTACTAAAAACACAAAAAAATTAGCCGAGCGTTGTGGTGGGTGCCTGTAGTCCCAGCTACTCGGGAGGCTGAGGCAGGAGAATGGTGTGAACCTGGAGGCAGAGGGTACAGTGAGCTGAGATAGTGCCACTGCACTCCAGCCTGGGTGACAGAGCGAGACTCTGTCTCAAAAAATTAATTAATTAATTAACAAAAAATAAAAATAAAAACCTTTGCTTACACGACATTGGGAGGTCAAGATTTAAACAATAGCTGCCTGGTCCTCCTTCCTTGGCACCCTACAAATAAATGCCTTCTCTTCTATAACTATAAAAAGCCTTGATGTAGATATCTGGATTTACTGTGCCGGGTGAGTGGACTCCAGTCTAGTTAACACTTCAAGGGTGTTCTCAGTGGACAAGGCAAACATAGAATTGGGCCAGGCAGATTGTAATGATTTTGTAATGATTCTCATTGTGGTGTGAGTATTCACACCTCCTGAATTGGCCAGGAAATGGATTTTTTAGTCACCTGGTGACCCAGGGTCACAGGCTTTCTTTGTGTCTGGCTGGGTTTCCACTAAAATGCTTATGATACCAAACCTCACCTTCAACTAATTTTTAATTACCTTCAAGATGTGGAGTGAATGTGATGTTTGAAGCCTGGCATTGTTGCCCTGTATCAGACCTTCTCTCAGGGCGCAGGTCTTGTCAAGGTCCACATTCCTCGGCTTGTGATCCTCACACCCCCCAACCTGGGGGAAAATCACTTCACTGGGTAGGCCCATGTGCTGACGCCAACTCTCCGTCTTAAAGAGTGCAAAGTTTAGGCTTATTTTCATTTTGTTAATGCTTCCCAGTGATCATCTATAACTGGAAGATTTTAGGAGTCCACAGGCCCCTGGTTGAAGATTTTTCCAGCGCCATAGTTCTTGGGAGGGTTCACTGGCTCCACTACAGCTACACTGCTGGGTCTGGCTGGAAGGCAATCTTGACATGTTTCTATTTGTCATGGGTGCACCTCTTGATATTCTACATTGGGGTATGAGTATTCCCACTTCCTGAATTGGCCAGGAAGTGGCTCTTTGAGCCCCTTGTTTTTCTGATAGAAAACAACCAGGATAGGGTATTCTAGAGGACTTCTCCTTGAGGCTTATGGAAGGGGCCTTTGTGTCCTTACATAAAGAAACCACCTGTTTTTCCTCAGAACTTTGATGAGGACTTGGGTTGCATTGGAACAATATTGTTGAGCTATTGTCACCAACTCCAAGAGCAAGTCACACTTTCCCAGGGGCCTGCTCCTATTGGCCAGGCTTTCTAGGCCACTGTCATTAGGCACCAGGGAGCAGAGACTGATTGCCTGGGGTTATATGAATCCACGTCCATCCCACAGGAGGCTGATTCTAACATTTTCTGCTACAAGGGCCTGCTCTGGACTTCACTGGATGAAAAGCTTTTGATAGTGAAGAGCTCAGTATTTTCATTTGTGAATTGGGCATCCACATACTACATTTAATTTGCTTTGCACTTTTTTCCCCAAACAAGTGGACTTGTAAAAGAATAACTTTTTAAACTCCTCATACTTTGCTTTCATTATTACTTTGACTTTTTTTTTTTTTTTTTTTTTTTTTGTGGAGGTGGGGAGTGGGGGTTGCTTTCTGGTCTTCACCAGAATAAAAAAAAAAAAATTCTTTTTTTTTTTTTTGAAATGGAGTTTTACTCTTGTTGCCCAGGCTGGAGTGCAGTGGCGTGATCTCGGCTCACCGCAACCTCCCCCTTCCGGGTTCAAGTGATTCTCCTGCCTAAGCCTCCTGAGTGGCTGGGATTACAGGCATGTGCCAGCACGCCCACCTAATTTTGTATTTTTAGTAGAGACGAAGTTTCTCCATGTTGGTCAGGCTAGTCTCAAACTCCCGACCTCAAGTGATCCACCCGCCTCGGCCTTCCAAAGTGCTGGGATTACAGGCATGAGCCATCATGCCTGGCCAACAAAAAAATTTTATAAAGCAACTAAATCCTTTTGTAGTACAGCAAGGAATCAGTAAATTAACAACAAAACTCCTTTTCAGAAAGTGTGTAGCAGGCACAAATAACCTTATCTTTATGGTTCTACTTTGTCGTTATTTTTTGTGAAACCAGTCTTTCAGCCTAAACACTTTTTTCATTTCTGAGGCACCAAAGAGTACAAGAATGTGTAAACAGAGAATGCTGTTGTCAACTGTTTATGCTCTGGCTCAAAGTCTCTCCTTAGCCTTCTGAGCCCTGCTCAGCTCAAGGGTCAAAGGTCCACAGCTGGCCTAGACTGAAGAGTGCTCTTCAGTTTACTCCCTCATAGTTTGGGACAGACCCAGAGGGCTGGACTTCTCTTATTGTGGAATCTGGTTACATCTATAAGTGGGATCTTCTGCATAGAAAGTTAATTTTTGGTGAAAAACTAAGAGCTATGCATTCCAAAAAGCAAAGGAGTGCAAAAGTCACTGAAACAGACCATGGCTGAAGCTTGAAAATGATCCCCATGTCTGTCATAAATGTTCCCGTGTCAGGGTGCACTCTGCTTTCCTGCACAAAGGGGACTCGATGATTTGTGCACCTGAAGGATGTATCTTAGCAACGGCGGTGAAGGAAATGTAGTGAGAAACTTTCCCTAGGCTTTGTCTAGAGGAGCTCCACAGCAGAGGCGAATAGCAATTAACAATGTCCTCTAAAGTGAAGTTTACATTTAGTTGTATTAATTTTAAGGGGGAAAAAAAGGCAATTCGTCTTCCTAGTTGTTCATCTTTTAAAATACCCATCCCCACATCATAGTAGGAATTATGAATAAATTTTTTAAGAGTATCTTTGGATTCGGCAAACAGTGTTAGGCTTCTTTTAAAAAGATGGGGTTTGAAAAATGTAAGAAAAAAGTTGTTTCATACATTTCTCCTTGGTAATTAAAAGTAGTGCTTTCTGAAAAATCAAGTTTTGGTCTTATTTTGAAGTAATTATAGATTCACAGGAGGTTATAAACAAATATACAGGAATCCCTATGCATCTCTGTCCCAGCCCCATGAAAATCTATTTTGACTATTAGTTTTCCTGTGAAAAGAGGAAATAAACCTAAGGATTGAACTAGAAAATGGGCTGCTTCTGCCGGGCACGGTGGCTCAAGCCTGTAATCCCAGCACTTTGGGAGGCCGAGACGGGCGGATCATGAGGTCAGGAGATCGAGACCATCCTGGCTAACACAGTGAAACCCCATCTCTACTAAAAAATACAAAAAAAAAAAACTAGCCAGGCGAGGTGGCGGGTGCCTGTAGTCCCAGCTACTCCGCAGGCTGAGGCAGGAGAATGGCGTAAACCCGGGAGGCGGAGCTTCCAGTGAGCTGAGATCCGGCCACCGCCCTCCGGCCTGGGCGACGGAGCAAGACTCCATCTCAAAAAAAAAAAAAAAGAAAAAGAAAAAGAAAAAGAAAATGGGCTGCTTCAGTTCTAGCCCAAAGGCATAGTGGAGACGGCACTACTGTTTTTCCCAGTGCACAGAAATGGGCAGCCACATGCAGGCAGGCACAGCAGGGGCACCAGACGACATGCTGATTTTCTCTCTTTCAGTGTTCTCCCCCACCCCATCTCTAAGTTCACAGTGACTGGTTTTAAGGAAAGGTGAGGTGAGGTTCAAACAGGTATTATGTGGCTGAGGAAAGCCTCAGGCTTTGCCCTCTATGTCTAGCTGTTGTCTTTCAAGGAAGGGAAAGTTTTCCCCCCTCTTTTAAAATTAAGGGCCTCTAATCCTCTCGGTTTTATGACTGGCTTTGGAGAAAGGGGGTTCTGGTTTCTATGACCTGCCTTGGGGAAGAAGGATTCTTGTTTCTATGACTGGCCTTAGAAACAAGATAGGAGGATAGGAAAAGGCCAGAGAAAACCTCTTGCTTCTGAGACTTCATTATGGAGTATTACTTTCTGAGTTCCAACGTGCAGTGGGGATGGGCAATCAATTCAAGATCACAGGAAAAGATGTTTTTAGGGAGGTAAGGAAGAGAGATATAAAAGTTTAAAGCCACTTATTTTAACTAAGCACATACAATTATATCAAAGAAGCATAAAAATATTTAAAATTGTACTTTAGGCCGGGCGTGGTGGCTCAAGCCTGTAATCCCAGCACTTTGGGAGGCCGAGACGGGCGGATCACGAAGTCAGGAGATCGAGACCATCCTGGCTAACACGGTGAAACCCCGTCTCTACTAAAAAATACAAAAAACTAGCTGGACGAGGTGGCGGGCGCCTGTATTCTCAGCTACTCGGGAGGGTGAGGCAGGAGAATGGCGTAAACCCGGGAGGCGGAGCTTGCAGTGAGCTGAGATCCGGCCACTGCACTCCAGCCTGGGCGACAGAGCGAGACTCCGTCTCAAACAAAACAAAACAAAACAAAACAAAAAAAATAAAATAAAATAAAATTATACTTTAATTTCACATTTTGTCTAGTTGAGTGGGGAGATGAAAGTGAAGGAAGTAAAACTCAGATGAGGAAGGAAAAAAGAAAGAAAAAGAGGGAGTGAGGATAGAGGCTTGTTACCCTCAGTTCAGAAGTTGAGTTTCAAGGAGGATTTTGAGTTTTAGGTAAATTAATGCCCCGCTTGGACAGATTTTCAGGGCATCATCTATCGCCACTCTTTGAAATGCTAGTTAATTGATTAGCCATTCATCTTCATTTTTCAGAGTGGTACAGGCCTCTGAGAATCACCCAATGAGATAGCCACAGCCACTCCTAGAGGACATCCTTCCCAGGCTGCAGAAGCAGACAGCAATTCTACCTTGTGATGTGACCTTCCAAGGCCAGATAGAGAAGCTTAAGTAAACAAGGGAACAATGGAAAATATAACAGCAAATTGCTTATGATTTCCTTGTTGAAGTCCTTTATCTTCATGCAGATACAATAAGAATACAATATTGGCCACTTACCAGCTCTGGGCTTCAACCCTTCATACCTGGCCAGTCCATTACCTTCCTTCCCCCCACAACAACCAGTGCAATGTATTGCTTTCTCTACTGTCACTGGGAGAGTTTAACCGCAGAGCATAATCAAGTTTTCTTAATTCTTTAGCTTCCTTCTGGCTATACTTGACTCCCCATTCAGCCCCAGGATCATGTTTGTTAAATGGTTAGCAACTTTAACATTGCTGTCATTAACACCCTAACCCTCTACCAATCCAACGAGTAGTACTCAGACCTGCAGTGTGAATATCACTGGGAGGTTGTTAGAAGTGCAGGATCAGGGGCTCTGAATCAGAATGTGCACATTAGCAAGATCTCCTGATGATCCTCATATGCACATTAAAGTTTTAGAGGCATGGGCTTGCCTCCCCCAGCTCTCACCCTTTTCCATTACAAAATGACACCCCTCTGCCAAAAACTATGCATAAATCACCTGGAGACTCAGGGCTCCTTCACAATCTTCTTACTCATTTTTTATTTCGTAGTACTTTGAGAATAGCCCCTCCTCAAACCCCCTTTCCACCCACCATCCTCTCATTCCCATTTTTTCCTCCTCTCATTTCTGTTTTCTTTCTAACTTGACAGAAGTCCGATGACTTTGCTCTGCTAATATTTTTTTTCCTTTTCTGCCTCAATATATTTCTGGTCTTCTGCCACCTCTATTATCTTCTCAAGTCTCAGATAGAGTAGCATCTTCCTCATTTGTAAGCTAGCCTCTCTACCTATGCCGTTGATACACTTTCCTTTTCCCCTTCTTTGGGATCTTGCTATCTTACTGATCTCCCCTCCCCCAGAATAATGTCCACTATCTCCACTAACCCCTTCCTTTTTGCATCCAAAGGGACACAGATCTTATTTTAAGAAAACCACAGTATACACACATCCAGTCATATTCACTGGATCCTACTCCTTTCTGGTTTATGATCTATTATTTCTCCTTATTCGCCATCAGATTTCACATACAAATGGTCTAGAGCAGCGGTTTCCAACTGGGATGACAGCCATCGAGAGGATATTTGGAAGTGTCTGGAGACATTTTTCATTGCTGCAACTGTGGGAAATGCTACTGGCATCTAGTGGGTAGAGGCCATAATGCTATTAAATATCCTACATTGCACAGGGCAGCCTCCCACCGCAAAATTATCTGGCTAGGGTGGCAACCTATCCCAGTTTGCCGGTAACTTTCCAGGGTATAAGCTTATAGCACTGAATGTCCTGTGTTCCAGGAAACACCTCAGTCCTGGGCCTACTGGGACCATTGGTCATCCTATATATCTCAACTCAAATGTCAAAAGTGTCAAAGTTGAGAAATGCTGCTCTACAAGGAACACCCATTAACTTTACATTTTTCTCACCAACTTCCTTTCCTTCAATTGGAACTTTAATTTCTATCTTCTTTTCTACTGAAATAGTTTTTTTTCTTTCTTTTTCTGGTTTTTTGTTGTTGTTGTTGTTTTTTGTTTGTTTTGTTTTCCTAGAGACAGGGTCTCACTCTCACCTAGGCAGCAGTGCAATGGTGTAGTCATAGCTCATTTCAGTCTCTAACTCCTGGGCTCAAGTAATCCCCTCACCTTAAGCCCCTAGCAGCTAGGACAGGTACACCACCATCCTGGCTAATTTAAAAAATTTTTATTTTTGTAGAGATTGGATTTTGCTATGTTGCTCAGACTGATCTCAAATTCCTAGCCTCAAGTGATCTCTCTAAAGTGTTGAGATTACAAGTGTGAGCCACTGTGGCCAGGCTGAAATTGTTTTCTTAAAAGTCACCAGTGGCACCTTCCAAACAAGAAATCCAATGGCTTTTCTCCTTCCTCAACCCTTTGGATTTCCTTCTAAGCATTTGATACTGTTGACTACTATTTATTTTGAAGCCCTTTTTTCTTATACTCTTGGTATGTGCCAAGACGTATGTGCTCTTTTGTGGGTTCCTAATTCCTACTTTTTTTTTTTTTTTTTTTTTGAGATGGAGTCTCACTCTGTCACCTAGGCTGGAGTGCAGTGGTGCCATCTCGGCTCACTGCAACCTCTGCCTCCTGGGTTTAAGTGATTCTCCTGCCTCAGCCTCCTGAGTAGCTGGGATTACAGGTGCCCACCATCACACCCGGCTAATTTTTATATTTTTAGTAGAGACGGGGTTTCACCATGTTGGCCAGACTGGTCTTGAACTCCTGACCTCGGGTGATCCACCCACCTCAGCCTCCCAAAGTGCTGGGATTACAGGCCTGGTCGCTACTGTGTTTTAAATGTAGATTGTTTCTTAGGTGTTTCTTGGTGCTTTTCTTTATTCTCCTGTTAAATAATTTATTCCACTGTAGCTTCAGATCTCATCTCTATTAGTTGATTCCTAAATCTCTTTCCTGAGTCTAAGTCTTTCATTTCCAATTGATAGAGGGGTTTCCATGGATGTCCAGCAGAATCCAGTACTCGACCTGAGTAATGGCAGGATCATCCCAATCAAGAAAATGTGGAATGGTGAAAATACTGGATCATGAGTCAGAAGGCCTATTTCTGTCACTTTACTTGCTTTTAGACTTGGGACCATTACTTGAGTTTTCTATAACTTATATTTATTTATTTATTTATTTTTTGAGACAGAGTCTCACTCTGTCGCCCAGGCTGGAGTGCAGTGGCATGATCTCTGCTCACTGCAAGCTCCGCCTCCTGGGTTCACGCCATTCTCCTGCCTCAGCCTCCTGAGTGGCTGGGACTACAGGCGCCTGCCACCATGCCCGGCTAATTTTTTGTATTTTTAGGAGAGACGGGGTCTCACCGTGTTAGCCAGGATGGTCTCGATCTCCTGACCTCGTGATCCACCCGCCTCGGCCTCCCAAAGTGGCTGGGATGCTAGGCATGAGCCATTGCGCCCGGCCGAACTTTATATATTTTAAGCAAAGAAATAATCTTGTGTCTACCTAAAGATAGCTAATATGAAAAAATATTTTGAAAGATGGTAAACTACTGGTATATAAGTATTACGTGACCTCCTGAATTCTGATAATACTTTGAGCCTTTCTAATGGAATCTTGCCATCTCTTACTTGTAGAGACAGTTAATACACATTTCTTAAAAGTAGAGACCATAAGGTAAATCTTTTTTTTGCATAGTTTTTATCATTGTACATGTCACGTTAACAGATTCTGAGTGAAGACTGATGAAAGAATTGCAATTCCATCTATTAGTCTTTATTTTTGTTTCACTAATTCCAAATATTTTATACTATATCAAATTTATCACCTCCCCCCTTTTTTAAATCTCCAATTTAGGTGATGTCTTTCCAGTGCAAATGAATCCAATAACTCAATCTCAGTTTGTACCTTTGGGTGAAGTTCTTTGCTGTGCTATATCTGATATGAATACAGCTCAGATTGGTGTAACACAAGAATCACTTTTGGAGCATTTGATGAAACATTACCCAGGTAGAGTAATAGGTTTTTCTATATTTGTACTTCACTGTATGTATTTGGTTTCTATTTATAATTAGTCTTAAACACATCTAAGTAAACTGGGTAATATCCTTTTTTTCCCCTCTTCTGTAGAACTTTATATCAAAACCCTGCCGGCCGGGCGTGGTAGCTCAAGCCTGTAATCCCAGCACTTTGAGAGGCCGAGGCGGGTGGATCATGAGGTCAGGAGATCGAGACCATCCCTGGCTAACATGATGAAACCCCGTCTCTACTAAAAATACAAAAAACTAGCCAGGCGTGGTGGCGGGCGCCTGTAGTCCCAGCTACTCGGAGGCTGAGGCAGGAGAATGGCGTGAACCCAGGAGGCGGAGCTTGCAGTGAGCCAAGATTGCGCCACTGCACCCCAGCCTGGGCGACACAGTGAGACTCCGTCTCAAAAACAAACAAACAAACAAACAAACAAAAAACCCTGCCATAAGAAGTCCTGCATCAACAAATTTAATAAGGGTATTTCTTTTACTTTTCAGATAAACTTTTCCAAAAATAAATGTTTATGGCAATAAATAAATAAATCATGCTCTGTGGAAAAGAGTGCAAAATGAGAAAGAAAAGTTTATTTCCCCCGTCTCCCATTTTTTCATTTTCACTTCCCAGAGATAACTGCTATTATCATTTCTTATATATAATATATGTATGATAATATAACAAATTTTTCATAACATAAATTGGATCTTTTTTTTTTTTTTGGGACAGAGTCTTGCTCTGTTGCCCAGGCTGGAGTGCAGTGGCACAATCTCAGCTCACTGCAACCTCCACCTCCTCAGGTTCAAGTGATTCTCCTGCCTCAGCCTCCTCAGTGGCTGCAACTACAGGCGCCCGCCACCACGCCCAGCTAATTTTTGTATTTTTAATAGAGACGGGTTTCACCATGTTGGTTAGGCAGTTCTTGAACCCCTGACCTCATGATCTGCCCGCCTCAGCCTCCCAAAGTGTTGGGTTTTCAGGCATGAGCCACCGTGCCTGGCATAAATTGGATCATTCTATACATTCCCTCAACATGTTTCCCTTATTAAAAACATATCTTGGAGATCTTTCCATACTAACATATATTGACATGTCTCATTCTTTATTTATTTTATTTATTTTGAGACAAGGCCTCACTCTGTTGCCTAGGTTAGAGTGCAGAGGCACCTTCTTAGATCACTGCAGCCTCAAACTCGTGGGTTGAAGCAATCCACCTGCCTCAGTCTGCCAAGTAGCTGGGACCACAGGTGCGCGCCACTCATTCTTTTATTTTCTTCCTTTTCAAGAATGGCATCCGGGCCGGGCGTGGTGGCTCACGTCTGTAATCCCAGCACTTTGGGAGGCTGAGATGGGAGGATCACGAGGTCAAGAGATTGAGAGCATCCTGGCCATTATGGTGAAACCCCATCTCTACTAAAAACCAAAAAAAAAAAAAAAAAAAATTAGGCACAGTGGCAGGTGTCTGTAATCCTAGCTACTAAATAAAAGAATGCTTTCATCAGTCACAGTTTAAATTTATAATGGGTTTTTATTTGAGTTAATTCAGATTTTTTTTTGTCTATTTACTCATTAACTTACCCATATGACTTTGTGTGGGCTAAATTATTTTCCTGTTATTTTAATTTTTATTTTTGAGACAGGGTCTCACTCTGTTGCCCAGGTTGGAGTGCAATGGTGCAATTACGGCTCATTGCAACCTCTGCCTCCAAGGGCTCAAGCAATCTTCCCACCTCAGCCTCCAGAGCATCTGGTACTACAGACACCCACCACGATGCCCTGCTAATTTTTGTATTTCTAGTAGAGACATGATTTCACCATGTTGCCCAGCCTGGTCTTGAACTCCTGAGTTCAAGCGATCTGCCTGCCTCAGCCTCCCAAAGTGCTGGGATTATAGGCGTGAGCCACCATGCCTGGCCTATTCCTATTATTTAAGTTATAAATATTATTTATACTTCTTTGGCTTTTTTTTTTTTTTTTTTTTTTTTTTTTGAGACAGGGTCTTGGTTTGTTGCCCAGGCTGGAGTACAGTGGCACAATCATAGCTCACTGCAGCCTTGAACTCCTGGGCTCAAATGATCCTTCCATACCTAGCTAATGTTTAACAATTTTTTTGTAGAGACGAAGTCTTGCTATGTTGCCTAGCCTGGTCTTGAACTCCTGGGCTCAAGAGATCCTCCTGCCTCGACCTCCCAAAGCTCTGGAATTATAGGCATGAGCCATCACACCCATCCCTGGCATTTTAATCACATGTATTAATCATGTTACAATCACCTCTGGGTTTATCAAGCCAATATTTAGTCATTTCAGAGTTACTGATTTCACTCATTAAAATTTTTCTTATTCAAAATCTGTCTGTAAAATGTTTGTCTGTTTTAGGCATTGCAATTCCATCTGAAGATATTCTCTATACCACTCTGGGAACGCTGATTAAAGAAAGGAAGATTTATCACACTGGAGAAGGATACTTCATAGTTACTCCTCAGACTTACTTCATTACAAATACAACCACCCAGGAAAATAAGAGAGTGCTGCCATCAGATGAAAGTCGCCTGATGACAGCTTCAATGACGTATCTGGTGAGCATGGAGAGCTGTGCAGAGTCAGCCCAAGAGAATGCTGCCCCCGTATCCCACTGTCAGTCTTGCCAGTGTTTCCGGGACATCCACACTCAGAATGTTCAGGAACCACCAGTTGCTACAGAAGTGACTAGGAAGAGTCACAGAGGTCTTGGGGAATCTGTACCTTGGGTACAGAAAGGGGCAGTTTCAGTGTCTGTGGAGCACCACATTTGTGAGAGCACCAAACCTTTACCATACACAAGAGATAAAGAAAAAGGCAAGAAGTTTGGTTTTAGTGTCTTATGGCGCAGCATATCTAGAAAGGAGAAGCCCAAAACAGAACACAGCAGTTTCTCTGCTCAGTTCCCACCTGAAGAATGGCCTGTCCGAGATGAAGATGACTTGGACAATATCCCTCGAGATGTTGAACATGAGATAATCAAACGAATTAACCCCATTTTGACTGTTGACAATTTAATCAAACACACCGTCCTAATGCAAAAATACGAAGAACAAAAAAAATATAATAGCCAGGGCACTTCCACTGACGTGCTGACAATTGGGCATAAATATCCTTCAAAAGAGGGGGTTAAGAAGAGGCAGGGTCTGTCTGCAAAACCTCGAGGGCAGGGCCATTCTCGCAGGGATAGACACAAAGCCAGGAATCAGGGAAGTGAGCTTCAGCCAGGAAGCATTAGACTGGAGAAACACCCCAAGCTCCCTGCTACACAGCCTATCCCCAGAATTAAAAGCCCAAATGAAATGGTAGGTCAGAAACCACTTGGTGAGATGACAACAGTGCTAGGTTCCCATTTGATTTACAAAAAGCGAATCAGTAATCCTTTCCAGGGTTTGTCTCACCGAGGAAGCACAATATACAAAGGGCACAAAATTCAGAAGACCAGTGATCTGAAACCCAGCCAGACTGGACCAAAGGAAAAGCCTTTCCAAAGGCCTAGGTCCTTGGATTCCTCAAGAATCTTTGATGGTGAAGCCAAAGAGCCATACACTGAACAACCTAATGATAAAATGGAAGCAGAATCCATTTACATAAATGACCCTACTGTCAAATCCATCAATGATGACTTCAGAAGTCACCTTTTCAATCACCCTCAACATAGCATGTTGCAAAATGACGGTAAATGCTGTCCCTTTTTGGATACCATGTTGAGATATGATGTGTATGGTGGAGAAAATGAGGTAATTCCTGAAGTCTTAAGGAAAAGTCATTCCCACTTTGACAAATTAGGGGAAACCAAAGAGACTCCGCATAGCCTGCCATCACGAGGTGCCTCCTTTTCAGACCGAACACCTTCTGCTTGTAGATTAGTGGATAACACAATACACCAGTTTCAAAATCTTGGCCTTTTGGATTACCCAGTTGGCGTGAACACTTTAAGACAACCTGAAAGACAAGACAGAGACTCAGAAGAAGTTTTGAGAAAAGGATTTGTCCAGGATGCAGAAACTATGAGCTTAGAAAATGAACAGCTTTCTAATGATGACCAGGCCTTGTATCAGAATGAAGTGGAAGATGATGATGGTGCCTGTAGTTCATTATATCTAGAGGAGGATGACATTTCTGAGAATGATGACTTATGTCAAATGCTGCCCGGCCACATTCAGTATTCCTTCACAGGTGGAAGCCAGGGAAATCATTTAGGAAAACAAAAAAGAATTGAGAGATCTCTGACCAAGTACAACAGCACAATGGAGAGGGTTGAGCCTCAGGTGCTTAAAAGAAACGAATGCTGCAAACCCACTGGGCTGCATGCTACCCCAGGTGAAAGCCAAAAACCTAACCTTTCTGCTGAAAGTTGTGGCCTAAATTCAGGGGCCCAGTTTGGTTTCAACTACGAAGAAGAACCCAGTGTTGCTAAACGTGTACAGGCCTCAGCACCTGCTGATGAAAGAATCTTTGATTACTGTAGTGCAAGAAAAGCCAGTTTTGAAGCTGAAGTCATACAAGACGCTATTGGTGACACAGGAAAGAAGCCAACTAGCTGGAGTCAGAATCAGGAAATAAGAAAACATTTCCCACAAAAGTTCCAACTTTTCAACACTTCACATATGCCAGTCTTGACTCAGGATATCCAATATGAACACAGTCACTTGGAAGGGACAGAAAATCACAGCATGGCAGGAGATAGTGGAATAGATTCTCCACGGTAAGTCCACACAAAAGTGTCTGGTTTAGGCCGGGCGTGGTGGCTCACACCTGTAATCCTAACACTTTGGGAGGCCGAGGCGGGCGGATCACGAGGTCAAGAGATCGAGACCATCCTGGCCAATATGGTGAAACTCCATCTCTACTAAAAATACAACCGGGCGTGGTGGCGGGCTCCTGTAATCCCAGCTACTCAGGAGGCTGAGGCAGGAGAATCACTTGAACCCGGGAGGTGGAGGTTGTAGTGAGCCAAGATTGTGCCACTGCACTCCAGCCTGGCGACAGAGCAAGACTCTGTCTCAAAAAAAAAAAGTATCTGATTAAACACTGTTCTACAGGAATTATGAAAGTCAAGGGCATTTTGAGTTATCTAGTCAGAGACTACTGAATATCACACTTTTATAATGACACAATTCTGCCAGCTTTTATACCTTTACTGAATAAATTGTATAAAGTTACAATGAAATCTCTTATATAGTAGGATACAGTTTATTTATAATGTGAACCAAATTTGACTGTCCCCACTACTCATAAATCTTCAGTTATTTCTAAAAATAGAAATTTCTGTAAGTCAAGCATTTTCTGAACTGAGGGTTGGAAGTTTTCACTTCTATTCCTGGCTCTACACAGGTTGAGAAAGGGATGTGGCTACTATTTTCTAATATTTTCTTTTCTTTTCTTTTCTTTTTTTGAGACGGAATTTTGTTCTTGTTCTTGTCGCCCAGGCTGGAGTGCAATGGCGTGATCTCAGCTCACCACAACCTCCACCTCCTGGATTCAAGCGATTCTCTTGCCTCATTCTCCTGAGTATCTGGGATTACAGGCATGTGTCACCACACCCAGCTAATTCTGTATTTTTAGTAAAGACGAGGTTTCTCCATGTTGGTCAGGCTGGTCTTGAACTCCCGACCTCAAGTGATCCACCCACCTTGGCCTCCCAAAGGGCTGGGATTACAGGTGTAAGCCACTGAGCCTGGCTGGCCCTACACTTTTTTCTATGCATTTGTAAGTTGCTCTGTTGTTGTTTTTTCTTTGAGACAGGGTTGCACTCTGTCACCCAGCTGGACTGCAATGACACAATCATAGCTCACTGCAGCCTAGACCTCCTGGGCTCAAGCCATCCCCCAACCTCAGCCTCTGGAGTAGCTTGGACTATAGGCACATGCTTCCATACCCAGCTAATTTTTTGTAGAGATGAGGTTTCACAATGTTAGCCAGTCTGGTCTCAAACTCCTGGGCTCAAGGGATTCTCCTACTTCGGTCTCCCAAAGTGCTGGGATTACAGGCATGACCCACCACACCGGCCATCAGGCTAATTAAAAAAACTTTTTTGATGGCTTCTCGGCCTTTTGGCTAAGATCAAGTGTAAAAAAGTTTTTTTGTAGAGACAATATATTGCTATGTTGCTCAGGCTGGCCTCGAACTCCTGGATTCAATGATCCTCTTGCCTTGGCCTCCCAGTTTTGGGATTGCAGGCGTGAGCCACTGTACCAGGGCTTAATAAAAGTATTTTTAACAGCAAATCATACAGAGCCATGGCTTTCTTTTTTCACGTAACTTATGTATATCCTGTTATTGATAAATGTAGCTTAAGCTTGGTGTTTGTTTGTTTGTTTTTTGAGATGTAGTTTGCTCTGTCACCCAGGCTGGCGTGCAGTGGCGCGATCTCAGCCGACTGCAACCTCTGCCTCCTGGGTTCAAACAATTCTCATGCCTCAGTCTCCCAGATAGCTGGGATTACAGACGTGCACCTCCGGGCCCAGCTAATTTTTGTGTTTTTATTAGAGACAGGATTTCACCATGTTGTCCAGGCTGTTCTCGAACTCCTGACCTCAGGTGACTCACTCGTCTCAGCCTCCAGAGTGCTGGGATTACAAGCATGAGCCACTGTACCTGGCCTCAAGCCTTTTTCTTCTTGCCTCAGCCTCCCGAGTAGCTGGGACTACAGGCATGAGCCACCACACCCAGCTATTTTGTCTGTGTGGTTTTTTGTTTGTTTGTTTGTTTGTTTGTTTTTTAGCAGAGATGAGGTTTCACCATGTTGGCCAGGCTGGTCTCGAACTCCTGGCCTCAAGTGATCCGCCCACCTTGACCTCCCTGGTCTCAAGTGATCCACCCACCTTGGCTGGGATTATAGGCACACACCACCAGGCCCAGCTAATTTTCGTGTTTTTATTAGAGACAGGCTTTCACCATGTTGTCCAGGCTGGTCTTGAACTCCTGACCTCAGGTGATCTACTCGTCTCAGCCTCCAGAGTGCTGGGATTACAGGCATGAGCCACTGCACCTACCCTTAAGCCTTTTTTTTTCTTGCCTCAGCCTCCCGAGTAGCTGGGACTACAGGCGTGAGCCACCACACCCAGCTATTGTGTGTGTGTGTGTGTGTGTGTGTGTGTGTTTGTTGTTGTTGTTGTTTTTTAGCAGAGATGAGGTTTCACCGTGTTGGCCAGGCTGGTCTCGAACTCCTGGCCTCAAGTGATCTGCCCACCTTGGCCTCCCTGGCCTCAAGTGATCCACCCACCTTGGCTGGGATTACAGGCGTGAGCCACAAGCTTGTTCTTTTTAATGGCTGTTTAGCATCCTCTTATGTGGCTCTCTCTCCATAGATAGATAGATAGATAGATAGATAGATAGATAGATAGATAGATAATTATTTTCCTTTCTTTTTTCTTTTTTTAGAGACAAGGTCTCACACTGTTGCCCAGGATAGAGTACACTGGTTCAATCAGGGCTCACTATAGCCTTGACCTCCTGGTCTCAAGCAAATCAGCCTCCTGTGTAGCTGGGACCACAGGCATGCACCACCACACCCAGCTGCTGCTGCTGCTTATTTTGTACGAATGAGGTCTCACTGTGTTGTCCAGGCTGGTCTCAAACTCCTGGGCTCAAGCAATTCTCCTATCTTGGCCTCTCAAAGTGCTAGGGTTGTAGGCATGAGCCACTGTGCCCAGCCTGTTTTCCTTTCTTTGACATTAGATCATTCCCAATTTTTTGTTATTAATAAATCAACCTGCAGTGAGTTATTTTTACATAAAAATGTTTGTGGGCATTTCTGAGTTTTTTCTTAGGATATGTTCCTAGAAATCTACATTTTAAAAACATATTACTTCTTTATTGGGGGTACAAGATCTTTTCTTTTTTTTTTTTTTTTGAGACAGAGTCTTGCTCTGTTGCCCAGGCTGGAGTGTAATGGGTGTGATCTTGGCTCAGTGCAACTTCTGCATCATGGGTTCAAGAGATTCTCATGCCTCAGTCTCATGAGTAGCTGAGATTACAGGTGTGCACCACCATGCCTAGCTAATTTTTGTATTTTTAGTACAGACAGGGTTTCACCACGTCGGCCAGCCTAGTCTCAAACTCCTGGCCTCAAGTGATCCGCCTGCTTTGGCCTCCTGAAGTGCTGGGATTACAGGCATGAGCCACTGCGCCCACCCTACCAAACAGTATTGTGTTAGCTGAAGCAAACATATGTGTTAGATAATGGACTGATATAGCTTATACCTCCTAGAAAAGAATGTTGTATATTAAAAATATAATAATTTGCTTTTCTCTTCCATACGATTTCTCATAAAAGTAACAAATTTCACAGGAAGATATTGGCCACTTCAGATGTATGTAAGTTTTTCAGGGAACTTACTGTTTCTGACTAGAATGTACTTGATACTGGATCTGAGAGCAGACGTTGTTCAGAAAATGTAAACTTCTTGGAAGGCAGCTGTCAAATAATTGAGGTGCTATTGTGAAGCCTTTAAAATGTAAACAGCACTTTGGATTTTGAAAAGTTAACTTATTTGTTAAGTGTACCTTCGTATTAGTAAACGTACTACTTCAAAGTATCAAATGAAAGTATAATGACTTGGTTAGAAATTCAAGTTCCCTTTGAAGCCAATAATTCTGTTATTTTTAATATCTTTAGGACACAGAGTCTGGGATCTAATAATTCAGTCATTTTGAATGGACTAAAAAGAAGACAGAATTTTCTGCAAAACGTTGAAGGCACAAAGAACAGTCAACCACTCACATCCAATTCCTTACTACCGCTAACTCCAGTCATAAATGTTTAATTTTCTTTTGGAAACCTATTTTTTTCTTTGTAAAAAGGTACAGCATTACTACATAATCTTTCAATCATATAAGAATTGAGTATATAATTGTCTAAAGGCAAGCATATCTATGCTATTAACCACATTACATATTTTGTTCTAATTACTGGCTTTTTTTCCTTTTTTGGTATCTTAAGGCTTTTGGAAGCTTATTTTACTATCCATTTATTGGGAGTATATAGATTATTTTCAATTAAAAAGTGAATTATTGGTCCCCTTCCAATTGTAATTAACTTGAATTTTTATACATTCTCAAATATATAGAATGTTAATTTACTTCCTGTAGTGAGTTTTTTTTTTTTAACCTACACTAATATTGAGTTCTAAGTTAAGTGGATCTCACCAGATTTCAACACAAAATCAGAAAACTGTGTGTGTTGAAGCAGTGTCTGTCGCAAGAAAACAGTGTCTGCTGCAAGGCAGCAGTATTTGTTGCTGCTTCTATGCAACCCTAACTCTTTATCATTACCAAGAAAGAATTTACATAAATGTGTTAGCTACTCTGCAACAGGAATTCCTTTAATCATTGCTGCCCAGGGTCTTCTCTTTGACCAGCTTGGACATGAACAAATTGTTCCCAATGTGACTGACAATGTCAAAAATTCCTGTGGCAATAGGCATCTGACTGTACTACTATTCCTCTGGTTCCTCCCTATACATTTCAGGACTTCTTTTTGAGACGGAGTCTTGCTTTGTTGCCCAGGCTGGAATGCAGTGACACAATCTCGGCTCACTGCAACCTCTGCCTCCCAGGTTCAAGTGATTCTCCTGCCTCAACCTCCCCAGTAGCTGGGACTACAGGCGCGTGCCACCATGCCCAGCTAATTTTTTGTATTTTTAGTAGAGACAGGGTTTCACCATGTTAGCCAGGATAGTCTCGATCTCCTGACCTCGTGATCCACCCGCCTCAACCTCTTAAGGTGTTGGGATTACAGGCATGAGCCAACGCACCTGGCACAGGCCTTCTTTATAGATGGCAATGAGAAGTCAGATGGTGGAGATAGAATGTGGAGATAGAAGGGAAGCAGAATGGTTACTGAATGGCTTGGGAGTAAAAGAGAAGTTCTGAATGAGAGGTTTAGAGAAAGGTGGAAGGAGTCTGGTAGACATTTAGCAATTCATCTGCATTTTGGTCCATTTCCACTCATGGTAAGACCTAGAATTTTCTCTGTTAAGCCTTTTCAGACCAAATAGTGGAATGGTCAGTTCTTGGGTTTGGGGAACATGGAGCAATCAAGACTGGTTTCAGCATGTCGAGAAGATGATGGTGCTGATTTATGGTGGAGGGAATGTTTTTTCTTTTTTTTTCTCTCTTTTTTTTTTTTTTTTTTTTTGAGATGGAATCTTGCACTGTCACCAGGGCTGCAGTGCAATGGCATAATCTCGGTTTAATGCAACCTCCTCCTCCCAGGTTCAAGCAGTTCTCCTGCCTCAGCCTCCTGAGTAGCTGGGATTACAGGTGTGCACCACCACGCCCAGCTAATTTTTTGTATTTTTAGTAGAGATGGAGTTTCACTATGTTGGCCAGGCTAGTTTCGAACTCCTGACCTCGTGATTTGCCTGCCTCGTCTTCCAAGGTGCTGGAATTACAGGCGTGAATGATTGAATAATTGGAGAGTGTCTCTTTCTGATTCTCACCATAGTGACAACAATGAAGTCCAGAGAGATGCCCAGCACTGGAAAACTTTGTGCAGTCCCTGTGGAAGAGCAAATGACATTCACTGCTCTCTTTTGCAGTGGTCAGACCACTCACTCTTGACTACTGGTTTTCAGTGGATCCCAATTGACTGATATTCCATTGCATTCTGACAAAATTAATTGTTGTCACAATGACAGTGTAAACCCTGCTGCAAGTACCAAGAGAGGTGGGTAATCTGGTATAGAAAAGACTTGTGGCCGGGCGCGGTGGCTCAAGCCTGTAATCCCAGCACTTTGGGAGGCCGAGACGGGCGGATCACGAGGTCAGGAGATCAAGACCATCCTGGCTAACCCGGTGAAACCCCGTCTCTACTAAAAAATACAAAAATCTAGCCGGGCGAGGTGGCGGGCGCCTGTAGTCCCAGCTACTCGGGAGTCTCGAGGCAGGAGAATGGCGTGAACCTGGGAGGCGGAGCTTGCAGTGAGCTGAGATCCGGCCACTGCACTCCAGCTTGGGCGACAGAGCGAAACTCCGCCTCAAAAAAAAAAAAAAAAAAAAAAAAAAAAAGACTTGTAGGGGAAGTAGAGGTGAGAGTATTGTTTTAGGGGACCTTACAGCATGGAATCAGCACCAGTGAATGGAGGTTAAGAGAAGTATTTTAACAATGAAAAAAAAATTTTTTTGAGACAGCGTCTCTGTCACTCAGGCTGGAGTACAGTGGACTAATCACAGCACACTGCAGCCTCGACCTCTTGGACTTGAGTGATCCTCCCACTTTACCCCCCGAGTAGCTGGGACTATAGGTGTAAGCCACCAGGCTTGTCTAATTTTATTATTTGTAGAGACAGGATCTCACTATGTTGGCCAGGCTGGTCTTGAACTCCTGTCCTCAAGCAATCCTCCCACCTGGGCCTCCCAAAGTGCTAGAATTACAGGTGTGAGCCACTGTGCCTGGCAGAATTTTCCATTAGACAAAAGCTGTCTGAAGATGAAGTAGGCAGCTTTGAAAAAGAATGAATTTCCCATTGTTTAGGGCATTCGAGCAGAAGCTTGGTGATCCCTTTACTGATATGTTGCAGAGCAATTTCCAGAACTTAGTTTAACTGGCTGGCTGAACTATATGATTTTGAAGAATCCTTCCAACTATAAGGTTTTTAATTTGTTTCTTTAGGAGATATGGTTTTGCCATGTTGTACAACTAATGAAGTCCATCTAATTTTGCCACTGGATGCATTATGACACTCTGCCTGTTTTAAATGAATGTGTTAAATGAATCAAGCTCATTATGAAACCAGTAAAATTTTCTCCTACGAAACTTATCATATAACACACACTTTAAAGATGGGAATATGTGCGATTAAATTGTTTGGGAGATTATTCTCTAAAATAGGTGACCTGCATTTTTCTCCCCAGTAATAACTGCTTTTTGTGGCAACTTTATTGATTTATCTTTCCTAATGCAGTCTATTCTATAATGAGAAAACTGTTGTCTTGAGGCAGCTTAATGATCTGAGCTTAGGAGTCAGACACAAGTTGGAATTCCAATTCCAAATCCTTCGTAGCTGTGTGATGGAGCAAGTCACCAGATTCCTCTGAATTGGTTTTCTCGTCTGTAAAAGGGAGATAGTAATGATGTCTCCCTTACGGGATTGTGGTGAGGCTTGGGGATGATCTATCAAAAGTGCCCAATGTAGGCCTGAGCAACCCCACTGCGGGCACGGCTGTGGAATGGCTTCAGGTTTTAAAAAAAAAGTGCCCAGCCGGGCACGGTGGCTCAAGCCTGTAATCCCAGCACTTTGGGAGGCCGAGACGGGTGGATCACGAGGTCAGGAGATCAAGACCATCCTGGCTAACAAGGTGAAACCCCGTCTCTACTAAAAAATACAAAAAACTAGCTGGGCGAGGTGGCCCGCGCCTGTAGTCCAGGCTACACGGGAGGCTGAGCCAGGAGAATGGCGTAAACCCGGGAGGCGGAGCTTGCAGTGATCTGAGATCCAGCCACTGCACTCCAGCCTGGGCAACAGAGCGAGACTCCGTCTCAAAAAAAAAAAAAGTGCCCAATGCAGGAGGTACCTAATATTATTATACATATATATGCATGTATTTTAATATATTTTATAGTAAAAAAACTTGCTTCATAGGTAAATACATGACCCACTATACAGGTCCCCTGTTTTTGTCAGGTTGTCAGGAATTCCTCCATTACAGATTTAGTCCTTTGGGAAGGTTATAGGATGTATCTGCCATCAAAATCCAGGTATGCCACGGGGAGGTATTATGCCTTTAACAAGTTTTCAGTTGATAGCTTATAAGTAGGAATAAAATATGCAAAATATGGGCTTATTGCAGACATTCATACAACATTCATCCTCTCTCATCTGAGATTTCAGACTCCTAGGAATCCCTGGCATAGCTAGGTTGTTTGCAAAGTATTTTCATTATTTCAAAAATCCTAATAGAAATTGTACTCATTTCCTTTGCCTTACTCTAACTCCTTGCTAGCTAAAAGATCGTTTCTCTACAAACAGTGGAAATTACACCAGCTCAGTAATGCCACACTATCCCATGTTGGTGTGGCGGTTAAACTGCATTTGTACCTTATTCATAGATTAGAATAATGATCATGGATCAATTATCCCTAAATACAGTTTATCAGACAAAATGTTACAAAATTTCAAATCTTCCTTTTTTTTTTTTGACACAGAGTCCCTCTGTGTTGCCCAGGCTGGAATGCAATAGCATGATCTCAGCTCACTGCAACCTCCTGTTCAAGCGATTCTCCTGCCTCAGCCTCCCGAGTAGCTGGGACTACAGGCGCGTGCCACCATGCCCAGCGAATTTTTGTATTTTTAGTAGAGATGGGGTTTCACCATGTTGGCCAGGATGGTCCTGATCTCTTGACCTCATGATCCGTTGCCTCGGCCTTCCAAGGTGCTGGGATTACAGACATAAGCCACCGCACCCGGCCACTTTTTGTATTTTTAGTAGAGATGGGGTTTCACCATGTTGGCCAGGCTGGTCTTGAACTCCTGCCCCTGTCCTCAGATGATCTGCCTGCCTCGGCCTCCCAAAGTTCTGGGAATACAGGTGTGAGCCACCATACTTGGCCCAAATCTTTTTTCTTGTTTCCTTTATTTTTTATTTTTATTTATTTATTTGAGATGAAGTCTCACTCTGTCACCTCTGTCCTCAGGTGATCCGCCCACCTTGGCCTCCCAAAGTGCTGGGATTATAGGGGTTAGCCACCATGCCTGGCCCCAGATCTTTTTTCATGTAGCAGTGCGCACACATGCGCATGCATGCGCGCGCACACACACACACACACACCCTAAACCAAAATGTCAAGTCCATGAGGAAGAGCAATGGAAAGAGCCTGTAGAAGGGAAAAGATAGGGAACCATGGCATTTTGACAACCTATCTACAGCTACTAAGGCTTTTTGGGTGTTGGGAAAACAGGCTATTGCTTAACAGATGAGGAAGAGAGACACGAATGTCATGAAACAAGAATGGGGGCATCTAAGACAAATTCATGATTACTTTGCTGGTGTGTTACAGGACTTTCTCCCCTCTGAAACCTTAGCAACATTTTTTCCTCTTTAGCACAAGCAGCTTCCAAACATTACTTGGATAATGGTGCCCTCTTCTGGGAAGACTGATATGACTCTGAAACCCTCTCTCCTACTACTTGGTTCAAAACATCCAGAAAGTAATTAACTACAGAAACAATGAGACTAAAGGTTAAGCACTTAAAAAATCATTTAAAAGTCTGAATTTAGGAGCTAGATACATGCATAAATGTACATATGATAAATGTGCTCAAAGATGTCTCTTTTCCAATGCTGTCAAAACCTCAAGCTAATGTAAGCACCTCTGTACCTCAGTTCCATGGTGCTGTTATATCAGCGGATCCAATTCCTGTGCTACCAGCATTACTGTCCTCACTTTACTAGCAAGATTTTAGAACTGACTTGGGGCCGGGCGCGGTGGCTCAAGCCTGTAATCCCAGCACTTTGGGAGGTCGAGACGGGCGGATCACGAGGTCAGGAGATCGAGACCAGCCTGGCTAACATGGTGAAACCCCGTCTCTACTAAAAAATACAAAAAAAAACTAGCCGGGCGAGGTGGCAGGCGCCTGTAGTCCCAGCTACTCGGGAGGCTGAGGCAGGAGAATGGCGTGAACCCGGGAGGCGGAGCTTGCAGTGAGCTGAGATCCGGCCACTGCACTCCAGCCTGGGCCACAGAGCCAGACTCAGACTCCCTCTCAAAAAAAAAAAGAACTGACTTGGTTTAGGTCCCATGGCAATAGTAAAAATACCCTCCTCCTTCCCTCCTATTCTCTTTGCCTTTACTTTCTGCTTTTCCACACTCAACACTTATTTTGTGACCCCAGTGTGTCTTAAATCAGTTTTTAACTGCCCCTTAAACTATTTCCATGTCACAGCATTTAAAAATGATGGTTCATGACAAAGCTGCTGGGGATAAAGTAAAAGGTTCAATTCCTTTTGTCACATAAGATTGACGTGCAGATGCAAAATGGTTATTTGATGACTTTTACCTTCAACTCTCTACAGAGTAAAACTAATCTAGCCCTGTAGTTCTAAAAAGATTAGAGAGAGGCAAGTTTGGAAATAGTCATCGTGTGTGTGTGTGTGTGTGTGTGTGTGTGTGTGTGTGTATGTTTTTTTGTTTTTTGTTTTTTGACACGGAATTTCTTGTTGCCCAGGCTGGAGTGCAATGGCTTGATCTCGGCTCACCGCAATCTCTACCTCCAAGGTTCAAGCGATTCTCCTGCCTCAGCCTCCGGAGTAGCTGGGATTACAGGCATGTGCCACCATGCCTGGCTAATTTCCTATTTTTAGTAGAGACAGGGTTTCTCCATGTTGGTCAGGCTAGTCTTGGAACTCCCGACCTCAGGTGATCCGCCCGCCCTGGCCTCCCAAAGTGCTGGGATTACAGGCGTAAGCCACCGCGCCCGGCCCTTTTCTTTTTATATCTTAATGGTCAGTTTAAACAAGCTGAGGCAAAGGGCAAGGGAAATCTTTATAGGACCTTGTAACAGTAGTAGCAATTGAAGCACCCAACTCTTAAGTTTTTAAAAGAAAGTATATTAGTACTCTGGTAAGATGTTTGGAAAATAAAGATGTTCTAATAAGACTGTATCTTGAATTATTGTGCATTTTAATTATTCATGCACAGTATGCCTCCCCCAACCCCAAATCTCATTAGACACAAACTCTTGAGATTTACAGAGGGAGCAAATATGAAGAAAACAAAGTTCTCCATTCCTGCATCCCATTCCTACGTTTTCTAGTTGACTGAGGCAAAATGATATCCCCAGAGAACACAAATGTAATGTGGTACATATTTTTTTTCAGCTAAGCCACTCCTTGGTCAAATTACTGACACATCAGTTTATACTCGCCCTTTCCACCTGACCCAGACAGCAGCCAGAGATTTGGTTCAGTGAATTTAGGGCTTAGAAAGGCAGAGTTTGTAGTGCTGCAAGTGACAGAAGGTCATTCTGAAACACTCATATACTTGTTAATCACTTGAATAGGGAGATTTGAACAATCTACTCCTTTCTTTTTTCAGGCCCACTCTTAGGACCTCTGACATACAAATGAATGCCAGAGTGCTCAGGAGCTCAACTTTTACTTCATCTGTTATTAACCTTCAACCACAGGACAATAACATCTGTTCCTTTTATCTCAATTTTACGTGCGGCATTCTTAGCCATATTTACAGTGTTTTTTTGTTTTTTTGGTTTTTTTCTTCTTTGAGGCAGAGTTTCACTCTTGTTGACCAGGCTGGAGTACAGTGGCACCCTCTCAGCTCACAGAAACCTCCGCCTCCCAGATTCAAGCGATTCTCCTGCCTCAGCCTCCTGAGTAGCTGGGATTACAGGCATGCGCCACTATGGCCGGCTAATTTTGTATTTTTAGTAGAGACGGGGTTTCTCCATGTTGGTCAGGCTGGTCTCGAACTCCTGACCTCAGTTAATCCACCCACCTTGGCCTCCCAAAGTGCTGGGATTACAGGCGTGAGCCACGGTGCTCGGCCTACACTGTGTTTTTATGCACATCATCATACCCTGTTGTAGGGCGATAAAGATCCTACTATGGTAGAATTGGCAGTAGGTTGAGGGATTAGGACAAAAGGATGTAGAAAACCGCAGATCTAGAGATGCATAGCTATTCTCCTAATAACCTAGGAAGAGAGGTACGTTTCTCCGTCATCAATAGCTGAACACTCCTTCTGCTTGTAAGTATTGAATACACAAAGTTACATGCAAACATATAGCCCTTGCCTTCAGGCCAAGCCGTAGTTATGCAGAAGGCTTGAAAAAATCACAAATTTAACATTTCTGGTTCCAGCTGTTCAGGACCAATTCCCAAACTCCACGACATGTAACAATTTCTAATTTTGCTAGGACACAGTTTGATGCTTAGGTTTTAAGGCTGGTGTGCCAGACGTTATCAAGAGGTTTATGAGTAGCCCTATGTCTCCATTGGGTAGAGTAGCTGGGTCGCAAGGATCATGAAGAGATGAGGAAATGACTGTGAAAAGGCAACTAGCTAGCCTCGGTGATAGTAAGCAAAGGTATACAAACACACTAAGGAAGTTACCATTTGTTTGTCAAAGGTTTCAGTTTTGTGTAAGGTTGTGATTCACGGGGAGTTAATCCCCATCACTAAAATTAAATCCTTTTTCATTCGCTGCAAATAGATATTCTGTGGAAGACATTTTGGCTTTTCTCGCTAGCAGAAAATGTGAGGCTTCCTCAGGTTTTTCCTGTTCATTGTTTCATGGGAGCATCTTCCCCAAAACATTGCAAAACTCAAAAGTTTTCAGGTTGATGTGGCAGAGAAAGCACTGATCTCGGCTTCAGGAGCTAAATTTTCTAGTCCTGACTGTGCCACTAACAGACTGTGGGACTTCAGACAAATATATTCCTTTCTCGGGTTTCTTCTTATGTCAAACGGACAGCGAGAAAAGGATCACAATGAACCAGGGACTAACTTCACGATTAAAACTTAAGACTTCAGGGACGGACATCTGTCCGTTCCCGGCTACACCTCCGGCCCATCTGGCCCACCGCAAACTGCGCCAATACCCTCTCCACCGTCGCCAGGCCCGTGGCCTCCCGCGAAGCCGTTGGTCGTTAACATCTCCCCCACAATGGGCGGGGCGGAGGGGTTCAGCTTCCGGAGGCAAATAGCTAGGCGGCGCGTGGCGGTGCCCACTGGCGTCAGGGAGGGCCTGCCCCCGCACCCGCCCACCGCGCGCTGGACAGTGTCTACCCACGTCGAAGGGCTTCCCAGCCCTAACAGTGAACACTGGGAAGCCCCCAAGAGGCTCTGCGCGGCCGAGGAGACCAGTTCAGAGTGGGGGAGGGGAAGATAAACCGAACTATTTATGCTGATCAGTGCGTGCTTCCTTTGTGGAGATTGGCCAGGGCTTTACTCTAGTAGCCAATCACTTCATAACAAGGGTGGGACAGTTGAGATCTCTCACACACATTGGTTGAGAGGTTGCGGCGCAATGGAAGGACTTAAACCGAGAGTATCCGGGATTATTTTTTCCCCCCGTGCGGTGCGTGTCCCGGAGGTGGCGCACGTCCAAGTCCGGGCGGCCGCCCTGCCCCTGCTGCTTTTCACGCTGTCGCTGCCCGTAGGTGGTTGTGGCCACTGTGCCCGGAGGGAGGCGGTGGTGCCCAGTAATGCCTGGGAAACTCCTCTGGGGGGACATTATGGAGCTGGAAGCACCCTTGGAGGAGTCCGAGAGCCAGAAGAAGGAGAGGCAAAAGGTGCGCTGAGCATGGGCCGCGCCTCCTTTTGGGCTGCGCCGGCTTGGGCGGGGAGGGGAACTGTCTGTCCTTGATGATGGCCTGTCAGAACCGGGCCGGAGCAAGCGAGGGCCTCCCTTCGCGCCGCCCTCGGCTCTCTGAGGTCGCTCAGGGACCGTTTCCACCTCCACACTCCCGACCCGGATAAAGATGGCCCTGGGCTTGGGCCTCCTCCCGGCGTGGCCCCTAAGCCCTTCCCGTTGGCGCCTGAATCTCGGAGATGGGCAGACTCAAGCTCACATCACCGTGGAATCTGTTCTTTCTCTCCATAAGCAGTGACGCCTGTCATTTTGTTCTCATTGGCCCTCTTAGAAGATGATTAAGAAAAAATGATTGCTTTGAATATGTGTTGCTTCTGTCACCCTGTCCCCTGTGCAAGAATCCTGGGGAAAGCGATCTTAGGTTTACAAACCTAAATAACTATAGAGGCTTAAGGAAAAGTGTGACAGTGAGCCTTGCCAGGATTTGTCAGTGATGGAGATCGTGTGGGTTGCATTATTAATAGCTTTTATGGTCAGTATTTTCATTCAATCTGCAGGTGTTTTTTAAACCTGATTTGTACCATACTCTTTGCTGAGCACCAAGGAGGTGAAACTAAATAAGTAAAGAAATAGTCCCTGCTCTCAAGGAGCCTGTAGGGGAGTTGCAGTCTTTCCTCCTCCCACCTGCATGCCCTCCAAAAAAAAAAAAAAAAAAAGGAAAAGGAAAAAACATCCTGAAACACTCAGAGGATCACAAGGTGCTGAAAAATGCCCAGGTAAAATTATTACTGGAGACATTTGACCTGGAAAAAAGAAATCAGCTGAAGAGGCTAAGGTGGCAGTATTCGGAGGCTGACATTCAAAGAATGAGACTTATTTTGTATAGCCTTAGAAAGCAGAATCTACCTCTCTGACCTTATCACTAAGGGAAACTTGCCATTCCAGCTAACACTTTTATTGTGCTAAAATATACATAACATTTATTATTTTAACCATTTTTAAGTATATAGCTCTGTGACATTAAATATATTTACATCGTTTTGCAGCTGTCACCGCCGTCCATCTCCAGAACTTTTCATTGTCCCAGACTGAAACTCTGTGCCCATTAAACACTCACTTCTCATTCCTTTCTCCTTCCACTCCCGGCAACCACCATTCTACTTTCGCTCTGTGAATTTGACTACTGAAGGTACCTAGAGTGTAAGCAGAAAACCAAGCAGGTATTTTTTAAAAAGGCTTCTTTTGAAATTCTTGTCTTTTGCATCCAAATCCTGTCCACCCGTCAAGGCCTAGTTTATGTCTTTCCTAACAACCCTAGTGTACAGTTACCTAGTTTCGGTGGCTATCTTTATCATTTGATTGACATTTGTTATGCATTTCTATGTAAAATTAGTTCATTTTTCCTATATTATGCCACATATTTCCGAAAAGTTCTTGAGGAAAATGACCAAATCTTTGTCCATCCTTGTGTTTCACTATATTGTAAATTGGTGGCTTTCACATTGTAAATTCTCCAGAAAATACGTGTTGACGGCCCTTTAACTATGAAAGATAACCAGAGATTTGGAAACGGATTGGAATACCACCTAAAAGAAATGGAGCATTATTAGAATACTGCTCTGGTGGCTAGCCGCAGTGGCTCATGCCTGTAATCCTAGCACTTTGGAACGCTGAGATGGGAGGATTGCTTGAGCCTTGGCCTCCTGAAGTGCTGGGATTACAGACATAAACCACTGGGCCTTACCGGTTTCAATAGTTTCTACAGTGATAGTGTATTTTTTGTTTGTTTGTTTGTTTGTTTGTTTTGAGACGGAGACTCGCTCTGTCGCCCCGGCTGGAGTGCAGTGGCTGGATCTCAGCTCACTGCAAGCTCTGCCTCCCGGGTTTACGCTGCCTCAGCCTCCTGAGTAGCTGGGACTACAGGCGCCCGCCTAGTTTTTTGTATTTTTTTTAGTAGAGACGGGTTTCACCATAAACCGTGTTAGCCAGGATGGTCTCGATCTCCTGACCTCGTCATCCACCCATCTTGGCCTCCCAAAGTGCTGGGATTACAGGCTTGAGCCACCGTGCCCGGCCGTATTTTTTGTTTGTTTGTGTTTTGTAGAGACGGGGTCTCACTGTGTTGCCCAGGCTAGTCTTGAACTCCTGGGCTTAAGTGATTGTACCACCTTGGCCTCCCGAAGTGCTGGAATTACAGGCATGAGCCACCATGCCTGGCCAACAGTGTTTATTTTTGTAATTTTTTTTAAATCATAAAAAGGTAACAGCAGCATTGAGGTTTGTTTAAATGGCATGCAATTTGAATTTGAAATTATTTTTTATCTAATTCCAAGTTTGAAATTGTTAGTGTGTGTTTAAACACATGAACAATAAAGCTTACTGGGTAGACATACTGTTTTTGTTCTATGTGCACATTAGTATACAGAGTTTTCAATAAATGTTAAATGATATCATGCTAACCTGTATATATGTTAAAGAAATCTTTAAGCTTACAGTAACTTTCTTTTGTATTAGCAACCTAAATAAAAAAAGCTTTCAAAAGCTATAGAATAAATTTTTAACTTATTTTCAGAAAAACTTTTACATTCCTCATTATGTAATTTCTTTTAGCTTAGTTTATGGGCTTGTGTTAATCTTTATAATTTTGTCTACATCTGTATGATTTAGATTAATAAATAACCTTTTTGGCTGGGCATAGTGGCTTATGCTTGTAATCCCAGCAGTTTGGGAGGCCAAGGCGGGAGGATCTTTCTTTTTTTTTTTTTTGAGACAGAGTTTCTCTGTTGTTGCCCTGACTGGAGTACAATGGCGTGATCTCGGCTCATCACAACTTCCGCCTCCTGGGTTCAAGCGATTCTCCTGCCTCAGCCTCCTGAGTAGCTGGGATTACAGGCATGCGCCACCACACCTGGCTAATTTTGTATTGTTAGTAGAGACAGAGTTTCTCCGTGTTGGTCAGGCTGGTCTTGAACTCCTGACCTCAGGTGATCCACCTGCCTCAGCCTCCCAAAGTGCTGAGATTACAGGCATGAGCCACTGCGCCTGGCCAAGAGGATCTCTTGAGGCCAGGAGTTTCAGACCAGCCTGGGTAACATGGTGAGACCCTGTTTCTACGAAAAATAAAAAACTAAATGAGCATGGTGGTGTGTGCGCCTGTGGTCCTAGCTACTTGGAAGGCTGAGGTGGGAAGGATTTGAGCCTGGCGGTTGAGGCCACAGTGAGCTGTGATGGTCCCACTGCTCTCCAACCTGGGCAACAGAGTGGGACCCTGTCTCAAAAAAAAAAAGAAAAAAAAGAGTGTTCCACTAAGTTTCCTTGTAAGTGAATCTGTACAAAATTAAAAACAGTAAATGAAGAAGAGTTGAATATAAATTATATTATTTAGGCCATTGATTTCATTTTTACAGACCTTAACATGTGAACAGAAAGAAGGAGCCTTCTCCAGTTTTCCTATTTCTGAAGAGACTATAAAGCTTCTGAAAGGTATGTGGTTTTGTTGTTGTTGTTGTTGTTGTTTTGAGACGGAGATGGAGGTTTCAGTGAGCTGAGATCGTACCACTGCACTCCAGCCTGGGCAACAGATTGAGACTGTCTAAAAAAAAAAAAAATAGTAAGACTAAAAAAGAAGCTTGTATATTTTGTAATGGTTGAAAGTTTTGCAGTAAGAATGTAAGATATGTCAGTAAAAAAACATTGATAAGGACATTTTCAAACATATAAAATTGAATAGTAAATTGAATAGAAAGATTGAACAGTATAAAGAACACATTACCTATTACCAGTCTTTAACAATGATCTTTTCTTCACCCCTGCATTTGAAACAATCCCAGTCATCATTTCATCAAGTAATTGTATATATTTCTAAATGATAACTAAGGACTCTTTAAAACCAGAGTCATTATCACAGTAGAAGAAAAACAGTAATTTTTTTTTTTTTTTTTTTTTTTTTGAGAAGAGTTTCACTCTTGTTGCCCAGGCAGTGGTATAATCTCAGCACACTGCAACTTCTGCCTCCCTGGTTCAAGCGATTCTTCTGCTTCAGCCTCCCAAGTAGCTGGGATTACAGGTGCCCAACACCACACCCAGCTAATTTTTTGTATTTTTAGTAGAGACGGGGTTTCGCCATGTTGGCCAGGCTGGTCTCGAACTCATGACCTCATGTGACCTGCCTGCCTTGGTCTGTCTGTCAAAGTGCTGGGATTATAGGCGTGAGCCACTGCACCTGGCCTAGTAATTCTTTAATATCATTAAATACCTAGTGTGCACGTTGCCATTGCTGTCTTTTTTAAATAGCTTGTTTGAATCTGGATCCAAATACAATTCTTACATTGCTACTGATTGATATGAGTCTTAAACATTTTATAATCTATAGTTCCTTCTTTTTCTTTGCAGTTTTCTGTTGGAAAAACTCATTTGTTGGTCAGGCACAGTGGGCTCACACCTGTAATCCCAGCACTTTGGGAGGCCGAGGCTGGTAGATCACCTGAGGTCAGGAGTTTCAGACCAGCCTGACTGATGTGGTGAAAACCTGTCTCTACTAAAAATATAAAAATTAGCAAGGCATGGTAACACATGTCTGTAGTCCCAGCTACTTGGGAGGCTGAGAAAGGAGAATCGCTTGAACCTGGGAGCTGGAGGTTGCAGTGAGCTGAGATCATGCCACTGAACTCTAGCCTGGGCGACAGTGTGAGACTCCGTCTCAGAAAAAAACAACAGAAAAACTCATTTGTCTTATGAGTTTCCCATAGTCTGTTTTGTTGATTTGCATCCCTGTGGTTTTTATTTTTATTTTTTTACTGTTAAAATCACTCAAAGATGTGGTGGATTTTCTTGTTTTTTCATGTTGTGTTTTTGTTTTTGTTTTCTTGTCGCCCAGACTGGAGTGCAGTGGCGCAGTCTCGGCTCACTGCAACCTCTGTCTCCGGGGTTCAAGCAATTCTCCTGCCTCAGCCTCCTGAGTAGCTGGGATTACAGGCGCCTGCCACCATGCCCAGCTAATTTTTGTATTTTAGTAGAGATGGGGTTTCACCACATTGGCCAGGCTGGTTTGAACTCCTGACCTCAGGTGATCCACCTGCCTCAGCCTCCCAAAGTGCTGGGATTACAGGCATGAGCCACCATGCCCCGCCTATATATATCTTTAAGTAGAACGCCATATTTACAGTTTTTAAAATTGAGGTAAAATTCACATAACTAAAAATAACCATTTTAAAGTGTACAATTCAGTGTTATGTAGTACATTTACAGTGTACAGCCATCATTTCTATCTAGTTCCAAACATTTTCATCACCCCAAAAGGAAACCCCACAACCAGTAAGCAGTTACTCCCCATTCCCTCCTTTTTCCTTTTTTTTTTTTTTTTTGAGATGGAGTTTAGCTCTGTTGCCCAGGCTGGAGTTCAGTGGCGTGATCTTGGCTCACCGCAACCTCCACCTCCCGGTTATAGCTGGGACTACAGGTGCCCATGACTAAGTTTTTGTATTTTTAGTAGAGATGGAGTTTCACTATGTTTCCCAGGCTGGTCTCGAACTCCTGACCTTAGGTGATCTGCTGGCCTTGGCCTCCCAAAGTGCTGGGATTACAGGCGTGAGCCACTGTTACCAGCCTCCATTCCCTCCTTTCTTTATCCACTGTCAATCACTTGTCTGCTTTTTGTCTCAATGGATATACCTGTTTTGGATATTTCGTGTACAGTCATGTGCTGCATACCAATGTTTTGGTCAGTGATGGACCATGTATACGGTGGCACATATTCGATGGTGGTCCCATAAGATTATAATGGAGCTGTCCTATACAGGTGTATCAGTTTTTATCTTTTATGCCATGTTCTTACCGTACCTTTTCTGTGTTTAGATATGTTTAGAGACACACATACTTACTATTGCCTACAGTGTTCAGTACAGTAACATGCTGTTTAGGTTTGTAGCCTAGGAGCGACAGGACATACCATATAGCCTAGGTGTGTGTAGTAGGCTATACCCTAGGTTTGTGTGCGTACACTCTGATATTTGCATAATGATGAAGCTGCCTAACAATACATTTCTCAGAACGTATCCCTGTCATTAAGCAATGTGTGACTGTAAATGTAATCATACAATATGTGACTTTTTATGTCGTTTCATTCACTTAGCGTAATGTTTTTGAGGTTCATTCATATTATAATTTTTATTATGTACAATGAAATGCAAAATCTTGTGTACATTTGCCTATTTTTGAAAAATTCATATGTGTGTAACCCAAACCCTTATCACCATATTGAATATTGCCATCATTCTAGAAAGTTCCCTCATGCCCCTTCCCAGTGAGTATCCCCGGTTCAGAGACAACCACTGTTCTGATTTTTCTTCCGCAATTGATTGGTTTTGCCTATTCTAGAACTTCATATAAATGGAATTATACTGTGTGTGCTCATTTTCTGTTAAGACTTTATTCGGCATTTTTTTTAAGGTTCATATTGTTCCATGTATATCAGTAGTTGGTTTCTTTTAATTGTTGAATGGTATTCTGTTTGAATATACTGCAGTTCGTTTATTCTTTCATCAGTTTATTGATGTCCATTTGTCTATATTGTTTTTAAGTGCTGTTGAGGAGAGTCTTTGTCTTACAGTCTCCCAGGAAGGCTAGTTCTTGACCGGATAGAAAACTACACAAGAGAAATATTTTAAAATAATTTTAATGAAACAAATACTGTGATATTTTCTTTCTTCAAAGCATTTGGCCATCCAGTGTCATTGGTCTCAGAGGCCGGCAGTTATTAGAGATGTCCTTCAAGTCTACAGTGGGTCTGAAGGGAGGGCTATTGTTTTCTGTGAGACCAAAAAGAATGTAACTGAAATGGCCATGAATCCACACATAAAACAGGTAAGTCTTTTTTTCATGCTTTCTGTAATTGAAATTATGGGGATGAATCACTGAACGAAAATTATATTGTCCTTTGTGGACCAGATTTGATAGTCATTCTCAAAATTGAGTTGTAAGGCTAGGTGTGGTTGCTCACACCTGTAATCCTGTGACCTGGTAAGTCAGGATAGATTTTATCAGTTTTGTTTGTCTGTCTTGAGACAGGGTCTCCCTGTTATGCCCAGGCTGGAGTGCAGTGGGACAGTCATGGCTCACTGCATTCTTGACTTCCTGGGCTCAGGTGATTCTCCCACCCCAGCCTCTTTGAGTAGCTGGGACTACAGGTGTGTGCCACAATGCCCAGCTAATTTTTTGCGTATTTTGTAGAGATGAGATTTCACCATGTAGCCCAGGCTGGTCTTGAACTCCTGGGCTCAAGCAATTCCCCCTGACCCCGCCCCGGCCTTGTGGCCTGCCAAAGTGCTGGGATTACAGGTGTGAGCCATCACACCTGACCTCGATCAGATTTTATCATTTTTTTTTAAGACTGAAAATGTGATCTGGAAAATATAAAAGTTGAAACAAAATGAATTTCTATGGGTAAGAGAGGGTAATATTTTAGAGTTGTGTTATAAAACTGCAAATTTTTATTAAATTAATAAATCAGAATACTAAATCCATGTGTCTTTTTCTTTTTCAAAAAATATCTTTTGGCTGGGTGCGGTGGCTCACGGCTGTAATCCAGCACTTTGGAAGGCCAAGGCAGGTGGATCGCCTGAGGTCAAGAATTCAAGACCAGCCTGGTCAGCATGGTGAAACCATCTTTACTAAAAATATAAAAATTAGCCGGTGTGGTGGTGGGTGCCTGTAATCCCAGCTGCTCAGGGGGCTGAGGCAGGAGAATCGCTTGAACCCAGGGTTGGAGGTTGTGTTGAGCTGAGATCATGCCACTACACTCCAGCCTGGATGACAGAGTGAGACTCTGTCTCAAAAAAAAAAAAAAAAAAGAAATAACCTTTTATGGAAAATGTCAAACATGTACAAAAGTTGATAGAATCATATAAGGAACCCCTATGTATTCATCCTCCAGCTTCAATAATTATTTTATCTATATGCTAACCTACCTCCTCTTTCAGAATTATTTTGATGCAAACCCTAGGTACCATATTATTATATCCATAAATGTTTGGATATGTATCTCTGAAAGAAAAGGATTTAAAAAAAAAACCCAACAATACTGTTATCACTTCTAAAAAATTAATATTTCAAAATATTAATTTTACATTGTCAATTGTCTTAGAAATATTTATTTTCTTTTATTGTTTGTTTTCTTGAATCTGGGTCCAAATAAGAGGGTTTTTTTTTTTTTTTTTTGAGACGAGTCTTGCTCTGTTGCCGCCGGGGCTGGAGTGCAGTGGCCGGATCTCAGCTCACTGCAAGCTCCGCCTCCCGGGTTCAGGCCATTCTCCTGCCTCAGCCTCCCGAGTAGCTGGGACTACAGGCACTCGCCACCTTGCCCAGCTAGTTTTTTGTATTTTTTGGTAGAGACGGGGTTTCACCGTGTTAGCCAGGATGGTCTCGATCTCCTCACCTCGTGATCCGCCCGTCTCGGCCTCCCAAAGTGCTGGGATTACAGGCTTGAGCCACCGCGCCCGGCCAGATTTTTACATTGTGTGATTTTTAAGTTGCTTTTAATATATGGATTACTCCTTTATGTATTTTTTATAGCTTTTTTTGTTTAAGAAACTACATTGTCATAAATCTAGAGTATTGCTTCCCCATGATGTCATTTAACATGTTCCTCTGTCTTCTATATTTTCTGAATATTCAGGTTTGTTTGTTTGTTTAGGGCAGAACTACTTCATAGGTGGTGTACTTCTGGCAGGAGATATATATGTCTAGTTCTTTTTGTGATGCTAACATCCACCAATAATCAGTGCCGTCAGTCCTTACGTCAGTGTCTCCAGTCATTTTTGTTGTTTGTGACTTGTTATTGGGTAGATTCCTGAGAAAGGGCTTATGGAAACACTGCCTATTGATAATATCTTACATGTGACTTTATACCTGAAAATTATTTTGGCTGTATATAAAATTCTTGGTTCACATTTTCTTTTCTTCATTGTCTTAGGTATGTTACTTTACTGTTTTTGGAATAAAGCATCGCTATAAAAAGTGAGATGCCAGTCTAATCTTTTTTCCTTATATGTGATTTTCTTAAAATCTTTTTTCTAAGTGATTTCCTTTAAAAATCAGTAGTTTTACTAGAATATATTTTGGTGGTGTTTTTTGTCAGTTTTTCTGGGTACTCAGTGTGCACTTTCAATTTGTAGTTTCATATGTATTTTTTAAAAGTTTTATCAAAATTTTCTTGAATTACGATTTTTAGCGTTTGGTTTTCCAGTTGCTTTGGTTTTCTTCTTTAAGGACTCTTGTTGTGCATATGTTGGCTCTCTTTTTCGAATCTCCTTTGTCACATCAAATCTTTTTCATCTTTTTCCTTATTCAGTTTTCAAAATTTCTCTTTTTTTTTAAGAGACAGGATCGTGCTGTGTTGCCCACATGGGAGTGCAGTGGCTATTCACAGATGTAATCATGGCACTTGATAGCTTTGAGCTCCTGTAGCTGGGACTGTAGGCATGCACCACTACACATGCCTCAAAATTTCCCATTTTTAAGAAATCTGTTGTGTTTATTCGGTCTTTTACTCTTTCTCGTATAGTCTTCATTTGTGAAGTTATCTTTTATTTCTACTTCTTTCTTGAATTATTTTATCTCATTGAAAAGCTGAAAAATTTTTCTTAATTTGATTTTTATTCTTCACCATAGCATTAAAATTTTTTCTTTTAGCAGGCATGGTGGCTCACACCTATAATCTCAGCACTCTAGGAGGCTAAGTCAGGAGGATTGCTTGAGCCCAGGAGTTCAAGACAAACCTGGGCAACGTAGCAAGACCCTGTCTCTACAAAAAAATTAAAAATTAGCCAGAGGTGGTGGTGTGTGCCTGTAGTCCCAGCTACTTGGGAGGCTGAGGTGGGAGAACTTCATGAGTCCAGGAGCTAGAGGTTACAATGAGCTATGATCATGATGCTGTACTCTATTCTGGATGACAGATAGAGTCACCCAGGACTTTTTTTTTTTTTTGAGAGTCTCCCTCTATTGCCCAGGCTTGAGTGTAGTGGTACAATCTCGGCTCACTGCAACCTCTGCCTCCTGGGTTCAAGCGATTCTCCTGCCTCAGCCTCCTGAGTAGCTGGGACTACAGGCGTGTGCCACTACACCCTGCTAGTTTTTGTATTTTTAGTAGAAACAGGGTTTCACCATATTGGTCAGGCTGGTCTCAAACTCCTGACCTCGTGATCCAACCGCCTCGGCCTCCCAAAGTGCTGGGATTACAGGTGTGAGCCACCGCACCCAGCTGAGTATGACCCTTTCTCTAAAAAAAAATAAAAATAAAAAACTGTCTTTGTGTGTGTGTTATATATATATAATTTTAAAAACTTTTTTGTATTATTTATATATTTAATATATATATTTTATATATATAATTTTTTCTGAGATGGTGTCTCTGTCACCCAGGCTGGAGTGCAGTGGCATGATCTTGGCTCACTGCAGCCTTCACCTCCCAGGTTCAAGTGATCCTTCCACTTCAGCCTCCTAAGTACCTGAGACCACAGGTACGTGCTACCATGTCTGGCTAAGTTTTTATTTTTGTTGAGATGGGATCTCTCTGAGTTGCCCAGGCTGCTCTCAATCCTGAGCTCAAATGATCTACTTGCCTCTGCTTCCCAAAGTGCTGGGATTACAGGCGAAAGCCACTGTGCCCAGCCAATATATGATATATATGTATATTTTATTTTATTTCTTTTTTTGAGACACAGTTTCACTCTATCACCCAGGCTGGAGTGCAGTGGCAAGATCTCGGCTCACTGCAGCCTCCTCCTCTTAGGTTCAAGTGATTCTTATGCCTCAGCCTCCAGAGTAGCTGGAATTACAGGTATGCACCACCATACCCGGCTAATTTTTGTATATTTGGTAGAGATGGGGTTTCACCATGTTGGCCAGGTTGGTCTCGAACTGCTAACCTCAAGTGATCCGTCTGCCTCAGCTTCCCTAAGGACTGGGATTATAGGCATGAGCCACCATGCCCGGCCATATATGTTTGTTTGAGTTCATTCAAAATGGTATGCTTTTATTTGTTTTGTGGATGAGCTTTTCTAGATCACTTTATTGGTGGAGATAGTCTGCTTTTTTTTTTTTTTTGGTGAGACGGAGTCAATCTCTGTGACCCATGCTGGAGTGCAGTAGTGTGATGTCAGCTCACTGCGACCTCTGCCTCCCAGGTTCAAGCAATTCTCCTGCCTCAGCCTCCAGAGTAGCTGGGATTACAGGCACCGGCACCACGCCCAGCTAATTTTTGTATTTTTAGTAGAGATGGGGTTTCACCATGTTGGCCAGGCTGGTCTAGAACTCTTGACCTCAAATGATCCACCCGCCTAGGCCTCCCAAAGTGCTGGCATTACAGGCGTGAACCACCGTGTCTGCCAAAATTGTTTTTTTTTTTTTTAAGAGACAGGGACCCACCATGTTGCCAGTGTTGGAGTGCCTTGGCTATTCACAGACACGGTAATTGCACATTGCAGCCTCTAACTCCTGGCCTTAAGGGATCCTCTCTCATCAGCCTCCTGAGTAACTGGGATTACAGGCATGTGCCACTGCTCCCAGCTTATTCTGTTTCCTCTTTTTTTCCTTCCTAATTACTTTCTGTGAGATTTGAGTGTGATCTTTTCTGTTGCTCATTTTTAGATTAAGTTAAACTTTTTGAGCTGTAGATGGGAAGGCATTGGTGAGAATACTTCTGGCGTCACAGCTCTAGAGCTGCTGCTTCTGTTATTTTTGTTAGTGCTTACAAGTATAGTCTGTAAATTATATCTGAGTAAAGCTGTTTTTAAAACAAGGTCTACTTTCTGAGCTCTAGCTGTGTCTTTCCTCACTTTTCTCTGTATTTTTTTTTCCTTTGATCCTGTTATTCTTGGCATCCTTAGTTTAGATCCTCTGTCCAGCAGTTTCTCCTCAGTATGGGGCTTTGTCCCAGAAAGTGAGCATTGGCTGTTAGTTTAGAAAGTTTATATAGGGCCCAGCTTGCTCCAGTCCCCGCAGACCTTAACTCTGGCTCCTCACAATCACCCTCAAGTATATAAAAATCCTCCCAGGTTCAGCTGCTGTTGTCAACAATTTGAGAATACGCCTTCCAGGTAGCTTTTCATTAAGCTTTCAAGATGGCAGACCTGAAACACTAGGTCCCTGAATCGCCTGTTCTTAGGACTAGCAAATTCCCCCATGTAGATACAAGAATTTATCCTTCCCTGCTCATGTTTTCTTTTTTTGTTTTTTTTTGTTTTTTTTTGACAAAGAGTTTTGCTCTTGTTGCCCAGACTAGAGTGCAATGGCAGGATCTTGGCTCACCACAACCTCTGCCTCCCGGGTTCAAGTGATTCTCCTGCTTCAGTCTTCCAAGTAGCTGGGATGACAGGCATGCACCACCACCATGCCCAACTAATTTTTTTTTTGTATTTTTAGTAAAGATAGGGTTTCTCCATGTTCGTCAGGCTGGTCTCGAACTCTCAACCTCAGGTGATCCACCCTCCCACAGTGCTGTGATTACAGGCGTGACCCACTGCGCCCGGCCTCTGCTCATGTTTTGGAAATCATGAGACCATTTTGTCACTTATTTGTTACATGTGTTGTCTGTGGATTTTTAGTTTTGTTATTGTAGTTGATATTTGTTATGTGGGAACTAGAGACTCAAAGTTACTGTTTTCCCCAGTGACATTTTAATAATTGTATAGCATTAGCTTTGATGTTTAAATGTCCAGTATAGGCCAGGCATGCCTATAATTCTAGCATTTTGGGAGGCTGATGTGGGAGGATCACTTGAGGCCAGGAGTTTGAGACCAGCCTGGGCAGTATAATGAGATACCGTCTCTATAAAAAGTTAAAAATTAGCCAGGGTCGGCTGCAATGACTCACACCTGTAATCCTAGCATTTTGGGAGGCCGAGGCAGGTGAATTGCCTGAGCTCAGGAGTTCAGGACCACCCTGTGCAACGTGGTGAAACCTGGTGTCCACTAAAATACAAAAAATTAGCCAGGTGTAGTGGTGCACACCTGTAGTCCCAGCTATTTGGGAGGCTGAGGCACAAGAATCACTTGAACCTGGGAGGTGGAGGTTGCAGTGAGCCGAGATGGCACCATTGCACTCCATCCTGGGCAACAGAGCAAGACTCTGTCTCCAAAAAAAAAGAAAAATTAGCCAGGTGTGGTGGCATGTTCTTGTATTCCTGTCTACTTGGGAGGCTGAGGCAAGAGGATTGCTTGAGCCCAGGAGTTAGAGATTGCAGTGAGCTATGAACATGACACTGCATTCCAGCCTGGGTGCAAAGTGAGACCCTGCCTCTTTTTTTTTTTTTTTTTTTTTTTTTTTTGAGACAGAGTTTCACTGTCGCCCAGGCTGTAGTGCAGTGGCGCTGTCTCTGCTCACTGCAAGCTCCGCCTCCCAAGTTCACGCCATTCTCCTGCCTCAGCTTGCCGTGTAGCTGGGACTACAGGCGCCCACCACCACTCCCGGGTAATTTTTTGTATTTTTAGTAGAGACGGGGTTTCACCATGTAAGCCAGGATGGTCTCGATCTCCTGACCTCGTGATCCGCCCGCCTCGGCCTCCCAAAGGGCTGGGATTACAGGTGTGAGCCACTGCTCCCAGCGAACCTATCTCTTAAAGAAATAAAGGCTGAGGGCGGTGGCTCACGCCTGTAATCCCAGCCCTTTGAGAGGCCGAGGCGGGCGGATCACGAGGTCAGGAGATCAAGACCATCCTGGCTAACACGGTGAAACCCCGTCTCTACTAAAAAATACAAAAATTAGCCAGGCGTGGTGGTGGGCACCTGTAGTCCCAGCTACCTGGGAGGCAGAGGCAGGAGAATGGCGTGAACCCGGGAGGCGGAGGTTGCAGTAAGCCAAGATCGTGCCACTGAACTCCCGCCTGGGAGACAGAGCAAGACTCCGTCTCAAAAAAAATAAAATAAAATAAAATAAAGTTCTCTATAAACAGATAGATGCTAAATAGTGAAAGAGTGGTAGAGGTAATTGATTTACCTTTCTTTTTGTTGCTTTAAAACATTCAGTAGTAGTTGTCTTGCAGAAGCTATTTTTTAATCTTGAAGAAATTGCCTTGCTACAAAGGCTAGGGGAGAATTCCCCTTTCAGTGGACAATAATCAGGCTAGGGGCGGTGGCTCACGCCTGTAATCCCAGCACTCTGGGAGGCCGAGGCAGGCGGATCACCAGCTCAGGAGATCGAGAGCATCCTGGCTAATACAGTGAAACCCCGTCTGTACCAAAAAATACAAAAAATTAGCCGGGCGTAGTGGCGGACATCTGTAGTTCCAGGTACTCAGGAGGCTGAGGCAAGAGAATGGTGTGAACCTGGGAGGCAGAGCTTGCAGTGATCAAAGATCACTCCACTACACTCAAGCCTACCTGGGCGACAAAGCAAGACTCTGTCTCAAAAATAATAATAGTAATAATAATAATAATAGTAATCTGTTTCCGTGATTTGGAGAATGGAATTCTCCATTCTGCTGGGTGACTGCTATTTAGGTAGAAAGTACTAGTAGTATCTCATTACGAGTTATATGGTTTTTTATGGATTAACCAGAGAACCTGAATAGTTTCTTTTTTTTATTTTTAAATTGTCATTTACTTGTAAAAAGTCAAGTTTTACTTGGCTTCCCCCGGAAACAAATGCCTTCTAAATTCTAAAAAGCTGGTTTTGGTGGTGTACCTGTAATCCCAGCTACTCAGGAGGTTGCGGCCGGAGGATCGATTAAGCCCCAGGCAACACAGCAAGAACCCCCTCTCTAAATGAATGAATGAATGAATGAATGAATCATTAAACAGTCTCTGTCTCTCACAAAGAGAGAAACACACACGAACACACACACACACACACACGTTTGGAAAAAAAAATATTCAAAAGTTGGAGACTGGAAACCATCACTGATAACATGAATGTAGTATGTTCCTCTTAGAACAAATTATCAAGTTAAAAAAAAACCCTGTGTTCTTTTTTTTTTGAGACAGGATCTTACTCTGTCACCCAGGCTGAAGTGCAGTAGTGTGATTACGGCTCACTGCAGCCTCAATCTCCCAGGCTCAAATTGTGCTCCCACCTCAGCCTCCCAACCAGCTGGGACTACAGGCATGCGCCACCACACCTGGCTAATTTTTTATTTTTTGTAGAGCTAGGATCTCCTTGTGTTACTGAGGCTGTTCTCAAACTCTTTGCCTCAAGCAGTCCTCCCACCTCAGCCTCCCAAAGTGCTGGGATTACAGGCATGAGAAAAAATCCTGTGTTGCAATTGAAAAATTCACTATGAAAAACTGTCCAACTTATTTAAAGTGCATTTGTTTATAACTTTTTTTCAAAAATTAGATGTTTGTTCTCTGGAAATATTTTCTTAACTTGCGTTATATGATAACCACGCAAATTTATTTTCTTCTTTGGCTAACCTTTCCCAGTTTCTGCTGAGGTCTTTTTGTATTCTTGTCTGTACTTTAAATATTAGTATTCCTTACAGATCTGATTCTTATTCTACATATTTTTCATGGAGGAAAAAAAATAGTGATTAATAGCACAAACTTGGGAGTCAGATTGGGGTTTAAATCTCAGTTGTGCTACTTACTAGCATAATTTTGTACCTGTGTACATATGCACACAATACTTACGTATATATATTGTCCTGCTTTTAAGAAGTGGTATTTCAAGTACCTGCTTTTGGTGAAGAAAAAGTAAATTAAAAAATATATATATATTAGCCAGGTGTGGTGGCCCATGCCTGTTATCCCAGCACTTTGGGAGGCCAGGATAGAAAGATTGCTTGAGCCCAGGAATTTGAGACTAGCGTGGGCATTTCATTTATATAGTAGATATATTTTTAAAGGGAGTCTTATGCATGAATTAAACATTTTAAAATGTATTATGGAAATTATATTAATTAAGCTTCCTATTTAAAGGGATACTTTTGAGCCAGCCACCATGGTTCATGCCTGTAATTCTAGCTACTTAGGAGGCTGAGGTGGGAGGATCTCTTAGACCAGTATTTTGAGGTTGTAATGAGCTATGATTTTGCCATTGCACTGTAGTTTGGGCAACAGAGCAAGATCCCATCTCTTAAATATAAATGAATAATAAAAGGATGTTTCCTGTCTTGGGAAGCCAAGACAGGAACATTTATTGAGGCCAGGCATTCAAAAGCAGCCTGGGAAGCATAGCGAGAATCTGTCTCTACAACAAATAAAAAAATTGCCTAGGCGTGGTGGGACACACCTGTGGTTCAAGTTACTGAGGAGGCTGAGGTGGGAAGCATTTCTTGAGTCCGGGAGGTCGAGGCTACATTGAGCAATGATCATGCCACTGCCCTCCACCCTGGGCGACAGAGTGAGACCCTGTCTCCAAAATAAATAAAAAGGTAGTATTAAAAATTACTTTTTTTTTTTTTTTTTTTTTTTTTTACCATTTTAAGATTTAGATGAGCGTCCCCAGCGTTGGCGTTGGCGTCGGCGTCGTCGTCCTGGTGCTGGTCTCCGTCCGGTCGCTGGTCGCCTTGGTCTCCGGCCCTCCCCAGGCGCTCCAGCACCCTTGCCGACCCCGCAGCCCTGGCGCTCCCTGCGGGCCCTGCCGAGGCCGCTTGCGACCCCGGGAGCCGGTGGGCGCCGACTGCGGCCACCGCTTCTGTTGGGCGTGCATGGTGCGCTTCTGGGCCGAGGAGGATGGGCCCTTCGCGTGCCCAGAGTGCGCCGACGACTGCTGGCAGCGCGCCGTGGAGCCCGGCCGGCTCCCGCTCAGCCACCGCCTTCTGGCGCTAGAGGAGGCGGCCGCGGCGCCCGCGCGCGATGGCCGGGCCAGTGAGGCCGAGCTGCAGCCGCGCTGACCCCGGCCCGCTCTGCGCCGCCTGCCGCATGGCTGTGGGCCCCTAGCCACCCGAGTGGGAGCCGCGCTGCAGGAAGGTGCTGCGTGGCAAGGAGAACAAGGGGTCTGTGGAAATCATGAGAAAGGACTTGAATGACGCCTGGGATCTGCATGGCCAGGCGGAGTCAGCAGCTGCAGTGTGGAAGGGACACGTGATGGACCGTAGGAAGAACGCACTGACCAACTACAAGCAGCTGCGGGCCTTCTTTGCGGAGGAGGAGGAGCAGCACTTCCTGCAGGAGGCTGAGAAGCCCCTCCTCCTCCTCACTCAGGTCACTGCTCAGGTCACTGCTGCAGGCAGTGTCGGAGCTGGAGACGAAGCACCGGAACCTGGGCCTCAGCATGCTGCTGCAGTGATGGCGCCAACCCGCGGCAGTCCCAGAGCTGGAGGCAGGAGGATGGATCCTCATCTGCCTGGGAAGTGTCAGCATGTGGCTGTCAGGGAAGTGTGGAAGGCACCCGGCCTTGGGTCCATCTATATAGTTGTGTGTTTCAACAATGTGCCTTTATCCTTCACCCTGAGGTGTGAGTGTTTTGGGGGCTTCAAACACCTCCTGGTAGAGGCTGGACCTGAGGACCCTTCCGACCTGTGCGACCCTTCCTGAAGTCCTGGCCACAGCCCATCTTCCATGAGTCCCGGCAGCTCTGGGCCATGCCCTTCCTTGGTCACCCATCTGCCCCTCACCTTGTCATCCAGGGACCCAGACCCTGCACCTTCCATGCGGGCCCACAGATCCTTGGCAGGTACCTGAGGTGCACCATTGAGTGTCGAATTTGGGGTTAGCATCCAGAAGAACGCACATGAGGCTCTGTGAAGGCTGGAACTCAGGTCTTCAGGGAAGAGAGAAAGGAAGATAATTGCACCTTGATGCCTCCTAGGAGGCGGCCCTCCTCTTGAGGTGGGCGTGCGCCCCGCCCAGCCTTATCAGTGTCGCTCTGTCCACCTCCCTCTTTCTGGCCCCAACCCTGCTTCTGTGTCTCCCAGGAGCCCTCCCTGTGCTCTACCTGCCTCCGCAGAAGGAACTCTTTCTCAGTTTCCCTGGATGAAGGGGCTGGCAGGTGGCTAACCCTATTTAGCCTCTCCAGGTCCTGCCATGGTGTCTCATCTTGCTGTTCTCTCTGGCTCTTTCTCTCTTCCCATTTCCTTTAGTAGTTGAATTTTTCAAAGCTCGTAGCAGTAGCTCAATTGCCTGCAGCATCCTTGTGTGTAGATAAATTAGTCGACAGAAACTCAGCACTGGGGACAGGATTGCAAAGTCGGGGACATAGATGCAGGCAGATGTTGAGATTTGGGTATAGCTGGGCTTGTGAGCAGTGCCTGTTTCCAGATGAAGCCTTTCAGCCCTTCCGAGTCCCCGGCCTTTGGTGTGATATCTGTGAGTTTGACCTACCCAGCGTGTGGGCTGGCTCAATGCTGAATAAAGTGGGTTTGTATCAAAAAAAAAAAAAAAAAAAGATTTAGATGGGCCAGGCACAATGGCTTATGTCTGTAATCCCAGCACTTTGGGAGGCCAAGGCAGGAAGATCACTTGAGCTCAGGAGTTTAAAACAAGCCCGGGCACATAGTGAGACTTCGTCTCTATTTTACTTAAAAAAAAGATTGTTTAATTTCTTTTCTCGAAGCAAGGAGTCAATTAGTATGGGAATATAGAAGAATAGATATGTATAGATAGATCTAAATCACTCCTATGGCTCCAGTCATTGAGTATATCCTAATGATAACGAAATATTTTTCTCACTGGGATCTGCCTCAAGAATACTAGACCTACTGGCTACAGACATACCAACTTTTATTCTTAAACCTAAATTAATTAACTTTCTACACTCCTATACCCACTCTATCTCCAGCATTCCCTAGGGCTAAATAATACATCTACCCATTGCTTAAACCAGAAATTTATGTCTCACTCTTGAATTTATTCCTTACCCTTGGCCATCCAGCCAACTACATGGTATTTTTGGATTCTGTCTCCTATAGTTTAAAGTTTTTCCATTTATTTCTTTTTTCTTTTTTTTTTTTTTTTTTTTTTGAGATGAGTCTTGCTTTTTCGCCAGGCTGGAGTGCAGTGGCGCGATCTCGGCTCATTGCAACCTCCGCCTCCCGGGTTCAAGCGATTCTCCTGCCTAGCCTCCCAAATAGCTGGTATTACAGGCGTGTGCCACTACACCCCGCTCATTTTTGTATTATTAGTGGAGATGGGATTTCACCATGTTGGCCAAGCTGGTCTGGAACTCCAGCCTCAAGCAGTCCACCCACCTCGGCCTTCCAAAGTACTGGGATCACAGGTGTGAGCCACTGTGCCCAGTGGTTCTTTCCTTTCTTCCTCCCTCCCTCCCTTTCTCCCTCCTTCCCTCCCTCTGTCCCTCCTCTTTCCCTCCTTCCCTTCCTTCCTGTTTCCCTCTTGTCAGCCAGGCTGGAGTGCAGTTGTGTGATCTCGGCTCATTGCAACCCCTGGGTTCAAGCGATTCTCCTGCCTCAGCCTCCTGAGTAGCTGGGACTACAGGTGCACACCACCACACCCAGTTAATTTTTGTTTTTTTTTTTAGTAGAGACAAGGTTTCACCATTTTGGCCAGGATGGTCTAAATCCCTTGACTTCATGATCTGCCCACCTTGCCCTCCCAAAGTGCTGGGATTACAGGTGTGAGCCACTGCGCCCGGCCTCTTTTTTTTTTTTTTTTTTTTTTTGAAATGGAGTCTCGGCTCTGCTGCCCAGGCTAGAGGTGTAGTGTCACGATCTCGGCTCACTGCAAGCTCCACCTCACGGGTTCACGCCATTCTTCTGCCTCAGCCTCCCCAGTAGCTGGGACTAGGCACCTGCCACCATCGTCGGCTAATTTTTTGTGGTTTTTTAGTAGAGACGGGGTTAGCCAAGATGGTCTTGATCTCCTGACCTCATGATCTACCCACCTCAGCCTCCCAAAGTGCTAGGATTACAGGTGTGAGCCACTACACCTGGCCTTTTTTTCTTTTTTTGAGATGAATTCTCACTGTGTCACCCAGGCTGGAGTGCAGTGGTGCGATCTCGACTCATTGAAACCCCCGTCCTCCGCCCCCGGGTTCAAGTGGTTCTCCTGCCTCAGCCTCCCAAGTAGCTGGGATTACAGGTGTGTACCACCACACCCAGCTAATTTTTGTATTTTTAGTGGAGACGGTTTCGCCATGTTGGCCAGGCTGGTTTGCAACTCCTGACCTCAAGTGATCCGCCCACCTGAGCCTCCTAAAGTACTGGGATTACAGGTGTGAGCCACTGTGCCCAGCCTGATCCATTTCTTTCTTTCGTTCGTTCGTTCGTTCGTTTTTTTTTTTTTTTTGAAATGGAGTTTTGCCTTGTCACCCAGGCTGGAGTACAATGATGTGATCCCGGCTCACTGCAACCTCTGCCTCCTGGGTTCAAGTGATTCTCCTCCCTCAGCCTCCTGAGTAGCTGGGATTACAAGCGCCCACCACCATGCCCAGCTAATTTTTGTATTTTTAGTAGAGACGGGGTTTCACCACATTGGCCAGGCTGGTCTCAAACTGCTGACCACCTTGTCCTCCAAAGTGCTGGGATTACAGGCGTGAACCACTGTGCCCAGCCTCCATTTATTTCTTATACCAGTTGCAGAAGCTAAAAATCTGAGAATCGTGTTTATCTCTTTCCTTTATACATCGTTTCTACTACCTTGAATATGTCCTTGCAATTTCATCAACTAATAGTTCTTGAATTCAGTTATGGTCTAGTCCCTACTTACCTTTCCAGCCTCATCTTATACTTCCCTCTCATTTTTTCATTTTGTGCACACTCCATGCATGCCATGCTTTTTTTGGGGGGCAGGGGGAGAGACAGGATCTCACTTTGTTCCCCAGCCTGGAGTATAGAGGCACAATGGCTTATTGGAACCTCAACTGCTTGGGACCAAGTGATCCACCTCAGCCTCCTAAGTAGCTGGGATGACACGTGTGTGCCCCTACACCTGGCTAACTTTTTATTTTTTATAGAGATGGTATATCCTTATGTAGCCTAGGCTGGTCTTGAACTCTTTGGTTCCAGCAATCCCTGCCTTGGCCTCCCAAAGTGCTGGGATTACAGGCATGAGCCACCATGCTGGTCAGCTGTTGAATTTGTAGTCTACCTTGCCTAGCAACTCCTACTCATCCTTCAGATCTCAGTCCAAAGCATCACTTTTTAGGGAATCCTTTCTTGCCCCAAGCTAGGTCAAGTTGTCCTTTTATAAAGCCTCATTGCCTCTTAGACCCGTGCATCATCCATTACATTCATTGTCTAAATTTATTTGCATGCCTAATTATTTGAATAATATCCATCTTTCTGACCAGGAGATAAAGACTACGAGGACAGAAGCAGTCTTATTTTTGTTTACCTTTTTATCTCTAGTGCCCAACATGTTGTAGGTCATTATATATTTGTGGAGTAATAGGTGGTCATTGCCACCATCTTAGTGAGGCCATTGATACCTCTTTATTTCCTTTTTTAGAAACAGGGTCTTGCTCTGTCACCTAGGCTGGTGGATGGGTGACGACGGAGCATTAGAAAAAAATTATATAGAGAGAGAAAGAGAGAGAGACGGAATCTTGCTCTGTTGCCCAGGCTGGAGTGCAGTGGCACTATCTCGGCTCACTGCAACCTCTGCCTCCCAGGTTCCAGTGATTCTCTTGACTCAGCTTCCCGAGTAGCTGGGATTACAGGCACCCGCCACCACACCCGGCTAATTTTTTAGTAGAGATGGGGTCTCACCATGTTGGTCTTGAACTCCTGACCTCAAGTGATTCTCCCACCTCAGCCCCCAAAGGACTGGGATTACAGGCATGAGTCAGTGCACCTGACTAATTTGCATTTCTTCCATGCACTGTTAACTGCATACTCAATATCCAGTACCTTTTGTGCTAATGGAACCTTGATTTTGTTAGTCGGTTTAGCCTTAGGTGAGATATTCATGTTTGCAACTTCCCTGGCAGCCTGGGGTGCCGTGTGACATAGTTCTAACCAATGAGCTGAAACCAAATGTGTTGGAGCTTCTGGGAAGTCTTTTGCTTTCCTCAATAGTTAGGAAAATAAAGCTAATGATCCATGTCCTTTTTCCTTTCTTCGTACTTTGACTGTACGTGTGATACCTGGAGTTAGGGCAGCCTTTCTGCCATCATCAGATGACAAGCATGCGAGAATGGTCAAGGTAAATGACCCTATTTTAGCCAGAGTAACTCTCCTACTTGCCGCTGAAAGTACTCCTAAATGACGTACCCAGGGGGCTGAACATCAGTTTGCTGTATGATAGTCCTTGGTTTGTCTGTCTGGCTCCTCTCTATAGGGGGAGCTCCTTGAGACAAGGAACCACCTGACAATTACTCCTACTTCTGTGTTGCAGAATGGATACAGAGTGAGTGCTCATGACCTTAGTCTGGTTTCTATTGCTTATGAGAGAATACCTGAAACTGAAACTAAATATACCTAATTTATAAAGAAAATGAATTTATTTCTTTCAATTAGGAAGTCCAAGGTTAAGAGGCCACATCTGATGAGGACTTTCTTGCTGGTGGGGACTCTGCAGAGTTCTGAGGGCAATGCAGGGCATCACATGGTGGGGAAGCTGAGCATGCTCACATGCTAGCTCAGGTCTCTCTTCCTCTTCTTATAAAACTGCCAGTTCTGGCCGGGCTCAGTGGCTCACCCCTGTCATCCCAACACTTTGGGAGGCTGAGGTGGGTGGATCACTTGAGGTCAGGAGTTCAACACCAACCTGGGCAACATGGCGAAACCCTGTCTGTACTAAAAATACAAAAATTAGCTGGACTTGATGCATGCCTGTAATCCCAGCCACTTGGGAGGGTGAGGCACGAGAATTGTGGAGGTTGCAGTGACCCAAGATTGTGCCACCCTACTCCAGCCTGGGTAACAGAACAAGGCTGTCTCAAAAAAAAAAAAAAAAAAAAAAAAGGCAGCTGGTTTTCCAGGATGAATCCATGAATCCATTCGTTCATGGGAATAGAGCCTTCATGATCCAATCACCTCTTAAAGGCCCCACCTCTCAGTACCATCACATTGGGGATTAAGTGTCAACATGAACTTTGGAGGGAACCATATTCAAACCATAGCACTCATTAAGTCTGTTTTGAAGGAATGGGTGATATGATTTTATTCCGTATGCAAACTGTTTTTCCACTGGAGAGTCCAGGATGAATCTTCACTTTTCTAGGGTAAGTGGCTCTTCGTAGTCATTTCTTGAACCAATATTCTCAAACTTTATGATCTTTTTACTCCTTTATTAGGACCAGAAATTCTCACTCTCTAAAGCTGTGCCTCATTCTTTTTCACATTATGACCCAACTGGTGCATGATACTATTTGTTGTATAACACAGCATTGTAAATGGACAGAGCCTGCTTGCTGCAGAGGTAACACTTGGGAAGTCTAGTGCCCCAAGTTTTACCTGCTCATCTCTGGGCCAAGGGCATAATATTTCTGCATAGCTAAAAGCCCAATGGCCACACTAGTCCAGAAGCTCTCCTCTGCAGAGAGTTGAAAGTTCATCTGCTTCTCAGTGAAGAATATCATGAGTTCCTTACCTGGAGGAGCACAGGCCGGGCTCTAGTTCCTGTCCTCCCTGTCATTCCTGACTCTCTGTAACCTTGATGGACCCCTGTAACTGTCTGATTCTAGGCTTCCTCTTCTGCGCAAGAGTGATGCTGCCTCATGAGCTTGTGGGGACCCTCACATGCTGAACTTTTTACATAAAAAAAAAAATCACATGATTATATGAGTATATTCTTTTTTTTTTTTTTTTTTTTTTTTTTTTGAGAGGGAGTCTCGCGCTGTCGCCCAGGCTGGAGTGCAGTGGCCGGATCTCAGCTCACGGCAAGCTCCGCCTCCCGGGTTCTCGCCATTCTCCTGCCTCAGCCTCCCGAGTAGCTGGGACTACAGGCGCCCGCCACCTCGCCCGGCTAGTTTTTTGTATTTTTTAGTAGAGACGGGGTTTCACTGTGTTAGCCAGGATGGTCTCGATCTCCTGACCTCGTGATCCGCCCACCTCGGCCTCCCAAAGTGCTGGGATTACAGGCTTGAGCCACCGCGCCCGGCTATATGAGTATATTCTTAATGCAAAAAACCAAAACACGGAAAAGCAAAAGTCCAAGTTTCTGTTCTCCAAACTTCCTTACCACCCCCTGCCCCAGCCCCTACCTGCCTAATTCCTTCCCTTCCCTTTCTGGGTATCCATATAGACAGTTTCCTTCGCATTTACTTACAGACATAGACTTATATAACAAATAGTTTTGTTTTTGGTGTTTCCCTCTAACATTTTGTCCAGAAAAACAGAAAAGTAGGATTACAGAATGAGCATCCTTATAACCACCTAGGTTTTAGAGTAAACACTTTGCTGTACTGCTTTATCACACACCTCCTCATTTACTCACGCTTCCTTTCCTCCATCCGTCCTCTTACACTTTCACTTCGGCATACAGTGAGTTGCACCAATCTAGAGTCAACATTGTGTATGGGTTTTTTGGTTTTCTTTTTGTTGTTTGAGATAGGGTCTTGCTCTGTCTCCCAGGCTGGAGTGCAGTGACATGCATGATCTTGGCTCACTGCAACCCCTGCCTTCAGGGCTCAAGTTATCCTCCTGCTTCAGCCTTCTTTTTTTTTTTTTTTTTTTTTTTTTTTTGAGACGGAGTCTCACTCTGTCGCCCAGGCTGGAGTGCAGTGGCCAGATCTCGGCTCACTGCAAGCTCCGCCTCCTGGGTTCACTCCATTCTCCTGCCTCAGCCTCCCGAGTAGCTGGGACTACAGGCACCCGCCACCTCGCCTGGCTAGTTTTTTGTATTTTTTTAGTAGAGAAGGGGTTTCACCGGGTTAGCCAGGATGGTCTCGATCTCCTGACCTTGTGATCCGCCCATCTCGGCCTCCCAAAGTGCTGGGATTACAGGCTTGAGCCACTGAGCCCGGCCCTGCTTCAGCCTTCTAAGTAGCTAGGACTACAGGCGCACACCACCACGCTCAGCTAATTTTTGTATTTTTTGTGGAGATGGGGTTTTGCCATGTTGCGCAGGCTGGTCTTGAACTCCTGAACTCAAATCTGTCTGCCCACCCAGGCCTCCCACAGTGCTTCGATTACAGGTGTGAGCCATTGGACCCAGCCTATTTCTTTACTTTAAAACGTCAGAAGATAACTTATCTCAAATAAAAAATTACCAAAATTAAGAATTTCTAATTGGCTGTTTCTTTTTGTTTTTAATTTGTGGTAAGAATATTTAACATGGGATCTACCCGCTTCACAAATTAAGTGTACAATGCAGTATTATGAACTCTAGGCACGATGTTGTGCAGCAGATGTCTAGAACACAGTCATCTTGCACAGCTGAAACTTTCAACCCATTGACGAGCAACTCCCCACTTCCCTCAGCCCCTGGAAACCACCATTGTACTCTCTGCTTCTGTGAGTTTGACTATTTTAATTAATTAATTTTTTTAGACAGAGTCTCACTTCGTCACCCAGGCTGAAATGCAATGGCGTGATCTCGGCTCACTGCAACCTCCGCCTCCCGGTTCAAGCGATTCTCCTGCCTCAGCCTCCAGAGTAGCTGGGATTACAGGTGCCTGCCGCCATGCCCGGCTAATTTTTACAATATTTTTAGTAGACACAGGGTTTCACCATGTTGGCCAGGCTGGTTTTGAACTTCTGACATCAAGTGATCTGCCCGCCTCGGCCTCCCAAAGTGCTGGGGTTACAGGCGTGAGCCACCACACCCAACTGGTTTCTTTTTTTCCTTTTTTTTTTTTTGTGAGGGAGTCTCACTTTGTCCCCCAGGCTGGACTGCAGTGGCATTATTTCGGCTCACTGCAAACTCCGCCTCCCAGGTTCAAGCGATTCTCCTGCCTCGCCTCCTGAATAGCTGAGATTACAGGCATCTGCCACCATGCCCAGCTAATTTTTGTATTTTTAGTAGTGAGAGACTGAGTTTCACTGTGTTGGCCAGGCTGATCTCAAACTTCTGACCTTGAGTGATCCGCCCACCTCTGCCTCCCAAAGTGCTGGGATTAGAGGCATGAGCCATTGTGCCCAGCCGGCGGTTTCTTTCTGGGTAGATGGTGATATCATCTTAAAATTATGACAGTTTTTTCTCATCTTCCAATCCTTACATGTTTTCTTTCTTTTCCTTTCCCTGGGGCATTGACCAGGACAATGCAGTTCTATGTTAAACCATAGGAGATTACTGAGTATTTTTGTGTTAATTAATCCTGACCTTAAAGGATTGATTAATTAAGGATCTTTGCAATTTTCTTTATCAAGTGAAATTTTGATGTAAGGTTTTGGTATGTGAAATTTACTAGTTGAAAAAGTTTCTTCCAGTCTTAATTAGCTAAGAGGGAAAAAATCATAAGTAGGCTTTGAATCTTATCAAATTTCTGAATAGACTGAGATAATTATATGATTTTTTTTTTCTTTTTAATGTGGTAGCTGATGTTAATAGGTTTTTCAATGTTGAAAAATTCTTCACAAGATTTTGGGAGTCTGAAGCAGGAGGATCACTTGAGCTCAGGAGTTCAGTATCAGCCTGGGCAACATAGTGAGACCTCATCCCTATTGAAAAAAAGAAAAAATATATGTGTATATATACATATACACATACAAATATATACATATATAGATACAAATATACACATGTATATATATACACATAAAAAAAAATTGTTACATTCCTAAGCTAAGTTTTACTTGATTTTATATACAGTTGGCCCCTTGTATCCTGGGGCTTTACATCTGTGGTTTCAACCAACCGTGGATCAAAAATATTTGAAAAACAAAAGTGATAACAAATAACAAGAAAAAATAATACAAATAAAAAATCAATACAACAACTTTTTTTTTGAAACAGTCTTGCTTTGTTGCCTAGGTTTGAGTGCAGTGGCACCATGATAGCTCACTGCAGCCACGACCTCCTGAGCTCAAGTGATCCTCCCACTTCAGACTCCTGAGTAACTGGGACCAGAACGCCTGGGCTCAAGTAATCCTCCTGCCTCAGCCTCCCAAAGTGTTGGGATTATAGGAGTGAGTCACCGTGCTCGGCCCCAACAACTATGTACACAGCATTTACATTGTAATCCCAGCACTTTGGGAGGCCGAGACGGGCGGATCATGAGGTCAGGAGATCGAGACCATCCTGGCTAACACGGTGAAACCCCGTCTCTACTAAAAATACAAAACACTAGCCGGGTGTAGTGGCAGGCGCCTGTAGTCCCAGCTACTTGGGAGGCTGAGGCAGGAGAATGGCGAGAACCCGGGAGGCGGAGCTTGCAGTGAGCCGAGATCGTGCCACCGCACTCCAGCCTGGGCAACTGAGCAAGACTCCGTCTCAAAAAAAAAAAAAGAAAATAAGGCTGTGCCAGGCACAGTAGATGAGCAATGAGAAGATGCTAATGTCTTTTCCAGAAGCATGAGTGATCCAGCTCTTTGGTTCTGAGCATTTCTGTGCTTTAGTGTTTCTCTCCCTCATTCACAGTAAAGACATCTGCAGCTCTTCCCTCTTCCTGAGGTCAGAAACTGGAACGGCCACCACCTGCTCCCTGATGTTTTCATGATCTCTGCCATTTGTTACAATGACCACTTAGCCAGACATCTCAGTGCAGGGATCCCCATTAAACTGCAGAAGCAAGACCAGATGGGACTCAATTTTTTTTTTTTCCTGAGACAGTCTCGCCCTGTTGCCCCAGCTAGAGTGCAGTGGAGCCATCTCGGCTCCCTGTTCAAGCAATTTTCCTGTTTCAGCCTCCTGAGTAGCTGGGACTACAGGCGGGAGACACCACGCCCAGCTATTTTTTGTGTTTTTAGTAGAAATGGGGTTTCACCATGTCGACCAGGCTAGTCTCAAACTCCTGACCTCGTGATCTCAAGTGAAGTGAGGCCTGCCTCGGCCTCCCGAAGTGCTGGGATCACAGGCGGGAGCCACTGCATCCCACTGGGACTCAATTTTTAACACATACTTTTAACACTAACTTTTGTGCTATAAAATTATTAATTCTGTAAAAAAAAACCCTAACTCTGTGTACTTTAATAAGTAAAACTAAGTTGGTTATAATGTGACAAAAATACAAGCAATAATAATAGAAAAATTATCCAATAGGAACCATGCAAAGAATTTTATATTATAACTCATGTCCCCTTTCCCTACAATGTTATTAACTTCTATCCCCATTTGCCACATCAAGGAAATTAAGTTTGGAGACACTGAGTGACTTACTTAAGTCACAGATCTGGTAGGTGGAGAGAGTTTCTCTCACTCCAGAGACCACAATCTACAGAATAAACTTGTACATTCTTGTACAAATATTTGTTACCATTGTTAACCATTTGTTTAACCAAGTTTAACCATTTGTTAAACTTGTACAAATATTTGTTACCATTGAAATAGGTAGGCAAACTGTTACTAGCATCAAATTATGGCAGGAATAAGAAGAAAGGGTGGTGGGCTGGTCTTGCTTCTGCAGGAAGAGGGAAGAGCTGCAGATGTCTTTACTGTGAATGAGGGAGAGAAACACTAAAGCACAGAAATGCTCAGAACCAAAGAGCTGGATCACTCACGCTTCTGGAAAAGACATTAGCATCTTCTCATTGCTCATCTACTGTGCCTGGCACAGCCTTATTTTCTTTTTTTTTTTGAGACGGAGTCTTGCTCAGTTGCCCAGGCTGGAGTGCAGTGGCCGGATCTCGGCTCACTGCAAGCTCCGCCTCCCGGGTTCTCGCCTCAGCCTCCCAAGTAGCTGGGACTACAGGCGCCTGCCACTACACCCGGCTAGTGTTTTGTATTTTTAGTAGAGACGGGGTTTCACCGTGTTAGCCAGGATGTTCTGGATCTCCTGACCTCGTGATCTGCCCGTCTCGGCCTCCCAAAGTGCTGGGATTACAGGCGTGAGCCACCGTGCCCGGCCGGCACAGCCTTATTTTCCAGCTTTCTGAATGTGAGTTCCATCCATATCCTTTGCATAGCTGTGGTACTGGGCTGTGGAGAGCTTGGGATGCATGTCCATGAGGAAATGGGCTGTTCTGGTTATTATAAAATGGCCAAGGGAGGGCACCATGGCACATCTCTGAGTAACCTAGGACACTCCTGTTTGGGGAATGCAAACCATCCATATGGCAGGCGCAAATTATAAAGATTGATCCTGTTACAAGAATGGTTTCAAATCTGACCAACCTCATGGCATACATTGGGGAAGCAATTGTGAAACCCCTTAATTGTCTGAATCTGGACATGCTGTACTGTGCCAATGGTTTGAGTGTGACAGAAATTGTAGCTGTGTCTACTCGGAAAGACTGGGGAAATTTCTTCCTGTGGAGTTCTTTATAAAGCAAAAGTGCATGAAACTGTCAGTAATATTGTAGTCTATAAAGGGAAATTACTCTTAGAGGCTAATATTGCACGATGACTACTTTTTTTTTGCCTATTTGGAAAAGATCTTTATCTCTTGGAGTATTAAGAAGTCAACATATAATTGCCACCCTATACACTGTGTTCTGGAATGCCTAATTTATTGAAGTGTGAAACCTGTTTTAAATAAAAATCTGTTTCAAAACCAAGGCCAGACATGGTGGCTCATGCCTATAATCCCACACTCTGAGGTGGAAGGATCACTTGAGGCCAGGAGTTCAAGACTAACCTGGGCAACACAATCTCCACCAAAAAAAAAATTTAGCAATTAGCCAGACCTGGTGGCACATACCTGTTGGTCCCAGCTACTTGGGAGACTGAGGCAGGAAGATCGTTTGAGCCCAAGAGGTCAAGGCTACAATGAGCTGTGACGCACCACTGCACTCCAGCCTGGGTGTGAGGCCCTGTTTCCAAAAAAAAAGAAGTCTGGAAACATTGACAGTATTTTTGTAATAGATTGAACCCACTTGTTTAGTTCTTCTGGGGTAAAGGCATAAGTTTACACCCTGGAAGTTGGACACATAAATTATCTGCAGCAATATATGGTGGACGCAGGTGCAGCGAATGATGGGAACGTTGCTTTAATGCACACTGTGCATTGCAGTTTTGCACAACCTAGTGAGGGACAGCCCATTAAACATGTCATAACAATAAACTATTATGGACAGTTGTCTGTTTTCAGACATTGTGGCTACCCCAAACAACTTTAAGTCAAAAGACATGATCATTTAGTTTAACCCTGTTTTAAAAGTCAGTTTAAAAAGGGTACACTACTCTGTAATGCATTTTCTGTATGGAAATCTTTCCTAGTTGGTCCATTGTTCGATGATTAAACATCTGTTGCACTGTAAAAAGAATACAAGCCAATAGTGTACTAGAGGATACTCACTATTTCATCATTTTGTGATTCAATGACATTAAAGGGAGTAAAGTAGAAAATATAATAGGTATAAGTGTGTAATTATAAGGAAGAGGAGGGAAGTTCTTCTTGGAACAAATTGGCTTCAAGGGCCCTCGTGTTGACTTTGCTCCTTTTGAAGAAAGGAGTGTGATGCTTTCACCCTGAGGGATAATCTGAGAGACTTCACCAGTGACACATGCTTAACAGATGATATTAAAGCGGACTTTAACAAGCCAAAGACAATGTGTTACTTATGAGCAGCAAGAAATATACAGTCTCACCAAAGTGCACCCTTCAGAAAGTGCTGGGCATATAAGTAGTGAGGCCTTTCATTATTCTAATACACATGTTGACTAAATGGACACTTTCTTCAATTCAGATATTAAGACGCCTCTTCCCAGTAGTTTGAATGGGCTGTGTATCTATGTCAAGCGTACATTCAGTGAGAAATTTACTAAGATTCCAAATATCTGAAGTATCACATCCTTTAACCCTTTACTGAATATAAAATGAAGCCTGACCTCCAAGAGTCTTGGAAAATGTGCATTTCTTAGGATTATTTAAAAAATGAATCCTTTGGCCGGGCATGGTGGCTCACGCCTGTAATCCCAGCACTTTGGGAGGCCGAGGCAGGCGGATCACAAGGTCAGTAATCCCAGGTACTTGGGAGGCTGAGGCAGGAGAATCGCTTGAACCCGGGAGGCAGAGTTTGCAGTGAGCCGAGATCGTGCCACTGCACTCCAGTTTGGGTGACAGAGTGAGACTCTGTCTCCAAAAAAAAATAATAATCCTTCTAGGTGGTTCATCAGCTTAAGCCATGTTGGCTGAACATGAAGACTTTGTCAAATCTTGGAAACATGGATAATATCATTTGAAGGTATTACATTTTAAGGAACAAAATAATACTAAAATTAGGATTATTTTGCTATAGGATAAAATAGAAATACTGCCATACATTTGACTCATTTATATGACTGAAAATCATATATTTTCAGATTGTTGCTTCATTTTAAAAACCAGACCTCACAAATCTGACACAAGTTATGTGCAAAATAATGTGCCAGTTACATAGCCCCTGGAGGCCAGTGTGAGTCCACATGCCTCTGGTGGTTTATTTCTAGAGTCCATTTGCTATGGGTCTTTATCATGTTTCCAAAATAAGGAAGTCACCCGTCTCTAGTTCAGGCCTTGTTGCCAATGAAATTTTAAAATACGATACTGATAGCATTTGACTAGACAATAACTAAAATTGGACAAAGGAGATATTTTACTCTCATTGGAGGTTGGCAGCATTTTATTCAGGTTTAAAATTTATGATTCAGCCAGGTGCGGTGGCTCAGGCCTATAATCCCAGCACTTTTGAGAGGCTGAGGCAGGCGGATATCTTAAGGTCAGGAGTTCAAGACAAGCCTACCAACATGGTGAAACCCTCTCTCGACTAAAATTATAAAAATTAGCTGGGTGTGGTGGCACGTGCCTGTAATCCCAGCTACTTGGGAAGCTGAGGCAGGAGAATGACTTGAATCTGAGAGGTGGAAGTGAGCCGAGATGGTGCCACTGCACTCCAGCCTGAGCAACAGAGTGAGATTCCATTAAAAAAAAAAAATGATTCTCTGAACTGTGGGTCAGGGAACCGTAGAGAACAGAAGTTTGCAGGTCTACACATGGAATCTGCAGTTCTGTTAGGAGAGAATGGCAGTGCAAAAGAGCAACAATTCCTGAGCATCTTCCCTGCAACGTTGACAATGACCCAAAGTTTCTGGGTTGTCCGGTGAGGGGCACAGCTGATGTTATCCCTCCTGTGCTGGCAGTTTTCTAAGTGAGTTCAGACCTTCTAGGAAGGAAGAATAGACATGAGGTCTCTGTGGGAGATCTTTGCAGTGGGAGGTCTCTGTGCAGCACTGTGGAAAAGGTCTCTGTGGGGGCCAAGCCTCCCAAGGAGATTTACAGGCTCCATCTCCGCCTCTCCCAATCCATTAGAACACGCGTTTCCAGCATCTGTGGGGTGCCCAGATGAGGGGATGCGCCTCCAAGTTGTCCTCAAGAGATTCCCAATTGTTTGTGGATGTTGGATGTGCTGTGTCCATGGATTTTGGTGTCTTGTGCATCCAGCAGCATTGGCACATCCAAGCTGAGGAAAGTGGGACCCCTGCCTCCAGCTGCCTGCATGTGGGGTCTCCCTAGAAGGAAGCGTTCAGTGGCTGGGTGGGAAGATTAGGGTGCTCTAATGGGTACTGTGTGGAGGTGCAGAGGCACCAGGCTCTAGCACCCTCCTGCCTCCCGGAGAGGCCCAGGTCAGGATCACTGCAGCGACCAATGCCTTGGATCACTCGAGGGCTAGAAGGCACCCACCAACTGTGTAGACAGGAGCACTCAGGGGTGTTGCACATTGGGCATATTGTCACATCAGTTTTGGAATCAGCCTGCATAGAGTCAGTCCAGGACACCCAGCCAGGATTCCGTCGTCGGGGAGGGGAATGCCCACGTGGCTTGTATGAAGGACACTCCAGGGGACACAAAGGCTGTGGTCGCTGGGAGGAGCTCAGGGATGACAGAGACCCCAAGGATTCTACGGAGGTGGTCGGGTTTGGTGATAGGGTGCTGGCAGATGGCCGGTGTGAAGGGTGCTTTCGGGGATGCAAAGGCTCTGGTGGCTTGGAGGAGCTCAGGGATGACAGAGACTCAAAGGATCCTATGGAGGTCTTTGGGACTGATGAGGGCATGGAGGCCAGAGGAGCCGGGGGAGCCCTTGGGGACACATGGAAGCTGGTGGGAGAAGCTTTCCCACGCCCCCCACATGGCCGGTGGTTCCTAGCAGGTGCTTGTTTGTACGCTGGCCCCAGGTGGTCTTGGCATGGAAGGTGATGGGAGCTGCCCTCCCTAGGGAGCTCCTTCAGGCACCTGTAGGAGACAGGAGCACAGACTGCAGCTGGGAGCACTGGATACCTGTGGTCCAGGCCCCTCCAGGGCTCCCCATGCTGATTTCACAAAGCTCTGCCTACCCCTGCCCCAGGGCTTTAGTGACATCATGGCTGTGATCTCCCCTCCCAGATCAGCCCCAGGCCCTGGGGCAGCATCCTAGGCCCTGGTAGGAAGAAGGACATGGGAGAGAAGGGGAAAGAGCCTCACTTTTTCAGCAGGAAAGCGTAGACCTCAAGGTTCTCCACTTCTTTCAAGAGAATTCTGTAATCTGGAAAGCAGGAGATGGGTTATGGTGGTGAGGGAGGGAACTGGGATTTATAGGAGGCTGAGTCCGTGTACCCTTAGGAGAGACGCCAGGATCGGGGATTAGAATCTGGAGTCCCAGCATCCGGGTCCAAGGCCACATGGCCCCAAGAGTGATAGCCAGGTGCCCGGGGGCAGCACTTTGTCATTTACAAAGTACTTCCTGAGTCTCAAAGAGGACTCAGCCATGTTAAACAGCTGCCACATGGACCTGGAGCCCCTCCTGCAGGTCCACGCAGTCACTGGTCCCCTCCCCAACATAGTCCCCTCCTGGACAACACCCACTCCCGGGACCCCATGACTTCATCCCGGCAGGGAATCGGAGATGGATCCCGGGTTCCAATTGCCCTAGCAGGAGCTTCCCCATCAGGCCTCTGCAAATGACTTTCTAGGAGACTTGGTGCTTGTTCCTAGGAACAGGTGAAGCTGTGATCTCTGGGGCTTCGGGGACCCTCAGAGCCTTACCTTTCGAAGTGATATACCTATTTCTGATCCTTATCCATTCCCCCACTTCAGCTTGATCCTGAGAGACAAGAAAGAGTGAGGGTGCAGGCTGGCTCTCAGTCTCCTGTCCCCACAGCTGCGGACCCACAGTGCTCGTGAATGACACACTTTCTCCACTCAGCTCACGGAGCCCTGTGTGCTTCTCTTTCCTTTCACTCGTTTCTAAAGTGCATAATAACCTTTTCTGGTTTCCTTCTTTGAAAAGCACGGAGGGGTTTTCTATGTGAGGCCCACCCTGAGCGTCCTCAGTCCCTGTTCCGCTGCTTGTAAAACACACACACTTGGGTCTGCAGGCGCCTCTGAGCTGGCAGGGAGGATTCTACTTCCGAGGAGGCCAGAGGCGACTCCAGTCTCAGGTAGGGGCTCTCAGGGGCTCAGCACAGCCCCAGAGCACCGCACACGGAGGCTGGGACCCGAGGCACCTGCCCGGGAAGGCGGCTGATGAGCCCGGGCTCAGGGCCTGTCCTCCCACAACGACCTCACCCTTCTCATGACCGGATCCTCGCCGCTGAGTCCCGGGGTTTGTTTTTGCTGTGATGCCTCCCGTGCACCCCCACAGATGGTCTGGGAGCTGGGGATGGAAATCCTATGCCCACTCCAACCCCTGCCTGCCCTGCCATCCCTAGAGGGATGATGAGATTTCCCATCACAGGAGCGCCTCTGGTTGATTTGGAAAAGTGGAAAAGAGAGCAGGAAAAACAATCATTCTCTGCTGGGTGTGGGCTGAGGGCTCCTTACATTCTTGCTGTTCTCCTCTCCGGGAGGCACTGAGGATGGCTCCCTGGGGGTAAAGTAGGGGCGTAAGATGATCAGGAACGTCAGGCTAAACGCAACGAAGAGGATGAAATGGATGATCTTAGGAATGGGGCTCCAGCACAGCTCTGTGTCAAGAAAACTGTTCAGAGGAAAGAGAATATCCATGTCAACTGCACTGCTGCCCTCAGTCTACTGAGCCCTGGACGTCCCCTCTGGGACTATTTATTGGAGCCCAGGCCCACATCACAGAGCTGGGGCCTCCCCCTCACAAAGGGCTCCTAAGGGTAGGGTGGGCAGTGGGAGGAGGAGACTGACCTCCAGCCCCACCCACCACTACCCACCCCTGCAGTTCCCTTCACCCTCCTGGTCTTCTACATCCCTCCTTCCCACTCCACCTGCTCAACCTGTCAGAGACAGACCTGGTCTGTTTTCCATCCTGTCACCCTGGCACACAGATGGTACCTGGTTCCTTGGAGATCTGCTCGGGCTCCCTCAATTTCACAGTTTTTGAGGATCTGGATTTTTCCCTGAAATTCCTGTTATTTCCAGGGATTATTGCTCTAGGGTCTCCTCTACCTGCTCACTGCAACCTCTGCCTCCCAGGTTCAAGCAATTCTCTACCTCAGCCTCCCGAGTAGCTGGAATTATAGGCACCTGCCACCACGCCTGGCTAATTTTTTTTATTTTTAGTGGAGACGGGGTCTCACCATCTTGGCCAGGCTGGTCTCGAACTCCTGACCTCGTGATCTACCCGCCTCACCCTCCCAGGGTGCTGGGATTACAGGCGTGAGCCTCCTGTGCCTGGCCTCAAAAATGTTTTTCTAGGGCTTTGGCTAAGCACATGAAGATAAGTGATGCCCAATTCAGGTTTTGCCAAATAGCACAACTCTTTTCAGAGGCTACAAATTCCAATGGCTCTGGCAGAATGAATATCAACCTAGGTCAATTCCTCATAACAAGAACCCACAAATTTGTCAGTCCACTTCATGTCTCAACTATAAGATAATAGCAGGCAAGATGCACGTTCCTGACGGGCACAGGTTGTTTATATGGTGATTCTTCTTTGAGTTGTTGGTGTTTTCTCCCTTTCTTCCCTCCCTCCCTGCCTCCCTTTCCTCCCCTCCCCTCCACCTAATAGAGGGCCCACGTCTTCACAGGGTGCTCACCTCTAACTGTCGCCAGCATTAGAAAAGGAAGTCAGGGCCAGGTGCAGGGGCTCACGCCTGTAATCCCAGCACTTTGGGAAGCCAAGGCAGGAGGATCACGAGGTCAGGAGATCGAGACCATCCTGGCTAACCCGGTGAATCCCGGTCTCTACTAAAAAATACAAAAATATTAGCTGGGCGTGGTGGCAGGTGCCTGTAGTCCCAGCTACTCTGGAGGCTGAAGCAGGAGAATGGCGTGAACCTGGGAGGCGGAGCTTGCAGTGAGCCAATATTGCGCCACTGCACTCCAACCTGGGCGATGACAGAGCTAGACTCCGTCTCAAAAAAACAAATAAATAAATAAAAATAAAATAAAACGAGGAAGTCAGAAAGCTAAGCAAGGCCTGGATCAGGAGAGCTCTTTATTCTAATGATGAGAAACTACCACAGGGCTCTGGGAAGGGAAGTGGCATGGTCTGATTTACCTATTTTTAAAAACCCATGTAAAGATTATGGGGGAGAGCAGGGGCAAGAGTAGAAGCAGAGATGCCAGGTAGGAAGCAGTTACAAGAATCCAGATAGGTATGGTTGCGGGTTGCTTGGACTAGGGTGGTAATACTGCACAGGTTCGGGATATATTTTGAAGATAAAGCCAGCTGGTCTTGCTCATGTGGACACTGAGAGAAACTGGGGCCAGGGAACTGGGTAAATTGCAGGGTGGGTGGGGAAGAGGGGGAAGGATGCTACTTTGACTGAGATGGAAACACTGGGGGAGGAGTTGGGTGTGAGTCGTGTGGGGGCTTCAGAAATCTTTTGACCTTTAATGTAAGATGGCCTTAGACATACCAGTGGCACTAGAAGCTGCGGAAGCATGGGAACAATCTAGAAATTGGCCAAGAGCTTTGGCTAGAAATTTAAATGTGGGAATCATCAGTTTATAGGTGTCACTGATATATTTAAAACCATGGACCACGGACTGGGCGTGGTGGCTCACACCTGTAATCCTAGCTCTTTGGGAGGCCGAGTCAGGCAGATCACTTGAGGTCCGGAGTTCAAGACCAGCCTGGCCAACATGGTGAAACCCCGTCTCTTCTAAAAATACAAAAATTAGCTGAGTGTGGTGGCATGCACCTGTAATCCCAGCTACTCAGGAGGCTGAGGCAAGAGAATCACTTGAACCCGGGAGGCTGAGGTTGCAGGGCACCGAGATTACGCCACTACACTCCAGCCTGGGCGAGAGACTCCGTCTCAAAAAAAAAAAAAAAAAGTGACTGAGAACTCAAAAAGTGGGGAGAGCGGGAGCAGGGGAAGGGCTGAAAAACTACCTGTTAGATACTGTGTTCACTATTTAAGTGACGGGTTCACTAGAAGCCCAAACCTCAGTACCACACAGTTTATCCATGTAACAAACCTGCACGTGTACCTACTGAATCTAAAATTTTTTTAAGGCCGGGTGCGGTGGCTCAAGCCTGTAATCCCAGCACTTTGGGAGGCCGAGACGGGCGGATCACGAGGTCAGGAGATCGAGACCATCCTGACTAACACAGTGAAACCCCGTCTCTACTAAAAAAAGTCCAAAAAAACTAGCCGGGCAAGGTGGCGGGCACCTGTAGTCCCAGCTACTCGGGAGGCTGAGGCAGGAGAATGGCGTGAATCCGGGAGGCGGAGCTTGCAGTGAGCCCAGATCGCGCCACTGCACTCCAGCCTGGGCGACAGAGGGAGACTCCGTCTCAAAAAAAAAAAAAAAAAAATTTAAAAAAAAGCAATAAGCCATGTTAATAGCAGATACCCTTGGTGTGATGTGATGTGATGAGAATGACATTTTCCCTGCAGGCTTCCTCCCTGTGACACAGGTGCCACACTGGCCATCTTTACAGCCCCGACCCTGGACAGTATTGAGCCCCTGAGCCCCCAGCGTTTGTGTGTTCAGCTCGCGTCCCACTGCCCCACCCCACCCAGCTGGCTCTACCTTATTTTGACCTCATAGCTGAGCACCATGCTGGGAGGTGGCCGTGGTACAGCCTGTAAGTAGGGCTGTAAATAGTCCAGCCCCATTACCACATGCTGGTCTAGCCAGCTGGCTGCAAGTGAGTTGTTTCTAGAACCAGAGTTTATAAAATGAGAAAAATAGAAGGGACAGAACAGTGTGTTCCCAGAACACACCTGCAGCTCCCACAGGCTGGGGTGGGGGTCTGGGTCCCGGCTCTGCTGGCTCGGTCACCTCGCTTCTCCTCAAGTTCCTTCTGTGGGACTGGGTGCTGTTTCTACCAAACCGTCTGCTCTCCAGTCCCACAGGGTGTTGCTTTCAGTTATCCTATGGCCTCTCCTCCTAGGCTTTGAAACTGATTCATTGTGGTTTTTTTGTTTTTTGTTTTGTTTTGTTTTGTTTTGAGACGGAGTCTCACTCTGTCGCCCAGGCTGGAGTGCAGTGGTGCAATCTCAGCTCACTGCAAGCTCCGCCTCCCGAGTTTACGCCATTCTCCTGCCTCAGCCTCCCAAGTAGCTGGGACTACAGGTGCCCGCCACAACACCCGGCTAGTGTTTTGTATTTTTAGTAGAGACGGGGTTTCACCGTGTTAGCCAAGATGGTCTCGATCTCCTGACCTCATGATCTGCCCGTCTCGGCCTCCCAAAGTGCTGGGATTACAGGCTTGAGCGATCGCGCCCGGCCGATTCATTGTTCTTTTGCTGTATTTTTCCTTGTAGGTTTCAGAATTCTCTATTTATTTATGATAATTTCGAAGGATCCTGGGAGAGTGAAAATAAATGAAGTGCTCAATCTGCCAAGTTTCACCGGAGGCTCCACTGATCTTTCTACCATGCTCAAATGCCTGCAGGAAATCTGAGGAATCATCTTTCCTACCCTAAGACCCTGGGTCTTAGCCCTGGCCCTGAGCCCCTGGCAGACATAAACTAATCAGCAAATGTGCAGGAAAAATGCAGAGCTGCAAGATCAAAGTCTCCCACTCTTCCTAAAGGCCTTAATTCCCCTGGAAACCCACGTCCCCACTGCCTGGAAGGAGGGATGAGGACCCAAAGGAGTGGCTCTGGGCATCAGCTGGTCCAGGCAGGAGGCAGTTCCCCATGTCCCATCTTTCCAGCGCCCAAGGGAGCCTCTCGGGGGAGTCTCATCACCTCCCCTCACCATCACAAAGCAGCCTGCTCCTGGTCTGTATCCAAACACCCCTGGGGGCGGCCGTCCTGGGTGTGCTCCCCTTGCCTTGATGGCTCCTAGAACTCCATAAGGAGAGGCTCGCCAGGGTCACCCAGACAGTCCCTGACCCCACATTGTCCCGACACACAAGGCTTCACCCAGGAGGAAATAGGAAAAGGGAGTGAATCCCACAGGGTCCCCTCACAAAAGGAAAGCTACATGTTGTCACTTGCACGCAAGATGGGCTATGAGGCTGGAGAAAAACTCCCAGGGTCAATGCCTCCTGGAGTCTTTTTTTTTTTTTGGAGATGGAGTCTTGCTCTGTCGCCCAGGCTGGAGTGCAGTGGCGCAATCTCGGCTCACTGCAACCTCCACCTCCCTGATTCAAGCGATTCTCCTTCATCAGCTTCTGGAGTACCTGGGATTATAAGTGCCCACCACCACACCCAGCTAATTTTTCATATTTTTAGTAGAGATGGGGTTTCACCATGTTGGCCAGGCTGCCCTTGAACTCCTGACCTCAGGTGATCTGCCTGCCCTGGCCTCCCAAAGTGCTGGGATTACAGGTGTGAGCCACTGCATCTGGCCACCTCCTGAAGTCTTTGCTGTACAGGGTGCTGTCCTTTTGTGGAGCCAGGAGGGTGGGATTCTGCCCTCATCTGCTGGCCAGTGCTCCCACCTCATTTTACCCAGGGGAAAGCCCAGCCAGGAGAGGCTGGCCTGTTATGCACCCACCACTCGAGGGCCTGTGGGAGGTAGTCACCCCCTCCTGGCCAGACTCAGTGCCTTTGCTTTGCAGTCCACTAATTGAAGTGTTAATCCCTCCCTCACCACCATAACCCATCTCCTGCTTTCCAGCTTGTAGAAGTCTCTTGAAAGAACCGGAGAACGCTAAGGACCACACTCTCCTGTTGGAAAAGTGGGGCTCTTTCCCCTTCTCTCCCATGTCCTCCTTCCTACCAGGACCTAGGATGCCACCCCAGGGCCTGGGGCTGATCTGAGAGGGGAGATCACAGCTGTGATGTCGCTAAAGCTGTGGGGCAGGGGTAGGCAGAGCTTTGTGAAGTCAGCGTGGGGAGCCGTGGAGGGGCCTGGACCACAGGTGCCCAGTGCTCCTGGCAGCAGCCTGTGCTCCTGTCTCCTGCAGGCGCCTGAGGAAGCTCCCTAGGGAGGGCAGCTCCCATCACCTTCCACGCATAGACCGCCCGGGGCCAGTGTGCAAACGAGCACCTGCCAGGAACCACTGGCCACGTGGGGGATGTGGGAAAGCCTCTCCCACCAGCTTCCATGTGTCCCCAAGGGCTCCCCCGGCTCCTCTGGCCTCCATGCCATCATCAGTCCCGAAGACCTCCGTAGGGTCCTTTGGGTCTCTATCATCCATCCCTGAGCTCCTCCCAGACACCAGAGCCTTTGTGTCCCCTGGAGCATCCTTCACAACAGCCACATGCGAGCACCCTATCACCAAACCCAGAATGATTTCTCTCCTACCTGGCTTTTGTGTTCTGCTCAGGTCTTTGATGGATTGTAGGGGCCACCCACACTGGGGAGGGCCGTCTGCTTTGCAATCCACTGGTTCAAGTGTTAACCTCACCTAGAACTCCCTCACACACACCTAGAATGATGTTTGGCCAAATGTCTGCCCTCTGTGGGCCAGTTATGCAGACCCATGAAATTAACCATCACAGGCTCTGAGACTCCCGGCCCAAGAGGCCCACGCCCTCTAGCTTCTGCTTATGTGGCCCAGGGGTCCCTGGGGACAGTCTGTGGCCTGGATGGGGATGGGGCCACTCAGCAGCGTATCCCCTGGTCACGTTCTTCACACCTGAGCCTCCCTCCTCCTCTGTAAGTGGGCTCTGTTTTGTACATTTATGGTTCTCGTTTTTATTGATCTATGAGAATTATTTCTACCACTTAATTTTTTGTTCTGGCTTTTCTTAACTTCTATTTTATCTCTCCTTTCCTAACTTCTAGTAGAGAGACTCAGTTTTCGTATTCCCCTTCCTCTTTCGAACGACTTGGAGGTTATGGTAGGCTGATCATCGCTCCCACAGATATACCCGTGTCTAAGCCCTGGAGCCCGCGAGCATCAGCTGGAATGGCAAAAGACGTGATTAGGGGAGGGACCCTGAGAGAAGGAGCGTATCCTGAGTCATCCAGGCAGGCCCTAAATGCCCTATAAGAGAGAGTCCAAGGGAGCTTCGACCCAGAGCTGCACAAGCAACAAGGCCCTGTGAAAGACGGAGCAGGTCTTGGAGATGCAGCCACAGCGCAGGAATGCCAGGGCAGCCGCCGGAGGCCGGAAGAGGCCAGGAGGCTCCTCCCCAAGAGCCTCAGGAGGGAGCATGGCCCTGCTTCTCCAGGCCTTGATTTCTGTCTTCTGGCCCCCGGGACTGTGAGGGAATAAGTTTCTGTTGCTGTGAACCCCCAGGCCTGTGGTAGCTTGTTACAGCAGCCACAGGAAACTAACACAGAGGTCGTATTTTCTCTTTTACTTTAATGAACTGCCTTGAACACTTTATCGTGTGCACCAGGACAGGCCCGCTCTTGGTCTAGACACGGCCAGCATCTCTGCAGGTTCCTCTTCCACTGCAACCTCTGCCTCCTGGGTTCAAGCGATTCTCCTGCCTCAGCCTCCTGAGCAGTTGGGATTACAGGTGCGTGCTCCCACACCTGGCTAATTTTTTTTGGTTGGTTGGTTGTTTTTCTGTTGAGATGGAGTCTCACTTTTGTTGCCCAGGCTGGAGTGCAATGGAGTAATCTGAGCTCACTGCAACCTCCACCTTCCAGGTTCAAATTATTTTCCTGCCTCAGCCCCCCAAGTAGCTTGGATTACAGGCTCCCACCACCACGCCCAGCTAATTTTTTTTGTATTTTTAGTAGAGACAGGGTTTCACCATGCTGGCCAGGCTGGTCTCAAACTCCTGATCTCAGGTGATCTGCCCGCCTTGACCCCCCAAAGTATTGGGATTATAGGCGTGAGCCACTCTGCACCTGGCCGTTTTTTGTTGTTGTTGTATTTTTAGTAGAGATGGAGTTTCACTATGTTGGTCAGACTGATCTCGAATTCCTGACCTCATGATCCACCCACATCGGTCTCCCAAAGTGCTGGGATTACAGGCATGAGCCACTGCACCTGGCCGAATTGCTCCCATCTTTTATCTATTGTGAATAACACTGCTATCGACAGGGATGGGCGAGTGTCTCTTTATTTCCTTGCTTTCAATTTTGGGGGGATATACACCCAGAAGTGGAATTCTTAGAGCGTCCCTATGTATAATTTCTCGAGGAACCCCCATACTGTTTTCTAGAGGGGTGGCACTATTTTACGTTCCCACCAGCAGTGCACAAGGGTTCCAGTTTCTCCACATCCTCACCAACATTCGTTATTTTCTAGGTTTTCTTTGATACTAGTCAATGTAGTAGGAGTGAGATGGTATCTCGTTGTCATTTTTCCATCTCCCTAATGATTAGTGATGCTGATTATGGAGAAATGTCTATTCAAGTCCTTTGCTTATTTTATTTTATTATTTTTTTTAAGACAGAGTCTCGCTTTGTCACCCAGGCTGGAGTACAGTGGCGTGATCTCGGCTCACTGCAACCTCAACCTCCCAGGTTTAAGTGATTCTCCTGCCTCAGCCTCCCAAGTAGCTGGGATTACAGGCACCCACCACCACGCCCAGCTAATTTTTGTATTTTTAGTAGAGATGGGGTTTCACCATGTTGGCCAGGCTGGTCTCGAACTCCTGACCTCAGGTAATCTGCCCGCCTCAGCCTCTCAAAGTGCTAGGATTACAGGTGTGAGCCACTGCGCCTGGCCTTGCTCACTTCTTAATTTGATTGTTAGGTTTTTGTTGTTGACTATTTAATTGAAGTGTAATATTCATACAGAGAAGCCACCAATCCCCAGAGGGCAGCTAGGTAAATTATCATAGAGTGACTACGTCTGGGACACCAGCCCTCAGATCAAGAAGTAGAATATTACCAGAGCCATCCTCCCCAACAGCACTAAGATAATCGCTTTCCCAACTTCTCACCAGATGTTTCTTTTGCCTGTTTCACAGAAATAGAATCGTGCAGTATGCATTCATTTGTCTGGCTTCTTCTGCTCAACATTATGTTGCTGAGATTCACCAACTGTGCATGGCAGCTGTTAATCCATTTTCAGTGCTGTAAGAATTTTACTCTATAAATATACTGAGAGGTACTTATCCATTCTCCTGTTGGAAGTTGGGGCTATTGTGAATGGTGCTGATATGAACATTCTAGTGCACATCATTTGGTGAACACATGTACAGTGCACAATTCTTTTGGGTCTATGCATAGGAGTGGAATGTGGGGGTCACAGGTGTGGTCTCCTTTAGTAGGTATTACTCAAGGGTTTTCCAAAGTAGTTGTGCTATTTTACATTCCCAATAGTAGTATATGAAGTTTCAGTTACTCCATATTCTTGCCCAAACTTGGTATCAACAGTGTTTTTAATTTTAACCATTCTGGTAGGTATAATATTGTTTCTCATTGTGGTTTAAATTTGATGGCTTATGAGGTTGAGCATGTTTTATATGCTTTTTGGCCATTTGGATGTTCATGTTCATTTGTTCTTTCCTCTCCATTCCTCCCTCCTCCCTCCCTTTCTTTCCTTTTCTTTTTTCTTTTTTTTTTTTTTTTGGAGACAGAGTCTTGCATTGTCCCCCAGGCTGGAGTGCAGTGGCATGATCTCGGCTCACTGCAAGCTCCATCTCCTGGGTTCACACCATTCTCCTGCCTCAGCCTCCCGAGTAGCTGGGACTGCAGGTACCCGCCACCACGCCCGGCTAATTTTTTGTATTTTTAGTAGAGACAGGGTTTCACTGTGGTAGCCAGGATGGTCTCGATCTGCTGACCTCATGATCCGCCCATCCTGGCCTCCCAAAGTGCTGGGATTACAGGCGTGAGCCACCGCGCCTGGCCCCTCCCTCCCTTTCTTCCTTCCCTTTTTTGTCTCTCTTCATTTCTTTCACCCATTGTCCTATTGGTCTGCCAGCTTTTTTCTTAATTTAAAAAAAAATTTATTTTACTTCAAGTTCTGGGATACATGTACAGAATGTGCAGGTTTGTTACATAGGTAAATGTGTGCCATGGTAATTTGCTGCACTTAGCAACCCGTCACCTAGGTATTAAGCCCTGCATGCATTTTTCATTTTAATTTATAGGAATTCTCTTTATACTCTACCTGTGACTTATCTTTTCACCCTCCTCCATGCCTCACCTCTTCTTTTTTTTTTTTTTTTTTTAAGAGACAGAGTCTCACCCTGTCACCCAGGCTGGAGTGCCGTGGCACACTCATGGCTCACTGCAGCCTCAACCTCCCAGGCTCAAGTGATCCTCCTGCCTCAGCCTCCCAAGTATCTGGGACCACAGGTGTGCACCACCACACCCAGCTAATTTTTCATTTTTGGTAGAGACAAGGTCTTGCTAAGTTGCTCAGGCTGTTCTCTAACTCCTGACCTCAAGTGATACCCCCCACCTTGGCCTTCCAAAGTGCTGGAATTACAGCATGAGTCACCACACCCGGTCCCATGTTTTTACTCTCTTATTGATGAAAAAATTCTTAATTTTACTATCACCCAATGTATCAATCATTTTCTTTTGGGATAGTGCTTTGTCTTATTGAAGAAATTTTTACCTGCCTCCTAAGGAGCCTTAAAAATCTCCATATGCCTATAAAGCCCCACTGTTCCAATGTCTATTTTGTGCTAGAAAATAAACGAGGCACTGTCCCAGAGGCGATGCCTATCTTGTGGGAAAACTGTCTTCATCATCATTTGCCAAGCCAAGAGATGATCGGGATGAGGACAATTTCTATGACTCCCGGCGTCTGGAACTCTTCCTGCATTAGAGAGTGGGCCTGATGCCGTTGTGGGCCAGGTGGGTGCCCATCCCAGTCCCACCTGCCCACAGGGACAGGGCATGAGGAATGGAGAAGGTGTGGTGTCCTTGGGCAAAGCCAGGCCAGAGATGTGGTTCTGCAAACAGAATGAGGGTACAGATGAGTCTGCCTGCCTCGGCATGGGGCTCCAGGGGCTGCAGGAGGTGGGAGAGAAGCAGGTAGAGGAGGGATCCAGCGGGAAGAAGAGCAGAGCATTCTCCCTGGGAAGGGAAAAAGAAAGACGTACCTTATGTTTAACAGCTCAGTGTTCCAGGGACCGGAGGCGAGGTCGCAGCTGCTGGTTTCCACACCTCCTGTCTCTGGCGTGAGTTGTTTAGATGTCAGAATTGGTAAAGTTTGAGATTGTACCAGCTGGTCCAGGAAAGGTAATGGGGGAGCTACAAAGCTTGTAGAAGGGCAGTCAGAGCTGTCCTGTGCACAGGGGCTCCAGGGCACGTGAGCCACGCTGGGGCAGTGGTTAGGGCCAGGCCTCTTAGGAGTGACCCAGACCAGCCTTTTCTTTCTCATTCTCTCACGCTCTGAATTCAAAAGCTTAAATATGCCATGAAATGTCCACCCACTAAAAAGAAAGTATTTGTCTCCCGGGCTCAGAAATGATATTAAGGAAATTGCACATCTACTGACTGTGACAGAAAGCAAATCAGTGGCTCCTTGAGATGGGATAGGGTGGGAGGGGCTGCAGGGAGGGATTCCAAAGAAGCCTGAGGAAGCCTTGGGAGTCGTAATGCTCCTGATCTTGACTATGGTCATGGTTTTGCAGGTATGTACATGTGTCAAAATTGATCAAAAAAAATTTTTTTTTTTTTTTTTTGAGATGGAATTTCGCTCTTGTTGCCCAGGCTGGAGTGTGGTGGCACAATCTCGGCTCATTGCAACCTCCACCTCCCGGGTTCAAGTGATTCTCCTGTCTCCTCCTCCAGAGTAGCTGGGATTACAGGCACCTACCACTATGCCTGGCTAAGTTTTTGTATTTTTAGTGGAAATGGGGTTTCACCATGTTGGTCAGGCGGGTCTCGAACTCCCGACCTCAGGTGATCCACCCACCTCAGCCTCCCAAAGTGCTGGGATTACAGGCGTGAGCTACCACACCGAGCCTTGTTCTCTTGTATGTTAGTTACTCCTCCGTGAGGCTGCTAAACATCTTCCCAGCACACACACACACAGGCACACACTGCACGCCCTCACGCAGTTTGCAAGGCAGTGGTTCAAGTTACACTTTAATCCCTCAAGCGTGCTCATCTCACTCTCCAAACCTGCCCTCTTGCAGGGTCCATGGTTCTTCTAAGTGTCCTGGTCACAAGGCAGCTGGATCAACACTCAGAGGTACAGAGCAGGGCAGAGTGTGGTCCCTGCATCTGTCTCGCCCCCACGTTCTTTACACACAGAGACCTTCCCAGGAGCTGTGACTTGAACTTCACAATCTGCAGGGCCCACCCAGGAGCCGTGTCCTCCTCACAGGCAATGGGATCCCCTCTTCTCTCCACCTGTGTGGAAAGATTGGAAACAAAACGTAGAGAAAGTGGGAGGTAAAACGCTAAGGGGATGGATCACACCTGAGCGACACCAGGACCGAGGGAAACACTGAGGGGATGGATGGACCACACCTGAGGGTCCCCAGGACAGAGGGAAACACTGAGGGGATGGATAGGCCACACCTGAGCGACCCCAGGACCAAGGGAAACACTGAGGGGCTGGATGGGCCACACCTAAGCGTACCAAGGACGGAGGTAAACACTAAGGGTGTGGATGGACCACATCTGAGGGTCTCCAGACAGAGTGAAGGACGGCTGTTGTTGGGATGATAATTCCACATCTTTAGAGAACAAGAATTCCAGGTAGTTCTCTTGTCTCCAAACAGTGTGGTTATGAACTAGCTCTCACTCCAGGAGGCTTTAAGTCTCCATATAATATATGTAGTAATAAAGAAAAACAGGCCAGGTGCCACAGCTCACACCTGCAGTCCCAGCACTTTGGGAGGCCAAGGTGGGAGGACCACTGAGGCCAGGAGTCTGAAACCATCCTGGGCAACGTAACAAGAGCCCATTTCTATAAATAATTTCAAAAATGTAAAAAGAAAAAAAAAACCATAGTGGTAACTGTCACAACTAACACATTGGTACAAACAAAAATTTACACCAAGGTGAAAAAAGTCGTTTTTTTTTTTTTTAACCAAAATAATACTTCAGTCTAGGAAGAGGTGCTTCCTCTCCGGAAGCAGCTGAAGCCCTGAGCTGCTGTCCACAGGCGGATGGACTCTGCAGGAGCCCCTAGTGGGCCTCAGCTACTCCACGTCAGCTCCTTTCTTGTCCCTCTGCTGGTCCACGGGGGTCACTGCAGTTGGCCAGGTCTCCTGGGAGTCAGAGGGGGCCATGGGTTCCACCCCAGGGCCCACCTCATCAGCACAGTGCTGTCACCATCTGAGCACCAGCCCAGAGGAAAAGGAGAAAGAAAGGGTGATGCTGATCCCCCAAGCAAAATGGAAACACCTCCACCTCCCACCCTCAAAAGCACCCAACAATGGACCCTGGGCACTGAGGGCCTCATAGGGAGTTGTTTGCACCACAATAAAATCTACAAAGTTCCCATGGCACGTGAGTGGATGCTTCATCAACACAGGAATGTCCGGCTGCCCCAAGGAAGGCTCCAGTAATGTTGAGATCTTTGAATAGGAGCAAGGGATCAAGGCCAATGGTCTCTCTGAGGGCCTCAGTTTCCATCCATGTGGTCAAGCTCCCCTTTGGGAATCTGGGTTATGGTTCCCGAGATGGGGGCAAGAGGCATCCACTGACAGCTGTATTTACAAAAATCCATCAAGTCGACAATGGTTGTGAAAGTCAAAGCAGCACAGTAACTCACTGGAAAAGTGAAAGCTTCTCATCATCACACCCATAGAGATAATGGGGGTAGGGTAGGGGGGCAATCCGAGAAAGCATGTGTGTGCTCTGTGCACTCACAGCCGCCCCTCTCCTCTGCTCTCTGGCTCCTGATTTGCATAGTGAGAGGCAGACACCAGGCTTGAATCAGGAGGGACAGCGCCTTGTCCTAGTAAGTTTGGGTCTTGAGACAGTGAGTAGCAAGGGTGTAGAGAGAAAGGGATTTATCGACAAAGTTAACTGACTTTGATTCTTGAGTTCGATAGGGAGAGTTTGAATAACAAGGGACACCGATACTAACACGTGTTAAATAGACAAACTGCTTCTAATATTTCATAGGCATAAATGTCGCATTTATTTATACTTCTAAGCAAAGTCAAGTCTCTTTCTCAGTTGCTCATTTTCAGAGAGTGAGAAAGCCCAAGATCTTCTCATAGCCTCTTCCCCTTCCTCGGGTTATGGACACCAGGGCTCTGGGGACTGCAGAGCTGGGTAGGTCTCCTCGGAGTCACAGGGGGCCGTGGAGGAGAGCAGAGGAGAGAATGCTATTCTTGGCTGTGATCGGGTGGCTGTCAGATCCCTGCTCCTACATTCAGTGGGGAGTGACCTTCGGAAAATTATGTAACTCTCTATGTCTCGGTTTTCTCATCTGAAAAATGGAGCTAATGGTAATAATCCTCATCCAGGAGAATAGTTTGTGTTGATCATCCTCGTGGCATTCTTTTAAAGAGCTGCACAGCACTCCATTGTATGGGCATTAAATCATTTGTTTATTGTATGCAATCTCAGCTCACTGCAACCTCTGCCTCCTGAGTTCAAGTGACTCTCCTGCCTCAGCCCCCCGAGTAGCTAGGATTACAGGTGCCTGCCACCACGCCCGGCTAATTTTTGGATTTTTAGTAGAGACAGGGTTTCACCATGTTGGCCAGGCTGGTCTTGAACCTCTAACCTCAGGTGATCCACCCACCTCAGTCTCCCAAAGTGCTGGGATTACAGGCGTGAGCCACCATGCCAGGCCCATAGACCTAAATGTAAAATACATTTATTGAACGCCATGAAACCAGCAGCTTTGCTGTCACCACCAGAAGGTGATGACATGATTTGGAGAATTTTCAAATAGGGATATTGATGCAAACAAACAGGAAGGACCAGTAGCTCTGCTAGTCTCCTCAGAGACCAGAACCTGCCCAAACCACCCAACATCCCTGACTGATGATGGTGCCTGAGAGCATGTGAGGAGAAGACACAGCAAGAGGAGATGCCCGTGGAAAGCAGATGGCCTGAGCTCTGTGTGCACGCCCTAGTCCACAGGTAGATCCATCAGCAACAATGGAAGCCTCACCGACTCCAGGTGTTAGTGTACAAATTCAGACAACTGTTGGCAGAATACCGTGAATGCAGATAAAGGAGTGGTTCCTAGGAAGCCATGCATAAGAACATAAACAAAAAATGAGCAGAGATAGTTGTGGCTACACACTGCTGACAGAATTTACAAATTTAGTACTGGGGGGTTACAAACAAATGAACAAAACAGTAACAACAATTCCAGGAGAAAAGAATCAGAATCCAGAGTTGAACAGTCTATAACCTAAGTATCCAGTGTTCAATGATAAGTTACAAGATGAAAAGAAACAGGTAAATGTGGCAGGAAACCAGTTAATAGAAACTGTCTTTAAGTGTCCCTAGACGTCACACTTAGCAAACAAAGACTTCAAAGCAGTTACTGCATGTTAAAAGAACTAAAAAAGGGCTGGGCACAGTGGCTCGTGCCTGTGATCCCAGCACTTTGTGAGGCCGAGGCAGGCAGATCACCTGAGGTCAGGAATTCAAGACCAGCCTGACCAACATGGAGAAACCCTGTCTCTACTAAAAATACAGAATTAGCCAGGCGTGGTGGCGCATGCCTGTAATCCTAGCTACTCGGGAGGCTGAGGCTGAGGCAGGAGAATCGCTTGAACCTGGGAGGCAGAGGTTGCAGTGAGCCAAGATCATGCCATTTCACTCCAGCCTGGGCAACAAGAGCAAAACTCTGTCTCAAAAAAAAAAAAAAAAAAGAGGCCGGGCGTGGTGGCTCAAGCCTGTAATCCCAGCATTTTGGGAGGCCAAGATGGGTGGATCACGAGGTCAGGAGATTGAGACCATCCTGGCTAACATGGTGAAACCCAGTCTCTACTAAAAAAAAATACAAAAAACTAGCCAGGTGAGGTGGCGGGCACCTGTAGTCCCAGCTACTTGGGAGACTGAGGCAGGAGAATGGCATAAACCTGGGAGGCGGAGCTTGCAGTGAGCTGAGATCTGGCCACTGCACTCCAGCCTGGGCGACAGAGCGAGACTCCGTCTCAAAAGAAAAAAAAGGAAGAAAGAAAAAGAAAAAGAAAAATGACTTATGAAACATCAAGCACAACATATGTAGAATGAGAGTCTCAGAAAGAAAGAAAAGGGGAAAGAATTATTTATAGAAATAATGGCTGAAAACTTACCAAATTTAATATGAAACTTTAATCTATAGAGTCAATGTTTACTTTTAGTAAAATAAGAACCAAGATATCCACTCCTACACATATTGCGTCAAACTATGAAAAGATAAAGAGTAAATATTGAAAGCTGTCAGACAAAAACTTCTCTTCATGTACAAGAGCACCATGATAAAATTAACTACTAATTTCTGATCAGAAACAATGGTGAGACCTGGTGTGGTGGCTCTCACCTATAATCCCAGCACTTTGAGAGGCCAAGGTGGGTGGAATACCTGAGGTCAGGAATTTGAGACCAGCTTGGCCAACATGATGAAACCCGTCTATACTAAAAATACAAAAATTAGCTGGGCATGTTGTTGTGTGCCTGTAATCCCAGCTACTCGGAGGCTAAGGCCAGAGAATTCCTTGAACCTAGGAGGCAGAGGTTGCAGTGGACTGAGATCATGCCACTCACTCCAGCCTGGGCAACAAACAGAGGGAGACTCTGTCTCAGAAAGAAAGAAAGAAAGAGAGAGAAAGAGGGAGGGAGGGAAAGAAGGAAGGAAGGAACGAAGGAAGGAAGGAAGGAAGGAAAGGTGGGAAGGCAATGGGATGGTATAGACAAAGAATGAAAGAAAAAAAATTGTCAACTAAAAATGCCCTGTCCAGCAGATCTATCTGTTAAAAATAAAAATATTCCCAGATAAACAATGTAGAGGACTACGTGCTTGCAAAAGAGACATTCCCGGTAAGTCCTGCTCTTGCAAACGAAGCAGGGCGTTCCTTGGCGTTCCTTCCCTGCAAACGGGGAGGACAAAGGAGCCAGCTGCAAACAGCAGACCCTGGGGGCTGGTTTATGTGTAAACATCTTGAAAATCCAGAAAGTCAGGGAAAGGTCAGAAAAACAACAATATGTCTTGTGACTTGGCAACATTTTATACAAACGACTGTATAAAATAAAGCAGAGCGTGTTGTTCAGGGCGACCACCATGTTTGTCTCGTCCTGTGTTGTCTTGTGTGTTCATTCCTTTGTTTAGGAAACACACAGACCCCAACAAACAAAGACAGAAAATTTGCTGCCAGCAGTCCTACCATATAAGAAATATTACAAGAAAGCTTTTGAACTGAAAGAAAGGCTTGATTCTTCTATTTGAAAATACTGAATTGATTTGTCACAGGGTATGTGTGTATATGTGTGTGTGTGTATGCCGAAAATTCCAAAACTTCTCATGCACTTTAACTTTTATTGATTTTAGAAGCAAAAGTATTGCAAATATATAAAAATATCCTTGGAATGTTTAATAAGTTCAATTTTTATACTTTTGTAGTCCTATGAATTTTAATAATAAAGAATTGATTTAATTTTTGATTAAGTCTAGCTGAAGATAGTAAAGATTAATTGAAACAAAAATTATAAAAATTTTATTTAGGCCAGACGCGGTGGCTCATGCCTATAATCCCAGCACTTTGGGAGGCCAAGGTGGGTGGATCATGAGGTCGGGGATCAAGACCATTCTGGCTAACACGGTGAAACCCCATCTCTATTTTAAAAATTACAAAAAATTAGCCGGGCGTGGTGGCAGGCGCCTGTAGTCCCAGCTACTCGGGAGGCTGAGTCAGGAGAATGGCGTGAACCTGGGAGGCAGAGCCTGCAGTGAGCTGAGATCATGCCACTGCACACCAGCCTGGGCGTCAGAGCAAGACTCTGTCTCAAAAAAAAAAAAAAATGTATTCAAAACTAGCAATGATAAGCAAGTATAAAAAATAAGCTCTGAGTTGATGCAAGGTAAGAACATATGTGGGAAAGTTAGAATTGCAGGCAGAGGAGACCCTAGAGCAATAATCCCTGGAAATAACAAATTTCAGGGACAAATCCAGATCCTCAAAAACTGTGAAATTGAGGGAGCCTGAGCAGATCTCCAAGGAACCAGGTACCATCTGTGTGCCAGGGTGACAGGATGGAAAACAGACCAGGTCTGTCTCTGACAGGTTGAGCAGGTGGAGTGGGAAGGAGGGATGTAGAAGACCAGGAGGGTGAAGAGAACTGCAGGGGTGGGTAGTGGTGGGTGGGGCTGGACCTCAGTCTCCTCCTCCCACTGCTCACCCCACCCTTAGGAGCCCTTTGTGAGGGGGAGGCCCCAGCTCTGTGATGTGGGCCTGGGCCCCAATAAATAGTCCCAGAGGGGACACCCAGGGCTCAGGCCCACTGTTCAAGAACTGAACAGTGTTCTTGACACAGAGCTGTGCTGGAACCCCATTCCCAAGATCATCCATTTCATCCTCTTCGTTGCATTTAGCCTGATGTTCCTGATCATCTTACGCCCTACTTTACCCCCAGGGAGCCGTCCTCAGTGCCTCCCAGAGAGGAGAACAGCAAGAATGTAAGGAGCCCTCAGCCCACACCCAGCAGAGAATGATTCTGTTTTTCCTGCTCTCTTTTCCACTTTTCCAAATCAACCAGAGGCGCTCCTGTGATGGGAAATCTCATCATCGCTCTAGGGATGGCAGGGCAGGCAGGGGTTGGAGTGGACATAGGATTTCCATCCCCAGCTCCCAGACCATCTGTGGGGGTGCACGGGAGGCATCACAGCAAAAACAAACCCTGGGACTCAGCGGCGAGGATCCGGTCATGAGAAGGGTGAGGTCGTTGTGGGAGGACAGGCCCTGAGCCTGGGCTCATCAGCCGCCTTCCTGGGCAGGTGCCTCGGGTCCCAGCCTCTGTGTGCGGTGCTCCGGGGCTGTGCTGAGCCCCTGAGAGCCCCTACCTGAGACTGGAGTCGCCTCTGACCTCCTCGGAAGCAGAATCCTCCCTGCCAGCTCAGAGGCGCCTGCAGACCCAAGTGTGTGTGTTTTACAAGCAGCGGAACAGGGACTGAGGACACCCAGGGTGGGCCTCACATAGAAAACCCCTCCGTGCTTTTCAAAGAAGGAAACCAGAAAAGGTTATTATGCACTTTAGAAACGAGTGAAAGGAAAGAGAAGCACACAGGGCTCCGTGAGCTGAGTGGAGAAAGTGTGTCATTCACGAGCACTGTGGGTCCGCAGCTGTGGGGACAGGAGACTGAGAGCCAGCCTGCACCCTCACTCTTTCTTGTCTCTCAGGATCAAGCTGAAGTGGGGGAATGGATAAGGATCAGAAATAGGTATATCACTTCGAAAGGTAAGGCTCTGAGGGTCCCCAAAGCCCCAGAGATCACAGCTTCACCTGTTCCTAGGAACAAGCACCAAGTCTCCTAGAAAGTCATTTGCAGAGGCCTGATGGGGAAGCTCCTGCTAGGGCAATTGGAACCCGGGATCCATCTCCGATTCTCTGCCGGGATGAAGTCATGGGGTCCAGGGAGTGGGTATTGCCCAGGAGGGGACTATGTTGGGGAGGGGACCAGTGACTGCGTGGACCTGCAGGAGGGGCTCCAGGTCCATGTGGGCAGCTGTTTAACATGGCTGAGTCCTCTTTGAGACTGCCCCTGTCCTCTCTCCCCAGGAGGTGGTCGTGACCCCCATGATGGGGTGTGTGTGTCAGGAAGTACTTTGTAAATTACAAAGTGCTGCCCTCCGGGCACCTGGCTATCACTTTTGGGGCCATGTGACCTTGGACAGGGATGCTGGGGCTCCAGAGTCTAATCCCTGATCCTGGGGTCTCCCTTAATGACACATGCACTCAGGCTCCTGTAAGTCCCAGTTCCCTCCCTCGCCACCATAACCCATCTCCTGCTTTCCAGATTACAAAAGGCTCTTGAAACAACTGGAGAAACTTGAGGAAGTTTTCCTGTTGGCAAAGTGAGGCTCTTTCTCGTTTTCTCCCATGTCCTCCTTCCTACCAGGGCCTAGGATGCCACCCCAGGGCCTGGGGCTGATCTGGGAGGGGTGATCACAGCCGTGATGCCACTAAAGCCCTGGGGCAGGGGTAGGCAGAGCTTTGTGAAGTCAGCAGGGGGACCCTGAAGGGGCCTGGGCCGCAGGTGCCCAGTGCTCCTGGCTGCAGCCTGTGCCTCCTGTGTCCTGCAAGGCGCCTGAGGAAGCTCCCTGGTGAGGGCAGCTTCCATTGCCTTCTAAACCGAGACCGCCTGAGGAAGTCGTTCAAACGAGGCCCTTGGAGAGTTCGCTGGCCTGGTGGGCAGTATGGGAAAGCCTCTCCCACCAGGTTGTCCCCACAGGCTCTCCCCAGCTCCTCTGGCCTCCAAGCCATCATCAGTCCCAAAGACCTCCATAGGGTCCTCTGGGTCTCTGTCATCCCTGTGCTCCTCCCAGCTACCAGTGTCTTCGTGTCCCCTGAAGCAATCTTTATACAAGTCATACGCAAGCTCCCTAACAGCAAACCCGGGCACCTCCATAAAATCCTTGGAGGCTCTTTCATCCCTGAGCTCCTCCTACCCACCAGAGCCTTTGCATTCCCTGGAGTGTCCTTCACACAAGCCACATGGGCGCTCCCCTCCCCGACGATACGGAATCCTGGCTGGGTGTCCTGGTCCAACTCCAGCCAGGCTGGTTATCAAACTGACGCCACAATATGCCCAATGTGTGACACCCCTGAGCTGTGTAGCTGGTGGGTGTCTTCTAGCCCTCGAGTGATCCAAGGCGTTGGTTGCTGCAGTGATCCCAGGCCTCTCCTGGAGGCAGGAGGCTGCTAGAGCCTGGTGCCTCTGCACCTCCTCACAGTACCCATTCAAGCACCCTAATATTCCCAACCACCTACCAAAAGCTTCCTTCTAGGGAGATGCCACATGCAGGCAGGTGGAGGCAGGGGCCCTACTTCCCTCAGCCTGCACGAGACAGTGCTGCTAGATGTACAAGACACCAAAATCCCAGACACTCCCATGGACGCCACATCCAACATCCACAAACAATTGGGAATCTCCTGAGGACAACTTGGAGGCGCATCCCCTCCCTGATCCGGGCACCCCACAGATGCCAGAAACGCATGCTCTAATGCATTGGAAGAGGAACCTGCGGAGACGCTAGCTGTGTCTAGACTAAGAGTGGGCCTGTCCTGGTGCACACAATAAAGTGTTCAAGGCAGTTTATTAAAAGAAAAAATGCACACAATAAAGTGTTCAAGGCAGTTCATTAAAGTAAAAGAGAAAATACGACCTCTGTGTTAGTTTCCTGTGGCTGCTGTAACAAGCTACCACAGGCCTGGGGGTTCACAGCAACAGAAACTTATTCCCTCACAGTCCCGGGGGCCAGAAGACAGAAATCAAGGCCTGGAGAAGCAGGGCCATGCTCCCTCCTGAGGCTCTTGGGGAGGAGCCTCCTGGCCTCTTCCGGCCTCCGGCGGCTGCCCTGGCATTCCTGCGCTGTGGCTGCATCTCCAAGACCTGCTCCGTCTTTCACAGGGCCTTGTTGCTTGTGCAGCTCTGGGTCGAAGCTCCCTTGGACTCTCTCTTATAGGGCATTTAGGGCCTGCATGGATGATTCAGGATACGCTCCTCCTCTCAGGGTCTCTCTCTAATCACATCTTTTGCCATTCCAGCTGATGCTGGCGGGCTCTAGGGCTTAGACACGGGTGTATCTGTGGGAGCGATGATCAGCCTACCATAACCTCCAAGTCGTTCGAAAGAGGAAGGGGAATACGAAAACTGAGTCTCTCTACTAGAAGTTAGGAAAGGAGAGATAAAATAGAAGTTAAGAAAAGCCAGAACAAAAAATTAAGTGGTAGAAATAATTCTCATAGATCAATAAAAACAAGAACCATAAATGTACACAACAGAGCCTGTCCAATTGGAAACAAAATCTAGCCAGACATTGCTTACAAAGGTCATGGTGAAGCGGTGAAGCGTAGAAAGGTAGAAGGCAAGAGGGTGTGGAATATAAAGTGTGAATGCAAATGGGAAGAAAGCCGGGGTGGCTGGGTCAATACCCAACCTAGACTTAAAGACACAGGGACCCCGGGAATGGAGACAGCGAATTCCAGATGATGAGGCAGACATAGCCTATAAGGGTGAGAGTAAGAGCAGGTGACCAGCTTTGTAGAGGAAAAGGTACTTCCCTGAAGGCTGTGGGGCCCATTCCAGCCTGGCTCTGGGAGGACAGCTCCGACCCATCCTCCCATGGATGGGGTGGCCCTGGCCCAGCCTAGGGACAGTGCAGGGAGGTCCGGAGGGGCCTGCTGTGATCATGAAGTTGGGAACTGCCTAAACCGTCTTCACGCGGAGCCTTTGTGTCCGGGGGAAATCCAGGCACATGGAATACGATTTGCAGACCATGGTTGCTGAGGACAAGGCTGGGTAAGCACTAGGCTGGTTTTCAGTAGATGGCAGCGAAGCCCTGGAGAAGCCTGGGGAGGGCAGAAATGCACAAGAAGGGGAGGAGGCCGGAGCCTGGCTGGTCCTGGTTGTCAGGGGCTTGGGGGGACCCTGCTCCTTTCTCTGGGAGCCCTGAGGCGTCAACTGGAGGACAGGAGGTGGATGTGCTGGTCCTTGAGGCCCGGGCAGCATGAACTGCGTGTGAAGCCAGGATTCGTCTGAGCCCTCACAGGCCTGGCCTTTCCCTGCCAGGGAGGTGCCATTTTCGCCCCCAGCAGCCTCCATCCCCGGATCCTGAGCCCTCAGGGACCCTGTTGAGGAAGCAGGAATCAAAGACCCAAAAAGGTGGCTGGGCGTGATGGCGAGTGCCTGTAGTCCCAGCTACTCGCGAGGCTGAGGCAGGAGAATCGCTTGAACACGGGAGGTGGAGGTTGAGCCGACACTGCACTCCAGCCTCGCGACAGAGCGAGACTCCGTCTCAAAAAAGAAAGAAAGAAAAAAATTAGCCAGGCGTGGTGGGGCGGTAATTCCAGCTACTCGGGAAGCTGAGGTGGCAGAACCACTTGAACCCGGCAGGCGGAGGCTGCAGTGAGCCTCTCGAGATCGCGCCACTGCCCTCCAGACTGGGCAACAAGAAAGACTCCGTCTCAAAAAAAAAAAAAAAAAAAAAAAAAAAAAAGATATTAGCCGACAGTACGTTTTGAACATTTGATTTTGCTGAAGACAGTGAGTGACCTGGCCTGGCTGAAGCCTTAGGAGGTGGGTACCCAGAAAGTTCAAAACTGACCGCCGGTGCTGTCGGCCTGAAGGAGACGCGCGGCGTGAACGGGAGGGGGCGCGCTCCGTTCCCCCGCCAGGTCGCCGACCGGCAGACCCTTCTCCTCAGCGGGCGGCCGGACACTGTGGGGACGCCTTTGTTTCCGCCGCTCGAGGTATCTGAATCCACAATTTGTTTACGTGGTTATGGAGCTGGACTTGGGCATCGGAAGGGCGGTCTCTTTCAGCACAACAGTGGGGCTCCAGGAAGGCCGAGAGACGCGGGGATCCCAGCTGGAAGGGCGGACCGCGCTGCCTGGCGGTGGCGGGGGAGGGGGTGGAACCCCATACCCGGGCTCTAACCAAGACGCCCTTTTCTTAAGTCTCTGCAGCTTGGAGTGTACCACCCGAGCAGGTCCCGGAGGCGGCCGATGCTGTATATCACTCAGAAATTTAAAGTTTGTTTGTTTTGTGACAGGGTCTCCCCACTTTGCCTAGGTTGGAGTTCAGGGGCGCTATCTCAGCTCACGGCATCCTCCACCTCCTGAACTCAGGTGATCCTCCCACCTCAGCCTCCTGAGTAGCTGGAACTACAGGCATGTGTCACCAGGCCTGGCTAATATTTTAATTTTAATTTTTTTTTTTTTTTTTTTTTTTTTTTTTTGAGACTGAAGTCTCGCTCTTGTTGCCCAGGCTAGAGTGCAGTGGAGCGATCTCGGCTCACCGCAACGTCTGCCTTTTGAGTTCAAGCAATTCTCCTGCCTCAGCCTCCCGAGTAGCTGAGATTACAGGTGTGCGCCACTGCACCTGGCTAATTTTTTGTATTTTTAGTAGACGCGGTGTTTCACTATGTTGGCCAGGCTGGTCTTGAACTCCTGGCCTCAGGTAATTTGCCTGCCTTGGCCTCCCAAAGTGCTAGGATTACAGGCGTGAGCCACTGCGCCCAGCATGTTTTTAAATTTTTGTAGAGATGGGGCCTCAATATGTTGCCCAGCCTGGTCTCGGACTCCTGACCTCAGGTGATGTGCCTGCCTCAGCCTCTTAAAGTACTGGGATTATAGGCGTGAGCCACCACACGGAACCTAGATCATTTTTTCTCAACTTTTTTTTCATGATCACCATCTTAAAGATCTTTTCTAGATGTTTTTTCCTAGTTCCCCACCACATGACATTTTAATAACATAGATATACCGTAATGTATATCTTTTTATGTCCTGTGACCCTTTGGAAGGCAACAAACCATTATGTTACCTAAGATTTATTTCCTTCCCCTCACAGCCTCGCCATTCCACTACCCCCATGCACTCATACCACAATTTATTCCATACTTCATTAGAGATTAAGTTGAGATTAAAGCTTCCCTATTTCATGCTGCCATGAACAATCTTGTAATTAAATCAGTGCAAAAGTAGGAATGGAATGTATGCTTTAATGAAATGTATGTATTTATACTGCAAATAGCCCTGAGCGAGAAAGGGTGTACCAATTTACACTTCAACCACAATGTGCCTCAATGACATCTCCCTGCATCCTTTCCAGCTCTCTTAATTACTCTTTTAAATGATCATTAATTTGAAAATTAGTTGCAAAGGCTTTGCATTATTTTATTTAATTTGCATTTATTTGGTTACCACTCAAAGGGACACTTCTCAAGCCTATGGATCATCTGCATATTTTCTTTTTATTTATTTATTTTTTTGAGACAGAATTTCACTCTTGTTGCCCAGGCTGGAGTGCAATGGCACAATCTCGGCTCAACACAACCTCTGCCTCCCGGGTTCAAGCAATTCTCTTGCCTCAGCCTCCTGAGTAGCTGGGATTACAGGCATGCGCCACCATGCCCGGCTAATTTTGTATTTTTAGTAGAGATGGGGTTTCTCCATGTGGGTCAGGCTGGTCTTGAACTCCTGACGTCAGGTAATCCACCCGCCTTGGCCTCCCAAAGTGCTGCGATTACAGGCATGAGCCCAGTCTTCTGCATATTTTCTTTTGCAAATCTCAGGGTTCTGTTTTTTTATTTGTTTTGTTTTGAGACAGAGTCTCGTTCTGTCACCCAGGCTCGAGTGCAGATGCATGATCTGGGCTTACTGCAACCTCCACTTCCCAGGTTCAAGTGACTCTCCTGCCTCAGCCTCCAATTAGCTGGGATTACGGGCACGTACCACCAAGCCCAGCTATTTTTTGTATTTTTTTAGTAGAAACGGGATCTCACCATGTTGGCCAAGCTGGTCTCCAACTCTTGACGTCAGGTGATCCACCCACCTTGGCCTCCCAAAGTGCTGGGATTACAGGTATAGCTACTTCCCCTGGCCTTTTTTTTTTTTTTTTTTTTTTTTTTTTGAGATGGAGTCTTGCTATGTTGCCCAGGCTGGAGTGCAGTGGCACAATCTGGGCTCACTGCAAGCTCCACCTCCCAGGTTCATGCTTCAGCCTCCTGCCTCAGCCTCGTGAGTAGCTGGGACTTACAGGCGCCCACCACCATGCCCAGCTAATTTTTTGTATTTTTAGTAGAGGCAGGTTTCTCTATGTTGGTCAAGCTGGTCTTGAACTCCCGACCTCAGGTGATCTGCCTGCCTCGGCCTCCCAAAGTGCTGGAATTACAGGCATGAGCCACCACACCTGGTCCAGAGTTGTGTTTCTTGAGGGCTGTTTGGTGAGCGGTGGTTTGGGGATCCTAGCCGACTAGGGGGTCAATCATGGCAGTGTTTAGCAGCTGTGAACCTACCTGGAGCAAATTAATTACTCTAACCTCTCTCTGTAAAATTCGTAAAGTGGGGTAAATAATAGTACTTATCTCCCATTGGGTTGTTTTGAGAATTAGCTGAAATACCAGCAAGCATTTTATTTATTTATTTATTTGGAGATGGAGTCTGGCTCTGTCACCCAGGTTGGAGGGCAATGGCATGTCGGCTCACTGCAATCTCTGCCTCCCGGGTTCCAGCGATTCTACTGCCTCAGCCTCCCGAGTAGCTGGGATTACAGGCACCCACCACCACGCCTGGTCAATTTTTGTATTTTAGTAGACACAGGGTTTCACCATGTTGGCCAGGTCTTTTTTTTTTTTTTTTTTTTTTGAGATAGAGTCTCGCTCTGCTGCCCAGGCTGGAGTGCAGCAGTGCAATCTTGGCTCACTGCAACCTCCACCTCCCAGGTTCAAGTGATTCTCTTGCCTCAGCCTCCCAAGTAGCTGGGATTACAGGCACCCGCCAGCACGCCTGACTGATTTTTGTATTTTTAGTAGAGATGGGGTTTCACTATGTTGACCGGCTGGTTTTGAACTCCCAACATCAGCTGATCCACCCACCTCGGCCTCCCGAAGTGCTGGGATTACAGGTGTAAAACACTGCATCCAGCCTACTTCACATTATTAAGAAATCTATGAAAATATCATTTTAATGGCTGAAACATGTCATCACACAAAATAATTGGAGTATAACAGTTTCCATCAAATCTTAAAATATCATCAATTTTAAGTCCCACCATTATTTTCTGTATTACTAAGAACAAATTCTGGCCTGGCATAGTGGCTCTATGCCTGTAATCCCAGCACTGTGGGAGGCCAGGGCAGTCAGATCACCTGAGTTCAGGAGTTCCAGACCAGCCTGGCCAACCTGTCTCTACTAAAAATACAAAGATTAGCCTGGTGTGGTGGCATGTGCCTATAGTCCCAGCTACTTGTTGGGAGGCTGAGGCAGGAGGATCACCTGAGTCTGGGCAGGGGAGGTTGCAGTGAGCTGAGATCATGCCACTGCACTCCAGCCTGGGCGACATAGTATTATTATTATTATTATTATTATTTGAAACAGGGTCTCACTTTGTTACTGTGCCTGGCTAATTTTTGTATTTTTTGTAGAGTTGGATTTTGGCCATGTTGCCCAGGCTTGCTTCAAACTCCTCAACTCAAGCAATCTGCCTGCCTCGGGCCCCCAAAGTGCTAGCATTGCACGTGTGAGCCACCACGCCCAGTTGTGTTATTTATGATTGCATTTCTTTTCTTTTCTTTGAGGCAGAGTCTCGCTCTGTCACCTAGGCTGGTGTGCAGTGGTGTGATCTTGGCTCACTGCAACCTCTGCCTCCGGGGTTCAAGCCATCCTCCCACTTCAGAGTCCTGTGTAGCTGGGATTACAGGCGTGTGCCACCACACCCGGTTAATTCTCTTTTTTACTACACTTGATCTTTGCCAAAAGGATGAGAAGTGATAATTTAGTAGAGACGGGGTTTCACCATGTTGGCCAGGTGTGTCTGGTACTCTTGACCTCAGGTGATCAGCCCACCATGCTCTCCCAAAGAGCTAGGATTACAGGGTGACCCATGATGCCCATCTGATATCATTGTTTTTTTGTTTTTTTTTTTTTGTTGTTTGAGACAGAGTCTTGCTCTGTTGCCGAGGCTGGAGTGCAGTGGCACGATCTCCGCTCACTGCAAGCTCCACCTCCCGGGTTCACATCATTCTCTTGCCTCAGCCTCCCAAGTAGCTGGGACTACAGGTGCCCGCCACCATGCCCGGCTAATTTTTTTGTATTTTTAGTAGAAATGGGGTTTCATCATGTTAGCCAGGATGGTCTCCAGCTCCTGACCTTGTGATCTGCCCGTCTCGGCCTCCCAAAGTGCCGGGATTACAGGCGTGAGCCCCCGCGCCTGGCCAATATCATTGGTTTTAAAACACATACCTGGCCAGGCGCAGGGGCTCATGCTTGTAATCCCAGCAATTTGGGAGGCTGAGGCGGGTGGATCACCTGAGGTCACCATGGCGAAACCCCATCTCTACTAAAAACACAAAAATTAGCTGGGCGTGGTGGCAAGCACCTGTAATCCAAGCTACTCTGGAGTTTGAGGTAGGAGAATCACTTGAATCCGGGAGGTGGAGGTTGCAGTGAGCTGAGATCATGCCATTACACTCCAGCCTGGGTGACAGAGCAAGACTCCATCTCAAAAAAAAAAAAAAAAAAAAGGCAGAAAAAATAAATAAAACATATTCCTATCTTATTGAGGCTAAACTGTACAACATGTGTCTTACAAATGATAGCAAAGATAACAAATATATGCTTAATCTCTGGAGGGAAAGGGCTTTCTAAGCTTAAAGACAAACCTCAAAGGAACATATCCATGGCTTTGACATCAAGAAATTTAAAACTTCTATATGTCTAAATATTAAAAAGCAATCATAGGCCGGGTGCAGTGGCTCACACCTGTAATCCCAGCATTTTGGGAGGCTGAGGTGGGTGGATCACTTCAGGTCCAGAGTTCCAGACCAGCCTGGTCAACATGGTGAAACTCCATCTCTACTAAAAATACAAAAATTAGCCGGGTGTGATGGTGCATGCCTGTAATCCCAGCTATTTGGTATTTTTTCTTTTCTTTTCTTTTTTTTGGGGGGATGGAGTCTCCCTCTGTTGCCCAGGCTGCAGTACAGTGGCAGGATCTCTGCTTACTGCAACCTCCACCTCCTGGGTTCAAGTGATTCTCATGCTTCAGCCTCCCAAGTAGCTGGGATTATGGGCGCCCGCCACCACACCCGGCTAATTTTTGTATTTTTAGTAGAAACAGGGTTTCACCATGTTGGTCAAGCTATCTCAAACTCCTGACATCAAGTGATCCACCCACCTCGGTCTCCCAAAGTGCTGGGATTACAAGTGTGAGCCACTGTGCCTGGCGTATCCCAGCAATTTGGGAGGTTGAGGCACAAGAATTGCTTGAACCTGGGAGGTGGAGGTTGCAGTGAGCTGAGATCACATAGCGGCACTCCGACCTGAGCAACAAAGTGAGACCCTGTCTCAAAAAAAAAAAAAAAAAAAAAAGCAATCATTAATAACAGGGCGAGCATCATGGCTCACACATAGAATATTCCCAGTAGCTTTGAGAGGCCAAGGTGGGAGAATTGCTTGATGCCAGGAATTCAAGACTAGCCTGGGCAACATAGTGAGACTCCCATCACTACAAAAAAATAAAAAAATTAGTCGGGCTTGGCTGAAAGTGCCTTTAGTCCCAGCTATTCAGAAGGCCGAGGTTGGAGGATGGCTTGAGCCCAGGAGCTCAAGGCTGCATTGAGCTGTGATTGGGTCACTGCACAGAACAAGACATTGTCTGTAAAACAAACAAAAAATACCACCACAAAACCACAAAAATAATTAAAAGGTAAGCAAACTGAGAAGAATGTTTGGGACAACTATCCTAAGGGCTAACAGCCTTAATAAAGAGCTCTGTAAACTATAAGAAGTATACCAAGACATGGCCGGGCCTCACGCCTGTAATCCCAGCACTTTGGGAGGCTGAGGCAGGTGGATCACGAGGTCAGGAGATCCAGATCATCGTGGCAAACGGGCAAACCTCATCTCTACTAAAAAAACACAAAAAATTAGCCAGGCATGGTGGCAGGTGCCTGTAGTCCCAGTTACTTGGGAGGCTGAGGCAGGAGAATGGTGTGAACCCAGGAGGTAGAGCTTGCAGTGAGTGGAGATCGAGCCACTGCACTCCAGCTTGGGCGACAGAGCAAGACTCCATCTCAAAAAAAAAAAAAAAAAAAAAAAAAAGAAGTATACCAAGACATAAAGACCACTGAGGCAAGATGATGAACTCTTTTTGCTTTTTTTTTTAGACGGAGTCTTGCTCTGTTGCCCAGGCTGGAGTACAGTAACGCAAACTCTGCTCACTGCAACTTCCACCTCCCAGGTTCGAGCGATTCTCCTGCCTGAGCCTCCTGAGTAGCTGGGATTACAGGCACGTGACACCACGCCCAGCTAATTTTTGTATTTTTAGTAGAGACGGGGTTTCACCATGTTGGTCAGGCTCGTCTTGAACTCCTGACCTCGTGATCCACCTGCCTCGGCCTCCCAAAGTACTGGAATTACAGGTGTGAGCCACCACGCCCGGGCTGATGATGAACTTTTTACTTAAAAAAAAACCTTTGGTTGAGTGTGGTGGCTCACGCCTGTAATCTCAGTACTTTGGGAGGCCGAGGCAGGCAGGTCACTTGAGGTGAGGAGTTCCAGACCAGCCTGGCCAACATGGCAAAACCCCATTTCAACTAAAAATTTTTAAAAAGTAGCCAGGTGTGGTGGTGCATACCTGTAATCCCTCTACTTGGGAGGCTGAGGCACGAGAATTGCTTGAACCTTGGAGGCAGAGGTTGCAGTGAGCCAAGATTGCACCACTGTACTCCAGCCTGGGTGACGGAGTGAGACTGTCTCAAAAATAAAACCAAACAAAAAAACTTTTCTTTCATTGCCAGACATGGTGGCTCACACCTGTAATCCCAGCACTTTCTCTGGGAGATTGAGGTGGGATGATTCCTTGAACCCAGGAAGTCAAGACCAGCCTGGGCAACAAAATGAGACCCTAGTGCTAAAAAAAAAAAAAATTATCTGAGCAAGGTGGCACATGCCTGTGGTCCTACCTACTCAGGAGGTTTAGGTAGGAGGATTGTTTGAGCCCAGGAGGTAGAGGCTGCGGTAAGCCATGTTTGCACCACTGCACTCCAGCCTGGGTGACAGTGAGGCTGTGTCTCAAAAATAAATAAATAAATAAAAATTAAAAACCTTCTTTTAAGATCAGTTGAACAGTTTATATAAAAGAGAATTGGCTACACATGTATGAAATTTATTCTGCCTCACTACTATTCTTTTTTCTTTTTTTTTTGAGACAGAGTTTCGCTTTTGTTGCCCAGGCTAGAGTGCGATGGTGTGATCTCAGCTCACTGCAACCGCTGCCTCCTGGGTTTAAGCGATTCTCCTGCCTCAGTCTCGCCAAGTGGTTGGGATTACAGGCATGCGTCACCATGCCTGGCTAATTTTTTTTTTTTTGAGAGGGAGTCTTTCTCTGTTGCCCAGGCTGGAGGGCAGCGGTGTTATCTCAGCTCACTGCCTCCTCTGCCTCCTGGGTTCAGGCAATTCTTCTGCCTCAGTCTCCAGAGTAGCTGGGATTACAGGCGTGTGCCACCATGCCCAGCTAATTTTTGTATCTTTAGTAGAGACGGGATTTCACCATGTTGGCCAGGCTGGTCTTAAACTCCTGACCTCAAGTGATCTGCCTGCCTCGGCCTCCTGAAGTGCTGGTATTACAGGTGTGAGCCACCGCACCTGACCGGAGTCTCTCTTGTTGATTACCTCAGCCAAAGTGCCTTCTGAAATAGTACCACAGATGTGTGCTTCTAGTTCTGTTTGTAGTAGAGGGCATGGCATGTACCGTCATTCACACTGCCTGCTCCATCTGCATCCCCCTCACATCCAGCAAGAGTTTTCCTTTACACAGGGCTTATTACTCCTCTGCTGATCACTTGCCAAGGCCTAAGTGGCCTTTGAAGATCAGGCCCTGCTTAGCTCTGGGCTCCTGTCTCTCTTTGATGTCCTCTCTACTTTTCTCAAACCTGTCAAAACTGGATTGGGACTCCGTGGCACTGGGGTTGGAAACATGCTTTGTCTGCATCTTCCCAGGGTGGCACTCAGGCCTGCACTAGCTAAGGTAGCACTGCGGCAGGGTCCAACACTACCTTATCGTTAATTTGTTTATTGTCTGCGTCCGCTAGAGCTGGGGTGAAGAGGGCAGCCAGATCAGACATGGGGAGACCTGGGAGGCTACGGCATCTTCGGTTTTGGGCAGTGCTGCTAGAAACCACGAACATTATTCATCTTGCAGCATGTGTGCACATGGGGTGACCCGGGGGCCTCCTCGAATGCAGCGTCTACGCCTAGGGAATGGACGCACTATTACCAGTTTTGCCCTGGGAGGATTCATCGGTAACCTACCGAGCACAGAGGCCGGTGCGCACCCACGGAGAAGCCCGCGCTCGCGAGTCCTCCTGGTGCTGGGGCCCCAGGGCATTCAAGACCCGCCGACCGTGAGGCGGGTCAAGGAGTACACAGGGTGCGAGTACGTTAGTCAAAAGCGGGGTACGGGCGCGAGCCACAGGCACGGGAACCTCGCGCCGACTGGAGCCCTAGGCCCGACGACGGCAGGTAAGCGGAGTGGAGGCACACATGGCTGGGATGTGCCCCAGGCACCATCCGGGTGGCTTCTGGCGCGGGACGTCCGCAGCCCCGCAGCTCCCAGGACGCTAGACAATCTGCGACTGATCAGCTTTGGCCGGTTTGGTGATAAAGGGGAGACAGGCCCGCGGCGAGTGGGAACGCCTGAAGGCTGTGCCTCACCTTTCAGGTGGGCCACGGGCAAACCGGTAAGAGCCTGGGGGCAAGGGATAGAAAGACGACCACCTCATTACTACCCAGAGCTCGGGACTCCTATGCAGTCCCATAGGGAACAGGCGGCCGCCATTCCCCTCCCCCACGCTGGCGGGTAAGGCTAAAGAACGGTTTCTTTTCTTTTTTTGAGACGGAATCTTGCTCTGTCGCCCAGGCTGGAGTGCAATGGTGTGACCTTGGCTCACTGCAACCTCCTACTCCTGTGTTCAAGTGATTCTCCCGCGTCAGCCTCCCGAGTAGCTGGGATTACAGGCGCCCGCCACCACGCCCAGCGAGCTTTTGTATTTTTAGTAGAGACGAGGTTTCACCAGGTTGGCCAGGCTGGTCTCGAACTCGTGACCTTAGGTGATCCACCCGCCTTGGCCTCCCAAAGTGCTGGGATTTCAGGTATGAGCCACCGCGCCCGGCCTGAGAACGGTTTCAAGGAAACTCCCAAATTCAATAGTCGCGGGAAGGCGCAGGCGCAATAAAAAGCCGGGCGGGTTTATGGGTGCGGATGCTGAGCCCAAAACCCAAGCGTGTAATAATCCGCCGGCTGGAGGTTGGGTGCGGGGGTGGCTCTTGAAGTTACGCTTGAGCTAGAGCTCTTTGTGGCGCAACCGGGCGGTGCGGGCAGCTGGCTGCGCGTGTGCAGAGCTCGCACAAAAGGCCTTAGGTTGTGCAGGCGCCCGCTGGCCGGAGTCGCAGAGGGTTCTCGTTTGCAATCCAGCGACCCCCGTGGGTGCTGTTTTTGCGAGGATTGTTTGTCCCCATAACTCTGGGAGGGCCACGGGGACCTTGGCGAGCTGCGGGCTGCCATCCAGAGCCGTGAGTGGTTCGCTGAATCTCCGCACCGCCACTGAAGCCTGCAGGCTGCGCCGCCTCTGCTGTGTGAGCAGTCGGAGGAGGCGGAGCGGAAGCGGCCGCCGCAATTTCCTTTCCTCCACGTTGGCTCTCGGCCGTGCCCCCGACGTCCGGGGTGCCGACAGCTGCTGCTCAGGACAGCTTTGGGGGTGCGGTCGCCGGACGAGAAGATGTTGGGTGTTGGAGTCGCCGGGGTGGGTGCATCCGCCCGGTTTTTGCTCCGTGCGGGGGCGGTGCGGGCCCGGGGGCACCTCGGAGGCGGAGGACAGCTTAATTGGCCCTCTCAGGTCTGGTCCTCTTCCCCGCCTTGCATTTTGTTTCCACGCCGGACTGCGTAAGAGACGATGATGTTGGACACCGAAGGTGGAAAGGGGATTCGTGGTGAAGGTCTGGGGCTTGCCCTGGTCTTGCTGGGCAGATGAAGTCCAGAGGTTTGGTGAGTTAGAACTAGGTCGCGGGAGTTCGAGGCCGGGGCGGGCGGGCAGCCGGGGCGCCCTTTGGCGAGGTGCGGGCGACTGCATTCACCGATGTGTTGCTCGCGCCCTGCCGGCCGCTGTTACGCAATGGAAGTTTCGAAAGCCCCGCCCGTCCTCCTGGCCTTTGAGAGTGCATCACGTCTGGCAGATTTTGTCTTTACTTACCTTTGAACACCAGCTTTTCTTTTATGGGTGTCTTTTTTTCTTCTGAGTTGGAGTCTCTGTCACCCAGGCTGGAGTGCAGTGGCGCGATCTTGGCTCACTGCAACCTCCGCCTCCTGGTTTCAAGGGATTCTCCTCCCTCAGCGTCCCGAGTAGCTGGGACTAGAGGCGCGGACTACCACGCCCGGCTAATTTTTGTGTTTTGGTAGAGACGGTGTTTCACCATGTTGGCCAGGCTGGTCTCGAACTTCTGACCTCGAGTGATTCGCCCGCCTCGGTTTCCCAAAATGCTGGGATTACAGGGGTGAGCCACTGCGACTGGCCCGGTGTCTTATTTCGAGAGGATAAATTGGCATAGGTGGGATTTCCTCCTCAATCTTGAGAAAACCGCCGAGTAATTATACAAATAATAGTAATGTTTTGCAGTATCTTGAAATGTAACATCTTGTTTCTAGTTTTGATGTTTCCTTGAAAAGGAGCATTCTTCGGAAAGTTAAAATGTCACGTCTTAATTTCAGTTTTCCTAATCAAGATTTGGTAATTGAAGAGTGTTTGCTCATTTAATTCTTAACCTGGCTCACTATACAGTTGAAGACACTAAAGCCCAGGGAAGATTTTTTGCAGTACATAGGTTTCCTGAGTATTTTCTATCAGAATGTCCTTGTTCCCATTATTAGACTGGAAAAAAGAAGTCAGACTGATAAAATTCTATTTGGATGAAATTGACAGCTTTTGGCAAGACGTTTGTAGTATTGACTTAACTATGTGAATTTAGTGTCAGTAACGGAAAACGACCTGTAAAACAAGAACCAAGTACACTGGAAGCCACCTTGCAGGGGGCAACACTGGGTTTGGGTTCAGCCCTGCAACTTGGAGCATTTTAGCTTGGTAACGCTGATCCCCTTTGAGGTGAGTATTGGGCCTGTAATTTGGATTTGAATGAGAAACCGCGGTGTGGCTGCTGGTAAGGTACAACTGACAAATGCGCCAGAGCAAAACAACTCGCAACAAAGCACGTTTGCTGTAAAGTCATAAAGTCCAGCCTTGATAATGTTCAGAGAAATTGATAAAAGATGTGTGATGTAGACATGAGTAGCAAGGACTTGAGAAGAATTCATTCTGAAACTGCTTTGAATATTGGATGTCGTTGATGGGTTGGAAACATATCACCTTGGGAGTGAGGTTTTTTTTTTTAATGGGAGTTCTAGGAGTTGGTAATATCGTGGTCATTATATATAGGCTGAAGGGGTGGCCTGCCCCTCCACACCTGTGGATGTTTCTCTCGTTAGGTGGAACGAGAGACTTGAGAAAAGAAATAAGACACAGAGACAAAGTATAGAGAAGGAAAAAGTGGGCCCAAGGGACCGGCACTCAGTATACAGAGGACCCGTGCCAGCATCGGTCTCTGAGTTCCCTCAGTATTGATAATTATCTTTACCATCTTATGAAAAGGGAAGTGGCAGGATAATAGGATCATCGTAGGGAGAAGGTCACAGTAAGACATATGAATAAAGATCACTGTGACATGAATACGTTTAAGGGAAAATACTGGGCCTTGATATGCATATTCAAACATCTCCATAAACCTTTGTTGTGCATAAAGAGCAGCATTGCCACTAGCACGTCCCACCTTCAGCCCTAAGGTGGTTTTCTCCTTTCTCAGTAAACAGAACATACAATCACCAAGATGTTCCATTGCCCAGGGACTGGCAGGAGACAGATGCTTTTCTCTATCTCAACTGCCAAGAGGCTTTCTTTCCTCTTATACTAGTCCTCCTCAGCACAGACCCTTCACGGGTGTCAGGCTGGGGAACGATTAGGTCTTTCCCTTCCCATGAGGCCATAGTTCAGACTATCATATAGGGAGAAACCTTGGACAATACCTAGCTTTCCTAGGCAGAGGTCCCTGCGACCTTCCACGTGTATGTGTCCCTGGGTACATGAGATTAAGAGAATGGTGATGACTTTTAACCAGCAAGCTGCCTTCAGGCACTTGTTTTTCTTTCTTTTTTTTTTTTTTTTTTTTTTGAGACAGAGTCTCGCTCAGTTGCCCAGGCTGGAGTGCAGTGGCACGATCTCGACTCACTGCAAGCTCCGCCTCCCAGGTTTGCGCCATTCTCCTGCCTCAGCCTCCCGAGTAGCTGGGACTACAGGCGCCCGCCACCTCGCCCGGCTATTTTTTTGTATTTTTTTAGTAGAGACGGGTTTCACTGTGTTAGCCAGGATGGTCTTGATCTCCTGACCTCGTGATCCGCCCGTCTCGGCCTCCCAAAGTGCTGGGATTACCGGCTTGAGCCACCGCGCCCGGCCCAGGCACTTGTTTAACAAAGCACATCCTGCACAGCCCAAAATCCGTTAAACCTTGAGTCACCACAGCACATGTCTCTTGCAAGGACAGGGTTGGGTGTAGGTTAACAGCATCTCAAATACAGAACAAAATGGAGTCGCTTATGTCTACTTCTTTCTATATAGACACAGTAATAGTCTGATCTCTCTTTCTTTTCCCCACAATAGGCTTCACAAGTTACATAATTTGTAGCGGGGACATGGAATAGACATTTCTTCTGTGTCACCCAGAGGTGGTTTCAGGTTTTAAATTATGTATTAACGGTTGTTTTCTTTCCAGACTGCAAAATTCAAAATGGGGCAGAAGGTATAACAGCACTGACAGAAGCTGGCTTTGAGAGGATGAGGTGTGATGCTTATGGTGGAGGTACGTGAGGATTTGCAAGGTTCGGCAAGTAGTCTGTTCCTTTGTCTTGGTGTTTTATTTGATTGATTGTACTTTGTCTTTCAGGGTATGGAGGCTTGGACGATTACAATGGCTATAATGATGGCTATGGATCTGGGTTAGATTTGGAAGAGGTAAGGTAAGAATTGAATTTCTCTGTTGAAGGATGCTTACACTGTTGTTCATCTAGACCTCAATTACTGTTTTTCAGGAATGTCTGATCACAGATACAGGGATGGTGGCTCTACTTTCCAGAGCACAACAGGACACTGTACACATGTGTGGATTATGTTACAGAGCTACTGACAATGAGACATGCATAGATTACCTTACAGAGCTCCTGAGAATGACATTTATAATGTAAGTGTAAGATGAACTCACAAGTCAATATTTCAGTATGGCAGTAAAAGTCTGAGCCTTATTCTATAAAGTGAGCACTGCGTTAGAAATTTTAGTTTTATTTTGTAACATTAGAAAGTTGATTTAATTCTTGGAAATGCCTTGTGTTGTAGTTTTTTTCACCGCTGAATCCTGAGAGAGTACACATTGAAATTGGTCCTGATGGCAGAGTAACTGGTGAGGCAGATGTTGAGTTTGCAGCTCGTGAAGATGCTGTGGCAGCTGTGTCAAAAGACAAAGCAAATATGCGGAAGTGTGATTGAGCATTTGTGGGCTCTTAACAGGTGATTGTGTGACTAACATTTACAATTGAGAAATAGAAAAATAAGGATATTTGAGAAGTTTCCTCTCCAGTAATAGATTAATTCTTGGGGGATGGGGGGCAGTGTGTTGAAGCAGGTTTGGATTTTAAAAATTAGTATAACAGGGATTTGTGATGCGCACATCTTGAAGTATATATCCTTAATTGACAATGTAGATGAATATGTAAAGGCTAGATTTTGGAGTTAAAGTAGATGACCTAAGAGAAGTAGCTAGAATTTTCTTTGCCAAAGTATTTGAAGTTCACAGATCTGCTTGTTTAAAAACTTTATAAAAGTGCTTATCCTGTTTTGTTTCACCAACAAACATTTTCAAACTTTTTTTTTTCTCATTTCAGAACACAGATATGTAGAACTCTTCTTGAATTCTACAGCAGGAGCAAGTGGTGGTGCTTTTGGTAGCCAAATGATTGGAGACATGGGTTTGCGTAAATATCGTTAGTTTCTTTAAAAACCAAAATGTTTATATATGTATAAGTCAATTATAAGTTAAGTTAATCTATTTATTTAATAAGTTTAGCATAACAAATTTAGTCAAAGAGAGCAATTTCTTGATATTTGAATTTTGTATTTGTCTTTCTTAAATCCTTGTGAGTTACGAAGTTCCTTAGGATAGATATTTCAAATCAGATTTAAGTACTCTTGGGGAGGGGACTACAGAGTGAAACTACTTAAATTTTCTGAGTATAAAGGTTAAATCTAAAATAGCAAAACAGGATTAAGATAAATGCGGGCATAATTAGGTGTACTGACATGCCTTTGATACATCAAATTAAGGAGGAAACCCCACTAAATCCAGTCAAGCAGTTTCATAAGATCTTCACAAAATGCCTCTACTTATGGAATCATTTGGAGTTTAGTCCTGCTGAAGTGTATACCATTAGCACTTTGGTTTATCAATATTTGACTGGCTGAAATGATGGATAGAAGGGTAGCCTGGTTATAGACAGTAGGCAGAAGGAGGCGGAGGGGTTATAGTAATATAAGATCAATACTGGAAAATCATAGAGAATTACAAGCCCGGTACCACCAGGTACTACATTACATAAGGAACAAGGTTCTAATGTTTTCTTAACAGCAAACCAGTCCAGTTATGATGGCCCAGCCAGCCAGCAGCTGAGTGGTGATTATGGAGGCGGATGTGTGTGGTGGCCAGAGCAGCATGAGTGGATACGGTAAGCCTGTTTTTGTTTTTTTAATATACTTAGAATAAGTTTTAGGCAGATTTCTTTAGTTGGGAAGATGCAGGCTCCTTTTTGGTGAAATCGGGTTATTACATGTATGCTTTCAATCCAAATGTAACTATTTTTACTAGCTTAATTTTCGGAAACAATCATTGGGAGGGGGAAGTATTTTGTGAATTAAAAACTAGTCATTGCAGCTGGCTGGGAATAGTGGCTCACGCCTGTAATCCCAGCACTTTGGGAGGCCGAGGCAGGTGGATCACGAGGTCAGGAGATCGAGACCACCCTGGCTAACATGGTGAAACCCCGTCTCTACTAAAAATACAAAAAAATTAGCCAGGCGTGGTGGTGGGCACCTGTAGTCCCAGCTGCTGGGGAGGCTGAGGCAGGCGAGTGGCGTGAATCCAGGAGGCGGCGCTCGCAGTGAGCAGAGATCACATCACGCCACTGCACTCCAGCCTGGGCGACAGAGCGAGACTCTATCTCAAAAAAAAAAAAAAAAAAGAAGAAAACTAGTCATTGCAACTTTGGTGGAGTACTGTCGAGCCAGAAAATATCTGCCTTCATTTATTAAAACGTTAAATAAAATTGTTTGCTTTTTTGTCTTTTGGTTAGCATTAAATCAATTTTAGATGGAGGGAGGATTTGAAATAGTAGAATGGTGGTTGGGTTCAGGACCATATGTATTAGTCAGTTAACCTAGGATTGGCTTTATTTATTTTTTTTCAATTGGTCTAAAGAATGGTGATTTTGGTATTATAATCTTACCCCACAAAATCCTTTTGCAGACCAAGTTTTACAGGAAAACTTAAGTGATTTTTCAATCAAACATTGCATAGGTAAATATTTTCTCAAAAAATATAATTTAAATTCCCAATAGCAAATATTGATATGTTGTAATAATATTTTCTATAGCAGTCAATGCCTCTGACTTAACTCCATGGAGGCTGCCATTTGGGCACAGTGAGTTGCCTTAGTCCAACTTGGTTGTCACACTTCCTGCCCACCATGAATAGGAAAAGCAAGAGACAGGAGTTCTCCTGTGTTTCCTTTTCCCAAATGCCATTTGAGGGACACATTGTGAATGTTTATGTTAAATGTTTTAAAAAGATGCCTTGTTTAGCTTTAAAAATATGAAGTAATTTTGCAATTTTTGAAAAATACTAGTTTTCCTTTAAACTTAATTGTTCACGTTGATCCTAAAGAATCCGTTAAAATGGTAGCACAAGAGTCTGGCAAGTTGGTACTGCAGAGAAAAGGGGTTAATTGAGGCTTGTTTGGAGTCGGGATTCCCCTTTCCCAAACATGCGTCTCACCACTTGGACAGCAGCCATTTGTACTTGTATACTTTTTAAACTTTTTCTTGGAATACTATATTTTATTTGACTGGTAGTCTGACATTACTCCTAACTTGTCAAATTGATCTCTTTGCAGGTAACCAAGGAGCAATGAACAGCAGCTACTACAGTAGTGGAAGCCGTGCATCTATGGACGTGAATGGAATGGGAGGGATGTCTGGCATGTCCAGTGTGCGTGGGGGATGGGGAATGTAATTGATCGATCCTGATCACTGACTCTTGGTCAACTTTTTTTTTTTTTTAATTTTTTTTTTTTTTTTTTGAGACGGAGTCTCGCTCTGTCGCCCAGGCTGGAGTGCAGTGGCGCAATCTCGGCTCACTGCAAGCTCCGCCTCCCGGGTTCATGCCATTCTCCTACCTCAGCCTCCCGAGTAGCTGGGACTACAGGCGCCCACCACTGCGCCCGGCTAATTTTTTTCTATTTTTTAGTAGAGACGGGGTTTTTTAAAGAAAAAAAAAACTTCAGTTTAACAGTTTCTGCAATACAAGCTTGTGATTTACGCTTACTCTAAGTGGAAATCAGGATTGTTATGAGGACTTAAGGCCCAGTATTTTTGAATATAGTACTATCTACGATGTAACAGTGAAGCTGAGTAAACTCAAGTTAGTTATAGGATATACTTAAGCAGTAAGCGTATTTAGGTAAAAGCAGTTGGATTATGTTAAATGTTGCCCTTTGTCACCTTACATTGAACACTGGATGCATGTTGAAAGACATGCTTTTATTTTTTTGTAAAACTCAATATAGGAGCTGTGTCTACAATTAAAAGTGAAACATTTTTGGCATGTTTATTAATTCTAGTTTCATTTAGTAACCTGTGAGGCACATAAGTTTAAGCCTTTTTTTTTTTTTTTTTAAGTTAATGGGAAAAATTTGGGGGCCGAGTGCAGTGGCTCAAGCCTGTAATCCCAGCACTTTGGGAGGTCGAAACGGGTGGATCACGAGGTCAGCAGATCAAGACCATCCTGGCTAACACGGTGAAACCCCGTCTCTACCAAAAAATACAAAAAACTAGGTGCGGTGGCTCGCATCTTTAATTACAGCACTTTGGGAGACTGAAGCTGGTGGATGGCTTGAGCCCAGGAGTTCAAGACTAGCCTGGGCAATATGGTGAGACCCCCCCTCTCTAAAAAAAAAATTAAAAAAAACGTAAAAAAAAAAATACAAAAAACTAGCCGGGCGAGGTGGTGGGCGCCTGTAGTCCCAGCTACTCGGGAGGCTGAGGCAGGAGAATGGCGTGAACCCAGGAGGCGGAGCTTGCAGTGAGCTGAGATCCGGCCACTGCACTCCAGCCTGGGCCACAGAGCGAGACTCTGTCTCAAAAAAAAAGAAAAAAAAGAAAAATTTGAGATGCAATACCAATACTTTAGGATTTTGGTCTTGGTGATTTTGGTCTTGGTGTTTGTATGAAATTCTGAGGCCTCGATGTAAATCTTTCATTGTAGTGTGATTTCTTTTTAGGTATATTGCGCTAAGTGAAACTTGTCAAATAAATCCTTTTAAAAACTGCACTGTGTCTCATCTGTGCTTCAGTGCCATGTGAACTGAGTCTTGGTGTTCTGTGCTCACATGGGGCCCAGGGCCACATCTCTGGCTGTGGCAGAGCAGCTTGGCAGTTGAGGCTGTTGTATAGATGTCTCCAGCTCACAGATGGTTCCCTCCCCTCCCTCCTGAGGAGGAGTTCACAGATGGTTCCTTCCTCCCGCTCCTGAGGAGGAGTTCACAGATGGTTCCCTCCCTGCCTCCCGAGGAGGAATCCAACTCTTGTCTCAGGCTGGATTGCAGTGGTGTGATCTCAGCTCACCTGTAATCTTCACCTCAGGCTGAAGCCATTCTCCTGCCTCAGCCTCCCAAGTAGCTGGGGTTACAGGCGCCCGCCATCACTCCAGGCTAATTTTTTTGTATTTTTAGTAGACACTGGGTTTCACAATGTTGGCCAGGCTGGTCTCCAACTCCTGACCTCATGTGAGCTGCCCACCTCGGCCTCCCAAAGTGCTGGGATTCTAGACTTGAGCCACTGTGCCCAACCTTCACAGATGGTTTTCATATTGAGGTTTTGAATTTTGTATTTTTGGCTCATTCCTAAAAATTCCACTTGGAAGCAAAATTCCATGTAAATCTCCTGAGGTAAAATGATGGATGGTGGTTGAGAGCTAATAGGACTAGTTGAAATGAACTCTAAATATATCCCCGTTTTGGTAGTTTGGAGCTCCAACGTGATGCTAGAAGTATTCAAGCTGCTTTAAAGTAGTCCTGAAAAGGGTGGTCCCAGAGTTCCTTCAGTAGATGCTTAGGGGCACTGCAGTTTGGGAACTGAATGCTACTCTTTCATCCCATTAGATTCAAGTCCCTGATAATGAAATTAGAATGTAGTGTCCGAGCTAGGCTGTCACATAGGCTTGTGCCCTTTAAAGCAAAGTAGATAAGCTTTCTCTTTCCTGTGACTACACTGAAGCTTTTCTTGAGTTTGTTGTTGGGTTAGGGCTAGGTAGGGTGGACAGAGTGGCTTAGTATCGGTCATTTCTAACCATCTGCCCACAGGAGCAGTGCATGCAGGAGACATGGAGGGCTTTGCAGATCCTACCTTCCTTGCCCTACCAGATTGCCCTACTAGGACTGGACACTACCAGAGGGAAGGGTCTAGAATGTGTATTGTTGGTTTTGTCTTCAGCAGGTCTAGAGAGAGCAGCAGTTTTCAGTGGGGAGGCAGTGTTGAGAGTTGTTGAGCTGTGTTCTAAGCCTGGTTACTGCCCTTGAGATCTTGTGTTAATAGAGTTTGGTATTGAAGCCCAGTATTGAGAAGGCTTGAGGGTTCCTTCTCTGGGTCCTTTAGTTAACTGTGGTGCATTTAGGGATAAAGCTTGCCCTGTCAGAGAAGGGACTAGAACTAGGAACTCGGAGTAAGGTTAAACTAAATCCAGAGCCGTATGGCTTTTAAGAAGTGAGTCTAGGCCAGGCACGGTGGTTCATGCCTGTAATTTCAGCACTTTGGGAGGCTGAGGTGGGCGAATCACCTGAGGTCAGGAGTTTGAGACCAGCCTGGCCAACGTGGTAAAACCCTGTCTCTACTAAAAAATACAAAAATTAGCTGGGTGTGGTGGTGCACACCTGTAATCCCAGCTACTGAGGCAGGGGAGAATCGCTTGAACTTGGGAGGCAGAGGTTGCAGTGAGCCAAGATCACGTCGTCGTACTCTAGTCTGGGCGACAAGCAAAATTTCTGTCTCAAAAAAAAAAAAAAAAGTCTAGAAGCATTATAGTTCTTTGGAATCTTGTGCTCCATAGCTTGTTTGCAGTGACTTAACCTCCTGACATTGTCAGTTGGAATCTGCATTTTAAACAAAATTCTGACCACTCACCCCTACCTCAGTTGACTTGGGAAGTGCTGTCTTAGAACATCTATCCTTCGTTTCTCAGGCTGGGTAAAGGTGGTATGGCACCAGAACAGAGACTGGAGATTCCAAAGTTAGGGCTTGGAATATGTTTGAATTTCTGAGTAGGGAAGTTATCTTGACCAAATATTGCCAACTTTGAAAATGGTATGATAAATTTTCACTTAAAAACAAAGTGTCAGGCACAGAGATGGGAACCTCCTGCATGTTTTGATTGAGCTGAACAGAACAGAACAGACTTGAAGTAGGGGGAGTGATGGATTATTCTGCTTTTGTGTGTGCAGAAGAGAGCTCAGACTCAAATGAACTGACTTGCCTAAGGCTGCCCAGCAAGTTAGGGGTCCAAACTGGGTGTATTGAAAAGGCATAGGCCGGGTGCGGTGGCTCATACCTGTAATACCAGCACTTTGGGAGGCCGAGGCAGGCGGATCATGAAGTCAGGAGATCGAGACCATCCTGGCTAACACGGTGAAACTCCATCTCTACAAAAATACAAAAAATTAGCCAGGTGTGGTGGCGGGCACCTGTAGTCCCAGCTACTCGGGAGGCTGAGGCAGGAGAATGGCGTGAACCCAGGAGGCAGAGGTTGCAGTGACCCGAGATCACACCACTGTACTCCAGCCTGGGCAACAGAGCGAGACTCTGTCTCAAAAAAAAAAAAAAAAGAAAAAGGCACAGATGTCATATATGCCAGTTGGGGGTAGTGAGTGATAGGGAGTTTTTTCTGAAAGTTTGGCCCTGTATGAGATGCAGCTGCTACAGTGAGGTGAGGGAAGGGGAGGGCTGCCAATGTGCTTCCCTAATAGGGTTGGAAACCTGCTAGGACATGCTTTGGAGCAGGGCAGACCTCGTCTTGAAGTCTGGCCGCACAGTCCTAAGCTGTATAGGATGGAGGGTGAATCCTTGAGCCTTGCCCAAGCTGCCATCTTTTCCATCTTTAGAGTGGTCTGAGGGAGTGAGTGGCAGAGGAGGAATCTCAGTTGAGGGTGCCATGCAAGCATCTACCAGGGCTGACCAGGTCGTGGAGGAGCCTGCTTCGTGGGAAGAGCCCGGAGGAGGGGTGGGATCCTGAGGCCTGGATTTGGTGGGAAGGGAAGGTAGGGTCGAGGACAAGGTGTATGTATAGAGGTGAAGGACTGACTGCTGGCTGTCTGGACTTGACAACGCTGTTATCTCTACTGTTATCTCTACCCAAAGAGATCCCCGGGCCATTGGCTCTTTGAAGGGGGCTTCTCTGAGGGAGAGACTGGAAGCCAGTGCTAGCACTGCATTTGAAATGTAAAAAATGGCTGCCTGGCAAGTGCCTTTCCACAGGTGTCTCTATCTGTAACCTATCAAACTCCCAATGATGTAAACTACTCTTGCACTTTGGTGACAGACTTGGGGTCACTTCCTCTGCCTGTTGATGGCAGGCTGACCCTGCAAACTGCCCTTGGCTCACCAGGCACAGCCCTGCAGGCTCTAGGGTAGCACCAGCAGCCTCCTGCTCACACTGGGCTGGGGAACAAGGGGTGCGCTGAGTCCTCCTCCAGTAGTAGGCTGGAGGTGAGGATGTGGTGGGCTCTTTGGAAGCTGACACAGGATTCTGCATGTGCCAGAGTGAAAAATAAATGATTTTATTGCAGGGCCAACGACAGGTAGTCACAGGGCATGGAATGGCAGATCTCTTGACTGAAGCAGAGAAGGCACGCTGACAGACCCCATGTGTGTCAAATGCTGTGCACAAATCAGGTTTTTAGAAGGGAGGTGGGAGAGGAAAACTACTCACTAGCAGAAATGAACCGCTGTAAAATAGGTTAAATTCTTTGAAAAGTGAAAAATGATAGTAGCAAAATCATGAAGTTATATCTGAACCAGAGCCGTGATGTAACCAAGTACGACGGAAGTTTCCATCCAGAGGAGTTAATTCCGAACAAATCACGGAAAGGTGAGAGCTTCTGGTTCCAGCACACTATCTTCTGGAGTGCCAGTGGCTGGGCAAGAAATTTGATTTTTTCCTTTGATTCTCTTGGGAAAGAACACATTTCTCAAGCCCCTGGTTGGCCCCTGGAGACCCACAGGGTTTGGCACTGTCGGTGAGGCTGTGTTCCTGAGGATGGATGCATAAGGGTCTTTTTTTTTTTTTTTTTTTTTTTGAGTCTCTGTCATCCAGGCTGGGCTGCAGTGGCACAATCTCGGCTCACTGCAACCTCTGCTGCCCGGGTTCAAGCGATTCTCCTGCCTCAGCCTCCCAAGTAACTGGGATTATAGGCGCCTGCCACCGTGCCTGGTTAGTTTTTCTATTTTTTTAGTAGAGATGGGGTTTCACCATCTTGGCCAGGCTGGTCTTGAACTCCTGACCTCGTGACCCACCCGCCTTGGCCTCCCAAAGTGTTAGGATTATAGGCATGAGCCACCGCGCCTGGCCTAAGGGTCTTTTTAAGACAAAAAGTTTACTTTTGCTGTACCTCACTAAGCCAGTGAGCTGCTAGTCCATGTTACAGGAAGAGTCTGGTTCGTTCTCTTTGCTGCATTCCAAGGGGGTGGGAGTGGGTCTTTCACTTTCTAAACAGGTTCCCTGGGTCCTAATAAGACACCGAGATGAGCACCTGTGCAGCCTCTGCTTCTGTGACTCCACAGATGGGGACAGCCAGGCCTTGCAGACACATGTCATCTCAAAGGCAGCCTCAGGACATGGTTTCTAGCTCTGAGCTTACTGTGAGGCACTGCCTGAAACTTGGGGGGCAGGTGGTGGGGTGAGGATAGGGGTAGCTGTGTCTTCCTCTTTTCCACAGAGGTAGGCTATTGATGGGAATAGACAGAACATGGCTGTGGCAGGAAGGGAGGTGGCGCTGGTAGTATTTCCTTTAGCTCCCAGTTTTGCTTATACCCAACTCTTCCCCTACCCAGCTGGTCTTGGTGAGACTGTTAATAAGGCCCTGTCAACCCTGGACCCAAGGGTGAGCCCAGGACCTTGTTTCCAGAACCTAAAAGGCAGGGGCAAGCACCCTGCCTGGATCACCAGTGATTTTTGGTGACCTACTGCCCTATAAGTTCCCCATAGATTCTGTTTTTGCCTAAGTTGGGCCAGATTTTGGTCCTGCCGCATAGAATTTTCAATGACACTCCCCTGGAGCAGCTCTGCACACAAGGAGCCCCATCTCCCCAAAATTCATTGTCAATCACTGAAAGGATGTGCTGGAGACCAAGGGCCTATGACTGGCCAAGGCCTCCCAGAAAGAGGTTGCCAGGATGGAAAGCCATCTGCACAGGCAAGCAGGAGAGGTGGGGCTGCCCATCTGCCAACCAGTGAGCACAGTCACAGGGCAGTGAGCCTGGTCTGATGCGGGCTTCTGGAACCAGAGAAAGGGGAATCTCAGCGGGCAATGACTCAGGGCACTGGGAGGGTGGGTGGAGCCCCCACATACATTTCTCTGGGAAACGGAGAACTCCTTTTCACACTGCCTACAGTGCATCGCTTCGTCATCTTTCAGCCAGGCATGGCCCTGAACAGGAAAGGACACTTTAGAATCTACTTTCTGTCTAAGCCCCTGATGAGTGGATAGCTGTGTTCTGGCTGCATCCATTGTCCCTCATAGCACCTGTTTCCTAGTGAGGCACTGTTTTTTCTCCATCAGATGTGGCTTCACAGCACTGTCATCAAGGGGCCCTTTTCTGGTCTGGCCGCAGCCACAGCCAGGATTCCTGCGTCCTAGCTCCGTGCTCCACCTCCTGGCCTCTGCAGGCTGCCCTGGGGCCTCAAGGCAGTCTCCAGCATCCGCTCACTCAGGCGCACTCCCACTTTCAATGAGTTCCCTTTGGCTGAAGTAAGCAGAGTGAGCTTCTAGTGCCTGCAACCCTAGACCCTGCCGGAGACACTGGTCAAAGTGACTAGCTGAACTGGCAGGTGGGGGAGAAGGGCCAAATCTGAGTGAGACTGGCACACTTGCTGACGCTGATCCCTGTGGAGAGACAGAAGGTGATGGACGGTGGGCACCGTGTCCCACAGGCCTAAGGAAGTCCTTCTCTATGCGGGCCAAAACCCTGATTCTTGAACAGCCCTGGGGAGCGGACGGACTCCATTCCACAGGGGAGGCGGCCGAGGCTTTGAAAGGTGGCTCTTGGGAGGGCTTTCTCAGAGAAAAGCAGCACCTGTGATTTATTCAGGCTTAGGGACTGGAGTATTCCAGAGAAGTCAAAGGCATGAGGTACTTTTCTGACCTGTTAGCATCTGCTGGATGTGATTTTCTTGCTGACAAACAGATCCTCATGACTGAGCTTGAGTCACATACCCTTGGGGCTGCCAGTGTGTGCCCAGGACATTCATCCTGACATCAAAGAGCTCTGGCGGCTCTAGAGTCCTGTTTTATGATTTTTATCCTTCCTCTAATGCTGTGAAACTGATGTTACCTAGAAGTCCAGGCTGCTGTTAGTTGCTGCCCCTGACCTGGCACTTGGAAGTTAGATGCCCAGAGACATTAGGGTCCCTGCTCTGCACCACGTGGAAGAGTGTGGAAAGGGACTGCTTTTGCATTGCTGCCATGGCACAGCTGAGGCCATAGGGTGGACGCTCCTGCAGGCAAGGCCATCTTGAAGGCCAGGCTACCATGACCCTGAATGTCTGCCTCCTCTCCCATACTCTCTGCCCTGCAGCTCAGCCTGGCACTCGCACCCGCACCTGCACCAGGCCACCTGCAAGCTGCTGCTCTTCAGTGGAATGTGCCATTCTGCCCTCTCCATAAGGGTGAGCAAACCTGACCCAACTCCGGGCTTGGCTTGAGTGGTCCCTAGCAAAGGCACAGAGCACTGCAGTGGGGCTGGCTGGCCTCTGGCCCTCACTTCAACAGAAGGGCCTGTTTTTCTTTTCTTTTCTTTTTTCTTTTCTTTTCTCTTTTCTTTTGAGACGGAGTCTCACTCTGTCGCCCAGGCTGCAGTGCAGTGGCGCGATCTCGGCTCACTGCAAGCTCCGCCTCCCGGGTTCACGCCATTCTCCTGCTTCAGCCTCCCTAGTCGCTGGGACTACAGGTGCCCATCACCATGCCCGGCTAACTGTTTTGTATTTTTAGTAGAGATGGGGTTTCACCGTGGTCTCTATCTCCTGACCTGGTGATCCGCCTGCCTCAGCCTCCCAAAGTGCTGGGATTACAAGCGTGAGCCACCGCGCCCGGTCAGCCTGTTTTTCACTGTTAAAATATATCCGCGGGTCTCTCTTCTCTGCCACTTGCTTCCTCCTTTAAGAATACCCATCAGGCCTATTTTCAAAGCTGATGGCAGAAGAACTGGAGTCAGAAGACTTAGGTTCAGCTTTGGTCCTGCCACCTGTCAGCATCGCCCTCAGCTGAGGGGCACATTTCTGAGCAGTGTTTGGTTCTCTGTAAATACGTCATCACCACCACTGCCTCAACCACACACCCTCACACCTGACTGTTGGGATACTTAAACGTAGGAGCACACAGCCCATCAGTGCAAGCTGACAGCGAAGTGGTTCTTAGCAAGCCAGTACCTTCAGTGCCTGGTTCACTTCTTTTACATTTCCATCTTCAGCTTGAACCTATGGGAAAAAAGGCCATTTCACAGCAGTGAGAGAGTGTGAGGCTCTGAATCCCTAACACGGCTGACTCCCATGACTAGCTTTGTGAGGATAACGGACTTGTGAGGAGATCCAGAATATGAGTTGTTAAGATGCCTTCCGCCTCTGTACAATCCCAGAGTCGCCTCATCACACTGGCTCCCGTCTGCTGAGGGCTGCGGCTGAGCCTGGGACTACATCTGGCACAAGAACACAACGCTTAGCCTGCAGGGGCTCAAAACCACTTTGAGGGAGGCTGAGGCCAGAGGATGGCCTAAGGCTATAAGTCCAAGACCTGGCCCTGTTCTGCGCTAGTCTCTACCGCTCTCCCCAGCAGGAACCTGAGTCTGCAGGCTTCTCCCTGGCCTCCATTCTGCTGCCTGCTGTCTGGAAGGAGCAGGCTCAGAGGGCACACCCATTTGTTCTTGCTCCATTCTTGTTAGTGTCAGAAGAATTCTTTTGTTTACTTAAGAGACAGGACTGAACATGGTCTAAATGGGCAGAATTAAACCAAATAAAATGAAGAAGTTTGTGCAATTTGGGGAAACACTCTGACCTTTTTTTTTTGGCAATGGGGTCTCGCTCTGTTGCCCAGGCTGGAATGCAGTGGTGCAATCATGGCTCACTGCAGCCTTGACCTCCTGGGCTCAAGTGATCCTCCCACTTCAGCCTCCCAAGTAGCTGAGACTACAGGTGCGTGCTATCATGCCTGGCTAATTTTTGTATTTTTTGTAGAGGTAGGGTTTCACCATGTTGCCCAGGCTGATCTTGAACTCCTGACCTCAAGTGATCCGCCTGCCTCGGCCTTCCAAAGTGCTGGGATTATAGGCCTGAGCCTCTTTCCTTTCTCTCTCTTTCTTTCTTTCCTTCCTTCCTTCCTTCCTTCCTTCCTTCCTTTTGTTTGAGATGGAGTCTCGCTGAGTCGCCCAGGCTGGAGTGCAGTGGGATAATCTCGGCTCACTGCAACCTCTGCTTCCTGGGTTCAAGCGATTCTCCTGCCTCAGCTTCCCAAGTAGCTGGGATGACAGGCACCTGACACCACTCCCGGCTTATTTTCTTGCACTTGTACTAGAGATGGGGTTTCACCATATTGGCCTGGCTGGTCTTGAACTCCTGACCTCAAGTGATCCACCTGCCTCGGCCTCCCAAAGTGCTGGAATTACAGGCGTGAGCCACCATGCCCAGCCTGGCCTGAGTCTTTCTTAAAAACTGAGATTAGTCTGAACTATCATCAGACTAATCTAAGTGACAAAATGGCAGGTCTCTGGGAAACACAGGCTAGACTTCTAAGGGAGGGATTAGAAAACAGCATAAGGGCATTTAGAAAAATCTCTGTGGCTTTTACTAAAGATTGGGAGGCAGCTCCTTCCCTTCTGGGTCCGGCTACAGAAATAGGAAATAGGCCAGCAGATTGACAGGATCAGAAGAGGTTGCCCAGATGGACAGACCTTGGGAAGCCAGGTAAAGATGGCAAACTGAATATACAAGAACTCTGGGAAACACAATTTAGGAAGAATCCAGATGTTCCCAAGATAATGAAACTGGAAAACTGTTCCTGAAGCTAATGTAGGGTCTGCGAAGAGGCTTTGCCATATCTGTCATCCAGTATAGGCTTGCAAGAGGAAGAAGGGAAGAGGGGAGAGAGCACAAAAGCAACTCCTCAGGTAGCCCTGTCTGGGTTTGCATACAACTGATACTGTGATACCCACAGCACTCTCTGGGAGGGAATGGTGACCAGGCAGCCTCACACTGGGATTCGGAAGCTAGGTGAGCCAGTAGCGCCAGGTGGCTACAAAGTGCAACAATACATTTTTTTGTTTCTGAGACAGAGTTTCACTCTTGTTGCTCAGGCTGGAGTGCAATGGCGTGATCTCGGCTCACTGCAACCTCTGCCTCCCAGGTTCAGCAATTCTCCTGCCTCAGCCTCCTGAGTAGCTGGGATTACAGGCACACTCCACCATGCCTGGCTAATTTTATATTTTTGGTAGAGATGGGGTTTCTCCATGTCGGTCAGGCTGGTCTCAAACTCCCGACCTCAGGTGATCCACTCACCTCAGCCTCCCAAAGCGCTGGGATTACAGGCATGAGCCACCACACCTGGCCACAATGATACATTTTAAAGATTAGAGACCATCCACAGTTTCAAGGTCTATGGTCCACTAGGAGGGGACCTATGACACTGCCTTGCTGTCCATCCAATGTAAAGAGGAAAACACTGGCTGCAAACCCCAGAAGCCAGCTCCACACCAGCCTCTGTTCCACGTCTGCTTCTAGTGAGTGCTCTTGGGATGCCCTCACAGCTGGCCTATGCTGTAAGCATGGGGACAGGCACTGGGCCTTGCTTCACTCCCTGGGGGTTGGGAAGGAACAGGGGCCAGAGCACGGCAAGTTGACAGGCCAGAGCAGCACAGGGCACTCAGCTGAGTCAGTGGCAGGCAGGGCGGAGGGTGGGAGGGGAGGGAGTGGTGGCCATGGGCTAGTCTAGAAAGGTAAGGGGCGTAGGAGAGATGGCAAGTGGACAGCACCTGCATCTGGGAGTGAACAGACCACATTCCCACCAGATATATCAGATTCCTTGACCAGCTACTTTTTTTTTTTTTTTTTTTGAGACTGATGCTTTTGTCACCCAGGCTGGAGTGCAATGGCGCAATCTCAGCTTACTGCAATCTATGCCTCCCGGGTTCAAGTAATTCCGCTGTCTCAGCCTCCTGAGTAGCTGGGATTACAGGTGCCTGCCACCATGCCTGGCTAATTTTTGTATTTTTAGTAGAGACCGGGTTTCACCATGTTGGCCAGGATGGTCTCGAACTCCTGACCTCAGGTGATCTGCCCACCTCAGTATCCCAAAGTGATGGGATTACAGGCATCAGCCACTGTGCCTGGCCTATTTTCTTAATAGTACTAGACTCTACAAATTTCCAGACTGTGAGAAAAATTCTAAGGCTGCACACATCTATACGCTAGTGTGTTTCGAGCTGATTCTCATTTTGGTCTCCATGTGTGGACCTTTTCTGGTCAAATATATGCAGTGCTGGACCTGAGCCCAGGCTGTGCTGAGGTCGTGAGCCCCATCTCCTTGGTCATGATGCTTATGTCAGGCATGGGTACTCGGTAGCAGAGAATCAACCTCGGGTGATCTTGGGAACTATGCAGAAAGAAGAGGGACTTTGTTCCTCTGATAGGTGTTTTTGCTGAGTGCTGTTTTGCCCCTACAAGGTCCAGACCCATCTGTGAGGTAGACAGGATAGCAGAGGTAGGAGACAGAGATCGATTCCTGATGGCTGCTTTTGCTTAAACCACTTTGAGTTGGATTTCTGTTACTTGCAACCATGAGTCCTGACTCAAGGAGAAAAAGCTACCCACTGTTGAAAATGCACTCATCACATAAATGGACAAGTTCCACAATCCGCAGTGTGATCTACCCCAAGGCCCAGGTGTCCAGAGCAACGTGTCTAGACTGGGACACCAAGGAGGGGAGCTGTCAAGTCAGAGGGGAGCAGAACTACCAGGGTCTGCATCCCATCAGCACCTGCAGCAGACAGATGGACTCTGGCAGATACAGTGGCCAGTTCCCCGAAAGGAAGGGGGCTGTACTGCGCAAGGCCGGTGAGTGCACCTCTACCATGCCAGGCTTCCATTCTCAAACCAGCCACGCTCCCTCTGGCCTGACTGTAGGCTGACCAAGCAATCCTCTCATTGCCCATCTGTTCCCTAAGGCCCTGGATATGAAGCTAAGCAATAGGAGTGTCCTGGTCACCAGGAATGAACGTACTTGATGAATTAACTAAGAGCTGACTGACATCCCCGTATGGTTAGCAGAAATCAGTCCTGGGTCCTTCTGAGACCTGGCTTCCTGAGAGCTCATCTGTGAACAGTGGACTGGACTCCTAAATGGCCCACCCTCCTTTCGCCAAAAGGAGGTAGGTTTGGGGCCTGAGGGACGTGGTGGGTAGACTGGTGTGCCTGCAGTTGCAGACGAGGGGAGTGGGGTTCTTACTGGCTGAGGTGCAGGCCCGTTTCCTGGAGAGGTTGTTCCTGCTCCTCACAGATCTTCTGCAGCTCTGCCTTCTCGTCCTGATGCTCTTGCAACTCCTAAAATGAACAAACCAACCAGAAGCTGGATAGAGGATTACACTGTCCTTTTTTTTTTTTTTTTTTTTTTTTTTGAGACAAGAGTCTTGCTCTGTCGCCAGGCTGAAGTGCAGAGTCACGATCTCGGCTCACTGCAACCTCCGCCTCCTGGGTTCAAGTGATTCTCTTGCCTCAGCCTCCCAAGTAGCTGGGACTACAGGCGCATGCCACCACACCTGGCTAATTTTTCTATTTTTAGTAGAGATGGAGTTTCACCATGTTGGCCAGGATGGTCTCAAATTCCTGACCTCGAGATCTGCCTGCCTCTGCCTCCCAAAATGCTGGGATTACAGGCATGAGCCACTGTACTGGCCTTTTTTTTTTTTTTTTTTTTTTTTTTAAGATTTAGCAACCAGAGCAACAAGCAGATCAGAATGTTTTTCCCTTTTTGTTTTTTGGTTTTTTTGAGATGGAGTCTAGCTCTGTCACCCAGGCTGGGGTGCAGTGGAGCCATCTCGGCTCACTACAAGCTCTATCTCCTGAGTTCAAGTGATTTGTAGATGGCAGTGAGAAGTCAGATGGTGGAGATAGAATGTGGAGATAGAAGGGAAGCAGAATGGTTACCGAATGACTTGGGAGTAAAAGGGAAGTTCTGAATGAGAGGTTTAGAGAAAGGTGGAAGGAGTCTGGTAGACATTTAGCAATTCATCTGCATTTTGGTCCATTTCCACTCATGGTAAGACCTAGAATTTTCTCTGTTAAACCTTTTCAGACCAAGTAGTGGAATGGTCAATTCTCTTGGGTTTGGGGAACATGGAGCAATCAAGACTGGTTTCAGCATGTTGAGAAGATGATTGAGGTAATGTTTTTTCTTTTCTTTTCTTTTCCTTTCTTTCTTTCTTTCTTTCTTTTTTTTTTTTTTGAGACAGAGTCTCGCACTGCTGCCAGGGCGGCAGTGCAATGGCGTAATCTCAGTTTAATGCAACCTCTTCGCCTCCCAAATTCAAGCGATTCTCCTGCCTCAGCCTCCTGAGTAGCTGGGATTACAGGTGTGCACCACCATGCCTGGCTAACTTTTTGTATTTTTAGTAGAGACAGGGTTTCACTATGTTGACCAGGCTAGTCTCGAACTCCCGACCTTGTGATTCACCTGCCTCAGCTTCCAAAGTGTTGGAATTACAGGCGTGAATGATTGAATAATTGGAGAGTGTCTCTGTCTGACTCTCACCATACTGACAACAATGAAGCCTAGAGAGAAGACCAGCACTGGAGAACTTTGTGCAGTCCCTGTGGAAGAGCAAATGACTCTCACTGCTCTCTTTTACAGTGGTCAGACCACTCACTCTTGACTACTGGTTTTCAGTGGACCCCAACTGACTGACATTCTGAGAAGATTAATTGTTGTCACAATGACAGTGTAAACCCTGCTGCAAGTACCAAGAGAGGTGGGTAATCTGGAATAGAAAAGACTTCTAGGGGAGGTAGAGGTGAGAGTATTGTTTTAGGGGGCCTTACAGCATGGAATCACCACCAGTGAATGGAGGTAAAGAGAAGTATTTTAACAAAGAAAAAAAATTTTTTTGAGACAGGGTCTTTGTCACTCAGGCTGGAGTACAGTGGTGTGATCACAGCACACTGCAGCCTCAACCTGTTGGATTCAACTGATCCTCCCACTTTAGCCCCTGAGTAGCTGGGACTATAGGCGTAAGCCACCAGGCTTGTCTAATTTTATTTTTTGTAGAGACAGGATCTCACTATGTTGGCCAGGCTGGTCTTGAACTCCTGTCCTCAAGCAATCCTCCCACCTGGGCCTCCCAAAGTGCTGGAATTACAGGTGTGAGCCACTGTGCCTGGCAGAATTTTCTATTAGACAAAAGCTGTCTGAAGATGAAGTAGGCAGCTTTGAAAAAGAATGAATTTCCCATTGTTTAGGGCATTCGAGCAGAGGCTTGGTGATCCCTTTACTGATATGTTGCAGAGCAATTTCCAGAACTTAGTTTAACTGGCTGGCTGAACTATATGATTTTGAAGAATCCTTCCAACTATAAGGTTTTTAATTTGTTTTGTTTTTTTAGGAGATGTGGTTTTGCCATGTTGCACAACTAATGAAGTTCATCTAATTTTGCCACTGGATGCATTATGACACTCTGCCTGTTTTAAATGAATGTATTAAATGAATCAAGCTCATTATGAAACCAGTAAAATTTTCTTCTACGAAACTTATCATATAACACAGACATTAAAGATGGGAGATTATTCTCTAAAATAGTTGACCTGCATTTTTCTCCCCAGTAGTAACTGCTTTTTGTGACAACTTTAGTTATTGATTTATCTTTCCTAATGTAGTCTATTCTGTAACGAGAAAACTGTTGTCTTGAGGCAGCTTAATGATCTGAGCTTAGGAGTCAGACACAAGTTGGAATTCCAATTCGAAATCCTTCGTAGCTGTGTGATGGAGCAAGTCACCAGATTCCTCTGAATTGGTTTTCTCGTCTGTAAAAGGGAGATAGTAATGATGTCTCCCTTACAGGATTGTGGTGAGGCTTGGGGATGATCTATCAAAAGTGCCCAATGTAGGCCTGAGCAACCCCACTGTGGGCACGGCTGTGGAATGGCTTCAGGTCTTAAAAAAAAAATGCCCAAGGCAGGAGGTACCTAATATTATTTTACATATATATGCATGTATTTTAATATATTTTATAGTGACAAAACTTGCTTGATAGGTAAATACATGGCCCACTATACAGGTCCCCTGTTTTTGTCAGGTTGTCAGGAATTCCTCCATTACAGATTTAGTCCTTTGGGAAGGTTATAGGATGTATCTGCCATCAAAATCCAGGTATGCCACGGGGAGGTATTATGCCTTTAACTAACAAGTTTTCAGTTGATAGCTTATAAGTAGGAATAAAATATACAAAATATGGGCTTATTGCAGACATTCATATAACATTCATCCTCTCATCTGAGATTTCAGACTCCTAGGAATCTCTGGCATAGCTAGGTTTTTTGCAAAGTATTTTCATTATTTCAAAAATTCTAATATAAATTGTACTCATTTCCTTTGCCTTACTCTAACTCCTTGCTAGCTAGAAGATCATTCCTTTCCAAATAGTTGAAATTACACCAGCTCAGTAATGCAACACTATCCCATGCTGGTGTGGCGGTTAAACTGCATTTGTATCTTATTCTTAGATTAGAATAATGACCATGGATCAATTATCCCTAAATACAATTTATCAGACAAAATGTTACAAAATTTCAAATCTTCTTTTTATTATTTTTTTTTTTCAGAGTCCCGCTGTGTTGCCCAGGCTGGAGTGCAATGGCATAATCTCAGCTCTCTGCAACCTCCGATTCACGCGATTCTCCTGCCTCAGCCTCCCAAGTAGCTGGGACTACAGGTGCATGCCACTATGCCCAGCTAATCTTTGTATTTTTAGTAGAGATGGGGTTTCACCATGTTGGCCAGGATGGTCTCGAACTCCTGACCTCGAGATCTGCCTGCCTCTGCCTCCCAAAGTGCTGGGACTGGTCTTGAACCAGGCTGGTCTTTTTTTTTTTTTTTTTTAAACGGAGTCTCGGTCTGCCACCCAGGCTGGAGTGCAGTGGCCGGATCTCAGCTCACTGCAAGCTCCGCCTCCCGGGTTCATGCCATTCTCCTGCCTCAGCCTCCGGAGTAGCTGGGACTACAGGCACCCACCACCTTGCCCGGCTAATTTTTTTTTGTACTTTTTAGTAGAGACGGGGTTTCACAGTGTTAGCCAGGATGGTCTCCATCTCCTGACCTCGTGATCCGCCCGTTTTGGCCTCCCAAAGTGCTGGGATTACAGGCTTGAGCCACCGCGCCCGGCCATACCAGGCTGGTCTTGAACTCCTGCCCCTGTCCTCAGGTGATCTGTCTGCTTCGGCCTCCCAAAGTGCTGGGAATACAGGTGTGAGCCACCATCCTTGGCCCAAATCCTTTTTCTTGTTTCCTTTATTTTTTTAGTATTTATTTGAGATGAAGTCTCACTCTGTCACTCAGGCTGGAGTGCAGTGGCGCAATCTCTGCTCACTGCAAGCTCCACCTCCTGAGTTCAAGTGATTCTCCTGCCTCATCCTCCCAAGTAGCTGGGATTATTGGCAAGTGCCACCACGCCCAGCTAATTTTCATATTTTCTGTAGAGATGGAGTTTCACCATGTTGACCAGGCTGGTCTCGAACTCCTGACCTCAGGTGAACTGCCCACCTCAACCTCCCAAAGTGCTGGGATTATAGGCGTGAGTCACCGCGCCTGGCCCCAGATCTTTTTTCACGTAGCAGTGCGCACACACACACACACACACACACACACACCCCAAACCAAAGTGTCAAGTCCATGAGAAAGAGCAATTGAAAGAGCCTGTAGAAGGGAAAAGATAGGGAACTATGGTATTTTGAGAACCTATCTACAGCTACTAAGGCTTTTTGGGTGTTGGGAAAACAGGCTATTGCTTAACAGGGGTGGGGAAGAGAGACGTGAATGTCATGAAACAAGAATGGGGGCATCAAAGACAAATTCATGATTACTTTGCTGGTGTGTTACAGGACTTTCTCCCCTTTGAAATCTTAGCAACATTTTTTCTATAGCACAAGCAGCTTCCTTCCAAACATTACTTGGATGATGGTGCCCTCTTTTGGGAAGACTAATATGACTCTGAAACCCTCTCTCCTACTACTTGGTTGAAAACATCCAGAAAGTAATTGACTACAGAAACAATGAGACTAAAGGTTAAACACTTAAAAAATCATTTAAAAGTCTGAATTTAGGAGCTAGATACATGCATAAATGTACATATGATAAATGTGCTCAAAGATGTCTCTTTTCCAATGCTGTCAAAACCTCAAGCTAATGTAAGCACCTCTGTGCCTCAGTTCCATGGTGCTGTTATATCAGCGGATCCAATTTCCTGTGCTACCAGCATTACTCTCCTCACTTTACTAGCAAGATTTTAGAACTGACTTGGTTTAGGTCCCATGGCAATGGTAAAAATACCCTCCTCCTTCCCTCCTATTCTCTTTGCCTTTACTTTCTTTCTGCTTTTCCACACTCAACACTTATTTTGTGACCCCAGTGTGTCTTAAATCAGTTTTTAACTGCCCCTTAAACTATTTCCATGTCACAGCATTTAAAAATGATGGTTCATAACAAAGCTGCTTGGGATAAAGTAAAAAAAAAAGGTTCAATTCCTCTTGTCACATAAAATTGATGTGCAGAGGCAAAATGGTTATTTGATGACTTTTACCTTCAACTCTCTAACTACAGAGTAAAACTAATCTAGCCCTGTAGTTCTAAAAAGATTAGAGAGAGGCAAGTTTGGAAATAGTCATCATATATATATATACACACACATGTATATATATACACGTGTATATATATACACACACAGACATATATATATATATTTTTTAATGGAGTTTCACTCTTGTAGCCCAGGCTGGAGTGCAATGGCTTGATTATGGCTTGCCGCAATCTCCACCTCCAAGGTTCAAGCGATTCTCCTGCCTCAGCCTCCAGAGTAGCTGGGATTACAGGCCTGTGCCACCATGCCTGGCTAATTTCCTATTTTTAGTAGAGACGGAGTTTCTCCATGTTGGTTAGCCTAGTCTTGGAACTCCCGACCTGAGGTGATCCGCCCGCCCTGGCCTCCCAAAGTGCTGGGATTACAGGCGTAAGCCACCGCGCCCGGCCCTTTTCTTTTTATATCTTAATGGTCAGTTTAAACAAGCTGAGGCAAAGGGTAAGGGAAATCTTTATAGGACCTTGTAACAGTAGTAGCAATTGAAGCACCCAACTCTTAACTGTTGTAAAAGAGAGTGTATCAGTGACTCTGGTAAGATGTTTGGAAAATAAAGATGTTCTAATAAGATCGTATTTTGAATTGTTGTGCATTTTAATTATTCATGCACAGTATGCCTCCCCCCAACCCCAAATCTCATCAGACACAATCTCTTGAGATTTACAGAGGGAGCAAATATGAAGAAAACAAAGTTCTCCATTCCTGCATCCCATTCCCACGTTTTCTAGTTGATTGAGGCAAAATGATATTCCCAGAGACAGATGTGTAATGTGGCACATATTTTTTTCAGCTAAGCCACTCCTTGGTCAAATTACTGACACATCAGTTTATACTCGCCCTTTCCACCTGACCCAGACAGCAGCCAGAGATTTGGCTCAGTGAATTTAGGGCTTAGAAAGGCAGAGTTTGTAGTGTTGCAAGTCACAGAAGGTCATTCTGAAACACTCGTATACTTGTTAATCACTTGAATCGGAGATTTGAACAATCTACTCCTATCTTTTTTCAGGCCCGCTCTTAGGACCTGACATACAAACGAATGCCAAAGTGCTCAGGAGCTCAACTTTTACTTCATCTGTTATTAACCTTCAACCACAGGACAATAACATCTGTTCCTTTTATCCCAATTTTACGTGCGGCATTCTTAGCCATATCTACACTGTGTTTTTATGCACATCATCATACCCTGTTGTAGGGTGATAAAGACCCTACTAAAGTAGAATTGGGAGTGGATTGAGGGATTAGGATAAAAGGATGTAGAAAACCGCAGATCTAGAGATGCATAGCTATTCTAATAATCTAGGAAGAGAGGTGCCTTTCTGCGTCATCAATTACTGAACACTCCTTGTGTTTGTAAGTACTGAATCCATAAAGTTCCATGCAAACGTATAGCCCTTGCCTTCAGGCCAAGCCGTAGTTATGCAGAATGCTTGAAGCAATCACAGATTTAACATTCGTGGTTCCAGCTGTTCAGGACCAATTCCCAAACTCCACAACACCTAACAATTTGTAATTTTGCTGGGACACAGTTTGATGCTTAGGTTTTAAGGCGGTGTGCTAGACGTTATCAAGAGGTTTATGAGTAGCCTTGTGTCTCCATTGGGTTGAGTAGCTGGGTTGAAAGGATCATGAAGAGATGAGGAAATGACTGTGAAAAGGCAACTAGCTAGCCTCGGTGATAGTAAGCAAAGGTATACAAACACACTAAGGAAGTTACCCTTTGTATTGTCAAAGGTTTCAGTTTTGTGTGAGGTTGTGATTCACGGGCAGTTAATCCCCATTGCTAAAATTAAATCCTTTTTTATTCACTGCAAATAGATACTCTGTGGAAGACATTTTGGCTCTTTCGGCTAGCAGAAAATGTGAGGCTTCTTCGGGTTTTTCCTGTAGTTTCATGGGAGCATCTTCCCCAAAACACTGCAAAACAAAGTTTTCAGGTTGATGTGGCAGAGAAAGCACTAATCTCGGCTTCAGGAGCTGAAGTCTCTGGTCCTGACTGTGCCACTAACAGGCTGTGGGACTTCAGACAAATACATTCATTTCTCGAGTTTCTTCTTATGTCAAATGGACAGCGTGGGAAGGATCACAATGAACCAGGGACCAACTTCACGATTAAAACCTAAGACTTCAGGGACAGACATGTGTCCGTTCCCGGCTACACCTCCGGCCCATTTGGCCTACCGCAAACTGCGCAAAGCCAGTCTCCACCGTTGCCAGGCCCGTGGCCTCGCGCTAAGCCGTTGGTCGTTAACATCTCCCCCGCAATGGGCGGGGCGGAGGGCTTCAGCTTCCGGCGGCAAATAGCGAGGCGGCGCGTGGCGGTGCCCACTGGCCTCAGCGCAGACCTGCCCACACACCCGCCACCGCGCGCCGGACAGTGTCTACCGACGTTGAAGGGCTTCCCAGCCCCAGCAGTGAACACTGGGAAGCCCCCAAAAGACTCTCCGGGGCCGAGAAGACCAGTTCGGAGTGGGGGAGGGGAAGATAAACCGAACTATTTATGCTAATCAGTGCGTGCTTTCCTTATGGAGATTGGCCAGGGCTTTACTCTAGTAGCCAATCACTTCATAACAAGGGTGGGACAGTTGAGATCTCTCACACTCATTGGTTGAGAAGTTGCGGCGCAATGGAAGGACTTAAACTGAGAGTATCCGGGATTATTTTTCCCCGCCGTGCGGTGCGTGTCCCGGAAGTGACGCACGGCTAAGGCCGGGCGGCCGCCCTGCCCCCGCTTCCTTTCACGCTGTCGCTGCCCGTAGGTGGTTGTGGCCACTGTGCCCGGAGGGAGGCGGCGGTGGCCAGTAATGCCTGGGAAACTCCTCTGGGGGGACATTATGGAGCTGGAAGCACCCTTGGAGGAGTCCGAGAGCCAGAAGAAGGAGAGGCAAAAGGTGCGCTGAGCATGGGCCGCGCCTCCTTTTGGGCTGCGCCGGCTTGGGCGGGGAGGGGAACTGTCTGTCCCTGATGATGGCCTGTCAGAACCGGGCCGGAGCATGCGAGGGCCTCCCTTCGCGCCGCCCTCGGCCCTCTGAGGTCGCTCAGGGACCGTTTCCACCTCCACACTCCCGACCCGGATAAAGATGGCCCTGGGCTGTGGGCCTCCCCCCCGCGTGGCCCCTAAGCCCTTCCCGTTGGCGCCTGAATCTCAGAGATGGGCAGACTCAAGCTCGCATCACCGTGGAATCTGTTCTCTCTCCTTAAGCAGTGACGCCTGTCATTTCGTTCTCATTGGCCCTCTTAGAAGATAATTAAGAAAAAATGATTGCTTTGAATATGTGTTGCTTCTGTCACTGTGTCCCCTGTGCAAGAATCCTGGGGAAAGCGATCTTAGGTTTACAAACCTCAATAACTATAGAGGCTTAAGGAAAAGTGTGACAGTGAGCCTTGCCAGGATTTGTCAGTGATGGAGATCGTGTGGGTTGCATTATTAATAGCTTTTACGGTCAGTATTTTCTTTCAATCCGCAGGTGTTTATTGAACCTAATTTGTACCATACTCTTTGCTGAGCACCAAGGAGGTGAAACTAAATAAGTAAAGAAATAGTCCCTGCTCTCAAGGAGCCTGTAGAGGAGTTGTAGTCTCTCCTCCTCCCAACCCCATGGCCTCCAAAAAAAAAAAAAAAAAAAAAAAATAGGAAAAGGAAAAACCTTCCTGAAACACTAAGAGGATCACAAGGTGCTGAAAAATGCCCAGGTAAAATTATTACTGGAGACATTTGACCTGGAAAAAAGAAATCAGCTGAAGAGGCTAAGGTGGCAGTATTCGGAGGCTGACATTCAACCAAATAATGAGACTTATTTTGTATAGCCTTAGAAAGCAGAATCTACCTCTCTGACCTTATCACTAAGGGAAACTTGCCATTCCAGCTAACACTTTTCTTTTATTGTGCTAAAATATACGTAACATTTATCATTTTAACCATTTTTAGGTATATAGCTCTGTGACATTAAATATATTTACATCGTTTTGCAGCTGTCACCGCCATCCATCTCCAGAACTTTTCATTGTCCCAGACTGAAACTCTGTGCCCATTAAACACTCACTTCTCATTCCTTTCTCCTTCCACTCCCGGCAACCACCATTCTACTTTCGCTCTGTGAATTTGACTACTGAAGGTACCTAGAGTGTAAGCAGAAAACCAAGCAGGTATTTTTTAAAAAGGCTTCTTTTGAAATTCTTATGTTTTGCATCCAAATCCTGTCCACCTGTCAAGGCCTAGTTTATGTCTTTCCTAACAACCCTAGTGTACAGTTACCAAGTTTCAGTGGCTATCCTTATCATTTGATTGACATTTGTTATGCATTTCTATGTAAAATTAGTTCATTTTTCCTATATTGTGCCACATATTTCCGAAAAGTTCTTGAGGAAAATGACCCAATCGTTTTCCATCCTTATGTTTCACTGTATTGTAAATTGGTGGCTTTCACATTGTAAATTCTCCAGAAATACGTGTTGACAGCCCTTTAACTATGAAAGATAACCAGAGATTTGGAAACGGATTGGAATACCAACTAAAAGAAATGGAGCATTAGAATACTGGTCTGGTGGCTAGCCGCAGTGGCTTATGCTTGTAATCCTAGCACTTTGGAACACTAAGATGGGAGGGTTGCGTGAGCCTAGGAGTTTAGGTAGAGTTTTATAGAGACCCTGTCTCTACAAAAAATGAAAAAATTAACCAGGCGCGGTGGCTCATGCCTGTAATCCCAGCACTTTGGGAGGCTGAGGCAGGTGGATTACCTGAGGTCAGGAGTTCAAGACCAGCCTGGCCAACATGGTGAAACCCTGTCTCTACTAAAAATATAAAAATTAGGCCGGACGTGGTGGCTCTCTCCTGTAATCTCAGCACTTTGGGAGGTTGAGGTGGGTGGATCATGAGGTCAGGAGATCGAGACCATCCTGGCCAGCATGGTGAAACCCCATCTCTACTAAAAATACCAAAAAAGGCTAGGTGCAATGGCTCACGTCTGTAATCCCAGCATTTTGGGAGACTGTGGCAGGTGGATCACCTGAGGTCAGGAGTTTGAGGCCAGCCTGAGCAACATGGTGACACCCCGTCTCTACTAAAAATACAAAAATTAGCTGGGCGTGGTGGCAGGCGCCTGTAATCCCAGCTACTCAGGAGGCTGAGGCAAGAGAATCACATGAACAACCTGGGAGTCTGAGGTTGCAGTGAGTCGAAATCGCGCCACTGGACTCCAGCCTGGGTGACACAGCCAGACTCCATCTCAAAAAAAAAAAAAACACCCCAAAATTAACTGGGTGTGGTGGTGTGTGCCTGTAATCCCAGCTACTCAGGAGGCTGAGGTATAAGAATTGCTTGAACCCGGGAGACAGCGGTTGCAGTGAGCCAAGATCCCACCATTGCACTCCATCCTGGGCGACAGAGCAAGACTCTGTCTCAAAAAAAAAAAAAAAAAAAAAAAACCAGCCAGGCATGGTGGCAGGCGCTTGTTAATCCCATCTACTCGGGATGCTAAGACAGGAGAATTGCTTGAATCCAGGAGGCAGAGGTTGCAGAGAGCCACGATCACACCATTGCACTCCAGTCTGGGCAACAAGAGCGAAACTCTGTCTCAAAAAAGAAAAAAAAAGTTAGCCGCCGTTTTAGCGCGTGCCTGTAGACTCAGCTACTCAGAAGGCTGAGGTGGGAGGATCACTTGAGCCAGGGAGGTTGAGGCTACAGTGAACCATGATTGAGCCACTGCACTCCAGCCTGGGAGATGGAGTAAGACCTGTCTCAGAAAACAAAATAAAACAAAAACAAATAGTGGTCTGGTATTGAGATGAAGATAACTTTGGTTTGGATGTGTTGAGATATGGAGCTGGTCCTTAGATTCTTAGAATTGGAATGTAGGTGAGGAAGGGAGTCTAGAAGTATGTGTTGAGCCATGAAAATAGTAATAAAAGTGAACATAGAGAACAGATACTCAAGGAGCATCCACTGGAGGAGGAAGGAGAGGAACCATTGAAGAAGATATGTGGTAGAGGTAAGAAGATAGAGGTAAGAAGGGAATATAAAGTGTAACTGAAACCAAGTAAACGGAGAGTGCCAAGCATTGTGGGTCTAAAGTGGAATAATATATTTAATCACCTTGAGATGTTACTGGGCTTGGACCGAGAGGTTTCACTTTGCCTTGCTTCAACTTCTCCCTGAAGTGCAGGGCCCAGGAGCAATTCAAGCCCCAAGGCTGACTCTATAAATAATTTTGTTTTTCTGTAGAACCTATTGGTTTGGAAAGATATGGGCTAGTGCAGTTAACTGTAGATCAATCAGATGATGTAATGTGTAACTGCAAAGCATTTTCACACATATTGTTCAGTTCTCACAGCAATTCTAGTTTTATGGATGAGAAAATTATATGTGAAAGAACTCTAAAAGTTGTGTAAGTTATGGTGAACATTTTGGTGGTGGTAGTTTTTACTGTCACTAGTCACTGCTATCTGTTTTGAACATTTGACCAGGTAATTCATTTTTTTGAGAGTGGCTGAGATTACAGGCGTGTGCCACAACACCTACCTAATTTTTGTATTTTTAGTAGAGATGGGGTTTCACCATGTTGGCCAGGCTGGTCTCGAACTCCTGACCACAGGTGATCCACCCAACCTCGGCCTCCCAAAGTGCTGGGATTATAGGCGTGAGCCACTGCAGCTAGCCACCAGGCTAAAGTCCTAAATTCCCAAATCCTTTCTTGTGTTCTGTAAATATCACAACACTGACCAGTAGTTTGGCATTTTAAAATTGAAGTTGCAGAATAGTGCTTTTTTTTTTTAAACTAAATTAAAAAAGTAAAAAAAAATTCCAGGGGTTACTGTCCTTCCATGGAGGTATAACAATTGGACTTCTGTATGAATTATATAGTTTTGTTTCGTTTTCCTTTAACCTGTGAATTGTCAAAGTGCAGGGAGGAAGTATAATGTGAAAAGAGACTGGGCTTTCAAGTCAGGCAGTGCTAGATTCAATTTCTAGTACTTAGAGCTGCAGGAAATCCCACATGTGGATCTTTGGCAAGTTGCTTAACCTCTTAGAGCTTCTGTTTCCTTGTCTATAAAATGGCAAAGGTGGCTGGGCGCAGTGGCTCTCGCCTGTAATCCCAGCACTTTGGGAGGCGGAAGCGGGTGGATCACCTGAGGTCAGGAGTTTGAGACCAGTCTGGCCAACGTGATGAAACCCCATCTCTACTGGTGGTGGTGTACGCCTGTTGTCCCAGCTACTTGGGAGGCTGAGAGGCAGGAGAATCACTTGAACCTGGGAGGCGGAGGTTGCAGTGAGCCAAGATTGCGCCACTGCTCTCCAGCCTGGGTGACAGAGCAAAATTCTATCTCAAAAATAAATAAATAAAATGGCAAAGGTAATACAGGTTCACTATCCCTTATCCAAAATCCTTGGAACTAGTTGTATTTTGGAATTGAGAATTCTGGGGATTTTTAGAAGGGTAACACCCAGGTAGGGTTTGGGGCCCAAAACCTGTAATCAAACACCTTAATATTAAATATGAGTAGTCATACTAAGTAGGATAAATAAAGACTATAAAGAGCCTCACATTAGTTCAAGTTAAATTTTGCCATCAAATGAGTTCTCAGGTAAGGTTTTGCCTCCAAATAAGTTACAAAAAAACTTTCGGTTTTCAGAGCTTTATGGATATCGCAATTTCGGATAAGGGATTATGGACCTGTACTTCCCTTATAGGGTTGTTATGAAGATTTAAACAAGATAAGCTGAAAACACATTACACAGTGCTGGGTAGGTATTCAATAAGTATTAATTATTTTCTCTTGGAAATGTTGCAAGTTTTTGTTTGTTTAGTGTTTATAATTCTGGGGTTGTCTTTCTTTCCCTAAGGAGAAACCGTTTTAATTTTCCTTAAATCTTATGAAGGGATTAGAGAGGGGCTAGAGGATGAGTCTTGAGAATGCTAGGAATGGGATGAGAAAAATAGCAATAGTTGAGGCTTAGAGCTTGGCATTAGTAACCAGTCTGGATTTTTACCAGGTAGGTTTTCAAAGTAACTGTAGATTGAACTGAACTGGTGGGGGAGTCATACACTAACTTCTCTAGAGTCTTAAAAGAAAACCTCTGACCATCTTGTCATTGCTACTTTGTTTGTTCACAGAGTGACAGAAGGAAGTCAAGGCACCATTATGACTCGGATGAGAAATCAGAAACAAGAGAAAATGGTGTTACAGATGACCTGGATGCTCCCAAGGCCAAAAAAACTAAAATGAAAGAGAAGCTAAATGGAGACACTGAAGAAGGATTTAATAGACTTTCAGATGAATTCTCTAAATCTCATAAGTCAAGAAGAAAAGATCTACCAAATGGAGATATTGATGAATATGAAAAAAAATCAAAGCGAGTATCATCCTTAGATAGTTCTACTCATAAATCAAGTGATAATAAACTAGAGGAGGTATGGATGCTTTTTATTTTGCATTTGACATTATACTTGAACTATAGGTTGATTTTTTTAGGCTAATTATAATTGATTATATAATATTTCTTGATTAGTGTCTAGTGCTTACTTTTAGTTACATTAGAGAGTCTGTACAGGTGAAGTCTGAGTCTTTTTTCCTTTGGCCCTTGTTTATTTCATTGTATGACTTTTTTCTTGGGGCCTGATGGGAGAAATAGTCAAATTTAAACCTTTTCTGTACATTTGGGTTCCTAAAGTTATTCTGAATTGCTTGATGGTCACCTACTTGAATTTCTTTTCTTTCTTTTTTCTTTTTTTTTTTTTTTTGAGTCAGAGGCTCACTCTATTCCCCAGGCTGGAGTGGAATGGCACAATCTCGGCTCATGGCAACCTCTGCCCCAGGGTTCAAGTGATTCTCCTGACTCAGCCTCTCGAGTTGCTGAGATTACAGGCACACACCACCATGCCTGGCTAATTTTTGTATTTTTAGTAGAGATGGTGTTTCTCCATGTTGGTTAGGCTGGTCTTGAACTCCTGACCTCAAAGTGATCCACCTGCCTCGGCTCCCGAAAGTGCTGGGATTACAGGTGTGAGCCACTACCCCAGGTTGATAATTAGTAATTCTTTATATTCTTTAAATATGATAATTGCTGATACACATTTGAGCTTAATGCCTAATCTTTGGGGAGCATTGGGAAAAGATGTTGAATCCTTGTCTTATGACTTTTGACTTTTTTTTTTTAATTTGTGAATTTGCTGTTTGTCAGGAAGCACATGTGTTTGTTGATCTAAATAAGGTCCTTTAAATCTGTATTGCTAACAGTGGAATGTATGGCTTGCTTCTCGCTTTGGTGGGATTTTGCTTGGTAAAATCTGTATTATAATAGGTTTAACAGTTTATTATTTTGTTTAGATCACATGAGAGTTTAGGAATTCTACTTAAAGGAATTTATCCTAAGGAGATGATCAAGAGGTGTGCAGAGCTTTATGAATAAGTACTCTTATCACAGTAATATTGTTGATAATAGCAAATATTTAAACATCCTAAATGTCTGATAGTAGACAATTGGTTTAAATAAAACATACAATAGTTATGTAATAGAATACAGTTATCCCAAAGGGTCTACAATAGAAAAGGTAGTCATTGTATCTTGTTAAAAGATAAAAATTGGATGGGCGTGGTGGCTCACGCTTGTAATCCCAGCACTTTGGGAGGCTGAGGCAGGTGGATCACCTGAGGTCAGGAGTTCCAAGACCATCCTGACCAACAGGGTGAAACCCCGTCTCTACTAAATACAAAAAAATTAGTTGGGTGTGGTGGCACATGCCTGTAATCCCAGCTACTTGGGAGGCTGAGGCAGGAGAATTGCTTGAACCTGGGAAGCAGAGGTTGCAGTGAGCCGAGATCGTACCACTGCATTCCAGCCTGGGCAACACGAGCGAAATTCCATCTCAAAAACAACAACAACAACAACAGAAGATTATAAAATGGTATATACAGTGTGATTTTATTTCTATTTAAAAAATTTTATGTGCATAGAGTGAAGATTGAAGGAGTATGTTTCAAATGTGGCTTTAGCTGAGTGGATTATAAATAACTTTTAAATTTGTTTGTCTTTCCTCTGTAGTTATTAAAGTTTCTTTACTTTTCTTTTTTTTTTTTTTTTTTTGAGATGAGGTCTCACTCTGTCACCTAGGATGGAGTGCAATGGTGCGATCATGGCTCACTGCTGCAGCCTCATCCTTCCTGGGCTCAGATGATCCTCTCACCTCAGCCTCCTGAGTAGCTGGGACTATAGGCATGTACCACCAAGCCTGGCTAATTTGTGTATTTTTAGGAGAGATGGTGTTTCATTCACTGTGTTGCCCAGACTGGTCTTGAACTCCTGGGCTTAAGTGATCCAGCCGCCTTGGCCTCCCAAAGTGCCGGGATTACAGATATAAACCACTCGGCCCTGCCAGTTTCAAAAGTTTCTACGATGACAGTGTATTATTTATTTTTTGTTTGTTTGTTTGTTTTTGATAGAGACAGGGTCTCACTGTGTTGCCCAGACTAGTCTTGAACTCCTGGGCTTAAGTGATCCTAGCACCTTGGCCTCCCGAAGTGCTGGAATTACAGGCATGAGCCACCCTGCCTGGCCAACAGCGTATTATTTTTGTCATTTTTTTTTTAATCATAAAAAGGTAACAGCAGCCTTGAGGTTTGTTTAAATGGCATGCAATTTGAATTTGAAATTATTTTTTATCTAACTCCAAGTTTGAAAATTGTTAGTATATGTCTCTTTAAACACATGAACAGTAAAGCTGACTGGGTAGGCATACTGTTTTTGTTCTGTGTACACATTAGTGTACAAAGTTTTCAATAAATGTTAAATGATAATGTCATGCTAACTTGTATATATGTTAAAGAAATCTTCAAACTTACAGTAATTTTCTCTTGTATTAGCAACCTAAATAAAAAAGCTTTCAAAAGCTATAGAATAAATTAACTTATTTTCAGAAAAACTTTACATTCCTCATTATGTAATTTCTTTTAGCTTAGTTTATAGGCTTGTGTTAATCTTTATAATTTTGTCTACATCTGTATGATTTAGATTAATAAATAACCTTTTTGGCTGGGCATAGTGGCTCATGCTTGTAATCTCAGCAGTTTGGGAGGCCAAGGTGGGAGGATCTCTTTTTTTTTTTTTTTTCTTGAGACGGAGTTTCGCTCTTGTTGCCCCAGTTGGAGTGCAATGGCGCAATCTCGGCTCACCACAACCTCCGCCTCCTGGGTTCAAGTGATTCTCCTGCCTCAGCCTCCCGAGTAGCTGAGATTACAGGCATGCGCCACCACACCTGGCTAATTTTGTATTTTTAGTAGAGACAGGGTTTCTCCATGTTGGTCAGGCTGGTCTTGAACTCCTAACCTCAGGTGATCCACCTGTCTCGGCCTCCGAAAGTGCTGGGATTACAGGCGCGAGCCACTGCACCTGGCCAAGAGGATCTCTTGAGGCCAAGAGTTTAAGACTAACCTGGGTAACATGGTGAGACACTGTCTCTACAAAAAATAAGAAAGTAAGTGAGCATGGCGGCGTGCGCCTGTGGTCCTGGCTGCTTGGGAGGCTGAGGTGGGAGGGGGTTGAGCCGAGAGGTTGTGGCCACAGTGAGCTGTGATGGTGCCACTGCACTCCAACCTGGGCAACAGAGTGGGACCCTGTCTCAAAAAAAAAAGAAAAGAGTGTTCCACTAGGTTTCCTTGTAAGTGAATCTGTACAAAATTAAAAACAGTAAATGAAGAAGAGTTGAATATAAATTATATTATTCAGGCCATTGATTTCATTTTTACAGACCTTAACACGTGAACAGAAAGAAGGAGCCTTCTCCAATTTTCCTATTTCTGAAGAGACTATAAAGCTTCTGAAAGGTATGTGGTTTTGTTGTTGTTGTTGTTGTTGTTTTTGAGATGGAGCCTTGCTGTGTTGCCCAGGCTGGAGTGCAATGGCGCGATCTTGGCTCACTGCAACCTCCGCCTCCTGGGTTCAAGTGATTCTCCTACCTCAGCCTCCTAAGTAGTTGGGATTACAGGCGCACGCCACCACGCCCGGCTAATTTTTGTGTTTTTAGTAGAGACAGTGTTTCACCATATTCGTCAGGCTGGTCTCGAACTCCTGACATTGTGATCTGTCCGCCTTGGGCTCCCAAAGTGCTGGGATTACAGGCGTGAGCCAGCACAGCTGGCCCAAAGGTATGCAGTTTTAATGGATATGCAATTAAAAATCTATCACTAGATTTTGTAAAACTTTTGTGCCTTTTCTGACCAAAAGGAGAACATAAAAAGAATGGAGAAGTAGCTCTTCTTTAATTGCAGTTACTTTTACATCATCCTTTTCAATATTCTGACTTGTTTTTAGCTTTAAAATTTATATGCATTTGTCAAAAGTTTAGACTAATTTTTTAGTAATTCTTGTTTGTGGTAGGAATAGCTGTGTCACCAGGAGGTATGTCTTTAGGCAGACGTAGAAGAATCATGATTGTCATTTTCAAATGAATATATTTTTTCCTAATGCTAGTCGTAAAGAAGTATGTTAATTAAATCTCATTTTACAGGTCGAGGGGTAACATATCTCTTTCCTATTCAAGTTAAGACCTTTGGTCCTGTATATGAAGGAAAAGATTTAATAGCTCAAGCACGGACAGGAACAGGAAAGACATTCTCTTTTGCCATCCCCTTAATTGAAAGACTCCAAAGAAATCAAGAAACAATTAAAAAAAGCCGCTCACCAAAGGTAATCATTATAGGGGGTAAAAGCTTTAAATGTTACTCTAACAGCAAGGGAAAGAAAGTTATACCAGTCCTGAGTTCTAGTACCCCCAAGATAGAAAAGTTAACACTGTGTTATAAAGCAAAAATACGTTGTTTTTCACAAAAAGAAATTTCAAGCATAGTTAAAATGAAGTAGTTTTTGCATATGAATGTGATGTGAATGGATCCATAGATGACTTTTATAATTTCATGAATTACAAAGCTGGTATATCTTATTTACAGTTTATATATTTAGTTGAGCCTTTTCTTCTCTTTTTTTCAGTCCTGACCTTTGCTTTTAAACAAATGAATTTTCTAAAGAGGTATTCATTTATTTGTCATTCAGTAAATGTTCAGCATCATTTATTTCAGTGTTGACTTTTTTTCCCTTTAGTATGGAATGCATCATGAATTTTCATGTCATCCTTGTGCAGGGGTCATTCTAATCTTCTATGTGTCATTCCAATTTTAGTGTATGTGCTGCTGAAGTGAGTACACACAGATGGACTTTTTTTTTTTTGAGACGGAGTCTCGCTCTGTCACCTAGGCTGGAGTGCAGTGGCACGATGTTGGCTCATTGCAAGCTGTGCCTCCCGAGTTCACACCATTCTCCTGCCTCAGCCTCCCGAGTAACTGGGACTACAGGTGCCTGCCACCATGCCCGGCTCGTTTTTTGTATCTTTTAATAGAGACGGGGTTTCACCGTGTTAGCCAGGATGGTCTTGATCTCCTGACCTCGTGATCCACCCGCCTTGGCCTCCCAAAGTGCTGGGATTACAGGCGTGAGCTACCGCGCCCGGCCCAGATGGACTTTTTAAGAAGAGTATTATTGAAATGATATTGCTTGTTTATATATTATTGGGGTGCTAGACATCTTTCTTATTTTATAAATGTAAAATCAACCGACAGAGGGGACTTGTAAAATGTAAGCCTAAAATTTGACCTAAAAAGCTGTGTGCACTTAAGGTTTGTAAAAGTGAAGAAGAAAATCAGCATCATAATATGAATAGTTGTATGACTAAAAGTAATTTGTTCTTTGTAAGACAACTGAGTGGTATTAGAAGAGCAAATTAACATATATAAATATAATTAAATCATAATAGTCTTGGATTAACTATCCCAAATCAGGTTGGCTGTATTGACTTACAGGATAAATCTTTTTGGAGAGTTATGTTTTTGGGGTGAAATTAGGAAAAGACTGAAATAGGACATAGGATATAATCTCAACACTGCCTTTTTTTTTTTTTTTTTTTGAGGCGGAGACTCGCTCAGTCTCCCAGGCTGGAGTGCCTTGGTGGAATCTCAGCTCACTGCAGGCCCCGCCTCCTGGGTTCACGCCATTTTCCTGCCTCAGCCTCTGGAGTAGTTGGGAATACAGGCACCCGCCACCATGCCCGGCTAATTTTTTGTATTTTTAGTAGAGACCGGGTTTCACCGTGTTAGCCAGGATGGTCTTGATCTGCTGACCTTGTGATCCACCCGCTTCGGCCTCTCAAAGTGCTGGGATTACAGGTGTGAGCCACCGCGCCTGGCTTTTTTTTTTTTTTTTTTTTTTTTTAAAAGACATGGTCTCACTCTGTTTCCCAGGATGAAGTACAGTGGGGTGATCATGGCTCACTGTAACCACGAACTCCTGGGCTCAAGCAATTCTCTCTTCCTCTCAATCTCTCCAGTAGGTAGGACTACAGGCAGGTGCCACCACACCTGGCTAATTTTTTATTTTTTGTAGAGTTGGAGGTCTCACTGTGTAGTCCAGGCTGGTTTTGAACTCCTGGCCTTGAGTGATCCTTCCACCTTGGCCTCCCAAGGTGTTGGGATTACAGGCGTGAGCCTCCATGCCTGGCCCCAAAGCTGCCTTAAAAAACTTTTGTATTAGAAAGATGTTACTGGAGATTCCAGCTCCACCATTTCTAGGTATTTGATTTTGGGCAAGACTTTAATTCTCTGAGACACGAGTCTGTCATTTATGAAAATGGTGTAATAATGCCACTCATGGGTTTTTATGAGAATCAAATTAGATAATTCCTGTAAAGCATTAGTTCCTAGCACATGGTGAACATTCATTCGTTTATCAAACATTTTTGAGTTTCCTGTACTGTACCAGGCACTGTTTGAAGTGCAAGGAATACAGTAACCCAACCTGACATAAATTCCTGCCTTCATGGAGCTTACATTTTATCGGGTGAGATAGACAATCGCAAATAAGTAAAATATCAGTATCTTGGGTGGTGTAAGTGCTGAGCAGAAATAATAAAGGGGCAGGGGAATATGAAAATGGGCTTGGAAACCTTACTGAAGAGACCTGAAGGAAGTAAGGGAGGATATAATAAATATACACCGCTGTTCTTGTTGCTATTTGTGTTGTATCTTTAAATACTATGACATTAATGTAGAGATTCCTGGTTTCAAATGCACCTACAAAAAGTCTTCTCGGTTTTAATTCAGATATGTCTTTAGAAAAGTATCTTTTTGTTTTTTAAACCTCTTGCTCAGGTACTTGTTTTGGCTCCAACAAGGGAACTGGCAAACCAAGTAGCCAAAGACTTCAAAGATATAACTAGGAAACTCAGTGTGGCGTGTTTTTATGGTGGAACATCATATCAAAGCCAAAGTGAGTAAATATGTATGATAGAAACGCAAAGATTTATTTGGTACTTATATTTAAGTAAATAATGTGAAAGTGTGAATTTTACAATTGTTGGCATTTCTCTCTTCTCACAGTTAATCATATTCGAAATGGTATTGACATCTTGGTTGGAACCCCTGGTCGTATCAAAGACCATCTGCAGAGTGGCCGATTGGATCTTTCTAAACTGCGACATGTTGTGCTTGATGAAGTGGATCAAATGTTAGATTTAGGTTTTGCTGAACAAGTTGAAGATATTATTCACGAATCCTACAAAACTGGTATATCCTAATTCAAAATAAGCACATTAGCAATTATTCTTCGATCTTAAATGCAAACGAGTTTTTATTTAATAATTCTTATTGCAGTGTCCCCTGTGTTCTAACAAAACTAAAATAATTTGGTATCTGTTCTGTCCTGGAAAAAGAAAGTATGATAGCATCCTTTTAACTATTTTCTTAGCTTTCTATGCTTTATTGTGTGGTTTTTTTTTTTATAGTCAGTGGTTAGATTTACTAACTCATTTTATTGATTTTTTTGTTCATTGTTCCTTCTTAAATTCTCACCTTCCTTTTAGGTTCAGTTCTCTTCCTATTGTCCCCCAGTTTTGCAAGTTGAAAGTTTTAATAATTACAATGAAGTCTCTGTGTTAAAAATTCACCCCAAGTTTTAAATTTTTCATTATTTTTTTGAAGCTTGGGGGAATTTTTAAAAGCTGGCTACATCGTGGGAAATTAAGAAAACATTTGAATTCTTTTTGTTTATTTAAGATTCTGAAGACAATCCTCAGACTTTACTTTTTTCTGCAACTTGCCCACAGTGGGTATACAAAGTTGCAAAAAAATACATGAAATCCAGATATGAGCAGGTTGACCTTGTTGGAAAAATGACTCAAAAGGCTGCAACTACTGTGGAAGTAAGTAGCTTTCTAGCATGATAGATTTTAGCTTTTAGTTGGTATTTACTTTTGACATTTGTTGAAGCTAAACTTAAGTTTTGGGTACCTCTTCAGGCCTAATCTTTCTTTTTTGCTGTTAATAAGATACCTATATATTTTTATAGTCTGAGACTGAGTAGCAGAATAGAATAAATAGAGGGAAAACAAGCACATGAATAGGCAAGTCCTAATAGGAAACACACAAGCAGCCATAGAGACAGATTTGAAGTGTTTCTTTCTCTCTTTAAAGCAGCTCAAAAAACAAAAACAAAAAACAACAAAATATTTACAACATGACAAGGCTATTTATATTGACTAGAAAAGAATAGTGTGGAGATAATTTGTTAAAGGTGAGGTGAAAAAAAGTTAGATCCTCATCCCATTCCCCCAAACCAAAAACATTTCTCAAAGATTTGAAAAATTAAGCTGTAAAACAACTTAAAGCAGATGTAGGTGAATAAAGAGTTTTTTGATTTCAGGAGAGGGAATGCTTTTCTAACATACAAGTTGGGTGGGGCATGGTGGCTCATGCCTATAATCCCAGCACTTTGGGAGCCCAAGGTGGGCAGAGCACTTGAGGTCAGGGGTTTGAGACCAGCCTGGCCAATATGGTAAAACCCTGTCTCTACTAATAGAAAAATTAGCTGGCCTGGTGGTGGGTCCCTCTAGTCCCAGCTATTTGGGAGGCTGAGGCACGAAAATCACTTGAACTCGGGAGGTGGAGGTTGCAGTAAGCTGAGATGGCGCCACCATACTCCAGCCTGGGTGACAGAGGGAGACCCTGTCTCAAAAAAGCCCAGAGAAGTCAGAAGAAGAATCCATGAGGGAAAAGGTTTATAATTTTGACTCCTTGAAAGTTAAACCAATGGTATGTTTAAAAAAAGAATTAGGGCTGGGCGTGGTGGCTCACGTGTGTAATCCCAGCATTTTGGGAGGCCAAGGCAGGCAGATCACAGGGTCAGGAGATCAAGACCATCCTAGCCAACATGGCGAAACTCTGTCTCTACTAAAAATACAACAGTTAGCTGGGTGTGGTGACGCGCAACTAATCCCAGCAACTCGGGAGTCTGAGGCAGGAGAATTGCTTGAACCCAGGAGGCGGAGGTTGCAGTGAGCCAAGATCGTGCCATTGCACTCCAGGCTGGTGACAGTGTGAGACAACATCTCAAAAAAAAAAAGTAATATTTACAGTATTTATGACAGTCAACTAGGTAACATATGTCATCTTTCTATTTAATAGATGCATATATATGTGTATGTAGGAAAGACTAGGTGACTAAGTGAATAGTAGTATCTGCAGAATGTAATGCAGTGGTTAAGAATTACTATCTAAAAAAATACACAAAGTGCTAAATGGATTCCTTAGGCGTTTATGTAAATATGCGAAAACAGGTTGAAAGAATAAACATCAAATAATGATTACTTCTGGGAAAGGGAGTGCTGGATGGTCAAAAGAAGCTTTGTGGGCCAGGCATGGTAGCTCATGCCTGTAATGCCAGCATTTTGGGAGGCCAAGGCGGGTGGATCATGAGGTCAGGAGATGGAGACCAACCTGGTCAACATAGTGAAACCCCATCTCTACTAAAAATACAAAAATTGGCTGGGCATGGTGGTGCATGCCTGTAGTACCAACTACTCGGGAGGCTAAGGTAGGAGAATTGCTTGAACCCAGGGGGTGGAGCTTGCAGTGAGCCGAGATTGTGCCACTGCACTCCAGCCTGGGCAACAGATTGAGACTCTGTCTCAAAAAAAACGAGTAAAAAATAAGAAGCTTTGTATATTTTGTAATGGTTGAAAGTTTTGCAGTAAGAATGTAAAATGTACCAGTAAAAAAAGTTGATAAGGACATTTTCAAACATATTGAATAGTAAATTGAATAGAAAGATTGAATAGTATAAAGAACATGATGTACCCATTACCTTTTACTAGTCTTTAACAATGATCTTTTCTTCACCCCTGCATTTGAAATAATCCCAGTCATTTCATCTTCAAGTAATAGTATATTCTTGTAAAATGGTAACTAAGGACTCTTTAAAACCACAGTCATTATCACAGTAGAAGAAAAACAGTAATTTATTTATTTATTTTTGAGATGGAGTTTCACTCTTGTTGCCCAGGCTGGAGTGCAGTGGTGTGAGCTCAGCACACTGCAACCTCCGCCTCCCCAGTTCAAGCGATTCTCCTGCCTCAGCCTCCCGAGTAGCTGGGATTACAGGTGCTCACCACCACACCCGGCTAATTTTTTGTATTTTTAGTAGAGATGGGTGTTTCATGATGTTGGCCAGGATGGTCTCGAACTCATGACCTCAGTCTCCCAAAGTCCTAGGATTACAGGCATGAGCCACTGCGACTGGCATAGTAATGCTTATAATGTCATTAAATACCTAGTGTGCACATTGCCCTTGCTATCTTTTTTAAATAGTTTGTTTGAATCTGGATCCAAATAGAATTCTTACATTGCTACTGATTGATATGAGTCTTAAACATTTTATAATCTATAGTTCCTATTTTTTCTTTGCAATTTTCTGTTGAAAAAACTGATTGGTTGGTCAGGCGCGGTGGCTCACCTATAATCCCAGCACTTTGGGAGGCTGAGGCCAGTAGATCACCTGAAGTCAGGAGTTCGAGACCAACCTGACTGATACGATGAAACCCCATCTCTACTAAAAATACACAAATTAGCAAGGCACCGTGGCACGTGCCTGTAGTCCCAGCTACTTGGGAGGCTGAAAAAGGAGAATCGCTTGAACCCAGGAGCTGGAGGTTGCAGTGAGCTGACATCGTGCGTCTGAACTCTAGCCTGGGCGACAATGTGAGACTCCGTCTCAGAAAAAAACAATAACAACAGAAAAACTCATTTGTCTTACGAGTTTCCCATAGTCTGTTTTGCTGATTTGCATCCCTGTGGTTTTTATTTATTTATTCTTTTTACTGTTAACACCACTCAAAGATGTGGTGGGTTTTCTTGTTTGTTTGTGTTGTGTTTTTGTTTTTGTTTTGAGACAGAGTCTTGCTCTTGTCACCCAGGCTGCAGTGCAATGTAATTCTTTAATATCATTAAAAAATTAAAGCATGATCTCAGCTCTCTGCAGCCTCCACCTCCCAGGTTCAAGTGATTCTCCTGCCTCAACCACCTGAGTAGCTGGGACTACAGGCATGCGCCACCATGCCCGGCTAATTTTTGTATTTTTAGAAGAGATGTTGTTTTGCCATGTTGGCCAGGCTAGTCTGAAGTCCTTATCTCATGTGATCTGCCCGCCTCAGCCTCCCAAAGTGCTGGGATTACAGGCGTGAGCCACCATTCCCAGCCTCCATTCCCTCCTTTCTTTATCCACTGTCAATCACTAGTCTGTTTTTTGTCTCAATGGATATACCTGTTTTGGATATTTCGTGTACAGTCATGTGCTGCATACCAATGTTTTGGTCAGCGATGGACCATATATACGGTGGCACATATTCGATGGTGGTCCCATAAGATTATAATGGAGCCGTCCTATACAGGTGTATCAGTTTTTATCTTTTATGCCATGTTCTTACCGTACCTTTTCTGTGTTTAGATATGTTGAGAGACACACATACTTACCATTGCCTACAATGTTCAGTACAGTAACATGCTGTTTAGATTTGTAGCCTAGGAGCGATAGGACATACCATATAGCCTAGGTGTGTGTAGTAGGCTATACCCTAGGTTTGTGTAAGTACACTCTGTGATATTTGCATAATGATGAAGCTGCCTAACAATACATTTCTCAGAACGTATCCCTGTCATTAAGCAACGCGTGACTATAAATGTAATCATACAATATGTGACTTTTTATGTCGTTTCATTCACTTAGCATATGTTTTTGAGGTTCATTCATATTATTATTTTTATTATGTACAATGAAATGCAAAATCTTTGTACATTTGCCTATTTTTGAAAAATTCATATGTGTGTAACCCAAACCCTTATCACCATATAGAATATTGCCATCATCCCAGAAAGTTCCCATATGCCTCTCCCCAGTCAGTATCCCCGCTTCAGAGACAACCAGTGTTCTGATTTTTCTTCCGCAATTGATTGGTTTTGCCTATTCTAGAACTTCATATAAATGGAATTATACTGTGTGTGCTCATTTTCTGTTAAGACTTTATTTGGCATTTTTTTTAAGGTTCATATTGTTCCGTGTATATCAGTAGTTGGTTTCTTTTAATTGTTGAATGGTATTCTGTTTGAATATACTGCAGTTTGTTTATTCTTTCATCAGTTTATTGATGTCCAATTGTCTATATTGTTTTTAAGTGCTGTTGAGGAGAGTCTTTGTCTTACAGTCTCCCAGGAAGGCTAATTCTTGACCGGATAGAAAAACTACACAAGAGAAATATTTTAAAATAATTTTAATGAAACAAATAATATGATATTTTCTTTCTTCAAAGCATTTGGCCATCCAGTGTCATTGGTCTCAGAGGCCAGCAGTTATTGGAGATGTCCTGCAAGTCTACAGTGGGTCTGAAGGGAGGGCTATTATTTTCTGTGAGACCAAAAAGAATGTAACTGAAATGGCCATGAATCCACACATAAAACAGGTAAGTCTTTTTTTCATGCTTTCTGTAATTGAAATTATGGGGATGAATCACTGAACGAAAATTATTTTGTCCTTTGTGGACTAGATTTGATAGTCATTCTCAAAATTGAGTTGTAAGGCTGGGTGTCGTGGCTCACACCTGTAATCCTGTGACTTGATAAGTCAGGATAGATTTTATCAGTTTTGTTTGTCTTGAGACAGGGTCTCCCTGTTATGCCCAGGCTGGAGTGCAGTGGGATAATCATGGCTCACTGCATTCTTGACTTCCTGGGCTCGGGTGATTCTCCCACCCCAGCCTCTTGAGTAGCTGGGACTACAGGTGCGTGCCAGAATGCCCAGCTGATTTTTTGCATATTTTGTAGAGATGAGATTTCACCATGTAGCCCAGACTGGTCTTGAACTCCTGGGCTCAAGCAATTCCCCGCCTTCCCCACTCCCTGGCCCCCGCACCCGCCTTGGCCTGTCGAAGTGCTGGGATTACGGATGTGAGCCATCACACCTGACCTCTATCAGATGTTATCATTTTTTTTTTAAACTTTGAAAATGTGATCTGGAAAATATAAAAGTTGAAACAAAATGAATTTCTATGGGTAAGAGAGAGTAATATTTTAGAGTTGTGTTACAAAACTACAAATTTTTATTAAATTACTAAATCAGAATACTAAATCCATGTGTCTTTTTCTTTCTTAAAAAAATATATTTTGGCTGGGTGCGGTGGCTTACGGCTGTAATCCCAGCACTTTGGGAGGCCGAGGTGGGTGGATCGCCTGAGGTCAGGAGTTCAGACCAAGCCTGGTCAGCATAGTGAAACCCCATCTCTACTAAAAATATAAAAATTAGCCGGGTGTGGTGGTGGGTGCCTGTAATCCCAGCTACTCAGAAGGCTGAGGAAGGAGAATCGCTTGAACCCAGGGGTGGAGGTTGTGGTGAGCTGAGATTGTGCCACTACAATCCAGCCTGGATGACAGAGTGAGACTCCATCTCAAAGAAAAAGGAAAAAAAAACCTTTTATAGAAAATTTCAAACATGTACAAAAGTTGATAGAATCATGTAATGAACCCCTGTGTATTCATCCACCAGCTTCAATAATTATTTTATCTATATGCTAACATACCTCCTCTTTCAGAATTATTTTTATGCAAACCCTAGGTAACATGTTATTATATCCATAAATGTTTGGGTATATATCTCTAAAAGAAAAGGATTTTCAGAAAAACCAACAATACGGTTATCACTTCTAAAAAATTAATATTTCAAAATATTCATTTTACATTATCAGTTGTCTTAGAAATGTTTATTTTCTTTTATTGTTTGTTTTCTTGAATCTGGGTCCAAATAAGATTTTTACATTGTGTGATTATTAAGTTGCTTTTTGTATATGGATTTCTCCTTTATGTATTTTTTATAGCTTTTTTTGTTTAAGAAACTACATTGTCATAAATCTAGAGTATTGCTTTCCCATGATGTCATTTAACATGTTCCTCTGTCTTCTATATTTTCTGAATATTCAGGTTTGTTTGTTTGTTTGTTTAGGGCAGAACTACTTCATAGGTGGTGTACTTCTGGCAGGAGATAATATATGTCTAGTTCTTTTTGTGGTGCTAACATCCACTAATAATCAGTGCCGTCAGTCCTTATGTCAGTGTCTCCAGTCATTTTTGTTGTTTGTGACTTGTTATTGGGTAGATTCCTGAGAAAGGGCTTATGGAAACAGTACTGCCTATTGATAATATCTTATATGTGACTTTATACCTGAAAATTATTTTGGCTGTATATAAAATTCTTAGTTCACATTTTCTTTCCTTCATTGTCTTAAATATGTTACTTTACTGTTTTTGGAACAAAGCATCGCTATAAAAAGTGAGATGCCAGTCTAATCTTTTTTCCTTATGTGATTTTCTTAAAATATTTTTTCTAAGTGATTTCCTTTAAAAATCAGTAGTTTTACTAGAATATATTTTGGTGGTGTTCTTTGTCAGTTTTTCTGGGTACACAGTGTTCACTTTCAATTTGTAATTTCATATGTATTTTTTTTAAGTTTCAGCAAAATTTTCTTGATTTACAATTTTTAGCATTTGGTTTTCCAGTTGCTTTGGTTTTCTTCTTTAGGGGCTCTTGTGCATGTGTTGGCTCTCTTTTTTGAATCTGCCATGTCACATCAAATCTTTTTCATCTTTTTCCTTATTCAGTTTTCAAAATTTATCTTTTTTTTTTTAAGAGACAGGATCTTACTGTGTTGCCCACATGGGTGTGCAGTGGCTATTCACACATGTAATCATGGCACTTGATAGCTTTGAGCTCCTGTAGCTGGGACTGTAGGCATGCACCACTACACATGCCTCAAAATTTCCCATTTTTAAGAAATCTGTTGTGTTTATTCAGTCTTTTACTCTTTCTAGTATAGTCTTCATTTGTGAAAAGTTATCTTTTATTTCTACTTCTTTCTTGATTTATTTTATCTCATTGAAAAACTGAAAGGTTTTTCTTGATTTTTGTTCTTTGCCGTAGCATTAAAATTTTTTCTTTTAGCAGGCATGGTGGCTCATACCTGTAATCTCAGCACTCTGGGAAGCTAAGTCTGAAGGATTGCTTGAGCCCAGGAGTTCAAGACAAGCCTGGGCAACTTAGTGAGACCCTGTCACTACAAAAAATAAAAAAAATTAGCAGAGGTGGTGGTGTGTGCCTGTAGTCCCAGCTACTTGGGAGGCTGAGGTGGGAGAACTTCATGAGTCCAGGAGCTAGAGGTTACAGTGAGCTATGATCATGATGCTGTACTCTATCCTGGGTGACAGAGTACGACCCCCTCCCCCCCCCTTTTTTTTTTTTTTTTTTGAGAGTCTCCCTCTATTGCCCAGGCTGGAGTGCAGTGGTATAATCTTGGCTCACTGCAACCTCTGCCTCCTGGGTTCAAGCGATTCTCCTGGCTCAGCCTCTTGAGTAGCTGGGACTGTAGGCACGCGCCACTACACCCTGCTAGTTTTTGTATTTTTAGTAGAAACAGGGTTTCACTATATTAGCCAGGCTGGTCTCAAACTCCTGACCTCGTGATCCACCCGCCTCGGCCTCCCAAAGTGCTGGGATTACAGGTGTGAGCCACCGCACCCAGCTGAGTATGACCTTTTCTCAAAAAAAAAAAAAAAAAAAATCTGTGTTTGTGTGTGTATATAATTTTAAAAACTTTTATGTATTTTTTATATATTTAATATATATATATTATTTTATTTTATTTTTTCTGAGATGGGGTCTTTGTCACCCAGGCTGGAGTGCAGTGGCATGATCTTGGCTCACTGCAACCTTCACCTTCCAGGTTCAAGTGATCCTCCCACCTCAGCCTCCTGAGTATCTGAGACCACAGGTGCGTGCTACCATGCCTGGCTAAGTTTCATTTTTGTAGAGATGGGATCTCTCTAAGTTGCCCAGGCTGCTCTTAATCCTGAGCTCAAGCGATCCACTTGCCTCTGCCTCCCAAAGTGCTGGGATTATAGGCGAGAGCCACTGTGCCAAGCCAATATATGATATATACATATATTTTATTTTATTTCTTATTTATTTATTTATTTATTTATTTTTTGAGACACAGTTTCACTCTATCACCCAGGTGGAGTGCAGTGGCAAGATCTCGGCTCACTGCAACCTGCTCCTCTTAGGTTCAAGCGATTCTTATGCCTCAGCTTCCAGACTAGCTGGGATTACAGGTACACACAACCACACCTGGCTAATTTTTGTATATTTAGTAGAGATGGCGTTTCACCATGTTAGCCAGGCTGGTCTCAAACTGCTGACCTCAAGTGATCCGTCTGCCTCGGCTCTCCTAAGTGCTGGGATTATAGACGTGAGCCACCGTGCCCAGCCATATATGTTTGAGTTCATTCAAAATGGTATGCTTTTATTTGTTTTGTGGATGAGCCTTTCTAGATCACTTTATTTGTGGAGATAATCTGCTTTTTATTTATTTATTTATTTGTTTATTTTTAAGATGTAGTCAAGCTTTGTGACCCAGGCTGGAGTGCAGTAGTGTGATGTCAGCTCACTGCAACCTCTGCCTCCTAGGTTCAAGCGATTCTCCTGCCTCATCCTCCAGAGTAGCTGGAATTGCAGGCTCCAGCACCACACCCAGCTAATTTTTGTATTTTTAGTAGAGATGGGTTTTCACCAAGTTGTCCAGGCTGGTCTAGAACTCCTGACCTCAAATGATCACCTAGGCCTCCCAAAGTGCTGGGATTACAGGCATGAGCCACCGTGTCTGCCAAAATTGTTTTTTTTTAAGAGACAGGGTCCCACCATGTTGCCAGCATTGGAGTACCTTGGCACAGACACAGTAATAGCACACTGCAGCCTCTAACTCCTGGCCTTAAGGGATCCTCTCTCATCAGCCTCCTGAGTAACTGGGATTACAGGCATGTGCCACTGCCCCCAGCTTATTCTGTTTCCTCTTTTTTTCCTTCCTAATTACTTTCTGTGAGATTTGAGTGTGATCTTTTCTGTTGCTCATTTTTAGATTAAGTTAAACTTTTTGAACTGTCGTTGGGAAGGCATTGGTGAGAATACTTCTGGCGTCACAGCTCTAGAGCTGCTGCTTCTGTTATTTTTGTTAGTGCTTAAAATATAGTCTGTAAATTATATCTGAGTGAAGCTGTTAAAAAAAAAGGTCTACTTTCTGGTTCTAGCTGTGTCTTTCCTCACTTTTCTCTGTATCTTTTTTTTCCTTTGATCCTGTTATTCTTGGCATCCTTAGTTTAGATCCTCTGTCCAGCAGTTTCTCCTCAGTATGGGGCTTTGTCCCAGAAAGTGAGCGTTGGCTGTTAGTTTAGAAAGTTTATATAGGGCCCAGCTTGCTCCAGTCCCCGCAGACCTTAACTCTGGCTCCTCACAATCACCCTCAAGTATATAAAAATCCTTCCAGGTTCAGCTGCTGTTGTCAACAATTTGTTTGAGAATACGCCTTCCAGGTAGCTTTTCATTATGTTTTCAAGATGGCAGACCTGAAAGACTAGGTCCCTGAATTGCCTGTTCTTAGGACTAGCAAATTCCCCCACATAGGTAAAAGAATTTATCCTTCCCTGCTCATGTTTTTTTCTTTTCTTTGAGAAGGAGTTTTGCTCTTGTTGCCCAGATTGGAGTGCAATGGCGTGATCTTGGCTCACCACAACCTCTGCCTCCCAGGTTCAAGTGATTCTCCTGCCTCAGTCTCCCAAGTAGCTGGGATGACAGGCATGTGCCAACATACCCAACTAATTTTTTTTTTTTTTTTTTTGTATTTTTAGTAGAGACAGGGTTTCTCCATGTTCATCAGGCTGGTCTTGAACTCTCGACCTCAGGTGATCTGCCTGCCTCAGCCTCCCAAAGTGCTGGGATTACAGGCATGAGCCACCGCACCTGTCCTCTGCTCATGTTTTGGAAATCATGAGACTACTTTTGTCGCTTGTTTGTTATGTGTGTTGTCTGTGGATTTTTAGTTTTGTTATCCTAGTTGATATGTGTTATGTGGGAACTAGAGATTCAAAGTCACTGTCTTCCTCTGTGTCATTTTAACTAATTGTATAGCATTAGCTTTGATGTTTAAATGTCCAGTATAGGCCAGGCATGCCTGTAATTCTAGCACTTTGGGAGGCTGATGTGGGAGGATCACTTGAGGCCAGGAATTTGAGACCAACCTGGGCAGTATAATGAGACACCATCTCTATAAAAAGTTAAAAATTAGCCAGGGTCGGCTGCAATGGCTCACGCCTGTAATCCTAGCATTTTGGGAGGCCGAGGCAGGTGGATTGCCTGAGCTCAGGAGTTCGAGACCACCTTGTGCAACATGGTGAAACCCGGCCTCCACTAAAATACAAAAAAGTAGCCAGGTGTGGTGGTGCACACCTGTAGTCCCAGCTACTTGGGAGGCTGAAGGACGAGAATCACTTGAACCTGGGAAGCGGAGGTTGCAGTGAGCTGAGATTGCGCCACTGCACTCCATCCTGGGCAACAGAGCAAGACTCTGTCTCAAAAAAAAAAAAAAAAAAAAATTAGCCAGGTGTGGTGGCATGTTCCTCTATTCCTGTCTACTTGGGAGGCTAAGGCAAGAGGATTGCTCGAGCCCAGGAGTTAGAGGTTGCAGTGAGCTATGAACATGACACTGCATTCCAGCCTGGGCGACAAAGTGAGACCCTATCTCTTAAAAAAATAAAAAAAGGCCGGGTGCGGTGGCTGACACCTGTAATCCCAGGACTTTGGGAGGCCGATGCGGGCGGATCACGAGGTCAGGAGATCGAGACCATCCTGGCTAACACCGTGAAACCCCGTCTCTACTGAAAAATAGAAAAAATTAACCGGGCGTGGTGTTGGGCACCTGTAGTCCCAGCTACTTGGGAGGCTGAGTCAGGAGAATGATGTGAACCCAGGAGTCGGAGGTTGCAGTGAGCCGAGATCATGCCACTGAACTCGAGCCTGGGCGACAGAGTGAGACTCCATCTCAAAATAAAATAAAATAAAATAAAGTCCTCTATAAACAGATATTTGCTAAATAGTGAAAGAGTGGTAGAGGGTAATTGATTTACTTTTCTTTTCGTTGCTTTAAAATAGTAGCAGTTGGCTTGCAGAAGCCATTTTTTAATCTTGAAGAAATTACCTTGCTACAAAGGCTGGGGGAGAATTCGCCTTTCAGTGGATAATAATCTGTTTCTGTGATTTGGAGAATGGAACTCTCTATTCTCCATTCTGCTGGGTGACTTTTCTATTTAGGTAGAACATACTAGTAGTATCTTATTACGAGTTATATGGGATTTTTTGGATTAACCAGAGAACCTGAATAGTTGCTTTTTTTTTTAGTTAAAAATTGTAATTTACTTGTAAAAAGTCAGGTTTTACTTGGTTTCCCCCAGAAACGAATGCCTTCTAAATTCTAAACAGCTGGGTTTGGTTGTGCACTTGTAATTCCGGCTACTCAGGAGGTTGCGGCGGGAGGATCTATTAAGCCCTAGGCAACACAGCAAGAACGCCCTCTCTGAATGAATGAATGAATGAATGAATGAATGAATGAATGAACGAATCGTTAAACAGTCTGTATCTCTCACAAAGAGAGAAACACACACACACACATGTTTGGAAAAAAAATTACTCAAAAGTTGGAGACCTGGAAACCATCGCTGATACTATGAATGTAGTATGTTCCTCTTAGGACAAATTATCAAGTAAAAAAAACCCTGTGTTTTTTTGTTTTGTTTTGTTTTGTTTTGTTTTTAGACAGGGTCTTACTCTGTCACCCAGGCTGAAGTGCAGTGGTGTGATCATGACTCACTGCAGCCCCAGTCTCCCAGGCTCCAGTGATTCTCCCACCTCAGCCACCCAACAAGCTGGGACTACAGGCATGCACCACGACACCTGGCTAATTTTTTATTTTTTGTAGAGACAGGATCTCCTTGTGTTACCCAGACTGTTCTTGAACTCTTAGCCTCAAGCAGTCCTCCCACCTTGGCCTCCCAAAGTGCTGGGATTACAGGCATGAGAAAAAAACCTGTGTTGCAATTGAAAAATTCACTATGAAAAACTGTCCAACTTATTTAAAGTATATTTGTTTATAACTTTCTTTCAAAAATTAGGTGTTTCTTTTCTTGAAATATTTTTAACTTGGGTTATATGATAACCACGCAGGTTTATTTTCTTCTTTGGCTAACCTTTCCCGGTTCCTGCTTATCTTTCTGTATTCTTGTCTGTACTTTAAATATTGGCGTTCCTCATGGATCTGATTCTTACTCTACATATTTTTCATGGAGGAGAAAAGAATAGTGATTAATAGCACAGACTTGGGAGTCAGATTGGGGTTTAAATCTTAGTTGTGCTACTTACTAGCATAATTTTGTACCTACGTACATATGTACACATACTTATGTATATATATTGTCCTGTTCTTATGAAGTGGTATTTCAAGTATCTGCTTTTGGTGAAGAAAAAGTAAATTAAAAAAATATATATATTAGCCAGGTGTGGTGGCCCATGCCTGTTATCCCAGCACTTTGGGAGGCCAGGATAGAAAGATTGCTTGAGCCCAGGAATTTGAGACTAGCGTGGGCGTTTCATTTATATAGTAGATATATTTTTAAAGGGAGTCTTATGCATAAATTAAGCATCTTAAAGTGTATTATGGAAATTGTATTAATTAAGCTTCCTATTTAAAGGGATACTTCTGAGCCGGCTGCCATGGTTCATGCCTGCGATTCTAGCTACTCAGGAGGCTGAGGTGGGAGGATCTCTTAGCCCAGTATTTTGAGGTTGTAATGAGCTATGATTTTGCCATTGCACTGTAGCTTGGGCAACAGACCAAGATTCCATCTCTTAAAAATAAATGAATAAGGCCAGGCTTGGTGGCTCACACCGGTAATCCCAGTATTTTGGGAGGCTGAGACGAGTGGATCACTTGAGATCAGGAGTTCGAGATCAGCCTGGCGAACATGGTGAAACCCCACATCTACTAAAAATACAAAAATTGGTGGCACGTGCCTGTAATCCCAGCTACTTGGGAGGCCAAGGCACGAGAATTGCTTGAACCCAGGAGGTGGCAGTTGCAGTGAGCTGAGATTGTGCAGCACTGTACTCTAGCCTAAGAGACAGAGTGAAACTGTGTCTCAATAAAATAAATTAAAATAAAATAATAATAAAAGGATGTTTTTGAAATTAAAAGAATTTCCCTGGGAAGCCAAGACAGGAAAATTTATTGAGGCCAGGCATTCAAAAGCGGCCTGAGAAACATCGCGAGACTGTCTCTACAAAAAATAAAAAAATTGCCTAGGTGTGGTGGGACACACCTGTGGTCCAAGCTACTGAGGAGGCTGAGGTGAGAAGCATTTCTTGAGTCCGGGAGGTCGAGGCTACAGTGAGCAATGATCATGCCACTGCCCTCCACCCTGGGCGACAGAGTGAGACCCTGTCTCCAAAATAAATAAATAAAATTTAAAAGGTGGTATTAAAAATTTCTTTCTTTCTTTTTTTTTTGAGACGGAGTCTCGCTCTGTCGCCCAGGCTGGAGTGCAGTGGCCGGATCTCAGCTCACTGCAAGCTCCGCCTCCCAGGTTCACGCCATTCTCCTGCCTCAGCCTCCTGAGTAGCTGGGACCACAGGCGCCTGCCACCTCGCCCGGCTAGTTTTTTGTATTTTTAGTAGAGACGGGGTTTCACCATGTTAGCCAGGATGGTCTTGATCTCCTGACCTCGTGATCCGCCCGTCTCGGCCTCCCAAAGTGCTGGGATTACAGGCTTGAGCCACCGCGCCCGGCCAAAATTTCTTTCTTTTGTACCATTTTAAGATTTAGATGTGCCAGGCACGATGGCTTATGTCTGTAATCCTAGCACTTTGGGAGGCCAAGGCAGGAGGATCACTTGAGCTCAGGAGTTTAAAACCAGCCTGGGCAACATAGTGAGACTTCGTCTCTGTTTTATTTAAAAAAAAAAAAAATTGTTTATTTAAAGCATTTTGCATACTGCATTTATTTTCTTGAAGCAAGGAGTCAATTAGTATAGGAATATAGAAGTATAAATATGTATAGATAGATCTAATCACTCCTATGGCTCCAGTTATTGAGTATACGCTAATGATAGGCAAATCTTTTTCTCACTGGGATCTGCCTCAAGAATACTAGACCTACTGGCTACAGACACACCAACCTGTATGTTTCTAAACCTAAATTAATTAACTTTCTACACTCCTATATGCAATCTGTCTCCAGCATTATCCGTTGCTTAAACCAGAAATTTGTGTATCACTCTTGAATTTATTCCTTACCCTTGGCCATCCAGCCAGCCACATAGTATTTTTGGATTCTGTCTCCTATGGTTTAAAGTGTTCTGTTTATTTCTTTTTTTTTTTTTTTTTTTTTGAGACGGAGTCTTGCTTTTTTACTAGGCTGGAGTGCAGTGGCATGATCTCGGCTCACTGCATCCTCTGCTCCCGGGTTCAAGCGATTCTCCTGCCTCAACCTCCCCAATAGCTGGTATTACAGGTGTGTGCCACCATGCCCCACTGATTTTTGTATTGTTAGTGGAGACGGGGTTTCACCATGTTGGCCAGGCTGGTCTGGAACTCCTGACTTCAAGTGATCCGCCCACCTCGGTCTCCCAAAGTACTCAGATTACAGGTATGAGCCGCTGTGCCCAGCCTTGTCCATTTCTTTCTTTCTTTTTCTTTTCTGAGATGGAGTTTCGCTCTTGTCGCCCAGGCTGGAGTAGAATGGTGTGATCTCGGCTCACTGCAACCTCCGCCTCCCAGGTTCAAGCGATTCTCCTGCCTCAGTCTCCTGAGTAGCTGGAACTACAGGTGCACATCACCACACCCAGCTAATTTTTGTATTTTTAGTAGAGACGAGTTTTCACCATTTTGGCCAGGATAGTTTCAATCCCTTGACCTCATGATCTGCTCACCTTTCCCTCCCAAAGTGCTGGGATTATAGGCGTGAGCCACTGCGCCCGGCCTCATTTTTTTTTTTTTTTTTTTTGAGATGGGGGCTGGAGTGCAGTGGTGTGATCTCGACTAACTGAAAAGTCCGTCCTCTGCCCCCGGGTTCAAGTGATTCTCCTCCCTCAGCCTCCCTAGTAGCTGGGATTACAGGCATGCACCACCACGCCCGGCTAATTTTTGTATTTTTAGTGGAGACAGGGTTTTGCCATGTTGGCCAGGCTGGTCTGGAACTTCTGACCTCAAGTAATCCGCCCACCTCGGCCTCCCAAAGCAGCCTGGTCCATTTCTTTCTTTCTTTCTTTTTTCTTGTTTTGAGATGGAGTTTCGCTCTTGTTGCCCAAGCTGGAGTCCAGTGATGTGATCCCAGCTCACTGCAACCTCTGCCTTCCGGGTTCAAGTGATCCTCTTGCCTCAGCCTCCTGAGTAGCTGGGATTACAGGTACCTGCCACCATGCCCGGCTAATTTTTGTATTTTTAGTAGAGACAGGGTTTCACCACATTGACCAGGCTGGTCTCAAACTCCTGATCTCAGGTGATCCACGGGCCTTGCCCTCCCGAAGTGCTGGGAATACAGGCAGGAGCCACCGCGTCCAGCCTACATTTATTTCTTATACCAGTTGCAGAATCTAAAAATCTGAGAATCGTGTATAATGTATCTCTTTCCTTTATACATAATTTCTACTCCCTTGAGTATGTCCTTGCAATTTCATCAACTAGTAGTTCTTGAATTCAGTTATGGTGTAGCCCCTACTTACCTTTCCAGCCTCATCTTATACTTCCCTCTCATTTTTTCATTTTGTGCACACACTCCATACATGCCATGGTTTGTTTTTTTTGGGTGGAGACAGGGTCTCGCTCTGTCCCTTAGCCTGGAGTACAGTGGTGCAGTGGCTTATTGGAGCCTCAACGGCTTGGGACCAAGTGATCCTCCCACCTCAGCCTCTCAAGTAGCTGGGATGACACGTGTGTGCCCCTACACCTGGCTAACTTTTTATTTTTTATAGAGGTGGTATATCCTTATGTAGCCTAGGCTAGTCTTTTTTTTTTTTTTTTTTTTGAGACGGAGTCTTGCTCTGTCACCCAGGCTGGGGTGCAGTGGCCGAATCTCAGCTCACTGGAAGCTCCGCCTCCCGGGTTTACGCCATTCTCCTGCCTCAGCCTCCCAAGTAGCTGGGACTACAGGCACCCGCCACCTCGCATGGCTGTTAGGCTGGTCTTTAACTCCTGGGTTCCAGCAGTCCTCCCACCTTGGCCTCCCAATGTGCTGGGATTATAGGCATGAGCCACGATGCTGGTCAGCTCTTGAATTTGTAGTCTACCTTGCCTAACAACTCCTACTCATTCTTCAGATCTCAGTCCAAAGCATCACTTTTTAGGGAATCCTTTCTTGCCCCAAGCTAGGTCAGGTTGTCCTCTTATAAAGCCTCATTGCCTCTTAGACCCGTGCATCATCCATTACATTCATTATCTAAATTTATTTGTGTGCCTAATTATTTGATTAATGTCCGTCTTTCTGACCAGGATATGAAGACTATGAGGACAGAAGCAGTTTTTTTTTTTTTTTTTTTTTTTTGAGACAGAGTCTTGCTCTGTCGCCCAGGCTGGAGTGCAGTGGCACAATCTCGGCTCACTGCAAACTCCGGCTCACTGCAAACTCCGCCTCCCGGGTTTGCGCCATTCTCCTGCCTCAGCCTCCCAAGTAGCTGGGACTATAGGCGCCTGCCACCACGCCTGGCTAATTTTTTCTATTTTTAGTAGAGATGGAGTTTCACTGTGGTCTCGATCTCCTGACCTCATGATCCTCCTGCCTCGGCCTCCAAAAGTGCTGGGATTACAGGCATGAGCCACCACGCCCGGCCAGCAGTCTTATTTTTGTTCACTTTTTTATCCCTAGTGCCCAACATGTTGTAGGTCATTATATATTTGTGGCGTAATAGGTGGTTATTGCCACCACCTTAGTGAGGCCACTGATAACTCTTTATTTCCTTTTTTAGAAACAGGGTATTGCTCTGTCACCCAGGCTGGTGGGTGGGTGACAGAACCTAAAAAAAATATATATATATATATATATAGAGAGAGAGAGAGAGAGAGACACGGAATCTTGCTCTGTCGCCCAGGCTGGAGTGCAGTGGCACAATCTCGGCTCACTGCAACCTCCGCCTCCCAGGTTCCAGTGATTCTCTTGCCTCAGCTTCATGAGTCTCTGGGATTACAGGCACTCGCCACCACACCCGGCTACTTTTTTAGTATTTTTAGTAGAGACGGGGTTTCACCATGTTGGTCTCAAACTCCTGACCTCAGGTGATCCGCCTGCCTTGGCCTCCCAAAGTACTGGGATTATGGGCATGAGCCACTGTGCCCGGTCGTATAATTTAATATGTTCATGATATTTTCCTGCTTATAATCATTCAATTGTTTCATATTGTCCTCAGGATAAAGTTTATATTCTATTCCAATCTCATCTCTCACTCCCTATCCTCTCACCCCCGCTCCCTTTTCACTCTGTTTCAGCAGTGCTCAGATATTTGTAGGTTTCACTCCCCACTCTTTATGTATGATATTTCTTTCTACCAGGATCTCCCTAGCCTTCTGCTCCCTCTTTTACCTAGTGGTTCCTTATGATGTTAGGTGTCAGCTTCAGTGCTGCTTTCCCCTCAAACAAGATTGAGTTAGATTTCCCTCTTAAGTATTCCTGTAGCACTCTGAACCTACACCTGTGATAGCACGTCATATTTATTGAAGATGCCTGTCAGCTGGTGGCCCCAGAGTTGTGTTTCTTATTATGAATGTTCTAGAACCAGGTATAATTCAGACAGATAGCAAGTGCTCACTGAATTCATTCATGTATGCATTAAACTATTTAGATACCAAGGCTGAAATACTGTTGGGGTTAAATTATTGTTGTGAACTTTTGTTTTTTGAGACGGAGTCTCGTTCTGCCGCCCAGGCTAGAGTGCAGTGGAGTGATTACGGCTCACTGCAACTTTCACTTCTCGGGTTCAGATGATTCTCCTGCCTCAACCTCTCGAGTAGCTGGGATTACAGGCATGCACCACCACACCTGGCTAATCTTTGTATTTTTAGTAGAGATGAGGGTTCACCATGTTGGCCAGGCTGGTCTTGAATTCCTGACTTGAAGTGATCCACCCATGTCAGCCTCCCAAAGTGCTGGGTTTATAGGCCTGAGCCACTGAACCCGGCCTGATCATTGTTATGAACTTTTTGACTTTAATATAGTGGCCAGGAATACTAGGAAGTGTATTTATAATACCAGGAAATTTGCAGCAGAGATGAAGATCAACCTAATATAAATCGGTTCAGCATCACTAAAAATTACAGACATGTAAATTAAAACATCATTGGGAAATTATTTTTGCCTATTAAATTCACAAAGATTACAATGATTTATAATATACAAGCTGGGTGGGGTATGATGAAATAAATACAGAGTATTGAAGAATAAAAGGTATACAACTTTTTCTGTAATACTGTTTTTTTATAATACAGTTTCTGTTAAAATGCTATGTGTTCATAATTTTTGGCCCAGAAATTCAACTTCTAGATATGTATCCTACTGAAATATACAGATACTGAGGCATCCAGAGATACAAGTACAAAGTTGTTCATTGCAACATTGTTTCTTTCTTTCTTTCTTTTTTTTTTTTTTTGAGACAAAGCTTCATTCTTGTCCCCCAGGCTGGAGTGCAATGGCATGATCTCAGCTCACTGCAGCCTTCGCTTCCCAGGTTCAAGCAATTCTCCTGCCTCAGCCTCCCAAGTAGCTGGGATTACAGGTGCCTGCCATCACGCCTGGCTAATTTTTTGTATTTTTAGTAGAGACAGGGTTTCACCATGTTGGCCAGGCTGGTCTCAAACTCCTGACCTCAGGTGATCTGCCTGTCTCGGCCTCCCAGAGTTCTGGGATTACAGGCATGAACCACCGCGCCTGGCCCATTGCGGCATTGTTTCTAAACGTGAAAATTTGAATACAGCCCAAAAGTTCATCAGTAGGATCCATATGAATAAATTATATACAGTTTAAAAAAATTCAGTAGCATTTTATCTGTAGATGTGGATAGGTAAGATACACTAAATTTATAAAGTAGGTTACAAAACCCTACCTATGTAATATCTCATGTTATAAATAAATACATAAAGTCATAGTATATGCTTGTGTAATGTGAGTATGTGTGTATTTAAAAAAAAAAAAAGTGGCCAGGTGTGGTGGCTCACACCTGTAATCCCAGCACTTTGGGAGGCTGAGGCTGGCGGATCACCTGAGGTCAGGAGTTCAAGACCAGCCTGATCAACATGGTGAAACCCTGTTTCTACTAAAAATACAAACATTAGCTGGACATGGTGGCAGGCACCTGTAATCCCAGCTACTCGGGAGGCTGAGGCAGGAGAATCACTTGAACTCGGAAGGTGGAGGTTGCAGTGAGCCGGGATCACTCCATTGCACTCCAGCCTGGGCAGTAAGAGTGAAACTGTCTGGGGAAAAAAAAAAAAAAAAGTCTGACAGAATATTTACCAAACTCCTAACAGTGAATTATTTCTAAGTGACTAGTATTAGGGAAGCTTTTACATTTTATGTTAAATATTTTCTGTCATGTTTGACTTTTTTTAAACATAAGCATGCATTGTTAAAATTACCAAAATAAGATTTAAAAACATGCAAAAGGAGCACAGACTAGATGATGTTGCGGTGCTATCAGTTGCAAGTATGAACTGTACAATTAATTTTCTCCCCCTTTCTCAAATAGAATGCCCAGTGTTTACATGGGGACATTGCACAGTCACAAAGAGAAATTACACTAAAGGGCTTCAGAGAAGGTAGTTTTAAAGTTTTGGTGGCAACCAATGTGGCTGCCCGTGGTTTGGACATTCCTGAAGTTGACCTGGTGATTCAAAGTTCTCCTCCTCAGGTAGGAAATGGGATTTGATTTGGGAAAAATAAGAGCAATTTTAGAAATTACCATTTGATTTACAACATATTGCTTGGGATGTGAAAAATATGTCATCTCTTCTTGCTCTTAGCCATTTTTTGTTAGTGTGGTATTAAATTGATCAGATTCTGATACCTTTGCAGATGATTAACTCTGTTGTTTGGATTTGAAGCATGGAGCAACAAAATCAGGCAGAGAATTTTAAAAAGTTGCCATGTAAAGAAACCTGGGATGAGGTGGATTAAAAGGTTTTAAATCATATTGCCTTTACCCCAAAATCCACACATGTAATTGTTTGGAATATTGAAAAGGGCAACAGGATTGAGATAAATATATTATTATTTGGATTCCAGAATGACTGGAACTTGCTAGAGTTTTAAAAAGTATTACCTCTTATAATCTTTAGGATGTTGAGTCCTATATCCATCGCTCTGGACGCACAGGTAGAGCTGGACGGACAGGGATTTGTATATGTTTTTATCAACCAAGAGAAAGAGGTCAACTAAGATATGTGGAACAAAAAGCAGTAAGTAGAGTTAAATTATTTCAGACTTATTGTCTAAATGGTGCCTTAAAAGAGAGTTCTTATAATTATTCTCACAAGTAGGTCTTCATAACTTTTCTCAATTTAAGCTGCATTTGGATGTGAAGCCTGCGGAGATCTAAATTTATATTAGCTTCAAGACTTTTAATACAGCTTTTATTTTGAAGACAGTGGAGCTGACTTTCTCATCTTTTCCTTGAATTTCTCTCTTCATACTAAAATCAGAAGTGCATTGTGATTTCACTGCTTCTTAGTCCAGCATTGTAAATGGGTGACTAAAAGATTGTCTTGTAATAATAGTTAAGATTCTTTTAAGTAATGGTACAAGTTTCTTTAGAAACTGTACGTTTTCTGTGATCTGAATTTTCAGTTTTTCCTAATTTTATGTGTTTTTATATGCTATTTCATATACTTTGTAAAATAAGGAAAAAAGCTGATAGATTTAAACATCTTTTTTTTTTTTTTTTTTTTTTTTTTTTAAATCAGGCTTGTTTTACAAGTGAAATTCCTTGATTGTAACTAAGGGGCAATTCAAAAAATTATTTTTCTCTTTCTGAAATTTGTAATTGATTATTTATTAGAAAAAAACAGATCTTGGCTGGGTGCAGTGGCTCACACCTGTAATCCCAGCACTTTGGGAGGCGGAGACGGGCAGATCACTTGAGGTCAGGAGTTTAAGACCAGCCTGCCCAACATGGTGAAACCCCATCTCTACTAAAAATACCAAAATTAGCTGGGCATGGTGGCAGGCACCTGTAATCCCAGCTACTAGGGAGGCTGAGGCAGGAGAATTGCTTGAACCTGGGAGGTGGAGGTTGCAGTGAGCCAAGATCATGCCACCACACTCCAGCCTGGGCAACAGAGCAAGAATCTGTCTCAAAAACGAAAAAACAAACAAACAAACAAAAAACAGATCTTTTAATCTGCTAGGGCTATGAAATCTTTAACTCCAAGAAATAGAAATTCAACGAACTATTAAAATATTAATTTAGGAATTAATTGTAAAGACTTCCATTTTTCTTTAATGTAACTCTTTCATTTTCAGGGAATTACTTTTAAACGTGTAGGTGTTCCTTCTACAATGGATTTAGTTAAATCTAAAAGCATGGATGCCATCAGGTATGCTTTCTGAACTTGCTGAATAATTGTTTCTTTTGTATTAGGCTATTCATCTGTAAGCTCTCCCTGTTTAAATAGCAGAAAATTTTAATCACCAGTTTTACCAGCAGACATTTAGTTATATTAAAATATAAAAATGTGGCTGGGCGCTGTGGTGCGTGTCTGTAATTCCAGCACTTTGGGAGGCTGAGGTGGGCAGATTGCTTGAGCTTAAGAGTTTGAGACTAGCTTGGCCAACATGGTGGAACCTTGTCTCTACAAAAAATACAGAGATTAGCCAGGAATGGTGGCGCATGCACCTGTAGTCCCAGCTACTTGGAAGGCTGAGGCGGGAGGATCGCTTGAGCCTGGGAGGTTGAGGCTGCAGTGAGCCAAGATCGGGCCAGTGCACTCCAGACTGGGTGACAGAGCAAGGCTCTGTCTCAAAAAAAAAAAAAAAAAAAAAAAAAAAATTACTCTTTCTTTTTCCCATTTATCCTCTTATCTTTTATTTTTTTTCCCTGTGTCTTGACCAAGAATACTATTTTTAAACCACAGGTCTCTGGCTTCCGTTTCTTATGCTGCTGTTGATTTTTTCCGACCATCAGCTCAGAGACTGATAGAAGAGAAAGGGGCAGTGGATGCATTGGCTGCTGCTTTAGCCCACATTTCTGGTGCATCAAGCTTCGAACCACGATCTTTGATTACCTCTGATAAGGTAGAAATCTGTGAGAAAATTGTACATGAGTGGGAAAAGGTTAAAATTGAACTATAGTAAATATTGTATAGTGAATTACTGTGCTTTTTGTGCAGAAAAAAACTGTTTTGCTCTATGAGAAACTGGTCTCTTTATTTCTACTCCCTAATAAATTCTTTTTTGACAATCACCTCTTCCAAATTTTTCAAATCCACAGAAAAACTGAAAGAATAATGCAGTAACCACATACAATCCACCTAGATTCAACTGTTAAAAGTGTGTATCATTTGCTTTATATCCTTTTTGAGCTCTTAATTTGTAATTTTTAAAAAAATGTGACATGTAATAATTGTACATATTTAAAGGGTATGTAGTGATGTTTCAATACATACTGTGTATAGGGATCAGATCAGGGTCATTAGCATATCCATCGTCTTAAACATTTATCATTTCTTTGTTTTAGGAACCATTCAATATCTTCCTTCTTGCTTTGTAACTTTATAAGTATATATATATTTTTTGAGATGGAGTCTTGTTCTGTTGCCCAGGCTGGAGTGCAATTGCGCAATCTTGGCTCACTGCAACCTCTGCCTCCCAGGTTCAAGCAATTCTCCTGTCTCAGCCTCCTGAGTAGCTGGGACCACAGGCACATGCCACCACGTCCAGCTAATTTTTGTATTTTTAATAGAGATGGGGTTTCACCATATTGGTCAGGCTGGTCTCAAACTCCTGACCTCGGGTGATCCACCCTCCTCAGCCTCCCAAAGTGCTGGGATTACAGGCGTGAACCACCTCACCCGGCCTGTATTTTTTTCCTAAACCATTTGAAAGTAAGTTGAAACACTGTGATATCATCCCTAAATATTTCAACATGCATCCTCTGAGAATAAGGATATTCTGCTACATAACCACAATCTAATAAGCTCATCTGTGAAAAGTAATGATAGTTCTGTATTATCATCTAATATTTAGTTTATATCCATTTTTTTCTCATTATCCTGAAAATGTCTGTCTGGGTATTTGGAGAGAAATATAGGAAATGCTTACTTTGCACAGACCTTTGTTAACTGAAACTTGTATACCAGAACCTACATTTCATTTTGTAAGTTTCCATGGAATCCTGCAAAGTAAGAAATAGACTCTGCACAATTAACACAGTAGCATGCAAAGTAAGTAAATGCCTGTGTGTGTGGAGGGGTTGTGTAAGTGTGACACCATCTGAACTCGCCTGCTACCAGCTTCGTATCACGTGCCAAAACATACCACACCAGAACCATTGGTGCAGGTAGCTCAGAGATTTTTTACTTATTCAAGTGTAAGTGAGGGGAGTTTCTTGGTGAAGAGAATTTTAAATAAGAGTTCTTTTATGTCTGAGTGGAGAGAGAGAGTTAGTGAGCCTGGTCCTGGAGACATCTATAAGACTAGAGCCTGCTGGTGGGATTTTCAAATAACAGAACAGACTAATTTTGGGCAGCACATCCCTGTGATGGGTAGGAGGGAACAAAAAGGGCAGGGCAGGTTCACTTGGTTGTGACTTATTTGTTGTAGTGCAAGTGAACGCAGCTGGGGTATCTGATGGTTTCTACCTGGTAGGTGTTAATAGTTTAGCTAAATGTCATTTTGCTTCGAGTGACTTATTGGGCTCCATTCCATTTATCCGTATGTATACGTATACCTGTTTGTATGTATCTTTTTAAAAATTCAGAATCTAGTTAAATATGTTACATTTGGTATTATGTCTCTTTAGTCTTTTTTAGTCTGGAACTGTTTTCCCATCTTTTTAATTTTTTTCTGCTACTGATTTGGTGAAGAGTCTAGGTCGGTTGTTTGGTATAGTATCTCACTATCTGAATTTGTCCCAATCTCTTCAAGCATCATTTAACTTTTGCCTTTATCCTCTTTTAAACTGGAAGTAATATCAAAGCTTGGTTTTTATATTTAGGTTAAATATTTTTGGCAAGGGTACTTTATAGTTAATATGTACCTCATACTGCATCACATCAAGAGGCATAAAATGTTAGGTTGTTCCAGTACTAGTAATGCTTAGTTTGAGCATTTGTTTAAGATGGAAACTGCCATATTTTAAACGTGTATTTTACTTTCTGTAATTAGTAACTTGTGGGGTGATACTTTAGCATTGAGCAAATATCCTATCCCTAATAACCCACCAAATGCTTGTTAAGACAGTATTTAAAACATATATCTTTAGAAAGCATTGAGATTTGAGCTAAGAAGTACCTAAGAAGTTATTTAGTCTCAACCCTCATCCAATAAAGAATCCCTCTTTGGCAGATGGGTCATTTAATCTCTGATTAAATATCTTAGAAACAGGGTGTTAGTGGCTTTAAATTTCTTTCATGGGTTAAACCAAAATCCAGTCTTTATCATGAATGTCCTATAGGATTTTCCTCTTGCTGTCTCCTTGATATAATCTCTTATCACTCTCCCCTTTCTTACTTCAGACACCCTAACCTATTTGGTTTTCCTCAGACATAAACTTAACTATTACACAAGGCCTTTGTGCCTACTTTCATTGTCTTGAATGTTCTTTCCCTCTAATAACCATGTTGCTTACTCCTCTACTTCATTCTGGTCTCTGCTCAAATATCATACCAGAGAGGTCTTTTTTGATCACTCTAAAATAGCTTACTCCTCCCTATACTCTTTGTTCTCTAAGCGCTGCTTTATTCGTATTCGTGATGCTTATTACTATATGATATTCCATATATTTGCTTATTTGTTTACTGTGTACCCACCCAACCCCACATACAGGTGTAGGTACATGCACATGCACTGGAATCTACTCTCCATGAGAGAAAGGACTACTTATTGCTGAATCTCTAGCACCTAGTACAGTCTGTGGCACATACATAGAGGGCACTCAATAAATATTTGTTTGCTGAATGCATCCCCATGTCTTCTTAATGTTGATTCTTTTGCTATTAGTGAAGCTTTACAGAACAAATAATTTTTGCTTATGTAACAGTCCTTCAAAAGTTTAAAGAAATTGGTCAGGCATGGTGGCTCATGCCTGTAATCCTAGCACTTTGGGAAGCTGAAGCAGGCAGACCACTTGAGTCCAGAAGTTCAAGACCAACCTGAGCAACCCCGTCTCTACTAAAAATACAAAAATTAGCACAGCATGGTGGCACACACCTGTAGTTCCTGATGCTTGTGGGGCTGAGGTGAGAGGATTGCTTGAGCCCAGAAGGTTGAGGGTGCAGTGAGCTGAGATCGTGCCACTGCATTCCAGCCTGGGTGACAGAGCGAGGCCCTGTCTTTAAAAAAAAAAAAAAAAGGTTAAAGAAATTTATGTTGTATTTATTTATTTATTTATTTATTTGAGACAGGGTCTAGTTCTGTCACCCAGGCTGGAGTGCTGTGGTGCAATCTCGGCTCACTGCAACCTCTGCCTCCTGGGCTCCTGAGCTCAAGCCTCCCGAGTAGCTGGGACTGTAGGAGTGCGCCACCATGCCTGGCTAATTTTTTCTTTTTTTTTTTTTTGTAGCAATGGCATTTCACCATGTTGCCTAGGCTGGTCTCAAACTCCCGGGCTCAAGTGACCCTCCCGCCTTGGTTTCCTAAAGTGCTGAGATTACAGGTGTGAGCCACCACACCTAGCCAAGGTTTTCACTCCAAGCTGACTTTGACTCCCTCAACATTTCCTTAATTCTTCACTTCCATGGTGTCTTTCTCGGCTCTGGTTTGCTTAATTCTTAATTCTCTCTTAAAGCATAATGGTTAGAATTAAATAGAGTCTTGCAGCAATACATAGGATAGTACTTTCAATTATCTGTAAACACTATTCTAATAATGTAGTTTCAAAAAATTTTTTTAGCTGCAGTTTTATATACTTTTGGCTCATAAGAAATGTTACATCTTGAAGGATTATAGAGTTAGAATTTCATTGTACTGCTGCTGCTGATTTATTTCCAAACATAATGTGGTTTTTATTCCTCAAGGGGTTTGTGACCATGACTCTGGAAAGCCTAGAGGAAATACAGGATGTCAGCTGTGCTTGGAAAGAACTTAACAGAAAGCTGAGTAGTAATGCAGTGTCTCAGATTACCAGAATGTGCCTCCTGAAAGGAAATATGGTAGGCTTTTCTAGACAATTAAAAAGCTTTTTAATCAACTACCCCAAATGTTTACAAACACTAGCAAATTTTGTTTTCTCTTTGAAGCCTAATGGCATGAATAATACTGTTTTCTCTTTGTTAGTTTGTTTCTAGTTATAAATTTGGGGCATTATATATGTAACCCATTCCTCTAGAGCTATGTCATTCTGTTCAGTTTGACTATCTGATACCCAAGTTATCTAAGTTTCTGCCACATACCGTATGTAGTTGTGTACATGTGTTTATTCTTTTTATTTTTTAAATTTTATTTATTTACTACTTTACAGTGATGAGGTCTCACTATTTGCTTAGGCTGGTCTTTTTTTTTTTTTTTTTTTTTTTTGAGACGGAGTCTTGCTCTGTCGCCCGGGCTGGAGTGCAGTGACCGGATCTCGGCTCACTGCAAGCTCCGCCTCCCGGGTTCACGCCATTCTCCTGCCTCAGCCTCCCGAGTAGCTGGGACTACAGGCGCCCGCCACCTCGCCCGGTTAGTTTTTTTTTTGTATTTTTTTAGTAGAGACGGGGTTTCACCGTGTTAGCCAGGATGGTCTCGATCTCCTGACCTCGTGATCCACCCGTCTCGGCCTCCCAAAGTGCTGGGATTACAGGCTTGAGCCACCGCGCCCGGCCCTTAGGCTGGTCTTGAACTCTGGGACTCAAGTGATCCTCTTGTCTTGGACTCCCAAACTACTGGGATTATAGGTGTGAGCCACTGCACCTGGCCTTTTTGTATTATTATTTTTATTTTTGAGACAGAGTTTCACTCTTGTCACCCAGGCTGGAGTGCAGTGGCACAATCTTGGCTCACTGCAACCTGTGCCTCCTGGGTTTAAGCAATTCTCCTGCCTCAGCCTCCCGAGTAGCTGAGATTACAGGCGCCTGCCACTATGCCCAGCTAATTTTTGTATTTTTAGTAGAGATGGGGTTTCACCATGTTGACCAGGGCTGGTCTTGAACTCCTGACCTCAGGTGATCCTCCTGCTTCAGCCTCCCAAAGTGCTGGGATTACAGGCATGAGCCACCATACCCTACCCATATTATTATTATTATTATTATTATTTTGGTAAAGACAGGATTTTGCCATGTTGCCCAGGCTGGTCTTGAACTCCTGAGCTCAAAGGATTCACCTGTCTCAGCCTCCCAAAGTGCTGGGATTACAGGCTTGAGCCATTGCACCTGGCATGTGTGTTTATTTTGTAAGACTAAGTAGCTTATGATTGCAGTAGTTAAGCAGCTCTGTAATTTTGAGGACATGCAGGTTAGTTTTTAAGTGGCCTGCTCTTCGTTGTTAATGAATTAATGATATGAATTAAATAAATATTTTAATACAATTAGGTAGCAAAATTAAAACTGTAATCTTGTGACTGATTTCTTCTAATGGTTTTGAAAAATGATGTTATGTTATTAATTTAACTTTACTGTATAGGTTCATTCTAGCTTGGAATTTATTAACTAGATTGTTTATTGCAAATAATCATCTCTCTCAAAGTTTAATATTACTTACCTTTAAAAAGGATGTGGTGGCCGGGCGCGGTGGCTCATGCCTGTAATCCCAGCACTTTGGGAGGCCAAGGTGGGCAGATCACGAGGTCAGGAGATCGAGACCATCCTGGCTAACACGGTGAAACCCCGTCTCTACTACAAATACAAAAAATTATCTGGGTGTGGTGGCGCGCGCCTGTAGTCCCAGCTACTCGGGAGGCTGAGGCAGGAGAATGGCATGAACCCGGGAGGCGGAGCTTGCAGTGAGCCGAAATTGCGCCACTGCACTCCAGCCTGGGCGACAGAGCGAGACTCTGTCTCAAAAAAAAAAAAAAAAAGGATGTGGGGCAAGTATGAGACAAATACATACTTTCAGGAAAAAAATGTAGAGGGAAGGGAAAAAATAACAAGACATATAGGCCAAACTAGTTGCTATACTTGAGTGTTAAATTAATTTTCAGCTTATTGACAACTAAGACCATGGAAGAAACATCTTGGGTTATATAATTCTTATCTAATAAATATTGCAGCTTTTTTCTTTTTTTTGAGACAGGGTCTCACCCTGTCACCTAGGCTGGAGTGCAGTGGCGTGATCTCAGCTCATTGCCACTTCCACCTCCCAGACCCAAGTGATCCTCCCACTCCTACCTCAGCCTCCCGAGTTGCTGGGACTACAGTCATACATCACCACACCTGGATAATTTTTGCATTTTTTTTTTTTTGTAGAGATGGGGTTTTCCCTATATTGCCCAGGCTGGTCTCGATCGAATTCCTGGACTCAAACAATCTGTCCACCTTGGCCCCCGAAAAGTGCTGGGATTCATGAACTACCACGCCTGGCCTGTTACAGCTCTTTATAAATGAAACTTTCCGTCATTAAATTTTAAAAGAAATTTATTAGAAGGATCATTTTACAGGGCACATGGAACAACATACAGTGTCTACACAAACTCTTCTAGAGAATACTCTAGATTCTTAGCAGTAGTTGTAAATTCTTATTGGATACTGTGTTTAGTTAACTTTTTAAATTTAGAAAATATATTAAGCAGCCACTGAGTCATGCATTATTAGTAAAATAAAAAAATCAACACATATGCATGTAATTTAAAATGTTTTGCTTTGTTTTGCTTTTAGGGTGTTTGCTTTGATGTTCCCACAACTGAATCAGAAAGGTTACAGGTATTTTAAAAATTTTATCTTTTTAAATAGTTGAGTACATTCTCTAACATTTAGATTGGGATATTTTGGGAATCATAGTCACAATGTCATTATCATGCCTAAATCAATGAAGAATTCCTTAATATAAAATAACCAGTCTGTCTCAAACTTAAATGTATTTTTAAAGAGATGGAGTCTCTCTCAGTCTGGAGTGCAGTGGCATGATCATAACTCATTGCAACCTTGAATTCCTGGGCTGAAGTGATCCTCCCACCTCAGACTCCCAAGTAGCTAGGACTACAAGGCATGTGCCGCTATTCCTGGCTAACATGTGCCACCACACCCGGATAACTTTTTTTTTTTTTTTTAGTAGAGACGGAGTTTCTCCATGTTGGTCAGGCTGGTCTGAAACTCCCAACCTCAGGTGATCCACCTGCCTTGGCCTCCCAAAGTGCTGGGATTACAGGTGTGAGCCACTGCTCCTGGCCCCATGCCTGGCTAATTTTTAAAAAAAATTTTGTAGAGACAGAGTCTGTAGCACCGGTTGGTCTTGAACTCCTGGCCTCAAGTGATCCTCCCACCTTGACCTCCCAAAGTGTTGGGAATATTGGTGTGAGCCACCATACCCAGCAAAAAATTTTTTATTATAAATCATTTCAAACATATTTTTTAGATGAGGGACTTGTATAATGAATCTCCATATACCCAACACTCAGCTTCAACAATGATCAGTTCATAGCCAGTTTTGTTTCATTTCTGTGTTCATCTACACTTTTCTGCATTCTTTTGAAATAAATTCTAGGTATTCTATCATTTCAACCATAAACATTTGCATATTTCTAAATATTAACAACTTTAAAAAATACATTATCATAATACCATAATTAAACTCCCCCAAAATAATAATTCCTTATTATCGTCCAATTTTGTTTAAATTTTTCCATTTGTTTCCTAAATTTTTTAAATATAGGGTCCATAAAGCTCATACATGGTAATTTGATGTTTCTTAAGTCTCTTTTAATATATAGGTTCTTTCTGCTCCCTTTCTCTCTTTTAAAAAAGTATTCCTGTATTTTATCTGTTGAAGAAAGAAGTTGTCTACTGGATTCCCATAATGAAGAATTTGTCTATTATATCTCAGTACATACTTATATACCTACTTTGAAACAAAAATGAGTATTCTGCTTTTGAAGTCTTTTTAAAAATTCAGAATATATTAAAGACACATTTTTGTGTCAACAACACAGTTCCTTTTTTTTTTTCTTTTTATATTTTAATTTTTTTTTTTTTTTTTTTGAGACAGAGTCTTGCTCTATTGCCAGGCTGGAGTGCAGTGGTGCAATCCCAGCTCACTGCAACCTCCGCCTCCCGGGTTCAAGCGATTCTCATCCCTCAGCCTCCTGAGTAGCTGGGACTACAGGCACCCGCCACCACGCTCGGCTAATTTTTTGTATTTTTAGTAGAGACGTGGTTTCACCGTGTTAGCCAGGATGAAATTTTTGTATTTTTAATAGAGATGGGGTTTCACCATGTTAGGATGGTCTTGATCTCTTGACCTCATGATCTGCCCGCCTTGGCCTCCCAAAGTGCTGGGATTACAGGCTTGAGCCACTGCGCCTGGCCTTTTTATATTTTTAAATAGAGATGGGATCTTGCTATGTTGCCCAGGCTGGTCTCAAACTCTTGGTCTCAAGTGATCCTCCCACCTCAGCCTCCCAAAGTACTGGGTTCACAGGTGTGAGCCATTGCACCCAGCCACAGTTACTTATTTTTAATTACTCCCTGTAATTTGGGTGGCTGGTTTTCTTAACCAGTGTCCTATTTTCTGAAATTTATATTTTTTCTAAAATTTACTATTATTAGGACTGCCCTAAACATTGGTATAGCAAATTCTTTATGCATTGCCATGTTTATCTCTTTTTTAAATGTGATTGCTTGGCCAAAAGATTAGTGCCTTTTTAAAAAAATTTTGGTTATATATTGCCAAACACACCAATGGTACGTTCGTTTGTCTTTTCCCAAAAAGTACCAGTATTGGAAAGAAAGATAGCTTTAGCAACGGTGTCTTAATAACAACTTTTTTTGAGACAGAGTCTCCCTCTGTTGCCCAGGCTGGAGTGTAGTGGCAGGATCTAGGCTCACTGAAACCTCTGCCTCCCAGGTTCAAGCAATTCTCCTGCCTCAGCCTCCTGAGTAACTGGGATTACAGGCACTCACTACCACACCTGACTAATTTTTGTATTTCTAGTAGAGTTGAGGTTTCACCACGTTGGCCAGGCTGGTCTCGAACTCCTGACCTCAAGTGATCTGCCCACCTCGGCCTCCCAGAGTGCTGGAATTACAGACATGAGCCACTGTGCCCAGCCAATAATAACTTTCCTTGCCAACTCATGATCACAATAAGGAACAGTTAGTGTAGCAAGATATAAAATAGTGATGTTCTTATAGGTTACCGATTTGTATATCTTCACGTGTTTACTCCAATATCAAAGTGTTTCTGGTGGCTACATTTTTTAGTCCTTGGCTGGTGTTGACTTGTATTTAATCTCCATCATGGGCTCTTTTACTTTTTGCTTGTCAGTATACCTGCTGAAAACAATGCAGTACTTATTAATGTCCTATCTGCATTGTGCTGAGATACCAGATAGTGCTGTTTTAGAATGTATAAACTGAGTATAATGTATACTTTTATACATTTATTTAATTAGTATATTTATTAATACATAGTATAATTTTGAATGTATATTTATTAGATTATATTTAGAATGTTAGAATTTATTAGATAAATGTGCTGAGATATCAAATAGTGCTGTTTTAGAATGTATAAACTGAGTATAATGTATACTTTTATACATTTATTTAATTAGTATATTTAATTCGTAATATGTAGTATAATTTTAGAATGTATATTTAGAATGTTAGGATTTATTAGAATAGAAGTATATTTATTTAGAATGTTAGAATTTAGAATGTGTATTTATTTAGAATGCATATTTATAGAATGTAATTAGTATATTTAATTAGTAATACATAGTTTAATTTTAGAATTTATGAACTGAGTATGAATTTATGATCTCGAAAATAGAAAATATTTTTGCTTATTTTCTGGTTTTCATTTTTGTTCCAGATACTTTAACAGAATAGATAGCCTTTAGCTAATAGATATGAAAAAGGTGTCTTCTATACTTACATGTTTACTTATGGTTTCTATTTTGCATTTATATTAATCCTGTAAATTCCCCTAACAGGCAGAGTGGCATGATTCCGACTGGATACTCTCAGTGCCAGCCAAATTACCTGAAATTGAAGAATATTATGATGGAAACACATCTTCTAATTCCAGACAGAGGAGTGGCTGGTCAAGTGGTCGATCGGGCCGGTCAGGCCGGTCAGGTGGTCGATCTGGTGGCCGGTCAGGTAGACAGAGTCGACAAGGGAGTCGCTCAGGAAGTCGACAAGATGGTAGAAGACGAAGTGGGAATAGGAATCGATCAAGAAGTGGGGGCCACAAACGGAGTTTTGACTGAGTATTTGATAGTTAATCTACCAGTGTGAGCTTGCCTATTTCTGCCTAATCATGTACATTATCCACCAAAAATTAGGTCATCATAGTTGAGGTATGTGTCTGCTATTTGCAAAGAAGTTGGTCGTATTTTTTTAAAAAGTATTTCACAAGAATGGTTGTAAACAAATCTACTTATCCAGTTATACCTTTGAATAAAAAAACCTCCTTTTATTGTCTCTTTTCACTTACGTGTTAAGAATTTTCTCAATGTAATCTTAAAAATATCTTTACAAACTTGGCAGTCAGGCCAAGTGTGGTGACTCATGGCTATAATCCCAGCACTTTGGGAGGCTGTGGTGGGCGGATCACTTGAGGTCAGGAGTTTGAGACCAGCCTGACCAACATGGTGAAACCCCAACTCTGTTAAAAATACAAAATTTAGCTGGACATGGTGGCGCATGCCTGTAATCCCAGCTACTTGGGAGGCTGAGGCAGGAGAATCGCTTGAACCTAGAAGGCGGAGGTTGCAGTGAGCCGAGATCATGTCACTGCACTCCAGCCTGGGCAATAGAGTGAGACTCTGTCTCAAAACAAACAAAACTTGGTAGTCAAGCTAATCTTAACATAAGATTACCTGCATTTTACAAAATGTGATGTATTTGTATTCATATCATTCCTTCCATAGGTTATGTGATAAAAATAAGAAATTCCCTTCTACATTAAAGGACTGTGTAAACTGGTGACATGATTAGTTAGATGTATCATTTTAGTCTAGATACAGTTAATTAAAAGGGTGTGCAAACAGTGCATACTCATTAATTTATTCCACAGATATTTATTGAATTTCTACTATGTTTCCATCACTGTGCTAACCACTGGGGAGTATAGTTGTGAATAAGGCATAATCACTATCCTTAAGAAACTTAGAGTCAATTATTATAGACTAACAAATGAAAGCTAAGACAGTGGTAGGTATGGGATGCTAAGGACCTACTTGGGGTGCACCTGACCAGTTTTAGGAGTCAGGAAGGCCTTTTAAAAGTGATACCCAACAGAGAAATAAAGAAGTATCCATTTAACCACATGTATGTACAGGTGGGAAGAGGAGTTTAGAAGGGAGAGGGCTTGCAGGCAGAAGAACAGCATATGTGGAACCCAGAGGCAAAGAATAGCATGGTAAGTCTGAGGTTTCCATATGACAGAGAACAGGAATAAGAGACTGGTTTAGTATTTAACAGGGACAGATTTTAAAGACCTTATATACGTTGTTAAGGAGTTTAAAGCTTTTCTTGAAGACAGTGGGTAATCATTTAAGGGCTTAAAGTAAGGAGTAACATGATTTGATTTATATTTTAGAAAGAATGCTGGCCACACTGAAGAGACTGAATTGGAGAAAAGCCAGACTGGAGGCCTGGAGACCTCTTAAGATGCCATAGCAGTAATCTATGGTAGAGATCTAGCTGGCGATCTGAACTAATGCTAAGTAACGTATTTTGAGGGATGAGAACTGAGGCACTTGAGAGGTTGTTACTTGTCCAGAATCATGCAGCTGGATGTGAGGTAAATGAGGATTTGAACCCAGAAAAATGTCTAGCTTCTGAACCAGCACTCTTAACCACTGTACTAAATAGTGACAGTGGACACTGAAAAACATGGATAGGTTTCAGAGGTTTTTTTTTTTTTTTTTAATACGGAGTCTTGCTGTGTCGCCCAGACTGGAGTGCAGTGGCACGATCTTGGCTCACTGTAACCTCCGTCTCCCAGGTTCAAGTGATTCTTCTGCCTCAGCCTCCTGAGTAGCTGGGACTACAGGCACGTGCCACCATGCCCAGCTGATTTTTTGTATTTTTAGTAGAGACGGGGTTTCACCGTGTTAGCCAGGATGTTGTCAATCTCCTGACCTCATGATCCGCCCACCTCGGCCTCCCAAAGTGCTGCAATCACAGGCGTGAGCCACTGCGCCCAGCTGGTTTCAGAGTTAGGAGACAGAATTGTTAGGACTCAGATAGTGGATTAAAAGATGAGAGGGAAACAGAATAAAACCTAGATTTTGTTTTTGTTTTTTAGATGAGGTCTCACACTGTTGCCCCAGCTGGAGTGCAGTGGCTCAATCTAGGCTCGCAGCAACCTCAACCTCCTAGGTTCAAGTGATCCTCCCACCTCAGCTACTCTAGTAGCTGGAACTATAGGTGCATGCCACCAAGTCCAGCAAAAAACCTAGATTTTTTCCCTAAGATAGGGTACTAGGAGGAAGAGCAAGAAAAGTTATATGAAGAGGGGTTGGGAATATGATTAGTTCAGGATTAGATATATTTTAATATTAAGTAACCCATGAAATATGTAAAAGGAAATAAACAGTAGACAATTGGATTTGTAATTCTGAACCTCAGGAGAGAGATTTGTTTTAGAGATATAATTTTGGGAATGATAGACCAAAAAATAATTATAGTTAAGCTAGTAGATGAGATTATCCAAGTATGGTAAGAGCAGAGGACTGAGGAGGGAAGCCAGAGGGCTACCAATGTACTTAATTCATAGTAGAAGAAAGAGGACTCCATTGAGAAGAGATGAGGAGGACAGAAAGCCCAGGAGTGTGTGGCTTTTAGAGGAAACAGGACGAGCTAGAAATGGCCATTGGATTTGGCAAAAGAAACTTTATAGGGAGCAACCATAGTAATAAGAGTATTGAGAATAGAAGCTATTTAGCAGTGGGTTCAGTAGGAAATGGGAGATGAAGTGTTGAGAACAAACATGAAGATCTCATTCTGAAATTTGATTGTCAATAGGGAAGAATAAGCAAAAGCTGGAGATAGAAGGACATGAAATTCTGGCAAGGATTTTATGTGTATGTGTGGGAGGTGGGGTATTTGAGCATGTTGAAATGTGGTAGGAAGAAGCCCTAAAGGAGAGAGGGCAACATGAAGTTTCAGGAGAAGGAATTTATGGGATCAAGCACACAACTAGAGATTTTAGCTTTAGTTATTCATTGTTTATTTTTTTAAAGTTTATTAGGCCGGGCGCGGTGGCTCATGCCTGTAATCCCAGCAGTTTGGGAGGCCAAGGTGGGCAGATCACCTGACGTCAGGAGTTCAAGACCACCCTGGCTAACACAGGGAAACCTTGTCTCTACTAAAAATACAAAAATGAGCTGGGTGTGGTGGCAGGTGTAATCCCAGCTATTCGGGAGCCTGAGGCAGGAGAATCGCTTGAACCTGGGAGGCAGAGGTTGCAGTGAGTGGGGATTACGCCACTACACTCACAGCCTGGGTGACAGAGTGAGACTCTGTCTCAAAAATATATATATATATATATATATATATATTTATTGATTGATAGAGTCTTGCACTGTTGCCCACGCTGTTGTGCAGTGGCACAGTCATGGCTCACTGCAGCCTCGATCTCCCAGGCCCAAGTGATCCTCTTACTTCAGCCTTCTTAGTAGCTGGGACTATAGGTGTGTGCTACCATACCCAGCTAGTTTGTGTGTGTGTGTGTGTGGTTTTTTTTTTTTGGTAGGGATCGAGTCCCATTATGTTGCCCCGGCTGGTCTGAAACTCCAAGGCTCAAGCAATCCTTCTATCTCGGCCTCCCAAAATGCTCAGTTGCAGGTGTGAGCCATGTGAGCCACTGTGCCTAGGCTTTTTTTTTTTTTTTCAATTGGCTGTGTTGCCCAGGCTAGTCTTGAACTGGACGCAAGTAATCCTCTTGTCTCAACCTCTTGAGTAGCTAGGATTATAGTGCATGCCACTGTTCCTGGCTAGAGATTTTAGCCTTAGATAGCATAACATTTTGTCAGGGAGAAAGTATGATTATCTTGCAGATGTTAAGGTAACAACTACAGGTGGAGCAACTGAGTGATTTCCTGTATTAACACAGCATTCTATTGTAGGAATGAAGATGAGGGATAGTTTGACTGATCCAGGATTGGAGTTTCACTTTGTGAGTGAAAGGATGACGAGATAAAGATGCCAAAGATTCTGGCAAAAGTGATAGGAGTAATGGTCCATGGAATCTAGACTGCCTAGGGATTGAAATGGAGATGGGGTTGATAACAGAGAATGTAGAGGAGGCAAGGGACTGAAGGTCCGTGAGGGCTGTCTGAACTTGAGATTTCAAGAATGGAGCAACTGGGGAGAAGCAAGTGCAGAGTATGACCTTTGTCTGTTGGAGCAAAAGTCACTTCAGTTGCGGTGGTCAAAGCAGTGGGTACATGGGTGGTACTCAAGGACAGTGAGGTCTCCTACGATGAAAACAAGCCAGGACTGCAGTGAGGAAAACTAACCCGATTCGAAAATATCAGTGAATGGTGGGGGTTGGGAAATTACCTGAATGAGGAGGGGTATAGGGTGACATTATGCCTTATCTTTAAAGGGACAAGAGCTTTTACATGAAAGTGGATTAATGGTTTGAAAATGGATTTGAGGAAAAGAGGACGCTGACATCAACTGGGATATGTGGAATTTCAGGGAATGGGCAACATCTGTGTGTGAAACCTGCAGAGGTTGAGTTTTCAGAAAGAGCCAGATTTCAGTTAAGCCAAGGAGGCAGCGAAGGACTTTCAGTGCTGGCTTGTGGAAGGTGGAAGTTTTGATTTGGGGGACTAGTGTTACAGACAGACACAACTGGGGGCAAAATGTCAGTCTGCTTTGCATTTGAGCAACTGAGTTGTTGTATAACCAAGATGAAATGGGCTCCATTCATATTAAGTTGCATGAGTACTAGTATATTCAGTCAGAATATGTTGTGTGCCTACAATGTCGTGGGCAATATGTTTTGGGTTAATAAGCAGTGCCCAGTCTCTGTACCCTGGAGCTCAGAATCTAGTGAAATAAGTGGACAAATAAACCTATGTCCATGGGAATGACTAAGTACAATGATTTGTGAATACTGAGCAAGGGCACCTGGCCCTGGAGTGGGAGTGGGAGTTCAGGGAAAGCTTTTTAGACATGATGACTGAGCATTAAGTAGGTAAAAGAAACAGGAAACTGGGAATGGGCATCCAGGCAAAGTCACAGAAAAGCTGATGAAACAACATGGTCTTAAGTATGGGGAACTATGAGTAGCTCTTGTTGCTGGGATTGTGACTATGAGGAAGGCAATTGTGAGAACAAGGCAAGATGTATTATATCTTGGAGGGCTTTGTAGGTCTTGTTTTGGATAGCCATTGGAGGGTTTCAGGGAAGAGTGAAAAAGATAAGTATGTAGGTGAATGCCAACAGGGTGGATGGGTTTAAGAGAGTCTACCTGCTAAAGGTCAGCTGCCCCTATTAGCAAGGGTCCTAACAAAATTAAATAATAGCTTTCCATATGTTTTGAAAGTAGGATGGGGCAGGGCAAATTTCTCATCAGATTCGCAGCTTTGGGCTGCACTTGGCCACTGGTATTACTCGTCTTCCTTTTAGAAGCCAGTACCTTCATGGCTCCATTTTTTGGCTTTTGGCCTCCTGTTTGGTACTCTGTGCTGTAGTCATTTAACAGCTGTTTGAACTAGAATCAGTTACCCTGATCTTCAGTTTTTGAATTTATAAATGAAATAACATCTGTTTTATTCTCTCAGCTTTAGAATTATGAATTCACTTAGGTTTAAATCTTGGGAGTCTTCTCTCACATTGTTTTTGTTTCCTATATTTTAGGGATAGTGCTTAACAGTAGTGTTTAAAAACCATATTCCTTTTTTTTTTTTCTTTATATACATGTCAGGCAGAGCGCAGTGACTCATGCCTGTAATCCCAACACTTTGGGAGGCCGAGACGGGTGGATCACTGAAGGTCGGGAGTTCGAGACTAGCCTGGCCAACATGGTCAAACTCCATCTCTACTGAAAATACAAAAAATAGCTTGGCGTGGTGGTGAGCGCCTGTAATCTCAGCAATTTGGGAGGCTGAGGCAAGAGAATTGCTTGAACTCAGCAGGCGGAGGTTGTACTGAGCCAAGATCACGCAACTGTACTCCAGCCTGGACGACAGAGTGAGACTTCATCTCAAAAAAAAAAAAAAAGATACATGTCCATTGTTGGGAGTCTGAAAAAATAGAGAAGCAAATGGAAGAATATAAAAACCACCCACAGTCACATTACTCAGAAATAATGACTGCTAACATTTTATTTTGTAGACTTTTGAATCGTTGTGTATGCATATACATGCTTTTAAAAATAGAAATTCTCCCTCTAATTTTGTGAAAACATTACATCATCCAGATCAGAGGAAATGGGCCTGACAAAATATTGATATTTAAGCATTCAAGGATATTCAACATTTCCTATCAAAGTTTTTCTCTATTTGGTTTTTTCTTTTTTTTCTTTTTTTTTTTTTTTGATATAGGGTCTTGCTCTGTCACCCAGGCTGGAGTGCAATGGTGCAATCTTGGTTCACTGCAACCTCCGCCTCCCAGGTTCAAGCAATTCTTCTGCTTCAGCCTCCCAAGTAGCTGGGACTACAGGTGTGCACCACCATATCCAGCTCCTATCAAATTTACATAAGCTATTCTTCCTCTTGTTACTGAATTTTATACTGATGACAAGATAATTGGCCACCTTTTGTCAAATGGGCCTTTTGCATGTTTCCTGGTGGAAATTTGGGTTTGCCCCTATATGCAGGTTACAAAGGAACTTAGTTTATAAGCTTTGAAAAGCTTTCCATTTAGTACCATTCTGGGGCTTACTCTCTTGTTGAATATCTCTTGATGATAAATATGTCCCTGTACTGTATGCAGTAGTATCATGTATATAGCAGGATCATGTAGTGTTGTGGTTTGTCAACCAGACTGCAGGTTCTTTGAGGCAGGGACTGGGCCTCCACTTAGTATCTAAACTACATGATAAAATGGTGAAACCAGAGATGTTAAGCATTTTGTTGGCCAGTTAGTTGACTGCATTCATGCTTGCTCTCCTTTCTTCTACATCTAACACCAGGATTACTCAAGTACTTTTGCACCTGGGCATATAGCTAAAATTTATTTCAAGGGGTTCCCCTCCACCACTGCTATGTTAACATTCAATAAACACTTAATTACAGATTACTATGTACCAGGCACTGTCTGAAATTTTGAGGACACAAAGATGAATAAATCAAGGCTCCTGGCTCAGGGATATCAGAATATAAGTTAAAGCATTGTTGCACATTTTCACAAAATGTTAAAAAAAATTTGAGACCATGGCTGGGCGCGGTGGCTCACATCTGTAATCCCAGCATTTTGGGAGGCCAAGGCGAGTGGATCACCTGAGGTCAGGAGTTCGAAACCAGCCTGGCCAACATGGTGAAACCTTTTCTCTACTAAAAATACAAAAATTAGCCGGGCGTGGTGGCAGGCACCTGTAATCCCAGCTACTCGAGAGGCTGAGGCAGGAGAATCACTTGAACCTGGGAAGCGGAGGTTGCAGTGAGCTGAGATTGCGCCACTGCACTCCAGCCTGGGCGACAGACAGACTCATCTCAAAATAAATAAATAAATAAATAAATAAATGAGACCATGAAACATCAAATAATAGTTCAGATGAAACAAAATTTTTCCTTGAAATTCTGATTAAAAAATGTGCAGTAATCAGAAATACTTTTCCAGCATTTTACTTTATCATAAAATGTAATATTTTAAATTGTGTTTTTAAACCCTTGTGATACTAAGTTTTAACCCTTGTGATACTAAGTTCTCATTGATTGTGCTCTGTACCAGGCACTGCCAGACCATTTTCTGCCATTATCTTACTTAATTTTCTCAATAGATGAAGTAGGTTTTGTTATACTCATTTCATACAAGGGAAACTTGGGTTCAGATTAGGTAATGTGTCCAAAAATAACAGAGCAGACTGGGTATGGTGGCTCCTGCCTGTAATCCCAGTACTTTGGGAGGCAGAGGTGGGAAGATCACTTGAGCTCTGGAGTTCAAAACCAGCCTGGGCAACATGGCAAAACTCCATCTCTACCAAAAAAAAATTAAAAAATTAGCCAGGCATGGTGGCACATGCCTGTAGTCCCAGCTACTCGGGAGGCTGAGGTGGGAGGATCGTTTGAGTCTGGGAGGTTGAGGCTGCAATGAGCCGTGATCACACCATTGCACTCCACTTAAGCCTGGGCAACAGAGGAGAACTTGTCTCAAAAAAATGAAATAAAGACTGGGCGCTGTGGCTCATGCCTATAATTCCAGCACTTTGGAAGGCTGAGGCGGGCGGGTGGATCACCTGAAGTCAGGAGTTCGAGACCAGCCTGGCAAAGATGGTGAAACCCCATCTCTACTAAAAATAGAAAAATTAGCTGGGCGTCGTGGCGAAGGCCTGTAATCCCAGCTACTAGGGAGGCTGAAGGATGAGAATCGTGGAGGTTGCAATGAGCTGAGATCGCGCCACTTCACTCCAGCTTGAGCAACAGAGCTAGACTCCGTCTCAAAAAAAAAAAAAAAAAAAAAGGCTGATTGTCAATTTTTGAAATTGATTTTTTCATATATATTTTATATATAATATATATTTGTGTGTGTGTGTGTATATATATATATACACACATATAAAGACATAGGGGCTTTGCTATGTCGCCCAGGCTGGTCTTGAAGTCCTGGCTTCTTTGGAGGCTGAGGCAGGAGATTCGCTTGCGCCTGGGAGGCAGAGGTTGCAGTGAGCCCAGGTCGCGCCATGGCACTCTCTAGCCTGGGTGACAGAGAAGGAGCCTCTTGTCCCAAACCACAAGACTTCTCTCTCTCCCGCTAGTCTATAAAGCTTCTTGAGGATAAGGCTTTTGTGTCTGCTAGTGAATCCTAGCCCTGTTTGTCCTACCTGACACAGTGAACGCTCATAAAATGTTTAAGTGCACGCATGAATGAACGACTAGAACCGACTCAATTTTTTTTTCCTTCAGGCTCCTGAGTCTGGCCGACACTTTCAGAGTAGACGTTTAGGCCAAGAGATGATTAAGAACACACATCCGCGAGTCTGTACGTGCAAACTCGAACAATATAACATAAAGCACTGAAGATGCTCCACTCAAAAGCGACTAGAAGCCTTCATTTTTCAGGCTGGGGCTAGGGAAAATCTGGCCAGTGTTGGAGAATACAAAGCTAATCTTTGTAATTCCTTGCGGTTTTACCGTTCCGTAGGTGCCTTCTAGACCAAAGGCCGCAAGTGGTCAGTCAAGGCACTAAATTTAGCCACAGTCACAGGCCGTTGCTTTGAATTTACCTCGCGGAGAGCAGTCTTTCCTGCGCTTCCTGCTTTCCCCGGAAGTGCCTTGCTACGGGAAGTGACGAGAGCCGGGTGGACAGAGGGTGGGGAACTACCTCTTCCTCTCCACGCGGTTGAGAAGACTGGTTGGCCTGGGCAGCCTGTGGTGAAGATGCCGGGAAAACTCCGTAGTGACGCTGGTTTGGAATCAGACACCGCAATGAAAAAAGGGGAGACACTGCGAAAACAAACCGAGAAGGTGAAACGGAGGGACCTGGGGCCAGGAGGCACGCTGAGTGGAGCGGAACCCCGGGGTGCGGGAGAGGTGTCCGGGCTGGGATCGTGAGAGCGCGCGGCGGGTAACAGCGCGTCCAGAGACCGGGCGTGGGTCTTGACGGGCGGTCGTCCAGGAGTGGTGCGCTCCCAGGCAGTGGATGCGTCTGCCCGACCGAGCCAGGTCCGCCGCGCGCTGACCTCTTCCTCTGAGATTAGAGGCATCCACATTGTCCCAGGAACTCTGGTAGAGAGGCCCTATTGGAGCTCGGGAGAAGGCCGGGTGTCCCACGTGGTCCCCGGCGACTGGGCGCGCCTCACACAGTGCGCAGAGTTGGACATTCAGTCAGGCTCCACGTTGCTGGCTGAGACATAACTCCCGGCTTGAGCGTGCGCGAAGGGAATTACAAGTCAAGTCAAAGTGGGGACTGGAGGCAGGGTGCGGTGGCTCATGCCTGTAATTCCAACACTTTGGGAGGCCGAGGCGGGCGGATCATGAGGTCAGGAGTTCGAGACCAGGCTGGCCAACATAGTGAAACCCCGTCTCGACTAAAAATGCAAAAATTAGCCGGGCATGGTGGCTCACGCCAGTAGTCCCAGCTACGCGGGAGGCTGAGGCCGGAGAATTGCGTGAACCCGGGAAGCGGAGGTTGTGGTGAGCCGAGATCGCGCCACTGCAAGTCAACCTGGGCAACAGCGAAACTCCGTCTCAAAAAAAAAAAGTGGGGACTGGAGCTTTAGAGTAGACTGGAGATATCTTAACCTCATCTGCGCACGTGGGCGGCGTCTTTAGTGACTTTTTAAACTCTAGTAAGGGAAGTACAGTTTGTTTTCCGGTAAGCTGCCCTGAGAAGATGACGTAACTCAGTTCTTCTTAGTATTATATTGACTAGATTTCCCATGGGAATGTAAAGGCATGTGTTGCGGTGCTGAGTGTACACCATATTTTTTTATATAGGCCAGCAGTGTGCAGTAGTCTTAACCTTGACAGCCGTCCCTTGCTTTGCTGTTGCTTCCTAGTGATTTAACTTGTGACTGAGTCTCTGTTCTGAGATAAGTCAGTGGGAAGAAAGATTGTTCTTGGACTTAGGTTGTACACTACTTAGAATGAACTTTCTTTGTTTGTTTCCCTGCCTTTTGATATGGAGCTCTTACAATAGCAATATTTTAGAATCGTAGGAAGCCGTGGCAGATTTGTACTCAGGTGCAAGAAGTGTGGTCCTGGTTTACATCGCATCAGTCAGTTGCTTTCAATTTGGCATGCTCACATACATGACCAAACTCTGTTATATTCCAAAAGAGACTACCAGGATGGGAAACTTGGTCTTATTTGGTGGAACCAAGGGATGAAAACGAATAAAATTTTGGAAGGAGACTAGCTTGTTTTTTGTTGGCAAGGAGATTATTTTTAATCTATGATTTGAGAACAGAGACCAGGCCTGAAGTTTCCAGGAGGCAGAATTCAGTGTAATATGTATTTCCAAGATTGTTTTGGGGCTCTGCCAGAATAGGTTTCTAAGGAGGCTACAACATGTGTCTAATTGCTTTCAATAGTATGAAAAGTTGTAGGGGGTCAGAAAGTTCAAATAGGAGCCACAGTCATCTGTCTTACTTGGTTCTGAGGTGTCACTCCTTCCATATTCTTGTAACTTATTTATTTTATTTTAAATTAAGTACATCTTTTTTACACAAGGATGATAGACTGAGTTTTTATAACTTTTTGTTTCATAAAATGTCTCTTTTATTTTATTTGTTATTTGTTATTTTTTTTTGAGATCGAGTTTTGCTCTCAAAAATTTGATTTTTTGCCCAGGCTTGTTCTCCATTGGTCAGGCTGGTCTTAAACTCCCAACCTCAGGTGATCCGCCCACCTCAGCCTCCCAAAGTGCTGGGATTACAGGCATGAGCCACCGCGTCCTGCCCTTTTATTTTTTGTAGAGACAGAGTCTTACTGTCACCCAAACTAGAGTGCAGTGGCATGATTATAGCTAACTGCAACCTTGAATTCCAGGGCTCAAGCAGTCCTCCCACCTCAGCCTCCTAAATCGCTAGGAGTATAGGTGTGTGCCGCTACGTCTGGCTAATTAAAATTTTTTTTTTTTTTTTTTTTTTGAGACAGTCTTGCTGTGTCGCCCAGGCTGGAGTGCAGTGGCGCGATCTCAGCTCACTGCAACCCCTGCCTCCCGGGTTCAAGCAACTCTCCTGCCTCAGCCTCCCAAGTAGCTGGGACTACAGGTGCATGACCATGCGTGGCTAATTTTTTTTGTATTTTTAATAGAGATGAGGTTTCACTGTATTAAGCCAGGGTGGTCTCCTTCTCCTGACCTTGTGATTCGCCCTCATTGGCCTCCCAAAGTCCTGAGATTACAGGCGTGAGCCACCATGCCCAGCCTAATTTTTAAAGTTTTTCAATAGAGAAAGGGTCTTGCCATATTGCTCATGCTTGCCTGGAACTGCCGGCCTCAAACATTCCTCATGCCTTGACCTCCCAGAGTGCTGGGATTACAGGCATGAACCACTGTACCTGGCCCTAAACTGTCTTTATATAAATTAATTTGCTCTTGTGAGATAGGCAAAGTGCAGAATTCCTGTTTTGGAGTTAAAGGCTGCAGTGAGCTATGATGATGCCTCTGTACCACAACCTGGGTGAAAAATAGAAATTCTCTCTTAAAAAAACAAAAAAATCCCTGTTGTTTTACCTGGGATTTTAGCAGGAAGAAAGAAAAGAAACATGCTTAACATTATCAATCTGTAGATACATGGCCTTACTCTATTGGAATTGAATTTGGACTTTCTATATTACTGAGTTTGGAGCCTGTTGGAGTATCCTATGAGCTTATCCAAATCCCTTACAGAAATCTGGTTTCCAGGCCAAGTGCGTTGGCTCATGTAATCCTAGCAGTTTGGGAGGCCGAGGTGGGTGGGTTGCCTGAGCTCAGGAGTTTGAGACCAGCCTGGGCAACATGGCAAAACCCCGCCTCTACTAAACATACAAAAATTAGCTGGGTGTGGTGGTGCACACCTGTAGTCCCAGGTACTCGGGAGGCTGAGGCATGAGAATTGCTTGAACTCGGGAGTGGAGGTTTCAGTGAGCTGAGATTGTACCACTTCACTCGAACCTGGGTGATAGAGCGAGACTCTGTCTCAAAAAAAAGAAAAGAAAAGAAAAGAAAATCTGTTTTACAACTGTTTGACCCACATGAGTTGAATAGTTACTAAGGGGCACTCTTCATTTTCCAAGATAGTGAAACTATTGATATATACTTGTCTCTATATATAGCTAAGAAGTGGTTTTTTTAAAAGTTTACTATTTTTATTTTTACCTTATCACAACGCGAAAGTACAAATGTCAAAATGCCTCAGAACTGTATTTTTCAAAGGTGAAAATGATCTTGAAATAATCCAGAATTGATGAATTTTGCAAATGTTTAAATGCCTTATTCAGTGTTTGTATTTTCCTTTTGAATTTTTTAGAAAGAGAAAAAAGAGAAGCCAAAATCTAATAAGACTGAAGAGATAGCAGAAGAGGAGGAAACTGTTCCCCCCAAAGCTAAACAAATTAAAAAGAAAGCAGAGCCTTCTGAAGTTGACATGAATTCTCCTAAATCCAAAAAGGCAAAAAAGAAAGACGAGCCGTCTCAAAATGACATTTCTCCTAAAACCAAAAGTTTGAGAAAGAAAAAGGAGCCCATTGAAAAGAAAGCGGTTTCTTCTAAAACCAAAAAAGTGACAAAAAATGAGGAGCCTTCTGAGGAAGAAATAGATGCTCCTAAGCCGAAGAAGATGAAGAAGGAAAAGGAAATGAATGGAGAAACTGGAGATAAAAGCCCCAAACTGAAGAATGGATTTCCTCATCCTGAACTTGACTGTAACCCCGGTAAAGCTGCCAGTGAAGAAAGTAACGGTGATATAGATCAGGTAAATTTGCACTTCATTGGGTAGAAGATATCTTTCATTGTTGTTTCAGATAAATAAGTAGGTAACTGCTATATGTAGCCTTTAATTGCAGGAGAAAATGTGATGTGTCAGCACCTCATGGATTGGGGGATACCTTAGGCTAAGTGGAACTTCATCTTAAAAATTAGCATATGACAGGGCACGGTAGCTCAGCTAAGATGGAGCCCTGTCTTTTTTTTTTTTTTGAAATGGTGTCTCGCTCTGCCACCCAGGCTGGAGTGCAGTGGCATGATCTTGGCTCACTGCAGCCTCTGCCTCCTGGGTTCAAGTGATTCTCCTACCTCAGCCTCCTCAGTAGCTGGGATTGCGGGCGTGTGCCATCATGCCCGGCTAATTTTTTGTATTTTTAGTAGAGGTGTGCTTTCACCATGTTGGCCAGGCTGGTCTTAAACTCCTGACCTCAGGTGATCCACCGTCCCCCACCATCGGCCTCTCAAAGTGCTGGGATTACAGGCGTGAATCTGTTCTCAGCAGACTCTGTCCTAAAAAAAAAAAAAAAAAAAAATGGCCGGGCGCCGTGGCTCACACCTGTAATCCCAGCACTTTGGGAGGCTGAGGCGGGCAGATCACGAGGTCAGGAGATCGAGACCACAGTGAAACCCCGTCTCTACTAAAAATACACAAAATTAGCCGTACCTGGTGGCGGGTGCCTGTAGTCCCAGCTACTCGGAGGCTGAGGCAGGAGAATGGCGTGAACCCGGGAGGCGGAGCTTGCAGTGAGCCGAGTCTTGCCACTGCACTCCAGGCTGGGGGACAGAGCGAGACTCCATCTCAAAAAAAAAAAAAAAAAAAATTAGTGTAGTGTCACAACGCTTCCTTTACAAATAAGCAGATACTGTTTAAGCTTAGGGAGAGTCTTGGTCTGCTTATTTGCGAGTCAGTCAGCAACAGAAGAGATACAGTTGTGTAAATGGGCCCTAGTTTCCCTCTGAGGGGTTTAACCAAATAAATTATTGGAATTACTGAAAAGGTTGATTGTATAAGTCCTTTTGGTTAGGCCATTAAGTAATCATCCTGGAGTTGAACAGGATGATAAAATGTCTGTGCAGAACCTAATTCTGTTACCTTTCAGAAACTCAGTTGTGAAAGAAAAATACTAATTGTATTAAAAAATTTTTTTTTAGACATGGATTCTTGCTATGTGGCCCAGGCTGGTCTAGAACTTGTGGCCTCAAGCGATAATCCCGCCTAAGCCTCCTGAGTAGCTGGGATTACAGGCACGAGCCACCACACCCAGCTGAAAAATACTAATTCTAATAAATTTTCTTTTTCTATAGATCATGGTCAACATTTGTAATTTTTTTCCTGATTATAAAAAATATGTGATCCAGAGAAAATAGAAAATGCAGATATTTTGAAAAAAGAAAGAAATGCTTCCTGGAATTTCACCATTCATTTAGTAAATATTAATACCTGTACTTTTCAAGTGCAGAAGTAATCTTGTTCATTTTTGGTGTTTCCTTCTAGTACTTTTACTATATGCATCTATTATTTTTAATCAGATTAGGATTGTACTATGCAATTTTGTATCTTGACTTTTCTGTTTCTATCTAAGCATTTTTCTCATTAAGTATGCTTAATGGTTACATAATCTTTCATATAAATGTCTTGAAATCTACTTACTACTTTTATTGAGCATTCAGATATCTTACTATCAAATAATGCCACAGTGACTGCTACCTCATAAACGTTTGTTCATTTTCTATGGATGTATGTATATGAGAGATGCTGCTTTGGAAGAGGGCTAATGACATTTCCAACAGTATATTGTTGTATTGTTGGTTGTGGTTATGGAGTAGATCTTAGTTGCGATCTAGTCACACATAATATACCCAGTATATATTTGCCTCAGATTTTTCTTTTGTTAAGGTTTTATAGATTTATGACAGTGTTTCCTTTTCAGATCTCGATTTACCTATCAAGGTTTTTGTGTCTTTTTGGTTGATTTTTAAACTGATGTGTTTAGAAGAATTGCTTTAGGATAGCTTGTTTTGTCTCTTTCTCAAAAGGTTCTTTGTTAATTTGTGTAGGTGATTATTGATTTCTTTCTGTGGCCCTTTACTTGATAGGAAATATCTGTGGAACAAAAAGAAGGCGCTTTCTCTAATTTTCCCATATCTGAAGAAACTATTAAGCTTCTCAAAGGTAATGTTCTTGGAAATATCATATGATGTTAGAACGTATTATTTTAACAGAAGCACTCCACTGTTTTTGTTAAGATGAACCAGGATATATTCTTACTATAGGCTGACACATGCAATCATATAATGAAGTAGGCTTGTGTATTCAGTATAGTACTATAGTAGTGATGGTTCTTCATGCCTCTTAAACAAGTGGTTAAAATTTCTTCAGGCCCTCTGTGGTGGCTCACACCTGTAATTGATTGAGGCCAGGAGTTTGAGACCTGCCTGGGTAACATAGTAACAACCTGTCCCTATAAAAAGTTTAAAAATTAGCAGGGCACATGGTAACACACATCTATAGTCCTAACTACTCCAGAGGCTGAGGAAGGAAGATCACTTGAGCCCAGGAGTTCAAGGCTTCAGTGAACTGTGATCACACCCCTGCATGCCAGCCTGGGTGACAGAATGAAACCCTGTCTCAAAAAAAATTGTATTTAATACAATATGTATTCAGAAGTGTAATGAATAATGATGCTGGTGAAATTAAGCAATTAGGTGATGCCATGTTAATGTTTTATCTCTTTCACTTCTGAGGCATCTCTAGGTTAATGAGCCTAATTTATAGGTGTAAACCCAGAATTCATTTAATAATCTGCTTCTGAACTAGTTGACGGACGAGTCGCAGTTACTCAAGTAGGTGCTTCCTAAATCAGGAGCAGCACAGTTGGATTGCAAAGCACCAGATTTTCAGGTTTATGGATGAGACTTCAAATATTTACTGTAATTGAGTGCTTTAAAGTTTGCTGATATTTTTCAGTCAAGCAGATTCGTTGCTATCAGAATATTTTTGAGCCAGGTATGGCTTGCACATGTAATCCCAGCTGTCCATCAAGCTGAGGCAGGAGGATCACTTGAGCCTAGGAGTTCAAGGCTGCAAGTGAGTTATGATCATACCACTGTACTCCAGAGTAGGCAACAAAGCAAGACCCTGTTTCTTAAAATATATATATATATATTTGACCCTAACTTTGTAGATGTTGACCAGAAGGTAGAATTCCTTAATTCTGCAGGACCAGAAGCATGAGTAGTATACTTCAGTATGTCCGTATGGCTAATATTTTAAGAATTGTGGTGTGAGATAACACAGTTAATTTGTTCATAGGCCGAGGAGTGACCTTCCTGTTTCCTATACAAGCAAAGACTTTCCATCATGTTTACAGTGGGAAGGACTTAATTGCACAGGCACGGACAGGAACTGGGAAGACATTCTCCTTTGCCATCCCTTTGATTGAGAAACTTCATGGGGAACTGCAAGACAGGAAGAGAGGCCGTCCCCCTCAGGTAACTGTCTTAAATACAAGGGCTCTCAGTCAGCACGGGAAAAAACACCACTTGGGCATTGTGTACATACCCTATGATTTTTCATTGAGTTCTTATAGTCACCCATTTTATTTACTGTGGATCTTTATGTGAAAGTAATCCAGGATAATTCTTTTATATTTAATAATATATACAGATCATTCTCTGTATATTTCAATATTTTAATCTTTCCTACACTTTTGATCATCTATATAATTAATGCTTATCATATTTCCTTCAAACCATTAGATGTCCCCAGGGCTCATAGCTTTGGTCAAGTGTCTGACCATTTTTGCCTAGATGGAGAAAGCATTTTTAATAGAAAAGCATGAATGGAAGGAAGGGCAAGTCAGAGATGAAAAGGCCAAGCCCCCATATTAGGGTGAGTCCATTGGGCTCATTTCTAGAGAACTTGACATTTGATAGACATTAACCGCATTGAAATGACTGTGAATGCCCATGTTGTCACTTTGGCTGTGGGTTCTTGCAGTTGTCTTTCTGGTCTAACCTCACTTGCTGACTGGCCTTCCAGTGTCCATGCTCCCCTTTTGTTAATTTGTTTACTGCTGTGTCCCTAGCACACAGAATAGTGCTTGGCCAATAGTAGGTAGTCATTAAATATTTTTTAGATGAATGTATTAGGTGTTCTTTAATCATGTTAGTTTCATACCATTACCCTATTTTGAGGACCTGTAGCAGTTTTTTTTTTTTTTTGAGATGGAGTCACGTGCTGTCGCTCAGTGGTACAATCTCAGTTCACTGTAACCTCTGCCTCCTGGGTTCAAGCGATTCTCCTACCTTAGCCTCCCAAGTATGTGGGATTACAGATGTGTACCACCATGCCCGGCTAATTTTGTATTTTTAGTAGAGGTGGGGTTTCACCATGTTGGCTAGGCTGGTCTGGAACTCCTGACCTCAAGTGGTCCGCCCACCTCAGCCTCCCAAAGTGCTGGGATTATAGGCATGAGCCACTGCACCTGGACTTTTTTTTTTTTTTTTTTTTTGAGACAAAGTCTCACTTCGTTGCTTGGATTGGAGTGCGGTGGCGCAATCTCAACCTCCGCCTCCCAGGTTTAAGTGATCCTCCCACTTCAACATCACAAGTAGTTGGGATTACAAGTGTGAGCCACCACACCTGGCTCATTTGTAGTTTTAGTAGAGATAGGGTTTCACCATGTTGGCCAGGCTGGTCTTGAACTCCTGACCTCAAGTAAGCCACTCACCTCGGCCTCCCAAAATGCTGGGATTATAGGCGTGAGCCATTGCGCCTGGCCAGCAATTTCATGTTTTTTATATATATATATATAGATCAAACTCATGTTGCTCTAGGATTCAAAGCCCCTTACATTGTTGGCTTTACCTTACTTCTCTGACTTTGTTCTGCTTCAGATGTTCTCTACTGTAGAAGTTAAGACTACAGGTTTTGGAGCCCAATTGCTTGAAGGCTCTGCTCCTTCTTAGCCTTTGGGGTTTAGTCAAGTTATTTATCCTCTAATACCTAGCTCAAAAGGTTGCGAAAATTAAATCAGAATAATACATATAAAGAATTTAGTAGAGTCCAAGATCTATTAGACAAAAATATTAGCTAATGTTATTATCATCATCAGTGTTAGACCTTGTTCAAGTCGTTCTTTTCCTGGAATGCTATTCTTTAAGAACTAGATTAAGAAACAAATACTACACAGTAATTCAAATTCAATTATTTTTCTTTATCAGGTACTGGTTCTTGCACCTACAAGAGAGTTGGCAAATCAAGTAAGCAAAGACTTCAGTGACATCACAAAAAAGCTGTCAGTGGCTTGTTTTTATGGTGGAACTCCCTATGGAGGTCAATGTGAGTACATTCAAAAAGTGAGGGAAGTATAATGCCACCCATTGTTGACTACTCTTACTGGATTTCTTTTAACCTTCACATCTGGCTTCTCTACATGGGATAGTCGTTTATGGGGATTTTCTTTTGCCATGGTTTAAACATGGTCAAGAACATGGTCCTGCATGATGATAGGCAAATCCTGTATATGGTTCTTAGTACTTTTATCTATTTATATTTATCTAGGGGCTTCAAAGGTAACTTATTGAACCCAGAAAAACAGTCCATTTGGGCTCTAGGAAATAGGAAGTCAGAATTCAAGGTTACTCTTGTCTGTCAGGACCTTGGGTCTGTCCCTCTTTCCGCATGGTTGCTTCTTTCTTGATGTATGCAGGCTTTCTTTCCTTGGGGCTCAACGGCCAAATGTTATAGTCTCTGCTCTTGTATTCCATTTCTTCCCAGTTCAAGGCCTTGGAGCTGTATTATTAGAGCGGATGTATAAATTAGGAAGGGATTTAAGGAATTTTAAAAATCATAGTTTTGGCTGGGCGCAGTGGCTCATGCCTATAATCCCAGCACTTTGGGAGGCTGAGGTGGGTGGATCACAAGGTCAGGAGATTGAGACCATCTGGGTAACATGGTGAAACCCCGTCTCTACTAAAAATACAAAAAATTAGTCGGGCTTGGTGGCAGGCACCTGTCGTCCCAGCTATTCAGGAGGCTGAGGCAGGAGAATGGTGTGAACCCAGGAGGCGGAGCTTGCAGTGAGCAGAGATCGCACCACTGCACTCCAGCCTGGGTGACAGAGTGAGACTCTGTCTCAAAAAAAAAAAAAATTCATAGTTTTGGCACACAGTCTTACGGTTATTTTTTTTCAGCTTTGGCAGAATGAATATAGGGTTTGGCACCAGAAAAGCTTGAATCTAGACTCTGCTCACAGAGTAGCTATTGTGTTCAAGTTGCTTAATTTTTCTGTGCTTTAGTTTCCTCATCTATAGAAAAAGATTACTAAACCTACCCTGCAGGGATGTTGTGAGGATTGGGTTGGATAATGTATATAAAGTGCCTAGTATTATCCGTAGACTGCAACAGCAGTTTAGTACAAAGCTAAATTATTATTACCATCTCATCGCAGTTATATTGAGCTTCATTTTTCCAAATGTCTTTATATATCCTTGGTCTCTTTGCTGTTTCATTATGTCTCATCCTCCCTATACCTGTTTACTTTATAGAAAGTTCCTATTTCTGTTAGATTCTTTTTTTTTTTTTTTTTTTTTTTTTGAGACGGAGTCTTGCTCTGTCGCCCAGGCTGGAGTGCAGTGGCGCGATCTCGGCTCACTGCAAGCTCCGCCTCCCGGGTTCCCGCCATTCTCCTGCCTCAGCCTCCCGAGTAGCTGGGACTACAGGCACCCACCACCTCGCCCGGCTAGTTTTTTCTATTTTTTAGTAGAGACGGGGTTTCACCATGTTAGCCAGGATGGTCTCGAACTCCTGACCTCGTGATCCGCCCGTCTCGGCCTCCCAAAGTGCTGGGATTACAGGCTTGAGCCACCGCGCCCAGCCTCTGTTAGATTCTTATTCGTACTCTGCGAAACCTTGATACTTTCCTCCAGCCAAGGAAGTAATTTCTTTCTTTTTTTGTCTTGAGACAGAGTCTCGCTCTGTCGCCTAGGCTGGAGTGCAGTGGTGTAATCTTGGCTCACTGCAATCTCCGCCTCCCGGGTTCAAGTGATTCTTCTGCCTCAGCCTCTTGAGTAGCTGGGACTACAGATGCGTGCCACCACGCCTGGCTAATTTCTGTATTTTTAGTAGAGACGTGGTTTCACCATATTGGCCAGGCTGGTCTCGAACTCCTGACCTTGTGATCTGCCAGCCTCAGCCTTCCAAAGTGCTGGGATTACAGGCATGAGCCACCACACCTGGCTGGAAGTAATTTCTTTCCTGGTGCTCTTGTCCTCCAGTAGTGTACATTTCTTCCTTTTCTTCCCTTCCCTTTCCCCTTCCCCTTCCCCTTCCCCTTTCCTTTCTCACTCACTCTGTGGCCCAGGCTGGAGTGCAATGGCGTGATCTCGGCTCACTGCACCCGGGTTCAAGTGATTCTCCTGCCTCAGCCTCCCAAGTAGCTGGGATTACAGGCACCTGCCACTGCGCCTGGTTAATTTTTGTAGTTTTAGTAGAGATTGGGTTTCACCATGTTGGCCAGGCTGGTCTTGAACTCCTGACCTCATGATCCATCCACCTTGGTTTCCCAAAGTGCTGAGATTACAGACGTGAGCCACCATGCCCGGCTGCATATTTCTTTTATGTCACTTTATACACTAGATGGTCACTTCAAATATTTACTATAATTGGGTGGTTTAAATTTTGTTGATATTTTTCACTTGGAATGTTTTTCCCACTAAATTAGGAGTGTCGTGAGTATCTTTATCATTATTAATTACTTAGCATATTACTTTGTACTTGCAGGTATTTAACAAATATTTTAGAATAACAATACAGTTAACAGTGGTACCCCAGACAGATAAAAACTCAGCAAATCTTGTCATTGTTTTTTATAGTTGAACGCATGAGGAATGGGATTGATATCCTGGTTGGAACACCAGGTCGTATCAAAGACCACATACAGAGTGGCAAACTAGATCTCACCAAACTTAAGCATGTTGTCCTGGATGAAGTGGACCAGATGTTGGATATGGGATTTGCTGATCAAGTGGAAGAGATTCTAAGTGTGGCGTACAAGAAAGGTAATCCACAAATTCAAGAAGCTGATAAAAAAGACCAAAGGAAGGGTGGCAACTAAATAATTGTCTTTATTTATTTATTTATTTTGAGGCAGAATTTCACTGTCTCACTCTGTTGCCCAGCCTGGAGTGCAGTGGCATAGTCTTGGCTCACTGTAACCTCTGTCTCCTGGGTTCAAGTGACTCTCGTGCCTCAGCCACCCAAGTAGCTGGGATTATAGGCACCCGCCACCACGCCTGGCTAATTTTCGTATTTTTAGTAGAGATGGAGTTTTGCCATATTGCCTAGGCTGGTCTCAAACTCCCAGCCCCAAGTGATCCGCCTGCGTCACCCTCCCAAAGTGCTGGGATTAGAGGCATGAGCCACTGCGCCTGGCCTGGTGACTAAGTAGTTTTCTAAGAGATGAATAAAGCCTTGGGAAATTGGAAGGGGGCTTATTTTATCTAGAAACTTGGATTTAAAAAAAAAAGTCATTACTATGGGATTAAAGCTGGTGAGGAAAAAAAAAGTCATGATTTATCATATAACCACAATGGGGAAGACTTGGGAAAGTAAAAGAAGAAAAATACCATCTTCTGTCATCTTGGTGTGGTCTACTTTTGGTGTATTCCTGATGTTTTGCATTTTATTGTATATATGTTGATTATACTCTGACTATACATATAAAAATTCAGCAAAAATACTATATGAAATGATTGGCCATGATTTAATTCTACTTTCTGCCTATTTTGATTTTTTATTCAATATAAATAATTCTGTTTAGCCACTTTTATATGGGTAGCTTCTCACCTCAATATCTGGAATTGGCTTTTTTTTTTTTTTTTTCTTTTGAGACAGGGTCTAAATCTTTCACCCAGGCTGGAGTGCAGTGGTGGAATCTTGGCTCATTGCAGCCTCCACCTTCCAGGTTCAAGCGATCCTCCGAGTAGCTGGGACTATAGGCGTGCGCCACCATGCCCAGCTAATTTTTCTGTTTTTTGTAGTGATGGGTTTCACTGTGCTGTCCAGGCTGGTCTCGAACTCTTGGGCTCAAGTGATCCTCCCTCCCACTTTGGCCTCCCAAAGTACTGGGATTACAGATGTGATCTACCACAGCCGCCCTATTTTTATTTTTAAGATAGGCTCTCACTCTGTCACTCAGGCTGGAGTACAGTGGCACCATCATAGCTCACTGCGTCCCTGAACTTCTGGGCCTCAGCTTCCTGAGTAGCTAGGGCTACGGGGGTGTACCACCATGCCTGGCTAATGTTTTTATTTTGCATAGAGACAGGGTGTCACTGTGTTGCCCAGGCTTGTCTTGATTCCTGGCCTCAAGTGATCCTCTTGCCTCTACCTCTGAAAACATTGGAATTACAGGCATGAGCCACTGTGCCTGGCCTGGAATTGGTTCTTTAGGATAGATTTCCAGAAGTGGAATTACTGAACTTAAAAGTGTAAATAATTCATGCTCCTCAGTATACATTGTCAGATTCTCTCCAGAAGGGTTTGACCACACTTCTATTTGGAATGTTTGAGAATGTGATGTCACTCTTAAGTAGAATTGAATAAACAAAAATAGTAGTTGGACTCAATGATTGGATAAGAATTCTAAATTCATAAAATATTGAGAATAGAAATCTTAGAATATATTTCGTTTGTAATTCAAAGCCTAATGGTCAGAAAGCAAAATAACTTTCAAGTACTTTCACTATTTTAAGGATCTTTTAGATAAATTACCTAGTGGTTTCTTTGCCCATTGGGAAACCTCTGTCTTCCAGTTTTGTGTCCTCAGTACCTGACTTGCCTCAGGTGGTTGCTGGTGAACGTTGATGGACTGTGGAAGTGTTAGGTTAGGTGGAATACTATGTAGGCTTGTTTGGATTATTCATACTGACCTTTTTTTTTCCCCTCAAAGATTCTGAAGACAATCCCCAAACATTGCTTTTTTCTGCAACTTGCCCTCATTGGGTATTTAATGTTGCCAAGAAATACATGAAATCTGCATATGAACAGGTGGACCTGATTGGTAAAAAGACTCAGAAAACGGCAATAACTGTGGAGGTAAATTATTTACTTAGTTGCCAGAATATAAAATTGTATATTATTATTTTCTTGTCTGTTAGTATTAAGACTGGCAAATACTGTTTTTCCGGATAAATACTAAATCCATGTGAAAAGCCAAGGAAAGCTATTTCTATTTGAGCTGTATATGAGATCTGTGTTTTTATTTTTGGTTTTTGTTTTTTGAGATGGAGTCTCGCTCTGTCACCAGGCTGGAGTGCAGTGGCGCAATCTCTGCTCACTGCAACCTCTACCTCCTGGGTTCAAGCGATTCTCCTGCGGAAGCCTCCCTAGTGGCTGGGACTACAGCCGTGCGCCACCACACCCAGCTTAATTTTTGTATTTTTAGTAGAGATAGGGTTTCACTATGTTGGCCAGGATAGTCTCAATCTCTTGACCTTGTGATCCGCCCACCTCCGCCTCCCGAAGTGCTGGGATTACAGGTGTGAGCCACCACGCCTGGCCCAATATCTGTGTTTTTAAAATTTCATCATGTGATGGCCTCATTTCATTTCAGAATAATTTGGAACTTAAATCTATCTGAATTATGTAAATGTAAATCACACTTAAACAATTTAAACATTAGAGGGCAGCAGAGAAACCTAGTGCTTTGGGTTTAAGCTTAAAAGTGTTGAAGTTTAAAATTTCACCTTCGATTCTGATACCTAGATGAATTAATTTCACTGAGGAACAGACCTGGATATTAATCTACAGATTGGATTTTTAAGTAAATGAAAGGGCAAAACATACAGAAACTTGTTGGTTATTTGGTTTCCTGTAGAAAGCTAGGGAATGGCATTTCCTTTCTAGCATTTTCCTGGTTGTCAGAAAATAAAGTTAGGTGCTCCTTAGAGAAAGGGGAGAGACATGGGGAGATGGGCAGATCATGTTGCTTTCTGCTTTAATGACTTATTTAGGTTTTTTTCTCTCCGCAGTGGTGGCTACAGATAGCTCTTATCAGGCTTGAGTAGTTGTTTCCAGGAGCAAGACATTAGAACATTAGTGTTGTGCTCATTGATCATTGTGTTGTGATTTTAGTTTCCAGCAAAGCTTTACTAACTAAATGTTTTTTTTCTTCTTCTTATATAAGCATCTGGCTATTAAGTGCCACTGGACTCAGAGGGCAGCAGTTATTGGGGATGTCATCCGAGTATATAGTGGTCATCAAGGACGCACTATCATCTTTTGTGAAACCAAGAAAGAAGCCCAGGAGCTGTCCCAGAATTCAGCTATAAAGCAGGTTGGTCCTTCCCCTTGTGCCAGCAAAGCTGGGGATATCAACAAATCTTCACCTTGGGCATAGTTGCTCTTGGTCTAATTTTCATTCATTCAGTGAATACCAGTTTAGTTTCTTTTAGTTTAGAAATGAGAGGAAGCTACCTTTTTTTTTTTTTTTTAATTGAGGCAGAGTTTCACTCTGTTACCCAGGCTGGAGTTCAGTGGTGTGATCTGGGCTCTCTGCTTCCCTGAGTTCAAGTGATTCTCCCCCTTCAGCCTCCCAAGTAGCTGGGGTTACAGGTGGACACCACCATGCCTGGTTAATTTTTTTTTTCTTTTTTTTTTTTGAGATGGAGTCTCGCTTCTTTGCCCAGGCTGGACTGCAATGGTGCGATCTTGGCTCACTGAAACCTCCGCCTCCTGGGTTCGAGCGATTCTCCTGCCTCAGCCTCCTGAGTAGCTGGGATTACAGGCACGTGCCAGTGTACCCAGCTCGTTTTTGTATTTTTAGCAGAGATGGGGTTTCACCATGTTGGCCAGGTTGGTCTTGAACTCCTGACCTCAAGTGATCCACCTGCCTTGGCTGCTCAAAATGCTGGGATTATAGGCATGAGCCGAGCCACTGCGCCTGGCCAATTTTTTTTTGTTTTGTTTTGGAGACAGGTTCTCACTTCCTTTGCCCAGGCTGAAGTGAAGTGCACTGGCGTGATCTCGGCTCACTGTAGCCTCAACCTCCAGGTAGCATGCACTACCATACCTGACTTTTTTTTCTGGATGGTGTTTTATTGTTGATATAATTTGTGTGCCACATATTACCATTTTAAAATGTACAGTTCAGTGGCTTTTAGCATAATCATGAGGTTGTGCCATAGTCACTACTATCTAATTGGTAAGACTTTTTTTTTTATCATCAACTTTTAGGTTTAAGGGTACATGTGAGGATGGGCAGGTTTGTTACATAGGTAAACGTAAGCAAAGATGGCTTGCTGCACAGATCATCCCATAACCTATGTATTAAGCCAGCATTTATTAGCTGTTCTAACTGATGCTCTCCTACCCACCCTCCACTAACTTTATTTTATTTTATTTTTTTATTTCTAGTAGAGACCAAGTCTTGCCATATTGCCCAGGCTGGTCTCAAACCCCAGGCTCAAGCAGTCTACCTGTTTGGGCCTCCCAAAGTGCATGAGCCACTGCACCTGGCCTCACTTCTTTCTGATAATTAGAGTGTACATGTTAGAGCTCTTAATCTGTCATGGCATCTCACCATACAAATGAGGAAAGGGTGGCTCAGACCTAAGGTTACACTGACAAAATAGGTTTGATCACTCTTCTGTCACATTCCCAACTTCAATAAGTAAAGTTGGATACAGTTGGAATTGATGACTGAGGATCTTGAAATAATATTGAGGCTTATCCATTCAAAACACATTTTCCCCTTTGTAATGTTTTCAACGGGCATATCACCAAAATATGAATGTCTTTTACAGGCCTAATTGATTATGAGAAAAAGTACTTGTGTTGTTGGAGCTGGTGTTCTTACATCCGTTTATTTATTGGCAGGATGCCCAGTCATTGCATGGAGACATTCCACAGAAGCAAAGGGAAATCACCCTGAAAGGTTTTAGAAATGGTAGTTTTGGAGTTCTGGTGGCAACCAATGTTGCTGCACGTGGGTTAGACATCCCTGAGGTTGATTTGGTTATACAAAGCTCTCCACCAAAGGTATGTACTTTATGCTTAGATTTTATTTTGTTTCTTTTGGGTATTAAAACAAATGGGAAATTGTACTATTTACTTTCATATAATTAGTATATAGCTATCTTTTGAGTGCTGGGATGCTAAAGGTAATTTTGAAAATGAACCTGTTATAAGACACCCCCCTCAGAACTGACATTTGAATAGAAGTGCAATCAGCAGAGGTTCAAAAGGTGACTTTGAGATATAGTGTGATTTTTGAGCCAAACCTTGAAGATGGGTGGAAGGACTTAGATGGGATTGGGGTAAGTAAGATAGATAAATGCATGAGTCTAGAGGACAGGGGAGAGAAAGGGCCTGTAATTAACCTCTGTGGTTAGAGATGCTTAGGTTTGTGAGTTATAGGAACCCCTCAAGGAGGATCCTGAAGCATAGTTTACTTGATGTGGATAGTTTTCATGTAAATAAAGGTTGTTCTAATGGTATTCCAATCACTTCCAACATGAAGACCCCATAATCTCACCCAAACTGGCAAATCCACTATGGTTAGAGGCTACTTACAACAATGGGGAAAAATAACTGAAGACTGTGAATTCACCAGTTCTTAAAAAGGAAGTCCCGCTGGGCACGGTGGCTCACGCCTGTAATCCCAGCACTTTGGGAGGCCGAGGCAGGTGGATCACGAGGTCAGGATATCGAGACCATCCTGGCTAACACGGTGAAACCCCGTCTCTACTAAAGATACAAAAAATTAGCCGGGCACGGTGGCAAGCGCCTGTAGTCCCAGCTACTCAGGAGGCTGAGACAGGAGAATGACGTGAACCCGGGAGGCGGAGCTTGCAGTGAGCTGAGATCGCGCCACTGCACTCCAGCCTGGACTACAGAGCGAGACTCCGTCTCAAAAAAAAAAAGGAAAAAAAGGAAGAAAAGGAAGTCCCATGAGTGTGTGGTATAAACATTGTTTCATGAGCCTTTAGACTTTTTGATATGGTAGCCCCTAGCTGTGTTGAGCCCTTGAAATGTGGGTGATCTGAATTGATCTGTAAAATACAAGTGTAAAATACATACTGCATAACTTTTCATTATGCGGTCTGGATTTTGAAGACTTACGAAAGAATATAAAATATTGCATTGGTACCCTGGTTTGTATAGATAGTATACTGAAATGATAAGACTTGGATATACTGACTGGTGTGGTGGCTCATGCCTGTAATCCTAGCACTTTGGGAGCTGAGGCAAACGAATCACTTAAGGTCAGGAGTTCGAGACCAGCCTGGCCAACATGGTGAAACTCTGTGAAACCCTGTCTCTATTAAAAATTCAAAAACTAGCCAGGCCTGATGTCGGGTGTCTGTCGTCGCAGCTACTTGGGAGGCTGAGGCAGCAGAATCACTTGAATCCGGAAGGCAGAGGTTGCAGTGAGCTGAGATTATGCCACTGCACTCCAGTCTGAGTGACAGAGCGAGACTCTGTCTGAAAAGAAAAAAAAAGACTTGATATATTGAGTTAAAATACATTAACTTCTTAAAGAAATCTTTTCAGTGTGTCTACTGGAAGATTGAAAATTGGAATTACATATATGCCTCTAATGGACAAGCAGTATTTAGACAATGCTCTTTGTAAATTTGCCTACAGGACAGGGACCACTGTTCTAGAAGCTTTAAAAATTGCCAGAGGTCAGCCGGGCGCGGTGGCTCATGCCTGTAATCACAACACTTTGGGAGGCCGAGGCAGGTGGATCACGAGTTCAGGAGTTTGAGGCCAGCCTGACCAACATGGTGAAACCCTGTCTCTACTAAAAATACAAAAAAAATTAGCCGGGTATGGTGGCACGTGCCTGTAATGCCAGCTACTCAGGAGGCTGAGGCAGGAGAATTGCTTGAATCTGGGAGGTGGAGGTTGCAGTGAGCCGAGATTGCGCTACTGCACTCCAGCCTGAGCAACAGAGAAAGACTCTGTCTCAAAAAAAAAAAAAAAAAAAAAAAATTGCCAGAGGTTTTTAAATTGAAGTGCTAAGGGACCTTCTCCCTCATGCCCCCAGGCTTATAACCACAATTGCTAGTGTTCACTGACCTGCATAGGCTACTCAGGTGTTTGTCTCTGTTTTTTGGTTTAGTGTTGTTTATGTATTTTACTTCAATAGGATGTAGAGTCCTACATTCATCGATCCGGGCGGACTGGCAGAGCTGGAAGGACGGGGGTGTGCATCTGCTTTTATCAACACAAGGAAGAATATCAATTAGTACAAGTGGAGCAAAAAGCGGTACAACTATTCTTACCTTTCATTAAGCAAATGTTGAGTTCTAAAGTCAGTCTTTAGTTTCTTCAATTTTTATCCACTTTAAAATATTTTTATTTCTAGTGTGTGGCAATGACTGAAAGCTTACTGTTAGGTACATATGTTGTCCTGTGATAAAAGGCCCATTCTGAAGTAACTTTGCATTTGAAAACAGTGGTTTTGTTTTCATATGTTTGAAAGGCAGTTTTCAGACAATGATAATATGAACCAGAGGTAATTAAGATTGAGGGACTATAGGAATTGCTTGAAAATCAAATGAATTTGGGCATGTCAAAAGGATAAAGGGGAGAAGAGACTAATTTTTCCTCCAGAAGAATTGGAATAGTGTGTGTAGATTCTTGCCCCTTCAGGAGCTTAACTCATCTCCTTCCTCTTGAGTGGACTGCACTTAGGGACTTGCTTTCAAAGAATAGAGTAAGGTGGGGAGTGAGGACTTTACCGTGGAGAGATGAACAAACACTACCTGGGCCCGCTGATTGTGGGTCACGTCATCAGTGATAGGCACATAGGCATGTGCCCCGATAAGAGGTGGTGAGGCGAGCATTCACGCCGGGTATTCTCCCCCAAGTATATAACCCTGAGCATGAGGAAAACACCAGACAACCTCAAATGGAGGGACATTCTACAGAACTGTTGACCAGCACTCCTTAAAACTTTCAGTCATGAAAAACAAGGAAAGAAGGAAAGACAGACATGGAATAAAGTCTGGGGTTTGGTTAATAGTTTAGCAATGTTGGTTTCTTAGTTGAAACAAATATACCTTAACAGTGTAAGATGTTAACAGTAGCAGAAACCTGGAGCTCTCTGAACTATCTTTGTAGCTTTTCTGTAAATCTAAAATTGAAAGTTCATTTTTTAAGGTAATAAATATATTTGGCCTATATCTAAAAAATTAGGGAACTACTTTATCTTATTGGAAACAATTGATGGCCATTGTACATTAAACTGTGGTTCATTTTCCTGTAGGGAATTAAGTTCAAACGAATAGGTGTTCCTTCTGCAACAGAAATAATAAAAGCTTCCAGCAAAGATGCCATCAGGTATGTCCCCTACCACTGCTATGGTCTGTTTTAGTGTTTGTTCAAATACTGCATGTCTTTGTACAGTAATAAGATTTGACTTTTTAAAAATTTATTTTTTTAATTTTTGAGACAGGGTCTGACTATGTTGCCCAGGCTGGTCTCAAACTCCTGGGCTCAAGCAGGCCTCCCACCTCAGCCTCCCAAGGTGCTAAGATTACAGGCGTGATACTCATTCCTGTCCAATCCTGTTTACCAAAGGAAACCACTATTAAAATAGTTTGCTTTGTCTAGGATATTTTAAGAGATAATATCTTAGGTACAGTATAAGTGCTTCTCACCCACTGGCTGATTAGACCACAGATTACATTCCAAATCTACGTTAATCCAGTTCCTCACCTGGTAGGATGAAAGTTGATTGTTTCGTTAATAGTAAATGTCTAGATGGTGAGGATTGGGTTAAGTAACCGTTTGTCAGATGGAGGTGCTGCTGACATTGGAGGCAAGAGAATTATTTTTTATGGGATTGTCCTGCAAATGGAAGGATATTTAGCTGTTTAGGATCTGTGGCTGATTCCCCTGTGCAGCATACTCAGGGTAGGTAGGGTTGGCATTATAAAAACCAGAAGCCATTTTCCAGATGCCTCCTGGTGGTGACCTACATTCTCTGTTAAAGAACCACTCATTTTGGGCATCATTTTTATAGTGGTTTCCACAATTACTGTAAATGCTTATTTAAAAAACAGACACAGGGAGTCCATGATCAAAGGAAATCCTGGATGTCAATCAGCATGTTAATAGTTCAGGAAAGTTTTGTAAATGAAAGAGTTTTGGGCCAGGCATGGTGGCTCATGCCTGTAATCCCAGCACTTTGGGAGGCTGGGGTAGGTGGATTGCTTGAGCTCAGGAGTTCAAGACCAGTCTGGCCAACACAGCAAAACCTCATCTCTATAAAAAATATAAAAATTAGATGTGATGGCACATGCCTGTAGTCCCAGCTACTCTGGAGGCTGAGATGGGTGGATTGCATGAGCCCGGGAGGTTGAGGCTGCAGTGAGCTGTGATTGTGCTACTGTACTCCACCCTGGGTGGCAGAGTGAGACTGTCTCAAAAAAAAAAGAAAGAGAAGGAAGGAAGGAAGGAAGAAGACAGGGAAGGGAGGAAAGGAAGGATGAGTGGGTTTTTTTGTTTGTTTGTTTGTTTTTTGAGACGGAGTCTCACTCTGTTGCCCATGCTGGAGTGCAATGGTGCAATCTCATCTCACTGCAAGCTCCGCCTCCCTGGTTCACACCATTCTCCTGCCTCAGCCTCCCGAGTAGCTGGGACTACAGGCACCCACCACCATTGCCGGCTAATTTTTTGTATTTTTAGTAGAGACGGGGTTTCACCATGTTAGCCAGCATGGTCTCGATCTCCTGACCTTGTCATCTACCTGCCTCGGCCTCCCAAGGTGCTGGGATTACACGCGTGAGCCACCGTGCCTGGCCGGGAAGAGTGTATTTTAACTACATTTTTCAAATTTATTTTAGCATGGCGTTTTTTTTTTTAAGTGTCCTACAGACGGGGTTCCCTTGGGTGCCAGTTAAGGAGAGTTGGGGTTAGATGGCGAAGAAGGGGAATGGGACAAAGATGCTGGTGGTATACAACAAACAGCCTCCAGAGTGCCAGCCCTGACATTGCTGCATGTCACTTTCTACTCTTTTACTGGATGATCTTTTTTAACTTCGAATGGGACATTTATTATTGCCAAGATAATAGTGACCCCCTTAAAAATGTGCAAATAGTCCCATAAACGTCCTTATCATTTTTTCAACTGACTTTGGAGGTCTTTTTCTTATTTCTTTTATTTTCTTTTTTTTTTTTTAAAGAGATGGGGTTTCTTAAAATGATTATGTGTGGCACAGTCATAGCTCACTGTAGCCTCAAGCAATCCTCCCACCTCAGCCTCCCAAGTGGCTGGGACTACAGGCATGTGCCACCACACCTAGCTTTTTTTTTTCAACTTCAGAATGGAAATAGGTATTTTCTGATCCTAAAATTAACACATGCTTCTTGTATAAAAACTCTTGACATTATTCATCATCACATCTAATGGTAGTATAACATTTTATTATATCTGTTTTGTGGTTTATATAAGCAGTCCAGATGATGCACATTTTAAAATTGTTTATACTTTTTGTATATCATAAGTAATACCGTGGTGAACTTCTTGTTTTATTATTTCCTTAGGATAAAATGGTGCGGTAGGTGGTAAATTAGAATTGCATACAGTCAAAGGAATGGATGTACTACTATAGAAATACGATGATTATACACTGCATCAAAATAAATGTGTTACACATGTGAAAGATTTGCAAAGTTATTCATTTATCTTGAGATGTCTTAGAAATGAAATCTGTCCACTTCTAGTATCCTTTTTCCTAACACACTCTCAAACAACAGGCTTTTGGATTCCGTGCCTCCCACTGCCATTAGTCACTTCAAGCAATCAGCTGAGAAGCTGATAGAGGAGAAGGGAGCTGTGGAAGCTCTGGCAGCAGCACTGGCCCACATTTCAGGTGCCACGTCCGTAGACCAGCGCTCCTTGATCAACTCAAATGTGGTAAGGTTCTGCGGCACATTCCTGATGCTTTATAATTTGGGGTATGAACAGGATGTGAAAGGGTTTCATTTAAACTTCCCAGTTGTTTTCACTTTCTCATGAAGGTAGTAAAGTATTAATTGTATTTTACAATCTCTGGCCAGACATGGTGGCTCATATCTGTAATCCCAGCCCTTTGGGAGGCACAGGTGGGAGGATGGCTTGAGCCTACAAGTTTGAGATCACCCTGGGCAACCTAGTGATACTCTGTCTCTACAAAAAAATAAAAATAAAAAATTAGCTGGGTGTGGTGGCATGCTGTGGTCCCAGCTACCTGGGAGGCTGAGACGGGAGGAGGGAGTATCACTTGAGCCCAGGAGGTTGAGGCTGCAAGGATCCATGATGGTGCCACTGCATTCCAGCCTGGGTGACAGAGTGAGACTCTGTCTCAAAAAAGAATAGAACCAATAATTCCCGTGTTTAAACACGCACACATATATACACACACATGCAAATCCATAGAGGCAGAAAATATGAGTGGTCCCCAGTGGCTGTGTGGGGGGAGGAATGGCAGTGGCTAGTAATGGACACAGGATTCTTTTGGGTGGATTATGACACGGCTGAAATTTTACATAGTGCTGAATGGTTGCAGATCTTACCAATATAGTAAAATAAAAAACACTGGATTGTGTACTTTAAATGGTGAATTTTGTGGTATGTGATTTTTAATTGTTTTAATCTTAAAGTAGCCCAAACATATGTATGCATAAATGCATGTAATACATTTAGGCAGCATACCTAGAAACTTTAGAAGGTGTATAGTTTTCCTGTAAATTCAAATTTTTATTGAGATAATTGTAGCTTTACATGTAGTTGTAAGAAATAATATAGAGAGATCCTTCGTATACTCTGCTCAGCTTCCCTAAAAGGCAAATGTATTTTGTAAAAATATAAAATTTTGGAAAACTATAATACCACAACCAAGATATTGACATTCAGTCTTACTCAGAGTTCCCCAAGTAAAACCAGAGACTGTTTGTACTAATTGTTTGTGTGAGGTATATGTTTTTAGGAATAACTTTTCAAGAAATATTTTAGAATCACAAAAGCAGGTATTTACCAATTAGGTTTATTTTCAGCACTTTAATTTTATTCCCCTTTCTTCTTTAAGGGTTTTGTGACCATGATCTTGCAGTGCTCAATTGAAATGCCAAATATTAGTTATGCTTGGAAAGAACTTAAAGAGCAGCTGGGCGAGGAAATTGACTCCAAAGTGAAGGGAATGGTTTTTCTCAAAGGAAAACTGGTAAGGCTGGGGTCTCTTGTAACCTTGATGGGGCTTTATGTGGGCAGGAAAGCATAAAGTAGGGTGGGTTCTTCCTCTTCTGTGGGAATGCTGCATCTCTTCACTCTCTCATCTTCCCTGGGTAATCTCATCTGTGATCCTCAGTTGCCACTCTGCCACTGACAACTAGTGTACCTGTATCTCCAGCCTGTACCGTTCTCCTCACAGTGCCAGACTGGATCCAGCTGCTTCCCTGACATCTCCACCTAAATAGCTTATTTAAAGTAACTTTTTCAGAATCTTTTTTTTCCTTGCAATCCTATTCTAGCACTGGACTTATTCAGAATCTTGAATTCAAATTAAAAATGAAAACTTTTGCCTCCTAAACCTGGTGTTCTTTCTTCTGAGGACTTCTCTTGGTTAATGCCATAGACTTATCACAAGGATTCTCAAACATTTTGGTTTCACAATCCCTTTAGCAAATGTTAGGGACCCCCAAAAACTTTAGTTTATATGGGTTATATCTATTGATACTTACTATATTAGAAATTAAAACTGGAACTCTAAAACACAATATCATTTTCCATTAGCCATCAGAGCAATGATATTATCACGTCATATAGTGTCTAGGAAACTCCACTGAACCCTTGAGAGAATGGGTGTGGAAAGGGCAGCATTATTATGAAAATAATTTTGACTTGGCGAAGCCCCTAAAAGATTTTCAGGTTTCCAGGTGTCCACTGGCCTAGTGAACCAATTAGGTTTATCTTCAGCTTATCGCATGTCTAGCCATGTTGTTTATCTCCACAAAACTTGTGGGATAAAGTCTCAACCCTTTCATAGGAGGGTAAGATCCTTCATGTCCTGGCCTCTGCTAGCCTTACAGCTTCATTTCTGCCAACACCATTTACTCCAACAGTGCATGTTTATCTCATCCTCAGTGCCTGCTGAACCTACTATTTATAGTAATCTTTTGGCCGGGCGTGGTGGCTCACACTTGTAATCTCAGCACTTTGGGAGGCCAAGGTGGGCGGATCACCTGAGGTCCGGAGTTTGAGACCAACCTGACCAACATAGAGAAATACTGTCTCTACTAAAAATATAAAATTAGCCAAGGATGATGGCGTATGCCTGTAATCCCAGCTACTTGCAAGGCTGAGGCAGGAGAATCACTTGAAAACCCAGGAGGCAGAAAGTTGCAGTGAGCGCAGATTGCGCCACTGCACTCCAGCCTGGGCAACAAGAGTGAAACTCTGTCTCAAAAAAAAAAAAAATGTTGTATATATATAAATCGTTTCCTCCAAAGTAGCTTTTATGACTTTGCTTAGCCTTAAATCTTACCAGGCAATGTTAGGGGCATCTTTATCTGTACTTCAAAGTCTTTAGGACACATGTTTATGCAGGTAAACTTTTACCTTGCTGTGTTTGCTTACGGAGAGCCTCAAGAACACTCAAAGGCAAAAACTGTTTTCTAGTTACCTCTATCCCCATTGAATGCCTGGGATTATACTCTACTTCGTAAATATGTAAGTGAAGATTACCATGAATGGCAAAATCCACCAGTAGGTGATGATACCTATGTTGTGATTGGGTAAATTTGGGGGTGAAAGAGGTGTTCCTTATAAAATACTGCAGTTGAAGACAGCAGGGAGAGGAGTGCCTGTATTAGTTAACACATAATTTGACTATATTTTTAGATGATTTCCTTGATTGGAGAGGATGGCACTTAATATTAAAAATGGTGTCCTGGCTAGGTGCCATGGCTCACACCTGTAAACTCAGTATTTTGGAAAGCTGAGCTGGGAAGATAATTCTTGAGACTGGCCTGGGCAACATAGTGACACCCTGTCTCTACCAAAAAAAAAAAAAAAAAAAAAAAAAAGCCAGGTGTAGTGGCATGCACCTGTAGGAATTCAAAGTTACAGTAAGTTGTTAATTGCACCACAGTACTCCAGCCTAGGCAGTAGAGCAAGACCCTATCTTAAGAGGAAAAAAAAAAGATGGTGTCCTGTATTATTTTTTTCATACTCTTACAGAAGGCTGAATTAAGAAAAACTAGACAATTAACAATAGAAGATCACTTGTTCTTCGCTTTTAGTTAGGTCATTCTGAATAGCTGGCATTGCTTTTCTGATGGAAGGCAGTATATAGTTTAACTATAGGTTTTAGAGCTATACAGACGAGATTTTAAATACTTGCTCCATTTAATAGCTGTGGGGCCTTAGACTAGTCAGTTAACCTTTCCAAGCCTGTTTGCTCAGCAATAAAATGTAGCTAATAGCCACTAGAGGGTTAGCACGGTGTAATAGCTAAGACTCTGTCTATAGTTAGAAAGTCCTAATTCATTTGGAGTTTTTTTTTTTTCAATATTCCTTGTCTTTCTGCAGTGTACTTTTGCCAGCTGTAATGTATTAGCTTTGGTCTAAAGTTCATCTAAAATTATACCTGGTGGTTTTTTTTGCTTTATGTTTTTTGTTTTCTTTTTTTTCACAGAATACATGGTCTTTTAAAGGGAGTATTTTTATTGTGCATTGGTTGGATTAACTTCCATTTACTTTGATTTCTAGGGTGTTTGCTTTGATGTACCTACCGCATCAGTAACAGAAATACAGGTATTCTTTTCTCTTAGATTTTAAAGTTAATGTACCTAAATTGTAGAATGTTAATTATGAAAATAGAGAATAATAGATTGGGAAACAATAGTTCTGGTTCATTTCGTAAGAGATAATTGATAATTAAATTTTGGAATATTCCCCCCTAGCTTTTTAATTCTGAACAGCTTTTGTAGTTGAACCCACCTGGTTTCTGTAATTCCTTTATACAAAGTTGTGAACGATACCCAGCTCTCCCCGCCCTTTAACACTTACGTATGTTATTCAGGTTTTGTGTGTGTGGTGTGTGCACATGTATGTGTGTGTTTTCAGAGTCTTGCTCTGTCGCCCAGGCTGGAGTGCAGTGGTGCAATCTTGGTTCACTGCAACCTCCACCTCCCGGGTTCAAGTGATTCTCTTGCCTCAGTTTCCCAAGTAGCTGGGATCATAGGCCCACCATCACCCCTGACTAATTTTTTGTATTTTTACTAGAGATGGGAGTTTCGCCATGTTGGCCAGGCTGGTCTCGAACTCCTGACCTCAGGTGATCCACTCACCTCCCAAAGTGCTGGGATTACAGGCATGAGCCACCACATCCAGCCTATAGGTGTTCATAGACATTTAAAATTGTTACATCTTTATTCAGTACTGTGAGAAATGTGTGCTTAATATATTTGTTTTATTACCTTTGGCTGTAGATACCCTGTAGCAATTGAGTTGAATAAATGGTTTAATAACTTAATAAATGAAGGTAGTAATGAGGGCTATTTCTCATAATAAAACTATATTTTCCCACATTTTAGTGACACTGGCTTTTGGACCATGATGGTTGGCCAGTGTTATTTTTGACCAGTGACTTGTTAAGCACGTATGTTATCACCTTTTCTTTGAAAAAACGGAAAAATTTTGTTTTTCTCATGCTTTTAAAAAATTGAATAGTAATTAAAGCACATGAAAACAAAACGTTCTCTCACAGGAGAAATGGCATGATTCACGACGCTGGCAGCTCTCTGTGGCCACAGAGCAACCAGAGCTGGAAGGACCACGGGAAGGATATGGAGGCTTCAGGGGTCAACGGGAAGGCAGTCGAGGCTTCAGAGGACAGCGGGATGGAAACAGAAGATTCAGAGGACAGCGGGAAGGCAGTAGAGGCCCGAGAGGACAGCGATCAGGAGGTGGCAACAAAAGTAACAGATCCCAAAACAAAGGCCAGAAGCGGAGTTTCAGTAAAGCATTTGGTCAATAATTAGAAGATTTATATAGCAAAAAGAGAATGTTTGGCAATATAGAACTGAACATTATTTTTCTTACAAAGTTAAAAGCACATTGTGCCTCCTTTTGACCACTTGCTGAGTCCCTGTGTCTTTCAGACACAGACAAGCTTCATTTAAATTATTTCATTTGATCATTATAATTTATAAGTTTATTGCTACTTCTTCAGTTCTTCCTTTTGAAAGGTGTATGAATTCATTACATTTTTATTCTAATGGATTATCTGTAGATTAGAAGATAAAATCAAGCGTGTATCTGCCTGTACTTTGTGAGTTCACCTGTCTTTATACTCAAAAGTGTCCCTTAATAGTGTCCTTCCCTGAAGCAAATACCTAAGGGAGTGTAACAGTCTCTGGAGGACCACTTTGAGCCTTTGGAAGATTTCCTCAGCCACCTGCCGAACAGTTTCTCATGTGGTCCTATTGTTTGTCTACTGAGACTTAATACTGAGCAATGTTTTGAAACAAGATTTCAAACTAATCTGGATTGTAATACAGTTTATACCAGTGTATGCGCTAGACTTGGAAGATGTAGTACGTTTGATATAGATTAACTATACTTATGTTCATTTTGATACATTTTTAGCTTCTCATTATGAGGTGATTCATGCTTTAGTGAATTCTTCACAGATAATATATATAAAAGTACATTTTAATAGAAAGCCAGGGTCTTTAAGGTATTTCAGATGTGTAAGGTGGCTCCATAACTTTATTTGTAAGTAGGCTGGATAAATGGTGCTTAAAATGATAATGTACTCCACTTCTTCCTATTGGAAGATTAACATTATTTACCAACAAGATTTAAGGGAGTAGGGGGTTGCAGATTAACATTGCCAAAGAGTATGTGAAAAAAAAGAAACCAAACCACTGGAAATAATCAAATGCAAAAATGTAACAAATTCATAACTGGAGAGCAAAGAGAACAAGTATGATTTTCATGATAAAGCATTGTTTTAATGGTGAAAACTTCACAGATCACTAATGTTTCTAGAGGTTAACTTCAAGTGGGCAAGCTGGGGTTTTTAGGTAGTCAGTGGCCTAGTTTCTAAAGCCACAGTATAGGGTCTGTTTGTTAAACTGAATCTCTGTTGAAAGTTTGTTTTAGCTGCTTGGAGGCTTCCTTTTAAGACAAACTGTATGTGATTAAGTTGTTCTAAGGGAACTGAAGAAGTTGATGTAACCCCTGGCCAGATAACTCTGCCTGATTTCTCAGATACTATTTCTCTGGGAAACATTCTACATAGCACAGGAGCTTAAAAGTGGCATTATCTTCTTGCCTTAATTTCCAGAGATTATTTCTGTACTGAGAATCCTGGAACTACTATGCTAGGAAATTTAAAGCCGCATGGTCTGTCTTGTTTTCATTTAATTATTGTGAACACCTAGAATCTTTCTAGGTCCTGATTTCTCTTGCTTAATCCAGTCTTTATCTCTAACTGCCCCTTATTTGATCACCATGTACTAGAGGCTCCGATAGCCAGCTCAGCTCCTGATCCTTGAGGCAGCATCCTTTTTCTATTTGAACTTCAGTTCTGTCCTTGAATCCTGACTAGATATTTCTTGCCCTCTGGTCTCAGAATTCTCTTGGCTTTTATTCGTTGATCCACTTGCCAGTTTTATCACTTTACCCTTGTTCCTCATGACTTCCCATCAAGCCATGGGTATTAGGTGACAGTGTAATTTATTAGATTCTGATTTTGCCCAAATACTAGGCATGCTTTAATAACAACTGAACCTTTTCATTATTTGGATAGGCATGGGTAGCTTATCAAGCAGATTAAAAGGATATGGTACCTGTCCTTTAGAAAAGAACAGCTAAAACCTTGTTGTGGATTATGGATTTAGCATAAATAAAAATAATCTGGCATAAATTAAGAGTAAGAGGGAAGATTAGTAGAAATTTCACTTCACATAACTTAAAACATGGCTATTTCAATAAATGAAACTAAAGTTTCTCCTGGATCCCAGAATTCAACCTGTATTTATAAATGTATAATGTATTTTGCTACTTTTTGGTTTAAATGAACTTGTTGGGTTAGCTTGGTAAAATGTTACAATTTTTACTATTTTCTACAGAGAAAATATTTTCTAATTTAAGTTGGAGCTATCTGTGCAGCAGTTTCTCTACAGTTGTACATAAATGTTTTTACTATAAAATGAGCTAATGTATAAAATACTACTCTATACCATAATAAAGATAGTAATACTTGATTTTGGTGGCTTTTGTTTTCTAAAATGAAAATAACTTGAAATATTTATTATAAAAATAATAAAAGCTAGATATAAAAATCTAAAGAAAAAAAAAAAACGTCACCCTTATCTAATATTTTAGTGAGCAGTCTTCCACATATTCTTTTATAAAATTGGAATCATTTGATTTTGTGAATTGCTTTTCCCCCCTCAACATGTTGTGCACAATTTTGTACAGGCCTACATGGACATTTTTGATGACTACATGTTATCTTGTATAGATATGCCACTACACATTTAACCAGTACTTAATGGCCATGCTGGTTATTTCTAATTTTTCACCATTATAAACAACCCTAAAGTTAATACCTTCATATACGTGTTTGCATACTTGTCTGTAACCTTAGGATACGTTTACTAAAGGTAGAACTGCAGCTTTGAACTCCTGGGCTCAAGTTATCCTCCCTCTCAGCCTCCCAAGTAGCTGAGACTACAGGTGGGTACCACCAAACCTGGATAATATTTAAATTTTTTATAGAGGTGGAGTCTCATTCCATTGACCAGGCTGGTCATGAACCCCTGGCCTCATGCAATCGTCCTTCCTTGGCCTCCCAAAGTGCTGGGATTATAGTGTGAGGCACCATGCCTGGCCTCTTGTAATTACCTGTCATGAGATGGATCTCTAGTCATTGCATTATGGTTTATGTATTTAATATGTTTAGTGTTTTCCCTATACCAGGGCATGGATTTTTGTCTTTTTTTGAGATAGGGTCTCTATCTGTTACCCAGGATGGAGTGCAGTGGCATGATCATAGCTCATTGCAGCCTTGAACTCTTACTTCAGTCTCCCACAGAGCTAAGACTATAGGCATGTGCTGCCACACCTGGCCAATATTTCTTTAAAAATGTTTTTTGTAGAGCTGGGGATCTCACTATATTGTCCAGGCTGGTGAATTTTTGTCCATTTTTTACTGCTGAATTTCCAGCACCTACAACAGTGCCTGGCAAATAACAGACACTCAATAATGAACAAGTGAACAAATTTTTTTTCTTTTTGAGGCAGGGTCTCTGTTGCCCGGGCTGGTCTTGAACTCCTGGGCTCAATCAATCCCATGACCTCAGCCTCCCAAAGTGCTAGGATTACAGGTGGGAGCCACTGCGCCCAGCCCAAATCATTTTAAATGTACTGGGAAATGCATTGATAGGAGGCCAAACCGGCAACAGGACTGCCTGTTAGAAGTAATCAGATGATGGCCTAAACTAATGGAGATAAAAAGATGTACACAGAGCTCTTTAGTAGGTGGACTAAGCAGTACTATTTGGTTTTAGGTTTAACGACAGAAAAGGCCTGGTGCAGTGGCTCACACCTGTAATCACAGCACTTTGGGAGGCCAAGGCAGGCAGATTACTTCAGGTCAGGAGTTCGAGACCAGTATGGCCAACATGGTCCCACCGTCTCTACCGAAAATACAAAAATTAACCAGGTGTGGTGGTGCACACCTGTAATCCCAACTACTCAGGAGGTTGAGGTTACAGTGAGCCGAGACCATGCCAATGCACTCCAGCCTGGGCAACAAAGCAAGACCCCATCTCTACAAAAAAAAAAAAAAAAAAAATACAGGAAATCAGCCTGGTGAATGGTGGTGCCATTCACTGACATGTAGAATTGCAAATGTGGCAAATTTGGTATGGGAAGGAAGGGGCATGTGAAGAGGAAGATCATACATTTAGACTTGAACATACTGATACACAGCAGCTATTGAAACATTCAGGTGTGATTGTTCTAGCTGGATGTTGGATATTCCAGTCTGGAACTCTGGAGAGCCATCTGGCCTGGAGACAAAGTGGGAGTGAGCAGCACATGTAATGACAGACCTGGAAATGGATGAGATCTCCCAGGGATAAGGTTTAGGAAGGAATTTTTAGGAGCATTAACACTTAAAGGATAGACGTTTAATTTTATTTATTCTTCAGAATAATTCTGTAGAGGTAAGTAGTAGTATCATTCAGATTTTACTATGGGAAACCTGAAGCTTAAAAAAGTTAACTTGTCAATTAAGAAAGCAGCTCAATCTGAGGTTCAAGTCATATGTATATGAGCTTCCAAAATCAATGCTCCTTTGTACGTCTCAAAGCACTTTACACAACTGGTGCGTAATAGTTAAAATCTTATATCACCCCTCCCCATTTGACTTGATAACTTAGGAAGGTAAAAGGCATGAGGTGGCTTTCACAGCTGTGGGACTTAGCTCTTGTTACCTTGGGCAGTTGTACAGATTCCTACAACCTGTATTTCAGGGTTGAAGTGAAAGTATTTGACTATCACTGAGTGTTTTGTGTATTTATGGCTCTCGATCAAGATATTATATGTTGATAATAATCAGCTCTTGGCTACATTTCAATCTTTTTTTTATTTTATTTTACTTTAAATTCTGGGATATATGTGCAGAACGTGCAGGTTTGTTACATAGGTATACATGTGCCATGGTGGTTTGCTGCACCTATCAACCTATCATCTAGGTTTTATGCCCCGCATGCATTAGGTATTTGTTCTAATGCTCGTGTTTTCTTTTTCTCTGAGGCAGTCTCGCTCACTGTAACTTCCACCTCTTGGACTCAAGCGATCCTTCCACCTCACGCTCCGTGGTAGCTGGAACTACAGCCGCGCGCCACCACACCCGGCTAATTTTTTAAAAAATTATTGGCCGGGCGCGGTGGCTCACACCTGTAATCCCAGCACTTTGGGAGGCCGAGGCGGGCGGATCACAAGGTCAGGAGATCGAGACCACGGTGAAACCCCGTCTCTACTAAAAATACAAAAAATTAGCTGGGCGCAGTGGCGGGCGCCTGTAGTCCCAGCTACTCAGGAGGCTGAGGCAGGAGAATGGCGTGAACCCGGGAGGCGGAGCTTGCAGTGAGCCGAGATCCGGCCACTGCCCTCCAGCCTGGGCCACAGAGTGAGACTCCATCTCAAAAAAAAAAAAAAAAATTATTGTAGAGATGGGTCTTGCTATGTTGCCCACTCCAGTGGGCATCCCAAAATGTTACTGGCATTGCAAAATGTTGGGATTACAGATGTGAGCCGCCACGGCTGTCCTTTTTTAAAAAAGAAAGTTTTATCCAGTGACAGGCTGGGGTATATACACTTAATGTGTAAAGGTTTTTGCCTTTCAGTTCATATCAACGCGAGTAGAGTTAGCTAGCTATGTTTGTAAAAAATATTTCGGCATGCTTCGTTAAAGTAAGCTGATATTAAACATTTATATAAATCCATCCTCACAGGGTCAATCTAGAGATAAACTCTCCGCTGCAGGGGGCGGGGAAGGAGGCGGGAACACCCTCATTGACGACTTCATTTCTATGAGAATGGTTGCTGTGGTGATTGCTACGTCTTCCCATTGGCCACTGCCGAGCGTATTGCGGTTCTCCGGACGGGTTTTATTGGTTCTCGTTCCATAGCGGCCGCAACGTGTCGAGAGCCGTAAGTAAAGTGTCGCAAAGCAGAAGGAAGGCGGGAGTCCCGACTGCAAACATTGAGAAAGCCAGGCAGTAGAGGCCGCTATGGCGAACGTTCCGTGGGCAGAGGTCTGCGAGAAATTCCAGGCGGCGCTGACCCTGTCGCGGGTGGAACTGCAAAAAAATCCGGAGAAGGAACCGTACAAGTCCAAATACAGCGCCCGAGCGCTGCTGGAAGAGGTCAAGGCGCTGCTCGGCCCCGCGCCTGAGGACGAGGATGAGCGGCCTGAGGCCGAGGACGGCCCGGGTGCTGGTGACCACGCCCTGGGGCTGCCGGCTGAGGTGGTGGAGCCCGAGGGGCCCGTGGCCCAGCGGGCGGTGAGGCTGGCGGTCATTGAGTTCCACCTCGGGGTGAACCACATCGACACGGAGGAGCTATCGGCGGGGGAGGAGCACCTGGTGAAATGCCTCCGGCTGCTGTGCCGGTACCGACTCTCGCACGACTGCATCTCCCTCTACATCCAGGCGCAGGTGAGAGCGAGCCCGGCAGGCCGGCCCCTGTCGACGAATGGCGAGGGATGGGGAGGAGCCCCTGCCAAGGCCAAGGGCAGAAGTTCTAAGGCGCAATTCGTCCCCACGTTTTTGAAGCTCTGGACTGAGTCCCAGAGAGCGTCTGTGGTCTTCAAAAAAGCCAGTCTTAAGGACGTATTGCCTTGTAACTAGATCTCCCACAGTCGTCCCCAGACTCCGTGTCCACCCTCGTCGCCCACTCCAACATCGCTTGCTGCTGCTTCACTTAGTCGTGGCGATGCATTGGTGTCCGAGACCCTCCTACATCGTCATGCGCTTTCCTCTCCACCAGTCCAACTCCTGTTCATTCTGTTAAGAAAATCCAAAGTAATTTAAATCTTAACGTCTCAAGGAAATGACAATGACCAGAGTACATTCTTTTTTGGTTTTGTTTTTGTCTTTTTCTTGGAGATGGGGTTCTTACTGTGTCTCCCAGGTTGGAGTTAAGTGGCACCATCATAGCGCACTGCAGCTTCCACCTCTTGGGCTCAAGCAGTCCTCCTGCCTCAGCCTTCATAGTAGCTGGGACCACAGGCACACGCCACCATTCTTGGTAATTTTTTAAATTTTCTGTAGAGATGGGGGTCTCACTATATTGCCCAGGCTGGTCTTGAACTCCTGGACTCAAGTGATCCTTCTGGCTCGGCTTCCCAAAGTGCTGGGATTACAGGCCTGAGCCGCTGTGCCTGGCTCGGAATACATTCTTAATTCAAAATAATGTGTCCAAAATCTTCAGCTTCCTTTCTTACCAAATTCATTTGTTTGCATCTTAGGGAATTCTTTCCCATTCTTGAAAACCTATCTCAAGAATCACTTCCTTTAGTATTAATAACTTTCTTGGGACCATTTTGAGCCAAACTGATCTCTCCTTCCTACCTTTGAATTCTTATAATACTTTTTGTATATACCATTTATATGGTGCTTGATTTATTAAATAAATCTGGGCAGGGCACAGTGGCTCCCATCTGTAATCCCAGCATTTTGGGAGGCCAAAGTGGGAGGATGGCATGAGGTCAGGAGTTCAAGACCAGCCTGGGCAACAAAGTGAGACTCTGTCTCTAAAAAAAAAAAAAAGCAAAAGAAAACCGCACAAAACTAGCCAGGCGTGGTGGTACACACCTGTAGCCCTAGCTACTGGGGAGGCTAGGCTGAGCTGGGGAGGATCACTTGAGCCCCTGGAGGAGCCGTGATCATGCCACTGCAACTCCAGCCTGGGTGACAGAGCAAGACCTTTTCTCAGCAACAACAACAAAATCCACATCAATATTCTAAAGTAATATTGGTCAACACCTGTGAAAAGAAAGGGTGAAAAAAAGAAAAATACTTTAAAAAGTTAATATTGGGACAGGTGAATATGGGTGTTCATCAAAGCAGTGTTGATTTTTTTTTGGAGACAGAGTCTTGCTGTCTCCCAGGCTGGAGTGCAGTGGTGCAATCGATTCTCCTGCCTCGGCCTCCTGAGTAGCTGGGACTACAGGTGCGTGCCACCATGCCCGGCTAATTTTTTGTATTTTTTGTAGAGATGGGGTTTCACTGTGTTAGGCAGGATGGTCTTGATCTCCTGACCTCGTGATCCACCCTCCTTGGCCTCCCAAAGTGCTGGGATTACAGGCACGAGTCACCACACCCGGCCAGTGTTGATTATTAAAGAAGAAAAACTGCAGGGCTGAGGCAGGAGGATTGCTTGAGCTCAGGAGGTCAAGGCTGCAGTGAGCCAAGATCATGCCACTGCACTCCAGCCTGTGCAACAGAGTGAGACCCTGTCTCAAAAAACAAAGAAAAGGAAAACAATATAAATGTCAGTAGGAATATGATTAAATTCCATTACATCCAAACAGAAGAACAGTACATAATTATTAAAAATAACAATTTATATTTTAAAAAATTGGCAATATGAAGAGGGAGGGAGAAGACTGTAAGCCATGTTTAGAATTATGTAAAAAAGGCCAGGTATGGTGGCTCACACTTGTAATCCTAGCACTTTGGGAGGCTGGGATGAGATGATCACTCGAGCTTAGGAGTTCAAGACAAGCCTGGGCACATAGTGACACCTATTTTTAGTCGCTACTAAAAATAAGAAAAAAAAATTATTCCAGGCATGGCTGCTTCGCTAGGCAGTATGTTCTTTGGGCAGCCATCAGAGCCCCAACCACCACCAGGGCTCTGGGACCAGGCTTCCCTTACTTACCAGCAGCTCCAGGAGCTCTGAGACCTTCTAACAACACTTTGGTGGACGATGTGAAGTCATCTTTCCAGACTTGCTTAGCCTCTCCGATAAGTCAGGGCTATGTCAATGGCACCAATCAGGAAGAAATTGGAACTGGTGTTGATCGGTGTATACACAAGTTTCTGGATATTGCAAGACAGACAGAATGTTTTTTTTCCTATAAAAAAGATTGCAATTATCTGTCCAGAAACCAGAGCAAGTTATCAATGAGGATGTCTCCAAACTAAGAAATGAGTAACATTGGAGACATGCACTGGTCCAGAAGCACTTGACAAAGCTAAGGCGTTGGCAGCAAGTGCTGGAGGTCATCACGTGCAGCACAAAAAGCTAACGGATATCTGTCAAGGCTCCTTGGTCTACCTTCAGCAGGCATTCAGTATCCCTGTACTTCTGAAGTGCACCTGAGCAAAAGGGTAAAGGCTGTGGGCCTGAGAGTGGTCTGGTGTGGGAGACAGCCCCATGCAGATGGTTTGCCACACATCCCTTCTCGTAGACTTGGCATTTTGGAAGAACTGTTTGACAGAGAATGAGTTGATTTTAGTTTTATGCTCCCACCTAAAATTTTTTCAGTATTTTTATAAGGTGTTAATTTCTTGAGTGCTTTATTTATAACATGCCTGTACCTTGGGTAAACCAAATAAACTTTTTTTGTCTTAGGCCAAGTTTAGACTGTTTGTATGACGATACAGTTTCTTTTTTATGTGGGGTGTTTTTTTTTTTGCTTGTTTTTTATTTTTATTTTTGAGACAGAATCTTTCTTTGTTGCCCAGGCTACATAGCAGTGGCACCTTCACAGCTCACTGCAACTTCCACCTTCCTGGCTTAAGCGATCCTTCCACCTCAGCCTCCCAAATAGCTGGGACCACAGGTGCATGCCACCATGCCCAGCTAATTTTTGTATTTTTAGAGAGACGGTGTTTCACCATGTTGCTTGGGCTGGTCTCGAACTCCTGAGCTCAGGCAATCTATCCACCCCAGACTCTCAAAGTGTTGGGATTACCGGTATGAGCCACCGTGCCTGGCCTTTTTAAATTTTTTGCATGACTTTTCATCTTTTTATGTGTGTTTCCCATTTGTTTGATATGAGGGAAAAAATTCTAATAGCTTGAGAATCAAAGGGATGGGGATTTTGGTTGTAGGCCTTTTATAATACCCCTCAGTGGTGGTGTAGAAAAGTAGGTAAGTTTTTTCTGTTTCAAGACTTCAGACTACCTCAAGAAGAACAATCTAATGCAACGGTATTTGTAATGCTTCCAGAGGTCTCAGAAGAGGAATTTTTTTTGTAAATGGGTTGGAAGAGGATTAAAATATCCTGGGTTAGTGTAGTGATATTACAGTAGGATCCTTAGGTTGATGCTGACTTTTATTTGGGGTAAGCTTATATTTTGTGTGGTGTTTATTTACTTTTTTTGAAGAGGAGGATGTAGTAGGAGCAGTGTTACAAATCAGTTTAAGTAATGGGGTAGACCCTGTTCTCAGTAGGGGTATAGGTGAGTTATGAGGACTAAAGCTTGCTCTGATGGTCTCTTTTTGTTTAGTTTTCTTTGGTTTTATCTTTTTTGTTTTACATTTGGGGAGGGGAGAGATTTTCCATTAAGGAAGAATTTGCTAGTGGATTTGATTCCAAGGGCCTGGGGCATCACAATGGGGTTGGGGAGGGACTGCAGGGTGATCCTTGGCTACCGACCCTCCACAGAGAGTATGTGGTGCCCCTGCCCTTTGAAGATAATTTGCTCTCTTGTTAGTTTTGCAGGCCACCTCAGATTCTCTGTTGAATTGCTGTTAAGAAATACAGACCAGCGTTGTTTCTGGGCTCTTGCTGGGCGAGGTTTTCCTGAGTTTTATGTCTCTTCTTAGTTCACATCGTGTTACCCAGAACAAATGCTTCACTGTCTTCTGAACAGGCAGTACTCCTGTGGCTCTGTGTCTTGGCTCGTTTAGTTTTCTTCAGCCTTGAAGACTCCTTCCTACACTTGCTGACATCCACTCATGTTCCTGGTATGATCTGGATTGCTGCCTGGTCCCTGCACTATCCCAGTGCTCTTTCTGCTGCATTCTCAGAGCACAGGACTTTTCTCTTTTCTACTGACCTTGCTTGGTTCTCCCTTGTGGGTTAGTAATTTCTTTCTGTCTCTTTGCCCCTCACTAATTGTTCACCCATGAGAGTTAGGTATTATTCCTTTTAAATATACAGGGACCATATATAGTCTTTATCTTTTATACATGATACTTATTACTCAATTTTGTGTGTGCAGGGTATCTGGCACATGGACCTGTGATTAGTAGCCTGAGGTCGACAAATGCATAGGTTAAACAAAACTTTTTTTTTTTTAATTTAATTTAATTTAATCTTTTTAGAGATGGGGTCTCACTATATTGACCAGGCTGGTCGCAAACTCCTGGCCTCAAGTGATCCTCACATCTCGGCTTCCCAAAGTGCCAGGATTACGGGCATGAGCCACTGAGCCCAGCCTAAACAAAGCTTTTAAAAGCTCCTGCAACCTCAAGGTTGTTAACCTGGTCATCTCTTGGTAATTAGAAAGTCTGATTGGCTGCTTTAATTAAAAACCTAAATAAACTGATTAAGTTTTAGGCATTCTTTCAAAGGTTTCTCAGTGAAAAGATTGGGAACTATTCTATTTGGTGCTTTGTGAAAATATTTTGAATTAATGTATGTACCAGTTACTGCCATTTCTTAAGTCCAAAATGTTTTTCTGGTGAAATAAATAGCAGCTTTTCAAAAACAAATCAGCAGGGTGTGGTGGCGTGTAGTTCCAGCTACTCAGGAGGCTGAGGTGGGAGGACTACTTAAGCCTGGGAGATCAAGGCTGCAGTAAACTATGATGGTGTCACTGCACTCCAGCCTGTGTGACAGAGTGAGACCCTGTCTCAGAAAAAAAAAAAAAAAGAATTTGTAGAATGATCCTATTTTTGTATAAGACTATGTATACACATACACACACATATTTACATTATATATACACATATAAAAAGTTTATATATGTGTGAATATATACGAATACATATATACGTGTATGTATATGAAAGAGTTTTGCAAGTATCAGTTCATGAGAATTCATGATATTCTAACTGCTTTGTCTTAATCTGGTGTCTTCTCCTTGGGGAACTATAGAACTTGGCTTTACGTTATCAAAAGAGATTGATATTACATTAGATTATCAAAAGAGAATTCTGCCTTCTCTGGGTTCCAGGTGCCTTAGGAATAATTTTTATCTGGTATTCCTTCTGATCCTTGTTATTACCGATATATACTGGCACTACCAGCTTGATTTAGTAAAATTTCTTGGGAAATTAGTAGACTACTCTCCCCACTCCAGGTTATATATGTATAAGGCATGCTTTTTGTTGTCATTGTTCACAGCTTCGTTGAGTTGCAATTGGCATATAATAAACTGCACTTTTTTTTTTTTTTTTTTTTTTTGAGTCAGAGTCTCCCTCTGTCACCCAGGCTGGAGTGCAGTGGCAAGATCTTTGCTCACTACAAGCTCCACCTCCCAGGTTCACGCCATTCTCCTGCCTTAGCCTCCGGAGTAGCTGGGACTACAGGTGCGTGCCACCACGCCCGGCTAATTTTTTGTATTTTTAGTAGAGACGGGGTTTCATCTTGTTAGTCAGGATGGTCTAGATCTCCTGACCTCGTGATCTGCCTGCCTCAGCCTGCCAAAGTGCTGGGATTACAGGCATGAGCCACCGTGCCTGGCTTTTAATTGCACATATTTGTAAGGGTACAGTCTGATGAGTTTTGATACATGTGATTTGTTTTTTGTTTTGTTTTGTTTTTTGTTTTTTTTTTTTTGAAACGGAGTCTCTCTCTGTCGCTCAGGCTGGAGTGCAGTGGCGCATCTCGGCTCACTGCAAGCTCTGCCTCCTGGGTTCACGCCATTCTCTTGCCTCAGCCTCCTGAGTAGCTGGGACTACAGGCGCCCGCCACCACTAATTTTTTTTTGTATTTTTAGTAGAGACAGGGTTTCACCGTGTTAGCCAGGATGGTCTCGATCTCCTGACCTTCCGCCAGCCTTGGCCTCCCAAAGTGCTGGGATTACAGGCGTGAGCTACCGCGCCCCGCCTTTTTTGTTTGTTTGTTTGTTTGTTTTTGAGACAGAGTCTCACTTGTTGCCCAGGGTGGAGTGCAGTGGCACGATCTCGGCTCACTGCAAGCTCCGCCTCCTGGGTTTGCGCCATTCTCCTGCCTCAGCCTGCGGATTAGCTGGCACTACAGGAGCGGGCTAATTTTTTGTATTTTTAGTAGAGACGGGGTTTCACCATGTTAGCCAGGATGGTCTAGATCTCCTGACCTCGTGATCCACCCGCCTCGGCCTCCCAAAGTGCTGGGATTACAGGCATGAACCACCGCACCCAGCCTGACATATGTATTTATACCTGTGAAACAATCACTGCAATCAAGATAGGAACATACCTGTTACCACCAAAAGTTTTCTTGTGCTCCTTTGTAGTCCCTCCCTCTCTCCTATATTCTTTTCCTCCCTTCTGCTTGCCCCAACCCTACATTTTGTAGATTTTTATTTTATTTTAGAGACAGAGTCTTACTGTGTTGCCTAGGCTGGCCTCAAACTCCTGGGACCATGTGAACCTTTCACCTCAGCCTCCTGAGTAGCTGGGACTATGTAGAAATTTATTTTATTTTATTTTTGGAGACAGGGTCTGGCTCTGTCACCCAGGCTGGAGTGTAGCGGCAGGATCTTGGCTCACTGCAACCTCTGCTTCCTGGGCTCAAGCCATCCTCCCAAGTAGCTGGGACTACACAGTCACGCCAACATGCCCAGTTAATTTTTGTATTTTTTGTAGAGGCAGGGTTTTGCCATGTTGCCCAGGCGTCAAGTGATCTGCCTGCCTTGGCCTCCCAAAGTGCTGGGATTACAGGTATGCACCACTGTACCCAGCCTATGTAGAATTTTATGTTACTGAAATCATATTGTATATACTCTTGTTTTGGTATACCTTTTTTCCACTCCACATTATTATTTCATTCTGTATCTACTGAGCTGATCATGCCTTTTCATATTCAGTCTGTTAATAGTGTGGATTACATTGATTTTTATAAATGTTAAACTTTGCATTCCTGGGATAAACTCCATGTGGTCATAATGTATTACCCTTTTTATATATTGTTGAACTGAATTCACTAAAATTTTGTTTAAAATCTTTGCATCTATGTTCATGAAGGATTTTAGTCTGTAGTTTTCTTGTTATATCTTTGGTTTAATATGGGAAGTGTTCTGTCCTTTTCTCTTTTCTGGAAGTATTTGTGTAGTGTTGGTGTTAAACTTCATTACATGTTTGACAGAATTTACCAGTAATACTTTTTTAGCTGTTTTTATTTTGTATTTTACTTTTCTCCTTACCTAGTTTGATATGATGGCAAGGATATGATATGTGAAAGATGCCAGACCTTCCATTGTAGCTTTTCTACCCTTAGTAGAATTTATATTGCATTTAAAGAATAATTCACATAAAGACTGGGCACAGTGGCTCATGGCTGTAATCCCAGCACTTTGGGAGGCCGAGGCGAGTGGATCACTTAAGGTCAGGAGTTTGAGATCAGCCTGGCCAACATGATGAAACCCCGTCTCTACTGAAAATACAAAAATTAGCCAGGTGTGGTGGTGGGTGCGTTATCACAGCTACTCTTGAGGCTGAGGCACAAGAATCCTTGAACCCGGGAGGCGGAGGTTGCAGTGGGCCGAGATTGTGTCACTGCACTCTAGACTGGGCAACAGAGCAAGACTCTATCTCAAAAAAAAAAAAAACCAGGTAATAATAATTCAAATAAAATGTCAATAGTGATTATCTCTGTGGAGTCAAACTTAAAAAAATCCAAAACACCAAACCTAATTTAATTTTAAAAATAAAGGCAGGCCTGGTGTGGTGACTCACGCCTGGAATCCCAGCACTTTGGGAGGCTGAGGCAGGTGGATCACCTGAGGTCAGGAGTTCGAGACAAGCCTGGCCAAAATGGCAAAACCCCATCTCTACTAAAAATACAAAAATTAGCCGGGTGTGATGTTGGGCGCTTATAATCCCAGCTACTCTGGAGGCTGAGGCAGGAGAATAACTTGAACCCGGGAGGTGGAGGTTGCAGTGAGCCGAGATCGTGCCACTGCACTCCAGCCTGGGCGACAAGAATGAAACACTGTCTCAAAAAAATAAATAGGCTGGGCGCAGTGGCTCACACCTGTGATCCCAGCACTTTGGGAGGCCAAGGCGGGTGGATTGCCTGAGGTTAGCAGTTAGAGACCAGCCTGGCCAACATGGTGAAACCTCCTCTCTACTAAAAATACAAAAATTAGCCAGTCATGGTGGCAGGCGCCTGTAATCCCAGCTACTCAAGAAGCTAAGAGAGGAGAATTGCTTGAAGCCGGGAGGCAGAGGTTGCAGTGAACCGAGATCGCGCCACTGCACTCCAGCCTGGGTGATAGTGAGACTCCATCTTGAAAAAAAAATTAAATTAAATTAAAAAATAAATAAATAAAGGCATTCTAGATTCCTTACATGGTCCTTACCTTCAGGGCCTTAATAGGTTATGATCCAGAAGAAGAATTTTAGTCATTTTTGGACATACTCTAGGGTCTCTATTTGGTTTCGGATTTGTCACATACCAAGAATTGTTGCTTTCTGTGGCATAGTCTACCCTGGATCTAGCAGGCCAAAACAACCCTGTCCCAAAAATAGAGTGTGACTAACCAGTTTCTGGTACTAGGTGAGTCTCCAGACTACCTAGGTTAGGTGCAGTGTGCTGCAGTGGGGCATAGTGGTGTCATGGTCAAAGGAGTTTCCCAAGCACTTTCTATCATCAAAGGAGAAATAAGTTGAACTAAAGAGTAAGGAAAGCCTGGGCGCAGTGGCTCATGCCTTTAACCCCAGCACTTTGGGAGGCCAAGGCGGGAGGATCACGAGGTCAGGAGATCGAGACCATCCTGGCTAATACAGTGAAACCCCGTCTCAACTGAAAAAAAAAAAATACAGAAAAATTAGCTGGGTGTGGTGGCAGGTGCCTGTAGTCCCAGCTACTCAAGAGGCTGAGGCAGGAGAATGGCATGAACCTTGGAGGCGGAGCTTGCAGTGAGACCAGATGGTGCCACTGCATTCCAGCCTGAGCGACAGAGCGAGACTCCGTCTCAGGAAAAAAAAAAAAAAAAAAAAAAAGAGGAAAAGGTGACTTGTAAGTCTAAGATCAGGAAATTACATTCAGTAAGTTATTAGGAAGGCAGAGCCCTTTGTATTAGTCCATTCTCATATTGCTATAAAGAACTACCTGAGACTAGATACTTTATAAAGAAAAGAGGTTTAATTGGCTCACAGTTCCACAGGCTGCACAGGAGGTATAGCTGGGGAGGCCTCAGGAAACTTACAGTCATGGCAAAAGGTGAAGGGGAAGCTCAAACATCCTACATGGCTGGAGCAGGAAGGGGAGAGAGCAAAGGGAAGTGATACACACATTCAAACAACCAGATCTCATGAGAACAGCAAGGGGAAATTCACCCCCATGATCCAGTCACCTCCCACCAGGCTTCTCCTCCAACACTGAAGATCACAATTCAACATGAGATTTGGATGGGGATACAGAGCCAAACCTTATCACCCTTCAAGTCTCTGTTACTTATGAGGTTTAATAAGGTCATCTATTATGTCAAGCCTCTATTACTTACGTAGTTTAATGAGGTCCTGGAAAGGACCTCATAAGTAACAGAGGAGAGAACTATCTAATCTCACAACATTATCAGTATGACCTATAGTCCTGGATACTGAGGACTGATCTCAAGTCACATAAAAAAAAATTATACAATGGATATATTTTGTGAAGCCAGAAGACCAAAGTGCTATGTTCCAGTGGAATGATCAAGTCACTTTTATTTCATTTTTCTTCAAATAGAGACAAAGTCTCACTGTGTTGCCCAGGCTGGTCTCGAACTCCTGGGCTCAAGTTTCAGCCTCCCAAAGTGTTGGGATTATAGGCATAAGCCACTGTGCCCAGCCAAAATATTTTTGTTTGTTTGTTTGTTTATTTATTTATTTATTTATTTATTTATTTATTTATGGAGACAGTCTCTCTCTCTGTTGCCCAGGCTGGATTGCAGTGGCGCAATCTCGGCTCACTGCAACCTCGACCTCCTGGGTTCAAGCGATTCTCCTGCCTCAGCCTCCTGAGTAACTAGGACTACAGACGTGCACCACCACACCTAGCTAATTTTTGTACTTTTAGTAGAGATGGGGTTTCACCATGTTGGTCAGGCTGGTCTTGAACTCCTAACCTTGTGATCTGCCTGCCTCGGCCTCCCACAGTGCTGGGATTATAGGCGTGAGCCACTGCACCCGGCCCAAAAGATTTTTAAAACAAAATGTGTGATATAGTAATATATATACTTCTTTATTAACACATTATATGATGTATCTAATATCTTTGATGATTTTAAAGTAACGATGAGCATAAATGATATTTTGAGATACCTGCAAACTAGCATAATAGGTTTTTTTTTTTATTTCTATTGTTTGCAAAGTCCCAGGTCCTATAATACTGCTACAATTTGTTTCCTGTGTTCATAATGAAAAGAAATGCTATATTTTAATAGGAGATTAGTGAAAAGAAATTTGTATTTTTTTTTTCCCTATCCAAATTCGTGGACTCTGAATTCTCTTTATGGATGCCTTGGGGGTCCTTAGACTTGAGGTTAAGAATTTCTGCATTAAAAACTCTGTTTCCTTAACCTGTTCCTTCCCTAGGGAAATGGCAAAAGATGGTAGAAGGCCAGCCTCAGAAGTATCCTTGTGCCTGAAGGGCTGACTATTCCAAGGGAAGTGAGGTAGACTAACTCCACTACATATATACTTTTTTTTTGTTTTGAGATAGAGTCTCACTCTGTAGCCCAGGCTAGAGTGCAGTGGCATGATCTTGGCTCACTGTAACCTCCACCTCCTGGGTTCAAGCCATTCTTCTGCCTCAGCCTCCCAGGTAGTTGGGATTACAGGCATCTGCCACCACACTCGGCTAATTTTTTTTTTTTATTTTTCGGTAGAGATGGGGTTTCGCCATGTTGGCCAGGCTGATCTCGAACTCCTGACCTGAAGTGATCTGCCTACCTTGGCCTCCCAAAGTGCTGGGATTACAGGTGTGAGCCACTGTGCTGGGCCCATATATATAATTTTTTGGTTTTGGTTTTGTTTTTGAGACAGTCTTGCTCCATCGCCCAGGCAGGAGTGCAATGGTGCGATCTCGGCTCACTGCAGCCTCTACCTCCCAGGTTGAAGCAGTTCTCGTGCCTCAGCCTCCCAAGCAGCTGAGATTACAGGTGCGTGCCACCACTCCCGGCTAATTTTTATGTTTTTAGTAGAGATGGGGTTTCGCCATTTTGGCCAGGCTGGTCTTGAACTTCTCGCCTCAAGTGATCTGCCTGCCTCGGCCTCCCAAAGTGCTAGAATTACAGGTGTGAGCCACCACACCCAGCCTATTTCTTTTTTTAAAAAAGGTCTCTGGAAGAGCATAGTATTTTCAAAGCACTATATGTTTCTGATCCATCTTTGTCTATTATCTCAGAAATCTCACCACGGCTTAGCTGATTGCCCCTTACTCAAAGGCCCACATCATATTGTTGACCTGCTGGGGCTCGCAGTAATACTTGAAGGCTGGGATTCCAGGAGGATCCATTTCCAACTTACTCACATGGTTGTTGGCAGGATTCAGTTCCTCACAGGCTTTTTGACGGAGGGCCTCAGACTGTTGACCTCTCTCATTTCCTTTCCATATGGGCCTCTCCATAGGGTGGCTCACAACATGGCAGTTGGCTTCTTAAGGAGCAGTCAGTTGGCTGGGCGCAGTGGCTCATGCCTGTAATCCCAGCACTTTGGGAGGCCAAGGCGGGTGGATCACAAGGTCAGGAGATCGAGACCATCCTGGCTAACACGGTGAGACCCCGTCTTCTACTAAAAATACAAAAAATTAGCCGGGTGTGGTGGCGGGCACCTGTAGTCCCAGCTACTGGGGAGGCTGAGGCAGGAGAATGGCAGTAACCTGGGAGGCAGAGCGTGCAGTGAGCCGAGACTGCGCCACTGCACTCCATCCTGGGCAACAGAGTGAGACTCTGTCTCAAAAAAAAAAAAAAAGAGCAGGCAATAGATAGCACCCAAAATGGAAACCAAGGGTTTTGTTAACTAATCTTGGAAATGACTTTCCATCGCTTCTGTGATAGTCTGGTTGTTAGAAGCACATCACTAAAACCAGCCTGTACTCGAGGGGAAGAGATTACATAAGAGCATGAATACCCAGAAGCAGAGATCATTGGGGGTTGATTTTAGCAGCTACCTGCTGCACTACATAAGGTCAATATCATTGTGAATAATTAATTGGTAATCCAACTCCACTATTTGGTTGGTAAGTATTGACTTTAAAACTATGAAATTTACTTTAATTGGAGGTCTTATATCATTGTTTCTCTTTTTCTTTGTTTTCCAGAATAACCTGGGTATCTTGTGGTCTGAAAGAGAAGAAATTGAAACTGCACAGGCTTACCTAGAGTCATCAGAAGCCCTATATACTCAGTATATGAAAGAGGTATGTTACATGTCAGATAATTTTTAAGTTTTGATTGAAACTAGTCAAGAATTGATAGTAAGAATCCCTCATTCGTAATATTGGTGTGACTCTTCACTGTGCCCAGGAACTTCTCTATAGAGCTATCTGGGAAGTCACCTAATAGCTGAAATTATTGCATATTAAAGACTTCAGGGTTTAAAAAAAATAATTCTTGGATAGGACATAATGGCAACCTAGTCTAAATACCATTATAAAGGAAATATTATTCTAATGTTATCCTAAAATACTGTTTGCATGTTTTTGTATTTATAATTTAAATATTTTATTTTGGTTTTCCATGAAAATAGCATTACTTGAAGGAAACAAGAACTACTTTAACAAAACATCTGAAATCTTTGAAGGAATGGTTCTCAAATGTTAGCACCCATCAAAATCTGGAGAGCTCGTGAAAGCAGAGCAGACTGGGCATCCAGGCTCTGATTTAATAGTTCTGGGGTGGGGCCTAGGAATTTGCTTTTTTTTTTTTTTTTGACATGGAGTCTTGCTCTGTCACCCAGGCTGGAGTGCAGTGGCAGGATCTCAGCTCACTGCAAGCTCCTCCTCCCGGGTTCACGCCATTCTCCTGCCTCAGCCTCCTGAGTAGCTGGGACTACAGGCGCCCACCACCAGCCCGGCTAATTTTTTGTATTTTTAGTAGAGACAGGGTTTCACCCTGTTAGCCAGGATGGTCTCGATTTCCTGACCTTGTGATCCACCCACCTCGGCCTCCCAAAGTGCTGGGATTACAGGCCCGGCCGGAATTTGCATTTTTAACAAGGTCCTGCCTGGGTGATGTTTATACTGCTGGTCTAAGTACTATACTGTACTTTGAGAACCACTGCTTCAGGGCAATGGTTTTTCAATGATTTTTTTTTTTTAAGCCCGTGAAACTCTTCTGAAAATGCAGCATATAAAAATTGATTGAGTTACTCTGGTTAAGCAGGTTAGAAGGACCCAGAGCCCAATCTACTACAGATTCTTCCTCCTCCCCACTGCAGTAGTACAAAAGAGATGCTGTAGAACTTCTAGGGCTCTGGGGAGCCAACACTGAAGACTCTCACTTTAGGGTCACAGCCTGCAAAGGTGACAAGCCACTGTGTTACCATCTGTTTCCTTAATAAACTTGTTTTAATATGAAAGGGAAATTATCAGGCACAATATTTTCTTATGGATTACTATTTGTCACAGCTATCTGCTTTAAAAATCCATTAATACGGCTGGGCATGGTGGCTCATGCCTGTAATCCCAGCATTTTGGGAGACCGAGGCAGGTGGATGACTTGAGGTCAGGAGTTCAAGACCAGCTTGGGCAACATGGTGAAACCCCATCTCTACTAAAAATACAAAATAGCGGGCGTGGTGGCACACTCCTATAGTCCCAGCTACTCCGGAGACTGAGGCAGGAGAATCGCTTGAACCTGGGAGGCAGAGGCTGCGGTGAGCCGAAATCACACCACTGTACTCCGGCCTGGTCGACAGTGAGACCCTGTCTCAAAAAAAAAAAAAAAAATCCATTAATAAAGTGCTTTTATAACATTAAAAAACTTGAAATAACATTGGATATCACATAAAAGAGACTAAACATACAAAATTATGTTTGCTAAATTCAGGCATCAGAATGCTTAACTACAAAAGAATATAAGAAGCTCGGTATGCCTATAATCCCAGCACTTTGGGAGGCTGAGTCTGGAGGATCACTTGAGCCCAGAAGTTTGAGACCAGCCTGGGCAGCACAGCAAGGCCTTGTCACTACAAAAAATTAAAAAATTTGCCAGATGTGGTAGCACACACCTGTAGTTTTAACTACTTGGGAGATTGAGGCAGGAGGGTCACCTGAGCCCAGGAGTTTGAGGTTGCAGTGAGCTATCATCGAACCACCGTACTCCAGCCGGGGTGACAGAGTAAGATTCTGTCTTTATTTATTTATTTTTTTCTTTTTGATACGGAGTCTCGCTTGGTTGCCCAGGCTGGAGTGCAGTGGTGTGATCTCGGCTCACTACAACCTCCACCTCCTGAGTTCAAGTAATTCTCCTGCCTCAGCCTCCCAAGTAGTTGGGATTATAGGTGCCCGCCACCATTCCCGGCTAATTTTTTATTTTTTTGGAGACCAGGTTTCACTGTGTTGCCAGGCTGGTCTTGAACTCCTGGACTCAAGTGATCCGCCCACCTCAGTCTCCGAAAGTGCTGGGATTACAGGCATAAGCCACCATGCCCAGCCTCGCACCTTGGCATTTTAACTTTCTTCCTGAAGTACTAACAAGAGCAGAGTGCCACAAGGCCAAATAGAGATGTTAGTCTCCCCTTTCTTGCTTTTAGACTCACAGTCTTCTATGTGAAATTGTTAATTTAAAATGTAAAGGCTGAGGCCTGGCACGTGGCTCACGCCTTTAATCCCAGCACTTTGGGAGGCCGAGGTGGGTGGATTGCTTGACCTAGAAGTTCAAGATTAGCCTGGGCCACACAGTGATACTCTTGTCTCTATAAAAACTAAACAAAAATTAGCTGGGTGTGGTGGTGTGTGCTTGTGGTCCCAGCTACTTGGGGGGCTGAGGTGGGAGGATGGCTTGAGTCCAGGAGGTCAAAGCTGCAGTGAGCCAGGATCCTGCCACTGCACTCCAGCCCAGGCAACCAAAAGAGACCCTGTCTCAAAAATAAATAAAATGTAAAAGCTGAGTGCAGTGACTTGCACTTATAATCCCAGCACTTTGGGAGGCTGAGGTAGGAAGATTGCTTGATGCCAAGAGTTCAAGACCAACATGAGCAACAAAGCAAGAACCCGTCTTTTCAAAGAAAAAAAAAAGTTACTAAGCATCAATAGTATTTCATTAAAAATAGTATTTATATGGAAACATAACACATATAGTGAAATTCCTTGTGCTTAGTTGTACCTCTATTTCAGTTAAAAGAAGATACTGATTTGACTGTTAATATTACTTATGAAGTGTGAAAGCCATAACAGTGAAGTATGTGCATAAAATAATATATTGATTAATTCCCCTCATCTAGACAGGGGTATGCTTGGTAAGCAGCCCTCAGCATTGTTGAGGAGTTCTCTGAAGAATTACTTATCTATTGTGTTTGCCTTGGGCCTTGCTTCCTGTCTTAGTTATTTTTACTTTCTGTGAATCCTGGGAGCCGAAGTTGTGATGCTTTTAGTATTCACATCCAGAATGTAAAATCATATTTTTATGGGAAGCATTGTTCCGTTTTGAGTGTAATGAATTCAGTTAAAAGCAAGAGTATGCTTCTAGATGGGACTATCCTCAAAGAAGTAGAATGAGGCAGAGGTTAGGTAGTTCTGTTCTTTTGGAAGACGTAAGGGGGGTTGTAAGTGATTTATAAATATTAACTCACTTAATCCTCATGAGATAGATACTGTTATTACCCTTATTTTATAGACGAAAAAACAGAAACACAAGAGATCAAGTGACTTGCCCAAGGCAATACATAATAGAATCTGGTTTTAATGTCCCTGTATTGAAAGGGGGTAATATACTTTTCTTATTTTCTTGAGAAAAAAATATCAGAATAAATATTAAAATCTCTCATTTGATTTTTATTAGTGGCCAGTTTAGAATACTACTACTATAGAAATATATACATTTTTCTTATTTGTTTTGCTTATGCAAGTTTTTAACAGAGCTCTTTTACCAGACAAAATTGCAATTTGACATACTTAAAGAGGGGTCAGGCACGGTGGCTCACACCTGTAATCCCAGCACTTTGGGAGGCTGAGGCAGGCAGATCAAGAGATCAAGACCATCCTGGCCAACATGGAGAAACCCCGTCTCTACTAAAAATATAAAAATTAGCTGGGGGTGGTGGCACATGTCTGAAATCCCAGCTACTCAGGAGGTTAAGGCAGGAGAATCACTTGAACCTGGGAGGCGGAGGTTGTAGTGAGCCGGGATGGCACCACTGTCCTCCAGCCTGGTGAAAGAGCGAGACTCCATCTCCAAAAAAAGAAAAAAAAACTTAAAGAGGTTGGGCACAGTGGCTTATGCCTTAGTTTCAGTACTTTGGGAGGCTGAGGCAGGAGGATCACTGGAGGCTAGGAGTTCAAGACCAGCCTGGGCAACAGAGCAAGACCCCCATCTCTAAATAAATAAATAAATAAATAAATAAGAACTTAAAAAAAGAAAAAACAAAATACTTAAAGAATTATATATATCTAAAAGCAAATTGGTGAATTTTTTGCATATTTGCAGTTTAACTGCAACAACAGTAAAATTTTGTCAAATGTGAACTTACAGGGTATCTTTTATTTGTTTGACTCAGATTTTATGGTTAAGAAAATTACTTGTTGAGCCGGGTGCAGTGGCTCACGCCTATAATCCTAGCACTTTGGGAGGCCAAGGCAGGTGGATTGCTTGAGCCCAGGAGTTCAAGACCAGTCTGGGCAACATAGTGAAACCCTGTGTCTACAAAAAAATACAAAAATTAGCCAGGCCTGGTGTTGCACACCTGTAGTTCCAGCTACTTGGGAGGCTGAGGTAGGAGGATTGCTTGAAGTGGGAGGATCGGGAGACGGAGGTTACAGTGAGCCAAGATTGTGCCACTCCAATCCAGCCTGGTGACAGAAACCGTGTCTGAATAAATAAATACAAATTAAAAAAACGGAAGATTACTTCTTGAGTAACATAAAAATGAACTAGGAAAAAATGAAATGTATTTGGCTTGTAAAAGTTGATTTCTCCAGGTCCTCCAGAAGAGGGCACTTGGTGTTTACAGTTTAAAACTTTAAAGAGCTTTTGTTTTTCTTAATTGTAGGTTGGGTGTCCTCCTCTTGATCCTACTGAGCGTTTTCTTCCTGAAGAAGAGAAACTTACTGAACAAGAGAGATCAAAAAGGTGAGTAGGTGTAGAAATCAGCCCTTGCAAATATTTCCGCATAGCATAGATAAGTGATTGTTCAAAAAGGCACTTATAAAGGTTACAGAATGGGGATTCTGACATGAGTAAAACCTCCATTTACCGCTTACGTGTTATGTGACCTTGTTCAAACCTGAGACTCAGTTTCCTTATCTGTCAAATAGATACAATAAACAAATCCAACTCAAAGGGTTGGTGGGAGGATCAAAATAAATATGTGTGAAATTTACTTATAAAATGTAAACCATGGGCGGGACATAGTGGCTCACGCCTATAATCCCAGCACTTTGGGAGGCTGAGGCGGGTGGATCACAAGGTCAGGAGTTCGAGACTGGCCTGACTATTACGATGAAACCCCGTCTCAACCAAAAATACAAAAATTAGCCAGGCACGGTGGCAGGCGTCTGTAGTTCCAGCTACTCGAGAGGCTGAGGCAGGAGAATTGCTTGAACCCAGGAGGCGGAGGTTGCAGTGAGCCGAGAGCACGACACTGTACTCCAGCCTGGGCAACAGAGTGAGACTCTGTCTCAGGAAAAAAAAAAGTAAACCATTACACAAATATTGGTTTATTTTTTCTTTACAGATTTGAAAAGGTTTATACTCATAACCTATATTACCTAGCTCAAGTCTACCAGCATCTGGAAATGTTTGAGAAGGCTGCTCACTATTGCCATAGTACACTAAAACGCCAGCTTGAGCATAATGCCTACCATCCTATAGAGTGGGCTATCAATGCTGCTACCTTGTCACAGTTTTACATCAATAAGGTAAGCATCTTGAAGTAGTTATCTAACAGAGTACCAATAGTGAGGGTAAAAATAGAACCAGTAGTACCTTGAAAATACTATCTTTTAAAAACAGGTAGCTTGTATTTTATGATTTGCAACTGGACCCGAAAATGCAGCTCAGTTTGCCCGTGTACTAAAATTTTGTAGCTTTTTGTTTTATGAATTATTTTAAGTTTTAAAATACCAAGTTTTGTCATTGTTTTACATGTTACCTAAGACCAATTCTTTTTTTTAACATAGGCACGCTATCTCAACTCATTTTAGTGAGGTATTACCTTAAATTGCAGATTTTATCTTGTAGATATATCTTTATCTTTATGTAATGGTAATCTCATAACTCTGAGAATTTGACTGAGGAAGTTGACTGTTAAATGTGGGCTTTGATAAAAGCATGTGATGCATTTCAGTTATTTTTCAGAATTAACTCTGTAATAATTTTTTAATGTTGGAAATATGTCTGCTGAGTTCCAAAGTTCTAGGTCTTTATGACATACTTCTTTTGGATTGTTAAACAGAGACAGTGTTTTTGAGCTTAACTGTTTATCAGAATTTCTCATAAAAATTTTAAAAAGCATTGCTCACATCATGTTGATGTACCCTTAATTGACCCATTTATTCCTTTAATCCCTAAGAGTTTTTAATGCTAAAATAATTTTACACTACCTTTTCTAACCAGATTTTCCTATTAATCCTTAATAAGACATCTCGGCAATATAAATTACTTTTATTTATATTTCTAATTCGCAAGCCTCTCTGAAATTTTGGTAATTCTCTGCTTATCAGAGTTCCTTCTTTCATCTCTCTGGTAACCTGCTGCCTTATTCTTGGGCCTTTATCCTTTTTGAGCATTTCGTTAGCGTTGGTTCTGTAAATGCGCCCTATGATTAAAGTATTGTCCCACAGAATTTCATTCAGAAAAGCTATTAGCAGGAGAGAAAGGGCTGTGGTGACTGCAGCATCGCTTCTAGGACTTTGGTCTAAGATCAAGTGTGTAAGTAACGCTACTGCATATATCAGAGCATTCAGTTAACTAATTCTCATGAATCCATTTCATTGTCCTCATCCAAAGTGTTATCCAGTGCCTCTGCTTGTGACATCTTTTTTACAGCTGTTGGAGGCCCCTTGTTCATTCTGTTTAGCAACTTTAAAATTATGTATTCACTATGACTTTAATTAATACTTAAAACTCCATGGATATTGGCAGTACTAAGATATCTAGATATTAAAGTGTGATTTAAAATTTAAAGTTGTTAAGCATTACTTATGTGGAGCATGCAATAATTTTCATGAGACTTCCCACACCCTGCACTTTTATTTTTTGCCAAAATCTTTTTTAAGTTTTTGTTAAAACCAACTAAGTCGTATTGCAAAAAGAGGGATTTGAACCATGTTTTTAAAAATGCAATTGTCATTTATATCATTGTCATCTTCATCTGATTCCAGTGATGAGGTTTTGCTACGTGGTGAATCCCTACCTGGCAGCTGCTAAAGTCCCACATTTACCAGCCACCTAGAGGGCCTAAGATACTCACTGTTCTAGCAGCGATTGCTCACAGGGAGCCAATCTGGACAAAGCTGAAATGATGATAATGGTTAAGGGATTGGATTATAGAGAGATAATTAAAGTTTCATTATATAAACTCTAACTTTCTTTTGGCTTTTAAGATTTAACACATTTTTATCTATAGATGTTGCTGGGCCAATACTTGACATGCCCAGCTATTCTCAAGATGGCTTCTGAATTTGCCATAATGGAAAGACACATTTAATGCTGCGATTTTAAAGTTATAGCCAACCATTTAAAGCCTTTCAGGTATTACTATAATTAAGTAGACATTCTATTTAATGAGGGTGGCTTCCAACTAAAAGTTGGACTTTAACTTTGAACTTCTGCTGGGTGGTCCTTTGACTTACATGACAAATACAAAATGTTTCTATTAATAAGGAGATCTTCTCTAATTGTTTGAGAAGTTTGCCCTGCCCAGAATTGAATTATGAAGTCTTCAAGAGTGTTGGTAAAGCAGTTCCATAAAGTTCATCTGTAGAAATCTGTTGACTTCAAAATTTGGTGGGAAGCCTTATTGTATGTAAATTTCAAAGATTTTAGAACATAGGAGTCTCTCCTTATCCAAATTTATCCTAATTGCCTGTGTATAGTAGGATGTAAAAGGGCTCTATAAACCTAATAAAAATTAAATCTTCAGACTGGGCAAGGTGGCTTACATTTATTACCCCAGCACTCTGGGAGGCCAAGGTGGGAGCATTGCTTGAGGCCAGGAGTTGGAGACCTGTCTAGGCAACATAGAGGAACCCCAGAATTAGGCTTGGTGGCATGTGCCTATAGTCCAGCTACTCAGGAAGCTAAAGGTGGGAGGATCCCTTACACCCAGGAGGTTGAGGCTGCAGCGAACTATGATTGTGCTACTGCACTCCAGCCTTGGGCTAGAGTGAGACCCCTATCTCGTAAGGAAAAAAAAAAAATTCAGTCCTGACACAATGTAAATAGTCTAAGAATTTATTGTGCGTGGGAGTTTGGCTATTTAGACTGAACCTAAAGGACTTTTTGAGACAGTTTAAGCCTAGGATGACAGCCATTCCTGTATATCTATTGATTAAATAAGGAGAGCTAACTTTCAATTGGCAGTTGTCTTTCAGCCCGAGTGGATTATTATTAGGAGTTTGGGGGCATTAATATTTTAACCTTTGAGGTTACATTTTAACCAGATAATATGATAATATATCTTTTATACCTTCTGAATGATCTGCAACTCTATAGGGCCTCCTTTGTAGTATTTTTATCTGATTTTATACCTTTTCCCGTATTAAAAGAAATTATGCAAGTATCAGTTGCAAATAAAGCTGTATGATAGTCACATTCAATGTTGTTTATTTCCCCAATAGCTATGCTTTATGGAGGCCAGGCACTGTTTATCAGCTGCTAATGTCATTTTTGGTCAAACTGGAAAGATCTCAGCCACAGAAGACAGTAAGTTTACCTTTGCATGTTTTACATAGCTTTTTAAAAAGTATTTTATTTTGAAATTATTTTAAACTTTTGAAAAGTTGCAAGATCAGAAGAGTTATCATATGCCCTTCTCCTAAATGCACCAATTTTTAGTATTTTCCTCGCTTGGAATCAAATTTTATTTTTCTCTCTGAACCACTAGAGAGAAGGTTACATACATTAGGCTCCTTTACCCTTTCATACTTCAATATATATTTCCTAAGAAGAATATCTTCTTACATAATCATAGATCATTTATCAAATTCAAGAAATGTAACATTGGCTAGGCATGATGGCCCACGCCTGTAATGCTAGATTTTGGGAGGCCAAGATGGGAGGGGCCAGGAGTTCAAGACCAGCCTGATCAACATAGTGAGACCCTACCTCTATGTTTTTAAAGAAATTAAAAAAACAAAAGTAACATTGATACAATTCTTTTGTCTACACTGCATATTTCTGTTTCATCAGTTGTTGCCATAATATTCCTTCTAGCATTTGTTTGCCAGTACTGGATTATACAGTTCAAGATTGCATATTGCATTCAGTTGTCACATCTCTAGGCATTTTTCATCCAGAATTGTTCCTCAGCCTTTCTTTCCCTTTCATCACTTAACATTTTTGAAGAATATAGGCCAGTTATTTCATAGAATTACTGCCAATTGGGGTTTGTGTGATGTTTCCTTATGCCACCATTCAGATGATATATTTTTGGTTGGAATACTACATGCATAAACGATGTAGCCAAATATCCATCTTTTTATGTATAGTGTTTCATTTTGTCTTAGAAAATCACAGTTAACATGTATCTTTGAGCCATTTAACAGGTTTTGTAGTAAGTTCATCATTTTCTTTAAAAATAGTTTATTTTTAAAAATAGTTTGATTCTATAACTCACAGTTGAACAGTTTCCAACCTTCTTACGATGTTTTAGATTTTGAAACATCATGTCTTCCTTACAAATGGACATTCTAATTGTGGATCTGAAAAGTGCAGAGACTCTTAAGAGTTAAAGGAATGCACATTATCAAAGTAAATAGTTGCTTTCTCCCCTAATTTATTAGCTACATTGAATTAATTATAGATTAGTTGAAGTCTAAGAGGCACTTGTCTCAAAAAATGAACAAAAACTAAATTGCCGAGATATTATTTAATACTATACTATATTTAAAATAATATTGTGAGATATTATTTTTTTACTCTTCAAAATAGCTGAAAAAATGACAGTGTCCAGTGTTTTCAAAATGTTCTTATTGAACATTCTCATATATTGTTGGTTGGCGTATATGTTGAAAATAATTTGGCTATATGTTGTGAATTATTTAAAATTGTGTAAACTCTTTTACTCAGTAAATTCCACTCCTAGGAACCTGCCCTAAGGAAGTAATCCAAAATCCAGGCAGATTTTTGCACAAATACATTCATGTTTCGAGTGTAAAAAAATGTGTGTGTGTGTATAAACTTTCTAAACCTTTGTGTTGAGGGCTGACTTTCAATAGATTGCAGCAAGAAAGCTGCCCTGCTATGTATGACACTCTGACCCAGAAGCAGGTCATCTGAATAGTTTAGCACCAAGTTCTCCACAACCATGTGTTGTGTGACATAGAGGTTTTTGTGATAGTACAGAAATGGAAACAACAAATTCCAGGTTAGAATTAGAAGAATGGCTAAATAATGGAATATCTATTTAATTGTATATAATGGTGTACTTAAAAATGAAGCTAAGAGTTGATAATGATATGAATAAAGTGTTTGTGGTATGAGAAAGAAATATGCAAAAATAATAGTGAGTGCTTCTGCATAGTAGGATTTGGAGTGGATCTTTCTTCCCTTTTCCCCGAGCCCCCTGCTTCAGTAAAGATCTGTTACTTTTGTAGTCAGGAAAAAGTGATATAAAAAAATTACAGTACCCAATGAAAATTACAGTTGTGACCATTAATTTAAACAAATCACATGTATATTTTAGCTCCTGAAGCTGAAGGAGAGGTGCCAGAGCTTTATCATCAAAGAAAGGGGGAAATAGCAAGGTGCTGGATCAAATACTGTTTGACTCTCATGCAGAATGCCCAACTCTCCATGCAGGTAATGCAGTCAGAAGTTGCCTTTTTCTTTCTTAAATGAGGACATTGTAAGTAAAAACTCATAGTGGGGATTGTGCTCACTGGGGTCACATTGTGTTTAATATGAAAGGCGTGTAGAATGTTTTCATAAATATTTTTTTCTTGGTTTTAAATCGTACTCATCAAATTGATTGAATCCAGGAGGCAGAGGCTGCAGTGAGCCGAGAGTGGACCACTGCATTCCAGCCTGGGCAACAGAGCAAGACTCCATCTCAAATAAATAAATAAATAAATAAAATCTTACTTATCATTCAAGGCCTATCTTAAATACTACGTCTTCCTTGAAGACTTCTCTTTGGTTAGACTATAAGCTTCTTGAGAGCTGGGAACTATGTCATATTCTTTTTTTTTTTTTTTTTTTTTTTTAAAGACAGGCTCTCGCTGTATTGCCCAGGCTGGCATGTGGTGATATGGTCATGGGTCACTGCACCCTTGATCTCCCCAGCTCACACAATCATCCCACCTCATCCTGGGAGTACAGGCATGTGCCACCATGTCCAGTTAATTTTTAAGTTATTTTGTAGATACTGGCTCTCATTATGTTGCCAAGGCTAGTCTTGAAATCTTGGGTTCAAGTGATCCTCCCGCCTTTGCCTCCCAAAGTGCTGGGATTACAGGTGTGAGCCACTGTGCCTGGCCTAACTAATCTTTTTTTTTTTTTTTTTTTTTGAGATGGAGTTTTGCTGTGTTGCCCAGGCTGGAGAGTGCTAGAGTGCAGTGGTGTGATTGCAGCTGCAACCTCTGCGTCCCGGCTTCAAAGGATTCTCCTGCCTCAGCCTCCCGGGTAGCTGGGATTACAGGTGCCTGCCACCATGCCTGGCTAATTTTTGACTTTTTAGTAGAGACGGAGTCTCACCATGTTGGCCAAGCTGGTCTCGAACTCCTGACCTCAAGTGATCCACCCATCTCAGCCTCCCAGAGTGCTGGGATTACAGGTGTGAGCCACCACACCTGGCCAAGGCCTTACTAATCTTTATATACTTCTCAGTGTTATCTTACACACAGCATGGACTTGATAAAATCTAAAAGGGTAGACTTTTAAGAAATAGCTCATGTAATAGTTCAAAAATAGAAGCAGAAGTGATGGCAGTGAAGAGCATGGGCTCTGGAAACACACTAGGTAGGTATGAACTCCAGCTCTGCTGCTTCGTAGCTATGTCTTTGTGGCAATTTACTTAATATATTTTTGCCTCTATTTCCTCACAAATAAGTTGGAGATAATAGTACTTAATACTGTTGTTATGAGAGTTAAATCAGTATATATTAAGGCCTCAGAAAAGTGCCTGAGACATACTAAGTCCTTAATAAATGTTAACTACCATCATCATTATTAATTTATACCCAATCCTAGTTTCTAACCACTAGGGAGGATAATAAAATTAATCATTTAGATGCAATATGCTAATTGTAGATACATAGGAAGCTTTCCTGGGGGAGTCATTGTGCTTTTGTTTTTTTATATGTGTGTATTAAAGTATGATAATTTTTTTTTTTTTACATGGGACTCTGCTTGATAAAAGTATAATAATCTTTAGTGGTTGTATTAGTCCGTTCTCACACTACTATAAAGAATTACTTGAGGCTAGGTGCAGCGCCTCATGCCTATAATCCCAGCACTTTGGGAGGCCAAGGTGGGTGGATCACTTGAGCCCATGAGTTTGAGACCAGCCTGGACAACATGTTGAAACCCTGTCTCTACCAAAAATACAAAAAATTAGCCAAGCATGGTGGTGTGCACCGGTAGTCCCAGCTACTGGGGAGGCTGAGGCAGGAGAATCACTTGAGCGTGGGAGGCAGAGGTTGCAGTGAGCCAACATTGCACCACTGCGCTCCAGCCTGGGTAACAGAGTGAGACCCTGTCTCAAAAAAAAAACAGAAAAAGAACCACCTGAGACTGGGTAATTTATGAAGAAAAGAGGTTAATTGACTTACAGTTCCTCAGGCTTAACAGGAAGCATGACTGGGAGGCCTCAGGAAACTTAGAGTCATGGCAGAAGGTGAAAGGGAAGCAAGCGTGTCTTACTGTGGCAGAGCAGGAGAGAGAGAGAGCAAAGGGGGATATGCTACACACTTCGAAACCATCAGATCTCATGAGAGAGCTCACTCACTACCACAAGAACAGCAAGCAGGAAATCTGCTCCCAATGATCCAGTCACTTCCCACCAGGTCCCTCCTCCAGTCTGACGTGAGACTTGGCCGCGGACACAAATCCATATTGTGTCAGTGGTAAATAATGTAGAACCTTGTGAAACTACTAGACTAAAGAAAACTAAACAAACCTCAACACATCAGAAGCATAGGTCTTGAAGAGATAAAGATCATTTTAGAGGTTAGAGGGTAAAGAGGAGGCATATTAAGGAAAGACAGGAAGTAGGGAGAAAAACTATGGGCTTTATGTCTAGAGAATTTGGAGCCAGGAAGAGCTGTCAAGTTTCTTCTGGTCAGGTAAGGAAAGCTGGAAAAGGAGGGTTGCAGGGACTATTGGAGCAAAACAGTAGGCTAATTTAAGGAAGCATCCTAGAGAGAACATGTAGATAAACAAGCAGCCCAGGAAGGAAGGAAGTATACAAGATTTAGAGACTTATGATATACGTTTGAAGTAATTGTGTCAAGCATAATGCACTATGATTTGACCCTTACCTTTCATTCAGTTGATGTTTCTAGTCTGGGAACTTAGAACTTCATCACTTGGTTAGTTTAAACTCACATACTTGCCATGCTACTAAATTACTCAGATTTTCCTTAAACCCAATTTTGTTTTTTGAGATGGAGTTTCTGTCACCCAGGCTGGTGTGCAGTGGCCTGATCTCCACTCACTACATCCTCCACCTCCCCAGCTCAAGCAGTCCTCCCACATCAGCCTGCCACGTAACTGGGACCACAGGTGTGTGCCACTGTGCCCGGCTAATTCTTTGTATTTTTGTTAGGACGATGTTTTACCATGTTGCCCAGGCTGGTCTTGAACTCTTGAGCTCAAGCAGTCCACCCATGTCAGCCTCCCAAAGTGCTAGGATTACAGGTGTGAGCCACTGCGCTCGGCCCTGACTTTCTTTTTTAACCTTAACTTCATCCTGTATCATCTGTGTATTTATCTGAAAGACCTTCTTCAGTTCAAGCTTTTTTTTTTTTTTTTTTTTTTTTTTTTAAAGATGGAGTCTCGCTCTGTCACCCAGGCTGGAGTGCAGCACAGTGGCGCGATGCGCAGTGGCGCGATCTCGGCTCACTGCAAACTCCGCCTCCCAGGTTCACACCATTCTCCTGCCTCAACCTCCCGATTAGCTGGGACTACAGGCTTCCGCCACCACACCCGGCTAATCTTTTTTGTATTTTTAGTAGAGATGGGGTTTCACCGTGTTAGCCAGGATGGTCTCAATCTCCTGACCTTGTGATCCGCCCATCTCGGCCTCTCAAAGTGCTGGGATTACAGGTGTGACCCACCGCGCCCAGCCCAGCTCAAGCTTTAAGACGTACACATATTTATTCAATTAAGTATTTATGCCAAACCTGTGCTAGTCATTGGCCAAGGATACTATGATGGACAAAAATGAACCTAGCCTTTGACTTCATGTAAAAGTACAGTTTTGCTAAGTTCCACAAAGGAGAGACACATGATATGAGAAGGCACAATAGGAGGAAATAACAAGCAAGCTCTGGGGATGAGTAAGTAGGAGTTACCTAGCCTGAAGAAAAGAAGGCACACCATGCCAAGGAGCTGAAGCAGCATGTTTAGAAGTTCTGTGGCGTAAGGGAGGATGATATCAGAAGGGATGGAGCAAAGGCTGTGAGGTTGGAGCTGAGGGAGAGGGAGTGTGATATAAGGTAAAGTTAGAGTTAGAAAGGGGCTGGAGCAATCAAGGCTTTGAAGCATTGTTGTCTTCATCTTCTGAGCATTTGGAAACCTTGAAGGGTTTGTGGAGAGATCACTAGTGAGACAGTGTCAAGTGAAAAGAAGAAAAGGGGCCGGGCGCGGTGGCTCAAGCCTGTAATCCCAGCACTTTGGGAGGCCGAGACGGGCGGATCACGAGGTCAGGAGATCGAGACCATCCTGGCTAACACGGTGAAACCCCGTCTCTACTAAAAAGTACAAAAAACTAGCCGGGCGAGGTGGCGGGCGCCTGTAGTCCCAGCTACTCAGGAGGCTGAGGCAGGAGAATGGCATAAACCCAGGAGGCGGAGCTTGCAGTGAGCTGAGATCCGGCCACTGCACTCTAGCCTGGGCAACGGAGCGAGACTATATCTCAAAAAAAAAAAAAAAGAAAAGAAAAGAAGAAAAAGCCTTGGGATCTGTTATTTAATTTTATTGGCCAGGAAGAGCTTACTCTTATTTCTTAACCACCTTAGTTATTCTTAGTTATTCCCCACCCCCAAGAGGTAGAGGAGAAAACTTTAACTAGGAAGGTAGATTTAACTTTGTTCATTTTGATGTCTTTAAGAGACCTAGAGCATTTCTGTCTGATATATTTCACTAAATAACTAATAGCATAAACATGGTAGCATTAATCTTAATGGCATCCTTGTGAAATATTTTTGTGATGTAGATTACAGTCTGTTTGTTTGTTTGTTTGTTTCTTGAGACGGAGTCTTGCACTGTCACCCAGGCTGGAGTGCAGTGGCACGATCTCCACTCACTGCAACCTTCACCTCCTGGGTTCAAGCAATTCTCCTGCCTCAGTCTCCCAAGTGACTGGGATTACAGGCCCCTGCCACCATGCCTGGTTAATTTTTGTATTTTTAGTAGAGACAGGGTTTCACTGTGTTGGCCAGGCTGGTCTTGAACTCCTGACCTCGTGATCTGCCCGCCTTGGCCTTCCAAAGTGCTGGGAGTAATGTATCACATGTATATAATGTTTCACAATTCTCAAAGTACTTTTACAGGTAGCATTTATCTTATTGGAAGGAGTAACTGTAAATGAATTTCAGTTCCTCAGAATAAACGATATGTAAGCAGCTTGTCTATTTAAATACTTTTTTTTTTTTTTCACATTTCTTGAGTTTTTAATATAATTGGAAGAAAGAAAGAAGTTTTCAAAGGTGTTTAAGACTATGATACCCTTCTAAACCAGGCTGGAAAGTAAGAGACTTTTCTAAAAAACTCTGAAGTTTGCTTTAATGTTATTTAACAGCAGGAGGTAAGTGTCCTACTTAACCATAATTTATTTATTTTTCCTTCAGGACAACATAGGAGAGCTTGATCTTGATAAACAGTCTGAACTTAGAGCTTTAAGGAAAAAAGAACTAGATGAGGAGGAAAGCATTCGGAAAAAAGCTGTGCAGTTTGGAACCGGTGAGCTGTGTGATGCCATCTCTGCAGTAGAAGAGAAAGTGAGCTACTTGAGACCTTTAGATTTTGAAGAAGCCAGAGAACTTTTCTTATTGGGTCAGCACTATGTCTTTGAGGCAAAAGAGTTCTTTCAGATTGATGGTTATGTCACTGACCATATTGAAGTTGTCCAAGACCACAGTGCTCTGTTTAAGGTGCTTGCATTCTTTGAAACTGACATGGAGAGACGGTGCAAGATGCATAAACGCAGAATAGCCATGCTAGAGCCTCTAACTGTAGACCTGAATCCACAGTATTACCTGTTGGTCAACAGACAGATCCAGTTTGAAATTGCACATGCTTACTATGATATGATGGATTTGAAGGTTGCCATTGCTGACAGGCTAAGGGATCCCGATTCACACATTGTAAAAAAAATAAATAATCTTAATAAGTCAGCGCTGAAGTACTACCAGCTCTTCTTAGACTCCCTGAGAGACCCAAATAAAGTATTCCCTGAGCATATAGGGGAAGATGTTCTTCGCCCTGCCATGTTAGCCAAGTTTCGAGTTGCCCGTCTCTATGGTAAAATCATCACTGCAGATCCCAAGAAAGAGTTGGAAAATTTGGCAACATCATTGGAACATTACAAATTTATTGTTGATTACTGTGAAAAGCATCCTGAGGCTGCCCAAGAAATAGAAGTTGAGCTAGAACTTAGTAAAGAGATGGTTAGTCTTCTCCCAACAAAAATGGAGAGATTCAGAACCAAGATGGCCCTGACTTAATCCTTGTTTTTAAAGAAAGGAAATGTGCAATATTGAAGTGATCTTTTTCCCTAGTCAAACAGGCCCAATTCCATTGTGATATTTACCTTTACGGCCAGGTGAGTGCAGTTTGAGCTTGAGATACAGTCAACTGAGTGTTTGCTAGGATCCCAAGGAATATAAAGTTAATTAAAAACTTACACCTAATTATGTAAATTGCCTTGTTAAAGACATGTGATTTGTATTTTAGATGCTTGTTTCCTATTTAAATATAGACATTTCTACCCTCAGTTTCTAAATGTAGATTATTTGTTGGCTAGTACTTGATAGATTCCTTATAAGAAAAAATGCTGGGTAATGTACATGGTAGACAAACCTGTTACTATATTAAGATTGAAAAAGTAACTTCTCTAGTTACTCCTTCTAAAATATTTGATTTCCTAAATTCCCCCCACCCAAAATCTTTTCCTTTTGAAAATACTAAAAACTAAGTTATGTTATTATAAAGTGTAAAATGGTTTGTCTTAATTATAGGAGAAAAGGCCTTGTTGGAAATAAAATAAACTGACTTATTTCACTAATAAAAACTTCCATTTCCTCTTTTGTTTTCTTGTGAGCATTGGTTTTGTTTTTTGATACCTCAAAGATACTAGCTTATTTGAAGCTAGAGAAAAGTATTTCTTCAATAACATTGCATAGTTAGAAAACATTAAAATATCATTCATGGCTGAGTGTGGTGGCTCATGCCTGTAATCCCAGCACTTTGGGAGGCCAAGGTGGGAGGATCACTTGAGGCCAGGAGTTCGAGACCAGCCTGGGCAACAAAGTGAGACCCCATCTCTACAAAACATACAAAAATTAGCTGGGGCATGGTGCCACCTGTCTGTAATCCCAGCTACTTGGGAGGCTAAGGTGGGAGGATTGCTTGAGCCCAGGAGGCCAAGGCTGTAGTGAACCATAATTGCCACTACACTCCAGCCTGGGTGACAGTAAGACCCTGTCTCAAAATAAAATAAAATATTATTCACTTAGTAAATATTTATTGAGCTACTACTGTGTCCCAGGAAACCTTACTGACTGATTTCTCGTCAGAGGATCCTGGCATGTTTATAAACTTCTAAGCACTGTTGAGAAAGGATATATTTGTCATAATTAAACCTTGTTAAAGTGTGTTAGTCATTTTAAGAAATGCAGGAATGAAATGGAGTTCCTATCCGGTGTATTGTCAAGATCAGTCATAACATTCAATATAGAGAACAGCTCTGTGTGTTAGCTTGCCTGTTAAAATTGTTTCTGAAAGCTTAGGTCTGGGTCAACGCTAAGATTCTGTAACATTTATGTAAACACACACACACACACACATACACGAAAATCACCTTGCTTTCCCTTTGAGATCAATTTTCCAGGAAGAAAATTATTTTGAGTATAATAGTCAGAAATGTGTAATTCACTCAATATTTAACTGATATTTATTCAAGTCTTTACTAAGGTCAGGCCCTGCTCTCACTTTTCTAATCATAGAGGATATGATGATTAACAGGATAAACAAGGACTTGTTCTCACAGAGTGAATAAACAACTAAGATAATTTCAGGCCATAAGGGCTGTTAAGAAAGGAAAACAAAGTAAACTTTTTTTTTTTTTTTGAGACAGAGTCTCGCTCTGTCGCCCAGGCTGGAGTGCAGTGGCGTGATCTCGGCTCACTGTAATTTCTGCCTCCCGGATTCAAGCAATTCTCCTGCCTCAGCCTCCAGAGTAGCTGGTATTACAGGTGGCACAACACCACGCCTGGGTAATTTTTTGTATTTTTAGTAGAGGCGGGGTTTCACCATGCTGGCCAGGCTGGCCTCGAACTTCTGACATCAAGTGATCTGCCTGCCTCGGCTTCCCAAAGTGCTGGGATTACAGGTGTGAGCCACCACGCCCAGCCTGAAATGGTAAACATAATGGAAGGAGTGCTGTCTTAGCTGTGGTGATCTGGAAAGGTCTTTGAGAAGGTGGGAGGTGACACTGAGCCGAGAACTAAATGGGGGAAGAAAGCAGCCAGGTCATCTTTAGGTAGGGTGTTCCAGGGCTGGAACAAGCTCAGGAAGGAGTTTGGCATGAGAAAGACCAGAGTGGCTGGAGCAGATAAGGGGGAGCAGTGCGAGGAGCAGTGGGGAGTCCAGTTGGAGAGGGCTTTGTAGATCAGGGTAAGGAGTTTGGATTTTATTCAAGGTGCAGTGGGAACCTTCATGAAATTTTAAAAAGGGAAGCAGCATGATCTGATTGGAATTTTTTTTTTTTTTTTTTTTTTGAGACAGAGTCTGGCTCTGTCACCCAGGCTGGAGTGCAGTGGCGCAATCTTGGCTCACTGCAAGCTCCGCCTCCCGGGTTCACGCCATTCTCCTGCCTCTGCCTCCTGAGTAGCTGGGACTACAGGCGCCCACCACCACGCCTGGCTAATTTTTTTGTATTTTTAGTAGATACGGAGTTTCACCGTGTTAGCCAGGATGGTCTCAATCTCTTGATCTTGTGATCCACCCGCCTCGGCCTCCCAAAGTGCTGGGATTACAGACATGAGCCACTGCGCCCGGCCTCTGATTGGAATTTTTAAGAAACTACTCTGGCTCTTAGGGCAAGGGAAGGGGGAAAGGGCAGCTGAGAACCAGAGGAAGCAGAGAAACAAGTGAGTTTCTGTTAAGATTAATCCAAGTGAGAGATGAAAGTGGTTTGGACTAGGATGAGGGAGTAGAGATGGAGAAAAGTGGATAAATTCTGGATGTGTTTTGAACACGTTGGAGGGTAAAGTGTAGAGCATGAGGGGAAAAGAAGAGCCATGTTAAGCTGAGGAAGGAAGGAGGCAAAGCATGTTTTTATAGGGGATATGTGGGTTTAGAATTAAGAGTTTTGGGGGAGGTTATAAGATGGCCAAATAGGAACAGCTCCAGTCTACAGCTCCCAGCGTGAGCAACGGAGAAGATGGGTGATTTCTGCATTTCCAACTGAGGTACCAGGTTCATCTCACTGGGGCTTATTGGACAGTGAATGCAGCCCGCCGAGTGTGAGCCAAAGCAGGGTGAGGCAGGGAAGTACAAGGGGTTGGGGAATTCCATTTCCTAGCTAAGGGAAGCTGTGACAGATGGCACCTGGAAAATCGGGTCACTCCCACCCTACTACTGTCCTTTTCCAATGGTCTTGGCAAATGGCACACCAGGAGATTATATCCTACACCTGGCTCGGAGGGTCCCACGCCCACAGAGCCTCACTCATTGCTAGCACAGCAGTCTGAGATCGAACTGCAAGGCTGCAGGGAGGCTCGGGGAGGGGCACCTGCCATTGCTGAGGCTTGGATAAGTAAATAAAGCAGCCGAGAAGCTCAGACTGGGTGGAGCCCACCACAGCTCAAGGAGGCCTGCCTGCCTGTATAGACTCCACCTCTAGGGGCAGGGCATAGCTGAACAAAAGGCAGTAGAAACTTTTGCAGACTTAAACGTCCCCGTCTGACAGCTTTGAAGAGAGTAGTGGTTCTCCCAGCACGGAGTTTGAGATCTGAGAGTGAACAGACTGTCTCCTCAAGTGGGTCCCTGACCTCCAAGTAGCCTAACTGGGAGGCACCTCCCAGTAGGGGCAGACTGATGACACCTCACACGGCTGGGTGCCCCTCTGAGCCAAAGCTTCCAGAGGAACAATCAGGCAGCAACATTTGCTGTTCTGCAATATTTGCTGTTCTGCAGCCTCCTCTGGTAATACTCTGGTAAACAGGGTCTGGAGTGGACATCCAGCAAACTCCAACAGACCTGCAGCTGAGGGTCCAGACTGTTAGAAGGAAAACTAACAAACAGAAAGGACATCCACACCAAAACCCCATCTGTACGTCACCATCATCAAAGACCAAAGGTAGATAAAACCACAAAGATGGGGAGAAACCAGAGCAGAAAAGCCGAAAATTCTAAAAATTAGAGCGCCTCTTCTCCTCCAAAGGAACGCAGCTCCTCACTAGCAATGGAACAAAGCTGGACGGAGAATGACTTTGACAAGTTGAGAGAAGAAGGCTTCAGATGATTGGTAATAACCAACTTTTCCGAGCTAAAGGAGAATGTTCAAGCCTATCGCAAAAAAAGCTAAAAACCTTGATAAACGATTAGACAAATGGCTAACTAGAATAACCAGTGTAGAGAAGTCCTTAAATGACCTGATGGAGCTGAAAACCATGGCACGAGAATTGCGTGATGCATGCACAAACTTCAGTAGTCGATTTGATCAACTGGAAGAAAGGGTATCAGTGATTGAAGATCAAATGAATGAAATGAAACGAGAAGAGAAGTTTAAAGAAAAAAGTAAAAAGAAACGAACAAAGCCTCCAAGAAATAGGGGACTATGTGAAAAGACCAAATCTATGTCTGATTGGTGTACCTGAAAGTGACGAGGAGAATGGAACCAAGTTGGGAAACACTTTTCAGGATATATTATGCAGGAGAACTTCCCCAGCCTAGCAAGGCAGGCCAACATTCAGATTCAGGAAATACAGAGAATGCCACAAAGATACTCCTCGAGAAGAGCAACTCCAAGACACGTAATTGTCAGATTCACCAAAGTTGAAATGAAGGAAAAAATGTTAAGGGCAGCCAGAGAGAAAGGTCAGGTTACCCACAAAGGGAAGCCCATCAGACTAACAGCAGATCTCCCGGCAGAAACTCTACAAGTCAGAAGAGAGTGGGGGCCAATATTCAACATTCTTAAAGAAAAGAATTTTCAACCCAGAATTTCATATCCAGCCAAACTAAGCTTCATAAGTGAAGGAGAAATAAAATCCTTTACAGACGAGCAAATGCTGAGAGATTTTGTCACCACCAGGCCTGCCTTACAAGAGTTCCTGAAGGAAGTACTAAACATGGAAAGGAACAACCAGTACCAGCCACTGCAAAAACATGCCGACTTGTAAAGACCATCGATGCTAGGAAGAACTGCATCAACTAATGAGCAAAATAACCAGCTAACATAATGACAGGATAAAATTCACATATAACAAGATTAACTTAAATGTAAATGGGCTAAATGCCCCAATTAAAAGACACAGACTCGCAAATTGGATAAAGAGTCAAGACCCATCAATGTGCGTATTCAGGAGACCCATCTCACGTGCAGAGACACACATAGGCTCAAAATAAAGGGATGGAGGAAGATCTACCAAGCAAATGGAAAACACAAAAAAGCAGGGGTTGCAATCCTAGTCTCTGATAAAACAGATTTTAAACCAACAAAGATCAGAAGAGACAAGGCCATTACATAATGGTAAAGGGATCAATTCAACAAGAAGAACTATCCTAAATATATATGCACCCAATACAGGAGCACCCAGATTCATAAAACAAGTCCTTGGAGACCTACAAAGAGACTTAGACTCCTACACAATAATAATGGGAGACTTTAACACCCCACTGTCAACATTAGACAGATCAACGAGACAGAAAGTTAACAAGGCTATCCAGGAATTGAACTCCGCTCTGCACCAAGTGGACCTAATAGACATCTACAGAACTCTCCACCCCAAATCAACAGAATACACATTCTTCTCAGCACCACATCGCACTTATTCCAAAATTGACCACATAGTTGGAAGTAAAGCACTCCTCAGCAAATGTAAAAGAACAGAAATTATAACAAACTGTCTCTCAGACCACAATGCAATCAAACTAGAATTCAGGATTAAGAAATTTACTCAAAACTTCTCAACTACATGAAAACTGAACAAACCTGCTCCTGAATGACTATTGGGTACATAACAAAATGAAGGCAGAAATAAAGATGTTCTTTGAAACCAATGAGAACAAAGATACAACATACCAGAATCTCTGGGACACATTTAAAGCAGTGTGTAGAGGGAAATTTATAGCACTAAATGCCCACAAGAGAAAGCAGGAAAGATCTAAAATTGACACCCTAACATCACAATTAAAACAACTAGAGAAGCAAAAGCAAACACATTCAAAAGCTGGCAGAAGACAAGAAATAACTAAGATCAGAGCAGAACTGAAGGAGATAGCGACACAAAAAACCCTCCAGAAAATCAATGAATCCAGGAGCTGGTTGTTTGAAAAAGTCAACAAAATTGATAGACTGCTAGTAAGACTAATAAAGAAGAAAAGAGAGAAGAATCAAATAGACACAATAAAAAATGATAAAGGGATATCACCACCAATCCCACAGAACTACAAACTACCATCAGAGAATACTATAAACACCTCTATGCAAATAAACTAGAAAATCTAGAAGAAATGGATCAATTCCTGGACACATACACCCTCCCAAGACTAAACCAGGAAGAAGTTGAATCCCGGAATAGACCAATAACAGGCTCTGAAATTGAGGCAACAATTAATAGCCTACCAACCAAAAAAAGTTCAGGACCAGACGGATTCACAGCTGAATTCTACCAGAGGTACAAAGAGGAGCTGGTACCATTTCTTCTGAAACTATTCCAATCAATAGAAAAAGAGGGAATCCTCCCTAACTCATTTTATGAAGCCAGCATCATCCTGATACCAAAGCCTGGCAGAGACACAACAAAAAAACAGAATTGTAGACCAATATCCCTGATGAACATTGATGCAAAAATCCTCAATAAAATACTGGCAAACCAAATCCAGCAGCACATCAAAAAGCTTATCCACTATGATCAATTCGGCTTCATCCCTGGGATGCAAGGCTGGTTCAACATATGCAAATCAATAAGCATAATCCATCATATAAACAGAACCAAAGACAAAAACCACATGATTATCTCAATAGATGCAGAAAACAAGATAAGATTGGCATGGCTTTGTTTTTGTGTGAGTGTGTTTGTGTTTGTTTTTGTTTTTGGCTTGACTCAGGATTTAAAACCTGGACTGTGAAGGTGACAGCAGTTGGTTAGAGTGAGCATCCCCCAGAGTTCTACAATGTGGCCAAGGACTTTGACTGTACATTGTTCTTTTTTTTCTTTTTTTAATATTTATTTTATTTATTTATTTGTTTTGAGATGGAGTCTTACTCTGTTGCCCAGGCTGGAGGGCTTTGATGTGATCTCAGCTCGCTGCAACCTTCGCCTCCCAGGTTCACGTGATTCTCCTGCCTCAGCCTCTCGAGTAGCTGGGACTACAGGCACATGCCACCATGCCCGGCAAATTTTTTTTTTTTTTTTTTTTTTTTTTTTTTTTTTTTTTTGAGACGGAGTCTTGCTCTGTCGCCCAGGCTGGAGTGCAGTGGCCGGATCTCAGCTCACTGCAAGCTCCGCCTCCCGGGTTCACGCCATTCTCCTGCCTCAGCCTCCGGAGTAGCTGGGACTACAGGCGCCCGCCACCGCACCCGGCTAATTTTTTGTATTTTTTTAGTAGAGATGGGGTTTCACCATGTTGGTCAGGCTGGTCTCAAACTCTTGACCTCAAATGATCTGCTCTCCTCATCCCCCAAAGTGCTGGGATTACAGGCATGGGCTACCATATCGGGCCACATTGTTCTTTTTTAAAATAGACATTCTAAATATTGTGAGGTGCATTGTTACAGGAAGTCCCTTGCCCTCCCCAAATCTAGCCCACTTCCGTCTAGGGAGAATGGCCCAGTCCATTCCCAAGTCCACACAGGGGAGGTGATAGCATTGCTTTCGTGTAAATTATGTAATGTGGGACAGGCGCGGTGGCTCACGCCTGTAATCCCAATACTTTGGAGGGCTGGGGGGCGGGGTGGATCACCTGAGGTCAGGAGTTTGAGACCAGACTGGCTAACATGGTAAAACCCTGTTTCTGCTGGAAATACAAAAAATTAGCCGGGCATGGTGGCATGCGCCTGTGGTCCCAGCTGCTCGGGAGGTTGAGGCAGGAGAATCACTCGAACCCAGGAGGCTGAGGTTGCAGTGAGCAGAGGTCGTGCCATTGCACTCCAGCTTGGGCAACAAGAGCGAAACTCCATCTCAAAACAAAACAAAACAAAAAAAAAAAGAAATCATGTAATGCAAAATTTAAAAAATCTCCCCCTTATACCTTTTTATTTTGTTTCATTTCGAATGATCAGCCATCATGGCCCCTCTTTTTTGTCCCCCAGGTTCAGATGTATGAAGGCTTTTGGTCTCCCTGGGAGCAGGTGAAGGTGTGGAGGCAGCCAGGGTTTACCTGTACACTGACTTGAGACCAGTTGAATAAAAGTGCACTCCTTAAAAAAAAAAAAAGATAAAATTCAAGTATAACAGTCAGTGGCCTTAAAACCAGTCTTTATCCCAATAGCCATCAACATACTCTGCTATTTGTCATTTGCTCTCTGTAGTGACTTGTTATATTTTAAGACTGTGTTTCCACTGGCTGCTTTGCAGTCCTGCCCCCTGTTCACATAGCCTATGCCACAAACACTGCTTTCCCTGAGCCTGGCTTCCCAGAGATAGTTGTCGTCCAAGACCTCAATGCCCCTTTGCACTTAAAATTATCAAGGACACCAAGATTTTTTTGTTTATGTATGTTATATATTTCTATATTCACCCCATTTGAAATTTAAGTGAATACATTTAAATAATTTATGTTAAAATGACAATAATAAACCCATTGCATTTAAAGATAACTTTTTGTTTTTGTTTTTTGAGATGTATTTATATATAAATATATAGTATATATAAATATATATTATATTTATATAAATTATAAAATATATAGTATATATAAATATAAATTATAAAATATATAGCATATATAAATATATAGTATATTTATATATACTATATATTTATATAAATATAAATTATATATAAATATATACTATATATTTATATATACTTATATATTTATATAAGTATAAATGAATATATATTTATATACACTAATATATTTTATATATTATATATATACTAATACATATTTATATATTATATTTTTCCCTCTTCTTTTTTATAGAGATGGGGGTCTCGCCATGTTGCCCAGACTGGTCTCAAACTCTTGGACTCAAGCAATCCTCCTACCTCAGCTTCTCCAAAATGCTGGGATTATAAGCATGAGCCTGTAACTAAACTTGAGGCATGAGTCTGTTTCTAAGCTTGCCATAGACACCTTCAGTGCATGTCTGCTTTTTGATTACCACAGTCACTAATCATGGGTTATAAAAATATAGAATTCAAATATGTTAGGGCAATAATAAATTATGTATAGATGCATTCATGTTGCAGTTGCAGTACAAAAATGAGCCTTTCAGTCATTTTGCTCTCTAGATAGATGTAATCTTTTTTTAAAAAATTAATTGCTTTCATCTTGAGCCTGGGAGGTCAAGGCTGCAGTGAGCCATGATTGCGTTACTGCACTCCAGCCTGGGTGACAGAGAGAGACCCTGTGTCATAAACATAAATAAATAAATATTTTTAAAAAGATTCTAAAGCTGAACATGGTGGCTCACGCCTGTAATCCCAGCACTTTGGGAGGCCAAGGCAGGAGGATTGCTTGAGACTAGGAGTTCGAGACCAACGTGGGCAACATAGGGAGACTCCTGTCTCTACAAATAAAAATCAAGAAAAATTTATTGGAGGCCACAATGTCTATTACTATTTTAAAATTATTTTTTATTATTAAGCTTTGAAAAAAGATCTAGGATGGGAAAACAAAATTCAAGAAAGCAATCAGGAACTATGTGTCAAGGAGAAATCCCAAAGAAAGTATAGCTTTCGTTAAGCCTCACCCATATAACTCATAATCCAACCAGGGTCTTTTTGTTTGTTTGTTTGTTTTTGAGATAGAGTCTTGCCCTGTCACCCAGACTGGAATGCAGTGGCATGATCTTGGCTCACTGCAACCTCTGCCTCCCATGTTCAAACAATTCTCCTGTCTCAGCCTCCGGAGTAGCTGGGACTGCAGGCGCCCGCAATCACGCCTGGCTAATTTTTGTACTTTTAGTACAGACAGGGATTTCACTGTGTTGGCCAGGCTAGTCGAGAACTCCTGACCTCAGGTGATCCTCCAGCCTTGGCCTCCCAAAGTGCTGGGATTACAGGCAAAAGCCATCTTGCCTGGCCCCAACCAGACTCTTTAAGCCAGTAACCTCTTTCTCAGGAAGGTCATGACCCAATATTAATTTTTCATCTACAGGAAGTGACAAGAGGGCTTTATGCATGTGCTGTGTAAAAATGGGGTTCAAAATGTAGTTAATAGAAACAGACCTGAGAATGTGCTAGATGATTATGAGTCGCCGAATCTGACATGACCTGCAGCAGCCACATACCAACTCTATCAGTACAGAGCTCTTTCTCCACACTTCCTTCTGAATTATCTCACCCACTTTTTCTCCACTGGTTATCTTAATCATTTTGCCTTTCCTGTTACCACTCTAAGTCAGGTTTTGTTATCAGAAGAACTCATCACCCTTTAGCTATCTATACTTTTGTGTGGATGATTTTTATGCTTTAAATTTACCCAAAACCTATTGCTTGGACACTAAGAAAATGGAACAAACATGCAAGAAATGTTAACAATGAAAACAGAATAATTTCCAATCTGCTCCACTGATTGTGCAAAACTGTAGGATGACTTTATGTCAAAATCATTGCCCTTTTAGACTCAAGAGTTTTGAACTCTGCTTCCAAATAGTTAATCCTTCATCCGTGTTTTCTGTGCGCGGAGCCCATAAAATCTAATTACATTCCACTTATATATAAGGAGAAATGACTCCCAAATTCGTCTGGAAAAGTAACTTTTTTTGTTGTTGTTGTTGTTTTGAGACAGAGTCTTGCTTTGCTGCCCAGGCTAGAGTGCAGTGGTGTGATCTTGGCTCACTGCAGCCTCCACCTCCCAGGTTCAAGCGATTCTCTTGCTTTGGCTGAGTAGCTGGGACTACAGGTGTGCACCACTGCATCTATCTAATTTTTAAATTTTTAGTAGAGATGGGGTTTCACCATGTTGGCCAGGCTGGTCTCAAACCCCTGACCTCAAGTGATCTAACTGCCTTGGCCTCCCAAAGTGCTGGGATTACAGGCATGAGCCACTGAACCCGGCCAGGTTTTGTTCACTGAGGATGTGCCAGTGTCCCAAGTTGTAAAAAGTTAATTCCATAGGCTTGCTTCTTGCCTTCCTAGTCCAAAAATCATATACATCTTATCGTAGGAATACACTAAGGTGTGGATACTAAATATAGAAAGTATGTTTGGGATGATCTGACTTGAAATATGGTTGTTATAAATGGAAATCATTTTGTGTTACATTGGGGTGCATAGAGAACTAGGCCGAACTCTCAGAGCAGCTGATAAGGTGCTAGAGAAGCGGGGTGTGGTGGCTTACGCCTGTAGCCCCAGCACACTAGGAGGCCGAGGCAGGTGGATCACTTAAGGTCAGGAGTTCGAGACCAGCCTTGCCAACATGGTGAAACCCCATCTCTATTAAAAACACAAAAATTAGCCAGGCGTGGTTGCGGGCACCTGTAATCCCAGCTACTCGGGAGGCTGAGGCAGGAGAATTGCTTGAACCTGGGAGGCAGAGGTTTCAGTGAGCCAAGATTGTGCCATTGTACTTCAGCCTGGGTGACAGAGCGAGACTCCATCTCAAAAAAAAAAAAAAAAAAAAAAAAAGAAGGTGCAAGAGGCCAAGATGCTACTAAGCTGACACAGACAGAAAACAAATAGGTCTCAGCTATGAGCTCCAAATTTAAGTATTGATTGCTAATTAATCTGCTTCTCACATAGGCAACTCTGTGTTCCCCCGGTAAGCAGCAGGGATTTGTTTGTATCATTCAATTATTTAATGATACTTACAAATTTAACTTAATAGGGCAGGGTGCGGTGGCTCAAGCCTGTAATCCCAGCACTTTGGGAGGCCGAGACGGGCAGATCACGAGGTCAGGAGATCGAGACCATCCTGGCTAACACGGTGAAACCACATCTCTACTAAAAAATACAAAAAACTAGCTGGGCGTGGTGGCGGGCACCTGTAGTCCCAGCTACTCTGGAGGCTGAGGCAGGAGAATGGCATAAACCCAGGAGGCGGAGCTTGCAGTGAGCTGAGATCCGGCCGCTAAACTCCAGCTTGGGCGACAGAGCGAGACTCCGTCTCAAAAAAAAAAAAAAAAAAAACCAAAAAACCAAATTTAACTTCATAATAATATATAATGATATGCTGAATAATGGGGATAACTTTACTTAACATCATAATTTTAATATAGATTGTATCCACATTCAATGTAAGGCATTATTTCTTAGAGTCAAGTCCCAGGACTATGTGCATCAGAAACATTTAGTGATACCTATTAAAATGCAGATTCCTAGGCTCTGGCCCAGACCTAATCAGAAACTCTGGGGAGTGACGTCCAGGAATCTATGCTTTAGCAGAACCCCATGTGATATTTATGTACATTAAGGTGCTAGAACCCCATGCTTCTGGAGTTAAGGAAACTCAAGCTACAGAGTATTGGAAAAGCTTTTACAGGGAGAAGCTTCTGAACCAGAAAGTTATTCCCAAGGGGAACCCAGCCGGGGACAGAGGGACACAATAAATGTCCCCAGCTGCCTTAGGAGCCTAGGAGCTGCAACCCTCTCCTTCCCTGGAGCTCCCTGTACTGGGAGGAGAATTCTCTGTGCATCCCAACTGGGGGCTGAGCCTGGTAACCACAGCACTGGGTCTCTCAGGGACCTAAGGGGAGGTCTCTGAGATGAAAGGTAGGCCCTCTCTAATGACCCTTGAAGAATATTCTAGATTGCTTCAAGGAAGGTGAGAAAAGGAAAAGAGAGATTGACTAGGATTACAGGCTGGGCAGGAGTGATTCCTGGGGCATTTGAATGGAATTACCCAAATGGTTGTCCCAGGGCTGTGGTAATTAACTATTTCCTCAGCAATCTAGAGCTAGGACCATCTCTCAGGAACTCTGCAAGTTTGGAGTAGAGCAAATACTCTAGGATTCCCCCACTTTTGTTACCGGACCAAACTGAGGGTCGGGCTGCTGTTTCTCATGGCCCAGTAATGAGACCCAGATGAACTGGGGAGGAAGAGAGTTTTTATTTCTGCAACCAGTGACAGGGAGAAGGTGGAGAAATTATCGCCAGACCAACTCAAAACTACAAAGTTTTCCAGAGCTTATATACCTTCTAAGCTATCTGTCTACGTGTAAGTGTGCATTCATCTGAAGACCTAAGTGATTAATTTCTTTTAATCGAAGGTAACTAAGGTGTGAGTCCTGAAGACCTTCCTCTGGAGCCTCAGTAAATTTATTTAGTCTAAATTTATTTAGTCTAAATGGGGTGATTAACTTTATCTTGTCTCCTGCTAAATCACAGAGGTTTGGGGAGTTCCTTCAGACCCCCAGGAAACTTGTTTGTGGACATCTGGGGATTTCCTTCAGATCCAAAATAAAACTTGTTTAATCCTAAATGGGTCCTGTTAAGAATTCCTTTATTATTTTGTCATGCTTTAAGGCCCAGGAAAGGCCTAGGCAAAACTCTTTTTGGGCTTTTGTTACATCCCAGCCTTTGTCTAAGAAAACCGGCTTCTAATATTCACCTTAACCAGTCAGTCAGCACTGAAAAAGTTGTTATGGAGGCCTGCATGAGTGAGGCCTGGCCTGCCACACTTTAACACCCCAAGAAGGGTTATGTTCTGGTGATGTCCGGTTAAAATAAAAGCTGAATGCCTGCTTATAGAGAAGCAATCTTTCCTCCTATAGCACACAGAGCATGCCTTCCCCGAAGAAATCCGCATCTGCCGGAAGGGGACATTTTGTATCTAAAACCGACCATTAGTGTTATCTTCCTTTGTTTTTTGTTGTTCGTTTGGTTTTCTTTTGAGACAGAGTTTCACTCAACGACCCAGGCTGGAGTGCAATGCCTGGATCTTGGCTCACTGCAACCTGTGCTTCCTGGGTTCAAGGGATTCTCCTGCCTCAACCTCCTGAGTAGCTGGAATTACAGATGCGTGCCATCATGCCTGGCTAATTTTTGTATTTTTAGTAGAGACAGGGTTTTGCCATATTGGCCAGGCTAGTCTCAAACTCCTAACCTCAAGTAATCTGCCTGCCTTGGCCTCCCAAAGTTCTGGGATTACAGGCATGAGTCACCAAGCCCAGCCAGTGCTATCTTCCTTTGAAGGGGATGAAAATCACATGCCAGGTGGATGAGAGCTTGGAACTTGGTGAATGAGAAAAATGCAGTTCTCCCCTCATATCTCTGCAGCCAGGCAGCCCAATTTATTAATATATGCACATACAGTGCATACAACACATAGTGGACTTAGCCATTGACTGGAGGTCCAGGGACCTCCTTGCTGCTGTCCTAATGCTAACTTTCCAGTCCTCACAATTCCCGACCTCTTGGTAGGATGGCATTTAACTGACTGACTGCTTCCTCCTTTTTTTTCTTTCTTTCTTTTGAGACGGAGTTTCGCTCTCGTTGCCCAGGCTAGAGTGCAGTGGTATGATCTTGGCTCACTGCAACCTCCACCTCCTGGGTTCAAGCAATTCTCCTGCCTCAGTCTCCCAAGTAGCTAGAATTATAGGCACCTGCCACCATGCTTGGCTAATTTTTTTGCATTTTTAGTAAAGACAGGGTTTCACCATGTTGGCCAGGCTGGTTTTGAACTCCAAACTTCAAGTGATCCACTTGCTTTGGCCTCCCAAAATGCTAGGATTACAGGCGCGAGCCACTGCACCTGGCTGACTATTTCCTCCTTGAAGCTCCTTCCTCCTTTTCCGTCTACAACACTGCACTTTTCTATTCTTCTGTCTTACCAGCCTTTCCTTATGTTTCCTATAACGGTCTTTTCAATCTATCACTTGCCTATAATGATCCTTAGGATTGTGATGTAGGCTTCTAATCTCTCCAGGCACTGTTGTTCATTCTTTTTTTCTTCTTCTTTTTCTTTTGAGACAGGGTATCACTCTGTCATCTAGGCTGGAGTGCAGTGGTGCAAACTTGGCTCACTGTAGCTTTGACCTCCCAGGCTTAAGCGATCTTCCCACCTCAGCCTCCAGAATAGCTGAGACTACAGGTGCATGCCACAATGCTTGGCTAATTTTGTTCACTTTTTTCTTTTTTTTTTTTTTTGAGACGGAGTCTCGCTCTATCACCCAGGCTGGAGTGCAATGGCGCAATCTCGGCTCACGGCAAACTCTGCCTCCCAGGTTCATGCAATTCTCCTGCCTCGGCTTCCCGAGTAGCTGGGACTACAGGTGCCTGCCACCGTGCCTGGCTAATTTTTTGTATTTTTAGTAGAGACAGGGTTTCACCGTGTTAGCCAGGATGGTCTCAATCTCTTGACCTTGTGATCCACCCGCCTCGGCCTCCCAAAGTGCTGAGATTACAGACATGAGCTACCTCGCCTGGCCTCATACTTAAGACATATTACTTACCATCTATATCTAATTCTTCATCTTAAAAAAATTGTTTTAGAGATGGGAGTCTCACTATATTACCCTGGATTCCTGGGCTCAAGCAATCCTCCCTCCCCAGGATCCCAAGTAGCTGGGATTATATTTTCAAGCCACTGTGACTGGCTTTTATTTTTATTTTTTTCATTAGTTCTTCTGTTTAGCTTACTTATCCTTAAATTAGAATTTATTGAATACTACTGTCTCTCTCTCTCTCACACACATGTGCACACATACATATACTTTTATTCATATCCTTTTTAAAGTTATTTTATTATAAATAAGTATATATATACTTAATTTTTAAATTTATTATTATTATTATTCTGAGTTGGAGTCTCACTCTGTCACCCAGACTGGAGTGCAGTGGCACGATCTCAGCTCACTGCAACCTCCGCCCCCCAGGTTCAAGCGAATCTCCTGCCTCAGCCTCCCAAGTAGCTGGGACTATAGGTGCGTGCCACCACACCTGGCTAATTTTTTGAATTTTTAGTAGAGACAGTGTTTCACCATGTTAGCCAGGATGGTCTTGATCTCCTCACCTCGTGATCCACCCACCTCAGCCTCCCAAAGTGCTGGGATTACAGGTGTGAGCCACTGCACCTGACCAAGATCCAGCTCTTAAAAAATAAATAAATAAATTTAAGAAACACCCCAAATTTGGCTGGGTGTGGTGGCTCACACCTGTAATCCCAGCACTTTGGGAGGCCGAGGAGGGTGGATCACCTGAGGTCAGGAGTTCGAGACCAGCCTGGCCAACATGGTGAAACCCCATCTCTACTAAAAATACAAAAATTAGCCAGGCATGGTGGCACGCGCCTGTAATCCCAGCTACTCAGGAGGCTGAGGCAGGAGAAACACCTGAACCCAGGACCGGGAGATTGCAGTGAGCAGAGATTGCGCCATCACGCTCCAGCCTGGGGGACAAGATCAAGACTCTGTCTCAAAAAAAAAAAAAAAAAAAAAAAGGAAAAAGAGAAAACACTCCAATTTTAAAATAATAGTTGCAAGGAGTTTAAAATGAAAGTGCCAGTCCCAGTCCCTAGTACTATCATTCCCTACTCATTCCCTAGTACTATCGTTCCCAACTCATTCCCCTCCACCCCTCCCATGAGAAAATCTGTTTAACGGTCTTTTGGTGGTTACCTCGACATGTTGTAATAACGTTTGTATCACTATTTCTTGATTTAGCAATTTAAAACATCTGTTGATTTCTTCAATGATAGCAAATGATTTAATTCACTTACAACACCCCACTTCCCCTCCTCACTTCTTTCAATATATCTCCCAATATAGTTTAACACCTTTTTGTTAAACCATATATGTAATATATATACATATATCTACTTGCATATGTATAATACATGTAGTAAATTTGTAGATATAGGTATGTGTTGTTCTATTTCTTGACTACCCACTAAGATAAGGATACTAGTGCCCCTGCCCTTCAAACTTCCCTTTCTTCATCAACCTCACCAATCCTCTCTATTCTCATGTATACATTGTCAGGGGTAAGCATACATTCTATTACATTGTCATAATTATTAGTGTATCTCTTAGCCAGGCATTGTGGTGGGCACCTGTAATCCCAGTGAAAGGAATAAAAATTAAAAACTTAAGTTAGGCCATTTTGAAACTTAGAAAAACAACCCACTCAGACCCACCCAACACCAGATGGCCACTCAGACCCACCCAACACCAGATGGCCCCTTAGTAAACACCCAATATCCCCGGAACGCAAACAGAAAAATAATTCCAGGAAAAACCCCTCATACGAGCCCACCCCAACCAATCAGAGAACTAGCCTACCCCAACCAATCAGAAAAGACACACCCTGCTCGCACCATAGCTGGCTCCAATCATTTTGAACCTTAAGCCTTGTTTGAATCTCGCGCCTTAAGCTTTGTTTGAATTTCGCGCCTTGTTTGAACCGGTGGTGTTTGCCTATATAAACTACCTGTAACAAGCAATCGGGGTCCTTTGCCACCTTTGTGCAGAGGACCCTAGCGCGCTAGTAATAAATCTCTCTGCTGTGACTCCCGTGTTGAGTGGTCTCTCGAGACGACCCCCTATCCCAGGAAGGAATCTAAACCTAGGTTCCAACATCAGCTACTCGGGACGCTGAGGCAGGAGAATCGTGTGAACCTGGGAGGTGGATGTTGCAGTGAGCCGAGATCATGCCACTGCACTCCAGCCTGGGCGACTGAGTGAGACTCCTTCTCAAGAAAAAAAAAAAAAAATTATTACAGTATCTCTGTCTTTAGGGAGATCCTAAAGGTTAGTAATCAATCAACAAATATTATCTACATTATGACTGCATATATATATATATATATGTTGCCCACTGCAGAATCAAGTAAAATATACATCATCGTTATTGTTGTTATTGTTTTTGTTTTGAGACAGAGTCTGTCTCTGTTGCTCAGGCTGGAGTACAAGTGAGGTGGTCATGGCTCACTGCAGCCTCAACCTCCCAGGCTCAAGTGATTTTCCCACCTCAGTCTCAGTCTCCCAAATAGCTGAGACTATAGGCCTGCACCACCACACCCGGCTAATTTATTTTTATTTTGTAGAGATAAAGGTCTCCCTATGTTGCACAGGCTGGACTCCAACTCCTGGGCTCAGGCAATCCTCCCACCTTGGCTTCCCAAAGTGCTGGGATTACAAGCATGAGTCACTGTGCCCAGCCTGAAATAGACTTTGATTATATATATTCCGTTCCTGCACAGATTAGTATTCTTCCTGGAGTTCCTAACTTTGCTCTTTTTCCCTTCAGTATTTGCCCTTAATATCTTCAGACTGTCAAACTCACCATCATCATAACCAACTCTATAGAGTTATTTTCTCTCCCAAAGACCTCCCTCCAGGAGCTCCCCTTCCTACTCCAGTCCAGGCTGATTGTTCTCTGACTGCTGCTCAGCTAACACCTTGAGACGTGCAGGTGGAGGTGAGGTACCTCTTTAAGAAGATGAGCTGGGGCTGGGCGAGGTGGCTCATGCCTGTAATCCCAGAACTTCGGGAGGCCGAGGCGGGCAGATCACTTGAGGTCAGAAGTTCCAGACCAGCCTGGCCAACATGGTGAAACCCCTGTATCTATAAAAATACAAAAATTAGCGGGGCATGGTGGCAGGTACCTGTAGTTCCTGTTACTTGGGAGGCTGAGGCACAAGAATCGCTTGAACCTGGGAGGTGGAGTTTGCAGTGAGGTGAGAGCACACCAGCCTGGGTGACAGAACGAGACTCTGTCTCAAAAAAAAAAAAAAAAAAAAAAAAAAAAAAATGAGCTGGGAGGTGAGGTGCACAGTTTGGAAAGGAGGCGAGCCCTCTTGGATCTGCGAGCCAGCAGGCTCACCCAAAATGAGTCTTGTGTGTCAACACTGAGGAATGAAGTTCACCTGGCAGAGCTGGGCTGAAGGAAGAGACAGGTGCGGTTACAATATGCAGAGGAAGCATGGCATGTTTTGTGGGGGAAGAGATGGAAAGAAGACTTGGGTTAGTTTTAGCACCAAAGGCTCAGAGAGAAAAAAGAGGAGATCAAACCTGGCTGAAGACACTGAAAGAAGTACTGATCAAGACACGAGGCCTGGCTTGGCGCGGTGGCCGACACCTGTCATCCCAGCATTTTGAGAGACTGAGGCAGGAGTATCATTTGAGCATAGAAGTTCAAGACCAGCCTGGGCAACATAGGGAGACTCCCATCTCGGCAAAAAATAATAATAATAATAATAAATTAGCCAGACACGTTGGCACATGCCTGTGGACCCAGCTACTCGGGAGGTTGAAGTGGGAGGATTGCTTGAGCCTGGGAGATCGCACTATGAGGCTGGAGAGTAGATTGGGGCCAGACAGAGCAGCCCATGAAGGACCTGAATTCCAGGTGAGGAGTGTGGGCTTGTCCTGCAGGCAGGCATGTGGAGTCACTGGCTATGCTTTAATAGAGGTGTGTTATGAACCAACTGGTGAAATACTGGATGTTTTAGTTTTCCATTTGCTGTAACAAATTACCACAAACTTGGTGGTTAAAAGTACATGAATTTATTATTTTACAGTTCTGTAGGTCTGTAAATCTGACACGGGTCTCAGCAGCATGAAACTTAGGTGTTGACAGGGCTGCTGTCCTCTCTGGAGGTTCTAGAGAGAGTTTTCTTACCTTCTCCAGCCTCCAGAGGCTGCCCACATTCCTTGGCTTGTGGCTCCTTCTGTTGTCTTCAAGCTGGCAAAGGCAAGTCTAGCCCCTCTCACATCACATCACATCACTCGGATCTTATCTTTTGTCTTCCTCTTCCACTTCTGTGAGGAAGGACCTCTGTGATGATGTTGGGCCCACCGGATGATCCAGGAATATCTCTCTTTTTTAAGGGCATATGATTAGCAGCTTTTAATCCACCTGTATCCCCAATTTCCCTTTGCTATGTAAGGCAACAGTCACCATTTCCAGGAATTAGGACAATTAGGACATGGACATCTTTGAGGAGGTGGTGGTGCTATTATTCTCCCTACCACATTGTATTAGTTGGGTCTCTTTGCAAGCAAAAAAGAAAGAAAAGATAAAAGAAAAGAAAAGAGCCATGTATTGACTTAAATAACCGAGCGTTCAGCATCTTTCTTACTTTACCTCTTGGATCTGCTTTCCTTGCTGTTGGTTTTCCGGCAGTCTCCTTCTATGAGTGGCCCTGGAGCCCCAGGCGTACATCCTCCCAGCTTAGCAATGTTAACGAAGGGTCCCATCTCCTGACAGTTTTAGCATAACCCAGGATGATGAGTATTGACTCTCACTAACCCAGCTTCTGTCCAGGGCTGTCCCTGGACCAAACCCTGTGGCTTAGGAGAAATTCTCATGGGTCAGGCATGAATTTCATATGCATCCCTGAAGCTGAAACTTCAGAAGCCCCCCTAAACCACAGGGAATGAGAACTAGGGACTGGTGATTCCTTAGAGGAAAACTGGCAGATTGCTATCCCCAAAGCAACAATGGTGGTGATAATTTCACAACAGCATGAATGTACTTAATGCCACAGAACTGTACACTTACAAATGATTAAGGCCGGGCATGATGGCTCATGCCTGTAATCCCAGCACTTTGGGAGGCCAACGGGGGTGGATCGCTTGAGCCCAGAAGTTCAATACCAACCTGGTCAACATGCTGAAACCCTGACTCTACTAAAAATATAAAAATTAGCTGGGCATGGCGGTAGGAGCCTATAGTCCCAGCTACTTAGGAGGCTGAGGCAGGAGATTCACTTGAACCCAGGAGGCAGAGATTGCTGTGAGCCATGATCACATCACTGCACTCCAGCCTGGGTGACAGAGTGAGACCCTGTCTCAAAAAAATAAAAAATTGATTTAAATGCTAAACTTTATGTTATGTATATTTTACCACACACAAAAACAGAGAATCAATCTAGGCTGTAGCATCAACCTGTGGACTTTTGATGAACCTGCTAAAAAAGAGGATCTTTCTCTTTCTCCTGGGATGCTAGGCTGGTCTGAGCCTAGGATGGAGCTGTTGGGGTCATGATGTCCCCAGGTGAGGAGAGAACCTGCTTGACAGCAAAGACAACATGAGGAAAGCAGAGCCCAGAGATGCACGCAGTCAAGTTCCTGATGATGACTGGGACACCTGGACCCAGCTGTGCCTGAAGCCCTCATCTATCCAATAAAGTCCTTCTTGTGCTTAATATCAATTCAATTTGAGTTTGAACTGGCAATTAAAAGAGTCCAGACTTATAAAAACAAAAAGTACAAGGGATGGTGGGTAGTAAGCAGCAAGATAAATCCACAAACAGCAATTCCTGGACAAGGGTGAAGCAAGGACAGTCTAAAGGCCAGAAAACAGCAGAATGTTCTTAAACAAATGTAGATATGAGATGTCGAGAAAATGGAAAAGAAAGATGGTAAGAGAAGCTTTAAAATCAGCAGTCCTCAAACTTTCTGGTCTTAGGACCCCACTACACTTTTTAAAATTATCACATTTTGGGCCGGGCATGTTGACTTATGCCTGTAATCCCAACACTTTGGGAGGCTGAGGCAGGAAGATCGCTTGCATCCAGGAGTTCCAGACCAGCCTGGAAAACATAGAGAGATCTCATCTCTACAAAATAAGCAAATAAATAAATAAATAAATAACTGAATTTTCTTTATATGGGATGTATCTACTGATGTTTGCCATTTTAGAAATTAAAACATAATTATTGTATTTCTTTTTCTTTATTTTTTAAATTATAGTTTAAGTTCTAGGGCGCATGTGCACAACGTGCAGGTTTGTTACATATGTGTACATGTGCCATGTTGGTGTGCCGCACCCAATCTTATTTTATTTTGATTGTTATTTATTTATTTTGAGACAGGGTCTGGCTCTGTCACACAGACTGGAGTGTAGCTTTGCTATCACAGCTCACTGCAGCCTCCAACTTCTGGGGCTCAAGCAATCTTCCCGACTTAGCCTCCTGAGTAGCTGGGACTACAGGCATGTATCACCATGCCCAGCTAATTTTTTGTATTTTTTTTTGAGAGATGGGGTCTTGCCATGTTGCCCAGGCTGGACTTGAACCCCTGGACTCAAGTGATCTGCCTACCTTTACCTCTCAAAGTGCTGGGATTACAGGTGTGAGCCATGGTGCCTGGCTGAGAATAATTTTAAATAGCAATGATAAACCGATTACATGTTAACATAATTAATATATTTTATGACAAATAGCTATATAGTCTTTCTTTCTTTTCTTTTTTCTTTTTCTTTTCTTTTTTTTTTTTTTTCGAGACAGAGTCTCACTCTATCACACAGGCTGTAGTGCAGTGGTATGATCTTGGCTCACTGCAACCTCCACTTCCTGGGTTTAAGCGATTCTTATGCCTCAGCCTCCCAAGTAACTGGGATTACAGGCACATGCCACGATGCCTGGCTAATTTTTCTATTTTTAGGAGAGATGGGGTTTTGCAATGGCCAGGCTGGTCTTGAACGCCTGACCTCAAGTGATTCGCCTACCTCAGCCTCCCATGCATAGGCATGAGCCACTGTGCCCAGCCCATATACATTCTAAAATTTTTAAAAATTACTGAGAAGAATAGCATTGTTTTATATTTTATATTATTTTCTTTCTTTCTCCTTCCTTCCTTCCTGCCTTCCTTCCTTCCTTCCTTTCTTTTCTTTCTTTCTCTCTCTCTCTCTCTCTTTTTTTTTTTTTTTTGATGGTGTCTAGCTCTGTAGCCCAGGCTGGAGAGCAGTGGCACAATCTTGGTTCACTGCTACCTCTGCCTCCCAGGTTCAAGCAATTCTCCTGCCTCAGCCTCCCAAGTAGCTGAAATTACAGGTGCCTGCCACCACGCCCAGCTAATTCTTGTATTTTTAGTAGAGAAGGGGTTTCACTGTGTTGGCCAGGCTGGTCTTGAACTCCTGACCTCGTGATCTGCCCACCTCAGCCTCCCAAAGTGCTGGGATTACAAGCTTGAGTCACCGCGCCCGGCCTGTTTTATATTTTTTCAAGTCTTTTTGATGTCCGACTTAAGAGATAAGACAGCTTGCTGGATTTTCTTATGTCTCCTCATTCAAGCTATTTTGACATCACAGATCACAAAGCTTCTGAAACTCTACTGTACCCTTTTGAGAGCAAAAGACTAAAATAACATCTTAGTATTATTGTGAAAATAGTTTTGGCCTTATAAACAACCTGAGAAGGTCTTGGGGATCCCAAGGGTCCCCAGACTCACTGAAAAAAACCCAGCTGTTCACTGGAAAGAGACCGGGATTTGAGTTCAGGCTATGTGGCTTTCTAGCTGTGTGACCTTGGGCAAATTATTTAACCTTTCTAAGCTTCTCTTTTCTCCTCTGTAATGAAGCCCATCTCATAGATTTTTGTTGAGGGTTAAATTAGACAATATTCGTGCTGGGTTCATGTTCAGATGGGATTTGATCCTATTGTTACTGAGGTCTGGGGCTGGGGTGGCGGGGTGAATGGCGGTGTCATTGACAGTAATAGGGACATAAAGGGCCGGAGCTGGTGAGGGGGTAAGAAAAGTTTGGTTGGGTCGTGGTGAGTTAGAGCTGATGATGGGCCACCCGGGTGGAGCAGCTGGGCTGGAGCTCTGGGATCGGGTCTCAACTGCAGATCAAGATTTGTGAGTGGTAGGTTTTGAGGTGGAAATGAAAGATGTGAAGGCCAAGAATGTTAGTGCTGTGAGGGCAGGAAGGGTCTTGGAGCCCCAGGTCTAAGAACAGTGCCTGGCACAAAGTAGGTTCTTACTTATTTACCTATATTTTTTAAGAGATAGAGGTCTTGCTCTGTTGCCCAGGTTGGAGTGCAGTGGTGCAGTCACAGCTCACTGCAGCCTCCAATTCCTAGGCTTGATCAAACGATCCTCCCACCTCAGCCTCCCTAGTAGCTGGGACTACAGGCATGGGCCACCAGCCTGGCATATATATATTTATTTATTTTTGAGATGGAGTCTCATTCTGTCACCCAGGTTAGAGTGCAATGGTGCAATCTCGGCTAACTGCAACCTCCCTCTCCCAGGTTCAAGTGATTCTCCTGCCTCAGCCTCCTGAGTAGCTGTGCTTACAGGTGCCCGCCACCACACCTGGCTAATTTTTGTATTTTTAGTAGAGATGGGGTTTCACCATGTTGGCCAAGTTGGTCTCGAACTCCTGACCTCAGGTGATCTACCCTCCTCGGCCTCCCAAAGTGCTGGGATTACAGGTGTGAGCCACCGTGCCTGGCCTAATTTTTATTTTTATTTTTTTGTTTTTAGAGACAGGGACTCACTGTGTTTCCCAGGCTTGTCTTAAACTCCTGGCCTTAAGCAATCCCCCTGCCTTTGCCTCCATGTGTATCTGCGGTTATAGGCGTGAGCTAGGCCCTCAGTAACTGTTGAAGTGGAAAGGAAATCAAGGAAAGAGAAAGACAACTAGTCCTGGGGCCATGGACAGGAAGGGCGGGGTCTGAGGCAAAGCTGTTCTGAGACTCACAGGGATGTCAGTTTCCTCTGGAAACATTTGCTTTTAACCACCAGGGAATCCTTCCTGAAACATTTGCTTGAGACATCATCTTTTTTTTTTTTTTTTTTTTTTTTTTGAGGTGGGATCTTGCTCTGTTGCCGAGGTTGGAGTGCAGTGGTATGATCACGGCTCACTGCAGCCTCAACCTCCTGAACTCAAGCGATCCTCCCACCTCAGCCTCCCAAGCAGCTGGAACTACAGGTGTGCACCACCGTGCCCAGCTAATTAATTATTAGTATTATTATTATTTTTGTAAAGATGAAGTCTTGCTATGTTGCCCAGGCTGGTCTCAAACTCCTGAACTCAAGCAATCCTCCTGCCTCAGCCTCCCAAAGTGCTGGGATTACAGATGTGAGCCACTGTGCCTGGTCAAGACAGACACCCATCTCTTAAACTGGGACCACTTAACCAGCCCAACCATTTGATTTGGCTCAAGAGCTCAAGTTCAGAGACAGGTCCCTGCCATCGTCCGCTGGTGCATCAGGCATCATCTCACATTTAGTTGCCCTTTTACACAGGTTACCTTGACCTTGAGTTGTCTTGTTTCACCTTGTGGAAGGGAGAGAAGGTGTGTTTTCACATGACTCTTGAAGTTGGGACTTGTGGTAGATGTTCATCAATATTCGAGTCCTTCTTTACTATCTCACAGAAGAATGAAGAGGAGCTGCAGGACAAGCTCCAACATCTCTTTTCCATCTTCGTCCACTCCTGCCATGGGTGTGCAGAGGACGCACAGAGTGGGAGATCCTCCGCTCACCCTCCCCGTGGCCCAGTGCACTCCTGTTCTGGATATGCATGAAGCCCACTGTCTTGGAAGCAGCAGTGCCCATGTCCCCATCATTCTTCCATCAAGTCTGGAATAGACTTTTTTTTTTTTTTTTTTTTTTTTTTGAGAAGGAGCCTTGCTTTGTTGCCCAGGCTGAAGTGCAGTGGCGCGATCTCGGCTCACTGCAACCTCCACCTCCCCGGTTCAAGCAATTCTCCTGCCTCAGCCTCCTGAGTAGCTGGGATTACAGGTGTCTGCCACCATGCCCGGATAATTTTTGTGTTTTTAGTAGAGACGAGGTTGGTCTTGAACTCCTGACCTAAGGTAATCCGCCCGCCTCAGCCTCCCAGAGTGCTGGGATTCCAGGTGTGAGCCACCTCGCCCGGCGGGAATGGACATTTTTAAGGTGAGTTTGATTTCAACAAAGTCATCCTTTCTCAAGTTTAAGTTTTGCTTCAGGTGTTTTAAGTCAGTGTCAATGGTTGGAAACTATTGGATAGAGGAGATCTGGGAACTTAGACTGCACATGAATGCTTAGGGAAATAATTCTCCTTTGTCTATGCTTTTGCTGTAAGCTGTGCTCTTTTGTGTTTAACCTTGTCATATACAACATGGACTCTCTGCCAAGGGCCTCTTGGTGATCTGCAAAGCTTTCTCAGATGGCTGTCTCTGAGGGCCTGGTCCCTCCTTTAGCTTGTCAAAGGACACAGAGATGGGTCACTGGAGCTGGCTGTCCTCGGGGTACAATCCAGCCCCTCAGCTAAGGCATTTGTATCACTGCCCTCGGGTGGAGCTCAATAGTGACCCCATGGTTAGGCCATCTGGAAACAGGCTGCTGACACCCAGGACTTCTCTGCTGCCAGGAGGAACGAGGCAGGAGGATGTGTCCCTGCACCCAGGCTGCCCTCCCAGCCTTGTGGAATGCAGCCCCCGGTCAGAGAGGCGGCCCAACTGTTGCTGACACGTATGGGAATCCAGAGGCCGGGCTCCCCTTCATACTGCCAGGGCCCCATGCAGACCTGAGCTGACTCATCACATGCCAGACTGGACAGAGTGCTCACATGGGCCGCTTGCCGGACCCTCTGACGCCTTTATGAAGCAGGTGTTTTCACCATGGCCACACCCAATGCTAGCAAGTGCCTGTGATGGTTAATTTTATGTGTCAGCGTGGCTAGGCTCTGGTGCCCAGTTGTTGGTCAAACATTGTTCTAGATGTTGCTACGAGGGTGTTTTTTTGAATGAGAGTAACATTTAAATAAGTAGACTCTGAGTAAAGCAGATTACCCCCCACAATGTGGGTGGGCCTCACCCAATCAGTTGAAGACCTTAAGAGAAAAGACTGAGGTCCCCTGAGGAGGAATGAATTCGTCTCTAGACCACCTTAGGATTTAAGGCCACAATATCAACTTCTGCTAGAACTTCCAGCCTCCTGGCCTGCCCTGCAGATTTCAGACTTGCCTGACCGGATCATTGCGTGAGCTGGTTCCTTAAAGCCTCTCCCGCTGTTTTTCTGGAAAACTTGACTACTACAGCGCCTGAAGTGGGACTGGATTACCCCATTCTGCCTTCCAGCTGCTGGCAGTGTGTGTATTTGCCTGGAAGGGTGATCCAGGGCTTGATCTGGCAAAGCACTGGGGATGGAAAGTCCGGTGACTCTCGTGGCCTTGCCTGGTGAGGGGCACCCCTGGGGCGAACCCCATTTCCTACTGATTCCACGTCAGCACTGCTTTTCCTGCTGGGAGAAATCAAATCAAGCTGGTTGCCATGGCTCACGCCTGTAATCCCAGCACTTTCAGAGGCCAAGGCAGGTGGACCACCTGAGGTCAGGAATTTAAGACTAGCCTGGCCATCGTGACGAAACCCTGTCTCTACTAAAAATACAAAAAAAAAAAAAAAAAAATAGCTTGGTGTGGTGACAGGCACCTGTAATTCTAGCTACTCAGGAGACTGAGGCAGGAGAATCATTTGAACCCGGAAGGCGGAGTCTGCAGTGAGCCGAGATCGCGCCACTGCACTCCAGCCTGGGCAACAGAGAGAGTATCTCAAAGAAAAAAAAAATGTTCCTGCCATCTAGGCATGAACTGTCTGCTGAAGTCCCTCGAATCTCCTGCCTTGCCCTGGGTGGAGACCTGTTTTTATTTTGTTATTTCTGTCTATAAAAGCAGCTAGGTTACTATATCTTTCCTTTTTATTGAAATTTGAAAAGCTGCACACCACTTATAAAACTTATAATGTGTGAGCCACGTTATAATGGAACAGGCAGGTGCCTCCAGAGGAGACACACAGGGCGGCATGTGTCTGCGTGATGTGTGTCATCAGAATACACGTGTGGGTTTGTGTCTAGCTCCCTTCATCGCCATGGTGCCAATAATGATTGTGACTATCTGTGAGCCATGCATTCTTTCCTAACGCAGCACATGCTACGCAGGGCCTCCTCTGTGCCAGGCACCACACTGGGTTCTGGGGACCCAACAGGGAACAAGACACAGTCCCTGCCCGCAGGGGAATGTGCAGCCTAAGTGTCATCCCTGAGACTGGGTTCGAAGGGAAGTGAGGAGCGTAGAACTGGGGCCTGCAGCCTCTTTACTACTTAGCTATTTATCATTACAACGGGGCTCTGTGAACCTAGTAATATTTTCTGTTTGAGTCAAAGACATTAGCATTTTTTAGAGCCAGCCAGTCGGAAGTGGGCTCTCCAACCTTCCCTCCACAGCCTGTCTGTGCATCTCACCGTGGCACCTTCACTTCTGCCCCTCCCATGTGATTTTGTAGATGTGGGGCCCACAAGCTGAGCTTCGTCCTCACCCACACCTGGGACTGGGTCCCAGCCACACCGTTTCTAGCCGTGTGATCTTGGCCTCATGACTTAGCCTCTCTCAGCTTCCCTTTCCTCATCTATAATACTAATTCAGGGGAAAATAATAGTACTGTACTTTGACTGGTGGGGCTGTTAGGGAAATTAGTGAGATGATACATACCACAGTCCCTTGCATAAGTGCCAAATGAATGTTACCTGCCGCAGTCCCTTGCAAAAGTGCTAAATAAATGTTAACTTCCTTTTTTAAATTTTTTTTTTTTTTTTTTGAGACCAGGTCTTTCTCTGTCGCCCGAGCTGGAGTGCAGTGGCGTGATCTTGGCTCACTTTGCCTCCCTGGTTCGAATGATTCTCCTGCCTCAGCCTCCTGAGTAGCTGGGATTACATGCGCCTGCCACCACACCCAGCTAATTTTTGTATTTTTAGTAGAGACAGGGTTTTACCATGTTGGCCAGGCTGGTCTCAAATGTCTGACCTCAGGTGATCGGCCTGCCTCGGCCTCCCAAAGTGCTGCGATTACAGGTGTGAGCCACTGTGCCCAGCCATAAATGTTAACTTCTATAATATTATTTTTGTTATTGTTACTTATCTCCTTACTTATGTATTTTTCATTATTCAAGGGCAAGGACCATTTTCCCCCTTCTCCTCTTACCCTCCTCCTTATTCTCAATAGACTTACGGCAAATTTCAGCAAGTTGATGAGAAAAATAGAGGGAAAATAAAGATATAAACATAACATGGAGCCAGTAGAGACTAATACAGAAAGTACGTCCTTACTTTAGTGGGTCACAGGATTGGCTCTGAGCTTCCTAGCACCCAATGAGATAAAAGAAACTGAATTAGTTACATAATGTAACACTGTTGTCCATGAAATAAAACAAGCCAATATCTCAGGAGAAATACACCTGGGCAGCATTCTTTTTTTTCTTCTTACTTCCTTCTTGACTTTGTGATTCATTTTGCTGAAGGGAAGACCATTTGTGGGAAAGTGTTTCTGAATGTGATGGGAGTTCTGGCCCTTGGTAGAGGCCCACCCCTCCCTGTCTTCAGCTGATCTGTTAGTAATAGAGAAGATCTAGTTCCTGTCCCAGAGAACTAATCTTGCAATAGGGCTGTGTTTTTGAAACCAAAAGCGTCATACAGATAACAAAGGAGATGTGTCTCACTGTGGTTAGTCTATTTTGTAGCAACACTTGTTTCCTCTCTTTTGCAATTTCAGGTTCCGTCTGACTTGATCTAAACAAGAATGTGCAAGTCCAGTGCTCAGGCTGATATAACCACTGTCTGGGCCCTGAGTTGATTTGAATTTCCACTTCCAGTCTGTGGTGCAACGTATGTAACATAGCAATCAGTAAGGCTTTATCAAGCACTTTCTTTGTGCAAGGCCCCTGTCCCAGGCTCTCCCTGGGAACCCTGCTTCCACCTGGCAGTAATGGGGGTCAAGAAGGAGGGGCAGGTAACCCTGGTTTTGAGAACTCAGGAGGGAGCTTGCAAACTCAGGAAGCTAGAGAGGCCTGGAAACTTCGTGGTGGAGGTAGGACTTGAAGGATGAGTGGGATAGGAAGGAGAAGAGGCTGCACATGATGACAAGGACTCCAGCTGGCATGGTCCAGTGGTGTTCAGACACCAGAAGAGCCTGACTTGCTTGGAGTGGAGGGGAGGAGGGAGAGAGGGTGTGGATGTCAGGATGTCCTGGAGCCCAAGGCTGCTACAGCTGCTCCCTGCTCCCCACATCAGCTACCTGACATGGGAGTCGGGGAAGTCCTTGCTCCTCCTGTTGCTACCCCTCAGGGGATCCTTGGGAAGAATCCAATATGAGACTCTTTTTTTTTTTTTTTTTTTGTGAGACGCAGTCTCGCCCTGTTACCCAGGCTGGAGTGCAATGGCACGGTCTTGGCTCACTGCAACCTCCGCCTCCTGAGTTCAAGTGATTCTCCTGCCTCAGCCTCCTGAGTAGCTGGGATTACAGGCATGCGCCACCTCGCCCACCTAATTTTTGTATTTTTAGTACAGATGGGATTTCATCATGTTGGCCAGGCTGGTCTTGAACTCCTGACCTCAAGTGTTCCACCCACCTTGGCCTCCCAAAGTGCTGGGATTCCAAGTATGAGCCAATGTGCCCAGCCCAACATGGGACTCTTTGAAACAATTTGCTACTTAGGGATTTATGAACTTTTAAATATATATCATCTGGCCAGGTGTGGTGGTTCACATGTGTAATCCCAGCACTTCTGGAGCTAAGACGGGAGGATCACTTGAGCCCAGGAGTTCGAGCTCAGCCTGGGCAATAGCTGCTAAGTATGGTGAAACGACATCTCTGCAAAAAATACAAAAATTAGACAGGTGTGGCAGTGCATGCCTGTAGACCCAGCTTCTCAAGAGGCTAAGATAGGAGGATCGCTTAAGCCTGGGAGGCAGAGGTTGCACTGAGCTGCAATTGTACCACTGCACTCCATCCTGGGTGACAGCGAGACTCTGCCTCAAAAAAAAAAAAAATCATCTCTAAGTGAGTGTGGCTAGTGGTCAACATTCACATTTCTGTCCAAAGGAAATTACTAGATCCCAGCTGCTGGCTTTGTAGAAAAGCTGCAGGTCAGCATTGCATTCCAGGTTTGCTGGTAGAACTAGACCATGACCTTCACTTGGGATCATGTCAAGATTCTAAAACTGGTTGCAGAAATATTTCTTTTTCCATCCATTGAAGAAAATAACTCTACAGTGGTTATCTTTATTTTGGCATCTTGGGAGAAACTTAAGGAAGAATGTTGACCCAAAATGTGCTGGTATCTGAAACATTTGGTTACTCTTCAAACCACTAGACCACATGTCCCTGATAGATGGTGGGGCCACTGAGGAGGAGGCTGGGGGCAAGGGGAACAGAGGGTGGGCCTGGAGGGCCGCCATCTGTGAGGACAAGAGCAGGACTCTTGCATCTGTGAATTGTTTAATCTCATCTCTCTATTCTGCATATAAGGGGATGGAGACTCAAGAATTTAAAATTTACCCAAGGTCACAGAGCTAGAAAGTGGCAGGAGTCTGGCTTCAAAATTCAGATGACTGCAAAGCCCAGTTCCCCCTCAGCCAGTTCACCTTCCTTAGAGAACAACCAAACCCACACCCAAAGGTGAACACAAGCTGAATCACCAGGACTCAGCAGCAGCAGAGGCTTCCCGGGTCCTTTCCCTAGAGATTCAGGCTAGTGGCTCTGGGGCCCAGGCACTTGGGTTTCCACCCTCTCCCCTCTCCCCAGGTGACTCTCAGGACCAGCCAGATCCTGGGACCACCTTGTAAAGAGCCTTCACTCTAGGTCCCTAGAGACCTAGATGGAGCTTCACTCTTGTTGCCCAAGCTGGAGTGCAATGGCTCACTGCACCCTCCGTGTCCCAGGTTCAAGTGTCTCCGTGTCCCATGCCTCAACCTCTCAAACAATTGGGATTACAGGTGCCCAGCACTACACCTGGCTAATTTTGTATTGTTAGTAGAGACGAGGTTTCTCCATGTTCATCGGACTGCTCTCAAACTCCTGACCTCAGGTGATCCACCTGCCTCAGCCTTCCAAAATGCTGGGATTACAGGCATGAGCCCTAGCACTCGGCCTGGGATAAAGGATTTCTCCTGGGAGCCTCTCTCTGAGTGGCAGGGTGGAGTCTCGGGCCAATGGTAGAGTCAGATGGGGAAGAGCAAACAAGAGGAAGTTGTGTCCTTTCTGTGGAAACTTCTTTGAGAACTGAGTAGACGGCAGCATGTGTCACTCTCGTAGGTGCAAGAAGCTGTGGAAACTGCTGCTTGCTAACTTCAGCTCCCCCACACCCTCCGCCCTCCAGCTGCTGATGTCAACAAAGAATCTTAAGGCCAGGCACGGTGGTTCATACATGTAATCCCAGCACTTTGGGATGCTGAGGCGGGCTGATCACTTGAGGTCAGGAGTTTGAGACCAGCCTGGCCAACATGGCAAAACCCCGTCTCTACTAAAAATACAAAAATTAGCCAGACATGGTGGCACACGCCTATAATTCCAGCTGCTTGGAAGGCTGAGGCAGGAGAATTGCTTGAACCTGGGAGACGGGGGTTGCAGTGAGCCAACATTGTGCCACTGCACTCAGCCTGGCGACACAACAAGACCCTGTCCCAAAAAAGAAAAAAAAAAAAAAAAGAATTTTAGCTGCCCTCCAGGGCTGGGGACAGTGAAGGGACCTGATTGAGTCCTGAGCAGGGGGCTTCAAATACAAGCTGTGCCTCGAAGCAACTGTGATCCCTTGAGTGAGACACCCTGCCCCTCCCCAGTCCACAGGCTCCTGTACTGAAAAAAATGAAGGAGCTGGAAGCAGTCTTCAGTGCATAAATCTGTACCCGCCGCAGGGGTCCTGAACGTTTTGTGTGGGGGGGCAGACCCCTTTGAAAATCTAATAAAATGATCAATCCTCTCCTGGAGAGAAAATGCAGACATCCAAATTTTGGCTGACAATTTCAGGGAAATGAATGGATTTCCCCAAGCTCATTCAGGAAGCTCTGGGGGTCACTGGCGTATGTTAAGCACTGCTGGTCTGTCCAGAAGCCTCTATGACTGCACCTTTCAGTGCTGCAGCCTCTCATCACATGAGGCCCTGAGCATGTGCGGTGTGGCAGGTGTGAACTGAGAGGTGCTATAGACATGAAGTGCACACTGGATTTTGAAGACTTAATAGGAAAGAAGAACATAAAATATCTCATGACTAATTTTTATACTAATTATATATTAAAAGATAAGTTGGGGCTGGGTGCAGTGGCTCATGCCTGTAATCTCAGCACTCTGGGAGCTGAGGTGGGCGGATCGCGAGGTCAAGAGTTCAACACCAGCCTGACCAACATGGTGAAACCCTTTCTCTACTAAAAATACAAAAATTAGCTGGGCATGGTGGCACGTGCCTGTAATCCCAACTACTCAGGAGGCTGAGGCAGGAGAATAGCTTGAACCTGGGAGGCAGAGGTTGCAATGAGCCGAGATCACACCACTGCACTCCAGCCTGGGTGATAGAGAGAGACTTAGTCTCAAAAAAAGAAAAAAAAAAAAAGAAAAAACGATAAATTGGATATTTGAGGTCAAATAAAATATTACTAAAATTAATTTCACCTGTTTCTCTTTACCTTTTAAAAGTGTGGCTAGAACATTTGAAATGCAGTATGTGACTGGCATTGTGTAGGGACTGGACCCTGCTGCTCTGTGGTGACACCCTGGAGGCGTGGCCTCACTGCTGGACCTCTCAAGTCAGTGTAGGCCCTTCATGGAAAGCCCAGCACTTCCTCTTTCTGAAAGATGTAGTTATGAGAATGGGCAGGGAAATCTTCACCAGAACAAGCTGTAAGTTGTGTTTTCCCGACAAGATCGCAAGCTCTAGCCAGACACAGTGGCGCGTGCCTAGAGTCTCAGCTGCTGGGAAGGTTGAGGCAGGAGGATTATTTGAGCCCAGCAGTCTGAGTCTGCAGTGAGCCATGACTGTGCCACTACAATCATGCATCTCAATAGAGCAAGACCCTTCATTTAAAAAAAAAAAAAAAAAAAAAAAAAAAAGCCTGGGTGCGGTGGCTCATGCCTGTAATCCCAGCATTTTGGAAGGCCGAAGTGGGCGGATCACAAGGTCAAGATATCGAGACCATCCTGGCCAACATGGTGAAACCCTGTCTCTACTAAAAATACAAAAATTAGCTGGGCATGGTGGCACATGCCTGTAGTCCCAGCTACTTGGGAGGCTGAGGCCAGAGAATCACTTGAACCCAGGAGGTGGAGGTTGCAGTGAGCCGAGATCGCACCACTGCACTCCAGCGTGGTGACAGAGCAAGACTCTGTTTCAAAAAAAAAAAAGGTTGAAAGCTCCTAGCCGGATATAGTGGTGCACACCTCTAATCCCAGCTACTTGGGAGGCTGAGGCCAGAGGATCGCTTGAGTCTAGGAGTTGGAGTCTAGCCTGGGGAACATAACAGGACCCCCATCTCTTAAAAAAAATTGGAGGTGGGGACACCAGGGGCAGTGGCTCATGACTGTAATCCTAGCACTTTGGGAGGCTGAGGTGGGTGGATCATGAGGTCGAGAGATCGAGACCATATTGGCTAACACAGTGAAACCCCGTATCTACTAAAAATAAAATAAAAAATAAATTAGCTGGGCGTGGTGCCACGTGCCTGTAGTCCCAGCTACTCGGGAGGCTGAGGCAGGGGAATCACTTGAACCTGGGAAGCGAGGTTGTGGTGAGCTGAGATCACATTACTGCACTCCCACCTGGGCTACAGAGTGAGACGCCGTCTCAAAAAAAAAGGCACTTTTCGGACAAAGGCATATGTAATGTGTAAGGCTTCTGGGTCCTTTCCAGGGATACGCACCCAGCAGATGGAGTGAGCCATCTTTGGCCACTTATGGGCCTGGAGCTCCAGGTAACATTGCTGTATTATTTTCCTGGGGCTGAGCCAACAAAGTGCCACAAACTGGGTGGCTTACAGTGACATCCCTCACAGTTCTGGAGGCGAGAAGTCTGAAATCAAATTGCTGGCAGGGCCAAGCTGCTGCTGCAGGCTCTGGGGGAGGCGCGTCCTTCCCTCCTCCTGGCTTCTTGTGTTGCCGGCAATCTTTGGTGCTCCTCGGCTTGCGGAAGCACTGCACTGATCTTGGGCCCTGCGGTCACATGGTGTCCTCCCTCTGTCTCACATCCTCTTCCTTCTGTGTTCAAATTTCCCTTGCTAACAGGTCATCAGCTATTGGATTAGGGCCCATCCTCATCCATTATTATCTCATTTTAACTTGATGACATCTGCAAATAGCCTATTTCCGAATAAGGTCACATTCTGAGGTTCCAGTACACATGAATTTTGGGAGGGACAGTGTTCAATCCAGTATGATTGATGAGTATATTTTGTGAGAAAGATATTTCCAAAGAGTCTGGGTAGAGCTTAGGTAATTTCTCCAGAATCTTCTAACCCCAAATAGGGACAGAACAGAGTGCTTATGTGTGCCAGGCAATGGTCTTGATGCCAGGGACACGATGATGGACATGAACAGTCTTTGCCTCCATGGAGCTCACATCCTAGTGATGGAGGCGGACAATCAATACATGGACATCTGTCAGTACGTAATATGACGTTGGGTTGCGTCAGCAGAGTAGGGGCATGGAGAGGAACACGCCGGTAGAGGTGGTGGGTTATTTTAGATAGGAAAGAACGGCAGGGAAGACCACTGTCACCTGTGAGGTGACATTGAATCGCAGAAGTATCTGGGTTAGTGATTCAGTGACGAGAAAAAGCGCCAAGCCCCTGAGGCAGGAATATGATTGGTAAGTTCAAAGCACAAGGAAAGGGACAGACGATGTATCTCACCCACCACGGCCTGGGCTGGGAGCTGGGTATCGGGCCCCTAGGCCCAGAGCTGCTGGTCTGGAGTGGGGAAGTTGGTGGAGAGGAGCTTTCTCCAGCTTCTGGTCAAGGGTTTCACTTCCGTCAGCCGTGCTTCCTCCATTGTTCAGCTGGGGTGGAGGCCGGTTACCCCTGGCTCTGGGTAGAGCAGTCCAATGCCATTGTCATTGTCTTTTCGAGACAATAAGAACAGAATTTGGTCTTTTTTTTGCTGCTGGCTTTAAACCTCAAGGTCCTAAAGCCCCTTCTCTCACTTCTTTGTTTACCTCAGGATGTGCCTGAGGCTTTTCACTCTGCCTCCGCTTTCACCACTGCCTGGTGGCTGGTGCGTGGGCTTCTTACCTGGCTCCCTCCTTCACCTCCTGCAAATCTTCCTTCTTGGATGAGCACCCAGACCACCTTACTGAAGGAGCATACACTCCTCTCCCAGTCGCCTCTGTACCTTGCTCCTTTCCCCCATGGCATGCTGTAGAATTTCCTTAGGCATTATGTGTTGTTCGGGGTCTCTGTCACCTTCACGGCCATCTACTAGATTGTAAGCTCCATGAGGGCAAAGATGGGTACCTTTTGTTCATGGATATAGCCCAAGCACCTACAGCAATGCCTGCCACAAAGTAGGTACTGAGAAAGTATTTGTGGACTGAAATGAATAAACAAGTGAATGGGTTGTGCGGTAGAATCCTCAGTGGCTGAACTGGAAGAGCTCGGCACAGGAATTCCCCTGAGCTGCCCCTACGAAAGAACTGAGCTGCCCCTACGAAAGAGTCGAGTGGGAGGTGAACTGGACACAGAGCTTGCCCTCAGGAAATGCACATGAATTGGGGGTGGAGTGGGCAGTGCCACCTCCTTGCACAACTCCAGGCGGTGTCATTTTCATAGAACACAGTATCGGTGGTGTTCCTGGAGTGCTGCCTGGCCTGGGGTTGAGGGAGTTGATGAGAGACTGTGGCTGGACCACGGCGTGGGGCTCAGGAGACAGAGTGCAGGTGTGACAGCTCGAAGAGCCCAACCCAAGAAAGAACATCACCAGCCCCAGGCCAGGAGGGGTGTGGGTGGAGGAGGGGCGCCATGGTCAACACAGAGATCCAACACACACACTCCCAGCACCATCTCTGGTGCTCTCTGTGCCCAGCACAAGGCCTGGCCAAGCCAGTAGGTGAAGTCGCCCAAGGCGCCCGGTAGATGAAGTCTTTTGTTGTTGTTGTTGTTTTGAGACAGGGTCTTGCTCTGCCCCCCAGGGTGGAGTGCAGCGATGCAAACAGGGCTCACTGAAGCCTCGATCTCCCAGGCTCAAGCGATCCTCCCACCTCAGCCTCCTGAGTCTCTGGAACAACAGCCATGGGCCACTACGCCCAGCTAATTTTTAAATATTTTTTTATAGAGACAGGATTTCACCATCTTGCCCACGCTGGTCTTGAACTCCTGGGCTCAAGCAATTCTCCCACCTCAGCCTCCCAAATTTCTGGGATTACAGGCATGAGCCACTGTGCTGGGCCTAGGAGGTGAAGTCTTGATGAGGGGCTATGATGCTCTGGCTTGGGAGCAGAGCTGAGGTTTGCTCTAGCACCCGGCCCTGTTGTCCAGTGGGGCTCGCTCCTCTTGACTCTGTTCCGCTTGCCATTGGCTCTTCACTTTGCTGCCTGGTAGAATCTAAAATCCCCTGGGGAATTTTAGAAAACATGGGATGTGGGTGGGGGCACATCCTCGGGGATTTCCATTCAGGTGGTGAGGCGCGAGACTGGGCATCCCTCACCATGTGATACTTGTGTTAGCCAGGCTTGAGAACCCCTGCTCTAGAAGCTGTCCCGGTGATGTGGAAGGACCCAGGTAAAAGATTCATAACCCTGTAGTGTTATCCACACAACTGGTGGATTTGGTCGCTTGGTGGGTATCAGTTCAATGACCTCCACCATGCAGGATGTAGCAAGGGGATTTTATGACTTGTAACAAGTCCCAAAGCTGCACCTCCCTGAGCCGACGACTGGGTCAGGTTTTACAAGCATAGGGTAATGATCCGACTGGATCCTGCCATGGGTTGATGCCAAAGGTCGAGCCGATTAGATCCTGGATCCCGCCATGCAGTGCCTGCTTCTTTTTTTTTTCTTTTTGAGAGGGAGTCTCACTCTGTCACCCAGGTTGGAGTGCAGTGGCATGATCTCAGCTCACTGCAACTTCCACCCACCAAGCTCAAGCGATTTTTTTTTCTTTTTGAGATGGAGCCTTGCTTTGTCACCCAGGCTGGAGTGCAGTGGAGTGATCTTAGCTCCCTGCAAGCTCCTCCTCCTGGGTTCACGCCATTCTCCTGCCTCAGCCTCCCAAGTAGCTGGGGCTACAAGCGCCTGCCACCACGCCCGGCTAATTTTTTGTATTTTTAGTAGAGATGGGGTTTCACCGTGTTAGCCAGGATGGTCTTGATCCCCTGACCTCGTGATCTGCCCACCTCGGCCTCCCAAAGTGCTGGGATTACAGGCGTGAGTCACCGCGCCCAGCCTCAAGCGATTCTTGTGCTTCAGCTAGCTAGCTGGGATTACAGACATGCACCACCACACCTGGCTACTTTTTGTATTTTCAGTAGAGACAGGGTTTCGTCATGTGAGACAAGCTGGTCTCGAACTCCTGTCCTCATGTGATCTGCCCACATCAGCCTCCCGAAGTGCTGGGATTACAGGCGTGAGCCACCGCGCCCGGCCCCGTGTCTGATTCTTCATTCAGCCCCACTTGGGTTCCCCTGTGGCTGCTTGGTTCATCTGGGCATACTCAGGTTATGTGACCCGAGGGTCCAAGGCAACTGGGAAACAACTCACATCTTTGTTACGTAACAGCTGAACCAGACTGGTCTGATGCAGTTACAGTGGCTCCACAGAGAGCATTCAGAGGAATTGATGAACTCGAATGGGAATAAATGACAACTTAATTTTCATGAACCTCCAGCTGATATTGAGTGTTTTTTTCCGTTATGAATGTAAATGTCAAACCACAGCAGTATCAACAGTACCTGTGAGTTTGTCACCCGTAGAAATCAGATCTTTTCATGTCATTTTACGGTTGTTGTGGGTATCTTGAAATATCATTTAAGCTCATCTGCACTTAAAAAGTAAAGTGATTATTAGATTTCTCCTAGATTTTGTTATTTAATGCATTAATGAAGATGAACATATATCACAATTTTTACAATATTTTGGCTACTGGCATTCAACATAATTGTTTCAATAGAAATCGTATGTGCCTTAGATTTTTTTGTTTGTTTGTTTTGCTTTGTTTTTTGAGATGGAGTCTCGCTGTCGCCCAGGCTGGAGAGCAGTGGCGCTATCTCAGCTCACTGCAAGCTCCCGGGTTCACGCCATTCTCCTGCCTCAGCCTCCCGATAGCTGGGACTACAGGTGCCCACCACCATGCCGGCTAATTGTTTGTATTTTTAGTAGAGACGGGGTTTCACCATGTTAGCCAGGCTGGTCTCAATCTCCTGATCTCATGATCCGCCTGCCTTGGCCTCCCAAAGTGCTGGGATTACAGGCGTGAGCCACCACGCCCGGCCGTCTTAGATGTATTTTAAGACAGCATTCTGAGAAGGGGGTCTGTAGGCTTCCCAGATGGCCAAAGGGAACCCTGAGCAAAGCAAAGATCTTCAGAAGGTAAAGAACATTCAGCGGAGGCTCCTTGTGGTTCTCAGAGGAGGTAGATTGGTGTGTAGTGGACACAGTAACTCCCTCTCTCTTCCTGTGTGGCCTGCAGGCAAAGGTCACGCTGCTCATGGTCAGGGCTGTCTCACCTCCCTTTGGGGTGAGAGCACCCCTCACTCACTCGTTTCTCATTTTTTGGCAGAAGTGCCCCTTGGCCTCCCATGGCAGCCCTGGGGGAGGGCAATGGGACTTTTTTCCACCCTTGTTAACCCAGTGGGGAGGGAGCAACCCAAACAGTGAGGGAATGAGAAGAGCTTGGACTGGAGGAGAGCAGTCGTTCCCTGAGCCTCGACAGGTAGATGCTGACCGCCAGCTCCTTGCTGCCCCTCACAATCCCTTCCTGCCCTGATGGTCAGTGTTCCTGCCAGAGGAAGGACTGGGAGACCCACTGACGCCTGCTGGTGCTCCTTTAAAGCCCTTCTGCAGCCAGCAAACACTTGGCCCTGCGGACACCCCTGTGATCCAAGCCTGACCCAGGCACAGTCTCCACCTTCAGGGAGCTCACAGTCTGGCCAACGGATCTGAGCCAAGAACTCAGAGTAGGAAGAGGTTTGCAGCTGGGGCCTGGTACAGGTGTGTAGAGCAAACCAGAAACAAATGGGTTAATTTCCGATGATGCTTCTACTCTCACACGAACCCTGGGTTGTCTGGTGCATGGCTGAGCTGAGTCTTAAAGGCTAGAGTCTTAGTTGCCCAGCCCACAGCAGTGCCCTTTGGCTCCACCTGCCCCTGTGGGTGGGCACACATGCTGTGTGGGGCATGCACTACAGGGACCAGTTGGCGAGAGGTGGTGGTGTCACCACAGGGGAACTTGACCTCCTGGCCCAGCAACCTAAAACAGCGGTTGATTAGAGCAAAAAGAATAATAGTTGGCCGGGCTCGGTGGCTCAAGCCTGTAATCCCAGCACTTTGGGAGGCCGAGATGGACGGAACACGAGGTCAGGAGATTGAGACCATCCTGGCTAACACGGTGAAACCCCGTCTCTACTAAAAAATACAAAAAACTAGCTGGGTGTGGTGGCGGGCGCCTGTAGTCCCAGCTACTCGGGAGGTTGAGGCAGGAGAATGGCGTAAACCAGGAGGCGGAGCTTGCAATGAGCTGAGATCTGGCCACTGCACTCCAGCCTGGGTGACAGAGCGAGACTCCGTCTCAAAAAAAAAAAAAAAAAAAAAAGGAATAATAGTTGTGGGTGGCTGGAGCCCTGGCCGTCTGAGGAGATGTCTGAGCTATGAGTGAGGGATGCCTGCAGTAAACGACAGACCCAGGAAGTGGGCTGCCATGCTGCTCGGAGCCACAGAACAGGGCCCTTAGACTGAATCTTTTTTCCCTTGGAGTCCGGAAACTCTTTTAGCCCTCTGGTGAAAGCTGCAGAGCCATCTCCCCAGGAAAATGCACATGTGTCATCCAAATTCTGTACCCCTTTGTAGAGGTTCTCTTCCCCATGTTTGGAGGAGGAAGAGGCAAAGTTACAGAGGTGGACGAATTTCCCACGATTGATGGCTTAGCAGCAGGGGGCAGCAGAGCCAGGACCTCAGGTCCCTGGCAGGTTTAGTGTGCCACGCTTTCCCTTCCCCTCATTGTCTCCCTGGAGAGGAGGAAGTGGGATGGGGCCGGGGGGAGCCTGCATGCACTTCAACAGTTCCACACCATGCCGGGGGAAACTAACTGGTAGATAAATAAACACGCGACAGCGCAAGTACAAAAGGCGGCAGAGGCCTTGGGTCCATCCCAGTTCTCATCCTCTCCCTGACTTATTGATTCCAGTGCAAAAGACCAGCATCTCTTCTCCCTGAGGCCTAACCTGTGACCTCCTCCTCCTGGGGAAGGTAAAAAGACTTGTCTTCTGGCCTCTACTCTAAGACTTCCCTTTTCAAGCAATGGAAGCGTTCAGAATTTCAACAAGAACCAACCAGTGACCCTACAGTGCCTGTCCTCGCTGAAATCTGAAAGAAAAGTGGTCAGAGTCATTTGTGCCCAGGCTTCCTGGAAGTGATGTCTTCTCAGCGTGAGTGGAGCAGCCAGGACAGACTCTTCTCCCCAACTCCTCTTGGCTTTAGAGGAGAGACTGCTGGTGACAAAAGGAACCTACTGGAAATAAGTGGAGGATCACCCACAATCTCCCAGCTGCCTCCACCTACAGATAAGGAGGAAAGGGTGGGGAACGTGCTTCTAGTGAGCTGTATCCGAGCCCGGACTCAGGGTTGATCCCCATCCCCAAAGGGCTCAGAAGTGATTCAGGCTGGAGGCATCCTAGGTTGAGGTTCAAGAGAGATATGCCCAGGAGTCCTGAATTTTCTGAGTTGGTATTCATTTCATATATGTGATTACCCTTTTGTTGTTGGGTCTTGGTTACTGATTTGAAAAAATTTGTCATTATTAAGGGTCTAGGGCACAGTCCTGGGGTGCCTGGTGTGGGCAGGAGTTAGTGGCTTCCTTGCGAGTATATGGCTTTGAGAGTTCTGTCCCCAGCCTTCCCTCTTGGGACTACACTGGTTTCTGTTAATATCACTTCACTGTGGACTTCACTATCAGTCTTCTCTGTTTTCTGTTTTCCTTCTTACCCAACTTTAGCAACCACCAAAGGGATGCCAACTCCTCATACCTGCCTCCAACCAGTTTTTATTTCATGGCCAAATTTTACTAATTTGGAGCAAACACACAGACTGAGTATTGAAGAGTTTGTTCTTTTAAGTTTTCTTAAGTCATTAAGAAATACTCCCCAGCCAGGCATGGTGGCTAATACTTGTAATCCTAGCACTTTGGGAGGCTGAGGCAGGAGGATCGCTGGAGCCCAGGAGTTTGAGACCAGCCCGGGCAGCCTGTCAAAAACTCAACTCTACCAAAAAAAAAAAAAAAAGAAAAAAAAAATTAGCTGGGCGTGGTGGTGCATACCTGTAGTCTCAGCTATTTGGGAGGCTGAGGTGGGAGGATCACTTGAGTCCTGGGACCGTGATTGTGCCCCTGCACTCACTCCAGCATGGGGAACAGAATGAGACCCTGTCTCAAAAAAATAAAAAATAAAATAAAGAAACCCCACCTTGGCCGGGCGCAGTGGCTCACGCTTGTAATCCCAGCACTTTGGGAGGCTGAGGCAGGTGGATCACAAGTTCAAGAGTTTGAGACCAGCCTGGCCAACATAGTGAAACCCAACTCTACTAAAAAATTAAAATAAATAATAGCCGGGCATGGTGGTTCACACCTGTAAACCTAGCACTTTGGGAGGCCAGGGTAGGTGGATCACCTGGGGTCAGGAGTTCAAGACCAGCCTGGTCAACATGGCGAAACCCCATCTCTACTAAAACATACAAAAATTAACTGGGCATGGTGGCAGGCACCTGTAATCCCAGCTACTCAGAAGGCTGAGGCAGGAGAATCACTTGAACCTGGGAGGCAGAGGTTATAGTGAGCCAAGATTGTGCTACTGCACTCCAGCCTGGATGACAGAGCAAGACATCTCAAAAAAAAAAAAAAAAAAAAAAGCCCCATTTTGATCTTCTTTGCACAATTCATTCGCCTTATCTGAGGAGTATGCTAAATAAAGGTAAATTTCAGCTGCGTCCCTGCCAAGAGGAGCAAGAATTTCCTGAGTCTTGGGTTATATCTGGGGACTCCTTTTGTACATAATTCTCCTGGTTTATAAGTGCCTCTGAAATAAAAAATAAAGATGAAGTGGGAGCTGCCACCACCTATTTTCTTTTTATTATTACTATTATCGTTATTATTATGTTTGAGACAGGGTCTCACTCTGTCACCCATGTTGGAGTACAGTGGCATGACCATAGCTCACTGCAGCCTGGAATTCCTAGGCTCAAGTGATCCTCCCGCGTTGGCCTTCTAAAGTGTTGGCATTACAAGTGTGAGCCACTGGGCCCAGCCCCATGGCCTCTTTTTTTTTTTTTTTTTTTTTTTTTTTTGTGAGACAGAGTCTCTTGTTGCCCAGGCTGGAGTGCAATGGTGCGATCTCGGCTCACTGCAACCTCCGCCTCCTGGTTTCAAGCGATTCTCCCGCCTCAACCTCCCAAGTAGCAGAGATTACAGGCACCTGCCACTAGGTCCAGCTAACTTTTTTGTATTTTAGTAGAGACAGGGCTTCACCATGTTGGTCAAACTGGTCTCGAACTCCTGACCTCAGGTGATCCTCCCACCTCAGTCTCCCAAAGTGCTGGGATTACAGGCGTGAGCGACGGCGCCCAGCCCCATGGCCTTTTTTTAATACCCAAGAAATCCACCATGCCTCTTGAAATTGCCACAGAAAGAAAATGGAAAGCCACTTTTAAAAATAAAAAGGCTCGGGCTGGGCTCGGTGTCTCATGCCTGTAATCTTAGCATTTTTGGAGTCCGAGGCGGGCGGATCACGAGGTCAGGAGATTGAGACCATTTTGGCTAACACGGTGAAACCCTGTCTCTACTAAAAATACAAAAAATTAGCCAGGTGTGGTGGCAGGTGCCTGTAGTCCCAGCTGCTCGGGAGGCTGAGGCAGGAGAATCACTTGAACCCGAGAGATGGAGGTTGTGGTGAGCCGAGGTTGCACCATTGCACTCCAGCCTGGGCGACAAAGAGCGAGACTCCATCTCAAAATAAATATATAAATAAATAAAAATAAAAAGTCTCAAGCCTGTAATTGCAACATTTTGGGAGGCTAAGGTGGGCAGACTGCTTGAGCCAGGAGTTTGAGACCAGTCTGGGCAACATTGTGAGACCCTGTCTCTAGAAAAAATTAAATTAAAATATTAGCCACTTGTCTTGGTGGCATGTGTCTGCAGTCCCAGCTTCTTGGGAGGCTGAGGTGGGAGGATCTCTTGAGCTCAGGAGGTCCAGGGTGCAGTGAAGTGCGATTGCACCACTGCACTCCAGCCTGGGCAACATAGCAAGATCCTGCCTCAAAAAAAAAAAAAAAAAAGAGGAAAAAAGAAAAAGAAAAGGCTGTGTGGGTTGGCATGCACTTGAAATCCCAGCTAATTGGGAGGATGTAGAAAAGAGCCTGGGCAACATCATGAGACCCTGTCTCAAAAAAAAAAAAAAAAAAAAAAGACATTTTAAAACTTTAATAATCTTTAAAAATATGACTTTTATTTTAAGATTCTTGGATAATACAATGGAAAAGTTCAGTTATCCCCATCTTTTGTTTTGTTTTGTTTTGGAGAATGGGGTCTCAATAGGTTGTTTTGAACTCCTGGGCTCAAGCTATCCTCCAGCCCTCTTTTTAATACAAATAAGCAACTCATCCTTAATGAAGTTTACTTGAAGACAAGACATCTTCTCTTCTCTCCCCTCTGCTCCCCTCCCCTCCCCTCTGCTCCCCTCCCCTCCCCTCTGCTCCCCTCCCTTCCCTTCCTTTTTTGAGATGGAGTCTCGCTCTGTTGCCCAGGCTAGAGTGCAGTGGCATGATCTCGGCTCACTGCAACCTCCGCCTCCCAGGTTCAAGCAATTCTTCTACCTCAGCCTCCTGAGTAGCTGGGATTACAGGCACCCGCCACAACGCCTGACTAATTTTTATATTTTTAGTAGAGACTGGGTTTCACCATGTTGACCAAGCTGGTTTCAAACTCCTGACCTCAGGTGATCCGCTCGCCTCGGCCTCCCAAAGTGCTGGGATTACAAGCATGAGCCACCACGCCCGGCCTACAAGGCATCTTTCAAAAGCAAACATGTTATTCCTAACATACCTTCTGAAGATTAAACATGGGAAGGACACTACTGATGTGTGGTTGGCTTTGCATGACTCACTGAGTAGGAGGAATTTTTTTAATATCTTCTGTCATAACTCTCAAGAATGTGTTAAAGCCAACCCAGGAAATTTCTTAGGAATAGAGATCAACTTGACCGTTACAGTATTTCTCGGACTTGCGGCTGATGACAAGGCACAGCAGCTTGGGAATTACACAATCTCCGCTCTTATGCATTTCTTAATCGTTCACTGGATACAGTTGCATGAATACTTTCTGTTCCTGTTCGCGTTCAGTAAAAATAGCAAAATAGAAGCGTCTATGGGGTTAGGAGAGGAAAAACACTCTAGCAGCAAATTCTGTTCCATTCGACCCAGTGTACACGATAGTGATCAGAGGACGTCTCTGGAGAGCGCGTTTTCCTTTTGACCTTGTGTACTTCCTGTACTTCTTTGCCTCTGCTGGGCATGCTGCCCAGATAGGCTCTGGGTCCTCAGCAGCACCGAGGCAGCAGAAGCACCAGGTATCTGGTGCCTACTACACACCAGCAACTTCTGCAGCTCACTGCTGATCCCCACCAGGTCTGAGGGGCAACTGCTCCTGCATTTCACAGATGATTGAAGGAGGTTCCCCAAGGAAGCTGCTCTGGGCAGGTGGTTACACGTGGCAGAGCAGGTGTGATGGCCCCAGGACTGTCTGGCTCCAGAACCTGTCCTTTCTCAACCCTACCACCCTACTTTACGACTTTACCTCCACTTGTTTTACTTGGCCAAAAACTTTTAGCACTACAGGATAAAGAAGGCCTAGCTTTAGGGCGCTCACAGTCTAGTGAAGGAGAAAAGATGAGTATTTAAAAAGCATTTTCTTCTCTGTGCAATGAGGAGCCTGGCATTCAGGGATTCTAACTGGAGCATCAAACCAGATTAGCTCAATGCAGGATGTTGGAACAGAGCACTGTGGTCATTCTACTTACTGTCAGAGTTTGTATATGGGTAGCGGGGCATGGGGAGGAGGTGGGAAACAGTGAAAGTTGGAGGGACCAGGATTCATACCCCAGAGTGACGGGTAAGGTGTAGACAGCATAACAGCAACCTCAATAGCTTGTATTGATTTTGGACTTGCCAGAGCCAGGTTTGAAGTGCTTTCTAGGTTTTGATGCTTTGAATCCACCCTGTAAACCTTAAAGTAGGTACTGTTACTCTGTCCATTTCCACATGAATAATATAGAGACATAGGGAGGTTAGGGAAATTGCCCAGGCCCTCCAGCTAGTAAGTGGCAAGTACTTGAACCTGGGCAGGGCGACTCCAAGCCCAAGTTCTTGATCACAATACAAAGCAGAGGATAAGTTGGCAAATACTCTCATAGATTTCGCTGTCATGCTTGTCAAATTTGTAATTATTTGCGTCCTGCCTGTTTTCCTCTCTAACCTATGTCTCCAAGAGGGCAGGAACTATGTCTGTCTGGCTCTCAGAGGTAATTTCAGCACCTAGACTAGTAACTGGCACATAGAAGGGTCTCAAAAGTTTTGAAGAATGGATGAAATGCATTGAGGGAAACAGAGGATTCCGTTCCATGAGCAGCCCCCACCCTCTGAGTCCGCCATTCAATAGTTGATGAGTATGAGCAAACACTTCTCTCCCTCCCTCGCCATCAGCAAAATGGGATTGGTAACAGAAGTGAAGCTCTAGAAAATGGTCTGGAAGTTCCTAAAAAGTTAAAAAATAGAGTTGCCATAGGACTCAGCAATTCCACTCCTGGGTGTTTACCCAGGAGAATTGAGAATACAGTTATGTCCACACAAAAACTTGTGCAAGGACGTTCATAGTAGCATTATCCATGATAACCAAGAAATGGAAACAACGCAAATGCCCATCCACAGGTGAGTGCGTAAACAAAACCAAGGAGATCCACACAAGCGCATATTTGGTCATAAAAAGGAGCGAAGTGCTGATACGTGCAACAACATGGGTAAACCTCAAAAACATTATGCTAAGTAAAGAAGCTGGTCACAAAAGGCCACAAAGTGTGTGGTTCCATTTACGTGAAATGCTCAGAACAGACACGTCCATGGAAGCAGAAAGTAGACTAGTGGTTGACAGGAGCTGGGTGGAGGGAGGAATGGGGAGTGAATGGGTACAGGGTATCTTTTTGGAGTGATGAGAATGTTCTGGAATTAGATAGTGATGATGGTTATGAATATACTAAAAACCACTTAGTTGGAGACAGAACTGGGTTGAATCCTGGCTGCCCCCTGCCTTGGTGTATGAGCTGGGGCAAGTTGCTCCATTTTGGGATCCTCAGTTTCTTCATCTGTAGGAAGAAGACCCTGATCCATTTTGATCCCCATCACCCTATTCACTCCTTCTCCTAGGTCCTTGGTGACAAGCCTGGGAGGAAAGAATGTCCCCTGTTGCACTGGATTGCACTGAGGGCAGTGGCTGCCCCTGACTGCTCTGGATTAGACAGGACACTTTTCCTTTATGTTGCAGCCTCCTGCGTTGCAGTCTTAATTCAAAGGGTAAGAGGTTTATCCTGGAATATTGTTTATTTTGTCCCCCAAATTCCTCAAGTGATTCCAGCATGCACCCAAGTTTGTGAACCGCTAACTTAGCTAACATGCACCTGAATCACAGGAAGGCATTTGTTTGTTAAACCATCAATTGTTTGTTCCACCTCCAGAGTTTCTGGCTCTGCACACCTGGGCAGGGTGGAGCCTGGACATCTGCATTTCTAACAAGTTCCCAGGTGATACTCATGATGCTGTTATGGCCCACAACAAGCCCAGACTAGAGCCATGGAGATCAGCCTCAGCTGGACCGTAGCCTCACCTGGACAGTAGACTCACCTGGACAGTAGCCTCACCTGAGAGCTCTTGCAAACACACAGGTTGCACCAATTAAATCAGAATCTTTGAGGCAAGACCAGGCCTCAGGACTTCCCCCTCAACATTACATTATGAAGATATTCAGCTGGGCATGGTGACTCATGCCTGTAATCCCAGCACTTTGGGAGGCTGAGGCAGGCAGATCATCTGAGGTCAGGAGTTCAAGATCAGCCTGGCCAAAAAGGGGAAACCCCATCTGTACTAAAAATACAAAAATTAGCCAGGTGTGGTGGCGTGTGCCTGTAATCCCAGCTACTCAGGAGGCTGAGGCAGGAGAATCGCTTAAACCTGGGAGGTAGAGGTTGCAGTGAGCCGACATTGTGCCACTGCACTCCAGCCTGGGTGACAGAGTGAGATCCTGTCTCAGAAAAAAAAAAAAAATAAAAAAATAAAATAAAATAAAATAAAATAAAATAAAATAAAATAAAATAAAATAAAATGTTTAAACACACAGCAAAATGGAAAGAATTCTACAGTGAGCAGCTGTATATCTACCACCTAGATTCGATCTTGGACATGTGACTATGCTTTGTCACACATCAATCCAAACACCCATTCCCCTAACATCAGGATTTCTTAAAGCCTCAATTCTCCAATATTCAGCAGAGTTTGAGAACCAAGAGCTAGAGTTTCTGGGCTCCTCCTCTGTAAAGCTCTTTCTGGCTACAATATGGGGTTCTCTGCAGATGCCCTCCCCATCCCTAAGGGTTTGTTGAGCAAGAATACATGCATTTATTGAGCACCTACTGAGTACCATGAGGCTCTGCTTTCTTTGAGTTGAGTCTAGTGGTAGATTTCCTCTTCTGAAACGTTTTAAAGCCAGGAAAATTCAGACTAAGGAGCCCCGTGTATTCAGTATGAGGCCCTCTGCTGGTGGGGAGGATCTCGCTGTGCCACCACCACCAAGACCTGACCATCTGGAGGTGACAATCCGGAGGTGACTTGTCCTGGACCTCCTATCTAACAAAAGACTGGGAAGAAATGAAGCTTCTGGAGAGGGCTCCATATTCCCTGATTCCAGGGTACCCCCCAAGCTGTCATTGTGGGTTCTGTATCCTGCCCTAAGAGCTCAAGGCTTTATAGGGTCAAGCAAACTGCTCTTCAGAGTACACTGTGACTGTATGTGATAAATGCTCTGCCGAATCAACCATGGTTTGCAAAGCACTGGACATACACTTTGGAGGGGAAAATAATACAGGGCTCTGCTGTGTGGAAGCTTCCAGAAGAGAGAACCTGACCAAGAACCATCCCTTCCTCCCCACACCATGAGTGTACAGCTGGCCCTGTGGGACCTTGGAGTATAGAGGAAGAGGGAGCACCCACAGACATGCTTAAGTTTGCTCTAGGCTGCCTGAGTTTCCAGCTGGGCACCTTTGTTTTTTCTTCCACTTCAGCTTCTGGCAGCTGGGGTTGGGGTATGGGGACCAGAGAGCTGCATTTTATGTAGGAGACGGTCTTGGTGGGGTGGAGTAAATGAATGTGTGTTCTTGTTTTTATTTCTAGGGAAACAGTGGAAAAGTTGCTAAATGTGGAAACCCAAGCTGTGGTTCTCTTTCTGAGGTTTCTTTTTCATGCTCTGTTTGGAGTGGCAAGTGGAGAGGAGAAAGTTTCAGAGAGAAGCCAACCCATGCAGTAAGTCCCCCATGGACACAGGCTGAACTTGCAATCCCAGCGGGCAGGAGGCAGGTTTGGGATTTCCTGGCTGGTCAGTAGGGTTAGAAGGTTCATTCTGAAATAAAGGGGGGTTTCCCTCCATCGCCAATGAGATCAGAAGAGCTACCGTTTGGAAATACAACCCTGTGTGGAGGTAGTTTCAGCTCTGCTGGTGACTAAAGTTTGGGAGTGGGGACTTTCTCAAACACTTTTCTTCAGTCATTTTGAAAATGTCTAACTCTTCTGGGTCCCTCAGACTGGAATTTGCTTTGCTGGGGCTTTTAGTGTGACTCATTTCATATGTCTTCCAAGGTGTCTTCACTTCTTAACAAAAATGATTTGCTGGTTTCTTGCCTTAAGCTCTGTGAGGACCATGGCTGCCTGGTGACCGACTAGGCCTCCAGTGACCTCAGCACAGGACCTGGACAGACTGTGTTCTCCATAGACATGGCTCGGTCCACAAACACTGCAGTTTCCCACAACATCGAACAACCAAACAAAAAACCCAAATCATGCCAGTCCAGTAATGGGGAATGGTTTTGTCATTTTAGCACATGAACCAGAATGACAGGAGCCAGGATAGAATAGCACGTAGCTTTTCCAAAAAAAGCTAATAAGGAAGATTAGGCAGGAAGATATAAAAATATAAATGGTAGAAAAATACAATCTCTAAGCACGTTGTGATTGCTACTACTCTAAAACATGATGTAGTTAAAAACGGGCCAGGCACGGTGGCTCACACCTATAATCTTAGTGCTTTGGGAGGCTGAGACAGGAGGATTGCTTGAACTTAGGAGCTGGAGGTTACAGTGAGCTATGATTGAGCCACTGCACTCCAGCCTGGGTGACAGAGTGAGACCCTATCTCTAAAAAGCCAAAACAAACAAACAAACAAACAAAACTGGCCAGGTGCAGTGGCTCATGTCTGTAATCCCAGCACTTTGGGAGGCCGAGGCAGGCAGGTCACCTGAGGTCAGGAGTTCGAGACCAGCCTGATCAACATGGTGAAACCCTGCCTCTACTAAAAAAGTGTAAAAATTAGCCGGGCATGGTGGCACGCACCTGTAATCCCAGCTACCCAGGAGGCTGAGGCAGGAGAATCGCTTGAGGGAGCTACCCGGGAGGCAGAGGTTGCTGTAAGCTGAGACACATGCCATTGCACTCCAGCCTGAGTGACAAGATCAAAACTCTGTCTCAAAAACAAAACAAAACAAAACAAAACAAAAAAACTGGAAGGCAAAGGCAAATGGAAATGATTGTGTTAGTGAGATTACGGGCAGTGACCGTTAAAGGTTTTTCTTAAATTCTGTTACACCATTATTGCAATATAAAAACCAAACCTTTGTGGCTATGCTTCATGGTGGACACAGCCAGGGCTTGAGTAGCAGAAGTCCTGTGGTGTCCTGGCTAGATGAAACTACTTAAGGAGTGGGTTCATTTTTTTCGTGCATCTCCCCCCCGGCCCGCACCTAGTAGGGCCACACCTAGCACATAGTAGGTGCTCAGTAAATACTCATTGAATTAGTGGTTCAGTGGGCAGATTATGCCAAACAGTTACCTCTTTTTGGAGGTACCCAGAGGCATTCTTTTTGGTGAGGGGGCACAAACGATTATTACTGTACTTGAGAAGTGCTTAGGGGGACAAGGTTTCTGTCATTGCTCAGGCTGTAGTGCAGTGGTATGAACATGACTCACTGCAGCCTCAACCTCCTGGGCTCAAGCAATCCTTCCACCTCATCCTCCCAAGAAGCTGGGACTATGGGTGTGCACCACCACACCCAGCTAATTTTTAAAGATTTTTGTAGTGACGGAGTCTCTCCATGTTGCCCAGGCTGATCTTGAACTCCTGGGCTTCAGCAATCCTTCCACCTTGGTATCTCAAAGTACTGGGATTATAGGCATGAGCCACCTTGCCAGGCCTCCAGAGGCATATTGATTGGCAGAGAAGACTTCTTGGGAAAAGAAGTCATATCTGACCTGAAAACCACCATCCAAAGGAAAATAAGTTTTGTCAACTCTCATCTTGATTGCATGTAAGATATAAAAATATAAATGGTAGAAAAATACAATCTCTAAGCACGTTGTGATTGCTACTACTCTAAAACATGATGTAGTTAAAAACGGGCCAGGCACGGTGGCTCACACCTATAATGTTAGTGCTTTGGGAGGCTGAGACAGGAGGATTGCTTGAACTTAGGAGCTGGAGGTTACAGTGAGCTATGATTGAGCCACTGCACTCCAGCCTGGGTGACAGAGTGAGACCCTATCTCTAAAAAGCCAAAACAAACAAACAAACAAACAAAACTGGCCAGGTGCAGTGGCTCATGTCTGTAGTTCTCTTCAATTAAAGTGATTTAATAAATGTATAATCAAATTACTTATTTATCTGTTTATTTAAACTCCTAAGCTTTTCCGCATGTAAATAAAGTCACAAAAGAGGAGGAAATACCCCCTGTTAGATGTGGGACCTCATTCTCAGTCCAGAGTCCAAAGAAGGTGATGAAGCCTTGCTCTCAGGGAGGAGCGGCTGCCTAACTCATGTCTCCTTGTGACCCAGGACCCAGAATCTGTCACCACAGGTTGGCCTCCCTCTTGCTCCCAATGCAGGCATCTGTGCAGCTGAGCAGCAAGGTATTTGCTGCCATCTCTCCCTTCCTGGGTCCACAACTAGGCCAGCCTCACCAGCGCCTTTGTCAGGACGTGGGTGGACTTGGCTTGGCAGGGAGGAGCAAGTGGGATGTTTTTTGGCTTGGTTTGATATTTGCTAACTGGTAAAGGTCTTGCTCCAAATATTCCGTCACCAACCACCTCTGTGTCTGAATTCCCTGTTAGTCACGTTTTGAGAGCAGAGTTTTGAAGATCCCTGCTCAGGTACAGATCTAGAAAGAGGGCCATTCTGAGCCATTTCTTTAAGGGAAAAAGAGCTGCAAGGTGACTCCACTCTGGCAAAAATGAACCACCGTGTCGGGCTGGAAGAAATTGTGTCTGGGAGCTATTCATGATGTGCCCCTAGCCAGGAAGGCTCAGACCAAATTCTGTCTTTTATATACTGCTAGCTGGTTGCTCAACTTGCAAGACCCTGAGAGAATGGAATGCAATACAGACAACGGTTGGCTTCTTACCCATCATTTCCCACGCAGGGCACCAAGCCCTCTACACGTGATACTCTCTTTCTTTTTTTCTCCTTTTTTTTTTTTTGAGACGGAGTCTCACTGTCGCCCAGATTGGAGTGCAGTGGCACAATCTTGGCTCACTGCAACCTCTGCTACCCAGGTTCAAGCAATTCTCCAGTCTCAGCCTCCCACGTAGCTGGGACTATAGGCATGTGCCACCAGGCCCGGCTAATTTTTAAATTTTTAGTAGAGACGGGATTTCACCACGTTGACTAGGCTGGCCTTGATCTCTTGACCTCAGGTGATCCGCCCACCTCGGCGTTTCAGTGTTGGGATGAGCCACCATGCACGACCCACATGATATTCTTTTTCAATTTTCCCAACAACCATGTGAGGTAGAAATATCCCTACTTTATAGGAACAAAAATGGAGGCTCAGAGATAAGCGACTTGCCCAGTGTCATGCAGCTAAATATAGTTATGCTGATTAACAGCTAGTATCACTGAGTGCTACGGGCCGAGGCACTACAAAGGATTCCTGTTTCAACTCACTTGATCCTCATTACAAGCTTGTGGAATCCCTGTTTTAACAGATGTGGAAACTGGAGTACAGGGAGGTTGAACAGGCTCTCCGAGGCATTCAGCTGGCAGATGTCAGATGTCAGCCTGCTCTTCGCCGCCCTGCTGCATGCAGTCAGTCAGGAGCCATCTGCATCTGAGCCACAAAAAGAGCCTGCTGTGTGCCAGGCACGTGCAGTTACCCTGGAGATCTGACAGCCCTGGCCTGCTGGAGGTTACATGCTGGCGTCCTCGCACAGGACCGGTCAGAGATGGCCAAGGGTAGCAAAAGGGTTGGGACATCCAGGGGACATTGGGTCTAGGCAGTGAGGGGCCTTGCTTCCTGTCTCCCCTGCCTGGGAAGGGCAATCAGTGGTGACCCTGACCTCTTCCTGTGTGGCTAACCTGAGGCAATGATTATCCTCTCTAAGGGACTGAGGCAAGTGGTCAGGTGTCTTGAGGGCCCACTTATCTCTGGACTTGGACATCTATGGGGTCTTGTCTCACACACCCACTGTGGGGCCTTCCCTGTCTCTGCTTTATACGCACATTGCAGAAGAAGAGATGCTGTTGAAGGACTCTATCCGAGAAGCCCCTCCCAATGAGATTTGTGGCCAGGATTAAGAGGCCTTAAATGGACATTTCTGCGAGGAAGAAATTGTGCATGCTTAGATGTCTGTCTTTGGAGGGTTTGGAGGGTCAAGACACCATCAAATTTGTGTTTCACAAATTGGTGGTGACAGGGTTGATGGGGTCTGGACTCTGCTATGGGGTCAGCCCTCCTGGAGTCCACCTCAGCCTGAGTGCTGGAAGCCTGCCCTGGATTGGACGGGACCCCTGCGTTTCTCCCCCGGCACTCACCTTCCACCGATCAAATTATATCCTCAGCTTCCTCAGGAATACAATCTTCAGAGGACCGTGGAGAGGATTAAACAGTTATTACTGTACATGCAAAGTGCTTACATCAGTGCCTGCTCATATTTTACATGTGATTATTATTATAATTCCACCTGGCCTGGTCAACATAAAGAAACCTGGGGTCTGTTCTGCCTCCCTACCCCACTTTATTTATTTTTGTTTGTTTTGTTTTGTTTTGTTTTTTGAGATGGAGTCTCACTCTGTTGTCCGGGCTGAGTGCAGTGGCCTTATCTCGGCTCACTGTAAGCTCCGCCTCCCGGGTTCACGCCATTCTCCTGCCTCAGCCTCCCGAGTAGCTGGGACTACAGGTGCCCACCACCACACCCGGCTAATTTTTTGTATTTTTAGTAGAGACAGGGTTTCACCATGTTAGCCAGGATGGTCTCGATTTCCTGACCTTGTGATCCACCCGCCTCGACCTCCTAAAGTGCTGGGATTACAGGCATGAGCCACCACACGCGGCCCCTACCCCACTTTATTTTTAAAATAGAGACAGGGTCTCCCTCCCTATGTTACCCAGGCTGGTCTTGAACGCCTGGCCTCAAGCAATCCTCCGGTCTCAGCTTCCCAAAGTTCTGGGATAACAGGCGTGAGCCACTATGCCCGGCCAGCTCCTTCCCTTTTGCTGCCAGGTTTGAGCCCTTCTCCCTGGTGGGACCCAGAAGGCCAGTCTGGCAGAGCTGTGTGAGAACCAGGTAAGCTCTCACATCCACCCTGCCTGGCATGTAGTAAGCCCCTCCTCACCTCTTTAAAGAAGACCAAAGAAAGTGGGTTTATGATTTCTCAGGAAGGTTTTACTTCTGTTGTTTTTCCTTCCCGACTTCCCAATTGTCTATTGTACCCGCAAACTCCCTATCCTTCGGTTCCAGATCTAGTGTGTCTCCTGCAGCTTCTGTCTAAATGAAGGATTGCCCTTTTGGTCCCTATCCCAGCCCTTCCCCTCTGGGAAATGATGTATGCCTTCCAGAACTTCTAACTTTACCACACCCTGATGGTGAGCGGGGCACTGACTGTGTGGCTGGCATTGTTCGTAATTACCACGCTCCAGGTCTTCACACAGATGGGCTTGTTTGATCCTCACTGTGTTCCTATGAGGATGGTGCAATTATGATCTCTATTTCTTAAAAAAATAGAGATGGGGTCTAGCTATGTTGCCAAGGCTGGTCTCTAACTCCTGAGCTCAAGCGATTCTCCCCGCCTCAGACTCCCAAAGTATTGAGATAACAGGCATGAGCCACCGTGCCTGGCCTATCATCCCCGTTTAAAAGACAGAAAATTTGAGGCACAAGGAGGTTAAACAACTTGCCTGAGATCCCAGTTAGAAAGCGGTAAGTTTGAACCCAAGTAGTGTGACTCTAAACCCCAGCTCCCAACCACATCATTTTATTGCCATCGTAACTCTAATGTTTAGAATCTATTGGATACTCAAAGGTCTTGGCGTGTCCTAAATTTAAATAAATAAATAAGTAAATAAGAATCCATAGGAATTGCGAAAAGAAGCATGGTCTTTGTTCTACGAATGTTGTTTGTTTTTTTTTTTCAGTCGAAAGATACTTTACTGCAAAATTGGGGATTTCAAATTCCTCCTGGTTATATTCTGCTGGTGTTTAACCTCCTTCTAAATAAGGCATCCTTTCTGAGTCTCACTGAACTCTCTTGTACTAAAAAATAGAACTATTGTTTCTTGCTTCATCGCCTGTGGAGCTGGAAAAGTGCCGACCAGCACGTTCTCTCGCACGACTGAAAACGCTCTCCCGGTGTCTCACATCTCTCAGCCCATTCTTCTCCAAAGCCAGAGGACCTGGCTCCTTTCCACTGGGCGGGTTTCCTGTTCGCAGCCCTGACAAAAGTGCCCAGAGTTCTCCAGCCTCTCTCCTTCCACTGGGTATGCACTGGGCCGGGAGGGTGGCGCTGAGGGTGCACACAGGGTCCAAAGCAAGCCACGTGGCTCGGGGTCCTCCATCTCTGCTCAGAATTTTGTTTTAGCTTACTTTGTTATTTTTATATTCCAGAACACTTAAAAAAGAAATGAAGGTGTAAAGAAGTTGGTGGGAGGCGTGCAGGTGGAAAATGTTAGCCTTAATCTTTCCTCCCCTGACGTTTTCATACAGGTTGGAGTTGACTTGGAACCTGAGGGCCTAAGTGCCCGGCACTGCGAGGGTATGGCAGGGACTCCATTCTTGATCTTGGCCTTGAAGTTCTCACAGTCTGAGCTTGTGAGTATCAAGAACAGCTCTGGGCTGGGCACAGTGGCTCACACCTGTAATTCCAGCACTTTGGGAGGCTGAGGTGGGTGAATCACCTGAGGTCAGGAGTTTGAGACTAGCCTGGCCGATATGGCGAAACCCCATCTCTATTAAAAAATACAAAATATAGCCAGGTGTGGTAGCAGGCACCTGTAGTCTCAGCTACTCGGGAGGCTGAGGCAGAAGAATCACTTGAACCCGGGAGGCGGAGATTGCAGTGAGCCGAGATCGCGCCACTACAATTCGGTCTAGGCAACAAAGCGAGACTCCGTCTCAGGAAAAAAAGAAAAAAAAAAAAAAAGGAAAGGAAGCCAGGCATGGTGGCTCACATCTGTAATCCCAACATTTTGGGAGGCTGAGGCAGGAGGATCAATTGAGGCTAGGAGTTTGAGACCACCCTTGGCAACATAGTGAGACCCCATCTCTACAAAAGATTTTTAAAAATTAGCTGGGTGTGGTGGCACATGCCTCTAGTCACAGCTACTCGGGAGGCTGAGATGGGAGAATCGCTTGAGTCTGGGAGGTCAAGGCTGCAGTGAGCTGAGATCGCGCCACTGCACTCCAGCCTGGATGACAGAGTAAGACCCTGTCTCTAAAAAATAAATAAATAAATAAATAAATAAATAAATAAATAAATAAAGGAGAGGAAGGGGGCTAAGGCATACTGTAGGGTGTGGGGGGAGGTTGCAGGATTAGGTGGGTCGCCAGGGTTGGCCTCTTTAAGAAGGTGAGATTTCAGCTTCTTGAAGCTGAGGGATTTAACCATGTAAGTATCTGGGAGTGGAGCATTTCAGTTAGAGGGAATAGCTAGAGCCTAAAAGAAACAAAATCCAACACAAACATCAGGAAGGGGTCACCCAAGAGATAAGGAGTCTGAGAAAGGGCCAAGGGAAGGGAAGAAGGAGGGTTTCATGCCTATGCTAATTGCACTGTGGCTGCTCTGGGACCACCCTCTGCCCAAACCCTTAGGCTAATGGAAATCAGACCAATGTGGTGGTGGAAATAGCTCTGATCCAGGCTCTTTCATAACTAGTACATGGCCTTCAGCAAGCCACATGCTCCTTGGGCCTCAATGGCCTCGTCTATAAAAGGAAACAACTGAAAACTGGGTGCTTGCAGGCCCCTGAGTGCGCCTTGTAATAATAGCACTGTTATAAATAAGATGGAAACTGCAGCATCTTGCCAGGGTGAATAAGTTAATTATTCTTATGATTGAGACTTTTAAAAATCAAAAGCAAAATAATCTGATTTGTGTGGTTTCCGAGGAAAAGAAAGGCAGGAAAGAAAGATGAAGTGAGGCTGGGCGGGGTGCTGACACCTGTAATCCTAGCACTTTGGGAGGCGGAGGGGGGCGGATCACTTGAACTCAGGTGTACAAGATCAGCCTGGGCAGCATAGTGGGACCCTGTCTCTAAAATAAATAAATAAATGAATACGCTGGGTGTGATGATGTGCGCCTGTAGTCCCAGTTACTTGGGAGGCTGAGGTGGAGGATCATTTGGGCCTGGGAGATTGAGGCTGCAGTGAGCTGTGATCATTCCACTGCATTCCAGCCTAGGCAATAGAGTGAGACCCTGTCTCGAAAAAAAAAAAAAGAGGCACAAGTTTTCCTTTTGCCACCATTTAACTATCTTCACTTTGTGGGAACTAGAACTGTGCTGGGGTGGTGTGGGGGTGGGGGGTTGGAGGGACCCTCTCAACTGCTGTGCTGGGTGGGAGGTGGGGGTGGGGTGGTGGGTGGAGGGTTGGGGGACCCTCTCAGCGGCTGTGCTGGGGTGGTGGGTGGGGTTGGAGTGGTGGGTGGGGGGACCCTCTCAGTTACTGTGCTGGGGTGCTGGGTGGGGGTGGGGTGGGGGGTGGAGGGTTGTGGTGGTGGGTGGGGGGTGGGAGAACCCTCTCAGTTGCTGTGCTGGGATGGCGGGTGGGGATGGGGTGGTGGGTGAGGGTTGGGGTAGTGGGTGGGGGTGGGGGACCCTCTCAGCTGCTCCCTGGCAGTAGTTCCTTAGCTGAGGTTCAGAACATTTGCAAGCAACCAACCGTCTGTCTGTTGGGAAGGTTTGGAAAGTATTATGCAAATTGTGAAAAAAACGGTCTTTGACAACTTAGGAAAGAATAAAACCTGGCAGAGTGTCCTAGCCTTCAGGCTGCTGGGGCCAGAAGTACAAAGTCATGTTCTCATAATCTACTAAGTTGCTAAAAGGAGGGATTTGAGAGCATCACGTTGGCAGATACGGGGTTCGGCCCAAACTCTGGGATTTAGGGCCCTGTGATTTCAGGAAGGGCTTTCCCTGCTCACGACAGACAGGAGTGTTTGTTTTTTAAGTGCCAGGGCAGAGGTGGGATGGGCTTGCTGGGGAAACTGGACTGATAAAGAAAATCCTCCTAGAAAGCTACGTTCAACAAACGAGAGCTCACAGGAATGTCGGAACAAGTAAGAGTCAGGATCTCAAGTCAGATTGCCAGAAGTCAAATCCCTGTATTCGAACCTTTCTGTGTCTCAATTTTCTCATTTGTATTGTAGGTATAAAAAAGATGCCTATTGCCCAGGGCAGTTATGGTGATCACATGAATGAATACACATGAAGTCCTCAGCGTGGTACCTGGAAAATTGTAGTGAAACCCACGAGTGGTGCTTTGTCTTTGGGTTACATGGGTTCTTCCAAATGATGTCTGAATGCTTTTCATTGAGGACTGTCTATTTATGGGATACTTTTTGGTGCAGATACACTTTCAGGTCATGAATCTCTCTTCTTTTCTAACCAAGGTTTTCTTTTATTTTGGCTGGGTGTGGTGGCTCACACCTGTAATCCCAGCACTTTGGGAGGCTGAGGCAGGAGGATCGCTTGAGCTCAGGAGTTCAAGACCAGCCTGGGCAACATGGCGAGACCTTGTCTTTGCAAAAAAAAGAAAAATTAGCTGGGTGTAGTGATGTGTGCCTGTAGTCCCAACTATTCAGGAGGCTGAGGTCGGAGGATTGCTTTAGGCCAGGACTGAGGCTGGAGACTGAGGCTGGAGGATCACTTGAGTCCAGGAGTTCAAGGCTGCATGAGCTATGATTGGCGTCACTACATTCCAGTCTGGGTGACAAAGCAAGATCCTATCTCAAAAAAAAAAAAAAGAAATTTCCTTAATTTAAAAAAAGTTACCATTTTCTTTTTGGAATACATGTATAATATATAATATTTTATATATATAATATAATATTTTATATATATATAATATTTTATATATATAATATAATATTTTATATATATATAAAATTTTATATATATAATATAATATTTTATATATATATAATATTTTATATATATATATATAGAGAGAGAGAGAGAGAGAGAGAGAGACAGAACCTCACTCTGTCGTCCAGGCTGGAGTGCTATGGCATGATCTCGGCTCACTGCAACTTCTGCCTCCCAGGTTCAAGCAATTCTCCTGCCTTAGCCTCCTTGAGTAGGCGGGATTACAGGTGTGTGCCATCATGCCTGGCTAATTTTTGTATTTTTAGTAGAGATGGGGTTTCACCATGTTGGCGAGGCTGGTCTTGAACTCCTGACCTCAAGTGATCCACCCACCTCGGCTTCCCAAAGTGCTGGGATTACAGGCATGAGCCATGATGCCCAGTCAAAAAATACATATTTAAAAAGAACCAGATAGAACATTTATAATTCAAAATACAATATTTGAAATGAAAGATTCACTGATTGGGCTTACTATCAGCTTGGTGGCAGAAGAAGAAAGAGTGAATGACAAAAGTTACCATTTTCTAAGCCAACACTGTCCAACAGAATATAATGCAAACCACAAACATAATTTCAAGTTTTTAGTAGCTATATTTTAAAAAGTAAAAGAAGACAGGTGAAATTAATTTTAATAATATGTCTTAATCCAGTATATCCAAAATATTATTTTTTCAATGTGTAATCAATATAAAAATTATTAATGAGACTTTACATGCTTGTTTCCTTACTATGTCAAATCCAATGTATATTTCACAAATACAGCATATCTCAGTTTGGGCCAGCGGCATGTCAAGTTTTTAACAGCCACATGGGGCTACCATGTAGAACAGTGCAGTTCTAAGGAACAAGAGGATGGCTCTTGGCAGTGAGCTTGGGTGGGCAAATCAGGCTGGGCACAGACTCCCCCTAATCACACTATGATGACGAGCCTCTGAGATGGGGGGTCTTCTAGTCACACAGAACAAGGAGGATCCCTGGCCGTGTGCCATGGCTCACACCTATAATCCCAGCACTTTGGGGGGCCGAGGCAGGCAAATCACTTGAGGTCAGGAGTTCAAGACCAGCCTGGGCAACATGGAGAAACTCTGTCTCTACCAAAAATACAAAAAATCAGCTGGGTGTTGTGGCACTCGCCTGTGGTCTCAGTTACTCAGGAGACTGAGATGGGAGGATTGCTTGAGCCCAGGTGGCAGAGGCTGCCGTGAGCTGAGATCATGCCACTGCACTACAGTGTGGGTGACAGAGTGAGACTCCATCTCAAAAAAAAAAAAGAACAAGGAGGATCCCAATGCAAGCCCCACATTCCAAGATTGTGGTTTTGAACTGAGATATATTGAGCAAGCTCTTGCTTGCCCCAACGGTCTTTTCCTCCCTCTCTACTAACCGCACCCCTTATCTCAACCTGACTTGAGGATGAAATACTAAGAAGATCATCAGTCTTTCAATGATTATTATCCTCTATTAAGATGCAAATGCAAATGTTGGACAAAATTTCAGTTAAGAGGAATAAGTTAAAAAGATCTGTTGTACAACATGGTGGCTATAGTTAATTTTTTTTTTTTTTAGACAGTGGCTAGAGTGCAATGGCACGATCACAGCTCACTGCAGTCTCAAACTCCTGGGCTCAATCGATCCTCTAGCCTCAGCCTCCCCAGCAGCTGAGACTACAAACATGTACCACCATGCCCAGCCTTGACTATACTTAATAACACTGTATTGTATTCTTTTTGGTTGTTGTTGTTGAGATGGAATCTCACTCTGTCTCCCAGACTGGAGTACAGTGACGTAATCTCAGCTCACTGCAACCTCTGTCTCCGGGGTTCAAGTGATTCTCCTGCCTCAACCTCCTGAGTAGCTGGGATTACAGGAGCGCACCACCACACCCAGCTAATTTTTGTATTTTTAGTAGAGCCAGGGTTTCACCATGTTGGTCAGGCTGGTCTCGAACTTCTGACCTCAAGTGATCCACCTGCCTTGGCCTCCCAAAGTGCTGGGATTATAGGCGTGAGCCACTGCCCCCGGCCCAATGTATTGTATTCTTGAGAATCACTGAGAGTAGATTTTAAGTGTTCTCACCACAGAAAACACTAAGTATGTGAAGTAATGCATGCTAATTAGTTCAATTTAGGGATTCACAATGTATTCCAGGAATTATGTTGTACACAATAAATATATACAATTTTTATTTGTCAATTAACATAATAAATAAAAATGATGCAAATATTGGGGAGAATATCTTCATTGAGTATCAGCTGAGACTAAGGTAATTGAGGTAGAGATTAGGACAGGAAACAGAACATGTTTTTGGGTTCTGTCTGGAAACTCTGAGGAGTGACCTTGCTTAAAAGCCAGCATTGGTAGGATGGCCCTCAATGGAGTCTTTAGGGTCCTGACCTTTATCCTAACACTTTATCCTAATGGGAACCTTATTAACCATGGCAGTAGCTATGTGAGCAAGAGCAGACTTCAAAGTGCTGGGCACCTTGGGGCCATATATATATATATATATATATATATATATATATATATATATATTTTTTTTTTTTTTTTCCTGAGACAGAGTCTCACTCTGATGCCCAGGCTGGAGTGCCATGGCCAGTCTTGGCTCACTGCAACCTCTGCCTTCCCAGTTCAAGCAATTCTCCTGTCTCAGCCTCCTGAGTAGCTGGGATTACAGGCATCTGCCACCACGCCTGGCTAATTTTTGTATTTTCAGTAGAGATAGGGTTTCACCATGTTGGTCAGCTGGTCTTGAACTCCTGACCTCAAGCAATCCACCTGCCTTGGCCTCCCAAAGTGCTGAGATTACAGGTGTGCGCCACCGTGCCTGGTCGGGTCCATATTTTTCTAGATGAATTAGTCTGTATCTGAAAACTACGTTGGGAGTCCTGTGAAAGAGAAAATTTGCAAATTTGTCCTGCCCGTCCATTCCCACCCATCCAGAAGGAGAGACTACCCCCTTCTCCCTAGGGAAGTACCCTTTGACCCTATTCAAGGAGACAGCTGGTCTTGGAGGTAGGATGTACCTTGGGAAGGCTGACTTAACTTTGAGAACAGAGTCTCTTCTCTTCACCTTTCCCTCCCTCCATTCAGTCACGATCCAGTGAATCTGCACATCTTCCCTCCAGAGCTTTCTTGAAGGAGGTCTCATATCCCTATTTCCAAGCTCTTGGGAAAAGTGAAAGGGACCTCACTTTCACCTCCATAAGCTAAGACTATTATTACCACCATGGATGCTCTAAAATCTGAAAAGAAACACTACTCTTTTTTTTTTTTTTTTTTTTTTTTTTTTTTTGAGACAGTCTCTGTCGCCTAGGCTGGAGTGCAGTGGCACAATCACAGCTGACTGCAGCCTCGACCTCCCAGGCTCAAGTGATCTTCGCACCTCAGCCTCCCAAGTAACTGGGACTATAAGCATGCACCACCGTGTATGGCTAATTTATTTCTATATTCATTATTTATTTATTTTTATTTATTTTTTTTTGAGATGAAGTCTTGCTCTATAGCCCAGGATAGAGTGCAGTGGGCGCTATCTTGGCTCACTGCAACCTCTGCCTCCTAGGTTCAAGCGATTCTCCCACCTCAGCCTCCTGAGTAGCTGGAATTACAGGTGCGCGCCACTGCACCTGGCTAATTTTTTGTATATTTTAATAGAGATGGGGTTTCATCATGTTGGCCAGGCTGGTCTTGAACTCCCGACCTCAGGTGATCCACCTGCCTCGGCCTCCCAAAGTGCTAGGATTACAGGCATGAGTCACCATGCCCAGCCTATTTTTATTATTTATTTATGATTAGAGACAGGGTCTTGCCATGATGCCCAGGCTGGTTTTGAATTCCTGAGCTCAAGCGATCCACCGCCCTCGGCCTCCTAAAGTGCTGGGATTACAGGCATGAGCCACCACGCCCAGCCAGAAATACTGTTTTTTGAGACAAGGTCTCACTCTGTCACCCAGGCTGGAGTGCAGTGGCGTGATCATGGCTCACTGCAGCCTAGAGTTCCCTGCCTCAGGTGGTCCTCTCACCTCAGCCTCCTGTGTAGCTGGGACTACAGGAACATATCACCATGCCTGGCTAATTTTTGTATTTTTTTGTAAAGGTGGTATGTTTCACCATGTTGTTCAGGCTGGTCTCAAACTCCTGGACTCAAGCAATCTTCCCACCTCGACCTCCCAAACAGCTGGGTTACAGACATAAGCCACCGCACCTGGTGTGGAAATAATCGTTTGTGGTGACACTTGGATTATCTACTTAACCCACAAATGTTCTTGCCATTCAACCTTCATGATTACTGTATTACTCTCATTCAACCTGTAATATTCCTAACTATATTGTCTTGAGTTTTCAGGCAGTCCTGAGTGCTAATCTTCGACCCAATTTCTTTAGACTCATTGTACTCCAAAGGAGGTTATCTAAAGTATATCCTCCATTAACAGATTTTTAAAGTTAAACTCTTGTTTTGTTTTTTGAGAAGGAGTCTTCCTCTGTTGCCCAGGCTGGAGTGCGGTGGCACAATCTAGGCTCACTGCAACCTCTGCCTCCCGGGTTCAAATGATTCTCCTGCCTCAGCCTCCCGAGTAGCTGGGATTACAGGCTTGCACCACCATGCCTGGATAATTTTGTGTGTGTGTGTGTGTGTGTGTGTGTTTTCAGTAGAGACAGGGTTTCACCATGTTGGTCAGGCTGACCTTGAACTCCTGACCTCAGGTGATCCACCCGCCTTGGCCTCCCAAAGTGCTGGGATTATAGGTGTAAGCCACCGCACTCAGCCTAAAGTAAAACTTTTGTAAACAACAAAATATTTTTATTGAGCCTTTTTTCTTGATTATTAATATGATACACAATTTTTTCTAGAAAATTTAGAGTTGTCTGGAAAAGATGAAGAAGAAACATTTGTGATCCTACTGTCCAGAAAACACCACTGTTAATTTTTTGGTCAATGGGTATTTGAACCGATTACATTCTAGAGCAGCGGTTGGGCGCAGCAGCTCACGCCTGTAATCCCAGCACTTTGGGAGGCCGAGGCGGATGGATCACGAGGTCAGGAGATTGAGACCATCCTGACTAACACAGTGAAACCCCGTCTCTACTAAAAATACAAAAAGTAGCCAGGTGTGGTGGCGGGCACCTGTAGTCCCAGCCCTTTGGGAGGCCAAGGCAGGTGGATACTTGAGGTCAGGAGTTTGAGACCAGCCTGGACAACACAGCGAAATCCTGTTCTACAAAAAATACAAAAATTAGTTCTGTGTGGTGGCGAGTGCCTGTAATCCCAGCTACTTGGTAGGCTGAGACAGGAGAATGGCTTGAGCTCAGGAGGTTGAAGCTGCAGTGAGCCATGATCCAGTCACTGTACTCCAACCTGGGTGACAGAGCCAGACTCTGTCTTAAAAAAAAAAAGTTAAAATTCATCATGGGAAAATTTTTTTACCATCTCAATGAAGCTTCTAAATAGCATTTCACTAAGTGATGCTGTTTATATTTTAAATTTCTAACGAAAGCCAAAAAAAAAAAAAAAAAAGCCTAGAGTCTGGCAAAAGATAAGAACCAACTAAAGTGTAGTAACTTGATTGGTAAATGTGGTCAGCCTCTGGGAACTGAAACGAAGAGGCCGTTGAAGATCCAGTTGATGTTCTGTGATTACAAATTAAGGGGCAAGAACTTCCTTCTTCCTTAGTGACCCAAAACCTTAAGTATAATGCAGGTATGGAGTATAATGGTGTGTGTTTGGAAGAGAAGGAAGTAGGGGTGATGTTGGAAATACTGTCACTGAATTTGGGAACTTGGATAGGTTGCTTATTTTTGGAGGGAGCTCAGCATCTTATGGTGGTAGAATGGATGGATGGGTTATAGGATTGGCAGGAATGAACAGCCAGGTGAGTTCTGGGGACATTGGTGGGGCTATGTAGTGCTGCAGGATAGGGTATAAAATAAGAGCAGTGAAGGAAGCTGAGGGGGATCCAGTGTGCCAGGGAGTGGTGTGTGCTACTTCGAGTTGCACACTCAAAGTCATCATGATGGAAGACATGATAGTCATCATCTCTGCATGGTAGGTGACAAAGGATTTGTCCTTTCTTTTTTTTAATTTTTTTTTTGAGACGGAGTCTTGCTCTGTTGCCCAGGCTGGAGTGCAATGGCACAATCTCAGCTCACTGCAACCTCTGCCTCCTAGGTTTAAGTGATTCTCCTGCCTCAGCCTCCTAAGTAGCTGGAATTACAGGCGCATGTCAGCACACTCAGCTAATTTTTGTATTTTTAGTAGAGACAGGGTTTCACCATGTTGGCCAGGCTGGTCACGAACTCCTGATCTCATGATCTGCCCACCTCTGCCTTCCAAAGTGTCAGGATCACAGGCGTGAGCCACTGAGCCCAGACTTGTCCTTTCTTTTAAGTCCCCCCTTGCAATTCTTCACCTGCTGACTTTTCCATAGTAAGCATTAATTAATTAGTTAATTATTTTTGAGACAGGGTCTCACTGTGTGGTCCAGCCTGGAGTGCAGTGTCACAGTCATGGCTCACTGCAGACTTGAACTCCTGGCCTAAAGTGGTCCTCCTGCCTTGGCATCAGCTGCTGTGCCTGGCCTATTAATATATATATATTTTTTTTCTGAGACGGAGTCTTATTCTGTCACCCAGGCTGGGGTGCAGTGGTGCCATCTTGGCTCACTGCAACCTCCACCTCCCAGGTTCAAGTGATTCTCCTGCCTCAGTAGCTGGGACTTCAGGTGCCTGCCACCAAAACCCGGCTATTTTTTTGTATTTTTAGTAGAGATGGGGTTTCACCATGTTGCTTAGCCTGGTTTCAAACTCCTGACCTCGTGATCTGTACACCTTGGCCTCCCAAAGTGCTGGGATTACAAGTATGAGCCACTGCGCCCAGCCCCTAATTTTTTAATTAGAAAAGATAACTAACTAAAGATAGACAAAAATAATTTTAGAATAGCATCGATAGATGGTGTGTCTTGGGAGAAAGGTAAGATTTAAGAAGTCAAACAGGCCGGGTGCAGTGGCTCAGACCTGTAATCCCAGGACTTTGGGAGGCCAAGGTGGGCAGATCATGAGGTCAGGAGATCTAGACCATCCTGGCTAACACGGTGAAACCCTGTCTCTACTAAAAATACAAAAAATTATCCGGGCATGGTGGTGGGCACCTGTAGTCCCAGCTACTCAGGAGGCTGAGGCAGGAGAATGGCATGAACTCGGGAGGTGGAGCTTGCAGTGAGCCGAGATCGCACCACTGCCCTCCAACCTGGGCGACAGAGCGAGACTCTGACTCAAAAAAAAAAAAAAAAAAAGAAGTCAAATAAAGACCTCTTTTCTTGATTCCTATTCAAAGCATCCTGCTCCCTTTAACCCACATGCCTACTCCTGTGCCCTTTCTGAAATATCCTGAGAGATTTGTTTCCACTATTTGTAATATCCTATAGTTTTTTGTAAGCCCTATAGTTTTAGAATTGAAATTCTGTGTCCTATTAGACTCAGGGTAACATTTTGAGAAGTCCTTTAATGCCTTTCTTTTCTAAAAATAGGATATTTTGGCTGGACAAAGTGGCTTATACCTGTAATCCCAGCACTTTGAGAGGCCAAGGCCCAAGTTCAAGACCAGCCTGGGCAACATAGTGAGACCCCATCTCTACAAAACATTAAAAAACTAGCTGGGTGTGGTGGTGCATGCCTGTAGTCTCAGCTACTCAGGAGGCTGAGGAGGGAGGATTACTTGAGCCCAGGAGGTCAAGGCTGCAGTAAGCCATGATTGTATTGCTGCATTCCAGCCTGATAACAAAGTTGAGACTCTGTCTCAAAAAAAAAAGAAAAAAAATTTTAAAGTACAGTTTTAGAATGGGCACAGTGGCTCATGCCTGTAATCCCAGCACTTTGGAAGGCTGAGGTAGGCGGATCACTTGAGGCCAAGAATTCAAGACCAGCCTGGCCAATGTGGCAAAACCCTGTCTCTACTTAAAATAGAAAAATTAGCTGGGCGTGGTGGCACATGACCATAATCCCAGCTACTCAGGAGGCTGAGGCAGGAGGATCACTTGAACCCAGAAGGTGGAGGTTGCAGTGAGCCATGATAGGGCCACTGTGCTCCAACCTGGGTGACAGAGCAAGACTCTGTCTCCAAAACAAAACAGACACAAAAACAATACAATAACCCCAAATTCCTCAACTTTTAGGTATCTAGGGAGGTTTCTGGATTAGGACTCTGAAGACTTTTAAGAAGGGGGACAAATCCTGCTCTTGGGAAACTATTTTTTTTTTTTTTTTTAGACAGAGTCTGCCTCTGTCGCCCAGGCTGGAGTACAGTGGCACAAGCTCAGCTCATTGCAACTTCTGCCTGGCAGGTTCAAGGGATTCTCCTGCCTCAGCCTCCTGAGTAGCTGGGGTTACAGGTGCATGCCGCCACACCTGGCTAATTTTTTACATTTTTGGTAGAGAAGGGGTTTCACCATGCTGGCCAGTTTGGTCTCGAACTCTTGACCTCAAGTCATCTGTCCGCCTCAGCCTCCCAAAGTGCTGGGATTACAGACGTGAGCCACCACACCAGGCCATGGGAAACTAACATTAATAGATGTGTGGCTAAGTGATGAGAAGGGAGGAGTTGGAGAAGGAGCTACATGGTCCTGCCAGGGATGCCCTTGAGCCTATGCCCTCCATTGTTACTCAGTAAGGAGACCAAGGACACAATGAGAGCTGCTCCCTTGGGATGAGAAGCATCAAGATAATTTCCTGCGTGGCATGTGCCTGTAGTCCCAGCTACCTGGGAGGCCGAGGCAGGAGAATTGCTTGAGCCTTGGCATTTGATTCCAGCCTGAGCGACATAGCAAGACTTTGTCTTAAGAAAAAAGAACGACGATTTTTTTTTTTGTCTTGGCCACAGTCTCCCTGTCGCCTAAATGATTGAGGGTGGGAATGGAAGTAGAATCAAAATAATAGGAAACTCAAAGTTGCCTGAGATCCATGAAAAAATGAGTCACTTTAAAAAAAATATGCCTTTTTTTCTGTAACATCTTTTTAAAAATCAGATGTTTTCTCATTTATATGGACTCTAAATAAAATGAAGATATCTTTTTTAAATGCTAATTTTTTAGAAGTTTTATGGAAAACAAATTTTTTTGAGAGAGGTCTGGCTTTGTCACTCAGGCTATAGTACAGTGGCATGATCTGACTCACTGTGACCTCCACCTCTCTGGCTCAAGCGAGCCTCCCAACTCAGCCTCCCAAGTAACTGGGACTACAAGCATAAGCCACCATGCCCAGATGATTTGGGTGTTTTTCATAGAGTTGGGGTCTTGCCATGTTGCCCAGGCTGATTTCAAACTCCTGAGCTTAAGTGATCCGCAAACCTTGGCCTCCCAAAATGCTGGGATTACGAATGTGGGCAACTGTGCTGGCTTATTATGAAAATTCTCAAAAATATATTAAAGTAGGGAGGATAGTAGAATGAACCTTCATTTACTCATTGCTCAACTTCAGCAGTTATCAAACCACCACTATACCCTTCCCATCCCCCTCAAACCGGATTATTTAGAAGCAAATCCTAGTCATTTTATCATGCTAAACAGCAATGTTTAGCATGTACCTCTACAAGAAAATAACAAAAAGGACTTTTGATTATTTACAAATCTTAATCTTGTTTCCCTTTCATTCCTCATCTATCCGGGGGCACAGATTAGGAAGCTTGAGTTCTAACCCTGGTTTGCCACTTGCTTATAGTGTGAGCAGGGGCAAATCATTTAACCTTTCTGGACTTGGCATTTTTCTCACCTGAGTGAGGGAACTAGATGATTTGCAAGGTCCCTTCTAGTTCTAGAAATCCAAAATTCATGCAAGGGCCATCCTTGCATGAAACATACAGATTTGGTGCAGTATCTATTTACTGGTGTTTGTTTGTTTGTTTGTTTGTTTTTGGTGCAGTGCCCAGTTCAGAGTCAAGACCCTCTCAATGAAGAGGCAAGCAAAAGGCCTAGAGGCTGCTAGTGGCGGAATCTTTAACCTGGAGCTTTAAAAAAAGAAATAAGCCTTGGAGCTGCCCTTCTGTGCAGTTTCATGCTGCCTCAGTATCTCTTCTCAAAACCTCAATTTATCTTTTTTTTTTTCTTTTTTTGAGATGGAGTCTTGCTCTGTTGCCCAGGCTGGAGTGCAGTGGCACGATCTCTGCTTACTGCAAACTCTGCCGCCCAGTTTCAAGCGATTCTCCTGCCTCAGCCTCCTGAGTAGCTGGTATTAGAGGTGCCTGCCACCATGTCCAGATAATGTTTTTGTATTTTTAGTAGAGACAGGGTTTCACCATGTTGTCCAGGCTAGTCTCAAACTCCTGACCTTAGGTGATCCACCTGCCTTGGCCTCCCAAAGTGCTCGTGTGAGCCACCCCACCCTGCCGGCGACCTGTTACTTTATTAAATAACAGGAATTGATTTCTGTCATGTTCCAGGTGACTGTGAAGGAATAAGAATACTCATTTTATGGCCAAATCAACTGTGTGTGAAGTAAAGTAGGTGCATTTCAGGTTGCCTGGTAAAAGAAGGATTAAGTCTGATATAGGGTTTGTCTTTTAAAATTGTGGAAAACATGCATATCGTAGATTGAATTTTAGGGAAAGATGTGGGTCCTATTGTGTTAATAGTGGAATCTTTGGGTAAGATCGTGCCCAGCCCTGAGGACTGTTGCCAATGCTTCCCTCACTGCGTATGCCATGTGCTCCTGAGGACATCCTCTTGTTGGCTTCCCACACCATCATTACAACTGGAACAAGGGACGCATAAAGAGTGAGTGGCCCAGCGTGGCTCAGCTGGTAAGTGACGGACATGGGCTTGGACCCAGGACTTCCAGCTGCTGCAGCATGTGTCCTGCTCCCCTACAGCTTGAAGTAGGGCTAGGGAAATGAAACTGGAGGACTTCTTGGAAAAAGAAACTTGATTATCAGCGTAGTGGTACGCTACGCTGAATGCTTATGAAGAGCAAATGCTTATGAATACTGCACCTGTGCTTTAAAAGTCACCATGAACTGGGCATTGTGGCTCACGTCTGTAATCCCAGCACTTTGGAAGGCTGAGACAGGGGGATCACTTGAGGTCAGAAGTTCGAGGTCAGCTTGGCCAACCTGAAAAAAACCCCATCTCTACAACAAAAAAAAAAAGAAAGAAAGAAAGAAAGAAAAAGAAAGAAAGAAAGAAAGAAAGAAAGAAAGAAAGAAAGAAAGAAAGAAAGAAAGAAAGAAAGAAAAGAAAGAAAAGAAAGAAAGAAAATTAGCCAAACCCGCTTGCTTGAACCCAGGAGGTGGATGTCCAGCCTAAGCGACAGAGAGAGAGAGAGGGAAAAAAAATAAAAAACAAACACCACCACCACCATGACCCAGAGAAAGAAAGAAAGAAAGAAAAAGAAAGAAAGAAAGAAAGAAAGAAAGAAAGAAAGAAAGAAAGAAAGAAAGAAAGAAAGAAAGAAAGAAAGAAAGAAAGAAACAATGAAGTTCCCAAATGGAAAAAGCCCCTAAAATTACCATTTTAAAGCACAAGCCCTAATCAGCTCTGGGGATTTGTAGGAAACTCATCAAAGTTATTGATGGGAACTATTGTTTTGGTGCCAGGGTTTTCAATTGGGAGTTAGATTAAAAAGGACCAAAGATGACAGCTGATATTTCAAACTGAAACCAACGTTCCTCAGTGGAAAGCTTTCCGGGACAGTGCATTTTGGGGTTGGTTGCTGTGCTTGGAGATGCCCCTGGGTTGGAGGACACACTTCTGGCTGATTGAGGGGCTTCTGAAGAGAACCAAAATGTGCACTCTTTGTGTTCTTGCACTGTGACTATTAGTCTGTGAGACTCTGTCCTTAGCAGGAAATGGTAAAGGAATCAGCAGGAAGCCTCAAACAAGGGAAGGGAAACTCCTCCCTCCTATCAAAGGCCAGGCAAGGGCGAGGATGAGAATAGAGAGTGGGGCATGTGCATTAAGCCGTCTGGGGTAGCGGTAGGGATAGACATGTTGAAATGGAGAGTGTTCGAATCTTGAAAGGAAGTAAGGAAAATGTATACGCCACAAGGGCAAGGATGTATGATAGGCTTGTATTTATTGTATAACTTTATTTTATTATATTATTTTTATTTTTTTGAAATGGAATCTCTTTCTGTCCCCCAGGCTGGAGTGCAATGGCATGATCTCAGCTCACTGAAACCTCTGCCTCCCAGATTCAAGTAATTCTCCTACCCCTGCCTCCCGAGTAGCTGGGACTACAGGCGCTCGCCACCACACCTGGCTAATTTTTTGTATTTTTAGTAGAGACAGGGTTTCACCGTGTTAGCCAGGATGGTCTTGATCTCCTGACCTCGTGATCCACCTGCCTCGGCCTCCCAAAGTGCTGGGATTACAGGCGTGGACCACAGCACCTGACCTTTATTGTGTAACTTTAATATAGAGCCTTAGTCCTCCAGAAATCTGCATGATGCCCAGGGAAAATGCTGTTCCTTTATCTACATGAGGCAGAGGTTTGTGTTGTTTGCTAAGGTCCAGCAGCTCGCTGTGAGTACAATCTCTCCCTCGTTCCTGATTTCTGGCTTATTCAAGCCCAGAGGACCCGAAACTCAAGTTGAAAGTTTTGACTAGGAGAACAGATAAAAGTAGAAATGGAATCCGATCATAAGAAATGCTCAGTGTGAAGGAGAGAGGAATGCAAAAGAATTTTTCTGTTTTACCATGGTCTTTGTAACTGAAAATCGTATGTTCTTGAGATAGAGAGCCGATGATCCAATGCAAGAAACTGAGTGTAAGAAGAAACTGTTCATCTGAAATCCAACAACTCATTCTTGAAGGTTAGAGCTCAGCTTTGAAGTTTCACTTCACGAGCTTGGCTCAGTGAGATATGCTACTCCCTGGTGAAAAATGAAATGAAGAGAATGTTTTATGTTGAAAGTGCTCGGTGATGAAAAGGCAGCACCTAGCTCCCTTATCTCATCAAAAATGCAGCAGATTCTCAATATTAGCAATCTCGTGTTTAGATTGTTACCTGAGGTGAAACCCTGTCTCTACTAAAAATACCTAAGGAAAGGAAAAACAAACTGTCCCAAATGCTGATTCTACTGTTTCAGTAGGGGAAAAAAATTTCTGGCAGGCAAGTGGCAAACAACAAAACTTTTGAAAAAGCAGGCCTGGGGGGAGTCCAGTACAGTTTCATAATGGGTATGAATAGTTATTTTACTGTGTTCCCCCCCCTCCCCCCTTTCTTTCTGGGTTTTGATGTGGATCTCTTTCTATTTGTTCAGGAAATTGTGACGTGTGTTCTGGGCAGGGTTTGAGGTTTTGGAACCTTTTCTAAAAGGGACAGAGAGCACCCTGCTACATTTCCTAATCAAGAAGTTGGCGTGCAGCCGGGAGAGCTGGAGTGAGTTGGTCATGATGCAGAAGCTACTCAAATGCAGTCGGCTCGTCCTGGCTCTTGCCCTCATCCTGGTTCTGGAATCCTCAGTTCAAGGTAAGATTCAGGAGTCTTGTTCCCCAGCCATCTTCTCTGTAAGCCCCATAGTCCATACAAGTCATTAGATTCATTTTAAGGCATAGAATGTATAATAAATATTGTGGGAAAGGAGGTAAAGAAGAAGGATTTGGGGTCGCCAAACCCTTTAATATGAGTTCAGTTAAGTTTGGTACCAAGAAAAATTAAACTGGGCGGCCTGTGCATCCTTGTAAACTCTTACAATGATTGAAATGTGCTATTTTGGGATGAAAATGTGAGGTTTATACATTTTAAAAAGCTCAAGGAATCCAGAAAATGACTCCTGTGCGTGTTGCATGGAGAAGATGGCACCTTTGAGTGTTTGGGGGTTTCTGCCTACCCCTCAGTGTCTACATCAGCCCCAAGTTCTAGTGCGCTGTGACGGTGTCATCGTTATTTTAATACTGGGAGTTGTTGTATTCCAATTGGAGTGAATCTGACTGTGTGTATTTTTTCTTCTTCTTTTTTTTTTAAAAGATAAATTTGGTTCTTACTGAAAACTCAATTATGGTTAGACATAGTTAATGTAAACCCTCTCAGATTTTAAAGAGAAGGCCAAATAATTTGGTATTTATACTGTTGCTCAGAGAAACATCATATTCGGAAATATCTTCCTACGTTTATCTATCATTTAGTGTTGTTTAGTCAGACTCTGAAACAACTTAAAACCTCTAATGACTGAGACAATGAAAATGATAGGCTTGTAAGAAAAATACCATTTGTTCTTCTTTGGTAAATAAGGAATCATGTCTAAATAAGACAGAGATCATGGCTCGATAGAGAGATGGCTGAGCTTATAGTCGAAAAACATTAGGTTAGGCCAAATGGTAAGGGAAATGTTGAGTCACAATGACACACGTTTTCTAGATTTGTTTCGTCAAAGCGACTTTGGGTTGTCATGATCTTGCTTCCGGTGGAGATGAAATCTTACAGATGATCGCAGAGACATTTATTTTATGTTGGAAATTTATAAAATAATTTTCTTCTAGTTATGCTAATACTGAAAAAAGAGGAAGTAATATTTCTGGAACTTTATTAATCTATGTATTTTTAAAATATAAAACGTTGTCAGTTTTAGGGAACAGGCTTCCCTGGGATATTTTGGGGAATATCTTCAGCTTGATGAAATAATTCCCAAATAACCATGTGGTCTGACAAGATCGAGAGTAATGAGGTCCATACTTTAGTACAGTCTTGAGTGGCCAGATGGTGCTGAGCATATCCTAACCAGAGATATGTAAGTCTTTAGGTTTTCAAAATTTCCCAGAAACATGAATTTCCCACTAAGATTCATTAAGGAAAACTAGAATGAAAACAAAAACTTTCCTTGCACAGTATTTATTAGAAAGAAATGAAGAAGGCCGGGCGTGGTGGCTCACACCTGTAATCCCAGCACTTTGGGAGGCCAAGGCAGGCAGATCATGAGGTCAGGAGTTCGAAACCACCCTGGCCAACATAGTGAAACCCCATCTCTACTAAAATTACAAAAAAAATTAGCCTGGTGTGGTGGCACGCACCTGTCATCCCAGCTACTTAGGAGGCTGAGGCTCAATTGCTTGAACCTGGGAGGCAGAGGTTGCAGTGAGCTGAGATCACACCACTGTACTCCAGCCCAGGTGACAGTGCAAGACTCTGTCAGAAAGAAAGAAAGAGAGGAAGAGAGAAAGAGAGAGAAAGGAAAGAAAGAAAGGGAAAGAAAGAAAGAAAATAATTCATCATGAAATTGTATAGAATACTAGCATTTATGCCATGACCTCATAGGTTTAGCTCTTTGTTAGAAAAGGAAACCATAGAAAGAGACAAGGGAGAAACTGACAAACTAGGGTGTTTCCGAAAAAAGGCTCTTGGTATCGGGCTCAAGGGCCTGTGCCCACATCTGAGCATGCAGGGAAATAGATGTCCCCGACTGGCTGCACGTGTGAGTGACTGCAGCACAAGGCTGTGATGTGAAGAGTCGTGACACCATTTCCTCATACCTCCACGCAATGCCAGATATTATTCGACAACATTCTTCCTGTCTTGTAAAAAGTGTTTATCTAGCCCCTTGGTTTGGCTGATCAAATCAACTAGGCTTTTGGCTTGCTTTTACTGAGCATATTCAAAACCATTTCAGGTTACTATAATGGTTTGCTCAGGTTGCCATAACAAAGTACCACAGACTGAGTGGCTTAAACAACAGAAGTTTATTTCCTCACAGTTCCTCACAGTCCAAGATCAAGGTGCTGGCAGGATTGGTCGCATTCTGAGGACTCTCTCCTTGGCTTATAGATGGCACCTTCTCCCTTGTCTGCACATGGTCTTTCCTCCATGCATCCGTGTCTTAATACCGTCTTCTTAGAAGGTTACCAGACATTGGATCAAGGCCACCCTAATGGCCTCATCTTAACTAACTATATCTGCAGTGACCCTATTTCTGAACAATTTCACACTGTGGGATTCTGTGGGTTAGAACTTCAACATATGAATTTGATGGTGGTATATTTTTACTATTAGTCAAACCCAAGTAAAGATGTGGGGTAAGATTGTGTCTACTGAGCACAAAGAAATGGAAATTTGGGGATGTGTGGGTAACGCTGGAGAGCACAGATGACTAATCTATCTCCAGGGGATTTGATGAGGCCTGTGAATGCTACACTCTTATTGCCTCTCTTTTCCAATGATGCCCATAAAGAAAAAAAAATGGAATATCCATGAACAGGTGCAACCAAGGGGGCCAGGCCCCCATGTGTCCACTGTATACTATCTCCTAGCTCACAGGAACGATATTGATCCACTCATTGTGCTGCTGTTTGTAAAGTGATTTCACATCCATTCTCTGGTAATTATCAACACATTCCCTGTGAGGAGGAATTAGCATTAATTATAGAGGAGAAAACTGGATCTGACATTTCTCATCTCATTTGCTCTATACATCAACCTCTTGCAAAAAATTTGTGAGTCATGCCCAAGACCCATTACAACTAATTAATGACTAAACTGGTTGTCTAATTTCAAGGTCAGAATTAACTTTCTACTGCAGCTCATGAATTAGAGGTTTTCTTTATTTAAACAAACAAACAAACAAAAACTCCTTTGACTGCAGCCCTTGCTATAATGTTTCCCACTGAACTGAGGGAGAAATTGAAAGTAAACTTAAGAGCTTTTTATAGCTTGTCAAACCATGCAAGAGTTGGGGAAGCTTATCCGTCCTGTGGAATTGATAGACCAGGAGGAAGTCACTCCGGCTTAGATAATGCTACCATTCTGAATGAATCAAATGGTCTTCTTTTCCCCTTCATGGTAGTTGCTGCTTAAGTTTCTCTAACACGGCTGCAGTAAGTTTCCATTAAGAATAGGAAATTAGGCCCAGTGCAGTGGCTCACGTCTATAGTCTTAGCACTTTGGGAGAACGAGGAAGGTGGATTGCTTGAGGTCAGGAGTTAAAGACCAGCCTGGCCAACATGGTGAAACCCCCGTCTCTACTAAAAATACAAAAATTAGCCAGACATGGTGGCATGCACCTGTAATCCCGGCTACTCGAGAGGCTGAGGCAGGAGAACCACTTGAACCTGGGACGTGGAGGATGCAGTGAGCCAAGATCATGCCACTGCACTCCAGCCTGGGCGATAGACTGAGACTCCGTCTCAAAAAACAAACAAAAAAAATTAGTACATTGTGATTATGTTGGGGGAAAAGTTAGTGCCATAATATAAAAAGGTATGGACTATTGGAGAAAGTTGTTTGCTTTGGTAACATTTACTCATAGAAAGTATGAGGATTCAGGGTGGTGGGGGAGGTGGGCAGTGAGGGATAGGATTCAAATAAAAACCATTCTTTCCCTTGGAATCCACCTCACAATTAACCAACAAATCCCATCAGTGGGCCTTTTAGGAAGATAACATTTCTGTCCATGAGCATACTCACTGTAATCACAAGACATTTATCTCAAGCAAGATAGAGTCAAGATACTCTCACAACCACAGGGGCTGGAACTGTAAATTTTCACATCCTGCCAACGCCCTTGAATAGCTATGTCAAGAATTTAGTGTGTGTAACTTGTTCTTTATTTTAAAGTACATTTAATATCATCGGCCCCAAATTAGATAGACTTTTGGAGTGGGAGTCCTTCTAGTTTTGATTTATTTATAAAATTTTAAAATGGCTTTGTTGAGATGGTGTTCACATACTGTACAATTCACCCATTAAAAGTGTTTAATTCAATGATTAGGCCAGGTGTGGTGGCTGATGCTTGTAATTCCAGCACTTTGGGAGGCCAAGGCAGGCGGATCACTTGAGGTCAGGAGTTTGAGACCAGTCTGGCCAACATGGGGAGAACTTGTCTCTACTAAAAATACAAAAATTAACTGGGCGTGGTGGTGTGCACCTGTAATTCCAGCTACTCGGGAGGCTGAGGCAGGAGAATCACTTGAACCTGGGAGGCAGAGGTTGCAGTTAGCTGAGATTGCACCACTGCACTCCAGTCTGGATGAGGAGTAAGACTGTCTCAAAAAAAAAAAAAAGTTCAATTCAGTGTTGTTTAGTATGTTCAGAGTCATGCAGCCATCACCATAATTGCTTTTAGAATGTTTTCATCATCCCCAAGAAGAAAGCCTTCCTTACGATTTTTAATTAGCTGAGATTCTGAACTCTGGGGGAATTTTGTATCCTAGAAATATTTTTTACTAATTTGCTACAGTTGTATTTGTCATGCTGGTGAAAAGATGTGGTCTTTCACCTGGATGCTTTCTCATTAAGCATTATTTTTCTGTTTAGCTTCCTATGTAAGCAATTTTCTCAGCTTGATATTCAGTGTGTCAGTGGCTTGCAGGACTGCCTAGGCCTGCTCTGTCCAATATGGTAGCCACAAGTCGCTTGTGGCTACTGAACACTTGAAATGTGGCGAGGCCAAATTGGGACATGCTGTGAATGCAAAATACACACGATTTGGAAGCGTTAGTAAGAAGAAAAGAATGCAAAATATCCCATTAATAACTTTTATATTGATTATATGTTAAAGGACAATGTTTGAATATATTTTTAGGTTAAATAAAATATATTACAATTAATTTCACCTGTTACTTTTTACTTTTAAAAATATGGCCGCTAGAACATTTAAAACTCCATGTGGTTTGCTTTATGTTTCTATTGGACAGAGCTGGTCTAGACAGCATAAGGTGTGAAGACACCGCCCTCTGCTGGAGAAGATGCTGGATTTTTATTTCGCCTACAGGAAGAGACGTATAAGTAGCAATTAGATGCCAAACTAATGCTACCTCAGGAAAGAATCAAAAGGAAAGAAAGAGGCAAACCAGGCCAGGCGCCGAGGCTTATCCCAGCACTTTGGGAGGCCGAGGCGAGTGGATCACGAAGTCAGCAGATCGAGACCATCCTGGTTAACTCCGTCTCTACTAAAAATGCAAAAAATTAGCTGGGCATGGTGACACGCGCCTGTAATCCCAGCTACTCGGGAGCCTGAGGCAGGAGAATAGCTTGAACCCAGGTGGCGGAGGTTGCAGTGAGCTGAAATGTGCCACAGCACTCCAGCCTGGGCAACAGAGCCAGACTCTCTCTCAAAATAAAAAAAAAAAAAAAAAAAGAAAGAAAGAAAGAAAAAAAGAAAAGAAAAGAAAAAAAGTCCATAAATTGAGAATCCTAGAGATACTAAATGGTAGAATAGGAATTTGAATTTAAATTTATAAGATGTTCACTATCAGAGATCATAGGCCATTGTGGTCCTCCTTCTCATGAGAGAAACTAGCAGTGAAGAGCTCTGACTACGTCCTAGGCACTACTCTGAGAACCTAACATTTGTATCTCATTATTAGCTCTATTACTGCTCCATCCTACAGATGAGAAAATTGAGGCACAGGGAGTTTAAGTTGGCCAAGATCACACAGCCAGTAAGGGGCAGACATTGAAAAGTAATTTTGCCTGCCTTATCCCCAGCCTCCAGGCAGTGGCAGAGCTAACTCATTTTGGTCAAACAGTTCTCCCAGACCAGACATTGTAAGCTATACTCAGGAATCACAGGAAAGATTATGATAGAATAATATATAGTTACAAAGAAAACAAAGAAAATCCAATGGGAAAATATTTACTGTTTTCTATATTAAAGTGTTTAATGTTTATGTTTTTAGAGGAATATTGTTTATTATAGCAATTTAGAAAACAAAATGAGAAAAAGAAAAAAAGATTCTGCCACCAGTTATTTTTGTGTATTTCCTTCCGTTTCCCCCCATGTCTGTTTATATAATTGAAACTTTTATTCCCACAAAGTGGTATTCTGATTTTCTCAGTTATTTTTATTTATTTTTAATTTTGTAAATTTTTTCTTGTGAGACAGTCTGCTCTGTCACCCAGGCTGGGGTGCAGTCGTGCAATCTTGGCTCACTGTGACCTCCCAGGCTCAAGCAATCCTCCTGTCTCAGCCTCTTAAGCAGCTGGGACTACAGGTGCGTGCTACCACATCCAGCTAATTTTTAAAATCTTTTTTTTTTTTTTTTTGGGCAGAGATGGGAGTCTATGTTGCCCAGCCTGGTATTGAACTCCTGGGCTCAAGTGATCCTCCCACCTCAGTCTCCCAAAGTGCTGGGACTTCAGGAGTGAGCTATCATACCCAGCCTAATTTTTACTTTTATTTTATTAAAAAAAAAAAAAAAAAAAAAAAAAAAAAGGTATTGCCCTACCCGCCTCTCACCTTCTCACTCATTTTTAAGTATAGATTTTTCTACAATGCCACACCATCTTTTCTATAAAAAGTACTTTTGACTGGGCATGGTGGCTCACGCCTGTAATCCCAGCACTTTGGGAGACCGAGGTGGGTGGATCACCTGAGGTCAGGAGTTCAAGACCAGCCTGGCCAACATGATGAAACCCTGTCCCTACTAAAAATACAAAAGTTAGCTGGGTGTGATTGTGGGCACCTGTCATCCCAGCTACTCAGGAGGCTGAGGCAGGAGAATCGCTTGAACCTGGGAGGCAGAGGATGCAGTGAGCCGAGATTGCACCACTGTACTCCAGCCCGGGTAACAGAGCGAGACTTCGTATTTAAAAAAAAAAAAAAAGTACTTTTCTTCATTTGGTTAGTCTTCTCTTATGAGTTGATGCCTCGTAATTTATCTGAGTGTTTTCCATTGTTTTGTGGTGAGCTTTAAAACCACCCTTCCTGCCTTTCAAGAGTCCTAGACATGCTCCTTCTTGCTAGGTAATTATTAGTTGCACTTATTAGAATAAAGTGTATGCTTGGAGTGGGGAGGAGATGAACTTTTTGAAGGGCAGTGAAGTATTTCTCGCCACCAGGCCTTTGTCTTTGCTAAGTTGAGGAAGGAAGATTTTATTTCATTAGCTAATAAAGAACCTCCTATATAGGCCGGGCACAGTGGCTCATGCCTGTAATCCTTGCACTTTCAGAGGCTGAAGTGGGTGGATTGCCTGAGCTCAGGAGTTCGAGGTCAACTTGGGCAACATGGTGAAACCCCATCTCTACTAAAAATACAAAAAATTAGCTGGGCGTGGTGGTGAGCACCTGTAATCCCAGTTACTTTAGAGGGTGAAGCAGAAAAATTGCTTGAACCCGGGAGGCGGAGGCTGCCATGAGCCGAGATTGTGCCACTGCATTCCAGCCTGGGCGACAGAGAAAGATTCTCTCTCAATAAAATAAAATAAATAAATAAATAAATAAATAAATAAATAAATAAATAAATCTCCTATATAACCTTATAACATCAGATTTGGAGCCTTTTCCATAGAAATGAAATTCAGAAGAAGCTGAGACTCAGATATTCCAAGCTGCCTGGCCCTCTGTGAATAGAGGAAACTTGTTCTTGTGAAATCTGAGTGCAAAGACACAGGACAAATTGTTATCTACTTTTCATTCCTAAGGATCCTGTATGGCCCTAAAACACAAGAACTAGAATTCTGTAATACCACGGGTACCATACAGTGTGTTCCTTCCCCTTTCTGAACCTGATTTGACTCATCTCTATGAAAAGATGTGGGCTTTGGGGTCAGATGTGGGTTGGAATCCTGGATTCTCTACTTAGAGCCTGTGTGGCTGCAATTTTCTTTTGTGTAAAATTGAGATAATAGTACAAAAGTAACAATAGTTAATATTATCAAGTGTTTACTGTGTGCCTGGCACTGTGTTAAATTCTTTATGTTTATTTTCTCGTTTAATTTTTGTGATAGACTTATGACACTATTAGTATCTTCATATTACAGTAAGACTTCAGAGAAGTTAAGGTTTCATAACGAGTCAGCAGAGCTGGGACTTCCCTCCAGGCAGCTGATTCCAAGGCTTATTCTAACTTTAAACTCTGCTACTTTTTGGAATGTAGTAAGAAGGACAATTTATATAAAACGCTGGCACGTAGTGGGTGCTGCTGTTATGTGAATGGGCATAAAATCTGTCTACATTTTGCCTTTTACCAAATTTAGAATCTATTTAGTTAAAACCTTCTTAGGGCAGCCTGGGTGCAGTGGCTCATGCCTGTAATCTCAGCACTCTGGGAGGCCAAGGCAGGAGGATTGCCTGAGCCCAGGCATTTGAGACCAGCCTGGGCACATAGTGAGACCCCATCTCTCCAAACAAAACAAAACAAAACAAAACAAAAACAAAAAACAAAGCAAAACTAGTTGGGCATGGTGGTGCGCCTGTAGTCCCAGTTACTCAGGAGGCTGGGGTGGGAGAATGGCTTGAGCCCAGGAGTTGAAGGTTGCAGTGAGCTATGATCACAGTACTGCACTCCAGCTTGGGCAGCAGAGTGAGACCTTGTTTTGAAAAAAAGCAAAAATAAAAGCTTCTTAGGACAGAGTGATTAGAAGCTGTGTAGTAGATACTTAGTAACAATGTGGGTTCCTTGTTGGGCAGGTTATCCAGCCAGGTACCAATGGGTGCGCTGCAATCCGGACAGTAATTCTGCAAACTGCATTGAAGAAAAAGGACCAATGTTCGACCTACTTCCAAGTGAATCCAACAAGATCCCCCGGCTGAGGACTGACCTTTTTCCGTAAGTGGACTTTTCTCTATTTATTTATTTATTTGAGACAGAGTTTCACTTTTCTTGCCCAGGCTGGAGTGCAATGGTGCGGTATCAGCTCACTGCAACCTCCACCTCCTGGGTTCAAGCGATTCTCCTGCTTCAGCCTCCCGAGCAGCTGGGATTTCGGGTGGCTGCCACCATGCCCAGCTAATTTTTTTTTTTTTTTTTTTTTTGAGATGGAGTCTCGCTCTGTTGCCCAGGCTGGAGTGCAGTGGCTCATTCTCGGCTCACTGTAAGCTCCACCTCCTGGGTTCACGCCATTCTCCCACTTCAGCCTCCAGAGTAGCTGGGACTACAGGCGCCTGCCACCACTCTCAGCTAATTTTTTTGTATTTTTAGTAAAGATGGGGTTTCACCTTATTAGCCAAGATGGTCTCAATCTCCTGACCTAGTGATCTGCCTACTTGACCTCCCAAAATGCTGGGATTACAGGCGTGAGCCACCGTGCCTAGCCTAATTTTTTGTGTTTTTAGTAGAGACGGGGTTTCATCATTTTGGCCAGGCTGGTCTCGAACTCCTGACCTCAGGTGATCCACCCGCCTCGGCCTCCCAAAGTATTGGGATTAGAAGCATGAGTCACCTTGCCCGGCCTTTTCTCTAATTTTAAAGTGTCCGTAATTTCACAACCTCTTGGCACAGATGTGGGAGTGTTTTTCTTCAAGCTGTACAAAGTGTTTTGATTCAAGCTCTTGCTTTGGTAGTTTGGCTCTTACTCTGCAGTACATAGTAAAACTGTACTGTATACACTGGCATATGACATGTGCGAGTATACGTGATTCACCTGTTTTTGAAAGTTTTTTTGTGGATGGTAGACAGGAGCATTGAGGGCTTTTCATCAACAGGTATTGAAAATGATTGAACATTGTTTTATTTGTGTAAGCAGAACACACTATATATTAAAATCCAATAATTAACTGAATGGATAAGCAAAATGTGATATAAGCATACAAAGGAATATTATTGGGTCATAAAAAGAATGAAGTACTGACACATGCTACAACATAGATAAACCTTGGAAACATTATGCAGAGTGAAGGAAGGCCAGACACAAAAAGCCACATATTGTATGATTCAATTTAGATGAAATGTCCAGAATAGAGGCAAATCCCTAGAGGCAGGAAGTAGCTTAGTGGGTTCCAGGGGCTGGGGAAAGGGAAGAATAAGGAGTGACTGATAATGGGTATGAGGTTTTTTTCTTGGAGGAGGTGATTAAAATGTTCTTCTGCCAGGCATGGAGGCTCATGCCTGTAATCCCAGCACTTTGGGAGGCCGACGCGGGAGAATTGTTTGAGCCCAGGAGTTTGAGACCAGCCTGGGCAACATAGTGAGACCCTATCTCTATTTCAAATATATTTTTTATATTAAAAAATGTTCTTCAATTAGATGGTAATTATTTTAAAAAATGGCCAGGTGCAGAGGCTCTTGCCTATAATCCTAGCACCTTGGGAGGCTGAGGTGGGAGGATCCCTTGAGCCCAGGAGGTTTGGGACCAGCCTGGGCAATACAGCAAGACCCTGTCTCTACAAAAAATACAAAAATGAGCCAGCCATGGTGATGTGCACCTGTGGTCCCAGCTACTCGGGAGGCTGAGGTGGGAGAATCTCTTGAGCCTAGGTTGAGCCTGCAGTGAACCCTATTTATGCCATTGCACTCCAGCCTGGGCAACACAGTGAGACCCTGTCTCAAAAAAAAAAAAATTAGGAAAAGGAAGAATAATTGGCCATGACTTGTAAAACAAAAATCAAATCTCTTCTTGATCAGATAAAACTTGCTTTAAACTTGCAAAAAAGACCTGATATAAATTCATGAGTAACAAAGACTGAATTATATTAGAAACCATTAATTCAATGAATACTAAAGCTATAAGATGTAGCAAAATATATATACTAAGAAAAGGATTATCATAAAAGTTTTAATCTCCAGGCTCAAACCTAGAAAATCACTATCCTCAAAGCCAGGTGGTTCATCGTGCTCCAAACCAGGTACATTTCACATCACTTTGGGATCCTGGTGACTTTCTCTTTTTTTTTTTTTTTTTTGAGACAGGGTCTTCTCTGTCATCCAGGATGGAGTGCAGTGGTGTCATCATAGCTCACTGCAGCCTCAAACTCCTCAAGTGATCTTCCTGCCTCAGCCTCCCTAGTAGCTGGGACCACAGGCACAGAGCACCATGCCCAGCTAATTTAAAAAAAAAAATTATTTTTGTAGAGACGGGGGTCTCTGTATGTTTCCCGGGCTGGTCATGTACTCCTAAGCTCAAGCAGTCCTCCCACCTCAGCATCCCAAAGTGCTGGAATTACAGGCATGTGCCACCATTCCCAGCGCTGGTGACTTTCTCCATCACTGGTATTCACTGCATTAGTGATTACATCATTACAGTCTTCATTATGCAACTTTGTACTTTGTAGTCCTACTCCTGCATTCATACTTTAAGGTCTCAGCATTAAGTTTGAATGTAATATTACAGCATCCTCCATTACTTTAAGTCATTGGTTTCAATACTAATTCATTTAAGTCTAAAATGTTAGGCTGCAGTGGCTCATGCCTGTAATCCCCCCAGTTTGGGAGACTGAGGTGGGAGGATCACTTGAGGCCAAGAATTTGATACCAGCCTGGGCAACACGGCAAGACCCTGTCTCTGTTTAAAATTTAGTGGTCAGCCACTGTGACTCATGTCTGTAATCCCAACACTTTGGGAGGCCGAGGCAGATTGCTTGAGGTCAGGAGTTGGAGACCAGCCTGGCCAACATGGCGGAAACCCATTTCTACTAAAAATACAAAAATTAGCTGGGCATGGTGGCACGCCTGTAATCCTAGATATTGAGAGGCTGAGTCAGGCAGATTGGGAGGCCGAGGCAGGCAGATTGCAGGCAGATTGCTTTGAGACCAGCCTGGGTAACATGGAGAAACCCTGCCTCTACAGAAAAATACAAAAATTAGCCAAGCATGGAGAAACCTCATCTCTACAGAAAAATACAAAAACTAGCCAGGCATGCCTGTGGTCTCAGTGACTCGGGAGGCTGAGGTAGGAGGATTGCTTGATCCTGAGAGGTCAAGGCTGAAGTGAGCCGTGGTGTGGCACTGCACTCCAGCCAGGGTGACAGAGTAAAACCCTGTCTCAAAATAAATAAATACATTTAAAATAAATAAATACAATTAAAACTAAAATTAAAAAATAAAACAAAATGTTAAGAGAATAGCTCAAATTCTCCAAAAGAACTCTTGCACACCGTTCCTCCTCTGCTCAAATCTCTATTTTCCTTCCTCAAGGCCAGTAACTTTGCTTCTCACCCTGACCCTGTGCTTTCCTTCCTGTCATTACAAAAGAATGGTCCTTGCTTCTGTGCCGATCCCAAGCCCTTTTGCCCTCGGATCCTCCTGTCCTCCCCTGGCCCTGCTCTGTACTGGCTGTGGGGTGGGAGGAGAACTGACCCCTGGGGTCTGCATTTCTCAGGCTCCCCAGGGCTGTGGCTGACTTTGGCCAATGGGAGGCAAGGAAGAGAGATTGAGAGCTTGGGAGGAAGGGAGAGAGGCATGTTTCTTCTCCTTACTCCCTGCCTTGGGTGGCACCTTGGGCAGGACTGTTTCGCCCATGGCCTCAGCTCCCACCAGATGCCTCCCTCCAGTCCCTGGGCTCAGGAAATAGCCTCGTTCCACTATAGCTGTAGCCCAAAGAGGGAAGTTTTTCTTTTCTTTTCTTTTCTTTTTTCTTTTCTTTTCTTTTCTCTTCTTTTCTCTTCTCTTCTCCTTCCTTCTTTCCTTCCTTCCTTTCCTTCCTTCCTTCCTTCCTTCCTTCCTTCCTTCCTTCCTTCCTTCCTTCCTTCCTTCCTTCCTTCCTTCCTTCCTTTCTTTTTCTTTTCTTTCCTTCTTTCTTTCTTTTTTTCAGAGTCTCACTCTTGTTACCCAGGCTGGAGTGCAGTGGTGCGATCTTGGCTCACTGCCACCTCTGCCTCCCGGGTTCAAGCGATTCACCTGCCTCAGCCTCCTGAGTAGCTGGGATTACAGGCGTGCCACCATGCCCAGCTAATTTTTGTATTTTTGGTAGAGATGGGATTTTGCCATGTTGACCAGGCTTGTCTTGAACTTCTGATCTCAATTGATCTGCCTGCCTCAGTCTCCCCAGGTGCTGGAATTACAAGCATGAGCCACTGCACCTGGCTGAGGGAAATATTTTCTTGTTATTGCTAATCTCTGGGTTACCTCGCTATCCCCCATTTGGCTTCACTTCTCCTCCGTCACCTGTATGAGGAATTCCCTCTGTGTTAAATATCTGGAGACGTTTCCTGATTGGACCCTGGCTGTTGCAGCTTCCAAGGCCACCTCTTTTTATGGCCAGCATCCTTTTCCCATGCATCTTCTCCAGGACTTCCATTCTGCAGTTATCTCTCCGAACCCAGTGTCTTCTTCCCATCAGTATCTCAGTATACTTCTTCCCATCAGTATCTCAGTACTTTAGTATCTCCTATGTTCAGGCAACATCTCTCCTTTGACTCTGCGTCCTCTCCAGCAGTTGCCCTTCTCTGGTCCTCTTCACAATAACATCTCCTGAAAGAGCCACCCATGCCTGCCCCCTCCTTTCCTCACCCCCTCTGCAGCTAGACTTCTGTTCCTACACTCCACCCTGGTTGACAAAGTCACTGATTACTTCTCTATTTTCAGCTTATTTGACCCTTAATTGCCTTCAAAAATGGCTGACTGTGCCATGCATGTAATCCCAGCACTTTGGGAGGCCAAGGCAGGAGGATCACTTGAGCTCAGGAGTTCAAGACGAGCCTGCCTGGGCAACATAGTGAGACCCTATCTACAAAAAATAGAAAAATTAGCCAGGCATGGTGACTCACGCCTGTGGTCCCAGCTACAAAGGAAGCTGAGGTGGGAGGACGGCTTGAGTTTGGGAGGGTGAGGCTGCAGTGAGCCATGATCATGCCGCTGCACTCCAGCCCACACAACAGAAGGAGGCCCTTTCTTTAAAAAAAAAAAAAAAAAGAAAAAAAAATTGTTGACCCCTCCCTTGAAATGCTTTTTTCTTGGGGCTTACATGCCCTGCCTTATCCTGTTTCTTCCTACTTCTCTGGTTGTGCTTTTTCCTCTGCTCAATATTTAACATGTTGGTGTGACCCTGGCTGTGGCCTGGTCCCCCTTCTCTATCTACATGGTTTCTGTCAATGAACTCATTGGTTCCAAGGGTTTGACTACCAAATCTGTGTTTCCAGCTCTGACACCCCAGGCTAAAGTAGCCACCTGGTCACTCCCTATTACATTAGTCAATTTCATTTATCTGTACCACCTACGATTTTCCTGATTCATTTATTCACTTTTTATTGTCTGTCTTCGCCACTAAAATAAAAACTTCTTGAGCAGGAGCTTCATTGGTCTGCTTCTGTTCTATCCCAGGCCCTCAAAACAAGGACCAGATGTTCAACAAATATTTATTGAATGTGTACATGAATTAAAACTCTAATTGGTTATATGCTGGTGGTTTATTATTTTCATGGAGGAAATGACTTGTAAGCTGTGACACTCAGCTTTTGTCCTGATGCTTTGTTGCCCCGTTCTGTCACCAAGGGCTGTCGCCATTGCTCGGACCATTTTGTGCTCTGAATTTCTAATCATCACAGTCAACCCAGAAGGCAGCCTTACCTTTCAGCACTCTTCAGCTGAATGAATGCAAGTTGGAGACAGGGTCATTTTTTGATAGGAAATTGAATGTTTATATGCTGGTATATATATAAAGCTTAGCTTCTTACAAAGAATTTCTCAAAAGTGAGCTTTGTTGAAGCACTGTAAATTATTAGAACTTTTATGGAAATTTTAATTTAGGAAAAAATGTTATCTGTCTGGGCTGACTTAGTTGTTAGTTGTTTGTCCTTTCTTTTTTTTTGGTGGAGGGTACAGAATTTTGCTCTCGTAGCCCAGACTGGAGTGTGCTGGCACGATCTCGGCTCACCGCAACTTCCGCCTCCCAGGTTCAAGCGATTCTCCTGCTTCAGCCTCTTAAGTAGCTGGGATTACAGGCATGCACCACCATGGCCGGCTAATTTTTGTATTTGTAGTAGAAACGGGGTTTCACCATGTTGGCCAAGCTGGTCTCAAAACCCTGACCTCAGGTGATCCACCTGCCTCAGTCTCCCAAAGTGCTAGGATTACAGGCGTGAGCCACCACACCTGGCAGTTTGTCCTTCCTTTAGAGAGAAAGAGGTCTTTTTTTGAGACGGTCTTGCTCTGTTGCCCAGGCTGGAGTGCAATGGCGCGATCTTGGCTTACTGCAACCTTCGCCTCCCTGGTTCAAGCGATTCTGTCACCACAGCCTTCTGATTAGCTGGGATTACAAGCGTGTGCCACCACACCTGGCTAATTTTTGTATTTTCAGTACAGACAGGGTTTCACCATGTTAGTCAGGCTGGTTTCGAGCTCCTGACCTCAATTGATCACCCACCTTGGCCTCCCAAAGTGCTTGGATTACAGACATGAGCCACCACACCTGGCCAAGAGGCCTTGTTTTAGAAATGATTTCTTGGGCCAGGTGCAGTGGCTCACGCCTGTAATCCCAGGACTTTGGGAGGCTGAGGTGGGTGGTTCACAAGGTCAGGAGTTTAAGACCAGCCTGGCCAATATGGTGAAACCCCATCTCTACTAAAAATACAAAAATTAGCCGGGTGTGGTGGCGCACACCTGTAGTCCCAGCTACTTGGGAGGCTGAGGCAGGAGAATCACTTGAACCCGGGAGGTGGAGGTTGCAGTGAGCCGAGATGGCACCACTGCACTCCAGCCTGGGCAACAGAGCAAGACTCTGTCTCCAAAAATAAAAATTAAAAAAATAAAAATAAAAATGATTTCTTAAGTAAATTTCACATATAGAATGTATATGCTAGTGGTAACAAAATTAACACTGTTTATCCGCAATAGGTAGATGTGGAGTTGATCGGTGCAATAAGTATAGGCAAACAGATAGGAACATTTGATCTGTTTTTTTGTTGGTTTTAAAACATTGAACAATTTGGAAGCTTTTAAATCTCTTAATTTAAGCAACTAGATCACTCTATTTGTCTCCTTATCTTAAAAAAAAACTGTTAAAATTATCTTTCCCACATATCAAACTCTACTGTTTTTTTCCCATTTTTCTTTCATACTTCAGAAAGACAAGAATCCAGGACTTGAATCGTATCTTCCCGCTTTCTGAGGACTATTCTGGATCAGGTTCCGGCTCCGGCTCTGGATCAGGATCTGGGAGTGGCTTCGTAACTGAAATGGAACAGGATTACCAACCAGTAGATGAAAGTGATGCTTTCCATGACAACCTTAGGTCTCTTGACAGGAATCTGCCCTCAGACAGCCAGGACTTGGGTCAACATGGATTAGAAGAGGATTTTATGATATAAAAGAGAATTTTCCCACCTTGACACCAGGCAATGTATTTAGCATATTTTATGTACCATGGTTAAATGATCAACCTTGGGACAAAGGATTTTATAGACATTTTTAAACATCTGAAAAAGAAGCTTAAGTTTTATCATCCTTTTTTTCTCATGAATTCTTAAAGGATTATGCTTTAATGCTGTTACCTATCTTATTGTTCTTGAAAATACCTGCATTTTTTGGTATCATATTCAGCCAACATCATTATGAAATTAATTAGATTCCCACGGCCATAAAATGGCTTTAAAGAATATATTTTTTTTAAAAAAATGGTTTGAGAAGCAAATTGGCAGGTAATATTTCATACCTAAATTAAGAATCTGACTTGGATTGTGAATTACAGAAATGCCCCTTTTCTTATAAAAACAAAACAAAAAAATAATGAAGCACAGTGAATTTGTAGAGTGGGGGTATTTGACATATTTTACAGTGTGGAGTGTACTATATACTATTACCTTTGAATGTGTTTGCAGAGCTAGTGGACATGTTTATCTACAAGTACGATTGCTGTTACCTAACACCCCCAATAACTCCCAAATTAAAGCACAGTTGTGCTCTCAAAACCTCATACTGCTTTACCTTTTTTTCCTGGATATCTGTGTATTTTCAAATGTTACTATATATTAAAGCAGAAATATAACCAAAGGTTAAATTGTCTCAGATCTCTTGTTCTAAACCCAGGAAATGGTTATTTTTGGCCAGATGTTTCTCTAGAAGTCTTATCAACAAAACAACTTTAAACGTATTCTACAGTAAACACAAGTTTTGTAACCAGAATCAAATCATACTAACTAGCAGGCGAAGAAAACAATGACGCCTTAGCAAGAAGGTTATACCTCTCAAAGCACTTCGTCACCTGAAAGATAGTTCCATCTCTGTTCCCCTTAGTTCTGAAAAGCCTCCTTGCATTGCCGTCATGGATTCTGTGCTACACTGTCCAGATCCCAGCTTCAGAACTGAGATTAAATTGTGAGCTTAGCCCAGTGTGTTATGCAAGCTCAGAGTCCTTACCGGGGAAAAATGGGACCCCGAGAGATGGAGACAACCGGGCTGATACATTCAGGTTTTAAATCCTCAGATTCCTTTGAACCTCTGAATCTACAGAAGAGTCCCATGCTTTAAGGACTAATGCTGGCCAGGTGTGGTGGCTCATGCTTGTAATCCCAGCACTTTGGGAGGCTGAGGCAGGCAGATCACTTAAGGTCAGGAGTTCAAGACCAGCCTGGCCAACATAGTGAAACCCTGTCTCTACTAAAAATACAAAAATTAGCTGGTTGTGGTGGCGAGCACCTGTAATCCTACTCGGGAGACTGAGGTATGAGAATCACTTGAACCTGGGAGGTGGAATTTGCAACGAGCCGAGATCATGCCACTGCACTCCAGCCTGGGTGACAGAGTGAGACTCTGTCCCAAAAAAAAAAAACAAAAACTAAAACTAAAACTAACAATCAAAAAACAAAAAAACTAATGTTTTCCTGTTGAAGACAATCAAGAGGTCTCTACCCTTAAAGATAACACGCACCCTCCTTCAAGATCTGTCCCCACCTCCCTTCCTAGACAGCAGATAAATATCAAAGTGAAGTCAGTATAAACCAACAGGGAAGTGTTGGGCGTGCTCAGGAGGAAAGGTAAAATACTCTGAAAGTTCTGTAGAACATAGCTAACGTGGACCTTAAAAGCTGAGAGGGTGTCTATAAAACTTAACTCTAGAAGTCCTTGATCCAGGGATGGCAATAGAACACAAAGTTGGATAAGGGAGTGTTTGGCAATGTGAGTGTACCCTCCTGGGATACAGGTTTTAATGCCCAGGCAAGAACCCTGGGAGAAGGTGTTGAGACTCTGCTAAAATGGCTCTTAGACACTTGGAGAAAGTGACAGCCCACGCTTAAGTGAAGTGGAAATACAAGAATTGTCATGCCCGGCAATGGAAAAAGGGGTCAATAGGATTAAGGAAATGCACATGATAGAATCAACTGACTATATAAGCCTTGCAAACCCACCAGATGACTGTTTTGCAGGAAGGCCAAGGCAATAAAGAATAGCCTGGTGAGAGCAATCAGCACCTCTGAGCCATCTGCAGTGGCTTTCCTCTGACGGGCAGGGCTGATGTTGTTACATAACTGGGCTTATTAATAGCAGTGGGAATAATGGGTACCAAAATAATAGAGGCCAGATGGTAGTACTCAACCATCAGAAGCCAAGAGGTGCAGTTGCTTTTTTTTTTTTTTTTTTTCAGAAATAGAGTCTCACTCTGTTGCCCAGGCTGGAGTGCAGTGGCACGATCTCAGCTCACTGCAACCTCTGCCTCCCGGGTTCAAGCAATTCTCCTGCCTCAACCTCCTGAGTAGCTGGGACTACAGGTGCACGCTGCCACACCTGGCTAATTTTTTTTTTTTTTTTTTTTTTTTTGTATTTTAGTAGAGACAGGGTTTCACTGTGTTGCCTAGGCTGGTCTCATACTCCTGAGCTCAGGCAATTTGCCCGCCTTGGACTCCCAAAGTGCTGGGATTACAGGCGTGAGCACCGCGCCCAGCCAAGAAGCCAAGAGGTCCAGTTATCTTAATGAGCAACAAGGTCGGAGATGTATCCAGGGGAGCCTGATGGGCACTGAGATAGGAGATGGCATCTCTAGAGGCAATGTAGTTGCACAGCCAGCAAAAGTATTGCTCAATCTATTGTATTAAGCAGCGTTTGCCAGAGAGACAGAACCACTAGGACACATATGTAGATATATGAGAGAAGATTTATTAGGGCTATTGGTTCATGTGATGGTGGAGGCCATCTGCAAGCTGGAGAACCAAGGAAGCTGGTAGCATAGCTCAGTCCAAGTCCAAAGGCCTTGGGCCAGGGATGCAGGGATGTGGCGGATCTTCCCCACTTGGTCTACCAACTCACATGCTAATCTCCTGAGGAAGTAACTTCACAAATACACTCAGAAATAATGCTTTACCTGCTATCTAGGTATCCCTTAATCCAGTGAAGTTGACACCTAAAATTAACCACCACATTATTCAACCAGAAAGGTCAAGATGGTCAGGAGGCATAGGACAATTGCCTCAATAAAAAAGCACTATGGTGGCTGGGCACGGTGGCTCATGCCTGTAGTCCCAGCACTTTGGGAGGCCGAGGTGGGCAGATCACAAGATCAGGAGTTCAAGACCAGCCTGACCAACATGGCGAAACCCTGTGCCTACTAAAAATACAAAAATTAGCCGGGTGTGGTGGTGCGTGCCTGTAATCGCAGCTACTCAGGAGGCTGAGGCAGGAGAATCGCTTGAACCCAGGAGGTGGAGGTGCAGTGAGCCGAGATGACGCCATTGCACTCCAGCCTGGGCAACGGAGTGAGACTCTGTCTCAAAAAAAAAACCAAAAAAAACAAAAAAAACAACAAAAAAAAACCATGATAGTTTTAACCAGTTTTCTTACCTGACTCAGATTTCAGACCTGGAGCCCACTGGCTAAGACAGAAACTAGTTCCTCTGGAAAATGAACCCCGTGAGACTGCAGCAAGTGTATGTAGTGATGATTCCCCTAATGCTGAGTCAAAGGGATCCATGGGCATTTTCTCAGGTATCATATATTGGGTAAAAGTGGGATATTCAAACATTTCGGGAACAGTCAGTCACAGGATCTGAGTTGATTTTGAAACACAGACCCAAAACATCACCCAAGACATTACCAGGCCTCCTTTTTAGTGGGGACACAAGGTGGAATCGTCACCCAGGTCTGGCTCACAGTGGCCATTTCTCCAGTATCTGAATGTATCACTAGAATGGACTTACTTGGTAGGTAGTACAACCTCCACACTGGTTTCTCGATCTGTGTGATAGAAGCTATTGTGATGGAAAAGACCAGGTGGAAACTTCTGAAGCCACCCCTCCCACCATCTACCAATAAATCAAAAACCGTATTTCATCCTAAGGGGAATGTCAGTGATTAGTAGCACCTTTAAAAACAAAGAACGTGGCCAGGCACGGTGGCTCACGCCTGTAATCCCAGCACTTTGGGAGGCTGAGGCAGGTGGATTAGGAGTTCAAGACCAGCCTGGTCAAGATGGTGAAACCCCGTCTCTACTAAAAATACAAAAATTAGCCGGGCGCTGTGGCAGGTTCCTGTAATCCCAGCTACTCAGGACGCTGAGGCAGGAGAATCGCCTGAACCTGAGGGACGGAGGTTGCAGTGACCCGAGATCGAGCCACTGCACTCCAGCCTGGGAGACAGAGTGAGACTCTGTCTCAAAAAAACAAAAACAAAACAAAACCAAAAACAAAGAACACAGAAATGCTGGTCCCCAATGCACCTCCATTTAATTCACCAGTCTGGGCCTCACAAAAAGCAAATGGAGAGCGCCAGTGGACTATTACAAATTCAACTGAGTACAGAGGGTCCCCAACTTACAATGATTTGATTTCATGATTCTTTGACTTTACGATAGTGTGAAAGTGATACACATTCAGTAGAAACTAAATTTCAATTTTTGAATTTTGACATTTTCCAGGTTGGTGATATGTAGTATGATGCTCTCTGGTGGTGCTGGGCAGCAGTAGAGAGTATGGTTTTTTGCTTTCAGTAGTGAATACATTACTTGAGACATTAAAACTCTTTATTATAAAATAAGCTTTGTATTAGATGATTTTCAACAAGTGTGGGTTAATGTAAGAGTTCTGAGCATACTTAAACTAGGCTAGGCTAAACTATGATATTTGATACGTTAGGTGTATTTAATGTGTTTTTCACTTGATATTTTTGGCTGGGTGTGGTGGCTCACCCCTGTAATCCCGGCACTTTGGGAGGTCAAGGTGGGCAAATCACCTGAGGTCAGGAGTACGAGACCAGCCTGGCCAACATGAAATCTTGTCTCTACTAAAAATAGGAAAACTAGCTGGGCGTGGTGGTGCACACCTGTAATCCCAGCTACTCTGGAGGCTGAGACAGGAGAATCGCTTGAACCCAGGAGGCAGAGGTTGCAGTGAGCTGAGATTGTACCACTGTACTCCAGCCTCGGTGACAGAGTGAGACTCAGTCTCAAAAATAAATAAATAAATAAATAAATAAATAAATAAATAAATAAATATGTTCAATTTATGATGGGTTTATTGGGATGTAACCCCACTGTAAGTTGAGGTACATCTATAGTAGCTCTACTGCAGCAGCGTCTCCACGTGGAACACTTTTGCTAGAGCAGAGTTACATAGCTTTAGATACCTAATAGTCATTTATTTGACCCAAAAAAAGAGGATAAGCCTGGGCACAGTGGCTCATGCCTATACTCCTAGCACTTTAGGAGGCTGAGGTGGGAAAATCACTTGAGCCCAGGAGATCGAGACCAGCCTGGGAAATACAGCGAGACCTCATCTCTCCATTTTTTTTTTTTTTTTTTTTTTTGAGACAGAGTCTCGCTCTGTTGCCCAGGCTGGAGTGCAGTGGCTGGATCTCAGCTCGCTGCAAGCTTCGCCTCCCGGGTTTACGCCATTCTTCCGCCTCAGCCTCCCGAGTAGCTGGGACTACAGGCGCCCACCACCACGCCCGGCTAGTTTTTTGTATTTTTTTAGTAGAGACGGGGTTTCACTGTATTAGCCAGGATGGTCTCGATCTCCTGACCTCGTGATCCGCCCGTCTCGGCCTCCCAAAGTGCTGGGATTACAGGCTTGAGCCACCGTGCCCGGCCTTCTCTCCATTTTTAAAAAGAAGATCAGAGGCCAGGCACAGTGATTCATGCCTGTAATCCTAGCATTGGGAGGCCGAGGTGGATGGATGGCTTGAGCTCAAGAGTTCAAGACCAACCTAGGCAACATGAGCTGAAACTCTGTCTCCACAAAAAATACAAAAATTAGCCAGTTGTAGTGGCATGCGCCTGTAGTCCCAGCTACTCAGGCAGCTGAGGTGGGAGGTTGGTTTAAGCCTGGGAGGTAGAGGTGGCAGTGACCTGAGATTGTGCCACTGTACTCCAGCCTGGGCAATAGAGCCAGACCCTGCCAAAAGAAAAAAAAAAAAAGAGGATCAGAAAGAGTTTACGTTCTCTTGGAGCGGACAACAGTATACATTTACAGCCTATTCCCAGGATAATTTTAACTCTCCCATTCTCTGTCATAGTACCATCTAAAGAGATCTGAACTGGCTGGACTTCTCACAGAAAATCACAGTGGTCACTGACCAGACCCCCATGTCATTGCCACTGATGTACCAACATTTATTCCCGGACTCACATCTATGGCTGTATGAGGGCTTCCTAATGACCAACTGCCAGGGTAGGAATAAACTCCAGCTTGGTTCACACATGGATTGGTCTGGTATACGGCAGCAAGCCAAAAGTGGATGTCAGCTACACTATAGTGCCACTCAGGAGTGGACTTGAAAAGCAGCTCTGAGGGGAAGTCCTCCCAGGGGGCAGGAGTGTTGGGTGGTGCTCCTGGCCATCCACTCTGTGTGGAGAGAGAAGTAGCCTGAGGTTGGAAGACACTCATTTTCATGGACTGTGGTAACTGTTTTGCCCAGTTGATCAGGGGCCTAAAACAGAAAGATTGGAAGATTGGGCACTAAGAAGCTTAGGGTAAAGGCACGTGGATGGACAAATGAGAGAAAACAAAGTGTGAAGATGTACGTATCAAATGTAAATGCCCACCAGAAAACATCCATCACAGAAGAGGCACTAAACAGCCAGGTGGACAAAATGACTTGGACAGATGTCAGAGACGTCAGTCAGCCTCTGTCATGGGCCATCCTAAAACTAGCACAATGAGCTTAGGAAGGAGTGGCCACAGTGGCAGTGATGGAGGCCACACACAGGCTCCCACTGACCAAGACTGATCCAGCTACTGATGTTGCCAAATGTCCAGTATGCTAGCAACAGAGCTCATTGCTGAACCACTGATATGGCACTATCCCTGAAGGAGACCTTGGTGGCTAGTTGACTACATAAGGTCCCTTCCATCCTGGAAGTGCCAGAGATTTGTTTGAACAATGATAGACATGTATTTCAGGTATGTGTTTGCCTTTCCTGCTCAGGGGATCTCTAACACGAAAATCTAAGGGCTTACAGAGTATGATTGATTTATCAACAGGGTTTTGCATATAACATCACATGACAGTATAACAGCAGGAGATGCAGCAGTGGGCACACAACACAGGCTCCACTGGTTTTTATTACCCACCACATCACTTCAGTGCCCTCAACATGACAGAATGATGGAAGGGCCTGTTGAGGGCACAGCTGAGGCAATGCTTGGCTATGATACACTGAGGTTGGTGTCACAACCTTCAGGATGCCGTTTACATGCTAGATCGGTAACCTTTATATGGTGCTGTGTCCTTAATAGGTAGAATACATAGGTCCAGGAACCAAGGAGTGGAAGTACAAAAGGACTCAACATCAAAACTATGTGGGGTGTTTAGCTGGACACAATGGCTCATGTCTGCAATCCCAGTTACCTGGGAGGCTGAGGTGGGAGGATTGCTTGAGGCCAGGAGTTCAAGAGCAGCCTAGACAACATAAAAGACCCTGTCCCCTTATCTAACAAAACAAAACAAAACACTACTTGTGGAATTTATTCTTCCTATTACCACAACCCTGAGTTTTGCATATTTAGATGTTATGGTTCCCTGTGGGAAATGTTTCCACCAGTGGACATGGTAAGAGTCATATTGAACTTTAAGCTATGGCATTTTAAGCTCTTTGTGGCAAGGGATGAATGGTCAAGAAGTCACCATCTTGGCAGGGGCTATGTACCTGATTATCAAGAGGCAGGGCTGCTGCTACACAGTGGGAACAGGGAGGACTATGCTTGACACCCAAGTGATCCACTGAGGCTTCTCTTGGTACTTAGGAGAAGTACTAATGGTTTAATGGTAAATGGATAAATACAGCAGCCAGGCCTGAGAAGAACCTGCCAACTGGGGGCTCAGATCCTCATGGCTGAAGGTCTGGGTCAATCCTCCAACTATGCCATCTAGACTAGCAGAGGTGTTAGCCAAGGGTGAGAGAAATCTAGAATTGATAGTAGAGGAGGCATTTCATGAGTATCCATTGTAGTCTTGATACCAGCTGCGGTGGCAGTGGCTGTAGTTCATTCCACTGACCTTTCGCCAGGAATGGAGCCCTGCAGTATCCTGAAGGAGCTGTTCCCAGAATTTATATGAAGCAAAAAGATCTAAGTGGCACAAGGGGCAAACTGTTACGAATGCTGTGCTGTGTTACTGAGATTCTCCTTTTGGGACTGGAAGATCTATTCCCTCAGCCACAGGAAAGGTTGGCTGATGGCTGCAAGTTCTTAGATGCAGACAGCCAGCTCATCCAAGGTCATGCCCCCTTCTCATGGACAGCTCACAAAGACTCATCTATGTGTGGGTATAGAGTCTCAGAGTTCATGCTCCACTTGGAACAACTCGGAAGAAACATCCCAACTTCAGAACTCTCTATGTGGTCAGCTGACGCTTGTGATTGTACTGCAGCTCAATTTATTCCTCTCTAATTCTGTTTCCTTCTCGTTCTGCATAGGTGTTGATCCTAAGGCAACTCCATCATTAACTTCCTCCACGCTATTCATCATCTCAGAGTTTGCTTCTCATAGAACACAACTCATAGGAATATGTTTATAGCATTTTACTTTTGGTGACAGTTGTAAATTATACCCTGATCTTTCTGTTAATAAATCTGAGATTATTTAATAGGAACTTAGTTAGTTTTACGCCCAGTGGGGTGTTACCGTCAAGAGGCCTATTTTTGGCTTCCATATGATATAGCAGAGAAAACAAGACAAGTTTTAGAAAATATACCTGTTGTTTTATATCACTAGTTAAGTGCTAGGTTTTATACCTTTAAAGGAGAGGTAGGTAGTCTAGGTTTTGTTTAAAACATGACATTTTCGTTAAAAAAGATCTTAAACTTGCCATAAAGGAACTGTAGAGTATTTCTCTTTTGTAGAAAGACTTTGAGTTTTAGCCTTGCAAAGTCCTGACTTAAATACCAGTTTTACTCTTTATTAGGTGTATAACTTTAGAACAACTAGCCTAATTTAGGTAAGTTTGTCTAGGGAGAGCAGTATAAGAAGGGGTTAATTGTGTGGACTCCAGAGCCAGATCATCTGGATTGAAAATTCTGTCACTTACCAACTAGATAAGCTTAGATGAGTTATCTAACCTCTCTATACCTCAGTTTCCTCCTCCTTAAGGTGAGGATAATGATAGTACCTACTTTGTAGGTTTGTTAAGAAGATTAATTAACACACGAAAAGTGCTAGAGACAATACCATTGAGCAAGTGATCAATAAACATGAGCAATTATCACTACCTGTACTATAGGTTAACAATACTTGCCCAAGGGGTTGTGGTGAAGATTAAATGAGGCAATGTATATGATATAGTTAGCTAAGTGTTTGGCACATAGTAAGCCCCTAAAAAATTGTAATCATGAAAATGTATGTTGATTGACAGATAGAGCCCAAAACGTAAAAGAGTAAGAATTTAAAAACCTACACAACTTAAAAAAATTTAAGAGTAAGAATTTTAAAAACTACACAAAACTACACAAGCTATTTCATAATATTATTTTAAAGATTACATCTATGTGTTAGGTGATGGGAATACAGAGGGAAACAAGGGCACACCGGATGGTATTTGTCCTTGAGCTTAATCTAACAGGGTTTGAATGAGAGTGAATGTAATATGTTAGCCTTGCCTGGCACTAAGGAAGGTATTACGTGAGTGTAATAGTAATTGTGGTTTTTGCATTGTTGGAATTTGCCGTTTGATACTGGAATGCATTCTTAAATAAATGTGCTCATATTCTACATCACTTTAATGGGCATTTCTCGCTTTATGTTTTTGTGCTGGTGACTTATTACTTGCTGTTTATTTTATGTTTATTTTAGACTATGGAAATGATGTTAAGACAAAAAGCAAATTCAAGCTATTTTCTTATTCGAGTTCAAAACAGGTCTTAAAGCAGCGGAGACAACTCGCAATATCAACAACACGTTTGGTGCAGGAACTGCTAACAAACGTGCAGTGCAGCGGTGGTTAAGACGTTTTGCAAAAAGATGAGAGCCTTGAAGATAAGGAGCGTAGTGGCCAGCCATGGGAATTTGACAAAGACCAATTGAGAGCAATCATTGAAGCTGATCCTCTTACAACTATACAAGAAGTTGCCGAAGAACTCAACATTGACGATTCTACAGGTCATTCAGCATTTGAAGCAAACTGGAAAGGTGAAAAAGCCCGATAAGTGGGTGCCTCATGAGCTGAGTGAGAATAAAAAACATCGTCGTTTTGAAGTGTCATCTTCTCTACTCTACACAACAACGACCAATTATTTCTTGATCTGATTGTGACGTGCGACAAAAAGTGGATTTTATGCGACAACCGGCAATTACCAACTCAGTGGTTGGACCGAGAAGAAGCTCCAAATTACTTCCCAAAGCCAAACTTGCACCAAAAAAAGGTCATGGTCATCGCTGCCAGTCTGATCCACTATAGCTTTCTGAATCCTGGTGAAACCATAACATTTGAGAAGTATGCTCAGCAAATCGATGAGATGCACCGAAAACTGCAACTCCTGCAGCCAGCATTGGTCAACAGAAAGGCCAAATTCTGCTCCATGAGAATGCCCAACTGCAGGTCGTAGAACCAATACTTCAAAAGTTGAATGAATTGGACTACGAAGTTTTGCCTCATCCTCCATATTCACCTGACCTCTTGCCAATTGACTATCACTCCTTCAAGCATCTCGGCAACGTTTTGCAGGGAAAACGCTTCCACAACCAGTAGAATGCAGAATATGCTTTCCAAGAGGTCGTCGAATCCAAAAGCATGGATTTTTACGCTACAGGAATACAAACTTATTTCCCATTGGCAAAAATGTATTGATTGTAATGGTTCCTATTTTGATTAATGAAGATGATAATAAATTACACTAATTAGATAATTAATAAAGTTATAATGATTTAAAATTCATGGTCCAGGCCCAGTGCGTGGCTCACGCCTATAATCCCAGCACTTTGGGAGGCCAAGGGAGGAGGATCACTTGAGGTCGAGAGTTTGAGACCAGTGTAGCCAACATGGTGAAACCCCGTCTCTACTGAAAATACAAAAAATAAGCTGGGGTCGGTGGTGGGCACCAGTAATCCCAGCTACTTGGGAGGCAGAGGCAGGAGAATCATTTGAATCCGGGAGGTGGAGGCTGCAGTGAGCCAAGATCATGCCACTGCACTCCAGCCTGGGTAACAGAGGGAGACTCCATCTAATAAAATAAAATAAAATAAAATAAAATAAAATTCACAGTCCAAAACTGCAATTACTTTTGCACCAACCTAGATAGATGGATAAATATTATCAGCCACATAGAAGAAACAGTATATAAACTCTATAGTTTTTTTTTTTTTTTCTCTTTCGAGATATGGTCTGGCTCTGTTACCTAGGCTGGAGTACAGTGGTATGATCTCAGCTCACAGTAACTTCCAACTTCTGGGCTCAAGCAGTCCTCCCACCTCAATCCCAAGTAGCTGGGACCACAGGTGCATGCCACCACGCCCAGCTGTTTTTTCTTTTGCATTTTTGGTAAAAACGGGGTCTTGTTGTATTGCCCAGGCTAGGTTTTTTGTTTGTTTGTTTGTTTGTTTGTGAGGAACAAAGTCTTGCTCTGCCACCCAGCCTGGAGTGCAGTGGTGCAATCATGGCTCACTGCAACCTCCACCTCCCAGGCTTAAGCAGCCTTGAGCTCCTGGCCTCAAGTGATCCTCCTGCCTCAGCCTCCCAAGTAGCTAGGACTACAGGCATGTGCCACCACGCCTGGCTAATACATACACACACACACACACACACACACATATATATATATATATATTTTTATTTTGAGACAGGCTGTCATCATGTCACCCAGGCTAGCCTCAAACTCCTGGCCTCAAGCGATGCTCCCACTTTGGCCTCCCAAAGTGCTAGTATTACAGGTGTGGGCCATCATTCCTGGCCTTGTGTAGGTTTTCAAATTCTTATTCTTTTACCTTTTGGTTCTATTTTTCAATCCACTATTTACCATAAATACAGAGTTTTTTGGGGGTTTGTGGGCAAAGGGTTAAAAACTTCTTCCAATTTGTACTTTTGAGCAATAGTCTAATTCGTAGCCAATTTTCCTATCTCATATTATACCGTCGACAAAAACCTGCTGAGGACCAAGACACCAGGGATTAACAATTAAGACTACTCACAATTTAGTAGATAAAACACAAATAACTATAATACATTTTACATTATAGATGTTTTTTCAAATCTATAATAATGATAAAATGCTAAGATAGTGAAGGGATGGGAATGGCTGATTTTGCAGAAGCTTTTTGTCTTCATTCCCTCAGCATGTTGTCTGCCTTACCAGTTGGGTCACTGTTGAAAATATTAATACAATTGATCTTTCAGAACCCTATTTGTTTTCCTAGGTTTATATGTACCAAACCAGGGTTTTTCAGCTTTGGCATTATTGACTTTTTTTTTTTTTTTTTTAGAGCTAGAGACTCACTATGTTGCCCAGGCTGGCCCCAAGCTCCTAGATTCAAGTGGTTCTCCTGCCTCAGCCTGCTGAGTATCTGGGACTGCAAGTGCACACCACTGCGCCTGGCTATTGACATTTCTGACAGGGTATGTCTTTGTTCTAGGGAGGCTATTCTGTGGATTATAGGAAGTTCACAGCCTTTCTGATCTCTACTCATTACTTGCCTAGTAGCACTTTTCCCCCTAGAACTCGACAATCAAAAAGGTCTCCAGGCTGGGTGCAGTGGCTCTTGCCTGTAATCCCAGCACTCTGGGAGGCTGAGGTGGACAGATCACTTGAGGTCAGGAGTTCAAGATGGGCCTGGCCAACACAGTGAAACCCCATCTCTACTAAAAATGCAAAAATTAGCCGGGCGTGGTGCTGGGTGCTTGTAGTCCCAGCTACTCAGGAGGCTGAGGCAGGAGAATCACTTGAACCCAGGAGGCAGATGTTGCAGTGAGCCAAGATTGTGCCATTGCACTTCAGCCTGGGGGACAAGAGTTCGTCTCAAACACATACACACACACACACCCCTTAGTGGCAATAAATATTAATGAATAATGAACATTTCAAAATTTTATAGTTTCTTTGGATCAGAAATTTGAGAGAGGATTACCTTGGTGGTTCTGTCAAGGAGATTTTCATGAAATTGCAATCAATTTGTCAGCTGAGGCTGCAGTCATCTGAAGAGCTAATGAGTGCAAGAGGATCAGCTTCCAAGATGGCTCACTCACATGGCTGGCAAGTTAGTTCTGGCTATTTCCAGGTGACCTCAGTTTCTCACTATGTGGACCTCTCCATTGGACTTCTCTCAAAGTGAGTGACCCAAGAGAGAGCAAGTCAGAAGCAGCCGAGAAAGTCACGCACATCACTTCCATCTTATTCTGTTGGTCAAACAGACCAGCGTTGACAGCATTTGAGAAGGGACTACAAAGGAGTGTAAATACTGGAAGGCAAGTATCATTGGGGAATATCTTAGAAGTTGGCTACTATAATACAGTCATTTTAAAAAACCCATATTGGAGAAATTATTTAGAAAGGAGAACAAAGAGACAACTAGATGGAAAATAGAAAAGAATAGATAAGAAAATGACATAATCAGTTCAGGAAGTCCAGTATGTGACTAATAGAAGACCCAGGATGAAAGAGGAGAGGAAAAGATGGGAAGAAATTATCAGAGAAATTTAGCAAGGTTTCAAGACACCAAGTTATTGTAGAAAAGTCACGCACAAACACATGCACAAGCAATGAACAATTAGAAAATAATTTTTTTAAATAAAATTTTAAATTTGGTATAGAGATGGGGTCTTGCCATGTTGCCCAGGCTGGTCTTGAACTCCTGGGGTCAGGCAGTCCTCCTGCCTTGGCCTCCCAAAGTGCTGGGATTACAGGTGTGAGCCACCACACCTGGCCAGAAAATTAAAAAAAGTTTAATACCGTTTACAATAGTGTCAAAAAATAGATGCTTAGAAAAAAATTTATCAAAAGATGTAAAAGGTACTGAAAACTACAAAACATTGCCAAAAGAAATTAAAGCTATTTTCTCTACTTATTTAGAAAAATAGAGAAATACACCATATTCATGGATTGCAAGGCCCAATATTGTTAAGATGCCAATTTTCCCCAAATGGAGGTGTAGGTTCAACTCATTTCCAATCAGCAGATTTTGTTTTTGGAGAATTGGATTAACAACTTATAAATGTATGTTGGAATACAAGAATTTAGAATAGCCAATGCATTCTTGAAAAATAACAAGTTGGAATAATTACAGCACTTTACTTCAAGATTTACTATAAAGCTATTATATTGAAGACAGTGTAGTATTGCATAAAGATAGACAAACAGATCAGTGGAAAAGACTAGAAATCTCACAAATACGCTCACAATTATACAGTCAATAGATTTTTGACAAAAACACCAAAGATACATATATATATATATATATATTTTTTTTTTTTTTTTTGAGACAGAGTCTTACTCTGTTGCCCAAGCTGGAGTACAATGGCCCGATCTTGGCTCACCATAACCTCTGCCTCTTGGGCTCAAATGATTCTTCTGCCTCAGTCTCCCAAGTAGCTGGGATTACAGGCATGCGCCACCACACCCAGCTAATTTCTGTATTTTTTAGTAGAGACAGGGTTGCACCATACTGGCCAGGCTGGCCTCGAACTCCTCACCTCAGGTGACCCACCTGCCTCAGCCTCCCAAAGTGCTGCAATTACAGACGTGAGCCACTGCGCCAACACCAAAGATAATTTAAGACGGAAAGGAAAGTGTTTGCAACAAATGGTGCTGGAACCATGTAGACACAAATAAGCTCTCAAATCTTACCCCATACTATTTGCAAATTTTAGTTTGAGATGGATCTCATTTTACACCTAAATGTAAAAGTTCAAATTCTCAAGTCATCAACAGACATTGTTAGGAAAGTAAATAAGCACACACAGTGGGAGAAAATATTTTCAATTACTATATTTGATACAAGATTTATATTCAAAATATTTAATAAACTATAACTCAATAATGAGAAAATAAACATCTTAACTAAAAATTGGCAGACTTGACAGGCACTTCCCAAAGGGAGGTATATGTGAATGATCCATATGCACATGAAAAAGTGTTCAGAATCATTAATCATCAGGGAAAAGCAAATTAAAACCACAGTGAGAAAACCACACACTCATAAGAATGACTAATGTTAAAAACACTGACAACACTAAATGTTAGCAAGGATGTAGAAACATTAATATTTCACACACTCGTGATGGGAGGATAAAATGGCACAACCAGTTTAAAAAGTGATGTGGCATTTTCTTGTAAAATTAAATATACACCTACCTAACCCAGCAATTCTACTTTGGTTAGGTTCACAAAAAAAGGTGTGTACATAGCAGCACTTTGTTCACAATAGAAAAAAAGGGAAAAAAGATGTCCACTGACAGGAAAAAAGGTATTTTGTGGTCTCTTCACACAATGGAATACTACAATAAGCAATGAAATGGAACAAACTGCTGATGCATACAACAACATAAACAAGTCTCAAAATCATTTTGCTTAGGGAATGAAACAAGACACAAAAGAACACTTGTGGTATGATTCCATTATTATTTCGCTACAGAACACCAGCTAACCAATATCAAAAAAATCAGAACAGTGGTTGCATCTAGGAGATGGGATTGATTGACAGAGGATGTGAGAAAGTTTTCTGGGGTTGATGGCAGTCATCTATATCTTGATTAAGGTGTGGGTTAAACAAACACATGCTTTTTTTTTTTTTTTTTTAAGAGTCAGGGCCTGACTCTGCAGCCCAAACTGGAGTGCAGTGGCACCGTTGTGGCTCACTATAGCCTGGAACTCCTGGACTCAAGCAATTCTCCTGCTTCAGCCTCCTGAGCAGCTGTGACTACAGGCATGACCCACCACCTGGCTAATTCTTAAATTTTTTATAGAGACAAAGATCTTGCTCCATCATCCAGGCTGGAGTGCAATGACGCGACCATTGCAGCCTCGAACTCCTGGCCTCATGCAATCCTCCTACACTGGCTTCCCAAAGTGCTGAGATTATAGACATGAGCCACTGTGCCCTGCAACACCATGCACAATCTAAATGTATGCATTTGTCAAAACTGATCAAACTGCACACTTAAGACTAACATATGTCACTGTATGTACATTATATCCATTATATCTCAATTAAAAAAAAAAGAGGAATAGTGAGATAAAACATTAAGTGTTGGTACATTTAAGAAAAAAACCTGTATATTGTGAAAAAAAAGTATGGCTTTTATAATTGTAATTTTTTAAAAAAAGAATATTTACCATGATTACAGCTGCACTTGCTGAAGTTTTTAAGCAAAATCTATTCTATCTGCTCTGGGACATTAAAGGAAAAAAGTTTTTCTATACTTCACTGGCATGCTTTAAATTGTATTTTCTTTTTAAATTAAATTAATTTGTTATTTATTTTTTGAGACAGGGTTTCGCTCTGTTGCTCAGGCTGGAGTGCAGTGGTACAATCTCGGCTCACTGCCAACTCTGCCTCCCTGGCTCAAGTTATCCTCCTACCTCAGCCTCCTGAGTAGCTGGTACAATAGGCATATGCCACCACACCCAGCTAATTTTTGTGCTTTTGTAAGAGACGAGATCTCACCATGTTGCCCAGGCTGGTCTCAAACTCCTGGGCTCAAGTGATCCACCCACCTTGGCCTCTCAATGTGTTGGGATTACAGGTGTGAGCCACTGCGCCCAGCCTAAATTGTATTTTCTTTCTTTATCCCTTTTGTGTTTTTGTATTTTATTCTCTTCCCTTAACTTTGCCAGTGAACTCTGCAAACAGTTGCTCCCTGACACTCTCACAGTTATTAATGTGAATTTTTAGTCTTTGTGAATTTGAATAAATGACTATTTTTCTCTTAACTGGTTTCTGATAAAAGCTCAGATTATCTTACCATCTAATACTTTCTGACCTAAACTTGGTACTTTTGTTGATGAAAGTCAATCCCTATAAGTTAGTCACATTTTCCTCACACCCCTCCCCCCACCTTTTTTTTTTTTTTTGGCAGAGGGCAAATATAGAGATGCCACAGTTCTCAGCTGGCGAAACACTGTACTGCTCACAATCTAACTCTAACATTCTGGCTTGCTGAATAGATTGATAGGTAGGCAGAGAGATAAATAACCAGTCCAACAATTCTGTTACTCCTTGTATTTATTATGATAGCACAATTATTGATTGGGTTTTGATCAGTAGAATAAATAATTAGTACAAATTCGTCTCTAGTGTGACTTTCTTTGCCATATCTTATTTATACTTGGCTTCACTAGCATTTCTTTGCCTGTGTGACATTTTCATCTATTCTTTTGCTATGTTGATATTTAAGTCCCAGAAAAGAGTAGGTAGGAACCAGAGTAGCGCTCAAGGTGACAGGCAAATCTTCTAAGTGAAAAAAAAACAATTTTTCACTTTTATTAATTAAAGATTTGCATTGTTTTTGCTGTTTTCTTTTCACAGTTCAAATAGACAGCAATATCAGTGTTACTATAGTTATTTATTTTTTGAGAGGGAGTCTGGCTCTGTCACCAGGCTGGAGTGCAGTAGCGGGATCTCGGCTCACTGCAAACTCCGCCTCCCAGGTTTAAGTGATCCTCCTGCCTCAGCCTACCGAGTAGCTGGGATTACAGACGTGCACCACCATGCCCGGCTGATTTTTGTATTTTTAGTAGAGACGGGGTTTCGCCATGTTGGCCAGGCTGGTCTCAAACTCCTGACCTCAAGTGATCCGCCCACCTCGGCCTCCCAAAGTGCTGGAATTACAGGCCGTGAGCCACCACGCCTGGCCCAAATATGTGCATTTAAAGCTACAAATTTTCCTTTTACACAGTGTCAGGGGCATTCCACAAATTTGATATGTTGTATTATTTTTATTTCAAATTATTTTTATTTTTATTATTTTTTATTTTTGAGACAGAGTCTTGCTCTGTCGCTCAGGCTGGAGTGCAGTGGCTCTATCTCGGGTCACTGCAACCTCCGCTTCCCGGGTTCAAGAGATACTCGTGCCTGACCTCAGGTGATCCGCCTGCCTTGGCCTCCCAAAGTGTTGGGATTACAAGTGTGAGCCTCCGTGCTCGGCCTCAACTTATTTTAAAATTTCCATTGATCTCTTCTTTGACCTAGAGATTTGGAATTATGTTCATTTCCAATATTTCCGGAATTTTCTGGCTTTTTTAGGTTGATTTCTAGTTTTAGTTCTATTGCAGTTAGAGATGATACTCTGATTTCAATCCTCTTAAATTTGAGACTCACACTGAGGATTAAGTATAAAAATTTTTTTTTTGAGACCTGTTTTATGGCCTCGCCTCACAAACTTGATTTTGTTAAGGTGGGGTAATTATAGTGCGTTCAGTGGATTTTTCTTCTGCTTTGGTTACGCATAGAGTGCACTGTGGCCCTTCAAATCCCACACGGTACTTTGAAATCCCACACGGTATTTTCCTCATCTGGAGGTCCTACAGGTTTACACTAGGGAGGAGGATCCAGTTCAGGCCAGCGTAGTCTTCAGCTGCACCGTGGGACTTTTGGGGGAACGGCTTTGCCCTCTCAGAACGGCTGGGCGGAACGGTGGGTTTGTGAGCCCTCCAGGCTCAGGGTGGGTGGCTCAGGGGCCATCTGGGGACTTTGGGAAGCAATGAAAGTTGTATCCTAGGATTTTTTCTACTGGTCTTCTCTTCAGAGGCGAGAAAGCCAAGTTAAGAAAATCCAGACTCAGACTGAGGCGGAGCGGGGCTGCGTTCAGGCAAGGGGGCAGAACGCCTCGCCATGGACGAAGAGAGCACATCTCCTACCAGGCCTAAGGAAGCAGGGGCTCCCATCTGCCTCGGCAACCCAGGGACCCAACCAAAGAGAGCGCCTCCAGAAGAACCCTTCCTCTCCTTCCTTCCCAGCCTCTCAAACTTTCACAGGAACTGGGTGTGGCAAAGAGGCAAGACACTGAATAGCTAGTCCGGTGACCAAAGAGGGGGCAAGGAGGAGCCCTCGAACCTGCGTCTACCCGGGCCCCGCCCACTCGACGTCATTTTCCCGCCCCTCCCCGCCCCCGAAGGGTGGAGCCTAAGGCCCCGCCTCCAAGCGGCCTCTCCCCGTAGTCGGGCGGCCAGCAGGGCGGGGCATGAGGCCGGGAGAGGGACGGGTGCGGGGGGAGGGGGAGAGGAAGGGAGTGGTCACGTGTGGCGGGCGGCCCGAGGTCACGTGACGGGGCGCCGGAGCGGAGGGAGCCGGGGCTGGGAGTTCTCCTGAGGAAAGAGGAGAGGAGTGGAGTGGAGGGGACGCGGCGGCGGCGCTGACAATGGTGAGTGCGCGGCGGCCCGCGCGCTCGCCTCCCGCCCTCGCCCCCGAGCGCGCGGCGGGCTGGCCAACCGCGGGTCGGGCGTCGCCGGAGGAGGGGACGGGCGAGCAGGGCGGGGAGCGGGGTTAGGCCTGTCGGGCCACCCCTGGGTCTGGGAAAAGCGGGCGGCGCCACCTCTTCCCGGTCTCGGCAAGGCCCGATCACCTACGGGCGGCGGCGGCGTGCTTTCCTGGCCATGTCGGAGCCTCTGCCCGCGTTCTTCGACCGCCTGTGGGTGGCTCTGCCTGGGGACTCGGACCCCGCCTCTGCGGGGGCTCGTCGCCGCCTCCCCTACTTAGGTAGCCAGTGCCTGTTCTCCCGGGCAGCCTCTCTTCCATGCAGATGGGGTGACCCGGGAGCACCCCAGCTCCGGACTCTGCGGGGGACTTGGGCACTCAGTGTGTCACGAACTTGATAAACTGATATTTTAAAACCTGACTATGGTGACATTCTTTGATTTCATGACCCCAGTTGAGGCTTTCTGTTGACACTTGGAAAATGGAGAAAAATAAAAGGACGTTGGAATGGGGGACGTCTTTAACTCCAGAGACGCCCGTCTGGTGCCCGCCGTTTTAAGCGTTGGCTCTCATTTCCGTCCCCAAGCTGTTTCTCTGAACTTAACGCTCTGGGTTGTTGAAACGGCCTGGGAAGCAGAGGAGGGAGAGGAATCAGTGCTCTCACCACAGTCCGTGGAAGCACTATCCTGGGCATAATGGTATTTAGTTGGGTGTCGGCAGTCTCCTCTAGGTTAGATCTCATTTTACCCATTTTCTGGTAGTAGTCAATTCGCTTCATTTAGCGCCTACTGTATGCTGTCCTAATACTACCTGCTTTTCCCAAAGCTCACTGATTCAATAGACTGCTTGAGACTTTTGGCTAAAAGGCCAAGCCAGGAATATATTTTAAAAGCTACTTTGAATAAATAACTTTTAAAATCAGTAATGGTGTTGCTTTCATTAAAAAAAAAAAAAAAAACCCAGACATTCATATTCATTCTTAAGAGCTTTTTTTCTTTCATTCAACAAATTGCTCAGGTGTGCCCAGGGGACTCGAGTAAAGTGGAAACAACTCCTGCTCTCGTAACTTACAATGTAGGGAGAGATAAACATTTATTTGTGTAAATTATTTGTTTAACGTGGAAATTAGAATTGTGACAGTTACTAAGAAGGAAGTATTGGGGGACCTTGCCTAGTCAGGGAGTTAGGGCAGGCCTCTTTAAATGAATATCATTTGAAAAGAAAACTTAAAAAGTCCTCCTATTTTTTGCTTACTTTTGTAATTATTACTTTTAATACACTTTTTTGAATTATGTTCATGAGCAGTTTATTTTTATTTTCAAGTTACTCCTCAAACTAAATTGTAAAACTTTAAAACATTGAAATAGGCACAGATGAATATATATATGAAAATTTGCTGTTTCATTGCTTGTGTATGGGCTAAGTGAATGAATTTGAGAGTCAGCCTTCTACTTCAGAAATGCAATGAGTTGCATTTCTTTACATCCAGTGGACTTGATGAAATTCCTTCAGTGAGGACTAAAAAGTTGCCTTTTTATGTATCTACATGTATTTTTGCTAATTGGTAATGCTCAATATTGGGTTTACAAATTATATGAAAAATCTTAAATTAACCTAAAGTCAGTGATAGGAGGTTTAGACCAAGATTAGAAAACTGTAAAAACAATTGCTAGCATGTTTTTATAGTCACATATATTGCAGTCCAGTTATTTAAAAGCTCCTTAAGAGTTTTAACTTGCATATTAATAGTTAATCCTGAAAATTGCAATATTCCAAACGCGCCCTTGAAGATATCTTTACCAAAAGAAGTGGGTAGTATTTCTGCACTTATCTCACCGGGTGCGGTGGCTCACGCTTGTAATCCCAGCACTTTGGGAGGCCGAGGTGGGCGGATCACTTGAAGTCGGGAGTTTTGAGACCAGCCTAACCAACATGGCAAAACCCTGTCTTGGCTAAAAATACAAAAAAAAAAAAAAAAAATTGGCTAGGTGTGGTGGCGCATTCCTGTAGCCCCAGCTACTCGGGAAGCGGAAGTTGCCTGACCAACATGGTGAAACCCCGTCTCGACTAAAAATAAAAAAAGTAGGCGTGGTGGCACGCGCCTGTAATCCCAGCTACTCAGGAGGCTGAGGATTCTCCTGAATCACTTGAACCCGGGAGGCGGAGGTTGCAGTGATCCGAGATCACGCCACTGTACTCTCACTCTGCCTGGCGACAGAGTGAGACTCCGTCTCAAAAAAAAAAAAAATCTCAAAATTGAATTGCCATCTACATCATATCCTAACCCTCAACAAATTTCATTCTCTTCTAGTCTTTAGCAGTTTGACAGTTCTGTATTTTACTTCCTCTTTAACATATCAAAAGTATTAGAATTTGATTTACAATAATTAGAAAAATAATTTAATTTCATTACCCTTTATTTGAAATGACAGAAGTTGCCCGTCTTGGAAAAAACTTTGAAAGCAAGACTTTGGGTAGAGATCTTTCAACTCTTTCTAAAACACAAGCTTTTTTCAAAACTCAGTTATTTTTTCTTTTTGTTCTCTACCTGTAAAATGTAAGATATCCACAATTTTCTGGAGGCGTTTTTTAGTAAGACTGGTTCTTTTATTATTATTATTATTTTTGAGATGGAGTCTCGCTCTGTCGCCCAGGCTGGAGTGCAGTGGCGTGATCTTGGCCCACTGCAACTTCCACCTCCCGAGTAGCTGGAACTACAGGAATGGGCCACCACACCCGGCCAATTTTTTTTTTTTTGTATTTTTAGTGGAGATGGAGTTTTGCCATGTTGGCAAGGCTGGTCTCAAACTCCCGACCTCACGTGATCTGCCCGCCTTGGCCTCCCAAAGTGTTGGGATTACAGGCGTGAGCCACTGTGCTCGGCCAACTAGTTCATTTTTGATGTGCCCTAATATAAAAAAACTGAATGTTAACCCAATGCTGTATTCTCATGGAATAACTTGTTAAAGTGCAGTAATTTATTATTCAACCTATTACTTTTTTGCATATGCTATACTAGGCTTTTTTAAAATGCCTTTTGATTGCTTCCAATTTTAGTGTTTTGACTGTATTGAAAAATATCTTTTTTTTTTTTTTTTTTTTTTGAGACAAGCTCTTGCTCTGCTGCCCAGTCAGGAGTGGCTTACTGCAGCCTCCGCCTCCTGGGTTCAGCCTCCCAAGTAGCTGGGACTGCAGGCACACACCACTACGCTGGGCTAATTTAAAAAATTTTTGTAGATGTGGGGAGTCTAGCTATATTGACCAGGCTGGTCTCGAACTTCTGGGCTCGAGTGATCCTCCTGCTTCAGTCTCCCAAAGTGCTAGGATTACAGGTGTGAGCCACTGTGTCCGGCTACTTTTTTTTTAATTGTGAAATATTTCTTGCATCCAGAAAATAATAGAGGATAACACATAGTTTTTCACATATTTTTAATGGTTAGGAATTTAAAAATTTAAAGAATGGTGTCAAAACATTGTTTATCATTACATTGTTAGTTAATCGTGAAATTTTATAAAATGAACTTGGTTTATACTATTTTAATTAGTGGCAATTTTATTTCTATTAAAATTTTTTTTAACTTTAGTGATTTTATTTTACTTTTTCCAGACGGAGTCTCGCTCTGTCGCCCAGGCTGGAGTGCAGTGGCATGATCTCGGCTCACTGCAACTTCTGCCTCCTGGGTTCAAGTGATTCTCCTGCCTCAGCCTCCCAAGTAGCTGGAACTACAAGTGCATGCCAACATGTTCAGCAAATTTTTTCTATTTTTATTAGAGATGGGGTTTCACCATCTTAGTCAGGATGGTCTCGATCTCCTGATCTGCCTGCCTGGGCCTCCCAAAGTGCTGGGATTACGGGCGTGAGTCACCGTGCCTGGCGATTTGATCTTTTAATGTCAGCTTTCAAATCCCAAGTGGAACTTTATGCGTGTTAAGCATATGCATGTGGAAAAAAGTTATAATATTTCCTTTTCTCTGTGAAACAATTTTTATAGTTTTCAAATTGTATTTTTCTTTTAAGTAGCTCTGGGAAGTGTCAGAAGGAATGAGAAAATTAATTTTAAGGCCAAGCAAGGTGGCTCATGCCTGTAATCCCAGCACTTTGGGAGGCTGAGGTGGGCGGATCACTTGAGCCCAGGAGTTTGTGCCTGGCCTGGGCCATGTGGCAGAAACCCTGTCTCTACAAAAAATATGAAAAGGAGCCAGGTTTGGTGGCGAGCACCTGTAGTCCCAGCTACTTGGGAGGCTGAGGTGGGAGGCTTGCTTGAGCCCAGGAGGCGGAGGTTGCAGTCACCTGAGATCATACCACTGCACTCCAGTCTGGGTTACAGAGTGAGACTTAAAAAAAGAAAATTATTTTTAATTTTTCCGTTGCTGTTTTATGACTCAAATGAGTTAATGTGGATGTCATATGGAAGCAGAGCTCATTCTTATTGCTCTCTCTGCCAATTAGCATTATCCTTCAATATAACCAATTTCGTTTTCCATTTAAATAGACTGCTACTTGAAGATGTTGTCTTCTACCCTTTCGTGATTGCTCCTCCCACACAACCCCTCTACCCTGCTAGCTTAGCACATATTTGATTACTACTTGATTTTGAGCTGCTATACATTCTCATTTCTGTAGCCCTTAGGAGAAAATGTACTACAGTATTTCAAAATTTACCATTTTGAGCAAGTTTTTGGAGTATGGAAGCTACCTTGGAATGGACAGTGTGTGTGACCTATCACTGATGCTTTCCATTCTCTTTTTTTCTAAATTAGTTCAGAATAGTTTTCTGATTAAAATTAGTTTTCTGGTTAAAGTTTGAGTTTGTTATTTGTAATTTTGCCAGAAAAGATTAAAACATCTTGCCAAAAAGAAAGTTTTTTTTTTTTTTTTTTTTTTTTTTTTTGAAACGGAGTCTCACTGTCGCCAGGGCTGGAGTGCAGTGGCGTGATCTCAGCTCACTGCAACCTCCGCCTCTGGGTGCAAGCGATTCTCCTGCCTCAGGAGCGCACCACTACGCCCAGTTAATTTTTTGTATTTTTAGTAGAGACGGGGTTTCACCATGTTGGCCAGGCTGCTCTCGAACTCCTGACCTCGTGATTTGCCCACCTTGGCCTCCCAAAGTGCTAGGATTACAGGCGTGAGCCACTGTGCTCGGCCTAAAAAGAAAATTTGCTGCATATATCAAAAGTACTAATCTGGTAATTCTTTTAGTTGGTTTCTTAAAATTATCCCTTTTGTTAATATAGGATTTAGGAAAACATCATCTCATTTGAGTATAGTATCACCTTGTGTCCTACATAGCCACGAAGTAAGCTAACTTAAAGCAAACTAATGACTTTCCTAAGTGGGGACAGAACTGAGGTTTAATATAAATTCCATCGACATAGTTTGCTACTGTACCAATGCTAATTTTCTGGGAAAGGCTAATGTTATCAACTGTTCCAGATTTCAGTTAATTTCTCTTGTATAATTGTTTATTTTCTGTTATTAGAATGGTATGTGTTTGTTCAAAATTAACATTCAACAGGTATTTTAATGCCTTCTGCTAAATGCCATACACTGCCTTACATGAGCCTCATGGAGTTTACAGTTCAGTAGGAGAGTCAGGTACTAAATAAATAAGCCTTGTGAAACCGAAATTTGGAGAATCCAGTTTTGATTAGGAAGTCAAGGAAGGTCTCATGGATAGGGAGTCAAACTGAAACTCAAAGGGTGAATTAGGTTAAGAATACTTTGCTTGGCTCTAAGACAAGAAGAACACTAGCAAATTGGAACTTTTGAAGAAAGAACTCTGAATGTTGGAGGCTGAGTGGCTGGAGAGAAGAATAGTGTCAGATATATGTAGACCACATTAGAGAATACATTGTGTGTGTGTTTGTGTTTAAAATAACAATTGAAGTAAAATAACTATTGAAAAGTACACGAATAGGTGTATAGCTTGATTAATTTTCACCAAGTGAAATGCCTCTGTATCAAATGCTCAGATTAAAAAAACAGCCAGAACATTACTAGCAGCCAGAAGCTCCCTTTGTGCTTTCTTTCAGTCACTGCCTAACTTGTAATACCGTAATGTACCTTACATGTTTTTTACTTACTATGTGAGTGGAGTTATACATACATTTTTTGTATTCCTTTTGTGTCTGACCTCTTTCAGTCAACATTATGTGTATGTGATTCATTCTTGTGTGTAGTTGTATCTTTTCTAATTCTATTGCTGTTTGGTGTTCCCATTTATATGAATATATACTAAAATGTGTGTATCCATTCTTCTCTTGATTGATATTTGGATGTTTCTATTTGGGGGTATTATGAATAACACTTATGAATGTTCTTTTTTTTTTTGAGACAGCTTCTTGCTCTGTTGCCCAGGCTAGAGTGCAGTGGTGTGATCTTGGCTCACTGCAACCTCTGCCTCCCGGATCCAAGTGATTCTCCTGCCTCAGCCTCCCGAGTAGCTCGGACTGCAGGCATGCACCACCATGCCCGACTAATTTTTGTATTACAGACGGGGTTTCACCATGTTGGGCAGGCTTGTCCCAAACTCCTGACCTCAAGTGATCTGCCGTAGGTCATAGGTAATTAAATTCAAATTATAAAATGTAGTGTCTGACTGAATGATAATTATGACCATTTTCATTTTATTTCAGAGTTTTCTTGGAGGCTTTTTTGGTCCAATTTGTGAGATCGATATTGTTCTTAATGATGGGGAAACCAGGAAAATGGCAGAAATGAAAACTGAAGATGGCAAAGTAGAAAAACACTATCTCTTCTATGATGGAGAATCTGTTTCAGGAAAGGTAAATCTTCTGTTTGACAAAACTATCTAATTGTAAGATATCAGAATTAGTTACCAAAGTGGTTTGTGCTGTTTCTTAAATTTGAATAATTTTGTGAGGGAGAGAGAATTTTTTTTCCCCAAAGGTCAACTAAAATATTTGATTGATTAGAACAGAATCTTTCCTGCAAAGGAACGATTCTTACCCTGGAAGGCTTTCAAGGGAAGAGCCTCTAAATTTCATGTATAATTTTCTGTTTAAGTCTCCTGTGTGGTTCATGAAAAAAAAAAATTTTTTTCTGTTTGTGATTATGTGCTTCTGTCTAGTTTCAGACAGTTTCTCCAGATCAGAGCTGTAATTTGCCCAAAGTTTGTTTTTCCTTTAACATTAAGTTAGAGATTGAGAGTAAGTTAGAGATTGAGAGTAATTCTCTGGTATAACTTTCTAAAGGTTTTTTCACATTCTTTGTAACTCTCTGTACTGCTACTGTTGTGTCTGTTGATCTTATTTCTAGCTACTCTGTAGAGTACTTCAGTACTTTTGGGATGTGTCTATGCATGGTCAGATATGTTTATGACGCCTTCTATAAGGTTTCACTTTTTTCTCTTTTTCTTTATCCAATAATGTATACGGTTTTTTGTTTGGGTTTTTTTTGTTTTTGTTTTTTTTGTTGTTGTTGTTGTTGTTTTTGAAATAGAATCTCACTCTGTTGCTCAAGCTGGAGTGCAGTGGTGTGATCATGGCTTACTGCAGCCTTGTACTCCTGGACTCAGGTGATTCTCCCACCTCATCCTCTGTGGTAACTGGGACTATAGGCACACACCACCACCTCAGCTAATTTTTGTATTTTTTTGTAGAGATGGGGTTTCTCCATGTTGCCCAGGTTGGTCTTGAGCTTCTGGGCTCAAGCAACCCACCCACCTAGGCCTACAAAAGTGCTGGGATTACATGTTTGAGCCACCACAGCTGGCTGATTATTCTTATATTTTAGGGAATATGATCAATACTTATTGGTGGTCAGTGATAGTGGAGAATGGTAATATTATAGACAAAAGCCACAAAACATTTGAAATAATTTTTAAAATAGAAAATACTAGGATTTTTCTCCCCTGCTTGTTCAGTTAATATATTCACGTGGTAGGCAGTTTTGGAAATAAAATATATATAGTCTCTTCATATAGAAATAATTCACTGTTAAAATTTGGGTATGTTTCCTCTAATATTTATGTATATGTAATATATTAAGCATACCTTTTCCTCTATTTGATATTTAAGCAGTTTGTTTTTCAGATGGCTTTCTTCATATCTTTGGTAATATGGACATCTGTATATATAAGTTTTTCTCTAAATTTCTGTAGGACAAGATTATTTCCTTAGAATAGATTCTTGAAAGTGAGCTGCTAGGCCACAATTCATGAAATATCTGAAGGATCTTAATACACATTAATTTGGAAAATGAATTTGCATTAAATTACATGTCCACCTATGGGTCTTTTTCACCCAAGGCAGCACTGAATATGATCACTTTGTAATCTTTGCTATTTTCATAGGCAGAAACAATCTTATTATTTTAATTTGCATTTCTTTGGTTACTAGAGAAATTGAACTTAGATTTACCAGCCATTTGAGGTTATTTTTTTTTTTTTGGACTGCATTGTCTCTTGTGGTCCTTTGCCAGATTACCTATTGGGGTCTTAGTGTTGAATCTGAAGTGAATTTTTTGGTTTTCAACTTTACTTAACTTATATTCTTCCTTTTAAAAGATGGGAAAAGAAAAAGGCCAAGTGCAGTGGCTTACACCTTTAATCCCAGCACTTTGGGAGGCCGAGGAGGGAGGATCGCTTGAGCCCAGGAATTTGAGACCAGTCTGGGCAACATGGGGAGACCCTGTATCTGTCAAAAAAAAAAAAAAAAAAAAAAAAACGGAGAAAAAGAGAGGCCTAAAGAAGAGCAGACAATCATCAAAAGGATGGAGCATGTCAAATGAAAGAAGAGTAAAAGTAGTAGTGTTTGGCCTATTGAAATGACTTGTTAGTGGGCTGGGGGTATAGTAATACCAATCTAGATTTCTTTCTAGGGAGAGACAACCTAATATCTCAGATATTTCTTTTATAGATATGACATGTAACTATCTCTCCTGCTAATTTGTAAGCTCCTTAAGATCAGGGGATCAGAGTGTGCTTCTGTAGTCACCATAACATACATCATGGTATTGATTACGTAATAGGCTTTCACTAAATATTTATTTGGTTTATTTACTGTTTTTAAGTCTTGTAGAGAATAGCCTCAGTCTAGTTTAAAGTAATCTTATGTCACCTGGACCAGTTGAAGTTCATGGCTGATATTTATGGGATAAAGGAAAAGGGGGATGTTTCAGGTAAAAATAAAGCTACTCCAGTGTGTTTTTTAAAAAGAATAGTTGGTGTTCAAATTACATTTTGATCCTGGGTATGGTGGCTAATGCCTGTAATCGCAGCTCTTTGGGAGGCTGAGGAGGGAGGATCGTTTGAGCCCAAGAGTTCAAGACCAGATTGGGCAATGTAGCAAGATCCCGTCTCTAACACTAAGTAAATAATTTTTTAAAAAATTACATTTTGGAGGCCAGGTGAGGTGGCTCACACCTATAATCCCAGCACTTTGGGAGGCCAGGGCGGGCGAATCACTTGAGGTCAGGAGTTCAGGACCAGCCTGGCCAACATGATGAAACCCTGTCTCTACTAAAAATACAAAAATTAGTCCAGTGTGGTGGCACACGCCTATAATCCCATCCACTCTGGAGTCTGAGGCAGGAGAATTGCTTGAACTTGGGAGGCAGAGGCTGCAGTGAGCTAAGATTGTGCCACTGTACTCCACCCGGGTTGACACAGCAAGACCCTGTCTCCAAAAAATAAATAAATAAATAAATAAAAATTACATTTTGGAATTGCTAGAAATCATACGTAGACCTGATCAACTATATATAGCATTTTTAAAAATGATAAGATCTCTTACAGGTAAGTATTTTCAGTTTTAAAGTTACTGTATCTTGAATCTGATTGTTTATTAGTCTGAGATTTTTTTCATTTTAAATGTTTTCATTGAAAAAACACATGTAGAAAACCATCACAACAAAAATAAATTATTATAAGGCATATTTTCTTATAATCATCATCCAAGTCAAGAAGTAGTACTTTGCCAGCTACCCCATGTGTCCTGTCTCCATCACACTCCCATCCCCTCAAAAGTAACCACTGTACTGACTTTTATAGTAGCACTTTCTTGTGTTTCTTGTTTAGTCTTGCTCATTTAAGAAAAATTTGATATGGTTTTAAAATCTCTCTTAATCCCAGGTTCCCTCTTTATACCTTTCTTTAACTTATAATATCTGTTGAAGAACACTTTGGTCATTTGAATTGTAGAGTTCTCTATGTTTGTGTATTCCTGGTACAGTTATTACCTTTAAGTTGGCAGGTAGGTCCAGAGGCTTGAATCAGACTCAAGTTTGATTCTGCTTTGATCAAGATCTTCGAAGATCTTTGATTCTTCGTCTTGCTGTGTCACCTGCTTCAGCCTCCTGAGTAGCTGGGATTACAGGCATGCGCCACCACACCCAGCTAATTTTTGTATTTTTATTTTTAGTAGAGAGGGGGTTTTACTATGTTGGGTCAGGCTGGTCTCGATCTCCTGACCTCGTGATCCACCTGCCTCGGCCTCCCAAAGTGCTGGGATTACAGGTGTGAGCCACCGCACCCAGCTTGTCTTTTATCTTTTTTGCAACTGTTGATACTCAGTACCTAGGTTGATTTAACTCACTGGGAGTTGCAGAATGGTGATACTTTAAATTCTGTCATTTTGTTTTTACTTATTAGATGCAATACATTTATAAAGAGATGTTATCTATCTCTTGTGACCTAGTGGTACAGCTCATATAGAAAAAAGAATGCTTGACCTTTTTCCTTTTTTGGCTATTTATTTATTTAGAGACGGAGCCTCACTCTGTTGCCCAGGCTGGAGTGCAGTGGTGTGATCTCAGTTCAGTGCAACCTCCATCTGCCAGATTCAAGTGATTCTCCTGCCTCAGCCTCCCAAGTAGCTGGGATTACAGGCATCTGCCACCATGCCCAGCTAATTTTTGTATTTTTAGTAGAGACGGTGTTTCACCATGTTCGTCAGGCTGGTCTTGAACTCCTGACCTTGGTATCCGCTCGCCTCAGCTCCCCAAAGCGCTGGGATTACAGGTGTGAGCCACTGCACCCGGCCTTTGACCTGTTTTAAAAAATAATAACTTGATTCCTTATCCTGCAAAGGGGTAAACTATTAATATTTTTTCTCAATAACATTTATAAACTCATGATTTAAACATACTTGATGTTTATAAATATTGCCCTATTGAAGCTCCAGTTGTACAATCCTGTGTAACAAATTACCACAAACTTAGCAGCCTAAAATAACAAATTTATGTCTTAGGATTTTTGTGAGTTAGAAGTCCAGGTATGGGTTAGATGGGTCCTACGCTCAGGGACTTACAGGTTAAAATCAATCCAAGGTTGCAGTCTCGTCTGAAGTTCAGGATTCTCTTCCAGGCTTACTGGTTTTTGGCAGAAATTTCCTTGTAGTGCTATTACTGATACCCTTGTTTCTTGTGCAGTTGGCTGTCTGCTCCTAGAGGTTGCCCTCAGATCTTTACTGAGTGGCCCCTTTCTCTCAGTTTGCGTTATCTTCAAGGCCAGGAGGAGAACATCGCTCTGACATTCATCTTCTTTTAAAGAGCTTACCTGGTTTGATCAGTTCCAGCTAGGATAATCTCCCTTTTGATGAACTAAAAAAATCAACTGATTAGTTACCTCATCACAGGAGTGGTATCCTGTCATATTCACTGGACTCACCCACACTCAAGAGGATTATACAGATGTGCACACCATGGGATAGTAATATTGAGGGCTATCTTAGAATTCTGCCTACCACATTTGTATTGACTCTTATGTCTTTTGGACTTGGGGGCCGTAGGATTTTTCTTTTTTTTAAGCTATATTGAGATATACACACACACACACACACACACACACACACACACCATAAAAATTCACCTATTTTAAGTGTGCTTACAATTTTTAGTAAATTTAGAGTTGTACAACCATCACCACTAATTCCAGAACATTTTCATTACTCCAGAAATTTTTTAAAATGCTGTACCATTAGCAGTCATTCTCCATTTCCCCTCCTTCCAGTCTCTGACAACCACTGATCTCTGTTTCTATGAATTTGCCTATTCTGGACATTGCATATAAATGGAATTATATAATATGTGGTCTTTTCCTGTTTTGTTTCTTTCACTTAGTATAATGTATTTGAGATTCATCAATACTGTAGCATTTGTTGTTAGTATATCATTGATGAATAGTATTCCATTTTATGGCTATACCACATTCTTGTTTATGCATTCACCAGTTGGTGGGTATTTGGGTTGTTTGTATTTTTTTGCTGTTGTGACTAATGCTGATGTGAACATTTGTGTAGCAGTTTTGTGTGGACCTATGTTTTCCTTTCTCTTGAGCATGTACCTACGAGTGGAATTGCTGTCTTATGTTAAATATGTTTAAGTTTTTAATAAACTGCCAAAAACCCTGGGAGTTTTTGGTGGCTTTCTTGCTAACTGGTATGACAAGATGTTTAAGGGTCTTTTATGTTTCTGCTTCATACTTGTACTCAGCCATATGTTTCAAGGCCATAGTTGCATGCAAAGATGGCTCATTGCTACTGTGTTGGACATTATTTCTAGGCTGCTCAGTGGATAGATGGGGAGGGTTTTTAAAATACAGATTTAATAAATACATGTATTTTTATTTGTGTATATTATTTAAGATAAAATACCTCAGGAATCATATTGTCATTTCTAATTCAGTTTGAGAATTAGAAGTTTTTACTTAACCTCTTATGTTACATGTGTATCTCCTTTCTTCTGCATCAAAAATACTGATTTTCAGAGTCAAAGGGGAAGATATAATTAACATATCGCATAATTTACTCATTGTCTTTACGCCACATTATATACATAATAGTCTCAGAATAGCGATACTAATATTACCACTACCAATATGATTATGAAGTTAGTTAAAAAAAATTCAGCATTTGCTATTTCTATTTTACTCACATTTCTTAAATGTACCATAGTAAGTACATTGTCAGAGTGTATAGTAATTATATACTTTATGTGCTTCCTTTCAGCCCTCACTTAGTCTTGGTTTTATAAATAACTGTTCATATAATGTGCACCACCAGTCCTTATATCTTTGTCTCTTTATTTGTTTCACTGTCTGAAGCTTATTGTCTAGTTACTAGAGTGTAATAGATTCCTCAGGAAATGCTCATGTGAACAATAAGGCCTAAGTTTTTGCATATTGGTAATGGGTTTTTTGTGTCCTTTATACTTGAAAGTTAGTTTTTCTGAATAATCTTGGCTTACATTTTCTTGAGTATTTTATTTATTTTGTATTTATTTATTGTTTTTGAAACAGAGTCTTGCTCTGTCGCCCAGGCTGAAGTGCGGTGGCGTGGTCTCAGCTCACTGCAACCTCCGCCTCCTGGGTTCAAGCGATTCTCCTGCTTCAGCCTCCCAAGTAGCTGGGACTACAGGTGCCCACCACCATGCCTAGCTCATTTTTTTATTTTTAGTAGAGATGGGGTTTCACTATATTGACCAGGCTGGTCTCAAACTCCTGACCTTGTGATCCACCTGCCTTGGCCTGCCAAAATGCTGGGATTACAAGGTGTGATCCACCGTGCCTGGCCTTCTTGAGTGTTTTAAATCTATTATTACTCCATTGTCTTCTGGCATAGGGTATTGTTGACAGTTTTTTCATTTGAGGAAAGTTTTCTTGAATTACAGCCGTTATTAATTAGTATTTATTCCATTCCTTTGCTTTGGTTTTCTTCTATCAATATTGTTGAGTCTTGTTTGAGTGTGGTTTTTTGCTCTTGTATTCCTTCTGCTTAGCCTTTATTTCTAAAATGATTTTTTCTTCTAATTCTTTTCTGATTTTTCTCACCCTAGCCTAAGATTTTCTTTCATGTATTGTATCATTTTCTTAATATTGTATAGCCTGTTTTGAAATAAATTACAGTTTTGATCTGTCTTGTCTGTAGAAATGCCATTCTGTTCCTTCTCTTTTTTCCTTAAAATAACTTTGTATGGGATTTGACCTTGATATATTTATGTTGCTAATTTTTATGTGAAATTAGTTTTCCCCAAAAAAATTTTTTTTTGAGATAAGATCGTGCTCTGTTGCCCAGGCTGGAATGCAGTGGCATGAGCACACTCACTGCAGTCTTGACCTCCAAGGCCAAGCGATCCTCCCACCTCAGCCTTCCAAGTAAGTAGCTGGGACCACAGGCATGTGCTACTATGCCTAGCTAATTAAAAAATACATATTTTTGTAGAGACAGGGTCTTGCTATGTTGCCCAGGCTGGTCTCAAACTCCTGAGCTCAAGTGATCCTCCCATCCTGGCCACCCAAAGTGCTGAGATGTGAGCAACTGCACCCAACCTTCTGAACTTTTTTTTTCGTGAGGGGTGTCTCACTCTGTCACCCATGTTGGAGTGCAGTGGCGCGATTTCAGCTCACTGCAACCTCCGTCTCCCAGGCTAAAGCGATCTTCCCACCTCTGCCTTCTGAGCAGCTGGGGCCACAGGGGCACACTACCACACCCAACTATTTATTTATTTATTTATTTTGGTATTTTGGGGTATATATTGGGGTTTCACCATGTTGCCTAGCCTAGTTTCAAGCTCCTGAGCTCAGGCCATCCACCTGTCTCAGCCTCCCAAAGTGCTGGCGTTACAGGTGTGAACCGCTGTGCCTGGCCCTTCCTGAACTTTTGATGGTTTGGTTTAGGATAGTTTTTCTAACCAGCTATCCTAGACAGGAGGCCTGGCTGGTCAGTTTTGAGTGTTCTTACATTATTGGATTGTGCAAAACCCCTTCCAGCTTTAGCTCTTATTCTCAGATTGACACCATGCTTTCCAGTGAATATATATGAGTGATTTGGGGGTTCTTAGGTCCATCAGACACTCCGTTGCTTTCTTGGATTCCTCCCACACAACATTAGTATCATGCAGGTTTTGTGGGTATTAACCTGGTTTGTCCCTACGCATTATGTTTTGGGATTGTGGGAATACTTTATCTTTTTCTGTGGTAAATTAGATCCTTAGATTTTTTTTGGTTTTGCTGTCTAGTTGGTCCATCTGTTTTTATGTGAGGATCTGGAGAGATTCAAAGACTATGTTGCCATCTTCCCAGAAATTGATCTGAGATTTTAAAAGGCCGTGTGTAACCATTCTGGCAGTTTAGCAATATGTATCAAAATCTTCAAAAGTGGATATCATTTATAGTAGCCAGAATAGGCTGGATTATTACTATGACAACCCCAAAACTCAGTGACTTAAAAACAACAGTGGCAGTGGCTTCTTTCTTGCCCAGGCAACATGTTCCTTGTGAGTTAGCTGAGGGCCTTGTTCTGTGTCGTGCTCAGTGATGGAGCAGCCACTCTGGAACATCACACTCATCATAGCTGAGGGAGAGAAATCTCTGCAGAGTCTCTCACAAGCCATTAAAATGCCCTGTCCTAGAAGTAACAAAGAACATTTTTGATCAAATTTATTGTCTCTAGAAGCAGTCTCATTCGTACATCACCCAACCACAAGAAGGTAGGGTGCATCATACCATGCGCTCAGAATGTATACAGCTGGAAATATTTGAGCAGTGCCTATATTAATATTATTTTGATCCGCAAATTCTTCTGATCAGATTTTATCCTAAAATAATCAACTTTGTTCATTGTACTGTTTATAATATTCACAAATTGAAAGCCACTTAAATATCCAGACATTAAAACACCTAATTATGGTAATAACCATTAAGTGCCTAGGTCCATTATTAATGTGATGATATACACCTGTATTCATTCACATGAAAAGAGGTTTGCTATAATAACAATATTTATTGAGTACTCAACCATGACCCAGGTATTCCTCCTTAAGTTCTTCACAATGATTCCTTTTTTTTTTTTTTTGGAGACGGAGTCTTGCTCTGTTGCCAGCCTGGAGTGCAGTGGCACAATCTCCGCTCACTGCAGCCTCTGCCTCTCGGGTTCAAGTGATTCTCCTGCCTCAGCCTCCTGAGTAGCTGGGACTACAGGTGCATGCCACCACACCTGGCTAATTTTTTGTATTTTTAGTGGAGACGGGGTTTCACTGTGTTGGCCAGGATGGTCTCGATTTCTTGACCTCATGATCTGCCTGCCTCAGCCTCCCAAAATGCTAGGATTACAGGCGTGAGCCATCGTGCCAGGCCTGTTTTTTTTTTTTTTTTGAAGTAGGGTCTCACTGTGTTGCCCAGGCTGAGTGCAGTGTCATAATTACGGCTCACCACAGCCTCATCCCCCTGGGGGCCCAAGTAATCCTCCCACCTCAGCCTCCCAAGTAGCTGGGACCACAGACATGTGAACCACCCTGCCTGGCTAATTTTTATTTATTTATTTATTTATTTTAGAGATAGGGTCTTGCTGTGTTGCCCAGTCTGGTCTCGAACTCCTGGACACTCAAGTGATTCCCCAACCTTGACCTCCCAAAGTGCTGGGATTATAGGCGTGAGCCACTGTGCCTGGCCGAGGATTATTTTAAAGATTATCTTGTGTTCAGTAAAATTAGGATAACTAAAGAAAATGAGGCCAGTCGCGGTGGCTCACGCCTGTAATTCCAGCACTATGGGAGGCCGAGGTGGGTGGATCACGAGGTCAGGACATCAAGACCATCCTGGCTAACACGGTGAAACCCCATCTCTACCGAAAATACAAAAAGTTAGCCGGGCGTGGTGGTGGGCACCTGTAGTCCCAGCTACTCAGGAGGCTGAGGCAGGAGAATGGTGTGAACCCGAGAGGCGGAGCTTGCAGTGAGTTGAGATCGCGCCACTGCACTCCAGTCTGGGTGACAGAGCGAGACACCGTCTCAAAAAAAAGAAAGAAAATGAAAAAAGTGGTATGGATTTGTAGTAATAACCTCAAAAAGACTATCTTGAGACTGAGCTTGAGGCTTTTAAAGCTAAGAAAGACATTTTAAACCTCATATTTAGAATAAGATGAATAAGAAAATAATATGCTCATTTGGCACACTTACTTTAGTATAACAAGTGCAAAAGAAAGCTTCCCCCCCGCCATCCAAAAAAAAAAAAAAAAAGATTTAAATTGGGAAAGGTAGGATCATTAAAAATTAAAACAGAATGAAAGCCTTGTTATGGTTAAGGAGATTAAAAATAAACTAACTAGTTTTCAGACATCCTGGTGACCATACCAGACAAATGCTGTGGGATAATACTGAAAGAATTTTGCAAAACTGGTCACCAAATCTCTGCTAGGAGTCCTTTAGTAATTGTGTAAAATGGGAGAGGTTCTAGAATATAAGAAAAGCCCTTATTTATAAAATGGGGCAGAAAGTTTGTTTCAGGTAAACTTAATATTGATTCCTGACATATCTCTAGATTATTAAATAGATGATCAATGAACATGCTGAAAAGAAAGCTTGAAGGAAAGAGAAGAGGAAACAACGGGTTGTATACAACCGAGCATGTGTCACTAAGAACAAATCTTGCCACACCAATCTAGGATTTTTGAAATGTCCTAGTGTATAAAAAGATCACTGGGCTGGCATTGGAAGATCTAGCCTTAATTTTACTGTTGTCTTGGTAGGTAGCTCTGGACAGTCATTTATTTTCCTGGATTTCACCTGTAAGTGTAGGAGGTTGGACTGGATCATTGGTTTCCAAACTTGGCTTTGCACTGTAGGATGCTCTGTGTGAAAATCCTTCATATATTAGATATTATGTTGGATCTTGGGGGTCTGACATCTCGCCCACAGCAAGAATAAATTCCTTTTGTAATATTCCTAAGGTGAGCTTCTGTATGCCTACTTTTCGGAGTGTGGGGATTCTGCTGTTCTGTTAACACTATCCACTCTGTTTTTTAGAGATACGTAAAATAAATCTAATCCCTTTCTAAATAAGAGTTCTCTTTAAACATCTTCCACATCACTGTCTTGTTTATCCTAAGTCTTCTCTAAGCTAAGTATGCTATTTCCTTTAGTTATTGTTCAAGAAACTTTGGTTTTGAGTCTTTATCACCCAGATTGCTTTCTTTTATTTTTCAAATTAAATTTAATTTTTTTGAGACAGGGTCTTGCTGTGTCACCCAGACTGGAGTGTAGTGACGTGATCATGGCTCGTTGTAGCCTTGACCTCTCGAGCTCAGGCAATCCTCTCACCTCAGCCTTCCAAGTAGCTCAGACAACAGGCAAACACCACCATGCTCAGCTAATATTTTATTTTTATAGAGTTGGGGTCTCCCCATGTTTCCCAGGTTAATCTCAAACTTCTGGGCTCAAGCGATCCTCCTGCCTCTGCCTTCCAAAGTGCTGGAATGACAGGCGTGAGTCACTGTGTCCAGCCTCAGATTCTTACATAACCAAATAGAAAACTGGTTTGCATTATCTGTATCTAGCAGTTCCACTCCTAGATACATATTCAAGAGAAATGCAAACATCTGAGCATCAAAAGACACACATAAGAAGTTTGTAGCAGCACTGCTCATAGTAGCCCAAACTGAAAATAACCTAAACATCCCATAGAAGTGGAATAGATAGATTGTGGTATATTTATACAATGAAATCTATTCACCAGTGAGAAGGAACAAAACTATCATTTCACACAACCTGGATGAATCTTACAATCTGAGTGAAAGGAGCCAGATATTAGAGATGCATGACATACCGAATTACTCCATTTATATGAAGTAAGTTCAAAAACAGACAAAACAAATCAGTCATGATAGCAGCCAGGGTAGAGCTTACCTTTGGGGGAGGGAGGACTAATGCTTTGGAAGGGTCACAAGGAAGGCTCCTGTAGTGCTGGTGCTGTTCTGTTTCTTGATCTGGGTTGTAGGCACATGGGTGACTTCATTTTGTAAAATTCATTGAACTATATACTTACAACTCATGTACTCTTTTTTTATATTTCAATAAAAGGTTTATTCACACAATAGAAGGATACATCACATAGTACTTTTAAGAATTAGTGGGTTGGCTGGGTACAGTGGCTCACGCCTGTAATCTCAGCACTTTGGGAGGCCAAGGTGGGTGGATCACGAGGTCAGAAGTTCAAGACCAGTCTGGCCAACATGGTGAAACCCTATCTCTACTAAAAATACAAAAAGTAGTTGGGCACAGTGGCGTAGGCCTGTAGTCCCAGCTACTCGGGAGGCTGAGGCAGGAGACCTGCTTGAACCTGGGAGGCGGAAGTTGCAGTGAGCCGAGATCACACCACCACACTCCAACCTGGGTGTCAGAGTGAGACTTCATCTCAAACAAACAAAGAATTAGTGGGTTGAAGCTGGCATGGTGGCTCTTGCCTGTAATCCCAGCACTTTGGTAGGTGAGGTGGGAGGATTGCTTGAGTCTAGGAAACCAGCCTGGGCAACAAAGTGAGACCCTGTCAGGCCAGATGCAGCGGCTCATGCTTGTAATCCCAGCACTTTGGGAAGCGGAGGTGGGCAGATCACTTGAGGTCAGGAGTTTGAGACCAGCCTGGCCAACATGATGACACCCCGTCTCTACTAAAAATACAAAAATTAGCTAGGCGTGGTGGCGTGCGCGTATAGTCCCAGCTATTCGGGAGGCTGAAACAGGAGAATCACTTGAACCCGGGAGGCAGAGGTTGCAGTGAGCCGAGATGGCATGCCATTGTACTCCAACCTGGGCTTTAGAGCGAGACTCCCATCTCAAACAAAGTGAGACCCTGTCTCAAAAAAACCCCAAAAAACCAAAACCAAAAAAAAGCACACACACACAAGAAAACAAAAAAGAATTAGTGGGTTATAAAATAAAAATATCAGAATACTAGTTCCAAAAAGATGATTAAATCACCACTTAAAGAAGAATAATAGGAGGCCAGGCACGGTGGCTCACCCTGTAATCCCAGCACTTTGGGAGGCCGAGGCGGGCAGATCACGAGGTCAGGAGATCGAGACCATCCTGGCTAACATGGTGAAACCCCATCTCTACTAAAAATACAACAAATTAGCCGGGCGTAGTGACGGGCGCCTGTAGGCCCTGCTACTCGGGAGGCTGAGGCAGGAGAATGGTGTGAACCTGGGAGGCGGAGCTTGCAGTGAGCCGAGATTGCGCCACTGTACTCCAGCCTGGGCAACAGAGCTAGACTCCATCTCAAAAAAAAAGGAGACTAATAGGAGATAAAAAGATTGAAAAGCTAATCAGAAACTACAAGATGGATGATCAGGTATGAAAAGCTCTGGCAAACAGGAAGTATACAGGGCAAATGTTTCTCTCAGAGATTTGAATTTGGGGAAACAAAAGTCAGGTGGCAATAGAAAGAAACGTAGGAATGAGTTAAGACAGAGAATATGAAGCCAAAGTAACTTAAGCTTTTAGTAAACAGAAGCTATGAGTTAGGAAAAGATCTGCAAAGTAGAGAGTGAGAAAGTAAAGGGAGGAAGAACAAGAAGAAAAGGGAAGAAAGCCAAGTCATAAATGAATACTTTTAAGAGCAATTCTAGATTTTCAGAAAAATTGAGCAGAAAGTAGAGTTCTATGTACTTCCGTCTTCCTTACCCTAGCCCCACATGGATTCACTGTTACTAATCTTGCATTAGTGTGATACATTTGTTAAAATTGTTGAACCATTATTACATTATTATTAACTAAAGTCCATAGTTTACATTAGGGTTTACTCTGTTGTACATTCTCTGGGTTTTGATAAATGCATAATGTCATGTATCCATCATTGTGATATCATATAGAATAGTCTAACCACCCTAAAAATTCCCTGTGTTTCATTCACCTAGTCATGCCGCTCTGGCACCTGCACTACCACCGCCATCCACAGTCTCTGGCAACTAATGATCTTTTCACTGTCTTTATAATTTTGTCTTTTCTAGAATGTCATGTAGTTGTAATCATATAGAATGTAGCCTTTTTAGTTTGGTTTATTTCATTTAGCAATATTCTTTTAAGGTTTCTCTATATATCTTTGTGACTTGATTGCTCATTTATTTTTAGTGCCAAATCGTATTCCATTGTATGGATGTACCAAAGTTTGTTTATCCATTTACCTACTATCTTGGTTGGTTCCAAGTTTTGCTCATTTTTCTATCTAGTTGACTCTTTTTCTCTTACTGATGTGTAGGATTTTTTGTATATTCTTGATAAAGATCTTTTATATATCTAGTATGGAGTCATTTGTCTATATATGTATTGTAAATATCTTCTACTTTCTGGTTTGACTTTGTAGTCTCTTAATGGTATCATGATAAACAGTTCTTAATTTTAATAACAATAGGTATTTAATGTTTCATTTTTGTTTATGCTTTTCATATCTAGTTTAAAAAATCTTTGCCTACCCCTTGGACACAAAAATATTCTCCTGTTTTTTTTTTTCTCCTATAAATGTTATTTTAATTAATTAATTTATTTATTTTTGAGACAGAGTTTTGCTCTTATTGCTCAGGCTGGAGGGCAGTGGCACAGTCTCGGCTCACTACACCTTCCACCTGCCGGGTTCAAGCTTTTCTCCTGCCTCAGCCTCCTGAGTAGCTGAGATTACAGGCACCCAGCACCACACCCGGCTAATTTTTATATTTTTAGTAGAAACAGGGTTTCACCATATTGACCAGGCTGCTCACGAACTCATTACCTCAGCTGATCCACCTATCTCGGCTTCCCAAAGTTCAGGGATTACAGGCATGAGCCACCACACCCGGCCTAAATTTTATTTTTATACTTCACATTTAGATCCTTGTTTTGCTTGGAATTGGTTTTCAGTTTGTCTGTGGTGGTGACATAGAAGTCAAGTTTATTTTTCTTCTTCTGTATGGATACTAATGAACCCAGGATGTATACTAAAAAAGCCATCCTTTTCCACTGCACTGTCATTCCACCTTTGTCATAAATCAATCTGTGGTGTGAGATAGGTCAAATTTATTTTTCTTCTGTATGGATAGCTAATGAACCCAGGACGTATATTGAAGAAGCCATCCTTTCTCCTGCTGCACTGTAATATACCACCTTTGTCATAAATCAGAGATTGTGTGCACCTGTTCAGAACTTTGTTCTGTTCTGTTGGCCTATTTGTGGCATGTACTTTTTTTTCTTTTAATAGCCTAATTGAATTATAATTCACATGCCATAAAATTCACCTATTAGAGTGTATAGTTAGTGATTTTTACTATATTTGCAGAGTTGAGCAACCATTATCAAAACGTAATTCCAGAACATTTTCACTACCCCAAAAAGAAATCCCATACTACTAGCAGTCAGTACCTGAGAACCACTAATTTACAAATCTCCTTTCTTTCTGAATTTGTTGATTCTGGACATTTCATATAAATGGTATGTACTGTGTGACCTTTTGTGTCTGGCTCCTTTTACCTAGCATAATGTGTTCAAGGTTCATCATGTCGTAGTATGTACCCATACTTCATTCTTTTCTATTTTTATTCATTCATTTTCATTCTTTTTTATTTTTATTCATTCATTTTTTCATTCATTCATTCGAGATGGAGTCTCGCTTTGTCTCCCAGGCTGGAGTGCAGTGGTGCAATATGGGCTCACTGCAGCCTCTGCCTCCTGGGTTCAATCAATTCTCTTGCCTCAGCCTTTGGAGTAACTGGGATTACAGGCATCTGCCACCGCGCCCAGCTAATTTTTGTATTTTTAGTAGAGACGGGGTTTCACCACGTTGACGAGGCTGGTCTCAAACTCCTGACCTTGTGATGTGCCTGCCTTGGCCTCCCAAAGTGCTGGGATTACAGGCGTGAGCCATTGTGCCTGGTCAACACTTCATTCTTTTTTTAAAAAATTGTGGTCAAATATATATTACATAAAATTTTCCTTGTAACAGTTTTAAAGTATATAATTCAGTGGAATTAATTCCACTGATAATGTTTTGCAACCATAGCTACTATATTTCCAAATTTTTTTCATGACTTCAAAATAGAAACTTTGTACCCATTAGCAGTAGCTCCCCATCTTCCAGCCCCTGGTGACCTCTAATCTACTGTCCGTTTCTATGAATTTGCCCATTTTAGGTATTTTGTATAAGTAGTCATAACATTTGTCCTTTTGTGCCTGACTTATTTCATTTAGCGTGTTTTCAGGGTTCATCCATGTTATGGGATGTATGAGAACATCATTTTTTGTTTGTTTGTTTTTGGTGCCAGATAATATTCTAATATATATGTGCAGTATAAGGATATACCACATTTTGTTTATCTACTCATCAGTTGAGGACATTTGGGTTGCTACAGTTTGACCATTATGAGTAATACTGCTATGAACATTCGTGTACAGGTTTTTATGTGAACATATGTTTTAACTTCTGTTTGATCTTAGGAGTAGAATTGCTGGGTCATATGTTAACTTGCTGTTTAATTTTTAGAAGAACCGCCAAATTTTTCCAAAGTAGTTGTACCCTTTCACATTGCCTCCAGCAATATATGAGGGTTTTGGTTTTTCCATGTTCTTGGCAACACTTAGTAATGTGTCTATTTTTTATTATAGTCGTTTTAGTGGATATAAAGTGGTATCTCATTTTGATTTGCAGTTCCCCAAGTAGTAATCATATTGAACATCTTTTTGTGTGCTTATTGCCATATGTCTGTGTTTTTTGGAGAAAAGTCTATTCAAAGTTTGGCTATTTTTTAAATTGGATTATTTGTCTTTTTATGGTTGAGTTCTAAGAGTTCTTTATATATTCTGGGTACAAGTCCAGATATGTGTTTTGCAAATATTTTCTGCCATTCTGAGTTGTCTTTTCACTTTCTTGGTGTCTTTTGCAGTACAAAAGTTTTAAATTTTGATGAAGTCCAATTTATCTATTTTTTTTCCTTTTGTTGCTTGTACTTTTGGCATTATTTGAGAAATCATTGCCTAATCCAAAGGTCATGAAGGTTTGCACCCATGTTCCCTGCTAAGAATTTTTTAATTGTAGCTTTTACATGTAGTTATTTTATCCAAATGAGTTAATATTTGTGTATGGCATGAGGCAGCAGTTCAGCTTATTCTTTTGCATGTCATTATCCAGTTGTTGCAGCAGTATTTGCTGAAAAGAATATTCCTTCCCTATTGAATTGTCTTGGCATCTCTGTGACTTTTTTTGTTTTGTTTTGTTTTGACAGAGTCTTGCTCTGTTGCCAGGCTGGAGTGCAGTGGCACGATCTCTGCTCACTGAAACCTCCACCGCCTGGGTTCAAGTGATTCTTCTGCCTCAGCCCTCCAAAGTAGCTGGGACTACAGTGCATGCCACCATGCCCAGCTAATTTTTGTATTTTTAGTAGAGATGAGGTTTCAACATGTTGGCCAGGATGGTCTTCGATCTCTTGAAGCATTCCTTAAGACAACTGGAAATATTTAAATTATCACAAAATAAATAGGGAAAATTTTTGTTTTTGTTTTTAAGACAGTGTCTTGCCCTGTCGCCCAGGCTAGAGTATGCTGCAGCCTCAGTCTCTTGGGCTCAAGCAATCCTCCCACCTCAGCCTCCTGAGTAGCTAGGACCACAGGCACATACATGCCACCACACTCAGTTAATTAAAAACACTTTTTTTTTTTTGGTAGAGATGAAGTCTCACCATTGTTGCCCAGGCTGGTTTCCAATTCTTGGGCTCAAGTAATCCTCCTGCCTTGGCCTCCTAAAGTGTTGGGATTACTGATGTGAGCCACCACACCCAGCTGGGAACTTTTTAAACGTGATTTACTCAAGTCCTTTTTGTCTTTACTTAGAATATTTACTGCTTTGGTTCATGTCAAGTGATAAATCATCCTTAACCTATTTATGCCTAGTGTTCCATTATTGGAATGCTAAGCTTGTGGGAGTTATTTATATCCTACTGCTCAAGGTCATCACCAAGGTCTGATTTTTCACACATAAAAATTTGCAACCTCCAGCATAAATGGGTTAAGTCTAGCTCTACCAGATAGTGCCCTAAATTTTTTATGCTTTAAGAATATATCTGACCTAGGTTCCCCCTTTTTAAAAATATAGCTTACCTGGCCGTGTAAGGTGGCTCACGCCTGTAATCCCAGCACTTTGGGAGGCCGAGGTGGGTGGATCACGAGGTCAGGAGATCAAGATCATCCTGGCTAACACGGTAAAACCCCGTCTCTACTAAAAATACAAAAAACTAGCCGGGCGTGGTGGTGGGCGCCTGTAGTCGCAGCTACTCAGGAGGCTGAGGCAGGAGAATGGCGTGAACCCGGGAGGCGGAGCTTGCGGTGAGCTGAGATGGCGCCACTGCACTCCAGCCTGGGCGACAGAGCAAGACTCCGTTTCCAAAAAAATATATACACACACACACACACACACACATACACATATATATACATATATACACACATATGTATATATAAATATACATATACACACATATGTATATATAAATATACATATATACACATATGTATATATAAATATACATATATACACATATGTATATATAAATATACATATATACACATATGTATATATAAATACACATATATACACATATGTATATATAAATATACATATATACACATATATACAAGCTATATATAGAGAGCTTACCTTATCTCTATATCTTCTGAGTAATTTTGAGAGTCTTTTTGACTGTGTTTAATTAAGTATTGAGGTATAGTTGTTTTTTTGGAATTGTGAGCATTTTGACTAGCGATTTATCTGGGGATTTTTTTTGAGAGGGGTTCATAAGTTACAATTCCTTAACCAGGACATTTTTTAAAAGGCAAAAACCCTCAAAATATTAAAATTCTTGTTTGTTTACAGTTTTGTTTTTAAGTTTTGATCTTGACTTGCAATCCAAATTTATAATGAAGTACAAAAAGTAAAACTCACTTTGAAGAGAGGACTTTTCTCCTTTAATTTATACAGTTTTGGCCGGGCACAGTGGCTCACGCCTGTAATCCCAGCATTTTGGGAGGCCAAGGCGGGCGGATCACTTGAGGTCAAAACCAGCCTGGCCAACATGGTGAGACCCCCATCTCTACTAAAAATACAAAAATTAGCCAGGTGTGGTGGTGGACACCAGTAGTCCCAGCTACTGGAGAGGTTGAGGCAGGGGAATCGCTTGAACCTGGGAGGCAGAGTTTGTAGTGAGCCGAGATCGCGCCACTGCATGCATTCCAGCCCGGGCAACAGAGTGAGACTTCGTCTCAAAAAACAAAAACAAAAACAATTTATACAGTTTCCAGACAGCAGCTTTAAGAAGGAAGAGTTTTGTTCTTTTTTTAACCCTTTTTTGAGAGAGGGTCTTGCTCGGTTACCCAGGCTGTAGTGCACAATCTCGGCTCACTGCAACCTCCACCTTCTGGGCTCAAGTGATCCTCCCACCTCAGCTTCTTGAGTAGCTTGGACCACAGGCACGTGCCACCATGCCCAGCTAATTTTTATATTTTTTTGTAGAGACAGGGTTTTGCCATTGTGCCCCGGCTGGTCTCAAACTACTGGACTCAAGAGATTCACATGCCTGGGCCTCCCAAAGTGCTGGGATTACAGGCGTGAGCCACCGTGCCCAGCCCCTGTGTTGTGTTTTCATATGAAAACTTTGTCAAACTGTTTAGGTATTGCTGAGAATATTTTTCTATAAATATGAAATAGGTTCTATCACAACAGGCAGAGAACCTCTTACCTTATCTATTTAAGGTAAACAGATATTTAGTAATTAAGATAGTTGTTAATTATCCCAAAGTGAGATATTATTTTAGAAGTCAATTTTTACTGTTCTCTGCTTTCATTTATAAGACCTTTTTATTTGTTTTTTAGAAATTGAATCTGTGGTAAATAAACTGGCTTGAGGTGCTACTACTATTGACAAGCCACTTACAGTGGACTCTGCATCTATTCCCTGTTGCAAAAGTGAACACAGGTGTATGTTTAGTCCAAAATTATAGTAGTTCATAGTTTAGTTCTTTAAGCAAGGAATATTTTTGTGGCATCTTTCATCAGTATGCATATGGACTATGACAGCAGTTGCAAACTAATCTTGGATTTCCACTGGCAGCAGTTGGAAACTAATTTTGGATAATCACAATATCCAGCAACAATAATATACACATAATTTGGTGTCTGATTTAAAATGAATGTATAAATGGTGTGTAGTACATTGATAGTATATGTTTGTCTTAAACAGTGTAGAATGATATAATTCCTTAAATAAATTTTGAAGATAGCATTATTTGAGACATCTCTAGAATATTGTATACTGAGGCATGAGCTTTGAGACTCGTTTGTTGGAGCAGAGAGTATGTTTTATATGTAGATTTTTTTTTTTTACATTCAGTTTAAACATATGTATAGTCTCAAGTATCTGCACACAAATTACTCATTAATAGCAAAGGGAAGAATAACAACTTTAAATTAGAGAAACTTGGTAGATTACCTTAACCAAGTGACCAAAATTAACATCATCAGTATTGGGACAAACTGGCATTGTGTGCTTCCTAATATGATGCATTGAAATAGATACAACTACACTTTTGTGGCCTTCTTTCCAAAAGTGTATAAACTGGGTCTTAACTGTGATGAACCGTCAGACACACCAAATTGAGGTACAGTGTATAAACTGTCCTGTATTTTTAAATCAGGGTGGAGAAAGGTGATGATTGAGGAATGTTCTAGATTAAAAAGGATACCTTTTAAAGTGATATGTAATCCTGGACAGGAGAGGAAAAGACTATAAAGTACATTATTGGAGCACATTTTTAAAAAAATTCTTTTTTGGTCGGGCGCGGTGGCTCACGCCTGTAATCCCAGCACTTTGGGAGGCTGAGGCAGGCGGATCATGAGGTCAGCAGATTGAAACCATCCTGGCTAACACGGTGAAACCCTGTCTATACCAAAAATACAAAAAATTAGCTGGGCGTGGTGGTGGGCGCCTGTGGTCCCAGCTACTGGGGAGGCTGAGGCAGGAGAATGGCGTGAATCCGGGAGGCAGAGCTTGCAGTGAGCCGAGATCACGCCACTGCGCTCCAGCCTGGGCGACAGAGCGAGACTCCGTCTCAAAAAAAATAATAATAATTCTTTTTTAAGATGGTGTCTCCTGTCGCCCAGCATGGAGCATAGTGGTGTAATAATGGCTCACTGCAGCCGCGAACTACTGAGCTCAATTGATCCTCACACCTCAGCCTCCCAAAGTGCTAGGATTACAGGCATGAGCCACTGTGCCTGACCCTATTGGAACAATTGATAGAATTTGAATATAGACCATGGAATGTTAACTTTCCTGTTCTTTTTTGTTGTTGTTGTTGTTTGTTTTGAGATGGAGTCTCCTTATGTCACCCAGGCTGGAGTGCAGTGGCATGATCTCAGCTTACTGCAACCTCTGCCTCCCGAGTTGAAGCGATTCTCTAGCCTCAGCTTCCTGAGTAGCTGGAACAGGTGCGTGCCACCACGCCCTGCTAATTTTTGTGTGTTGGCCAGGCTGGTCTCTAACTCCTGACCTCAAGTGATCCACCCGCCTTGGCCTCCCAAAGTGCTGGGATTACAGGCGTGAGCCACTGCGCCCGGCAGAGACTGTTTTCTTAGGAAATACATGTGAAATGTTTAGGGGTAATGGAGCATCATATCTCCAACTTAATCTTTGTTGTGGAAAAAAGTATATATATGCTTGCCCATGTCTATATAGAGGGAAGATGATAAAGCAGATGGGGCGGAATATAAAACTTGTGTTGAATCTGGGTAAAGGTTATGTGGGATTTCCTTGTGCTATTCTTGCAAGTTTTTTGCAAGTTTTTGAATTATAAGAAGTTAGAAAAGTATAACTGAATTGGTGTTAAGACTCTTGACATAGGCCGGGTGCGGTGGCTCAAACCTGTAATCCCAGCACTTTGGGAGGTCGAGGTGGGCGGATCACGAGGTCAGGAGATCGAGACCATTCTGGCTAACATGTTGAAACCCCGTCTCTGCTAAAAATACGAAAAATTAGCCGGGCATGGGGGCGGGTGCCTGTAGTCTCTGGAGGGCTGAGGCAGGAGAATGGCGTGAACCCGGGAGTGAGTTCCAAGATCGCACCACTGCACTCCAGCCTGGGCAACAGAGTGAGACTCTGTCTCAAAAAAACAGAACAAAACAAAACAAAAAAAACCAAAAAATTAGCTGGGCATGGTGGCTGGTGCCTGTAATCCCAGCTACTCCGGAGGCTGCGGCAGGTCAATCACTTGAACCGAGGAGGCAAAGATTGCAGTGAGCCGAGATCGCACCAGTGCACTCCAGCCTGGGCGACAGGGCGAGTCTCCGTCTCAAAAAAAAAAAAAAAAAAAAAAAGATTCTTGACCCAGCTCACCAGCATAGTTGGTTAACTTTTCTGTGCGTCCTTGCACAATAGCTTTTAAACCAAAATGCTTAATTCCTTCAAATTCTGGGATTCTTCAGATTGCAGAAGAGCCTACAATAGGCTTGAAAGCACCTGTGTTTTAACATCAATGGGAGATCAAGGAAAATTTCAGAATTTGCAGTTCAGTGGGAAGACTGAACAACTTTGCATTTCTACTTTAATAGTGTGGTTTCATGATGGTTTTTGAAGAACTGTAAATTTAAAAAATATCAGATAAAGCCATGTTCAAATAAAGTCCTTCTTAAAAACTGCTGCCATATAGATTATTTTCAAAAGTACAATTTTTTCCTATATGCTTTATTGGTACAGATTAGAGGATAGTTCAAATTACTGCTTGGCTTTTGAAATAGCTGAGATTATGCTTGTTTTATTATTTGTGGTTCAAATATAAAATTTTTAATGTTAAGCCTGTTTAAGTACTACTTTTCTTTCTTAAATATTTTTCTGACTTTAATAGTATTTTTTGCCTTTTTTTGTTTTAAAGAAGCCTGGGCAACATAGTAAGTATAAAAAAAAATTAGCCAGGCATGGTGGCATGTGCCTGTAGTTTCAGCTATTTGGGAGGCTGAGATGGGAGAATGACTTGAGTCTGGGAGATTGAGGCTGCAGTGAGTCATGATGGTGCCACTGCACAAGACCTGCTACAAAAAATAAAACAAAACAAAAACTTAAAAACCAGAGAAGAAAACAGTTACCCATAATCAATATTCATTCCAGAAGTAACTGCTGTTAAGGGTATTTTCTTGGGCCGGGCACAGTGGCTCACACCTGTAATCCCAGCACTTTGGGAGTCTGAGGCAGGCGGATCACGAGGTCAGGAGATTGAGACCATCCTGGCTAACATGGTGAAACCCCATCTCTACTAAAAATACAAAAAATTAGCCGGGCATTGTGGCGGGCGCCTGTAGTCCCAGCTGCTCGGGAGGCTGAGGCAGGAGAATGGCGTGAACCCGGGAAGCAGAGAGGCGGAGCTTGCAGTAAGGCGAGATTGCACCACTGCACTCCAGCCTGGGCGACCGAGTGAGACTCTGTATCAAAAAAACAAAACAAAAAAAACAACAACAAAAAAACTATTTTCTTCTGTAGTTTCAAAAATATGATCGGCATATACTTGTATACAATTTAACCATGCTTTGTTCACATAACACATCATGCACATCTTCCCACGTCATTAAAAATTCTTTATCATTATTGTTTTTAAACTTTTAATAATATTCCATCATATGGTGTATCACAATTTGCTTTTTTCTGAGTTATTTTGAAGGCAAGTAACTAACTTATATTGGTTATAAGATAGGGAAGATACAGAAGATGAATATTTTAATCTGTGCAGTTTACAAACAGAAGTAATTGGACCTCTTTTTCTTGGTCCTTGATTTCTATTATCTTTTGAGAAACATTAAGAAAAGCTTTTAAAAGTTACATTACCAGCATTCGTTATAGTAAAGAATAAACAGCTGGGCACGGTGGCTCATGCCTGTAATCCCAGCACTTTGGGAGGCCGAGGCGGGCGGATCACGAGGTCAGGAGTTCGAGACCATCCTGGCTAACATGGTGAAACCCCGTCTCTACTAAAAATACAAAAAATTACCCATGTGTGGTGGCGGGCACCTGTAGTCCCAGGTACTCGGAAGGCTGAGGCAGGAGAATGGTGTGAACCCGGAAGGTGGAGTTTGCAGTGAGCCGAGATTGTGCCACTGCACTCCAGCCTGGGCAACAGTGATATTCCATCTCAAATTATTATTCCATCTCAAATAATTATTATTATTATTATTATAATTCCTAACCTTAAAAGCAGTGCCTTTTGTCCTGAGTCTGCTACCCACCATAAAAACAGAATGCCTAAAGATTTAAATTCAAGTATGATTCATCTTATATACTTTCCCGCCCCCCACCCCAGAAAGGACTCTGTTGCTTAAGCTGGAGTGCAGTGGCACAATCTTAGCTTACTGCAGCCTCAACCTCTTGGGCTCAAATAAATAAACCTGGAAGTATGCTTTTTTGTATGAAAAAGGATCCTACCTGATTCTTAAATGTTAAGTTTTTTTTTTTTTTGGGGAGATAGAGTCTTGCTCTGTTGCCCAGGCTGGAGTGCAGTGGCTCACTGCAACCTCTGCCTCCCGGGTTCAAGTGATTCTCCTGCCTCAGCCTCACAAGTAGCTGGGATTACATGTGCCACCATGCCCAGCTAATTTTTGTATTTTTAGTAGAGATGGGGTTTCACCCCAGGCTGGTCTGGAACTCCTGACCTCAAGTGATCCACTGTCCTTGGCCTCCCAAAGTGCTAAGATTTACAGGTATGAGCCACAGTGCCTGGCCTTTTTCTTTTTTTGTTTGAGACAAGGTCTTGCCCTGTTGTCCAGGCTGGAGTGCAGTGGTGCAATCTTAGCTCATTGCACCTTTGACCTCCTAGGGTCAAGCGCTCCTCCTGCCACAGCCTCCCTAGTAGCTGGGACTACAGGCACACTTGCCCCAATGCCCAGCTAATTTTTTTTTTTTCCAATTTTTAGTAGAGACGGAGTCTCGCTATATTGTCCAAGCTCATCTCGAACTCCTGACCTTAAGCAGTCTTCCTGCCTCTGCCTCCCAAAGTGCTGAAATTATAGGCATGAGCCACCACACCTAGCTTGGAATTTTATTTCTAACATACATAGTTTACAGATATCTTTCTCAAATTGAAAAGTTATAAATTTGACTGGGTATGGTCGCTTGAAACAGGATTGCTTGAGGCCAGGTGTTCGAGACCAGCCTGGGCAATATCTTGAGACTCCACCTGATTCTCTGCTTTTTCTTTGCTTTTTCTGATTTCTCTCTTCTTTGAGGGTAAGATTATATTATCAGATTACATACACTTTTCAGTAGTAGCCAGCGCAGGGCTAGGTACATTCAATGAGCAAGTGAATACATGAATATACAAAATACAACCAGAACCTTAGAGAATGAGAACCAGGTAGGACTGTAAACACACGCAGAGAAACACCCATCATAGGGGCAGGCTGTCTTCAAGTCTAGACCCTGGTCATCTCACAGTCAACTAATGGTACTTAAACGGAGTCCTGACTCCCACGCCAAGCAATGTGAAGTTGTATCCTTGACTGTCTCAGGTAATATTTATAGAAGAAGGGTGTTATCAAGAAAGACAATTGAGAAACAACCTATATGACCAGATAGGGGATTCAGAAGGTAAATGGTGGTGTAGCCAAACAGGAGAATTCTTTGTAGATCTGGCTGGGCGTGGTGGTTCATGCCTGTAATCCCAGCACTTTGGGAGGCCGAGGTGGGTGGGTCACCTGAGGTCAGGAGTTTGACACCAGTCTAACCAACATAATGAAACCCTATCTCTACTAAAAATACAAATTAGCTGGGCGTGGTGGCATATGCCTGTAATCCCAGCTACTTGGGAGGCTGAGGCAGGAGAGTCGCTTGAACTTGGGATATGGAGGTTGCGGTGAGCCAAGATGGTGCCACTGCACTCTAGCCTGGGCAACAAGAGCGAAACTGTCTAAAACAAACAAACAAAAAAAAAGAATTCTGGGTAGATCTTAAAGATGAGTTTGCAGCCAGCACAGTGGCACATGGCTGTAAGCCCAGCACTTTGGGAGTCCAACGTGGCAGAACTGCTTGAGGCCAGGAGTTTGAGACCAGCGTGGGCAATATAGTGAGATAGTAAAACCTCATCTTTACAAAAAAAATTTTTTTTTTTTTTTTTTTCAGGTGGAGTCTCGCTCTGTCGCCCAGGCTGGAGTGCAGTGGCCGGATCTCAGCTCACTGCAAGCTCCGCCTCCCGGGTTTATGCCATTCTCCTGCCTCAGCCTCCCGAGTAGCTGGGACTACAGGCGCCTGCCACCTCGCCCAGCTAGTTTTCTGTATTTTTTAGTAGAGGCAGGGTTTCACCGTGTTAGCCAGGATGGTCTCGATCTCCTGACCTCGTGATCCGCCCGTCTCGGCCTCCCAAAGTGCTGGGATTACAGGCTTGAGCCACCGCGCCCGGCCAAAAAATATTTTTTTTAATTAGCCTGCATAGTTATGCATCCCTATAGTCCCAGCTGTTTGGAGGCTGAGGCAGGAGGATCACTTAACCCTAGGGATTCAAAGCTGTAGTGAGCAATAATCATGCCACTGTCCTCCAGCCTGGGTGACAGAGTGAGACTCTATCTCTTAAAATGTGTGTGTGTGTGTGTGTGTGTGTGTGTGTGTGTGTGTGTATTTAAGATTTCCACTTGGCAGATATATGAGTTTAGGGATTTTGAGATTATATACTTTACTCCAAAAGTATGTAAGATAATGGCCAGGTGCAGTAGCTCATGCCTGTACTTCTAGCACTTTGGGAGGCTGAGGAAGGAGGATCATTTGAGCCCAAGAGGTTGAGGCTGCAGTAAGCTAAGATTGTGCCGCTGCAGTAAGCTAAGATTGTTCCACTGCACTCCAGCTTAAGCAACAGAGTCCTTTCTGGGGTGGGGGGCAGGAAAGTATATAAGATGAATCATACTTGAATTTAAATCATTAGGCATTCTGTTTTTATGGTGGGTAGCAGACTCAGGACAAAAGACACTGCTTTTAAGGTTAGGAATTATAATAATATATTGGTTACAGAAAACTGGAAGTGATACATCAGTTACAATAAGTATGAAGCTATGATTTGACCCACAAATTTCTGAGCATTGTCCATAATATAGTCCTAGTTGTGTGGATGTTAGTCTTGCTTGATTTAAATGTCCTGGAATTGCATCTGTTTTTAGGTCAGTTCTTGAAATTAGTAATTACCTCACATTAATATGCTTTTATTAGTCATAGAATTATTTGTTTGATCAGAAAATAAGTATGAATAGTTGAAGGCTGTTCCTTTCTTTGAGTCTTTTTATAGTTCTTCAGCTATTAAGGATTCCTTCTTAACAAAGCAGACTTTGTGTTGATGTAAGTAAGAGGTTCACCCATGATTGTGTATAAATAAATTACACCTTCTCTGGTGGTATAACATCATCCTGATTTAGGTATGTGGTGGTGTCTCGAACTTCATAAATGAATACCTGAAATATTTATATATTGCATTCATCTGAAAGGAAGCTACTAGTAGGCCCACTCAAAGGATTGTTAACATCTCTTATAATTTCATGTTTTGGCAGGTAAACCTAGCCTTTAAGCAACCTGGAAAGAGGCTAGAGCACCAAGGAATTAGAATTGAATTTGTAGGTCAAATTGGTGAGTTTAAAATAGTATTACTTCTTTTTCTGTGATAACTGAATTTGAAGAGGGTTGGATTTTGCACTGAAATAATTGAATTAGAGCTTAGCTTTGTAGAAGGAAGGAATTGATTTTGCATAATAAAAGGACTTACTTTATAACTATATTAAATTGTGTTTCTTTGACTTGTATGAAATAATATTTATCATTTCATGATATATATGAAACTACCGGCCTTGAAAAATAATTCAAGTAAATTAGTTGACCTGCTGAAATTTTCATCTGCCTACATTTTTCACCATCCTTATAATTAGCCTCACCTTCATTCTTCATCTTCTAATTACTCATGCCATTTGTCTTCCTGATCTAGTGTGTGCCTGTAGCCAGACTCACCTGTGTCAACACAAAATTCCATGTCAGAAGGAAAGGTGTAGTTTCTTCTTGACTTAGATCAACTTATGTACATTTCCATACATTATTTCAGATGCATGCTTTATTTAGTAGGGAGTTAAACTGTATATACATCTTTCTAGACTGCAGATTCACAAGAGAAAGGAAAATATGTCTTTATAATACTGTCTACATAACTAGGCTTAAAATTTAGCTAAGTTTCACTGTACATTTTTAAAGTTTCAGAATTGGAATGGGTGGATATTTGTTTATATATCTATTCTGACTGAGAGTGTATTTATATGTCTATTCTGACCGAGAGGCAAGTTGTAGTAATTGATAGTTGGTTTTAGTCTTTTTGTGTTTTGTAATTTTATGAAAGCAATATATTTGCCTAACTGAAGCAAAAGAGAATTTTTGCCTTGTCTGGGGGAAGTTCAAATAATTGCTGGTAATGTGTCAAATGGCTTCATATTGGGAGAGCCCCAACTACATCAAAGGAATGAACTCATTTTTAATAGAAATTTTCATTGTGCTATGCCACTTGACACAATCTTTTATGCCTACATGAAGTATAATTATAAAAAGGATAATGGAATTCAGAGCATAGGTCTAGTTTATTGGAGATAAACTCAATAATTCTTTTGGTAAAAATTGCGTTTGAAGTAGACATTTGGGTCTTATTGAAATGGATATTAAATAATTGGTCTTTCTGCCTTTTAAAATTTTTAGAGCTTTTCAATGACAAGAGTAATACTCATGAATTTGTAAACCTAGTGAAAGAACTAGCCTTACCTGGAGAACTGACTCAGAGCAGAAGTTATGATTTTGAATTTATGCAAGTTGAAAAGCCATATGAATCTTACATCGGTGCCAATGTCCGCTTGAGGTATGAATGTGTATTATAAACTGTAAACAGAATCAAAACCAGAAAGTAGTAACTACTGTTGATACCTTATTTGAACCTCTAATTATAATTCTAGATTGGAAGATTTAAGATTTTTTAAAATTCTGTCACATACTTTGGCTAATGCTGATTTGAGGTAATAGAGTGTTCTAACATTATAGAGTTAGACAACATTGCTATGAGACATTTCAGTTATACACTTCCCTGGTATGAATTGTCCCTTATGTACTTCATTTGTCATGTAAAGTGAATTACCTTCTAAAACCACTAGTTTGCCAGAAAATCTCATTTAGTATATGGTTCAGAAGTAATCTGGAGTACCAGAGAGGCTCTGATACATCTAAAATGACACAAGTAGTGGATGGCAGAACAGGAGTAGGAACCTAGTTTTCTAACCTCTCAATTCAGTGTCCTTTCCCTTCACTGAGTCTATATGCAGGAAGCCAGGGATGCCTCAGAGTCCAGGGCATTTGAGGATATTAATCTAAATGCATCAGGTCCGAGATCCTGCTTTCTCTGTTTAACTTGGCATTATCTATCTGGAACTGGGTTTGACAACCCAAATTTCAAATAGCAGTTCCTTAAAGAAATGATCTGGAGAGGTTTCCTCAAGTAGGCTTGATGACAGCCCTCCAAACTCATCTGTAAAGTATTTACACTATTCTTAAAATTGAACTTTGTATTTTTTTTTATGTCGGGGGCATTAAAGAAAATTGGAACTCCTTTGTGAAGTAGTGAAGTAAGTTGATCCCAAAGGAGGTCCAACAAGGAGAAGGCTTAGTTGTGGTTAATGTTTGCTGATTTAAAACATGAAAATTTATTACAGGTGATTTAACTCATCCTGTCTTTCAACTTTGCAGGTATTTTCTTAAAGTGACAATAGTGAGAAGACTGACAGATTTGGTAAAAGAATATGATCTTATTGTTCACCAGCTTGCCACCTATCCTGATGTTAACAACTCTATTAAGATGGAAGTGGGCATTGAAGATTGTCTACATATAGAATTTGAATATAATAAATCAAAGTAAGAAGCTTTTGCAGATAAGTTGTTCAGGGAAAATTCAAAAATTAACTTTTCAGGTCTTTGTCAATTGGTCAAAGTAAGGATAGAATTGACTGATGTTAACAGATCAACGGGATCTCTGAGCTAAAATAAATTTTAGGAGTTTGGTCTGGCTTCCACCCAGTAAAGGTGTCTTTTATGTTCTATTGCTGATGAATCTCTGCTTGGCCACTTTGTGTAGAGGATGTCACCATCTCAGAAGGCAGCCAATCCTTCTGAGGATACAGTTTATCTTACTAGCTTGACATTACCCCATCCTGGCCATCTCTTTTCACATATTTTCACCTTTACCACTTATATCACTGTTAATGTCCCCTTGTATATCATTCCATGGGGGGAGGGGGAAGGTATATATGTTTATATATGTTGTATTTTTGCAAAACTGGCTCATACTTTGTATTTAATGCCTTTTTAAACTTTATTATGGGAAATTTCAAGCATATACTAAAATATTTGAACAGTATACTGAATAATATAATGAATCCTCATATACCCATTGCCCAGCTCCAACAGTTATCAGCACACAATCTGGTTTATCTGTATTCAGCTCTCATACTCCCCATAGGTTATAGTGAAGCAAATTCCAGACATTTAATTTAACCCATAAAATTTTATATCATTTTATCTAAATTATATATCTGGAATATGCTTCACTATAACCTATGGGAAGTTGTATTATTTTATACATGGACTAAGATGTTCTCAGAAACATTACTTATATGAACAAAAGATTGCCATTTAAATGCCCACTGGTATTATAACAGTTAAATAAATTATGGTCCAACCATACTGTGGAATGCTAAAGAAGGGTTAAAAAGATTGAGGCCGGGTGCAGTGGCTCGTGCCTGTAATCCCAGCACTTTGGGAGGCCAAGGTGGGTGGATCATCTGAGGTCAAGAGTTTGAGACCAGCCTGGCCAACATGGAGAAACCCCGTCTCTACGGAAAATACAAAAAGTAGATGGGTGTCGTGGCGCACACCTATAATCCCAGCTACTTGGGAGGCTGAGGGAGGAGAATTGCTTGAACCTGTGAGGCAGAGGTTGCAGTGTGCTGAGGTTGCGTGACTGCACTCCAGCGTGGGTGACAGAGCGAGACTTCATCTCAAAAAAATAAAAAAAGGTTGAGACATATGTATTTAGTTCTCCAGAAGCGTGTCCATGATATATTATTAAGTGAAAAAGTTAGCCATAAAAACAGTATGTGTAGTACTATTTCATTTGTGTAAAATACTCATGTATTTTGATATAAATAGAAAAGAGTCTGCAATGATATTCTGTTAACAGTGGTTATCTGTAAAGGATGAAATTATGTATTGACTTTACATATCTCTTATTTAAATGTTATATGACAAGCTTGTTTTCTGTGTCTATTCAGAAAAAAAGTTTTAAAAAGTTATATATCATTCTAAATATAACTACAATACTCTTATATCTAAAAATATTAGTAATTCCTTAATATCTTCATACACCCAGGCAGTATTCACATTTCCCTAATTGGCTCACAGATATCTTTCTTTTTTCACATGCTTTGTTCAAATCAATATCTAAACAAGGGCCACACATTGCGTTTGCTTGTTTGAGCCTTAAATTTTTTAATTTATAGGTTTTCCTTCTGTTTTTTTTTTTAAAGTTTGTTTAAGAAATGGATGTACCCTGTATTATCCCCTTCCTACCCCAGTCTTTTGTTACATTATTTTTATTGGTTGTCACTCCCAGGTTTATATCACTGAAAATGTAATACATATGGCCTTCAGAATCAAAATTATATTGCTGATGAAATTATCAAATAGTTTAGGACCTAAAACCACTGAAGCTTCCCTTCAGACTGACATAATTTTACACACACACACACACACACACATACACAGAGTTTGTTTGTTTGAGTTTTGCTCTGTCACCCAGGCTGGAGTGCAATGGCGTGACGTTGATTCACTGCATCCTCTGCCTCCTGGTTCCAAGGGATTCTCCTGCCTCAGCCTCCTGAGTAGCTGGGATTACAGGTGCCCGCCACCATGCCCGGCTAATTTTTGTATTTTTAGTAGAGATGGGGTTTCACCATGTTGGTCAGGCTGGTCTCAAACTCCTGACCTCGTGATCCACCCGCCTTGGCCTCCCAAAGTGCTGGGATTATAGGTGTGAGCCACTGCGCCCAGCATATTTTTATTTATTTACTTTTTTTAGAGTCAGAATCTCTGTCGTCCAGTCTAGAGTGCAGTGGTACGATCTCAGCTCACTGCAACCTCTACCTCCTGAGTTCAAGCGATCCTCCTGCCTCAGCCTCCCGAGTAGCTGGGATGACAGGCATGTGCCACCATGCCTGGCTAATTTTTGTAGTTTTAGTAGGATGGGATTTCACCATGTTGGCCAGGCTGGTTTTGAACTCCTGACCTCAGGTGATCTGCCCACCTTGGCCTCTCAAAGTGCTGGGATTACAGGTGTGCCCGGCCTGACATAATTATATTAATCAACTCTTCAGATACAATTTTGAGAACCAAACCTGGGAGGAGGCTAAAAAGTCCTCTGGATATTATAGGCATTCCTAAGTTTTTTTTTTTTTTTTTTTTTTGAGGCAGAGTCCTGCTCTGTCCCCCAGGCTGGAGTGCAGTGGCGCGATCTCGGCTCACTGCCAGCTCCGCCTCCCAGGTTTACACCATTCTCCTGCCTCAGCCTTCCGAGTAGCTGGGACTACAGGCGCATGCCACCTCGCCCAGCTAGTTTTTGTATTTTTTAGTAGAGACGGGGTTTCACCGGATTAGCCAGGATGGTCTCGATCTCCTGACCTCGTGATCCGCCCATCTCGGCCTCCCAAAGTGCTGGGATTACAGGCTTGAGCCACCGTGCCCGGCCTGCATTCCTAAGTTTATTACCACATCGTTACAAGGTATGTGGGAGCGACCTTTGGTTATTAGATATAACAACAGCAGACTCAACCCATGGAGGTAGTCTCTTTTACTTTGTCTTTGTGGGCAGATGATTTATGTTAGCTGCACTCTTGTAGAACTTGAGTAATAATGACACCAAACTCTGTGTCTTTTAATGTTGAAAATATCTTCATATGCCAAATATTTCAAGCATTTTTGTGTGTGTGTGTGTTTTGAGAAAGAGTCTGGCTCTGTCACCCAGGCTGGAGTTTAGTGGCATAATCATGGGTCACTGCAGCCTCAATCTCCCAGGCTCAAATTATCATCTCACCTCAGCCTCCTGGGTACCTTGGATCACAGGCATGTGCCACTAATTTTGCACCACCCAGCTAATTTTAGAAGAGATTACATCTCACCATGTTGCCTAGACTGGTCTCAAACTCCTGGGTTCAAGCAATCCTGTTGCTTTGGGCCTCCCAAAGTGCTGGGATTACACTGAGCCCAGCCGGAACAGTTACCCAGGGTAATTATTCTCTCTGAGGTAGTCAAGTAAAAGTTTGATTCCTTATTTGCATAGTGAAACGATGAATACTTTTTTGAAAAAAAGAACACTAAACAATATGAATAATCAAAATGGTTTTTTTTTTTTTTTTCTGGTGAGCCAAAGTTTTATTTATTCATTTGAAGTATTCTTTGATGACATACTGGCCTGAGATTCCTTGCGATAGTTCTTAACTACTGCACAATTGCAGCCGACCACTTTACGGGGTTTCCCCCGTCTGTCAGTTTTATAGGGGCTTACACATTCCGCAGTTTCTTGTCATCAACTGGGGTTCAGCACAAAGGGCCTCCACCAACTTAACATACATGGGCTCATCACAATTAGATGCAAGCACGCAAAAATGAGCTTTGTGCCTGTCTAAGACTTTGGCAGCTTTGCAAACTCCACATGCTAGGCCATCATGGATGAGGGTCGTCTTCAGCACCTCTTGTAAAGCAGTAGTAACGCCCATTATACGTATACTCCAGCAGCAATGCCTTCCTCAGCCATGGCAGTGAGTGAAGCTGAATCTTGAATGCACCCAAGCTGCCACCTCCGTGCAACTCAGCAGCGGCCAGGAAAGAGCTCAAAATAGTACTTTTTTTTTTTTTTTTTTGAGATGGAGTCTCACTCCGTCACCCAAGCTGGAGTGCAGTGGTGCGATTAGGCTCACTGCAGCCTTCACCTCCTGGGTTCAAGGAGTCCTGCCTCAGTCTCCCAAGTAGCAGGTATCACAAGCATGTGCCACCATGCCCAGCTAATTTTTGTATTTTTAGTAGAGACAGGGTTTCACCATGTTGGCCAGGATGGTCTTGAGCTCCTGACCTCAAGCGATCCGCCCACCCCGGCCTTCCAAAGTGCTAGGATTACAAGCATGAGCCACTGTGCCCAGCCTCAAAATGGTATCCTTAAATAATTATACTAAAGATGTCTATCAAAATCTTTTAGGACATAGTTCAGTCTTTTTGCTTGTTTTTAAACTGATATTTAGTGAGATATGTTCTTCCCCAATAGGTATCATTTAAAGGATGTGATTGTTGGAAAAATTTACTTCTTATTAGTAAGAATAAAAATACAACATATGGAGTTACAGCTGATCAAAAAAGAGATCACAGGAATTGGTAAGTTGAAAAGAGTATGTAAATTAAAATTATTTTAGTTGACATTTTTTAAATCTTAAAATATTGTTTAAACATAATTAATTTGATATCCACATTGAGTACTAATTTTGCTAGTTAATATTACTGACAGTAAATTATTTAATGCTTTTAATTTTTGATTGTCCGGAATTTATTTTTTATAAAAAGTTAATTTTTGAATAGGTAATAAATTCACATGGTTCAAAAATAAAATGTAACAGAGTATACAGTAAAAAGTATCTTATTTCTGTACTCTAGCTACTCATAGGTAATATGTTTATTATAAGTTTAAAAATCCTTAGTGGAGCAGGTCAAAACTCCTGTGCTGATCAGTAGTGGGATTGTGCCTGTGAATAACCACTGCATTTCAGCCTGGGCAACAGAGTGAGACCATTCCAAAAAAGAACAAAAACCAAAACTTTCCAATTAGTTATTATGTATACAGGCAAACACCTATGTATAACACAAACCCCTTTTTACTTAAATGGTGGTGTATAATGAGTACTTTGCTCTGCCACTTAGTAGTGCATCTTAGAGAACTTTCCATACTAATGTGTAGAATACTTTATCTTTTTAATAGTTTTCCGTTTTATTGATACACTAGAATTGAACCAGTCTGCTGTTTGTGGACATACAGGTTGTTTCCAGTTTTTTGCTATTACAAATAATGTCATTTTGCACGTGTGCAGACATGTGTGCAAGATAAAATCTTAGAAGTGGAATTCACGGGTTAAACAGTATATTTATTTATAATTCTTCCACCCTTTTGTGGCAAACAGGGTCTCACTATGTTGCCAAGGCTGGTCTCGAACTCCTAGGCTCAAACTGTCCTCCCACCTCTGCCTCCCAAAGTGTTAAATGATTACAGGCATAAGCCATTGCACCTGGCCATTTATAATTTTGATGCATGTTATCAGTAAGTCTTCTTTAGGGATTATACCAGTTTGCATTGCTATCAGTAGTGAATGTAGGAGAGTGCCTCTTTTCCCCCATATTCTCCTGAGCACAATGCTGTAAAAACTTTTAGCCAGTTTGATGGGTAAGGGGGAGATACTACTCCATTGTAGTTTTGGGATTTTTCTTATGAATTCTTTTTCCCCCACTGCTTTATTGAGGTATACTTGGCAAATAAAAATTTTCAATATTCAAGGTGTATGATGGAATGTTTACATTATGAAATGATTATCACAGTCAAGTTAATTAATATATTCCACTGTAGTTTTAATTTTCAGTTTTCTTATTGAAGATGAACATTTCTTCATATGAATAAAAACAATTTTTATTTTCTGTAAGCCATTCATATTCTTTGCCCCATTATCTATTGGATTATTATATTCTTTTTCTTACTTATTTGTAGAAACTATACATTAGAGAAATCAATCCCCCTCCACCCTTCTTTTTGAGACAGGGTCTCACATTGTCGCCCAGGCTGGAGTGCAATGGTACAGTTATAGCTCACTGCAGCCTTGAACTCCTGGACTTGGGCAGTCCTCCACCCTCAGCGTTGTGGGTAGCTGGGACCACAGGCTCATGCCACCACACCCAGCTAATTTTTTATTTTTTGTAGAGACAGGGCGTCACTATGTTGCCCAGGCTGGTTTCAGACTCCTGGACTCAGCGATCCTCCTGCCTCAGCATCCCAAATTGCTGGGTTTACAGGTGTGAGCCATTGTGCCCTGAATTCCTTTTTCTAATATTAAGGGTAGCAAAAATTTCCCTTGCTTGTCTTGTTTGTGGTGGTTTATGCCATGTAGAAGTTATTGATGTTTATGTAGTCAGATTTATCAGTTTTTCATTTTATGGCCTCTGGGTTTTATGCCATGGTTAGAAAGGTCTTTTTCACATTGAAGTTCTAAAAATAATTTTCTGTGCTTGGTTCTACTGAAGTAATACAGTGTGGTTTAGGGATTTTGTTTCATTTTTAAATTTTTAATTCATTTGAAATGTGTTGTGATATAAGAAGTGAGGTGTGTATCACCTTTACATTTTTCCAGATGGCTGACCAGTTGTCCTGATAGCTTTTATTGGTTCATCCCTGCTTTTTAATTTTAGTATATAAACTTACTTTGTCCTCTAACATTGTTGGTTTTTTTGCTGAAAATAATTCTAGGCAACACTTTATAAGAATTTATAGTCAGTATTCATAATTTAAAACATCTGTGATTTATTAATATTATTTTATTTTTAAATAAAATTCTTACCCAAGGCATGATCACAAGAGGTCCTGAGAACATGTACCCCCATATGTGATTTCTTAATCTCCATGTTTCTACTTGCTCGTAAATTTAAGTGATTTTAAAATCACTTCAAATTCTCCTTTGTTGTTTAAAAAGAAATTGTTGGCCAGGTGCAGTTGCTCACCTGTAATCCCACTACTTTGGGAGGCTGAGGCGGGCAGAACCCAAAGAATTCAAGACCAGCCTGGGCATCATGGTGATGATGCAAAAATTAGCCGGGCATGATAGTGCACGCCTGTAGTCCCAGCTACTCTGGAGGCTTAGGTGGGAGGATTGCTTGAGTTCAGGAGTTTGAGACCAGCCTGGGCAATATGTTGAGAACCCATCTCTACAAAAATTGAAAAAAAAACCAGGCATGATGGTACCCACCTGTAATCTCAGCTACTTGGGAGGCTGAGGCAGAAGGATTGCTTAAGCCCAGGAAGTTGAGGCTGCGGTGAGCCATGATTGCACCACTGCACTCTAGCTTGGGTGACAGAGCAAGACACCATCTCTAAAAAGAATAATGTAGTGGAAAAATAAGAAGACATAAGGCTAGTAATTATATTCTAGAATATTTATATTAATATTATTTACATTATTGCACTAGGACCCAGTACCACAACAGAAACAGAAACAATCGCCAAATATGAAATAATGGATGGTGCACCAGTAAAAGGTAACATACTTTTCAGTTACTTCTTTTGTGTAGTGCAAACAGCAGTGTTCATGGCAGTTTTGTTTGTGTTTGTTTAGTGTGAAAGTATCTTTGAATTCTTAAAACCATTCTTATAATGATAGCTTTTAAGGTCATCTTTGTATAGCTTCAAAGAAGACTGTAATTATATTTCCTAGTCTGAAATAAGGTTTGATTTTTCAGTTTCAATTTAGGATTTAGTAGAGATAGTTATATGTATCTATTCTCTAGTTTTGAATTTGTAATATTTTCATTGTCTCCTATTATACAATAGTTCATCTTTGTAAATCTTTTTTTCTCCTGCTGACCACAAAATGGAATATGGCTGACCTTTAATTCCTGTGGGTTTTTGAAGTCATTATAGCCCTCAAGAAAATAAGCAGTTCCATTACTAGATAATCTTCAGTATCTGAGACAATGAAGCCAGTATTTATCATTTTAAATTTATGTCTGGGTTTTCTGTTTATACTTACATCACAAAGTCAGTACCATTTATTAAGTGCCAAGTGTAGATGAGGCAATGTAGTGTCAGGTGCTCTAAAACTCTTTGAGCTAGGTGGTTGGGTCCCTTATATGTGTACTCTTGTATTATGCAACATTACTTTGTAAAATTCCAGCAGCCACCAGTTTTTATGTAAAATGATGAGTTTTGTATCTTTCAGCAAATTGGTGTGCATGAGAAAATTATTACGTAAAAAATATTCAGGCCAGGTGCGGGTAGCTCATGCCTGTAATCCCAACACTTTGGGAGGCTGAGGTGGGCGGATTGCTTGAGGTCAGGAGTTCAAGACCAGCCTGGCCAACATGGCAAAACCCCGTCTCTACCAAAAATATAAAAATTAGCTGGGTGTGGTGGTGCATGCCTGTCATCCCAGCCACTTGGGAGGCTGAGGCGGAAGAATCGCTTGAACTGGGAGGTGGAGGTTGCAGTGAGCTGAGATCATGGGAGACAGAGTGACGCGCCATCTCAAAAAAAAAAAAAAAAAAAAAAAATTCAAGGACTGGGCACGGTGGCTCACGCCTGTAATCCCACCACTTTGGGAGGCCAAGGTGGGTGTACTGCTTGAGCCCAGGAGTTGGAGACCAGTCTGGGCAATATGGCAAAACCCCATTTCTATAAAAAATACAAAAATTAGCCAGGCATGGTGGCACGCACCTGTGGTCCCAGCTACTTGGGAGGCTGAGGTGGGAAGTTCACTTGAGCCCAGGAGGCAAGGTTGCAGTGAGCCAATATGGCACCACTGCCATCTTGACAGAGGAAGATCCTGCCTCAAAAAAAAAAGAAAAAGCTGGGCGTGGTGGCTCACTCCTGTAATCCCAGCCCTTTGGGAGGGCAAGGTGGGTGGATCACCTGAGGTCAGGAATTTGAGACCGGTGAGCCTGGTCAACATGGTGAAACCCCATCTCTACTAAAAATACAAAAAGGCTGGGCACAGTGGCTCACGCCTGTAATCCCAGCACTTTGGGAGGCCGAGGCGGGCGGATCACGAGGTCAGGAGATCAAGACCATCCTGGCTAACACGATGAAACCCCGTCTCTACTAAAAAAAAATACAAAAAATTAGCCGGGCGTGGTGGCGGGCACCTGTGGTCCCAGCTACTCGGGAGGCTGAGGCAGGAGAATGGCGTGAACCCGGGGGGTGGAGCTTGCAGTGAGCCGAGATTGTGCCACTGCACTCCAGCCTGGGCGACAGAGCGAGACTCCATCTCAAAAAAAAAAAATACACAAAAAAATTAGGCATGGTGGCAGGCGCCTGTAATCCCAGCTACTCGGGAGGCTGAGGCAGGAGAATTGGATGAACCCAGGAGGTGGAGGTTGCACTGAGCCGAGATTGCGCCATTGCACTCCAGCCTGGGCGACAGCAAGACTCCCGTCTCAAAAAAAAAAAAAAAAAAAGAATATGCAAATAATTACCCTTAGGAAAACAGAAGCAATGAGAATCTGAGTAACAGTCTTTTTGGTAATAAAAGGATGTCATCATTCTGTCCGTTTTTAGCTTTGAATGTATGAGTAACAAGCATTCAAGAATTTATACACATGATTAGAAATTATGGTAAACTTCATGAAAGAAGATAACAAAACAACTTATAGAGCACTTATCTGTTGGCACTGTTTGAGTTCTTTAGGTATATTAACCCATATAGTCCTTACACATTCCTTGTGAATACTATTGTTATTCCCCATTTCACAGATGAAGAACTTAAACAATGAGTAAGTGATTTGTCCAAGATCACACAACCAATGAGTGGTTGAGATTTGAAGCCAGGTATTCTGACTCTAGAACAGTAGTTCTTGTCTACAGGCAACTTCACCCCAAAATGAATGTGTGGTGTTGTCTGGAGATATTTTTTGGCTGTTACATTTGGAGAGTACTACTGGTATCTAGTGGGTAGAGGCCAGGGTTGCTGCTAAACATCCTACAAAGGATAGGACCCTCCCCACAACAAAGAATTATTCAGCCCAAAATATCAGTACTGCTGAGGATGAGAAACCCTGGTCTTTGTTATTTTTGCATCTTGTGAGGATGTGAAGCATTATTGTCAGCTCTATAGTGCTTAGTCCTACCTGTTATGTGACTGTATTTAATCATCTTTAGAATTAAGTGGAAATTCCTTTTCTTTCAGGTGAATCCATTCCAATAAGACTATTTTTAGCAGGATATGATCCAACTCCAACAATGAGAGATGTGAACAAAAAATTTTCAGTAAGGTACTTTTTGAATTTAGTGCTTGTTGATGAGGAAGACCGGAGGTACTTCAAACAGCAGGTATGGTGTCACTTAGGCTGGTATTATGTTCTGTGGCAGATCTAAAAATACCTTGAAAGCGCTCTTCTAAGCTTAATTGTACTGAGCAAGTGGGAGTTTCTAAGTAAATGAAAACACTGTGGGTATGACAGATAAAGAAGTAGAGGAGAATAGAATCCTATGATAGATCCCTCCCCAATCATTCTTCAGTACTCCAGAATGAGCTATAATTTTTCAGGGCTTTTAGTTTTCTCTTAAAAGTTCTTTTGTTTTTGTTTTTTAATAAAAACAGTATCTGCTGCTTATTTAGAAAAAAAAATAAGGCAATAAGGAACAAAGAATGAAGTAAAGGTCAGCAGAATTTCCACCACCATTGAGACTAATGTATGTGTGTTTAGATCATATTATGGATATTGCTTTTTTTTCTTACTGTTTTTAATTTTTTTGTAGAGATGGAGTCTCACTATGTTGCCCAAGCTGGTCTTGAACTCTTGGGCTTAAGCAATCCTCCTGCCTTGGCCTTCCAAAGTGCTGGGATTATAGGCATGAGCCACTGCACCCAGCTGTATTCTTTAATTTGCATTTTTACTCAGTAGTGTCTTGAATATCTTTCTCTTATCAACAAATATACATCATTATTATTATTACTATTTTTATTTTTTGAGATGGGGATCTTCCAAGCAATCCTCCAATCACAGTTGATTAGTAGCTGGGAGTAGCTGGGAGGTAACAGGCATGTACCACTGTGCCCTGCTGATTTATTCCTTTTTAAACAATTCTGTTATAAATGTCCATGAGATGACTGAATTCTAATAATTTTTCTTTTTCTTTTTTTTTTTTTTTTTTTTTTTTTGCGACAGAGCCTCACTCTGTTGCCCAGGCTGGAGTGCAGTGGTGTGATCTCAGCTCACTGCAACCTCCGCTTTCCAGGTTCAAGCGATTCTCGTACTTCAGCCTCCCAAGTAGCTGGGATTACAGGTGTGTGCCACTACACCAGTCTAATTTTTGTATTTTCTTTTTTGTAGAGACAGGGTTTTGCCATGTTGGCCAAACTGGTCTCAAACTCCTGGCCTAAAGTGATCCACCTGCCTTGGCCTCCCAAAGTGCTGGGACTACAGGCATGAGCCACCATACCCAGCCTCTAATACTTTTTTTCTTTTTTTTTCTTTTTTTTCTTTGGAGATGGAGTCTTGCTCTGTTGCCCAGGCTGGAGTGCAGTGGTGTGATCTTGGCTCACTGCAACCTTCACCTCCCAGGTTCAAGCAATTCTCCTGCCTCAGCCTCCCGAGTAGCTGGGATTACAGACATGCACCACCATGCCCGGCTAATTTTTCTATTTTTAGTAGAGACGGGGTATCACCATGTTGACCAAGCTGGTCTTGAATTCCTGACCTCAGGTGATCTGCCCGCCTCAGCCTCCCAGAATGCTGGGATTACAGGCATGAGCCACTGCGCCTGGCCACCTCAGATACTTTTTTTAATATAAAGTGTTCATTACAAACTTGTTCTCATTTGAAAATCAATTAGAAGTTTTTGGTGAATTTTGAATGAAGATAGTAATTAGAATGGTCTTTTGTATTCTGAATCAGATTAATAAATACATAGTTGAATGTCAGTTGAGAGTTCAAAGCTAAGTTAGAAATTATTCTCTGCTAAGTACTGTGAAAAATACAAAAATTACCTTTTATAAACGTGATCTGTCCTCCATGTTATCACATTGTAGATGTCTGGGAAAAAGAAAAATAATATAAACAGAATACTTAAATAATAGTTTGACAGTAATTTAGAAGAGTGAAAACCTATTCCAGTATTGCCATCCTAATGCTGTATAATTAAACATAGGTAATTTATAACTTCAAAATAAATTACATGATTTTTACAATTTCAAAATCAATTTCATATCATGGCACTATTGGAGGTAGTGTGTTATTTGCCATGTGCCCTCATTTGGATGTTTAAATTCTGATGTTGGGGGAAAAAACAAACAAACCAACCCAGCCTATAATGACTTAATGAAGCAGATAATTTTAGGAATTTAGAAGAGGGAAGTTCTCAGGATGGATTGGTTAGGGTAAGAGTTAGGTAGAGAAATAGAGATTTGAAGACTGGGGAAGATGTAGGGCGAGTTTATTTGGATTGCATTGAAGGCTGAGAGTAACTCAGTTTGGCTGATGGGGAAAAGGGTCCAGGGAGGGAAGAGAGCAATGTTGGTAAATTGGATAAAGGTTATAGAGGGTCATGAATACCTGTTTGGAGATTTATCCTGCAGGCATTGAGAACTACTAAAGGGCAATCCAAGCAATGTGCTACAGGATTAACCTGGTAGTGATAATGAAGGATTAGATAGAAAGGGCTCTGCCTGTCTTGCCTCTGAGGAAGCTGTTTTAATATCTAGTGACAAGAACTTGAACTTCGATGAGGGCAGTGGAACAGAAACCAAAGGATGGATTTGGGAAATTCTTTAAAGTAACAATAGGACTTCTTACCAGATTGGATTGGTGGTGGTGGAATGCATGGGTGCTGGTGATAGGAGCACTGGAGGTAGAAGGGGCAGTCAAATTAGAGCTGGAAGAAAGTGGATCAGTTAGAAAAGAGGAGGGCTTTTGTAGAGAAGAATTTAATTTTATTATGGTTAAAATTGAAGTGGCAATTATGATTTCCATGGTGAAAATTTAAGGCATCATATCACACATTATTTGTTAATATCTTACATTTGTTTACTAGGAGATAATTTTATGGAGAAAAGCTCCTGAAAAACTGAGGAAACAGAGAACAAACTTTCACCAGCGATTTGAATCTCCAGAATCACAGGCATCTGCTGAACAGCCTGAAATGTGAACTGAACAGGAGAAAAAAAAGCAAAAAACTCCTGTAACCCTTGAGATTAAGTTCAGCAGGTTAAAGATGGTTGCAGCCAGAGGGGGCGGAAAAAGGCCAAAACTCCATATATATTAGTCTTCCTTTATCTTACAGTGCTGCATTTATGATATAATGAAATGTTCTTTTCATGTATATACATTTTTAAAAGTGCTTTCTTTGAAACACTGGAACTTTCTTAAGCTGCCTTTTTTTTTTTTTTAAACTTCCTACTTTGATGATAAGCACTCAGATATGCATCAGCGTAAACATGAAAATTTTTCATGTGAGTAGGCTGGTATTTGTAATTTTGCTTTCTTTCTGCATAATGTTGATTTTAAATCCTTCTCTCTTTTCAGGCTAATGATTACCTCTTATTCTCTACATGCAAAGAATTAAATATTTTGTGTTCAAATAAAATTAGAAAACCTGAGTGGCCCCTTGTGTCCTGCAAAGATTTAAAACATGGCATCTCAATATTTTTGAGAACTACATTTGTTTTTACATATGTGTTTGAGAAAAGTATATGGAGTGGTTCACCGCAGGCACTTCTGAGTACCATTCCATGGTTTCTAGAATTTTATCCTCTTTGAGGTCTTCTGTGCTATGAATATTAGATTTCTTTCCCCAAGGGATTATGTGGCAGGTCATTATGGCCTTTTTTTTGGCCATATTAAGTAACAGTTTTGCTATTTTCCAGTAGTACTGCTGTGTGTTTTCTGCAATGTGGAGTTGACTTAGGTTGGCATTTTAGATTTGTTAAAACTGTTTTTTCCATAAATACTTTGAAACATATTTATATATTTCAATTTAAGGAATCTTTTTGCCATGTGTATGCAAATATCATTTTCTTCATAAATTCATTCTCTCTTCAGGGGAAAATTTTGGGATGGGGGACTGAGGAGGACCTGTGAAGCATGTAGTTATCTAGATCTGGGTAATTTCATGTTTATTAAACTCAAACTTTGGCTAAACTCACATTGAAACTTCATCCAGTCTCTTAATTTTTTAACACTAAATTCAAGTCATCTGTTTAAAGTCTCTAAAAAAGAAGATTGCAGTCATCCATTCATGTGCATGGGGTCTGATCACAAATACACTAAATGTGGAGTGTAGGAACCAAAATGAAACCTGCTGTATGGAAACTACTTTCACTTACGGTTCATTGGTTTTTATACCAATATTTTTTAATGCACTTCAGTGCAAGTCTTGTCGGTTAACCTTACTTTATGAGTAAGCTAAATAACCCAAATTACATTTCTTTAAACCTGTTTTACTGCTATGGCACTTTGATAAAATGGTCAGTAACCAGCTTTACTGGCAAAAGGGTCCATGTACCATGTGCTGGAGCATCTGTTCTACATGTGGATATCTATGAATGGTAATGTTTTCCTTCATGTAAGTGCCTATTCAGAGTTTCAAAATTTTAAAATGCCAAATATTTTCATGGTCATTTGCATGTAGTAATGTAGAAAATATTCAAAGAGATTTTGAAAACCAGTTGTATTTAACCAGCCTCAAATTGTGCAACCATGATGTATAATAAAGAATTTGAAACAGAAACTGAGTTTGCTGTTTGAATCATTAAAATAGCTTTATTCTCAAATCTCATTGTTAGATTTATTGTTAAGGATAGGATTGTTCAATAGTTTAGGAAGCTGTAATTGTGATAATGAATTTTTATAAATATTACTGGTTTCAATTTTAAATAGCTATGTAATGATTTTAATAGGCTGGCTTAAAATGTCATATACAGGATGCCTATCCATTTTGCTCAAGACTTTTTGTAGCATAACCAATTTGAAAAATAAAAATTCAAATTTAGTATTTGGTGATTTCAGTCAAAAGTTAGCCAGTTAATTAGATGTCATAAACTGAAAAAGAAATTTGTGTCTTTAGTGAAGAGTTACAGTGTCTAATCCACTGGTTCACATCCCTGGCTGCATATTAGAATCACCTTAGAAACTTTTAAAAATAACCAGCCCCGGGTCCTACTCTGACCAATGAAACAAGAATCCCAGAGACTGGGCCATAAGCATTCAAAACAAAACAACCTCAAAAAACTACAATCCCAGCCACTTCAGGAGTCTGAGGCGAAAGGATCACCTGAAGCCAGGAATTCGAGACCAGCCTGGCCAAAACAGTGAGACCCTAACTCTACAAAAAAATTAAAAATGAGCTGGGCATGGTGGTATGCACCTGTATTCCCAGCTAGTTACCCAGGAAGCTGAGACAGGAAGATCCCTTTGAGAGGTGAAGCCAGCTGAACTTCTGGGTCGTGTGGGGACTTGGAGAACTTTTCTGTCTTACAAGAGGATTGTAGAATGCACCAGTCAACACTCTGTAGCTAGGATTGTAAAACACACAAATCAGTGCTCTGTGGCTAGCTGGAGGTTTGTAAAATGCGCCAATCAGGCTGAGTGCAGTGGCTCACGCCTGTAATCCCAGCACTTTGGGAGGCTGAGGTGGGCGGATCATCTGAGGTCGGGAGTTTGAGACCAGTCTGACCAACATGGAGAAACCCCATCTCTACTAAAAATACAAAATTAGCCGGGCGTGGTGGCACATGCCTGTAATCCCAGCTACTCTGAGGCAGGAGAATCGCTTGAACCCAGGAGGCGGAGGCTGCAGTGAGCCGAGATCGCACCAATGCACTCCAGCCTGAGCAACCAGCGAAACTCCATCTCAAAAAAAAAAAAACAAAAAAACAAAACGCACCGAACAGCACTCTGGCCAGCTAGAGGTTTGTAAAATGAACCAAGCAGTGCTCTGCAGAATGGACAGCAGAATGTGGGCGGAGACATATAAGGGAATAAAAGCTGGCCACCCCCCAGCCAGCAACAGCAGCCGGCTCAAGTCCCCTTCCATACTGTGGAAGCTCTGTTCTTTCGCATTCACGATATATCTTGCTGCTGCTCACTCGGGTCCGTGCCACCTTTAAGAGCTGTAACACTCATGGAAAAGATCGGCGGCTTTGTTCTTTTAAGTCAGCGCAAACCCACTGGAAGGAACCAACTCCGGACACACCTTGAGCACAGGAACTTGAAATTACACTGAGGTGATCATGCCACTGCACTCTAGCCTGGGTGTCAGACACCATGTCTCAAAAGAGAAATCTACCCAGAGTTGAGAACCACTGATCTAAACCCTTAAAAATTTTATTTCTTTAACGAAGAATTTTCTCATTGTTTTGATATCGCTGAGGAAGAAGAATTTTACCTTCTTAGGACGAGTTATTGGGGGCCTGCAAATTAAATAGACAAGAGACATGACCAGAAGCCTAACTCTTTGAGGGGCCAGGGCCAGAAGATTGCTTGAGCCCAGGAGTTTGAGACCAGCCTGGGCAACACAACCAGACCCTGTATCTATGAAAAAAAACCCCAAAACATAAGGGAAGTGGTGGGGAGTAAGAGTACTTACGGGAAAACAAATGACTTAGAAAAGATAAAATGAGCTCTTATGCAAACAGATGGAAGATAAAATTTTGTTACAATGTTCACTGGTGGTACCCATTTATTGTCTCAGGATATAAGTCAGTCTTTCCTGGTTGCTCCCAGGAAGGGGATTTTTTTTAGCTCTTTTGAGAGCCCAGGCTTTTAGACAGCTAAGGGATTTCAAAAACAAGTGATTATAAAATTAAAGATGCTCTCATTTAGAAAAAAAAATAGGTCTAAAATATAATACAATTATGGATTAGAACTGTTATGCAGCTCAGTATTAGAATAAAGCAAAGGTTTTCCAGATCTGTTATTATGCCCTGGAGAGAAAGCAAGACAGAGCAGGACCATGTGGGTGCTATCCGTACAAGTTCTACAAATGCATCCGACAGTGCCCCATCCCTTCCAGCTCTAACATTTCATGATTCTAAGAGTAAATCTTTTTTTTTTTTTTCTTTTTTTAAATTGAGATGGAGTCTTGCTCTGTCACCCAGGCTGGAATGCAGTGGTGCAACCTCTACCTCCCGGGTTCAAACGATTCTCCTGCCTCAGCCTCCCAAGTAGCTGGGACTACAGGCATGTGCCACCAGGCCTGGCTAATTTTTTGTATTTTTAGTAGAGATGTGGTTTCACCATGTTAGCCAGGATGGTCTCGATCTCCTGACCGCGTGGAGAGGTGAAGCCAGCTGTACTTCTGGGTCGGGTGGGGACTTGGAGAACTTCTCTGTCTTACAAGAGGATTGTAAAATACACCAATCAGCACTCTGTAGACAGGATTGTAAAACACACCAATCAGCGCTCTAACTAGTAGCTAGAGGTTTGTAAAATGCACCAATCGGCACTCTGTAAAAACGCACCAATCAGCTCTCTGTGGCTAGCTAGAGATTTGTAAAATGGACCAGTCAGTGCTCTGTAAAATAAGACCAATCAGCGGGACATGGGTGGGGACAAATAAGGGAGTAAAAGTCGGCCGCCAGCCCCCAACCAGCAGCAGTGACCCGCTTGGGTCCCCTTCCACGCTATGGTAGCTTTGTTCTTTCACTCTTCACAGTAAATCTTGCTGCTGCTCACTCTTTGGGTCTATGCCACCTTTGAGAGCTGCAACACTCACTGCGAAGGTCTGCAGCTTCATTCTTGAAGTCAGCGAGACCACGAACCCACCAGAAGGAACAAACTCCGGACACATGGTGATCTGCCTGCCTTGGCCTCCCAAAGTGCTGGGATTACAGGCGTGAGCCGCCATGCCTGGCCAAGAGTAAATCTTAAAAGTTCACTTAGGATAAGCAATAGTTTAGTGTCTAGATCATGATAACCTTAATGTCAGAAAAATACTAGAAACTTCAAATTACAGAATTTTGTAGACAAGGTATGAGACAGTAATCTACAGGATGTGTTTTTGTGAAACCTACACCAGGTTTTCTTAATAGCAAAAGCAAAGGTGAAGAAGAAATTAACTTGTTTTATTTCTACCACCTAGGTTATCTTCTCCCACTTCCTTTCCCCTTCTATTTATTTCTGTATTTATGCATGGATTTAGCATATTTACAGACTACCAGTTAGTGCTTGCTATGGTTTGAATGTGTCCCCTAAGTTTTTTGTGTTGGGAACTTAATCCTCAAATTCATAGGTTGATTAGAGGTGAGGCCTTTGGGAGGTAATTAGGATTAGATAAAAGTTCTTAGTGTGGGTCCCCCATGAAATGACTGGTGGCTTCGTAAGAAAAGAGAAACCTGAGTTGACACACAATGTCTTGCTCTCTGGCCATGTGATGCCTTCTACTATGTTATGTCAAGAGGGCCATCACCAGATGCCAGCCTCTTGATCCTGGACTTCCCAGCCTCCAGAACTGTAAGAAATAAATTCATTTTATTTATAAATTAGTCAGTCTGTGGTGTTCTGCTATAGCAATGCAAAATGGACTAAGGGTTATCTTGGCCCTATCCTGCAGGAACTTTAATCAGAGCAGTGGTTCTCAAAAGTGTGGTCTCAGACCAGCAGAGTTGCATCATCTGAAATGTTTTAGAAATGTAAACTCTCAGATCCCACTCCAGATCTACTGAATCAGAAACTTCAGGGATGGGGCCCAACAATCTTGTTTTTAATGATTCTTTCCTGATGATTCCGATCCACTCTAATGTTTAAGAACCACTGACCCAGAGACACAATTACGATAGTTTTCACTCTGTGATAGAGCCCCTACTGGAACCTATGATGTGTAAGAGAAGCACCCAGTGTGTTCACAGGTACAGAGGTGAGAAACGATGATATAACTGGTGTACAGTTCTACCATGAATAGAATGGTAGGTGTGGGGAGTAGAAATAAAGCTGGAAGAGGCATATAGGGCAAACCAATTTAGGACAGAACCTGGATGCCATACGATGGAATATGGGCTTTATCTGAACATTTATTCAGAATCACTAAAGGACTCTAAGCAGGAGTAACTTATAAGATTTGTGTTTTCAAAAGATCATTATGGTGCTATGGCAAAGTATAGGAGGATATCAGTTACACAGTTGTTGCATTAATCCATTCAACAAGCAAAATAAAATATTTATAGAGGCTCTAATATGTGTTAGGTGCCGATTACACTTACTGCTATAAATATAACATGACCAGTCTAGATATGACATCTCTTTTTTTGTAAAAGCAAAATTTTATATTGAATTTTCCCATTACAATGTTTATAGTAGAACTTAATGAATGGCTGAAAGGGAAAGCCTGTATGTGCTATCATAAAATTCAGATTGCACTTTCTATCTGCAAGGAGGTGCAAAACAAAATTACAGTTAAAATAGTTTTCAGATTTTTTTTTTTTTTTTTTTCTGTAAAACTATACTAGGGTTGGGCTAGATCTGTAAGACTAGTAACTGCCAGGTGCTGTGGCATGCACCTGTAGTTCAGCTACTCAGGAGGCTGACGCAGGATTGCTTGAGCCCAGGAGTTCAGGATCACCTTTTCAAAAAAAAAAAAAAAAAAAGACTAGTACAACTGTTGATTCTGGCCCAATATGCTGCTCCTGTCCAAAAAGCCCACCTATTTGCTTTGACACCAGAAAGACTGGCTGGGCATGGTGGCTCACACCTGTAATCCCAGCACTTTGGGAGGTTAAGGCCGGTGGATCACTTGAGGCCAGAAGTTCTGAGACCAGCCTGGCCAACATGGTGAAACTAAAGAGAATATAAAAATTAGCCAGGTATTGTGGTGCAGGCCTGTAGTCCCAGCTACTCGGGAGGCTGAGACATGAGAATTGCTTGAGTCTGGGAAGTGGAGGTTGCAGTGAGCTATGATTGCGCCACTGCACTTCAGCCTGGGCAACAGAGTGAGACTCTGTCTCAAAAAGAAGAAAAAAAAAGATTTAGATTAGTATCTGAATCTACCACTTAGTGGGGAAAGTTACTTAACCTGGTGACAATAATACCTCTAAATGGTTGTCAAGCATATGAAAAGATTAAAAGGAATAACATAGTGCTTGCCTCAGTTACCTATTAAATGTTTAGTTTATCCTTCATTCTCCTAGTTTCCAAATCTGATGACACATCATTGTTAATTGACATTTTCTAGCATATTTAGTCACTCACTACATTATCTAAGGAGTCTTGTAAAATCTCTCCATTCCATATACATGGTCTCCATCATACTTCAGATACAGGAATCTACCACCTTCAGCTACAACTGTTGCTAAAGTTGTAATCTTCCTCCCTGCACATTTGTGTTTATCCTAGTCTATCCTAGGTACTTCCTAATGAATGATTTCTCTTCTCAAAAATATAATCACTATTTGTAAGCCATAGAATTAGGCCTGCCTTAACTCTGGTATTTACATTTTTTCAATATGTCTTTTCCTTAGTTAAGCCTCTGCTTACATCGTTTCCTCTGACTAGAATTTACTTACCACTTCTCTATATGTTTTACTTTTAAGTATGGCAGAAATCTCCTTACCACTCTAAAATTGCTCCTTTCTTTGAACTGCCATTAGCCTATTAGAGTAATAAGTGCATTATTTAACATGTACTGTTCCTATCACCAAAACCAGGTCAGAAACTTTGAAAGCAAGGACTGTCTCCTTGTATCCCTGATGTTTAAAAATTATTTTGTGAATCAAAGGCAGGTGGCAAATTGTTACTGGAATCCTATTAGACATACAGTATTGTATATTATATAACACGTTCCTTCAAGTTGTAAGATCTTAATGATTTAAGTAGGAAGACATGTGAAGATGCCAAACTTGGGAATTTTTTTTTTTTTTTTTTTTAAGAGTCTCACTTTGTTGCCCAGGCTGGAGAGCAGTGGTCCAATCTCGGCTCACTGCAACCTCTAGCACCCAGGTTCAGACGATTCTCTTGCCTCGGCCTCCCTAGTAGCTGGGATTACAGGCGTGCACCACCACGCCCAGCTAATTTTTGTATTTTTAGTAGAGACGGGATTTCATCACGTTTGCCAGGCTGGTCTCGAACTCCTGACCTCAGATGATCCACCGGCCCCGCCCTCCCTAAGTGCTGGGATTACAGGCGTGACCCACCACGCCCAGCTTAAACTTGTTGAATCTAACATGTTGCAGCCTCACATGAGGACACGGTATTCAACAAATGCAATGGAACTAAACTATGGCTGGGGTACAGAGCACGTATTTTTGCCATGTGGTTGTGACAAAGCTGCTAGGATGATGTACACAAACTGCTCACATTAAAGCAAAAGTACTTACGTAATACAAGGGGTTTAATAGTGCAACACTATTTCTTAGCAACGTTTGAGGGGCATATCAAGTTATTATCGCTAACGTTACCATATCAGGAAAGGACGGTTAACAATGCAAGAAACTTTTGGGAAATGCTATTTAGTGTTTGAGTCCGCAAGACACACTCGAACCCTGAGCATTCGCAGTTGCTGCTCCACCATCCATTCTCTCACTGCTCACCCACGTGCTTCTAGACACTGGCTTACCAAAGGACTAGTTTGCATCACGCGACACGACTAGCAGGCCCCCTCCGGTCATCTATGACATCCCAAAGATGCCTGATTATTTTCCCTTCTTTAGGGAAAGCTGGTCCCAATCACCAACAAAACAGAGAAACAGAACGAGAATTATGTCTAGCGGTTTTCTCTGCTAAGCTGCTTCTTCCCTGAAAGAACACCGTTACCGCACGGCTTTTTCCTTAATGGTCAGGCGTTTTCCCGGGCAGCTTACCTGCTCGGTCCGGGTCTTTCAGGACAGCAGGCGCTGGAGGTGCGCGTCACTCTCTGCCGCCGTGTCCGCGGCTGCTGCCGGCCCCTGTAGAACTTGCGGCCTCGATGTCCTTCTCCCGGTGTGCCCTATTGTGGGCCCGGCTCCCAGCAGGGCGCCAGGCTGGCCACCGGGCAGCCATCTGCTCTGCCCTTCGCCCCCACTTTGGGCCCTTTCCCGGCCTTCTGGGACAAGTTTCTGTCCTTGCTACCGCGTCCTCCTCTGCCTCAGGTGGCTCCAAAATCCCGAACACGTCCTTGTTCGTGCCCCTGACTGTGAAACCTCAGGGCCCCAGCGCCGATGGCGACGTCGGGGCTGAGCTAACCCGGCCTCTGGACAAGAGTGAGTGCGGGAACTACTGAGGGCGGCAGGGAGTGGTGTCTGCCGGGCCGAGACTGGTTGGGAGGAAGCTGCACCCCCTTCCCCTGGGGATCCGAGGTCCCATCGAGTGTTGTCATCGTGCTTCTCAATGTCTGCCTCCTTCGCTGGTGTGTGAGCCCCTTAAACAGCTTGGGACTGTGTCTGATTAATTCTTAACGCCTCGTCCCAGAAGCGGCCTTTTCCCTTTTACTGACTTGCTCTGTGAATGGTTTAAACACTCATGTGTTGGGAGGATTTGACTTTTTTTGAGTTGTTAGGTAGACGCCCGCTCTTTCTTGCATTCTTCTTTGTTTCTCTCCCGCCCCCAGAAGGGGAATGGGATGTGGCAATGAAAAGCCAGCGGAGACTTCTTTTAGGATTCTTTGACATTGAGGAGGCGCCAACTCATACCGCGCTGTTATGCTGTGTGGTGGTTGCCAAGAGCAACCAGACTCAGGTCCCGATCCCCTCTTAAGAAACGTAACGGTTTCGTGGGGAATGACACGTGTATGGGAAGCGAACTGTAATACAAGGTAGAACATGGCAAGGTAGAACAAGGTAGGGTATCCCCGGCTCCAGAGAGAAAAGAAGAGGGTAGCATCAGTGAGTAGCAGCGGGCTTTGCTCAGCAAAACTTAAGTTTGGATGGATTCTTTGACAGAGAGGCATGTGAATGTTTTCAAGGTGAGTTTCGGGATGATTAGGGAGGTAAGGGAGTTTCCTCTGACCAAATGAAACTGGGAGGTTGAGGAAATGCTATCCAGTAATTGCCTCCAGGAATAGAAGGAGAAATGTCTCACTTCAACAAGCGACATTGGTGCCTCCTATTGTAAATCTAAAATATAGACTACAATATGTTTTTCAGAGCAGAAGTACAGTACTTTCACTAAACGTGTGATGGAACTCAGTATATGTTATTCTTTGACCTGTTCTTCCAAGTCAGTGTTAAGCAAGGCCTTTCACTTTTCTTGGAGTTGGGAGACTGTCTTTGTTTCCTGCTGTTAAAACAAAATACCTGAGACTGAGTAATTTATAAGCAATAGAGGTGTATTTAACTTATGGTTCTGGAGGCCAGGATCTGATGAGGGCCTTTGGCTGCATCATTGCATGGTGGAAGGTGGAAGGGCAAGTGAGTGAGACAGAGAAAGCGAGCTGAACTTACCCTTTTTTTCCAGGAGCCCACTCCTGCAATAACTGACTGAAAGCGAGCTGAACTTACCCTTTTTTCCCAGGAGCCCACTCCTGCAATAACTGACTGATTCCTGTGATAATGGCATTAATCCACTCACAAGGGCAGACTCCTCTTGTCTTAATCACCTCTTAAAGGTTCCACCTCTCAACTGTTAAAATAGCAATTGAATTTCAATATGAGTCTTGGAGAAGACATTCAAACCATAGCAGAGAGTGTATTATTTTAATAATGTAATTATACTATTATTTATTTTTAAATTGTAAAAATGCATGAAATTTACTTTTAAACTTTTTTTAGTTTTTTTTTCTTTACTTTGTTTTTTTATTTTATTTTACTTATTTATTTATTTTTTTTGAGACAAAGTCTCACTCTGTCGCCCAGGCTGGAGTGCAGTGGCCGGATCTCGGCTCACTGCAAGCTCCGCCTCCTGGGTTTATGCCATTCTACAGGCGCCCGCCACCACGCCTGGCTAGTTTTTTGTATTTTTTGGTAGAGATGGGGTTTCACCGTGTTAGCCAGGATGGTGTCGATCTCCTGACCTCGTGATCCGCCCGTCTCGGCCTCCCAAAGTGCTGAGATTGCAGGCTTGAGCCACCGCACCCGGCCATACTTTGTTTTTTTAGAGACAGGGTCTTGCTCTGTACCCAAGCTGGAGTGTAGTGGTATGATCATAGCTCATTGTAACCGCCAACTGCCAGGCTCAAGCAATCCTTCTGGCTCAGCCTTCTAAGTAGCTAGGATTATAGGCATGCACCATCATGCCTGGATAATTTTTAAATTTTTTGTAGAGATGGGGTCTTGCTATGTTGCCCAGGCTGGTCTCAAACTCCTGGGCTCCAGGGATCCTCCTGCCATGGCCTCCCAAAGCACTGAGATTACAGACCTGAGCTACTGCACCCAGCCAGTCTTAAATATTTTTAAGCACACAGTTCACTAGTGTGTTAAGTATATTGACATTGTTGCGAAATAGATGAGAACTTTTTCATCTTGCAGAGTTGAAACTCAAACAATAGTTTACCCGTTAAAGAACAATTTTCCATTTGTTTTATATTATTTGAAGGCATAAGGTAATTTGGATGAGATAATTTGCCTTATTGTATTCAAATATTGATAAATTCTTATTTTCTGCAACTATTCCAATTTACCTGAAAGTGTAAATGTCTTTGCTGCTTCCTGTAAGAAGATGGAATAAAGACATAAGTTTGTCAGCACTAGATTTTCTTCTGGTGGAGAATCCTTAGCTACTTCATTGGGTCTGTGTGCCAGGTGATTTTTCATCTGCTTTCACTGGGATTGGTCCAGATGTTGAATTTACTAGAATGATTTTTCAGCATGGCAGGAGGGGCTACAGAAGATGATAAATTACTACACTCTGATATAGCCATGTGGTTAAGGTGTCAGATTTCCACTTAGCTTAGCAATCGGGACAAGAAGCTGTCACTTCTCAATCTCTTTTGCCTACTCATAGCCCAAAAAGTTGAAGTACTTAAAGGCTTTGTCCTGCGTCACGTCGCTGCTTTATTCTGTGTTCTCTATGGGGTGTCTCATTCTTGCTCTCTGCCTCACTAATTCAGTATTCCTCTCAGATCTTTGTCTCTACCCTGGACCTCTCTCCTTCGCCCTGGACGTATATATCGCGCTGCCTACCAGGTGTCTCCACTTGTCTTTCTTACACACACCTCACCTTAGCATGTCAAAACAACTTACCTTCCTCCTGGTAGACCTGCTCCTCCTTCCAGTCTGCTTCTCTGGGTGCTCAGGTCAAACCTGGTCGTCTTTGTTCTTCCATCCCTCACCCCTACATCTAACAATCAGAGAAAGCCCAGTTGATGAATCTTGTTGATTCTACCTCATAAATATTGAATTCATTCATTTCCCTCATTCTCCACTGCAACCAGCTTAGTCTAAATTGCCAGCCTCCATCTTTTGACTGGACTGCACATATAGCCCCTTATGTGTCTCCTCATATGCCTTTGATCCCTCTATTCAATTCTCTACCTGCAGTCAGAATGTTCTTTTAAAAAGACTAGGCTGGGCACAGCATCTCATGCCTGCAATCCCAGCACTTTGGGAGGCCCAGGAGGGTGGATCGCTTGAGCCCAGGAGTTAGACGAGCTTGGGCAACATGGTGAAACTCCATCTCTACAAAAAATACAGAAGTTAGCCAGGCATGATGGTGTGCGCCTGTAGTTTCAGCTACTTGGGAGGCTGAGGTGGGAGGGTGGCTTGAGCCTGGGTAGTAGTAGAGGTTGCAGTGAGCCGAGATAGCACCACTACACTCCAGCCTGGGTGACAAGAGTGAGACCCTGTCTCAAATAAAAAAAGAAAGATACAATTTTAATTTACATACCAGAAAGTTCACCCTTTAAAAGTGTATAATTCATTGTTAGTATATTTGCAGGATTGTACAATCATCACCATAATTTTATTTTAGAACATTTTTATCGCCATGAAAAGAAGCCTGATATCTAATAGCAAGTCACTCTAGTCCCCCAGTCCCCAGTATCTTTTTTTTTTTAGCCCCAGATAACCACTAATCCACATTCTGTCGGTTGATTTGCCTGTTGTGTATATTTCGTATTAATAGCGTCATATAGTATGTGGTCTTTTGTAACTGGTTTCTTTTACTTTACATAATGGGAAATTTCATATTTTGGAAGCATTTTAATTTGAGTAATCTTACATAACATGGTAGTATTAGTCACAGAAAATAGATTAATTCTAAATAAATGTGATCTGTCTTTAGTTTGTATCGAGTTTATAGGTCAGCAGAATTTTCCCAAGCAATTGCACTTGCTTTTTTCCAATCTTTTATTTGTCATTGATTTTTCTACCCTTGATACCAAGAAACTGTTGGCCAAGCGCAGTAACTCATGCCTGTAATCCCAGCACTTTGGGAGACTGAGGCTGGTAGATCACCTGAGGTCAGAAGTTTGAGACCAGCCTGACCAACATGGAGAAACCCTGTCCCTACTAAAAGTACAAAATTATTCGGGCATGGTGCATGGTGATGCATGCCTGTAATCCCAACTACTTGGGAGGCTGAGGCAGGAGAATCTCTTGAGCCCAGGGGGTGGAGGTAGCGGTGAGCTGAGATCGCGCCATTGCACTCCAGCCTGGGCAACAAGAGTGAAACTCCATCTCCGAAAAAAAAAAAAAGAAACTGTTGTTCTACTCAGCACAAAGTAACAGAGACCCAGAAATCTGCCTGTGGTCTGAAATATAAATACACACACACACACACACACACACACACACACACACACGCTCTGTGTGTGTATGTGTATCTCATAGTTAATTGTGGGCAGATCTAGTGGCTAAACCAGTGATTCTGAAATTTCCTCATTCTGTCAAAGTTTTGTTAGTGGGATGCTCTGTTCAGGCTTTATTTCTTCAATGAGTGTTGTGTGTATTGGACTGTGTGAAAATGTGGTTGGCACATTTGTGGAAGGTAAAAATGCAGGCCACTTGGCCTTTCTGAATTTCATGGGTAAAGGCTGTGTCCTCATTGTGGCTTCTCCTCCTAGAAATACATAGTGTGTGGCTGAGTCAGTAAAATGTTTATTGAATAATGCTGTAGTATTTTAACATATACAACCATAATACAGTCTCAGCTTGATTAGTTTAAAATATTTTTACCTGTAAGATTATTGATTCATAGTGGCATGTTATCTCCCAATAGCATAGACATTTCTCTGCTGTCACCCTTGACAGTCATCTAACCCTTGCTTGAGTAATTCAATTGTCAAGAAGCTCTCACTTTTCACTGTTCTAATTGTTAGGAAGTTCTTGTATAAATTCCACTGAAATCTGCTCCCACTGACTTTAGTTTTGCCATGTAGCACAAAACAAGTGTAATCTTTTGTCCCTGAAATCATCATCCTCAAACTTAAGATCAGCCTGGCTTCCTTAAGCATGAGGATCTGGTCCTTGCTATATTGGTTGTCTTTCTGGATGTGTTTTAGCTGCTCACTGTTTGGATGTGCAGAATGGTTATAAGTGAATAACACTGTGGCTCTCTACGTATAAATGACCTGGTGAAGGCTTGAGGCTGCCTCTGATCCCAGAGTGCATTGCTCATTCCTCTGAGGTATAACAGGGTGTTGCATTGTTTGACTTGATCATTTTTCTTAACACTCCCATTGCATATCAATTCATAAAGAAGGATCAACTGAAACCTTCTAGTTCTTGCAACACTCATTAAATTGCTGCCTTTAGTGTTACTGCTTCAAGCTTCTTTTCCCTTTTTTTCAGCATTTATCTAAGATAAGGAAACATGTTAAATTTTGACATTTCTCTTCTAGATGAAGTAAAGAAGGTCTTAGACAAGTTTTACAAGAGGAAAGAAGTTCAGAAACTGGGTGCTGATTATGGACTTGATGGTAAGGCCCAAAACATCTTCATAGAGATATTTTATTACCTCTTACAGTACAGCTTGGTCAGGATTATGCGACCCCTTGTGTGACCTGGAAATAAGTACATAGTTGTCATCTGGAGACACGTCCCTGCCCTTTGCTTCTGGCCGGGTGGGAGACTGGCAAGGCTCACCTGGTGAGCCATACTGCACAGCAGAAGAGCTGCAGGTGCGGCCTTCCTTCATGCTGTGCTAGGACTTCAGTTTTAGCCCAGATCGTAATAAACCAGCTGTACTACCAAAAAAAAAAAAAAAAAAAAGGAAAAAAAAGACTCTCTGATGAGTTTGGTGTGGTGTTTCTGTGTGCTTTTTAAAATGAGAACTAAGCCTTAGATCTTTTCATTTTGTGTTTCTACAGCTCGTCTCTTCCACCAAGCTTTCATAAGCTTTAGAAATTATATTATGCAGTCTCATTCCCTGGATGTGGACATTCACATTGTTTTGAATGATATTTGCTTCGGTGCAGGCAAGTGTTTAGAGACTTTTTAAAATCCTATTGAACATACCTTCTATTTCTTCTCATACTTCATGTTCATTTCTCTAGAAGGGCTTATTTGGTTTAGAATGGGTCTGGTAACATCCTCTGTAAATAATTCAGTGCTTTGACAGGATGACTTCTAGGTTGTTTGCTTTTATGTTGGGTCCCTGAGCTGGTTATTACATCACCCATATGTCTTAGACTGGAGGAAGACTGGGGCCCAGTGAAATAAAGCTCTTACATAAGTTAGAATTAATGCATAGCAGATTCTGTCTGTTTCTGCCGCTGGCTTCCTTCTTCCTCATATCAGGACGAAGTTCTTGCTATAAAAGAAAAAAAAAATCAGAATATCATCATTTTATTCCCACAGGCAGTTTGGTTTTGGTTATGTATTTGACTCTTAGACCTGTATCTTGTGCCCAGCACTGAGGATACAATGCAGAATGGGACATGCCCCAGCCTCCTCTCAGAGCCACTAAGATGTGGAGAATTCTTGCTGAGGAACAAACACATGTTTTGCCTGTCTGTGGTTTTCGAAGTTTAAAAAATGTTTGTACCTTCATCTCTGTAATGTACATGTCTAGGTTCTTTATTTTTAATTTAACTTTTGCCAATGCTAATCTTTGCCTGTTTGTACTAAAAGAGTAGAACATGGTGGTTGCTAGCCAGTTTCCTGTTTTCCTGAAAATATAAATGAAATTAAAAGGAAAAATTAAGACAAAACAGGATCCCAGAAAAAGATAAAACCCGTAACTTCAGGACTTTTCTATTTTTGTTTTCTTTTTTTCCTTTTTTTTTTTTTGAGACAGGGTCTCGCTCTGTCACCCAGGCTGGAGTGCAGTGGCTCAGTCTCAGCTCAGTGCGTAGCCTCAACCTCCTGGGTTCAAGCCATCCTTCCAGGTCGGCTTTCCAAAGTGCTGGGATTGTCGACGTGAGCTACTGCGCCTGGAGAGGACTTTTCTTTTTATCCTGGCAATGCCCCCGTACCTTAGCTTACTAAGAAAAAAGATTTCACTAAATTTAGTTATGAATTTTATGTAGATTGCACATGTTAATACAGTATTTTATTTTCCAGCTCATGTGGATGATTTATTTCCATTTTTCTTGAGACATGCCAAACAAATATTTCCTGTGTTGGACTGTAAGGATGATCTACGTAAAATCAGTGACTTAAGAATACCACCTAACTGGTTAGTTTCTCCATTTGTGGATTTGAAATTTCCAGTTTCTGATCTGGGATGATTCATGGTCATTATTTTTTTTTTAATTGTATTCTAGATAATAAATTATAAGGAGTCTGGATTAGGTTGTTTTCCTAAAATAAAAAGAGGCAATTAACTCTGTTAGGCAATTAACTGGTATCTCACCTTGATGCACATTGAGTGTGGTTTTAGGTTTTATTAGGGCAGATCTAGAATAGCCGTGACTTAACGATGTTGTCCTTAAGTCTAAGCTATGGCCTTCCTGGTGTTTTAGCTGAGTGCCTGGGTGTTAATGAGTTCTTTCCACCATGGCTGGAACTGCAACATCCCCTAGCACTTGAGACATCTTTGAGACTTTCCACTCAAACCCTTGGTAGGCTGCTCATTCCTAGACCCTGCCGATTCTTACCTTGTACATGGTTAGCCCAGCCCTTGGCCAGTAACTCACAGGGAACCCACACACAGACTTCTGGGCTCTCCTTCTATGCACCCTTCTCTTCCACACTCTGTTCTTCACATTTTAGCTGCTCCAAACTTGATCTCTGCTGCTCGCTTCAGTGAGACTGTCATATTCTGCTTGGGTTCCACCTCCTTATGCCTTACTGGGGTGCAGTATGGCTCATCCCAAGTGTTCTGTTCTTTCAAGAATTGCAGTCCTGCACTGCCTATGGCCCATGTCCCCACACATTTACTGCATGTATTTTGCCCTGCTTTGTACTTTTTTTTTTAAGACCATTGATTTTTAATATTTTCTTTGAAAAAGTACAAAGGAAATTAACTCTATAGGTCAATACAATTCAAGGAAAGAGGGAAAAATGGAATTTCAGAGCAAAAGTTGTTTAGGTTATCACATTCCCACACTCCCAATACCCATAAAACAAGAATTTCACTCCATGACGCAGAGGAACATTGAATGATAGCTCAGAAATGTTGATAGCTGAGGTACTGAAATTAACAAAAGGATTTTGGTTGTCCTTGATTATTCTGTCCTGTGATGAATAAAATCTACACTAAAGGACAGGTAAGGAAAACTTGTAGCAGAAAAAAGACTAAATGTACCAAACACCGCAGTACAAACCACTCCTTGGCAGAAGTGTGCTTCTAAAAGAATGGGGCTGTAATCAGGTAGCTGAACTACTAGGCTACTGTCACTCCCAGCCCATCCCCAAATAAATAGTGTGGAAGTGTAATAGTGTAGTAGTATTTGATTCAACAAAGAAAGGCTTTCACCGCCATTCAAGGCAAACATTGCCATGGCTAGATGAGCCCTGGCAAGTAATAAGATGAGTATAAAATCACAGGTACTTCTAGTTTATCCCCAGTTATACTGAACTCACACATTGATGTCATCTTCTCTCATCCCAACACTTGTTCACTCTTTTATGCTGTCTCCAGTGCAAAAGACCTTGGGGAAATAAAAAGATCCTTCAGATAATATATCCTTCTCAGTCTTCAGGTTGTGTAATGCTTCAGTGCTTCAGTGCTGTTCTAGGTTTACTCACATTCCATCAAATTCAGTTTAATTCACGTATTCTAACTTGAATTATGATATACAAACCCTGACCTCCAAAAGAAGTGTCAGATGAGTCTCTCCCTTGCCCCCAAAGTTTTGTGGGGCTCTCTCTTTTGTTTCCCTCTAGAATGGAACTGTGTTGCCCCTAGCTACCTATAGATGAGAAAATGTAGTTGTTTCTGGAAAAAAAAAAAAAAAGACTTGGATTTTACCAAGTTTACTTAAATTGGTATCTTTCCAATCATCTAGGCTGGATATTGCCCACATCTAGTAGGCTATACTCACCTTAGTTCTTTGCAACATATGAGGCACAACATACATATATGTACTTGTTTTTTGTTTTTTGTTTTTGAGACAGAGTCTCACTCTGTCACCCAGGCTGGAGTGCAGTGGTGTGTTCTCAGCTCACTGCAGCGTCCACTTCCTGGGTTCAAGTGATTCTCCTGCCTCAGCCTCCTGAGTAGCTGGGATTACAGATGTGTGCTACCACACCTGGCTAATTTTTTTATTTTTAGTAGATACGGGGTCTCACCACGTTGGCCATGCTTGTCTTGAACTCCTGACCTCAGGTGATCCTCCCACCGTGGCCTCCCAAAATGCTGGGATTACAGGCATGAGCCACCATGCTCCACCTGTACTTGTTTTTAGTGGGAGGGCAAGTCTAGTGCCAGTTATTCCACTATGGCCAGAGGTAGAAGACTCCATTATTATATTTGTGTATGTTGGAATTCAGGGGCCTAGGAATGTTTGCTTTTAGAGTCATGTGTTTAGAGCTGTGGGAATGATGTGAACATAGTATGGAACTGATAGCAGTTTAAATTTATTTTTAGTAACCACCGAGAAAAAGAGATTTGTACAATGGGAAAAATATCAAGACATTAGTTTGCATGAGGGTTTTTCTGTCCTCTAGTTAGTAAATACCATTCTTGGAAACCAGTCATTATTTTAATGTGGATATGAAACCCATTGTTTAGTTTTTCAAAGACTTGATCTTGTGAATATTAAGAGAATATTTCATTTTGTATTTGTTTCATTTGATACCTTTGCCAGGATGGATTTTGAGGTTAATGGATTAAGCTGTTTACCTACTCATGTTTTAGGTACCCAGATGCTAGAGCCGTGCAGCGGAAGATAATATTTCATTCAGGCCCCACAAACAGTGGAAAGACTTATCACGCAATCCAGAAATACTTCTCAGCAAAGTCTGGAGTGTATTGTGGCCCTCTAAAATTACTGGCACATGAGATCTTCGAAAAGAGTAATGCTGCTGTCAGTATATTACCAAATATTTGCTCATTTTTTTCTTAATTTTCTTTTGTGGTGGGAGTGAGAAAAGATGTTTGTAGTAATTTACTGTTAACAAGAAATTACCATATTTCATTGTATCTAAGAGGCTGTCAGTTGTAAGATGTACCATTATTTTATATACAGTTAAGAAAGAAAAAGATGCTACCAACTGACTCTGACATGCTATCAATTCTAAAGATGCACCTTGATTTCAGAGGTACAAAAATGTGAAAACGTGCCCAGTACAATGAATGAAATACAATATTAACATTTTACGTATGTAGAGAAATGCAGAAAGTAACGTACAAATAAGCTTGAACCTATTACACCACCTCATCATATCTTAACATTTTGTCATACTTGCTTCACTTACTTTTCTAAGAAATAAAATATTGTTGCTATAGTCAAAACTCTGTAGTCCTTTGCCCCCTCAGAGTTAAGCACTACTCTGTGATATTTAATTTACCTTTTATAGATTAGCCCTCTGGTGCTATCAGCTAAAACTAATGATAAAGACTGAAGCCACCTTTTCAAAACTGAAAGGACTGAAGCCCTGTGGTCTGAGGCATCATTTTCACTAAATGGGCTACATTTTGGTTCATTGTTTTATTATGACTTTATAATGTGAGTTTAACCAGTTTTGGTAGGTAATTTGCATTCTCTCTTTTTTTTTTTTTTCCTGAACAGTTTGGGTAATTTACATACATAATGCCTCTTTATCTGTAAATACTTGAGTATGTGTTTCCTCAGAACAGACTTTTACACAGGATATTTGTCTGAGGCAGGACATTTAATATTGATAGATTATTCTTACTTAGTACACAGTCCATATTCAGATTTTATGAGTTGACCATTATACCCCATCTTCCACCCTTCCAGGGTTCTTTCCAGGGTCTCACACTGTATTTAGTTGTCACATCTCTAGTTTCCATTAATCTTGGACAGTTTCTCAGTCTTCCTTTGTCTTTCATAACTTGTACATTTTGGAAGACTACAGGTCAGTTGTGTTGTGAACTGTCCCTCAGTTTGGATGTGTCTGATGTTTCCCCATGATTAGATTCAGGCCATTATGATGACCAGCCATCCCAGTTTGCCTAGACTTCTCCAGATTTAGCACCAAGAGTCCTCCATTCTGGGGGACCCAATAGTCCTAGACAAAGCAGAATGATTGATCACCCTGATATAGCATTAATATTGGTCCCTCTCAGGGAATTATAATAGGAGGTCTTTACATTCTTTTTTTTTTTTTTTTAAGACGGAGTATGGAGTGCAGTGGTACGATCTGGCTTGCTGCAAACTCCACCTCCACGGTTTACGCCATTCTCCTGCCTCAGCCTCCTGAGTAGCTGGGACTACAGGTGCCTGCCACCATGCCCAGCTAATTTTTTGTATTTTTAGTGGAGACGAGGTTTCACCTGTTAGCCAGGATGGTCTTGATCTCCCAACCTCGTGATCCGCCTGCCTCGGCCTCCCAAAGTGCTGGGATTACAGGTGTGAGCCACTGCTCCCAGCCTGTCTTTACATTCTTAAATTGTATTTATAATGTTCTTCTCGAATATAGAAACAATTCATTTTAATGAAGTCAGATAGTTCAGAGATGTACAAAGTTAAAATGTGAAACTGCTGCAGTGTCTCATGCTTTTGTTACCTGAGGATTTAGCTGATTTGAGATGTTTCCAAGTTTCCCCAGGTTGTGTAAGAGAGTGGCTCTTATTTTACTTTGTTTTTTGTAAAAGGGAAAAAAGCATTGGGAATTTTTTTTTTTTTTTTTTTTTTTTTGAGACAGAGTCTTGCTCTGTCTTCAGGCTGGAGTGCAGTGGCATGATCTCAGCTCACTGCAACCTGCATCTCCCGGTTCAAGTGATTCTCCTGCCTCAGCCTTCTGAGTAGCTGGGACTACAGACGTACACCACCACTCCCAGCTAATTTTTGTATTTTTAGTAGAGACGGGGTTTCATCATGTTGGCCAGGATGGTCTCGATCTCTTGACCTTGTGATCCGCCCACCTCAGCCTCCCAAAGTCCTGGGATTACAGTCATGAGCCACCGTGTCCGGCCATGGGAACATTTTGTTTTAACTGTGAAACAAATTAATTTGGTGGTAGTATAGAGAACACACTGTTAAATATCCAAAACGTATTTTTGCCATTATTTTCAATAATTCTAGTTTTTTTCTGTCTTTCTAGGGTGTGCCATGTGACTTGGTGACAGGTGAAGAGCGTGTGACAGTTCAACCAGATGGGAAACAGGCTTCACATGTTTCTTGTACAGTTGAGATGTGCAGTGTTACAACTCCTTGTATGTATATGCCATTTAAGAAACTGGTTTGGTATTTTTAATTTTTTTTTTTTTTTTTTTTTTTGAGACAGAGCCTTGCTCTGTCATCCGGGCTGGTGCAACGGTACTATCTCGGCTCACTGCAACCTCTGCCTCCCCAGTTCAAACAATTCTCCTGCCTCAGCCTCCCAAGTAGCTGGGATTATAGGCGCCTACCACCATGCCCAGCTAATTTTTGTATTTTTGCTAGAGACGGGGTTTCTGCATGTTGGTCAGGCTGGTCTCGAACTCCCGACCTCAGGGATCTGCCCACCTCAGCCTCCCAAAGTACTGGGATTACAGGCGTGAGCCACTGCGCCCGGCTGTAGTATTTTTAATTTTAAAATACACTTGAACATGTGGAATATGATTTTTTTGTGTGAAGAAAAAATTTTAAAATCTAGAAAAAGAAGAGAATAAGTATGACAAACATGCGATCCTGCCACCACTGACAAATGCTTGCACCTGAAGTTCTTGCCCTTTTTCTTTGAAAAGAGCGAAAATGTTAATATGTGTAACTGAAATTTCATTTATACCACTCTCCAGTTTAATTCCTCTCTCTTCTTTTGTTCTAACTGTTAACAGATATTTGGTGTGTATAGTTTTCCTGTCTCTTTTCAGGATATATATTATATCACTGATATGTATTATTTGTCAATATTCTAGATTGTTGTGTTTTAAAACATTTATGTGAATATTATGTTATTATTGTTCTACTACTTGCTTGTTTACTCCACAAATGTGTTTAGATCTATCTAGTCTTGTTGAAGTATCTATAGCTACATATTTGTAGTTACTTCATTTAAACTGTCTTATAGTATTCCATCTTAGGACTGAAATTATTTGTTACCCATTTGTTAAAGGATATTTAGGTTGTTTAAAATTTTTTCCTGTTATGTGCACTGCCACAATGAGCTTCTATTTAAAGTTCTTTTGTTTTGTTTTTGAGTCAGGATCTCACTGTGTCACCCAGGCTGAAGTGCAATGGCGCAGTCATGGCTTACTGCAGCCTTGACCTCCTGGGCTTAAGCAATCCTTTTGCCTTAGCCTCCCGAGTAGCTACAACTACAGGTGTGAGCCACCACACCCAGCTAATTTTTTATTAATACATTTTTTGTGGAGATGGGTTCTTGCTGTGTTGCCCAGACAGGTCTGTAACTCCTGGCCTCGTGTGTTCCTCCCACCTAGGCCTCCCAAAGCAGTGGGATTACAGGTATAACCCATCGTGCCTGGCCTTAACATTTAAGTGAAAATTAACTTTTTCCTTATTATGTAAGCAATCATGTCTTCGTTATTGAAAATATAAAAATGTAAGCAAGCAAAGAGAAGAAAACAAACATACATAATTTCCCAATCCCATCTATCTGGAATCAACAAGTGTTAAATAACCCTCTGGTATATATTTTCCAGACTTTGTCAATATCTGTGTTCATGTTGTGTATGCATATAGTTATGTGTGCATGGTGGGTGTATATATTAAACAAATAGGAAGGTGCTTTACTATTTGGTTGCTTGCTTTTTTTCATTTTAATAATCAACTTCATGAGATGAATAGTTTTTAAAAAATCAATAGATTATAAAGTAATATATTGTACAATAGCACAGAAGTTTATAAATCAGAATTTCTTCTCTGTGTCCTCTCTTCTAGTCTTGTTTGTACATATCCAGATCACTAAGTACTTTTTTTTTTTTTTTTGAGACAGGGTCTCACTCCTGTCGTCCAGGTGTGAGTGCAGTGGCACGATCACGGCTCATTGCAGTCGCGACCTCCTGGGCTCAAACAATTCTCCCGCCTCATTTAAAAAATTTTTTTTTTGTAGAGAAGAAGTCTTACTTTGTTGCCCAGGTTGGCCTCGAACTCCTGGGCTCAAGCAATCCACCTCGCCTCAGCCTCCCAAAGTGCTGGGATTACAGGCATGAGCCATCATGTCCAGCCTCAATAAGTAATTTTTAATCTGATGATTTTTCAATATAGAATTAGCTTTCTTTACGTTTCTAAGTGTCATTGTAAGTATATTAATTGTATTTTTAAATGTTCTCTTTTCAATTCTGTGGTATTTGGAGAAGAAAGTAAAAATATATGAATTACAGGGATTGGAATAATATATTTGGAAGCATTTTAGCTTTAGAAAATAAAATGAGACACTACTCTTTGCCATAGTGATAGATTTAAAACCCCTAAGAATAAGCATGGCTGAGGCCCAAGGAATTATTCCTTCTACTTTACTTTCTACTCCTGAGAGCTGCCTGGTTTCCTGTTGTAGAGATACTTCATTAGTAAATGAAGGGCTGTCACCTCCTTGTTCTGTAGCTTGCCTTCTTTTACTTCTGTCTAGATGTGATAGCTCTCATCAGGCAAATTCCTCAGGCTGTCTCTTTGATTGCAAAAAATAGGACAAGTGGAACTGCTCAGTTTGGGAGGCAGTGTGGTAGAGTGTGTAAGAGTATAGACTTGGAGCTGGGTGTGGTGACTTGTGCCTGTTAATTCTGGCTACTTAAGAGATTGAGATGGGAGGATTGCTTAAGTTCGAGGCCAGCCTGAAACATAGCAAGACCCCCATCTCTAAAGAAAAAAATTTTTTTTTTTTTTTGAGCCAGAGTCTTGCTCTGTTGCCCAGGCTGGAATGCAGTAGTGCAATCGTGGCTCAGTGTAACCTCTGCCTCCCAGGTTCAAGTGATTCTCCTGCCTCAGCCACCAGAGTAGCTGGGACTACAGGCGCACACTACCACGCCCAGCTAATTTTTGTATCTTTAATAGAGACAAGGTTTCACCATGTTGGCCAGGATGGTCTCAATCTCCTGACCTTGTGATCCGCCTGCCTCGGCCTCCCAAGAAAATGTTTTTAAATTAGCTGGTCATGGTGCTGCGTGCCTGTAGTCCCAGCTACTTGGAAGCTGAGGCAGGAGGATTGCTTGAGCTTAGGAGTTCGAAGTTACAGTGAGCTATGATTGTGTCACTGGACTCAGCCTGTGTGACAGAGTGAGGCACTGTTAGGAAGATCACTTTCAACCCAGGAGTTCAAGGCCATCCTGAGCAACAGTGAGACCCTGTATCTAAATTAAAAAGAAAAAAAAAAAGAGTATAGACTTTGGAGCTAGATGGCCTGGGTTTGAATTTCATCTCTACACTCACTTACTGTATAACTTAAGGCAAGTAACTTAATTTCTCTGGGCCTCTGACTTTTCTGTCAAATGGAGATAGTGATAATACTTAACCTCATAGATTTGTTGTGAGGATTAAGGAGGAGGTACTTAAGAGGAGGTAAAACACTTAGAACAAACCTGCCAAAACTTAGAACAAAGAACCCAGTAAGTGGTGGTGATGGTGGTGGTGGCGATGTGCTTGAATTTTGGTATTGGAATTTGTTTATAATACTATTTAAGTAGATGTTATTGCTCACATTAACTTTTTAATTTTCAGATGAAGTGGCTGTAATTGATGAAATTCAAATGATTAGAGATCCAGCCAGAGGATGGGCCTGGACCAGAGCACTTCTAGGTTGGTGGTGGTAATGCTATAAAACCCGAACTTCATGACATCTGCACTGAGATGCATTTTTATCTGCTTGCCATTGCCAAATAGAGTCACCTAGAACCTTTCATTTGACACAAAAAAGTCAACTAAGTATTAGTTTTTATTTTCTAAATATTATTTTAATAATGGGAAATCCATTTTTTCCTGTGCTAAAACTAGCATAACCATGTAATTAAAGTTAAAATGTTAAAATCTCATATTTACACAACTACAGTTTATGTTTTGGTGTGTTTCATGCTAGTCTTTTTTTTTTTTGTATGTGCATATGGTGTTTTGAGAACATCTAATTTTGTATCTTGCTTTTGTTCAGTTCTGTTTTTCATGTGATATTTTTCATATTACATATTAATATGATCACATATCTCTGTTGAAGGGCAATACCGTAATTTGCTCCATAGAGTTGGACCTTTTTTTCCCTATTACTAAGAAGGCTGCAGTAAAAATCTTTGTGGCCAAAGCTTTTTATTTTTTGAGACAGGGTCTTGCTCTGATGCCCAGGTTGGAGTGTGGTGGCACAGATGTGGCTTACTGCAACCTTGACCTCCTGGGCTCAAGCAGTCCTCCCATCTTAGTCTCCCGAGTAACTGGAATGACAGCTGTTTGCCAATGTGCCCCTGGTTAATTTTTAAATTTTTTGTAAAGACAGAGTCTCCCTATGTTTCCCAGGCTGGTCTTGAACTCCTGGGCTCAAACACTCTTCCCACAGCCTCCCCAGATGCTGGGATTGTAGGCATAAGCCACTTCACCCAGATTATTTTCTTTTTTTAAAATTATTTCTTTAGAATAGGCTCCTGTAAGTGGAGTTCTTGAGGTCCATAGACATAAATGAAAATTTCTGCTACTTGATGTTGGAGTGAATTTTTGATCATGTTTTAGGGCAGGTGTTTTCAAATTTAAAAACAAATAGCTGAACATGGCTGGGTGCGGTGGCACAGGTCTGTAATCCCAGCACTTTGGGAGGCCGAGGTGGGCAGATTGCTTGAGGCAAGGAATTCAAGACCAGCTTGGCCAACATGGCGAAACCCCATCTCTACTAAAAATATAAAAATTAGCCAGGCATGGTGGCACATGCCTGTATTCCCAGCTGCTGCAGAGGCTGAGGCACAAGAATCACTTGAGCCTGGAAAGGAGATGTTGCAGTGAACCACGGTGAACCGAGATCATACCACTGCACTCCAACCTAGGCGACAAAGCAAGACTCTATCTCATGAAAAAAAAAAAAAAAGCTGAACTCTTTTTTTAAACAAAGAATATACATTGAAGCCTGTTATGTAAAGTAGATGGAAGTGTATCTGCTCAGGGATAAGGAGCTTGGAGTTTCTTCTGCCCTCCAACACCCAACCTCTGAGGTACCTCAGCGATTCCATGGATCCTAATTTGAAAAACACAAGTATAGGACCTATGTTCAGTACTAAGCATCCAAATGCCAGCTTGTAATCTTGGCTGGTTTCACTCTGCTAGAGTGAAACCTTGGCCAAAGCAATTTAAAAGGCCTGAGATTAATAAAAATTGGATAATCTTGGCCCACTAGAAGTGGGTGGTTATTTCGAGGTTTGCATTAGAGATAATATTTTTGAAAATACTTGGTAAGGTTGTAAAGCAATATGTAAGCCAACGTAAAGTACTTTAGCTAAGTAAAATGTTGCATATTTAATTATAAATCTTTAAAATTAAGAAACCCAGTTTTGCATTGACAGGACTCTGTGCTGAAGAAGTTCATTTGTGTGGAGAACCTGCTGCTATTGACCTGGTGACGGAGCTTATGTACACAACGGGGGAGGAAGTGGAGGTATTCGAGTAGATGCTTTGGTCTCCAGGTGGCATATCAAATAGTCCAGAGTACCTAGGTAGTGGCTTCAGAGGCCCTAGATAATGCCAATGTCAGAACTTAACTAAAAGGAAAGCTTCATTTTCTTGTGATCAACTAGATCATATATATTTGATTGAACCTCATGATCTGAAGTTCTGACAGAGTGGTCATCATACCCTAAGTCTTCCAAGACTACAGGCAATTCTTCACTTCTTGACACAACCTTGTGGGGCTTGAGTAGATCTCTTCAAATTAAATAAATCAGTACTCTTAGAAGTTTGAGACCCAGCAGTTTGTCGTTTTCAAAGTCTTGTATGTCAGATATTGGGGCCTTTGATAGACATCTAATTGCCAGACACAGTTTATATTCCTTTTTCAGATTCTTAGAGTTGGAAGTAACTGGTTTCCTTTTAATCCTACTTCTCTTTTTCTTTACCAGAGTTCTATGATAAAATGAAGTATTATTATTATTATTATTTGAAACAAGGTCTCACTCTGTTACCCGGGCTGGAGTGCTGTGGTGCAGTCACAACTCACTGCAGCCTCAGCCTTCTGGACTCAAGTGATCCTCCCACTTCAGCCTCCCAAATAGCTGGGACTACAGGTGTTTGTTTGCCACCACACCCGTCTAATTTTTTATTTTTTTGTGCCGAGGGCATCTCACTATGTTACCAAGGCTGGTCTCGAACTCCAGTGCTCAAGCAGTTCTCCTACCTTGGCCTCCCAAAGTGCTGGGATTATAAGCATAAACCAAGGAAATAGTTTTGAATTCGCCTGTTATTTTAGTTTTTTGCTCAGTTTTCAAGGAGAGATAGTGGAATATAGTAGAAGAAATTTTGGAGTCCATTCTGTGTTTTGCCATTCTTAGCTTTGCATTCTTTCTTTCTTTCTTTTTTTTTTTTTTTTTTTTTTTTTTTTTGAGACGGAGTTTCACTCAGTTTCCCAGGCTGGAGTGCAGTGGCGCGATCTCGGCTCACTGTAAGCTCCGCCTCCTGAGTTCATGCCATCCTCCTCCCTCAGCCTCCTGAGTAGCTGGCACTACAGGCACCTGCCACTATGCCCGGCTAATTTTTCTGTATTTTTAATAGAGACGGAGTTTCACTGTGTTAGCCGGGATGATCTTGATCTCCTGACCTTATGATCTGCCTGTCTCGGCCTCCCAAAGTGAGCTTTGCATTCTTTAGACAAGTCACAGGTTAGACTTGCAAAATGTGCCTCAAATGTTAATTTTTTATTAGGCTCAGTTTTACTGTTTTATAAAATGGAAATAGCAGTTAATAACCTTTCTGAACTTAACACATTGCCATGAAAATGAAATATATGAGAAAAAGCTTTGAAAATGTATGAAACACTGTGTTTCATCTTATTACTTTAGAGATGCCAATGAGAAGTGATGGTAACACTTATAATAACAAAATAAGTGTTTTTCTGTGTTTTCTTTTGAAAAAATTGGTACTTATCAGTTTTTAGCTTAACTGCATTGCAAGCTTTTCACTTAATTACTAGTCACAAGAAGTTGAGTTGGGTGTGTCACTTTGCCATTTCATGTCTTTATTGTAGGTTCGAGACTATAAGAGGCTTACCCCCATTTCCGTGCTGGACCATGCACTAGAATCTTTAGATAACCTTCGGCCTGGGGACTGCATTGTCTGTTTTAGCAAGAATGATATTTATTCTGTGAGTCGGCAGATTGAAATTCGGGGATTAGAATCAGCTGTTATATATGGCAGTCTCCCACCTGGTAATTATTAACTTTCATCATGACAAGATATGAAATCTCCTATCTTTGCAATTTATGTTGAGATATGTATAAAAAACATAGTCAACAATATTGAATTAAGCTGCTTGATTGTATTGGTAATTTGTTAAACATCATATAAAATAAATAATTTTCTGTTTCATTTAGTGGAAATATTTTCATTATAGTTCTTGTTAGTTGCTGCTATTATTAGACCGTATCTTAAATGTTGAGTTTATTAATATTTTCTTACAGAAATGTCATTGAAATCTGGACTTGACCATGTCCTTTTAAGTTGTAGTCCTGAAATCTGTGTCCTCAGGAATAAGTCTAGTGTGGTGGGGGATTGTGTTGCTATATGACGGAGTATTTGAAGGAATGGATGTAAAGGATAAGTAGCTCCTTGAGGATATAAAGAAATAAAGTTTGAAACAGTAAAGATTTTATCACTAAAAATGGGAAGAACACGAGTGAGGGTTTCCAAGATGTACTTAGCTCAATGTAATAAAAGACTGAGAACACTGATTTAACATAAATTGTTCTTGTTTTAGGGACCAAACTTGCTCAAGCAAAGAAGTTTAATGATCCCAATGACCCATGCAAAATATTGGTTGCTACAGATGCAATTGGCATGGGACTTAATTTGTAAGTAATTTGTTTTTATTAAACATGAATATTCAGTGAGTTGAATGGTGGTTTTTTGTTTTTCAATTTTCTAATTGGGATTAATGACCAAACACTTTGATTTGGGAGAATAAATATTATAGGCTAGATTTGAGATTTATCTTGCCTACACCTATTGAGGGAAATAAAAAGAAAATATTAAATAGCGCCAGGACTTTTTTTAGGGACAGGGTCTTGCTCTGTTACCCACGCTGGAGTGCAGTGATCCAATTGTAGCTCAGTGCAGTTTTGAACTCCTGGGCCCTAGCGATCCTCCTGCCTCCACCTCCAGAGTAGCTGGGACCACAGGCACACACCACAAAGCCTGGTTAATTTTTTATTTTTTTGGGTGGTGACAAAGTCTTACCCTGTTGCCCAAGCTAGTCTCTAACTCCTGGCCTCCAGTGATCTTCTCACCTCAGCCTCCCAAAGTGCTAGGATTGCAGGCGTGAGCCACTACACTCGGCCCACACTAGAACGTTTGAGTGCTGCCCTCCACTACTGCTAACCTATCATACTATGTCACTTTATTTTCAGTTTTTCAGTCAGGTGTCTGAGTGCCTAGTATGCATGTGGGGCTAGTTATTATCTCTAAATGATAACAATGTTAGGCCTAAATATTATTTATTTATGTATGTATTTATTTTTGAGACAGTCTCACTCTGTGCCCCATGCTGGAGTACAGTGGTATGATCATGGCTCACTGCAGCTTCAAACTCCTGGGCTCAAGCAGTCCTCCTGCCTCAGCCACCCAAGTACTAGAGCTACAGGCACACACCAACATACCCAGCTGATGTTTTTAATTTTTTGTAGAGACTTGGGTCTTGCTATGTTGCCCAGGCTGGTTTTGAACTCCTCGCCTCAAAACAATCCTCCTGCCCCAGCCTCCCAAAGTGCTGGGATTATGGATGCGAGCCACTGTGCCAGATGTTCCTTAATTTTTTAAGTGGCAGTCAAGGTTGCAAGAGGACCTAAGCTAGTATTGGAGTGAGCATTATGCAGTGACCCAAGTATTGGAGAGTTTTTCATACAGTCTGCAGGATCACTTTTATTTCTGTTTCAGGAGCATAAGGAGAATTATTTTTTACTCCCTTATAAAGCCCAGTATCAATGAAAAGGGAGAGAAAGAACTGGAACCAATCACAACCTCTCAAGCCCTGCAGATTGCTGGCAGAGCTGGCAGATTCAGCTCGCAATTTAAAGAAGGAGAGGTTACAACAATGAATCATGAAGATCTCAGTTTATTAAAGGAAATTTTGAAGAGGCCTGTGGATCCTATAACGGTAAGGTGTAACATGTTAATTACTACTTCTCTGTGGAGGACAGTCATTCTTTCCCTCACCCACCATCCAGACTCTCGCCTCAGACACATTTCTGGATACAGACATAAGTGAAAGAAAGTTTTGTGCCATGAAAACTGCATTTAAAAAAGCCCTACTTTATTGCTTTGGAGAGCCATGGAGATCCTTTGATCAGAGAATGGTATGCAAGTGAAGGTCCAGATTGACAAAGTTTAGTGAGCCTGATTTGCCTTTAGTTCCTTCTGGAATCTAGCAGCGGGAAGGAACAGGGAGGAAAGCAGTTGCTTCAGCTGAGCACACAGAGCTACATTAGTGGACTGAAAAATGACCAGAAGCCTGAATACAGACGAAACCCTTGAGTATGGGGCAAAAACAGCCCTAAACAATACAACTTCATCCAGTGAGGAGGTGGTTAAATTTTGGTTAATATTAGTTAATGAGTTACAATTGTACATATTTGAAACAAACTTTCTATTAATAGTTAAAATTTAAAGTTGCCTGGAAAATTCACTTACATGGCTTATCTCATTTGTCCGTGACATTAGATGAAGGGGAATATAGACATGAGATCATGCAGGGAGAAGCTTCCAGGGGAAGGCTGTGCTAGAATCATTTCTGTAACTTCTTAGCAGTACAGTTAGGTTCGTGGGTGGCTCCCATGACCTCCCTGCTTCCCTCCTGGGCACCTCATGTCTTGAACTCTTCTTCCCTCATGACTAATCTCTCTTGCCTCTTTTCCTCTTTGTCTTTTTCATTCACTTTCTCTCTCTCTGTTTCATACTCCATTCCTTATACTTACCTGTGGCCGTGTCTAAGCACTGTAATGTGCAGTGAAGAGAACTCACTTCCAGTTCAAAAATGCTCTCATGTCTTTCTAGATGTGTGTATGTATGTTAGTTTTATGGCCTTGGTTGAAGTGACTGGGTTTTTCTTATTCATTTTAATTCAGTGAGGAGAATTGAGACATGGAAAATGGTTTTACCCTGGAAAACAGATTTTTCTTTCCTTTTTTTTTGAGATAGTGTTTCACTCTGTTACTCAGGCTTCAGTGCCGTGGCATGATCATAGCCCACTGTAACCTCAATCTCCTGAGCTCAGGAGATCCTCACACCTCAGCCTCCTGAGCAACTGGGACTTTAGGTGCTCACTACCATGCTTGGCTAATTTTTAAAATAAATTTTGTAGAGATGGGATCTCCTTATGTTGCCCAGGCTGATCTTGAACTACTGTCCTCAAGTGATCCTCCCACCTTGGCCTCCCAAAGTGTTGGGATTACAGGCATGAGCCACACCACCTGGCCATAAAATCTTTTTTTTTTTTTTTTGCTTTTTTTTTTGCTTTTTGAGACAGAGTCTTGCTCTGTCGCCAGGCTGGAGTGCAGTGGCGCGATCTCGGCTCACTGCAAGCGCCGCCTGCTGGGTTCAAGCGATTCTCGTGCCTCAGCCTCCAGAGTAGCTGGGATTACAGGTGCCCGCCACCACGCCCAGCTAATTTTTGCATTTTTAATAGAGACGGGGTTTCACTATGTTGGGCAGGATGGTCTCGATCTCCTGACCTCGTGATCTGCCCACCTCGGCCTCCCGAAGTGCTGGGATTACAGGTGTGAGCCACCGCACCTGGCCCATAAAATCATTTTTTATACACTGTCAGATCATCATAGGTTTTAGAAATATGACTAAAATGTAAGCAAAAGATAATTTCTCAGTCGCCATAATCTTTCATTTTTACTAAATCATCTCATCAGCTTTTCTAATTGGTAATAAATGGTAAAATGATATATTTTCTTTTACTCAGACTCTTGGCATTTACTTCATTTGGTGAGAGTTTAGCTTGAATGTGTTTATTTGGTGAGAGCTTAGCCTGAATAGGACTTTATCATGCAATAACTTAAGAAAATTTGTCGGTTTTTTTTTTTTTTTAATCAGCTTATGATTGTTTTTTCTTTTACTAAAAGGCAGCTGGTCTTCATCCAACTGCTGAGCAGATTGAAATGTTTGCCTACCATCTCCCTGATACAACACTTTCCAATCTCATTGTAAGTGGAAACTCCCTTTCGAATCTCTTCTAAAAATGTTGATATGTCAAGTGATTACTGGTTAACCTCATGAGCATGGATGGATAGTCTGCCTTTGAGAAGTTGCTATTTATAAAATTTATTTTACAAGCGAAAACTTTTTCTCAAAATCTTTTGGGACTTTAGTCCTGAGGAATTTCCTCTCAGTATTTCAGGTGGGGAAGGATACGAGGGAGTGATTAAAGCAAGCCTTTATGGAACTTTGTTCTGGATTATTAAAGAGATTGCCTTTTATAGGCTTGAGTGTTATTCATTGTTCATTTTAATTAACTTAGGCAGTCCAGTAATTTCATGTCTTTTTTCCCCAGGATATTTTTGTAGACTTTTCACAAGTTGATGGGCAGTATTTTGTCTGCAATATGGATGATTTTAAATTTTCTGCAGAGTTGATCCAGCATATTCCATTAAGTCTGCGAGTGAGGTATATTTTCTGCACGGCCCCTATCAACAAGAAGCAGCCTTTTGTGTGCTCTTCACTGTTACAGGTAAGCCTTTATCTTTAAGATATTTTGAGTTCCTTCAGGTTCATACAGTTTCCCCAAACAGTACTTTGTTATTCGACATAAAACAATTAGAAGAGTACTCTGTAACATGAGAGACTTTGTAAAAACTTAAATAGGGATTAATAGTAGCAATAGTGTTCAGTTTTCTTAAGTGTAAAGCACTGAGCCAGGGGTTACTGTCTTGTATGAGCACCATGCTAGGGTTCTAGCCCCTTTTTACTCATTTGGGTAGGGATGCAAATCTCTGACTTCTGAGAAGCACAGGATTCCTGGGGGCCAGGAAGGACAGTGGACACTGAACTTCCTGCCCCGACTTGCTGTTCTCTCACCTCTCTGGGACCTTGCCCGCCCTATTTCCTCTGCTTTGCATGCTCTCCCCACCCCACTAAACCCAAAGGCCTCCCCTTCTCTGAATCTTGTCCTGACTCACTGAGGTTCATTGCCATTTCCTCTGTAGGCCTGAGCATTCTGCATACGAGCTATATTCTAATCAAATCTATCTCTAAACTTATTTTTTAAATAACGTAAATAGTCCAATGCTGTGGCTTATGCCTGTAATCCCAGCACTTTGGGAGGCCAAGGCAGGAAGGCCAGCTCTGCTTAAGCCTAAGAGTTCGAGAACATCTCCAGCAACATAGCAAGACTCCGTCCTTTAAAAAAAAAATTACATAAATAATACATACATTCTCTTTATACAAAATGAAAGCATTACAGATAGCTTAAATGTGGCTCCCTCCCAATCTTAGTCCTCTGAAATAACTACTTGTGTAAGTTTGTGTGTATCTTTGCAGACTGTTTTTCATTGCGTTTTCCTACGTGCATGTTCATATGGAAACACTAGATTTGTGAGGGTGCGTTTCCCTGTAAAAAATTATCTTTTGTTTTTTGAGACAGAGTCTCACTCTGTCGCTCAGGCTGGAGTGCAGTGGTGCCATCTCAGCTCACTGCAACCTCTGCCTCCTGGATTCAAGCGATTCTTGTGCCTCAGCCTCCTGAGTATCTGGGCTTATAGGCACGTCCCATGCCTGGCTAATTTTTTTATATTTTGTAGAGGCGGGGTTTTGCCATATTCCCCAGGCTGGTCACGAACTCCTGAGCTCAAGCAGTCCACCCACCTCAGCCTCCCAAAGTGCTAGGATTACAGACATGAGCCATTGTGCCCAGCCCCATCAACGTTAGCTTAATGAATTACTCACAACTTGCCTTTTCTTTTTCTCTTAACAATATGTGTTAGAGACCTTCCATGTCCAGATGTTTACCTGGAAAATATGTTTCTTAGAGCTGGCATTTGTGAAAAACTTAACTAGCATAAGGTTGAAGTTTATGGAACAGTCTTAAACTGCTGTAAACTGACCTGAGTGGAACTCAGTCCCATGGCCTTGGCCCCATTCACACCATCCTTTAAAGAGCTATTCTAGTGAATAGAAGCTCTTTACTAAAGTGTAAGGAGTCTCTGGAACGTGCAGGTCAACAGTTACTTGTTTTCTTAAGGTCTCGCTATGTTGCCCAGGCTGCGGTGCAGTGGCGCAATCATAGCTCACTGTAACCCCAAACTCCTGGGCTCAGGCGATCCTTCCACCTCAGCCTCCTGAGTAGCTAGGACTACAGGTGTGCACCATGATGCGCTGTGTGTTTTCTTTTTGAGATGAAGTCTCCCTCTGTTGCCCCAGCTGGAGTGCAGTGGCATGAACTTGGCTCACTGCAACCTCCGCCTCCCAGGTTCAAGTGATTCTCCTGTCTCAGCCTCCCAAGTAGCTGGGATTACAGGCGCCCGCCACCACGCCTGGCTAATTTTTTGTATTTTTAGTAGAGATGGGGTTTCACCATGTTGGCCAGGGTGGTCTCAAACTCCTGACCTCAAGTAATCCACCCACCTTGGCCTCCCAAAATGCTAGGATTATAGGCGTGAGCCACCTTGCCTGGCCGCTCCATGTGTTTTCTGTTTGAAAATTAGAATATGAAGTCTAGAGGCTTTTCCTTTTTTCTTGATCTTTGTCATTACTGAACTATGAAAGAGCTCAATCACACTGATGACTTACCATGCCCCTTAGGACTGTGATTTGGAAGCTGTGCTCCATGGAGCTCCTTTAGGGCCAGCTGCTGGATGGATGGATGGATGGACAGACAGATAGATGGATGGACGGACAGATGGATGGATGGATGGATGGATGGATGGATGGATGGATGGATGGATGAATGGATGGATGAATGGGCGGGCAGGCGGGCGGGCATCTCTCCCTGCCCTCTCTGCCTAACTCCTTACTTAGCTCTATTATGTATTGGGCTTCCATTAGTTGTCTGTGGCCAAAAAAAAATAGAGCTACTGCCTTTATAAGATAACTTGAGAACTCATGCTTGGCCTGTCCTGCCTGGCAGGCAGTGTGGTCACATTTCTGTCTTTTATGGCTATCCTACTTGGCATTTATTAAACTTAGCAGAGTGGACCAGACTGAATTTAACACAATTGTGGCATTATTTAAACACAGTTGATCTAAAACTACTCTTCCTCTCTGAAGTATTGACCTTGTTTAGGTTAAGCATTTAGAGATAATTTCCCCTAATTAGGAAATGAATCATTTGAAATCAGCTTGAATCTTGAAGCTGAAGATTCTATGTAAACTCTTGCTTGAGGGGTCTTACTGTGTGGTTGTATGTCTATCTTCTGTAGTACAGGTGATGTATAATATTGCCTAATGTCTGGAATGCAACATGGTTTTCAAAGCACATTCCCCAGCAGTGTCTTGTGGTTCAAGACAGGGCTGTGGTGTCTCATGTTACCAGTGAGGAAGCTGAAGCACAGAGTGGTGACTTGGCCAAAGCCACACAGCTCGCAGGAGGCAGAGCCAAGATTGACTTCCGACCAGCCTTGCACCAGGCCACCTCAGAGGGATTCTATATAATAAGGGAGAACATTAACAAGATAAACTTAAGCTCATATTTGAGGTTATAGGACTATTACATAATGAGATAGAAATAGGAGTCTTCAGGTACTGTTTGTCCATAGCTTAGAACATCACATATTCCTAAATAAGAGTTAACAGACAGGCCCTGGAAAGTTAGTCCTTCTACAGCTTCTTCTTTTTTTTTTTTTAAACTGCTCCTTGTGGAGCAGGGATACTCTATAGGTTGTGTGCCCAGAGTAGCCCTTGAACTTCTGCTGCACATATTATTACCCTGGTTTTATAAAAAGAAGAAAATCATCTTTTTTTTTTTTTTTTCTTTCTCCAGATGGTCTCACACTGCTGGAGTACAGTGGCACGATCATGACTCACTGCAGCCTTGACCTCCCCGGGCTCAGTAATCCTCCACCTCAGCTTCCTGAGGAGTAGATGGAATCACAGGCACACAACACCATGCCCAGCTAATTCTTTGTGTTTTTTATAGAGATGGGGTTTCTCCATGTTGCCCCAGCTGGTCTCGAACTCCTGGGCTCAAGTGATCTACCTGCTTCAGCCTCCCAGAGTGCTGGGATTATAGACGTGAGCCACTGTACCTGACCTTATAAAGTATTAAATGTTCTTAAAAAAGGAGAAAAGTACAAAGGAGAAAAGAAACCACCTGTCTATTGAAATACAACCACAATTAATGTTTTTGTTTTGCTTCCTTATTTTTTCTCTTTCTAATTGTAGACTTAAGGGAATTCTGACACTTCTGTGAAACTCTTTTCCTCTTTCCCTCTCAGTTTGCAAGGCAGTATAGCAGGAATGAGCCCCTGACCTTTGCATGGTTACGCCGATACATCAAATGGCCTTTACTTCCACCTAGGAATATTAAAGAACTCATGGATCTTGAAGCTGTGCACGATGTCTTGGATCTTTACCTGTGGCTAAGGTACCAACATTTTTCCTTTATGTGCTCTCATTTTTCTAGTAGGACAAATTAAAGGTTTTATGAATTTGTTTTTCTATTTCAAATTATGGACATATTTGCAAGATGGTCTATATTATGTCTGTTGTCCATAAAGGCAGTTCAACTGATGGAATGGTTTATACCCATTCCAAAAATGACTTGAGTTATTACAATTCTAGTTAAGTTGGCTGGGTGAGAAGGAAGGTCCACTGGACTCTTGCTGGTCAAAGGACAGTCCTTGGACCAAAAGCACTGGTATCACCTGGGAGCTTGTTAGAACTAAGGAGTATCAGGCCCATCCCTGACTTGATCAGATTCTGCATTTTAACAAGATCCCTGGGTGATTCACTTGTCCATTATCATTTGAGAAGTCCTGTTCTAGGCCAGTGATTCTTAAAGGAGGGGCATGTCCCTCTCTAGGAGTATATCAGAGTCTGTTGAGGTATAGTGCTGACCCTCCCTCAGGATGACATATTCCTCGGATGTTTGGGGGCAGAAATAAAGGTTGAGCAAAGGCACTGAAGATAGTTTGCAAAAAGAACATTTAGAATTAATCAATGTCAAGATGTAGGTGTGCCATTGAGAGTAGTCCAGTGACTGCGATAAGAGCTGTTGCCATAATGCTAATGTGTCTTTTTCCCAGCTACCGATTTATGGATATGTTTCCAGATGCCAGCCTTATTCGAGATCTCCAGAAGGAACTGGATGGTATTATCCAAGATGGTGTGCACAATATCACTAAATTGATTAAAGTGTCTGAGACGCATAAGCTGTTGAATTTGGAGAGCTTTCCATCAGTGAGCCAGTCACGATTGTCAGGAACCTTAAAGAGCCAAGCTAGAAGGACACGCGGCACCAAAGCTCTAGGGAGTAAAGCTACTGAGCCACCCAGCCCCAATGCAGGAGAACTGTCCCTTGCTTCCAGATTGGTGCAGCAAGGACTCCTCACTCCAGATATGCTGAAACAGCTAGAAAAAGAGTGGATGACACAACAGACTGAACGCAGCAAAGAAAGAACGGAGTCTGGGACTCATCCAAAAGGGACGAGAAGAAAGAAGAAGGAACCTGATTCGGACTAGTTTGCCGTTCCTGTTTCTTTTTTTTTTTTTCTTTTTTTAAATTTAATTTTGCAAATAAAAATCTATTTTGAATCCTTTTTCCTCATATGCATTTACTCCCTGCCGTAGTATTGTGGCTGTCTGGTACTGGGAGTTTTTTGGTGTTGGGGCGGGGGGTGTGTGTGTGTGTGGTTTTTTTTTTTTTGCACAGAAAAATCACTCTTGATGACTAAACTGTTTTGGTTTTTTTTCAACATTTAGAAAATACTAGGATATCATAGAGGTTTAATTTAAATCTTTATGTAATGGCCATTTGTAGAATAGTACTGAGACAGTGCACCATAAGGAACTCTGCATGGGGATAAAATCATTCTGGTGAATCGTTTGATCAGCTTCCTATGCCATGCTGAGGATGTCGTGGATGGAATTCTTTGACAAACATTGCTGTCTATTGTACCCATATACCAGAGGCTATTTAGGTGCTGGAAATATGCAGTAAGCAAGACTGGCAATGTTCTACCCTCATGGATCTCATATTTGGTAGGAGAGACAGGAACAGGTTAACAAATCATGTCAGGCCGACGAGGACAGAGATTGTAGTCTGTTTCACTGCTGCATCCACAGTGTCTGGAATACAGCAGAAATCAGTGTTTGTGAGATGAATGGGTGTAATTTTAGAGAAGACTGCTAGAAAGAAGTAGAATAAGTAAAGAGTGATGCTGGGTGGCAGGGATGGGCTGTTTTAGGTAGGGTGGTCTTCCCTTGTCCGAAGGCCAGTCTGATGCATAGTGGCCTATGCTTGTCCAACAAAGTTTTCAACCCTGTTCAGAAACCTAGCTAAAAGGGGTTTAAAGGTGGAAGCTTTGGAATTAGACAGATGTGGTTCCTTTTCTTATCACTCACAGCTTAGTAGCCTTGCCATCTCTGGGCTTGATCTCACATTTGAAGAAAATGGTCAGTACGCTCACTTAGAGTTGTTTTGGAGGTTAAATGTGATCATGTGCCATTTAGCACAGAGCCTGGCACACAGGAAGCATTTTATTATATAAATGAACCTGAAGGTTTGGGTCCAGTCTGGGCTGTGAATTGAGCTCTCAGATTATTCTGACAACTGAACTAATTTCTTGAGCAACTATTGAATTGAGGCTGACATCACAGTAGGGATTAAATATGATTTGATTCAAATTGAGTGAGGGAACGTAGCCAGATTTGCAACCTCTCTCTGCTTTTTTCTTCGGTAGTTTAGAGGTGACATTTAACTGAGATGACAATCTTCATTCTGACCTTTGCCTTCATGGAAATAAAGGCTAAGTGGGTGGCACTCAATCTGTATCCGCCTTGCTTATGGATAAACTAGTGAAATGCCTGGAAGGGCTTATCTCTTGATATTCTGCAAGGAGGCAACTGCAGCTTCTAAAATTTGCTTACCCCTGTGACTTACACCATAGCAGACATAATCATGCTTGTCCACATGGTTACAAGAAATATCTATGAACTGAACCAAATAGGGGATTTGGTCCCATTGTATTTAAGTGATGGGGTACATCACTTATAGTGCTGTTAACTCTCCTGTTTTCTCCAGTTTGGGGGCCAGAGTTGGTAAGTCAGAGAAAAGACTTAGGCAAGACACTTAAAAACTAAGGCAAGTGGAAAGTCCTGAATATGTTCAATAAGGAAGTGGCTGGTCACAGTGGCTAATGCCTGTAATCCCAGCACTTTGGGAGACCAAGGCAGGAAGATCGCTTGAGACCAGGAGTTTGGGACCAGCTTGGGCAATGCAGTGAGACCCCATCTCTACAAAAATTTTGAAAAATTAGCCAGGTGTGGTGGCGTTCACCAGTTGTACAGCAACTTGGGAGGCTGGGGTGGAAGCTGCCATGAGCAGTGATCATGCCACTGCATTCCAGCCTGGACAACAGAGCAAGACTCTGTCTCTAAATAAATAAGTAAATAAGTTAAATAAAGTTAAAGCCTCAAATAAGAGAGGTGGGGGTGGGAGGTGCTGTAAGGGAAGGGCTGCTTGAACATTTAGCTAATGAGCATTTATAAATAGTGATAGTTTGCCCTTTCAGGCCTCCTTCCCTTGGAGGGAAAAGAGGGCACCATAGTTAGAAGAGACTAAAGAAAAGATGGCAGCATGTGAAGCAAAACAGGAAGAGTAGAATTGGAGTGGCCCTGGAGAATTCTCTTCAGTGTACCTAAAATTGTCACCAAGAAAGCAGCCTAGTCTTCCTTCTCTGCAACAAGCTTGACATGTCACTTATCTTTCTTTGTGGGCTTCAGGGCCAGCCAAATTCCAGGCGTTCATTTCCATTTCACTATGGTCATGTTGCTCTTTCCGAAAGCCCTTTCCTATCCTTGCAGTCTTCTCACAGATTTTGAAGTACTTGCCTGAGAGCCCTCCTTGGATTATTATGGATTCCACTGAACTTAAACATGGGATGTGGACTAAGGCTTAGAAACTATCACTATACAGACCTGGTAATCTAATAAAATGTGGTTAGAAAATGACTGAGAGTAATATCCAGTGACTTGTAATGTTTTGTATGTTATATATGTGGAAGAGTATAAATCTGCAAAATGAAACTCTTGAAAAGTGACTGTAAATCACAAATATATAAAACTATTATCACAAATCAGAGTCTCTTATGACTCAAAACTGAGAGTCTGTAATTATGATGCAGTCATTCTGTGTGTGTCTAACTCAAACCTATTAGCATACAATGAAAAGTAGAGGTTTGCTAAGGGACAGGCAAATGGATAAGGGAATCATGCTGAGATTTCCCTCCCCTGTTTCAAAACTTTAAAATACATAAACCTGGCTGGGTGCAGTGGTTCACGCCTGTAATCCCAACACTTTGGGAGGCCAAGGCAGACAGATCGCTTGAGCTCAGAAGTTCAAGACCAGCCTGGGCAACACGGCAAAACACTGTCTCTACAAAAAAAGCAAAAATTAGCCAGGCATGTTGGTGTGCGCCTATAGTCCCAGCTACCCAAGAGGCTAAGGTAGGAGGATCACTTGAGCCCAGGAGGCAGAGGTTGCAGTGAGCTGAAAAGGTACCACTACACTCCAACCTGGGCAACAGTACCAGACCCTGTCTCAAAAAAAATAGATAGGCCGGGCGCAGTGGCTCAAGCCTGTAATCCCAGCACTTTGGGAGGCCGAGACGGGCGGATCACGAGGTCAGGAGATCGAGACCATCCTGGTTAACACGGTGAAACCCCGTCTCTACTAAAAATACAAAAAACTAGCCGGGCGAGGTGGCGAGCGCCTGTAGTCCCAGCTATTCAGGAGGCTGAGGCAGGAGAATGGCGTAAACTCGGGAGGCGGAGCTTGTAGTGAGCTGACATCCGGCCACTGCACTCCAGCCTGGGCGACAGAGCTAGACTCTGTCTCAAAAAAAAAAAAATAAATAAATAAATAGATAAACCTCCACCTATAGTATCTCTAGATAAAGTAATTTTAAATTTTTTTCTGTTTCTTACATTATTCTAATTCTTTTTCTTTTTCCTAGCTTGGTTTGGTTTCTACCTTTATTGTTGGAAACTTGTCTCATGTGTCTAGCGATCCTTGCCTGTGTCTATGTTTAAAAGTGAAGAAATAAGCTAATGCAGAGCTCTGTCTATAGGCCTAATGCTTTTTCAGTTTTTATGCAGGTTGATTGGATGATAAGCTGGCTTTTTAAATGATTCCCCAAATGTCAGTATCTGTAAGGTTTATTTTACTTTATTTTTTTTTGAATCAGAGTCTTATTCTGTCGCTCAGGCTGGAGTGCTGTGGCATGAACTCGGGTCACTACAACCTCTGCCTCACAAGGCTAGGTGTGGTGGCTCACGCCTGTAATCCCAGCACTTTGGGAGGCCAAGGTGGGTGGCGGGGAGTGGATCATGAGGTCAGGAGTTAGAGACCAGCCTGGCCAATATGGTGAAACCCAGTCTCTATTAAAAATACAAAAATTAGCTGGGCGTGCTGGTGCATGCCTGTAGTCCCATCTGCTCGGGAGGCTGAGGCAGGAGAATCCCCTGAACCCGGGAGGCGGAGGTTGCAGTGAGCTGAGATCGTGCCACTGCACTCCAGCCTGGGTGACAGAGTGGGACTCTGTCTCAAAAAACAAATATACAAACAAACAAAAAGAAAACAACCTCTGCTTCCCAAGTTCAAGCAATTCTCCTGCCTCTGCCTCCTGAGTAGCTGGGATTACAAGCGTGCACCACCACACCCAGCTAATTTTGTATTTTTAGTAGAGACTGGGTCTCACCGTGTTGGCCAGGCTGACCTCAGGTGATCCCAAAGTGCTAGTGTGAGCCACCATGCCTGGCAGTATCTGTAAGGTTTTTTTTGTTTGTTTTTGTTTTTGAGATGGAGTTTTGCTCTTGTTGCCAATGCTAGAGTGCAATGGTGCGATCTCAGCTCACTGCAACCTCTGCCTCCTGGGTTCAAGCAATTCTCCTGCTTCAGCCTCCAGAATAGCTGGGACTACAGGTGCACACCACCACAGCCGGCTAATTTTGTATTTTTAGTAGAGACGGGGTTTTGCCATGTTAGCCAGGCTGGTCTTGAACTTCTGACCTCAGGAGGTCCACCCACCTCAGCCTCCCAAAGTGCTGGGATTACAGGCGTGAGCCACCACACCTGGCCTGTAGGGTGTTTTAAACATAAACTTAAAAAAAAAAAGGATAGTTTTAGATTTGCAGAAAAAATGCGAAGATGATACAAAGAATTCCCATATACCCAACACATTTCTCCCATTAACATTTTACATTTCCCCCAATAACATCTTACATTAGTGTGGTACATTTGTTACCATTAATGAACCAAGACTGATATTATTATTAACTAAAGGCCACAGGTTGTTTAGATCCCCTTAGTTTTTACCCAGTGGCCTTCTGCTCTTTTGGATCCCATTCAAGACACCACATGACATTCAGTCGTCTCCTTAGGCTCCTCCTGGCTGTGACAGTTTCTCAGACTTGCTGTTGATCATCTCAACAGCTTTGAGTACTAGTCATGTATTCTATAGACTATTCCTCAGTTGGGATTTGTCTGATGTTTTTCTTATGATCAGACTAGGGTTTGGGTTTTGGGAGAAAGAACCCAGAGGTAAGGCGCCAGTCTTACCACCTCATACCACGGATCTATACTGTCAACATGACTTCACTCTGCTGAGGTTGACCTTCATCACGTGCCTGAAGACGTGTGTCAGGTTTCTTCACTGTCATGTTACCCTTTTCTCATTTTCCGTACTGAACTCTCTGGAAAGAGTCCCTGTGTACACTGTGCTCCACCTCTTTGTGGGTGGAGTATCTATGTACATTCTTCTGCATGGGAGATTGGTCCTTTCTCCCTTACTTATATATTTATGCAATTATTTGTTTATATCAGTATAGGCTAATGGAAATGTAGACTTTGGCTTACAATCCAATCAAACTTTATCTTGCTCAATTTTTTCTTGTTTCTTTTTTTTAACACTCCTATCAATGTTTTCTAGATTTGGTTATTGGAACACTTCCACTTTCAGTTGGCTCCTGGGTTCCTTTGACGCATCTGTACCATTTGGTTTTTGTTTTGTTGATTACTTCCTTCCTTTCTGGCACTACAAGATGCGCCAGGACCATCTTGTATAGACCTGGTTCTTTGATCTGGGCACTAGGTGTGCTTGTTGCTACTGGGTGTCGTTGCTTCTAGGGTTTCTCAGCTGACAAAGCAAGGACATATGCATGTGTATACTAAACTATATACACATGTCTTTAAACCTTTAAATAAACATATATGTATAGCCATCTATGTCTATATCAAGCTAAACATGAGTTTATACTGATGTCCTCAATTCTAATCCAGTGACATGGATCATTCTAGTCTTCTCCCTTGCTTGAAGCCTCTCACTCCAACAGCAAGAAACCTCCCTCCCACCATCCACCATCCATGTACTTAATTGTTCAATTCCAGCATTCTGGTGCAGTGGTTTCAGAATTGTTAAGGGTGCTCTTGCAGGAAGCAACTTTATCAATCAGAATACAGTGCTACATACACTTCTTTTAATTGTAGTCTTACTCTATTAATTTCCAAAGTTTCTTAGGTCAGCATATTTTCCCTCCCCTTCCCCTTCCGTGAGGCTATTTCACACATTTGCAACACAGTTAGACTCTCATGTCACAGTCTGTGTTGCATCGCTGACCTCCTAAATGTTTTTTTGAAAGTATGTACATTAAAGTTCATTCTTTGTGCTGTCAAATTCTATGGATTTTGAAAGTGTGTCACGTATTTGCCATTACAGTGTCATACAGAAGAGTTTCACTGCCCTAAAAATGCCCTTGTGTTTCACTTATTCAGCATCCCCCACCTTTCCGAATCCCTGGCCACTACCAATTTGTTTACTGTCTCTATAGTTTTCCCTTTCCACACCTGTGGGTTTGGGTTTATTTTTTTCTCCCCCCTGAGATGGAGTCTGGGTCCGTCGCCCAAGCTTGAGTGCAGTGGCGCAGTCTCAGCTCATTGCAAAATCCGCCCCCCAGGTTCAAGCTGTTCTTGTGCTTCAGTCTCCTCGGTAGCTGGGATTAGAGGTGTCCACCACCATGCCTGGCTAATTTTTTTTGTATTTTTAGTAGGGATGGGGGTTTCACCATGTTTGCCAGGCTGGTCTCGAACTCCTGACCTCAAATGATCCACCCGCCTTGGCCTCCTAAAATGCTGGGATTACAGGGATGAGCCACCGTGCCTGGTCAAGCTTTTTTATATAGCTTTTTAACCAGTCTCTTATTTTGCACTCTATGTCCTCCCCCGGGCCTCTGATTCCTGAGCATTTTTAGAGTTTTACAAATGTCACAGCTCCCTTCTCAGCCGAGTCACTCTCTGGGGGCACTCAGGTTTCAGTGTTTCCTCTACTAAGTGATTACTTCCATGAACTTCCTGTCTTCCAGAATTATGTTAAGATCTCTTATCGCTCACTGTTTCCTTTCTCTTTGTCCTTGTAGGTTAATGCCATGCTAAACCAGAAGTCTCGTTTGCTTTGAAAAGTTAGTTATTTTGTGCAATTGCGGTTGTAAATATGCTGAAAAATGTTAAAAGTCATATGAACTGCATTTTCTTGTTCGGCTTTTCTTTCCTTGATACGTGTTTTGCAAATATGACCCTTAATGTACAGTTATGATTTAGAAATTGTGTCGGAATTTCTTCCTGAGCATTCCCTGTCTTCAGTTCGGAATAAACCTGTAAAATGATTAGTAGTAGCATTCTTTTGAAACTTGCTGAGGTTAGCATTTCTGTTTCATTTGTGGCTGCTCCCATAGACACACCATCGTAACTGTAACCACTGGCAGCATTTGGAAGTTTCTACATTGGTTTTCTTATTATGGAAGTTTGCTCTCTCTCACATAGTTTCTGATTCTTTTGCAGCAAGTGGAGTACCAGCAGGTCAGACTGATTTATGTTATGACAACTTAATTTTGGCCGTACCATTTAAAAGAATACAGGACAGAATTAAGAACTGTTTTCTTTAGTAACAGAAATAGAATTTCCATAAAATTCCCAACTGTTCAATTCCACTATATGGAACAGGTACCTTCTGATGGTTTATGATCATGCCTTACTGAGTGGACTAGAAGGTCTGCACACATTTTCTTATCCCAAGAGACCAAGTGGGATGAGCTGAAGAGGGGTCCCTACCCAGGGAAAGGCTGGGCTTCAGGAGATGCTTTTAAGGGAGGAACCACTACTACTCCTGCTGCCCTCCTCCCCATACCTTGCCTAGTTCAAAGACAGGAGAAAAGAGAGAGAGAAACAAAAGTAAGATAAATAGCCAGACAACCTTGGCACCACCACCCAGTCCTAGGAGTTAAACAAAGTAATAATAATATCAACCTCTGGCCTAAACTACTTGTGTTATCTGTAAATCCAGACACTGTATGCAAAAAGCATTGTAAAACTTTACGTTCTGTTAACTGATGCATGTAGCCCCCAGTCACATTTCCCACGCTTGCTCGATTTATCATGACCCTTTCACATGGACCCCTTAAAATTGTAAGCCTTTAAAAAGGCCAAATATTTCTTTCTCAGGGAGCTCGGCTCTTAAGACGCGAGTCTGCTGATGCTCCTGGCCGAATAAAAAACCTCTTCCTTCTTTAATCCAGTGTCTGAGGAGTTTTGTCTGCGGCTCGTCCTGCTACACTTTTAGTGTGCCCACTGTAGACCACGTGCCTTTCCTTGTGTGATCATTTGCTTTCTTTCTCATTTTGACCACTGACGTAGCTATGAAGTTTTTACAGATATGAATATAGACTTGGACCTTTACCTGCAGTTTAAAAAAAGCCAAAGTGGGACCCCAGGTCCTGTGCACTTTCCACTATGTTAGCCAGAGCCTGGGGCCAGTTTTCCAGCGTAGACCCCATGTCTCCCCGTGCCTTGTTTCCAGCCTAGCCAGTGTAGCACAGCGGGCAAGCAAGAGCTCTGGAGCTAGACTGCCCGAGCTCAAATCTCGAGTTCACCGTGTCCCAGCTGGGCTCTGGGCCTCGGTTTCTCCATCTGTAAAATAGGGAGAATGATAGTTATGTGGAATTAATATCATAAGACATCTAGTAAACCCCATTGGGAAGTGTTTGCTAAATAAATAGGTAAATTTTACTGGACTTCTAGTCCTCCCACCATCCTCAGTACTTAAAGGAAAACAGATATTATCTTTGGGCCTTGCCAAAACGGACCGTGTAGATTAAAGTGGAGCTCTATGAAATGGAGATGTGTCTAGAGATGGGAGAGTTTCCCTTCTTACATGGAAGATTTGGGCCAGATAGGTGATGTGCTTCAACTAAAATGTCACTTGTCAGTGTCAGCCCTCAAATGGGTGTTCTTAAGCAAAATCCAACTACTTATAAGATTCAAACCTAGATATCCTTGAATAGCCAATAGAACTTTTTTTTTTTTTTTTTTTTTTTTTGAGATGGAGTCTTGCTGTGTCACCCAGGCTGGAGTGCAGTGGCCGGATCTCAGCTCACTGCAAGCTCCTCCTCTCGGGTTCACGCCATTCTCCTGCCTCAGCCTCCCGAGTAGCTGGGACTACAGGCACCCACCACTTCGCCCGGCTAGTTTTTTTGTATGGTTAGTAGAGACGGGTTTCACCGTGTTAGCCAGGATGGTCTCGATCTCCTGACCTCATGATCCGCCCGTCTCGGCCTCCCAAAGTGCTGGGATTACAGGCTTGAGCCACCGCGCCCGGCCGCCAATAGAACTTTAGTAAGGGTGAAAAATCCCAAGACTTGAATTGGAGTAATCAGATAAGGAATGGTAAAATAACCTAATTATTTTGTCTTGATTCTATAAAAATGCGGGGGCTGAGCTAGATGACTCCAAATGCATGTGGTCTCTGTAATCATTAAACTTCCTGGTTTAGTCACCTTCCTCAGGCCTGGAATGTAGACGCTAATGTGCTCAGATTAAAAATGGAATGATGCCATAGATGAAAATCCTCTGGTGTCATTTGCCCAATTAAAATTCCAAGGGCTGCCTATCTGACTCACACAAGCAACCGTGAGATTGCAGAGATCTTTGGTTATGGTTTGCATTCTTTTGACCACTGGCTACTGTAACCTCTTATTCTTTTTTTTTTTTTTTTTGGTTGAGATGGAGTCTCGCTTTGTCGCCCAGGCTGGAGTGCAGTGGCGTGATCTCGGCTCACTGCAAGCTCTGCCTCCCGGGTTCATGCCATTCTCCTGCCTCAGCCTCCGAGTAGCTGGGACTACAGGCGCCCGCCACCACACCCGGCTAATTTTTTGTATTTTTAGTAGAGATGGGATTTCACCGTGTTGGCCAGGATGGTCTCGATCTCCTGACCTCGTGATCCACCCGCCTTGGCCTCCCAAAGTGCTGAGATTACAGGGGTGAGCCACCGCGCCCGGCTGTAACCTCTTATTCTTATGGTGAGCAAATCAATGACAGTCGGTGCATACTGCACTGCCAAGGTTACCTTTTTTTTTTTTTTTTTTTTTTGAGATGGAGTCTCACTTTGTTGCCCAGGCTGGAGTGCAGTGGTGCGATCTCGGCTCACAGCAACCTCCACCTCCTGGGTTTAAACAATTAAGTCACTGGGATTGCAGGCATCCATCACCATGCCCAGGTAATTTTTGCATTTTTAGTAGAGATGGGGTTTCACCATGTTGGCCAGGCTTGTCTCGAACTCCTGACCTCAGGCAATCTGCCCACCTCCTACCTTAGCCTCCCAAAGTGCTGATATTACAGGTGTGAGCAACTGTGCCTGGCCCAGGTTACTTTTTAAATGGGGGAATTAAATGTTGGGTGTGGTGACGCAAGCCTGTAGTCCCAGCTACTTGGGAGGCTGAAACCAGAGGATCACTTGAGTCCAGGAGTTCGAATCCAGCCTGGGCAATGTAGCTAGAGTCTGTTTCTGAAACACATCAACTAGTGGGGAAATTAAGATAAATAATGTCATCACTTATGGCAGATGGCGTTCCCAGGATGTTATCCTCAGTGAGTGTGGACTAGGGCCTAGCATGCCCATTTCAGAATACCAACAGTTCCACCTGGTTTGGGGAACTGAATGGTTTGGGGAACTAAAGGTCAATCTTTGTTTGCTTGTGTAATAAAGGAGAAAGCTAAAAGTCATAGTCTGAGGGTAAATGGACTGAAAAGGATGGGGATTATCAATCTGGGAGACAGTTTTAATATGCTTATATCAATCGGAAAAAAGCATCTGAAGTAGTTTTAACCGAGCCTCCTCTGCACTGTGGGCTTAAGTGAGACCTGATGGCTCATCCACATGGCGATGGGTAGAGAGCACTGAATTCCAGCTTCTCAGGAAGCTGAGGCAGGAGAATTGCTCGAACCCAGGAGGTGGAGGCTGCAGTGAGCCGAGATTGAGTCACTATACTCCAGCCTGGGCAACAGAGTGAGACTCTGTCTCAAAAAGAAAAAGAAAAAGATAAAGAAATTCTTAACAAACCAACAGAATGCTGCTGCTACTAATAAATCAATTGTGTATCTATTGAGTATCTACTGCGTGGAGAAAGCAGGGCTGGAGAGCCAATGTCATGTATTATGAGCTGGGCACTGGAATCAAACTCTGAGGATTGACCCCTTGCTGTCCTATTTATGGCTTTGTGATCACGTCACCTTTCTGGGCCTCGATTTTTTCATCTATAAAATAAGAGTGGGCCAGAAGCAGTGGCTCATGCCTGTAATTCCAACATTTTGGGAGGCTGAGGTGGGTAAATCACTTGAGCCCAGGAGTTTAAGACCAGCCTGGGCAACATGGCAAAACCCTATCTCTACAAAAATTAGCTGGGCATGGTGCCACATGCCTGCAGTCCCAGCTACCCTGGGGACTGAGGTGGGAGGATCACCTGAGCCCCCAGAAGGTTGAGGTTGCAGCAAGTCATGATTCCACCACTGTATTCCAGCCTGGGGGACAAATGAGACCCTGTCTAAAAAATAATAATAATAATAGTAATAAAAACAAAATGGGATTGGTACATGCTCCATCCATGTTAGCTGCTATTGTTAACACTGCTGTTTTTTGTTTCATTAGCTAGCCAATGACTGTGGGAAGAGTGCAAGGTTGATTGTACCTGCGTATTGGGTGCTTTCTGGGTCCTTCTCATGCCAAGTAAGATGAGTGAGAAGTGAATGAATAAAACATCTCAGTGGCCTGAGACATTTCTCTCTCTCTCTCTCTCTTTTTTTTTTTTTTGAGATGGAATTTTGCTCTTGTCACCCAGGCTGGAGTGCAATGGCACGATCTCAGCTCACTGCAACCTGTGCCTCCCAGGTTCAAGTGATTCTCCTGCTTCAGCCTCCCAAGTAGCTGGGATTACAAGCACCTGCCACCACTGCCAGCTAAGGTTTTTGTATTTTTAGTAGAGATGGGGTTTCACCATGTTGGCCAGGCTGGTCTCGAACTCCTGACCTCAGGTGATCCGCCAGCCTCGGCCTCCCCAAGTGCTGAGATTACAAGCGTGAGCCGCTGCACCTGGCTGGACTGAGGCATTTCTTAGCTGTGACTTCCTTCTCTCCAGCAGTGATTCACAGTGAGCACTGGTGATTTCAGTTCACTCTTTCTCAGGAATATTTTTTTCTGGGGCACTACCTGTGAACTAAAGGTTTTCTGGCTTAACATTGTGAATAGGTAAACATTTATTGATCATTTTCTGTTAACCATGGGCTATGAGTTAAGAGATCTGATCTGTCACAAATGGAAGAATCTGCCCCAACATTCTTGAAATCCCGTTGACCAGGACGATGTTTAGTTTTAGTTAGGACAGCGCTTCTGAGGAGCAGGGGTCACAGAGTCATGCCACCGGCGTAAAAGACTAGAGAAAAGCCTGGGACTGCAAGTGTGCAGAGCAGCTCCACTGGCTGAAGGTTGGCTTTGTTTCATGCCCAACTTTTCAGAAGATTTTCCTCGGCTGAGTGGGCTTGGCGGAGCCCTGGTTTGAGAGGGTTGCTCAGCAATGAGATTTGGTGGCACCCAATTCTCAAGTAGTCAAGCAACCCATCAATTCCCTGCTTCCCCCTCCACTAACCCTCAGCAACCATCCAGAGCCTCCTATTAGACAATCAAGTGTGTGCCAGAGGGAGGGCCTAAAGGTGGGGGCGAAGTTTAATCATTGAACCAAGCAGGCTGGAGGTATTTAGTCCGCAGCACCTCGCTCCCCGGTAGGTCTGCCAGCCTGGACTGGAGGCGTGCAACACTCCAGAGTCGTGGGGGTGAACGCTGCACAGGAATCTCTGTCCATCTCAGGGGAAACCAGACTTGGGGAAAATGTTTGCGGTCCACTTGATGGCATTTTACTTCAGCAAGCTGAAGGAGGATCAGATCAAGAAGGTAAGGAGGGCCCACGAAGCTGAGAGATGCCCAGCTCCTTCTTCATGGACAAAACTGATTCCCTTAAAAAAAAATCAGAAGGGAGTTACCAGAGCTTGTTAGAAAAGACACTGGGAGCATATGAGCAGTAAAAGACTCACTGAGGGTGGAGGGAGTAATTCTCCCACACTCCTGGGCATTGTGTTACTGTCCTGAACCTTACATTTCACTCGGAACTTCCTGGCAGGTGCTGGATGCGGAAGGGGGTGAGGAGAGTCTTTGGAAAGCTTGAAGAGGATTGTGTTTGTCGTAAGGGATGTTTGCTCGGAAAGGTCACACAGGCGAGGAGAATCATTTTCAAAGAAGTTTTAAGAACTGTTGGGGCAGAAGGCTGGGCCAGTGGCTCACGCCTGTTATCCCAGCACTTTGGGAGGCGGAGGTGGGCAGATCACCTGAAGTCAGGAGTTTGAGAACAGCCTGGCCAACATGGTGAAACCCCGTCTCAACTAAAAATACAAAAATTAGCCGGGTGTGGTGGCAGGCGCCTGTAATCCCAGCTACTCAGGAGACTGAGGCAGGAGAATCGCTTGAACCCGGGAGGTGGAGGTTGCAGTGAGCCGAGATCGTGCCACTGCACTTCAGCCTAGGGGACAAGAGCGAGACTTCATCTCAAAAAAAAAAAAAAAAAAAAAAAAAAAAGAGCTGTTGGGCAGATCTGTTTATTCATGTATTTGAAAGCATATAAATGTGGGCAGCAAGAGGGTGTGAGTTGTAATAGACAGTCACTGAAATATCTATTATTGGCACCTGCTATTTGCCACACCACTATTCATGGTGTGCATTATTTTGTCACTCTGCTCAGGGAACTTGTCTACAAAATTCATTCCAAAGTGGGCTGGTTAAAGGTTGCCAAGGGTCAACAGGAGGGAACCAGAGTTCTTTCCAGGCAGCTAAAATGAGCCCAGTCTGCTACTCTGGCCACACCAGCTGGCTGTCAGAGCACTGGGCAAAAAGCATCTCTCAATGTTCAGATGACAGAAGTCCTCCTAGCAGGAGGACTTAGCCAAGGTCACCAAGTATTTAGGATGGAATGAGGATTAAACCCAAGTTGGCTGACTCTCCCTTCAATGCTCTTTCTGCTGTGCCATGACGCCCTCCTGCTTTTCAAAATGAGCAAGGAGGCTGGGCGCTGTGGCTCACAGCTGTAATCTCCGTACTCTGGGAGGCTGAGATGAGCAGATCTCATCTCAAACTTGAGGCCAGGAGTTTGAGACCAACCTGGGCAACATGGAGAAACCCCATCTCTACAAAACATGTAAAAATTAGCCAAGCGTGGTGGTGCGTGCCTACAGTCCCAGTTACTTGGGAGGCTGCGGTGGGAGGATGGCTTGGGTCCAGGAGGTTGCGCTCCTGCACTCCAGCCTGGGTGACAGAGTGAGACCCTGTCTGAAAAAAAAGGAAAGAAAAGAAAAAAGAAGGCCAAGCATGGTGGCTCATGCCAATAATCCCAGCACTTTGGGAGGCCGAGGTGGATGGATCACCTGAAGTCAGGAGGTCGAGACCAGCCTGGCCAACATGGTATAACCCCGTGTCTACTAAAAAATTCAAAAATTAGCCAGGCGTGGTGGAGTGTGCCTGTAGTCCCAGCTACTCGGGAGGCTGAGGCAGGAGAATCGCTTGAACCCGGGAGGCAGAGGTTGCAGTGAGCTGAGATCGTGCCATTGCACCCCAGCCTGGGCAACAGAATGAGACTCCTTCTCAAAACAAAACAAAACAAAACAAAACAAAACAAAACAAAACAAAAGAGAGAGAGAGAGACAGAGAGAGAGAGGAAGTGTGGCCCCTTATAGCCCTCAGGTACTTGGTGGGATAAACTCCCGCTAAATTCTATTCATTAGAGAGTTGAGTTAGAGGTGGTAGCAAATTTAAAAACACGGTAAAGCAATCAAATGTTGATTAGAATCACAGAGCCCTCTACTGGCTACTTAAGGAGGTGCTGTCTAGGAATCCACTTTCTTTTGTTACCTGCTTAGTAAAGAAAGATAAAACTTGCACCGTGTCTCTCCCACCCACAAGGGGGAATCTTTGGAACCCTGAAACCTTTGATTCTGCAAACTTATTTCATTTCCTTGGGCCCCTTTGTGTTGGTTAACCTTTTGTACCCTAGATCAGGCGGGCCATGTTTGTCCGCAAGCCCAGGTGCAGGCTCAGGAGCAGCCTGTGATGGGAAATGCAGCCTCTGCTGATGGGCTCCAGTTCCTTCTGGAAGGACAGTCAGCCTTTTTCAACGCCTGGAGCTGACCTCCCTCTCCCCGTGGAAGGTGAGAAAGTTGGAAGCACTTTTACAGCCACCTTAAGCAAGTGCCCCAGGAAGTCTCTGGGGTAGTGTGGGAGGCTGGTTTATGGCTGCTGGGCTGAGTCACGGTTCTGAGAACACTCCTCCCAACACAGGGTGAAAACACACCCGGTCAAAAGGCACAGCTCTTTTCTCTGCCGTCGGTGGGGCAGTGAGTCCCCTTCGTTGTCTCTGTGCTTCCTGCCTCTAGAATTGTCCAGATCATGGGCCAGACTTGCCTGCAAGGGTTACTACTGAGACCCTGGAACAATTTCTAAAAATCTCCCATACCAGCATGGAAACAAAAATAAAACAAAATGAAAAAAGGAACATAGAAACCACTCTGACAGATTCTTTTCCAGTTCAATATATTGACATGATTTGACCTATTGATAGTACCAGGCCAGACCTGGTCGCTGACCTGCAGATTGTTCATCCATAGGAAAACTGGGAGGTTTTCAATGTGTATTTTTTACAGCTCTGTATGTCAACATTACAAAAAGTGGAAATGTTACTTATAATTCCACCTTTAATTTACTTTTAATCTCAAACACTTTCATATTTGCTGGGTGGAAGCCTTCCTAGTTTTTCTTCATCCTGTATGTTTTTAGTTATGTTGATAAGGTACATACAGTTCTGAACCGCTTCCCTCACTTACTGTTGTAGTGTAACCACTTATGTAGATTGCTTCATTATCATCATAATTATCATTACAATGTCTTCCTAATATCCATTCAAGTGGATGTGCCATCATGTATTTAACCTTTTCCCTCTTGTTGGACATTTGGATACTTTCTTTTTTTTTTTTTTTTTTTGAGACAGAGTCTCGCTCTGTCGCCCAGGCTGGAGCGCAGTGGCGCAATCTTGGCTCACTGCAAGCTCCGCCTCCCAGGTTCACACCATTCTCCTGCCTCGGCCTCCTGAGTAGCTTGGACTACAGGCACCTGCCACAGCACCCGGCTAATTTTTTGTATTTTTAGTAGAGACGGAGTTTCACCGTGTTAGCCAGGACGGTCTCGATCTCCTGACCTCGTGATCCGCCCGTCTCGGCCTCCCAGAAGTGCTGGAATTACAGATGTGAACCACCACGCCCGGCCACATTTGGATACTTTCAAAACATTTTTAATAATTAAAATATTAGGCTGGACGAGGTGGCTCATGCCTGTAATCCCAGCACTTTGGGAGGCGGAGGCAGGATGATCACTTGCCTCCAGGAGCTCGACAGCAGCCTGGGTAACACAGAGAGACCTGTCTCTACAAAAAATACAAAAATTAGCTGGGCATGGTGGCAGATGCCTGTAGTCCCAGCTACTTGGGAGGCTGAGGTGGCAGGATTACTTGAGCCTGGGAGGTTGAGGTTGCAGTGAGCTGTGATTGCACCATTGCACTCCAGCCTGGGCAACAGAGCAAGACCCTGTCTCAAAAATAAAATAAAAGTACTGCTATGATAAACCTTGGTAGAGTTTTTTTTTTTTTTTTTGAGACAGAGTCTCGCTCTGTCACCCAGGCTGGAGTGCAATGGTGCGATCTTGGCTGACTGCAACCTCTGCCTCCTGGGTTCAAGTGATTCTCCTGCCTCAGCCTCCCAAGTAGCGGGGATTACAGGCACCAGCCACCATGCCCGGATAATTTTTGTATTTTTAGTTGAGACAGAGTTTCACCAGCTTGACCAGGCTGGTCTCGACCTCCTGGTTTCAAACTCCTGACCTCAGGTGATCCACCCGCCTCAGCCTCCCAAAGTGCTAGGATTACAGGTGTGAGCCACAGCACCCGGCCTTGGTAGAGATTCATGGTTCTCCACAGTCAGGATTATTTCCTGAGAATAGGTTCCGGAAATGAAAGCCCTGGGTCAAAGAGCAGAATCTTTTTATGACTCTCGATTCATAATGTGAGACCTTTGGACTAGATGACCTCTAAGACCCTTCCAGCTCCCACCTTCTGTAATTCAGCAGCTCTGAGTCTTGAATGTTTGAATTTGCTCTTTCTAAGTGAAACGCACTGCTGGTTGGTTTTCTTGCTTAGAAGATATCTCTCATGATGGTTTGTGCATCTCTCCAAAAGCGGGCTTGGTTTTCTGCAGCCGCGATACTCTCCCTTAGTGCCTGGGACGCGTGTCCCTGGTTATACATACCCCACGTGACTTGTTTGGATTGAAAATAGGTGCTTTTTGTCCCAACGTATGTTTCACTTTTCCCTTCTAACAACTGTTCGTGGTGCTGTGGGAGATACAGAAAATCAACAAGAAACTGTTACTGAGTTGACATTCTTTCGGTCATAACCTTAACTTACTGAAAGAGCAGCAGCAAACCAAGTGCTCGATGACCCCGTTAAGCCCCAGTCACAAATGACCCCAACTGGGCTTCAAAAAACAGGACTTACACAGAAGGGATAATATTGTGTGGATGCCTGGAGTTTTTAATACTCTCAGGCTAAGCAAAAATGATCAGTAGGTTCAGGGGCACTGTGTGAGGGCCCTTCGGGTAGGAAGGAATCAAGTTCGGTTCCCACGTAGAGCGTCCCACCCTTCCCCAACCCTAGTTACTGGGGTCACGTCCTTTGCATCCAGTTTTCTTGGTTTGTGTGTGGCTGTGCCAACCAATTAGTCATAAATAGCCTTAGGGGAGCAGGAAGTCCTTAATGAAGCCTGACCTGGTTCCATCCTGTTTTCTCAAATATGCTGAAAGCTCAATTGTCCTTTTTTGCTAATGGCTGTCTGATGATTTTCTGGTCTTTCTCTGGCCCCCAAGTCCCTGGAGCCGTGGGACCATTTCAGTGTCTTGGGTCTTTTCATTGTCATGGGACTGAGCTGGGTCCTAGCCTCTGAGGCCTGGCGGATGGCCGGGGCCCTGTCCTAGCCTGAAGGTAATGTAAGCCCTGTGCATTTGGTGTAATTTGTCTGTCAGGCTTATGCATCCCCCACAGAGCTGTGAGCCAAAGCCAGGCCACGGGGGTGAGGGATCTAGAGACTATGTTACAGTCCCACATAGCCGCAGCTCTGCAGCCCTCTCCCCTCACCTCTCACTTGGAGACAAGAACTTTGGCCTTATGTGGCTGCCTCAAAGGGATGATGTGGCGATGAGAATAGGTGACATACATGGACGCACTTTGTAGACAGTAGCACGTGTTCTTCACCCTGGATAAAATGCCCTTTCACCAGGAATGTGCCTGGGATAGAGCCTCCTGTCACCTGGAGGGTGGAGAGTGCTCCGTATAGAAACAGGGCTGGCAAGGATGGGGTGCATATGCCCTTGTCTCTCCTCCTGCCCCCATCAGTAACCCATCCCAGTGAGCCCGGGGCTCCAGACTGCCAGCACCAATTGATTAGTGTTAATTAGTGTGAGGGAGGAAGCTTTGCTGCCATCCCTGATGTGACTTATTCCTGTCAAGAGGACTGAGTATAGCCATAGTGATTTGTATAACTTCCCTCCTTTGGGTATGGTCTTCTGTCCCTGTTTCCTGGTTACATGAGTGAGATCCACTCATTATCAATAGCAATTTGAGCTGACTTTAAAAATTCAGCTTTATCTTAACTGCAACAACTCAGTTAAACCAAAATGACATTTATGGCTGGGTGAGGTGGCTCACGCCTGTAATCCCAGCACTTCGGGAGGCCCAGGCATGTGGATCACTTGATGTCAGGAGTTCAAGACCAGCCTGGCCAGCATAGTGAAACCCCATCTCTACTAAAAATACAAAAAAAAAAAACCAAACCCAAAAAAGTAGTCGGATGTGGTGGCACCTGCCTGTAATACCAGCTACTCAGAAAGTTAAGGCAGGAGGATCGCTTGAATCTGGGAGGTGGAGGTTGCAGTGAGCTGAGATCTCACCACTGCACTCCAGCCTGGGCAACAGAGTGAGACTCTGTCTCAAATAAAGGGTTGAGGCTGGGTGGGGGGGAGCGGAATTTAAAGGACTAGATTTTAGACATTGCTTTTGGAAACTGAATTTAGTTTTGAGCTTCCTAGCAGCCAATAAACAAAGAGAAATCTATTTGGCTATATCCGTGATCATCATTGGATGAAAGAAAGCTTCCACGTTTAGGAATTTACGATTCAAGCTCTAGCTGGCCTTTTTCGGTGGAGAGGAATGGGACACTGATGAGGGTCCTGAACTGGGAATCGGAAACCCTGAATCCTTCTTAGTTTCTGCCTCTCCCTTGTGTCATCCGAATAATGGGGGAATCATTTTCTCCTGAGTCTGCCCTTCAGTGGAGTGACTCCACACCTTCTCAGCCTTCCGTTCCATTCTGCTTTCCCAACTCCCTTCCCTGTCCTCTGCCTGATGAGGGGTCAGATAGGGAGCCTTTGGGAATCCACATCTCGATGCTGTCCCCAGAGTCAGGGACGCAGCTTGCTGAGGGACGTAGGGGGTTACGGCCTCGGCTGGAGGGCGAGGGCCCCTAGCAGCGCCCCCTGGTGGCGGTGTCTGTTCCAGGTGGACAGGTTCCTGTATCACATGCGGCTCTCCGATGACACCCTTTTGGACATCATGAGGCGGTTCCGGGCAGAGATGGAGAAGGGCTTGGCGAAGGACACCAACCCCACGGCCGCGGTGAAGATGCTGCCCACCTTCGTCAGGGCCATTCCTGATGGTTCCGGTGAGTGCAGTAGTCCGCTGCTAGGGTTCCCGGCTCCTCTTGGCTGATGGGTATCTAAAGTACCTAAGGTTTGCCCCGTACCTTGGCTTCTCTCTCTAGCCCTCTCTCTGCCGTCCCACCCTCCCCACCCCTCTGTGCTTCAGTCCTGCTGAATCCCTCTTGGTTCTGCAGCCCCAAGGCACCTTGGCTTCTCTGCCCATTGTGGCCTCACACATCTGCTCCCTCTCCTCCCGGAGCATCTCCGTGTTCTTCCCTCGTGAGCATCAACATGGCTTTTCCATCTCAGCGTCGCGGTCCTTGCCTCCATCTAGGAAGTATCCCGTGCTGGCTGGGTGCTTGTCAGGGCACTTGTCACTTTGCAGTGTCCCCACTCTGAGTCTCCACCAAATTAACCACTCAATCCATGGGTCCAAAGTCTCACTCACCACAGTGTTCCCAGCACCTAGTAGAGTGCTGGGTGCATGCCAGGCCCTGATATATTTGTCGAATGAGTAATAAATGGCGCTGGCTCCTAGGTATCTAAATTCTAGGCCATAGAGTATGAGTAATGGAAGCAAGAATGATGTAGTGGAAATCATATTCAATGATAATTCAACAAACCTGGGCCTGAGGCCCAGCTCTGTCACTCTTAGTGACCTGAGGCAAGTGTTTAGCCTCAGTTTGCCCATCTGTAGAATGAGAAATGGCCCATGTATCTGTTTCCTATGGCTGCTGTGATGTATTACCACAATCCCAGTGGCTGAAAGCAATTAAATATATTCTCTGACAGTTCTGGTGGACGGAAGTTTGCAATGGGTCTCACTGGGCTAAAATTCAGGTGTCAGCAGGGCTGCGTTCCTTCTGGAAGCTTGAGGGGAGAATCCGTTTCCTTGACTTTTCCAGCTTCGAGAGGCCACCTGCATCCTTGAGGCATGCCCCTTTCTGTTCTCAAAGCCAGCAGTGTAGCCTCTTCAGGTCCCTCTCTGGCCTGACCTTCTGCCTCCTTTCAACATTTAAAGATCCTGTGATCACATTAGTCATGCTTAGATAATCCCGGATAATCTCCCAACCTCAAGGTCAGCTGATGAGCAGTTTTGATCCCATCTGCAACCTTAATTCCCTTTTGCCTTGTACCCTCAGATGTTCACAGGATCTGGGGATTAGGATATGAGCATCTTTGTGGAGGGGTGGGGTGGACATTGTTTTGCCTACAATGGCCTAGAACTCTCTAGAGAGGATCTATGAGGTCCAATCCAACTCTTCCATTCTCAGCCTCTGGATGAAGCCATAAGAAGGAAAAGGGCTGCTACTGGCCCAGTGCAGTGGCTCACGCCTATAATCCCAGCACTTTGGGAGGCCGAGAAGGGCAGATCACTTGAGGTCAGAAGCTCGAGACCGGCCTGGCCAACATGGTGAAACCCCACTTGTACTAAAAATACAACAATTAGCCAGGTGTGATGGCATGCACCTGTAATCCCAGCTACTCGGGAGGCTGAGGCAGGAGAATCACTTGAATCTGGAAGGCGGAGGTTGCAGTGAGCCGAGATTGCACCACTGCACTCCAGCCTGGGTGACAGAGCGAGACTCTATCTCAAAAAAGAAAGAAAAGAAGAAAGAGAGAAAGAGAGGAAAGAAAGAGAGAAAGAGAGGAAAGAAAGAGAGAGAGAAAGAAAGAAAGGAAGGAAGGAAGGAAGGAAGGAAGGAAGAAAGAAAGAAAGAAAGAAAGAAAGAAAGAAAGAAAGAAAGAAAGAAAGAAAGAAAGAAAGAGGAAGAAAGAAAGAAAGAGAAAGAAAGAGAAAGAAAGAGGGCTGCCATTTACTGAGCAACCACTGCGGTCATGGGGTGCTAGGGACTTGCTGAGCCACGTATTTCCTGTGACAACCCTGTTCAGACAGAACCACCAAGGATCAAGAGGTTTCTCTCGTGTCAGGGTCCCAGTGCCCAAACCGAGTTCGTGAAAGAGCCTTGGGGCTCTTGCCGCAAGGGACCAGGGACCTCAGCACAACAGAATCACTGGCAAGATGCTTTGTGTGGCAAGAGCAGGGACTGAGGTTTGGGAACTCTCAGGCGGCTTTGATGGAATTGGCTGCGCTCTGGACCTCTCTGGAGCAATGCCTGGATCAAGGTAGCTTGGCTCTGCTGGTTGAGAGGCCCTGGGACACTGCACTGGGAAAGGCCCTGTGCCCTCACTTGTGGGTAGGTGCTAGGGGTGGACAGTGCCCTGTCCTGGAGGGACGTGAGCTTCGGAGAGAGACATCTGAAATCTTGGCTCTGCCCTTGCCACAGCTTGACGACAGTGCTGGAACGCGTCCTTGACAGGGCATCTGGGGCCCCTGGGAGGAAGCACCTGAGTCATGTGGGGAGCACCAGGGCTAAGTCCGCCTGGCTTCCTGGACTGAGGTCCCTCCTCCAGATACAGACAAGGTGTGTCCCTAGAAGCAAGGGAAGGTGGCCTTTGAGGATTTAGAGGCTACGGGACAGGCGGTGGCCTCCTGGCCCTAGCTGCTTCTGAAGGTTCAGAAGTGAAAGTAACTAAGTCATAGAAACTCTCTCTTCCTTAGCCAGGAAGATGCCCAGCTCCCCATCCCCGTCTCCGCAGAGCCTCTCACCACACAAAGCATCTCGCCAGTGATTCTGTTGTGCTGAGGTCCCTGGGTCCAGAGTTCCTAATAAGCCAGGTGTTCTTGGTAAATCCCGGCACCGTACATGATTGTCAGGATTTAATTAGATCAAGTGGATGGCATGCTTTAAAATCTCTAAAATCTTGTCCCAAGTCCTCCATAGCTCTTGCGAGCTGGTAGTATAATTTCATGATTACCGACAAAAAACAAAACTTGCTGGGCGTGGTGGCTCACGCTTGTAATCCCAGCACTCTGGGAGGCCGAGGCGGGTGAATCACAAGTTCAGGAGATCGAGACCATCCTGGATAACACGGTGAAACCCCATCTCTACTAAAAATACGAAAAATTAGCCGGGCGTGGTGGCGGGCGCCTGTAGTCCCAGCTACTTGGGAGGCTGAGGCAGGAGAATGGTGTGAACTGGGGAGGCAGAGTTTGTAGTGAGCCGAGATTGCACCACTGCACTCCAGCCTGGGCGACAGAGGGAGACTCCATCTCAAAAACAAAACAAACAAACAAAACTCTCCTGATTCCTTATGGCGTCTGTCTCAGAAATGTATGCAGTTTCCAGAGAAGTCCTGAGTTTGCCTACTCCCATCAGGACCTACCTGTGAAGGGGTTACCTGTTTGAGCCTTAGTTACCACCCAGCCTTTTGGTCAAGGGGCTGCAGTGGTCTGTTCTGACAGGATCAAGTGCCTTGAAAGTGCTGTGTTCATACTGGAGCCTTCTCTGCCAGTCATGGAAGGGGCATGGGAAGAGTGAGGGTGGTTGTGATTCTTTGGCTTGACCCCTGCTGGCTCCGTTCCAGACCTTAGCCTCCAGTCAGCCTCCAAGGCCAAATAGGCCTTGGGGGTGAGCCCGGGAGCCCTGAGGTCGTCAGCCTGGAACCTGGAGCGTTTCCTAATACACACTTTCCCAGCCCCTCCACCTGGAGACTCTGAATGTCCAGGAATCTCCACATTCAGCCACCGTGCGTCTTTGGGAGACTCTGCACTGGGGAAGGGGAGGGAGTGAAGGCATGAGCCCCTGCAGTGACTTAGGAGAAGGGAACCAACCATTGGTGTCCAAGGCAGCTCATGGAGGGTCCTCTGGAGCAGGCGGATTGGCCAAAGGAATCTACCCCGCTTGGGATGCTGTTTTTCTTTTACTTTCTTTTCAGAAACAAGGTCTCCCTCTGTCGCCCAACCTGGAGTGCAGTGGAGCCATCATAGATCACTGCAGCCTTGACCTCGTAGGCTCAAGTGATCTTCCTGCTTCAGTCTCCCAAGTAGCTGGGACTATAGGTGCATGCCACTACACCCAGCTGATTTTTTGTCTTTTGCTTTGTAAAGACAGGGTTTTACCATGTTGACCAGTTTGGTCTTGAACTCTTGGCCTCAAGGGATTAATTCTCCTGCCTGGGCCTCCCAAAGTTCTGGGACTACAGGTGTGAGCCACCGTGCCTGGCTGGGGATGTTTTCTTGATGTCTGTGAGGACCCCGAGGTCCCACAGACTGCTGTTGCCTGGGCAGGTCCTCCCTCTCCCAGGGTCCACTGGTTCCTTTTTTCTGGGGTCAGAGACAGAAGGGATCACACCATGTGGCTTCCATGAAATGGCACCTCGAGCCACTGTTGGAGTGAGGTGTTTGATAGTGATCGCTGTGCGGGTGCTGGGAGTGGGAAGTTTCCGCACCGACGCTGGCCAGGTCTCAGCACATCCCCTCCCGTCTGATGGCAGCACAGCAGCCTCTTCTTTTGTTAAACCCTCAGTCTATTCTGGTTGATGTTAGAGGCATTTGTCCCCAAAATCTCAGATCTTGGCATTCCCTAGCTTAAAATCTTTCTGCGGCTCCCTTTCACCTTCCAGATAAAGCCCGAGATCCTTGGGGTGGGATAGCTTTTCCAAATCCCTCCAAATTTAACCTGAAAACCACCTTCCAACCTCATTTCTGCGACAACTGCCCTCCTTTGGCAAAAGCACACTCACTCCTATTGGATGCTCTCTCATTCCTTTGCCCGTGGTTCCTCCCCCTGACCCCCGCTCCCCGCAGCCTGGCAGCCGGACTCCTGCTCACCCTTCAACACTCAGCTCTGTGTCCCCTCCCTGGAGAGCCAGCTGCCTTTGACTCCCAGCTTTGATCTGGGGATCTCTCCCTGTGCCTCTCACAATCTGAGCACTGGTCCTGCTATATGGAAATGGCTGATTTATGTGCCTGTATTTCGGATCAGTTTCCCAGGGAGCACATTGTCTTTCATCTGCACATCCCTAGCACCTGACTCATGTTACTCAGCACAGAGTAGATGCTCAGTAAATGTGTGGACATAGGTTGTGTGATCTACCCTACTTCCTACACAGCAAGACAGCGTCTGGAAGAACCGTCTTGCTTGGTGCATAATAAATACTAATAAAAGTTGCATAGGATTAACTCCCTGAATTCCCTCACCGAATGATAAACCGCTCCATCATCTCCTTTGCGGCTGATCTGGGAAGGTAAGAATTTCCAGATGTCTCCACAAAAACGAAAAAATCGAGCTGGCTGCACCTTTGCTACTCTAACTATGGTCTATAGACCAGCAACAGCAGCAGCATCACCATGTTGGTCAGGCTGTTCTTGAACTGCTGACCTCAGGTGATCTCCCTGCCTCAGCCTCCCAAAATGCTGGGATTACAGGCATGAGCCGCTGCACCCAGCCTCCACCTTTCAATTAATGGCATCTGTCTTGGGCTGGGCTGGGTCGTGTTCCAATTTCTCCTTTTGGAGTGGCTCTGGCCTAAAAAATTCAGCATCCTTGGCACCTCAAGGGCCATTGTTTGGTCCCTGTCTCCTCTCCCCTCCAGGAGTGTTTTCCCTCTGCCCATAGGATCATTGGCTGCAGCAGGCTGTCTGCTCCTTGCTGCACACCTGCCTTCCCCTCATACCTTTATCCGAGTTTCCCCAGGCTGGGAGTACCCGCTGTCTTCCCGGTGATGGCATCCCAGGATGGGCTCCACTGTCGAAGCCACCTCTCATACCACCTGCAAGGACTGTGCTCACACTGGCCTTCTCCAGCAGAAATGCACCTTCCTGCAGCATGAGCCAGTGGGTTGGGCTCAGGCTGCAGAGTCAGGCCGACTTAGTTCACATCTCAGCTCTGTGCCTTACCTCGAGGGCTCTGAGAAATGGCCATAGTCCTCAGCCTTGGCTAATGGGCATAATGATACCTAGTGGTTGTAAGATTTGATGACGTTGATTGTATGTCCAACCTGTAATGCAGAGCTTGCCGTATCTGTAGTAGACCCTCAATAAACGGAAACTGAATTTGTTTCTTAATAGAAAATGGGGAGTTCCTTTCCCTGGATCTCGGAGGGTCCAAGTTTCGAGTGCTGAAGGTGCAAGTCGCTGAAGAAGGGAAGCGACATGTGCAGATGGAGAGTCAGTTCTACCCAACGCCCAATGAAATCATCCGCGGGAACGGCACAGAGGTACCTGGCAGGTGGCTCCTGTGACAGCAGGGAAGGTGGTGGCATCTGTGTGTGGGGAAACCACACCTTAGCCCGTGTCCTTTGCTTTCTCTTCTCTGCAGCTGTTTGAATATGTAGCAGACTGTCTGGCAGATTTCATGAAGACCAAAGATTTAAAGCATAAGAAACTGCCCCTTGGCCTAACTTTTTCTTTCCCCTGCCGACAGACTAAACTGGAAGAGGTAAGGCCAGAGCCCGCGGAGGGAAGCAGCTGTGCAGGAGTTGGGGCTTGCGGAATGCAGGCACGGGCGGGAGTCAGGCTGCGCGCAGGAGAGAGCAGCAGGAGCTTTCTTGTTTGTCTTTTTCTTTTCTTTTTGTTCATGATGGGGCATCAGCGTGAGGCAAAGAACTTGTTAACGCAGTGGCCTTGATTTTATGATTAACGTGGGCACAGCTCGGGAAAGTGGAATGCTTTTCAGTAACTCTGAAACCTTGGTGTGAGGAATTCCTTGGAGGGCTTGTTTTAAGCACAGACTGCTGGGCCTACTGGAATCAGTGTTTCTGCAAGGAGGCCCTAAATTCGCCTCCCGGACAGGTTCCCAGGAGATGTGATGCTGCCTGAGGCCTGCACTTAGGACCACTGACATAGCCAACTAGAAGCAGCGTGGGAAGGCTGGGGACTCTCTCCCTGTCATGAGCCCTCAGGAGGAGGATTAGAATGGGGACACTGGAGTGAGAATGTTCTGGAGCAGACACAGAGCCTGGGATACACAGTCTCAGCTGTGCCACCTGCCAGGCGGGGGTTCCTGGTAACTCATCTCTGTGTGTCTCAGTTTTCAGTCTGTAAGCAGGAGGAAGCTAACCTGATCTTATGTGAATAAAGACAGCAAATAAGGGGACGTTCTGTGAAGAGTCTAGTCTCCCCGGGCCACTCCTGTCTGGGTTGGGGACGCTGATCAGTCTCCTCCTGGCCCTTCTGGTTATGATGCCCAGTTGACAGTCACATGGGCCTCCTTGGGATGTGCTTGATATTTGAGTCACTTATTGGTGTGGAATAGTGAAAGGGAATGAGCTTCCACGTTCCACACACATGGCTGCGAATCATGGTTCAGGACAAATTGTGTCCCCTTGGACCAGTTCCTTAATTTCATGAGCCTCTTGTTTTCTCTTTGAGAAAATTTTATTTATTTTTATTTTTTTCTTTGTTGAGATGAGGTCTTACTAGGTTGCCCAGGCTGGTCTCAAACTCCTGGGTTTAAGTGATCTGCCTGCCTCTGCCTCCCAAAACGTTGGGATTACAGGCATGGACCATTGTGTCCCGCCTTGTTTTCTCATTTGTAAAGCAGATAATCATATCTGCTTGTTGGGCTGAGGTGAAACTTAGGCAAAGCATTTGTAAAGTGTCCAACACTGTGGTTGGGCCTTACACAGTAGCTGCTAGGCTGTGGTGACTGTCCCTGGATTACTTGTCTCTTTGTGCTTTTGTATCTTATCCCTAAATTCAACAGAGGTTTTTGGAGGGCAAGTAGTGCCCGCCAAGGGCACAGAATTTCCCCACCAAGGTCTCTCACAGTGTGTTGTGTTTAATAGGTGCTTGATAACTATCTCACAGTTGAAAGTGTCAATCATTTATTTGATTCCATCGTGGGAATTTGCCATCATCTATACAGCGGACAGGCTGAGTTTTACTTTTTCATTCTTTTATAAAGAAAGGATTGAGAAAATAATATAAAGAAGGTTCCAGAGGCCTGACACAGTGGCTTATGCCTATAATCCCAGCACTCTGGGAGGCTGAGGTGGGAGGATTGCTTGAGCCCGGGAGGTCCAGGCTGCAGTGGGCTGTGATCACTCCACTGCACTCCAGCAGCATAGGCCACAAAGCGAGACTCCATCTCTAAAACAAGCAGCTAGGTGCGGTGGCTCATGCCTATAATCCCAGCACTTCAGGAGGCCGAGGGGGGCGGATCACCTGACATCAAGAGTTCAAGACTAGCCTGGCCAACATGGTAAAACCCTGTCTCTATTAAAAATACAAAAATTAGCTGGGCCTGGTGGTGGGCTTCTGTAATCCCAGCTATTCAGGAGGCTGAGGCAGGAGAATCGCTTGAACCCAGGAGGTGGAGGTTGTGGTGAGCTAAAATCACGCCACTGCATTCCAGCCTGGGTGACAGCGCGAGCCTCTGTCACAAACAAACAAAAAACAACAACAAGAAAACATACAAAAAAGTTTTCAGGGAATGTTTGGGTGAGGCCAAGTGGAGCCGGCTGGCAGAGAGAGGTCCCAGGAGTGAGTAGACGTGTGTCAGGGGTTCGGGAATCAGGCCCCTGGCTGGATCCTGTAGTGTGGGTGGTGGAAGGAGTGTGCCAGCTGCTCTTATTCGAGAGCTCTGCGACAGAGAATCCAGGAAGGAGGAAGAGAATTCTCAAGCTCTGTGAGAATTCATTCAACTTTGAGAATTAAACGTACATGCTTTCTTGATAGCTTGGCAGCGGAGGGTGTGAACGTATGGTTTATCCATCCAGGATTTTGTCATTTATTTATGTTGAATACCCACCAACATCTTTCTCAATAATAACGATAAAAACACATACCTTGGGTTTTGACACTGTGCCTCACACTGTGCCAAATGCTTTATGCGCATTATCTTGTTAAATCCCCCAAACAATTCTATGAGGTAGATATGATTATCTTCATTCTGTATTTGAGAAACACTGCAACTCAGCAAGGTTAAGTGACTTGCACAAAGCCGCAATCAAGAGTAGCCCACCCCAAGCTCATAAACTCCCCAACCATAGTGCCTTTCCAGAAAGACACCACTTTAGAACCTCATTGAAAATGGCAGCAGGCGCCTGAAAACATTTTGATTTTTTTTTTTTTTTTTTTTTTTTGAGCTCTGTTGCCCAGGCTAGAGTGCAGTGGTGCAGTCTTGGCTCACCACAACCTCCATCTCCCAGGTTCCAGCAATTCTCCTGTCTCAGTCTCCCGAGTGGCTGGGATTACAGGCGCCCGCCACCACACCCAACTAATTTTTGCATTTTTAGTAGAGACAGGGTTTCACTATGTTGGGCAGGCTGGTCTTGAACGCCTAACTTCAGGTGATCCTCCCGCCTCAGCCTCCCAAAGTGCTGGGGTTGCAGGTGTGGTGAGCCACTGTGCCCGGCCCATTTTGACCCATTTAGTGTCATATCACAATAAAGATTTTTCAGATAAAATTTAAACTAAGGAAGGGCATTTAATTATATCAAGGAGAGGCCGGACACAGTGGCTCATGCCTGTAATCCCAGCACTTTGGGAGGCCGAGGAGAGCGGATCACATGAGGTTGGGAGTTCGAGACCAGCCTGACATTTTTTTAATTCTTATTTTTGAGGGAACAGAAAGTCTTTTTAAAAATTTATTATTATTATTATTATACTTTAAGTTCTAGGGTACACGTGCACAACATGCAGGTTTGTTACACACGTGTACATGTGCCATGTTGGTGTGCTGCACCCATTAACTCGTCATTTACGTTAGGTATATCTCCTAATGCTATCCCTCCCCCCCCCCCCCCCACAATAGGCACCAGTGTGTGATGTTCCCCTTCCTGTGTCCAAGTGATCTAATTGTTCAGTTCCCACCTATGAGTGAGAACGTGCGGTGTTTGGTTTTCTGTTCTTGAGATAGTTTGCTGAGAATGATGGTTTCCAGCTGCATCCATGTCCCTACAAAGGACACAAACTCATCCTTTTTTATGGCTGCATAGTATTCCATGGTGTATATGTGCCACATTTTCTTAATCCAGTCGGGAACAGAAAGTCTTAACCAAAGAAAAATTTCTTTCTGTGTGTGTATGTGTGTGTGTGTGCATGTTTTTCTGATAATAAAATAAATGGTAATACTTTTTCAAGGTTAAAAAAGAGAGAGACGGAATGGAAACGTTTAAAGAAGAAAATAGAAATCACCACTTATCTCAACATTCAACTATTCCCACCACTAGAATTGTGGGTTTTTCTTTCACTCATAGCTATATTAAGCACAAGTGTTATCCTGTATCTATAGTTTAGGAAATCTATGGTTGATTCCAGTCACCAAATATTTGAGACAAAAAGAAAATGTACAGTTGTATGTAATTGCCTTTTTAATTTAACATTTTGTCACAAGCGTGTATCCCTCACTTCCCCCATCCACCTTCCCTGCAACAGGGATTTTTGAAGAAAGCCACCCTGTGCATCTCTTCCGGCTCTGTCCGGGGAGGCAAGGATGCTGTCATAGCCTATGAGGGCAGAAGTTAGGGAGAGCTACCACACGGCGGCGCTGTGGTGCAGGGAAAAAGCCTGAGGGCTGGTCCGGAGTCAGAGACCTGCGTTCTGCTTGGGCTCTGCCCTTCACTCGTGGTGAGATTCAGAGCAATTTCCTCCCTCTCTCAGTCTCAGGGTTTTAAAATCCATAAATTGAGGGAAGCGGAGGAGGTGTGGTCAGGAAGTTTGTGAGCTTGGGTCAGCTGCTCTTGACTGAAAAGACTTGGGCGATTCTCTTAACTTCCAAGTTCTCTTCCAGTCTGAAAAGTTATATGATTATTTGCGATTTCAGACACGAAACTCAGGAAACACCATTTGTAAGCAATGATTGATAATGCGAATTGAGTACCATTTTTCTTTCTTTCTCCTGATTAAGAGACGAGGTCTTATGTTGCCCAGGCAGGCCTGGAACCCCTGACCTCAAGCAATCCACCTGCCTCAGGCTCCCAAGTAGGTGGGCTACAGGTGCGGGCCACTCTGCCTGGTTGAGAATCAGTTTTCTAAGTTGAAATTAAGTTTCTGAGACAGTCTGCAAGGTTCCACCATGTTAGTTCTGTTCTGTGGACCTGGCAAACCATGCGTTCTGCATGTATAATACACCAGGTGTTTTCATTAGAGCATTCCTTTGAGAGAGGTAGGGAGGGACTCCATTTTGCAGAGGAGTAGACTGAGGCTCAGAGAGGTTAAACGGCTTGTCTAATGTCTCATGAATCCAAGAGCTCTAACTTTTCAATAATTACTCCTTCTGCTACCATATATTTCAAACCACTCAGATGAGAATAATAGTCATTTAAATTATTAGAAAAGGCTGCAGAAGTGATGTTTTAAAAAATTGGGGGGATTCAGCTTAGAGAAGAGAAGGCCATGGGGGATGCATGTAGGCATGAAGTTTCTGCAGCTCAGTTGCACATTGCACATCTCAGCACCTCTTTCATTCAAACTGGACCTGAAATCTTCTCCCAGGGTGTCCTGCTTTCATGGACAAAGAAGTTTAAGGCACGAGGAGTTCAGGACACGGATGTGGTGAGCCGTCTGACCAAAGCCATGAGGAGACACAAGGTGAGGAATTCACCTCAGTGTGAGAGGCTCTCCCAGCCCTAGTTCCTTTCTCTTGGGTTGGAGGGGGTGGGGGTGGGGTGAAGGGTCACATATGGTGCCTGCCTGGAGGGAGAATCAGAGAAGGAATTGCTCTTAGAAAAGGTCCTACTGTAGTATAGATATGGCCAACTTGGATGAACCCACAGAGCCTTGGTAGGCGGAGCTTGCACAAATCCCTATTGAAAGGGGGCCAGCTCATCCCTGGGCCTCCCCAGCAGCCACAGCCCTCTTCCGGAGGTCTTGGTTAGATCTAATGCTGTGTGTAGGTCCTGCACGCCCTCCTCTCTGAGGCCAAAAAGATCATATTCTTTCCAGGCTCGTTCTGTATTTCACTGTCCACTCTCTGTCCATTAAATATCCCTATTTGTTGAATGTATTTTACAATAATTTAAACTACTGCGAAAGCAAGACCCACTCCTTGCTGAGCTGAAAAGTACACAAACCCAAATTGCTTGTTACCCTGACAGCAAAAGGCATGTTTTGCTGCATAGCCTTCCAGTCTTTTTTTCTTTAAAGCTGGGATCTTATTCTTTTATAGCCTGCATTTTCCCTTATTGTTTTCATTTTGCTTCTTTTTTTTTTTTTTTTTTTTTAAGAGATGAGGTCCTGCTGTGTTGCCCAGGCTGGTAGTGCCTGGCACTCCATCCTCAAATTCCTAGGCTCCAGTGATCCTCCCACCTCAGCCTCCTGCATAGCTGGGACTATAGACAAAAGCCACATGCCTGGCTCTCATTTTATTTTAAAATGTTCTTCCAAACTTTGGGGGATGTTGGTGCAATAAGCCAAGCCGACTTGGCAGAACAGGAAATCCAGACAGGAAGTCACCAAGCCACACATGGGGAGGGCTTGGCCGAGTCTGTGCCTGCTGGCTGAGATGTCCCCGTGGATGAGGACTTTGGTGTTTTCTCCTGGAAATGCCACTGCTCCCAGGATAAACATGCTTTCCTCGATGTCTTCCCAGGGTCCCACAAACAAAGGTTGAAACCTGGGTGTGATGTGTGCCTGTAGTCTCAGCTACTCGGGAGGCTGAGGCAGGAGAATCACTTGAGCCCAGAAGTTTGAGGCTGTGGTGTGCTATGTTTGTACCTGTGAACAGCCATCACACTCTATCCTGGGCAACATAATGAGACCCTATCTATAGACTAAAAACTAAAATTTTTTAAATTAAAAAAAACAACAACAAAAAGCAAGGGCTGGAGTCTTGGTGGCCTGTCCCTCATATTTCCACTGCAGAGGCCTTCACCCGCAAAGCAGGAGGACGGGCTCCCGCTTCAGCTCCCGTCGGCTCTTTCTCTCTCCTAGACCCTGAACCTTGATGAGGTCTTCCTCCTTCAGACAGGCCTAGCAGGCAGGATCTATGGATGTCTCAGCAGCCACCTTCCCTGCCCGCTGCCTCTGTGGGGAAGGAGGGAGGGAAACACCTCCTTCCCACCCGCTGATGCCCTCTGGCCTTGTGTTCGGCAGGACATGGACGTGGACATCCTGGCCCTGGTCAATGACACCGTGGGGACCATGATGACCTGTGCCTATGACGACCCCTACTGCGAAGTTGGTGTCATCATCGGTAACTCAGTTGGACTGGTGTTTTGAGGGTGGGGCAGAAGGGACTGTTGGGGATGAGTGAATTTGGCGGGAAGGGCACTGACACTATTTAGGAGAAGCAACATAGGGACATGAAAAATTCATTCATTCACTCATCCATTCATCCATCATTCAGCAAGTGTTTACTGAGCACCCGCTGTGTGCCGGGCCCTGGGCTTGGCACTGGGTTCTGAGTGGGGAGTTCCTGTGCTCCGGGAACTTTCAGTGGGGAGGTGGGTGAGAGGCCCAGAGAGCCTAAACTATTAAGATAATTTCAAGTGGTGGTTAGCGTGATAAAAGAAAAAAAGACACCAAAGAGAGTGATGTGACTGTGAGTGAGATGAGGCGTCAGGGAAGCCTCTCTGAGGGATGGCATTTGAGCCGGGACCTCAGTGATGCAAACCAGGGGGCAAGGTAGAGGTCCGGGGGCAAGGAGTCCCTGGCAAAGGAAAGAGGACACCCACAGGCTTGGAGATGGGAAGGGGTCCAGGGAGGGGGTCCTGGGGGAACCCAATAGCCAAGTGGTGTCTGGATGAGGTGAGTGAAGGCTGAGAGTCGGAGGCCATTCAAGTGAGGGAGTGGATAGACTGGGCAGATTGCACAGGATGTGGACACAGTCACTGTAAGGTCACTGGTTTATCCCCTGAGGGAGACTGGAAGGCACTGGGGAACTCTGGGTGGGGGATGGATAAATGAATGCCCATTTTATTTTTTTTATTTGAGACGGAGTCTTGCTCTGTCGCCCAGGCTGGAGTGCAGTGGCGCCATCTCGGCTCACTGAAACCTCTGCCTCCCGGGCTCAAGCAATTCTCCTGCCTCGGCCTCTCGAGTAGCTGGGATTACAGGTGCCCACCACCACGTCTGGTTAATTTTTTGTATTTTTAGTAGAGATGGGGTTTCACTGTGTTGGCCAGAATGGTCTCAATCTCCTGACCTCAAGTGATTTCACCCACCTTGGTCTCCCAAAGTGCTGGGATTACAGCCATGAGCCACCACGCCAAGCCGGATGTGCATTTTTTAAAAGCCTATTTTGGCTGCTGTGTGGATAATCAATTACTGGGGACAAGAGTGGAAGCAGGGCGACCATCCAGGAGACCGCTGGACTGTCAGGCAAGGTGCACTGCAGCTCTGGACCGGGAGGTCGTGGTGCAGCGGGGCTGTCTAGTGGGCGGTCTCCACACCAGAGCCAGGGGATCTGCTGGAGGAATGTGTGGGAAGGCATTTGGGGTACGGTAAAGCTGAATGGCTCTGACTTATAGGTTGTTCTTGAATATCCCCTTCTCCTTTTCCCATTCCTTTACCTCTCCTGGGGAGAGTTCTTCTGAATTGCTTTTTCTTAATGTCCCTCAAGACCCTCCTCAGCCTGGCTTTCCCGAAGGGCAGGTCTTTAAAGCTGAGGGACATCTGCCCTTCTGTTTCCAGGAGCCTCGGGATGGATCAGGCCTTTGCCAGTCATGGCACCCGTCTGTCACTGTGGCTGTGTCTGGTAACCACAGATTGGGGGGCCACGCCTAAACAGTGTCTGTGCATTTCTGAGAAAAGCTTTTTCCAAACATTACATTCTGTTTTTCTACATTTCTCATTTTCCATGTTGGCATTTAAAATACTCACACCAGAGTATCAGCCAAGGAAAGATACTAAAAAAAAGAAAAAAAACCCGAAAATTCAAATAGCTTTATTGAGGCATAAAAGTCCTCCGATTTTAGGTGTACGATTCAATGATTTGTAGTAAACATACAGTTTTGTAACCATCACCACAATCCGATTTTAGAACATTTCCATCCTCCCAAAAGAGTCCAAAAAGATGGTGCCCACTTGCAGTCATTCCCCAGCGCTCAAGTGTTTGAGGCATTTCCTTGGAGCGATTTTGTGTTTTGCATAACGGAGTGTTGCTTTCTTAGGTGGTAGCTAATCACTGTCTAAGATAAGCATGCAGCTTCTGCTAGAAACAATTTGTGGCAGGCCATAAGTAAAGAATATTTTTAGTACCAAATAGAGAGGAAGCTAAGTAGCTTAGGGAAAGAATTTTCAAAATTACCCTGGGTTGGTGATTTTCTGAAAAAAATATTTACAAGATTAGCTTCATATATCATCCTCTTGTAAGAGCGCTTCGTCAGCTTTCATCCATATTCATCAGGAGACTTCTTCACAATTGACTCCATTCAGAACCGCAAAGCCTGAGCACCCTGAGAAGTGCAGACTTGACATGTCAGCTGTTTTCCCCATGTGCTTGGGGCTTGCCCAAGCTGCTTCCCCCAGCGAGAGCCAGCCCCCAGGGCATGAAAAGCACTTTGTGGTACATTGAGGAGGACTCCCCAGCCGTCAAGAGTTCTCTGTCTGTGCCCAGCTGGGAGCCTTCTCTCTGCATATTCTCTCTGATCCCTGGTTCAGGAACTGGCACAAATGCGTGTTACATGGAGGACATGAGCAACATTGACCTGGTGGAGGGCGATGAGGGCAGGATGTGCATCAACACAGAGTGGGGGGCCTTCGGAGACGATGGGGCCCTGGAGGACATTCGCACCGAGTTCGACAGGGAGCTGGACCTCGGCTCTCTCAACCCGGGAAAGCAAATGTGAGTTCCATTCTGCTGTTATCTGGGCATTGGCATCAGGCAGGGCCCAATCACTCAGGTCCCCTGGCTGCCTGGAAGGCTCTCCAGCTGTGACTAGCTATCCATCACAACTTTCTTTCTTTTCTTTTTTTTTTGAGATGGAGTCTCACTCTCTAGCCCAGGCTGGAGTGCAGTGGCCCGATCTTGGCTCACTGCAGCCTCCACCTTCCAGGCTCAAGCAATCCTCCCACCTCAGTGTCCAGAGGAGTTGGGACTACAGGCACGCGCCACCATGCCTGGCTGATTTTTGTATTTTTTGTGGAGTTGGGGTTTTGCCATGTTGGCTAGGCTGGTTTTGCACTCCTGAGCTCAGGCAATCTTCCTGCCTCAGACTCCCAAAGCGCTGGGATTACAGGCGTGAGCCACCATGCCCGGCCCCGTTACAACAAATTTCTAAGGCATTGCTTGTATTTCAGTTTCATTTGACAAATGAGGAAATAGGAGCCAATGACATTGAAAGATTTCCCTAAGTCATAACCCTAATAACCCTAATTCTAATTCAGTCAGTATTTCTGGGTTACATATGTGCATAAAAGGCACTGAAGATAAGAGCACTCGGATGTATGGCCGCAGAACACACCTGGGCAGTGAGGAGAAGGCAGGCGCAGCCGAACTCCTCGTGTTCGCATGTCTGCCGGCCGCCTTGCTTTCTCGGAGGCCTCATCACTCAGCAGGTGGGGGCTCTGGCAGGACCTTCCCTCCATGTTTGCTGTCCATTTTTATTTTGATGCTCCAATTGTTTCAGATTTGGGCAAAGGAAGCCCCTGAAGCTGGCTCCTGTGTCCTTTTGACATGTTCCATCACTCTTTAAGTACTTCCTTATTTCCTGGCACTGTAAGATGTTCCCGGCTCATGTCACACTTTCCTAGCCCCAGCCCTGGAATCAATCATTTTGTCAAGACATGCGGGTGAATTTCAAGCACCTTCTAGGAGTGATTCAAACGCTAGAACTGCCCACCCAGGAAGCACATTCCTCTTTGGTGGCACCTCCTCCAGGCACATGCCCATGCTCTAGTGACCCAGAGCAGTCATGTGCCAAGGATGTGGCGTCCATTTTTTGAATTTTATCATCTTCACCCATTTCCATTTTACTTAAAATAAATTCTATTCTTTCCAGGCCTGGTGGCTCATGCCTGTAATCCCAGCACTTTGGGAGGCTGAGGTGGGAGGACTGCTTTAGTCCTGGAGTTTGAGACCAGCTTGGGCAACATAGTGAGACCAGTCTCTACAAAAATAAAAATTAAAAAAAAAATTAATCAGGTGTGATGACAGATGCCTGTAGTTCCAACCGCTCAGGAGACTGAGGTGGGAGGATCACTTGAGCCTGGGAAGGTCCAGGGTGCAGTGAGCTGTGATTGTACCATTGCACTCCAGCCTGGGCAACAGAGCAAGACCCTGTCTCAAAAAATATGTATATATATTATATTCCTTAACATCCACCCTAAATTTCTTTTGATTGTCTTCTTTTTTTTAATGTTCAAATACTTTTTTTTTTTTTTTTTTTTGAGATGGAGTCTCACTCTGTCGCCCAGGCTAGAGTGCTGTTGTGCAGTCTTGGCTCACTGCTACCTACCTCTGCCTTCTGGGTTCAAGCAATTCTCCTGCCTCAACCTCCTGAGTAGCTGGGATTACAGGCATGCACTATCACGCCTGGCTAATTTTTTTGTATTTTTAATAGAGACGGGGTTTCACCATATTGGCCAGGCTCGTCTTGAACTCTTGACCTTGTAATCCACCTGCCTTAGCCTCCCAAAGGGCTGGGATTACAGGCGTGAACCACTGCACCTGGCCTGTTCTGAGACTTTTTATAATGAACTATATAAGGTAGATTATGACAAGATTGTTCTTGATTTTGGGTCTTATTGTGTTTGGAAAATAAGCATTATATTTAGGCCTGGTGCAGTGGCTCACGCCTGTAATCATCTGTAATTCCAGGGATTCGGGAGGCCACAGCAGGAGAAACACTTGAGGCCAGGAGTTTAAGACGAGCCTGGGCAACATAATGAGACCCTGCCTCTACAAAAATAAAAACATTAGCCAGGTGTGGTGGTGCACACCTGTGGGAGGCTGAGGCAGGAGGATCACTTGAGGCCAGGAGTTGGAGGCTGTCGTGAGCTATGATTGCACCACTGCACTTTAGCCTGGGTGACAGAACGAGACCCTGTCTCTGATGATAATAATAATAATAATAATAATAATAATAATATTTAATAGTCTGCCCGGGTAACAATTAGGAATTGTTGGTGTGCAGACTTGGAGTAAAGCTGTAGGTAGCCATGGGGATCTTAAATCCACATTGTTGTAGAGCGTCTCTGGGGCTGTCCAAGCCCGTCTCACAGGCACAGAATCTTTCTCTCTTGGACAGAAGCTTGATGTAGGAGTGGGAAGCATCTGAGTGTGAAATTTGACTTGTCGCATTATGTTTGAGTGATTTTGGGAAAATACCCAAAGTCTATGAAATTGAGAGTCCCTATGCTCGATGTGAGAATGGTACACATGGCCAGGGTGATTTGAGACAAAAGTTCTTGCCATCCAGCACTTTGTGAGAGGGAGGGAATCTTAGCTCAGCCCTCTCCCATCTGCTCCTGTCTGCGGCAGTGGCTCCTGATCTTCAGGAAATGATGCAGCTTAATCAAACGGGCTGCGTCCACTGATCTGTTCACCAACATGCAGGTTTGAGAAGATGATCAGTGGCCTGTACCTGGGAGAGCTTGTCAGGCTTATCTTGCTGAAGATGGCCAAGGCTGGCCTCCTGTTCGGCGGTGAGAAATCTTCTGCTCTCCACACTAAGGGCAAGATTGAAACACGGCACGTGGCTGCCATGGAGAAGTAAGCAAGTCCCTCTGCCTTGGCTCCGTGGAGAGTTGGGATGGGAGGCCCAGGTGTGGGGTGCTCGGTGTGATAGGACAGCAGGAGGGACTAGATCCTCCTCCTTCACCAGGAGGATTTCAGATCTGGTCATGGCTTCAGAAGGGTTAGCAATGTCTGCCGTGACCCAGATGAGAGGTTCTTGTTGATTTCATCAAGAAGGACTCTGATGTCAGAGGGCCACCCTCTTCCCATGTTCTGTTGCCTTCTTCTTAAAGTGGTAACTTGTAACATTTTTAGGATCACAGATCCTTTTGAGAACTAGACCCTTAGCCCCGAAAATGTATATTCACAAAGTTTGCTTACAATATCAGGGCATCCTTGGACACTAAGCCCATGTGTGGAATCCAAGTCCAGAACTCCTGTGATAGCAGAGCCTTCTTGAGCTGCTCCCATCAGGAACTGGCTTTGAATGTGGTGATTTGAGGCCTTACACACAGGTCTCTCGCATGGGGAGCTGGCTGGTGAAGGCTGCAGGTGAAGGCGACTGGCTCCTGTGTGACTGCATTGCCATCCAGCACATCTGAGGGTCCTGCTTCTCAGGCTTAGTAACCCTGGTATTGCCTTGATTTTGTGATCAGTTTAAATTCTGAGCTCAGCCGTGTGGCACTGACCTACAGCATCTATGTCTATGCAGAACTAGGCAGGGACAGAATTTCTGTGAAAGTCAGCGTAGCACAGGGTGATTAAAAGTGTGGGTGCTAGAATCTAACTGCTGAGTTCAAATCTCGGCTCTAGCTAGCCCTTACTAGCTGTACAGCCATGGGCAAGTTACTCACCCTTTCTGCACTCACATCTCTCATCTGTACGATAGGGTAATGACGGTGCCTCCCACAGGATTTGTGTAAGCGTTGAAGGAGTTAATACGTGTAAAATCCTTAGACAAGTACTTGGCTCATGGTGACTGCTCAGTTAGTGGCAGCTGCTACTATCAATGTTGATATTGTTATTTTTATGTTATTACTATGGGCCTGTCTGTTAATTTTCACAATCCTGAGAGGTGGGGAAGCTTGTTCGCCCGGGAGGATACCAATGGGATGCAGAAGTGTGGTCTGCTCATTCCTGTCCCCTGGCCAGGTATAAAGAAGGCCTTGCCAATACAAGAGAGATCCTGGTGGACCTGGGCCTGGAGCCATCTGAGGCTGACTGCATTGCCGTCCAGCATGTCTGTACCATCGTCTCCTTCCGCTCGGCCAACCTCTGTGCAGCAGCCCTGGCGGCCATCCTGACACGCCTCCGGGAGAACAAGAAGGTGGAACGACTCCGGACCACGGTGGGCGTGGACGGCACCCTCTACAAGATACACCCTCAGTGAGTGCCGCCTGTCAGCCACGCCCCCACAAATGCATCTCCCTGGAGCAGGGCCCCAGTGTCTTCTGGACTATACTGCTTCTCTGGGGTCTGGAACCATCAGCCCCTCTTGTTGGTTCTGAGATTACAAGGGAAAGGGTGAATCCAGGGCCCACATTCATCTGGCTGGCTGGGTTGCTTTTGGGGATTACTCTTAAAGAAATATTCTGCTAAAGCCAGTTGCCTAATTAGGAATGCCGTCCATCCATGTATCTATGTCCTTCCATCCATCACCCGCCCATTCATCTCTCCATTCATTCTTCCATCTCGCCATTATTTACTAAACACCTACTGTGTGGTTAAGCCTGGGAAGTAAGATACACCTAATCATAGACAGGGAAAAATAGAGATGGCACAGGTTGCCAAGTTTATGGGAAGGGTCCTGGTAGGAAAACACAGGGAAATGGGAATTTTCCAAAAGGAAGGAGAATGAAAGCCCCTTTGGCTACCAGGGGTGAACTTGGAAGTCAAGTGGTTACACCCTGGAAAGAGCCAAGAAAGAAAATCTTTCCCTTTGGACAGAAATGATTCTGTCCAAAGAATCATTTCTTTGAATGAATCATTTCTTCTGAATCAGAAATGATTCAGCCAATACATTCTGCACAGACTGGTTGAAATGTTCGTTGACAGAATAGGCACTTCCCTGAGCCTCCCAAGTGCCTTCCACTGCCCCAGCTTCTTAGTCCCTCCGTCCTGTCACCCCCTCCCCTCCCTACCATCAGCAAATAAAGGGCTGAGCCCCGGACCTGCAGGGCCCTCTGGGACCAGGTCACTGCTGCCCCTGGGTCTTGCCTGAGCCTGGCCTTTATGATTGCTCAATGTTTTGCCATCATCCCTGCTTCAGGTACCCAAAACGCCTGCACAAGGTGGTGAGGAAACTGGTCCCGAGCTGTGATGTCCGATTCCTCCTGTCAGAGAGTGGCAGCACCAAGGGGGCCGCCATGGTGACTGCGGTGGCCTCCCGCGTGCAGGCCCAGCGGAAGCAGATCGACAAGGTGCTGGCTTTGTTCCGGCTGACCCGAGAGCAGCTCGTGGACGTGCAGGCCAAGATGCGGGCTGAGCTGGAGTATGGGCTGAAGAAGAAGAGCCACGGGCTGGCCACGGTCAGAATGCTGCCCACCTACGTCTGCGGGCTGCCGGACGGCACAGGTGGGCCAGCACAGCCTCCCTCTCTGAACAACCATCCAGGGCTCCCGTCAAAACTCCTCAAAGCCAGTGAGGTTCTTGGTTTTTAGAGACTTAGGTTCACGTCTCTAATGGAGGGCAGGAGTAGGTAGAAGGCTAGTATTCTTTCTACATCTGTTGGCCTTGGTTAACCCAAGGCATTTGCAGTAAAAAACAAAACAAACAAACAAACAAAAAACACAAAAAACCTACATTAGGTTATGTGTGCGCACTTACGTGTGTGTAGATGAGAACATGAGTGCACCCCCGACCCCCAGATCCTGACCCCATGGACTTTGTTTTTGATGCCTGGGATTGCCTGGGCTTGTCTCCTGCTGCTTCTCTGGCTCTGTTCTCTTCTGTGGCTTGGCTGGCTTCCCTTTCCCTCTCATCACTTCTGCCCCCAACTTCTCCAACCCTTGATCCTTCTGGTCCTCGGTGCTCAGCCAAAAGAAGCCACTAAGTAGTGAAGTCAGTTCTTCAGACAAATTATTTTACCTCTTTGAATCTCACGAGACTCTTCCAGAAATAATGACCTTAGTAAAATGCTTTACATCTTATAATTTGCTTTTGAACCTTTTATTTCATTTCATCCCCACAACCTCTTGGAATATTGCCAAAGAGGGAATGGTTCCCATTTTATGGATGCCATAACTGACTCTTACGGAGGCAAGATGAGCTACTCAAGGTCCAACAGCTGTACTTAGGATCTCTTAACTGAGAGCAGTAAAAGACACTGTTTTATTTTTATTTTTATTTTTATTTTGAGAAGGAGTCTCACTCTGTCACTTAGGCTGGAGTGCAGTGGCATAATTTTGGCTCACTGCAAGCTTCGCCTCCCGGGTTCACACCATTCTCCTGCCTCAGCCTCCCGAGTAGCTGAGACTACAGGTGCCTGCCGCCACGCCCAGCTAATTTTTTGTATTTTTAGTAGAGATGGGGTTTCACTGTGTTAGCCAGGATGGTCTCGGTCTCCTGACCTCTTGATCCGCCCGCCTCGGACTTCCAAAGTGCTGGGATTATAGGCGTGAGCCACTGTGCCCAGCCAGAGGCCTCTTGGATATCTGAATCATGCACGTCCTTGACTGGATGCCCTGCACCGTTCCTTGTGGCTCCAGAGAAAGCTGTCAGTCAGTGAAGCTGAAAGAGCCTTCAGAGGTTCAGTCTCATTTTGCAGATGTGGAAGGAAAGGACCTTGCCTCTCTTGCTCAAGAAAAAAAGCCATTTCTCAGAAGCCCCAGGTCCCTTGACTCCAGGCCAGGCCTCTTTTCACAGCACTTCACTGGTGATAGTGTAGGTGGTGCCTGGGCATTTGCCACAGAAGTGGAGGCCAAGGAAAGCAGCCTGGCCTCACGCAGGCTGAAGATGCCTGCCCAGGGCCCGGGCACTGTGCACGGTGGCCCACACGACTCTCTGGTCTGTGAGGCCCAGAAGTGCAGGCCCTGGGTCTGCTCTGCTCCAGCGTCTCCTCTTCCTCCCAATGCCCCAACACGAGTCCCTGTCATGGAATGCAGCCGCTGCTTTCTCCATCACAGAGAAAGGAAAGTTTCTCGCCCTTGATCTTGGGGGAACCAACTTCCGGGTCCTCCTGGTGAAGATCAGAAGTGGACGGAGGTCAGTGCGAATGTACAACAAGATCTTCGCCATCCCCCTGGAGATCATGCAGGGCACTGGTGAAGAGGTAAGTGCCAGGCAAGGCCTTTGGGCTCCGAGGTGCCAGCCTGCCACCCTGCATCGATGTCCGCCCGGTGTGAATGCCGCTGTCTCTCTCTCTGCAGCTCTTTGACCACATTGTGCAGTGCATCGCCGACTTCCTGGACTACATGGGCCTCAAGGGAGCCTCCCTACCTTTGGGCTTCACGTTCTCATTTCCCTGCAGGCAGATGAGCATTGACAAGGTAAGACAGCCCCACCAGACTCACAGCCAGCCCAGTGGGCTTCCTTCCTCTACTGGGGCCATCTCCAGCTGACTCCCAGCCAGCCTTCATTTTTACAGGGATCTTGGGTTCGGGGCAGCTGGGAACACATGATAGAGAATTTCAACAATTTAATTTTTAATTAATTTATCACGATTTTTTAGATTGACTATTCACAAGAGAATTTAGAGTAGTATACAGTAAAGGGACACATACATAATATTCCTACTAAAAGAGAGGTCGAATCATACTATGGAGAGAGGGAGGAAGAGGTAATGACCAGTGAAGGCCGGTTATAACAATTGGGCAATAATTCGATCCATATCTTTCTGGACAGTCATGTAAACACGGAATTACAATGGGTTTTTATTGTCTGATGAAAGAAAGCTTGCCAGCACATCACAAGAATTGCATTTCTTCCCTCCTTTCCTTTCCTTTCCTTTCCTTTCCTTTCCTTTCCTTTTTCCTTTCCTTTCCTTTCCTTTCCTTTTTCCTTTCCTTTCCTTTCTCCTTTCCTTTCCTTTCCTTTCCTTTCCTTTCCTTTCCTTTCCTTTCCTTTCCTTTCCTTTCCTTTCCTTTCTTTCCTTTCCTTTCCTTTCCTTTCTTTCCTTTCCTTCTTTCTTTCTTTCAAGACAGAGTTGCACTCTTGTCACCCAGGCTGGAGTGCAATGGCATGATCTCAGCTCACTGCAACCTCTGCCTCCTGGGTTCAAGCGATTCTCCTGCCTCAGCTTCCCAAGGTAGCTGGGATTACAGGCACCTGCCACTACCACCAGCTAACTTTTGCATTTTTAGTAGAGACGGGATTTCGCCATGTTGGCCAGGCTAGTCTTGAACTCCTGACCTCAGGTAATTCACCCACCTCAGCCTCTCAAAGTGCTGGGATTACAGGCTTGAGTCACTGTGTCTGGCAATAAATTCATTTATTTTCTAATATTAGTATCTCAGAAGCAATTGATCACATGGCCACTTTAGCCGACACTGAAGAACATCATAGTTTATCATTTTAATCGATAATTCATAACGATAATTCATAAATATGGGAACATTTATCACAAAGTCTTTCTTGTAATTCTAGGGCAAAAACACCCAGGGTTGTCCAGGTGTGGTGGCTCATCTCTGTAATCCTAGCATTTTAGGAGGTTGACATGGAAGAATTGCTTAAGGCCAGGAGTTCAAGACCAGCCTGGGCAACATAGTGAGACCCCGTCACTTAAAAAACAAACAAACAGACCAGGAGCAGTGGCTCACACCTGTAACCCCACCACTTTGGGAGGCCGAGGCAGGTGGATCACGAGGTCAGGAGATGGAGACCATCTTGGCTAACACGGTGAAACCCCGTCTCTACTAAAAATACAAAAAAAATTAGCCGGGTGTGGTAGCGTGCACCTGTAGTCCCAGCTACTTGGGAGGCTGAGGCAGGAGAATGGCGTGAACCAGGGAGGCGGAGCTTGCAGTGAGCCGAGATCGCACCACTGCACTCCATCCAGCCTGGGTGACAGAGCAAGACTCCGTCTCAAAAACAAAACAAAGCAAAACAAAACAAACCATAGCCAGGCATGGTGGCACGTGCCTGTGGTCCCAGTTACTCGAGAGGATGAGGTGGGAGGATCACTTGAGCCCAGGAGATTGAGGTTCCAGTGAGCTATGATCACACCACTGCACTCCAGTTTGGGCAACAGAGACTCCATCTCTATCAAAAACAAAAACAAAAACATACACAACAAGCAGGCCAAGTAGAGAGGCTCATGTCTGTAATCCTAGCACCGTGGGAGGCCAAGGTGGGAGGATCACTTGAGTTCAGGAGTTTGAGACCAGCCTAGGCGATATAGTAAGACCCCACCTCTAAATGTGTGTGTTTGTGTGTGTGTGGTGTGTGTGCGTGTCTGTGTGTAAAAACAAAAAATCACCCAGGCTTAACTTTATGTGTAATGAATAAAGGTTTTTTTCATTAATAAAGGGAAGCTAAGACTCAGATAGGTCAGCAATATGTGTTTTTTGCATGGTTTTTCTGGTAAACTAGCTTGACCAAGAGGTAGAGCTTAGAAGTGGGGACTAGACACTGGGCTGAGCTCTTAGACTCCGCAGAGCTCCAGTGGGTCATGGGGTGTCGGCCTGGTGTTGACGGTGGGCGAGTGAGGCTGGGGCAGAGCTGTCTGTTCTGCAGATGGAGAGAGACAGTTTGCAGCCTCTGCCAGTGCTCACACAGAAAACCTCCGGGCAAGGACATGTCCTTCTTCAGGGGCGTGGGAGCAGGCCCAGATGTGGCTACACAGAGAAGCCCAGTGTCCTTCCTCAGGTCAGGAAACACAGTGGTCAAGAGCACAGACTCTGGGGTCGTGGGCTCCTGTTTTGCAGCCCTGTCTCTACTGTTCCCATCTGAATAACCTTGAGCAGATTATTTAACTTCTCTGAGGCATGGTTTCCCCGTTGGTGAAAATGGAGGAATACGGTGAGGACTAAATGAGCTGGTGTGTGTAAAATGCATAGCATGGTGTCCGGCACGTAGCAGGCACTCAAATCCTAGTATCATCCTTCACTCTCGAGGCAGCATAGGATTGAAATTCAGCCTGGAAAAGGCCGAGAGGAATCCGGTGCTGGTAATGGTGGTGAGGGAGTGCGCGCTGTCACCAGGGCCTGACATCGTGGCGGTGAATTCTCTGCAACCCCTGGCCTCCACTTCACAGACAGACTCACCAGCTTGTGGAGAGGAGCTCTCTGTCTTTCTGATAGACTCTCATCAGCCCAGCTTCCAAGACTGGCATAAAGCAGCATACGGCTTCCTAAATGTATGGGAGAACTCTGGTCAGCTCAGCAGGTCAACCAGAGAGCTCAGGACAACAATAAGGGTAGCATCAAAGACGTACTAAGATTTTGTCCAGGGCCAGGAGCAGTGGCTCACTCCTGTAATCCCAGCACTTTGGGAGGCTGAGGCGGGCAGATCACTTGAGGTTAGGAGTTCGAGACCAGCCTGGCCAGCATGGTGAAACCCCATCTCTACTAAAAATACAAAAATTAGCTGGGCGTGGTGGCGGGTGCCTGTTATCTCAGCTATTTGGGTGGCTGAGGCAGGAGAATCGCTAGCACTCAGGAGGTGGAGGTTGCAGTGAGCCGAGATTACACCACTGCACTCCAGCCTGGGTGACAGAGAAGACGCAGTCTCAAAAAAAGAAAAAAAAAGTTTTTTATTTTTGTACCATTTTCTTATTGTGATAAAATATACATAACATAAATTTCCCACTGTAACTATTTTTTTAAATACACACTTCTGTGGCATGAAGTACATTCACATTTTTGTGCAGCCATCACCACCATCCATCTCTTAAACTTTTTCTTTTCCATCTGAATTTCTGTACCCGTTAAGCACTGATTCCCTCATCCCCCTTCCCCCACCCTTGGCTTCTCTGCTTATTGGCTGTGTGACCTTGGGCAAGTTCTTTAATCTCCCTGTTCCTTGGTTTCCTCATCGGAAAATGATCACAAAAATAGAACTCGTTTTATAGGTGTGTTTCGTGGTTTTATTTTCATGCAATTATATTCAAGGAATATTTTGCTCAGTGAAGGAATGTGGCAGATCCATATAAATGGCCTGGAAGGGTCTGGAAGATACGTTCTTGAATTAGAAAAAGATATTGGAGTAGTTCACACACAGTGTGAATTTATTTACTTAAAAATATGTATAACTTCACCCCTGAAAGAAGAAATGGGGGGAAAAAGAAAAAATGTCCTAATGAGTGGAAAGGAAAAGCTATGGAAGGATTAATATCTGACTAATGGCAGAGGTTACCTCTCAGATTGGGAGGATGGGCATTGAAGGGAACTCTATTCTTGTCAGTAACATTTTAATTTTTTACACTACTAATGCATTCCTGCATTGCTGCTGCCATTAAAAATTAATACACCATCCGGGAGGGTGCCGTGTGCAGCTGTCTGCGGTCCTGACTGGGCGCCAGGACACAGCTACTGCTCCTGACTCAGGACACTGGGCCTTTGGGCCTCTCTCCCAGCAGCTCTGAAGGTGTCGTGAAGACACAGTGAAGAGGGAGGGGAGACCCATGGGCAGCTAGAAGCAAAGACACCCATGGCTGGGGAGAAAAAAAGAGAGACATCAAAAAACAGATTAGTTTTGTGTAACTGCAATTAATAAGAGAGGTTTCCCAGTTGGGAGTGTCTCTCTAATGTTGTACACATACCAACCAGGAAAGGAGCCAGCCAGGGGCCCAGTTTCCCAAGAACTATGGAGGGAAGGAGGGAGACTGGGGTTTGTGGGCTAACGGCCTCAGGGTGAGGTGGCATCCAGTCACGGGGCTGACAGTGCTGCCATCAGATTTTCTGACTGCCTTTTCTGTCCCAGGGCTTCTCCTGGTCTAGACACCCCAGTTTTGCCTGCCTTCACCCCACCCTGGCTTTCTAGGTGATGGAGTCCGGGTCTAGAGTAACTCCTGCCTCAGGCTAACAATATAACTTTGGGCTTCCTTTTGAGAATTAAAAATACTACTTTCAGGCCAGGCACATTGTATCACCCCTGTAATCCTAGCACTTTGGGAGGCTGAGGCTGGAGGATCACTTGAGGTCAGGAGTTTGAGACCAACCTGGCCATCATGGTGAAACATCATCTTTACTAAAAATACAAAAATTAGCCAGGCGTGGTGGTGCATGCCTGTAGTCCCAGCTACTCGGGAGGCTGAGGCAGGAGAATCACTTGAACCCAGGAGGCAGAGGTTGCAGTGAGTTGAGATCATGCCATTACACTCCAGCCTGGGCAACAGAGTGAGAGTTTGTCTTAAAAAACAAACAAACAAACAAACAAAGAACCACTTTCTCAGTATTATAAAAATCATATATGTTACTTTAAGAAAAATTAGAAAATACAGACAAACAAAAAGGAGAGAGGAAAAGTGAGGCATAATTTTGTAAACAGAAAGAACCACTGTTAACCCTTTTGGTGTATATATTATTCCAGTCCTTTCTCCAGGTGTGAGTGTATGTGTGTATGAGTGTAATTTTACAAATAAAAATAGAATAATTCACTATCTGTATTTGTTTGATGTGCTTTCACTTAACAGTGTGTGGACAACATCTTTCTCTCACATCCAATATTCTCATACAGTGTGATTCTTTATGAGTGTATACCATGTCCCATATTGAGGTACAGGACGATAGATCCATACTGTTGGAGTTGTAGGATGCCTCTAGTTTTTCACTGTGAAACATACTTTGATAAACATTTGGTAGCTTTGCCTTTGATCACATCGTAATCTGTTCTTGACTAAGTTAGAAGTAGGATCACAGCCAGACATGGTGGCTCATGCCTGTAATTTCAGCATTTTGGGAGGCCAAGGCAGGTGGATTGCTTGAGGTCAGGAGTTTGAGACCAGCCTGGCTAACATGGTGAAGCCCCATCTCTACTAAAAAATACAAAAATCAGCTGGGCGTGGTGGTGCATGCCTGTAATCCCAGCTACTCGGGAGGCTGAGGCAGGAGAATCGCTTGAACCCGGGAGGTGGAGGTTGTAGTGAGCCGAGATTGCGCCATTGCACTCCAGCCTGGGCAACAAGAGTGAAACTCCATCTCCAAAAAAAAAAAAAAAAAAAAAGAAAGGAAAACAAAAAAAAAGAAGTAGGATCACTGTGATCCTAGGCCTTTATTCTGTGTAATCATGGCCAGGGAACATGATTTGACCCTTAACGAGTATGAATTGCTGCACTGCTTCCACTCAGTGGTAGGCCTTGCCTGAGTGTGGTGCTCTGTGATGCTGCTGTGCCCAGGGTTAGGGCTGTGGAGAGGGAGGCAGAGGCAAAAGCACATGTACTTGACAAGCAGCCAACTATAGTGCCTTGCATCTGTTGGATGTTGAGGTTGTGCAGTAGTCCTAGCAAACTATTGCTCAAATGAATTTCCCCTCCTTTCTTTCAGGGAACACTCATAGGGTGGACCAAAGGTTTCAAGGCCACTGACTGCGAAGGGGAGGACGTGGTGGACATGCTCAGGGAAGCCATCAAGAGGAGAAACGTAGGATGTGGTGTTGAGGCTCATGCCTGCTCTTGCCGCCTTCCCCAGGCCCCTGTGCTCTGCCATCCTCTGCCCAGTTCCTGTGACTCTGGTCTCTGCTGCCTCCTAAGCCTGTTTGGCACATTCAACTCATAGTAGAGCTGGGTTTTTGTTTGTTTGTTTGTTTTGTTTTTTAGGAGTTTGACCTGGACATCGTTGCAGTTGTGAATGATACAGTGGGGACCATGATGACCTGTGGCTATGAAGATCCTAATTGTGAGATTGGCCTGATTGCAGGTAAGTGGTCAGGCATGGCCCATTGGCCTAATCCCACTGGATCCGTTGACGGTTCCCTTTTAACAATGTGAGAGGGTGGGCATTGTCCCGTTATACAGAGGCTCTGCCCAAGGCAGAGATGAAGTTACAATTGCGATTCCAGGTCACCAAGTTCTTTATCCATTAAGAGTCCTAAGCCAAGGTCATCCTTTCTATTGAGGAAGGATAATGACACGGGAAGAAGAGATTTTTAAATTAGGGCCTTGGAGCCGATTGTGATGGGGGGAAGGAGACTACAGTTGGATCCTCTTGACCTGGGGCTGAGGGAGCTATTGTAGATTTTCACTCTGGCTCCAACATGCACCTCTTCTGTTCTCTGAATTCTTCTGCTTCTCAGGATGCACAGGAAGGAGAGGAGCCGGGAAGAAACTTAGAAGAGGGGAAAGGAGTGGCCTGATACAGGGATTTTAGGGGTCTTTGGGAGAAGTCTGGCAGTGAGTAAGGCTGAGGGTAGATTCTAGGGGGATGCTGTCTCTACCAGGGGTAGAATGGGTAGGATTGGAACAGGTGGAGATGGGGATGAAAGGCATTCCAGGTGACAGGCACAGACTAAGTAATGATAGAACCTAGAAAAGTTGTTCCATTTGGTCATCTGGGCTTTCTGGATATAAGCAGCAGGTGGAACAAGGAGGTGGGGATGTACTGAGCTATCTCCCATGCCAGGTGAGAGGTTTCCTCTCACTCTAACTCTTACCTGCTTTGTGAGCTTGGGCAGGTGGCTTATTCTGTCTGACTTGAGTTTCTTCATCTGTGGGAGGGATTGGGCTAGATATAGGAGGGCAAAGAGGTGAGGCCTGTTGATTGACTAAAATACTTGCCTGGACTGCTGTGCTGAGAATAGTTCTGAGGCCAAGTCATGGGCAAGGAAGAAGAGGGTGGCTAACAGATGCCAAGCATTTGTTTATCCAAGACTAGATGATTCCTCATGGTCCCTTCCAGCTCTGACTGCTAATTTTACGACTGCTTGGAAGCTTTGTGTGCCTATGGCTTAACAGTAATGATGATAATGATGATGAAGTCGGCAGCTACCATTTATTGAATGCTTACTATGGAAGGAAACTTAAAAATATCACTTCATAACAAACCCATAAGGCGGGTATTATTTCCTTCTCAGAAATGAAGAAACTGAGCCTGTGAAAGATGAGATGCTTGCCCAAGGTTAGCCAGCTATGACTGTAAAGCTGGAATCACATCCAGTCGTATCTGACTCCAAGCCTAAATTCTTATTTGCTGCACTCTGCTGCCTTTCTAAAACCTGGTGGTGTCTTTGAAGACTAATTCCTTCACAATTCCTTCTAGGAACAGGCAGCAACATGTGCTACATGGAGGACATGAGGAACATCGAGATGGTGGAGGGGGATGAAGGGAAGATGTGCATCAACACAGAGTGGGGAGGATTTGGAGACAATGGCTGCATAGATGACATCCGGACCCGATATGACATGGAGGTGGACGAGGGGTCCTTGAATCCTGGCAAGCAGAGGTGAAGAGGGTGGTTGTGTGCATTTATATGGGTTGTGTAGTGAGCAACACTATGAGACCTAAGGGGGTACCATAGACAGCATAGCTTTGTGTGCTTATTACAGCTGTCGAATGTCAGTGAAATACCTATTGGAACAAAAGAAAAATATTATGACAAGTTTGCAACAGGTAAAAGGGAAAAGTCCCCTTTTTCTAATTACCATAAGGCCCCATAAGGTCTAGTGGTGGTTCTGGAAGTGAGGCAGAGGCTGCCAGCATGTTCATTCACCAAGGGCATGGTGACTCAGTGACCCCTCTTGTGATGGGCTTTTAGAAAGTCTCTTTCAGAAGCCAACATCTTCAGGCCTTCAAGAGCTGGCTACTAAGTTGGTGACCTTCTCTGGGAGTGGGGAAGTGGCCACCTGTGATGGATGAGAGTGCTGGTTCTTGACCATGATGTCATGTCCTATCATGGGTCACAATCACTTGTGAGGTGTATTCCAATGACTAACCACATGAAAAATACTGAAAAGAATGAATGGCTTAAAAAATAAATTAGAGTAGATTTCACTTGCATCCTGTTATTATGAGAGAAAAGGATAGCAGAGATAGAGCTGGCAAGTGATATTAGTCCATTCTCCCGTTGCTATAAAGAACTACCTGAGACTGGGTAATTTATGGAGAAAAGAGGTTTAATTGGCTCACAGTTCCACAGGCTGTACAGGAAGCATGGCTGGGGAGGCCTCAGGAAACTTACTATAATGGCAGACCATGAAGGGGAAGCAGGCACGTCTTACATGGCTGGAGAAAGAGGAAGAAAGAGTGAAGGGGGAGGTGTTACACACTATTAAAACAACCAGATCTTGTGAGAACCCACTCACTATCACCAGAACAACAGGGGGGCAATCCGCCCCCATGATCCAGTCACCTCCCAGCAGGCCCCTCCTCCAATACTGGGGATTGCAATTCAACTTGAGATTTTGGTGGGGACATAAATCCAAACAATATCACATGCTAAAACTTGATTATTAACCCAGGCCCATCCCCTAGAAGAGGAGTTGGCACACGTATTCTGTAAAAGAACAGATAGTAAATGTTTTAGGGTTTGCAGGCCATATGGTCTTTATCAAAACTAAGCTCAATGTCTTAATATAGAAAATAATGGGAAACATAGATTTATTGTTAGGGGTGCTATCCAAGTTGAGAGCTTGAGCAGATGGGAAATGTGAGGGGATGCCTAGGCCATGGACACCTTGGGAACTGTTGAACTGAGAACGTTTTCTAAGAAGAGGCTCAGAAAAGACCGAGACTGGCCCTGCTGGTTTCTCTCCCCTTTGGGACCAATCTTGTAACTGGAAGGCAGGTGAGTTGTGGTAAGCCCAGCTGAAGCAGGGATTGCTCCAAAAAGAAGGGACCTTTCCTCTGAATCCTGAGTTGGGGCATCTGAGTATCATGGCTCTTCCCAAGGGGCAGTTCATTCTAATTAGTGTTGTGTCTGCAGCCACTGAAGGCTCACATTTTTGGACTGAGGTTTTAAGGGGCAGCACCTTTGAACTTGTCTTGAAATCACCATTGTTTGTTTGTTCTGGTGTTAATCCCTTAGACTGATGAGGTCTTGAGCAGTGAAGAGAACCCAAGCCCAGCACATAAATGCTTTCTATTTGACTCTGCAAGCAGTGGGAGTCTGCCTCTGTGTCACTGTTGTTAATGATGATGTGTATCACCATTACACAGCCTGTGCAGAGTGCCTGGTCAGTACGAGGCCCCTTTTCTCTCTTGCTCTCTTGGCCCTCATGGAGCTCACAGCCCAATAGAAAGGAGGAAGGGAATTAATGCTTTTGAGCACCCCTGGTGCATGCAGACAGTTTCAATGTGTTAACTCACAGAGCAGAATCTCCAGTGGAACAGATTTGTAACACAAAGCCAATGAGCATTGGCTTTGGGGCCAAGACCAGGGACTAACTTTTGCTTAGCGCCCATGCGTGGTTCCAAAGCCTGGCCTTCTCACATCATGTGGTCTTCTGCATTGCATGTCTGCCCCAACCTTATCCCTCTTCACCAAACAGATACGAGAAAATGACCAGTGGGATGTACTTGGGGGAGATTGTGCGGCAGATCCTGATCGACCTGACCAAGCAGGGTCTCCTCTTCAGAGGGCAGATTTCAGAGCGTCTCCGGACCAGGGGCATCTTCGAAACCAAGTTCCTGTCCCAGATTGAAAGGTGACCTGTGATCAAGTTCATCATGAGGCTCTGACTGGCGTATACTGTCACTGCACTGGGGTTGGGCCAATTTGAGGTTTAAAAAGAAAAACAGAAAGGCCCTAGCTGGACAAGGGATTGCCTCCTGGGGCTGCTCTTCTCTTTCCAACTGATTCAGGATCACAGCCTCGAGGACCATGTGTATAGCACTCTGGGGCCTGCAGCCCGCCTGGGCCTCAGAATGTTTAGCAGAAATGACTAAGTCCTCCACCAAGCTTCCTAAATAGTTACACAGGAGTTAGGTTAAGGCTAAAAAATAATCCTCTTTTGTTCCTGAAAATATCAACCACATGCTCAACTACAGCTATTTTGATTTTTGCATATTATATTTCCTTTTTAAGGTTTTTTTTTTTTTTTTTTTTTTTTTGGTGACAGGGCTCACTCTGTCACTGAGGCTGGAGTGCAGTGGTGCGATTGCAGCTCATTATAGCCTCTATCTCCAGGGCTCAGGTAATCCTCCCACCTCAGCCTCCTGAGTAGCTGGGACCACAGGTGCACACTACAATGCCCAGCTAATACTTGTATTTTTTGTAGAGATGGGGTTTCCCCATGTTGCCCAGGCTGGTCTCGAACTCCTGACCTCAAGCAATCTGCTCACCTCAGCCTCCCAAAGTGCTAGGATTACAGGTGTGAGCCAGTGCGCCCAGCTCCTTTTAAGTTCTTGAATGCATGCAAACATTTTTCATAATCATAATCATTACATTTATCACTCTGTGTATTGTGTTTTCAGTGTTTGTTCATGAAAATTTTCATTTAAAATTCTGGTTTTTGTTTTTTTAATTATTTTGAGACAAAGTTTCACTTTTGTTGCCTAGGCTGGAGTGCAATGGTGTGATCTCGGCTCACTGCAACCTCTGCCTCCTGGGTTCAAGCGATTCTCCTGCCTCAGCCTCAGCTGGGATAACAGACCTGTGCCACCCGGCCCAGATAATTTTTTGTATTATTTTAGTAGAGATTGGGTTTCACCACGTTGGTCAGGCTGGTCTTGAACTCCTGACCTCAGGTGATCCACCTGCCTTGGCCTCCCAAAGTGTTGGGATTACAGGTGTGAGCCACCATGCCCGGCTATTTTGTTTTTTATTATACAAAGTCTTAAGCATATACAAAAGTGGAAAGAGAGGTAAAGTGAGCTCAATATTTCCATCACCACTTTCAACAATAATAAACTTATGGCCAAACTGGGCTCATCTATACAGTCCTGCTGTCCCCATCCCCAGGCTGGGTTAATTTGAAACAAACCCCACATCTTACATCAGTTCATCTGTAAATATGTCATAATGTATTCTGAAATATAAGGGTTCTTAATAAAACATAACTACAGTACCATTATCACACTTAAAAATCTAATGATAAACCTCAGTCTCACAAAATGTGCTGTTAGTGTTCTTATTTCCTGAATTGCCAAAAATTAATGGTTTTTACAGTTCTTTTGTTTGCATCAGTATCCAGACAAAGTTTACACACTGCATTTAGTTAATATGTTTAAATAATCTCTTTTAATCTATGGGTTTCCTCTCCCTGTCTTGCTTTCCCTTGCCATGTATTTGTTGAAAAAACTGTTGTCTTATCCTATGAGTTTCCTGTATTCTAGATTTTGTGGATTGCAGCATTTAGCATTTTCCTCTGTCTTCTTGTATTTCCCAAAAACACTTAGTTTAGACCCAGGTGCTTAGTTAGATTCAGTAGTTAATTTTGGACAAGAATATTTCTTAGGTGGCATTGAGTTGTCTGTCTGTCTCTCTTTCTTTTAGGATGTTATCAGTCATTGATGCATATTGCCTGGATCTATTATTTCACTAGACATCGTAAATGGTGATGATTCCTGCAGTTATTAGCTGGAATACTTCTAGAAAGAGGAACTTTCCCCTATCAACTCTTTGGTGTAATTATCACTTCGAATGGCTGCATATTATACTATGTTACTGTACTATAATTTACTAAACTTTCCCTTTAGTATAGGATGTCTAGTTTATAATTTATAAATTCCTGTTATTCTGAGTAATCGTAGTTGTTCTTTTAGTACACATAGTCATTTGAATATTGTAAATCATTTCGTCAGTAGTAGAAACATTTGGTTAAAAGAGTATTTTGCCGTGGGTGCAGTATTTTTTTTTTTAAAAAGTAGTTTCAATTTCCATCACCACCAGTTATGTACAAATATGTCAGTTTCACTGCTTTTTGTGCTAGCACTGGATGTTATCTGATGCTTTGTTTTTGGATTTTATCTCCATTTGGGTTCATTCATTTAATTCTCCTGGTCTTTATGGTCAGATGCCCACAAGTGAAAAATCACTTTCCAGTGGGGAAAAAAAGAAAACACATTATACATGAAAGTGGTGTACGTAATGAGGTAAATCAGATGGGCTGTTTAAGGGGCGTTCTTATTGTTTAAGGAGAGGATGGTGGAATCAATAACAGCAGCAGCGATTATATATTTTTGGGGTGTTAACTAGCAAGTGCTCAGCATCCTTCTCCTGTCTAGTCTTCACCCCATCCAATCTGAACAGATGGGTTAAAAATCATCATGTTTGGTGACCAAAGGGATCCTATTTTGCTGTGTAAAACAGCTTCTCTCTCATGAGCAATAGATAAGCAAGTTTACTTATCTTTGCCTTGCTTTTCTTTTTTCCGTAATAAAAGGAAAGTTGTTCCTAGACAAGCGCAAAGTGGTAACACTCTTATACCCCCAGAATTATTTGCTTCTGCTGCACAAGAAGTGTCTGTTTTGAATGTTTTGATTTCTACAGGTTGTTGTTTTGTTTTTTTGTTTTCTGAGACAGGGCCTCACTCTGTTGCCTGGGCTGGAGGGCAGTGGCGCAATCACAGCTCAGTGCATCCTCAACCTCCCGAGTTCAAGTGATCCTCCCACCTCAGCTGCCACCACTGCTTCTCTCCCCTGCTCCCACCCACTGTCAAGTAGCTGGGACTACAGGCACACACCGCTACGCCTAGCTAATTTTTGTGTTTTTTGTAGAGATGGGGTTTCACCATGTTGCCCAGATTGGTCTTGAATTCCTGGGCTCAAGCCATCCACCTGCCTAGACCTCCCAAAGTGGTAGGATTACAGGCATGAGTCACCATGCCCAGCCAGGTTTTGTTTTTTAAAACCTTCCTGGAATAAAAAGAAAATTATCCACCTAGTGCCAATGGGAATTGGTAGGTGCCGTGCTAACTGCAGCCCATTTCAAAGCAGTTTGTCAAATGGATGGGACAGTGTTCTCAGGGGGAAGGTCCCTGAATTTACAGTCTTAGAGCTTGAGTTTTAAGATTTATCCCCACTACTTAACCTGTTTATGCTGCATGAGCTGAGGCAGGTTGTTTCACCTCTTTGAATTCCAGTTTCCTGCTTCATAACAGAAATTATTGCCCTGTTGCTTAACTCCCAGGATTGCTCTGAGGATCAGGAAGGGAATGTACTTGAACTAAGTAAGCTGTGAAAGGCTGGACCCAGGAAGGAATTGCAGGCTTTCTCTTTAGACACACCAGTTAAAAAACCTTTTTTTCTTACTATACAAATGTTATTCATTCATTTTAGAGAATCTAAAAAATACAGATAAGCAAAAGAAGAAAAATAAAGATTAAGCTAGGTGTGGTGGCTCACGCCTGTAATCCCAGCACTTTGGGAGGCCAAGGCAGGCAGATCACCTGAGGTCAGGAGTTCAAGACCAGGCTGGCCAACATGGTGAAACTCTGTCTGTACTAAAAATACAAATATTAGCTGGGCATGGTGGTGGGGCTATAATCCCAGCTACTTGGGAAGCTGAGGCAGGAGAATCACTTGAACCCAGGAGGCGTAGGTTGCGGTGAGCTGAGATCATTGCACTCCAGCCTGGGCAACAAGAGCGAAATTCAGTCTCAAAAAAAAAAAAAAAAAAAAAAAAAAAAAAAGGAATTACCTGTAATCCTCCCAATGTCTGAATAGATTTCCTTATATGTATGTGGGGGTGTGTGTGTCTTTTTTTTTTTTTTTTGAGGCGGAGTCTCACTCTGTCTCCTGGGCTGGAGTGCAGTGGCTGGATCTCAGCTCACTGCAAGCTCCGCCTCCCAGGTTCACGCCATTCTCCTGCCTCAGCCTCCCGAGTAGTTGGGATTACAGGCGCCTGCCAACTCACCCGGCTAGTTTTTTGTATTTTTAGTAGAGACGGGGGTTCACCGTGTTAGCCAGGATGGTCTCGATCTCCTGACCTCGTGATCCACCCGTCTCGGCCTCCCAAAGTGCTGGGATTACAGGCTTGAGCCACTGCGCCCGGCCGTGTATCTTTTTTTATCTTGGCAAGGGCAAACATTAAAATAAAAAACCAACATTATACCGTGCATAGTATTTTATAATCCATTTTTTCACTATGTCATTATGTCATGAAGATTTTCCATGGCATCATCTTTTTTTGTTTGTTTTAGAGATGGGGTCTTGGGGTCTTGTTATGTAGCCCAGACTGGTCTCAAATTCCTGGCCTAAAGTGATTCTCCTGCCTCAGCCTCCCAAAGTGCTGGGATTTCAGGTGTAAGCCACTGTGTTGGCTACAAACTCATCTTTAAGATCTATGAAGAATTCTACTGTTTGGCTACACCACCGTTTACCTGCTGAATCCCCTGTATGGTCATACAGGTTGTTTCTCAATTGTCTTTCTTGATAACACTCCTCTTCTCTAATTATTACCTGAGACAGTCAAGGATACAACTTCACATCGCTTAGCGTGGGAGTCAGGGCTCCGTTTAAGTACCATTAGTTCACTGTGAGATGACCGGGGTCTAGACTTGAAGTCAGCCTGCCCCATGATGGGTGTTTTGTTGCATGTGTTTACAGTCCTACCTGGTTCCGATTCTCTAAGGTTCTGATTGTATTTTGTATATTCATGTATTCACTTGCTTATTGAATGTACCCTGCTGGCTACTACCGAAAACACAGTCTTACTGTCAAAGAGCAGAGAAATCAGAAAAAGGGAAGAAAATGCAGAGAATTAGAAAAAGTTAAATAGAAGGAAAGTTGGCCTCCAATTGAAGGGGGCCAGCGTATGAGAGTTGGCACGATTTGTGGCAAAGTGTGAGAGGTGGTGTGAAAAGGGTTGAGTTTGAGCCCCTGCTCTCTAACGAGAGGGCACAGCCCTAGCAGGCTGAGCCACAGCCTCCCCTTCTGAAAAACGGGTACCTGGTGTGTTGGTTGCTGCAGCTCATGTGGCTTCTAGTGAGATCATAGATAAGAACATGCTGAACACCAGAGGCATTCACACTTTATTTTTTAAAGTTGATGGAACTTCCAGGGGTGGTGGACCTTCTTGAGTCTCGACTCCTGAGCCTTTCTGCTCCAGCCTAGCCATTGCCTGGGTCAATTTCTCCCCACTCCTGCAAGGGCATCTAAGAATGGGAAGGCTGTGGGTTACATTGACCACATCCCAGGGTGCTGGGAAGGAGGTCCTGACTCCCTGCTGTATTGCCTGCAGCGATCGGCTGGCCCTCCTCCAGGTCAGGACGATTCTGCAGCAGCTGGGCCTGGACAGCACATGTGAGGACAGCATCGTGGTGAAGGAGGTGTGCGGAGCTGTGTCCCGGAGGGCGGCCCAGCTCTGTGGTGCTGGCCTGGCCGCTATAGTGGAAAAAAGGAGAGAAGACCAGGGGCTGGAGCACCTGAGGATCACTGTGGGTGTGGATGGCACCCTGTACAAGCTGCACCCTCAGTGAGTGCCCACGAGAGGCGTGGCGGGTGGGGCAGCAGAGGTGCTGGCAGCCAAGTGTGGACTTGGCATAGCCTCCTCAGCCGTGGCATGGGAAGATGCATCCCCATCCTTTTATGGGAAAGGAGTGCTGTGTGGTCAAGCCACCTATTCCATCTGACAGACAAGGTGTGAGCCCTGGTGCCTCTGCTACCTGGTAATACGGTGTGGGAATGTTAGCTGGTGTCTCTAAACCCCAGGTTCCTGATCCACAAAAGGCCAGCACTAATAATCCCTACCACATAGGGCTAAATGTGTGAGGTTGAAATGAGTTAGCACATGTAAAGTGTTTCACACAGAGCTCAAGAAATGTAAGCTGGCTGAGTGCAGTGGCTCATGCCTGTAATGGCAGAGACAGGAGAATCCCTTGAGCCCAGGAGTTTGAGACCAGCCTGGGCAACACAGGGAGACTCCATCTCCACAAACATAAATAAATAAAATACAGGCCAGGCGCGGTGGCTCAAACCTGTAATCCCAGCACTTTGGGAGGCCGAGACGGGCGGATCACGAGGTCAGGAGATCGAGACCATCCTGGCTAACACAGTGAACCCCCGTCTCTACTAAAAAATACAAAAAACTAGCCAGGCAAGGTGGCGGGCACCTGTAATCCCAGCTACTCGGGAGGCTGAGGCAGGAGAATGGCGTGAACCCGGGTGGCAGAGCTTGTAGTGAGCTGAGATCCGGTCATTGCACTCCAGCCTGGGTGACAGAGCGAGACTCCGTCTCAAAAAATAAATAAATAAATAAATAAATAAATAAATAAATAAATAAATAAAATAAAATACAAAATGAACAAAAATTACAAATACTAGCTGGGCATGATGGTGCATACCTGTAGTCCCAGCTACATGAGAGGCTGAGCTGGGGGGCTTGAGCCTGGGAACTCGAGACTACAGTGGGCTGTGATGGCACAACTGCACTCTACACCCTGGACAACAGAGTAAGACCATGTCTAAAAAAAAAAAAAATTAGAAGAAGCAGCTGTTTAGAGCCTTGAAAAGAAACCAAAGGGAAGAAGCTAAAGAAATTAGATTATGATCATTTATAAACGTGCTGATTCTACATGGAAGGGCTGATGATGTTTCTTTCTCTTTTTCATAGCTTTTCTAGAATATTGCAGGAAACTGTGAAGGAACTAGCCCCTCGATGTGATGTGACATTCATGCTGTCAGAAGATGGCAGTGGAAAAGGGGCAGCACTGATCACTGCTGTGGCCAAGAGGTTACAGCAGGCACAGAAGGAGAACTAGGAATCCCTGGGACTGGATCTGATGCATCTTGGATACTGACCAGCATTTCCTCTGGCAGATCAGTTGGTCAGAGACCAATGGGCACCCTCCTGGCTGACTTCACCTTCTGGATGGCCGAAAGAGAACCCCAGGTTCTCGGGTACTCTTAGTATCTTGTTATTGGATTTGCAGTGATGTTACGTGACATTTCTATTTGGTATATTTGGGCCAAAATGGGTCAACTTGTGAAATCAAAATGTCTATCCTGAGAGATCCCCTTTCAACACATTTTTCAGTTGAGGATTGAGCCGTCAGTTCTCTGTGGTTTTCAGTCCTGTGGCTGCTGGACTTGGAAATATATAGAATCTGCCCATGTGACTGGCAGGCTGTTTCCCCATTGGGATGCTTAAGTCATCTCTTATAGGGGATTGGGCCCTATACTTGTGGATGAACACTGGAGGGCAAGAGGAACTAATGTTATGAACTAGGGGGATCTCATCTAACTTGTCCTTAACTTGCCATGTTGACTTCAAACCTGATGACAGAACAAAGACTTTGAAGTATCCAGCCCCGGGGTGCAGAGAGGTTGATTGCCAGGGAGCCCTGCAGGAATCTTTGCATGCTTAAAGCAAGTTATGTCAGCATCCTGATTTTGTTCCTTATTAAGTGTGTGCCATGAGGTGGGGTGCTGTCTGGGGCATCTGTTTTTCATTTTGCATGTGGTTTGTGTTGCAGCTGTTGATAGTTGTTTTAAGGATTGTTAGGTATATGAAATCCAGTAAATTAATAAAAAATTTTTGATTTTCCAATAAACTTTGCATGAGGTGCTGATATTTCTTCTGGGAGGCTTATTTGGTAACACCATGCCTTGTTGATGGAATAAGGGATGCAGAGTCAGAAGCAGCTTGAGCATTTTTCTCAAGTCCAAACTTCCTACCAACAGGGGGAAATATATGGAATATCTTCTAAAATATCCTTAACAGATTATCCAGATTCTTTGGAATATTTCCAGTAACTGAGCATTTCCCACATGATCTACAGCTCTTGCTTTTGAACAGCTGGAGTTGACTGGAAGTCCCTCTGACTTCTGAGCTTGGTTCCTCCCATACACCCCACTGATCTCCATTCTACCCTGCAGAACTATGTGGAATTGGCCTATCCCTGACCATTTCTCCAGTGGACTTCCTCTCTCTCTCCTCTCTTCCCCACTTTACCTGAACTGCCTGTGCCTTTCTGTTTTGCACATAGTTATCTGTATGAGTTTTACATCTGGCCAGATAGATTGTAAACTCTTTGTCAAACACATTCTTGTATTGCTCTAGTGAACCTAGCACTGTGCCATTCCTATCAAATACTTACTTGTGGGAGGCATGATTGAAAAAATAGAACTTTTCAAGAAATTTTCTTCAGAAAAAGTATAGACTGGGTATGGTGGCTTACACCTGTAATCTCAGCTCTTTGGGAGGCCAAGTCAGGAAGATTGCTTGAGGCCAGGAGTTCAAGATCAGCTTGGGCAACATATCAAGACCCTCATCTGTTAAAAAAAAAAAAAAAAATTGTTTTAATTAGTTGAATGTGGTGGTGCACACCTGCAGTCCCAGTCACTCAGGAGGCTGAGGTGGGGTGTATCTCTCGAGTCTAGGTTCCAGGTTACAATGAGCTATGACTGCACCACTGCACTCCAGCCTGGGCAACAGAATGAGACCCTGCTTCTTTAAAAAAAAAAAAAAAAAAAAAAGAGAGAGAGAAAGAGAAAGAAAGGAAAGAAAGAAAAAGAAAGGAAAGAAAGAAAGAGAAAGAAAGAAAGAAAGAAAGAAAGAAAGAAAGAAAGAAAGAAAGAAAGAAAGAAAGAAAGAAAGAAAAGAGAAAGAGAAAGAAAAGAAAGGAAGAAAGGAAGAAAGGAAGGAAGGAAGGAAGGAAAGAAATTGTCAACTATTGTTATTGTCATGGGAAACAAACTGAAAAGAATAATCCAGAGTGATTTTATTTTTATTTATTTGCTTAGTTACATACTTAATTATGACAACTCCACAGTGTTCTTACTGTCTCTTCAAAAGATTATGGCTTTGGCTGGGCATGGTGGCTCATGCCTGTAATTCTAGCATTTTGGGTGGCCAAGGCAGGCAGATGACCAGAGTTCAGGAGTTCGAGACCAGCCTGGCCAGCATGGTGAAATGCTGTCTCTACTAAAAATACAAAATATTGTAAAAATACAAAAAAAAAAAAAAAAAAAAATAGCCGGGCATGGTGGTGCATGCCTGTGATCCCAGCTACTTGGGAGGCTGAGCCAGGAGAATCACTTGAACCTGGGAGGTAGAGGTTGCAGTGAGCTGAGATCGAGCTACTGCACTCCAGTCTGGGTGACAGAATGAGACTCCATCTCAAAAAAAAAAAAAAAAAAAATGGTTTTGGAGTCCAGCTCTAAGTGTCACCATTTGCTGAAGCAGGATGTCCAGATGGAGTGAAGGGGGATGGGATGAGTCTAAAGACCGAGAGAGAGGGGCCAGCTAGGGCTTGGGGTAATGAGGGAGCTGAGGATTCCTTGGGACATATTTTTTATACTTTCTTTTTTGTTGTTTTTTGAGACAAGGTCTCACTCTGTCACCCAGGTTGGAGCATGGTGGCGCAATCACGAATCACTGCAACCTTGACCTCCTGGGCTCAAGGCATTCTCGCATCTCAGCTTCCCAAGCAGCTGGGACCGCAGGCACATGCCACCATGCCAGCTAATTTTTAAATTTTTTGTAGAGACAGGAGTCTCACTATGTTGCCCTGACTTGTCTCAAACTCCTGGCCTCAAGTGATCCTCCTGCTTTGGCCTTCCAAAGTGCTGAGATATATAGTCGTGAGTCACCGTGTCTGGTCCATACTTTCAATACAAATGTATGGTGGTACTGCTGTGAACAGGTCCTAGATTTATCAAAATTATCTCTTTTTTATTTAATGGTTATATCTCTTTAGATAAATGTCATATGAATTTTTTAAATGTATCTTTTTATATTTTGAAGTTATGCCTCTTTGGAGAAATGTTTCACCTTATTAGGTTTCATCTTAATCAATTGAAAACCTTGCTGTCCTTATTCTCTTTCCCCAGTTCTCCCATTTTATGGTAAGACATCCTCAGCTTCCAGTCCCTCTTTCCCCTGGTTCTGCCAGGGATCTTTCTGTTTGCTGTCTTTCCCGGACAAGTGATCTGACCCGTAGATTCAGATTGTTGTGCCACTAAGTTCTCCCATGACCTGGTCTCTCAGCACATGTTTGGCAGGTTAGGGGAGGTCACCCAGTCCCTTCTCACCCAGCCCTGGTCTCTTACAAGAAAAAGGAGCCCCAAGGTATCTAGGCAACCTTGCACATTCTGACTAATTGATCGCATCATAGAATCCTTGAACAAGAACCAGAACTCCAGAGAGGGCAGACATCTATCTTGCTGTGTTTGGACAGGCCAGCCCCTGAAACATCTTGGGCAATGGAGGGTCAACTTCTCAAAGTTTAATAGGCAAGACCAGCAACCATGCAACAAGGTAAACTGTCCTCATGAGAACTCCAAAGACTTTATTTTTCTCTCTCTTTCTTCAAGGCGGGGCCTCGCTATGTTATCCAGGCTACTCTCAAACTCTTGGGCTCAAACAATCCCCCCACCTTAACCTCCCCAGCAGCTGGGACTACAGGCACACTCCACTGCACCTAGCTGACTTTTCCTTCTAAGCATCTTTGGCTGGGCACAGTGGCTCATGCCTGTAAACCCTGCACTTTGGGAGGCCGAGGTGGGTAGATCACTGGAGGTCAGGAGTTCGAGACCAGCCTGGCCAACATGGTGAAACCTCATCTCTACTAAAAATACAAAAACTTAGCCAGGCATGGTGGCAGGTGCCTGTAATCCCAGCTACTTGGGAGGCTGAAGCAGGAGAATCACTTGAACCCAGGAGGTGGAGGTTGCAGTGAGCCAAGGTGACACTGCACTCCAGCCTGGGTGCAGAGCGAGTCTGTCTAAAAAAAAAAAAAAAAAAGGAAGAGAGAGCGCATCTTTATCTTCATTTTCTAGCCTTAAGTGTTACTTTCTCCCAGTAACATTTTGCCCAGAAAGAGTTGATGAATGTAGATTTAAGAATAAGATTTTCCCCATGATGCTGCCTTTCCCAAACAAGTGAGTTCATTCTCATTTGTCTTTCTTCAGAAATCTTTTATCTATCTTTCTCCCATTAGCTGGAATGGGTGCTCCATGAGAATAAAGACTTAGGTTTCATTTTTCCTATTGTCCCCAGAGCCTACCATACTGGCTGGTATTGAGTAGCAATTGAACAGTTTTCTGAATGAATGACTGAATGCTCAAATAAGCACATGAATTAATTATCACTTTCCTTTGAATCTCTCCATTCTCTTTCCTCACCCAATGGGGCTCAATCCTTATACACCGAAGATATTCTATAAATGATGATTCAATGAATGCCAAGCCCTGTTCTATGCACTGAAGACCAAAAGAAATAAAAGACCTCATTCCTGCTCTGTAAGAATTCATAGGCTAGTGAGGAAAGAAAGATCTATAAATATCTGTAATACAACATGGTAAACAGGAGCAAGGTGATGACAGTTCCTGACCATTTCCTATATCCTTTAGATCAGGAATGCTCAACCTTTGTGCACGTGTATGTGTGTGTGTGCACGTACTATGTACCCCTTGGACAATCATGTGAAACCTTATATTCTTGATCAGAATAACGTTTTTAAATGCATAAAATACATAGGATTACAAGGGAAATTAATAGTGTGAACTACATTTATTAAAATGTTAAAGTGGCACTATGGTAATACATGCGTGTGTTTATTAATGCATTATGTAGCAAGATCCAGCAGGAACCTAATAACAATGACAATTTTGAAGTTCCTTTTTTTTTTTTTTTTTTTGAGATGGAGTCTCTCTGTCGCCTAGGCTGGAGTGCAGTGGCACGATCTCGGCTCACTGCAAGCTCCGCCTCCCAGGTTCACACCATTCTCCTGCCTCAAACCTCCCAAGTAGCTGGGACTACAGGCGCCTGCCACCACGCCTGGCTAATTTTTTGTATTTTTAGTAGAGATGGGGTTTCACCATGTTAGCCAGGATGGTCTTGATCTCCTGACCTCATGAGCCACCTGCCTCGGCCTCCCAAAGTGCTGGGATTATAGGCATGAGCCATCACACCCAGCCTGACAATTTTGAAGTCCTAATGAGTATAAATACTACTTTGAGACATTTGCAACAACAGCATAGATATGAATATATCTGTGATTTCTCTTTCTTTTTTCTTTTATTTTTTTGAGATGGAGTCTTGCTCTGTTGCCCAGGCTAGAGTACAGTGGCGCAATCTCAGCTCACTGAAACCTCCACCCCCTGGGTTCAAGTGATTCTCCTGCCTTAGCTTCCCAAGTAGCTGGGATTACAGGCACCTGCCACCACGCCCAGCTAACTTTTGTGTTTTTGGTAGAGACAGGGTTTTACCATGTTGGCCAAGCTGGTCTCAAACTTCTGGCCTCAGGTGATCCTCCTGCCTTGGCCTCCAAAAGTGCTGGGATTACAGGCGTGAACCACTGCGCCTGACCCGATATATTTGTGATTTCCACTGGAGACGAAGTCACAGATGCTGCTAGCACTGGTGGGTTTGTTGCCCACATTCATAATTAAAGGAAATGTTAAATTTCAGTTAGAGACTATCAGATATTCATTTGTATTTTTTTCCCACAGAAGCTTATGGATATCACCTTCTACCTTAAGGCTCTCTGGTGCCCAGGTTATTAATCTCTGATCAAAATGTTCTAATGGAGCTGGCACTTATTTAGAGACAGATCTTAGATGGCAGATCTAAGCAATTTTAGCATTTCTTGTAGTACAGCACCGATGGTAGTAAATTCACTCAACTTTTGTTTATATGAAAATGTCTTTTTACTCCTCCTTTTTAAAGAGTACACAATACACAGTTTTAGTTTGGTAGTTTTTTCCTCCAGTATTTTAAGAATGTCATTTCATTTTCTTCTGGCTTCCATAATTTATTTTGGGAAGTCAGTTGTAATTCTCATTACTATTTTTCTGAAAGTTTTTTTTTTTTTTTCCTTTCTGGCTGTTTGCAAGGGTTTCTCTTTCTCTTTAGTTTTCAACAGTTGTTTAACTATAATGTGCTTGGATGTGTTTTTGTTTTAGTGTGTGTGTGTCTTTTTCTTTTTTTTAATTTATCCTGCTTGGGCTTTGCTAAGATCTTCTTGAATCTGTGGGTTAATATCTTTCACTGTTTTTTTTTTTGAAAATTCTTATTTTACGACTCATTATTTCTCCTCTTTCCTTCTGAAATTCCAATGTGCAAACATTAGAGCATTTTATCTTGTCTTACATCTCTCTCAAGTTCTGTTCCAGTTTTTTTGCTATTATTTTTTTCTCTGTGCTTCAGTTTGCATAATTTGTTTTCTTTCTTTTTTACTTTTTTTTTTTTTTTTTTTTTGAGATGGAGTCTTACTCTGTCAGCCAGGCTGGAGTACATTGGTGCAATCTCAACTCACTGAAATCTCTGCCTCTTGGGTTCAAGCAATTCTCCTGCCTCAGCCTCCCAAGTAGCTGGGTTATAGGTGCCCGCCACCATGCTCAGCTAACTTCTGTATTTTTATTTTTATTTATTTATTTATTTGTTTTGAGATAGAGTCTCACTCTGTAATACAGGCTGGAGTGCAGTGGTGTGATCTTAGCTCACTGCAAGCTCCACATCCGGGGTTCACACCATTCTCCTGCCTCAGACTCCCAAGTAGCTGGGACTACAGGCACCCGCCACCAGGCCTGGCTAATTTTTTTGTAGTTTTAGTAGAGACAGGGTTTCACCATGTCAGCCAGGATGGTCTCGATTTCCTCACCTCATGATCCACCTGCCTGGGCCTCCCAAAGTGCTTGGATTACAGGTATGAGCCACCGCGTCCAGCCTAACTTTTGTATTTTTAGTAGAGATGGGGTTTCACCATGTTGGCCAGGCTGGTCTCGAACTCCTGACCTCAGGTGATCCTCCTGCCTCAGCCTCCCAAAGTGCTGGGATTACAGGAATGAGCCACTGTGCCCAGACAGTTTGCATAATCTCTAATAACTAGTCTTCAAGTTCAGTGATAGATATTTTTTCTGCTGTGGCCAACCTGCTCTTAAGGCTAGCCAATGAATTCTTAATTTAACACATCATATTTTTCAATTGTAGAATATCCATGTTCTTTTTTAGAGATTTAATTTCTCTATTGACATTCTTTATCTTTTCATCCATTTTGTCTAACTTTTATTTTTCTTTAACATAGTTACAAAAAAGCATCTTAAAGTCCTTGTCTGCTAATTCCAGCATGTGGGTTACCTGTAGGACTGTTTCTCTTGTCTATTTTTTCTCTTGCTTATGGGTCACATTTTTCTACTTGTTTGCATATATTATATATTTTTAATATTATGCATAAATAGCCATAAAGTCTGATGTAGATATTATTTTTCACCAGAGAGAGAACACTCTTTCTTCTCTCAGGCAACTAAGGTGATGAACTGATCACTTTGATCCAGTCTGATATTGAGCTGGATCAGTTCACTTTTCATTTCAAATATCAGCTGAGCATGGTGGCTCATACCTGTCATCCCAGCACTTTGGTAGGCTGAGGCAGGATGATCACTTGAGCTCAGGAGTTCAAGACCAACCTGGGCAACATAGTGAGACCTCATCTGTATTTTTTTAGTTTTTCAAATTTTAATTAAAAAAATGGTTTCGGCCAGGCGCAGTGGCTCACGTTTGTAATCCCAGCACTTTAGGAGGTCAAAGCAGGCAGATCACCTGAGGTCAGGAGTTTGAGACCAGCCTGGCCAACATGGTGAAACCCCATCTCTACTAAAAATACAAAAAGTACCTGGGCATGGTGGCACACACCTGTAATTCCAGCTACTTGGGAAGCTGAGGCAGGAGAATTGCTTGAACTCAGGAGGCAGAGGTTGCTGGGAGCTGAGACGGTACCACTGCACTCCAGCCTGGGTGACAGCAAAACTCTGTCTCAAAAAAAAAAAAAAAAGTTTCAAATATCTTAGAATCGTGCGTGTCTTGTGTTTATTATAGGCCCTTTTTTCAAGCAGCCTTCTCTTTCTCAAATACAACAATACTATAGGATATCTTTCTCTGAATTTCAATCTAGCCTTCTCTACTGCCCAGAACTTAGCAAAAATCCTGTGGGGAGAACTGGCAGGTGAGGAAAACCAGCTATGCATTTGAAGCTTCTCCAGATTCTACTCTGTCTAGCCAGCTCACATGACCAGAAAAGCTGGCTGGTTTCTCATTCTCTCTGAGTAGGCTTGCCTCTATTCTGGCAAGTCTAATCTCCCCAAGCCCATGCCAAGACTCAACAAATGCCCTCATACAGGAAAGCAGTCACGAATCTCCACTCACTTTGCAAGGGTCCCTTCTGTTCTGGAATTTAGTTCCATTAGATTTCCAGCCTTCCAGTGTCTCTAAAAAGAAATATATATGTTTTTTAGTTTATCCATATATATTTTTTCTAATTGCCATAGTGGACACAATGGTCTACTGTTCCCCTCTTACATCCTACATCCTAACCACCAATTCTAAATATTTTAAATTCCCATTACAATGTCTTATTTTACTCACGAGTTATTTAAAAAAAAACAACAACAACTTTTAAGGCTGGACGCGGTGGCTTACGCCTGTAATCCCAGCACGTTGGGAGGCCAAGGCGGGAGGATAGCTTGAGGCCAGGAATTTGAGACCAGCCTGGGCAACATGGCGAGACCCCGTCTCTACTAGATTTAAAATAAATAAATAAATAAAAATTTTAAAAGGAAAAAAAAGCTTAAGTTTGTACATTTGTAATTTCCAAGTATATTGTTTTAAATTTGATCATTTTGTTAATTTTTAACTTAATTGTGTGTTGATCTATGGCCTATATCAGGGATTGACTAATTATTTCTGTAAAGGGCCAGGCAGTCACAGTCGTAGGCTCTGTGGGCCATATGATCTGTGCTGTTATAACAAAAAAGGAGCCATAGACAACATGTAAATGAACGGGTATGGCTTGGTTCTAATAAAACTTTATTTTCAAAAATAAGTGGCAGGCTGGATTTGTCCTGCAATTCAGTTTGTCAATCTCTGGTCTAAATTATCTTAATTATTTACAAATTTATTACGACTTGCTTTATAAATATGTTTGCTTTGAAATTTGAATGCTTTTCATGTGCACTTAAAATATATTCTGTATTAGCTGGGCACAGTGGCTCATGCCTGTAATCCCAGCACTTTGGGAGGCTGAGGCAGGTGGATCGCCTGAGGTCAGGAGTTGAGACCAGCCTGGCCAACATAGTGAAATCCTGTCTCTACTAAAAATACAAAAAAATTAGCTGAGCGTGGTGCTGGGCACCTGTCACCCCAGCTACTCAGGAGGCTGAGGCAGGAGAATTGCTTGAACCCAGGAGGCAGAGGTTGCAGTGAGCCAAGATCACATCATTGCACTCCAGCCTGGGCAACAAGAGTGAAACTCCTCAAAAAAAAAAAAAAAAAGAAAAAAGAAAAAAGAAAAAAATATATAAGTATGTATATACTGTATTAAATAAATAATTCTATATATTTATTCGATTAAACTTGTTCAAATCTTTTATAACTTTGTTGATTTCATTTGTTTGCTTGCTTGACCTAATGGCAGAGAAAAATACATTTAAATTTATTCTTATAATGTGGATTTGTCAGAATATTTCCGTAGGTCTAACAATTCTTGCTTTAATATTTAGTGGTTAATTTATTAGAATTTTAACATCTGGCCAGGCACAGTGGTTCATGCCTGTAATCCCAGCACTTTGGGAGGCGAAGGTGGTTGGATCACCTGAGGTTGTGAGTTTGAGACCAGCCTGGTTAACATGGTGAAATCCTGTCTCTACTAAAAATACAAAAATTAGCCAGGTATGAGAGTGCACGCCTGTAATCCCAGCTACTCAGGAGGCTGGGCCATGAGAATTGCTCCAACCCAGGAGGCGGAGGCTGCAGTGAACTGAGATCACGCCACTGCCCTCCAACCTGGGCGACATGGTAAGACTCTGTCTTTAAAAAAAATTAGTATCGGCTGGGCGCGGTGGTTCACCTCTGTAATCCCAGCACTTTGGGAGGCCGAGACGGGCAGATCACGAGGTCAGGAGATCAAGACCATCGTGGCTAACACGGTGAAACCCCGTCTCTACTAAAAAATACAAAAGACTAGCCAGGAGTGGTGGCGGGCGCCCGTAGTCCCAGCTACTCGGGAGGCTGAGGCAGGAGAATGGCGTGAACCCGGGAGGCAGAGCTCACAGTGAGCCGAGATTCGGCCACTGCACTTCAGCCTGGACGACACAGTGACACTCCGCCTCAAAAAAAAAAAAAAAAAAATCTTAATTTTAAGATATTGATTTTAAATGATTAAAATTATTTATTAATTAGCATAATTAAACATCAACTCATTCAATCATTAATTAATAATTATTTGTAATTATAGCTATTATGTTTATCTATAATTACATATAAAGGGATATTTTATATATCTATATATATCCTACATATATATAGGATGGAAGCGAAGGATTGATAGATATATCTTCTCCCAAAGAAGACAAGTATTTCAGCATGCTTTTACGTATTTTGATTTCTCCTACCCCTATAGCCCATCATACTGAAATGGTCTAGAATTTTAGTTCTGTGTTATTATTCATAAACCTTCACTTATTTGGCTTCCTCTAAGTGTTTTGACGGAGAGATACTATGTGGCAAGCTGAGGGTTTAAAGGACTGAAAATATTTTTATTATGCCATCATATTTGAATGCTAATTTGGCTGGATATAAAATTCTAGATTCAAAGATCCCTTTCTTCTGTTCTTTAAATCTATTACCTTATTCTTTTCTTGCATCATTGTTGCAAGTCTAATGGCAATTTGGTTCTTGTTCCTTTTTGAGTAATCTGTTTTGTGTCTCTGAAAGCATTTAAAATTTTATTTTTGGCTGGGTGCAGTGGCTCATGCCTATAATCTTGGCACTTTGGGAGGCTGAGGCAGGAGTATTGCTTGAGGCCAGGTGCTGAAGACCAGTCTGGGTAACATGTTGAAACCCCGCCTCTACTAAAAATACAAAAATTAGCCAGGCATGGTGGTGCTCACCTGTTGTCCCAGCTACTCAGGAGGCTGAGGAGGAGGATCACCTGAGCCTTGGGAGGTCAAGGCTACAGTGAGCCATGATCATGCCACTGCACTCCAGCCTGGGTAACAGAGTAAGACCCTGTGTCTAAATAAATAAATAAATAAATAGGATTATACTTTAGAAAATTTATCTAGCTTTTATTTCATTTATTATTATATATTGCAAACAGGCTTTCCCATTCCCCATCTTTTGTATTTTTATAGCTCCTTATAAGCCTGAATAAAATACTATTTACCACACAACTGAGTGCTGATAAAAGTGGTTTGTTTTAGGCCAGGCACAGGGCTCACACCTGTAATCCCAGCACTTTGGGAGGCTGACACGGGCGGATTACCTGAGGTCAGGAGTTCGAGACCAGCCTGGCCAATATGACGAAACCCTGTCTCTACTAAAAATACAAAAATCAGCTGGGCATGGTGGTGGGCACCACCAGCCCAGCTACTTAGTAATCCCAGCTACTTAGGAGGCTAAGGCAGGAGAATTGCTTGAACCCGGGAGGCACAGGTTGCAGTGCCACTGCACTCCAGCCTGGGCAACAACAGTGAGACTCCATCTCAAAAAAAAGAAAAAAGGTTTGTTTTATAGTGAACTGTGGAGGGATAAGGGGCAAACTGGGCACAAAAATAAATCTGATGGTAGGGTTAGGACTGAGAGGGCAGAGGAAATGAGACTGACATTTCCTAGGGAAATTGACGGGTTAGCCAATGTTCCTATTCCAATCCATCTTCTTGGAAACTCCCTGCCATTTCCTCTGACATCTGAAGCACTTGCTGTAAAGCACTCACTGCTCACACTATGGCTGCCTGGCTGGCTTTCCTTGAGAATATGTATGTTTAATCTGTATTTTGTCTATGAAGCTTTTCGAGGGCTTTGTAGTTCTACTCCACACACTGCACACTCACCCATCCCCTTTTCCTCCGGTGGTTGGTACATGGAAAGTACTATGGATCAGATTGGAAATCCATTTCTCCTCTCAAAGGCAGCTAAAGCTACGTGGTCAGGCTCTGGGCCCCAGATTCTAGTCCTGATTTCTGAGTCTGCTTTCCAGGTCAGGGAATGCACTGGGGCTGATGACAAGGCTGGAACGTCCCGGGACTGAAGCTTGGATCCGAACTGTTGGACAGCGTCTGGAGTTTTGCACAAAAGAGAATTGAATTGTAGATCAGCTGGGAAGTTACTGCGATAGTCCTGGTGCCCTGCGGCCTCCAGCAACTGGAACCCTGTGGGAGCACATAGCTGGCATTTTTTGCTAGAGATTAGGAAGTCTTTTGCTTCCTCTGTGAAAAGGCTTGAATTCAATGGACTGTTGTGGTAAGATGAAGTGTTTTTTTCCCCCTTATTGGTAAAAATAAAACAGAGATTTGGCCTGGGTTATCACGCAGTGGTGGGCCCATGAGTTCGCTCTCCGGTGTTTGGTGGGAAGCCAGTTGAAGAGCATGTGGTCACATTTTTGTCCAGCGTCATCAAGAGTGTAGAGAAGCTGTGATCCTAGCCTCAGAGGAGTGAGCTTTTATTGCGGTGTGACTCTTCAAAGACCATCTTTATGCAAGAAATGTCAGAGGCCCATTTCATAGTAAGTACTTTTGAAGTTTTGTTTTGGTTGAAGTTATATTATCACTCATGGGCTGATGTCATCTCCTTATGATGATGTCCCCAAGAGCCTTCACAGGCCTAGGGGCACTGGTTGGTGGTGGGAGGCCCAGGCTGAGAGGCAGGTCTCTTTGTTGTATTTCTTCCTGGGCTTTAGTCTGGCTCTTTCTAAAATGGGCTAATCCTCTCTCTACCCTCTTTCTCATGTGGTGAAGGGTGTTGGGACAACATGCAAATATGGTTCAAAAGAGAATTGAAGCTGCTCTTTTCTACTCTGTCACATTTGCTTGCTTTGAATTGAGTCTTTTGTTAGCATATTCTTTGAAGTAGAACTTGTCCATGGTTAACTTTGGTGTCTTGATTTGGAGAAGAAATTGAGTAGTGCCCAATTGCAGGTAGACCAAGGAGGCTGAACTGGGTTTTCATGGGGTTTGTAGGATGTGCAGAATGGTTAAATGAATGTATGAATGAACATACATAGGTCGAATGTGTGATGGGGAACCTCAGAATGACCCAAGAAACATATTTCTCCAGAAACTAAGTAGATCTTGGGCTGTGAAGTATTTAGTACCCATAACACACAATGATAGTTTAAATATGTGGTCCAAAAATTTGTTCCTCATCAGCCAAGTCATAAATGCAGGACTTAAGGGAAACCACATGCGAGAGTGTCTGTGACCTAGGACATTGGAGGCCTGGGTCAGAGTTAGGAATCAGGACCTTGCAAAATTTACTTAACATTCTCCAGAATGTGGCCCAATCTACAAAGCCACCCTCATGTCACCTGCTCAGCTGGAGAGCACACGTGCTTGAAGTTTCTTTCACCTTCACTCTTGCTTTAATAAAAGCATTTGTAAGTCCAGGAGCTTATTTTATACTTTGATTGATCAGCGATTGTGTCTTCACTAAGAACCACCCATATTGTCATCCTTGGGCAGACACAAGGAAGGATGAAAGGATTTACCTGCAAGAATCTAGAGAACTAAGGCCAAGGGAAGCAGGTCAGACGGAGGTAGATTGCATCTCAGATTTAACTGGCCAATGACGGAAAAGGTTTTTTTGAGACAGAGTCTCACACTATTGCCCAGGCTGGAGAGATCTCGGCTCACTGCAAACTCTGCCTCCCAGTTCATGCCATTCTCCTGCCTTAGCCTCCCGAGTAGCTGGGACTACAGGCGCCCGCCACCATGCCCAGCTAATTTATTTTTTTGTATTTTTAGTAGAGACGGGGTTTCACCATGTTAGCCAGGATGGTCTCCATCTCCTGACCTCGTGATCTGCCCACCTCGGCCTCCCAAAGTGCTGGGATTACAGGTGTGAGCCACTGCGCCCAGCCTGGAAAAGGTTTTTTAAAGAGTGAGGTAGCACCTATCTGGATCTTGTCTTGGGTGTGTGCTATGGTCTGGATGTTTATGGCCCCCCAAATTCATAATTGAAACCTAATCTCCGATGTGATAATATTAGAAGGTGGGGTCTTTGGAGGTTATCAGGTCATGAGGGTGGAGCCCTCACGAATGTGATTCATCCCCTTATAAAGGAGACCCTAGAGAGCTTGTCAGTCCCTTCTACCAGTGAGGACTGAGTAGGAAGCCTGTCTTTGAGAAATGAGACCTCACCAGGTAGGCACCAAATCTGCTGGTGACTTAATCTTGGATTTCCCAGACTCCAGAACTGTGAAATATACATTTCCATTATTTGTAAGTTACCTAGCCTATGGTAATTTGTTGTAGCAGCCTGAACGGACTAAGACAGTGAGGATGGGAGTGGAATATGATGTGCTAGGTTCTTTCCAGTTTTCAAATAATATGCTTTTACCTCCTGGAGTTTCATCCCCTGTGCCACTAATCTCTGAATTGTTAAAATATTTGCGTTTTTGTCTCCTACTCTCTACTTTATCAAACAACCTGTCCTATTTCTCTCTATAGCTGCAGACCCCTATCAGACCTCTCAAAATATCATTTATGACTTCCTCTTCCATGCGGAGAACATGAGAGAGTGAGAGAGAACTGGGATCTTCTATTACTTTTAATGAGTGAATCCACATGACTGTAGGCATCTAGAACAGGGCTCTCAAACTTCAGCAGGTCACAGAATCACCAGGAGGGCTTGTTAAAACACAGATTCTTGGTTCCACCCCAAAGTTTTCCATTCAGTAGGTCTGGGGAAGGGCCCAAGAATGTACATTTCTAACAAGTTCCCACCTAATGCTGTTGTTACTGGTGCAGGGACCACACTTTGATAGCCACCACCCTAGAGGACGGGGATCAAGCCAGCCCACTCTCAGTAAAATCCCAAATGCAGAGGGGTCAGATTAATAAGTAGCAGGGTGTGCTGTGCTCTTCCTCCTCTTTCTCTTCCTCATCCTCCTCTTCTATCATGGCTTACCTGATCCCTACCTCAGGGGCCTCCAAAGAAAACTCTGACTTAGACCAATGTGTCCCAGATTCAATATCACTTTCTATAGGAAGCTGTCCATGAACTCCAGGATTAGATGTTGTGGCTTCCTATACTTCTCCTTCTTGATAGCTATCATGATTCACAATTTGCAACTGAGATTTGTGTGATTTCTTAATCTCTGTTTCCTCCAGAGACTGTAAGCTCCATGAAGACAGGATATAAGAATAGTAGGAAAAAAGGAAGGGTTTGGGTGGAGAATGGTGGTGAGTCACCCTTAGGATTGTACACAATAAAAGAGAGTGAAACAACAGAAGATTTTGTCCCCAAAGAATAAAGGAAGGGAAGGGAGGAGGAAGGAAAAAGGTGGCCTGGAACATCCATTAGAACTTTGGCTGCCAAGTCTAGCCCAGCTCTCTCTGGTGCGAACCAGAGGTTTGTCTGCTCTATTTTGGCCACAGAGTGGGCATTTCATCTCTCCATGCATTTTAAAACCTGAGTTGTTGCTTTTTTTAGTTCTGAGCTACTTACCCGCTCTAAGCCTCAGCTAGAGCACCCAAAAAACAAAGAATTAAGGCTCCAGGGCTGAAGAGACCTAAGTACAACACCCAGCTGTACCATTGTTGCATTTCCACGAGTGCCTGAATTAACTCCTCTAAGCTTCGGCGTCCCTCCTGAAAAGGGTTTCTACTCCTAATGTTGGGATGCTTCCAGTAATCAGCACGTGAAGTCCTTAGCACAATCACCGGCTCAGTGCACAAGAGTGGCCATTGTCATCACCATCTTCAATGTCATTGTCCTCTTCACCATTGTCACCATTCCTGTCCCCACACCCAAGGTTTCTGAGGTCTCAATGGGATAAAGAACTTCATAACCATGAAGCACTGTCTGAATGTCAAGGGCATCCAAGTGTCCCATCCCCTGCCCACAAGTCCTGCAGTAACATCCAAGGATGCCTTCCTTCCCCAGGACGCTGGCGCAGGCTCTACCCCTTGCAAGCCTTTGGTGACTCTTGATTTTACGACAAATGCATCTTTTGTCTCTTCTGTTTTCAGGACTTCAACTAACCAACTAAAGAACTGTTCCCCAGAGCATTGTTCCTGAGGAGGAAAAGAGCCCAAACACCCACCCACACCTGCTTTGTGCCAAGAATCCACAGTTGGGTTGCAAGGACAGTGTATGATGTCCTTTTGGAAAAATGAGAGTGAGCACAAATGAAGAGCAAGCAAAGGTGTCTCAAGTCATCCCAAGGCAAGTGGGGAGTAGCCTGGGCTGTAACGGCCTCACTCCTGCATGAGACTCTCTCTCTGGCTTTTCTCATTAAGTAGTTTCCTGTCCTTCTGTGTAAAACAAAATGAATGGGCTGGATGCGGTGGCTCACACCTATAATCCCAGCAATTTGGGAGGTCGAGGCAGGTGGATCACCTGAGGTCAGGAGTTCGAGACTAGCCTGGCCAACATGATGAAACCCCGTCTCTACTAAAAATACAAAAATTAGCCAGGTGTAGTTGTGGGCACCTGTCGTCCCAGCTACTCATGATGAGAATCACTTGAACACAGGAGGTGGAGGTTGCAACAAGAGGTTGCAATGAGCCAAGTTTGCACCCCTGCACTGCACTACAGCCTGGGTGACAGAGTGAGATTCTGTCGAAAGAAAGAAAGAGAGAAAGAAAGAAAGAAAGAAAGAAAGAAAGAAAGAAAGAAAGAAAAGAAAAGAAAAGAAAAGAAAAGAAAAGAAAAGAAAAGAAAAGAAAAGAAAAGAAAAGAAAAGAAAAGAAAGAAAAGAAAGAAAGAAAAGAAAGAAAGAAAAGAAAGAAAGAAAGAAAGAAAGAAAGAAAGAAAGAAAGAAAGAAGAAAGGAAGGAAGGAAGGAAGGAAGGAGAAAGAAAAGAAAAGAAACGGAAAGAAAAGAAAGAGAAAATAAAAACTTGTCCAAGTCTTAGGATCTTAAAAGGTAGATCCTGGGGTTTAAGCCCACTTATTTTACAGATGAGGCCCAGAGAGAGGCAAACACTTCCCCAGGAATACACAGTAATTTGTAACTGGGCCAAAGCTCACTATAGTTAAGTCTTTTTGTTTGAGGTGACTGAGATAATGCCATCTATTTTTTTTTTTTTTAAGGGAAATGCTGTGCTGATATTTCTCACAGTTTGAAACTTGTAAAATGCCTCTCTTCCCTGAGTACCCATCTGTCCTCTACTACCCTCAGGGTTTGGAACTGATGCTCTACAGTTGAGGGAGAGTGGTTAAGAATGGAGGAGCTTGATTTCAAATCTCAGTTTGGTTAACTTACAGCTATATGACCTTGGGAAGCTACTTTACTGCGGTGAGCCTCAGTTTCCTCATGTGTAAAACTGGGAAAATAGAACTCATGAGGAGTTCTTGTGACCTAATGCCTGTGAGGTATTATATTTATAGCAGTGCCTCGCTAACAGGAAGTATTCAATAAATGCGAATTTATTGAATTTAATGACCTTCAAGAGAGTTGCTTAAGGGCAAAGTGGAAGTCAATTGAATAGTGGGTACATCCTCTCTGAAAGCAAGGCTAAAACTATGCTTAAAAAAAAAAAAAAAAGCATTACTGGAAAGCAACAAGGAATTCAGCTGCTAAACCAAGTGGAGTGACTCACTCTGTAATCCCAGCACTTTGGGAAGCTGAGGGAGGGGGATCACTGAAGCCCAGCAGTTCGAGCCTGGGCAACATAGTGAGATCCTATTTCCCCTTTTCTGAGAGGGAATCTTGCTCTGTCGCCCAGGCTGGAGTGCAGCGGCACAACCTTGGCTTACTGCAACCTCCGTCCCCAGGGTTCAAGTGATTCTCCTGTCTCAGCCTCCAGAGTAGCTGGGATTACAGGCACTCACCGCCACGCTCAGTAATTTTTTTAGGTTTTCTTTTTTTCTTTCTTTCTTTTTTTTTTTTTTTGTAACGGAGTCTCGGTCTGTCGCCCAGGCTGGAGTGCAGTGGCACAATCTTGGCTCACTGCAAGCTCCGCCTCCCGGGCTCACGTCATTCTCCTGCCTCAGCCTCCAGAGTAGCTGAGACTACAGGCGCCGGCCACCACGCCCAGTTAATTTTTTTGTATTTTTAGTAGAGACAGGGTTTCACCATGTTGGCCATGCTGGTCTCAAACTCCTGACCTCAGGTGATCCGCCCACCTTGGCCTCCCCAAATGCTGGGATTACAGGGATGAGCCACCACACCCAGCCGTGAGATCCTATTCCTTAAAAAACAAACAAACAAGCAGGGTGCGGTGGCTCACGCCTGTAATCCCAGCACTTTGGGAGGCCGAGGCGGGTGGACTCAAGTTCAGGAGATTGAGACCATCCTGGCTAACACGGTGAAACCTCGCCTCTACTAAAAAAATACAAAAAATTAGCCGGGCGAAGTGGCGGGCGCCTGTAGTCCCAACTACTCCGGAGGTTGAGGCAGGAGAATGGCGTGAACTGGAGAGGCGCAGCTTGCAGTGAGCCGAGATTGCGCCACTGCACTCCAGCCTGGGCGACAGAGCGAGACTCCGTCTCAAAACAACAGCAGCAACAAAACAAACAAAAAACAGGAAGGAATCCAGCTATTAGCAAAATTCAAATGAATTGTGGATTTTTCTGTTATTAAAATGTAGAGATATCAGGATCCTTAAACTCAAGTAAATGACACAACAAACGAAGCATATCGAATTTGAAGCTGTGTTATGATGGTGCCTGTGCCAGTTTGGGGGAAGGGCAATACTTGGCTTACATACATGCTCTGGATCTTGAAGAGGGAGAGAGGGGCACAGTTCTACAGAGACCTGTGCCAGTACAAGAGAGAGGGGAGTTGCTTCCGGGGTGGAGAGTACATGGAGAATGGAACCACTGGCTATAAGCCAGACTGCATGGTGGGCTGGTGGAAACACCAGTTTTTACATGACCTCTAGACCAAACACTCTTTAGACAAAAAGCAACTCTGCTTTGAATGACCTTCAAAGCGAATGCCCTGGGCCAGTCCCAAGGGTTCCTTCCCCGCCTCCTACTCCGTCTCCTGGGTAACAACATTGTAAGCCTGGGAAGAAAGGGGGTGATAGCATAATATTCTCTGTCATGTTACAGACCCAGGGAGCTTTTAAGAAATAAATACCAATGGGGGCCGGGCGCGGTGGCTCAAGCCTGTAATCCCAGCACTTTGGGAGGCCGAGACGGGCGGATCACGAGGTCAGGAGATCGAGACTATCCTGGCTAACACAGTGAAACCCCGTCTCTACTAAAAAATACAAAAAACTAGCTGGGCGCGGTGGCGGGCGCCTGTAGTCCCAGCTACTCGGGAGGCTGAGGCAGGAGAATGGCGTAAACCCGGGAGGCGGAGCTTGCAGTGAGCCGAGATCTGGCCACTGCACTCCAGCCTGGACGACAGAGCGAGACTCTGCCTCAAAAAAAAAAAAAAAAAAAAAAAAAAAAAAAAAAAGAAATAAATACCAATGGGAAAGAGGTAACATGCATTCTCTGTAAGTGCTTTGGTAATTCAAAGCAGTGTTTTCACTAGACTCGGGAAGTTGCCTGGGGATCAGAAAGGAAGGCAAAAATGTGTGTGGAATTTGTCAAAATTTGTTAAGCCCATCTAGCATAATAAGGAGAACATCTTTTTATAAAAACAAAGTTAAATCATAAATTATGGCCGAGTGCGGCGGCTGACTCCTGTAATCCCAGTACTTCGGGAGGCTGAGGTACGAGAGTCGCTTGAGCCCAGGGGTTCAAGACCAGCCTGGGCAACATAGTGAAACCCCGTCTATACAAAAAATTAAAAAGTTAGCCAGCTGTGGTAGTTGGAGCCTGTAGTCCCAGCTGCAGAGGCTGAGGTGGGAGGATCACTTGAGCTCTGAAGGTGAAGGCTGCAGTTAGTGTGATGGCACTACTGCACTCCAGCCCGGGTGACAGAGTAGGACTCTGTCTCAAAAACAAGCAAACAAATAATTGCAAGGCATATATTTTATTTTTAGATCATACTTTACTTTTTTTTTTTTTTGAGATGGAGTTTCGCCCTTGTCCTGGCTGGAGTGCGAGGGCATAATCTCAGCTCACTGCAACCTCCGCCTCCCAGGTTCAAGGGATTCTCCTGGCTCAGCCTCCCAAGTAGCTGGGATTACAGGCACGTGCTAGCATGCTCAGCTAATTTTTTGTATTTGGTAGAGAAGGGGTTTCACCTTGTTGGTCAGGCTGGTCTCGAACTCCTGACCTCAGGTGATCCACCCGCCTCGGCCTCCCAACGTGCTGGAATTATAGGCATGGGCCACCTCCTGAGGCACCTAGCCTCATGCTTTGCTTTGAACTAGGGGAACCATCAGTGCCTCTGTAGAGGAAGCTCATAGAGAAGCCAGGGACAAATCCTAGAAGGCTTTACACTTTCAGCCAGGGCTCTCCAGACCATTTTGGTTATGCACTCCATCAGTAAAATATTTTTGTAGACACATTGTATTAGTCTGTTTTCACACTGCTATAAAGAAATGCCCCTCAATTATGTCATAATAATATCATACAAGTATTTGAGTTGGAAAAAAAAAAAGAAAAAAAGAAAAAGAAATGCCCGAGACTGGGTAATTTAAAAAGGAAAGAGGTTTAATTGACTTACAGTTCAGCATAGCTAGAGAGGCCTCAGGAAACATAATCATGGCAGGAAGGCAAAGGAGAAGCAAGGGACCTTCTTCATGAGGCTGCAGGAAGGAGAAGTGCAGGGTGAAGCGGGGAAAGCCCCTTATAAAACCATCAGATCTCGTGAGAACCTGCTCACTATCACAAGAACAGCATGGGGGAAACCGCCCCCATGATCCAATTACTTCCACCTGGTCTCTCCCTTGACATGTGGGGATTAGGGGGATTATGGGGATTATAATTCAAAATGAGATTTGGGTGGGGACACAAAGCCTAACCATATCACACATTCCTCAGTACATGTATTTTAATTATTTTGAGATTATATATCTTTATGAGTCCACTTATGTAAAATGGCCAGAAGGCAAATTCACAGACACAGAAAGTAGATTAGTGGTTGCCAGGGGCTGGGGGAAGGATTGAATGAGAATGGCTGGTGATGGGTATGGGTTTCCTTATAGGGTGATGAAAATTTTCTGGTATTAGTGATGATGGTTGCACAAACTTGTGAATATACAGAAAACCACTGAATTATACACTTTAAAGGGTGAACCTTTTGGTATATGAGTTATAGCTCATTAAAAAAACACATGTAAATAATGTGTACATTATAAAGAATAGCCTTAAAAAGTTATAGGGTGAAATTTTAAAAGTCAAGTAGACTGAATGCAGTGGCTTACACCTGTAATCCCAGCACTTTGGGAGGCTGAGGCAGGGGAATCACTTGAGACCAGGGGTTCAAGACCAGCTTGGGCAACATAGCAAAACCCTGTCGCTACAAAAAAAAATTAAAACTTAGGCTGGCATGGAGGCGCATGCCTGTGGTTGCAGCTACTCAGCAGGCTGAGACAGGAGGATTGCTCGTGTCCAGGAGTTCGAGTTTGAGGCTGCAGTGTGCTACGATGGTACCACTGCACTGCAACCTGGTCAACAGAGTGAGACTCTGACTTGGCCTTTTGGAGATGTCTTTGCTAATTTCCACTTCTATTGGATTTCCTCTCCAAAGCATGAGCCTTTCTTTGGAGGTAGTCATAAGCAGAGAAGGTTGTAGTCAGTGATGAGGTACCACTTCCAGACCAGGCTCCAGGGAATTTCTTCTACAATGACAGGCTGCCAGAAACCTTGACTGGGTGCAGTAGCTCAGGCCTGTAACCCGGCACTTTAGGAGGCTGAAGTGGGACGTTCGCTTGAGTCCAGGAGTTCAAAACCAGCCTGAGCAACAGAGGCTGCAGTGAGCTATGATGGCGCCACTGCACTCTAGTCTGGGCAACAGAGCAATACTCTGCCTCAAACAAACAAAAGGAGAAACTTTATGACATTTTACCTGGGTTTACGAATCATCTAGAAATGTGTCTGCACTATGTTTTGGTTCTCAGTATTAGGGTGTTTAGCTTCCTGATTGGTGAGGACAAAAATGAGACCTACAATCCCCTGACCCTGCCTTCTTTGAACTTGGCCTTTCTCCAGGCGTTCGAGACCCAGCTGTTGAGAGGAGAAAAGCAGAAGAAAGGACCTGAGGTCAGCAAGTGCCCTCCCCACGATGGGGCAGATCTGCCAGCGAGAATCGGTAAGCTCTGATCTTTCTTTCTTCCTTTCTTTCTTTTCTTTTTTTTTTTTTTTTTGAGACATTTTTGTTCCGTCGCTCAGGTTGGAGTGCAGTGGCATGATCTCGGCTCACCACAATCTCTGCCTCCCGGGTTCAAGCGATTCTCCTGCCTCAGCCTCCCAAGTAGCTGAGATTACAGGCATGGGCCACCACGCCTGGCTAATTTTGTATGTTTAGTAGACATGGGATTTCTCCATGTTGGTCAGGCTGGTCTCGAACTCATGATCTCAGGTGATCCGCCTGCCTTGGTCTCCCAAAGTGCTGGGATTACAGGCTGCTCTGGTGTTTCTTTAGCTTCTCAGAGGGATCACATGTACCATAGCCTGCTCAACCTGCTCTCCCTGGCAGAGGGCTATGTTGGGGCCCATCTTAGAGGAGGGAAAACTCTGACCAAGAGCACAGCAGGAAAGCGTCATGAGGCAAGGCAGGAGCCCCCCAAACCCAGCCTCTAAGTCTTGCTGCAGGTTCATGTGCAGCAGGGGCCACTTGTGTTCTGACCAAGGGAAGCCCAGAGGATCGTTCTGTATCCCCCTGGTTAATTGCTTTTTAGACAGTTATGCTGTGAAGTCATCAATGTGTGCTGGAAATAGGAGTTTGGCTTTTTCACCCTCTCTGGCTGAATTTTATGCTTCCATGTAAAAATGGGCTTCTACCCAGCAGTTTTTTTTTTTTTTTTGAGACAGATTCTCATTCTGTTGCCCCGGCTGGAGTGCAATGGTATGATCTTGGCTCACTGTAACCTCTACCTCCCGGATTCTTGTGCCTCAGCCTCCCTAGTAGCTGAAATTACAGGCATGCACCACCATGCCCAGCTAATTTTGTAATTTTTTATAGAGATGGGGTTTCGTCATGTTGCCCAGGCTGGTCTCGAACCCCTGGCTTCATATGATCTGCTCATCTCAGCCTCCCAAAGTGCTGGGATTATAGGCATGAGCTACTACACCCAGCCAATTTTTTTTTTTTTTTTTTCATTTTAACAGAGACAAGGTCTTACTATGCTTTCCAGGCTGGTGTTGAACTGGCTTCAAGTGATCCTCCCACGTCATCCTCTCAAAGTGCTGGGATTACAGTGTGAGCCACTGTGCCCAGCCCAGAAGCCCGTTCTTACATCTTAAAGCGCTTTGATTCTCCCCCTGGATATTGAAATAAACCCTGGAAAATGTTTATAGGACAAATTATGTTCTTCTGAGTAGCTGGCTCATTTTAAATTAATCTATGCTGCAGATGGGTCCCTCTGGAGCAAGGACTACAGCTGTTCCACCCCGCCCCCCACCAACAGAACAATTTGGGAAATGGAGACACAGTGGGGTTGATCGCAATGACAAACACAGTGCTCATACTAACTGAGTGCCTTGAGCCCAGAACACTCTCAGAGTCCCATTTAAATCACTGCAGTGGCCTGGCCTGTTTGCTTTATGAAGACTTCCCCTGGTCAACCCTTGGGTGGCAAACTAATTCCTGATTAGTGTCTGAAAGTGGACAATACAAGCTCAAGGAGTTGCTTCCACCTCGAGGCAAGAGGTGAGGGGCTTGGGCATGCCTGGGGTGGTCATCTTTCCCTCAGTCCTACAAGAGTAGCTTACAATGCCCTCTTCAGCATGTTTGAGAAGGGGTTTGCAAAGTCCAGCTCAGGTGCATCCTTCCTGCCTCCCAGGGTTGTTTGCTTGTTTGTTTGTTGTTGTTGTTGTATGTTGTTGTTGTTGAAACAGAATTTCACTCTTGTTGCCCAGGCTGGACTGCAGTGGCGCAATCTCGGCTCACTGCAACCTCTGCCTCCCAGGTTCAAGCAATTTTCCTGCCTCAGCCTCCCCAGTAGCTGGGATTACAAGCTCCCACCAGGACGCTTGGCTAATTTTTTGTATTTTTAGTAGAGATGGGGTTTCACCAAGTTGGCCAGGCTGGTCTCGAACTCCTGACCTCAGGTGATCCACCCGCCTCAGCCTCCCAAAGTGATTACAGGCGTGAACCTCCGTGCCCGCCCAGTCCCTCTCAGGCTTTTGAGAGGATTGAATTCTGTCCTGTTCCTAATGCCCAACTGGAAGCTCCCGGCCTCATTCTCCTTCGTGGAATCCAAGGCTCCTGCGTGGTTGTCAGTGGGGAGTGGAGGCCACTAAATACAGAAATCCAAAACTCCTCTTAGCCATTGGGCCTCTTAGGCCTCTTCCTTTTCTCTTCCTTCACCCCCAACCAGAGTGAGAAAAGTTTTGCCTGCTTTGGGAAAGAAGGAGCCCTTCGAAACTTGGAAGTGTGTTTGGAATGCCATTGCCACCTCTCATGGCCCCCTTCCTGTGCCCTTGCCTGGCTTTGCCAGTCCCAGGCAGAACGCCACCAGGAATTTAGAGCAGGCCAGGCCAGCCTTGGAGAGGTGGCACAAAGCAGCCAGTGTCACAGGCGCCATGTGGCAGTCAGCAGGTTTGGACTCCAGCACCCAGAGTTCAGTGTCAATCTGATGACAGACCCTCAGGTCCTCTGTGGTGCGTGGAGGTTCAGGGAGAGGAGCACAGGCTCTGGGATCTCAGACACAGAAGGAAATCCAACAGCTGGACATTGATTTGGTCCCATCAATTAGCCCAGCAAGTTGTAGTTCTTATTGCCTGGAGCCTCTGTCAATCCATGATCTTTATTGTAGCTGCTTTATTTACCAAGCAAGTCCTCTGTGCCCACCACTCCCAAAGGCCCAGTGAAGAAGGTGTCATTCCCATTTCACAGATGGGGAAACAGGCTTAGAGAGGTTAAATTCCTTTCCCAAGCTTGTACAGTTGGTCCTGGCAAATCCAGGACATAAACTCAGGTCTCTCTCACTCCAGGACTGTGCTCTTTCTACCCACCATCAAGCTCAAGGCTGAAGGTGAGGTGTGTGACTCCAACCCTAATTTCCTAAGGATAGATGTATTTGGAGTTGTTCCAAGCTTAGAAACTTGTGCTCGGGATATTGAAATTTCCAGTTAGTCTAAGGAAGGGCCAAACATTGCATGGTCCATTTGGTTTCTTTCTCATAGGTTTCCTGACAATTCCAAGCCCCAGACAGTATTTTTCACTGTTGCCTTACTACTAATTCTCACATAGGCTTGGAAGTATCTGCAAGGCTTCATCAGAGCCATTTCAGCAGGGAGTTGGCTATCATGGGGCTGCCAGTGTAAGGCCTAGACAGTTTTGGCTTTGGGCATGTGGAAAACTTGCCTGGATTGTTCTGTAAGCTCAGACTGTCTATGGGATGCTATTTTTTGCTTCCCTAGTTTTCCTAGGACCATAATTTTTTAAAATTTTATTTTGTATAGATGGGATCTTGCCCTGTCACTCAGGTTGGAGTTCAGTGGCACAGTCATGGCTCACTGCAGCCTTGAACTCTTGAGCTCAACTGATCCTCTTGCCTCAGCCTCCCAAGTAGCTGGGACTAGAGGCGTGTGCCCCCACACTCAGCTAATTTTTAATTTTTTTTTTGTAGAGACAGGGTCTTGCTATGTTGCCCAGGCTGTTCTTAAACCCCTGGCCTCAAGTGATCCTCCTGCCTCAGCCTCCCAAAGTGCTGGGATTACAGGTATGAGCCACTGCACCCAGCCTAGGACCTTGATTATGTGAGGTAGGACAAGAAGTGCTGAAAAGATCATCCCTGCCCTCCAGGGAAGATACATTCATGGGTTACCCCTCATTCTTACAGGGACTACCTGCCTGTCCGTGGGCTGCTATGCAAGCTTCCAGGAACTTCAGTCTCCTTCCTTAGAGAGTGGGATTGCCCCTTGTGCTCTGTCACTCTGGGTTCCATCCCTTCTCACCCACTAATAGTGGGGAGGAAGAAGAAGAACTAATATTTATGCTGTGCTTTCTGGTTCTGGGCACTAAGACAGGAGGCACTTTACAGGTTGTTATTACAGATAAAGGGCTGAGGAGGGCCTCAGTTTTTGTATTCATATTTTTCCCCCAGTTTTCCCCCAACCCCCGATGCTGCAGAGGTACCTGCAGGGGTGAGTGGAGACTGACAATCAGAATCCTCTGAGATCTCCAAGTTAAGAGCAGAGTCCTTTGAAGTCCCTAGTCATCACCAATACACTTGAGTTTGGGCTACATCTGTTCTGACTTGAGGCTCCCCAGAAAGTTTGTCTCTAGCAGCCCCGGGATTGACTGGGACCAGGACCCACCCCATCCCCTGCTAGTGGTAGGTGGAAAGGTGGGGCCAGGCTCTAATCCATCTGATTCATCTCCCCTTTCACTGGACAAGACTGATTTGACCTCCACTGGCTCCAGAGCAGGCATGCTGGCTACACTCCAAATACTCATTTCTGGAGGTGTGACTTGAGCCCATTACCAAGCATTTTTATTCATCCCCCTGCTGCCTATCTGGCATCTTCTGTATGTGGGGACGTTTATCAACTCTGTGCTCCTTGGGTAGCCTTCTTCTGTGCCCAGTGACACAGGACAGCTCAGTCCCCAGCCTCAGTCAGCTGCCCTGGGCATGTTAGGCAAGTGGGCTGGTACTCACCTGTGCCTGAGGTTCGAGCCTCAGTTCACCTTCAGTAGGTCTAAGTTTCCTTTTCCATGAAGTATTCCAGCAACCAGAAAGTCAAGCATCTAAACAGGCCAGCTTGCACATGATTTTTGGAGATACTGGAGGAGGAAGGAAGATATCTCCAAGATATGTATGCATTGTCATTTCTGCCTCCAACCTTGAAATCTTTTTCTGTATCAGTTGGCTTTTGCTATGTGTGTGGTGTAATAAATCACCTTAATACTTAGTGGCTTAAAACAATAATCTCTTATTTACCCCCAATCCTGTGAGTTGGTAATTTGGGCTGAGCTCAGCTGGAACGGCTCTTCTCTGTCCCATTTAATGTCAGCCTGGCTCCCTCAGAGGTCCGCAGGCAGCTTGAGATCTGCGGCTTCTCTTCCACATCTGAAAGTTGACTGGCTATAGGCAAGGTTGGTAACTGGGCCATGTGCCAACATGTTCAGCAGACTAACTGGGGCTCATTCACATAGTGGTGGTTGCAAGGGTTCCAAGAGCAGCATGAGAGGTCAAACTCCAAAGCACAAGCATATTTTGAGTGTCTGTTTGCATGGCATTGCTATTGTCCTACAAGCCCAAGCAAGTCACATGGCCAATCCCAGAGTCACTGTGGGTGGAGACTATGTAAAAGCATGGGTACAGGGAGGAGAATTAGTGTGGCTGGTTTTTTGCAAACAATTTACTACACCCTCCCTATCCATTCAGCTATCATCATGAAAAAATTCATATGAGCTTTTCTCTTGAGTGGCAGCAGCTTCCAAAATTTGTGAGGCAAGGGAAGTTATAAAAAAGCAGAATCTGCCAGGTGTAGTGGCTCACGCCTGTGATCCCAGCACTTTGGGAAGCTGAGGCAGTGGATTACTTGAGCTCAGGAGTTTGAGACCAGCCTGGTCAATATAGAGAGACTCCATCTGTACAAAAAATAAAAAAATTTGGCCAGGCACCTCACGCTTGTAATCTCAGCACTTGGGAAGCTGAGGCAGGCAGATCATTCAAGACCATCTGGGCCAACATAGAGAAATCCCGTCTCTACTAAAACTAAATTTAAACATAAAGATTAGCTGGGTGTGGTGGCAGGTGCCTGTAATCCCAACTACTTGGAAGGCTGAGGCAGGAGAATTGCTTGAACCCGGGAGGCGGAGGTTGCAGTGAGCAGAGATCGCGCCACTGCACTCCAGCCTGGGTGACAGAGAGAGACTCCATCTCAATAAATAAATAAATAGATAGATAAGCCAGGTGTGGTGTTGCACACCTGTAGTCCCAGCTACTTGGGAGGGTGAGGTGGGAGGATCGCTTGAGCCCAGGAGGTCGAGGCTACAGTGAGCCATAATCACGCCACTGCATTCCAAGCCTGGGCAACAGAGAGAGAGAGGGAGAGGACAGAAGAGAGAGAGAGAGAGAGAGAGAGAGAGAGAGAGAGAGAGAGAGAGAGAGAGAGACCTTGTCTCAAAAAAAAAAAAAAAATAGCGAGGGGAGGGCAGAATGCTAACTCATCTCTCGCAGACCCTGCCAAGAGCTGGTCACTGCTTGATGGCCATGTCACCTCCTTGCTCATCGGGGAAGCATTGCATCCTGCAGTGAAGGAGACACAGTGGGGCCAGTGGTTCAACAGGGATTAGATGCCTGTGCTCCCACAGCTCCTCTCCAGACATCTGCGGCAGCTCTGGTGCTGCTGCGCTTCCATTACTGACTGGCACATCTGTCTTAGTGGACTGTGGGCTCCTTGAGGGCTGAACCACGGTTGTTTTTCATCTTGGAATCTCCAGCTCCCAACACAGTGCCTGGTACATTTGTAAGAACCTAGTGTTTGTGTGAATAAATTCGTGAATTGCCCATGACTGAGCTCTGCTGCATTTCATCCAGAGACTTGGTAATCATGATAGAATTTGCTTAGACATTCCAAGGTTACTTGTAATTACTTTTGCTTTCTGAGTGTGACTGATTAGTTATAAGCATCAATATGTTGTGAATGCAAGTTGCTAAAATGCATTTGTAACACTTTACTTATCCTGTCTTTCTCTAAGGCTACAGCAGCTAAAAAACCAAAATCTCCTCCACTTAATGAAAGTGAGGTAAGAAAGCTATTTTTTTTTTCATTTCCTTCTGTAACATTTTCTGTAAAAAATAGTGCATGACAATCCCCTTTGGGAATTCTGATAATGATTTCAAGCCAGCCATGCAGCAGTGCAGTGGCTTCTCCAGGGTGTGGAGCAGTATTGACCTCCAACTTGGCTCCCTGCTGGACTCAGCCCACCTGAACAGGGAAGGTGCTTTCCAAGGGGGCCTACTAACTTCTTAGCCCCCTTCTTAGCCCTTTCTTGGAAGCAGAATGCTAATTGTCAGAGCCAAACACAAGGCCCTCCTGCCTTGGGGATGTGAGGCATCCTGACTGTGAGAGACCCTGGGAAGGGAAATGGAACGGTCTCTCCCCTCCTGTCTTTTCCATTGTACAGTCAGGCATGCCAGAAACTTGGCACCCATCTGCTCTGCACTTCAATATGGACAAGTTTCAGATCTTTCCTATCAACATATCCCATTTAGCCCCAAATCAGAGAGTTTCCTGTGCTGTTTGTGATGACCTACCCTCTTCCCTCCCATTCCCCAAGCGCACACCTTACTGTCTCTTTAAAGTGGCAACAGGCCGGGCGCGGTGGCTCAAGCCTGTAATCCCAGCACTTTGGGAGACCAGAGACGGGCGGATCACGAGGTCAGGAGATCGAGACCATCCTGGCTAACACGGTGAAACCCCGTCTCTACTAAAAAATACATAAAACTAGCCAGGCAAGGTGGCGGGCGCCTGTAGTCCCAGCTGCTTGGGAGGCTGAGGCAGGAGAATGGCGTGAACCTGGGAGGCGGAGCTTGCAGTGAGCTGAGATCCGGTCATTGCACTCCAGCCTGGGTGACAGAGCGAGACTCCGTCTCAAATAAATAAATAAATAAATAAATAAATAAATAAATAAAGTGGCAACAGAGTGGATCTGAGATGGGTTGCTTCATGCGAAGGCGGTGAGGTATAGAATTTATGAATCAACTTGGGAGCAAAGCACAGAAGCTCTCGATTTCCCTTGTGTCTGGGGCCATTACCTAGTCCCAGGTGAGGCCCAAAGCTGGGTATGGATTCACCTGGAGCCCCGGAGCTCTGCCCTGCTCCTCATTCCACTGATTGAATGTAGCTATATTCTTGTTCCTTTGAAAATAAATAAGACTCGGTCTGCAGCCTCAAAAGACTTAATGACTGAGAAGTGAAGCTCAATATTTTTTAAAAAGAGAAAGTTACAACATAGGTGACACGTGCTTTAAGAGCCAGGTGAGGGAGTGGTCAACCCCGTCTTCAGTCCAGATAACAAAGGCTGGATAGAGTGATGAGATTTGCAGAGAGTCTTGAAGAAGAGGAAAACACGTGCCAGGCGAGGAAGGGCATTGCAAGCAGAGAGAGCAGCATGTGCCAAAACAGAGCCTGCAAAGAACGGGAAAAAGCTGGGGAGACTGAGAAGGTTGGATGGGGCTGGGATTGGTTGTGCAGTTGAGAAACTCTGACAATGCGGTCTGAAGGATCCTCTAGGCTGAGGAGTCATGTGATTACATTGTTTTCTGTCTGGCAGTACCAAGGAGCTTGAGCTGGAGGAAGCCTTGGGCACCCAGGAAACCAGAGAGAGGGTAGGGGGCATAAGTGTAGTGAGACCTCCAGGGTGTGTGCTGTGCAAGATGATCTGCTTCCCAGTGGGAAGAAAGTACAGTTGACCCTGAAGCAATGAGGGGGTTATGAACACTGACCACCCCCACACCATGCAGTAGAAAATCCGTATATAACTTTTGACTCCCCCAAAACTAAACTACCAAAACTACTGTTGACCAAAAGCCTTATCGATAACATAAAGTCAATGAATAAATATTGTGTACTATATTAATAAATAAATATAATTTATTTTTAAATAAATTAATAAATGTTTTATATACTATATTCTGTATTCTTACAATAAAGTAAGCTAGAGAAAAGAAAATGTTATTAAGAAAATCATAAGGAAGAGAAATAGATTTACTATTCATTAAGTGGGAGTGGATCACCATGAAGGTCTTCATCCTTGTAGTCTTCACTTTGAGCAGGCTGAGGAGGAGGTAGAGGAGGGGTTGGTCTTGCTGTCTCAGGGGTGGCAGAGGTGGAAGAAGATCCAGGTGGAAGCAAACTCATGCAGTGCAAACCCTTGGTGTTCGAGGGTCAACTGGATTACAATTCCATTGTTACCAACTTTTTAAAGACAAATCAATGTTGGTGGCCTTGCAGGTACCCAAGCCTCTCACAATGAGGAAGGGTTGATAGTGGCCCCCTCCTTTATTTCCTGGACCATCTTTAGCATATTCTCAAGCATGGCAGCTTTAGAATTGCTTGGTTGAGGCCAGGTGCGGAGGCTCATTCCTGTAATTCCAGCACTTTGGGAGGCCAGGGTGGGCATATCACCTGAGGTTGGGTGTTTGAGATAAGCCTGGACAACACGGTAAAGCCCCATCTCTACTAAAAATACAAAAAATTAGCCAGACGTGGTGTTGTGCACCTGTAATCCCAACTACTTGGGAGGCTGAGGCACGAGAATCACTTGAACCTGGGAGGTGGAGGTTGCAGTGAGCTGAGATCGTGCCACTGCACTCCAGTTTGGGCCACAGAGTGAGACTCTTGTCTAAAAAAAAAAAAAAAAAGGAATTTCTTGGTTGGGTCAGGCACGGTGGCTCACGCCTGTAATCCCAGCACTTTGGGAGGCCGAGGTGGGTGGATCACCTGTGGTCAGGAGTTCCAGACCAGCCTGGCCAACAGAGTGAAACCCCGTCTCTACTAAAAATACAAAAATTACCCGGGTGTGGTGGCGGGCACCTGTAAACCCAGTTACTCAGGAGGCTGAGGCAGGAGAAATGCTTGAACCCAGGACGCGGAGTTTACAGTGAGCTGAGATCACGCCATTGCACTCCAGCCTGGGCAAGAAGAGAGAAACTCCATCTCAAGGAAAAAAAAAAAAGAATTGCTTGGTTGAAGTAGTCTTAATGTATCATGTTATTTGACTTTAATTAGACTGATCCTCACAAAATAGGCAAGTGGTTTTAAAAGACTTCTGCATAAAAATTGTGGGTTGAGACAGGTGTGGTGACTCACACCTGTAATACCAGTGCTTTAGAAGACCGAGTAGAGAGGATCACTTGAGGCTAGGGGCTTGAGACATCCTCGGCAACATAGCAAGACCTCACCTCCAATAAAATTTTAGGCCAGGTGCGGTGGCTTATGTCTGTAATCCAGCACTTTGGGAGGCCGAGAAGGGTGGATCACGAGGTCAGGAGATCGAAACCATCCTGGCTAACACGGTGAAACCCCATCTCTACTAAAAAATACAAAAAAATTAGCCGGGCGTGGTACGGGCACCTGTAGTCCCAGTTACTCGGGAGGCTGAGGCAGGAGAATGGCGTGAACCCGGGAGGCGGAGCTTGCAGTGAGTCGAGATTGTGCCACTGCGTTCCAGCCTGGGCAACAGAGGGAGACTCCGTCTCATTAAAAAAAAAAAATTAAAAAATTTAGTTGAGCATGCTGATGTGTGCCTGCAATCCCAGCTACCTGAGACGCTGAGGCAGGAGAATTGCTTGAGCCCAAGAGTTTGAGGCTGCAATGAGCTATGATTGCGCCCCTGCACTCCAGCGTGGGTGACAGAGTGAGACTCTGTCTCTTAAAAAGAAAAAAAAAGTAAAAGAAACTGGGTTGAAGCTAACACAAATGAACAATGACAAAATAAGACCGCTGATAATTTTCCTACCCCTGGTACAGACTATTCAGCTACATCATGGGGTTGAAAGAAGACAAAGATCTTACTAGATATAATGACAAATCAGTCAAAACATTAAAAATTAGCAAGGCTATTTAAATTCTGGTTTTACATATGATATTGTTAATGATGAGCTAATCACTATGTGTACAGAGTGCCTTGAGAGAACTAGCTAGTGACACTACTAGGCCACCACATTTTAAAATAGTTCATCTTTATATCTCTTTATTTATTTGTGTATTATTATATTTTGGAAACAGAGTCTCACCCTGTTGCCCAGGCTGGAGTGCAGTGACGTGATCTCGGCTCACTGCAACCTCCACCTCCTGGGTTCAAGTGATTCTCCTGCCTCAGCCTTCCGAGTACCTGGGATTACAGGCGTGTGCCACCATGCCCGACCTATGTTTTTATTTATATTTTTAATGAAAGTATAATTTACTACCAGTCAAACACACAAATTCTGTCAGCTTAATAAGTGTGTTGTTGTTGAGAGAGGATCTTGCTCTGTCAACCAGACTGGAGTGCAGTGGTGCGATCTTGGCTCACTGCAGCCTCCACCCTGTAGGCTCAAGTGACCCTCCCACCTCAGTCTCCCAAGTAGCTGGGACTACAGCCATGTGCCAGCCTGCCCATTTTGTTTGTTTTCTGTTTTTGTTTTGTTTTGTTTTTTTGTTTTTTTTGAGACGGAGTCTCACTCTGTTGTCCAGGCTGGAGTGCAATGGCACGATCTCGGCTCCTGCAACCTCCACCTCCCCGGTTCAAGCGATTCTCCTGACTCAGCCTCCAGAATAGCTGGGATTACAGGCGCACGCCACCAGGCCTGGTTAATTTTTGTGTTTTTAGTAGAGACAGGGTTTCACCATGTTGGTCAGGCTGGTCTCGAACTCCTGACCTTGTGATCCCCTGGTCTCAGCCTCCCAAACTGCTGGGATGACAGGTGTGAGCCACCACGCCCAGCTTTGTTTGTGTGTTTTTGAGGTGGAGTCTCAATCTGTTGCCTGGGCTGGAGTGCAGTGGCGGCTCACTGCAACCTCCAGCTCCCGGATTCAAGCAATTCTCCTGCCTCACCCTCCCGAGTAGCTGGGATTACAGGTGCCTGCCACTATGCCCAGTAATTTTTTGTATTTTTGGTAGTGATGGGGTTTTACCATGTTGGCTAGACTGGTCTCAAACTCCTGACCTCGTGATTCGCCTGCCTTGACCTCCTAAAGTGCTGGGATTACAGGCCTCAGCCACTGCACCCGGCCTATTTTTAAATTTTTTTTAGTAGAGACAGGGTCTTGCCATGTTGTCCAGGCTAGTCCTGGACTCCTGAGCTCAAGCAATCCACCTGCCTCAGCCTCCCAAAGTGCTTGGATGACAGATGTGAGCCACCATGCCTGGTTGTTTAAGAAGTTTTAACACATGTATACACCTATGAAACCATTGCCCAGTTCAAGATATAGAGCATTTCCATCACCCCCCAAAATCCCTTCACGCTCTTTTCCAGTCAATACTTCCCATTTCCTGTACTGAGAGTATCACTATTCTGACTTCTATCACCAGAGCTTTTCTGTTCTTGAACCTCATGTAAATATAATCATACATATGTACTCTCTTGTGCTTGGTTTTAATATTTTTATGTTGCTTCATATATCAAAAGGTTATTCCTATGTAATTTTTTTCATGAGGCATTTTATTTGTAAATATGTATAACATCTCTAGAAAAAAAATCCCAGGATTTTCCTTCCTGTGTGTTTTTGTCTTGCTTCTTCACGGTTTATGATGCTAGCTGAAATTGTCAGTACAATGAAACCAAACTGGCTGATGGAAGCAGATTATTCTGCCATTTCTCTAGATCTTTGAGTTGCACATCAAATCTGGGACTGATCATGCCACACTTGTTTAGACTGCCTGTGAGGTTCACAACAATTTTCCCAGCTCTGTGATCATCAATGATTTCAAATTCGCCCATAAAATCATGCTTCATCATCACAGTGAGAAACCAGACGATGACTCTGGAGCATGGCCTAAGAACCTGGTGTTTGTCTCTCTTTATGGCATTGTTGATGCTCTTGAAAGCATCAGCCAGGACATTCACGTGTACCACTGTGGCGGTGTGGAAAGATGGCAAAAACAGCCCTATGTGATTTTGTAGGTAGAAAATCCGAGAATACCCATAAAAACCTATTAGAACTAATGAACAAGTTCAGCAAGGTTGTAGGATACAAGATTAATATACAAAAATCAATTGTAGCCAGGCAATTGAATAAGAGGAAAGAGAACTCACATTTCCTGATTTCAAAACTTATAAAGCAGGCTGGGCGCGGTGGCTCACACTTGTAATCCTAGCACTTTGGGAGGCCGAGGCAGGTTATCACCTGAGGTCAGGAGTTCGTGACCAGCCTTGTCAACATGGTGAAATCCCATCTCTACTAAAAATACAAAAAATTAGCCAGGCATGGTGGTTGGTGCCTGTAATCCCAGTTACTTCGGGGACTGAGGCAGCAGAATCACTTGAACCTGGAAGGCAGAGGTTGCAGTGAGCTGAGATCACACCACTGCACTCCAGCCTGGGCAACGAGAGCAAAACTCCATCTCAAAACAAAACAAAACAAAACAACAACAAAAAAAACTTATAAAGCTACAGTAATCAAGACAGTGTGATACTAGCATTAGGATAATTATATAGCTGCATGGACTGATAATGAGAGTTCAGAAATAAACCCTTACATTTATGGTATAATATTTTTTGACAAAGATGTGAAAACAATTCAATGGGGAAAGAAAAGTCTTTTCAACATATGGTGCTAAGACTCTGTCTCTACAAAAAGTAATTTTAAAATTTGCTGAGAGTGGTGGCATGCATCTGTGGTCCCAGATACTTGGGAGGCTGAGGTGGGAGGATCACTTGGGCCCTGGAAGGTCAAGGCTACAGTGAGCTGTAACTGATCCACTCCAGCCTGGGCAAAATGATGGGACCCTGTCTAAAAAAAAAAAAAAAAAAAAAAGGTTTGTAGGTTTGATTTGTTTGCTTTGTTTGTTTGTTCTGAGATACTTTTACAGGTAGAATTCTTAGGGTTTGGTAACAGGTTAGATGTGGAGCCCATGGGAGTGGAAGGAGGTCAAGGATGATGACAGATTTTCAGCAGAGGTGATGAGGGGATAGTTCTACCTGGAACACTCTTTTCCTAGACACTGGCATAGTGTCCCTCATCTTATTCTGGTTTCTGCTCAAATGCCACATCTTCAGAGGGCCTTCCCTGTCCATCCTGTCTAAAATGAAATCCCTACCCTTTATTTGTTCAACCTCTGTATCAGTTAGGATTAGATTTGGCTGGCAGTAACAGAAAACTCCAAAACAGCATTTGGATAAATACATTGGAATTTTGTTTTTCTCTCAAATTTTAGAAATATGGAGGTAATTGTGGGGGGGTGTGCTATATGGGGCAGCTTAGTGACAAGGATGCAGGTTCTACTCTATTTTGTTGCTTTGTTTTGTATGGGCATCATTCCCAAATTTATCTCTTTTTTTTAATTATTAGAATAACACACATGTATTATCTATAATTTCTATGACCACCCAGCCAGTGCACTTTGCCCACTGCCTAGACAGAGCTGATTTATCAAGATAGAGAATTGCAATAGAGAAAGAGTAACTCATGCAGAGCTGGCTGTGTGGGAGACCAGAGTTTTATTATTACTCAAATCAGTTTCCCCAGGACTATTTCTCTATTGCAATTAAATCCATGCACCATGGGTCAGCAGTGCCCGGCCTGTAGAGACAGTAGCAGAGTCAACCTCCAAGAGAAGTGGACCTCCAGTCCAAGAGAAGTAGGCTGCTGCTTGGACTGGCCTCTGGATCCGTCACCAGAGGGAGGTTACTGAACCAGGATTACCCTTATGGCAGGTAGTCATAAGGACGAGCTCCCAAACTTGTAACCACCCAACAGGTTCAGCTTGCCCACTGCCTAGACAGAGCAGATTTATCAACAGGGGAATTGCAATAAAGAAGGAGTAATTCACTCAGCGTCACCTTTGCGGGAGACCGGGGTTTTACTATTACTCAAATCAGTCTCCTCGAGCATGTGGGGATTGGAGTTTTAAGGATAATTTGGTGGGTCGGAAGCAGCTAGTGAGTCAGGAGTGCTGATTGGTTGGGTCAGAGATGAAATCATAGGGAGTTGAAGCTGTCTTGCACTGAGTCAGTTTCTGGCTGGGGGCCACAAGATCAGATGATCCAGTTTATCAATCTGGGGGGTGCCAGCTGATCCATCAAGTGCAGGGTCTGCAAAATATCTCAAGCACTATCTTAGGTTTTACAATAGTGATGTAATCCCCAAGAGCAATTTGGGAGGGTCAGAATCTTGTAGCCTCCAGCTGCATGACTCCTAAACCATAATTTCTAATCTTTTGGCTAATTTGTTAGTCCTTCAAAGGCAGCCTCATCTCCAGATAAGAAGAGGGTTTGTTTTGGAAAAGGGCTGTTATCATCTTTGTTTTATTTTTATTATTTATTTATTTATTTTTGGGACAGAGTCTTGCTGTATTGCCCAGAATGGAGAGCAGTGGCCCGATCTCGGCTCACTGCAACCTCTCTCTCCGGGATTCAAGCGATTCTCCTGCCTTGGCCTCCCAAGTAGCTGGGATTACAGGTGCCTGCCACCATGCCCAGCTAATTTTTGTATTTTTAGTAGAAACGGGGCTTCACCATGTTGGCCAAGCTGGTCTCGAATTCCTGACCTCAAGTGATCTGCCCGCCTTGGCCTCCCAAAGTGCTAGGATTACAGGTGTGAGTCACGGCACTCAGCCTCATCTTTGTTTTAAACTATAAACTAAGTTCCTCCCAAAGTTAGTTCAGCCTATGCCCAGGAATGAACAAGGACAGCTTGGGGGGTAAAAGCAAGATGGAGTTGGTTGGGTTAGATCTTTCACTGTCTCAGTAATATTTTGCAATGGGAGTTTTATGTTTGTGGGTCAGGAGCTGGGACAAGCTGAGCTAGGTGTCCTGCCTTGGGTCATGCTTTCCTGCTCGTGTGGTTGTTTGCGGCATTGGGTTCCTTGTAGCTGTAGGATTCACATCTTGCCTCTTCTAAGAGGCCTGGAGGCTAGAAGTCCAAAGTCAAGGTGTTGGCAGGCTCATGCTCCCTCTGAATCTTAGAGAAGACCCTCTCTTGCTGGACGCAGTGGCTCATGCCTGTAATCCCAGCACTTTGGGAGGCCGAGGCGGGCGGATCATGAGGTCAGGAGATCGAGACCATCCTGCTAACATGGTGAAACCTTGTCTGTACTAAAAAATAGAAAACATTAGCTGAGCGTGTCGCAGGCGCCTATAGTCCCAGCTACTCGGGAGGCTGAGGCAGGAGAATGGCGTGAACCTGGGAGGCAGAGCTTGCAGTGAGCCAAGATCGTGCCACTGCACTCCAGCCTGGGCAAGAGAGCGAGACTCCATCTAAAAAAAACCACAAAAAAACAAAAAAAACCACCCTCCCTTGCCTCTTCCAGCTTCCAGTGGCTCCAAGCGTTCCTTGGCTTGTGGCAGCATCACTCCCATCCCTGCCTGCATCTTCATGTGGTCATCTTCTCTCTGTGTGTGTCCCTTCACATGGCGTCCTCCCTGTGTGTCCCAAGGTTATCTCATAATCCAAGATGATTGCGGGATCTCCAGCCATCCAGCCACTCTGCCTGTCCTCCAGTCAGCAGGAAGGAGGAATGGCAAAGAAGCAGGAAAGCCACAGAATAGCCCTGTCTCTTAAGGGAGGCTCCCAGAAGCTACTGAGATACTCTCACTTTCATCTCGACCAGAGCTTGGTCACATGTCTGCATCTGACTGTAGGGGAGGCTGGAAATGGAATCTTTGTTCTGGGGGGCCCGAATCACCTAAAAATTGGAGCACAGGTTAGTTTATTAGGACAAAGGGGAAATGGATATTGTGGGATATAGCTGTATCAGCTGCGCCTGCTTTTTCTCCTAGTGCCTGGCCTAATGTATATTTAATTAGCCATGTTTACCATCTGTCTCTCCCAATCCGAATGTGGGCTGTGTAAAACCAAAGAAGAAAACTGAGGGACAAGTTAAAAAAAAAAGAAAAAGAAGCCTGGGTGCGGTGGCTCACGCCTGTAATCCCCACACTTTGGAAGGCTGAGGCGGGCGGATCACCTGAAGTCAGGAGTTTGAGACCAGCCTGGCCAACATGGTGAAACCTTGTCTCTATTAAAAATACAAAAAACTAGCCAGGTGTGGTGGCACACACTGTAATCCCAGCCCCTCGGGAGGTTGAGGGAGGAGAATCATTTGAACCCGGGAGGCAGAGGTTGCAGTGAGCCGAGATGATGCCACTGCACTTCAGCCTGGATGACAGAATGAGACTCTGTCTCAAAAAAAAAAAAAAAAAAAAGAAAGAAAGAAAAGAAAAAAGAAAAAGAAAATGACTGAGGCGAGTCTCAATCAATTTAGAGTTAGTTTTGCCAAGGATGATAATATGCCCAGAAAAAAAAGACATAAGCCACAGTAGGATCTATGACCCACACTTTTTCCGAAGAGGGTTTGATGACTTCAATATTTAAAGAGGAAAGGGTGAACAGTGCGGGAAAGAGGAAAGGGAAAAAAGGGAAGGGTAGATAAAAGAGGCAAGGAGTTGCATTCCTTTGAGACTTTGATTAGCTTAGTGTTCCCTGAACCCACAGTTTACTTGTGAAATGAGGAGGGTGGAGGAACAGTCAGCTAAGCATTCATACTCAGTGAATGTGCATTTTTACGTAAGCAAAGTAAGCATAGAATAAAGGAAGCAGTCAAATATGCATTTGTCTCAGGTGAGGGAAGGGATGACTTCTAGTCCAGTCCTTGTCCTGTACCTGTAATGATAAGCTGTCAATGTACATTGTTTGGGTGAAATTCAACAGAATTCTTTTTTAGGGTAAAGGAATTTCCTTGTGAGCAAATTGTGAGGGAAGCTCCCTGGGAAGGTATGTGGCCTACCTTTGCAGCTGCCTATGTAGGGCCAAAATGGGAGGTGTTTTGGGTGACTCAGTTCCCAAGCTAAACACTTCCCTTTGGCATAGGGAGTTTGTTGGATTTTTGTCTTGTTCACCACATTTCCAGTGACTAGGAAAGTGCAGAGCAGATTAGGTGTTTCACAAATATGTGTTGAGCGAATAAATGACAAGGAGGGGAATTGAGAAGAGTAAGTTTAAGGAGAATATGATTGCATTGGAAGATACTGAGTTTCGGGTGCCCGTGGGACATATAAGACTTGATTCTCATAGGCAGCTGGAAATATAGTCATGAGCTTGGGAGGGAGATGTGGCTAAAGTCCTTGACAAAAGTGATTCTTTGGGAAGGGCACCGCGAGACAGAACTACAGAAAACAGCGAGAGAGGAGACATACTCAGCCCGCTCAGTGGAATCAACCCAAGCCAGAAGTCTCTACCTCCACACCCCGGGGGAGGGCAACTTCTTCCATAACCCACTAATAGCCCCTCTGGCCTTGCAGATCTGCCTCTCTGTTTGGTTTGAGAATTCCCGTTATAGAGGGACTCTGCAGAGCCCAGGTCCACTTGCCATGCTTTAGGAATCTAACCAAGCTACGACTCAGTTTCCTTGGTGCAGGTTCTTGGACCCCTTCACTGGACCTGAGTGAAATAAGAGAAATAGGGACAATATGGTAAAATAAATATTGCATTTTGTCGGAATGACAAGGTGGGCTGGAAACACACTGCCTTGGCTTGGATCCCAGCTTTTCCATTCAGTTGCTGTATGACCTTGGGAAAGTCACTTAATCACCCCGTGATTGAGTTTCCTCATCTATAAAATGGGGATATTACTAGTATCCACCTCATTGGGTTGTTTTAAGGGTCAATCAGTCAACAAATAAGTAAATAATTTAGAACAATCGCGTATAGTAAGTTCTACCTAAGTGCTAGCTAATACTATAAAGCCAAATGTATTTAGCTTACAAAGCAACCATTATTTCTACTTCTCTGTTTTAAGATATCTTTTCTTTTAGGAAAGCGGTCCCCAATCTTTATGGCACTAGGCACTGGTTTCACGGAAGACAATTTTTCCACAGACACATGTGTGTGGGGGGATGATTTCGGCGTGAAACTGTTCCACCTCAGATCATTAGGCACTAGATTCTCATAAAAAGGGCACAATCTAGATCCTTTGCATGCGCATTTCACAATAGGGTTTGTACTCCTACAAGAATCTAATGGCGCTGCTGATCTGACAGGAGACAGCTGAGGCGGTAATGTTTGCTCACCTGCTGCTCACCTCCTGCTGTGCAGTCCAGTTCCTAACAGGCCACAGACCAGTTGGGGACCCTACTTTAGGAAATTATGATTACGGGAGATGAAAATCATACACCTAAAAAAGATCCTGGTCTGGCATGGTGGCTCATGACTGCTAATTTTAGCACTTTGGAAGGCAAAGTCAGGAGGATTGCTTGAGCCCAGGAGTTCGAGATTGCAGTGATCTATGATCATACCACTGCACTCTAGCCTAGGTGACAGCAAGACTCTGCCTCTTTTTTTTTTCTTTCTTTTTTTGAGACGGAGTGTCACTCTGTCGCCCAGGCTGGAACACAGTGGTGCGATCTCAGCTCACTGCAAGCTCTGCCTCCCAGGTTCATGTCATTCTTCTGCCTCAGCCTCCCGAGTAGCTGGGACTATAGGCGCCTGCCACCACGCCCAGCTAATTTTTTGTAATTTTAGTAGAGACAGGGTCTCACTGTGTTAGCCAGGATGGTCTCGATTTCCTGACTTTGTGATCTGCCTGCCTCGGCCTCCCAAAGTACAGGGATTACAGGAATGAGTCACCCGCCCAGCCGACTCTGTCTCTTTAAAAAAAAAAAAAAAGGCTGGGCATGGTGGCTCACACCTGTAATCCCAACACTTTGGGAGGCCAAGGTGGGTGGATCATGAGGTCAGGAGATCAAGACCATCCTGGCTAACACGGTGAGACCCTGTCTCTAATAAAAATACAAAAAATTAGCCAGGAGTGGTGGTGCACACCTGTAGTCCCACCTACTTGGGAGGCTGAGGCAGGAGAATTGCTTGAACCCAGGAGGTGGAGGTTGCAGTGAGCTGAGATTGCACCACTGAACTCCAGCCTGGGTGACAGAGCGAGACTCCATCTCAAGAAAACAAAAAACAAAAAACAAAAAACTGGCCAGGCATGGTGGCTCACGCCTGTAATCCCAGCACTTTGGGAGGCGAAGGCAGGCAGATCATTTGAGGTCAGGAGTTCGAGAACAGCCTGGCCAACATGGCGAAACTCCCTCTCTACTAAAAACATGAAAATTAGCTGGGTGTGGTGATGGACGCCTCTAATCCCAGCTGCTTGGGAGGCTGAGGCATGAGAATCACTTCATCCCATCAGGCCAAGGTTGCCATGAGCCGAGATCGTGCCACTGAACTCCAACCTGGGTGACAGAGCCAGACTTAGTCTCAAAAAAAAAAAAATCCTTTCTAAGCAACGTAAAAACTCAGAACCTAATTTTTGTTTATGTATTTAATTTGTTGACCCATGTCATCTCAGAGCCTAGGAACCCTGGCTCGATGTTGACATGGACTCTGTGTGAGCATTTTCCAGTATATCTTGGTGCTGTTGATAAAGAGTCAGTCTGTAAAATATTTGAAGAGATTATTCTGAGCCAAATATGAGCAGCCAGTGGCCCATGACATAACCTTCAGGAGATCCTGAGAACATGTGCCCCAAGCAGTCAAGCTACAACTTTGTACATTTTAGAGAGACAATAAAACATCAATCAATACACGTAAGAGGTACGTTGGTTGGCTGGGCATGGTGGCTCACGTCTGTAACGCCAGCACTTTGGGAGGCCGCAGCGGGCAGATCACCTGAGGTCAGGAGTTCAAGACCAGCCTGGCCAACATGGAGAAACCCTGTCTCTACTAAAAATACAAAAATTAGCTGGGCATGGTGGCAGACGCCTGTAATCCCAGCTACTTGGGGGGCTGAGGCAGGAGAATCACTTGAACCTGGGAGGCAGAGGTTGCAGTGAGCTGAGATCGTGCCACTGCCCTCCAGCCTGGGCGAGAGAGTAAGACTCTGTCTCAAAAAAAAAAGTGATAAGGGGTTGTGGAGACCCAGGTTTTATACAGATGAAGCCTCCAGATAGCAAGCTTCAGAGAAAAGATTGTAAATGTTTCTTATTAGTCTTAGAGAGTCTGTTCTAGTCTATCAGTCTGAATGTCTCTGTTGATGTTAATGTTGGTCAGATGGGACTGAATTCCAAAAGGGAGGAAGGTATAATGAAGCATGTCTGACTCCCCCATTCCATCACGGCCTGAGCTAGTTTTTCAGGTTAACTTCGGAATGCCCTGGCTGAGAGGAGAGGTTGATTCAGATGATAAGGAGGAGGGTGGGTTAGAATTTTATTTGTGGTTTACAATGCTAACTCTTAAGGAGAGGATCAATGACCTTTTCCTGGCCCTGTGAAGGTGGTTGTGTGTGAGTGCTGGGAGAACTATCCCAGGAAACTCAGGGTAACTGGTAAGGTGATTTGAGATTGCTCTGGTCCAAAAGATAACGGTTGCCTTTGGGGAAACCATTTGGAGAGCTGGCTGAGATAAGGAGCTAGTCTGAAGCCTGGGAAGGCCTCAACGTTCTGGTTAACCATTCCTCCTCCAGGCTACAATTCTTTTTTTTTTTTTTTTTTTGAGACAGAGTCTTTCTCTGTTGCCCAGGTTGGAGTGTAGTAGCACAATCTCAGCTTACTGCAACCTCCATCTCCTGGGTTCAAGCAATTCTCCTGTCTCAGCCTCCCGAGTAGTTGGGACTACAGGTACATGCCACCACGCCCAGCTAATTTTTGTTAGTAGAGATGAGGTTTCACCATATTGGCCAGGCTGGTCTTTAACTCCTGACCTTGTGATCCACCTGCCTCGGCCTCTCAAAGTGCTAGGATTACAGGCATGAGCCACCGCGCTCAGCCCAGGCTACAGTTCTTTTTGCCTATGACTCTTGTCAGGGTCAGAGGCAATTCAATGAGGATGGGATGTCTAGAAAGGGACAGGGTGGGACTCAGATTTCCTTGGCGCTTCTGAGGAACTTTTACCTTCAAAGGGGAGTAGAAGCCTCTGTAGGGTGAAAGGAAAACTTCCCCTTCCCCCTCTGTGAATTTGCTGAAAAGTCAACAAAAGACAGATTAAGAGAAAAGGCATACACATTTTCTAATACGCATAGAAGAAAACACAGTGATTACCCTAACCCTTCAATGGGGTACAGTAGCTTATATAGCCTTTTATTTTTGAGACAGAGGCTCACTCTGTTGCCCAGGCTGGAGGGCAGTGGCATGAGCTTGGCTCACTGAAACCTCTGCAGCCCAGGTTCAAGTGATTCTCCTGTCTCAGCCTCCTGAGTAGCTGGGATTACAGGCTTGCGCCACCACCCAGCTAATGTTTGTATTTTTAGTAGAGAGATGGAGTTTCACCATGTTGGCCAGCCTGGTCTGGAACTCCTGACTTCAAGAGATCCACCCCCCTCGGCCTCCCAAAGTGCTGGGATTACAGGCGTGAGCCACCATGCCTGGCCATATGGCCTTTTTTTTTTTCTTTTTGAAGCTGGTAAGGAGATGGGGAATATGGTAATTCTATAATTCTGCAAGATTTTTCTGGAGAAAGAAGGGATCAGAGAATTGAGATTAACTTGTAAATGGCTCTTTTTGGAAACTGAATCAGCCAGACAGGCATCTAACAGGCATCTTATCCCTCTAGGGGTGGTGACATTCTTCAGTCTTCTTTTCTGCAATAGAGAATCAGATAACGGGAAGGGGAAGGGAAAAAATTGTTCCCCTGGGGCATCCTTCTGGTCTTTTGGTCTTTCCCCTTTGGAGGTGGGGCAGTCTCTTCCAGTGTCGGTTGATCTTTAAGGGTCTTTCACTCAAAATACTCATTACAGAAGGGAGCCATATTTTGGAGTGAATTATGTTGGTTTCCTTCACCTCCTTGGCACAGAAGGTGGGAAATGTGTCCCTGAAGGGTCAGGGCCTCTCTGACTGGAGATGAAAAGGTCAGGGTTGAGTAAGGAGGAACCTGGCAGGGGCCTTTATGATACCTGAGAGGACTAGGGCTTGGATGGAGCAACAGAGGCACCATCGGAGCAATATTCAGGTATAAGATTTAAGTCTTGCATCCTAGGCACGGCTCTTGCCTCATCCTAATCCCGGCCCTGATAAGGGGAGGCTTTTTGCTGGTAAATTCCAATTATTAGGAGCCAAAAATGTCAATGCCTTACAGGGGCCAGTCAGTAGTGTCAAGCAGTGGGCTGGGTGGGGCCTGGGCTGGCTGGAGCTCCCCTACCCTGTCTAAAGAGGGCAGTGGCTGCTCAGCTCCAGTGTATGCCAGGAAGGAGCTGGCTGAGATAAGGAGCTAGTGCCATGATGATCATGTTGCCACAGGATCAAGTGGGTCCTGTGTGACATCACCTTTAGGTGCCTGAAATCTAGATTTTATTTTATTTATTTATTTTGTAACTTTTTTTTTTTTTTTTTTTTTGGAGACAGAATTTCGCTCTTGTTGCCCAGGCTGGAGGCCAATGGCACAATCTCAGCTCACTGCAACCTCCCAGGTTCAAGCAATTCTCCTGCCTCAGCCTCCCAAGTAGCTGGGATTACAGGCGTGCGCCACCATGCCTGGCTAATTTTATATTTTTAGTAGAGATGGGGTTTCTCCATGTTGGTCAGGCTGGTCTTGAACTCCCGACCTCAGGTGATCCGTCCACCTCAGCCTCCCAAAGTGCTGGGATTACAGGTGTGAGACACTGGCCTGAAATCTAGATTTTAAAGTGAGATTTCTTAATTTTTTGTAAAGGGCAGGCACAAATTTATAAAACATCAAGTGGGCCAAATAAGATGTTATTATAGGCCACAGTTTTAGCTTGGCGGTTGCTGATTTACTGACCCTGTTATAATGTTGGAGGTCAGGACTTTGGGCAAATGAAAGAGAAAAGGAGATAGACTGAGAATGTGATTTTACAACTCCAGCCTCTCCAGGGGCTGGGTGGCCAGTGTCTCCGCAGCAGTTTTCTCTCATAGGAAGTAGAACTGTCTGCAATGCTGATGGAGTCACAGTAACCTTCACCCCACTGAACTCAGGATCTGCAGAGCCACTAAAACCCGGAGCAACCGCCTTCAGCATCCAAGAGAAGCTGCTAAAAGGATTATGGGTCAATTCATTTTAGACATTTCTTCCAGATGTCCCCGTGGAAAGTTAAGGTCTAAATCAGTGGTCCTCATTCCTGGCAGCACCTGAGTTTCACCTAGGGAGCTTTTAGAAAGTGAAACTTGGACTGCAGTTCACATCAGTTCAGTCTCTGGGTGGGGCTTGGACATCAGCATTTGTAGAAGCTCCCTAGGTGGCTTTGGTGCAGTCAGACTGGAAACCACTGATCCAACTAATAGAAATGCTAGGTTGGGATCTCTTCCGGGGCATCTCTTTAGGACAGGCTGTGCATGACAGTCCCATAGTGTCAGGGTTCCAAGATGGTCTAATGGTTTAGGTACTGGTCTTAATTTTTTTTTTTTTGCTCTCTTTAAGACCTTAACAAACTCTACAGGGCTGAGCGCAATGGCTCACGCCTATAATCCCAGCACTTTCTTTCTTTCTTTCTTTTCTTTTTTTTCTGAGACAGAGTCTCGCTCTGTTGCCCAGGTTGGAGTGCAGTGGCACAATCTTGGCTTACCACAACCTCCACCTCCTGGATTCAAGCGATTATCTTGCCTAAGCCTCCCGAGTAGCTGGGATTACAGGCTCTCGCCCAGCTAATTTTTGTATTTTTAGTAGAGAATTTAGTAGAGGGGTTTCACTATGTTGGCCAGGCTGGTCTCGAACTCCTGACCTCATGATCCGCCTGCCTCGGTCTCCCAAAGTGCTAGGATTGCAGGCGTGAGCCACTGCGCCTGGCCAATTTCAGCACTTTCAGAGGTCAAGGCAAGAGAATGGCTTGAGTCCAGGAGTTTGAGACCAGCCTGGGCAACATGGCGAGACCTCATTTCAATTTAAGAAAAAAACCAAAACACCTAAGCTCTACAACCTTCATATCCTCATTGACTGATTAAGCGCAGATAATGATATTTGTCCTTCTAACCTCACCAGGCTGTTATCAGGAGAAACGAAGCAATAAATGAGAAATTGCTCCGCAAACTGTCGATGTTATGCAAACACTGCTATTCAGCGTGTGCTCCCAGGTGCGGGAGGTACAGCTGTTATCTGTTGGAGATCATTTCTGAAGTAACATTCCTAGTGCCATGGGTCAAATGGGAATTGCTACAGGCATTCCAACTTAGAAAGCAGCCTTTATTGTCTTATAGGCAGGTGCGTTTCCTGGGGTGGCAGTCTGGCTCTGGTCCCTCTAACCCCAACTTGTGTAGGAGGTACCACAGTAAAGAGTAGAGAGAGTTCAAGGGACTTGAAGGGAAGTGGAGGGCCATCTGGAGAGGGAGGGAACTAAGGACTCCCTGTGGATTGGGGTCTTCCTGAGGATCCAGGGCGTAACTGTCAAGGAGCCTTAGCAGGGATTTAAGAGCTATGGAACAGCAAAAAGAGGCAAATTATTAAGGAAATTAGTGAAGTCATCGCTGGAACAACAGAGAGGGAACACACCAGTGCAGCATGGGCCCTGACCTCAGGAAGCTGTCTGATTGGGGCAGATAGGACCAGCCCCCTAGAAGACAGTCACCCATATCAGTTAGGCAGTCATGACTCAGTGTTACTTATCTGAGGCCCAGGTTGCATGAGGGGTTGGGGGTGGGATGGACAGAGCACTGGCTGGGCATCAGGACTGGGTTGGAGTCCTGGCTCCAAACTGTACCGCAACCTGACACTGGGCAAGATGGCCCACCTGTGGCGTCCCAGGTTCCTGCCCTGTAAAGAAGAGTCTGGATGTATATCCAGATGGACTGTGAGCACAGCCTGAGTTTGCCCTGTCGAGGTGCTGAGGCCTGGGAGATTGGGGTGAGTAGCTGTGATCCAGGGAAGGTGGGCAAGCTGGGCCTTAGATGAGAGGGGATGCTTGGTCAGGCAGAGGTGAGTGGAGAAGGCAGGGCATGGAAGGGAATATGAGCAGGGAACAAATGGAGTGGACTTGGAGAGCAGAAGACGGTGGGTGAGTTGCCTTGTTGTGGCCACAGTGGAGGAAGAGATAAGTGGGAAAGAGTGGAGTCGATTACAGAAGGCCTCGGAAACCAGGCAGAGATGTTTAAGTTGGCTCTCTCAGGAAGGAGGGGGCCATGAAGGGATTTAGGGAAGGGTCATGACATGATTATGCTGCATTTTAGCAGGATTAATGTGACCTGGTGCCCAGAATGACTTGGATGGCATGAGGTCAGGAGCCGAGGAGGACAGCTAGAAGACTCTTGTAATATTTCTGGCACAGGGAGATGGACTGGGAGTTGGGAGGTGGCAGTAGGTCAGGCCTAGAGACATTTCTCAGGAAATACTGACAGGCCTTGGGGCCTGGTTGCATTCACGGAGTGGGGAGGAATGATTCACCTTGAGAAGCAGTTTCCCTCTCAAAAGGCCAGGAAAGAGAAAGCAGAGGCAGCTTTTCTGCCTGCAAACAGGACATTTCAGGGTAACTTGGCTCTTCCAAGCGTCAGCTTCTCCCCGGCTCCAGCTCAGATAGGAGTTGTAACAAGGGGTTGGGCATGGGTGATGGCACTGGCTGGTGGCTGGGTTAAGGGCCATGTTTTTGATTTTGCATTAAGCTTTAGGCTTATTCAGCCTGCCAAGTGCCAGGCCCTGGGCTTGCGTAGAAGACAAAGCAATTAACAAAACCCAGTCCTCCATCCTCAAGGAGTTTCCAGCCCTGTGAGCTTGGCAGATCTGTGGAATTCAAATGAAATGGCAGTTGAGAACAACCATCTTGTTCTCATTCACTCCATTTTGCTTAATGGCCATGTAGGTAGTTCCAAATGTTTGATGTGTGCCAGAAAATCTCTCTCTTCCTGGTTTGTAATTATGATCCAGGGCAAATCCAGGTTTTGTCGGGCTTGAAGATTAAATAAATTGGTGCTCTCTGTGGAAAATAATTCAAATATAAATATACAAATATCACATTGCTAGGCCCTCCCAGGGCCTAGAAGGGTAGGAATCAAGTGAGAGCCCCTGAAGCTTTAACCGCATTAACTTCTCAGTCAGTTCTGTAATACCTACCATTCCTTAAGTGCATATTATGTGCAGGTATTTTGCATACAGTATTACACAACAATCAAGGGGAGGGGAGGTGGGCATTAGAGTCTTCATCTTATGGTTGAAGACACAGTTTCAGAGGTGATTGGAGATGCCCCTCTGCATAGGCCCTAAGGCAGGGGGTGGGGACTGTGACCTGGACAGGAAGCTCTGGCCTCAAGACTACATCTAAGCTCCCCCTTTTCTGTGGGTGATGGTGGCTGTCAGGCCCCTAGGATTCCTGAACCTAAGTCATCTTTCCCTTTGATTTGACTGTACCTTTGCTAGGTCTGGTCAAGGGCTAGGTACTCCTGAAGTCAAGAGCTAGGGTAGAGGTTGGGGGTTGGATCTCAGGGCACCATATGGTGCAGACTTGGTTGCAGGAAAGTGACCTATTTAGGCAGAGGGGGCTCTATACAGCTGGGACCGCAGCAAACCTTAGAGGTGAGCACCTGCTTCAAAGACTCACAGATCCAAGCTGTAATCCTAGATCTACAACTTCCTGGCTGTATAAAGCCCAGCAAGACTGAGGCCTCACTGAGCCTCAATTTCCTTACCTGTCCAATCAGAATAGTAACAACTTGTTTGTACATTTGAGCTCATTACATGTCATTTTGTAAGGCAGTAAAGCTCCTGGAGGCTTCCGGAACACAGAAACAATTAAGAATCCTAAAATTGCTGTCCTGGTAGCACCTCTAGGGATTCCTCCCATCCTACCCAACTTCCTTTGGGAAAGTAGAAGACACGGCACCTGGGAGAGGTGGCTGAACCGTGCCCCAAGTTCCAGTGGGCCTGGATGCCCAAGAGCAAGAGGAGGCCCGGAGGATGGGGACAGGCCGCGACCTGTGGCTCAAGTCCCGCCCAGAGGGAGTGCGCCCTGAGGGAGAGCCACTGGAGCCGGTGACTCGGGGGCGGGTGCTCTGGGGTGTCGCTTTGGGGTCAGCAATACAAATCTGCCAGTTGGAGATTAGGCCAGGCAGGCCGGGGAGGGGTGATGGACTGTCACTGAAGACCCAGGTGGGCCGGCGCGCTCCGCCTGTGCGAGGCAGGCGCGGGACCCGGGTGCGAGGACTGCGTAACGTCCTGGGCTCCCGCTTCCGCCTGCTTTCCACGCCCACTTCTGCAAGTCCCTTTCGGCACCTACGCGTCCACCGGACGCCTAGGGGCAAGCCCTCATTTCCGAGGAATGGGACCGCCTTCCTGCCCCCGGGGCTGCCAGTCCCTAGACTAGCCCTAGGGGCTTCTCGTCCCGGCCGAGCCGGGCGGTGCCTCCTGCCTGCGCCTCGCACCTCCCCGCCTGGCCCGGCCTACTCGGGCACGGCGCCGCCACGCGTGAAGGCCCGCATCGGCTCCCTACGTGGGGGACGTGAAGGGTGATGCGGAGCATGGGGGGATCTCGCTGCGTCGCCCGCCCCCTTTCCGGCGCGGGAGGGAGCGGCCGCCGCGTCCCAGCTCCCTGGCCCGGACGCCACCGCCAGGCGCTGCAGAGGCGTGCGGCAGCCAATGGGCGTGGAGGAGGTGGGCCGGCTGGCGGCTGTCACCCTCCAGGGGACGGGAGCGCGGAGACCGGGAGCGCGCGAGCTGTCGCCGCGCCCCGGGCCGAGGGGGAGGAGCCGGGGAAGGAGGAGGAGGAGGAGGAGCCGCCGAGCAGCCGCCGGAGGACCACAGCTCGCCAAGGCTGCGGAGGACCGAACGGCCCCACGCCTGCCGCCCCGCGCCCACGACCGCCAGCATGATCGCCGCGCAGCTCCTGGCCTATTACTTCACGGAGCTGAAGGATGACCAAGTCAAAAAGGTGAGACCCCGCCCGTGCCGCCGCCGGTCCTGGCCGCAGCCTTGTGTTCCGGCATCCGCTCGCCGCCTCCGCCGCCTCCATCCTCCCTTGCCGGGCCTCCTCTGGGCCAGCATCGAGTTGGACTGCAGGGCGCGAGAAAAGGCTTCGCCTTCGATTCTCCCGGCATTGTCAGTGTCTCTGTGTGTGTGCGTTTTTGGGAGGGGAGCAGACGGGCGGAAGACCCCCGAGACTGGGCTGCCTGCTGCAGTGTCCTTGAAACGGGCCCTGGATGTCAGATAGGCCCCCGGGCTGTGCGGGGAGGTGGCCGGTGGGCCCTTCCGCAGGGCCTGTTTGGGAGGGTCCGAGCGCCGTGGGAGGAGGTGTAATCACGGAGATGCTGGGAAGGTGATCAAGCAGCAGGCGGGGGTGCTGGCCGGAGGCCAGGCCTCCCATATTTGGGGTTCTTGGCGGAGGGTGTCGGGTGCCCCGGAGAAGCTGTCACCAGACTCTCCCAGTTGTTTGAGCTGCTCGTTAATCTGAGGACGAGGTGACCCGCCCGGCTTCCTGGAACGGGGAGGGGCGGCTAGGCCACCGGAAACTTTGCTCATAGGCCTCGTGTCTGGAGCGGCACGTCTGAATGGAATTTTTTATTCTTCTTAAGCTGTAATTTCTAGCCAGCACAGGAGCTCAAATAAGAGACTGGTCATTCGAGTTGGGTGGACGCCTGACGCATATGCTTGTGGCATGCTTGTTCTAGCACTTGGACGCAGGCATCCTCCTGTCTTGAGGTGTTGTTGCCTTTGACATCTTAGTGTAAAATACTGTCCGCTGGCAGGTCTTAAAGGTGTATCTGTCCCTTCTGTCAGCTTTGCTACCATATTTTTAAGAAACAGCCTAAGCTGTAGGGAAAGACGCCCATTTTATCAGTGCCAGGTCTGGTCCAGGCTCCAGACCCACTCACCCTGAACGTGGTGACGTTATTGCTGGGGTTAGCTGGGATGGACTCACAAAGTCATCTTGACTTTGGAGCTCAGACAGGTGGAGATCTACAGGTGAAAGGCAGGAGCGACAGGCCTGGATTTTCTGCCCGGCAAGCCATAGGGTGTTCCATCCCCTTCCTGTGCATCTAAGGCGACTCCCTCATCTGGCACCATAGGAAACAGGCCTACTAAGCACAGCGACCATATCAAGGTCACCCCGTGAGTTAGAAGCAGAGCCAGTCGGGGGAATCCAGGTCTCCCAGTTCCTCCACCCAGGAACTTCACCTGGGTCCTCCTGGAGGTCAGCTTCCAGGAGGGAGTGGGTTCTGAGAGACGAAGCCCCTGGGGACCCTGCTGTGATCTTGGATCCCATGGTGGGTGGGGACCGGGAGTGAGGTAGGTAGGAGATAAGCTTGGGAATGTCATCTGCCATTGTTCTTTATGGCTTTAAGCAATGACTCTGGGGTTGTCAAACCATGGCACTCAAAACACTTGCTCCTATGGAGCACCCTGGAGCTTCCTTCTGGCCACTGACCAGGGAGCCATGCTTACCGGTGTGTGGTTTCATGAGTTTTCTCCAGTGGTGTTGTGCATCACTGATGTTCTTCCCATTGGACCAGGGAGACAGTTCTCCCGGCATGGCAAGAAGTGCCCAGAACAGGCCTCCTGAAGCCAAGAGGAGTTCACTATCCTCCTGCACGTGGTGTCCTTTATAGCTCAAGACAGTGGGCTGCTGGGCCAGGGGTGTGCCTGGGTGACCTTGTAAACCTCCAACATCCACACCCACCACTACCCACAACAGACTGCTGGCTGTTGGCTGCCGGTGGCCTCCAGCAGCTGAGCTGGGCTGAGGTTTGGACTCCATTCAGTGGGACATGTTTCTCAGACATACAGTGTCTAGGGTGGGCCCAGAACTCTCCACTCCCTCGGGTGGCTCAATTCACATCTATGGATGCACATCTATCTCCTAGGCCCCTTTAGGATTCTCATATTCTTCCCTTCTCTCCCCCTAGAACCTTGCTGGAGGACTGTCTTAAGGCCAAGGTTTCCACCAGATATTATTTGTCAAGGAGATTCTTAAGAACAAGATGTTTGCCTGTATCTCACCACGGACTTCCTATACTGCTTTCTATAGGGGAGTATGTGGATTCCTGCCAGGGGTCCCCTCATTTTGCATAGTGGACTATGTAGCACAGCCATCTGTGGGTGTGGTCATGGGTATGATTGCACCACCGCACTCCAGCCTGGGGCTTCTAAAGACAGTGATGTAGTGGGTACTTGCTCCAGTGACCTACTCAGCTTTGCCCAAGTGTGCAGATGCTGGGGGACCACATCTGCTCTTCTGGGGCCCAGGACTTCTTAGAGACCAGCTCTTTCCACCTACCACTCACCACAGGAAAGGCTAGGTGAAGGTGTAGGACCCCCTGTTCTTCCTGTGGTGTTGGACTCTGCCTGCCTCCCAGCGGGGGCCTGCTAAGGATAGTTTCCCCCAGCGTGAGCAGCCATGATGATTCAGCCCTCCAGCTGTAGGCAGCCTCCGGCACTCTGGAGACAGACCTGGCATCCCTCAGTAACCCTCATCTATCTTCTTGCCCTCAGAACCAGAGGTAGGAGAAGGGAAGGTGGGGACCATGCTAGGGAAGTTTTTGGAATTGCTTAGAATCCAAACGTGATCATGAAAATGGTGTCATTTCTCTCCTCATTGCCTATGAGGCACATCAGTAATTCAACTCCATAAAATTACGTCCTGGGTTGAAACAGTTCAGGTATCTGACTTCCCAGCTTGGAACCCCCTAATCCAGACAGCATCTGCATAAATTGGTTAATGGGTGCTGTTGAAGAGGGTGTCCTGGAGTTAGGCTGAGTTAAGCGCAAAACACATATATTCCTTTCATTCTTCTAGTGCCTTTAGGAGGAAAGGGAGGCATATGTGTGCTTGCAAAGGATTCTATTCACCAGAATCCCAGACGTCTGCTAGTTCTGCAGCTAGAGGCTGGGTTCTTTGACCTCTAAGTAACTTTATTTTTTATTTTTTTATTTTTTTAAATTTCTTTTTTTGAGACGGAGTCTCGCTCTGTTGCCCAGGCTGAGTGCAGTGGCGCAATCTCGGCTAGCTGCAAGCTCCGCCTCCCGGGTTCACGCCATTCTCCTGCCTCAGCCTCCCGAGTAGCTGGGACTACAGGCGCCCGCCACCACGTCCGGCTAATTTTTTGTATTTTTAGTAGAGACAGGGTTTCACCGTGTTAGCCAGGATGGTCTCCATCTCCTGACCTTGTGATCCGCCCGTCTCAGCCTCCCAAAGTGCTGGGATTACAGGCGTGAGCCACCGCGCCTGGCCCTAAGTAACTTTAAACACGCAGACGTCTCATCTCGCCAGCTTCTTCCATTTGGTTTAGCCATTAGGAGCTTGGAGCAGGGTGAAGGATTGCATAGTGCTCTGTTTGTTTAGAAAGGGAAGATGGGTCCAGGAAGGTCAGAACTTGGCTTCTAAAGAAAGATTAGACTTCCTTTACTCCACGCTTGTCAGAATGGTGAGCAAATGCCAGTGGATTTTCTCTGGGTGAGATCCCCATAACGCTAAGTGATTTCCACTAGTAGGTGAGCAAACAGGTGTGTTTTGTCCAATGGCTGAACTCAGGAGTCCTTGAGTACTTGGCCCAGGAAGACAGGGGAGAGTAGGCTGAGCAATTAAAAGACTGCCCAAGGTACATTCTTTAGAGCCCATGTGTTCTGGCTGCAAAAGCAAGCATTAAAAAAAAAAAAAAAAAGGACTGATGCGGTGGCTCATATCCTGTAATCTCAGCACTTTCGGAGGCCAAGGCGGGTGGATCACCTGAGGTTGGGAGTTCGAGACCAGCCTGACCAACATGGAGAAACCCCGTCTCCACAAAAATACAAAATTAGCTGGGTGTGGTGGTGCATGCCTGTAATCCCAGCTACTTGGGAGGCCAAGGCAGGAGAATCACTTGAACCTGGGAGGCAGAGGTTGCAGTGAGCTGAGATCAAGATCACGCCGTTGCACTCCAGCCTGGGCAACAAGAGCGAAACTCCATCTCAAAAAAAAAAAAAAGTTCCCATTCATTATTGCTCAGGGGTGAGAGAGGTGAGAGTCAGAAAATTATGAAAAACCTGGCTGGGCGCGGTGACTCATGCCTGTAATCCCGGCACTTTGGGAGGCCGAGGCAGGCGAATCACGAGGTCAGGAGTTTGAGACCAGCCTAATATGGTGAAACCCCGTCTTTACTAAAAATACAAAAATTAGCCGGGTGTGGTAGCGTGTGCCTGAAGTCCTAGCTACTCGGGAGGCTGAGGCAGGAGAATCGCTTGAATCTGGGAGGTGGAGCTTGCAATGAGCCAGGATCATGCCACTACACTCCAGCCTGGGCAACAGAGCGAGACTCTGTCTCAAAAAAAAAAAAAAAGAAAAAAGAAAATTATGAAAAATCTGTGGGTTCTTGCAGTGGCAAAGAAAAAAAGAGAAAATTATGAAAAGTCAGCCTGGGCAACAAAATGAAACCTCATCTTAAAAAAAATTTTTTTAGCCTGCTTTGGTGGCATGCACATACCTGTAGTCACAGCTACTCAGGAGGCTGATTGAGCCCAAAAGACTGATCCCAGAACAGTGAGCTGTGATACTATGATTGTGTCACCGCACTCCAGGCTGGATGATAGAGTGAGACTCTGTCTCAAAAAAAAGAAGAAAAAAAATTATGAGACGTGTCTCATAACCTCTCAATTCTGATGTTGTACAAATATTCAGTGAGAGCTTCTTGGTGAATCTTGACTTTACAATCCCTGCCTCTTCTGCCTTAGATACTCCTAGAGTTTCTCCCAAGAGAAGCCCCATCACTTTATCTGCTTGGATAGTTTGGGAATGTCGTGAAGGAATAAACTGGCAGGCAGGGTGGCTGTGAGGTGCTTTCACATCTGGCTAAGCTGTTCCGTGCCCCCGTGCTCCTGCTGTTCTCCGGAGAAGACATAGGCAACTTTCCCTTTACAAGACTGATTTGGCGTGACTGGGACTGTCTCTGTGTGTGTCTGCAGTCAGGGATTCCTGGCAGACAGATTTAGCCACTGGAATCAGCTCTGAGCATGCCTGAGAAGGTTCAGAGAAGACATGGATAGAGACAGGGAGCTGTATACCTCCGCATCCAGGAATCAGTTGTGGCCAGACTGATGGCACCTGCTTATTGATTTATTTTTATTTTTTTTAAAGAGACAGGGTCTTACCATGTTGCCCAGGCTGGTCTTGAACTCCTGGGCTCAGGCAGTCCTCCCGCCTCGGCCTCCGTAAGTGTGCTTATTGATTTGAAAACCCTGAAGATCAAATCTGATCACAGGAGCTCAATCATTTCTTTAAAAAATGTTTGATTTTTAAATTATGTGCAGAGGACTGTGCAAGGCTGGGGTGACAACTTATAAATAAGGCAGAAATGGTCCCTGTTCTCATGGAGCATAAAATATTTGCTGGCTGGTCGTGGTGGCTCATGCCTATAATCCCAGCACTTTGGGAGGCCAAGGCAGGCTGATCATTTGAGGTCAGAAGTTTGAGACCAGTCTGACCAACATGGTGAAACCCCATCTCTACTAAAAATACAAAAAAGGTAGCCAGACGTGGTGGCTCATGCCTGTAGTCCCAGCTTCTCGGGAGGCTGAGGCAGAAGAATCGCTTGAACGTGGGAGGTGGAGGTTGTAGTGAGATGACACTCTAGCCTGGGTGACAAAACGAGACTCCATCTAAAATAATAATAATAATAATAATAATAAAACGTATTTGCTGTGTTATATGTGCAAAGCATATGGGCTATGAGGGCCCACAGTGTGGCGTGGTTATACCTTGGGTGGGAAATCCCTAGCCTAGGAACTGCTTACAGCTAGGCTGCGGATGTTAGCTCCTTAAGTGCTTCAGGAAACTGCTCCCATCCCCAGTTCTGGGGCTGTGTTAGTCTGTTTGGAGTAGCAGGACAGGTGCCCACTGCCTTCTGACCTAATAAACCTTAACAACGGGATCTTATGAAACCACTTAATACACGCTGGGTTGTGTTCATTTTATTTGCTCTTAAAGAAAAATAGGTAAAAATTTTACAGTTTGATAGGTCTTGATTTCTGGAAATAACACTGACTTCTGGTAAACAGTACACATCAGGGATATTATACTTAGAAACTTTGTAAGGTGGAGTCAAATTAATTGTCAGAAAAATGTGTATTTTCTTTCTTTCTTTTTTTTTTTCTTTTTAAGACGGAGTCTCGCTCTGTCGCCCAGGCTGGAGTGCAGTGGCTCGATCTCGGCTCACTGCAAGCTCTGCCTCCTGGGTTCATGCCATTCTCCTGCCTCAGCCTCCTGAGTAGCTGTGACTACAGGCGCCCGCCACCGCGCCCGGTTAATTTTTTGTATTTTTAGTAGAGATGGGGGGTCTCACCGTGTTTAGCCAGGATGGTCTCGATCTCCTGACCTTGTGATCCGCCCGCCTCAGCCTCCTAAAGTACTGAGATTACAGGCGTGAGCCACCACGCCCGGCCATGTATTTTCTTATTCCTTTTTTTTTTTTTTTTTTTGAGATAGAGTTCTGCTGTGTCGCCCAGGCTGGAGTGCAGTGGCACGATCTCGGCTCACTGCAACCTCTGTCTCCTGGGTTTGAGCGATTCTCCTGCCGGAGTAGCTTGGGTTACAGGCGCCAGCCACTGCCCCGGCCTGCTTTTTTTTTTTTTTAGATGGAGTCTCACTCTGTAGCCCATGCTTGAGTGCAATGGCATGATCTCAGCACACTGCAACCTCTCCTCCCGGGTTCAAGTGATTCTCCGCCTCAGCGCCCTCCACCCTCAAGTAACTGGGATTACAGATGCCTGCCACCATGCCCGGCTAAGTGTTGTATTTTTAGTAGAGACTGGGTGGGTTTCACCATGTTGGCCAGGCTGGTTTCGAACTCCTGACCTCAAGTGATCTGCCTGCCTCAGTCTCCCAAAGTGCTGGAATTACAGTCGCCAGCCACTACCCCTGGCCTGCATTTTTTTTTTTTTTTTTTGAGACGGAGTCTCATTCTGTTGCCCAGGTTGTAGTGCAGTGGCACGATCTCAGCTCACTGCAACCTCTGCCTGCTGAGTTCAAGCAATTCTTCTGCCTCAGCTTCCCTAGTAGCTGGGATTACAGGTGCCACCACTACGCCCAGCTAATTTTTTGTATTTTTAGTGGAGATGGGGTTTCACCATGTTGGCCAGGCTGGTCTTGAATTCCTGACCTCATGATTCTCCTGCCTTGGCCTCCTGAAGTGTTGGGATTACAGGCGTGAGCCACCGTGTCTGGCCACTTTTTTTTTTAATGGCTTGTCGTCTCTGGGCATCCTGGAACACTTAGTGAGTGTCATGTCTGGTATGAATTATATATATATAATTGAGATTACACTATAAATGTTTCTGCACATAACTATACTAACATATGTGTAGGTGTGTGTATGCTTTCATATGCTCTTTCAAAAGCCTCAGCAAGGTTGACGGTACAAGAAGTATTATTCCTGGGCTTCCCAGCAGGGCTCCCTCCCCAGGGCATCCTCCCCAGGGCATCCTGCTGCCTGCCTTGTGTATTGCAGACAGAAGGCAAGCAATTTATTCCCCGTTTAGAAACAGAGACTGAAGACCCATCCAGAGGAGATAAAACATTTTTCTAAGGTGGAAAGAAAATCAGGAATAGGATTCAGAGGGCTCTTCTTGCTTCCTCTGTTTCCTTCTTTCAGAAGAAAAACCTGTCCTAGTTGGTTTTAATGCTTTACCTTGGAACCTGTATTTTAATACTGTCACGTCACAAATCAATACATTTGAGTTAATTTTTTATTATGAAATATTTGAGGCACATAAAAGAAGATTGAGGTTCACCTAAACACCTCTGTGTCTGCTACTCAGCTTGAGAAGTTATAGACACAATTACAGTTACGTTACAGACATAGTTGAAGCCCTGTCTGCGCCATCTCTGAGACAGTTAGCTACTTCTTCCTTTGGAGGTGACCTCTGTCCTGAATTTGGTGTTTATCTTTTCATGTATGTTTTTATGCTTTTATTACATATGCATGTGTCTATAAACAGTATATAGTATTGCTTTATAGATACATGATTTTGACCTTTTGTAAATGGTGCTATACTGACTATGTGTTTAAGCAATATATGGTGTTGCTTTGTGTGGTTTTAAACTCTTTTTTTTTTTTGAGATGGAATGTCATTCTGTTACCTAGGCTGAAGTGCAGTGGTGCGGTCTCAGCTCACTGCAGCCTCTGCCTCCTGGGTTCAAGCGATCCTCCTGCCTCAGCCTCCTGAGTAGCTGAGATCATACCCGGCTAATTTTTTTGTATTTTTAGTAGAGACGGAGTTTCACCATGTTGGTCAGGCTGGTCTCAAACTTCTGATCTCAAGTGATCTGCCCACCTAGGCCTCTTTCCAAAGTGCTGGAATTATAGGCGTGAGCCACCACACCCAGCCAGTTTTAAACTCTTATAAATGGTGCTATACTGTATGTATCCTTCCGCCATTTATTTTCTTTTAGCTCAACATTATGTTTTTGAGATTTTTACAAATGTTGATCTACGTAACTGTTTCATTAAACTGCTCTGGTTTCTTACAGAGTATAAAAGCTCCACAGTTAATTCATCTATTCTGCTTTTGATGGGCATTTGTGTTTCTAATGTTTCAAGTGACAAACAATGCCTTGGTGAACTTTCTCTAGAACAACTCATTCAGCGCATGCACAAGTTTCTCTAGGCTCTAAACTGTGTACCTAGGGCTGGGATTACCAGGTGGAGAGATGTGTGCATCTTCCCATATACGAGATTCTGCCAAGTTGCCATCTGTGGTCATGCCAGTTCACACTCCCATGGGAAGTTTGTGCAGGTTGCCTTTGTTCCACACCAACCCTTGTTATGGTCAAACCTTTGCAAGTTTGTAATAGATGAGTTTTAGCCTGTTTCCTTCCTCAGTCATTTCCATTCACATCTCAGTATTCGCGCTGTGTTTAAAATTAGCCCATTTCCTGAGTTAACCTTATCAGAGTCCTTGGTTCAGAGTCCCATGGAGTGAAGTTGACAGCTCCACGGACTGCTGCTGCTGAGATATCTGTACTGGGGAGGGAAAGGCTTAGGATGGCTCTCCATCGCCCCTGGTGCTGTGGGGCGACTCCGTTAAACTTTTCTGGGAATTGAAACACACATTTGTGAGCTTTCACTTGGACACACTTCCTCTCTTCTGGGTGGATCCGACCTGGGTAGGGCAGGCTTATCTGTCGCCTAAACATGCCCAGCTCTGCTCAGAGAAAACTCAAGCCAGCGGCCTCTCAGACCGTCTTCCGTAAAAGGAGTGGGTGGCTGTACCCACGTGGCAGGGAAAACTGAACGGTGAAGTCCGCGGCTCAGCCGTTTGCACACAGAAGCTGAGCTGTCCCTGTGCGAGGCAGAAAATGTCGGCTCATGTTCATCTTGAGTCTGTGCCTGATTACAGGCTGCAGACTCGGAGACCTCAAGCGTGCCTTACAGGGAAGGGGACATTCGGTGCCTACTAGGCGCCCGGCTTTTCTTTTTCTTAACAGGGGTCTTATTGAATCATTTCTAGAACTCATATGAACCAAAGCCAACGTTCATTGTTGTATTCATTGCCATGTACTGTGCTAAAGGCATCGTGAGCCTTTGCTTGGTTCATACCCACAACGCCCTTGTGAGGTGGATATGATTTCAGACCGTGAGGCCCTGATAGTGAACGATAGAGCCAGCATTCAGCCTCATCAAGGCTGATGGCAGAGCTCCTGCTTTAATTATTTTCTCAATTGAGTTATAATTCACCTACCATGAAACGCACCATTGTACAGTGTACAATTCAGTGGTTTCTAATACATCTACAAGGTTGTCCAAGTATCACCACCGTCTAATTCCAGAATATTTTATCACCCTCTGAAAAAACTACCTGTTAGCAGTCACTTCCCATTTCTCCCTCCACCTAGCTTCTGGCAACCACTAATCTACCTTTTTTTTTTTTTTAAATGGATTTGTCTCTTATGGATATTTCATATAAATGGAATAATATAAAATGTGGCCTTTTGTGTCTAGCCTCTTTTACTTAGCGTAATGTCTTCAAGGTTCATCCATGTAGTAGCGTGTGTCAGCACTTCATTCCTTTTTATTGCTGAATACTATTCCATTGTATTTTTCTACTACATTTTGTTTGTCCATTTGTCAGTTGACAGGCATTTGGACTGCTTCCACTCTTTTTGGCTATTATGAATAATGCTGCTCTGAACATTTGTGTGTGAATATTTTGTATAGACATGCTTGCTTGCTTTCTTCTTTTTTTTTTTTTTTCAGACGGAGTTTTGCTCTCTCGCCAGGCTGGAGTGCAGTGGCACAATCTTGGCTCACTGCAACCTCCGCCTCCCGGGTTCAAGTGATTCTCCTGCCTCAGCCTCCCAAGTAGCTGGGACTATAGGCACATGCCACCATGCCCAGCTAATTTTTGTATTTTTAGTAGAGATGGAGTTTCACCATGTTGGCCAGGATGGTCTTGATTTCTTGACCTTATGATCCGCCCGTCTCAGCCTCCTAAAATGCTGGGATTACAGGCGTGAGCCACCGCGCCTGGCCAGACATGCTTTCGTGTCTTTTGGGTGTATATGTAGGAATGGAATTCCTTGGAGAACCCCTGCTTTTAATCGATTTGAGGAGGAAGGCATCATCTCCATTCAGAAATGAGCAAACGAAGGCCCCCCAGGTGGTGAATTGACTTGCTGATGACCACACAACTCATGAATGACAGGCACAGGAACCCACTACTGCTGGTCCCCTGAGTCAGAAACCCATGTTCTTTCCACCATTATACCCAACTCTTGTTGTGCAGTTTAGGGAAACAGATCAAGGAGGGAAAGACTGGAGTGGGAGAGGGGTGGAATTGGCTTGGGATCCAGGTTCCCTGTCCCCTATTTCCTGCCCCTCCCCAGCACCAGCACGGTCTCTCCTGCCTGTGCCTGCTGCCCCACCCCCAGCCCCATTTGCTTAGTGTTGATGAGCCTCTTCCACTTGGGAAGGAAATGGATCCAGTAAGGTCATTAACAGTGAAATGTTAGGGATTTGCCCTGTTTTTCAAATCTCCCTTTTCATTTGTCTCCTTCCTCCCATTCTTGTTTGCATTTAAAACAGGACCCCCAGGAGGGCAATGCTTAACCTGCAGGAAAACTCCCTCAGTGCTCCTTGTGATGCCCACTCCTAGCCTCTGCCTGGGGGTACTGTAAGCAGCTGTCGATTCCATCAGTTGATTGACACATAGGGCTTGTCTTCAGCATGTTATTCACCCAGACCTCATGTCCCTGATGTCTCCTGGTGCCTTCTAGGACCCTGTCTGGGTGGGTGTGGTGAGTGAAGTAGGAGACCCAGGCTACTGCTGTGATAAAGACACTGCCTCACATTTACGAAGTTCAGTCTCATTTATAAAATACTTGATTTAATCAGATGCTTGCTTTAGCTGAATCCTTCCATCAAGCTTGGATGTAGGAATTTCTTCCTGCATCTTACATATGGGGCAGGTGAGGCCCAGGAAGTGGAATTCATGTGATCTTGGTGGCCAGAAAGCAGTAGAGCTAGGATGGGGACACAGACCTCCCCAACGCCAGTGGGCAGTTGTTGCTGTGCCTGCAGAACCAGAACTGTGGTCCAGGGCTCCAGACTCCAAAGCCATTGATGGGGTTCAGGGCATACAATCCCCAAATAGTAATATGGCATTGGAGAAAACAGCAGAAGCAGGAAGGTCTTTCACCTTTCCCCTCCCTTCTTCCCTGATGCAGACTCATTCAAGAAGGTGTCTACCCTATACCCAGAAGAAAGGGACATCCTTATCTCTGGAGATACAGGGACACAGAGAAGAATCTGAACAAACAGGGCCTGCTAACTTCTCTTCAGTTTATCACTATTAGATCATATCCCCTTTCTCCAGTCACACTTCTTCATGACCATCCACTTCTTCATCAAACCTGACATAGAGAAATATGCAGACTTACCTGTTTTTTTTTTTTTTTCTTTCTTTCTTTTTTTTTTTTTTTTTGAGATAGTTCTCGCTGTGTTGCCCAGGCCGGAGAGAAGTGGCGCAATCTCGGCTCACTGCAGCCTCCACCTTCCTGGTTCAAGCATTTCTCCCACCTCGGTCTCCTGAGTAGCTGGGATTACAGGCATGTGTCACCACACCTGGCTAATTTTTGTATTTTTGGTAGAGATGGGGTTTCACCGTGTTGACTAGACTGGTCTCAAACTCCTGGCCTCAAGTGATCTGCCCACCTTGGCCTCCCAAAGTGCTGGGATCACAGGCATGAGCCACAATGCCTGGCGAGAGTTACCTGTTTCTTTGTACCTTCATTTCCTTTTGAAGGCTTCTGTGTCACCTAAAAACTTAGATTAATTTGTGTGCCTTGTTCTTGTTACTCTGTCTTTTGTTATAGGGGCCTCAGCCATAAACCTAAAATGGGAAGGAAGGATATTTCTTTTCGGCTACCACGTGTTCTACATTGCAGCGGCCTTCCTCATAGAAACCGTCACCCAAGACTCTGATAATGGAGATATGTCAGAAATGCTAGGGCTGTGTGTCCAGAATAGTAGGCACCAGCCATAGGTGGCTGTTGAGCTCTTAAAATGTGGCAAGTCTGATTTGAGATGTGCTGTGGCATATAAACTCCATACAGGTTTTCAAAAATTTCATGTGACACAAAGAATATGAAATAGCCTGGTAATCGTTTTCAATTTTTTTTTTTTTTTTTTTTTTTTTGAGACAGAGTCTTGCTCTGTCACCAGGCTGGAGTGCAGTGGCACGATCTTGGCTCACTGCAACCTCCACCTCCCAGGTTCAAGTGATTCTCCTGCCTCAGCCTCCCAAGTAGCTGGGATTACAGGTGTGCACCACCACGCTGAGCCAATTTTTTGTATTTTTGGTAGAGTCGGGGTTTCACCATGTTGGCCAGGCTGGTCTCAAACTCCTGACCTCAAGTGATCCACCTGCCTCGGTCTCCCAAAGTGCTGGGATTACAGGCATGAGCCACCGCGCCCGGCCAATAGTTTTATAGTATTGGCTGGGCATGGTGGCTCACACCTGTAATCTTGGCACTTTAAGAGGCTGAGGCCAGAGGATCACTTGAGCCCAGGAGCTTGAGATCAGCCTGGGCAATATAGCAGACCTCATCTCTACAAATAATTAAAAACATTAGCTGGGCGTGGTGGCACACATCTGTGGTCCCAGCCACTTGGGAGTCTGAGGTGAGAGGATTGCTTGAGCCCAGGAGGTCAAGGCTGCAGTGAGCCCTGATTGACCCACTGCACTCCAGCCTAGGTGATGGAGCAAGACCCTGTCTCAAAAAAAAAAAATTTTTTTTTTCTGATATTGATTAGATGTAGAAACAACATTTTGGATATACTGGGTTAAATAAAATACAGTATTTCACTTGGGAGGCTGAGGCAGAAGGACTGCTTTGATTGTTTGAGGCTGCAGTGAGCCCTGATTGCTCCACTGTACTCCATTCTGGGTGACAGAATGAGATTATATAAAAAAAAAATTAATTTCACCTGTTCTTTTTAAATGTGGCTACTAGAAAAGTTAACATTGTATGTTTGGCTCATATTATCTTCCTGTTGGACAGTGCTCTGCTAGATGGTGAATTCCATGGCTTAGGAGTTTGCACTCTGCATTTAAGGCAGTGGGTTCCTGTGGATCCTTGGACCTTGGTTTCCTCCTCTGTAAGCTGCAGTTTCCTTATCTGGAATCCATGATCTTGAAACTACCCATCCAGCTTGAGTAGTATTGTGAGGTGACCATCAAGCTCTCTAGACTTCATTTTCTTTCTTTCTTTCTTTCTTTTTTGAGACAGAGTCTTGCTCTGTCACACAGGCTGAAGTGCACTGGCACAATCTTGACTCACCTCAACCTCTGCTTCCCTGGTTCAGGCGATTCTCATGCCTCAGCCTCTCTAGTAGCTAGGATTACAGGAGCGCCGCACCACGCCCAGCTAATTTTTTTTATAGTTTTAGTAGAGATACGGTTTTGCCATGTTGGCCAGGCTGATCTTGAACTGGCCAAGTGATCCACCCACCTCAGCCTCTCAAAGTGCTGGGATTACAGGTGTGAGCCACTGTACCCAGCCTGGCCTCTGTTTCATCTGTCAGATGAGGTAAATGATACCTGCCCTGTTCTCTGCCCCCACTTTTCAAATTAGAGAATGGACGAGGAAATACTTGGAAAGTGTACAGAACTGTACAAATGTCAGGTGTTATCATTGTTACTCACCCAGCTTACAGCTGTAGACACCTTGAGTAGCCAGGTGGAGGATGGCAGCTTCGTGGCTAACAGGGTAGGCAGACAACAGGGCCCTGAGCCTGGGCAGGGGTCCCGAGTGCCATTCTGCCTTTGCCTTGGATTGTGTGGGAGCTCCTGGACCATCTGCGTGTCTATGTGCCCTGGCCAAATGGACAGATTAAAATGACACCATGGGTTGCTGAAACGCCGTGTTCTGAGGACTCTAAAGTGTCACGGAGCTCCTGTGTATAGTATGTGAGGCCAGAAGGCAGTTTTCATGATTGCTGTTTTACTGATGGAAATACACAAGAGATCGAAGTGACTTGCTCAAGGTCATAGAGGGAGGCAGTGCCCTTGGCCGAGGCCTGAGGTCTTTCGATTTCTAGCTCAGTCCAGTCCCACCACTGCAGTATCTCCAAGCCACGGCGTTGGGGTTTGGTTGTCTGGCAGTGAAAGTAAACCTGTCTGCACTCAGATCCTTTTCTCCCTGTTGTCGGGAGGTGCTGGGACAGTGGGAATTGTGAGACTGGAGGTCCAGAAGCTGGCTGTTTGCTAAGCCATCCACCAGGAGGCTGAGAAGTAAGCCTGTTGTGCCTGCCCTGCCACATTCCAGGACCGTTCTGTTCCCCCCCGGAGGGAATGGGGGCCTGCTTTATTTTTAGCTAGTTTAGTGTGACAGCCTTGTTGTCTTTCTGGGCAAGGACTTGGCCACTTTTACCAGTCAGGAAGCTCCTTTTAGAACCTCCAGGCCCTACTCAGGTTCTCCTAGGAAGAGGAGGCCAAGGGAAGGGGTGCTGAAGTTGGAGTGCTGCTCTGCTTGCTGAGTGGCCTGGGGCATTTGGCTAACTTCACAGCCCTAGGTTCTACCTACCTCATGTGGGGTTCATAATAGCTTCCTTACACATTGTGCAGATTTGGATGGAGGAGGTTAAAGCACCCAGCATGGACCCTGTCCACATTCATATTGCTAGAACCTCAGTTTCTTCATCAAGAATGGGGATCCCGGCTGGGCGCAGTGGCTAACGCCTGTTATCCCAACACTTAGGGAGGCTGAGGCGGGCGGATCACAAAGTCAAGAGATCAAGATCATCCTGGCCAACATGGTGACACCCTGTCTCTACTTAAAATACAAAAATTAGCTGGGTGTGGTGGCGGGCGCCTGTAGTCCCAGCTACTCAGGAGGTTGAGGCAGGAGAATCGCTTGAACCCGGGAGACGGAGCTTGCAGTGAGCTGAGATTGGGCCACTGCACTCCAGCCTGGTGACAGAGCGAGACTCCATCTCAAAAAAGAAAAAATGGGGATCCCATTTTCCTCATGATTTGTTGTATGTAAACAGAGTTCACTGAAACAGAACCAACAGTTTACACATGCTGAGAGACACTATGAACCTGAGAGAAGAGACCGGGCAAGGCTGTGTCCCCAGGATGAGGTTTTTGAGTGCCTGAGGGATGGTTTTGGCTTTGGTGATGATCTCACACAGACCTGTCACTGAGGAGCCCTGTAGTGGAATTGATTATCCCAGACACATTTCCTCTGGTAGCTTGCAGGTGACTCAGCTTGAATAAGGGAGTGGGAATTCTGATTATCTTTAGGCCTCTCTGTTCCTCTGGGCCTCAGCCATGCAGTGGTGAAGTGGTGAGGGGAAGGCAGAGGTTAGAAGTGCTTGGAACTCTACCTTAGAGGAAAGCCTGAAGTGAGAGGCCGCTGCCGGGGAAGAAGGGCTGGGCCATTCGGGGAAGTCTTGGGGCCTTATCTGAGCCAGCAAACCCTCTGAGACCTCCCTAGGCTAGTGTCACTGGAGGCCTCCCGCCCAGCACAGGAGCCACCCAGCCTGGCCCAGGAGCCACCACGCGGTGCCTCCTAGAGCTCCTGGGCACACAAAGAGCCCAGAGGGCATGGCTCCTGTACCCCTGGCACTCACGGTCTAGCTGGTGGCGTGGACCATGCTTGTGTCCCTGCAACGCCCAGGAAAGATACACACCACGAAGTGTCTCCCGGGCAGGTCGACTCCTACATAGTGAACACCTAAGGCCGAGGGGATGCTGAGGAGAGGAGTGGACGGTGTGGGATGGGGTAGATCATGGCATGTGCTCCTGACAAGGTGAGTTGGGAGGTGAGCTTTGGGAGGAAGAAGGAACTGGGGATGGAGAGGCCGAGGAGGCAGACTGGACAGGGCTCTGCAAGGAAGGACCTTTGAGGTGATGAGCCACTCTCAGGGTGCTGGGTGTTAGTGGTTGCTTTAGGGACCCCACTAGATCAGGGCTGCCTCCCCTCGTGGCCAACTCCCTCCCTGCTCAGAGACCGGCTGCCAAGCACAGAACAGAAACTAGGTTCCCGGCCGCCACCCGCAGTACTGAAGTGGGGCTGGGCCGCCGCAGAAACCATGTGCAGGCAGGAAGAGGAGTCCGGGGCTGCTGGGTGCGCACAGACCATGGTGTGGGCCCAGGGTCTCAGCTTGCTATGGCCGTTGAACTTCCTTCCCAGACTGTGTGAAAGGGGAAGGAGCAGATCGGACAGCTTGTTGTGGCTCTGATCCCAGCTGGAGGGGAGAAGTGGCCTCCTGGAGGTCACGCTGGAGTGGCGTGCTTTCTGTAAGGCCGGACAGCCATGCTGTTCTGGAGTGGCTGGAGCTGTGGTGGTGATACCCCCTGTAGTATCGCATCTCCCTCTCCAGGAAGCCCCTGACCCTGGCTCTCCCTGGACTGAGAGGATAGAGCACAGGACCAGGAATCAGGGAGCTTGCGGTCCACCTGAGTCTCTGCAAGTATGTCACTCTGGCCAGTTGAGGAACCTCCTGGCCCCTCATTCTTGCCCAGGGCATTGGAAGTGATGGTACCTGTTCTGCTTCTGCAGACAGGATGCTGTAAGGACCAACAGGTAAAAGCACTGTGCAAAGTAGAGAGGCCTTAATAGGTCAAAGTCATAGGAACACACCCACGTGACAGATGGGAAGACTGAGGTGCCCATAGGATGGCAGAGCCAGAAGTCAAATGCAGGTGTCTACATGGCCCCAACTGTGCCCTGTCATTGGACCGGGAGGGGTCTTGAGGAAGTCTTTAGTACCGCTCTGCTAGTTTGAGTCTTAGAGAGTGTCTGCAGGCAATAGGAAGCGGGAAGTAGATTTTTAAAGAAAAAAGTGTTTATAATATAATCCCATTTTTGTAAAACAAAAAGAACCATCCATCTCTGTATGTATGGGTGTTTGTTTAGGGAGGAAGACAGTCCTAGTACATAAAACTCCAGTAGCAGGGATATCTCTGGGGAGACTGGGGAAAGAATTAATAATTTTTACTTTTATGCATTTATATGATGTTGGAATATATTTAATAATAAGTATATATTACTGTTATTGCCTTTTTTTTTTTTTGAGATGGAGTTTTGCTCTTGTTGCCTAGGCTGAAGTGCAGTGGCGCGATCTTGGCTCACTGCAACATCCGCCTCCTGGGTTCAAGCGATTCTCTTGCCTCAGCCTCCCAAGTAGCTGGGGTTACAGGCGCCCGCCACCATGCCCGGCTAATTTTGTATTTTTAGTAGAGACAGGGTTTCTCCATGTTGATCAGGCTGGTCTTGAACTTCTGATCTCAGGTGATCCACCCGCCTTTGCCTCCCAAAGTGCGGGGATTACAGGCGTGAGCCACTGCGCCTGGCCTGTTATTGTTTCTTTAAAAAAAAATGAAACAGTGCAAATGTTTCAGAGCAGTTTTATCAGAGTTTTTCATTTGCCATTTTTTCAGGCATATTGCCTCCCAGGTTTAGTTTTCTACTAATGGGTCAATAGCATTTGTGGTAGATGCATTTTTTTTTTTTTTTTGGAGACGAAGTCTTGCCTTGTTGCCCAGGCTAAAGTGCAGTGGCGCAATGTCAGCTCACTGCAACCTTTGCCTCTGGAGTTCAAGTGATTCTCCTGCCTCAGCTTCCCGAGTAGCTGGGATTACAGGTATCTGCCACCACGCCCAGCTAATTTTTTTTGTATTTTTAGTAGAGTTGGGTTTCACCATGTTGGCCAGGCTGGTCTTGAACTCCTGATCTCTCAGGTGATCCACCCGCCTCAGCCTCCCAAAGTGCTGGGATTACGAGCGTGAGCCACCATGCCTGGCCAGTAGATGCATTTTTCAGGCATTGAGATGAAAGGAGTTAGGGGTACAGGAAATGACACTTGATGCTTACTTTGTTTCTGGCACATTAAAATCCTCCCCATAACCCTCTGAAGTGGAGGATTTATTATCTCCATCTTAAAAGTGAGACTCAGAATGCTGGGCGCGGTGGCTCACACCTGTAATCCCAGCACTTTGGGAGGCCGAGGCAAGCGGATCATGAGGTCAGGGATCAAGACCATCCTGGCTAACATGGTGAAACCCCGTCTCTATTAAAAATACAAAAAAAATTAGCCAGGCGTGGTGGCAGGCGCCTGTAGTCCCAGCTACTCGGGAGGCTGAGGCAGGAGAATGGTGTGAACCCGGGAGGTGGAGCTTGCAGTGAGCTGAGAGAGCGCCACCGCACTCCAGCCTGGGCGACTGAGCCAGACTCCGTCACAAAAAAAAAAAAAAAAAAAAAAGTGAGACTAAGTGAGACTCAGAGAGATTAAGTAACTTGTCCAAAGTCACACAGCTAATAAATAGGATTTGAACCCAGCTGTCTGTCCACAGCCCTGTGTTCTTTCTACCACTTGAGGAAAATGGAAATGCTTAAGGTGAAGCCCCAAGTGGGAGGTTGTGAGCCCTGGAATCTAGGCCCAGCTGCCGTTTATAAACTCCTCAACTTAGCTTGAATCATGGGTCTGTTTCCTCTCCTAGATAATGGAGATAATGATGTCTTTCCTGCCTACTTCACTGGGCTGTAGTGACAGGAGAAAGGGAACTAGCATTAAAGCACCTGTTTGCTGCCTGGCACTTAGCATCCACAAGCTCGTTTCACTTCTTTCTACACAGTTTAAATGGGATAATGTATGTGAAGGTTCTGTGTCTGAAGGGCCAGTGCACATGTGAGCCATTGCTAATCATGATGTTAACAAGCACCCAGGACCCATTCTCTCCGAGTCAGTGTCCTTAGCAAAGGGAAGTGAATTCTGATGTTGAAATCTCTGTCCTCCCCTAAGCTACCATCTTTCTTAACCCTTCAGGGTGCATGCCATGATTTCTTTTTGTAAGTGGAGCGCCTCTCTTGGAAAGTTCATTTTAAAGGCCCGCGTCAGCAGCTTCAGTCACGCCTGCTATTCTGCATCATTCTCGATCCTCACAGGAAGGTGGATGAGAGAGGGAGTGAAATTTTCCTTGGCTGTGCCCCCTTCCACGGGGTGGGGTAAAAACGGCTGGGATGGTTACCAGTGGTTACTGGTGCCTCCTGCCACGACTGGCCTGTTCACTTGGGCATGCCCAGTTTTGAGTTTGTTTTTTGTGCATGTTCTGTTGGGAGCAGGAGCTGGGGCTGGGGTCGGGCACAGAAATGTGTGTGAGTTGAGTGCAGTGCCAGGCCATTGAGTTCTTTCCTTGGCTGGAGGGCTTTGAGCCAGGGAAGCTTGGCGAGGCTGTGTGCTCTCTGCTGATGATATGTCCTCCTGCTCTGTGGGGGTCCAACTTTGGGAGCCGGTGAGAGCTTCAAGGCCCCCTGGGTCCACAAGAAGGAGAATCCAGGACCAGTGTCTGGACAGTGTTTGAGCAGGAGCGCCCGCCCTGTGCAGCCAGCCTGGCTACCCTCATAGGAAGGGCTCTTCCCTCTGGGCAGTGGTGGAGAGGCCCTGGAGGCTGGATGCGGGTTCTCGGAAGCCTCAGGCAAGAGTCTGAGGGACCCCACTGGGTGTCTGATGTCTGGTCTCTGGGACCAGGTGCCTTCCCGTTTCCATCCCAGCCTGACCAAAGTCCCACGCACTCATGTCAGGCACCATGTTTGGGAGTGAGCATTTGAGGGCCTGGGTTCCTGTCATGACTCCTGGGAACCTCTGTCTTCTGATAGACGTCCACAGACCCAGGCTTGTAGTGGAAGCAGCCGGAAGAGGTGCTGTGCGGTGTCCTCCCCATCCCCCAAATGGAGGGTGGGTGTTCTTCTGGCACTGACATTTGACCGGAGCAGTAAAGCAGTGGTGATTTGGAGGCAGCACCTAAGAGAAGGGGACGGGATTACAGAGATGTGAGTGTGTGTGTGTATGTGTGTGTGAGTATGCGTATGAGTACGTGTGTGTATGTGTGTGAGTGTGTGAGAGAGTGTGTGTGTGAGAGTGTGTGTGTAGAGAGAGGGAAGAGGGGTAAAGGAAGGAGGAGAGAAAAGATCTGGAGATGCTGTGGAGAGGAGGACAGAAATAGAAAAGTTGAAAGGCCACAGACTTTGGCCAAATCCCCAAAGAGCAAGAGTCAGCCTTTCTTCCTGGGTTTCTGGCAGAGATCTGGAGCAAATGGGCAGGAGTGATTTCTCCAATGCCCTTTCTTCCTCCCTCTCTCCTTCTACCCACTGCCCATTCCCAGACTCTTTCCGAGGGAGACAGGAGTGGTCCAGTGGAGTGCCAAGAGGGGCTAGTCTGAACGAGGAAGATACGTTTTGCTCAGTGAGGTGCTGGGTTCTCTGGGCCCCTGGAAGTTTTCTGCAGGTGTCTCTTGACATGTGCTTTTCTCCAGTGCCTCCAGGCCACTTAAAGGCCCACAGTCCAGAGGGGCATGTCTGCTGAGTCCTGCACCAGGTGCCTGCCTGACTGGGCAGTGTGCCAGGTACCAGGGAGCTGACTTCTCCCTTGGCAGCCCAGCCCCAGGCCTAGGGTTTTTGCTGGTTCAGTGGCCCCTTCTGATCTCCTGAGGACCAGTGGAAAGAAGGGGCTTCCCTTCACTGTCCTCATTCATGTAAGATCCAGGAGGCCCCGGTTTCAGTTCCAGCCTTGCCTCAACTGTACCTCCCTTTTGGCCCCAGTATTCATGTCTCTTCTGAGAGGGGTTGTACCCCATGATGACTCATGAACCTGAACGAAAGGAGGAAAACCCTCCCTCCATAGCAGCTTGAGGATGAGGCTGTCCTCTGTGTCTGCAGCCTGCTTTTTTATTTGAGCTTCTAAGCTTTGTTTGGGTTCAGCTTGATTGTCCTGAAATGTTGGGGTTTTTGGATCAGTGTCTGTGTGCTGAGCTGCACCTGGAGTTAGAAGGCAGGATAGCTGTGGAGTTATGGAGAGCTGCCTTTTCAAGAAGCTTCTGCTTGTCCAGCTGGAAAACCCCAACAGCTCTACTAGGATCTGCCTTCTGCAGAGCAGGGGACCAGCCTTCCTTAAGGGGCAGGGATGATTGTATGGAGGAGCCTTAGACTTGCAGGTATAAAACCTCACTCCCCCAGCTGTGTGCTTTGAACTAATCACTTAGCTTCTTGGACCCTCAGTGTCTGTGTCTGTAAAATGGGGAATAAGAACATCTCCCTGACAGTTTTGAAGGTTAAATGACATACTGGATCTTGATACACTGATATACTGTAAACCACAAGAGAATTATATAGTATTATTCCAGGACCCAGCATTTTTTGACTTCCTTCTTTGTGTTGAGCAACTGGGTGAGTTCCAAAGGTCTATTCAATATGTTTTCTTTCCCTGGGGAACTCACACGGTATCATAGGAGATGGACAGCTCAGTAAAAGGATAATCATGATGTGTGGGGAGTGTGGTCGTTGGGGCATGTCCAAAATGCTGGAGTAGCAATGTGCCTTTTTAAAAATTAAAATTAAAAAAATTTTTTTGAGACGGAGTCTTGCTGCATTGCCCAGGCTGGAGTGCAATGGCGCGATCTTGTCTCACTGCAATCTCCTCCACCTCCTGGGTTCGAGCTATTCTCCTATCTCAGTCTCCTGAGTAGCTGGTTACAGGCTTGCCCCACCATGCCCAGCTAATTTTTGTATTTTTGGTAGAGACCGGGTTTTACCACGTTGGCCAGGCTGGTCTTGAATTCCTGACCTCAAGTAATCCACTCACCTCGGCCTCTCAAAGTTCTGGGGTTACAGGCGTTAGCCACTGCTCCCGGCCTAAAATTAAAATTAAAAAATATTTTAGAGGTGCGATCTCACTATGTTGCTCAGGCTGGTCTTGATCTTTTGGATCTAAGCAATCCTCCTGCCTCGGCCTCCCAAAGTGCCAGGATACAGGCGTGAGCCACTGTGCCAGCTAGAAATGTGGCTTTTATTGTATGATCTTGCACTTGCTCCCCCATTCTCCACGCAGCAGACACACCACTCTCATCATAGTTGTAATCAGTAAAGCTGTCCCAAGGCTCACTGTGCTGTGGGATCCTGCTTGTATTTGTTTATGTGGCCCATCAGGCCCTGTGTGGTTGAGCTCTGGCCAGTCTTTCCAGGCACACCGTCTGCTCGTTCATCACAAAACCACCCTCCCTCCCCTTTGGCCTTCACACATGCCCTTGCTTGTGCCTGAGAATGCTCTCCAACTTCGCCTCTCCAGGAAGCCGTCTCTTCCATGCTTGCACCATGGCTGTCTCTCCCTGCAGACCCAGGGCACTATGATGGCAAGGGCTGCTGATGAGTGCCGCCAACCAGAGTAGGGCATGGCTTCTCTCTCCTCCCAAGGCCCATGTTTCTGGCCATTTTCTTTTTCCTTTAAAACATATATATATATATATTTATATGTGTATATATATATTTATATGTATATGTTTTATATATATAAAAAGAGCCTTCTGTGTGCAAGGCTCCATATATATATATATATATATATATATATATATATATATATTTTTTTTTTTTGGATACTGGATCTCACTTTGTCACCCAAGCTGGGGTGCAGTGGCACGATCATAGCACCCTGCAACCTCTGCTTCCCCAGCTCAAGCAATCCTCCTGCCTCAGTCTCCTGAGTAGCTGGGACTACAGGGGCGTATCACCACACCTGGCTAATTTTTGTATTTTTTTAGTGATGAGATTTCGCCATGTTGCCCAGGCTAGTCTCGAACTCCTGGCCTCAAGCAATCTGCCTGCCTTAGCCTCCCAAAGTATTGGGATTACAGGCGTGAGCCACTGCTCCTGGCCAACTGTTAATTTTTTTTTTTTTTAGAGACAGTCTCACTCTGTCACTTAGGCTGGAGTGCAGTGGTGCAATCATGGCTCAGTGCAGCCTCAACCTGTTGGGCCCAAGTGATCCTCTTGCATCAGCCTCCTGAGTAGCTGAGACTACACGTGTGCATCACCACGCTGGGCTAATTTTTATTTTTTGTAGAGACGGGGTTGTTGCCCAGGCTAGTCTCAAACTCCTGGGCTCAAATGATCCTCCTGCCTTGGCCCTGCAAAGTTCTGGGATTACAGGTGTCAGCCTCCATGTCCGGCCTCTTCTGGCAATTTCTATTCTGGCTCTTGGTGGTTTCTGATTGCCCTTCTTTGAGCTGCTTTATTGTAAAGGGAAAAAGGTGGTAGGGCTAGTGGTTAGGAGTTGGAGCAAGGATCATCCTTGGGCACAGAGAGTGTTGGCAGACACTTTGGGAGGCCTAGATGGGTGGATCACTTCAGGTCAGGAGTTCGAGACCAGCCTGGCCAACATGGTGAAACCCTGTCTCTACTAAAAATACGAAAATTAGCATGCCTGTAATCCCAGCCACTCAGGAGGCTGAGGCAGGAGAATCACTTGAACCCGGGAGTTGGAGGTTTCAGTGAGCCAAGATTGTGCCATTGCACTCCAGCCTGGGTGACAGAGACTATGTCCAAAAAAAAAAAAAAACCCGAAAAACAAACAAACAAAAAAACACCAGTGTTAAGGTATTTTCAGCCTTGTGGGGCTGTAAATCTGTCTCTCTATCCACTGGGAGCCTTCTGTGTGCAAGGCTCCATGTGAGGCACTGGGGAGGTCAAGGTGACACGCATGGAAAGCAGGGATCCAGGCCAGACCCTGCTTCCGGGTCAGTGCTGAAGGAGGGGTGATACCCAGCGTGAGGGACTTGGACATCTTCAGGAGGAAGTGACAGTTGATTTGAACTTTGAAGGTTAGGTGAGCTGGGAAGAAAAGGAAGGGCATTTCAGGTAGAGGTAACAGCAGAAGGAGGAGAGCCTGGAGCACCTACCAGGAATGGTAGAGGTGGTTTGGCCAGAGTTCAGAGCGCACAGAGCCACACCTGCAGAGGGTAGGTGCCTTGGCCTTGGGGAGGCATTGCCAGGCTTTGGGCAGAGGCATGACTTGATTAGACTGCACTTTAAGAGGCTAATGCTGCAGTGTGTAGAAGATGGGTTGGAAGGGAGAGGCTGAAGACAGACTGTTACAGTGGATGGTCATCAGCAATCCAGGCACATAGAACAGCAGAAAGAGTGGATGGTGAAACACAAGGACCTTCCTCGGTGAACTCCACAGGGACAGTGCCATCAGGACAGGTGTCTAGCCCAATGCTAGGCACCTAGCTGGTGCCCAGTGAATACTTTTTGGGAGAATAAATGCGAAGATACCATGAAGGATGAACAACTAGTGATAGCCAGTGACAACCCAGGGTGCCTGAGGTTAGCCTGGGCAGCTTGAGGAGAACGGGGAACCCAGGAAGAGGAACAGATTGGGTCAGGCCTGGTGAAGGATGGGAGTAGCCTGACTTGGAGGTACAGGGCCCATGGCCTGGCTCACAGGCCCAGCACATGTGTATGGGAGCCCAGGGGCTGTCTCCATACATTGAGGCTGGGTTTAAGGTTTCTGCGCTCTGGGCCTGCCACCATGTGTTCTCAGAAGAGTCCTAGCCTCTACCTTTCTAGAAGTCTTGCCCATGGATACCTACCAGTACTACTGTCTCATATTAATAATAATAACTGATGTTTATTTACTGTGTTCCATTTCTACCTTTCTAGAAGTCTTGCCCATGGATACTTACCAGTACTACTGTCTCATATTAATAATAATAACTGATGTTTATTGAGCACTTACTGTGTTCCAAGTGCTTCTTACTCATTTGAACTTATCCTATATGTTAGGTCCTATCTATCATCTCAGTTTTTCAGTTGAGGAAACTGAAATTCACACAGCTATTAAGCTGTGGGGCTAGCATTGAACCTAGCTGGCTGGCTCCAGAGCCCTTGTTCGTAGCCTCTCTATCATTCCCATCCCAGCGAGAGTGAGCCAGCCAATTCTCATTGAGGGAAGGAGGCTTGAGGTGTTCCTGATACTGGAGGAAACCTGCCTCCATCAAGTACTTGGGGGTTGAAGAGCAGCTTCCATGTCATATTTGAGGTTTGGAAAGGATCTTAGAGATACTGGGTTCATTTTACAGGCTAGGAACTAGGGCTCAGAGCATTTGCAAGCCTGCTCTAGGTGACATGGTTGATGGCAGTTGAATGACCTTCCACCATGCAATGTGCCAGCGTGCGTGTTCCTGTGCCTGTGGGAGCTGGCTGTCTCAGTGGGTGGGTGCCTCACCCTGCCCTGTCCTCCCCCTCGACCTCACTCTCCTTCCTTCTCATTCTCCTCCAGATTGACAAGTATCTCTATGCCATGCGGCTGTCCGATGAAACTCTCATAGATATCATGACTCGCTTCAAGAAGGAGATGAAGAATGGCCTCTCCCGGGATTTTAATCCAACAGCCACAGTCAAGATGTTGCCAACATTCGTAAGATCCATTCCCGATGGCTCTGGTAAATCTCTCACCCAGAGATTGAAACCTGAGGGCTAAATGTTGTGTGAAATCTTCCTTCGAACTTCATTTGTTCATACATTTGCTCATTCATTCATTCACCATTCCATCAGTCTGCTCTCCCATCCATCCATCCATCCATCCATCCATCCATCCATCCATCCATCCAATATGTGTCTACTGAGTATATACCATATGCCAGGCACTGGGGATACCATGGTTGGACAAGGCTGACCTGCTCTCGTTGACTTTACTGTCTAGTGGCTTGTGATACTTTAGAAAGTGTAGTGTTTATGGGTCTTGCAGATGCTGTGTGGGTTGCTCTTATGTCTTCAGAACATGAAGAACTCCAGAACAAATGAAGGGTTCATTTTAGGGAAATCTCTCCATCAGGGAATCAAAAAGCTTCCCTCTCTTCTTACCCCTGATAATAGCAATCCTAATGGACAGGTGGGTCTCAGACTTAGAGGCGGGGATTCCAGTCCCCCTTTGGACAGATTTCACAGATACAGAATTGAGGCAGCCCCCAAAACAAACAAATTCAAAGGGGAGGTAGAATTGAAAGAAAAATTTTATCCTTTCATTCTGTATCCTGTGGCTCATAGCCTGCAGTGGGGTGCTGGGGGAGGGCTCCCTGAAGATCAGCCACCGCACCTGGCTGAGTGGAGACTGGGAGGCCGCAGTCTGGCCTATTCAGTGGAAGCTGTTCTCCCTGGTGGACCTGCAGTTACTAGTTTGTGGAGGTGAATGCTGTGCTCGCTCCAGCGTGGTGCCCTCACAGGAATCCCCTGTTAGCTGTGTTCTGTGCTCTAGGGTGGGGCTTACCTGCTCTAGGCAGCAGAGGGAGGGAGAGCAGGAGGAAGTCATGTTGTGAGTACATGCCCAATGAGTACAGCCTTCACACACCCCAGGGATTTCTTCCCCGCCCTGGAGGCTCTTATTTAAACAAGTGATTTGAGGCATCTTGTATGCAGCCTGCAAAATGGACGCCAGGAAGCTGCAGCTGTTGCAGCTGACGTTCTTGAAAGATGGGCAAGTGGGAGTAGACTGGTTGCAGCAGGAAAAGACCTCTGCTGTCTGCCTGCAGTCATCCTGAATGAGATTTGGACACTGATAAAGAGGCCGTGTGCTGTTCACTGTGGCCGTGGATGGGGTCTACTTCATGCTCACATATTAGCATGTGTATCTCTGATGTAAGCCTACTCCACCTCCACCCTTTTGTTTAGGTGTTGATTACTAGCACCTACTTTTAGCTTTTTAAGAACTACTGAAGAGATTCTGGTCATCAGAGTAAATAGACTGTGGTCTACCCTGGGTGTATTCTCTTGTCTCTGGCCGGAGAAGAAAGAACTTTATATATAGTTCACTCTTGCTTTTTCTCAGACATGGATGTCACCTATAGCCAGGAGCATTGGAACCTTTCCAGGATGAGGAGAGCTCTGTGGCAGAGGCATGACTCTAACTGCTTCCAGCTGAGAGAAGAGGAAAATGGGGGGGGGAGGGGAGGGGGTATGGGCAGCGCCCAGGAGAGCACCTGCTTTGGCTTTGCTTGGGAGAGCTCAGAAGGATATCTGATCCCTGGGAGGCACCTGGCCCTGCATGACTGGCTCAGAGCAGACACAGGGGAGGAGATGCTTCGCCTCCTTCCCATTGAGCCCTGCTCTCAAGCCAGCTCAAGTCTCAGGGACCTATGTCAGCAGGGGTGCTCTCCCTCTCTCCTTCGCAAACTGTTTCCAGGATTGAGGGTCTCAAAGTGTGATCCAAGTGCAATAGAAATCCAGCCGTTTGCCATATTGGCTACTCCTCCAAATAAGGCTCAGAACTCATACTCATTTGTGAAATTTATTTTTCACCCCCTTTTAGAGATTCATATAAATGGCACCCCCCATTCCAAATATTTATGGGTGGGTTCAGTTCATGTGCCTCAGAGCCCACATTTCGCTTGGAATGGTTCCTACAACCCCGCAAAGACATAGCTGTTGATGCTAAGGACTTGGATCCTCGACCCCCAGTCCACTCCCTGCCCCTTCGTGTCATGCCGGGCTTCCGGGCTTCCATCTTCACCTCCCCCTCCCTCTGGGCTCCTTTATCATCCAAGAATCAGGAGATCCCTGGAGTAATCAGAATTTGGGCCCTCCTAATAGTAAATCCATAGTGCTGTTCCCTTTTCGAAATGTTAATCACTGCTTCAACTGTAGTAATTAGTGACAGAATTAGTGGCAATCCCAAACCACGGAGGGATAAATTGGTGCTCACCGTGGTGGAGAAATGTCTAAGTGCTGATGTGATTTCCAAGGCAGAGGGAGGAAACAAGCTTTCCTTTCTCACTGACCTTGACCCTGGTCGACTAGACACAGAGTTTCGGAACTCAACTGACTTTCCAGAAGCATTTCTGAAGACATATCTGATACATACATTCTGATACCTATCAGCCCATTTTTAATTACTTTTATTCTCTTTTGGACATTTTTTTATGGCCAGGTGAGTTTTTTTGCTTTTGATATTTTGTAGAGATAGGGTTTTGCCATGTTGCCCAGACTGGTCTCGAACTCCTAGGCTCAGGCGATCCTCCTGCCTCCCAAAGTGCTGGGATTACAGGCGTGAACCACTACACCTGGCTTGTTTGTATTTTTATTTTTCAGTTGCTCTTAAGTAATCTGTACATCATTAAAAATCCCCAGAAACCTAAAGTGGCTTTTCGCTGCTGCATATCATTTCTGAGGTAGTGGATGAATGAATAATAAAGAAGGAAACTATTGAAGCCTTTTAACACTGGTGATTTGGCTAAATAGAATTCCCTCTTCAAAGCTACTGTAGGGAGCAAGGGAAAAATCCCCTTTGCCCTCTGAATGTTGGCTGAAAAATCAGCTCACAAAAGGCAGATTAATAGGAGAAAGGGCATGCACATTTGTTAACATGCATGTGGGAGAATCACAGACTGATTACCCAAGTATCCTGGTGGGGCCCAGATACTTACATTTCCTCTTTTTTTTTTTTTTTTTTTTTTTGAGACGGAGTCTTGCTCTGTTGCCCAGACTGGAGTGCAGTGGCACGATCTCGGCTCACTACAAGCTCTGCCTCCCAGGTTCAAGTGATCCTCCTGCCTCAGTCCTCCTAAGTAGCTGGGATTATAGGCACCTGCCACCATGCCCGGCTAATTTTTGTATTTTTAGTAGAGATGGGGTTTTGCCATGTTGGCCAGGCTGGTCTCGAACTCCTGACCTCAGGTGATCCACCTGCCTCAGCCTCCCAAAATACTGGGATTACAAGTGTGAGCCACCGTGACCAGTCACATTTTCTCTTTTCAGAGGGGAGGCAGGAGACAGGGAACAGTAAATGATTACTAGGGAGAATGAAGGCATCAGGGAACAGAGATTAACCAGTACCGGTTCTCTTTGGAATTGAATAAGAGACAAATTTTTTTTTTTTCTTTTTTTGAGACAGTCTCGCTCTGTCGCCCAGGCTGCAGTGTAGTGGCACGATCTTGGCTCACTGCACCCTCCGCCTCCTGGGTTCAAACAATTCTCCTGCTTCAACTTCCTAAGTAGCTGGGATTACAGGCACGCACCACCACGCCAGGCTAATTTTTGTATTTTTAGTAGAGACGAGGTTTCACCATATTGGTCAGGCTGGTCTCAAACTCCTGACCTTGTGATCTGCCTGTCTTGGCCCCTTAAAGTGCTGGGATTACAGGCGTGAGCCACCACGCCTGGTTTAGGAACAGACATCTTTAAAAACGTCCATTCAGGTGTGGTCAGATGCTTCAGGCTTCTTTTCTGCAATAGATAATGAGATAACAGGGAGGATAAGGATAAAGTTCTCCTTGGAGGGTCTGTGTGGTCTTTATGTAGATAGGAGACAAGCATTTTCCAGCATCTGTTGATCTTTAAGGGCCTTTAGTTCAAAATACTTATTATACGAGGAAGCCATATTTTGGGGTGAAATATTGGTTTCCCTCACTACCCAGTCTCTTGGGAATTGCTTTCCCTCTGTGCCCAGCCTCCCGCATTCGCGAAGTGTCCTGTTTTTCTCCTTTTCTCATTTATACCTAAGGATATTGTAAGGACTAATTAGAAAGCTTTTGGAGGCTAAATAGGAATCGATATTTCTTGGTTTTGGCTTCATTGTTCCTAGCACAGTCTTTACCCAAAAGAGAAGTTTTTATCCAAAGGAGAAGTAAAAAAAAATATTTTCTGGAAGCTTGGATGTGCCATTATCTTTTTTCACGCAAAACAGAGCCATTTACAGTGTAGTCACGGTTATTTTGGGACCCTAAATATTCATACTACTATTTTCCAGTCAACGGAAGGAAAATATTTACCTTCTCTTCTTGCAGCATTTGGGTGGTCTCAGTTTTCCTATATGGAAAGATTGCTGGGTTATCTCAAATATTCTCTCCATCTGTGAAACCTCCTGAGTGTCTCGTGTTCTCGTCAGGTTTTTGAAGAAGATGTGGAGTTCCCATCATGCAGCTGGATTGTAGATGGGCAGGAATGCCTGTGTATCTCATGTACAGAATTAATTCATTGAGGCTGGGCACAGTGGCTCATGCCTGTAATCCCAGCACTTCGGGAGGCTGAGGCAGGTGGATCATCTGAGGTCAGGAGTTTGAGACTGGCCTGGCCAATATGGCGAAGCCCTGTCTCTACTAAAAATACAAAAATTAGCTGGGCGTGGTGGCCGGTGCCTATAATGCCAGCTACCTGGGAGGCTGAGGCACGTGAATCACTTGAACCTGGGAGGTGGAGTTGCAGTGAGCCAGAGCCGAGATCACGCCACTGCACTCCAGCCTGGGCAACAGAGACTCTGTCTCAAAAAAAAAAAAAAAAAAAAGAATCAATTCATTGAGCTGGACTCAGGCAGGCATTTCCTGCAGGCAGAGTTTTTGCTTGCCCTGTATTCCAGCACAGGCTGGTACTTGAGACACATCTGTCCTGTGTTTGTTTTCCATTATTTGCTGGTAATAATGGCTGTCATTAGAAAGTGGAGAATTGCCAGTAGCCCTTCGGATGTTTTGTTTAATGACGGTTCTCTGGAGCAGTTCTCCCGGCTTCAGTGGAAATGGGAAATGTGAGGAAAGGTCACAAGTAGGAGGCCCCAGTAGCAGGAAGGAAGGTTTGAGACCAAAGATTGAAAGAGGAAGTTGGGAGAACACCTATTACTGCAGAAAGAGGCTGAGCTTATAGCCAAAGAGAAAGGGAAATAAAAATCTAGAACACTGACTCAGTCTCTGGGTGTGCCACTCCCAAACTGTGTGACCTTGGAGAAGCCATTTAACTTCCGAGCCTCCATTTCCTCATGTGTAAAATGGCCACGGTAATCCCTGCCCCGCCTGCCTCACCAGGCTATCATCAGGATCAAATGAGAGTCTTTGGAAACTGCAAACCACCATGAGTTACGGTGGGTCATCATCATCCTCATCCGTCTTATGATATAATAACTGGCTTTGTAAGAGTTCCTTGGAAAAATCTTTCCCAACCAATGGAGCCAGTCCAAGGACCCCACCCAGCAGGCCTGAATGTGTAAGCCGAGCCCCTGCAGGAAGGATGCAGAGTTTTTCAGGATTCGCTGGCATCTCTGTGATGTTACAGGGGAAGGAGGCAGAGAAAAGGGGCAAGCCAAGGCAGGCTGTCTCACCCCCACCCCTGAGCTAGCCACACAAAATGTGGGGGAGACGACGGCAGGCTGCAGCTCCAGTCCCTCAGCAAGGCGGTGACTGGACACGACAGCTCTGAATCAGGGAGTCAACCCGAGGTAAAAGGGACTGATAGGGCCCTTTTGTTATGGAGGGCACGTGGGTATTTGGGGGATTCATTTCCTGACAAAGAATATTGAACTTGGAAACCTTCTGGTTGTAGCTGAAAGAAATCTAACTCAAATTTGTTTAAGAAAAAAAGAAAATTCTAGTTTCCTCTAACTGGGAAGTCTCACTGTGAGTTGACTTCTGTATCTAGGGATTCATCTGTCTCTTACTAGTTCAGTCAGCTCCTTTCCTGTGTGTTGGCTTCCTTCATAGGCCATCTCTCCTCTTACAGGGGTGGGGCCTACCCCTGCAGCCCTAGGCTGAGCCCTCCCCTTATAGCCAGCGATCTCTGTGCAAAGAGCAGGCCTTGCTCCCTGTGGGACCTGGGATGGTCTTGGAGAGGGCTGTGATTGACTGACTTGGGTTATGTGCCCATGCTGAACCAATCACGATGGACAAGATGGGTGACTTGGGACTCCCCTGGAGCCCATGCCTGGATCACACATTGGTACTCCTGGAGCTAGAGTGGGGATTCAGCCCTACTTCCAACCTCATAGGCGAAAAATGGAAGAGTAGTTTTCTAAAGAGATGCTAGACATCCAGAAAAGTTTATCAATTATCCATCATTCCTCAGTGTCTTTTGCCCAACAGAGTATAGGACCAGCACTTTGGGAGGCCGAGGTTGGCGGATCACGAGGTCAAGAGATCGAGACCATCCTGGCCAAAATGGTGAAACCCCGTCTCTACTAAAAATTACAAAAATTAGCTGGGCATGGTGGCACATGCCTGTAGACCCAGTTACTCGGGAGACTGAGGCAGGAGAATGGCTTGAACCCGGGAGGTGGAGGTCGCAGTGAACCAAGATTGCATAACTGCATTCCAGCCCGGGCAACAGTGTGAGACTCCGTCTCAAAAAAGCAAACAAATAAAAACATGAAATAAATAAATGTTTAGGTGAATATTAAAACAGCAAATTAAGTAAAATATTAAAATAAAAAGTACCGATCATTTCATCTCAGTGTAGTATTTGCTTTTGTGCCCCTTTTTCCTCTATGCACAAGTGGTTTATAGTTGTTTATCAGACTGAGTTTTCACTGTCTTCATTAAAGAATGAAGCAAAATAAAACCAAAGCGGGCCAGGCGCGGTGGCTCACGCCTGTAATCCCAGCACTTTGGGAGGCCAAAGTGGGCAGATCACGAGGTCAGGAGATCTAGACTATCATGGCTAACATGAAACCCCATCTCTACTAGAGGCAAAAACAACAACAACAAAAAACCCCAAAAAATTAGCCGGGCATGGTGGCTGGCGCCTGTAGTCCCAGCTACTCGGGAGGCCGAGGCAGGAGAATGGCATGAACCCAGGAGGCGGAGCTTGCAGTGAGCCGAGATTACGGCCACTGCACTCCAGCCTGGGCAACAGAGCGAGACTTCGTCTCAAAATAAATAAATAAAAATAAATAAATAAATAAATAAATAAAAGAAACCAAAGCTAGGCCAGGCACAGTGGTTCACACCTGTAATCCCAGCACTTTGGGGGGCCAAGGCGGGTGGATCACCTGAGGTCAGGAGTTCGAGACCAGCCTGGCCAATGTGGCGTCTCTACTAAAAATACAAAAATGAGCTGGACATGGTGGTGGGCCCCTGTAATCCCAGCTTCTCGGAAGGCTGAGGCAGGAGAATCGCTTGAACCCGGGAGGCGGAGGTTGCAGTGAGCTGAGATCGCGCCACTGCACTCCAGCCTGGGCAACAAGAGTGAGACTCCGTCTCAAAAACAAAAACAAAAAAAGCTATAAGGAATCGTGGAAGTTGAAGAACCCCAGAAAAGAAGTGTAGCCATTCCTGATGTGCTGAAGTCTCTCTCTCGCCCCCTCTTTCCCTGGGGATCCTTGTCCCTGAGTTCTGTCCAGGAGGCATTTTTCATTGGTTATACATTATGGCTTCGGATTCAAATGCTGACTCTACCACTTACTGGTTGTGTGTTTGGACAAGGTATCTAACCGCTCTTTACCTTTACTTGCTCATCTGTAGAGTGGGCGTCATGACAGTACTGACTTCATAGGGTTGCGAGGACTGAAAGTAAAAGGACACGTGTAAGCACTTAGTGATCGGTGCAGAAAGACTCAGTGAATGTTAGCTGATGGACGGTCAAATAAAATGTTTCTGATATTCTAGTGACTCACTCACCTGTGAGGAGCCACTTCATACTGAATTCAATTTTTTCAATTTTTTTTGAGACAAAATCTTGCTCTGTTACCCAGGCTGGAGTGCAGTGGCACGATCTCGGCTCACTACAACCTCCGCTTCCTGGGTTCAAGCGATTCTCCTGCCTCAGCCTCCTGAGTAGCTGGGATTACAGGCGCCTGCCACTACATGTATTTTTAGTAGAGACGGGGTTTCTCCATGTTAGCCAGGCTGGTCTCAAACTCCTGACCTCAAGCGATCCATCCGCCTCAGCCTCCCAAAGTGCTAGGATTACGGGCATGATCCACCGCGCCCGGCCGAATTCAATTTTTTAACCTAGTGGCGATGTAAATTACTATTGGAGTTAGGACTCCAATGGGAACCCAAAGAAAATTCTATATTGATTTGAACAATGCCACAAAGTCAGGGTCAGAATTTCCACCAAATCTATGATACCTGCTTCCCAGCATTCTCCCTTGTTCTCTCTCTTTCCTTTGGACCACAAATAATTTAAAACCAGTGGCTTCATGTGATATATACATATAATGGAATATAATCAGTTCATAAAAAGGAATGAGGTACTGATCCAGGCTACAGCATGGATGAGCCTCGAAAACCTTATGCCGGGTGGAAGAAGCCAGACACCGAGGACCTAATATTGTGTGATTCCATTTATATGAAAGGTCTGGAATAGGAGCATCTGTAGATCAGAAAGTACATTAGTGCTTGCTGGGAGATAGAGAGGTTGGGAGGAAATGGTGAATGGTTGTTAATGGGTGTGGAATTTCTTTTGGGGTGATGAAAATTTTCTAAAATTAGATAGTGGTGATGGTTGCACAACTCTGTAAATATGCTGAAAACCGCTGAATTTTTCACTTTAAAATGGGTAAAAATTGCATGCTGTGTTAATTATATCTCAGTAAAACTGTTATTAAAAAAACAACCAACTGATATGTGAAATGGTAAGAAGTATACATGTTGGTCTCTGCCCCTAGTCTCTAGCATTTAGCTTCTAAAACCCTTGTAATTTCCTGAGTGATAGAGGTGCTAGGAGAATCTTTGATCCTGGTCCTGACGCAGAGCTCCTAAATCCCTTGGAATTTCCTGGGTGATAGGAGAGTGTCTTTTGTCCCTTGGTGGGCCCCTGGATAGCCTCAGGATGGGGGTGGTTGCCAGGGAAACCAACCATGTGATCAGAGGGTTGCCGTCAACCCCAACCCCCATGCCGCCTCCAGGGAGGGAGAGAGCCTGAAAATAGAGCGAATAAACCAATGGTTGATGATTTAATCAATCACAACTCTGTAATGGTGCTTCTACAGAAACCTGAAACAGGCTAGGTATGATGGCTCATGCCTGTAATCCCAGCATTTTGGGAGGCCCAGGCGGGTGGATCGCTTGAGCCTAAGAGTTTGAGACTAGCTTGGGCAACATGGTGAAACCCTGTCACTACACAAAATACAAAAAAGTTAGCCAGGTGTGGTGGCACATGCTGGTAGTTCCAGCTACTCGGGAGGTTGAGGTGGGAGGATCGCTTGAGCTCTGGAGGTTGAGGCTGCAGTAAGCTGTGATCATGCAGCTGCACTGCACTCCAGCCTGGGTGAAAGAGTGAGACCCTGTCTCAAAGAACAAACAAACAAACAAACAAAACCAAAAAAAAAAAAAAAGCAAAAAGAAAAAAACCTAAAATGACTGAGTTCTGGTAGCTTCTGGCTAGCTGAACACATGGAGGTTCCTGGGTGCCACATCTGGAGAGGGCATGGAAGCTCCTGCCCTTTCTCCCATGCCCCTCCCTGTGCATCTCTTCCATCCAGTTCTTCATCTGTATTTATTGTAATATCCTTTATAGTAAATATGTAAATGTAAGTGGAGTGTTTTTCTGGGTCTGTGAACTTCTCTAGCAAACTAATGGAACCCAAGAAGGGGGTTGTAGGAACCCCGATTTATAGTGGTGAGCACAGGCCACAACCTGTGCTTGTGACTGGTGTCTGAATTTGCGGGGGAGGGCAGCCTCGTGTGAACGAGCCCTCAACCTGTGGGATATGATGCTGTCTCCAGGTAGCTAGTGAAAGAATTGAATTGAATTAGAGAGCATGGAGCTGGTGTTCACTGGAGAATTCACTGCAGAATTACTTGCTTGGTGTGTGGGGAAAAACCCACATGCATCCAGGGTCTCAGGTGTGTTCTGTGTTGTGGTGAGTAGAGAAAAGGAAAAACATACTCTGGTTTTTCCTCTGTGTGTATCTCACATGATAGCATAACTGCTTTGTGCTTAATAAACAGCAAGCAGGGGTGCTGTGTTAGTCCGTTTTCGTACTGTTACAAATAACTGCCTAAGACTGGGTAATTTATAAAGGAAAGAAGTTTAGTTGACTCACAGTTCAGCATGGTTGGGGAGGCCTCAGGAAACTTACGATCATGGTGGAAGGAGAAAATGCATCTTCCTCACAGGTGACAGGAAGGAGAAGTGCTGAGTGAAGGGGGAAGAGCTCTTTGTAAAACCATAAGATCTCGTGAGAACCCACTCATTATCACGAGAACAGCATGGGGAAACCACCTCCATAATTCAGTTACCTTCACCTGGTCTCTTTCTTGATATGTGGGCATTATGGGGGTTACAACTCAAGATGAGATTTGGGTGGGGACACAAAGCCTAACCATTCAAGTTGCCTTGAATGAATGAATGGACCACCAGTCCCTGTGGCCAGGCAGGTACCGAGCATTTGCTGAGCTGTCCTGGGTGCCAAGGACAGAGAATCCCAAACTGTGGTCTTTCCCTCAAGGAACTTGAGAAAGAAGTTAGGAACAGGCTGGGCGCAGTGGCTCACGCCTGTAATCCCAGCACTTTGGGAGGCCAAGGCAGGTGGATCACCTGAGGTCAGGAGTTTGAGACCAGCCTGACTAACATGGCAAAACCCCATCTCTACTACAGAATACAAAAATTAGCCAGGCACGGTGGTGGGCACCTATAATCCTAGATACTCGAGAGGCTGAGGCAGGAGAATCACTTGAACCCGGGAGGCAGAGGTTGCAGTGAGCCAAGATCACGCCATTGCACTCCAGCCTGGGCAACAGAGCAAGACTCCCTCTCAAAAAGAAAAAAAAAAAAAGATAGGAACAGTGACATTCAATGTGAGAATTCCTTGGTTTGTTATTTATTTCTTTATACCTTCATTAATTCCACAAGTATTTGCTCAGTTTTTACCTACATTCCAAACACCATTGTAAGTTCCAGAAATGTAGCATTGTCAGGGCTTATAGCTGGTTAGAATCAAATACAAAATAAGTCAGCTTTATAAAAGAGAACTCTCTCTGTTAAAAACAGAAAGCAAACCTTATTTTGTGTTAAAAGTCAAAAGCTCAAGGGACCCAGAATAGCCAAAGCAATCATGAAAAGAAGAACAAAGTTGAAGGAATTTCACTGCCAATTTCAAATTTTTCAGCAAAGCAACAGTAATCAAGACATGGTGGTACTGTCATGAAGGTGGACATGTAGACTAATGGAACAGAATAGAGAGTTCAGAAATAAATGCATACAGGCTGAGTGTGGTGGCTCACGCTTATAATCCTAGTGCTTTGGGAGGCCGAGGCTGGTGGATCACCTGAGGTCAGGAGTTTGAGACCATCCTGGACAACATGGTGAAACCCCGTCTCTACTAAAAATACAAAATAATTAGCCAGATGTGGTGGCACATCCCTGTAATCCTAGCTACTTGGGAGACTAAGGCATGAGAATTGCTTGAACCCGGGAGGTGGAGGTTGCAGTGAGCCGAGATCACGCCAGTGCATTCCAGCCTGGGTAACAGAGTGAGACTTCATTTCAAAAATAAAATAAAATAAAATAAATGCATATATTACGGTCAGTTGATTTTTGACAAGAGTGCTAGGACTATTCAATGAGGGAAAGAATAGTCCTTTCAGCAAATGGTGCTGGGACACTGGATATCCACATGCAAAAGAATGAAGTTTGACCTACACCTCATACCATGTACAAAATTAACTTGAAGTGGATCAAATACCTAAATGTGGGAGCTAAAACTAATAAAACTCTTAGATCGAAATACAGGTGTGAATCTTTGTGACCTTGGATTTGGCAATAGAGTCTTAGCTACAACTCCAAAAGCGCAAACAATAAAAGAAAAAACACAGAAAATTGGACTTCATCAAAATTTAAAACTTGGCCAGGCGTGGTGGCTCATGCGTGTAATCCCAGCACTTTGGGAGGCCAAGCAAGAGGATGACTTGAGCCAGTTTGAGACCAGCCTGGGCAACACAGTGAGACCTTGTCTCCACAAAAAATAAAAAATTAGCCAGGTGTGGTCATATGCCTATAGTCCCAGCTACTTGGGAGGCTGAGGTTGGAGGATTTCTTGAGTCCAGGAGGTCAAGGGTGCAGTGAGCCATGATTGCACCATTGTACTCCAGCTTGGGCAACAGAGTAAGACCCTGTCTCAAACACAACAACAACAAAAAATAAAAACATTTGTCTGCAAAGGATACCATGAAAAAAAGAAAAGACAATCCGCAGAATGGGAGAAAATATTTGCCGGTCGTATGTCTGATAAAGGATTTATATCTAGAACATTAAAAAAAAAACTTTTACAACTCAACACATAAAAGACAAATGAGGCCGGGTGCGGTGACTCACGCCTGTAATCCCAACACTTTGGGAGGCCAAGGCGGGCGGATCACGAGGTCAGGAGTTCGAATAAATGAACAATAAAATGTATTATATCCATAGAGTGTAACAGCCATTAAAAGGGATAAAGTCTCATATGCACTATAACATGATGAACCTTAAAAACATTTTGCTGAGTGAAATGAGCCAGTCATACAAGGTCATATACTGTATAATTTCTTTCTTCTTTGTGTTTTTGAGACAGGGTCTCACTCTGTCACCCAGGCTGGCGTGCAGTGGTGTGATCTCAGCCCACTGCAACCTCTGTCTCTTGGGCTCAAGCGATTCTCCTACTTCAGTCTCCGAGTAGCTGGGATTATAGGCACACACCATCATGCCCATCTAATCTTTCTTTGTATTTTTGGTAGAGACAGGGACTCACCATATTACCCAGGTTGGTCTCAAACTCCTGAGCTCAAGCGATCCACCCGCCTCAGCCTCCCAAAGTGCTAGGATTACAGGCATGAGCCGCCACGCCTGGCCACTGTATGATTTCATTGATATGAAATGTCCAGAAGAGGTAAATCTATAATAACAGAAAATAGATTAGTGGTTGCCTAGGGATGGAGAAGGATGAGGGGCTTGGGAGTTGATAGTTAAAGGGTACAGAGTTTCTTTCTGAAATTATGAAAATGTTATAAAACGGGCTGTGCAGATGGTTGCATAAATCCGAATATGCTGAAAACTATTGAATGGTATACTTTAAATGGATGAATTTTATGGTATGTGAATTAAATTTCAATAATGCTGTTACATAAGATATAATAATAAAGATATTTGCCTACCTAGGAAAATGAGATACCCCAAAGCAGTCTAGTATTTACTGCCATAGGATTAAGGGCTTGGTGGATCATGGGCTCTGGAAGGCAGGGGTGGCTGTCACCTCTGGCAAGATAGATATTAGGACAGTGGGGATGTCACCTTAGCATCACGAGTGAAACAGATCTGAACTGATTTTTCTGGGAGCATCGTGAGGGTAGCTAATGAGATGAAGGGTACAGAATGTTTGGTTGTGGCTTAATGGTTGGAACTTTGCCCATGGCCACCTGCCTTTGCTGTCTGGTGGTCTCGGTGTACAGTCTTGCTCTCTCCCCGTGAAGCCCACCCCTGTGCTGTACATGTTGCTCCCGAGGGAGGTAACTATAGCAGGCCAGTACTTTGGCCACTGGTACTTTTATGTGACCAAGAGGGAATTCTGTTAAAAGCACCCTCTGGGTGGAAACGACCCAAGAGTCCATCGATAGATGAAAGGATAAACAAAATATAGTGGATCCATACAATAGAATATTATTCAGTCTTAACAAGGAATGAGGCCGGGTGTGGTGGCTCACGTCTGTAATTCCAGCACTTTGGGAGGCCAAGACGGGTAGATCACCTGAGGTCAGGAGTTAGAGTGGCCAGGCCAACATAGTGAAGCTCTGTCTCTACTAAAAATAAAAAATTAGGCTAGGCATGCTTGCGGATGCCTGTAATCCCAGCTACTTGGGAAGCCGAGGCAGGAGAATCACTTGAACCTGGGAGGCGGAGGTTGCAGTGAGCTGAGATCATGCCACTGCACTCCAGCCTGGGTAACAAGAGTGAAGCTCTGCCTCCAAAAAAAAAAAAAAAAAAAAAGAAAAGAAAAGAAAAGAAAAGAAAAAAGGAATGAAATTCTGTTGGGGGCAGGGTGGCTCATACCTGCCTATAGTTCCTGTTACTTGAGAGGCTGAAGGGGGAGGATCTTGGGAGCCCAGGAGCTTGAGACTGCAGTACGCTTTGATCACACCACTATACTCTAGCCCAGGTGACAGAGCAAGACCCTGTCTCTATTAGCTTTTTAAAAAAGGGTAAAATTCTTAAAATATGGATGAACCTTGAAAACATTACGCTAAGAGGAATAAGCCGGTCACAAAAAGACAAATAACTGTGATTCTTCTTGTATGAAATATCCAGAATAGGCAAGTTCATAGAGACAGAGAGTAGAATCATGGATGCTGGGGCCTGACAGTGAGGGCAAATGGAAGTTATTGCTTAATGGTTATAGAGTTTGTGTTGGGGTGATGAAAAAGTTTTGAAAATAGTGGTGATGGTTGCACAACATTGTGAATGTACTTAATGCTACTGAATTGTGCACCTGAAAATGGTTGCAGTGGTAAATTTTATGCTATGTGTATTTTACCACAATGATAAAACACAACCCTGTGGAGTGAGTGGAGGCCTGGAGTAATTGATGTCAGAGCTGACATGCAGAGACCCAAGGCACTGGGTGGACCTCAGATGTAGGGCTTTGTCTCAGTTGAAATGCTGTGTGATTTTTTATTTCTGCATAGCAGTGCTGTTTTTGAAATAGGTTAAGAAACTAGAGAAACATGGGGTGGGAATTTGTACTTAATTCAGTACTTCCATTCCCCTATAGTCAGAAGGAAGAGACTGGGATTGCTTGAAGCTATTTCTGTCTAAGGACTCCATGGTAGGATAGGGTTTCTCTTGCCTACTCTGCGTATATGGCAGTGGTTGGATGAAGTTTGCATGATTGCTGCTTTCTGGCTGATAACAGCATGTGGCAGGGGGAGGCAGGCAGGGCCTATGCCCTGCCAGGAAGCGGGCATGGTATGTGGCTTCCCCTTAACATTTGAATCTGATGTGATACCTGTTGTCGCCCTAAACAGAAAAGGGAGATTTCATTGCCCTGGATCTTGGTGGGTCTTCCTTTCGAATTCTGCGGGTGCAAGTGAATCATGAGAAAAACCAGAATGTTCACATGGAGTCCGAGGTTTATGACACCCCAGAGAACATCGTGCACGGCAGTGGAAGCCAGGTGGGTCCCTGCTCCCTCCGGGTCACCCCATTGGACCAGCATCCCCTCGGTTACCTACAGGAACCAGGCCTCAAAGCACTGGCATCCCCAGCCCCTGGAAGAGGCTTGCTGGAAAGAGTCTGCCATAGATGCATATGTAAAAGGACTCCTGGGCAGAGGATGTGACAGCCTGCGTGGGGGCTCTGCTTAAACAGAGGCCCTCTGTCTGGGTAAACTGATGTAGTAGAAGTGGGCTGCTTGGACTTGCAGAGTCTGGGTTTGAGGAGGGAGGTCCTGCAGCTCTGTTGGGTAAATGCACTCATTCCCTGTGGATCCTGGGGTCAGTTCCCCAGTGCAGTTTTAGCAGAGCCCCAGGTGAAAATGCCCCTTTTTCCTGGTCATTGGCCTCACCCACTTACTGGAGGCCCAGGCCTTGTAGGGTATAACTATGGCCTTGTCGGGCAGGATTGAGGGCTCACGGCTCTGGGCTATTTGGGGGCTTCTTGTTACCTAATTTAGAATAGCATTGTTCAAGCCCTTGACACAGAAAGCAGAAGAAGCAGGGAAATCCCAGTCTCCTCCTTTCACACTCCTGTTGGCGCTTCCCACGCTGGGCCCCCAGGAAGGGCTGCCCCTCCTCACTGCCCTTCCTCCCTCCCCAAGGGGCTGTGGGCATGCCTATGAAGGGCCTGTTCACTTGCTCCCTCCTGTCTGGGTAGGGGGAGTGGTGGGTCTGTAGCTCGCTGAGGACCCTGTGATCAGGGCTCAGGCAGCCCACTGCAGGTTTTCAGTCATTTCTGGGTCCCTAAGCCCATCGTGGGGCAGGGGTGCACTCCTCTTCTCTCCTGTAGGTGTTCTGGCTCCTCCAGTCTGGCTCGTCTCCTGAGTTGTGGCTGCTGTCCAGCATATGTACTCAGAGCTGGCCAAATGTTTGCTTTAAGGAGGGTGTGCTCACCGCAAGGTTCATGACTAAGATCTCCAGGGTACTCTTTTGTTCTGGGGTGGACTTTGAGATGAGACCCTGGAGCCTTCTCCTCTTGACTCTGCTTTGCTGTTAAGTTTCTGTGGGTGGAACCTGGAGCAATCCACCAAGCCTTTTCTTTGTCCAGGAGACAAGGGCTAATCCTGGCTGACCTGCTCCCTGGGGTTTTGGTTCAGAGCCCTTCAGATTATGTCACAGTGAGTGTCACAGTTGACACTGTCACTAGAGCAGGTGAGCCACTTTATAGAAGGCCACCAAAACTGGGTGCATCACTACTGGATGGCCCTGCCCAAGGGCTCCCCTGCTGCTCCTCTGTTACTGGGCTGCAGAGACTGGCCCATCCATCTGGTGCCTACACAAAGGCTGCCAGCTGGTAGGTCTCTTGACCATGTCCAGTTGGCTGCTGTGTTGCTCCTCCTTGCAGGTGGCTGGCAGCCCAGGGTTTGGCATCCTGCACTTTCTGTTTGGAACCCACACTGGCCTATCACTCTCCGTTTCCCATGGTCCTTGGGTTTAGCTACCTAAGCCTGGTGCATTCACCACTGAGACTCACCCTGTGCTGCAAACATTTCCTGTGTGTTTTGCAAACATTGCCTGTGTGTTTTGGCTTGACCTTTAGGAGCTAGGTTTGTTAATTAAGGGAGTACCCTCACCTTCTTACCACTGCCCCCTTCATCTCTCCCAGCCTCTGTCCCTGTCGCCCTCTTTTCTCAGTCCTAGAATCACTTTATTTCCTACTGTCTCTGTTTCTTCCTCTGCTCCTTTTAAGCAGCCTGGAAAGAGGATGATGACGATAATGATGACAATGTAGTACCATTATAGCAAATTCTTTTTTGTTTTTTTTTTTTAGTTTTTGAGACAGTTTCACTCTTGTTGCCCAGGCTGGAGTGTAGTGGCGAAATCTCGGCTCACCAACTTCCGCCTCCTGGGTTTAAGCGATTCTCCTGCCTCAGCCTCCTGAGTAGTTGGAGTTAGCGTGCACCACCACACCTGGCTAATTTTGTATTTTTAGTAGAGATGAGGTTTCTCCATGTTGGTCAGGCTGATCTCGAACTGCCTGTTCAGGTGTGAGCCACCGCACCCAGCCCAGAGCACTTTTAAGCTTTAATAAATTCAGAAGCACAAATGAAACATTCTTAAAATATCACTTACTTAGTTTTGGGACTTTTGAATGATAAATGTTTAAGTTTTTGTATTAGCCATCGTTTGCCATATTTAATGAGAGTGACCAAGTATTTTTATTTTAAATTATTAAAAAAAAATTTTTTTAAAGATGGGGACTTGCCAGGTTGCCCAGGCAGATCTCAAACTCCTGGACTCAAGCGATCCTCCCACTTTAGCCTCCCAAAGTGCTGGATTATAGACGTGAGCCACTGCGCCTGACCATAGTCTGTGTATTTTTCAAATAAAGAGTATGTTGTCAGGAAAGAAGAGAAAATAATGTTTTTTTTTAAGACACTAAAGCTTTGAGTTCAGAGAGGTTAGGTAACTTTTTTTCCTAGTTGATTGCAGACATAGCTTAGCCTAGGGTGGGTCGCTTCCTGCCTCTTTGGGCAGGCTTGTCACCCTGGATCACCAGCATTCCAGAAACAGCCTTTCTTTCTCAATGGAGCACTCTGGGGAGTTGTGTTTGGCGTAGATCCAGGAACTGGTGACAGGTCCCATTCAGGGGAATCCATTTCTGCAGGCTGAGTTCTCCCAGGCGCCTCCCTGCTTCTTCCAGAGGCAGCCTTCCCTCCACCCGGCCTTCTCTTCTGAGTCTGCAGGAGAGTCTGGAGCCTCCGAATGCAGATGGCCTGGGGCGTGAGGAGTAACTTAGTAATGAGTTTATATCAGTCTGCAATGTAGGTCACAGGAAGCTTAGCCGGCTTCTCTGGGGAGGGTCATGTGTCAACTCAGCCTAAGATGCCAGCTGCTCTGAAGCCTGAGTAGTAGTGACTCAGGGATAGAAGGTCCTACATTAAAATTGACCAGGTTTTCTTTTACTCTGGCAACAAAGTCCGACTTTAGAGCTGGCTTGTGGGGGAATCTGGGGAAAGATGGGAACAGCAGCAGTGACTTCTGGCCCCCTCACGAGGCCCTGCAAGTAAAGGCTTCAGGCAGATGACCTTGCCTGGGAGTTCGGGCTGGGGCCACTTTGTGTGACTATGGTTTGGCTCTTCCAAGACAGCCTTCTTCTGGGGTCCAAAAAGCTCTATGGCTGTGTCACTGCCATGTGTAAGGGAGTCTAGTGTCATGAGAGTCATGCGAAAGAGACAAGGGGTTAGCTAGATTGTGGCATGGCTGCCAAAAGTGTGTGTGTGTGTGTGTGTGTGTGTGTATATATATGCTCAGGTTGGATTACTAGAGGCAGAGAGATAAAGAAGGGAGGTTCTTAGTTCTACTAACCACTCCTCTGGTTAGAACACACAGAATATTATCTTCTGTTCTGGTTATATTTTGAGACAGGGTCTCACTCTGCTGCCCAGGCTGGAGTGCAGTGGTGTGATCATGGCTCACTGCAACCTTGACCTCCTGGGCTCAGGGGATCCTCTCATCTCAGCCTCCCAAGTAGTTAGGACTACAGGCAAGTGCCACCATGCCTGGCTAATTTTTAAGCTTTTTGTAGAGAGGAGGTCTCACTATGTTGCCCAGGCTGGTGTCAAACTCCTGGGCTCAAGTGATCTTCCTGCCTTGGCCTCCTGAAGTGTTGGGATTACAGACATAAGCCACCATGCCTGGCTCCGGTTATATTTTAGAGATCCAAAAAGATTACCTTAGAGGTGGTGAGCCTCTCTTCATGGGCAGTATTCATGTAGAAGCTAAGGAACCAGTGTTCCAGGCTCTTTCTAGCTGATTCCTAAGATATGTATGCACCTAATAAGTCATAGATAATGTTATAGTGCAGGCAAGCTTAGGTTACAATGCAGGAGATAAGTTGTGATATATTCATACCAAGGAATACTGTGTGGTAATGAGAATGAACAGTTGGCAAAGACACTCAACTCCGTGGATGACTGTCATCCACATAGTGTCGAGTGAAAGAACACAGATGTCAAAGAGCACACACGGTCTCATTTCCCTTTAGACACACCAGAAAAACAGGCAGATGTAATTGAGGGTGATAGACGTCGGGGCAGCTGGCAGTTGCCCTTGGACTGGGTGGTAGCAGTAGTGACTGCAGGGGCAGAAGGGGGCGTCTTACAGGTGTTTCTCCATCTTGTGTTTCTCCGTCTGGGTGCTGGTTACATGGATGGCTACAGCGAACTCCACACTCCAAAAGACGTGTGTACTTTTTGGGGTATGCATAAGATACTTCGGTAAAAAGTAACATTATGATAGTCTGGATTGTTAAGTCACTCCAGTGGGCTAGAGGCTGTGGAATTGCCCTTGGAGTTTCTGAAATTTTCAGAGAGCATGGCTTCGGGTGGGGCGGGAAGGCCACTCCACCTGGATGACTGAAGAGACCCGTGACCTGTGCGTTGTGAAGGCATAGCTGGTTTTCTGTTATTTTTCCATTTTTCTCAGTTCCCAGATGTTGCATATTAGTGACCACTGAAAGGCCAGTTCTGTTTGAAGGCTTTGAATTGCTTCCTAAGAGCTGTACTTGCCCACAAGGCAGCTTTTGAAAAGTGACTCTTCTCTGCATTCACACACAGCATGGCTTTTCAGACAGGGCCACCAGGTCCCATGAGTACAAGCACTTTGGGTAGATGTATTCCTTTCTGTGTGTGTGGGAGGGAATGGTTTATATTTTTCTGTGAAATGCTAAGCCTGCTTTGGGGCCCCCTGACTGCTCTCTCATGTTTCCTTCAGCTTTTTGATCATGTTGCTGAGTGCCTGGGAGATTTCATGGAGAAAAGGAAGATCAAGGACAAGAAGTTACCTGTGGGATTCACATTTTCTTTTCCTTGCCAACAATCCAAAATAGATGAGGTAAGGATGTTCTGGGATTATTAGGCTCTGCAGATGCCCTGGGTTGAAAAAGCTAACAAGCCCTTTGCTCCACAACTTTTCTCTGTTGCTGGCAGAATGGTTTGCATGTCTGGTATTTTTAAAGAAATATTTGCAGAAGTTAGTGTGGTATCATGATATAGTGTTTACTTTTTCACTTACTTTAGTTATTTATGTATTTTTGGAGACAAATCATGGTATTTTTGGCCACCAGGTACACAGAAGCATTTATTAATCTTAAGCAAGCAAAGGAAAATAAAGTAGGTTTAATGGTGGTGGAGAGAGGCGGGAAAGCTCTTTGCCAGAATTGCATGGCGTGATGTTTACCTGGAAACTGCCCTGGTTATTGCAAATATGCTCAGAGCCCTGTCCCTCAGGTGCCAGGGCTGCCTCTCCGTAGTGGAACTGGTCAGTGGCTCCAGTCCCAGAGATGACCTTGGTGACCTCCGAGGTGACTTGTACCCACCTTGCTGTTTGTCATCTATTTGTTTTTTCATTCATTCATTCATTCATTCATTCATTCATTCATTCAGCAAGGATGGACCCTGACCTACCATATGATAACACTGAACCTCAGCACTGCAGGAATACAAAATAAATACATGCAGCCTTGTTTTTTTTTTTTACATGGAGAGATAGAAACACACACATACCACAAACACAAACCACCCATGAATAAACTTCTAATAATACGAATTCTGGGGTTGAGTGCAGTGGTTCATGCCTGTAATCCCAGCACTTTGGGAGGCTGAAGCAGAAGGATCACTTAAGCCCAGGAGTTCAACACCAGCCTGGGCAATCTGTACAAAAAGTTAGCTGTGTGTGTTGGCATGTGCCTGTAGTCCCAGTGATGTGGGAGAAGCTTAGGAGATTGAGGCTGCTGTGAGCCATGGTTGTGCCACTGCACTCCAGCATGGGGGACAGAGTGAGACCTTGTCTTTTTTTTTTTTTTTTTGAGACAGAGTCTCCCTGTCTTGCCCAGGCTGGAGTGCAATGGCACGATCTCGGCTCACTGCAACCTCTACCTCCCAGGTTCAAGCCATTCTACTGCCTCAGCCTCCTGAGTAGCTGGGATTACAGGTGTGCACCACCACGCCTGGCTAATTTTGGTATTTTTAATAGAGATGGGGGTTTCACCATGTTGGTCAGGCTGGTCTTGAACTCCTGACCTCGTGATCCTCCCGCCTCAGCCTCCCAAAGTGCTATGATTACAGATGTGAACCACCGTGCCCAGCCTGAGACCTTGTCTTAAAAACAAGAAAAAAAAAAAAAGAATTCTGATATTTAACTATTCAGGGCCCCTCTTGTTGCCCAGTCTGGGGTGCAATGGTGCAATCTTGGTTCACTGCAACCTCCGCCTCCTGGGTTCAAGCGATTTTCCTGCCTTAGCCCCCGTAGTAGCAGGGATTACAGGCACCCACCACCATGCCTGGCTAATTTTTGTATTTTTGGTAGATACGGGGTTTTGCCGTCTTGGCCAGGCTGGTCTCAAACTCCTGACCTTAGGTGATCCACCCGCCTTGGCCCCTCAAAGTGCTGGGATTACAGGCGTGAGCTGCTGCGCCCGGCCAGGCTCTGTTTTACTACTTCACCGGTAGCGCACATAATCTTCAAGCATCTCTATGAGTTAAGTGCTTATGATTCCTGCTTTACAGATGAGGAAACTGAGTCTCAGAGGGGCTAAGAACCTGTCCAAGGTCACCTAGCCAGGAAGATTCTGTGCTCGTAACTGGTCTACTTTGCTGCAAGATAGTAGCATTTGGGCTCAGGGCACCTTCCACACTTGCAGGGAGCACTCCTGGGTCCCTTTATGCCTTTAGGGTAAGCGCCCTTTCCTGGGCACTGCTTCCTGTGGCTGGAACCCTTACATCTGTATAATTTGTGGAATCAGCAAGAAGGGGCTTGAGAGCCCAGCAGACCAAGATGAGCACAGAGGTTTCCCCAGGGTCAGAGGGCTTATTAATGGCAGGTCTTGGACCAGGGTCCCAGGCCCCACCTCCTATCCAGTGCTCCGCCCACCTCCAACATGTCTAAATGCCTCTGAGATGTTCTGTCTGACCTGTTATGCTTTCAGGAAGCTGTGGCCGTATGTAGACTCTTGCTCTGGTTCTGGTATCTGAGAAGGCCCCTCCAAGGAGTTCAGAGCAGTTTGGCCTCCACCGTGTCCTTCCAAACCCTTTGGCAAGGCCTGTTGTCAGTACAAGCTTCCCTTGGCTTTTGAGAACTGAAACATGAGTCACTCCCACTTCCCCTGTGAGAGGTGGGCCTGGGATGAAGAGACTTTGGTGGACTGTGTTTCACCGTTGTTCACATGTGCTCTCTGCAGCTATTAACTGAGGGCCATCCCTGTGCTGGGCATGAGCTAGGCCCTGGGAGAGAATGGCCAGAGTGTGTTTATTTTGTATTCCTGCAGTGCTGAGGTTAAATGTTACCGTACAGTAGGTCTTATAACAGCAGATGCAGCCTGTTCCCCATGAAGGCACAGCCTTCCAGGGACAGAAGTGTTGCAGGAGGTGGGAGGGAATGACCTCATGGGCACGAGAGCCTGCAGGGTAGAGCAGACATGCCCGGGAGGGGGCGTTGTGAACAGAGAAGGAGCCAAAGGTTGGGGGCATCCCACCTGCCAGCCTTCACCCCCTCCAGAAAATGCTTCTTAGCTCCCTGATTCTAGAGGAGCAGAGTGAACCTCAGAAGAGTGAAGGGAACTGCCCAGCAGGAAATGGGCAGAGAGTATGAAATAGGACCAGGTCTCCAGATTGGCCGCCCCACTTTTGTCCCATAACACCTGGTTCTCTGAGGCTTTAGAGGAAGAAGGCTGGTTGAGAGGAGGCAGACAGTGTCCAGGGCTTTTGCAGTTCCTGACTTAGTTGCTACTGAGCAAAGAGCCACTAGTTCTCATCAAGGGCTGCCCTCCCCGGTGCATGCTCCGGTCTGTGTGGCTCCCACCATGAGCTGGGGCAGGGCCCATGTGCTCAGAATCCTATCCCTGAGCTGCCTCTGCAAGCCTGCAGGGCCTGGACCGCGAATCTTCTAAGCCTGCTGCATTTATAGTCACTTGTCCCATTCAGAGTAAAACAGCAAGTATAACAATTATTTTTCTGTTCTCATATCTTTTTAGTTTTTAGAAAACAAAAGCAATATGTAAAACTATCAAAGTAAGATAAAATTATGGAATGTTTATCATTGGATGTCTATCCTTGATGTTTCTCCGCTAATAGGCAAAGTGAAATAGGATCATACTGTGTAAATAGGGGAGTCACCACTTACAAATGGAGGTTAAGTCCCAAAGCTGGTGAAGAGGCACAAATCATGTATAGTCCACATCATTCCCTAAGTGTATGAGACCTGGCTCTTAAAAGCTCAGCAGCCAAGACTCATCTTAGCATTTTGTTTCTCTTTCCAGTTTGGCTCTGGCTTTCTTTTCCCAGGGCTGTGGAAGCCAGGGTCTGGTTGGGAAGTGGGGAAGGGGGCCAGGGATTTCTCTTGCTCCTTTTTTAAATAGATCTGGCTGCGCAGTTGGCATCCAGTTAGATTGGCAAGCCATGTGGCATTACTGTCCCCACATCTTCTGGAGTGAGCTGGATATTGTGAGCAGGTTTCTCCCCACCCTATCTTCGCCCCCAGAGAAGCCCATTGTGTGGATGATCCAGAGATAGAAAGGAGTCTGGGCTCCTCTGGGCCCCTCCCCCAGCCCAGTGTGATCTGGGAGGAGCCACTTGGCCCCTATGGGCCTCTGCTTCATCCCTGACCTGGAGCAATGCCCAGGGCCTTGAGGTGCTGGAGGTCTCCTAGCCCTCATCCAGTCCCATCCGTTCTTCTTTGCAGGCCATCCTGATCACCTGGACAAAGCGATTTAAAGCAAGTGGAGTGGAAGGAGCAGATGTGGTCAAGCTGCTTAACAAAGCTATCAAAAAGCGAGGGGTAATTTCTCCTGGGCCCTCTGCCTCAGCCATGCAGGGGTGTGGGGAATAGGGCTGCATTCTAAAACAGACCAGTGCCCTTCCTGGGGGGCAGTAGTGTCAAAGCCTGAAGACCCAGGCAGGGGAGAGTTGAGGATCCCCAGTGTGGAATGGCGGCGATGGGGATGGTGCAAAGCCCAGCTCTTGGAGGTGCTGCCTGAAGGACCCAGGCCTGGAACAGGGGGTTGCCTCCTGACAGGAGTGCTGGGCTATTCAGGGAGTGGGTGTCACAGATGCAGCCTGCTGTACTCAGAACAAGGGCAGAGGAGCCCGCCTTATCCGGGACGTGGACCTCCTGCGGAGGTTTGCAGAGGAATGTAGCTCCAAGAGTAAAATCCTCACTGCGTAAAGACTCTTAAGCCAGGTAATTAAGGGAACTATGAGGTTTTCATAACTTAATCACCATGCTGTGATCTAGTTAATTTGAGTACCAGCTGTAATGAAACCAGCACCACTCACAAAAGCAGGGGTTCTGAAAACGGGAGCACTCCTGCCAAGCACTGTTAAGGTGTGTGATCTCTGCTTCCATGTGTGAGTGGACAGTGACACCCCATTATCTGTCCCCAGGACTATGATGCTAACATTGTAGCTGTGGTGAATGATACAGTGGGCACCATGATGACCTGTGGCTATGACGACCAGCAGTGTGAAGTCGGCCTGATCATCGGTAACGTATCCCCTTTGCCCATCCATTTGTTCAGCCCATCTTTCCAGGTGGCTCTGCACCCTCCTCGTCGTGTGGTCATAGCTTCTGATCTTGTCCTGCCCAGGTACTGGCACCAATGCTTGCTACATGGAGGAACTGAGGCACATTGATCTGGTGGAAGGAGACGAGGGGAGGATGTGTATCAACACAGAATGGGGAGCCTTTGGAGATGATGGATCATTAGAAGACATCCGGACAGAGTTTGACCGGGAGATTGACCGGGGATCCCTCAACCCTGGAAAACAGCTGTGAGTCCTTAACTTTTGCTTCTAACCACATATGTGACTTAGGGGATATTTAATGAAAGATTTGGGATGGGAGATGAAAAGGGCATAAAGCCAAGTGATCACAAACAGAAAAGCCTGTCACTTTTTTTTTTTTTTTTTTTTTTGAGGCGGAGTCTTGCTCTGCCTTGCAATCTCAGCTCACTGCAACCTCCACCTCCCGGGTTCAAGCGATTCTCCTGTCTTAGCCTCTAAGTAGCTGGGATTACAGGCATGCACCACCACGCCTAGCTAATTTTTTGTATTTTTAGTAGAGACGAGTTTCACCATGTTGGCCAGGCTGGCCTCAAACTCCTGACATCAAGTGATCCGCCTGCCTCAGCCTCCCAAAGTGGTGAGATTACAGGCGTGAGCCACCGTGCCCAGCCTAAAGCCCATCAAAATTTGCATTATTTGTTGCTCCTTATTTGGTGAGATGCACAGCTGTAGAGTCTGTAACTGAAAAGCACTTTTAAAATAATCTTATCTTTGTTTAATTACACTGTGATTGTGTCCTTGTAAAACATCATGACAATGAAAAGCACAGAAATGAACCCATCCAATGGGGAATGGGGCCAGAGTTGAGCAGGTGCTGGTGGTCAGGGGAGGAGATCAAGAGGTGAATGGGAGCCCAGGAGCTCAGTAGCCCCTGAAAAAAAAAAGTCCTCAAATTATCCCCTGTTGCACAAAAATTAATAATTATGAATGGTTCAAAAATGCTCCTCCAACAAAGCACAGAAATATTAGTGTAAATGTAAGGCTTAAAAAATTTCTCTGTGCTGTAGTCACGAGTGTTGCTGTTTATTGTAAGAGAGGCCACATGGTGTGTGGGGCATCTAAGGGAGATGAGTGTCTGTTCATTCATCACATATTTATTGAGCACTTACTATGTGCTGAGCTCTGTGCTAGGCTCTGAGAATCTAAAACAGCACCTTCCCTCCCAAGATTTACAATCTAGATGGGGAGATAGGCCAGACATGCAAATATCTGTTGTGCAGAGGAGTCGGGGTAAGAAGAGTATAAGTCATATAGACGTTAGGGAGAACGGAAAAGCAACCTTCTTCAATGTGAAGCATGAGTAGACACATCAGAGTTGATAAAGAACATCAGACTTACAGGCAGGTTGTTTTTGGCTGTGGAAAGCTCCTGGCTACAGAGGTAAGAGTGATATTATTCAGGTTAGAGCGGGTATTGCTTTCTCTGAGCCACATATTTCCTGGCGTGCCTGCTCACATTTCTCTGTGATGCTGCCATGCTACTAGCTCTCTCTGATCTACCCAGCTTCCTAGCAGCTTTATCCCAGAGTTGGATGCTGTCGGCCTACAGGGAGATGTTCACTGACTCTGTAGACCTAATAGCCCTTATCCTGATGCTAGAGGGAAACAGGAGTTTACTAGCCATGTTGAAATGCATCACCCAAAAGATCTCAATACTGCAAGCTGGACAGTTGGCCTTTCCGCCTGAATTAATGGATGTTCATCAATGGCAAGCTCCCCGCCACTGGAGGTGGCAGCAGCGAATAAACTAGGTTTCTCAGTGAGGGAATTCCCAAGTTCTTACACCCAGAGTTGAGCATCTCCGTTGCAGGCTGAGACTGTGGCACCAGCTTGGTGATAAGGGACCCCAGTTCCAAAGCTCTGACAAAGGTTTTTTTAACCACACACCCACCCCCACCCTGCCCAGTCCATTGACCTGACCCCACTGCCATCAAGTTATTACTGTGCCTATTTGTATGTTTCACTGAAAAGCCCTGAATATGCTTGATGGCAGTGCTGCCTCAGTTACCTCTGGGGGTATTCTGTGACACATGGCACGTATACCCTATTGCATCTCTAAAGTTCTCAAATCTCCACATTCCCAAGCGCATGTGACCCCAAAGGGTTTCAGATAAGAGGTTATGTACTTGTAGTTACTATCAGTCACTTAATGAGAAGTCTCTTTTCTTAGAAGTGCAGGTGGGGCATGCCACTTGTGGTAACTGAACAGGTAATGCCCAGGCCCTTATTCTTGGCCTGAGTTTGGGAACCCTGCATGGCTTGGATGTAAACTTGGATCTCTCTGCTGTTCATTGATGCATTTCTGAATTTTTCAAAGAGATGAACTGTATCCCAAGGCTAAACTATAAACTGTGTTTACGGTTGGCTTGCAATAAATATTTTTGGGATGGATGGATGGATGGATGGATGGGTGGTTGATGATGGATGAGAGATGAGTGGGTGGATAAATGGGGGTACAGATGAGAAAGTGAAAGTTTGGGGCAAAGTCTCTTTTCTAGAATATGTTTCTCAGTTGTATTAGTCCGTTTTCACACTGCCGATAAAGACATACCTGTGACTGGGTAATTTACAAAAGAAAGAGGTTCAATGAACTTACAGTTCCACGCAGCTGGGGAAGCCTCACAACTGTGGAGCCAGTCATGTCTTACATGGATGACAGCAGGCATAGAGAACTTGTGCAGGGGAACTCCTCTTTTAAAACCATCCGATCTCATGAGACTTTTTCACTATCACTAGAACAGCACGGGAAAGACTTGCTTCCATGTTCAGTTATCTCCCACTGGGTCCCTCCCACTACAACGTGGGAATTCAAGGTGAGATTTGGGTGGGGACACAGCCAAACCATATCACCAGTTTACTGCGTACTGTAGGTCAGGTCTCATTGAGAACAATTCCAAGGAAATGACAAATTCCCAAGTTGTGTCACATATTCCTGGAAATAGGCTGTAAGTTAAAGAGTTTTTTGCCTGAGCAAATTTTTGCTGTGCCCCAGGCTTCTATCTGAATCTCTGGATCTTCCCTATGTCTTTTTTACATAGAATGCCTAGTTCTTGAAAGTCATTTTATCCTCTTTGTGGCAGGGAAAGATGTTTCCTCCATTTGACTGATGGGAAAATTATGACCCTAGAATAGGACAGAGGTGGCCCAAGACTCATTGTTGAGGTGTGGTCTGGTGTAGGTTTGGGGATTTTTGCCCTGTTTGACAGTCTGAGGTTTTCAGAGTGAGCTTCCAGAATCTCTTCTCATTGGTAATAAGAGGTTTGTTATAAAGAGGCATTTTTTATCATTTATGGAGAAAAACCATCAGGGAGGATTTAGGGAAGTGATTTTTCATCTCTGAGTACACATTAGAGGTATATAGGGGCCTTTAAAAAAAATACTGATGTCCAGGCATCCTCTCACCAGTGACTCAGTCCGCCTAGGTTGCCCAGTCCTCAGTATTGTAAAAGCTCCCTGGGCAATTCCAATTTTTAACCAGGGTTTTTTTTTTTTTTTTTTTTTTTTTTTTTTTTTTTTTTGAGACAGATTCTTGCTTTGTCACCCAGACTGGAGTGCAATGATGCAATCTCAGCTCACTGCAACCTTTGCCTCTCGGGTTCTAAGTGATTCTCCTGCCTCAGCCTACCGAGTAGCTGGGATTACAGGCATGCACCACCACATCCAGCTAATTTTGTATTTTTATAGAGATGGGGTTTCACCATGTTAACCAAACTGGTCTCGAACTCCTGACCTCAGGTGATCCACCCACCTCGGCCTCCCAAAGTTCTGGGATTACAGACGTGAGCCACCATGCCCGGCCATTAATCAGGTTTTAAAACCTCAGTGTGTTAGATTTGTGCAAAGGCTCTCAGTGCCCAAGTGGGCTCTAGGCTACCAATAGCTGCTCATTCCATTTGCTTTGATTGAAGTTAGCATTTAACTGAGTACCTACTGTATACAGTGGACAGGGAGGACATTGTCATCATAGCTCTGTGGCTCCTGCCTTCATTGGTAGTTATTGCATTTGGGAGGCAGCAGAGGAACCTGCTTTGAGTATTCAGGCCCCACCTTGCCCCAGAGTCAGAAGGTCTGTTTCTAAAAGGGATCAGTCTTTTGACTTCCTTCATCTCGCCCTTATATTCCAGGCCTTTGATATTCTTGCCACATGCTTGTCTTATACTGTGGAGTTAGCCCCACCTTTTATTTCATTTTTAATTCTCCTTCCCCTTTTGTTTCCTTGAGCCCTTTTTTTTTTTTTTTTTTTTCCCCTGAGGGTATCACTCTGTTGCCCAGGCTGGAGTGCAGTGGTGTGATCTTGGCTTATTGTAGCCTTGAACTCCCAGGCTTACGTGATTCTCCTGCCTCAGCCTCCTGAGTAGCCGGGACCACAGGCAGCCGTACCATGTCTGGCTAATTTAACATTTTTTTTTTCTTTTTTTGAGATGGAGTCTCTCTCTGTTGCCCAGGCTGGAGTGCAGTGGCCCGATCTCAGCTCACTGCAAGTTCTACCTCCCAGGTTTACACCATTCTCCTGCCTCAGCCTCCCGAGTAGCTGGAACTACAGGCACCCGCCACCTCGCCCGGCTAGTTTTTTGTATTTTTTAGTAGAGACATGGTTTCACTGTGTTAGCCAGGATGGTCTCGATCTCCTGACCTCGTGATCTGCCCGTCTCGGCTTCCCAAAGTGTTGGGATTACAGGCTTGAGCCACTGCACTCGGCTTAATTTTAAATTTTTTTGTAGAGACTGAATCTCCCTATGTTGCCCAGCTGGTCTCAAACTTCTGGGCTCAGGCAGTCCTCCTGCTTCAGCCTCCCAAAGTGCTGGCATTACAGGTGTGAGCTACTGCACCTGGCCTGCTTGAACTTCTTGCTCTTCTGCTCTTGCTCTGTGCTGTGTCTGGAGTCTCTGGGATCTTGAATCCTTTTTCCCTGTGATTCCTTATCACATCTTCAAACTGCAGAGCACCCACCCCACACAGCAACACAGCAACAGCAGTGACTACAACAGCAAACGCTGGTGGTCGGTGGTTGGGAGAGCTCTTTGGCCTGGATGGTGGTTGAGTAACTGCGTGCCTTCAAGTCAGCACCCAGATGCCTTTTCTTTTTGTGGTTCTGCTGCTCCATGGAATCTCTCGGCAGCTCCAATCCTGGTTTGCTTGGCCATGGGCCTCTGTCTCTTTTCTTTCCTTGGGCTTCTAGTTGAAGCAGACCCAGGGTGCTGAGGGCTCCTCATTGGTGTGCAGGTCCTTGCCCATGACTCCTCGTGGTTGATGATGCTTCCCTCCCCCATCTCAGTCCTGCCTGGGCCCGCCGGCAGGCAGAATGGTTGGAACCCTGCCACGCTGTCTCTCACTGCCTACCTGTGGTCGTAGGTGTCTGACTGCCGAGACATCTGGGCATTACCTGTTTGGTTATCACAGGTGGCATGCCCTGAGAGGCAGATCATGACTTGCTGGATTTCATTAATTTCACTTGAGCAGATGGGAAGCAGGCTGTTGGAACAGGAGCCAGTCTCCATGAGCCTTGGTTTGAACAGAGAGAAGCTCGTGAGAGGTGCTATTTGCTTGTTCTGCTACTCTAACAGGGCCTTTAGGGACTGGGAAAGGACAGACCGTGGCCATGGGCCTCCCTCTGGAAAAGGGGGTATCACTATCCATGTATGTAATAGGCCGTGTAAAAAGGGAGCAGATAGTTCTGGGCATCTTTAGAAGGCAGAGTGAAAAGCAGCAGGTAGAGGGTGCCCGGAGGCTGATGTTAGCCCATCCTAAGGGGAATGCCCTTTCTCTCGTCACACTGCCAAACAGGGAAGGCTGCCTAGGGAGGAGAACAGGCAGACAGGCTGGGGTAGGGGTGGTCCTAGGTGGCTGCTAGCATGATAGTGACAGCTAACATTGAATGACACTGTCTATGAGACAGGCAGAAATGCACAGTGGTTAGGAGTACAACCTCTGGTGTTAGATCTAACTGGATTCAAAATGTGGATTTGCCACTTGTTAGCCCTGTCCATGGGTAAGTTATATAACCTTTCTGTGCCTCTGTTTCCTCATCTGTGAAATGGGGATAATTCTTATGTCTCCCTCCTAGGGTTGTAACGAAGATGAAATAAGTTAATACAGGTAAAGTGCTGGGAAAAGTGTCAGACACATAGGAAGGGCCACAGGCACTCATTATTTAGCCAGATATTGTCAGATAGTGACCTATATTAACCCATATCCTCCGTATCCTCCATATAACCTTACAGGAAGGCAGTCAGTATCTCCATTGCACAGGTAGGGAGGCCAAGGTGAGTAGCTCAGTAGTGGCTCTGCCAGGGCTCCACCAGCGCTGTTCCACCGCTGTTCAGGGCTACACAGAGGCTGTTCCCACAGGAGCCTGGGGCGGCACCAGACTCAGAAGGGCACTCTCCTGCCAGGGATCCTCTGCCTGACCACAGCCAGGTGGTCCTGTCTGGTTCTGTCAGGAGAAGGAACAATGAGGACTATATTTTTAAGGAGGCTCTGTGCCCTGTGCTGATGGTTGAGGGCCGGGTGCTCAGGTCTCGGCAGCATCCTTGGCTCCTGGGTGGCTCTGGTTGGAACAGATTGTTTTGCTGTGTCACAGCCAGCTGTGGGTGTGCCAGCTGGGCTCCCGCAGAGGAGCGGCGGGCTGCTCTGATGTGCGCCCACCTCTTCAATCTGCCCTGCTCAGGGGTTCCTTCTGGCCCCTGGCCAGCCAGGATACGGGGGCTGAATCTGGCTCACGTATGGCATCGAGCCCTAGTTCTTGCCAGCTCTTGGCTGGGCCTTCAGCAATGCGTGTTGGCTTCTGTCTGTACACCTGGCCGCCTCTCCCCTGCAGCATTGGGCTCATTCTGTGATTGGCTGGTGCTTGAACGGGGCTGGAGCAGTGGGGTGAGCCGATTGGCTGTCAGTACTCAGAGACCAGCCCTGGAGTTTAGGGTAACATCAGTGGGGGAGGAGTGAGTTCCTCAAAGCAAAGTCTTGATCCTTTTGGCCGGAGAAGGAGAATATCATGCCAGGGAGGTGCCTAACAAATGTCCTGACAGCGGCCCCAAGGGGAGTGGCTGCCTTTCCCTCAGAGAAGCTGTTTACCCTTTCGGAGCTGGGAAATGGAGACAATACTTCCTCGTTACCTCCTATCCACAGGGCTTGGGGTCTTCCATAGGAGTAGAGGTGAAAGGTCTTTGAAAAGTATAGCATACAAGCCGGGTGCTGTAGCTTGCGTCTGGGAGGGTCACTTGAGCCCGTGAGTTCGAAACCAGCCTAGGCAGCATAAGGAGACTACCCCTCTACAAAAAATTTTAACAATTATCTGGGCGTGGTGGTCTAGCTACTCAGGAGGCTGAGGTGGGAGGATGGCTTGCGCCTAGCCGGTTGAGGCTGCAAAGTCAAGATTGTGCCACCTGCACTCTAGCCTGGGCACAGAGTGAGACCCTGTCTCAAAAAATAAATAAGTAAATACACACATACATACATACATAAAGATAAAAAATAAAAAGTATAGCATACAGTTTAGGAGGAGATTAAAATATTTTGCACATTTCTATCTGGGGCCTTCTTGACATCTGCAATCTAAATCCGAACGCTCCCCGTGCCTTCAGGCAGCCTTCCCTGCCCGCTCCTGCCTGTGGTGTTCTCCTAGTCACAGGCATGGGGTCTGGATACTCCTGCCTTCTCTAGAGTCGTCTTGGCTTCCGATCCCTCTCCCTCTGCTGTTCAGTCACGCAAGAGCATGGTCTTGCCTGCCGCGAGGCTGGGTCTGGTGAGGGGTGAGTCGGGGCTTCCCATTCCTTTTGTGTCTGTCCCAGCCCTCGTGTGTGGGGCACAGAGGAAGGCTGACAAGTGCCGGTTTACCTTTCTCCCGCAGGTTTGAGAAGATGGTCAGTGGCATGTACTTGGGAGAGCTGGTTCGACTGATCCTGGTCAAGATGGCCAAGGAGGGCCTCTTGTTTGAAGGGCGGATCACCCCGGAGCTGCTCACCAGAGGGAAGTTTAACACCAGTGATGTGTCAGCCATTGAAAAGTAGGTACCATCCCCTCAAGGCTTTCTTGGGGTGTTGGGGCAGAGAAGAGCAATTGGTCCCCTGTTACTTCTTGAGTCCAAGTTTGGTGGCTTTTCCTTCAAGAGTGTCATGGCTTTCTGGGTCCGTGTCCCCTCAGTCTTATCTGACCCATCCTGGGCCAGACTCCCTGCAGGCACTTGTCACGGTTCATTAAAGAATGACATAGTTAGCCTCAAGTGCACAGGTGATTTTCCTGTCTAGCTACAAGAGCAGCTTCCTCTCCTACCCCCATCAGCCCGTCACCCCCACCCTCCACGCACACTCAGGGTAAGATTAGCGTCCGGGAAGCAGACGATTCAAGCAAGGAGCAAGAAGCTGGTGAAGCCTGGAGCCTGGGTTTTTGCAATTGCACCTTTTGGAATTGGACCTTCTCCAGACCTTCTCCAGACTGTGTTGAGGGCACTAAGGGCACCTTAGTAACCTCAAGGTGTTAATTAGGTGCTTCCTGAAAAAAGACTTCCTTGACCAGTAGGATTGGGAATATGGCACATTTATCTTCCATTTTACAATGTTATGGTAAAATAAATACAGACTTACAGTAAAACAGAATGAGAAGTATAAAGTATAAAAAGAATACAGATTTATAGTATCATCATCACATTAAAGAAAACCCAGTTTGCTTTGACTGACTTGTCATTTCTCAGACTTCTTTTGTGCTTGAAACCACCCCTTCCCTGCCACTCACAAATTCTTTCGGGGGAAACCTGTTAACAGCCAGAAATGTGCCCTGGCATGCAAGTTGAGAAACACTGGTTAACAGATGAGACAGGACAGTTAGAAGGAAAGACAGAGCCAGCCAGCAACTAACTGCAGCCCCTTGACATCACACAAGAATCCTGGGATTCTTTGTCTTAACTGTAACTCACAGGCCTTCACACAGAGAGGGAAGCAGGTGACCCCGATCCCGGTGGCAGTCTGATGTAGTCTGGTGCCTCCAAGTCTAAAGTACTCTTGTCTTGTTGCTGGCCTCTGTGTGCAGAAGGCTGTACTCCTGTTTAAGGAGACTCCTTGTAGCCATGTGAGGCCACCTGGATAAAGATAAGGCTAGCTTTGCTGCCATCTTTGGTGCAAGGAATGCTATTTTATCTCTGCACAAAGTGGTCATTCCCATTGCTCCCTGTGTGGTCCTAGAAATTGGGATGGAGCCAGTGCTTCATAGCTCTGGCTCCTGGGAGAAGATTTGCATTAGCTCTCTTCGAGGTTAGAGAAGGCAGCTGCTGGAATAGGAAAGGGGTTTATCTGGACCAACTCTTCTGCCATACCCATGTGCTGGAGTTTGTTTGATGATTACTCTCCTTCAGGAACAGTAGGTGCAAAGCCCCGATAATCAGGGAGCCTTGCTCCTGAGTTTCTAGCCGTGTCTTTTCATGAGTCTCCTGGTCAGTGGCTGGGAAGAAAGGGGAGCAGGAGACTCGTGGATTGTCTTGAAAGTCACTGGCCAAGTCAAGAAATGCATTCCTTCCTCTTGGCCTGTTTCTGGTATTGACCCAGCTAGCTCAAGGAAGCATGTATATTATAATAAAGGCTATCTCAAACAAACAAACAAACAAAAACTATATAAAACATCCTGCAAGAGCAGATGTTAGAGGCATTCTCTAAAATCAGGAGCAAGACAGTATCGCCAGTTTCTATTTTGGCATTGTACTGGAGTCTTAGCCAGTGGGGTTTTTCTTTTTTTTTTTTAAAGAAAAGGTGAGAGATAAATTAAAGGTGTGAGAATCAAAAAAGAAGTAAAACTGCCGTTATTTGCAAATGGTAAAAGTCTATATGGAATACCCCCAAAATACCTACAGACAAATGAGTAGAATGACGGAAGAGGTTAAAAAGATGTCTGGAGATAAGATACAGAAATCAGTTATATTTCTATCAGCAATAATAAAAATATGTACATATTTTAAAATACTTTTTAAAGAATATAGTGTATATGTGTTTGTGTGTGTGTGTGTATATATACACATGTATGTGTGTGTGTATATATACACATGTATGTATACATATATATTTTAAAGACACCATTTACAGTAATAACAAAACTATAAAGTACTTCGGAATGAATCCAACAAAAGATACACAAAACACATATACAGAAAATTACAATTTGGCTGAGAGACATCAAGGAAGGATGTGTAAGCATCCAGGGCAACTCACAGACCTGGCGAGTGGGAGGTTCTCCCGAGCCTCCTGAGCCCTGGGTGGTGGCAGCCACTTCTCCACTTGTTCAGAGGCCACATCGTTTTGCCTCTCCACTTCTCTTCATGGTTCTGGCTTGGCGTAATGCAGGCTGGTACAGTTTTTCCTATTACTACATGGCATTTCTTATGGAGGAGAACCCTTCCTGGACCTTTCTCAGGCATTTGACTGTCTTCATCCCATACCATGCATAGGCTTTCCCTTTCTAGCACCTTCGAGCCTCAGTGCTTTGCACTGCCTCGTGTGGTCCTCAGTGCATCAGTATTGGCCTCTAACTTCACAGGAATAAGGAAGGCCTCCACAATGCCAAAGAAATCCTGACCCGCCTGGGAGTGGAGCCGTCCGATGATGACTGTGTCTCGGTCCAGCACGTTTGCACCATTGTCTCGTTTCGCTCAGCCAACCTGGTGGCTGCTACACTGGGCGCCATCTTGAACCGCCTGCGTGATAACAAGGGCACACCCAGGCTGCGGACCACGGTTGGTGTCGACGGATCTCTTTACAAGACGCACCCACAGTGAGTCTGCCCTTTGCTCTCATTGGCACTCTGTATCCATTGTGGGTAGGGACCTTCTCCAGAAATCAGACTTTTGTATCCAGTGAACATTTTTTGGCAGACAAGACAATGGTGGTCAGGGGCTGTGGCTCATGCCTGTAATCTCAGCACTTTGAGAGGCCAAGGCAGGAGGAAGGAGTTTGAGAACAGCCTGGGCAACATAGTAAGACCTCATCTCTACAAAAAATAAAAAAAAAATAAATAAATAACATGCCTACTTCTGGGCAGTAAGGTCAGTGTTGCCCATTTGGGAAGGATTGCCCTTAGCCGATCCTTGCTGATATTGTTTCTGCACTCCGTTGTTACTTTGCCCTGTCAAAAGTCGAGATGGAGATTTCTGTAGCTGTCAGTCCCGCTGGGTGGAATGTGTCTGTCTCTCATCTGCATTTCGTCAGGAGGACCTTGGGTCAGAGGTGTGGTACCCACATTCTTGTTTCAGAAGCTGCCGTTAAAACCCCCCAAACCCTCAGACTTTACTTTTTTAAAGGGGCAGCTTGTCTGTGGTTGGCCTCTGAGAGCTGGAGCTGTAGGAGCTGTAAGGTGACCCCACTGGCGAGGGGGTGCTTTGTTCCCCACGCAGCCTTCTGGTCTGTCAGTAGCCCCAGCCAGTCCTCATACCGTCTCACCTTAGTTTCAGAAGCCACGTTGTCCTGTGAGAACGTGGCTTGTACTTTTTTAAAAGGCTAAAGGTAAATTCTAAGTCATTATCTAATAAGTTTTAATGATAGCCTGTGACATGATTTTTGTGCACAGGACCTCAGAATTGTTTCCCACTGTACATATAAATATAATGTGCATGTGAAGTACTCACGTCAATGCTGCACCTTCACACCCAGCTCTGGTGATGGCTCAAAGAATGTCGACTTAAACTGAAATAGTCCTGGCCTGGCATGGCAACTCACACCTGTTATCCCAGCACTTTGGGAGGCTAAGGCTTGTGGATTGCTTGAGCCCAGGAGTTCAAGACCAGCCTGGGCAATGTGGTGAAATCCTGTCTCTACAAAAAAATCATACAAATTATTAGCTGGGTGTCGTGGTGTGCCTATAATCCCAGTTACTTGGAAGGCTGAAGTGGTAGGATCGCTTGAGCATGGGAGTGTGGAGGTTGCAGTGACCTGAGATTGTGCCCCTGCCCTCCAGCCTGGGGAACAGAGTGAGATCCTGTCTCAAAAGAAAAAACAAAAAAAAAAGAGAGAGAGAGAAATAGTTTTGTGTTGCTGAGGCGAAAAGGTTTGAGCCAAGTTAGAGGATGTTATTTGCCAAGGATGTAATTGTATTTTTAAAATATTTTTAAAGTATTTGCAAAATTCTTGATAATGAAACTTTTATTAGCCATTGCTTGCTTTCTTTTTTCTTTGTAATTTCTTGGCTAATTTTTTGGACAAGAAAGCCTAGGGATTTGCAGCATCACATTAGAATTTTTTTAGATTGTAGTAAAATACACATAACATGAAATATATCATCTTAACTTTTTTTTTTTTGGAGGCAGAGTCTTGCCCTATTGCCCAGGCTGGAATGGAGTGGAGTTGTGTGCTCTAAGCTCACTGCAACCTTAGCCTCCCAGGTTCAAGCAATTCTCCTGCCTCAGCCATGCCACTGCACTAGGCTAATTTTTTGTATGTGTTTTTTTAGTAGTGATGAAGTTTCGTCATGCTGGCCGGGCTGGTCTTGAACTCCTGACCTCAAGTGATCCTCGGCCTCCCAAAGTGCTGGCTTAGACATAAGCCATTGTGCCCGGCCCACCTTAACCATGAAGGGTACAGTTCAGTGGTATTAAGTACATTCATACTCTTGTGTAGTAATCCCTATGAGCCAGAACTCTTCTCATCACAGTTTAAAAAATAGCTTTGATTAAATGTTTCTCATTTCAGAAGTAATATTTACTCAGTATAGAAACTTTAACTAGTTCAAAAAGTTATGAAGAAAATAGAAATCATCCTTAATCCCACCCCTTGGAGTTGACTGCTGTTAATATTTTGGGGGAACTGTTTTGCCAGCCTTCTCTATTGACTGCAGACCGCAGATAGAGATAGAACTGAGGAAGTTCTATCTCACTGCTGTCCCAAAGCTCTCTTGTAGACACTGAGAAATCTCCAGACTTTTATATGGTGAGGGAAAGAGCCAAGTGAAAAAAAGAGTGATTATTTATTGAACCCTTCCTCAGCAGCAGTTACTAATCTGAGCTTTTTAACGAGCTCAGTTAGTTCCCTGCACATCACTGACACCCAGATACTGAGACCCTCATTACTTCAGGGTCAGCTGCTCAAGGTCACCTGAGGTGGAGTGGGTGGAGTTCGCCCTTGTGTTCCCATCTGACTTTTTTTCTTTTTTTTTTTTTGAGACAGAGTCTCGCTCTGTTGCCCAGGCTGAAGTGTAGTGGTGTGCTCTCGGCTCACTGCAACCTCCGCCTCCCAGGGTCAAGCGATTCTCTTGCCTCAGACTCCTGAGTAGCTGGAATTACAGGCATCTGTCACCATGCCCAGCTAATTTTTGTATTTTTAGTAGAGACAGGGTTTCACCATGTTGGCCAGGCTGGTCTTGAACTCCTGACCTCAGGTGATCCACCTGCCTTGGCCTCCCAAAGTGCTGGGATTACAGGCATGAGCCATTGCACTTGGCCCCATCTGACTTTTGAACACCGTGCTCTTGACCACTGTGCTGTATTATCTTCTTCACGGTGGAGGGCAAAATGTTTTTAGACCTGGAATTTTTGTGTGTGATACTCATGTAATAATGAGAATCTTCTCTTTTTATGTGTGATTATGAACGATTTCATTTTTCCTTTTTACCTCTCTGCATTTGCTAACTTTTCTACAGTGGATATATATGATTTGTGTGATGAAACAAGCAGGTGCAGAAGATGGAATTAGGCTGGGCACAGTGGCCCATGCCTGTAATCCCAGCACTTGGGAAGCTGAGGCAGGTGAATAGCTTGAACCCAGAAGTTTGAGACCAGCCTGGGCAACATGGCGAAATCCTGTTTCTACTAAAAATACAAAAAAATTAGCCAGGCGTGGCCCCAGCTACTAGGGAGGCTGAGGTGGGAGGATCACCTGAACCTGGGAAGTTGAGGCAGCAGTGAGCTGTGATTGTGCCACTGCATTCCAGCCTGGGCGACAGAGCAAGACCCTGTCTCAAAAAAAAAAGGGGGGGGAGGGAAAGAGTTAAAGAGTGGAGAAAGAAAGGGTGGCCAGAGGTCCCCAGTGGATGCTCAGTCCAGCTGTTGTGGCATGTCCCCCCCGCCCCCACAAGGTATTCCCGGCGTTTCCACAAGACTCTGAGGCGCTTGGTGCCGGACTCCGATGTGCGCTTCCTCCTCTCAGAGAGTGGCAGCGGCAAGGGGGCTGCCATGGTGACAGCGGTGGCCTACCGCTTGGCCGAGCAGCACCGGCAAATAGAGGAGACCCTGGCTCATTTCCACCTCACCAAGGACATGCTGCTGGAGGTGAAGAAGAGGATGCGGGCTGAGATGGAGCTGGGGCTGAGGAAGCAGACGCACAACAATGCCGCGGTTAAGATGCTGCCCTCCTTCGTCCGGAGTACCCCTGACGGGACCGGTGAGGGCCTGCTGGGGGCTGACATGTCTGTCCTGCTCCTGCCAGGGACTGAGCCACAGTGGGGGAGGTTGGATTCACCAGTGGATGCCTTTGCACTGGTGATGCATGATTTTGCCAGAGCTAGAAACTTCCTCACACCTGTTTTCCATTTTTATTAACTGATTTGTCATATGTGTGAGTTGGGGCAGTTACATTTTCCTGGTCAGACCTCCCAGGCAAGTGCTATCTACCTCTAAAACTACAGCCCTGCTCAGAGTAGTGCTCTGAGCTGGGCAAGGTGGCACACGCCTGTCATCCAGCTACTCAAGAGGCTGAGGTGGGAGGACTGCTTGAACCCAGGAGTTCAAGACCAGTCTGGGCAACATAGCAAGACCCTGTCTCAAAAAGTATTAAATGAATAAAAAAGAAGTGTTCTTAAAAGCTGGGCAAATCCCACAGCACTGATTAGGTTTTCCCAAAGCCAAGGTAAGCCAGCAGAAGGATAAACACTCAGTGTACCGTTCTTAAATCTCGATAGAGTATGCATGAGACATTCAGGGCCTGGGGCGTTTTGCATTCAGGCAAATGGTAGCACGGAATCCAACCCTTTATGCTAACCTTGGTAGTTTTCACTGAAGCTGATCATTATGGGGAATCTGAAGAGCTTTTCAGGTGGGTCCTTGGAGTAATGAATGTTTGTGACAGGAATGAGTCCTATGTGTAAGTTACGTAATACCACATTATAAGCCACCCTTATACTTAGTGGCTTAAAACAACCACCCTTTATATTGTTCATGCATCTGTGGGTCAGTTGGACAGTTCTGCTCATCAGGGCCGGGTGCGGCTGACCTCTGCTGGCCTCATTCCTGCATCTGCAGTCAGCTGTTGGGTCAGCTGAGACAGATCTCAGATGCCCTTCCACACATGTCCAGCGGTTGGTTGCTGGCTGGGGTGCGGGGGTCCCTGGCCCTGTGTCTCATCCTTCAGTGGGCCACCTGTCTGTTCAAGTGGTGGCAGTAAGGGCTGCAAGGGAGAGGGGAAGACTTTAAAGCCTCCTGGAAGCCCAGACTGGGGATAGGCTCAGCTTTGCCTCTGCCACACTCTGTTGGCCTGAACAATCCTAGGGCTGGGCTAGATCCCAGGGGAGGAGAAATTGACTCCATCTTTCAGTGGGAAGAACTGCAGTCACATTGCAAAGAAGGATTTTGCACATGCAGGGAAGGGAATGATGTGGCTGTTTTTGCAAATACCCCACACCCTGACATAAATTATTAATTTTTGTAGGAGATTTTCATTGTTGCAGCCCTGGTGAAGTCTGTGTATTGTGACAGGTGGTTTACTCACATGCTGCCCTCCCAGTGTGGCTCCAAGTCTGTGGTGGTCAGGGATGTAGTGCCCACTCTTCCTCTGAGTCTGTGCTGTGTCCTAAAGGGAGGAGTTGCAGCTTCTCCTCTGTGTTTGCTATGGGATTCTCCCCTTGAAAGTCTGGAGTCTTGGGGTTACTGGCTGCCAAGAGGCACTTAGCTGTTTTTGACATTCTTTACGTTTTTGACTGCAACAGAGAATGGTGACTTCTTGGCCCTGGATCTTGGAGGAACCAATTTCCGTGTGCTGCTGGTGAAAATCCGTAGTGGGAAAAAGAGAACGGTGGAAATGCACAACAAGATCTACGCCATTCCTATTGAAATCATGCAGGGCACTGGGGAAGAGGTGAGATTACAAAACCATAGTGTATATGCACTGCACATATGGCCAGTGGCACCGGCAGTCACGTGATGACCAAAATCCTCCATGGGATGCCCACATGGATTTGTGTCCTTGTGGCCCAGAAGCACCAGATGCTTTTTGCTATGCCTGGCTTGTGACATTCTGGTGGCTGACAAGGCTCTGGAAAAGGATGCTCACTCTGCATGTGTGGGGGGTGTGTTTGCATACGTGTGTGTGTGTGTATACACACTTTGGTCCATGTGCACTGATAAAATTAAAACCACAGAGAGCATGGGAGATCCTTTCTTTTCTCCTGCAGCTGTTTGATCACATTGTCTCCTGCATCTCTGACTTCCTGGACTACATGGGGATCAAAGGCCCTAGGATGCCTCTGGGCTTCACGTTCTCATTTCCCTGCCAGCAGACGAGTCTGGACGCGGTGAGTCTCTGTCCTTAGGCCTCAGTGATCAGGAAGCACTGAGTCCCCTGTGGCCTGGGTGGGCTGGCCCTTGAGGCCTTCTCCAGCCTCAGTGTCATTCCTAGGTGACAGTCACAGTCACAGTGGGTTGAGCCAGGCTTTATTTCACAGCCTGCAGGACATACTGGGACTCTTCTCTCTTCTTTTCTCTTTGAAAGCAGTCACCTTTTCTGGGAAACCTTCTGGTCCTACAGGCAAAAATAGAACCTTGTCCTCTTCTGTGCCCCCTGTTCATTTGATTGTTGCCTTGCTTATAGCACTTCTTACACAGTTAGTTCTTAGTGACAGCGTCTTTTGTTTCTGCTAGTGGTATACTCCGTGAGCAAGGACCTGTATCCCCACACGCCCTAGCACAGTGTCCAATCAGAGGAGATAATAAATGTTTGTTCAATACACGGGATGAATCAGGGTCCAGGATCAGAGCTTGAGCACCTGCTGACTACTGAGTACTGGGCTCAGAGCTGAAGGTTACAGCTCCTGTCCTCTGGAAGGCCACAGTCTAGTGGGGGAGCCGCGTCCCTAACACCAGCGGCTCCAGCTCCATGCAGTCAGGGTTGGGGAGTGGATTCTGGGCAGAAAGAACCAATGGTGCAGAGTCACGGAGCAAGACCCAGCCTGTCACGTTGGAAGAGCTGTAGGTAGCTCTGGGTGTCACAGGTAGAGACATAATCAGGCAGGAGTTCTGGAGGTGAGTCTTAGGCCAGGGTTTAAGGCTTAATGAGCAGCCCTAGGAGAGCTAGGTATGGTCACCTGCCTCTGTAAACCAGTTAATCCAGTCACATCGCTGACTTGAGACTTTTTTCTTCTGAAACTCTTTTACAGCTCAGGAGTTAGATCTGTGAAAACTTGAGGGTTTTTGTTTGTTTGTTTGTTTGTTTTTAAAGCACTTCACTTATACTTTCACCTTGGATTCATCACAGTCAGCACACACCCAGGGTACTTTTTTCCCCAGGAAGTGTTTTAACTTCAATCCAGTGAAACCTAAAATGTATTTTAGGTAGTCACAGCATTACTAAACTCTTAGGATCCTTTAGTTATAGTGTCAGTAGACACTTCTGTACAGCTGGTTATGCCAGTGGCAGCACCAGGCTAAGAATCGGGTGGTCTGGGCTCTCCATTATTGAGTGCCATCTTTGCTGTCTGCTGAGTGAACTTAGACATCACTATTTACCTAATGTGCCTCATTTTCTCCATCTGTGAAGTGGGATTATTTCAGACCCCTATGAGGATGGTGAGGAGGGTCTATCATATTTTATTGGTTTGTCTTCAGATGTTTGAACTCTGTCTCCGATGTTGTAAGCCCTCAGCAGTTGTTGACTCAGGAGGGAGGGTTGGAATTTTGTATTCTCCCCTTCTGGGTTAATTACACAGGACTCTCCTGGTGCTTTTTATGTTTTAGGGAATCTTGATCACGTGGACAAAGGGTTTTAAGGCAACAGACTGCGTGGGCCATGATGTAGCCACCTTACTAAGGGATGCGATAAAAAGGAGAGAGGTAACTATTAAAAGAATGTTTTTAAAAATCTTTACTGTTTTAGGGGTTTCTAAAATATGTGTTTGCCTGTTGTAAAGAATTCAGGCTGGGCGTGGTGGCTCACACCTGTAATCCTAGCACTTTGGGAGGCCGAGGCAGGTGGATCATGAGGTCAGGAGTTTGAGACCAACCTGGCCAATATGGTGAAACCCCGTCTCTACTAAAATTACAAAAATTTGCCGGGTGTGGTGGTGCCACCCGTAGTCCCAGCTACTCGGGAGGCTGAGGCAGAAGAATCGCTTGAACCCAGGAGGAGGTGCAGTGAGCTGAGATTGTGCCACTGCACTCCAGCCTGGGTGACAGAGCAAGACTCCATCTCAAAAAAAAAAAAAAAAAAAAAAGAATTCAAACAATACAGAAGCATGTGACCTGGCCAAGAAAAGCTCCCTATTTCCTGACTCCACTGCCCACAATGAAACAAGGGCTCATAGGTTTATGTTGTTAAAGGATTATTATTATTATTATTTTTAGAAAGGTAAATCATAACTCTCATACAAATTGAAAAAGAGAGAAGCAGCCCCTGACAGGTGGGCACAGCCTGACACTCTCAATTATGCCTTGGTGTTCTCCTGCAGAACACAAACAATTTCACAGAGTCCACAAACAATTACAGAGCGGAAACATCAGACACAGCAGCTCCGTCCGGGACCATGATGGATTTAGACAAGAAAAAGACCAGTCTGTAACCGTAGAATTGCCCCTGGTTCCTGACAATATCCAATCCAGGGCAAAGCCCCAATTCTTTAAACCTTCCCCCAAACCGCAACACAGACACAGATCCAAATTACATTTTTTTTTTTTTTTTAGAACTTTAAAGTTTCCTTTTTTGAGACAGGGTCTTACTCTGTCACCCAGGCTGGAGTGCAGTGGTGCAATCTTGGCTCACTGCAACCTTGGCCTCCCAAGCTCAAGAGATCCTTCCGCTTCAGCCTCCCTAGTAGCTGGGACTACAGGTGGGCATCTACACCCGGCTAATTTTTGTATTTTTGGTAGAGATGGTGTTTTATCATATTGCCCAGGCTGGTCTCCAACTCCTGGGCTCGAGCGATCTGCTCACCTTGGCTTCCCAAAGTGTTGAGGTTTTTAAATAGAAGTGGAGTCTTGCTGTGTTACCCAGGCTGGTCTTGAACTCCTGAGCTCAAGTGATCCTCCTGTCTTACCCTCTCAAAGTGTTGGGATTCCAAGCATGGGCCACCACACCAAGCCACTTTCCGAGATGCCCCCTGGGGTGTGTTCTCCAGTGTTGCAGTGAGTCAGTAAAGCCCGACTTTGTTAGATTACAGGTGTGTTTCTGGTGGTCTTTGGTTGGAGGAAGTTGAAAAAATATAAAATGAAAAATTTCCAATATTTAACTCATTAATTAATTAGGGAGTCAGTAAGAGACTGTTTCACATTTTTTTTCTTTTGCCTTTTTTCAAACCCCATTACACTGAGCAAAGTAAGAAATTTAAAAAACAAAACAAAACAAAAACACTTCAAATGACAGTCTAAAGAGCAGACAGATACCTGGGCACTAGGCAGTCAGGGAAGCTGACATGAGTGTCTGAAAGAGGGCTGATTTGTCTGCTGTCTTTTGCAGTTAAATAGGAAAAAAAGAAAGAGGGCTGAGTTGCATCTGGAACGGTATGCTACACAACTTACAATATTTCATTGAAAATATAGCTGCAGGTTGGGTGCAGTGGCTCACACCTGTAGCCAAGGCAGGAGGAACTTTGGGAGGCCAAGGCAGGAGGAATGCTTGAGCCCAGGAGTTGGAGACCAGCCTGGGTAACGTAGTAAGACCCAGTCTCTGCAAGAAATTAAAAAATAAAAAATTAGCCAGTCCATAGTGGTGCACACCTGTGGTCCCACCTACTTGGGAGGCTGAGGTGGGAGGATTACTTGAGCTTAGGAGGTTGAGTCTGCAGTGAGCCATGATTGGGGTAGTGCACTCCAGCCTGGGTGACAGAGCAAGACTCTGTCTCTTAAATTAGAAAGGATACCTGGTGATCTATTTTTGCCTGTTTCACAACTGTTAGTGTTAATTCTTCTATCTTGCTTTTCATGCATATGCCAATACACATACACACACTCTTAAAAAGTAGGAATTATACCATTTATACAACATGACAACTTGTTTTTTTGATTTAATATGAAACAGGTATCCTTCCTCATCATTGCATTTAGACCAACCTCATTCTTTTTCCTGGCTGTGTAGGATTCCAGCATATGTCTGGATTGCGGTGTACATAGCCCATTTGATCTACACTTGGATTGTTTCCTTTTTCTGACGATTGCACGTCATGCAGTAAATATCCTTGTATGTGTGCCTTTGTGCACCTGCATGACTATTTCTCAAGGATAGATTCTGAGCAATGAGTTTGATATTTTCCGTTTTGCCCTCTGAAAGGCCATAATGCTTTAAACTCCAAAGGGAAGAAGCTATTTGATCATTGCTGCTTGTCTCCCCTATTCTATGATTCACTCTAATAGTATCTGTAAAATGGGTAGAATACTTTCCCTTCCTTAGATCTCATGTTTCAGATATATCCTTAATAGCAGAGGTTTAGTCTGTGAAGGAACATTCATTACGTTTTTGTAGGCTGGTAAGAAAACCATCTTACATGATAACGAGGGGCTCTCTGACTGCAGTGCAGCAGACAGAACCAGCAGCATTCAAGCCAGGCATAATGATCCTATTCCTAAAGCTGTGTCCCTTTCTTTGCAAAGGAATTTGACCTGGACGTGGTGGCTGTGGTCAACGACACAGTGGGCACCATGATGACCTGTGCTTATGAGGAGCCCACCTGTGAGGTCGGACTCATTGTTGGTGAGTTTCCTGGAAGGTCTCTCCCTGGGGAAGGGAAGGCTGGGCTTTCCCTGTTTTGTGGAGCCTTGGCCCAGCAGCTTGGTCCTCTGTATGGGGTAGTCTTATCTGTCAGTATCGTTTCCTGACCACCTCCAGAGTTCAGGGCTGGATGAAGGCTGCAGAGTCTCCAATGGGGGCCGGGGGTCAGGGTCTCTTTCCTAAGACACCCGTAATGCTACACATTGCTTATGATCAGAGTCATGAACTGAACTCTCGAGGAATGAGGCCCCAAAAGGCTCACGTGGCTTGAGTGGAGACAGGTACCTGGAGCGGGCCTGGCAAACATGGCAGCTCTATGGGCCTTGTATGGAGGGGCTCTGGGCAGGTATTGCAGAGGGATGGGGTAGGGAGGGAGTCTGAGGCTGGAAAGGAAGTAGAGAGCACTTCCCATGCTGACCATGCTTAGAGCATGGAAAGGGGCAGGATGGTCTTGGGCACCATTTTGCCTTTAGCAGCCACTGTTTGTGCTTGGTCCCAGTCACTGAAGGGGGTTGCAGAGAGGTGGTCACTGCAGCTTGTTGCCTTGTAATCCAAACACATTAGGGGTCTGGGCCTCGAGCACATCGTTCCTGAAGCATATTGATTTGGGCTATGAGGAAACCATTTGTCCTGCTGGTCCTGCTCCTCATGTCAGGGGATGCTGGGAAAGACCCCAGAGAGTTTCTTAGCCAACATCTGCAGACTCTGCCTGGCCAGTGAGCAGTGGCACCCCTGCTACTGGATCAGTTGCTGAGCATCTAGAGCTTGGGAAGAGACCCCAGCAGGCTGCCTTCCAGGTGCCAGGAAGAATTTTTCATTCACTGTTAAGCCACTTTTCGCTTCTGTTGAAATTAAAAAAAACTAGGGAGCAGCTCTTGGTGAAAGGTTGTTTGGGGCTTGGCTTTCTCCACCCAGCCCCTCCCTTTCTTTCTATGAATGGGCTTAGGTATGAAATGCAAAGCTAGGGGCCCCACCTTCCCTCCTGGGAGGTAGACCGGCCTGTTTCCTGGCACCAGGCTCCAGCTACCTTTCATAACTACTACTTCTTTCCTCCATCAATTGATCTCTTTGCTCAGGACTCACATAGGCAAGATGTATAGTTTCCATGTTTTGACTTTCTTTGCATCTCCCACTCCCATCATCTTCCATTTTTGGAGCTCCTCTTCTCTCAGTTTTAACCTTGGGTGAAAAGGGGGCTGAGAAAACAAAGAACAAACATCATCCAGCTGTACAGTCTTTGAACTCTACTTAAGTTTCTTCAAAGGGAATGAAAACTACCAAAGCCCTTTTGGTCTGGTCAGGGGATGTGTCTTGTGTCCTCCTGATGAAGGTTCACCTACATCCCACCCTGGATGGGTGGATGGTGCTCCTGGGTGCATCATTAGCATCATCCTGGGAGCTTGTTAGAGACGCAGGCTCTCAGCCCAAGCCTCTTGAATCTGGATCTGCTTCTTAGGGTCCCCAGGTGATCCAGGTGCATATTAAAGTATGTGTGTGAAGCCCTCTTCCTGGGTTAGTTGATTGGTTTTTAAATGTCCAGTCTATTCAGTGAGACAAGTTCAGTGACCACAAGCTTGGATATCATGGCAATTAAAATTGCTGTGAAAGTTGCAGGATGCTCGACTTCAGTTTCTTAGCTCCTCTTGGGCTGGAGCAGCAAACAGTCTGTGGTCCTTCTATTTTAAGTGACTCTTCTCTAGGGAGTTCAGGAATGGAAGTCAGAGATTCCTGAGCCCCTGGCAAGCATATGCCAGGTTACATGTGTGCGGTGTGTAGGTCCACCCAGAGAAAGGTGTCTTTTTCATAGAAGAATCATCTGATCTTCAGAGGTCTGATACAAAAAGGATGAAAAACCATTGCTTTTGAAAGCCCCCCTTGAAATGCTGAAGACATTGTCCTGCCCTGAACTGTGGGCTTCATCCCAAGATATGTAGGAAAGCTTATTGAGCAGGCATAGTCCATGACCAACCATCCTTGTCAAGAAAAGATAAGTGGGCCTGGGCATGGTGCCTCATGCCTGTAATCACTGTGTGAGGCTGAGGCGAGAGGGTAGCTTGAGCCCTGGAATTTGAGATGAACCTAGGCAACATGGCAAAACCCTATCTCTGCTAAAAATTTTAAAAAGCCAGGCATGGTGGTGGTGCCTGTAGTTCCAGCCACTTGGAAGACTGAGGTGGGAAAATCACTTGAGCCCTGGACTTGGAGGTTGCAGTGAGCCGAGATTGCGCCACTGCACTCCAGCCTGGGTGACAGAGCCAGATACTGTCTTGAAGAAAAGAAAAAGAAAATAAGTGAATATCCATGGTATAATAGAAGATAATCCCCTAATATTTTATACACATACATATAGGCATGTATGTATTGTATAGGCATGTATGTATTGTATAGGCATGTATGCATATTGTTGTGTGTCTATGTATATATTTTTTCTTCTGGTCTGAATGTTGCCTAAATCTCTACCATTAACGCTCCATCTCTTTGCTATAAAGCAGTTGCAAGACCTCCAAATGCAAGGCCACCGCTCCTCACTGCCCCTTTGTGTGTTCCAGGGACTGGCAGCAATGCCTGCTACATGGAGGAGATGAAGAATGTGGAGATGGTGGAGGGAGACCGGGGGCTGATGTGCATCAACATGGAGTGGGGGGCCTTTGGGGACAATGGGTGTCTGGATGATATCAGGACACAGTACGACAGACTGGTGGATGAATATTCCCTAAATGCCGGGAAACAAAGGTAACCCCGCCTGGCGGAGAGGGCACCCACAGTCGGGATGGGGGCAGCACTTGGCTGCATTCTGCCACTTGCAGTGGAAGAAGTTTCTAGGAGGAGAGGTCTGAACAGAAGCTTCAAGACTGGACCCCCTGGCTCACTCCTGACCTTGGCCTTTTGGACAGCAGAGAACCAGGGAGGACAGACCCCCAACATGGTACAAGATGGCCCGGGGTTGATGCCTGTCTAGGGGCCACCTGTGACTGTTTTTTAGCCTGGAGGATTCTGGCCTTCCGATCCTCTTGCTGTGTTCCTTCCCCATCAGAATAACAAGGGGGTGGGGTGAGGGTGGCTGGGTGGCAGGTTGGGGTGAAGCAGAGGTCCTGTGGCAATTGTACTTCCCTCTGCGAGCCTCCTGCACCACCTAGTGGCCGTGTGGAGCTCTGCAGCTCAGGTCTCAGGGACCATGTCCAAAATGGCAGTGTCTGCCATACTCCGAAATGAGACAAGTGACCCTTTGTCCCAAGCCCCCAGGAATCAGGCCATCCTGTGCCATGGCCAGGATGAGTTGGTCCAAATTGTCTCCCAGGAGCAGAAAGAAGGGCTGGAGTAGCACCCAACACGAGTCATTCCCTAGCCCCCTCAAGGTTTTTGCTGTTTCTGAATACCACCTATGCTGTTATTTACTTAGTGTTTTTCTTTAAATCAGCTTATAATCCCTTTTTTTTTTTTTTTTTTTGAGACGGAGTTTCGCTCTTATTGCCCAGGCTGGAGTGCAGTGGCGTGATCTCGGCTCACCACAACCTCCATCTCCCGGGTTCAAGTGATTCTCCTGCCTCAGCTTCCCCCAGTAGCTGGGATTACAGGCATGCGCCATCACACCCAGCTAATTTCATATTTTTAGTAGAGATGGGGTTTCTCCATGTTGGTCAGGCTGGTCTCGAACTCCCGACCTCAGGTGATCTGCCTGTCTAGGCTTCCCAGAGTGCTGGGATTACAGGCATGAGCCACCGTGCCCGGCACTTATAGTCTTTACTGACATTTAATGAAGGAGGAAAAAGAGGGAGAACCAGTATTACCATAAAGAGATGGTAACTATAAAATGAGTATAGTGAAGAACTGTGTTATTCAAGTCCAGCTAGATGCTGTCGCCTACCAAAGGCCCTGAGCTAAAACCCCCTTTGGCCCGGGTGCAGTGGATCATCAAAGTAATCCTAGCACTTTGGGAGGCCAAGGCGGGCGGATTGCTTGAGCTCAGGAGGTTGAGACCACCCTGGGCAGCATAGCGAGACCCCATCTCTACTAAAAATTAATAACAATAATAACAACAATAATAGTAAGACCCTCTTGGTTAAAAAGGGGGGAATCAGCAAGTGTTGGAAGGGGTTAAAGACATGTCAGCACCAAACTGGGGTGGTCTTTGTGGTGGAATGAGAAGGACTGGATGGGACTTGGTAGTGGTGTCCACCCCTCTGTGATTCCATTGTGTTTCATATTCTTCCATGTACCACGTGAAATAGGAGGAATCCTGGAGTATCCGAATTCCAGGAGACTCTTCTTCCAACCTGTTCTTCCAAGAACAGGTTGACCTCCAGTGTGTTGTGGCCACTGAATTCTCCCTTCTGTGTGGCTTTGTCACTCTGCTGTGGGCTTGACCAGTACTCTGGGTATTTGCAAAACCTTTAGAAAAATCTAGGAACTTTCCTTTTTTTTTTTTTGTCTTCTTGTTCCTTGAAGACTTAGCCCAGTCATTTGCTTATTCTGCAGATATTTTTTGGGCACTTTACTGAGGGCCCAGTGCTATGCTATGCTGTGCTGTGCCCTGGGGACTCAGAGCTGAAAAAGGCACACATGTCCTGTCCTCTTGGGGCTGTCACTGCAGCAGTGGTGGTGGGAGGCAGTGAGCTCATGTGTGTTATGAAGGAGGAGAATGGTGAGGTGTGTGGGAACCTGAAACAGGCAGGTAGAACCCAGGATGGAGGAGGACAGGCTCTCAGGGAAGTGCCCTTGGGGCTGAGAGCTAGAAGGTAGCTGAGGAGGGAGACCAGTCTAGCGGGTAGACATGAATGCTGGTGGTGGTGTTTCTGATGTGAGAGAGTGGAGGACTCCCTGGTCCTCCCACGCTGCCTCTGCAGCAGAGCACAGGGCTGGGCACTGGCTGTTGGTGATGCGCTTGAGGGGCAGTAAGAGACGCGGAGTGACCTTGAGACCAAGGGCTGACAGTCCTCCTGGCCACTTCCCATAGACACCCCAGGCCCCTCCTCCTGTCTCAGGTATGAGAAGATGATCAGTGGTATGTACCTGGGTGAAATCGTCCGCAACATCTTAATTGACTTCACCAAGAAGGGATTCCTCTTCCGAGGACAGATCTCAGAGCCGCTGAAGACCCGGGGCATCTTTGAGACCAAGTTTCTCTCTCAGATCGAGAGGTGAGTGGGCAGTGCCTTCCCTGCCAGCACCCACCCTTCAGAGGTCTCCTGGCCAGTGGATTGTGATGGGGGTGGTAGGGACCCTAGGGGACACTGGCCATTTTTGAGGATGTTTTTTCTCCTCTGGAATAGCAGACCCTGGGCATTTGCATAGTGAAATCTTACAATTTTATTATAAATTAATTTCCTTGGCCTGGCGCGGTGGCTCATGCCTGTAATCCCAGCACTTTGGGAGGCTGAGGCAGGTGAATCACGAGGTCAGGAGATTGAGACCATCCCGGCTAACATGATGAAACCCTGTCTCCACTAAAAATACAAAAAATTAGCCGGGTGTGGTGGCATATGCCTGTAATCCCAGCTACTTGGGAGGCTGAGGCAGGTGACTCGCTTGAACCCAGGAGGTGGAGGTTGCAGTGAACTGAGATCGCGCCACTGCACTCCAGCCTGGCCTGGCAACAGAAGGAGACTCTATCTCAATAAATAAATAACTTACTTTCCTTTTATCCATCCTTTATGTTGGGGCATTATATTGATTTATTTGAAATTATGTGTGTAAGAAGGTTATATGGATTCCATTTCAGATGGTAAAGGTGCACTACACATACTTGAATTGGGGGTGCATAGGGCCCACCCTGGATTTATCTGAAAGGCAGCCTGGGGTTCAGTGCCAGGCCACCTAGGAGCTGATGCCCCTCGGCAAGTTGTTCCACCTTCTTTCTACTTTTCTCCTGTCCAGGGAACGTTTCTTCCTTGCCTTTGCTGTCTTCCAAGGCACACTGTGTGAGAAGGAGGAAAGATGGTCAGAAAAAACAAAAGCAATTGTGCAAATATTGTGTTCTTTTTAGAATGGTCATAATAACCTAATGTAGGCTCTGTGTAGGCTGGGCATGGTGGCTCAAGCCTGTAATCCCAGCCCTTTAGGAGGCTGAGGCGGGTGAATCACTTGAGCTCAGGTGTTCGAGACTAGCCCGGGTAACATGACAAGACCCTGTTTCTACAAAAAGCACAAAAACTAGCTGGGTGTGGTGGCACATTCCTGTCGTCCCAGCTATTTGGGAGGCTGAGGTGGGAGGACGGCTTGAGCCCAGGAGGCGGAGGTTGCAGTTAGCTGAGGTTGCACCACTGCACTCTAGCCTGGGCAACAGAGACAGACCCTGTCTCAACAACAACAACAACAACAACAACAAAAAACAAAAAAGAAAAAGAAAGAAAGAAAAGAAAGATATTAAACCTTAAACAAAAAAAACCTAACAAGTCTATACATTGCTCTTACCCAGGCAAAATGGTTTTTAAGTATACAGTTCGGTGGCATTAAGTACATTCACATAGTCGCACAGCTATCACCACCATCCATTTCCGGAACACTTTTCATCTCCTCAGCTGAAGTTTTGTACTCAGCAAACACTAACTCCCCATTCCTCCCTTCCCCCACCCCAGCAACCACCATTCTACTCTCTGTCTTTTTGGATTTGACAACTCTGGGTACTTCATATAAATAGAATCACATAGCATTTGCCCTTTGTGACTGGCTTAATTCACTTAGCATAATGTCTTAAGGTTCATCTGTATTGTGGCACGTATTAGAATTTCCTTATTTTTTAATTAATTTATTTTTTTTTTGAGACGGAGTTTCGCTGTTGTTGCCCAGGCTGGAGTGCAATGGCGCAACCTTAGCTCACCATAACCTCCGCCTCCCAGGTTCAAGTGATTCTCCTGCCTCAGCCTCCTGAGTAGCTGGGATTACAGGCGCGTACCACCATGCACATCCGACACACCCCACTAGAAATAATTTTGTATTTTTAGTAGAGATGGCGTTTCCCCATGTTGGTCAAGCTGGTCTCGAACTCCTGACCTCAGGTGATCCGTCCGCCTTGGCCTCCCAAAGTGCTGGGATTACAGGCGTGAACCACAGCGCCCGGCCATCATTTCCTTATTTTTAAGGCTGAGTGATATTCCGTCACACACACACTGCATTTTGTTTATTTATTCATCCATCCGTGGACACTTGGCTTGCTTCCACCTTTCGGATATTGTGGCAAATGCTACTATGAACATGGGTGGCCAGTGTCTCTTTTAGTCCCTGCTTTCCGTTTTTGTGTGTGTGTATGCACCCCAAGTGGAACTGCGGGATCATACGGTAATTCCCCATTGAATTGTTTGAGGAACCACCATGTTGTTTCCCACAGTGGCCGTAACATTTTACATTCCCACCAGCAGCCCGTGAAAGTTCTAGTTTCTCCACATCCTCGCCAACACTTGTAATTTTCTGGGTTTTTTGAGAATAGCCATCCTAAGGGGTGTGAAGTGGTGTGGAAAGTCTTTTCAAGCATAATAGCAAAGAAAGAAATCATAAAGAAAAATGGCCAAATATAGCTACATAGCATCTATAAGTAAAAAAAAAAAAAAAAAAAAAGTAATCAAACTTAAAAGGCAACAGTAAACTGAGGAAGACATTTGTACTGCGTATGACGAGACGCCTACCAGGGCATGGTGGGCTTTGGCAGGTCTGGTCTACACCTACTCTTCTCCACCGGCTGTGTGCTTTGCGATACTCAATTTCTCCCAGCCTCAGTTGCCTTATCTTTAAAATGGGAATAATCATACATGCATTGGTTGGTTGAGGAGTAAGTAAGGTAATGTATGTAAAATATATGTTACATGATAAGTCCTCCAGGAAGCCTGGCTGGTCTTCAGTGTACCATCCCGGTCATCATCGTCTCTTTCAATTTAATATAAGCAAGACAAATATACCAGGAGAAAAGTCTTGAGACATAAGAAGTAGTTTATATGGCCAAAAAACAAATGGGAAAAAAAAAAAGTCATCCTCACTAATAGAGAAATTAAACTATAGTCTTGTGATTGTGATGCCACCTTATAAAACTGTCTAAAGTTGTAAAAAATGGTCTTTTCCAGTGAGGATAAGTGTGGCCAAATACTCTGCTGAAGAGAGAGTAAATGGATAAAATTTTCTGTAAGGCATCTGGCAATGTGTAGCAAAAGAAATTTAAGATTTATAAACAAACTTTATCAAATTTGTGAGACTGAGCTGCCCAGGCTGGAGTGCAGTGGCACAATCTCAGGTCACTGCAACCTCCACCTCCCGGGTTCAAGCAATTCTTCTGCCTCAGCCTCCTGAGTAGCTGGGACTACAGGCACATGCCACCATGCCTAGCTAATTTTTTATATTTTAGTAGAGACAGGGTTTCACTGTATTGCCCAGGCTGGTCTCGAACTCCTGAGTTTAGGCAGTCTGCCTGCCTCGGCCTCCCAAAGTGCTGGGATTACAGGCGTGAGCCACCGCTCCCAGCCTAAAATGTTTCTTTATAATAGCAGAAAATTGCAATTAACTTGAATTTCTCCAAATGGGCTAAAGAAATCATGGTGCATCCCTAGAAGGAATATTGCGGCAGCTGTTTCCAATCCTGTTCTCAGATAAGGCTGTGGGAAATTGCTCAAGGCATGAAATAGGAAAGAGAAAGAAAATCACATATCAAGGATAATCCCATTTCGCATATCATGAGAAAGCATACCAGCTAGGAAAAATAAACTGGAAGGAAATATATTAGAATGTTAATAGCATTTTCCTAGATGTTGAGACAGTGGTTTAAATTTTCCAATTTTTATTTTGCTAGATTTGCCAAATTCTCCACAATTTAACATGTAACACTTGCCCTTGACTCTGTTTGTGGATGAGTACAGTGACTGGGGGGGGGCATCCTTCGGAGGCGGTCCCCAGGCTGCTCTTGTGGGTCCCACTTCATCCCGCCCTCTGGCTTTTGTCCCCCACAGTGACCGATTAGCACTGCTCCAGGTCCGGGCCATCCTCCAGCAGCTGGGTCTGAATAGCACCTGCGATGACAGTATCCTCGTCAAGACCGTGTGCGGGGTGGTGTCCAGGAGGGCCGCGCAGCTGTGTGGTGCAGGCATGGCTGCGGTGGTGGATAAGATCCGAGAGAACAGAGGACTGGACCGTCTGAACGTGACTGTGGGAGTGGACGGGACGCTCTACAAGCTTCATCCGCAGTGAGTGGGCCTTCCAGTTGGGATGTGCAGAGCTTGCTGGGATCCCTTTGGATTAGGGGGTATCAGGGTGTGGTTCACGCTGGGGAAATTCCCTGCCGGAGCCCAGCCAGCCTAAAGGCTGTGCATTCAGGAACTGGAGATTATCTGGGACAAGGTAATGAACAGTTTGTAGGGTTTGACTGGGATCCTTAGGGAGATACAGAGAAGTGGCTTCACTTGGCCAGCTCACACCAGTGGCATGACGTGACCCTCACTCCACTCCTCCTAGGCCCTGTTAGGTGGGGGCTGGGCAGTGGGAGAGGAGGTGAGGGTGGGTGTGGGCTCACTCATAAGCCTGGTGAGCTGTAGCCAGGCCAGAGGCTGTGTTGGGTAAGTGGGGAGAGGATATTAAGAAAGGGGAGGAGCCGGGTGCAGTGGTTCACACCTGTAATCCAGCACTTTGGGAGGCCTAGGTGGAGGACTGCTTGAGTTCAGGAGTTTGAGACCAGCCTAGGCCACATAGTGAGACCTTCTCTGTACAAAAAAATTTTGAAAATTAACCGAGGATGGTGGTGAATGCCTGTAGTCCCAGCTACTTGGGAGGCAGAGGCAGGAGGATTGCTTGAGCCTGGGAGGTGGAGATTGCAGTGAGCCCAGATCACGCCACTGTACTCCAGCCTGGGCAACAGAGTAAGACCCTATCTCAAAAAATAAAATAGGAAAGGAGGAGAGCCACTCTCTTGTTCATCTGCTGAATCAGTTTGCTAAGACTTGAAAGGGCGGGAGTGGTTTGGGCCCTGGGCTTCATGGCAGGGAGGGGTAGGGAGTGGCCTCTCTCTTGTCAGGCGTCTGATCCCCCATGCCAGAGAAGGACATGTGATTGCACTTGCTGTGTGATTGTGATCCACCGCATGTCTCAAAGCTTGGCTTTTATGAATAGGGTGACCATATTATTTATTGTCTACACTAAGGTACTCTTGCCAGTCAGGAGTGCTAATAATTATTACTCTGGGACTGTAGGCAAACTAGGACCATCCCAGATAAATGAGACCACAGTGTCACCCTACTTATAAACAACCTCACCCGACTCAGTGTAGACGTTACCTGCTTACCTCCTGGCCGTGGCTTGGGGTGGAACCATCTGTCTTGCTCCATCCTCACCTCTGTCTCTCCCGCTTAATAGCTCTCCTTGCCATCAGCTGAGGCAGCACACAGGAGTGGTTTAGGGCTAGGCTTCGGAGCCACACACTCTTGGATTTAACCCTGGCACCGTCACTTAGAATCTGTGTGCAATTGCTTAATCCCTGCAAAATCTCATCTTCCTCATGGGGTGGCAGCCACTGGCAGGACTAGAAATTAGATCTATAAAGTATGGGGCACCTGGTAGGTCCTCAAACTCCTTGGCTCAAGCGATCCTCCCACCTTGGCCTCCCAAAGTGCTAGCATGAGCCACCACACTTGGCCCACCTAATAGGTCCCCAACCAAGGGCAGTGACTACTTTTGAGAGCCCCAAGCATCTTCAGCCTGACCCTGCCTTTCATTTTCAGCCCAAATTGCAAGTATGTAGATTCAGCCTTTGTTCAGATACTATCTTCACTGGAGAGCATTCCTGTCTTTGGGAGCCAGGCTGTTGATGGTTGGGGGCTGGGGGTCTCAGGGCTGCAGCTGGAGGTGGGTGATATTCATTCCTGCATAGCCTCCTGAACCGATCCAGTGCTTGGTCCGCTTGGGCCTGCCTTAATGATCCATATCGGCCCCTAACATCCTCCTTGGTTTTGAGGTCCCCTTGGAGCCTCAAGCTCCAGTGTGGCTGTGTGTGTTATTCATGTCCTAGCCCTCATAAGCCATACAGAGCAGTTGTGTTTGGATTCGCAGTTGGGCCTCTCTGCCGAAAACTGTGACAATGGGATTGACCGTAGGCCCACTTGCCTCCCAGCCATTCTCAACTGGCCACAGCTGCTTCTAAGCAGCCTCCCTCCCAACTGTGTTCACGCTCCTTATGGTCGGGTTCAGAGTCTCTTTGACTTCCGATGCTTATGCCCCGATAAACCCATCACAAAGTCGAAGAATCCTAAGTCGAATCATCACCAGTCAGGGGGCTGTCTGTGCTTTGGTGTTTTCAGGTAGGCCCAGCATCTCTCATCTTCCTCCAACTACCTTCTGTTTTCTCGTCCTTTTTAGCTTCTCCAGAATCATGCACCAGACGGTGAAGGAACTATCACCAAAATGTAACGTATCCTTCCTCCTGTCTGAGGATGGCAGCGGCAAGGGAGCCGCCCTCATCACGGCCGTGGGCGTGCGGTTACGCACAGAGGCAAGCAGCTAAGAGCCCGGGATCCCCAGCCTGCTGCCTCTCCAGCACTTCTCTCTTCGAGCGGCGACCCCCTACCCTTCCAGCCAGTTGTGCTGGGAGACGCCGGCGCCGGGGCCCGCCGGCGCGGGGAGGAAAGCAAAATCCAACTAATGGTGTATATTGTAGGGTACAGAATAGAGCGTGTGCTGTTGATAATATCTCTCACCCGGATCCCTCCTCACCTGCCCTGCCACTCTGCATGGTTTGATTTCGACCTGGTCCCCCACGTGTGAAGTGTAGTGGCATCCATTTCTAACGTATGCATTCATCCAACAGAGTTATTTATTGACTGGAGATGGAAAGTCACACCACCTGATGGGCCTTCTGGGCCTCCAAAGCCCATCCTTGGGGTTCCCCCTCCCCGTGTGAAATGTATTATCACCAGCAGACACTGCCAGGCCTCCCTCCTGGGGGCACTGCCTGAAGGCGAGTGTGGGCATAGCATTAGCTGCTTCCTCCCCTCCTGGCACCTATATGGCCTGGCATCGCATCGTGGTGTGTCAATGCCACAAAATCGTGTGTCCGTGGAACCAGTCCTAGCCACGTGTGACAGTCTCGCATTCTGTTTGTCTCGTGGGGGGAGGTGGACAGTCCTGCGGAAATGTGTCTTGTCTCCATTTGGGTAAAAGGAACCAACCAACAAACAATGCCATCACTGGAATTTCCCACCGCTTTGTGAGCCATGTCGTATGACCTAGTAAACTTTGTACCGATTCAAAGACCCGAGTGATGCTTAATGGCTGGGGGCGGGGGGACAGGCGGAGGGGGGCGCGGTTTCTTGGGATGTGGCAAAGACCAAACACTGGGGGAGTTTTGTGGCCCTCTGGGTGGAGGAGGTTTTTTTTTTTTTTTTTTTTTGAGATGGAGTCTTGCTGTCACCCAGACTGGAGTGCAATGGCACAATCTCAGCTCACTGCAACCTCTGCCTCCCAAGTTCAAGCGATTCCCTTGCCTCAGCCTCCTGAGTAGTTGGGACTACAGGCGCTCATCCCTACATCCGGCTAATTTTTGTATTTTTAGTAGAGATGGGGTTTTCACCATGTTGGCCAGACTGGTCTCGAACTCCACACCTAAGTGATCTGCCTGCCTCGACCTCCTAAAGTGCTGGGATTACAGAACAAGGCCACTTGACTTCCAGGCTGCTTGGGTTCAGTGAGAGGACCACAACACTGGTCCCCTCTCTGCCATCCCCACACGGATCCTGCCCTTCATCTTCCTCTCTGCCAACCCCAAGACAAAGGATGAAGTGTGCCCTGCCCCACCCCTCTCCGCCCCCTCCACCCAAACACAGATGAAATCTTAAAGCAGCCCAGGGTGGCTGCACTCTCCCACTCCTGGATCTTTTTTCTTTATTTTTATTTTCTGTAGACACGGTCTCACTATGTTGCCAGGGCTGGTCTGCAACTCCAGAGCTCAAGCAATCTGCCCGCCTCAGCCTCCCACAGTGCGAGGATTATAGGCATGAGCCATCACTCCCAGCCCATCCCTCCTGGATCTTAGACTGACCCCATCCCTAGGAAACTAACCCTTGTCTGACCCTTTTACTCGCCGTCTCCACCCCCACCTCAAGAGATTCCCGGTCCATCCCCAGGCTACCATTTTGGATTCTCCCCCAGCCTTTGGGTTCCGTGTCACTGCACCCAAGCACCCTGTGATGTCCCAAGCCACAGTTGCGGCTCTAAGTGGCTTTCCACAGGACTGATTGCCAAACCACCTGGTTTGGTGAGATCAGATTCCCTTTATTAGGGGCATGGTGCTGGTGTCTATGGAGCAGGGATTTTTTGGAGAACACAGGTAGCATTACACCTTCCAGTGTGCATTGACAATGTTACATGGTTCTTCTGCAGGGGAACCAGGGCGTGGAGGCTGAGTTGGCAAGCAGGAGGAGGTGTGCCCTTGGGATGGGCTGGGCCAGACCTGGAGCTTTCTGGGAGTTGAGACAGTTGCTGCTTTCTGCCCTCCAGCTTCTTGCTGCAGAAGTGGGAGTGGGTGGGAGCTGTGCTGCTGCTTTGTAGGTGGCTTTTGTATAAAATAGTTAAGAGTCATGGCTAACAGCCAGGTGTGGTGGTTCACATCTGTAATCCCACCACTTCAGGAGACAGGCAGGAGGAATGATTGAGCCCAGGAGTTCAAGACCAGCCTGGGTAACATAGCAAGACCCCATAGCTACAAAAAGCTTAAAAATTAGCTGGGTGTGGTGGTGTGTACCTGTGGTCCCAGCTACATGGGAGACTGAGGCGGGAGGATCCCCTGAGCCCAGGAGGTTGAGGCTGCAGTGAGCCGTGATGGTGCCACTGCACTCCTGCTTGGGTCTCACAGAGACCCTGTCTCAAAAAAAAAAAAGTCCTGGCTACCATGTATTGGCCACTTAATCTGGCCTGGCCTGCTAGCTTATAGGCATGACTCCCATTGTTCCTCACAGCATCCCTGTGAAGTAGTGATGATACTGGGCAGAGGTCACAGTGACTTGCCTGAGGGGAGACAGCTGACTTTTTTGACTCTTAACCACCATCTACCTGGGCTGTATCTTACATCTTAAATACTGAGACAGAGAAGCCGTCGGCTGACTCAGTCACTGGGCTTCGTGAAATAAGAAGTTTCCTCCTTTGTATCCGCATCCTGATGGTGAGTCAGTGTCATGGTTGCATTGCCCACGGATATGTTTTGTTTAGCTTATGCAAAGTTTACAAAAATGTGGGTCAAATTCAACAAATCTGGAAGACTCACATACAAATGTGGATTTATAGCTTCTCTTGAAAGATTTAGGAATATCTAGCAACAGTGGGCTCCCGTTACCATGTGGCAACGCTTGTCCAGAGCTGAGTAGTTCCTGTCCCCTTTGAATGCCTATCCTCTCCAGGTTGCCATGGCCCCCACCACTCCCTAATAGCTCAAACTGAGGCTGGAAGTCAGTTGCCTTTTATCATCACATTTGCAGCTTTTTTTTAATACATATTCTTGTGTGCCCCAGGAAGGCATTTGAGCTTGCATCTCCTAGATTAGATAAATATCAGCTCACACTGCCTTTTCTGACCCTTACTGGATTCCCTGAAGTGCTCTCTGAGATGGGTGGCTGAGTCCTCTTAGAGTCAGCATCCTTTCTGGAGTTCTGGCCCCATGTTGTCTTTGCATTGGTGTACTGAAAGATGGGCATGAGCTGAACTTTCAGATCGGTCTTCTCGATTGGCTACTTCTCAAAGGGTGCTACACCTTGTTCCGCAGCCAGACACAAGGCTTCAGGGTTCAGCAGGCACCTGTCTTAGTCCATTTGTGTTGCTTTCATGGAATACCCGAGACTAGATGGAATACCCGAGACTAGGTAATTTATAAAGAAAAGAGGTTTATTTGGCTCATGATTCTGGTGGCTGGAATATCCAAGATTGGGCAGCTGCATCTGGTGAAGGCCTGAGGCTGCTTCTAGTCATGGTGGAAAGTAGAAGGGAATTGGTTTTGTGCAAAGAGATCACATGGTGAGAGAGGAAGCAAGACAGGGAAACTGAGGACACCAGACTCTTTCTAACAACTTGTTATCTTGGGAACTAGTCCATTCCCACAAGAGTGAGGATTAACTCCAGCTGGAGGGCATTAATCTATTCATAAGAGATCCATCCCCAAGACCCAAACACCTCCCACTAGCCCCTACCTCCCAACACTGCCACATTGGGATCAAATTTCAACATAAGTTTTGGTGGGGACAAGCAAACCATACTCAAACCATAGCCCTGATCCATCCTGGGGACGCCCTGCCTCCCCACAGGTAGCCTCAGTGGGGGCTGCATCCCCAGCCATGAACAAAGTCTCCTTAGTGTGACACCTGTTGACTCTCGTGGAGAGGGAGGGCGTGGGAGTCAGCTCGAGCTTATCTTCCTCGGTGGGTGTGAGCCACGGGCAGCAGCGGAAGGCAAGCCGGAATCCAGAGCGAAACCTTGGGGAGCAAGGGGCACCTTGAGCCAGGGAGTTAGGGGCACAGGAGCTGTGATGTGACTGCCCCACCCCTAGGAAACTGAGTTCCTTCCAGGGGAAAGTCACTGTCTCTCTCCAAGAGCCTCCCACGGCTCAGGCGCTCTTGAGAGATGCCTTTGTGGGTGAGTTTGATTTTTGGAAACTGCCAGAGTGTTCTGGAGTGGGGTCTAGTGAATGAAGTGGGTGACTAAGCTGATTTAGGTCATCTGTTATTGCAAACAAACAAAAAAACACCCCAGCATAATTACTAAAAAACCCCACACAAAACCAGCAGATATTCTTGTTTGACTTGTTAACTGGCTTCTAAGGGAGGAGTCAGAGAAGAACCTGCTAAAACACAATGGAAGCTTTGGCAACTTGGGAGAACAAGGATGCTTTTCCCAAGGGGACTGCATTGAAAAACCCACACTTGGAGCCACCAAGTTCTGGTGCATTTGCCTGAAAACAAATAGCTCTCCCCATGGCAGCACTGAATGGGAGTTTAGAGCAAGCACACACAGTGAGTGGAAGAAATCAGACAGCAGAAATGGAACGCCGGCCGCTCAGAGAGGGGAATGATCCAGAAGTGATGTCAGGATCTTGTAGAGCCTGGGGTGGTGTTCAGACTCCCGGGGACTGTATCTCCCTTGGGTAGCAGGAGAGTGATGAACCCACAGAGACTGGGCTGGTGGCCCCTCCCTGATGTCGAGTCCCTGTCTCCAGGTTTTCAATCCCACAAGTCTTTAAAAGAGAAATGCGTGGTGTGGGGATAAGATGACAGGCCTTGGAGACATATGGAGTCCTGGCTTTACTGTTTGTTGTATGAGTTTGGGAGCATCTTCCTTTCTGAAGCTCATTTCCTCATCTGTAGAGTGGGGATGACACCTGCTTCTCTCCTATGATCTACTTCCCTCTCAGAAGATAGAGGAGAACCCTTCAGTAAGCATGCAAAAAATCATAGCTCCTTACTTCCTTTTGGCTTGCCCCAGGCGGGTGAAATGTCTGAGCAACAAAGATCCTAATGGCATTATGAGTAGCCTGGCTACCTGGCCAGGGAGATGACAAAAAACACGAACAAAGAGGTCTGAGGCCAACTTCGCCCACATCATTATCTCACTGAGGTGAGACTGTGTCCACCTCTCACTGCCCCTTGTCCCACCTTCAGGGTTTTCTGCAGCTGAAAGGCCTGCTCTGCAGGACTCCTGGGGCTGAGTTCCTGCCTGGCTCCTCACCCCCCACCTCTCCAGGTGCCCCAGAGCTAGCGCAGGCCCCTCTCTGGGACTCATTTCCTCAGAATCATAAGGGCTAGGGAAACCGGATGATGCCAGGAGAGAGAGATTCTGGCGCTCTCCATCCTGGCTGTCTCTGCCAAGGTCACTTCTCAGCTGCCCTGAAAGCCCCTGGAGGACAAGGCATGCACTGTGACCTTTCCAGGGAGCAGCCTGTGCCACCCCTGTGCTGGCTCCAGCCCCCATCCCTGCTTCCACTGCCAGATGGGTACCGCTCACTTGGCTCCAGGAAAGCCCTCAGTAGGAAGCTCATGAAAATACTAGAACAGAAGTCAGTCCCTCCCTCCCGCTACTTGGCTCTTCTTTCCGCCGTCTGTCTGTCCCGCCCCCTCTCTCTGATGCTCCCCTTCCCTCCATCTCTCTGGTCCGTCCTTCTCTCTTCTCCTTACCCCACACACAGAACCCAGAAGAGCCAGCAGTAACAGACAGACAGAGCTACAGCCTGGGAGACAGGGTGAGGCTTTGGGGAGGATGGGGGCTCAAGCTAGGCCCAGGCCAAAGGGAGGATTATGCTGGGGGCTGAGTGTGAGGACGGCTTTCTCATGTAAGCTGGGGGAACAGGGCCACAGGCTCCAGCAGGAAGGAGGGTGGATGCCTGAGCTGTGCAGGGGAGCCCAGCTGGGGCCGGGCAGTGGAGCTCTGAGGGCAGAGGGTGGGGTTGGAGTGGGGGCTCACCTGTGGTTGAGGCAGCAGTAGATGATGGGATTGTACATGGTAGAGCTCATGGCCAACCAGAAGAGTGCCAGGTAGACCTGCTGGATGAACTTGTGGCAGTAGATGTCCTCTTGGAAGCTGCCCAGGATGAAGTAGAGGTGGTAGGGCAGCCAGCAGATGGCAAACGTCACCACCACCAGCACCATGGTCTTCACAAACTGGTCCAGGAGAGGCTCAAGTTACTTCTCAGTGCCCAAGTCCCAGCCCCAGCCCTCCAAGGGCAGACGTAAAGCACCCCTTGAGCCCGCCTGGGAATCGCTCCACACTCAGACCCCATTAGCTCTATTACTCAGGCCCCTGAGCGTGTCGCCCAGACCTTCCTGAACCCCCAACCTCAGGGACCTTTGCTCAGGCCGGTCCCTCTGCTCACACTGCTATCCTTCCTTTGAAGTCCTCACTCCTTGAAGCCCAGCTCAATGGCCACTTCCTACAAGAGGTGTCTAGGACCCCTTGATTCGCTGCAGCTCCCCCTCCCTGGAGAGTGGCTGAGCTCTCTCTCCTAACCCCATCCCTAGGGGAGCCCCCGTGTCAGCTATGCGTTCCCAGGTCGCCCCCTCTCTGGGATCTGTATTGGCACAGCCCTTCTCTCTGTGGGCTGTGAGGTTCTAACTAGGGACCCCTGCCTCTGCCCACGGGTCAGCTCCCGGACCTCCCCCTCCTCAGAACCTGGCCCTTGCAGGCACACTCCTGCACTGCTCGGCAGCCTGCATGTCAATTACAAAAGGTCTGGGGGTTCCTGGGCACCCTGATCCTCACGTAGGATCTGGGCTGAGACCCTGAGGGTGGAGCAGATGGAGGCCAGTGCTCCTTGAGGGGCACCAGATGGCGCCCATGTGCAGCTACCTCCCCAAACCACCTGTGAAAGACGCCTACTATTGAGTGAGAAGCCGTGGCTTTGACCTGGCTACATGATGTGGTTAACCCATTACCTCCCCTGTTGCCTGGCAGGAAGGGGGCAAGGACAAGCTTGGACTGGAAGAGGGTGAAGGGCGTCTGGGACACAGAGGGCTACATCAGGATCTTCGGGGGGGCCTTGGATGGCAGAGAGTAGGGGGACACTGGCACTTCCGGAAGAAACTGGAGACAGATTTGATGAAGCTGGACAACAATCTGGTCTCCACGACTTCTGAGGTCCGCGGTTCCAGCCTTTCAGGGCTCTCCTGTGACAGTCTAGGCACCTTCTATAGTTCTGTGGGGTTTCTCAAATTCAACATTCTGATTATTCAGTCTAAGATTTTAATATTTTATCATTCTAAGATTCTTGGGGTTATCTGAATTCTATGGGGCTTTAGGAGTCCCTAACTCCCCTAACATTCTGGGAAGTTTCTTTAATTTTGTGTGTGGCCAAACACCAAAGGGAAATCTGCCCGCCTGGGAGGAACTCGGTCAGGCTCTGGCCCCAGGCTTCGCGCAAAGGCAGCTTCCGCAAGCTTCTCCCGGGCGCCCTCTTGCGGACCGGCCAGGACCAGCTCCCCGCCCCCGCCAGGCCCCGTCCCCGCTCCCACCTTCTTCTTGGCCTGCAGGTGGCGCAAGTTGGCACCGTGGGTCTGCTGTCCGGGCACTGCGCGCCTCCAGAGCGTGAGGCCGATGACGCTGTAGGCGACGAACATCACCGCGAGCGGCAGGAAGTAGATGAGGGCGATCACCACGAGGTGGTACCTGCAGGGAGAGCCGGGGGCCTCGGCAGCGGGCGGCCCGGGGACGACGCCGAAGTCGGCCAGTGCCTGGTCCTGGGACCCCGCGGGCACTGTGGAGCCGCCCCTCCGGACCCACCCTGAGCGCCTTCCAGGGACTTGGTTTGATTTAAACAAAAATAAAGGGGACACTGGGTATCCTGTGTGCCAGGAGACGGCTTCCCCTGCAAAAGGGATGCCAGCAGTAGCCCTACGTCCTTCCACGTGATAGACACGTGTCAAAAAAAGGAAAAATGAGCGAAACAAATTAAAAAGTAACTTGTTTACAATTTAAAATACCATTAAGCACAAAGGAGGCAGTAAAATTATCCCACTCCCACCACTATTAACATTAACCATTAATATCTGGCATATTTTTTCAAGAATCATATGTATGAATAGTAGTCACCCCTGATGAGAGTTTCACTTTCCCGGGTTTCAGTTACCCCTCTCAACTGCGGATCCGAAATAGGGATGGACAGTACCACGAGATATTTTGAGAGGGAGAGACCTCATTCACAGAAGTTTAATTACAGTATATTGTTATACTTGTTCTGTTTTATTAATAGTTATTGTTAATCTCTTACTGTGCCTAATTTATAAATTAAACTTTATCATAGATATGTTGAGAAAAAAAAACATAGTATTCATATATAGAGAGATAATTCAGTACTATCTGAAGTTTCAAGCATCCTCTGGGGGTCTTGGAGTATATCCTACAGTATAGCCATATATGTATATGTATGTGTATGTGTATATGTATTTGTATGTGTACGTGTGTATGTATATGTGTGTGTGTGTATGTGTATATATATGTGTATGTGTATATATATATAATCTGTATCTGTCTGGATGGATAGAATGACTGGTGTTAATAAGACTCCATCTGTACCAACATCGCTGTGGGGGAATGGGACAGTGGAAAAGCGCCGTATATCACATGCTGCTGTGTCATCTGCTTACGGTCATCAGCATTTGGCTGGGAACCTGTTTGTGTCAGCAAATGCCTTTTCATACCATCTTTGAGGAAGTGGTACAGAGTACCACTGCATGGCTTCCTACTCTGTCCCCAGGGAGGACAGTAGGTTGTGTTGAGGCTTTTCATTTCCTTTTGGGAACAGTGTAGGCCAGGCGTGGTGGCTCATGCCTGTAATCCCCAAACTTTGGGAGACCAGGATGGGAAGATTGCTTGAGACCAGGAATTTGAGACCAGCTTTGGCAAGATAGTGAGACCCTATCTCTATAAAAAATTTTTAAAAATTAGCCAGGCGTAGTGGGGCACATCTGTAATTCCAGCTACTCGGGAGGCTGAGGCAACAGGTTCACTTGAGCCCAGGAGATCGAGGCTGCAGTGAGCTATGATTGGACCACTGTACCCTAGCCTGGGCAATAGAATGAGACCCTGTTGGAAAAGAAAAAAAGACAATGTCCCCAGTCCTTAGATCTCTGGTTTATGACGCTGCAACCTCTCTCTGATGAGCTGCAGGCTGGGGACTGACTCCCAGGCAGGTCTGCAGTGGGAGCCTGTGGAGACAAAAGTGACTCCATCTTGGGTGCCCTCCCCCGTGTTGACTTCTGATGCCCTCCAGTCTTGTGAATGCCTTCTGATTTCTACTTTACTGTTCCTAGTGAAAGAACTTGTCAACCTTGATGTTACTCCACAAATCGTGGGCTGTGACGCACATAGCGTTCTTGCCTGTTCTGGAGGGCTGCCTTTCGTTGTCTTGCTGGAGCACGAATACCCTTTCCCTATGGTATCTAAGCGTTGCGTCTGGGGAGTGAGAATGCCAAGCTCCACCTGTCTTGTGGCCATCCAAGATCCTGCTTCTGTCTGTAAATTCCCTCAATAAATCACCCAATACTAACAAACTGGATTTGTTCTGCCTCCTTCTTTGGGTCTCAGCTCCTTTGGCATTCGGGGATCCCTTTCATGGAACAGAGTCCTTGGAACATTCCACCAAAGGGGCCTGAGACCCCTGGTCCTGTCATATGACTTTTTCTTTCTTACTGGGAGGACTGAGGTGTTCCCAAACCTCCTGCATCTACCTGCCACATGCTGGCCTTGCTGGGCCCCTTTCTAGAGGTGCTGCCACCCCAAGGGAAGGGGACCCATGGTGAAACCACCTTTGTAAAATTATAACGGAAGAAATTATGACAGTGAAAGAAATCAGACCTAACCGACTCTGTCTTGCTTCTAACCCTTAAGCTGTCCTTGTTCATGCCTGGGCGTAGGCTGAACTATCTTTGGGAAGGAATTCAGTTCATAATTTTACTCTGAAACAAAATTGACAACAGCCCTTTCCCGAAAAGACCCCCTACTTGCCTGGGGTCCAATCTGCCTTTCCAGCACTAACAAATTAGCTACAAGAATAGAAATTAATTTAGGGGTCATGCAGCCTCCAGCTCCAAGACTTTGAACCTCCCCAAATTCCTGGGAGTAACATCACTATAGTAAAACCTAAGATGAGTGCTTGAGATATTTTCCAGACCCTGCACTCGTGGATCAGCTGACACCACCCAGGCCAGCAATCTGACTCAACCAGTTCTGCCATCACACCCAGGAACAGAAGACAGCAAGAAAACCTCATTTCGACACCATATGATTCCATCTCCAACCCGACCAATCAGCATTCTCCATTTGCCAATCCCCTACCTGCCAAATTATCTTTAAAAACTCTGATTCCTGAATGCCAAGGGAGACTGATTTGATTTTGTTTTTGTTTTTGTTTGAGATGGAGTTTTGCTCTTGTTGCCCAGGTTGGAGTGCAGTGGCGGGGTCTGGGCTCACCACAACCTCCACCTCCCAGGTTCAAGTGATCCTCCTGCCTCAGCCTCCCAAGTAGCTGAGATTAAAGGTGCCTGCCACCACGCCCTGCTAATTTTTGTATTTTTAGTAGAGACAGGGTTTCTCCATGTTGGCCAGGCTAGTCTGGAACTCCTGACCACTGCCTTGGTCTCCCAAAGTGCTGGGATTACAGGCGTGAGCCACCGCACCTGGCCTAATTTGAGTAAATTAAACTCTGGTCTCCTGCACAGCCGGCTCTGCATGATTACTCTTTCTCCACTGCAATTCCCCTGTCTTGATAAATCAGTTCTGTCTAGGCAGCAGGCAAGGTGAACCCATTGGGTGATTATAAAGGCTCCAGTCAATCTCTCTCCTAAAGTCTTGTGTTTAGAATTCTGCTTGGGTTCTTGTGCAAACATGCCAATTGCAAGAGGTTCAGGCACTCCTAGACTCCCTGATCCTCAAGTAGGCTTTGGGTTGAGAACCCCAGTGTGAAGCAGATAAGAGGGGAGGAAAGGCAATGAAGGCCAGGGCCCGTCACCTTACAGAGTGAAGATCAACAGGGCCCCCTGTCTCGGTGTCCAGATAGGGAAACTGAGGCCCAGAGAGGCACAGGCAGTCTGTGTCATATCAGTCTACAGATTTAATCATGACCCAATTTCCCCTTTTCTGAGGGTCAGCACTGTGGGAGTCAGAACAGGGCTCTTGTCCAGCCTCTTGTTTAAAGCATGATCTTAGGCAAGTCAGGGCTTTCCCTCAGCCTCAGTTTCCCCATCTGTAAAAGGAGGAGGCCATCTCTAAGTCCTTCCTTAGCAGGAGCCACACTCCTCTGTTGCTTGCTCCCAGGATGTTGTGCAGGACAGGAATTCACCCTGGGCTAGGTCTCCATGCAGAAGGCAGAGGGAGAGAGTCCCGGGGACAACCTTTTTTTGTTTGTTTTGTTTTGTTTTGTTTTGAGACAGAGTTTCGCTCTTGTTGCCCAGGCTGGAGTGCAATGGTGTGATCTTGGCTCACTGCAACCTCCGCCTCCCGGATTCAAGCAATTCTCCTGCCTCAGCCTCCCAAGTAGCTGAGGATGGATCACCCGCCATCATGCCCGGCTAATTTTTATATTTTTAATAGAGACAGGGTTTCATCACATTGGCCAGGCTGGTCTTGAACTCCTGACCTCAGGCGATCTGCCCGCCTCGGCCTCCCAAAGGGAGTCTGTTTGTATTTTGATTTTGGGGGTGTGTGCATGTGTTCCCGGAGAGGGCATCTTTAATTTCATCAGATTCCTAATTACACACAGTTACATGAGCCTGTGGGGATGGAGCCCTCATACTAAATCTCTAAATTAGGCTCTCCCCCAAGAAAAACAATAACACATTCTCACACTTAAAACCAGGCTTTCCCCAGATCCTTTCGGAATTTTAAGTAACACCAAAGTATGGCTTTCCTAGCCCGCCCCTGCCTGCCTGTTCTTCCCAGTTGCCAGAATCTGGGTTGGAACTCGCTGTTCCCAGAGAGTTGGCGCGCGCAGTGGTCCTGTATTAAGGTGGAGAAATACCGCCTCCAAGTGGCCGGTGTCAATATGTTCTGCTCTCCACCCTTTCCTGTGAGAGGGTGGGGGTGCAGGGAGAGATCAGAGACCCTGGGCAGTTCCCAGGAACAGCTTCTCAGAGGAACGAGTTCTCAGAGGAACAGCACTTTCCCTAGCCCTGAAACCCACAAAAGCAGCCTTCTCCTGGCAGGTGCTCAGGACAGATGGAGACCAGGCAGGGAGGGTGTTGGAGGAGAGGTGTGTTGCCATGGCTACCTGGCAGCCCTCACCTCAGACCATGCACACCCTCATGCTTGGGGCAGCTGGGACTTTGTGGGAAGGATCTGTCACCTCCAGGTGTGTTTTCATGTGTCCCCTATTTAAACTACCACATGCTGGGTACCAGTTTTGTGCCAGGCATGGTGCTAAGTAAGGGCTTCACGTACACTATCTCACTGACACTCACAAAGTAAGGTACTACTATGAATCCTCATTTTAGAGAGAGAAAGCCAGAGGTTCAGAGGTTATGTGAGTGTGAAGCATCCCCGGGCCAGGCGGGAGCAGGCCACGTTATGGGCCTGACTGACCCCAGAACCCCAGTCAGTTCTTTAGCCTCTACCAAGCAATGACTCAGTGCCTGGGGACCCCAGAGACACAATGTGAGATCCTCAGAAACTGAGGCCAGAATGGAGACAGGACTCACCCAGGGTCACACAGCAGCTGGGCCATACCTGAGTCCCTCTAACCCTGCCCTCCCTGCCTCCAGCCTGTGATGCCCACCTCAGCAGCCTGAAAATGTCCCAGGCTTCATCATGGACGCTTTCTGCCTCAGTCTCCTGCCGCTTTGTGGCCTCAGCATATACAGAGTCTCCCCCAAACACATGCCTACACATGTCCCTAACATGTGCCCGAGTGCACGCACCTCTACAAACATGCCCACACACTTGCATGTGCATACACCAGCAGAAATGGGTGCCGCGTGTGCATGTGACATGTACAGTCACATACACATGTGCATGCGTGCATATCCTTATCTAAGGATGCACGGGTGCATATTTGAGTAGCATAGTGGCGAGGAGATTGGGTCCTGGGCAGGATTGCTTGGATTTGAATCCCTAGCTGGATTTGAATTACTAGCTGTGTGGTTTTGGGTATGTTACTTAGTTTTTCAGTGCCTCAGTTTCTTCATCTAAAAAATTGTAATGATAATAATATAATACATACTCCATATTGTTAGGAGAATTAAATGGGTCAACATCTATAAAGTGCTAAGAACAGATCGGCTACATCGTGTGTGTTGTTTACTAAGCATACAGGTATATTCGCATAATCCCGTGTACACTCACTCATGTGTACACCCATGCACACACACCACACATGCATGGACATGGATGCATGCACGAGCGTGTGCACACACACACGGGCACACGCACACACAGTTGCCCTCCACAATCCCCCAGAGGCCTTACAGGAGGAGCATCTTGCCCCCGCTGTCTTCGGGCCAGGCCACCACGCACTTGGTGGCACCCTGATCCATGGTGATGGTGGAGTAGAAGCACTGTGGGGAGGCCAGGGCGAGAGCCACCAGCCAGATGCCAGCAATAACCGCCTTGGTGCCGGGGGCTGAAAGCCGAGGCTGGAAGGGATGGACGATGGCCATGTACCTGTGAGCAGAGGGCAGCATGAGTGGCAGGGGCCCTCCTGTTAGCCCAGCTTCCTTTCCCCTGTCTCCCTCTCTCCCAACCCAGGCCCACGCCCTCTAGCCCTTCCCCGCACTGCTGCCATCTGTCGATGTCAGAGTCTCAGCTGACCTGCAGAGATTCCGCTGGGCTGGTGACTTTCCCGCAGCCACACAGCACACCGATGCCTCGGAACCCCAGCCCAGGTACCCTAGCCCATCATTTCCCTCTGGGCACAGACATGCCCTTGGACAGCCACAAGAAAAGCCACACTGGAAGCCCATCTCAGGGCAAGACCGAGCATCCAACATTAGCCTGAAGCTCAGCCCTGAGCAGCGTTGGGAAAATAATTGGCCCTATTAAATTGTAATTGCAAGCATTCTCAACATTTTCCCCTTGTGTAATCTATCTGGAATAATAAAAAAACAGTATAAGACATTTCTTTGGAGTGAAAGAGGGACAACAAAACAAAGAACACTTTAGAAGATCGCTAAAACATCGCCCATTTCCCCTACAGACTTGAACAACCCGTCTAGTGCATCTAGTACAAAGTCCTTCTTTGTGTCTAACCCTCAGTCTACCTTCTTCACAGTACCCCCGCCTTCCAGATTCATAGTTTTGGACCATGAACAGATTTGGGAGGCCATTCTCTTGGTTCTACCCAAACATGCTGTGTGACCACAGGTATGTCAACACCCTTGTCTGAGCCCCAGCTCAGTGAGGAGGCTCCCCCCAGCTTCCCCAAGGCCCCTCTTGCCTGTCGGCAGCAATGGCAGTCATGGAATAGATGCTGACAAACATGGCTGTGATGGGGAAGAGGTTCTGGAAGTAGCAGAAGGCACGGCCAAAGTACCAGATGTTGTGGCTGGCATAGACAAAGTTGAAGGTTGCATTGAAGGCAGCCATGCAGAGGTCGGCCAGCGCCAGATTGACAATGAAGTAGTTGGTGACTGTGCGCATCCTCCGGTGGGCCAGGATGATCCAGATGACGATGGCATTGCCCGTCACGGCCACCAGCACCAGGGCCAGGTAGGCTGTGGCCCATAGTGCCAGCTGCCAGCCGGGCATGGAGAAGGCTGTGATGCCCGTGGTGTTGCTCTCAGGGCCAGATGAGATATTGACTTCAGTCACAATGTCACAGGTCCCCATGGCTGCTTCTGGGTCTGGAACAAAGGGCCTGGCTCCTCGGCTCCTCGGCTCCTCCCGGATTTGCTATGGAAGAGAACTCCCCTTCAGAGCCTGGGTATATGGGGGCAAGGGGAGGAGCAGATGCCAAGCATGGTGACACATCAGGAGAGCCTGGGACCACTCCTAGGTCTCAGGCAAAGATGAGTTGCGCTGAGCACAAAGCCCAGTCCAGAACCATTGTTATTTCAGATTCCATCCTGCTGGCCAGACTTCTCGAATATCTCGTAGAAATACAAAATTCAAATCACAGCGTCAGAGCAGAAAACATCCTTATAAGTCAACCCCTTCGCTGAAGAGATGGAAGACAGAGATTCCAAGAGGGGACAGGACCAGCCCAGGTCACTCAGGACGTTGGTGACAAGTTAGGGTTCGAACCCAGGTTTCTCATCACATAATCCAGGAAACCTTCTGGATCAGAGGAATGCACAGCGGGAGTCTCTGGAGTCCACAGGTCAATGGCGCAGCAGCCTCTCTCCAGGCTTTGGGGTGTGAGCCGGGCTGGGGGCTGGGTGCTCAGGGCTCTTCCAGCTGCCAGCCCTCACCGCAGCTTCCCTGCCTTTCTCTGGGGCAGGGCCGGCAGGGGGCCTTGGCAGAGGTACTGCCTGCTCACGAGGTGGGGCTTTGGCTCCCACCCCTGGCCCCACCCCCTGCTTGGCCTGGTCTCTTGAAAGATTTAGGACTAGCTGCCGAGGCAGGGAGAGACCTGGGGCAGATGGGGCTGGCACGGAGGGTCCAGCTCTTGGTGGGTGTTGACTTTCACCCCAGGGCAGGAGCTACGTTTAAAGAGTGATTCTGAACAGAGAAGGAGTTTGAGCCTGGTTTGATGACTCCAGGCAAGTCTCTTAACCTTTCTGAGCTCTGTCTACCCCATCTGAAAAATATAGGGAAAAATGGTGTGCATCTCACGCTACATTTGTGAATTTTAAATGAGATAATATGCACAAAGTCTATTTAGCACAGGGGTTGGTACATAAAAACTATGATTGGAGTTTCTGGCCCAAGGGGAGGACCCCACAGCTCTGGGTGCTCTAGGAGGAGAAGCCAGAACCCGGAGCATTTCCAGTGAGTTCCCAGGTGATACTGATGCTGCTGGAGCCAGCACCTCACTTTGAGAACCACTGTCTTAGGACAAAGTCAGGGCTCTTCCAGGAACCACAGAAAAGCTGGAGTTTTAGTCTCTGAGAAGCTGCTCTAGGTTTGCCCCAAGATACCTGTTCCTGGTCATTGACTGTGTGCACGTGTGTGAAGCTGTGAAGATGTTTCTGAGTGACTGTATGTGCGGCTGACGTGTTAAGCTCACACACACGCATGAACCTGTGCACACCTGTGGTGTGTGGACCATGAAGGCAGGGCAGGCTTAGCGGGAGTGGAGGGGGGCATGCTCTTCATTAAAGCAGGGGAGGCCTCTCATTCACCAGCAAACCCTCGCACAGCAGCCTCTGTGCTCCCAAGGCTCTGCCTTGCACGGCCTGGGTTTCTCGTTGGCTGGGCCTTGGCCCCCACACTCCCAGTCAATTTTTTCTTCTCCCTATGTGTCACTTCCCTGACACCCAGCCCCTTGTCTCCCAGGGTGAGCTGGGAAAGTCCTTTAAAGGCCTCTAGTGCTGAAGAGATTGTGCCACCCATGGAATCCAATATAAAAACAACGCTAAACCATAAGTCATGCAACTTAAACATGCTGACACTGAAAGAGCTTCTTTATGGATTTTTCTGATTGTGAACTTCTGGGTAAGTTCATCACAATCGACACTGAAATTGTATCTATTGTTTGGTGTCCCTGCTGTGCAGATGTGAGGAGCATGTGCTGGGTCGAATGGGAACCCCATCCTTGCCCATGGGGAGGGGGTGCTTCCTGGGCCCCTACCCCTCCCGTGGGTGTGTGCCTGTTTCCTCTCTGGAGCGGCCTGTTTGGACTTTGGATCCTAGCAGAAGGGTCTCCGCCTTTGATCTCTGTTGGTGGCAGCAACAGTAGCAGTACTTTAGGGCTTGCTTCTGTTTCATGCCCATCTGGCTAGGGTCCTAAAGGGCAGAACGTGTAGAAATAAGAATGGAAGTCCAAGATAGCCTGCTCTCTTTGCTGTCCTCCTGCTCCCAGGCAGCCGGGATTTGTGAAGCTTCAGGTGCAAACCCAGTGCAGGGCTGGGATGCCTGAGCGCCTGCCACCAGTCACAGAAGCCCAGCAAAGTTCAAGTTCCTTCCTCCCCACAACATTCCACCACTTTCACTGTGTATATAAAGAGGATTATGTTTTGGAACTTGTACATCTGAGTTTTAATTTCCCCCTTAAATTATCTGCTCTTGCAGCTTTCCAACTATGTGCTATGGTTTGAAGTCTTGTGAAAGGGGAAGATGCGGGCCTCCCAGGATGAAGGGATTCCTGATCAGCTTTGCTGCTTGGCGCTAGCCTTCTGAGTCCATAGCTAGACAGCCATCCCAAAGGTCAGTCCTTATTTTATTTTATTTATTTATTTTTAGATGGAGTCTCGCACTGTCGCCCAGGTTGGAGTGCAATGGCACGATCCTGGCTCACTGTAATCTCTGCCTTCTGGGTTCAAGTGATTCTCCCACCTCAGCCTCCTAAGTAGCTGGGATTACAAGTGCATGCCACTACACCCGGCTAATTTTTGTATTCTTTTAGTAGACATGGGGTTTCACCATGTTGGTCAGGCTGGTTTCAAACTCTTGACCTCAAGTGATCCACCTGCCTCGGCCTCCCACAGTGCTGGGATTACAGGCGTGAACCACTGCGCTTGGAAGGCCAGTCCTTTTAAAAGAGAGAGAGAAAAAATGCCAGGCATGGTGGCTTACGCCTGTAATCCCACACCTGAGCTGATGGTGCCCATTGTGTGTGTCCGGGAAGCAGACCCTGCTGTGTAAGAAACACACCAGCTGTTTCTCAGGGAGCTACCATTTGGGTCAACACTTGGGGCAGATGGGGCAGGAAGCAAGTGTGGCTGAAGCACGGCATCGTGCTGTGGTCCAGGCCCACAACAGCCTTGGTAGCCCCATGGATAATTGGAACTGGAACAGCTTCAGAGTTACCCTGTGTGGGGCAAAGTTAACCAGGCCTTTATATTTCCACATTGGTCACTGGACATGGGCCACCCCAAGAAAGCATGTGATTGTTGTCAAGGCAGTTGAGGCGAGGCCTGCAGTGGGGGAAGCTAAATATGGTCCTGGGACTGCATGCCTGTCCAGCAGCTTGAAGGGGGCCTGGGAAGCTCAGGGCAACGTCCACCATAGCTAGACAGCAGCCGCTCCTTCAGACCGGCGTGTGCTGGCAACTGTGCCTTGCTGGTTGGTGTAATTGTGACTTCTGGGCTAGAGGCTTAAAGACCAGAGTCGGGAGAGGAATGATCTTCCAGGGAGTTTGAGGAAGAAAAGGATGGAGAGCTGTGGTGTGTGAGAGAAGTGGGCGGGAGAGGAAAGGGGGCTCCAGGAAGCATTGTGGAGGAGGTGTTGTCATCAGCGCCTGGGGAATGCTCTTGGCAGCGGCCTTTCTTTACCTGGGAGGCTGCTCTGGGCCCTGGCTTCAGTGGTCACAGGTAGCATTGCGGGACACTAGCGCTGAGGGTCACCCTGTCACCAGGGCAATGCCGGGGGTGCCAGGAGGTGGCCGAAGTGAGAGGAGGACATGGGGTTGGCAAAGGGTCAGCCCCTCGGCTGAAAGGCTCCAGTCCTGCGTCCTGTGGTGGGTCTGACCCTGAGCAGCTGCTCCAATGATCGTCCCAGAGACAGGAGGAAGGGCCACATCTGTATTTGCAGGAGCTCCTGGTGGGGCCACATGAGGACAAGAAGAAGAACACTTTTCATTCTGCTAGATGAATCTGGTTCCATGGACCATCCTTCATTCTGAGACCATGCCTTCCTGCTTTTTGAGTTCTTTCATGAAATGATGGTGATGGCAGATGGTAGTTGTTGATCTGGTTTTGCTTTTTCTTTAAAATTCCTTACTTGGTGAAATAAAAAGTCAGTGACCTGTATGTTTCCCTCAATAGGTTTTTGTTTGTTTGTTTGTTTGTTGTTGTTATTTGTTTGTTTTTGAGACAGAGTCCCACTGTGTTGCCCAGGCTGGAGTGCAGTGGTGCAATCTTGGCTCACTGTGCCCTCTACCTCCCAGGTTCAAGCGATTCTCCTGCCTTAGCCTCCTGAATAGCTGGGATTACAGGCGCCCACCACCATGCCCAGCTAATTTTTATATTTTCAGTGGAGACGAGGTTTCACTATGTTGGTCAGGCTAGTCTTGAACTCCTGACTTCAGGTGATCTGCCCACCTCAGTCTCCCAAAGTGTTGGGATTACAGGCGTGAGCCACCATGCCTGGCCCCTTCAAAGGGTTTTTAATATTATATTGGCCCATGAAATTCAAAGACCCAGAAGCCCCTATCTATTTCCTCATTTAGAGAAGAGGAGTGAGGCTGGGCATGGTGGCTCATACCTGCAATCCCAGCACTTTGGGAGGCTGAGGTGGGTGGATCACCTGAAGTCAGGAGTTAGAGACCAGCTGGCCAACATGGCGAAAACCCATCTCTACTAAAAATACAAAAATTCGCCAGGTACAGCAGCAGCAGCCTGTAATCCCAGCTACTCGGGAGGCTGAGGCAGGATAATCACTTGAACGTGGGGAGATGGAGGTTGCAGGGAACCAAGGTGGAGCCACTGCACTCCAGCCTGGGCTACAGATTGAGATTCCATCTAAAAAAAAAAAAAAAAAAAAAAGAGGTGTGGGAGCTCCCAAGAGGGGCAGGGCAAGACCTGGTTTCATCCCCAGTGAGGTGGGGCTCACGTCCCCTTGTCCTGCCTTCACTGTTCTGTCGGCCTCCACATCCCAGAGGCCCATCGAAACCACTTCCCTGGTCACCTCGTTGTCACACTGATGGGGGGCAGGGCTTCCCAGATCTTGGATTGCATCTTGTTTGTGTCCAGTGTCTAGGAGTGGCCAGAACATTGTCAGTGTCCTATAAAGGCTGGTTGAATAAAAATGATGAATAAAATGTAAAATACTACACCAGTGAGGGATGGGGAATCTTATGTATATATTATTTATTTTTTATATCTATGCCTATGTGATATAGATATGAAAGTTCTAAGTTAATGGTGGGATTTTGAGTGGGCAGGGCAGTATAATGCCTGACACACTGGCACATAGTAGATGCTCAATAAACATAAAATGAATAAATGAGTAACAAATGATGAGTAAAGTCAAAATTATCACCTTGTTAGGGGTGAATGGGTAGCATTTTTATTTTTATAGGCCCTAAAGCTTAAAGTAAGAGGATATTTCTCCATAAGTCCTGCAGGGATTTTGTAGCAGGACCTCAGAGTCTATAGCACTCCTGGACTTATTTCTCACAGATAGTCCCCTCTTAGTCTATAAACCAGAGGGCCCCAGGCTGGCCCCTTTAGGAAGTGAGCTCTGTGATCCCTGCCCTTTGGCCTGGGCATCAGTGGCCCAGAATTTGGCACTTCAGCTGGGAGAGGGAGAGTTGGCCTCTGCCAAGAGCACGGGCTGCCGCTGACATCTTCTTTAAACACTGAGAGGGTGCTGGGGGTAGCGCCTCACCCTGAAAGCCTGAAGTTTATCTAGCTGGAGAAGAGAGGCGGGAGTGTTTACATCTGCTGTGGTCCTGGTGTACACAGAGATCTTAACACAAAACGTTCATTTCTCAACATCGGGCTCCAGCAGAATCTGTCCATCTATGGCAGGTGGAGGAGGAAGTGGGTGAGTCTCGTCTTAGGAGAGGACGCCCTGACACCCACTGGCTGGTTGGGTCATGGGGGAGTCATCCCAGAGCCAGCCTGGATATTGCAGACAGAAGGAACCTGGTGTCTGCTCTGGGTGTTGGCGGATGTGGCAACATGCGCTGTGGCATGGCTGAGGGGAGGACAGGAGTTGGCAAAGGGCCTGCCTGCTGAAAGGCTCCAGTCCTGTGTGTTGTGGTGGATCTGTCACTGAGCAGCTGCTCAAAGGCTCAGCCCAGAATTAGGAGAAAAGGTCTCATCTCCTCCTTCAGGAGGCTCCTGGACAAGCTGGGTAGCCAAGACCCAGCCTTGCAGAGAGAACTTACCACACCCTTCTGTCAAATGGATGGTTCGTGAGCTTCAAGCTTCAGAGGAGGGAGGAAGAGGCCTTTAGGGGTGGCGGAGAGTGAGCTTGAGTGGCTCTGGGGGGTCATGAGGGAGGGGACATGGGAATGAGCCCCAATCTTGAGAGAAAGTTCAGAGTAGCCTGGGGGAGCCAAGGGTTCCTTCAGGAGAGTAATGAGAGATGCAGCGAGTATAAATCCTGGTCACAACCCCAGGAGTGCAAGAAAGATTCTCTTTACTCTCTGAAAAGCAACTTGATCTTGACTCTGAGTCCTCATCTCGTCCAGCTGGCAGGGAAATCCAACTTATTACTCCTGGGCTCCCACTTTCCCCCTCCTGGTGCCGTCCATGGTGCCAGGGCATCTGGGGTGTGCCTTTACTGGTCATTAATCTACACGGGTCACTTTGGAGATGCCTGCTGTCCATTTCTGCAGGGTTCTTGAGGAAGGGGGTGGGGACTGTTGTTTCTGAGACAATCCTGGGCCCTGGGAGTTTGGGGCTTAGCTGAGCATTGGGTCCTGAAGGCCCAGCTTCCCAGAGCTCCTCTTCTTCCCTCATCTTGGCCATTCCTCTCAGGGTCTTGCTAGCGGGAGGAACTGAACACCCACTTCTCCCGGCCCCACAGTCCTCTCTTCTCCCTGCCCTCTCAGGAAGTCCTGCTTCTGTAAGTAATTCAGCCTCTTCCCCCAAATCCCACCATCCTTCATGCTCTTTCATGATGCCTTTGATAAGACCCAGAACACTGGCAACCAAAAAAACCATTCTGCTTTCTTCCAGGACATGCAGACTTTTCATCTTTAGACCTTACTAAGAAGGGAGAAAAATATTTGCATTCCATCCCTGGAGCATGGCAAAGGAAGGCAGGAAAAACTAAAGCTAGGTTTCCACATTAAAGCTTTGGAATATCCATTTCCTGCCCAGAGATGAGGCTGGAGAGGGAAAGTGAAGGCTGATGGAGAGAACATTGAATGCCATTTCTGGGGCCCCTTGTCTGAGGCCATCTTATCAGTTCTTCAAGGACCCCTCAGATGCTACCTCCTCGAGGATGCATGTGACCTTTGGGCCAATGACTTTCTTATTTTTTTTTAATTATAAAATTAGAGACAGGGTCTCACTGTGTTGCCCAGGCTGATCTTGAACTCCTGGGCTCAAAGTCCTCCTGCCTTGGCCTCCCAAAGTGCTAGGATTACAGGTGTGAGCGCCAGTCCCCAGGTGGCCTTCTTGACCATTGATGTTGCCCCTGGGGTGGTACACTCGGGATAATTTGCAAAACATTTTTTCCCTTGCCCATGTCATAGTAGGGGAGCTGACATGAGCCCATCCCAGGCTTGGCTGTGTTTGAAATTACAGTTGACTAGTTCTCATGATATCAATTTAGGTTGCTCCAGTTCAATTCCAGTACAATGATGTCATAAAGCTGGGGGATTTGGAAGACTCCCTGACCAATGGAATACAGCGATAAAGTAAGGTGTTACATGCCTTCAATTCATGTTGGAATACCATCTAGTCTTTGCCATACTTTGTATACAATTTTTTCACTCAGCCAAAAATATATCTGGACCCATAGGCTTTTCCTTCTATCCCCACTGGTCCAGGTCACCATTGTAACCAGATTTGCTGCGATAGCCTCCTCACTACCTTCTGCATTCACTTGCTCTCCTCCACTCCATTCTCCATGTCTGCTCACAGTGATCTCTCCAAAAACACAACCTGGCCAGGTACTTCCTGCTTTGAGCTCTTCAAAGACTCATTGTTCTCATGGTTAAGAGGAAATAACCCCACTCCTTCACCAGCTGTGATAGCTCACTGTCCCTCAGGAACCACTTCCCCTTCTTTCCTTTAGAAACAGAACCTCCCTGCCTGTTAGCTGCCACCTGACTGACCGGCTAAAGTCTGCATTTCCAAGACTCCCTTCGAAGCTACAAGTGGTCACATGATTAAGATCTGATCAATTAGATGTGGGCAGAAGTGACACACACACACACACACAACTTCACGGTCTCATCTTTAAAGAGGGAGCGGATGACTCCCCAGTTCCTACTGCTGGGCAATGGCAACAACAGGGGCTTCCATCTTGAATCCACAGAGGGAGGCCATATTGAGGATGGCAGAGCCTGGGCAGGTCCCATGGCTCTCATGTGAAAAAGAAAAAGGAAACAGGTTGGGTACAGTGGCTCACACCTGTAATCCCAGCATTTTGGGAGGCCGAGGCGGGTGGATCACCTGAGGTCGGGAGTTCAAGACCAGCCTGACCAACATGGAGAAACCCCGTCTCTACTAACAATACAAAAAATTAGCCAGGCGTGGTAGTGGGCGCCTGTAATCCCAGCTACTTGGGAGGCTGAGGCAGGAGAATCGCTTGAACCCAGGAGGTGGTGGTTGCAGTGAGCTGAGATTGCGCCATTGCACTCCAGCCTGGCAACACAGGGAGACCCTGTCTTGCCTGTTTTTTGAAACTCAGTCTTAAAAAAAAAAAGAAAAAGAAAAAGAAAAAGAAACAAAATAAACTTCTCTCTTGTTTGAGGCACTGTATTTTACATCTTGGGGTCCCTTTATGATGGCATGTAACTCTAAATAATCACTAGCCTTCAAAAATTTCTTTGATGCTTCCACAGGTTAACTATTTTTGTTCTACATTCTAAGAGCATTCCTGTGCTTTTTTCCTTGTTAACATCCTGATCCATCACATGTATTCAAAGTGTGTTTTCCCTACCATACTAGGAAATCCACGAAGCCAGGAATGATGTCTCCCTTGATGGCAGCCATATCCTCCCTGTCCTCCACTGTGATTGGCTCAACGATAACTTTTAATTAAATAAATGAAAGGTGCACTGATGAATGAACACACTGGAACAACTTGGATATGATACCATGCATACTTTTTGCTGTAAGTAACAGTAACTTAAACAAATATCTTTCTCACATAACCAGAAGTCTGGAAGTAGGCGATCCCATGAGAAACAGCTCAGTGATTTCGAAAGCAACAGCTGCAACAATCTTGTCCTTATCTAACTGCACTCTCATCCCAGGAAAGGAGCAGGAAGGAAAAGAAGTCTCCTTCTAGGCTTCTCTCTTTTGGTCAGGAGGAAAGCCTTCCCCAGGATTCCCCCCAGCAGATGCCCTTCACATCTCATTGGCCAGAACTAGGTCACATGACCACCCCAGGCCACATGGGAAGCTGAGAAAGGGAACTTCTTCCTTCTTCAGGACCCAGCGGGAATAAACCAGTTCTAAGAGCCCTTGCCCCTCCTTGCCCAGCTGGTCCCATTCGGGAAGCCCCAGGGACAATGGGGTATCACGATGTGGTCACGAATGAAAAGCCATGCTTTGTGCTTGATGCTTGCTGGAGGATGTCACATTCTGTCTCTTGAAATTCTCTCCATTGACACTGGCCCACCCAGCCTTTCCCTTGACTCTGCCGATAAGCTCACCCGTTTCAGTGCAATCAGTGATTGTTATCTCTGCGGTTACAGCGTAGCTACTATTTACTGAGCACCAGCCACATGCCTGGGGACTGAACAAGTTGCATAACCTCTTTGTGCTTCCTTTTCCTCACCTGTAAAATTTGTACTACCTCGTGGGATTGTTATGAGGATTAAATTAGTTAATACAGACAAAGTGCTTACAACAATACCTGACACAAAGGGCTAAATAAGCATTTGCTGCTGTGAATTGATTATATCCTCATTTCACAGATGGAATAAATAACGTGTCCAAGGTCACACAGTCGGGGGAACCAACAGTGAAAGCCTGGTTTCCCTGACTCCAGAGCCCACAGCCTTTCTTCTCTTACCGCCAGACCTTGCTGCGTCTGCAAGTTTCTCCTCAGTGTCTCAAATGTGGGATGTCTTGCCACAGACACTATTTACTAATTAATTAATCCACCTCCTCCTGGAAATCTTCCAGGGCACTTGCTCTCTGCCCCTCACTGGTACTGGGAAGGCCCTTCTGGAGAACATGAGGAGCTTCCTCTTGTCTCTTCTGGAGGGCTGGGAATGTCGGTCCTGCCCACTGTTGTGGTCAGCTGCAAAGACACAACGTCATCCTCCAGAGATGCCCAGTCCTGATGAGGACACTGAAAGCCAGGACAGGCACTCCCTCCAGGTCAGACAGCCAAGTACTAGGGCAGCCGCAGATGGAACTCAGGCCTCCAGGCTCACTGCCCAGCACCCATTCCCTGCTCTGGGCTTCCTCCGTTTGAGCATTTCACAGAGACAGCGGCTCATCCAAAGGAGACCCTTACAGTAGGGCCAAGAATGGGGCTTGTCTGGGAGATCCTGGCCTAAGGATTAAAGAGGAGACCATGCCTTACTCATCCCTGACCCTCCACTGCCACCCTGGCTCTTAGGTGGCCCAGCCACATCCCCTGCAGAGAGATGCAGACTGTAGCCTGAGCGCGGGAATGCCTGTAATACACAGATAACGACACTAGAGGGCAGCCTCACTGCTTTAATCCTAGTGACTGCAAAGGCTTTTAAGAAGCCTACACCAGATTGAGGAAGAGGAGGAGGAGGATGATGATGGTGGTGGTGGTCGTGACTGAGACTAGTATGTATTGAGCCAAGATGATTTATCATCTCTAACCAGCAGGTCTTCTGTGCATACCACGTTCTGCTGTGTCCTGAATCACAGAAAACGGACCAGCTCCACCGTTACCCAAGTCTGAAACCTGGGCATCGCCATCAGCTTCCTCCCTCCTTCTCTCCACTCTGCCACCTACTCCTGTCCATTCTATATGCTAAATCTTGTCCCATCCCCATCTTTCCAGGCCCACAGTTTGTCCTTCTCCTCCAACTTTCCATTCGATTTACAGAGAGCCAGTCTCCTGCCTGAGGCCCTCATGCAGGCCAGTGGTTCCTGAACTTTGCTGCACATTGGAATTTCCTGGAGCTTCCAAAACTCCAGCTGCCACACATCAGACCAATTAAGTCAGGATGTCTGGGGGTGGGAACCAGGCATTGGTACTTTTTTTTTTTTTTTTTAATTTATGAGACAGAGTTTTGCTCTTGTTGCCCAGGGTAGAGTGCAATGGTGTGATCTTGGCTCACCGCAAACTCCGCCTCCCAGGTTCAAGCAATTCTACTGCCTCAGCCTCCCGAGTAGCTGGGATTACAGGCACATACCACCATGCCTGGCTAATTTTGTATTTTTAGTAGAGACGGGGTTTCTCCATGTTGGTCTGGCTGGTCTTGAACTCCTGACCTCAGGTGATCCGCCCGCCTTGGCCTCCCAAAGTGCTGGGATTACAGGCATGAGCCTCTGTGCCCAGCCATGCGTCAGTACTTTTTAAAACTCCCCAGGTTGTTCCAGTTTGCAGCCAAGTTTAGGCAACTCTGTGCCCTCTGTCTGAGACCCTCTTCCACATCCTTTTACCTGGGCAACTCGATAATCAGACAGGTCTGCAACATTGCTGCCGAACCTGGACAGCACAGAGCCATCGACTGCTCCTCCCCACAGCCACACTTAGCACGCTGCATTGTGACTGCTTCTTCAAACACCCGCCTCCCTACCCGTCACTACCAACTGCCCTCCCTCCACGGAGAGAAAGGATTGGGCTCCCTGCTGCATGTGTGTGCAAACACGGGAATGGAACAAATCTTTATAAGAACACAAGAAGTGAGTTTTATTATTCTTAGCAATTTTGAATTTTGCCCCAGGTTTTTATTTTTGCAGTGATCTGCTTACAGTGTTTAAAGCACAAAGAGATACATTTTCTTTTCAAATACAGATGTAGATATAAAAGCACCTGTACTTAATACTCTCAAAGCCACTTTGTTCTATTTTCTACTTGAAATTTCCAAGCTGTGGCTAATCCTTACCCACGGACCCTGACTCTATGGAAAATACCCCCCAATGCTTATGGTATATGAAAAACCAAAACCAAAACAACAATTTTAACCAGGAGGTGCAAGCATGGGGTGGATAGGCTGAGTTAACCCGCAAGTGTCTGTGGCTGGGGGTTCTGCCTGTGCTGGGGTAGGGGTGGGCAGTGGATACAGGGTTTATCTCGAGGGGCTGCAGCCCAGTATAGTCTCCCCTCTAGGGGGTCTATAGGTCAGTGTCCCATTTTACAAAGAAAGAAGCCCAGATGAAAGGCTAAATGAATTGTCCAAGATCCTGTTACTAATAAGTAATAGAGGGAAAATTCAAACTTAGCTTTAACTGACTATCCATATTCTTTCTATTATATCAGGATGGGTCAAAGTTCCAGAGCTGGCTGGGTGTGGTGGCTCACGCCTATAATCCTAGCACTTTGGGACGCCGAGGTGCCTGGATCACTTGAGGTCAGGAGTTCAAAACAAGCCTGGCCAACATGATGAAACCCTGTCTCTACTAAAAATACAAATATTAGACTGACGTGGTGGCCTGCACCTGTAATCCCAGCTACTCGGGAGGCTGAGGCAGGAGAATCCCTTGAACCTGGGAGGTGGAGGGTGCAGTGAGTTGAGATGGTGCCACTGTACTCCAGCCTGGGTGGCAGAGCAAAACTCTCGTCTAAAAAAGAAAAAGAAAAAGAAAAAAAAATCCAGGCGCAGTGGCTCGCTCCTGTAATCCCAGCACTCTGGGAGGCCGAGACGGGTGGATCGCTTGAGGTCAGGAATTTGAGACCAGCCTGACCAACATGGTGAAACCCCCTCTCTACTAAAAATAAAAATTAGCTGGGCGTGGTGGCAGACACCTGTAATCCCAGCTACTCAGGAGGCTGAGGCAGGAGAATTGCTTGAACCCAGGAGGCGGAGGTTGCGGTGAGCCAAGATCGCGCCACTACACTCCAGCCTGGGCAACAAGAGCGAAACTCTGTCTCAAACCAAAAAAAAAAAGTAAAAAAGTTCCAGAGCTGCTTTCACTTCACTTTTTAATTTTGCTTAATTTAATCTTTATCAAAGTGATATATTTATATAGTTTAAGAAGTCAAATAATACCATAAGAGTAATAGCAACAGACAGTGGTCTCCTCTAATACTTCCCTAATCTTGATTCCTGTCCCCAGAGGTAACTGATTTCAATTCTTTTAGTCATTTTTTCTGGAATTTATATCCATATGTCTTAACATAATAACATTATTATTTATTTTTTCTTTAATAGTTAAAAACGTTTTTTTTTTTTTTTGAAACAGTCTCCTTCTGTCACCCAGGCTGGAATACAGTGACGTGATTATAGCTCACTGCAGCCTTGAACTCTAGGCTCAAGCAATCCTGCCTCAGTCACCTGAGCACCTGAGACTATAGGCATCCGCCACTGGACCCGGCTAATTTTAAAAAATGTTTCGAAGAGATGAGGTCTCAGTACGTTGCCCAGGCTGGTCTCCAATTCGTGGGCTCAAGTGGTCCTCCCACCTCAGCCTCCCAAAGTACTAGGATTATAGGTGTGAGCCACCATGCCTAGCCTTACTTTTTTCTAGTTTTAATGGCTTTCATCAGCATATCCTTCATTTGAAGTCTCTACTTTTCAGAATTTATTAAAATTTCCACTCTAGACAAATACATGATTAATTTTGGTAAACTTTCCATGAGCATATGAAAAGGATGTATATTTTGTATTCATGGCATTAAAAATTACTATTATTATTATTTTATGAGATGGAGTCTTGCTCTGTTGCCGAGGCTGGAGTGTGGTGGTGCAATCTCGGCTCACTGCAACCTCTGCCTCCCAGGTTCAAGTGATTCTCCTGCCTCAGCCTCCTGAATAGCTGGGACTACAGGCACGCGCCACCATGCCTGGCTAATTTTTGTATTTTTTTTAGTAGTGATGGGGTTTCACCATATTGTACAGGCTGATCTTGAACTCCTGACTTCTCAAACTCTTCACCTCAAGTGATCCGCTCACCTTGGCCTCCCAAAGTGCTGGGATTACAGGTGTGAGCCACTACACCTGGCCAAAAATTCTAAATGTACCTATTAAACTGAGTTTATTGATTTTATTGCCCAATCCTCTATACATGATTATTGTTTGCTTACTTGATTTATCAAGTTTTGAACATGTATATTAAAATGCCCAACTATATTGTTTTATTAATTTTGTCTGTAGTTCTAGGGATGTTTACCTTATATATTTGGCTGCTGTTGTTTGGTACATAAAGATTTCTGGCTCTTCCAAAGGTTTTTCTTTTTTTCTTTTCTTTTCCTTTTCTTTTATCTTTTCTTTTCTTTCTCTTTTTTTTTCTTTTCCTTTTTTTCTAGACAGGGCCTGGCTCTGTCACCCAGGCTGGAGTGCAGTGGCGCCATCTTGGCTCACTGCAACTTCTGCCTCCTGGACTACAGACGCACACTGCCACTCCCGGCTGATTTTTGTATTTTTTTTGTAGAGACAGAGTTTTGCTATGTTGCCCAGGCTGGTCTCAAACGCCTGAACTCAATCAATCCACCCATCTCGGCTTCCCAAAGTGCTGGGATTACAGGCTTCAGTCACGGCTGCTTTTCCAGAGGTTTTTAAGTTACATAATATACTTCATCCAGTTTCATGCTTTTCTTCTTCTTCTTCTTCTTCTTCTTCTTCTTCTTCTTCTTCTTCTTCTTCTTCTTCTTCCTCTTCCTCTTCCTCTTCCTCTTCTTCTTCTTCTCCTCCTCCTCCTCCTCCTCCTCCTCCTCCTTCTCCTCCTCCTCCTTCTCCTTCTTCTTCTTTTTTTTCTTTTTTTTCTTTTTGTTGAGACAGGGTCTTACTCTTCACCTAGGCTGGAGTGCAGTGGCGCAGCCACAGCTGACTGCAATCTCCACCTCCTGGGCTCAAGCGATTCTCCTGCTTCAGCTTCCTGAGTAGCTAGGACTACAGGCTCCACCATGCCTGGCTACCTTTTGTATTTTTGGTAGAGACGGGGTTTCACCATGTTGCCCAGATGGTCTCAAACTCCTGGGCTCAAGCAATCCTTCTGCTTTGACCTCGAAATGTGCTAGGATTATGGACCTGGGCCACCATGCATGGCCGTTTTATGCATTTTATCTTGTCACATTGATATTAATGTTGTGATGCTGATTTTTTTTCGTAGGCTGCCTTTGCTTGCTACCTCTTTGCCTATTCCTTTATTTTCAACTTTCCTTTTTCACTTTGTTTTTGGTACATCTTACATTAACCATATATAGCTAGATTCTTTTTCAATGCAACTGACAATCTCTTGAATAGGTGCATAAACCCATTCATATTTGTTGTAGTAACTGAAATACTTTTATTCCTTTCATCATGTTTTACATTTATGCTTTATTTTAGGCAACATGGTTCTTTTCTCTGTATCTTGTTCTTTCCTTTTTTTTCTTGGTCAAATTCTAGAATACCTGCTTTGGAGTTTCTAACCACCTTAATTAAAGTTTTAGTTCTCTAACAACACATAAAATTAAATAGCTACATTTTCCCCAATAAGATATTTTACTTACTTTTTATTTTTCAAGGTAAATAAAATTTTTAGACAGTTTTCTGCCCCCCATTCTCTCCTCTTCTGCACTCAAGGTCCTGGGTTTCACTGATATCATTTAACTTCTTTAGTCCTTGGAGTATTTTTTCATTTTGTTTGTTTTTCTTTTTATTTTTTGAGATGGTGTCTCATTCTGTTGCCCAGGCTGGAGTGCAGTGGCATGATCTCGTCTCACTGCAGCCTCCACCTCCTGGATTCAAGTGATTCTCCTGCCTCAGCCTCCTTAGTAGCTGAGATTACAGGTATGCGCCACCATGCTTGGCTAATTTTGTTTTTTTGTGTTTTTTTAGTAGAGTTAGGGTTTCACCTTGTTGGTCAGGTTGGTCTCAAACTCTTGCCTCAAATGATCCACCCGCCTCAGCCTCCCAAAGTGGTGGGATTACAGGTGTGAGCCACCTCACCTGGCCTGTTAGTTTGTTTTTAGAGAAACATTGTGTTGAATGGTAAAGCTTAGCACACCCCAGCACCAGGAATGGCATGGAGTTGCAGCAACAGGGACAGGCAGGTGATCCCCACAGAGCCTCACATGGCGAAGAGGATGAGGAAGAAAAGCCCCATGGCCTCAGACAAGGGAAGCCCAGAATGGCATAGGAGAAGAGCTGCTGCCTGAGAGATGGGTTCTTGGCATAGCCAATGATCAAGCTGCCAAACACAGTTCCAATGCCAGCCCCTGAAACAGCCACACCAACTGTGGCTGCCCTAGCACCAATCAACTTGGCTGCTGTGTCAATGTCTCCAGAGACAACACTGGTCTGGAACTCCTGTTTGGCCCTTGGAGTTGGGGGCTGCTGTAGGAAGGCTGTTTAGATGAATTCTCTGAGCTGTTCAAGAAGGAGGCAGACACAGGCCCTATTAGACGCCTGGTACAACAGCAGATCAGAGCTGGAGAAATGAGTACTGCCCCGGTGGTCCATATTTTTTTCAGTCTCCCAGCTTTAGCCCTTGGTCTCAGCTGTCTTGGAGTATTTTTAAATCTGGATTATTTATTCCAAGAATTCTCACTTAAAAACGTATCTATATCTACACACACATACACACACACACACACACACTTCATACCCAGACATGTTATCATAATCCATTTAGGTTTTTTCTTTTTTTGTAGAGATGAGGTCTTGGTATGTTGCTCAGGCTGGTCTTGAACTCCTGGGCTCAAGAGATCCTCCCGCTTTGGTCTCCCAAAGTGCTGGGATTATAGGCATGAGCCACCATGCCCAGCCCTAGATTTTTTAAAAATAAATTTTATTATGTTTATTTAAGATATACATCGTGATATTATGGGATACATATAGATAATAAAAAGGTTACTATTGTGGAGCAAGTTAACATATCCATCATCTCACAGTTACCTTTTTTCTGTTTTTATGGCAAGAACAGCTACATCTACTCATTTAGCATGAATCTCATTGACAGTACAATTTTATTACCTAGAGCCCTAAGTAATAAAATTAGATCTACATTTTATTAGATCTACCTACATTAGATCTCTAGACTTCTTCATCCCTCATGTCTGGTACTCTACTTATGTCTTTCCATTTCTTTCTCCCTGACTCCCAGCTCCTGGTAACCACTGTCTGGTTCTCTATCTTTGTATATTTCCATTTTTAAAAAAGATTCCATATATAAGTGAGATCATGTAATATTTTTCTTTCTGTTTGACTTTTTTCACTTAGTGTAATGTTCTCCAGGTTCATCCGTGTTGTGGCTAATGGCAAGATCTCGTTCCTTTTTAGGGCTGAATATATGTGTATGTATATATGTTGTATACATATACCAGTTTCTTTATTCGTTCATCTGTGGACAGACACTTGGGTTGTTTCCATGTCTTCGCTATGGTGAACAATGACACAATGAACATGGGAGTGCAGATATCTTTATGAGGTGGTGATTTCACTTCCTTTGTGTATATGCCCAGAAGAGGGATTTCTGAGTCCTATGGTAGCTGTATTAGTCTATTTTCACATTGCTATAAAGAACTACCTGAGACTTGGTAATTTATAAAGAAAAGAGGTTTAGCTTACCCACAGTTCCACAGGCTGTACAGGAAGCATGGCTGGGGAGGCCTCAGGAAACTTACAATCATGGCAGACGGCAGAGGAAAAGCAAGCACATCCTACATGTCTGGAGAAGGAGGAAGAGAATTAAGGGGAGGTATTACACACTTTTAAACAACCAGATCTCATGAGAGCTCACTCACTATCACGTGAACAGCAAGGGGAAAACCTGCCCCCATCATCCAATCACCTCCCACCAGGCCCCTCCTCCAATGCTGGGGATTACAATTTGACATGAGATTTGGGAAGGGACACAAATCTAAACCATATCAGTAGCATTCATTTGGATTTAACTACATCTATTGCTCACTACTGTTTTCTCTTTGTCTTCCCCCATCAGTGGCTCATGTTACGGGATCCTCGAAGGTACCGCTTTGCCAACCGGAAACGTCTGTGGCCGGTGGTGCCTTTGCCTGAGTTTTACTTGGGCCCACTGGGCTCCTTCTATCTACTTGACCTGGCAGGCTGCACTTGAGTCATGCTACTGGCCTGGATCCCATGCCTACCAAGGGTGAGCCAGGCACAGAGCGGTAAAGGGTGCATGAGTGAGTGAGCATGGGGTCTGGCCACTGCACACAGTCAGGCATGCCAGCTGTGGTGGGGTGGGCAGCTCCAGGCGCCAGCATGGGTGCTGGCTCCCTGCAAGGCTGCAACTAGACCAGGCATACCACAAGTGGCCTCCAATGTGGGCACCTGGGAATGCAGTGGTGCCCAAAAGATTGGGGAATGCCAAGAACCACAGAGCCCCAAACAGGGTGTCACAGCCCTGTGTTGGGGAGCTCCTAGGTCTAGGATCCCCAAAGGGCTGCAGCTCTTCTCTCCTTCTCGTGGTCCACAATGTGGCAATCCAGCGGGTGGGTGTGTTTCAGCCCTGTTTGTGTTACAGCTCTTTCAGTCCTGCCATTTGGCTGGGTCCTGAGTTCTTGTCCTGTGTCCAGGAAGAATGAGGCACATGGACAATTAGAGGGTGAACAAGGTGAAGAGGTACTTTATCAAGCAATAGTGCAGCTCTCAGGAGACCTAAAGTGGGTAACTCCTTTCTGCAGGCAGGTTGTCCTGACAAGTGCAGCTCTCAGCAGAGGGGAGACCTGGAGTGGGTAGTTCCTATCCACAGGCAGGTTGTCCCGATGTCTCTGTGAGTCTGGTTGAGTCCAGGGTTTTTACAGGCTTCAGAAGGGAGGAAGTGTGTGCTGACTGGTTCATGGGCGGCCATGGGTGGGCCTGGAAAAAACACCCTTAAGTTCTGACTCTGGGCGTGGACTCTACACAGAACTGACAGCCTGGCCCTATGCTTTAGGACGTCCCTGGCTTGAATGTGGGACTTCACCAAGGACCTGCCCCTTTCCACCCAAGAGTCTATATGCCTCCTGCCGCCATCTACATTGTCATCCGTGGCACCCGAGCAGTTCCTGCCAAGGCCTGGAAGGCTGGCAGGCCCATGCTGAGCCACCCTCAGTCCCACCTCAGCCTCCCTCCCAGGCTTGTTTGTGCCCAGAGTCAGGAGGGGGCTGAGGCGGCAGGGGGCCGGCATATCAGCACTGTCCCAAGCATGCACACACCCGGTTGGGTCATGAGAGTACCCGGGCTTGGTCACAACCTTGCTCCGTAATTGGAGCAGGCGCTGGGGCAGTGAGAGGCCAGGCAGTGGGAGCAGTAACTTCGAAGCCTGCAGGGCAGGGAGCTTCCTGGGCCCCTGAGAGTACAGGGATGCTTGGGTCTGTAGCTGCGGCTGGGCAGCTGCAGCTGTGCCCAGGATGGCAGGGCTCCCACCCCGCCAACTTGGAAGGAGGTGGGGCTCCCATCTGTTCCTGGCTCCCACCAGCTCCGTGGAGCACGTAGCTCTGGCTGAGCTACAGAGACAGAGTCTCTCTCTCTCTCTGTAGGCCAGGCTGGAGTGCAGTGGTTAATCTTGGCTCACTGCAACTTCCGCCTCTCAGGTTCAAGCGATTCTCCTGCCTCAGCCTCCCGAGTAGCTGGGATTACAGGCACATGCCACCACACCTGGCTAATTTTTCTATTTTGAGTAGAGACAGGGTTTCTCCATGTTGGTCATGCTGGTCTTGAACTCCTGACCTCGTGATCCACCTGCCTTGGCCTCCCAAAGTGCTGGGGGTTACAGGCGTAAGCCACCATGCCTGGCCACATTTTATAGTTTTTAAAAACCCAGAAAATCTTATTGGAAGCTTATGTCCCATTGGCCAGAACTGTGTCATCCAGCAAGGGGAGCTGATAATGAGTACATTTTACTCTTCCAGTCTCCATAGTGGAGTCAGAGAAGGGAACGGATGGAAACGGGGTTGACTAGCCAGCCAACAGCAGCTGCTACGTTTCTTCCTCTTGGATTTCGCCTCCACATCTCTTCTCGTTCCTTTCAGATTCCCACTTCTTTATGTTTTTGCTCTATACTGCAAGATGTCTCTCTCGCAATGTCTTCCGGACCACTGATTCAATTCTCAGCATTCACTGTCTTCTAATGAATTGCTATATTTGAAAGTCATGCATTTTAGTTTGCAAGAATCTTTTTGAGTGTGCTCTGATCACATCTTGAGAGTTCCCATACCCGTTTCCCTCCTTTTTCTTTGGGGTTCTTTTCTGCCTTTCCTACTAGTTCACCAAGGGCTTCCTCCTTCGTGTTACTGAGTCTTCTTAAACAGGTGCAATTTTTCTTTACTTGCTCATGTTTTTTTCCTCTTGGTTCCCCACAGGCTGTTGATATTTCTAGAGTAGGGCAAAACCAGTGAAGTGCTGGAAGATCACACACTTTGTGTTCTCCTGGGCCCATGGTGAGGGACAGGTCTGGCAAACTGTCACTTCTTCACTCTCTCCTTCCCAGTTGTCCTCAGAGTCTCATGGCCATCTGGGATCCATCAGTCAGCTTGTGCAGTTTCCCCTGCTCCACAGAGGTCAGGTGGGTAGGGCAGGCCCCCAAGGACCACACACAGCCTGCAGCAGAAGCAGCCCCTCCCTGAGAAGAGTTCTGCTGCAGGGGTCATCTCCAGACACCAGAAATTCCCTGCCATCTGATGCTGAAAGGAGGATGTGCCTTCTCTCTGGCCACTGACCTCTCAGCTCTTGCTCAGGAGACAGAAGCCCCAAACCCGTTCTTGTCCTTGGAGATGTCGGGGCTCTCTGGGCTTCAGGTGCACCTCAGGGCTTCCTGATTATGTTACCCAAAGAGTGAGTGAATTGACAGGGTAAGGGAGGTGAGGAACACTGGCATTTAACGCTTCATCATGGAACTTTCAGGATCACTGGAGCCATATTTATATAGGTTTGACTGTTGCTTAATACCTCGATATTTGCTGTAGAAACAGATGTTGTAAATCCAAGTGCATCTTTCCTGTTTGCCAAAATGGGCCTAGCAAGGCTTCTCTGGAAGCATTCTGTCAGCAGTTTGATTCAATTAGATGAGTGGTTTCAAACAGTGGGTTGTGAATAGAGTTCAAACAAAAGGATGGTATAGGAAATAAAAGAATGCATCACATGGCAAGGGCGAGTTTGTTTCAGGCTCAGTTGTGTGATTTGTATGCACATTGTGCTATAGTATATCATACATTTCCGGGTAATGTTAAAAACATATGAGCAATGCTAAGCTACAGGACGTTCTGGGGGCAGTTGACGTGGCTTCCTAAGAGAATGAAATTGGAGGGAGTTTAGATCCGTTACCAAAAGAAGTCTATGACCTCTCTAGCTCCAGCTGACTTTAATTACAAGGTAGCCTCACAGCAGTTACACTGCACTATAACTAAGCACTAAATAGTAGGTGAAACTGAGCACCCACAGTGAATGTTTCGGCAGCCCCCAGCAGTGGTCTTTCCCCAGATCCCCTACTTCTAACCCCCCGGGCTGACTCGGTTTCTCTGCAGTTGTGAAATGCTCAGGGCTGTATGCTCTGGCAGAGTGAGAAACTTTGGGCAAAAAATCTGAGACTGTCTCCTTTTGGGTAAACCTGGGAGAATCCTTCCTGTCTTTTTCTCCACACAGAGTGATTATGATGACCCTTGAGAAAGAAAAACAACAGTTTAGTCGACACATGTTGTAACGAAGATTGTATTTTGTTAATGAAGCACCTTCTGTTTATTCTGAACAAGGCTGAGAGGGATTTGGGTGTGTAAGATAGAAAGTAGGTGCTGCCGCTGAGCTGAGCTCAGTAAACAAGAACGAGGAAGTTAAAATGCCCTGAGGGAAAATAGGAAGTAGGAGAAAGCCAGAAAGTCTGGGAGCAGATAACTGACGCCTCCCGGAGACCCAACAAGATTGTCATCAAATGGTGACTGAATTTCAGGGGAAGCCTGGGGAAGGACAGAATTCTGCGGAATTCAGCAGAAGTCTTCAGCTGCCAGAAGTCTAAGGTGGGGCTGCCGGAGAGTCAGTCCTCATGGCTGAGGGGACAGCTGGCTTCCATGTTTAATGAGCACCTACCTGTGTCCGGCACCCCCCAGGCACCCAGACACCGGGGTGGCATCTGGAAATAAGATGGTTCTTCCCACCCACAGTGCTGACAATCCAGCAAGGAAGGGGACACTCTCCAAGTAAATCTGCATGTGGAAAGTGCTCTAATATATGAGGTGGAGGTGCTTTGTCAACTGCAAACTGTAAAATCCACCTTTAAGGGCTGCTGGTGTTCCATAGCAACCAGCACATGGCCAGATGCTGTGGTTCGTCGATTGCTGCTCATGAACCAGCAGATCCGTGTGTGTTTTTGAATGTAAAAGCCTTCCAGCCTTTCTTCTGTCCACCTTCCTCTATAACCACAGGTTCAAGTCCAGACCCCATTTCAGTGTCCCCTACTATATTCTTGGTACCCTCAGGCTGCCCTGGGAGCACAGCTGACTCCCCTGAGGTTCCCCTCCCCCGGAAGTACCCAACCTTTCCCAGAGCAGCTGCCCTGCCCTCCTGAGTGACAGGTGGAGCTGCTCGGGGCATGATGCCCAGGCACCGGGACATCTAACCTCTTCCAGTATGAGTCAGGCAGGCCTGGTCCAACATCCCATCAGCCAATGCTCCCCAGCTGCTTCCCCGGAATGCCTGGCTGAACCCCAACGAGGCCAGGCCCTGCAGGCAGATGGCTCTGAGACTCTTCCTCTGTCAAAGCTCTGCAAGATGTCTGGGCGCGGTGGCTCACGCCTGTAATCTCAGCACTTTGGGAGTCCAAGGCAGGTGGATCACCTGAGGTCAGGAGTTCGAGACCAGCCTGGTCAACATGGTGAAACCCCGTCTCTACTAAAAATACAAAAGTTAGCCAGGTGTAGTAGTGGGCACCTGTAATCCCAGCTACTCGGAAGGCTGAAGCAGGAGAATCGCTTTAGCCCCGGAGGTGGAAGTTGTGGTGAGCTGAGATCATGCCACTACTACACTCCAGACTGGGTGACAGACAGAGACTCTGTCCATATCCCCCCTCAACAACAACAAAAACAAAACAAAATAAAACAAAACAAAAAGCTCTGCAAGACCAGCCTGGAGTCTCCTCATCTAGAAGGGCCCCTCTCCTGTGGAGATAAGAGGTGTGAATGGCATTTTCTTAGCCTGTCAGCCACCTGGCATTGGCCACTTACAAGAATCTCTTAATTGGAAAATGTGCAAAGGATAAAAACAGGAAATTTTCAGAAATGTATGTCCTCAACCTCACTAATCATCATAGACATGAAAATTAAACAGGATATTTCTCATTTAGAAAACATTTTATTGTGCAATACAGCACATAAATAGAAGAGGACACAAACTTAAATATATAGCCGTGAGCAACATGCCACCCTTTTAGCTTGAGTTTCTCTATCCAGTCATGTGGATGTTGGACACAATTATGTCTAAGATCCTCCCAGCTCTGGGACTTCTTGAATCACCACTACTGTCAGTTTTGGTTTACTGCTAATTCTCTCAATGACCTGGGGAAATAGTCTAACCTGTTTTCTCATTTGTAATTGGGCATACAAACAGTTACCCACCCTGCCTCACAGCACTGATTCAGGTGACTCCAAAAAGATTTAAAATATTTTTGGGAGGTATAATAAGCTATCAAGCAATCCAAAAAATTTTGGCGGAGAAAGCCAGCCAGAAGACAGATACCTTACAAGGGTGGATGCCAAGTACAGGGCTAGCCCTGGGCTGTGAGGAAGAGAAGTGGCTCTGGGGGTCTCAGAGGCTTTGCCTCTGAAGGTGAGGGAAGATTTTCCCTCTACTCTCTGAGGGTTTCATATATATATGTATATATGTATACACACACACACACACACACACACACATACTGCCGAAAAATGAACAAGTCCCAAAAGATGCGCAGTTGCACCTGGGGTCCAGGCTGGGAAACTGGTCATACAGGAGGAGAATGGACATCTGCATATATATATATATATATATTTTTTTTTTTTTTTTAGATGGAGTCTTTCACTGTTGGCCAGGCTGGAGTGCAGTGGTGCGATCTTGGCCCACTGCAACCTCTGCCTCCCAGGTACAAGTGATTCTTGTGCCTCAGGCTTCAGAGTGAGATTACAGGTACCCACCATGCCTGGCTAATTTTTGCATTTTTAGCAGAGGCAAGGTTTCCTCAGGTTGGCCAGGTTGATCTGGAGCTCCTGACCTTAAATGATCTGCCCGTCTCGGCCTCCCAAAGTGCTGGGATTACAGGCGTGAGCCACCGTACCTGGCCTGACATCTGCATGTTTCTATTTGAGGAGAACTCCCTTCTACTTTTTTCTTTTATAAAGGTGTGAGCTTATCCTTACGAATGGAGGTACAGTATGTTTTGGGAAATAGTTATTATTATATTGAACTTACTGTGGTGTGTCCTGTCCCACATACCCTCCCCACTACATCATGAAATGGCCCAGCACCCCTATGCTTAGTGACCCACTAGCCTTCCCCAACTCATGCACTGCCATCACCTAGGGGCAGTGCACAATCAGAGCCTGTTGCCTCAGAAAGGCTCACCAGACACAGCAGAACTCTAGTAGGCTCTGCCAGCTCCTGACTGCATTCCCAGCCCTGGGACCCCAGCCTGGAGTGACCATCTCCCATAGCATATACCCACTTGCCAGATTCAGGACCCTCTAGTTTGGTTCTGTCATCTGGCCTAGGCCACTGTCTGCAGAACTCCCCAGATGTCCCCTTCTAAAGGCTGAAGATAGTTCTTCTGTGGGTTCCAAAGGCTTCATACACCTGCTGGTATCACCCTTCTGCTCCCCCTACCATTGCTGGGGATAAAGGCCCAGAAAGCCTGCTGAAGTCTCAGCACTTAAAGAACCTGACTTATGTTCCATTTCCACCCCCAAACACACAGACAGAACCTCAGGGTATGAAGAGCAGTTCCCAGCACACTCAATACCTTTCTACATCACCTCCAATGGCTGCACAGGGCTCACAGCATGGCTGTGTGAATCATCCACTGATAGACACTGTGGTTGGTCAGTTAGGTCATCATGAGGCCATCCACTCTCCCCAGCTGGTGGTCAGCAGCAGTCTTTCATCAGGGGATGGCAGGGGACAGGAGGAAGGACAGGAGTTCTGGGATGGGGGCTGCAAGGACGGCTGTTCAGTAGCCAAGGGTAGGAATGGCCCAGGGATGCATGGAGGAGGATCTGGGCGGTCGGCCTTCTGTGGGGGCAGTGGTGGGGGCTGCGGAGAGGAAGCCAGAAGGAGCAGGGCTTTTAGAGGCAGCTCTCCAGGGGATTTCTGAAACAGGAAGCCGCTGGGGTGACCCAGGCCCTTCTGAGTAATGAGCATTTTGCACGTCCTTGGAGGCTGTTGTCCTGAATCCCCTTGGGCCCAAAGTCACTAAAATGTGCCCATCTCTCATGCAGGACCCTAACACGGGTGATCATAGCCTAGTCTGGTTGTTTGACAATTGTTGCAGAATAAGTTGTGTAATTTGCAAAGCCAAGCATAAAACATAAATAATCACTGTTGTCTTTAACTTTCCTCTTAAGTATAGAGCATAAAACTTTGAGGAGGTTACTTTCAACTTCAAAAGAATTAGGAACTAGTGCCATGGGACAGCATTTCCCGAAGTATGTTTCAAGATATGCTAGTTCCTTGAGATGTTAATAGCTGGTGTCTAGGGAAAACGTTGTGTCCTCAAATACAGTTGAGAGAGGCTACATATCTTCTTTCCTCTTAGAGATACACAATACTGTATCTGTTCTCACTAAAGGCTACGAAGAAGTCCTGCAGTATTTCCTAGACGTATTTAATGGATCTTTTAAAAAAAAAAACACTTAAAATCTCTTGGAACTACTATTTTGCAGTAACCTGCCTCTCCATGTAAAACTTCAACTCCAACCAGTATTGAACTGCCAATATTTGAACTGAGTGTATTGTTCCAATTTGCTTTTTAGCCACTTAGTTAAATCATTTTATTCTAATGTAGCTGGGGCTACAACTGCATTGGAGTAAAAAGCACATTGCTTGCTGGGTCAGGGGGCACTTTAACTTTTTTTTTTTTGAGATGGAGTCACGCTCTGTCGCCCAGGCTGGAGTGCAGTGGCGCGATATTAGCCTCCCGGGTTCAAGCGATTCTCCTGCCTCAGCCTCCCGAGTAGTTGGGACTGCAGGCACCCGCCACCGTGCCCAGCTAATTTTTTGTATTTTTAGTAGCGACAGGGTTTCTCTGTGTTAGCCAGGATGGTCTCGATCTCCTGACCTCGTGATCAGCCCGCTTTGGCCTCCCAAAGTATTGGGATTACAGACATAAACCACCGTGCCCGGCCCACTTTAATGGAGAAAAATCAGTTTACTTCTTTCAACTTCAGTTTCCTTATTTGCCAAATTCCATGGGTTGTGAAATTTAAGAGGTAATTATGTGAGAGCCCCCAGCTGAATGCCTGATGCTAAAGAAATAACTAGTAGAGAATGAATATAGAGCTTTGGGAGTTGAAAGACAGGAGTCATGGAAAACCTGGACAATGGTAGTCCTTTTTCTTTTTCTCCTTTCCCTTTTCCTTTCCTTTCCTTTTTCCTTTCTCTCCTCTCTCCTTTCCTTTCTTTTCCTTTCCTCCTTTCTTTCTCTTTCTTTTTTGAGATGAGGTCTCACTATGTTACTCAGGCTGGTGTCAAACTTCTGGCCTCAAGCAATCCTCCCGCCTCAGCCTCTCAAAGTGTTGGGTTTACAGGCTTGAGCCACTGTGCCCAGTGAAGTCCTCTTTCTTTCTGTCTTTTTGTTGTTGTTGTTTGTTGTTGTGTGTGTTTTGTTTGTTTGTTTTTTTTTTTTTTTTACTCATCACTCTACTAATGAGGATGAAGTCCCATTTCAAGAATAAATATATAGATTCAAAATTGCAGTATTTCGGGGCAAGAACTAGAGGAATAGGAAAGAAAGGGATGGGTATTTGAGTTCCTTTTTTTTTTTTAAGTATCTATGAGGCTGGGCGTGACTCACACCTGTAATCCCAGCACTTTGGGAGGCCGAGGTGGGTGGTTCAGGAGGTCAGGAGCTCAAGACTAGCCTGGCCAAGGTGGTAAAATGCCATCTGTACTAAAAATACAAAAATTAGCCGGGTGCAGTGGCAGGTGCCTATAATCCCAGCTACTCGGGAGACTGAGGCAGGAGAATCACTTGAGCCCAGATAGCAGAGGTTGCAGTGAGCTGAGATCGTGCCACTGCACTCCAGCCTCAGCGACAGAGCAATACTCCATCTCAAAAAAAAAAAAAAAAAAAAAAAAAAAGGATCTATGAATGTAACAGTTAGCTTTTGCTGTAAAACAAATTACCCCAGAATTTAGTGCCTTAGTGCCTTAATACAACAATCATGCATTAGTTCATAATTCTGTGTGTTGACAAACTTGGGCTGGAGTCAGCTGGGTGGTTCTGCTGGTCTTGCCTGGATCCACTCACATGGATATAGTCAGCGGTTGGGTTGATGGGCTGGATGGCCTGAGATGGTTTCACTCACATATCAGGCAGTTGGTGGCTGTCAGCAAGGAGCCATGGCTCTACTTCATGTGGTCTCTCCAGCAGGCTAGCTCAAAAGTGTTCTCATGACAAGTCAAGGCATTTGATTCCTAGGCTTAGAACTCAAACCTCACTTCCATCACATTCTATTGATGAAAACAAGTCAGAAGTGCAGCATAGACTTACAAGGTGGAAAAATAGATTCTACCTCTTGATAGAAGCTGTAAGGAGTTCATGGTCATTTAAAATCTCCCAAATAGAGGTTACTCTTGTGTATTTGGTGGAATGGGAAGAAGTCCATGTGCAAACTCCCTTGTGAGTGGTTTCACAACTGCTTGAAGGAATGTCTTCTTCCCTGTGTTTCCTGTACTTGTTTCCTCTGCTTCTTGCCCTTCCTCTCTTTCATCCATTCTAATAAGGCTTTCACCCCGATGCTCTGTGGAAAGGGCTCTCATCAGGTCATTGTGACTCACATCTTGCAAAGCAAATGGATGATTTTCTGTGCTGCCCCTACTTGACCTCTCAGGACATAGTGGAAGCCTTGGCGCAGGTTGGAAGGGGAGTTCCCAGGACACGTAATCCTTTCCCACATCTCTTTCTCCTTCTCCAAGCATCCCTGTCCCCTCACTGGCCTTATTTTCCTTCTTCCTTACTGACTGTACCTTCTCTGTTTTCTTTGCTGCCTCTTTCATTCTCAATGTAGGAGGGCCCAGGGTCAGCCTTTGTCTCTCTTTTTTCTTCTTGCTTTACTTTCTCCCTAGATGACCTCATATAGGCCATAAATGGATCAAATGACTCTCAAATCTATATCATCCAACCCAAACCTCACCTCTGAGCCCCCCAGACAGCTGCACCTGGATTTTGAAAAGACATCTCAAAAAATAAAATAGGCAAATAAAGAAATTGAATTTTTTTACAAAGCATATGTGCTGCTGAAACAAGCACAAAAGTAATTCCAGTTGTGGCCTAACCTCCCTTGCCACTCTTCTTGATCTCTCTTGCCTTTGTAAATGACAGCAACATCTACCTAGTTGCTTGAGGCAAAAGAATTTGGGCTCATCCTTGGTTTCTCTTTTTCTCACACTCCACACCCACTGCATCAGTAAGCCCTGCTGGCTCTACCCGTAACGTATATCCCCAATGAAACTGCTTGCCACTATTTCCAGTGCTGTCCTCTTAGTCCAAGTCAAAACCTTCTTGCACTGGGACTGCTGCAATGGCCTCCTAACCAGTCTTCCTCCTCCCTTCCCTTCTGTAGGTTCCCCCAACTCCTGTCCATCCTCCATACAGGAGCCTGCCCAAGCACAAATCAGATTCTGTATCACCTTCCTGCTTAAAACCTACCAATGGCCCTCAGTGAAACTAGAAATAAATCTAAACCATTTTCTAAAGCCACAGGCTCAATGTCTCTGACCTTGCCTCCTTCCACTCTCCCAGGAGCCCATTGCATGAGCCACACAGATCTCTCCAAGGCCTTTCCTGTCTCCTGCCTTTGCACTTGCTGTTTCTTCCACTTAAAAGCTTTACTCTCAGATCTTTAGCAGGGATCCATATCTAAAATTATACTTTTCTGTTTTCCTTTATTTATTTATTTATTTTTTTTCAGGCACGGCCTTGCTGTTGCCCAGGCTGGAATGCAGTGTTGCAATCATGGCTCAATGAAGCCTCAAATTCCTGGGCTCAAGCAATCTTCCTGCCAGTGACTCCGGAGTAGATGGAACTGCAGGCATGCACCACTGTGCCCGGACGGTTTAAAACATTTGTTTTTGTAGAGACAGGGTCTCACTTTGTTGCCCAGGCTAGTCTCCAACTCCTGGCCTTAAGCCATTCTCCCACCTCAGCCTCTCAAAGTGCTGGGATTACCAGTGAGCCACTTTGAGGGCTGAAATGATACTTTTCATGTGTCTGTTTTCATGTGTTGCATGTTCCTACAATCCCCCACTCTCCAAGAGAATAGCACAGAAGCTCTTGTGTATCTTGTTTGCAGTTGTATCCTCAGAGCCTGGGCAGGACTTGACTCATAGGAGAAGCTCGTTGTGCATTTGCTGACTCATCTATTGACTGTGAGAATTACAGCTAAGATTGTTAGAGCTGGAAGAGAAACAGGCCAACTTCATTGTTTCACAGGTGGGGAAACAGAGGCACAGACAGAGTCCTTTGCCCAGTGGCATGAATACAGACATACTCAAGTCAGGTTGGTCATGCATAATTGTTAGCTTCTTTTTCACAAACTGTAATAGCCACTAAAGGCAAGGGTTAGTCATTTCCCCCTAAATCTCACTGCCAAGCTAACACAAAAACGGATCTCAGGATGGATTCTGCTGCCCATACAAATGTCTATAAAACAAACATTTATTAGCAAGTAGCCATAAAATTGGTTCATACAACCTCTTCTGTGAAACTCAAGAAGGCCCAGCTTTCTGTCCTTTTAGGAACTTTTCCACCTTGCAGGAAGGGTCTGCTGGAGGAAAATACAATGTTCTAAAGGCAAGATTCAGTTTGACCGATGGCTGCATTGGAATACTTCGGGACAGAAGCACTCTCAAGCCTTTAGCTCAGTATATTATCCATAAGTGAGGATTAGCAGCTTCCCAAGATTCTTTGACACTGTTTGAACAAGGAATGGGTGGTGCCAAAACTATTTTAGCCAATCTAAATATCTTGAATACTGTTAATTTCTCCAAAGGAGACTCATTTCTAATACCTGTTATGCTAATTAATAAGCACCGAATTTTACCGCATTCATTATGCTAATTAGAAAGGCCTTGGGGTAGACTGAGATATGGATATTTGCATGGGATACTGAGCGATTGTTCCAGACTCTGCACGCCTCTGAACTCCCAAGTTCATTGACTTGAAGTTGGTAACTTAAAATCAGACATGGTGGAAGTATTTACTTTATGGAAATTGGAATCCCCCACACCAGCCAGTTTTTAAATATTTACCAGTATATCAGTGGATAGCTGAGTAAGTGGCCTCTGGAATGTGGCTTTCTGGTAAGATGTTGGCTGACAACCTTACCCTCATGACTACCTCTGTACCAGTGATGCTTAATTCTGGCTGCACTTTAGAAATTACTTGGGGGAGGCCAGACACAATGGCTCATGTTTGTAATCCTAGCACTTCGGGAGGCTGAGGTGGGCTGATGATTTGAGGTCAGGAGTTCAAGACCAGCCTGACCAACATGGTGAAACTCCGTCTCTACTAAAATACAAAAATTAGCTGGGCGTGGTGGTGGGGGGGCTGCAATGTCAGCTACTTGGGAGGCTGAGGGAGAAGAATCACTTGAACTTGGATAGCAGAGGTTGCAGTGAGTCAAGATCATGCCACTGCACTCCAGCCTGGGTGACAGAGCGACACTGCCTCCCAAAAAAATAAAAATAAAAATAAGAAATTACCTGGGGAGTTTAAAAATAATGCTGATTACCAGCTTCCTGTTGGTGGGGATTTTGACTTGACTGCAGTGGGGCTTGAATATCAGGATACATTTAAAGCTCACCAGGTGCTTTTAATCTGCAGCTAGGGTTACATTCACACCTGTATGTCACACTAGGCCACACATTCTTACAGGTCTACAAAAAAGTAATGGCAAAACCAGGATTTGCACCAGGCCGACTGACCTCTAGGCCGGAGTTCCTGGCTAAAGAAGGAAAAGTGGGAAACAGATGGCCATTTCTTCTGAGGTCTCAGTGTTTGCAAATGTGTTTCAGGAGGAGCGCTAGTGCTTGGGGCCAGGGTCAGGGTTGCAGGTGGGGAGGCACAGTGAAGGAGCCCAGCAGCCGGGGAAAGGCTGTGCCAGCCCCAAAGAGCTCCAAGGCTCTTTGTAGGGATGGCTCACCTCAAGGGCTTAGGGAGAGCTGAGAGGGCTTGCTAAGAAGCTTGTGTGTCACCAGGGAATATTTGAAAGATGAGAGAAAATGCAGCTGGTTGGAGAGGCCAGAAGGGAAGAATAGAAGTCCAGGGGCAACTAGGAAGGAAACCCGATGGAGGAGGTGTGTGGCAGTTGGGACTGTAGCTTAAATACGGAGAGTGAAAGGGAACTAGGAGGCTAAACTAGCTTTCCAGGGTATGAAAAGGATTCCAAGCTTCTATGGGTGGGGAAGAGACTAGCACCTCAAATAATGGGTGTGAACTTAGCTCTGCAGGGCTGGATGGAGGCTCTAGCCCTCAAAGAGGAATAAAAAGTTAGTCTTCCTCCTCAAAGGACAGAAAGGACAACTTTTTTTTTTTCTTCTTTTGGGACAGAGTTTAGCTCTGTCATCCAGGCTGGAGTGCAGTGGCGCGATCTTGACTCTTTGCAACCTCTGCTATCCAGGTTCAAGTGATTCTCCTGCCTCAGCCTCCCGAGTAGCTGGGATTATAGGCACTCATCACCATGCCCGGCTAATTTTTGTATTTTTAGTAGAGCTGGGGTTTCACCACGATGGCCAGGCTGGTCTTGAGTTCCTGACCTCAAGTGATCCCCCCGCCTTGGCCTCTCGAAGTGTTGGGATGACAGGCATGAACCACTGTGCCCGGCCAAAGTGGACAACTTTTAACCCTATGGTAAGCTGTCTTCTTGGCTCTCAGGTAATCATTTGAGGGCAGCTTGCATTTGTCTCTGGTTCTCTTTCCACCTTTTTTTTTCTGTTGTTTTTTTTAAACCAGGATCTGTGTTTGTTGTCCAGGCTGGAGTGCTGTAGCACAATCATAGCTCACTGCAGCCCTTGATCTTTTGGGCTCCAGAAGCGATACCCCCACCTCAGTCTCCCAAGTAGCTGGGACTACAGGCACGAGTCACCATGCTTGGCTGATTTTTTTGATTTTCAGTGGAGACGAGGTTTGCTACGTTGCTCAGACTGGTCTGAAACTCCTGCACTCAAGCAAACCTCCCACCTTGGCCTCCCAAAGTGCTGGGATTACAGGCATGAGCCACTGTGCCTGGCCCTGGTTCTATTTCTCTACCCCACACAAACATCCTCCCAAGGTTTGCTGGTTTTGTACCAGGAAACTGGTTTCCTTTTACCCTTCCAGGGATGGCACTGCCTCCCTCCCACCCCCCACAACCTTGCTTTCTTCCTCCTAGGGCAGAGCCCTGGGGGCTAGAGCCAGCCTGGACTCAAGTCTCTGAGACTGTCCTTCTCTGTTGAGTTTGTGTATGCAGGAGCCCTGGGAACCCAGGACTGGGGACTTGTATAAGAGTGTCATTCCTGAAATCACCACCAGGGACCCCACCCAGCACTGCTTGAGCTTATGACCTCTGTGCCATGGATTTAATTACTGAAGGCCACAGCAGGGATTGTCTGGCTCCCAAGTCCCAGGCTGAGCTAGGCTTGGGGAGACAGGAAAGCAACAGTGAGTAAAACTGGGACCATCTAGCATGAGAGACAGGCTCACAGCCACCTCTGGTCCCAGGCTGAGAAAAGGCCAGGTGGGAGGAGGCTGGGTTAGTGGTTGACTATGTGCAAGAGAGGGAGCTGCCTCCCTCATCTGTAGTTTCTGTTTGTTTGTTTTTTGTTCTTTTGAGACATAGTCTCCCTTTGTCGCCCAGGCCGGAGTGCAGTGGCAGGATGTCGGTTCACTGTAACCTCCGCCTCCTGGGTTCAAGCGATTCTCCTGCTTCAGCCTCCTGAGTAACTGGGACTACAGGCACGTGCCACTCTGCCCGAAGTGCAGTGGCATGATCTCCGCTCACTGCAAGCTCCGCCCCCCGGGTTCACGCCATTCTCCCGCCTCAGCCTCCCGAGTAGCTGGGATTACAGGCGCCCGCCACTACGACCCGCTAATTTTTTGTATTTTTAGTAGAGACGGGGTTTCACCGTGTTAGCCAGGATGGTCTCGATCTCCTGACCTCACGATCCGCCCGCCTCGGCCTTCCAAAGTGCTGGGATTACAGGCGTGAGCCACCGCCCCCGGCCTCTGCCCGGCTAATTTTTTTGTATTTCTTAGTAGTGATGGGGTTTCACCATTTAGCCAGGCTAGTCTCGAACTCCTGACCTCAAGTGATCCGCACGCCTTGGCCTCCCAAAGTGTTGGTATTACAGGCCTGAACCACCGTGCCCGGGCTTGTTTTTGTTTTTGTTTTGGAGAGAGGGTCTCACTCTGTCTCCCAGGCTGGAGTGCAGTGGCACAATCACGGCTCACTGCAGCCTTGACTTCCCCAACTCAAGCCATCCTCCTGCCTCAGTCTCTCAAGTAGCTGGGACAACAGGCGCACCACCGTGTCTGGCTTTTTATTTATTTTTTAATTATAGAGTCGGGGCTTTGCCATGTTGCCCAGGCTGGTCTTGAACTCCTGGGGCTCAAGCCATTCGCCCGCCTCAGCCTCCTCAAATGCTGGGATTACAGGCGTGAGCCACCGCGCCAGGCCTTCAACCTAATTTGAAGATGGGGTTTCCCGGGAGGAACCCTTCCCAAGGCTGGGTTATCACCTGGCAAAAGAAAGGGACTTCCGAGGTCGTTTGGTGAAGGCCTTCAGCAGATCTGTTTCACGAGCAAACCCCAGACTCCAGCTCCATGGGGGCCTATTGGCCCCACCCTGGTCTACCACACATTCCAAGATGCCGTACTCCGCCTCCCTGAGGCCGAGCAACTCCACTTCCTTATTCCATTCACGTTTGGCACACTCATTTGCACTTTCAACACCTGGGCGATTAATTCCTGCCCTTTTCCCATAGTTTTCCCTCTTGACAACAGAGGAAAGTTCGCATTTCTAAGTACCCCGATTAGGCACGCTCGCTGTCTCCCTAGAGCACCTCTGGGTCACACTCTCCCACGCCCCCTTGCATTAGCACAGGCGTTGCCAGAGTTGCACTCGAGCTATTTGCAAGACCGTCTCCCGGTCCCATCCCTTCTTGGTCCCCTCTAGGGCCCAGGGCAGCAGCTCCGCCCCTGGCCCGCCCCCTCCCAGAGGCTGGGCCGCCGCGGCCTCCCATTGGCCGCCAGGGCTGGCAGGCTTCCCGGCTGGGGCTGTGATTGCCGCGCGCCAGTGTCAGTCCCGGAGAGAACGCCGGTGGCGGGGCTCGTAGCCGGGCAGCCGCAGGTGGGGCCTCGAGCTCTGGCTGAGAGACCAAGCCGGAGAGCCCCGGAGCCCCCGTAACCCGCGCGGGGAGCGCCCAGAATGCCGCGCGGGGACTCGGAGCAGGTGCGCTACTGCGCGCGCTTCTCTTACCTCTGGCTCAAGTTTTCACTTATCATCTACTCCACCGTGTTTTGGGTGAGTGACCCCAGTAGGGCCCGGGGATGGGGGGTGTGGACCACACTCCGACCGCCGCCTCACTAACCCGGGGTTGGGTCCAGACTTAACCGCTCCAGGGAGTGCGCAGGGGAGCGCGCGCGAACTCCTTGTCTTTCTACCCGGGAATCAGAAAATTCTGGCGGCCAGAGCTCAGCCTGAATTTTCAGCCGCCCTTTCGGGAGTGTTAGAGCTGGTTGCCGACCGGCCGAGTGCCACCTGGCTCACCTGTGTGCACCCGGTGGGCGGTTTGCCCGCTGTGCGTCCGCTGGCCGACTGGCTAGGATGAGGTGACCGCGCTGGCCGCACCCACCACGCCTACCCGGTAGGACTGACTTTGCCTCTCCATCGGCCTGTGGAGCTTAAGTAGTTAGGCTTTGCAGTCGGGGTTGGGAGACCTGGATTCCGGGTCTGGTCCCTGCTAGTTACTTGCAGATGCCCCTGAGCAAGAAAGACGCTTCCCCGCTGCGTCTTGGTTTCCTCTTTGGTGGATGCGCGTGCCTCCTGCGTGGCGAGGAGGATTCCATCAGACGACGTCTCCTGCACTCCTAGGTGCTCAGTTTCCGCTGTCGCTGGGCTTCACCTCCTCCTCTGCCTTGTTAGGGGACAGGATGGTAGGGGTTAGACATGAACCAAGCTTTGAATTCCGTCGCTCCCAGTGGTCTTTTATTTTAATTTTAATTTTTATTTAAAACATTGCTAATCTCTGTATTGTTCCAATTTTAGTTTGTGCGTTTCTGAAATGAGCACTTGCTGAGTGATCTTGGGGAGGTTACTTAATCCTTCTCGGCCATGGTTTCCTCATCTGTAAATGGACACAGTAATTATTTTCAACTTGTAGGATGCTCGCGGAGATTAAATGAAATAGGCCGGGTACGGTGCCTAGCGAAGAGCTCAAGAAGTGTGAGACATGATTACTATCATGCGCAGGGAATCTGGACACCTGTGGTGTAAGCTGCCCCAAAATACTGGGTTTCTGTAAGGGTGTCTCAGATTAGGCTGGGCCCTGGTCTAGAGATGAAGATATCTTCCTACAGGCCAGCTCTGCCCCGTCACTCCGGGATCACTCCCTGCCTCCAGTACGCCAGGAGAGCAGACTTGGCCAGGGACCAGTTATGGGGTGGTTACTGACACCCCATTCCCACCAAACACACACACTCTCCGCTGTTGTCCTCCTTAACCCCTTGCTGGGTCTCTTCTGCTAGCAGGAGCTGCTGGATTTGCCATCAGGACTAGTTTTACCTGTGACCCCTTTGTGGGTGGGGCCTTGCCTAGTAATCAGAGATCCAGATTCAGCTCTGTTACTGACTTATGGATATCTTAGGCAAGTCACTTCCCTGTTTTGGGCCTCAGAACTGTTCGTTGACTTTTCCATCTATAAAACTAGTCTGAGACCAGTTTCCAATCCAATTTTCTGACTCCAGGTAATGTGGAAGAGAGATGAGCAGTATGTTTGGGGCGGGAGGGTGGAGCAAGGACCTGTTGGTGGAAGCTCCAGGGAGACAGACGGTCATATGTGGGATGGGAGTGCGGGTGATTTGAGCTAGAAATCAGCGGTTGCATCAGAATCTATAGATTCTTGTGCCCTGGCATAGGTATTTATTTAAATTTACTTAAGCTTAATTCTAGTAAATTACTTACCAGAATTAAGGTAATTCTAGTGTGCAGTCAGTATTGAAAACTGCTGCCCTAGGTGGTCTCATAGGTCCTTTACGTCCCTAGGATTTCTGTGCCTGCCCCTTGTCTGGCCTGTGAGCCCTTCTCTCTGTAGATCAGAATTGAAAGAGGAGAGCCCAGGGTTGATGGGTAGGGAGGTAGGAAGATGGGAGTTGTATTTCGGGCTTCACCCTTTCCCCAGATGTATAATTACTAACCAGTCTCTCTACCTCCTCACACTTCCATTTTCTCATCTGTAAAATGAATAAGTGAATCTCTGCCCTGCACCTCACTGAATTATTTTAGGATTAGCAATATGGGGAAAGAGTGACATATGAGCAAAACAAGTGCAGTACAAACATACATCATGCAGTTAAAACGGAACTCTAATTTTTTTTTTTTTTTTGAGATGGAGTCTCGCTCTGTCGCCCAGGCTGGAGTGCAGTGGTGCAGTCTTGCCTCACTGCAAGCTCCGCCTCTTCCCGGGTTGACGCCTTCTCCTGCCTCAGCTTCCTGAGTAACTGGGACCACAGGCGCTCGCCACCCGCGTCCGGCTGATTTTTTTTGTATTTTTTAGTTGAGATGGGCTTTCACCGTGTTAGCCAGGATGGTCTCGATCTCCTGACCTCGTGATCTGCCCGCCTTGGCCTCCCAAAGTGCTGGGATTACAGGTGTGAGCCACCGCGCCCGGCCCCCGAACTCTAATTTTTAAGGCTTTGCTCTGTCGCTGTCCTTTGCAGCTCCCAGAGAAGCCCACTCAATGACCCTTGCCTTGCTTCTCTTGGGCAGGGCGGTTCTCAGAACTTGGACTCCCTCCTCTGCCGACTGAGATTGCCTTACTAATCCTTAACTCCCATCTGGAGAAGTATTTCTGTTTAAAATCTCCACACCCATGCCAAGAACTCAGCCACCTGCCAGCTCTGCCAGGGCAGCTCCAGGTGCCAGAGTTTGACTGCAGGGCAGGGCCCAGTGTGAGTTAAGTAATTTGTCCTGGACCAGGTTTACTGTTATTTGGAAACCATTTACAGGAAAGCCCATTATCTCTGGGTCCATCTCTGGGGTTGAGGGAAGGGTTACTTGCTTTATAAGTACAAAGTGCTAACAATTTGCATCTGTTTTTAGGTCTAGAGGGTTCATAAGTTTTATGACAGGCTTGTACCTTCTGTAAGACTTTTTGCTTACTTTAAAAATTACTACTGGGGCTGGGCCCAGTGGCTCACACTTGTAATCTCAGCATTTTGGGAGACTGAGGTGGGAGGATCACCTGAGGTCCGGAGTTTGAGACCAGCCTGGCCAACATGGTGAAACCCCATCTCTACTAAAAATACAAAAATTAGCCAGACGTCGTGGCGTGTGCGTGTAATCCCAGTTACTCGGGAGGCTGAAGCATGAGAATTGCTTGAACCCAGGAGGCGGAGGTTGCAGTGAGCTGACATCGTGCCACAGCACTGCAGTTGGAAGACAGAGCAAGACTCGGTCTAAAAATAAAAAAAAATTACTATTGGCTAGGTGTTGTGGCTGATGCCTGTAATCCTAGCACTTTGGAAGGCCAAGATGGGCAGATTGCTTGAGCCTGGGAGTTCGAGACCAGCCTGGGTAACATGGTGAAACCCTGTCTCTACTAAAAATAAAAAAATTACCTGGGCGTGGTGGCATGCACCTGTAGTCACAGCTACTTGGGAGGCTGAGGTGGGAGGATCACCTGAGCTCAGGAGATGGAAGTTGAAATGACTTGAGATTATGCCACTGCACTCCAGCCTGCATGAGACTCTTGCAAAAAAATAAAAAATAAAAAATAAATTACTATTGATGGAAATGCATGGTTTCCATCATGATGGCTTGGTACAAAATTTAGAAGTAGAAAAGGGTAAGACTGGGCGAGGTGTAATCCCAGCACTTTGGGAGGCCGAGGCAGGTGGATCATGAGGTTGAGAGATTGAGAACATCCTGGCCAACATGGCAGAACCCCATCTTTACTAAAAATACAAAAATTAGCTGGTGTGATGGTGCGTGCCTGTAGTTTCAGTTACAGCTAGAGGCTGAGGCGGAGAATCACTTGAACCCGGGAGGTGGAGGTTACAGTGAGCCTATATAGCGCCACTACACTCCAGCCTGGCAACAGAGTGAGACTCCGTCTCAAAAAAAAAAAAAAAAAAAAAGAAAAGGTAGTGGTTAGTGAAAAGCCTCCCCTCCTACTCCTCTCTCCTGGCCTGCCCAGTCCAGAGGGGGCCTTTGTTATCAGTTTCCTGTCACTCTTTTCTGAGCTATCCTAGTCAAAGGATGTCCTAGGCCAAACATATGTATATTTAAAATAAGGTAGCACACTATGCACAAAACTATGTACCACTAGAGTGGAATCTATGCCACATTTATTTAATAGTCCCCAGCTGGGGAACTCTTAGGTTGTTTCCAATGTTCATTCGTTCTTTCTCCTTCCTTCCTTCCTTCCTTCCTTCCTTCCTTCCTTCCTTCCTTCCTTCCTTCCTTCCTTCCTTCCTTCCTTCTCTCTCTCTCTTTTTTTTTTTTTTTTTAACTGAGAACAGTGACACAGTGAGTATCTCTGAATGTGTCGTTTTGCATGGGTGTATATGTCTGCGGAGTAATTTCTAGGCGTGGGGTTGTTGAGTTAAGGGGTATGTGAATATATGTTATACATGCAGACACACGCCTGTCATCAGTGTATATAGCTTAATAAGTTTTCACAAAGTGAACACACCTGTACAGTGAGCCACCAGGTCAACCAGCAGAATGGACAGCGGAAGCCAGATACCCCTCAAGCTCTCTTCTAGGCACTATCTTTTACCTTTGGGGGTGGTCACCACTGGATTATCTAGCAGTATAGAATAGCTTTGCCTGTTTTTGTATGTGCATTTAACATTTTGATGTTATTAAATTGTCCTATATAGAGGTGATACCAATTGTAATATTATTTACTTAATATGCTTATTTAAATTTACTTTTTTTTTTTTTGAGACAGAACCTCACTCTTTCACCTAGACTGGAGTACAGTGGTGTGATCTTGGCTCACTGCAGCCTCTGCCTTCCGGGCTCAAGCGATTCTGCTGCTTCAGCCTCCCGAGTAGCTGGGCCTACAGGTACCTGCTAACACGCTGGGCTAATTTTTGTATTTTTGATAGAGACGGGGTCCCACCATGTTGACCAGACTGTCTCAAACTCCTGACCTCAAATGATCCACCAGCCTGGGCCTCCCAAAGTGTTGGGATTACAGGCGTGAGCCACTGCGTCCAGCCTAAACTTACTTTTTAAACTTAAATTTCTTTTTCTTTTTTCCCTTTTTAAAATTATATATTTTTTTATTTTCCAGGCACATAGATTCAAGTTGCCCTGAATATACACGCCTTTAAATTTATTTTTAAAAGAAGGTTTTATATTAGTATTATGAATGAGAAACCAAGACCCCTCATCATAAATAGCAGGTAAAGTTTTAAAGTAAATATAGTACAGGGAAAACAAAACAATGATACTAAATCCTAGCTAGATGTCGTGGGTGCTGAAGGCTGTGACCCTGATGCCCATCCTCTCTGTTCAAAAGGTAGGTTGGCAAGTCCTTGATGCAATCGGAGGGGTTGAAAGGGCATTGAACGAGGAAAGCTCATTCTGTAAGTCCCCATGAATATGCCCCTAAACCACTAATGGTTATCTGTCCCACACCCAGGGCCCTCTTGTTTTCAGCAGGGAACTTTGGGGCTGCGAAAGGGTGTGTTTGAGGCTCACTTGGCAGAGCTGGCATATACCCCAGGTCTCCGCATCCTCAGGCCAGTGCTCCTTTGCCCTTCCAGTAAGTCATGGAGATGTCTGCGGGAGAAATGAGCTCACACAGAGGCACTTAGAGCCTCCTCTTCCCACCATACAGGGTGAATCATTCTGACACATGCACCCTCAGCCTGTTGGGGACACACCTCTAATTTTAGCACTGCCCACGGGGTATCTTAGAGATCCGCTTACAGGACTGCTTTCCTTGCTGGACTGTGGGCTCCCAGAGGTCAGGATTGTCGCTCATCCATATCCTCCTCTGAATGCTGGCCCTGGGGCCTGCACACACAGTAGGTGCTCAGGAGAGGCTTGTTGCATGACGGTGATTGAGTCCCACTTGCACCTACAAGGCGGGATCCAACGTGGGGCAGAGGCCTGGCTGGGGGTGTAACCCGCAGTGGTCAGGTCTGCTGAGGCCTTGACTTTGCAAAGTGGGCAGGGCTGATCATGGTGCTATGGGCTCCCCTCAGAGCACCAAGCCTATTTCCTTGATAACAGGGTAGGACTTTCAAGTGGGTAGAGGTGTCATGGCTGGGGAGTGTTGACTAATCAGGAAGAAAAGGACTTGGTGGGAGTTGGGGGCAAGTAGGGAGGAGCTGAGGGTGGATAGGTCATGGAGGCAGTGAACGCCAGAGGCAATAGAAACTCTTTCTGGGCCTTCTCCAAGGATGAACCTACTTATCAGAGCTTGGCCTGTGATTTCTTACATTTCTTATAGTTTAACGGTTAAGAGTGTGGATTCTGTACCCTGTTGCCTGGGTTCAAATCCCAGCTCTGAGACTTAAAGTTTAAGTGGCCTAGGCATAACATCCATGCACCTCTCTAAATGGATATTATGTACCTACCTGAGTTGCTGAGAAGATTAAATGGATTAATACATCTGAAGAGCTTAGAGCGGTGCCTGGCACATGACGAACACACCATCAACTACTCACGGATTAGCCGTTCTTTTCCTGCCTTCCTCTCTGGCCTTGCTGCTCAAGAGCCATAGACTAAGAATGAGAAGGGCTGTTAAAGACACCTCTAGTGCAGCCTTTTAAATTTACAGAGGAGAAATCAGAGGCCTGAAGAGAAGTGAGTTGCTTAAAAGCCCACGGCAAGTTAGTGACAGGCCAAGACCAGACCCAGGTTGCCTGACTCCAGTTTCTTCCTCGGGCCCTCATGACCTTTCCAGGCACCATGTATGTTCCTCCCTGTTGTCAGGGTGATGGTGGAAGATAACCTTTCTGAAAAAGGCCACGTCCCTGGCCTCCCAGTGAAGCGCTAGGTGAAGCCAGGCCGAAAAGAAAGCACTTCTCTGGAGACAGTTTCCAGGAGATTTTTGTTTGTTTGTTTGTTTTTGAGACGGAGTCTCGCTCTGTCGCCCAGGCTGGAGTGCAGCAGGACAAGATTTTTACTTTCGAGAAGAGCTTTATTGTTTTTGTGAAAATAATACATGTGCATAGCTTAAAAAATTAAGCCATTCAGGAAAGTACAATGAAAACAACAAAAGTCCCCTCTGATTCTACCACTGGGATTCAACCACTGTTATGTGTCGGTAAACATCCATCTGGACATCTTGTACATATATGTAGACATTTTATTTCTTTAATCATTTTTCTTATTGTGTTTGATTTGTCGAGCAAAGTTCATTTTCTGGCTCTAGATAAGCAATCCAAATAGTGAAACTCAAATAGTGAAGCTGAAAGTGGAGCAACCTTCATATTGGAGAAGTGGCCAGCCGTGCCTAATGGGCCGTCAGAGATGATCTCACAGCATCAGACTGGGCTCAGGCCTCGGGCACAGAGAGGTCCTCCCCTCCCCCAGTCTGGCCACAGAGCCTTTAATATCCAGAGAATCAGGCCTGCAGCCCTGCCAGGGGTGTGGAGAGCCTTCCAACACCTTCATTTTATAGATGAGCAAACTAAGGCCCTGAGAAATGTCCTTCGCTCTTAGCCTCGACTTTGTACATGGTCTCCTTCCCCACTTTAGTAGGGGAATTGCTTTGTGTCATAGGACTGGACCTTGCTGCCTTTGGGTTGGTTCCTGGAGAAGCAGGAATAACCACCTGCCCTCCTGCCCGGAGCCCTTTCTTCCCAGGTGATTCACAATGCCACCGTGGGGTGGGGCTCACGGTCAACCTGATAAGGGACTGATAATGAAATTTCTGTACCAACTGGCTCCCCACAGGGGAAAGATGTTTTCTGGGTAAGTCTAGTCAGAAAACTTTGCGGGAGTAAAAAACAAAACAGACAAACAAACAAACAAAACAAACAAAAAAACAAGCTTTCCCAGAGAGAACTTTTAGATGCGAATGAGTTTGACTCGACTTCTTGTTGGAAGGCAGGAGCATTCAGTCTTAACCAGCCGTGCTCTCTGGTTGATTTGTTTGTTCATTAAGTCAACAAATAGTTATTTGATGCCTACTGAGTGCCAGGCGCTGTGATACTGTGATAGGTGTGGGAAACAACTATGAACAAGGCAGGCTTAGTCCAGGCCTTGGAAGACAGAGCAGTAAATAAGTATCACTTGGGATAGGTGCTAAGGAGAAAATTAGGAAGCAAGTGGGGAGGGATGGGCGTTTCTACTTTCGATGATGTGGTCAGGGAAAGCCTTTATGAGGAGCTGACATTTCAGCTGAAGCTCAAATAGAGAATAAAGACTTGTCCAGAGAATAAAGACTCTGGACAGCCATAAAGACTTGTCCAGGGCATCCAGGCAGAGAGAGCCATGAGTGCAGAGTCCCTGAGGCAGGTCGCAAGCATGGCTGCTGCAGATGAGGAAGCCCAGGAAGGGCCGCACTGTGGGTGGAGAGGGTGGCAGGGGCCTGGTTGTGTGAAAAGTTTGGGGTTCGAGTGACTGAGAAGCAGGGTTTCATTGTCAGGCCCTGTGGTCTTGCCATCTAGAGACCTAGATCAGGTGTTGGCTATTCTGTGTGACATTGGGTAAAGGACCAGCTCTCTGAGCCTCCAAGATGCCTCCTCTGTGGGTACCCCAGAGGGTGATGGGGAGGATCCTGTGAGATGAGAGGTACAAAAGCACAGGGTCTACTCTAGGGACCCCCGCCCACGGAGGGAGGGAGACTCTAGGGCCCCCCGCCCATGGAGGGAGGGAGAGTCACCTGGGAGCCTTGCATTGCCCAGGGGTAGCTGGGGAGATGATGAGATGAGATGAGATGAGATGAGATGAGATGAGATGAGATAAGATGAGATGATGAGATGAGAACTTCTGGAATCCGTCTTGTCAGAGGAGGCTCCTTTGCCCCTAGGGGTACTCAGCCTGCCTAGAACAGATGGCTATGGAAGCAGCTCCTCCAGTCAGATGGTGTGACCCCTTGGGCGTGCATGTGGTCTTTTCTAGAGGCTGGGCCCCTCCCACCTCTTAGTTTCTTGGCTACCATGGCACACTGTCAGAGGCACTGGGCCACAACAGGCACGCAGGGCCAGGCAGGCTGTCTGACAAGTGTCCTGCAAGGCTCTGAGAGGTCCTAGCCCTCAGTCAGCATGAGTTGTTTAGCTCCAAGTTAGGCCCCTGAGCCGGTGGAGGTGAGGAAGAGACACCATAGACTTACGGTGTCACCTTCCCCAGCTAGAGGGTCGGCCTGTGAAGGAGATGGCAGCCATCTCTGCCTCTGGTGGTGTGCCGTGGTAACCCAGGAACTAAGGGGTGGGAAGGGCCCAGTCCCTGGAAAAGACCACATGCATGCCCAAAGGGTCAGACCAACTGGCTGGAGGAGCTGGTTCCATCAAGGGCCAGTCTGAGCTGGGCTGCGTGACTGTGGTGGCCTGACTGCCACATTTTGCTTCATCTCTTTGGATTCTCAGAGTGACCCTTGAGCTGGGCAGGACAGGGAGTCTTGTCGTGTTTTACAGAGGAGTCCTTGGGAGGTCTCTGAGGGCTTCACTGGGCAGGGAGGCCTCGCAGAGAGGAGTGGAGATGAGTCTTGGGAGAGGGAGGGCGGGCTACAGAATGTTTCTTGGGCCTGAGTGTTGAGGTCAGAAATGCCCTCTGGGAAGACCAGGTCTGGAGGCCAAGCAGAGCTGAGGAGGATGAGCACTTCTTGGTTGGCGGGTGAGGAGAATGTCCATGTGACAAGTCATGGAACACTCTCTGCGCCTTGGTTTTCTTGTCTGCTGGGAGGGGATAGCTGTTGTGCTGCCCACAGGGGTGAGGCTTGGATGAGGCAGTGCCCACAGAGCTCTGAGTGGGCATCTGGCTGGGTTCATGCAGATGCTGGGAGGAGACGCCATCTGCCGCGTGTCTCGCCACACTTTGCGTCATCTCTTTGCATTCTCAGAATGACCCCGTGTGCCTTGTCCCATTTTACAGAGGAGGAGACTGAGGCCTGAGCATGGAAGTAACTTGTGTGAGAACCATCATTTGCATCTGTTCCTGAGACAAGAACTGTTTCACTGTGGGAAAGGTGCCTGCTGGGTTTTAATTTTTTCCAAAAGGGACTTTCTCACCAAGACATTTTGCATCTGGGCCTGCAGGGAAGTAAATGTTTCCCTGGAGGGTGGAAGGAAAACAGCCTTGGCCCAGACGGGCTTGTTTTTCCCTCCTCAGAGCCCTCCCACTGCCTGGGAGAGCAGGAACTCTCGACTCCTGGGGCTGCTGGAAGTCCCTCTCAGGATGTTGCCTGTGACCTTATACGAGTGACACAGCACCCCCTACCCACCCAGGCTGTTTCCCATCTCCTACCAGAGGGTTGGCCGTGCCAGCCTCTCCAGCTGTGCTGGGTGCAGTGTGGGGAGGCTGTGGGTGCTTGGGGTCAGGGTGTTCATTTCTGGGCACTCACCGTGTGCCAGGTGCTGGGTGCAGGCATGGGCACACTGTGGCTGGTGGTGGGCTGAGGCCAGCCTCTGGCCCACCCTGTGGCAGATTGGGACCATCTCCTAGGTGCAGTAGGGTGGGGTGTCGGCTGCTGAGACTGCACAGGATTCTGAGACTAGGTCACTTTCCAGAGTCAAAAGACACTACCTTCTTGGCCAGTGGACCTCGACTTCATGGCTCAAGGCCTCCTACCCTGCGAGGATTTCACAAGGACACATGTTCACTCGCGCCCCGCCCCCCATCACCAGAGCTTCTGATTCAGTGGGTCTGGGCTAGGCCCAGCACCTGTAATTAAAAAAAAAATATATATATATATGTATATATATATAATTATAATGACAGGGTCTTGCTCTGTCACCCAGAGCAAGTGGTGCAATCATGACTCATAGCAGCCTTGACCTCCTGGGCTGAAGTGATCCTCCCACCTCAGCCTCCTGAGTAGGTACCACCACAGGCATGTGCCACCATACCTGGCTAATTTTAAAGTTTTGTGTTTTTTTTTGTAGAAACAGGGTCTCACCATGTTGCCCAGACTAGTCTTGAACTCCTGGTCTCAAGTGATCCACCTGCTTCCACCTCCCATAGTGCTGGGATTATGGGCATGAGCCAACGCACCCAGCTTTATCTGTAATATTTTTATTTATTTTTATTTTTTAATTTAATTTTATTTTTGAGACAGAGTCTCGCTCTGTTGCCCAGGCTGGAGTGCAGTGGCGCGATCTCGTCTCACTGCAAACTCTGCCTCCCAGGTTTACGCCATTCTCCTCCCTCAGCCTCCTGAGTAGCTTGGGACTACAGTCACCCGCCACCACAACCAGCTAATTTTTTGTATTTTTAGTATAAACGGGGTTTCACCGTGTTAGCCAGGATGATCTTGATCTTCTGACCTCGTGATCCGCCTGCCTTGGCCTCCCAAAGTGCTGGAATTACAGGCATGAGCCACCGCGCCTGGCCCTACCTATAATTTTTAAACTTCCCTGGGTGATTCTAATCTGCAGCTGGAGGCGAAACCACAGCTCAGGGTGGTATCTGTAAGGGAATTCTGATGGTACTGGCGATTTCCAGGACACCTTTCTCTGTAGGTGAATTCTGAGTGATTTGAGACCTTCTTCTGACCTCTCTTACAATCTGGACAGGTTCTCTGAGCTGGGGAAAGTTAGCAAACACAGTTGGGAGAGGCCCAGAAAGAAAGAGAACACGCTAGCCAGGGGGTTGGGAGAAGAGTAGGGGGAGTCAGTAGGGCCCCATGTGGGTGAGGAAGGGTTGGTGGAGGTATGTGGAGACCACCGGCCTGGGAATGTGGGGGGACTGTGAGAGCTGGCTTCTCCTGCAGGGAATCAGGATGTATGTTGTGGGAGGGAGAGGAGTCTGTGAGTTGTAGAATTTTGCTTTCCTTTTGGTTATCATCAAAACATTCTTTTATGTGCTCTAAAGACAAGGTTTCTGTGAGGTTACCTTTGTAACCGAATAAGTTTCTATAGAATCAGGCTTGAGTTTTATGAGTCAGGGATTCAGAAACTTGTGGGGTGGCCGGTGATAATTCTTCCTCCTTAAATGATATCTCGAGTTTGAGAAGTCTCGATGCAGGATTATCGTGTTGGAAAGCTGGCTGTGATCTCCAGGTCAGTGACCCCAGTTCTGGCCCCCATAGGAGAGGTGTGGCAGGCGGTGATCTATCCCCACTTCACAGATGGTGAAAGAGGGCCAGACAGGGGAGAGGACGTTGCTTGGGGTCATGGTGGTAAGCTAGGGGCCAGTTAGCAGAAGGATGAGGCCTTGATTTCTCACTCTGACGGGTGAGCTCTGTTGTGGGTTGAGTCGTGGCCTCATTAAAAAGGTATGTTCTTGGCTGGGTGCGGTGGCTCACACCTGTAATCCCAGCACTTTGGGAGGCTGAGGCGGGTGGATCACTTGAGGTCAGGAGTTAGAGCCCAGCCTGGCCAACATGGTGAAGCCCCGTCTCTATTAAAAATGCAAAAATTAGCCGGGCATAGTGACACATGCGTGTAATCCCTGTTACTTGGGAGGATGAGGCAGTATAATTGCTTGAACCTGGGAGGTAGAGGTTGCAGTGAGCCGAGATGGTGATACTGCACTCCAGCTGGGTATCAGAGCAAGACTCCGTCTCAAAAAAAAAAAAAGTATGAAGGTATGTATGTTTAGGTTCTAAAACCTGTGAATGTAACCTTATTTGGAAAAAAGGTTTTTGCAGATATAATTCAGTTCAAAATCTTGAAATGAAATCATCTTAGGTGACCTGAGTGTGCCCTAAATCCAGTGTCAAGTGTCTTTATAAGAGAAAGGCAGAGGGAGATTTGAGATGGACGGAAGAGGAGGCCATGGGCACACAGAGGGAACTGAGTACATGGCCTTCTGTGAGCAGACGGAGGCAGACAAGCCGAGCGACTCTGGGAGCCACTAAAAGCTGGCGGAGGCAAGAGGGCTTCTCCCCTAGAGCCTCTGGAGGAAGTATGGCTCAGTAGACACCTTGGCCTCTGGCCTCCTGAATGGTGAGAGATTAAACTTCTGTTTTAAGCCACCCCAATTGTGGTCATTTGTTCGGGCAGCCATAGGAAAATGCAAGCTGTTCTGCCTCAGCAGGTGGCCTTACTAGGGAGGGGCCCAATTGAGCAGGGCCCTGAGAACCACCTTCCTTCTGTGGGTTGTGCTCAAAACCAAGGGGGAAGGAGCAGGGCGAGAACAGGGGGGCTGGGGGAGGAGTGAGACTGTGGGTAGTGAGGTTTCTGGCCCCTCCTCAGGCCAGGGGGCCATGCCCTACAGCTGGTTTCTTAGGGCTTCCCCTTTGCAAGGAAAACCTGATGGAAAGAGGTTAAAACTGAGGAAGGTAGATGCGAGCTAGCTCTCGGGAAGGACTTGCCAGTTGTGAAAACAGTTAAATCAAAACTACTTGCCAAGCTGAGCTGTAAAACACGGGATTCCCTGACAGCTTCAGAACAGGAGCGTCACCCATTGTGTGGGGCAGTTAGGATGTGGCCTGGACTTCCAGTGGGTTGAACTTTGAGAGGCCATAGAGGGCATCTAGTGCTACCCCTTCCTTTCAGAGAGAAGGAAACCAAGCCCCAGGCTACCCAGCATGTGCCCCTGGTTCTAAAACTCTGCCAATGGGACAATCTCTAGTGTGCAGGGGGGACAATGGACACTACTCAGTGGTTTCGAACCAGGAGCTTCCTGTCCAGCCAGGGTGTGGGGACAGAGTGCTGACTTGTGACTTCTCACAGAGAAGAGAAGAATGTTCCCTGCAGGGTCAGAACCCAGGCTGAGGGAACCCTGTTCATGTCTCTGGCTTGGTTCTGACTCAGCCTCTGACCTGGGAGGGACCGGGTCACAGGAACAGATGAGCCAGCCCTGTCCCTGTCCCCTTGAGAAGCTGGCGCTCACTGAGTCCTAGCAGCATGCTCTGACAGCTGCAGACATTCTGTGATCTGGGTGGAGCAAGCAGGCCTGGCCAGAGGCTCCCAGGAGGCTGTGGCAGAGACACTTAGCTTCAGGGTGTTGGGCTCTGGGCTTCCCCCAGGGGTGGCAGTGGCCACTTGGCTTTCCAACCACTAGGCGGGTAGACTCATGTTGAGAGCAGAGACAAGATGAGGGCAGGAGTTGTTCAGGTACCCACAGATCCTGAGATGGAGTGGGGCCTACTTCTGGCCTGTTTGTTTCTACAGTATCTTCCTTCTCCACTGTGGTCTCCTGGTGCTGGCCTCACATGGAATGAAACTTGACTTTTTTTCAGCCAGGAATTCCCCCACACTCTGTCTAGCTGGGTTGTGCCTTCTGCATCCTCCTAGGTTGTCCTATATTGTCTTTAAAACTAACAGTTAACGAGCTCTTCCTGTGTGCCAGGCTCTGGGCTGAGCTGTTTTCTAGCCATTCTCTCATTTCATCCTCCAGCAGCCTAAGAGACAGCGCTGCTCTTGCCTCATTTGCACTTGGGAAGGAGATGCTCAGAGAGTTAGGTAACTCACTCGTGAGAACTGGAGGTGGGGTGTGAAGCCTCTCTCTCTCGGCAGACTTACCCGCTTCCTTCCTGGCCTAGATGTTTGTTCTTCTTTCTTGGGAGAACTTTTCTTAGAGAGATGGACTTTTTGGGGATGTGTTGTTTGTCCATTGGTTTGGTCATTTAGCCGCTCATCAAACATGTTCTAAGCATGAGGGTGTCTCTGATCCTCCCTGAGGCTCTGTGCTTCCAGAAGGCCATCCCGGTTAGATTTGTAACTTTACGTAGAAGTTACAAGACATTGCTAACACAGGGACTGGTGTCTCTGCTGGAGTAGCACCAGCTCCCCAGGGCAGGGGCCACAGGCTCTCCCAGGGAGGTGGGCTGGTTGCCACCTTGGGATGGAGGGAGCAAGCTGACCGGAAGTGGCACCAGATGCCAGGGCCCAGGTCCCATTGGCTCTCTGGAGCCGCAGGAAGGCAGAAGTGAGGCCAGCATCACTGTTCTTCAGAAACGCATCCTTAAATTTTTCTTTTTTTGGAGAGGATATGCCAAGGCGTGAGAAGTCTTGTTCCTGATGAGGGAGGGCGGCCTGTGGCTGACAGAGCACTGGCCTGGGACATGGGAGACCCGGGTCGCAGCTGCTGAGTGAGGGCTAATTTGCAGTGTGACCTGGTGGGAGTGCCAGCCTCTCTCTCAGCCTCAGATTCCCATCTGCAAAATCATGGGATTGGGCCAGATCAGCGTCCCCCCGCTGATTCCTGGTGGTGCACGAGATGATTGTAGGTGGGCCATGGGGGAACATTTAAACATTTTAATGTGCATGTGGGAAGTGTGATGTGTATTAAAAAAATAATGAGTACCTCAAACTTGTGATTGTGTAGGTCTTGATTAGTTTAGGTCAGGACCGTATTTACTTGAGTAAGAAAAGCCAGTGAGGTTTTATTAAAACATTGAGTTAATAATAATGCAAGTAGCTGGCCAACCTGACCACGTGGAGACGTGATAAGAGAATGGCTGGAGTTTGGGAGACACTGGGAGTTCTCAGTAGTTCCTTCCAGCTCTTTTCTGAGAATGTAGGCAGTGTGGCATCTCCTGATCAGGTGCAGACACTTAACACAGTCTGTGTACTGCTGACTGTTAAGGAAGTGGCTTCTTATTATGGTCCGGCATCTTACATTTACAAAGGAGTTTCGCCACCTCAGAGTCTCCTTCGCGTGACCATTATATTCCCATGTCACAGTGGAGAGGCAGTTGGTGCTCTGAGGGAGATGGTCTGTCCAGCATCACGCAGCTCGTAAGTGGTCCAGCGCCTCCAGCTGGCCTAGGCTTTTTGCTGGGTCGCATCAGCGCCAGCCCTCTGGGAGCCCGTTCCTGACATTTACCTCCTTTCCCAGCTGCCGCTTTCTGCACAGGGTTTCACAGTCATGTTGGCTTGTTGCATGCATCTTCTCTTGTCCTGATATTCTTAAAGCAGAGGAGAAAAGGATTTAAGATGACAAGCGACCCTCCCTCTCCCTTCCCCCAGGCCTCTTCCCCATGCAGTGAGGAGCATGTTCTAAAGCCCTCGGCACCCTGTTTCCTAATAGGTGCACTTGGATGTGTAATAGGCAGGTTCCCATTACAGCCTGTATTTAGCTCCAGGGTAGCAGTTAGTGAAACATCTGGTTTGGGCATTAATTCCAGGCCAGAACAGGCCACCAGACCCAGGCCTCTGGTGAGCTCACCCTTGCCTATGGCCACTGAGACTTTCCTGATGGCGTGGAATCTGGTCTGGAGTTTTAGGCAAAGGAAGACTCAAACCTGTAGTAAATAAACCTCTTCCTTTAGCCTGGTATGGTGGCATGTGCCTGCAGTCCCAGCTACTTGGGAGGCTGAGGCAGGAGGATCGCTTGAGCCCAAGAGGTTGAGGCTGCAGTGAGCTATGATCACACCACTGTACCCCAGCCTGGGCAACAGGGTAAGACCTTGTCTCCTCTAAACAAAACAAAATAAAACCACACACACACATGCACACACACACACACACAAAAACCTCTTCTTGGAAAACATAGAACTTGCTTGCTATAGACAAGGTAAAAGAATGTTCTTGGATATAGTTATAGCCACAACACCATTGTCATGCCTAAGAAAATACTAAGTTTATGCCAAAGCATACCTAATTGTCCCTAAAACATGTCTCATAGCGCATTAAAAAAAATCAGGACCCAGCATCACAGCTTATACATTGCTTTGGGTTTCTTTTTGATAAAAAATGGCCCAGTGCATCTGAAACTTGAGGGTGACCTCTGAGGCCCTGAATATTATAGGTTCTGGGGTCCTGGTGGGGACTGTCGTGTGTTACTTGCCTACATTGTCCCTGATCCAAGACCTACTGGGGCCAGGTGGTTCCTTTTGTTGCTTAGGGGAAATTCAGAAAGCCAATTAGGAAAGGCTTGCCTGGAAAACTGTCCCCACCCATGAGACTCCAGGCCCCACCCCCTCCCCCACGGTGTCATTAGTAGAGCTGATCGGTGTCTGGAAGCCAGACCCAAGGCTCCCTGAATTTCCACCCTTAATCACCAGGTGCAAACACTGGGCCCCGTGCCGGGCACTGGGGAAAGATGCTCTAAAGGACTGAAAGACCCCCAGCTGGCTGTCCACAGCCTGGCTGGGGAGACTCAGTGTGCCCTGGTGTGGCCGGGTCATGGCTCTTGGAAAGTTAGTGCACTGATGTGTGGGGCAGCGGCTCTTTGTTCCTTGGTTCTGATGCTTGGGATAGGCTGGGGTAGGGCCGAGAGAGCCCCCTTCTCTCATACCAGATGGGGAGCATTATCAGGCGGCTGGAGTATCCCCTAATCAATACTTCCTGTATCAAGCTGCTATAGGGGAAATGGACTTTTTTTTTTTTTAAGTTAAACCCACAGAAAAATGGATGGAAGAATTCAAAGAACATCTGCCCACCTCTGAGTTATCAGTTGTGAACATCTTGTCTTAACAGCTCTCTCTAAATACACCACTTCTTTTTTTGCCAACCTAGCTACAAAGAGACTGCAATCGTTGTGACCCCACTCCTCTAAATACCCCCGCATTCGGCTTCCCAGAAAGGGCATTCTTCCTCACACCACTGCTATCCATCTGATTAAAAAAAAAAATCACCATGAAATCAGACTTTTCAGTCCTACATACAGGCCACATTTCTTATGACATTCCTGTGTTGTAAGAAATATGTTTGTTCTTTGTCCCCAGTTCCTGCTGAGAGCTCTTAAAACCCTTGGAATTTCCTGATAAGAATGCCTTTCGTTATTAATAGTGAGCCCATTTCATCACACCTGAGTTTACGCTGACGAAACGACTTAGGGTAAGGCCCTAGACGGCCTTAGGATGGGGCGAATCACCAGAAACACCAAATAATTAGAGGGTTGGACAGTTCAACCTCTCCCATAGGCTGGACAGAAAGGGTGTGGGTGGTGGGGGATGGGGGCTGGAGATTGAGCTCTATGTAAAACTTTCTTTTTTTCCAACTCTCAACCAGTAGAAGAGAAAAACTCTTGAACAATGAGATTAGATGAGCTTCTGAGTTTGGGAACTCACTGAGGTGTTGAGGGGTGAGCGTGGGCCCAGAGTGGGCCAGGGAGCTCCCTGCCCACCTTGCCCAGTGCATCTCCTCCTTCTGGCTGTTCCTGAGTTGTATTCTTTGTAATAAACTGGTTAATACAAGTAACCCTGAGTTCTGTGAGCCATTCGTGCAAATTATCAAACTTGGGGAAGGGGTTGTGGGAACCCCTGACTTACAGCCAGACTTTGAGTCCTGGACTTGTGATTGGCATCTGAAGGTCAGGCAATCTTGTAGACTTTTTTTTTGTGTCGGAGTCTCACTCTGTCGCCCAGGGTGGCCGGAGTGCAGTGGCTTGATCTTGTCTCACTTCAACCTCTACCTCCCAGGCTCAAGCAATCCTTCCACCTTAGCCTCCCAAGTATTAGGTCGGTGCAAAAGTAATTGCAGTTTTTGCCATTTCTTTTAATAATACTATATTTTTTTTAATAGCTGGGACTACAGGTGCACGCCACCATGTCCAGCTAATTTTTGTATTTTTTTTTGTAGAGATGAGGTTTCGCCATGCTGCCTAGGCTGGTCTCAAACTCCTGAGCTCAAGCAGTCTATCCACCTTGGCCTCCCAGAGTGCTAGGATTGCAGTCATGAGCCACCATGCCCAGCCTAATCTCGTGGGCTTGAGCACGTTAACCTGTGGGATCTGATGCTAACTCCAGGTAAATGGTGTCAGAGTTGAATTACATTGTTTGACACCCAGCTGGTCTCTCAAGAGAATCAGAGAACTGGCTGATGGTGTTGGAAAGCACCTCATTCCCCAAATGTCCTTTGTGGCTGATATTTTACCCAATCCAGGATCCACCCAAGGTTTGTACATTACTTCTGGCTCTATGTCTCTTTAATCTCCCCCAGCCTAGACTATCCTTGCTTCTTTTGAGTCCTTTGAAGCCTCCAGGCCACTTGATCTGTGGAATGTCTGGATTTGCTTCAGAGCTTCACAGCTTCCTCATGATTAGGTTCATGCCACACATTTCCTGCAGGAGCATTTCACAGGGGGTGCAGTGGGAAGTACGGAATATCCCATTAGGGGGTGTGTGCTATCTGGCCACACCATGGTTGGCCATCCTGAACTTGACCAGCCCTCTCCATTGCAATGGCACCTTTTCCCATCATGATGAACACATAGGCTGATGTGAAACACTCTGGTGAAAGAACTTTTAAAAGTTAATCTGAATATGAGACTCCCCTGCTTAAATTATTTCAATTATTTCCCTATTCCAGCCTGAAAATACACTGCCTGCTTCTGGACACCCTTCACATGCCCACTGTGGTCCAGGCCACTGTCACCTCACATTGGTCACCACAGTAGCTCCCTGACTGGCCCATCCCACCTCCATCTCCTAGTCTCTTGGCAACTCATTTAAAGATCACAGCCAGGCGTGGTGGCAAGCACTACTTGGGAGGCTAAGGCGGGAGGATTGCTTGAGCCCAGGAGTTCGAGACCAGCCTGGGCAACATAGCAAGACCCCCGTCTCAATTATTTAAAATAAAATAAGATCACAGTTGCAACAGAGCACTTCTCTGCAAACTTTCAGTGCCTCCCACCCACTCAGAGCAAAAGTCAGTCTTCTCAGTGGCCTCAGAGTTCCTTCCTGATCAGCCCACTGCCTCATCTCCTAGATGCTCCCTCTCCAGCAGCCCCATCCCCCTTGCTGTTTCTTGAAAACACAGGCACATCCCAAGGCCACAGTGCCTGCTTGGATGCTCATTCACATATCCGTGTGGCTTGGTGCCTCCTCTGCTCCAAGTCTTTTCTCAAATGTCACCTTCCCTGGCCACACTGATGGCCACTTTCCCCAGCTTCCCTAGCCTTCTTCCCCGTTTTATCTTTCTTGGTAGCACTTATAACCATAGCATAGTAGATACTATTCTTACATATTTGCCTGTCCCCAAGTAGAATGTGAGCTCCACCAAAGCTGGGATTTTTGTGGTTTTCTTTCATTGCTCTCGTTGCACATCCAGTTCTTAAAATAGTAGCTCCCAAAGTGGGTCTAGGGACCTCTGGGTTCCACTGTCAGGTGCTCTTGCATCTAGAACCACTTTCATAGTAATACTAAGACTCTTATTGTCACTCTCTCGGGAGCATGTGATGGAGTGTCCCAGAGGCACCTGAACACTCAGTGTGGCAATGGAGCCGATGAGGAGCAGATCTGAGAATCCAGCTGCCTTCTCAGCAGCCAGACGTTAACATTTACAAACACGCAGAGCCCACGCCACTCTGCTCACTCAGTTTTTGTGTGTTTTTTTGGGGGAATTTTTTAAATAAAAAAATATACTATTTAACATATAAATCAATATTTCTTTCTTTTTTTCTCTGTCTCTCTCCCTCTCCCTTCTCTCCCTCCCCTCCCTTCTTTCCTCCCCTCCCCTCCCCTCCCCTCGCCTCCCCTCTTTTGACTCTAGTACCCAGGCTGGAGTGCAGTGTTGCAATCACAGCTCACTGCAGTCTTGACCTGAGCTCAGGCCATCCTCCCACCTCAGCCTCCCAAGTAGCTGGGATCACAGAGCCGTGCCACCACACCTGGCTAATTCTTCTTACTTTTTGTAGGGATGAGGTCTCCCTGTGTTGCCCAGGTTGGTCTTGAACTTCTGGACTGAAGTGAACCTTCCACCTCTGCGTCCCAAAGTACTGGGATTACAGGCGTGAGCCACTGCTCCGAGCTGTCTCTTGTTATTTCTAAATGAGATAATAAATATTTAAAATAAGTCCTAGTTTTAATTTATGGTAAATAATTAATGGATATCATCATAAACAAAAGCTCCAGATCTTCAAACATTTTTAAGAATGAAAAGGAGTTTTCAGGCCAAAAACTTTGAGACCCATTGGCTTCAAATAATGCCTGGTGTGCAACAACCACTCAGTCAATAGATGTCATTTGAATAAATGGACTTCTTGGCCTAACCCATGAGACCTGGCCTTGGTGCTGTGGCTTCTGTGAACCTCCCTGTCTGCCTCCCCTTCCCTTGTCCTCTGCCTGTCCTTGATTCCAGCTCTGCTGACCTGACCTGCTGTTCCTGTGGTACCTTCATGGGCATCTGGAACTCCTTATCCCTCTTGTCCACCTTAGGAATTCCTGCTTGTCCATTAAATGGACTCAGTTCAAACATGACCTCCTCTAGGAAGCCTTCCCTGATTTTGCCTTTCTCATTTAGTGTCTCCTTCTCTCCGGCGCCTTTGCACACTTGATCCCATCTACCCCAGGGTTTTGATGACTCCCACATGTGTTGATGTGCTGGTAGGTCTCTCACCAGACAGAGCTTCTTGAGGACAGGAACTCATCTGCTTATTCCCAATGTCTGCTACATAAGAGGTGCTTAATGTACGTGGAATCAGTGAGTGCTGCCTTGGAATTCAGAATAGGGACTCCTCCCTCCCTGGAATTAACCCTGGACCAAAGAGGGTCTGAAGGGGAAATGGTTTCTGGCTTCTGACTTGGGTTTTGAAATGTCAGCATTACAACAGCACTACATGGTTACTGGGGAAGAAGTAACATTTACTAAGTGCCTGCTGGGTGCCAGGAGCTTTCGTGTGGCATCTGGCTTCAGGACATTGTGGTTTATTTGGCCATTGTGAACAGGCTTGGGCCCTAACCACTTTCTGTCTGGCTTCCATGAGGAGAGTGTGGTCTGGTAACTAAGCCACCAAACTTCTGTGAACTTCTGGGACATCCTAATGCATTTGCATAGTATGTGCAGACTGTGAAGTTGTTGAGGGCAAAGTTGTATGTGTGTTGCTGGATCTTGCCACCATGTCCTGCATGCTGTCCATAAGAAATACCGGGAATTCTCAGTCCAAAGAGCATGGTTAATGCTGTCAGTATCACTACCAGCAAGGGCTTCCCATTGTTGGTTTTATAGATATTCAGAAGTGGAGAGATATCCCTGTAGCAGGGGTGATCCAAGAAGGCTTCCCAGGGGAGGAGGGCATTTTCTTGTTTTTAGACAGAATCTTGCTCTGTCACCCAGGCTGGAGTGCAGTGGCACAATCATGGCTTGCTACAGCCATGATCTCCTGGGCTCAAGTGATGGGAGGAGGGCTTTGAGCTGAGCTTGGAAGATGGGTATGAGCCCCTTTTGGCTTTATTATTTCCAGGAAACCATGTCCTTTCCGAGGCTGCCATAGGAGGCAGTGCTGGAGGTGTGTGCCTTCATCAAGGCTGGGGAGGGAAGGCATTGCTGTCTGCTTTAGGGTTTTACCCTTGCAGAAATGTGACATCCTTGGGCCGGGTGGGAGAGCAGAGGGCAGCCCGTGGGGGCGGAGTCAGAGCAGTGTGTGGGGCGAGAGGAGGAGACGGGCCACCCGCAGTCTGCTTATATGCCAGGATTCGAGGGGAGTTTCCATGGACTCCCGGAGCAGTGGAGCAACCCTGGGGGTTGTCATGCCAACTGGGAAACTGAGGCTCAGAAAAGGTAAGGGACTTCCCCAAGGTCACAAAGAGTTGGTAGCAGAGCTGGGATTGGAGCCTAGGGTGCCCATGTGACCAGCTGCCCAGTGCTCCTTTCCTTTCCCCTTTGTCCTCTTTGGAGACATGAGCCCTTGAACTGGGGCCCTATATCTTCATTAAGGCCCTGCGCATTCCAGACACTTGAGATCTGATTGCTGCCTCTGCCTTCTATCCATAGTTCAGGGGCAAAGGGTACAGTTCAGATGTGGGATTCCATGCAAAGGGGGAAAGAATAAACCAAGGGCCCCATATGTAAAAAGCAATTTGATGCATTTCTTTTTTATATAGAGAACTACATTTGACATTAAAAACAAGATCCATGAAATAATCAAAAGCTTTAGCACTGCCGAAGTTGTGTAGAGATAGTTTATATATGCCCGACTCAGCCAGGTGTCTCCTGGGAGCCAGCAGTTCTGACTGAGCCTCACATCCTGGGCTCCTACTGTTGGAGTTCCCTTCATCTCCGCCCACCTCCTCCCTGCACCTGCTCTCCCCACCGCCTGCTCCTTTTCAGATGGCTCTCCCTCATGGTGGCTTCTCGTCTCGGCAGCCCAGAGGGGTCAGGAGAGTGAGACCACAGGGCACTCCCAGACCCCTTCCCTGGAACTCCTGTTGCCCTCACGTCGGGCCCCATGAGGATAACTCTCAGGCAGTCTCTAGGGAAGACCTAGGCCAGTGGAGGAACAGGGGATGCATGGAGCAGTTCCCAGACAGGGTGGGCTCCGAAAGGCTGCCAGGACCTTGGACTGGAGGCTGTTGTATAGGGCAAAGGCCTCCTGTCATCTCTGTGAGCCCGTGTCTCCTTTCAAAGGGTCTGAGAGAAGGAAGACCTGGGCCATCTCACTCACTCCTGCTGGCGGCGGCCTACAGTCGTGAGTGGTGGAGGCTTAGCTGATTGGGTGCTGTGGGCTGCAGAGGGACACGGTCCTGGCCAGAAGGAGGAGGAGGGGTGACCAGCAATGCTTTGACACAGGAATATACCCGTGAGCAGTTACCCTGGGAGGAAGCAAGCCCCACCCCACCCCACCCCACCCAGCTCTTCATTCCTGGGCTCCCTAAGCCCATACTCAGACTTCCAGCCTCCATTCCCCATTCCTACCCCTCAGCTGGAGCTCCAACCCCAGACAGAGGATGCTGCCGGCAGTGGCCTGAGCTGGGGCTTCCTGTCTCACCACCAGGGCCAGACGTCCAGGGTGCATCCGGGAGCGCTGTCTTCTGCTCTGATTGACCTCTGGCTACTCAGTCAGCTGGGTCTGTGGAGGCCTGGCCAGAGGTCCACCCGGGGCTGAGATCTGTGAACAAAATCACCAGACACCATTTCCCATGTACGCTGGGGACACAGCCCTGGGAGGCAGGCTCTGACTCTCTTGGTTCAGACATATGGAAGGTGGGGAGAGAGAGACAGAGAGGTCTGGAGAGTGAGGGAGAAAGAAAAGCAAGGCGAGGAGGGTACTGGGTGGAGATGAAGTCGCTCTTGACTCTCCTTCCCATGGCTGTTTCTGTGGTTCTCCGATTAACCATGAGTCATTCTTATCCTTAAGCCTTGGAAGGCTCTGTTCCAGACTGGGATCATTGCAGAGTTCCTTCTTTGGGCTTACAGGCGTCTGAAGCCATAAACCATTTTTCAGATTTATTCTTCCAGCAGATATATTAGGCCAGTCCCTGTGTTCAGGGAGGGTCCAGTTGCATGAAGTCAAACTCCGTGCATCCTTCAGAGTCCTTCTCTGGTTTCCCCAGGAGGAAGTAATTGCTCTGCATCTTGTCTCAGAATGCCTTGGTCACTTATTTGTTCTACCGCTTCTACCTGCCTGTCCCCAAACTCTTCCCCAAAACAGCCCAAGGCATGCCACCCCCACTCCCACCCTGTACTTCATTCATTTGTGGTTGTCCTTGATGAGAAATTCCACTCTCTGCCCTGGCTGGATTGAATAACTGGGGTTTGCAAAACTCCCAGCATAGCTCCTTCACAGCCTGGAATGTGCTGTGTGCCTGTGGGAGTCTTACATCAAGTTTCTGCAACTATTGCCAACAGGAGGGTTAGCAAAACAGACTGATGTGCCCACTTTGCTTCCTGGAGAGGTTTGTTTTCCAAAGGCCATGTTTGTCACCTTTGAACTGATGAACCTAAGACTTTAGATGTCTTTCTCCAGCTCTGCTCAGACACCATGGAAAGCTTGAGGGAGGCAATGAGAACTGTTGTTAAAGAAGCCATAATTGTTTAAAGAAGACATAAAATAAGAAGGGATTATTATTTAATAATATTAATAAAGGGATAATTTACAAATAATAAATATTTATTTACTATTTATTCCATTTAGGAGCAGGAAGACCTGCTAGAGTAGAAATGCCATTTCTCCCCAAACGGATCTATAGATTCATTGTGGTTCCAATCAAAGTTCAGTTCAGTTGATTTTTTTCCTGAGACTTGAGAAGATGATTCTAAAATGTGTATGGAAGATTCGAGATCTAAGAATATCTAGGACACTTCTGAAGAAGACAGGAAGAAGAGACTTGGCCTACCAGATGGCATGATGTGTTGTAAAACTGAAGTTATTACAATAAGGAGGTTTGTTTAGAAACAGACAGAACAACCAATGGAGGAGATAGCCAGAAACAGCCCCAGGCTTATGGAAAACCTTAGAGTATGACAGTGGGGTCATAGCAGATCAGTGGGGACAGAAGGACTGGTTTGATCAATGGTGCTCTGACATTAACAAAAGTAACAAACAAAGTTGGGCATGGTGGTTCACACTTGTAATCCCAGCACTTTGGGAGGCTGAGATGGGAGGATCGCTTGAGCTCAGGAGATCGAGGCTGCAGTGAGCTATGATCACGCCACTGCACTCCAGCCCAGATGACAGAGTGAGACCCTGTCTCAAAGGGTCTCAAAAAAAAAAAAAAAAAGAGTAACAAAAGAGGCTGTGTCAGAGAATGTCAGGGACGAAGGATTACAATTAACTAGGTTCTCTGTACTTGATGTCCAGTTTTTATAAAGGAAGAAGTCCTATCCAGAGTCAAGGCAGGATTGACAGCAAAGTACTAGTGACAAAGACAAGTGAATGCGTCTTTGCTGGTGGCGGGAGGCAGCCTCTGCTGCTTTCTCAAGAGCTGGCTTTGATTTGGGGTTGTCGGGGAGCCCCGTTCCTCAAGCATAAGTAGGGCCAGGTCAGTGGGATAGAGGTTCAGTGTCCCCAGAGCTTAGAGTACAGCCGGGTGGTCCTGGAGGTGGGGCTGGTGCTCCCTAGGGGAGACAGAATGGGCCCTATAGCAGTTTGGATTGGGGGCACTGCCAGGACCTCCTATCCTTGGTCTGTTTTGCTTTCCTTACAGGAAAGGGGAGTGGGAAGGCAGGAACCCAGCTGCCCTGGCGACGTAGGAGAGAAGACTGTTTTCTCCTGAGTAAGTTGGTGAACACTTGCTGAGCCTTCCCTAGCTTGTGGCAGGAGGGTTGAAGCATGTGCCTTTTTCTTTTTCTTTGAGACAGAGTGTCACTCCGTCGCTAGGCTGGAGTGCAGTGGTGCGATCTTGGCTCACTGCAACCAACGCCTCCCGGGTTCAAGTGCTTCTCCTGCCTCAGCCTCCCAAGTAGCTGGGACTACAGGTGTGCGCCACCACGCCCAGCTAATTTTTGTATTTTTAGTAGAGGTGGGGTTTCATCATATTGGGCAGGCTGGTCTCGAACTCCTGACCTTGTGATCCACCCGCCTCGGCCTCCCAAAGTGCTGGGATTACAGACGTGAGCCACCACACCCGGCCACCTTTTTTTATAAGGATGGAATCTACCTTCCAAAAGGAACCTTGAAAGAGTGGTGAGGGGCAGCACCAGTGAGAGACTCTCTAGACTTGTGCTGTCCAAAATGTGGCCACCAGCTACCTGTGGTCGAATTTAACTTAAAGCAAAATAACATGGAAAGTTCAGTTCCTCAGGCACCAGGGCCCTGTTTCAAGAGCTTGCTAGCCACACGTGGCTCGTGGATACCACACTAGGTGTTGGCATCATCTAGGAAGTTCTTTCAGCACTGCTGCTCTGCTATTGTTGGCTTTGTATTTTACAAAGGTATTTCACACCTCTTTCCCCCCAGTTCTTCACAAAAGGCCCGTCTGGTAGCCCTAGTGGCTGGCCAGGCAGAGTTTTGGTTGTGAATCCTGACTCTCTCATGGGTTCTGTGCTGCTTAGTCTCTTTGAGCATAGTCTGTGAAACGAGATTAGTCGTTTCTTGGGTGTTTGAGGGGGTATGTTGATGAAAGGAAATGAGATGATGCAGGTATGACAGGATAGTGGCACAGCATAATCACTATAAGAGCCAAGAGACTTCACTGTTTTACAGGTAAAAAATGAGACCCACAAGTGGGAAGTGACACGGCCAAGGGTACTGAGCTCACCCGTGGAGGCCCAGAACTCCTGACTCCTCTGTTGCCTCTGCTTCTTCCACCAGCACCCTGCTCTGGGACAGGAGAAGCTGGGGCAGCAGTGTGCAGAGCAGGTGACTGTCTGCAGGGTGGGCTTGGCCCGGGGCCAGGCAGGATGGGCCTCAGGGCAGAGGGCCTCAGGAAGGGAGGTGCAGGGTTTCTCTGGGCAGGAGGAGGGTCCCTGCTAGTCTCACTTTATTCAAAACCTCTCTCAAGCCTTGGAGTTTAGCTCTTCCCCACCCCCTTTCAAGCTAGAAAGTCTGAAAAGCGCTTTGTTTTGGCCCAACATGGAGCCCTGGACCTCGATTGCTCCATGAGACGGTTGCAGAATGAAGTGGTTCTCAGGGCCTTCCAGGAACTGCGGGCTCCAACAGGGGGCTCATCCTGAAGTCCTGCGCTCTCCCTCTTCCCTGTCACTTTCATTCAAATTCCTAGAGCCCTCTTCACCTCTTCGTGGCAGGAATGATATTTGCTTCCTGTAAACCAGGGGTTCTTACTTTTTGTGTGCCAAGGACCCTTTGGTTCTCTGGGGAAGCCTGTGGATCGATCCTTTTTCCGAACAAGATACTTAAATGCATAAAATGAAATACACACGGTTACAAAAGAAACCAATTATAGTAGGATACAATTATTAACATTTTATACAACCAACGTTTTGATGTAATAATGTGCAACTTTATCAGTGCATTCACTCACAAGATCTAGCAGTGACTAGCAGTGAGTCGAATACTATCGTAAGTTTGAAGTAATGAGGAATGTAAATGACATTTTAAGATATGAGATTTCTACTGCTGACAAAATTGCAGGTGCTGTTAATATTACTTCAGTTTGTTGCCACATCCCACATGGAAGGGATATTTCAGTTAGAGGTAAACAAAAGTAAAGATGTGGATTTTTCTCCATCTCCAGTTTGAAAGCTCCCTAAATTCCATCCATGGGACCATCAGTTCCAGCCTCTCTTACCCTCCCTTCTCAATAGTCTTCTGGCCCCTTGTGAGCCTACAGAGAGTAATACAGGGCCTGGAACACAACAGAGCCTAGCATTTGCCTTTTAGGGCTGAAAATGGGCCTTGCAGGTCCTCATTAAGCACAGATTTGCCCCAGCTGTGGTGAGCCAGCCGGGACGGGTGACCAGATGCTTCCTTCAGGAGGCACAGGTGCTGGAATGCCTCACAGAGTCTCCTGCTTCCCAGCAGCTGCCTGGAGCTGGGCCTCTCCCTGCACAGGAGGAAGCAGGGTTCCAGGATGCAGGGCTCAGAGGGGACCTTCAGGCCTGGTTCATGTGGGGCCACAGGGCTCCTCTGCAGCCTGTTGAAGATGCCATGTGGTTCACAAAGCCTGGGCTTTTGGGCTTGGCTGTGGGCTGCCAGCAGCTTCCACCTTCCCTCTTTGGCCCTAAATGGGCACGGCCGTGTGCCCCCAACCCCCAGCCCTGTTTAGCTGAGGCCATCCTGCTTGACAGATGGGCCATTTGCTTCCTGTGCTAGAGCTGAGTGGCCGGCTGCCTAGTGGAAGGCTATAATTAGCAGAGTGGAGCGGATGGGATTGCATGCTGGCATTGACAGATAATTTTATCCTCAGATGGATAAACTGATGTCATCAGAGATGTAAATATCATTTGGAAATTTCGAAGTTCCTGGGAAGGTTTATGCCGGCCTCTCCCCATGCCTGCTGCTCTTGGGGGCACTTGAATGGGGAGGCCAGAGAGGCCTGTGCTGTATGAGGAGCTGCCTGGGAGTTGCCTGCCAGGCTGCTGGGAGGGTTGGGGTGGCAGCTCCTTCTGCTAGACCAGGAGAAATAGGGCCTAGGATGGCTTGAGGGAGTCCTTGGTTTACATTTGCTTTGGGAGCTTTTCCCATGGGGTTTATGGTCTGGAAATGTCTCAAGGCTAACTAGCAAGGAAATGGCAATGCTTTTTAACAGCAGAGAGTGAGATCAGAGCAAGGGAAGTTTTGTTTTCTGCTGGCAAGGGTGTTCTGGAGTGGGTCCCAGGGCTCTGGGGAGCTTGTAAAAATAGAAGAAGCCACTGACTGCCTTTATGGAGCGGGTTGGGGTCAGTTCTGCTCAGCATTGGGGCCAGTGGCAGCTCTGGTACTTGGGGGATGGTTTCCAAAGCAGAGTACCTTCACTCAGAAGCACAGCCTCAGGCAGGAAGGAGGAATGGGAACAGGCTGGGGGCAGGGGAATGGGGAAGGATGTCAGCTGTCCCCATCCTGCCAAGGAAGAAAAGGATTTTCTTTTTTACAACAGGGAACATAGAACTTCCAAAAGTATATTGGGCCAGTTCTGAAAATGTTAAGATATAATAGTTGTGTTGGTTCCACGACAGGGTGAGAATTATGCTTTTTATCAAAATGGAAGATAAAACCCTACCTCTGCCACCCTCAAGTACCCGAGTCCTTGAATATTTTATTCACTCCATGCCTGGGCTCTGAAAACTTCCATGCTCTATGGGGTTCTTATTTAACTATGATTCTCTGCTTTGAGGTGGATGAGCCTCAGGGCTCTTTTATTTGTCCAGGTTGAGTTTAGTGAGTGATTCCTCACAGGTGGAGTCACTGAGGAGGGGGATTGGCCTTTTTTTTTTTTTTTTTCTTTTCTTTTTTCTCGAGATGGAGTCTTGCTTTGTCACCCAGGCTAGAGTGCAGTGGCGCAATCTCGGATCACTGCAACCTCCACCTCGCTGGTTCAGGCGATTCTCCTGCCTTAGCCTCCTGAGTAGGTGGGATTACAGGCACGTGCCACCATGCTCGGCTAATTTTTGTATTTTTAGTAGAGATGGGGTTTCGCCATGGTGGCCAGGCTGCTCTTGAACTCTTAATCTCAGGTGATCTGCCCACCTCAGCCTCCCAAAGTGCTGGGATTACAGGCATGAGCCACCGTGCCCAATCTGGACTTGGCTTTTTAATGGCTGCTCACCATTGCTCTCCGAGGACCTGGGGCACTTAGGCTGCCCTCGAACAGTGATATCTCCATGTTCTGAGTTTTGGAGTATGACTGACTGGATAGTCTCTGGTTTACCTTTCTTTACCAAAAGTAAATATTTTCATGGTCTCCATTTTCCTGTAGAGGGTGAGTATGTGTGTGTGTGTGTGTGTGTGTGTGTGTGTGTGTCCTGCCTTCTAAGGCCAACTTGTTAGTAAGTGACTGGTGGCTGAGCTTGTCAGTGTCTTGAGTCCCTCCTGGCCCGTGTATTGGAAAGGCATCCTTCGAGACTGGGGGAAGGGTCTCACTAATCCTGGATTAATTTTTAAGCCAAGGGGAATGGCACTTAGCCTTGACACATAGCAGCGTACTGGATCTAAGTGAGATGGTTTCCTGGTAATCCTCTGTTATCCTGTGTTTCTGCATAAGCTCTGTCTGCTTGTTTGACTTCTGGCTTCCCTGTCAGGCATCAAAGCTTACGAGGAAGCAGTCACTTCCCTTTACTCAGGATTTAGCTCTCTTTAGAAGGAGGTCATGGACATCTACTTGAGGACATGATGATCAGTAAGGAGACCCATGAAGTCAGTTTAAGGCTCAGGCAGCCCTGTGAGTGGCTGGAGGGGCAGCCTCCTCGGTGTTCTGCATGGTGACACTGGGATGGCTATGCTCATGTCACTTCCCACCAACATCTGTCTGTATCATCCCTTCCTTTCCTTGGACCCTAGCTGACAGCACCGTGTCTTCCACTTACTCTCCCATGCTGCCTTCAGCTTAGTGGAGAAGTCCAGTTATCTGATGACTTGTCCCTGCCCTTTGGAATATGTGGCCCAGAAAGTCAGAATCCTTGGACAGTCAGGGGACTGGGTAGACAGTGCCTGACTTGAATTCAGAGGGTCTGTTGGAAAGCCCAGATCTTGTTCATTCAGCAGATGTTGATCATAAATGCTGATTCTACTTCCTCAGTGTCAGAATGTCTAGGTGCTGGGGATGTCCAAAGCAATTGAAAAACCCCTCCTGGAGCTTGTGGTCTAGTGAGGAAGACAAATTAAAAAAAAAAAAAACCATAAAAAAACCAACCAGAAATAGTGTAGTATGTTAAATATGGGTAAGTTCTAAGGAGAAAATAAAAAAGATAAATGAGATCAGGAGTTTCCTGGGGAGGAACTTCCCATCTGTAAATAAAGTGGCCCTGAAGGGCCCCCTTTTGCAGGTGGTAACTGAGCAAAGAAGAGAAGGAGGTGGGGGAGTGAATCATGCTGGTGTCAGGGAAGAGCATTCCAGGCAGTCAGAACTGCCTGTGCCAAGGCCCTGGGGTGAGCACACATGGCAGTTGACAAGCAACAAGAAGCCTGGGTTTTCCTGGTGGAAAGTTACAGGGTGTTCTGTAACAGCATGTCCACTGTTAGAAAAGTTGAGAGTGAGGGATTCTACTTGCGAATTCCCTCAAAATTCTTCCTGCTTCAACCTTTGGCCTTCTCTGTGGTCATCCTGAAAGTAAATTCTGTGTTATGGTACTGTGTGAAATGTCTGTCACCCTGAGCACTTCTGGAATGTTTTTTGGGTGACCTGCCTGTTTAATACAGGTCACGGCGGCCTCACACTTCCAGGTCTGTAGTGTTTCCACGTTCATTCTCTCACAAAAGCCGTGGTGTGAGCAGTGCAGAAATGAATGTCTTCATGCCTGTCTTTCAGATGAGAACACAGAATCACATGGAAATGCCTGTCCAAGGCCAGGGTTAGCAAGTAGCAGAGCTGGGGCTCGAACCCATGTTCTCTGACCCTCCAGCCAGTGGCATTTCCCCTAACCCATCTGTACTCTCCTCTAAAGTGGCATCTCCAGATTGGGTCTGTATTAGTCTGCTAGGGCTGCCATAACATCAAGTACCAGACTGAATGACTTAAACAACAGACATTTATTTTCTCATAGTTCTGGAGGTTAGAAGTCCAAGATCAAGGTGGCAGGGGTTTTTTTTTGTTTGTTTGTTTTTTGTTTTTGAGATGGACTCTGACTCTGTCACCCAGGCTGGAGTGCAGTGGCACAATCTCGGCTCACTGCAAGCTCCACCTTTTGGGTTCACGCCATTCTCCTGCCTCAGCCTCCCGAATAGCTGGGACTACAGGAACCTGCCACTATGCCCGGCTATTTTTTTGTATTTTTAGTAGAGACGGGGTTTCACTGTGTTAGTCAGGATGGTCTCGATCTCCTGACCTCGTGATCGGCCCACCTTGGCCTCCCAAAGTGCTGGGATTACAGGCGTGAGCCACCGCGCCCGGCCTGCAGGGTTGATTTCTTCCGAGGCTTGTCACTGACTTATAGACACTGCCTTCTCCCTGCGTGTTCACACGGTCTTCCCTCTGTGCGTGTCTGTATCATAATCTCTTCCCCTTATAAGGACACCAGTCATATTGGATTAGGGCCACCTTAGTGACCTCATTTTAACTTTAATTAGTTCTTTAAGGACCCTGTCTCCAAATATAGTCACATTTCGAGGTACCGGGGGTTAGGATTTCAATAGAGGAATTTTGGGAAAACAGTTCAGCCACTAACAGGACCCTTTATATGCTGTAACCTGGGGCAAGCCTCCCACACAGCAGGTACCACAGCCCCAGATGACTGTTTGCTTTGGAAAATCAAGTGACCTTCGTTTCTCTCTCACCCTCTGTTTTCTTGCTGCAGCTGATCGGGGCCCTGGTCCTATCTGTGGGCATCTATGCAGAGGTCGAGCGGCAGAAATATAAAACCCTTGAAAGTGCCTTCCTGGCTCCAGCCATCATCCTCATCCTCCTGGGTGTCGTCATGTTCTTGGTCTCCTTCATTGGTGTGCTGGCGTCCCTCCGTGACAACCTGTACCTTCTCCAAGCAGTGAGTGGACCACACCACCCCTCAACTGGGACTCCCCAGGAGAGCTGCGGCGCCTGCCCCTGTGCCCTTGGGCAGCTCAGTTTCTTTGGTCCCTGCCTCAAACCACCTCCTTTAGAGAGCTCCTTAGATCAGCCCATCTGATCACACTGGCCCAAGAGTGCCCAGGCCACCTCCCCTTCTGCATGTTAAAGCTGATTGGAATACTGCTCTTACTTAAACTCTGTGTTCATCTGGATGCTCAGTTGTGAGTAGGAAAAACCACACTCAAATGAGAGCAAGGAAAGACAAAAAAAGGAGGTGGTGGTGAGTCATTAGCTCATGCAACCAGCAAACCCACACTGGGTCCAGGGGTTTAGATGGCGCCACTGGGCAGGGTTGGGCAATCTCCCCAGCCCCTCCCAACCGGGGCTGCCCCCTTTGCGGTGGTCACTGCTGGCCTCAGGCCAGCAGAGTCCTTATGGTTCTAGATTTCAGGGAATCTTTCTGACCAGCTCTGGCCAAAGTCCCAGGACTCTGGTGGGCCTGGCTTGGGCCACGTGCCCATTCTGGGATGGGACATGGGGAGTCAATCCTATCTGCATCCCATTATTGTGGGGTGAGGGATGACTCCCCACAGTTGGGGGTAGTGAGTAGGCAGATCCATTCACTCTGCACTTGTGTGTCTCTTGACCTCATTGTCTCCCCCTATATGGGAAGCCCCTGCAATCCGCTATAAACCGGGTTTGGATGCTACTTGAGGCTGGAAGTTGCCGAAATCAGTTTGGATAATGCCTGCTCTCTAGTAAAGGGCAGAGGTGGGGGTGCATATCCTCTAAGCTTCAGCCATCCCCCTCACTCACTCTGGGGGATCTGGGAGGTCACATCTGAGGGCTCTCTGTGGGGAGCTGGAAATACTGCCCCAGCCTGCCCATTAAGCCAGGCCCAGCCCCTCTGGCTCAGTGGCAGTGAGGTCCAGCTCTCTTATGGTGGTGGGGGAAGGGTGTGCTCTTCTACATAGACCCCCAAGACGAATGGAGGTGACGATCTGGCTGGGACAGCTGAGTCACTCTTCCTGCCCTCCGGCTCCAGAGACAGATTTTCCTGGGGCCTGCCTGTCCACGTCCACGTTCTCACGGGAGGAAGGGGCAGAGGCCTGGGAGCTGATAGGAGCTCCCCCAGGGATGCTTCTCCTTGTGCTTGCTGTTGGAGCAGATGGTGCATCCCCTGTACCCCACACATGCCCTCTGCCCCTCTCCAGGTGAGTCTCTGAATTCTGTTTTCCAGTTCATGTACATCCTTGGGATCTGCCTCATCATGGAGCTCATTGGTGGTGTGGTGGCCTTGACCTTCCGGAACCAGGTGGGCCTGTGGATTTGTGTATCAGCTATGTGTGTACGGAGCACCCACTGTGGGTGCCTTAGGCTGTTAACTGGGGGTGCAGCAGTGAGCAGGGCAGATAACCCCCATGGAGCTTTCATTCTGCTAAAAGAGAATGACAGACACTGAACAAGTAAAGCAGTGACTAAGAAAATGAAGCAGGCTGACATGAGAGTGCCTGGGGAGGAGATGGGAGGACCGTGCTGAAATGGTAAAAGGAGCCAGATGAGTGAGGTCCCAGCAGAGGGAAGCTGAGCAGAAATGAGCTTAGCATGTGAGCAAAACAGCGTGGAGGCCATGTGGCTGAGGATGGGTAGGGTGGAGAGGGGTGGAAGGTGACGTCGAAAGGACTGGTCAGGCAGGTCACAGAGGTCCTTGTAGGCCATGAGTTAGGAGCTTGGAGTTTTTTCTAGAGGTGGCAGGAGCCTTTGGAGAGTCTCACGTGGGAAGCGATGTGACCCAGTTTATATTTTACCATGGCTGCTGAGTTGGGGAATGGACAGGGAAGAGTTGAAGGTGTACACAGGGCCCAGCTGGGAGGCTGTGGGGGTCATCCTGGGAATGGGGTAAGATGACTTGGACTGAGGTGGAGGCGGTGGGCCTGGGCTGAAAAGGTGATTTGGTGTGTGTTTTGGAGGCAGCACTGTCAGAGGCTGTTGTGCTGTCTAGAGGAATGAGGAGAGGGGCAGGTTGACAGGGTGACGCCTGGCATCCTGACCCTGGCAGGGTTTGCAGAATCAGGGCGCCTTAGAGCCAGAAAGGTTCTCCTGGCTCCTGGCTCCAGCTCCTTCAGGCAGGATGTATGCACTTCATACTAGTTGTGCCACGTTGGGTGAGTTACTTGGCCTCTTGGATTATTAGGGGACACCTAGCTCACAGATCTGATGAGAGAATGCATGTGAAGGACTGGGCATGGTTCTGGCACATAGTGGTCAAGTCCCCACAAGAAGCTGGTGGTGGAGCAGGGCTGACTCCAACCCAGGACTCCGTCTTTCCTCCCATAATCTTCTTCCTTTGTCCTCATCCTGCATTGCTGCCATAGGTGGGGCTCGAGGAGCAGGGCATGTTTGCAGAAACGCCATTCTCTGTGTCCCCTGCCTGGCCTGCACCCCTCCCTGCCCCCGATAGCTTGGTCCTGGTGCAGCTGGACAGTCGCTGCTGGGACATGCATTAGGGCTGTGAGCCAAGTTATCTTTTTTTAAAAAAAATTGTTTATTTATTTTTTTGAGGCAGGGTCTCACTCTGTCACCCAGGCTGGAGCAGTGGTGCGATCATCGCTCACTGCAGCCTCGAACTCCTGGGCTCAAGTGATCCTCCGGCCTTAGCCTCCCAAGTAGCTGGGACTACAGTCATGCACCCCTGTGCCCAGCCAAATTATCTTTGTTGTCAGCAGTTGCTTTTAAGGCAGCAGGTGCTGTCCCACAGCCCGCGTTGTGCAGACCTCTCAGATGGCCCAGGGTCTGGCCCTGTGAAAATGTTCATGGGAGTGTGATTCCAGCTCGGGTGGGAGCAGGGACCACACTAGTTCTGCTGGGACCTCCTGCAGTGGGACCTAACCACAGGCAAGTCTGCACACCTGGAATCCAGGGGCCTTACTGTCTTATGAGCCCCAGGAAAGGGGCTTTATTCCATTTGCCCATGAGACTGCTTCTCCCTTTTCCTCTTTTCTACCTGCCCCTCCCTTTGCCTCTTTTCTGCTTATCAGAGCCTCTCTTCTGAGCTGGCAGATCCAGCATGCTGGTTCACTTTCCAGCAGACTTGAGGGGAGAGAGCTTTATTCCATTTGCCCATGGGGCTGCCTCTCTGTGCAGGCAGCAGAGCTCCTGGCCAGCCTGCGGCTTTCCAGGGGCTACTAGTTAGTGCTTTCCTGGCTGGAGCCCAGGTCCAGTTTGTGGCCAACTAAACAGACTCCTGGATAGAAGGAGGAATCTCCACTAGCCCCTGACCCCAGACAAGGTTTCTGCTGCTAGGCATGGCTTGACGGTCAGACTGGAGTGGCTTCTCCACTCATACAGGGGCAAGTGGCCATCCCATCAATGGAGTCATGGAGGCACACAGAAGTTAAGAATTCCCCCAAGAGCACACAGCAAGGCAGAGGCGCCTCAGGAATGCTTCCCAGTCCTGTCTTGCTACGTGCCCCTCCCTGTCTCTCTTTTCTACTTGTCAGAGCCTCTCCTCTGAGCTGGCAGATCCAGGATGCTGGTTCACTTTTCAGCAGCTGCGAGGGGAGAGATCTTTATTCCATTTGACCATGGGGCTGCCTCTCTGTACAGCCAGCAGAGCTCCCGGCCGGCCTGCGGCTTTCCAGGGACTATGGGTTAGCGCTTTCCTGGCTGGAGCCCAGGTCCAGTTTGTGGTCAGCAGCATGCATGGCCTTCATAAACCATCCTTCCATGATGGGCAGCAGTTCTAGTTTCTAGCGCACTGCTGCAAAGGCCATTTGATTTGTCATTTTCTGGTGCCCTGTAGGTCAACAGAACATCACCTCCTTCTTTCAAGTGATGGAGCTGGGCTGAGATGAAGGCCTTGGCTGGCGGAAGGTCCAGGGGCCCTTCAGTGCTCACTGCTTAGGTTTCCGTGGGCCTGAGGTCAGGCCTGATGGTTTCCCGTCGCCCCCAGACCTTGTAGGTGCGGTAGCCTGTGAAGGGTGCTCCTTCCCCTTGGGTGGTGTCGCCTCATGGGGAGGGCCTTGGTATGCAGCCCAGGAAGGGTCCTCACTGACGCCTCTCCGCTGTTTGGAGGCTCAGGCCATGATTCATCATCTTGAAAACTTAAAAAATGAGATACAAAATTATAATTGCAGTAAGATCTCTACAATGAAAAAAAAATAGGTCTAGAAAAAGACTTAAAGGAATGGAAATATCAGCATGTGAACTCATATTTCCTCTGAGGGATGAGACGAGGGTGATTTTTCTCCTCCCCTTTATATTTTTCCCTAGCTCTCAATTTTTTTTTTTTTTTTTAATAATCAAGGGGAAAATATCACAAAAAGAAAAATAATATCCCTTCCAACTCTAACGTGATATGATTTTGTAAAACAGGAGTCAGGCCAGTGGTGGAGATGGGGAAGGAGTGGCCTGGCTGTTGATGATGGTAGGAAGGGCAGTGTAAGATGGAGAAAAAGGTGAGGAGCAATCAAGGTCAACCTCCAGGAGGAGGTGATTTCTCAATTCCATTTTTCCTTGATCAAGAGGATTTCTCTGAGCCACAACATAACAAGTTCAGTCTCCAGTGCCACGGGCCCTGTTAACTCTGAGTTATGACAAATCAGAACAAGTCATTAGGCTAAGGATTACATGTTGGGTTCTCAGCGAGGTGCACAGACCACAGCCACAGCCAGGCATTGAAAGCTAAACAGACTCCTGGATATAAGAAGGAAACTCCCTCAGGCTTTGACCCCAGGCAAGATTTCTGCTGCTAGGCGTGGCCTGACAGTCGGACTGAAGCCGCTTCTCCACTCATACAGGGGCGCGTGGCCATGCGCTGGGGAGCCGGGCACAGAGCAGGCCTTAGGAGAAGTATGACACCCTGACCCCAGCCAGGGGCCAGAGGAGGACCTGAGTGACTTCCCCAGCTGTCTGGGTCTCAGCCCTCTTGATACTTGCTCTTGTCCCAGCTTGTTCTGGGACTTCTCGTGAGGGTGTCAGGTGTCAGAGGTGGGCAGCTCCTCATGTTCCCAGCCAGGTGCAGCTGAGCATGGACACCTGGAGGGTCCGGGCAGTAGCGGGTGTGTCTATATCCCCATCCCAGGCCTCCTCTCTCTACCACCACGGTAGGATCAGTGGACACTGTGGTCCTACCTGACACTGTGGTCTTAACTGACACTGTGGTCAGGGAACAGTGGGGAGCACCAGCCTGCCTATTTTATCATGGCACTGGCACAAGCTGGCTCTGGGCACAACCTTGAGGTCAGAGGCAGGAGAAAGTAGGTGGCACCATGGCTGTCTTGGCCAACACCTGAATATATACAGTTGTCCCTTGGTGTCCGAGGGGGATTGGTTCCAGGACATGCCCCCCCACCAAAGGATACCCAAATCCACGCATGCTCAAGTCCTTTACATAAAATGGTGTAGTACTTGAATATAACCTACACGCATCCTCCCGTAAATCACTCCTAGATTACTTGCAAATACCTAATACAGGACCGGGCATGGTGGCTCACGCCTATAATCCCAGCACCTTGGGAGGCCAAGGCAGGCGGATCATTTGAGGTTAGGAGTTCGAGACCAGCCTGGCCAACATAGTGAAGCTCTGTCTCTAGAAAAAATACAAAAAGTAGTTGGGCGTGGTGGTGGGCACCTGTAATGCCAGCTACTGGGGAGGCTGAGGCAGGAGGATCGCTTCAACCCGGGAGGCAGAGGCTGCGGTGAGCCATGATCACGCTACTGCACTCCATCCAGCCTGGGTGACAGAGCGAGATTCCGTCTCAAACAAAAAACAAAACAAAACAAAACAACCAAATACCTAATACAGTGTAAATGCTGTGTAGATAGTTGCTTATGCTGTATTGTTCTTTAATTTGTATTATTTTTTACTATTGTGTTGTTATCTTTTATTTTTCCTTTTCCCAAATATTTTCCATCCACTGTTACTTGAATCTGTGGGTACAGAACCCGTGGATGTGGAGGGCTGGCTGTGTGTCTTTCCCACCTACAGCAGAGCTGTTGGCCGTCCAGAAGTAGAGAGTGCTCCTTGCTGGTCTGGCCAGGCTCCCCAACAGGTGTGCCCCACTGTGGACAGCCGTCGGGGAGTGAGGCTGGAGCCCCCAGTCCCAAGGACACTGAAACATAACCCTCCCCCACCATGGAGATGAGCCTGTGACCCCGGCCAGGCTCTGAGGAAGGGTCTGGCGGATGCTCACTCCACATGCCCCTTCCTGCATTCTCTTTTCTTCTGGCTCCCTGGGTTCTCTTCCATTCCTGGTTGTCACATTAGGCTTCTATTGGGACTGGAGCAGAGGCTAGGGTCCAGGGGCAATGAGGACAAGTCCCCATTCTAGAGGGACTGGGGAAAGGCTGAGATGATGGCTTGGCTCCAGGCACAAATGAAGGAAGAAAATCCTGGGCCAAGCACCTCTCCTCCAAGTGTTCGTTTTGTTTTTGAGACAGAGTCTTGCTGTGTCACCCAGACTGGAGTGCAGTGGTGCAATCACAGCTCATTGCAGCCTCAGCTCCTAGGCTCAAGCGATCCTCCCACCTTAGCCTCCTGAGTAGTCGGGACTACAGGTATATGCCACCATGCCTGGATAATTAATTGTGTGTGTGTGTGTGTGTGTGTGTGTGTGTGTGTAGATGAGGTCTCATCATGTTGCCCAGGTTAGTCTCGAACTCCTGGACTCAAGTGATCCTCCTGCCTTGGCATCCCAAAGTACTGGGATTATAGGCAGGGACCACCATGACCAGCTCCTCCTCCAAGTTTGAGAGCTAGGCCCGCACTAGACCAGCAGCAGGGCCTTCCCAGCCTCAGGTCTCAGGTTGACATGGAAGCGGTGTTAGCCAGAAGCAGCCTAGGGGAGCCCTAGGCTGCTCCTTCCCCCGAGCGGGTCTTGGTCCTATGCAGGCAGCTGGCCTGGTAGGAGACTCCAGCAGCTGCCCCTTCCACTCCTTTTCCTACCCCTCTGTCCTCTGTGCTGGAGGAGCTGCCGCCACATGCCTCACCCGCTTCAGTTCCTCATTCATTTAAAAACCCTGAGAGAGGGGTGATGTGGAGGCTTCAGATAAAAACTAGGTTTAAAAGACAAAGCTAGAAAGGACAGTTCTTCATAGCTTTCTTTGGTGCTTTAAACAACATGCTTTCAAACTTTGTGGCCTTTGATGTTTGCTTACTGTTTGCTTAATTTGGCCTGGTTTTCTAGTCCTCACTGGAACTGCTCCTGCTGGCATGGCCTGGTTTGGAGGGGGATGGGGTGGGGGCAGTGGCACTGCGTATGTTGGGCATCTGAGAATGGCAGAGGAAGCTAGAATTCTCTCTTCCCTGTCCTCTGAGTGGCTCCCCTGGTCTCTCAGAACATTACCAGTATGTCAACGTCAGCATAAGCACTTTCCAGTTAACAAACTGCACAGCCAGCTTGCCTCATGGGATCTTCTCACACACACCCCCCACCCCGCCATCGCCCCTCACAGCACAGGAACCATCTCAGTGTCCTCGTCTCCCTGGTACACGTACACATGTGCACACACATACAAGCAGTGCACACTTGCAAGAGCCAGCATGCCCCAAATTGCTCCCTGATGGGTGTTCGGGGCAGCTGCTGTCCATGAAACCCAGGGACATCTGTTGCTCCTGCAAGGCCCCCCTGCCCCCCAAAACTGGGCTCAGCTTACCAGATGGAAGGCCTAATTTTTCGAGGCCCCTCTCGAAGTCCGAACCTTGGAAAGTGCCCAGGAGCCGGGATGGTTTGGGGATGGTTTGGCGAGGCAGGCTGTGGCTGTTCACCAGAGATGCAGAGCCTTTCCCCACAGCCACAGAGCAGCCTGTACTCTGCCACTTCCCTTCCTTCCTTCCCTGGGCTTCCCACCTTCATCACACCCTTTTGGCAGCCCTGGGAGAGTCCAAACAGCACAGTGGCCAGTGGGGGTGCTGTAAGTGGGTCAGTGGGCCCAGGTAGGTGCAGAGGACATGGTGGGCCAGGACTGTGTCTGTGGTGCCTCGAGGGTAAGGGCAAGCCGCCTGAGAGGAACCTCCCCACGTGTGGCCTTAGGCAAGGCCCTGACCCTGGCGGCACCCCAAGAGTACGTAGCTCAGCCAAGCCTGTTGTTTAATGCTGTAAGCTCATTCCCCTGCCCCACCCTGGATGGCAGACTGGCCCCACCCTGGTGTCCTGTTTTTTAGGCACCCGCAACCACACCCTAGCCAGCTGGCTTGTCCCTTCATCACCCAGAGGAGCAGGCACCCAAGGATGAAAAAGCTTCGTGACCTGGGGGCCTCTGGGAGGGTGGGCCCGGGGCCATGAGAATCCTTGTTCTGCTCAGGCTGCTCGGCTGGAAGGCAATGCTCCCACCCAACTTCTGCCCTGGGGGTCAGTGCCAGGCCCGCGAAGGGCCATGGGTTGGTGAGTTGACAGCCGTTCACAGGAGCCTGCATCTCCTTTTTTCTCTTGGGGCTGACTCCAGTCTTCTGCAGTCCCAGGCCTGCTCCAGAGCTGCGTTTATCATCAGCAGAGGACTTTCCTTCTGGCTACGAAGGCCAGTTTCCCCAAGCCCATCTCCTTTTTTTTTTTTTTTTTTTTTGAGATGGAGTCTCGCTGTGTTACCCAGGCTGGAGTGCAGTGGTGCCATCGCGGCTCACTGCAGCCTCTGCCTCCCAGGTTCAAGCGATTCTCCTGCCTCAGCCTCCCGAGTAGCTGGGACTACAGGCGCATGCCACCATGCCCCGCTAATTTTTGTATTTTTAGGGGATACGGGATTTCATCACATTGGTCAGGCTGGTCTCGAACTCCTGACCTCAGGTGATCTGCCCACCTCGGCCTTCCAAAGTGCTGGGATTACAGGTGTGAGCCACCGCGCCAGGCCTCGATCTCCTTCTTTACCTTGACTTTGAGCAGAGTGAGGCTCAGGGAGGAGGTGGGTGCTACAGTCTTTGTTCCTCTTTTCCTGATCCTGGAGATAATTTTGGGAGATGGCTCCAAACCTGAAACTTGGTTTCTTAGCACCTTAAAGTATATCAGACTGGGAGTTTGACACCCTGGTCCCAGCGGCTCTCTGCCAGTGGTGAGCTGGATGACCTTGGACTAGCCACATCGCTCTATGGCCTGCAGGGTATTTGTAAGAGTGGGGCTGGCCGGGACTCGTGCCTCAGAGGCTACCTGCATTGCAGCCAGTTTTTTGAACAAGAGTTGGGGCCTCGGTTTCCCCTGGGATTTGTTTTCCACCGACATGTGGGTGTGAAGTAGTACCATAGAGTATTTGTCTCCTTGAAAAACAGACAAATCTTGAATAATAACACCAGGACCTACGATGTGCCTGGTGTCCTGCTAAACACCTTCACAGCTTTTGTTTATTTAAATCTCACAACATTCCTATGAGGCAGAGAGTGTTTTCCTCCTGATTTTTCAGGTGAGCAAACAGAGGCTCAGAAGTTACAAGAAGCAGCGGAGGCCTGGGTGGCTGTGGGGACCGTGTCCTTGATTATGAGGCTTGACAGCCTCTCTGGGACTTGGTTTTTGATCCTCAGAGCTGGAAGTTACCTTAAAGATAGGCCTACGGGTTTGGCTCACAGTTGAGAAGCTGAGGCCCAGAGAGGAGAAGTAAGCCGTGATGGGGCCTGGAACCAGGATCCTGTTGTCCCAGCGTACGCTGTGGTGCCACCCCCGGGAATTGTCTGGCTCTTCAGGCAGGCACCGCAGCCGAGAATGCCCCCTTTGTCCCCAGTCTCTGCTGATACTCGACCTCCGTGCTCTGAAAGCTGCAATTGTTACAGTGAGCTGGACTGCCCACGCTCCTGCCCCCGCCCCTTCCCACTGTGGGGCCCTTTGTGCTCCTGGGTCTCAGCACAACAGCCAGGCTGTTGATCCAGAAAGTGCAGCGTGACTGGGAGAGGGCGGCCTGCCATGTTCCTCCTGGCAGGGATTGTCCCAGCCCCAGCTGAGGGGGACTGAGCGCTGCAGTGATGAAGAGAGCGGTCCACGTGAGGGAGGTCAGGAGAACTGAATTCCAGTCCTGGCAATACCCCACCCAGCCTGCTCTGTGACCTCACTCCCTCCCCAAGTCTCGGTCTCCTCATCTGTAAAACAAGAGGCTGGATAGTGGAGGAGTGTGGAGAGGTGCTCTGGAGGGCAAAGGGAAGATTCCAGTGTGGGCCCATCCCCGGGCGGTGGAAAGAACACTGGGCCTGGGACCAGGACAGCCAGGTCTCAGCTCAGGCATGGCGGCATCAGAGCTGTGTGTCCCCAAGCACAGCCCCAGCCTCTCAGGGCCTGGGCTGTCTGGTCTGTAAAGGGAGTGGAGTGAATTACTCCTGCTGGGACATAGCACAGGGACTCAGGCATCAGGTGAACACTGGAGGCACCAGCACATGGCATTCTCTACCCATCCAGGCTTCTGGGGAACCTTGAGTTGGACTCCAGGAGTGTGTGGTTCTTTTTCTTTGTAATTTCTCCTTTTGAATAGACCATTGCCTTCCTTAACGACAACATTCGAAGAGGAATTGAGAACTACTATGACGATCTGGACTTCAAAAACATCATGGACTTTGTTCAGAAAAAGGTGAGCCAGGTGCTTTGGGGTAGAGATGCGCCTCCCGTGCCCTTAGCCCCCCATTCAGGCCCCTGCTCAAGAAGATGGGGTGAGGGGCCAGGTGACTTATCCATTCCCAAAGCAGGTGACTGGCCAGGTTGGGAGGCAAGGGTGAGCATGGATGGTCCACCAAGGATGGGGAAGCCAGGACCCAACCTTCTCAGCCAGTCCTCTGCCCACATTCCTGGCCCAAAACCTTGTCACCCTTCTGTCCCTCTCCAGTTACACTGGCTTCCTATCCCCCACCCCCAAATACAAAGTCAGGCGTCGCTACAAGCAACCTTGTGGGGTCCTAGGGTACCACCCTCCAATGGGCAAGGATCCTCCTTCCTTGAGGGTGAGCAACCTCGAGGGGAGAAACCTCCCCCAGTCCAAAGCCCCCTCTGCCAAGTCTCTTCAGTGACAACTCACTCCTTGTCAAGTGAAAGACAGCCCTGATCAGGAGAAAGCTCTTCACTGATTTCAGTTTCCCCCAAATATGGGACACTGAACCAGACTCCTCTCTTACTTCCATGACACTTCTTGAATGTGATGATGATCCTGTTCCTTTTGGGAGACCATCTCTCCCCTCTAGGTCCACCCAAATCTGTTGGTGTAATACTACTACTAATAATAGCAGTGGTAGGGCCAGCTCCTGTCCTGGGTGGCTTTTGCACATCAACTTCACTTGGTCCTGAGCCTCAGCTTCCTCACCTGCATAAGGGGAATAATGACAGGAAGCTCTTGGGGTGTCATCATGAGGATTACCTTGACTTAATTTAGGAGATGTGCTTAGAACAGTGCCAGGCACAGGGTGAGACCACAGTGCCAGCCGCGGGGATCACTGGTATGTTCTCCTGGGTGAGGACAAGCAGAGTGAGGGCCACAGGACCACTCAGCCAGGGCAGCACTTCCTGGGACATAATCTAGGGGGCCTCAGCTGGCCTGGGCCCCTGTGCCAGCCCTCTGTGGGGACCAGCCTCTCCCCACACGCAGGGCCACTTGCTGTGGCCGCACCCTTGGCCCAGACCTTCTCTTCAGTCACAACAGGTGCAGCCTCTGGAAGGCCTTTTCCTGCCAGGGATGTGCCTGCCAGCTTGGGCCGGGAGAGCTGACTTCTGCTCTGGGTGCAGTGAGATGTTTTTATTGGAACCAGCCTTTAACTGGCTTGGGGATTTCATTTCTCCTGGGGTGAGGTAGGAGGTGATTAATGCTGAATGAACACTTGCTTGGTGCCAGGCCCAGTGCTGAGTGCTTCATGCATGGCACTATATGTAATCACAGCTCAGCTGTGCAGAGCTGCCATCCTTATTCTTGCTTTACAGACAACTCTGAGGCTCAGAGAGACTGACCAACTTGCCTGAGGTTGCACAGCAGGGAGTGGTGGTCTGAGGATTTGACCTTGGGTCTGTTCCATTGCAAAGCAAATGCCCTTTGAACTGCATTGCAGAAAGACACTTCCAGGTCCCAAAACCTGATGGCTTAAGGGGCACTGTGGGGACTCTGAAGGGTGTCTGGCTACCAGGACATGTACCACAGCCCTGGTTGAGCCCTCCAGTCCCAGCTCCTGCTTCAGCTGGCTGGCAAAGCTTTGCATGGTCCAGCCTGTGCTGCCCTCTCAGCCTCATGCTCTGCGCTCTCTCTGTTCCAGGCTTGCTGGCCTCCACACCTGTTGCTGAAATACAAGCTTGCTTCTGTGTGGGGCCTTTGCATGATTTCGGCTGGCTTCTTCCTGTTTCTGTGTTTCAGAGGAAATATCCTCTCTATAGAGAGCCCTTTTGTGACCTTCCAACCTAGAGCCACCCCTCCCCAATCTTCCCCTGTTTCTCCATTTCCGGGGTGCACAGCACCTTTCCATCCAGTGCTCACTCTGTCTCTCCAATGGAATGTGTTCCACCTAAGCAGGGGCTGCGTTGCTTTTGCTCACCCTGTCTCTCCAGTGCCCAGGACAATGCCAGGCACATACCAGCCATCAGGAGGATTACCAACTACTTCCTACAGGAGCAGGGAGGGGAGGCAGGGAGGGTTTGGCTAAGGGGAGAGTCCCAGGCAGATTGTGAGGTTCGGGTGCTCTCCTTGCTAAGGGCAGGGCCAGCAGGGCTTCTAGGGCGGGTGTGAAGGTCAGTTGAGGTGCAGGGACTTTCACAGAGTCATGCTTGGTCTCTGGGACTTTAAGGGCCATCTTTTCCAGCCCAGCACCTGCACTTGGGGACACGAAGATGAAGAAGGTAGAGGCCAGTTGTCAAGGAAGCCCCTTTCCTCCCAGTGTCTAGTCACTATCCTGATATTCCATCAAGAGGCAGCCCAGCCTTGGCTTTCATACCTCTCCAATGACAGGGGGTTCACTACCCTGTAGGCAGCCATGCCACACTTTGACAGCTCTGACTTGAAAGTGTACAGCCTCTCCCTGCACCAGGGTGACCCACATAATGAACTGCATCCGTCTTCTGGCAGGGCCATTTCCTGTCGTGGGAGCAGGGCCTGGGTGATGACGGCAGCTCCTCTTTCCTGCTTGCTTCCCTCCTTAGTTCAAGTGCTGTGGCGGGGAGGACTACCGAGACTGGAGCAAGAACCAGTACCACGACTGCAGTGCCCCTGGACCCCTGGCCTGTGGGGTGCCCTACACCTGCTGCATCAGGAACACGGTAGACACTGTTCCTGTGGGGGGTGGGGGGCTGTTGGGGACCCCAGATGGTACAACTCTTCTCTTGTTTCTCTCCCCAAGTTGAAGATGGGTGGTGTGGGTGGATGGCGGGGAAGTAGGAGTTGGTGGCAGAGCGGAGGCTTTCCTGATTCTCAAGGGCTCCTGAAAGTGGAGCTTCTAGGGGTTGGGGGTGGGGAGGCCATATCTTTCTTAGTGGTGTTGGTTAACATCTATTGAGCACCTACCTTGTGCAGGCCTGCTCTGGGCACTTTGGTGGTATTTACTCATTTAGTATTCACAACCCTGTGAGGTACGTACTGTTATTTTACCCACTTTACAAATGGGGAAATTGAGGCACCCAAAGGCTGGGTGTCTTGCTCAAGGTTGGCAGGGCTGGGATGAAGTGCAGACAGCAGTTACCTGAGCTACACTCTGGAGAACTGTGCAGGCCAGGTGAGGGCAGCAGGGAGAGGCGCCCAGGCCAGGGGAGCTTAGCGGGGGAGAGCTGGCTCTGCAGCGCTAGTGGAGCCTGGTAGGACCTGCACCTTGGACATCTCTATTAGTCTTTAGCCTTGAGGTCCTGGTGATCCTCAGCAGCAGAGTGCTTGGAAGGGGGTCTGATGACGTAAATGCCAGCCTCTTCCTCTCCCCAGCACGATCCTCTCGGCTCTGTCACCTTGGTCATTTGGGATGATGTCCTGTGTAGTCAGCGCTTAAGTGAAAGCCTTCATCAGTCCTTGTGTTTGACAAATGTGTCCAGAAACTGTTTCAGGATTGGAACGAGGTGGAGAGCTTTGCAATTACTCATGGGCCAGATAATCATGGAAAGTTTCTCTCCTGACATCGCCACCATTCTGTGCCTACTGCCAGATTCTGTAAACTGAGCAGCTGCGGGTGGGGGCCTCGCCCATGAGTCAGAGAGCCAGTGCCAAGTGCACTAGCTCTAAAAAAGGCTGGGCCAGGAGGGAAACTTTGTTTGGAAATGTTAGCTGCCATTTTAGGGTAGTTCTTTGGGAAGGGGGTTGCTGAGGAGGAGCAGAGTTTCCAGAGAGGCCTGCATGGGGCGATCCTGAGCCTCATCACCCAGGGCAGCAGCATCTGAATACCTAAGCTGAGATGTGGAAGCCGAAGTTGTATTCATTCATTCATTCAACACATTTTGGCTGAGGACCTACTCTATGCCAGACACATTTCCAGGTTCTGGGGGTGCAGCAAACAAAGTCTCTGCCTGTGTGGAGGTGACATCCTACTGGAGAAAACTGACAAACAAAATAAGTAAAAGATAGTTAGAGGGTCATAAATGCTAAGGAGAAAAAGAAAGTAGGGCATAGAGGATTGCAGTTTGGGATACTGAGAAAGGTGAGATCTGGGTGAAGCTCTGAAGAAAGCGAGGAAGGTGTCTGGGGGAGGGGCATTCCTGGCAGCAAGAACAGCTGTGCCAAGGCCCCAGGTGGGAATCAGCCCAGGGTGTTTGAGAAATGCACGGAGTGGCTGGAGCACAGGGAGTTACAGGGGAGGATGGTAGGAGTGGAGTCACGGAGGAGTGACAGGGGCCATACAGGGCTGCATGGAAGAGCGGCACTCTAACTTGGTTTCACAAGAATCAGCCTGGCTGTTGTAAGGGACATGCTAGATGAAGGGATAGAGTTAGGGGCTGATATGCAGTGATCCAGGGGTCACAGGTCATCTTGTCCGGGAAGGTGCTCTTGGATCAGCACCTGTGGCAGCGGGAGCCAGAAGCGGGACTGGGCAATGAAGGGAGCTGAGCAGTGATGCAGCCTCAGCTCAGTTCGGCTGGAGGCCTCAGCCACATCTACAAGGACAGCCCTTCAGAGTTGTCCCCTACTGGGATGAGGGGGCCAGGCCTTCACACTCCCACCCACATTGACCAGGCATTGCATGAGTCCAGTGGTCCACCCAAGAAGGGACTTGCTGGCTCTGTTCAGCCAAGAACAGACTAATACACCAAGAGCAAAGAGAGGGATTGATTGATAATAAGGAATTGGCTTGTGTAATTATGGAGGCGGGCAAGTTCCAAGATCTGCAGGGTGAGTGGGCAGGCCAGAGACCCAGGAGAGCTGAGGGTGGAGCTCCCATTCAAAGGCCGATCAGGCTCCAAACCTAGGAACAGCCAGTGTTTCAGTTCACACCCGAAGGTAGCCAAGCAGGGAGAAATCTCTTATGGTCACTGAGGAGAGGGCAGTCTTCTGTTCAGGCCTTCACTGATCAGATGAGACCTCTCCCCCTTGCGCAGGGCCATCTGCTTTACTTAGTCTGCTGATTTAAACATTAGCCTCATGCAGAAACATCCCTGCAGAGACACCCAGGATAATGTCTGGCCAAATATCTGGGCATCCCATGGCCCGGTCACGTTGACATATAAAATTAACGATCACATGAAGTAGTTACTGCAGGGGGCTGACAGCTAAGGGCTGCCCGCAGCATCCCTGCACCAGGCAGGAGAAGACAGATGCTTGGAGCTGGGTGGTGGTGGTGTTGGAAGTGGTGACATTCTGGCTGTATTTTGCAAGTAAGCCTACAGGATTTGCTGGCATAGCAGATGTGGGCGATGAGTGAAAGAGAGAAATCAAGGAGGATACCCAGGTTTTGGTCTGAGCCACAGGAAAGATGGGTCTGCCACTCCCTGAGAGGGGAGGACTGAAAGGAGGCAGGAGGCGACCAGGAGCTCAGCGTGGACATGGGGGGCTTGAGAGCCTGTTCAGCATCCCAGCAGGGATGTCAAAGATGCGGTTGGATATAGGAGTCTGGAGTTCTGGGGACGACTAGGCTGGGGGTATAAACACGGACACCATCTGCAGAGAAGGTAGAATCTGAAGACAGCATCTGAATGAGAGCACCGAGGTAGGGAGGAGCCTTCCCCTGGCCGGGGTTATCTGACCCTGCGTTACACATGACCATTGATTCTCCCTGTGCCACCACACCTGGATGATTTTCTCTAAATGTGAAACAGGGCATTCCCTTCCTCCATAGAACTGGTTGATTTGTGTCCAAATCTATTTATTTTACACTATACCATTCAACCTAGGATTTGAACAAGTACACAGGAAATATGTAGTGTAAAAAACTAAAATAACATTAAAAATCAGGACTGTGGAAATTGTATTCTCAGATAGGAGGCCTAGATGGTGGAGAAAAATATAAAATCCTGCTATCTAAGCCTCAGGGCCTCATGGACTCACTGAAAAGGAACTGAGCCTCATTTCTGGTGGTTTGGAGCAGGCCTCCTCCACCTCCAGGCCATGAACCAGTACCGGTCAGTGACTTGTTAGGAACCAGGTCTCACAACAGGAGGTGAGCAGAGGGTGGGGGAGCATTACCGCCTGAGCTCCACCTCCTGTCACGTTGGCAGTGGCACTAGGAGCACGAACCCTATTGTAAACTGTGCATGCAAGGGACCTAGATTGCGTGCTCCTTATGAGAATCAAACTAATGCCTGATGATCTGAGGTGGAATGGTTTCATCCTGAAACCATCTTCCCCCACCCCTCCGCACCCCATCCTGTGGAAAAATTGTTTCCCTTGAAACCAGTCTCTGGTGCCAGAAAGGTTGGAGGCCGCTAACTTAGAGTTTCCTGGCAGCCAAAAGGAAAAGGGAGACATGGTCTGTTACATTGTTACTGTTCAGCAGAACATACCAGTTCTTCAGGAAAAGTAACTTTTTCTCTAACACTCAGCTTTAGAAGAAATGTCTTAAATGAGCTTCCAATAGAGGATTTGAGCCATAAAAGTTCACATAGGGCTGTAAAATCTGGTTATACCAGGATATATCCCTGGGAGCTGTTGGTGCAGAGGGCAGCGTGCTTCTACATTAAATGACTCCAGACTGCTGTGCCTGCTGAGCTCTTAGGACAAATTTTCACGAACCTCCCCTCCTTTGTTGTTGGCTACCCCTTAGGGGCCTGTCGTGAAGGCCCCCTCCCTGTCCCATCAGCTGCTCAGTCTGCTCAGGGTGAGAGGATGCACACACGAGCGTTGCTGTGATCTTCTGGCTGCCCAGGAGTCCCCTTTCTGACTTCCTGTCCTGTGGCCCTGTGCAGGATGGAAGAGGCTGCTGGACCCTGGTCTTGGGGCCTGTGAACTTCAGCAGAGCCTCTTGCAGAATATCAATTCTGTGGTCAGGCAGGTAAACCCAGGCAGGCTTTACTTTTGGAAAGACCCTGGCAGGGCGAGGTGAGTCCCCCCTGGGCCTGGAGAAGGGTTCTGGGCTCTGGCACCAGAGAGGCCTATGCCAGTCGCCTGTCTGCTAAGAGACTTATCACCCCCGGGTCACCAGGGCTGGCCCAGTGAAGTCACTCTTGTCACCTCCTTACGTACCATGCAGCTTACCTATTTGTTATGTTCATTATCTCCCTTTCTGCAGCGTAAGTTCCATGAAGGCAGGGACTTTGTCTTGTTGTTCAAGACTTTTGTATTTCAAGTGACTAGAACTGGGATTGGCATGCAATAGGTGCTCAGTTAATATTTGTTCAATGAACAAATGAATGATGAACCAACGAGATGGAAAGCACTCACTCCCATCATGTGCCTGTGCACCTGCTCTCCAGGCCTGACCCTCTCCATAGGGGTCGTGTTTATGGCCTGGAAGGGCCAAATACACTGGCTGGAACTGAGGCTACCTGGAGAACCAGCTAGACCGAGGGAAGTTATCTTGCCTGCACATCAAGCCCTGACATTTAGATTGACCTAGATGACATCTGGAGCCCAACCCTCTTTCTTGGAAGGAGAGAAGACACCCTCCCTTACCTTTCCAAGGGCTGGAATTATGAACAAATCACACCTGCCAGCGTTCCTGTGCTTCTCCATGTGTCCGGCCCTGTGATAAGCACTTTACATGTGCATCTCACTTTATGTCCAGAACAGCCCTAGGAGGTGGGGTTCTGTGATCATCACAGCCTATTCATTCATTCATTCATTCATTCATTCATTCGCTCAGTTAACAAATATGTATTAAGTACCTCTGCATGCCGGTTCCTTGGCAGCCCACCTAAGGTTGGTCACAGCTCCTAAGTGGCAGAGCAGGATCTGGACCTAGGAAATGTAACACCAGAGGGTACACTGGGGGCTCTGCTGTTGACCCCCTAAGTCATCACTGGCCGCCTGCGGCATCCATCCCCCACGGCAGTGTTCACTTAGATGTAGAGCAGCAGGGCTGGTGGGGGTCACGGGCTGGACCAGGGAGTCTCACTCTCTTCCCTGGTGGTTGGAGAAGGAGACCCTGCAGGGCACAGGTGGTGATGGGAGGTGCCCGCGGCAGCCTGTGAGTTAGGGCCTGCTTGGGGAGGGGTTTGACGAGGTCTAGGGCGTGACCACAGCTTTCCCTATGCCTGAATTAATCAGTAGTTGGGAATTCTGGAGAGCACCTCTCTTCCCAAGAAGGAAGTTTTGGCAGCCCTCTCTGCTGGTGGAGCAGTGGTCTATGGAACAGGGAAGCGTGGCCAGGAGCCCTGACCTGGACTTCAGGTAAACCACAGCTGACCCTGTGCCAGCTGCGGTCTGAGGTTTTCTTCCCCAAGAGCCAGCGGTACAGGAACAGCCCCACCCCGACTTCTGAGATGGTGCATTACCATGTGAGCAAAGCGGTGCTCTGGGGCGGTCATGGCCCGGGAGCCTGGGCAGCACACCTTTCTCTGGGGTCTTGATCTGCTGCTCGTGGAGGGGTGGTCCTCCCTTGTAAAAGTCATGGAACCTGCGTTCCTACAGTTTTTTCACGGGGCATTTCTCGGAGGAGGAGGTGGTTATGATGGAGACTCAAGCCAGACTGCCTGGGTCGGAATCTCAGCTCCATCCCTGCTGGACAGTGCAACTCTGTGCTTCAGTTTTCATCTGTAAAATGGGTAGGATAATAGTGCCTTTCTGAGTTAGAACCGTTATAAATATTAGCTATTATACATTTCCATTTCAGACAGAAGTTGTCAACACCATGTGTGGCTACAAAACTATCGACAAGGAGGTAACGTCTTTGAAACGCCTTTCCCTGGAAATGTTGCTCTTCCTGTTCCACCCTGGGGTGATTGGAGGGGTTTATTGAGGTCGGGGTCCTGGCCACTGAGATTTTCCAACATTCCTGGCTGTGACCCAGAGCCAGGGCTGCTGGGGTTTTCCACCCCCACCCAGACACAGAAGGTCTCAAGGAACCAAGAATTCCCCCAGGCTGGAAGATGCCACCTGTCAGGGTTTACCAAGCACCTACTGTGGGCTGGTCCACGTGAAGCCACCATGGCCCTTCCTGGTACCCGCAGTGTGCTGTGCGCTCAGCCATGCTCAGCACCAGCTTGCCTCTGCCCCTGGGGCCACCTGGGACCCAGGAGTCCTAGAGGATGGTAACTCTCTCTGGGGGCTGCCCCTGGGTCAGCTTCCTGGGCAACACTCCTGGTCTAGGAGAGACCTGGTCTGGTGCTGAGAAGGGACCTAAAAGGAATGGTGACCTGACATGCAGGTGACCTGCACGTGACCTGACATGCAGGTTTCAAAGTGGGGTCCCCGGTCCAGCAGCAACAGCATCCCCTGGGAATGTGAGAAATGCACATTCTTGGGATGGGGCTAGTGGCGATTCTGACACATGTTTGAGAGCCATAGAACAGCAGTGGTTCTCAACCCCTCAGAACCAATGGCCATTTTAATAACAAACAGTGGTAACGTCCTATGTATTATCCCCAAGTGAGATTCACAGATAACCTACCTACATGCCCCATTCCAAAACAATTAACGTAATGATCTGAGATAAAGTAGAAATGAAATACAGCAATTTACAGCTCTTTAACATAGTTCATCATGTAAGTGCTTAGGCAGCGAGGGGTGCAGGAGAAGATACAATGTAGTCAGGTGTCTGCACTGATGTGAGGCATCCCTGAGGCTGCAGTAGCTACAGGGCAGCTGATAGTAGGCATTGTGTTGGCGACTCACATACCATGGGCATCATTTTTGCCATTGGCATGGGCATGGTTTTTAAAAACGGTGAACAATTCTTGATAAAGTTCTGAATTAAATAATGTATAATCATTCCTTAATTTACCTAGTAGTAGTCCTGGAAAATTCATGGTATATTAAAACCAATGGAGAAATGCTTCCCCCCGCCCCCCCTTAAGAGACAGACAGGGTCTCACTGTTGCCTAGGCTGGCCTCAAACTCCTAGGCTCAGGCAGTCCTCCCAACTGAGCCTCCATAGTAGCTGGGACTGCAGGCATATGCCACCATGCCCAGCTCTGCTTTGTTTTTTATATGTACCTGGAGTGGGGCTGTTGGCTTGGATAGATAGGCTTTCCATGTATGGAAAACATCCGTGAGGCTTTTCATGCAGGGATATCTGAGAAACATGCAGGCAGGGCAGTTGTTTGTGGAGTAGGATTACCCTGAGCTCTGCAGTCCCTCGGCCCCCAACCTCGATTGCTGGGGCAACCAAAAGTGCCACCACGGTGTCCCCAGTCCTCTCTAGAGAACAGTACTGTCCATTAAGAACCAGAATCTAGGGCCACCTTCTCATGCTGCATATGGGAAACTGAGGATCACAGCAGTTGAGGGACTAGCCTGGACCTTGTGTAAATGGCAGAGTCGGGGCTGTGGCTCTTGCCAGCCCAGGTGCTCTTCTGGGCTGACCCAGCTCCTTCCCATGCAGCGCTTCAGTGTGCAGGATGTCATCTACGTGCGGGGCTGCACCAACGCCGTGATCATCTGGTTCATGGACAACTACACCATCATGGCGGGCATCCTTCTGGGCATCCTCCTCCCCCAGGTGGGCCGGCCATGGGTTCAGAGAAAGTGTGGTTTGGTGATTGCAGAAGGGCAGAGAAGGTGCAGAGTGGGAGAGCAAAGGGGCTTTTTTCGTAGAAGTCCAGGACTTGCCCGGGGAGGGCTGCACGGCTGGAAGGAGGGGCGAATGGCAATAGCAGTGGTGGCAAAGCTCTTCCAAGTGCTGCACAGCCACTGCTGCTTCACTTTTTTTTGTGAGGGAGGCACTATTACGATGCCCATTTCACAGAGGAGGAAATTGAGGAGCCGCAAGCTTCAGTGACTTGCCAAGATCCCCTAGATAGTGTATAACAGAGCTGGGGTGGAGGCAGAAATCCCAGAAGGGAGGGGCCCTTGCTGATCGGGCTCAGCGAAGAACTCTGGGATTTCTTGGGAGAGGGAGAAGGGGCCCAGGTCGGGGAGAGGGGGCCCAGCTTCTTGGGCAGTGTGGGTGCTGGGAGAAGTCTTTGCTGTGGGTGTTGCCCAGGTCACACAGGGCCATGAGGGCTTGGGACTGGCTGCTTGGATTTCTGGGAGCCGGGAGCTGCAGGGAGGGCTGCCCTGATGCCCAGCAGGCCCTTACCAGCCCTGCCCCTTCTTCTCAGTTCCTGGGGGTGCTGCTGACGCTGCTGTACATCACCCGGGTGGAGGACATCATCATGGAGCACTCTGTCACTGATGGGCTCCTGGGACCCGGTGCCAAGCCCAGCGTGGAGGCGGCGGGCACGGGATGCTGTTTGTGCTATCCCAATTAGGGCCCAGGCTGCGATGGCAGCTCCAGCAAGGACCGTCTGGGATAGCACCTCTCAGTCAACATCATGGGGCTGGACAGGGCTGTGGCCCCTCTGCCCACACTCAGTACTGACCAAAACCAGGGGTGTGTGTGCCTGTGTGTGGGTCCCACAGCCGCTGCCTCCCCAGGGGGCGGAGCCTGGGCCTCCCCTAAGAGGCTTCCCCCAGGCAGCTCCAGAATCTGTGCCCGCCTGGGGCCTGGGGAACAAGGCCCTCCTTTCTCCAGGCCTGGGCCACCCGGGAGGGAGAGCCTGGGGCTCCACTCAGGGCCCATTTCATCTCTGGCAGTGCCTTGGCCGGTGGTATTCAAGGCAGTTTTGTAGCACTTGTAATCGGGGAGAGGGAGTGTGCCCCTCTGGCAGGAGGGAAGGGCATCTGGGGAAGGGCAGGAGGGAAGGAGGGAAGGGCTGTCCCCACAGCCACGCCCATGACCAGGTTGGCCTCTTCTCAGCCTCCCAGGTGCCTTGAGCCCTCTTTTGCAAGGGCAGCTGCTTCCTTGAGCCTAGTTTTTTATGTGATTTTTGTAACATTCATTTTTTTGTACAGATAACAGGAGTTTCTGACTAATCAAAGCTGGTATTTCCCCGCATGTCTTATTCTTGCCCTCCCCCCAACCAGTTTGTTAATCAAACAATAAAAATATGATTTATTTTTATTTATTTATTTATTTATTTTGCCTTTCCTGTGTGCTGTTTTGTTGGGGCGGGGGTAAGGAAGGCTGCAACCTGGATTTGGAAACCTCTTGTGGATGCGAGGATGAAGAGGGAGCATGGGATGAAGATTTCGCATAGCTTGGGACACAGGCGGGAGTGGTGATGTGGGGAAGCCACAGGGCCAGAGGTGACCACGCCTGTTTTACCAAGAACCGAGGGAAAGAGCCTGGGCCAGGTATATAGCATGATACTCTACCTCCAGGAAATGGGGTGAACGGGGTACCAGGGAAGCGGAGTTGCCTTCAGGTTCACTTACAGCTCTCCCTGCAGCCCTCAGTGTGCCCAGTGGCTGCCGCGCAACGCATGCAGAGCGTGGTGTCCGTCGACCCCTGCTGGAGATGCCGGGACTTGCGTGAATCAGTCCACCCAAACCTTCCGGCCCCAAGACATGGAATCTAGATTTTTTGTGAGGCTCTTAGTAGCCAGCGCAATAGAAATAAAGTAGCAAGAGGCCGGGCGCGGTGGCTCACATCTGTAACCCCAGCACTTTGGGAGGCCGAGGTAGGCCAATCACGAGGCCAGGTGTTCGAGACCAGCCTGACCAACATAGTGAAACCCATCTCTGCTAAAAATACAAAAATTAGCTGGGCATGGTGGTGCACGCCTGTAGTCCCAGGTACTCAGGAGGCTGAGTGAGGCAGGAGAATCGCTTGAACCCGGGAGGTGGAGGTTGTGGTGAGCCGAGATCCTGCCACCGCACTCCAGCCTGGGCAACAGATCAAGACTCTGTCTCAAAAAAAAAAAAAAAAAAAGGAAAAGAAAGAAAGCAGCAAGAGCCCCAAACGTCCAAACGTGAAGAACTCTGACGGTGGGAACCGTCTATACACCCAGAAGTCAAGTGGTCAGATGCTTGGTCTGCCATGTGTACCAACCCCATGTGTAAGAAGGGGCAGGAGGAGGGTTTTTAAAAGTATGCAATAACACAGCAATAACAAACACACCATAGAGCATACTTTGCCAGGAACGATATTAACTCTAATCCTCACGACTAGGGTAATTCATATCTCCATTTTATTAGTGGGAAAATTGGGCACAGGGCAGTTAAGTAACTTGCCCAGGCAGGCAGCTGGTAAGTGACAAAGCCATGACTTGAGCCCAGGTAGGATCTCTTGAGCCAGTCAGCCCCTCTGCTGTACTGCCTCTGTTGCCTCCTCTGCACACACGGTACTAGGCGTGCAAAACCAGTGGAGGCTGCAGCTGCTTCTGAAGCTCTGTCCCGGGGATATTCACTGTAGCCACTGCTGCAGCCTCTGTCTTGTCCCAGTTTGACCTAATGAACACAAGGCCAGGTCAAGCTCTGTGTCTGGCTGGAGGCCTTGTAGTCCTGGAGGCTCTGGCTGTTCTGAGAACCCCTTTTGTGCCCAGAGGGGAGACGGCAGCTGCCTTTAGGGGCAGCAGGATGGCAGGGGCACCGTGGGAGATGGGCTGCTCCGAATCGCTTATCCAAGGTCACCTTACCTGGAACCTGGAACCTGGACCCCCTGTCTTCCCTCTTTCCAGCACCACTCACAGACACCTCTTTACCTCACACTGCTTCTGTGGCCAGCTGCTTCTGTGGACCAGCACTGGTGCCACAGATGGCTAAGCTCCAGCAGACACTCATCTCCTCTTTTCCAAACCTTGGTCACTTACCTCTCAAGAAATGGAAGCATAAATATCTTCTTTTTTTGAGAAGTGTGTGTTCATATCCTTTGCCCACTTTTTGATGGGATTGTTTGATTTTTTTTTGTTTTTTGTTTTTGGTAAATTTAAGTTCCTTTAAATTCTGGATATTAGCTTTTCGTAAGATGGATAGATTGCAAAAATTTTCTCCCATTCTGTAGGTTGTCTGTTCACTCTGATGATAGTTTCTTTTGCTGTGCAGAAGCTCTTTAGTTTAATTAGATCCCATTTGTCTGTTTTGGCATTTGTTACCATTGCTTTTAGTGTTTTAGTCATGAAGTCTTTGCCCATGCCTATGTCCTGAATGGTATTGCCTATGTTTTCTTCTAGGGTTTTTATGGTTTTAGGTCTTACATTTAAATCTTTAATCTATCTTGAGTTAATTTTTGTATTAGGTGTAAGGAAGGGGTCCAGTTTCGGTTTTCTGCATATGGCTAGCCAGTTTTCACTACACCATTTATTAAATATTAAAGAGGGAATCCTTTCCCCATTGCAGGTTTGCCAAAGATCACGTATTGTAGATGTGTGGTGTTATTTCTGAGGCCTCTGTTCTATTTCATTGGTCTATATATGGTACCAGTACCATGCTGTTTTAGTTACGGTAGCCTTGTAGTATAGTTTGAAGTCAGGTAGCGTGATATCTCCAGCTTTGTTTTTTTTGCTGAGGGTTGTCTTGGTTGTATGGGCTCTTTTTTGGTTCCACATGAAATTTAAAGTAGTTGTTTCTAATTCTGTGAAGAAAGTCAATGGTAGCTTGATGGGGATAGCATTGATTGAATCTATAAATTACTTTGGGCAGTATGGCCATTTTCATGATATTGAGTCTTCCTATCCATGAGCATGGAATGTTTTTCCATTTCTTTGTGTCTTCTCTTATTTCCTTGAGCAGTGGTTTGTAGTTCTCCTTGAAGAGGTCTTTGACATCCCTTGTAAGTTGTATTCCTAGGTATTTTATTCTCTTTGTAGCAATTGTGAATGGGAGTTCACTCATGATTTGGCTCTCTGTCTGTTATTGTATAAGAATGCTTGTGATTTTTGCACATTGATTTTGTATCCTGAGACTTTGCTGAAGTTGCTTATCAGCTTAAGGAGATTTGGGGCTGAGATGATGGAGTTTTCTAAATATACAATCATGTCATCTGCAAACAGAGACAATTTGACTTCCTCTCTTCCTCTTTGAATACCGTTTATTTCTTTCTCTTGCCTGATTGCCCCGGCCAGAACTTCCAATACTATGTTGAATACGAATGGTGAGAGGGCATCCTTGTCTTGTGCCGGTTTTCAAAAGGAATACTTCCAGCTTTTGCCCATTCAGTATGATATTGGCTGTGGGTTAGTCATAAACAGGTCTTATTATTTTGAGATACGTTCCATTAATACCTAGTTTATTGAGAGTTTTTAGCATGAAGGGCTGTTGAATTTTATTGAAGGCCTTTTCTGCATCTATTGAGATAATCATGTGGTTTTTGTCTTTGGTTCTGTTTATGTGATGGATTATGTTTATTGATTTGCATATATTGAACCAGCCTTGCATCCCAAGGATGAAGCCAACTTGATCGTGGTGGATAAGCTTTTTGATGTGCTGCTGGATTCAGTTTGCCAATATTTTATTGAGAATTTTCACATCGATGTCCATCAGGGATATTGGCCTGAAATTTTCTTTTGTTGTTGTCTCTTTGCCAGGTTTTGGTATCAGGATGATGCTGACCTCATAAAATGAGTTAGGGAAGAGTCCCTCTTTTTCTGTTGTTCGGAATAGTTTCAGAAGGAATGGTACCAGCTCCTCTTTGTACCTCTGGTAGATTTGACTGTGAAACTGTTTGGTCCTGGGCTTTTTTTGGTTGGTAGGCTATTAATTACTGCCTCAATTTCAGAACCTGTTATTGGTCTATTCAGGGATTCGACTTCTTCTTGGTTTAGTCTTGGGAGGGTGTATGTGTCCAGGAATTTATCCATTTCTTCTATATTTTCTAGTTTATTTGCCCAGAGTTGTTTATAGTATTCTCTGAAGGTAGTTTGTCTTTCTGTGGGATCAGTAGTGATAGCCCCTTTATCATTTTTTATTGTGTCTATTTGATTCTTTTCTCTTTTTTTCTTTTTTAGTCTTGCTAGTAGTCTATCTATTTTGTTAATCTTTTCAAAACACCAGCTCTTGTATTCATTGATTTTTTGAAGGGTTTTTTGTGTCTCTATCTCCTTCAGATCTGCTCTGATCTTAGTTATTTCTTGTCTTCTGCTAGCTTTTGAATTTGTTTGCTCTTGCTTCTCTAGTTCTTTTAATTGTGATGTTAAAGGGTCAATTTTAGATCTTTCCCGCTTTCTCTTGTGGGCATTTAGTGCTATAAATTTCCCTTTAAACACTGCTTTTGCTGTGTCCCAGAGACTCTGGTACGTTGTGTCTTTGTTCTCATTGGTTTCAAAGAACCTATTTATTTCTACCTTAATTTCATTATTTACCCAGTAGTCATTCAGGAGCAGGTTTTTCAGTTTCCATGTAGTTGTGCAGTTTTGAGTGAGTTTCTTAATCCTGAGTTCTAATTTGATTGCACTGTGGTCTGAGAGACTGTTTGTTATGATATGAACAGACACTTCTCAAAAGAAGACATTTATGCGGCCAACAAACATATGAGAAAAAGCTCATCATTCGTCATTAGAGAAATGCAAATCAAAACCATAATGAGATACCATCTCACGCTAGTTAGAATGGCAATCATAAAAATGTCAGGAAACAACAGATGCTGGAGAGGATGTGGAGAAATAGAATGGTTTTACACAGTTGGTGGGAGTGTAAATTAGTTCAACCATAGTGAAAGATGGTGTGGCGATTCCTCAAGGATCTAGAACCAGAAATACCATTTGACCCAGCAATCCCATTACTGGGTATATACCCAAAGGATTATAAATCATTCTACTATAAAGACACATGCGGAAGTATGTTTATTGCAGCACTGTTCACAATAGCAAAGACTTGGAACCAACCCAAATGCCCATCAATGATAGACTGGATAAAATAAATGTGGCACATATATACCATGGAACACTATGCAGCCATAAAAAGGGATGAGTTCATGTTCTTTGCAGGGACATGGATGAAGCTGGAAACCATCATTCTTGGCAAACTGACACAGGAACAGAAAACCAAACACCGTTTGTTCTCACTCATAAGTGGGAGTTGAACAGTGAGAACACATGGACACAGGAAGGGAAAGATCACACACTGGGGCCTTTCAGAAGGTGGGGGGCAAGGGGAAGGATAGCATTAGAGGATACCTAATGTAGACGATGGGTTGATGGGTGCAGCAAACCACTGTGGCACATGTATACCTATGTAACAAACCTGCACGTTCTGCACATGTATGCCAGAACTTAAAGTATAATAAGAAAGAAAGAAAGAAAAGAAAGAAAGAAAGAAAGAAAGAGAAAGAAGGAGAAGAAAGAAAGAAAGAAAGAGAGAGAGAGAGAGAAAGAAAGAAAAGAAAGGAAAGAAAGAAAGAGAAAGAAAGAGAAAGAAAGAAAGAAAGAAAGAAAGAAAGAAAGAAAGAAAGAAAGAAAGAAAGAAAGAAAGAAAGAAAGAAAGAAAGAAAAGAAAGAGAAAGAAAGAAAGAAGAAATGGATGGGAACAGAGTACCAGGAGAGGGCTTTGTCCATCCTGTGGTTGGGGACTCCCTGGCCATGACACCCTTTTGTGCTTCAAAGCCAATGACATTATCTTGGCCTCTTGTCTCACAAGGATGGAAGAATGATCCATAAACGAGTCCTTTCCCACACCATGACACACATAGAAAATAATAATATTTGTGCAGCCTACCTCATTTGTGAAGTTGGGGAGATTTTGGGCTTTGCTTTTCAATTTGTTATATAATTATTTTTTATAAGATGCATTAAGGAAGACTGATTTTGTATAAAAATGTCCAATACAATATTCTTGAAATGTATTTTTAACAATTTATGGAAGTATACTGGATATAAAATAAACTGCGTGTATTTAAACTGACAAATGTGTCAGTGAAACCATTACCACAGTCAAGATAATGAACACATCCATCACTCTAAAAAATGTCCTTTTGTCCCTTTGTAATCTGTTTATTATAACCCTTCCCGCCACCCACACCCTATGCTCAAGCAACCAGAGCTCTGCTTTCCGTCTCTATAAATTACTTGGTATTTTCTAAAATGTTATATAAGTGGACTCACACAGCATGCACTCTTTCTGTCTGCCTTCTTTCACTCAGTAATCATTTTAAGATTCATTCATTTTGTAGCATATATCAGAAGTTCATTTCTTTTTTTTTTTTTTTTTTTTTTTTGTGAGACGGAGTCTGGCTCTGTCACCCAGGCTGGGGTGCAGTGGTGTGATCTCCACTCACTGCAAGCTCTGCCTTCCGGGATCACGCCATTCCCCTGCCTCAGCCTCCCGTGTAGCTGGGACTAGAGGTGCCCACCACCGCGCCCGGCTAATTTTTGTATTTTAAGTAGAGACGGGGTTTCACCGTGTTAGCCGGGATGGTCTCGATCACTTGACCTCGTGATCCGCCCGTCTCGGCCTCCCAAAGTGAGCAGTATACTGTTATATGGATATACCATGATTTATTTATCCATTCACCTACTGATGGACATTTGTATTTCTAGTTTTTGGTTGTTGTTACAAATAAAGCTGCTATGAACACTTGTGCATGTGTCTTTATAAAAACACGTACTTTCATTTCTCTTGGGTAAATATCTAGAAGTAGAATGGCTGGATTATATGTAACTATATGTTTAGCTTTTTAAGAAACTGCCAAACTATTTTCCAAAGCAGTTGCACAATTTGCACCAGCAGTGTATGAGAGTTCTGGTTTCCCTACATCCTTGCCAGCAGTTGGTGTGGCCAGTTTTTCTTAGTTATGCTAATGGGTGTGTGGTGATATTTTACTGTGGTTTTGATTTGCATTTCCTTAATAATTAATCATGTTGAGTGCTTTTCGTAGACATATTTGTCATCCACATAATTTCTTTGCTGAAATGTCTTTCGAAATATTTTCTTAAAAAATTAGATTGTTTTTGTATGATTGAATTTTGACAACTCTTTGTATATTCTGGATACAGGTCCTTGATTAGTTGTATGATTGAAAAATTTCAGTCTGTGGCTTGTCTTGTTCTCTCTCTCTCTCTCTCTCTCCTTCATGTAGAGATTGGGTCTCACTCTGTTGCCCCAGCTGCACTTGAACTCCTGGGCTCAGGATCCTCCCACCTCAGCCTTCTGAAGTGCTGGGATTACAGGCATGAGCCACCGTGCTCTGTGGTGTGTCTTTTCAGTCTCCTAATGGTGTTTTCCAAAAAGCAGGAGTTTTTAACTTGATGACCTCCAATTTATCAATGTTTTCTTTCATGCATGATGCTTTTGGTGTCATAGCTAAGAAATGTTTGCCTAAACCAAGGTCACAAAGGTTTTCTCCTACATTTTCTTTTAGAAGTTTTATAGTTATGTTACAATTATGTAAAGCTCTTACATTTAAGTCAAGGATTCATTTTGAGTTAATTTTCTAATATGCTACAAAGTATGCATCAAAGTTAATCTGTTTTGTACATGCATATCCAATTGTTCCAGTACCACCTGTTGAAAGCAGAGATGAATTTCCACTGAATTGCCTTGGCACCTTTGTCGAAAAACAATTGTCCATATATGTGTAGGTTTACTTCTGGATTTTTCAGTACGTTTTGGTCAGTGTTGCATAGCAAATGTTGGAGCAGACATCCTTGACTTCATCCTGATCTTAGGGGGAAAGTGTTCAGTCTTTCTTCATTAAGTATAATGTTAGATGTAGGTTTTTCATGGATATTCTTTATCCAGGTTTACTAAGTTCTCTTGTATTTCTAGTTTACTGAACATTTTTGTTGGGACTAGATATTGGGTTTTGTCAAATGCCTTTTCTGCATATTTTAAAATTTGTGAATGTGGTGAATTTCATTGATTTTCACATGCTGAATTCCTGGAATAAGCCCCATTCAGTAATGATGAAGTACCCTTTTAATGCATTGTTGGATTTGGTTTGTTAAAATTTTGTTTAGGATTTTTGCACCTTTGTTTAGGAGGATTGTTTTCTTGTAAAATCTTTGTTTCATTTTGGTATCAAAGTCATGCTGGCTTCATAGCGTTAGCTGGGAAATATTCCTTCCTTTTCAATTTTCTGGAAGAGTTTGTAGAATTGGTGGTATTTCTTCTTTAAAAGTTTAATACAATTCACTGGTGAAGCTACCTGGAAAATCTTCTTTGTAGAAGGATTTTAAACTATAAATCTAATTTCTTTAATTGATATAAGATTGCTTATGTCTTGAGAGCTTTGGTAGTTTTGTCCTTCAAAGAATTTGATAATTTCATCTAAGCTCTCAAACTTATTGACATAAAGTTGTTCATAACACTCCCTTATTATTCTAGAACCTGTAGTGATTTCATCTCTCTTATTCCTGGATATTGGCAACTTGTCTTTTTTTCTCTTTTCCCTGATTAGTCTGACTGGGGTTTATGGATTTTAAAGATTTTCTCAAAGGGCCAGCTGGACCATTCTCATGAGCATATAAATAGGCTCTTAGTATTCCCATCTTAAACAAGCACACAGACAAGCAAAGTCTCCTGATGATTTCTCCTCTCCAGCCCCTGCCCTGTCTCTCTTTCCCTTCACAGCAACTGCTTTGAAAGAGGGTCTGTCCTCTCTGTTTCTGGTTCCTCTTCTCCCATCATTCTTGGACGTCCCTAATTAGACTCTTGTCCCACTCGCCCCAAATTGCTCTCATCAACATCACCAGTGACCCCTGCATTGCCAGGTCCTATGTCCCCGTGGCATTACTCAGCTCCTTGGCTTGTCTGCCACATATGGCCAGTTGATCATTCTCTCCTCCTTGAAATGCCTTCTTGTTTTTCCTCCAAGACACCAACCTAACCTAGTTTTTCTCTTACTTCTGAGGCCCCCTCTTATGAGTCTCAGTTGTTGATTTCTCTTTCCTAACCTCAGCATTTGAGGGCCTCATCTGTCTTTTCTATCCACAATCCCTGGTTGACCTCATCCAGCCTGGAATTTGAGGTCCTATCCACCACTCTAGCCTCAGCCCTGGGTCCCTGCTCTAGTCAGCAGGTCACCAGGGCTGACTCGGTTCATTCGTAGTTCACACGATTCCATCTGTCCTCTCACAGGAAGATCTAGCTCCCAACACTTTCACATCCTCCCCCGCCTTCCCATCCCCTCTGAGGCTCATTTCAATTTTGTGTGTGGAGGGACTTCTTTTATGATCACCCATTTTGAGTGAGAGAAAGATAAAGGCCAGACTAGCTTAGTAAGTTGCAGGCCAAGAGGCCCTGCTAGCAATCCCAGAGCCTGGCTCCTTCCAAGCTCTTGCCTTGCCTACCACCTTCCTGGGGCCTGAGAAGCACCTGGAAATATTATGGGGCCACTGGCTCTGGCACAAGCTCCTGGTTTTCTACAGCTTGTGACACCTTGGAGGGAGCCTGATTTGCAGTCCTGAGAGCCCAGGCAGAAGGCACAAGTGTTCCCAGCAAGAAAATGAGCAGAGTTGACTTGGGGGCATGTGGTCGCTAGGTGGCGCAACTGACCCACTGCTTGGCACCCAACACTCAGCAACTCCACCCTCTCCACTCCCTAGAGCCTGGGCACCTGCTTGGGTGGCAGCAGGAGTCTGCCTTCCACCCCATACCCCAAAAAAAGCAGACCACAAGGTGAGGGGACCTAAAATACTATAGGTCCTGATTATAGTAGGTGCTCAATAAATAATTGTTGACTAAAAAAGTGATCATTTTGTGAAGCTGGGATAGATGAGACTTTCCTATTCCCATTTCATAGGCTGGGAAACAGGCCGGATACTAACAATAGGGGTAGCAACCAAAGTTACTGTTATTGGCTCTCATTCGGTCACTATGTACCGAATTTGCTTAGCACATTTCATTCTTCATCCCATTTAGTCATCACAGCAAAAAGGCAGGGCCTTTATGATTTGCATTTGGCAAGTAAGGACATAGAGGCTTAGAGATCAACTGACTTACTCAGGTCGTACAGTTAGGGGAATAAATGGAAGAACCAGGATTTGAACCACTCTGCCTGCATTTGAGTAGCTGAGTAGGATCAGGGCCACCTTTTGGCCCAGTGCTGCCTCCTTCCCCCACCAATGGGATCTGAGGTGAAGTCTCCCAGCAGTGCCTCCACCTGGGCATCATGTGGCCACCAGAGGGAGGCCTCCGTCTTTAGACAGCTGCAGAGGGCCCTGGACTGAGGCTGGGGAGGGTGGCCACGACTTAGATGCCAGAATGAGAAGTGGGAGTACTAGGGCTCTGGAGGGCAGGTTCTTCGTCTGCAAAAGCAAGAGGATGATCCCCAGTTGGTTGGGTCTCTGTGAGGAGGACATGGGATCATGCATGGAAAGTTCTTAGCCCTTGCGAGGGCTCAGCACCCACCCCTCCCCCAGCACTTGCCCTTGCACTGAACAGGCTATAGTAACAGGTCATGATAATAAACCGCAATCACAGGTATCCATTTCACTGATTTGTTTGTGTATGGTCAGTCTCCCCCACTGGGGCGTGGGATCGTGACCTGCTTTCTGCTCTGCTGTCTCCCGAGAGATGAGGCTGCCGTGCCTGAGACATAAGGGGTGCTCACTAAGCAGGTACCAACCCAGGGAACGGAAGTGGCCTGGAACTGTGGCCCCTGCGCTGTCTGGGCCCCCAGGACTCAGTGGGCTCACTGGATCCCATGTGTGAGCCCCAGAGGGCCAGGCTTAGTGTGCTGGACTCCTTATAGGCTGTGGCCAAACCTTTGTCCCTCCCTGGCCTCTACCTTTTCCTCTCCAGAAGGGGCATCTAAGGCTTTCCAGGTGTAATGACTCAGGGAGTGGCTGTGCCAGATGTACTGGTGCCCTTTAATGCCACCTGTCACCTCGCTGGTGGCTGCAGTGTCCCTTCCTCTCGCTGCTCCTGTGTCTTCTCCTCCATCTGCCAAAGTCAGCATGCCAGGGCTGCCCCCAGTCCCAATATCCAGTGGAAACACCCAGAGAAATCACACAAATAGAAAATATCCACATCAAGCTTGAGAAGCTAAGCCTGCGCTTGAGGCAGTTCTTGGAGCAGCTTCTAGCAGAAGCCCACACTGACACCATCAGCAAGGAACTGCCAGGGGCTCGGCCTCCTGAAGGGGGATTTTATGACTGGCCTTAGCTGCCCTCCTGAGTCTGATAAGGGCTCCACTGGGGAACCTCTGGGCAAGTCGGTGGAGGGCCCCTCAGCATCATCTGGGCCTTACTGGCAGCAAAAGTGGGTCTCAGAAACCAACTCCCATGAGAGGAGCCATCTGGACAGAGGGTGGGCAGTGAGAGCAGGACACAGGCTCCACCACAGAGCAGCAGAGACACCCAGAGGCTCCTGGCCCATGGTGCCTGGGGGATCAGAAAGACTCATACCCGGAAGGGGAATGGGCCTGTGGAGAATGTTACCTTGGCCAGGACCCGGCTGGCACCACACACCCCAATATCCCTGCCTTGGCTCTGTGAGGAGGGCTCTGCCAGGGTTTGAGGGGCCTGCGTGGGAGCCAGGGCAACCCATGCATCCAAGGGCCTGTGGAAATAACTCTCCGTTAGAGGAGCCACCAGGAGGAAAACTGGGCCCATGGGAAAGGGGGCAGTTACAGGGAAAGGAGAACAAGAGGGCGAGGATTGCGTCTTACGATCACTGTAGCTCCTGCACCTCCCAAGACACGTAGTAGGTGCTCAATAAATCTTTGTTGACTGGACACACAACTCGGAGTACAACCTTCCTCAACTGAACATTGTATTGGCAAAGACAGAATATGTGTACTTCAGGCTCTATGTAAGGTACAAGAGAGTACTTCTATTAGATAAGGACAATCCATGGTAGGAGACAGTGCTAAAAAATACAGTAACTGACTTCAATTTGCATTGAACGCAACAAATAGCAGACCTGAAAATGTAAAAATCAAATGCAAGATATCAAAGGGCCAGATGGAGAAATGTGCAAAGGATGCAAAGGAAAAGGTTATGGACAGCGCATCACTGAAAACACACAAGGACAAGGGTCACGGAAGTCTCACCCGAGTGCCTGCCATACCCTCCCTCTACCAACACCCCCGCCACCCCAGAATAAAGGAAACAGAGGAACAAATAGAAGTTGTTAAAGAAGTAAACTCTTGATTGTTTTTTTTCCCTTTTTTGAGACAGAATCTCGCTCTGTCACTCAGGCTGGAGTGCAGTGATGTGATCTCGGCTCACTGCAATCTCCACCTTGTGGGTTCAAGCGATTCTTTTGCCTCAGCCTCCTGAGTAGCTAGGACTACAGGCACATGCCACCACGCTCAGCTAATTTTTGTATTTTTAGTAGAGATGAGGTTTCACCATATTGGCCAGGCTGGTCTCGAACTCCTGACCTTGTGATTCGCCCGTCTTGGCCTCCCAAAGTGCTGGGATTACAGGCGTGAGCCACCACGCCCAGCCATAAACTCTTGATTTTAAAAAGTAAAAGAACTCGTAAAATTAACAATGTGCAATTCCTGTGGGGCAGCCCTTCCCAATGTCTTCAATGCTTATAGAGAAACATAATATCTATGAGTTCCCTGCGTAAAGGGAGGAGGCACCCAGGCCCTGCTTGGGGGATTAGAAACTCAGCTACCTGTGGCCCACTCACTGCCTGCAGATGAGCCCTAGAGAAACTCACATAGGTGCTCTATGGGACCGTCATGAGGGTGCCTGTTGCAGCGCTGTTCTTAATAGTGAAAAATGGGAGGACTGTGGTATGTTCCCGTGTGGAATATTATACAGCACTTTAAATGAAGGAACTAAAATTCCATGTATCCATGCTCAAGAACACAATGCTGAGGAGATAAGCGAGTTGCATAATGATACATAGGGCTGGGCGCTATGGCCCATGCCTGTAATCCCAGCACTTTGGGAGGCTGAGGCAGGTGGATTGCTTGAGCCCAGGAGCTTAAGCCCAGTCTGGGCAATGGGAGACCCTGTCTCTACAAATAATAATAATAAAAAAACTAGCTGGCCATGGTGGGGTGTGTGACTTTAGTCCCATGTACTTGGGAGGTTGAGGTAGGAGGATTTCCTGAGCCCAGGAAGTCAAGGCTGCAGTGAGCTGTGATCGCACTATCGTACTCCAGCCTAGGTGACAGGGAGACCCTGTCTCAAAAAATATATATATACACACACACACACACACATATATACACACACACACACACACATATATAGCTTATGGATGTCTATAAGAAGAAAAGTAAAAAAAAAACTGGAAAGAGATATACCAAATTCATGAGACTCTGTAAGGGGAAAAGGAAATGCACCTGTGGATCAAATGATATTCGACTTTGTAGGTACAGCTTTATTTATTTTCTTTAAAAATCAGAAGCAAAAATGTTCAAATGTGAATATTTTTTCATTAGGGATATCCATAGATGGAAATGTATGTTATTCTCAGTAGCTTTCTCTATTTTTTGGTGATTTTTTAAAAATTGTGCTAAATATATTCATACATAACATAAAATTTACCATTGTAACCATTTTTTTTATCTTCTTTTTGAGAATTTTGCTCTTGTTGTCCAGGCTGGAGTGCAATGGCGCAATCTTGGCTCACCACAACCTCTGCTTCCTGGGTTCAAGTGGTTCTCCTGCCTCAGCCTCCCAAGTAGCTAGGATTACAGGTGTGCCCCACCACACCCGGCTAATTTTGTATTTTTAGTAGAGATGGGGTTTCTCCGTGTTGGTCAGGCTGGTCTTGAAGTCCTGACCTCAGGTGATCTGCCCGCTTTGGCCTCCCAAAGTGCTGGGATTATACGCATAAGCCACTGCACCCAGCCCCATTTTAACCATTTTTAAGTGTATAATCCAGTGCCATTTAGTGTATTCACCATGTAGCGCAACCATTGCCCCTATACATTTCCGTAACGTTGTCTTCATCATAAACAGAAGCTCTGTACCCATTAAGCCATACATCCCCACTTCCCTCTCCCTCAGTCCTTGTAATCTCTATTCTATTTTCTGTCTCTATGAATTTGCCTCTTCTAGGCTCCACACAAGAATGGAATCATTTGATATTTGTCCTTTTATGCCTGGCTTATTTAACTTAGCATAATGTTTTCAAGATTCACCCATGTTATAGCATGTGTCAGAATTTCATTACTTTTTATGGCTGAAGAATATTTCTGGCTGGGTTGGTGGCTCACACCTGTAACCTCAGCACTTTTAGAGGCAGAAGCAGGTCGCTAGAGCCCAGGAGTTTGAGATTGGCCTGGGCAACATAGCGAGACCCCATCTCTACAAAAAATACAAAAATTAGCCAGGCGTGGTGGCACATGCCTGTAGGCCTAGCTACTCCAGAGGCTGAGGTGGGAGGATCACTTGAACCCAGGAGGTGGAGGTTGTAGTGAGCCGAGACTGCACCATTGCTCTCCTGCCTGGGCAATAGAGCAAGACCTTGTCTCAAAAAAAAAAAAAAAAAAAATTCCATTGTATGCATATACCATATTATGTTTATCCATTTATCTATTGATGAACATTTGGGTTATTTCTACATTTTGGCCATTATGAACAATGCTGCCATGAATGTTGATTTACAAATATCTGTTTGAGTTTCCGCTTTTGATTCTTTTTGGGAGTATATATCTAGAAGTGGAGTTGCTGGTCATATGGTAATTCTATCTTTAGCTTTTTGAAGAACTGCTGAGCTGTTTTCCATAGTGGTTGCACTGTTTTACATTTGTACCCACAATGCATAAAACAAGTTTCTCCGCACCCTTGCCAACACCTGTTATTTTCCTTTTTTTTTTTTTTTTTCTGACAATAGCTGTGATAGGTAATTTCATGTGTCAACCTGACTGGGCTGAAGGCTGCCCAGATAGCTGATAAAACATTATTTCTGAGCGTGTCTGTGAGTTTGTCACAGAAGAGATTAGCATTTGAATCGGTAGACTGAGTAAAGAAGATCTCCTTCCTCAGTGTGGGCAGGCATCATCCAATTCTTGAGTGCCTGAATAAAACAAAAAGGCAGAGGAGGCCAGGAGTGGTGGCTCACGCCTGTAATCCCAGCACTTTGGGAGGCTGAGGAGGGCAGATCATGTGAGGTCAGGAGCTTAAGACCAGCCTGGCGAACATGGTGAAACCGTGTCTCTACTAAAAATACAAAAATTAGCCAGGCGTGGTTGCAGTGAGCCGAGATCACACCACTGCACTCCGGCCTGGGCAACAGAGCAAGCCTTTGTGTCAAAATAAATAAATAAATAAATAAATAAATAAATAAATAAATAAATAAAGCAGAGAAAGGGCAAATTCGTTTTCCTTGCTTGAGCTGAGACATCATCTTTTTCTGCACCTGGACATTGGTGCTCCTAGTTCTTGGCCTTTAAGACTTAGAGCAGGACTTACAACATTAGCTCCCTGCTTCTCAGGCCTTCAGACTCAGACTGAATTACATCACCAGCTTTCTGGTTCTTCAGCTTGCAGATGGCAGACTGGGGACTTCTTGGCCTCCATAATGACATGAACCAATTCCTGTAATAGATCTCCTTTAATGTATATCTCTCTATATGTTATTGGTTCTGTTTCTCTAGAGAACCCTTATACAACAGCCAGCCTAATGGATGTGAAGTGGTATCTCCTAGTTTTGATTTGCATTTCTCTAATGACTTCATGATGTTGAGCATCTTTTCATGTGCTTATTGGCCATTTGTATATCTTCCTTGAAGAAAAGCTAATTTGGGGCCAGGCATGGTGGTTCACACCTATAATCCCAGCACTTTGAGGGGCTGAGGTGAGCAAATAGTTTGAACCTAGGAGTTTGAAATCAGCTGGACAAATGGCAAAACCCTGTCTCTACAAAAAATACAAAAAAAATTAGCTGGGTGTGGTGGCAATGCCTATCATCCTGGCTACTGGGGAGGCTGAGGTAGGAGGATCACTTGAGCCTGGGGAGGTCAAGGCTGCAGTGAGCAGTGAGCGCAGTGGCACGATCCTGCAACTGCACTCCAGCCTGGGCAACAGAGCAAGACCCTGTCTTAAAAAAAAAAAAGTAAATTTAAGTCTTTTGTCCATTTTTGAACCCGATTGCCTTTTTTTTTTTTTTTTTTTTTTTTTTTTTTAATTGTAGGAGTGCTTTACATATTCTAGGTATCAGTCACTTATCAGTTTTATCAGGAGTCTCCAACCCCCAGGCTACGGACAGGTACTGGTCTGTGGCCTATTAGGAACCAGGCCGCACAGCAGGAGGTGAGCAGCGGGTGAGCGAGCTTTCCACCTGAGCTCTGCCTCCTGTCAGATCAGTGGTGGCATTTGATTCTCACAGGAATGCAAACCCTATTGTGAGCTGTGCATTCAAGAGATCTAGGTTGCATGCTCCTTATGAGACTCTAATGCCTGTTTCATCCCAAAACCATCACCCTCCACCCCGCCCCCATTCATGGAAAAATTGTCTTCCATGAAACTGGTCCCTCGTGCCATAAAGGGTGGGGACCGCTGAGATATATGATTGGCAAATATTTTCTCCCATTCTGCAGGCTGTCTTTTCATTTGCTTGATAGTGTCCTATTTATCTATTTTTTTTTTGTCACCTGTGCTTTTGATGTCATATCCCAGAAACCATCACCAAATCCAATGTCAGGAAGCTTTTCTCCTGTGTTTTCGTCTAAGAGTTTTATAGTTTTAGCTCTTACATTTAGGTCTTTGATCCATTTTGAGTTTTGTGTATATCCAATTTTTGTATATGGGGTAAGGCAATGGTTCTTTGCATATGGATATCCAGTTTTCCCACCATTTATTTAAAAGACTGTCCTTTTTCTGTTGAATGGTCTTGGCACCATTTTGTTTTGTTTGTTTGTTATTTGCCTTTCCCTTTTAATCCTTTTTCTGCTCCAACTCTCAAAAAATTGCCCCCAAAAACCCAGTAATTAAACAAAAGGGAACTCAAAGAGCCAAAGCAAACCAGCCCAAGAGTAGCAGACTCCCTCCCACAGGGAACAAAGTCTGGATGCTGGGGTCTCCACCCCAAGCCTGGTAGTAAAAGAGGTAAAGAATAAGGTCGTTCTGGAGGCTAGCAGTAACCCAGCCCAGAGGGGCTTTCTGCAAGAGGGCACCCCTAACAGGGCCAGACTGTGTAAGAAGTGGTACTTGTTGGCCTTGTCGAAGAGCTCCTTCCCACAGGCATGTGGGAATTGGGTGTTATGTATCTGATAGGAAGCCAAGCCAAAGGCCCCAGCACTGAACGAGGAACTCACACCAGTTGAAAGCTGCCCCTGGCCCAGCCATGGCTGTGGATCATCAGACGCTGGATGAAGAAACGTCCTTGACACCCTTTTGGAAACTCATTGGCCTTAAATAAGTATTATTTCTGGGCTTTGTACTTTAGTCAGTTGGTCTGTATATCTGTCCTTAGGCCAGTACCAAATGGTTTTGATTACTGTAGCTTTGTAGTAAGTTTTGAAATTAGGAAGTGTGAGCCCTCCAACTTCATTCCTCTTTGCCAGGATTGGATTGGCTATTTGGGGTCCTTTTTCTATACTTTTAGACTTGTCAAAAGAAAGGGGATGGGGGGAATGTGTAGACTCAGGATTCACTCTGTATTCAGCAAAAATTTAAAGAAGGAAATCTACAACTAGATATATATTGACAAATATTTTAACATAAACATCTCTGTTTTATGACGTTTCAGAGATAAAGAATTATGTCAGAATATAAGCAGAAAATAAAGGTTACACACAAATTAACAAAATCAGTGTGGCCTTCAGTCCTGATGGTTCAGTATTAGGAGATTTAGTTTTAGTGTATCCATAGATCAAATCCGGCTGGGCACGGTGGCTCACACCTGTAATCGCAACACTTTGTGAGGCCGAGACAGGTGGATCACTGGAGGTCAATAGTTCAAGACCAGCCTGGCTAACGTGGTGAAATCCTGTCTCTACTAACAATACAAAAATTACCTGGGCGTGGTTACATGCCTGAAATCCCAGCTACTTAGGAGGCTGAGGAATGAGAATCGCTTGAACCCAGGAGGTGGAGGTTGCAGTGAGCTGAGATTGCACCATTGCACTGCAACTTGGGTGATAGAGTGAGACTCTGTCTAAAAAAAAAAGAAAAGAAAAGAAAAAAAATCAAATGCAATACCCATTTCTAGAAAAACTCCTTCTTCGTGAAGAACACAAAACACCCATAAGTCTATATGTGCCAAACTGTGCCGCAGTTAAGCACAATAACATATTTTAAAGCTACAAACAGAACTTACAAAGTAGAAAAAAAAAAAAAAGAAAACTACAATCATAGTGGGTAATGTAAACATAAACTTCAGAATTCCACAATTCAGTAGACCAAAAAAAAAAAAAAAAATACACAAGGAAATTGGGGGTTGAATAATTAAAATAACAAGATTATATATATATATATATATATATATATGCATTTTTTTTTTTTTTTTTTTTTGATATGAAGTCTCACTCTTGTCACCCAGGCTGGAGTGCAATGGCGCAATCTTGACTTACAGCAACCTCCGCCTCCTGGGTTCAAGTTATTCTCCTGCTTCAGCCTCCCAAGTAGCTGGGATTACAGGCGCCTGCCACCACCCCCCACTAATTTTTGTGTTTTTAGTAGAGACAGGGTTTCACCATGTTGTCCAGGCTGGTCTCAAACTCCTAACCTCAGGCGACCCACCTGCCTCAGCCTCCCAAAGTGCTGGGATTACAGGCGTGAGCCACCGCGCCAGGCCTATATGCATCTTTTTTAAAAAGGGACAAGTCTAGCTCTGTTGTCCAGGCTGGTCATGAAGTCCTGGCCTCAAGTGATTGTCCTACCTCAGCCTCCCAAAGTTCTGGGATTATAGGCGTGAATAAACACTATTAAATAACCTCTGAATTTTTAGAGTTCATAAAATGTGAAATTTAAAATTATCAAAAGGAGAGCAAATTATATAAAACTTGCAGGATGCATTTAAAACTCTTCACAAGAGAAAATATATAGATATAAAGATTTTTATTATTTAGAATAAAAGACTTAAACCAGACTTATGCCTGTAATCCCAGTACTTTGGTGCAACTGAGGTGAGAGATTGCTTGAGCTCAGGAGTTTAAGATCAGCCTTGGCAACATAGCAAGACCCTCATCTCTTAAAAAAAAGTAAAAAAGAAGAAGACTTTAAACCAAGTTAATTAAGTATTCAACCTGGCCAGGCATAGTGGCTCATGCCTGTAATCCCAGTACTTTGGGAGGCCGAGGCCAGCGGATCACCTGAGGCCAGGAGTTCGAGACCAGCCTGGCCAACATGGTGAAACCCCATTTCTACTAAAAATACAAAAATTAGCCACGCATGGTGGCAGGCCCCTGTAATCCCAGCTACCCAGAAGGCTGAGACAGGAGAATAGCTTGAACCCGGGAGGCAGAGGCTGCAGTGAGCTGAGATCACACCACTGCACTCCAGCCTGGGCGACAGACCAAGACTCTGTCTCAAAAAAAAAAGTATTCAACCTAAGATAAAGATACACAGATGATTAACACTGATGAACAATATTAAGCTCCTATCTGATGTATCTGAAGAAAATAATAATAATAAAAGGAATAAAATAGACAAGACAATTAAGGAATATCTAAAAGATAAACATTGAAATAAATAAGTAAAAAGAAAAATTGGTGAAAAAATTTAATAAAGCCAAACTGTATCTTCTATAAAAGATAAAGCATTCGCCCCAGACAAGCCTGGATAAGATTGAAAGAGTAGAAAAGAAGCTAAAATATACAATATTAGGAAGAAGAGATATGATATAACCACAGATATTGAAGAGATGAAAAGAATTATAGGCGAGTGTAACGTGCAATTCTATGACAGTAGATTTGAAAAAGCTGGAGAAGTGAATCATTTTCTAGAAGACTATGTTACCAAAACTAATTTTAAAAATATCTCAAATAGGTCTATAACCATATGCAAGATTAAAATGTGATTAAAAATCTATGACTTTGTACAATTCAATAATAAAAAGAAAAATAACTCAATTAAAAATTGGGCAAAGAACCTGAAAAGATATTTCCCCAAGGAAGATAAACAAATTGCCAGATTGTCAACATCATCAGAGAAATGCAAATTAAAACCACGATGAAATGCCACTTCACATCCACTAGGATGACTAGAATGAAAAAGCCGGATAGCTGGGCACCATGGCTCATGCCTGTAATCCCAGCACTTTCGGAGGTCGAGGTGGGCAAATGGCCTGTGCCCAGGAGTTCAAGACCAGCAAGGCAATATAGTGAGACCCTGTCTCTACAAAAATAAAAATTAGCCCGGCGTAGTGGTGTGTGCCTGTAGTCCCCGCTACTCTGAAGGCTGAGATGGGAGGATTGTTGGAGCCTGGGAGGTTAAGGCTGCTGTGAGCCATGATTATATCACTGCACCACCTGGGTGACAGAGTGAGATCCTGTCTCAAAAAAGAAAAAAAAAAAGCCAGATTATAACAAGCATTGGTGAGAATATGGAGAAATTGGAACCTTTGTACATTGCAGTTGGGAATGTAAAATAGCGCAGCCACTCTGAAAAACAGTCTGGCAGTTACTCATATGATTAAATATAGAGTTTCCATATGACACAGCAAATTTATTCCTAGGTATATGCCTAAGAGAAATGAAAACATATGTTCACAGAAAAATTTGTATACAAATGTTTATGGCAACATTATTCATGGTGGTCAAAAACCAGAAACAACACAAATGTTCATCAATGAACAAATGGATAAATAAGTTGTGTTATGTCCATACAATGGAATGTTATTTGGCCATAAACGGTGCTGAAATTCTAATACATGCTACAGCATTGGATGAACCTTTAAAACAGGGATGTCCAAACCTTTGACTTCCCTAGGCCACATTGGAAGAAGAAGAATTGTCTTGGGCCACACATAAAATACACTAACATTAGTGATAGCTGATGAGCTAAAAAATTTAACAAAGTTGGCCAGGCACGGTGGCTCACGCTTGTAATCCCAGCACTCTGGGAGGCCAAAACAGGTGGACTGCCTGAGGTCAGGAGTTTGAGACCAGCCTAACCAACATGGAGAAACCCCGTCTCTACTAAATATACAAAATCAGCTGGGTGTGGTGGTGCATGCCTGTAATCCCAGCTAGTTGGGAGGCTGAGGCAGAAGAATTGCTTGAATCCAGGAGGCGGAGATTACAGTGAGCCGAGATCACACCACTGGACTCTAGCCTGGGTAACAAGAGCGAAATTATGTCTCAAAAAAAAAAAAAAAAAAAATTTTTTAAGAAAGTTTAGGAATTTGTGTTGGGCCACATTTAAAGCCATCCTGGGCCACATGCAACCTTTTAGCTTGCTTTAGAACATTACGCTAAATGAAATAACCCAATTGTAAAAGACTACAGAACTATGTATTTAAATTCAAATGAAGTGTGTAGCATAAGAGTTTATGGAGACAGAAAGTAGATTCATGATTGCTTGGGACTGCGTGTGGGGGTAGGAAAATTAGGGGGTGACAGCTAAAGGATTTGGAGCTGCTTTTTGAGGTGATGAAAATGTTTTAATTTACTTTGATGATGGTTGTATATATCTGAATATACTAAAAACCATTGTGTTGTGGGATCTTTGGGGTGTCACTTTTCTGGCTGGAAACCTGTGTGGCCAGTGGTGCCTTTGCCCAAGTTTTGCTTGGGCTCACTTGGCCTGGCACACTGCACTCAGGCTATCCGCCTGGATCCCATGCCTGTCAAGGGCAAATCAGGTACGGAGCAGTGAGGAGTATGTGAGCGAGCGTGGGGTCCAGCCACTGTTCACAGTTGGACACACTGGCTGCTGCTGCAGGGCAGGCAGCTCCAGGTGCCATCTTTCCGTTACGCTGCGGCTGGACCAGGTGCACTGCAAGCAGCTTCCCTGGCTGGCATTGGGGAATGCAGTGTCATCTGGAAGCTTGGAGACACCAGGCACTGCAGGACCCCAAAGAGGGATACATAGCTCTGACTGGAGAACTACCAGGTCTGGGGTCCCCCAAGGGCAGCAGCTCTTCTCTTGTCTTTGCCCACAACATGGTCATGGGCAAGGGGCCCAGCCTGTTGGTGTTACAGTTTCAGCCCTGTTAGTGTTACAGCTCTTTTAGGGAGGCAGCTCTTCTCTCCTCTTCACCCACAACATGGCAGGCAAGGGGCCTGCCCTGTTGGTGTTACAGTTTCAGCCCTGTTGGCGTTACAGCTTTTTTAGCCCCACCATTCAGTGGGTCTCAAGTTCTTGTCCTGTGACCAGGAAGAATGAAATATGCAGACAAGTGGAGGATGAGCAAGGTGAAGAGGAGCTTTATTGAGCAATGGAACAGCTCACAGAAGGCCCACAGAGGATAGCTACTTTCTGCAGCTGGGGTGTCCTGATGATGGTGTCCTGATGAGAGTGCTGAGCCATTAGCAGAGAGGAGACCCTGGAGTGGATCGCCCCTCTCTGCAGTTGGTCACCCGGACCATCTCATGCTCAGCTCTGGCTGAGCCTGGGGCTTTTATGGGCCTCAGAGGGGAGGAAGTACATGCTGATTGGTCCATGGGCAGCCATGGACGGGCCTGGAAAAGGCACCACAAGTTCCCACTCCAGTCCGTGGGACTGGCAACCCAGCCCCCAGCTTTCAGACCGTCCCTAGCCTGAAGGTGGGGCCTCACCGGGAATCTGCCCCTTTCCGCCCAGGAATCTGTCTGCTGTTCATAGTGCCCTGGGTTTGCCAGACTTTTCTCCAAGATTGGAGTGGGTGCCACAGCAGGGAGAAGCCAGGCAGTGGGAGCAGGAACTTTTGAGCCTGCAAAGGAAGGGGGCCTTCCCGGGTTCCCAAGAGTACAGTGATACCTGAGTCTGCAGCCACAGTTTGGGTGGCTGCAGTGGCACCTGGAGAGCTCCCACCCCAACTCAGAAGGGGTAGGGCTCCTGCTTGTTTTTGGCTCCCACTGGCTCCATGGAGGTGCAATCCCATGGCACGTCCCTGCTGCAGCCGGTGTGATGGCAGCTGGCCCAGCCATCTGAAGCAGCCACTGCCATAAATTGCACAGCACATTTTAAATAGATGAATTGTATGGCATATGAATTGTATCTCAATTAAACTGTTAGAAAATCCACAACTTAGAAATGTATCAAGTCTGGATGATTTTACAGTTGACTATAGTATTGACTATACAGTTGACTATACAGTTGACTATAAGGTAATACTAACTTCTGTGACTTCCCTCCTTTTATCTCAGGGGCTTAGCACAATAGCAGTTTACCTTCTACTCACATAAAGACCAAAACAATTTTTCTCATTGTTAGGTGACAATCTCCCAATTGTATTTCAAGATTCCAAGTTACTTCCATCCTATGTGTCTACTTTCTTTATTTTTTTAAATAAGTTTACTTTATTCCAATCATTTTTGGGGAACAGGTGGTTTTTGGTTACATGGATTAGTTCTTTAGTGATTTCTCAGATTTTGGTGTACCCATCATACAAGCAGTGTACACTGTACCCAATGTGTAGTCTTTTATTCCTCAGCACTCCCACCCTTACCCAGCAAGTCCCCGAAGTTCATTATCATTCTTATGCCTTTGCATCCTCATAGCTTAGCTCCCACTTTTAAGTGAGAACACACAACATTTCATTTTCCTTTCCTGAGTTATTTCACTTAGAATAATGGTCTCCAACTCCATCCAGGTTGCTGCAAATGCCATTATTTTATTCTTTTTTATGGAGGAATAATAATCCATGGTGTGTGTGTGTGTGTTTATATATGTATATCACATTTTCTTTATCCACTCATTGGTTGATGGATATCTACTATCTTTAACAGGTGGTTCCAAGGTCATTGCAAAAGAAGGTGCAAGGAGGATGGAAAATTGAAAGTTCCTATGCCCCAGGTCTGGAAAGGATCTGCTTCTACCCTGTTCCATTAGCTAAAACTCAGTCACATGGTATCCTAACAACAAGCGAAGCTGAGAACTGTAGTCTAGTGTGGGCCCAGGAGATAGAAGAAATGCTGAGTCCTTATCAAATTTTCACAAATGGAAACTTTGCTATTCTTATTATTCCAGATGGTTGAAAAACATTGCTAGACACTTTATAAAGCAAACATGACCTTAACAAAATCTGATGAATAAGTTCCCAAAACATTATAGACCTAAAGTCCATAAAATGGCCTAAAAAATTATAGACCAATTTCACTTAAGAATATAGATGTGGCTGGGTGTGGTGGCTCACACCTGTAATTCCAGCACTTTGGGAGTTTGAAGCAGGTGGATCATTTGAGGTCAGGAGTTTGAGACCAGCCTGGCCAACACAGTGAGACCCCATCTCTACTAAAAATATGAAAATTAGCCAGGGGTGGTGGTTCGTGCCTGTAATCCCAGCTATTTGGGAGGCTGAGGCTGAAAATGAAAATCTCTTGAGCCTGGGAGGCAGAGGTTGCAGTGCCCAGCCTAGGTGACAGAGTGAGAGAGTGAGACTCTCTCCCTCTCTCTCTCTCTCTCTATATATATATATGCAAACATTCTCAGTGCACACAATTTAAAAGTAGGAAATCTGTCAACATAAATGAAGGATACTTTAAAGACAAAGATCACATAATTCTGTCAATAAATGCTAAAAATACTACTTACAAAATTCCAAAGTTATCTCTTCTAACAACTCTAACAGAGGAATATGAAAATTATAACTAGACATGATTAAGGCTGGGGTTGGAATAAAAACTGCTCGAAACAGGAAAAATAAAGATAGTAAAGAGCTCATCTAGGTAAAAATGGGGAAAAGGAAACAGAACTAGGAAATCTGAGCATGCAAGCCAATATATTTTTAACACTATATAAACACAACAGAAGAGACTTATGTAGTCATAGAAAATATCTTGACTATTCCTTTTTCTAAAAGTTCAGGAAAACTAATTTCACATAAAAATAAACAAGAAATACTGAGGTCAAATCTTATTCAAAAGTATTATAGGCTGGGTGTGGTGGCTCATGCCTGTAATCCCAGCACTCTGAGAGGCCGAGGCGATTGGATCTCTTGAGCACAGCAGTTTGAGACCAGCCTGGGCAACATGGCAAAACTCCATCTCTACTAAAAATACAAAAACTACCTGTGCATGATGGTGGGTGCCTGTAGTCCCAGCTACTCAAGAGGCTGAGGTGGGAGGATCACCTGAGTCTGGGAGGTCAAGTCTATGGTGAGACATGATTGTGCCACTGCACTCCAGCCTGGGTGACACGGTGAGACTGTCTCAAAAAACAAGCAAACAAACAAACAACCCCAAAGTATTATAAGAAAAAAGAGAATAAGGAGGAGAATAATATTACTACAGACAATAAAAGCATGCCAGAAAGATATACCTGCACAAAAAGTCAATAAATGTGATACACCACATAAGCAGAATTAAAAACAAAAATCACATGGTTATCTCAATAGATGCAGAAAAAGCATTCAACAAAATCCAGCGATGCTTTATAATTAAAACTCTCAGCAAAATCGGCATACAAGGGACCTACCTCAATGTAACAAAAGCCATCTATGACAAATCAAGAACTCAATCTCTTTTACAATAGCTGCAAACAAACAAACAAACAGAACAACTTAGGAATTTTTTTTTTTTTTTGAGACGGAGTCTTGCTCTGTGCCCCAGGCTGGAGTGCAGTGGCGCGATCTCGGCTCACTGCAAGCTCCGCCTCCCGGGTTTACGCCATTCTCCTGCCTCAGCCTCCCGGGTAGCTGGGACTACAGGCGCCTGCCACCACGCCCGGCTAATTTTCTTGTATTTTTAGTAGAGACGGGGTTTCACTGTGTTAGCCAGGATGGTCTCGATCTCCTGACCTCGTGATCCGCCCGCCTCGGCCTCCCAAAGTGCTGGGATTACAGGCTTGAGCCACCGCGCCCGGCCCACAACTTAGGAATATTAACCAAGGAGGTGAAAGACCTCTACAAGGAAAACTAAAAAGCACCGCTGAAAGAAATCATAGATGACACAAACAAATGGAAACACATCCCATGCTCATGGATGGGCAGAATCAATATTGTGAAAATGACCATACTGCCAAAAGCAATCTACAAATTCAATGCAGTTCCCCTCAAAATACCACCATCATTCTTCACAGTTAGAAAAAGCAATTCTAAAATTGTTTTTAGAATTGTTTTTAGAATGTGGAACCAAAAAAGAGCCCACATAGCCAAAGCAAGACTAAGCAAAAAGCACATATCTGGAGGCATCACACTACTTGATTTCAAACTATACTATAAGTCTGTAGTCACCAAAACAGCATGGTGCTTGTATAAAAATAGGCACATACACCAATGGAACAGAATAGAGAACCCAGAAATAAACCCAGACACTTACAGCCAACTGATCTTTGACAAAGCAAACAAAAACATAAAGTGGGGAAAGGACACCCTTTTCAACGAGTGGTGCTGGGATAATTGGCAAGCCACATGTAGGAGAATGAAACTGGATCCTCATCTCTCACCTTATACAAAAATCAACTCAAGATGGATTAAGGATTTAAATCTAAGACTTGAAACTATAAAAATTCTAGAAGATAACATTGGACAAACCCTTACAGACACTGGCTTAGGCAAGGATTTCATGACCAAGAACCTAAAAGCAAATGCAAAACCAAAGATAAATAGCTGGGACTTAATTAAACTAAAGAGCTTTTGCACAGCAAAGGAACAGGCAGCAGAGTAAACAGACAACCCACAGAGTGGGAGAAAATCTTCATAATCTATACATCTGACAAAGGACTAATATCCAGAATCTACAATGAACTCAAACAAAGCATCAAGAATAAAACAAACAATCCCATCAAAAAGTGGCCTAATAACATGAATAAATTCTCAAAAGAAGGTATACAAATGCCCAACAAACATATGAAAAAATGCTCAACATCACCAACAATCAGGGAAATGCAAATCAAATCGCAATGCGATACCACCTTAGTCCTGCAGAATGGCCATAATAAAAAAATAAAAAAAACAGTAGATGCTGGTGTGGATATGGTGATCAGGGAACACTTCTCCACTGTTGGTGGGAATGTAAACTAGTACAACCACTATGGAAAACAGTGTGGAGAGTCCTTAAAGAACTAAAAGTAGAACTACCATTTGATCCAGCAATCCCACTACTGGGTATCTATGCAGAGGAAAAGTAGTCATTGTACGAAAAGGATACTTGCTGATGCATGTTTATAGCAACACAATTCGCAATTGCAATTGCGAATCATGGAACCAACTCAAATGCCCATCAATCAATGAGTGGATAAGGAAACTGTGACATATAAATATATCCTATATATATATGATGCCTAAGCCATCATATATATGTGATATATATATAGGGTATATATGTGATATATATATATATATGATGGAATACTACTCAGCCATAAAAAGGAATGAGTTAATGGCATTCACAGCAACCTGGATGAGATTGGAGACTATTATTCTAAGTGAAGTAAGTCAGGAATGGAAACCCAAATATCGTTTGTTCTCACTGACATGTGGGAGCCAAGCTATGAGGATGCAAAGGCATAAGAATGATACAGTGGACTTTGGTGGCTTGCGGGGAAGGGAAGGAGCAGGCAAGGGATAAAATATTACAGATAGGGTGCAGTGTATACTGCTGGGGTGATGGCTGTACCAAAATCTCACAAATCACCACTAAAGAACTTACTCATGTAACCAAACACCATCCATATCCCAATAACCTATGGAAAAATAAAAAATATAGAAAAAAGAAAATCAAACCCAAGAAGGGGGTCATGGGAACCCAAATTTATAGCCAACTGGTCAGAAGCACAGGTAAAACAACCTAGGGCTTGTGATTGGCATCGAAAGTGGGGAGCAGTCTTTGCATACCGAGTGCTCAACTTGTGTTATCTGATGCTGTATCAAGGTACACAGTGTCAGAATTGAATTAGTGGACACCCAGATGGCGTCTGCTGCAGAATTGATTGCTTTTTTGGTGTTCTGGGAAAACCTACAGACATTTGGTCATAGATGTATTCTGTATTAAATGTGGCATGACAGCAGAGGAAAAACAGTTTGTGTTTTCCACACAATACTCTAGGAAAATTACTAGGCTTTGAAGAAAAAGAAAAATTCTCTGGTCATCTAGGCAAAAAACCCCTTAAGTTAGACGGGAAAGAAAAGTGGATTATTATCATACTTTTAGGCAGTAATACTTCATGCCAGAAGAAAATGGAGTAACATATTTAAGATCTTCAGTGAAAGAAAGTGTAAAGCAAGGATTTTATATCCAGCAAAGCTGACTTTTAAGTACAAAAGCAGAGACAAACTGTTACCAACATGTGCGAGCTCAGGGAATGTTGTTTCCATTGCCCCTTCCTGTGGAATCTACTAGAGGAGCTTCAGACAATCAGAAAGAGTAGTGAGACACCAGCGTAAAGACTGATGGTGAGTGTTAACATGTAAATACTTGTAGAATGTAATGGTTATATGATCTGATTGTGTAATTATGGTACAATCCCCCAAAATAATGGGGGCACAAGGAGAAGGAAACAGCTTATCAAAAATATTTTAAAACATTTTCAGTAGTCATATTGGTGGTGATAGTATTAGTATGACTACTCTGATACTGTTGTGTGTACAATGTGGAATAAAGCAAATGAGTGTTTATGAGATTTCTAGTCAGTTGATCCTCTGTGTATTGATAACCAGAACTCTTGGTATGGAAGAAAGAAGATACAGATCTAATATAGTAGAGATTAAATAAAAACTCTATAATATAATATTGGGCCAGGTGTAAAATATGGGCTCATGCCTATAATCCCTGCACTTTGGGAGGCTGAGGTGGGAGGATTGTCTGAGGCCAGGAGTTTGAGACCAGCCTGGGCAACATAGTGAGACCCTGTATCTAAAAGAAAAAAGAAAAAAATAGCAGGGTATGGTGGTGCACACCTGTGGTCCTAGCTGCTTGGGAGGCTGAGTGTTGGAGGATTGCTTGGGCTCAGGAGTTCGTGGCTGCAGTGAGCTGTGTTCATGCCAGTGCACTCCAGGTTGGGTGACAGGGTGAGATTCTGTCTCAGAAAACAAACCACAAAACCTCAAATTCTAATATTGAATTTGAATTGGAAAACCCAGTATGAACTGTTGAGGTATTTTATCTTAAAATATTTATATATTTTATTTCTATTTTCTAGTCCTGTTGACCAAAAACGTCTGGGCATAATGACCACCCAAATGCAGTGAGCATTCCTACGACCCAGATTATAGCATGGAAATACCCTTTCCTATGAAAAATAAACCAGGGTTTTAGAGAGATATTGTGAGATGAATCTGGAATATCTTGTCATACCAGATAGAGAGGAACTTCTTAAGCCACAGAACTGTGTCAAAAGGACCCAGGAGTCAACTTGAAGAGGCTTCCAGTAGCCAAAATGGGACAATGTGAGCTTCAGTGAGGAAAATAATTACAATGGACTGAAATCTATCAAATGCTTAACCCATGAGTTCATAATTATACTAAAAAAATAAAACCCACAAACCAATTTGTCTTTTTTGGAGGGTGACAGAGAAGAAATGCGTTGTCTTAGATCCTGGTAATTAAAGGGAAAGAATCAAGCATTTATGCCACTTCTGTTATATGAATGGTACCATGGAGTAACCAAATAATAAACACCTTATAAAATCATTCTAGCTAAGAAATAGAATATCTGGTGTGATTTGAAGTGTCTATGATTTCCAGTGTCTAGGGCCAGCTTTCTGCCCCTGGCACCCACACCCAATTCCCAGAGGCTATGGTTCCATTTATTTCTATGCATCCTGGCCCTCACTCTCATCTGATACATGCCATTACATTCAGGAGATGCTCATAAATCCTCCCTAGAGTGATGTGAACCCAGTCCAGAGTGAGGCTTGGTGGAAGTATGGCTTTGCGGGATAGAGAGCCTGCTCGCTGTCCATTCCTCATCTCAAAGAAGAGCTGCAGAGATTTTTCTCCCAACTGTCTCCCACTGTCCCAGGGGTTGTGGGGGCAAATCCTGTGCCTGTTTCTAAAACCCAGACCCAAAGGAGTTCAGAAATGGGAGGGATGGAGCATCTTCAAACTTGAACCTACTTAGAAGGAGGGAAGGCCGGAGGTCACTTAGTTCATCCCACTGCCACCAATTCATGTACAGGATTGAGGAAGCCACCTTTTTGGGATTAAAAATGTTTGACATCCTGTCATCAAGCCCTGGGCCAGGGGGACTCAGTGAACAGGTTCTATTTGACATTTGACTGTAACCTATCCCTTCCTGACTCCAGCCCCAGATCAATTGCTACCTCAATTATAAAAATTCTTGCCCCTGACCGCAGAAGAGTGAATTAGAGCATGTGAATGACTTCATGGGAGCCATCTCAAGGTTCTGATCCAGCATCTGACCAGCATTATATCGTCATGTAAGAGTCACGCATGCTCACTGACCATTCCTTCAGATAGTATTTTTTGGCCATCTACCAGGTACCAGACACTATGCTAGGCATTGAGATACAGATGGATGAAGAAATGGTGCCTGTCCTCAAGGATTTCATAGCCTACTGGAGTAAAGAGATGGTACAGTGGGTGTATTCGTCTGCTAGGGCTGCCATTTCAAAATATCAGATTGGGGTCTTAAACAACAAACGTTTATTTTCTCCCAGTTTTGGAGACTGGAAGTCTAAGATCAAGGTGCTGGCGGGTTGGTTTCTCCTGAGGTCTCTATTGTTGGCTTGCAAACAGCCACCATCTTGCTGTGTCCTTTTCTCTGTACACACCCATTCCTGGTGTCTCTCTCTTCTTACAAGAACACCAGTCCTGGCTGGGTGTGGTGGCTCGCGCCTGTAATCTCAACACATTGAGAGGATGAGGTGGGTGGATGACTTGAGGTCAGGAGTTTGAGACCAGCCTGACCAACATGGCAAAACTCCATCTCTACTAGAAATACAAAATTAGCCAGGCGTGGTGGCAACACCTGTGATCCCAGCTACTTGGGAGGCTGAGGCACGAGAATCACTTGAATCCAGGAAGCAGAAGTTACAGTGCGCCAAGATCGTGCCACTGCACTCCAGCCTTGGCAAGAAGAGTGAAACTACATCTTGGGGAAAAAACAAAACAAAACAAAACACCAGTCCTATTTGATTAGGGCCCCACCCTTATGACCTCATTTAACCCTAATTACTCCTTAAAGGCCCTGTCTCCAAATACAGTCACATTAGGGATTAGGGTTTCAATATATTAATTTGTTGCGGTGGGGAGTGGTAGTTGGGAATTCAATCCTTAACAGTGGGTTTTAAGAATTATAATAAAGTCAGGACTAGGCTGCAGGGCAAGAGCACCAACAGAGACTCAGATAACACATGCCTAAATAGTTAGGGGTTATAAATCAAGCTCTCAAACTTGCAATATTCTCCTACCTACTCAAAGATGCCTTCATAAAGACCTGAGACTGGCTCCAGGCCCCAGCTCCCAGCCCAAGGCCACCTCACTTCTTTTTCCACTTCTAGTTTCTCTCCATTGAGGAGCCCTGAATGCATGTACGTGGAGGCCCCAGCTTGCATGTCCAGTCTCTGTTTCCACCTTCCCCAAAGAACTGTCCCTCAAGCCTGGGGGAGTACACATTGGTCAAGCAGTCTATCTTCTGAAGAATGGACCCAGGGAAGAGATCCACAGAGGCCCTGGAAATGGGCAGGGAATTCTGGGACCATGGGTACCCAAGTGTGTCATGTAGAGAAGAGACAGACTCCCAGTGGGCACGTCCCCTAGGTCCAGGGCTTCTTGCCCTGAAGGGAGATGTTCAGCCGGAAGAAGACATGGGGAAGGGGCTTTGTTACCAACAAGGGCTGTCTTGAATAAAGGCATGGATGTACTGTAGTGGGGCAGAGAGGGGCGTCTTAGGAAAATTCACCAAAAAGGGACCCCAGACCCACGAGTGGGCAGTTTTCATGGGGGAGTAGCCCTGCAGTGTTGCAAACACTGAAGGTGTGAGAAGCAGCACAGTACATTCAGGACTCTGCAGCGACCATGACATAGGCGTAAGAAGAGAGCATGGGATGAGCTGGAGCCCTGGGTGGGGCTAAGTCACGCCATGGAGCTTGGACATGAGAAGAATGGGAGCTGCCAATGAGTGATGGAGCAGGAGAGAGGCTTGGTCAGGCCTGTGTTGTCCATCCCTCTGCTAGCTGTCAGGAGATAGAGAAGGGCAAGGCAGGAGGCGGAGAGACCAGTGGGAGTGTATTCCCATCCTAGGGCTGCTGTAACAAAGCACAGCTGCTCCTCTACTTACCATAAAGCCACACCCCTGTAAAACCATGGTAAGTTAAAAATATTGGAAGCTAAAGAGGCATGGAATATGCCTAACCTACCGCACATCATAGCTTAGCCTACCCTATCTTAAACGTGCTCAGAACACTTACATTAGCCCACTGCTGGGTAAAATCATCCGGCAACACAGTACACTGCAGAGACTCTGTTGTTCACCCTCATGACCATGTGGCTGACTGGGAGCTGGGCTGCAGCATCATGGAAGGACCCTGTCTGAGAGGTGAGGACCCTTCCTCCCAGGTATGGCACCGCGTATGGCTGGCCTGGGAAAAGATCAAAATATAATATTTGAAGTATGATTTCTACTGAATGTGCATTGGGGAACATCGTAAAGTTGAAAAATCATTAAGTGAAATATCATAAGTCAGGGACCATCTGTGCTGAAAACTGGATGGCTTAGAACAACAGAAACTGATCATCTCACAATTATGGAGGCCTGAAGTCTGAGATCAAGGTGTCAGCAGGGCCAGGCACCCTTGTTCCGGCCCTCTTTCCTAGGTTCTGGTAGTTGGCTTGTGGCAGCAGAAATCTATAATCTTCACATGGCATTTTCCCTTTTTATAAGGACACCAGTCGTCTTGGATTAGAGGCCTGTCCTGCTCCACAATGACCTCATCCTAACTCATTACATGCAATGACCCTATTTCCAAATAAGAACACATTCTGAGGTTCTGAGAAGTCAGGACACCAGCATATGAACTTCTGGGAAGAACGCGCTTCAATCCATAACAGGAAGCTCTGGAAAGAGTCCTGACATGATCTGATGGAGGCCCAAACTAAGGAAGTGGTGGCATGGATCCTGAGGGTGGGGACTGGGCATTGGCTTAGTTCAGGCTTCTATAACAATATACCATAGGTTGGGGGCCTTAAGCAACAGATATTTATTTCTCACAGTCCTGGAGGCTGGAAGTCTGAGATCGAGACCTGCATGGTTGAGTTCTTGTGAGGGCCCTCAGGCCAGTTGCAGACAGCCATCTTCTCACTCTAACTTCATGGGGCATAGAGGAAACCCTGGAGTCTCTTCTTATAAGGGCACTAATCCCATTGTGAGGACCCAGCTTCATGACCTCATCTCAACCTAATCACCTTCCAGAGGCCCCACCACCAAATACCATCACAGTGAGTGTTAGAGCTTCAACCAAATACCGTCACAGTGAATGTTAAAGCTTCAACCAAATACCGTCACAGTGAGTCTTAGAGCTTCAACACAGGAGTGGAGGGGGGACACACAATTCATTCCCTAACAGGAATGGATTTGAAAGTTACTGATACGGGGTTTGCCTGGTTTGGTGATGGCTGAATATGGGTTGGAGAAGGAGGTGAGAGGTGAGGACCCTGTCTGAGAGGTGAGGACCCTTCCTCCCAGGACCCTGGCTTTTCTGAGGGCATGAGTAGTGGCACCTCTGATATGCAGAGGGCTGACAGAGGAGCAGGAGGTTTGTTTGAAGATGTTGAGTGGTTTTAGGCCCAGGCTCTGGAGCCGGACTCCTGGGTGTGAATCCCACCATCCCCACTTACTAGCTACAGTGGGTAGTCCCTTAACTTCTTGATGCCTTGAGGGGAAGTAACAGCACCTGAGTCACAGGAGTGTGGGACTCTATGGAGGGTGATAATCCACGTAAAGTGCATCGCCCAGCCTGGCTCACAGTCAGCACTCAGTGAGGTCACTCATGACCTTTACGATGATTGATTAGAGGCTCCATAAGCAGCTGGCATGAAAGGAATTCTGGTTTGAGAGATCATGACCAGCCTGAGAGTTATTTTCCCACCTCCAGTTCCTTCCTGTGTGTTGAGAGCTTGCATGCACGTGTAGATGCCCCAGCCTGTGTGTCCAAGCTCTGTCCACAGCTCCCTGCTAAGAGCTAGATTAACTTACCCTGCAGTAGTGTGCAGTATGAGGAAAAAGGAAGCCATTCATGGTGAGAAGCTTGAGGGAGGACTAGTCAGAGAGAGTCTGAAGACATGAAAGAAGGAACAGAGAGATTCCCAATGAAGGGAGATAGCCAGAGAAGAGCAAGGCAGTGGGAGCCTCCAATATTGAAGAGACTGTGAGTCAAATGAAGGCTGAAAAGTCCTAAATTTAGTTCATAGAGGTCCTTGGTGACATTAGCAAGGACAGTTCCTTGGAGACGGAGGGCAGTTCATAGAGTAGGAGCCAGGCCTAAGGGCTTGAAGACCTCTGTGAGATGGAATGGAAAAACCAAATATTATATGTTCTCACTTATAGGTTGGAGATAAGCTATGAGGGCACAAAGGCATAAGAATGATATAATGGACTTTGGGGACTTGGGGGGAAGGGTGGGAGGGGGTGAGGGATGAAAGACTACACACTGGGTACAGTATGCACTGCTCAGGCCATGTCTACACCAAAATCTCAGAAACTACCACTAAAGAACTCATTCATATAACAAAAAAAAAAAAAAAAAAAAAAAAAAAAAAAAAAAAAAAGAAGAAGAAGAAGAAGAAGAAGAAGAAGAAGAAGAAGAAGAAAGTCCAGCCCCTGCAGGATTAAGGAATAGAAAATTCAAAGGAAAAGGAAAAGGAACAGGGCTCAAACCAGACGGTGTCTCTCTCATGCTGAAGAAGTCTCCAGAAATTAGTTTGGGGCTGATTCCACGGGGAGAGGAGCTCAGATTCCTTCTATTATGTTGCTCCCAAAGGAATAACCTGTCTCCAGATTTACCTCAAGACCAAGACAGCTGCTCCTGCTCCAGCCATCATGTTCATGTTCCAGCTAGCAAGAAGATGGGAAAGAGTGTACAACACCCTCGTTTTAAAGAAAAGGCCCAGAAACACAGAGATCACTTTTACTTGTCTCAAATAGGCTAGAGCTTAGCCCTCAGCCACACTTTGCTGCAGGGGGATGCTGGAAAGTGGAGTCTTTTTTCTTTTTGAGACAGAGTCTCGCTGTCACCCAGGCTGCCATAGCCACCTGAATAGCTGGGATTACAGGCGTGCACCATGAGGCCCAGTTATTTTTTGTATATTTAGTAGAGATGGGATTTCTCCATGTTGGCCAGGCTGGTCTCGAACTCCTGATCTCAGGTGATCTGCCTGCCTCGGCCCCTCGAAGTGCCAAGGCGGGTGGATCATGAGGTCAGGAGATCTAGACCATTCTGGCTAACATGGTGAAACCCCATCTCTACAAAAAAAATTTTTTTAAAAAATTAGCCGGGAATGGTGGCAGGCACCTGTAGTCCCGGCTACTCAGGAGGCTGAGGCAGGAGAATGGCGTGAACCCGGGAGGCGGAGCTGACAGTGAGCCGAGATCGCGCCACTGCACTCCAACCTGGGCGACAGAGTGAGACTCTGTCTCAAAAAAAAAAAAAAAAAAAAAAAAAGTGCTGGGATTACAGGCATGAGCCACCATGCCCGGCCACATGTAGTCTTTATTTTGGTGCCCATGCACAGCTTAAAATCCTCCCAAGATGAAAAAGAGGAGGATGGGTATTGGGAAATAGTCATTTGGCCACCACTTGTAGGCAAGGGGGCATGAAAGTGAGGGGATTTCAATCAGAAAACTTCTATTTTTTTCTCCATGAATTACGAGGTGAGGTCCCCAGCGACAAAATGTGGTGGGAGGGTTGAATGTGGCACCTGAAGTTTTTGATTCTCACTGAGGGGAAGGGGAAGCCGGTTGCCCTAAGTGGTGCTGGAGGCCTGGCTGAGAGTGAAGTCTTTGTGTCTGTTCTATGGAGGATTTACCCCAACATGCTCACATGCTGGAGGGCGGAGCTGCTACAAGGTGGACTTTCTGAGATGGGATCTGGGGATGAGGGCATGTGGGTAGAGATGTTCAGGAAATGGACCTTGGGGTCTGGGCTCTGTAAGGAAAGCAGTGTGACCAGGAGGGAGGGGCAAGGTCTTGGAGAAGGTGAGGGAGGTCAATGGGGATGTGTCCTGAGTTCAGGAGGAGAACTGTGGGGCCAGGAGGCTGCAGCTGGTAGGAAGTCTCCAGCATTTGCAACATCAGAGTGGATGGCCCCAGGTGGTGCCCGCCTCCAGGGTGTGGGTTGCTGAAATGAAGTAAAGGAGAACGTCCCCAGAGGAACAGAGGTGCCAGGTGAATTTTCCTCAGGATGTGGAAGTTTCCCAGAATGATGGCAGATGGAGGGGAAGGAGTCAGTGTGATACAGGGGCTGCTGTTCTTGTAAATATAGGGATATTGCCATGTCAATCAGACTGTGACCATGACTGATCACTGTGGCAGTTCATACTGGAGAGAATATACAGGAAGGGTTTGGGGGTTTCAGTGGGAGGAGGGTAAGTTAGGGGTGGAGGAAGGCAGACCAAGAGAGGCCAGGGGAGGCAGAGGCTTGCAGTTGTGCTCTGGTGGTGAGAGGACCAGGAGATAAGATTAGTTGGCTCCAAGGTTCCAGTGGCACTCTTAAGTAAAGTGGTTTTGAATCCCAGCAGTTATAGTCCAGTCTTCACTCACAGCCCCTGCTTCCAACTACAATAACACACTACATCTTTCCTCAGAAAGTTCTTCCTTGTGCTGAGTCCCACCTATCTCCTGGTAACTTCGTGCCCCATTCCTCCATGCTCTGGGGAGCTGAATTCCATCTGTGCAGTGGTGGCTCCCCAGCTGCACACAGATGAAGAAGGAGTTCCCTTGAGTCCTCAGTTCTGCACAGACATGGATTTGTGCCTTTGCTCTTTAACTGGGCTGTGACCAGAGCAAAGACATGTGGGAACTCTCCTGGCCCTCATTTTAAATGTCAATGCCATCCAAAATTGCATTTGCTTTTTAAGCAGTGTATTAGTCCATTCTCATGCTGCTAATAAAGACATACCCAACACTGGGTAACTTATAAAGGAAAGAGACTTAATTGACTCACAGTTCTGCAGGGCTGGGGAGGCTTTAGAAAACTTACAATCATGATGGAAGGGGAAGCAAACACATCCTTCTTCACATGATGGCAGGAAAGAGAAGAATGAGCAAAGGGGGCCAGTGTTGGGTGAAGCCTGTTATAAAACCATCAGATCTTTTTTTTTTAAAGTTTTTGTTTTTAAATTATACTTTAAGTTCTAGGATACATGTGCACAACATGCAAGTTTGTTACATATGTATACATGTGCCATGTTGGTGTGCTCTACCCATTAACTCATCATTTACATTAGGTATATCTCCTAATGCTATCCCTCCCCACTCCCCCCACCCCACAACAGGCCCCGGTGTGTGATGTTCCCCTTCCTGTGTCCAAGTGTTCTCATTGTTCAATTCCCACCTATGAGTGAGACCATGAGAAAACCATCAGATCTTGTGAGAGCTTACTTACTATCACGAGAACAGCATAGAGGTAACTATGATTCAATCACCTCCCACCAGGTCCCTCCCATGACACATGGAGATTATTGGAACTACAATTCAAGATGAGATTTGGGTGTGAACACAGCCAAACCATATGATTTTGCCCCTGGCCCCTCCCAAACCTCGTATTTTTGCATTTCAAAACATGATCATGCCTTTCCAATGGTTCCCCAAAGTCTTAACTCATTCCAGCATTAACTCAAAAGTCCAAGTCCAAAGTCTCATCTGAGACAAGACAAGTCCCTTCTACCTATGAGCCTGTAAAATCAAAAGCAAGTAGTTGCTTCCTATATACAATGGAAGTACAGGCATTTAGTAAATACACCCATTCCATATGGGAGAAATTGGCCAAAACAAAGGAGCTACATGCAAGTTCGGAATCCAATAGGGCAGTCATTGAAACTTAAAGTTCCAAAATGATCTCCTTTGACTCCATGTCTCACATCCAGGTCATGCCGATGCAAGAGGTGGGCTCCCACAGCCTTGGGCAACTCCACCCCTGTGGCTTTGTGGAGTACAGTTCCCTTCATGACTGCTTTCACGGGCTGGTGTTGAGTGTCTGTGGCTTTTCCATGTGCACAATGCAAGCTGTCAGTGGATCTACCATTCTGGGGTCTGGAGGATGATGGCCCTCTTCTCACAGCTCCACCGGGCAGTGCCCCAGTGGGGACTCCATGCAGGGGCTCCATCGCCACTTTTCCCTTCCTCAGTGCTCTAGCAGAGGTTCTCCATGAGGCCTCCACTCCTGCAGCAGACTTTTGCCTGGACATCCAGGCGTTTCCATACATCCTCTCAAATTTAGGTGGAGGTTCCCAAACCTCAATTCTTGACCTCTGTGCACCTGCAGGCTCAACACCTGTAAGCTGCCAAAGCTTGGGACTTGCATCTTCTGAAACAATGGCCTAAGCTATACACTGGCCCCTTTTAGCCATGACTGGAACTGAAGCAGGAGGGATGCACTGGCCCCCAAAACCATTTTTCCCTCCTAAGCCTCTGGGCCTGTGATGGGAGGGGCTGCTGTGAAGACATTCACATGAAGATACTCCCTGGAGACATTTTTCCCATTGTCTTGGTGATTAACGTTCGGTTCCTCGTTACTTATGGAAATTTCTGCAATGGGCTTGAATTTCTCCCTAGAAAATGGGTTTTTCTTTTCTATCTCATTGTCAGGCTGCAAATTTTCTAAACTTTTATGCTCTGCTTCCTCTTGAACACTTTGGTGTTTAGAAATTTCTTCTGCCAGATACCCTAAATTATCTCTCTCATATTCAAAGTTCCACAGATCTCTAAGGCAGGGGCAAAATGCCACCAGTCTCCTTGCATAGCAAGGGTGGCCTTTACTCCAGTTTCCAACAAATTCCTTATCTCCATGTGAGACCACCTCAGCCTGTACTTCATTGTCCACATCACTATCGGCATTTTGGTCAAAGTCATTCAACAGGTATCTAGGAAGTTCCAAACTTTCCCACATATCCCTGTCTTCTTCTGAGCCTTCCAGACTGTTCCAACCTCTGCCTGTTATCTAGTTCCAAAGTTGCTTCCACATTTTGGGGTATATTTATACTAGTACGTCACTCCTGGTACCAATTTATTGTATTAGTTTGTTCTCATGCTGCTAATAAAGACATATCTGACACTGGGTAATTTATGAAGGAAAGAGGTTTAATTGACTCACAGTTCTGCAGGGCTGGGGAGGCCTCAGGAAACTTACAATCATGACGGAAGGGGAAGCAAATACATCATTTTTCACCTGGCAGCAGGAAGGAGAAGAATGAGCAAAGGGGGCCAGTGTTGGGGATAGTCCCTCATAAAACCATCAGATCTCATGAGAACTCACTATCATGAGAACAGCATGGAGGTAACCGCTCCCATGATTCAATTACCTCCCACTGGGTCCCTCCCATGTCATGTGGGGATTATGGGAACTACAATTCATGATGAGATTTGGGTGGAGACACAGCCAAGCCATATCAAGCAGTAAACCTAACAATTAAGATACACAGGCTTTGGAATGAGACAGACCTGGGTTTGAAAGTCTTGGCCACTATCAGCTGTGCAATTTTGAGTAAATATTCAACCTCTCTGGACTAAAGTTTCCACATTTGGATAGCGGGGGTAGGGGTGGGTTATTTATCTTTCTCCCTTTAGGGCAAGTCTTTCATGGTTGGAGATACACATCACTGCCTTTCCATCCCATTTGCCCCCATTTCTTTGCTTTGCCTAGAAGGCCACGAGGAAAGACTCTGGAAGATGTCTGAATACTAGGAACTCCAAGGACCAGAAGAATGCATTCACCTGTGGTTCAAGCTAAGTATGGGTAGTGCCAAGATGGTTTCTGATTTGGTCTGTACCATGTACAGTGATTCTGAAGTGGGGTCAAGACATCCTTTCTCCTGCCCCAGCATCAGCCCTTTACAGTCTATCTCGGTCTGCTTTTCAAGTACCCCTAATATCTTGGAACTTCCCCATGGTGAAAAGTCTCCTTCCTCCCCTTCCTGACCCCATACCTGTGCCCAATGCCCAAAGAACATTTGGAGGGATGCTCTTAAACTCAAATTCCTCCATTGTTTATTTGCTGAGATAAGGTGTGGTGACAACCGCAGTCCAAGGGGGCTACTAGCAGCCTCAGAACCCAGTCACCCAGCCCTAGCCTTGTCAGGGCCACTCCTGGGCTGGGCACACTGGTAGGTGGGGAGGAAAGGGCAGCATTGTCAGAGAAGACAGGCCAAGCTGCAGCTGCCCTACTGGGAGGCTGGGAAGCCTGAATAGCTTCACAGCACTGGGCCCTGCTTGCTGAATGGGGGCTTGGCTCCTCCCTGGCGGTGGTCTGGAATAGATGACATTTTCATTGCAAGCTAACAAGGGGAGAAATCCAATTACTTCACAAAGAGGCTCCTGAAGGGGCCTCACAGCCTGGAGAAAGAAGGGGAGGAGAAGAGGGGGAGAGGGAAGGAAGAAGGGGACTGTGTGTGTGTGTGTGTGTGTGTGTGTGTGTGTAGGGAGGCTCCCACCCAGACCAGGAAAGGAACAAAGCCCTCAGGCCTCCAGGACATGGCCTCCTGCCTGCAGGCAGGGAGATGGAAATGGGGGGCTTTTAATTGATTTCCAGTGGGTCAGAGGGCCTGCCTGGAAACTCCAGGTCTCTCAGAGCTCCAGGCAATCAGGCTTCCCCGCTGTGGAACAACCTGAGTGGTGCATAAGATGCCCCAGCCCTGGTCTCTCTGCCTCATCAGACTAAGGTTTCCCTGACCTGAGTCATCAAAGACCCATTATACACTTTTTTACTTTTGTTGCATCCACCTAAACTATTAATCCCTTTTTAAAACATTTATTTAAAGTGTATTATTTAAGCTTAGTATTTTGGAAGTTTATATCCTAACTGCAAATAGAAAAAGTAGAAGCTAATTCTAAATAGAAATACAATTCAAATAACCCAATGTTGTTGAACCTCAGGGAGCTGAAAGCCTCTTGGGCTCTCTGGAGTGGCGGGTGGGAGTGGTGAGGTGGTGAGGTTAGCAAATGATTGCAATCCGGATTTCTCCCAGGTCTAATCCAGGAGGAAGAGGATTGAAAAGGGAACACTTCTCTCCTGCAGCCGTTCAAAAGCTGCTCCAGGCAAGGCTGTGCCTCCAGGCCTTCCACTCCTGCCCCCATGGCAGTGGGTGTGGTGGCTTCATGGCCTGGCTGCCCTTAACTTTGGTTGCCCAACAGCTAGCTTAGTCCTCTCTTTTCCTCTTCCGGAAAAGAGAGGCAAAGTGAGGATCTATTGCGTACTGGATAGACCTACTTTCTGTGAGTTGTGGGGTGGTCACTGGAGTCCCAGAAAGTGTGAGGGGCCTGGGGGAGGTGGAGGACAATGGCAGTTCCAGGGCCATGAGCGTGTCCAGTCTCCCGCTCTCCCCCTCTTCGACATGGGAGGAAGGGCTACGGACCCCATCCAGGAGGAAATTAGCATTCGCTTCCTCTGGCTCAGCCAGAGCAAATCGGCCTTCAAAAGCCAGCGGCCTGGAGGCCACACAGCGTGCCCCTTTGTGGCTCCCACGCCGTCACCCCTCCCTCTCCCCCAGCCGACTGAACTCCCCAGCCCCGAAGAGAGCAAATGGGAGTCTCCTGAGGCACAAGGACCTGGGGTGGGGTCGGGGGATAGGCGGTTGTCAGGATTACTCTTCCTCAATGCCCTCTCCAAATAGGGGGTGCTGCCTGCTTCTCCTGTTCTGAGGCTTTTTGGTGAGCTTTGGTCCCAAAGGAGTTTAGGCCCCAAGGATGGCACACTGCTAGTCCTCATTCCCCCTGCACCCCCGGGAGATTCAGGCCAAGTGGGAAGGCTGAGGGAGGGGCAGTGCTTGCTAGAGAGTGTGGCTCAGGTTAAGCCCCACCCACTCAGATCTGTGTCCAAAAGTGGACGAGGACCACCCTGGGCTCTGGGGACTTCCTGCTCCCCTCTGATCTCACCAGGCCATTTCTGTTCTCAGAATGCTGGAGGAGAGGAGATTAGGGAAATGCGGGTCTGATCCAGATACTCAGGGGCACCCCTAAGTCCTCAGTGGGCTTGCCAGTCAAGTCAGTTGCCTGGGAGGGAGGCCAAGGGGAAGGGCTAAGGTGAGGATGATCTGCACAGTCAGACGCAGTCAAGGAAGCTTAAAGAAGGTGAAGAGAGAATAATCATAGCCAACAAAAGCAGGCACCAGGATTTCCTAAACACCTAAGGGATTAACTGCTTTACCCTCCACTACTCTAGGAGGTAGCTGAGGCTGGGTAACTTGCTTAAAAATCCCAGCTAGGCCGGGTGCGGTGGCTCACGCCTGTAATCCCAACACTTTGGGAGGCTGAGGCAGGTGAATCACGAGGTCAGGAGTTCGAGACCAGCCTGGCCAACATGGTGAAAACCCGTCTCTACTAGAAATACAAAAAATTAGCTGGGTGTAGTGGTGGGCACCTGTAATCCCAGCTACTCAGGAGGCTGAGGCAGGAGAATTGCTTGAACCTGGGAGGTCGAGGTTGCCGTGAGCTGAGATGGTGCCACTACACTCCAGCCCGGGTGACAGAGTGAGACTCCATCTCAAACAAAACAAAACAAATAAACAAATAAACAAACAAAAATCCCAGCAGCGGGTGGCCGAGTTTACCTTGTATTTACTTGCTATCTACCCATTCCTAGTCCATATTCTTCACCTGCTTGTGGCATTTGGCTTTGTTGAGACTCAATCTTTTGGCTTCCAGAACTCCACTCTCTTCCTGGACTCTTCTAACCTCTCTGATCATTCTATGTACATCTGCCTAGGGGCCCACCCAGGGCCTCTGCTGCCAGGGCGGTGTGTACATGCACAAAGAGAGAGCCCGCATAGTCTCTAGATTCCAGATACTCTCTGGAGTAGTGCAGTTTGGCAGTGTTGGCCCTACCCCTTGAATGTGCCTCGGGTTTATTCCTTGGCCTTCTCATCTGTAACCAGACTCATTGTTTTAACATTATCTCCTCCCTGATGACTCCCAAACTTTTGTCTCCATCCTTGACAAATCCCATGGCCTATGAGACACATTCACCTGGATATCTCAACTCCAAAACACAAGAGGCCATCAACTGAACTCATGTTTCCTCCAAATCTTCTCCCACAGGAATTTCTGTCCTAGGCATCCAAGGTGGAAACTCTTGGGTTCTCATTGATTCGACTCTGCCCTGACACCCTCATCTCCCTTTCCAACCAAACACTTCCCCTGCCCCATTGTTTTGCCAACTGAACATCCAGTCACCAAGGTAATTCTGCCTCTGAAATCTCTCCTGCATCAGCCTCCTTCCTCATCCACTAAGTCTCCATCATCTCATACTTTGACTATTTGACATAGACCCCTAACAAATGTCACTGCTCAGTCTTTCTGCTGCAGACAAAGAGCCCTTCAAACCCAGTCTCAGCACAAAAATCTCCCTGCTTAAAGAGTTCTGTGAGGCCGGGCATGGTGGCTCACACCTGTAATCCCAGCACTTTGGGAGGCTGAGGCAGGCGGATCACATGAGGTCAGGAGTTCAAGACCAGCCTAACCAACATGGTGAAACCCCATTAAAATACAGAAATTAAAAATTTAAATATAAAATTAAAAATACAAAAATTAACTGGGTGTGGAATCACATGCCTGTAATCCCAGCTACTCAGGAGACTGAGGCAGGAGAATCTCTTGACTCCAGGAGATGGAAGTTGCAGTAAGCTGAGATGGCACCACTGCACTCCAGCCTGGAACAGAGAGAAACTCCATCTCAAAAAAAAAAAAAAGTTCTGTGCCTTCCCTTAACAAAACTCCTATCACTTGCTCTTCATCTTCCATGTGCTATGCACCCTATACCCCACTATAGGCACTGATCTAAACATTCCTTGTCTTTTCATATTTACTCATTCACATGTCCCATAATTTTTTACTTGATATCATCTATGAGGCAGGCCCTGTGCTCACCGCTGGGAGAGATAAACGTGAATCAGACCCTGGCCCTCCTCTCTGGAGGATGAAGTCTAGTCTTCATGTTGTTGCTATTCTGCCATTTTGATGTACCCTTTTCCATCAGAAAATGTCTACTGTCATAAATAGGAGGTCTTATATTTTTCCCACACACCAGTGCATCATTTTGTGTATGCACTCCTTGGAGTATATACAGTGCACTTTGAAGACATCTGGACTAAGACCCAGAAACAGGAAGTAAACAGTCAGAGTTTTTTGGTTGAAAGTGACAGAAAACCAACTCAAACAAGTAGGAAAAGGAATTTATTGGTTCACATAAGCAGGAAGTGCAGAGGTAGAGCTGACCTTAGAGACTCCAAGAACACATCACCTATCACTCTCTCTGTCCCGCTCCTCAGGCCTTCTACCTTGATGTCTTCTACTGAAGTGATGGGTGAAGAGTAGATGGTAGATCTGGTGGCAGAAAGCTATGAGCTTATATCAATCCAGCCTAGTGATGCCCCTGGAAAAATATGTTATTTCCTAGCATTCATCTAAAAATCTTAAGAAAGGGTTGTCATTGGCCCAATTTGGATAGTGTATTCATTCCTGAATCAGTAACTGAGGCAAGGGGATGAAGAGCTCTGAATGGATAGGCTTGAATCACATACTCATCCCTGTGATCTGGAGGGCACTATGACTGGCAGCTGAAGAAGAACCATATGGAATTGGGGAGGAACAGTTCTCCAAAGGAAGGTGAGTGCTGTAATCAGAAGAGGGGAAAGGATCGGGGGCAGACAAACACAAAAAATGCCACTATAGACAGTGTGGAGGCAAAACTAGACTCCTGATCCTTGATTCTTTCTACTGCATTACAGTGTTGTAGCTAGATGATCAAACCACATATCCTTCAGAAGACAGGTATGATCCTAAGATGGTCCAGTCCTCATTATTGTACAGGAGCTGCACAGGTAGAACATTTCCTTACTCCTGATGTTTCTTTCTAGACTTCAGTCTGTTGTGGAGACAAAGAAGAGAATTCAGGAGGTTGAGGCAGCTAGGGTTTGCATGTAGTGGAAATATTTTTACAGAGAAAGTTTCAGAAACATGCATAGAGCTCTCTTGAGTTCCCGTGAAGCTAACTAAAAACAAAAATCCAGGGAAAGGACAATTACTTGGGAGAAGTAAGATAAAAAGATTCTTGGAGTTCACACAGTTTGGGGAATCATTTGAGGTTCTACTAACCAGGATGGAGAGACATTGCTTAATGTATGAGGCATTTATATATTTGATGAAAGATTCTAGAAGGGTCATATTTCACTGGTGGGGCTAAACTAGCTCTAGAGCAAAGGTTACTATAGTTCCATTTTTTTAAGAGCTTGAAAACAAGTTTTAAAAAGATTATACTTGTCTTTTAATGGCCTCCAGGACAAAATGCAACCCCTCTTTAATGGAATGCAATAAAATCAAGCACTCAATGATGTAAATTTGCATTACCCAGCATCTAATCAAGAATGACTAGAAATACACAGAATTAGAAATATGTTACTCATAATTAGATGTGGAGGCTAAAGCAACTCCATCTTGGATGCTAATCTGCCATGTTGACTTCTGATTAACCCTGTTCTGGGAATGCCTCTAATATTTCTACTTTATCTACTGTTATCATACATGTTGCCCATAGGTCAAAACAACCTTGATCATAAATTCTTCTCTCAGGCAGACTAACACAGCCTTCTTGCCTTTCCCTGAGGAGTTGACTTCAACTGTCTTATACACTCCTTCCCTGTGGTATATAAACCCTGGGTCTGGGGTAGGGTAACAGTGTGAGGACCCACCATCTTGTCTTACCACCATCTGAAACATGGCTTCTGTTCATAAGTCCCTGTTAAATTTTTCTTTCTTATAAACTGGATTTGTCAGCCTCTTTCTTTGGGTTCTCAGCTTCCTTGGCCTTTGGGGGTAGGTTTGCACAGATCTGCTCACTTACAGAACACTAGGAGAAAAAGCAATCAATGAAAATACATCTGGAAAAAACAGATACTAAAATCATTCTTACAAATATGCCCAACAATTTAGAGAAAAGTATGAATATATGAGGAAATAAATTGAAGATAAGAAGACTCAAACAGAACTCCTAAGAGAGGAAAAATAAAGTGTTTGAAATGAAAATGTTACCAGATAGGATGAAAAACTAATTAAATACTGCAAAAGAAAAGATAAGTGAACTTGAAGACACCACTTTAGAAACTATCTCAAACGAAGCGCAGAGAGAAAAAAAGAGTGAGATAAAAACCAGTATCGTTGACCTATGGGACAATGTCAAGCAGTCCAACAGACATAACACTGGAGTCACGAAAGGGGATGGGGGGGTAGAAAAAACATTTTGAAAAAACAATGGGCAAATATTTTCCAAATTTGATGACAGCTATAAATCCAGATCAAAGAAGCTCAAGGAACCCCAAGCATGATAAATAAAATTAAAATCACACCAGGGAGCATTACATTCAAATTGCTGAAAGCCAGTGATAAAGATAAAATCTTAAAAGCAGTCAGAGGAAAATTAAGAAAAGACATTATGCACCCAGGAACAAAGATAACAATGACAGCAGACTTCTCATCAGAAACTATGCAAGCTGGAAGACAATGAAACATCTTTAAATGCTGAAAGAAGAAAACCCCAAAAACCTATTAACCTAGAATTATATTCACAGTGAAAATACCTTTCAAAAATGAAGATGAAATAAAGATTTTTTTAAAATGCCAGCTAAAAGTAGTAGAATTTGTTGCCAGCAGACTTGCTCTATAGGAAACATTAAAGGAAATTCTTTAGGAGAAGGAAAATGATATCAGGTAGAAACTTGGATCTACACAAAGGAGTGAAGAAAGCAGGAAATGACAGAGATGTGGGTAAATGTAAAATATGTTGATTGTGTAAAGCAAAAGTAATAATGATATATTTGGCAGTTTATAATACATGTAGAAAGTGTATAACAACAGCAAAAAGGATAAGAGGGAAAAATGGAAGCATCATGTTGTAAGGTTCTTAAAGTATACATGAAATATATAATATATTATTATAATCTTATTTGATGGTATACTGTGATAAGTCAAGCAAGTATATTGTAAGCCCTAGAACAACACTAAAAGAGTAATGAAGAGGCATAGCTACTAAGCCAATAGTAGAGATAAAATGAAATCTTGATGTTTCCTTCTGTAAGTAGGGGACCCCATTGGTATAACACACCGGGCCTCTCCCTGCTCTCTCTTTCATTCTGCTCCAGCAAATATTGAGTGGCTTATCTGCTTGATGAGTTTGGCAGGAGCAGTCCAGGCAACTGGGTAGCTCAGCCCCATCCTTGGGTACAAGCTACCGGCAATGTAAACACATTTCTTCTCTGCCCTTGTGAGCAGGAGAGGCTAGTGATGGTCCAGTGTTGCCTATGACCTGTGGGCATGTCTGACTAATTCTAGGTTTCCATGTTTAGCAGTCTGCTTGCCTGCAACCATGAGCCATGTTCTTCAAAGTCAGCCTCACTGGTAGCAAATGTGATATTTGCTCTCTATCTGCCTTGCTTCTTTGTCTGATTTCTTAATTGGTTTAGAAATCAGTATTTATGGAGATACTTCCCCCACCACAATGGCTGGCTTGACTGCCAGCTCCTGGATAGGAAAAGGATACTGGACTCCTCTCCTACCTGCCATATGTGATTGACCATGGGAGCTTGAGTATGGGGTCCTGGAATGGGGAGGGATTGATGCTAAGATAAGGTAAAGAGAAATATTAATGCACAGGTGCCCTGTGAAGTATGCTGGACCTCTGGGCTCAGAAAGGACCAAGGGAGCCTCAGGTGAGCCCAGTGGGGAGGGTCAGCCTCAGTTTTCCTCCTCTCACTCCCCTGCTCAGAATCTACAATACCTCTGCCCCCCTCAGCCAGGCAAGTTATGGCAGTGGCACAGCCTGGGGGAAGAAGATCTGGATTCCTTGCCTAGATGGGCCACTAATTTTCTATGTGAGCCTAACTGAGTTATGCTCCTTCCCACCCCCACTTCCACATTCTAGCCTCAGTTTCCCCATCTAGAACAAAGAAATTATGCTAAATAATATCTTGTAGTGGTTCCTTCTGGTGTTTATGGTTTCCTTACCTAGATCAGAGACTCCAGCCTAGGGCTATGTACAGACTTACTTTGTTTGGCACAAGCTGTGTTCTTTTTTTTTTTTTTTTTTTTTTCCAGTTATTTGCTGACATTGGGAAGATACAACACACAAATCTGAATTTCCAGTTTCTCTTGAATTCTAAGTCTTAATTGCTACATAGAAATAATAAGCTGGATTCAAGTGGTTTTTGAGCCCTTTAGGGGCATGGGGCCTGTCGAGGTGACCACAACCCTCCCTGGGCCACTGCCACTCATGCACGTTGCTTGCTTGTCCTGAATGACTTGCACTGGGGTCTCTGCACAGACAGTGGGGAAGCTGCAACATGAGCCTAGGTCTCTGGGAACTTAGGCCAGTGTGACTTCTGCTATATTCTGTGACCAGTCAAGTTCTCGCCGGATAGGCGAAGAGAAAAGAGAGACAATATTTCAGAGCTGCCTGAGTTTATTCTAAGGGAAGCTGGACCTAGGATGGGGGATGAGATAAAGAACTTCATGGGTGCAGCAGGTCTCTGGTGTTGTGTGGGAAACACAAGCAGAATCAGAAGTTGCCCTGGCCTCTCCCTGGGTCCTCTTTTTCCCACCCCCAACTAGTGGCTGAGCCAAGAGGTTGGAGCTAAAGCCCCTCCCCCACTGGCAACTTTACTGATCCCTCCCCTAAACTTTCACTCCAGTGGTTAAATCATTGTCAGAGACACAAGGTCAGGCTACCAGCTGGCTGCCCCATGCAGAGGAGGCCAGTGGTGGTGGTAGCACATGGGTGAGCCTGCGGGACAACCTGTTTTGCATCTCCATGGCCTGGAATCCCACATTACACAGCCCCAGTTGTACTCCACAGGGTTTCTAGCCCAAAGTGATGCTGAGAAGTAATCTCAGCTCTGCTGACACCTGGCCCAAGGAAGGCTCAAGGGTTCTGGGGTCAGACAGACCTGGAGTTGAGTCCTGACTGCCTATCAGCAGTGTCAATCAAGGTCAACTGAATGCTTGGTGCCTCAGTTTTTTCATCTGTCAAATAAACCAATAAAACTCCTACCTCATTGAGATGTTGTAAGGATGTGATGACAGAAGGAGTGTAGAGTGGCAGCACTTGGTAGGCTCTCAGTAATTGTCCATTTTCTTTCCTCCCCTTGGCTCCCAGGGACCTGGTCCTGGGAGTCCTGGGAGTCCTGGGTCTTAGTGTCCTATAGGCAGGGAAGATTGTCTAGAAATCAAACATGAAAATATAAAGCTATACTTCAGCTTTTAGGATGGCAACGAGAATGTAGCTTCTACTTTTTAATGATGAATCTCTTAGACTAATCATAATTTACTAAGGATGCAGCCCACTCAGTCCCCACAGCCATCGTGTGAGAATGATATAACTATGGTCCCCACTTGTGGATGGGAAAACTGAGGGGCAGAATGGCTCAGTGAGTTGCTCATGGTCACAAAGCTAATAAGTATTGGAGGTTGCTGCTGTTGTCGGTTTAGATCTGGCCATGGAACAAGGCTTTGCCCTTTTGAAGACTCAACTCACATGGTAGGGAGTTGTCCCCGCAACCCATCCCCACTTTGGGAAGTGGAGCACTTTTTCCTGGCCCTTTCTCACCTGGAGTACTCATGATGAATAGTCATATCCTTCTCCTTTTTCAAAGCTAGTAGACATTTTGCCACCTCTGGGAAGTCTTCCCTGTTTTAATCTCCAACAAAGATTTTTCCTTCTTCACCCTGACTTCTATGCTGCTCCCAGGGCACCCACCTCCCAGGAGCATGGGGCTCCTTGTCTGCCAACCCAGCAACTCCTCTCCCTGGGTGGAAGGCTGGATGACACACGCCTGGAGGGTGGGTGCCATGCTACATTGGCCTCCATTCCAACCTCCAGCCACGGAGTGCCCTCCTCCTACCCCTTCTTCCTCACCCCCGTCCAGGATACACAGTCCACAGGCTTCCATAACACAAGTACAATCCTCTAGCAGTATGTAGCAAAAGCCTTAAATAGCACATAGCCTTTGACCTAACAGTTCTACTTTGAGGACATTTTTCGAAAGAAATAATAAAAAGGCCGGGCACAGTAGCTCTTGCCTGTAACCCCAGCACTTTGGGAGGTTGAGGTAAGTGGATCGCCTGAGGTCAGGAGTTTGAGACCAGCCTGGACAATATGGTGAAACCCCATCTCTACTAAAAAAATACAAAAATTAGCTGGGAGTGGTGGCACACACCTATAATCCCAGCTACTCTGGAGGCTGAGGCAGGAGGATCACTTGAACCCGGGAGGTGGAGGTTGCAGTGAGGTGAGATCATACCGCTGCACTCCAGCCTGAGTGACAGAGTAAGACTTGGTCTCAAGAAGAAAAAAAAGATATATGTATAAAAATGCTCATCTCAGTCTTACCAATAAAGGGCAAAAATTGAACACAACCTAAGTAGCCAGTAGGGGATTTTTGGTTAAATACAATACTTTGCTTCAGTACACAGAATATATGTAGTGATTAAAATGAGGAAGTAGATCTGTATTTCATTAGCACCAAAAAAGGTTCATAAGATATTAAGGGCAAAAAGATTGTAAGACAAAAAGCATAGACTGACCTCTCTCTCTCTCTCTCTCTCTCTCTCTCTCTCTGTCTCTTCATATGTGTATGTGTGTGTGTAGATAGATACATAGAGAGATATATATAATATCTGCCAAATATAAACAATGGTTCTCTCTGGGTGGTAGGATTAACAAGTGATTTAAAATCTTTTACTAATCTATACTTTCTGCAGTGAGTTACTTGAGAAATTGAAGAAATAAGGAAAATATTTATTTTAAAGCTGGATGCCACAAGTTGGGCTCTAGGCATTTCTAGGTAGCACTCCCCCACCTCTGTGGGAGACCCAGTGAGGGTAGGGGAGTCTGGGGGGGGTGGGGTGGGCAGCAGGGGCATCAGGCTTGGTTCCTGCCCTGGGTTGGGCACTCACTCTCCATGAGGGACCTTGTTAGGCCAGGTGACTGTCCCACCCCAGCCTGCACCTGCTCCGTTAATCTTCCATGTCCCAGCCAGGTCGACAGAGCCCACTGTGTCTATTGATCTAAGAGGAGGGTGTGAGGGCCCAGGAGGGGTTCCTGCTCCATGCCTGTACCTGCCGTTGCTCAGCAGCTGGGGCCTGGGGCAGGAGCGCTTGAGGGGGGTCGAGTTTGTCAGGGCTGATAGATGAGCTGCTGCAGGAAGTGGGAAGGCTGCTCTCTCCTGCCACTTCTCGCCACCTCCCTGGTCCAGGCTGTTCCTGGCAGCGTTAGTCCCTCAGGCAGGACGGCTAACAAAAGAAGCTGAGTTCTTCCTGCAAATGTCCATGAACCACCTGTAGACCCCTCCCCCAGCACACATCCGCAGTACCAAAAGTGTTCTCATTTTAACCTCCCCTGAGCCCAGGAACAGAGGCAAATCAGATACTAACTTTGTCATAGATGAGAAAGGGAAAGCAATTAACATAGAATTAAAATAGCAAGAGAGGTTTATATTTTATTGATATTGAAAGATGTTCAAAATATCTGAAGTGAAATAAGCATAGTATGGCAAAAGTATAGTTTGTTTTTTTTCATATCTGGAACGATATCTACCAAATGTTAACAGCAAGTGAGCTGGGATTTGACCAGATCTTTGGGCTCAGATTCCATGCTTATTTCACCATCTCTTGTTCCCTCCTCATCCTGAAATTCTTCCCTCCTTAAAAGCTCCTCCACCTCCAGGTAGCCTCCTGGGACTTCTTCTTCTGTTGTGGCTTGGACCACCTCACTCATTGTAGAAACCTTCTTCCCTCACAAGTACTGAGGCTGGGAGCTCTGCCTGAGGTAGCAAAGCTGCATCTACTTTGAAATGTGTACTTACGAGAGTCCCCCAGCTGATATAATAGAGTCCCTGCCCCTACCCCGTTATACAAGGCCTCTCTCCTTCCCATTATCTGGCATGATCCTGATGGCACAGAGTCCAAGACACAAGGCTTACACATGTCATTCTCAAGGAAGGTTCACGGTCTGCACCTAGATTCCATTTATTCTTCTTTTGCACACAGTCCCACTGAGCTTGGCTAACTGGCTCCCCAGGCCATACGTGATGAAGGTCAGCACATTAGAAAGTGGGTGACCTGCTGCCAGAGCCGGGCAAGCTAGAGTAGACAAGGACAGCAGAGAGAGGAGCTCAGGCACCACAGCAGTTTGGGGCATGTGACGAAGAGATGAGCACACCTCAGGAGATCCAGGGGTGCACGAAATTGGGTCAAATACAACATCTGTGATAGCTCCCTAATCACCCAGGCAGGCAGACACAAGGAGCTAACACTTGCTGAGCTTTTATTATTTGCTATACACTTGAGGATGGCATGTGCTCTGTTTAAGTAGGTAAGAAATCATGCAATACTTTTAAGAGAGTGTGTTCATTCAGTAGACCACCGGAACAAGTGACTACATACAGGGTGGCTTAAAACAACAGAAATGTATTCTCTCGCAATTCTAGAGGCCAGAGGTCAGAAATCCTGGAGGTGGCAGGACAGCACTTCCTCCAAAGCCTACAGGACAGACTCCTTCCTTGTTCCTTCCAGTTTCTGGTGGCTACCTAACTCCCGTCTCTGCCTGTCCTCACATGGCCTTCAATGTGTCTCATGTCTGTTTATTCTTCTCTTTTCTTATATGGACTAGTTTGTGGATTTAGAGCCTCCCCTAATCCAGGACGATCTCATCTTGAGATCCTCAACTTAATCATATCTGCAAAGACCGTTTTTCTAAACACGGTCACATTTACAGTGTCCCAGTGGCTATTTCGATTGGAGGGCCACTCTTCATCTCACCGCAGAAAGATTCATATCTAAAATGGTACGAATCTTTACTTGTACATTTTTGAAATGTACCACCTTAATATTGAACTGATTAAACCGCAGTTTGAACTAAATGTTTCTATAAAGAAGTGCGCATTTCCAGCAGGCCAGGTGTGTGGGACCTGGATCTACTTGAATTCCCACCACAGATCAGGGTACATAGAGTAACTCAGCAAATTCCAAGGTGATTGGCTCCTTCAATTTCTTTTACATTCCTTTCTCAAACTCCACATGGTACAGTGGGAAACTGGAGAGAAATGAGGAAAGATCATTAGCCTTTGAGTTGGGAGGCAAGAGTTCAAATCCCCTTTCTGTTCCTTGCTCACTCACTTCTCAGCCTCTGAGCGCCTCTCCCAGGCCCTTCACATCCACAACTCCCCCGCGAGGTTTTCACCAGTGCAAAGTGTTCCACATCAAAAAAGCTATTCCTTCCATTCCACCAAAGGAATTAAAAAAGAAAATTGAAGTACCACTGTAACTGGGCACAGTGGCTCACGCCTGTAATCCCAGCACTTTGGGAGGTCGAGGCGGGTGGATCACCTGAGGTCAGGAGTTTGAGACCAGCCTGGTCAACATGGTGAAACCCATCTCTACTAAAAACACAGAAATTAGCCTGGTCTGGTTGGGGGCGCCTGTAATCCCAGCTACTCGGGAGGCTGAGGCAGAAGATTTGCTTGAACCACTGCACTCCAGCCTGGGTGACAGAGCGAGACTCCATCTGAAAAAACAAAAAACAAAACGAAAATTGAAGTACCACTATATTCATTAATTAAAGCTTTTAAGTGATGACATTTCCCTCTAACTTGAAAATAATACAAGCTCAGTGCAAAAAACTAACAAAATGTAGAAGTGAGAGGAAATCCTGGGATTGCACTGCTTAGCTAATGAATGTTTTTCAAGATGTTTTTCCTAAGCATAAACATGCCTGTATCTTTTGTACAAATAGTTTCATTCCATACCTCTAAAAGAATGTTTATCCTCTTTTATCCATAATTTTAGATATTTTCTGGTGGAATGATTTGCATGTTACCTTGTCTGTCATCTTGTTTAAAATCCAGTTTGTTTTTTCCACTAAGCAACATGTTGTGAACATTTTCCATGTCAGTAAGCATTATTTTACAACACAGTTTTCTAGGGGTATCATAGCCTATTGTGTGATACATAGAATAATATGTGTTCTGCAGGGTTGAACACTTCCCTTTGTATCTAATTTTTTTCCCATTATAAAAGATAATGTTATGAATACCTTTGTTGAGACATGTTAATGCAATTTCTGATAATTTCCTCAGGAGGATTGTCTGGGTCAACAAATTTGGCTATTTTAAGGCATAAGATAATACTGAAAACAAAGACTGGATCAATTTCTAAAAAACTTAAAGTAATATGTGGGTGTGATAAAAATTTTAAAAGTACAGAAGATCACTAATCAAGACCAAGGCAACATCATCAGTAACAACAGCTAACAGTCACTGATGGCTTCATGCAGTCTCCTCCTTTTATATTTTATACAGTATATACACTTACCATATATTATATTATAGATTCTATACTTAATCTTTATAGCTATCATTTGAGGGAGGTACTATAATTATTCCCATTTCACAAATGACATTGGGGTTCAAAGAGGTCTCCTACAATCACCAAGCTGGTAGGTGGCAGATTTGTCAGCTGAACTCAAGGAGCCTGACTCTGAAGCCCATGCTGTTGAGTGCTACAATCTACTAGGGAGGGAAGCAGCTCTCAGGCCTCCTGGAAAGGTCTGGGCAGAGGAGAGACAGGAGCTGCAGGCAGGAAGATTAGGCAATGGCGTGTGGGTGGCCATGGAGGGAGAGGTGGTGGGGAGGCTCCAGGCAGGACCCCCTGTGTGGCTGGGGAACAGTGCCCTTCAAGAGGCAGGACAGAGGCGGGATCCACAGGCATTGCAGAGGACAGTACACAGGCAGGCGAGGTGAGGGTGGCACCAGGGTTCTAGCTTGGGCAGGTGGGTGCCTGGTGGCCCCTTTCACGCATGTTGCAGAGGAGAGGTCCAGCCCCGTGGGGGTATGCTGTTGAACCCGGCCTATGCTTCCTTCTGAGGCCAAGGTGGCTCCATGCTCAGCCCCCGTCCCTTTGCTAGCACAGGGTCAGAGGTGCTCACTGCGGTCTTTGGGAAAGAGATCCTGTCTCCCTCCCTCCTGTTTCATGTTGTCACAGATTAGATGCCCATCGCCACCACCCTGCCCTTGTTGGGGTTGGGGGGCTGAGGTTTCCTGATCTACTTTCCTTGCCCCTAAAGAAAGGGAGCTCACCTCACTTCTCTCCTTTGCCCCAAGTGTTGATTGTTCTCACAAGAGGCAGTGACTGGAAAGGGGTCTGCCTGCTAAACATACACCTCTTTCTACCTCCCCTCCCTTCCTCTGGGCCCAGAGTCTCAGTCATTATTCCCCAGGCCTACAGCAAAGCCATGGCCCATAAGATGTCCAGTAAGAGACCCAAAGAGCAGGGGGCAGCCTGGCCCCCACATTCCTTCAGTTCAGTTTTATTAAAAATACCACCGCCACCACTGAACACCTACCACTTGCTAAGTATTCAAGGGACACAGCGATGTCCTAGACATGGCCCCTGCTTTCAAGCCATGACTCTAGGCCCAGACTACTGGGGGATAGAGTCTGTGTCAAGGGGACAGAGGTGTGGCCATCCATTCTAAGTGGGGGAGTCCAGGCTGAGCCCCTGGCACACTTGGGGCTGGACTCTGCTCTGCTACTATCTCTGTTGTGACCCTGGGCCAGTCTCTTCCCCTCTCTGGCCTTCAGCCTCCACAGCTGTGAAACCAAAGAATGGGACTCAGTGGTCCCTGAGGCCATTTCCAGCCTGGGCTTGAGGGATTTTTGTTCCTGGAGTCCTTTTGAGCTGTTGCTGGGTTTTTGCGACCACTTTTTAAAAGCAGTGAGTGAGAAGAGGCGGGGTGGGGGTGGAGAGCACGGGAACTGTAAAGAAATTCTCAGACTGGTCTGCTGCTTTTTGTGTGTGGACCAGGGACTGGAAAGTGCTGGGGGGAGGGCGGGAGTAGAAGGCCAGGGATGGAGTGAGGAGGGGGAGAGGAGGGTGCCTGGAGGGGACAGAAGAATGAAATAAAGGCAATCCAACAAAAGGAAGTGAAAAGTGAATGACAAGTTTGAGGCTGCAGGCCCTAGGCCGGCTAGGCCTTTAGGGGGAAGAATGGAGACAAACGAGCTGGATTTTCATGCTTGGTGGACGTGAATGAAGGAGCATCTTTTAAAACCCTATCAGGAACTCTTTGGATTGTCATTAGATCTGGAGAGGGGAAAAGACGGAGGGAGGAGATTGCTGAATTTGGCCCCTGGGTGTGAAAAGCTCCCAGATTCTTCACTGGCGACTGGGGGGGCTTCATGCTCTCTCCTTGCCAGAGCTAGGCACACCTGGGCCCCTGAAAGCTTTCGGTAGATTATTTGTCATTCTGAGGGCCCTTGAAATTCAGTGGTGGTCTCCTCCTGCTCTTGGTGGGTGACCCCACACTGGAGCTACAAGGAAGTGGGGGCTGGGGGTGGGCTGGGGGAAGCTCCAGGATTCTGGCTCCTTGGAGGGTGACCAACCATCTGGGTTTGCCAGGGACATGGGACTTGCAGTGCTAACACCTGAAAAGTCTGGGACAAACTAAGATGACTGGTCACCATACTTTTGGGTGGGGGCTGGTAGGGACAAGAGGGGAGGGAGGTGAGTTGCTCAAGGCTGGTCCCACTAAGCCCTGGGGTTAGGCTGGTACCAGAGCCTTGGTCCTGGCCTCCAGCAGGCATCTGGAATACAGGCTGGGAGGATGTTTGTTTGTTTGTACTTAAAACAAACAAACAAACAAACAAAAACCCAAAACATCGGCCGGACGTGGTGGCTCACGCCTGTAATCCCAGCACTTTGGGAGGCCAAGGCAGGTGGATCATGAGGTCAGGAGATCGAGACCATCCTGGCTAACATGGTGAAACTCCGTCTCTACTAAAAATAACAAAAAAACAAACAAACAAACAAACAAAAAAAAACTTAGCCGGGCGTGGTGGCGGGTGCCTGTGGTCCCAGCTACACGGGAGGCTGAGGCAGGAGAATGGCCTGAACCCAGGAGGCGGAGCTTGCAGTGAGCTGAGATCCGGCCACTGCACTCCAGCCTGGGCGACACAGCGAGACTCCATCTCAAAAAAAAAAAAAAAAAAAGACAATTTGAGACTTTTGCCTATGGCTGGATATTAGATCGTGTTTCAGAATTTCTCATGCATTGTGAAAATAGTTTGGTGATTATGTTTCTAAAAATATTCTTATCATTTAAAAATGGACACTGAAGAATTTACCAGTGGGATGATAGATACCCGGGATATACTTTAAAATTTTCCACCAAAAAAAATGTCTGTGCAGGTTTGGGGTGGAGGCAAACTGATGAAATGAGGTTGATCATGAATTGATGGTTGCAGAAGCTAAGGGATGGTACATGAAGACACATTATTCTATTCTCTCTGCTTTTGTCTATGTTTGGAAGTATCCAAAAATCCAAACTCAAAAAACAAAGAAAAGAAAAGGGGAGCATATCAGTGATGCAAAGTAGCAGTGGTTAAAAGCACTGGCTCTGGGTCAGGACAGCGTGGGTTCAAGTCTAACTCCACCTCTTACTGGGTAACTGACAGCATGTTGTTTAACCAATATCAGTGTCATCATGTGTAAAATGCAAATAATAATTCTAATAATTAGTCTATGATCTCAGAGACTAACAAATGGAAAGCACTAGCAGTGTGCTTAGACATAGTAAACTCTCAATAAAAATTAGTTGTCATTAAGATAGGTGATTTGTGGGGAGGACATGCCGTTTCAGCCCGGAGATCCCTTCAGAGCTTGGATCCTGGGAGTGTGGGTGATTTCCTGGAATAAACCCCTCCTGAAGAGGTCAGTTACTGGTACTCAGGCCTCACCTACACAGTGCACCCAGGCAGGCTGCCTCCCTTCCCATGCCTACAGCCTGCAAAGAGCCCTCTGCCTGCCCCTGTTTTCTGTTCTCAGTCTGATGCGTTTGGCAGAGTTTTCTCCCTACCTCCTCTAGGAAGTCTCAGTGCTGTGCTTATACCTTCATGCCTTTGCTTGACCAGTTTTCCTCTGGTCTCTGTTAGTCAACCAGGAACTGCAAGAGGGCAGGTCACAGGATGAGCAACACGGAAACTCAGGCATGTGCTGGTTCACATGTAGTGACAGCACACACACAGAAACAAGTGCACACACATGTACAACCCTCAGGCAGGTATGTCAATATCTGCTAACAAATGGGACCAGAGGTTAGAAAGAGGTTAGAAAGCCTGAGACGCAAGAGCAGCAGAAGTGGGGACTTGGCTTTGTTCACTCTGGGGTTCATGGTGCAGAATTGAGTATACTATGAGCAGTGGATGCCAGGGGCTGTCAGCAACTGAAGCCAGGTTCACTGCTGAGGTCTGTGTTGTCAGAATTCAGTGCCAGGTAGAGGGGATGATGATGAGGTAGAGGGCCTTCATTTCAGGGGACTGCACCAAGAGATCTGGACACTGGAGGTCAAGAGCTGACCTTCGGCCAGGATGACAATCATTCCTGGTGGTGCAATGGTCACAAGAATGGAAATCTTAAAAGCCACCATTTATTCTGCACAGGTGCTGGCACTTGCCTTGTGTTACTTTGTTTAATCTTGACAATTACCCTATGAGAAAAGTAACATTGTGTCCTTTTATAGTTAAGGAAACTGAGCCTCAAAGACATTAGGCCATTGGCTGAATGTCACACATCTGAGAAGGGGCAAGGCTTGGATTTGAACCCCAGGCTGTCTTTGGATTCAATACTATCAGCTACAGCATTATATATGCAATTTTTGCTGAGCAAAAAAAGATACTGGTGACGGATTTACTGTGGAAATTACATGCTATCTGGAATTTGTTTCAAAATAATTCATGAAGAAAGTGCTGTGGAAAAAGGGTGAGGATGTGGGTGAAATATAATTGGCTCTGAGTAGATAATTCTTGAATCTGGGTGATGAACATCTGAGAATTCATTGTACTCTTCTCTCTACTTTTGAAATTTTCCATAATACATTTGACTTGCTCTGAGTTCTACCATGGGTGACCTTGAACATGTTGCTGAACCTCTGTATGCCTCTAGTTCCTCACTAGACTTGGCTCCATCTGTCCCTATTGCAAGATTGCAATGATGCTCAATCTATGCCCAGGGAATAAAGGGTATAACAACACCTGGATCTGCTGAGACATGGGTTTCCCTATTTCTAAGGGCAGCCATAGACCCCTTTTAACTAAAGATCTTTCTTTTGCCTCCCACTTCCCAGAAAGAAAAGGTCAGAGGGCTGCCTGTGCATTTGGTGTGTGTCTGAACTCCAGGGATGGAACATAAAACTAAGTGTGTGTGTGTGTGTGTGTGGTGTGTGTGTGGTGTGTGTGTGTGTGTGTGGTGGGGGAATGTGCAGTGTGCTGCTCACTCCACCTGTGTGGGTCTCCTTTTCTCCCCTTCCAAGTCGCCACCTGTTCATTTCTCGTTCAAAAGGGCCCTGGGGGCCCCAGGCAGAAGGGTGGTGCCCAGACCCTGGGGGAGGCAAATGAGGCTCTGGGCCTCCCAAACACTGGGGATGATAAATGGGGTCCGAGTCTTTCAGGCTTCATTATAGAGTCGCCATGGGTTTGCCCAAACCATGGCAACCGATTCAAGCAATGATTAACCTAATAAAGCAGAGGCAAAGGGGAAAAAGATGCATTCAAGACCCCAAGTCAGGCCCTAGTTCTCTAGAGGCAGTAAATTTCCCTTCAGTGGGTGCGGTGTTCAGGCCCCAGACATCCTAAATCTATGCCTCTGGGAGTGGGGGCAGGGAGGCCTGTGAAAGCCTGTGTGAATGGATATCAGGGATCAGCTGGGGTGGCTCAAATGCACACATAGCAGTCCCCTGGGCCCTTCTTGGAAGCCAACCCAGTACTGGGGACAAGAAGACATCTGCTTTAGCCCCAGGAGTCAAATTACCTGGGCTTTCTTTTTTGAACTCTGGTATATTTGACCCTGAGGAGGTAGTGGTGTGTGTATGCGTGTGCGTGCATGCGTGCGTGAGTGCTTGTGTGTGTGTGTACATGTGTCTATCTGTCTGCCTGTCTCTGGGGTGTGGAAAGCAGGTAGCAAAGATTTCTATGTTTGATCTCAGCCAGAAGGCCGAGAAGCAATTGGAAGCAAAGGTTTCTGTTACTACCAATGTGATGGCAGCCTGTAAAACACCCACCATGATCTCTGCCTCCTGGTATTCATGTCTCTGGCTTGGATGTCCCCCCTTCACACCTTGGTTGCTTACATTGAGGGAAGCCAGTTGCCATGTTGTGAGCCACCCTATGGAGAGGCCAACATGGCAAGGAGCTGAAGGATGTCTCTGGCCAAAAGCCAGTGAGGAACTGGGACCCTCACTGCAACAGCCTTTGAGGAATTGAATTCTGCCAACAACCACACGAGTGGGCTTGGAAGTGGCTCCTATGCTAGTCAAGCCATCAGGTAAGACCACATTCCTAACTGATCCCTTGACGGCAACCTTATGAGACGCCTGAACCAGCTAAGCCACACCTGGATTCCTGAACCACAGAAGCCACACATAATCAATGTTTCTTGGTTTAAGGAGCTAAGTTTTGGATAATTTGTTATGCAACAATAGGTAACTGGCACAACAGAGGCAGTGTAGCTGGTGATGATGTTAGGAGAACAGGAGCCTCAGTTCATCTCCATAATGATCAGGTTTGGGTGCTTGGGCAAGTCCCAACACACTTGCCTGCTTAATTTGGGAAGGTCAGTCTGGCTCATGCTTTCTTCGCTAGTCATCTGTAGGAATAAGACAGAGACGAGACGGGTGCTATAATGAGTCTGCCTCATCTTCATCTCATGAAATCCTGTGAGGTAAGTGTGGTTTTCTCCATTTTTGTAGCTGGAGAAATGACAGCTACAGCAAGTTACTTGCAGAGGCTAAGCAACTTGCCCAAGGTAATAGAATATGAAGTACTGGAGTTGAGATAGATCTCAAGCCTCATGCCCTTTCCACTGACTCAGGAGGGATCTGAGTTTCTCAGGAGGAATCAACTACACATGAACTATGGGCATTGTTACCATAGATCTCAGAAACAATGATACAGTACTGTTGTGATAATCTGTTATCACTTAGTCAGATGGGACATCTTCTGAAATAGATTTATAGGCAGTCAAGGATAGGTTATTTTTGTGCAGAGGAGGATATGAAGCAGGAGGGTTAGTGGGCCTCTATACGACTCATTCATCCATTCATTTATTCAACAAATATTCCTTGGTCTTTATGTGCTAGCCAGTCTGAGGAGGGAAAAGATTTCTAAACAAATAATTGCAATGCCTTTTATTCATTTATTAATAGTCAATTCACTCACTCATTAATTCATTCTAAAAACATGTGGCATTTGGGCTGGGCGCAGTGGCTCACACCTGTAACCCCAACATTTTGGGAGGCTGAGGTGGGTGGATTGCTTGAGTCCAGGAGTTTGAGACCAGCCTGGGCAACATGGTGAAACCCCATCTCTACTAAAAATACAAAAAATTAGCCGGCTGTGATGGTGCACACCTGTAGTCTCAGCTACCCAGGAGGCTGAGGTGGGAGAATCACCTGAGCTCGGGAGGTTGAGGTTGCAGTGAGCTGTGATCACATCACTGCACTCCAGCCTGGGCAACTGGAGTGAGACCCTGTCTCAAAAAACTAAAAAAATAAAATAAAATAAAATATGGGGGATTTAGACCAAAATGGGTAATCAGTGTTCTGCTCATTGGAGACATGAAGACGAACATAGTCTCTGCCCTTGAGGAGATCTCACAGATCAATGAGTAGTGCATATAAACCATCACTACACTACCTGGAAAATGCTACAATATTCACATGCACAGGGTATTATGGGAGCAGGGAGCAAGGAGGGAGGCATAGTGCAGAGAAAACTCCCAGGCAGAGGTGATATCCATGTTGGAGGTTGGGGAAGGAAAACAAGAGAGAAGGTTCAGACAGACAGAACAGTGTGTGTGGGGGGTAGGGGAAAAAGCATTGAAGGGGTAACTGAGTGTGTATAAAGGGAAAACTTCAAGCAAGTCATCACTCCTGGAGGGTAACTATCAGGGCAAATGAGGCATTGTGAGAAAGAGACTGGTGTGGCAGGACTCTGGCCTAAGCATACCTGACTTTTGATGATAAAAACAAATAATAATAGCATATGTAATTCAATTTAATCTAGACTACGATGCTGTGGTAGAGTCTGCCCATTGCCTGCCAGAATCGATTCTTCACTTCTTCTAGGCACATAGTCCCTCTTCCAGCTAGATGAGGCCACGTGATCATATTCTCTTTGTGAAATGTGAGCAGAGGTGATGTGTGCTACCTCTGAGCTTAAGTTTTAAGACTGTAGGTAAGCCTCCTCCATGTCTTATTTCCCCTTTCCCCTGGCTGGGACTTATGGCAATGTAGCTTCAACCATTTGGTTGGCAAGGATCTGGGAGCTGGTGGAGGCAGAAGATGAAAGGATCTTAGTCCCAGAATGGTGTCATGGAACAGAGCTCCCCACTCACCTCAGGTTGAATTATTTGAGAGTCTCTGCTATAGCAACCTAGCTTTAATCTTACTAGAACCTTAAAAGGCAATATTGCTATCCCCATTTTATAGATAAAGAAATGGAAATAAAGATTAAGGAATTTGTGCATGTTTATACTGATCGTTAGTGAATCAGTTGGAAATTGAGGCCTTATTCATATAAATTCGCAGCTCACACTATACAATTCTTCCCAGTTAGAACATGAACTTTACCCTACGGAATGATTGGAAACCATTTGAAGATCAAACAGGAGAGTTATAATGTTATATTCACATATTAGATGGGGACTCTGACAGCTGCATGGAGGGTACGATGATGAGTGTCAAGATTAGAGGTGGGGCCAGATGTGGTGGCTCATGCCTGTAATCTCAGCACTTTGGGAGGCCACGGTGGGAGGATCACTTGAGCCCAGGAGTTCAAGACAAGACTGGCCAACATAGTGGGACCCCATCTCTACAAAAATTGTTTTTTAAAATTAGCTGTGTGGTGGCATATGCCTGTGATCCCAGCTACTTGGGAGGCTGATGTGGGAGGATCACTTGAGCCCAGAAGATCAAGGCTGCAGGGAGCCATGATCATACCACAGTATGCTGGCCTGGGAGACAGAGTGAGACCCTATCTCAAAAAAAAAAAAAAAAAAAAAAAAAGACTAGAAGTAGAGAGATCAGTTAGGTAGTCTCTGCAGATAAGGGATAAAAGCCTGAACTATGGCAGTGGTCATAAGGAAGCAAAGGAGGAGCCATGTTCAAGAAAAACAGAAAGAAAACCAGCAGGACTTGAGGGTTAACTAGATATGGGTAGTGAGAGACCAAGATGAACCCCAGATTTCTAGTATGAAGGATGCTACTTAGTGAGATCAGGAAAAGGGGACAGCATTAGCTTGGGGAACCAGGAGAGGATTTCCATTTTGGACTTCTCATTTGGGGTGCCCTAGGGACATCTGGACTTTTGATCTTAGAGCTCAGGAAGGGTAAGTTTACCAGGAAGGGATGGGTGACTCTTGGCCTTTCTCCTAGTTTACAATACACAGGGGTGCAGAGAAAATTCAAATTCATACAAAAGCCTCCCCAAAATGGGGGAAAATGAGAAGATTTTTCTTTTTTTGAGACAGGGCCTCACTCTGTTGCCCAGGCTGTAGTACAGTGGTACAATTTCAGCTCTCTGCAACCTCCACCTCCCGGGCTCCAGCAAGTCTTATGTCTCAGCCACCTGAGTAGCTGGGATTGCTGGTGTGCTCTACCATGCCTGGCCAATTTTTTTTTTTTCTTTTTTAGTAGAGATGGGATTTTTCTGGCTACTTTTTTTATTTTTAGTAGAAATGGGATTTTGCTATGTTGGCCAGGCTAGTCTCGAGCTCCTGGCTTCAAGTGATCTGCCCTCCTCTGCCTCCCAAAGTGCTGGATTACAGGCATGAGACACTGTGCTCAGCTGAGAAAGAGAAGAATTTGAGGCAAATAAAGATGCTAATTATAGTAAATACCATTTATGGAAGCTTAGAAGGCTGGATGAACATGTTTAATCAGTACAATAGCCCAATTATGTGGCTACTATTTATTGTCCCATCTTCATAAATGAGGAAAATAGTTCTTAGGAGAGGCAACGGGGTTTAATTGAAAACCACTAGGTTGTGGCAGCACTGGGACTTGAACCTATGTCTATGGGGTTCTAAAATCATATCTCTTAACTACTTTGATCTCCTGTGTATGCAGCTGGAGGACTTCCTTTGGGCTTTGTTCTTGGAATAACTAAAGCATGTAACCCAAACAATGAGAGCCCTGTTGAGGGCAAAGTTCCAAACCAGTTCTCCCAGCTAGGGCTGCCTCAGCTTAAACTTCAAAAGTTGTTCACCTCAGGCCTCTCAGATGCTGTCAGAAAGTCCTAAGCTAGTTACTTAATTCTAGCTCTGTAATTTATAAGGGCAGGAGTCCTAAGGTGCGCAGAGAGAAAGGCAAGTCAGTAGCAACAGAGACCTTGCTTTCCTCTTCTCACTAGGGAAACCTGACAGTCCTCTGGGTCTGCATGTCCACAGGGGCCTCCCTAGGACTACGGACTGGAATCGTGGGCAGAGGGGGTTGATAGGTGGTTTTCAGTAAGAGAACGCCTCACTCCCAGACGCACCTCTCGTGCTGGATCTGCGTGGTCATTTCAGCACCATGGTCAGGGGCGCGCAGCCGCATTTCAGGATCTCAGAGCAATTGCTAGACAGGCTCAGCTAGACAGGCGTCGGCTCCGTCGGCCTTGGCCCACTGATCCCAGAAGCAGAGGCAGCAGACAGGAGCCTGGAACTTCGTCAGGGGTCCAGGGAGGCCAAAGCTCAGGGACCCTTGGACCTTATAAGACCCCAAGGACCCGGTTCTAGTCAAAGGACATATTACTATAGATTGATTCGCCATCTACCAGCTCCTATCTACTCCTATCTACCAGCACAGAGGAAAGAGTTCCAAACTGCCAGCTTAGAACCAGGGCATCAGTCCTAGTTTGTTGCAATAACTCGCCTAGTGATTGAGGGCCTTGGGCGAGTCATCTTCTCTGTTTCCATGGATGTGACCACACTGCCTTGCCCTCCTCATTGGCTGTAGGAGGGTCCCGGAGATAAAGTGTCTAGCCTCAAGTCACTCACTGCTCACTTGGCTCTTGGAAGGCAAAACAGCCAGGTAAAGTCAGCAGAGTCACAACCCCCCACCCCATCCCTCCGCTTCCTCACACACTTTTGTGGAAATCTGTCTGCAGGGATTTTTAAAGGGACCAGACGAAAAGGCACACAGCAGAGAGTATTCCTTACATAAATGTAATTACAACGTACCCAGCGGTTGTTCTGTGCCACATTCTCAGGTGAATCCCCCAGACCCTCCCCACACACTGTCTCTAGTCTCAGGATCTGAAGGGTTTTTTTTTTTTTCACAGTTTCCGGTCTTGAGGGGACTGTGGTGCCGTTCACCTTGTGTCAGTCTTGTGGTAGGCACCCAGAAACCCAGCGAAAGGGTATTAGGAACTCCTTCCAACTTCTCTTGTGGATTAGCTGAGGCAAGGAGACTTGTCCAAGGTCACACTGCCCAGTAGTCCGCAAGGGAGAGAAGGGACGGTGTGCGCCTGTGGGGTCGCGTGCGCCACGGGCCCCGCCTACCTTTGTGCCAGCCCAGCGGCCTGGATCCCAGACATTAGCATTCCAATGGCCCCGGGACGCTTTGTCCTCCGACTGAGGCCGGCTGGGGGTGGGGTGGGATGGGGGCAGGGCACCATAAATCTACCTGCTTGTGTGCCAGCGCGGCTTGACTGGAGGGAGACGCAAGATTCATGTGCTGTTTTTCTGGAAGCCAGTCTTGGGCTCAGACAAAAGCAGAAGACTGGGGAAGAGCCATTTGACCCGAGAGTCTTTCCTGCCCGGATTTCGGACACTGTTGATTTCAGACCGCAGCAGGCTCCGCAGCCGAAGAAGCGCTGGCTGACGGTGAAGAGGCAGGGTCCGGGCAGAGACCGCTAGCAGCGCGGTTTTAAAAGCCCCAGGACTCAAAACGCTGCAAGAGGTGGAAGGCGCGGGGGCGGTGGTGCAGAGTTATTTGGACAGGCCATCCCTAGAAATGTTTCCTAGTTCTTCTTGCTGAGGGGTTCTTTGGAAAGAGGCATGGGCGAGCTTTCCCACCGCAGCGTGATTTTACACACTTAGACGGAGCTCATCCAGCACCGAACCCTAAACTTTGTCGCCGTGATTCAGAGAAACCCTAAACCCTCCTCCGCCTTCTCCCGACTTGGAGAGTGGAGCTGACAGTTCCGGGGGTCTAATTCGCCCCAACCCGAGGTGGCAGCCCAGCAGCTGAGTTGGTTAACCCGACCGTGCGTGTTTTAATTTGTGGGGCGGAGGACCAGTCTGTGTGTGTTGGGTGACTAATGGCTCCTTAATGAGCGCCCTCAAAAGCAGGAGAAGGACTGGGCTGTGGGGGAGAACGCAGCTCACCCGGTTGCCTCCTGGAGAACGTTAACCCAGCAAACGCTCCTCCAGCTTCTGGGGGCCGTTTGTACCCAGAGAGTCCCCTGCTTAAATGATGAACACTACTTCACACAGCCTTCCACAGGAAAAAGAATCTTTCCACTTGAGGAATTCCTCTCCAAACCTTTAGTCCTGGCCCAAATGCCACCTCCTCCTGCAAGCTCCCGGCACTCCAGCCCCAAGGTGACAGTTCGATGTTCCATCCTGCGGCTCATACCTCCCCCAACCACCAATATTTCTTGGGCCTTGAGTGATTGTGTCTATATCCTTGCTACTGTTCTGCGAGGATAAAGAGACCTTCTTGATTTTTATGTCTGCCCACCCCGTACCCCCAACACCCAGCAAATCACAGGTGTTTGCTTGCTTTGTGCAACTCCCAAGCTGCTGACACCTGTCCCCAGGCGGTGCCCCAGGTGGAAAGTTGGCTATTGCAGAGGTCATCAATAACCCATTAATCTCCTCCTCCCAGATTAAAGCCACAAAATGAAACAACACCTTCGTTCATTGTTTGCTGTGTCCCTCTTCCCGCCCCCAAATCCTGCGGCTGATAACTGAGACAAGTCTCCTCTGAGCTAACTTTACAGATTTATGGTAGAGAAGGGAAAATTTCCATTTGAATTGGGTAGGGCATAGGAGAGAAAGAGATGCAAGAGGCATTAACCCCTGAGAAGATATCACCTTTGCACTCTAATGTGCTGGAAAAGCAACCTCTCCACCAGCTCCGGGGGTCTGGCAGCACCACACCCGACCTGGGTTGGCCCACTTCTTCCCAGGACACCCCTGGCCAATTCAAGGAGGTCTCTGGAGTTCAACTAGCAGGTAGGGTGCCTGTCCTCCACTTCCCTATTCCCAAGCAGCAGGTGAACTCTGTGGATCCTTACAGCTTAGACCATATTCTCTGAGGTCCTAGGGGTCCCTGAAGTCATGTAGGGGTGTTCTACTGGCACTCCTGGGACAGATTTCAGTGCCCATGCTGCACCAGTCCTTCCACCTTGCCAGTAAGAGAGATGGTGTGGCTGGAAACCTTGAACAGTTTCTTGATAAGTTTTCAATCAAGGCTGCCAGGTAATGAGGGAGGGGGTGTTGCTGGAGATTCCAGTCAGACACTCCACCTTCTTTGCTCCTGGCTGCTCAGCTCAACAAGTGCCTGAGTAAAATATGCTCAGGGGATGTGCTAGGCCTCTAAGCACCTTGGGAAAATTCCTAGGATGCCCAGCCCAGCTGTGTTTCCAAGGACTCTGACTCTGCAATTGAATTATTGCTGTCTGCCTTCCCCAAGTGCAACCAACAGTTGCTCTAGAGCTAGGCTGGTGGAGTTGGGGAAAGGACCGGCAAGTGAGAGTCAGTAGTCCTAGCTGGAGGCTTGTCTTTCTTCTAAAGCGCTCTTTGAAATGAGAGGATTCATTGCCCTACATAGAAAAAAGGGGGCTGGACCAATAATTACTTATAAGACTTCCAGCTCTCCAAACCCAATCTGCCCTGGCTCTAGTCCAGACCTCTAGAAAGAGTGTCATCCCTCTCCTTGGACAGAGGTGCTCTTCCTCAGCTGTAGTGACTGTAGCTCTCCTCTCCCCAATGCACAATGAAGTCACCTTGCCAAGGTTTCTTGAAGGTCCATTTTTTTTAATTGGCTTAAAATCTCATCCAGCAATCCCTAAATAATCTAATATACAAAATATAGACTTTTCCTTGCTGTGAAATCTCATTAATAAATACAAATGTGTAAAACGGCGGGGGGGGGGGGGGGCATATAATTTACTGTACCAAACTTGATTTCAAAAGACATCATATAATTTACAAACCGATTTAAAACAAAACAAAACAAAACAAAACAAAAACATGCGCGGTGCTCCAGGCACCTGCAGCGCAGCTCACGTTTCAGGCGCAGCTCGCAGGGAGGCTGGGGAGGTGCTCCCTGGCCGGGCTGGGTTTTCCCAGTTCATAGCCTGGTCTTCCGCCCCGGGAGGGCAATGGCTCCGAAAAGTGCACGAGGAGAAGGCAGAGGGTCGCCTTCGTGGCTTTAAGGCAGAGTGAGGCGCCCTGAAACCCCGGACCTGATTGGGAGTAGAGAAGATCGGCAGCGTCTTTGGAGCAGGGCAAGGGGAGCAAGCGCTGAGAGACCAAACATCGGATTGAATCACACTGGAGGAGGGGTGGTAAGAGACTGAGAGGCAGACAGACTTGAGTGAGGGTAGGGCGACCCGAGACGGTAGGCGGCTCCAGCCGGGTAGTGCTACCATTCTCGTACTCTTAGAATGAGATTATGGCGTGGTGGCAGGGAGGAGGCCTAAAATGAGCGAAGTTTGCAATGCCCACTTCTCGCGGGCAGCAAGGGCTGCGTGAGTTGGCGCGGCTCGGAGGGCCGGGGAATGAACCCAGCCTGCAGCCCCCGTGGAGGCCTGGGCCAGCCAGGGGTCAGCCAGCGGCTACCCTCTAGGGCTCCGGCTCCCTCCCTCTCCCTTACCCTTAGCACCCACAGCCCAGCGACAGGCAGGTCCCTTCACAGAAAATCTGAGAAAGCCAGAGTGCTTGGGCGCAAGCAGGCGGAAGAGGTGGCCCCCCGCAGGCCGGGGCGCTTCTCCAGCGAAGCGGCGGGGCTAAGGCTGCCAGCCTGGGAGACTGGGGAGTAGAGGGACCCCCAGTCCCCGGGGGATCCGCCTTCTGGGCTGCCCAGCTCCCCGCAGTGCGGCGCCGGCGACTCCAATGCGTAGAAGCTGTGGTCCGCTATGCGCAGGGTTTGAGTCAGTGCCCAGATGTAGTTGTGGGCGAAGCGCAGCGTTTCGATCTTGGTGAGCTTCGCATCATCTGGGAAGGTGGGCAGGACACCGCGCAGCGCGTCCAGCGCCGAGTTGAGGTTGTGCATTCGATTGCGCTCGCGGTCGTTGGCCTTCTTGCGCCGACTCCGTCGCTGCTTGCTTAGTGCCAACTCGCTCTTAGGCCGGCTGCGCCCCGCGCGCCGTGCCCGGAGCTTCCTTGGCGCCGCTCGGCAGCTTCCCCCTTCCGCCTCCGCGCAGTTCCCCCGTGTGCGAGTGGGGCTGGGCGGAGCGGACGTGGGGCAGGTCACTTCGTCATCCAAGGCTCTGGGGAAGGACCGCTCCGTCTCACCGGTCACTTGGACAGTGGACGCACCCGAGGGATGAGGCGTCATCCTACGGCGGGGTCAGAGGGAAGGGTAAGCTTGAGTCTGTCACTGGGCGCAGTCCGCGATTCCAAGGCTAGGTGGGAAAAAACAAAAAGAGCCATCCTCCCAGCCCCCGCCGGGTCAGAGGATCCCTCTTTCCCCTGCCCGTCCCTCAGCTGCCTCCAAATGTTACCTTTCTACCGGCGCAAAAGAATAGAGAGCGATGAGCAGCTGGGCCGTGGGGAGCTGAGCGGGCTTCTGGTCGCCAAGTTCAGCTGAGCTGCAGGCGCCCCCGCCTGGGAGTTGCCACAGCTCCAAAGGAGAAAAGAAGAGAGAATTGGGTCCCGGGCCTCTGTCGCGCTCTCTCTCGCGGCGCTGAGGTGAGACCGCGGGGATTTCCTGAGCAGCAAGTCGTGTGCCCCTTGGCACGCTTTATCTGCTTGGCCCGGGCCAGGAGCGTGCCTGCCCGGCTGCTGCCCGCGCCACCGGCCAATCAGCGCCAGGGCCCTGGGGCCGCGCCACGCGAGCCCGCTCCTCCCCCGCAGGGCACAGCTGGATTCCGGACAAAGGGCCAGGGTCGGGGGAGGGGAGCGCCGCTCTGTTTGCTCTCTCGCCGTGGGCTGGGTCCCAGCAACTCTCAGTTCCTCAAAGAGTCTCGCCCAGTGAGAAGGGCCTCGTGTGGCTCTCGTCTGGCCACCCCAGACCGCTTTGCTCCTAGCCTATCATTACTTAGCATCTGTCCTGGAGGGGACTTTGATGCCTCTAGTGTACAATGCCCACACGTTACACATGGGGAAATTTAGGCTTAGTGAGGGAGATGGCTTGTCCGAAATCGCATAGCAAGATAGTGGCGGAGACAACCAGGAGCTCCTTGTCCTGACTAGCAGCCTGGAGAAGGGTCCAGGAATTCTAAAGTACGCCCTGCTCTCCTGGTGTTTCACTGCCTCTCTTCATTCTGGAAGACAAGGGCCATCACTGAGAGAGCTCCTGCCTATGTCCCTTCCATTCACAGACCTTCTATTGGGGGTGTCCAAGCCTCTGCCACATCCTGAAATGCTACCTCACCCTCCCCAGAGGCGCTTAGAACCCCACCCCCATAGATCCCACTCCAGAGGCAGCGGGTGGCTGTGGGGGGACCCCTCAAGGGGACATTCCATTACTACAAGCCTACTACAGCTTGTGGATAGTATCCCAGCATTCTATCTAGGAACCGTGACAGGAAGAGTTCTGGGAAGTGTGAGGAGGGGAGGAAGGAACCAGGAGTTCACAGTGAGCTCTTAAGTATTTTTATTTTTTTTTTAAACAAACAGACCAAAAAAAACCCCCCAAAAAACAAAAAAACAAAAACAAACAAAAAAACACCAAAACCAAAACCAAAAACAAAACAGGGTCTCCTTCTGTCACCCAGGCTGGACTGCAGTGGTGCAATCATGGCTCACTGCAGCCTTGATCTCCTAGGTTCAAGCTATCCTCCCACTTCAGCCTTCTGAGTAGCTGAGACTACAGGCGTGCGCCACTGTGCTCGGCTAATTTATTTTGTATGGCAGGGGGGGTCTTGCTTTGTTGCCCAGGATGGTCTCGAACTCCTGGGCTCAAGCGTTCCTTTCACTTCAGTCTCCCAAAGCGCTGGGAAGCAGAGCCGCGGCGCCCCTCCCCCTTGTGTCTTTTGAACCATCACGGTGTGCAGGCACTGGGAGAAGCAGATAAACTTTTTCTCCACTTAGTCCTTCGGTCCAATCACAGACAGACAGCGGCTGCCAGCAGTCACCTGCTCCAGCCCCCTGCCTCAGCATCACTCGGGCATCGCACAGTGAGAACAAGGTAGGGACTCCCCAAGCCCCTCGGGTTGCCCCTGGTAGCGCTTTCTGGAAACCTTTCCAAAGGGAGTCTGAACTCATCATCCCTCCTTTCTTCCCCAGCCCCTCCTCTTGTCCCCGCCTGGGACATCCCGTGGTCTTCTGCTTCCGGTCACTCAGGGTGAGGGGTTGCAGCTTCCGCTTCTCTCTCTTGACCCGATCGTGCCTGAAGGAAGAAGCGGAGGCCGGGTGGCGGGGGAGGTTAAGTATCCGGGTTTAAGTCTCCTTAGGCGAGGAAGGCTTCACTTTCCAGCGGATCCAGATATCCTGAGTCTCCCGGAAACTGCAGGAGGGGACAGGACTCGACTTCGAGACTGTAGGGTGGGGTGAGGGGATGAGGTAGGTCTGTGAGTCTGCCCTAGTGATAACCTCTTACCGCCCAGGCTGCTAGGGGGCAAATTTTCCTCCAAGGAAGAGGGTGATGTGCTCAGGAACCAGGGAGAGGGGTGCTCTAGGACTGGGCGGGGGTGTGGCGCAGTCCTGCCAATCTTAGAAGGTGCTCTGTGAGCAGAGGCTCCTTCCCTTGCTATAGGGAAATGAAGCCTGAGACCAGGGTCAGAATCAACAAAGGGACCATCTGGGACTGTCGGGGTAGCATTTTGCTGCAGCTCCTCCCTTAGGTCACCATTGGCTAGGAACTTGTCTTCTCCTCAAAAGAATGGGAATTCCAGGCCTTCTTTAAAGATGAAAAAGTCAAGGCCCAGAGAGGGGGAGTGACTCTCTCAAGGTCACACAGCAAGTTCTATCAGAACCACACAGAAGTCAAAGTCGTGTCTTCAGATTCCTAGTCCCAGATTTTCCCTTTGAACCAGCAACCCCTCCTTGATTTGGGGGAAAACATTTTTTTTTTTTTTCCAAGGCAAAACAACAGATTCCAAAATGCAGAAAAAAGAAGAAGTCCTGAGTCTGGGGGTCAGATCAGAAAAGAAGTAATGGTCCCATTTTCCAGGCAAGGGGAGCCAGCATCCATTCAAGCTGCTGCTGCTGCTGCTTCTGCTGCTGCTGCTTCTTCTTCTTCTTCTTCTTCTTCTTCTTCTTCTTCTTCTTCTTCTTCTTCTTCTTCTTCTTCTTCTTCTTCTTCTCCTCCTCCTCCTCCTCCTCCTCCTCCTCCTCCTCCTCCTCCTCCTCCTCGTCCTCCTTTTCCTCCTCCAAACTTGTCTGCCTCATACCCCAGCCTTGCTTGATTTATTTACCTGCAAATCAGAAACTGGGAGAGAACCAACTTGGAGCTTTTGGGTCTGGGAGAGAAAATCCAAACCATGCTTCTCTAGGTTCTCCTGACCTGGCTAAGCTCCATGGAGGGAACCCTGGCCATGAGCGATCCAAGTACTGCTCTTGTTTCTCAGAGGCCTGTGGATGACTCTCATCTGGCAGTGGACCTCAGATGGGGGTAGGTGGACCTCAGATAGAGGTGGGTTTCACTCTGGCCAGGGCCTGCCTGGAGTGGCTAATGGATACTGAGAAGGTTGGCAGGGTGAGCTTCCCATGCCAGGAAAGACTCTGGGGATTCTTTCAAGCTTTCTTGATAGGTAGAGAATTCTGGGATCTGCTTGGAATTCTTATCCAGCCTCCCCCAAACCCCTCCGGCTCAGGGCCCTCCAGGGCTAGCAGTTCTCCATCACTCCTGCTTTGCGCAAAAAGCAGCCAAGGCCAGGAGCGCGCGGTGGCTGGGGGCAACCGCCTTCTTGAGGGATGCAAGGACTTCCCGCAGCCTTCTTCCAGCCAGGAGGCCAGGCCCGGAGGTCAAGGAGTCTTAGAGGATTAGAGATTGAGGATTCATGCCCTCTGTCTCAGCTGCAGGGGAGGCATAGACCCCTCTCCAAAGTTAATTCCTGTGCCTTTGGCTGCTGAGGCGCAGGCGGTAATGACTCCGTGCGCACCGGCGATGTTTGTGAAATGGCTCTTCCCGCAGAGAGCAGAGTCCGTTCCTGCAGCTCCTGGTCATCCACCGCCCCTAAGACCTCCAGGACTCCCGCACCCCTACACCTCCTGAGATCTAAGTTTGCCTGGAGGCTGAGGGGGTCCCGGAGAGAGGCGGTAGCCAGAGGCCTGGAGACAGCGGGCACATTGGAAAAGAAGGAAGGCAGCGGCCAGCCTTCTTGCCTTCTTGTGGGCGGGGGTAGTTTTAGCATTGCCTGGGGGCTCTTTGAGAGTTGTGCAGGGAGGGAGGGGGGCCATGGGAAGCTGAATAGCTAATGACTTGCCAGAGGAGGGGGATTCTTTCTCTCGCCTTCAGCTCAGCAGTGAAAGAGGGGAAGACAAAAATCTGGCGAGCGAGCTGCCCGGGCCGAGACTGGCCACTTCAAACAGCCCTTCAAACAAAAGGAGACGACGAAAAGAAAGCCCCACCTGTCTCCAGTGTTTGCTAAAATAATAATAAATAGATTTCGTTTAATAAATAATTACAAGAGATTGTAAAGTGGAGTGCTTTGGAAAACATCTACCACGGGAGTCCGTGCAGCCAGCCGTCACCTGCTCCTAAGGCGAACAACTTTATTGTTAAGCCACCCCCAACTAGTTCGCCTCTGATAAACTCTCCCTCATTTTCACAATGACTGTTTACTCATAGTTAGCACAATATTACCTTTGCCGTGATAAACCCGGAGGGGGGGGGGACCTGGCCCCTGGCCCCTGGGCACACCTGTCCCAGAAGCTGACACATGGATTTGGCACAGAGCAGGCCTCCCCCCGGGGGCCCTGCCCCCGTGTACATTGGCCCAATTGCCACTCATTTATAACAGGTTGGCTGCAAGGCCTATCTCGGTCCTATTTGTCTTCTTTTATTGAAAGCATATGGTCTCCAGGGGCTCACCAGACCCATATTTCATCTGCCAGGAGCTAGAGCGCTTCCGCAGTCTGGTGCTGCTCAGCGCGCAGCTCCCCACCCAACGGCTGCTGCGCCAGCTGAGGGGATGGTGGAGGCAGGGTGGGGAGAGATAAGGCACACTCCTCACCCACTTTCGGAGAGAAGCCGTTCCCTCAGAGACTCCCCCTCCCCAGGCCCAGGGACCTCGTGCGCTCTTGAAAGGGTGGCCGGTTCTTTTTCTTGGGTAGGTGACAGGGCGCCATATGCCACCCCCCAGGGCGCACGAGGGAGCTCTGGCCCAGGGAGTCTTTGAACAAAGGGAAGAGAGGGCCCGGGCACTCAGGAAAGCCCGAGGTCTTTATTTCCAGATCCCCCCTCCCTGCTCAGGGCCGCCTCCCCTAGGCGTCCGCAGCTCGCGCGCGGCGCCTGGAAACAAAGTGTCCACATTATCCCCGCCGGCGGCTGAGACCGTCAATGCGTGAAAAGGTGCATTGCGCACCAAGACACCTGTTGATGCGGCGCCTCTTCTCAGCGCCCCTCTCTGCTCTGCGCTCGGTCAGGAGCCGTGCAGGGAGCGGGGGGTGGGAGGAGGGAGAGATACTGTGATTTGTGGCGACATATGTTGAGCAGATCGGTGTGTACTCTTCACAGGGACACATGCACCCTCGCTCCCATACACAGCCCGCGAGAAGGAGCAGCTGCTCTCCTCACCTTCTCCCAACATAATACCTGGGCCAGGCGCTTTGGCCTCGCCTTTTGAGAGTTTAGCTCTCCTCCACCCCGCTGTCTTCCACCCCCACCCACTGCCCCAATCTTGGCAGCTTCGCTGTAGGACTTTATTGTCAAATTTAACAAATGCACATTTGTTCCCAGCGCCTGGCCCCAAACACACACACACGCACACACACGCAGGCATCCACAGAAAACGCGACTGATGACACAGATGCGGAGCGCGAGATGCCCATATGTCCGGCTCTGCGCCCATCCCGGCTGGGGAAACGAACAGGCTGTGTGATTTTCCCTCCCCAGGAAGAAATAAACAACGGAACCCGGCGGGGGAGGGGAGGCCACCTCCAGGCGGCTCCAGTTTGGAGCTCTTGCCCTTTGGCGCGGTGCGCCGCGGCACAGTGCGGGCAGCCACCAGAGCGCAGGGCTGCGGAGGAAGAGCGCGGCCAAAAGGAAGCTGGGACAGGGGCCCCTGGACGGAGCGGAGAGGGTTGGAAAGTCTGGGGGTGCCGGCTGGACATCGCCTGACCTCTGGGCTCCTGAACTCTTGGGTGGTGAAGACTCTCCAGTCCTCCCGGGATTCCCAGGAGTTGTCGTCCACCTGAGGCGCACTAGGGGCGGGAGGGTAGACCGGGAGGAGTCCGCTTGGCGGCTTCTCTGGCCTGCTTGTCTCCTTAGCAGGTTGCATGAAAGTTTCCAGATGCGAGCCTCGGTGGCAAAACTTGATGGGAAGAACAGTAGATGTGCGTGAGGACTGGGGGCGGGGTGGGGAAGGCGGCCTGGCTCTGCGGCTGCTCCTTTGCCACTGCAAGCGTATCTTTCCTCTGGGCCTGTTTATCCTCTGTTAAAGGTGAGATCTGTGAGGGAAACGCTTGGTAAATTCCTCTTCAACTTTGCAAAATTTGGAAATTTTGGACGTCAGTGGGCCTTCTGCTGTGAATGGAGGAAACCCAGAGAGAGTGTCACTCCCCTTCCCCAAATAACACCTACACAGACACACAGACACAGACACAGACACACAGACACACACACACAGACACAGACACACACACAATTTCCTTGGGTCTGAGTTTCTGGCCAATTGGCCTTTCACCAGCAATTGAAGGGCTAGGGGCAATGATGGTAGTGGAGAAAGACAGGTTTGGCACTGGGGGTTTAGAAAGCCATCCTCTGCCGCCTCCATCTTTTAACTCTTGGGGCACAAGCAACTCTTGGGCCACTGTGACGCTCAGCAACATGTCAGGCATGCTTGCTGACAGCAGACTTTCAGACCTTCCTATCTTCAGGTGCTGGGATGGAGCTGGGGAGCTGGTTTGTGGGTGTGTGGCTACTGAGCTTCTTTCTCCTCCAAGCCAGTCTCTGGAAAAATGAAAATGTGCCCCACCCACCATGTGTGTGAGCTCGGATGCTCTTCTTATTCCCTAAATAGGGGCAGTCTCCCTCAGCCATACACACATTGTCTTTACTTTCTGTGTGTGAATTGATTTCACTGAGTGTGGTACTTTCCCATATCCATCAGCCTAGGGCAGGGGACATCTCCTTTGGGAATTCCTCTGTAGAAGTCAGGCTTGAAATGGCAGATGAGCTCTCTGCCTGGCTGGTCCTCTTTTCCCCAACCCTGGTGCCTCCCCCGATGCCCACGGTGATTCTGTTTAGGCAGCACCAGTGAGAACCAAAGGGTTTCTGAATTGCTGGTTTGGGGTGAGAGTGGGAAGAATCTACTCACCTCAGTTCTTTAGGTCACCGTGGATGAGATACTCACCCACACATCCAGTTCCAGTTATCAGGTTGGGAAGGTAGGAAGGGGACAGGGATGGTAGGTGAGGAGAGTCCAGAATTAATTCTAGATTAACCCAGTGGAAAGGCAATAGAGTACAAGGCAGTGCCGTTTTCCACGTAGTACTTAGTTACACTCATGTTCATGTAGAATTTTGAAGGTGGTGCATCACCCCCTCACACACTCACGTAATCTGCAAGGGAGCCAGAAAAAGATTTTTATTGTTTATTTTGTGTATTTAGTTTTTCTTTCTGACTTTTATTTTAGGTTCAAGAGGTGCATGTGCAGGTTTGTTACATGGGTAAATTGTGCGTCTCAGGGGCTTGGTGTACAGATAACTTTGTCACCCAGATAATCAGCATAATGCCTAAGAGGTAGTTTTTCAGTCTTCATCCTCTCCCCGCCCTCCACCCTCAATAAGCCCCAGTGCATATTGTTCCCTTCCTTGTGTCCATGTGTACTCAATGTTTAGCTCCCACTTAAAAGTAAGGACATGCAGTATTTGGTTTTCTGTTCCTACATTAATTTGCTTAGGACAATGGCCTCCAGCTCCATCCATGTTCCTGCAAAAGGCATGACATCATTTTTTATAGCTGTGTAGTATTCCATGGTGTATATGTACCACATTTTCTTTATCTAGTCCACCATTGAGGGGCACTTAGGTTGAGTTCATGTATTCGCTATTGTGAACAGTGCTGCGATGAACATACGCATGTGCCTTTATGGTAGAACGACTTACATTCCTTTGGGTACATACCCAGTAGTGGGACTGCTGGGTCAAAAGGTAGTTCTGTTTTAAGTTCTTTGAGAACTCTCCAGACTGCTTTCCACAGCAGTGGAACTAATTTACATTGCTACCAGCAGTGTGTGAGCGTTCTGTTTTCTCTGTGATCTTGCTAGTGTCTGTTATTTTTTTTTTGACTCAGGGATTTTAATTTTTTTATTTTTGAGACAGTTTCACTTCATCACCCAGGCTGGAGTGCAGTGGTGAGATCTTGGCTCACTGCAACCTCTGCCTCCTGGGTTCAAGCGATTCTCGTGCCTCAGCCTCCGGAGTAGCTGGAATTACAGGCATGCACTACCACACCAGGCTACTTTTTAAATTTTCTTTTCAGTAGAGATGGAATTTTGCCATGTTGGCCAGGCTGGGCTTGAACTCCTGACCTCAAGTGATCCACCCACCTTGGCCTCCCAAAGTGCTGGGATGACAGGCATGAGCCATGGCGCCTGGCCAGAAAGGGATTTTTAAATTTCCATTTTCTATCAGAGCACACTGAGGCTCAAGGTCACGGAGCCACGACTGAAACTCAGCTTCCATTGTGTCCACTCCAGCTAGCTGGCAGAGAATCTTCCTTTTGTCATCCTGCTGCCCCCTTACCCACTGCCCACACTCCAGATTTACCCTCTGTCACCCTTTGGAGCTCTTCAGAGGTGGGCTAGTCCCAGTAGGGGCTTTGCAGGGGGCAAGGAATTGAACGGTTTGGGAGCAATAAATAATAGAGACTTTTCCTTCCTCTCCCTGTGGCGTCCTCACCTCCCTTTACTCTCTGCCAGTGCTGAAGGGGCAGGCCCCCCCCCCCCCCCGCATGACGCAGACAGCGAGGTAAAAATTTTATTGAAAATTCTTACATTTTGTGCCCTGTGCACCCCATCTGCTCCACTCCAGTCCCAGCCCTGCTGTGGGTACAATAAGCCTCGTGTTTCTCCTTCTTTAGACTTTAAAGCAGGTGGTCCCAACTTTTTAAAATTATGTAGCCCTATCAGAAAACTACTTTGGGCACACCCTTCAAAATGTGTTAGCTATTCATGATTCTTACTATATTTAATGTACAATGTAAAACATATGCAAAGTATGATATATTTATAAATTACAGATGTACTTTTGTGCCAGGAAATATAAAGTAGTGGAGAAGAGGATGGGGTTTTGACCCAGACAGCCTGGGTTCCAATTCGGACTTCTCCACCCAGTAGCTGCATAACCTTGGTCTGTTGGCTCAGGCTCTCTGAGGCACCTTCATTTTTTCACCTATAAAAGGGGCCAATTTAATAGGTCCCTACCTCTAGGCCTTAAATGACCTAATTTGTGTAAAGTGATCAGCAACAGCAGGTAGTGTGTTCAATCATGTATGAACAAATATGATATGCATGTTATAAAATATACCCCTAAGAGGCCAGGCACGGTGGCTTATGCCTATAATCCCAGCACTTTGGGAGGCAGGAGGATTACTTGAGGTCAGGGATTCAAGACCAGCCTGACAAACGTGGTGAAGCCTACTCTCTTCTAAAAATAAAAAAATTGGCTGGGCATGGTGGTGCATGCTTGTAATCCCAGCTACTTAGGAGGCTGAGGCACCTACTTGGGAGGCTGGGGCAGGAGGATTGCTTGGACCTGGGAGGTGGAGGTTGCAGTGAGCCAAGATTACACCACTGCACTCCAGCCTGGGTGACAGAGTCAGACTCCATCTCAAAAAAAAAAAAAAAAATTTTTATATATATATATATATATATATATATATATATATATATATATCCCTAAGAAATTTATGCTTAAGAAATAAAAATAAGTGTAAATAAGTGTAACTAGAAGTATTAATATGTGGCTGTTCCTGTGCTGCCTACTTTCATGCAGCCCACTTCAGAGCCTGCAATCTTAAGCGGCCACTCTAACAGTATCATCCGTGGTTATGACGCAGGTTTATATTTGGGTGGCATTTTCTCACCCTTTGTTTCTTATCAAATCAGTGAGGTAGCATCATGAAAGATCAGCCTCCCATTTTGCAGATGAGAAAACTGAGGCTTCAGAGGGGTGATGTGACTCACCCAGGGGCACTCAGTTTGTATAATATCATGGAGTGGGAATAAGAATAGATCTTCTGACCTCAAGTCCACTCTGGCTCTGTGTTATACTGCAGGTCCCACTTGTGAGCTTGTTGGAAAACAAACCCAACTGAGGCTCCTTGCTGAACAACTACTAAAGAAGGAGGTGCTGGGCTTATGAATGAGGCCAGCTGGTGGTGTGTGCCCATGGCTTAGTCGCTCTTTTCCACTAGAAACCAGAGCAGGCTTGGAGGTTCCCTGGCATGTGACCTTATTTGGTAGGTGGGATACACTTTGCAGATGCTAGTGCAGAGGGCAGCACTTTTTTGCAGAGCTTCAAGTCTTCACAGGAAACTACAAATCAAATTCCTGTCAATACAATTGCCCAGACACCAAGATGGCCCATGTCAATTAGGCACACCTTACCTCTGTCCCATAAATGTTTATAAAGGATCATTATGACAGTGTGGTGGCCAGCTGTTCCTCTTAGAGATTAGACCCAGGGGAAGTGGTTTGAATTAGAAAAGCAGGGATTTGGGATATTTATGACCATGTCTTTCCTAGCAGATAAACACTGAGAGTCCTCTTTGGATGAAATTGAAACCTCTCTGTAAGGACCTCCTATTCTAGCTGTACAGCCTGCACAGGAGGGCCTGTCTTCCCCCATGACTTCATCCCCAAGAATTATAGAAACCTTGTGTGCCTGCTAGCCCAGAGTAGCCCCTCTTGTAACCCAGAAGTCTGAAAATTTAAAAAATGCCCCCAGTGACTTTGATATGAAGGCAGGGTTGAGGCCAGGCCATAGATGAGTAGATTATAAACTTTGGATAGAGTTACTACAGGCAAAGCTGCAGGAACCAAGGCTGGCAGGAGGAGTATTGGGGCTCTTGATCCTTACTCCAGTTCCATGGAACTGGAGACTGCTTCTCTGTTAAGTGAAGAGCAGCATAAGGAGTGATCAAGAACACCAACTCCAATCAGGCAGGTGGGTTTGAATCCAGGCTGTATATGAATCTTATTCTCCTGTGATGTTGGACAAATGACTTAATTTCTCTGGCCTCACTTCTTTTATGAATAACATGGAGAAAATAATAGTACTAATTCCTAGGGTTGTTCTAGGATTATATGAGCTAATACATGAATAATACTTAGAATGCTTAGCTCATGGGAAGGGCAATGCTTTATTGAGGGTTACTATTTGCTGGCTACTGGGTCGGTGATAGGGATGAGCAAAGCATCCATAATCCCTTACAGGGCAACAGACTTGTGGAGTCAGACATTAACAAAGCAATCATACATGTAGATGATGACACTCTGATGACAGCTATGAGTGAAAAGCTTTAGGGTGCAATGAGAGCTTACAGTAGGAGGATGCAGGGGTCAGGAAAGGTGCTCTAGAAAGGGGATTAACCTACTTAAAGGCCTGAAGCAGGAAGGATCATGGCACATTTGGTAAAGTAAAATGGCTTAGTAAAATGGCTTTGTGTAGGGAGCACAGAGAACAAGAGAGAGAGGTTCACGATGAAGCTGGATACACTGGTAGCACTGGGTCCTGCAGAGTTTTGTGAGTATTTACTCTGAGAGCAACAGGAACATGACACGATTTTGAGCTAGGGATGACATGTTCACAATGAACATTTATGAAGAGACCAGGGTATATGTGAAGAGCAGGTTGGCATGAAGAGAGGGGAAGCCAAGAGGCCTACCCAGGTGAGAGAGGATGGGGCCTGACCAGGGTAAGGGCAATGGGAATGGAGATAAGTGGGTGGATTTATGTGCAAGAGGGAGAGTGGGCAGGTCTGGTGATAGCATATGAGGCATTAGAGAGGGGATAGTACAAATGGTGCCTGTGGAGGCTAAAGCAACTTCATCTTGGACGCCAATCCACCATGCTGATTTCTGATATAATCCCAGTTCTGGGAATGCCTCTAAGATTTCTACTTTCACATACTTACTGTAAATCCTGCCCTTAGGTCAAAACAACCTTGATGTTATGATAAACAGATGTTCACCATAAATTCTGCCCTTAGGCAAATTCCCTATGGTATATAAACTCTGGTCTGGGATAACAGTGCAGGGATCTACCATCTCATCTCATGGCTGGGCAAGATGGGCTTCTGTTCATAAGTACCCATTAAATGTTTCTGAGAAACTGGATCTGTCAGCTTCTTTCTTTGGTCCCTCAGCTTCCTCATCCTTTGGGGGTAGATTTCCATGGCCCTGCTCACTGCAGATCAGTGCCTTTCAATGAGATGGAGGTCTCTGGAAGACACAGGTTTGGCACCTTTGAGACATTCAAGTGGAGATTTTGAGTGGACTCTTGGCTACACAGCTCTTGGTGGAGGTCTGGGCTGAAGACATACATCTGTGAGCCATTTGGGTAGAGTCAGTGTTTGGGTGTAGATGAGATGGCTTATGGAAAGGGCATGGAGTGAAACAAGAAGGGCCTAGGAATGAGTCTCAGGTACTCCACCCTCTAAAGGCAGAAGAGAGGAGTAGGAGCTGGGTAAGGAGACTAAGAGGGAGACCAGGGGGCTATGCTATCCTGAAGGCCAAGGGAAGGATCCCTTAATTCTACTTGGAGTAAGTTATCATGTACAAATGAGCTTGGGGGAGAGTTGAATGTTTCAAATAGGTGTAAGAAAGCCTTGGCATTATGAATGTGTTGCTCAATACATGTTCTAAAAGCAGTAGAGGGCTCTGCAAATATATGAGATGTAGACTACTACAAACCTGGGGTCGGGGTTGAGAACCTAAAGTGAAAGGCAGGGAGACTATATCAAATTCCTCCTTGAATTTGTTTCTTAGTCAGTCCTTAATGGTCATTCTTTATGCCCTAGGGGATACCACAGGGTATTAAAGTATGGAAAGAGCAGATAAGAGAAAAAAAATGAAGACAGGAGGAAATGGTCCTGAAATGTTAAAATAAGAAGTTTGCTTCAATGCTGTGTCTTAGGGAAAAAGCTGTCTCCACTTTTGCAGAGGCCGTCCTAGGCATTCCAGCTCCAACATGAATCTTCTGTCTTAGAATGCTCACACCGCATTGTGTGGGATCAAGGGGCTCATTTCGTAGTAAAGGAGGTAAGGAAGTAGACACATGATCATGGAATCTACTGGTCATTTCACATATGGCACTGTTAAGAAATTGCTGGTCTGACGGAGCCTTGGAATGATTGAAGGTACCACTGAGTCAGAAAGGATCTTCTAGGACACTTCATGGGCTCTAAATCAACACACTTTATATGGCATTGTGTACTCAGTACAGAACACCTACGTCTAACAATCAAAAGTTTGGAAGTCGGAGTAGCTCCACTTTCCATTACTGAGTCTTAATGACCCTCTTGGGGAATTTGGCTGCCTGTCCCCACCACTCTGGGCATGGAGACTCTATGATTCCAAAGGGGCAATGCTCTACCAAAAGATAAAGCCAGAGGCAGGTGTCCACTGAACTACAAGTTAAGGCTGTAATATTAGTAGGTCAAGCTCTCTGAAGCAAGAAGTTGAGTCACCATCTTGGCATGAGTAATTGATCTTGATCCCCAGAAGGGTGTAGGACTGCTGCTACACAGTGTAGGCAGGGAGTAGTACTAGGTTTGCTACCCAGATGATCCACTGGGAGCATCACAGAACCCCCTTGCCCAATTTTGGTGGTAAATGAACTAGCGCAATGGCCGCAGGTGAGTATAGCATAGTGATGACAGCTTAGACTTCCCAGGGATGAGGATTTGGGTCATGCCATCAGGTAAGCCACTATGACCAGCAGAGATGCTATCCATGGGTGAAGGAAATCTAGAATGTATAGAAAAAGAGAGAGAGATTAGGTGTGTTGGTTGGAGTCCAAGACCAAATACAGCAGGGGGTATTGTTTTCTTCTAGGTGGTGCCTTCATTTTCCAAGTTTTCCCCCAGGAAAGAAAGCCTTCCAGAATTCTAGAGAAGTTGCACTCTGAACTTATACAAAGACGTGAATCCAAGATTTGAGCGCACAAGGGGGAGGACTATAGTGGATGCTATGATGCTCCACCCTTCATTTGGTAATGAAGGACTTACTTCCTGATATGGTATCACTGTGTCCCCACTCAAAATCTCATCTTGAATTCTAATCCCCCAAATCTCCATAATCCCCACATATGAAAGGAGAGAACATGTAGAGGTAATTGAATCAGGGGATGGTTTCTCCCATGCTGTTCTCATGATAGGGAGTGCGTTCTCACAAGATCTGATGGTTTTATAAGTGTTTGGTAGTTCCTCTTGCATTCATTCTCCCTCCTGCCGCCTTGTGAAGAAGGTGCCTTGCTTCCCCTTCACCTTCTGCCATGATTGTAAGTTTCCTGAGGCCCCCCCAGCCATGTGGAACAGTGGGTCAATTAAACCTTTTCCCTTTCTAAATTACCTTGTCTCAGGCAGTTCTTTATAGCAGTGTGAGAATAGACTAATACATTCCCTCAGATGCTAGGAGTGCCTTCAGCTCTCAGTCCTCTTCAGAAGTGGCCTCACCCTAATATAGTTGCCTGACTCAAGGTCATGCTCCTTTCTTGGGGCAACCTGCCTATGATGACTAGTCAACATAGGGTATGCAAGTTCATCCCTGTTACTCCAACTTGGAACAACATCAAGGGCCATCCTAGCTTCAGAGCTCCCTTCCAGTAAACTGAGTCCTCTGTTGAGACAATGTCTCAGCCCAACTTCTCCCTCTTCCCAATCCTGCTTTCTTTCTTTCCTTTATCACTTGTAGGTGTTGATCCTAAGAGAACTCTCTCCTAAACTTCCTGCATAGTAATCTCTACCTCAGTTTGCTTGGTGGGGAAATTGACTTGAGATATTGCTTTACATATTTAGTGTTTTGGAGCTAATAACAGAATCACAGAACTCATAGAGCTGGAAGAAATCATAAGAATTATCTAGTAATGACTCAACCATCCATCTTATAAAGGAAGACCCCAAAGTTCAAGACAGGACTGCAACTTTCCCAAAGTTAGAGGATAGGTCTAATCATTCCCTACTAATCACTAGGCTTAGGTTGTAAGTGGGTTGGTTTACTGCTTTAACCTACTATGACACCTTTAAAATCTTGGTTTAATACATGAGCCAGCAAACCATGGCCTAGCATCTGTTTTCCTATGGAAAGTTTTATTGAAATACAACTATGCTCATTCATTTAGGATCTATGATAAAAGAGTTCAGCAGTCACACCAGAGAAACTGTATGGCCTCCAGTACCTGACATATTTACCAATTCACACTTTATAAAAAAAAGTTTCCTGACCACTGTTCTAACAGATGAATTGGTCAAGGTCCAATCAAGAAAACAGAAAGTACTCTAGTATTTCAGCTGAAAGAATTTAACATGGGGAATTGGTTAAGCAGGTGTTGGAAGTCAGAAAAAGCAAAAAGATTACACCAAGGAGACACAGAGTAATAACTACAGAAAGCAGTTGTGACCTCTGAGCTGGGGGAACAAAGAGAAGGGTTGGACTATTAGAACCTAGAAGCTTGGAGCAGGGCTTCTGTGAAGCCAGAGCTCAGACCCCTGATGAGGTCATCGTCAGCTCATGCTGATGCCAATTAGGGGGTTCGATGAGACTGGTGCTGAGATTGCCAAAGGAAGTGGGAAACTTCTTATCCAGAATCAATTTCTGGCCATGCTGACAAATGCTGACAGGAAATACCTGCAAACAGAGAAGAGCAAGTCCCTTCTCACCGCTTCCTGACTCCCAGTCTCCCTCTAGTGTCCCCTATATGGTCAAAACTTTACAGGAAGTCAGCAGGCAAAGCAATTAGCAAACTAAAGGATGGAGTTTGCATGGACAGTCCCAGCAGAGCAGAGGATAGAAGAAGTTGAGGAACAAAAGTGCAATTACCTGCCCCATGGGCAAAATTCACATTAGAGCCATCAGTTAGTTGATGTCTCAAGCTCTTCCCAGGACTGGCATTGGAGAAGCATGAGCAGAGTCCCGGGAAAGATAAGCCTATGCCCTGTAGATTTGTTCTGCACAGGCCCTGGAGGTTCTCTCCTATTTGTGGATGAGTTCCAGGAAGAAGAGCCTAATGATCGTAATTGAGTTAAGGAAGTGCTTTGGGCCTATTAGGACAAGCCTATGTCCTAGTAGAGAAACATTCTCTTCCACCCCAGGAGAAGTCTTGCTAGATGCGTCTGCTTTCTTTATAGCTCAGATTAGTCTTAAAAGTGAGTCTCGTTAGCTCTGATTTGTCTGACTGGGGTTGTGTGTCCATCTCTGAATCAATCTCTAGGGCAGAGGAATGAGATGCTTTGAAGGCCTAGCCTGGGTCTGATGCTCTGTCCCTGAAATACTTTGTATGAGGGTTGCGGTTGGTGGTGAAAAATGAGGGGTTCATTTCACCTGAACTCCATGGACTCATAATGGGGAAGGAGTTCTCCTAAAATCAAGTCACAAAATTTCTCTACCGGAGGGGACTGTCTGTGGCCTAATGGAGGTATGAACATCATGTGGTGAGAACCCAGTGAGGACTAGGCTGGGAAGACAGCTCAAATCACTGTTCTGCTGGCAACTGGGCAGCTGGGCAGCTGGTAGCATGTAGGTTATAATAGGATGCAGCTAGAAAGTCCAGGTGGGCCTGGCTAACCCAGAGTTCAGACAGACTCATAATGGTAAAGCAGCTAATTGGGTGATCTGAATGTCAGGCAAGATTTAGGAGTTGGGGTAGAGCTAGGTGGCCGTGTGTGTGTGTGTGTGTGTGTGTATGTGTCACAGACTAGAGCTGAAATGGAGTCTGGGGTGGAGGAGCAAGACAGGATCCCAGTCTTCAGGATGACTTTGGAAAGGTGAACCCCAGCATGGTACAAGGGGAAGGGATGCTGACCTGGGAGCCCAGATGTCAGACTTGAGTACACTTGGTGATTCAGCTGCTGGCCATTTGAAGAGGGATTATATGAAGAGGAAGAGGAGCCAGATTAGGAGCAGAAGGCCCTCCAGAATTGGGGTAGAAAGAAAACATGGCTGGATTTTCATGAGCTGCGCTGGGTGTGCTGTAATGCAAGTGGCTGGCTGTAATGTTGGCTGCTAACTGTACAGTTAGTGCTATTGGTTGAACAAAAAAGCTAATAGTTTCAATGATTACTAATATAGGGATAAGTGGGATAGGTGTGCCTTGTGGTAGGAAGTGGGCTAAAAATTAGTTTTAAAGCAAAAGCCAGTAATTACTGCTCCTGCCCACAGAAGGATAGCTATTCCTAAATTTATTGACTGTTGAGTAGTTGGTGTGAATGAGTGGGGTAGAAGACCTAGAAGGTTAGTTGAGCCAATAAAAAGAATAAGGGAAATTAATATAAGGGATCAGGTTCATCCCTTGATATTATGTATTCTTATTATTTGTTTCAATACAAGTTGAAATAGTCACTGTTGAATGGAAGTCAGTCAATTTTTTACTAAGCAGTGGGGATGGGGAATAAAATAATTAAGGTCACTATGGGTAGGTCTAGTATTGTTGGAGTAATGAAAGAGGTGAATACATTTTTGTTCATTTTAGTTCCCAAGGGGTTTTGTGTTTTTGTGTTTCAAATTTTTTTAGTGCAGGGTTCATAGGATAAATAAATTTTGAGATTTTTAATTGAAATAAGGTAAATTAGGTTATGATCATGGATAAAATAGTAATAAATCATGTGGATGTATCTAGTCAGGCATCTCACTGTAGGGGAATTTAAAATCCTCAGTCTTTAACTTAAAAGGTTAATGCTAATTAGCTTTACAGTGATATTATAATATAGATGCTGATCAGCTTTTGAAATATTTTAGGGGAACTAATCCGAGAACAAGGGATATGAAGCTGTGGTTGGACCTGCAGATTTCTGAGGACTGGCTGTAGTAAAGGCCTAGTCATGTGGATGTTAAGGTTGCTTGATTTAAGTGCCTAGGGACTGCATCTGTTTTGAGACCCAATAATGGGACAGCTCATAAGTGTAGAACATCTTCTGATGAAATTAGTATGCGAATGGGGATTTCTACTGGGAGAACTACTCAATTATCAACTTCAAGGAGCTGTAGTTCCCTGGTTTTAGGTCTGTTGTAGGGATCATATAGTTAGCAAAGCTTAAACCTTTGTAATCTGTGTACTCATAACTTCAGTATCATTGATATCCTATGGTTTTGACAGTGAGAGAGGGGTTATTGATTTCATCCATCATATAAAGGATGCGTAGAGATGGGAGCGTGATTAAGATTAGGATAATAGCGGGTAAGGTAGCTCATACAGTTTCTACTTCTTGGGCATCTATGGTGCTAGTATGCATTAGTTTTGTTGTTAATAAGAGAGAAATAATATAGAGAACTAGGGAGCTGATGAGGAAAATGATTATGAGAGTGTGGTCATAAAAATGGAGTAGTTCTTCTATAACAGGAGATGTAGTATCTTGGAGACCTAGTTGAAATGGATGAGCCATGAAGATATATAGGATTCTAACCTATAAATTAACTTTGACAAAGTTATGTAATTGTTTTACTAATATTCATGGAGAAAGTCATAGAAGTTACAAAGGTGGCTTGAAACCAGTTTTGGGGGTTTGACTCCTTCCTTTCTCGCTTGGGCTTTTATGTAGGCTGGCTCTTCGAATGTATGATAGGGTGGTGGGCAGTCATAAAGTCACTTTCAGTTTGTAGTAGGGAGTTTGACTATTAGTACTTCTCGTTTTGAAGCAAAAGCTTCTCAGATTATGAAGATTATTAGTATTACTGCTATTAGTGAGATAAATGAGCCTATGGATGAGATAATATTTCATGCAGTATATGCATCAGGGTAATCAGCCTATTGTTGAGACATTCCTGACAGTCCAAGGACATGTTATGGGAAGAAAGTTAGGTTTACACCTACAAATATAATAGTAAAATGAATTTTGGCTCAGGTTTGGTTAAGTGTATAACCTGAAAACACAGGGAATCCATGGACGAAGGCTCCCGTAATGGTGAATACTGCTCCTATTAATAAAATGTAGTGGAAATGTGCTACAACATATCATATAGAACAATGTCTAATGATGAATTGGCTAATACAGTAACAGTTAACCCTCTTACTATAAAAAGGAAAATGAACCCTAGTGCTCAGAGCATTGCAGGGGATCATTTGATGTTACCACCATGCAGTGTGGCTAATGAGCTAAAGACTTTGACACCAGTGGGAATAGCAATAATTATGGTGGCAGATGTGAAGTATGATGGGTATCAACATCTATGCGCACTGGAAATATGTGATGGACTCAGACGATAAACCCTAGGAATGCCGTGGACATTATGGCTCACACTATTCCCATATAACCCAACGGTTCTTTTTTCTCAGAGTAGTAGGTTACAGTATGGGAAATTATTCCAAAACCTGGTAGAATAAGGATATAGACTTCTGGATGACCAAAAAATCAGAACAAGTATTGATATAAGAGAGTATCACCTCCACCAGCAGGGTCAAAGAAAGTGGAGGTTGTGGTCAGGTAATAGCATGGCGATGCCAGCAGCTAGAACTGGAAGAGATCAAAGTAATAGGGCTGCTGTGATAAGGACTGATCAAATGAAGAGGGGTGTTTGATATTGAGATATAGCTGGGGATTTTATGTTAATAATTGTGGTAATGAAATTAATAGTGCCTAGAATAGAGGATACACCTGCTAAGTGGAGTGAAAAAATGGTCAAGTCAACAGAGGCTCCTGCATGTTCCAGGTTCCCTGCTCAGGGAGGGTAGACTGTTCAACCGGTCTTGGCAAACTGACTATTGAGTATTCAAATAGGAGTAGAAAAGATGGGAGAAGAAGTCAGAAGCTTATATTATTTATTCAGAGAAATGCCATGTCTGGCACACCAATTATTAGGGGGACTAGTTAGTTGCTGAAACCCTCAATTATAATGGGCATAACTATGAAGAAAGTTGTAACAAATGTGTGGGCAGTGACAATAACATTATAAGTCTGATCATCTCTTGTTAGGGTCCCTGGTTGACCCAGTTCTGCTTGGATTAGAAGACTTAAGGCAGTACTTACTATCCCAGTTCAGGCACCAAACAGTAAATATAATGTTCCGATGTCTTTATGGTTGAAAATAGTCAACGATAGATGAACATACGTATAACGGTAAAAAGGCTGAGCAAACATTGGACTGTAAATCTAAAGACAGATGTTGAGCCATCTTTTTAGCAGCCCTGAGGTGACATTTCATGTTGACTTGCAAATTCAAAGGAACAGCTTTAATCCTGTCTGGGCTTCTCCTGCCTTTTCCCCACTCAACAGCGGGAGAAGTAGATTGAAGCCAGTTGATTAGCTGTTAACTAAATTTTCATGGGTTTAGGTCCCACCAATCTAGTAAGGGTAATTTAGCTTAAGTAAAGCAATTTATTTGCATACAGTTAATGTAGGACAGAGTCTTGCAGTCCTTAAAGTTTATTTACAGAAATTAAGTATAGTCCACTTACTAAGGGCTTTGAAGGTTCTTGGTTTAATTTAACCTAAATTTCTAGGTTATATCTAGGAATAGTGGGGAGATGGGTAGGAGGAGAGCAGAGGAGGTAATGAGTAGGGGCAAGATATGTGTGTGTGTGTGTGTGTGTATATATATTTTGGACGGAGTCTTGCCCCTGTTTCCGAGGCTGTAGTGCAGTGGCATGATTTCAGCTCCCTCCACCTCTGCTTCCCAGGTTCAAGTGATTCTCCTGCCTCAGTCTCCCAAGTAGCTGAGATTACAGGCACACCCACCACGCCCAGCTAATTTTGGCATTTTTAGTAGAGATGGGGTTTCACCATGTCAGTCAGTCTGATCTCCAACACCTGACCTCAGGTGATCTACCTGCCTCGGCCCCCCAGAATGCTGGGATTACAGGTGTGAGCCACCACGCCCAGCCACAGTATATGTTTTGTATTCTCAAATTGTCATTTTATCTTTATATTATTAGATGTAGGGAATAGTGCTAGTGATGTAGATTAGGCACATATAAAAGTACAGATTGAATAAGGCTATGGTGGCTATAGTAGTGGGTATAATAAGGCTATTGTTTTTTGTAAATTCTTGAATAATAGCCCCTTTGGGTAGGAACCCTGTTAATGGCGGTAAGCCTCCTGAGGATAAAGGATAAGTAGGATTATGGATATTAGTCATGGTAACTTATTTCAGGCATGGGATAGTGATAGAGTTGTAGTGCTTGTGCTTGAACTAAGTATTATAAATATAGCTACTGTCAGGATAAGATAATTAATTAGGTTTAGGATAGTAATGTTTGGGTTACACACTAAGATTGCAATTATTCAGCCCATGTGAGCAATTGATAGGCTAAGATTTTGCACAGTTGTGTTTAGTTGAGCCCTCCTCAGCCACCTAATAGAATAGACAACATTATGGCCGCTAGTAAAATGTTTGGGTTTATCGAGGAAAAAATTTGAAATATAATGGAAATAGGGGTTAGTTTTTGTCACGTGACATTTTGTCTCAGATGTCAATGAGATTCCTTTAGTTACTTCTGGGACTCAAAAGTGGAAAGGAGATATGTCTAATTTTATTGTTAAGGCCTTTATTATTAAGGATACTACTTGAATGAGTTTATGATTGTTCATCATCAGGAGTACAGTATATTGGTAATGACCCCTACTATCAGGATTATGGATGCAGGTGCTTGTGTGAGGAAGTACTTGGTAGCTAGCTGCTTCTGTGGAGTGGGGGCTTCTTTTTTAAATTAAAATCGGGATAATGGATCGTATATTTACTTCTAGGCCCATTCAGATGAGAAGTCAGTGTGAGCCTATTACTGTGATGAGAGTCCCTATAAGGATAGTGAAAGATGGCCGGACGCAGTGGCTACGCCTATAATTCCAGAACTTTGGGAGGCCAAGACGGTGGATTCAAGTCAGGAGTTCAAGACCAGCCTGGTCAACATGACAAAACTCTGTCTCTACTAAAAATACAAAAATTAGCTGGGCATGGTGGCACAGGCCTGTACTCCCAGGTACTCGGGAGGCTGAGGTTGGAGAAACACTTGAGCCCAGGAGGCGGAGGTTGCAGTGAACCGAGATCATGTCACTGCACTCCAGTCTCGGTGACAGAGCGATACTCCATCTCAAAAAGAAAAAAAAAAAGATAGTGAAAGAGATAATAAGTTGGGTTAGAGGATTAATTAGTGCAGAAAGGGTATAAACCAACATTTTTGGGGTATGGACCCCATAGCTTATTTAGCTGACCTTACTGCAGGATATGGTGTATTATGTAGCATGGAGAATTTTGGATTCTCAGGGGTAGGTTCAACTCCTATAATTCTAGAAATAAGAGGATTTAAACCTCTATTATTTATTCTATCAATGTAACTCTTCTATCAGACATATTTCTTAAGTCTGAGGTGGAATACTAGATATGAGGATAGGCATAGAGATATGTCATATGCAAAGTGCTAGTGTGAGTGTTAAGAAGGTTTTTCATAGAAGATGCATGAGCTGATCATAACGGAATCAGGGGTACAATACTTGAATTCACAAAAAGAAGGTTGTTAAAAAGAGGGTTTTGGTGATGAAATTTATGGTGTAGTGTTCTGGTTTATAAATATCATATAGTGCTCCTAGAGAACTAATAGTGATTAGGGCACTTATTATAATGATATTTATATATTCTGCTGTAAAGGACAGGGCAAATGGACCTGCAGCATATTCAATATTAAAACCCAAAACTAACTCTGACTCCCACTCTGTTAAGTAAAATGGGGCTCTGTTAGTCTCTGCTAGTGTGGCGATGAACCATATTATGGCTAGAGGTCATGGCGGTAGGAGTAGTCAGATAACTCTTGTGTTATGATGAGTGTAGGCAAATTAAATGTGCCACTTATCAAGAGGGTTGACAAGAGAATGATAGCTAGGGTAACTTCATGTGATTTTTTTTTTTGAGCTATTGCCCATTGTGAACCAATTAGTGCATATTTTGAATTGGGTGCCCATCCCAACACAGGATTGAGTAGACGGCTAGGCTTGATGTGGCTAGTATGAATAAGAGACCTATATTAAGATTAAGTAAGGGCTATGGTATGGGGAGAGGAATTCATGTAAGGAGTGTGATATATAGGGGTAGGGTTGGAGCAATAACGTAGAGAGGAATGCCGGATGCTAATGGTTGTAGAGGTTCTTTAATATAAAATTTTATTTCATCTGTAAAGGATTGATGTAGTTCATATGGACCTACAATGTTAGGTCCTTTGCATAGTTGGATATAGACTAAAATTTTTCATTCAATGAATGTAAGGAAGGCTATGGTGATGAGAGTGGGGATAACGAGTGGAAGAAGGTTAATTATAGGCATATTGTTAAGAAGAGAGCCAAGCCCTCTTCTCTTCTGCCAGAATATGTAGTGATTTCCCAGATGTCTCTAGAAGAGTCTGGCCCTGTTTTTCCTCAGATTCCCTTTTTGCCTTTTCCTGCTTCTGCTCTGAGTTGCAGGGAACCAACCCCATGGTCTGTGTTTCCCAAGCTCTTAGGAGAACTGGTTTCTGGCTGGAATCAACAAAAGGGAGACACTGGTGGATATTAAAGGGTAGGAAGAAGAGAGAAACCAGAATATTTCTTCTCTTTCCCCTCTGCCTAAGGCAACATCTCTAGCAGCAAATTTACCTATCACATTTTTATTTCTCTTCCATGGCTCCAGTCTTTCACCATGAAATATATTGTAAGCTGTAAGTTTTTCACTGATTTCCTTTATCAGATTGAGGAACTTCCCTTCAATTTATAGTTCACTTAGAGTTTTAATCATGAATGGATTTTGAATTTTGTCAAATGCTTTTAGTGCTTCGGTTGCAATGTGTATTTTTTCCTCCTTTATTCTTTAATGTGGCCAATTGTATTGATTTTTTTTTTTTTTAAATAAGATGGAATCTTGCTATGCTTCCCAGGCTGGAGTGCAGTGTCTATTCACAGGCATGATCATAGTCCACTGTAACCTTGAACTCCTGGCCTTAAGCAATCCTCCTGCCTTGGCCCCCTGTGTAGCTGGGACTACAGGGATATGCCACCAGGCCTGGATTTGATATATAGTTTTTAAATGTTACACTGTTGAGTTGCTGAGATAAACACCAGTTGGCCATGATATATTACCCTTTTAACACATTGCAGTAATTGATTTGCTACTATTTTGTTAAGAGCTTTTATATTCAGGAAAGATATGGGTTATAATTTTCTTTCCTCATGTAGTCTGTCAGGTTTTGTTATTAGAATTTTTCTGGCCATGTACAAATGAAGTTATTGCCTCTCAGCTCCAACTCCACCCTTCTTTACCTGGTCTGTGGGAAGGGAGATGGGCCATGTGACTATTTCTCCTTTGTCAACTGGCACCATATGAAGTCTTATTAGTAAAGGGTGTTAAGGGACACTGGAGGAGTAAAGGATCTCCTTTTCCTGTAGTGTGAATATTCTTCAGTGCTTGGCTAGTTTAGCATGGTGCCTGTCTTACCCTGTTTTGTGCTTCTATAACAGAGTACCTGAGATGGATAATTTGTAAAAAGCAGAAATTTATTCTTTCACAGTTCTGAAGGCTGAGAAGTCTAAGATCAAGGCACCAGCAAATTAGGGCCCAGTCTCTCTGCTTCTAAGATGGCACCTTGAGTGCTGTTTCCTCCAGAGGAGAAGAATGGCATTCCCTCACATGGCACAAGAGCAGAAGAGAGAACCCACGCTCACAAGCTCTTTTTATAGCAGCATTAATTCATTCCTGAGGGTAGAGCCCTCATGACCTAAGCACTTCCCAAAGGCCATACCTCCCAATACCATTGCGTTGGAGATCAAGTTTCAACATGATATTTGGAGGGGACAAAAGCATTCAAACCACAGCAGTGGCTTCTCTAGCTCTGTAGTCCTGCAGTATGTGACAGCCAGCTGGGTATAGCAGACTGGGTACCTTCTCAGGTGGCTTCACAGTAAAATGCTGCAGATGAGGCACCTCCCATGAATGGCCACCCCATCAACCCATTTAGCAACTCTGCAGCAAGATCTGAGGTACAGCACTTCACTGTGGACTTAGCATCCTAAAGGGCATATTTCCATTAAGTCACACCAGCATGGCATCTCAGGCACCCCAGTGACTCCTCCATCATCCAGTGAGCCATACCATGCCCTCTTCAATGAGTTCTGAATCTCAGTCCAGGAAGGAGGAATCTTTTTTGGTTACTCTTAGTTCAGCCCTAGGGATAGTGGTTGCTACTTATATTTGCTACCCCTATCTTCTTTAGGGATCTCTTTAACTCTTACTCTAAAATTCCCTGTTATTCCAATTTCCAGTTAGTATTTCTTTATATTGGGCCAGATGCAGTGGCTCTCGCCTGTAATCCCAGCATTTTGGGAGGCTGAGGTGGGAGGATTGCTTGAACCCAGGAGTTCAAGACCAACTTGGGCAACAAAGAGGGACCCCATCTTTATAGAAAATTTTAAAAATTAGCCAGGCATGGTGGCTCACACCTGTAGCCCCAGCTACTTGGCAGGCTGAGGTGGGAGGATTGCTTATACCCAGGAGGTTGGGGCTGCAGTGAGAAATAATCATGCCATTGCACTCCAGCCTGGGTGACAGAGCAAAACCTGACCTTTTTTGGTTTGATATGAATTTTTTAAAAAGTTTTTTTCTAGTTCTGTGAAGAAGGTCATTGGTAGTTTTATAGGAATAACATTGAATCTGTAAATTGCTTTGGCAGTATGACCATTTTAATGATATTGATTCTTCCAATACATAAGCATGAAATGTTTTACCATTTGTTTGTGTCATCTCTGATTTCTTTGAGCAATGTTTTGTAATTCTGATTGTAGAGATCTTTCACTTCCCTGGTTAGCTGTATTCCTAGGTATTTTAGCCTTTTGGTGGCAATTGTGAATGGTATTGCATTCTTGATTCGGCTTTTGGCTTGGTTGTTGTTGGTGTATAGGAATACTAGTGATTTTTGTACATTGACTTTGTATCCTGAAACTTTGCTAAAGTTGTTTATCAGCTGAAGAAGCTTTTGGGCTGAGACCATGTGGTTTTCTAGATATGGAATCATGTCATCTGCAAACAGGGATAGTTTGACTTCCTCTCTTCCTTTTGGATGCCCTTTATTTTTCTCTCTTGCCTGATTGCTCTGGCCAGAACTTCCAATACTATGTTGAACAAGAGTGGTGAGAGGGGGCATCTTTGTCTTGTGCTGGTTTTCAAAAGGAATGCTTCCAGCTTTTGACCATGCAGTATGATATTGGCTGTGGGTTTGTTATAGCTGGCTCTGGTTATTTTGAGGTATGTCCCTTCAAAACCTAGTTTATTGGGAGTTTTTAACATGAAGAAATGTTGAATTTTGTCAAAAGCCTTTTCTATGTCAATTAATATAATAATATTTTTTTTTCTTTTTTTTTTTTTTGAGACAGAGTTTCACTCTTGTCACCCAGACTGGAGTGCAGTGGCGCAGTCTTGGCTCACTGCAACCTCTACTTCCCGGGTTCAAGTGATTCTCCTGCCTCAGCCTCCCTAGTAGCTGGAATTACAGGTGCCTGCCACAAAGCTCAGCTAATTTTTGTATTTTTTTAGTAGAGACGGGGTTGCACCATGTTGACCAGGCTGGTCTCGATCTCCTGACCTCAGGTGATCAGCCCACCTTAGCCTCCCAAAGTGCTGGGATTACAGGTGTGAGCCACCACATCTGGCCTAATCATGTGATTTTTGTCTTTGGTTCTGTTTATGTGATGAATCACATTTATTGATTTGCATATGTTGAACCAACCTTGCATCCCAGCAATAAAGCCTACTTGAACATGGTGAATTAGCTTTTTGATGTGGTGCTGGATTCTGTTTGCAAGTTTTTTTTTTTTTTTTTTTTTTTTTTGAGTATTTTTGCAGCAATGTTCATCAAGGATATTAGCCTGAAGTTTTCTTTTTTTGTTGTGTCTCCAACAGATTTTGGTATCAGGATAATGCTGGCCTCACAGAATGAGTTGGAGAGGAGTTCCTCCTCATCAACTTTTTTGAATAATTTCAGTAGGAATGATACCAGCTCTTCTTTATACATCCCGTAGAATTTGACTGTGAATGTATCTGTTCCTGAGTTTTTTTGGTTGGTAGGCTATTTAGTACTGATTCAATTTTGGTGCTCATTATTGGTCTGTTCAGGGAATTAATTTCTTCCTGATTCAGTCTTGGGAGGGTGTATATGACCAAGAATTTATCAATTTCTTCTAGGTTTTCTGGTTTGTGTGCATAGAGGTGTTCACAGTAATCTCTGATGGATATTTGTATTTCTGCGGGATCAGTGGAAATATCCCCTTTGTTGTTTATGATTGTTTATTTGGAACATCTCTCTTCTTTATTAGTCTAGCTAGCAGCCTATCTATCTTATTAATTGTTTCAAAAAGCCAACTCCTGGATTTATTGATGTTTTTGAATGATTTATCGTGTCTCAATCTCCTTCAGTTCACCTCTGATTTTGGTTATTTCCTGTCTTCTGCTAGTTTTGGGGTTGGTTTGCTCTTGCTTCTCTAGTTCTTTAAGTTGTGCTACTAGGTTGTTAATTTGAGGTCTTTCTAACATTTTATTGTAGGCATTTAATGCTATAAATTTCCATCTTAAAACTGCCTTAGTTGTGTCACAGAGATTCAGGTATGTTGTATCTTTGTTCTCATCAGTTTCAAAGAATTTCATTTCTGCCTCAATTTTATTATTTATCCCAAAGTCATTCAGGAGCAGGCTGTTTAATTTTCATGTAATTGCATGGTTTTGAGTGATTTTGTTGTTTTAGTCTTGATTTCTACTTTTATTGAGCTGTGGTGTGAGAGTGTATTTGATATGATTTTGGTTCTTTTGCATTTGCTGAGGATTGTTTTATGTCTGGTTGTGCGGTCAGTTTTAGAGTGTGTGTCATATAGTAATGAGACGAATGTATGTTCTGTTGTTTGGCAGTGGAGGGTTCTGTAGAGGTCTATCAGATCCGTTTGGTCCAATATTGAATTCAGGTCCTGAATATTTTTGTTAATTTTCTGCCTCAATAATCTGTCTAATACTGTCAGTGGAGTGTTGAAGTCTGCCACTACTATTGTGTGGGAGTCTAAGTGTCTTCGTAAGTCTCTAAGAACTTGCTTTATGAATCTGAATGTTCCTATATTGGGCACATATTACTCACATTTTCAGTTCTTTCTTGGGATAGTTTAGTTAATTGCGTTTTTAAGTTTCCATTTTATCTAAGTTATCAAGTTTGTTGGCATAAAGTTGTTCACAACATTTTCTTATTATTTCTTTAAAGTGTGTAGGATCTCTAGTGATACCACCCACCTATTTCATTTCAGATATTGGTAAATTGTACTATCTCTCTTCTTGGTAAGTCTAGCTAGGAGTTTACTAATTTTATTAATCTTTTCAAGGAACGAATGTTTGGCCTTATTCATTTTCCCTTCTGTTCGTCTCTTTCCATTTAATCAAATTCTGCTCTTAATTATTACTTTCTCTTCTACTTACTTTGGGTTGTTCTTCTATTTACTTACTTCTCTAGCTTGCTAGGGCAGAAACCTAGATAATTGATTATTTTATGATTTAGGCATCAAATGCGTACATTTCCTTCTAAGCTCTGTTTTATCTGCATACTACAAATTTAGATATGTTGTGTTTCATCATTTATTTCAAATTTTGTTTCTCATTTCTTTGATGATTTTTTTCTCTGACTCATAGGTAATATAAAAGCATGTTATTTAAATCCAAATTACTTGTCTTTCCCCCAGACATCTTATTGTTACTAGTTTCTAATTCAATTCCTTTGTGACCAGGGAACGTAACTCTGTACATTTGTAACTTTTTGAAAACTTAAAATGTAAAGCCTAAAATATAGTATTTCTTGAATATTTCATATGCACTTGAAAATAATCTATATTTTGTGAAGTGTAGCATTCTGCAAATGTCAGCTGGGTCAAATTGGTTGATACTGTTGTTCAGATCTTCTATATCCTTATTTTTGGGGAGTCTACTTCTATCAATTACTGAGAAAGGGGTGTTAAGGTCTCCAGCGATAATTGTGAACTTGTCTATTTCTTTGTTTAGTTCTGTCAGTTTGACTTCATAAATGTTGAAGTTATAGTATTAGATTCATACATCTCAGGAATATTTTTTTTTGAGACAGGGCCTTGCTCTGTAACCCAGGCTGGAGTGCAGCGGCACAATCACAGCTCACTGCAGCCACAACCTCCCAGGCTCAAGTGATCTTCCCACTTCGGCCTCTCCCGCAGCTGGGACTCAGGTGTGTGCCATCATGCCTGACTAATTTTTGTATTTTTTGTAGAGATGGTGTTTCACCATGTTGTCCAGGCTGGTCTCCCCAACTCCTGGACTCAAGCAATCCCCTTGCCTCAGCCTCCCAAACTGCTGGGATTACAGTTGTGAGCCACTGTGCCTGGCCTATTTTAGGAACTGTTATAATTTATTAATAAATTGTTCCTTTTGGTCTTATAAAATGGCCCCCTTTATCTCATCTCTTGAGAGCTCTGTCTTAAAGTTTACATTGTCTCACATTAATATAGTCACATCACATTTCTTACATTTAGTGTTTACATTGTATATCTTTTTCCATCATTTTATTTCCCACCTATTTTGTGTTTTTGTATTTAAATTATCTTTTTTTTTTTTTTTTTTTTTTTTTTTTTAAAGACCGAGTCTTTCTCTGTAACCCAGGCTAGAGTGCAGTGGTGCGATCTCGGTTCATTGCAACCTCTGCCTCCCTGGTTCAAGCAATTCTTCTGCCTCAGCCTCCCTAGTAGGTGGTACTACAGGTGGGTGCCACCATGCTTGGCTAATTTTTTTATTTTTAGTAGAGACAGGATTGTACCATGTTGGCCAGGATGGTATCTATCTCCTGACCTCGTGATCTGCCCGCCTCAGCCTCCCAAAGTGCTGGGATTACAGGCGTGAGCCACTGCGCCCGGCCTAAATTATCTTTCTTATAGATAACATAGAGTTGGGCTTTGCTTTTTTAATCTACTGTCTTATGACAATATCTACCTTTTAATTAGAGAGTATAATATACTTATGTAAACTAATTATTGCATGATGATTAGATGTAAGTTTACCATGTTGCTATTTGTTTTTCATTTACTTCTTCAATTTTTGTTTCTCAATTGCTCCTATTCTGCCTTCTTTTAGGTAAATGAAATATTTTTTAGTATTCCATCTCATTTTCTCTGTTGGTTTCTTAACTCTATACCTTTTGCATTATTTTTATTACCTTCTTTAAAAGTATGCCCTTTTCCTGAGCTCTTCACCCATTGTGTTATGTTTGTGGCTATATTTTACTTCTACATGTGTTATAAACCAACTTTAAATTATTATCATTTTTATTAACTTACTTTTTGTTTAAACAGCCTATTTTTTAAGGAAGTTATAAAAATAGTATGATTTTAAATATTTGCCTACTTATTTACCCTTTTTGGGTCTCTTGATTTTTTTCAATAGATCTGAGTTCTCATCTGGCATCATTTTGCTTTAGTCTGAAGAACTTCCTTTAGCATTTCTTATAGCCCAGGTCCATCAGAGACATATGATCTCAGAATTCATTTTTTTGACAATTGTTTTTATTTTACACTCAACTTAAAGAATGTGTTTGGTGAGTAGAGTATTTTTGGTTGACATTTTAATTTTTCTCTTTTAGCTCCTTTATGATGTCATTCCATTGTCTTCTGGCATCTATTGTTTCTGATGAAAAGTCACATACCATTCATATAATTGATTCTCTATATGTAATGTATCTTTTCTCTGGTCGCTTTTAGGATTTTTGCTTGATCTTTGATTTTGAGTAGTTTGACCATGATGTGCCTAGGTGTTTTTCTTTATATACCCTATTTGGATTCTTCTGAGCTTCTTTGATCAGCAAGTCAGTGTTATTCATTAAATTTTGGGAAAAATTTTGGTTTTTATTTCTTTAAATATTTTTTTCTGCCTCAACATCACTCTCTTCAGATTCAATAGGAATATGGGAAGAGATATCAGAGACCTCATTCTCTCTGCCTTGTGAGAACACAATGAGAAGGCAGCCATCTGTAAGATGGGAAGAGAGCTTTCACCAGGAGGTGAACTGGCCAGAACATTAATTTTGCACTTCCCAGCCTCCAGAACTGTGAGAGAAGATTTATGTTTTCTAATCTACCCAGTTTGTTATATTTTGTTATAAAAGTCTGAGCAGACTAAGATAGGTTATAATCCAATACTGGATTATTTATTTCATTGCCCAAATTGTTTGAATCTGCCTATGATATGGAAGCTCCCAACTTCCAGTTGTCCCACATTTTGGGACTGAACCCATATACATCTTACATGTGTTGACTGATATCTTATGCCTTCCAAAAATGTATAAAACCAAGCTGTAGCCCAACCACCTTGGGCACACATTCTCAAGATCTCCTGCGGCTGTGTCACAGGACATAGGTCCCTCACATTTGACCCAGAATAAATCTCTTCAAATATTTTACAGAGTTTGACTCTTTTTATTGACACCAGTAGTAGCCCACTTCCCATTTTGACAACCAAAAATGTTTTCTTCTTCAAGGAAGCCTTGGCTCTGCTTTTGAGGGCTTTTAACTGACTGAGGCAGGGTTATCTATATTACCTAGGATAATCTCTCTTGCCTAAAGTCAACTGATTAAGAACTTTAATCATATCTACAAGACATCTTCACAATAGTATTTAGTGCTTGAATAGTGTCTAGCCAGCTGACATATAAAATTGCCCATCACAAGAAGTGTTCATTTTTCTAACTCAAAGAAATGGTAGTACTAATCCCCTGTCAGTAATTTGTTTGGTCATGGCCATGTCATGAAAGTCTGGTCAATGATGTAGAGGGGGAATTTTGTTGAGGAAATTATGGAGCAGGTTTGCTCTTTTACAAGGAGACTCTAGGAAGAGATTGTTTCTTATTCTTCTGTTTGTTAATCTTCTGTTGGTTACTGTGTCTGGATGTTTAAAACAGGAATGACTGTGGCCAACTATAGCCTGAAACTATAACTGACACATTAAGGATGAAGAATGGAAAGATACAAAGAATATAAGCCCTTGATGAAATCACTGAAGGCACCATCCCTGGAGCTTTCCTTACCTTTTTATGTGAACAACACATTTTCCTTGTTGCTTAAGCTACTTTATAGTAGGTTCTCTGTCATTTGTAGCAGCAGAAATGATTTCTCCTGACACACAGGCTCTGCCCACATTGTGGAAAAGATGGCCACCACCAGTAGCACAAGCTTGTTTCTTTTAGTTTGTTTTCTTTTTACGTTAGATTAGCAACCCCAGTGGAAAAGGACACTTTTTCTCTTAAGTGTCAGCAACAGTCCCAGGAAGGCACCCATTGGCCCACCTTAGGTCACATGTCCATCTCTGAACCAGCACCATAGCTGGAAGAACGGAGTATGCTGTTGGGTCAGACCTGGTCCACATGGCCACCTCTGGGGTTAGGCGTGGGATTAGCTCTACCAGGACTATATCGATCATCAGTGGAGGATGTCTTATTTCCTGAGGGAAAATTGGCATGCTGACATCAGAAAGGACAGGGGGAACGTATGCCTGGCAGGCTAAAGCAACAGGTGACCTCTCAAACATCCTTCACAGGCTGGCCTCAACTTGTCGCTTCATAGGGATTTCTTATTGTTCTCCGTAACTATTGCTCCAGAACAAACTCTTCTACCCACAGGCAGCTCAATTCAACAGATTTGGAAAAAAACTCCTGCCATGTAGTTGATAGATCCGAATATTCAAAGGGGAAGACAACACACTTCTTGATTTTGGTGGGCTTTCTGTCTTTTGACATCACCTCCCTGCATGGATGAGTTTCCCTCCTCCAAACACAGAAGTACTTCCTTGCCAGTGCTTTAAGTCCTACTGTAACCCCAGCTTCTTTCCAGACTCTGTGCTCATGAAGCCCTTCTTACGGCTTGCTTTGAGCCAGTCATTCATCACGTGTGGTGGACTGAATGTTTGTGTTCCTCTAAAATTTGTATCGTGAAGCCCAGCCCCTGGTGCGATGGTATTTGGAGATGGAGTCTTTGGGAGGTAATCAAGATTAGATTAGGCCATGAAGGTAGGGCCCTCATGATGACATTATTATCCTTATAAGAAGACACACTACAAAGCTCACTTTCTCTGCCTCCCACCTTGTGCACAAAGAAGAGTTCATGTGAGCACACAGAGAAATGGTGGCCACCTTCAAGCCAAGAGACGAGGACTCAGAATGAAGCCTACTTTGCCAGCTCTTCGTCTTGGACTTCCAGGCCTCCAGACTGTGAGGAATAATTTCTGTTGTTAAATCAACCTAGTCTATGGTATTTTGTTATGACAGCCTGAGAAGACTAAGACAGTTGGTCTTATTTTATGGGAGTATGAGACCCCAACACTTGACTGAAAGCTCCCTTTGTATAATTCCGTTAATTCTTCAGTTTTTGGCAGGGGGCCACTAACAGGGGCCAAACAGTTGTGAGAACCCTGGGGCCAGAGCTGAGATTTGAACCCATATTCTTTTTGTGCTAGCAGGCTGGTTATGCAGAATCAGTTCTGAAATCCCTTCCTCCTTATGAAGTCTTGTGCCACATAAGCAATTTGTTTGACACATTTATTGTTATGTAGAGAATGTGTAGATACTTTATTCACTTGTATTTTGAAATACACACCCATACACCCATACCTAAGAGTGCATGGAATGTGGATGTATAGTTGAAGAATAATAAAGCAAACATTTACGTAGCTCCATTATGTTAAGACAGAACGGCTGGGCGCGGTGGCTCAAGCCTGTAATCCCAGCACTTTGGGAGGCCGAGACGGGCGGATCACGAGGTCAGGAGATCAAGACCATCCTGGCTAACCCGGTGAAACCCCGTCTCTACTAAAAAATACAAAAAATCTAGCCGGGCGAGGTGGCGGGCGCCTGTAGTCCCAGCTACTCGGGAGGTTGAGGCAGGAGAATGGCGTGAACCCGGGAGGCGGAGCTTGCAGTGAGCTGAGATCCGGCCACTGCACTCCAGCCTGGGCGACAGAGCGAAACTCCGCCTCAAAAAAAAAAAAAAAAAAAAAAAAAAAAGGCAGAACATCATCAGTACCTGTCGGTCCACTCCAATCACATTCCCTTCTTATGTGTTTTTATTTCTATTTTGATAGAATATATATATTCTATATATAGATAGAATTATATATTATATATTCATAAATAATGTATCCTTTTCATCTGGAAAACTGAGTAGCAAGCACAAAACTAGCAGCACAAGAAAAGAACAATGCTATCACTCTTAGGTGAGAGCTCTGAGAATAAGATGGGCTGGGTCATGGTCTAATTTCAGCTTCATTGTGAGTTTACCAAAGTCCTCCTGGGAGAGGTCAGTGGGCCAGGACGTGGCGCATTCTTGGAAATGCTGTGTTCTTCACAGTTGGGGTGTTTGGCAAGGCCCTAGTATTGGCTGAGTCTGTGCATCCAGCAGGAATGTGATCAAAGGAACTGTTCTGTGTTTTATGCTTCTCAGCTCCACATGCCCACCCCCGGCTCCCAAGAGTCTGTCCAATCAGGACACTTCGGAGGTTACCTCGAGGTCCTCAGCTGAACCAGGCATAGGGTGTGGAGGGGAGAAAGAAACTTCATCATGGTAGAGAAAAGCCATGTTTAAAAAGGAATTTGGGACAGATGCATCAGGGCATGTTCAAGTTAAAAAAAGAGTATGATGGCCGAAGGATCTTGGTAATGACATGTCCAACTTTTGAGACACATGACTTTGATCTGGTCAGCTGCCTCCTCCACTTGGTGCACTGCAGTTATCCTAGCACCTCCCTCAACCATTGTCAAAGGGGTTATCTTTGTCTCTTTCCTCCGTTGGATCTCTTGCTTCCCACTTATACAATGTATAATCAATAAGGGGCAGCCAATGACAGTAACGGAGGACTATTGTTTCAGAATAATGTTCCCACTGAGGTAAAATATATGGACAATATATAAAAACAATATGTAACTTCTAGTTGGAAAAGATGGGATACACTTATCTTTCCATGCTCCTCTTCACTAAGTACAACTGTCAGCCCTAGAAATAATGCAGGAGACAACCAAAGGAGAACTGCAAAAGGGAGAAGGAAAGCAAACTAGTTGGTATATTCACTTCCTAGGGCTGCCAGAACAAAGCAACACAAACGGGGTGGCTTAAAACAACAGAAGTGTATTAACTCACAGTTTTGGAGACTAGAAGTCCAAAATCAAGGTGTCAGCAAGGTTAGTTCCTTCTGGAGGTTCTGAGGGAGAATCTGTTTCATGCCTCTCTCCTAGCTTCTGGTGGTAGTTGCCAGCAATGCTTGGCATTCCTTGGCTTCTAGATGCATCACTCTAATCTCTGCCTTTATGGTTACATGGTGTTCTGTGTGTGTGTGTGTGTGCGTGTGTGTGTGTATGTGTCTGTGTCCAGAAATATCCCTCTTATCAGGTCACTACTCATTGGATTAAAGCCCACCCTAATCCAGTACTATCTTATCTGAACTAGTTACATTTGAAAGACCTTTTGCTCCAAATAAACCACAAGCTAGCTGGTGTGGTGGTGCACACCTGTAGTCCCAGCTACCTGGGAGGCTGAGATTGGGAGGAATTTTTGAGCCCAGGAGTTCAAGTGTTCGAGTTCAGCCTGGGCAACATAGTGAGACCCTATCTCTAAAAAAATTAAATTGAGTTCAAATAAGATAACATTTTGAGATACCAGATGGACATGAATTTTGGGGAGACATTATTCAACAGTCAGGGACCCAGGACCAGAGGAACAACATAGCAGCAGGGTGCCTTACAAACCTCTACCTAACAGAAGAAGAAAGGAAAGACTCAGAGTCCTTTCTTTCCTTGTAGGACCTGAGAGTCTGTTCTCCCACCTAGAGATAATGGGTGGCCCAGAGTAATTGCAAGGAGAATCTGGCCCCACACAACAAATGCCAAGCTCAGGAAACTTTTCAGTACTGGGAACTTGAGATTCTCTTCCTTCATTCAGAGTCACCAGGCAATTAGGCAGCACCAGCAAGGGGTATCCTGCCACAACAGAGTCCATTCTGGAAGCAGTAACAGTGCCCCACAGAAAGGAGGAATCCTGACACAACAATGCCAAGCTCGGGAAGTGCTTTTTATAATCACAGGCCAGAGGCCTCCCTCCTTTACCTATAGGCAGTGGGTGGCCCAGCCTGGGGAATTTCCTTCACTCTCTGAATCAGCATCAACAGGGACAAGTGGAGCCCTGTAGCACAAGATAAACCAAACAAGCAAACCAAATAGCACCACATAGGCTATTTGAACTAGTGAAAATTAGATGGTTATTAAAAATACAGCCCACAAAAGTAGACCAGAACTTGCATGCTAAATCTAAACAGGATGACTGCATATTAAAATAAAAATTCAAACAGGAACCAAAGTCTCTTACCTAACAGTCAAAATGTCCAGTATAGAATTGGAAACCATCCACCACATCAAGAACCAGAAAAATTGTAGTTTAAATGAGAAAAGAAAATCAAATGATACCAACACCAAGATCAATCAGATGTTGGAATGATCTGATAAGAATTTTTAAACAACCATCATAAAAATGATTCAACAAGAATTTATAAATTCTCTTGAAATAAATCTCAGGAAAAATGTAGAAGCAAATGAATAGTATAGAACTAAAAAATATTACAATTGAAATAAAAAGCTCACTGGATTTAAGAGTGGAGTGAGGAATACAAAGGATAGAATCAGTAATTTTAAGAACAGTTCAATAGAATTTACACAATCTGAGTGATAGAGGTAAAATAGAAGAAAAAAAGGAGGCTGGGTATGGTGGCTCACGCCTGTAATCCCAGCACTTTGGGAGGCTGAGGCGGGTGGATCATGAGGTCAGGAGATCGAGACCATCCTGGGTAACACGATGAAACCTCCTCTCTACTAAAAATACAAACAATTAGCCAGGCATGGTGGTGGGCACCTGTAGTCCCAGCTACTCAGGAGACTGAGGCAGGACAATGGCATGAACCCAGGAGGCGGAGGTTGCAGTGAGCTGAGATGGTGCCACTGCACTCCAGCCTGGGCGACAGAGCGAGACTCCATCTCAAAAAGAAAAAAAAAAGTAAACATAACATTGTAAAACTTGTAGAAAAAATTATAAAATTTCTTCAGGATGTAAGGATAGAAAAAGAACTTTTAGACCTGATGCCAAAAGCAAGGCCTATAAGAGAAAAAAATGGATAAATTGGACTTTATCAGAATTCAAAACCTGTTCTCTGTTAAAGACTCTGCTAAAAGGATGAAAAGACAAGATATGGAGTGGGGAAAGTATTTGCAAAGCATACATCCAACAGAGGACTAATATCTAGAATATATACAGAACTCTCAAAACTAAACAGTAAAAATCCAAACAATTCAATTAGAAAATGAAGACTTAGATTCACACAAAAACTTGTACATGAATCTTTTTAATAACTTTATTCCTAATAACCTAAACTGGAAACAGCACAGTTGTCATTTAATGGATAAATGATTAAATAAACTGTGGACATCCATACCATGAAATAATACTTAGCAGTGAAAAGGAATAAACTATTGATAGGCACAACAACCTAAATGAATTTGCATAGAATTATACTGGGTACAAAAGCCAATTCCAAATGGTTACATACTATACAATTCCATTTATATCATACTCTTGCAATAATAAAATAATAGAAATGGAAAACAGATTAGTGGTTGACAAGGATTAAAGATGAGCTATGACTGTAAAAAGGCAATATGAGAAGCACTGTGGTGATGAAAGTGTCCTTTATCCTGATGATGTCAATGTCAGTATTCCGGTGTGATATTGTACTGTAGTTCTGCAAAATGTTACCACTGGAAGAAACTGGGTAAAGAGTGTAATGGATTGCTATGTATTATTTCTTACAATAGAATATAAATTTAAAGTTGTCTTAAAAAGTAAAACTTAATTTAAAAACACAACATCTGCTTGAATTTACCAGGGAACCAGCAAGGTAGTTACAGTAAACTGTAAGATGACTACAAATTCATCCCATACATATCCTTCTACAGTGTGACATAGCTGTACCTGCCACTGAGAGATGCATCCCTTGAACTGGGATGAAGAGTTTATTTCTCCATCTCTTGAAATGAATGTGAGCCAGATGCAGTAGCTTGCACCGGTAATCCTAGCACTTTGGGAGGCTCAGGTGGGAGGATTGCTTGAGGCCAGGAGTTTGAGATCAGCCTGGGTGACAGAGAAAGGCCATATCTCTACAAATATTTTTTTTAAATCGAAAAAAAGAAACTGATGTGTATTGACCAATAGGACATTAACAAATATGATTCAAGCAGAAGTTTTAAAAGCACTTCTTCAGAAACAAGGAAAGGATGTCCCCTCTCACCACTGCTTTTCAACATCATACTGGAAGTCCTAGCTAAAGCCATAAAAAAAGGAAAAAAGGTATACAGATTATGAAGGAAGAAAGAAAACTCCTTGTTGCATATGACTTGATCATTTATGTGGAAAATCTGAAAGAACTGATCAAAAAACCCCTCCTGGAAATAATAAACCACTATAGCAAGGTTGTAGGATACAAGGTCAACATACAAAATTCAATCACTCTCCTATATACCAGCAATGAACAAGTAGAATTTAAAATTAAAAACACAACATCATGTACATTAGCATCCCCCAAAATAAAATACTCAGGTGAAAATTTAACAAAATGTGTGTAAGATCTGTATGAGGAAAACTACAAAATTCTTGTGAAAGAAATCAAAGAACTAAATAAATTGAGAGATATCCGATGTTCATGGATAGGAAGACTCAATATTTCAAGATATCAGCTTTCCCAATGTGATTCAACACAATCTCAATATAAATCCCAGCAAGTTGTTTTGTGGTTATTGACAAACTCATTCTAAAGTTTACATGGGGAGGCAAAAGACTCAGAATAGCCAACACAATATTGAAGGAGAATTAAAAAGTTCAAGGACTAACACCACCTGACTCCAAGACTTATTATAAAACTATAATAATCAAGACAGTGTGGTATTGGTGAAAGAACAGACAAGTGGATCAATGAAACAGAATAAAGAGTGCAGAAATAGACCCACATAAATATAATCAACTGATCTTTGACAAAAGAGCAAAAGCAGTACAACAGAGAAAAGAGAGTCTTTTCAACAAATGGTGCTAGAACAACCAGACATTCACAGGCAAAAAAAACAAAAAACAAAACAAAACAAAACAAAACCTTCACACAAATCTTACAACGTTCGCAAAAATTAACTCAAAATGGATCACAGACTTAAATGCAAAACACAATTTCATAAAAATACTAGAAGATAACATAGGAGAAAATCTAGATGACCTTGGATTTGAAGATGACTTTTTAGATGCAACACTAAGGCATGATCCATGAAAGAAAGAATTGATAAGCTTGACTTCTTTAAAATTAAAAAATTTTGCTCTGTGAAAGACGCTATCAAGAGAATGAAAAGATATGCCACAAACTGGGACCAAACATTTGCAAAAGATGTATTTGATGAAGTCTTATCATCAAATAAGGGCTGTTATCCAAAATATACAAAGAACTCTTGAAACTCCACAATAAGAAAACAAACAACTCAATTTAAAAATGGGCCAAACACTTTAACACATACCTCACCAGAGATATACAGATGGCAAAGAAGCACACGAAAACAAGCTCCACATCACATCATCAGTAATGTGCAAATTCAAATAGCAATGAGATACCACTATACATCTATTAGAATGGTCAAAATCCAGAAAACTGACAACTCTAAATACTGGCAAGGAAGATTTGGAACAATAGGGACTCTCATCCATTACTGGTGAGAATGCAAGCTAGTACAGCCACTTTAGAAAACAGTTTGTCAGTTTCTCGCAAAACTAAATATATACTTAACATACAATCTAGCAAGCACACTCCTTGGTATTTATTTAAAAATGTCAAAAACTTGTGTCCACACAAAAACCTGCATGTGGATGTTTACAGCAGTTGTATTCATACTTGCCAAAATTTGGAAGCAACCAAGATGTACTTCAGTAGGTGAATGGAGTGAATGGACAAATAAACTGTGGTACATGCAGACAATCGATATTATTTAGTGCTAAAAAGAAATGAGTTATCAGCCAGATGTGGTGGCTTATGCCTTTAATTCCAGCAGTTTGGAAGGCTGAGGCAGGAGGATCACTTGAAGCCAGAAGTTCCAGACCAGCCTGGGCAATATAGTGAGACCTCCTCTACGAAAAAAGAAAGAAAGGGAAGGAAGGAAGGAAGGAAGGAAGGAAGGAAGGAAGGAAGGAAGGAAGGAAGGAAGGAAGGAAGGGCGGGAAGGGAGGGTATTATCAAGCCATGAAAAGACAAGGAGGAAATTTGAATGCATATTTCTAATAAAATATGAAAGAAGCCAAACTGAAAATGCTACATACTGTATGATTCCAATTATATGATATTCTGGAAAAGACAAAACTGTGGAGACATTAAAAAGATTAGTGGTGGCCGGGCGCAGTGGCTCATGCCTGTAATCCCAGCACTTTGGGAGGCTGAGGTGAGTGGATCACTTGAGGTCAGAAGTTTGAGACCAGCCTGGCCACCATGGTGAAATCCCATCTCTACTAAAAATACAAAAATTAGCCAGGCGTGGTGGTGGGCACCTTTAATCTCAGCTATCCAGGAGGCTGAGGCAGGAGAATTGCTTGAACCCAGGAGGAGGAGGTTGTGGTGAGCTGAGATCATGCCACTGCACTCACTGCACTCACTGCACTCACACTGCACTGCAACAGAGCGAGACTCCATCTCAAAAAAAAAAAAAGTAAGAACAGTGAAACTACACTTGCATGATACTTCAGTGATATGTACACGTCATTACATATTTGTCCCTACCCACAGAATGTACCAAGGGAGGAGACCACCCCTCATATTGTCTTATGCCCAATTTCTGCCTCCAAAGAAAGAAAAAGTGAAAACTAAAAGGCAGAAAAGAAATCCACAAGCAGACAGTCCAGCGCCACACCCTGGGCCTGGTAGTTAAAGATCGACCCCTGACCTAATCCTTTATGTTATCTACAGGTTACAGATATTGAATAGAAAAGCATATGAATGTGAAAAGCACATGAATGTAAGTGAAAATCCCTATCCTGTTTTGTTCCAATCTAATTACAGGTGCATACAGCCCCCAGTCACGTACCCCCTGCTTGCTCAATTGATCATGACCCTCTCATGATCACCCCCTTAGAGTTGTGAGCCCTTAAAAGGGACAGGAATTACTCAATCGGGGAGCTTGGCTCTTGAGACAGGAGTCTTGCCGATGCCCCCGGCCGAATAATCCCCTTCCTTCTTTAACTCAGTGTCTGAGGAGTTTTGTCTGTGGCTCGTCCTGCTACATTTCTTGGTTCCCTGACCGGGAAGTGAGGTGAATGGCAGATGGTTGAGGCAGCTCCTTAGGTGGCTTAAGCCTGCCCTGTGGAACATCCCTGCAGGGGACTCCGACCAGCCCGAGTGATGTGGATCCTGAGAGCGCTCCTGGGTAGGCATTTGCCCCGGTGGGACACCTCGCCAGAGCAGTGTGTGGCAGGCCCCCATGGAGGATCAACGCAGTGGCTGAACACCGAGAAGGAACTGGTACTTGGAGTCCAGACATCTGAAACTTGGTAAGACTAGTCTGGAGAACTTGCCGACTCCATTTGAGTGGAAGTGTGACCTGATCACCCACGGCATGCCTTATTGGCACTTTAGATTGGTTTTGCTTTTGGTTTTGGTTTTGACTTGGTTTGAATTGCTTGACAAGACTGGTCTTGGGAACTTGCCCACTCCATTTGAGTGATCACCCATGGTGTGGCTTTATTGGCACTTTGGTTTTGGTTTTGACTTGGTTTAAATTGCTTGACAGGACTGGTCTTAAGAACTTGCCTACTCTGTTTGAGTGGAGGCGTGGCCTGATCACCCACGGTGTGCCTGTACCAGCACTTTGATTTTTGTTTTTGACTTGACTTGGATTGCTTGATACTTTGGTTTTGGTTTTGACCTGTCTTGGATTTCTGGATACTCTGATTTTGGTTTTGATTTTGGTTTGGTGTAAAATACAAAAGTGTGTGTGTGTATGCCCTTTTTACCCATTCTTTGTTTTGTGGTGTGCGTGTAGTGTGAGCATGGTGTTTTGTCTCGAGGAAAAATGGGTGAGGCACAAAGTAAGCCCACCCACTAGGAACTATGTTGAAAAATTTCAAAAAAAGGATTTAAGAGAGACTATGGAGTATATGACACCAGGAAAACTTAAAACTTTGTGTAAGATAGATTGGCCAGCATTAGAGGTAGGTTGGCCATTAGAGGCAAGCCTGGACAGGTCCCCTGTTTCAAAGGTATGGCACAAGATAACCTGTAAGCCAGGGCATCCAGACCAGCTCCTGTACCTAGACACTTGGTTACAGCTGGTTTTAGACCCCCTGGCCCCAACACACAGTGGTTGAGAGAACAGCAGCATAAGTGGCTGGCAGAGGCAAGGAAAGACCAGCAGAGAGAGAGAAAGGAAAGAGACAGAGAGGAAAAGAGGCAAAAAGAGAGAGGAAGAGATAGAGAGGAAGAGACACACAAAGAGGAAGTCAAGGAGAGACAGAGAGAGAGAAAAGAAGAGAGAGGCAGAGAGAGAAAGAGATAGAGGCAAAAGGAAAGTCAAAGAGAGAGAGGCAAAGTCAAAGAAAGAAAGGAAGGAAGGAAGGAAAGAAGGAAAGAAAGAAAGAGAGAGAGAGAAAGAAAGAAAGAAAGAAAGAAAATTTAATATTAACCACTGAAAATTCCCTTAACCCAGCAGGTTTCCTAACAGGGGATCTAAATCTTAATTACCATACGAAGGTCTGACCAGACCTAGGAGAAACTCCCTTCAGGACAGGATGATCGATGGTTCCTCCCAGGTAATTGGAAAAAAAAAAGAAAAAAAAAAAGCCATCTATACCAATTCTAATTTAGACAAAAGAAGGTCTTAATAGCAAAGGATAATTAAAATCCCAAACTTACAAGGTTTTCAAAAAGGTAAAGTTTGCTAAAAGTTAACAGTGTAACATGTATTATAGTAACTTTTATTCTTGTGGCCTTAGACAGTCTAGTCCACAGTTTGCTTTGGAAAAGAATGGTTATCATCTCGAAAAAAAAAAGGGGGGGGGGAACGGGGGGTGAAGGCGGAATTTATTTTAAAAGATTTATATGGTAAATTCTTGTCCAGAAATAAATTAACTGGTTGTTTAAAGAAAGAATGTTTGTAATAAGTCAGGAAGTTAAGGCTTGTCGAAAAATTGCCGTAAAAGTCATGAAAGAAAAAAAGGTTATAAAAAAAGTGTGTTAAAAAAAGAATGTATGCAAAAAATGTTGTATAATTTAAAAGTAACTAGGCCTCCTGAATGTAAAACTATTGGGAAAAAAAATAGTTTATGTGCAAGGTGTATAAGAAAAGTAAAATATACCTTTAGTAAAAGGATTATAAGGAGGCATAAGAATGTACATTTTTACCTACATTAAAAAGTTAGAAAAATTATTGTTTTGAAGGTTTAAGCAAGCTTTAAAACATTAATTGTAAAGAAAATTCTGTGAGTAAACATATTTAGCTAAAGTTAAAGAAGTATCATCCAGTTTTTCTGTGAACTGGACATTAAAGTAAAAGCATAACAGGTTTTTCTTAAAGCACCAACCTGCTCTTTAGCAAAAATTATAAAAGGTTAAAAAGAGTCTATAAAATCTTACCTTATAGCCAAATATTAAAAATCAGATAAACATGTCTACAAGGTTTTATTAAAATTAGGTTTAATATTAATAACACACTAATATAAAGATAAAATTTAGCTTATCTGGTATAAAAATCACACAAAAAGCATTATTAAATATAAAATAGTGCTTAGCTTTCTTTGGTCTAAAAACTAATAAAAATAGGTGCTAAAGGAAATTTCTCATTAAAAAGTCACTAAGGGCTATAAAGTCCACTGCCAAGGTCCCACATTTAAAACAAAAGATCAATTTTTTAGAAATTATATACTTGGTTTACCTTCCACTTTCCTTTCTCTCAAAAACTAAAAGTCTTTTAGCACATGTACCACCCCTAGAATTTCCGGTAAACTAGCACCAGCCTGAAGATCACGTTGTCATCAAAGGGTGGAAAGAAGGAAATCTCCAGCCAGCCTGGGAAGGACCCTACCTTGTGCTGCTAACCATCAAGACTGCTGTTTGTATAGCAAAAAAGGATGGACTCATCACACCCGAGTCAAGAAAGCACCACCCCCTCCAGAGTTGTGGGCCATAGTCCCAGAGGAAAACCCTACCAAACTAAAGCTAAGAAAAATCTAACTCTTTTCATCTATTCTCTTACTCTTTCTTCTTTCCGCGCTCTGTTGCTGACCACCTACTTATTAACATAACCAAGTCAATTTCGCCTCAAGCTATTGCATTTAATGCTTGCCTTGTTTTATACCCTGTGGGGACTTGCCAAGTCAAAGACAGCTTTCTACTTCGGAAAAGTACTTCTCTCCCTCCTGACTCTCCTCAGACTGGGCATTAGTAAACTAGGACCATTTAATCCGGGGAGATTTCAATAAAGACCCCAGTGCCAACCAGGAGTCTTGCCCCCCGATGTAGAGCTTTTATACCATAGTTGGTTCAGCGTTCTGTGGACCACTAAAGAGCAAGGATGAACTGCCCCAACTGGTTTTTGTAATTTCCTAAAATCATACATTCATTTTACTAGAGGATCATAGAAGTTAAAGACTTAAAACAAACTTTAGCAATTAAGACCGGATACCAAGATGCAAATGCCTGGATAAAATGGATCAAATATTCCATCTGCACGTTAAACAAAAGCAATTGTTATGCTTGTGCACATGGCAGGCCAGAGGCCCAGATTGTCCCCCTTCCACTAAGGTGGTCCTCCAGTCGTCCAGGCGTAGGCTGCATGGTAGCTGTTTTCCAGGATTCTACAGCCTGGAGTAATAAGTCATGCCAAGCTCTCTCTGCTATATCCCAAAGTCTGGCACCTTGTGGGTCGGCCCCCGAGGGCCATCCAGCTTCTGTCTCCCAAGACTAAGTTCACTTCATGTCTCTCACAACAAGGAGGAAACTTAGCATTCCTTGGAGACCTGAAAGGGTGCAATGAGCTTAAGAATTTTTGAGAGCTTATCAATCAGTCAGCCCTTGTTCATCTCTGAGCGGATGTGTGGTGGTATTGTGGTGGACCTTTACTAGGCACTCTGCTGAATAACTGGAGTGGCACTTGTGCTTTAGTCCAATTGGCTGTCCCTTTCACCCTGGCATTTCATCACCCAGAAGGAAAAAAAAACAAGACATCATAAAGCGAGAGAAGCCCCTTATAGGTCTTTCGACTCTCATATCTATTTAGACGCAACTGGAGTTCCACAAGGAATACCAGATCAATTTAAAGCTTGAAATAAAATAGGTGCAGAATTTAAGTCAATATTTTGGTAGGTGACAGTTAATAAAAATGTAGATTAGATAAACTACATCTATTACAAGCAACAGCAATGAGCTTTTCATGAGTTAAAAGAAAAACTCATGTTGGTCCCAGCCCTGAGGCTACCTGACCTGACAAAACTCTTTACACTCTACGTGTCAGAAAGAGAAAAAATGTCAGTTGGAGTTTTAACCCAGACTGTGAGGCCCTGGCCAAGGCCAGTGGCCTGTCTCTCAAAACAACTAGACAGGATTTCCAAAGGCTGACCCCCAGGTCTAAGGGCTCTAGCAGCAACGGCCCTGTTAGCACAAGAAGCAGATAAACTAACCCTTAGGCAAAACCTGAATATAAAGGCCTCCCATACTGTGGTAATTTTAATGACCACCAAAAGACATCATTGGTTAACAAATGCTAGATTAACCAAGTACCAAAGCTTGCTATGTGAAAATCCCCACATAACCACTGAAGTTTACAACACCCTAAACCCCACCACCTTGCTCCCAGTATCAGAGAGCCCGGTTAAACATAACTGTGTAGAGGTGTTGGACTCAGTTTATTCTAGCAGGCCTGACCTCTGAGACCATCCTTAAACATCAGTAGACTGTGAGTGGTATGTGGACACAAGCAGCTTCGCCAGCCCCTGCAAAGTGACTCTGAAGAAGACGACAAGCCCTGCTCCAGTCACACCCGGAAGCTGACTGGTCCACGCACGGCTGAAGCATGAGAAAACTCATTTTCCTTAAAATTTGGACTTTTACAGTGAGGACTTCAACTGACCTTCCTCAGACTGAGGACTGTTCCCAGTGTATACATCAAGTCACTGAGGTAGGACAAAAGGTTGCTACGGTCCTATTATTTTATGGTTATTATAAGTGTACTGGAACTCTAAAAAGAACTTGTTTGTGTAATGTTATTCTATACAAGGTACGTAGCCCGGGAAATGACCAACCTGATGTATGTTATGCCCCATCTGAGCCTCCCATGACCACAGTTTTTAAAATAAGATTAAGGACTGAGGACTGGTAGGGGCTCATAAACGATACGAGTAAAGTGTTAGCCAAAACAGAAGAAAAAGGAGTGCCCAAACAAGTCACCTTAAAATGTGATGCCTGTGCTGTCATTAATAGTAATAAGTTAAGAATAATGTGTGGTTCTCTTAGTTAGAAAAGAGGCTATATGGCAGAAAATAAGTACATCTGTACTTATAAATTAGGACTGTGTGGAAATAAATGTAAATACTGGTCTTGTGTCATTTAGGCCACTTAGATTTAAAAAAAATGAAAAGGATCCAGTCTACCTTCCGAAAGGAAAAAGTGGCCCTTCCTGTACTAAAGGACAATGTAACCCCTTAGAGATAGTAATAACAAATCCCTTTGATCCTCGCTGGAAAAAAGAGGAGTGTGTGACCTTACGAATTGACACGGCCAGACTGGATCCTCAAGTAAGTATCTTGGTTCAAGGAGAAGTTTACAAACATTCTCCTGAGCTAGTGTTTCAAACTTTCTATGATGAACTAAATGTGCTAGTGCCAGAAATTCTGGGAAAAACAAGAAATTTGTTTTTGCAATTAGCTGAGCATGTAGCCCAGTCTCTCAATGTCACTTCATGTTATGTATGTGGAGGAACTGTAAAAGGAGACCAATGGCCATGGCAAGCCCAAGAATTAGTACCTATAGACCCAGTTTCTGATGAATTCCTGGCTCAAAAGAATTACCTTGATAATTTCTGGGTCCTAAAAGCCTCAATTATTGGACAATATTGCATAGCTAGAGATGGAAAAGAATTTACTCATCCCGTAGAATGACTTAGTTGTCTGAGACAGAAACTGTATAATGGCACCACAAAAACAGTCACTTGGTAGAGTTCGAATCACACAGAGAGGAATCCATTTAGTAAATTCCCAAAGGTGCAAACCATGTGGACCCACTTGGAGTTCCACCTGGACTGGACAGTCCCCACTGGATTATACTGGACATGTAGGCATAGAGTTTATGCCAAATTACCTGACCAGTAGGCAGGTAGTTGTGTTATTGGCACTATTAAACCATCTTTCTTCCTACTGCCCATAAAAACAGGCGAACTCCTGGGCTTCCCTGTCTATGCTTCCCGTGAAAACAGAAGCATAGCTATAGGATATTGAAAAAATGATAAATGCCCCCCTGAGAGAATCAAACAATATTATAGGCCAGCTACTTAGGCACAAGACAGCTCGTGGGGATACTGGACCCATTTACATGATCAACCGAATCATACAGTTACAAGCTGTCTTAAAAATAATCATTAATAAAACCGGCAGAGCCTTGACTATTCTGGCCCGGCAGGAAACTCAGATGAGAAAAGCTATCTATCAAAATAGATTAGCTCTCGACTACTTGCTAGCAGCTGAAGGAGAGGGCTGTAGGAAATTTAACCTTACTAATTGCTGCCTACACATAGATAATCAAGGGCAAGTGGTTGAAGACATAGTTCGAGATATGACAAAACTGGCACATGTGCCCGTGCAAGTGTGACATGGATTTGATCCTGGGGCCATGTTTAGAAAATGTTTCCCAGTGCTAGGAGGATTTAAAACTCTTATAATAAGAGTTATAATAGTAATAGGAACTTACTTACTCTTCCCTTGTTTGCTACCTGTACTTCTTCAAATGATAAAAAGCTTCATTGCTACCTTAGTTCACCAAAATGCTTCAGTACAAGCGTACTATTTGAATCACTACCGATCTGTCTTGCAAGAAGACATGGGTAGTAAAAACGAAAGTGAGAACTCCCACTATTGAGTGAGAGTCTCAAAGAGGGGGGAATAAGAGAGGAGACCACTCCTCATACTGTCCTATGCCCAATTTCTGCCTCCAAAGAAAGAAAAAGTAAAAACTAAAAGACAGAAATGAAATCCACAAGCAGACAGCCCGGCGCCACACCCTGGGACTGGTAGTTAAAGATTGACCCCTGACCTAATCGATTATGTTATCTATAGATTACAGACATTGTATAGAAATGCACTGTGAAAACCCCTGTCTTGTTTTGTTCCGATCTAATTACTGGTGCATGCAGCCCCCAGTCACGTACCCCCTGCTTGCTCAATTGATCACGACCCTCTCACGTTCACCCCCTTAGAGTTGTGAGCCCTTAAAAGGGACAGGAATTGCTCACTTGGGGAGCTCAGCTCTTGAGACAGGAGTCTTGCTGATGCACCCGGCCAAATAAACCCCTTCCTTCTTTAACTTGGTGTCTGAGGAGTTTTGTCTGCGGCTCATCCTGCTACAGTACAACCCTAAGAGTGAACCCTAATGTAACATAGGGACTCTGGGTAATAATGATGTGCCAGTGTAGGCTCATCAACTGTAACAAATGTACCACTCTGGTGGGTGATGTTGGTAATGAGGGAGGCTGTGTATGTGTGGGGGAAGGGAGTATATGGGAAATCTCTGGAACTTCTGCTCAATTTTGCTAGGCAACTAAAGCTGCTCTAAAAAATAAAGTTTATTTTGAAAAAAGCACTTATTCATTAGGAGTTGCTGTTTTGGCTGAACTTAGAACTCTGAGACTATAATGTTCACAGGCCTGAACTAGTCTGCTGGAGTTCATGTGGAGGAGAAACAAAGCACCCTAGCCAACTGCCTGCAAACTTCCAGAGATGTCTGTGAGTTAACTTCAATTGGTGGATTACCCGAAATAAAGTGTGTGAGAAAGGCAGGTTAAATGCTCAACTTATTTATTTACCAGTGCTCAGAAAAATGAATTATTACCCTAGTATGGGGTATGTGTATTGGGTTAACTTAGCTAAGCTGGAACTATGTTTTCCAGAATTTCCTTCCCTGCAGAGTTCCAGGTTATTGTCCATCATGGTAGATATTTCGCACAAGACTTGGAAGGCAGAAGTGAAGCAGCAGCCATATATAATTGTGTATGCTCAGAAGGTCAAGGCCAGGCACTGTGCAGCTTATGCACATTGTTGATATCTGCTGGCTAATTGTCCATGTGGGATAGAAGTCAGGCCTGCAGGTACTTCAGCTTCTCTGGCTTCATGGTTAGACTGTGTTTAATTCCACAATGAAGGGTGCATGTCATCAACATCATTGGTGTTGATGGAGGCTTAGAGTTGGTGAGAGATTGATGTAGGCTTCTGCTCCTTTTCACAGGTTCCAATTTGTCTTTGCTCCCCCAACTTCAGGTCCATCTTACATTCCTGCCTGTCTTTGTCTTCAGGCGCCAGCAGCCGACTTAGAAGCAACAGCTTCACACAGATGATATAACCAGCTCCCACAGTTGAGTAAAGTCGAAACCCTATGATAAATCTTTTATTTTAAATATCTCCTGGTGGTTATGCCTCTCTGATGACTCTAGAAGATACACCTAGCAACTTCCAAAGTAATCAGCGATTTACTTTAAAAAAATAATAACTTATTTACTTATAAATGAGACTTCCGATTTCAGCATTAACATGCAAAGGACTTGGAAGTCAATGTTGTATACTTAAAACAAGAAAAAAGCTAAACTGAAAAATCAGTGGCTTTTCTTAGATCTATCAGAGAATCGAGGTCACAGGGCAAACCACCACCCTGGAGAGACAGGTACATAGAGAGGAACAAGCAGAATTGGCTTACCTGAGCAGAAGCTCCTGGAGCAATGGTAGATACACTTACACGGCAGTTTTGATGAATTGCTGGAGACTGAATGTGTATTAGTTTGAGAGTGAGACACTCCTGGGGGCCCAGGCCTAGGGGAGTCTCCACACTTTCATGGTTTTACTTTCAGTAACCTCACCAGGTTCTCAAGGTGAAGATCTAAGAGAAATCCCCTTCTGTCCAGTGTTCTTCACAACTAAGGCCTGCTCTTTAGGGGAGAGCCTTATATACCTCAGGGCAACTCTGGCCTCCTCTAGCCTTCCTGTCTCACCTAAGGGGAGAAAAAACAAAAAGCTAAGGAGCACTTCTGGCAGTCACAGGCCAGTGACTTATGCCCAATAGAAGAGATTTGCATGAGGTTACAGATTGCTTCCTCTCCTCTCACTTTACATCAACAGGACTCTAGTAATGGTGGATTGTAACTGCCAGAGCTATAAGACACAGACTGTATTTAAGAAGGAGTTCTTAGGGAAACCCAAAGATAACAGGAGAGGGGGAAAAATCCAACAAAGACACTACAGGGAATGGAAGCTTAAGGCGCCTACAGGTAGAGCAAACAGTAAACTTAGTTCAGCTCCTAGCTAAATTAACATAACATAACTCCTCACTCCAAAGGCCTATTTCCCTCCCTTCCTATGACTTGATACATCACATTGGCTTTCAAAAAAAAAAATAATAATAATAATAACAAAGCATACTAAAAGGCAAGAAAAAAAAGCAATTTGAAAAGACAAAGCAATCATCAGAACCAGATTCAGATATGTACTCACAGATGAGTTTCAACCCAATGCAGTCATTATTGTTTCTAATGTCCACATTTTTCCATTTTTGGCCAATGGAAGTCCTTTCAGGTTGGTTTCTCTGTTCTTTTGGCAGAGTCCTCACGGTAGCTTCCCTGCTACTCAGATTCACTTTGTATATTTCTTGTCCATGTATACAGCTAGCTTTTTCTCTACAGAGCCCTCATTCCTCTTAGGAGGCAATGGTAATTAGAGTTCACAATCTGAGGGTTCAGGGTGTTTGTTGCCACTGAGTTGATTGTTACTTGTAGGCCTTTTCAGTTAGTATAAGAACAGAGGCTGCTTTTTATAATTATTTATTTTTACAGTTTTTTTAAAGGGAGAATACATCATGAGTCTCTACTGATAATTCCAGTTTAAATTTAGCATTCCATGCATTTTAAATTCTTTGAATTTATATTTGTACTTCTTTTCTCTTCTGCAAAAATCTTGACTACTAACTATATTAGCACAGTTACTTATTTGCTTTATCTCACTATGCATAATAATAATTAATAATTTCAAACTAACAAATCAATATTATTATTAAATAGGCTTACTAAATACAATTTAAGATATTTTTGAAGTTTTAAAAATCCTTATGACAAACTACTGTGTTTTAAAATCACTTGAACTAATTCTCTGTGGTTAAGCCCCAACCTTGATATGCAGTAGTCTCAGTCTGTTTTCTGTAGCTTATAACAGAATATCTAAACTGGGTAATTTATAAAGTAAAGGAATTTATTTCTTACAGCTCTGGAGGCCAAGAAGTCTAAGGTCAAGGAGAAGCATCTGCTGAGGTTCTTCTTGCTGGCAGGGACTCTCTGCAGAGTCACAAGGCAGCATAGGGTGTTACATGGCAATGGGCTGAGTGTGCCATCTCAGGTCTTTCTCTTATAAAGCCACCAGTTCCACTTCCACAATAACCCATTAATTCATTAACCTACTAATCCATTAATCCATGAACTGATTAATTCCATTGATGAAAACAGAATCTTCAAGACCCAATCACTTCTTAAGGGCCCCACTGCTCAATACTGCCACACTGGAGATTAAATTTCAACATGAGTTTTGGAGGACACAAATATTCAAACCATAGCAGTAAAGTTTATAGGATTCATTGGGTCTTTTATTTTTGATGTTACTTTTAATTTGAACATTTAATTTTGTTTTATAATTATGTAGGATGGCTCCAAAGTCAAAACTACAACAAGGTATTTTCAGAGAAGATTAATTTCCAATACTGTCTCCTCTGTCCTGTTATTGGAAACCATTTTCATTAGTTTTTGTTTTATCCTTTCTTTGTTAAAAATATAAGCAAATTTATTCATTTATTTCTTCTTGTTTGTACTTAAATTCTCCCTTTCTTAAATAAAAGGCACCATGCTATATACTGTTCTGTATTTTGCTTTTTTTCCCTTGTCGACCCTCATTCCATAGTTGTGTATCTATAACTGGATTCTGGGTGAACTGCACTTACCAGGACGCAAATAGGAAGCAGCTATATTGGTTTTCCCCACTTCCCCTCCAAACCAGCTCTTCTTTTATTCTTTGTTGCCCCTGGGTGAAATCTCCAGCTGTTCTTAGGTTATCCCAATCACCAACAGGTAACAAGTGAATAGCATCTTTCCCCAAACATTAGAATGTTCAGTCCGTTGTGATATTAAAACTCCAACTTTATTTAGAGCTTTCCCTCTCCCTCAGCTCAGACCGACAGCAGATTGAGTACCCCGCCGTGGGACAAGTGTGTGGGTGGGAGGCGTCATCAACTGCTCTCTTTTCCTTCCCCTGCCCGCCCTCCCAGCTGCTGGTTTATTCTTCAGAGTGGGAAGACACAGGATAGTTCTTGCTTAGCTGCTCTAGTTGTCACCGGGTGCTGGTGTTCTCTGGGTGTGGCCGTTCCAAATGCTGATTGTCTCACTGTAGAGGTAGCTTTCTGGGGTCTTTGGAGACCATCTTATCACTAAGGATCACTTACCTATAGTTCCTTAGGCACAGATATTATCCCACTTGTTATTCCCATATAAGTCATCACTTAGCCCTTGGTATCTGGGGAGACACCTGGTCCCTTCACACTGTCAAGGTGACCCAGCCTCGTTTCCTTCTTCAGCCTCCACATATAAGCTAGGAACTTAGGGATCCTTTGCCCATCCAGATTCTGGAAGCAGTAGCTGTTCCCAGGGTAGCTGCTTCTCTTCACTCCGCCAAACTAGGGCGGCGCAGTGCAGACTCTCTTAGACTTTTCAAATGGGAATTGGACACATCCAATTCACACATCTACATCCTTCAAATGCTAAGGAACGTGTGTCAAGAACTCTCTATGTGGTTTTCCTGAAACTCCTTAACTTGGCTGGAGGTGCCAGAATGCCCAGCACGCTGCCAAATCTCTCCAAAAATTCTTCTTCACTGGACTCTTCCACATCTTCAAACATTTTTTTTGTCTTTGTTTTTATGGCATGGAGGTGGGTGATGGACCAGTGTTGGCAGACCCAGTTTTGGCATTACAACCACACATGTCCTGTAGAGGTTGTCTAGCATCCCACTTTAGAACTGGGGAATATGGGCTTCTGTCACTTCATTCTGGGCCTTTGGGGCTGCTGCCAAAATTCTGAGGCTTAAGAAAAGCTGTCATTTCATTCTAATTTTTAATTTTTATTTTTCGCGATGAAGCCTCGCTTTGTTGCCCAGGCTGGAGTGCAGTAGCGTGATCTCGGCTCACTGCAACCTCTGCCTTCTGGGTTCAAGCTATTTTCCTGCCTCAGCCTGCCAAGTAGCTGAGACTATAGGCGCGTGCCACCATGGCTGGCTAATTTTTGTATTTTCAGTAGAGATGGGGGTTTCACCATGTTGGCCAGGCTGGTCTTTAACTCCTGACCTCAAGTAATCTGCCCACCTAGGCCTTCCAAAGGGCTGGGATTTCATATTCTGTTGTCTTTCTAATGAGTTGTGTTCTGAATGTAGCATTTGAGTTATTTTCCCATATTGCAGGTGGGAAAGATAAAGTGGCTCATTCCACAGCCCATAGTAATTGTTAAAACAGAGATTCTTAGCTCTGGTGTGTTTATCAGCAACCAAGACCCAGAACTGTGGGCTGCTCTGTTGCAAAAACTGTTTCTAAGCATTTACTGTGGCCCAACATTTTCCTATTGGAAAGATTCCAGTTCTTCTCTTCCTGCTGACTCCTGGGGCTGACAGGCAGCCTTCCCCTGCTGCAGGCAGCATCCCATGCTCCCAACTGGACACTCAACTTCTTCAAGCACAATGTGTAGTTAAGGGCATGTGTTTAGAGACAAACCCCCTGGCTCTGCCTCTTTCTAGCTATTAGAATTTCTGGGCAAGTCACTTAATTGTGTGCTTTGAACCTTGTCATAAAATGGGTATATTAACACCATCCATTTTGCAGAATATGGTAAGGATTGGAGAGAGGTGTGTGTGTGATGCTTCATCTGGGGCCTAGTGCATAATAAATGCTCAGTAAATGGTAACATATCAGTCCAGCTAGCTAGGCCATGCTGCTGCAACAAACACAAAAATGCTCAACCTGAGGGATTTGACACACAAGGCTATTTTTCATGCCGTGCTGTCTGATGTGAGCTGGGTGGGCCTTTCTTCTTTGGGCTCTATCATCTAGAACACATGACCTCCATGGTCACTGTATAAGGAAAAGAGAGAGCAGGGATCATAGGGGATGTTTTTAAAGACAAAGTCTGGAAGTGGCTTATGCCTCTGCCATCCTTTTTCTATTGGACAGAACTCAGTCACATGGCCCTGATCTTATTTTAAGGCAAATATGGTTTTCCTTTGTGCCCAGGAATAAGAAATGGTGTGGTGAACACATAGCATTGCGCACTTGCTATTCAGCAGGGAGACCCTTTTGGCCATTGGTTGTGGCAGACAGAAATGGTTCTGGAAACACAAGATGATTGATTGACTTGGCTTTGGAGGGAGGGAGAGGCCACTTTCTCCCACCCTGACTCATGGTGGCACTCAGACCACCTGGAAGGCAGAAGTCTGGGCAGGTGGCAGCATTTTGGGGAACGGTCAGGCTCAGAAGGGCAGAGGTTCCCTGGGGGGCACATGGCACCTACCACCTGGCTTGAGGCCTCATTTGACCCCCAGAGCTGGCTTCACTTCTGTGGCTTCCCAGGCAGGGCCAAGGTGGGACCTTGTGCTGTTGGAGATTCACATACTTGTTTCTGCAGTCAGCCTTGGTGTCATAGGCATCGTGCAGGCATGGGACTTTGCACTACTGAGGATTGCACACTTGTTTCTGTGATCAGTGCCTTGTCACAGGCCTCCATCCTCCCTGAGGTTCCTCCATCCTAAGCCTCAGAGGCAGATCCTGTGTAGCTTAGGTCACTGGCTGGAGTCCTGCTGTCCCTACAGTGCCTACAAGCTCCAAAACTTCCATGGCTTCCTATGGCCTACCGTGCAAGTCACAGACTGAGAATGTAAGGGCTGGGGTGATCTTGGAAATCCCTGAGTCCAGGGATGTCTTTGGGTAGCTAAGGAAAGAAGTGCCCAGAGTCCTGGCTTTATTATGTATTTATGTTTCATATTCTGAAGAATGTTTTAGTCCATTCAGCTGCTATAATACAACACAATAAATTGGGTAGTATATAAACAACAGAAATTTATTTCTCACAGTTCTAGAGGCTGGGAAATCCAAGAGGAAAGCACCAGCAGGTTGGGTGTCTAGTGAGAGCCCTCTTCCTGTCTTATACAGGACACCTTCCGGCTGCATCCTCACATGGTGGAAGGGGTAAATGAGCTCCCTTGTGTCTCTCTTATAAAGGCACTTATCCCATTCATAAAAGTTTCACCCTAATGACCTAATCACCTCCCAAAGTCTCTAGCTCCAAATACCATCGTCTTGGGGATTAGGTTTCAATGTACACATTTTCAGGGACACAAACATTGAAACCACAGCACCCAAATAGTTATCCAAACCTCCTCTTCTAACACTCCCCAAGATGATCTCCATCTTGCCAGGTCAACCTCTGCCATGGAACGTGTTGTTTAGAGTCCCAGCCTCACACCTCTGCCAATGCTAGTTCTATCGCCTGCAAGGGCACCCTGCCCTTGACTTACTTGGGTTTTGCAAGACTTTCTCATCTCCAGAGCTCACTCTTCATCTTGAGCTCCTGCAGCCTAGATGGGCCTGTGCTGTGGTCCTCTCTGATCGTCTAAATTTTCACTTGACTCTGAATGTCCTTACGGGATTGTGTTTCTGTCCTTGCACCATCAGGGCTCCAGGAGGGGAAGGGTCACTAGTAATAACAATGGGTTGAAGGTAACAGCAAACCACATCAGGCTTCATGTGCTTGATACTATCGTCCTCATCAATTCCCATTGCAAACACAGAGGATGGGAATCATCACCCCCATGTTATAGATGAGGAAACAGGCTCAGAGGGATTGAGTTACTTGTACGAGGTGACCCAGTTGGTGAGCCGCAGAGCAAGCATCTGTATGGCAGTGTGACTGACCCTGAACTCACGCCCTTAATATTGGGCTGTCTGGTCGCATGGGTGGCTCCTCTTATGGTGGTGGCAGGTACTAGTGACTGTCTACTGTCCCAGACAGCCCCATCTGAATAGCATGCATGGGGAAACTGAGGCCCACTGAAGCTCACACTGCCTAAGCACCGAGCTGGGAGATAGAGGTAGCTCTGTCCTATCCCACGGACTTGCCTCACACTGGGGTGGGGGCTTTGCTACCTTTCCTGGTCATTTTATTTCCTGCTCCAGCAGAAGGTGACCTGGGAGAGGCTGGGCTGGAGACACTATTGGTTCCTGTATGGCTTATGAACTGTCGACCCCCTTCTCCTGCCTTTCCCCTGCAGACCATAGGTCCCAGCACCATTGAAATTTCAGTCCCAAACCTCAGCCAGGCCCTGAACATATGTTCCACCCTGAAAGGAACAATAAAGCAAGCCTCCAGGCTTAATTAAGACCCCACAAAAAGCCCTTCTGGGCTGGCCTTATTCTCTGCTTTTGGTTGCTTTTTCACCAACACCACCCCCACTCTTCTGTTTCTGCCACTTCCTCTGTGGAAAGGATGAAAGGCGTTCGAGACACCTGGGCTCTTCCACACTCCCTGGTCCTCTTTTCTTCCAGTCTGCCCTCCCTCCACTCTTCTAAGCCCTGAAGTAGGAGAGGAGGCTGCCTGGGTTCTGGTGCCAGGCTGCCCTATACCCTCAGGCCCAGCTGCAGAAACAGGCAGGCAGTGAGAGCCTGCCTGGCTTCCAGTGCTTGCAGGGCTGCCCTCCCTGGGCTGGGACTCTCTGGCTAAGTTGTGGGGTCAGCCTGGCCCAGGTCTGCAATCTGATCTGGATTTTGGAGGAAGATTCTGCAACAGGTGGCTGCACTGACTTTAAGGTGGAGCCCCAGTTCTGAGGGCTCTGTAGCTGCACCCTTGGGTCCAGGTCTATTGGCCTGTGAAGGGTTGTCAAAAGGCCAAGCATGGCACAGGGATGCAAGGAATTTTTATGTTGAATAAATATATGAAGTTTTACTTATTTAACAAAGCTCATGTACTGTGTACTGGATGCCTAAGATCTATTAATCCTCACATTAGGTACTGTCATCCCTGTTTTGCACATGAGACCATCAAGGGACAGAGAGATTAGGCAAACTGTACAAGATCACACAGCAAGTAGAGGATTTGAATACAAGTGAACTGGCCTCAGAGGCCATACACTTAATACCTGCCTAGGCTGCTTCTAATGGAAGAACAGACCCATCTGACCACCACCAGATAAACTGACTCCTTCCTCAATTCTGTTCCTCTGAATTCCTTGTGCAATTCAACAAATTATTATAAAGTGAAAGTCTGTGAAACCACTAGCCAGGTCAAGAAATTGAGCACCGCCAGCACCTCATAGTCTCCCTGCCCATCTGGGCACAGCTTCTCCTGTCTGCTAGAGTTAACCATTACGTTTTCAGTAATAATTTCATTGCTTTTCTTTGTACTTTTACCACCCCAGTGTGCATCCTTAGACAATATAATTTAATTTTACTTTCTTTTGATCTTTATATAAATGAAACCATGCAATAAAATTTATTTTGCTTTTCGCTTCTTTTGTTGAATATAATATTTTTCTATTCAACTACGGTATTGCATATAGTTGGTGTTCATAGCCTTTATTACTGTATAGTATTATATTGTATACTACAACTTATCGATTTTACTCTGATAGACATTTGAATTGTTTTCTAGCTTCTATTATGAAAAATGCTTGTATACATGACATGGTGCACATGAGCATTCACTTTTGTGTCCTGGGTCATGAAGGATGCAAATATTCCCCCTTCCTAGGCAATTCCAAATGATTTTTCAAAGTGGTTGTACCAACTTACACATCCACTGGCAGCGTATGGAAACTCTCATTGCTATACCTCAGCACCAATACTTGGTGTTGTCAGACTTGGTAATTAGAGTCTATCTATCTGATGAGTGTGTGAAAGTATCTCATGAAGGTTTTAATTTGTATTTCTCTGATTGTTAATGATGCTGGGCACTTTTTCAAAACTTTATTGGCCATTTGGGTTTCTTCTTTTGTAATGTGTCTGATCAAATCTTTTGCCCACTATTTTACTGATTGTCTATTTTCTTATTTATTTTAGAGGCTCTCTGTATATTCTGGATATGAATCATTTGTGTCTATATGCATTGCAAAAAACCTTTTCTTGGATACGGAGCTTGCCTTTTTACTTAAAAAAGTCTTGATCAATGAGTTCTTAATGTAAATTTAATGTAATACAATTTATCAATCATTTTCTTTATAGTTGGCATTTCTTACAATGTGTTCAGAAAATGTCTCCTATTCTGAGGTCTAGAATATCTATATATTTATACATATGATTTATATTCTAAATTCTTTATTGTTTTGCCTTCTGTATTTAGGCCAATGATCCAAGAATTTATTTTTGGTATATGTACAAATATACTAGGTAGGGGTCCAATTTCATTTTATTTTCTTATAGGAATACACAATTATCACAGCACCATTTATTTAAAAGATTCCTTTTTCTATGCTCTGAACTTCTACTTTGCCATAAATCTCAGTTTATGAGTTTGTTTCTAGACTCTACTGATTGGTCATTTTGTTATTCCTGTACCTAGGTCACCATGTCTTATTCTCTTAATTTCTATAACCTTAAAATTGAATGTATGCTTCCAGGAAGATGGAGAAAATATACTTTTTTATATTCCTCCTCAGTACAACTAAAAACCCTGAACATTAGGTGTAAAACAAACATAAGAAGACTTTGAAAGATGGAGAGAAGAAGGCAGGCAGTTTGAGGGCCTTGGAATCTGAAGAATGACACAACATGGGGTGAATTCCGTGAGTTTCCCTTCTGGCTCATATGTTCCAGATTAGCAGCTGAAGAAGCTAGCAACCTGGAAGCAGCCAAGAGTGTAGACAACAAAAGTCCCCTAAAAGCCAGCTCTTTCTAGCCAAAGTACTAAGAAAATACCTAGCAAGACTGAAAGTTTTCAGCCAATAGCTGCTTTACTCTAGCCAAACACCGCAGGAAAAACTCAAACCTGCAAAGACCAAGTGGCAAGCCTAGACTTACCCCCTTTTAAGGCCATAATAAGCCATCCAGCACCCCTGCTGGAATGGTATCAGAGGCTGAATAGGAAGTCAGTACCTTTGTCTTCCTTATCTGGTAGTGCACCTCTCCCCCACCATGATGTCAGTGGAGACAATTTGGGGAATAGGAACCCCCATACCACTTAGCAGTAATGAGGAGCACTCCCTCCCCATAACTTGGGTGCCAATGAGGCTGAGTGGGAAACCTGGGCTTCTACCTCCACAGATCATGAATGATGCAGTGTCTCTCCTTCCCTTGATGGAGCACTGACAGAAAAAGCTAGCTAAAACAGAAAGTTTAATAAGAGTCAGAGTCTCATAATATAATGCAAAAATGTCCAGATTTCATTAGAAAATCACTTGTCAAAACTAAGAACTAGGAAGACATCAAATTGAATGAAAAATACATTAATAGATGGCAACACTGAAAGACAAAGGTGTTAAAATTATCTGACAAAGATTTTAAAGCAACCAAAATATAAATGTTTTATTGGGCAATTATGAACACGCTTGAAGTAGGGACAAAATAGAAAGCCTCAACAATAGAGCAGAAGATATAAAAAAGAACTAATGGAAAGGAGAAATGGAAAAGTATAATAATTCAAATAAAAGGCTGAGCAGATGATCTCAACAGCAGAATGGAATCAGTGGGCTGGAAGATATTTAATAGAACAATACAAATTGCCCAATCTGAACAAATAGAAAATAGACTAAAACCAACCAACCAACCAAACAAACAGAAGCGAAAACCCAGAGCCTCAGGGACCTGTAGGACTACAACAAAAGATTTAACATTTGTGTCACTGAAGACTCAGAAGGAGAGGAGGAGAGTGAGGCTAAAAAAGTAGTCGAAGAAAGAATGGCTGAAAACTTTCCAAATTTGGCAACAGATATAAATCTACTGATTCAAGAACAGAGTGAGTCCCAAATAGGAAAACTCCAAGGAAATCCATCTGAAACACATCATAATTAAACTTCTGAAAAATCAAAGACAAATAAAATATCTTGAAAGCAGCCAGGGGAAAAAATGACACCTCATCCTTAGGGGAAGACAATTCAAATAACAGCAGATTTTTCATTAGACACCATGGAGGCTAGAGGGAAATGGTACAATATTTTTCAGGTGTTGAAAGAAAGAACTGTCAACACTAGTGAAAATATCTAGTCAACACTAGAACTCTCACTCTAGTGAAAATATTCTTCATGAATGCAAAGTATATCAAGACAGTCTCAGATGAAAGAAAATGAAAGTAATTTGTTACCAGACCTACCCTAAAACAAAAAGGCTAGAGGAAGTTCTCCAAATAGAAAGGAAACAATACGAGAAAGAACCTTAGAATAGTAGAAAGAAAAAAATAACATGGTAAGCAAAAATATGAGGAAGTACAATAAGCTTTCCTTTTCCTCTTGAATTTTAAAAATTATATTTGTCAGTTAAAGCAAAAACTATGACACTGATGTGGCTCAAAACACATGTAGAGAGAATCTTTCAGTCAATTACAGTATAGCGGGGAGAGTAAAGGAACATAAAGGGAAGGAGGTTCTTACATTTCACCCAAATGAATAAAATCTTGACCCCAGTGGACTGTGATAAGTTGTGCATATATTATACCCAGAGCAACTACTAAATAAGCTATACAAAGAGATATACTTAATAAAATACTATTGATAAATCAAAATGGAATTTTAAAAAGTGTTCAAGTAACCCACAGGAGCACAGGAATGAAAAACAAAACAAAACAAAAACAAAAACAGAGAAATGACAAACAGAACAAACAGAAACAAAAAATAAATTGGCAACTTAAGTCCTAATATATCACTAATTACATTAAATGTAATGGTCTAAATAATCCAAATAAAAAGCAATCTGGCAGAGTGGATTAAAAACATGATCCACCTATATTCTGTATATAAGAAATTCTCTTCAAATATAACAATTTAGGCAAGTTGAAAGTAAAATGATGGAAAAAGGTATATTATGCAAACATGAATTAAAGAAAAGCAGGAGTTCAGAGCAAGAAAAATTACCAGAGATGGAGAGAGACATTATGTATGATGAAACAATCAATCTACCAAGAAGACATATCAAAACTAAATGTGTATGTACCAAACAGCAGAGCTGCAAAACATGTGAAGCAAAAACTGACAGGAGAAATAGACAAATGTATAATTATTGTTAGATATATCAATATGTCTCTTTCAACAACTGACAGAGCAATTAGTCAGAAAATCATAAAAAATATACAACACCATCAAACAATAGCACGTAAACAAGATTTATGGGCTGGACACAGCAAGTCACACTTATGATCCCAGCACTTTGGGAGGCTGAGGCAAGAGGATTGCTTCAGCCCAGGAGTTCAAGACCAGCCTGTGCAACATAACAAGAACCCATCTATATAAAAATTTTTAAAAATTAGCTGGGCATGGTGGCACGTACCTGTAGTCCCAGCTAACTGGGAAGCTAAGGCAGGAGGTCAAGGCTGCAGAGAGCTGTGATTGTGCCACTGCACTCCAGCCTTGATGACAGAGTCAGAACCTAAAAAAAAAAAAGAAAAGAAAAGAAAAGAAAAAGAAAGATTTATGGAACATTCCATCCAAAACCAGCAGAATGGATATCCTTTTCAACCTTCTATGAAACATTCATCAAGATAGACCATATCCTGGGCCCTAAAACAAACCTCAACAAACTTAAAATAATTGAACTCATACAAAGTGTGTTCTCTGACCACAATGGAATTAAACTAGAATCAACAATGGAGAGATAACAGGAAATCTCCAACACTTGTAGACTAAACGACATCCTTTAACATAATCCATGGATCAAAGGGGAAGTAGCAAAGAAATTTAAAAATACATTTAGCTAAATGAAAACGAAAATACATGTCAAAATGTGTGAGGCACAGCTAAGAGTGCTAACAGGGAAATTTATAGCACTAAATGTTTACATTGAAAAATCTCAAATCAATAATCTAAACTCCCAACTCAAGAACTTAGAAGAGCAAAATAAGCCCAAAGCAAGCAGAAGGAAAGAAACAATAAAGGTAAGAGCAGCAATCAATGAAATTGAAAACAGGAAAATAAAAACAGAAGAATCAGTGAAGCAGCGCTAGTTCTTTGAAAAGATCAGTCAATAAGATTGACAAACCTCTAGCAAAAGTGAAAGACACAAGATAGAAGACACAAGTACCAATATCTGGAATGACATAGGGCTATCACTGCAGACTCTGCAGCCTTCCTGCCCTGTAGCCATGTGACTCGTTCTTCACAATGGAATGTGAGGGAAGTAATATGTGCTACATCTATCATACTTTCTTTAAAAGAAATCACTAGCCCTCCATTTCTTCTTTCTCACCTTTCCATGAGCTGCATATAGCGAAGAAGTTGGTGAGGCAGTTTTGACCATGCAAATAAGGATGGCATCCTAGGGTGTAGGGGAGCAATAAGCTATGAAGAGTGGGTGTCCTTGGATAGCCTTGTGAAGCAGAGCTGCCCATCTACTTGACTGAGTCACTGTATATTTAATTCTTTTTGTTCTAGCAGCATAGCCTGTACTCAAGCTAATATATTATACCTAGGTGGGTTTATGTATTAGGGGACTTACATACTTACATATAACCAAGATATTGTGGGGCCACTCCAGTCTTCTGACCATGCAAGGTGTTTTCTGAGGCCTCTATCAATCCTCTGGTCCCCCATCATCTGTCCATGGATGAAGGCCATCACTGCACCACCCTTCATACCTGTCTACCTGACCCTTTCAAGTCTAGCAATTTTCCCACTATTCCCTTGTCAGTGCTGGAGCACAAGAATCCTTTCACCACATCTCAGCCACAATGGACCCAAGGATTTCCACAAGGCCATATAAGGCCCTACCTATCATACTCACTATCTGACCATTCCCTTTCCCAAGCCTCATGCCCACCTTTGAGATCTAGCATGCAACACCTATGCTCCTATCATTTCTTCATCTCCCAGGGTTTCTCTGAAGAGGCCCCTGACATACTGTCTTCACAGGCCTATGGAGGCACCAACAGTGGGCACTGGCAGGCTAGTGCTGCTTTTCTCCCACACCATTATCTGAGTAATAAACACAGGCATAGTGTCTGCCAGAGTCGGGGAAAGAGACAAGGGGAAATAGCAGGAGAAAGAGATAGATAAATATATTTAATATGACATCACCATTATCAACATGCCATTCTTTTTTCAAGGCAAAAAGAGTTGTTTTCACCTGCAGAGTCAGAGAAGGGGCCAGAGCACCTGACTTAAAAATTATGAAATTCTGCTATGACCACATGTTGGGGTTAAGGCATGACCCAAAGCCCAATCTTGTGCTGATGGCATGGGGGAGGCGGGGGCACAATTGTAAAGAGGCTGCAGAGCTGAGATGAACTCAGGGCAGTCTGTTTGGTGGATGCACAAGCCTGGAATGCAGAGCCCAGGGACCTGCTTTCATTTGAACCCTGGCTCTGTTAGTGACCTTGGGATGGTCATCTACATTGTCTCTGAGCCTCAATTTCGCCTCGGTAAAAGGGGAACAATAATACCCACTCTTTCTATTTCATAATCCAAAAAAGAATGAAGTGGTCTCTGGGAAAACACTTCAGAAGTAAGGACTCTGCACACATTGGGTTTATTATTATTATTATTACATGAAACTATCACATTTGTGGATGAAGGGATTTAGATGTGGTGGAGCTGGCCTTCCAGCAGATATTCAGGTCCAAGCAAAGCAGGCCTTTGGGTGATCTACTCTGGGGAAAGCAAAGAGACCAGGTGGGCAGAGCTGAGGGAGGGAGGTGCTGAGAGTGTGCTGGGGCTAGAGATGGAGGGTTGTCAAAGCCTTGCCAATGAGTTGGGGGCTTGTTGGAGCAGACAGTAGGGACCATTGCAGGTTCTTGAGCAGGGGAGACATCTGAAGAAGGTGGAGAGATAGCAAAAGTGGCAGGTTACCTCCTTAGGCTGTTTTAGTTGGTAATAATAGGCTGTTTCTAAGTTCAAACACTATCACTCCCCATCCCAAAGCTGTTCTTGACTTCTCTGGAGGCACTTGCTTCTTCCTCTGGACTCTTATGGTTCTCTCCAGCTAGAGTGTATCTCTTTGGCAGCAGTTATACCAGCTCAAATCTTCCTGAAAACATCCATGATTTTCTGCCTGTATTCTCTGGTTGCTCAGCCCACAGAGGTTACCTCCTTCTTGGGGCTCCTGAGTTCTGTGACCTACTTATGGGGCTCTGTTCATGGAAGGCAGTGTCTCTTGGCCCTAGCTGCTCATTAGAAGACTGGGTTTTAAAAATGTCTCCACGCCCAGATTGTAACCCAGATCAACGACATTGTGATCTCTGGGGTGGGACCTAGGTATTGGGATGGTTTCTAAACATCTCAGGTAATTCCAATGTGCACATTGTGACTTGGGATCACAAGCCACCTGTGATAATCGGGCATCCTGCTTTATGATTACTGCTTTCATTCATGCACTTGGCATACCTGGAACACATTGGGATGCAGGGAGAAAGCACTAGGATTATAAATATAAACCAAAATCCTATGCTTTTAAAATGTGCATGCTTTACAATTGACTTAATAGTAGAAGAGGTAATGATCATAACAGTCAGCAGCCCTTGAGCACTTACTGCGGCCAGGCTCTCATCCAAGCACTTGACACGAAAGTGCCAGAAAGCAGTCACACCAACATTTAAACACAGGATGACTCCAGCAGCCACCTTTTATCCATCATGCCAATCTGTTCTCAAAGTACGCATGTGTAATTTAGAAACAAACAAAAATCATAACATATAAAAAAGATACAGACACCAGGGTGACCCGTAAAACATTTTTTTGCTGACAAGGTTTCATGATCAAATAATCAGACTATGGTGGCCGACTATGAGTCCTCCAGACCAGGTCTAAATCTCTCTCTTATTTTTGTTCCTTCTGCCCAGCAGCTAGCAGAATCTGGGTTCTAATAAATGCTCAATAAATATCTGCCCACTCCCAGAAACATTTATTAAATGATAATCACAGCTAACGTTTATCAACATTACCAATGTGCCAGAGACATCATACTTAATCTTCACAGAGGTCCTGTAAGGCTATGATTACACCTGTTTTGCAACACTGAGCAGCTGAGTAACTTGCCAGAGTTCAGAACCTGAACCCAGACTGTGGGACTGCACAGTTCATTCTCCCTCACTGGTGAGCAGGTCCACAGGGAACAGCTTATGAAGGTGGTGGGGGAGGGGTGGATTTTAAAACATCAGGAAAGAGGCAGAGGTAGATCATTCACTCCCTGCAGGTGGCTCCTTCTGCCAAGAGTGACCTTACCTATCCTTACCTACCCTCCTGCCCCAGCTCAAACGCATCTTCTCCTGGAAGCCTACAGAGGGGTCTGCCCCGTTCCTGCCTCATCTTCCCCGCTGAACTGGGAACTCCTCGAGGGCAGGGTTGGGTCCTACTCAAGGGGCATCCACAGAGCTGGCTCAGCAAACGTACACTGGTCATCTGAGCCTGCGCCCGCCCTTCCTCCCAGGCCAGTGCGCCTCCACCCCTTGGGTTTTTCCTCTGTGAACTCTGCTTCCTTTTCTTACTTTTATCCCTCCTCCTTCTTCTCCTTCTTTTCCATGTGTCTTCTCCTCTCATCCTCTCTTCTCTCCATCCCCACCTCCCACTCCTTCCCACGCCCCACCTCCCCCACCCCCACCACCCCGCGCCGCCCCCAACCCTGGGCCGAGCAGGTGCAATTCCTCAGGCGGCCTACAGAGGGCGATGTGCGCCACCACTGGGCCGCGCCCCTCTGGCGCGCGCTTCCTGTGAGGTCAGGTGGGAGGAAACCGCCTGGAGCCGCTGGGAGTGGACGCCGCCGAGGCTGGGAGTCGCGCCTGCAGGTGAGTCGCCGCGCTGGGGAGGGAGCGCATCCCTCGCCGCAGCCCGGACCGGGACTTGGAGCTGGTGTCGGACTCCAGAGGCTGGGGCTGGCGGCCTGGGCAGCGTCCCTCCCGCCCCCGGCCTGGAATGTCAGGTGCGCCGCGGGCCGGGCCCGCGGGTGGCCCACCCGGCGGGCCGCGCGATGACAAAGCACAAAGGGACTGCGTGCGACCACCATCTGCTCGGCTTGCGCCAGGGTCAGCGGGCTTCAGGAGGGAGACGCGCCTGTCCCGGGCTCCGGGCTACGGGCGAGACAACAGGGGCTCCTGACCTTTTTTGGCATATATGTCACCAGTGCTATCTAGAACGTAGATGGACACTGAGGCTTATCTCCTGAGAACGAGTGGCGTTTACCCAGACTCAAGGGGAGGCGTGGAGGGGCCCGCAGTCCAGGCGTCCGCGGAGTGGAGCCTTTCGAGAGTCACCGCAGCAACCCCCCTCCCATATTTTGGGAAGGCTGGGCCCTGGGCCCATTAGCCAAGGTTGGACTGGTGTTTCCTGCGAAGTGAGGGACAGGTGAGGGGCGTGCCCTCTGCAGCAAAGGTATGCTTTTCTGAGCCAGCCCAGAGGTGCATAGTGGCTAGTGTGGTCTGCCGCTACCAGGCAGTGGTTGTAAAGTAACCCCGAAGTGACCCCCATCTCCCTGGGTGTTCCTGGGGAAGGCCCAGGTGGTGACATTGACTCCCTGGGGGAGCAACACACTCGACCCATTTTTTAGTGGAAAGGAAGTGGAACCCCACTGGGGATCCTGGTGCCCTGGACTCCCAGTTTAGTACCCCGAGAGGGCCCTAGAACCAGAGCTTCTGGCCTCCTGTTCTTTCTCTGCTGCCCATAGGTGTGATCCCGGGCAGGCCACTTAAGTCTCCCTGTGCCTCTGCCTGTGACAGAGTGGCCGCGCTAGTACCCTCCACGGGGGAGTGTTGTGAGGCTTGAGTGAGGTGAGCCTTGCAGGATGAGCTTTCCACGGGGCGTGGGCCACAGCAGGGGCTCAGTCCCAGTTGGGCTGTTGGCAGTGTAGTGATTGGCAATAAAATTTCCTTTGCCAAGGATCCTTTTGATAGTTTTCCTGGTGGACGCCATGTCTGAAATCTTTTTGCCTGGCAAACACCTTGCCTTTATTTCTCCCCTTTTTGTGAATCAGACACAGCATCTGCTCAGCGTGGGTCACCGCTGTGAGCATCACTGACCGCAAGCCTCCCTCAATTTCTGGTAAATTTTTTCCTTCAGGCTTTTTGAGGTCAGGGGAAGAGTCCTCCACGGATCTTCATGAGTCTGGTCCCAGATCACTAACAGTTAAAGGTTTTGTGGTGGGGAGAACTTCTGCGCCACTTGGCTTCCATTAGCCTACCCACCCTGACCACACAATGCAGGTGCAGCCCATCAGGGACCCAGAGCGCCTGGGAGGATGGTGCGGATCTTGGCCAATGGGGAAATCGTGCAGGATGACGACCCCCGAGTGAGGACCACTACCCAGCCACCAAGAGGTAGCACTCCTCGACAGGTAGGTACTCATTACCTGTGGAGTGGGACAGATGACCTCCTGTGTACTGGCTACTCCTAGCTTCCAGAAGTCTCTCTTGCTGGTCACTAACCTTTTCTAGCCTGAAACCCTTTTTGCAGAGCGCTGGGTAAGACTTGGGGAAGATGCAGTGGCTTATTGTCTACCTCCCCAGAACTCCTTTCTCCAGGCAGCCTCCCCAGACTTCACACCCAAGAGCTCTCTCTCCTTTAACTTGGTTAGCAAATCTCACTGGAGCTGGTGTCTTTCTTTTAAGAGTGAGTTGCATGACAGAGAAGCTGGAGAGGAAGTAGAGGAGATGAGCCCTGGGCACAGAATAATTATTTTAAAGGAGTGGCTGGGCGCGGTGGCTCACACCTGTAATCCTGGCAGTTTAGGAGGCTGAGGTGGGCGGATCACGAGGTCAGGAGTTTGAGACCAGCCTGACCAACATGGTGAAACCCCGTCTCTACTAAAAATACAAAATTAGCCAGGTGTGGTCATGCATGCCTGTAATCCCAACTACTCAGGAGGCTGAGGCAGGAGAATTGCTTCAACCTGGGAGGCAGAGGTTGCAGTGAGTCGAGATCGTGCCATTGTGCTCCAGCCTGGGCGACAGAGCAAGACTCCATCTCAAAAAAAAGAAAGGAGTGATGATAAATATTAAAAATGCCGGCCCTAGAGCCATGCCCTGTAGTCCAACCTGCCTCAACCATTTCCTCTCTCCTTTGTCCTGGGCCTGATGTAAGGAATATAGACTGGCATGTTTTGTGCTCTGAAAGCTTGCGACTTGGTTGTTGGGATTCTTATGAGTGGCATGGGGGATTGCTGAGAAAGGAGGGTGTGACCCTGGGTGGCTGTAGGAAGGGCAGGACGCACCCTAGAGAGGTTGCCTCCTGACTGGTGCCTCAACCCAAGGATTCATTCATCTCTCTCTGTCTTCATGTTCTAGAGCTTCCTCAACAGGGGCCATGGTGCTCCCCCAGGAGGTCCTGGCCCCCGCCAGCAGCAGGCAGGTGCCAGGCTGGGTGCTGCTCAGTCCCCCTTCAATGACCTCAACCGGCAGCTGGTGAACATGGGCTTTCCGCAGTGGCATCTCGGCAACCATGCTGTGGAGCCGGTGACCTCCATCCTGCTCCTCTTCCTGCTCATGATGCTTGGTGTTCGTGGCCTCCTCCTGGTGGGCCTTGTCTACCTGGTGTCCCACCTGAGTCAGCGGTGACCTCTGGGGGCTGATGCGGGTGGGCCGGTTGAGAGGGACTTGCTGGGCCTTGGTGTGAGAGCAGGCATATTGGGAGGGGATCTGGTGGTGCCTCGAAAGTGTGATCAGAGAGGGGACCACAGGTGTGTGTTTCCCCTTGTGGTAAGCATGAGGCAGAGGGAGACGTTAGTCCAGCATTTCCAAAGTGTGGGTAGATCCCTTGGCTCCCCTGACATATTTTGAGGTGGAATGGGGCCTGCATTAAGTAGCACAAAATCAGAGCAAGAACGTGATGCCCTTCCCAGTTGTCTAAATCCCTTTATGCCGAGAAGATCTCAGCTGGATGCCAACATGTTCCGATGCCTGCGGAAGACTTGCCGACGTCTCCTCTGCCTAGGGAGCAGGACTTAGGCTTAGGGCAGGTGGGGAAAATTCCAGACTTTTATAGCACCGTTTTTGTTTTAATGGTATATTTTTATTGGCTACCTATTGTTTAGGACAGGTGGTACTGGCATTCTATTTATTGTGACATTTTCAATAAATAGATTTAAGTAAAAATGAGTCCATATAAAGAAATGTATAAATAACTGTACACCTGCACGCAGATCCGGAAAGCATGGTAAAGAGGGATTGGGTTTGGGGAACAGGCAGCAGCGAGCATTTGACCTCAGAGGGTGGTTTCTAAGATTTTCTCAGTAGGATCGTAGAACTGATGTGTGGATAACTTCCAGCCTCACTCTGAGATGCCAGACATCATGGTCAGCTTTGTGGGGAGGGTTCCTCTGGCCAGAATGACTGGTGAGGCTGCAGGGTCGGGAGAGCCGGGGTGCAGGTCCGAGGTCTCCCTTGCTTAAGGAGACCTTCCTGACCAGAGGCTACTCAGCCTCTTTCACCCTCCAGAGGCTCCCATCACCCCTGGCTGCAGCGCATTCTCCTTAGAAAACAGTGCATGTGGAACGAGGATGCCCTGCTTCTCTGGAGAGGAGGCCTTGAGTTTTGACATGTGAGCCCTGGGTCTACGTGGAAGCCCTGCCTGGGGAGGCACTAGGTGGCTGAGGCTCCTGGCCACTGAGGGAGGAGGGTTATTTATAGGTTGGAGGGAGGCTGGTTGAGCCAAGGACTCCTGGCACCAGGTTTCTCATCCTTTTCTTGGGATCCGCTGAGTTTGGTTGTTTGCAGGGAGGAAGGCATGTTTTGGAGTTGCTAGGTCTGCGGGGGAGGATGGGAGCAAGAAGGAGCTTGAGGCTACCCCTCCATCTGAGAGCCTGCCATGCTGTCTGGAACAGAAGCTTCTTACCTGGGACCTGGACAAAGGGAGTTGGGGGCTCAGCCCTGCTGGTGTCTCAGCTGGTCCCCATGGCATCTCCTTCTGTCCTGATACTTTGGCCCACCCACTCGCCTGGCTCCAAGCCCCTACAACTCCAGCCTGCCAGCCACAGGGAAGTTCCTGGCCATACCCCACTCTCCTAACTCCCTTCTCCCTCAGCTTCTCTTAGGGGTGGGTTTTCCCTTTCATTTTCCCCTTGCAAAGCTGCAGGACTCTGAAAAAATAAATGATGAGTGGAAAACCCCAATATATAAAATACCTTGAGGGGATATGAATCTGAGTCCTCACATTCAGGGCTGAGAACAATACCTTTTTCTAGAACTCAGTTTCCTTTCCCAAAGTCCAAGCCCTTTGAGAATTAGGGTCTGTTAGGGAAGGTAGGGGTGAGCAGGACTTCCCTCTGCACCTGACTAGAAAGAGCGGGAGGAGAGGGGCCTCCCTGGCTTTAGGCAGGATGGTGGAGGTGGGCAGGGGCCACAGTGGGCAGAGATGGCTTCTCCTGAGGCTTGCTTGGTGCTTAGCCGGCCTAAGGGGCAGGGCTGGGGGCTGGAAGTCAGTTGGTGGGGACCAAGAGGCAGTGAAGTCTTGCCCTGTTTGTTGACTGAGCTCCAGGCCCCATAGAGCTGCTCTGGTTGGATTGGCCTCTTGGCCCTTCTCTGAGCCACCTGTCTTCTCTGCCTCACTTCCTAAGCCCAGTGTCTGAAAGGTACGCAGACAGAGGCAGCTTAGTGTGGGGAGGCGCCCCCTGGGGTCATGCCGCTTGTAGCTGGGAGTGGCCTGGGGCCCGCGTACTTCCAGCCTGCCTGAAAGCCCTCAACAGGTCTCTCCCCTGCACCGACTGACTGAGGCCTCACAGGGGGTGGCTGTGCCCTGCACAGGCAGAGGCTAGGTCCTCTGGGAGGCCAGGTCAGAGCTGAGGGGCCTGAGTGAGCCTCTGCCTCGGTCTACTCAGCATCCTAATCAGAAGTTCACTGAGGGGGTGGGCTCTTCCTTGTCTGCCCACCGCCAGCTCTGCCCGCTGTGTGACAGGACCCCCAGACTGAGCTGCCTGTCTTGTTCCAATCCTGCCCAAGAGGGCAGATTTCCAGGGAGGTTTCTGCTGATCCTTGAAGCCCTGCGTCTCCGTGGCAGGCTGGATTTCCAGCCCTGCTCCTGGGGAGAGCTGCTCCTACTCCCACCCATGTGACCCAGCAGCTCAGATCCACTGGGCCTCCACCGCCTCTGTGAGGCTGAAGAGCGGAGTGCCCCACTGTGGGGAGTTGCTTTGACTCCTTGGCTGGGGCCACCCGGTGAGTAGAGCTGCTGGGGTCTGACTCGTCTGTTCTGCTCAATCTCGGGACCAGCCAGCCTTCTGGTCCCCTCCACACATTCCAAGCCCTTGGCTCCCTAAGCTCCTCCCTCTCCACCCTCCAGCTAGTCCTGGAAGTGGGGACCATCATCTCCCTAAAGGAGACACCAAGCCTGAGATCAGGTGAAACAGTGGCTCTGGTTTTGCCAGTTCCCCCAAGCAACTGTCTCCCAGCTCCTGCCTCCCTCTGACTGGGGCCAGGATGGGGCCTTTTAGTATAGGTGGGGGCCGGGGATGTCGGGCTCCCTCTCTGGGGCCTTTCTAGCTCTATGGGTCTGAGGGGAAGCCCTGAGGCAGTGGCCAGGGCCTCTGTCCAGTTGGATGCCTGAACTTGAGGACGGGAGGAAAGCTGCCCCTGCACTCTATGGCTCACCTGGTGGCACAGGAGGCCTGTTTGCAGGCCTGGCTCTGCTCTTTGTGGACAGTTCACATAGCGTCTTAAGCCTTGGTTTCCTCATCCCTGTGAAGGGATGACGATCTGGGCCCTGCCCACCTCTCAGAGCCTTTCAGGGGATCATCCAAAGCATGGTGGGTGAGAGGTGGGCAGAGGACCATGGAGAGGGGGACTGCGCCCACCCCCGAGCTGCCTCCACAGGTGCTGCACCATGGCCCACAGCTTCTGTACTGGCAACTTTGGCTCCAGAGTGGCCGCCTTGTCCCAGGCACCTGGGAGCCCTGACTGGGGTAGTGCTGGGCTTCTAAGAGCAGGGTTGCCCCTCCTGCAGCTGTTAGAGAAGAAACATGGCCACTTCGCTGTGCTCTTGGAAGCTGAGGGGCTTGTTGCTGGTGTTGAGTGTCAGGACTGGATGATGTTTGTTGAGAGTGTATGGAGTGCCTGGCCCTGTGCTAAGCATTTATATCATTTAATTGTCACTAGCACCTTATGACATAAGTACTGTCACTGTCATCTTTATTTCATGGCAGAGGACATGGCAGAGGGTTTATAACTTGCTGTAGGACCCAAAGCGAGCTGGGTGGAGCTAGGATTCAAACACAGGCCCACAGCCCATGCTCTTGACCACTCCTCTGTTTTACCTCTGGCTGTACCCACATCAGCGTTGTCTGGAAACCTGCTGCAGATGCAGATGCCCAGCTGCACTATCTGCTGAGACCTGCCTGCAGCCCCATGGGATCAGCTGTGTGGGGGCAGAGGGCACAGAGGTGGGTGCGAGGATACTGACTGCAGCTGCCCAGCTGGGTGGCCTCAGTGGCTTCCCAGCCCTGGGCCGCAGTCATGAAGATTTAGCTCTCTTCCCTGCATTCCCAAATGCATATTTTCATTGCAAAGTGACAAATCCAGTTATCTCTCAAAGGGTTGAGTGGGGGCAGGGGAGGGAGGCAGCAGAGCTCTGCTGCCAAAACTAGATAGAGAATCTGCAGCCTGTCCAGACAGTAGGACAAGCAAGCCTACCCCACCTGGTGCTGCCACCCAGCGCACAAAAGAGCAGCAAGAGAAAGTTCAAGAAGCAGGTAGAGTGAGAGCTTCAAAGAATTACAAAGGGGGTGTGTATGGAGGGGTGTGTGTGTGCCTCTGAGCCTCTGCTTTGAGACTGGGGGCAGAGCTGAAAGGAGATGGCTTTAGGGACTCAGAACTTGGAAGGAGAAGGTTGGAGCTGCTTGAGATGAAGCCGGAGGGCCACTGCCTCAAGTGCCCAGGTAGGTGGGGCACAGGGCTGGTCTGCATTGGCCCTGCGGCCAGCTTCAGTCCCTCTGGTGGGCAGGGGCCCTGCTGGGGGCCGAATGCCTGCTTCCCATTCCCGGCTTCAGCTCTGTTAACCAGAGACCTTGGCATGACCCAGCATCTCCCTAAACCTCCGTGTCCTCATCTGCACCTCCCAGGGTGAGAGGATCAAGTACATTAATTCATGGGAAGCACTTAGCCGTTTCTGGCACAGGTTAGTACTCAGTGTTACTGTATTCACAGAGCAATGGTATTAGGACTCACTTAACATTTTTTTTTTTAATGGCAGCTCACATCTTAAATTACTTTTTTAAAAGGAAGCTTCATGTTACTATTGTAAATGGAAAGCCAGCACTACTTGCCGTTCACAGTAGGTATTCGTCCACATGAATCCAGGACAGAAAAACAAATGATATTCCATTTTAGCTAGTCACTGCTGTTGTCCAAGCCCTTAGCCTGATGCCTGCTTTCTTTGTTAAAATAAAAGTCAGTTTATGAAGATTGGGAGTGGTACTGAAGCCTCACTGGCCCCTCACTGAGACATTCTCCTCGATAGATTCAGAGGACGGAAGAGAAACGAAAGAAGAATGACTTCCTCACCGTATGATTCGGTGCTGTGTTTGTAAATTGTTTATAATCGTCGTGTGCACCACCCCAAATCATTTCACACCCTGGCAGGTAACAGTACCCCACAACTGTAGGAAACATGGTATGATCTTGAGCAAGCTATTTTAAAAGTCTCACTCTTTGTAAAATAATGCATTTGTGTGGTTCAAAGATGATATAATATACAAATGTACATAGAGAAAAGCCTTTCTCCCTCCTCTGTCCCCATCCATCCACCCTTCCTCCACTCCACTATAACTACTGTTCTTAGTGTCTTCTAAATACTTCCAGAATTTAGTTATGTAAATATGAGCAAACATGAATATACTATTTTTTCTTTTTTAAAAAAATACAAATAATAGAAAATTTGGCACGGTTTTCTCTGCCTTTTGCATTTTTCATTCAGCAATAATATATCCTGGAATGTTTCGTAAGAGTAAATGAAGAGCGTTTTCATCTTGCAGTATTTTGGTGTTTGAGTTGTCGACCCTCTCTTGGGCTCACCTGTACCATAGGGGATTGACTCAGTTGACCCTCAGGGCCTTGCAGCTCTGACCCTGAACCAACCCATGGGGTTTTTCTCTGAAATGTGGGGATCTTGACAGAACTGTCTCCCCTTTTCCAGGGCCCGAGGGGGGCTGTCACAACCTGATAGGGTTTCTCAGTCTCCTTTGCAGTTGGATAGGGTGCAATTTCTGCCCTCAGCTGGCTCCCTGCAGTGGCCTCACCTGAGCACTGCCTCCTGGCTCACACTGCACTCTGAGATGAGCTGAGAGGGCCTCTCCACAACCTCTGACAGGCAGGGAGTGACACCCTTCTGGCCTCCTCCATTCTGGAAAAACAAACAGGCTGGGCTAGACTTCCACAAAGGCCGCTTTCAGCTGTGAGACTGACCCCTACCATGGAGGGCCTTGCCGTTAGTAGACACTTGATGGACTTTGCTGCTGCCTGGCTTGGCATTGCCAACGTCGCTGTCCCCATTTCCTCTAATACCCCATTTTCTTTCTTTTTTGAAATTCAATTTTTCAGTTCAGGGGTACGTGTGCAGGTTTATTGTATAGGTAAACTGGCGTCATGGGGGTTTGTTGTACAGATTATTTCATCACCCAGGTATTCAGCCTAGTACCCATTCATTATTTTTCCTGATGCTCTCCCTCCTCTCACACTCCACCCTCTGAAAGGCCCCAGTGTGTGGTGGTCCCTTTTATGTGTCCATGTAACAACCCATTTTCATGAACATCTGGATTAAGGAGGTTAAGAAAAGCCTTGAAGAGTGACCAAGACCACAGCTTTCCTTAGCTCTGAACTGGCTGATGAACTCCCAATGCCCTTTTGCAGGGACCGGAGAGACCCCACCGCCTTGGTGTGCAGACCCGAAAGGCTGTGGAAGTTGTCTCGTGGCGCCATCTGGTGGAATTTCCGGACAGGAGCAGGAACTCCCTCCTGCAAATAACACTACAAATGGATTCATCTGCCCTCCTGCTCCCGGTGAGTGCTCACCTCAGTCAGCCCAGGCTTGGGATTACCTTGTATTTTGGAAAGCTTTCTGGTGGAGAGCATGCACAATTCCATTATAATTTCTCATTCACTGTGGTTTCGTCCTGGGCTGAGCCTAGTGCCAGGAACATTCATAAGTTTTGTTTCATTTCATCCTCTCCCAAGCAAAGAAAAATAGATGTCCTTCCTTTTTCCCAGAGTAAAGTAATTTATATGTGGCCACACAGTTGGCAGGCAGCAGATCTGGAGCCTGCCTCTCCAGCCTCCAGCAAACTGAATCTGGGAGCCCTAGGGAGGGCGGAAGGTGGCTGTGGAACCCCAGGGAGAGGGTTTGTCACTGGGGTCCAGTCTTGAACCAGACCTTCCAGGATTTGAGTTTTCAGCCTAGGAGACAGAGTGAGAAGTTTTAGACTTGGTTATTTTGTAGCCCAGGGTTGCTGTGATCATGTTAGGTGACCCCAGTGGGAGGGGCTTGCTCACTGTTTAAGGCTGCACTCTCTCTAGGTGGGGGTGGCTACATCGAGCCCGGCCTCACCCAGTGCAGCACCCACCAATGCCTCACAGTTGCCTGTCCTTACTCAGGGCCTTGCGCCAGGTGGTTCCTCTCGATGAACGTGATATTTGTGGCATGGGGCCCATTGCCTAGCTCTTGTCTTTTTCATTGGAGGCAAGAAGCACGCGAATCAGACAGGCTCCCCACTTGGTAGCTGTGTGCCTTTGGGCAAGTTCCTTACTGTGCCTCATCTGTGAAATGGGGATGATGTGTCATCTAGGGTGGTGTTGAGCTCCAAATGGAAGACGCATATGCAGTTCCTGGCGGGTAGCAGCATGTCATGGATGAGGGTTTGTATCAGATCACCTCCTGCAGGGCCCATTAGTGAAAATTGTCTGCCCTCAGTAAAGAAAACGTAAAATGCAATTTGCTTTTGAAATTCTGGGAGGAAAAAAAAGGAAAAATTTCCCAATATGTCTGCTTACCAGTATCATGCAGTTAAGACATCTGCCTCTGAGGCATGGGTCTGTGTGAGCGTACTCATCGGTCTATGAGTGGGTATGTTTGTTTTTTCTTTTTTGCAGCTTTGAGCCCAACTAATCCTGAGAAATCACTTTCTTCTGATGAAGTGGCTAAAATCTGGACGCTGTCAGCAAGAGAATATACAAGCCAACCACAAGCGCCTGTGACAGGGTGTTCCTCTTCCTCTGATAGTGGTTCTCAACCCAGCCACACTACCAGTTCATCTGGGCAGCTTTCAAACAAGCAGCCTGGGTTCCAGTTCCAGAGCCATGAGCCAGCCTTCCTCCAGGTGGGAGCCGCCCTGTCCCCGGGGAGCAGGGTTTGTGGCTCCTTCCCTCTCACAGGCCAGACTGAGTTTCCGAGGGCGGGGATCATGCTCGGTTCTTTTTTGTATTCCCAGTCCCAGACAGAGGCCCTGGCCCTTTGTCAAAACTTGGGGACTGCTCTGCAAACTGCATGAGAAGGCATGAGTTACCAGCCCAACTAAAGAGAGGAGGGGACCCCAAAAGCAGAGCCCTTTCTTCCTGCCTTGACTGGGTTGGATCCTGGCGACTTCTCTGTCACCTGTGCACTCAGGAGCATCATTCTCAAGTTGTAGGTGCAGGCAGCTCTACCCCGCAGCACGTGTGGGATAAAGAAGGAGGGAAGAAAGAAAGGAGGGAGGAGGCGGGGAGGGAGGAGGAATGAAAGAACCTAGGTCAACAGTATAAATGTAGCCCTGAGCTGGGGGTCCCAAGGCTCCCCGTGACATCTGCCTGTATCCCAGCATCTCTTTTAAATGAAGAAGCAGCCTTCCTTGAAGACCCACCAGCTGGGAACTGCTGCCCACTCCCGAAGCCTGGGGGAGGGCTTCTCTCTCCCTCCTCTGCTCCACTTGCTTCTCCTTGGAGTCAGGTGACAGGCCAGGCCCAGCCCAGGGTGCAAAGGGTGCAGTGACCCTGGGACACAGGGATGTCATGGGAGTGACTCATTGTGGCCTCGCAGCTCAGGAAGGGGATGCATGTGCTGTCTCCTTGCCTCTGCCTTATTCCAGGGGAGTTAGACTCTTGCCTTTTGCTCCCAAGCCCTTGAGAAACCAGGGCCGGATCTACTTGGGCTGTAACTACCAGTGCCCTGGTTATGCTGGAGTTAGAAACTCAAATGCCCTCAGGGACCAGATAGGTGCCAGAGAACCGTGTGAAGCAGCTGGGTCCCAGGCACCAGGGAGGGGTGTGGTCTGTGGAGGACTGGATGGGGCAGACCCTCCTAAAGGCTTCGTGGAGCTGCACAACACCTTGCGGGGTAAGGCTGATGCCACTGCAGCAGGGATATTGGCGCTCCTCCTGGCTCAGAGCAGGCCCTGGGGTCTGTGTACTGGCTCCTCCTCCCCCTAGGAGCTGCGTGGCCTCAGGGAATTCAGCCCCTCCCCTAAGCCTCAGTTTTCTCTGTAAATGGGGGAAATAATGCCTTCTCTTGGGGTTGACATGCAGGAAAAGGGGAAGTTTTATATTCCTTACGTATTCCGTACTGACATGTTCTTGATACGGCACCTCTATTTGTTTTCTGTGCTGTGTCACAAATCACCAAAAATTTAGCAGCTTAAAACAACACACATTTAATATCTCACAGTTCCTGGGCATGGCTTAGCAAGTCCTCTGCAGAGCTGCCAACAGTGCCAGTCAGAGCTGGATTCTCATCTGGAGGCTTAACTGGGGAGGGTCCACTTCCAAGCCCCCTAGATTACTTATTGAAAGAATAAGCTGCGCTTTCTTGTGGGTATAGGACTCATTGCAGCTTGTTTCTTCACAGCCAGCAATGGAGAGAGACTCCAGAGCTAGCTCTAGGCATCCCCTCCCCTTTGCCACATTCTGTTGGTTGGAGCCATTCACAGGTCCCACTCACCAGGGGAGGGGATCACAGAAACTCATGAACACCAGAGGCTGGGATCATGGGGTCACGTTAAGTCCATCCACCATAGCTCCTGATAGCTTGATGGCCACGATTACAATTGATTGGGTGCCTACTATGTACCAGGCAGGGTGTGAAGGATTTCACACTTACTATCCCGTCTATTTAAGTTGTTGTTTTGATAACTTAGACTCAGAGAGGCCAGGCAACTTACCTGAACTCACTCAGCTGTGAAGTGGCGGGATTTAAACCCAGGTCCCTCTGCTCCCTGTGTCTTGGGTCTTCCTTGGACATTACACTCAAGGCCACGGTCAGCATCAAGCTGTCCCTAAGGAGTCCTCCAACACCTTAAGGTAGTTGTTTCAGAAGCCACTTATCTCCCTGGGTTCAAGTCCTTTAACTTGTTCAGTCAGGCCCTGTCTTTGGCTGCTGAGTCTCTGTCTCACCTTCCTTCGGCTCTGTCCTCAGATGTCTCTAGAAATGGTTCAAGCTGCTTGTCCCTTGATTTGTCTGTCCAATGATTCTTCTGTCTCCTCTCAACTCCTTCCTGCTTAATCAGCTAATTCCACAAATAGCCACTGAGACTCCCTTCTATAGGAAGGCCCTGTGCTGGGTGCTGCCCTCCATCTTCCCCCAGGGTTCTTACAGTCTAATGAAGAGGCGGTGTGTGCAACTCTAACTCCAGTTCAGCAGTTCAATGAAAACAACACCATCTTTAGACAATATAAAAGTCATTTTCTCTCTGTAAGTTAGGAATAGAGAATACAGAGGGGGCTTAGGTACCTTCACAAGGTTATCAGGAATGCAGGCCCCTCATCCAGCAGCTGTGCCTCATCATTCAAGATGGCTGCAAAGCTCCAGCCATCATGCTGTCATTCCCATCAGCAGGAAGAAGAAAGAGGCAAAGACAAATCATCCCTGACCACCCAGACGAGGTCAGCTTCCTATTCATATGCTCCCTTGGCACCTTTGCTTCCCCATCACAATGCAGAGAAACTCATTCTTTGTGTCCTTGTTTGATGTTTATTCACCACTCTCCCTTGCCTCCCACCAGGTTAGAAGCTCCATGAAATCTAGCATTGTGTCTGTCTTCTTTGTTGTTCTAGTCCTGCGGTCCACCGCAGTGCTTGGCATGTGGTAGGTGCTCAATAAGTAGTTATTGATGGAAGGAACACTCAAGATTGCACTTTAAACATGCTCTTAATATTGGGATGAGTCAGAGTTGGCCTGGCCCAAATCTGGAATCTTCCGAATTGAGTCTATGATGATGAGTTTTGCTAAGGGTTGTACATACATGACCTTGCTTAATCCTCAGCAGAACCCTGAGGGGAAGATTCTGCCATTTTCTTCAATTAGCAAATGAGAAGACGTCATGAGGTTATGGAACTACTAAACAGGAAAGCTGTGATTTGAACTTGGCTTTCCAACTCAGACCCTCTATTTACTTACCTAGTGACTGTCCAGGACACCAGGGTGACCACAGTCCCCTCCAGGCCCCCCTCCTGCAGCCCTGGCTAGCTCCCTCGATTGCCAGCAGGCAGCTCAGTAGCCGTGTGTTCAGTCACAGTGCTGAGGAAGCATCATACACTTGGCCCCTTGTCCTGAAGTGGGGCTTCACCTGCAGAAAATGGAGGAAGGGCAGGAGGTGCCAGCATCAACTGGGAGAATGCCAGTTCTCCAGCGCTCCTCCTCCTCTAGCAGATTTCTAGGAACCTTGTGGTCCAGGGGTTCTTTCAGACTACAGATGAAGGCTGGTGGGGCTGCCGTGCTCTCGGAGGAGGGTTGGAGCATGCCTTGCAGTGGTTGCTGTGTGTGCTGTGGTTTCCATTTCTGCCCACTTCTTGGCGGGCCCGCCTGATAAGGGGAAGGTGATGGGAAACTGATACCTGTCTGTGCTGGGCCCCCTTGAACCATGTGGGGCTTATAGAGACCCCGGGCCATGGAGAGGTTCTGAGGGCCACTGGAGGAGGGGTCCTAGCTTCTCCCCTCAGACTCCACAAAATACCCCAGGTAGGGACTAGATTCTGGCTGGAGTCAAGGTGCTCAGAGCTTTGCTGGGCAATTTGGTCTAAGCCTTTGTTGCACAGATGGGACACTGAAGGCCAGTGAGGCAACAGGCTTGCCAAGATCACACAGCCCGTCAGTGTCAGAGCTGGCGCTGGCTCTCTAAACTGGATGCGCTCTGTGGCTCCTTTGACTGAACAGTTCATCCGGCCCACAGGCCTTCAGAGGGGCATTTGGTGGAGGGTCCTAGTTTGACACCTAGTTTGAAGAGCGGGTTCCTGGCTCTGCTGTGGAGGTCCTGCTGGGACCAGCCAGTTCTGATCATGGCTGCCAGAAGGTGGCGCTAGGCACCCAGTTGCCACTTAAGTTCAAGAAAAAGAGAATGGCAACCCGGGGTCTGGGTATAATTAGGGGAAGAGGCCAGTTTTGGAGCTCAGCTTCCAATCACCCTCCCGCCCTGGCACACTTGTGTGTGGGCACCCAGGAGCAGGGGAGCAACTGGAGACTGCACATTGGGTTCCTCTGGTCCCAGATCCTTTGGAAGGTTGCAGTGTGGGCAGTGAATGGGCGCCCAGATGTGCTCCATTTACTCATCTTGACTAGATGATAACCAGAGATGGAATAAAAGCAGCCAGGATGGGTGGGTGCCTATCTCCAACAGCGAGACTCAGCCTGGGCCCCAGCTCAGGCCTTTCCACCTGGCTCAGCTCCCAGGTGCACCCCTTGCATGGCACAGAGCACTTCGTCCCCTGCTGAGGAAGGGCCAGAATGCTCAGGGTGCCCCTGAGAGAGGCTGTCTCATTCTTGGGAACTTCCCCTCCTCCCTTCACGTTTTCTGCTCTCTCTCCATCTCTCCTTCCTGTCCTCTCACCTCGCTCATCTCTCCTGCCCCTTCTTTTTCCTCATGCTCACCTCGTCCCAGTTCCCCCAGGGACCCTACAGGTCTAGTCCCCACCCCCAACACCTCATCTGCAGAGGCAAACAGGGACCAATATCAGTGAGTTTCTAGGATGTGGTTTCCATGGTGACAGTACATCTCCCGCCTCCTTGGTGCTCAGCCCTGGACAGGTTGCCGTGGAGACTCTCACCTCATTGAGGAGTGATTTGTGGGACTGTTTTTCTTCTTTACTTCATCGTCTTCTGTCCAGAAATTCTGCCAGCCCAGACAGCATTTTCCCCACTCTTGGCAAACCTGGGCGCCTCTCCAAAGGGCTTCCCACCCAGGGTCACTGAGGCCTGGAAAGCATTTTATTTATGCGAGGTATTCCTGGTAACCTTCTCCGCCTTTCATAGGGTGCGTGAGCGGTCACCACAAACAGGCCAAAGCTGACCCGATGCCCACATTTTCTGCCCACAGTATCCTTCCAGGCCCCTGACTTGTTCCATGCAGTCAGTGCACGCCAACCCTGAGAGCTTCTGCTCAGTGGCCATTTTCCTTAAGCGTCTTTGGAGAAACAGTGACAGTGAGAGGGTGAGGTGGGAATAATGAGCACAGTGAATCCAGGCAAAAGAGGTAGGTTAGAAGGGGGAGAAGTACCGGAAAGGGAGGAATGAGAGGTGGGCAGACTGGGGGAGCTCGAAGGGAGAGGGAGAGGTGGAGGGTGAAAGTTGGTCACCAGAGAAAGCCAACCCGTGAGTCTGCAGCAGGAGTATTCCTCTGGTGTTAATGCCCTTTATAAATCACTCCGCAGCTCCAAACCCAAAACAGGCCTCTTCTTTCTCTGCCAAGTAGAAAATGTGTTCGCCGACATAAAAACATATTAAGTACATTGTGGCCCTCGTTCCCCCCAAGTTGAAAGCCATTACAATAATTAATTAAGGCAGGAGATTAATTAAAGAGTCGTTTCCCCCCATTCTCTCCGAATAGATCAATCAGGAGGTGGGAGAACATGTGCTACTCGGCAGACAGAGAAGGGGGGCTGGAGGGGAGGCCAAGGGGCAGCAAGGCAGTTACAGACGCAGCCAGAGACAAAGGACTTCCGTGCTGGGGGCTGGGGGCTGGGGCTGAGAGGAGCTGGCAAGGAGGCCCCCAGGAGGGAGAGCTTATTCTGCTTCCAAGGACCTGTGATCTGACTTCCCTTCTTGGTGTTCACAGCCTGAGGGTCGCTGTCACCATGGAAACAGGCCTGGGGACAGGAGGAATATCAGCCCTCTGCTCCTGGACTCCTGGATTCCCCTCTGGGAGTGAGAGTTCCCAGTGAACAGTTAAGGCCCCAGGAGGCGTTTCTGTGGAGTGGCATGAGGGGTGGTGGCCTCCCACTCCAGTGCCAAGCCCAAAACCAACTCCACACGAGCATTGTCAGGCTGATGACAAGCCTGAAAGATTTGTTCCTCACATGTGCCACACTGCAGACAGGACAGGCTAGTATTAGCTCAGGCTGAGAATCATTAGTCTTTTAGGTAACTTTTCTCATTTTGGTAAATTTTGAGTTCTTAATGATTGCTTTCTCCCTTTCTCTCTCCCTCTCTTTCACTCTCTTTCTTCCTCTTTCTTATGCCTTTGGCTGATCTATTTTCTAGCTGAATTTCATATTTCTAAGAAATGTTTATATCATGTAGTGTGTTTCATGTGTGCATAGTGAGTTTAACCCATTCCACCCTGTGTCTCTGTCTTGCTTACTTTTTAGACTTCCAGAACTTTCCGATTTGTTCAAAAGCACTGCTCTTGTGTTTCTGTATTTTTTATGATCTTTTTCATATTTCTAATAAACATTAGAAAGGGGTGGTGCTCCATAGATGATTCCCCATGATATCCCTGGTATCGTTTCCTCCTTTCTGTTGTTTTATTTTGGGTTTTTGTATCTTTGTGCATGTGTGGACTTAGCAGGCGGTTAGCTCTTCTGTTGAGAGGAGATGGTTCAGCAGAGTTGGGTGATGAGGGAGCAGCTCATCCAGCATCTACTCTGCCGCTTACAAAGTGTAACTCAGAATCACAAAGCAGCACACCTTTTACTCACTCTGTCATTATGAATGGGGGCTTAGTAGGCACCAGGCTTTGGAAACGCATAGTGGACAAGACAGATGTGGTCCCTGCCTTCTGGGGGAATGACAGTCTGGTGGGACAGATAGACATCAAACAATAAATACACAAGAATATAGCTACAAATTGTGAAAAATACCACGCAGGCAAAACCTAGGTTCTTTGATAGAGAATAGCACATGCCTACTTTAGGCTGGGGGTCAGGAGAAGGTGACATTTACACTGCAGCAGAAGCCAGCCAGCCAAAGTGAGCAGTGAAGAGTGATGGTCCCCAGCAGGAGTGGAGCCATCAGAAGCTGATGAAGCTTCAGCCTCGGGGCCCTTCAGTGCACTAGAGCCTCACAAGCCTCTGGGGGTGGCCCTAGCAATAATGGGTCCACATGGTCATATGTTTTTGTAAAAATTGCAAAAAGTTCTTTAACTGAAATCAGTTAAGAGCACTGACAAGTGGCTGGGTAGGGAACCACTGGGACCTGGCTGAGGAAATGCTGAGTTGGGGAGTCTATTTGGGTTTAGGGAGATGTATTTACATGCTTGTGGCACTTCCATGTATGGTCAAGGTCAAGGTCAAGGCCATCGTGGGGTGGGAATGGCTCCCAGGCACATTCTTCCTGCCCACTGTGCTGGGCAAGAAGGTGCAGTATTTGGGGTTGACCGGAGCAGGCCCTTTTGCTGGCGGGGAGTGTGGCAGGTGGGGCATGGAGCAGCGTGTGGCTGGGAAGGTGCAGAGGCAGCTTCAGGGTCTGGAATATTGTTTTGAATTTCGTGAAGTTTGTGGAATTTGTCAGCTTTTTAAAACTTGTAATTTGTTTGGACTTTTCTCATTCTAAACAAGTTTTCACTTATATGCCTAATTTTGCTTTTGAGTTTCTGAATTTCTGAATTCTGAATTCTGAGTTCCTTTTTTTTTTTTTTTTTTTTTGGAGACAGGTCTCTCTCTGTCGCCCAGACTGGAGTGCGGTGGTGTGATCTCAGCTCACTGCAGCCTTGACATCCTGGACTCAAGTGATCCTCCTACCTCAGCCTCTTGAGTAGCTGAGACCACAGGCATATGCCACCACACCCAGCTAATTTTTGTATTTTTTGTAGGGATGGCATTTTGCCATGTTGCCCAGGCTGGTCTTGGACTCCTGAGCTCAAGCAGTCCCCTTGTCTTGGCCTCCCAAAGTGCTGGGATTATAGGTGTGAGCCACTGTGCTGGGCCCTGCATTTCATTTTTATGGAACCTGTGCCCTCCACCCTCCAGCAGGCATCTGGGCTCTGCCGCTGTCTGCTGAACCTGTCTTCTCCTTTGTGGCTGAATGGTGCTCAAGGGGATGTCCTCGGGGCAGGATTGGCTGAGTCCCCAACCTGGAGGCTTCTGGGGCTGCTTCTAGGCATCACCATTTTCCTCACCTAGGGGAGGTGGGGCCAGGAGGCAGATAGAACAGGCCCTAGGCCCAGGACCAGGGCCAGCTGTTTCTCCTCGGACACTTAGAACTTTTCAGAACTGGCATTTTCAACCCTCTCTTCTCTTCCTCTACCCACTGTCCTCAGGCTGCAGTGCCTTGAAGAATCCCATTTAAGAATCATTTGGGATTAAAGGATCACCTTCTTCAGTTGCTTTCTTTTTCTTTCTTTTTTTTTTTTTTTTTTTGGGACGGAGTCTTCTCTGTTGCCAGGTTGGAGTGCAATGGCGCTATCTCGGCTCACTGCAACCTCCACCTCCCAGGTTCAAGTGATTCTCCTGCCACAGCCTCCCGAGCAGCTGGAACTACAGGCGCCTGTCACCGTGCCCAGCTAATTTTTGTATTTTTAGTAGAGATGGGGTTTCACCATGTTGGCCAGGATGGTGTTGATCTCCTGACCTCGTGATCCACCTGCCTTGGCATCCCAAAGTGCTGGGATTACAGGCATGAGCCACCATGCCCGGCCGAGGTTTTCTTTTTTAAAATAGCCAGTGCTATCACTCAGTATTTACACATAAAAATATGTAGGTGATATATCAGGTGGACAGAGCGAGATAAAAATACACACATACTTTTTATCCACAATACGTAAAATTATCCCAAAGGAATGTGTGTACACTGAGAAGCATGGGTGGGAATCCACAGTAGCATAGAAAGGCCTTGTGTGTGTGTGTGTGTTAGAGTTGCTTGTGTTTTATGAGTACGTGTGTGTTTGTGTGTGTGTTGAGGGAAGCAGTCTATGGGGATAAATGCAAAGTAGCCTAAAGAATTTTCCAAAGAAAAATGAAAGCCCTGACAGGCCTGGCTGTGGTGGCTTCTGAAGGGAGACCCAGCCCTGCTTGGACGAGGGGCTCAGAGGGAAACCTGACCCCACCAGGTGCCTTCAGCTGCCTCCCCTCAGGCCAAAGCCCCGACACACCACAAACCCACAGGACAAAGCCTGGAACTGAAACTGGTTTTGAAAAGTGGGGTTTGTACACAGTCCTGTGGAATGCAGCTTAGTCTCTCTCTGTCGCCCAGACTGGAGTGCAGCCCACACCCTTCACTGTCATTGGCCATTGCCCAGTGCCGTGCTCTCCTATGAGTGAAGACAGGGTTGACGGGGGGATGTCCCTCTGCGGTTCTTGAAGTTCTGCCTGGCTGCCCCCACTGCCCTCCAATGACTCCTCTCCAGCCTGAGTTTCCTTTCCAGCCACAGTAGGAGCCCTGGAGCCCCAGAGATGCTCATCAAAAGCATGTGCAGTAGACCCCTTTGATTCTCCCTCGCCTTCTTGTTCAGAAGCCCCGTGTGTAAAGCAGACAGAAGCCGAGCTGCTGCAGCTTAGCTAAGTCTTTGAGGATGAGGGTGGCTCAGGGGCAGTGGGTGTCTCAGTGTCACTCCTCTGCCCCACCCTCCACTCAAAGTCAGGAACACAGACCTTACTCCTGCTCACCGTGCTTTGCCCTGAACCCTGCCTGGAGTACAAAATGTTTCCTTCTCCTTCCACATCTCCCTGCGGCTCTTGCCCTTGGAAAGGCCTAGAAGGTGCAGAGGAGTGAGGCCACTTGCCAGGCATCCTGCAACTTTCTCCTCAAACTCCAGCTGCCTGGCTCCTAGGACACCAGTGCTAGCTTGCGGCCCCTTCCTTGGGGCTGTGACTGCCGTGTCCCTCCTTGTTTACGCTTTTCAAGTGGCAAGACAAAGATTGGTTGAAGAGTAAGTGGTGTCTACAGCTGCCTTGAAGAAGAGCAGGAGTGTGTCTCAGGGCTGCATGCTACTCAATTCCTAACAAGTTCTTGTGTTCTGGCCCTATTTCTACCGACCAGCCCTGGGGGTGGGGTGCAGTGGGGAGGGGAGGTTGAGGAATAGGAGCAGGAGGTTACACAGCTGGTCCGTGCAGGGAGGTCTTGGGAGTGGCCCCCTACAGTCTCCAGGTCCCCTTGGGCATGTGACTGAGCACTTCCTTGGTTGATGGGCTGGCTGAGGCCTAGGAGCCAGTCTCGGGTCCTTTCTGCCTTCACCACCCTAGAACAGGCCTGGTGAGGCTGGTGGGGTAGGGGCGAAGCTGTGGATCTCCGGCCACTATTGGAACCCTGTGGACTAGACAAAGAATGTAGCAAAGGAGACAGTGACATTTGTTCAACCCCCATCTGGAGAATATGTGATGAGCTCATGCCCCCTGGGGTTTCTTCCATGGTGGGAAGAACTCTTTGATCCTTGCCTGAGGCTGTTTTTAGCCCCAGAGTCCAAGCTTGGGATGTGCCGAACTCCGGGTTTCCTGGGGCTGCCCCAGTGTCTCCGCTGCGTGGATGCCGTGATTGGGCTTGGGAGGAACCACATTTATGTCATCCATCACCCCGGGGGAAGTGGGCATCTGGAGGAAGTTGCGAACCGCCGTCCCACCTCTGCCCGGAGCAGGAAGCACAGGCAGTGAGGCACCTACAAACCCGCTTCCTGGAGTCATACTTCATTTCCCAAATTAAGAAATCACGCAAGGAAAAGAATAAGCATCCATGTTTTAAAACAAACAGGAAGTTGTTATGGCCACTTTGGGCAGAGGGACGTCTATGTCATGGGAGTCCTGCGTGGGCAGCTTTGTCTGGGTTTTGCCATTGAACAAGCATTGACCGAATGCCTGTCAAGTACAGGGCCTGAGAAAAGTCCTGAGACTGGGGCATATAGTGGTCAATAAGTGGTGGTTCTTGCCGTCACCACGTTCATGGTCTAATGCAAGTGTGACAACAGTGCAGGGAAAGCAGGAAACAGGGCTCTTGGGGGCTCAGAGTCAGGGTGAGCAGCCCACCCACTGGGGGCCGGGGAAGGTACAGTGGGCTTTTCTGGCTGCCACCACCTGCCCCTCTGCTTTCCTTCCAGAGCACTGTTATTCCCTGAGGATCCACCTGTCCTGCACAGAGCCCTTATGCTGTGGAGGCAGCAAACTCTGCTCCAGCTTCCGGTAGAAATGGATCCCGCTGGGTTCACACCAACCAGCATATTCCATTCCTGGCCTCGGCCACTGGCTCCTGGGTGGATGTGTGGCTCAATCAGAGTGAATCTCGGGACATCTGCTTTGCCTGCTGAGAGGTTCTCTCTCTCGTCTCTTGTCTGTCTCTGATGTGAGAGATGAGCGTGTAGTCAAGGGAGATTCTAAAAGTCACCTTGAGACCACACAGGAAGCCAGCCTTATGATAAAGATAAAACTATGAAAAGCAGAGGTGAAACAATGAAACTACGTCCTTGGTGACATTTTTGAGCCACTGGGTCAAGCTGATAGCAGCGGTGGGCTGTTCGGAGTGGCTGCTACCATTGTGCTGGGTACGGCAGGGGGGTGCAGGTGGTGGCCGCGGGAGCAGATGTGGTAGTGGCAGTGGTGGCAGTGGGACTCCTGTGCCCTGCAACCCCTGTGTCCCCCATACCCGAGGCACATGACTGCACCTTTCTCACAGTTGCGTGGCTCGGCAGGACCCACTGCCAGGCCTGGAGCGCCTGCTGCTCCGGACTCTGGCTCTACATCACCACTCTCACTCACCACTGCTGCAGGGAGGGTGCAGGGAGGAGGCAGACAGTCCCCGGAGCCCACTCCTGGGAGCCTCCCAGAGTCCACTGCCCTGGGGTCCACTGCGAGGGGGCCGGGCAGAGTCACCCGATGGTGGGGGAACAGCACAGTTAGAGGCAGAGGGGCCAGAAGAGAGGGGCCCTGAGGCAGAGCTGGGCCCAGGGTAGAGCTGGCAATTGCTCATTGTTCCATCGCTCCTTGGCCTCCCCGTGCTTTTGGGGGCCAGGAGCAGGCAAGAGTCCTGCCCTCCTGGGCATGGCTGCAGTCGCCCAACTGTGACTGCAGACCCAGACATCTCTGCACTCTCCGGGGCCTGGGAAGGCCCCCCTTACCCCTGCAGGTTTGAAGGTGTCTGCTTCCGCTGCCTGGCCTCTCCCCACTACCAGCGCCCACTGTGATCTCAGAGTAAGGCTGGGACCAAGCCTGGTGCCATCACAGCCCAGCTGGGTGTGCACACGCTCAGGGTAGCGCTGACATGCCAGCCCCCTGCCTCCTCAGCACCCTCTGGACTTTGGGCACTGACAAGCATGAGAAGGAGGCTAAGGGGGTGTGAGGACAGCTCAGCACTGGCCTGCAGGCATCCCTTGGTATGAACAGCCTGGGTGCCCTGAACAGTGGCAGGAGGCAGACAGGCTCCTGGATGGAAGAGGGTAGGTCCCTAGTGAAGCCCCACATTCAAGCTGGGGAGGGCCTGAAGCCAGGGGGCTGAGCCACCAGTCCTAAGAACCAGAGGGGCAAACTTGTGGTGCTTTTCCTTGGGCCCACCCATGGCTGCCCATGGATCTATCAGCACACATTTCCTCCCTTCTCAAGCTCATAAAAACCCCAGACTCAGTGAGACTCAACTAGAGGATGGAGAAAGGATGGGACAATCAGCTGCAGAGAGGAGCTACCCTTTCTGCTGAGAGTTGAAGAGATGATGGGACAGCCAGCGTTACAGCTATAGAGATAAGCTACCCTCTCTGCTGAGAGCTGAACACTTGTGTGGATACCCTGGCTACAGAGGGGAGTTGCTCACTGGGGGTCTTCTCTGAGCTATTCCGTTGCTCAATAAAGCTCCTCTTCATCTTGCTCACCTTCCACTTGTCTGTGTACCTCATTCTTCCTGGACATGGGACAAGAACTGAGGATCTCCCAAGTGGCAAGGCTAAAAGACCTGTAACACAAACAGGGCTGAAACATGCCCCTTGCTCTCCAAGTTGTGGATGAAGAGAAGGAGAGAAGGGCTGTGGCCCTTTGGGGACCCCAAGCCTGGGAGCTCCCTGAGCCAGGGCTGTGACTTCCTCTTTGGGGCCCCGTGGTTCCTGGCATCTCCAAGCTTCTAGGCACCACCACGTTCTGCAGTGTCATCTGGGGAAGCAGCTTGTGGTGCACCTGGTCCAGCCACAGCCTCCCAGAGAGCTGGCACCTGTGCCTGCTGGCACCTGGAACTGCCCACCCCACAGCAGCAGCTCATGTGTTTGTGCACAGTGACTGGACCCCACCCACACTTGGTCACACACCCCTCACTGCTCCACACCTGACTTGCAGTCTCCCTGGGAGGTGTGGGATCCAGGCTGGTAGTGCAAACTGTGCGAACTTAGTGCAGACTGCCAGGCTGAGTGGGCAGAACAAGCCCAATGGGCCTGAGTAAAACTGGGGCAAAGGCACCACCGGCCACAGAAGTTTCCAGCCAGAAAAGCAACACCCCAAGGATCCTGTAACAAAACCAGTCCTAACATTCACTTTACCTCTGAATTTCCCTGCTTATGTGAATAATACATTCCTTTTTTAATTTAAACCACTCTGAGATAGCTTTTGTTGTTGCTGCTGCTGTTATTTTGAACACAGACTCCTAAACGAAGTGGGCTCCTGCTCTGTGACCAAGCTGGCACTTGAGATGGATCTTGAAGCATGTGCTCTAGAATGCTCCAAAGCATTCTTTTCTGCAGCCCTCTGATTTAAGCCCTCATCCAATACATCTTCGCTGAGCAGTGACCGTATGCCCTGTCCTCAGCAGAATGCTGGGATACACAGATCAATGAGATGGTGTCCTATGATCCCTGCTGGAGAAGCTCATGCCTTACAGGGGATCCAGATGGGTATGCCCGTCCCTGCTACAGGGACACATGGAAGGCTCTGTGGCCCAGAGAGGAGGGGGCAACCCCTCTGCGGGGAAGTCAGTGAGGATAGCCTGGGCCGTATTGACTCCCCTCCCCCGACTTTCCTCCAAGAGCTATCCCTCCCCCACTGCCAACTCTCACTCGGTGGAACCAGGCCGGGGCAATCAGAGCATTCCTCCCATCTGGCACAGGGACTGACTCCAGGATTGCCCCTGACCCCAAGCCAGACGAATGAAAGTGTCATCTGGGCCTTGGCTGGAGTTTTGGGGTTGGTGGGATGATAGGATGTTCGTAGCTGCTGGGGTCATCTTAGGGCTTCCTCCCAACCAGAGGAACTCAGGTCTTTGTGTGGTGGCTCTAAAAGAAACAAAAAAATTTGCTGCTGGAGGTTGTGATGTACCCATCTCCATGAGTCCCAGAACTGTTGTATCTGGGAGCAAGAAGGGACCTCCAACTCTTCGGGTCTGGCCCACTCATGTTACTGGTGAGAAAGCAGAGGCCCAGGTGGGCTGGGTGGCATGCTCAGGTCCTCTTGGAAGCAGGGCAGAGCTGGGAAGGAATGCCAGCACCCACCTGCCCCACTCCCCACTCACCATACCCAGCACCTGTTCTTGTCCCTTCCAGCATCTCAGCATGAAGTTGCCCTCCTCTCTGAGGGGAGAGGTCTGCCTTTCTGGGCCTGCTGGAACTGTGGTGAAGACTGCCCAGAGCCTAGCGTGCCAGGCCCTGACCCTGCTGATCACTTTCCACAGACAGCGGGGTGGGGACGGGGGAACTCCTGAAGGGGGCAAGCTTAGCACACTGCTTGGCTCTGAGCAGGTGGGGTTCTGCAACTGAGCTCAAGGTTGCAACTGTGCAGGCTGCTTCAGGTTGGGAGGGTCATGTATGTACACATCCATCACCAGGAGGTGAGGGAGGAAGGGCTCCAGAAGCCTCACCTCCCTGCCGCGCTGGCCAGGGCCTTGGCACGGGACAGGGGGATGAAGTGTTTCGCATTTCTCATGTGGTACTGTTGCAAGAAAGACACAAATTTAGATGTGTCTTTCTTAGTAGATGCCCAAACAGAGCTGGAGAAAGACCAGGCAGAGACTAGTGAATGGAAAGCAGAGCACAGACGGGTGAGCAGCCAGCTTTCCCTCCCGAGAATGACCTTGTCTGCCACGCCTTTGGCTCCCAGCACTGACTGTGTGATCCGCAGGGCCCAGTGCAAATGCAAGATGCGACCCCACTTGTCAAAAATTGTTCGGAATTTCAAAATGGCAATGGCAGAGCATTAAACCCAGAATGGGGCCAGGGCAACCGCAGTCACATCCATGAAACCTGCCCTGTCTGCGCCGTCTCTATGTGGGGAAGGGCTCTGGCTGCTTATTGGACTCTTTAGGAGCTGGCTCGGGGAAGTGCTTAGGAGCCCAAGTCTCTGCAGCCAGACTGGGTTTGAACCACAGGACCTCAGGATTCCTTTGTCTGTAAGATGGAGATAAAAACAGGGTCATCGTGGGTATTTGGTGAGTCAGCATGTAAATTGCTCAGCCGAGTGCCTGGCCCATAGTCAGGTTATGCGAAGGTTTGTTATTGTTATGGAGGTGAATATTTGTCTCCACCTTCCTGGCTCACATCTGGGCCTCCTCACCTGCCCCCTGCAGGCTCCAACTGCCTGCTAGACACAGGAGAATGGTCATGTTTAGAGGCCAAGCTGGGTCCTGGGACCCAGGCCCACCCAGCGCCCTCTCACCTTGTCTTCCGTCAAGAGCAGGCCAGCGTGAGCCAGGGCTGGCAGAGCAGAATCCACTCCCCTGCTCCAGGAGTGCACAGCTGTGGTTGCTGGGAAGCCTGGCCTCGTGAACCCGATGGTCTGACCCCTTAGCCACTCTCTCTGGAGTGTGGAGGTGGGAAGGCCACCAGGGTCATCTGAGGGCCTGGATAGGGGAGCGGAGGGGAAGGCTGGGACTGCCCTCTTCCCTGGGGCAGTGGCGCTAGGAGGGACAGTGTGCCAGGTTGAGCTGTGAGAGGGGAGAGGCGGGGAGTGGAGGCCACCAGGTGGACTCCGAACCCTGGACTCCTAGACCTGCTCTGCCCACTGGCTGATCCCCGGCCAGTCCTCAGTCATCCCTCTGGGGTGCTGTTGCCCCTCTGCCAAATGGGATGAAGACTCCTGAATGCAACAGAGATGCAACAGAGATTCTCTGATGAGCAAAAATAGGAGAGAGAGCAAGAGTGGCGGGTTGGGGGTGGGGGGGGTGGTGGGGGGAGAGAGAGAGAGAAACAAAAACAGAGAGACGGGGAGGGAGGGGCATGAATACAGGCAAGCAGGGGCCAGCGCAGGTTATTTATCCCATCATCAACTCAGGTTATTTATCCCATCCTCACAGGCATGCTGGCTTCAGGAGGGGAAGCTCTGGACCTGGTGCCTAGAAGTGCCTCCTATCCCTGGGTCTGGTCCCCCCAGGCCAGCAAGCATTGTTTTTAGGCTGGTTAGCTCACATTGAGATGAGGGAGGGTGTCTGGCACCTGCTGGGGGTCTCCGAGCTGGACACCTCTACTGAGCTTGCCCTCAAAGGCCCACTTGGTGCTGACAAGCCATCTGGGTCTCAGCTGGCCAGGATGACCTAATGTTCCACTGGGTCTGCTTCTCTGCCATCTTTCCAGGGATGGCCCTCGGCTGACCCTGGCTTCTGGGCCCCCAGACCCAGGCACCTTGAGGAAGAATAGCAAACAAGCCGGATTTCAGGAGGCACAGGGCCAGTGTATGACCTTGTAGTGTTTGCTTTTTTAAACTTAAAAATATACAATTTTAATTTTCATCATGAAGACAATTGTGTTCTTGGAACTTCCAGGCAGCCCCTGTCTTGGCCAGTTCCTCAATTAGGTGCCTCTCAAGAGGGAAAAAGCCAAAATACAATTACTTGAGGAACAATGGGCTGGGGCTATATTTAACACGGGGCCAGCCTGGGGGACCACATGCTCACCCCCTCCCTGGCTCCTCTCCCTCCTGTCTTAGCCCTCACCTTCCTGTCCCTCTGTCTGGGTTCCCTGGTCTCCCAGCTGCCCCACCTCACTGTCTCCAGCTGTCTGCACCCTGAAGCTGTTACTGATGGACAATCAGACAAGCCTCTCCCAGGATGGCTGCAAACTCCTTCCTCCCCAGATCCGCTGAGCAGCCTCGCGCCTCTGAGGCTCACTTCTGAGTCAGAAGTGTGGTCACTTCTGAGTCAGAGATAGAAAAGTCAGTGTCACTGAGCAGAACCAGCGACTCTGGGGGTGGAGTTGTCTGAAAGAAAACCTTCCCAGCCTCCATCGGCCACCTTTGGATCTTAGAAACACTCTATCCCCAATACCCAGCTCCCTAACTCACAAGGGACACTCCCTGCCTTTGTCTTGGCTGATCCTCATTGTAATCACATGAGACAGGCCCATTTTACAGTGGAAAGCACTGAGGCTCTGAGAAGTTACATTAGTAGCAGAGTTACCACAATGCCAGGAGCTTTTCTGCCTGGACAAGTCAGTGCCTGGGGGTTTTGGTGCCAGGTGTGCATCACAGGCAGGTGGCCACTGAGGTCTCAGTTGTCAGGTCTAATAAGTGTGATGTCCAGATGCTGGGGCAGGGGACAGCTTCTTCATTTGTGGGCTTTTTATTAGCGTGTGGTACCCATAGGAGTGCCCTCCATGGAGAAGGGATGTGGTGCAACTCATTCAGACAAGGGTCATGCAAGGAGGATGGGAGAGGAGGCCTGGAGCAGGCAGCTCAGACGCCTCCTCAGAGAAGCCTCCCGGGACCACCCGGTGAGGTCAGAACATGCTCCTCTGGGTCTCCCACAGCACCACGGACCTTTCCTTCATTGCACTTATCATGGGCCCAACCTTATCCTTATGCCCATGGGTTTTCATTTTGTTTTGTTTTTTTACTCCCTGTGTCTTCAAACATACTGTGAGCACCTTGAGGACAGGGATATGTCCTGTGCACACCAGAAAAATTTCAAAGCTCTTCCTCTCAGATGACAAGGACTACTCTAAATCCAGAGACACTTCAAATGGGTGTTCATTGATCAACCACGCCAGCCTTTGTGGTCCTTTGGGCTGCCAGGGACATGTAGCATGAGGCACAAGGTTCTAGCCATAGGCCAGGCTTGCTATAAGCCTAGTGTCCTTTGCATATCCCATTGGAACTTCTGATTTCTTAGGGATCCTCTCTGCTTACAGATTGTGATTCTGGTTTGTGCATTTATTATTTTATTTTATTTTTTGAGATGGAGTTTCACTCTTTTCGCTCAGGCTGGAGTGCAATGGCGTAATCTTGGCTCACTGCAACCTCTGCCTCCCGGATTCAAGCAATCCTCCTGACTCAGTCTCCCGAGTAGCTGGGATTACAGGCACCCACCACTACACTAGGCTAATTTTTTTTTTCTGTATTTTTAATAGAGACCAGGTTTCGCCATGTTGGCCAGGCTGATCTCGAACTCCTGACCTCAGGTGATCTGCCCACCTCAGCCTCTCAAAGTGCTGGAATTACAGGCATAAGCCACTGTGCCCATCCTGGTTTAAATGGCCCTTCCTTGAAGTGTTCCCGTCAAGGGGCTCCTTTTGACTGCATTAGCATCTTAAGTATTCCTTGAGGGTGGGAGATTAGGGAGAGGGTGCTGAGGGGTGGGTGGGTGGCAGACAAAGTGATGGGGAGGTTGTGGTGGGGTGGGAGGTTAATGGCAGCAATAGGGTGGACGGAAGTGTGGCTGCATCAGTGATGCTCTGCTAAAGAGAGATCAATTGGGAGATCCACCAGGTCAGACTAGGATCTATCGGTGATCAGCTGGTGAGATCTCCTGGCCAACGTGTTCATCTAAAGACCAAAGATGGGTTAAATGCCTAGCTTATGTCCTGTTCCCATGGGCTGTGTATCCCATAGTGGGTAAACAAGACCAGCAGGAATTAAAACCTGCAGTTAATATTCAACAGCTGGTAAAGGGAGAGGAGGATGCTGAGGCTTGCAGCTACCATTACCTCCCAGGGAGATGTCATCAAAGGAGGGAACGGGGTGAGAAATGCACTCAAGAGCATCCAGAGACCCTATACTGCCTGGCTCTGGGGCTCCAATTCCAGCTTGTGGTGCCAACACATCCCAGTTCCTCCTCAGAGACAGCAGGAAGGGGCTCTGAGAACAGGCCACCATCGGTGCAAACAACTGAGAGCCAGGAGAATCCCCAGCCCTTAAATTCACATAGGCCAAAAGATAAATTTTAAGAGATTCAGCTGAACTTGCTCCAACCACAAACACTAGACAAATAATCTGAAGCACTCAACAAGCGTGAAATCCGGCCAGCTCTGCCCTGCCGGGTTCCTTGTAACTCGAGGAGCCAGCAGCAGCCATCCGTTGTGACTAAAAGCATCTGGGTCAGGAGAAACCTTGTTCAGTTCAGCTGGTGCAGACCCCCCAGAGCCCCTCCCCCAGTGCTTGACTCCTTGAAGCTTCCCTGGCCTGGATCTAACAGTAACGTCTTGGATTTACAGTGCTTCTGGCTCCAGGGGGCTTTGTAGACATCATCTAATTGAGAGGAGAGGAGGGGTGGCATTGTGGGGAGCAAGGATCCTCTTTTTTTTTTTTTTTTTGAGATGAAGTCTCACTCTGTTGCCCAAGCTGGAGTGCAGTGACACGATCTCCGCTCACTGCAGCCTCCACCTCCTGGGTTCAAGCGATTCTACTGCCTCAGCCTCCCAAGTAGCTGGGACTACAGGCATGCACCACCATGCCCATATTTTTGTATTTTTAGTAGCCGGGAGCGGTGGCTCACACTTGTAATCCCAACACTTTGGGAGGCCGAGCTGGGCGGATTACAAGGTCAGGAGTTCAAGATGAGCCTGGCCAACATAGTGAAACCTCGCCTTTTTTAAACTGGGAAGGCTGCTGGGCAGGAGACAGAGATGTCAGAAAGCCTGTGCCATGTGGCCCCCTGAGAGCCACACAAACACAGTCTCAGGGTGAAAGATCTTTACTGGGGCCTCCTGTGTACCAGCCGTGTGTTGGGAGCTCAGAAGCCTGAGGAGTTCAGAGGCATGGGGCACAGGCTCTGCTCCCCAGGAGCCCTTGACCTGGTACATATGATTGAGGCCCAGCCACAGGCCCTAGGGTAGACAGAGTGTGGTTAGAGGCCTGGACGTGGGGTCTTGCCTGCTCTCTCCTGGCGGTCTACCTTACAGATTCCCGCTAACCCTTCTCTACTCTGCTTTCCTGGATTTTCAGCCTGGCGCTGAAGCCATTTGATGTCCAGTGGCTGCAAAGGGTGTTTCCATCTTTTACTGTCAGCTGTTGCTTCTGAGCCCCTAGCGTGTGCGGGAGGCCCTTACAACTGCAGTCATGGTGCTCTATGGTGTTGGTGAGGGGCCTGGGCTCCCAGAGGAGCTGTGGTTTGCTGGACGTCAGCTGGTGGGTGGGAGAGTGGGATTCAAACCCAGCCCATGCTCTTTTGATAACATCCTGAAAGAAAGCAGGGCATCTCACAAGGATGGACAGAAACTGGCTGTAGGAGAAGTGTGCACATCTTTGGAGGCGCATGGGCTGAAGGAGTGTCGGATGCAGGAGGAGGAGCATGTTTGGAAACAGAGCAAGGACAGAGCTGTCCATGTTGAAAGGACAGAAGGGAGGTCAGATGACAGGGGCAGAGAGAGTCAGGGGAGGGAGAATGAGCTGGGGCCTGGAGAAGAGACAGGTCCTGGAGGCGGATAGGGTGGGCCCTGTAGATAAAGCTGGGACTGTGTCCAGTCTGCCAGGGATGTTCCAGTTGGCATGGGGACCCCATATTCTTATTACCTGCTTCCACTCCTCTTTTTGTGAAGCTGTTCTGGATGTACCGGCCTCATATGCCACCCCCACCTCCATGCTTGGCATAACTGCCTGCACAGACAAGCTGACTACAAATGAGTGTCAAATGATGGGGTCTCCAAGGATGCTCAGTGGCATGGAGCTTTGGAGGCCTGGCTGAGCACTCGAGTGAGAGGATGTTTGATTTTACTACTTGTACAGTGAAAGCCCAACACTCCCAGCTGGTCTGTGTGGCTTCATTTTCTATGTCAAAGAACCAGGATAACACAAGTAGCTATTATTTATTAACTATTTTCTATGCACTGAGCACTGGGCTGGAAACTTTACAAACTGCTTAATCTTCACAATGACTGTACAAGGTAGGCTCAGAGAGGTTAGGTAAGTTTCCTGAGGTCACACAGCTAGAACATTCTGACTATAATTTTAAGGTGATTTCCCCAAAAAGAGAACCCTTTCAAAAGACCCTGCCCCAGAGTAGCCGCTTGAAACATATTTGTTGACTCAAAAATTGAACTTAATTGAGTCTTCAAGGATGGGTGGGATTGCATTTGTTGAAACAGCAACAAGGAACCACAAGCTGTCCAGGCTGGGGGCCAGCATGAGAGAAGACAGAGGGGAGGCCATGAGTGGGTGTAGGGGAGGCAGGAAGGAGAGCTGCTCACCAGTGGGAAGCCTCTGCTTTGGGGAGGGACAGGAAGGAGAGCTGCTCACCAGTGGGAAGCCTCTGCTTTGGGGAGGGACAGGAGGGAAAGCTGGTGGCTCGTGGGGTGGGTGATGCTGCTGCTGCTGAGTTTGGAATGCAGGACAATAGGGAACCATTGTAGTTTCTGGAGTGAGAGCAGATGAAACTGGTGTTGGACGTTGGCGCTAAAGGATATGGGGATGGGTAGAGAAAGAACAGACTAGAAAAAGAGAAGCCAAAATGAGGCTAAGTCAGAGAAGAAAAGATAAACTAGAGTGAGAAAGAAAGAAGGAGCGCCATGAGGTCCCGGGAGAGGCAGACACACCGGTAAGTGATTAATTGCTACCATTTGTGCATCGTAATTCACCAAGCCTCTGCATATATGTTATCTCATTTGATTTAGTCCTCAAACCCGGCCTATGAAGTCATAGTTCACTCCCACATACGGAGCCCTGCTGGATGCCAGGTGCTGTGTGTACATTTCCTGTAGCCCTGTCAACAGCCACAAAGGATAAGTACGACCCTTTTACAGACCATGTACCTGCAGATTGGGCAGTTTAAGGAACTCACCCAACATAAAAGACCAGATCTATCTGGCTCTGTACCTGGGTCTGACCCACTGTTCCGGACTTGATCCCATTTACAGAGGAGGAAGCTGAGAGAAGTCCTGGATGCTGCAGGAGACTCGTGAGCATCTTGGTGGCGTCTGTTCCATTTGGCTCCATGCCCATGGCTTGTCTTGCTGAAACCCACTTCCACACTTTAGCCTTGGGGCTTGGATGCCATGTGGCCCTTTCACCTCACCCAAGCCCCTGGGCCATTTCTGCTGGTCTTGTGATTCCTCAAATGAATGCATCCCCTTAACGCTCTTGGAGGAAGCTCTTCCAGATTCCTCAAGTCAGCCCATAATAGAACCTTGGTGAGTGTAGGTAGGTCCTTGAGAGGAGACAGACTGCAGACCAACTCTCGCCTTGCCAAATGGGGATCAGGGCTTGGCACTGTGAGGGTTGGAGGGCTCTTTATCAGGCTTCGGGCCTGGATGGGAAGCAAACTCCAGGGACATAAAGACATTCAAGGGGCCAGGGACTGGGCCTGGTCCAGGGGAGGGCTGTTCACAGACCTGGTGCAGGCTCCAGGACTTAAAGGGCCATGCGCAGGACCCAGTGGTGGGTGCCCTGCCACCAGGACGGGCACTCCCTGTATCTAGCTCCACGCAGCCATAGTTCCAGAACCACTCACCGGCCCTCTCAGCTGCCTCTCTTGGTTGGAGGGTGGGGATTCTGAAGCTTTATAGGGCCTGCAGAAGGGGGAGGCCTGTCTGTGGGCTCCTGCCGCTACAGGTGTCTTCTCAGAAGGGGAATGGAAAGCTCTGGGGGAAGAGGGTGCTAGGGGTGGCTAGGTCACCACACCACTGCCAAGTAGGCTAGCCTGCCTCGCCAGCTGGAGAGGCTTCCTAAATACCTGTTGACTGAGTAGCAGAAAGGGAGGCCAGTCTGAGTTAGAGTTTACCCTGGAGAGGGAATGCGTGAAAGGCATATTCAAACAAGACACTAGAAGTCCCTCCGGGACCTGCCCTAAGGAATAGAGAATGGCTGTCATTAGTATCTTATGAATGAATGTTGTAGGAAGGTAACCTGAGCCTTCCTTGGGTCAGAGTGCTTAAGGTCTGCTCTCCAAAGTGTCTCCGTGTCCTCCTGGAGCCTGCTTGTGAATCTCATCAGAAAGCTTTGGTTGTCAGAGGCAAGCTTCAGCCTGGCTCTTCTGGAAGAGCTCCAGCTGACCCCCGCCCTCGACACTGCCCCTTGCAGGATGAAGGTTTATATGAGGAACTGCTGGGTCCTGCTGTGTGTCTACATGTCATCCTGAGCTGCCAGGTTCCTGAAAATAGACAGATGTCCTATGTGCCAGGACCCTGGTCCTCCTGTCTGGGGCTCCCCTGGGGGTCCAGGTGAGCTGGGCCAATGAAGGCCAACCCTCCCGACCATTGCACCTCTCTGCGCAGCTAGGGTGCAAGCTGGGGGTGAGACAGAGTTAACTTGCAGGCCCCTGGCTGTAGGGATGGCGCCCAACCTACCCTGATGGACAGAATTCTATGTGTTGAAGGAAGGTTGGGCTAGAGTCTACTCCCACCTCTGCCCCTTGGCTGTTTCTTATCCCACTCTCCAGCCCGGTGACCTGGCCTAAGAGAATGCCTCTCAGGTATGTGACCAGCAGGGACTGCATGTCCTGATGGCCTTGTGCTCATAATGGGAAGCCAGGCAGATGCAGAACCCCGGCTATGGGTTCTAATCCAACCCTGGATTCCATGAATGGACAAGGATGGTGGCAGGATCTGCCAGCGTGCTTGGTGGGATCTGCCATCCCCTGAGCCCGTGCTCCAAGAAGGTGGGAAGTAGCCTGCTTTCCTTTTCTGCCAAGGGCAAGCCCTTCCTTGACCAGGGTAACCCACAGGGCTCCATGGCATGCACGGGAGAGGGATGCAGGCATGCCAGGCTCTGCCCCTCAGAGCCCACTGGGCTTTCTAACAAGAAGTGGCTTAGGCCATTAGGAGGGATAGAAGGCTGGTGCTTTGACCAAGCTGGTGGTTCGGGGGCATCAAGAGTGGGACTTCTGTGGCCAGGCGCGGTGGCTCACGCCTGTAATCCCAGCACTCTGGGAGGCCGAGACGGGCGGATCACGAGGTCAGGAGATCGAGACCATCCTGGCTAACACGGTGAAACCCCGTCTCTACTAAAAAATACAAAAAACTAGCCAGGCGAGGTGGCAGGCGCCTGTAGTCCCAGCTACTCGGGAGGCTGAGGCAGGAGAATGGCGTAAACCCGGGAGGCGGAGCTTGCAGTGAGCTGAGATCCGGCCACTGCACCCCAGCCTGGACGACAGAGCGAGACTCCGTCTCAAAAAAAAAAAAAAAAAAGAGTGGGACTTCCAAATCAATAGCCTGTGGGACAAAATGGTTTTTAATAGGCCCATACAGTGTGGGGGTTTTTTTTTGTTTTGTTTTGTTTTGTTTTTGCTGTGCACTTTTGTTTTGAATTTTGAATTCACTGTCGGCACTTAAATTTGAGAATCTTTTACATACAAATCTGGATTTCCAGGTTCTCTGGGAAAATCAGAAGACCTGGGCTGCAACTGAGTGGCAGGTGCCCCTCTGGAGCTCCTTGCCCATCAGCATCCCTCCAGCTCACTGCCCTAACTTTGGTCACTTGCCTGGCACTGGAGCCAGTGAGGCTGTGACCCTGGAACTGATGCTTTGGGCGGGAACAGTCCTCATGGGTGCTCTGTGGGGTCTGTCTTCTGGGGAAGGCTGGCCCAGGTACGTGATGGGTGGGGGTGGGTGTGTGCCTGATGACTGGGGTGGCAGAGGTAAGTGCCTTCGCAGCTAGGCCAGGGGAATTCACCTCTGTAGGGACTTATGAGATCCCTACCCCCACCCACCTCATTCAGGAGGGTAAGGATTGGGAGGGTCAAAGGTTTTTTTCTGGGAAGGGGACAGCTTTCCCCGAAGTGCTGAGCTCCTAAACTCCAGCCCGATTAGAGGCTAGAGGAGGAGGAGGAGGGGGAGTCTTCCTCTAGTGTCAGGGCTCAAGGCCATGACCGGGAGCTCTGATCACCAAGGCCCCAGGCTGGCGAGGAAGCCCTGTCAGGAGCACATCCGAAGCCAAGTCAGCTGCTGCCTTCCCCATCTCTCCATCCCGCTGCCAACAACTCCACGGAGTCTCCTCTGGCAGAGCCTGAACCCAGGTTTTCTGTAGCTGCAGGTGGCTGGGCAGGGGTGAGGACAGCCTCAGGGCAGTTTGCAGAGTGCCCCGGGCTGCTGTAGTTTGACTGGGGAGCAGGAGAGGATTCTCTGTTAGGGCTGAAGGGACTCTCTCTTCTGACCCAGGGGATCCGCAGTCCCGTGTTCTTGCTGGAAAGCCTTGGAAAGCAACACTGTGGAAGAGAGGAAGAGGGCCTCTGCCGCGTGGTGTGTGGGTGCGGATGTGGAATACACTTACCCACAGCCGTCGAGGGAGCAGCTTCGTGGCCTTAATCATTGGGAGGGATGACCCTGAGTGGCTCCTGTTCTGGGTGATGATGGTGTGGCAGACAGGGCACCCTCTGGGGCCCTCGCCAGAGGATTTCAATTGCCCTCCTGCCTGTGACTGCTGGCAAGTAGTTTAACCTTTGTCCGACGAGGAACATCAGAGTAGTTTTCTCACTAGGTTGTTGTGAGGCTCAAAGGAGATTATAAATAATGGCAGCCAATATTTGTTTTATTGATTACTGGCCATGAACCAGGCAGGAAGTCCCAGTCAGATCAAACATCTGCTCCTTAAGAAAAATGGTGTGTTAGTGCTGCGTGGTGAACACTGCTGAGCCAGGTGTGACCCTGGGGCCTCCAGAGGACCTGCACCAGGAGTGCAGCTGAGGCTGGGCGAGCCATCGGATGTGGGGACCAGAGACCCTACAGACCTGCGCCATGCCCACACACTGCACAGGAACAGCCTGAAGGAGGCAGGAGAGAAGCACAGCATGAGGTTAGGGCACCGGCTGCTGGGAGCACCAGGGTTCAAACACCAGCCACGCCCCACACAGACCTCGGGCATGTTGCTCACTCTTTCCAAGCCTTGGTTTCCTCATCTATAAAATGGGCATGACAGTGGCATTTACGTCACAGTATTGTGGTGACACTCAGTGAGACGCCATCTGATGCATAACATTTTGAAATATCAACTGGTATTTTCCCATCTGGATTTCCTTCCCCACCCTTCTCAGGGTCTGCAGCCAGGCTCCTCCACGATGTGTTCCTTGGCTTCTGGGAAAGGACGTGGCAGAAGAGGGCAAAGGGAAATGGAAGGAGCCTCTTCCTGAATTTTGTGTGCAAAAGCCTTGGCTTTAGGGGAAGCTGTAGGGCGGCAGATTGAGAGCAAACATCCTGAATGAGTAAGAGCAGCCCTCCGGCCCAATCAACCAAAAAAGCGCTCCCTGAGGGCGAGGAGGGCAGTGGGGAGATGGGGAGCCCCGGCTCACGACTGGAGCCTGGGGGCACCGGCTCACGACTGGAGCCTGGGGAAGGGCTGCAGTCCCACCTGAGGGCTACGTGTGAGAGCAGAGGACACTCATGCCTCCTGTCCTGGTGAGAGCCCTGAGGAGGCAGGCAGGCCCAGAGAAGGGAATGGGCTGGCAGTGTGACGAGGTCACGGACCTTAGAGAGCCTCATTATAGGCTTTCCTCCCCCACCAGACTGTGGAAGCAGCAGATGGGTCCTGATGCAACCATGGCCCAGAAAAAGTGGAGAGACACCGTCCCCCCCAACCCTGCACCGCCCCCTCAAGACTGGAGGGTTCCTGAGACAGGATCACAGGGCAGCTCAATGGTGACCAAGTGGACTCACGACACTGAGGTCTCACTCAGTACCCTTGTCACTCTGACAACCTCATGCCTACCCACAGAAACTCAGACAGCCTCCTGGGGAAAATGGCTTTAAGTTGAGTGGTCTGAGATGAAGATTTGCCCACTACTGGCAGGGGATTCAAAATGAAAATAAGGCTGAGTCACAGAGAATGAAGACCGTCCTGTGTCTTGCACACTTGAATTTATGAACTGAGATTTGTGCTGCTTACAGATTCAAGCAAAGGAATTAGCACAGTGCCGGGCACCACCAGGCTCTGGCTGCTGTGTCCCATGTGGTTGGGATGCGATGGTGGGCCCAGAGCCGGACGGGATGCCGAGCTGGGACTCTATCAGGTCCCGATCACCTTCCCTGCTGAGGGCATCAGGTGGGTGGCTGTCCTTCCGAAAGGGTGTGTGAGCAGTCACTCAGCTTCTGGTGCTTCCCAAGCTGCCTGAGATCTGAAAGTGACCATCCTCTCCTTCTCCCAACCACCTCCACAAGCATCTCTCTCCTTCTCCCTAGACCCTGAGACCTGGAGCTTTCAGCCTGACGTCTGGCACAGCCTCAGACGCAGTGATCATGGAGCATTCTCTGGGAAGATGGGCCTCAATTTTGTCCTGCCCTCGCCTGGAAAACACAGAGAACTCTGAAGATAGTCCAGCCTGAGTTCACCAGAGCCATGGGGAGGAGCCAGCCCAGGTGAGTGCCATTTCTGCTTCTGGAAGGGGCCTCAGCTCACCCTGCTCTCACTCTGGAGTCCTGAGAGGCCACGGCCACAGCCAGCAGGCATCCATCTTATCTGGGAAGGGGTAGCTCAATCAGGGTCAACAGATAATCTCCCAGAACAGGACTCTGCCAAAGCTTCTAAAAAAAGCTGCTGGGGGGTTGAATATGGAGTTTTCTGTACCCACCTGGACCCCACCTGAGCGTCCTCACCTGAGAATCCAGGCTTCATTCTCATTCATGGAGCTGATCTGCCTGAAATGTCGTCATATTAGTCAGGGCTTTCCGGAGACACAGAGCCACCAGGATGTGTGCATATACAGAAGGAGGTTTCTTTTAAGGGAGTGGCACCTGTGATTATGGAGGCTGGCAAGTCCAAAACCTGCATGGGGAGTGATCAGGAAAGGGTTGCTGCTGCTGCTGCTGCAGTTCACGTCCAAAGGCTGCCAGGGGAGAGTCGGCATTGCAGCTTCAGTTTGAAAGCCGACTGCTGCAGAATTCTCTCTTGCTCCGAGAGATCAGTCTTTGCCTGACGGAATGAGGCCACCCCCATTAGGGAGGGCAATTTGCTGTATTCAAAGTCTATCAATTTAAATATTCAAACATACCTATTCAAATACACCCTCAGAGAAACATCCAGAAGAATGTTTGGCCATATATCTGGGCACTGTGGCCCAGCCAAGTCGACACATACAATTAACCATCACTGTCATACATTCATCCAGTTTGGTTGAGATGGCTTGGGTGGCCCAGCCAAGCCATCTCAAATAAGGGGAATTTATTGTAAAGACATGCAGAGATTTCATGAGAACCCAAAGATGGGCACCAAAGTGTCACCAGACATCACGGAACCATGAAGAGCACAGACCTTTATTTAATGGGTATGGGAAGCAGTGATAGGTGGGGAAAGCATGGGGTGGAACGGGGGATCTTTGATTTTGTCCCACCATCTCCCCGAGGCGAGGAAGAGTGGGTCAGCCATTTGGACATCTCTTCAGCACACTCCGGAGCCGTAGAGCAGCAGCAGCGTGGGGGAAGGCCATAAGAGCAGCTGATTTGATACCCATGACTTGTGAGGGGATGGGGAGAGGAGAGGGCCCTTGCTGCGGAGTTGAGCATCAGAGACAGAGCGGAAAAAACCCAGCAGGAACTAGTCTGAGTCATCTCAGAGGAACGGTGAGGGAAAGGGATGGGAGAGTGAGAAGCACATGCTGTTCTCCACTTCCCCCACCAGGCTGTCTCCAGAGCTTCTAACAGACATTCACGTGTCCTTTCACATGACCTTGACAACTGCTCTACCATTTTACTAGGGAGGAAACTGAGGCTGGGAACGGGGTGGGGACAAGAGGGGAACTTGCCCAAAGGCGAACAGAAAGGTCAAAACAGGAATCTTTGCGCAAGCATTTGATTTCCAATTTCAGAGCTTTCCTGAGCCATACTCGGGGCTCTCTCTGCACAGTGGTGACCAGTGGTGAGTCAGGCCAATTTGGTTGGAATTATAGACAGCAGAGTTCACAACCAGCACTGGAGACACTTGCCAGCTGCATGTTCCAAGTCACCCCCAGCCTACCTGGTGTGCTCCATCTAGACGCTCTCTCACCAAGACTCATGCCAAACTCTCCTAACTGCCTTCACTCCTGGCCCCATAATCCACTCCCGGCAGAGCAGCCAGCATGGACTTTCTGCCCTTGCCTCATCTTTTTCCACTGGTTTCCAAAACTTTTTTTTAGCATGGAGTTTACACACATCAGCCTGGCCCAAGTGACCTGGTCCTGGCTTCTGCTCTCATCTTTAACACTCCCCCTCACTCACCACGTCACTCAGCATATTTGAGGCTGCAAGTGACAGAGAGGTGGATTCAACTAGCGTTATCACAAAGGAGACCGTGTCATCTCCTGGAGCAAGACGTCTGGAGGCAGAGCAGTGCCAGGGTTGCTTAGCTTAGACTCCACAGCATCAAAGATCCCAATATTGCCACTCTTTCCCCTGTCATCCTCAGCCCATCAAGATGGCCTCTTAGGCTGCCACAGTCCCAAGGCCACCTGTGGATGACAACATCCAGAGGCAGAAGAAAGCATTTCCTCCACGGTCTCTCTCCATCAGTCATGAAACCTCTTCCAGAAGCCTCCCTCAGAGTACTGCTCTGGCTCATTGGTCTGAATTGCAGCATGTGCCCGAGCCAGGAGGGAAGCTCTGTGATTAGCCTAGACCACTGAAGTTCATCCATGGGACTGCACAGGGGCTATGTGCCCACCATGGAAGAACATGGCTACCCAATAACTCAGTGAAACAGAGGCTGTGCTAGCAAGAAGTGTTTGTGTTGGAGTAAGGAAGGGGACGGGTATTGGATGGGCAAATAATGGCACCTGTCACTCTCACTGTGATTCTGCCTCACCAACCTTCTCCCTCCCATCTGGAACATTCTTCCCCAACTTGATCCCTTGCTGGCTCCCTCTCTTTTAGGTATCAAAGAGGCCCTCCAGAGTCCTCAATCTGTGATAGCCCTCCACCTAGTTATTCTCTCACAAAGCACCTGGCTCTCCTCCTTCTGAGCACTCATCCCAAGGTAAAGTTACATTTTTATTTGTCCCTTGCACCAGATAGGAGCTCCCTGAGGTGGGATCGGGTCTACTTTTGCTCCTTCAGAATCCCAGGTTCCACCAGGGCATATGGTGCAAAGTAGTGCCTACATCTATATTTTGAGTGAATGGTTGCATGAATGAATGTCAGATGCTATTTAGGCTTTTCAGATAGTTTCTTTTAAAATTTTATTGATAACCCTTTGCCCTAGTTATTTTTATCCTCATTTCACAGATGGGACCACTGAGGCAGAGTGTCTTAGTTCATTTGAGCTGCTATAAGAAAATGCCCTCAAAAATAATGCTACACATCTACAACCATCTGATTGTTGACAAACCTGACCATCTCACGCCAGTTAGAATGGTGATCATTAAAAAGTCAGGAAACAACAAATGCTGCAGAGGATGTGGAGAAATAGGAACACTCTTATACTATTGATGGGAGTGTAAAGTAGTTCAATCATTGTGGATGACAGTGTGGCAATTCCTCAAGGACCTAGAACCAGAAATATCATTTGATCCAGCAACACCATTACTGGCTATATACCCAAAGGATTATAAATCATTCTACTATAAAGACACATGCACACACAACAGTGCTGTTTATTGCAGCACTGTTCACAATAGCAAAGACTTGGAACCAACCCAAATGCCCATCAATGATAGACTGGATAAAGAAAATGTGGCACATATACACCATGGAATAGTATGCAGCCATAAAAAAGTGTCCTTTGCAGGGATATGGATGAAGCTGAAAACCATCATTCTCAGCAAACTAACTCAGGAACAGAAAACCAAACACCACATGTTCTCACTCACAAGTGGGAGTTGAGCAATGAGAACACATGGGCACAGGGAGGGGAACATCACACACTGCGGTCTGTCAGGGGGTGGGGGGCTAGGGGACGGATAGCGTTAGGAGAAATACCTAATGTAGATGATGGGTTGATGGGTGCAGTAAACCACCATGGCATGTGTATACCTATGTAACAAACCTGCACGTTCTGCACATGTATCCCAGAACTTAAAGAATAATAATAATAATAAAAAGAGAATGCCATAGACCAGGTGGATGATACACAACAGAAATTTACTTCTCACAGTGCTGGAGGCTGGGAATTCCAAGATAAGGCAGTGGTATATTCGGTGTTTGGTGAGGACCTGCTTCCTCACAGATGGCCGTCTTCTCGCTGCGCCTTCACAAGGTAGAAGGGGCAGGGCAACTCTCTCGGGTCCCTTTTATGAAGGTACTAATCCCATTCCTGAGGGCTCCACCCTCATGACCTAATCACCAAAAACCCCATCTCCCAATACCATCACACTGGGTGTTAGGATTTCAATATGTGAATTTTCAGGGATACATAGCACCGAGAGACACCGAAAAACTTATCTCAGGTGGCATGGATGGTAAGGAGCAGAATTAAAATTCACACTACTTCTTCTGATTTCAATTTTGGTGCCCATTTAACCAAAAACACTTAGGTTAAATGAACGATGACTTGACCCAGAGTGTATTAAGCTGGTTTACTGCAAACCAACACATTTAAAATTGGTTTCCCTCAGTATAATATACAGAGAAATGGATGAAGGATAAATTCTTGAGACTCAGCCCTGCTGGTAGGATGGCCCTCCTGTACTTCCATGTGCTTCAACCCATGGTGACAATGACACACCCTGGTATCACACTTGCCCAACCAACATGGCTGCAGATGTTGGTTTAGCATTGTCTGCATTCTTCTAGAGTGAAACAGATATCAGGCTGTCACCATTCTCACAAATTGTTAATAAGAAGCCTTTATCAAGGGGGCATCTTCGGACTCTGTTTTTAACACCTTCTGAACCATGACTTGGAGCCAGCAGAGGAGGCCGTGGCTGCAAACTTCGGCACAACCATGAATGCTGCTGTTCGAGAAATTATGATTTACGTCCACCCCAAGTTGTAAATGCTAGTCTTTTCTTCCATGAACCTCAAACAATTTTATCCATGAAGCTCCTTCCTCATAAAATCTGTGGAAGCCCAATGTATGCCTGGAGAAAGAGGGTGCCCTTGATCTGGAGGCTGGAGCAGCAGAGGGTAGGTGTGCTGAGTAACTCCCTCTGGCCTCCCCTTTCTCTGTCCCCAGGGCTCTTCTAGGGTGATTCTAGGCTTCCTCAGAGCACAGTTGAAAACTCTTGCTCTCCTCCAACCCCTTCACTATAGGGACTGAAACAGAGCACCAAGAGAGTTAATGTCTTCCTTTGTCACATGGCTAGTACGTGGCAGAGAAGGCTTTGACTCTTGCTCCAGTGCTCCTTTGAGAGGAACCTGCAGACAACTCTTCAGGCAAAGGGTAGTCAAGACACATTTAAGAAGCAATGCTGGCCTGGTGCAATGGCTCACACCTGTAATCCTAGCACTTTGGGAGGCCGAGGCAGGCAGGTCACTTGAGCCAAGGAGTTCAAGACCAGACTGGGCAACATGGCAAAACCATATCCCTACAAAGTATACAAAAATTAGCTGGGCATGGTGGTGCATACCTGTAATCCCAGCTACTAGGGAGGCTTACATGGGAGGATTGCTTGAGCCCAGGAGGCAAAATTTGCAGTGAGCTGAGATCACGCCACTGCACGTTAGCCTGGGCAACAGAGTGAGACCCTGTCTCAAACAAACAAAAACAAACAAACAAAAAACAAAACAAAAACAAAGAAGCAGTAGTGTTAACCCCTTCTATTACTTTCCTGCTTTCCACTCATGAGCTCTTTGTAGCTTATTTTCATAGGACCCAAAGGTGTTGGGCTGAGCCTGACATAGCAGAATGACTAGCAGATGATCACATTTGTTATATGGGTTCAGAGAAATTGAAAAAGACACCCAGTTCTCATTAAATGTGATCAGGCATATGAAGAGCTTAGCACAGAGGATGAAATCAGCAGACGTCAGCCAGCATTGTTATTGTCACTGTCCTGCTCTAAGCTTGCCTCTGTCATCTGTTCACATTGTGACTCTGAACATTCTCATCTCAGTTTCCTTGCCTGTAAAAGGATGACAATGATACCATCCTCTTGGGGTTATTTCGAGGACCAAAATAATGGATATACGACCCTTTTGAAAAATATAAGAGTAAGCTAGTGTTATTATTACTTGGCAAATAATTGAATTTTCTTCCAATTACACATCAAGTCAAGCGCAATTCACCTATCAGGTTTATGACTGTGATCATTCTTGATGGGAACTTGCATGTGAATTTTATGGCTCACACTTCAACCCAAGGGAGAACGCTTTATTGACTTGCAAGCTAACACCTGTGAAGCTTGAATTTGGAAATTGGGGCATAAAGAGGAGAATGTACCAAGCTGTGATTTCTTTAAAAGCTCACCAGAACCATAACTGAAATACAGGATTCTAGTTTTGTTTTGTTTTGTTTTTGAGACAGAGTCTTACTTTGTTGCCCAGGCTGGAGTGCAGTGGCACGATCTTGGCTCACTGCAACTTCTGCCTACTGTCTTCAAGTGATTCTCGTGCCTCAACCTCCAGAGTAGCTGGGACTACAGGTGCACATCACCACACCCAGCTAATTTTAGAATTTTCAGTGGAGATGGGGTTTCACCATGTTGGCTAGGCTGGTCTGGAACTCCTGGCCTCGAGTGATCTGCCTGCCTTGGCCTCCCAAAGGATTCTAGTTTTTAATATCAATTTTGTCTTTGTGTTAAAGACATGTTTGTGGCAAATCAATGAAAAAATCAATATTGTCTTCTGATACCACACTCTCCTCCTCATACTTTATTTTGTTTTCAATTTTAAGTTGCAATTGAAGTCACTTGTTTACTTAAGAATCAGCCTCTCTGACTAAAAGTTAAAAGGCTTGAGTTCTAGTTTAATTACACCACCAACTAAGTGTCCTACCCTTTGTAAATTACATGTCTCCCTGGGCATCATATACTTCTCTCCTACACAATGGTGGTGTGTGGTGTAGTAGTGGTGGTAGTGGTCATGATAGTGGTTGGTTTGGTGTAGTGATGATGGTGTTGGTGTTGGCTTGTGTTGTAGTGGAGGTGTTGTTGCTGGTGGTGTAGGATGTAATGTAGGATGTAATGTAATAGGATGTAGTGGTGGTAAGCATGGTTCTGATGGCTGTGATGGTGGTGGACATGGTGATGATGGTTGTGGAATGAAATGGTGGTGGTGATGGTGGTCATGGTGGTGATGGTAGTGGTGGTAGAGGGAATGGAAATGGACAGAGAGCTAGTGGTCAAGGAGGGTTGGCCTAGGTGGTCTTTAGGTTCCTCTCAGGTCCACTATTCTATGTTCTTTGATTTCTGCTGCCATTTGTGTGGTCAGTGGGTTGTCCACTGGGGCGATCAGTGAAACGGAGGGGAAAAGAAAAGATTCAAATTTGGCATTGTTGAGAGTTTTCACCCACTTGAATTCTCTTTGTAAGATCTGTGTTTGGGGCACTAAGAGTCTTGTTCTATAGTATTTGTGGAGTAGGAAAAGAGATTTGATCAGGGAGGTTATGTTTGGCCAAGAGTCCAACAGACTTTGATGGCTTCTACCAGCTCCCAGAATTGACATGAAAAGGATAGCACTGTATTAGAATTTTGCTGTAAGAACATTTGAAATTGGGGAATATGTAAATCAGAGTCCCAAAAAGAAACAGATGGTGCACTAAATTAGGATAATTCAAGGAGGTTTAATTTGCAAAGGAATATTTATAGAGTGTGGCCAGGGTAGAGGGGAACCATAATGGAAGGTACAGAAGCCGGGGCTAAAAAACAAGGGTTACCATCCTAGGCTTGCTTACAAGAGGGAGAGTGTAAGTTTGCTAGGGTTCTCTAGCGAAACAGAGCCAATAGGATGTATATATAGGAAGAGATTTATTATGAGGAATTTACTTACTCAAGGCTGAGAAGTCGGAGCTGCTGTCTGAGCTGGAGACCCAGGAAAGCCAATGGTATAATTCAGTCCCAAGTGCAAAGGCCTAAGAACCAGGGTTGCTGATGGTACTAATCCCCGTCTAAGGGCAGGAACTGATGTCCCAGCTCCAGCGGGCAAGTAGGGAGAAAAAAAGGGGCCAATTAATTCCTCCTTCCTCTACCTTTTGTTCTATTCAAGCTATCTGCAGATTGGATGGTGTCCACCCACGCTGGGGAGGACTATCTACTGAGTCCACATATTCAAATGCTAATCTCATCTGGAAACCCTCTCATGGACACACCCAGAAACAATGCTTAGTCTGGGCACTTCCTGGCCTACTCAGGTTGATACATAAAATTGACCATCACAGATCCGTTACAAGCACTCAGGAGAAACGATATTTGTGTAGCAGAGGCTGCCTCAGGGGGAGACTTCTGTGGAGGGTCCCGGCCAGCAGAGGCAATGCTGCAGGGAGGGAGCCAGGTACCTGGGTCTCACTCTCTTCCCTTCTTTCGGTCTCCTGCCTGGGCTCACAATTGGCCAAACCCAAGCACAGTCAGGGCAGGGGAGTCTACTGAGGTGGTTCACACCCATTTGTCTCCTGGGCAGAGAGCAAGGTGGAGTGGGAAGGAAAGTGGACCTGGAAGGTTAACAGAAGGCACAGGATCCCATTACCATTAATTCATCCACACAGCACATGGTTTTGAGCATCGATGTCCTGCTAACTAATGTTCTTGCATGCCAGCCCTCATGCAGTGTACATGTGATGCATTTCTGTTGAATGGGATGGCCTTTGAGTTTGGAGTAAATACCCAACCTGGCCTCCCTCTGTCCCCAGTGAACATTCTCATCACCAACGGGGCCAGTACAAAAGGCTGCCCCCAACCTCCATGCCTCCTTTTCCTGACCAGCCCGTTGTGCATCCCACCCTCTGCATAGCCAAGCTTTGTTTGAGGCTGACTTATTGAGGTGACTGTGCTGTAGCTTCCTGTGCGTGGGAGCCAGGACCATTGGAGCTCTGTGTCCCATGCCTTGAAGTCTGCCTGGCACTTAATAAGTGCCAGTAACAGGAGACACTCGGTAGGTATTTGAGGAATGGATAGCAAATGCTTTTATTCTCCCACAAAAACATCATGCTTTCTTGTCTTCCTGCTTTTGGCCATATCCCCCTTTACCCTTCTCCTATCTTCTTGCTGTGTCTTTTGTCCAAGTACTGCTTTCCCAGGAAGACCTCACGGACACCAGCCCACAGCAACCAGCCCTTCCATGGTGACAACAGTGGGTTCCAGTCCAGTGCCAGATCGTTTCCTAATTGTACCCCATGTGTGCCACTCACCTCCTCAGCCAGTCATGAGCTGGGCTTGAAATCTAGGGCCATGAATTTAGGGGCCTCATCTTTTATTTCATTTGTTCCCAATACCCCACTGCCTGCCCTCAGAGTAGATGATGCGAGAACAATGATAATAATAATAGTGATTGTAATAATGAACCATCTGAGCCCACACAGAACCCTTTCCATTCCATGACTTATTCCTTTCTTTCTCTTTGTTTGTTTTTGAGATGGAGTCTTGCTCTGTCTCCCAGGCTAGAGTACAGTGGCACAACCTCAGTTCACTGCAACCTCTGCCATCTTCCTGCCTTAGCCTTCTGAGCACCTGGGATTACAGGTGTGCCTCACCATGCCGGTCTACCGTTTGCATTTTTTGTAGAGATGGAGTTTCTCCATGTTGGCCAGGCTGGTCTCCAACTCCTGGGCTCAAGCAGTCCACCCACTTTGACCTCCCAGAGTGCTGGGATTACAGGTGTGAGCCACTGCACCCGGCCTACATGAATTATTTATTTTAATTCTCACAACAACCCCATGAGGACGGCCATATGTTGGCATCCCCACTTCAGGGATGTGTAAATTGAGGTTCAAAGAGGTTTTCAGTTACATCTCACAGCTGGTAGGCAGAGAAGGCTGGTTCAACTGTAAAACCCGCTCTTGTTACCATGACATCAACTATTTCCACACCTCTGCTCTTTAGTATTTTCCCACTCTTCATCCCTCCCCTCCCCAACTCAGCATCTAGAACAGGCCTGGGCACCTAGAAGGTGCTTAAATAATGCCTGTAGATTCATTGCTAGGTGAGGTATCCCGTGATTGATCAATGACCCTAGCCTTTCTGTTAACACCGAGAGGTACAGGAAAACCTTTGCAGCCAGGCCTCATCTCCAGAAGTCAAGCAAGTTACCCTCCAATAGCCTGGCAGCCCCTCTGTCTCCCCAGATTGGGGCTCTGGCTGCCTTTCCAGCCATCTCAGGACACTGCTCCAGACAATCGCCTTTTGCTTCCAGCGCAGGAACAGCCTGCAGAAAACCCTCCTTCGAGCCCTCCGAATCAGAGCGACAGGGGCCCACAAAGTCCAGGTTATGAAGTGTCACAGTGTCTGAAACAACTGCTTCTCTATTGCGTAAGCACACACCAGGAATCCGTTCATTTCTGGGCAGCGGCTGACGGAAAAAGAGAAAGATTTTCCATGTATTTATTATGTGAAACATAACATACAGGGGATATGAATGGCGATATGTAATTAGACATAAAATGAGCCAGACTTGAGGAATTGCCAAAAATCTGTGGCAGGATAATGAAAGTGCTTTGAGTGGTATCACTTGTTTCACAATCTGTCATTGCAATCGACGGCCTCAGTAACCTGTTGAATGCTGCAGAAACACAGAGCTGGGAGTTCGTTTGCGGGGAGTTGCCTCCCAGGCACCATCTTTGATTAGTTCCTGTGTCTTTTCTAAGGCAAAGACATATTCATCTTGGAGCCCTGGTGGCAAAGGAGCTGGATAAAGAGAGGGTGGGTGTGCAGGAGACAAGGCCCATCCCAGGCAGAGGGTAGGTGGAAGCCTGTATGTTGATTCCCCCAGCTGGACTGGGCTACACTGCTGTCTTTCATATCACACCAGCTAAGAGAGGTGAGAGCAGGGGCACCACTGCAGCTTCTAGTTCCAGCTCTATGGCAGTCTCCCTTTGCAAGCTTCCCAGACCACTGGAATTCCCTGGGCCTCACTTACCAACTCTGCAGAACAGGAAGATCGATCCAAGAACCTCCACATGCAAGGATGCGTGCCACGTGAGTGGGGGCCACAGTGAGAAGACCCTGATGTCCTGGCCTCTTTCCTAATAATCCTATCCAGCTTGTCATTCATCTCTGAGGGTGTATGTCAAGCCTTTCAAATTAAAAACATGGGCTGGGTGTGGTGGCTCATGCCTGTAATCCCAGCACTTTGGGAGGCTGAGGCGGTCCAACCACTTGAGGTCAGGAATTTGAGACCAGCCTGGCCAACATGGTGAAACCCCATCTCTATTAAAAATACAAAAAAATAGCCGGGAGTGGTGGTGGGCACCTGTAAATCCCAGCTACTCAGGAGGCTGAGGCTGGAGAATCACTTGAACCCGGGAGGTGGAGGTTGCAGTGAGCCAAGATTGTGCCATTGCACTCCAGCCTGGGTGACAAGAGTGAAAACTCTGTCTCAAAAAAACAAAAACAAAACAAAACAAACAAACAAACAAAAACTTGCCAGAGCTGATCCTTGTGGTAGTTCACTTTTAAATTAAGTTTGAAGGTCTGCTACACATACACCTGGCACTTAGCAGTTACCCAAGTTCTTCCTTCTTGCGGATAACTGCTCACCAACTCTTGTCCATCTTGCTTCCTTAAACTCTACATTTGTCTCCAACACCACCTTTGCTTCTGCAACTGCCCTGGCTCAGTCTCTCACTCTCTCTTTCCCAAATATTATAACCACTTCTAGTGTGGTCTGGGCTGGTGAGTCTTCTCTGTTTGCCTCTCTCCCTCTCATTCTCTCTTCATTCTTCTCTGCCCTGTTCTGTGTCTCCAGACCGAACCCCTGCAGACTCCTTCACAGCCAGCAGCCAGTTCTGGCTACTGCCCATGGAAAGCCCCAAGAAAAGCTCTAGGGGCTGTTTTTTGCACCATTCCTGCCCCAGATCATGTTTCCCTTGGTGGTTGCATCCTCAAAGGCCTGCAGCTCTTGCCGGTGGTGCCTCCAGCTCTTACCAGACACATTGGTGCGATTTCCTGTCCTCTTCCACTGCTTTGGGGCTCTGGGGGCCTTTTCATCCCTCACTGGTCCTACCCATGCCTCCATGAGCAATAGCTTTATTCATCCATGGACTGAGCCCCCTAAGTCAGACTATTTCCTGCCAGAATCCCCAGTGTACACGCTGTCCCCTGCTTCTGCTGACACCACGCACAATTCTCAAAGCACAGTCCTGACTGCCTCTCTCCCATGCCCAGACACCATTGCCTCTCCATTGCTGTAGTCAGTATGAAAGGCGTAGCATGTGCAGAGGCCGCTCATAACCCTCTGCAACTTGGCTCAGATGTTCTCTTCTCTGGTCTCCTTCCTCTGTTGCCTGTCACTTCCCAGCAGAACAAGCTGCTCTCCCTAAACACAATCCCCACTGCTCCCTCTCCCCAAATCTCCACAGCTCCAAATCCCACCTGTCCATCGAGGCTCAGCTAAAATGTCACCTCTTCCATAAAACTTCCCATCTCCTTCCAGCTGGAAGCAATTTTCTCCTCATCCACACTCCCCGGGGATATTATCTGTTTCTCTCTTGGTCACTTATCACTTCCCCAACCTGTATTAGGATAATTTATATACAAGCTGTATCTTCCCTTCTGGGCTGTAAATTCCAACGGTGCCTCTTTCATCTTGCTGAAGGCCGTGTGGAATGGTCGTTACACAGGTTTGCTCTGGCGACAGCCCGCCCAGCTTCAAAGCCTGGCTCTGCTGCTTTTTAGCCACGTGAACTTGGCACATTATGTTATCCTGTGGAGCCTCTCATTGCTCATATGCAAAATGGGGGTGGGCGTTTTGGGGGTAATAATATCACCTGTCCTGTAAGATTGTTGGAGGATTACCTGAGTCAGTACATAGAAAACAGTTTGAAGGGGGTCAGCACATGATAAACACCCCCATATCTTCTGTTCATCTTATTCTCAGTAGCATGTGGCTAATTCATTCCATGTGCTGTCAAGATAATGGGAGAGTAGATCGGATGATAGGGCAATGCCTGGAAAACAAAAACGTCCTCATCACAGCGATTTTCCCAGATTGGTCATGTTAAAGAATGTGACCATTTCCAAAGCTGGAATCCCATTCAGAGACAAAGACCAACTTCTTATTAAAACACCAGACACACTGATGCCTAAAGCTAATGAGTGGCCAGAGCTGGGGCTTGAAGTTCTCTCACAGCAAGTGTTTTCCTTCTATGCTCTGCCAACCTTTGTATAATTACAGTTTCCAAACTTCTAAGCCTTAAGAGAAGATGACCTCAAGGAGACCAGCCTGGAGGATGGGACCCCCAGTGGACAAGGGGCAAGGGCCCATGGCTCTGGGGATTCCCCGGGACTTGTCCCACCTCCTCATAACTTGGGAGAGAAATCCAAGGGTCTGCAAATACTGCCTTGTGTTTGCCTCCTGGAACTTCACATCCTGCTTTCGGAGCAGTTTACCCTCTGAGTAGCTCTCAAAATAATGTGAGATTCCTTCGCTTTGAGTTTGAGGCATGGGCATCTTTGGGGAGGAGGTTGACACAGAGTCACTGGGAAGAGGTGGAAGAGAAAGAGTCCCCATTTGTGATAGCCAGTCAGGAAGCAGAAAATAGATTTGGTCTGATGACATTTGGGCAACTATTGACCTTGTCATGAAACCCAGAGGCGCTGGCCAGGTGGACAGGGATCAGGTGGCAGCATTTCAGGGAGAATGCTTCTGAACCTCTATCATCCCTGCCCTGCAGTTGGCCAGCTCTCTCTGGGGCCCATCTAGCCACCAGCACGGATGCCTTACAAACCAGGGGTGGCGGGAGAGGGTCAGTAGAGGGTGGGGGCAACCCCACAGGTCACCCACTGAGCTGGAGTAGCAAAGCCAGGCAGTGTGCACGCGGAGGTGGGCTCAGCTAGGCGCGGAGGCAGATATGGGAAAGGTGTTCTCTTTTGGGCAGCGTGGAAGTTGGAGCATGGAAGGCCAGACCCCCCTGCCTGGCCTCTGTGAAACCTCTGGAAAATCTCCTAAAGCCACCAAGGGTCAGTTTTTCTCATCTTTAAGATGGGACATGAAAGTGTCTCAGAGTTATTGGGGGCATGTGAAAAGACCTGGAGATGGGGCAGTGGAGTTGGGGTCGGGGGGTCTGAATTCACCTGAGAGAGGTGAATTCAGATCCTGGTTCTACCACATAATGCTGTGTGTCCTTGAGAAACGGATAAACTCTGAGTCTCGTTGTCTTCACCTTTACAAAGGAGTCGTTGTGAAGCCAAATGGTGATGCACGTGAAGAGCTTGGCATGGAGCCTGTTCATGTGATTATTAGCAAGGCACAGGCCAGGCACATGAAGGCTTGGTAAACCTTAATAGAATGGACCATGGGCGGGAGGGACTTTGGCCATTACAAAGGGCCACATAGAAGCAAGGGCTCTTGTTATCATACCTAGGCAATGGGGACACTTTTGGGTAACCTATGGTGGTTTCTGCACCTGGGAGACCTTCTCCCAGCCTTCTTTGCATCTCATGTTGGTGTCCAGCCTGGACTTGGGAACCCATGCAACTGACTTTATCCAGGAGTGGGAAGGACCCTGCTGGAAAACGACTTACTAGAGAGGAATTAAACTGATCCAACCTTAGGTCTCTGTTCAGAATATTCAGTGGTCTAGACACTATGGCCCCTTGGTACCCTTCCAGCAAGCTCTAGCCACAGGTTGGAACAGTGGACAGGTTTGGCGGGAGTGCAGGTGAAAGGGGCAAGAGGAGGATCCTTTTGGCTGCGTTGTGCTGGTTGTCTCTTGGTGTGCTCCCCAAGCCCTGGGGGCCAGGCAGAGCTGGCCGTGGGGGAGGCACTGATAGAGGTTTCACCCATCCCTGCTCCTGCATCAATCTTTCAACTTTCAAACACCAGGGAGCCCCTGTCACTCGTGTCCACGTGGAGACAGGAGAGGGTCATGGGGGAGGAGCTGAGAGACTGTAACGAGGCAAATATATTAAGGAAGGAGATATAAGAACTTCCCTCACCACGACTACCATGCCCTTGGCTCACAGACACGAGTTCACAAACACACATGCATGTACTTGTTGATACAGTACGTGTAACTCTACAGACTTTGAATGAACATTTATTATACACCTACAGGGCCCTGACACTACAAAAATGAATCCAGTTCTGTCCTCAGGGAGTTTGCAGTTTGGGGTGAGGTGGGGGAAACTGACTCAAACAATGAAGTGTTGGTGCTGTCTCTTCTATGTGCAAAACCCAAGGAGTTTGAGAGAGAGAGAGAGAGAGAGAGAGAGAGATTTAATCTGCTTATGAGAATCTGGGAGTGCTTCAAGGAAAAGGTGCTGCTTGAGCTGGGTGTTGAAGGATGAGTAAGAGTCCTCCAGATGGGCTAGACAGAAATCTAGTTCGACGTTGCCTTCCACAGGAAGTTTTTCCTGATTCTTTCCCCTTCCCCACCCACCTGGCCTAGGTGTCCAGGGCCTCTGATTCCTTGACACTTTGCATGTCTCTGTCACTGTGAACCACTGAGAGCAGAGACTGAGTGTTTGTGCCCCTAGCTTCTGAATCATGTCTAACATATAGAAGACTTTCAATAAATGCTGAATAAGTATGAAAAAGAAAGGGAAGACATGCGGGGCAGAGAGCAGAGTGCGCAAAAGCATGGAAGAGGGAAGATGAAGGAGAGTGGAGGCATTTGCCGAGGCAGGACGCAAATAGAACAATGTAGGGACATAAGCCAGATGCTGCTGAAAATGGCAGCCCACAGTGTCTCTTACCAACTCTCCCATTAAAGACCTTACCTTAGAGAGAGGAATAAACAGCTATTATTCTTACCTCAAATGTCCTCCCAAATGCCTGCCTTCTCTCCCTCCCTGGGGAAGACAAGCAGGACCAGTGCTGCCACAGGAGTTGCTCAAGGTCAGGAATAGGACCTGGTTTTTCCACTGTCATTGTCCTTAGCTTACAGCCTACAGCCTGGCAAATACCAGTGCCATGGACTGATGAATGCTTTGCAAATCTGGTTCCCATTAAGATGCCACTAAAGAAACCCAAGAGGTTCATGTGGCAAGGTCAGACTAGATGTGAACAGATTGACAAAAGTCCCAAAGAACTGAACTAGCCCCATGGCTGTGATACAGGTGGGTCTGAAAATATCCAGCGATGTCCAGGCACAGTGGCTCACACCTGTAATCCTAGCACTTTGGGAGGCTGAGGCAGGTGGATCACAAGGTCAGGAGTTCGAGACCAGTCTGGCCAAGATGGTGAAACCCCATCTCTACTAAACATAAAAATTAGCCGGGTGCAGTGGTGGGTGCCTGTAATCCCAGCTACTCGGGAGGCTGAGGCTGGAGGGAATCTCTTGAACCTGGGAGGCGGAGCTTGCAGTGAGCTGAGATTGTGCCACTTCACTCCAGCCTGGGCAACAGAGCAAGATTCCATCTCAAAAAAAAAAAAAGAAAAAAGAAAAAGAAAAAAAGAAAAAAAAGAAAAAAAAAATATATCCGGGGCTCCCTTGGTGTTGTGGTAGGGTCAGGGGATAGCCCTTGCTTTCCAGTGTTCCTAAAAGAAGACAAAGTCACACTATCAAATAACAAATGCCTCATCAAAACACAACCCAGACAGCAGCCCACTTCTCCCAACAAGAAACAGGCCAGTCTTGACAGTATTATAATTATGATGACGAGGAAGGGAAGGCTGGTCCATCACCCCTTTCCCCGCCCCGACCTCTATCAGGGGTAAGCCCAGGGGACAGGAGTGCAGAGTGGCTGAGGGCAAAGCCTCTGCCCTGTTGGAATAGCCTGGGCCTTCCCCTTCCTAGCCTGTGAGCTGTGACGGGGTTTCAGTGAGGGTCTCAGGCTGTGCACAGCCCAGGACAGTGCCTGCCTCGGAGTGAGTGCTCAACAAGCTTTAAGCGTCAATATTCTTGCTAAAAACCTGAAAACTAACCCTAGAGCTAAGCAGTGGAATTCTGCCCATGTTGGGGGTGAAGAGACCAAAGTTCAGAAAAATTCATTAACGTGTTCAGGATCATACAGCTGGAACAGGGGAACAGGCAGGGCTGAGCTCCAAGTCCAGGCAGGCTGAGCCCAGAGCACTCGCTTTGAAGTTATGTTTTATACGACTCCTTAGCAGGAAGTTACTCAGGGCGAACTGACTCAAGAGCATCATTTCCTAGAACTCCTGATGCCAAGTCCAAGAGCTGGGGGAATGCTGGAAACAAGGAGAAGGAAGGCAGAGAATGCTGGTGGAGGCAGCAAGGAAGAAATAGATGCAAGAATATTAGAAGGTGTCATAAGAGGGATAAGGACCAGTCGCACCTCTGTCTTGCCCCATCCTCTCTCCAGGTGAGAAGGGCTGCATGAGACTTTAGTGTCAGACAGGAGCTCAGTGCTGATCATTCAGCCCTGTGCCTAGGGACAGCCCTTCAGCCTCCTTGATTTCCTGTGACTTAGTCTGGGTCTGAGGGCACCTCCTCATCTGGTCAATTCGGAGTAAAAGAATTTGGAAAGCTCAAACACTCAGGCAATGTAGTTTTTTGTTTTGAGAAAGGGTCTTGCTCTGTCACCCAGTCTGGAGTGCAGTGGTACAGTCACCATCACTGCTCACTGCAGCCTCAAACTCCTGAGCCCAAACGATCCTCCCACCTTAGCCTCCTGAGTAGCTGGGACCACAGGCATGCATCACCACACAGGCTAATTTTGTATTTTTTGTAGAGACAGGTCTCACTGTGTTGCTCAGGCTGGTCTCAAATTCCTGTGCTCACACAATTTTCCTGCCTCAGCCTCACAAAGTGGTGGGATGACATGCATGAGTCACTGTGTCTGGCCAAGAAGCTTAGTTTTTAAAATAACAATCAGTAAAATAGGTTACAAGTTTTCAGTCAAACCTGTCAGGTGGGATGAAAATTTGGGAAAACCAGGCCACATTATTTTCAGTTAAGTTCTGTGAAAACTTCTGCAAAATCAATCAGAAACTCTGTCAGTTCATCTCAAAGTCCTGGGAGTCTAGACAGAAGTTCAGGCTTCGCATGTACTGGGGTGGTTGGTTGGAAATTTGGTGAGGTCGGTCCAAAATCCAGCCAGGTCAATCCAAACTCTGGATCAGTCCCAAGTTCAGTGCAGCAAGGTGAAGTCCAAGCGGCGTAGTCAGATATTAGGTCAGATTCATCATGACGTCACTCCGACCATTTGGGATTGGGTAAGCCATCGGATGTGGGACTGGGTTTGTGATGGGCGGACAGAGAGGCAGAGGATTGGCAGTGTACGCAGGCCTGGGAGCCAAAGTGGAGAGTGAATGGTACTTTCTGGGGATTTCCAGAACCACCTCTAGCAGGAGCCCAGCTGGGGAAATGGTGAGGCTGACCAAGAGTGGTGCATGGTGCTCCCAGACATGTCCCTGACACTTCCTTGAGGAGACATGAAATGCTACTCTGTTGACCCCTACAACCCCAGCACATTGCTGAGCTGCCAGCCTTCTAACGCCTACCCCCTGTCCAGTCATTGGGCAGCCAGCCAGCATGTTTTGGCCTAAAGGACAGCAGCTCTGTGTACACACGTAGCACATGCTTGTCCCCACACAGCCTGCCTGTCTGTTCTCCCACGCTCCTTTCCCTCTCTGGCCAGAGCTGAGCAGGCAAAGCCAACAGCTGGCCTGGCGCCTCGGTGCGTGGAGGTGTAGCTGGGCTCTGACCCAGCTCCTCAAACAGGTTCCATATGGCCCTCCCGGCCGCCCCCCACTCCCCTTTCCCACCTTGACTGTTTCTGAGATTAAAACCCTTTCCTGGCTTCCCAGCAGTGGCAGGGAGGGCTGCCGCGCTGCCATTGGGGCTGAGCTGGTGTGGAATACTCATCAAAAGGTTAGCTGGAGGGGGACAGATTTCTTGGGCAGTTGGATGAGGGGGCATGGAGGGGAGCACATGGCTTGAGCATAGGAGAGACCTCGGTCTGCCCCTGCAGCCCAGCTGCGGCCTCTGGAGAAGCTCCTGAGTGTCTGACTTTGGCAACAGGACCTCAAGGCTCTGGTGGGAACAGGCAGCCTTCTGGGTCTCTCTACTTCTCTCCTGGCACTCAGAATTCCTCCTGCAGCTAAGAGGGGTGTGATCAAAGCAAAGAAAGGGACAGTTGAGATGGGAGAAGCCCTAGGGAGAGAAGGGAGGCTCCCCCATACTGTACCCACCAGTAACACTCAGGCCCTGGACAGTCAGCAGAGATTCAGACATGGCATTGGAGTGGGGTCCTGGAGCAGTCATCTCTGCTGAGCCCAATGCCTGCCCTTTGGTGGCGGGGCTGTGGGAAAGCCTTGGGATGCTGGGACCAGAGTAATAGGGTGTGGTGAGAGTGGGGGATGCTCCAGGAGCTTGGGACTGCAGCTATCTACCCCTGGTACTGAAGTATTTTAATATTTTAACAGCCAACTTAGTGGTCCTGGTGGCCCTCACTGAACCTTAGCCTTGGGTTAGAGCCCATCTCTGCTCTAGCTCTGCCTTCTTCCCCGGAAAGGCTTTTGTTGACTGTAAATCCTAAAGACACATACATAGACACAGGCATGTGAGTGTGTGTGTGCCTGCCTGTCTGCATGAACTCTCTGGGCTCCCAATCCTTCTAAGTGCCCAGAAAACCCAGAAGCACATGCCCACTCTTGCACTTTGCCTGCCCTTGTCCTCCTGCCCCAGCCCCACCAAGTCCAGCACAGAGACTAGTCCAGAGGCACAGCTGATCCACTTCTGAGTCCCTGGCTGAACCATGTCCTGGGGCTTCTTAACTCTTATCCCTCCTCCATCCTGTCCCAGACTTGTGCCCAGGAGCTGGCTGGCATGACTGGGGCTCTGAACATTTGGAAGGCTCCCATTTAAACAGTCTCCCCACCAGACTATCCTCCTGCCTAGCCAGTCACACCATTGGCCCAGCTCTGGGAGCCCATCCCACGCGCCTTGGAAGATCAAAGCAGATTCCGCATCCATTTTCAGTGATGACGTCTGGCTTCAGCAGGTGGTGATTTAGGATCTCAGCACTGGAAGGCCCTCAGGGATCTCCATTCTGGCAGTCTCATTTTCCTCATGGAGACCCAGAGAGAAGGAGGGTGTCAAGCTTGTTGCTGGGCTGGGACTGGAACCCCAGTGTCCACAGCTCCTGGAATTTCACCGGGAGAAAGGAAAAAAGTAGACAAGGAGACTCAGCTAAGCCAGAGTTTTCCTTCTCCTCCTAGAACAAACTATGGGTGGAGGAAGGAAAAGACTTTGGAGATTGTTGTCTAATGGCTTCATGATCCTGCCTACACCCACACCTTGGCCACTTCTCCGCATCTACATGGGTGCCAGGACATCATGGTGTCTCAGGCAGACCTGCAAGAAGTTGCAGGGCAGTTTCAAGGGCATGAAGGAAGCCTGATCTGTGAAACATTTTGCAACATTGGAGCAGATGAGGGACCCGATAAAGGAGCTCAAAGAGCCTCAGCCCCACTCTCTTGCCCGTCTACTCCTGCTACGGTTTGAATGTTTGTCCATTCTGAAACTCATGTTGAAACTAGATCCCCAATGTAACAGTATTGAGAGGTGAGGCCTTTAAGAGGTGATTGTGTCGTGAAGGCTCTGCCCTCATGAATCCATTCATGGATTAAGGTATTAATGGGGCAATGGATTATTGGGTTATCATGGGACTGAGTTAGTTATCAGGAGAGTGGGTCCATTCTAAAAGCCATTTTGACACACTCTTGCCCTCTCACCACGTGATTCCTTCCACCATGTTATGACATAGCAAGAAGGCCCTCACAAGATGCAGCCCCTCAGCCTTGGACTTCCCAGCCCTCAGAACTGTAAGAAATAACTTCCTTTTATTTATAAATTACCCAGTCTCAGACATTCATTTAAGCAACAGAAAATGGACCAAGACAACTTCCTTCCTCTCACCCTGTCTTTAGCTGTTAAAGCTATTGCTATGCACTGGGAGAGAGTGGAAGCTGATTTTGTTTCTCCTCTGGGGGTGCTGTTTGGAAGTCTGGGGCTGAGGAAGGAGCAGTCATGGCCCCAGCCAACTCCCTGCATATGTTGGGGGGTGGGGGATGATAGGGGAGGCTGTGAACCTAGCCTAGCTTTGCACTGTCTTGTCCATCGAGCCCAGTATCCTTTACAGAGCATCTGGAAGCCCTTCCAACAGTCTATATCCAGATGTTCCAGGTGTAGTCACAGTGGGCAACTCTGAATTCTCCTTCCACCCTCTCATATCTGAGCTCTGATCATTGGTTTCTCCCCCTGACATGTCTTTCCAGGGACATCCCTGTTCTTCCAGCTCTGCTCAAACTCTGCTGAAGGACTTTGGTTCTCTGCCCTTCACATCGTTTCCCTGAGACATTGCATTCCTCTGCTATCACTCTGATCCTAATAGTCATGGTGAACAAGGTGGGATACACTTGACTGAGATGTTAACAGATATTTTTCTCCTGGGGGTTTGCTCTGCACTCCCCATTCCAGCCACCGAGCCTGGATTAGGAAGAGGGGCAGGATAGATGGTGAGTGGAAATAATGGAGTCTGCCCGGCTTTGTACCCTGCAAACCCCAGACTTTAGCAGATATGAGAGGTTGTAAGGGCTTATTGGAAACGTGGGAGCAAGGTCTGGAATGGCAGCAGGTGGTGAACATTGAGGAGGGGCTTCCCTGGAGAGTTCCAGGAGGCACCAAGATTGTAAGAGGGAAGGGCTGGGTAGCAAGTTCAGGCAGACAGCCTGCCTGGCTTCCCACACCCAGGTGAGACCCAGATCTGAGAAATAGCTCCTGGGCCTTGGCACTTTGCAGGGAAGAGGCAGGGGAAGGCAGGTACAAGGGTCAGTTTGGTGATGAGTTTCAGGATGTGTCCACTGAGGCATGACTCTGTGGGGCAAATGCTTCAGGGAGATGTCAATGCCTCTCAGCACCTGAGGTTATACAAGCCCCCATAACTCAGACTCCCCTTGGGGAAAACTGGGAGGTTGCCCCAAATTCAGTGAGATTGTGTCTACCACCACAACTGAGTGGGGAGCTCAAGCCAGCCATTAAATTGCTGTAGAAAGATAAATTATTTTGCCTTGGATGGCTGAGTTACAGCCCGAGCGTGGAGCCCACTGCACTAACACTGACAGGTCCTGGGCAGCATGTTCTTTGATCCTCACCATTAGCTTCAGGGGGCACATGCTGTGATTCTTCCCATTTTACAGACAAGAAACTGAGCCACAGAGACATCAAGCAACTTGCCCAGGGTTGCAGAGTTGGTACGAGGAAGTGGTCCAGATGCAAGCCTGTGTCTGTTTGACTCCCGAGTCCGTGCTCCTCTCTGTCCCTCCCTGTACCACTCCACTTAGAAGGACACGAGGTGAATTTAAACATCTTAGTCACAGTGTTGGTGGTTAGCCAGTGGGTCTATGCATGCCTTTGTCAAAAACATGTGCTCTAGCCTGTGTTTTCTCTGTACCATCAATGTTTGGATTCTCCAGAAACCCAACCCCAGGGTATCCCTCCTCATCTGTCTTTTTGCCCTCATCACAGGTTTGGGAGCAGATCCACACCACTACAGCTGTGACTTGGAAGGAACACAGCCATCATTGATGTCACCGCAGTCCCTGCAATTCTGTAGCACAGTGTTGATTTCATTGTACCACAATGTAGCTCTAGGAGGCAGGACAGGATTCGTGCCCATTTTATAGACAAAAATGCTGGGGTTCAGGGCTTGACCTAGGCCCTATCGATGATAGTAATATGGTTTGGATGTTTGTCCACTCCAAATCTCACGTTGAAATGTGATTCCCAGTGTTGGAGGTGGGACCTGGTGGGAAGTGATTGGATCATGCGGATGGATCCTCATGAATGGCTTAGCACCATCCCCTTGGTGATGAGTGATTTCTCACTGAGTTCACATGAGATCTGGTTGTTTAAAAGTGTGTGGCACCTCCTCTACCCTCTTGCTCCTGCTCGCATCAGGTAAGACATGTCTGCTCTCACTTCACCTTCCACAGTGAGTGAAAGCTCCCCGAGGCCTCCCAGAAGTCCAGAAAATGCTGATATTATACTTCCTTTATAGCCTGCAGAACCATAAGCCAATTAAACATCTTTTCTTTGTAAATTACCCAGTCTCTGGTAGTTCTTTACAGCAATGCAAACATGGCCTAACACCAATAGAGAGGAGCTGGAACTCAAAGCAAGTTCTTTTTTTTCCCCCAAACTTGGCTGAAGGTGCGAATCTCCTGGTGTGTTTCCTTGGGTCCCAATTCAGACCTTAAAATCAGGATTTGAGAGAAGAGGGTACACAGTCCCTGCCTCTTCAGATAAAGCTCTCTTGCCAGAGATTTGCAAATTTATTTGAAGCCTTGGAACGTTTTATTTCAAAAATCTTTATGCTGGAGAAAAAACCCAGTGGATCCAAGGGGTGGGTGACACCCACCCTCTATCCTACTCAGAGCCCCAAGGGTGCCTCTGGGCCTAGGTCAAGCACCATGAACCACACTGTCATTCAGATTCCAAGTCTGCCACTCATCAACAGTGGTCCCAACAATTTTTGCCAACTTCCCTGTGCCTCAATTTCCTCATACGTACAATGGGAAATTAATGTTATCTGCCTTGCAGAATTGTGAGGATCAAATGGGCAAATGTCTGTTAAATACTGAGAATAGTGCCTAGTGCCTGGCATATAAGAAGTGCTAAATAAATAAATGTCATTCACTGGGCCACTGTGTCTTGGCGGACTTTTATTTTATTTTATTATTATTTTTTTTAAGACAGCGTCTCCCTCTGCTGCCCAGGCTGGAGTGCAGTGGCCTGGTCTCAGCTCACTTCAGCCTCCACCTCCTGTGTTCAAATGATTCTCATGCCTCAGCCTCCTGAGTAGCTGGGATGACAGGTGTGCACCACCATGCCCAGCTAATTTTTTTGTATTTTTAGTACAGATAGGGTTTCCCTGAGTTAGCCATGCTGGTCTGGAACTCTTGGCCTCAAATGATCCACCTACCTCCGCCTCCCAAAGTGCTGGAATTACAGGCATAAGCCACTGTGCCTGGCCTTGGCTGATTATTTTTTGAGGACTGAATCCATGTGTTGGCTGATTTAAATGGTTGCCTTGGTTAAAGGAATAATTAAATGGCATCATCCTAATGAATTAGAAAGAAAAATAGTCAAAGCAATTGTAAGATTTAATTGGTCTGTTTGGGGTGTTTTAAAATAATACTGATCAGTTTGCGGTGGGTGTGGTTGCTTTGCACAGGGTGACCAGCCACCTCTGCAGGCTTGAGCAGGCTGAGACGTGAGCAGATCTGCTTCTAGCCCCCACCAGGCTTCCGGGAGAAGTTCCCGTGGAGGCAGACAGACATCAGACGGAGGCCCCGTCGCTGGTGTTTCCTTGGTTGCTCAGGCCCTCTCAGAGCTGCTGTCAGGTCAGATCCTGGAAACCCTGAGTGGTTTCCCAGCTGAGGCCTTTGAGTGCTGCTAGTTCGTTCTGCCCTGTTTCCTCTGGGGGAGCTGAGCAAAGGGATGGATTATTCACTTCCCTCCTCTCTTCCCCAATGGGGTTCTTTCTAGAAGGGGTGACTTGGTCAGTTCTGGGCAGGAAGGGTGATGAGGGAGGACAAGGCCAATTATTTTCCACCTCCCACTCTCTTTTCTGAGTGCCCTAAGAAGTGGCTGGAGAGGGGACATCCAGGACCTAGGGTGGTTCCAGGACAGAGGGCTATGGCTGCTGTAGTTGCCCTGGGGTTGGCTGGAGCCAGGACCTCTCTGGAGAGGCACAGAGGGAACTTCACGGGAAACCACATTTACATCCAGGTGAAATCAGTTAGGGTGATCATCAAAGCGGTAGGAAGGATCCCAGAGAGGAAATGAGAGATCTGTCATGTTGCTTAACTCCCTGGTCAGTGGCTTCTATTGCCTTGAGGATAAGGTCTCCAATCCTACAGGCCTGCCCTGCCTGACTAGGCTGCACGCCCACCTTGTCATGTGAGGGCCCCTGTGCTGCAAGCTCAGCTCCAGGCCCCTCCTGGATGCTCCTTCTGCCTCAGGGCCTTTGCACATTGTTGCTTTTCCGACCCTTTACCTTCTGCAACTCCTCCTCAAGCTTCAGGCCTCAGGTGAAAGTCACTCTTTGTGAGAAGCCCTCCCTGACATTCCTCCCCCAACCCCCATCCAGACCAGATGAGGATATTTGCTCTTCCCCTTATCGTGTATACTCCTTCAATTTCTCCTTCAGGGCCTAAGCACAGTTGTAACTCTTTATTTAGTGTCCATCATTCCTTTTTTAAGAGGACAGTAGCCATGTCTGCCTGATTCGCCATGACATTACCAGTCCAATGACAAGGACATAGTAGGTATTTCTAAATATGTGGTAAATGATGGATGGGCATTTTGGCCCACCCATTCTAACGGGTGCCTTGAAGATGGCAGAAATCACAGGGAATCAGCATATGGCTTCGCATTTGGAAGATCTTTCTAGTAGAGTTGGCCAAGAACCAAATGAATGCATTGCTTTAGGGAGTAGTGAGCTCCCTGTCGCCGGAGGAGTGCAAGCTGAGACTGAGTGACTGTATGTGGAAACACTTAAGAAGGAATCTGAGTTTCTGGTGTGGAGTGAGTATAGACCCTGGAACAATCTTTCCGACCTTGTGAAGGTGAGATTCTAAGCTGGCAACGGGGTGATGGGGATGGACTGGCATCTCCTGAAGTTCCCTCTGTGCCTCTCCAGAGAGGTCCTGGCTCCAGCCAACCCCAGGGCAACTATAGCAGCCAGAAGCCTCTATCCTGGAACACCCAGGTCCTGGATGTCCCCTCCCTAGCCACTTCTTAGGGCCTTCGGAGAAGAGAGTGGGAGGTGGAAAATGGTTGGCCTTGTCCTCCCTCATCAACCTTCCTGCCCAGAGCTGATCAAGCCACCAGACTGGCATGGACTGGTTGCCATAGGAGTCCCTGGTTTTCTTTAGTCCAGAGAGGAAGAACTACCTCCTTGTCTCAGGCTTGTTCCTGAGTCACTGCCCAATCAGTAAGCGGGAACTTCTAAAGTCAGAGTGGCCAACGCAGTACCCAAAGGGGCCAGGCTTGGAACATACATAAGTGGGGATACCCAGGTGCCTAAAAATGAGGGTAAAGCACTGTGGCAAGGATACGTGGTTATCAGAGAGGCTACAGGGAGTGGTGGGGACTATGGCAAATTAGAGGGCACAGACCCAATTTAAAGGGGTCACCTCAGGTGCTGGAGAGATGTAAACCTGATACTGTCTAGATATTTAGCTTTTTAAAGAGAAGCAGAACATATGAATTTTTATATAAAATCTAATTTACTTTCTTTCTTTTTTTTTTTTGGTTGAGACAGAGTCTCGCTCTGTTGCCCAGGTTGGAGTTCACTAGCACTATCTTGGCTCACTGCAACCTCTGCCTCCCCGATTCAAGCGATCCTCCTGCCTCAGCCTCCCTAGTAGCTGGGACTACAGGCGTGTGCCACCACGCCTGGCTAATTTTTGTATTTTTAGTAGAGATGGGTTGCACCATGTTGGCCATGCTGGTCTTGAACTCCTGACCTCAGGGGATTCACCTACCTTGGCCTCCCAAAGTGCTGGGATTACAGGTGTGAGCCATCACACCCAGCTCCAAATCTCCTAATTTTATTTTCTTTCCTTTTCTTTTCTTTCTTTTTTTTTAAGATGGAGTCTCGCTTTGTCATCCAGGCTGGAGTGCAGTGGCACAACCTCTGTTCATTGCAGCCTCCGCCTCTCGGGATCGAGAGATTCTCCTGCCTCAGCCACCCGAGTAGCTGGGATTACAGCCGTGCATCACCACACTTGGCTAATTTTTGTATTTGTAGTAGAGACGGGGTTTCACCATGTTGGCCAGGCTGGTCTCAAACTCCTGACCTCAGGTGATCTGCCCGCCTTGGCCTCCCAAAGTGCTGAGATTATAGGTGTGAGCCTCCGCACCTGGCCAAAATTTCCTAATTTTCAAGTGTTGGCAACTTGTGAGTCAGACAAAATGCATCTAGAGGCTACATTTGACCCTCTGTTCTGATTCTAAGATTCTAAGATCTGGGGATGACTTCTCCTTGTCCCCAAAACAACTGAACAACTTCTCCTTTCCTACCAGATTCCCCTTGGCCCCTGCAGTCCTGAGTGAGAGGCGCCAGCTCACAGCTCTGTCTTGAGAGCATCTCCTCTCCTTTCTGAAGATGGCCCTGAACTGAATAGTGAGGGGCTCTCGCCAGGTCTGCTCTGCAAGGCTGATCACCCATCCTCCAGCTGCTGGGACTCTTCGCTGCGGATGGCTCACAGCTGCATTCTGGAAACTGCCTCTCTTTGGGTCACATCTGCTGCCATGGGTGACTACAACCAATGACAATCTGATATTAGGATATGAAGACCCACCCCGTGCCTCAATTTGGGACAATGCTGGAGGACCATCTCAGCTGCAGAGACTCCCCATAGGATGGCTGAGGCCTCAGGTGCCACCTCATCATGGTTCACCTCCTCCCTTTCCCAGTCCTGCCTCGCTTGGCTCCTTCTGCAGGGAGCACCTACAGAAGGCCTAAGGAACCAAGTGAGGCAGGACTTGTTCTTTCTGCACAAATCTCTGCATCAGTATTTTCAAAGAGTCCCATCGGAAACACCCAGCCTACCCACTCTTCTCGGAGACCTAATTTTTTTCTTCTCAAAACTTCTCTCAGGAAAGGCTCTTATATGCTTGTTCACATGGAGCTATCTATGGTTAATAATAGCTCAATGGATTTCTTTTTCCAGAGTCATCAGCTATTTACGAGAATCTTATGTTCAAAGGGTGGACGAACTTTCAGGGTCATGAGGGAAGATTGGGGCATTTCTGATTGATCAGTGAATCAGGGACTGCACCACGCCAGCAGCCTAAAGCAAGGCAGGGCGATGCTAAGCCTCGCAGACGTTGATTGGTGAGGCTGGCTCTTGAGATCTGCCATCCTGGGGCTTTTAAAGGGAGAGTCAGAGTCAGCAAGGTGTGACAAATAGGGACCCGGCTAGCTGTGTGACTCCTCCTTTCTGGAGCTCAGCTTCTTCAACTGATTGACGGTGATACTCATTATAAAACTGTATCCATACATGGGCTTAATTTAAGAAGAAGATATTAATATAGTCATTTTTGGACACACTGAAAAGTTCGATGTAAATGCCTTAGAATGGAGACTCCCAAACTTCCATTTTCATAGCACCCTTAGTGTCACAGTAATTTGTTTTATTACGTATGTGCCCCCAAGACCAAAAGAAACACCAAAAAGATCCATTATTAAGTAGTTAGGTCTAAATAAATCAATGTGTATGTCTGTCCTAACAACTTTGTAGCCATCGAAAAAATACACATAAAGGAAAATAAATTTTTATTCCATTCTTAACCACAGTTATTTTCTAATGGGATGTATACTATGTTGGGTACTGCACCGCTTCTCAAACCTTGGAATCATATCGGACGCCATCACCTCATTTCCTGGTCCACAATGATTTGCACATGGTATTTGCCTTTTATCACAGCAACCACCAAAACACTTGGCAAAGATATGATGTCACTGAAAGGAAAGTAGCAGGCCCTAATGCCCAAACTGGTAGTGTGCGGAGCATCCAGCAGGTGTCACTGTGTTTCCCACAAAATTTAAAATATCCCCGCAGCCACTCCGTGAACTGGCGATGGTGCCCCCGGGGGCCTCAGTGCAAGGTTTGGGAGTGGTGGCCTCAGGTATTAACCATGGCTGTATTCAGAGAGTAAACTTTTGGATAATCTTTACTTCTTTCTTTCTACTTTTTCCTCATCCCTTACATAACAAGTATCCAACAATACGTAAATAAGAGCCAAATCAGAGAGATGGTTGTGCAACATTGTGAGTGTATTTTAATGTTGCTAATGATAAATTTTTTGTCATGTATCTTCTCCAACAACAACAAAAAAACTATTTTAAAAAATCAGAGCAGCCAGGCTTGGTGGCTCACACCTGTAATCCCAGCACTTTGGGAGGCCAAGGCGGGCAGATCACGAGGTCAGGAGATCGAGATCATCCTGGCCAACATGGTGAAACACTGTCTCTACTAAAAATACAAAAATTAGCTGGGCATGGTGGTGTGCGCCTGTAGTCCCAGCTATTTGGGAGGCTGAGGCAGGAGAATTGCTTCAATCCAGGAGGCGGAGGTTGCAGTGAGCCAAGCACGCCACTGCACTCCAGCCTAGACGACAGAGCGAGTCTCCTTCTCAAAAAAAAAAAAAAAAAAAAATCAGAGAAAAATTGTAATATTTACATATTTTTTTAAACTCCGAACCCCCTCAGGGAAGTTGGATGGGATGAGGCAAGGGCAGGATCTATGAGCTGGGATGCTCTAGGGCATCCCAGCAGCCAAGGCTCTCAGCCTTGCATCCACCCAGCCCTGCACTCACCTACCCAGCTATCCACGCTAACTGGCTGCCTGCTTCCCAGGGAAACACTGGGTCTTCTGTCTCCTGCTTTGGGGCTATTTCCATTACTAAAGGAAATGAGATTCATGATGCTCCTGAAGTCCAGTCTCCTTAGGAGTTCCTTTTATGAAGGTTGGTGGACACCCCAAAGTTTTTATTTACCTGAAATATATATTTTTGAAATGATAGTTTTGGAAGATAATTTTGCTGCATATAAAACTCTGGGCTGATGATCAATCTTTTCCTCAGAATTTGGAAGGTATTTCCCCTTATGTTTTGGCCTCTCCCATGGCTGATAACTAGCAATCTAATTGTAATTTTTTGGTAGATGAGTGGTCTTTTCTGTCTGACTGCTGTTAAGATTTTCTCTTTATCTTTGGTGGTCTAAAATCTCCCTTCAGTAGGACATGGTGTGGATTTCTTTTTATCCATTCTATTGGATGTATGATATATATATGTTAGAAACGTATCTTCCTTTCAGTATGGCAATTCCTCAAGGATCTAGAACTAGAAATGCCATTTGACCCAGTGATCCCATTATTGGGTATATATTCAAAGGATTATAAATCATGCTACTATAAAGACACATGCACACATATGTTTATTGCGGCACTATTCACAATAGCAAAGACTTGGAACCAACCCAATGTCCATCAATGATAGACTGGATTAAGAAAATGTGGCATATACACACCATGGAATTCTATGCAGCCATAAAAAAGGATGAGTTCATGTCCTTTGCAGGGACATGGATGCAGTTGGAAACCATCATCCTCAGTAAACTATTGCAAGGATAGAAAACTAAACACTGCATGTTCTCACTCATAGGTGGGAATTGAACAAAGAGAACACTTGGACATAGGGCGGGGAACATCACACATTGGGGCCTGTCAGGGTGTGGGGGACTGGGGGAGGGATAGCATTAGGAGAAATCCCTAATGTAAATGACGAGTTAATGGGTGCAGCAAACCATGTATACATATGCAACAAACCTGCATGTTTTGCACATGTACCCTAGAACTTCAAGTAAGAAAAAAAAAAAGTGTTCTTCTTTTATCTGTAGATATGTGTATCTAATTCTCAAGCATTCTTTCAAAATGTTCCCTCTCTTCTATGCTTTCTATTGTCTCCTTTCAGGACTCTGATTACACCTGTGTCACATACTTTTTTATTCTATTGTCTACATCTCTGAACCTTTCAAGTATGCTCTTTCTCTCTCTGTGTTGTTTTCAGGGCTCTTTCTTTCTTTCCTTTTTCTTTTTCTTTCTTTCTTTCTTTTTTTTTTTTTTTTTTTTTTTGAGACAGAGTCTCGCTGTGTTGCTCAGGCTGGAGTGCAGTGGCGTGATCTCGGCTCACTGCAACCTCCACCTCCTGGGTTCAAGCAATTCTCCTGTCTCAGCCTCCCAAGTAGCTGGGACCATAGGTGGGTGCCACCACACCTGGCCAATTTTTATATTTTCAGTAGAGACAGGGTTTTGCTATGTGGGCCAGGCTGCTCTCGAACTCCTGACCTCAAGTGATCCACCTGCCTCGGCCTCCCAAAGTGCTGGGATTACAGGTGTGAGCTACTGAGCCTGGTAGCTTCTAGTAATATTAATATCTTACATAGTGTATTGTCAAAACTAAGATATTAAGGTTAGTAAAATATCATTAACTAAACTACAGAGTTTATTTGGATTTTCTGTTTTCAGAACTTTGTCTAATCTGCTGCTTAGCCATTTACTGTTTTGTTTGTTTGCTTTCAATACTGAGGGTGCAGTTGTCATTTTGAGTGAGAAATGCTTCTTTTTGAAGGGCTGTCTTATAAATTACGAGACTTTTAGCATCCTTTGGTTTCCCCAACTAAAAGTCCAAGTTCAATTAATGCCCCAGACCTTTCCAAATAACATGAGGCGGGAGAAGGCAAGAAGTACCTACCACACTTGGTTGAAAACAATTTGAGGGAAAATAAACACTAAATTCAACCCAAAATGTGTTAGCTCAGACTGCCATAGCAAATACCATGCAGTGGGTGGCTTCACAACAAATTCATTTCTCGCAGGTCTGGACACTGGAAAGTCCAAGATCAAGGTGCAGCAGTTTGGTTCCTGGTGAGGGCTCTTTCCTGGTGAGAAAGTGAGGACCAGCTTCTCACTGTGTCTTCCCATGGCAAAGAGATCTCTCTCTCTTCCTCTTCCTAGAAAGCTGCCAGTCCCGTTAGATAGTGCCCCACCCACATGACCTCAATTAACCTTAATGAGTTCCTAAAAGCTCATCTCCAAATATAGTCACACTGGAGGTTAGGGCTTCAACATATGCGTTTGCAGGGGGAGACACAATTCAGTTCACGCCATAATGCAAATCAGAAGGCAAATTTTGGTGTATGATACGCGCAAGATTATACACCACCTAGGATGGTGTAGACCAAGAGCTCCATTCTTAAATAAATAGATAAGTAAATAGGAGAAGGCACTGAATTTAAAACATAATCTCCAGGCCAGGCGCAGTGGCTCATGCCTGTAAATCCAGCACTTTGGGAGGCGGAAGTGGGTGGATCACGAGGTCAGGAGTTTGAGACCAGCCTGGCCAATGTGGTGAAACCCCATCTCTACTAAAAATACAAAAATTAGCAGAGCGTGGAGGTGTGCGCCTGTAATCCCAGCTACTCAGGAGGCAGAGGCGGGAGAATTGCTTGAACTCGGGAGGTGGAGGTTGCAGTGAGCCAAGATCGCACCAGTGCACTCCAGCCTGGGCAACAGAGTGAGACTCTGGTTCGGAAATAAATAAATAAATACATAAATAAAACAAAACATAATCTCCAGTCATCAGGGAGTTTAAAGTCTATTTGGGAAAACAATATAAAAATCTGAAAGTTCAAAAACACAAAGCATTAAACAAAAGTTTGAGATCCTTGTAGAATAAATGCCACAGGGTACTCTAGCTTAGGGTGAAGAAACAGCAGCTTTCTTAATGTAATTAAAATATGAGCTATGGCATCTCTCTCCATCTATCCACTCTCTCCCCTGTTACACTGGGAGCTGATAGAGAATGCTGGAATATATGTGATACAGCATCCACCTTTGTCTGAATATGAGCTACCTGGTACATAATTTCATACTGATGCCTCCTCTATATATGTATTTAAGAGCTATACCTTATGTCTCAAAGCTTTTCATTTTGAAATAATTTCTAGATTTATAGAAGAGTTGAAAAGACAGTATGGAGAATTCTCTGTACCATTCTTCCAGCTTCTGGTAATATTAATATCTTACATAGCTATATTGTCAAAACTAAGACCTTAAGGTCAGTAAAATACCCTTAATTAAACTACAGAGTTTATCTGGATTTTCTGTTTTCCGCTAATGTCTTTCTGTTTTTCTGTTTCAGGATCCAATCAATGACATTACATTGCATTTAATTGTTATGTCTCTTTAGGTCCCCAGTTTGTGATGGTTTTGCAGCCTTTCTTTGTCTTTCATGGTCCGGATGCTTTTGAGGAATGCTGGCCTGATGTTTTGTAAAATAGCCCCCAAGTTGGATTTTTCTGATGTTTTCTTATGGTTTGACTGAGTTATGGACATCTGGAGGAAGAATACCACAGAGGTAATGTACCCTTCTTATGGCATCCCACTAGGGAGTACATGATATCAATGCCTTATCACTAATGATGTTAACCTTGATCACTTGGTTAAGTGGCATCTGCCAGGTTTCTCCTTGATCAGTGTTACTATTTTTCCTTTTCCCTAGCTATTACTTAGAAGAGAGACATAAATCCAGCCTGTCTCAAGGAGAGGAGAGCTAAGCTTAACTCCCATACAGAGGTGCATCAAAGAATTTGTGGACATATGTTAAAGCCCAGACAGTAATTAATAAGTATTTGAAGGGTGATAATTTGAAGCTATGCAAATATCCTCTTTCTGTAGTTTGCCCACTAATTTTAGCATTAGTCAATGGATCTTGACTGCAGAGGTCATTACTATCATCTTCTAATTGTACTTCTCTATTGCCCTCATTCACTCTTCATTTATTAATTAGAATTCTTCTTTAAGAAAAGGGTTCTCCCAGCCAGGTGCGGTGGCTCATGCCTGTTATCCCAGCACTTTGGGAAGCTGAGGCGGACAGATCACTTGAGACCAGGAGTTCAAGACCAACCTGGGCAACATGGCAAAACCCCATCTCTACTCAAAATACAAAAATTAGTCAGGCATTGTGGCTCACACCTGTAGTCCTAGCTACTGTGGAGGCTGAGGAACGAGACCCAGTTGAACCTGGGAGGCAGAGGTTGCAGTGAGCTGAGATCGTACCACTGTACTCCAGCCTGGACAACAGAGTGAGAACCTGTCTCAAAAAACAAAAAACAAACAAAACAAAACAAAACAAAACAAAAAAACAAAAAAACCAAAAACAGCGTTCTCCCTTCTCCAGCATTTATTATTAAATCATTTATTTATATCAGATTTTTTGTTGCTCAAATTGTTACAGCTTTGGCTATAGGAAGCTCATTCAGTGTGGCTCTTGTGCCTTTTGATTTTTTTTTTTTTTTTTATGTGAAGCACTTCCTTACTTTCTGGCACAAGATGCTTTAGGTTCATCTTGTACTTTTTCTGCCCTTGACGTAGCATCACACATTTTATTGAGGTTCCTTTTATTGGACATCGGTAATTAGAAACTAATACCTGGGCACGGAGTGTCCTTATTGCCCCTGGGTGTCATTGCTTCTAGTTCCTCTTAGTGGACAGAACTAGAAAATACATGCATATATACTAATCCATGTAAACACATACCTCCATCTACCAGGTATCTTTCTATCTATCTACTAGGATTCGAATGTTTGGCCTCTTCAAAACTCATGTTGAAACTTAATCCCCAATGTGGCAGCATTGAGAGGTGAACCCTCTAAGAGGTGATTGGCTCGTGAGGGCTGCCCTCATGATGGATTAATTCACTCATGGATTACTAGATTAATGGGTTATCATGGGAGCAGTTCTGGTGGCTTTACAAGAAGAGGAAGAGACCTGAGCTAGCATACTGTGCACTGCCTCAGGACTCTGCGGAGAGCCCACCAGAAAGGAGGCTCTCACCAAATGTGGCCCCTAGACCTTGGACCTCCCAACCTCCAGAACTGTAAGAAATAAATTTCTTTGTAAATTCTGCAGCCTCAGGCATTCAGAACAGATAGCAACAGAAAACAGACTGAGATACTATTTCTCTCTCTCTCTTTCGCTATCAAAATAAGTATGAGTTCACACTGATATCTCAGACTCCAACCCAACATACATTGAGTTCTTAATTTGGACAATCATACATTCTTTCACCAACAGTTCAATTTGATTCATTTGTAGTCTGTCACCCATTTTAAGTGTACCATCTGTTGAGTTTTGACAAATGTATATACACCATGTAAATGTATATACACCATGTAAATGTATATACACCATGTAAATGTATATACACCATGTAACTGCCACCACCACAATCAAGAGAGAGAGCATTTCTATCACCCTCAAAGGATCCATTATGCCATTTTCCAATAAAACCTCACCCCAACCGCAGACAATCATTGTCTTCCATCACTATAGATTAGATTTGGTTTTTCTAGAATTAAAATCAGAATGGTACCTATGTATTCTTTTGTGCCTGGCTTCGTTTGTTCACTGTATTAATTTCCTAGGGCTGCTTTAACAAAGTACTACAGACTGGGTGGGTTAAAACAACAGAAATGTATTCTCTCACAGTTCAGGAGGCCAGAAGTCTGAAATTATGTTGTCGGTAGAGTTGGTTCCTTCTGGGGGCTCTGAGGGAGAGTCCATCCCATGCCTGTCTTCTGGTTTCTAGGTTGCTGGCAATTCGTGGAACGGTTTGATCTGTGGCTGTGTAACCCTAATCCCTGTGTCCATCTTCATATGCTGTTCTTCTCTATTCCCATGTGCCTTTCAGGACATTTAGCATAACTTCATCTTAACCTGATTACATCTGCAAAGGCTATTTCTAAATAAGGTCACATGTCAAGTACCAGGGGTTAGGATTGCAACATATCTTAAAGGGGGACACAATTCAAAACACTCAGCATAACATATGAGATTCATACACGCCACTGTGTGTACACATAGTTTGTTACTTTTTATGGATCAGTAGTGTTGCATATGTATATACCACAATTTGTTTATCCATTCTCTTGTTGTGAATACATGAGCAGTTTCCTATTATGGCCTATTGTGTTTTGGCCTGTTATGAACGAAGCTGTCCTGAACATTGAGACGCAAGTCTTCATGTGGACACATGTTTACATTTCTCTTGAGTAAATACCCAGGAATGGAATGACTGGGTTTTGGAGTATGTACATTGAACTCTAAGAAATTGTCAAACTTACCCCCAAAGTAGTTGTAGTCCTTTACATTCCTACCAACAACTTATGAGAGAGTTCCAGTTGCTTCACATCCTCATCAATGCTTGGTATTGTCAATCTTTCCATTTTAACCATCTGGGTAAGTCTGTGGTGGGAACTTAACTTGTTGTGGTTTTAATTCATGTTTCTCCTATGACTAATCAAGTTGAGCAACTTTTCATGTGTTTGTTGTCCATTTGCCTATTTTCTTCTGTAGGATACAGTAAATTCCTCTTCAAAGTTTAGCCTGTTAACTTCCTTTAAAATTCGAGAGGGAGAAAAAGTGCAATGAGTTCTGAGTTCCTCTTCAAAGAACCAATATATCAGTATGCTCAGCTTCCCTGTTGTTTGTTCTCCATTTTAAAGTTTAACTTCCTCGTTCTTTACCCTCCTTGCCCCTAGTTTTAGTAAACAACCGCTTCCTAACCTCTATCACCTGTTCTGTCCTTAGGCATCCTTAGTCACCTGCTCTGTAACTGTCCTTCCCGCTGAAACTACTCACCCCACCACTCTGGCTCGTACCCCTGCTCTCTTTAAAACAGCCAGTCGGAATTAGCTTAGACCGTGCAGTCCAACCCTAACCAATAGGAGAAAGACACAGCAACAGGGACTAGCTGCATTAGGATGAGAACCCCTTCCCCTCTCTTGTCTGGTATGCTCTCGCCATTGCCCCGATTTACCCAATAGAAGTAAATTGCCTTGCTAAGAAAACTTTTGCCTGAGTGCTATTTTCACTTTGTGGCACTGAGCATTTACTTCCAACACTTCCGTGAAGGGTCTGTTCAACATTTTTACCCATGTTTTATTGGACTGCTTTTCTTATTACGAGTTTTGAAAGTTCTTGATATATTCTGAAGGTAAGCCTTTTGTTGGATATACATACTGTATTTTTTCCCTGTGGGTGGCTTGCCTTTTCATTTTCTTTCTCTTTCTCTTTCTTTCTTTCTTTCTTTCTTTCTTTCTTTCTTTCTTTCTTTCTTTCTTTCTTTCTTTCTTTCTTTCTTTCTTTCTTTCTTTCTCTTTCTTTCTTTCTTTCCTTTCCTTCCTTCCTTCCTTCCTTTCTTTCTCTTTCTTTCTTTCTTTCTTTCTTTCTTTCTTTCTTTCTTTCTTTCTTTCTTTCTTCCTTTCTTTCTCTCTCCTTCCTTCCTTCCTTCCTTCCTTTCTTTTCTTTCTTTCTTTCTTTCCTTTCTTTCTTTCTTCCTTCCTTTCTTCTTCTTTCCTTCTTTCTCTTTCCTTCTTTCCTTCCTTCCTTCCTTCTTCCTTCCTTCCTTCCTCTTCTTTTCTTTTTTTTTTTTTTTCAGGGTCTAGCTCTGTTGCCTAGGCTGGAGTGCAGTGGCACAATAATGGTTAATTGAAACCTAGACCTCCCAGGCCCAAGCAATCCTTTCACCTCAACCTCCCAAGTCGCTGGAACCACAGGCACATGCCACCACACCTGAGTAATTTTTTAAGTATTTTGTAGAGATGGGGTCTCCTTATGTTGCCCAGGTTGGATCTTTACATTTTCTTAAGATATCTTTCCAAGAGCAGAAAAAATCCATTTTAATTAAGTCCAATTTATGAATTTTTTAATTTTATGGTTTATGCTCTTTTGTGTCCTACCTCAAGGGCACAAAAACTCTCTCCTATATATTCTTCTAGAAGTTCTAGGTTTTGTGCTTTGGTCTGTGCCCATATTGAGTATTTTTATGCATGGTGTTAAGCAGTGAGGCAGAAGTTGGAATTTTTTTTTCCTCTATGGCTATCCAATTGTTCCAGAACCATTTGTTGAAAAGGAAATTCTTTCCACATTAAAGTATCTTAGAATCTTTGTCAAATCAATTTACTACCAGATGCGCATGAATTTATTTCTAGATTTTCTATTCTGTTCTATTGATCTATAAAATATGTCTATTCTTATGCTAATATTACATGATCTTGGTTACCTTAGCTTAAAATAAGTCTTGAAATCAGTTTAAATTTCTAACTTTGCTCTTCTTTTCAATACTCTTTTGGCTATTACAGATTCTTTGTATTTCCATATAAATTTTAGAATCAGCTTGTTAATTTCTACCCCAAAAAAGCCTTCTGGGATTTTATTAGGTTTACATTTTTGAAAGGAAAAAATAAATCTTGGGGCCCCCAAATCACTAAGCTAAAAGGAAAAGTCAAGCTGGGAACTGCTTAAGGCCAACCTGCCTCCCATTCTATTCAAAGTCATCCTTTTGCTCACTGAGATAAATGCATATCTGATTGCCTCCTTTGGAAAAGCTAATCAGAAACTCAAAAGACGCAACCATCTGTCTCTTATCTACCTGTGACCTGGAAGCTCCCTCCGCACTTCAAGTGTCCTGCCTTTCTGGATGGAACAAACGTACACCTTACATATATTGATTGATGTCTCATGTCTCCCTAAAATGTATAAAACCAAGCTGTTCCCCAATGACCTGGGGCACTTGTTGTCAGGACTTCCTGAGGCTGTCTCACTGGCGTGTGTCCTTAACTTTGGCAAAATAGACTTCCTAAATTGACTGAGATCTGTCTCAGATATTTGGGGTTCACACATTAAATCTGTAGAATAGGGAATAATTGACATGTTTACAGTATTGAATCTTCTGATCTATGAGCACAAAATAATTTCCATTTGTTTGGTAGTTTTCAGTGTATAGGTCTTACACATATTTCATTCCATTTATTTCTAAGTATGTTTGGATACTACTGTAAGTGGCATTTTTCCACTTCAACTTCCAGTTGTTCATTGTTAGTATATAGAAATATAATTGATTTTTATATAGTAACCTTGTATCCTGCAACCTTGCTCACCTCACCTATCATTTTAGTAACTTATTTGTATGTTTCTTCAGATTTCCAACGTACGCAATTGCAATGCTTGAAATAAAGACAGTTGTACTTCTTCTTTTCCAATCTGGATGCTTTTATTCTTAACTTATTGCAGAGGCTAAGACTTCCTGCAAAATATTGAACAGAAATAATAATGGGAGACATCTTTTTCAATAAAAGATGCCAAAATAATAGGATAGCTGTATGAAAACAAATAGATAAAGAAACAAACAAACACACAAAAAAACCCAAAAGACTCAATGATTCCTAGCCTTGTGTGAGCACTGGGAACTCAGACCACTGAACTCTGAATTCTCCCATCCTGTTCTGCATTCCAGAAAATGCCTCCATGCAGAAAATTGGGGTAAGGTTGATCTGATCTGTTTGTATTCTTTCAAGTCCTGGGTTTTCTATTAAACTACATCTTAAAACAGTTGTTCTATACATTTCCACCCCAGTTTTCTAGTTGTTTACTAAGGGAGAAAAAGTCTAGACCTTGCTATCTTTTCATGGCATAGTCATTTTTGTTAGTCTCCTATTCTTTGCTTATTTTTTTGGTTCTGTGAACCCAGAAAATCTGAGACAGGTCTCAGTTAATTTAGAAAGTTTATTTTGCCAGAGTTGAGGATGTGGCCACGACACAGCCTCAGGAGGTCCTGATGACATGCGCCCAAGGTGGTCGGGGCACAGCTTGATTTTATACATTTTAGGGAGACATGAGACATCAATCAATATATGTAAGAAGTACATTGGTTTGGTCTGGAAAGGTGGGACCATTGAAGCAAAGGCAGGAAGGCTCAAAGTGGGGGAAGGAGCTTCCAGGTCACAAACACATTCTTTTGAGTTTCTCATTAGCCTTTCCAAAGGAGGCAAATCAGACACTCATCTATCTCAGTGAGCAGATGAGTGACTTTTAATAGGATGGGAGGCAGTTTTGCCCTAAGCAGTTTCCAGCGTGAGTTTTCCTTAGTGATTTTGGGGGCCCAAGATGTTTTCCTTTCACAGTTCCATCTTGTATTTCTTTAAATATTTCAAACACAGTTATTTAATTGTCTATATCTGAGAATTCCAACATTTGTAGTCTTTGAGGGTTTAAATCTGTGGTGCCTTGTATCCTTATGTGTTTGGTAATTTGTGACTGTGACTTAGTCTTTGGGCATCACAAGCCTCTCAGGTGGGAACACTTTCCTCTAGAGGTGATTTTTGCTTGTTTGGCTGAGAGTCAGAGAAGTACTTATGACCTGGAACCTCTGTCCCAGACTTTATTTAGGAGTGTCCGTTTCAGCTCCTCCAACTTGCAGGTGGCTCTCTGCTGTTGCCAATAGGTGTATTTACCCTCAGATCAACATCACTGATATGGACAGCAGGCAGGGAAATAGTGGGTAGAAGAGGGTGGGGTCCCTGGTGAGGGCTCCATCCTCAAGCCTGGACCTGAGATGAGATGATGCATTCCTGTTTTCCCACCCGAATGTTGCCTTTTCCAAAACCACCCTGACCTGCCATGCCCCCAACTCTGTACCCATAAAAACACCAAACTCCACTGAAAGAGGAGCAGAGTGGCATGGCAGAGGAGAGAAGAGAAGTATCTGAATGTTGAAAGAAGAGGCAGCTGGACATTGGAGACTGTGGTTGGAGAGGAGTTCTTCTGGGGATGGTCAGAGAAGGAAGATTGTCTTCCCACTCCATTCCCTTTCCAGTTCCCTATCCCATTGAGAGCCACTTGCATCACTCAATAAAATCCTCTGCATTCTATTCCTGTGACCCGATTCTTCCCGAATGCCAGACAAGAATTTGGGACGCACTGGGTGTGGAACCCAAAAAGGCTGTTGCACTGACTCTTCACTGAGCTGTTTAACATTTAAGCAGTTCATGGATGGCAAAGCTAAAAGAGCATTGTTTGTAACACATGCCCTCTGGGGCTCCAGAGGTTGCGGGCAACCCCTAGATGCTGCCGGGAGCTGGTACAGGGTTTGTTCCTGCCAGCGCCCAAAGGCACTTGCCCTGGCTCCTGCACCCACTCACCTGTGTGCTTTCCTCAACTACAAGGGGTTTGAGGGTGATGTCCAAGTAAATAAGCCCACCCTCTCACAAATCCCACAAGGGGGTCAAGGGAACTCTCCCATCTCATCACCTTTGGGTTTCAGCTCCTTGGGAGTTTTTTCCTTTTTTGAATATTTCCCTAACATTCTGCAAGCTCAGAAATGTGTTTTAAAATGTGTGTTATCACATATCCAGGCTCTAGTTCTTTAGCAAGAGGACCTTTCTAAATATCTAGTGTGCCATAATGTTGGAGTCAGAAGTCCTAGTCTTCCACTCTCCATCCATCCTTTCATCCATCTGTCACTGATTTTTTCTCTGTATTCCTTACTCATTCTCCTTTAGGCACCTCTGTTGTCCCCAGTTCTTTAATGCTTCAGAGAAAACAGAAGATCATTCCCTTTCAGGAGTGACACAGTTGAGAAAACATCTCTAACACATTGACCCTCCCTAAAAATGCCCTTCCTCACCTGCCAGCCCTCACCTCCTGCATGGCCATGCTTTATCCTGGCGTCTCAGGACCAGTGTTGGAGGAGCTTTCAGGAAGGAGAAAGTGCCCTGCCGGCTTCACCCTATGATTGTGACCCTGTGACCTGGAGTTCATAGGCCCAGGGTCACTCTAATGGGGTTGTGGGGAAGGGCACAGAACCAGGGGTGGGTAGCACCAGGGTGGGGACATGCTGGGATGTTTGGGTCTTGAGAACAGAATCAGCAGGTGCAGCCTGGGCCAGAACAGTCCTGACAACATATGCTCCCGGTCTCTGGAACAAGCCTCGCTTGTTAAAAGAGGAAAACAAAATAGCCCATCCTTCTCTGCGTATGGTTCACACATGTTTGAAGCTGTGTGACTTCTCGAGGGTCCTGGTGGCGGCCACTGTGTAGTGTTTGGTCAGGCTGGCTGCCAGCCCATGCCCTGTCCCTGGCACCCCCGCCCCTCCGTCCCAGTTTCTGTGGCAGTAAATCACTCACATGCTATCTCTGAAGGGAGAGGTCTGGGACCTCCTGGGCTGGGCAGACAGAGGGCTCCTGGTACAAACATGCTCTGCTTCTTCCCACCAGCAGACAAGTGGTCTCTGCAGTTGAAAAGGATTTGCGGGACTGTGGGGGAGATTGTTGGGGTGCTAAAGGAAGAGAGATAATATGAAGCTTGCTCTGTCCAGAGGCCTGCAGGATAAGGTGGGAACAAAGGTCAGTATTTCCTTGGAAAGTCAGTACTTTTCAAACTTAAACGTGCATGGGAATCACCTGGAGGTCTTGCTCAGGTGCAGACTCTGATTTGGAAGGTCTAGGGTGGGGCCTGAGATTCTGCTGTTCTAAGAGGCTCCCAGGTGTTGCCCATGCTGCTGGGCCAGAGGCTGTAAGTAGCAGGGCTAAAGGGGCATTTGCCAACCTAAAGGGAAATTTGAGAGAGGCTGGGTGGAGCTTCACCATAGAATCACTGGGGTTGCTTTAAGATAATGTCTGGCCCCACCCCCAACCAACTGAAGCGGACTCTGCTTGTACTGGGACACGTGTGTGTTTTCTTTTTTGTTTTGTTTTGCTTTTTGAGACGGAATCTCGCTCTGTCGCCCAGGCTGGAGTGCGGTGGCGCGTTCTTGGCTCACTGCAAGCTCCGCCTCCCGGGTTCATGCCATTCTCCTGCTTCAGCCTCCCGAGTAGCTGGGACTACAGGTGCCCGCCGCCACGCCCAGCTAATTTTTTGTATTTTTAGTAGAGACGGGGTTTCACCATGTTAGCCAGGATGGTCGCCATCTCCTGACTTCGTGATCGCCCGCCTTGGCCTCCCGAAGTGCTGGGATTACAGGCGTGAGCCACTGCGCCTGGTCATGTTTTCTTTTTTAATATTCCACTCCCCACCCACCCCAGGTGGTTTGAATATGCAGCCAGGATTGAGAACCACTAGGCTAGATTATGGAAGATCATTCCCTACTTTAAAATTAGAGATCTGTGACCAACTAATTTGCTGTCACGGTGGGATGGCTGGAAATGACTTAACATTATGCTCTTCCCAGGAGCAGCTTCATATTCACCAAGGGTTGGGAGGGGAGTTTGGCTTGGAAGGAATGACAATGGCGGAACTCCAGGGGGAGAACAAAGGACTGGCCGCTTCTTGCCGAAATGGCCATGCTATGTGATCTTGTCTCAGCAATTTCATGCCTTGAGCCTCCGTGTCTTGGCCCTGACCAGCACAACTCCTGTTTTGTTCTGTCTGTTCAGCCCAGAATTCCCAAAGGGCTTGGAGTTTTCTACTGCTCTGGAAGGTTCTCTTCCCCTCTCATCTCTTCTGAGTGAAAAAGGCAGCTGGGAGGCCCCCTGCCCTTCTCCCCTCCAGTGATCCCAAGCCATGGCTGAGAATAGTGGGAATGAGGTGCTAATGCCCCTGTCTTGAGTAGATTTTCCCCTCCGGCACACACATCTGGTTTCCATTTTCTTCTGCAGCAGGCCCCATTGAGCAGAGCCTTCCTCTTTGAATCTCTTGAAAAGTCATGACCAGAGGCCGGTTCAGCCCCCATCCTGACCCCAGCCCTCAATGCAGCAAGAGTCCTTTCTCAGGGACCCTTGGCCCAGTCTTCCACATGGTCTTTGGGAGGCAGGCGGGGCCCTCACCAGAGGGGAGAGCTAAAGGCCGGGGTGGGGTGGGGGACATTAGAGGAGTGCTGGCTCCCTGGAGAACTGGGGAAGCAGGAAGGTTTGGGAACACCTGAAAAGAACAGGAGGAGTACATGAGCCACCAGGAAAAATGAGTGCCTGCTGCCTCCAGCTGGGAGGATTGCAAGCTCTTCTTGCTTTCACCCAGACCCCTGGGCACAGAGACAGTAAGGGCCAAGTGGGGATGGAATGGGGACTCTTGGGGTCAGATTCTACCTTAAGAGATGTCAGGGTCATAAAGACAACACACTGGTCGTGCTCACTGACTGGGGAATGTCCCCAGTGTCCCTCCTGTTTTGCACAGCACACTGTGGTGGTCAGGGGCACTGGCTCTGGATAGCACAAGACTGGGCTGAGTTTTGGCCCTGAATTCACCCTAGGTGGGTCATGGAACTTATGAGTCAGTTTAATCTTCTGTGAATTAGGAGTATTAGAGTAGAAATTGAATTATAGTAGATAAACACAAGCAAAGCGTTCAGCCTAACACATAGGAAACAGTTAATAAATGGTAGCAAACATCTATTATCCATTTATCTATTCATTTAACCACACATTGACAATTTGTCTATCTGCCCGTCTATCTCTCTGCCTGTCCATCTCTCTGTCCACTCATCTCTTTATCCATCCATCCATCCATCCATCCATCCAGCTCTTCAACCAGACATCCAACCATCCATCCATCATCCATCCCTCCATCCATCCCTCCATCCATCCATCCATCCATCATCCAATCCATATGATGGCAGGGATATTAGGGTTCATCCGTTCCAGCAGGTCTCCCACCTGGAAAGCTTGTTAGCTGGGCTGGTCCTAGACCCTCCCTCAGAAGTTCTAATTTAATAAATCTGTGAGGGACCCAGGAATTCACATGTTAAACAAGCTTCCCAGGTCGTGCTGATGCAGGTAGTCCTCAAGCCCCTCTCGAGAAACACTGACCTAGCACCTCACCTCATTTTACCAAGGAGGAAACTGAGGCAGAGAGGGTGACTTCCTGTTTGGGCTTTCTCCCCTCCCCTACGGCCCCCATGAGTGTGGTGTGTGGGGGCGAGTGTGACCAAGAGCCCCGGGAGGGCGGCAGAGGGTGGCTGGCAGCCCACCACACGGTCCCCCACCCTCTTGCCTGCCCCTGCCCACAGACACTGCCCTGACTCCCACACTGAGCCTGTCAGGGACCAGGGATTTATTCCTGTAGGCCAGCTTTTCACCCTTTCTTTCCTGGGTTATTTATGTCCCTTGCCTTTTATCTCCCGCCCGGCTGGCCCACAAGGCCCATTATGTCACTTTGGCTGTGGCCGCATCAATCTCTGGCCGCGGGAGCCAGGCCCCCAGCCCATCTCATCATTTATTTCCCAGGTCTCCCTGATGCTCAGTTGGCAGCTGTCCTGGTGTGTGGATGGCCCTGGCTGGCGTCCTCCTCAGAGAGGACCTTTGTCGGTGAGTCTTGGGATTGTCGGGTCAAATGGGCCACGGGCAGCTTGTCTGGGGCCCAGGAGTGCTGTGACCTTTCAGGAATTAGCATGGCAGTAGGGGCAGTGTTCTGGTTGTCAGGACTTCAGAGTCCCAGCCTGAACTCTGCCAGTGACTCCCTGGGTGATGTTAGACAAGGAGCAGTAACTAGGTAGGACAATCCAGGTCGTAGCTTCCAGTGCTTCCAGATGTGTGACAAGTGCTTCCCAAACTGTGTCTTATAAATTTTCTTTTTTTTTTTTTTTTGAGATGGAGTCTCATTCTGTCGCCCAGGCTCTGGAGTGCAGTGGTATGATCTCAGCTCACTGCAACCTCTGCCATCTGGGTTCAAGCAATTCTCCTGCCTCAGCCTCCCAAGTAGCTGGGATTACAGGTGCCTGCCATCGTGCCTGGCTAATTTTTTTTGTGTATTTTTAGTAGAGATGGGGTTTCACCATGTTGGCCAGGATCGTCTCAATCTCCTGACCTTGTGATCTGCCCGCCTCAGCCTCCCAAAGTGCTAGCATTACAGGTGTGAGCCACCGTCCCTGGCCGTGTCTTATAAATTAATAAACATTTATTAAAAAGGCAGAGACAATTCCATAACCAAACTCTGGAAAACTCTAGCTTGAACAGAGGTGTCGTGAGTTGAATGGTGCTCCCCAAAAGATATGTCCATGTCTTTACCCCAGGAACTTGTGAAAGTGACCTTATTTGGAAAGAGTGTACTCACAGATGTAATCGAGGATCTCACGATGAGATTCCCCTGGATTTAGGGTGGGCTCCAATCCAGTGATGAGTAAGAGGGGAGGGAGACACGCAGGGTAAAGGGCACATTAGGAGTGAGGCAGCGACTGGAGTCATGCAGCACCAAACCAAAAGCTGCCTGGAGCCATCAGGAGCTGGAAGAGACAGGAGAGAATGCTCTCCTAGGGCCTTTTGAGGAAGGACAGTCCTACCTATTCCTTGATTTCAGACCTCTGGCCTCCGGAATGGTGAGAGAGAAATTTCTGTTGTTTTTAGGACACCACTTTCGTGGTAATATGTTATGGCAGCCCTAGGAAGCTGATACAAGAGAGAAACAGTTTTGTATGCTGCAGGACGTGCCAGGGCCTTTAGTAGCAAATGTGCATTAGGAAGCACTAGGGCTGCAGCATCAAACTGTGACATGAAGCACCTGACTGGGGAGCTCCCCTCAGGACTTGTGTCTTGAAGAGCACATTTTGGGGGATGCTGACCTATGGCTTGGTGAGAGAGGTTGGGGAAGAAGGGAAAGTGTGGGGTGACCTGCTTGGTCTAATCTTTTTGGAAACGAGGTAGAGGTCATAGGGTCTGGGGCTCTGTCCCAGATGCAGTGAAGTGAGAGATTTAGGATCACAGGTAAAGGAAGTCACCTTGCAGCTCGATCCACTCCCAGAGGAAGTTTGGGTTAGAGGGTGCAGAGAGGAAGCCGCTGGAGGAATCCCCCCAGCCCACCTTTCCAGCCTGCAGGCCAGGTCGCCGCCTGTCCTGAAATCCTTTCCCGCCTGCCAAGGATAGGGTGGTGGGGGCTCCTGCACCTTAGATGTCTCTATTCTGAAGAACCAGGCTTGTTTGCAAGCCCAGGGAGCTAAGGGTTAATAATAATCGCCATAATGATAATTCCAGGTATGATTTATTGAGGGATTACCACTGCCAAACCCTGTGCTGAGTGCTTTATGCATATTAATTAATTAATTCCTCACAACTCTATTAGTCCATTTTATAGGCACAGAGATGGAGGCACAGAGAGGTTGAGTAGCTTGCTGCAAGTCACACAGCTAGTAAATAGGAGATCCAGGATTTAAATCCAGGTTGTCTGACAGTTCTCAATCATGAAGTCACACTGCCTTACCCCAGATGCAGGAACTGTGGGAGAGAACACTCTTGCATTCATTCACTCAACATTATTGCTTGCCTGCACCCTGCCAATTGCTAGGCCAAGCCTTCAGGCCACAGCGCTGAGCCTGGGAATTCCAGGACCCAGTGAGTCCTTACACATCATGGTGGGGAGGCAGCCAGGACACCAAAGATGTCAGTGATGGCAGTGCTGGGGACAATGGCCACGGGGTGTTGGTAGGGGCTTCCAATCCAGCCTCAGCGCTCAGGGACTGTGCCCCGGACTCAGTTTCTCTTTTGTTCACTGAACTAGGTATTCATGGGCAAATGGGAGTCAGCCCAAAGGAAGGAGGTTCAAGCTGAACGACGTGAGAAGGCTTCATCCTGAAGCAGCATGCTGTCTTCCAGGGGCTGCGTCTACTCGGCCATAGCTAAGAGGATGGGATGGGGTTTGGGAATGGAGCCCTTTCCCACAGCCTGCCAGGGAATCGGGCGGTCCAGAAGTCTGAAGTGGGCATAGATGAGACACTCAGCCTCCAGTCTCCAGCATCACTCCCTCACACAAGGCTCTGCCGAGTGACAATAGCTCCATTTATTCACTCATTTTGTGCCAGACATTTTGCTAAGCGTGTTACATAAATGGCCTTCTTTAATCTTCACTGAAACTCCGTGGGGTGCAGTTACTGCTAACTCCATTTAACACGGGAGAAATCAAGGCTCCTTGTGGTTGTGCTACTCGACTGTGCTGGGGGTTGCACGTGGTCTGTTGGACAGAGGCCTAGATTTAACCAGGGATGACATTCAACATGTTTCACACTAGGGGCTTTGGAGACTCTGACCCCTCAGTTAAGATGCCACCCAGAAGCTTGCTGGGGTGCACCAGCTGAACATCAACTCTACTTGTAACCAAAACAAGCACTTGGAATCATGCTGGGAATATAGTAAGCACCAGAAAAACGTAGCTATTCCTTTTCTTGTTTTCTTTATTAATCACCCTGTCTAGGACTATGGGGAAAGCAGACAATTCTGTTCCATCTCTCCTCCCATTTTTTTCCTGGTACATTTTTCAAAGCTCTTGTTTACAGGCTATTTTGCTGCTCAAGAATCTTCAATGGCTCCCCTTTGCCTACAGAAAAACGCTTGACTCCTCTGCCCAACAGTCACGGCTCCCCTTGGCTGGCTCCAAGCTCCCTGTCCAGGTGGACTTCAGCCTGCTCTCTAAGGAGGTCCTTCTCCCCCAGGCTGCCTCTTCACTAGGCCCCGACATGCCATGTGCTTTCCTTCCCGGGGCCCTCACTGAGCCATGAACCCTCCTGAAATACCTCCTCACCCTCTTCATTGACCTAACTTCAAGGCTGCTGAAATTCTGCCTCCACCAAGAAGCCTTCTGAATACTCCGCCAATCAGAGGGCTCCCATTTTTAAATGTCCTACAGCTCCCTCTGTTCTACTAACACTTGTTCGCATGCCACGTGGCAACTATTTTTGGTCTGCTTCCCGCAGCCCAATCACAAAATCAACCTCTTGGTGTCAGGAGTCAGCACTTCCCAGATTTTATGTGCCATGAATCACCTGGGGATCTTATGAAGCTGCAGCTCCTAGGTCAGGAGGCCTGAGGTGGGGCCCAAGACCCTGCATTTCTAACAAGCTCGCAGGTGATGCTGTGTCCTGGGGCCACACTTGAAGCACAAGCCTGAGGCATCTGGCAGAGCCTCTGTCCCTTGGTTCTCAGCCCTGGGACCTGAGAAAAATACTTCTCCTGGGCCCTACCCCCAGAGTCTCTGCTTATTGGTGGGGAGCCAGCCAGGTACTGGTGTGTTTACAGAGCTTTTCAGGTGACTGTGAGGGGCAGATAGGACAGAGCCACTGAGCTGGCACCATCCCTCACCCCAACAGGTGTGCGTTTTTACGTGGTCCGGGATTCTCAGATTAGACCCTGTTGGAGGGTAGGAAGCTAGTTCCTTAGGCATGGGGCAGGCTGGGGCAACCAGAGCCCTACAGTGTTTTCGTGGGTGGGTGCCCACTAACCACTGGGGAACTTTGAGGGGATGGAGGGAGAGCATCTGCCCTGCATGGTCCCAGCCAAAGCCATATCTGAACCCACTGACACCATCCACCCCAAGGCACAGACAGGTGACCACTCAGGAAGGACCAGGAGGGGAGTCCCAGGAGCGGTTTGGCCAGAAACTCCCTCCTTCTGCCGGTCGGCCTGGCTGGGTACCCGGGAGCCGAGGACTCCGGTCCTGGCACCCAGGAAACCGCCACTGTGCTGAGTTAGAAGGCACAGGACGCCCTCTGCTGGGAGGTTTGAGCATTTCTCCCCAGGGACTCAGGTGGAATGGAGGAAATCAGAGGAGGGAAGGGAGGGCTGTTCTGTGTCTCTTCTTTGTCTTCCTATTTCAGGGTCTGCAGAACCAAAATCCAGTTTAGACGAAGGATCACAGGTTGAGACTCTGAAGGGTGGGACGGATTTGCTCACGCAGCCAAATCGCACTGAGGCTCTTTCTGCCCCTTTCACCCTTTCCTTCTCGTTATCATCACCGTCAACACCGATCCTCCTGCGCTGGCTCAGGCTTCGCGGCAACAGGATTGAAAACACAGCTTTTGTTCTGTGTCTCCAAGAAGGCTCAGCTGCTCTGAGCACCCACAGCTCCTGGTCTGAGCTCCCTTGTGGTTTATAACGCACTTGAGTCAATGCGGGGTCAGTGCTAGGATCAGTGGTGATGAGAGTTAGAATTCAGTCTGGGGCTAGGGCCATCAGGCGTTCTTACAAAGTCAGGGATCAGACTGCATTCAGAGTCCGGTCACCAGGTAAGCACCAGAAGGTAGGTCCGGCTCACTAAAGGCTATGGCCAAACCTCTGCCCACAGTGAAGGAGGCCCGTGTCTGGGAGACCAAGGCAGAAGAGGAAGACTGAGACAGCAGAACATGTCTCTGTTTCCTCCAGCTCCCCCAGGATGGCTGCTCTGAGCTTTCACGATGCTATGGGCCTGTAGTTCAGGGGTCAGCACGAAGTGCACCAATGGCCAGCCCTCTGGGCTTGACTCCATGGTGGGCCCACCCTGTGGCTCTCTCTCTCAGGGTGCAGTGTCTTACTGTAATATCTATCAACTTTGTCATATATGCATGTTCTTAGCACAGGGGAGGGTGAGCTATACTGAGGGGAAGGGGTCCAGCATTGTTTTAGGGTGGAGAGTCAACATATGAACATGTGTGGTCATTGATGATACCATAGACCAGGGATGTGAAACCTGGGGCTTGAGGGTGGGCACTGCAGGCCACTGAGGGTCCACAAACCCGTCTGGATCTGGTCTCGTCTTGACTTGTCCAGTTTGGTCTGGTCCGGTTGGTCCGGTTTGGTCTGATCTGGTCTCGTCTGGAGTGGTCCAGTTTGATCTGGTCCGGTTTGATTTGCTCTGGTCCGGTTTGATCCGGTCTGATCCGGTTCGATTGGTCTGATCTGGTTCGATTGGTTATTATCTGGTTTGATCCGGTCTGATCTGGTCTGATCCAGTTCGATCCAGTCTGATCTGGTTTTATCTGGTTCGATCCGGTTTCATCCGGTATGATCCGGTTTCATCTGGATCGATCCTGTTTAATCTGGTTTTATCCGGTTTGATCCGGTTTCATCCTGGTCTCGTCTTGACTGGTCCAGTTTGGTCTGGTCTAGTCTGATGTGGTCCGGTTTAGTCTGGTCTGGTCCGGTTTGGTCTGATCTGGTCTCATCTTGACTGGTCCAGTTTGATCTGGTCCGGTTGGTCCGGTTTGGTCTGATCTGGTCTCTTCTGGAGTGATCCAGTTTGATCTGGTCTGGTTTGATTTGCTCTGGTCCGGTTTCATCCCGTCTGATACGGTTCGATCAGTCTGATCCGGTTTGATCCGGTCTGATCTGGTCTGATCCGGTTTGATCCGGTTTTTTCCGGTTCGATCCTGCTCGATCCGGTCTGATCCGATTTTATCCGGTTCGATCTGGTTTGATCCGGTTTCATCCGGTTCGATCCGGTTCGATCAGGTTTGATCTGGTTTGATCCAGTTTGATCCGGTTTGATCCGGTTTGATCCGGTTCCATCTGGTTTGATGATCCGGTTTCATCTGGTTCGATCTGGTTTGATCCGGTTCCAACCAGTCTGATCCGGTTTGATCCGGTTTGATCCAGTTCGATCCGGTTTGATCTGGTTTGATGCGGTCTGAACCGGTTTGATCCGGTTTGATCTGGTTTGATGCAGTCTGAACCGGTTTGATCTGGTTTGATCCAGTTTGAACTGGTTTGATCCGGTCTGATCCGGTTTGAACCGGTTCGATCCAGTTTGAACCAGTCTGAACCGGTTTGATCCAGTTTGAACCGGTTTGATCCAGTTTGATCTGGTCTGGGCCGGTTTGATCCGGTCTGGGCTGGTTTGATCCGGTCTGAACCGGTTTGATCCGGTTTGAACCGGTTTGATCCTGTCTGGGCCGGTCTGAACCGTTTTGATCCAAAATTTCAACTTTTTTTCTAGACTCAGGGGGTACATGTGTAGGTTCATTAATTCGTATATTGTGTGATGCTGAGGTTTAGAGTACAATGAATCCCATTACCCAGGTACTGAGCATTATGTCATTCTTTTTTCTGGGCCAAACCGGATCCGGTTTGATCCGGTCTGAACCGGTTTGATCCGGTTTGTTCCGGTCTGGGCCAGTTTGATCCGGTCTGAACCGGTCTGATCCGGTTTAATCCAGTTTGAACCGGTTTGATCCGGTCTGAACCGGTTTGATCCGGTTTGAACCGGTTCGATCCCGTTTGAACCGGTCTGAACTGGTTCGATCCAGTTTGAACCAGTTTGATGCGGTCTGAACCGGTTTGATGCGGTCTGAACCGGTTTGATCCGGTCTGAACCGGTTTGAACCGGTTTGATCCGGTTTGAACCTGTCTGAGCCGGTTCGATCCAGTTTGAACCAGTTTGATGTGGTCTGAACCGGTTTGATCCGGTTTCATCCAGTTTGAGCCGGTTTGATCCGGTTTGAACCGGTTCGATCCAGTTTGAACCGGTTTGATGTGGTGTGAACCGGTTTGATCCGGTTTGGTCCAGTTTGAACCGGTTTGATCCGGTCTGAACTGATCTGATCCAGTTAGAACCAGTCTGAACCAGTTTGATCCGGTTTGATCCGTCTGAACCGGTTTGATCCAGTTTGAAATGGTCTGATCCGGTCTGAACCGGTTTGCTCCGGTTTGAACCGGTCTGGGCCGGTTTGATCCGGTTTGAACTGGTTTGATACGGTCTGAACCGGTTTGCTCCGGTTTGAACCGGTCTGGGCCGGTCTGAACCGGTTTGATCCGGTCTGAACCGGTTCGATCCAGTTTGAACCAGTTTGATGTGGTCTGGGTTTGATCCGGTCTGAACCGGTTTGATCCAGTTTCATCCAGTTTGAGCCGGTTTGATCCGGTTTGAACCGGTTCAATCCAGTTTGAACCGGTTTGATGCGGTCTGAACCGGTTTGATCCAGTTTGAACCGGTTTGATCCGGTCTGAACCGATCTGGGCCGGTTTGATCCGGTCTGAACCGGTCTGAACCGGTTTGATCCGGTTTGGTCCAGTTTGAACCGGTTTGATCTGGTCTGAACCGGTTTGATGCGGTCTGAACCGATCTGGGCCAGTTTGATCCGGTCCGAACCAGTTTGATCCGGTTTGATCCGGTTTGAACCAGTATGAACCGTTTCGATCCAGTTTGAACCGGTCTAAACCGGTTTGATCCGGTCTGAACCGGCTTGCTCCGGTTTGAACTGGTCTGGGCTGGCTTGATCCGGTCTGAACCGGTTTGATCCGGTTCCATCCGGTCTGAACTGGTTTGATCCAGTTGGAACTGGTCTGAACCGGTTTGATCCGGTTTGATCCGGTCTGAAACGGTTTGATCTAGTTTGAACCGGTTTGATCCGGTTTGATCCAGTTTGAGCCGGTTTGATCCGGTCTGAACCGGTTTGCCCGGTCTGAACCGGTTTGGTCCAGTTTGAACCGGTTTGATCCAGTTTGTTTGAACCGGTTTGATCCAGTTTGAACCGGTTTGATCCACTTTGAACCGGTCTGAACCGGTTTGGGCCGGTTTGATCCAGTTTGTTTGAACCGGTTTGATCCAGTTTGAACCGGTTTCATCCAGTTTGAACCGGTCTGAACCGGTTTGGGCCGGTTTGATCCAGTTTGAACCAGTCTGAACCGGTCTGGGCCCGGTCTGAACTGGTTTGATCCAGTTTGAACCGGTTTGATCCAGTTTGAACCGGTTTGATCCAGTTTGAACCGGTCTGAACCGGTTTGATCCGGTTTGAACAGGTTTGATCCAGTTTGATCCGGTCTGGGCCGGTTTGATCCGGTTTGAACCGGTTTGAACTGGTCTGAACCGGTTTGATCCGGTTTTATCTGGTCTGGGCCGGTTTGATCCGGTCTGAACCGGTTTGATCCAGTTTGATCCGGTCTGGGCCGGTTTGATCCAGTCTGAACCGGTTTGATCCGGTTTGAACCGGTCTGAACCAGTTTGATCCGGTTTGAACTGGTCTGAACCGTTTTGATCCGGTTTGATCCAGTGTGGGCTGGTTTGATCCGGTTTGATCCGGTCTGAACCGGTTTGATCCGGTCTGAACCAGTTTGAACCGGTTTGAACCGGTCTGGGCCGTTTTGATCCGGTTTGAACTGGTCTGAACCGGTTTGTACCGGTTTGATCCGGTCTGGGCCGTTTTGATCTGGTCTGAACCGGTTTGATCCAGTTTGATCCGGTCTGGGCCGGTTTGATCCGGTCTGAACCAGTTTGAAGCGGTTTGATCCTGTCTGGGCCAGTCTAAACCGGTTTGATCCAAAATTTCAACTTTTTTTCTAGACTCAGGGGGTACATGTGTAGGTTCGTTAATTCGTATATTGTGTGATGCTGAGGTTTAGATTACAATGAATCCCATTACCCAGGTACTGAGCATTATGTCATTCTTTTTTCTGGGCCAAACCGGATCTGGTTTGATCCGGTCTGGGCCAGTTTCATCCGGTTGGAACTGGTTTGATGCGGTTTGATCTGGTCTGGGCCAGTTTGATCTGGTCTGAACTGGTTTGATCCAGTTTGATCTGGTCTGAACCAGTTTGATCCGGTTCAATCCGGTTTGATCCGGTTCAATCCAGTTCCATCCGGTTTGATCCGGTACCATCCGGCTCCATACGGTTCGATCCGGTTTGATCCGGTTTGATCCAGTTTGATCCGGTTTGATCCGGTTTGATCCGGTTCCATCCGGTTTGATGATCCGGTTTCATCCGGTTCGATCCGGTCTCATCCGGTTCGATCCGGTTTGATCCGGTTCCAACCGGTTTGATCCGGTTCCAACCGGTCTGATCCGGTTTGATCCGGTTTGATCCGGTTCGATCCGGTTTGATCTGGTTTGATGCGGTCTGAACCGGTTTGATCCGGTTTGATCTGGTTTGATGCAGTCTGAACCGGTTTGATCTGGTTTGATCCAGTTTGAACCGGTTTGATCCGGTCCGATCCGGTTTGAACCGGTTCGATCCAGTTTGAACCAGTCTGAACCAGTTTGATCCAGTTTGAACTGGTTTGATCCGGTTTGAACCGGTTTGATCCGGTTTGATCCGGTCTGGGCCGGATTGATCCGGTCTGAACCGGTTTGATCCGGTTTGAACCGGTTTGATCCTGTCTGGGCCGGTCTGAACCGTTTTGATCCAAAATTTCAACTTGTTTTCTAGACTCAGGGGGTACATGTGTAGGTTCGTTAATTCGTATATTGTGTGATGCTGAGGTTTAGAGTACAATGAATCCCATTACCCAGGTACTGAGCATTATGTCATTCTTTTTTCTGAGCCAAACCGGATCCGGTTTGATCCGGTCTGAACCGGTTTGATCTGGTCTGGGCCAGTTTGATCCGGTCTGAACCGGTCTGATCCGGTTTAATCCAGTTTGAACCGGTTTGATCCGGTCTGAACTGGTTTGATCCGGTTTGAACCAGTTCGATCCAGTTTGAACCGGTCTGAACTGGTTCGATCCAGTTTGAACCAGTTTGATGCGGTCTGAACCGGTTTGATGCGGTCTGAACCGGTTTGAACCGGTCTGAGCTGGTTCGATCCAGTTTGAACCAGTTTGATGCGGTCTGAACCGGTTTGATCCGGTTTCATCCAGTTTGAGCCGGTTTGATCCGGTTTGAACCGGTTCGATCCAGTTTGAACCGGTTTGATGTGGTGTGAACCGGTTTGATCCAGTTTGGTCCAGTTTGAACCGGTTTGATCCGGTCTGAACCGATCTGATCCAGTTAGAACCGGTCTGAACCAGTTTGATACGGTTTGATCCGTCTGAACCGGTTTGATCCAGTTTGAAATGGTCTGATCCGGTCTGAACCGGTTTGCTCCGGTTTGAACCGGTCTGGGCCGGTTTGATCCAGTTTGAACTGGTTTGATGCGGTCTGAACCGGTTTGCTCCAGTTTGAACCAGTCTGGGCCGGTTTGATCCGGTTTGAACCGGTTCAATCCAGTTTGAACCGGTTTGATGCGGTCTGAACCGGTTTGATCCAGTTTGAACCAGTTTGATCCGGTCTGAACCGATCTGGGCTGGTTTGATCCAGTCTGAACTGGTCTGAACCGGTTTGATCCGGTTTGGTCCAGTTTGAACCGGTTTGATCTGGTCTGAACCGGTTTGATGTGGTCTTAACCGATCTGGGCCGGTTTGATCCGGTCCGAACCGGTTTGATCCGGTTTGATCCGGTTTGAACCAGTATGAACCGTTTCGATCCAGTTTGAACCGGTCTGAACCGGTTTGATCCGGTCTGAACCGGCTTGCTCCGGTTTGAACTGGTCTGGGCTGGCTTGATCCGGTCTGAACCGGTTTGATCCGGTTCCATCCGGTCTGAACTGGTTTGATCCAGTTGGAACTGGTCTGAACCGGTTTGATCCGGTCTGAAACAGTTTGATCTAGTTTGAACCGGTTTGATCCGGTTTGATCCAGTTTGAGCCGGTTTGATCCGGTCTGAACCGGTTTGCCCGGTCTGAACCGGTTTGATCCAGTTTGAACCGGTTTGATCCAGTTTGTTTGAACCGGTTTGATCCAGTTTGAACCGGTCTGAACCGGTTTGGGCCGATTTGATCCAGTTTGTTTGAACCGGTTTGATCCAGTTTGAACCGGTCTGAACCGGTTTGGGCCGGTTTGATCCAGTTTGAACCGGTCTGAACCGGTCTGGGCCCGGTCTGAACTGGTTTGATCCAGTTTGAACCGGTTTGATCCAGTTTGAACCTGTTTGATCCAGTTTGGACCGGTCTGAACCGGTTTGGACCGGTTTGGTCCGGTTTGAACAGGTTTGATCCAGTTTGATCCGGTCTGGGCCGGTTTGATCCGGTTTGAACCGGTTTGAACTGGTCTGAACCGGTTTGATCCGGTTTTATCCGGTCTGGGCCGGTTTGATCCGGTCTGAACTGGTTTGATCCAGTTTGATCCGGTCTGGGCCGGTTTGATCCGGTCTGAACCGGTTTGATCCGGTTTGAACCGGTCTGAACCAGTTTGATCCAGTTTGAACCGGTCTGAACCGTTTTGATCCGGTTTGATCCGGTGTGGGCCGGTTTGATCCGGTCTGAACCGGTTTGATCCGGTTTGATCCAGTTTGAGCCGGTTTGATCCGGTCTGAACCAGTTTGAACCGGTTTGAACCGGTCTGGGCCGGTTTGATCCGGTTTGAATTGTTTTCATCCGGTTTGAACTGGTCTGAACCGGTTTGTACCGGTTTGATCCGGTCTGGGCCGTTTTGATCCGGTCTGAACCGGTTTGATCCAGTTTGATCCGGTCTGGGCCGGTTTGATCCGGTCTGAACCGGTTTGAAGCGGTTTGATCCTGTCTGGGCCGGTCTAAACTGGTTTGATCCAAAATTTCAACTTTTTTTCTAGACTCTGGGGGTACATGTGTAGGTTCGTTAATTCGTATATTGTGTGATGCTGAGGTTTAGATTACAATGAATCCCATTACCCAGGTACTGAGCATTATGTCATTCTTTTTTCTGGGCCAAACCGGATCTGGTTTGATCCGGTCTGGGCCAGTTTCATCCGGTTGGAACCGGTTTGATGCGGTTTGATCCGGTCTGGGCCGGTTTGACCCGGTCTGAACCGGTTTGATCCAGTTTGATCCGGTCTGAACCAGTTTGATCCGGTTCAATCCGGTTTGATCCGGTTCGATCCGGTTCCATCCGGTTTGATCCGGTACCAACCAGTTCGATCCGGTTCGATCCGGTTCGATCCAGTTTGAACCAGTTTGATCTGGTTCAATCCGGTTTGATCCAGTTCCATCCAGTTCCATCCGGTTCGATCTGGTTCAATCCAGTTTGAACTGGTTTGATCCGGTTCAATCCGGTTTGATCCGGTTCCATCCGGTTTGATCTGGTACCAACCAGTTTGATCCGGTTTGATCCGTTTTGATCCGGTTCGATCCGGTTCCCATCCGGTTTGATCCGGTTAGATCCAGTTCGATCCGGTTCCATCCGGTTTGATCCAGTTTGATCCGGTTCCATCCGGTTTCATCCGGTACCATCCGGTTCCATACGGTTCGATCCGGTTCGATCCGGTTTGATCCAATTCCAACTGGTTTGTTCCGGTTCGATCTGGTTTGATCCAGTTCGATCTGGTTTGATCCGTTTTGATCCGGTTCCTTCCGGTTTGATCCGGTTCCATCCGGTTCCATCCGGTTTGATCTGGTTTGATCCGGTTCCAACCAGTTTGATCCGGTTCGATCCGGTTCGATCCGGTTTGATCCGGTTCCATCTGGTTTGATCCGGTTCGATCCGGTTCGATCCGGCTCGATCCGGTTTGATCCGGTTCCAACCGGTTTGTTCCGGTTCGTTCCGGTTCCTTCTGGTTTGATCCGGTTCCAACTGGTTTGATCCGATTTGATCCGGGTCCAACCGGTTCGATCCAGTTTGATCCGATTTGATCCGGTTCCATCCGGTTCCATCCGGTTTGATCCGGTTCGATCCGGTTCCATCCGGTTCGATCCGGTTCCATCCGGTTCCATCCAGTTTGATCCGGTTCCAAACGGTTTGATCTGATTTGATCCGGTTCCATCCGGTTCCATCCAGTTTGATCCGGTTCCATCCGGTTTGATCCGCTTTGATCCGGTTCCATCCGGTTCCATCCAGTTTGATCCGGTTCCATCCGGTTTGATCCAGTTTGATCCGGTTCCATCAGGGTCTTGTTTGTCGCCCAGGATGAAGTACAGTGGCACAATCACGGCTCACTGCAGCCTCGACTTTCCAGGCTCAATCGATCCTCCCACCTCAGTCACCTGTATAGCTGGGACCACAGATACACACTTCTACACCTGCTGATTTTTGTACTTTTTCATAGAAATGGGGCTTCACCATGTTGCCCAGGCTGATCTCGAACTCCTGGACTCAAGCAATCTTCCCACCTGGGTCTCTCAAATTGCCAAGATTACAGGCATGAGCCACTGCACCTCGCCCTTATCTTTTTTTAAAAAACACTTTAAAAATAGCTTTATCGAGATATAACTGATAGAGCATAAATTACATACATTTAAAGTGTTCAACTTAATAAAAAATGCTGACATATGTATATACATTGTGAAATGATCACCACAATCAAGATAGTGAACATCCTTATCACCCTCAAAAGTTGATCTGCTTTCTGTCACTATAGATGAATTCAAATTTTTCTAGAATGTTCTATTAATGGCTGCATACAGTGTATACTTTCTTGAGTCCAATGTCTTTTATTCTGCCTAATTATTTTGGTGGCCATCCACATTATCATGTGTGTCAGCAGTTCATGGCTTTTTATCACTGAGTGGTATTCCATTGTGCGGAAGGGCCACAATTTGTATTTCCATTCATCTGCTGATGGACGTTTGAGTTGTTCCCAGTTTTTGGTTATTACAAAGAAAGCTGCTATGAGCATTCATGCACACATGGGCAAATGCTTTCATTTCCCTTGGGTGGAAAGAAGTTGTTACAAACTGTTTTCTGTAATGGAATGTCATCTTACATTCTCCGCAGCAGCGTGTGTGAGTTCCAGTTGCTCCATATGCTGGCCAACACTCACTAGAGTTAGTCTCTTTAAGCTGTTTTTAGCCACTCTAGTGGGTGTTTAATTTGCGTTTTCCTAATGACTAATGGTATTGAGCATCTTTTCACGTGCTTATTTGTTATCCACATATCTTCTTTGGTGAAATGTCAGTTCAAATATTTTGCCCACTGAAAAAATTGGGTTTGGCTGGGCACAGTGGCTCACAACTGTAATCCCAGCACTTTTGAGAGGCCAAGGCAGGCAGATCACCTGAGGTCAGGAGTTCAAAACCAGCCTGGCCATCATGGTGAAACCCTGTCTCTACAAAAATACAAAAATTAGCTGGGCATGATGGCGGGTGCCTGTAATCCCAGCTACCCGGGAGGCAGAGGCAGGAGAACAACTTGAACCCGGGAGGCGGAGGTTGCGGTGAGCCGAGATCACACCATTGCACTCCAGCTTGGGTGACAGAGCGAGACTTCATCTCAAAAAAAAATAAATAAAATTAATAAATAAATAATTTACAATGGGGTTGTTTGCTGTTTGATTGAGTTGTAATAGTTATTTATATAGTCTAGACACAAGGCCTTTGCTGGATAAATTTGTTGCAAATATTTTTTCCAGTGTGTGGTTTGCCATTTCATTTTCATAAGCATATCTTTTTGAAGAGCAAACTTTTAAAATTTTGAAGCCCAATGTATTTATTTATTTTAATAGTTTGTGCTTTTTGCATTATATTTATAAAACCTTTTCCAAATCCAAGTCACTAGGGTTCATCTTATGTTTTCTTCTAAAAGTTTTGTAAATTTAGCTCTTATGTTTAGGTCTACGTTCTTTTTAGCTAACTTTTATATATGGCGCAAGTTATGAATCCAAGTTCTTGATGAATTCAAGTTCTTATGTGGTTATCTAATTGTCTAATTGCTCCAGCACCATTTGTTGAAAAGATTATCTTTCACGCATTGCCTGGCACCTCTGTCAAAAATCAGTTGACCACATATAAGTTGATCTACTTTTAGACTCTATTACTTTCTCCCAGATACCGGTCTCCTTCTCTGTGGGCAGATGTTTGGCCATAGCCTTTACTGAGATGGACCTGTCCGCTGGTGCTTACCTGGCGATTGGACTGTGTACCTGGGCTGCCTTCTGATTCTGTAAGAATGACCGCTATCTCTAGTTCCAGACTAAATGTCCACTATTGATGTATTGTCTGTCTTCATACCAATACCCTATTATCTTGATTACTATAGCTTTTAATAAGTCATACAATCACCTAGAGTAAGTCTTTCAATATTGTTCTTTTTCGAAGTTGTTTTGGCTGTTCTAGATCCTTTGTATTTCCATATAACTTTGGAATCAGTTGGTCAATTTCTACCAAAAATCCTACTGGGATTTTAATGGGGATTTTATTGATTCTATATATCAATTCGGTGGAAATATTGTCTTATAATATTGTCTTCCAATCCAAGAACACAGTATATCTCTCAATTTATTTAGCTTTTTAATTTCACTCAGCAATGCTTTGTAGTTCTCAGTGTAAGGTCTTACACATCTTTTGCAGATTTATCCCTAAGTATTTCATACTTTTTCATTCTATTGTAAATGGTAGTATTTTATTTTATTTTATTTTACTTTATTTTATTTTATTTTATTTGAGACAGAGTTTTGCTCTTGTTGCCCAGGCTGTAGTGCAGTGGTGCCATCTCGGCTCACTAGAACCTCCACCTCCCGGGTTTGAGAAATTCTCCTTCCTCAGCCTCCCAAGTAGCTGGGATTACAGGTGCCCATCACCATGCCTGGCTAATTTTTTGTATTTTTAATAGAGACGGGGTTTCACCAAGTTGGCCAGGTTAGTCTTGAACTCCTGACCTCAGGTGATCCACCCGCATCGGCCTCCCAAAGTTCTGGGACTACAGGCATAAGCCACCAAGCCTGGCCTATGGTAGTATTTTAAATTTCAATTTCTAATTCTTGGTTGCTAGTATATTCAAAATACAATTGATTTTTGTATATTGATCTTAAATTCTATAACCTTCCTACTCACTTATTAATTCTAGTACCTTTTTTGTAAATTTTATATGATTTTCTTTTTTTTTTTTTTGAGACAAAGTGTCATTCTTGTCGCCCAGCCTGGAGTGCAGTGGTGCAGTCTCAGCTCACTGCAACCTCCGCCTCCTGCCTCAGTCTTCCAAGTAGCTGGGATTACAGGTGCCTACAGGATTTTCTATGTAGACACTCATGTTGTCTGTAAATAGTTTACTTCTTCCCTTCCAATCTGGGTGTTTTAAATTTCTTTTTCTTACCTTATTACACTGGCTGCAACCTCAGTGCAATGTTAAGTAGGAATGGCAAAAGTGGATATCCTTGCCTTGTTTCCAGCCATGGGTAGCAGGAAAGTTTTCAAGCATTTACTCCTCCTTGGCTTCTATTGGCCCTGGCAGGGGTGACCTTTTATAACTGGTTGGAGGACCCCGATATTTGCCCTGGGCATTGTGCCCTTCTTTCCAGTGTTTTGGTGCAAGCCCTGTTGAGCATGAAAGTGCCCTGGGGACAGGGATGGTATATTTGACTCCAGCTCTCCACACCGTGCCTGGCATGGTGCTCAGCTTGACAAATTCTCATTGCCAACCAGGGCCTGTTTGTACTGCTGTCCACCCCTTCCCCTTTGCTTTCCTCCTGGACAAAGGCAGCCATCCTTCCCTCCTTTCCTTCTGTTCCCCTTCAGAAACCTGAATGGAAGGAGACATGAAAGGGAAGCACTCAAGTTTCACCAGCATCAGGTTCCTTCTATGCAGCGTCCTCATTCGAAAATAAACCTGAGGGGGTAAGGGAAGGGGAGCGGTGACAGAGACAGGAGAGAGCTGTTATCATAGCTCTGCTTCCAGGCTGTATTTTTAGGGCTGGCATTTAGGTTTGGCCTGGGGACAAGGGGCTGGAAAATGCAAGGCATTTCCTCTTCCTGTCAGCTGAGACACAGTGTGTGTGTGAGTGTGTGGACAGGGCCCTGCCATCTTCCCACTTAGCGCCTTCAGAATAGCAAACAAAGTACACTTCCTCTGCAGGCCTGCTGCGCTCCCGGTGTTGGCCCTTCCAGACCAGTCTCATCTTGAGACTGTATCAAGGCTCCTCCCCAAACTATGAGCTATGCTGATTCCTGCAGGGAGAGGAGGAGGAACGCTTGTTCCCTCAGAGGGATGTGCTGCTGTCACAGTGCTAGGCAGCTTTCAGCCATGGGAGGGAGGAGACTCTGAAGTCCTGGTGGGGATATTTTGGAACGTCTCAATGACAACATAACAGGTTCATTTGTTGACTTATTTATTCATTACTGTATACATGAGCTACTTAACCACTCTGTGCCTCAGTTTCCGCACAGGGATGTCACTAAAACCTGCTTCATAAGGGTGCTGAGAGGATTCAGTGAGTTAATACTGGACGTAAAGTGGCAACGTGCTTAAAATATCACTTGTCAGGTAGGAAGGGCTGAGGAAAGGTTCGCTGTCATTATTTGAGTACCTACTGCACGCCACCCTTGAGCTTGGGCAGGGGCAGGGGCTTCAGTGGTGAATGAGACAGGTACTGTCTCTCACCTTTTGAGGTTTACTCAGTTGGAGACCTGGTTGCTGCCTTTGAGAACTAAGTTTTCCACCACAACTTTGGACCAGGGTCCTGGAAACACACAGAGTGAAAGGTCTTCTTTACCACTGCAAAGTGACAAACTAGTCAGAGACACGATGATGTTGATGTTATTTGCACTTTGTGGAGCTCTGGCTGGCTTTGTTTCTTTTTTTGCTCTGTGAAGTCGTTTCACATCTTGGGGTCTCATTTTCCTCACTTGTAAAATGGGGGGGAGAATACATACAGTGCGGCATTACTTGGCCTCGACAAGGAATGAAATTCTGACACATGCCACAACACGGAGGAACCTGGAGGACATGATGCCAAATGAAGTCAACCAGTCCCAGAGAGACAAATACTACATGATTTCACTTGTGGGCAACTAGAATAGTCAAATTCAGAGAGACAGAAGGTAGAATGGTGGTAGCTGGGGGAGTTTTTGTTTAGTGGGTAGGGAGTTTCAGTTTTGCAAGATGCAAAGACTTGTGGAGATAGTGATGATGGATGCACAACATTATGAATGTATTCAATACCACTGAACTGTACATCTAAAATAGGGAAATCGGTAAATTTGATTATATGCATTTTACCATGGTTTTTTTTTTTTTTTTTTTTTGAGATGGAGTCTCGATCTGTCGTCCAGGCTGGAGTGTAGCAGCGCGATCTCAACTCACTGCAACCTCCGCCTCCCGGGTTCAAGCAATTCTCCCGGCTCAGCCTCCCAAGTAACTGGAACTACAGGCACATGCCACCACACCCAGCTAATTTTTGTATTTTTAGTAGAGACAGGGTTTCACCATGTTGGCCAGGATGGTCTTGATCTCTTGACCTCGTGATCCATCCGCCTTGGCCTCCCAAAGTGCTGGGATTACAGACATGAGCCCACACCCGGCCTACTGTAATTTTTTAATTTGGAAAAAACTGAGGAGAACAGTTAAAGTAGATGATTACTTAGGTCTGTTCTAATCCTTCTTCCTGTAAACCAAAATATCTGTTTCTTTCCCTTCCTATTGTCTTTCTCTTTCACACACAGTTATCAGGGCTGCCCACTCCAGAGCACAGGTTGTGCACTGCACACCTCCAGGGAGTGCCCTTCTTCAAGACTGCAGCATGGGTGGCACAGCCTGTTCAACTGCACAATCCAGTCTGTTTCTGATCTACCTGGTCAGAAGGGGGTCTCTCGTATCCATCTCCTGAGTTTATGCAAAGTAGAAAAAAAACTCAGCTTCAACTAGAAACAGCAAACAAAACACACTTATCTGATCTTCCCCCTTTGTATCATTTATTACATTTAGGAGATTGTTTTATGGTTGGTTTCTTCTGCCTGAGATTTAGCAAGTGCTTGTTGACATTCCCAGTCATTCATTTCGCAAATATTTCCCAAGCACTCACAGTGTGCTGGGCACTGTGGAGGTGCTGGACACAGCTGAGCCTGGAGTCCCTCGTCTCATGGCACATGCGTTATAGTTCCAGGAGGCAGACCAGAAACAGGCAAACAAATAGGAAGCCAGTGTACAAGAGCGTTAAGTGCCATGTAGACAATGACTGATGGTCCTGGGCAGGAGGGCGTGAGGGGTTGCTTTAGACTGTGATAAAGGAAGGCTTCCTGGGGGAGGTGACATTTGAATTGTCACCTGAATGACAGGAAGGAGCCAGCCAAGTGTATGTGGGGGCAAAGTCCTCTCGGGTCTCCTCACATCAGGCCTGGCAGGGAAGGGGTGAAGCCACCTGTTGCTCTTGGCCTCTCTTCCTCACTCCTTGCCCCATCTTCTCCACTTCCCTCCACCTGAGGAAAAGTCCCCAGAGGCCTTCCATTCAGAGAACAGAGAAGCCTTTGCAGGAGGGGGCTCAGAAATCTCCATCCAGACTGGAGCCTCTCCTCCGTCCTTCCCCTTCTTACAGATCCAAGCAGAGAGAAAGGAGTCGTTCAGGTCTCTCTCCTGAGTGGATGATTGGGGTGGATCTCCTCTGTCAAGCCAAATGTTACAGGGATTTGGGAAGGCCACCCAGGAGGGGGAAGCCCAGCTTACTCAAAGGCTGCCCTGGCTGGGATGGTGGGATAACCAGGATCACTAGATCAGGCTGACAAAGAACAAAATTGCCTCCACCGTCCACAAGAATGGTGGTGGGAGCACCCTGTTGGAGCAGATGGCCATGAGTTCAAACCGTGTCTCAGCCTCTTACTGGCTGGGTGACATTGAGGAGGCAACTTCACCTCTGTCTCAGTCTCCTCATTTGTAATAGGGGTGCTGTGAGGACTAGGAGAGTTTACCCACACTGTGCTTAGGGCAGCATTTGGTGCACAAAGCACGTGCGTTCGGTTCAACGTCATTTTTCAGGAGGGTTTCTATCCACTGCAGAGTTGTCTTCCATTCATCAGCAATCTCTTTTCCACCTCTACGAACACAGTCTTGGTACATTCACAGGAGGCTTGATCTGGAAGAGACAGAGCTACACACAGGTCAGGGGAGTGCCTGATGGGAGTTTCTGGTATGTGAGAGAATGGGGCAGCCTATGTGGGACAGTGTTTTCCTGACTGTGTGGACCGGTGTTTTGAGCTTGAATATGTGGGTATCTACATTTGCTTCTCTAATCAAGAGAGAGTTCCTTACTGCATTGTACTAGCAAAGCCCATCCCTCCATCCATCCATCCACCCATCCATCCATCCATCCATCCAACAAATATTCCCTAGCACTTATTTGTGCTGGCTTTGCAAAGGTAAGTACCTTATCCCAGGTTCCCCTGGAAACACAGCCTGTGGTCGAATTTATGTGCTAATGTTTTATTGTGGGGTGCAACCGCCAGCAGCAAGAGTGAGGAGGGAGAAAAATAAGGCAGAGGGGAAGGAAAGCAAAACCCAGCTGTTCCCTTGGCATGATTTGAGGGCTTCAGGGCAGCCGTGGCTTCTGAAAGGAAAGTTTTGAGCTGTGCATGTCTTCTGTGGGACTTTCGTTGCTTCTTTTTAAAACATTTATTAAATAATGATAAAATATACAGAGACTAAAACTTAACATTTTAATCACTTTTAGGCATACAGTTTAGTGGCATTAAGCACATTTACATTGTTGTATAGCCATCGCTACCGTCTATCTCCCGAACTTTTCCAACTTGTAAAACTGAAACCCTGAACCCATTAAACATTAATGCCCCCATTCCTCCTTCCCCTCCAGCCCCTGGCAACCACCATTCTGCTTTCCATCTCTGTGAATTTGGCTACTCTAGTTACCTCATAGAAAAGGAATCATACAGTATTTTTCTATTTGTGGCTGGCTTATTCCACTTAGCATAATGTCCTCCAGGTTCATCCATGTTTTAGCGTGTGTCAGAATTTCCTTCCTTTTTAAGGCTGGATAGGATTCCATTGTATGGATAGACCACATTTTGTTTATCCGTTTATGTTTGTTGGGTAGTTGGGTTCCTTCCACCTTTTGGCCGCTGTGAGTAATGCTGCTGTGAACATGGGTGTACACAGGTCTGAGTCCCTGCTTCCAATTCTTTTACTTCTATAGATTCAGAAGTAGCATGGCTGGACCATATGGTAATTCGATGTTTAATTTTTTTAAGGAATCTCCATCCTGTGGAGTGCCAAAGTGGCTGTGCCATTTTATATTCCATAGGGCTTTCTTTTTTTTTAGACACAGGGTCTTGCTCTGTCACCCAGGCTGAAGTGCAGTGTTGTGATACTAGCTCACTGCAGCCTTGAACTCCTGGGCTCAAGCAATCTTCCTGCCTTGGCCTCCCAATACTACAGTTATGTACCATCACCCCCAGCTCTGTAGGGCTTTCTCTTAAGGAGCAGCTGTGTTGTGAATGTCAGATGTCCTTGCTACCCATTGTCACACTGACTTTGAGGTGGTGTCATTATTCCCCCCTTTACAGAAAAGGACACTGAGCCCCAGAGTCTAAGGTGGGCAGCTGCTGGTCTGTCTGTTTAGCCTCCATTCTCCCTACCCCTGGTTACAGCTTCTCAATTTTCCATTGGGAGCCACTCCTCTACTGGCAATGTACACTGAGTCACTGGGGGCTGCCCCCACTCCTTGGCTCCAGGAGCAAACCAGACATTCCATTTTCCTTGGACATGGTGCTTGATTCAGTAGGAGTTTCATGACTCAAACCTGGCCAACCAGAGCCTATGATCACCTTCTGGAAATTTGCCAAGAGTTTGGGGAAGTGGAGTTAGCTTTCAACTGGGATTGCTAAGCAGATGGAATGTGAACCTTCAGCTGCTGGTAGCCACTTCTGCCACCCCTTAGGATAACTGAAACCGAGCAAGAAGCCAACCTAGAGACACGGAACCAAGAGGTGAAGAGATAGACTCCAAACAATGTCACCTGATCAACTGGATTTACCGGTGAAGGTACTAGATATGCTCCTGGACTTTTCAATTACACGAGCCAGTAGCTTTCCTTTTTAGCTTAAGCAACTGAGTTGAAGTTCTCTCTCTTGCAGGATTTTTTTTTTTTTTTTTTTTTACAGAGTCTCACTTTATCACCCAAGCTGGAGTGCCATGGTGCAATCTCGGCTTACTGCAACCTTAGCTGACTGCAACTCCCATCTCCCAGGCTCAAGCAATTCTCCTTCCTCAGCCTCCCAAATAGCTGGGATTACAGGAACCCACCACCATACATGGCTAATTTCTGTAATTTTAGTAGAGGTGGGGTTTCGCCACATTGGCCAGGCTGATCTCCAACTCCTGACCTCAGGTGGTCACCCACCTTGGCCTTCCAAAGTGCTAGGATTGCAGGTGTGAGCCACCGTGCCCGGCCTCTTGCAGGATTCTTGAAGGGAATCCTGACTAGTTCAGGGAGTTTAAGAAACTTGCTCAAGATCAGCCAGGAAATGGTGGTGCCAAAAACTCAAACCCCTAACGGAGTTTCAGACTTAGATCCGGATCCCGGCTCAGGATCAAGACTAACTGTTGTTGGACTCTTCTCCAGAGCTCTAGGATTGGCATCCCGAGATGGGAGCTAGATCTTATCTGAAGCACTGTAGGAACCAGTGCACTCACAAAGCACAGAACTCATGAGCTGAACCTATTCAGGAATTGGCAGGTTACTACCCAAGGGCCAAATCCAGCCCACCTGTTGTTTTTATACAGTCCACAAGCTAAGAATTCTTTTTACATTTTTAAATGATTGGAAAACATCAAAAGAAGAATATTCTGTGGCATATGCAAATTATATGAAATTCAAGTTTCAGTGTCCATAAATACTGTTTCATTGGAACGCATTCATATTCATTCATTTGCATGTTGTCTATTGCTGCTTGGTGCTTCAAGAGCAGAGTTGTGTAGTCATCGAAGAGACGGCCTAACATTTTAGTGACTGCCTAACATTTTAGTATCTGGCCTATATAGAAAAAGTTTTCCCATTGCTGCCAAGCCCTGAGCTTCCCTCCTTAGCTTTCTGTGGCTCTTTTCCCAAGCTACTCATTTGGTCCTTTCCTGCTTCCCCTTCCTCCAGTCCTGGTTCTTAAAGAGGCAGGACCTCTGTGAAATCAGCGAATGCACGGGAAACTCCCAGCACAGAGCCTGGTGCACTGTTAGTGCTCAGTCATTGAAAGGTGTTGGGAAGGAACCTGAGTCAGCTGTGCAGCACATATGTGCAACCTCTGCATCCTGTCTCTGCTGCTCACTCCCTGTGTGACCTTGGGCTAGTTGCTTCCTGTGAAATAGGAATAAGAATAGTCCCTACCTCATAGGGCCCTGGTGAAGATCAAATTAGTCATTGCATGTAAAGTGCTTCCAAGAGTGCTGGGCACACAGTAAACATTTGATAAGATCCTAATTGTAATTGTTTTTCTCATTGGCTTAATCTCCATGGAGGATCTTGGGATCTGCCTACCATTGAACTGGGCCCATGTTTGGCCCAGGGCCCCCAAGAAAGGCCAAGGCTATGCAGGGAGCAGAGAGCTGGCCTCCTGATTCAGAGCCTTGGCAGGGTGGGGCTTCCTGACACCCCTAGCAGGAGGCAGCCAGGGGCTGAGATGGGGGCTTAAAAGCAGGAGATCCTGGGCTTGGCCCTCCCAGCAAAGGGATGTGTGTGTCTATCTGTAGCTGGATGAGACACTCATTTTAGGGAAAAAAAGGGAAATAGGCCCACCCAAAATGGCTAAAGGCAGCCCCATCTGTGGTGGGCAGTTTCCATGGCTGAGAAGACCACAGAGCCACTGGGGCTGCCTTGGCCTCCGCCTCGGGGGCAGGAACCAGCTGAGCCCTCATTGCACTTTGCTCTGCCCACTCCTGTCCTGGAAGCTCCTCTTCTGGTGAACCAGGGCCTGGGACAAGCAGCCTAGAGAAGCCAGAGCCCTGAGCCGGTACGGCAGGCTCTAGTTGGGGAAGTGGGCAGAAGAGTGATGGAGTTGGGTGATCAGGGAAGAGCTTCCAATTCTCAGCTCCAGGCTGTCCCCTCTTGTCCCCGTTCACTGGGTCTCTTAGGCTCCAAGCCTGGGCTGAGGGGAAATAGGCAGAATTGAAGGGTCCTGGGGCCTCTGCCCAGGCTCAAGGCCACCCAGACGTTCTGGAAGTCCTGTGGGAGGGGCACCTCCGTGGACCGGCTGCCTCCTGCCAGGCCTCAGCTTTGTCAAGGCCTCAGTGAGGGGTGAGCAGAGTGGCTGGGCTTGGCTGTCCCCTATCCCTCACCTGGCCCAGCCCCGGCGCAGCCCCGGCCCCCTTCCCAGCCACTCACTGCAGTATGTTCCCAGCCGGAGCCCGGTTCTGCAGCTCCTGGAGGGGTATGAGCATCCATTCCTTCACCAGGAGGGCAGGACAGGCAAGAGGTACTTCCCAGGCCATGTCAGCACCTGTCCATTTTTAGGAGACACACTTCTAGACAGAGGCACTCACACTCCCCACCCATGCAGAGAAGCACACGCCCCTTAGCTGCCACACACCCAGGGCCACTCGGACACACGTGCCTCCCCTCACATGCACACGTCCTGCTGACACCACCTGACCTAACTGTGTCCGAAGCTCTCGGCTCACTCCTGGGCTTGTCTGAAGGCCAGAGCAGGCTGACATCAGCCTTCCGGAGTGACTGTGAGAAACAGGGCCAGGGGACATCACACAGAGGCCACCAGAAGGTCAACAGATTCTTACACATCATTTGGGCCAGTGGCTCCTGCCTCTTGAGGCACACCTTAGGGGCCTTTGTGAAAAATTCTCAGGTTCAGTTCCCACCCCAGACTTGGTAAATCAGAATCTCTGTGATGATGGCAACTGAGGTGGGGGACTGGGAAATAACAGACTCTCTAGGGGTTCTGACGCTGGATACACTTTGTAACCTGATCTAGTCCAACCCCCTTACTGTTCCAATTCAGGGACTGAGGCTGAGAGAGGGAGAGTGGCCCGTCCAAAGTCACACAGCAGTTGCCTAGGCCAGCCAGGACTAGAACCCAGGACTCCCCACTGCCCAACCCCAGGCTTCAGGTCTGCAGAGATCCCCATGTCCTTCCCTGCTCCCACCAGCCCTGAGTGTCCCCCTGGCCTTCTTCCCAGTAAGGTCAGCTGGCTTTCATGTTCTGCAGTGCCCAGCAGGGCCAGGGCCAGGGCTAGCCTGCAGCCAGCAATCCTCTGGAACAGAGGCTGGGTGACTGTCTTCAGCCCCCTTCCTACGCAGAGGGCCCCTGCTCGGGAGGCCTGCTTTAGAGAAGGGGAAGGCTGGGCTCCCTGCAATCACAGATGTTTGCCCCAACATGCTGAGCCCCCCACCCTACTCCTGGGGGAGGCCGGAAAGGCAAGTCCTCACGCTGCCCAAACATCTGGACTGTGCAGAGAGAGCCAAGATGCGCCATGCAGATGTCTTCAAAGCTGATGCCTGGTGTCAGCAGAGAATAGACGTCTGGGTGGAGGGCCGGGGCTTGTGCTGGAGGGCAGGGTAGATTGCGTCCAGTGATGCAGAGCGGTGTTGGCACAAAGCTGGGGGTGGGAGTGTGGCCCCGTGACTTCACTCCCCCACCTGGTTAGCCTTTTTAAGTGGGAGTCAGATCCCCAGGGCGGCAGCCAGGTGATGTTAACATAATAGCTACCACTTGTTGAGTACTCACCACATGCCAGGTACTGTTCTGCATTTTGCATGTATTACCTCATTTAACCCTGGAAACATCCCTGTGGGGCAGGTACCATTACTGTCCCCCTTCTCCAGGCCACTGAAGCACAGGGAGGTCATATCACTGGCCTAGGCTCACCCAGCAAGCCAGTGGCAGTGCCAGGCTCACACAGAAGCCCATGCAGGTCACTTCTGAACAGCCCTGCTCCATCCCGTGAGTGACCCCTCAGTGGTTTCTGGGACCAATCCCAGCATGCCCTGCTTTCAAATGATATTACATTTGCATATGGGGGCATTTTGCATAGAGAAAATGGGTTTCTGGGGAACGTCCCTTTTCCTGTGTTTGGAACTTGGGGAAAGGATCCCCTAGGAAGCCAAGCCAGGCCCTCCTCCCGGGCCAGTGGGCAGCTGCTGCCAAGTCTCCCAGGGCTTCTGAGACCAGAGGCTGCTTCCTGAAGGAAAAGTGAGCTCCCTGTGGCTGAGGCCAGCTGTGGCCAGCAGGGCTATTTATTTTTCTGTTCCTAAGCCTTTAAGTCATCTGTTTACATAGGCAGTAGAAGGAGTTGGGCTTAGTGTCCCTGCCTGGTGCCCTCCCTCCCTCCCTCTTTCCTGGGCCTTGTAGGCTGAGCCAGGGACCCCCAGAGCCAGTGGTGGTAGTGGCGGGGGGTGTGGTGGGGAAGCTCCAGGGCCTGGAACTACAGGGCCATTGGGAGACTCTGCACTCAGGGCTCTGGCTGAGATGATGACCAGGCCTAGCCACTGCCTCCCTGGCTTCCCATCCTTCCTCCCCAGATCCCGTGGAAGTCCTCAGAGCCTGGAGCCTCACTTGCTGTGCCTCCTCACCCACGGCAGGCATCCAGGCTCTGAGCTCTCCGCTTCCCTCAGCTCAGCTGGCTCTCCAGAGCAGCCAGACATCAGCCATCCAGCCCATGAGAACACCCACCAGCCAGCTCCCACCTTGCCAGGAATGGGAGTGGGGAACCTTCCCTGGCTCTGAGTCCCCGGAGGAGCAGGCCCTGGCCCGCCCCCTCCACAGGCATGTTTTGAGGCCTAGAGCAGCCATGTTCTGGGGCAGGGCCACAGACACAGGGGAAGAAGACGAGGTTTCCATCCTGAGAGGAGCAGGGGAGAGGGACGCACGTGTGTAACCCCAGGACCCCTCCCTCACACAGGTGTCCGTAGAACCTTGATAGAAATGCCTGGAGGCCCTGAGGGAGGTGGTTTCTCTGAGCGGGTGACATTGAGTGACTCTACATGGGTGGGCGACTTCTCCATTGGAGGAAGCGAGTTTCATTGTATGCAGGAGGAAGGAGGCCCCCAAATCTATGGCACAGCTGAGGGAGAGCCGGCAGAGCACGCAGGAGGCCACCGGGGTGTGTGGCCAGAGAGATGGGCAGGGCCAGTGCACCTGGGGCCTGAATGTCCCCAGACAGAGGCCACTGGGAGCAACGGAGTGCTTGGGACAATGGAGTGACAACATTGCAATGCTGCTTAAGAAGGAAATCCACAGCAGCAAGGGGAGGGGCAGGAAGACCCCCCAGGAGGACTGAGAGTGAGACAAGGTGAGATAGGCCAAGGCAGACAGGAAAGCAGACTGCAGAGATGTTCATGATGAGACTTCTCTCCCTCCAGAGGGGACTTAGAGAAGGGATGTAGACGGAGAGAGAACCAGGGCACTCCTCTCTCTGTACCCCACCTGTGCCCGTCTGCTCATTCAGGCCATGGGCACGGTTCTGACGCTTGAGGAATCAGAGCCCACGCCTGGGTCAGTTGGGCAGCATGAGCTTCTCATTCTGGTTAGCAACTATGAACTAAACACCTGCTCTGTGCCACGCCTGGGGTTGGCAGGGAGAGGGCAGTGGAGGGGAGGGATAGAGGGCCTGTTGGGGTGGGGGGGAATAAGGAGCTGAATGAAATTGTGTCCCCACCCACAGAAAGGCAGGACTAGGGCAGCCAGCCTTGGCCTGAGGCAGCCGCGCCAGGGTGACTGGGGACAGAGGAACTCGGGGTTTGGCCCTCAGCTATGTGCTGGATTTACAAGTAGAGACAAGGTGGGCAGCATTCCAGGGAGGAACAGGCTGAACAAAGGCCCAGAGGTAGAGTTCAGAGTGTGACAGGCACAGACAGATGCCACAGCCCCGCTCCTTCCCGAGGCTGGCCCTGGACCTCAAGGTCATCTTCTGGCCTGGGACGGTGGTCATGGAAGATCCAGGATATCTAGATTCAAGTGCTCTCCCTGCCGTCTGGGCTGCCTCCTTCCCATGGACCTGGGACCTGCCCTCCCAGACTCCCTTACTTCTTGTTTTCTTTTGTCCCATCCTCCTCATCCCTCCCACATTGGGGCTGGGAGCTTATTCCAGGCCTTGCCTTTCCACGATACCTGTTCTCTCAGGGACACCTGAGGGATGAGCAGGACTTAGCTAGGAGAAGAAGAACAGAGCGTTTTGGCAGGAGAAACAGCATGATCAAAGCCCCCAGGTGGGCAAGAGCTTGGCGAGTTGGAGGAACTGAAAGGCAGTGTGGCTGGGCTGTAGTTGGAGACAGAGACAGATGTCCAGGCTCTGCCATGATTCATTTCCAGAACATTCAGCCTCTCCACCAGCAAAATGTCAAGAAAAAGCAGCTCTGTTTCCAGAGAGGTAAACTGAGGCACTGAATGTGGTTGAGGGAAGGTGTCTCCCCTCATGCCTGGGGCTCATCTCTTCTTCTGGGCACTGTGTTTTTCAGAGGAGTGGACTCTCAACTGAGGCTCAGAGAGAATCTAATGCCTGATGATCTGTGGTAGAAGAGTTTTATCCCAAAACCATCACCACCCAACCCTCCACCCCAACTATGGAAAAATTGTCTTCCATGAAACTGGTCCCTGGTGCCAAAAGGTTGGGGACCACGACTCTAGAGCACGGTGGGTAGCGGGGGTGTGACCTTTTCTGGAAGGAAGGGTCCAGGATCCCCTGGGTGCCCTGCCCTGGGGACTGAGGTCTGGTTTCCAGGGATATCAGCTGTCCTTTCAAGGGACCGGGTCACTGGTCAGGCCTATTGGCTTTCTCAGGAAGCCTGAGAGCTATGGAACATTCCCACTCTGTGAGGTCCTGCAGGGCAGCCCTCTGCAGAGGAAACGGAGCAGCCCCCAGCTTGCTGGCCAATCCCCCTCTTCCTAGGACCCCCTGAGAAGCAGAGAGGGAGGACAGCCCCTGGGATGCCCAGGAGCAGGAGAGGGAGCTGCAGGGAGGGGCTAATGGCAACCTTTGAACCCTAACCTCTGTTGGAAACTGCCCAGTAGGGACTCCAGACATTTGGCTTCCAGGGCTAGATTTAGTTCTGACTCACTGGGTGACTTTAGACAGCTCACGTAATCTCTCTGTGCCTGAGTTTCTTCTCAAGAAAATTGCAAGAAAAAGTCTTGTTTTTCTCTTCCTTCATCTTCCCAGTCAAAGGGAAGGTGAAATAAATGATGGGTGTTCCTGTTATCCTTTGTTATTATGCAAACGATTGGGTGCTACAAAGGGTGCAGGACAGACAGATAAATCCAAAACCCTTGAATCTACCTTTGAGACCAAATACAAACACGACTGCATGAGGGCATGCAGCACACACACTCACACACACACGCAGGCATGCACCAACACATGCACACACACGCAAACAGAGAGGCATGCACCAACACACACACACATGCACACACAGAGGCATGCATGAACATGCACACACACACACAGAGGCATGTACCAACACACACACAAGCACACACAAAGGCATATACCAACACATGCAGACACACACAGGCCTGCATGAACATGCACACACACAGAGGCATGCACCAACACATGCACACACACATAGAGGCATGCACCAACACACACACACACGCACACACAGAGGCATGCATGAACATGCACACACACACACAGAGGCATGTACCAACACACACACAAGCACACACAAAGGCATATACCAACACATGCAGACACACACAGGCCTGCATGAACATGCACACACACAGAGGCATGCACCAACACATGCACACACACATAGAGGCATGCACCAACACACACACACACATGCACACACAGAGGCATGCATGAACATGCACACAAACACAAAGGCATGCACCAACACACACATAAGCGCACACAGAGGCATATGCCAACACATGCACACACATACACACAGAGGCATGCACAAACACACACACACACACGCATGCACGCACAGGCATGCATGAACATGCACACACACAGAAACATGCACCAACACACACATGCATGCACACACAGAGGCATGCATGAACATGCACATGTACACAGAGGCATGCACCAACACACAAGCACACACAGAGGCATGCACCAACACACACCCACACACAAGCATGCATGAACATGCACACACACACAGAGGCATGCATCAGCACACACACATGCAAGCTCACACAGAGGCGTGCATGAACACACGCACTCACCCAGAAGGATGCATGAACATGTGCACACACAGAGGCATGCACAAACACACACAGGCATGCACGAATATGCACACACACACACAGACATGCAACAACACACGCACACACGCAGACGCATGCATGAACATGTACACACAGAGGCATGCACAAGCACACACACAAACATGCATGAACATGTACACACACAGAGGCATGCACAAACACACACACAAACATGCATGAACATGCACACACACAGAGGCATGTGCCAACACACGCACATCATGCACACACAGAGGCATGCATGAACACATGCACACACACAGTCTGCTTTTCCTTCCACTCCAATTTTGCCAATTCAGTTAGATTTTGATACTGAGACCCAAGAAGAGGCTCCAGGTTAGGAGTTCCTGGTGCTAAGTCACAGCACTGGGTACATCTGTGCAGAGGCAGTATATGACTGTTGCATCAGCCATGGAGGTGGCTGAATTTGTGGTAGTAATGGAGATAAAATTGTGGCTTTGTGGTTCCAGTAATCATCTCAATTTCACTTTTTTTAGACACGACTAATATCTTCTTCCAACCCACTCCTCCTAACCAAAGAAGCCCATTCATAAGTTTAGAGCCAAGGTCAAGGAGGCCTGGAGAGGTGAATTCACTTGTCCAGGGTTCCACAGTTGGTTTTAGGGAGGGGACAATGCGTCCAGGGCCCTTCCCCCACTTGGCTGCCCTGTGACACACACACACCTCTGTTGAGAAGCCCTGGAGGTGGCTCATTATGACCCAGGGTGTGTCTGAGACCAACCTGGGAGCAGAAAAGAGACTGAGACCAGGAGCAGGAAATGGCTGGAAGCAGAGTGGGACTTGAGAGTGAGCAACTGGCCCCTAACTGGGTGACTATGCACTTGACAGTTCCTGGCAGGGCGGGGGCGAGCCAGCAGAGCAGCTGTGGCCTGAGAGCTGGCCTTAGACCCGACCTGGCCCTGGGAGGCAGACTGGCATGCCCCGGGCTTCCTCTCCAGCAGCCAGCCCTTTCCACAAAGGGCACTCTTAGCCCGACAGCTGATGACCAGGCCTTTGCAGGGTGAGAGAGCCCAGTGATGAGGCCAACCAAGTACCCTCTCATCTCCCTCTGCAGACAATCCACAGTGGCCTGTGGCCCCACACCTGTTCCCTGGAATGCCTGCAGGGGCCTGGGCAGGGCCTTCTCTCTTCCTTAGCCTCACCTAAGGTAGGAAGAGTCCCCTCCACTAAGCACCATCATTCTCTTTCTGTCTCCCCGCCACATTGACCCTTGATTTGAAGTAGATATTGGGAATGGAGACACTGTTCCTGATGCAGAGAAGGGCCTGAGGAAATACTCTCTGCCTGAAATACCTAAATTCATTCTTGCACTTCTATTGCTTTCAAGGATCTGCAGTGGCAGGACTGGATAACAGCAAAGCTGCCCATGGCTGTCCCTGGGACTCCCCTTTAAAACAAAGACCGGTTACTCTGGAGACAAGCACAGGTAAGTGGCTGGGTAATGAGAAGTGGTTGGCCAGTCTGTCTCCATAATATTAACAAGGTCATCACAACCATAACTCACTCATACACCACTTACCCTTTGCAAAACACTCTTCTTAGCACCTCTCACATATTAATACATTTAATCCTCATAACCCAATAAGGTAGGTATTATCATATTATTCCCATTTGATGGATGAGGAAAACAGGGCACAGAGATGTTAAGAGCTTTGCCTGAAGTCACACAGCCAGGGGTTTGGATACCAGTAGGCTGGCTCCACAGCCCTTGCTCTTAAGCACTTACGCAGCCTCTGGACTCAGGAGGTTCAACAGCCGCATTGTGAACCTGTTGAATCCTTATTTGGCTCCAAAAACTCTTCCTGGATGGTACAAAAGCCCATGCCAGGCTGGGCACTGTGGGTCACACCTGTAATCCCAGCACTTTGGGAGGCCAAGGAGGGAGGATCACTTGAGCCCAGTCTAGGAGTTCAAGACCAGCCTAGCTAACAGAGCAAGACCCCGTGTCCTACAAAAAAATAGAAAAACTTAGCTGGACATGGTGGTGTGTGCCCATAAGCCTAGCTACTAGGGAGGCAGAGGCAGGAAGATTGCTTGAGGCAGGAAGATTGGTCAAGACAGGAAGATCGCACCCGGGAGTTCCAGGCTGCAGTGAACTATGACAGTGCCACTGCTCTCCAGCCTGGGTGACAGAGAAGGCCCTGTCTTAAAAATAAAACTAAATAAAAAAAATTTTTAAAGCCCATGCCAGCATCGATTCACATCAGAACTCTTTTGTAAAAGTTCTATATAGTGGCTCCTTTTAGGCTTTTACTGGCCTCCCCTGCTGCGCCCCTGCTCCCCAGCCCTCCCTCTCCCAGGCCCCAGCCCTGCGTCCCCGACTGGAGCCATGGCACCCGCAGCAGCCTGGCTCTGTGGGGCTCACAATTATGCCCTCCCTGTGGAAAGCCACCCGCTGATTCCTCTCCCTACTCTGAGTCTTCCCCCTGCTCCGCATCCTCCCCAAACAGCTGAGCCTGTGCAATGTGAGAGGGGAGAGGACTTGCCAGAGATTTCCAGAAAGTCTCCAGAGGTCACTCTGGCCTGGCTCAAGTAGGTTGGGTCCTGACCACTGCTCTGAATAGCTACTGTCCTGCCCTGGGTCCACTCCCTCAGCACAGAGCAGAGTAATTGGTGGGTGGGGAGCAATGGAGGCACAGAGGCTGGTCTGCCCCTGAAGGAGGCGACGGAGGATCCAGGCATTTGACTCAGCAACTGCCGGGTTTCCAATGCCAAAGAGATGGAGTGGAGCATGGAGACTCTCTGGCCCAACCCTCCCACTCAACAGCTGGTCAGCAGCCACACCCCCAACCTGCCAGCCTCCTGTCCCTCCTATCCCACCACCAACTCACCCAGCCAATACCCAGCCCACCCAGCACTCAGCGTGCTCCCCAACCCCCAGCCTGACCCAGTACACTTACCCCACTCCCCTACAACCTCCTGGCCTACCCCACATCAACACCCTTCCTGGTGATCTCTGGTCTGCACCCACACCCCTGTCAGCAGTCCTACTCCTGTCTAGCCCCCAGCCTACCCACCCACTCGCTGGCCAGCCCACTCAGCACCCAGGAACCTCCCCACCATGAGTTCAGCCCCTAACTGCCCCGGGTCCCTGACTACTCACCTGCGACATCAGCCAAGTGCCAGCCCGCCCACCCTATGCCCAGCCTGCCCACATCCCCACTTCATAAACCAGAGGTGCTCTTTCCAGATCCGACTCCATCCAAGCTCCAAGAAATGCAGGTTTGCCAGTTCTTCCAGGACTGTCCAAGAATTATTCCAGAAGCTTCAGACTTGAATGGAGATATTTTCTCCTCAGGTCAGGGAAGAGCACAGCAGACAGGGTGGGGGCACCTGAGAGAGCGTGCCTCTGTGCCCCTGGTGGCTCCAGAGCTGCCCCTCTGGGACAACACGAGGTAGCCTCCTGCACCTGCTAACCCCTTCTACTGCAAAACTCTTGGAAAAACAGGAAGTTTCCAAAACTAGGAGCCAGGCTGAAGGGGTCCCCAGCAGATGAAGTTCAAGAGGCCCCAGCAAGATAGGCAGCACTTCCAGCTCTGAACATGCCAGAAAAAAGAAGGCAGAGGGGAGCGATGGAAAGGTGCTGGGCAAGATCAGGAGGCCTGGAGGCCTCTCCTGGGCCCTGCTCTTGGGTGAGCCTGGGCCCTGGGCTGTGAAAGTCCAGGTTTCTGGTTTTAGATACTCACCGTGTGGTTTTGGGCAAGTCACCAGGCCTCTCTGAGGCTCTTAATACAAGAGTGTTGACTGAGAGGATCTCTAACCTTCCCAGGCACAGCCCTGCTGCTGGCCCTGGACTGGGGAGTCCTTGCCAGGAGCTCGGCCAGGCTCCTGGTCCTCTCTGCCTTGGGCGTTCTGGTTCCAACCACAGAGTTCCTGCTTCACCCACTGACCAAGCCCCGCGGGTACCTGGTTCCTGCATGATCCTCTGTGGCTGAGCAGGCAGGGAGGCCTCCCCGTGAACTTCCAGAGCTGAGGACGCAACCAGCAACATCACCACAGCCAGATTCTCTAGCCCAGGGAGGGCAAATAGGCTTTATTTCATGTGTCTGCACCCACTGACTGCCAGTAGCTGCCTGGGGCATAGTTCTGAGATCCTAGGCTCAGTGAGAAAGTGCCAAGGTCAACTAGTGATGTCTGCATAGGCACCTGAATAGCGAAAGGGGTGTGAACGCCAGGAACTTGGGAGCCCTGAGGAAGGGCCAGGCTGGCCTCTGGGTTTCTTTCCTAGTGTTAGCCCCAAGCCTACAATTCAGCCTTATTTGAATGCGTCTTCTCTCAGTTGTACTACAGGAAATTAAAGGAGAGCAATGAGTCTACTAGATCAGATGCCAGTTAGGAGATAGCGCTATCTTCCCCAAAAGATGCAAAGATGCTGTGGAATGTGGCCTTTTGTGGACCCTTTTTGTGCTTTTACACTTTAAAAAAATTTATGTTTGTGTGTGTGTGTGTGTGTGTGTGTGTGTGTGAAAATGAAAGCTCCATGAGGGCAGTCTTGTTGTTTCCAACTGAATGAATTGCTTGCCATGGAGAACCTGGGTGTGTTACTCATCCTTCATTCACTCCTCCCTTCCTGCCTCATTCACTCACTCCAAAATCATTCACCCATTCATTCATTCATTCATTCATTAGCTCTTTCATGCAGCAAACATTCACAGGGGCCCCATCTCACCCCCACTGCCAGGGGAGTCTCTGTTCATCCTTCTCAACGAGATCAGGGAGGATCTCGTGCTAGGAAAGTCTGGAGATATGATGAAAGGAGCCATCTCTGTAGGGCTAAGGCCCATCAGGGACTCATTGCGTGGGTGTAGCCTTTTCGTTTCCTCACCTGCACATGGCCAGCGGACAGCATGAGAAGGAAAAGGGAGGCAATGTCAAAGCACAGGGCAAGCAGGGCACTTCCTGGCCTTGGTAACATGAGTGCTGCTTCCCACCCAGAACCAAGCTGGGGGCAGAGGAGTCAGGCTGAGGCTTCAAGGAAACCTGGCCAGCATCCAGGGGCTGCAGCTGAGCTGGCCCCAGCTCAAGTCTCCAGGTGAAGAATGCATCCCGAGGACTTGGCCTGGCGGGGCACCTCCCGCATTGTTGCAGTGGGGTCAGTTTATGTGTGAGTGAGCACGTGCAGGTGCCTATGAGGGATTTGTGTGTTTACATGTGTGTGCATGTGTGTGCTTATCTGAATGCATATTCACACTGCACAGTATTCCCCAGCAGCATGGGCAGGCGGGGGGGGGGGGGGGGGTTCCAGCTGGCAGACCCTTCCTTAAAAGGAAGCATTTGCCCTGTCCTTCCCACTCCTCCCCTACATCACAGTCTCCTCCTACACTCTGCCGTCCACCTCCATTTTTGGAGGCCCCTTTAGTACAGTAGCAAGGACTGAAACTTCCTGGGTTTGAGTGACTGGCCACATGGCCTCAGGCAAGTGAGTTTCCCCATAGGCAAAATGGGGGTCTTGGGTTATTCTGGGAACAAGGAAGCACAGCGCATGTAAAGCACACCACTCAGCGCCTGCCCCGTCCTTCCTGCGCTGGCGTTATGCTAAACAACAGGGTCTCCACTCGGCCAGATGGGGAGGGGAAAAGGAGGAGAAGAGACCCATTTCCCAAAAATATTGACTTCGACCTTGAACCCAAGCAGCTGGTCAGAGCTGGTGGCCTCTTTCTGGGATTGTTTATGTAGTTTTTCTTGTAAACACAAAGAATGGAAAACAAACCCCAAAATATTTAAAAATAAATAAATAAATAAGGAATCGTTTGTCGGTGGCATAGACAGGACCTGGGGCAGATGGGGGCAGCCATTGAGGCATTACCCTGGGATTAAATGCTTGAGTGCCCTGGGGCCCGAGCCCAAGACTCTCTGCCCCCACCTCCTCCCCTTCTGGTTACACATCCCTGTTGTTCCCACCTTCTGGGAGAGGCCTGAATCGTGCAGCCCTGTCATCTGGCCACTTCCGTGAAGAGAGCAAAGGGCCTCTGCCGGGAATCAGCCTAGCTCTGTCCACCTCTGCGTAACCTTGGGCGAGTCACTTTCCCTCCATGGGCCTCAGTTTCCAAGGATCTCTAAGGCTCCTTTAAGCAAGCATCGACATCCTTGATTCCCTTTGAGCTCAGAGCATGGTTATGACAGCACTTTGACTAGAGTAAAGAATCCCATCAAGAGATGCTCATTAGCACGATATTGGGGGATGGAAATAGCTCTGCCCTTGGCTGCTGGGAAGGATTCTTATTAGAAATCTTTGAACTTTCTGTTTTGGGATTGTTTGGGCCAGATCTGGGCCTGGATGCAATCTGAAATATTTGTTGGTGATCTGTGCAAGGAGAGGATCTGGCTCCTTCCTGCCTAGGGGACTGTGGTGCGTCCCAGAACTGTGTCTCCCCCTACAAATGCACCCACCTCCACCGCCACACAAACACCCAGGAGAATGACATTACTTTCTCTAGTCCTTCTGAATGCTGAGCTCAGGGGCTGGGAAGGCCACTCTGAGGTCTCTGGTCTCACTCTGGCCCAGGGCAGAGCCAACATGGAAGGGGAGGGCACTATGACCCTCTCTCCCAGTCAGATTCTTTCATAGCCTAGGCCACCTGCAACTTTGGTTTTCAAAGGCATGTTTCAAATGAATGATGGCGGCTTTGAGTCATTGTTCTGGGATGGAAGTACAGGGGTGGGGAGAGTGTGGGCTTTGACAAGACAGCAGAGGGTGGGTAGTTCGGAGACCTGGATTCACCATGTGTCCTTAGACAGGTTCCTCACTTCTAGGTCTCAGCATTCTCACTGTTCTTTGTTCTTTTATATATAATGAGTAGTTACTGAGCAACTACTTTGTACCAGGTGTCATGCCAGGCATCGTGGGTACATTAGTGAACAAAATTCAACCTGTGCCCTTGAAGAGGTACAGGGATAAGCACTCCATCGCACCTGTATTATCCCTCCCCACTCCTGCCTCCATTGCAGACATCACCAATCAACCACAGCATGCTTTAACACTGGAGCCCAGACATAACCTCAGAATCTCTTTGAACTAAGCACTCCAGTGTTTCCAACTACTACCAGGAGGGGACTAGACCCTGCTATGCCTTCTTCACAGGGTTGCACAGAGAATAAAAACAAGATTGTAGCTGGGTGAGGGAAACGTGCTCTAAAATCAGGTCCAAGTGCAAAGTTTTTCCCTAAGCCCTATAAGCATGGAGAGCAGCTGATAGGGCAGGAGGGTGCTTCCTTCTTCAAATATCCTTGAGAATTAAGCCAAAGGGCCAGGAGCAGTTTATATGCAAAGACCATGTCTGTCCCCAGTGTCCAACACACAGACTGGCACCCACTCTCTGTTCCATAAATCCTTGTTAGATAAATGAATGCATCTTCACATCCCTGCCCAGGTGGGCAGTCACCTACCAAGGCAGGCGGCCATGTTTGCTTGCTCCTTTCTGGAATAAGTCAGCCCAGCCTACAAACAGACAACTCTTCAGAAGGCAGATCCAAGGCCCCTGGTGCAGATTATTGCAGTCAAATACGCCCCACCCCCACCCCAGGCCTCGTTCAAGCTTTTCTTCTTTCTTGGCCTTAACAAGGTGGAGCATGTCTGTTTGGCACCTTCTCCCTTCTCACTCACTTGCTAGATAACCAGGGATTCAGGCTGACTGTGGAAATCTCTGGGGTGTCTGGGACCTGAGGCTGCTCCCACAATGTGACAACACCTGTACATTAATAGAGGGAACGGAGGCTGGGGAGGGAGGCTGCTCGCCAGCCCCCACTGGCTAGGCTCCACTGGCCTGCTTCTTTCCAAGGCAGACAGGTGAGGACAGAGGAGGTGGCTTCCCCTCAGGGGAAATGGAGTCTGGGCTTGGTGGGGCCTCTGCTCTGTGTGTTATGAACTGGAATCTCATATAGGAATGTAGCTCTGTAGACTTTAAAGCCCTCTCCCATCCTGTAGCTGATGTGAACTGTATGGGGCCCCATGAGAAAAGCCATGAAACATTGTTACTGCTGCTCTGCCTATGGGGAAGCTGGCCCAGAGAGGGGAAGTGACTCACCTTGGGTCACACTGCCTTTCAAGACCAGCTGCACATTCATCATGTCTGCCATCTGCAGAGAAACCTGGAGATGCCATCGGCCTGAAGTCCACAGAAGGCTGCCCTATAGGAGCATTAGGGCACTCTGCACAAGTGTCTAGGCTCTGGAGGCAGGGCTGCCTGGACCCAAATCTTGCTCCTACCACCTTCAAGTTGTAGGAGCTTAGACACATGGCTTAATCCATGAGACTCATTCTCCCCCCCTCAAAAGCGGGGAAAATATTACCCACTTCGCGAGGGTTTTGGAAAACTATATATTCCTTTCTCTTTCTTTCTACAAACATGTATTGAGATTTATTGTGTGCCAGTGAGGTACAAAGATGAACTTGTCACCACCTCTGCCCTTGAGCTTAAAGTCTACATATAGATCGACAAATAATAAAATATAATGTGGCTGGGGCCGTGATTTCACACACAGATCCGGAGATACTGAGGAAAGAGAGACTAACTGGGGTTGGGCACACTTTGGTACAGGGATGACCACTCCATCAACCTGTATTATCCCTCCCCACTCCTGCCCCCATGGCAGACATCACTAATCAGCCACAGTACAGTTTAACACTGAACCCAGTCATAACCTCAGGATCTCAAGGGGACTGAGGTACTGAAGGGTGAGTAGGAGCTTGCCAGGTAGACACAGTGGGTTGGAAGGATATTTGGGGAAGAGGAAACAGCCTTGAAAAGACACGGAGATGTGGAGAAACATGGCATGTCTTGACAATGGGGGAAGGTTTGGTGTGGCTGGTACATAAGCTTCACCACAGAGATGAGGCTGAAGGAGTTGTCAGGCTGGACTGCGAGGGACACAGCAGAGGGGGACAGTGGGTGGAGTTCCTGCAGGAGAGGGCTGGGAGGCTTCCAACCTGGCCCTCTTCTGAGGCTGAGAGTCAGGCCAGGAGCTACTGTAGAGACTCCAGCATCCTTGAGACATCAAGGAAGGGAGGGGGTCAGAGGAAGGACTAAGAACTAGGGTCTGATCCAGGAGCAGACACCAGGCCACTGATGGCCCTCAGTGTTAGGCTGACCTAGAAAACTCCCACTGCACAGAAGCAGCATGATGGGCTCAGGAGTAGCAGTTCACCCTGCATGATCTTGTTCCAAGGCTTCCATTTCCAGACATCTGGCCACCAAGGGAAGGTGGCCTCCTGGGTGGTGAAGACCAGAAACCTCACTTTCCAGAGGGGAAGCCTAGAAATTGAGAAAGCTCAGTGAGCCCTCCAATGGCACAGGGCAGATCTGAGGCCGAGGGCAGACGGCATGGAGGGTTTCCAGGGCTGTCAGTGCTGGAGCCTTGGCCCTCATCTTGTCAGGGAGGACTGAGAACAGGGCCAAGGAGGAAAAGCCATTGAGGGGGCCTAATGGGCAGCAATGGGTGGCAGCACCCAAAGCAGAAGGTATTGGCCACCCAGAGAACAAGTTTCGGGGCTTTTGTTTGCAAAGTCCAGGCTCTAAATGGGTCATTGTGCTGATTGCCTTGTGGGGTGGGAAGCGGGGTGGGACTGGAGGAGAACAGAGCAAAAGGTGGGAGCCGTTGTTGAGGAGCAGATTTGGAGAAAGCCCCCTCCTTCACTCCCAGGCTGGGAAGAGAGGGTGTTTGTGGAAACGGAGGCTGTGAAGACCAAAGCCCACTCTCATGCAGGGCCTCTGAGAGACCCCTAAAATCTCTCAGGGGCCCCGCCTGGAGTGTGCTTTCTTCCTTTTCCTGGGGAGGCAGGAGGAGTGCACGTGAGGAACGAATGCCCCGAGAGCGGCCGCCAGCGACCCCTGGAAACAAATGAAGCAGCCACCTTCAATGGGTCATGGGAGTTGGATAATGAGGACACTTTCCAGATCCTTGTGATCCTAGAGAGACAGGAGCCCCTTAAAACATGCCTTTGATGCCTTTTCCTCCTTCCCTGGGGAACCCAAGGGCATCTCTGGAAATAATGACTCTTTTTTAAGGCCTGTCTTAGTCCGTTTGAGCTGTTATAACAAAATACCACAGACTGGGTAATTTATAAACGACAGAAATGTATGGCTTACAGTTGTGGAGGGCTGGGAAATCTGAGATCAAGCTACCAGTAGATTCAGTGTCTGGTGAGAGGTGTGCTCTCTGCTTCCAAGATGGGGTGGGGGTGCGATGCAGGGGCGGAAGGGAGCAGGTGTGGGGTCAGCACACTCACATCAGTGCCTTATCTACCAGGCAGTCAAGCTGGTGTCTTCATGGGCGGAAGTAAGTTGTAAAAGTGGCTCAAAACTTCAGTGAGCATACTTTGGGTTTTAAATCAACTGCTATGTCTTGAGGCAACCTCCTGGTGGGTGAGAGTGTGGCTCTGGAGCTTCTAAGCACATAGTTAGATGAACTTGCCCTGTAGGGAGTGTCTGGTGAAGAGGAGGTAAAAGGCTGTCATTGCATTTCTACAGGACAGAGTAAGAAGTGGGGGAAAGGAGGGAAGAAAAAAGAAGAGAGAGAAAAAAAATACTTAAACTATCTCTTAGAAAAATGGGGGTACTTGGTTATGTTATAACTGAACACTGGGGAGGCAGCAAAACATCACAGAAAGAGAATTAAACTTGATGTTTCATGAGCTGGCTGTGAGTCTCTGCTCTGCTATTTATGTGCTCTGTGTCCTGGGACACACCTAGAGTAAGCAGGAATCACCGCTGCAGGGCTAGGATTGGAAGACTAGTAACGTGCTGAGAAAAGAGCCTCAAAACACACACAGAAAAAGGACCAGATCCACAATAGATGTGGAATCATAAGTCAATAAGTGAAGGGCAAATGACACAATAGAAAAGCAGGTAAATGCTCTGAGCAGACAACATGAAGAAACACAAATGATCAACACGTACACAAAAGCAAGCTCTCCCTCATTAGTAACCAGGGAAATTTAAATGCAATAGTAATTTTCATCAGATTGGCAAAAGGGCAAACTTAATTGTGGTCAAAGAAAAGTAGACAAGGGTGTGGGGTAGGGACCCACACACCCATGAGTGGAAGTACAAACAGTCATTTTCTATGGCAATTTTGCTGTAATCTATTAAACCTGAAAAAGGGCATAGCCCATGACCCAACAATCATACTTCTCAGAACCTATACTAGGTACCTACCCTGAAGAAACACTAGCACGTATATGGGGTTTTCATTACAATATTGATAGTAAAATAAAAATGGAAAGCAAAATATTCCCAGGAGGAAATAGCTAGCTGAAATGTGACCTATTCCACAATGGAACACAATTCACTAGTTAAAAGATGATCCCTTTGTACCTACATAGGTAGATCTCAAAATCACTGTTGAGTGGGAAAAAATACTGTCATTCCCCACTTCTCTGCAGTTTTACTTTCTGCAGTTTCAGCTACTCATGGTCAATTACAGTGTGAAAATAGGTGAGAACAGTACAATAAGATATTTTGAGAAAGAGAGGGAATACATTCACATAACTTTTACTGTAGTATGCTGTCATAATTGTTCTATTACAATTTTCTTGTTAGCAATCTCTTACTGTGTCTAATTTATACATTAAACTTTATCATAGGTATGTATGTATAGGAAAAAACAGTATATCTAGGATTTGACATGGTTTCAGGCATCCACTGGGGGTCTTGGAGGGGATCCCCCTGGATAAGGGGTGACTACTGTATAAATAGATATAATATAATCTCAAGTCAGGATTCCTTTGTACTTTAAGTAACCAAACAGCCAACCTACTATGGCATAAACGAAGAGGCATTTATTTTTCTCAAATAACACAGAGTTCGGAAGTAGCAATGGTTACATTTGGGTCAGCGGCTCTCTAACACATCTGTGATTCTCTGGCTTTTCTCTTTTGCTGGTTGCTACATGGTCATGAAATGGCTACTACAACTTCAGACATCACATTTGCAGGAAGAAGGGGAAAGTGAAAGGGTTTTCTCTTCTTTTTTTTTTTTTTTGAGGCGGAGTCTCGCTCTGTTGCCCAGGCTGGAGTGCAGTGGCGTGATCTCGTCTCACTGCAACCTCTGCCTCCCAGATTCAAGCGATTCTCCTGCCTCAGCCTCCCGAGAAGCTGGGACTACAGGCGCCCGCCACCACGCCCGGCTAATTTTTTGTGTTTTTAGTAGAGACGGAGTTTCACCATGTTAAACAAGATGGTCTTGATCTGACCTTGTGATCCGCCTGCCTTGGCCTACCAAAGTGCTGGGAATACAGGTGTGAGTCACTGCCCCCGGCACAGGATTTTCTCTTTACAAAGCTTTAGCTCTTGGGTAAGGGAAGCCCTTCCCAGAGAATTCTCCTTACATCTCATTAGCAAGAGCTGGGTCATCTGCCAACCTTTGGACCATTCTGTTAAAGCAGGGAGATTATCAAAATTCATTTAGATCAGTCATGATTCATGCTCTAGAAATTAGAAGAGGGATTTACTCCTCCCTATAGCAAGAGAGTTCTGCCCACTACTTGAATATCAGTTTCTGTTAGCACAGAAGAAAGGGCTGCCCCGGCTGTTGGCTGGGTAAGGGACGGTGTTTACCGCGGATACAATTTATGTGGAGAAGAAAACACACCCACATGTACAACACTACCTATTTTTTTTTTTTAAATCAAGTACATACAAAGGTTATCACAGAAGGAGGCAGTGGCAGTGAAGCGGTGGGAGTGGGGAATGGGCTTGGGTGTGGTGCTCAAAGGGCCTTTGGTTTTATCAGAGATTCTTTCATTTTTAAAAGGGAGACTGTATTCATGTATCACTTGGGTAACTAAAAGTCAGTTTCTAAAAGTCCTGTCAAAGACTGGCTTTGGCATCCCAAGATTTGGCCCAATCCCAACAGAGCCCAACACTACAGAAGCAAAGACTTGGTACTCCAAAAAGTTCCACTGGGGAGGGGAGCCTGGAGAGGAGGGAGGAAATTGCCTGAGTGACTCTTGGCTCTACGAAAAGAAGTTGGGAGCCAATCATGTAAGGCGAGCAGCCCTTTCAGCAGGACTGTCTTTGACAGACAGGAAGTCAGCCCACCGGTATTTCCTTGCAAATTCTCAGGCCTCCCTCCGGGCTTTTCCCTGGTTCTTCAAACAGAAACTGCAGTCTCTGATTAAACCACCTGTCAACTACCCACAACTGCAGCTGGTGTCCTTAAAACCGCTTACAAGGCACTCAGGGGTGCAAGTGGTGGCCGGGATTGATGGGGCGCTGGCTGGACAGGCTCAGCGGAGCCATGAAAGAGCTCCCAGGGGCACTTGGCATCACTGGGGCCACCTGGATGTGGGAGATCCGTGCCAGACAGAGCACAGCACAGTCTGCTCATTGCCACAATCCAGCCTTGTGTTTCCTATTACCCCATCTTACAGGTCAGGAAACAGAGGTTCAGGGAACGGGGTTGCCCAAGTGCACACAGCACGGAGGCTCTCAGAGTAGCTGCCAGCCCATAGGGCAGCGCCTCCTGGGAAAGCTGGGAAGGGAAATGGAAGAAGAACCAGAGGGCAGTGGAGTTCTTGGGTATCAGCTCCTCCAAAGCCCACTTCTGTCACTTCCTTCCTATGACTACAGCACCTCACTGCTATCCCAAGCCCAAGGTCCTGCCAGAAAGATTTAACATCTAAGAAGGTCCTTGGAAATCAATGAATCTGGTGTGGATTTCCAGGAATGGATGGCTAAAAAACAGCTTTAAAAAATGAAATTAATAAACGAGAAAATATCAGAATGTACTGCTTATAATCAGGGTCCATATCATTTTGTGAAATTTGTGTATCTATGTTTGTGCCCAGACAGTGGCAAAAGTGTTTCTCACTGTGAATTGCAGCCCCCTCCCCCCAAAAAAAGGAAAGTCACTGATTTGGTCTGTGTGCTTCATTTCACAGATGGGAAGACTGAGGCCTAGGCCTGTGTATGGCTTGCACAGGGCCATGCAATCCTCTGGGGACAAAGCCCCAGGCACCTGAGGCCGGAAGTGGCTTCAAGCTGCTTCCCTGGTTATTGGGCTCCAGGCCTCACAGGTCCCCTGAAGGGTGCAGGGGTTACAGAAGCTCTTCTTGCCCCATTTCCACGTGGGAGCTGCTAATTTACCCAGCTCTGCTCCTGGGTCCCCAATTAGGTGAGTCCTGTTCATTTGCAGCTCTTGCTTAAACACTCTTGCTATGGTGAGCACCTGGCTGAAATCCTCACTCTTCTGTGAGGCCTGCAGCTCCCTCTCCTTACCCCATTCCACATACTTGGCTCACCCTGAAGCAACTCTCTTTCTTTCTTGGTCTTCTCAGAGTGGCTGGGTGTGGTCTGGCGCTGGCTGGTAAAGCCCTTGGCTAACAGGAACCAGGCCCTGTGTTTCCAGTGGGAGGGCATCTGCTGAGGCTGGCTCAGGACCCAGTAACCTGAATTCTACGCCTACTGTGCCTCCACCACACTCCATGACATTAGACAAGTCACAACATCTCTAAGCCTCTGTTTCCCTTTCTGTAAAATAACTTAATATACCCCACCCAGCACCCCTCACTGCAAGGATCAGATGAAATCAGCTGTGATGTAAAAGTCTACTGTCTTGAACATCAGCTGTTTTCACCTGACCAGCATCTGTTCTTTCCCCTTCTCCTTTTCTGCTCATGGTCCCCGGTTTTCCTTTGGGGAACCACTTCTCTCAAAGTCAGTCCCTGAGGTGGCTGTGGCTGCCCTCCACTCCTCCACTCCCCAGAGTCACACACTCGGCCCATGCTTGGCAAATCAGCATGCTCTACCCTTCTGACCTGAGGAGCACACGAAACAAATCAGACAGACAAGACTGAGTGATGGGACTGCTGCCAGCACTGCTGCTGGGGCTGCTGAGTTGATGAATGAGCTTGGAGCCTCGGAAGCCATCATTTGAAGAGCAGACTTGATGCAAATGGGGTGCAGGAGACGAGGGAGTGGGAGGCTCTTGACCTTGCCTGGGCCTCTCCATCTAGATGAACCTAAAGCAAACCCTACTCCCAGCCTTTTCAGCCTCTCAAAGTCAGTGAATTCTCCTTTTGGTGTCAGCCAGTTGGGAATGAGTTTCTTTCATTGGCAGTTGGGAATCCTCACTCATTTAGTGGCCAAAACATAAAAAGGGCTAAATAAAAACAAAAGGAGAATTTCTCCCTTTTGGGCCTCTTTGGCCCCTCCTGGTCTGCAGACAGCCTCCCTCCCTTTCTGGTCAGGGGTCGGGGGATCAGGGGACACCTTCCATGCTCTGCACCTTCTTAGACCCTCTGCATTCACTGGCTGGAGAAGGGCCAGTGCACCTCTCCCATGAACCCATGCCAGACAGACTGGAAGGGAAGAAGGTCATCAGCCAGCCATCATTGGTTTGGACATTGATTTCCTAAGTGTAGGACTCCAACCTACCCAGTTCTGCCCCATCCTACTGTAGGTGATCCATTCTTTCTGTGGGAAGCCCACCAGTCCTACAGTCCACTTTGACCATCTCAACCATGCGGCATCCACACGCTGCCTCAGAAATTCCTCACACTCACCAAGCTGCCCAAGTCTGTGTCTGCTCTGGTCCTGCCCCCTCCTCTCTGCTTCTTTCCCCTCCTCCCTGACCTCCTCCCATCTCCTTCTGTGGGGTCTGTCCCTCCTTGCTTCCTGCCTGGCCCCATTTAGGCAGCCTCTGCTCTGGCTTTCAAAGGCCTGTCAGTGCATTCTGCATGGCATCCTCATCAGTGCAGGCAAGGAGAGCCTTGTGTTCCACTCCAGCTGCTGGGACTGCCTGTTGGTGGGGACACCCTCTCCCATCCCCTCCTGACAGGTGATGGCAATTAGTCTTCCTGATCTTTCACACTGGATTCAGCTACTGTTCCCAGTGTGGACTGTGCTCCAGACTAGGGGTGATATCCTAACACCTCCCCTCCTGCGGGACAGGCGGACATCTTCAAGGCTCATTCTGAGACGGGCACAGGTTATGATCTCACCATCTGTGGCCAGCATCAGCTTGAGACACAGTCATGTGTAGGGTTGCCAAACTGTTGTCCATCTGAAATTAAAATTGAACTGGCGTCCTGTTATTTTTTGTTTTGACTAAATCTGGCAACCCTGGTCAGGAGACTAAAGCTGGTGAGGTTGCAGTCAGTTGTAGAGGAGGACTCCTCACCCACAAACCCTAGAACAGATACCCATGGAGTTTTTACACCTGCAACACTTTTAAAAAGAGGATAGAAAGATGGATATTCTGGAGCACAAATTATTGTCTGTTTAGAGGTGGATGAGCTTCCAGGACTCTCCTAGCCCTGAGCCCCATAACTCCAGGCTCTCACATCTGTGTTTTGGGAATATGGCTGTATTTAAAATACTGTGAACTCTGAGGTCTGCCCCAGGCCTTTTTTCTCTCAGGAGTCAAGCTCAGGATTTCACGGCTCTCTGTGAGAGCTACAGAAAGCAACTGGCAGTGACCCTAAATGCCAAAGAGCCTGGAGATTGAATGAGGTGGAGGGAAGATCGCAACAGACTTTAGCAGGGAGGGAAATCAACTTTAAGATAAGTTTCTGCATATTGAATCCTAATTTTTCATACTCTTTAATTGTTAAACTAGAGACAGATTCCTCTGGAGGGGAAATTTTGACTCCCAAAATGTAAGATGTAATGAAATGACTTTAAAAAAAAAAAAAGCTAAATCACATATTTTAAGAGAATATATTTTCCAGCATGATAATGGTAATATTCAAAATATATTTCCAAGCATAAACACAAAGTGATTACAAGTGCATTTGGCCCATAGTTCCAAAACATCCAGTGACGTCTTAATTGAGCAGAACACTAAGCTCATAAACCTCTTTTTCTCAATTTCCTACCACAGCAGACATCGCTGCGTTTCTTGGCTGTGTGGGTTGTGTTTCAGGACACACTGGGAGTGGCTGCCTCCATAGGTGTGATCCAAGTTTCTCTAAGCAAAGTCAGGTGGAGGTGTCAAGTTAGCAGTCAGGCAGCGGGTCCACAGGCAGCACAGGTGACAGGGCAGGGGAGCAGCTCTGCAGACAGAGCTCGTAATGGGATGTGTGGCCTCAGGGAGGAAGGGAGAGAGGGACTCAAAGAATATCCTGTAGAAGGTAGATCTCTAGGTTTTGTATTTAGAACCAGTCTCTAGATGAACAACAACACAAAAGCACATTTCTGTTCATTGTGTTTCTCCATTTGGGGTACATCTATAAACAGGAAGATCAAAGCAGGAAGCTGTGGGCATGGAAAAGAACTTTGCAGCACCTAGCAGTCCAGGCTCCAAGAGGAAAAGAGAACTCCTTCATGACTTAACTATCGTGTGAGGAAAATCTGTGCATAGAGCCAGCCTAATCTAGGAGCCAAAGGAAGGCAGAGAGAGCGAAGACAGGCAGCTTTGGCCATGGTTTTGATATTTGCAAGTTTGGACCACAATATGTCTCTCTGTTTCTCTTTTCCACCCTCCCTGGCTCCATCACCCCCAGTCTCCCCCATCTTTTCCACTTCACCCTCCTCAGTTTCCAGCAGTCAGAGAACGGAGATGTATCCTGGGCCACACCATCCCTTGGCTCTGTCTGTGTGGTGTGTGTGGTGGGTGTAGTGGGGGTGGGTTTGTGGCTCATGAAGATGAAAATTGTTCTTCCCAGTTTGGAATGCTGGCCTCATGTGTGGGATGCTAAGATTTATCTGGAAACAGTATACTGTGAAGAGTTCTGGGGTTTTGACTTAGTGGGAGAGAAGGGTTCGGGTGGGGAATTGGAAGAGGTTTTTAGGCCTTTCTTCTTGCTGTGAAGAAAAGATCAATGAGTAAATGACACACCCACCTCAGCAGAAAGACGGAAATAGAAGGATCTGGTTCATGGCCAAACTCACAACTGAGTATATAGATGATGAGTGAAGGGTCAATTTGGAAGAATTCTGGGAGGGAGGAAGAGGGAGATTCTGGGAGAGCTGGAAGCTTCTGGAGAAAGGAGGGAGTCTGAGATCCTGGATGAGAAGCATGAGGGAGACAAGACTGTTTCAGAGAGCAGGCAAGATTTCGAAAGAGTCATTCCAGGAGTCAGGGAGGATGGACACAGGCTTTGGGAGAAAGGCAGTGCCATCGGAATGGGGGGGGAGAAGTGCTGCAGAAGGCTCATGTTACCGGAAGAAGCAAAGCCTCCCTCTGACCCAGGACACAATGGCACTGCAGCCACACAAGGCGGAGTTAGTCTGGTCTCCATGCCTTGTGGCTAGACCAGCTCTTCATTCATTCATTCATTCTTTCCTTTACTCATCAGAGTGCTCACTGTGTGCTGGGCCTTATGCTTCCTGCCCTCAGGAAGCTCCTTGGCTGGTGGAGAGCCCAGCTTCAGTGAAAACTTCCCACAGTACAGAGTGAGGCAGTCTGGATGAACCAATCATCGTTCAAGAGCTGGCAGGAGAACCCAGGGTAGGCCCAGCCCTTGGAAAGTGGAGGACTGCCCAGTTAGTCTGTGGACTCCTTCCAGGCTTGGGTGAGCTGGCCTGGACTCTTAACCCCTGTATGGCCCACCTAAAGATTCAAGGTGGGTCTTCTTGCCCACTCCAGGGTTCCCATCCTAGACACCAGGGCCCTTTTGTCCCTAGTTACCCAGGACTCCCCACCCCAGCCTTATTTGTTCACAGTAGCATGTGTGCTCTGGGACTTCCCCTCTGCAGATCTTCCCTCACTCTGCACAGTCCTTCAGGTTTTTTCTAATTCACTAGAAACTCACCTGAAACACTCACTCCTCTTGAAGGCCGATAGTGGATGAAACCTTTACACCTGACCACTCTCAATCATCTTTGTTGTCATTGTCATCGTCATCATGATGTGTTTTGCTTTATAAAACTTCTTGGCCAGGAACAATGGCTCTCGCCTGTAATCCCAGCACTTTGGGAGGCCAAGAAGGGTGAATCATTTGAGGCCAGGAGTTCGAGACCAACCTGGCCAACATGGCGAAATCCCATCTCTACTAAAAACATGAAAATTAGCTGGGCATGGTGGTGCGCACCCATAATCTCGGTTACTAGGGAGGCTGAGGCAGGAGAAACCAGGAGGCAGAGGTTGCAGTGAGCCGAGATCATGCCACTGCATTCCAGCTTGGGTGGCAGAGCAAGATTCTGTCTCACAAAAACAAAAACAAAAACAAAAAAACTTAATAACTTTAGTTTCAAACAACCCAGTGAAGCAGATAAGCAGAGAATGTTGCTTCTATCTACAGGAGGGAAAAGCTGAGGCTCAGAGACGTTAAAAGACTTGCCAACAGTCACACTACTGGAGTGGAAAAGGCAGGGTTTGAACCTGCATCCAAAGCCCTTTCTGATTCAAGATACAGGTGGTATGGCAGAACAGTGGGGAAAGTGTAACATTTTCTCTAAATGGTGCAGGAATAACTAAGATCCATGAGTAAAATATAATTTCTACCTTACACAGTAAACAAAATGACTCCAAGTGGCTTAAAAGGTTAAATGTCAAAAATAAAAATTTGCGTTTTTAAATAAAAATATAAGTGAATATCTTTCTGATCTTGAAGAGTAGGGAAGGATTTTTTAAAATAAGGCCTTAAAAGTACTAATGTTAAGATAAAAGAAAGATTAAGTCAAGCACATTAAAACTAAGACTGTTCATCAAAAGACAGGCAACTGGATATCTACATGCAAATAAATAATGTTGAACCCCAAACTCACACCAGATGCAGAAATTGACTCAATGAATCCAAAACCTAAAGAACTAAAACTATTAACTCCTAGAGGAAAACATAGGTGTTAATCTTTGCGACCTTGGATTAGACAATGGTTTCTTAGATGTGACTCCAAAAGCATAAGCAATAAAAGAAAGAAACCAGATACATTGGACTGCATCAAAGTTAAAAAATTTGTGCTTCACAGAACATCATCAAGAAAATTAAAAGACAACCCGTAGTATGGAAGAAATTATTTGTAAATCATACATCTGATAAAGATAAATGACTATACTGTATAATATAATATATATAGATTATATTATATAGTCTAGATTAATGGTAATGTAATGGTAATGTAATGGTAAATAACCATTACAACTCAAAAATTTTAAAAAAACCCAAAAAGATCTGAACACTTCTCAAAAAAAAAAGCTACACAAACAGCCAACAAGTACATGAAAAGATTCTCAACGTTGTTAGCCTTCAAGGAAATGCAAATCAAAATCACAATAAGTTACCCCTTCACACCCACCAGGATGGCTATCATCAAAAAGACAGAAAATAATGAGTATTAGCCAGAATGTGGAGAAATTGGAACCCTCCCATACACTTCTGGTGGTTATGTGAAATGATGAGGCCATTTTTGAAAACAGTTTGGAAAACACTCAAACTGTTAAACACAGAGTTAATACATGATTCAGCAATTCCACTCTTGGGGATATACCAAAGAGAAATGAAAACATAGGTCCACACAAAACTTATACAAAAATATATAAAGCAACATTATTTATCACAGCCCCAAAGTGGAAACAACCCAAATACCTATCAATTGATGAATGGATAAACAAAATGTGGCGTACTATACAATACATTATTTGGCAATGGAGAAGAATGAAGTGTTAATATCTGCTACAACATGGATGAACTTTGAAGACATCATGCTATGTGAGAGAAGCCAGTCGTGAAAGACCACATACTGTATAATGTGATTTATATAAAAGATCCAGAATTGGCAAATGTATAGAAACACAAAGTAGGTTAGGGGCTGCCAGGACTAGGAGGCAAGGACAGGTGGGTAGTGGACTGGGGGCAATAGGGTATAGAGTTTCTTTTTGGGGTGATGAAAATATTTTAAAGCTAATCATGGTGATGGTTTCACAACTCTGCAAATATACTAAATACTGTTGAATTATACACTTTAAATTAGTGAATGGTGTGATACGTAAATTATAGCTCAATTTTAACTTTTTAGTTTCAAAAAACAACTAAAGAAAGTAAGAAGACAGATCACAAACCTTTCCAGTGGGGGGAAACATCAGATCCCATGACATTGAGTGGGGATGTGCCTTTCAGCAGATGACTTTAGAGGACTTCTGAACCACACCATTGGGTGGTACCTAGGCCTGGCCTTCTCCTCTTAGGCCATTGGCAAGCTGCACCATGTTGAAAAAGTTTGGGGTTCATGCTATGCCCAACACCTTGGACTCACTTGTCCTTTCTTAGCAAAGGAGAGTCATTTCTAGGAAAGTGGAAAACCTTGATCAAATCAGCACAGAACAGGCCACTTCAGGTAGAGGTGAGAATCCAGCCGAAGGAGGCATTCAACTATAGGCAGAGTAATACTAATGGCTTGTTGGGTTGGCTTAACTGATGCTTCAGAATCCTTCTCCTGAGCTTGGGTCCTAAGAATACGATTACATGTTGCTCTGAGGCATGTCTTGCTGACACTGTACTGATTCCACTCTCAGCACCCAATAACCTGCCCACATACACATACTCCATCCTACCCTGAGAGAGAAGAGCTGAGTCATATGATGGGGCTTGGAAGTCAAAACCAGGATGACAAGGGAGAGCAAACCCCTCACCAGGCTCTTCTGGGTCTAGCTGTGCCTTCCAAAACCTGTTGTGGTAACGTGTAACCCCTGTATCCAGCAGTGGACAGGTTAAGTCAGCCCTGCAAATACATCCAACAGGCTAGCAGCCAGAGACCAGGGCACCAGCTCACACTGTCCTAGAGGCCCTGGAGAGTAAAGATGGGCTTTCTTTCCCCAGAGGGGAAAGGCTGGGCAAAGGGCATAGCTGTCCCTCTCCCAGACTCATGCCCACTGTGTCCATCTTCTCTGCCTCTCTCATCCCAGTTACCCTGACATAGGCCTGTCTGGAGGAAAAGCCCACACCCTAGCTTGCAACTGCTGGGCCAAGCAGGCAACTTGGGCATTCTGTGACCAACTCTCTGGATGCTTTCTAAAGGTATGCCCTCTATCTATCTATCTATCTATCTATCTATCTATCTATCTATCTATCTATCTATCTATCTATCTTCATCTACCTATTATGTATCTATCATCTGTATTTCTATTACCTATCATTTATCTATCAACAATCTATCTATAATCTATCATCTATTTTTCTATTATTTATCACTAGTATCTACTAATATCTACCTATCTATCTTATAAAGCTGGCCCAAGCAGGGGAAAAGATTCACCATGACAAAATAACATAAAGTAAAACCTGAGTATTCCTTCTCTGTTGAATTGGGCTTATTTCCTTCTAGGCTTTTCACTTAGTATATGCAGACACATCTAATATCTATCTATACATCTACTTTCTTTTAAAGATGGTGTCACTTTTTCAGAGAGAGTCGTTTGTTCTTTGCTTGCATTCACTGAATGATCAGTAGCCACTGCTCTGTGGGATGGTGAAACCCAGGCCTGCGGACTTAACCTGGGGAGTGAGGGAGAAGAGGCAGTCCTGGGGAACAGGCCCAGACCTTACACATTCTGTTGCTCACAAGGTTTGCTTCGCTTCCCCTGTCTGGTCTCAAGGAGACTCACCTCAGGGTGAGGGGAATACCAAGTTCATTTCCAGAAGCTCTTCCAGCTTTGGCTTCTCTGAAGTAGCTACTATTATACAATTTATACATTAGAGTAAACTTACTGTAAATTAGCCATTTAACTCCCATATGCCTATGAGTGGGTGCTGGTCCACTCCCATTTTGAAGATAGGAAACTCAGGCACAGTGAATTGGTTGACTTCAAAGTCATACAGCAGTGCAAGACACCATCAGGACTGGAACTTGGGTCAGAGTAGCGCATGCATTTAGCCACCACACCGCCATCAGCTCCTGATCACCAGAGCACAAGTCAGTGGCCCTGGGTAGGCACAGGCCAGGATGCAGAAGACAGGCTGTGCTTGGGCTGGTAAGAACCTCAGCCAGGGTCACCAGATCCTCGTCTACACAGTAAAGCAAGCCAGACAGGTCCTCCCAGAGAGAGCCGGGCCTGACCCCGAGGGTCTGTGTAGCTAGTGGGCAGCCCAACAGCTACACTCCCTGTGCTGGGAAGAGGGCAGACACAGGGCCCAGGCTCAGCTGTCCTCTGGAGCAGCATCAGTGATTTTAGTTCATTCAACACAGCGTCTGAGCCTCCTGGAGTTTCCCAGTGGGAGTGGAGGTCTGCCTGAGCCAGGCTGCCCAGCCTCCAGAAAGAGACCCGAAGACAACCCTCCTGTGGCTCAGAGGCTCAGACGAGGGTTCATTCCAGGAAGGAGGCTGTCTACCCAGGAGACTCCAGGTCAGGACCCAGCTGCCTCTGCTGAAAAAGCACCCCTCCCCGGAGACAGCCATCCCACACAGACCAGCGTGGCCTAGTGAACTCACCCTGGATCCATGTCCTCAATTATTGACTTACACCCCCGCCACCCCAGTTATCCATATCATCTGGCTGGCCTGAGACCAAGTCACTTTCCTCCTGGTCTTGTCTGCAGTGACAGGACAGGGAGAGGACATGCCGTAGCTCCGGGCACATCCACAGTGGGACTGGGAAGCCTCAGCCCGGGCTTTCTATCTTCTTCTTGCTCCTCCACTACCACCAGCACCCCTGTCTGCCTGCAATTGAACCCAGATGCCAGGAAATATCTTGGTTGTATGGCTGAAGTGAAAACACATGGGTAGGGTGAAAACCCTTCTCTGTTACAGCTTCATTACTGTCACCCCCGGAAACTTGCAGATGTAGAGCAAGACTTCTGAGCCCAGCGTCTGGCACTGTGTGTGCAGGAAGTACAGCCTGGACCCGCCATGGGCAGTATGCACATGGCCTGCTGGCTGCTGGCACACAGCGGAGTTCAACTAGATTGCGGGAGAGCAGGGGGAGGGACAGAAACTCCTCCAGCCTCTGATCCCTATTTTTCATGGCCATTCAAAAAAACTCAGGATCCCAGATCCCAGTCCTGGCCCTGACACTCACTGGCTGTGTGACTTCAGGTAAGTCACATCACTTCTCTGAGCCTCATCTGTAAAGTGGCAATAAAACGCCGCCTTCTCGGAGTTGCTGCAGTGTAGCAAAGGTCGTTTTGGGAGGAGAAAACCTGTCTGAGGGTATATGGGAGTTACAAAGCAGAGCCGCAGTCCCTAGCCCACAATGCCAAAACCCCAAAAGCTCTGAGAACCAAAGGTTTTGTAGCTCATTTGGCAGCAAAACCTGAGCTGAACTGACATGAAGCTATTTATTGCAGGTATTTATCCCCCTTGGTGTAAATATTCATGTTTTGCTGCAAAAATATTACAATGTTTGATGAGACCTTGGTAGGGCAGGGATGTGTTTCTCTATAGCACATCTCAGTTTCTAAAGTTCTGAAAGCTGAAACACATCCAGCCACAGAATAGGGTTTAACTAGGGAGCTGATAACCTGTTCTTAGAAATAATGGGGAAATTTATTTGTTGTTTTAGAAGGTTAAAAAAAAAGTAGAACGAATAGAGTTAGGCCGGATTTGAGGCCTTTCTTAGAAGCCACCACCCTGTCCTGCTCACATGTCAGCTGGGATCGACTCAGGAATAATTAATAGTGCCATTTATCAATAGTGCCATTTATAGTGCATCAGATGTTGTGATGACGCTTCATAATTGTTGTCTGTTGTAAGCTCGCAACAGCCCTGGGAGGTGTTTCTGTGATTTTTATTTTGAGACAGAGTCTTACTCTGTCATTCAGGCTGGAGTGCAGTGGCACAATCTCGGCCCATTGCAACCTCCATCTCCCAGGTTCAAGGGATTCTCGTGCCTCAGCCTCCTGAGTAGCTGGGATTACAGGCATGCCCTATTACGCCTGGCTAATTTTTGTACATTTTTTGCGGAGACAGGGTTTCCCCATGTTGCCCAGGCTGGTCTTGAACTCCTGAGCTCGAGCGATCCACCCACCTCAGCCTCCCAAAGTGCTGGGATTACAGGCATGAGCCACTGTGCCTGGCCTCTATGATCTTCTTGTTCTACGGATGGGGAAATGGAGGCTTGGGAAGGAAAGTGACTTGCTTATGCCTGCGAAGCTGCTAAGAGGCAGATTCAAACCTTGTCTGACTCCAGGGGACTCCAAGCTTGTAAAACAGTGGAGCAAGAAAGGGGATCTCTTTGGGACAGGGGGAGGACACCCCATCCAGATCACAGTGGAGGGTTCCCCTGTTAAGCCCGGACCTCCACCACCTTCCGTCACGTCTGCCCCTCTCTCTCCTCCTGCAGGGACCACCACCCCCAATTGTGCCTGAGACCTACCTCCTTTTCCCCTCTGTGGGATTATATGCTCCCAGATTCCCCCTGGTCCCACCCTGTTGGCTACAATTTTGAAAGAGCTCATCCACGAAACAGGCCTCTTAACTTCGCAGGACTCTTGCACAGACCACACAAGGTCATGGATATCAATGGACCTGTTAGGCATGGGGTGCCATGGACCACTGCAGGGGGATTAGGCAGCTGCCCTGGGGAAGCAACAGGAGACGCACCAGAGGGGTCTCCCAAGGTCTCAGGCTGACGCCTGGACCATTTCCTCCGCAAAATCCATGCTTGTGACCTCCTGCCTCCTCTCCACTGACAGCCACCTGAACCCGGGTTGGCTTTGTTTTTTAATTATACAAGTGAATCATGAACACATTCTCATTAGAAAAAAAATACACAAGTACACAGAGTGAACAGTGAAAATTCAACTTTACCTCTGCCCTTTCAAGCCTATTCTCTCCCTGGGGTAACTACTGTTTACAACTGAGTATGTATCATCGCAGTCCATTTTCTTGGCGTTTATTTACACACATATATCATTTGGATTTGTTTTGGGCGTTTTATATATACACCTCACATAGTGTTCTGCAGCTGGCTGTTTTCTGCTTACCATATGTCTTGGAGATCTTCCCTCGTCCGTTCATATAAGTCTGCCTCATCCATTTTAATGGCTGCCTCCTAGCCGCCTGTGGCTGCATGGGGGCTTCTATCACCATTTCCCCACTGGTGAACACACAGCTCATCCATAAGTGAACATTTGGATGTGTCTGTCATCATGGCCATAGGTTGTCTGCAATGAACATCCCTTATGTGGACTGAGTGCCCGCTGGTGATTACTTTCTGGAAGAGGAACGGCTGCATCAAAGAGTATGACATTTTTCAATTGTGGCTAACTTTGCCAAATTGCTCTTTAAAAGGCTGAATTAACTTAAGTCTCACTAATTGCACATCAGAGTTTGGGGCAGCAGTTCTGCTGGTTGACTGGGTCCAGAGCTTCCTGGCAAGTGACTGAGATGGCTGGGACCCACTCTCCCTTGGAGAAGTCAGCTGGGGCTCTGGAATGAGCAGGCCCCTCTGCAGCAGCGTGTTGGGTGGGGGTGAGTGTTGCTTGTGTATGGATCATAGAAGTGGCAATCAATACAGTGATTCGACAGAGTGGGTAAAAGCGGAGGATTTGGAGCCAAACAGATTTGTGTTTGCGTCCTGGCTGCATCACCCATGAACGATCTCCAACAAATGTGACATCTGTGAATCATTTTATCTAAAAAAGTGGAGCAGCAATGACCACATCAGATTTATTGTAAGGCACAGAGCTATTGTAAGGCTTAACCGTGATGATATACGAAGAGCACTTAGTATAGTCCCTGCATATAGTAAATGGGAGTAAATGGAAACTGATGTTTTTATTATGACTATCATTGTAATTATTGTGAATATAATGGTGATGACTGTTAATATCCTGATTGTTAATATCCTGATGATTGTTAATTCCAGAAACAGGCCCCTTTCCTCTTGGTGGGGGGTCCTCTCATCCCCCACCCATGTGAGTCCCTGAGCCCTGTGCAAGCCTGGGCACCCTGTCAGTTGGTTAGTGGCTGTCTCAGTGCCTGCTGTGTGCAGAGGTCAGAGCCCACAAGGCATGGGTGATGGTACCCAGGAGGCAGGACAAGCTGTTCTGGCTTCCAGGCTAGAAGGGTAGATAGGACACAACCGGATAAACACCACTAAACAGAGGTGGGGAGTCTTACAAACAGAGGCTTGTGCCAACGCAGCTTCTCTGAGATAAACACATCAGAGCCAGCTCACTAGGTGGGAATGGAGGGAGTGGGTGGGTGCAGAGTGAGTGGGTTGAAGGTGGAGGCAGGAGAGAGTGAAGCCAGACAGAAAGGCAAAATGAAGGGCTTAAGTGAGGTGGGGTTGGGGGAGCACCTTAGAAGGTGGCCTGTGCTCTTGGCAGCAACTGTGGAGGAGAGGAAGGGGCCGTGGACCAGCTGGCCATCAGAGTCTTCCGTTCAATTCCCTGCTCTGCCTCTTGCCAGCTGTTGGCCTAGGGGAAATCCTGCTTCTTTTCTGGGTCTTGGTTTGAGCATCTGTAAAACAGGCCATGCAGGGGCTGGTTCAACTTGAGTGTTCGATTCAGAGTCCTTTTCTGCTCTGAGCACTCTCATGTTGAATTTGAGTCACTGCAGCCATCACCCTTACCCCTCCCAAGTACCAGCACTTAAGAGTCTACACACTATATTCCCATCTGTTTCCTCATGCAGTCTGCCCGACAGCCTTGTGTGCAGGTGGAGTTGAGATTCAAGTCTCATTTTACAGATGAGAGACCTGGAGCTCATAGAGGTCACAGGAAGTCAGAGATGACTTCCTGGAGGCTGGAACTGAGTAGAGGGGTAGCATCTTGCCCTGCCAGGTGCCGTCCCAGCAACTACCAAGCTGAGGACCAAGTTGCAGATGGTGAGACAGACTGAACCACTCAGTGTCCCCACATATAACACCCGTGGTTGCTGCTGAGCCTTGGCCACACGCTCCATGCCAGGCTCTTTGCCCACGTGGTCTTCTCTAGTTCTCACAGCAACTCTGAGGCAGGTATGGTTGTAAGGTCCGCTGTACAGATGAGGCGGTAAGGCTCAGAGAGGCTGAGTAATTGCCCCAAATCACCAAGCCAGTGAGCAGCACAGCTGCCTTCCGAGGAGTCCCAAAGATTTACCCTTCCTTTGCTCCTGCCTCACTAACCCCTGAGAGACCTACTCATCACCTATTTCATTCCAACTCATCTTCAAGGCCCAGCTCCCTTGCCACCTCCAAGAAGCCCTCCCTGACCACTCTGGCGACTCCCAGGCATTCACCCTTCTCTTTCCCCTGCACTCACTTATAGGACCTTCCTGTCTGGATCTCCCTGGTGATCTTAATCACAAGGCACTTGGGAGGAAGGGAATTCTCCTCTGTGGCCGGGCATTGTCTTTCCAATATGGGTTTACATCTTTCTAAATAACTATTTTTTAATGCAATGGCAAAAGAAAAGTGTGTTTATTATAAAAATAAAAAGTGGGCCAGCCACGGTGGCTCACGCCTGTAATCACAACACTTTGGGAGGCTGAGGTGGGCGGATCACCTGAGATTAGGAGTTCAAGACCAGCCTGGCCAACATGGTGAAACCCCATCTCTACTAAAAATACAAAAATTAGCCAGGCGTGGTGGTGCATGCCTGTAATCCCAGCTACTCAGGAGGCTGAGGCAGGAGAATCGCTTTAACCTGGCAGGTGGAGTTTGTAGTGAGCCGAGATTGCACCACTGCACTCCAGCCTGGACCACAGAGCAAGACTCCATCTCAAAAATAAATAAATAAATAAAAAATAAAAAGTGTACAGAACCACTAGGCTAATGGTTTTCCTTTATTTAACTCCACCATGTAAGGTAGGACCAATCATTCTGCAAACCTGAAGTGCTGTCTTAGAGTGGGCTCCCCAAGAATCCAACTGTGAGATGAGAATTTGAGTGCAAGTCATGTATTCGTGAGGTTTATTTGGAATCGTTGACTGGTAGTTGAGTGGGGAAGTGAGACAGGGAATGGAAGTTGCCCAAAAAAGAGTGTGTTTCCAGCAGGTGACCACTGTGGGCAACCGGGGCTCAGTCTTACTGGGAGTTCTGGGAGGCAGCACAGGACACATACGTATGAGGAAAACAGTTTTTCCTTCTATATTCTCAGCACCTGCAATGCCAAATATCTGGAGTTTTTTTCCCATACCAACCAGTTCTCCAACTTTCGGTATACCAACTGAGTCTCACAATTCAATTATGGCACTAGCTACCCAGAGTTAGTGCACAGCCCATGGGTTAAGGGTTCAATCTCACAAGATTTCCCCGCACTTCAGATGCCAACTGCAAGGTGGTCCTCAGGTAACCCATACTTCTGTCCCACTTGGCTCCAAATCGGGTTCCTGTGCTCCACTCGTTGGGTTCCGTAATTTGCTATCATGGCTCCCAGAGCCATCGTGGCTCACAGAAAGTGTTCAGGGAAAGGTGTTTATAGTTTATTATAAAGGATATAATAACAGCTACAGATGAACAGCCAAATGAAGGGATCCGTAGGGTGAGTTCCAAAAGAGTCCTGAGCACAGGAGCTTCTGTGCCCATGGATTTGGGGAGCACCACCCCCCGGCACATGGATGTGTTCAGTGTCCTGGAAGTTCTCCAAACCCTGTACTTTAGGGATTTTTATGTAGGCTTTATCACATAGGCATGATATTTGAACTCAATCTCCAGCCTCTCTCCCCTCCCAGGAGGAGGGAAGGTGGGGATGAAAGTTCCAAGATTCTAATCATAGCCATGTCTTTCTGGTGACCACCCCGATCCTGAAGTTACACAGGAGCCCATCAAGAATGGCCTCATTGAAACAAAAATGCTTCTAGCCCCAGGAAATTCTGAAGGATTTAGGAGCTCTGAGTCAGGAACTGACACAGATTACAACATTAGAATAAAACATTTTATTAGAATATTAGAATAAATATAGAATAAATATTAGAATATTATTAGAATAAAAGATGCTCCTAGATTATTAGAATAAACAATGTTCCTAGCACCCCATCATTTAAGAAATTACAAAGGTTTTAGGAGCTCTGTCCAGAAGCTGGAATGAAGCCCAAAATATATATTTCTTATTATTTCACAATTTCATAGCATGCCCCATGGTTATCTTCCCCAAGGGACAACAGACCTGGGGTGTTTATCTGCCAATTCCCAACAGTCATGGGTTGAGGGCTACTTCCACGGGGGAACGGATTCCCTGGCACTTCTGGGCTGCCACATGGGCAGGGCAGGCTCCAGCAGTCACAGAGAACCCTGAGGCAAAGAGACAAGGTGCTGGAAGTTCTGGGGAGCTGGACACCAGCAGCATCTGCCACAGGTACCTGTGTGTACCAGGCTCATGGAGACACAGCAGTGAGAAAAGTCGGCCAGGTGTCCACACACAGGGATCTTGTAGCCTAATGGGGCAAACAGATATTTATGAAACATGATGCAAGCATATAATAACAGATATCATTATAAATGAGCTGAAGGAAACGTTTGTGGGTCTGGCAACAGATGGCCAGGATTGGACTCCCAAGTCTGCCATCAGTTTAGAACAAGTTACTTAGGCTCTCTAGGGCTCAGTTTCCTCAACTGTAAAGTGGGAATTATAAATGTAGCAACATCTTAGGGTTGTTTTGAGTTCATTTAAATTAGTATACATAAAACTCTCAGCACAAGGGGGTCACAGAGGACACTCAATGATTGCTAGCTGGTGTTATGATCGTCATGATTGATGTCATTACACTTCAAAGAGCAGTTTGGCCAAGTCTGGGGCTGCAGGGGCTTCTATCAGCTTCTCATGGGGCCCCAGCGCCACAGAGCAAAAAGAGAGTGCTGGCCAGGCACGGTGGCTCACGCCTGTAATCCCAGCATGTTGGGAGGCCAAGGCCGGTGGATCAGCTGAAGTCAGAAGTTCGAGACCAGCCTGACCAACATGGTGAAACCCAATCTCTACTAAAAATACAAAATTAGCCAGACGTGGCAGTGCACACCTGTAATCCCAGCTACTTGGGAGACTGAGGCAGGAGAATCACTTGAACCTGGAAGGTGGAGGTTGCGGTGAGCTGAGATCACACCATTGCACCCCAGCCTGGGCAACAAGAGCGAAACTCCATCTCAAAAAAAAAAAAAAAGGGAGACTGCTGAGGCCAGTAGGAGAATGGCTCTGTCATGGCACCCTGATGGCCCTCCACACATCCACACAGGCAAAGGCTTCGACTTCAATTAACCTAAAATCAACAAGAGCCATCATTTATCTGGCACCTTATGTGGGGATTTGATTGAGGCTTTACTCATTTAATTGTCACAATAACCCTATGAGGTAGGTATTTGCTTCAGAGGTTAAGTAACGTGCACAGAGAGGTTAAGTAAGTTGCTTAAGGTCTCACAGTTCATAAAGGCAGAGCTTCGAGTGAGCACCTAGGACTAAATGCTCAGCTGCTGATGGGAGGAAAGGGTGGGGAGAGGCATTCTCAGACAGGAGTCTGGTTCATTGTGGCCTGGGCTGGTCCTGCGTGGGTCTCGAGGTCTGCCTGGTGGGGGTGGAGAGAAGTATGCTCTGTGTCCTGGCCCTAAGCTGGGCCCTTTCTATCGCTCACAGGAAGGGAGGAAGGGCCAGGGCCTAAGCCCGCTTGGCCACACAGCCCTGCTTCTTGCTAACACAGCTGACCCTAGAACCCAAGCCGAGAAAACAAGGAGCTGCCCTCCCCTGGCCCCATCTGCCGGCAGTCCCTGGTTGTGGTCACTGGTGGTCTCTGGTGGCTGGGCTTGCTGCCGGCAGGCAGCTCACACAGCTGCTGTGCACAGCAGCCAGACTCCCCCAGCAGCTCCCCAGGGCCAAGAGAACGTTCCAGGACAGCTTGGAGTCATTAGGCACTCTCTGCTTACTGCTCGTGGTGAAAGGCCGGCTTCAGATCCGGGACCTCTTCTGCTGCCCGCCTTTCTCTCAATCCCTGGAATAGCCGGCGAGCCCCCACAGCCCTGTGGGGAAGGGGGCAGGGATGATGTTCAGCTGTCCAACATCACTCCCGTCCCTAGCTTTGTTCCACTCTGCTCCCCCATGGCTTCTGTTCCCACTGTCCAGCTTAAGCTACTTTGGACCTTGGAAGACAATGAAAGGAAAGCTGGGCTCCAGTGTTGAGTCTGCTGTGTGACTTTGGGCAGGTCATATAACCTCTCTGGGTGTCTGTCTATTTTGCTTGTCAGCGGGAACTTCTGGTCCCTGCTTTCCCTCCTCTTTTGTGGAGATGAGGAAAGCGTGTGAAAAACATTGACATGGGAAAACATGCTTGCAAAGGCTGGAACACATGTTATCTGAGGGTTCAGGCCTTGGTCACCTCAGAGAACGCTGAAGCACACGGCTGAATGAGTGTTCAGGAGCATCCACCTTATTTTAAAAGGGGGAAACTGAGGCCCAGTCAGTAACTGAGAAATCTGGGGTTGGAAGCTGGCCTTCTTTCCACTGCCCCACCTTGTCATTTGATTAAAGTGATGAGGAGCATTTGCTTAGAAGGCATTGTGTGCTGGACAGTGTCTGCGAGCTTGTCATGGACTACGTCCACTAATTTTTATAATAAGAGGAGGGGATTAGTGGCATCCAGGCAGGAGTAGGACTGCAATGGTGGGCTGTGTTTATTTAAGTAGCAGTGTTTTCTAGGTCCAGGAAACCTAAGAGAAATCTGTCTGCTTTGCAGACATAGATGGAAAAGATTATTTTTCAGGACCTTGCTGTCCAGTTGGATGAGAGACAATATAAGGATGCTTTCTGGGACCCAAGGAGCACGTATGCCTTCTGGGCCCAGTGTGGCTGTGATGGGGCATGAAGGAGTAGGTGCTTCTTCCACACTGCTTCTCAGCTTGTGCTGGGAGAAGGGGTAGCACAGCGCAAGGTGGCAAAGTCTCCAGTTAGTGCCAGGCACAAACTTTCGCAGGGGAGGAGGCACTGATAGAAAGCAGGGAGAATAAACCCAGGGAAATCACCAACTCCATTTTGAATCCCAGCTCCACCATTCACTAGCTGTGCAACTCTGGACACATGACATACCATCTCTAAGCCTCAGTTTCCCTACCTGTAAAACAATCCCTTGCTAGGATTTGCAATAACTCGTGGGAAGCGTTGGACACTCAGCGAGCTGGGAGCTACCACGGAGCCACTGAAGCAAGGACATTGAAGTGGGTGTGGTCAGCTCAGTCTGGGGAAGGAAACGTGAGCTATGCCGAGGACGGCTGGGAAGGGGCAGGTAGCAGGTAGCAGGGCTCTTCCAGTCTCTCCCACACCCTCGTGGTGGGAGCTGGCCACTGCTCAGACACCTCTTGGCCAGGGGCTCCTGAGCCTAGTTCAGCCAGACAAGCTCTGGCAGGGACCCCACTTTCTCCTCCAATGTCATTCTCCCAGCCAAGGGCAGCAAGTGGTGGGCCAGGAAACTGACAGCACCAGGTAGGCTTCCTGGCTCCCTTGTCCTGTCCAGCCCAGCCCAGCCCTCCATGTTGGGGTACATCCCCAAGTCTGGTCTGGCTGCAGAAAGTCTGTCAAGCAGAAACAGAGTTACACCACCACCGCCTCTCACGTCCTCAGCCTCTGGCTGGTCAGACTTTTGGGAGGGGCCTGGCAGCTCAGGTGGCTCTGCACCTTCTGTCATTGAACTAACAGACCCTAAGGAAGGCAGAACCGAGTCACTCTTCTCTTCTTCAGGCAAAGGCCGGGGGCTGAGGGCTCTGGCCTAGGGATCCCTAGCTCATCTCTGAGGCTCTGAGACATAGATCCCCTCTCAGCATGGTCCTGTGAGCGTGTGCATGGGCGTGTGTACATGGACATGTGTGTATGTGTGTGCATGTGAATGTGTGTGCGAGTGCGCACATGCATGTGAGTGTGAATGTGCACACAAGGATGTGGGTGTGTACACGTGAGTGCATATGGTGCAAGTGTGGGCAGGGAATCTGGAGACTGGAGCTTCCAGGGCTGCTGGTGGCTGCAGCAGGCCGAGTGTGGTAAGCTGACCTCCTCTCACTCTCCTGCCATCCACTGAGTCCCAGAGCTGGGCACTGCCATGGGTGCCGCGGCAACCATGTGCATGAGAAAGCCCCCATCTGTCCCTCTTGGGGTCACGTTCTGGTGAGGGGAGACAGGAACACACAAATAAACAAACAACACTGTGTCAGAGAATAATGCAGACTGAGAAGAAAATGGAATGGGGGCTGTGGTGGGCGTCCTGTCCTTTTCTTCTTCCTCCTCTTCTCTGATTTTGGGAGTGCAGGAGGGAATGAAAAGTGACGTGTGAGAGCAAGGAGGTGATGAAACGCTTAGGCATGGTGGGTGAGGGCTGTGTGAAGACCCACATGCTGACACTTCCTGGGCTTGTCAGCTTGTCCCCCGAGACGCTCCCCTGGGATGAAGGACAGGAAGCCCAGGTCTTGCCCCTGGAGTCTGGTGGCCCTTGCTCCCACCAGGCAGAGCTGCCATCCTTGGCTCGTCTGGAAGCCAAAGGCATCCCCACTCTTCCATTTCCGAGTCTGGTAGTTTGCTACTGGGGAGAAAAATGAAGAAGAAAAAAGGGGGAAAATCCCATTTCAATTCTTTGGTCAAAGCACAAGTTTCTCTTCTCCCTTTCTTCCTTTCCTCCCTCTGTCCCTTTTTTTTTCTTTTATTTTCTTTCTTTCCCTCAAGAGTAGAAAGAACCAGGGAATATAAACAAAAAGGCTCTTAGAATGAATCAGGCCATCTTGTTCCGAAACCCCAGGAAACCCCTAGAAGCTGGGATCTGAGCAAAGGGACAAACGGAGCTGCAAGGCCAGTGGAGGTGGGAACTGGGCTGAGTCAGGGAAGGTCTGTGGGTTCCGCGGAGCCCCCGAAACAGCTGCCTCCTGGGGTCCAGATGTACTACCAGAAGGAAGGTCCAAGAGAGGCCAGAGGGGAGGGCCGAGGCTGCCTGGAGCTCACTGCGTTCCTGCCAGGGTGAGTCACTGCCAGGACGCCCTGCTGTGCCGATTTGCGGCAACAGCCTTGGTGTCCCAGGACTCTTGGGCCCCCTCCAGATAGGTCCCTCCAACCCACAAAGAGCTCTCCTTTACACATGGATGCCCAAAGGACTGTCATAATCATTCAGCCCATTTATGGCTTTGTTTTCTTCCAAAATGTAGCCCCCTGCAAGGAAAAAGCTCCAGCCATATTGGTCACTTACTCTTTGATATAAATGAGTCATCCAGCCCTTTTCCAGTGGCAGGTTTGGATGAGAAGAAGAAACAGAGCATGAGGATGCTGCATTTCACAGAGCCAGGGTCTCCCTTTCATGGAGGTTGGGGGTTGCGTGAGGGGGACGATCCAGAAAAGGCAGAGGAGGAGCTGGACACAGCATCCTCAGACTCAGGTTGGGCCAACATCACCCTGAATGAAACCAAGGCTTTGCAAGACCAACATAAACCAGAGCTCAGCCAAGCTTATTTTCTCATGAAGAGTGAATTCTGTGAAAGACAGAGCTAAGTCTTATCAAGCACTGACTATAGGTACCAGGTACCTCCCAAGTGCTGTTCCTGCAGTAACGGAATTCTCACAACACCCGGAGAGAGAATGGACTCAGAACCAGCTGGAGCAAGAGGCAGCACTGGGAGAGGGACCCGCACCTGCCGCTTCCGGAGGGCTTGCCTTTCCCACCACACTCCGCAGCCTCTGGAACCAGGTTGCTTGCAGCACAGGTGGGCTGATTCCAGGGCCTTATGACCCTACAAGGCTGGAGGTTGTAAGTCTTAGAGATGGGAAATGACCTGACCAAGATCACACAGCAAAATACCATGTGGGCACCCCACAGCCTCACCGCTGCCCAGATTGGTATAGCAAGCGTGCCCTTGTCTGGGTCACCAATGACTTGCTATTGAATGAATGAATGAACCAACGAACAAAGAAATGGGAACAGAAGCTCAGGGAGGCTCCATGTCTTACCCAAGAGTGTATGTTCGGGATTCTCAGGGCAAGCCTCCTCAGAACCAGCTGTCCCAGTCCTGCCCAGCCTCTATACAGCACTTGGCTTCTTCTCCTAGCAATTCTCCTATTTTGTCCCATTTGAGTTCACAGCCTCCAGAGCGACACGGGGCCTTGACTTCCTGTTCCTGATGGGCAGGGAAGGTCATGCAGTTTATTAGTGGTGGTGAGGTTGATACTGTGTCTCCATCTCTAGCCAATCATACCAAACAGTGGTTGGTCTCTGTGACCCTGTCCCCGCCATGCCTGGACCATGAAATCAAAGGGGTTTTCTTGACCCTAAAGGACAGCCAAGCCCGATTCAGGAAGAGTGGCTTGAACATCCACCCATTTCTCCACGCCATGCCTCCCCTTTCCAAGCTGCATTTTAGCGTTGTGCACCCAGACCTTCAGACTTCATGGTCAGCTCATTAAGGGATCATGGGTGCAAACGGCCTGTTGACCTCAAGGGAGAAAGTAGAGGGTTTTCCAGGAAAGGGGTCCTGGTGAGAAGATCTCCTCCCACACTTGTGGCTCATCTTCAGTGAGTTGGATGCCCAGAGGCACTTCCTCTCCAGGGTGTCAGCGCCTCCCTGTTTCCTGAGCTAAGGCAGCTCAGAGGTGCAAAGCAAAGGTTTCCAGCCTAGAGAGAGCAACACTGCACCTTTGCCAGCCATAGCCCATAGCTGCTTATTCCATCTCATCAAAGTGCAATCAACAAGCACTCACTGGACACCTACTGCATGTCAGGCACTGTGCTGGGCCCCCTAGATCCAAAGCTGGGTAAGGCACCAGACTGCCCTGGGTCAGTCTTAGGTTCCCAGCCAGGTTGTCAGCATGTCATCCTGATGGCAGGGGCCACCTTCCATCTCTCCTAGCATCATGCACTGAGGCTGGACTGGCCTCTTGGGGGAGGTCAGTATAGAAAGGATGATGGGTTAGATTGCATTTATCTCCATTGTTGAAGGGATTTCTTTCAGACATCTTGAGTTCTTCCAGCCTAAAGCCTGGATGTTTTTTTTGATTGTGGAAGTGTACAGGCAGCGGGGTCTTGGAAGGAGCATGGGGTCTTGGAAGGAAGAGACCAGAGAAAGAGCTTTCTCACTAGAGGCACAACAGAGAGGTTAGGAGGGCAGGCTGTGGAGTCAGACAGCCTTATCTGAAACCGTGGCTTCTCATCAAGTTCTGTGGCCATAAGAGAGTTACTGAGCCTTGCTGAGGCTTAGTCTTCTCATCTGTAAAATGTGGACAATAAGAACACCTCCCTTATAGAATTGCTGTGAGCCTGAACAGAGCTAATATGTGCAAGGGCTTAGTTCAGTACCTGGCACATATTGAGGGCTGAATAAATAGGAGCTATTATTTTCCCTTCGGAATGGAGGAAATATTCCAGCTCCAATACCATCACTGGGTATCAGACCTTGAGGCACCCTCTAAAGCAGTTATTCCATTATGGCCATTCTACAAAATGGAAGACTGACACCAAGATATGGGAAGCAGCCTGCCAATGGTCACATGGGTTGGTAATGAAATGCAACATTAGGGTCAAAATCCCAGTCTGCCGACTCCCCAGTTGGTGCCTTTTTCACTCTCTTTTGCCCAGAGTTTCTGGTAGAGTGGACTCAAAGAACCCCTTAAATCCACATCCCAGGCCCCTCTTCTTCTCCAGCTCCCAGCAGACTGGGGAGATTGATGGGCCGTGCCCCCGGCCATAAGAGTCTCAGAAGCTGATTCCACTCGGAACCAAGGAAGTCTGGAGTGTGCAGAGGTGTCTCTCCAGGCCCTGCAGCCGGGAGTGACATCAGCAAGGCACAAACATCAAGGAGCAGCAGCTGCCTGCCTGGAGCTCCTGTCCTCTCCCAGCCTCCCTCTGGTCCATCCCCATGGCTGTCTGTGCTGGGATCCTGGGAGATGGGGGGAAGCCAGACGTTGATGGTGACAGGTGAGGCAGTCATTGTGCCTCTGGCACCTGAGCACAAGCTTCCCTCCTAAGATGAGACTGCGGAAGCTGGCCCGAAGCCTGGGCTCTGGACTGGGGGTCCCATCACGGGGCATTTGGCACCCAAGGGAAATGTGGGTACAGACAAAACATCCCCTCTTGCATCTGGAGTCTTGTCTCTGGCCAAACCTTTTTCCTGCTCCTTCTCCCTTGCCACCACCTCACATTTGTCAAAATTCCAGCTTGATGACATGAAATTCACACATATGGCCAAGGAGGAAGCAGAGGGAGACATGGTTATCATCAGCCTGGCCCATAGGAAGTGGAGAGTCAACTTACTGTCTTGAGGAGCCACTAGCCCTGAGTGCTGGTGTAGGCTCTGCACAAATCCCCCATGTGGCCTGGGACAAGTCAAAGCTCCACTCTGGGACTGTCTCTGCAGCCAACATTCCTTTAGTGGCTCTTCCAGGGCTGATACTCTAGTATTCTTTAATGACGCCTGCCAGGAAGCCTCAACTGATAACCAAATACTAAGCCCTGAACCCATGCTGTGTACCTACTAACTGCTTTACCCTGGTCTTCTGGCAGGATAGGTATATCAGCTAGCTAGTGCCTCAATAATACTGCATAACAAATGATCCCAAACTCAGTGGCTTAACACAACAATCAGTTATTCTCAAGTAGGTTGGCTGTGGCTCTGCTAATCCGAGCTGGGCTTGGCAAAGCGGCTATGCCTCAGGCTGCTTCTTGTTGCAGGTCTCTGGGTCAGCTGGGAATGTTTTGATCCCAGAGACACTGTACCTCTCATCCTCCCAGGACAAGGAAATAGCTAGGACATGCTCCTCTCATGGCAGCTATCGAAGCAGAAGAGAAAAGCAGGAACACAGGAAGCTTCCCAAGGAGCCAGTAAATTTTCACTTCTGCCCAGAGTCAAGAAGCAGACACACAGGCTCCAGCATGATGATGCCATGGTGAGGCCTGGCTGGCGAGGCGAGTGAAGATCCGTGCCAATCATCTAATCTACTGCATGAAAATGATTCAGCCTCTTTGATATGGAAGTTAGATTGTCCTTTCCTTTTTTCTTTCTTTGTTGCACTGGAAGAGATGTAATACAAATATGTCCCCTCACTTCCTCATCTGAGGATTCGAGAGTTGAGTATTAGATCCTCCTTATCCTCAAGCAAAAGAAATGCGGTTTTCAATTTCTGGGAAGGTCATCAGGTGAAAGAAGTGAACAGAGGGTTTAAGATAGGGAGGGCTTTCCCCAGAGTCTAAGATCAGAGGTTGGGGAAAGTTTGGAACCCAATTGTGGGAAGGTTGCCTGAGAAGAGTCAAGTGAGCTGACTTGGCAGGAGGCTTCATTGAGAAATAATGTTTGAGGGTCCAGGGGCCACATGGGCTCTGAGAAACCACCTGACAACCTCAGAGGAAGAAATTCCTGTCACTCTGGCGCAGGTCAACAATGGTTGACCCATGACTTTGCTTGAGTTCCTTATGAACTGATCATCCAGAGAGAAACAACCCCAGGCCACTGGGCTTTGCTGAGCTCACGGCTGATGAAAATTCCATCACCTACCCTCTAAGGTACCCAGGAGCAGGCCTGCCCCATCACCGGTGGGGTTAGGGTCAGCGTACAAATGGTGTCCCACATACCGTATGCTAGAAGTTTTCTCCTCACCATCTGATTCAAGCTGGGAAACATCTGTCCCCAAGGGGTCTCCCAGTCCCCCACCTACAGGGGCAATCCAAGAAGGCTAAGGCATGGCCCTTGCCTGCTCAGAGTCCTCCACCCAGATGGGAAACCTAGCCTATGTTCAGGAAGTGTCAAAAAGCCACATCAGAAGAAACGTCTCCTTAGAGCAACCGAAGACCTTCACAAGGCATAAGTGATCACCAGGGCACTGGAGAACCAGCATTGACGGAAGCATAGGAATGTGAGGATGGAGAAACGGCTGCGCATGGATCTCCTTCAGGTTATTTGTTCCACACCTACCACAGGCCAGGCTCTGTAACAGCATCCGGAGCCAGTGCTGAATGAGATTTGGTTTCTGCTTCCCAGATACCCACCATCTTAAAAGAGAGATCCAGGGAGGCTTCACGGGAGGAAAGGGATTTCACCTACATTTGAAAGAACAGAAAAAATTGGGGGTAGACAGAGGGAGAGGTGGATGCTTTCCAAGCAGAAGAAAGCAATCCCTGGAAGGAGAGAGGGACTTCCTTCCACAGGAAATTCGGCTTGCAAGAGTTCCACAGGAAAGAGTGATGGGTGGTTAAAAGGAGTGCCCCTCTAATAGTGACATTTTGATAAGTATGGCAACTAGAGGAGAAGGGCCTATCAGATACCAACCATGCCACCCACATCCGTAGTCATCCCCTTGCGTGGTTCTGGTCCCTGCTGATGGTCATGGCCTGGACACATGTTTCAGCGGCTTCTCAGGTCCATGTCATGCTCTTTCCACATTTTTTCCTCTTAAAGCCACGGTTTCTGCTTCTGGAAATATAATTCCCCTTCTGAGAGAAGTGCTATGGAAACCTCACCACAAATACACTCCCTTCCCTGATGGTGCTAACTGAAGGAAAGGGCTGGTGGAAAAATGATTTTACAGAACCACAGTTTTTGTTATTTTAAAGTTAATCCACTTACTCGAGTGAACTTACCACAAGGCCCTCCACAGCAACGGTCTGTAGGGGACCTGCTAGAAGAGATTGATTGTGGATTCATTCAGTCATTCAACATTTTACTGGGCAGCCACCATGGGCCAGAGGCTGGGCGTACAAGGTTAAGTCAGTCTCAGTGTCTGCCTTTAAGAAGCTCAGTATGAGGGGGTGAGAGACACATTCCCATGAGTATCAAGCAGAGTGGTCACTATAGCAAGAGCCCTGTGCATGGAGTATTACCAGAGCACAAAAGAGGAGAACTGAACAAGGTTGGAGGGTGGGATCACCAGGGAAGGCTTCCAGGAGGAGGAAAAGGGGAATTCATGCTTTTGGAGGAATAATAGATGCTTGCAGGAGAAAAGCTGGGGGGTAGGGTGGAGCCTGCAGAGAGGTAACTTGTGCAAAAGTCATAATATGCATAAAGGCCCAAAGGGGAGAAAAAGCAGGATGAATCAAGAAAACACTCCCAGATTGGAGTTGCTGGGATGTAACATGAAGACGGGTAGTGACAAATGTTGGGTCTGGAGCAGTCAGCAGAAGCCAGACCCTGGAGGCCTGCAAGCCTTGGTAAGAGTTTGGACTTCATCGTATAAACATGAAAGGTTCTAAGCAGGGGAGAGATATAGATGATTTTGTGTTTTAGAAAGGGTGCTGGTGCAGAAGTGGCATGAAGGATGCATGGAAGCTGGGGGATCAGCTGGGAATAGGAGAGAAATGTCAGGAGCCTGTCCTAGGGAAGTGGTCTGGGGAATGGAGAGAAGGGAATGTATATAAAAAACACTTAGGGAGCTAAAATAGTAGGTCTTGGTGGTTTTCGGATACAAGGAGAGGAGAAAGAGGGAGAATTTTAGGATGACAGCCAGACTTACAGCATGAGTGGAAGGTGCTACCCTTTATTGAGATGAAGAATTCTGGATGAAGGAAGTTTAGGAGGGGAAAACTAGGATCCTTTTTGGGTGTAGGGTTGGAGGAACTGTGGGTGGGACTTCCAGTGGCAATGACCAGCCAGCAGGTGAATATCTGAACTCACCCCTGGGGAGGAAGATGCAGGCTGGAGTTAGGACCTGAGAGGCATGAGCTTTAGGAAGCACAGAAGGGGATGGACTCACCTATGTGTTCATCAAGGTGATGTAGGCTGCAAGGAACAGAACACACTCAAAGGCTGCCCAAACAATACGAGCATTTATTTATTTATTTCATTTGAATACATTTGGAAGTAGGTGTTTAATCCATTTGGAAGTAGCTTCTTCATCATCAAAATATGATATTGGAGACCCAGATCTTTACCTATTTCAGCTCTGCCATCTCAGTTCATCCGTAAGCATATGCCTTGTGATAACATAGAAGGCAGATGACATACCCAAAGGATGTGTAGCGCCAGGGGAAGAGGTTAGGAAACAATTTGTTCACAGATGAAATGCCTATCTTTGTCTGTGTTTAGCAGGATACAAGGAAGGAATAGGCACAGAAAAGAAATGGCTGGTTAAGAAGCAGAATTGAAAAGGGAATTAAATGTCCACTAGTTAGTGCTTATGGGGTTGGAAGAGGCAACTGCTTCTTAGCGCTAAGGCTGATTTAAATTTATCCTGTGTGGACTTCTGCTGTGGACAATGATGGAATAACAGATACTGGGACTAGCAGTCACCCACCATAAACAAGTAGAACACTGGATAAAATATGTGAAACAGCTGTTTCCAGACATTGACTAACCCTCAGAATGGGACTGTGTTCCCTGAGAGAAAGTAAACAAATAAGATGAACTCCGTGATCAACCTGACTTTTTGCCTAGAGGCATTTAGCAGACCATGGCTCTAGGATGAGGAAGGAGAGCAGAGCACACAAGCCTCACTGTTTTGAGGAGACAGAGATCACAATTCCGAGAACTGTGCAGCGGGAATTTGCAGAGCAGAATACTGAAGAGACATATGCAGAGAAAGAGCTTCAGAAACTGCATAGGAAGCACTGTGAGTCTTTGGCTAAAAATTAGGTGTGCATGCATAAGATGAGATTCCACGAGGTTGGATAAAGAACAAATATTGGAGAAAGAGTACTTATTTGGGAGTTGTAAGCTGAACAATGTTCTGTGCTCGGATTTGGGAGATGTTCAAGTTCAGGCCAATCAGAGTGGAGAGACCTCAGAATATTTAATGGAAAACTCAGAAAGGCTGCACTGTAGGAGTAAAGCTAAACTAACAAGCCTCCATCCTAGAGTGAAGGCTATCCTAGACCCATCCTATGTTTAAAGACAAGTCTTGAAAGGACTAAACCAATCTTCAAATAAGTTGTGGAATGAAACTCAACACTCTTTAAAGAAAGGTAACAGGCCAGGCGTGGTGGCTCACGCCTGTAATCCAAGCACTTTGAGAGGCCAAGGTGGGCAGATCACTTGAAGTCAGGAGTTCGAGACCAGCCTGGCCAACATGGCAAAACCCCGTCTCTACTAAAAATACAAAACTTATCCGGGCTTGGTGGCACGTGCCTGTAATCCCAGCTACTCAGGATGCTGAGGCAGGAGAATCGCTTGAACCTAGGAGGCAGAGGTTGCAGTGAGTCAAGATCATGCCACTGCACTCCAGCTTAGGTGACAGAGCAAGATCCTCTCTCAAAAAAATATATCTTTGAAAAAATAATGGCCAAACATTTTCCAAATTTGATGAAAACTATAAACGCATAGATCCAAGACACTCAGTGAATTTTAATCAGGATAAACACAAAGAAAACGATACCAAGGCACATCAAATCAAAATGTTAAAAACAAATGATGAAGCAAAAAACTTGAAATGCAGCCAGAGAAAAATCTTAGCCTGGTGGCAAGGATCAAATTGATGATATCATTGTCATATCCATTATTGAAAATAGTGAATGGACTAAGAGATGAATCATTTTTATTAGACATGCTGAGTCAGGCAAAGAGAATGGAGGAAATGTGCTCACACTTAAGTCTGATAGGTTTAAGTTCTTTACAATAAAGTACCCCAAAACTTATTGGCTTAAAGAAAGTAGAGTTCCCAGCACTTTGGGAGGCTAAGGTGGGCGGATCACCAGGTTAGGAGATCGAGACCATCCTGGCTAACATGGTGAAACCCCGTTTCTACCAAAAATACAAAAAACTAGCCGGGCGTGGTGGCAGGCGCCTGTAGTCCCAGCTACTCGGGATGCTGAGGCAGGAGAATGGCGTGAACCCGGGAGGCGGAGCTTGCAGTGAGCCGAGATCGTGCCACTGTGCTCCAACCTGGGCAACAGAGCAAGATTCTGTCTCAGAAAGAAAGAAAGAAAGAAAGAAAGAAAGAAAGAAAGAAAGAAAGAAAGAAAGAAAGAGAGAAAGAGAGAAAGAGAGAAAGAGAGAAAGAGAGAAAGAGAGAAGAGAGAGAAAGAGAGAAGAGAGAAAGAGAGAAAGAGAGAGAGAGAGAGAGAGAAAGAGAGAGAGAGAGAGAGAGAGAGAGAGAGAGGAGAGAGAGAAAGAGAGAAAGAGAGAGAAAGAGAGAAAGAGAGAGAGAGAGAGAGAGAGAGAGAAGAGAGAAAGAGAGAGAAAGAGAGAAAGAGAGAAAGAGAGAGAGAGAGAGAGAAAGAAAGAAAGGAAAGAAAGAAAGAAAGAAAGAAAGAAAGAAAGAAAGAAAGGAAAGAAAGAAAGAAAGAAAGAAAGAAAAGAAAAAAGAAACAAGAGGTCAATGTGTACAAGAGAGAGGTTCAGAAAATTTTAAATGTATGTTTAAAATTAAAACTATGGATGAGGCTGCTGGTATATGCATTTGTCCAGAATCAGATAAGAAGACTGTTACATTTTAAAGTTAGTTATATTGCACCTCCCCCTCCCCCCCAAAAAATCAGGCTCTTAGACTTAAACTTTGTTCAAGGTTTAACTCTTGGGCTTGCAAAATTCTACAGTTTGAGAAAACTACTCAGCCCCCAAGAAGGGCATATTTTCCATGCTTACCTTATCCTAGGGGGATAATGGGGGGGGGGGGGGGGGGAAATGTACTTTCCAGAATAGCAAATTGTGTCGCTTCAAAATCACACCTGCATGATGACACTTAAAAGCTAGAAAGCAGAAGGAGAGTCTTTTTCTCATCTCCCTCTTTTTATCAGAGAGAGAAACCTTTCTCAAAACACCCAGGAGCGCTGCTGGGCCTGCAGGTGTCTGTTGAGCCTCTGTTCCACAGGATGGCGTTTGTTAAAGTTGTTAAGAATAAGGCCTACTTTAAGAGGTACCAGGTGAAATTTAGAAGATGATGACAGGGTAAAACTGATTACTATGCTCAGAAACACTGGTGACACAGGATAAAAATAAACATGACACCCAAATACAGGATGATAGTCTGTGTAACAAACAGAGATATCATTTGTCGGACTGCTTACTCCCATCTAGAAGGGGATATGATAGCCTGCACAGCACATGCACATGAACTGCCAAAATATGGCGTGAAGATTGGCCTGACAAATGATGCTGCAACGTATTGTACTGGCCTGCTGCTGGCCCACAGTCTTCTCAGCCAGTTTGGCATGGGTAAGATCTGTGAACGCCAAGTGGAGGTGAATGCAGATGAATACAATGTGGAAGGCACTGATGGTCAGCCAGGTGCCTTTACCTGCTATTTGGATGCAGGCCTTGCTAGAACTACCACTGGCAATAAAGTTTTGGGGGCCCTGAAGGGAGGTGTGGATGGAGGCTTGTCTATCGCTCACAGTACCAAATGATTCCCTGGTTATGATTCTGAAAGCAAGGAATGTAATGCAGAAGTACACCAGAAGCATATCATGGGCCAGAATGTTGGAGATTACTCTTGCTACTTAATGGAGGAAGATGAAGATGCTCACAAGGAATAGTTCTCTCAATACATAAAGAACAGCATAACCCCAGACATCATGGAGGAGCTGTATAAGAAAGTTCATGCTGCTATGTATAAGAAAGTTCATACGAAAGAATCCAGCCTAGGAGAAGAAGCCCAAGAAAGAAGTTACAAAGAAGAGGTGGTACTACTCCAAAATGTCCCTTGCTCAGAAGAAAGATCAGGTAGCTCAAAAGAAGTCAAGCTTTTTCAGAGTTCAAGAGTGGACTGCTGAGAGCTAACCCAATTTTCTATGAGAATTTTTCGGATAAAGACAATAAACTTATTGACAGCAACAACAACAATAACAACAACAAATCAATAACACCCGGCAGGCTACTCCTCAGGTCCCATTGGCGGAAATTAGATCGTATAACATTTCACCAACATTCATGGAACTTCACGTATAGGGTCAAGAAAAGGCAGTCTTACTAGCTCCTAGTAACAAGTTGCCCCAAAACATTAGTAGTTTAAAGCAACAAGCATTTATTTTGTCACCATTTCTGAGGTTTAGGAATCTGGGCACAGCTTAGCTGGATGATTCTGACTCAAGCTCTCTTGTGAGGCTGCTGTCAAGCTGATGGACAGGGCTGCAGTCATCTCAACTTGGGGAGACTCCACTTCCAAGAGGGCTCACTCATATGGCTGCTAATTGGAGTCCTTCATTCCTCACTGGCTATTGGCTGGAAGACTCAGTTCCGTGCCAAGTGGGCCTCTCGAGACACTTGAAAGTCTGAGTGTTCTCAATATACGGCAGCTGGCTTCTCCCAGAGTAAGTGATCCATGAGACAGAAGAGAGAAAGACCAAGTGGAAACTGCACTGTCTTTTATAAGCGAATCTTGGACGTGACATACCATCACTTCAGTCAGATTCTATTGGTCACATTGTCCAACTGGTACAATGGGGGAGGTGGCTATGCAAGGTGAACTCCATGAGGTGGGCATCTTTGGGGACCATCTTGGAAGGTGGCTACCACAGAGCTCTTGAAGGAGACAGAGAAGACAGCAAGAGACCTCAGGTGAGCCTAAAGAGCCTGCTATCACAGGCCACGGAGAGGAGAGTTCCAGAAGAGAAGCATAGAGAAGCATTCAATACTTTTTAAAATTAACAGTGAGAACCAGCAGCTAAGCATTGAGAAATACTCATTGGATTTGTCAATCAGGATCATTACATTCAGAGCAGTTACGAGCAACTCCTGTTGACCAGTTTGCTGTGGACTGAGGTTTGAGTAAATGCTGGGCAAGTGGAGAACTGCAGGTGTAGACTATAGGCAACCCTTGAACAACATGGGTTTGAACTGCATGAGTCCACTTATAAGCAGATTTTCTTCCACCTCTGCCACCATTTAGAAAGCAAGACCCATACTTTTTCTTCCTCCTCCTGCCACTCCTCCCCAGCCTACTCATAGTGAAGATGGTAAGGATGAAGACCTTTATGATGATCCTCTTCCACTTAATGAATAGTAAATATGTTTTCTCATCTTTATGATTTTCTTAACATTTTCTTCTCTCTAGCTTACTTTGTTATAAAGATACAGTATATAATAAATATGACATACAAAATATGTGTTCATAAACCATTTATGTTTTAGGTAGAGCTTCTGGGCAACAGTAGCCTATTAGTGGTTAAATTTAGGGGGAGTCAAAAGTTATATGCATATTTTTGACTGCACAGCAGGTAAGCACTCCTAGGCACCACATAGTTCAAGGGTCAACACTACTTTTTAAAGAGGTCTGGATGAGAAGGGGAGAAGGGATATTTGGATAAAAGCTAGAGGAAGACAGGGGAAGATTTCATTTTTTGGATGTGAGAGCTCGAGTATATTTTTAGGCAGAGGGGAAGCAGCCAGTGGACTGGGAGAGTCCAGTCCTGGAAGATCCAGGAGAGGGAAGGATGACTGATTAGGTAGCCTCTTGGAGGAGGCAGGAGAATTGGAGGTCAGGTGGGCAGACACAGGTGGGCTGGTTGGCTTTGAACAGAGAGACACCTCATCCTCTGAGGCTGCAGGGAAGGAGGCAGGATGAGTCTGGCTGGAGCAAGACCTGATGGTGAGGATGCCTGGGAATTGAGAATTCATACCTGATGACCTCAATTTTCTTGGAAAGAGGAGGAGGTAAGGTTGTAGTGAGTTGAGAGTGAACAATGATGTCAATTACCATGGTGATTGCTTACATATGAAGGAAGGTTCAGAAACAGTCTGTTCTCATAAGCAGGGCAAGCCCTTCCCTTGTGATCTCATGTATACTTTCTATCTCTCAGCAAACTCATTTATCACAGCCAGTGATGTCTTTAGACAGCACCTGTCTGAGTTATCACAGGTATGGGTTAGCGGAATGGAAATGAATGAGGTGGAGGTATCAGAACTCAGTGGGTGTGAAGAATTATGACATCTTAGCAAGGCAGAGACCTCTGAGTTCTCATGAGATGTTCCATCCAAGGGCCTGTCTCACCATCAATAGGTCATCCATCCTCTGCGTCATCATCCCCTGACAGTGAACTTGCTACCTTTAAGGAAGTCTTTCCATTTCCAAACATTTTCAAATCCTTAAGCTTTTCCTTCAGTAGTGAAGTCTCACTCTCTGATTTCCTAAGGTCCTACAGGGAATCCTAGAGCAAGTCCTACCTGGAAGCCCTTCAGAGATCTTAGTCTCTTCTCTATAACAAATGTTCCATTTTTCCCACCCTCCCTTATCTCACAGGATTTCCTGACCCCTCACCAGAACTGCCTTCTCCCCCAGATTTCCTCCAGGGCAATATTGGTCCCCAAGATTCAGCCATGACCTGGCTTACCTGCCTTCCTCCAAGCTCCCCAAAGTGCTTGCCTGGCAATTCGCAGCCACCCAATGTTCATGTGTAATTGATGGAAACTTATTTGAAATTCTTACTCTCCCAGGATGGTTTGATCAGACTGGTGGTCTTGAAGGTCTTCTCATCATCATTCTCTGTCCAGACGTCAGGTTCCCTTGGCATCTTTGCTGTCAACAGCCTACCCAAGTGAGGGGTTCATTTCAGACCATGTGCTCAAATACATTTCTGTACCCAGACCCCTTCCTAAGCGTAAGTCAAATAGGTGATCAAAGACTGTATTTGGGCATGCAGAAAGAGGCCCCAGATTCTCATTTTGGATCTGTCTGTGACTGGTAGCAGGACTTCATAGGTCCTGTCTGAGTTTCAGGGGAAACTTGACAGAAGTTAAGTGTTTGAAAATATTAACCGATGTTTTTCCCCTCTGACATTTCTCCTTTACACAGTTTGCCCCTTTCCTTCTCATCATCACCCAAATTCTGTCCTGTGCTCATTGTCTCAGAGAAGAGGTGTGACCCCAGAAAGCAGAGCAAGGAGTCTCTTGACTTTGAGTTGGAAAGTCTTGGGCCAGTGAGGCAGAAGAAAATCCCCATACCAGCAAAATTTGGAAGAAAACATGAGCAAGGCAATGCTTCCATCTCTCAGATTTGTAAAGGAGCCCCCATCTTGGGGGTGGAGTGGGAAGTTGAGAGAGGTCAGGAGCCACAAGAGTATAGATAATGGTGGTTTCCAGAAGAGGGTCCCAGAGAGAACTGGAGGACCTGAGAGGAGACGAGACCTGGGTCCCATTATCCAGAGAGCACAGGGAGGTGGTAAGACCCCAGGCAAGAGAAATAGCTTCATGGACTGTTCCAGCAGCAAAGTCCTAGTCAGTCTGTAGAGCTTTCCCAAACACTAGCATGGACCTGAAGAACAGAATGACCCCATTGCTCATAAGAGCAGTGTGGGACTAGACAAGAAGAGCAGATCAGCAAGGGCCCTGCAAAGGGACAACCTGCAGGGACCAATGAACAAGGACAGGCACAGTGATGGGCATCACAAATGACATTGAAGACCAGGTGCCTGGATGCCACTTGAGCCTCCAGAAAGTTAGATGCCACCATGGAAAAGGAGAGAGACTCCATATTGACAGTGATTATGTTTCTACCATGGTGGCAGAATAAGGCCTTGAAATCTAAATTGAGTGGCAAGAATAGAGACGGTCCTGCTTCTTCACTCCTGAGTTGGTGAACTGGAATTCATAACTGCACTATGTTGTTCCCATCATTCCACCCCCCTCACCCTTGCACAATGAGCACCTTGGCTGGCGGGAAGCAGGTGGAGACCTCACAGAGTTAGAGGGTGTGTGGGTCACAGCCAGGGAATGAAAAGAGAAACAGAAGCCAGGAGTCAGCCTTGGCAGAGTGGGTTGGAGGACAGAGGCTGGTGAGAGCGCCTGGCCTTCCACATGGTGGAAGTTCTGTTCACACCCTCTCCAGAAACTGAGGGTAAGAGGCTTAGGATGGGGCCATCTGAGCAGGGAGGAGAGAAAGCTCAGAGGTCGGGGTTGCTGGGATGGAAAGACAGGGGACACGTGGGAGTCAAGTCTCTTTATCCTCTGGATAAAGGAATTGACTTTATCCAGGACTTGAAATAAAGAGTTAATTGAAAATTGATTTGGAGACACAAAGTAGATCTTTCTGTATTTCAGTGATTACTGAGTTGAGAGGCTCTGGGAATGTCTGAAGTACCCCGTTTTTCAGTCCCTCAAGCTCCCTTCTCCCTGGCCACGTTGAGATGCCTCACCTCTCAGACTCGTACATGGAGAGTGAACTCTCTGCCCTATCACGCTATGCTGCATATAATCCCCTATCCTTTGCTTCCCACTCCACCCTATTCCAGATCCCTCCTGGCTCCCCAGTACCTTTCACCATCAAATGAATTGTTTTTGCAGAATTGCCCCTGAGCAGCCTTATCCATACCTGGACCTGCTGTAGATGATGAGATTGTGGACTTTGAGTTGATGCTATAATGGGATGAGGCTTTTGAGGAGCTTAGGAAGGGGTGAGTGTTTTTTGCACATAGGAGGGTCTTGCATCATTGCAGCTAGAGGGAGCACTATGATAGTTAGCCTCCATTGATCTTCATATTCTGATATTCATGCCTTTGGTGGTCCTCTCCCACATTAAATCAGGACTGACCTCTGTGACCAATGGAATGCAGCAGAAGTGAGAGTGTGTGGCATCCAAAGGCAGACGATAAAAGACATTGCAGCCTCCATCTTGGTCTCCTGGATACCTTGCATTGGAGGTAGACAGCAGCCATGTCTTGAGGATACTCAAGAAGCCTTGGAGCCCACATGGAGAGGAACTGAGTCCTGCTGTGAAACGCCATTGAGCCACCTTAGAAGTGGATCCTCAAGCCTTTAGATAAGTATAGCCTGGACTGACATCTGACTGCAGCCTCACATGAGACCCAAGCTAGAACTTCAGCCAAGTCACAAATAATTTCTGATGCATAGAAACTGTGAAAGATCACGAATGATTATTTTTTGTTTTAAATCACCAAGTTTTGGGGGATTTGTTACGCAGTATTTAATCACTAATTCATCACCATCCGGTATCAGAGCTTCCAATGTTTTTATCCCTCCTAAATAAAGAACAGAGAAGTTGTGTGGTGGTCCCAGGTCACACAGCAGAGCTACCAGCTTCAATACAATATTCAACTTCTATGTTCTTATATAGAGTTCCTATATCCGCTTCACCTCTTTACCTACCTCTCTCCTTTTTAGACCATACCTTCGCTTAGCCCGTGCTCCTATGTCCCCACCATCATCACCTCTTTTGGAAACAGGTTTATTTCTCCCCTCTTCTCAAATCCTTTGTGCTCAAAACCTAACCACCTACAATGTGGAGATGGTAACGATTACAGCTTGTGTCTAATGTCATCCAACATGGCCAATTTGTGACAGGTAGACTTAGTAGCTGCAATATTTGCTAGCAGTTTTTCACGTACCAGGCTGGTTCAGAAACCACTGTGATGCTTCAAGATACATAATTCTTTTTTTTTTTTTTTTTTTTTTTTGAGACGGAGTCTCGCTCTGTGCCCCAGGCTGGAGTGCAGTAGCGCGATCTCGGCTCACTGCAAGCTCCGCCTCCCGGGTTTTACGCCATTCTCCTGCCTCAGCCTCCCGGGTAGCTGGGACTACAGGCGCCCGCCACCACGCCCGGCTAATTTTCTTGTATTTTTAGTAGAGACGGGGTTTCACTGTGTTAGCCAGGATGGTCTCGATCTCCTGACCTCGTGATCCGCCCGCCTCGGCCTCCCAAAGTGCTGGGATTACAGGCTTGAGCCACCGCGCCCGGCCATAATTAAAAACAATTATTAATTAACAGACTTTATTTTATATTTTTTGTTATTTTATATTTATTTTATATTTATTTTATATTTTATATTTATTGTTATATTTTATATTTTTTATATATTTTATATATTTTATATTTATAACAGACTTAATTATTAATTAACAGACTTTATTTTTTTATTTTTATTTTTTAATTTGTATTGTTATACTTTAAGTTCTAGGGTACATGTGCACAACATGCAGGCTTGTTACACATGTATACATGTGCCATGTTGGTGTGCTGCTCCCATTAACTCATCATTTACATTAGGTATATCTCCTAATGCTATTCCTCTACCCTCCCCCCACCCCACGACAGGCCTCGATGTGTGATGTTCCCCACCCTGTGTCCAGGTGTTCTCATTGCTCAATTCCCACCTGTGAGTGACAATATGCGGTGTTTGGTTTCCTGTCCTTGCGATAGTTTGCTCAGAATGATGGTTTCCAGCTTCATCCATGTCCCTGCAAAGGACATGAACTCATCCTTTTTTATGGTTGCATAGTATTCCATGGTATATATGTGCCACATTTTCTTAATCTAGTCTATCATTGATAGACATTTGGGTTGGTTCCAAGTCTTTCCTATTGTGAATAGTGCCTCAATAAACATATGTGTGCATGTGTCTTTATGGTAGAGGGAATCCTCCCTAACTCATTTTATAAGGCCAGCATCATGCTGATACCAAAGCCTGGCAGAGACACAACAACCAAAAAAAGAATTTTAAACCAATATCCCTGATGAACATCGATGCAAAAATCTTCAATAAAATACTGGCAAACCGAATCCAGCAGCACACCAAAAAGCTTATCCACCATGATCAAGTTGACTTCACCCCTGGGATGCAAGGCTGTTTCAACATACGCAAATCAATAAATGTAATCCATCATATAAACAGAATCAAAGACAAAAACCACATGATTATCTCAATAGATGCAGAAAAGGCCTTTGACAAAATTCAACAGCCCTTCATGCTAAAAACTCTCAATAAACTAGGTATTGATGGGATGTATCTCAAAATAATAAGAGCTATTTATGACAAACCCACAGCCAATATCACACTGAATGGGCAAAACTGGAAGCATTCCCTTTGAAAATTGGCACAAGACAGGGATGCCCTCTCTCACGACTCCTATTCAACATAGTGTTGGAAGTTCTGGCCAGGGCAATCAGGCAGGAGAAAGAAATAAAGAGTATTCAATTAGGAAAAGAGGAAGTCAAATTGTCCTTGTTTGCAGATGACATGATTATATATTTAGAAAACCCCGTCGTCTCAGCCAAAAATCTCCTTAAGCTGATAGGCAACTTCAGCAAAGTCTCAGGATACAAAATCAATGTGCAAAAATCACAACCATTCCTATACACCAATAACAGACAAACAGAGAGCCAAATCATGAGTGAACTCCCATTCACAACTGCTTCAAAGACAATAAAATACCTAGGAATCCAACTTAAATGGATGTGAAGGACCTCTTCAAGGAGAACTACAAATCACTGCTCAATGAAATAAAAGAGGACATCATAAACAAATGGAAGAACATTCCATGCTCATGGATAGGAAGAATCAACATTATGAAAATGGCCATACTGCCCAAGGCAATTTATAGATTCAATGCCATTCCCATCAAGCTACCAATGAATTTCTTCACCGAATTGGCAAAAAACTACTTTAAAGTTCACATGGAACCAGAAAAGAGCCCGCATTGCCAAGACAATCCTGAGCCAAAAGAACAAAGCTGGAGGCATCACGTTACCTGACTTCAAACTATACTACAAGGCTACAGTAACCAAAACAGCATGGTACTGGTATCAGAACAGAGATATAGACCAACGGAACAGAACAGAGCCCTCAGAAATAATACCACACATCTACAACCATCTGATCTTTGACAAACCTGACAAAAACAAGAAATGGGGAAAGGATTCCCTATTTAATAAATGGTACTGGGAAAACTGGCTAGCCATATGTAGAAAGCTGAAACTGGATCCCTTCCTTACACCTTACACAAAAATTAATTTGAGATGGATTAAAGACTTAAATGTTAGACCTAAAATCATAAAAACCCCAGAAGAAAACCTAGGCAATACCATTCAGGACATAGGCATGGGCAAGGACTTCATGACTAACACACCAAAAGCAAAGGCAACAAAAGCCAAAATAGACTAATGGGATCTAATTAAACTAAAGAGCTTCTGCACAGCAAAAGAAACTACCATCAGAGTGAATAAGCAACCTACAGAATAGGAGAAAACTTTTGCAATCTATCCATCTAACAAAGGGCTAATATCCAGAATCTACAAAGAACTGAAACAAATTTGCAAGAAAAAATTAAACAACCCCATCAAAAAGTGGGTGAAGGATATAAACAGACACTTCTCAAAAGAAGACATTTATGCAGCCAACAGACACATGAAAAAATGCTCATCATCACTGGCCATCAGAGAAATGCAAATCAAAACCACAATGAGATGCTATCTCACACCAGTTAGAATGGTGACCATTAAAAAGTCAAAAAACAACAGGTGCTGGAGAGGATATGGAGAAATAGGAACATTTTACACTGTTGGTGGGACTGTAAACTAGTTCAACCATTGTGGAAAACAGTGTGGCGATTCCTCAAGGATCTAGAACTAGAAATACCATTTGACCCAGCAATCCCATTACTGGGTATATACCCAGAGGATTATAAATCATGCTACTATAAAGACATGTAATTCTTGGCTTCGCTTTGAGCTTGTCAGATTGGCTCAAAGAAAGAAGAGTCCTAACTGAAAACACAAGAACTTAATTAGGAAGAAGGGCCATAATGTGACCCATGAAGGCTCAGTTTCGACCCTTCACACCCTGAGTATGATGTTTTCACAATCCCCTTTGAGTTTTAGAGGCAGAAACCCAGTGGTGGAAACATGGCCAGAGGAAGATGGAAGAAGGGATAAACATGTGGCCTTGGATCATTCTGTGTCTCAGCTCCCATTGCCCCTCAGCCCAGAAATCTCGCATCCTCTCCCCAGAGTGAAGCTCTCACCCTTGAAGGGTAAGCCCCAAGCCACCCCTCACCGTGAATCCTGCCAACCCTACCTCCCCACATACCCCTTTCCCCAAAATTCTGAAAACCACAGGGCTCCAACCCCAATTCTCACTTGCCCTTACTTCTCTCCACCTTGTGTAATAGTTCATTTCTTTTACATCCTACCTCCCCCAACTCTGAGCTCCTTGAGAAACAAGAGCTGCATCTAATTCACACCATTGCTCACGGAGGGCCTGATCAAACCTGGGCCTGGCTGAAGATGTTCAGAAGTATCTGCTGAATTGGGCTCAAAGCTACACAGTGGAACAGTTGGCATGTGGTCCCTCGAGTTATAGGATTAATTTGAATTCTGTAGGAAGAACTTCTCTGTTGGGTTAAACTTGGCTGGCTGGGGCAGCCAGCAAATTGGGGCAGGCAGGCAGGCAGAGCAAATAGTATGTGGAATGAAAAATACGTAGCAAAGCCCTTTGGTTTATTTAGCCATTTGAGGAAGGACCTGAGTGGGAATGTGCAGCAGAGCCGTGCCTTCTCCTGGGAAACATTCCCAACAGCCAGGCCCAGTTTCCCCAGGGAGTAACCCATGCATAGCTCCCTGCTGATGCTCTCATAAGCGGGGAACTTGCCTGCCATTCTCTTCTGCCTCCCTTTGGAGCACCTCCTTCTCCAGCATTTCACAGTAATGACCATGTTCCTACCTAGGTGGAAGAGATCACCTGACCGTATGACTTTGACCCATTTTGGACAACTGGTTTTTTCTTCTTAACAGGCCCCAGGTTTCAGCACCCCCAAACAGAAGCATTTGGCAGGGAAACAGCTTTCTCGCTGAAAGCCTGAGCTTGGCACAAAACACATCAGGAGTTTTTAGGTCAGGCAAGGTGGGGGTGGAGGTAAGTCAACTGCCCGCCCTATTGTTAGGACTCTCTGGGTTGCCAGTGACTGAAAACCCAACTCATCAGGCTTGAGCCAAAAGAGAATTCAATGAACCATACTCCCAAAAAGCCCAACATAGCTCTAGCTTCAGGTGCAGCTTGTTCCAGGATTTCAAATTGTCACTAGGGAGCAGTCTTGGTCCATTTCTCCGCCCTACTCTCTTCCAGTTGTCTTCATTTTCAGGCTTCAAGTTGGGGTAAGATGGCTGTCAGCAGCTCCAGGCAATACCTCCCAAGGTCAAATTCAGCAAGCCGGGCTGAAGTCCTAGGTGGTACAGGCATATAGTTCCAGATACTTGAGAGAGTTATGTGGGAGAATCACTTGAACCTAGGAGTTTGTCAAACCTGGGCAACACAGTGAGACCCCATCTCTAAAAACAAAATAAAACAAAAAATCCAATTCAGCAACTAGTTTGGGGCAGGCTTTCTATTACTTGCAACCCAAAGCATTCTAACTGATTCACTCAGTATACTAGTGAGCTGCTTCCAAGTCTAGGCAGCCCGTGAAAATAGCTGTATAAAGAGATGCCTGCCCCAGGTGTGACAGATAGAAGGTGGAGGGCTACCCCCCACAGAGTTCCTGGGAGGCTCCAGAGATGTGGAGAGGCAGGCTTTCCTTTTGAGATCCAGTGCTCCTGAGCATTTGAGAAGATGCTCAACATACAGCACTCTTTTAAGGTCCTGTGGCAAGAGGGTTAGACTTCCTCAGGTGGGCAGCTGTGCCCTGCCCCAGGTGCCCTGTGGATGAAGTGTCTGGGCTTTGATGGGGAAAGTGGGAAAGGGAAGAGCTTAGATGCAGCTGGTGAAATGCCGCGTTTCTAAGTTTCCTGGTTTCTGTGGCCACTTATGTGATGGCAAGTAGTCAGGTGTGTGCACGTGGGTCTGAGAGCCCAGGCAGGGACAGGTGCCTTTTTGTCAAGAGTCAGCTTCTGCTCCTGCTGCCTTCTGCAGGGCCAGCTTGAATCTCAGTATAGTGGGTGCTGGAATGTACCACCCAGAGTCCCTCTGGGGTAGGGTGACAGCTGCTGATGGCTCATACATAGTTTAAGGGATCAGCTGCACACAAAACCACGCTCCCCTCTGGGGTAGCCTGCACCTTAGGACTCGTGCTGGGGTGTAGACACAGACAGCCAGTGTTTACACAGAGAGCCAGAGTTGGGCTCAATCCAGGCCAACTCTGAAGGGCATCCCAGCTACAAGCTCCCCTCAGGGTTGGCTGAGACCTCTCTTGCTACCGCACTACAATTAACCTTCATCCTCTGTCCAGGCCTTCCTATGTTCCCCAGTATATCCCCTGCATGCAAATCTCTGTCCCAGAGTCCACCTCCTCAGGAGCCCAAGCCATGGCACCAGGTGAGGCAGGTGGTGTGTGTGAAGCCTGATATGAGAGACTGGATCCCAATCACTTCTTTTCCTGCACTGATGGGAATAGTGCTAAAGGAGGAGTTGAGAAGCATAGACCCTTTTGTTTATGTTTTTTGGGATTTGTTTTGTTTTGTTTTTTTGTTTTTGAGACGGAGTCTCACTCTGTTGCCCAGGCTGGAATGCAATGGCATGACCTCGGCTCACTGCAACCTCCGCCTCCCTGGTTCAAGCAATTCTCCTGCCTCAGCTTCCTGAGTAGCTGGAACTACAGGTGCCTGCCACCACACCCAGCTAATTTTTGTATTTTTAATAGAGACGGGGTTTCACCATGCTGGCCAGGCTGGTCTCGAACTCCCGACCTCAGACGATCCGCCTGCCTTGTCCTCCCAAAGTGCTGGGATTACAGGTGCGAGCCCCCGCGCTGGGCTTGTTTATGTTTTTATTAAAATTAAAAGAATTTTCTATTATTAGAGAAACAATGTATGCTCACTGAAAAAAAAAAAAAAAAAAAAAAAACTGGAAAATTCCAAAAAGCCAAGTAAATTAATCATGTAATTAAAAGACCCACATCCTTCCATGAAACACAATGATGACTTTGTGCATTTGAATTTGAAACTATGTATGGAGTCCTTCCTACATTCTAGGCCATTCAGGCTCCCAACAACCCCACGAGGTAGACCTCATTATTCCCATTTTGCAAATGAGACAAGAGACACTCAGAACCGTGGAGTTACAAGAGGGCAAACAGCAAGTGGACAGAGCTTCCGACTGCAAGTTCAGAGCTTTCCCCATCGCACCCCAGACCACCAAGTTGATGTCGGTGTTTCTGAGCGTGTTCTTCAATGGGGAAGAGGGTGGCAGATATGGAAGAAAGTTCTTAGGCCAAAAAATGGGACCCTCCCTCTCGTCCCGGTTCTGCCATTTACTTGCTGGTTGATCTTAGACAGGTATTTTCTCCTGAATGGGGCGTCTGTGTAGGGAAGGCTGTGGAGTCTATGCGCAATGTGTTGGGCACTACGGAAATGGATACGGTTAGCAAGTGCAGTGGCTCTGGTTGCCTGAAGAGGGCACCACTGAAAAGAAAAAGCCCTAAAATCGGGGAGTTGGGACACCCCTCCTCCAACAGAAGACGATATTCCCATAGTGGATTCCCTGGGCCTCCCAGGGGCACTGGGGAAGGGGGCTCCAGGGGCTGCAGGAGCCTCCAACAAAGCCAGAACCGTGACAGGGTGGAGCCCCAGACCTGGAACCTGGTGCGTCTGTGTAAAAGGCTTAATTTATCTTTTGTAATTCTCTTTGGCCAAGGGAGACGACAGGGGAATGTTTTACTTACTTTCTTTTTTTTTAAAGAAAACTTTCCATTGTGGAAATGGCATGTGTTTATTTTTAAAAATCCAGCCACAGGGATATATAACTTCTGGGGGAGGGAGACAGCTCAAGGGCCAAGACTGACCCTCCTGCTGTGAAAGTTGGGTCTGGGTTTCTTTTGCCATTTGATGCTTCCCTCCTAGGCCTCTTTCCTTTAAGCAGAACAGAAATCTTGCTCGTGGATGGGAAGGCGAATGATCAAGAGGAGAGGTGAATTCCAGATAATTAAAATATTACTACAATAATGGTGACTGACATTTATCAGGCACTTACCCTGCACCAGGCACTGGGCTAGGAGCTTTGCAAATTGAATATTGTGCGAAGTATTCATAATAGCCCAAGGAAATAGCTTTCATTGTCTCTATTTTACAGGTGAGAAAATCCAGTCTCAGAGAAGTAGTTACCAGTCCAGGCTGGTAAAGCAAGAATTACGCACAGGCTTGACTGACTGCAAAGTCATAACTATAATCTTCTATTGTGGCAGAATCTTGGAACTCTGTGGTCACTACTGTCAGCACGAGCCCACTGTGTGGGAGGACAGACCGAACCCCAAGGAAGAGGCGGGGGCCTTTCTTCTCTCCACACGGGGGATGCTAGGACCAGTCTGCCCCCTAGCTTCTTTGGTGGGATGCACAGAAGTTTACTTCCTCCCTCTTGGCCGCAGGCCTTCCTATGGAAAATGCTCTCTTGGGTAGCAGGGGATAAAAGGAGGCCCCTGAGCAAGGGGTTGGATCAAAAGCCTTGCTGTGAGGGTGGGGGAGGTAGTTTTCCCTAACTGTGGTGACTTGGAGGTGGGATCCAGGGCCCAGGCCACTTTGCTTCCCACCCTCCCTTCCTAACAGTGTAACCTTGGGTGAGTTACGTAACCTCTCTGTATCTGGGTTTTCTCATCTGTTAAATGGAGAAATAGAAATACCTACTCTTGTGGAGATTTCATCTTGCGAGATGATGTGTATAATAAAGCACTTAGAACAGTCCGTAGTAATGCTTAACAAAAATTAGTTATTATTATTCTCCAAAAGTGACTCATTTTCACCAAGTAGACCATGGTGAACAAATGTTCACAGATATACACAGCTGAAGTATAAATAGTCAGACATAAGACACAGTGCTTTTTTGTGATCGTTCTTCTACTGACCAAAAATGCAGCCCCTACCCCCAAGTTCATCTTGCTTGTTGTTTGAACCTGGCTACTCCTCTTGACTAGAGGCACTTGGAATTCTCAAAAGGACCTGATGGGGTTAGGGACCCCAAGTCTCTCTGTTCCAGAAGGTTTCAGTATAATTCTGAAGCTCTATGGGATACCACCTGTGGTCCTTCTACCCCTCCAGGTCCAGGTTTAGCTAGAAGTTACCCAGCTTAAAAAAGAACAGCACCTGCCATTTTGGAAGACTTTGTTCTCTCTGTCTGCACCCCCAACACCCTGCCCTTTCTAGATGGTCCTTTCTTGGGTCGTTTGGGCCTGTGTTTCTAGGCTGGCAAAGCCTTGGCATCTTCACGATCCTCACTACCAATCACACCACCAATGTGACATCATCACCAATGTCATCCATCAATGCCACCATCTAATCTAAACCATAATTACCATCACTTCTTTTAGCAGCAACACCATCCCATCCCACAACCACCTCCATCACTGATACTGTCTTCACCATTTTCATCTTCCTTTCAGCCATTGTCACTGTCAGGATCTCTCTCACATGATCATCTTTGCACTTTCAAGATCACCTATGTTCAGGGCCAGACAGAACCCTTTGGTAGTAAGTGACAGAAATTCAAGTTGACTGACTTAAGAAAAGAGATGGAAAGGATTGTGGTTCACATATCTAAACTAGAAAGGGTGAGACTGCCCGAGGGATGACTCTGCCCAAGGGACTCAAACACCAACAGAAAGCTTTCATTTTCTCCATCTCTCATCTACACTTCTCTCCAGAGTCCATTTTATTCTCTTCTGCAGACAAACTCCTGTCTGTGTGAGCTTCATGGATTTATACACAGCTGCATAGTGACTCAAAAGCAAATGAATTTCTATCTCCCAAGCTCTGACTGAAAAATCCTAATGGAAGTCCCTGACTGGTTTCACTTAGTCATCCTTTGGGCCAATGATAGTGGCTAGAAATGTGTGGTTCTGTGATTGACCCTGCTTGGTTGTGTGCCTAGTAAAAACATGGCAACTGGGGGAAACTTGGTGAACAGGTGAATACTCTACTTTATGTTAACATACATCCCATTCACCACCATCACCAGCACCACCAGCACCACCGCCATCACCACCATCACCACCCTCACTGCCACCACCATCACCACCATCACCGTTATCAACACTACCACCATCACCACCACCACCACCACCACCAGCACCATTATCTCCACTATTGCCATCACTGCTACCACCACCATCACTACTACCACCATTACCATCATCATCACTATCACCACCACCACTACTGTCACCACCATCTCCACCACCATCACCACCACTATCACCATTACCACCACCATTATCTCCACTACTGCCATCACCACCACCATTACCACTACTATCATTACTATCATCATCACCACCACCACCACCATCATCACTAGCATCACTGCCACCACCACCTGCCATCACTGCCACTGCCATCCCCATCACCACCACCCGCCATCGCCACCACCCGCCATCACCACCACCACTGCATCACCACCACTACCACCACCATTATCACCACTACTGCCATCACCACCACCACCACTATCACCACCACCATCACCACCACTATCACCACCACCACCGCCACCATCGCCACCATCATGACTCTTTTTCTGGGAACTATAATGTGCCCAGCCTTGAGCTTCACATGTGAACTACATCAAATTTGAGTTTGATGAAATCTCCAGCCCTGCAGGAATTTGCTGTCTCTGGAAACAATAAAGTTGACTGGTTCAAGGAGCTAGACTTCTAGTTCTTGGCCACAGGATGGGAGCAAAGAGGGAAGCTGTAGGGACAGCCTCTGACACCTCTTCAGCACTGGCCCTAAGCCCTGAACAGACCCAGAGTCCTTGGAAGCTAACAAGGCTGTGCTGTGATGGCCAGGCCACTTGGCAAATAGCTGCCTGTGCCCAGCCAGGAGCTGGAGTCATTCCTTCATACTCACAAAGTTCCCACCCCAGCCCACTGCCCTGTGCTCTACCAGAGCCCTCAGCACATCTGCCCTGTTCTCTCGGGGGCTGGGACTTGCTTTTGGCTCTATGCCCCCTACTCCTGCTCCACCTCTGAGCAAACATCTGTTTCCAGACGTTGTCCTAGAGCCTAATAAAGTCTCGGAAAGGCCCAAGTTAATATATCCACAGACCTGACTGTCAGCGGCTAGCTAATGTCAGGAACGGAGCACTCGAGGAAAGCAAGACCCTTCATTTCCTGATGGGGGTGGGGTGTACAGGAAAGATAAACAGGGCTTCCCTCCCCATTTCAGAAATGACCTTAACAAAGCAACAGTTTTTAAGAAAAAGAGAAAAGAAAAAAAACAGCCTTTGTAATGAGGTTTACAGGAACAAATGTTTCAGGTGGTTCTGCCTTCACAGCTACTGCTGGGGAAAGAGCACGACCAAGCAGCTCTTTCAACTCAAGAGCTCAGTTATGAGTGCAAAGCCTCCTGTGGATTCATTGGCCATTGGCCACAGTCCAGACAGTGGGCTGAGCCCGAACCTGGGGGCTATGAGTTGCCTGGCAGGGAAAAGACCTGCCCTGAGTGGCAGGTCTGGCTCTGCCACTAGTATGCTGGGTGACCTTGGACCACATTCTGCCTCTCTGTATTCAGTTTCTGCAGATGCCACATACTAGTGGAGCCTTGGAGGATTGACGAGGGTCCTTCTGGGCAAGGGGTGGGGGTGCCCCACACTTCAAACCAGAAGAGTAGCCCCTAAGATGAGATCTGACTACTGAGTTCTGTGGTCAAGACCAGGAGTTCCACAGTGGTGGGGGTGGGCAGAGGGTCGGGGGACAGGAAAGCGAGCAGAGACACAATGCTATAACTTGCATACCTCACCACCACCACTACCACTACCGTCACCATCATCTCCACCACCATCACCACCACAACCACCATCACCACCACCATTACCACTACTGTCATTACTATCATCACTATCACCACCACCACCACCATCATCACTACCATCACCGCCACCACCACCCGCCATCACTGTCACTGCCATCACCACCACCCAAATAATCTTCTAGACAGATAGGAGGTAAGCGGGGATCTGGATCAGTAAACTAATTGGGTTCTTCATTATCCATCGGTCGTCAACCAGAAACATCTGTCTCTTAAACCACAGTTGTCCACTGTTCCGACAGCTCTTCCTGCCTGTCAAGGAGAGCTCAAGTCCTGGGTTCCTTCTCTGAGCACGTAATTGGGGCGCCCTTCCACTAACTCTGAGGCCAGATTTTGAGCCCTTGTTTCCATGGACTGACAGCCCTGAGGGTCTGTGTTTTACTCTCACTCCTTAACTGATTATTCTTTCTCCAAAAAGCTGCAAATGGGGCCCTAATGGCTGCACTTGCTTGTGGTTTCTGATGCCTGGCTGCAGCACCACCATCACCATCATCTCTTCTGTGTTCTGCACTTGGTTAGGGTCTTGCACACATGATCTCATTTGAGTCTTCCAGCATTCCCCTAAGTAAGAATTCATCTTCCCCTGCCTAGGCAGGAGGCTGACTTCCAGAGAGGTTAAGACATTTACCAAAAGGCACACAATTTGTAGACAACGAAGCAAAGCTTCTGGTGCTTTGTTTCAACTCAACCTGAGTCAGCAAAATGGTTACATCTCAAGTACTAATCTCAATAGATTGATAATAGCTTTCTGCTTTGAGGAGCATAAGGGATTGTGTGTGTGTGTGTGTGTGTGTGTGTGTGTGTGGTGGGAGTGGTGTTCTGTAGTTGATTAGTGATGTCTGCCAGTGGTGTGGGAATGGAAGTATTGGCATGTGTGTGAAACACGACTAGACCATACCACTTAAGAAGAATGGAAGGGCAGGTGTTTGGGGCTATTGGGGTTCAGGAGGTCACATGATACATCCCAGGCAAAGATGGACCACATAACCTTGGAACTTCTGCTCTATTCTCCCAGTCTTTTCTCTGTCTGGATGCTGCCATGCTCCAAGGACCAGCTCAGAATTCACCTCTTCCAGGAAGCCTTCCTGAACCTTCACTCCAAATCTAAGTCTCCATCCGCTTCCCTTCTCTGAGTCCCAAGGCACGAATCATCTGCCTGCTTGCTTGGCCTTCAGCTTGCGCTGCCTGGCACTGCAGTTCTTTCTTCTGCACACATAAGTCCCCACAGATGCCCCTCAGGACTGTGAGTTCTGTGAGTACCTAACTCTGGGTTTTGCTCCCACTAGGAGGCTCAATAATAAATGCAGACTAATTTATATAAATGGCCTAGACCGTGCAAATGGGCAAGCAGTAACCTTCCTCTGCACTGCCAGAACACAGGGCTTGAGAGGAGGCAAGAACCCCTGTTTGGTTTTTGTTGTACATGCCCAGTCTCTACAGTTATTATAATGGCAAGGTTGGCTCCCATGAACCTAGTCCTGACTCAGCACTTTGCATCCACTATTGCATCCAATCTTCACAATGACTCTAGGAGATAGGAATTCTTCTTCTTATAGTTCATACTTTAAAAAACAGATGCACAGAAGCCACATAATTTGCAAGGTCACATAGGTAGTACACAGTGGAGCCAGAACCTGAAACTACCTGAAATAGCCTTCAAGTGAATAGAAAATTAGTTTCAGAGTCATGTACACCTGATCTTGGAATAAGGCCAGGTAGGTGCCAGATAGGAGACTTCTGCTGAATTATTTTCAAACCATCTAGGTCCAGAGGGATATGGGCTGCTTAGTACCTTCAGCTGCTCCTGGAAGAAGTCAACAAAAGACAGTGGGTCTGGGCAGCATCTGGGCACTAGGGTTGACAGCTGGGCATGGGCTTTGCTAACCACAACATTCCCCAAATCCTACTTTTCAGAGTCAAATAATCCTCTAGACAGATCCAGTAGCCCACCCCACCAGGCATTCATTCTTGCTCAGGTAAACACTTACATCTGTGGACCTTACATCCTGGTATTCATGACATTGGTTAGTTTCTTCCCACATGACTCTGGGCTTGGCCAGGTGACTTGTTTTGGCCAATGAGACATTAGCAATTGTCACACAAGCAGAGGCATGATAAGCAATCTTGGAACTCCCCTCATGAAAGCCAGCCCTCATGCTGGCTCAGGATATACTATAGCCATACTGCCTAGAGCAGAACCTTTTAGCTGAGCCCTGTCAATACATATAATCATGAGAAATAATAAATCATTGTTTAAGCCACTAAGTTTTGGAGCAGTTCATTATGCAGCTATAGATGACTGACATATTGTCGCTAGTTATGGCTACCATCATTCTTAGACATGGTTGGGGTCCTGACCATGCTGGCTCAGGATAGGCTATGGCTGTACTACCTAAAGCAGAAGAACCTTTTAGCTGAGCCCTGTCAATACACAGAATCATAAGAAATAATAAATCATTGTTTAAACCACTAAGTTTTGGAGCAGTTTGTTATGCAGCTATAGATGGCTGACATACTGTCCCTACTTATGGCTACCATCATTCCTAGACATGGTTGGAGTGCTGACCATTCAGAAGCACCTACATGCTCTTGTATATACATCTCGACCAAAGCAGATTACACACATAGAGCTCAGCACACATCCCTTTCTGCCAACGCACACAAACACTCATACACACACACAGGGAATGGCTTGGAGCTAACTCATGTGTACCTTGAGACAGCCCTGGTCACCCACAGTATTTGCACTCCCCTACACATGCCTGCTTGCCTGTGCATGCAGAAATGTGCACTATCTTCTGTGTCACAAAATACAACAGCAGAAAAGGCATGCACCACAAAATCTTACATTGATGGCAGATGGGGGTCACACACACATACACATGTGCACATGGTCTCTCACAGTCTGAAACCATAAGCACCCAAAGGTGCAGAAAACAGGAGAGTGAAGAGGCCCTCAGTCCTTTCCCTCTGCACTCCACATTTCAGCCTTGGTGAACCACTTGGCTTCCCCAAAGCACTATGCACTTTTTCACCTCCAGGCCTTTGCACAGGCAGGTCCCCCTGTTTGGCATGCCTTCCCTACACCCCATTCACCTGGCCACTCTACTCACCCTTCAGGTATTATGTCCCAAGCCTAGTAGGGGCTACTTTTCTATGCTCCCACTATTTCCTGCATGGTAGTTGGTCTTCACCACCAGCTTTGTTTCATTTATGACTGTCTCCAACACCAGCACAAAGCCTGGCACTAGACAGCACTCCATAAATATTTGTTGAATGAATGGATTTTTGAGCTGGGAAGGCCCTCAGCCATTCCACTTCTTCTTTCCTCCCTCATCCATTAATCTCTACATGTTATATAAGAAGAAGTAGATGCACAGCTTAGGTAACAGAGCTAGGAGACAGCCAGAGCTAGAATCCATCCATTCATTCCATCCTTTGCTCACTCTTTCCTTCACTCCACCATTCCTTGGGCATCTACCCTGTGCTGAGTGCTGAGGATATGGGGATGAGTACAGTCATCCCTGCCCTCTGGGAACTCACAGCTCAGGAGGAGACAGATGCAAGTCACAGTTAGAAGCGGCTTAAGCTACAGAAGACAGACTCAGAATAACAGCGGCTCAAATGAACTCAGTTATTTCTCATTTATGTGAAAGTCTAGGCTTGTTTGGCAACTCAACCCCATGAAGCCACCAGGGGCCCAGGTACCCTTCTATCTTATTGCTTGATGCAGGAGTCAGAAGCAGAGCTAGAAAACTGAGTGTCATGCCAGGGATCATAAAGCCTGGGACAGAAGTAAGAAACAGAAAGTCTGGAGCTCCTTGGGGAGGCTCTGGCAGGTCCCCATCCACACCTCCATGGTTTTGCCTGTTCTGGCTACAGTATGGGAAAGTTGGGCTTGTTTTAAGACCTAGGCTTGGGCTGGGCACAGTGGCTTATGCCTGTAATCCCAACACTTTGGGAGGCCGAGGTAGGTGGATCAAAAGCTCAAGACCAGCCTGACCAACAGGGTGAAACTCCATCTCTACTAAAAACGCAAAAATTAGCCGGGCATGGTTGCACATGCTTGTAATTCCAACTACTCGGGAGGCTGAGGAAGGAGAATCGCTTGAACCCAGGAGGTGGAGGCCTCAGTGAGCTGAGACTGCACCACTGCACTCCAGCCTGGGTGACAGAGCAAGACTCCATCTCGAAACAAACAAACAAACAAACAAAAAACAAAAACAAAAAACCTTAGGCTTGGGGTAGACAACAGAAGCAGACAGGTCAGAGAGGAGGAACAGATCTGAAAAAAAGGGAAGGTGGTGGAATCTCCAGGACTAGTCCCAACTCAAGTGAGTGAGGGAAGAGAGGGCGGGGAGAAAGCAAACAACCCAGCTGAGCACAGGGTGATGCCATACAAGGCACCGAGGGAACAAAGGGCAGGGAGGGTGTGGGGAAGCTGAGTGTGAGGTGGAGGGGAGGGGCGCTTCAAGAGCCATCGTGAGCAAGCTGTGCGTGGGACATGAACTGTGTGTTTGAGTGGGAGAGTTGTCCGCAGAGAGATAGAAACTGGAGCCTACGATGGACAAGTTCTCCCAGGGTGAGCGCTTAGTCCAGGTTCTTCCCTAGATGGACCTCCCAATCCCTTGGGAAGCTTTTAGAAGCAGACAGGAACCTGGACTTCCTTGCCATCTCCTCCTAACAACCACAAAGAGATTCTGACTCAGAAAGGTAGCCTGAGGCCCTATATGTGACTGGGCTTTTATACATGCAAGAAAAGAAACCCAACTCAAACTGGCTGGAGCAGAAAGGACTCTTGTCACCAGGCTTCTGGCACAATTTGATTGAAGGGATTTGATGATGTCTTCAGGACTCAGTCGCTCTCCACCTCTGTTTGCCTCCGTGTTGGCTTCATCCTTATTTATCAACAGTGGCAAGACAGCTGCAGCAGCTCCAGCTTATCCCTTTAGAAAGCCCTTCCAAGGAAATAGCTGTCGTTCCCAGTCACTCCAGTCCAACTCTCACTGGCCTGAACTGGGCCACATGTCCTCGCTGACCTAATCACAGTAGCCAGGGGAGATGAGAGAGACCAACTGGTGAGGTTACCTCCTATTCATATGCCAGGTATGGAGTTAACCCCACCAGAGCCATATGTCCTGGGGAGAAGTTTCCCCAAAGGAAACTGAGGCACAATTACTAGGAAAAGGGGGACTAGGCTCAGGGCAAATAAAGTGATGGGTGTTGGCTCCCCTGTGGCCTCTACAGGGGACCTGGGGCAGGTCCTGGCCATGGAAGCTTTCCATGGGGAAGAAATGGGAGAGGCAGGTCAACAGCCATGGGCAGAACAGTCAAGCAGAGGACAGAGGACCTGCGGCCTTCTGGAGGAGGGCTGACCTTCGCTTTTGTCATGGGGAGCAGAAGAGGAATCTTTGGGGAAGCCTGAAAAGCTGGCGGGAGAGGCAGTGGGAGACAGCACAGCTGGGCCTCGGAGATGCCACGGTGGCAGTTTTGGTTTCAGGAAGGAGTTTGATGCTGTCAAAGCCACAGTGGAGGAAAAGAAATGGGGTTTGCTCAATAAAAATGGGCTGGGAGCAAATGGTAGGATTTTAAGATGTAGAAAACAGAAGAGAGAAGGGTGGCCTTCCCGGAGGCCTTCCCCAGAGGGTCTAGCAGGAGCAAAAAAGTGGAAAAACACAGAAAAGACTTGAAGAACAGTGCAGGTTGTATGCCTGGGGCATTTTTTCTTCATTTTTGTCTAGGCGTGTAACCAAGACCACAGTTCAAAATCGAAGTCTTTGGGTTAGCATTGGAGGCCCTCTCTCTTCTGACTGCAAACAAGAAAATCTATTTCCTGGGTGTTTTTCCTGAGGCATCTGAATCCCCGCCTTTCTTCTGGGAGCCCTGAAGCACCGTTTATGGTCTTTACATGTTTTGTGGATTTTCGCTATTTTGCCTTTTGTGGCGGTTTTATGTGAACATGACTTGTCTTCCTTAACCAACTGTTTTTAAAGTTCCTGGAAGGCACTGTTTTCAACTCAGTGTCCCCAGGTCCTGGCCCCCACCTATGAAGAAAGAAGGGTTCAAGATAAGCCACATGAGGCTGTAACTTGTGCCTGGGGTAGACAATGCTCTACTTGTAGGAAAAATATCCCAGGGTAAGAATTCTAAGCAGTGTAGGAAGAAGAAAAGAACAAGAGGGATACCTGGGGATCAGGCCCCTCAACACAGGCTAACTCCTGCTGCTCATAAGCTGCTACTCTCAGCTATCAGTTGGGGAAAAAATGGAGGTTAACTGTAATCCATTTGCTTTCTCTGGGATGGAAACTTTTTCCTGTTTCACAACTGGGAGCCCAGAGCTAGCTGTGTCTGAGATGGCCCTAGCAGCCACGAGTTCCAGAGAAGGAGGCTAATGCCCTTCATTGAGTGCCTGCAGTGTGCCGGCACTGTGTTCACTGCTTTACATGCATTACCTCATTCAGTCCTTCCAGACGGGTAGATGCTTTTATTATCAGCCCATCTTATAAATGAGAAAACTGAGCCTCAGAGATGTTTAGCAACTTTCACATTGACAAAAGGGAGATTTACACCGGGTTTTCTCTGACTCCAGAGTCCCCCTGGAAGCTCCAGGGTTTGCAATGCTGGGGTCAGGTCAGGCTGGCGCAGCACCCTCCTTCTTCAGTTCCCAGTCGCAAGGATGCTCCAGCTCCAAATGTTTAGATTTCACTGCCCGAGCATTCCTGAGGGCCTCCAAAGTCCTGAAAGGGAAAACATCAGTTTGCAGGATAAGGAGGGAATGAAACTAACTCCCAACCTCAGTTCCTCCATTCAGACTAGCCTGGGAGGGAAGCGGGGGAAGTCCAAAGTCCCTGAATTTCCGGGCCTGTACCTCCCAGTGCAGAAACTCTCCAGCGCCCCCTGGTGTTCCTCAATACCATCGAGTTCTCCCAAGGATTCCTCTGTAGAGTGGACTGGGACATCCCATCACAGGGATGGAGAAAACAGAGTACCGTTGCCCCCTGAAGCCATCAGGGAAATCCTAGCACTGGAACTGGAACCCAGAGTTCCTGGCCACCGGCTCTTTCAGCAGCATCACCTTCTACTCCTGTTGTCCTCCATAGTGGCTGACTGGCCCAGCAGTCAATGTTACCTTTATTGTATATGATCTAAGTACTTACTATATTACAAGTCCAATACACACTATTAAGTGTGCCACACTCTATTAGAAGCGCAGTGATACTGTATGATATATCAAGTTCCATCAGGTCAATATAGAAAATTGGAAGTTTCTACTGGCATTCCTTGTTATTTTGAAATGGAATCCCAGCACCACTGCTGCCCCCATCTCCACTGCATATTTGAAAGCCCAGTCCTCTCTCCTCTGCCCGCTGTTTCGACAAGATAGGCTTTCTCCCAAAAACTCAGTCCCACCACCTCATTCACAGGAATGTCAACAGGCACAAGGAGATAAAGTCTCTTGGGATACAAACACTACTTAATGTGGGGAGTGGAGGAGGTGACAAGAGAAGAGAGAAAACTACCAAATGCCCTTCAGGCCACCAGTTTTTCTCTAATGGAGTATAGGAAATGACAGCAGGAGAGAGCCTGGTTAGCTCTAAGCCTCCCACAGGGATGGAGCCAGAGTTTATGTAGGAATTGCTCACCTTTGATGACTGTGATGATTGGGTTAGGCTGGTCTCACCACAAAGTGATAGACGGCAGGGGTCTCAGATTAGTGGCAGGCAAGAAGGGGAGATGTCAGGACTGGTAGGCAGCCCCACTGAGCCACCTCTCAGATACCTGGAATAAGCTCTTCTGCTCAGTTTTCAGTTTCTCAGGTCTTGGTCCTGAAAGAGAGAAAGGGGTGTCGGCTCTGCTGCCCCCTGGAGGGCTGACTTTTCACCCCAGAGTAAAGATGTGGTTGGCCGCCTGGCACTGGAGGAGCTGCAGATCTCAGGAGGTACAGAGTCCGCAGGGAGTTGGTTGTGGGGGAGAAGGAAGGGGTAAGAGGTTGGGGGCTTGGGGGTAGAGGAGCAGTGGCTGAAGGGATCAGGTAGTCCTGATCAGGACGTGGAGATCCACCCACAAGCCCTGACAATAACTCAGCCAGGTTCCTGGAGGGTCTCAAGGGCTGGGAAAGGTGGAGTGGTGCCTGCCCCACTGCCTCCGTGGAAGGCCAAACGAGCCCTCGGTGTGAATCCGGAGAATGAGAGAGAAGTGCAGCCCCAGCTCCACTCCACACCCCCTTCCTGCCTATAAATAACCCCAAGTGTCACTTCAAAGAGGACGGGGAGCGCGGGAGAGGGGCTCCCGGGCCGGCGGGCTGGGGCCGCCGGACCTGCTCACCACGCCCCCCACCCCGGGCGAGTTTGCATAAATAAACAAATTCAAGCCGTCGGCCCCGCGGGAGGTGGAGGAGGAGTGAGGAGGAGGAGGAGGGAGGGGGGCGGGAGAGATTAGTTTGGGAAGTAGCACGGATTGCTCATCCGATCCGTGCAGCCGCAGGGAGTGTGTCAAGTTACAGAGGCGCCGGAATCGGCCCCAGCGCTCCTCGCCAGCCGCCACTACCCACCTCTGCCCATGGGGCCCTCCATGTGCGCCCCTTCGCCCGGAGACTGAAACTGGCTGGCCCGGGAGACACGAGGCGCCCAGGAGGACTGACAGCGCGGCACCAACTGCTCTGCAGACTCTTGAAGGGAAAGACTGGGCGGAGAGAAGGAGAGCCGGTCAGATTCCCCTAACTTTCCTGGACTTGGAACGTTCTTCGAAATAACTTTTTTTCTCACCTAGGTGTACCCCAGTTACCGCTGGTTGTGCTTTTTCGGCCCTTCCCGTCTTACTGCTAATTTTTTCCGTCCTCTTTGCCGGGAGCAACGGAAAGGGACGTTTTCCAGCGATACAAGCCCTTTCCCCCTTGCCCCGCAGTTTGGATACAGCCTTTTGGCAGCAGCTGCGCCTTTATTTATTCTATTTATTTATTTATTGGTTCTCAAGACGTGAGAGGATGGTAGCGGAGAGCACCCACAAAGCGGCAGCCACCGGTGCCTGCGGCCCTAGGGAGTTGGGCGCGCCCGGGACGGTGGCTCTGGCGGCGGCGCGGGCGGAGCGCGGCGCACGGTTGCCGAGTCCAGGGTCGTGCGGGCTGCTGGCGCTGGCCTTCTGCTCGCTGGCACTCAGCCTGCTCGCCCACTTTCGGACGGCGGAGCTGCAGGCCCGGGTGCTGCGCCTGGAAGCGGAGCGCGGGGAGCAGCAAATGGAGACGGCTATTTTGGGACGAGTCAACCAACTGCTGGACGAGGTCTGTGCTCTTTGTTGCTGGCTTTTATCCCTCCCCGCGGCGCCCCCTCGCGCAGCCTCCAAACTGTTCAGCCGGTGTCCGCGGGCGCTCGCTGTCTGCGAGCCCCGGATTCGTGCGAGTTGCCTGCGGGAGGGGTCGGGGACACGAACAGACGCTGCCCTGCCAGGGATTCGGAGGACCTGGTGGGCAAGAGCATGACCCCGCGACTCCCGCCTCCGGCAAGCTCTCCCGGCGTCCAGCGCTGGGAGCGTCCTGGGCGCGCCGGGCAGGTGGAGGAAGGATGAGTGCGTGGAGGCTAGCAAGCGCCACTCCTCCCTTTCGGGACCTGGAGGGGTGGTGTGACAGCCGCCCCGCGCCCACGCAGCGGGAAGCGGGCCCAGAGGCCCAGGCTGAGGCTTACTGAGCCCCGTGGCCCTCCCCCTCCACCCCTTAAGGACCGGGGGTTGCGGGAAGAGGGGACAGTTCTTGCAGGGGGTGGTGCCCTGGTCTCTGCTCACTGGCCCAGGCCGCTACGATCCAAGTGTGGGTCGCCTGACTCTGCTGTCCTTGGCCGCAAATTAGTCCACACCTTCTTGTTCCTAAACCAGGTTTCTTATTTTTCTGGAAAAAGGATGCTTTCTCCCATTCTCCAAATTTTTTTGATCCAAGTAGATTAAACGCTACTAGTGTATCAGGTAGCTATGGCAATCTTGGGAATACAGAAAAAGGCTGTCCCCTCCCCAGGAAGGAGGGACATGCAGCCTCTTTGTGCCACCAGAGGAAAGGCTGGGCCTTGGCAGGGTGAGGCCTGATGATCTGTGGGAATCTGGACAGCACAGGGGATCCAGGGCCCAGATGGAGAGGAGGACAGGCAGGTAGGGGCTGCAGCAGTCTGGGAAGAGGTCCTGGAGCAGGTCCTGGCCATGGAAGGTCCTGACCATGGAAGGTTTCCATGGGGAAGAAATGGGAGAGGATCTCTTATTTAGCTGGAGGGAGTGTGCAACAGTAAAGACCACAGTGGTAGAGTCCAGAAACCCTGAGTTTTTATCTCCACTCTGCTACTTGGAAACTTGGGACAAACGCTCCAACCCCTCTGAACATGCAAAACAGTGCAGATGTAGCAAACACTGGAGCACAGCTCTACCTGTGGTGGGTGGGGTGCTGTGAGCATTTTGGCAAGATGTACCTATTCCCTACAGCCAGGCTCCTCTCAGCTGCCTCTGCCAGGCTCTCACCTGCTGGAGCAGTTCTCCAGGGTGGCCAAGGAGAAGGAGATTGCAGAGCCAGAGCAGAGAGGGCGGTCACAGGGCAAGCTTACTGGTGCTAGTGGTGCACCCATGACTGCTGCTGTCAGCTCATTCCCACGCCCTGCCAGCCTCCAGGGAATCCGGAGAGCTCCATCGGGCCGCCCATGGTCCCCTGGGCCTGGGGTGGAGGTGGGGCATCTCTGGGCTCAGGCAGTGTGAGCCCAGACTGGCTGGGTGGTGAAGAGGGTATCAGGGCAGTGAGAGCTCCTCCAGGTATCTTGGGGGTCCTGGCTGCTGAGGGATAAAGTGTCTGATTTGCAGGGTTTAGCGCAGCCCCTCTGTCCATGCTTTCCCCTTTCCAGACCTTCCTGCTGGCCTGACCATGCCCTGGCCTTTCCTAGCTCCTTGCTTCCGCTGCTTCAGACTTAGCCATGCCAAGTCGTATACTCTAGGGGCCTTGGGGCTATATGTTGGATACTATTGTAGCCAACATGCTCACTCCTTCCCTCCACGCTGCAGCTCCGTATTTACCCTACTGAATGTAATCTTTTCAACTACTAGATATCAAAGTTATCCCAGAGAACATCTGAACTGAACCCCATTTTTAAGATGGGGAAATTGAGCCCAGAGTCACATAGTGGGGTCCAGGACTAGAATCTCAGCCTCCTGGCCCTGTATACAATGTTCTTTGCACTGTATCCTGCCATCTTTTTTTTTTTTTTTTTTTTTTGGTCTATTCTCATTCATTCATTCAGTAAATGTTTATTGAGAGCCTGCTGTGGATCAGGTATTGTGGGAGACACTTTTGCCCTCCTAAACTTACAGGGAAGTAGTGCACAAAGAAGAAAATGGGTAGTGACCATGTCGTGTACAAAGAAAAAAAAAGCTACAATAGTGAAAGAAGAGAGGGGCCTGGGGAATGCATTACATGCAGCATTGTCTGATGGTGGTGGCAGTCATGGCAGCCTTCCTTAGGGAAGTGATTTTCAAATGAAGAACTGAAGGATGAATAGGAGTTTGCCAGGCAAAAGCGGGTGAGTGTGAAGCCTTGTTCTGAGGGGACAAAGGGAACAGTCTTTGAGGCTGGAGGCCAGAGGGAATTGGGAGAAGTGTGGGAAGTCCAGGACCCCAGAGGACTGGGAGGGTGAGGAAGTAGATGTGGCTGGAGAGAGACGGGCAGCTCAGGTCAAGAGGGGCTTTAGAGAAAGTTAGATCTAAATAAGAGTAACAGGGAGACATTGAAGGGTTTTGAGGAAGGCAGTTATGCCCCTAGAGTGAGTGCTTACAGCTGGCAAACCAGGAAGGCCAAACAGGAGGCTGCTGCAGGCCAGAGGGGACAATGAATGGGGGTGAAAGTAGGATCAGAGAGGGGTGACTGGAAATGGTGGCTGAGGTCAATAGGGGAAGATGCTGGAGCCAGAGGAAGGGAACTGTGCCACAGGTGGGTAGTGTGAGTGGCCTTATCTGTGGGTGCCTTCTCTGTGCTCCTGGAGGGACACCCTAGTGTTGGGCTGTCCAATACAGAAACTGCTATTCATATGCAACTCATTATATTTAAACGAACTAAAATTAAATAAAATTTAAATTTTAGCTTGTCTGTTGCAACAGCCTGGTTTCAAGTGTTCATTGGACACTGCAGCTAGAGCCTATGGAGCTGGACAGTAGAGAGAAAGAATATGCACATCCTCGCAGAAAGTTCTATTGGCCAGCGCTGTGCTATGAGCAGCTTCCAGGCCTGCAAAGCAACTTGAGGGGACCATCCTGGGCCTTTCCCTGTGTAGGCGTGTTCTCCCAGGTCTGAGCAAAGGGCAGAGGAGAGGAATGGGTAAGGCAGAGAATTGGGACAGGTAGAAACCTGCCACGGGAGAGGAAAATTCAGAGACAAGAGAGGGGAAATGATTTTCTTACAAAACAATTCTCCAAAATGGAGGTGCAGAAGGTGCCTGTCCTCATGGGGCACACAAGCATCTGGTGAGTTTGGGGGCCAAGACCAGGATTCTAGCTGGGCTTTGCCAGTCGTGTGGCCTTAGGTAAACCATGCTACACTCCTGCACTTCGGGTTCATCTTCCATAAAATCTAGGCCCTGCCTCCCTCCTGGGATTGGGGACAGATCGGAGACTTCACTAAATGGTGCCATCACCAAAGGCCATGCACAAGACCAGATGAGTGCTCAGGGAGAGTTCTTAGGAACCTGGGGCAGGCAATTGTTGGAGCAGGCAGGACTGGGCCACTTCCTAAAGAATGGGAGAAGGACACCGGGGAGGGCAAGCCTGGTGAGGCACACGGCCTGTGCAATGAACTGGGGGTGGGACTCCAGGGCACATGCATGTCACCCATGCCAATGGGGAAAGCAGGTGATGTGGCAAAGACTGTGTCTATGAGGCAGAAGGAAGAGGGAGCTGCAGTGAGGGCCGGCCAAGGGGACCCAGGAGGACAGGAGGCCTGAGAGGGGAGCCAGAGGCAGATCCGAGGGGACCAGCCCACGACGGGGGTTGTGCGAGCCGGGATTGGAGGATGGTGGGAGCCGGCTCTGTGGGGAACCAGGAGTGTGCTTTCCAGACCTCAGGCCCCAGCTCTTCCCCCATTAGTGCCTCTCTCCTGGTCTGGGACCGTTAACGAGCAGTCCAGCTGCCTGTTATTTGATTTGCTTGCTGTGAGAAAGAAGCTGGAATGTCCCAAATGGAGAAAATCAGATGACACCCAGGACTGGGCAGCCGTGTGCAGTGAATGAGAAAGGAGTGGAATTTAAAAGAGCCAAATGCTGGGCCGGGTGCGGTGGCTCATGCCTGTAATCCTAGCACTTTGGGAGGCCAAGGTGAGTGGATCACCTGAGGTCAGGAGTTCGAGACCAGACTGCCAACATGGTGAAACCCCATCTCTACTTAAAAAATACAAAAATTAGCTGGACATGGTGGCGGGCACCTATAATCCCAGCTACTCGGGAGGCTAAGGCAGGAGAATCGCTTGAACTGGGAGGCGGAGGTTGCAGTGAGCTGAGATCGAGCCATTGCACTCCAGCATGGGCGACAGAGCAAGACTCCATCTCAAAAAAAAAAAAAAAAAAGAGCCAAATCCATTTTCTAGGCCCAAGGGGAAGCAGAGGAGGGTCTCAGCAGCCACTTTTAAGGTGAATTTTGAGAGATGCCAGTTAGACTCCCCACCCCCAATGATAACATCATAAACTGTACTAGAAATGTCCCATAGTTACAGGGTACATACAGGGGCCAATGCTATGCGTGTCACCATCATATCTCTTTCAATCCTCGCAACTTCCCTAAGGGACTGACATTCACACCACCCTGTTTTACAGATGAGAAGACTGATGTCACTGTACCTCCCTCCCACTATCTCTGATTCATTCTTTTGAATGTTAAGGAATCTCCTGGGAGAGGAAGTAGTTAAAACTTCCAGGCTAAAATGTTGAGGAATCCCAGGCAGATTCCTTCATCCCTAAAAATAACAACAATTATAATAACGTGTCTCATGTTTATACAGTGTATGATTTTGGTGCAAAAGTAATTTCAGTTTTTGCCATTGAAAGTAATTGCAAAGAGATATAGGGGACAGATATAGGGGAGGGATCAAAGCAGCAGCTGAAAGATTGGGGCTCTGGATGGGGTCCTTTAGGACTGAAATGCTGGGATGAGGATGGGAAGAAACTCTTAAAGGGGAAGTGCATGTGTGCTAGGGTGGGTAACCTGTGCACAGTGTCCTGTGCTGACCACAGCTGCCTGGACCTCAGTATACGGACAGACTCTGGATCCAGGTTTCCTCAAATGCAGCCAGCACAAGATGGTACCAGAGGAGTCAGGGGTGGGATCCAGCGCCCAGCAGGCATCTCTCCTCCACCACACCTTCCCCTTTCCAGACAATTAACTAGGTCAGCAGTGGCCCATACACGGCTTGGGTGTGCACTACTCCCCATCCCAGGGCTCTCAGCAGACATTATTAATCAATTGCTGTACACTTTTCCATGGAGCTTACATGCAACCTCAGAATCCTTTTCAACAGTGTTCCAGGAAGCTGCTACTTACTAGTGAGGGTTGGTGTTCAAGATGAAGAGCTATTTCATAAGTCTAGATTTCGTCTTTTTAATAACAGGTGCTTGCTATAAAGGCAGGGAGAGTTATTAGAGCTCTGCAGCGTCTCCAAAGGCCTTCGAACTAGGAGATAACTCTGAACAGACTGAGGACCTCAGGAGGCAGCCAACCCTCATAGGAAGGTGGTGGGGAAAACCAAAAGCACCTCAAACACCATTCCATCTGCCCTAAGCACAGCTTTACGGTTGGGTAACTCCCAGAAAGATGCCTTTTCCCCTTCTTCTTAATCACTCTAGACTTGCCCCACTGCCCTCTGGAAAGCCTCCTCGAACCACTCCAACCCAATATGGGCTTCCTCCCTGCTCCCACTTCCTGTGGCTCTTCCTTGGTTGTGCCAGACATTTAGCTCAGAGAAGGAAAATAGACATAGCATGTGGTGTTGGCTTTCCTTATCCCAAACCATAGAAGGTGCTACTCATCACTCAACACACTCTTTCCCCTTCAGCCTAGGTAGGCCTCAGAATCCTTCTCAGCACAGTCCTCCAGTGGCACAGGGAACGGCAACCCAGGCTGCCACTCCCGTCCATTAGAGTCAGTGCACAAGAGGAAATCCATTTGCCATTCATGGCTCAACCCAACCACATTGTACAATGGTCTCTCCACGTGACCACACAGGACCCGACGACAGCAATAGAGGAAATGCAGTCTTGGGTCCCTTATTAAGTCTAGCCCAGGACTTTGCACATAGTAAGCAGCTTTCACAAATTAGCTGTTGACGTAAGGTCCCCCTGCTAGAGGCTGGGGAAGGTTTCTTAGTCAGCTCTCCTCACAATGTCCCCGGCCCTGGACCCAACTGTAGGCTCAGCATTTGCTCCAGGGGTGTTTCTCAGCAACCAGCAGAGGATGAGATGATTGACTTCTGTGTGTCCAGGCTGCAAGATGCATCTGGCTAGGAGAGCAGAAAAGGCTCAGTGATGTGTTCCCCACTGGGCAGAGAAGCTGGGAGCACCCACCCCCTCCCATTCTCTACTCTCAAGGTCAGGAGCTTCATTTTTACCTGCCCCAGCTGCCTGCCAAGGTTTTTCTTTACAGAGTCAGGGGGTGGCAAAATGGTGAAGCAGACAACACCATGGCATTTGAACCCCTGCCACGAACTGTGTGACCTGAACCTCAGTACCCTGATCTGAAAAATGGAGATGATGACAACAACCTTACAGGGTTGTTGTAGGATTAAATGAAATCATTTGGCTAATGGCAACTGTAACCATTGCCACCTCTCTCATCATTGGAGAAGATAATATGGGGCTGCATGCACCTTGTCCACAGCTTTTATTGGTGGCTGATATTTATTGAGTTTACACTGTGTATTGAGCTTACACTTACACTGTGTACCAGGGACTATTCAAAGACCTTTACATCTACTGATTCACTAAATCCTCACAATAATCCTATGAAGTGGTTACTACCGTTACTATTCCCTTCTTACAGAAGAAAGAATGGAGGCACAGAGAAGTTAAGCAACTTTCCCATGGTCACACAGTACGTGAGTAGCAGAACTAGGCCTTGAAATCCAGCAGTGTGGCCCAGAGCTGGCATCCTCAGCCACTAGGATATACTTGTCTGTATGAAGTGTCATACCTCTCTAACTCTGCTGAGGCCAGTCAAACCAGCCAGGGGCTGGGGATCTGTTCAGTTTGGTTTGGCTCCCAGAGGCAGTGTTTACTGAACTGCCCTGGTGTCAGGGCTGCACCACCATCTTTGTTGTAGGAAAGACATTGTGAGTGTTACTAATTACATCAGACCTTGGTGATGAGCACCCTGAGGGAAGCCCTCGTCCAGCCTTGGCCTCTGGAATGCTTGGGTTTCCCAGGATGGATGGGTTTGTTCTTGTCTCTCAGACTCTGAACTGGCCACTAGGAAGTTTAGCAGCAAATCTGGGGTTCAGCCAGTGGCAAAGGCTTTTGCATAAGCCTTGATCTCAGATCCTATTTGATCACTCTGCCTTTGCTGTTCTTCTACCTTACTGTATACTGTCTGTCTGTCTGTTTGTATCAGCTGCCTGAAGTCTCCCTTTTAGAGCCAGAGAGGGGTAAAAGTTCTGAAGTAACTAAACATTTTAAAGTTACTCTCCTCTCCTTCTCTGATCCAGATGTCCTGAAAGGCTTGCACTTGTACGGGTGATGCTGGTTGCATTAGAATCGCCTGGGGAGCTTTCAAAACACGCCAGGTCAATTGTTCCCAATACCTGCTACAGATGTCCGTGGGTAGGGCCTGGCCGTAAGTGTCTAATGAGCTCCATGGGTGATCGTGTTCTGCGGCTGGGCCTGGCAGGCCCTGAGAATGAGAGAGAGAGAGAGAGAGAGAGAGAGAGGGTCTGTGTGGCCCAGTGCTTGGAGCTCCCTGTGCAGTGAAACCCAGACCCCCTTACCTGGGTCCCAAGCAGTGCTTGAGGGGCTGAGGGGCAGTGACGAGGCTTACGGTGAGATGTCAACAAAAGTTTCCTTGTGCACTGGGAGGTTTGAAGAAGGGCAAGCAGCAGGCTTTTCGCTGTCGTTTTCCAAAGACAAAATCAACTGAGGTTTGCCCTTCAGGAAGCCTCAGAAATTCTTCTCCCACCTCTTTGGGTTGGGTTCTGCCCCTCCCAGAAACAGTCTATTGAGCCCTCAGTCAGAGGAAGTCAGCAGGCTTCTCCAGGGGAAACTGAGGCCTGGGTCTGGGGAGGCTAGGGTGGATGGGGTCACCAGCTGCGCTGGGTGTTGTCTGGGCTGCTGGCAGGCCCCAGCAGCAGACCCTGCTGACACTCCCGCTCTCCCATCCACAGCCCTGGGTGTGGGGCCTCCTTGCAGAGATGCTGCCTGTGGCAGAAGGGGTGGGCCTGCTGGCAGGGGGTGCTCCCCTGGTCCTTCAAAGAGCAAGGGCCAGTCGAGCACAAAGGGGCGGAACTGTCTGCCAGAGAGCCTGGGCATGGCCTTTGAGGGGACACTGGGCCCCTGTCTCCCTGCCTGGCAGCTATTGTGGGTTTGCCTGAAACACCACATGGCTGGGGTCCATGTAGGCTGGGCCTCTGCCTCCTTGGCCCTTTCCCATCCTCACTCCCACCCCAGCCTTGCCTGCCTCCTCAAGTCTTGGTCATTCTCCTTTGAGCATTTGTCCAGGCATTTCCCTCTGCCCACACTCTCCTTCCTCCTGCCCGCCCCACCCTCCCTTCAGGCACTTTAGTTTTTTATCTGTTCTTTGGGTTGCAGCAGAAGAACCTTGCTGCCCCTAAAAGCTGTTGTGGGACCTGAACTTCTGCCATAGAGGGACTTTGCACCCGTGGCCCTCTGTCAGGCTGCAGATGCTCTGTGAAGGCACCTCTTTAGCACCAGGTCGTGCTCTGATAAGGTGGCCTATAGGGCAGGTCAGAAAGGTTGACCTCTTGGGACAAGGATGCAGAAAGGGGGCTGGGTTAAAGGGGCATTTGCCAGGGCTCTTCCAGGAATAGCTTCATCCACCTCCCCCTGAACTGGCATTTGAGGTTTCCTGGAGTTGGGGGAAGCTCTGTGACACGGGAGGTCAGAGGGTGCTCCTGACACCTCCAGCCTCAGCCAACTCCATAGAATCAGGAAGGGCCTTCATAAGTCAGGTGCTGCTCTAGGAATTTCCTACAGCAGCCTTGGTCCTCAAGCTTACACCTCAGTGACAGGGAGCTCACTACCTTATATGGCTGACTGTTCCATGGTAGGACATCTCTGGCTCTTAATATCATCAGAGCCGCAGCCAATCTCTACACCCACCAACCCGCAACTCCAGCATGTCTTAAAAGCACCTCAAACTCTACCTGTCTAAACTGAGCAGGAAATCCACCCCTCACCAGCATCCCTTCATATGTGAGCACACTGGCCTCCAGCCACACCACCGCGGCCCTCCTGTCCACACCTTCTCAGCTTCTGCAGACCTGTCCGCTCCTCTCCATCCCTGCCTGCCCTCCCCAGCCCGACCCCCTAACTCATCTGCTCTCACCCATGCTGTCCTGACTCTCTTATCCACACAGCAGCCAGAGGGGACCTTTTAGAAAACTAAATGCAATCATGCCATCTCCCTGATTGAACTCTTCAGTAACTCCCTGTTGCTCTCAGGCTGGAGAACACATTGCTAAATGCGACGCATGCAGCCTTCAGGTACAGCCCTTATTACCCTCTCCAGCCTCATGGCTCACCTGCCCTTGCTTCTGGAGTCCAGCTACACGGTGGAGCACAGATTCTGGAACCAGGTTGCTGGGTTCAAGACCAGCTCTGCCAATTACTGACGATGTGACCTTGGGCAAGTTATTCAAGCTCTCTGTGCCTTAGGTTACACCTCTGTAAAATAAGGGTTATGATAATAAGAGTACTTTTATGAGGGTTGTTTTTAGGATTAAAAAAAATTAAGACATAAAGTGCTTTGAGTAGTGACTGGTACTCCAGTAACAGATCATCCAATCTCCTTGAAAGAGTCAAGTTTCACCTTTCACAGGCCTAGAGTCAAGGTGTGGGCTCTGAGCCAGGCTTCCTGGGTTCAAATTCTGCCTCTGTCCTTTCAGGCTGCATGCTGTTTTGGCAGGTTACTTGGCCCCTCTTTGTCTTAGTTTCCTTGCTCATGAAATGGGTTGCAGTGAGTGCTGGGTGAATAACATTAAGCTGGTGCAAAAGTAATTGCTTTTAATTGCTATTAAAAGTAATGGCAAAAACTGCAATTACTTTTGCACCAACCTAATACATGCAAGATGCTTGCCTGGCTCCTAAGAAGCACATTATTGGGTTAACTTTCAGCCACTCCCGTGTGCCTGGGCCCCTCACCTGGTGAGTTACTGCTCAGCTTCAGATCTTGGCTCATGTCTCACTTTTCTGCCATGAGCCAGACTAGTCCATGCCCCAGCTGGCTCTCAGCTCCTTGCCCCTTTTGGCCACAGGTCTCATGACAACGGCTGCTCCACATTGATGTGTGTGGTTTGTAGGCTCTTCTGTTCCCCTCCCTAGAGGATAAACTTCATGGGAGCAGCCTCAGTGTCTGCTTTGCATAGCAAGGTTCCCAACATTAACCCCTAGCACATTGTAGATAGTCAATACCCACTTGTGAAAGGCAGCAAAGGAGGAAAGAGGTCCCCAACATTCACCCCAGGACTCTTACTCTCTGCCCTTTCCTTCTTTGTGGTTGGGGGTCCCTGCCTCATCCTGCACCAGGCCCAGAGATGACCCCTGGACCCCTGAGATCCTTGAGGTGCTGAGCCCCTTGCCAATCTGCCGCCTACGCACACCATCAGCTCCTTGACGCCCTGTGGCAGCAGCAGGGTCTCAGGTTAGCTAGAAGGAAGGACTTCCTCATATGAAGGCTGCAAAGCTCACATGGCGTATGTGCCTCCTGTCCCTGACTTTTTTTCTGAACCGTAGAACCTGGGGCCACATCTGTCTGTGGTTCTGGTGAGACAGGGAGGCAGAGGGAGACAGGGGCAGTATGTGCTATCCGGAGGACCTGCAGGCCCCTGTTTCATGACCAGAGTCTGATCAGGTGCCAAGTCCACTGCATGAAGAGAACTGTTGAGGTAGGGAAAAGACAGCTCCCAAGGCACCCCTGTGGCACCCCCTCGCTGTCCCCAGCACACAGGCCCCTGCAGCAGCCCTGGCAAGTTCAGTTTTGGTGGTTGTGGGTTGGATGTCTTGATTTCCTCCGCTTTGATTTCACCCTGCCAAGCTGCCTGTGCCCTGGGGCACGTGGCTACGTGTGGGCCTGTCCCTTTAACCCCTTCTGTGGAGACATCCCTCTCCTGCAGTCCCTGAGATGTAGCCCATGGAGCCAGCACTGAGCAGCCAGGTCCTGCCTCTATACCTCCTCACGGGAATGCCCTCCCTACCCCATGCCCATTTATCCCAATTCTGCCAAAGCCCACCTCCTCCTGGGACTACAAGGATGAGTCCTAGAGAGCTGACCTAAAAGTAAGTAATGCGGTTCGAGTGTGGATCGAGACATCTGACCTGGGCCCCTGACATCTGAGGGCCAGCTCAGTCTGCAATGGGGCCGCCAGCCCAGAAGCAGTTATGCTGCAGGATGATCAAAAGGCCTCTAGCAGATGAGATCAAGCCCCCGCCCTGTGCCAGGCATTATGATCAGAGTGCTGGCACAGGGGCTGGAGCTTTGCCTGCTGTGGTCATTTCAGTGGGCACCTCCTCTTCCTTCAACTCCTAGTTCTCAGGGTCAAAAGGCAGGGCTGCAGGTCAGACCCTCCTCACTCACCCTCCCTTTCCAGGAGAGGGGCTCTGAGTTTCCCAGGAGGAGGAGGGACGTGGCAAGTGCAGGAAACTTGACCACTTGTCGCAGCGGTGCACGCCATGGGGCCACGGCAGCAGAGATCAGGCCAGCCTCATTACAGCAGGTGGGAGGAGGGAGGCCCGGCACTGGCTCAAGAGAGAAGTGGCCTTCACCTGGCCACCAAGCAAAACAAGCTAGCAAAACAGGTGCTCACCCTCCTCACATCTGGATACCTCTGCTTGTTTTCTAGCCTCATCCCATTTTATCTTGCCAGCTGTCTTGTGTAGTCTAGCAGATCACTTAGATTATCCCCATTTTATGGATGAGAAAATCAAGGTCCAGAGAGGTTATAGATTTTGCTTAATACACAGTTAGTAGGAGAGTTGGGACTAGGCCCCAAGGCTCTGGCACTTCCAAGTGTAGTCAAGCTGATATGATAAGATTTCAACACTGCCAAGCTCTGCCTACAATAGATGCTTCACTGGAGTTTGGGGGCCATCTGTGCCAACCCAAAAGAGAGTCCCACTCCAGTCTCCAAGGGAATAGGAGGCATGCACTAATAATATCAAAAATCAATCATTAAATGATAGTTTCCCCCTAAAGTGCTTAGCACAGTGGCTGATATATGGAGTTCAATGTGCATAGCTGTTATAATTAATATTAACTCTTGTTTAATAATTCAACCCAAAATTGATCAATACTCCGTGGTTTCCAGGCACTTGCCTCTGTGTTGTCTCCTTCAGTCTCCACATCAGCACTCAGGAGGCCGGCAGTGGGTGGTGGGTCATATCCCTATTTTGTAGATTCCCCTGAAGGGAGGTGCCAGGCTCAAGGTCACAGCTGCAGGTCTCACCTGGCTTCTCCCTCTGGGCTGTGTCTGTGCCACAGCTTGGGTCCCCCCACGTATTGCAGAGGCCCAGGTTGGGCAGGGACCCTTTAAGATCCCTGAGGCTGAGACACAGGGAGGGAGTGTCCCCTAAACCCAAGGCCAGGCTGGAGCCACATTCTCTGGGGGGAGTGAGTAGCCGCTTGGCATTTTCCCTTTGATACTGATACAGGCATTTTAATAGCTGCGACCGATCAGGCGGGTGATGTTTCAGCCCTGGCCACACAGGGCATTCCAGGAGGCCCTAGCTGCCAACAGGGGCAAAGCAGGAAGGTTTTTCTACCCAGCGTAGCTAGGGGTCCACCCTAGGGCCTCACCTTGGGGGCGTCTCACCATGGGTCTCAAAGTCGGATGTCAATGGGGGCCACGCTGGTGGCCTAAGTAGGGGAAGCTGGCTTTGGAGAGAGAGTACTTTGGTGGCCTAGATGGCACATATCCGTCTGAAAGGGGCAACCACCACGCAGCACCACCTGATTGTACATGCTCAGTGTTGCCAGGTCTCCCATCGTGCAAGAGAGACCAGAGATCAGAACTGGATGTGAAATCTCCTGATGTGTGAACAACCAATATTTATTGAGCACCTACTATGTGCCAAGCCCTGTTTTAGGCGCAGTGAATAGAACAGAACAAAGTATCCAGGTCCTTGTTGAACTTACATTCTAGTGGTACAAAGAGACAATAGGTAAGATAAATAAGCGGAAAAAAAAAAAAAATTCTAAGGAGGAAATAAAACAAGGGGGTATGCTGGGGGAGGAAGAATTTTTGGGGAGGGGGTGCAGGAGGCAAGGAAGGCCTAACAGCATGCCGGGTAGGTAGCTGGGAAGAGAGGTAGCTGGGAAGAGAACACTCAGGCAGAGAGCCCAGTAAGTGGGAAGGCCCTGAGGTAGAAGAAAGCCCAGCATGTTTGAGAGCTTCAGAGGCCTGTGAGATCACCCTGGCTGCCATGTTGAGAAAGGTCTGCAGGGGCACTGGCAGAAGTCAGTATTCGTTAGAATGCTATCACAGTAATTAGGCCAGAGACGACGAGCTTTGGACCAGGTGGTAGTCATGGAGTTGGTGAGAAGGGGTCAGATCTCAGATGTGTCTGGCAGGTAAAGAACTGGAATTGCTAATAGAATGGGTGTAGGGTGAGAGAAATAGACATCAATGATAATTGTGAGGTTTTGAGCAACTGGTGGGATGGGGAAGTTGATGGTAGGGGCAGGTCCAGGGAGGAGTTGGGAGAGTGTATGAGAAGCTCAGTTTTGCCAGGCTAATTCTGAGATGCCTATGAATGGCCATATCAAGCCGGCAGCCAGATAGATGTATCTGAAGTTTTGGAGGAAGGAATAGGTTGGAGGGCATCATCCTGCACAGATGGCTTTGAAGCCATCAGACTGGATGAGGTACCCTAGGGAGCCAGTGTCTAGAGAAAGAAGTGAGACCCTGGATGTGGACCCTGTGATCTCTAACATTTAGACATCAAGTAGATAAGAAGGAATCAGCACGAGACTGAGAGGGCATAGCCAGGGTGGTAGAAGAGAAATGGGGAGAATGCATGTCCTGGGAGCCAAGGGCAGGAAGTGCCCTAAGGAGGAGGAGGGGTGAGCAAAGGCTGCAGCCTGACTGAGAGGAGGCAAGAGGACTGTCCACCAGATTTGGCAACCCGGAGGTCATTGGCAACCTGCAGGAGAGTTCCTAAGGGATGGCAGAGGAAGAGCCAGGTAGGAGTGGTCCAGGAGAGACGTAGGAGGCAGCGAAGGTTGTCATCCAGGAGTTTGTCTAGGGAAAGAGCTAACCAGAGTCAAAAGAGGATTATTCTTCTCTTTTCCTTTTTTATGCTGGGAAGAACAACAGCATATTTGCATAATGATTCCGTGAGGATGGGCTAACTACAGCTAAATCCAGCTTGCAGCCTGTTTTTATAAATATGTATTTTTTATGGGAGCACAGCCACACTGATTTGTTTCCAAACTGTGGCTGCTTTGGCCTCCGATGGAAGAATGGAGTAGGTGTGGCAGAGACCATGTGGCTCACACAGCCTCAAATATTTACATTTGCCAGTCCCTGATGTAAATGATCCAATCTAAAGGAGGGGATTGATGAAGCAGGAAGGCAGGGGACTTGCTGGCTACAGGAGGGGTTGGCCCTCGTGGAAGCGCAGATGGGGAGCTCAGGAGGAGAGAAGGGTGCTGGCAGGCGCGGATGCAGATGGACGGCACGTGTAGTGGTGGCTGCCTCTGGAAGTCCTCTGCTGCTTGCTTTTCTTCTCAAGGTCTTCAGTTGACAATGAATTTGGAGGAGGGGGCGTTGGTGGTTTGGGGAGAGGAAGTGTGAAAATTCCTAGGACAGTGCAATGGTGAAGCGTTGAGGGAAGCACAGAATGATTGCTGGGCTTCCGTTTGAGATCTAGATCACAAATTTAAAGTAAGATCAGTCAGCGAGGTTTTGTGTTTCTCCCTCTTTACCCCGCTGCCTGTGTGCAGGGGTGGGGTAGGAGGAGACGTTGGATCTAGCTAGGCTTGTGGCTTAGTGAAGGGGGAGGGTGTCGAGGCAGTGAAGGGTGCAGACAGGGAGTGGTGATAATCACTGTCCGCAGAATTTGAGCCGGGCGTGGAGGGAAGTGACACATGGTGGTGATGGACAGTAAAAAGCTGGTAGGACCCACAGGTTGGAGGTCCTGTGGGATTCAAGGGTCCCTGGGCAGCCATCTTCCCACAACCTGCTCTTGCTGCTGTTATGTCCCAGGGGTGGCATGTTGGCTGCCCAAGGCAGGGCCTGGCTCCCATCACCACTCCAAGTCCATCCTGTGCCTAGTTCCTTCTTCCTCCCACATCTCTTCATTGGGTGATGACCACGACATCCTCCAGAGAGGACCTCAGCCCCAGCGGTCTCACTGGTCTATACTCAACGGGCTGCTGGAGTGACCTTTATATCACCCAAATTTGACCATGTGACCTCCTTGCTTAAAACCTTCGAATGGTTCCTCCATGCTAGAATCCTTACCTGGGCACATAAGACCTGGTTATTAGTCAGGGTTCTCCAGAGAAACAGAAGCAATAGGCTGTACATAGATGCACAGAAAATGAGCTATCAGAAGAGACTGGCTCATGTGATTATGGGGATGAGAAGTCCCTCAATCTGCCATCTGCAAGAAAGAGGCCCAGGAAAGCCAGTGGTGTAGCTCCACTTAAACCTGAAGGCCTGAGAGCCAGGAGAGCCAATGGTGTAAATTCCAGTCCAAGTTTCAAGGGCCAAGAACCAATTGTGGTGCAGGGGGAGTCGATGTTCAAGGGCAGGAGAAGATGGATGATCCAGCTCAAGCAGAGAGAGCAGTCTTCCTCCCTCTACCTTGTTCTACTCAGGCCCTCAACAGATCAGATAATGCCCACCCACTATGGTGAGGACACTCTTCTTTCCTGAGTCTACTAATTCCAGTGCTAATCAACATACCTAGAAAGAATGTTTTCCCAGCTATCTGGGCATCCTTAGCCCAGGCAAGTTTACAGATAAAATTAACCCTCACAGCCCCCACTCCCCACTCAACACTCAGGCCCTCCAAAGTCTACAGTCACCTGGACACATCTGAGCATGGTTCTCCCACACCAAACTCAGCTGTTTGCTGATGGACTGTGTCTCATTCTCTATTTTACTCAGTCTCACCTTTAGTAGGCACTCAATAAATATAGGAGCTATTGAACAAAAGCATTGAACTTGAAGTTAGAGGACCCGGAATTTAGGCCCTCTGTGGTTTACTTGTTTAAGGCAATTGCCTTTCCCTTTCTGGGTCTTAGTTTCCTGGATTATACAATGGGGCTGATTTCTGGCCTGCCTGTTGCACGGGTAGTGATGAGGGTCGGGTGAAGTCTCAGGAAATGTGAAAGTCACATGGAGGTCTGCCTTAGGTTGGGTTCCCAAGGGAACAGTCTCCAAAGTGGAGGTCTATGAGTAGATGACTTACTTATTTGACTTATTGGCGTCAACATAGGAGGGGGAGTGAGAGAAGCAGAGTCAGGCAGAGGAGGGTCTGAACTGTGATACAGTCATGACAGAGGCCCCAGCTGGTCCTGTGGGAGCTCCATAGCTGGGGTGGCCCTAGAGTCAGTCCAAATTGAGGCGGAGGGGCCAGGTCTGTGTTCCTCCCATTTATCAGTAATTAAATATGGATTGCCTTTGGGGAACGGTATGACCCTGATCAAGGCTGCTTCCTTGGGCTAAGAGCAGCTCCCAGAAAGAGGCTCAGCCATCAGCAGCCAACACTCCCAACAGCTAAACCACTGGTCTAATCCTGGGAGACTGGACGGCCCACCACAGCACCCACAAGCTGTGGTGCTTTATGGCTGTCAACAAGCCCGGAACCAGTGGCAGGGATCCATGTTACACATTCAAAATCTCTGCCCCTGCCTTAATGACCTGCCTTCTTGCCCCCCACATTCCTATCCCCTGTCCTCACTCAGATCACTCCAGCCACACTTCACCCCTTCCTGTTCCTCAGATGCTCCATGCACAATCCCGTCTCTGGGCCTTTGCCTCTGCTGTTCCCTCTGCCTGGAAAACACTTCCTCCAGATACCAAAGGATTCATTTTCTTACTTCCTCCAGATACTACATGACTCATTTTCTTACTTTCCTCTGGGTCTCTGCTCAAAGTCCCCTCAAAGAGAGACCTTTCCTGATCCCCTGGTATGAAAAGACCACCTTCCATCACTCTCTGTCCCCTTGCCTTACTTCATTTTTCTCCCAGCATTTATCACTGCCTGTTACATATTTTGTTTTTCTATTGATTTTTTCTTCCACGAGAAGTTATGCCCCTCTAGGGGTGTGCCCCATGGGGATGGAGCAGGGGCACCACCCACTCATGCCAGAAGCTCTGTCTCCAGCCCAACCCTGGGATGGCAGCTTGCTCAGTGCTGCTGCTGAGTGGGTGACAACTCTGATGGTTACAACCTTTAGCCAAAATGCTGCCGACTCCTCTGGTCTTGGCTTGTCAGTCATTGACTGGTTTTATCCTTGAGCAGACCTGTGTCATGCACCTTCTGGGTGCCAGGCCCCCAGGTGATTGGTGGGGAGGGATGTGGAGGCGGGTTCATACAGTCCCTTACAGGAAAGCAGCATTCATGAGCCAGGCTCAGAGCTGGGCACCAGAGGGGCTATGAGCAGGCTTTGTCCTGGGGACTCATTTGTTGGCCCCGCGGCTGCTCTGTGCCCACCTGTAGCTTGGTTTCAACATCCGTCCACCTAATTGTTACTCAGCCTCCCCTTTCTAAGAGAGGGTCCCCACTTTGTGGTGTTTCCCTTCTTCTGGTTGCCTTGATCTTGACCCCCTTCTGCTCTCAGAGCCCCCCCCCCCCATCTGTCACTGTGTTCCCTCCCCAGGCATTTGCACTCACCTTCCTCCAGCAGGTGGAGCGGGCTTTGTGCCAGGAGGCCAGAGTTCACACCTCAGATCCTCTACATCCTGACTATGTGACCCTCAGCAAATCACTCCGCTTGCTCTGAATCCTTGTGAAACTTTCTGACCTTCCCTCTCCACCCCCAAACCAGAGGTGATATCACCCTTATGACACCTCTCATATTACTTTCTTCACCTCTCTTGTGGCCCACACTGAGTGGCAAAATTGCACAGTAGTGAGGAAGCAAATAGCTCTGGCTGTCATCCTAATTGGTCAACATTGTCAGGGTGGGGACTACAGCACATCACGTGCAGTCAGTCCTGGCCAGCCAGAGCACAGGCTTCATGTGGCCAGATCTCTGTTAGTTTTTCAAGAGAAATTACAAATGCAGATTTGCACATGAAACCACTCACTTCAAAATATTGGCAACAAATTCAATAATAATAATGATTTAAAGCTCACTGTGGGAACCAAATAAAATACATTGAAAGTCCTATTTGACCCTAGGGCTACCAGCTTCCTATGGCTTCATGGGCATCAGAGTGTGGGTTTGAATCCCAGCTCTGTTCCTTACTTCAACCTTGACCTTGGCCAGGTGCAGTCTCCACTCTGTGCTTCAAGTCCCTCATCTGTGAAATGAATATGGTAATAGCTAACATTCATTGAGAACTTCCTGGGTATCAGGTGCCATTCTTTCTATGCATTAATCTTTCTAACTTCACAGTAATTCAATGAAGTGAGGACTCTTATTAGCCCAGAGTCTGAGAACTGTGGTTAGCCCAGTCAACCTGGCTCTAGAGGTGTCCCTGTTAACTGCTAGTCTGGCCAACTTTGTTGCAAGGATCACGTAAGAGTCCTTACGAGACCCTTGTTACATTGCCCTGTGCAGCGTACGCCTACAGAGTTGACCCACAGGGGCATCCTGCATTCATGGTCATTACACATGCTCCTCTCCACTTGCCACCATGAACATGACAACTCCTTGAGGGTTGGGATATTACACCTCTTTGATGCTCCCACCTCTTTGGAGCCTTCCAGGTTGGCTCAATAATTTGAAGGGAAGTGAGGAAGATATTTGGCAGAGGGGTGCAGAGAGCCTTGCCATCCCCCTACTCCTGTACCGCTGCCCAGCCTGCAAATGCTAGCTTTGTAAGGGACACCAGAAGAACAGAAGGCACTGTCCCTGCCCAGGGGTCCATCAGGAGCCCAGTCCAAGGCAGGAAACTATTAGCAGAGAGCTGAGAAAAGCATGTCCATGTACACATGAGCGTGAGGCGCGGGAAGATGCAACTGGCTTATAGGGTCCTGTGTTTGGGGTTAATTTCTTTAAGAGTAATCCAAAGACATCAGACATTGTGATTACCAGGATGGGCTTTCTTGTCTCCTTCTTATTACCCAGATGTACGGTGGCCAGTGGAAGGCCATTAACTGCCTGTTAGAAGGCCAGAAAAGATGCTTAGCATCTTCTCTGATCTAGGAAGAGTTCTGCCAGCTCCCACTATGTGACCCTTTCCCCCTCTTCCTGCCCTCCTCATCAGCCCACAGCTGCTTTCCAGGGCTTGGTGTCTACGAGCTCCTGGTGACTCCTCTTGTCTGTCTCCTTGTACAGAAATGGAAGCTCCACTCAAGGAGGCGCCGGGAGGCCCCAAAGACATCTCCAGGATGTAACTGCCCGCCAGGTAAGCAGCCCTGCAAACAGGTGACAGTGGGTGTTCCTAGGACTGAGACCAGAGGTTCTTCCTGGTGGCCATGCTCTAGCCACACCTCACTCAGGCCATCACTTTTCATTTGAAAGACAGGAGTGACAATATCTGTGGCTGCCTTCTATCTACTCACTGATTGGCCTGCCTGCCCGGCATCCATCAGTCCACCCACCATTCATTTGTTCATAGAGTCTTTTATGGGCCTGATACTCTTTGAACCAGGTTGTGTGGAAGTCACATAAGATGATGGGCATGGCTGTTTTGAAAGTTATGAAGTGCTATGCAGTGTCAAAGGGACCATCAGCCCCCCAAGGGGAGGCACCTTGCTTGCTGTGTTCATCATTGTGTCCCCAGCTTCCCAGGTATACAAAAATGTTTGTTACCTGAATGAATGACCCCATAATTGTAAGACCTTATTTTCTATAGCTAGCTGGATTAGGGCAATGCATGTTCACTATATGGCCTCTAGGCTACATGCAACACACACGTGCTTACATGCAAGGAATGAAGGCACAAGCCAAAGGTTGCAAGACAAGGCTGCGTAATACAGTGAACTGGTCTAATCTAGAACAAAAACCTGCTTTTGCCACTTACTAGCTCTGTGTGGGCAGACCCCTGACCTGCCTATTCTAGCACTTTCCTCTGTATCCTTGGGCCTGCTCCTCAACTGTGTCTATTATCTGTGTAACAGCTATGTACTAAGGACCTGCTGGGCACAATGCAGTGTGTTGGGTTCAAGTACATTGTACACCATGAATGCAAATGATAAGTTACAGCTTAAGAGAACTTTTCTAGGTGCCTGTTACTTTTCTAGGTGCCTGTTATTGTTAAGCCATGAGAATGACAGATGAGGAACTTTCACTGTTTCCTTGAGGAACTAGAATGGGCTGTACCTCTTTGGGGGTGGGGAAGGAAGGCCTAAAGAAGAGCTGGGGAAGACAAGGTATCACATTTAAGTAATGGCAGAGAGTTTTGGTCTGCTACTGGCCTCTGCCAGCTCAGCGTGTGGCCTCCTCAATACCCATGGTGGCAGGTGGCATTTGCAGGGTGCTCACTAGGCTCTCTGGCAGGCCTTCCTCTGGCCCCAGAAGCCAAGGGGCTCAAGTAACCCTCATCAAGGTCCCCAAGCCAGGGAAGAGAGGCCGACAGATGTTAAGCATATGGGAAACAAGGGACCGCATTTGCTGGAGAGTGAATGGACTGTGGTGGGAGTCACAGTTACAGGATGCTACCCTGGGAGACAAGGAGACCGTGAAACGATTCAGCTGGACCCGGTGAGAAGAGGGTCGTCTGGGTTAATTAAAAAGGTGTCCAGAAGCCCTGGGAAGTTCCCTCCCTCCCTCTGGGCCCTGAAGATTGGGTCCGGGGGTCTGGGAAAGCTTTCGGGAGAGGAATGCCAAGATTAATGAGATGGGGTGGAGGTGAGGGTTGGGTGATGGGGCCTGGGCAGAGAGACCATTTGCATCAGGGCTGTGGGGCAGCCCATGTTTCCAAGGATCGTATCTGTTGCCCTTATAACTCTTGGGCAATGACAACAGATTTTTGCTCAGCATATAGAATGCTGGTTAAGGGCAGGATATTTGGAGCCATAGAAAATGTAGGTTTGAATTCCATTTCCAACATGGACCAGCCTTATAACCTTCAGAGAGTTATTTAACTTCTTTGTGCCTCAGTTGCCTTGTCTGAAAACAGGGACAATAGACACCAGGAAGGTAGAGATTCCTCGAGATAATCCTGGAAACTGCTTAGCATCTTCTCTGATTCCTAGTAAGCATGATTATTGTTATTTTCTCAACTGCCTCTCGCACTTCAAAGATGCAGAGGAATCCTTATCAAATACCATGTCCTAGTGTTGGGGACACATTTGTGACCAGGCAGAGGCTTGCCTTTCTCCCTTTCCTGCCTCACTGGGGAAAGCACATCAGTTATCTGGTGACCTTCAAGTGTCCTGTCCATCATCAGAGTGGGTGGCTCTCAATAGGTTTCAATATTGTGCTTCAGAAAGTTGGGCTCAGGTAGTCCTGGGAGGCTGGGAGCTGGGGAGGAATGTGGCAGGTGGGGGAAGGACTTGGAAGAGTGCTTCTCTTCTCCCTGCCTGCTGGGAGTCTGTGCGGAACCCATGGGTCCTGGGCAGTGAGGAGAAGACCATGAAGCAACTCAGAGGGTCGGGGGAGGAGGAAACACCATGGGGAGAAGAAAGGGCTTGACACTGGTCCTCAGCAGGGACTGAGTTGGCCAGGCGTTGAGGGAGAGTGAGCAGGGGCTCCTGGGAGGGATAGCTCTGCATGTTGAGAATTTCTCAGAAGGCAGTTTGACCCAAAGCATACACTAGAGCCAGTGGGCAACACCCGAAGAATTTAAACACAAGGCCCCAAACTCAGGCAAAATCAGAGGGAACTAAGATGCTCTTCCAGCTTTTTGTAACTGAGGAAGGGAAGGACTGGAATGGCCACACAGAAGCATCTCACGTCATGGAATCACAGCGAAATCTCCTAGGATGGGCTGGGTCCTGCTGGGTCCCCTGCCCTGCCTCTCTCTGACCTGAGGCTTCTCATGCCTTGGTATAGTAACCTTCTCAACACCAAACCCAACCTATTATAAATAATAGCAGTTACTGCCACTGTGTCCCACTTGAGCACCTACTATGTGCCAGGCACAGGACTGAGCACTTCATGTGCATCGGTAACCCTCCTCAAAATACTAAAAGTAGGTAGAAGGGAGTTCAGTTCTGACACTTTGGAATGTTTGAACATCCTCAAATTTGCAAAGAGAACATCACTGTCGTTCTTGCCCTTACATCATGCATTTCTGATTATTTCCTGATGGTCGGAGTTTATAAACCACTTTAAGGCTCCTGATCCTCACAGAAGGACTCATACAATTGTCAAGTGCCACATGCAAATCCAAAGCTTGATTCACTTGTGCTTTGCCAGCACCTAATACTGTACCCCATACATAGTAGATGCTCTGTGAATGTTCAATAAATGAGCATCAGTAGTCATTGCTGATGACTGGCTGCTTCCTGGTGTTCTCCCTCTGCCATCAGATTGGTTTCAGACACCTTATCCCCCACCCCACCCCAAATCTTGCCTGATGCTGAATTCACTGCTATTGGGACAAAACAAACACACTCTTCCTGGCCACTGTGGTTGCTGAGATGGAAGCCTGGATCCTCAAACCGGTGCCTGCCCTCTGTGGCCAGCTAGGCCAAGCCGGAGTCCTGTGGTGGGTGTGTTCTTCCTTGTGGCAGCCTTGGGCCCCTGGGCGGCACCCAGAAGGCCTGGGACACATAATCATGGGCAGAAAACCTGCCTCTTTCCCTTTCTATCTGACCTTGCCAGTATCCTCCTGGGATCCTCCCTGTCCAAAAATAGCCATCTACTGGCTAAGATCTGGCTGTATCCTGCTTCTGGGCTGCATGCGCTGTTTGCCAAGGGAGTGATGGGCTTGCAGGCCTGAGAGGGATGCCAAAGGTCAACCCTCAGTTAGGAGGGTCATGGCTGCTAGAAGTTCAGAGGAATAGGTGTGGGCCATTTGCAAAGCATATGGCCTGGTGGAACAGAAGAAGGGTCTTGGGAACAGATATACATACCGTGAGACTTCCTAGGCCACTTGAGAAAAATACAAAGACCAAGGAAACTTTCCCATTCTCTGTCCCTTTTCTTATTAACAAAGGAGGAGCAGGACATTATAGGTCTAGCCAGCAAGGAAGCAGCTACTTCAGGCCCGCCGCACTGGGGCTGGGTGGGGCTGGCCTCTGTCAAGTCCAGGGTGGGGCAGGCAGTGTGAAGGATGACAGGTTTTTGCACCCAGAGGGAAGAATGGCTGGCTCAGCTGCTAAAGGAAATCACTTCGCTGTCTGAGCCTCATCTCCAAGGGAAAAGGTAGGCCAGAGTTATACACTGAATGCCAGGCCAAAGGGCTTGGACTGCAGCAGTGGTGGCATGGGGGTGATGTGGTCAGGCTTGTGCACTAGCGCCATGACCAGCACTGCAGAGAGGATGGATGAAAGCAGAGAAGTCGCCTTCAGCCAGCCTAATGGGAGAGGCCACAGCTGCCTTCCGGGTCAGTGCGCTGGTGAGGGGTGCATGAAGTGTCCAGGAGCCAAAGGAGCTGGGGGCTCTGGGAAAACTTCACCGAGGAGTGGCCTTGGAGGTTGTTCATAAGGATCAAATAAGCAAGTGGGAAAGCATATCGTTAGGGCATCATAGACTCCCTATGGCGTCTGCATAGACATCATAACAAGAGACCACCAAATACAAGGACTTAGACAAGGCAGAGGTGGAGGTCTTCCTTCTGCCATGTTGATCTTGTGGCATCCTCCTCTGGCAGGTGCTTCGGTTCTCGCCACCCCATGACCAGCACGAAAGGGGAATGGGACAAGTGGAGTATGTGCTCAAACCCTCAAGAGCCAAACTTGAAAAAAGAGACACAGATCACTTCTGCTCCCATCCCATTGGCCAGAACTTAGTCATGTGGTTACCCCCAGGTTCAAGGGAGGCCAGGCAATATTTTTTGTGGGTGGCAATATGCCCAGATAGAACTTTATTATGATGGTGGGTGGGAGAACAGATTACGAAGAACAACTAGCATACTGCGCAGAGGACATTCCAGGCTGGCTGAGGGACTGTCATGGACAAAATCTCTGAGGAGCGAGATAAAGGCAGTAAGTTTGGGAATGACATGCAGTTGAAGAAATCTGGACCACAGAGCAGTAACAAGACATGAGGGTGGGAGGAGATGTCAAGACTGCAAAGGGCCAGGCTGAGGCTGCCTGACTCTGTCTGTCCAGTAGGAGGCAAATGATTTCATCCAGAGGGTGATTGATTGGTAATGGCTGACTGATTGACTGGGGGACTGTGCTGAGTCAACTTCTGAGGCTGTATCCAGGTTCAGCAGAAAATGTGGTAATCACTTATTGATGTCTGCTCTGCATGCAGGAATGGTGGAGAGCATTGCCTCTGCCCTGGCTGTGCTGTCTTCACAGGACATGATGTGGATAATGTGGCATCAGAGAAGGTTTGGGAAGCAGGGATGTCACCTGATCCAATTTGTATTCTAGAACAATAACTAGCAATGATGTGGAGCCTGACCTGGAGGGGAGAGCAGCCCCTTCCAGCAACGAAAGTCTGCAATCCTATGCATAGGGCTTTATTTTCTTATGAGCTGCTATTTACATTCAGGTTGCAATGGCCTCTCCAGTCTCGGTTGTTTTTCCATAGCTGGTGAGAGCTGATGCCCACACATCCTGAACCCTACTCTCTGGCTAGCCTTGCCCTATTTTCCCTGGCACCAGACTTTGCCCCCAATAGCCTCATGACATTTACATGGGCAGGACCTGTAGCCAGAGCTTTGGTCACAAACCAGGCTCCTCTTACCTCCCCTGTGCTGCAGCAGAGCAGACCCACAGCCCCCCTTCTTTGTAGTCCTTCTTATTTCAGACTTGGCCTATTTCAGATCTCAGGAATCTGCAGACCAAAGTGTCCTTCGTTTCCATCAATGAAGAAAAGATTCAGGAGTTGATGGTTATTTTAGGGAGAATATTTAAACTAAAGATACACTGTTTCAGGTAGCTCTAAAATCCTGCTTTACATGCAAATAATTGATGGGCTACTTCGGGATCATTCTTGCTATTTCTTAAAGCAGATCCCCTGGGGCTAGCCTCCTAAGAGAGCCTACTGTTTGATTGCTGTTATCATCAATATTCAGACTCCCCCTTGTTCTGCTGCAGCCAGAGGGGTGTGCTTTCCCCTGCGATGTTAGCCTCAGTCCTCCCCACCCCCATCTCTTCCTCCTAATTTTGCAGCCCCACCGCATGTCCCATCTGGCCTCCCAGACACCCAGGTGCAAACCCACAATATCAATGGTGCCCCAACATCAGTGCCCCCTTCACCTTCATCCACTGCACTCCATCAGCCAGGTTCTGTTAACTCCACTCCTTTGCTCAAAAACCATCCATTGCTCCCCAGTGCTCATACTCCCCATCCCAAAGATAAACCCACTTTGGCTCTCTAGCCTGATCTCTGACCAGTCTTCTGCTGTCCTCCTTTTCTTTCAGTAAAACGGGGCTGCTCCCCTGCTGGACCCTACAGTGTCCCACTTGCACACATCAACTCATGCTATTCTGGTATCTTTGTTCTCAGTTTCTACCTGGTGAACTCTTGACTCCTCCACGTAAGCTACATCATCCCTGCAGCTCCTTCCATCCTCTCCTCCCCACTTGGCCTTGGCCGTGAGTTCTGCTATTTGATGAGTATGTTAACATAATGCCTGGTGTATGCTCGACGTACAATCCAGGCAAAACCGCCTACTGGGACAAGTAATTTGTCCTAAAATGAGAAGTGCAAACAGACCAAGATGTACACACCTGCAGAGGTTTCTCCCTGGCTGCTAGCCTTAACCATTTGCTTTAGACGGTGTAGGTGCTGGAGAGCAGCCTGCAATATGAGTTTCTTACACAGCGAGAGTAGCTTTTGTGGGTTTCCAGCCAGGGAGATTCTTCCCACCTACAAGTCACACTGGGCAGCTTCCTTGCCATCTCTGCCTGGATCCTCAAAGGGCCCACGATGAAAGCCAGCACCTTCCCCCCACCTGGCCCTTTCCAACATTCCTGACCTCTCCCAGCATTCACACCATGACCTGGGCATCAGGCTGAACACCACCGTTTCCCTCACACCCCGTCAGTCACCAAGTCTCATTCATCCCACTCTGTCAATTTCCTCCATCTCCACCGTCATCACCCTTGTTCAGGCTGCTGCCACCTCTCATCTTATTCGTTGCTCTGGCCCCCAACTGACCTCCTCCAAACGCTTCTTTACACAGAAGCCAGAATGGCATTTTTAACATTGATACATAACTCCAGTTAACCAAAGCACTTCAATACTTTCCATCACTCTTAGGATAAAGCCATAAATCCCTAACACAGCTTATTACTCACCCTGACTCCCCTCACCATGATCCCTTCTGCATTCCCAGCAGGCCCCCTGGCAGCACTGGTGCTGCTGGTTGTCTGACCACATTTGGAGTGACAGACTATGGCTGAAGGGAGCCCTAGCCAATAGAAATCAGCCAATCCATAAAGCTTAGACTCTTGGCTCCAAATGAAGGCCCTTCCTTCGCCGTTGTAGCCCTGTTTCAGGCAACTGGCCTGCTCCACAAGGAAGACTGGCCGTCACCTTGGAGAGAGCCCTGGGTTTAAGGAGCACCCTCCACCCCTCAGAGCCATAGCTCTCTATGCCCCTCATGGGGTAGAGGGTCAGGTAACTGGCATGGGTGAGGCCAAAATGACCACAGCTGCTGGGAGACCAGGTGCTGCGCGGCTGCTAAAATGCTCCACCATCTGCCCCTGGAAGAGCCTTTTCTCTCAAGGCCCTCTGGCTCTGTGTTTCAGAAATGCCTAGGGAATTCTCCAAAGTTCATTTCTTCCCCATTTCCTCCCAAAAGCACTTCCAGATCCCCAGCCCTCCTGGACGCTGCTGATAATGTGTTTCTCCTAGATCCGCTCTGATAACGCCGGGGTGGTCGGCTGAGATTTGTAGGGAAATAAAAATAAGGAAATGGAGGGTTCCGGAAAGGCCAGAAGAGCCCTGGACTGGGAATCAGTCCCAGACCTTGAGGGACTCTGAGCAGATTGCTCTCCTCTCTCTAGGCTTTGGTTTCTTCGCTGATATAAAAAGGTGAATGACTGAAAAATCATTTGTGTCTAATAGAGCAGCTCCCTTCCTAGGCACTTCTGAGAGACACACTCATCTGTGCATAAAAGAAGAAGAGATGCTTGCTGCGACACTATTTGTAGTAAGAAAAAAGGAAAAGAGAAGAAAAGCCTAGATATTTGTCAGCAGGAGTGTGCAGAGATATGTTGTGCAGTATTAAATTGCAGTACTTTCATCAGTGAAAATCCACACACAGTAAACAGGATACACAAGACCTTGAGATCCAGCAATTCCATGGCTGGATCTCCTCCTCTGGAGGAAAAAAAAAGCAAATGACAAGAGAATATTTATAATATAAGTCATTTATCTAAAGTTAAAAACATAAAGACAATACAATACAATCTTCAATCACTATATGCATATATAGTGCACATAGTAAACATGTAAAGAAATGCATGGAAATGGTAAACATCAAATTCAGCAGGGAGGCGGGATTGGGTAGAGATTGGGGGGCTTAGGGAGGTTCAGCTCCATGGGCAGCTATTAGTAAGCTAGGTGGTGGGTACACCAGGTTCAGTATACATTTTTTGTAATAACTTTATTGAGATGTAATTCACATATACAGTTGGTCAATTTAAAGTGTACAATGTGAAGGTTTTTCGTACATTCACAGAGTTGTGCAACCATCGCCACAGTCAGTTCTAGGACATTTTATCGTCCCAAAAAAGAAACCCCACTCCTTTTAGCAGCCATCCTTCATTTTTGCCCGCCCTCCCACCCCTAGCCCCACGCAAGCGTTAATCTACTCTCCATCTTTATGGATTTTGCATAATGTTTTCAAGGTTTATCCATGTTGTAGCATGTATCAGTACTTCATTCCTTTTTATTGCCAAATAATACATTATATTGCTTTTAAACCTCTCTCAATGTCTGAAATATTTCAAGATAAAACATCTTTAAATCATAGAGTTAATGAATGGATATTGTTGAATTAGGGGATGTTGAAGGAATCCTTCATGCCTGCCTCCGTACCTAATTGGCAGTCTTCACCAGCAAGGATGTATCATTGCTCTGCTGCCTAAATCCCGTGTGTGTGCGCCCTTGGCCACTTGTGGGCTGGCAGCAATGGTTCCAACCCTGCCAGGACCCAGATCCAGGGGGTCAAGCCCTGCTCAGCTGGACTCCAACTCCTGACCCCCTCTGTGGTGCTCTGAAGTACCCTTTCTCTTCCTCTGCCCATGGTCAGTGTCAGTTCCTCTGAGATGTCTCCCTTGAATCTCTCTGACACAGCTGGGGGCCCTTTTTCTCAGTTCCTAGAGCTAGAAAATTAACTCACCATGGGGTGGCTATTTGGTCCCCTGGTGAGAGAGCAGCAGCCAGGCTTACAGCCCTGCAAGCTCCTTAAGCTTCTGAGCATCAGTCCTCACCCCAGTAAAATGAAGATGTTGGTGCTTGCCTGATAGACTGGAGGTGGTAGGGAGATAAGTTATGTATGAAATTTTTCAGGGGTGGTGAAGGATTTGCTTTTATGCCTCTGACCCGCTCATTGGACAGGAAGATTGTCCTGGGCATGAGCTGTGCTGTCTGCAGGAAGGAGCAATGGACTGGCTTCAGGAGTTGCAATACCCACTGCCCTGGGAGAGGCAGGCTAACCCGGCAGTTACAGGTGTGGGCTCTGAACTCCAAGTAAATCCCAGTAGTCCCAGTTCCACTCCTTGTTAGTCATGGTACTGTGAATGGGTTACTCTTTTGACCTCATGTAAAATGGGAATAACAGCACCTACCTTATTGGGCTGATGGGCTCAATGTGGGGCCCGACACACACTTGGCTGGAAATGATTGTTAGTTGCCATGATGATGGTGATGATGACATGAGTGGAAAAGGGCTTTGGGTGACATGGAGCTGTAAGGAGAGATCATAGCCTTTGCCCAGTTGCATTCAGTCATGTGAGGTCCCGAAGGCAATGCCACGCTTGCCACTGAATGCAAGGAGGTAATGTGGCATGGCTGCTCAAAGCGTTGGCTTACCCCTACTTCCCTGTCTGCCCTGTGGAAGGCTAGGCCCTTCCAACACTACGAAAAATGCTGGATGTCCTATTTATGAGACACTGTGCTAAGGCACAGCAAGAGATGGGTGAAAGGTATACCCGCCCTTAAGGATGTGATGTGGGATTTGTCACAAGGTTAGAGGCCTAGTTGGAATCCCAGCTCTGTCTAGCTCTCCAACACTGCAAAAGCCACCTACCCTCTTGGAGTTTTCACTTGTTCAACTCTTACATGTAAATAAGGATCTTACAGGGTTATTGTGAAAGTTCTTGGTCAACCATGAGGATATTTGGCCGACCTTGTGGCACAATGGTAGTGCGTCTGACTCCAGATGGAGGATATTATGGGAGGGGAGTTGGACTGGTGCACAATCCAGTTATTTTGTGGAAGGTAGACCTTGTTGAGTGCTGTGGGATATAAACAAAGGGCTGTGGACAGTGCAGGGGAAGGGTGAATTACAAGTGCAGGTGACCATTGATTCTTTGGAGGGGACACTGGAACTCGCCGGTGATACTTAGTGTTGAAGGGCTTTGGAACCCCCGGTTTATGTAGAAGGATTCGCCCTCCTTCTCCCCATTCCCTCCAACCACCATGCAGAGCAGGAGCTTCTGGAGAGCGGGACATGCCTTAAAGGCTGTGTTTGTGCCCCCTCTCCAGACAGAGTCGGGCATCCTCTCTCCGCATCCTGAGAGGAAATGGGCTACATTTGTAGCAGTTGTAGTTGGGGTGGAAGTGATTCTGGATTTTGCAGGAACTCCATTGTCCAAGGAACTCTCCAGGGAGAGTCAATAGGAGAACATGGGGCAGCTGCAAGTGCCTCCAAGGTAGACCACAGCATGCACTGCTTGGTCACCTCTCCCTGTCTGTCAGGCTGCCTGTCTCAGAGAGGCCAGCAGAGGAGACCTGGGGAAGAAAGACACCATCCTGTTCCAGCTCCTGAGGGCGTCATTCACTCCTGCGATGATTCCACGTGTTTGTATCACATCCTCACCCATCAGAAGCGTTTCCCTTAGCACCTGCCCTGTGAGGGTGGAAACTGTGGCCAGAGGAGTTAAGTGAAGAAGGACTGCCCTTCTGGGCAGTTACAATACCTGGAAGTTACAATAACTGGATTGTGCACCCCCACCTCTCCGCTCCTCACCTCAGCCCAGGCCAGGAATCAGCAGCCAGACTTCTGGACTGGCTATGTGCTCTTTAGGGCTCCAGGGTAAACATGGGCTACATCAACAAGCAGCCCAGGTCCACTTGTGGGTAGATGACTGCTCTAGGCCCTGTGTTCAGTGCCGTGGGTTGCAAGATGATCAGGCACAGTTCCTCAGTCCAGGGCTGGGCAAGTGCTAAATGGAAGCATAGGCGTCTCATTTGGAAAATGCAAGACAAGAAGTGACTACTCCTGAAGGGAGGAATCAGAAAAGGCTGCGTGGAAGAAGTGGCATTTGAAGGAATCCCTGAATGGCAAGTAAGGTTTCAGTAAATGAGAATGTACATAAGGACATTTTAAAACAATGAAACAGCACAAGAATAGAGACCTGAACAACTGTGTTTTTTCCACACACACCTCCGCACCCCACACCCCACTCTGGGAAATGAGGAATCATCTGGAGTGGCTGGTAGTAAGCTCATTTGGAGGGATGGAGTAGGAGGTTCGGCTGGAAAGAAAAGTTGGGAGTTGGGGAGGCAGACTGTGAAGGGAGTTGGACACCACCCCTCCACAATAGAAGGCCAGCTTCTATTTGGCGGGTAGCAGGAAACCACGGAAGTTTTCTCAGAGGGGTGTGATGTATCCAGCTATGTATAGCTCAGTGTGGAGGGTGAATTAAGGGCGGAGAGAAGCTGGGAATGGGCAGCAATGGTCTCTCTAAGGCAGCAGTCCCCAGTCTTTTTGGCACCAGGGGCCAGTTTTTCCATGTACAGGGATGGCGGGATGACTTCAGGATGAAATTGACCTCAGATCAGCAGGCATTAGTTCGATTCTCACAAGGAACATGCAACCTAGATCCCTCGCATGCACAGTCTGCAATAGGGTCTGTGCTCCCGTGAGAATGTATTGCCACTGCTGACCTCCTGCTGTGAGGCCCAGTTCTTAACAGGTCACAGTCCAGTCCTGATCTATGGCCCAGCGCTTGGGGACCCTGCCCTAAGAGAAGACATAGAGCAGCAGAGGAGGCAGGTGGGGGGGTGACAAGAGGGAGGTTGCAGAGGTAACATTAGCAAGTTCTAGCTACCTACTAGGTGTGGGCCAAGGAGGGGGTTGAGGCAATTATGAGCCTCTGAGCCCAGGTAACCAATAATAACCATGGCATATATTTGACAGATGACCTTGGACCTTGTGCTTTAAATACAATATCACTTACATTCTGATCAAGCAGCCTGTGATGTAAGGCTATGGATATCTACATTTCAAAAATGAAGAAACTGAGGCTCAGAGATGTTCAGGGGTTGCCTGAGGTCCGCGGCTAAGGGACAGAGGCAGGACTTGAACCCAGGACTTTGAATGCCAGCGCCTTTGCCTTCTGGACAAGGCAGAGCAAAAGAGGGGTAGGTTGGAGAGGAAGGGTCAAAGTTCTGTTTGGGACAAGCTGGAGGTTGGGAGGTGGGGGATGCAGGATGCCTCGTGGAAGTGCTGAGGGCCCTGGAATGGCTCATCCGGAGGGAGAGGGGCGAGAAGCCCATTCAGATCTTGTGGACTTAGAGAAGAAAGACCTTACCTGTAGCCATCGTCCAGGTACAATGCTCAGGGCAGATGCTTTACCGGTAGCCATGTGACACTGCTCACGGAAGAGAGAGAACAGGGTTGCATCTTGCTGGAGAGCTGGCCAGAAGCACCGAGGTGGGAGACTTTCTGCCCCAGGACATGCCCAGAGCCCAGGGCCCTCTGCCCCTTCACCCAGGACTCATGATCTTGCCCACAGCACCCATGGGTGCTGTGCAGCTTGTCCCAGGCTGCTGGGGGTAGGGGAGCTTCCTGCCCTAGACCCAGTGGAGGGTCCCTTGATCTTGCTACCACCAGCTCTGCCCTGAAGGAGAAGGTTCTGCTATAGTGATGCTAAAAGAATGCCAGATGTTCCTTTGGAGGAAAGGGGCAGCAAGCAGGAAGAGCCCACGGCCTCTGCTTGGGCAGCTATAAGGGACTAGAAGGTGGGACATGCCAGACCCACAGATGCAGTCCCTGGCTCTTCCTCCTGGACCCACCCAGGCTGCCCACTCTCTTCATGTCTACCCCCACTCTTGCCATAACCCAGTCAACCTCTCCCCTGTCACTCCCTGGCAAGTTCCTGTTCAGCCTCTGAGGCGACTTGGGTGGCCCCTGCTGGCAGTGGCACTCTTGTCCCCACACGCCTGGCCCTTTTCACAGCACCCTCCTACCAGCTGTCCAGGTTACGACTCACACTGCCTCATTCTCCTGATGAGGACCCTGAAGCTCAGAATTCTTTGCTTGAAGATATCTGGTTAGGCAGTGGCATGGTTGAGACTGGAAATAAGCTCTGAAACATCAGAAGGCAAATGCCTCCCAGGGACCTGAGTGCTACCCTGGAACACAGTAGGAAACCGAGGACTCGGCAGTGGCCGTGATGCTTGTCCAGGGAGCGTGGAGTCAGATAAGGCTGGAGGACGTTAATTAGTAATGATAACAACAACATCTATTAAGGACTCACTCTGTGCCGGGCACTGTGATAAGCACTTTATTGCATTGTCTCATTTGATCCTCATAATCATGTGGCAGGTACTATTATTATCTCCATTTCCACAGAAGACTGGGGACCAAAGAGGTTCTGTAACAGGGCCAAGCCCACAGAGCTAGTGTGTGTTGAAGCCAGAATGTAAGTAGTCTGAGTCTGGGCAAACCAAAGCAGCATCAGAAGGTCCCCCCGCCAACCCCTCACCATCTCTCTCACTCCCTCACTCGCCACCAAACAGTTCTTGAGCACGGGCTCTGTGCCATGCCCGATCCTCAGGAGACAGAGAAGAGCTCACAGTCCAGGGAGGGGAACACACAGGTAGTGCAGTGGCTGCTGCAGAGACCCAGGGCTCCGGTGGGGCCAGGCGGTGCCCAGTGTGGGCTACAGTCCTAGGGCTGCATCCTCTAGGATTCCAGCCCTGTGAGTCTGGCCCCAAGCAAGGCAGAGCCAAGGCAGGGACACAGGTCTAGAACCTGTGTGATGTGACGGTGGCTGGCGCAGCTGGCATTTGGCCCTGAGACGTCAGATCTGGGGCTCAGAAGGAACTCCACAGCTCAGCTGACTCAGCTTCCTGGTGAGAGGCACCCCCACCATGCAAAGGGGAGCTGGCTGTGCACACATAGGCAGGGGAGGGAGGGAAGGGTCAGAGCTCCAGTTGCTCGTTCTCTTTCCAGCTCACTTCACAAACTTACTTCCTCCCAGCCCTCCAGCCTTTGCCACCTGTCTGTGTGGCAGGTACGCCAGGCAGGGCACTGTTGGAATGTCTCCAGTGAGCAAGGTGTGTGGCTGATGGAGCTGGAGATGGGCAAATCTGAGGCACACCGAGCTCCATCCTTGGCAGGCTGGCTCCTCAGCCTCGTGGAGACCTAGGGAGCCTCCTGGAACCTAGAACGAGGACCAAGCATGGGCAAAGTCTCCCTCAGTGCCTGTCTGCCTCTTTAAACCCCAACTGGGGAGGAAATGCCAGCCACAGAAAGATGCCCAGCAGGCGGTGGGGGTATAAGTGGATGCCAGCTCCCCACATAGTTATGTGAGCTGTCACGGGGTGACCTGGCATACCACAACAGGCCGGAGGGAGGTGGGGCAGGTCCCAACCTCCCAGTGGCACCATGTACTGGGCAGCTGTGCTGTGTGTTTCCGAGACCTGCCTGTTCGTGGGCATGGAGGGGTCTCCACGCCAGGGCTCCGGCTCCAAGGTGCCCAGGGCGCAAGATCTTTGACATTCTGTATGTCCTCTTTGTTGTCCTGTAGGCTTAGAACCTGGATGTGAGTCCTTCTCAATGAAGAACTTACTTTCCCTCAGGGTGTTCGGGAATCTGGACAATGAGGGCCCATCTACATCCCATAGGGGACCTTACCAATGATTCTGGCTGGTGTCGGTTCTGATTGGTGGGTCTCTGTACAGTTCTAGTTCCAAATGCTTGACCACATCAGCTCCGGCTGTATCGTTCTTTGCTCGTTGGCACTCAGAGGCACTGGTACGTCAGCCAACGCCCCAAGCTCCTGACGCCTTCTGAGGCTAAGAGCTCCAGCCAAGCTGGGCACCTGGTTCCGGATTCATCTGTCCATTAGACAGCCTGTCCTTCCTGACAGGTGACACCACTGCTGTTCATTAAAAGAGAGCAAAAGATGCTGCCACATCCCTGAAACTGATTGGACCCCAAAGCCACCACCCACTACGCAACTATTTCTAGGGATGAAGTCAGATCCAGCCTCTTCTGCACTTACCCTGGGGCATTTTCCCCTTGCCTCTTCTCCTCGCTTCTGTGGAGGATGGCAGAATCCCTGGGGAGCTGGAAGTGGGCCTTGACCCTCCGTCTTCGTCATCCTCCATGCTGTCCCCCTTGTGGAGTGGCCCCCTAAGGCAGTGGGATCATGTTCCTGTGGAACAGCAAATCCTGCCAAATAAATAAATAAGCGCAGAGAAGAAGCCAGATTTCATTATCCAAAGGAAGCTGAAGCTGGGGCCAATTTCTGATGTTCATTTTAGTGGCACTGTAGTGGGGCTGGATGTTACTCAGAGAATTTGCCCACTTTAAAAGCCCCTGTGATGTGACGAGCCACTTTCTCAATCTTGGGAAGCTCCAAGATCTCCCAGCCCTTCTCCATTGCCGTGGCCATCCTGGTCTTGTCACCCGGTGAGCACAGGAGGCCGGGGCCCTGTGGGTTGGTCGCCCCTGGACATTCCACTCACAGTGCCTTGTGCAGGGCAAGGTCTGCCCCTGCTCCAAGGCATCCAGGCAGCCCCTCCTCATGTGGCAAGGGGCCACAGGAGACAGCAGCAGCTGCAGCCTGGTGCCTTCCCGGTCCCACTTGTGTCCAAGCTGTACAGGCCTAGACAGGATCTGGTAGGAGCCTGGGCTTTAGAGACAGAGCCTGAGGCCGAGAGAAGGCAAGGGTTCTTCTAGGGTCACCCAGCCATTACTGGAAACACCTAGACTAACAAAGTGGCAGGATTATCTGCTGGCTGAGTTCTGGGATCCAACTGTGTTACAATGGGCAAGTGACTTGACCTCTTGGAGCCGCAGCTTTCTTACTGCTATCTAGGATGGGGATAATGACAACCTGTACCTCCATGCACCATCCTGAGATGAAGGAGATGTATGTAAAGCATGTGGTACAGTACCTGGCATGGGGAGGAGTTTAATCAGTGGTATTGAACTGCTGGTAGTCAGCTTTCCTGAACCCCAGGCCAGGACTCTCTTGACCACACACCTTGCCCTTCCTCCTGAGCCTCTGAAACACCACTGCCCTGGGGACTGGCCCTTTCCAGAGGAATTTGTTCAGACAGGGGCTCCTCTAAGCTGCTTTTTGAATGCAGCAAATGCTGCTACCTCCACTAAGCCCCTGCTGTGTACAGAGCACCAGGCACGCGAGTATTACAGGCCTTTGTACAAGGGTTCAGATCCACCTTGGGAAATGGGGTGAGGCGTGGCTTCTGTGCACACTATGTGGCCCTGAGTCTCTGGTCCTCAGCTCCCATTTCTGTAGAATGGGGCTGAGACAGCCTCACTGAATAGCTCAGTGAAGCCAGTGAGTTCCTGTGTATGAAGCTCCACTGAAAGCTCGAGTGGACTGCTATGCGCTACACATGTGCCAATTGTTATTTTTGCATTTACACGATAATGAACAAGACCCGACCCTGTCTCTAGAAACTCATCCCCTGATTGGGCCTCTGAGCAGTGTCCACAGGAAATATTTCACCAGTTATATCCTGCAATCTGGATGTGTCAGCTGTGGTGTTTGGAGAATGTGATGGTCTTCGAAGCCTCCAGGGGAAAGGTGACCCATTTTTCATTCATTCATTCATTCAACAAATACTTGTGGAGTGCTTGCCATATGCAGGGGCACCGAACTCTAGTGATATGAGGACCAGCTTGACAGAAGTCTTGACCTCTTCATGCGTTCAGTGTAATGAGAGAAATCAACAAAATAAGCACATAAAGAAATAAACAAGAAAATATCCACCGATTATTATGAAGAAAATAAAGATGATTTTAAAGGATTTCCGCCCCCCACACCCAGCTTTACTGAGGTACAATTTACAATTAAAAACTGCATATATTTAAGGCTGACCATGTGATCTGGGGGATATTTTTGATAGGGCATGATGAGGGGCAGTGTTATCTGTGAGAAGGTGACATCTGAATGACAAGGGGAGCCTACCACGCAGAGCTAACAGATGATTCTGAGCATGAGAAGTGCTGTGCCTGAACTTGTCATAGCATAAAGCACTAGAAGAGTGTCCATGAGATAAATTGATGAGATAATTAAATCAGAGGATGGGGAATGAGCGTGCTGGTTAGCAGGAACAGCTGGTGCAAAATCCCTGAGGTCAGAATGAGTTTGGTATGTCTGAAGAAGAGAAAGGTCAGAGTGGCCAGGTGAAATGAGTGACGGGGAGAGAGCAGAGAGAGAGCTCAGGGAGGGCACGGGCCAGTCCTGTGGCGCCTTGTGTGACCCTGGCCTGTGGCATTTGTACATTTCACCCTCAATGAGCCAGGAAGCCACGGGAAGGTTTTAGGAGGGGGAGCCACAGGCTCTGGGCTGCATTTTCCAGTCCTCTTGGCACTGGCAGAGAATGGATTACAGAGGCAGAGTGGAGAGGAGCCAACAGGTGTCCTGGACAATTGTGGTGTCCAGGTGAGAGGCGGCGGTGACAGAGGAAATGGGGAGAGTGCGCAGACTTGGGGTATGTGCTAGAGGTGACTCTGGCAGGCCTTGCCAATGGGCTGGCTGGCGGGTGGAAGATGGAGAGAAGCCAGCCAGAGCTGAAGGCTTCTTGACTTGAGCTGTTGACTGGGTTGGGCTGTGAAGCCACTGGAGCTGGAGAATGCTTAGCCCAGTGCTGGGCGTCAGGGGCAGGTTTCCTGGAGAGATGGGGACAGGGCTGGAGGGACAGACAGTGGCATTGAAGAAGCCTGGTGACTCAGGGACTCGGGGTCCTGTAAGTTGTGCGTCCCTCAGCGTGGAGTCCACTTGCTAGAGTGAACAGTTTGTTTACTTGCTGGTTCCCTTTCCACTTCCCCAGCTCCTGCCCAGCGTAGGAGCGAGAGGGGCTGGATGGAGGAGGCAGAGCCTGTGGCCTGTCTGCCTGGCTGAGGGGGGCCCTCTGGAGTCAGATGTCCTGAGTTCCCCTCCCCACCTCAGCAGCTTCACAGTGCATTTCCTTGCTCACTAAATCCTGAAATACTAGGATGATGGGGCCCCCTTTGAAACTTGAGTGAGGTAAGTTTAGGACAAATTAAAGGAAGTCCTGCTTCTCACAGCAACTTAGGATCTCAGGGGACTCATTACCCTGAGAGGTGGTCCAGGCTGGGAATGTCATGGGATTCCTGAGGGATCCGGGTAAAAGAACAAAATGAGGGGCCCTCGAAGGCCCCTGAGAGGAAACCTGGGATCTGTGTGACCTTTAGGTTGACGTCAGGGAGGGAAACTGGTCTCTTGAGGCTTTTGCTGGCAACAGAGTCGGGAACCATCCTAATCCAATCCAGTGTTCCCCTGCCCCCTGGCTCTCAAACCCTGGGCGCCAGAGCTGGAAGCGGCCCCAGGCTCTGCCCCATCCAGTCCTTTTCCGTCACTCAGGAGAACACTTCTCTGTCTCCCCTCAGCCTGAAGCCCTGCAGTGGCGCCAGTGGCTTCACAACCACATCCAGCACGCCCCATCGGGCCCCATCCCTCCCCACTGCCCCCCACCCCACCTCCCTGGACTCCCTGCAGCACAGCCAGCCTGGGGCTTAGGAGCAGAGCTCTCATCACTGGGCCTTCGCCCCTGCTCTTCCCTCTGCCAGGAATACCCCATCTCCACCTTTGCCTGTTAAGTCTCCCCTACCCTTCTGATTTGGCCTTAGTTGTAAACTCCTAGATAGCCATCCCTGATTCCCACCCCTGCCCCCACCTCCCCAGTTTCAGGTCACCTGCCACAGCCAAAAGCTTCCTTAGAGCCAGCCTGGCCTCCAAGCATAAACCTATCCCGCTGTGTCATAAGGGACTAGTTTCACATCTGTCTCCCCTCTGTACAGTTAGCTCTGTGTCTTCCCAGCACCTGGCATGGAATAAATGCTCTTCAATAATCATTTAAGGTGTCAGGCTCCGTGGAATTGCCATGCACAAAAACACAGCATCATTCATGTATCATTCAACACATATTATTGAGCACTCACTCCATGCCATGCCTTTGCTAGGTGCTGGCAACCCAAGGGTGAGCAAGACATGCCCCCTGCCCTTATGGAACTTACGGTTCAGTCAGGGAGGCAGCCTCCACCGATTGCCCCAGCAAATGTAAAATTGCAGTAGCGATCAGCACCACCAAAAGGCAATGCAAGGTTTTATGAGAAACTAGAAAAAGATCCTCAGTCAGGGAGGCCTAGGGAGGTCTCTCTAAGGAAGCATCCTTGAGCAGAGAGAACTAGCAAGGGAGTAGCAATTGACCAGGTAAAGGGCAGAGAAAGTGTTCCAGGCAGAGGGAACAGCAAGGGCAGAGACCCTGCAGCGGGAAGGGAGGATGAGGAACTGAGGCAGGAGCAGTGTGGCCCGGCAGGGAGCTTCAAGGCAGAGACTGGTATGAGATGAGATTCAGTTGGAATAGGCAGGGCTTTGCAGACCGCGTTAAGGCTTTTGTCTATCCTAAGAGCAGTGGGGAAGCACCAAAGAGTATTGAGCAGGGCCATGACCTAACTAGACTGGTATTATGAAAGCTCAGACCAGTTGATATGGTTTTGCTGTGTTCCCACTCAAATCTCATCTTGAATTGTAGCTCCCATAATTCCCATGTGTTGTGGGAGGGACCTGGTGGGAGATGATTGACTCATGGGGGTGGTTTCCCCCATACTGCTCTTGTGGTAGTGAATAAGTCTCATGAGATCTGATGCTTTTGTAAGGGGAAACCCGTTTCACTTGATTCTCATTTCCCTCTTGCCTGCTGCCACATTAAGACGTGCCTTTCGCCTTCCGCCTTCCACCAGGGTTATGAGGCCTCCCCAGCCATGTAGAACTGTGAGTCCATTAAACCTCTTTTTCTTTATAAATTATTCAATCTCAGGTATGTCTTTATCAGCAGCGTAAAAACGGACTAATACACTGGCTTCTGTACAGAGCAGAAACAAGAACCAGGGGCCCTGACGCTAAGCCCTTATAGGATGTCCATATTCTGTAGCCTCTGTAGCCCTACTCCCTACTCAGGTCACTACATCTCCAAGGACCTCCCCTACTCCAAAGCATTGATCTGCCCATGCTCATTCTGGCACTGACATCATCCCCACCCAAAGGCGAGGGCTGGGCTTCAGTGCGAGCTTTCCTGGGCATTTGGTACAACTGTGCTCCATGAGGCTGTAGTGTACACTACACGCTTGTCTCCAGTAGCCAGGACAGGCTGTGCATGCCCAAATGCTGGCCTCAGTGTGCTGCCAGGGGCCAGAGTCAGCACCAGCACTCACTGGATGAGGACTTTTTCACCCAGAGTTTGCTCCGTTGAAGAGCAGAGAGCCCAGCTCCCTGCAAAGCCTGCTGGGTTCCACTGTGTGAGGGTTTCCGACAGGGTCCCAGCAGTGGCCCAGCAGCAGCATTTATGCCAAAGCAGCAGCCTTTACATGCCTCGGGTCTACACTCGTGGAAGTTGGTGTCAGGACCCAGTTAGGTTAATCCTCCAGGTTGCCTGGGCTGCAGAAACACAGTGAGAATAAACTGTTTATGTTCTCCGGCTGCTGAGCCTGGGACTAAAGGCCTTCTGCAAAGAAATCATGGCTCTTAGGCTGTCAGTGCTGGAGCGGGGGCTATCTCTTCCGGCATCCACTGTCACAGCAGGAGAGGGGGCCCAGAGAGGTCAGATTCGCACCATGTCATGTTGCTCAAGTGGTCAGAAAATTCAGCTTCCATGTGGAGGCCGTTGGCCTACATGATAGCTGGTGTGATGATGTTAAACTCTTCCCCCTCCACCCACAGCCTTGGAGTGAGAAGAGGAGGAGGAGTTAAAGGGTGAGAGTGCAAAATCTGGATTTCAGATCCCAGCAACCCTGGGTTCAAATCCTGCCTTTGTTACTTGTCAGCTGTGGCCTCTTGGGCAAATTTTTCAACCTCTAGGGTCTTTTTTCATCTACATTGCAGCGTTCATTATGACTGCCACTAACCACACGTGACTCTACATTTAAATTAATTCAAATTAAATAAAATTTAAAATGCAATTCATCAGGTACCCCAGCCATATTTCAAGTGTTACTGTGGCTAGTGGCTACTATATTGGACAGCACACACATAGAACATTTCCATTATTGCAAAAGGTTCTATCCAACAGCTTTTGAGCTATAAAATGAGGATAATGAGAAGGTTTGTTCTATGGACTGTGGTGAGGATTAAATCAGATAATGTACATAAAGCAAGCTGGCATAGTGCCCAACATATATTAAGTGCTCAGCTAATGTTTGCTATGATGGTGATGGTGGTGATGGGGTTGTAGTGAAGTCCATTTGCTTCCGTGTATATTTTCAGTGTCCTGCTGTGTCCACGACGAGAGGTGCTACAGCCCAGTAAAAAGCTGCTAGAGGTAGGCAGCTGTGCACCTGGATTTATGTATCAATAAGAAGGTGTTGATCGTCTGCTGTGGGCCAGGCACTGTTATCATACACTGTGGGCCAGGTGCTGTGGTAGGTTTGTGATATGTCACAAAGTCAAACAAGACATAGTCTTTATCCTCCAGGAGAGATGCCCACAAATAAAGTATAGAATGCAGAAAACACCCAAGGAGAGTCTGAAGAAAAAGGAAAGGAATAGCAAGCCCTGAGGGCTTCCCAGAAGAGGTGGCATTTGCTCTAGGTCTTAAAGGAGGTGTAGGATTTGAGTTGGAGAGGGCAGGAGGACATTCCAAACAAAGGGAACAGCATGGGCTGTCAGGAAGGGCCTGAAAAGTTCTCTGTGCTTGGAAATGATGGCCAGCTCAGTGTGGCTGTCCAGGAAGGATGGGCCATAGGCCCAGTGCTCAGCAAATGCCAGACACTCCCTAAGTATTTGTGGGATCCGCGAGTGGAATGAAGCTCATAACTGTAACTCTGGGCAAGTTATCTGACCTCCCTATGCCTCCTGCCTGCTCACACTTCACCAGCTTCTCACCCCGGCCCCAGCAAGCCTGTGGAGATACAGAGAGATGAGACGAGAACATGCTTCCATCACAAACATAAGGTGGTCTAACTTTGTGCCTCAGTTTCCTACCTGTAAAATAGGATAATAATAGTAGTCACTTCCTTGGACCATTGTAAGGATTAAAAGAGTTAAGAGTGGCATGTTTAGAACAGTAGCAAGTACAGAGTGACCCTAAAGAAGGATTAACTAGCAATGTTGGCATGGCGACGACAGATATCCTTGCTTTTGTCATGGAGAAGGGAAGTGTGGGCTGACCCGTTTGAGTAGGACTTAAAAGTTCCTAAAATCATGTTGGCCCATCATACCTCGCCTGCCTTAAAGGATTTTTGAGACCATGAAGTACATAGGCCAGGTGAATGCAAACTGGAGAGGGTGGTGCCCCAGACTGTCAATTACAGCAGCAATGGGGAGGCCGATGGGGTTGAGGTTTGCTCCTGAGCTGATTTACTGTCTGCAGTGGTTTTGCTCTGGAGAGCCTGGGCTCTGTTTTGGGAAATCCAGGAGGTGGCTTTTCCTCAGGATCTTGAGAGATGAGTAGGAGCTTGCTGGAAAGGCCAGCAAGAGAACCATACTATGTTAAGGTAGGATTCTCTATCCGATAGAGACAAAACCCATCCAGACCTGCCTTGCTTGACATCTGACACCCTCAAGATGCCTCCAAGACTTCACTGTGCTTTCTTGCTGAGCCTTGTCCTCTTTTCTTTTCTCTTTTTCTTTTGTTTTATTTTCTTTTATTTATTTTATTTTATTTTTTGAGACAGAGACTTACTCTGTCACCCAGGCTGGAATGCAGTGGCATGATCTCCACTCACTGCAACCTCCGCCTCCCAGGTTCAAGTTCAAATTCTCCTGCCTCAGCCTTCCAAGTAGCTGGGATTACAGGCACCCACCACCATGCCCGGCTAATTTTTGTATTTTTCGTAAAGATAGGGATTCACCATGTTGGCCAGGCTGGTCTTGAACTCTTGACCTCAGGTGATCACCCACCTCAGCCTGCCAAAGTGCTGGGATTACAGGCGTGAGCCACCACACCGGCCCTCGTCCTCTTTTCTTATACCTCCTGAGTACCCCCACCCCTGCAGCTGCAGCAAAGTAGGCATCCCCAACCCACTAGCCTGAGTCACTACTTCCCCTCCCTCAGCCTGCAGCTCCTCCCCAGTGGGAACCAGCTTCAGGTGCCTCCCTGGGAAGCGTTTCTTGCCTCCCACAAGGCCCCTGCATCACCTCTTAGCAGTAACCCTGCTCCCTGATTTGGAAAAAGACATTTCAGCCTTTTTCCAAACCAATTCTGACCTCGCCTGCAGCGGAATCACCTGCTCAAATAAAAATGCAGATGCCCAGGTCAGACCTACAACATCAAAATCTCTAATCCTGTGGTCTGCAAATCTGCATTTAGATAGCAATTCAGGCAATCCTTTTGCTCAATGAGTTCAGAAAGTCACTGAACTGCTCAATTTCACTGTAGCATATCTTTTTGTTTGCATCTTTTTCCCTCCACTAGACAGGGGTTTCCTGGGGGCGGGGACAGGGATAGTGCCTTGCTGTCTGTTTCCCCAAGGCCTGGCGCAAGGCCAGTGCCCAGGCAGTTCTGAATGAACCATTCCTGGACATGACACGGTTCCCGTGCCCTCCCTCCTTCCAGCCCATGCCGGAAATAAACTTTTATGAAGGCTTTTGTGAGTAGTCTGTGATCTCTCTGGGAGGCCATGCATGTCTCTTTTAACCAAGAGAGGAACCTAGAGGAAGAGCAGCCCAGCCCTTGGTAACAAGGGACTGGGGGTGGCCCCAGGACAGGGTCCTGGATGAAGAAGGGTCTGGTGGCACTGGAGGGGCTGGGGGAGAGTGTCCTGGTTCTTAATCAACAGGAAGGGCCTCTGCCTCCAGGATCACTTTTCAGCCCAGCTGCTTGGACATAACCCGAGCTGGGGTTGGGGTTGGGGGGAGGGGCGGTGACAGACAGACAGGCTGATGGGAAGGCCAGCACTGGAACAGACGACCAGCCCAGCAGGCCTGCCCGCCCAACTCCCGCACACCCCCACTGCCCTGGGAAGGTGCATCCAGGGAGAAGGCTCAGCTGGTGAGCTCAGAACACCCTTCTGCTCCCCTCCCCCACCCTGCCCTCCCCTTCTTCTGCTCTCTCCAAGCTCAGGGACATTCAATCCTTCCTTTGATGGACAGCCAAGAAAAGACTTCTTCCACATCCTAAATTTGTTAGCACCAGCTAATCGTCTTAACCTTCCTCCCTCCTGTGCTCCCAATAGGCGCCTCCTTAAAGACACAGGGTGCTTTCTGATTCTCAGAGGGGAGCACCAGGAGGGACCAAATCCCCACAGGGGCAGAGGAAGTTTCCCTGGAGGTCCCTCCTCTGCCGTGGCTGCTGGTGAGCCGCGGTGTGCAGGCACATGGGGCAGGAGCAGTGACGGCGGCTGCAGCTGAACCTGAGGCTTGGCAGCTTAGAACCCCCTGATTCAAGTGGGGGTGCTTCCCAGCGGGAGTCGCTGCCCTCATTAGGGGCTCACCCCAGGGTGCTGCTAGAAAACTGAAGTTAGTCAAATCCCAGGTAAAGCCCAGCAGAGGGACACTCTTTCTTGACCCTCACCTGCTTCTTCATCTTCTCTATTGTGTCTCTCTTTAGCCTCTTCCTTCTCTTCCTCCTCACTATAGCTTCCATCTACTTTACAGGGTGCCAGACCGCATGCTTAGGGCCTGACCGCAGCTCCTTCAGAACCCTAACAGCTAGAAATTCTTATACTCATTTTGCCGATGAGAAAATTGAGGCTCAGAGAAGTGAAATGATGTGTCTGTGTATATAAGGTAATCCCATATGAGTTAGGGCTGGGGTGTGGACCACCGTCCAAGCTGTTGCTGTTGACCACCATACCATTCTGTCTCTAAATCACACATTTCTGAACTGCTCACACATGCACGCACATTCGATAAAAGTGACCTACTGCGATCTATTAAATTAGGTCACCCCATAAACATCTCTTACAGGACCAGGCACATAGTAGGCCCTCAGCACGAGTACCCCTTCCTCCCTCCCATCCCCTCATCTCTCTCCCCATTGTGTCTCTCTCCTCCTGCTTTTTCTCCTTGCCTCCAGGCTTATGACACAGGTGAGAAGAGGCAGGACAGAAGGGAATGTGGCTGTGGCCTACAGACCTTGTCCTGGCCCTAAGCCTCCCAATAAATAACGAGGTCTGTATATAAGCCTCCGGCTCTGCAGCATCTCAGCTTGGGAGGAATGGCGTTTGCTGGCGGAGGGATTAGGAGTCCTGGGAGGAAGGGACAAGGGCCTCCCTCCGAAGCAGCAGGGGAGAGCCTCTGATTCACTCTCTTTCTCCTTTCCATCTGTGGCCCCACAGAAACAGCAAAGAAACCTGAAGAAAACCTAACAACTTTGCCGTCAAGGTCCTCAGTGGGTGTGGGGCTGGTCTGGGAGGGAGGAGTTCCCCTTCTTCCAAAGGGCTGGACCCTGACCTGAAGACATAAGAGACCCTTCTGAGACCCAGCATGCTCGGAACACAGGCAGGAAACTGCACTTCTTACCCCCTGGCCCACCTCCTTCCTCTTCCCAGCTTGTCTGGGTCCCTAGAATGGGGGTTGTCTGGCCAGATAGAGTCTCTAGTCATTTGCTCAAGACCTCTGAGTCACGGAGGTGAAGAAGCCTCTGGGACCAGCTGAGGCTGAGGGGCTCTTGGGGAGGGGTCAGTACAATTGCAGAGGCTGCCAGGAGGATGGATCAGATGGCCACATCTGACCTGAGTGTCACAAAGCAGTCCAGCTGAGGTTGCTGGCGAAGTGTGAGCAAGCTGCTGGCCTGAGCTGAATTAAAATCATCCTATACCCGCAGGGTGTCTTAGTAATAAGAAGCAAAGCTGCCATTTCCCAAGCACTTATTAAGTGCAAGACCCTTACATATGTGTATATGTTTCCAACAACCTTGCAAGCTGGTACTATTAATTCCACTTTATAAAGAGCCTGAGGCTCAGAGAAATTAAAAGAAACTTACCTGGAGCTCTGGAGCTATTAAGAGTTGCTGGGATCTGAACCTAGGTCTGTTTGGCTCCGAAGCTCATCCCCGAGGATACCCCTGAGAAAACCTCCGATACAGAGGATCACTCAGTGTGTAAGCAAAACACTACTGAGTGACAGCAAGAGCAGCCAACAGGTGTGGACCCACGTACCATCCTCTCACCTGTCGCCTGACTCACCTGCCTTCCCCATGCCACACTTCTGCTGTGTCTTTCTGGAGGCAAATGGACAAGGATGTTTCTTGGACCAGAAAGGGATGCCCTCCCCTTATGAAAACAAGTGGAAGCATTCCCCACAGAAGAGCCAGCTGGTACCAAGGGGGTCACTTAAGGAAAAGTGAGGGCCTAAGAGTCCCCTCCACAACTCACCTTCTCCTTATGGCTCAGGTGCTACCTATCATGGATATTTGCATAGCCAAGGGCTGCAGCCTGCAGCCTGCCTTTGCTTCTGTGGTGCTCTCCCCATGGGATTTCCTGCTGCTGCCTCTGTACTGACACCCAGGGTGCCTTGATACCCCCGTGCTCCACCTGACCCATGTGGGCAATTCATCTCCACCTCCCCTCTGGCTCAGACAGGCTGGAATTCTCTTAACAATTTTACCAAACCCAGAGAGAAGTGTTTAAACCATTTTTTAAAATGTCTTAGAATTTTCAAAGGTTCTGACATCACAGTGCTTACAGAGAACAGGTTTCTGACCCTAAACCGGTAGAAGGTCACTTCCAGGTCTCAACTCCATTATTCTGTCCCATCAGAGACAGAAGCAGCTGCCCTTGCCTTCAATCCCTTTCCCGCTTCCTCCAGGAGGGTCCTGGGGCTGTCATAGAGGCCCAGCTGCCTAGCCTGGTGCAGGGGACAGGGAGCGGGGGTGGGGGGCGCTTTGGCAGCAGTGCCCCCTGATCATTTACCACTGCCCCATCATGGAGGCCCATGGTCCATAGTCGCCAGCCAGCTCGGCAGCCTCTCTGCTCTGTCTTTGGAGAGAGTGGTCGTATGATGCCCGCACAATGGCATGTTTTTATTTTTATTTACTTTTAAGAAAAAGAGAGGATATTGTTTCCTTCTTTCTCACATCTCCTTTTGATCTTAGCCCTGGCCTCAATTCTGTGGGACTCCCTGACCCTCACAACCTGCGGTGCCAACTGTATGTAGCCTTCTGTTGTGTTCGGGGGCTAAAGACAATGATGGCAGCTCCTGCTGTCTTGCCAGGCTGCCTCGACCTGTCCCAGGGTAGACCTCTGCTGCGATTCCCTTAGTGACTCCTTTACAGGTATTTTTCTCATCTGCAGAAGTCACAATGTCCCTGGCCTTTTTCCAGGCCTCCCCACCCGGTGTGTGCTGCCCAGGTGATTCCAACTTCCCTGAACCCAGTGCCTTCTGGGATGGGGCTGAAACGGGGCCCCATGGCCAGCTCCCGAGTAAGGTCAGAGGTCAGGAGAGTAGGACGAGTTGGTCATCCTGGGCTCCTCTTAATGATTTATTAGCCACTGTTCCCATTAGGAGCTGTTAGCACATCAAAGCAGGATTTGCAGATCCAGGATGCATAGTGACTGTGACAGACATTAGCTGGTGGCTGCCCTGGAGCCATAAAACTCCCACTGGGTGAGCTGGAGGTGGAGGGAGGCGCTGATCACTTTGGTTCTCAACTACAGCAAAGGCAGACGAGATCCAAATGTCCACGGCTAAGATCTAAATGTCCACGTTTCTAAAATGAATTTGTATATTAACTCATGAAATCATTGAGTTTGGCACTCTAGGTAAGTTTAGACTGTGTGACACAGTACAATACAGGGCAAAAGGCAGATTCTGGAATCCATAAGATCTGGGTTCAAATCCCAGCTCTGGCATCAAGAAATTGCAGGAAGTTGGGTTCTCTCAAAGCCTCGGCCCTGTCTCTAGTGGCATGAGGATAACAATCCTCTTAAGAGACATCAGGAGAGGATCTGGAGCCACATGTTAAACTGCCTGGCCTGAGGTGACACTCGAGAAACAGAGTTTCTTACCCCACGGCGCATGTCTAATGCAGGGGCCTTCCAGTGGCCTCCTGCGTCTGAAGGAAGCCACCTACTGAGAGGTCTCTGCCATCCTGCTCAGGGTACCACGCTTCTTAGTGCTGTCTTTTACCGATGGGCAAAGGGTGGGCTGTTCTCCTTGTGATGCTGAGGGGGGCTAAGGCAGACCAGGTTCCCTGGGAAGCTGACTGTCAGCTAACAGACTCTACGTACACACCATTGAAAGGGGAGGGGAAGAGAGAGAAGTGAAAGGCAGCAGACCTGGGCAATGGAAGACAATGAGCTGTGCCAAGTCTCAGTGATGGCCTCAGCCCACCCAGGTAACTCTGGAACTGGGATGGCCCCTCAGAGTTGCCCCAAGGGGGCGAGGCCATGAAGGGGGTTCTTGGACAAGGTGGCTCTCTTTAGCCAAGGCACTTCTGCAGAGGACTGACGCCCGGGAGCCATCTGCAGGCAGCACCCCAGCACATGAAGGGAGAAGTCCTTCATTCCCTAAACGGGAACCTGGATGGCACGGCACAGCAGGCACTACAGGGGCCTTTCTACAGGGACCAGCACATGGGCCGGGGGTCCTGAGAGCAGGGCTCCATCTCCGCCTTCACTAAGGGGAGCCATGCACCCCTCAGGAGAATCGAGGTCCTGGGAGTTTCTGTCGCATTCCTGCGTATGCTTCACAACTGTAGGTTTGAGAAAATGGGAGTGTTGGGCTCAATGAATACATCTGTTCAACTTTGGCTCTGATTTCTGAAGATTTCTCAGGTTCAGAGAAGTGGGAGAATCAGGGAAATCAGGAAGGGAGCTCCCCCTCCACCCCTGAACCAAAATAATTTTGCCAAAGTCTGGACACCCCAAAGGTTTCCCAGTGCCGTTGGGAAAAATGCCAAGCTCCTCCCTGCCCTGGCCTTCAAGATTCCCTAAGGTCTGGCCCCTGCCTGCCTTTCCTGCTTCATTTCATGTCCATTTCTTTTCTTCTCCTGAAACTCCAGGGCAGAGCTGCTTAATAGAACTTTCTGCAAGGATAATATTTTCTACCTGCGCTGTCTAATACAGTAGCCACAGCTACGTGTGGCTATTCAGCACTTGAAATGTGGTTAGTGAGGCTGAGGAACTGAACTGAATTTTTTGTTTTATTTTAATTTTATTGTGGTTTTGTTTTTGTTTTTGTTTTGAGATGGAATCTCACTCTGTTGTCCAGTCTGGAGTGCAGCAGTGCAATCTCAGCTCACTGCAACCTCCGCCTCCCTGGTTCAAGTGATTCTCCTGTCTCAGTCTCCCAAGTAGATGGGATTACAGGCTTGCACCACCATCCCCACCTAATTTTTGTATTTTTAGTAGAGGTGGGGTTTTGTCACGTTGGCCAGGCTGGTCTCGAACTTCTGATCTCAAGTGATCCACCCACCCAGGCCTCCCAAAGTGCTGGGATTATAGGTGTGAGCCACCGTTCCTGGCCTACTTCAATTTTATTTTGAGGGCCACAGGTGGCTGGCAGGTACTTAATAGACATCACAGCTCCAACCACAGAGGATTTTTTTCAGTTTCCCACCCCAGGGCCTTTGCACTTGCTGTGCTGGTGTGCAGTGACCATCCCTTGGACACTCTTGTGCCACCTCCTCATTATCTAGGTTTCGACTCCAACACCACCTCCTCGGAAAGGCCTTCCTCAGTCATCCAGGCTAAAGCATTTTCCCAAATTCCAGCCCCCTCCACTCTATAGCAGTCATCAGTGTGTACATTTTCCCATTTATTTCTGTTTATTGTCTATCACCTACAGCTAGAAATAATAATAATATATAAGCCAATATTTGTATGGTGCTTATTATGTGTCAGGTACTAGTTTATCGCTTCACATATATTATCTCATCTAATTCCTTTAACTCTCCTGTGAGACAGGAGAGTTGCTGCTTTGTCCCCATTTTGCAGACGGGGACAGTAAAGCTCAGAGGTGGGCTTGCCCAAGGCCACCTGCTAGAAGATGTCTTTTCTACCTCTGTAGTCCCAGCACCAACATACAGCAGTGCCAGACATATCGAGCAACGGCTCAGTACGTGGCCCTTGACTGCCGGTCTGGCTAAGACTCAGCAGGGTGGGGTGGCTGGGCTGGTGTGGACCCAGGAAACCCTCTGATCTTGGGCGTGGGCATCAGCCTTGCAGCCCCATGGAACCCCTGGTTGGGATGGTAGGCTGGGAGCAAGAACAAGGGCGGTGCCGAGTGTGGCCTGCAGATCACTTGTCCCATTTTGGGAGACCCCACTGGGCTGGGAGGGGAGAGGAATGGACCTCGCTGGGCAAAACTGGCAAACCCTTCTCCTAGGCAGTGAATGCTGCTAGTGGCCAAGGTTGACTCGGCCCATTGCTGGGGCTGGGGCTGCAGCTTTCCCAGTGCCTTGACAGAAAGGGACCAGAGCTGTGGAGACCACCCAGACTTTTCGTCTGCAGAGAGTTCTGACATCCGCCTGGCCTCCCCAGCAGAGCCCTCGCCTGGGGCTGTCCAGCTGCAGGGGGGCGTGGAAGGAGTTCTGTGCAGCCCGCAGTGGAGAGATATCTTCCTAGCGATCAGCATCTGATAACACGGTCTGGTCTCCCCAGGGTGCCCCTGCCTCCTCTAAAAAGCATCTTCTCTTAATTAAAAAGTCAGACAGGGCCTTCTGTCTGGAAGGGACATTCCATGAGGAGGGGAAGCCACCAGAGAGGTCTCACCCTCCTCTTGGTCCTGCTGTTTCCATTTCCTATGGATACTGCACCCCCCATGTCCCATCCCCCACCCGGCACCCCAGGCTTCTAGGTGTGAGAGAGCTTTGCACAAGGAGCCTGAAACACAACTGCCATTTCCAATGAGGCCCCTTATCTGCTGGGTGACCCAGACTCAGCTTCTTAACCTTCTAGCCTCCAATTCCTCATTCCTGTGAGGGAACACATGTGCCCCTCTATGATTGCCATAGGATCTAGGGAAGTACGATGCTCTCAACTTTCAAGACTTTATACATGTGAGGTCAATGCAAGTATAAAAAACCATAACGATTTTCATACAAAAGTTTCATATTGGCTCACTCCCTTACGCTCAGAAAACAATTTATCAAAGGAAAACTGCTAGATGCACAAAGATATTCACTGCAGCATAGAATATAAAAAACACAGAAACTTCATGATCTAGTAAGCAACTCAAAGGTAAATTATGGTATATGATCTTTAAACGCAGCCATGTTAAAGATGTCATTTCCAAAGCTGCCCTGATGCAGGAACGTGTCTGCCTTGTCATGGTAAATGAAGGAAGCAGCGGACCGTATTCCGTGCACACCGATTTCTGCTCTGTGAACATAGGTATGCGTGTGGATGAGGATCAGAGGGGGGAAGAGAAAATGGAAACAGTTGTGTGAGAGTGGAGGTGGGGGATTAGGGATGATGGCTTTTCTTTCACAAAATGTCCTTTAATGTTCTTACAGAGCCGTTTGAACAATAAATATATGTCAGAAAAACAAACCAAAAAAATTCTTAAAGCAAAGCCAAATGTAAAATCCAAAGTGTTTCCACTCTTCTCAGCTCAGATGGATCCAGTTTCTGGACTTCTTGGCCTCCTGAGCACCCTACATCCCCAGCAGGTACACAGGAGGCCATGCAGCTCACTGTGCGGCCCGGGCCTCAGTCTTCAGCCTACATGGTCTGGTGTGTGAGACATCAGAACTTGGCTTCATCCTTTCGTTTTCCCTTTGCCCCTTCTCGTACCACATGCTTAAGGCCCTTTCTGTTCAAAAGACAGTGGTTTCAGCCCGGTGCTGTGGCTGGCGCTTGTAATCCCAACAATCTGGGAAGTCGAGGCTGGTAGATCGCTGGAGTTCAGGAGTTCAAGACCAGCCTAGGCAACACGGTGAAACCCCATCTCTACAAAACATTTTAAAACAGTAAATTAGCCGGGCGTGGTGGTGTGCGCCAGCAGTCCCAGCTACTCGGGAGGCTGAGGTGGGAGGGTCGCTTGAGCCTGGGAGGTTGAGGCTGCAATGAACCGAGATCACGTGACTGCCCTCCAGTCTTTTGAAACCCTGTCTCAAAAAAAAAAAAAAAAAAAAAGTCACCAGACTCTGGTTAGAGGTTCTACATCCTCAGTTATGAAAATTCTTTCATTTGCAGTTGTACTGAGACCTTCTGAGGATACCAAGTACGTTTCCTTACAGGGACCAGCTGTGATTGGTTGCGGTTGCCAAGAAGTACAGGAAACAGCGCTGAAATAGATCAGTTATGTCTGCCATGGGCCCTAGATAGAGGAATGGTATATGTCCCGTGGTATCTGCCATTCCAGAATAGGCAGGTACTCAATGCAGGGCTCGGACTTCTGGGCTTTCCTCTCAACCCTGCCAGTGCTTTCCTGGAGAACCTTGGGTACTGTACAGCTTTGTCATGTGTGTAAGGAAAAGCGGAGGCTCCCCGTTCTCCAGGCCGTGTGCTGGTCTGGAAAGAGGATGGACTCTGCAGTCTCATAGACCCAGGCAAGAATCCCAGCTCCACCGTTTACTCGCGTTGACCTTGGGCAATCTGTGTAACCGAGGGAGCCTGGGTGTTTACCAAGATAGGCCGAGTTATAAAGATTAGAAATAGTAAATAGAAACAGTGCCCAGTCTACTGCTGGCACACAGTAGGTGTTAGGATAGCTGTTATCCTGGCCACTTGTGACATTCAGAGGGGTTGGTGGTGCCGTTCAGCCAGGTGGCATGGAAGCAGGCCATGGCGCTGCCAGGCTGCCACCCATGAGGCTGTGTGTTTCTTTATTTCTTCCTGGCCCACAGTTACACATGCATGCCTTCACCATGCCCTCCCGGACTAATGACACAGCTGCCTGAGACAGGATTCATTGAAAGACAGGGACAAAAATGATGTTTCACTTGATTGTGCTATTGTAAGTTAAACACTCCATATTATAATGAACTTATAACATTTGCTAATTCCTAATTGATGTGTATGTTTTTAATTGTGTGCAATTTAAAGTAAGGTTTAAGGAAAATAGATATCCAGGGGTGATTAAGTACCTTACTAATTGTTAATTATGCCCTGTCCCTGCTTCATGGAGTCCTGCTTTACCTCCGGGCCCGAGGAAAGCAGCCTCCTAACTCACCTGGCATCCTGGAGTGGGGGACTTGTGTGGGGCTTGTCTTCAGCTCTGGGCCCCATGCCCAGTAGAAGGAGGGAGGCAAGAGGGAGGGATGCAAGCACGCTTGAAGGTGGTGTACCCAAACAATTCCACTCTTGGTCAAACTAACTCTCACGTACTAGTTCAGTGTCCAAACACTGTTATGATATTGCTCCTTCACAGATCTGTAGTCAGATGATAGCCAGTGGGCCCACCCATCTGTTCATTTAATTACTCAGTCATGCATTCAGCAAGGATTGACTGAGCCCACCCTCTGGGCCAGAAGTTCTGGGCTGTGGAATTGGAGCAATTCAGGCCTGGAAGGTCCCCAGAGATTGTGTATTGCAAATTAGCAGCTTGAGGACCAAATGCAGCTCTTTCACAGGTTTTGTTTGGCCTGCAGAGTGGTTTTTAAATGTTCTTAAATTAGTATCAGCATTTAGAAATAAGATTTTGCAGAAAATATCTGATTCTCAACTTTTCTTGAATAGTTTCAAGATCTGCCAATAGTAGGTCTGCATCCTCAACTGGCAATACTTGGTTGCAGCTGAGGGGTATCCAATCCATTGTAGGCACACAGGCAAGCCCTTAGCACTTTGCCAGTCTCCACCATGCCCTATCACACGACACCTGGCCTACTTCATTCATTTATGTGACCTGCCTGGCCCCTTGTAGGCACTGGAGTTTGTGGCACCTAATCTCCCTCAACTCTTCTTAGAGTAGTGACTAAAGAATTAAGGACTGTGCCCACGATAAGTCTTACAGTCTAACAACAGACAAGGTAGAAAAACATGGACATGGAACATAGAACTGAGATCTACACATAGAAATGAGAATAATTCACGGAATATTTTGATGTCATGGGGCTGTGGTAAATCAAAGCCAGCTGAGTGAGGAAGAGGATGTTAAGCCGTGATGTGCATACTGCAACCTCTGCTGGAGAACTGTCGATGCCTTTTGGATGTGGAAAAGGGAGCAAGGCTTGCATAAACACTGATTTCCTGGGAAAGGCCTGAGGTGAGAGGCTGGGGGTGGAGCAGGAAGTCCCTCCCCTTAAGAAGATATCTCTAGGTCCTGTGGGAGGATCTCACTGTTTCTGGGAGACTCAGTCAAGGATGACAAGTTCAAGTATGAAGACTCCAGATTGTTATCAAAATAGAGTTGAGGGGTCAGAGCCAGCACAGTGCAATGGGCGAGGCCCGCCTCTGATTGATTTCCACCTCGCCCACACAAGGGCTGACTTGAGAGAGAACCTTTCCACCTTCCCTGGACCCACCGTTCCTATCTGTGTGTGGCAGCCCAGCCCCTCTGCCCTGTGCTGGAGGCCTGGCCAGGAAACTGTTCAGCCTGAGAACAATGCCTGCCCTTGGCCTGAATCTGTAAAATTGGGACTGCAGTCTCTACCAGCAAGACCTACCCTCAAGGTTTCCACACTCAGGACTTAATGATTCTGACCCCAACCTGGAAGCGACAGGGGCCCAAGGAAGTAAGAAAATGTGCAATTTGTCCCAACAGTTCAAAGCTGATGGTTTAAATCTGTACTATTTCACTCAAATGGTCACCCAGCCCTGTCCAGCCTGCTCTGCTTTGCTCAGCACACCCTGAGCCCTGCCTGTGTTCTTTGTGGGTTCCAGGATTTTAAGGGCTCATCTGAGAGGCAGGGCAACAGGGTGATTAAAGGCCTGGTAGGAACCGGGCCACACAGCAGGAGGTGAGCGGCAGACAAGCAAGCGAAGCTTCCTCTGAATTGACAGCTGCTCCCACATTGTTCACATTATGACCTGAGCTGTGCTCCCGGTCGGATCAGGGGAAGCGTTAGATCCTCACAGGAGTGAGAACACTATTGTGAACTGTGTATATGAGGGATCTAGGTTGCACAATCCTTATGGGCCAAGGTGGAACAGTTTCATCCTGAACCCATCCCTCCCACTCCAAAAAATTGTCTTCTAGGAAACCAGTCCCTGGTGCCAAAAAGGGTAGGGACTGCTGCCCTAGAGTCAGCCTGCCCCTCACCAGCTTGGGATGCAAGGCAGGAGATGCTGCCTCTCTCTGTCTCAGCCGCCTGATGTTCACCTTAAAAGGCTTATAAGCGTTACATATGGTAATACCTGTGAAGCATTAAGATTGACGCCTGGTTGACTGGGCGCAGTGGCTCACGCCTGTAATCCCAGCACTTTGGGAGGCCAAGGCAGGCAGATCATGAGGTCAGGAGTTCGAGACCCACCTGGCCAATATGGTAAAACCCTGTCTCTACTAAAAATACAAAATATAGCCAGGCATGGTGGCGCATGCCTATAGTCGCAGCTACTCAAGAGGCTGAGACAGAAGAATTGCTTGAACCCGGGAGGCAGAGGTTGCAGTGAGCCGAGATCGTGCCACTGCACTCCAGCCTGGGCGACAGAGCAAGACTCTGTCTCCAAAAAAAAAAAAAAAAATTGGTGCCTGGCACATGAGAAGAGCTCTTATTAGCCATTCTTCTGGTTAGAACAGAGGGCAGTATCATATGCTTCTGGGATTGGATGCCGTTATTTCTGACTTCATAACCATAACAATTGTCATAGTTATGTTTATTGAGTGCTTACTCTAAGCCAGGGACGGTGCTAAATATCTTACTTGTATTCTTTCATTTATCACCCAAATCCAGTGAGGTAGATACTCTTATTACCCCCATTTTACAGAGGATACTGGGCTCAGAGAGGTTAAGCAGCTTGCCCAAGGTAACAAAGCTAGTAAGTAGTAAAGTAGAAATTCGAACCTATGGCTGTTTGGCTGCAAAACCTGTGTTCTTGTCCAGGATTCTGGGCAGTTCCCCATTCCTTCTAAGTAAAAGGAAGAACAGTGAAACTGTGAGACTGTGTGCATGTGTCTGGTTGAAGTTCCTCCTAAGATGGTCAGTGTCCGGATGGGGTTCGTGATCAGTCCTCAATGGGGAACTCTGGGAGCCAACTTCAGGCAAGAGACGAGCGTGGTCTGAACTTCGCCCAGGAATGAGGCCACATGGTCCTCAAAGGAACTTGAAAGGACTCATTGCAAGTTTTCCTTCTCAGCAGTCTAACCATCTCCCCCCACCACTAAGTCTTGTTGACTCTTAATTTGCTTTTGCAGCTGAAGCAATAAATGTAAAGGTTAAGAAAGAAAACTTTAGGGTGTAGCTGATTCCAAATGCAGCTCTGCCAATTTACTAGCTGTGTGACCTTGGACAAATGACTTAACTTCTCTGCGCAGCCACAAGAGCCCCATCTGCAAAACGGCGCATAATAGTACTAAACCTGCCTGTCAGGGCAGTGAGATGATGCATGTCTTTGGGGCTAAGGGCATGCCTGGATTTCAGTTGTATGACTATGGGCCAGAACTTTGAGCTCTCTGTGGCTCAGTTTCCTCCTCTGTTAAGTGTGGACAATAGCACACCTTGTATAGTTACCTTATAGGGCTACCGTGAAGAGAAAATTATATGATGTGTAAGGAGCTTGGCGCTGGTTAGAGGTTAGCATGATGCCAAACCAAAATGGGTTATTAATATTAGGTTGATGCAAAAGTAATTGCGGGTTTTGCCATTTCTTTTAATAGCAACATAATAAATGTGACTTTAAAATCAGAAAGCTCGTCCTTCAGAGATACAGGCCTAGTTGTCAAAGCAAGACCTATGAAGCCTGCAGCCCCTCCCAGGCCTCTGAGGGGTGGCGTTCGGCATGAGTCTGACCTGAGCTGTGACCCTTCGCCAGCCCCTCCTCTCTGCTCCTCCGGCAGTCGCCTGGCAGGGCCCTGGCCAGCAGAGCCATGATGTGACGTTTGAGCTTCCCCAGTCAGGTCCTTGCACAGGAACACTGGCGAGATCCGGTGTCAGGAAGAAGTCCCGGTTCAGAGGTGTGATGCCCAGCGACTTGTCTTCCCTTCAGGGACCTGAGTGACACCTCAGTGGAAGAAAGCAGCCCTGACTTGGGACTCAAGGGCTGGGGCTGGCAGTCAAGGGTCTTGTCAGGACCACTTGCCCCTCCCAGTCCAGTCGCTAGTCACAAGGCCCAGAGCCACAGGCAGGGGAGCTGCCCAGAGGGCTGCGGCCAGAGGAGACTGGAGTTTGGGAATTCCAGACAGCACATTTCCTTTCCGCATCTCAGTCCCTCACTCAGAAAATGGGGCTGCTGACTCCTGCCCCAGGCTTTCAGGGCTGTTTTGTGACTCAAATGAGAAAAGGAACAATAAAGCCCTGAGAAGGAAGAAGGACTGAATGTCAGCCACACAGTGCCCCCAGGCAGGAGCTTGCTTGGGAGTGGAGACCAACATGGGGCCAGCCTCACCCCAGAACCAGCTGCACTCCCGGCTCTAAGCTGGATGGAAGGCAGAGTCAGGGGGCCTGCACCTGGTGGGCAACTTGGGGGCTGCAGTCTCACTCTGGGGTTCCTGGCCTCAGTCTGCAGGAAGCAGTAGGCGTGGTGACCAGCAGATGAGCCATGCTCCGGGGAAAAGCTGCCACAGCCCCCCAGGATGACGTGTCAGGGGACTCAGATGGGGCGGTCTCCTGAGTTAGAAAAGAAGCCCTCAAGGTCAGGGACAATGGGTGACCTTTACAGCCTCCTGCACAGCAGCCATGCATAGATGGTGTTGAGCAGGTGTTGAGAACGGGCAGGAGGGACACACAGCTCCAGTGTGCCAGGACACAATCTTCTTTACCCCTTCATACTGCACTGAGCCATGCTTCCAAGCGCCTACCTTCTGCTGAAGAATGAGAAAAATAATTCTGGGGAACTCAGCCACTTCCTGCTCAACCCTTAGCCTTTCAGGTTCTCATCAGCTGTCGAGATACCATTCCCCTCTCTCCCTTTTATTCACCCAGAATTACAGCTGGGTGGGGGAGGGGACCAGCTCAGGAAGGGCACGGGGGTGGCCTGGCACCATCTTCTGTCTGGGTTGTCCTTCCTCTTGCAGGGGCTGGGCATCAGCCTCCATCCTCCTGGGCAGAACCCTGCAGCCAGGTCCCCCATGCCCTCCTTGCCTGTGGCCTTCTGTGGCCATTTTCCTGAGCCCCAGGGCTGCTGGCCCCCATTCCAAGGGATGTGGGACTCTGGCATCAAGGGAGCTGCAGGGGTGGTAAGGGGACCTCCTGTCCTTCTGCCTGCTCAAACCATCTCTCACCAGAGCCATCTCCATGAGGGCTCCTGGCCCCAGGCATGTACCCTCACCCGTTGCTAGCTAGACTAGGGAACAGCTTCCCTGGAAACACAGGACTGCATCAGGAAGGAGAGGAGGCCGGAGGGACTTTAAGGTTCTGTTGGGAGGAGAAAGGGAGAATGGATGCAGAGGAGGTAACCAAGAACGTCTGCTACCCAGGCACACCCTCCTGTGTCCACAGAGAGGAGTCGTCCCAGGTGTTGGGCATCTGAGCCTCCCCCGTCCCACCGGCCCTCAGGCACTTGCCAAACAATGCAAGGAGCAAGGAAGTGAAGGGGGCACCTCCAGATTGAAAGCAGGGGTTAGCCAAGGGAAGAGTGTCAAGAAGACCCTGGAGCCAGACCAAGTGCCCCACCAGGTTGCCAGGCGTGAAGTCCACTCCCATGGAGTTTACAGGAAGGTGGCCACTCAGGTTGCCCTCGGGTGGCTCCAGGGGTGGCAGTGGCACAGCTAGTAGTGTGGGGTCCTCTGAGGACCTCCTGGGGCCAGGGCATGAACTAAGCTGGAGGGGATCTTACTGGCTCCTGTCCCTTCCTTGCTCGTACCTTCCAGTCTCTCTGCCAACCTTAGCAGCTGAACAGGGATGGGAGAGAGGGCTGCAGTCAATGCTAGTCCCCACGCCTGGTATGAGATGTGTCTGGGGAGTCCAGGACACCCAGGCTCTCCACCTCTGTCTCTGCCACTCCCCAAGGCTAGACCCAGTCCTGCCTGATTAGTTAGAAAAGGGTCCTTCTGCTTCATCTACTTGCTTCCCGAGTCTCACCTCCAGATGGCTCTAGTTTCCAGGATGACTAATAGGTTCCATATCATGTGCCAATTTCTGCTGATTGATAGTGGCTGTGTTGCAAAGAATTGTGAAACCTTGTCTAGGCTCATTAAGGAGCTGTGATTGATTATCAATGTCAGCCATGAGTGCCGGAAGAGAGACTGTAGGTGTGTGTGATTTAAACTGCTGCCTACTTCTCCCAGAACCTGTTACACCCCATCAACCTGTGCTGGAAAGGTCTGGGGGTGTCTTGTGGCTGAGAGACGTCATTATAGGACAGATGTGAGCTGTGGTGTGCTGGCAAACATTTAATAAGTGGCTCTCGGGGTAAGGTGGGGCTGCTGTGTCGCTTTTGCCAATTTCTGTGGTGTGAATACTCCCCCCACGGCCAATTTCCAGCGCCAGTGTGAAGTCACTGGGCGCCAAGTTAGGAAGAGATGTGCACAGTTGGCTTTTGCAAGACTGCACAAACTGGCTCTGTCTGAATAGTCAGACGTTTTTCCTAAGAAATGTAAAGCTTCTCAAAGCTTTGCTAATGGTGGGCTGTTCTGGGAAAAGCACTAGACCAGGATTCAGGATCATTTACCAGCCATGAATAATAGGCAAGTTACATCCTTCTCAGAGCCTCAGTTTTCTCATCTATAAAATGGGAGTTGGGTTGTGGTGAACTGTGATATAATGAAGTGCTTTATCAGTCACAAAGCATGATTTGTCAGCCATGCTCCCGGAACATCAAATAAATTCAGATGGTCTACCCCAGAAATCTGCCTCAGGCCTCCCTGGAAAGTCAGGGTTTGGGCTGTGGGGCTGTACGAGACAGGGCTTGGGTGTTCTCTTTGAGGTTAACCCCAGAAGACAGAGGCTGCCTTACAGGTCACCAGTGTCCCTTCACAGGCCATCATGCCTGCCCCTGACAAATTGCTTTTCATGGTTTTTAAAGCTACTTGTGTTTCCCTTCTTCAGTGCTCTTTGAGGCAGAGGCTGTTCGTTTTGTTTCTCCATGTGCCTCCTTCAAGCTTCGGGGGCCCATGGTCCTGGGAGGCAGGCACACCTGGGGCCAAGTACCAGCCCAGTAGTGCATGTGTTCTGCAGCCTGAACACACCATAAGCTCTCTGGGCCTCAGCTTTTCCGTCTGCAGAGTGGGAACAATAACCATCGATACTTCACTGGGTTGTTGGGCAGACTGAGTGAAATTAGGGTGTTAGCATAGTGTCCGGCACAGAGTACATGCTCAATAGATGAATAACAGACAAATTACCATTTGTCCTGATGAGGTCTTGGGTGGAGGCGGAACAGACCAAACTGTAGAAGAATGGGAGCCCAAGAGTTGGCAAACCACAGGTCAGTGAGGGCTGGGCCTTGGGTGAGGGTGTGCATTGTGGGGCCTGAGGCACAGGGAGAGCCCCGAGGCAGGTCTGGTGCCATTAGTCCAGCATGGGGTTTCTCATCCTCAGCACTATTCACATGTGGGACTAGATGAGTCTTTGTGGCAGGAGGCTCTGTGCACTGTCTTTTTAGCAGCATCCCTGGCCAGTACCCACTACAGACCAGTAGAAGCTTCCCAGTTGTGAAATCAAAATGTCTCCAGACATTGTCAACTATCCCCTGGGGAACCAATCCCCCCGAGCTGAGAACCCCTGCTCCAGCAGGCAGAGTGTAACCAATATCATCAGTCACCCAAGGTCTGAGGGGAGCCCATGATGCAGAGCACCTGTCCTGGCAGAGATGGGTAGGTCTGGCATGTGGCAGAGCTGGTGGCAGGTGGTCGGCTGCAGGCACCAGGAGGCATAGGTGGGGGCTAGGACCCCACCTTCTGGGAGCCCAGCAGTCAAGCAGGGTCAGAAGATGGCTCAGATGACACTGAACTTGGGAGCACCCTGCCACTCTTGATGCCTCCTGTCCAGGACCAGGACTGGATCCAGAGCCTGGGTGGGACCAAGTCCAGGGTCGAGGGGGAAGGGACTTACCTGCCCAATTTAGAAGGGGCTGAGGGCCCAGCTGCCCCTTCCACCCCTGAGAACTTCATGACCTCCAACCAGGAGAATACAGGCTTTGCAGCAAGACAGACCAGGTTCAAATCCAGGCCCTACTATATGGAAATAAAAGCTAAACAATAAAATTAGGCCACGCGTGGTCACTCATGCGCATAATCCCAGCACTCTGGGAGCCCGAGGCAGGCAGATAGCTTGAGCTCAGGAGTTTGAGACCAGCCTGGGCAACATAGTGAAACTCCGTCCTTACGAAAAATGCAGAAATTAGCCAGGTGTGGTGTGTGGTCTCAGCTAGTCAGGAGGCTGAGGTGGGAAGATTGCCTGAGCCCAGGGAGGTTGAGGCTGCAGTGAGCCATGACTGCACCACTGTACTCCAGCCTGGGCAATGGAGTGAGATCCTATCTCAAAAAATAATAATAATTAAATTTTTAAAGCTTTAAGAATCAGATGCCATCATCTAAGAGCAAGGTGACCACCTTAGGCAGGTTGCTTAACCTCTAAGCCTCAGGTTCCAAGTCTATGGAAGGGGTGACAATGCCAACCTCACAAGGTTGTCATAAAGACCAAGTGTGGGGTTATAGTTCCCATGCTTAGCACTGTGTCTATGTCTGCCGCATAATGAGCACTCAGGACATGTTGATTGAATGAATGAAGGAATGAAAACGTGAATCTTCCTACAGCAAACCTTTCTCGCTTAAACCCTCATGTTTGTTTTAGTTCTCATCTCTGGAATTTCTCCAGCTTTCTAACATAGGAAACTGTTGACTTCTCAGCAGGAGGAAATGAGTTATTCATCTCTGTATCATCAGAGCTTTGCATCAGGCCTGGTAGATAATAAGTGCTTAAAAAAATGAAGTTTTCCTTCCTCAGAGGACAATGAGTATACTTTATTCATCTTTAGAGAGCCATAGTCCAGCAGAGTGACTCACACACAGTAGGCATTGTTAAGTGTTTGTTGAATGAACAAACATACAAAAAGTGGCTGGAAAACAAGGCACGACCCAGAACGCTACCCCAGAATTCTTCATGGAGGTCCATCCCTGTGTGTCCATTTTGGGGGAGCATGGCCGCCTTGCTCGGAGGAGGTGGGTCAAACCCCGGGGGAGAACGGTAATGGCCTTAGCAAGAAGCTGAAGCAATGGGTGACAGACATCAGCAGGGAGGTCTCAGGCAGAATGTCCCCACCTTGGATGGCTGCTGTGGCCCTCCCCTGACAGCCCTACTTGCGGGCTGCTCAGCCCACCTGAGGGGGCAGGGACAGTCTTCATAGTTCTCCCTGCTGCAAGAAACAGGTGTCCTCCTGAGGAAGCAGCAGGTGCATGGGCGGAGTCCGGGTGTCTTCCTCCTCTCTCAAGATGTGGTAGTGTGGGCTGTAGCTCAGCAGGATCAGCATGAGATATGGTGTGCTCTCTCAGGAAGACCCCAGGATGGGGAGTCAGGAGACTGAACGTCCCACCGCCATTACCCATCCACAACGTGGCCCTGGATGGTCACGAATCTCCCTGGGCCTCTCTTCCTCCATCTGTACTGTGGGGACTTGGTAATGCCTTAGAGTGACTCCATCCTTTGGTGCCCAGCCAGGGTAATGGGCACAGCCAAGTGGCCCACATGGGAGAGCAACTAGTGACATCCAGGCACTGCTATATTTTGCAAAGCCATCGGCTCCCCAGCATCTTAGAGCTGCCAGGCATTGAACACAGCATCAGGGGAAGCATCTGCTTGGAAACCTGGGGCTGTCCCAGTGCAGGCCTGTTTGATGAAAGTTGGCAGGGGCAGGATGGCAGTTGGGTTTTCCAAGGCACCTGAAGATTTTCCAGGGGGACACATGAAGACCATCCTTAACCGGGGAAAAAATGGTTTGTGAGAGAGAAAGCCTTATGTTATAGCACGCGTATATCTCTTCCCCTTCCTATGGCACAGCATTAGCTCACAAAGAGGATTTTCCTGTTTCTGAAGTTCCTGTAAGGGACAGGTATGGGGAGTGGCAGCCTGGCTGAGCTTGGCAGAGCCAGATTCCCTTGCATAGGACAAAGGTGCCTGTGAAAGACAGAAGAGAGGGTTGAGTCTAGAGAAGGGGGCTAGAGGCTGACCATGACAGGCATCCCAGGGGGAGGCCTGGAGAGGACTTGGTCTGCAGGCAATAGGGGGGCCGGGGGTAGGTTGCTTTCTGAGTGAGAGACAGAGAGAGAGGCACTGTAGAGAACGGTCTGGAGCTCTACCATTTACTAGCTGCATGGGCCTGGGGAGTCACTCAACCTTCCCGTGCCTCAGTTTCTTCACCTGTAAGGTGGGAACGATAGAACCTACTGCATAATGGAAAACCCCTCGAATTGTGCCTGGCACCTGATAAGGACCATAGAGGACTATGCAGTGACAATGGTGGTGGCAGTGTGGTGATGTAAAAACCCTCAAAATCTTCAGTAGAATTTATATCTCCCAGGGGGAGACCCAGCAAACTGCTCCTCCTGCAATCTGGCTGAGTGTCGAGTCTTGTCCCAGCTACCTGGCTGCATCTGGTGACAGCTATGCAGCTGAGACTGCTAACAACAGGCAGGGCTGCCCTCAGAGCTCCAGCCTGTGTCACTGGGGGCCTCACCAGAGCCTGCCACAGTGGGAGCCAGGGCCCCATCAGGCCTGGCAGGCGCAAGGCATCTGCCCTCCATGTGGCTGAAGCATCCCCAAATTGCCACAGGCTGAATTTTGTCACCAGCCTGCTTCTCATGCAGAGGACATCTCCCCCAGCCAGGAGGAACAGATTTCCCAGCTGGGCTGGTCCCTCTGGCTGGCTGGGCTCAGGGGATATTTTCAGATTCTGGGTGACATTCCTCTGCCACTCAGCCTAATGGCTCCCAGATGCTCCCCCTGCCCCGTGCTCCCTCCCGCTTGTTCTGGGCCCTGCATGCAAGGCCCGGGCCTGGGGCTTGCTCACCCAGGCTCTACACCTCTTGACTTTTTCTGCTGCTTTTAATCTAAAACATTTTGTCCCGCTTAACATGATGGCTTGACAGAGGCCAGCATGAAAGAGGCTGTTTCTTCCTGGATGGTGACCAGGGCAGAGAAGCGGACAGATGAAGGAGGAAAGAAGGAAGCCGGCTCTGGGAACGGGAGGAGCACGGGGAAACATAGGAGCCTTTATTGGCTGAGCATAAAAGAAGCAACAGGAGTCGCAGCTGAGTTAACGTGGCCAGGGCACTAGGGGCCGGGCAGACACACCAGGCCCAGCTGGGAATTGCCGGGAGGGCGGGGGTTTCGTGGCTCATGTTCGAAGAAGTGCCTTTCCTTCCCTGTCCTTCGGGGCTGCTTTTCTAAACCTTCCCTCCCGCTCCCCACCCCTACTCCTTTTTTCTCCCTCTCGGAACACTTGAATTTGTCATTCTTGGCTGTTGCCAGTAATGAGATAGGGCTGCTGCTGCGGCCGTGGGAGGGAGGTGGGGAGTGGACACCAGAAAGAGAAAGGAACAGAGAGAGGCATGGAGGAGGTGGGGCCGGAGCCCGAGAGGGGACTTTGAGAAATAGGCTGTGGGTGGCAGACCCTGGAGGGGTGAAGTGCCTAACTCACTGTTAAACAGAAACCAGGATGGGCCGATGGGCCGATGGGCTGACGGGCCTCAGGCAGGGTACACAGTGGCCATCCACGCCCATCCCTGCCTGCCTGCTGACCCTCCCTGCCATGGCCCAGTGAGGACACCGGCATGCTAACAATCCTCATCTCTGCAGGATCTGTTATTTCCACGTTTCTCAGTGTGCCCACTGTCCCGTGTTCTGCAAAGCAGCCTTGTACACAAGTTCAGGCAGGTCACGAAAAGCCCATTTTGTGGGGTGGGAAGCTGAGGCAGAAGGGCCACCAGCAGGTCGCCAGCAGGGCTGAGCCTGGGGCCCAGATCTCTGGATTTCTCATCCAGTTATGAAAATATGGAGATGAAATAAAGGGGGAAGAGATTATATTGGTGAAAATGGGCCAGGAAAAGACAAACTTCGAAGACCAGATGGAAACCCCTCCGCTGCAGAATCCTTGGACGCTGCTCCCAAGGCAGCCTCCCCACCGCCCCTACAGCAATGACACTGACCCAGGCATTTTCTCTCTCTCTTTCAGGACCTCCTGTAAGTACTCAAGCCGAGGGTCTCATGCATCTGAAAGGCCTGTGTCACTTGCTGGTAATGGGGTTCTGGGCGGGGACACTGCAAGCTGGGCCCCTGCTGTCTTGGGGAGGGCCTATGCGGGCTCCCGAGGGGTCCCTCCAGAAGGCTTCTTGTGGGGAGGAGGCTACCATTTTGCTTTTCACCCACCTCTGCACCCCTCCAGGGCAAGCCAATGGCTGCCCCCAGGGCAAAACAGGCCCCAAATTTCAATCTAAAAGAATGGCTTTCCCTCTAATTAGCTCAGTTCTTTTGTCCCCCAAAGAAGCTATTGGAGTCAAAAAAAAAAAAAAAAAAAAAAAAAAAAAAAAAAGCACCAGGCATTAGAAAGAAGAAAAGAGATCATCTCTCCTCAGTTCTCCTTGAAAAGTCTCAGAAAACAGGTCATCGAGCTGGCTCCAAGCGTGGTCTGCTCCAGAGGATTCATGTCCACACCCCTGAGTGGGCAGCTCTATTCTGGCCAAGTCACTTTGGGCAGGTGGTGGTGGTGGCAGTGGTTATGTGAGGGAGAGCGGTGTCAGCCAGTTAGACTGGGAGACAGCACATAAGTTATAGGCAGTACACCGCACTCCTTCCTGGCCTTGCTAGGAAACCCAGGGTGGGGCAGGGGGTGGAGCCACTTCCAGAGAACCTGAGAAGAGCCCAAGGAGACTGCCTCCCTGAAGTAATGGATCCAGAGAACAGGAGCACCAGTCTTTGATATCCCAACAAAAGACCAGAGGGCGCTGGGGGAGCTGGAGATAGGAGTTGAAAGGGCCCAGCCCTCACATCAGATCTTTCTCAAGGTTGCTGAAATCAACCCTATCATCATCCCTTCCTTGGAGAAGTCATTTCCATAGTTTTTTTCCTCTTAATGTGTACCTGTGGGAGCTGCCTGCTTAATTTTTAGTAAAGGCCATTACTGAAGACTCCATTTATGCCCTGAAAGGCCCTTGCACCCATGCTGAGGATCCCATGCCCCCTGACACATCACAGTGAGGCAGGATCTGTCATGTCATTGCTTGAAAGGAAGGATAATTTATTAAGGCATGTTTGGTGTGTCAGATCTTAATTCCCTTCATCCATCTTCCAAAATAAACTCATAGAGAGCTTTCACCTGTTGGAAATGTGCTGCTTTTCCCTGTCTTATTCCGAGGAAGCCACAAGAGCCCTCAACTGTTCCCACCCTGCCTTGGGGCCTCCTGCATACACCTCACCCCCAGCGCCAGGATGCCAAGACAGCTCTGAGTCCCTGCCTGACTTGAGGGTCCTTCCCTCAATAGTAATTTTGCATTCTGAGAGCTGGTGCTGGCCCAACCCAGGGACTGTTCCCAGACCCCTTGGGGTCTGTGCTGAAGGAGCCCATGAGGTGGAAGGGGTGAGTCTCCACTCAGTCTTTGTCCACAGAGTGAAGGAGAAAGGCCCAGGTAGCTTTCCCCTCATTCTGAGCCCAGCGCAGAAGAGGAGCCCTGAACCTTTGCCCAGTGCTGGCTGAAACCACAAGGCAAGAGGAGGAGGAAATGGGAAGCTGACCAGGGCAGGAATCATCTCCTCAGCCCTGTTATCTCTGCTTCCTGCAAAAGAAGAATGCTGGTGGCCAGAGAGAAGGGCTCTGAGATGCCTGTCTGCTGCCCTCTGGGTGTATCCTGGGGGCTGGCTCTGTCCTCCAACAGGAAGACCCAGGTTCCTGTGGGCACAAGGTCAGCCAGTGCCTGAGAACACAACCATGCAGAATGGATTAAAGCTGCAGCAGGAACCATTTAGGTGGAAGCAAATTTGCAGCCACCACTGCCCCACCCATCACGCCCTTGGCAGACATTGCTAATCAATTAGGAGGCTTTTTTAACATAACCCATTAGTCTGTTACTCCCAATCCATTGGTGTCAGTGCTCGAGCTGACATCTATTGGCCATCCCTGGATTCGATTTAAGGGAGAATTTCTTAATACTGGGAACTGTGAGACTGAAAACAGATGACCAAGGGAAGTAGGGATGTATCTTTCTCTGAAGGAATACAGCGAAATATTTGCCAGCAGCTGCCAGGCCTTGCTGAATATGATCCTTGCTGAAATAGTAGCTAACACTTACTGTGTGTTAGACACTGTTATGTTTTTATGGAGGCAGTGTAACATAGTGATTATGAGCATGGGCTCTGGGGCCGGACCAACTGCAGTCAAATCCCGGCAGTGCCACTTTTTGCTTCGTGACCTTAGCAAGTTACTTAACCTCTCTCTGCCTCAGTCCCCTCATCTGTAAAATTAGAACAGTAATGATATCTGCTTCATATGGGTGTTGTAAGGAATATGTATGTGTGTACTATATATCTATATATATATATACACACACACACACACATATATATATATATATTTTTTTTTTTTTTTACTTAGGACATATTAATTCATTTAATCCTAAAAGCATAAGGCTTCCCTCAATGATGCCCAAAGACTTTTTGCAAACCTTCAATTTTTTTTTTTTTTTTTTTTTTAGAGGCAGGGTATCACTCTCACCCAGGTTGGGGTGCAGTGGTGTGATCATAGCTCACTGAAGCCTCAATTTCATGGGCTCAAGTGACCCTCCTGCCTCATCCTCCCAAGTAGCTAGGTCTACAGGCGTGTGCCCCCACACCTGGCTAATTTTTTTAATTTTGTTTTTAGAGACAGGGTTTTGCTATGTTGCCCAGGCTGGTCATGAACTCCTGACCTCAAGCCATCCTCCTGCCTCAGCCTCCCAAGTGTCTGGGTAAACCTTACATTTTAAGGAAGAAATTATGATTTTGTGAATTTTTGTTAATGAGTTTATTATTTTATTTATTTCTACCCCATCCCATTCCAAGAAACATTTTAGGAGGATTTACAAGCTATCTAAGGAAACAGGAGGTAAGGGGTGGAGAACAGAGGCAGGAAAGCAAGGGGAATCCAGAGCCATGGTACTGCAGCATCCTGTGCAGATGAGCCACACACTTGGCTCTGAGCTTCTCGGTGGTCAGAGCAAAGAGGAAAGCAGAGCTTTGGCAAGGGTCGGATTGCAGTAAGGTAGGAGCGCGCCTAATGCTTGGGCAAGGCACAGCTTTTCCTGAGAATGGGGCCTGAAATAAGTTTCCCTCATGTGTCCTCATAAGGGTGGCACGATATGGATGGTGTCGGTTGTAAGGACACAGCAAGCAAATTGCCCCTTCTGTTCCTATTCAGAGTAGACCCACTGCATGAGGTTGGACCCTCCTCACCTGGCCCCTTCCCTTCCCTGGGATGGGCGGTCACTGCCCCACTTCTCAGCCCACTCTGTGACATTAGGGGACAGGCAGTTTAGAAGCACAAGGAAGAGGGCATTGGTTCAGCACTAAAGCTCTGGTTTAAGGGATGCAGTGCCTGGTCTGTCCTTGTGGGGGCCTGGGAAAGCAGGGCTGTTGCCAGGTTCTTGGTATCCACAGGCAGATTCATTGATTCGTAAATGTGTCTTAAGGACTACTGTGAGCTCCACATTGCCGAGGCACTGGGGACACATTCGTGAATGAAACAGGAAAGTCCCTACCTCAGGAGCTCACATTTTAGTGCTATGGGGCAAAACCAGCAACATGACGGGATGGTGACAAGTCCTGTCCCCATGAAGTCTGTAGCCCCACGTTCCCCAAGGACCCCCCTCCCCCGCGACTGGCGGGCGTCACTGCACCACCACGGAGGGGATGTCCTCAGGAACAGAGGTTAGAAGGGGTGACTTACTCCTGGTGCTGCCTGAACTTTTCTTAGCAGCCCTACAGGGACTTGTCTCCCAGGGAACACCCCAAGACCCACTCCTGGTTCTGCCTTCAGTTTATGGGAAGAGCAGGATGTCTGGAAAGAGAGGAACTGTATGTGACAGCAGGGTCTCTGGAGGGAGAAACCAAGGCCAGCCCCATGGCCGTCTCTGGTCCGTCCTCTTCTCTTCTAATAATCATGGTAATAGCTGCATTTATTTAGGACTTGCTATATGCCAGCCGCTGTGCTCAGTGCTTTACATACATTCTCTCGTTTGATCCTAACAGATAGGTAATGATTATTCTTCCATTTTCAAGATGAGAACATTGAGGCACAGGGAGACCAAGACACTTGCTGAAGGTTACCCAAGTAGTAAGTGGCAGAGCCAAGAGGTGAACACAGGTGGACTGTCTTCAGAGCCAGAACTGGAAGGAAGCTTCATAAGCCTTAGTGATCAAGCCTCCCCCTTCATTTTGTTCATAAAATAACAAAGACCTACCCAAATGGCTTGCCAGGGTCACACAGCTGGTTGGGACAGTGCTTAACAGTTAAGTGTTGCAATACCCTGCCTGACCTATGGAAACTTCACTCTTTATTTAGGGTCCCACTGGAAGACCCGGACTCCCAGTAAGTAACTTTTGTTTCTTCTTTCCTTTGCATCTCTTTTACGTGCTGTTTCTCAGTCTGAAGACTGGCTAGGTTGGGTGGCTGGTTTTTCTCCATGTGTATCTGGGTGACAGGCCACTCTCCAGAATCCCCGATCTATAGCTTAGGGTGAAGTCACCTCAGCTCCCTCCTCCTTTAAGATCTAGAGAGGACCCTGCTGGGGCATCTTTAGCTGCAGCCCTTGGTGCCCCTTTGCCCGAGGCAGACAAATTACAGCATGCAAATCCTTCCAAAACTGCAGCTGACATCTAGACTGATGACCCTACCATGGGCAGCTGCAGGGCTGGGCAGCCCACTGGCACACTGACTATCCCCCTGCATACCAGCGGACATTCAAACCACTGTTTTCCTATGCCTGCTGGTAAGAGAGCAGACTCAGAACTTTGTTTTCCCTCAATTACCATGTCCCAATTCTAGAAAGTTACTGTGCCAAGTAACCACGGGGACTTTGGGACAAAAAAGATAGCCATCTTTTATTGAAACCATAAGAGGAGCCAGGTACTGCATTTATCACCTGTCACACATTCGGCTTGTTCAACACCTCAGTGAAATGGGGATGATTATAAACCTGTTTTATACATGAGAGTCAGGAAGGTAAAATAGTTTGTCCATCTGTCCAAGCTTCAGGTGGGGACCTGTTAGAGGCCCGTATCATCACACACCATTCCGTACTGCTGTTGCTTGTGGTCTGTGCTCCACCTTCAAAACCCATCTTTAAAGTATTCTAAGACATTGCTCTGTGGAGTCTAGCCCAGGGCATGGATGAATGGAATACTGGGTATGTGTTCCATGGACCCTCAGATGGGGAGTGACCCAGGCAAGATGCTGCAACCTGTCAGGGGGCCGGAATCAGGTATGGAGAGCACCCTGGCCTGGGGCTGGCACCAGTCTGCCCTGTCTCCCTGTACCAAAGGTCACATCCATGAGATTCCAGACCCTTATGTGCCTCCCTCTTACCTAATGACTCCCCTTTTAGACATGGATTATACTGTAACCTTTGGACTAATCCAACAACTTCTAAAATTCATGCCTAGTAGTGGCTTTCTTAATGAAATGCATGTGGGGGAATGTTCAGACTTGCAAATGGAAACTCTCCCAGTAAGAGCCCCAGCGCAAAGGAAGACGGGTGGATCGGTCCCATGAAATCCAAGGAGGGGAAACATCAGATGACCGAGGGGAATGTGGGCAGACTTTGTTTTTTTCTTACAATATCCACCTTTAAAAAGCATTTAGGGGGCAATTGACAGAGCAGGGGCTGCTGCACATAGTTTCCAGTCCCTGGCCATTCCACACCCATCCCTAACCCAAGCATTTTATGGCCAGGACTGCAAAGAGCATTAGTTTTAAAAAAGAAATGAAAAAGAAACCAAAATACACATCCTGAAATATCATTCAAAAGCCCAAGAGTGAGTGGACCATGGGGCTGCCACAGCCGACGACCAGTCCTGGCCTGGGGTCCTTCGCAGGCAGAGCCAATTTTGGATCCACAGGTCATGGTCCTGTTGACGCTTCCATGTGAAGAGACCTAGGAGTAACCCTCAAAAAGACTATGGATGTGAGCCCCTGGTGTACAAAGCAAAAGGTGTGGAGTACAAACATGCTGATGAAATTCACCTGCCTGCGGCTGTGGTAGGCTTTACCCAAGCAGATGCCATTTACTCAACACCAAAGGCCAGGCACTGGCCACATGCTTCCCAGAGACAGCATCATGTGCCATCCTCCCAGCAACCTCATGAGAAAGAAGGTCTTATCACCCCCATTCCACAGAACTGATGCTCAGGGAGGTTAAAGGAAGAGTCAGTACTTCTAATCTGCACTGCTACCCTGCCATTCTTTAGCAAAAGTGGAACATTTTACTCAAAGCCACCATTGGTCTTGACCTTATGTGTTAATTTTAAGAACCTAATTTCAGAAGTAGTTGCTTCTCTCAGGTGTGCCCCACATACATTGTGGATGCGCATTGTTCCTCGAGGCATTGTGCCTCAGTGGGGTTAGCAGATGCAGAGTCACCCCAGAAATGCCTATGCAGTCCCCTCCTGTCCAGCAGGCTGAAAAAACCACCTGACTCTCTGCACCCTATTGCTTTCCATCCTTCCAGGCTCCTAGCAAACTTTAGGCCCCACCCCAGGTTTTATGATGTCTGCATGCATATGATGGCAAAAAAATATTTTCTACTAAAAGGGGGAGGAACAAAACTTAATAAGCAGATTTCCAGAGTGAGAAGATGTAACCCCTGGCTACAAAACAAAGCATTTCCCTTGGAGCATCTGCAACTCGTGATTCGGCTGAATCCACATGGCTCGTGGTCCTTCCTGTCAGTACTGGAGGTGGCCGAGAGGAGGGAGGAGTGGAGAAAGACTCCAGAGGTTGCTTTCTCAAACCAGGGGCTAGGGAGGAGCACTGCTCTCCAGCCCTGGCAGAGACAGACCGGGGAAAGTGATTCACCCATCTGTCACATGGGAGCTGCCAGTCACGCTGCTCTGTGCCTTGAAGTTGTGCGTGATAAAGATGAGGCACATCCTGGCCATTGCTGGAATCAATGCAACAGTGAAGTCTAAGGGAGCAAACGCCTTGGAAAGGCATAGGGAAACTGAGGCCCAGGCTGGGACCAGACTCCTTCAGTGCCATAGCGGTGGCTGCTTGCTGAATAGTCCTTGGGAGGTGCATAGGGAGTGCACCTACATGATGCTTGGGCATCATACAGGATGTTGTCCCCACTGTAAACCAGGTTAGCTGTGCCCTAAATCAGGTGCACAGCTTGCCTATAGGGTCCTTCACATGCTAGCCTGGTTCCAACCACATCTGTTTCTGCCTCCTTCATCATCAGGGGGACAAAGGTGCCATTGGGATGCCTGGACGTGTGGTGAGTTGGCCCATTTGCACCTGCTCAGGTGGCCACTGCTTGCTTCTCCGTGCTGGCCTGTCCTCTAAACCATGGCAATGTGCTGTCTACCCCAGGCCCAAGGAGAGCGTCAGCTCTTTCCCTTCCCCAGGCCCCAGTATGCTTCAGGGAGGGACAAGGAAGGAGAAGGGAAGTTGTATTCCTGTCCTTCAGACCTCACAATACGGCTTTACTCTCCAGAGAGCTGCCACAGCAAAGGAAAAACTCAACAAAGTTGCATGAACAAAGCCCTTTGCCAGTTACCTGCTGGGAATGGGAGGAACAAACTGAGCCTCGACATCAGAAGGACTCCCACTCCACCCCCCAAAGCTGACAGCTCACCCTCAGATTCACAGCTGCTCCTGCAAACCCCTCCGGGGCGCCAGGGTTCCCAGAGGCCTTCTCTGTAGACAGAGACGCACTAAGAGATGGCAAAGACAGGGCTTGACCCCGGGTGGTGCCTCCAAGTCCTCACAAGGAGGCTGAGAGTTAAAATATCCCCTGTTTCCTGCTGGAAAATGAAGATGGAGAAGCGTAGATGAGAATGGTTGATGGAGAGGGTGTTTCCCAGAAATGGGAAGGCCAACAGCAGCCCTTGAGTGTCTACAAAAGGCTAGAAAGGCAGTAGCCTAAGGCAGTGATGGCCATGCCCCACCCTCACCACTCCCCAGCCTGGGCTGGGACAGGGCCTCAGCCACTTTGCCATCAGCCTCTGCCTCACCTGGCTCCCCAAGGCCCCTGACTACCCCCATGTCATTCTCAGCTTTGCCTCAGAATCTCATGGGATTGGCGGTAGGAGTGGGCCACACATCCGTGTGTGAATCTGCATGCCTGGTGTGAGCCTGCCAGTGCTCAGAGGCTGAGAAAAGGCATCCAAATGAAAGCTGACCCTTGCTAGTTCTAACTGCTTGCTGGCGTTGTGCTAAGAGCCTTATATTAGCTTACTCAGACTTCACTAGAACTGCATGAGGTAAGCAACAGTTTCCACCCCTACTTTTCCGATGAGAAAACTGAGGCTCAGAAGCTAAATGTCCTTCCCAAGCTCACACAGTCAGGAAGTGGCTGAGCAGAAATCTGAACTCAGACAGCCCAACTCCAAACCTGCACTCTTGATCCTGACATTATTACTACTCCCCGCTCACCACCCACCCCCACTGGCCTTGCAGCTCTGAGGAGGGTCTGATCCTTAGAATGAAGCCCAGAGGCCTGGGATATTTCAGAGTTCAGGGAAAGTTCCATGTCACAGAGCTTTGCTCTCTCCAGGGCCCACCCAAGGCCTGTCTATCGAGGCATGGAGGCTGGGAGCCCTGGGCTGCCCCACGTGAATCTCCCACCACTTCCCAGAGCAGAGCATGGTGGAATTGCTGCCCGGCTCTGTCTCTTTTCTTCCATTCTCTAACTCCAGATCCTGAGTCCACCCAAGCCGTCACAGGCCCTGAACAGAGCAGGGAAACGTAATTCAGCCATCCTTTCCCGAGGGCCTGAGCATGTGGACCTGAGCCAGTCACCTGCGTTACCATAGCCCTCTGAGCCCCTGTCTTCCAAATGAAGATGTTAAGACTCAGTGCACCTGAGATAGGGTGGAGTTGGGTTTTGTACCCAAGCCAACTGTGGGACCCCAAAGTCCCTGCTCCCAGGGAAGCTTCAGGAGCCTCTCCCGAGTGCAGAGACCAGCCACAGGGAAGGCTGCAAAATGCAAAGTGGCAGCTCTGGGCCTCCCCGTCCTGTCTGTCCTGTCCTACTTCTTGGACCCTGTGGACACCTTCCCCCAGGAAGTGTCCACACTTCTCCCCTGTAGCATTGGGGGAATAAGGAGGGGAGCTGCAGGAGGTTTCCCCACTTCCTTCTTAGGAAGGAAGCCACTGTGGCTGCTGGTGCTATTTTAAATGTGACAATGGGCCCATTTGGTTGCCCAGTAGGGGTCCTGGCAGAAGCCACCTGATAAGCAGTGAGGTGGCCAGTAGGTGTGACATGCCTGGATCATCCCTGGGGTTTACCAGAGGTGGCCCCACTGGCTTGTCCAGAGCAGGGTGGATTGGGACTGTCCATCTACTGGTCACTGTGGTTGCAAGGGACCCTTGGCCGCCTAACCAGCCTCCTCTGCATCACTGACCCATGCTCCATCCTTCCAGAGGTGTGTGTCCTGCCTTCTGGCCTCCTGTGGTTCTCCACACCCCCTCCCTCCACCTTGCCCGGCCAGGCCCAAGGACTCCAGGCTTGTCTAGCTAGGCAAAGCTTTGTTCTTGGTGTGCAGCTGGACCTGCAAACCTCCTAGACACCAGCATCACAACACAGTCCTGGGGCAATTCCCCGCCATTCCCACCCCAACCTCAGAGTGTCCTGGCCAGCTGGGGCCATGGCTTCTGGGGAAGACTTCCTGACTTAGGTGGGATCTTGTTATCTTTTCTCTCTCTCTCTCTCTCCAATTATCTGGCTTTCTTTCTTCCTCTCTCTCTCTCTGGCTTTCTCTGTCTCTCTCTCTCTCTCTCTCTCTCTCTCACACACACACACACACACACACGTGCCTCAAGAGGGCCTCTCACAGCCCCAGCCTCTGTTCCTCAGTTATCTGGAGCAGCTGCACATTGCAGCCGCTGCCTTCCACATGCCACATGCTGTGCTTGTTGGACGTGGACCTGTCATGTGTCAGCATCTGTGTTTTGCTTTGTTTCTTATTTCACAGTGATTTCTTCTGTTTGGTTGTTGTGCCATGAACATGGATTCTCGTGTGGGTGTCTCTTTCTCATCCCCTCTTTTTTCTCTCCCTCCCTTTCCCTTCTTGCACCCTGTGTTGCATGTGGCTGCCCCAGGGAGTAAAGGGCCAACCAGGCGAGAAGGTGAGTCCACGCTTTCCCCTTCTGCCCTGCACCCAGCCTCCTCCTCCAGGTGGACTCTTGACAGGGAGACTCTTAGCCCTCCTCCCCCAGTGAAAACCTCAGCAGAGGGTGCTGGCTGGCCTGCTGCCCTCACAGTCTCTCACGGCCCAGTTTCCTAACAGCTTCCATACCATCGGGCAGCAGTCTTGGGATTCCTGGGTGGCGGTCCCAGCTTTCCCGGCTGAGCAGGTGTCCCCTGCCCTGCCCTGCCCTGACAGCATGAGGCCTCATCGCTCTGGCCAATTGCTCTTTTGTGTAGCTGGAACTGCCCAGGCGGACCCCTGAGGTTATAGAATAGACCCTGGGAAGTCAGAAACCCAGAAGCCATCCTGGAACATCAGCCCTGTTTTTGTTTTTTGTTTTTTTTTTTTTTGAGATGGAGGCTCCCTCTGTCACCCAGGCTAGAGTGCAGTGGCGAGATCTTGGCTCACTGCAACCTCTGTCTCCTGGGTTCAAGCAATTCTCCTACCTCAGCCTCCCAAATAGCTGGGATTACAGGTGCATGCCACTACACCCAGCTAATTTTTGCAGTTTTAGTAGAGACAGGGTTTCACCATGTTGGCCAGGCTGGTCTCGAATTCCTGACCTCAGGCGATCCGCCCACCTTGTCCTCCCAAAGTGCTGGGATTACAGGCGTGAGCCACCACGCCTGGCCAAGCACAACACTTCTAAGGAGCTCACTCTGCAGTTGAGGAAACTCATCTGATGCCCAAGGAAGGAGCAGGGCTGGCCCAAGATCAAACAGCAATAGTGATGAGCGGGGGTTCCAAGCCAGACCTCCCAGTGCCCAGCTCTGTACTTCCCTGTCTGTAATGCAGTATTTCTGCAATAGTTTTCTGTCTCCAAAATAGCAATCTCAACAATTGTAATACAGCTGCCATGTATTAAACACAAACTGTGTCAGGGGCAGTTTTAAATATTTTGTCTATTTTCCCAACTAGCACCAACATAACCTTTTCAGGGAAGCTTTAATATTCTCATTTACATGAGGCACAGAGAGGCCAAGTCACATGCCCCAGGTCACACAGCTAGAATGTGGCGGAGCTGGAGAGACGCCCCAGTGGTCTGACTCCAAGGCTGGGGCCCTAGCTACCATGCTATTCTGTACCCAAAATGAAACCAGACTGTCAGCTCCACATTGGCATGAGGCTAAACTGCCTAGGAGAAAGACACATGACCCCTTCCATGGACCAGGCATTGTTTTAAGTACTTTACATTGTCACGTGACATCTTCGCATCCACCCTATGAGACAGGCGCTATCTGTATCCTTACAGACGAGAAAACAGGCACGGGGACATTAAGTCGCTTGCCCAAGGTCACACAGCTGGTGGGTAGCAGCGCTGGGCTTCAAACCCAAGCATTCTGGCTCTTAACCATGACACTACACCTCCTTGTATAAAAATTATTGTATCATTGCCATGACACAAACAGTTACTAATTTGAAATCACCCCTCGCCTGCCTGTGAGGTATGACATTTTCCAAAATGTGTTTCCCATAAGGGCAGCAGAGCCGCTCTCAGAACCCCTGTTCACAGAGGAGGTATGTGGGCTCGGAGAGGTTTTGTGACTTTTCCTGGCAGAGTAAGACCTTGAACTTGGGGACACACACACACACACACACAGAGCGCTTGTCTAACTAGCTTAGCCACCCTTGACAGCACTTTGAGCTCCTCATTCAGCAGCAACTGCCTTCCTCTCAGAGCTGACAATTCTGCCCCAGTCTTCACCCCTCCGTGTTGTTCTGAAACCGGGACTAGGGAATTTGAGGCAGCTCAGCCTTTCAGGGTCAGAGATGCTGAGTCCACACAGCACGCATGTTGCTCGTGTCCCCACCCTCTGTTTGCACAGCCCCGTTCTCAGGCAGGTTCAGCAGTTGCAGGGTGTGCAACCAGATGGGTATTTGCGGGGGGCGCTGGAAAGCACCCTGGGCTGGGCGGGGGAGAGACTCCGGCCTGGGCAGCCTTGCTAAGTCTCCCCTCTCTCCCTGTGTCTCCCTGTTTCCTGCCACTCCAATGGATCCGGTTCTTCTTGCTTCCCCGGCCTGGGGTCCCACCACCTTGTCTCCCCGGAACCCCATGTCCTGTGTTCTTGCTGACACCTCTTCTCCTTTCCCTCCTGCTGCTTCCCCCTATTACCTGCCCTTCCCAACCCGTCCCAAATGCTCCCTCCTTGTCCCTGTGCCCTCTCTGTTGCCTCTGCTGATCCCCTCGTGGCCCTCCACGTCCCTGGCCTCCCTCTCCTGTCCCATGGGGCCGGCATCCTGCTCCCGGCCCCCTGCCAGCTCCTTCCCTTTGGCTCCTCTCTTTCCCGCTCCTCTTCTCCATACCTCCCTGCCCCTCGTTCCCTCTCCCCCTTCCTTTCTCCCCACAGGGGTCCCCCGGAGATGCTGGGCTGTCCATCATCGGCCCCCGCGGCCCCCCTGTAAGTTGTTTTTGCTGTTCCTCGGGGTGTGGGGGGTTTGGGTGAGTTGATGAAAAGGGCTTTCAGGCTGGGGATGAGGGGACAGCGAGAGCAGCTGTGCCCCTGGGTGGGGAGGCCACTGCATGTGATGTGGTCAGCCCAACCAGGCCTCGGGTGCCGATGTTGATGTTAAGGAAAGTGGCCTGGCTAAATATACCTAAATTACAGCCCCTTGGGAGGGTTCTGAGGGACCTGCCCTCTAGCCATGAAACTACAGCAGCTGCGAGGTGGCCCTGCTGTTTACAGACAGAAGGGAGAAAGAGTTTGCTCTCCTCTGGATGGGGTGATCCGGCTTTCCCGGGAACCAGCCTTTGTTTCTGGAAGCCCATGGAGCAGATACGAGTCCGGGTTCACTGACCCAGGCACGCAGTACTGGTCTTGCCAGAAGCCCAGCCCACACTCACCCTCACAGATACCTCTGTGTGCAGTGCGGGGTCCTGTGTGTTCACTAGCACCCTCCAACCCGTGGCTGGGAGCTTGAGAAAACCAGCGAGGTTCCCCTCACATGTGCTTCCTTAGGGACCAAAACGGGGGTGCGGGTGATGAAGCCAGCAAGATATTGAGGCTGTGGGAGGAAGCCTTGTTATTTTCCCAGAGCCCTGAACCACGGGGCTTTAATAAAATCACCACATGTCAGGGTGGAAAGGATCCCAGGGATAGTCTCACACAGCCCTCTCAGAAGGGGAAAATGAGGCTCAGTGAGGAGGAGGGGCCTCCCATGTAGAGGCTTGGCAGGATTAGAACCGAGGAGCCCCGGCCTCACCACAGCAGCAGGCTGCCAGCTCCACCTTCTGCACTTTTCCTGACCCGCCGTGCTCAGTGAGGGATGGGAGCAGAGGGCTAGCCTCTGGGAGACTGAGACCCACATCGGAGGGAGAGGGGCTGGAGAACTAATGGCTAAGTTACATCCAAGGGAGGGGGCCCGCAGTGAGCTGAACAGCCAAGCGAGGGGTTGTGGTGAGTGTGGGGAGCTGAGAGGTGGAGCCAGTTTGGGAAGGAGAGCAGAGAGCAGGGGCAGGAGAGCCAGGCTGGCAGGCAGGTCAGGGGCCAGTTCGGAGGCAGCACTTGAGCAGCCCTGGACTGAGTAGACATGGCCTTTACAGCAAGGTTTTCTTATGGGCTCAGACCATATTGACCATGCTTAACACTTCCTCTATGGTGGTCTTATCTTAAGACTTTTACATGTATTCACTCACTTAATCCTCACAAGAACCCCATGATGTAGGGACTGTGATCACCTCCATTTTACAGATGAGGAAACTGAGGCACTGAGAGGCTGAGTGACTTGCCCAAAGCCATAGGGCTGGCATGTGGCCACACTGGTAACAGATCATTCAGCCAGGCCATCTGGCTCTAGTCTGCTTCTGATTCCTGCTGCTGTCATGGACAGGACAGGCCTGATGTCACTGTCACATGTGCTCCTGGGCTTACATGGTGGCTGCCCCGATGGGCTTCCAGCCTCCTGTGTACTGGAGGAGGTGCAGCGCCAGTGCCCTGGCCGAATTGGTCCTGATGAAGGTGGTGATGGGAAGGTCACAGAAACAGAAGACAGTCCTCCAGGTGCTAACATCAAGGACTGATCCTCGTGTGTTAGGAGGACAGGGGAATAACACAGCATACAGGCCCTACCCTAGGCCCCATCTCTGTCTGCCTTCTGGTCTGGCTACAGATGTTCTATTGCATGGATCCTGCTGGTCCTCTAACACCCTTTCAGCAAATTATGTCAACAGGCTACCAAAAAGTTATTGAAAAGCTCCACTGCTGGAGATGTGTTCAGGGCAGTAGAGCCTCTGCCCCTCCTGGCCTCAGCCCAGCACAGATAACCTAATCAGAAACATACCTACTGCACCGGATTTGACTCCAATAGTGAAAAGCACCTTCTGTTCAGGTAACAATGAGAGCTTTTGTCTCCCAGACACCTGTCACAAAACAGGTCTCCTTCACAGCTGTGAGGCAGGCTCCACCAGCCCATTTTACAGAGGACAAAAGTTTCCTAACTCGCCTGTGGTTGCCCAGCTAGTAAGTTCTAGAGCTTGGGTTTGGCCAGGTCAGCCTCATCCCAAAGCCTGCATTCTTGCCTCAACACCCTGCTCCATGTTTGAAATGCTACTGTTTAAAACGATATTTACTGCAGGAGAAAAAAATCCTCCAGGTGGGTGCCTACATTGGCACCAGGAAAGGTTTTATCGTACCAGGAGTCTTAACCAAGCCCAACATCCTCTAACTTTGGCCCCAATCACCCAGTGGCTCAAGCCATCCCTGCTGAGTCCCCACTGGACAGCAGGGGCAGCCCACTCAGCTCCTTCCAGGAAGCTGCCCTGAGCTAATGGGAGCAGGGATGGGGGAAGACAAAGGGTCCATTTGTCATTAAGTGGTAGAGGTCAAGTGCGCACCCTTGGTGGCATCCAGGGATGATGGAGAACATGTGACTTTCCACTCAGCCAGGAAGGGTCCAGCAGAGATGCTGCTAATAAGAACCAGCCTTGCCACTCTCAGGGGCCACCTGCCTCCCCTCTTGGAGCTTGATAAATGGTCCAAGCAAAGAGGGATCCCCTCCAAACACTTTGGAGGAGGGTTCACTTTCTAATGAAGCACGCTGGAATACAGTGTTGGGGCACTTTGACTTTAAGGGAGCCTCATTAAATCCAGGGGGAGGCTGGATTCCCAAAATGCTGGCTGGCCCAGCAGGCCCTGGGCAGCGGATCTGCCAGTCCTAGGAAATGCCCCATCTCAAAGTGTGCCCATTCCCTCTCTGAGCTCCCTAGCTTCTCTTCTGGGGCCAGGAGATATCTGAACTTCCAGTCCTCATCCACTAGGAGCCACCCCACACCAGGTAGACACACCTACTAAGTGTGTCTCAATTCACTCCATTCATATTTGTTAAGAGCCCAGTGCCTGCTAGGTGCTGCGTAGAAACCAGACCTCTGTCAGCTTGCCCTCTGGGCATATGATCTAGTGGGAGAGACCAGTGATCACATAATCCATGACAATGCAGACAGCAAGTGCTAAACCAGGGGATGGTTAGAGAGCTGTGGGACAAGGAGGAGGCACCAGCCTTGGGGAAGGAGGGCAGGCAGGGAAGGTTTCCTGGAGGAGGGGATAATAACTGCAATCAAGGACCCGTGAGAAGCCCTTACATTTATGGTCAGGGGTTGGGCTTTGTCCTGAGGGTGTGAAGAGCTTGTAGGCTGTGTTAGGCTGATGTGGGACATGACCAGATTTGCAGTTTCAAAGGTTTTAGAAGGTCCAGCATGCAGCATGTTTAGAAGAGGCTGCAGTGGGAGGCTGGCTGGAAGGCACTTGCAACAACCAAGGCCTGGCCTGGAGCAGAATCGGTAGGGCTGGCCAGGAGGGCTGGACTTGCAGGCTATTTTAGAGGTGGAATTGAAGGATTTAGCGATGATAAAAAATGAGGATTGAGGGAGAAGCAGGAGCTCAAGATGACACCACATTTCTGACTTGAGTAACACAGTACCCTTTCCCAGAAGGAAGAGCAGATTTTGCCAGGGGAGATGAGTTGAATTTGAGCGTGATGAATTAGAGATGGCGTAATGTCCAACGGGAACTGTGATCCGCTGCTGGAGGTCAGAGCATGTGGTCGGCTGGAGCCAGCTTGGACGGCTGGCAAGAGTGGACCATGCACACCTCGCCTCCTCCCAGCTGCGTTCAGTGAACTCATGTTGGTAGCTTGAAATCAGCTATGGTGGGTGTATTTATACCACAGACATTGGCAGATGCTGTACAAGGCAGGGTTCTCCTCTCTACCCTCTCCCATTCAGCTAATGGTTAAACATTTGCCAGCATGGAGTCTTGTTGGTGAGGGAGGCAGAAGGAGGCGGCCCCTGGGCAGAGACACAACTGACCATCTCTCGACGGTCAAATAAGAGAAGGGAGACTTCCTGGTAGGCTTTTTCCAGCAAGAACCTTCTGTCTGTGTATTTACAAGTAGGAGAAAGACAGGGAGGAGTAGATATAGGGGTCTGCTTTCAGAAGTGGGGACCTCCTTCGGCTCCCTTTTCACTCTGACCTTCAATTAAGGGAGAAGGTTTCAGAGATCAATGTAAAGCTTATTTCCCTTGTTCTGGTTCAGAAGGATGGTTCAGTAATATTAATCCATGAATTAATGTACAAATACATCTATTTTTTGTACATTTAATGTGGTCCTAATCCCTGTGCATTTTTTATGAGGTTGGGAATCCAACAAAATGCTACTAGATACAAAAATGTATTATAAAAACAGGACAATCTAAGAAACATATGAACAGAACAGAATGGGGAGGCCAGGAATAAAGCCAAATGCATGTGTCAATTTGGTACATGATCAAGGCTTCATTTCACAATAGCAGGAGAAAGATCAATTGTTCAAGAAATGATGCTGGGGCAACTGATAAGCCACTTAGTAGAAGGTAAAATGAAAGACAGTTGTTTGGTTTTTTATTATTAAAACCAATTTATTCATTATATCAGAATAAATTCCAAATGAACAAAATACTTAGATATAAAACCTGAAACCATAAAATACAAGGACAAAGCATGAGTGAACATTTTATAATTCTGAAACTGGGGAAGGCCCTTTTAAACATCACACAAAATCCAACAGCCATAGGAGAAGATTAAGTTTGTCTATATAAATATAAAACATACCAGAAACAAGATAAATGACAAATGACAAATTAGAAAGAATAGTCATCACTATTCATGACTATTGAATATTCGGATATCTCCTGGCCCCAGAAGAGAAGCTGGGGAGCTCAGAGAGGGAATGGGCACACTTTGAGACGGGGCATTTCCTAGGACTGGCAGATCCGCTGCCCAGGGCCTGCTGAGCCAGCCAGCATCTTGGGGATCCAGCCTCCCCCTGGATTTAATGAGGCTCCCTTAAAGTCCAAGTGCCCCAACTCTTTGATGCATGACTATCAAAGAGTTATTTTTCTTGACCAAGTGCTTCATTCAAATCAGCAGGGAAAAAACAAACAACCTACTAGAAAACATTGGTAAAGAGAAACAGGCAGAGAAATATTGGAAGAGATGTCTAACCTCAGGATATAATTGAAGAGATATAAATTAAAGTCCAGTTCCAAGTCTCCCCACATGCCTTCCCCAGGCCCAGCCTCTCCACAAAGTGGCGTCCCAGTTTCCACTTGGTCCATGACAACATTCTTCCCCAGATCTCTGAAAAAGCCTTGGTTAGCCCCAGATTTGGTCCTGGTTGGAGAGATGCATCCTGCTACCAGGGCAGGCTCTGTAATTAACAAAGTGTATGATTATCCCTACCACGTAAACATTGTCCCTAGCGAGACTGAAGATGTTTCTTGGAATCCTCTCCTCCTGACCTTTGCTTCAGTCCTCTTGGTGTGCAGAGTAGTTTACAGAAAGTTTACACTGGGAGGTTTCAGAGATGACATTGGATGGTTTCCGGGTTTTCTCCTTGGTTTATTCTTAGCATCACTTATCCTTGAGAGGAAAAAAGCCAGGGGCCCTTCCGATAGATGAGTGGAATCTCCTCCCTTATGCCCTTTTGGATGGCTGCCACAAGCCCATCCTAAGCCTGCGGCAGACTTCAACTCGCTCGCTGTTGAACCAGCGCACCCACCCTGATGGCAGGGTGCCCATCCTACCCAGCTGACGTGTTCCCTGAGCACAGGCCACTGGGCACTTATGTTCACGGCTTCAAGGAGGACCCTGGCAGCCTGGAGATGCTTTAGGGTCATAGCATATGAATCTTCACACCAGCGCTTGGAGCAAGGCTTGAGCCAGACGCCCACTGAACAGGGACAGGGGGAGCCTGCTGCGTTGTATAACAAAGAGAAATCTTCTGGAGAGGTCTGATTCTAAAACTGCTGCTTGACAAGGACAAACTTTCATTGATCACAAGACATATTGGGCTCAAAAGTAACCTTGCTCTATTCTGGAGCTTCCCTGTTCAGTTCAATTCAACAAGTGTCTGATGATGGCAGCTACCATTTCAATAGGTTTTACAAACATAATTAAATGTAATTTGATGATCCTATGAGATTATACTGTTATCTCGATTCTATAGATGAGGAAACTGAGGCTCTGGGAGGTTAGACAACTTGCTCAGGGTCACACAGCCATAGTTGGAGGCAGGATTTGAATTTAGTTTGCCAGTCTAGAAAGCCCATGCTTGGGAAGAGATTCTGGCTGTGTCAGCCAAAGGAGACCCCAAGCTGAGAATTGGGCATATTTGTTTGGTGAACGGCGGGTGAGCCAGTATGTCTCACCATAGAATAGATGGAAAGATGTGGCGGGAAAGGAAACTAACATGGTTGATGGGGATGGGATTGAGGGATGGCCTTGAACATGGTAGAAAGGAGCCCTTGCTGGTTCTTGAGAAGGAGAGTGACAAGACTCACGTTTCTTAGCTCTCCATCACCCTTGACCACCTGGCCATCCCTCCTCAGCCCTGCATCATCACAGCCTTGTGCTTCTTCTAATCTCATCACATCCACTTTGCCCTGAATCTTGATCGTAAACCACTGGATCATAAATCACTGTGGCCAGTGAACCTGCTTCTAGTCTCCACCCTAAATATTTATTTGTGTTGCACTCTGCACTTCCAGGAAAATAGGCATAGATTGCTCTGCATCCCACAAAGATTAGGGAATGCTCAGAGATTGCCCAACTGCTAGGAGAAGCCTGCTGGCCAGGGTGAGAGGAACAGGAGCAACCTGACCTAGTCTAGCCTGAAAATACACATTTTGAAGATCAGGTTCTGATATCCAAGCCATCCTTAGACAAATGGCCATGAGCAATGACTGTGTAAATAAAAAAGGGCTTAGAGGATCGCAGTCCAGGAGTTCCGTGTGCTCCGCTGGCCCCACTGTTCCATGCGTCTGTTTACAAGCCACGCATACACAGTGGTGAGGAGCTCTCCAGGGACCACTTCCCAGAAGTAGACCCAAAGGACGCTGGCTCCTTCCTGTTCCTTTCCCACCCCCAGCCCCTGCAGGAGATTTCCTATGATGTTCCATTTCATCTTTCTCCATCCTCCCTCCCAGCCCACTAACCACAGTGAGTGTCCCGCAAGGACGATCACACAGAGTGAGAGTCATGGAAGCAAAAACGAACCAGAGGGCTAGGGATTGGCTGCATCTCCTCCTTGCTCAATCTCACTTGTCTCTTGTTTTTTTTTTTTTTCAGGGTCAACCAGGCACTCGAGGTTTTCCTGGATTTCCGGTAAGTGGAGAAGGCTGAAGTTAGCCGTGTCCCAGGTGGTCTGTAGGCCTGATTGGGTTAAACTTCATCTGAGGTCAGCCCTGGTTCCACTCTTTCTCTCCCAAACTCTGGTCATTAAGGACTTGCTTCTACAGCCATTCATGGATACCAACTCAGGACAGTAGCTTGGCAGTCAGGTCACAGTGCAAGGAATAAATACAGGGAAGCAAATCCACAAATTAAGAGGCAGCAGGACAGGCCCCAGGTGAGTGAAGTCACAGGCTGATAAACCCCAGCATGACCTGGGAATATGGAATGGACAATGCCCTGTGGGAGAACACCTGCAGCTCAGCCTGTGCCTGGGCTTTGAGAGGAGATCCAGCGTGGGGAAGGCAGAGGGGTGGCCACCTGGGTGTCCTTGACCTCTGCCTATGGGGCCTAAGACAGGTTCTGACAGGCAGAGCAGAGGGAGAAGTTCCCTTTTCTCCCAGCCTCAATGCAGGCCAGCCCCTGATTTCCAGGAACACACCACCCACTCTGCACTCAGGGCAAGGGTGAAGTCTTTGACATTAATGGGGAGGCCACCCATTGGGTTTTCTCTTGTGCTGTGTACCTGGCATCCAACATTCTATTATGCTCAACCCCATTTCAAGATGGGAAGTTGAGGCCTAGGCTTACCCATGGTCACATTAACAAGTATGTGGTCAAGCAGGGCCTTGAGCTCCAACTTATCAGAATCCAGAATCTATGCTTTTCCCCACTGCCCAGGCAGCCTCTTTGGCAGGAGGCTTGTGATGCTCGGTCTTTACATCTGGCCTTTCTGGTTTCAGGGTCCCATTGGGCTGGATGGCAAACCGGTAAGTGGACCCGCTCTCAGGGGAGGGCTCCTCCCCCTCACTGCAGGTCAGTGATCCTGGATCTCTTGGTCCTTCTGCGAGACCCTGACTCCGTGGAAAATGCTTTACTTAGGAGGAAAAGTCCTGGGGCTGAAGGTTGTCACTACTGGGAAGTGGAGGGAGCCATTTGAGTCACCCCTGACCCCAGCAGCCTTCCCCAGGGCACAGGTCCCCAGCTGCCCAGCCTGGCTTTCAGAATCCAAGCAAGATGCATCCCTGGGTGATTCGGGGTGAGGTGGGGGTGAGGTCAGTAGGCAGCGTGGAGAGTGGAGGGTATGGAGGTCAAATAGCTGGTCTGAAGAGCCTGGCCACTTGTGCACACGATTGCCCCTGCTCCTCAACACCTGTGTCTCCCATGGCCCTGTCCTCGAGGTCAGGGTCTTCCTCCCGGATTGAGACCCGACACGTGTGCTCAAGTCCACGTGGAGACTGCTTCCTACCATAGCGCCTCCATTCATTTCAATCCTTTGGGCTTGGTTCCCTGACACAAATGCTCTTGGGGGAAAAAAGTACCCTCCCCAGTCCTAGGAACAAGTCAGCTGGAAGGGAGCATGCCCCACCCAAAGCCCTCAGGGTGGATGGAATGCAGCCCCACTCACAGCCACGCCCGGTCCCACCACTCGCCTCTCTCAGTTGAGGGACCCTAGCACCACCCAGTCACTCCCCAGCTGCAGGCCAGCGAGCTAAGTGCAGCTCAGGGGCGCCAGCAATCATTTCCACTCATGTCATGGGACCAATCCCCCGAAGCTACCCTGGACATGTGGATGAGGTGAGAGTCGGGGTCTAGGGAGACTACCCCCACCCCTGCTCTCTGAAGGGCAGGCAGCTGCTAGTGAGGCCCAGCGAGGGGTAGTGAGCAAATGACCTTGCCTTAGGGACTGGGTGAAGGAGTGCACAAGCCAGAAGGTGCAGATGGAGCACAGGGGACAGCGAGGAGCACGGGGAGGCAGGGAGGAGCACGGGGGCAGGGGGTGGAACTTCTGGGCTGCAAACAGTGCACCTGGTACTCACCCTCTTCTCCTTCCAGGGCCACCCAGGACCAAAGGGCGACATGGTAAGAGCCCAGCTTTCCTGCCTTCCCAAGATGGTTGGGGGTTGGCCTAGCCTCACAGGCACAGCCAAGCACTGCAAAGTGGGTCCCGCAGGGACAACAGGAGTGGCTGCCCATGCTGGTCACTCCCCAGCTGTGTAAACCAAATGCCCTGGATCCTCACATCAATATGCAGGGAGGCGAAATGGGCAGGGGCTTCTCCATCTGAAGCATGAGGATGGGAGATCCAGAGAGAGCGCATACCTGGTCGGTAGCACACAGAAGTCGGTATCCAGCTTAGTGCTCTCAAACCACACTCGCATGGGCCTTGGGAGACAAGGTTTCATCTGCACTCACAGGGGACACTTTCTGTAGGAGACACCATTTCTACTGAGCCTGAGGTCCCTCAAGGCCTCATAACCTCTTCCCAGTGCTGGCTGTGCCCTGAGCCACCCCAGGACTCCAGGGGTTCCTGCCCCACTGGGGCTGGTGGTGCCCAGTGGCTCATCTCAGCTGGGGGTGCCACATGCACCATCCCAAAGACCCCTTCTCCTCTCCCCATGCCTTCCTGGGAGTTTCCATGTGGATGTTGGGCCACTTGGCAAGTCGAGAGCAGGAGCGAGGTCTTCTCTTCCATGTCACAGCATCCCGTGGCCGCCACCCAGATGGATCTGCCCAGGGAAATTGGAGTGCCTCAGGCCCCGAAAAGGTGGAGAGACAAACTTTGCCCCACCTTTCTCCTGGCCCCTACCTTCTGCAGAGCTTTGGAAATAAATGTGCTGTCTCCACAGACCATCCCTTCCAGAAGGCAATGAAGGGCTGCCCACTCTCACAGTGGTCCAGGTCTCAGCAGGAACTGATGGGCCATTAAGAGCAAATGGGCCCCTGCTCCCACACTGTAGAGTGTACTTTGGTTTTCAATAAATCTCTGCTTTAAAAAAAAAAAAAAAAAACCGCCCTGGGCTGGGATGCAATTTCTGCCTCCTAAGTCCCAGGTCACACCTACACTGTGAGGGACCACCTCCTGCTCCACAGGTCAGTGGGCCAGGCAGGGGTCTGGCTCATGCCTTGCTCCAAGCACTGGTGTGAAGACAACCCTTGACCCATGACTGAGGCACTGCCAGGGCACCGAGGGAGGCAGGCAGTCTCGTGGATGGAAAGGGGAATGGCGGAGTGTTGGCTGCAAGGCCTGGGCTCCAGCCTAGCTCTTCCTAACTTGCCAGCTTCCTCTGGGCCCCAACCTGTCCTCTTGACTCAGATCCAACTAACATTTATTGAGGGTTTGCCGTGTGGTCGGCACTGGGCTAAGCACTTTGCATGACTGTCTCAATCCTCAGCGTAACTCTGTGCTCCAGCTCTTACTAGAATCCCTTTTGGCAGGTGTGGAAGCCAAGCCTCAGAGAGTCTAAGTAACTTGCCTGAAGTCACACAGCTGAGTGTCCAAAACAAGATCAAAACACAGTTCTCAAATTCCTTGCCTCCACGTTTTATTACCTTCCTCCCTTTCTGTTTCCCTCACTCTTTGTCGGCCTTCCTGCCACCTTCCTTCTTTTAATGCATTTTTTATGGAGTAACTAAAATGTGCTGCGCACTACTTCAGGTGCTAGGGATACAGATGGGAGCAAGAGAAACTGTCTTTGCCATCTGTAGCTCACAGTCTACCAGGGAGACATCCTTTTAAATAATCACTCACGTAACTAACAAGTTGCTTTGCAATGAGTGCTATAAAAAGATAATCCTTAGTGCCCTGGAAACCTTGGTATAACAAAAACTTCACCCAGGCCAAGGGTCGGAGATGGCTTTTCTGAGAAAGAGACTTTTGAACTAGTGCCTGAAGAACGAGGATTCAACCGAGAGAAAATAGAAAGAGGGATGAGAATGTGCTTTCTGGACATGGGAGAACAGCATGTGCAAAGGTCCTGAGGTAGGAAAATCCTTGACATGTCTGCAGAACTGGAGGAAGGGCACTGGAGGCAGAAGGGCCCTGAGGCAGTGGCAGAAGAGCTGGCGCTGGAATCCAGGTCCCCCAGCAAGGTTTCCTCTCCATCACAGCTGCCTCCGCTGCAAATGCATTTCCTCCCACCCCTACCCCGTTCCTAGGCGTGCTGTGCACATGTATGGAATAGTGGAGACCGAGACAGGAATAAACTGCCATGCTGCATTGTTAGAGAGGCATAAAGGGTTTGGGGTGCTCATCCCTTCAGTCCCAGCTTCTTTTCCTCTCTGGCAGCCTTATGCTACCATAAGGTAGCCCATGGCCCCCCAGAAGTAATAATAATGGTCATCTTCTAGGCAGCACTCTGGCATCCTCATAACAGCTTATCATCCCCACTTCATGAGAGGGGAAATTGAGGCACAGAGTGGCTAAGTACATTGCCTGAGGCCACAAAGCTCCTAAATACCAGAGCTGAGATTCAGACCCATACTGTGGGGTCTTACCCCTGGATCACACCTCCTCTCAGCTGCCAGCACTTTGTCCTGGAGGAAAGGGACCCTTCCATGGGGCCCCTCTTCCTGCCCTCACTCTGCCCACACCATCCCTGTGTCCCACACACTTGACTGCCTGTCTGTTCAGGGATCAGAGCTAATTCAACAGAAAAGGCAGGCCCACCCCCTCTCTTGTGAGCTCACATCAGTAGGATGGATCACCTATCTGCCTCATCAAATCCTGCAGGCCACAGAGCCATCCGATTCCTGTTTGGCTTGGCATGGGTACCTGAGCTGTTAGTTGCCCACCGCTGTCCAGCATCATTACCTTGGCCCGCTCTTCATCTGTCTGTCTCCCGCCCCAGATGCTGTCCCCTCTGTTGGCGTCCTACTGGGGCACTGGCACTCACCCTCATTGTTTAACCTGCATCCTTACCTTCAAAAGGGGGTCACCTCTGCCCCACCCACTTCACATTATTCCCAATAACCTGAAATAAGGTGTTGAAGTGTTGGGAGGACACAGTTGTACAATAGTGTAGTTGGAGGGTGGACAAGATTGGGGATTCTGAGACTCAGGAATGACATAAGGGCTGTAAAGCAAGACCTAGACTCAGTCCAAATCTCACCCACCACCCACAGGGCTGTCGGAAGAGTGAGGAGCGCCAGGCACTCACAACACGCCTAGCACATAAGAAGCAGACAGGCACCTTAGCTATGCTTCAGTAGCAGTTAGCAGAGGGCTGGTGGCAAGTGCTGAGCACGTCACCTGGGGCCATGGCCCTTAAAGGGGCAGGCACTGCCCGGCTGGAGAGAACTGGTACCATGTGTTGTTGGGCCTCGACATAATTAAGAGAAACTTGAAATCCAGATTTTTATTTGCACTCTGCTTGCTCTTAAGTATTGGTAACTAGTTGAAATAAAACCATGTGGGATACACGAAATCCCTATGAAGACCACGACTGTCCCCTGGGCCACCATTTGGGATGTCTGGTCTCAATTGTCCAAGTCTCTGCAGTCCTGAAACTCCGCCTGCCCCTCCCCCATCACACTTATATCTCTGTCCTGACAGAGGGTGACCTGGTCACCTGTGGGCTGGGCCCGGGTTCCCTGCTGGGTGAATCATGTGCTGCTGAACTTCATTCTAAACACTCTGCCAGGCCAAGTGTGGTGGCTCACACCTGTAATCCCAGCACTTTGGGAGGCCAACGTGGGCAGGTTGCTTGAGTCTGGGAGTTTGAGAGCAGCCTGGGCAACATAACAAAACCCTGTCTCTACAGAAAAAAAAATAGAAGAATCAGCCAAGCATGGTAGTGTGTGCCTGTAGACCCAGCTAATTGTGAGGCAGAGGTGGGAGGATCACCTGAACCCAGGAGGCTGAGGCTGCAGTGAGCTGAGATCACACCATTGCACTCCAGCCTGGGCAACAGAGTGAGATCCTGTCTCAATAAAACAATGAAAGATAAATAAACACTTGGCCAGCCACATGGGCTGGGAGGGCCACATGGATGGTCCCAAAGGCCACTTCTCCCTTCCAGTGATGCTCTTGGGAGTTTCCCAGTTTGGAGGTGGCCCTGTTGGCAAGTCGGGAGCAGGACCAAGGCTCTTGCACATCACGACATGCTGCCGCCACCTCCCGGATGGACCCACCCATGGGGATCCATGATGCTTCAGGCCCCAAAGAGAATGGCTGTAGCCAAGTCTAGAAGCCCTGACTCCCAAGGTCTGGCCCAGTTCCCAGCATTCGGCAGAGTGGAAACAGCTGGACCTTGGCCATCAGACAAACTGGGCTCCTGTCCCAGTGCCACCATTCACTGAGCCACGAGGGCTTGTCTCTGTCACCTCGCTCAGGAGCTGGAGTGGATGCGAGCATGTCCCTCACAGGCACATACCTGAAGAGCCTCAGCTCATAAGGCATTTGTTTTTTCCTGTTCCCTCCACCAGCCTTGGTGCAGCCTCCTAAGAGAGCCAGAGCATGCTGGGCCCTCCTCAGACAGCAAGGGTCCCTCCCGACCCCAGCTCCTTTCCTAGCCTTGCATGGACAAGACAACCTTGAAGGAAACCTCACGATCCCTCATATTTCTTAGAGAACTCCGGAACACGGCTTCAGTTGCCAATTTCCTGCTCGATCTCTTTTGCCGGAGGTTTCTCCAAGGCCCCCACTGTCTGAGGCACCGGCCCAGCCCCCCAGGCCAGAAGCTCTTCTGGTTCAGTGGGCTTCACTGCAGCCTGGGAGGCAGGAGGTGGAATGTGCTAGTGTCTCCCAGAGGCTTGGTGCATGTGAGGCAGGGGGTCCCATGGAGCAGAAAACTCCCTGACCTCTAGGTGCAGCCCCTCCATAGCTGGCCCATGACATGCTGGTGGTTGGAGGAATGGATGAAAGATGCCATCTGTTCTTCATCACAACCCTAGTCCGGCCCACTGGGGGGTGAAGAAGCTGAGACTCTGTGGATGAGACCACACCACCTTGAATGTGGTGGGCATGGGAAGACCTGGACATGGCTGGCCCAGCCTTCAGGATTCAGCCCCAATCCCCACCTAGGCAGGTGTCCCTGATTGCCCGTCTTCTGTCTGCCCACTGATCTGTGTATGTTTGCTTCCCACAGGGTCTGACGGGTCCCCCAGGACAGCCGGTTGGTACCTCATCCTTCTATTTCCCAGCAGAGAAGCTTCAGGTGGTTGTGACCTCAGCTTCGGTTTCTAACTCTCTCATCTCCGTCTCTTTGTAGGGACCTCAGGGACAAAAAGGAGAAAAGGTAAAAGCAGTGGAGGTTTCCTAGAGTCTCCATCTCAGGAAATGGTCTCCCAGTCAGTAGAAAGGGGTCAATAGTGGTTATTTTCAAACTTTAGTTTTAATTGACAGAATCAGGAAAGCCCCCGAGGTGCCGCATAATATATTCAGTTGACACCGCTCCAGGTGACATCCTTTTCTTGGAGTGAGGGGTCCTCCTGGAGCCTGGCCTGGGTGACATCCTTTTCCAGGGGTCCTCCTGGAGCCTGGCCCTCTTCAGCCTCTTTCTGGGCCCCTCCCAGCTGTCACCCCATGGTGTTCCCTGACACCTCTGTGAGCCTCTGGGATTCTGAGGCATCAATCTGTCAACCACTGGCCTGGCCTCCTGCCCTCTCTGTCTTGTTGAATTTCTGATAGAGACTCTGCTGTGTTTGCCCTTGGGCCACTGGTACAGGGGCCTGGTGCTCCCAGCTCAGAGAAGGTGGCTTGGGGGCCCCCATGGTGCCAGCTGCTCCCATCCAGTGGCTTCTGTTCAGGGCTGTCTGGTGGGCCTGCCTAGAGGGTCAACCTTTAGCCAGGCATGGGGCATAACTCCCGACTCTGCCATTATGGCAAGTGGTGTAAGGCGAAGCCCTGCCCCTAGGCTCCATGGGGCCACTTCCAGACAGGCCCTGAAAGTTTCTTCCCTGCTGCTAGCCAGGGGCAAGGGAGGGACTTAGTTCTCCTGCCTCAGAGGGCTCAAACGAAAGCTAGAGCAGGAGGGCTGGTGAGTGGTGAGATGTGTGACATGTCCTGAAGTTCTGGGGGTGCCCTGAGAGACAGGTACCCCCAACAAGTGCCTAACACCCCCTTTCCCTTCTCTCTCCTTCCCAGGGTCAGTGTGGAGAGTACCCACACCGGGTAAGTGAACCCCTAAAATTGAGCAAGGCCCTTTGATCCATCCCTGGGGCACAGCCCCCAGCTCAGCCTCATCTCCCTGGGGTCTCCAGTTCCTAACGGATCGTGGGGGAACAGGAGCCCCCAGTGCCCTCTGCACTCAGCAGTCAGAAAGAGGGGTTTGGGGTGGCAGTGCGTCTGGTGGGAGCAGCTGATGTGTCTCTCTGGCCATGGGCTGTATGGAGCTGTTCATCATCCGTGCGTGTCTGTACATCTGCCCCTTTGTACGTACGGCTGACTCGGTATGTCGGAGTCTCTTGCTGTGTGTGGAGCTCTGTGGCTCCTCTGCACATGGCCCTCCGTGGCAGCGTGACTTGTGTGAGTCCGACTCCCCACCCATCTAGCATGTGTGTGCAAGTGTGTGTGTGTGTGTGTGTGTGTGTGTGTGTGGCGGTGGGGGGTGATGTCCGGCAGCCTAGCCATGGCCAAAAAAGTGGGACTTTTCGATTAGTCATTGTATCAGTTGATGGTGTTTCACATCCAAACCTCGATGATGGGAGATAATCGGGGACTGACTGTAGCAATTCAGGGATAAAGTCTCTCCTTGGCCTGTTTAAGAACAGAGGAACCCCTTCTCCAAGCAGGCTGGGGATTTCAGGCTGAGATGCTTCCTCTGCCCACCCCTGCCTCCTCCTTCCTTTTCCTTGCTCCACCCCAAGATACAGAACCCAAAAGACTGCTGTTGTCCTGTTAGGAATCTTCAAACTTGTGTTCCAGCGGCAGGGTTGATCTTGGGACAGGGGAGAGCAAGATACGCACAGCTTCCTCCAGCAGGAGCCCCAGTGAGCTAGGCCCAGAAAAAAAAAATGCCCCTCATTTTGTGGATTGGCCTCGTTGCTCCCAGACCTGGACAGCAGGGATGGAGGATGAGCATCTTTAGGCCTCTCTCCCGTCTGTCATGTGCCCCATGGTGCTCAGCTTCCCTGGCTGCCCACCCCTGCCACGCAGGTCCGGCTGGTGGGATTTTGGGAGTGGAGACAGACATAAGCCGGAGCTCAGCGTCAGCTTGACTCTAGAAGGCCGTCAGGAGGGCCCAGGGCTAGCAGGAGGGCTCAGCGTCAGGAGGGCCCAGAGGCTAGCAGGGCCCAGCCTCTGCCCAAACCCTCAGGAGGCTGGAAGGCAGACCTGAGGTCTGGGTTCCTGGGCCAGGGAACCACTGTGAGTCTGGTACGTGAGAGGCTGGGATGGGTTTAAGGCTGCGGTGGTGCTAGGCCCGGGCTGAGGAAGGCAGGCCAGCAGCAGCGCAGTCCGAGCCAGCCCGTCAGCGGCATGTGCTCCAGGGATGCAGGGGCCCTTGTGTTCCGGCCAGCTTGATCCTGATACAATAATAGAAGGTCAGCTGTGTTTATTTGAAACGATAGGCTCACAGGATTGTTATGTTACCCGAAAGAAAGACAACATCCCCCAGCACAAAAGACAACACAACTGCAGGCGCTTTGGTAGTGTGTCACCCGTCCTCAGTGAGCGCTTGGGGTGGGGCGGGAGCAGGGCTCTCTGCTCCTCAGCCCAGCACAAGGAAAGGGAAGGGCACAGTGACAGAAGGCTGCAGAAGACTCCCGGCCACAGGGTGCAGTGAAGCCTGGCCTCATGATGGTGGCATTCTGGGGAACATGTCAGGCATGGGGTGGGGGAGTAGATTTGGGGTCCCAGCTGAGGGGGAGAGCAAGTTTATTTAGAAAAGGGTAGAAAATCAGGGGACTTCTAGAGACCTGTTGGCTTTCCAAGGGGTCTGCAGGCAGGGTTGGGGTGGCAGGTCTTGAGGCCTGGAAGACACCAAGAGATCCAGGTGGGCCCTCCTCCACTCCAGCCTGTGGCTTCCCCAGGGAGGGAGAGAGGGGTGGGGAGGAGGGGGGCTGGTGTCTGTGAGCTCTCCCATCACGGTCCCTGTCGCCCTGTCTCTGCCACCTCCATCCCCTCCCAAACTAGGAGTGCCTAAGCAGCATGCCAGCAGCTCTGCGCTCCAGCCAGATAATTGCCCTGAAGGTTTGTAGGTTCTGGAAGGTTTCCGGGCCCCTCTCCACTGAGAGGCTTCCTGAACATACAGCCCAACATTGCACATCCCCAGGCCCCGGCAGGGGGAGCGGGTGGAGGTCTGTGTGCAACTACTGTCCAAGAAGGCAGCAGCTGTGACCTGGAAAGGCCACACTTGGGCTCCCGATCCCCAGCTGGGCGCATTCGCAGCCCAAACAGCTCCTGGTTCTTAACACTCATCCCAGGAGTCTTGTGTGATTTAAGTACTTTCAAAAACAAGCTGCTGATGACAGTATATGCCATCTTTGTTTTCACATGGGCTCTAAGGGCCTCCTAAAACCATGGGTTGCTCAGCTTCAATGGGAGAGGGACTAGAAGCTGCAAGAATTTCCAGAAATGAAAATCACATTAGATAATATGACTGCAATTTGCATCCCGCAAAAACATGGTTGAGCGTTCTGGAGATATCTTTGCCCAGCCTCTATTTTCCAGGCCCTGCAGCCCCAGGGTGAGCCCTCAGCAGCACTTAGCATGTGCCCACACTGGCTGCACCCTCAGCCAACTCAACTCCCGGGGAGCTGGGCTTGGCACTGTCCTTGACCACCCTCCCCAGATGCGCTGACACCAGCCTTTCTTGCTCAACCAAAAAAAGAACCCACCAGCCACACACCAGCCCAACTTCAAGTACCAATTTCACGGGCCCAGTGGTTCCCTGGCCAGACCCTCTGAGTTGGCTCCCTTCTGTCCACCAAGCAGGGATGGGTGGGGCTGGCAGTGCAATTTTGGGCTGCATGTCCAGCAGCCTCTGCAGCCCAGCATGGCCACGGAGGGCAAGCCTGGCCATGGGGGGCCATTGTCCCATTCTGGGGGCTGCTGGTCAACACCCCAAACTCTGACCTGGAGGCCGAGGCCGAGTGTGGACTGAGGGCCACAACTCCTCCCAAGGGACGGCTGTGCCATCCAAGGGCAAGCTCCGCTCTGCACCCTCAAGCCATGAGAGTGCCCTGTCCACTCCTTCCCTCCCACTCCTCATGTGCACGCTAATATCTCTTCTCTCTTCCTCTGCTCCGGTCCCTCTTGGCCGCCCTGCCCTTCTGGCGACTTTTGGCATCGATCTGAATACCTGTGATCTTTGGCCTTTGCCCTCTGGCCCTCCAACTCATCTTTCTCCTCAGCTGCTGCCTCTCCTCAATTCAGTGCGACTGGCTCCACCCCCGGTCATAAAAAGGCGGACGTTCCAGGTAGACACCTCCCGTTTGTCCAGACCATGTGTGGCTTTCCCTAGGGGCCTGGCAAGCCTGCTGGGGCTGCAGACAAAGCCAGAACCTCACTCTAATTCAGCAAAATTAAATTAGACAAAAATAGGCCCACGTATACCATAGACATGGAAATACACAACACACAGGCCCCAGAAGACCCACAACTACCACCACACAATGATTACTCACAACAGCCACCAACAAAAGCTGTCAGTGTGTGCCAGGCACCCTGTTACCCATTTCGTAGGCCTGCTTATATTTCATTCACCAACAGTTTCATGAATTAGGCATGATCATCCTTATTTCATAGATGAGGAAATCAAGGCTCAGAGAGGTTAACCAAGTTGCCAAGGTCACACAGCCAGTACATTGCAGAGCAGGGATTTGTACCCAGTCTCTCTGCCTGTTACCAGCTGTGTGATTTGGGGAAAGTCACTTGACCTCTCTGTGTCCCAGCTTTCTCATCTATAAAATAAGGATAATAACAGTGTCTATTTCACAGGGCTGTTGTTGATATGTAAAGCACTTGGAATAGTTCCTGGCACAGTTTAAGAGATATAATTGTTAGCCGTTATTACTATTATCCATATTTTGGAGACAAGGATGAAGCTCAGAGAAGTGAATTGATTTGCCCAAGGTTATACTAACAGTAAGAGGCAGAATTGAAACCGGCCTTGAAGCAGAACTGAAATTGAAGTCAAGTCTTCAGACCCCACATCCAGGGCTCTCTCAGCTGGACCTACCTCCGCTCTGCTTAGAAATGCAGACTGCTTAGCATCTGATCCCTCGTAACCTGAGTTTGGGGAGCAAGGGAATTTATGGAGGGAATGTAGTCCACAACCCACATGGTGAGCAAATGCTTCCTTCTTCCTGCCTTCCTAACCCAAGGAGGCTGGGATAGGAGCAGATCACAAAGAACAAAGCCATCTGGCCTGTGCTCTTCAAGAGATCACAGCTTGATTCCAGGCCAGGTGGCCCGTGGCTGCCCCCGTGCTCCTCACCTTTCTCATGCTGCACTGGGTCCCCCGCCCAGCACAGGGATGCTAGCAGTGGCAGGGCTCTGAGCCGCTGTCTACAAGCCTGACTGTAGAGCCTTAAGCAACCATCCAGCCTGACTCAGGAGTCAGGAGCCCAAGGGCCTGGATGTTCAGGCACCTGATTGAACAAGGCTGAAAAATCCCTCCAATTAACGGCTAAAAATACAGAGGGACACGTGACTCCAGTGCCACCCAAGCCTACAGGCCACATATTACATTACGCCTGGCCAAATCCTCGAGAGCCTCCGTGTGCCCGAGCACTCACCGGAGCCTGGTTACTCAGGAGGCCCACTGGCAGTTCTGAAGCACCAGGCCCACCTGTGTCACCCACCCCAGCCTGTGCTGGACCCCATTTCAGGAGAGCCGAGTCCACACTCTCAGAATAGCCATTCTCCTGGACCCCAACAGCGACCTCCCTCCCCGCCTTAGTTGTATCAGCTGTTCTTTGTTCAGCCCTCGCTAGGTTCCAGGCATTGTTGTGAGAATTCTATGCAAATTATCTCATGCATTCCCCAGAAGAGCTACCTCGTTATCCTCCGCTTTGCAAAGGAAGAAATCAAGAGGGGTTCAGGATCCCATCCAGGCCACTGCATGTCCCTGCCTCCTTTTCAAGAGCAAGAGGTGGTTGAGCCAGAACTTTCTGTGCTACCCTGACCTGGTTTCCAAAGTAGAGAAAGAAGAGGAGGCACCTCTGAGCTGCCTGCTGCAGATTCTGCCTTCAGAATCAGGTTTTTGTATGCTCTCAGCCACTAGGGGACATAAAAATGCTTGTCCATTTTCTATCAATAAGCCAGTATTGATTTTACAGACTCTGCAAGCCGCTTAAACATCGGGACTAAGATTCATTGAAAAAGGAAGCTTTATATGAGATGCGATGTGCTTGGCAGATGGTGCTGGAGGTCATTTCCAACATGCAGAAAGAGTAGACAGTGAGCCCTTTCTGCTGGGGGCTTACTTGGAAAGAATAGGAAGAGTCTGCAGTTCCAACTTTGGGTCCTGGTGCCACCCTGATTTCCCATGTGACTTTGATCAGGGAATTCAACTTCTTGGAGTCTCAGTTTTCTCTTCTGTAACATAAGACTTCTGACGTTGTGAAGATTCTAGAATTTCACAGTCAGAAAGGACCTCAGGAGTTTTCTTGAGACTAAGCTTCCCCCATCTTGTGAATGTAGAAAACCGATGAAAAATATAAACACACAAAGTACAGGATTCGGAGGAGGTTCTGGGACCCAAGCAGCGGAACCAGATTTAATGTGGTTGAAAAGGAGGCTGCACTGGTCCCCTCTTAAGGCCTGAGGCTTAGTGAAGCCTTTCTCGGTTCAGAAGAAACACTGACACCTGAGACTTATCAACAACAAACATGCAGCTAGGTGGGGGACCTGCAGTCATGGCAGCCGCCAAAGTGATTTCAGCACCTGCCTCCTCTGCCATGGACACCCTGAGCCCTAAAGTGGTTTCTCAGAGGGTGTGGCAGGATAGGGCCCAGGCCCCAGAGTGACACTGCGAGATGCCATCCGCCCACAGGTTTTCCAGTCAAAAGATGGTGCAAGCAGGTCTTGCTGAAAGTTTACGTTTCTCATTCCCAGGTTGTGCTCTCCTATTTATGACCACCACTTCCCTCTAGAGTTTGCAGCAAGCATCATCAGCTGCCTTCCTCACATGGGGAAGCAGGAGTCCCGGTGTGTCATAGGGGCTTGCTGAGATCCTCTGAGAAAGCTGGGCCGGCCTGGAACTCTGGCCGCCTACATCCCCCAGCCTCTACCCTGGAGCTCCCACACCTGCCAGGAGGTTCTGCTTCAGCCCATCTGCAGGGATGGGCCCCTCCTCACAAGAGCTAAGCCCAGATTGATCCCAGAGAGGTCGTTTAGAAAATAACAAACCAAGGAGCCAGGGTTGGTTTAGATCTAAGATGACTTTGTGTTGCCCCAGCCCTGAGATCTGGGTCACGTGCACTAGGCCGTCTCCTCCTCCTGGGGGATCATGATGCTATCCCTACCTCCCTGGGCTCACAGTCCATCCTGGGGACAGGTATGGTGGGAAGGCTGGGCTCAGAACAGCCTCCCCACACAGCATAAAGCATTTCCACACAACTTCTAAACTCTTTCAATGAAACCAAAGATTGCAGGCTCAACTGCCCTCCGAGGCCAGGCAGATCACCTAAGTAACAGAAGCAGGCTGTGTGTGAGAAGGGCTAGGAGGGAGAGGACAAAAGCAGCCAGAGAACTCAGGCCCCACTTAACGGGCAGCCACTCCCTGGACATAGGAATGTGGGCCCAGCATAGCCAGGGTTCCCAGTGTTTCATCAGAAGCCACCAATTCAAATTTTGTACGTAAAGTCTCTTGCTCCGTTGTTTAGTGAGCCAAACAAAATTCCATGGGCTTTGACCTAAGGATCCCATTTGATCCTCTGGGTCAGACAGTCAAAGACAGCAAAAAGCTGAGACAGGAAACGGGGGCTATTGTTTCCATTCTACGGCTGAGAGGCTGGGGCTTAGGGAGACCTGTGCCTCACCACACAGGGAGGGTGACACAGGCAGGCCCAGGCTGAAGATTCAGGCTATCTGGCCAGGCTGGGAGCAGGCCTTTGGTTGGGCCAGGAGCTGTCTCCCACCCGCTCCTCTGCCTCTGCCCCTACAGAATGTCTCTCCGCAGCCAGTCCTCTTTGGAAGCCCCACCTTCAGGGATCTAACATCTTGGCGTTCTTCTCACTGCCACCAGCCTCTGCATGTCATCACCACTACCACAGCATCATCACCAACATGCCACCCCCTCCTCCCCCCACCACCACTGCCTTCCCAGCAGAAATCACAGCAGGCCTTCACCGGGTGCATGGCCTGAGGGTGGGGGCCGGTCTGCAGCGCTGGGGGCCATCCCTCTAACATTTGTTTCCATGAACCTCAGGGTGAACAGAGCCAAGCCAGCATCCAAGGTCCACCAGGGCCCCCAGGCCCCCCTGGACCAAGTGGACCTCTGGGGCACCCAGGACTGCCAGGGCCCATGGGGCCACCCGTAAGTATTCCTTTCCTCTCTCCTTCAAGACTTGTCCCAAGAACTCTCTGGAAACCTCCAAACCTTGAATAGGCAGTGGGTCCCCTACAAAAAGCAGAAATGCCTTGGCAGGGCCATTGGATGTGGGTGAACCACGCAAGGGGCTATTCATCCCCAGCACACTCACCACCCGTTGCACTCTGGCTCTGAAACACAGCCTGGGCCATGTCCGCTGCCTTCCAGGGAGGAGACCGCCAATGACCTGCCCCGTTCCCACCCCCAGCAGAGAAGAATTTGGAAAGAGAATTCCCAAGGGCACTTCTGATGGCTATCCCTGAGCCCCTTAGGAAAACCTGAGTCAGGGGCAGTGGGTTTTGAAGGAGGTAGTGAGGGGTCATCCGACTACCTGGCACCCCAATGAACAAGACTTCCAGGGGTGTGTGCAGGCTTCACACTGCCGGGCCACCTGCCAGCTGAGCTGAAGGCCCAGTCAGCCAAGAGCCCTGCGCCAAGCCTGAGGATGCATCAAGCCTGCAGGGCCTGCAGGGCCACTGCCTGGAGGACTCCAGAGAGGCCAACTGGCACCCCTCCAGGCTGGACCACATTCAAGTGACAGGTCAAGCCCAGTGGTCACCAAGTCACCCATGTTCAAGCCCTGACTAAGACTCCACTCTTTCTCAGCCCAATTTATACAACAAAGCCCCAGGATAGAATAATTCAGTGGGTACCTGGACTTCAGATAAAACGGGTCTTCCTCCCACCCATAAGACTAATGTTATTGGAGAGGCAGGTAAAGGGCAAAATGCTTTTTAAATAATGTTTTTCCCATGTGGTAGAAAAACCAAAACAAAACCTGTTTTTCCTTCTTATGACAAAAGCACCATAAATTCATTGTGAAAAGAATGGAACATAGACAAAGAAACATAATGTTTGTGCGCATCTCTGATAGTTTTGCTGGAATAGAGTCCCAGAGGTGGAATCTCAGAGGCCAGATGTCCCCAACAAATAGCACTCCGTGTGTACGGCCACATTCTAGATGGCCTGGTTGCATGTCTGGGCCCCTTGACTGCCCAGCTTTCAATCTCGAAGCTTGTTATAGGGTCTCCTTGGGCTGGGCCATAGCTATGGCCGAACAGGGCACCCACCGTGGCTGGGAAGGCCAGCACAATGACCCCTGCAACGCTTGACCCCTACAATGAATTTTTAATTTTTCCACAATTTCTCCCCAGCACCCCACAGAGGGGGATTAGTCTTATTTCCACCAGTTTTCAGATGGGAAAACCTGAAAGGAAGGGAAACTTAGGAAACGGAACCAAACTAAGGCAAGAAAACCAAAAAGCGCTCAGAATTCACTTTTTGCTGACCACTGCCCTTTCCACCCACCCCCCTGCTAACACTTTGGGCTCTCACTCACTGAACCCAAGCCAGGTGGTTTTCTTTGTTAGATTGTTTATAACAACAACAACAACCAAAAAAAGAAAACCAGAAAGCATGTTTCTTAAACTAATTGCAACAGACCAGACTCAGGCATCATGGCTTTCTCCAGCCCACGTTTGCTGTCCACACCTACACCCAAGGCTGCGGTGGAGCCAGCCTTCCCTGGCCTCTCCCTCGACTCACACCATCTCACTGTGGCCAGCTGCCATGCCCACAGCACCCTGGGCAGAAGGAGACAGAGGGCTCCTCCACCGGCAGGCAGGACCAAGGGCAAAACCAAGGCTCTGCTGGGCAAGGCCGGCTTTCTAGGGAGGGGTTCCAATTAGGAGGTGGGTGAATGAGGATCTGGACCAAACCACACTGTCAATTTAGCATGATGCCACTGACCTACTTTCCATGGGCGAGGACAGCAGAGTTGCCCATGGCGCCCACATGGCTGCAAAGAGGGACATAAGCCTGTTATCCCCACGTGCCCTCAGCAGGTTTCAGATCCCCTTCTGGGGTCCACTACCGCTGTTGGCTAGCATGCCTATTCTCTTGCCATAGCTACTGGGGGCTACTCTGGCCCTAGGATCCACTGTAAGCATGGCTAGCCCCAGCCATTTACCAGTGGAAACCAGCTCTACTCACCTTTTTTTTTTTTTTTTGCTTTCACAGGGCTTACCTGGGCCTCCTGGACCAAAGGTGAGTGTCCTTCTGGGTGATATGTTGAACAGGTGGGAGAATTCCCTGACTGAGGCAGGAGCAGAGAGGGATCTCAGCTGAGAGATGGATCAAGCTTGACCCGCTTCCAAAGCACCACCCGCTTCTTAGGAACTAATTTGATTCCAACAAGAATTTCACTTCTTGTGTGCCCAGGCCAAAGAAGCAAGTGCTACAGGCCTGCACTGAAGGCACAGTCCACCCTCTGAGGAGCATAGTGTCTAGCTGGAAACTCTAAGCTCATGCCCAGAACACCGTCACAATATCCAAATAAAATAGTGTTTTATAAGGTGTCAGAATGGGAAGAGACCTCTAGGGTCATCCAGTCTCCAGGGAACCCTCACCCAGAAGCCCACAATGTCAAACAGGCTCTCCCTTTGAAGCTGGGGACCCTGGGGCTCTGGGGACAAGAAGATGCCAAGCACTGATTGTGCCCAACTATTTTATACATGCAGAAGCTGAGAGCCCTGGGGGAAAGTGGCTTGTCCATGTTCAGTGGAATCAGGTCTCCTGGGTCCCTACCCAAGTGACTCTTCCCACCATTCCTCAGCCTCTGCAAAGTGGAGCTGGTTCTCAAGAGTGGAACAATCTGTGTTGGCCTCAGAGGAAGCTAAGAGCTGTTGCTCCTAGGAAACCTGGAGATGAGTGTTGAAGGGGCAGTGGGGCTTGGAGTCATTGAGAGGAAGAGGGATGGTATTGCGTGGGGAACAGCACAAGTCAAAGTTTGGCAGTGGGAAAACCTCTTTAATGGCCTTCTCTTTGTTTCCCCAGGGAGACCCAGGGATCCAGGGCTACCACGGCCGGAAGGTAAGATGGAGGAGAAGGATCCAAGTGGGGCAGGACTTTCGACAAAGCAGTGGCCTACTGGACCTCAGACCCAAGAGGGTCTCTCCCTTCCAACCTAGATGGCTGTGCCTGTACAGAGGCAGGCCAGGTTCTCACTGGCCCCCCGAGGGCCTGATAAGTGGGAGCCAGATTACTGGGATCCAGCTAGGCAGAGTTCTTTCTGTGCTGAGCAAGGATGTAGGACATGGAGGGGTCCAGCTCTCACGGGCCAGAGAGTCAGAAGCACTCCTGCACAAATAACCCCAGTGAAGGCAGACTTTATTAAGTGCTACTGTCATAAGGCACGGCGTGATTAAAGGAGGTGGAGAGACAAATTTCAGACTGAGAGAAGTTTGGGAAATATTCTGGGAGAAGACAGCCTGAGAACTCAACCTTGATGAATGGGTGGAGGTATCAGTTATCTATTGCTGCGTAACAAACCATTCCAAGTTTACTGACTCTCTGTCACAATTCTGTGGATTGACAGTCTGGGAATTCTGCTATTCTCACCTGGCCTCACTCATGCAGTCACACCAAATGACAGATAGAAGGATGGGAGGGGACGAGATGGCCCCATTCACATGTCTGGTGGTCAATGCTGGCTGTGGGCTGGGGGCCCCTGTTCTCCACACGGCCTCTTATCCTCCAGGAAGCTAGACAGACTTCTTTACAGCACAGCAGATCCAGGGCAGCATTCAAAATGGGCAGGTCCCAGTGCATAAAGACTTGTCACATATCTGCTTGTATCACATTTTCTAATGTCTTATTGGTGTGGGAAGAGTCTTAGGCTCTACTTATTCATTGGAGGAGTAGAAAACATTTGTGGCCTTGTTTTTTTGTTTTTTGTTTTTTGAGACAGAGTCTCACTCTGTCACCAGGTTGGAGTGCAGTGGCGCGATCTCAGCTCACTGCAAAACCCGCCTGCCAGGTTCAAGTGATTCTCCTGCCTCAGCCTCCTGAGTAGCTGGGACTACAGGTGTGTACCACCACGCCCAGTTAAATTTTGTATTTTTGGTAGAGACGGGGTTTCACCATGTTGGCCAGGATGGTCTCAATCTCTTGACCTTGTGATCTGCCCACCTCAGCCTCCCAAAATACTGGGATTACAGGCATGAGCCACCACGCCCGGTTGTGGCCATTTTTAATCTACCACTGTGGGCCTTCAACCAGAAAATATGAATGGAAACAATATTTTAGATAGGTAAACAATTTGAGCAAAGATCCAGAAGCAGTCATTACCATAACTATAATAGCAATAATAATTTTATGGTAGTCACTACTTACTGAACACATACTATGGTCCAGGCACTGTCTTTCAACACAAACTGCTTTATTTTTAGCCCTAAAAGCACTCTGTGAGGCTGGTATGACTATTCTCCTATTTTAAAAATGAGAAAACTGTGTGTCTTGGTCCATTTCATGTTGCTATAACAGAACACCACAGACTGGGTAATTTATAAAGACCAGAAACTTATTTCTTACCATTGTGGAGGCTGGGAAGCCCACGGTCAAGGGGCCCATATCTGGTGAGGACCTTCTTGTTGTGTCATCCCGTGGTGGACAGTGGAAGGGCAGGAGAGGGCGAGAGAACATGAGCAAGAGAAGGCTGGGCTTACTTTTATAACAAGCCCACTCTTCGCAATCACATACCCACTCCCACAATAACTAACCCACTTCCACGATAACTAACCCACTCCCACAATAACTAACCCACTTCCATGATAACTAACCCACTCCCACAATAACTAACCCACTTCCATGATAACCAACCCAGTCCCACAATAACTAACCCACTCTCACAATAACTAAACCACTCCCATGATAACTAGCCCACTCCTGCAATGACAAACCCACTCCCACGATAACTAATCCACTCCCACAATAACCCACTCTTACAATAACTAATTCACTCCCACAATAACTAACCCGTGATAACTCCCACTCCCACGACAGCAACATTAATTTATTCACGAGGACAGAGCTGTCGTAATCTAATCACCTCCTAAAGGTCCCACCTCTCAACACTGTTGCACTGGGGATTAAGTTTCCAACACAAGACCTATGGGGGACACATTCAAACTACAGCACTGGAGCATGTCCAAAGTCTCCTGGCTCATAAGTGGCAGAGCAGGAGTTCAGTTCCAGGTCTGGGTCCTTCCCATGGTACCACCTGCTGTAAAGAGCACAACCCTGCCCTCCAGACCCTGGCTGGGAAGCTGCTAGAGCCTTCCAAGAGGAGAAAAGAGGCAGGAAGGAAAGGCAGCAGCAGGAGAGGGGCAGAAATGTTGGAAGGGGAAGAATCACTCCCTGCAAAGGACATTCCTCGCACGCTGCAGTCAGGAGGTTGCCATAACCACATGGCTTTATGGGTGCCTGGTGAATGAAATGGCAAGACCTGAGAGATCTTTAATTAGTTCTGCATAAACTAAGACATTTGTATTGTATCAGGAAGTGGAAATCAGCCCCCGCAGTTGCCTCTATCCACTCACACAGACTCATAAAATTTACTGCCTCCTGGTGCAACGCGGGGTCAGTTTTTCATTAGCAGCCGGGCCAGCTCTTTCAAGCTGTGAAGGAGTTGCAGGGCAGCAGAGGGTCTCCAGGCATCACGGCGATGCCCTTGGCTGGCATTATACCATGACAGGTGTCTGCATTCTGCTGCAAACTGCAAGACTGATTCATCCAGAAAGGGGCATGGGGTCTGCTGTCCTGAGTACGGAGAATCCTCTCCTTGGGGTTAGGGTGTCCTGATGCTAGAGGGCCTGTCCCGGGAGAGTGGCGATCCTAGACTCAGATTGTAGGAAGAAACATTTAACCCAGGCTACATTGAATTTGCAGAGAAGACCAGTGTAGCCCTGCTGATGGGGGAGCACTTCCTGTCCCCAGGACGCGGGAGATTTGCTCAGAGCCTCCCTGCTCTAGTGCGGAAGAAGGATCATACTTCTTTTGCATGACTAGAAGTAGAGCAAGTGCCAATGAATAAACTCTACGAGAAGAGCAATTCCAGCTCCAGAAGAGGGAGCTTCCTAATTGCCAGATACCTTGGGAAGGTGGGAGGGAGTTCTGGTCACCAGAGGTGTTCAATTAGAGGCTAGATAATGACTGGTCCAGAATGTGTTTAGAGAAGTCTCTGTATCAGCTGGGAGACTGGATTAAAATCCCTTCCAGCTCAGGGAAGCCATAGCTTCATGGGGACAGAGTTGACTCTATGCCCTTAAGAGAGGAGCAGCTCTGAGCCTTGAGCCCTGACCTTGAGAGGAGGCTCTGTCTCCTTGAACCTTCGTCCACGTCTTTTCTCCATCCACATCCAGGGCTTGTCAGAAGCATCCCCACTCCTAGGTCTCACGAGGCACTGAAGAGAAGACCCTTCCCCTTCGTGCTGGACTCTTGCCTCCCAACCCTTCTTTCTCAGCCAAACCACCCTCTCTGCTCTTCTCCAGTGGCCTCTTCTCATGGAATCTGAGGGGCTGTGAGGCCATCATGCCTCATCACCGCCTCTCTGGGTCACTGGAAGGTTCCCATTGCCTCCACCGCTCCCAACCTATCACTGAGTCTTTTCAGTAGGTGCCACTGGAGCCACTAGCCTTACAAAGCCAACAGCCCATGTCTGGTCTGGGCACCCTTTCCTCTGTGCTGGCCTTTATCTGCTGGGACCCTTATCTTGCCACCAACTCTCCACTGCCTCCAAGTCCACCAAAGGCCAGAGGGCTGGCACTGGGAACTATGACCAGCAGCAGATGGCCCGTCACCAAGGACTTGAGGTCATTCCTTGGGAGGCTACAAGTGCCTCTCCCATTGCCCCAGCCTCACCAGGATGGCAAATGTCTTGACACCAGTGATCACCATGGTCAGGCAGAAGTTTGTTCCCCTCTGAATCTTGAGATGAAGCGACTTTTCATGTTTGGGCAGTGCAGCAATATTTCACATCTCTACTTTAGAAAGTTCATTTTTTCAAACTTACTCAGTTCTTACCATGGCTCAGTGGTTACAGGATACAATCATTATCCTGATTGTATAAATGAGAGAGGTTAATACTTTGCCCAAGGTTGCACAGCTGGTAAACCGCCATTCTGGAATTAGAAACCAGGCCTCATCAGTCCAAGCCCTGTGGCTAGTCTGTCTTTGCACCCTGGTGCAGAAGTTGAATGTCTGCTCAGGGGACTCACTCCAGGCTAAGCTAACTGCACAGACCAACCCTCCCAACCTCCGCCTACTAATGGTTTCTCTGGGATGTGGAAGACTGTTCCCCCACCTCCCTTCTTTTGCCCATCAGTCCTCGCTTTAATTCTTTCCTCCATGCTGTGCTCTCTGCTTGGAGTAAGGCCCAGGGAGGAGGCACTAACATGAAGGGTGGCTTGGTCTCAGGGACTAGGAAGATGAGTTTGCCCTCCCCCACTACCCTGGGGAGAAACAGTGCCAGCAGCTGGGGATGCCAAGCTGACACAGGGGACATGTGACTGCCTCTTGAGGTCAGGATGTGAGCGGGACCTGTGGGGTAGCTGATGGGCCCCCAACATGAGCTTCCTTGCTTCACCCCAGAGATCTGACCCACTTGGAGGGACAGACACCTTTCTGACACCATAGCCTCTCAGCCTATGAAGTTTGCTAATGTCCACCACCACCCCCAGCAGCTGGACTGGGCCTGGTATCCTCTCAAAGGCCAGCCAGACCCACAAGGCAGGCTTCTCCACCAGTTCCTTGAGATAAAAGCCCAGTGTGGTCAGTGGCCCCTGTGCTGCCCCCATGCCCCAGTCGGCTCCAGCCCTCCCGCCTAGACACTGCGAGTATTGTTGTGCACCCATGTGGTATCTATTTGATCCAAATTTATGACACTGATCTACTTTAAATACGTTGCAGGATGCAAAGCGTGTTTAAAACATTACAACCTTGGCTCTCTGTCAAGAGGATTGACGAGTATTGTCAGATTGTATGTAGATCACAAAACCTGGTGAGAGCTTATCTCTAAGTACATCAGAGCTGGTCTGTTTGTCTCACTTTGGGGGCGCGTTTGATGTCTGTGGTGGTCTGGATGTTAAGCCTCAGGGTTTGCATGAAGGACCATGGCTGAAACACACATCCCCCTCTTTCAGGCTGTGGGTTTCAGACCAGAGGAGGAACATGAGGGCTTCAGGCTAGAGCTGCTTGCAACTGCAGCTACCCCTCCTGGAGGCCAGTGGGGCTCTCCAGAAACAGGGATGCCCTGGGGAGGAGATGGGATGGGCCCTATGATGAGATGGCTAGAGGGCTGGGGAAGGGCATGGGGACAGAAGCCCATCCACCCGGCCATCTCAGCCTTCATTCTGTGGCCGTGCTGGCCCTTCTCCTTGCCCCTTCTCAATCCTTCAGCCAAAGGGCATAAGGACTCTGATCTGCCAGCCAGAGCAAGGGCCTGTGTGGTGGACACATTTCTGCAGAATGATAACTCGTGCAATTGTAACTACCTTACTGGCCTCTTCAACAAGCCAGGGTATGTACTAGGCACTTTGCATGCATGAACTTATTGAATCCTTGTAATGACCCTATGAGGTAGGTTTCACTCAATTCCCTACTTATGGACCAGCATACTGAGGTTCACAGAGACCGTTTTCCCCAAGGTCCACAGCTAGGAAATAGAGAAGCCGGGTCTGTGTGATCCCAAAGCCTTGCTCTGAATGACTTTACTATCTGCCTCTTAGCAGCCCTTAGGGACGCCATGATGATTTCCAGTAGACCTTCCCCCAGACCCCTCCATGAATGGAAGGAAAGGATGTAGCAGTTGAGCTGTTTTCGTTCTTGTAAGAGAAGGCTGGATTCAGGTCTTTCTCTGAGCCTCCAGGCTCTCTGGGAGCAGTGTCTGCAGAGTCCGAGGCAGAGAACGGGGTGTACTTGGTGTGTTGCTCTTGCCAAAGAATTAAGGAAGTGGAGTGTTTTGCCCATTGGCACTGACTCCACCCAAATGAGTCCCCCAGGGAGTTGGAATGGTTTCAGGACTCCCAGTAAAGCCTGAAGGAGGCAGCTTGCCCCAACCTTCCACGACAGCTATTCCTGAAACCTTCCTGCACCCCTCCTGCTCTTATAGGACCTAAGTAGCCCATGCTGTTCCCACTCCCACTGAGTGCTCTGTGCAGATGGAAGCCATAGATGTGGGAGCCTGCTAGTGCGGGGACAGCATTTTCTTTAAAAGCTATGAAATCCTAGTGGGGACATCCAGACTATTCGCATAAAAGATAAGAAAACTAAGATCTGGGCCTCTGATCTGAGACCTTGTGGAGACTAAAGCGACCCCAGCCCCCACCCTGAGCACTCTGGGCTCTGTTTTTCATGCACTCCAAAGTCCAAGATTAATTAGAGCTGACTTTTCTTTTTGGAACTAACTACAAAATCAACCGATCTCAAATTGAGATTACAAGCCAGCCGCCCTTCTAAAGCCCTGGCCTTCAATGGGGCACCCAACCCCGGTAATTCCCCGGATCACTTCCTGCCGGCCCTAATTACCAGAGGACCTGGAATTTCCGCAGTTCTGGTCCTCTCTGGCGTGGAAGCTGGCTGGAGCAGGGAAGCGGGAACTGAGCTGCCTTTTTCCTGGAAGGAAGACCTGGGAACTCTTTACAGGGAGAAAACCATTAGCCCTCCACACCTGGCTTTTCTGGCCTAGGGAAAAGACCCTGGTCCAGGCTTCAGGCTTGAGCTGTCCACCGACCACCATCCCTCCACCCGCTCCCTGCAAACTCCCCACACTCTCAGGCAGGCCTTCGTCTTCCGTTACAGAGAACAAAGAGCCTGTGCCACCAGATGCATTTGCTCTGGGCCTTCCAACCCAGACCTGGCTGCAGCAGAACCCAGGCCTAATCTTAGAGAAGTTCATTTACTTCCCCGTGCTTCCCTGGCCTGACTTTTGCTGGGAGCTGACCTTAAAGCCCCCTTCCTTCCTCTAGACCATGCTTTCTTGCCAAGTCCCTGCCCAACTTGTTCAACAAACAGTAAATCGCCAATTAAGAGGCCACTCCCACAGGAGCAGAGCATGGCTGGTTTATGCTCCAAGGAGCTCACTTCCGTTCCATCATCCCTGTAAAGGACGCATCCTCCCACCTGGAATCTGGGACCAGAACAGAGGACCTATCAATGCTGTGTGGTGCTCAGGGGCAGGGCCCAGCTGGGGAGTCTGAGTGGCAGCCTCAAAATCAGGGATGGGACAGGCCTTCAAGGTCATTCAAAGCAAATGCCTCTCTACCCACTTGTGCTCCCCTAGAGCCTTCTCAGGCACAGTGACTACAATCTACCCCTTCCTGCATTGGTTCTTGGCACTGAGGTTAAAAAGCCAGCTTTGCAGTGGGGTGGCTGGATGTTGGCCCAGGAGTCACAGCTTCTGCCATCACACTATGCACATGGCCGAGACCTTTTGTAAGGCTCAGAGCACCCACTTCTCCAGCCCAAGTAAGGCAGCTGAGAGCCCCCAGAGGAACCTCTGAGTCCCTTCTGGGGAGACAAGAGGAGGCAGAGGTAAAGGAGGTGAATCGAGGCCTGTGGGCTTTGCTGGACTGAGTGAGCCAGGCCCTCCAAAAACCAAGACAGTGATGAGTAAGTGGATGGAAACTGAGCACAGTTACTAAGACATTTTTTAAACAGGAAAACCTAGGAGGGGAATTAGAAAAGAAGGAGCCCCTAGACAGGCTCGCACAAAGACATACCCCAAGGAACAGCCCTCTGAACAGAGGTGAGCCATTGTCCTCCTCGGGCAATAACCACCCCCACTCCCTCCCCCTGCCTCCTGCCTCCTGCACATGGGCCCCGGCCACAGCGACGCTGGAGTCCTTGATAATGACTCTCACCTCACCATCATCCAGGAACCAATGTTTTTGGCTTTAGGAGAAGCCCCGTTCCCCAATTCAGAGGTCAGGCAGGGGCAGGTCCCTAGAGACAAGCCCTGGGGAGTGAGCCTAATGAGAGTGGAGTGAGCAGCAGAGCGAGGTCAGCTGGGGGAGGCCAGTGGGGGCGCCCCTGCTTCCTGCCAAGCAAGGGGGTGGGAGGGACGGAGGCCCTGAGATGGGGATCAAGGAAGCCTGGGTCATTTGCGGAATTAAGAGAATTGACCCAGAGAGGAGGGAAGGGGCGAAGGTCAGCCACCCTAACAAGGAGGGCTGCCTCCTGAGGAGGCTCCTGGGGCTCTGATTTCCCCTGAGTGCCTGATTGTGTCTTTACACACTCACATCAACAGGGGCTAAGGACAACCCCAATTAGCCTGGAGACTCTCACGCTCCGGGGTTTTGCTCTGCACAGTTTCTTCTGGGATTGGAGACAGAAGCCCAGAGACAAGCTTGAAGCAGACACCACCTCCTCCCTGCAGGAGCACCCCTGTGGGTAGGAGGAGGGGAGAGCAGAGACCCACTGAGACTGCTCCTAGAGCTGCATTTTTAACCAAAGCTAAGAGTCCCTTCCCACCCCACAGATCCTTTTTCTGGAGCTACCAACCAAGCCAAATGGCACCTCTCCAGCTTTGGCCTCTCTCCTTCCAAAGGGCGTGCAGGGGAGTAGAGACAGGGCTGGGGTGGGTGGGAAGAGACAGGAGCACCAGTGGATAGGAGGTATCTGATCTAACCTCACTTTGCAACCAAGAACCCTGGACCAGTGGGATAAAGTGGCTTATCCGTGGTCACCTGCACTCCCAGCCCAGCTCCCCGAATTGGAGGTGGGAAGAAGAGGGCAGGGGCATTGGGGGAAAAGCAAGAGAAAAGATAGAGAAAGTGGAAGAGAGGGATGATGGGGGCCTCGGAATAGACAAGGACTCCCAAGCTGACCTCCCACCTGCACCCACACCAGAGGACTGTGGAGGCCTCTGTACTGAGCCAAACTGGTTTGGTCATTCAGAATGTTAGCAGGGGGCCCTCCAGAGAAAAGAATGACAGGAGCCCTCAGCTGGTACTACTGAGAGGGCTTGGAGACCGCTGTGGCCGGAGTAGCCAGACTTCAGATGAGGTGCTGTCGCGCCCTCTGCCGGCCACAGAGCGGCTGTGCACACAGGCAGTGAGCTTTTCTGGGCATCCTACGCTGAGCTGCCCCCACACACCGACCCCTGAACTCCGATGGGCCACAGACCTAAGGACCCCCCTTCCCCAAGCAAAGACGGGCTCTGCTCTGCTTTAAGGCTGTTTGATGGAAGCAGACAGAACATCAGTCCATCTGATATTTGGGTTGGCCAAGAGAAGTGAGCACCTTGGCATACGGACAACAAACTATCCAAAGCCCTAGGCTGCACGACCTTGGCAATCTTACCGGGCCTCTGAGCCGCGATTAGCTTACCTGTGAAACGAGAATAATGTCCACTCCCACATTGGAAGGGATTGTTGGAGATGGAATAGAGGAAGGTTGTAAAGCTTTCCAGTCCAGGGCAGACACATGGCAGCTGCAGTAAGTGGCTGTGCCCTTCTCTCTCAGTCCCACAAGAAGGAAGTTAATGTCTAGGGCAGGCCTTGGGCTCTGGATTTTCAGCTGTGGTAACTTCCTGAGTTTAGCTCTGCCATCCCACGTGTGGTTCAGGTGGAGTCATGCTGAGTGAGGGCTCTGGCATTGGGAACTAAAGATTCTAGGCCTTTTGTAGAATTTAGAGACTTGGACCAAAGAGGATAAAAGTGAAGCCATCTCAGGCAGACATAAATTTGTGTGTGCCGATTACAAACGCTAAGTGGTCCCTGCCGCATTGAGGATGCCGCGCTGCGTAATAGGGGATAGCGAAAAGCTTCATAGAAGAGATAAAAGGGCCCCACTCCCATCAAACAGCCTCTTCAGGCTGAAAACAGGGCAGAGCCTCTCTCTACTCAGAGGCCCTCGGGTCTGTGGCCCCTAGGGGTGCAGGAGTCAGTGTGCGAGGGCAGCGCAACCCAGGGTGCTCAAGCACTGGCTGCTCTATCGACCAAGAATCCAAACGATGCAGGGGTTTTCAGTTGAAGAAATGGCAGAAAGATACAACTGTGGAAACGGGTGGTGTATTCAGGGACCCAGAAACTAGTTGATGCACCCCGTGATATCAGGTGATGAGGCTAGGAAGGAAGCGGGGATCAAAACGTCATGCTCAGGAACCTGGTCCTTTTCCTACTGTCAACCGCGGGCCAGGGATGTTTTAAGGCAGGGGTCTCGCTATCCAGCCTGTGTGTTAGGGAGCTTAACTGGACACTTGCATGGAAGACCCATCACCGAGGAAGAGGGTGGAAGTACTGTAGCCTTGGTAAGGAGAAGGAGGGACCAGGACCTCCTGTAAGATGGCAGGAAAGGGAGAGTGTGGACAGCTGAGAAGGAAGCCAGGGAACACCAGATCCCCTCTGCCTTTAAGTCTACGGGAACTGCAGCCTGGCCTGGCAGCCACAGCAGTCACACCCAATGGGGCAGCTGGGCCGGGAGCAGGATTGTCACACTCTGTGTTGCCCGTCCACAGTGCTGGCCTTCAGATGGAGGAAGTGGCAGCAGGCTGGCCGCGGTCACCTGTTGCTGGACACCATCCCGGGCCCCAGCTGGGGCTTCATGCTCAGGCACTACATAGGATTCAACTCCTGGAACCAGTCACTGCCCTCCCCCCATCCCCTGATGTAGCCAATGATAGTCCTGACTTACCTGCTCTTGGCCTCCCATTTGTCCCTGGCTGTCATCTCCAACTCCACCTCCTTGTGTGTCCTTCATCCTGATCTCACCCTACTCTCACAGATTTGGCATTTTCCTGGGGAAGTAAAGATGTTGAACATAAAGGTAGGGTAGTGCCAAGATGGTAGAGCAGCCCTATGCTCTCCCAGAGAAGCAATAATGGACAGGTGACCCTACCTGTGCCTCCAGACAGGTAGGGTCAGAAATGGGGTGCAGATAAATGGGCAGGGACACATGTCCTTGGGAAGAGTTAGACCCAGAGGACTTGGAAGGGAAAGGAACCCCAGATGAAAAGAGAAGAGAGCTCCCGTCTGGCTCAGCCAGAAGGTACCATCCTAGCAAAGTTGCTGGAGTGAAAACGAGGCAAGAAGTCCCAGGCAGGGACAGGAGGGAAGGTGTGCAGTAGGTAAGCGGCCAATGGGTGGCTCCTGCCCCTGGTCCCATCCCACAGCCCAAGTTCCAGGTACAGCTCAACCACGGAGTGGTAGGTAGATCTTGGGCCAGTCACTTCCCTTGCTGAACTTGCATTCCACTAAGTGAGCCTCTCTCTCTGGCGGCCTTTCCTGCTCTGTGACCTGTAACTTGGGCCCTCCTGCAAGTTCACATAGCTGAGGGCAGGGGCCACACAGCTGCCACCAGCAGGGTCCTCAGAGCTCCCAGCCTCCAGACAAGCCATTCTCACCAATGTCTTTGCAGGCTGACAGGCCCCGAGTCTGGTCCTCTCCTCATGCTTTCTCATTTCTTCCTCCAGGGAGAACGGGGCATGCCAGGGATGCCCGGCAAGCATGGAGCCAAGGTACCTCCCCCTTCCCCACATCCCAGGCAGCCCCACGACCCCTCCCCCAGCGCCCTTCCCTCTCTCTCCAGCTCCAGGGACACTCTGGAGTCCCAGTTCTTTGGGCCTCCTTCCGCCTGCCCTGGCTCTCCCAGCTGCAGCACTGTGGTCTCTCATCAGTGCCCCCTGATGTGGGCAGCCTCCTCCTGGGCATCTCTGGGTCATAAAAAGCCATTTCAGGTACCCCTAGCTCCACTGCAGTCCTAAGACCCAAGTGGAGGGTAGGGACCCCCAAAAATCACCTCCGCTTGAGATTTGCTAAGGTGCACTTTGGGCGTCATATATCTCTCAAAGTAGGTGGCCTTGGGCTGATACGAAAACAGGGTTCACTCCAGCCACTCCCCAGTCTGTGAGGGCAGAGATGCGCAGAGCTGACTGTGAGGGTCATGTCAATCAGACACTGGGGACAACTGTCCTGGTGAAATCAGCCCCTTTACTTTGTCATCTACGCTGCCCCCCTCTCCCGTGGCTTTCCATCCTCCTGCCCTCTCCTGTCCCATCTCCTCCTCCTTTCATATTCCAACGAAACTTCCCCTTCCACCCCAGGGACCCCCTCCCAGCCCCATCTAGTGCCCCACAGTCCCCACTGTGCCTCCCAGGAGAGGCCAGGAGCCACGCAGGTGGTTGGGAAGCCCAGGGAGCCCTACAGACTAAGCTGCACAAAGCCCCTTCCTCAGGGCCCATTCTCATGGCGTCAGCTCAGCGCCCCCACCTCCCAGGCGGGGTTGGTGGTTGCGGGGTTGGGAGGAGTGAGCGGTCCTCCTTCCCATCGCACCATGGGGAGGCTGTCCACTGCACCGCGCCCCCCTCCCCGCCCCCGCTGCTGCCCCCTCACTGCAGAATGTCTTCGGACCTTTTTTTCTCTCTTTGCCAGGGCACTCCTGGAATTGCCGTGGCTGGAATGAAGGTCAGTAGACTTTTGCAACCAACACATCAGGGACAGGGTGGGAGAGATGTGAGCAGGCAGAGCTGGGAATCTTAGGCTCAGTGGGGTGGCTGGCAGACCAACGAGGGGGCATACAGGATTTGGAAACATTTTTCTCAAAGTGACATTTGTGCCAGGTGCATAACCTTGAGCCACAGATGTGTAACTAAGCCTTGCAAGTAAATAGCAAAGGTTTCCTGCCTCAACTCACTAGCCTGCCAAGGCACAAAGGCAGCAGGAAGGCAGCCCAGATCTTTCCTTTATGCTCTGTAATTCAGTAGCTATATGCTTCCAAAGCTTCAGAGAGAGCAGGAGTTCATCTCCAGAACCCCTACCCTAACTGCCCATTTGGTTGGCAGGCAGATGTGAGGATAGCCTGGAAAAACAAGTGCTCAAATTCAATCTTCACAGCAGGTGCACTTACAGGGGGCACCATGTCCAAACCAAATGCCCATTCCTTCCTCTCCTTCCTCCTGGGCTGCCTCACTTATGCTCCCACCTGCCACACCCCTCACCTGGGGAAGAATAGAACCTTCTAAGGGTCAGTAGCCTGATAGGCCTCCTTTGGCCTGGGACCTGATGCCTGAACAGAAGAGCCGGGGCTGGCCAGATGTTTCACTAATCCCACCCCGACTGCCCCCCACCCCACCTCCACCAACAGATGCCTTGCTCATTTGTTTCTGCTTTTTCTGTGTCTCACATTTGCTTCTCTTTTTCCACACAGGGTGAGCCAGGGATCCCAGGAACCAAGGTACTGATACAGAGAGAATGTTCTGGGCTGCACAGAGCACTGGTCATGGGCAGAGGTGGGAGGGGCTGCTGCTGTTTTGCTCTTGGTCCCCCTGAGGCTGGCCTGGGGCTGGGGACCTGGCTGAGCAGAGAAGGGCCCACTGGTCAGGAGCACACTGCAAATGCCTCCCCCTCCCTGGGTCCTGGCCTGCAGGCATGCCAGCGGCGGCAGGCAGTGACTATTGTCCCCTGCACCTACAGGGTTCTCTTTCCCTCTTGTATGACAATAAGAGATATGACAAGAAAAAAAGGCTGAGAAATACTAGGTTAGAAATGTTACACGGGTTTCTTTGCTGCAGACCTTCTCAGAACCTTTAATTGGATAATGTGCATTGAGGAGCTCTCAAAAGGAAATATCTTATGTGGCATTTTCAAAACTTTTTTGACCAGAACACCCTTTTTTAAAGAGGAAGAGCTTAAGGGACAAGTATTCTGGAAATGCTGGTCAATGATCACTGCCCATCCTACCCCTCACTCCCTGCCCCATCTTCTTATCAGTGACTTTCTCTTCTTACCCCAAAGGGAGATCCAGGCGCAGAAGGCAAGCCGGGGTCCCCAGGTTTGCTGGGAAAGAGGGGGCAGAGGGTAGGATATCGTGTATTTGAGTGTGTGCCCCCTCGTCCTGGCCTCACCAGTCCCCTACTCCTTGGCCTTCCTCCGTGGCTGGTGTGTCGCCTGCAGCGTGCTCTTGGTGCATGTGTCCCAAGATGAGGGGAGTGGCAGGATGGCCTGGCCAAGCTTCAGAAACCCACCTCAAGAGCACACCCACTCTCCTGGGCAGCCTTGATTATCCAGCAGAAAGCCCAGCAGAAGGAGGAACCTGCCTCCCTCCACCTCTGCTCCCCGAGGATCTCCATAGGTCAGGACCCACATCCTTTCCTTTTCCACCTGGCCTGCTTCTGAAGGATGCCCAGACTAAGCACATCTGCAGGAGCAGCCCAGGCAAGACAGGGCAGCGGGGACTCCCTCCCACTGCCAGGGCCTCTGCCTGGCCCTCCACAACCCCTCTCGGCCAGCCTCAGGACACTTTACCGTTCAGCAGCTACCCCGGGGCAGGTGCCAAGGAGAAGACACCCAAAGACTTGGTGTGGCACTTTTTGTGACTCCAGCTGGAATGAATGTTCATTGAGACATCTGACCAAATTATAAGCTCAGAGCCCTCAGCTCACATTATTACACATGAGAACTGCCTCTCCCCAGGGCCATGGGTAGCAAAGCTTCTTGTGCTGACCTGATACCCCAGCCCTGCTGGTGGGGTGCTCTTGGAAGCTCACCTGATACTGGACACTGCTATGCACTGAATATGTCCCTCCCAGACGCATATGTTGAAGCCCTCACCTCCAGTGTGGCTGTATTTAGATAGGGCCTTGGCCTTGGGGAGGTCAGTAAGGTTAAATAAGACCATAAGGTTGAGGCCCTAATCCAATAGGATTGGTGACCCTAGAAGAAAGGGAAGAGAGAGAGAGAGCTTTGAGAGACCTTTCTCCCTCTCTGCCTTGTGAGAACAAGGCAAGAAGGCCATCATCTTCAAGGCAGGAAGAGGGCTCTCACCAGAACCTGGCCATACCAGCACCCTGATCTCAGACTTCCAGCTTCCAGAACTGTAAGAAGATACATTTCTGCTGTCAAAGCCACCCAGACTTTGTTATAGCCGCCTGAGCTGACCAAGACAGCTGCTCTGTGAAGCCTTTGTGTCCCGGAAGGCAGAGCAACTGGGAGACAGGGGCTCAACCCGCCTCTGCCGCTGACTCAGTAAGGGGTTGGCCACCAGTCACGTAACCTCCTGGGGCTTCCCCCGCCAAATCTGTGAAATGAGAATGGGGTTCAGTATCTCTAAGGGGCTCTATGATTCATGGCAGGGGGGAAAAATGAGTTCTTCTGTACTGGAAGAAGTTGAGTAGGTAAGTGTATTATTTTGCTGGGGCTGTGGTAACAAAGTACTACAGGCTGGGTGGCTTGAGCAGAAGAAATTCATTGTCCCACAGTTCTGGAAGCTGGAAGTCCAAAAGCAAGGTGTTAGCAGGGCGGGTTCCATCTGAGGGCCAAGGGGGAAAATCTGCTCCAGGCCTGTCTCCCGGCTTCTGGTGCTTGCTGGCAATCTTTGGCATTCCTTGGCTTATATACGCATCACCCCAATCTCTGCCTCCATCTCCACGTGGCATTTCCCTATGTGCATGTCTGTGCCCAAATTTCTCCCTTTTATAAGGACATCAGCACATTGGATAGGGGCTCACCCTACTCCAGTGGGACCTCATCCTAACTCATTACATTTGCGATGACCCTATGTCCACGTAAGATGAGCTGGTTATAGCTAGAGACAGAAAGGGGGGTGCCAGAAAAGACTAGGGGCCCTTAGTTGCTAAGCATTAAGAATCTGAAGAAGAGCAGAGTGGTGAAAAGGAATTGCTTGCCCAACCACTGGCGTTCTCAACTGCTCACCTCTCCCAGGAGACCCCCAGGATAGACTAGACACTTCTGGCCTTTGTTATGATCTGTGGCCCGTGTGACTTCTCCCCAGCATGAATGACAAGGGCCCAGGTCACATGGGAATAAGGAAAGCAGTCATGCAGGTGTCACCAATGCGAAGTGGCCCATGGAAGTAGCCAGCCGGGATGGGGGCCAGGAGGAAGTGGAGCCCTTTGGAAAGCCAGCGCGGGGCAGAAGCAGGGAGGCAGGAGCAAGGGAAGGCAAGTCCCTAAGTGTGGGGCTGGTGGCTTCCCAAACCTGCTGCAGAGACAGTTCCTAACCCCCCACTGTCTGCATCTCCCTGCAGGGTGAGAAGGGGGCTGAAGGCTCCCCTGGGCTTCCTGGCCTCCTGGGGCAGAAGGTAGGTGTTACTCTGAATGAGGGTTCAGGTCCTTCGTCACCCACATCCCATACCCAGCCCTGCACATCCACACGGGCCCCAGCATTGGATGTGTCTGTCTCCCAGACTGCAGGAAAGGCAACTGGAACACAGACAGATTCTGTTTGTTGGGGGAGAGGGGCCATAGGCAGGCTCTGATTGGCAAAAATAAAATGTCTAAATGTAAAGAATTCGGTAGCGATGACCTGGTCAGATTTATTTGTACCAGCTCTGCAAATGCATCCCACAGTTCATGAGCTCTGTAAGATATTTAATTTAAAAATTAAAAAAAAAAAGATGAGGCCAAAATAAGTTAGGGGAGGTGTGCGTAATCAGATGGGCTCCTGGAGAGTCACAGTGCTCCTCAGCCTGTTAGAGGCTGGAGCACCCTGCAGTGACGGGGTCTGCAAAGCCTTATTTAATGCTGCATTGCTTAACATAGTTTGGCCACCAATAACAATGTTATTCCCCATTTTGAATATTCTCAACCCACTGAGCAGTGTTCCGTGGAATACACTTTGAGAAACACTGCTCCAGACCCAGTTTCGAAGGGTCCCTTGTGTCAGCTCTAAACCTGTTGCCCTTCAATACACACTTCCAATCTCTCTTCAAATCCCATGGCTGGATCAGACCAGTCTGGGGTTCTGAAGGCCCCTGGTCGGTCCCCAGACATCCTGGGGCCCACAGTCCATAGTGTCCCTCCAGTGCTCAGCCTAGACCTTCCTCCACACCAGGGACGCTAACTCCACCTTCCACCCTCAGGGAGAGAAAGGCGATGCTGGCAACTCCATTGGAGGAGGCAGAGGGGAACCTGGCCCTCCAGGGCTCCCTGGACCCCCAGGGCCAAAGGTGAGTGTTCCCTGGAATCAGTGTCGGGGAGGCGTTTACCTGGGGACTTTGTCTTCAGCCTGTTCTCAGGAACTCTACATCCCGGACATCCCGCCTTCTCGAGCCTTCCCCTGCTCCAGATGTGTGGTTTTCCCCATGGATTCCAAAAAGGTCATTTGGACCCAGCTCCTGCTTCCAAGCAGATAACAGTTGGACTTTTCAGAGGAGATGTCTTCCCTGGTGCAGATGGATAGTCCCAGTGACTCAGATGACTCTGATATAACTGAGTCAGGGCGCAATGGCTGCAGGACCTCAATGGCTATGCTGTAACTGAGCGAGGGACCAATGGCTTCAGGGCCTTAGGACAGCCAAGAGGCCCCCCACCTTGGCTCTGAGTAGGTTGCAGGTCAACTATCAGCTGGGCCCCACCTGGTACCAGCACATCTGGTAGGTGGCAGCAGTGGAGGCAGCTGCAAATGGAAACTGCCCTCACTTTCCTTTTGCTGCTTGAAAAGTGCAATGGTAAGATTTGGGTTTCCCAAAACAGATGCCTCCTGTGTTGCTTGGTTTACTTTAGCAGCACTGAGAAATGAAGGGGGTCTCTTTCTTAGCTCAGAAGGAAAGCGTGAATTACTCTACATGACCTGGGGCAATACGCTCATTCATTCCACCCACATCCACCTGCCACGGGCTGGGCTCTGCGTGGGCCTAGGAGGGCCTGGCAGGGCAGAGTGGATACCAGTAAAGGGTACAGAATGCAGGGGAGGAAAGCAGGGATGGGCTTCCAGAGGAAGTAAGACCCGGGCTGGGCCCAAGGGTGGGTAGGAGTCAGGGAGGTGGAACAGTGTGAGGTGCTGAAGCCATCGGGGAAAGAGAGGCCCAAAGGCAACACCCAGGGCATGAGCGGCAAGACCATCTTTTCCCCCAGAAGCAGCTGTCCAGGTGCCCAGCATGCCCTCATCCCAACTCTCTCCTCTTCCCCAGGGAGAAGCGGGTGTCGATGGCCAGGTCGGCCCCCCAGGGCGGCAAGGAGACAAGGTACAGAGACCCTCACATCCCAGAGCTGCAAGATGAGGGTCAGCTTGGGAGGTCAAGAATCGTCCCAGCTGGCCCTCAGGGTATCCCTCAGGGCCCAAGGCTGACTGGCCATGACCCCTGGCTTCCCTATTTCCTGTTTAGCTTGGGCTTTAGAGAGCCATCCACTGAGACAGCAGTCATGCAAAAGCCAGTCTAGGGATGGGACGCTTGACCAGGGAGTGACACAGAGCTTCCCAAGCCACTGGTAAATGAGGGGCTCTTGCTTCTCTCCAGCTACTCCCTATGAAAGGCTGCTGCATCCCTCATGAGTTCACAGTGGCTAAAGTGCTGTGGCAGTGGAGGAGAAAGACAGCGGGTTACCCAGAGGCAGCAGTGGCTCCACGTCCCATGAGCAGGGTCATCAGGAGTCACACCAAAGGGTTCTTGTTTCCTTTATTTTTACTTTTTATCTTGGTTTTTTCAATTGTCTTTCATTATCCCAGAAAAATTGAAACTGCGCTTGGTTTTTCACAAGTTACACCGCTTTTTCATCTATTCCCCATGGCTCTGTCCTGTTTGCAACAGGAACAAATCCTTCTACCTGCCCACTCTGGAAGGTGGGTGCTCATACACCCATGTCCTCCTGAGACCCTCCTGGCCCTCCACGTTTCACTCGGCATTCTGGGTCTTTCACGAGTAGAGTGGGCAGCAAAAGAACCGTTTGGGCTCTCGATGGCAACTGACACCCAGATAATTGGCAAAAAGTTGCTGAGCCCTGGATACCTGAGCAGAATAGAATTAAAGAGAAGCAAATGTCCCTGTTCCCATGGAGGCAACTGACTCAGGGGACTGGGGAACAGGTGCGAGAGAGACAAAGGGGAGTCACTAACAATGAACACAGAACAGAAAGAATGCCACTGAGTCTGAAGTGGGAGGAACTCAGACCCAGAACTCAGAACCGAGTCCCAGAGGGACTCAGAGGGACAGAGACGTGTGGGTGGGTGCTCCCTGGATGTTTCCTGAAGGGGCGGAACCTGCACTTCTATGAACTAAGAACTAAGAGGAGCCTCCTGGCCCTTATTACATGGCCCATCTAGGGACATCAGGCTCTCTGTACCAACTTCATCCCCACTTCGCTCCAATTTTGTCATGCAACAGGGGGAGCCTGGAGCAGCTGGAGAACAGGGACCAGCTGGCCCCAAGGTACGTGCCTCTCTCGCCTGGAGTCACAGTGTGAAGCAGCTGGTAAATCAAAAAGCATCTGAGACAGGTCTCAATTAATATTTAGAAGTTTATTTTGCCAAAGTTAAGGGCATATGCCCAAGAGACAGGTCTGTGCCTTTTGCCAAAGATGATTTTGAGGGCTTTGATATTTAAAGGGGAAAAGCAGGCTGGAGGGGAAAGAGGAAGGGTATGGTAATTCACACATTGCAAGGAAAAAGGAGCAAGTAGCAGAATAGTTGATTATGTATTAGTCTCACGCTCAGTAAATCGGCACTTTACATAAGCTAAGGTGAACATGGAGCAGCTACCTGTGGGGATATTGAACCTTTTATCTGTAGCTCTCTGCTTAGGAATAAAAGGAAAGGCAGCTTCTTGCATGACTCAGCTTTCAGCTTAACTTTTTTTTTCTTTTGGCCAAGTGAACTGGGGTCCCAAGTTTTTATCTTCCTTTCACAGGCTTGACCTTGGGGTCTTGACAGGGAAGGAGGGGAAGAGCATTCCGGCCCTCAGGTGGGAGGTCTGACTGGCAGGACAGGTGGACCCAACCTTCCCAGTTCGGCCTAGCCCAGACTTCTCACATGGAGTCCTCCATTTGTTCTGCAATCCCCGAGCATCCTGTGAGAGTGTTCGGAATCCCCAGGGCCCCGCTGGCTGTTCTGGGTCCACGTGTGTGCAGCCAGATGCAACCAGTGTGGGCGGATAGAGAGCAGGCCACTGTCGCTCTCCAGGCCCTCCTGGTCCAGGCCCTCCTGGTCCAGGCCCTGGGTTGAGATCTCATTTGCCTTCTAGGGCTCCAAGGGAGAACCAGGGAAAGGAGAGATGGTGGATTACAATGGAAACATCAATGAGGCTCTCCAGGTGAGCAGGGTCCAGCCCAGAGGCCAGGATCCTCACGGACCTCAGGGCTCTGCACCATGCCCTGATCAGGGGGCCCTTCCACACAGCTGAGTAGGGGCCCTGCCCTCAGGCCCTCAGGCAGCGCTTCCAGGAGAGCTGCTTCCTCACTTTCTCTCCTTCGACCTCCCGCTGTGTAGCCTCCTGGCAAATGGCCCCATTACTGGCATCCAGGTGGCCGGGTTGTCTGTCTGGGCCCAGCTGGCCAGTTATCCTGCCTCTGGGCCCCTGAGTGCCACAGTGGAATTATCCTGGCACCCCACAAGGTATGGCCCATCCAGGGTACTGGGGCCCCATTTCTTTAACGTATGCATAACCCCCTTTCACACAGCAGAAAATCTTCCTGGAACGCATCTCCCTTCATGTCAGTTTAATCCTGTTTCAAGTTCATGAGCTCCCACTCCCCACCCTTTAAAGCAGGGTTTCTCGGCCTTGGCACTGTTGACATTTGGGGCTGGAGAATCTTTGTGGTGGGGGGAGAGGCGGTCCTGTGTGTTGTAGGATGTGCAACAGCGTCCCCAGTCTCTACCTGCTAGATGCCAGTAGCACCCCAGCCTCAGCTGTGATAACCAAACTATGTCTCCAGACATGACCAATTATCCCTTGGGGGAAGAAATTACCCCTGCTCAAGAACCACTTCTTCAAAGGAGTCTGTGTCCATGTGTGACTCCATTTACAAGGTGTAAAATCCTCTTTTAAAGCCAAAAGTCATCTCTCTGATCTGTTTTTTGAGTGGTTCCATATTTTGCTATCCTGTGCCTATTTAAAGGGAGGTGCGTGGCAACTTTGAAATCTGGGTCCTGGGAGAAGAGGAAAGAACAAGGGTGGGTCCTCAGATGGTGACTAGAAAGAATAAGAGATGGTGCTTCCTTCCCTTTCAGTAAAGTGAAGTAGAGGTTGCAGTCCATTCAGGGTGTGCCTGAGTCCATTGTAGGACAGCCTTAGAGTATAATCATGCTTAGGAGATGCTGCATATTCTCTGTCCAGTGATTGCACCTCTCATCGAGAGGTGGGGGTGGAGGTGGTGTGAGTCTGGGGACCATGGAGCTCACCTGCGAGGGTCCCCCTCCACCCATGCTCCTTTGAGGGGCCCAGATCCCCTGTTTCCATGACTGTGCAGTGAGAACCTTCCAGTTGGCTCTTGGTTTGCTCTTCAACTGATTGCCTGGTGTTGGTTTTTTAGGAGATCCGGACACTGGCCTTGATGGTAAGTCTTGCTCCTCCTGGCTTTCCTTGGGCACTGGGCTGGGGGCTGGGGACGGCAGCCTGGAAGCAAGGACTTGATTTCTCCCCTCCAGAAAGAAGGCCCTGGGCTGCAGATTAGGGTTGACCCAACAGGGCTGGGGCAGACGATGATCTGAGCTGGAGGTGATGGGTCAGGACTGGTAGGTGGGCCTCGAGAGTTGCCCATGCCCTGGGTCATGGCTGTCCTCCATGTAGAGGCTCTTCACCAATACAGCTGTGCTCTCTGGTGACAGTACAAATGCTGGATTCTATTTCTATTGTCAAGGAAATAGCAGTACTGAGGAGGATGTTTCTAATGTTTCTCTTTTTCCCCAACTTTTAGCTAATTAAATCCATTACCCTGAAAAACTAGTAGCAACCCCCCTTTCCTAGAAATCAGTTTCATTATCTGCACTTGGAAAACCAGGGAATTTCAAGCCTGGGTTTTGTACAGGTGCCTACTGGTGACAGGCTGTTGGTAAATATTTGTAGTTAAAATGACTACCACCAAGTTTAACTTCTAAGGTAGAGGACAGGAGGAGAAATCATGTGGTTCTCTGACTACTGAAATTTCAATTCACCTAATATTTTTTCATGGCTATGAGCCACAGAACACACTTAGGGATGGCACAAACTCAAAATCAAACACCACTTCTGTGACGTCCCAATCCCAGAAATTGCTATCAATGACATGGTTCTGGAATCAATGAGTTTCATTTGGAGACATTAACATATATTATTTGGCAGGGCACAGTGGCTTATGCCTGTAATCCCAGCACTTTGGGATGCTGAGGTGGGCAGATCACTTGAGGTCAGGAGTTCAAGACCAGCCTGACCAAGATGGTGAAACCCTGTCTTTACTAAAAATACAAAAATTAGCCAGGCATGGTGGCAGGTGCCTATAATCCCAGCTACTCAGGAGGCTGAGGCACAAGAATCCCATGAACCCGGGAGGTGGAGGTTGCAGTGAGTCGAGATGGCACCCCTGCACTCCAGCCTGGGTGACAGAGTGAGACTCCATCTTAATAATAATAATAATAATAATAATGTGAAATAGCTATTGGAAATAAGACTTTTCCAGAAACATTTTTTTTCTTTTAAAATCAACCTTGAAGTGTAACTTAACACATATAAAAGGTACTCATTTTAGGTGTAGAGTTTGATGAGTTTTGATAAGTACATATACCCAGGTATCCACCACCCAATCACTCTAGAAAATTTCTTCATGTACCTTGGGAGTCACTCCCAGCCCCAGGCCGCCACTGCTCTGCTGTCACTTCTGTCACTGTAGATTAGATGTGTCTTTTGCCTCTTCTAGAGTTTCATGTAAATGGAATCACACAGCATGTGTGTCTGGCTGCTTTTGCTCAGCAGAATGTGTTTGAGATGCACTCTCGCCATCAGCACTTGGTTCTTTTTCCCTGCTGAGTAGTATTTCATTGTATGGACGTACTATGCATTCCCCTGTTGATGGGCATTTGGGTTGTTTCCTGGAGACGTTTTTAAGTCATTATTGGGGAAGGTCAGACTTAGCTTCTTGGAACCCAAAGGGTCGCCAGAGGTGCCTTAGAGAGAAGGAGGAGAGGGTATTGGACGTGGCTCTCCAAACCCCACCTCCGCTTCAACCCAGTCACACTTGGTGCTTATATGTTTTGCATTTTGGGTTCCCCATGTTATTTTCTTTGCAAAAAAATGTGCTTCTATCACTGGAGAAAGGTTTGAAAACAACTTATCTCTACAAGCCAGCCTCCACATACAGCCCTCGGGAGACAGGCTACCCTCCTCAGTGGGACAGTTCTTCCATGTGTCTTTCCTTTCTTTCCTAGGGGCCTCCTGGTCTTCCTGGGCAAATTGGCCCACCTGGAGCTCCAGGGATTCCAGGCCAGAAGGTAAATCTTGTCTTGACAAAGGGGGTGAAGACCTTGCAAGGGCAGCGACCCCAGGGCTTCCCCTCCTCCTGTGACCCTCTCATCTTCCCAGCACCACCGCCATACCCTCCTGCTGCTCCAAAGCACCAAGGGCCCCACCCACCCACCTCCCAGCCGCTGTTGCTCTTCTGTCCTCCCCTTGCCATCTGCTTGGGCTCCTGTAATTCACAGAGCTTTCTGATGCGGTGGGGTCTGGGTCTAGACACACTCCTGCCTTTGCCCCACCCAGACCCACAGCAGGAATGAGGACCCCATCAGGGACCTCTGCATTTGAGCCCCTCCCCAATCCTCCCACCTCACTCCCTGCCCTTGCTTTCCTTTTACACTCCACCCACCTGTGTTTTTCTCAGAAGGTCTGCCCCTCTGTCTCCCACTCATGATGTCCTCTCCCCTGCAAGTCTCTTTCCCTCTTCCCTTTCTTTCAAAGCCCTTCTCATCTTTCAAGCCCAATTCAAAGACCACCTCCTCTTTGACGCCTCCCCTGATCTGTCAGGCAGAATTCCCTGCCCTTTCCTCTGGGTAGGACCTACATCTTTTTGCCACCTCCCTTAACTCCCTACCTGACCCAAAGAAGGGGCTTGGCTTGTGTGAAGATGAAAGGAGCACCCTGTGGAGCAGCCAGGGCAGGGGTTCTGCACTCAGGGGAGACAGGAAGGCAAGAACCCTTCTGCAAGGGAGCTAAGGGCACCTAGGGCTCTCAGAGGTAGCAGTGGGAGGTTGTGGCTAAAACATGGACATGGAGCCAGAGTGTCCAGACTGGGATCCTGGCTCCCCAGTTCACTGACTGTGGGCCTCAGGCACACAACTCTGTGCTTTGGAGTCTTGTCTATAGAAGACTGGCCGCAAGTGCATACCTCCCAGCAACACAGTGAGAATTAAATGAGCAAACTCTATGGGAAAGTGTGGAGAGGGATGCCGGGTGCACTAAGCAATGTGTAACTGATGGCTGCTATGGTCTCTGCCCTGAGAGTCACCTTTAGTTGTTCTGGCTACAGGGGGAGATTGGACTGCCAGGCCCTCCAGGACACGATGGGGAGAAGGTATGAACAGACATCCTCCAATCAAACCTCTGAAGACAGTCTTGGCCCTGGGGGCAGGAGGCGGGGCAGGATGGCGCTAGAACTGGCCCTGGAGTGAGCCCAGTGGGCAAGGGGAGATGGGGAGGGGCAGGGAGAGGGACCCACCCTGCAAGTCCCAGGAGGAGCCAGGCAGACCCAGGCTGGGCTCTCTCTGCCTGCCCCAGTCAAGCACCAACGAGCCAAGGCCTTTGGACTTTTCTGTTCTCTCTCCCTCTCTTCTTTTTTCTCCTTTAATGTGTCTAAGAAGTGTTGTTGGTATTTTCCAAAGGGACCTCGCGGTAAACCAGGAGACATGGGCCCTCCTGGTCCCCAAGGCCCCCCAGGAAAGGATGGACCTCCAGGAATGAAAGGAGAAAACGGGCACCCAGGGAGCCCAGGAGAAAAGGGAGAGAAAGGGGAGACAGGACAAGCAGGCTCGCCGGTGAGTGGCAGGGCTGGCTGCCCTTCCGTGCATATGCCACTCCCAAGCATGATGTGAGCTTCTTTGCACTTTGCATGGTGCCAGCTGCTGCCTGGGCTAGAAACCTGGGGCCAGGACTTAGGGGTGGGGGATTCACTCAGCTTCCCCTCAAGTCACTCACTTTATGAAGGCCAATTTCCCGACTCAGGAGACCTGAGTCCTGCTCTGTCAGCTGTATCCTTGGCAAAACCACTGAGCCTTGCAGAGCCTCCGTCTCCTCATCTCTAAAATGGCAATAATAATGTCTTCCCTAGATACCTCACTGGATTGCTGGGAAGGTGATGAAGTCATGGTTTAGAGTTGCCTCTTTGGAAAGTGTACAGAAGCCCTATACCCAGGAGAGGCTGCATGTACAGAAACGGGGCCTTCGCCCAGTCTACTAGGCTGCCAACTTGACTTGGGAGCCTTCTCTGGGTCTCAGGGGTTTCCATCTGTAAAATGGGTGCCATCCTAGGCACCTACCCTTGAAGCAAGGGAGCCACATCCTGTGCATGCCACAGTTGGTCACACTCAGCAAGACCACGTTGAGCTCCACTAACAGAAATCGGTGTCATTTTGTAGGGTCTAGACAGCCCAACTGGGGAGAGAAGGAGAACCTGGTGGCCAGAGCAGACCCGGAGTGGCAGGATTGCCTAGTCCAGCTGGGCTTCTGAGGTTTACAGTGAGGCCAGAAGGCTGGGTGTCGAGGTTGTCTGCAGGCAGCCACAGACTAGGGTCCTCCTTGTGGCCACCAGCCTAGCGGGCGCCTGGCACTGTGATGAGGCTGCCCTAACCCCAAGCCTACCTACCCAGCCTGGGAGCAGGCAGAGGGGGTCCTCTTAACAAGCAGCTACCGCATTTGAGTGTAAACAGGAGTTGCAACTTCCTCGGCTCACAGTATGACGGCCTCTAGAAGCACCAACCTAGTTTGAAGGTGCTAGAAGCTTGGTCTCAGAACTCTCCTCTGGGAAGTGGAAAGAGCCTCAGAGGTCAACCAGTCCCAAGTCTGACCCAGTGCAGGACTCCTCACTCAGCTGGCACAGGCAGGCAGCTCACTGCCTCCAGACCTGTCCACTGCGCCATGGGGCAGCCCCAGGATGGAGGGAGCACTCCTGTATATGGTGTGGAAGCTCCCTCGTCAGCCTCCCCCAGGTGACCCCTCAGAGCCTCTGGAGCCATATTTATTATCTATTGCTGCATAACTGATCACTACAAAGGTAGCGGCCTAAGACAATACACATGTATTGGCACATAGTTTCTGTGGGTCAGGAGTTCAGGCACATCCTAGTTGGGTCCCCTGCCCATGGTCTCATGCGGCTGCAATTAATGTGTCAGCCAACTGCATTCTCATCTGGAGCTAGGGATCCCCTTCCTAGCTCACTGGTATTGGCAGAATCCGGTTCCTTGCTGGAACAGAACTCAGCTCCTAGAGGCCACCTACAGTTCCTGCCACCTGCGCCCCCGCCCTCCCCAACCCCCGCACAGTAGACAGTTCACATTATAGCCACTGGCATCTTCAAGGCCAAGGCCAGCAGTAGGGTCTCCCTAGTGTCTAGTGCTAGCAAGACAGAGCTGTGTGCATGTGTGTTTGTGTGTTCATGTAACATATTTGTAACATAATCTTAACATATGTTATATGTCACCATCTGTATGGCATGTGTGTTATAATCTGCAACATAATCATAGAAGTGAGGTTCCATCACCTTTGCCATGTGCCTTACTCCATGGCTAAGAAAAAAGTCACAGGTCACCCTAAGGCCTGTCCGCTGCACAGTCCATAGAGAGTATCAGCCTCTCCTTCCTGTACTAGAGCCTCAGATTCTTCAAGACAGTGATGACAGTCCCTGCCCAGTCTTCTGTCCTGCAGGCTGACACCTCCACATCCTCCACCGTGTTCCTTGCTGACCCCTAGACTAGTCGCGTCCCAGTCTAGTTTGTCACGGATGTGAGGGTACGTCTGTCCCAGCCTTTCCCAAGGGCTGGCATTCATGCAGTGGTGTTCTGTGCCCACAGGGAGAGAAAGGAGAAGCCGGGGAGAAGGGCGATCCAGGAGCAGAGGTACATGAGAGATAATCTGATAGAGACCCATCAAACGACAGTCTCTGCAGAATGCACAGTGTTTCTATGCTTTAGAATGAAGCTTGCAACTGCCTGATGTTTACGTTTACTGAGCACCACCGTGGGTCAGGCACTGAGCCTCTGGACTGCTCCAGTCTTCTCAAACCACATCTCTCAGCAACCTTCACAGAGCACCTCCCGTGCTTCCGTCCTGGTGCTAGAGTCTGGAGATACGAAACTAAACAGAACTTGCCAGGCACAGTGGCTCATGCCTGTAATCCTAGCAATTTGGGAGGCCGAGACGGGCGAATCACTTGAGGTCAGGAGTTCGAGACCAGCCTGGCCAACATGGTGAAACCCCATCTCTACTAAAAATACAAAATTAGCCAGGAGTGGTGGCAGGTGCCTGTAATCCCAGCTATTTGGGAGGCTGAGGCAGGAGAATCACTTGAACCCAGGAGGCAGAGGTTGCAGTGAGCCAGGATTGCACCACTGCACTCCAGCCTGGGCAACAGAGTGAGACTCTGCCTCAAAACAAAACAAAAACAAAAAAAAAAAAAAGGGAAGAAAATAAACAGAACCGTCCCTTCGCCGTTCACAGTACCCCATAATGGGCACTAGCATGGGAGCAACTTAGGGAATCAGGCAAGCATCCCGAAAGACGTGCTATTTGGGCAGAGTCTTGATGGCTTTGTAGGAGTTTGCCACAAAGTTTCAGAGGTAGGCTTTCCAGATAGAGGCATTATTTTTTTGAGAAGTGAGGTGGTGAAAGGAGGAGAAGACAGAACAACTGAGTGAGAAGTAGTCAGGATGGAGGCAAGGTTTTCAAAAGACAGCGGAAAATCAGGCATATTTGTAGACTCAGGGGCAAAAACCAGGAAAGCAACAGAGATCAAGGATGTGTGAGAGACAGGATGTTTGGTGGCAGAGTCTGGGCAACCCAAATAGCACCTCAGACCCATGGGAGAGACCACCAAGCCTTCTTAGTCCCCATCAGGGTGAGTTCACCTTGCCAAGCCCCATCTGAATGTAGTGAAACAGACCTGATTGTACAATGTGTATGGTACTTGTTTCGAAATGGAGAGCCTCCTAAAGAAATGATCCTAATTCAGGAAAAGCGTTATACGCCCACTGTCCCTCCCAGAAGTATTTAAAATAAACATTGGAAACAGCCTAAATTTCTATCAAGAAGGAAAGGATTAAATAACTTATGGTAACAATACTAATAGTAATAATAGTCACCACGTCTGAGTGCTTTCCTCGTGCCAAGCACTGCACTAAGCCCTGGGTATGTAACAACTCATTTTCACTACGCCCAGTGAATAGCACAGCACTATTACCAGGAAGCTGGTGGGGAACATATAAAAAATGGAAAAATCAGTTTCACATTAAGTGAAAAAGAGTAGAAAACCGAATTTTATACATATATGAAATCATAAGCATATACATATATGTATATACAATTATATGCATATTATATATAAATACCAAAAGTATATACATATATTCAAGCACATCTGATATATCAAGAAAGTGTTTCAATTTTTGAAACCTTTTTATTATTTTTAAAATTTCCACACAGGCAAAATTTACTTCAGGAATATGTCCAGTTCTATGAATGTTAATACATGTAGATATTTGTATAATCAATACCGTGATTAGGATACATAAACCACTTATTTATAATAAGAATTTAAATGGTAAACTTTTATTAAAAATGAGAAACTTTTTTTAAGAAAGCAGAGTTTCCAAAGATTGTGTTCCCTGCAAGGAGACTGTGATGGAGCGACAAAGTCCACAGGTCCAGGAAACAATAGGGACCTCCTTTCTGCCCAGTGTAGGGGTGCCCTCTGTCGTGGCCTGGCACAGGAGTCACTCCCCTGGCCATGCTCCAGGGAATTCTACCCGTGGGAAGACAAGGCACCTGAGGAGAGCCCCGAAGCCGAGGCGGGGTGAGCAGCTCAGAAGGACCCAGCAATGGCTGCCTGTGGACAAAAGGATGTCTGTGTTCATCAGAGACAGAAGCTGCAATGGGCACCACCCTCCATAGAGGAGATAGCCCTGAGCTCCTCCATCTTCACTGTCCAGTCAGAATCTCCTCTACCACAATCTGCATCTGCTGTCAAGGGAAACAGAGACCAGCAGTCCCCATCCTGTCTGTAACAAACCTTGGGGACTTGAGGAGCAATCTTCAGGAACAGCTCAGTCTCCCCACATTCCAGATAACCAATCTCTGCTCCTCTAAGCCAAGGGTCTCAAACTCAAATGTCTACAAGGGCCAGGCATGCAAAAAAAATGACTGCAAGAGCTCTGGGTCAAAGACAATAGGGAGTGGTGGGGACTGGAGTAAACTGAAGATGTCATGCCCCACCTAGAGGGGAAAACTCTTATTCCACTCCAGGCAATTGTTGCCATGCATGAACAAGAACCTAGTGCTGCTAGATCTTCTGGTGTTTTGCTTTCTTTTTTTCTTCCAAGAAAAATCAAGAATAGATCTTTAGATTACCTGGAAATTTTTTTTCAACATTGAGCAGGCCACTTGGTTGCTATGAGTTTTTGACCTATTCTGAGCCTTTTTCGGGGGATATTGTGCTGAGCAGTCACTAGCTGACCTCCAGTGGGCAACTATGTCCTCCTCTGGCTTTGCAGTCTCCAGCTGGGCCCTAGGCCCTGTCAGGAGGGAGGGCCACTTCAAGTGTAACAGGGCTCCCCTTTGGCTTTTAGGTTCCTGGGCCGTCGGGGCCAGAGGGGCCTCCCGGACCTCCGGTAAGTTTAGAGGGCTTGTCAGTGGCCAGTCCACTAATGTCCCTTCTCCATGGCAGTCACTGGGCTCAACCTGATCCTTAGTCATTATCACCTCTTCCTCCCAGGGAGGGATTTCCTAGTCTACAAACCCCCCTCCCCACTCCTTTTCCCTCCCATGTTAAACAGCACCATCCTGGGGGCACCACATTGCTTGGTTTCCTGGAAATAGCTGACTGGTAGGGCAGCCCCAGGATCCCTTGTCTATAAGCTCTGCCCAACATTTACCTCACCCTTTGCCATCAAATGTCTGCTTCTCTCAATCCTCATTTGAAAGTGACCCATCGGTCTGGCACAGTGGCTTATGCCCGTGATACCAGTTTGGCACTCTGGGAGGCTGAGGCAGGTGGATCACTTGAGTCCAGAAATTTGAGACCAGCCTGGGCAATATAGTGAAACGCTGTCTCTACTAAAAATACAAAAAATTAGCTGGGTGTGGTATCACGCATCTGTAATCCCAGCTACTCAGGAGGCTAAGGTGGGAGAATCACCTGGGCCCCAGAGGTCGAGGCTGCAGTGAGCCAAGTTCACACCAGTGCACTCCAACCTGGGCAACCAGAGTGAGACCCTGTCTCAAAAAAAAGAAAGAAAGAGAGGAAGGAGGGAAGGAGAGAGGGAGGGATGGAGGAAAGGAAGGAAGGAAGGAGGGAGGGAAGGAAGGAAAGAAGGAAGGAAGGAAGGAAGGAAGGAAGGAAGGAAGGAAGGAAGGAAGGAAGGAAGGAAGGAAGGAAAGAAAGAGACCCAGTCCCACTGGATTGACTTTCCTTGGCTACAGAAATATAACCACTGGACCCCTGTGCATTGCCCCTAGAGGGTCCCCAAGCACCCTGAAGCAACAGATGCTGGTCCATGCCTCTGTGTGGTTCGTGGTCCCCAAGGCACTGGTGTCCTCTGTTGTGGATGGTAGAAGTAGCAGTAGGAATAATGATAGTAGCCAATGTTTATTGAAACTTACTGGATGCCAGACACTGTTCCAAGCACTTTGCATGTATTAATTTAATGTTTGCTGTGTTACCTCTGCATCTTTCTTTCATGAGACTCTGGGTCAACCATGAGGACCACAGAGAGATTTTCTGTGAGCCCTGGCTGGAAAAGACTGGCTCAGACTATTCCCTAGGAAGCCTCAAGCATTACCTCCACTTAGCATTTCCTTCTACCTCTCATGGGCAGGGACCCCAAACCACACTCTGCACCCAAACCCTTGCTCTTCTGTGTTCCATTTGTGGACAAGGCAGTTGTGTTAACTAGAGATGCAGTTCTAATGCACCTTGTTTTATTCCAAATGCAGGGGCTCCAAGGTGTTCCTGGACCAAAGGTAAGGAGAAATCACATGACAGGCGCTATGTCAGTGCTAGTAGAAAAGAGGGAAAATGCACCCGAGATCAGCTGACCCTTTTTCCTAGAAGGCATTATGTGACACTCCAGCCAAGGGGGTCCAGTCAGGGCAGGGGGAAGTCCTAGGTTCCCTTTAGCATCCATCATTGACACTTGGCATGCTTTGGCTTCAGAAGCTTCCCATCCATCACCCCACAAAGTGACAGGTTAAATTCTTAGCCAATGGTTAAAATCCTTTTCCTATCAAACCTGCCCCAGCCCCTTCACTCATGCTGAGTAGAGGTGGGAGACAGATAGCAACATAGGGTGGGATCCCTCCCCGGGTCAAGCTTGGGGGGACTCTGCACTGGGCTCTCCTGGCCTCCCCTCAGGCATTTCAAATGGATGAGGGGGCTGCTGGCTGTTGGTGTGACAATGGCCCTTTCCTCGTGCCCCAGTATTCAAGAGACTTTGGGGCAGTTTGTTCTCCCGACTAGGCTGTGGGCCTCAGGGATCTGGAGGTAGCATCTCAGGCAACTAAGCAAATCTCTGTAAGGTTCCCGCTTTCCTACCATGCAGTTGGGCACCTGTGCCAAGGCCTGACCTGTGGGTTTATCCCCCCACCACCTAGTCCTTTTCTCTATGGGGCTCTCAAAGCTCCCACAGGATACATGGGCTACTCACTGAGGCGGGAGTAGGCTAAGAATTCAGGGATTCTTGGTATCCTCAGCCCGCCACCCCTGACTCCTCCCTCCTCTACAAATGCCACCCCAGTCTCCACGACCCCAGAATGCAAGAATGAATTGTATAGGACATGTCCTTGTGTGATCTCATCCCCTCTCCCTTTCCTCCAGGGGGAAGCAGGACTAGATGGAGCAAAAGGAGAGAAAGGCATCCAGGGAGAAAAAGGAGACCGTGGTCCCCTGGGACTACCCGTAAGTACCTTGGACCCAGCAAGACTGGTGGGTTTGATGGGCCAGGGGTGTGGGCTGGAACCGGGAGACAGCCACTGGAAAGCTAAGTTTCTAGAGTCTGAGCATGCAGAGCTCCACATGGTTTGGTTTTCCCACCTGGGCAAGAGCGCAGGCTCTGATTTACTCTTCCTCCTCTGGGCCCAGGCCCCACCTTGGTGCTGGGGAAAGGCAATGCTGAAGAAGACAGGCTCCTCCACCCCAAGGGGCACTGAGCTGGTAGGGCAGCTTCAGGCCCTGCTTGAGCCTGGTTCAGAAGCAATCAAAGCCTGCTGCCTTTATGGGAACCAAGCTTGGAGGGTTTGGAAGTAGTGGGACAAGGAGATAGTCTCCATTACAGTCATTTTCCCAGAGGGACCCCAAGAGAACTCCTGTTCTCCCCTCTTAAGCACTGGTCATGGCAGAAAGGCACAGACAAAGTCAGACTTTGTGGTCCCAGCAGGCCAAGGCCATTCATCTCCTGGGTTCCTGGAGATGTCTGATATCAGCCTGCCCAGAGCCAGAGGCCTCAGGTCAGAGGTGGGCAGCTGCTCGAAGGTGTTCCCATGTCATGATATGGGCTGGGCTGGTTAGGGCTGATGGCCTCTTCACTGGCTCACCTGTGTACAGGTGAGCGCATCCCACCACCCTCCCTGGAGCCGGCGCTCCATGCCCCCTAACCCTCCCCTGAGGCTGGCATTCTTCTGGCATTCTTCCAAGAACTGGAAGGGATGTTAGCAATCCATCTCATCATTTCACTGATGGTCCCAGAGAAGAAAGTGGGTCACTGGGGGTCACATACAAAGTTGGTGGCCAAGCCAGAGGCTGCTCTGAGGCCATGGCCTCGCAAAGCAACTCCTTCCAACCACTCAGGCTTCCTCTGTCCTGGGCTCAAGGCCAGTTCCCACCCCAGGTAGCCATAAAGAGCAGAGAAACAATGGAAAGCCCAGTTACCCCACTTGGCAGAGCTTGAAGGCCTGGTTAATACAATCACAGCAACCAAACAGCAAATGCAGGAGGTATAATTATACCCTCATGAATGCATTCGAGGTAGGAATATTTAAGAAGCCAATTTGCTTGACAGACTACAGAAAACTGATGACTTTAGCAGGCATTTTCCCATATCTTACACTGTGTCTGGAATGATTAAGTGCTCTTTACTATTAAAGAGCCTCCTGCCCCACTCAACTACACCTCTCCTTATCCACATTCACGGCCCCGACGCCCTTGATGAACACTGGAGAATTCAGTCAGGGGTTGAAATGCAAAAGGCACGGAGACCAAGCAAGTAATATTAATATAAACAAGGAAAGTGCCAGATGAAAGACAAAGTACCTACTCTATCATTAATTTTCTCACTTTTGATAGAGGCATGGGTACAAAGAAGTTTTTTTTTTTTTTTTTTTTTAGTTTAAGTAAACAACAGAACAAGCATATTCATACAAGACAACTGACACAAACCTGAGGGAGACACTAGGGAATGGAGGGGATTGCGGTACACTAGAGACCGTTTATCCCTTTTTAAGGGGAACCGTCCCTTCTCAGCTCAGCTGACTGTTGCCTTGGAGGAAGGCGGAGCTGGTATTTCTGGATCTTCCTATTTTTCAAAGGAAGCTAAACATCTGGTGTTTTATGTGAAATCTTTCCATTTTCTAACATTAGATCAAAATTATTTGCAACACTGCAGACCATACAAAATATGTCAGTGGCCCACGTGTGCCCTGAAAGCCTCCAGTTTGTGCCTTCTGCTCCAGACCTACAAGACAACTGAGTTTTAATGCTGCATTTTTTTTAAAGTACATGGATATTTAGCTACCATTCTGTTTCCAGGTTTCGCCTGAATGTTTTATTCCACGTAGTAGCAGCCTGCTTCTCCAGGCATATCCTGGAGTGTTCCCCCATTTGCCCTGCAGAAGCAGTTCTCAATGCTGGCTGCACACTGGAATCCCCTGAGAGCTTTTCAAACTTACCATCACCCCGGGCTTCGCTCTTGGAGATTTTGAATTGGATTGGGCTGGGATGGGGTGGGACCCAGGCATGTTTTACTTAACATTGCCCCCAAGAGATTCTAATGTGCTGCCAGGGCTGAGAACCACAGCTCTCTAGCCCAGTGAGTCAAGGTCGGTCCCAGAATCGTGTGGTCCTAAATGTGAGAAGAGTCCCTGCAGTGTCCTTCTACCCAACACCTTTTCCATGAAGAAGCAGCTCATTGCCTCCCTCTTCTAGGGACTTCCTTTTCTTTTGAAATTCTGAGGCTGAGGCTCAGTTGGAAGCAGTTTTCAAGCACTCAGTCCTTACCAGGCCAGAGTACTGCCATTGCCTTCTCCCTGACTTGTCACATTGGAATCATTAGAAAAGGGTCCCTGGGTTTTCCTGGGTGGGTTTCAGAGGCAGCTTCATAACCCAGGGTTGGAACAGGAGCGCCCCCCACCCCCTGGCACCACCACCAACCATGTGTTTCACCGGACAAGAGCGAGCGAGGGTGCTGATAGCAGGTTGGTCTCCTAGCTTCCCACCTGCTGCCCATTTGCTCCGGGAAATACATGGCCTTAGACCTCTGTCCCAGTCCGCTGCCTCCAAAGCCTTTACCTACACAAGAGCCCTTGTCTGGGAGCATATGTGTGGATCGAGTTCGGGTTGAGCATCTCAGATTGTAAAGTGCCAGCAAAATGTCAAGTGTCATTTGTAATATCATCTAAGAGCCAACTCATTTCCCCAGGCTGAAGGATAAGCAGACCAACTCCTACCCAGATTTCACAACTGGGTGCTGTCACCCAGGGTTGAGACCCTCAGGGGCACCACAGCATGGCCTGATCCAAACAGGAATGCAAAGAGGATGGGAGAGCCGTCCTCACCTGGGGCCCCTCCCCAGTGAAACCTGTCCTGGGAAGGGTGCACAGCTCTGATTCCAAGACATCTCTCCAAGCATTCCTTTCTGTATCCCTTACCCCATAACACTGAAGGGAGAGGGGTTCCTGAGAGGGAAAAAAGGGAGAAAGGAGAGGCGGGAGCAGGAGGAGCAGGTGGCCATCCGCGCCGACCTCCACCCAGCCTGCTCAGCAGCCAGCCACTGCATTCAGTGTCTCCATGTTTTCGTTGGTTTCCATGTGAATACCATCCCCTGTCCTCCCAAGCTTATTTCTCCAGTTGTGTTTGATTACCAGCATTTATGTCTGTCCAGAGTCACTGCTTTACTCACCTCTTCCCTCCCCATTGTTCCCTTTTTCTCCCTCCCAATCCTCTCTTCCCCTTCTTTTGGTCAAACTGTGCCCTTCGTCCAGGGAGCTTCAGGTTTGGACGGCAGGCCTGGGCCACCGGTGAGTGTCACTTCTCCATCACCCCTCACCCCACCCCACTCCACACCTGGCCTGTGATCCCTTTTGTCTGTCCCACTGTGGCCTCATTTTCCCAGTGAATCATACCTTGTCCCACCTCTGACACCAGAAAGGTGCCATCGATGCTCTGAAGGGCCTGTTCCGGCCTCTTGACTAAATATGGCTGGCCTTCATCTGAATGCCACAGTCCACAGAATACACCCAGGGACCTCAAACCTGCCAGGTGTGGGGTGGGAGGCCACTCCAGCAGCACCGCTCCTGATTCCAAAGGAACGCTGAGTCCAGCCTGGGTGCCCAGCCCTGGAGGTTTGAGCCATGGCCTCTCTCCACCAAACACACCAGTGTCTGTGTGTGCCCGTCATGCTGTGTTGTCTTCATGCTGTGAGCTCTGTCCATCTCCTGTCTTCCCACGAGGGCCTCCTAGTTTTGTGCAGCCACCAGTCTGGTATTTGTGGGGTAGAACAGCTTTGAAGGTTGAGGACACAAGTAGCCTGTAGGAGCACAGAAGCCAGGCCCAGCTCTGTGTCTTATGCACATTCTGACTACTCTTGCACTGCCTATGACACCACAGTCGCCCTGCAACCCAACAAGGTGGTTCATTACAGAGCAAGTGAGGCACACTTGGGTCCTCTCTTCCTCCATTCTTTCTGATTCCAGAAAACAGGCATCATTTACTCTTGACCAGAAAGCACCTGGCCCTTCTGCTTATGACTAACAACTGAAGGATCGGAGGAAACATCCCTCCTGTCCACCTTCGGGTCCCACCCCTGAGCGCCCTCTGAGGTCAGCCTTCGCAGGGTGTTGAGCTCACTCGCCCTCAAGTCTCGAGTCCCTGCTCGGGCACCATCACGAGAGCTCTGTGTACCCAGCCGCTTCCAGCCAGGGAGATCTTGCTCTGTCCTACAGAGGGCTTTCAAGGCCATGTCTGCCCATGGCCTGCATGGAGTTGTAGTTAGCTGGCTAGAGCCACCCTCAGGGGAGGGGAGACTTCGTGTGTGGAGCGTAGGGGATGTGCTGAAGCACAGGCTCACGGGTCTTCCCAGGGGGCCGGGGGCACTTGCAACTGGCACCAAGAGAAGCCCAGAGCTTTTAGAGGTAGGGGGATCAAGAGTGACCCCTGTGAGAGCCCCGTCCTACTGAATGCCTATTCTGTGCCCTCATACATAGGAGGTGGCATGGCTTGCCTAAGATGACAGACTTCTTCAGAGCCTCCCACCTCCCTGCACTGATGGAGTTCACACCCTAAACCCTTACATGCGGAGAGCATGCCCCGGCTTCCAGGCGTTATTATGGCTTTGCTCCTTCGCCACAGTCCCTCCGTCTCCATCCTTCCCCCACCTAGCACACCTGTCTCAGGTGTGAGGCAGGGCTCGGGGTTGATCTGTGGTTGCAATCAGAGAAACCAAGACTTTCCTCTCAATGGCTTCTCCCATTTACGTTAGACCGAGGGAAGAAGTACAAATTCATACACTCCATCCCTTTGGAACTGAGGCTTTATTTTCCTCGTAAAATCAGTATCCTAACTTTAAGGTAAAATGTGGGGGGAAAATAAGCCTTCCCTGCCAATATTAACATTTACTGGGCACTTCCTACACGTCAGGCTCAGCACCAAATGCTTGCTATGCATTCATGCATGGAAACCGGGCACGGTCGAGGAAGCAGACACACGTGGTACAGACGGGGAAACTGACACTCAGCAAGGCTAAGGAGCTTCTCCAATACCCAGGAATTTGTAGGCCTCCGAGGCAAGGCCAGCCAGGTGACTCTGTGGTGCTGTGCTGAACCGCTGGCCTGAGCTGACTCCTTATTGTTTTTGAGACAGAGTCTCGCTCTGTTGCCCAGGCTGGAGCGCAGTGGTGCAATCTCAGCTCACTGCAACCTCCACCTCCAGGGTTCAAGCAATTCTCCTGCCTCAGCCTCCCAAGTAGCTGGGATTACAGGCACCCACCACTATGCCTGGCTAATTTTTGTATTTTTAGTAGAGTCGGGGTTTCATCATGTTGGCCAGACTGGTCTTGAACTCCTGACCTCAGGTGATCCGCCCATCTCAGCCTCCCAAAGTGCTGGGATTACAGTCATGATCCACCGCGCCCGGTCTCCTTTTACTTTCTGCTGTGCTATTATAGATGCCTACAGCCTTCCTTCCTTCCTTGTGTTTGGAAAGGGGGCCCTGAGGTCATCTTACTCCCCTCTTTGTCTCCTATGAAGTAAGTCATGCCCCACCATTCGCAGATGCATTCAGAGCACCGGAAACTGCCCACAGCCCAACCCACTCCTCCTGTCCTCATCCGAGGCCAAAATAGGAGATGCTGAACTAGAGACTTGGTCTGGCCAGGCTGTGAATTGGGAACCTGGGAAGATGTTGGATGAGGCCAGAGCAAGCCCTGATGCTCCATGTCTAAGCCATGTGCTCCAATGGCTCCAGCGCCCCCAGCCCCGGGCTGGCAGAGCTCATGACACACCTCCCTGCCAGGCCAGTGTCAGTGCAGACATTGAGGCATCCTAATTCACCCCCAATCCAGCCAGTTTCGCAGGCCTGTGAGTGGGGCGAGAAGGCCCCGGCCAGAGGCTGAGGCCAGGGCTGTGGGTCTGCGGTAGGTGGGTGGGGTGGGCGTTGGCTGAACCACCCTCTATGGTCTGCCCCTGTGTGTGCGCCCGCATCCATCTCTGTGGCATGAAGACCCTCCCGCTGCATGTGGAGCTGCAACAGCAAAGAGGGTGCCAGCCCCCGGCCCCTGCCCTGGGATGGGTCCACTCCCTCCCAAGTGCTTCTGGGAGCAAAACTAAGCAACCATTCTCCCACTGTTTTCAGCCTTGGCAAGCTTGGTTGTGAAGCAAAAGGGTTTCAGTCCACGAATCTGGCTCTGAGGCATGGGGAGGTGCTCTCTCCCCAACAGCCCCTGAACCCTAAGAGGATCACGGCCCAGTCGAATGACTGCCCTGAACGAGCCTGGCCTCGCCAACCCTGAAAACTGGGCCTTGGACCTTGCTCATCTCCAGGCATCGGGTGGGGCACCCAGGGCTCCCCAGCATGTGGGGACCTTCACCTCTGCTTTCTTTCCCTTCCCCAGGGTACTCCAGGACCAATTGGAGTTCCAGGCCCAGCAGGACCAAAGGGCGAGAGGGTGAGTGTTAGTGAACCACAGGGGCCCAGGCGGCCAGTAGGGAGGGGCAGGTCTGGGACCCAACACCAGGAGTCTCAGCCCTCATGCCTTCCTTCTTGCATCTCTTCTTCTGTCATCCTCACAGCAGCCTGGGACAATGGGGCTGGTTGTGTAGTTATGAGTCAACTAAACTTGGAGGAATAAAGGAGGTGGAGAGGCCGGGCACATTGGCTCACACCAGTGATCCCAACACTCTGGGAGGCCAGGGTGGGAGGATCACTTGAGCTCAGGAGTCTGAAAGCAGCCTGGACAACATAGTGAGACCCCGACTCTATAAATTTTTTTTTTTAATTAGCCAGGCATGATGGTGTGCACCTCTAGTCCTAGCTACTTGGGAGGCTGAGGCAGGAGGATCAGTTGAGCCCAGGAAGTGGAAGCTGCAGTGAACCATTATTGTATTACTGCACTCCAGCCTAGGAGACAGAGCAAGGTCCTATCTCTATTTAAAAAAAAAAAGAAGAAGAAGAAGAAAAAGAAAAAAGAGGAAAAGAAAAAAAAGGAATTGGAGATCTTCCTCCACTTTGGCTTCTAGCCACCTTGTGTCCATCTCAGGTTCAGTCTGGCAAGGCCCTGGGTGCCATTGTCACTGGACATGCCTCAACTTTGTAATGATTTAGGGAAACAGCATGGAACAGAGGGCCAGGTGGTGTTTAGATCATTCCTGGAGGACAGCAAGAAGTCAGGAGGCCAGAGCCATAGGCCAGGCTCCCACGGTCGCTGTCGAGGGACCTTGGCCATGTCATAGGACTTGCAGTTCCAGGCCTGCCTGCTGAAATGGGCATGCCCGAGGGTGAGGGTGGAAGGCGTCGGCTGAGTGGAGGCAGGGAGTTGTGTGTCTTTCTGTATCAGCTGTTCCCAGCCACCCCTGGGTTCTACACACTCAGGGCTCAGAGGTCCCTGCGTGGACATCCGTCGAGTTCTCTGCCTGCATGGGCAGTTCCCTGCACTCCCCATCTGCCCATCTTGCTGGCTGTGTCTCAGGTGGGGAGGGCAGGAGCTTCTGCAGAGGGCGCAAGCTTCTCCATGACCACCAGCTTGGGGAAATCAGGAGGCTGCTCTGAGGGGTGACCCTTGAGGCTCCGGAGAAGAAGCAAAGCTCTCTTTCTCTTCCCTTTCTCTTCCCCTGCCTTTCTGCTTGGCTTTCTTCTCCCCTGCTTCTGCCTCAGGCCAGCCAGGCCCAGGACCCCACTGGTCATTCTGGGGGGCCTTGGGGGATAGGCTGTGCTGGAGGGAGAGTGAGGGAGGCTTCTGAGCCCCTTCCCCAAGGCAGTGTTCGCATCAGCAGCGCCCCACCTTTCCCACAGCCCTTGCTTCCCGGAGGGCTCTTGAGGGGACTGGAGAGGTTTCTTGTGTTTCATACCAAAGTAGAAAATGGCAAGTTACCACGTCTGGGAGGATTCATGCATTTCTTTCTCCCATTTCAGGGCAGCAAAGGAGACCCTGGGATGACAGGACCAACGGGAGCAGCTGGGCTTCCTGTGAGTCTCTTGGGATCAGAGGTTCCTCTCCTCCCACCCCTGCCCCCATTAGAAACACCCAGGGGCAGTTGGGCATGGTGGCTCATGCCTGTAACCCCAGCACTTTGGGAGGCTGAGGCAGGCGGATCACGAGGTCAGGAGATAGAGATTATCCTGGCCAACATGGTGAAACCCTGTCTCTACTAAAAATACAAAAATTAGCCAGGTGTGGTGGCACATGCCTGTAATCCCAGCTACTCAGAAGGCTGAGGCAGGAGAATCGCTTGAAGCCAGGAACTGGAGGTTGCAGTGAGCCAAGATCGCACCACTGCACTCCAGCCTGGGTGAACGACCAAGACTCCACCTCAAAAAAGCAAACACCCAGGGCCTGGAGCAGCACAAATCCAGGGCGGAGGGAGAACTCTCATTTCCATGACAGAGGAAGCTGCCAAGAGGCAACTGGTGATGGGCTAGCACTGTGCTGTGAGAGGACCAGGGCCTCTGCCACGTGGACCCTGTAATGGGATGTGAGCCCCTCCCACTGTGTTAAGTGCAGCCTGGCCTCAGTAATGAGTGTGCCGTGGCCCCTGCCCTCAGGAGGGGCAGAATCAAATCCAGACCCCTGTGATAGGAGAGGCTTCATGAGCGGAGCAGCTTCCCAGGGGAGCTGGGCCTTGCAGGGGACACCTGGCTTTCCATCGCAGCACGCTTTCCTACCACTTTGTTACAGAAGTTGGGTGTCTGCCTGCAAGAGCCCATACCTTAGTTTCCCATCCACTGGAGGCTGTGTGTGTTGGCCAGGTACGCACATCTGGTCCAGGCTTATCTCATGCTAAATTCCCCTAGCTATAGAATGAACAGCATTTTGCACCTTGAAAAGAGGGTCTAGCAAGAGCCTGGCAGGAAAGCCTTGGGAACTCCCCTCTGCCAAGAGCATTCCTGGCCCCCTGCAAGCGCATCCTCAGAACTGACCCTTCACCTGAGGTAGTGACCTCGGGAGAACCCAGTCACAGTGCAGGACCTGGGCTGGAGAGGCGAGAAAACCAGAACTGTGTTCTCTCTTTTTTTTTGAGATGGAGTCTCACTCTGTCGCCAGGCTGGAGTGCAGTGGCATGATCTCGGTTCACTGCAACCTCCGCCTCCCAGGTTCAAGCGATTCTCCTGCCTCAGCCTCTAGAGTAGCTCAGACTACAGGTGCCCACCACCACGCCCAGCTAATTTTTTTTGTATTTTTCGTAGAGACAGGCTTTCACCTTCTTGGTCAGAATGGTTTCAATCTCTTGACCTCGTGATCCTCCTGCCTCAGCCTCCCAAAGTGCTGGGATTATAGGCGTGAGTCACCGCGCCCGGCCTGAAGTGTGTTCTTGGCTTTGCCCAGAACTCATCATTTGCCTCTAGGTCAAGTTTTCTGAGCGATTTGCTTCTGTCCCCTTTCTGTATAATGGGAATAATTAAACCTGTTTCCGGTGAGTGAGGCATCGGGAGTTTGATGAGCCTGGAAGAAAGCACTGTACAGCCGGCCTGTGTGTCCTCATTAACATGCCTTTGTTCCTCTGATCTCTTGCAGGGTTTACATGGACCACCTGGGGACAAGGGAAACCGGGTGAGTCTGAGCGCCCGCACTCGCACTCTGGTTACTAATGTCTTCATGCTGGGGTGGAATGATCAGTCGGTGATTCCTGACCAACATAGCAAACAGTTTTTCCTGATAAGTCACGCTAAATTGAAAGGCTTTACAAGCAGGGCCTTAACCCGTGGCATGTATGGAGCCCAGGGCCTGATCCTCACATGGAAGCACGTATTTTTCCACACAGCAAGGAGAGACTGAATCCCACGGCAGCCACCAGCTTAGCATTGCTATCCAGCAACAAGAGCCATGTGTCCAGCTCTTTCTAGGTTTCCCTGATCGTGGGCCCCTATATGATCACTTTAGATCCATTGCTACCTTGTCCTCGCCTTCTGAAACTTGGTTTTGCCAGGCATTCCGGGCCACTGGTGAGAGAGAAAATAAATTCCAGCTCCAAGAACAAGCAGACAGCTGTTGGAAGCAGCCAACCCTTTTTAAAAATATTACAGCCGGCCGGGCGCGATGGCTCAAGCCTGTAATCCCAGCACTTTGGGAGGCCGAGACGGGTGGATCACGAGGTCAGGAGATCGAGACCATCCTGGCTAACACGGTGAAACCCCGTCTCTACTAAAAACACAAAAAACTAGCCGGGCGAGGTGGCGGGCGCCTGTAGTCCTCGCTACTCGGGAGGCTGAGGCAGGAGAATGGCGTAAACCCTGGAGGCGGAGCTTGCAGTGAGCTGAGATCCGGCCACTGCACTCCAGCCCAGGCGACAGAGCAAGTCTCCGTCTCAAAAAAAAAAAAAAAAAAAAAAAAATATTACAGCCACTATTTCTCTTGGAAAGAGTTGGCAGGGCTCTGAAAGGACATGTGCCTTCTCAGACTCTTGCTGTCCCTTTGGTTTCTGCCATCGTCGCCAGGACACACTTACCAAATGCCCATGGCACCCACAGCCACGTAATAGGCTGTAGCACCTGTCACGACCTTCAGCATTTGGGCCCAGCAGGGAGAATTTCACTACATTTGACCAAGAGATGGCCTTTGGGTTCCCCTCTGGAGGGTCTCATCTGCTGCCGCATCGTGCGGCTTCCTGGAGTTGGGGGCACACCCCCTACAAGCCAAGTATGTCTTCTAGCAGGTCCTAAAATCCCAGGCACTTAGAGGAGAAGGAACAGATGGAGAAACAAGGCCCAGACAATGATTATGTGTTCTGGGTTCCCATGGAGAGTTAGAGGCAGAGCACACGGTCTCCAGAACCCAGGTCTTTTGGCTGATCTTTGCACACTGACGCCATGTTCATGCACAGAAAGTGCGCAAATGCCTGTGCTCATCTGACAAGAGTGAATTCCATTCTCTTCAATTCAAGATCTATTTACTGAGCACTCCCATTTTCCTAAGTGCTCTTCACTGGCAGCTGGTCAAAAGCAACTCAGTTTGTCCCTCATCTTCTATAAACAAGAGGGAGCAGCAGCGCCACCCCTGCCCATGGGAAGACCAGGTCTGGAAACCGCCAGAATAAACAGACCTGCTTCCAGATGCTCTAAGGCACACTGTAAAGGACTTTCCTCAGTGTGACATCAAAGGATTTAGGCTTCTAAAATCTTTGATCATTCCACCTCTTCATTGGCGTCCTAACTTCCTTTCAAATGTCTTTCTGACGTGTTCTAGTTTTCTTTATTAAATTCAATTAGTATTTTCTAAACCTCCTTCTTCAGACTTTTTCAGTTGGCTGGAGACACTGAGCCGCCTGAAGGCTGCAAAATCAGCCCTTCGAGGGACGGTGATCATGTTGCTCTACAGGTGGAGGCAGGACAAGTACCCTTGTCACACACAGAGGGAGGGAGGGGGCTGGCGACTCTGATGCTGCAGCAGCTGAGGTTATCGAGTCATCCGTGGAGGCCCCAGGAATCAGTGGGAAAGTATGTCTATTCCCCCTCCCCTTCCTGACGTTTGACACACTTTCCTCCATCCCCTTTACAAATTAGGAATGTGTCCCTTAGTAAAAGTCAAGTTCAGAAAACAGTGAGGTGGCATGCACCTTTCTTTCGCGCACACCATGAAGAGCCAATTGACTTATTCCCAAAGAGCAGGTTTCCAACTCCAGGGCAGGTTGTTCTCTTCATTCCAGGGATTTGGCTCTCAGGATGCCCGAATGTCCTGAAAGAGTCCCCTGTCTGTCTTGCCTCCCCATTCTGACCTTTTTTTCTTTTTCTTTGAGATGGAGTCTTGCTCTTTCACCAGGCTGGAGTGCACTGGTGCGATCTCGGCTCACTGCAACCTCCGCCCCCCGGGTTCGAGCGATTCCCCTGCCTTAGCCTCCTGAGTAGCTGGGACTACAGCTGTGCACCACCACACCTGGCTAATTTTTTTTTTTTTTTAATTTTAGTAGAGACGGGGTTTCACCATGTTGGCCAGGCTGGTTTCGAACTCCTGACCTCAAGTGATCCGCCTGCCTCGGCCTCCCAAAGTGCTGGAATTACAGACATGAACCACCACGCCTGGCCCTGAGATTTGTTTTATCTTACAGTGAACCAAGATACAATCTTAAAAGTATGCTTCTCCATGTCCCACCAAAGGATGGCCTCAGAACCTGTTTCCTGTTCATGGAAGGAAAGTCCTTGTCATGATGGGCAAAGGCCCAGAGCCCCAGACCAGGAGCTTTCTAAGGACACACACGCCAGTGGAAAGAATATCCTGACCTTGTCACTAAGGGTGCTTCCCCTTTCCCCTAAGTAGCTCTGTGAATTCGGCCCAGGAGCCACCTTTAGGCTAAGAAATCAGTCAAAGGATAAAGGGTGGCATGAATCTGGCAATAAAATCATTCAGGAAAATTGGGTGTTACTGTGGAGCTGCCTGCAAACCAGCCAGCTGAAAAGGTCTGTGTGCATGCAGTGAGGCTGCTTCTGCTCTCTGAGATGCCCAACTTTGGGGGGTGAGGGGGTGCATGCATGTTTGTGTGTGTGCATGTGTGTGTGTGCATGTGCGTGTGTGCATGTGTGTGCATGTGCGTGTGTGCATGTGCGTGTGTGCATGTGTGTGTGTGCATGTGCGTGTGTGCATGTGTGTGTGTGCATGTCTGTGTGTGTATGTCTCACTTCCTAAGTCCGTCTTGTCTCCTCACCTCTTCCTCCTCCCCTATCTCTTTTGGCCTCTTCCTTTACTCCTTCACCCCCCAGATATGTTCATTCCATTATAATAATCCCACGTCCTTCATCCTTTCCCCTCTCCCTCACCAGCTTTCAGTTTATCTCCTCCAAAGTCCACTGTTAGACATTTACTTACGTTTTTAAGAAGCCTTTGCCCCTTGACTTTATTTGCCCCTTTATTCCTTACCAGCTACAGTTCCCTCTTTGTAATGGGTCTTTTGTGTCACTGTCTGGGAGTGGGAGGCAGGGAGAATGCAGGTGACATTACTACTCTAATAGCCTCAAAGGACACCAGATTTGGGGCAATTGTGCAGATTCTTAGAACACCATGTCCCATAGTGTCCGTTACCTGTTGTGAAAGTCTGGAACACGCCAACCCTCTGTTGCCCCGGGGTATCCTGGACCTGGGATCCCCCACTCTGGCAGATTTGCTGACTTTCTTCATTAGGAAATTGCTCATGACCCAGAGAATGAGGGGCCACCCTCCTGAGAGAGTTTACCAGGGGGCTTCCACACCCAGAGAGCTAGTGGTTCTGCTGGTCTACCATTTGGGGATGATTTGTGCCATGATGTTCTTGCTGGCAGACAAAACTTCAGGCCGATGGGAATATACCCAATATGTGCATACATATTTAAACACATGTCATTTTCTAAGTAAGGATTTGCATTTTCAGAACATTCATTTAGAATAATGCACTGGCAATTGCAGTCAACCTCCGAAATAGAGAAATTTGAATAATTTCTGAAGATCTGGAGAAACATCAAAAATATTATTTTGTTTGCTTGTTTGCTTGAGACAGAGTCTCGCTCTGTCACCCAGGCTGGAGTGCAGTTGCACAATCTTGACTCATTGCAACCTCTGCCTCCCCTGTTCAAGCAATTCTCCTGCCTCAGCCTCCCAAGTAGCTGGGACTACAGGCATGTGCCACCACACCTAGCTAATTTTTGTATTTTCAGTAGAGACAGGGTTTTGCTAGTCTCGAACTCCTGACCTCTGGTGATCTGCCTGCCTCGGCCTCCCAAAGTGCTGGGATTACAGACATGAGCCACCTCGCCCAGCCAAAAATATTCTTATCCTCTGCCTTCCTCTAATGAACACCTACCCTGCAGCCTTCCACTGCAGGAACACTGCACATGACAACCTCTGACCCCAACCTTTGGCTCCTATACTGGCTAAAAAGAAATCGTAACCATTATTATCATTATGAAGCAGCTGTCATTTACTTTGCACATACTATATGCCATTATAAAGCATTTAATGTGCACAAAGACCTCACAACATTTTTTTTCAGACAGAGTCTTGCTCTGTTGCCCAGGCTGGAGTGTAGTGGTGCAATCATGGTTTACTGCTGCCTTGAACTCCTGTCCTTGGCTCAAGTGATCTTCCTGCCTCATACTCCTGAGTAGCTAGGCCTACAGGGACATGCCACCACAACCGACTAATTTTTTTATTCTTTGCAAAAATGAGGTCTTGCTTTGTTGTCCAGGCTGGCCTCAAACTCCTGGCCTCAAGTGATCCTCCTGCCTTGGCCTCCCAAAGTGCTGGGATTATAGACATGAGCCACAATGCCCAGCCTCACAACAAATTTTTGAGGCAGGTACTACTGTACCCATTTTACAGGTAAAGAAACTAAGGCTCGAAGAAGTAGATTCACAAAGTCACACAGCCAACTGTCAGAACCAACTCTGACTTCAAGCCTTTGTTCTAATATGCTGCCCAGCCTTCAATGTCACCCTGGAGCGACACTGTTGAAGTCCCCAAGCATTAGATAATCCCCCTTCCATAGAGGAGGGGAGCTCCCAGGAAGACTCCCTAGGGGCATACTGGGCCCCCTTTTTAGGAAACACACATATAAAAATGCAAATGCAAATTCATTACAGAGGTGATGCTTCCCTTTTAAAAAGAATTCCCCACAGCCCTTCTTTAAATAGACTCTGACACATACAATACAGGATTCAATTTAGAAAAATGATGTTTACTGTAGCTTTTCAGAAACAAATGAATTCCTTAAACCAACATATTCATATACAAATAACTGTCTGACTTCAGACCAGGATGAAGCAGAGACACACATAGAACGGGAGAACCCAGTTGAGACCCAGGGGCCATCCGTGAGCTCTGGACACACACTTACATATGTGCACATGGACACACATGCGTACAGGCACACACATGTGTTCATGTGCCCAAGCACATACCCAGACACACTCAAACGTGCGCACACACACATATACACAAGCACATACCCGTATACTCATACATACGCATACACACACGTGCACAAGCACATACCCACACACACTCAAACGTGCACACAAACATATACACAAGCACATACCTGTATACTCATACATACATATACACATGTGCACAAGCACATACCCAGACACACTCAAACGTGTGCACACCCACATATACACAAGCATATACCCGTATACTCATACATACATACACACACGTGCACAAGCACATACCCAGACACACTCAAATGTGCACGTGCACACACATATACACAAGCACATACCTGTATACTCATACATACAGATACACATGCGTGCACAAGCACATACCCACACATACTCAAACGTGCGTACACACACATATACACAAGCCCATACCTGTCTACTCATACATACATATACACACACGTGCACAAGCACATACCCAGACACACTCAAACGTGCACACACACATATACACAAGCACATACATATATACTCATACATACATATACACACGTGCACAAGCACATACCCACACACTCAAACGTGCGTGCACACACACATATACACAAGCACATACCCATATACTCATACATACATATACACACACATGCACAAGCACATACCCACACACACTCAAACGTGCACACACACACACATATACACAAGCACATACCCATATACTCATACATACATATACACACACGTGCACAAGTACGTATGTGTATACACTCATACACGCTATGTTGACACACATCCCATGGCTCCAAGCAAAATCACCTTGCCTCCTAATAGAATGTCAAAGGGATAAACAATAATTGGGGGGGAAAAAAAGTTGTCACCCCAAAGCCTTTCAAAAATAGACCCTCAGAGAGAAGGAAGTTGGTCCCTAGCCACTGTGTTCAGCACAGACCCACCCTGGGCTTAGTATTAGCAAAACTGGCCACAAAAATCTTCGATCTGTGGTTCCCTCCACCTGCAGCTCTGAGCCCTCTGCCTGTCCTCCCTTCCCCTCCCACCCACCTTAGCCAAATTCTCAGGTTCCTGTGGGGTCGGGAGGAGGTAGGTATTCACTCCAAATCCTATGGGGGAGAATATCCTAATTTAAAGCCTCTTTTTCCCTGTTTAACTTTATTTATCTTTTTCTGTCTCTAACCTTAACACATGAATGATCCTAAAGTTTTGATGTTGTTTTTTTTTTCCCTGGACTAAACCATTATTTACAGGGGGAGAGGGGGAAGAAAGGCTCTAGAGGGCCTAAAGGGGATAAGGGAGACCAAGGAGCGCCTGGATTAGATGCCCCCTGCCCGTTGGTATGTTTTTGTTTATCACTTGCATTGTTCTGGTTTTTGTCCTTGAGGTTTGCAAGTTGGAAACAAAGAAGGCAAATAAACTAAGATGAGAACCAAATGTCTACACTGATGCTACCAAAATCTTTTCATTTGACCAGTGAAATTCTGCCCACTGTTGGAGTTGCTTTATAACCACAGCTGCAAGTAATTCTGGCTAAATCCCTTGCCTTTGAATCCTTTTCCTTTGAAGATGCACAGCAATTGATGTGTGGAAGTGAAGAAACCACTAGGAAAAGGATTTTCAGGGAAGGCCTCAACTCTTAGCTCCAGGATGGCTTTGGAAGCCAGTGTAGCATTTGTGAGCCACGGATTTGTCTTCTTCATTTCATGGCCATCTCTGTGGGCCAGCAGTTCAAGCTGTCTGAATCCTCACTTGGTCAGGATGCAGGACACCAGAGTTAGCGTCTCCTCAGGGCCACTGATGTCAAAACTGGGCAGAACAAACCCAGATGAGGGGCTTCTAATGCACAAGCTACCAACACTCACCAGCCATCCAGCTAAAACCTTTAAAGCTGCAGACCAGAGTCGGTAGTCAGACACCCCATGGGAAGCCTTCTCAAAACAGACAACAATTAATGATGAGGCACATCTGCTGGGTTTCTCAAGTGCTTTTCAATCCATTTGAAGGTTCTAAAAAAATATGATGCACTAAAGTTGAAGTTTGTCTGTGTTTACACTAAGTGAGTCTATAAAGAGAGTGGGATCAATGGAGAGGGGGCAGGTTGTACGTGTGCAAAGCTGAACTCTCCAGAGCACAAAGAGAGCACAAAAGCTGGATTTGGGAGGTGGGGGATCACCTGGGATTTAGCCGCTGTTTGTAGATGCCTCAAGGGTCCTGCATCCTGGCCAGGGTAGGACTGGGCCTCTCCACTCCATGGTTGGAGCGGGCCAGCCTTGACCTGAATAATCATCGTGGTTGGTTTTGTGAACAGGGACACCGAGGTTTTAAAGGAGAGAAAGGGGAGCCGGGGTTACCAGGGCTGGACGGACTGGATGCCCCATGCCCATTGGTATGGCATTGCCCTTGCTTGCCTGCATGGCCGATTTGGGCTTCCCCACGTGTGTGATTCATACTGCGTGCCTCCCCAGCCGCCCTCCACACTCCTCCTCCATCCCCCCCAGTATCCACTTCTCGCTTCTTCACTCTGTAAATACCCAGGGTCACCCTGCCTTGGCTAGTACTCTGGGGGCTCCCAGCCATGCCACCCTTTTGCATGCAAAGTTTACCAGGATGTTTCCTGGCTTCCTGCTGCAGCTACTTCTAAAGCACATCCACCTGATGCGAGCCAGACCTCCCACCCTGAAGTTGGCTTTGCCGCCTCTGATACTCATCTCCAAGCTGATTCCAGACAAAGCTGCCACCAGAGACCAGCTAGGAAAGTGGATTCTCTGGGACTGGTTCTCAGAACCATGACTTACTTCTTTTCCTTCAGGCAGTGCAGTTAGTTCAGAACGCACGGGCTGAACACCTAGCAAAACATGTGAATGAGATGCCTGTGTCAGCCCTGTGCCCCCTGCCCCCTCCATCGCATGATTTGGGGGACAGAATGGCATGATTACAGCGTGGACTGAGAAGCGCTAGAAGTGAGGTGGAGGAGGGGCCACCTGCCTGTTCTTCCAGGTTGGGTCGTGTGTCACTGCCCAGGTGACATCATCAGAACTAGGGGATGGTCCAGGATTAGGTTTTTGGATCCTAAAGGGTTTGTCCTTTTTGCTTAAATCTCCAAAGACATTACCAGACCCTTCCTTGTCCCTTTTTTTCATGGTCGGATGGCTTACTGAAGAGTCTGGGAGAGATGGAAAGGCCGAGAGTGCAGTTAAGGAGGAGGCAGGGAGACAGCTAAAGGCCCGTCTTCCAAGCACGTCCCAGGTGAAGTGGTAACAGTTTATTCCTGCCTGCCCGGTCCCTCTCTAGGCATGGACAGTCTAGGCCTCCATCCTCTTACTGCAAAAGAACCTGAAGGGAACACTTCACTCCAAGGCTCAAGGGGTTACTGCTCTCCCCAAATTTTCCCGATAGGTTTGGAGTTCAAGAGCTATTTTATCATACCAGTAACAAGATAATTTGGGGCCTCACATCCCAGCCCTGGGGTGACACAGGAATTCTCTTTGAACAAAAGAGGAAAAGATACAAGAAATTATGCTGTGTGACCCTGACAGGGGGCCGTAGAGCCCCTTGAAGGGCAGTAGGGACTTTTTAGGAGGAGCATAGGCAACAAAAGGAGAGTGCAGAGCAAGCAGGCGGTAGCATGCTTCCTGTCCCTGCTGGTCCTGCCAAACCCCGCGCTTGCAGCCTGCACAGCCACCTTTCTCAGTCGGGACCCTCCACCATCCACACAACAATGGGAATGCCACTCTGGCCCACAGAGGCTCCCTTGAGCACCGACCAGGTCTTCCCTCGGCCACAATCCACCCCCCGCCCCGCAATCTGGGCACCTTTAGTTCTGCCAGCAGCTGCCTTGGCCTCTCTGTTTCTCACCATACATTACTTTTCATTCTCTGCCTGCCCTGCCCTCCATACCCCGCTGCCACCATCCACACACCAATGGGAATGCCACTCTGGCCCGCAGAGGCTCCTCTCCCTCCCAGCATCCACGTGATGTGTGTCATACCGCACCGTGGCAGGCTGGGGAAGGGCACAGGGTCACCCTGAAACTGTGGAATGCACCACCTCCCCTTGCAATCCCCTCCCCAACCCAGAGGGGAAAATGAAGGTCATCCTAATTTGGCTCTTCATGTAAAATGGCATTTTCTTCCATAACATCCCATATCAATGTGTCATTTTTCTATTAAGTTCACTGGGGAAGTGTCTTCCCCTTGTTGTTTCTCACTCTGCCTCCTCCTCTGTGTTATTATGGACTTGGGGGGCAGGGGTAGCTACTACTCATGACTTCTACTACAAGATAACCAGACTTCCTAGGCCCTCCATATTGGGACCAATCCCTGCCCAATGCCAGGTGATGAGAGGTTTCAGCCCCTGGCGTGGGGGGATGTCATTAGACCGGGACAGCAGAGGACTCTCATTCCACAAGTGGCCTCAGGACTGAGCACTTGCTCTGGTCTCCTGAAGCCCCGTGTCCATCTCCTTTTCTGCCCTGCCTGTCTAGCAGACTTGGGCTGAAAACTAGATCTTTGCCCTTGGCCCAGCCTCGCCTTCCCCACCTGGTCTCTAGATTTCTAGATTCCCCACAGGGTATGCCAGCAAGGAGAGGATATGAGGGCCCAAGAAAACTCACGAAGGTTTGTGTCACCAAGGGCAGAACACGAACATCTTGAGGCTAAAGGGGCTGCATGGTTGCTACCAACAAAGGAGACTGACAGTGTGCAGTTGATTCCCATGTTGCTACTGCACTTCACCCCCAAATTCCCAGCAAGGCCTAAGGCTTCGCCAGGAACACTTGTCTTCTTGCCAAAGGCATCTCAGAGCCGTGCTGCAATACTCAGGAGGTTGCCTGTCCTTTCATGCTCCTCACCCCACCCCAGGATTGATCATCAGAGAAGGACTGTCCACATGTCCTCCTCCCTCTGCTTAGGAAGAGAGACAAATAAGAGAATGAGAAGGCTGGGAAGGCCCTTAGAGGTCACTTCAAGCAACTGCCCTTGCCAAGGTTTTATGGAGGAGGAAACTGAGGCTCCCTTGTGCTGAGTGGCTTGCCTGTGAGCAGCCAGCACTCCACAGGGCCACAGCAGAGACTGTTCCTTCATGACACTCAAGGACATCTCTGCTTGCTCGTCCCACAGGCGAGGACAGCCCCTATTGGCCTTGCACTGTAGCTGCATGTGACCTTAGCCAATAGGAAAATAGACGAATTTGTTTCCACCTCCTTCTGGGGTTCTGACCTGGAGTAGAGCAAAGAAATAGACAAGAGTGGGTGGACCACATCCTGATCAGCTGCCAAAATGTGTGTGGCCCTCGTTACCCCGGTCCTGCCCGCTTGGTGGACCACTGCAGGGAGTCTGAGCCCTCTGCCTTCCTTTCTCCTTGCAGGGCGAAGACGGCTTGCCAGTCCAAGGCTGCTGGAACAAGGTAAGGCTTCCCATCGGTTTGCATTGGGGCTCCATTCTCAACAGTGCCATAAAGCTTCCACAATTTCCATTCTGCCTTGCTACAGATGAGGCAGCAAGACACAGGTCAAAAAGTCACTGTCTCAAAGGCAGGGTGCCCATTAAACATCCCATACACTGCATGCTGTTAAAGAACATTTAAAAATGCTTCTTAGAACATCAGCAAACCCTACGCGGGATGTCCATGCAGCCACACAAGGTGACATCTTTATGCTTTGTGTGTTCAATGTACATAGTGTCTTTCCCCCAAGGAAATTCCCCAAGGAGTTCCAGACCATCACTCATAGAGCTCCTCTGAGGTCATTTATGCCACATGATGACATGTCTTAGATGTAGGACATCTCAGTTGCTTACACTCTGAATTCACATGCCACTGTGAGCTTCCCATTGGCTACGGTCACATGCAGCTACAGTGTAAGTTCATAGGAGCTGTGCTACTCACTTTACCACTCCCCTTGCATTTAAGCTGGCAGAGTTTCATGCCACAACACTGTGACCTGCAGCCCAATCTCTCCTGGGCTCCCCGAGTTCCTACCGACAATGAGTTTTCATTGATTCACACTGGCCTTAGCATTTGCCATCATTAGAGCAGTCTGACATCACAGGACTGTGCCCTTGCCTGTGATCACCCCATTCAACTATGGCTCCCCAGAGCACAGGGCTGCCCAGGCTGACAGGGGCCATCTGCTTGCTAACTAATCCAGAAGCCCCGCCTTGGTCCCCAGCAACGGTAGCAGTCGCTATGCTGCCCCATACCGTCTCCCTCCACCCTGCTTCTCACTCCAAGTCTTCTCACCAACCCCCACCACCATTGTCTCAAGGTTCATCCTCATAAAGGGTTGGAGACTCCAACCTGTTCAAGAATCTGTGCTCAATGAATCCAGTCCTATTCCAGTGACAGCAGAGTCACACTTACAATGAGATGAACAAACTCCCCTGTACTAAGATGCCAGAATCTCATTAGTGCACTGGGTTGGGTAAAAGTGGTGAAATCAACAAGACCCCAGGCTAACGCTGACCACCTTCTTGCCTGGATACCTGAAGCGCCCCCTAACCCAAGAAGGAAGAGCTCAACATGCAAGAGAGATGCCTCCCCAGAATCCGTCCCTGGAGCCTGGCCTCGTCCTCCTGCCAAGCTCCACCTAGACCTAGTTAAAGCACCACAAAAGCAGGTCAGAGGTGTCATAAGACCTCTGGACCCTTGCCCCCTAAAAAAAATTTCCTCTTTAAGGTTGCTGCCAATGGTTAGGAGATAGAAATGGTTGAGATCAGCAGGGGAAGAACAGCCACTACCAAGAGCTGCAATGTCTTGGAGAAGCAACCAGAGAGCTTCAAGACTACTCATTTACACTTTAAGTCCAATCTGGGACAAGGCAGGGGTTACAACAATCAGGCCTCCAAAGGCAGCAGAGAAAGAGAGTGCCCTCTAGTGACCACAAAGGGGATTCACAGAGAGGTGAACTTGGTTTCCACCCTTCAGGGAGCTAAGGTAGCCACCAGTTTCTTTCACCTAGGGGCTCAGGGTTCCCACAGTTCCCCTGTCCAGAAGTCCCACCCAACCTAGGACAAGATTTACCTCCCTTCCTACAAAGGAAATAAACCTCTGCAGACCCACTGAAACTAACAGAACATTGTTTTGTTTTTGTTTTGCAGTGATGCCTCTAACCTTGGATTGGCCTGTGTGTGTGTTTGTACATAGAATATTTATTTTTATACAGTTTTCACTTTTTGAAAATGCCAGAAGGATGATGCATCTTACAGATTATTAAAAAAGAAAGAAAAACCTGCATATTTTGTACAGAAAATATCAACCTCTTCCCTTTTCCCTTTTGTTTACAAGATGTTTTGTATAAACCTGTGTCTCTAATACACTTTTTGTTTGTGAGTATGGTCGTAATGTCTGCATGATATTTGTGCACACTTATTAAGTATTGAAGCTTAATAAATTATTGTGTCCTGGTGCCAAAGGGGGCCAGCCAGAACTGAGGTGCTGGCTAGCTCATGTGTGAATTCACATAAATGTAGAGGTCCATGATATTTGCTAAGCTAGGTGTGTCAAAGAGTATTTTAAACCCTTATGCATTTTCATTATTAAAAAAAAAAAATGAAACATGGCAATTCATGATCCTGATTAATCATTATATTAAATACATTCTCTCCTGTGAAAGCAGAAATTCCCAGAAGTAGGGGTTCTCAGAAGTATGGGGTAAGGTTTTGAAATGTGAAGTTCAACAAAGGGAGGGAGGGGGACTTTATTGAGCAATGTATGTTGTTACAGATCCCAAGTTTATCACAGTGCTTGCTGTGTAAGCATTTAGGTTCAGTTGTGCTAAGGGCCCCCAGAGTTTCAAAGGAGCCATTTGCTCTTGCTGTTGGGTTATGGTAGGTTTTTGCTTGTTTGTTTTGCTTTGTTTTGTTTTGAGCGACAGTCCCTAGTACCAGCTATTGCTAATCATGGCTGTTGACTTGATATGAGTTTGTGGGTTCACTCACAACTAGCATTTGAAGGAGCTTTGCCTCATCTGATGTTCCACTCCAGCAAAGGGCATTCAGAAAACATGCCTAGATCGGGGCTTGGGCTGGGCCAATCTGAAGTTGTTTTTATTTTTTTTAAGAAATAATGTCGTATTGCTTTCCATATTTAGTGCATTGCTTAGAAAAGGTCTCAGGAAACTAGTTTTAGTGACTAGTTAAGTCTTACCTACGGTGTAGCATACAGGTTTGTTATTAACTGTTTGACAACATAAATTCATGCTTCTAAAAGCTTGAAAACAACAAATTCCTCCAGTAGTTTACATACATCCCCATCTGGTTTACATTTTGCATTTTCTTTATACATCCTTTCTTCCTAGACAACGCAAGGGGAAATTTAACCTCAGACTCTGTCCACATGCTGTCACACAAAACTCTAAATTAGTGGGCTTCACAGTCATTAGACAGCCCCTGCCACGTGTGGGGATGAGGTCACACTCACAAGCATTCATGGTAATGAAATCACATGCAGCTCAGACCCAAAACGCCTATACCGACATTCTTACTCTAAACGTCACTAGGTTAGCTTAAAACTTGGACAACTTCCTCCTCTAAGTCTTGGCCAAGTTCCTCATTTGAAAAATGAAGCGAGTCTGGGCAACATAGTGAGACCCTCATCTCTACAAAAACATTTTTCAAAATTTAGCTGAGTGTGGTGGCACTCGCCTGTAGTCCCAGCTACTCCGGAGGCTGAGGTGGGAAGTTTGCTTGAGCCCAGGAGTCTGAGGCGGCAGTGAGCTATGATCGCACCACTGCACTCCAGCCTGGGCAACAGAGTGAGACCCTGCCTTAAAAGAAAAAAAAAAAGAAGAAGAAGGAGGAAAGAAAAAAGAAAGTGAAGCCATGCAGTAGTGAACAAGAGTTGATCTCTGTGGACACAAAGAGGGCTCATGTGAACCCAGGGATGCTTCTTGCTCTGGGCCAGATTCTCATGGCCCTGTAGCCCAGGGACAACTTCTCCAGCAGCCACGGAGTACTTTTAGAGGCCACAAAAATATTTTAATTCTTAACCTTTTTAAATGTAGAAAAAAAAAGTGAATGTATAACAATGAATCCAGCCAGGATTGTTTTTTGTCTTTCTACCAACATAATTGTAAAATATAATTTTTTCTATTTTTTTAATGGAGGAAGACAAAACTGCCCAGGGTCCCCAAAAGTCATAATGCAGCCCAGCCCACATCCTCTGCCCCTTAGAATTCACAGTCACCCTCACTGCAGGTGTCCCCATCTCCAGGACATACTCCTCCCCTCCCAGGCGAGGTCCCGAGCAATCAGGGTATGACCCCATTCTTCTAACCCCCTCCCTGATTCCCTTTCAGGCTCTGGCCAGGGAAATCACAGCTCACTGATGATCTCAGAATAGAGCAGAACATTCACTGGAACCCGGAAAGGGGAGATCCGGTGTTAGCTGAATATCCTGGGTAAATGGGCAAAGAAACCTCTTTTGTTACAGTCCTGAGGTTATTCATTTACTTATGACACTTCAGCTACTGCCACAAAGGATTCAAAGTCACAATAATCTATGTAATAAAATAGAAATGTGTGTAAAGAGAAGTTTAAAAGTTAGAGTCAAGGAAAACAAGTAGAGAGGAAACAGCGGTGGCTGGGAAGCCCAGGGGATGGGGAAGGTCCTGGCCATAACTGAGGCAGGGTCACACACATCACTTTAGGCCACCTAGTGGTCACAGAAAAAAAAAAAAGGCTCGGCCTGGTTTCAGAGCCCACACTGCCCTGCCCAGTGGGTTGCAGCCCCCCCGAGGTTTAGCCCTGTGTGTGTAAACACATTGTCTCCCCACACGGTTGTTGCTGACATAGTACTCAGCCAGGACCCAACCCTATTACTGGACTGCACCCCGGGCTCCTGACTTCAGGCCTCTGCCCCCAAGCCTCTCCACTTGAATCTTGGCTGTGTGTCAAATGCAGTACAGGGAGATGAGAAGTAAAAAGACACGTGGTCAAAGGGTTTGCACATAGCTGGGAGTCCATACTAACGCCCAGCAGACCAGGACAACCAGGCAAGAAGGAACAATCCAGTGATGGAATGGGAGATGCAGGTACGTTGCAGGAGGAACCAGGGAAAGGCCAGCTCTATGGACAGAGGCCACAGAGGGCTCACAGAGGAGAAAGACATGCTCTCTGTTTTGGAGGACATGCGGCACCTCCTGGTGAAAACTGCCTGCCCAGGGAGCCAGAGGTGCACCCAGCCCTGCCCACTGAGCATGTTGGTGAAAGTTCTTTGTAAATTGTAAGGCGCTGGGTCTTAAGGCCGTTTGTGTCCCGTGGTTCCTTTCTCATTCCAGTGCCTGTGGCTCTGTGCTCTGGCACAGCAGGACACATGCCCAGCATTGTCCACCTGGATACCTGCAAAGAATGAGCCAGTACCCCATGGGTGACAGTGTGACCGGGTCATCTGGGCCCAAATGGTGCCTCCCCAAGGCTGAGATTTATGTAGTTGTGGTTATGTGGGCCAAGGGAAGCCACAGCTTGCTGAGGGAAGAGGAGGCTCCTTCCACACATGCCCACTCCGCCCCATCTCAGCCCCACCCAATGCTGGCCTCCCTTCCCCGGCCCTGCCTTCACCTGGCAGAATGGGATAGGACGGAGCTGGGGAGGGTTGCCATTAGCCCACAAGAGGAGGAGGGCACTGGCCAACAAGTTCAGAGACTCAGCTTCTAGTTCTTTCTCTACCATTACCTTGCTGTGTTGCCTTGGGCACCTTACTCCAGGTCTGTTTCCCCAAGCGTCAAGTGAAGAACTTGGACATGGGTGACCTCCCTAAAATGTTCCAGCTCCGACACCCTGAGGCCCTCTGGCCCCACAGGCAGGCCACCTCCTGGGAGGATTGTGGAGGCTGGAGTACTCCGTGCCCCCCACCACCTAGAGTTATTTGGCTGCGACAGTATTATGCATGGCATTGGTTTTGCAAAACTGTGTGTGGCATGTGTGTGCTTTGTAACCCCGAATAACAAAACTCGGAGTAGGCCTGTGCCATCCAGGAGTAGGGTGAGTGGGGTCAGCTCGCCTTGGGGCAAGAACAGCTGTAGGGCTTGTTTCTCACATTGGTCTCAACACTGAGGATGTATCAGAGAGAAAGCAATACAGCACTGGCCACCTGACACACGCGGGAATCCCCAAGCCCCCACAAACGTTCAGGGACACTGCACCGGCATGGGGAGGCCCACCCACCTCCCTCCTTTCAGGCCCTCTGTGTCCCTCCCATGCACCACCCCACACACTCCCCCAGCATGTCTCTCCTCTTGCCCTGGACTTGGACACATTGTCAGCCAGCTCGAGACGTTGAGCACCCAAGACTCCACATCATTTCAAAAAAAAAGAGCAGGCTCCCTGTGAGTGTTCAGAAAAGAGGACACCACACCAAGATGTGGAGCAGAGAAGGAAAGCAAGGGCAGGAGCAGCTGTTCACCCCTCAAAGGAGCAGAACTCCCAAGGGGTCGCTGAAGCAGGATGCCCCTCACTGCGGTGAAGGAAGCAGGAGGATGGTGCAGGGAGGGGAGCCACGTCTTAGCCACTCAGGCAGCATTCAGTGCAGTTCACATGCAAAGTGATCTCTGTCTGCTAGAAAAGTTCATCTCTGAGAACAGCCAAGCACCTGTGGAAGGAGACTCAGAGGGAGGTAGAGGGCCACGGCCCCCTGCACCCCCAGGGCCTTCCCCAGCGGGCCCACCTCCTTTCCAAGGCCTGCCACTCGCCCTGCGCACGCACTCTGCTGTCCCTCCACACGCTTGCCCGAGCCAGGCCCTTACCTGCAGATGCCATTGCTTCTTATCTGCCTCCTTTCAAGGCCCAGCTCAGATCCCATGACCCTGGAAAGACAGTTCTGGGCTTCTCAGTTGGTGGAGTCTCTCCTCCCTGCAACTGTCTGGAACTCAGTGTTCTTTTCTTCTTCCACTTTATGTGAGAGTGTGCAAAGGGGCTCTTCCATTTTTGATAGTGAACTCTTAAAGGGCAGGAACTTTCTTACTCCCAGGCTCAGGAGGGACCTAGCTCAGTGTTTCCCCTACAATCCAGCCATCGACGGGGGCTCATACACATCTACCACTTGCTGAGTTATCAGCCAGCTTCATTAAGCAGCTGCTGTGTGCAGACACTGTGCTTCCTGCCAGGCTGGGAAGGAGAGGGAAGAGGCCCCTAGGACTGTAAGACCCAGCTCCTCCAGGAGTTTCGCCAGAGCACACCAAAGAGCACACTCCTCCACCCTCCAGGAGCTTCACCAGAACCACCACCCATCAGGGACGAGTGTGCTAAGTGCTAAGTGAGGGGTGCAGCCAGCTAGGGCACGACTGCTGAGGACAGAAGCTCCTACGGTGGCCAGTGTGGACAGAATGAGCAGAGGACTGAGTCAGCTGGGAGGGGTGTTACAAAGCAGAGACAGAGGAGCTGGTCCTGCATGCAGGCAGTCCCCACCCTGGGCTCAAGCTCCTTTCCTCGATAGAACCTTCCAGTGAGCTCGAGCCTGGGCCACGTTCGCTTCTCAGGTAGGGGAGGACAAGTGGGATGGTGATGGAAGGAAGAGGGTAGAGAGAGCACCTCCGAACTCTGAGGGGCTGGGAGTCTGGCAGCCAGTGGCTGGGGGCAGGGGATGTCCTGGTCAGGGAGGCACCCCCGGACGCGCCGATCACCAGAGAGCTTCCTTCTCAAATGCTCCTTCTCTATACCTCCTCAAGGGCCAGAGTCCTTGGTTAGTCGCCAAGAAGTGAAGCCAGCAAGCCCAGAGCCTTGGGGAAAGCGCCTTGCCTTGGAGGAGGGAGGTGGAGAAGCTGCCCCGGACGGAGAGTTGCCGGCCGAATCCTTCCAGGGGATACCTGGTTTGAGGGAATGATCAGAGTGTGTTGTGACCTCAGGAGTGCATGGATGGGCCTCTGTCCTCTCCTAGGGCTAGAGCTCAGCCAGGAAAGCCAAGGCCCCCGCATCCGCACACCTCCAGCTCTTGTGGCCTGCTGAGGTGTCTGCTGCAGCCCCAGCCAGGGCCCTCTGCTGTTGCTGCAATTTTGAGGGCTCTCGGACTCCTCTTGCTCATGAAGAATTGTGGTTCTGTGAGCAACCTCTCTGCAGAAGGGGATGTCAGCACCATCCTGCTCTGACTTGGAAAGCCTCCTCCCAAGGCAGGCTAGGCAGCTGTCACCTCTCCCACTTCTTCTCAACAGAGTTCCTTCAGTTTCCTTCGGTGCTGCCACCATCAACCCTGTTACTTCCTGGGCTCTTTCCAGTGTCATAAGCGGACGAATGTACCAAGCTGGAAAAGCAAGGAGTGTTTGTATTAGAAAGGACGGAACTGCAACATAGCGGAGCAGAGAAGCCCGGGAGCGAGACCGGCTGGCCGTGCTGGGCGCCTGGGCTGGTCCTCAGAACCAAGAGCCTCACACATCTAGTCCGGTGCCCAGAGGTGCCCCAGCCAGTACGAAACTGACACGGATGGAGGCAGCAGTCTATGTAGTTTCAGGAGGGTCTGAAGTAAGCCCTCTTCCTTTAGGAAAATTGTTGAAGGGACAGTGGCTGGAAATTAACCACCTTACATCTCCCTTTGTCATGACACTCAAACCACCTTGCTGCCTGCTTCTTCAATGAACAGAATGACCATGTTTTCTTGTTCTATCCAGGACATTTTGCAAGTAAGAAGGGCCCTGGTAGTCATTAGGCTGTGACAGCAGATGTCAACCTGGCAAAACAGCAGGTGGTCACAGTAACAATGACCCAATACCCACGTCATCCTCCAGCCCTTCCAGGCCAAGCTCTGGCAACAGCTCAGTCCCTCCTGGTGCCTTGTAGCTGCAGCCATTCACCGATGACCTCAGGTGTCCACAGGGCCAGATGGACATTGTGTGGAGAACAAAGGTGAACATGCCCCTGTTCTCACCTCCATGCACCTCAGGGAGTGGGATATGATCAGAACACAAATGACAACTCTCACCGAAGGCAGGACAGACGGCCAGGGGAAGGCAGAAATGAAGGGCAGGGGACATTCAAAGGAAAGAAAGATCTTGAATAAACAAACATTTGGAGGGAGATTTTCCCTGAGACTATTTTAAGATGGAGAGGCTCGGTCGCCAGGGTTACCAGGCCATTCTGGTGGTTTGACTTTAAATTTTGGGATTCTGACTTTAAATTCATAACAGCATCTTTCCTCGGCCCTGGTGGGTTAAAGAAAATACTTTAGAGCAAATTTAGTATTTTCTCCCATTCATAGTATCTGGCCCACAAGGCTTGTGGGTTAAAGTACACTCCTGATCTTCACTTGATAACCTCATCTCTCTCCTCCCTTGGTGCTTATTGTAAAGTAGGAACAGCAGCCTCATTACATGGGGAGGAGCAGTATGTCCAGGGCTGCAAACAAATTGCACAGGTCCATCGCAGCCCCATTAGGGTCAAGGGCACATGTGTATGACTGGATGCGGCAAAAGTCATAACTGATACACCCAGATGGTGATCCAGATGTGATGTGAGGCTCAGTGGGTACTTAGAGATTTTTCACAGCCAGGTTAACCAGTTGCCCAACCCTCCTGCCCTTCCCAGGGCATGGCAGAAATAAAAGGCATCCCTATTTAAAACAACACACACGTGAATGGGTTTGAGGACTCCAGATGACTCACAGGATCCTGTACATTTGTATATAATCAAATGGTCTTCATCTCCTGCTAGCAAACCACCCTGCTCTAAACCTACAACAGTCGAAGAAGACAAACCCATCGTGACCACCTGCTAAGAAGACACAGCCCGGTCCAAGGGTTCACTGCAAGATTACAAATGCAGTGAAACTGCTTTTGCTAAGAGACATTTTTCTTGCGCTCCACTCATTCCAAAGACGAAGCATTTTATTGCAAAGTCTGCCAAAATAAATGTGCCTGCAACTCCCCCAGCCAGTGGGAAAGCACTCGGGTTGGGATGGGAGTAAGGAGATCGGGTGCTTGCTCCGGCCGCAGCGTGCTAGCAGAGTGACCGTAGGCAAGTGCCTCCCACGCTCTGAGCCTCCAGTCCCTCATGTGTGACCTGGGGCAGGCACTACCTACCTCCCAGGTGATGTGAGGGCTATCTCCGTGGAAGCACTTGGAACACGGTAAAGAGCCGTGCAAAGGCTAGACAATGTGATTGCTAGTGTTTGCTGTTCAGAAAAAAAAAAAAAAAAAAAAAAAAAAAAAACTTGCTTTTCATAGACAAACCTCAATTAAATGAAATCACTTGAGGAATGGTTCATTAAAATTTCTGGTACAATTAGGTTCAAAGAAAGAGGCCCTCCTTGGAGGCGTGAAGAAGGCCTGACTGACAAACATTGTGGACACTGAGTAATGAAGATGTGGAAAGGGTGGCCACCTTGGGGAACGACATGAGGATGGATCTAGGAAGTTGCTTTTTCAAACTAAAGTCCATAAATGTTCATAAGGGATTTTTTTCCCTTTCTCCTAGAAAAGTCAGCAACTTAAAACAAATTATTTTTGCTTTAAACTTCCAGTTCCCCATATTGTTGGTTAAAATGAGGTTTTTTCTCTTCAGAGGGCTCCAGCCTGTGATGTTTCCTCCATCCTGGTCCTGCCCCCCACCTCCCTCCTTCTTTCTCCTGCCGCCCTGTGCCCTTGGAGACATGCTGGGCAGACTCCCCATGTGATCAATCTGACGTCTTAAGTTTAAACGTCATTACCTCAGTATATCAGTAGAAAAAGTTCTACTTCATTGTATCTTGTGGCAAAATTCAGTCCAGTTAATGGACGATTTCATATACTTTTAAAAGTAAGTCAGGCTGGGCGCAGTGGCTCATGCCTGTAATCCTAGCACTTTGGGAGGCCAAGACGGGTGGATCACTTGAGGTCAGGAGTTTGAAACCAGCCTGGCCAACATGGTGAAACCCTGTCTCTACTAAAAGTACAAAAAATTAGCCAAGTGTGGTGGCATGCACCTGGAGTCCCAGCTACTCGGGAGGCTGAGAGGCAGGAGAATCGCTTGAACACAGGAGGCGGAGGTTGCAGTGAACCAAAATTGCACCACTGCACTGTAGCCTGGGCAATAGAGTAAGATTCTGTCTCAAAAAAAAAAAAAAAAATATATATATATATATATATATATATATATATGAAAGTAAGGCAGAACCTAATTTTCAGAATTGCATAATTATGGTCACAGCTGATCCAACTGGTTCCACAGATTAGGCACTAGGAAAAAAAGATTTTCCAGAGTAATCCCTAGATGATGAAAGCACAAACTCATTACTTTTTTTCTTGTGGTAGTTATTTTTGCTAAGGACCTGCCCATACTGCAGGCAGTGGGTCTTTTGTATGGAAGAAGAAAGCATTTATCTGCATATAGTTTGCTGAAGTTTTTTTTTTTTTTTTTATCATTTCTGTTTCAATGTAAAGGCAAGGTATCTTCATTTTGCTAACTGCTGTACATTTCCTACGAGTTTTAAAAAGTTGTTTCCCCTGAACTCTCCTTTGGGACCGAAGTGCCCATGGTGAGGCCATCTGGCGCTAAACCCCCAATGTGAGGCCTTCCCAGTTCCTCACCTAAGGTTTCCCAACCACATACATGCCCAACCTGACCCCTGCCACAGCCCCCTGTCCACCCTCGTGCCTCTTATCAAAAAGAAGTCATTTCCCAACACCCAGGCACTTTCCTGGGCTGACGGGTCAGTCACCGTCTTTGTGTGTGCCATGTTCACATCCTTACGGAGCCCCTGGCTCACGTCTCCTTGTGGTACCAAGCAGATGGTGGGAGAGCTTCAGAGTCTTCTGCCTTCTTGCTGCTCTTTGGCACGTTACCAAATGGCCTCCAAAGCTCCAGAGCAAACTCGGACCCCTCACAGAATCTGACCCCAGCCCTTCAGCTCTGATGGTTCCTTGGCCATAGCTCTCCCTAGCACAGTCCCGTTTCCTTTCAGTGTCCCCTGATGATTCCTCACGCCTTTCTCTTGCATCTCCCCTTGTTCTCTGTTTTCTTTATTTTTCAATATTCTCTTATCAGCTCCTCACCCCTAGACCCCGTTGGCTCCCTCCCCTGTTCCTGTCTCTGTCTCTTTTTGTCTCCATTCCCATCCCCCTGCCCGTTCCCTCTGCCCCCAAGGCCTCCTGACACTTCTTTCAGCACCGCCCACTGATCGCTACCATAGCTCACCTCTGCAAAACCACAACCAGGGAGAAAACATCGACAATGTTGTCAACCTGTGTGACAGTTTTGTTTTCCTGTCAAACACTCCTGGTGTGTTTCATTTAAATAGATTCTTTGACAGATATATCTTAGTAGGTTCCCTTTCAGAGGAAAAATGCACATTTTTAAAATTTTTAGTTTTAGTTTATGTTTTAAGTCTGATAAAACACTGTTATTAGGTCCTACGGGTAAAGAAATGTTTGGGGTTTTTTTGGTTTTTGGCTTCATGGTCATAAGCAAAGTGTCTAGGGTTTCCTGTTGGTTTCAGGTCCGACATGTCACAGCAGACTCCTCGGCACAGGCCTGTGACACACTCAGCTCAGGAGAGGGCAGCAGCCAACTACAGTGCAAAGGGATGGACTCCCCTTCCCAGTCTTTAAAATCAAAGGGGAAGACCAGGTGTCCTACTTTGTGCTTCTATCATTCAGTAACTTTTCTGTTGATTTCAGTAAGTCATACACACTTTTCCTTATGCCTATTGGATTTTGTTGATTTAAAGAGATGTTCTGGCTCAGGCTTGAGTTGATACCCACCCTTTCCCCACTAAACCCAGGCAGAAAGTTACAGTGAACAAAGAAGGGCTACAGCTCCCCATGCTGAGAAGACCAGCAAGTGCTTCCAGAAATGCTCTTTCCTTTCAGAGAGGGAATCCATTTGGCTTCCCTTCAGTGCATGGCTTGTTGGAATCTGGGATTAGATTCCCAATAAGCGATGAGACATCCAGAGAAACAGAGTGCCTGGTATTTATGGCAGAATATAGAAGAACTCATCTTTTCTTAACCAATTCTTTAGTTTATGGTTTAGCCAAAAGTAAGCAAGCTGGTTCCATGGCCAACCAAGACCCTGAGAGAAGATACCCCACCAATATTTCCCATGAATGATCAGGAGTCTACAGAGTTTCCATCACCTAAGCCATTTGAGTTCAGTGTATACGCTCTGGAATGATCAGTGTAAAAATGTCAATCTCTAAGTGGTTCTGTTACCAAAAGAGTTTATAGATTGTGTTGAAGAGAAAATTGGCACCTGTGTTTTCTGTGGTGTTACTGCAGGATTCAAGTGGAATGGAGGGATGTCTCTGGGAATATGGTTGTGCAGGGACCATGTTAAAAGAGGTGTCACATGAGCCGTCACCCAGCAGGGGTAGAGACAGAACAGAGAAATGTCCTACTATATTAATTGGCAAAAAAAAATATGCTGTTAACTGGCACACAAACTCACAGGAACTGGCTGCTTCTATACTGAGACACAGCCTCCAGGCTGCTTCTATACTGGGACACAGCCTCCAGTCTCCCTATCAAAACATTAACTTAATATCAACCGAAGACATCCTTCCCCACTTGGAGAGGAGCCCTCAAGGAAGTATGGTTTCTCCAGATGTTATCTGAAATAGCCCCTTGTGTGGGTGTCCTTCCAGGTCCTGAGGTACTCACATAGGCTTCTTCAAATACGCGCGGTGTTGAATGTCAGTGCTCATAGCCCTCAGCCTGTCCACACCAGGCTGCTGACCATAGGAGGGAGAAGCCCTCTGCGGAACCTGGCGACCCCAGAGTGGCATTCCACTGGGTGGTAGTAATCCCAGACCATAGTGGTCTCTGTGGGCCTGCCATGGCCCTGGCCTCACATGCAGCCTCTTGGTACTGACCAAAGGGACCCCTCCTGTGCAGAATACCTGTGCCTTCAATCCCAGTTTTTCTCCAACAATCCAGAACTACTTCAGTCTGTTACGCCAGACTCCACCAAGCACAAAATCATCCCGTGGCCTCTTTGGTTGATAATCCAAAAAGGGGGCTCCAAGGAATTTTAATTAGTCTATAATTTTGGGAGCTTTCTTTATAAGAAAGAGTACAGAATCTCATATCATATTTCAGCAATTTAGTAAAAATAGCATTTTGCTGGGAAAAGAATACTAAGGGAAGGTACCTGGTTCCCTTCTTCTTAATACTTCCTTTCTGCCCAACTGAACATTGCAAACTTCCACAGCAGCCCAGGATGATCTTGCCTGTTTAGCAAAGCAATTGGATTTTATACATTTGATACTTTAGCTCTTTTGTTTAAATTTTTTTTCTTGTTATTTGGTGTACAATATTTAAATGTACAATATTTTATCTCCATAATTAGCTTAATTATAGAACAGAGTTTCTCTTCCTTCTCATAGTCTTCAGATAATTCAGAAATGTTTAAATCTTCGCACCCACTTTATATATGTTGTGCTGTTTCTAACTTCCTATATGTAAATATTTTTTGACATACTTTGGTGTTTCAAGTTCTGTCTCTACTTTTATTGTGATCATTATCACCATGATTCTGTTCTCATTCTTAATGTTGGATTTTTTTTTCTGATACACTCTATTTTTTTAATCTCCTTGGATATTTTGAAAGTATTTTAGTTATTTGTGTATGTAGACATAGGAAAGTGCTTTGCTTAAATTAAGCTATAAACTCTCTGATGGACAGATATTGACCTTAAAATTTGATCCTCTTAAATGCTGCCCATACAGTTTTCTTCCAATTAACAGGTGCTATTTCAACAAAACTTGTTTCTCTGCTGAACTACTCTGTCCTTTCCACTTCTGACTTTCATTTTTAATTGCCTGTGATTCGGTTTGCCAATGCCTGAATATACCAAGCCAAAGGTAGATATTTCCCTTGACAGTGGCATCTTCTCTCCATTTTGCTAACTTCCAGGCTGAGAATGAATAGCAAGAAGAACAGCCCAAGTGGCCAGGGTTTGCTAAGAACCTACTGAGCAGACAGCTTCACAAACGGCTCCTCAAGTGTTTTGGCAGTGGGGGACAGACTATCCAGCTAGCCCATAGCCACATCTGTTTGAAACTTCTTGCTTCCCACTTCTCCACCTCCAGGTAGACTTCAACCTGGAATTCTAGAAATATTTTTTGACCAAGGCCCTGTTTACCAGTGAGGCAGCACACACAGAGACAGGCAGTGTGGTCTCAGTTCAGAAGAGACCTTTCTCCCTGACCTGAACACATGCATCCTGGGCAGTGTGACACCAGGGTGAGGTCCCTGCATAAGGAGAGAGATGACCTAGTTTCTGGTTCCAGTTCTGTCACTGGTGCAATGACAGCCTTTCTGGGCCTTGGTCCTATAAATACAGGGCTAGACTTACAATGTAACACAAATATTCTGTATGGAAAGACATAGCCGAACAAATCAGCCTGTTCTTTGAAATGTAGCTTTGCTACTGCCCAGATGTGGAGGATTTTAGCAAATGAACACAACTGCTCTTTTAAGTAAGAGGTCCTACCCACTGGGAACCACAGGGGCCAATTACTTAAACCACAGTAATGTAATAGGTATCCTAAAGATCAAAAGTGAACCCAAAAGAGTGATGTAGGAAGATCAATTACCAATTGCACTAAATAAAGGCTCTTTTGAAAAACCCATCAAATGAAAAAGATGAAGCAGGAACTGGCTAAATTAGCAAAATGGTTAGACAACAGCTTGACACACTTCAACTTACAAGGAAAAAAAAGGACAGATAATTTTTTGCTGAAATTGTAGTCCTTGCTGTTTGTGTTGTCCTAGAGTTTTATATGCCATTTTATACTTCTTCTCTATGATGTAAATACTTTTCATTGTAAAAAATGTAAATATTAACTATATTTTTTGTTTCTGTCTTTTCTAAAATGGAAGTTGATCCAACTAATAAATACAAATCATCTATATCTTGTTTTTTGTTTGTTTGTTTTTAAGAAATTATACACCTTTATTGTCCTTCAGAAGGGAAAGAGTTTCATGATTAAAGAGAAACTTCTTTCCTAACTAATGGAAGTAAGATGGTGCCATATAAGAGGAAAAGATGAAGGGTCCAGGAGAGTGAGTTTTAGTTCTGACTTTTTCATTAACAGATGTGGGGCCCTGACTAAGTCAGTTAACCTCTCAGAGCTTCATCTAAAACTGAAAACAGCTGCCATCGTTGTTTTAAAACTCAGTAAGGTAATAGATGCAAAATGCTTTGGAAGTAAAAAGCTGTACTCAAAGGCATGGAATTACTAGGTCTTAACTGTCATTATGTCTATTGGTTGAGGGATGAAAATTTTATATATAGGAAATTTGTTTAATTATTTTATTTTGCTTGAATTCTGTTTTGGGACAAAACCAAACAGAAATTGAATGTCAAGTTAACTTCTCCTACTGGTACTTCTAAAGGTCCATGATTAATCATCATAATGATCTTATGACCTTTAAGAGCATTGGGGAAGAAATAAGTTTCAACAAATTTTAACGAAATTCTTAAGTCTGAATATGTTCTTAGTTTGACCAAAATTTCTTCATCAGTGCCTAACATTCCATGATGAAGGCTTTTCTGGAGGCAGAAATGTAATCAAATGATGTGGAATTGGCAATCCATCCAAAGGGGGAAGGAATCCCAAGGAATGTCCCAGGCAAACTCTACTTTGGATCCAAGGAACTCACATACACAAATACATCAAACTGAGAAGTGCCTCCTTTTCCTTTGTAAATGACCAAACTGAACCAATTCAACTCAAAGGAAAGCCACAATAACTAGCAGTTTACTTCATGCTTCCAAAAGGCTTACCCTTGGATTGTTGCCATGTCAGAGTAGAAAGAAGCCTTAAAGATCATCTGCACCCCTCACATCTTACAGATGAGAGAGTGGGAATTTATGTGACTCATCCAGGGTCATTCAAAATCATGGGCCCTCCGGCTCATGAGAAAAACAGCTAGGGATAAAGAAAAAATATAGCCCTTCTCAGCAGCTGTGTTTCCACCCCCTTCACTTGCAGCTCAGGATGAGGGACATGGAGGGCAGGTGGAGGGGAACTCATGCTTTCATCTCTTAGCCCCATACAGGCCCTCCATCTTCCCCTGAGACCCTCAGAAATACAGGCATTGCACTGTAGAGTTTGGGGATCTCGGCTGTGGATGAGGACAATTGTGTCATAAAAGTAAAAGCTTCCATCTCTCCTCCTTTTCTGAGAAGCAGGATGGGACTGGGAAGTCCCTGAAGAAGTGGGTTCCAGATGTGAGTCTTCCATTAAGCATGACCATGAGCCCTTCCTTCTGTGAAATGCTAGCACTGAGCCTTTAAAAGCACCTTCTCCACTTTCTCTTCCCTGGTTTTCCTGTCTCACTGCCAGCCCTGAACTTCAATCAGATCCTTGATGCAGAATTGGTAAAACGGGAAGGTATCTTAGACACGCAGTCCTGTGATTTCCAATTAACTAACCCAACAATTCAGAAAATGGCATTAGAAAGAATTTCAGCTGTGTTTTGTTTTAAAAGATTGATGTTTAAAAGTTCTAGTTTAAAAGTCTCTAGAAAATTGATCTGGGTAACCAAATATTGCAAAGACAGGAAAAACAAGTGGCTGAATCTTTCCACAAACAATCAGGATTTGGAAGGATTTTTGCTAAAAGATAATGTTCAGGAAAAGGTAAAACTATACTCTTATACTGATATAAAAATGAACACATGTTAAAGATTTTATTTGACTCACATGATGAGAGAACCAGACAGATGTTTTTACCGGTCCAAAGGAAAAATCAAACAAGCACAAATTATATGCAGTAAAGGAAGGTTGAGATGAACTGCAAATGGAAACAAAGTCAATTATCGCTATCAGACAGTATATAATTTATATAACTATCAGTTACCTACACGTTAGAAAGGGCTGTAAAATAGCTCAGACAACGAACAGTATAGAACCTGATACCCCAGAAGGATAAGCTATAGATGTGGCATCATTTTCCATTAAAGCATAGAACTTTTTCTTACAATTGTAAAGCAATACTCTGCCGTATTTAATACCTAGACTTATTTCACAGACATTAAAACACATCATCCTTTTCAACTCATATATTAGGCTGGTAAATGTGTAATCAGAAAAACCCCTGGGCAGATATTGATGGAGCCCTGTATTTGAGAGTTAACCTTCTGACCTCTCAATTCTCTGAGCCCTTTTCCTCTGTCTATTTACTGTCTCTACCCCATACCCCACCCCCATTTAGCTTGGGGCTAAGAACTCTTGACATAAATACTAACTCTGCAGAGCTGATCAAAAGCAGATGTAGTGAAGGATGTTGACCCTGTATTTCATAGCACTCATCACTGGGTGAGTAATAAATCTCTATGTTTATATGACTAGAGTCTTTCCTCTGAATTAAAGACCCCTAATCCTTCATATTTGTGGCTGCTGACTGGGAAGAACATCTTTGCTACTGGCCTCTTAATTCAATGTGCCAACAGCTAAGATGCTCTTAGAATAATAAATTGCAGTCTCTCTTGTGACCTCATACAGCCCCATGCAGTCACCCTCCTGACCTCACAGAGGCCCATCCAATGATACTTCATGCATATCATCCACCCACTCTTTTTAACTGGGCTGGCAGAATCATAGTATCTTAGTCCTGGAGAGGTGAACTATGTCTCCCTCCCCACTTTTTCAGTATTAATTTCATTAATGTGGTCATTATACTCTTGCCATTGCTAAGGATACAGTGATTTCCTTAGCATTGCTGGATCATTTCACATTAAAATAATAAATCAGAATATTAATTCAAGATGTGGCTGTGACCCTAAGAAGTTATGTGGCTATGGCACTAACAAGTTATGTGCCTTCACCAGCCCTTCATCTCCCAAGGCCTCTTCTTCTTCATAAAAGTGAAGACACTGAATTCTAAATCTTTTTTTATTCTATCCTGGTTTACAGTGATAGCTGGTGATATATTGTGGCCATTGGTGTCTTTAATATGTTGTGACTATAGTAGCTGTTGACAGCCTGTATGTGTGATTGGAAAACGGCAGTGTACCCTCTCAGAAGGAAGATTTTAATGTGGGAATTGGAGAGAGAGTGGTTTGGATAACTCCAGTCACATAGAGATCTCTTTCATAACTCATGCCTCATTTGAGAAAGCAGTAAATTCCCCCAAAAAAGCTGTTATCTCCAAGGATTCTGAGCTTGAACAGGCCTTCAGGAGTTTAGGTACTGGATATTCCAAAAGTAGATTGTTTATCTCCCTGGCTTTTGAAGAGTGAGGATGGGTTATGCTGACTTAAATACATTCTTGTTCAGCCTCTTTACCTCCTCATTCTCACTGGCAACAATGGATACAAAAATACAATGTAATGGAGAGAGATTCAGCAAAAACATTGGCCTGTACTTTTCAAAAATATCAGTGTCATGAAAGACAAAGAACAATGAGGAACTGATCCAGAATAACAAAGAGTAAAGATTAAAGAGACATGGAAAATACATTCAGGGCCAGAAAAAAAAAGGGACAAAAAGTTCATTATAGGGCAATTGACAACATTTGAATATGGTGTGACGTTATATAAGTGAATATTCTTGTGCTGAGAAAATACACACTGAAATATATAAGTGAATATTCTTGTCCTTAGAAAATATATACCAAAGTATCTAGCTGTAAAGGAGAAAGATGTCTACAACTTGCTCTCAAATCATTCAGGAAAAAAAAAAAAAATTTTAATAAAAAAAATAAAAAGATAAGCTGAAAAAACTGAAAAAGAAAATAAGAAAACAAATGTGGGAAATAAAACAAAGGGGACAAATCTGGATGAAGGATATACAGGAGTTCTTTACACTGCTATAACTATTTCTTGTGTTTGAAATTATTTCCAAAAAATGTATTTAAAAGAAGACACTGTAGAAATAATTTCAATGTTCTAAGACAAAATAAATTTGAACCTAAATTCTATATGCTATCAACTAAGTATTATAACAAAATAAAAATATGTTCAGACTGCAGGACTTAGCATATTTCTTTGGCCATAAACTCTCACTGAAATTAATGCTAGAAAATGTACTTGAGCAAATAAGAAGACATGGGATACAAGAAACTATTATATCCATAGAAATTGGTAAAATGTGCAGCTAAGCCTAAATAATTGTTGTTTTATTGATAGAATCCAGAAGAAACAAAAATCCCAAGTAGTTTCAGCAAGGAAAGTAGCAGAGACCTGGGGAAGGAGAAAGTAAAATTATACCTAGTTTATTCCTTATTCTGAATAAGAGGAAGAGAGAAATACTGATTAATTGTGATCATACAGAGGAGATACCATGTGCTAAAATTTAAAGGTATTCAGGGTGACTTCAGCACAAATGGAGGAGTAAGGAGTTCTGAACATTCTCTCCTCCATAAAATCAACAAAAACAATGGCAAAAATTGTCAGAATCGACTTTTTCAGAACTCTAAAATTAATGAAAGGCTTACAGCAATCCAGGGAGCATTTATTCAAGAAAACTGGTTGAAACTTGGTAAGAACAGAGAGTTTTGTGGAGTTTTAACTTGTCTATTTCCATGCACCCTCCTCAGCTGACCAGTAGCCTTGAAAATATGAAACCAGCAGCCTGGCAGCTAGACGCCCTTGGGTTGAGTAAGAAGTGGGGTGCAGGAGGGAAGGTGGTTATGTGGGAGGCAGAACCAGGTTGGAGCTCATTCAAGGCCATGCTTCCAGAGAATTATCATTACTTAACCTGTCTGGTCATTCCCTGGAAGACCCCATTCACAAGACTTATCTTATTTGACCCAGATCAGGGTTAGCCTAGTGTAAACAGCCTCTTCTCCAGGAGAATTTGTCAGAAACAGACAGCAGTGACTATTTAACATTGTGGCTGCCTGGATGGTGGCTAACAGCTGGGACAAAACATATTCCAACCAAAATGTTTAAAGGGAAAATCTGAGAAATGAGATATCCATGCAGATTTTTAAAACTCCAACATACTCACAGTAGTCTAGAAAAACATATGCATGTACAGGGCTGTGGGCATGCTCAGGAAAGATCCGAGAAAGCCCTAGCTATCACCTCTGGCTGACCTTGAGGCCCTACACAAACAGTAAGTGTTGTCATCCCTGGCTGAGTGTTAAAGCCATGCCTCAATATGCACACAGAGCCTCTTGGTACAGAATGAGTGACTTATTTGTTCTAGTCATTTGAGGAAACCTCTGTGTAATCATTAGCTGATGTCGAAGTTAACTGAGCAGAGACATCAGTGACCATACATGATGAATAAAGACATTCTAGAATTACCTCAAAAAAGTCACTATCAAAAGAAAACAGTAATAACAACAAACAGCAAGGACAGTAAGTCATGGAGTGGGGAGGGGGAAGAAAGAATCTGATTCCCAGAGATGACACCTAATATTATATGGTGTTCTGTTTCAATTAAAATTTTAAAATATGCAAAAAGAAAGCCTACATACAAGGAAAAAAGCAGGTAATAGAAACTACCTTTGTGGAAGCCAGATGTTGGACTTACTAGACAAAGATATTAAAATCACTATTTTAGATATGTTCCAAAAAAAAAAGTAATCCATAGGTAAAAACTAAAGGAAAATATGAGAATAATATCTCATTGTATAGACAATATGAATAAATTGATAGAAATTATAAAATGGAACAACTAGAAATTCTAAGATTAAGAAAATACAACTGGACTAGGTGCGGTGGCTCACACCTGTAATCCCAGCACTTTGGGAGGCCAAGGCAGGCAGATCACTTGAGGCTAGTTCACGACCAGCCTGGCCAACATGGTGAAACCCCATCTCTATTAAAAATACAAAAATTAGCTGACAGTGGTGGCAGGTGCCTGTAGTCCCAGCTACTTGGATGACTGAGGCAGGAGAATCACTTGAACCTGGGAGGCAGAGGTTACAGTGAGCCAAGATCACACCACTGCACTCCAACCTGGGTGACAGAGCAAGACTCCGTCTCAAGAAAAAAAAAGAAATAAAATACAACTGAATTGAAAATTTCACTAAAGAGGTTAAACAGCACATATGAGCATACAGAAGATGGAATCAGCAAACTTGAAGATAATTCAACTGAGGTTATTCAGTCTAAGGAACAGAAAGAAAAGACAATGAATAAAACTAAACAAGCCTCAGGGACATATGGGAAATCAAGCATACCAACACATTCATACTGGGAATCTGAGAAGAAGGAAGAGAAACAGACAGAAAGAATATACAAAGAAATAATGGCCAAGACCAGTCTGGCCAACATGGTGAAACCCTGCTGAAAAATATAAAAATTAGCCGGGCATGATGGCAGGTGCATGTAATCCCAGGTACTCGGGAGGCTGAGACAGGAGAATTACTTGAACCTGGGAGGCAGAGGTCACAGTGAGCTGAGATTTTGCCATTGCACTCCAGCTTGGGTGACAGAGTGAGACTCTGTCACAAAAAAAAAAAGAAAGAAAGAAAGCAGTAATGACAAAGAGGCAGATGTAAATAGTGTTTTATCAATTACATTAGATGTAAATGGATTAAACATGCCAGTCAAAACACAGAGATCATCAGAATGGATAAAAATATGATCTATCTGTATGTACTTTACAAGGGACATATTTTGAATTCAGAGACACAAATAGAACAAATGATAATCTAAAGAAAACTGGAGTGGGTATACTCATTACACAAAACAAACTTTAAGACAAAAATTGTTACTAGGGGCAAAGAAGGACATTTTAAAATAATAAAAGAGTCAATCCATTAAGAAGATATGGTAATTATATCACTGATGTCAACAAGATGGTTGGCTAGAGTTGCCTGGCACTTTTTCTCCCTGACAGAAAGGGACCAAAACAATGAATAAACAACTGGAGTGACTAAGGAAGTATGCTGGAGAGCACCTAAGGACAGGAAAATACCATGGAACATGGAAGCCCAGGATAGCATCATAGACACAGGAGGGGCACACCCTGCATCTGCAGCACTGTCTTCCCCACCAGAATTGGCTAGGAGTCAGGGGGTACTTTTTCTTACAGGGAGAAGGTAAGTTGGAAATCCCTAGTGGTCCTCATAGCCACTACAGACACCAACAGTTCTTGCTAGAAAAGAGTCTCTCAGTCCTCACAGGCCCTGAATCCAGTTTAGGGAGTTCTGGAAGTTTCTGTGGCTGCATTGCCCTGGAGTAAGAGCCCAAGTTGTGCACTACCTATCCCTACAACCTGAGCTGCTATGACACGGTGCCATCTTCAAGCTAGACACACTGCTAGAGGGCATCCTGCCATAGGAGCTGGTGGCCACTGCCTTTCTCCATCCATGAGACCCTGTTATCATTCCAACATGTTTTTATATGTGACTGTGCACTATAACCCCTGCTGCATGGAGCCTAGAACCAATGGAATGATGGAGACTCTGGTGGTCAAACCCACAGAGCACTCCTTGCCACCCCAATCCCAGGGAACAGCTGAACCTATATAGTAGGAATGCCACTGATCAGGCAGCCAGCCTGTCACACCTACACAGAGTTGTGCTGCACAGCTGGCAAACCTGCTGTGCCTGGACACACCCATGCGAAGCCTGACAGCCAGCAAAGCAGCAGCCCAACCTCACAGAGACCAATCAGTCTGCCACACTAGCATGCACTCATGCCCAGCTGTAGAGCCAGTATAGCAGTGGTCCTACCTTCCCAGAGAGCCCACTGCATAGCTGGTTAGACTGCTATACCTATATGCACCCAGCTTGACAGCAAGGCTGGCAGCATGAAAAGCCCCCCTAGAAAGCCCACCACACAGTCTGCTGGCCCACCATGCCGAAACATGCCTGACCTAAAACCTGCCCAGACTCCCCACCCTCCAGCAAAACCATGCCACTGCCATCACAAACATCTGCAGTTTAGGCCACCGAGGCAATCAGAGACATTACTGGTGAGATTACAGCTGGAAAAAAAAAAACCACACAGAGACCACAGTACTGAGTCTACCCAGAGCCAAAGCTAACACAATGCCCTATCAACACACTAGAACCCATCTACAAGAAAGCCTGTCCGTATAAAAGTCTAGAGAATTAGGAAAAGGAACTGTTCCACTAGATGCACAGATATCAACATAGGAACGCAAGAAACATAAAAAACCCAAAAGAACAATATAAGTTTCCAGTAACAGACCTTGAAGAAATGGATATTTACAATATACCCAAAAAGGAATTCAAAATAATGATCTTAAGGAATATCAGTAAGATACAATAGTATACAGACAACTCAATAAAATCAGGAAAGCAAATCATGATCTGTATAAGAAATTCGACAAAGGGAGGGTTATCATTTAAAAAAAAAAAAACACTAGAAATCTTGGACCTGAAGAACTCAACAAATGAAATAAAAAATACAATTGAGAGCTTCAACAACAGACTAGATCAAGCAGAAAATAAGAATTTCTGAACTTGAAAAACAGGTCTGTTAAAACAACCCAGTAAGAGAGAGGGAAAAAAAAGAACTAATAAAAAGAATAAGAAAGCCTATGGGAGTTATAGGACACCATTAAGAATATAAATATTCACATTATAGAGGTGTCAGAAGGAGAAAAGATTAAGGCACAGAAAACCTATTTAGCAAAATAATAGCTAAACACTTCCCAAATCTTGGAAGAAATATGGATATCCAAAGCCAGGAAGCTCAAAGACACCAGTTAGATTCAGCCCAAAAAGTCCTCTCCAAGGCACATTATAATCAAACTATCTAAAGTCACAAAGAGAGGCCTTTTCCTCTCAGAAGTCCCGCTCTCTCACTGGAGAGAGAGTTGTTCTCCTTTCTCTTTCTTCTTCCTATTAAACCTCTGCTCCTAAACTCCTCATGTATGTCTGTGTCCTAAATTTTCTTGGCATGAGAAGATGAGCCCTGGGTATTTACCGCAGATGACAAAGCTGCTTCATAATGGGGGATTATCCAGGATTCTAAGTTACAACATTCATCAAAATGGTGAGAAGAGGACAGAACTCCAACTCTGTCCTTTCATTTTAGGGCTCTCGGCCTCCATTTTAAACCAAATCAAATCAACAACGGGCATTCTTTAGCCATTTAAGAATATAATTAGCATGGTTGCCGTTCTTAAAGACTTGGATGTGAGGCTTGCTGGGGAGAACATGGAGAATCCCACAGTACCCACAAGTTGCTGGGCATATTGGCCATGTTTGAACCAGCTTCATTTCATGAAGGACATAGCCGTCACATGGGGCTGGAAGAGGTCCTGGAGCAACTGAGGATTTCTGGCTGGGGCTACTAGCTGGTGTTATCCAAAGGCTTCTGGACTGACCCCAGCCTCTGACCAACCAATGGTGTGTCAGCAACAGGATCTCCAACTTTCCTCTCATAATTTCCTCCTTTCCTATAAGCAACCACCATGTCTCCTATCCTCCTTGTGTATGCAATGTACAGGAAGTTTTACAGTTCAGGGAATTAATCTGTGGGCCCTACATAAATCAGACACTGCCCCTTCAAGCCTACCTATGAAATCCAGCGAATTCTGCCACTGGCCAGCCTTTTCTTCTTGGAAGCTCCTCTCTCTCAGTAGAGAGAAAGCTGTTCTCCTTTCTGTTTCTTCTGCCTATTAAACCTCTGCCTCCAAACTAAAAAAAAAAAAAGTCACAAAGAGGAAATTCTGAAAGCTATGAGAGAAAAACATCTCATTAGACTATCAGCAGACTTCTCAGCAGAAACCTTGCAGGCCAGGAGAGAATGTTTCAAAGTGCTCAAATTAAAAAAAAAAAAAAAAAAACTGTCGGACAGGCGCAGTGGCTCACACCTATAATCCCAGCACTTTGGAAGGCCGAGGCAGGCTGAGGGCAGGAATTTGAGACTAGCTTGGGCAACATGATAAAACCCTCATCTCTACAAAAAATACAAAAATTAGCCAAATGTGGTGGTGCATACCTGTAGTCCCAGCTACTTGGGAGGCTGAGGTGGGAGAATTACTTGAACCTAGGAGGCAGAGGTTGCAGTGAGCCGAGATTGTGCCACTGCACTCCAGCCTGGTGACAGAGTGAGACCCTAAGAAAAAAAAAAAAAAAGAAAAGAAAAAGAAAAAAAAAGCCCACCAACCAAGCTTACTATATACAGCAAAACTATCCTTCTGAAATGAAGGAAAAACTAAGTATTTCCCAGACAAGCAAAAGCAGAGGGAATTCATAACAGGTAGACTGAACTTAAAAGAAATGCTTAAGTAAGTGCTACAACTGGAAACAAAGGATGATAATTACAATTACAAAAACACATGAAAATATAAAATTCACCAGGAGAGGTAAATTCATAATCAAACTCAGAATGTCCTAATGCTATAATGGTGCTATGAAAATCTTTCAATTCTCTGGTATGAAAGTTTGAATTCAAAATGGTCAAAAAGAACAACAACTACAATTAGTGACTAAAGAGCACACAATAGCTAAAGATATAAATTAAGGCAACACATGTAAGGGGAAGAGGGATGTCTAGAGTATTTGTAAGCAACCAAAGTTAGGTTGTTATCAGCTTAAAATAGTCTATTATAACTATAAGACTCTTTATATTACCCCATGGTAACCACAAAGAAAGAAATTACAGCAGATATAAAAAATGAGAAAGAAAAAGGAAACATAGCTCAACACCACAGGAAAAAAAACAACAAAGCACAGAGGTAAACAACAAGAAAGGAAGAAAAACAAAGGATCTAGAAAACAACTGGGAAACAATTAACAAAATGGTAAGAATAAGTCCTTACCAATCAAAAATAACCTTGAATTTAGACAATAGCTCACACCTGTGATCCTAACACTTTAGAAGGCTGAAGCAGGAGGACTGCTTGAGGTCAGGAGCTCAAGAGCAGCCTATGCAACATGGCAAGACACCATCTCAAAAAAAAAAAAAAAAAAAAAGAAGGAGGAGGAGGAAGAAGAAGAAGTAGAAGGAGGAAGAGGAGGAGAAAGAAAAGAAAGAAAGAGAGAAAGAAACAAAGAAAGAAAGAAAGAAAGAAAGAAAGAAAGAAAGAAAGAAAGAAAGAAAGAAAGAAAGAAAGGAAAAGTCCTTCTTAGCTTATTCTATGAGGTTAGTAGTATCTTAGTACCAAAACCAAAGACATTACTGAAAAATAAAACTGTAGATCAAAATCCCTTATGAATATAGATGTAAAACTCCTCAATATGATACTAGCAAATTGAATCCAGCAACATATAAAAAGAATTGTACGACATGACCAAATGAGATTTATCATAGAAATGTAAGATTGGATTAACATATGAAAATCAATTACATTTACAATAGCTTTAAAAATAATACAATCGGCTAGGCGCAGTGGCTCATGCCTGTAATCCCAGCACTTTGGGAGGCTGAGCTGCGCAGATTACCTGAGGTCAGGAGTTCAAGATCAGCCTGACCAACGTGGTGAAACCCTGTCTCTACTAAAAATACAAAATTAGCTGGGTGTGGTGGTACATGTCTGTAATCCCAGCTACTCGGGAGGCTGAGGCAGGAGAATCACTTGAACCCAGGAGGCGGAGGCTGCAGTGAGCCGAAATCGTGCCATTGCACTCCAGCCTGGCAACAGAGCAAGACTACGACTCAAAAAAAAAAAAAAAAGAAGAAGAAGAAGAAGAAGAATACGATCTTAGAAATAAATTAAACAAAAAGAGCAAGACTTATACACTGAAAACAGCAAAACATTATTGAAAAAAGTTAAAGAAGACCTAAATAATGGAAAGACAGTTTGTGTTCACAGATTAGAATACTTAATCTTGTTATGATGGCATTATTCCCTAACTTGATTAGTATATTCAGTGCAATTCTTGTCTAAATCCCAGCTATAAAACTTGTAGAAATTGACAGGCTGATACTAAAATGCATATGGAAATGCAAAGGACACAGAATAGCTAAAACAATATTGAAAAAAGGAACTTAAAGAACTCTCCTAAAAAACAAATAACTGAATTGAAAAATTGGTAAAGAATTTTAATAGACATTTCTCCAATGATGATATACTAATGGTCAATAAGCACATCAAAAGATGTTCAACATCATTAATCATTATGAAAATGCAAATCCAAACCACAGTAAGATACCACTCCACACCCACTAGAGTGCTATAATAAAAAATCTGGAAAAACATGACAGAACAAAAAAATGAAAATCAAGGACATGAAAACATCTGGAACCCTAATAAACTACTAATGAGAATATGAAAAAGTGCAGCCACTTTAAAAAACAGTTTAGCAGTTCCTCAAAAAGTTAAGTATATACTTTGGGAGACCAAGGCAGGAGGATCACTTGAGCCCAAGAGTCTGAGACCAGCCTGGGCAGCACGGTGAGACTACATCTCTACAGAAAAGTTTTTAAAAATTAGCTGAGCATGGTTGTGCATGCCTGTAGTCCCACCTTCTCAGGAGGCTGAGGTGGGAGAACACTTGAGCACAGGAGGTCGAGGCTGCAATGAGTCCTGTTTATGCCACTGCACTCCAGCCTAGGTGACAAAGTGAGACCTTGTCTCAAAAAAAAAAAAAAAAAAAAAAAAAAGGGTAAGCATGGAGTTATCAGATGGCCCAAAAATTCCACCCCTGGGTATATGTGAAATGGAAATGAAAACATGTTCACACAAAAATTTGTACACTAATGTTCGCAGCAGCATTGCTCGTAGTAGTTAAAAAGTATAAACAGGCTGTGCGCCGTGGCTCACACCTATAATCCCAGCACTTTGGGAGGCTGAGGCAGGCAGATCACCTGAGGTGAGGAGTTTGAGACCAGCCTGGCCAGCATGGTGAAACCCCGTCTCCACTAAAAAATAAAAAATAAAAAAAAAATTAGCCAGGTATGGTGGTGGGCGCCTGTAGTCCCAGCTACTCAGGAGGCTGAGGCGGAGAATCACTTGAACCCAGGAGGTGGAGGTTGCAGCGAGCTGAGATTGCACCATTGCACTCCAGCCTAGATGACAGAGTGAGATTCTGTCTCAAAAAAAAAACAGTATAAACAATCCAGATGCCTATCAACTAATGAATAGATAAACAAAATACAGTATGTCCACACAGTAAAATATTATTCACCACCGCCCCCCCAAAAAAGGAATGAAGTCCTGATCCATGCTATAACATCAATTTTTTTTTTTTTTTTTTTTTTTTTTTTTTTGAGACAAGATCTTGCTAAATCACCCAGGCTGTAACTACAGCCTCAACCTCCCTAGCTCAGGTAATTCTCCCACCTCAGCCTCCAGAGTAGCTGGGATCATAGGTGTGAGCCACCACGCCTGGCTAATTTTGTTTAAATTTTTGCAGAGACAGATCTCACTATGTTGCCCAGGCTTGTCTTGAACCCCTAGGCTCAAGCAATTCTCCTGCCTTGGCCTCCCAAAGTGCTGAGATTACAGGTGTGAGTCACCACACTGTGCCATAACAGGATAGTTTTCATCTACTTCTCTCAGACTAAGTAAACAAAAAGAGATAACAATATAGATTAAAATTAGTCAATAAGCTTTATTGATTAGTTATAGGCATCACACTGCCAAAACAGAAGATTACTTTCTTTTAAAACCTTATTCAAACCATTATAAAAAGCAGAAATCATGAAGGTTTCATTCGCTCTGTCCAAAATGCAATCGATTTAAAAATGAATAACAAGGATATTTAAAGAATACAAGTATTTTTATTCATGTGAACATTTTTAAGCACTATTTTTAGTAACTAGATAAAGAAGCAATCAAAACAAATTATAAATTTAAAAATGTAACACTACGAACACACAAAATTTATACATGAAAACAAAATAGTACAGGAGAATTTAAAACATTTATTAATAAAAAACAAGAAAGGATGAAAATAACCCAAAAGCTACAAAAAAAGAATAACCAAAATATCCAATGAAAATAGAAGAAAAGAATTATTAAAGATAAAAACAGAAATTAATTTAATAATAAACAAATGAAAGAAAAAGAGTAGTTATTTAGGTTATTTAGTAATATCCAAATCTGGTTCTTTGTAATGACTGATAAAATAGACAAAACTCTGATAAGTTTATATAATAGAAAAAAAGAGAAAAACAAAACAAAAATAAGGAATATTAGAAATGACAAAGTATATTACAAATTTGGGGGAGAATTTTTAATTTATGAGATATTATTATATATACTTTTTTTTCTTTTAGATGGAGTCTCATTCTTTTGCCCAGGCTGAAGTGAAGTAGCATGATCTCAGCTCACTGCAACCTCCACCCTGCCGGGTTCAAGCAATTCTCTTGCCTCGGCCTTCCAAGTAGCTGGGATTACAGGCACCCACCACAATGCCTGGTTAATTTTTGTATTTTTAATAGAGACGGGGTTTTGCCATGTTGGCCAGGCTGGTCTAGAACTCCTGACCTCAGGTGATCCACCCACCTCAGCCTCCCAAAGTGCTAGGATTACAGGCGTGAGCCACCACGCCCAGCTGAGATATTATTATATATAATTTTATACCAATAAATTTGATGATGAAATTGATGATGATTTTCAAGGAAAATAAAGTATACTAGAATTAGCACAATTAAGGGGTGGATAACCTGAATAAACAAACAACTGTAAGAAGCATCAAAGATTTATTAATAAAAACAACTCCAGGCTCAAATGGTTTTACAGGCAACTTCTACCAAATTTTCAAGAAACAGATAATTGCCATGGTACATCAACTATAAAAGTATAAAAAAATAGATGAACATTTTTTGAACTTAAACTATGAAGTTAACATAACCCTGTACTTGACTAGACAAGAACAGCCCCCAGATTAGGCTGTGGTTCCACTCTATCCATGAATATAGAAACAAAAATCCCTAATAATACATTGTGAAATGAAATTCAACAATGCATTTCATGATTAATCCATGAGAATCAAGTGAGGTTTATGCCAGGAATGCAAGGACTGTATTAATAGATTAACGAGGAAAAAATGAAAATTGTAATAGATGAAGGAAAAGTATTTGATACATTTCAATACTCATAAATCAAAACTAATATAATCTTAACTAATTATGAATTTTAAAATGAAAGCTTAATTCAAGAATGAATATCCACAAGATTTTACACAAACATCCTTCTTAATGGTGAAGTATTAGAGGCAACATTGTATTAGAAGTCCTAGTCAATGGAATAACAAATTAAAAAATTAAAACTATAAATAGTGGAAAGAACAAGACAAACACCTTCAGTTGTAAATATTATGACACTTTTCTAGAAAAATCCCAAGAGCACAGATTAATGAATCATTAAAATTAATAAAAGGGTTTAGTACAGTAGCCAGACACAATATCATGAACAAAATTTAATACTTGTTCTATATCAGTAAAAACCAGTGGGAAAACATCGTATGGGGGGAAATTCCCTTCAGAAGGTTATCAAACCTAAAAGAAAGGAAGGAAGGGAGGGAGGAAGGGAGGAAGGAAGGAAGGAAGGAAGGAAGGAAGGAAGGAAGGAAGGAAGGAAGGCAGGCAGGCAGGCAGGCAGGCAGGCAGGCTAGCAATTAACCAAACAAGAAATATGGAAATCCAGCTTCTTCTGATAATGACCAAGTAAGCTCTAAATGAACCAACCCTTTCACAGGTAAAACAATAACCTTTGGACAAAATATGAAAAAAAACAAATACTTGAGGGCACTGGGAAAAGACCAAAAGCAGGTAGACTTTGGAGCAGAGTTGATAGTTAAAATACAGGAACGACACTGGGTGAGTTTCACATTTTCATGGTTTCAATCCTGACAGCAGGCTTCAGTCTATGCCATTTAGGGTGACTAAAACATCAAAATTGCAGTCTTTCTGACTTGAAAACCTAGAAGACAGAGTTCAGGACAACTATAGCCACTATAAAATGAGGCAGTAATACCAGTAAAGAGAGAGTCACAGAGGTAGTGCCTTAACTTTCGTGTATAAACTCTACTTAAATCCCTGCCTAACCCCTGGACCACACATACGTGGACAGACTTCAGCAGCCAGCTAAGGCCAAAAGAACTAAACTGAAATTTGATCTGTCACCAAAGACACAAGGACGCGATGCTTATAATTTGAGTCAAACCAAATACATTGCATGCTAAAACAATAACATCAAGGTTTTTTATAGGATTATAACAAAATCTAGATCTCCATAGCATAATATTTATAATGCCCAACAGACAATAAAAAATTACTTGATACCCAAATAAACAGAAAATGTGGCTCATTCTCATGAAAAAAATTGATAAATACAAAACCCCAAGATGATCCAGATGTTTAAATTAGCAGAGAAGCATTTTAAAATGCTATTATAACTATGCTTAAGGGTATAAAGGAAAATGTGCTCACAATAAATGATAAGACAGAAACTCTCAGCAGATAAATAAAAACTACAGAAAAAATGGAAATACTAAAACTGAATAATACAATATCTGGAAAACAATTACAGCAAATTGAGGAAGATGGACAAAAGCAAAAATGAGGTTAAAAATAGATCAATAGAATTATACAATCTGAAGAGCACAGAGAAAAACATTTTTTAACAAACAGAGATTTAGTGATATGTGGGACTATATCAAAAGGTTTAACATCCATGTAATTGGAGTTGCACAAAAGAAGGAGAGAGAATGGAGCAGAAAAATGTTTTAAGAAATTATGACCAAAATTTTCTTAATATGATAAAATAAGTAAATTTATATATTCAAGAAGCTCAATGCATCCCAAAAAGAATTTAAAAATCCACACCTAGGAAGATCATAATCAACCTTCTGCAAACCAAAAAAAAATAAAATTTTTAAAGTGGCCAGCTACAAATGACACATATACACATCAAACAATTATTTGAATGACTACTGACATCATAAATCATAAAGGCCAAAAGATAATGCAACAGTATCTTTAAAATGTTTCAGAAAAACCTATCAACCAAGAATTCTATAATATTCATCATGTCAAGAATGAAAGCAAAAAACAGATATTTTCAGACAGAAGAAAACTAAGACTTGGACATGATAGCTCACACCTGTAATCCCAGCACTTTGGGATGCCCAGGCAAAAGGATGGCTTGAGCCCAGAAGTTCAAGACCAGCCTAGGCAACACAGAGAGACCCTGTCTCTACAAAAAATTAAAAAAAAAAAAAATAGCTGGGCATGGTGGCACACACCTGTGGCCCCAGCTGCTCAGCAGGCTGAGGTGAGAGGATTGCCTGAACCCAAAAGTTCAAGACTACAGTGAGCTGTGATTGCATCACTGCACTACTCCAGCCTGGCCAACAGAGCAAGAGCTTGTCTCAACAAAAAAAAAAAAAAAAAGAAAGAAAAAGAAAAACAAAGGAAAAGAACAAAAGAAAGAAAGAAACTAAGAACCAACAGAATCATATTATAAGAAACGCTAAAGGAAAAAAATGATTCCAAATGTAATGAAAATTCAGATCTTCAGGAATTAGTAACAAACATTGGAAACGGCAAATATATAGGTAAATATAACATAATATTTTTCTCTTTCTTCAACTACAAAAAAAGTTTTAAAAATCATGACATGTGATCCATAACATATGCAAAGGCAACACATATGACAACTACATAGCATAATGGATGAGAAGGCATAATTGGAGCTATACAGTTGCAAGATTTTAGGGTTTACATAAAGTAGTACGATACTAACTCCCATTAGTTGTAGTAGTACAATACTCCAACTGTGAAGATTTGAAGATGTATGTTGTAAGCCCTAGAGGAACTATTTAAAAAGTAATACAAAGAGTAATATAAAAAGTAACACAAAGAGTAATAGCTAAAAAGTTAATAGATAAATTAAAATGGAAGTCCAAACAGTTTTAATACAATCCAAAAGAAAGCAAGAGAAATGGAAGAACACAGAGGAGGCAAACACAAGTAAATGTAACCTGCCTGTGAAAAAGAACTCTAAGTCTTTACTGACTCTAACTCTTTACTGAAGCCATGAAAGAAGGCCTAGATAAATGGAGAGACATTACGTTTCTCAATGAATTGAATCAATACTGTAAAACTGTCAATACTGTAAAACTCCCACAAATTAAGTTATAAATTTAATATAATTGAAAGCAAAATTTCTACAGAACTTGTTATGAAATTTGACAGAGTGATTGGAAATAATTTTCTGGCACAGAAAATAATATGCGAGAAGAGCAAAGAAATGTTTTTAAAAGAATAATGCAAGGGAGACTTGCCCTGCAAGGTATAAAAGCATCCTATGTCGATAGAGATATTTAAAATAGTGTATTATACCAGAGAAACCTGAACGTAGGTAGGAACTTCAATAACATTAAGGAGTTACTCTTAATTTTCAGAGGTGATAATGGTATTACAGTTATATATGAAAATGCCATAATTTTTTATTTCAGAGCTGTATATGGAGGTATTCAGGAGTCAAATGGCATGTCTGAGATGTGCTTTAAAACAGTACAGCAACCAGAGAGAGAGAAAAGGGATAGAGTATGCAATTGTAAGGAAATGTTGATAATTTCTGAAACTGAGATAGTGATACGTTGTATTTATGGTACTATTTTCTCTATTTTATGTATGCTTGAAATTTTTCATAAGTAACAATATCTAAGTAACAGACTATTGATGACTCAACCTACGATAAATAAGTAATGGACTAGAAGAGATATCCAGAAACAGATCCATGTGTACATGTGAGTGGTTACTATATAAAATGTTGGCATTTCGAATCAGTGAAGAAGGATGAACTATTCAATATCTAGTGCTACAATAAATATCTATTTGTAAAAGTAAAATAAAATTAGCCCTTATTTCATATCTTTTCCAAAATTAACTCCAAAGGGATTAGGACAATTTTTTGAAAAAAATCTACTAGGGGTAAGAAAAAGATTATAATTCTAGAGTAGAATAGTTTTTTCTAAGAACATATAAAATGTAGATGTCATAAAGTATAAGATTTTCAGAGCTGGCTTCATTAAAATTTAAAATTTCACTTTCCATAGATCTCCAAGGGCATTTATAAACTATGAATGCATAGTAAAAACTGCATAGTAAAACATGCATGCATGTTGTTGGAACATGTCATGAAGATCAAACAGTCATTGTGGTTGACCAATAACTTACAGTTTCAGTAAGTTAATTACACTAAGTATTATAGTTAAGAAGCACCAGTTTTTCTTCTAATACTATATTTGGAAAAATGGGAAGACAAAAATAGTACAAGATAGAGATGCTCAATCTGTAGCTTGTGGGGAAAAGATTCACAAATATACAGTAAGTAATCAGAGATGTAAGCAACCTATCAACCAGAATGTGACAATGTAAGGAACTTGGGAATAGGCAGAAAAGAGGACTTGGTGTCTGTAATAAAAAGCTATGCATTTTTAGTGCACACTCTTACAGGTAATCTAAATCTAACTCTATCATTTCCTTTGAGTTACTTTACAACTCTGTAAGTTGTAGATAACTGATATTAATGCAAAATAATTCTTGTATAAACATGAAAGTAAATTATATTCAGTGAAGGTTCCATTGATTTTCCTCTTCCATTGTGCAGGAAGCCAGTTATTTTTCCATTTGCACTTTCATTTCAATATTTCTGAAATATAAATATGTCTGTTGGATTATCCTTTCAACTGCTTATAATATCTTACCATTTCCTTCATTTAAAAAATTAATCAACTACAAGATTGAACACATGCTCATTTTTAAAAAAAAATTATAACTGTTCTCTCTGGAAAGACACCATAAGGTTGAAGACAAACAGAAAAAAAAATTACAACTTTTTTTTTTTTTTTTTTTTTGAGATGGAGTCTCGCTCTGTCGCCCAGGCTGGAGTACAGTGGCCGGATCTCAGCTCACTGCAAGCTCTGCCTCCCGGGTTCACGCCATTCTCCTGCCTCAGCCTCCCAAGTAGCTGGGACTACAGGCACCCGCCACCTCGCCCGGCTAGTTTTTTATATTTTTTAGTAGAGACGGGGTTTCACCGTGTTAGCCAGGATGGTCTCGATCTCCTGACCTTGTGATCACCCGTCTTGGCCTCCCAAAGTGCTGGGATTACATTTTAACAATGAAGAAATTTCCAAAATATTTGAAGAATACCCATTAAAATATGGAAAAAGCAAAACCTAACTGAAAAACAAGCAAATGGTTTGAACAAGCAAGTCATGGAAGAAAAAGTGTAAATGTCCAATACATTTTAAAAGAAATGTCCAATACATTAGAAGAAAATAAAAAGACCTCGCACAGGGACTCAATAAAAATAGACATTTATTGAGTTGGGCATGGTGGCACACACCTGTAGTCCCAGCTATTTGGAAGACTGAGGCTGGAGAATAGCTTTAGGCCAGGAGTTTGAGGCCAGCCTGGACAACACAGCAAGACTCCTCTTAGGCAAAAAAAAAAAGATATTTATTGCTCTCTCACGTAATAGACGGGCTCTGTGCCACAAAACAGTCAGCTGGGCTGGTAGGGAAGCTTTGCCATTCTTACTATATGGCCTTCAACAATGCTCTGGTCAGCACTTTTCCAGCTGCTGAAAAGAGGAAAAGGGGAAGACAGAGGCAAGCCCATACATCACTTTGCTTTCATCCCATTGGCCTGAACTAAGTCACATGACCACAGCAAGCTGCAAAGACAGCTAAGAAATGTAGTCTTTAACCACTAAAAGGAAGAAGGTACATACTAGAGGACAATTAGAGATATCTACCATAATGCAAAGGAAAGTAAATTAAAACAATATAAAGGAATTTCCAGTCAGATTGTCAAACATGTTTAAGTTTTATAGTATGAAAATTGACAAGAATGAAAGGAAATAAATATCCCAATATACTATTAACAGAGGGTATAGTTCAAGACAGTTTGGCAACATTGCTCAAACTTAACACATCTATCATGTGAACCTGAAATTCTATTTAAAGAGACTTACCACATAGGAATCCTTACACTTGTTCTAAAAAAGAATGCACAGGTGTATTCATTGCAGCATTGTCTGTTATAGGAAAAAAAAAGAAATAAACTTAAATGTCCATCAATAGAGGAAATAATTTTAAATTCTGACATAATTCCTTCTACAGATTACTAAGTGGCTGTAAAAGAGAATAATGTAGTACTAACAGGAAACTAGCTCTAGGATATACCGCAAACAGGAAGAGCAAGATACACAATAATATACAAATGATCCTATTCATAGGACAATAAATAATAAGTAATAATAAATAAATACAAATGTAAAAAAAATAAATATGTCCTACAAATATACTAGCATATATGAAACCGCATGGAAATAAAATGGGAATTATGCTCACCAAACAGCAGTAACTTATCCCTAGAGCGGGGAGATGAGTGTGCTAGAAAGAAGGGGAACTTTACTGTTTCCTATCCACTTAACAATTTTCTTAATATTTTACAGTAAGAATGTTTTCATATATTCTTCCACTTTTTTAAAAAACAAAAGACAAGGAATGAAAAGAAACCAAATTGGGGAAGGAGGGTGTACTAATAAAAAAAAAAGTGAAAAGAAATAATACAATGGTAGTATGAAAGGTGAAATTAAAACTGATTTTTCTCTCCAAATTTTCTGCGATAGTTTATTTGTTTTTAGAATAAAATTTTTTTTTTAATTTGTCTCTGAGCTAGACAGTAAACTGACTCAGCGCCTGGTATTCCTCCAAGTCACTTCCTGAAAAGTAGCCTCGCTCTTCTGAATAGAAACCAACAGACCTATGTACCTTTGGGGAAAAGGATGAGGACCTTCCCACTGCATTTTAGGATGGTTTCCACAAAGTGGCTAAGTAAATTTGCTCTTTCATCTTTTCAGAATATCATTTAATCTTAAAACCATGTGGTGATGATAAAGATGACGATGACAGACTTTGTAGCTACGTGAGGAAATGTTCTTGACAGTTTTAAGTAGAATAAAAAAAGCAAGAAACAAAATTGTAGACTCTAATTACACATGGACAAAGTTAACAAATGTAACTCAAAAAAAATGTAGCTCCCTGAATGTTTCTGAGGTAGAGCGATGGGATTATGAATGTTTTTTTGGTCAATATATCCTTTAAGATTGCTCTAAGAATAGATAAAAATCAATGACGGAGTGGGGGAAACAGGCAGAAAATAAGCGGGAAGCAATTTCCCTGGAATACAGAGGTATTATCTGTTACAATAAAAAAGACAAACGCTGATCAATGGTTCAGAATTTTGTTGTTGTTTTTTGTTTGAGACAGGGTCTCTCTGTCATCCAGGCTGGAGTGAGGTGGCACGATCATGGCTTACTGCAGCCTCAAATTCCTGGACTCAAGCAATTTTCCTGTCTCAGCCCTGCAAATAGCTGGTACTTCAGGTGCGTAGTCACCACACGCAGCTATGTTTGTATTTTTTGTAGAAACGGGGTTTCACCATGTTGCTCAGGCTGGTCTCAAACTCCTGGCCTCAAGTGATCCACCCACTTCAGCTTCCCAAAGTGCTGGGATTACAGGTGTGAGCCACTGCGCCTGTCCTGAAATTGTGTTGTTTTTAATCATTGAAAATAACATCAATACAACAGGCAAACAATACCAAAAGTTATTCAAGAAAACAAATGGAATAATTTACATAAAGTAACCCACAAGGATTTGGAATACAGACAACCCTATTTTACAGGAAAACCTTTCTAAATCCCTACAACACACAGAGTAGGAAGCCATCAGCCACCACAAAGAGAATTAAATGCTCCAGAGCATCTTTTAGGGCCAGGCTGGTTGCCACAGCTGAACATAAAATGTCTGTCTTCATAAAGCATTGTCCACTCCCACCACTTTGTTAAGAAGTCAGCTCTCAGCACTTTGAGATTCCCCAGAGGACAGAAATTATTTTGTTTTCTTACAAATATACTTGCTTAGAAACTCCTGAAATTCCCAGACATTTTTCTTAAAAATTAGAGATGCCAGTGATAATTTTCAGACTCTACAACCTCTGTTAAGGTTCTCAGCCAACTACTAAACAATACCATTTGCAATTTGCAGTCTTTTAAGCAGATTGCAAACCATGTGACTGTTTCTAATTCCAAGCCATCTTAAATTTCACTAGTAAAATTTCCAAACACTGTTTGAAATGTGTTGCTAACATTTACGCATATAACATCTACTGCATTTCCTCTAATTTAAAAACTATCAAAATAAGCTGCAAAATGTTGCCCAATATAACTTTTTTTTTCTGCTAAACACTCTCTGCTTGAAACTCACAGCTTCATTATCTTACTGGTCATCAGCCAGTTCTCTCCATTCCCTTACCATTCATTCAAAAACATCAATGTTAATTTCACATATGAATGTTCTCAAGATAACATGCATCTTTATAATATATCTTCTCCTTAACTTCCTGTGCTATCTTCCATGATAGCAAATGAAACACAGGTTTCAACAGGTAAGGAGTAGGAGATGGGACTCAACTCAGAAAGCAGGGCTCCAACACCAGACCAAACTGAGGACTAGCTAAAACAGAGAAGGGACAGAAGCACCTCTCCATCAGACATATGTCAGTTTGCTATTGTTTATGGCAACACCCAGAAGTTACCACCCCTTTCAGTGGCAATGACCTGATGACACAGAAGTTATCGCCCTTTTTCCAGAAATGTCTGCATAATCTGTCCCTTAATTTGCGTATAATTAAAATGGGTATAAACGTGACTGCAGAGCTGCCTCTGAGCTGCTGCTCTGGGCACACTGCCTATGGGGTAGCCTTGCTCCATAAGGAGTGGTACCTCGGCTGCTGCTGCATACTGCTGTTTCAGTAAACGCTACTGTCTAACACCACCAGCTCACCCTTGAATTCTTTCCTGGGCAAAGCCAAGAACACTCCCAGGCTAAGCACCAATTTTAGAGCTCACCTGCTCTCTATCAGCTAGATGGCTATTCTCCTCCAACCCCAGCTCATCACACGTGGACCAGGAATAGAACTTAGGGGTGGCCAACATGGTGTAATCAAGGGTCACAGCCCAATAGTGTAAAAAACTGGGAGAGAAGAACAAGGTCAACATTCTGAAAGGGGAAAGTCTTGAGCCTAAGCCAGACAGAATAGTTAACAAAGTCAATCCCTTTGAGAATAAGAATTGAGAGGTGGATTCAAAGAGTAAGGCCAAAACTGAATTAACTGAATTAAAGCTCCAACAATGTCAGAACAAGTGAACAGTTACTAGAATCACTTTAATGGGGGCTTTGGAATTATCTTTATGAACCAACTGACACCTGGTGCGTGACTTAAAAGCATACGCTTTAAAAGATGAATAGATCCAAACTTTAGTATGAAGTAGATCTTCCACAACTGATGACACCTGCTTCACAAACTTTACGAATTTTCTTTCACTTTTCAAAATTAATTATACAAAGAACCACTTGCCCAATTAGAAGTAGTCCAACATATCCCTCTTGAGGTATCCTCTCTCTACCTCCTCCACTTCCACTACCCAAGGACCTCTTGGAAGCTTACCCAGGTTAAAGTGCTGCAGGCTCTTTCTCACGCCAAGCTGAGAGAAGGCTACAACAGCTCCCGTGGCACTGGCAAGGACTCAGGGAAATGGGCATTCTCATACCTGGCTAAGGAAAGTTTGACATTCTATAGCATTTTTTAAAAGTTACCTCACAATAGCTTTTGACTTTCAGAATGCACATACATTTCACACAAGTCCAACTTATAGGACTCTACCTTATAAGAACTAAAAGAATTAGCCCATAAGAACATATGTACAAGAATGTGGCCAGGCACAGTGGCTCACACCTGAATCCCAGCACTTTGGGAGGCTGAGGCAGATGGATCACTTGAGGTCAGGAGTTCAAGACTGGCCTGACCAACATGGTGAAACCCATCTCTACTAAAAATACAAAAATTAGCCGGGCGTGGTAGTGGGCACCTGTAATCCCAGCTACTTGGGAGGTTGAGGCATGAGAATTGCTTGAACCCAGGAGGCAGAGGTTGCAGTGAGCCAAGGTTGCACCACTGCACTCCAGCCTGGGGAACAGAGCAAAACTCTGTCAAAAAAAAAAAAAAAAAAAAAAAAGTTTAAGGAGATTTATTTCTTGCTGAGCACAGTGGCTCATGCCTGAATCCCAGCACCTTGGGAGGCTGAGGCAGGTGGATCACTTGAGGTCAGGAGTTCGAGACCTGCCTGACCAACATGGTGAAACCCATCTCTACTAAAAATACAAAAATTAGCTGGGTGTGGTGGTGGGCACCTGTAATCCCAGTAACTTGGGAGGTTGAGGCAGGAGAATTGCTTGAACTCGGGAGGCGGAGGTTGCAGTAAGTCGAGATCAAGCCACTGCACTCAAACCTGGGTGACAGAGTGACTCCGTCTCAAAAAATAAAAAAATTTAAAAAGAGAGAGGTTTTTTTTACTGTAGAAACTGTACGAAGTGGACAAGACACTATGAAAAAGAAAAGATTGGGCAATTTTTTTTTTTAAGGAAACAATTTTTTGTTGTTTTGTTTTGTTTTGTTTTTTGAGACAGAGTCTTGCTCAGTCGCCCAGGCTGGAGGGTAGTGGCGCGATCTCGACTCATTGCAAGCTCCGCCTCCCGGGTGCACCCCATTCTCCTGCCTCAGCCTCTGGAGTACCTGGGACTACAGGCGCCCGCCACCACGCCCAGCTAAATTTTTTTGTATTTTTAATAGAGATGAGTTTTCACCGTGTTAGCCAGGATGGTCTGGATCTCCTGACCTCGTGATCCACCCGCCTTGGCCTCGCAAAGTGCTAGGATTACAGGCGTGAGTCACTGCGCCCGGCCTTAAGGAAACAATTTTAAACCTAGCAAAAGAAAAAGCTAGGTGTAGTGGTGTGCGTATAGTTCTGGCTACTCAGAAGGCTGAGATGGGAGAATTGCTTGAGCCCAGGAGGTCAGGGGTGCAGTGAGCTGTTATTGCACCAGTGCACTCCAGCCTGAGGAACAGAGCAAAATTCTGTCTAAAGAAAGAAAGATGGCCGGGCGCGGTGGCTCACGCCTGTAATCCCAGCACTTTGGGAGGCCGAGGCGGGCGGATCACGAGGTCAGAAGATGGAGACCATCCTGGCTAACACGGTGAAACCCCGCCTCCACTGAAAATACAAAAAAATTAGCTGGGCGTGGTGGCGGGCGCCTGTGGTTGCAGCTACTCGGTAGGCTGAGGCAGGAGAATGGCATGAACCCAGGAGGCAGAGCTTGCAGTTAGCGGAGATTGCGCCACTGCACTCCAGCCTGGGCTATAGAGCGAGACTCCATCTCAAAAAAAAAAAAAAAAAAAAAAAAAGAAGGAAGGAAGGAAGGGAGGGAGGGAGGGAGGAAAAACTTCTGGAAAATATTTAAATATTCATTAAAATTAAAACTCAGTGATGAAATAAGGAGGTTGGCTGTTTTTGTTCTACTGAGAACAGCTATAAAAGCTAGACTAAATATTTTTAACCTGTTTGAAGGCATTGGAGAGCTATCAAAATAGGATTTATAGAACAAAAGATCCAAAATAAAGGAAATCCCAGAAAGGGTACTATAACATGTTATAAGGGAAATCCTTATAACATAGGGAATCTCTTATGTTATAAGGGAAATATTTCCTCCCTTAAAGTATTTGCCAATTTGAAAACAATAACTGAGGAGCTGAACAATCTTTCAGTTCACTTACTGACTTCAAGTTGATTGGGAGCCTAAAAATTGGAGTTTAGGCCCACCAAGAAGAAAAGACATTTCAAATAAGATGCTGAAGGGTTATACCCTAAAAGAAAGAGTGAGCCAAAACAGCCCAGCCCTTCTAAGGATTGAAGCCTACTGTATTAGTGTTCTCCAGAGAAGCAGAACTAAGGCTGGGCATGGTGGCTTACACTTACAATCTTAGCACTTTGGGAAGTCGAGGTGGGAGGGTTACTTGAGGGCTGGAGTTCAAGACCAACCTGGGCAACATGGTGAGACTCTGCCTCTACAAAAAAAGACTTTTTAAATTAGCGAGGCTTGAGGGTGTACATCTGTGGTCCCAGCTACTAGGGAGGCTGAGGCAGGCGGATCACTTGAGCCCAGGAGGTCAAGGCTGCAGTGAACTATGTTCACACCACTATACTCCAGCCTGAGTCGAAGATCAAGACCCTGTCTCAAAAATAAAATAAAATAAAATAACCACAGAACTAATAGGAGAAAATAGATAGATAAATAGATGGACAGATACATGGAGATTTATTATAGGAATTGGCTCACATAATTATAGAGGCTGAAAATTCCCATAATCTGTCATCTACAAAACAAAGAACTAGGAGATCTAATGGCATAATTCAGGACAAGTCCAAAGGCCTGAGAAACAGGGAGGTCAATGGTGCAAGTTGCAGTTTGAATCTGGAAACATCCTCACAAACATACCTAGAAATAATGTTTTGCCAGTTACGTGGTCATCCCTTAGCCCAGTCAAGTTAACACATGCAATTAATCATCACAACTACCTTTAAATCATATCAATCTCTAACTTTTTTATTTTTAAAATTAGTTAATTAATTTATTTATTTATTTTGAGGCAGAGTCTTACTCTGTTGCCCAGGCTAGAGTGCTGTGGTGCGATCTCCACTCACTGCAATCTCTGTCTCCCAGGTTCAAGCAATTCTCCTGCCTCAGCCTCCCCAGTAGGTGGGATTACAGGTGCCTATCACCACACCTGGCTAATTTTTGTATTTTCAGTAGAGGCAGTGTTTCACCATGTTGGCCAGGCTGGTCTTGAACACCTGACCTGAAATGATCCGCCCACCTCAGCCTCCCAAAATGCTAGGATTACAGAAGTGAGCCACGATGCCTGGCCTTCAATCTCTCACTGAACTAAGGTTATCTGCCACTAGTCTGCTTGCCAGAAGCAAAAGTAAATTCTCTTTGGAAGGAAATTAAATCATCTAGAGACACAATTTATCTCTAAAATTTTTGTGTATGATGTTTGGCATTTCATCAAAGGTAACTAAGCGGATAAAAGTATAAATATTGACTAAAAATCAAGACAAAAGCAAAAACAACAAAAACAAACAAACAGGGAATTCAAATATTTTAGTTATTAGACACAAACTTTAACTCAAACTAGCGATTCCACTTCTAGATGGAAATGGCATAGTGAGGAGCTTCACAGACCTGCCTCACAGTGAAACCACCACAGAATCTTTTATAATTGGTGAAAATTATAAGAAAAAAACCAACCATTTAAATTATCTGGAAATGTTCTTAATGGAATACAGCAAGTAAAGAGATCTTTATTCAAGAAATTCTACTAAATCATAGCAGAAATAGCAAGTCTGTGGCACTTCAGCCATGACCCACCCTCTGTCCACCCTTCCCCCACAGCTCAGGGTAATGGAAGCTCCACTATGAGTGGGTGTGGCCTAGAAAACAAGCTTCCCCTTCCCTCAACTCCCACTCAAGGGCCACAGTATATACCTAGGGAAGGCAAGTGGACAACATTTCCCATCCCCACGGCTCCATGTTGCAAAGGCTAAATTCTGAGCAAGTACAGCCGACAAGCTGGAGGCTCCCTTCCTTCATCCAGTCCTTAAATGTAAAGCAGAGGTTCGACACCAGGAACAGCAGGCTGAGAACACCAGGCTCCAGATCATTCAGAGGGTTCATGCCAGGAAAGGCATCATTCAGAAGGTCCATGCCAGGGAAGGGAAGCCAAGAAGACCAGAGGCTACCACTGCCCTGGCCCAGTGCCCTACTCTTCAACCAAACTGTCACTGCGAGAGAAGTGGGCTACTGTCACTGCTTCCAGTTCCAGAATAGTGGCTCAGAGATTCTGCCCAGCATACAAGGCAGATTATAAGAACAGAGAGCTCCAAAGCACTTTCCAAAGAACTGACTTTTTGGAATAGAATGTAGGGAAGTTCAACCTAAGGGCTCTCTCAAAAACAATGGAGGTTTTGGTAGCTAGCAATTAAGGAAAGGTTGGCAGCTCCATGAGAACAGCAAGCTAAACTGTAGTCCAGCTAATTTATCAGAAAATGTCATAAATGGAGACAGCTAAGAGTCCTCCTGAGATCAGAGCAAACTTCAGAGATTGGCCTCAAAAACTACTCCTGCAAAGAAGTTTAATTTTTTTTTTCTTTTTTGGAGACAGAGTCTCGCTCTGTCGCCCAGGCTGGAGCCCAGTGGCACCATCTCAGCTCACTGTAACCTCCACCTTACAAGTTCAAGTGATTCTCCTGTCTCAACTTCCAAGTAGCTGGGATTACAGGCCCACGCCACCATGCCCGGCTAATTTCTATATTCTTAATAGAGACAGTGTTTCACCATGTTGGTCGGGCTGGTCTGAAACTACTGACCTCAAGTGATCCGCCCGCCTTGGCCTCCCAAAATGTTAGGATTACAGGCATGAGCCACCACACCCGGTCAAGGAGTTTAAATTTAATTGAATTAAACTGTGAAGCAAGTTATGCCCTAGGACATTGTCAAAAACTAAATAGAGGAATTAGCTAACAGTGGAGTTCAACATCTGGGTATGATACCAACAGAGACAGTGTAACAAAGAAATGAGGAAAAGAGACAGAGCTAGCCCTACTAAAACTACGTATTCCAAGGTGACCATGTGTATGGCTAAGCCTGCACCCTCTGAGGAGAGACATCAAAGGCTTCAGCTGTGGGAAAACAGACTCTGCTAAAATAGTCCAGCCAAATGAGTAACAAATAACAAGAAAAATACAACAACGAACTCAAGAAGGATCTGTATGCAGAATTACTACAAAATAAGATATAAAATGCCCAGCTTTTAACAAGAAATTACGAGACAGGCAAAGAAACTGGAAGTTGTGACCCATACCTGAGGGGAAAAATCAAGCAACAGAAACTGCCTGTGGGAGAGCCCCCAGGCTATACTTAACACACAAAGACTGAAATGTAGCCATTATAAATATGTGTAGAGAACTAAAGAAAGCATTCTAAAGAAGGAAAGTATGATGACAATGTCTCATCAAATAGAGAATACCAATGAAGAGATACAAAGTACAAAAAAGAACCAAAGGGAAATTTTTGAGTTGAAAAGTACAATCACTGAAATTTAAAATTCACAGAAAAGGCATAACAGTAGATTTCACCTAGCAGAATAAAGAATCAGAGAACATTAAGTAGATGAATAGAGCTTGTGCAATCTCAAGAACAGAGAAAACTTACGAAGAAAAATGAACAAAACCTCAAAGAATTTGGGACTCCTTTAATTGCATCAACATATGATAAATAAGAGTACCAAGAGAAGAGAGAGAAAATGGTATTAAAAAATTATTTTAAAAATGGCAAAAACTTCCCAAGTTTGATGAAAGCCAGTATTAATCTATATTTCCAAGAAGTTCAAAGAACTCCAAATAGAATAAATGCACAGATCCACACCCAGATATCTCATAGCACAATTGACTATCATAAAATAATGCTGCTGTGGAAACTTGCGTACAAATTTTCGTGTGGATTCTATTTCATTTCTCTTAGGTATACCTAGTAGTGGAGTTACTAGGTATATGGTAACTTTATGTTTATCCTCTTGAGAAATTATCAGATTGTTTTCTAAAGTGATTGTACCACTTTACATTCCAATCAGCAGTGTGTGAAGGTTCCAATTTTTCCTTATCTCATGAGCTCTTGTATTAATAATTATCCATTTTTTAAACTATAGCCATTCTAGTGGTATGAAACAGAGTCTCATTGTGGCTTTCATTTGCATTTCCCTGATGGCTAATGATGTTGAGCATCTTGTCATGCACTTACTGGCATATGTATGTGTTTTTTGAAAAAATGTGTATTGAGATCCTTTGACCTCCTTTTAATTTGTTTATGCATCTTTTTTTAAATAATTGAGTTGTAAGAGTTCTTCATATATTCTAGATAAAAGTCTCTGATTAGACATACAATTTGCAAATATTTTCTTTCACTCTCTGGTTGGTCTTTTTCACTTTCTTGATGGTATCCTTTGAAGCATAAAAGTATTTAAATTTACAAAAAAGATGGCAAATTCAAATTCATATGCAAATTCAAAGAATCTAGAATAGTCAAAATTATCTTTAAGAAGAAAAACAAAGTTGGAAAACTCACATTTCCCAATTTCAAAACTTACTACAGTAATTAAGATACTTTCGTACTAGCACAAGGATCAGACTATAGATCGGTGAAATAGAATTGAGAGTCCAAAAATAAAACTTCACATCAATTGATTTTAGACAATGGTGCAAAGACAGTTCAAGGGGGAAAGAACGATCTTCAAAAACCGGTGCTCCAACAACCACATATCCACATGCAAAAGAATAAATGTGGACTCCTCCCACACACCATACACACACACAAAAAATGCAAAATCGACCATAAAACTACATGTGAGAACTAAAGCTATAAAATCTTATAAGAAAATATAGGGAAAAGTATTCATGACCTTCATTTAGGCAAAGCCTTCTTAGATATAACATTAAAAGCACAAGCAACAAAAGAAGAATAAATTGAATTTTATCACAATTTAAAACTTTCATGCTTCAAAGGATACCAAACTCTGTGCTTCAAAAGATACCATCAAGAAAGTGAGAAAGACAGCTGGAAATGGTGACTCACACCTGTAATCTCAGCACTTGGGAAGCCGAGGCAGGCAGATCACTTGAGGTCAGGAGTTTGAGACCAGCCTGGCCAACATGGTGAAACCCCATCTTTACTAAAAATACAAAAATTAGCTGGGTGTGATCTGGGATTACACGTCTGTAATCCCAGTTACTCGGGAGGCTGAGGCAGGAGAATTCCTTGAACCCAGGAGGTGGAGGTTGCAGTGAACCAAGATTGTACCACTGCACTCCAGCCTGGGCAACAGAGTAAGACAGGAAGGAAGGGAAGGGAAGGGGCGGGGAGGGGAGGGGAGAGGAAGGAAGGAGAGAGAGAGAGGAAGGAAGGAAGAAAGGAAGGAAGGAAGGAAGGAAGGAAGGAAGGAAGGAAGGAAGGAAGGAAGGAAGGAAAGAAGGGAGGGAGGAAGGAAGGAAGGAAGGGAGGAAAAAGAAAGAAAGAGAAAGAAAGAAAAGAAAGAGAGAGAAAGAAAGAAAGAAAGAAAGAAAGAAAGAAAGAAAGAAAGAAAGAAAGAAAGAAAGAAAGAAAGAAAGAAAGAAAGAAAGGAAGGAAGGAAGGAAGGAAGGAAGGAAGGGAGGGAGGGAGGAAGGAAGGAGAAGGGAAGGGAAGGGAGGAAAGGAAGGAAAGGAAGGGAGAAAGAGAGAAAGAGAGAGAAAGAAAAGAGAGAGAGAGACAGAGAGAGAGGAAGGGAAGGAAGGAAGGAAGGACGGAAGGAAGGAAGGAAGACAAACCAGAGAGTGAAAGAAAATATTTGCAAATTGTATGTCTAATCAGAGACTTTTATCTAGTATATATGAAGAACTCTTACACCTCAATGATTAAAAAAAGGCATATAAACCAAATAGAAGGTAGTGAAAGGATCTCAATACACATTTTTCCAAAAAAGGCATGCAAATGCCAGTAAGCGCATGACAAGATGCCCAACATCATTAACCATCAGGGAAACACAAATCAAAGCCACAATGATACTCTGTTTCATACCACTAGAATGGCTCTAATTTAAAAGATCGATAATTACAAGGGTTGGCATGATGAGGAGAAATTGGAACCTTCATATCCTGCTGATTGGAATGTAAAGTAGTGCCACCAGTTTAGAAAACAGTCAGACAGTTTCTCAAAAGGATAAAGTTACCATATACCTAGTAATTCCACTCCTAGGTATACACCCAAGAGAGATGAAATATACATTCCCACAAAAATGTGTACACAAATGTTCATAGCAGCATTATTTATAACAGCCCAAAAGTGAGGGGGTGGGGGGAAAAATGTCCATCAACTGATGAATGGATAAATAAAATGTGGTATATGTTTACAATGGAATATTATTCAGTCAAGTAAAGGAATGTAGTGCTGATACATGCCATAACATGGATGAGTTTTTAAAACATTATGCTAAGTGAAAGAAGCCAGACACAGAAGGCCACATATTATGTAATTCCATTTACATGAAATGTCCACATTAGGCAAATCCATAGAGACAGAAAGCAGATGAGTGGTTGCCAGGGGCTAGGGGGCAATAGGGAGTACAGGGTTTCTCTGTGGGATGACAGAAATGGTCTGGATTTAAATAGTTGTAATGATTGCACAAATTTGTGAATATACTAATAACCACAGAATTATACACTTTTAAATGGTTAACATGGTGAATTTTGTTATGTGAATTTTATCTCTATTTAAAAAAAGGTGGACAATATTTACCTCAAAATTAGGTGACAGGGTGAGTGCACACATTGCCAAAACTCACCCAACATAACACTTAAGATTTGTGCATTTTGTTGTTTGTAGATTATACCTCAATTGGAAAAAAAAGTTGGGTGTTAAGCTAGCCCCACAACATCAACATACACTTGGGGACAAAACTTTAGTAGCCACAAGACCTGCACTAGCGTTGGTGCAGAGAAGAGCAAAGAAAAACAATGGGACACATAATAAACCTGAAAACAGGAGACTCCCAAAATATCCAGTAGGCATTGGTTGGAAAGTATATGGGTCAATTTTAATTTAGCACCTGAAAGACAGTGCTTTAGGCAATCCAATGGCTAGTGAGTGCAAGAGGTCCCCAGTAAGATATGAAGGACCAGAGGCCGTCAACTCTTCATAAATTCTCAAAATTGACCTGCCTGGCCTCCCTCTAAGGACAGGGTCCTACCTAGGAGGACAATAGAGGTGAAGAAAAGAGAAGATCCACCTGCAAATAGAGGAGATGAACAGAGCCACAAAATCTCAGCAAGGACATTACTATATATATATATATATATATATATATATATATATATATTTTTTTTTTTTTTTTTTTTTTTTTTTTTTTTTTTTTTGAGACAGAGTCTCGCTCTGTCGCCCAAGCTGGAGTGCAGTGGCCGGATCTCAGTTCACTGCAAGCTCTGCCTCCCGGGTTTACGCCATTCTCCTGCCTCAGTCTCCCGAGTAGCTGGGACTATAGGTGCCCGCCACCTCGCCCAGCTAGTTTTTTGTATTTTTTAGTAGAGACAGGGTTTCACCGTGTTAGCCAGGATGGTGTCAATCTCCTGACCTCGTGATCCGCCCATCTTGGCCTCCCAAAGTGCTGGGATTACAGGCGTGAGCCACCGTGCCTGGCATCACTATATTTTTTAACACTTCACAAAACAACAGAAGAGGGAGCTCTAGCAAGTTAGCAAAGCCACTCTCCATCATATCTCCTTCCAAAAGTTTAGGAAATTAATTTTGCATGAAATTGAATAACAGAAAAGCATGCACATCAAAGTCTATATAAAGTTATTATAAGAAAAAAGATCAGGAACAAAATAACATTCCTACAGATCATGAAAATAAGCCACTAAAATAGGTCCCAAAATTGATCAATATGTAATCTTCCATTTCAAAATGAGCTAAGTGGCATTTTTAAATGATGTAACACATGCAATAACATAAGTAAGAACTACAGCAACTCAGAAATGCAGTGACAGCTCATCACTCAAAACCACATACTGGTGACAGGTGTTTGGACAACTGTTTGGCTGAGTCTGCTGCAAAGCCGTGTGGTCCGTAAGGCCGCTGGGAGTTTTTCTTTGTTCTCCCGTTATTTGTTCCCAATGGCAGACCCAGGTTGTTGGACAGAGGGACCTGAGCTGAGCAGCAGGTATTATCTCACTCATCTTTACAGACTTCAGCGGCGGGGTCCAAGGTGAGGGTGGGTTGCAGGGCTGACTGTAGTTCCAAAGCAGGCTGGGATCTTCTGAAAAATGACAGCATCTTAAATTTACAAGAGCTGCCTCTAGCAAAAGGTTTGTGTGAGCCAGTGTATGCTGGGCTTTTTGTTGTTTTTTAGATAAGAAACAGAAGAAAATCATCCCAGATTCTGTCATTCCCTGGAAAGAGAAGGGAAATTCCAACTTTCTCAGAGGCTCTTTGGGGTCACTAGCCAACCACCCATAGGTAGGAGTTAACACCTGCCATCACTGGTGGTTTCAAAGACCTGGCTTGGAGAACATGCAGTGAGAAGTGCAGTGGGATGTGCCCATGCAGAGTCCCCTTGGTGTCACCATGGGCACATCACAGCCCATCAGGCTCTAGATTCTACACCGTGTTTAGCATAGAGAAGTAACTTCTTGTTGTCATTCATTACTACCTTAAAGAACTGGAGGAATCATCTCCTAGGAAATGGTTCCATGTTTGTGCCCAGCAAACAGTGCCCAGGTGCCATCTGGGAAGGGGAAGTTTTATTGAAAGATGTCTTACTGCTTATTCTGGGGTTTTCAGCAACTCGCCTTCTTGCCTCCACCCCCCAGACCTTACTTTTTACCAGCTTATCTTTTTTTCTTCTTCTTTATCCCAAAGATTTTAACCTCCAGTCCCTTCTTGAAGGGCGGCCCACTTGATGGAATTCTCTAGCACTCATCTGCCCCTGTTCACTCAACTGCTTTTCATTCTTTTCTCCCTGCAAGCACCTGATCACTATCCTATGATGACTTCTCTCTACTCCCACCCTGCCTCCATGGTCAAGTTATTCCTGGATGAGTGTGGGTCTGCTAAAGCCACACACATTCATCTCTGCCAATATACTTTAGACATACAGTCAGACCCCCACTCATACTTAATTTGGGTGCACATTATCTGTCAATAGAAAAAAAAAAGAGTTTTCTCATTTTGAAATTTAACAGAACAGTCCTGGATACTACTATAAAGTCAAGATGTACCCTTTGAGTGAACCTGCTGTCAGAATGACAGTACTTCCTGTTTGAGAAAAAACAAAAACAAAAAGATTTTTTTAAATGAAGTGACACAATTCAGCGAAGAATTCAAATTTTAAAATACATTATTCAAGAATAAATATTATAAGGAACACAAAAGCAAGTAATCACAATGTATAATGCCCTGAGAGAAAATTAGAAAAGCCTTTGAAATAAAAAGAAGTTTGCCCCATCTAGCACATAAGGACTTTAGGAGTCATCACTCTGTCCTAACAAGTTAAAACGTGATAAAACAACAATCAGCAACTCTTCTTAAATTTGTTAGAAAATTAAATTCGCAGAGCAAATCAGTAGTCCTAGACAGGAGGATACAGAGAATCAACTTACAGGAGCAGAAACTCATCAAAAGAAATCTGTGCAGGAACAAATACCAGGCTAGAAAAACCTGAACTGTAGTTGATGAATTCCTGGAGGCTCTGTGTGGACAAGTCTGGGAGTTAAAGCTCCGGGAGGACAGACTTGCAAGGCGGATGCCTACACTTTACCTCCAGGAGTTCCTCCAAGTTCCCACAGTGAACATCAGAGAAAAATCTCCTTGGGCTTCCAGCAGGGAGAGGGAAAAGTAATGGTAAGAGGGAGAGGAAAAGTAAAGTAATGGTGGAATTTTGAAATACTCCAGAACATTCTGTTCTTCTTAACAAGGCCTGCCCTCAAGAGAAACTATTTTACCAAAGCCTAACCCTACTAGGATTTTATCAGAGCCTAACAAGCCTGAGGGAAGGCAAATACCCAAATCCAGGCCCCTGTAGCCATCTTGTCCCACCTAAAGGGGTAAAAAAAAAACCCTGAGACTTGGCTGGGCATGGTGGTTCACGCCTGTAATTCCAGCACTTTGGGAGGCCGAGGCGGGCGGATCACAAGGTCAGGAGATCGAGACCATCCTGCCTAACATGGTGAAACCCCATCTCTACTAAAAATACAAAAGCAGAATTAGCCAGGCGTGGTGGCGGGCACCAGCTACTCGGGAGGCTGAGGCGGGAGAATGGCGTGAACCCAGGAGGCAGAGCTTGCAGTGAGCCGAGATCACACCACTGCACTCCAGCCTGGGCAACAGAGCAAGACTCCATCTCAAAAAAAAAAAAAAAAAAAAACCTGAGACTTAATCACAGGACTATACAAAACTTCCCCTCCCCAACACCTTACCACCACACCACCGAAGGCCTATTTACCTCAGTTCCTTTTACCCAACACATTATGTCTGACTTTCAACAAAAAATAACAAGGCATACTAAAAGAATACCTACACAGTTCGAAGAAACTAAACACAAGAATCAAACCCAGGAGTGTCAAGAATGTTCGAATTATCAGACCATTAATTAAAATAGCTATGATTAATATGTTAAAGGAGCTAATGGCAAAAGTAGACAACATGCAAGAACAGATGTGTAATGTAAGCAGAGATATAGAACTTCTAAGAAACAGGAAAAAAGAAATGCTAGCAATCAAAAACAGAAGTGAAGAGTGCCTTTGATGGGTTCATTAGTAGACTGGAAAAGAAATTCTCTGCACCTGAGAATATATCAATAGAAGCTTTCACAACTGAAAAGCAAAGAGATAAAAGACTGGGAGAAAAATGGAACAGAGTTTACAAGAACTGTGGGACAACTACAAAAGGTATAACACACAGAATAGGAATTCCAGAAGGAGAAGAAAATGAGAAAGGAACAGAAAAAATATTTAAAACAATAATTATTGAGAATTTCCCTCAAATTAATTTCAGACACCAAACCACAAATCCAGGAAGTTCAGAAAACACCAAGCAGAAAAAATGCCTCCAAAAATGACATGTAGGTATATTATATTGAAACTGCAGGAAGAAGTTGGGAGGGTTGCAGGGGGAACACTTTAGCTATAAAGAAGCAAATATAAGAATTGTATTCAACTTTGCAAAACCATGCAGCCAAAAAGAGAGTAGAATAGTAGAGTGAAATATTTAAAGAGTTGAGGAAATGAAAGCCAACAGCCTAGAATTCTGTATTCTACAAAAATTATCTTTAAAAAGTGAAGGAGAAATATTTTCTTAGATGAACAAAATTGAATGAGTTTGTTGGCAGTAGAACTGCCTTGTGAGAAATGTTAAAAAAAAGTTCTTCAAAGAAAATAAAAATGATGTAGGTGAGAAACTCAGATGTTTCTCACAGAAAGGAAGAACATTAGAGAATAGATAAGTGTGAAGGTAAAATTAAAAACTTTTTTATTAATTTATTTAACATGTAACAGTTTGTTCAATATAGTAATAGTAACAATGTGTTTGATGATTATAGCTTATGTATAAGTGAAATGGATAACAGCAATAATACAGGAGGAGAAAATAAGAATACTCAGTTATTATAAAATACTTGCAGTATCCATGAAATGGTATAGAGTTATTTAAAAGTGAACTTGGCTTGGTTGTAACCGTTTATGACAAACTCTAGGACAACCACTGAAAAAGTTTTTTTAAAAAGTATAATTGATATGCTGAGAAAGAAAAATATGGAATCATATAAAATGCTCTATTAAAACCACAAAAGGCAAGAACAGAGTAGAAAACAAAAATAAGGACAAAGAACAAAGGCAACAAATAGCACACAGTAACAAATATGGTAGATATGAGCCCAACTATATCAATAATCACATTAAATTTTAATGGTCTAAATATACCAATTAAAAGACAAAGATTGAGTGGATCAAAAAACAAGACACAACTATATGTTGTCTACAAGAAACCCACTTTAAATATAAAGATACATATTGATTAAAAGTAAAGGCATATATGGGTTTGGCAATGATTTCTTTGATATGGCACTCAGAGCACATGCAACAAAGGCAAAAATAGATAAATGGTGCTACATCCAGCTTGAAAATACCACATTTCAAAGGATACAATCTAGAGAATGGGAGAAAATATCTGTAAATTATATATGGATGAGAAGTTGATACTTACAATGTATAAAGAGCCACTACTCAACAACAACAACAACAACAAAAAGAACTGATCTTAAAACGGTCAAATGATGTGAATAGGCATTTCTCAAAACCGATATTCAAATGTCCAAGAAGCATATATAAAAGATCATCTTTTTACATGCTATTCAAATGTTCATCTTCTTATATGCTTCTTGGACATTTGAATATCATCTTTGTAAATTATTACAGTAATGAAAACCACAGCCACAATGAGATGCCACCTCATATTCATTAGGATGGCTACTTTTAAAAAAGAAACAGGAAATAATCAGTGTTCATGAGGATGTGGAAAAACTGGAACCCTTGTGCACTGTTGGTGGGAATGCAAATGGTACAGCCACTACTGAAAACAGTGTAATGGGTCCTCAAAAAATTAGAAATAGAATTGCCATATGATCCACTTATGGGATTATCCAAATCCAAAAGAATTAAAAGCAAGATTTTGAAGAGATATTTATGCATCCATGTTCATAGCAGCATTATTTGTAGCAGCCAAGAGGTGGAAGCAATTAAAATGTCCATCAATGGGTAAATGGATAAATAAATACACTGTACACTTAAAAGTGGCTAAGGTGGTAAATTTTATGTTGTGTGGATATTTTAATACATTTATTTATTTATTTATTTATTTATTTATTTTAAGACAGGGTCTCACTATGTCGCCCAGGCCGGTCTCAAACTTCTAAGCTCAAGCCTCCAAGTAGCTGAGATTATAGGTATGCACCACCATGCTGGGAAATGTGTATTCTTTATCAAAGTTAAAAACATTTTTTTAAAGTAAAGGAATGGAGACAGATATACAATGCTAACATTAACAAAAGAAAGCTGAAGTAGTTATATTTTCAGACAGAGCAGACTTCAGAGCAAGAAAAATGATCAAGGATAAAGAGGGACATTACATCATGATAAAGGGGTCAATTCTCCAAGAATACATAACAATTCTTAATGCATAAGAGCCTAATGACACAATATCAAAGTATATAAGACAAAAACTGATAGAACTGCAAGAAGAAATAGATGAATCCACTACTACAGTTAGAGAGTTTAACACCCCTCTACCAGTAATGAACAGATCCAGCAGGCAGAAAATCATAAAGACATAGTTGAACTCAACAACACCATTGATAAATTGGATATAATTGACATCTATAGAATACTTTATTCAACAATGCCAGAATATGCATTATTCTCAAGCTCACGTGGAACATTCACTTAGACCCACATTCTGAACCATAAAATACACCTTAACAAATTTAAAGGAATAAAAATCATACAGTGTATCCTCCCAGACCACATGTAATTAAATTGAACTAGAAATCAATAACAGAAATATTTGTACGTTAAACAACACTTTTTTTTGTTTTGTTTTTTGTTTTTTCTTTGCCAGGGTCTCATTCTGTTACCCAGGCTGGAGTGTGGTGGTGCAATCACAGTTCACTGCAACCTTAACCTGCGGGGCTCAAGCAATCCTCCCACCTCACCCTCCTGAGTAGTGAGACCACAGATGTGTGCCGCCACATCTAACTAATATATATATTTTTTTTAGAAATGTAGTCTCCATATGTTGCCCAAGCTGGTCTTGAACTTCTGGGCTCAAGTGATCCTCCCATCTTGGCCTTCCAAAGTGCTGGGATTATAGGTGTGAGCCATTGTGCCCAACAAACAACACACTTCTAAATAACACATGGGTCAAAGAAGAAATCTCAAGAGAAATTTAAAAATATTTTGAACTAAATGAAAATACAATGTATCAAAATTTGTGTGATGCAGCAAAAGTAGTGTATAAAGAGAAATGTATAGCATTTGATGCATATATTAGAAAAAATTAACTAAAATCAATAATCTAAGCTTACATCTTAGGAAACTAAACAAAGAAGAGCAAATTAAATCCATTGTAGGCAGAAGAAAAGAAATAATAAAAATTAGAGCAAAAATGAAATTGAAAACAGAAAATCAATAGAGAAAAATCAATAAAACCTGGTTCTCTGAAATGGTCAATAAAATTGACAAACCTCTAACTAAGAAAAATAGAGATGGCCAGGCACGGTGGCTCAAGCCTGTAATCCCAGCACTTTGGGAGGCTGAGACGGGCGGATCACGAGGTCAGGAGATCGAGACCATCCTGTCTAACCTGGTGAAACCCCGTCTCTACTAAAAAATACAAAAAACTAGCCGGGTGAGGTGGCGGGCGCCTGTAGTCCCAGATACTCGGGAGGCTGAGGCAGGAGAATGGCGTAAACCTGGGAGGTAGAGCTTGCAGTGAGCTGAGATCCAGCCACTGCACTCCAGCCTGGGCGACAGAGCGAGACTCCATCTCAAAAAAAAAAAAAAAAAAGAAAAGAAAAATAGAGATAAGACATAAATTACTAATAAAGACTGGTTCTCTGAAATGGTCAATAAAATTAATAAACCTCTAAGAAAAATAGAGATAAGACATGAATTACTAATATCAGAAATGAAGGATGTGACATCACTACAGAGCCCATGGACATTAAAAGATAATAAAGGAATGCTATGAAAATAATCTATGCCTACAAATGCTAACCTAGATGAAATAGACCAATAATTCCCTGAAAGACATAATCTGCCAACACTCACATGAAAAGAAATAGACAATTTGAATAGGACTATATCTATTAAAGAAACTGAAAGCTAAGCAGGGTGGCTCATGTCTGTAATCCCAGCACATTGGGAGGCTTAGGTGGGAGGACTGTTTGAGCCCATGAGTTTGAGACCATCTTGGGCAACATGGCAAAATCTTATCTTTACAAAAAAAAATTATTTTAATTAACTGGATATATTGGTATGCACCTGTGGTCCCAGCTACTCAGGAGGCTGAGGCAAGAAGGTCAGTTGAGCCTGAGAGGTGATGCTGCAGTGAGCAATGCTCATGCCACTGTACTCCAGGCAATAAGACAAGAAAAGGAAATGAAAGATACAAAGATTGGGAATGGATAAATGAAAGCTTTGTGGTTAACAAATGGCAGGTTGTCTATGTAGAAAATCCAAAAGAATTGACCCAAAAAAATTATTGGAACTAACAAGTGATTAGAGAGAGATTGCAGGATACAAGATTAAATTTTAAAAGTCAATTGTTTTCTTACATATCATCAATGAATAAGTAGAATTTGACATTAAAAACACAATACCATTTACACTAGCAACATCCCAAAATAAATACTTAGCGACATCCCAAAATAAAAACTCTCATAAAGTAAGTATAAGATCTATATGAGAAAAACTACAAAATTGTGATGAGAGAAATCAAAGAAAAACTAAATAAATTAAGATATATTCCATGTTCATGGATAGAAAGACTCAATATTGTCAAGATGTCAGTTTTTCCAAATTTGATCTTTAGGTTCAACGAATCCTAATCAAAATTCCAGCAAGTTATTTTGTGGATTTTGACAAACTGATTCTAAAGTTTACATGGAGAAGCAAAAGACCCAGAATAGCCAACACAACGTTGAAAGCAAAGAAAAGAGTTGAAGAACTGACACTACCAAAGTTCAAGACTTATTATAAATCCACAGTAATCAGGACAGTGTGATATTGGCAAAAGAATAGATACATAGATCAGGCTGGGTGTGGTGGCTCACACCTGTAATCCCAACACTTTGGGAGGCCAAGATGGGTGGATCATCTGAGGTCGGGAGTTCAAGACCAGCCTGACCAACATGGTGAAACCCCCTCTCTACTAAAAATAGAAAATTAGCTGGGTGTGGTGGTGCATGCCTGTAATCCCAGCTACATGGAAGGCTGAGGCAGGAGAATTGCTTGAACCCAGGAGGCAGAGGTTTCAGTGACCTGAGATTGTGCCATTGCACTCTAGCCTGGGCAACAAGAGTGAAACTCAGTCTCAAAAAAAAAAAAAAAAAAAAAAAAGAATAGATACATAGATCAATGGAAAGGAATGGAATATAGAGCCCAGAAATTGACCCACACAAATATAGTCAACTGATCTTTGACCAAGAAACAAAGGTAATACAATGGAGAAAAGATTGTCTTCTTAACAAATGGTGCTGGAACAACTGGACATCCAAGTGCAAAAAGCAAAAAAAAAAAAAGGAATCTAGACACAGACTTGACATTCTTCAAAAAAGTTAACTCAAAATGGGTCACACACCTAAATGTAAAATGCAAAACTATAAAACACTTACAAGATAAATTGGAAAAATCTAGATGACCTTGAGTTTCATCATAATTTTTAGATACAATACCAAAGCCCCAATCTGTGAAGGAAATAACTAATAATCTGTACTTTATTAAAATTAAAATCTTCTGCTTTGCAAGACACTGTTGAGAGAATGAGAAGACAAGCCATAGACTGGGGAGAAAACATTTGCAAAAGATATGTCTGATAAAGAATTGTTATCCAAAATTTACAAAAAACTTTTAAAACATGACAATAATTTATAATAACATCAAAAAGAATAAAATACTTAGGAATTAAACAAGAAAGTGAAAGTCTTGTACAATAAAAACTATAAAACATTGCTGAAAAAATATATACATATATGTGTGTGTGTGTGTGTATATATATATATATATATATATATATTTTTTTTTTTTTTTTTTTTGAGACAGAGTCTCACTCTTTCACCCAGGCTGGAGTGCAGTGGCGCTATCTCGGCTCACTGCAAGCTCTGTCTCCCGGGTTCACGCCATTCTCCTGCCTCCGCCTCCCGTGTAACTGGGCCTACAGGTGCCTGCCACCGCACCTGGCTAATTTTTTGTATCTGTAGTAGAGATGGGGTTTCACCATGTTAGCCACGAAGGTCTCAATCTCCTGACCTCATGATCCATCTGCCTCAACCTCCCAAAGTGCTGGGATTACAGGCGTGAGCTACCGTGCCCGGCCTGAAAAATATTTTTAAAACATAAATAAGTGGAAATGCATTCTATATTCTTGGGTTGGAAGACTCAATATTGTCAAGACGTCAGTGCTGCCCAAAGTGATCTATAGATTCAATGTAATCAAAATTCCAGGCTGGATGCGGTGGCTCATGCCTGTAATCCCAGCACTTTGGGAGGCCAAGATGAGCAGATCACTTGAGGTCTGGAGTTCAAGACCAGCCTGGCCAACATGGCAAAACCCTGTCTCTTCTAAAAATACAAAAATTAGCCAGCCATGGTGGCACAAGCCTGTAATCCCAGCTACTCAGAAGACTGAGGCGGAAGAATCGCTTGAACCCAGGAGGCAGAGGTTGCAGTGAGCTGAGATTGTGCCACTGCACTTCAGCCTGGGTGACCCAACAAGACTCCATCTCAAAAAAATAAATAAATAAATAAATAAGTGATTTGGTTTTTGTGGAAATAGAAAAACTCACCCTAAAATGTGTATGGAATATTAAGGGCCCCCAAATAGCCAAAACAAGAAGAACAAAGTTAGAAAACTCACACTTTCTGCTTTCAAAACTTACTAACAAGCTACAGTAATCAAAATAATGTGGTATTAACATAAAAACAGATATATATATATACACAATACATATATATATATAGAGAGAGAGAGAGAGAAAGAAAGAGAGAGAGAAAATAGAATAGAGAACCCAGAAATAAACCCTCATGTATATGGTCAAATGATTTTTGACAAGGATGTCAAGACCTTTCAATTGGGAAGACAACAATCTTTTAAACAAATAGTTCTGAGAAAACTGGGTATCCACTTGCAAAAGAATGAAGTTTAACATTTACTTAACACCATATAAAAAATTAACTCAAGATGAATCTAAGATCTCAACATAACACATAAAACTATAAAACTCTTAGGGAAAAAACACAGGGAAAAACCTCGTGACATCAGATTTGGCACTGATTTCTTGGATATGACACCAAAGGCATTAGCAACAAAAGGAAAACATAGACAAATTAGATTTTATAAAAATATTTTAATGTTATGCATCTAAACACACTATTAAAAAAGTAAGAAGGCAACCCACAAAGTGGGAGATAATATTTGCAAACCATATATCTGATAAAGGATTAACATCCAGAATATCTAGAGAACTCCTAAAACTTAACAACAAAAAACAAACATCCTAATTCACAAATGGACAAAGGAGTTGAATAGACATTTCTCCAAAGAAAGTATAGAATGGCTAATAACCACATGGAAAGATGTTCAACATCATGAATCATCAAGGAAAGGCAAATCCAAACTACAACAATATACTACCTCATACCCATTAGGAAGGCTACTATTTAGAAAACCTGAAAATAATAAGTGTTAGTGAAACTGGAACCCTTGTGGACTATTGATGGAAATGTAAATGTAAATGTGTATGGTACAGCCACTGTAGAAAACGGTATGGCAGTTCCTCAAAAAATTAAAAATAGAATTACCATATGATCTAGCAATTCCACTCCTGGGTATATACCTAAAAGAACTAAAGTCACTAAAAGACTAATATCCTATGATTCCACTTATATGAAATATCTAGAGTGGCCAAATTCATAGAGACAGAAAGTAGAACAGTGGTTGCCAGAAACCGAGGAGTGCAGGGAATAGGGAGTTATTGTTTAATAGATACAGAGTTTTAGTTTTGCAAGATGGAAAAACTCTAGAATGGATGGTGCTAGTGGTTGCACAACAATATGAATATATTTAATACCACTGAACTATGCACTTAAAATTTTTCAGATGGCAAATTTTATCTTCTGTGTATTTTAACACAATTTTAAAATTGAGAAAAACTCAACAATAAGAAAATGAACAACTGGGCAAGGCATGGTGGTTCATGCCTGTAATTCCAGCTCTTTGGGAAGCTGAGGTGAAAGGATTGCTTGAGCCCAGGAGTTCAAAACCAGCCTAGGCAACATAGCAAGACCTCATCTTGGAAAGGAAAGGACTGGGGAGGGGAGGGGAGGGGAAGGGAGGGGGAGAGAAAGAAGAAAGGAGAGAGAGAGAGAGAGAGAGAGAGAGAAACTCAATTAAAAATTAGCAAAAGACCTAAAGATGCCTCTCACCAAAGAAGATATACAGATGGCAAATAAGCATATGAAAAGATGCTCCATATCATATGTCACTAGAGAATTGCAAATTTAAATAACAATGAGATACCACTACACATCTATTGGAATGGCAAAAAAAAAAAAAAAAAAACACAACACAATACAACACCAAATGCTGGAGAGGACATGGAACAACAGGAATATTCATTGCTGTTTGGAACACAAAATGGTACAGCTATTTTGGAAGACAGTGTGGCAGTTTCTTACAAAACTAAACATACTCTTACCATACAATCCAGCAATCACACTCCTTGGTTACTTACTCAGATCAGTTTAAAACATATGTCTACACAAAAACCGACACACCAATGTTTATAGCAGCTTTGTGCATAATTGTCAAAACTGGGAAGCAACCAAGATGTCCTTCAGTAGATGAATGGATAAATAAACTGTGGCACATCCTTACAAAGGAATATTATTCAGCAATACAAATAAATAAACTATCAAGCCATGAAAAGATATGAAAGAATCTTAAATGTATCTTATTAACTGAATGAAGCCAATCTGAAATGGCTACATAGTGTATGATTCCAACTATATGACATTCTGGAAAATACAGCACTATAAAGACAGTAAAATGATCAGTGGTCACCAGGAGTTAGAGGGGAGGAAGGAAGGGAAGGATGAATAGGCATAGCACAGATTTTGGGGACAGTGAAATGTCCTGCATGAGGCTATAATAGTGGACATATGTAATTATACATTTGTTAGGACCCATAAATGGACAACATCAAGAGTGAACCCTAAACTATGGACTACAGTTGATAACAAAGTGTGGGTGTAGCTTCATCAAGTCTAACCAATGTACCACTCTGGTGCTGATGCTCCTAGTGAGGGAGGATACATGGGGTAAGAAGGGGCATATGTGGGAACTCTCTACTTTCCTCTCCATTTTTCTGTGACCCTAACACTGCTCTAAAAAAAGTTAAGTTTGAAAATGGCAGATAAGAGGCAGGACTAACTTGCAGCACCCACTCCGACGGACAAAGCAGCATGTGGAGACTCACATCATGAACTTTTGCTCCAAGAACTACTGCAGGAATGTACCAGGAAAGCTGAGAGAATCCACAGACCCTCTGAAGGAAGCAGCTTGCGACTGCAGGCTCCATGAGATAGTCAATAAACTGTGAGTGCCAAAGTGTGAGAGGGTGACTGTCTGCCCCCAAACACATACCCTTACTAGGAAACCTGAAGGCCCAGATCATAAGAGAAGGATTTGACCTTACCTGGAGCTGAGACAAATGCAGAGAGCCACACAAAATATAGGGGTAGAGAACGCAGCAGCAAGAGCCCTGTGGGCACTCTCAGTCCTCAGGGAAGCCATTTCTGTCTTTATCTTGCAGGAGTCCTTGGGGAGGGCTGCCAGTGGAACTGACGAAAGACCACAGGCAGAAGGAAACTTCCAGTTGAATTTTATAACAATTTCTACTGAACGTGAAGTTTCCTGGACAGAATCCGGGTAAGGGGTCAAATGGGGAGGGCAGATACAAGCACAGAAGCTGTAGCAGGCAGGGAGGCATAAAACCCAAAAGCCCTGCTTGTGTTCTCAGCAGGGAGGCTTGTAGCCTGGACAAGTTCTCAGCCCTGCTCGCCTGCTGCCTGGAAATAAACTTGATGTTGGGGGAGCATGCTGACAGTGAGACCAGCCTTTTCAGTTGCGTAGGAGCTGGGTAACACTTGTCACTGTTGGCTTTCCCCCGCTTCCCTGGTGACCTGTATGACACAGCAGAGGCAGCCATAATCCCCCTGGGAACATAACTCCATTGGCCTGAGACCCACACCCTCATCCCCCACAGCAGTCACAGCAAGCCCTACCCAACAAGAGTCTGAGCTCAGATACAACTAACCCTGCCCCCACCTGATAGTCTTTCTCTACCTGCCCTGGTAGCAGAAGCCAAAGGACATAATCTCTTGGGAACTCTATGGCCCTGCCCATCACCTGAGAAACCCAAATGCTTATCCAGGCAACCCTAGGGCAAATTTGTATCCTTTCTATAGTACCACAGCTGATGCTGTCTTGAAAGCACCACCTCCTGGCTAGAGATCAACCAACACAAAACCAGCACACCAAACAAAAATGCAACCAAGGACCCTCACACAGTCCGCTTCACTCCCCTGCTACCTCCACTAGAGGAGGTGCCGGTATCCACCGCTGAGAGACCTGAAGACATATCACAGGACTCTTTGCAGACACTCCCCAGTACCAGCCTGGAGCCCAGCAGCACTCCAGCCTGGGCAACAAGAGCGAAACTCCATCTCAAAAAAAAAAAAAAAATCAACAAAGAAACAATGGACTTAAATTATACCCTAAAACAAATGTACTTAACAGTTATTTACAGAACATTCTACCCAACTACTGCAGAATATACATACTAGTCACCAGCACATGAAACATTCTCTAAGATAGACCATGTGATGGGCCACAAAACAAGTCTCAATAAATTTAAGAAAATCAAAATTATATCAAGTACTCTCTCAGACCACAGAGGAATAAAATTGGAAATCAACTCCAAAAGGAACCCTCAAAACCATGCAAACACATGAAAATTAAATAACCTGCTCCTGAATGATCATTGGGTCAACAATGAAATCAGGATGGAAATTTAAAAATTATTTGGACTGAACAATAATAGTGACACAACCTATCAAAACCTCTGAAATACAGCGAAAGCAGTGCTAAAAGGAAAGTTCATAGCATTGCATGCCTACATCAAAAAGTCTGAAAGAGCACAAATAGATAATCTAAGGTCACACCTCAAAGAACTAGAGAAACAAGAATAAACCAAACCCAAACCCAACAGAATAAAATAAATAGCAAAGATCAGAGCAGAACCAAATGAAATTGAAACAAAATAAACAATACAAAAGATAAATAAAACAAAAAGTTGGTTCTTTGAAAAGATATATAAAACTGATAGACCATTAGCAAGATTAGCCAAGAAAAGAAGAAAGAATAATCAAGTAAACTCAATTAGAAATTAAACAAGAGGCCAGGCATGGTGGCTCACACCTGTAATCCCAGCACTTTGGGAGGCCAAGGCGGGCAGATCACGAGGTCAGGAGATCGAGACCATCCTGGCTCAATGATGAAACCCCATCTCTACTAAAAATACAAAAATTAGCCAGGTAGGGTGGCAGGCACCTGTAGTCTCAGCTACTTGGGAGGCTGAGGCAGGAGAATGGCGTGAACCCAGGAGGCGGAGCTTCCAGTGAGCCAAGATTGTGCCACTGCACTCCAGCCTGGGTAACAGAGCGAGACTCTGTCTCAAAAAAAAAAAAAAAAAAAAAAAAGAGAGAAATGAAATAGGAGATATTACAACCCACACCACAGAAATACAAAAGATCATTCAAGGTTACTATGAAAACCTTTACACACACAAACTAGAAAATCTAGAGGAGACTGATAAATTCCTGGAGATATATAATCATCCTAGATTAAACCAGGAAAGAATAGAAACTCTGAACAGACCAATAACAAGCAGCAAGATTGAAGTAGTAATTTCAAAATTTGCCAACAAAAAAGTCCAGGAGCAGATAGATTTACAGATAAATTCTATCAGATATTCAAGGAAGAATTGGTACTAATCTTATTGACACTATTCCAAAAGACAAAGAAAGAGGGCATCCTCCCTAAATCATTCTATGAAGCCAGTATCACCCTAATATGAAAACCAGGAAAGGACATAACAACAACAAAAAACTACAGACCAATATCCCTAATGAACACAGAAGCAAAAATCCTGAACAAAATACTAGCTAACTAAATACAACAGCATATCAAAAAGATTATCCACCATGATCAAGTGGGTTTAATACCAGGGATGCAGGGATGGTTTTACATATGCAAGCTGGTAAATGTAATACACCATATAAACAGATTTAAAAGCAAAAATCACATGAATCATCTCCATAGACACAGAAAAAGCTTTTGACAAAATCTGACATATCCTTTATGACTAAAATCCTCAGCAAAATTGACATAGAAGAGACATACTTGAAGGTAGTAAAATCCATCTATGACAAACCCACAGCCAACATTATACTGAATGGGGAAATCCTAGCCAGAGCAATCTGGAAATCCTAGCCAGAGCAATCAGAAAGAGAAAGAAATAAAGGGCATCCAAATCAGTAAAGAGGAAGTCAAACTGTTGCTGTTCATTGATGATATCATTACATATCTAGAAAACCCTAAAGACTCATTCAAAAATCTCCTAGAACTGATAAATGAATTCAGTAAAGTGTCAAGATACAAAATTACTGTACACAAATCAATAGCACTGCTATACACCAACAGCAATCAAGCTGAGAATCAAATCAAGGACTCAAAAAATAAAATACTTAGGAATATACCTAGTCAAGGAGGTGAAAGACATCTACAAAGAAAACTACAAAACACTACTGAAAGAAATTGTAGATGACACAAACAAATGGAAACACATCTCACACTCGTGCATGGGTAGAATCAATATTGTGAAAATGACCATACTACCTACTGAATCTACAAATTCAATGCAATTATTATTAAAATACCACCATCATTCTTCACAGAATTAGAAGAAATGATCCTAAAATTCATATGGAACCAAAAAAGAGCCCACATAGTCAAAGCAAGACTTGGCAAAAAGAACAAATCAGGAGGCATCACAATACCCAACTTCAAACTATATTATAAGGCCATAGTCACCAAAATAGCATAGTACTGGTATAAAAATAGGCACGTAGACCAACAGAACATCACAGAGAACCCAGGAATAAAGCCAAATACTTACAACCAACTGATATTTGACAAAACAAACAAAAACATAAAATGGGTAAAGGACACCCTATTCAACAAATGGTGCTGGGATAATTGGCAAGACACGTTTAGAAGAATAAAACTGGATCTCATCTCTCACCTTACACAAAATCATCACGATGGTGCAAAGACTTAAATCTAAGACATGAAACCATAAAAATTCTAGAAGATAACATTGAAAAAAACCCTTCCAGATATTGGCTTAGGCAAAGATTTCATGACCAAGAACCCAAAAGCAAACATAACAAAAAGAAAGGTAAATAGATGGAACTTAATTAAGCAAAAAACTTCACACAGCAAAAGAAATAATCAGCAGGGTAAACAGACAACCCACAGTGTGGGAGAAAATCTTCACAATCTATACATCTGACAAAGGGCTAAATTTTTACATCTGACAAAGGACAGATGTAGATTCAGAATCTACAAGGAACTCAAACAAATCAGCAAGAAAAAAAAGAAGCTCATCAAAAAGTGGGCTAAGGATATGAACAGACAATCCTCAAAAGAAGATATACAAATGGCCAAAAAACATGAAAAAAATGCCAATATCACTAACGATCAGGGAAGTGCAAATCAAAACCACAATGAAATACCACCTTACTCCTGCAATAATGGCCATAATCAAAAAATAATAGATGTTGGCATGGATGTGGTAAAAAGGGAACACAAGGGTGGGAATGTAAACTAGTACAACCACTGTGGAAAACAGTGTGGAGATTTCTTAAAGAACTAAAAGTAGATATACCATTTAATTCAGCAATCCCACCCAAAGGAAAAGAAGTCATTATACGAAAAAGGTACTTGCACACACATGTTTGTAGCAGCACAATTGGCAATTGCAAAAATATGGAACTAGCCCAAATGTCCATCAATCAATGAGTGGACAAAGAAAATGGTGTGTGTGTGTGTGTGTGTGTGTGTGTGTACACACACAACATGGAATATTACTCAGCCATGAGAAGGAATGAATTAATGGCATTTGCAGCAATCTGGATGGAATTGGAGACCATTATTCTAAGTGAAGTAACTCAGGAATGGAAAACCAAGCATCGTATGTTCTCACTTGTAAGTGGGAGCTAAGCTATGAGGACTCAAAGGCATAAGAATGATACAAAGGACTTTGGGTTCTTGTGGGGAAGGGTGGGAGGAGGGTGAAGGATAAACACAAATGACTACGCACTGGGTACAGCGTACACTGCTCGGGTGATGAGTGCACGAAAATCTCAGATCAAAATCTCAGAAATCACCACTAAAGAACTTATTCATGTAACCAAACACCACTTGTCCCCAAAAAATCTATTGAAATTTAAAAATAATAATAAAATTGTTAAATAAAGTCTATTTTAAAAAGAAATTTTCAAATGATTTAAACGATGAGAGAGAAACTAACAAATATTGAAGAGAGCCAAAGAAGATTCAAAATATGGGTAACAGGAGTCTCCAAAGAAGAAAACTAAAACAAGAGAACAAAACAAATGCCAAAATACTGTAATTTAAGAAAACCTTTCTTCAAATTAAAAATAAAACCTCTGAAACTATATTTTAAAAGAACACATCATGTTGGGTGCAAAAATATAGTTAGATAAAATGAACAAGATCTAGCTGTTGATAGTACAACAGGGTGACTATAGTCAATAATAATTTATTGTATATTTAAAAATAACTACAAGAGTGGAATTGAAATGTTCCTAACACAAAGAAACAATAAATGCTAAGGTAATGGATACCCCAACTACTCTGATGTGATTACTACACAATGTATGCCTGTATCAGAACATCGTGTGTGCCCTGTGAACATATACACCTATTATGCACCCATTTTATTAAAAAAAAAAAATTTTTTCTTTGAGATGGAGTTTCACTCTTGTTGCCCAGGCTGGAGTGCAATGGCACAATCTCGACTCACCGCAATCTCCACCTCCCAGGTTCAAGCAATTCTCCTGCCTCAGCCTCCCGTGTAGCTAGGATTACAGGCATGCACCACCACGCCCGGCTAATTTTGTATTTTTAGTAGAGACAGGGTTTCTCCATGTTGGTCAGGCTGGTCTCGAACTCCCAACCTCAGGTGATCTGCCTGCCTCAGCCTCCCATAGTGCTGGGATTACAGGCATGAGCCACTGCGCTTGGCCTTAAAAATTAAAAAAAAAAAAAAAAAATTAACACACCATGCAGGCCAGGCATGGTGGCTGACACCTGTAATCCCAGCACTTTGGGAGGCTGAGGTGGGAGGATCACTTGAGTCCAGGAGTTGAAGACCAGCCCGGGCAACATGGTGAAACCCCGTCTCTACAAAAAAATACAAAAATTAGCCACACGTAGTGGTGCTTGCCTGTGGTTCCAGCTACTCAGGAGGCTGAGGCAGGAGGATTGCTTGAGCCTGGATGCAGAGGTTGCAGAGAGCCAAGAGAGTGCCACCGTACTTCAGCCTGGGCAACACAGCAAGACCCTGTCTCAAAGACAAAAACAAAAATACCCAAAAAAACAAAACAAAACAAAAAAACCACCATGTACCTGAGAATATTGACCCAGAATGACCAATATCACAAAATATTCAAATACAACTACTAGACTTTAAAGAAAAAAAGAAAAATCCTTTGACATCTAATCAAACAGTGAATGAGCTATAAGAGAAAGAAAATTAGATTATCCTGAAGCATTTCTATACCAGTGTTTCTCCAGAAGCAAATGGAGCACATATTTAAGATACTCAAAGAAAGAAAATGCAAGCCAAGGATTTTATATGCAGCAAAACTGACATTCAAGTGCAAAGGGCATAAACTGTTATCAACATATGCAAACAAAAAGTAGGCAATATTGGTCCCATGAACTCTTTTTGAGAAACATACTGCAGAATGAGCTTCAGCCATGCAAAATGACTGAAGAAACATTTAACATAATGACTGGTGATGAGTAATAAACATGCAGTTACAGTATTAGTTATATAAACATGCAGTTACAGTATTAGTTATATAACTAATACTAAATGAGAGCTAAAAGGGGAAGATTATAGTATGCAACGGCTGATGTTCAAACAATGTAGATAATTATTCTTAAAGAGGGGTAGAATGAGGATACAATATGCAACAATTTTTTGTTTGTTTGTTTGTTTTGTTTTTTGTTTTTTGTTTTGAGACAGTCTCACTCTGTTGCCCAGGTAAAGTGCAATGGAGTGGTCTCAGCTCACTGTAACCTCCTCCTCCCAGGTACAAACGATTCTCCTGCCTCAGCCTCCCAAGTAGCTGGGACTACAGGTGTGTGCCATCATGCCCAGCTAATTTTTTTTGTATTTTTAGTAGATACAGGATTTCACTATGTTGGACAGGCTTGTCTCTAACTCCTGACCTTGTGATCTGCCCACCTTGGCCTCCCAAAGTGCTGGGATTACAGGCATGAGCCACCGTGCCCAGCTGCAAAAACGTATTTTAACTGCTCTCAGTAATAACATTGGTGGAAGTGGTATTACTATTATTCTGAGGTTATTTTGTGTAAACATGGGATTAAGTAAATGATTATGGCATATTCTAACTCTTTCATATCTTGTGTCCTTGAGAAACAAGATTCTTGGTATAAAAGAAAGGAGGTAAAAATGTGACATAGAAGAGGTTGAATTTTATAACTCTGTGGTTATGAATTAGATGTATCAATCTGAACTCAGAAGATACAGTCATGCACTACATGACAATGTTTTGGTCAACAACAGACCACGTGTATGACGATTGTCTCAGGAGATTATAATGGAGTTTTCATATCATATTTCTACTGTAACTTTTCCTATGTTTGGATACACAGAAACTTACCACTCTGGTACAACTGCCTACAGTACTCAGTACAGTATCATGCTGTATAGTTTGTAGCTCAGGAGTATTAGGACATATCACACAACCTAGACATGTGTCCATTTCACATAGCCTGGGTATGTGATATGTCCAAACCTAGGCTGTACCATCGAGGTTTATGTAAGTACACTCTGTGATGTTCACACAGTGACGAAATAGCCTAACAACTTACTTCTCAGAATGTATCCCCATTGTTTAAGTGATGAGTAACTGTATTTTATCTCTTTTTTGGTTTGGATTTTGTTTCTTTATTTGTTTGTTTGTTTGTTTGTTTTTTGAGATGGAGTCTTGCTTTGTAGCCAAGGCTGGAGTACAGTGGCGTGATCTCGGCTCACTGCAAGCTCCACCTCCCAGGTCCCAGCGATTCTCCCACCTCAGCCTCCTGAGTAGCTGGGATTACAAGTGTGCACCACCATGTCTGGCTAGGTTTTCATATTTTTAGTAGAGACAGGGTTTCACCGTGTTGCCCAGGCTTATCTTGAACTCCTGAGCTCAGGCAATCCACCCACCTTGGCCTCCCAAATGTATTTTATCTTTTAAAAGAAAAAAATGTACACATACATATAATATCTTAGCTCTGTTCACTAAAGGAGCCTGAAGATGATGACCAGCCTAATAGCATTGATTATCCCTAGCACCCAGATTGGTTGAAATACTATTTTCCACTAAATAAAACTAAAACTTCTTGGGGAAATTGTTGATTCCTGATTTGGGGCAGAAAATGTGTGGGAGATGGGCCTGGAGCATTGTCTTATACTGGAAAAGAGGGAGTTACCAAGCTACTAAGGTGTAAAAAGGACTCAGTGCCAACTTGAAGAGGCTCCCATCAGCCAGAGATGGGAAAATTTGAGCTTCTAAAGGATAATAATTGCAATTGATTAAAACCCATCAATCAGTGAGTTAATAATGATATTTAAAATGATTTTTTAAAAACTAATGGGTAACCTTGAGAGAATGATATGAAACCAATTCATTATCTTAAATGAAGCATTTATTCTGCCTTCCTTTATAAAACATACCATGGGTAATCAAATACTAATGAGGATATGTGTCTCTTTATAAAGGTACTCTAATAAATGAAAAAATTAAAGAATTCAAATAGCACCATTTTTCCATCCCTGATGAATTAATAAATGTAGGCATGTAGAATTAATGGCTGCTAGTATTACAAAAAGAGAGACAATCAGAAATTAAGTGCCTCCTAATGAAAGAGTACAGCAGCCCTGTAGTCCTGCCAAAGGTATTGAACCCAAGTCTGATAAAACCTCTGGATTCAGCTACTCATTTGCAAGAAATACAAAAGACTACAACAATGTGTTGAACTGCACTGCAAATGTGCATCAGCAAATTCCAGACAGTGGGAAACTATAGATCAAATGGTACAGGTCTTCAATAGATAAAATGAAAGAAAAAGAAAGGGATGGAGAAGGATTCTGTATATTAAGAGATTTAAAAGATATATAATAACTTTTAGGAGGCAAGACTAAACTATAGCATCTAGAAATGTACACTGAGGTGATAAAACTACAAAGTAACATAAGGAAGTGATCACTGTAACAAGTCAGGATAAGGACTTCTGCTTCTGATTAAGACTCAATACAGGAACCAGATTACCTTCCTGCCCAAAAGAACTAAAATACTAGACCAAATATGTGGAAGGAAACAAATCTCTGTTTTCAGACATTGGATATCTGGCTTCAAATAATAGTGATCCCTGAGAGAGGGGTAAAATTGCCCCAGCTTACTCCCTGGAGAGAATATTCAGGCCAGAATACAGAGATGGGGGACCCTCCAGTCTCCCTGAGTTGAGAAGGCAACGCTGGGAGTTCATGGAAGTCATGTGGCTAGGGTCCACCGAGCAAAGTACTATTGAGGAGAGAGATGCCCAGAGAGAGCTCCAGACATATGCATGTGGCACCCCTTGAGTATCCATCAGCACATGTGTGTAAGGCAACTACCCAAAGCTTGGAAAAGAATCACTCAAAACAAGTAAGATAAACATTTCTGGAGCTTGCACAGAACCAGAAAAAGTCCATAGTCTCATCTACCAGAGTGGACAACCTCAAAATTCATGAGGCATTGAGTAGTGAGGCAAAATCAGTCCTAGAACAAAAGTTGCTCTTATCCCAGTTAACAAAACTTAAAACCAAGCATCAAAATAATTAAACTGTTTCCATAATGAGCAGAGAAATTACACAAAAAAGATAGAATTAGTAGATAAGGATGTAAAACAGTTATAATTATAGTCCATATATTCAATGAAGCAGAAGGAAGATTGAGCATACAGAGATATGAAAGGTAGATTTTTTTTATAAAGATCCAAATGAATTTCTAGAGATGAAAACTACAACATAAGAGATTTTAAAAACACATTGGACCAAATGAACAGCATATTAGACACTGTAAAAGAGTAATGAATTTGAGGATATAGCAACCGAAATTATACAAAATGAAACACACAGGAAAAAAGACTGAAAAAAAAAAGAAGCATCACTGAGCAGTGGGATAACTTCCAGCAGCCTAAAAATGGAGTCCCCAAAGGACAGAAAACAGAAGGAAGTAGGGCCAAAAGATTTTTTTTAAGAAATAATGGCTGAAAATTTTTCAAGTTTGGTTTAAATTACTGAACCCACAGATCCAAGAAGTTCCATGAACCCAAAGCACAAGAACCTTTACCAAGGCATATCATAGTCAAATTGCTTAACACTGGTGAAAAAGATAGCCTTAGAAACAGAAGAGGAACAAAGATAAGAATACAACTGACTTCTTGATAATAAATATATCTTGAAAATAATACATCCCAGAATACAATGAAACAACAATTTTTAAGTACTAGAGGAGGAAAAAAAGCTGTCATCCTATAATTTTATACCCAGCAAAAATATCTCAAAAAACAAAAGTGAAATAAAGACTTTTTCAGGCATAGAAAACTGAAAGAATTTACTAGCTGTAGACCTGAACTTCAGGAAATGTTAAAGTCCTTCTGGAACAAAGACAAATATAACAGACAGAAATCTGATCAATACAAAGAAATGAAGAGCACCAGAAACAGTTAATATGTGGGTAAATATAAAAGTGGTTTTTAAAAAATCTCTTTAAGAGATAATTGACAGTTTAAAGAAAAAATAATAACAATGTATGACGGGGCCTATAACATATGTGTAGAAGTTATAAATGATAAAACATTAACTTATGATAAAAGCCAAAGCAGTGACTACTCATGTGGGAATCCAGGTGGTTTGAGCTGGTGATAGGACAGATTCGGGAATTCCTGGAATGATTGACAAGGTTCTATTTCTTTATGTGGGTATTGGTTACAAATGTGTTCACCTTGTGATAACTCACGTTAAGTTATACATTAGTGTTGTTTTATAATACAAAAGCTTTAAGAGCAATTGAAAGTGAATCATTTCATTTTTGTGAACTACATAGATGTGTAGAAGAAAATACAGAAAGGATATGAAATAAGATTAACAGTAGTCATTACATGGGTATTGAGATTGAGGGTGAGGACTTTTCTATTTTTTCCAAAATGGCTATATAAATATTATTTACTTTTGTAATCAGGAAAAATAAGTAAAAATGAATATTCCCAATGGAAATACTTTCATTGTATATGTTTCCTTGGGAACAAAATTCATACCTTTGCACTCACTTCACTACCTTGGCTTTCTTTGCTTTTATTTTTACATCAGTCCTGCCCATCCCTATCTGCATTGCTCTGTGGTATGTGCTAGCAACCAGAATTAAGGAACTGGTAGGCATTTTTAAAATTTTGTGTACAGTCTAGGCACAGTAGCTCATGCTTCTAATTCCAGCACTTTAGGAAGCCAAGGTGGGAGGATCACTTGAAGCCAGAACTTTGAGACCAGCCTGGACAACAAAGTGAGACCCCATCTCTACAAAAAATAAAATTATCGGCTGTGCGCAGTGGCTCACGTCCATAATCCTAGCACTCTGGGAGGCAGATCACTTGAAAGCAGGAGTTCGAGACCAGCCTGGCTAACATGGTAAAACCCCATCTCTACTAAAAAATAACAAAAAAAATTAGCTGGGCGTGTTGGCACACATCTGTAATCCCAGCTACTTGGGAGGCTGAGGCAGGAGAATTGCTTGAACCCAGGAGATGGAGATTGCAGTGAGCCAAGATTGCGCCACTGCACTCCAGCCTGGGTGACAGAGTGAGACTCCATCTCAAAAAATATAAATATAAATATAAAAATATTAGCCAGATGCAGTAATGCACACCTGTAGTCTCAGCTACTCAGGAGACTGAGGCAGAAACACAGCTTGATCCCAGAAGCTCAAGATTGCAGTGAGCTATGATTTCACCACTGCACTCCAGTCTGGGAAACAGAGCAAGACCTTATCTCTAAAAAAAAAAATTAAATAATTAAACTTTTATGTACAGAATCAAAATAAAAACAGCTACAATTACATTTTTAAAGAACTTCTTGTTCTAGCTGATAATAATGTTTGGCTGTGAGACGGGAGGTGAGGAACAGTTATCTCGAAGCCAGAGTTTGCAATCTGCTACCCTGGAGATTTCTTTGGGAGACTTTGCATGGTTCAGAGGATCTTGTGATTGTTTTGTAAGCAAGGAGGTGCTGCACTTACAAATGCTGTAGAAACAGCCCTGTGTTTTTAATATTCTAAACAGAAATACAGAGTGCCTCTAAATTTCATCTGACAGAAACCTTATGCTTATATTAGCTGTATCCAAAAATAAGAACAAGTCTAAATGAAGACTGCCACAAACCTTTAGCATCAGCAAAAGGCTGTATCTCAAGGGAGAGAATATCAGCACAAAGAAAATACCAGGTTTAACTAGAAGGACCTGATAAAGACATATCCTACTGCACAGTTCATTGCTCAGAGAGCAAGCAGGGAAGTGAAAAATATACCATGAATGTCCATTGTTTGTGAATGGCTAGGGTTGGGTCAAGTAAGGCTAGCCATATAGAATATCAGCCCTATTATAGTTCCCAAGAAAACACCGCACACATTCTAAAGATTAGCAAAGGGACTACAGCACACTAAAAAGGGAGGGGGGATGAGAATGCCTCGTTTGATTATTGATTTAATTTACAAATGTGAAAAGGAGTGTAGTGTGGTACATGGGATGTCATGTATTCTAAGTATATATAATGCAGGGTCTGTTTCATGGTAACAGAATTCAAAAATTAGGATTTTATCTAACCTTTGAGCAACATAAGAAAATTTCAGGCCTGGCACAGTGGCTCACACCTGTAATGCCAGCACTTTGGGAGGCTGAGGCAGGAGGATCTCTTGAAGCCAGGAGTTTGAGACTATCCTGGGCAACAAAGGAAAACCCTATCTCTACAGATAAAGAAAGAAATGATAAATTAAAAAAATAAAATTGAAACTAGTTCCACAAGAGGCATTGGGGGCTATTAATTTAATTGAATCATTCATAGATATTACCATTTTAAGGGTATATTGGTATGAGCTAAAGGTTATCTGGACACTGTTTGGAAAACAGAAACATGTACATGTGACAGTTACTCTAAGGGTTTATTCTAAAAAGAAAAAATCTGATGGGTGAACATTTGCTTCCTTGGGTTATGTGCTATAATGGCCCCAACATAATTTTCCTGAAAAATGACTATATGGGTTACCAAAACAAACATATACATCACTGCAACACTTTGTCGTAACATATGCAGTGCTTTAAGCCAACTCAAAGATGTATAATGTAGAACTGGAATCATTTCCTAGACAGAGGACCACTAGCAATAACCTTTAATAGCCCAGGGTCTCCAGGGGCACATTTAAGGCAGGATTCCTAGAGGCTGCATTTCGGCAGCCACTGTGGAATGAAATAAACACTTTGGAGCAGAGCAGGAAGTCCCGCTGTTCAGCACTAGCTGGTTTCAAGCCAATGGTTCCTAATCTCAATGAGCAGCAGCTGTCATAGCCATTCTGTAGGGATGTCTTTTTGAAAGTTCTTAAAGATCTTAATTGTGACCTTCCCCTCTGGCTCTAAGTAAGGTTCTTCTTGCTCACCTGTCATATAATTGGGAGCACTCAATTTCATGATCAGCAACACAAAATGAAGTGGAGAATACTCTTATTAAATAAGCTGGAAGAAAGGGACAATCAGAGAGACAGGCGGCATGATGTACTAGAAAGAGAAGTGGTCCTCCTGGCAAAACCTGATGCAAGGGACAGGCTGCTGCGACCTGGTACAGACAACTCATCAGTAAATCTACTTAACATGCCTCTTTGGAGAGTATTGTCTTAGTCCTTTTGAGTGGCTATAACAAAATGCACTCATCCCTTGATACCTGTGGGGGACTGGTTCCAGAACCTCCTGTGGATACCAAAACTCGATGATGCTCAAATCCCTGTTAAAAAATGGTGTAGTATTTGCATATAACCTATGTACGTCCTTTCATATAATTTAAATCATAGGTAGATTACTTATAAAATGTAATACAATGTAAATGCTAGGTAAATGATCATCATGCTGTGTTGTTTAAGGAATAATGACGAGAATATTCTGTACATTTTTAGTACAAATGCAATAATTTTTCCAAATATTTTTGATCCATGGTTACTTGAATCCACAAATGCAGAATCCACAGGTATGGGGGGATGACTGCACCTTAGACTAGGTAATTTATAAACAATAGAAATGTATTGTCCACAGTTCTGGAGGCTGGGACACCTAAGATCAAGGTGCCAGCAGCTTCAGTGTCTGGTGAGGGCTTGCTCATCAGAGATGACACCTTCTTGCTGCATTTTCACAAGGCAGAAGAGCAGACAAGCTTCCTCCAGCCTCTCATAAGGGCACTAATCCCATTCATGACGTCTCCGTCCTCATGATCTAATCACCTCCTAAAGACCCCACCTCTTGTAGTACTATTGCATTGGAGGTTAGGTTTCAACATATGAATTCTTGGGGATACAAATATTCAGACCACAGGAAGTATCTTTTTATGAAAATAAGCATGTGTAAAGAAGGCATTTGGACTGTGTTAACTTCTCAACATAAAGCACAATTGCAAAAATTCTTAGTTGAATCACTTTGGAGTCTATTCAAGACAATTTCTCATATTAAGGCCTCAGCCTGCCATTCCAAAGATACCTTCCTGTGAACCTGCTCTCAAGCACTGAATGAACTGCTAGGCTGGCACACCAGCCGCACCCCCACCTGGCCAACTTCCAGCCTGTGCCTCTAATCATGCCTTCTCCCATCTCTACCTACTGAAATCCCATGCAGCCTTCCACATTCAGCTCAAATGCCATCTTCTTCATGAAATTTTCTATCAAAGGGGCTGAGAGACAGAAGAGGGAGAGGGATGAGAGCCAGGGAGAGATTTGCTGCCACTTGATGGCTTTAGCTTTGCAAAGGCAGCAAGAAACACAGTGGCCTGAGTCTGAAAACCAACATGGTGAGATTTCCCAACAGTGGCACAGGCACTAAAAAGGCAGTGAAAGCTCAGCCAGTGAGGTGTTAAAATACAGGCAGGGTGACCTGGACAGATGGTGCAGGGTGACCTGGACAGATGGTCCAGGCTATCACAGACAGAATTTTCACACTGGGTGGGGGTTACAAGGGATGACCCTACATCCCTTCCATGCTTCTAAGTTGTGTCATGGCCATGGGTTCAAAACAGTAAGTTTCAAGTTACAGGCAAATTTTGTTGAAGGTCCAGTTTATGATTCTCTAATCTTACCTGCCCACTTTCCTGATAAATTTATTTAAAAAGAAATACAGCCTTCAGCCTAGCTACTTTGGAGGCTGAGGTGGGAGGATCGCTTGAGCCCAGAAGTTCAAGGCTGCAGTGAGCCATGATTGCACCACTATACTCCATCATGGGGCAACAGAACAAGACTGTCTCTTAAAAAAAAAAAAAGTGTTTAAGTAATATAAGCCATTTTATAAAAGGTGGTGAGAAAGCAACATAGCAGCATAAGAGCAAAGGCTTTAAAGTCAGCCTGCACATGGATATGAATCCTTGTTTTAGACAAGTTATATAACCACTGCCGGTCTCACTTTCCTCACCTGTAAAGTGGGCTTAAGAACAGAACATCATAAGGGGTTGATGTAAGGAGTATATGAGTTAATACACATAAAGCAGTTAGTGTAGTATATAGCATATAGCAAGCATGCAATAACAGTTCATTACTATCAATATCACTACCATTATTAAAGTGCTTTGCAGGTCCTGACACATGGAAAATATATAATAAATAACAACTACCAAGATTTAAAAATTTTTTTTTATAGAGATGGGGTTTCCCTATGTTGCCCAGGCTTATCTTGAACTCCTGAGCTCAAGTGATCTGTTCACCTCAGCTTCCCAAAGTCCTGGGAATACAGGCATGAGCCACTGCCCCCAGCCCATCAATATTATTATAATACATGTAAGTTTATATATTAAATGCCATTCATTTTAAGTAAGATAAATACATAATCATTCATTTTAAAGATTAATCTTAGATTCATTGTAAAGCAAATATTTAAAGACATCATTACAAAAGTAGAATTTGGTATACAGGCCCCCTCTGGTTAAGGGATAATAGTGGTTAGTTATTACCATTTTATAGATCATAAAACTCAAAGATTCTATTAATTGCCCAAGGTCACACAGTGGAGAAACTAAAACTAGAACTGAGTCTTTAGTTTCTAAGTTCCTTCTTCCTTCCATGAACCATGCAAATAAAAATAAAATAAATTGGAAGTATGGTAGCATGCCAAGAGTTAATCTATTCATCCAGCTGAGAGATGTGTTTCTTCCTTCTCTGTTTAACATTTCTGAGGCTTTTATCTCCTTTATGTGAAAAAGACAAGAAATCTTTATTCTACATGTAATGAGGGATCTCCTCCCATAAAACATGGCAGATTGAACACATGTAATGATTAGTCAGGATGCAGATTCTACTGATAATGAATGAAATAAAATGGAGTTGTACTTCTCTTCCATATTACAAGAAGTATTAGAAGGCCTAGATGGCCAGGCACAGTGGTCCACACTTGTAATCCCAGCACTTTGGGAGGCCAAGGTGGGAGAATTGCTTGAGGCCAGGAGGTCTAGGCCAGCCTGGACAACATAGCAAGACCCTCTCTTAAAAAAAAAAAAAAAAAAAAAAAAAAAACAAAGGCCAAGGCTAACAGGGTACCCTTCAATGTTGGAAACTCATATTCCTTCCCTTCTGGTGCTGAGCCTTTCCAGGATGCCACTCTCTTCTGCATGGTTGAGGCTAGTTCACTGCGATAGCCATGTTCCTTCCAGGCAACAAGAAAAGACATGCCTCTTGCCTTTAAGAGCATGATTTAGGGCCAGGTGCAGTGGCTCAGGCCTGTAATCCCATCACTTTGGAAGGCCAAGGCAGGCAGATTGCTTGAACCCGGGAGACCGAGGTTGCAGTGAGCTGAGATGTCACCACTGTATTCCAGCCTTGGTGACAGAATGAGACTCTGTCAAAAAAAAAAAAAAAAAAAAAAAAAAACCTAATACAAACAATATTTCACTGTAGCAAGCTGAAAGGATATGCTGCCAGGAATGAAGGAAAGAAAGATGTCAGCTGTTTGGGGTAGGGGATGAGGGTGGCTCCTCAGATCTCCAGGTCCTCGCAGGACACATGCTCAAGGTGGTGAAGACCTTCTACTTGCCTACAGTGACATCCTGCAGGAAGCCTAAAGAGGCATTTTCAAGTCTCTGCTGCTTCCAGTCTGGTCATCCTGAAACTTCAACATCATTACTATACATGACTGCAAAATCATCTTGCATAAGTTGCAGAATCTAACATCTAGGTCAAGGTACAACTTCATACCATACCACACCTCCATCTTGCTTCACTGTTCACAGTTATATTGAAAATGACAGGCATCACCCATGCACAGCTGTATGGCAGCATTGTAGCAATGTTACTAGGCACAGTTATCTCCAGCATTACATGGCCTGGGAGGTTGTGAACAGGATCTGCCAAAAAGCACAAAGATAGTTAAGCCAAAGTGGGTAAAAGGCAATTATTATTTTCAGGAAAAACAAATATTGGACAAGATAGGGAGTATAGTATATTATATGGCTCTGCTGTAATAACTATATGATCATAATCATATTAATTTAACCAAAAACTGTGATATAACTGTATCAAGGGGATAGGAAAAAAGGAAGTGGGAAGAAAAGAAAGCGTGTAAGAGAACTAGATCCTCATTTCACAGTAATAAATCACTAGGAATAGTGACTCATACTGGTAAGTCAAGAAACAGTGTTACATTCCTTTTTCTTTTTCTCTCCCTTCTTTCTTCCCTTCCTTCCTTCCTTCCTTTATTTCTTTCTAGATGTATGTAGATAAATATCAGAAGAAACAGCTAAGAATTTACAGTGCTTACCTTTGGAGACGAGCCGTGGAACAGGAAAAAAGAAGCAAAGTGATGTGGGCTCCATGCTTGCACAGCCTGCAGAACCATGAGCCAGTTAAATCTTGTTTGGTTTTTTTTTTTTTTAGTTTTTAAATTTTACTTTAAGTTCTGGGATACATGTGCAGAATGTGCAGGTTTGTTACATAGGTATACATGTGCCATGGCAGTTTGCTGCACCTGTCAACCCATCATCTAGGTTTTAAGCTCCACATGCATTAGGTATTTGTCCGAATGCTCTCCCTCCCCTCGCCCCCCATCCCCAAACGGGCCCTGGTGTGAGATGTTCCCCTCCCTGTGTTATCATTGTTCAACTCCCACTTATGAGTGAGAACATGTGGTGTTTGGTTTTCTGTTCCTGTGTTAGTTTGCCAAGAATTATGGCTTCCAGCGTCATCCATGTCACTGCAAAGGACATGAACTCATTCTTTTTGATGACTGCATAGTATTCCATGGTGTATATGTGCCACATTTTCTTTATCCAGTCTATCATTGATGGGTATTTGGGTTGGTTCCAAGTCTTTGCTATTGTAAATAGTGCAATCTCTTTTCTTTATAAATTACCCAGCCTCAAGTATTTCTTAATAGCAATGCAAGAATGCAACAGAGACATAAGAGAAAGGGCCCCTTGCACTGTCCACCTTTGTACCATGTTCAAATATTACTTATGTTTTTAAATATTTGAAAAGCAAAAATAAATAAAAAGCAAATAAAGTAAAACATCTGAGGAAGAAACCTGGTTTAGCTGATCTTAAGAATGCTTCAGAAAACTTAAGAAAGATGTTAACTTAAGAAAGATGTTTGGAGATAAATTCACTTAAGAAAGACATTAAGAAAGATGTTTGGAGATAACTACTGACTCTTGTTAACCACTTTTCATGAACAATTTCAAGGGGATTTATCTACCTATCACCAAGCCCTGAGTTATCAGGTAGATGGCAAGCTTCCAGAGAGAAGAAGGCATGGGTTTTTGTACCTCTCCTGTGATCTAGCCAAGCCTCTGGAAGAGAATATGTACTTGAGAAATATTAGGTCCCATTCAAAAATAAATATTCCAAAATAAGTAAATATTTAATACAGTAAACTGATCTTTGACAAAGGTGCCAAGAATACACAATGGGGAAAGGACAGCCTCTTCAATAAATGGCGAAGGAAAAACTGGATATCCACATGCAAAAGAATGAAATTGAGCTTCTGTCTTACACTACTCACAAAAAATAATTTGAAATAGATTAAAGACTTCTATGTAAGACCTGAAACTGTAAAAATGTAGAATAAAACCTAGGAGAAAGTTCCTCGACATTGGTCTAGGGAATGATTTTTTTGGATATGACCTCAAAAGCAGAGGCAACAAAATAAATAAATAAATAAGCAAATGGGATGGCATCAAACTAAAAATCTTCTTCACAGCAAAGGAACAATCAACAAAATGAAAAGGTAACTTATGAAATGGTGAAAATATTTGCAAACCATATGTCCTATTAGGATTTAATATCCAAAATATATCAGGAACTCCTCATACAACTCAATAGCAAAAAAAAAAAAAAAAAAAAAAAAACCTCAATTAAAAATGGGCAAATGACCTGAACAGACATTGTTCCAAAGAAAGATAAATGGCCAACAGGTACACATGCACATGAAAGGTGCTTAGCATCACTAGTCATCAGGGAAATGCAGATCAAAACCACAAAGAGATATCACCTCACATCTGTTAGGTTAGCTGTTATCAAAAAGACAAGATTAAAAGCATTGACAAGGATGTGGAGAAACGAGATTATTGTACGCTACTGGTGAAAATGAAATTTGATAGGGCCAGTACAGAAAACAGTATGGAGGTTCTTCAAAATATTGAAAATAGAACCATCTTATGATCCAGCAACCCATCTTCTGGGTATATATCCTTCTGGGTATATATCCTGGGTATATATCCTAAACAGTAGCTTCAGATATATCTGCACTCCTATGGTCACTGCACCATTATTCACTATAGCCAGGACATGGAAACAACTTAAATGTCCGTTGATGAATTAATGGATAAAGAAATTGTGCGTGTGTGTGTGCATGTGTATATATGTATATATCAGATTGGTGCAAAAGTAATTGCAGTTTTTGCCATTATATACAGTCATTAAAAAGAAGGAAAGAAGGAAATCCTGCCATTGGTGACAACACGGATGGACCTTGAGAGCATTATGCTAATAAGTGAAACAAGTCAGACAAGGAAAGAGAAATGTATAAGCTCACTTAAATGTGGAATCTAAAATAGTCAAGCTCGGCTGGGTGCGGTGACTCACATCTGTAATCCCAGCACTTTGGGAGGCTGAGGCGGGAGGATCACTTGAGGTCAGGAGTTCAAAACCAGCCTGGCCAGCATGATGAAATCCCGTCTCTACCAAAAATACAAAAAAAAAAATTAGCTGGGCATGATGGTGCATGCCTGTAGTCTCAGCTACCTGGGAGGCTGAGGTAGGAGAACAGTTTGAACCTGGGAGGCAGAGGTTGAAGTGAGCCGAGATCGCACCACTGCACTCCAGCCTGGGCAACAGCAAGACTCTGTCTCAAAAAAAAAAAAAAAAAAAGTCAAACTCAAAGAAACAGAGTTGAATGGTGGTTGCCAGGGGCTGGGAATTGAGGGAAATGAAAAGATGTTGGCCGAAGAGTGCAAACTTTCAGTTATAAGGAACACATTCTGGGGATCTAATGTACAACATGGTGACTAGAGTTAGTAATACCGTATTGTATACCTGAAGTTTGCTAAGAAAGTAGGTCTTAAATGTCCTCAACGCACACACACAAAGCTAACTATGTAAAGTAATTGATGTGTTAATGATTGTGATAATAATTTCATAATATATATGCATATGAAAGCATCACATTGTATCCCTTAAATACATATGGTTGTCCCTCAGTAACCACAGGGGATTGGTTCTAGAAACTCCTGCAGATACCAAATCCAAGGATGCTCAAGTCCCTTATATAAAATGGTTCGTATCTGCATGTAACCTATGCCCATTATCTCTAGATTACTTATAATACCTAATACAATGCAAATCCTATGTAAATAGTTGTAATACTGTATTGTTTAGGGAATAATGATAAGGAAAAAAGTCCCTACAAGTTCAGCACAGATGCAACTATTACAGGCCTAACTACATTTTCAAACCGTGTTTGGTTGAATCTACGGATGCAAAACCCATAGAAATAGAGGTTCAACTGCAGTCATCCTATTACTGGGCATATACCCAAAGGATTATAAATCATGCTGCTATAAAGACACACGCACACGTATGTTTATTGTGGCACTATTCACAATAGCAAAGACTTGGAACCAACCCAAATATTCATCAATGACAGATTAGATTAAGAAATTGTGGCACATGTACACCACGGAATACTATGCAGCCATGAAAACGATGAGTTCATGTCCTTCGTGGGGACATGGATGAAGCTAGAAACCATCATTCTGAGCAAACTATTGCAAGGATAGAAAACCAAACACCGCATGTTCTCACTCATAGGTGGGAATTGAACGATGAGAACACTTGGACACAGGGTGGGGAACATCACACACCGGGGCCTGTCGTGGGGTTGGGGGAGGGATAGCATTAGGAGATATACCTCATGTAAATGACCAGTTAACAGGTGCAGCACACCAACATGGCACATGTATACATATGTAAAAAAACCTGCATGTTGTGTACATGTACCCTAGAATTTAAAGTATTAAAAAAAAAAAAAAGAAAGAAAGAAATAGAGGGTCAACTGTACGATTTTATCTGTCAATTACACCTCAGTAAAGCTGAGGGTGGGAGTCCAGGAATAAATACATAAACAGATAAATAGTTTGAGTATCTTCTTTGTGGCAGGGGTCAGAGGCTGGGGAGAGGTGGAGATAGGGCAGAGAGCCTTCCCTTCTTTTCCATTTCAATTTCTCCTAGCCTAGAATCTTCTTTTCTTTTAGTATTAATAGAAAGTTCTAATTTTTAATGAGGGCCATCCGTGGTGCCTAGAGATAAAGTAGCCATGGTCATTCAAGAGTGATTTGTCTCCTTGTCCTCCAGAAAACAATCAAAGGCTTGAGATCAACCCCATGGGCCTATATCTACCCAATCAGAACAGTGAGTTATCACAGAACCACAGCTCTATGAATACTTTACCTGGATTTTTTTTTTCCAGAAGGAACATGTTTCTCATGCAGCAATCTTAATAAATGCAAGTGGGCTCCATTTCTTGGCTTTGAGGTAATGAAAAATTAATTACCATACTTTACAAGTAATAGTTTCCACTCACAGCACCCCTTTAGAAGTAAATATATCATAAATAGTTACTATTATACCAATGGCTGGTGGATTGGGCAGCCTGTCGTCCATAAATCTTTTTTCAACAGACATGTTATTTCTTCTGGGGGAACAAACAGATTTGTTTTAGATCAGAGAGTCAACTGACAGATGGCCTTTGTAAAAACACACCATTTGTATAAATAAATTACAGTTTCACGATGGTATTCTGCATTTGTGGATTTGGAAAATCAATGCCCCCATTCTCCAGACTGGGCCTAAACTGTAAAGAGCAATTTTGTTTAGGTGTGAGGTCACATTGCACAGATCTGCCAACACGGATGCTAAAGTCCAAACTCTCTGGATGCTTGCTGCCACTTCTCATCACAATTGTCACAAAGAACTCTGCCTGGAGGTAACAGGATGATCTCCCAGAGAGCTCCGTAATGGATCAGAGCAAGTTACCAACTGGCACACTCCCCTTAGCTCTGGGCTCTGTTTCTATTAAACGTAACGACACCACGTGCCTTATTTTCCTAACCACAACTTTGCATAATTGGGGCTGACAGTGTATTTGTCTTAAAAACCTGAAACACTTCATTTTCTTTTATAATACAATTCATCAGTTAAATGCTAAACATTCAGTAGATTCCTTTAAAATCCAAACCAGCCCTGACTCTGAGCACACTGAAATCTGAGTCATTACTCATCTTACAAGGTATACACATGTAACATATGCATCAAATATTTCTTGATTCATATATAAATGTATATATCTAAATACGCATCTATACACACACATACCTACTCATGCAAATCCCCTTTCCCAGAACCAAAGGGTCAGAATTTAGTATCAAAAAAGACACAGTTTGTTACTGTTTTTAAGAACCAGGACTAGTAAAATGTTTCTTTTGTTAGGAGACCAAGACATTCATTTTAGCCAGAAATTCTAAGTACAGTCTTTGTTGGCCTAATGATTGCCTGTGTGTCCTTTTTTTAAGGACATTATTCCCCCTCCACCCATGATTAAGATCCTAAAGTCATCAGTCGTGATCAAGGAAATAAAAGTTTAACATCAATCATGTTCACTATTCAAAATATAACAACAGGAAAGACTTTGTAAGTTTCCAGCTTAAAAAAAAAATTTTGTGTGTCAAATTGCCTAGTATTTTCCTAGCTATAAGGTACTTTTGGAAGCTGTGTTTATTCTTTCACATGGTGGGATACTGTTAGCCTGGTGCTTTGTCTGCATTCATAACCTCAAGCTCCCACGTTGCTATTTAGAGTTATACCAGTTGGTGCCTTGATAAAATTAATATAGTGTCTAGAGTTCCTAACTTACATCCAAAGAAGTGCATAAACCAGTGATTTCCATCTGTTTCTATGACACTCCCAGGGAATCTCAGGTTACTTCAAAGGAGATCAGAAATTCCCAAATAAAATTAATTTAGATCCACAAATCTTACATATATAGTTACATATGCCAGATATAAATATATACCTACATGCACATAGTACTTCTGGAAGAGGCAATGTCAGGAAATTACTAAGGTAATTGCATACTAAGATCCTAGAAGGGTAAAATGATTACAAATTATAATATGTATCATAAACTAGATTAGAACTAATCATGGAAAATAAAAGTCCACTCAATTTACACAAAATCACAAATTTGGATCATGAAAAAGAAAAAGGGTTTGGGGGGTAAATCAACAAAGTTATTTTTGAAGTAGATGATTTTGTGGATGAATTACTAGCAACCCAATAAGACACAAATCTGGTTGGATGACTGATTCATTTTATTCTCTTTTTTATCTCTAAATTATGTTACATGCCTGTCTGTAAATGGAGAAGCTCTTCATCCTGCATCTCAATAAAAGTATTAAAGACATCTCTGCTGTAATGGAGTCAACTCACAATCAATACCTGTATTCATAATATTATGCACACAGACAGGCCAAGGGTTAAGAAAATGTTTTCAGTGCAACTGTAATCAACCGACCCTCCTGTAATTAGGCTGTTTGCTGACTCCTTGGGGACATTTATTGGGAGGGGTCCAAGGACCCCTCTCATACTCAAATCATGTGACCGAGTGCAAAATTCCTTTGCTTAAAACAGGCACTTCTCCACCTTCAGATTAAGGCAGTGATTAACAGCGTGGATCTGCCACTTCCTAACTCTATAACTGTAGGAAAGTTTCTCATCCACTCCCTGCCTCAGTTTGTCTGTAAAAAGGAGAAAACAGTGCTTGCCCCATACAAGTGTTGAAAGGATGAAATAAGTTAGTAAGGATAAAGTGCTTAGTACGGTGCACACAGTAAACATTCAATAAGTATAAGCTCTTATCATTCTTTATTATTCAACTTGTCAGAGGTTCCCCGAGCTAGAGGCCACTGCAGAACTCTAGATCACTCATCAATTTATGATCATGTTGACGTTTTAAAATGTATTTTAATTTTATATAATATTATATGATACTATCTCAGTGTTAACTTTTTATGCGTTAAATGCTCGGTATTCAACATACATAATTCAGACCTGCAGATTAAGTGGCATATTTGTTGCCTATACATCCTGAAAAGTTTGGAATTGGTGGAAATTGCATTGACTGGGTATCTGGACATGCACTGTAGGATCTCCCACTAATATCCTGTGAGGCCGTGGCTGAGTCATTTCACCCATCCAAATACCAGATTTCTTCCTATAACAAAGGTTTGGACTAGGTGAACTCTAAGAATGCTTTTATCCTAAGAACCAAAGTATTATGAAGCTGGCATCCTCCTTGATTTTCTGAGTTGCAACAGCATCATCTGTCTGAAGAAACCAACCAGTATGAAATGGGAGAATCCTAACCAGTAAATTTCCTAGATCCAGCCTCTCTCAGGATAGCACATAACAAAATGCTAGGATGAACTATTATATAAAATTCACATAAAAATGACCACATATGCCACTTTTATTGGGAAATTACAGGCTGAATGTGAATCTAATATCTACTGATGAATTATTCAACTATATTTCAGTCAGCCTGGCTGACTGGATGACAGAGTATGAGTATTTTTCAAGCACTCATAGAAAACTCCTGAACTCTCTTGAATGTTGGCCTGAAGGTTATTTCTGGTGAAGAATGGACACCTGAATGTATAAGAGACACCCTTTCTCTAGGAATCGGAAAGGACATCATTATGGGATGCCCCAGGGGTTCATGTGAAACCCTTTAAATATGTATCTTGGGGAAAGAAGACTTTATCCTGACTGGATAGCCTAACCTGGAAAATACCTTCCAAGACAGAGAACAGTGAGGTCATACACAGAGGGCGTGAAAGGCTTAGGAAAAGAGTAAAGGAAGCCCCAAGAAATGGAAACTGTTGAGTCCAGGGGAGTTTGAGAAGCCATAGGAGACTGAAATAGAGATTTATTCATATGTTGATGATATATGCGTGATTTGGAGGAAGTCAGAGAGAAAGATGACTGATTTCTCAGCAAACACACTTTAAAATGCACATGTTCTAAACCTAACTTGCTATCTATAAATGCCAGCCGTAGCCATGATTAACTAGTAGAGACGCAGAGGGTGGTAGGCATGGGTTCTTCCCACTCAGACACTGGGAGGCTTTCAGTCACTCCAAAATCCCCACTGCCTAAATAGTTACAAGTTTGTAGCAGCAAATATACACAATATTACCAAATGTAACAGCTTTAAAAATCATCCATTTGGCCAAGCCTGGAGAATTCTGTTTGCACCGGTTTCTCTTTTTGGAAGAGATCAAAATGTTGCCTCTCACAGTCCTTTGACTGAAGGAGAAATCAGAGGAAACCTGGATGGTCCACAGCAAGTTAGCGTTTCCCACTGAAATAAACACATTCCTTTGACTCCCCTCCAGCCATGGAGCCCTGGCCAACATCTCACAATACAAAGCCGAGACTGACTTCCAGTAGGAACACAGCAACTGCTAATCCCCATTATCACACCCGACAGTGTCCACCACACCCCCATAAAGATGCATTTTCTAGTAACTAATAAAAACTGGTCCTGAAGACAATAGCCTCGCACTCATCCAAATACCCGTTGGGATATTACAAATTAACACCTTGTAAAGCAACCCAATTAAAAAGTATGCCCATACACACAGTCTCATCCACCAAAACATATATCTGCCTTTCCAAATATTATGCAACGCTGGATTCTAAATCGGTCTTAATTTCTAAAAAGCTACAGGCACGGATATAAATTCTCAGTTCTTATGGCTGTGGCCGCCCTATGCACTCTTCCCAGTGGTGGACACAAACGTTAATGTACTTATTATTACTTAAGGACACAAAAATAAAAAAGGTGGCATTTTTCTCTTTCCCCTTCTAAGGTTCTCTCCAGAGCTGCCAGATGAACGCCCACGCCACCTTTTCCCACCAAAGGTGGATCCGGCTAACAGGAGACTGGATCGTGACCATAGCGCGTCTGTGCCCAGCTCTGGGGAAAGCCTCATCTTAGCGAGTGGCCCTCGGCTAGTCCCGCAGATCGGCCAAGTACGCAGAGGCCGCGCGGTTTCACCATTAATGTTCCTGAAGGACAATAGCTCATCAAGCCCCACCGAAAGCCCCGGACCCGTCGCGGAGCCTGGGCTGGCGGGGGATGAGGCTGAGCGACTCCTCCTAGAGGTGGTTATGTGGAGAAGGAGCAATCCCTTCTCCCTCCTCCTCCTCCCCCCGCTACTATCCGCGGCCCAGAGAACTGCCGCTTGCCGCCATTGACACGCACAGATAGAACCCAAAGAAAGGCAAAGAGTCCTGCCCGGCACCGGCGCCGCGCGGGCCGAACCTGCGCCCGGGGAGGGGCGCGCAGAGGGCACTGGGCGCCCTGAGCAGGCGGCGCAGCACCAGGTGAGCCCGCCATGGCGATGGCATTATTGTTTAGGGTGCTCCGGGGTCTGGAAACAAAACGCGCCGCCGGGGCAGTGCAGGGGCCGGAGAGAACCACCTCTGCCTCTCCCCCGAGCCCCTGCGGGCGCACCCCCGATAGCCAACCCACCCCCTGCAAAAACAAATTCTTAAATCCAGCCGCCCAACTTGCTTCCTTGGGCGATAAAGAGGGGGCTACTAAAGAAGTGGTCAAATTCCTGCGGCCAGCGAGGGGCCGGGGGCGTCGAGGGTAATGAGAGGAGGAGGAGGGATGCGGGGTTCAGCAGCGGGCCCCAGGCGAGGCTAGACCCGGAGGAAGCGGAGGGCTCCTGGGAATGCGGAGTTTCAGGCGCAGAAGCGGGAGGAGGGTGGCGCCTGGCCGCCGAGGGGCACGGGGCGATGGGTGGGGGACTGCGCAGGGCCCGAGGGAGCCCGGGGAGGGCCGCTCGGGGTCCTCTGAGGGTGCCCGGGCAGGGCGCCGGCGGCTCCAGGCTGACAATGGAGGGGGCGCGGAGCAGCCGGGCGGAGGGAAGGGACCCGAGTCCGGGGGCGGGCCGCGCCGGGGAAGGTCAGGCCGGGGACGCCGGGCGGCGGGGCGAGGGCTGGGGGTTGCTGTGCGGACACCCGGGCGCCGCGGGCGGGCGTGCGCCCCGGGGCCGGCGCGGAAGAGGGCGCGGGGCCGGGCACTCCCCTTCGGTTCCCTTTCCGGGGCGCCCGGTGCCTACGCGCGCTGCGCTTTCACCGGGAAATGGCGGCCCCGCCGTGGCTCGCCTGGGCAGTCTGGCTCCCGCTTTGCGCGGGAAAAAATAATAATAATAAAAATAACAAAAAAGGGAATAAAAGTAAACTGGCTGCGACGCAGGAAAGGGCTCTGCCGGGCACCGGACGCCGTGCGTATCACTCGCGGGGCGCGGCGGTTGGGGACCAGCCCTGCCTCCCCCGGCTCCCAGCCTGCCGCCCCGGCGCACCTCAGCCCCAAGCCGGCCAGCCCCCCGATCGCCGGTGGGTGTCCTCCCCCGCCTTACCTCGGGGGGGCGCCCTCAGTTCTTGCCCTCTTTGTTCCTTACAACAATGGCCAAAGGGGCATTGGTTCCCCAAGGGCCAAACGAGCGTCCTCCAGGAGTTTACCGTCGCGTGCAATGGACCACCGTGGGCCTGACTGAGGCCTGGTCCTTGCCAGGGTTTTTTGGCAACGGCCCTGGATAAGTGAAGGGATGAAAGGGGCGAGAAGAAATGGGCTGAGAAACTAAAGTGCGGGGCCCTGAGTGTTTGAGGGGACGCGATGGGAACCGCGGCTCCGTTGCCCTGATTTTAAGGGCAGTTCCCCTATCACAGCAGCGCTGGGACTGAGGTGTCCGTCCAGCTTCTGTCCACCTCAGAGGAATTCAAAACAAGGGCCCAGTTCTAAGCCCCACAGATCCCAGGATCCCCTAGGGACGATCCATGCACCACGGCAAATGGTTTCCTCACTTGGCTCATTTGTGTTTGTTTTGAAATCCAATTGTCCCCTCACTGGGCTTCACAGTTGCTACTGAAACGGTTCAATAGGTGAGAGAAAAAGAAAACATTAAGAGGGAGAACATGTCTTCGTGTGTGTTGTTTTGAACCACACACTAAGCTACACATAATTCTCAATCCGTTTTAAAACACTTCTTATTTTCAGACTAAATGTTCAGAGCTCCAAGATTTGGAAGCATGCTGGTGATTTTTAGAATTGTTTTAGCCTAACATTACATATAAATAAACAGAGGCACTGCCCGGTGGATAAGTTTATCTCCCATCGCATAATTCACATCTTCATAACCCCTCTTTCCTGTAGTCAAATTTCCTTTTAAAACATGCCCAGTTCTCCTTTCCTCTGATTTTTCCTACCCTACCACAGTTACACCTCACCTGGATCCATTAATTGTCAGACTTTACACATTATTAGTGGTTTCCTCTATATCAAAACTCCATAAAAGAATTTACCTCCTTGAATCCAGAATGTCCTGAGGATTCTGACCCTACTCCCTCACCGTTCCATCTTCTGTCTGGTTCCCAGGATTTTTAAGGCGCCTCTGGTCTGCCGTTTCTCAGTGGGTAGGACACCCTGCTAGCTATTGTCTGAGACAACCACATCTGTTTTCACTGCCTCCTGCCAGCAGAACAGGAGGTGAGTCCCGTCTCAGGCAACTTTAAATGAAAGGTATCTATAACTTGTTACCAGCGAGGGATGTGCAAAAATTCAGCCAACTTTCCTAAGAATGTTTTTCAACCTTAAGAAATAACCTCCAAGTTAGATGCAGCCTTGGTAAATGGAAAGTATATTGCACAGAGATTAACAAAGAACTTGTGGTTAGAGATCATTCAACAAACACTTATTGAGCACCAGTTCTTTTGCTGTTTGTTTTGTTGTTTTGAGATAGGGGGTCTCGCTACATTGCTCAGACTGGTCTCGAAATCCTGGGTTCAAGGGGTCCTCCTGTCTCAGCCTCCTGAGTATACACCAATTCTTAAACACCTCTAGATAGGGAAAGAAATGAAATAAAATAGAAGGAAGTCATTGGGCCCTTCTCTCATAAAGCTTACAACCCCCAGCCCAGGAGATAAAATATACATGCAGGTAAAACAAGGTAAAAAGTGATTTTGGCAAGCTAATGGGAAAACAGGCACTTTCATATACTGCTGACGTGTGTAAATTGATATAACCAATTGGGAGAGCAGTTTGGCACTATAAAATTAATAATGTGCACATTCTGTGACCCACCATTCCATTTCTCAGTATGTCACCCAAAGAAGCAGGCAGCCACGAGCTCAGCATGTATAAGGATGTTCATTGCAATTTTGGTCGTTCTGAAGTAGAAAACAGCCTAACAGCCATCAACAGGGAATGGCTAAATAAACTCTGGTGCATCTGTCTTCTGGAATATTATGCAGCAGTTCAAAAGAATGAAGCAGATCTATATATACGGAGACAGGAAAGATCACCAAGATATACTATTAATGAAAAAAGCAAATTGCAGAACAGTACATATTATATGGTACTATTGATATAAAAACAAAATAAAATTATAAATTTCTGTAAGTAAAAATGCATACAAAATGGACAGAAAAAGTGTAGAGGATGCCCACTAAGAGAGACAAGAACTAGAGGAATTGTCAAGAAGGGCTTTAGCCATATCATTATTAATACCCATCCATAGCCTTGTTATAATATTTGAAGTTCTGTAATTTGTTTTTTTTGTTTGTTTTGTTTTGTTTTGTTGAGATGAAGTCTCGCTCTGTTGCCCAGGCTGGAGTGCATTGGCACAATCTCAGCTCACTGCAACCTCCGTCTCCCAGGCTCAAGCAATCCTCCTGCCTCAGCCTCCCTAGTAGCTGATACTACAAGCTTGTGCCACCACGTCTGGCTTATTTTTTGTATTTTAGTAGAGATGGAGTTTCACCATGTTGCCAGGGTGGTCTCAAACTGCTGAGCTCAGGCAATCCGCCCACCTCAGCCTCCCAAAGTGCTGGGATTACAGGCGTGTGCCACTGTGCCCGGCCAAGTTGTGTAATTTGAATTAATGTATGCCTTGCTTGGATAACTAAATACAAGTAATAATTTTAAAGTGATTGATAATATGTAATGATAATACATAATTGATAATGTGTAACGATATACACAAAAAAACTACAACAATTTGTAAAGGGAAAAGAGGGTTTTGGACTTGAAGGGAGGGTGTTGGGCTAGGCTTTGTAGAGAACGTGGCAGGATTTGGATGCAGAAGGGTAAAGGAGCAAGGCAGGTGGAAGGAAGCTGGATGCAGATGCTGTGTTCCAGCTAGTCCTCGTTCTTCAACATGATTATGAGATTCCCTTGCAAGGCTGAGAGTCCTGGCCTGGTCTACTCTGCCAAGTTTAAGGTTGAAGGGTGAACTAAAAGAACCCTCACAATTTTTTTCATTGCAATTTAAGTCTGTGACTGTCTTAAATACTATATATAGAAGAAAGAGAAAAACGAACCAGTAGAGAAGTATATGAGTTCCAATATGGTATTGGAAGATCATGTTTTTAAAAGGAATGTAGTGAAATCTTGATGATAGAATTTTTTTCCCCAATATACACTGGGATGTATATTGGGAATTAGGTTGGAGCAAAAGATAAGTGTTTGGGAGGATAATTCATTTCCCCCAAAAAATCATAAAAGAGACCTTTTGAAACAAAATATTTAAGGCTGGTTTCATTTATTCATATACTTGTTAAAGGAATATTTATTGAATATCAACTGTGACCTAACACTATGCTAGGTGGCATCTGGGGGTAAAACAATGCAACAGCGTGTCGGAACAATAGCCCAGTTGCAGCAGTTGGGGTAAGGGAGCTGGTTCTAGTCTGGTCTCACAGGCCATGGACAAGTCATTCAATGAGCACGTTCCCTTCCAAGCCATTCCTTTCATTGTAGCTACGTTTAGGGGGTGGGGGGGTGGGAGAATGCTAAATGATTGATCACTCAAGTCCCTTTCAGTCTTAGGTTATGATTTTGTGAAATCCTGTGATTTCCAACATTGCAATGACTATGAATTACCAGGCAGATGGAATTTGGAGACTACAGGATTAGACCGAGGGGATCTGACAGTGCCCAGCCTTGGGAAAAGCAAAACTATTTGCTGTCATGAGGGTTCTCAGCAGATGATGTGGTTCTCAGGGTTTTCCTAGAGTTAAACTTTCATTATTACCCCTTTACACACACACAACCTCAAACACCGTAATAATTGTAGCAGTTGGTTTTGAAATAGAAGGACAAAGAGGCAGAAACATGCCCAAGAAAATGTCAGACTGCATTTCATGAAAATAGTTCTCTATAATGATTTCTTTTGTGGAAATAAATCACAGTAGTTAATGTTTATTAAATGTCTGCTACCTGCCAGGTACTCTTCAAGCACCCTACATGTATTAACTCATTTAATTCTGACAGCAGCCCTGTAAGTAGGTACTGTTACTACACTCATCTCAGGAAAAAGAAATGGGGGTGGTGGTGATGAAGAACTTGCCCAAAGTCACCACACAAGGGACTCCAAGCCAGGCAGCCTGACCCCAAAGCCCTACATCCTTATGCCCATGTGGTAAGAGCAAGGAGCTGCTGGCTTTCCAATGATTCTCAGATGATGCTCAGCTTAACATTTGTGTAGGCAAATTTTTATTTTCAAAACTTATTTGTCTCACTACTTTATCCGACTATGACAAATGAAAGAAAGAATATGAGACTGAGCCACAGAACTCTGTGCTTTAAACTGTCTTGTCACAAAGTATTAAATAAGATAAATTTGGTGGTTTCTCTGAAGCCCTTACTGTTCATTTATCCATCTCACCATCCATCATACTTTGCCCGATTTATTTGACTGGCATTGCCAATTTGGACTTGGAATGGAGTAAGTAATTCAAGTCAAAAATCTTACGCTTTTATAGAAATGTGTGTGGTAATATGCATAGACCACCAGTGTACAGACATTTAAAACTGACTCTGAGATGTCAGAAGGGTTAGATACACTGACCACGTTTTTTCACTCAAAGTTACAACACATGATCTGGCCAAAGATTTAGGGGTTGTTTCTGGATATGAAAGGCGGTCCTGATGATAAGAGTTTAGATGCCTAAATTTGGGATATTTCTATGACAACAGGATAAAAGCAGAACAAGATAAAATCAAACTTACCCTGGAACCCAGGCCCCGTGCTGTCTGGGCTGGCACTGCCAATGATATATATATACACACAGAATTTTGTAACTTGTATTTTGTGCTCCTGCCTTCGCTGCTCAATAAGACCATTAAAATTAAACAGTGGTGGTGGAGCACAAAGAGGCAAACCCCAATAGCTTATACAATATGCAACATAAATGTTTAGGTCAGGTGGTAATTCACTGGGTTGCTCATCCGAGTGGTAAACTTCCAAATTGAGCTTTCTTGCAGAATTTCAATGAAGTGGTCATTGACTTAAGTCCCCCGCCAACAACGCTATCACCACTAAACTGAATTTTCACCTCAGCTGTTCCGTAGTAAACAATGTAGATTATTGTTTTGGGGTGAAGAAAAAGCAGTCCTAGATGTAAAATCAAGCAGATTTTTTCAGGTCCGGTTTTTCTTTTCTGTGGTTATCCTGGGTGAAGAAATAGCGACTTCAAAGGAAAGACGCTGTGAATGTGACTGACTTATCCTGGCTGCTCCATCGCTGTGAATGTAGGTGACAGGTGGGGCTCAGAGCAAGTCTATTTTGAGCATCTTACAGGTTGGAGAGGACCTCAGAAGTGAGCTGGTGCAAGGGCTCTCAGGTGGGGCTCCGCAGAGCCCAGTGCCCCCTGGAGGCCCAAGGCAGGAAAGGTGGGGACCAAGCGTTGAAGTTCCCAGGCACTTGCCCACTCCTCCCAGGACAGCTCCCCTTGCATCTTTTTTATATAGTAAAGCCTAATTTCTAGTTTTGCTTTTTTTTTTTTTTTTTTTTTTTTTGAGACAGAGTCTCACTGTTGTCACCCAGACTGGAGTGCAGTGGCGTGGTCTTGGCTCACTGCAACCTCTGCCTCCTGGGTTCATGATTTTCCCGCCTCAGCATCCTAAGTAGCTGGGATTACAGACATGTGCCACCACGCCACCTGGCTAACTCTTGTATATTTAGTAGAGACAGGGTTTCACCATGTTGGCCAGGCTGGTCTCGAACTCCTGACCTCAAGTGATCCTCCCGCGTTGGCCTCCCAAAGTGCTGGGATTACAGGCGTGAGTCACTGCGCCTGGCCTCCTACAAATTTTTGTTAAAGCAAAAGGGGAGCCCTGAAAGGCCTACCGATTTGCCTACAGGCCACAGCTAGTCACAGCCGAACTAGAGGCTCCCTCCCCGTGGTCCACTGCACCTTCCATTCTACCGCCTTGATGCCCCCTTGAGCTTTGGCAGGTCTCACCCGCAGAGAGGATGGTGTGGTGTGGCCAGTGGCAGGTTACCCCACAGAGAGGATGGTGTGGTGTGGCCAGTGGCAGGTTACCCCCACAGAGAGGATCATGTGGTGTGGCCAGTGGCAGGTTACCCCCACAGAGGGGATGGTGTGGTGTGGCCAGTGGTAGCCCTTAGCTGAAGCAGCTGATACACCATGCTGGGGCCCAGGAGCTGCAGGGTACCCATACATACATAACCAGGGAGCAACACTGCCTGTCAACAGCACAGAACACAGAACTGCAGCAAAAGACCCAAGCCACTTTTCCCCAAAGTGCAGCCACTGCCTGAGGACTGACAGCGAGGCCAGGTGTGGTGGTTCACGACGGTAATCCCAGCAGTTTGGGAGGCTGAGGCGAGCAGAGCACTTGAGGTCAGGAATTGGAGACCAGCCTGGCCAACCTGGTGAAACCCCATCTCTACTAAAAATACAAAAATTAGTGGGGCACAGTAGTGGGCGCCTGTAAACCCAGCTACTTGGGAGGCTGAGGCAGGAGAGTCGCTTGAACCAGGGAGGCAGAGGTTGCAGTGAACCGAGATCACACCACTACACTCCAGCCTGGGTGACAGAGCCAGACTCTCTAAAAAAAAAAGAAAGAAAGAAAGAAAAAAGGACAGACAGCAAGAAAAACTGGGTAGGGAGGTGCAGGCAGAGGAAGGGATGGAGGAAGAGGGGTTCCAGAGCAGTCTGTTGTTGTAGTTTTGAGAGCAGACAACTGGCCCCACTGATATACTCAGTTGCTCAGCAAACATGGATGTCTCTGGGAGCCCCTGGTGGATTAGGCACACCAAGGCGTACAGCCCACCTGCTGTCTGTTACTGGAACATTCACCCTAGCCTCTAAAAGCACTCCTGCACACGCCCGCTCCCATCAGGGATGCTCATCTTGGCCCAGACAAAGCCAGTGCCCTGCTCAGAGAAGTAAAGAAGGCGCTGCTTATAACAATAAACTGCATTACTAATTTAGATCTGTTAGATTTGCAGAAAACAAGATAGTTTGCCCACTGTTATACTTGGTAAAGAACTTATTTAAATTAAAAGAAAATATTGGTCAAGCTGGTCTCAGTGGCTCATGCCTGTAATCTCAGCACTTTGGGAGACTAAGATGGGAATACTATTTGAACTTAGGATATCAAGGCTGCAGTGAGCTATGATTGGGCCAGTGCACTCCAGCCTGGATGACAGAGACTCTGTCAAAAAAAAAAAGAAAGAAAGAAAGAAAGGAAAAAGAAAATATTGGTTTAAAGAAACCAGACTACTTTGTCTTTTTATGAAGGCCATCAGCATGTTAAATAAAGTTTATTCTTTCTCCCCGAAAGCAATTTATTCAATAAGAGCACGTGCTAAGGATTTTTCTTTCTTTCCCCTCCTCCCTTCCGAGATCCCAGTATAATTTTAAATATTGTTTATGGGAATCCCACTCTTCCTATTTGTCAAGCCTCAAAGAACAAAAAGACAAGAAGAGACCAGGCTGGACCCAGTGAGGGTATTTTTGTTTTGTTTTCTGTGAATGAATAGATTCAGGAAGGCAAACTGGTTCATTTTCTGGTTGACTTTCTTTAGGAATGCATTGCTAACTCATATTCAAAGAAAACTAAAATTATTTTTACTCATTTCTCATCCAAGTACTACAGGTGGCCAAACATATTTTTATTAGAAAATAGCATAAGGCTAATAATAAAGAAACAAACTACGTTATAGATCAACAACTGCTGCTTTTCTCTTTTTTAAAACAACCATAGCTCAGGTTCAACAGAGACAACAAAACATGTTAAAATGTCTTAGTAGCCTGCAGTAGCAACAGAAATCCTAAATCAACCCCTTAAACCCTCCTACCCCTTGTCCCCAGCTCCTCTACAGTGACCACACATGTTCTGCCTCTGAATGACAAAGAATGTGCCGGCAGTTGAACTTCCCGCTCCACGACGTGACTTGAAATACTTTTTGAAAAGGGAATGATTTGTTATCCAATAGTATAATTTAAATAAATTGGATTAATGCTTGGTTCTAACATTCATGGTTGGTTAATTTGGTTAATTTGATCTGCGTGTCATTTTGATGAAACTGCATTTGATATAGCCCTTTATGTTATAAATTGTTAATGTGCTTTAACATATATGACGATAAAATTATTGACTATTCTCATTCACTTAAAGGTGGCCTTGAAAGAAAATGGTTTGGAAAGTATTATACTATAATGATTTGCCCTTGGAGTTCATAAATGGAAGTGTAATAGAGCCAGTGATTTAGCTTGTATTACTGAAAATGGTTTTTACAGCTACAAAATAATGCTAACAAACTATTATTATTTTAATACAGTACTTAGGGTAACATACCAAAATACAGTCAAAATCTATTAGATTTTTTCATACCCTTTAAAATATATTTCAGTGTATAGTTAATATATTTATATTGAATCCCCTCCTTTCCTACCTAGTTTTGTTTTATTTCATCTCAATTTATTCTCCCAAAGGATTATTCTGAACTGACAAAGATGCTTCATTGCAGTGTCTCCATCACTTTTCATAAATATTTACAATATAAAATATTCTGAAGCACAATACCACAGATTAGGGAAATATCATAGGGGATAAAAATGAATAAATTGAATAAATTTCAGCAATTTTAAAACAATTTTTTAAAAAGTCCATTAGGGATGACACTGTGAATTTCATGTTCATGAAAACAATGTTTAAAGGTTTTTTTAAAATTTCAATTCCATCATTAAAAAGCTCTAAGATCTCTTATTTCTAGATTTAAAATAATGTATGATGAAAGCATTTTGATTTGCATACTTCTGAAGAGAATGATCTCGAAAGAGTGCTTTAAAATAAGCTGACTTGTGATTCTAGATCCTTTGTCGAGGTGATTCATCGGTGCGACCGAACCCCACCTTTGACACCCTGGCCTGTAATTATAGCTCCCAATCCTCACATTACTGACTGCTCTCGCTTTTTCAAAGCCTCCTTGCAGAAGCTTGACTATAGAAAAAAATGGTCATTTAAGTCAGGATGGTGTTGTGTGTTCTCACCCGTAGTGGGAGCTAAACTATGAGGGTACAAAGGCATCAGAATGACATAATAGACTTCGGGGACTCAAGGGAAAGGTGGGAAGGGGGTGAAGGATAAAAGACTATGAATTGGGTTCAGTGCACCAAAATCTCACAAATCACCACTGAAGAACCTACTCATGTAACCAAATACCAATAAAAAAATTAACAAAAGCAAAATAAACAAATAAATAAATAATAAATAAATCAGGACTCTGGAGGTGTCTAATGGCCCACCTTGCTGGTTGGTAGAGGGTTTGTTGCAGCCCTCCACAGTTTACAAAATAAAAATAAAAATGTGGAAATAAATCAGGACTCTGGAGGTGTCTAATGGCCCACCTTGCTGGTTGGTAGAGGGTTTGTTGCAGCCCTCCACAGTTTACAAAATAAAAATAAAAATGTGGAGAAACTGAGGTGTAAAATATGGCTCACTGTTTATCAGCTCCTTATACTTGAAAAAGAAAGTATTTGAATAAAAAGAAAATATTGGTCTAAACAAACCAGACTATTTTGTCTTTTGATGAAGGCCATCAGGGTGTTAAATAAAGTTCCCTGTTTCTCACCAAAAGCAACTCATTCAATAAGGGCACGTGCTGAGGGGTTTCCTTCCTTTCCTCTCCTCCCGTCTGGGATCACAGTATAATTTTAAATATTGTGTATAGGAACCTCATATGCTGCAGTTGTGCAAATACAGACACACTGAGTTGGATTCTATTCTATTAAGGAGTCTTTATCGTCTCTTGATGCAAAATTTTATATTCTTCAATTATCTCAAGACCGGTTAGTTTTCAGTGACTCACCTGGTGATGAAGGTGAGCTTAATTTTTTAACATGACATTATTACTCAATTATAAAACAGTTGAGCTGCTTCTCAGCAGCAGCATACTCATTTCAGGCTGATCCACAAATGAGTTTTGTTAAAATGTTAAAGTAAAATAACATTCTCAGTTTCCAGTTCAAAATGATGGACTAAGCACATGTACTTTCCTTCAAACCCCTCCTCTCCAGAGCCACAGAAATAATGGTAAAGAAGTACAAATAAAATAAACAATAACAAAGGAGTAGGGGCTGGTGGTGGTAGTCAACAGCAGGTGGGGGATTTCAAGAAATTTCCAGAAGACTGAAAGTGCATAAGAATATATGCACGTCACAGGGGAAGCCACAACTGAGAGTAAAAGCAAGAGGGAACTGCAGCGAAGGTGGGGAGGGTGAGAAGTGGGGACTCATTGAAGGTCTGTTTCCAGGACAGCTCCGTGAATTGTCCTTTCTCGCTCCTTTACTACTAGAAGAGTTTCCAGCAGTTTGGTATTTAGCCCTTAAGCTAACAATCTGAGAATTCTTCTCTGAAGCAATCAAACAACTACAAGAGGCTGGGCATGGTGGCTCACGCCTGTAATCCCAGTATTTTGGGAGGCCGAGGCAGGCAGATCACCTGAGGTCAGGAGTTCGAGACCAGACTGTCGCACATGGTGAAACCCTGTCTCTTCTAAAATTACAAAAATTAGCCAGGCGTGGTGGCAGGCTCCTGTAATCCCAGCTATTCAGGAGGCTAAGGCAGGGAGAATTGCTTGAATCTGGGGGACGGAGGTTGCAATGAGCCAAGATTGTGCCATTGCACCCCAGCCTGGGTGACAGAACAAGACTCCATCTCAAAAAAAAAAAAAAAAAATTACAAAACTACAAGGCACACATAGAATTTCTAGGATAAATATCACACCACAAAATAAAGCTCCCCACTCATTCTGGCATTTGGGGGTCCTCAGTTCCTAACTGGACACCCTAAAGCCATGCCTGCTGATGTAGTTTGTCTGTGTCCTCATCCACATCTCAACTTGAATTGTATCTCCCAGAATTCCCACATGCTGTGGGAGGGACCCGGGGGAAGTAATTGAATCATGGGGGCCGGACTTTCCTATGCTATTCTCCTGATAGTGAATAAGTCTCACGAGATCTGATGGGTTTATCAGGGGTTTCTGCTTTTGCTTTCTCCTCATTTTTCTCTGGCCGCTGCCATGTAAGAAGTGCCTTTTGCCTCCTGCCATGATTCTGAGGCCTCCACAGCCATGTGGAACTGTGAGTCTAATGAAACCTCTTTTCGTCCCCAGTTTGTATTGTCCCCAGTGTGTGTATTTATCAGCAGTGTGAAAATGAACTAATACAACTAACTTGTTCCTAACTGGACACCCTAAAGCCATGCCTGCTAATTGGCATGCCCTGCACACACACCCAGAGGTCCCAAACAGGAAGCATGCTCACCAAACAGTGGTTGAAGAATTGAAGAAAGCTCTTCTATCTGCCTGTAATCATCAACCTTGTCCTTCATGCTTTTTTTTTTTTTTTTGAGACAGAGTCTCACTTTCTCGCCCAGGCTGGAGCGCTTGAAAAAGGATCATTGCAGTGGCAGGACCTTGGCTCACTGCAACCTCCACCTCCCAGGTTCAAGTGATTCTTGATTCTCCTGCCTCAGCCTCCTGAGTAGCTGGGATTACAGGCATGCACCACCACGCCCAGCCAATTTTTGTATTTTTAATAGAGGCAGGGCTTCTCCATGTTGGCCAGCTGGTCTCGAACTCCTGACCTCAAGTTATCTGCCCACCTCGGCCTCCCAAAGTGCTGGGATTACAGGCATAAACCACCACGCCCGGCCTTGTCCTTCATTCTTAAATGCAAATACATAACCAAAGATCACCAGACATTTAAGAAAAGCCTACATGAAAGTAAAAGATGAAAATCAATCAATCAATCAATATAACAACTGCCTGATAAAATAATTTAGAGGACAGAAGATAAATTTAACACATTCTAATTAGTTTCAGAGAGATTTGAAGACATGGTACAAACATAAAAGTACAGGATGCTGTAAAAAAGGAATATTCTGAGAACAAAAAGAGCTCTTGGAAATTAAAAATATGATTACCAAAATTAGATAAAGACTGAAGAAAAAATAGAAGAAAAAAGATAAGAGACTTGGACTATTAATCCAGGAGATCCAACACCTGGTTTACAAGAATCTCAGTAAGAGACAAAGAAAGGGGGTATAGAGAGAAATAAAGAAATTGGCAGTGGGTTGAGTGGGGAGGGATAATCAGAGACATAATGGGAAAAAAAATTCCATGTTATAAAAGTCTAAGTTTTCAGGTTGAACCAAGTTATTGACAAACGCTGAGCAGGATGAAGGCGGCTTGGCAATGACTTCAAAATATTGAAGCAAAATGATTTTGACACTAAAAATGATAATACTCTAGTAAATGATAACCTAAAGATCATTCAAGTAAGATAGTTCTCTTTCTGAAAGAAAGCAAAGTTCAGGCCAGATGTGGTGGCTTATGCCTTTAATGCCAGCACTTTGGGAGGCTGAGGCGGGAGGATCACTTGAGGCCAAGAGTTCACAGGGGGGAGGATCACTTGAGGCCAGGAGTTCAAGGCTAGCCTGGGCAACAAAGTGAGACCCCCATCTCTACAGAAAAATTAGCTGGGTGTGGTGCACACCTATAGTCCTAGCTATTCAGGAGGCTGAGGTAGAGGATTGCTTGAGCCCAGGAGGTCAAAGTTGCTGTGAGCCCAGGAGGTCAAAGCTGCCGTGAGCCGTGATTATACCACTGTACTCCAGCTTGGGTGACAGAGCAAGACTCTGTCTCAGAAAAAGAAAAAAAGAAAACAAAGTTTACTTCCCTGTCCTGTTTCTGAAGAGTTACATCAGGTGGATACCAACAAAACAAGGGAGAAAACCAAGAAAGAGGAAGTCATAGGGCCAAGGATGAACAGAGAAGATAGGTCCCAGAAAGACCAGTCCCAGGAGGACCGCTGGCTAAAACAACTCCCATTCCAAACTAGAGCTGGAGGTCAGAGGGCTTTGAGAATAACCCCTCTGCAAATGGTTCTCTGGGAAGAACAGGGTCTCTACAAAGAACAATATGATTGAGAAGCTGAGTGATTTTGAGGACATGGTAAAGGAACATCTTTTGTCAACACAGAAAAATATGGTCCACGTTCCTATTTGTGGATTCTGTATTTGTGAATTTGCCTACATGCTAAAATGTATTTGGAACCCCCAAATCAATACTTGCAGCACCTTCATGGTCATTCTAGGACATGCATGTGCGCAGAGCAGCAAAACATCTTAGTCGCCACAAGCATACCTTCCAGCTGAGGTTGCATCATGTGACTGCCTTTGTGTTTCAGCTCACACTGCAACCAAGTGCCCTTTCCATGCCCTATTTAGTGCCATGTTTTTCGCATGTTTGTGCTTTTTGTTGGTGATTTTGCTGTTTAGAATGGCCCCCAGGTGTGGTGCTGAAATGATGTCTAGCATTCCTAAGTGCAAGAAGGCCATGATGTGCAAGCTTCCTTCTGGCACGTGTTACAGTGCTGTTGGCCGGGAGCTCGATGTTAATGAGTCAACAGTATCTATTAAACAAGGTGTCTTAGAACACAAATACACATAAAACAAGGTTAAGTATTGATTAGTTGATGAAATGTTGTGACCAGAGGCTTGTAGGAGCCTAACCCTGTATTTCCCCTAAGAGCAATTTTTCAGTTTTTGCTAATTCTGTGTTTCTGACTACTTTATAGAACATAACTACCCCACATATTGAGAATCAACTATAGTTAATAACTTCAGAGTTAGAGAGGAAGCTATACAAGAAAGACGTGGTCCAAATGTGAAGCCCCAGAAAACGTGGAATGCTTTTGAACATCAGGTTTTCAAAAAAAAAAAAAAAAAAAAAAAATCATCTTGACATGAGGACTCAAGGATTCCAATGCTGGACCACAAAGAAGAAACTGTGATGCTAGCATCACACTTGATTCTGCAGAAAATATTTACAAATGTGATAAGCACTAGACTCAGTTCTGTGGGGAACAATATTTAGAAAGTCTTAACCATGCAAATGGAGTTTAACTTTCAAAATACATCTAGAGTCAAAATGTGAATGATTTTATTATGATTATAGAATAAAATATATATGTTGTGAACTAGGATGATAGCAAGTATAGAAGACAGAAGTAGAGTTTAGGGAGGTGATGTAGAGAGGAGAGGACCAGGGAAAGATTAGGGCGCTCACATCCTCATCTCATATGATGATGACATGAGAGATAATCCCCAAAGTTGATGAAGTCAGAAATAGAGATTAGAATATACAGTATTACTTCAAGTTTCCAAGACAATCAGTGGAGGAAATAAAACTGAAAAAATAACTGTCAACAATTGAAAAGGGCGGAGGAAGGTGGGTTAAGGTCTCATCCTTCCTCCGCACAGATAGAGACTGTCTAAAAATGAAAATAGATCAAGAAGTGGAGGTATAAGCATGAGAGTTTTGGAGGTAGCCACCAGAACTGAAATTAACCCTTGTCGCCTGTACTTGTCTCTCTAAATGAGATCAATGAGTGAGAAACTGTTGCTCTTCATTTTATACATTATGGTTCCTTTTTGCTTTTGCTTTTTCTTTTTTTTTTTTTTTTTTTTTACTATGTGCAAATATTCCTTAGATTTAAAGATAAACTCAAAATATTTAAATAATTTCTTTAACTTTCTTATTTTCCTTACTTCAGGGTAACCTTGAGCAAGTCACAAGAATAGGTTTAAGCTTGTTGGTGGTGGGCCCTCACATAGAAATTCTCTCACTTTCTCAGAGTTCTTAGTGTCTCCAGCATGTTCTTGATACCACTAGGGCAGAGGAAATGCCTGCCTGTTCCATTTAAGAAGTGTTTAGGCCCAGACAACTTAATAAGTATTCATGTTCTAACATTGTACTAGCCATTTGGGAAAAAAATACACATGAATTAAAAGGAAAAAGTATTTTTATTCTGTTCTTAAATAACCACAATGAATTACAAATACGATGCGTACAGCTGTTGGGCACTGCACAGTTACCCAGACCTTGGAGTCAGATTGGACACTACCACCCTCATTTTCTGTTCTGTATTGACTTTCACCCAACACTTACTTTTAATCACAGCAACAGCCAAAAACCCAGCTTTGAAAGAAAAAAAATGAGCATCACCGAAAGGAACATAGTGCACCCTACTGTTGAAACTGAACCATCGGGAGCTGGTAGTGGTGGGTTTCCACAGAGGCCAACTATGGCTGTATTTAAGGGAAAGCTGAAACCTTCCTGCAGTGCTTCTGCACAGTTTGGGAACCATGGCTCTAACATCTATTTGAAACTTCATTTGGGTCTGTCAGGCAACTTCACTGGAAAATATTGGAGGACAAGGGTCATGTAAATTTAACAACATCTAATATAGTTTCTTGTTCAATAATAAATGCTCCATAAATACTGTCTTACATTGAATCTATGATGGTATCGATTGCAAGATGCATACTGACTTCTAGAGACAGTAAAATGTTAAAAAATAAAAGTGCATCATAAAATCAGTGAAATACGGTAGTTATTTGAATAGTCTGGTGTGAGTTTATTGCCCGTGTCTGAGCCAATGCTGCAATTTCATATTTACCCGGTGTTATATATAAAAGGTAACCTATCGGTGTTGTTATGGGCTTAAAAGCCAAACCTAAAAATAAATCCTGAAATAACAGCGTCTGAATATGCCCTCTTCCCCAGCACACACAAGACCAACGATGTGCCTCCAGTTGCTGTGCTCCTGGGGATTGAGGGGAACGAGCCAGGAGCCCCACATTCTCCCTCTTCTTCTCTGAGTCTGAAGTTTTACCTCCCTGTTTCTCACCGTTAACATGCTTGAAATGCTCTGATCCTCTCTATGAGTAATTATAAGACTGTTTATCTTGGTCTTTCTGCTATGAAAGGACAGGTACATTGCAGATCCAGGGTTTGTCTGGTTTCCTCTATATCCCACGTGCGTCTGGAAAGATGGGGCCATCTGAACAGAGCCGCGTGGCCTCCAGGGATTGCCCACACGGTGTCTCTGAGCACACCAAGAGCTGTGTTCAGCCATATTCGCTCTCCAAATGTATAAACTTAGTATATCATAGTCCTTAAGTTTTGCCTAATCAGAGCGAAATTGTCTTATAGCAGAAAATTTGTTTCCTTCAGGCGAATACTTAAATGTAAACATTAAGTATTCACCTGAAGGAAACAAATTTTCACCTTGCAATGGTTCTTTTTAGACAGTAGGCCTACACTGAGACTCCAATTCCTAGGATGTGGATAAAAACCCATTCAAGTTTTTGACTCCTGACTTCCCAAGACGGAATAGAGTTGGAGGAAAGGGTGGCCTGGGAAAGAAGGAAGTTCAGGGTTATAATTTATCATAACTCCAGGCATAATCCAGCACAGGCTTTGGGGAGAGGTGGTCTTTAGAAAGCAGGGTCTTCTCTGGAGTGGTCTCAGAGGCTCAGCACTTCCTGCCGTCGGTGGGCTCTGATAGATGTAACGTGTCAGCTCCATCAGCCCCTCCTTGCTTCCCCTAGGGATTCCTGGATGTGCTGTAATTCTTACTGTCCGTGTGCAGGGGCCTCACAGCCCTGAGTCCCCAGGAGGGCCTGGGAGATAGATGCCTGGCTGCTTAAATTCTGCACAAGACCTAAAAAGATGGGTTTGGCAGGCATGGAGAACTCTCCAGTCCTGCTTAAAATGCATGCGTAAATCAATCCGTCTCACACTTAGAATTCAGATGGAGCTGCATCCCCTACCCAGGGGGATTTCCTCTAAGGCCCTCACCTAGAGGGAAGTCTGGAAGCCACAGAGAGAAAACCTTGTTGTAAAGTACCATGTTCGGGATGATTCTTACATTTAGGGACTTTTTTACAATGTGCAGGTGGTATGTTTCTCTACTTATTCCTACTTTGATTTTCCTTACGTGGCTGTTTTATCTTCCTGAGTGTTGGGTTTTGTTTGTTTTTGAGATGGAGTTTCACTGTTTTTGCCCAGACAGGAGTGCAGTGGTGCAGTCTCGGCTCACTGCAAACTCCACCTCCCAGGTTCAAGTGATTCTTTTGCCTCAGCCTCCAGAGTAGCTGGGATTACAGGCGCCCGCCACCACGCCCGGCTAATATTTTGTATTTTTAGTGGAGTCGGGGTTTCATCATGTTGGCCAGGCTCAAACTCCTGACCTCAGGTGATCCACCCACCTTGGCCTCCCAAAGTTTAGGGATTCCAGGCGTGAGCCACCACGCCTGGCTTCTTCATGAGTGTTTTAGGCATCTGTGCCCTGAAGTCACTTGCTTTTTTTCTACTCCTAGTCCTAAGTTCCAATTTTTAGGGCAATTTGTGACTTCTCTTGACGGCTAATAGTGGGAAAGTCGCTAGATGGCTTTATCCTGCACACCTAGTCATTCTCTGGCTGTGTTGTTTGAGGAAAGTGTGTGTGTGTGCGCGCACGCGTGTGTGTCTGTGTGCGCATGTGCATGTGTCTGTGTGCACGTGCACGGGGGTGTCCCTGCCCTTGTGATGTTTGTACGTCATACAGCATTCTCTGGTGGAAGCATGGTAGGGAGGGATTAAGACCAGCCAGCACACACCATATTCACAGAGCACATCCACCCTGTGATGGGCTTTTCAGGTGGTTTTCTTGACAACCAGACTTACTAATCATCCTCCAATCCCACTTACCATTAACTGAGAAAAGCACATAATTGGCTTAGGAGAGTCACTAATGCACCTTCATGAGCCTGTGTAGGCTCTTAAGTCTTTAGAACCGACTGCTTACAGAGCCTAAGCTTCTCTACCAAAATCGTTGAAAACTGCCTTTCAGAAAAATCAGGATGTTTAAGAGCAGAACAACTGTAAGGATGTTAGCCACCTCCCCTGTTTTACAGATAAGGCCACTGCGGTCCAAACAAATAACTTATGAAGCTCAAATAACTGCAGTCATGCATCACTTAACGAAAGGGGTACATTCTGAGAAATGCATTGTTAGGTGATTTTGTCATTGTGCAAACAGCATAGAGTGGACTTCACAAACCTAGATGGTACAGCCTCCTGCACACCTGGCCTGTAATCATATGATCTGTTGCTTCTGGGCTACAAACCTGCTCAACATGTTACCATACTGAATACTGCAGGCCATGGTAAGTTTTTGTATCTAAACTTAGAAAAGGGACAGTAAAATACAGTATAAAATGTAAACAGTAGTACACATGTATAGGGCACTTGCCATGAATAGAGCTTGCAGGACTAGAAGTACTCTGGGTGAGTCAGTGAGTGAGTGAGTGGTGAGTGAATGTGAAGGCCCGGGACATTATTGTCCACTAGTGTAGACTTTATACAGTACATGTAAGCTATCCTACATTTAAAAGACAATATTTTCCTTAATAATAAATTAGCCTTATCCAATAATAAATTAACCTTAGCTTACTGTAATTTTTTTACTTTATAAACTTTTTAACCTTTTTAAACTTTTGACTCTTGTAATAACACTTAGCTTAAAACACAAATACATTGTACAGCTACACATATTTTCCTTCTTTATAGTCTTTATAAGCATTTTTCTATTAAAAAATTTTTTTAACTTTTTAAACTTTTGTTAAAAAAAAAAATAAGACACATACACATTAGCCTAGGCCTACATAGAGTCAGGGTCATCAATAACACTGTCTTCCACCTTCATGTCTTGTCCACTGGAAAGTCTTTAGGGACAATAACACGCATGGAGCTGTCATCTCCTGTAATAATAATGCCTCCTTCTGGAATACCTCCTGAAGGACCTGTTTGAGGCTGGTTTACAGTTAACCTTGTTTTTAATAAGTAGAAGGAGTACAGCAACATAGTCATTTGTTGTCAAGTATTATATACTATACATAATTATATGTGCTAGACTTTTACATGACTGGCAGCACAGTAGGTTTGTTTACATCAGTGTCACCACAAACACACGAGTAAGGCATTGTGCTATGCCGTTAGGATGTCACTAGGTTGGCCGGGTGCTGTGGCTCACACTTGTAATCCCACCACTTTGGGAGGCTGAGGAGGATGGACCACTTGAGGTCAGGAGTTTGAGACCAGCCTGGCCAACATGGTGAAACCTCGTCTCTACTAAAAATACAAAAATTAGCCAGGCGTGGTAGTGCACGCCGATAGTCCCAGCTACTTGGGAGGCTGAGGCAGGATAATCGCTTGAACCCGAGAGACAGAAGTTGCAATGAGCCGAGATCATACCACTGCACTCCAGCCTGGTGACAGAGCAAGATTCCTTCTCAAACAACAACAACAAAAAAGATGTCACTAGGTCATAGGAATTTTTCAGCTCCGTTATGATCTTATGGGACCACCGTCATATGTGCAGTCATTGTGGGGTGCATGACTGTAGTTATGTAGAAGTGGCACTGTGCCCAGGACTTCCTGTTCCCCAGTCCTGGGCTCTTTCCACTATAGCAATAGGACCTCCATTTAGAGCCCCACAACCCAGCTAGCAATGCTGTCTGTTTCCCCTCTTTCGTGCTACAGTGCTAACAGCAGGCCCTCCACACATTTACCTAACACATAGTTGCTTGCTTCCTCCAAGAGGAAACCCCTACAAGTGGATTTATGACAGTGAACAGCCACAGACAGCAGCAGCACAGCAAATGTGGGAGATCTTGTTTCTTCCAGATGAAGAAACAACGTGATAAAACAACATGACAACATTGTCTGATCCCTGCGCCTTGTGGTCAGAGAGATAATAGTCTAAGGCACTTCTCTCATCTTTGCTTGTACCTAACTGATGAATAGCTACATCCTTTGGTGGCAAAACGACATATAAAATATATAATAGGGTAGTAGTAAATACATAGGAGCATTTTAAATAATGTATATGAAGTATATACTAAAATGCCCCAAACTTGAATCATTCACCTCAGGGACAGGTGAGTATTGAGAAAGGGGTTTGTTGCTAATTTCAGAGCTTTAGTATAGTCTCCTTGGTCGTAATGGAGTTATCAGATGCTTTAGAAAATTGAAATCTGTTCACTCTTTCACCTAGACTAAGTAAATCCCGGTTTTGTATCTATTTCATATTAGCCAAGCATTCATTTAGTACCTTCTTCTGTCATATATTTAGCGACTTCCTTGGACCCTCCTTTCCTTTGCCATCTTACCTGTTTGTATGATGACCTAACCAGGATCAATGGATAGAACCAACTTCAATTTGTTCCTGACTTTCTCATTTTTCATCTCCAGAGGAAACAGCCCCTGAGAACGCCATTGACCTTGGGGAAGAGAGCTTTGATATGTTAACACATTTCCTAGAAAATGTCATTTTCCTTTTCTTTGCTGCTGACCGTTTGTCCCTTGTAATTTGCTTTTACTTACTGAAGATTATATTCCATTTGTCGGTTACAATACTCTGTCAACCAGCAGATAGAGCCCACCCAAGATCTACTACAATTTTCTAGATTGCAGGTGGGCTTAGAAATACTCCGTCTAGGAATATGTATTTATTTTATCTTCACACAAAAGATAGCTTCCTTAAGCAACAGTGAATATTTGTCTCTTAATTCCTTGTGCTGAATTCACCTCTTTGTGCTGACTGTGAAGTTTCTCCCCAAAATCAACCTGGATTCCCCATTCCAAGGAACAGAAGCTCAGGCTGCATGATGGCTTTTCATTTGCTATGTTTGCATACCACACATATTCAGTAAAACTGCCTCTTCTGGCCTGTTTCCATTCCTAAGAGTGCTACATTATTGCATGATTTAGAAAAGTGTCTGAGAAATACGCATCAGCTCTCAGTTATGTCTGTCAAACCTGGCTGATATGGTTTGGCTGTGTCCCCACCCAAATCTCATCTTGAATTATAACTCCCATAATTCCCACGTGTTGTGGGAGGGACCCGGTGGGAGATGATTGAATCATGACGTGGTTTCCCCCGTACGTTCTCATGGTAGTGAATAAGTCTCACGAGATCTGATGGTTTTATAAGGGGTTTCCCCTCTCACTTGGCTCTCATTCTGTCTCGTCTGCTGCCATATAAGACATGCCTTTCACCTTCCACTATGATTGTGAGGCTTCCCCAGCCACGTGGAAATGTGAGTCCATTAAACCTCTTTTTATTTCTAAATTACCCAGTCTCGGGTATGTCTTTATTAGCAGTATGAGAACAGACTAACACACTAACCATTATAATGGGCAAAGTCATATAAGCCAAGAGGTATTGTATTAGTTTTCTTATTGTTGCTGGAACAAATTACCCCAAACTTAGTGATTTAAAACAATACAAATTTATTCTCTTATAGTTCAGGGGTCAGAAGTCCAAAATTAGTCTTACTGGGCTAAAGTCAAGGTATCAGCAGGACTAACTCCTTCTGGTGGCTTTGAGGGGAAAATCCTTTTCCTTCTGTTCTCACATCTCTTACTGCCCACTCTGACCCCCTGCCTCCATTTTCTAAGGAGGCTGGCAATTACATTAGCCCCACCCAGATAATCCAAGATAACCTCCCCATCTCAAGACCCTTAGCTTAATCCCATCTGCAAAGTCTCTGTCATATAAGATAACAGTCACAGGTTCTGGGGATGAGGAAATGGACATCTTTGGGGATCATTGTTCAGCTGACCACAGGATTGAGACCTCCCTATTCAGTGACAGTTTTCTGTGGCCTTTCCTCTTGAGGTCGGGCTGCCTTGGTGGGGGAGGGATGTTTGTGGGTGAGCTTGCCCATGCCCTTCAGAGACCCCATGCCTGACTCCATGCCTCCTGCACCTGCAGTGGCAGCCAGGTTTCAGCTGCCTCCCTGGGGCAGTCAGAGGTGTCACAGTGGTACCCAAGGGCCATGCCACTGTGCCCAAGATGTTTGCCAACTACCCTTCCTCAACTCTGTCTTCTTTCCCTTTTTCCTTTTCAGCATTGTGTTAGTGCCGGGAGGCCACTGTGTCAGCAAGCTGAGAGGGAAACTGAGGCAAGATGTCGGGTCGGAGCGGGAAGAAGAAAATGTCCAAGCTGTCCCGTTCAGCCAGGGCAGGTGTCATCTTTCCAGTGGGGAGGCTGATGCGTTATCTGAAGAAAGGGACGTTCAAGTACCGAATCAGCGTGGGCGCCCCTGTCTACATGGCGGCAGTCATTGAGTACCTGGCAGGTAATGAGGACACGAAAAGGAGACTGCCTGCTCCCAGGTCCCCACCCTCCCCTGGGTCCCCCTCTCAGGCTAGGGAGGGATGCTCCAAATTGCCTTGTGGCTGGCTCAAGGCTACTGCGGGTGGTGACAGGGTTGCAACTGGCCTGCTTGGCTAAAATCAACTTCTGCAGACTTTAGGGGAGAGAAAAGTGCATAGGAAGGACAGGTGATCAGCATGGAAGGCAGAGAACCCACAATCAAGTAAGTGGTCCTTCTAGACCAGTCCTGCAAAAGATGCGTCTTACTTTAAGCAAATGCAATATATAAATATCTAAGCTCCTGAAGAAAATAAACTGCAGGGAGAATGGGGGAGTTGATACTCATTTTGTAAAAGGGAGTCTTTTTACATCAAATTGCTCATTAAACATCAGTTTTCCTGGTATATTTAAACTAGGACTCAGTGTCCATAAATAACATTTATCTGATCATCAAAAGCATCTTTCTGGTGCTGCCATGAAGCCGATGTAATGTTCTAATTTTGCTCTCCTTCACTGAGGTGATTCTCATCTAATAGGGGTGCACAGAAAATAGTTTCCCAAATTTGTTGTTAAAGTTAATTTTTTTACTGAAAGTTGAGATTTTGCTGTGAGTGTTCTTTATCTTAGTAACTTTCTCTTTAGCTTTTTTGTTGTGGTTCTCTTATGTCATAGTTAAACAGAAATCAAACTTTACAATATCGGGGTGCTTTTCAGAAATATTTACAAATAAAATATATAAACATATATATACAATAAGTGTGATTTAGTCCCTTGTTGGGTAATAGCCGTGAGCAACAATGTCTCTGACTTTGCCCGAGGTTAACAAATTCCCTAGACACCAAGATTAAGTTCCTTGGGAATTCTGCCAGGTTAAAAAGCAAACCTCCCCAAACAGTCTCACACTGGGGAGGCAAGCCTCACTGCATGAAATCCTCTGGGCTGTGGCAGGGCTGGTCCTCTCTTCTGTCCCCAGGTTCCTCTTTTCTGCTGGTTTTTCCTTTCTAGATACTCAGTCCTGCCCTGCCCTCTTAGTCCCCATTGCTCACCAACCAACATTGATTGGTGAAAGGTTTTCCTTGATCCATGCATGGAAATGTCCTCCCCCCAGAGCTTCCACCAGGCAGACCTTTGCATCATGAGCCTTCCTCTTATGAAATGAAAGCCTTGCTCCTGAGCTAAAAGTCCTTCCCTCCTTTAGGAGGTTGGGGAAAGCTGGAGGACTCTGAAAAGCAGTGCTTTTCAAAGTGGGATCACCCAGGGATCTTGTTGACGAGGGCAGGGTGGGCCCTGAGATGCCATTCCTCAAGCTCCCAGGTGATACTGATGCTGCTGGTCCAGGGACCACACGTTGAATAGCAAGACTGTAGCCAGTCTTTTAGCCTCAAGCCAAAAGATGTAGGGAATGCTTGTTTAAAATGCAAGTTCCCACCAGGCATGGTAGCTCACACCTATAATCCCAGCACTTTGGGAAGCTGAGGCGGGTGGATCACCTGAGGTCAGGAGTTCGAGACCAGCCTGGCCAATATGGTGATACCCCATCTCTACTAAAAATACAAAAATTAGCCAGGCATGGTGGCAGCTACTGGGGTTACAGGCCTGTAATCCCAGCTACTTGGGAGGCTGAGGCAGGAGAATCGCTTGAACCCAGGAGTTAGAGGTTGCAGTGAGCTGGGATCACACCATTGCACTCCAGCCTGGGCGATAGAGAGAGACTCCATCTCAAAAAATAAAATAAAATAAAATAAAATAAAATAAAATAAAATAAAATAAAATAAAATAAAATGCAAGTTCCTGGATACACTCTCAAAGGGTCTGATTCACTGGATCTGGAGTGAGGCCAAGGAATCTGATAGGAAAACCTCCGAGCTGAGGGAGGGAGAGAACAGACTCTGAGAAGGGTTTATGAAGCTTTAAAACAACCTGTTAGATGTGTGTCACCCACTGAGACTGGAAGACACTGAGTAACTCAAAGATCCCACAGCTTTCAGATGGGGAACTAGGACTCCCCTGGGCCCTCGACCTCGAGCCACGCAGTTTTGCTGTGCTACACTGCCCCAATGTTTGTGTGATGAAAATAGGCAAAAGTCTAATCCAGTGCATATACAAAATCTGGCCTTTGGAATCCCTGGCATCTCTGTTAGTCTTTGGTTCAGATGTGTGAGATAAACGAAGCTTACCTCTCCCTGTTCGTTCATCCATTCAAAGAGCATTTGTTGAGCCACGTCAGCGCATACAGTGAGTCCTTAGCCAGAGTTCCTGCAATAGAATTGGGCCATTTATACGGCGAGTTGAATGTGGAGAGGATGAACACCTGCAGGGGTGCCATTGCCAAAGTCCTCCTGCCCCAGCCAGTCCCAGTGTCCAGACCATCCTAGGCCACATAGAGGAGGAGAAGGTGACATTGATCTCCTGAGGCCCAGGCCTGTCCTCTGTGTCCTTTCCCTCTCTTCTTTGTGCCCTTTCTCTCCTCCAAAGGCAGGCAGGCACGGAGAGAGTGCAAGCTCAGATGTCGGTTCCAATCGGGATGACTCATCGACCAGCTCTGTTACCCTAACCTCTCTGAGCTCCAGGTGTTTCCAGAACTAGCTCATTTAACCTCATTCAATGAGCTAATATGTGTAAAACACCTGGCGTATAGGATGCACTCAATAAATGGTAATTCTTCTCCTCCCCCCTCTATTAAGAGCTGATAAAATCATTCAGGACAAAGTATAAATGACTAATTCCATTAAGGTGGTATATTTTCAGGCTGAATTTACATTTTAATGAGACAAGGCGTTGTAATCCAAAGGAATGAATCATATTAGTGGAATTGAAAGCTACTGTTGAGTAAGTGACATGGGGAATTTTTGTCTGTTTTTTGGTTTATTTGTTTGTTTTTTAAAGAGGTATCCATTGATTCTGTTTAGGGAAGGGGGGTCAAAATGTGGAAGCCTCCTGTCACCCTTGAAATGACTTCCACATTCGTGAAACAAATCTAGACTGAGTGCCTCGTTTGAATCAGGTCTTGAAGATACAGCAGAAAACCAGCTAACTTGGTCCTGCTCATTGCTGGACTTAGAGCCCAGTGAGGAGGACAAGAAGGAAATGCCTCACAGTAAGATCAGGTGCTGTCAGGCAGGGAATGAGAGGAACTTTGGGAAGTGCAGGTTGGGGGAAGGGCCGCCTAATCTAATGTAAGCGTTGTTAAGACCAAAACTAGGTTGTCAACCCTGCATTTCTCGTATCAATTGATTTCACATCCTGATGCCTGGGTCCCACCCCCAAGAGATGCTGGACTATTTTCTGTGCATCAGGATTCTTAAAAGTTCCCCCAAATGATTCTGATGAGCAGCCAGGTGGGGAAGGGAGTCAGCCAGATTCAGATGGGGGGAGTGAACTAGGGAAAGATAGTAAGGGAGGTTGAGAATAATGGAGAAGACTCCAAGTTTAAAAGAGTGTGTGGCCCTTTCTAATGTGCCTGCAGCAGAGCTTGGGAATGGGAGGAGTGAGAGATGAAGTGGGGGCAGGGCAGCAGGCGCTAGACTGTGATGGCCCTTGAAGGCCACGTTGAGGGTTCACACGCACACACACACACACACACACAGCAGAGGAGGCATCGAAGGGAGGTGGCAGCATCTGTGGGGCATCACTCTGGCTCTAGGAGAACAGTTGTCAAGGAGCAAGATCAGATTCCAGGAGACCAGTGGAGTTGTTTTAGTGTCACTTTGTAAAGAACTGACAGTGGCCAGGACCAAGGGTACAGTGGGGATGGTGAGAAGAAATGGAAAATCTGGGAGCTCTCTGGAGGGTGGAGTCAGCTCCACTCCATAATGGATTGAATCCGCAGGGAGGTGCATCAAGGATGACATGAATCTTTCAGGTGTGGACTAGCTACTTTCTCTCAGGCCACACTCCCATGGGGTGAGAAGTAGAATGAGGTGTGGACTTGGAGACAAGAGGGGCAGGGAATGGGTAAAAGAAGTCTGGCCAGCTGGGTGTGGTGGCTCACAACTGTAATCCCAGCACTTTGGGAGACCAAGGTGAGCAGATCACCTAAGGTCGGGAGTTCGAGACCAGCCTGACCAACATAGAGAAGCCTCATCTCTACTAAAAATACAAAATTAGCCAGGCATGGTGGCGCATGCCTGTAACCCCAGCTACTCGTGAGACCGAGGCAGGAGAATCACTTGAACCCAGGAGGCGGAGGTTGTGGTGAGCCAAGATTGTGCCATTACACTCCAGCCTGGGCAACAAGAGCAAAACTCCATCTCCAAAAAAAAAAAAAAAAGTCTGGCCAAGAGGAAGGAGGAGAGAGAGCAAAGCAGCTAGTGGATGGAGAATGGAGCCTGTAGCTGAAGTAGGGAGCAATGGGTGAGAACCAGGCGGCAGCAGGAGGGGCTCAGTTTGGGACCTGTTGCGCTTTGGTGTCTATAAGATGTCCAAGAGGGCTGGGCAGAGTGGCTTATGCCTGTAATCCCAACACTTTGGGAGGCCAAAGTGGGAGGACCACTTGAGTCCAGGACTTCCAGACCAGCTTGGGCAAGATGGTGGGCAAGATTTCTCTACAAGAAATTTAAAACTTAACCAGGTGTGTGCCGGGCGCGGTGGCTCACACCTGTAATCCCAGCACTTTGGGAGGTCAAGGCGAGCGGATTACCTGACGTCAGAAGTTCAAGACTAGCCTGACCAACATGATGACACCCCATCTCTACTAAAAATACAAAAATAAGCCGGGCGTGGTGGTGCATGCCTGTAATCCCAGCTACTTGGGAAGCTAAGGCAGAAGAATCACTTAAACCCAGAAGGTGGAGGTTGCAGGGTGTGGTGGTATGTTCTGAATAGTCCCAATTGCTAGGGAAGCTGAGGTGGGAGGATTCTTTAAGCTCAGGAATTCGAGGCAGCAGTGAGCTATGACTGCACCACTGCACTCCTCAGCCTGGGCAACCACGCAAGGCCTTGTCTCTCAAAAAATAAAAATAAAAATAAAAATAAAAAAGATGTCCAGAAGAGCAGAGTGGATAGAAATGCTGGATCCAGCCAGGCCTGAACCTAGATTCTGGTTCTGCCACGTATCAGCTATGAACCCTCAGGCTCATTGCTTTACCACTCATGATGTTATTGTGAGGATTACATAAAATAATGCATGAAAAGTGGTTAGCACCGCTCAGCACATGCGAGCAACTCCATCCATGTGGCTATTACTGTTACTGAGTGAAGACCCCCTGGTGTGTCGGCAGCTCAGGAGGGAGCTGTGGGCAGGAGGTTCACATCAGTGTGTTAAGGCAGTGGAAGTGAGCGAGGTCACCCAGAGAGAGCACAGGACCCAGTGTGAGCGACACCAGTGTGCACGGTGGGCCAGGGAGAGGGGGAAAGGATGGCAAAGGAGGCTGAGGAAAGCCAGAGGGTAAGGAGGAAAGATGTGAGCATGTGATGCATCAGAGGCCAAGGGAAGGGAGGGAGGGCCAGGAGCCCCTAAGGGTCACGCTGATAAAAACCAGACAAGGACAACAGATCTAGCCACCTCAGGGTCATGATGACCTTGGCAAGGACAGCGTGGGAGGTCAGAACCAAACCACAGTGAGTTAAGAAGTGGGAGGTGTGGACTGGGAAACAAAGGGGATGGGGAGCTCTTCACACTCAAAGTAGTTATTAGAGCTGCCATCAGATCTTATGAATGAATGAAATGTAAAATGGCACAGCCTATAGTAAAAATAATTTAATTGTACATTTTTAAATAGCTAAAAGAGTATAATTGGATGGTTTGTGATACCAAGGATAAATGCTTGAGAAGGAAACACCATTTTCCATGATGTAATTATTACACATTGAATGCCTGTATCAAAATATCTTTGTACCCCATACATATATACACCTACTATGTACTCACAAAGATTAAAAATAAAAATTTGGGTGAGGTGGCGGGCATCTATGGTCCCAGCTACTCGGGAAGCTGAGGCAGGAGAATGGCATGGACCCAGGAGGCAGAGGTTGTGGTCAGCCAAGATTGCACCATTGCACTCCAGCCTGGGCAACAGAGCAAGACTCTGTCTCAAAAAGTAAAATAAAATAAAATAAATAAATAAATTTTAAAAATCAAAATAAAAATTTATTTTTAAAAAAGGATGCAGCCACTGTGGATAACAGTTTGATGGTTCCTAAAAAAGTTAAACGTAGAATTACCAATACAACCAAACAATGCCACTCCTAGCTATATACTCAAGAGAACTGAAAGCAGGGACTTGGCCAGGCACAGTGGCTCACGCCTGTAATCCCAACACTTTGGGAGGCCGAGGTGGGCGGATCACCTGAGGTCGGGAGTTTGAGACCAGCCTGACCAACATGGAGAAACCCCGTCTCTACTGAAAATACAAAATTAGCTGGGCGTGGTGACGCATGCCTGTAATCCAGTTGCTGGGGAGGCTGAGGCAGGAGAATCGCTTGAACCCGGGAGGTGGAGGTTGCGGTGAGCCGAGATAGCACCACTGCACTCCAGCCTGGGCAACAAGAGTGAAACTCCTTCTGAAAAAAAAAAAAGAAAGAAAAGAAACAAAGCAGGACACAAACAAATATTTGTGCAACCATGTTCTTAGCAGCATTTTTCACAACAGCCGAAAGGTGGAAGCAACCAAGTGTCGACCAGCAGATGAATGGATAAGCAGAATGTGGTATATTCATATAATGGACTGTTATTCAGTCACAATATTTCAAAAAGAAATAAAATTCCGATACATGGTACAACCTGGATGAACCTTGAAAACATTATGTATATGAAAGATGGCAGACACAATAGGGCAATATTGTATGGTTCCATTTATATGAGATACCCAGAGGAGGTGATACCTAGAAGAGGTGAATTCATAGAGACAGAAAGTAGAATAGAGGTTACCAGGGGCTGGGGAGAGGGAGGGAGAAATGATGAGTTATTGTTTAATGGGTGCCGAGTTTCCATTTGGGATGATGAAAACATTCTGGAAATGGATAGTTATGACTGTGCAGCATTGTGAATATGCTTAATGCCACTGAATTGTATCCTTTAAAATGGTTACATGGTAGATGTATGTTATGTATGTTTTCCTTTTTTTTTTTTTAATCAAACACCTTGTTCTGAGAAGAGTTGTTGGGCCTCACCAGACTACCAAAGGGTTTCCCAGCACCAACAAGGTGTAGCCCCCCTGCAGGAGGGGCAGAGCTGGAAACACAGAGACAAGGAGCCCAGTGGGGAAGCTGGGCTCCCGGGGTCTCCAGAGCTGGCTGGAGGCCTTGGTCCCAGGTGGGGAGGCACCTCCTCCAGCTCCCAGAAGGAGAAGGGCTGCTGGGAACTGATGCAAACACTGCCGTGTGCCCCTAGAGACAGTGCCCCCTAGACACCTTCTTCCCATACCCAGGCACAGCCTGTCTAAGTGACCCTCATTACACAACTCTTAAGTGGCAGTATTCCACTCTTTTCTCCCTGCCAGATCTCTGTGGCAAGCAGTGCTCTTCACCCCCACATCAACTGGGTTCTCCTGCTGATGTCCTGGGGGCCAGCGAGCCACCATCAGTGGGCTTCCCCTGGCCAGTCTACCACTCCTGTCAGATTTATGTCTGTGGTTTCTGAAGGCCCTCTGTCCCACACACTGCCTCTGGAAGGCAACCTGGGGCCACAGGCATGGCCAGGAAGAGAAGGCTGGGGACAACACGGTCAAAAAAGGAGGGCACAAATTCTCAGCAACACTGGGCAAGAGACAGCAGCATGCCTTGCCTGATTCTATGGACTGTCTGGCTAGCCCCAGGTTCACAGGTGATCATGATGCTAGAGCCACAGTGTCTCTAGCCCCCACCTGCTGAAGGAGGGTGCACAGTCCTGCAAAGAATGCATGCTCAGCTGCTCATCTAGAACGCCCCATTGACCTGAACATGCTTGCCTCCCAGAATGGTTATCACGTTCCTACTTCAGTTTCTTCATCTGTGGAATTGTGATAATGTTGGCCCAGTTCACACCTCCAATGTAAGTGAGGAAAAACGGACTGAAAAAACAAGCCCCAAATTCTGCAATAGCATTTTGTCTGTGCTGACAGTAGATATAACGTAAATACAAGATATTGAGGAGGAATTGTTTATAATCATTTTGATGATGAGAAAATGTTCTGTAATATAATACATTTTCAACTGACCAGAATGAGTAGGTCTTAAAATTGGGTTGAATCTCAGGATACCCCATGAAATCATTGTGTAACATAGACACTTGTCATTTACATGTCATTTCCAGATAATTGGGTCTCACCACTTAACATCAAAAATTTTCTTACCTAATGATTCTCATTTATTACATTTGTGTTTGTAAAAGATTACTTTGACCACCAGCACATATGGCCATGCAGGTTGTACATGGCACAAGAGCACACATTTAAGGCAATATCATTCAAATCCTAGACTACAAAGATTTTTGTATTTATTATGAGAATTTCCAGCAGATGGTAGTAAAGAGTTTTGTTCTAACAAAATCCAAAAAGTAAAGCATCTTGCTGGGCATGGTGGCTCACCTCTGTAATCCCAGCTATTCGAGAGGCTCAGGCAGGAGAATCACTTGAGCCCAGAAGGTTAAAGCTGCAGTGAGCCTTAATAGCACCACTGCACTCCAGCCGGGGCAACAGAGCAAGACCCTGTCTCTAAATATAAAAAGTGTCTTGAGGCAGGAATGTATTTTCTTTTTTTAGAGGCAGGGTAGGTCTTTGTTGCCCAGGCTGGAGTGCAGTGGCATGATCACAGCTCACTACAGCCTAGACCTCCTGAGTTCAAGCAATTCTCCCGCCTCAGCCCCCTAAGTAGCTAGGACTACAGGTCCATACCATCAAGCCCGCCTAAGTTTTGTATTTTTTGTAAAGATGGGGTTTTGCCTTGTTGCCCAGGCTGGTCTTGAACTCCTGAGCTCAAGCGATCTGCCCGCCTCTGCCTCCCAAAGTGCTGGGACCACACCCAGCTAGGAGCATCTTTTTGTAATTTGTACAAGGGTACCTATTGGGTCACCAGTGGCCATGCTGGCATGGATCTGGAGAACAACAAAACTAGGGATGGGGAAACCATCTAGACACCCAATACAATTATCTGGGTTAGAAGAGAAGGGAGCTTTAACTCAGGCAATGGCAACAAGAAGGCCAAAAGTGTGTGAGACTGATGAGGCTGGATGACCCCATGTGGTGACTGGAAGGAGATCGGAAGTGGGAGAGGGAAGAATAGGGAATGGCTCCCAGGTCTCTGGTAGGAGCCATGTGTGGATGGAGCTGCCAGTTCTAAGGGTGATGAGAAATGCAGGTTTGGGGAAATGATTTTGATTTGGGGAATGTGATGTTTGCTTTACCTGTGAAGCCCCCGGGTGAGGCCATCTGGGTGATTATCATGGCAGGGCTGGAGGTGCAGATTCAGTAGTACAGGCAGGTGGGTAGAAGCTGGAGCCCTGAGTCCAAAGGGATTTTTCCCAGAAGATTGCAGGGCCCTAGCACAGCAGAAAGCACAGACAGAACCCCAGGGACACTGCAAATCAGTGGGCAAGTGGACAAGGAAGAAAGGGCCTGGTAAGGAGACAGAGTCTTGGTCACTCCACCTCACCTGTCCCAACCCTATAATTAATGTGCTATTTCCCATCTTCTGTGGGCTGGAATATCTACTGTTGGTTTAAATTGTATACAAAATGAAAGGACACAGAGTCTTCCAAAATAATGTGTATGAGCTTTGCAGTATCCGTTTTGGCTAAAGAAATTATTTTTACTACTAGATACTCAGCTGTATTCCAGATGGTTACTATTGCTAGAAGTGTGACTTCTGAGAAGTGAGGGGTTTGCCATAGAAGTCCCCACCACTTAACAGAATTATGATCTTCCCACAACATTTGTAGTAGAGTAAATTAGTGCTGTATAAATCCAGTTTTCCTATTGATTGCCAATATAAGGATTTGGCAGGATTAATAAAATCCCTAAGATCAATAAAGTCACTCAAGAATGTAGCAAACTTTTATAGTTCATGGGACTATATTTGCCATAATAACATTTGAAACTATGAATGAGGATTAATGTTTTTCTTGTTTCACTTGCTTTGAATTTTTCTTTTTTTTTTTTAGGCAGGGTCTCCTCTGTCACCCAGGCTGGAGTGCAGTGGCACTATCACAGCTCACTGCAGCCTTGAACTCCTGAGCTCAAGCGATCCTCCCACCCTAGCCTCCCAAAGTGCTGGGGTTATAGGCATGAGTCCTGTGCCTGGCTAATGATTAATGTTATTACAAACATTTAAATGGTGAAGTCCATGTGTCAAGGATGTCCGGATGTTTTTAAATGGTGAAGTCCATGTGTCAAGGATGTCCGGACTAAACATCTGAAAGAGATAAGAACTATTTGATGTAGATTTTCTGTGATGTGTTATCTTTTTCTCTCTAAGTTAAAAAAAAAAAAAAAAAAAAAAAAATCCTACCACTGCTTTTGCACTAGAACGCATAATCAAGGTTTTCTTTCTTATAAATTCTTTCAAAAGGGTTTGTTTAAGAGCTCCGTTGCATGGTCCCCAAGCATCGTCTGCATTCCCTGGATTGTGCTGCGTGCTGAGTCTCTGCCTTCAGTCTCATCCTATGCTGCATTTTATTCCGGCAGATTTTTTTGTCTGTGAATGTCTGTGCATCTGTCTGTCAAGCTGAAAGTAACCTGACCTTCAGGGCTTCCTGAAGACTCCAAATACCTAGTGCTTCCCATGAGCCCTGCCTCTTATGCTGACAGTTAATTTGATGAACTTGGAGAGGGTGCTTAACTTCTCCCTCTAAATGCCGGTAACAGGAGGCAGGAAAGTAATGATCCAGGATGCTAAATTCAATTCAGTTGCTGAAAAGCTTAAAATTGGGAGGCTCATTAACCCCCAAACCCATCTAGAAAAAGGGATGAGTGGAGTGCTTCTTCCTCCCATGTGTACCCCAGAAATGAGAGTCCCTTGAGATGAGCAGGGGCAGCACACTTCCCTTCACTGTACACAATGGGGAGCTGCACATTTTAACCTAGAGCCAGAAGGCCAGCCTGCCGGGAACAGTGGCTCACGCCTGGAAATCCCAACACTTTGGGAAGCTGAAGTGGGAGGACCACTTGAGCCCAAGAGTTTGAGACCAGCCTGGACAACAAAGTAAAACCCTGCGTCTACAAAAAAAAAAATTAAAAATTAGCCTAGCACGGTGGCACAAGCCTGTGGTCCCGGCACTAAGGAGGCTGATGGGGGAGGATCACTTGAGTCTGGGAGGTTAAGGCTGCAGTGAGCCATGATCACATTGCTGCACTCCAGCCTGGGTGACAGAGGGGAGATCCTGTCTCAAAAAATAAAGTCTATTTGAAAGCTTTATAATTCCATTTTCTTTTCTTTCTTTCCTTTTTTTTTTTTTTAAACAGAATCTCACTATGTCACCCAGGCTGCCATGTGGTGGCCCAGTCTTGGCTCACTGCAGCCTCCACCTCCCAGGTTCAAGTGATTCTCCTGCCTCAGCCTCCCAAGTGGCTGGGATCATAGGCACATACCACCACACCTGGCTAATTTTTGTATTTTTAGTAGAGACGGGGTTTCACCATGTTGGCCAGTCTGGTCTCGAACTCCTGACCTCAAGGGATCCACCCGCCTCTGCCTCCGAAATTGCGGGGATTGCAGGCATCAGCCACCATGCCTGGCAACTCCATTTCCTTTTAATGGGCATTCTTTTGAAGAGAAAGCAAGGATTGGGAAACAGCCTGAAAGCAGCAAGCCTGATTATCTAATACAGCATTAATTTCATTTTTCCAATATAATCCGTCGGTTCACAGACAGCATTAATTTCAAATACCCTATCCCACTGTCCCAACAAGCATGCTCACACTTCTCAAATTTTAGTGCCCCAATCTTTGATTCAGAAAACATGGTCACTGCATAAATGAATAGTTGACAAACACAATATTCATTGCTTAATAATCTGGAAAAGATGTGAGAATGAATTTACGGTGATTTAGCACTTTTCTTTATGGAAATGCCTATGAATATTTAACTGTAATGTTTATTTTATTCTAATTTATTTGTTAATCACATGTGATTAGTTAATACGGCATACTTATGCCAAGTTTTTGTTATTGTCGTAGATTTTATGAATGATAGCAATTTCATGTGCTCTTTTATTTGAAATTAGATTGATTGCAAAGACTCATACAAAGTCGTCTGTTAATTTTAGGGCTTAGTATTTGTGCCATTGTATCAGCATATCCTCCCAGCACATACCCACACGCGCACACACACATATGCCTGCCTGCACACTCACCCACACACAATACATTCATGCACACACACACACATATGCCTGCCTGCACACTCACACACACAATACATTCACGCACACACACACACATATGCCTGCCTGCACACTCACACACACAATACATTCACGCACACACACACACATATGCCTGCCTGCACACTCACACACACAATACATTCATGCACACACACACACATGCCTGCCTGCACACTCACACACACACAATACATTCACGCACACGCGCACACGTACACTTTCACCCCTCATTATCAGTGAGACAACACATTGACACATTGCCTCTAGCTTTCCAAGGGAAGGAATTTTTCTTTAAAGCCTCATTCATACTTTTGAAGGCAAATTTGATTTAGCAGAACATCCTTCTAAAATTGAAGAAGAAAGAAAAGTAAAAAATAAAACAGAAGAGGAAGGGGGAAAGCATATAGATAGTAGAAACCAATTCTACAGATTTCTTTTTTTACCCCAAGGTTTTAATAGTATGTGAAATAGCTTTAGGAACATTTCTTCTTATCAATTTTTCACATTTGCCAAGTGGCGTGTTTGTTAAAGTCAGCCATGCTAAAGTTTTGGGGAGTATGTGGAAGACCCCCCGGGCTCAACATGCTTTCCTACACAGATCTCATGGCATTCCCTTTAGGAATTCACTTTTCGGGTTAACCATTTCCTCATCCCACAGTGTAAGTCAGTCCTTCAGTCCACTTTTCTTTTAGGACAGGAAAGACCTAGGGCATTGAGCAAAGAGGAAAAGGAGAGTCAACCGGGCACAATGGCTCACACCTGTAATCCCAGCACTTTGGGAGGCCAAGGCGGGTGGATCACCTGAGGTCAGGAGTTCAAGCTCAGCCTGACCAGCGTGGTGAAACCCCGTCTCTACTAAAAATACAAAAATTAACCAGGCGTGGTGGTGCGCGCCTATAATCCCAGCTACTCAGGAGGCTGAGGCAGGAAAATCGCTTGAACCCAGGAGGTGGAGGTTGCAGTGAGCCAAGATCACACCACTGCACTCCAGCCTGGGCGATAGAACGACTCAACAAAAAAGAAAAAGAAAAAAAAGGAGAGTTTAAGAGAAGTCCAAGTGGGTGCCCAGAACAGACTTTATCTACATCACTATTCTCTCTATCAGAGATGTCCCTGCTCCCCACAGACTGAGAGGAATTTATGTTGTATAGTAGGATTCTGTATTGGTCAGGAATCACTTCTGTAGACAGTGGCTTCAACAAGAGAGTTTATTTCACTCTCATACAAAGGAAGTCTAGAACAGACAGTCTAGATTGGTAGAGACTCCATTTCCTTCTATGCTCTTGCTCTAGCATGCACAACTTCCTCTTCTTGGTCAAAGATGGCTGCTCACATTCCAGCCATTGTGTCCTCAGTCCACCATTAGAAAGGAGAGAAGGGCACAGCCCCTTCCTTGATGGACACTTCCCGGAAGGACCAGACAACACAATAGCTTGCCTTCTTTGGCCAAATATTGGCCACAGAACCACACTTATCAAGAGGAATATAGTCTTCCTGCAGTTATGGGCTTGGCAAAAAAAATCAGAAGTCCAGTACCAAGGAAGATGAAAAGGGAGAACTGATGCTGAGGGATAACCAGGAGGCTTTGCCCCAGGATCGGATGACATCTTGCTAAAATAGCTTACTTCTCTGTGACCTTATTTTTTCTTTTTAAAAATGTTTTAATTAAAATTTTTTGGTTTTTTTTAGAGACAGGGTCTCACTCTGTGCCCAGGCGGAGGTGCAGTGGCACAATCATAGCCCTCTGCAGCCTTGAACTTCTGGCTGGGCTCAAGCGATCCTCTTGCCTCGGCCTCCTGAGTAGCTGGGACTGACCTGAGTTCTCTGATGCTTCCTGGATTTCTTTCCAGGCCAAGACATAGAAATCACAAATGAATAAATGTGATCAAACTTGAAGGCCATTTCTAAAGAAAAGCTTTAGCTTGGACCCCATTCTGTGATTGCCTGTTAATGCCTCCTTGTAATTTCAGCGGAAATTCTAGAATTGGCTGGGAATGCTGCGAGGGACAACAAGAAGGCCCGGATAGCCCCGAGACACATCTTGCTGGCAGTTGCCAATGACGAGGAGCTCAACCAGGTATGTCTGAAGCATTGAGGGAAGCCACAGAATGGGTTTGCCAAACATGCTAATGTGTGGGCCCGGGTGGTGGCCATGAGTCACTCCCGCTGCAGTTCCCAATTACTTTTATACAGAAAAAACTCGGGCTATATAAAAGAACAAATTCTGCTAGCTCTATCATTCAGATTCAAAATAAAATTGCTTCTGGCATAGATCTCATTGTATATTCTAGGTCTTATCAGACCTTTCTTTTCTCTTTAAAGACAAGTTCTGTGTTGCTGAGGAAGGTGTGGCACAAATGTTATTCTCTTCACTTTCTTCACCCAAACTTAGCTGACAATTTTTTCTGATGAAGGCAGAAGACTTTATATTTTAGAACTGACCCTTTATATTCTGAAACTGACCCCAGAGTCAAGTGAATAGCCCCTCTTCACCCACAGTATATGTAAGGTGGTAGTAAATAGTATAAGATTTTTATTTCTGTTTCTTTTCATTTATCTTTATTTTCTAACCTCATTCTTCTCAAAATATGGTGAAGAAGCCTTTTTTATGGCCAATCCGTCATGGACTGATAATTTGCAAAAATGTAATAAAAATTATTAGAAAAATTAAAAAGCAAACTACAAGCCATAATTTTTTGTTATCAGATTCAACAGATACACAATAACTGTCAGTTTGCTATGAAAGTTTCTAGATGCTTACTATACTTCTCTTGTCACTGATGGGTAACTGCCAGTTCATGGGTGAGCCATGGTCGCAGACCACGTTTGGGGTAGTGTTGGTTTAGAATCTGCAGAATATATTAGTGGAGTAGTACATGTCTGTTCTTTACTGATAAATTAACTTATATTGATTGGGAGGAGCATGGCCAGAAATACTTTACTGATGGAATGTATGTGCAAGCTTGTGGAGACGACTGGTTCGTCATTAACTGAGTCTAGTCTTTGCAATGACCTTTGAACCTCATTTTCTCAAGCTGCGCTCCCCACATGGGAAGCTCTTTATCCTCTGTTGTGTCTGGAATTCCAGAGCCCTGGGCAACATCCCTGGTTTCAACTTCTATATCCCTTCTATTTTGCTTTGCTTTGTTTTGCTTTCTGTACAACATCACAGGATGCCTTGTTTAACCTACAGAGAAATGCTCTACAACTGAAAGTGGGAAAAGCCAATTAAATGGTGTATTATGCAGTTTCTTTAGGAGAGCGGAGGCCACATTTAACAGTTAGAACTGTATTAAATCCAGGCCAGGCGCAGTGGCCCACGCCTGTAATCCCAGCACCTTGGGAGGCTGAGGCAGGTGGATCACCTGAGGTTAGGAGTTCAAGACCAGCCTGGCCAACATGGTGAACCCCTGTCTCTACTAAAAATACAAAAATTAGCTGGGGGTGGTGGCAGGTGCCTCCAATCCCGGCTGCTCAGGAGGCTGAGGCAGGAGAATTGCTTGAACCTGGAGGCAGAGTCTGCAGTGAGCCAAGATCTCGCCACTGAACTCTAGCCTGGGTTATAGAGTAAGATTCTCTCTCAAAAAAAAAAAGAAAAAAAAAAAGAACTGTATGAAATTGAGAACTAGCCGGCTGTTTGCTACATGAGTGCGTGCGTTTCTCTCTTCAGCTGCTAAAAGGAGTGACCATCGCCAGTGGAGGCGTCCTGCCCAGAATTCACCCCGAACTGCTGGCCAAAAAGCGAGGGACCAAAGGCAAGTCGGAAACAATCCTCTCCCCGCCCCCAGAGAAAAGAGGCAGAAAGGCCACGTCAGGCAAGAAGGGGGGGAAGAAATCCAAGGCTGCCAAACCACGGACGTCCAAAAAGGTGAGCCGAGGCTGCATGTCCTGAGCCAGGCACTCCCACTGCAATGGTCTGAATGTGTTCCCCCACAATTCATATGTTGAAACCTAACCCCAGGGGCATAGGATTACGCGGTGAGGCCTTTGAGAGGTAACTAGATCATGAGGGCAGAGTCCTCATGAATGGGAACAGTCCCCTTATAAAAGAGGCCTGAGGGAGGCAGAGGGACCCTTCTGCCATATGAGGACACAGCTAGAAAGCGTCATCTACCAGGAAGCGAGCCCTTGCCAGACACGGAATCTGCCTGCTCCAAGGACTTCCTGCCTCCAGAACTATGAGAAACAAGTTTCTGGGCCAGTCACAGTGGCTCATGCCTGTAATCCCAACACTTTGGGAGGCCAAGGCAGGAGGATGGCTTGAGCCCAGGAGTTAGAGGCTGCAGTGAGCCATGATGGTGCCACTGCACACGAGCCTTTGTGACAGTGCAAGACCCTGTCTCAGAAACAAAAAAAAAAAGGTTTCTGATGTTCGTGAGCCAGCCAGTCTATGGCATTTTGTTAGAGCAACCCAAACAGACACTAAGACACTCACAAGTTTAAAGATGGAACAATGACGGCGTAGCAGGCACCTCTGAAGGACCAAGGACTCTTGCAGCTTGGTGCTGGAAGAAAATGACAAGAACGTACAGGTAAAAGAAGAAAGGGCCTTTGAGGTTAGAGCTGAAATCATCAGACAGGGTCTTCTCTAGGTTTCCAAACCCTAAGCAGGGATGGTTTTCAGATCCCTTTTATTACCCCCAGCAAAATCTGAAGTGAGAGACGGTAGCCGGGAACCTGCGTTGTAGGTCTCTGCAGAGCTCCATATTGCCTTCCGAACAGCCTCTAGTCTCCTGCAGGCGTTCCTTGAGTTCCACCAGTGGAATTTCAGGTGTTTGGCATAGCTTGATAATGCTAGGTAGCTTAGCTCAGAGATGCCACTGATAGAATGTTTTCCTATGTTGCCCAGTACAGTATGTAGCTTTTTTTTTTTTTTTTTTTTTTTTTTTTAAGAGACAGGGGTTTCACTCTGTCACCCAGGCTGGAGTGCAGGAATGCAGTGGCGAGATCATAGCTCACTGTAGCCTCAAACTCCTGGGCTCAAGTGACCCTCCTGCCTCAGCCTCCGAAAGCATTGGAATTATAAGTGTGAACTAAGGCACCCAGCCAAGGCTATTTAGATTTGAATGAAAACTAAATCAAATTTAAAATTCAGCTCCTTGATTGTACCAGCCACATTTCAAGCACTCAGCAACATTATTGAGGATCAAAACAGAATATTTCCATGATCACAGAAAGTTCTATTGGACAGCCCTGCTGTAGAAGTTGTGGGTGTTTCATTCCACACTGCCTCTGTGCCCCGAGAAATCCTGGGGAGAAAGAAGGCTAAGCAATGGGCTATCAACGGCCCCACCCGGCTCCAGTGCTTGTTGTCATGAGCTGCAGGCATTGAAATGAGCAAGGACAACGCATTGGTGGTGCACAGGGGTAGGTGAGGACTGTAGGTATGCGTGAGCCCTTTAACACACTTTCTGTTTTGCTATTTTGCGGTACCCTTTTCTTTCCTTATATTGCTGACTTTTGCTTCCCTCCTTCAAGAAACAGCAGAACACATCACCTAACTGCTTCCTTTCATATTCAACTTGGTGGAAGCCATGAGAAGAGCTTAATAAAGGCACCTCAGGCTTTTTCTGGATTGGTTCTCATCTGGCCTTCTGATTTTTACCAACAGTCCAAACCAAAGGACAGCGATAAAGAAGGAACTTCAAATTCAACCTCTGAAGACGGGCCAGGGGATGGATTCACCATTCTGTCTTCTAAGAGCCTTGTTCTGGGACAGAAGGTAACAAAGAGAATTGCACTGTGCTATATTAAAACACTACTGTATTTTTATAACCTACTGTTTACAAACGATGCCTCCCTTGCTCCCCAATAATGATTTTCACTGCAGTCTTGAATTATTCATTTTTAAACTAAAGAGCTGTGGCAGTGTCGGCATTGTGAGAGTGAGAATTGTTCTTTTTTGCTGAGAATTGTTAATGCTAACATTGGTCAGACGGGTAAGCATGGAGGCTCTTTCTGGTCAGTAGATAGGATGGCATTACTGGTTTTGCTGGGAATTCCACATACCCCAGTTATTTCTACATCTGCCAAAAAAAAAAAAATCCATAGCTAACTTTCTCAAACAGCTTCTGAGAGGCCCATCTTACATGGTGCCATGTAATTTATCAAAGAAAGAAAACAGAAATATATGTTTCCCGAATATCTTTGGTATTAGAAATGAATTATTTGCCAATAATTCAGTCTGCCTGCCTTCCTAGGCTTTAGAAAGAAAACAAACAGGGCCATACATTTGAACAGTCTTCAGCAACACAACAGTAGCCCAGCCAGACATGCAAATAATTCATTCCTACAAGTGTAAAGTTTACTGAGCAGATAATTTATCTACCAAGTCAACTGGGGCTGAAATAAGACACCCAAGGTAAGAGTCAGTTAATCATATCTCTGGTAGCTGAATGTTTCCGTCCTGACAACACAGTAAGCCTCCATTCAAAGAACTGGGAAGAGCATGTTCTAAGAAGAGCATCGGTGTGGCTGGTTGCTAATTTGTCACTGATTAAAGCAGGGAAACAAAGAGATGGAATTTACGTCCTCTCTCTGGCCTGTTCACTGTTACATGACGATTAGCTTTCTCTCATGTAGCTAAGGGAACATAAAGGTCTCGCTCACGTGGGCCACTAGAGAATGCCCTCCATTCCACTCTACTGTGAACACATAGGGTAGCATTTCCCAACGGTAGCCCCAAGACTGTGGTCTCCAAAGGGCAAGGGAGCCAGACACCCTCAGGTCAGGATCCCAGAGCCCATTACTTCTCTCCGCAAGGTTATTGACTTCAGAGCCCTGCTCCACTAATTTTGTGCTCCTCTAGGGAGAATGCAGGATGCTGAGGGGAAAAGAGAGAGCAAGCCCTGGGCTTCCTTGCAGGAGCTGCTCAGAGGATGCATCAGTGAAAACCAGGGCCACCAGGGTTGGGAACCAAAGGCATGAGCTGTAAGAGAAAGAAAGAAAGGAGAGGGGAGGTCCTGTTCCTGTTCCAGGGAAGAGGAAATGGATTCGTTGCATGCTGCCAGCCCCAGAGTGAAGAGCAAATCCGCTGCGCTCAAAGAGCTTATTGCAAGCCAGACACCTGGGAAACTGGAGGTTGTCACTCTCTATGCAGCCCCTATGTTGACATTGGGTATGAATAATTAAAGAGAATTCATGAATGCAAGTAAAATATGAGGACTTTTCAACAGGATTTTATCTTTTCCACATTCTCCACCTTTTCTTCCTAATGCAGCTGTCCTTAACCCAGAGTGACATCAGCCATATTGGCTCCATGAGAGTGGAGGGCATTGTCCACCCAACCACAGCCGAAATTGACCTCAAAGAAGATATAGGTAAGGTCCTGAGACTTCAGTAGAAGTGCCGTAGAGTAGGCCACTGTTCAGGCAAGTTCTTGTGAAGCTGGTCATTGTCAACTGGCTATCCCATTGCTGGGGTCCCATGTCAAACTCTGTTTTTATGTGTAGTTGAACAGCTTCACTAGAGAGAAGCTAACTTTTAATTCTGCATATATTTTTGAAATTTTTATGGGGTATTGTGTAAAAGCAAATCATCAGCGTAGAGCTTGATGAATTTTTCTCAAAGTGAACCCCACTGTGCAACTAGCACCAAGATCCTGAAGCAGACCCTTACCAGCACCCAAGAAGTCTCCCTCAGTCCCACTCCCAGTCAGTATGTCCTCCGAGGGTAACCACTGTCCTTTCTTCTCAAAGCAGAGATGGGTTTCATCTGTCTTGAATTTTGTCAAAATGAAATCTTGTCCTCTTTTGCTCAACTTAGTATTGTGAAATCTATCCATGTTGTTATGATTGTATTCATTCATTTTCCTTGCTCATAGTATTACACTCTATAAATATATGACAGTTTATTGATCTATCCTACCACTGATGACATTTGGGGTCGTTTCCAGTTTGGGCTATAGTGAATAGTGCTACTATAAATATTGTTGTACATGTTTACATAATATCGTAAGCTTAAATATTGAGAATGCTATTGATAAAAGGGAAATGGACATCTAGAAAAAATTAGGTTGTCCATTAAGCTATGAGCACTGAGTTATTTTGCCTGTGGTTTGCCACCTGTCCCATGAGTGGCAGAGGGAGCTATTACTCCAGGGTGGAGGAGCTTGGGAGGGTAAGCTGTTATGGGCGCTGGAAATAACAGCATGCTAACAGTCCCCATCCCATCCATTTTTACCAAGCAGAGCTGCCTTAAACTCTCCATGGAAAGGGTAAAGTAAGCAAAGAAGGGGCTTTGTCCCTAGGGTACAGGGCTTGCCTGTGAGGGAGGCAATTTGAGGTAGATGCTAGTAGTTCAGCCCTGGGTGGTAGCACCGGGGGCCCCTGGCAGCTGGACTCACTCAGGGCTTCCTCCTGGCATCAGAGGCCACTTGCTGTGCTGAAAAGGAGACAGGACAGCCCTGGGAAAAGTCAGCATTACAGAGAAACAAGTCTCCTTCCACTCTCCATGGAAGGACGCCCTCTAGTGGCCTTCATCTGGAGCTTTTTAAATAATTGTCCTGCCTCTCACTGACACATTGCAGTGTTCATACTTTACACATTTCTATAGTAATGAAATTTTTATGTAAGAAAAACAATATGCTTCTTTTTTTTAATTGGCATGGTGGCAGAGTAGAAAGAGCACTGATCTGAGAGCAAAAATCCACGCTCAGATTCCAGCAGTGGATTCTAAGGCAAACCTCTTCAGGGTCTTGTGAGGAGAAATGGGCTAAAGGCAGCCAAGTGGTTAAGAGGGCAGGTTCCAGGTCAGCCTGCCTGGACTGTCCCGGCTTTTCTGAATTGCTTCCTAGCTGTGTGACCTTTGGCAGGCTTCTAAACCTCCCTGAACCTCTGTTTCCTCCTCTGTAAGGGAGGATAGCAATAGTACCTGTCCCATAGGGCTGATGGAGCCTGGCACAGTGCTGGGCTCCTAGGCACTTAGTAATTGACAGTTGTTTTGTTGCTGCTATGTTAGGAGGAGTCCCTCCCATTATGATTCCATTCTCCACCACCGTCACCCAAACTAATCATCCCAACAGCCAAGGCCCTGCCTTAATCTTTTCAAAACATTATGTTATTATGGGAAAAGTCAAGCATAAACAAAAATAACAGAAAATTATAATGAAACCCTACTCAATCAGATGCAGTAATCACCACCCATGGCCACCTTTGTTTCAACTCTTACCCCCTCCACATACTTGCCAAGTCATTTTATCTGTGAATATTTCACAATGACTTCTAAAAGATAAGGGCTGTTTACTAACAACACAGCCACAATACCATTATTGTACCTTTAAAAAGATAGCAATATCAACAAATTACCAGTGTTCCAATTCCAGTTACATCATAAATGTCAAGTTTCTTAAACATTTGTTTAAGCCAGGCACAGTGGCACACTCCTGTAGTCCCAGCTACTTGGGAAGCTGAGGCAGGAGGATTGCTTGAGCCCACGAATTTGAGACCAGCCTGGACAATATAGTGGGATCCCCATCTCTTATAAAAAAGGGGGGCCTGAGTATGGTGGCTCATACCTGTAATCCCAGCACTTTGGGAGGCTGAGGTGGGCGGACCACTTGAGCTCAGAAGTTCTAGACCAACCTGGGCACATGGCGAAGCCCCATCTCTACAAAAAAATACAAAAATTAGCCAGGCATGGTGGCACATGCCTGTGCTGCCAGCTAAGTTGGGAGGCTGAGGCAGGAGGATCACTTAAGCCCAGGAGTTCTAGGCTGCAGTGAACGGTGATCACGCCACTACACTCCAGTCTGGGCCACAGAGTACACAGAGTGAGACCCAGTCTCAAACGAAAGAAAGAGAAAGAAAAAGAGAAAGAGAGAGAGGGAGAGAGACAGAGAGAGAGAGAAAGGAAGGAAGGGAAGGGAGAGAAGGAAGCAGGGAGGGAAGGACGGAGAGAGAAAGGAAGAAAGGAAAGAAAGAAAATTTGTTTATTTGATTTTGGATCCAAATCAGTCCACGCACTGCAGTTGGTTGATAAGTCTCTTATCCCTTAGGTTCCTCCTTCATCTCTTTCTTTCTAATTTCTTTGCAATTCATTTGTTGAGGAAGCTGGGCCATTTGTCCTATGGGGTTTCATGCAGTCCGGATTTTGTTGATTACATCCTCCTGGCATCATGAAACATGTCTCTTTGCTTTTTTATAACTTGGTGGTTGGATCTAGAGGTTTCATGAGGTATAGGTTCGAAAACTTTGCCAAGACTCCTTGGTCAGTGGCGAGCGCGCATGCCTGGAGGCGTGTCGTGCCTGGTTGTCTGTCTTGGTGTGATGCTGGGGCCACTGATGCCTCTTCTCTAGATTCTGCCATTTGTTAGGAGTTGCAAAGCTGTGGTATTCTCATTCTAGCATTGCTCCTTTCCTTCTTGGGAATACTTCTGTAGAGAGAAAAATACCTCTCTCTTCAAAGTCTTCAGTGAGGAGGGTGGATTCCCCTTGCCTTCTGCACATTCCCATTTGGCCCTTGACCTGAATGCAGAGGGCACCAGTGTAGACCTAGTCCTCTGCTTCTCCACATGAACTGGCTACCAGCCTCGGTTACCCGGCCTTCTCCAGGCTTCTGGACCCAATAGATCAACAGTGTCCAGGAATCGAGGCCAGAAAGGAGCCTCAGAGGTGCTGGGTACAATGCACAGTCACCATTTCTCAGTTGCATCATGGAAACCCAAGCACATTAATGAAGAAATCCCCTCTGCACGCCCTCCCCAGTGGACAGTGACCACTGGAATAGACACTTGTCCTAAACAATCTGCACAATGTACTATGGCTCTCCACATATACTGGAGGCTCGAGTGTGGAGTGGGGAAGCATCACCACCCAGGCCCTGGGGAAGACTCTGAGCTGAATCATAGTAATAATGATGATTCATAAAGAGAGAGCTGAGACTTGCCCCAGACATCGAGATCACCAAGTTCATTCGAAGATGAAAACACCTGAAAAATACTCTGCTGCCCCAAAGCCGTCGTCCTCCCAGTCTGGAAAAAACACCCATGCCGTCTCAGAGACATAAGAGCTGGATGCGCTGGTACACAGACGGGGTTCCTGCGGGGTCAGAGGTGGCGGCCTGTCATCCCCCATGGGGTTCCACTTGGCCTGTGTAGAAGTAAGAGCTGAGGTAGGAAAAAAAACCAAGAGTAGGGCATTCTCCTAACATCAAAGGCTCAGGGCATCTCCCGGCAGGAAAGTCCTTAGAGATTAGCCTCTCCACGTGTCTCCATTGAAAACTGAGCACTGGGTTGGGGGAACAACATGCCTGGCTGCCCTGGGCCTGTGTCTGTCCTTTGACTCAAGCACTTACAGTATATTGATGGCACGGTGATGGGACCGGGACTTCAGAGCTCTCCACATGAGTACTAAACCTGTAGGACACAACACTAGAATCTCAGTTTTTTGTTGTTGTTTTGTTTTTAAATCATCTACAGGACTCAGGCCATGAGACCGCTTTATGGCCAAATCACCCCTTAAAAAATCCTTGATAAAAGCTTGCCAATCTAAGTCTGCTACACTGATGCCCCGAGACCCTTGCCTCCCCCGACCACTGGCAAACCAGGATAACAATTGGGAAGTTCAATTCCTAGTTTCTAACTGTACATTTTTTTTTTCCTGGCCTACTACAAATATGTCAAACAGTGTAATTAGATTGAAAGAACAACCACAGTGGCTTCCCATTGCTCTCCTTTGCAGGTAAAGCCTTGGAAAAGGCTGGGGGAAAAGAGTTCTTGGAAACGGTAAAGGAGCTTCGCAAATCCCAAGGCCCTTTGGAAGTCGCCGAAGGTAAGTGTGGAACTAGGCTCCTGTCACCAGCATGGCCTCACCGTCCTCTCTGAGTCTCCAGCCTCACGTGCCTGATGCCTGTTCAGCTTATGAGACAAAGTATGCCATAACTAATCAGAAAGCTATTTTAGCATCTCAGGTAATTTGAGCAGGCCCATGGAGATCCTTTCAGATGTCCTGGGGACTCCAATATGTCTGAATAATTCAAGTCAATTTGCATCAGATCCCCCAAAATGGTCTAGAGCCATTGGGTGAACTTCGCCTGTGTGTGATAAAATACACATACCATAGAACTTACCAAAAATTGGAACTATGTTTTCTTCTTTTTCTTTTTTTTTTTTTTTTTTTGAGAAAGAGTCTCACTCCGTCACCCAGGCTGGAGTGCAGTGGCATGATCTCAGCTCACTGCAACCTCCGCCTCCCAAGTTCAAACGATTCTTGTCCCTCAGCCTCCCAAGTTGCTGGAATTACAGGCGCATGCCACCATGCCTGGCTAGTGTTTGCATTTTTAGTAGAGATGAAGTTTTGCCATGTTGGACAGGCTAGTCACAAAGTCCTAACCTCAAGTGATCCACCCACCTTGGCCTCCCAAAGTTCTGGGATTACAGACATGAGCCACCGCACCCAGCCACTGGAACTATTTTAAAGCGTATAATTCAGTAGCATTAAGAACTTTTACAGTGTTGTGCAGCCATCACCACTACCGAGTCCAGAGCTTTGATGTCACCTCACACAGAAACCTTGTTGGGGTGATCGGACCCAACACCAGGTCGTGGGGGTGACGAAGTCCAGCGGAGTCAATGGAATGAGAAAAGACAGTTTGAGACAGAAAGTGGGTCCAGGGGCTGTCGCTAGTGTGTGGAGGCTGCGAAGGCCCTGAGCTCTGGAAGCCCAGGCTATTTATTGGTGATCAAACAAAGAAACAGGTGGTGAGGATGCGGGGGTCGAAAGGCAAGCGCATGATCTACAGCTGTGACAGTTTAGCATTTCCTTTGAAGCATCTGGAACATATTCTGCTACTTGAGATAATGGAGAGCAGGTTCTTTTAACTCAAGATACAATCGATCCTGGGAGAGCAAGGAGCAAGGAGTCAGCAAGTCTAGACACATTCCAGAGCCATAAGCCCTGGATTCTGTCGAAGCCACGAGGGGTTTTATGCCTGGGCTCAGATTATGGTGCGTCGGGTAGCCTTCCGCCCTTTGGCATAGAGCTCAGTGTTCCAGCCACAGGGGGTTTTAGAATCTGGACCCCGGACATGTTCCAAGACTCTTTCACATTAGATCAGACATGCAAGCCCTGCCTCAGCTTCTCCCAACACTCAGCTTTTCTCCCAACAAACCCCCTAACCATTAAGCAGTCTTGCCCAGTGCCGCCTCAGGCCCTGGCAAGCACTAATCTACTTTCTGTATTTATGGATTTGCCTATTCTGGACATTTCATATAAAGGGGATCATGTAATATATGACTTTTCTGTCTGGCTTCTCTCAACATTTTTTTCAAAGTTCATCCATACTGTAGCATGGGTCAGTCCTTATGTTCTTTTTCATGGCTGAATAATATTCCATTTTGTTTAACCACTCATTTGCTGTTGGACATTTGGGCTGTTTCCACCTTTGATGATTGTGGATAGAGCTGCAGTGAACATCTGTGCACACGTTTTTGTTTGAACATCTCTTGTCCAGGCGATTGGGCAAGTTTTTGACAGGTGGATCCAACCTCAGATCGGTGTTCCCACCCACACGACTCCCAATCAGTTCACTCCTTGTACCCTCAGTCGGTGCCAAGTGCTGCAGGGCTTCAGCGGAAAATAAAACCCACCGCTGCCCTCAGATGCATCACTGGGTCCCAGAGCAGGAGCCACAACCTCAGCGTAGGGGAGTGTGGGAGGACGGCAGTGAGGCTGTGAGAGCCCTTGGGGGTGGGACATGGAGGGCAACAGGAGCACTGCATGTGAGGAGACACGGTCTTGCATGAGCAGGGAGTCTTGGGTCAGCACGTGGGAGGAGAGAAACAGCAGTCAAGATGAGGCTGGGTCTGTGGGCTGTGCGAAGGGGTCTGGACCTGACACGAGGGCACTTGGAAGTTTAAGCAGGGGCTGTCCAGATTAGACTTGATTGTTATAAAAGTAGGGCCCGGGCACGGTGGTTCATGCCTGTAACCCCAGCACTTTGGGAGGCTGAGGCAGGCGGATCACGAGGTCAGGAGTTCAAGACCAGCCTCACCAACATGGTGAAACCCTGTCTCTACTAAAAATACAAAAATTCATCAGGCGTGGTGGCACATGCCTGTAATCCCAGCTAGTCAGAGGCTGAGGCAGGAGAATCGCTTGAACCTGGAAAGTGGAGGTTGCAGTGAGCCAAGATCATGCCATTGCACTCCAGCCTGGGCGACAGAGCAAGACTCTGTCTCAAAAAAAAAAAAAAAAAGAAAAAGAAAAGAAAAGAAAAAAGTAACGAGGTCTTCTAGTCCAGAAAGAACAAGAGCCCACACTTTAAATCTCCACCCACCACTCCCCACAGGCATAGCAGTAATAGATGCAGTGTCTCTTTAAAAACTGTAAGACAGAGCCACACTCAAATATAAGATAAGTGTCCATGTAGACAGAGGCAGGAGGGCTGCAGCAGCACCTCCAGGAGGCCGCCGCCCCAGGCCTGGGCTCCAGGTCTGTAAGATGCAGTGTCGCTTCATGTATAAAGAGGGCCAGAGCCAGGCTCACCGCTCAAAGCAAGGGGCTGCATGAGACTCTCACGGCCTTTACAGGAAGCCAAAGCTCTAGCCACCACGCAGGGCTACAACTTGTATAAAAATCTGTCTTTCTAGGGTAGCAGAAGGGAGAAGAGAGCCCTCACCCAAGCCCAGGGCCACACTGCCCTCTGACTCAGTGTTTGGCTCCACCACATCCTCAATATAACCATGAGACCAAGTCCCAACTCAGTTATCTAAGATGGCGTCTGGACTGGGGGCCTGGGTGTGGGGAAGGTTCACCAGAAACTGCCTGATAGGGTGCAAAGAAGAAGAAAAATAGCTGCTCTACACAGAATGAGAAGCTCCAACACACTTCTTTTTTAAATTATTTTTTAAATAGAGATGGGGTCTTGCTATGTTGCCCAGGCTGATCTCGAACTGCTGGGCTCAAGTGATCCTCCTGCCTCAGCCTCCCAAAATGCTAGGATTACAGGCGGGAGCCACCGTGCCCAGCACCAACACACTTCTAAACAGAGTTCCAAAGGCAGAAATAGAAAGTAGAGAAGCAGTATTTAAGGAGATCATAGCTGAGAATTTTCTAGAATGAAGCATGAGCCCTTAAGCTGAAAATATCAAGCAAAATACATGAAAATAAATCCAAAACGTGGAGTGTTGTGGTAAAGCCTCAGAAACTGAAAAATCAAAAGAAACCTTCAAAGTCACCCGAGACGAGAGGCAGATCATTTGTGAAAAAATAATGGTTCTTCTAGTGACAGCAGACTTCTCATCAGCAAGAAAAGATGGTTGGAAACAGGAAAGAAATAGCTTCAAAGCACTGAAGGGGGGAAAAACTGTCAACCAGGAATTCCACATTTTGCTACATTATCATTCAAGAATGAGGACAAAAGATGTACAATTTCAGACGTGTAGAAGTTGAGAGGCAGCAATCCAGACACTAGCTGGAAAGAATACAAAAGTCTGCACCGAGGAAATAGACCTGAACCTGGAAGGAAGGAGAGCGCTGCAGGACACAATTTGCAGCTAAGACATTGGTGCAAATATGTTAGGTGTAAGAAGCCATGGCCTGGGGCCAGTGAGTGGTAGCACCCTGGTAAAAATGGAGAAGGGGAGACGGTTCACCACTGTCTAACAGCACATTGCATTTCATTTAAAAACACCATCAGTTGTACGATATATTTTTATTGTATGTACCACTAAAAAAAATTAAATTTCCAAAATAAGGTGTCTAATAGGAGGCCCCACATAAAGCTAGGGCACATTGAGTATAACAGCAAGCAAGCAAGACATGAACCCACCATGCAGAAAGGAGCAGCAAATATATAGTGGGGGAGAAAAAAGCCTCACTAAAGAATTTAGCCAGGCACGGTGGCTCACACCTGTAATCGAAGCACTTTGAGAGGCAGAGGTGGGTGGATCACCTGAGGTCGGGAGTTTGAGACCAGCCTGACCAACATGGAGAAACCCTGTCTCTAGTAACAATACAAAAATTAGCCAGGCGTGGTGATGGGTGCCTGTAATCTCAGCCACTTGGGAGGCTGAGGCAGGAGAATCGCTTGAACCCGCAGGAGGTTGCAGTGGGCCGTGATCATGCTATTGCACTCCAGCCTGGGCAACAAAAGTGAAACTCTGTCTTTAAAAAAAAAAAAAGAATTTGAACCACAAGCCAGTGCTCCTGAAGATTTGCAGCCAGATCCAGTGCAGCTCAAAACCTCAGGCAGAGAAGAGAGTGAGACATAGCCTTAGTTGGGTGGTGTCCCCAGGTGACATAGAAGGAAATGTAATTTCTTTCTGGAAGAACTCAGCTCCAGGCTGACAGCAATTCTAAGATGCTTTCTGATTTCAACAATACTAAAATGTTTAAACAAAAAAAAAGCGCATCCTAACATGGTTAAAACAGACCAACTGCAGTGCAGGCCCCCCCTGTGGCAGGGGGTGGGGAAGGGTGGATCAAGAAAATATTTCAGGAGCAGAGCCAGTGAGAGGCAGTGATGCTGCATGTTCAGGGAGGCAGAAGCTGGAGCTAAGGGTAGGTCCAGGGTTTCCAGGCTGACAAGCTGATGAAAAGTCGGGCCTTTCATTCTTTTGTTGAATATTTGAGCACCTGCCTGCCAGTGACTGTGGTAGGAGCCAGGCAACAGCAAGGAATACAAAAGTGCTTCAATGAAGACGTCATCTGGGGCAGAACCAGTTCACATTAAGCATCTACAGTGTGTGCTGTCGGGCACGGGCATCGGGATGTGGATGTGAATGTAGGCCCTGAACACTCCTGAACTTTACAACCAGGCAGGGACCCCAGGGTAGCACAGTATATCACAGCACAGCTGGCTGCTGAATTGCATGGCAGAGGCCCAGAGAGAATGGGCAAGGGAGTCAGCGACAAAGGAGGATAGCCAAGTGTGGAGACACAGGTGTAGCCAGACCCATGTGTGCAGAGGACTGAGCCCACTGACTGGAGAACGACTGGGCATCCAGAAAGAGCAAGAAATGGATAGACTCCAAGGGGAGAGGGGCAGACCATGAAGGGAGCCTGGGAGGACTGCAGTAAGGTCAGGCTGGCAATCAGGAGCAGTTGCAGATTCTGAGTTTAAATGTGGAGTTTAAGGACCTTGACTCCAGCAACCGTATGAAGAATGGTTTGGCAGAAGGAGGGCTGGGGCCCAAAGATCATCGAGAAAGCTGTATTGGATGAGGGTGGAGGTGGAGTGGGGGTGAAAATGAAGCACATGGGCCTGGAATGAGACAAGGCAGAGGAAACTGATGGTGTCTGCAGTGACAGAGGGGGAAAATGGGGAATTGGGTTTCAGGAGTGAATGGCCATTTTACTGGGCACGTGTTAGCCCTGGGGCCCCAGAAAGTTCATGAGGTGCAGGTCCCTGTTGAAAGCTAAGGAGGAAAATGGCTTGCAGATGGCTGCGTAGGAGCTGGGGCTGCAGCAGAAAGAAGAGCACTGGGTCCAAACAGGCAGGAAGAGGAGAGGCCATTGTGGGAAACTGAGGCACTGTTAAAAGAAAACCCATAGTGTCATGGAAACCAGGCATCAGCAGTAGCAGCCTCTCAGCAGAACAAGGGGCCACCCTAGAGTCCCCTTTTGCTGTGGTGACTCCAAGAACTGTGATGGCTCACCTGGGAGAAGGTTCTAGAAGCTCCCAGCAGTAGCACTGCCACCCTCAGAATGCAGGTCTTCACCAGGCGACATCACATTAGGTAAGAGAATGCCGCTAGTCATCACGTGGATAGGTGCTTATACCAAATACCAGGGTCACAATCCTTGCAATAACTTGACCCTCATCCTTGACACCTCTGGAGAACATTACAAAGCATTACGGCTATAAGCCGTGTTATTCATCACCAGTTGCCATGAACATACTTTGTTCTGGACTGAGGTGTTATCGTGCACTACCCTGAAAGTCATTTTTTACTTGATTGGATGTTTGACATTCCAATAGGAACATATTCCTTTTATTTAAATACGACTTTTGGCTGGGTGCAATATAATCCTAGCACTTTGGGAGGCCGAGGCGGGTGGATCACTTGAGGTCACGAGTTCAAGACCAACCTGGCCAACATGGTGAAACTCCCCATCTCTACTAAAAATACAAAAAATTGGCCAAGCGTGGTGGCGGGTGCCTGTAATCCCAGCTACTCGGGAAGCTGAGGCAGGAGAATCAAATCGCTTGAACCCAAGAGGCAGAGGTTGCAGTGAGCCGTGATCGAGCCACTGCACTCCAGCCTGGGCGACAGGGGGAGACCCTGTCTCAAAAAAAAAGACTTTACATTAGAGAAATAATACCATTCTGCTAGTAACATGATTATACTTTTTAAATATATGAAATAAATCAGCCATGACTATAACAAACCAAACTCCATCCGGCATACAATAGCAGCCAGGTGCTCGGGAAAATCGCACCATGCAGACAAGGCCCATCCCCAGGGTCCTTGGTTCTCAGCACAGCAGCCTCCAGTTTTGGGGGCATCATTGTTCAGGCCAAAGAGGGACACTCTGCTTCTGGTGCACAAATATACATGGTCGTAGAGTCAGCACGTGTGGCGGGCCCCTACCCAGAGCCTCGGTGTATTGTGTGGCCTGGGTCCTGCACTCAGGCTTTCACATATGATGACACTGAGCCCCCTCTGGGCACTGGAAGGCAAGGAGCCTACAGCCTCCCCTGATGGGCGAGGGGGTCCCTTGGATTTGACTTCCACCCATGCGAGGAAGTGCAGTCAACACTTCCCTGACACTGTGGACATTGCCAGGAAATACTTATCATAAACTAGGTGAGCATCATAGATTTCCAGTCAGTCTTTCACCTCAACCCCACACACAGCTCTGGAATACGGCGGACACACGTTTCTGTTACAAGTGCTGCCCCTAGTGGCCACGGACGTTTGCTACGCCGATTCCTGGGTTCCTGGAGGGGCACAGGGCGCCGGTGGGCGGCCTGGGGGCCTGCGTGGCTCATGGCTGAAGCTGCAGCTGCCTCAGGCAGATCCGAGGGAACTGCTCCCCTGGGGAGTCCCACAGTGACTTCTCTCGAGCTTAGCAGCCATGGGGCTGTATCAACTCTGTCACCAATGGGAGCCATGTTTAGGGGAGTAAACAGTAAAACAAAGGAGTATGACTGAAATTATGAGACAAGGCTGGCGTAATTCAATTTCACAGCCCGCTTTTGAAACCCCACTCTCTGCAGGGCATGTGGAGATCATCAAATGGCAATGCCTGTCCAAGGAACTGTACAATCAAGTTCAGTGATTCTCAACTCATAGAAGGTCCTAAAATCATGTAAGCATAGGCCCCTGCACCAGACCTACTGAGTTAGGACCTCTGGGGGTGGGGCCCAGGCATGGCTATTTTTTAAAAGCCACAGTAGGCCAGGTGTGGTGGCTAACACCTGTAATCCCAGCACTTTGGGTGCCTGAGGCAGGAGGATCACTTGAGCACTGGAGTTCAAGACTAGTCTGGGCAACATAGCAGAACCTCATCTCTACAAAAAAATTTTAAAAATTAGCACATGCCTGTAATCCCAGCTACTTGAGAGGCTGAGGCACTAGAATCACTTGAACCCAGGAGGTGGAGCTTGCAGTGAGCTGAGATTGCACCACTGCACTCCAGCCTGGACAACAGAAAAAGACTCTGTCTCAAAAAAACTAAACATTAAAAAAAAAAAAAAGCCACTGTATTCATTTCCTATGGCTGCTGTAACAAATTACCACTAAGTTTGTGGCTTCACACAACACAAATTTATCTTCTTACAGTACTAGAGGCTAGAAGTCCACAATGAGTTTTAAGAGGCTAAGATCCAGGTGTTGGCAGGGCTGGTTCCTTCTGGAGGCTCAGGGAAGGATCCCTTCCTTGCCTTTTCCAGCTCCTAAGCTGCAACATTCCTTGGCTTCTGGGGCATCGCTCCATTCTCTGGCTCCTTCATCACACGGCCTTCTCCTGCCTTTGACCTTCTTACCTCCCTCTTGTCAGGCCCAGGCTCACCAGACAGTCCAGGATCATCTCCCCATCTCAAGGGCCTTAACTTAATCACATCGGCAAAGTCCCTTTTGTCATGTACAGAAACACCCACAGGTTCCAGGGAGTAGGATGTGGATGTTTTGGGATGCCATTACTTTACCTACCACAGCCATCAGAGAGGATCTGACGTGTCCGTTTAACTAGGAACTTTGTGAGGATGTAGCCCAACCCAGGGACTACTTGGCAGACCATATGAAAATGACGCATCAGAGGAGCATTAAATGCTTGTACCCAAAGCTTGTGCTAACTGTGCAAAGCCATCCAACCCAGCTCTCTGTTAAACACAGTCTGCGTCAGGAGCACAGGATGCTGGCCGGCCAGCGTCTCTGTCACTGCCTTATCTCCAGATCTAACAGATACCTGATGAGGTTAGGCTATAACCTAGGAAATCTCAGGAAATAACCCGCGGCATTTTCTCTCCTATGTCCCAGCTGCCGTCAGCCAATCCAGTGGACTCGCAGCCAAATTTGTCATCCACTGTCACATCCCTCAGTGGGGCTCCGACAAATGTGAAGAACAGCTTGAAGAGACCATCAAAAACTGCCTGTCAGCGGCGGAGGACAAGAAGCTAAAGTCCGTCGCGTTCCCGCCTTTCCCCAGCGGCAGGTAAGATGCAGTTCCCCTGAGTTGATTCCTCCAGCTTTTCCCTGGAAATCAGCTGCTCCCCCACTTACATCTGATCTGGGTGTTACCAAGGGCTGCCAGCACAGCCAAGTATGCTGACCAGGTGACGGGGCAAGAAACCCAGTTTTCATCCTTCAGAACCCACGGGGAAGCGAGCGTAGCAAACGTCCGTGGCCACTAGGGGCAGCACTTGTAACAGAAACGTGTATCCGCCGTATTCCAGAGCTGTGTGTGGGGTTGAGGTGAAAGACTGACTGGAAATCTATGATGCTCACCTAGTTTATGATAAGTATTTCCTGGCAATGTCCACAGTGTCAGGGAAGTGTTGACTGCACTTCCCCGGCTGGGGCCAGCCCCACTGCCTCCTTGATGTTAAAGCCCCAGGAGGAAGGCAGCCCAGGGGAGGATCGGCAGGCACAGGCCGGCTGGTGTGTTATTTTTTGAGAGCCTTCCAGGTTCAAAGTCCATATTCCCACCAGCTGTCCATGTCCAGGACACATGATGAGACAACACGAGGCTCAAAGGCCTTGCTACTCAAAGTGTGGTCCATAAACAGGCAGCAGTGACCGATGTCAGAATGCAGAATCTCAGGCCGCCCATCTCCGACCTCTGTCTCCAGAATCCCCAGGGAATTCCATTGCTGCTCTGGGAGACTGCAGAGCCAGGAGTTCGAGGCTTTGACGAATACACCCAGAGAAGTGAAAATCCGTCCCCGAGTGATTGCTGAAAAGGAGGTTAGGCAATGACTAGATTGTCACAGATCCCAGCTGGGCATTGTTTCAGATACATAATGAGGATATCTGCTCTCACATACAACATATCCTCTCCCTTCATGCCCCTAGCCAATCTATTGCTTTAATTTTGAACACCCTCTCATCTTGAGAGCTGCCCTTTATAATATAGCTATGGTTTATAGCTGTGTCCTGGGAAGCCCAAGAGGAAAATAATGAGACCTAGCTTCCTGCTGTAATCATATCTCAACCTAGGCTAGCAGCATCGAGTCTCAGCAGTCCAGGCCCAGAGACGCTGTGAGATACATTCTTTCATCGGTGAGACCATGCAGTGCTGTTCTGTGCTGGAATACATGCGAATGGGAAGAATCACTATTAACAGGCCCTCCTGGACCTGCTCCAGGGGTCTCTGTCGCTGACCCCTAATGACCACTCTGGCTGTGCCCCTGGAACCTGGTGCTGTGGCCCAGTCTGGTGGATGGCACTATCAGCAGCTCCCTGGAACCTGGGGCCTTTAACAAACTTTCATCAACCCCGCCATGCCCAGAGTCACAATGCTGAAATTACATGGACCTGTGCCTATGAAATAATACGTGCATAAAAAAGGACTTATGAAGACAGGTTTGGAGCATATATTTTTGCCCTTTACTAAGCAATCGGGTTAGCATACAAACCAGTTTGGAGGGAGCTAATAAAACTTCTGTTTGCTTTTTTGAAGACCAGGTATTTTTAATGCTGAATGGCTAGCATTTTTAAAGCCAAGCTTGACTTGGTCAGATGACATAGACTCAGATACAGGGAGCCGGCGTGGTGGCTCATGCCTGTAAATCCAAAAGCTTTGGGAGGCTGAGGCAGGAGCATCACTTGAGGCCAGGAGTTCAAGACCAGCCTGGGCAACATAACAAGACCCGTCTCTACAAAAAATTAAAAACAAACAAAAACAATTTTTTTATAGGCACATGCCTATAGTCCCAGCTACTTAGGAGGCTGAGGCAGGAGGCAGATCACTTGCGCTCAGAGGTTCGAAGCTGCAGTGAGCTATGATCACACCACTGCACTCTAGCCTGAGTGATGGAGCAAGACTTTGACTCTGGAACAAAAACTAATTTTAAAAAATTATAATAAAAAATAAAACACAGGGCACTCTTCCCTTGGCCAACCCTATGACCTTGACTAAAATCACTATGCTTGGCCAGGCACCGTGGCTCACACCTGTAATCCCAGCACTTTGGGAGGCCAAGGCAGGCCTCCTACATTCCTGAATTCCCAAACTCCTTGAATTCCTGAGGTCAGGAATTCAAGGCCAGCCTGGCCAACATGGTGAAACCCCATCTCTGCTGAAAATACAAAAATTAGCCAGGCATGGTGGTGTGCACTACTCAGCTGCTCGGGAGGCTGAGGCAGGAGAATCACTTGAACCCAGGAGGTGGAGGTTGCAGTGAGCCAAGATCACACCACTGCACTCCAGCCTGGGCGACAGAGAGACTCCATCTCAAAACTAATTAATTAAATTAAATTAAATCATTGTGCCTCTCCGAGTCAGTGTGACACCTATAAAGTGGGGGCAACATGCCCCACCTGCCACCCCCAGGCTGTCCCTTTGGCTAGGGTCAAAGGACATCATGCATGGACTAGCCCTGCGCACAGCGAGGCCCCACCCAGTAAACACAAAGGTACTTCATGCTCCCATGGCTCTCGGGGACCAAAATGACACCAGCTCTTCTTTTGCTTTGGCACAGAAACTGCTTTCCCAAACAGACCGCGGCCCAGGTGACCCTCAAAGCCATCTCAGCCCACTTTGATGACTCGAGCGCATCCTCGCTGAAGAACGTGTATTTCCTGCTCTTCGACAGCGAGAGCATCGGCATCTACGTGCAGGAGATGGCCAAGCTCGACACCAAGTAGCCGCTGCACTTTCCAGCAGGGATCAGAGGACCACCCGAGTCCCAAGAGTGGGTTTTGCTTTTTAAAAGGAGAGAGGAGGGGTGGCGGCGGGGGAGTAGAGGGCGGCTGGGCAGGTCCTGCCGGCGCAGGGAGCCCTCTGCCCCTCACGCTCTCCTCCAAAAGAGCCTCCATCTGTAAGGAAGCAGGTCTCCGCGTGGGGTTTCTTTCCATGTGTTTTCCTCCTCTTGTTTTAGAACTTTTTTAAAAAAACAGACCTCGTTTTAGATTTATAGCATCGACTTTTACACACACTCATACAAGAAAAAATCCTTTCAAAATTCTTAAATCTTCTGTTCCTCCTTTTTCTAAGGGAAGAGGGCAAAAAGCGACCTGGGCTCTGTTGGTGTGCGTGTTCCGTGGCGGAGAGGAGAAAATGGGAGACATCTCACTGGTGCTTTTCTCTTTTATTTTAGCGCCCCCCGGCCCCACTCCTGTAATACCTGTAACTACTCCTAAAAAGGTTTTGCTTCAGGCTTTTTTTTTTGTTTCATTTTGTTTTTTAAAGAAAAAGAAAATGAAAGGAAAAAAATAAAAGATCCAGTGTCTTTCTTACAACATATTCTTTTATTGCAACATTTTCCTCAGTTTGGAAAACGGTGTCCCCACACGTAGGTCCTTCTAGAGTATTGTAAGTCAACAGAACAAGGCTTGTCACTCACACACTGGGATTCCCACCTCACTGGGCCCCAGGTCAGATAGCACCAGGGCCTGTGTTTCTCAGGCCGAAGGTCCTGCCTCCGGAAAGGTGGGCTTCCGTTCGTGGTCCATAAAGACAGATCCTTGGATGAAGCCGCCAGGGGAACAGCCATCCTCCGAGAGAGGCACACCACTCACTTAGGCCTGGGCGACAGCCCCAACGGATGGCCTGAGAACCCCAGAAAGGCTGGTGTCCCAAGGACTCTGCCCAAGTATCCAGAGGCCACCATCAAAAGGGCGCAGGGAGGGGCAGGGTGGAGGTGGGGCCTGAATTTCTTCAGATGAACTCATCAACCACTTCTGCTATGCAGACTGAACCCAGGCGGTCCAAGAGGGGCTCCTCCGGTTTGGACGATCTCTCTCAAATACAGGAGTCATTTATACACCATAACATAGTCAGTGGCAGACATTAGTGCCCAGCTGGGCCTCGGGACAAGTGACCCTGGGGTTGACCAGGAAACCAGAAGCACAAAACCACAAAGTCCCTCGGGGGCTGTCTCCCAATCCCCAGCATCAGCTGGAGTTTTGTCACTTACAAATCTGCCCGTGAGTAACCTAGAAATATGCTAGGGGTCACCCGCAGAAATCCCCTCTGCTCGCTAATGGGTAAGCGGATGGCACCCCGCAGAGAGTCACATTATCTGCCCTTCCTTAAATACCTCCAGTGGCTGGCAGGCCAGGCTGCAGTCTCAACCCCTGCTAGCCATGTAAAAATGCACTCTGTCAGGGTGGTGTAACCAGAAGGGACCCTTTATCTAGCTCTTCTTAAATGTAGCCTACAGTATGGAGTTAGGATCTAAAAGTGGAAATGTGCTGGCCGCAGTGGCTCATGCCATCCCAGCACTTTGGGAGGTCAAGATGAATGGATCATCTGAGGTCAGGTGTTCGAGACCAGCCTGGCCAACAAGGTGAAACCCCGTCTCTACTTAAAAAAAAAAAAAATTAGCCGGGCATGTTGGCACACGTCTGTAGTCCCAGCTACTCAGGAGGCTAAGGCAAGAGAATCACGTGAACCTGGGAGATGTAGGTTGCAGTGAGCCGAGATTGTGCCACTGCACTCCAGCCTGGATGACAGGGCGAGACTCTGTCTCAAAAATAAATAAACAAACAAATAAAGTGGAAATGTAGGAAGGCCACGAGGCTTAAGGAGTACAGGGATTATGCACCAGTTAGGGGATTGAAAACAGGGCTCCTGTGAAGTCCCTGGTTGTTGCAGAATGTATGGGCTCCCCAACCATGAGATGGCAGAAATTTGGGGTGCAGGGTGTCTCTCCACCTCAGGTCCCTCCTTTGTTCTCAATGTGCAGCTCTCCTTTCTGCCCTCACACACAGACACTAGCCACCAGAGCCCAGCTCTCTGCCCTCCTCTGAGAGCTCTAAATGGCACAGGTCATGACCACAAACACATGCACAGGCATGCACATCCCAGAGGAGCCAGGTGCAGAGGGAGGGCTGGTCGTGGCCTCCCCAGCACCATACGGCCAGCACGCACGAGCCGCTCAGCCAGTACCGCGGCAAGCACACCTTCGAAACCCAAAAAGAATCCTCTAAGGGGGTATTTGTTTAATGCCTCTCTCTCTCCCATTTTTGTTTTATACAAGTTGCATTTCTGGCCACCACATCATTGGCATCTTATTCCAGAAGAACAGCATTCGTTCTAGCACTTGCCAGGTGGGTGCCATGCGCCAAGCAGTCCGTACGCCCACCTGCTGCGGTAGCTCATCTCCCGCCCGGCCTTTCCATCAGGGTGGAGACTGCCTCATGGTTTTCCAGCTTGTAGAGACAAACAGGTCCCGGCTCTTGGTCAGCCGAACCATGAGCCGGCCCACATAAAAGCCACTGATTTGGCCTACGCCGTCATTTCTCCCCATGGACAGGAGAAACGTCAGTGCACCTGCAAGCAGAGACACAGAAACAACCAGAACCTCACTGAACCTCCTGGGGCTGCAACTCCCAGAGTGCTGATCCTTCCCGAGGCCTTCAGACTCAGGGCCAGAAAATGTGAAATTCCTTTAGGAAGGTGGGTGAGGCCCTGAATTTTTTTTTTTTTTTTTTTTTTTGACAGAGTTTCGCTCTTGTTGCCCAGGCTGGAGTGCAATGGTGCAATCTTCGCTCACCACAACCTCCCCCTCCCTTGTTCTAGCGATTCTCCTGCCTCAGCCTCCCGAGTAGCTGGGATTACAGGCACGCACCACCACGCCTGGCTAATTTTGTATTTTTAGTAGAGATAGGTGACTGACCTCAGGTGATCTGTCCGCCTCGGCCTCCCAAAGTACTGGGTTTACAGGTGTGAGCCGCTGCGCCCGGCCTATTTTTAAAGAACTCTAGGGGGATGTTTCCATCACCAGCTTGGAGAGTTTGTTCTAGTGGCCAGGTATCTGATAGCCGAAAAAAGCTTCCCCACGTTTAACCCAAACTCTCTTAAAACTGCAAAGCGCACGGGGCCTCTCTTACCTGGCTTGTAGGCCTGGAGAGGCCGCTGCTTCACGGAGTTGACGATGTTGGCCACGGCGATGTTGGCGTGGAGGCCAGCAAGATAGGCCATCTTGGGCGTCCTCACGTCAGCACAGTCACCAATGGCGTAGACGTTGCTGTGGCCCTCCACCTGGAGGTGCTCATTCACTCTCAGAGCACCACTGCTGGCCAGTCTGCTCTCTGCCAGAAGAAATGACACCGAAACCAAGACACTGAGCTGCTGTGTTAAGTGGCCACCAGGAGGAGGTGAGGGCGAGCTCTAGATGCTGGTCAGACCACCCTCCTGAGGCATGACCAGCCCCTGGAGGTGCCTGCTCTAGAGGCCACCCTCCCACCTAACTTACTCCCCCCTGAAGTCTCCACCTCACAACTCTTCCTGCAGAGGCAAGGTTACTGATGCCAGGGTGGAAATGGGTCAAAATACCAACAGGCCTCCTTTTAGAAATGTACATAACTCTCTACAAGTTACAGTGATTAGCTGAGTCTTGAATTTACTTTTGAACGTGAGATTTTAAAAATAAATGCAGGCCAGGCGTGGTGGCTCACGCCTGTAATCCCAACTCTTTGGGAGGCTGGGGCGAGCAGATCACTTGAGGCCAGGAGCTCAAGACCAGTCTGGCCAACATGGTGAAACCCATCTCTACCAAAAATAGAAAAATTAGCCGGGCTTAGTGGCATACAGCTGTAATCCCAGATACTGGGGAGGCTGAGGCACGAGAGTCGCTAGAACCCAGGAGGTGGAGGTTGCAGTGAGCCAAGATCACGCCACTGCACTCCAGCCTGGATGACAGAGCAAGAGTCTGTCTCAAAAAAATAAAAATAAAAAACAAAACTGGAGCATTAAAAATAAATGCAGAGCTTTAATATATGACAAACTGCTTTTTTAAAGGGACTTTTAAAAACTTGTATTTGAAAATACAACATTAGGACAATTAGGTATTAAATTCTGGGATCTCTGTCCATTATAAGCCCTCAATCCCACCGCTACACACAGCCTGGACTGGCTTCCTTTTCCTGGGATTGGATCATTACTTCCTGCTGGACACAAGGCAGGAGCTCCTTGTCAGGGAAGGGTATTCGGGAGTAAATGACAGGGACTTGAGGACACAAAGCAACCAGCAGGCCTGGCCAGAGTTTCCTGGTCACAAATGAAGGCTTGAACGCACATCAGTCCACCTCGGCCACCTCCAGCCAGCTAAATACCCAAATACCGAGCTTTAAGAAACCAGGCTATGTTACCAACCCCACTTCCCAGTCAATCCAAGCTCAAGAGTCCAAATGTTTGGATCTGGGTTTGGGGGGCCGCAGCACGCCTCAGCAGAGAGGAAGGCCTGACCCTGAATTTCTTCTGTCACCAGGTGAGGAAGAAAGAAACAAAACACCAATCTTTCTCATCTCTTTGACGCCTGTTCCCACCTCTTACCACTAGGGGGCGGCCCTAATTTCAGAAGATTCTGGTCACCTTGGCCACCTGGAACCCAGCCATCGTCACAGCTGAGGAGAGCTCAGCAAGGGTGGACCCTCACTGAATTTAAAGTCTGAGCTGTTGGGAAGAAAGGGGGAAGGCAGCAAGGTGTGGACTCCTGGGGGCAAGCACTGCAGGGCTTTCAGAGGGTGCTGAAGAGCAAGGAGACACGGCGGAAGCCCGGCCGGGCACCTGCTCACCAAACGCGTTGCGGTAGGCAGAGTTGTTGATCTTGATGCCAGTGCAGAGAATCACCAGGTTGGTGGCCACCTCTGTGCCTTTGTCCGTCTGCACTTTGATGTACTCTCGATACTCATTGAGAGGCAGCTCCTCCAGATTGCTCACCCGCTCACCTAGAAGGGGGTTCATGACCAGGAGGCTGGTGGAAGGGGGGACCCCATCAAGCCTGGGCCCCAAGCCAAGGCTGACCCTGGGGAGGGCCTGGACCTCTGGGGCCCAACTGGGCGATGGCTGTACCCCGTCTTCCCACCATGCCCCTCCCTCAGTCCACTCTATGGCCCACAAAGCTGATCTGGACATCTGGCCCCAAGGGGTCCAGCTGGAGAAAAGTTCCAAGAAGCCCCTGGAGGACTTCCTGGAGGGTAGCGAGGCTGTTTCCCAAGAAGTTCTCAGAAAAGCGGAAGACCTCAGGCACGCCTCTCTAAATGCCAGCCACGCCATCCTAACTAGGCAGGACAAGCGCTCCAAGTGCACCATGACAAAGGGGAAAGCCAGAGAAAGAGAAGCCAGCTCACTACACTTACTGCCTAAAGTGACAGTGACCAAAAGGAGGCTGAGGCAGCCACGCGGGCCCTTCACAGGGCAGATGCCTCACCCTCCCACAAACAGAGGAGGCTGGGGCCTCGTGCAGTGAAGTGTAGGGGCCACAGCACTGGACGAGAACCCCTCTCTCCAGCATATGCTGGGTGGGTCTTGTGCCCTGCTCTACAAGAAGGCCACACTCCTCACAACTCTCAAAACATAAACCGATAAACCTATTCCCTCGACCACAGAGACATCATATTCGGGGCAAATCCTTCAGATGCACTTAAGAAAAATTCAGCAGACAGGCATCCCACCATCTGCACTGCATCCAAAGCAATAACCAGGACATGGAAATCCCGTAAGTACCAGGCCCTCTTCCCTGCCCAGGGACGGGCACAACTTCCAGCTGGACAAGGCTCAGATGGGCTTTGATGCTCATGACAGTTTCTGAGCGCTTCATGCTCTACCCCAGGACACAGTGGAAAAGAGAGAGCCTGCGGTGGACTGTAGCCGCCCTCCTGTTGGAGGCAGTGACCAAGCCTCCAAGCCACATCTCACCAGGCCGGGGCGGGGCGGGGCAGGGAGGGAGGTGAGGGTGCACATACTCAGCAGCAGCTGCACGCCCTTCCGGAGGAGGATCTCCTTCACTTCCTGCCTGACGCAGGGCAGGAGCTCCTTGTCAGCCAGGGCCACTTGGGAGTGAATGAGAGTGACCTGCGGACAAAACGACCACAGGGCCTGAGAAGGAGCCCCCGAGTCTTCAAACACAAACATTGCACAAATGTCCACCTCCACTCGTACCTCCAGGTTACAGATGAGGAAACTGAAGCCCCAGAGAAGTAATCTGTCCAGTGCCAGAACGAATTAGTGGTGAGCTGAGCTTAAGCCCACATGTTCTAGACTAGGACTCTTTCAGTACCCACCCAGGCCAGAGGACTACCAATATGCCAACACATCACAACTTACACCTCACCTAGGGCCACCTGGAAAATTATCTTCAAGCATCCTTGGGCACTTATAATTATACAAGCCATGGACATTCCAATAGTCAATCAGGCTGATGTCAACATTAAAGCTGGTTTAAAATTAGCGCTTCCAGGCACGTCTACTTGCTGTCTGGGACAACACAGGGAGGTGTCCTGGGCACCTCATGTTGTAATCATGTTCAAAGCCTGGGCTTTGACATCAAATTGCCTGGGTTGAAATCCCATCTCTGATACTCACTTGGACACCTCCCAAAGGCTCCCTAACATGGGCACAAACGGCCCCACTCATAGGAATTTTGTAATGATGAGCAAAAATATATATATAAAGCATGTAACTCAGAACATATTAAGTCCTTAATAAAGGGTGACTGCTACTACCCTTATTGTCTACTAACCCTAAACATGTGGATATTTTACTGAGTTACTTGAACTTTTTTACTACTTCAGACCGGTCTGACCCCTGTGAAATAAGAAGAAATGACGGCCGGGCGCCGTGGCTCACGCCTATATTCCCAGCACTTTGGGAGGCTGAGGTGGGCAGATCACGAGGTCAGGAGATAGAGACCATCCTGGCTAACTTGGTGAAACCCCATCTCTACTTAAAAAAAAAAAAAAAAAAAAAAAATTAGCCAGGCGTGGTGGCGGGCACCTGTAGTCCTAGCTACTGGGGAGGCTGAGGCAGGAGAATGGCATGAACCCAGGAGGCAGAGCTTGCAGTGAGCCGAGATCACGCCAGTGCCCTCCAGTCTGGTTGACAGAGCTAGACTCCGTCTCAAAATAAAAAGAAACAAAGAAGAAAGGTATGTATTGGTCTCTGCCCCCAGTTCCTGATGCAGAGCTCTTAAAACCCTTGTAAACCGGGGTACTAAGAGAGAATCATTTGTTCTAATATTTGGTCCTCGATGCCAGTTCTTGATACAGAGCTCCTGAGATCTTTGTAATGTCCTGAGTGATGGGAGGGTCTGACACAGAGCTCCCAGCTCCTTGGATGTTCCTGGGTGATGGCAGCATCTTTTGTTCTAATGAAGCTACTCCTGATGGGCTCCTGGATGATCGCTGGTCACCAGGGAGACCAAGCCAGCTTAGAAGTCTGGAACTTTCAGCTCCAGGGACGAGAGAGGGGCTGGAGATTGAGGTCATAATCACCCTTGCCTACCTGATGAAGCCTCCATAAAAATCCCTAAAGCACAGGGTCCAGAGAGCTTCTAGGTTGGTGAACATGTCCACATGCCAGGAGAGTGGTGCACCCCAACTCGCTGGGGACAGAAGCCCCTGTGCTCAGGACCCTTCTAGACTATGCCTTATGTGCCTCTTCATCTAAATATTCATTTTTATCCTTTAAAACATCCTTCGTCATCAATCAGCAACAGCAAGTAAACTGTCTCCCTGGCTTCCATCAGCTGCTCTAGCAAATTATTTAACCCAAGGAGAGAGTCATGAGAATCTCTATCTTGTAGCCAAGTGGGACAGAGCGTGGGTAAGCTGGGGACTTACAACTGGTGTCTGAAGTTGGGGCAGAATCATGGGACTGAGCCCTTGACCTGTGGGGTCTGCACTAACGCCAGGTAGTGTCAGAATTGAACTGAACTGTAGGACACCCAGCTGTTGTCAGAGAATTGGTCAGTGGGGGAAAAAACCCACACATCTTATCCCAGAAGTGTGCAGTGAGTAGAGAGAAAAATAGTTTGGTTTTTCCCTATAGAACCCTCATAAATCAAAAGGAATGAATTGTAACTATATCAATCACTCATCATAATTTCCAACAATTTGTCAGAGAACAGCCATATAATTAAAGTATCCTCTATTGATTTTTCTTTTCAAAACCAACCTGCCTTTCCCTGAGGAAGAAAGATCCATTCACAGGCCCCACGTGGCTCTCAGAAGCCCATCTGGCTTCAACTGCCAGAGGACCTGTAATGACGATTATCACTCAGCCCTTGCCAAGTCTGGACAGGGTGCCAGGATTTCCTCTTTCTCGCTAGGGTGCCAGGTAGGATCTCTGTCCATTGAGCATGAGAAAGCAACAGGGCAGGCTGATGTCCCCTCCCCGTTCCCACCCATGGGTAGAAGGCAGTGCTGTACAGTCATTCCCCAGTGTGGGCAGAGCGGGGCTATGCTGCAGGCTCCCCACCACCATGGGGCTGCTCAGAGCAGGGGCTACCATATCAGGCAGAGACCAAAGCAACAACTGAAGGTGTCTTTGTCCAAGCTGGTTGTCAGCAAGAGGCAATCAAATATACATTTATATCACAAAGGCCTGAATTCTGAAGGCGACACAGAAGTTTGGCTTTTGCAAGGTATCGCCCCCGGGCTTGATCCTCCAGGTTGGAGTAGAGGGCAGGATCTTTCCTTGAGAGAAGACACACCCTGAGCAGCTCTGTAAGGTCAGGTGCTGCAGGATCCCAGCTCTGCAGGAAAAATCCCCTAGAGAATCGCACCTTGGCAGAAATACACAGTCTCAGTTTATGTGAATAGAGCTCCAGACTTCTCTGCCCTGAGCAAATTCCTGATGTTCCTAAGATAATGCAGAGAAAAGCCAACCACTTAGAGTTCCAAGGCAACCGGCAGCCCGGCCCACCTCTTTCTCAGGGTATTCTGTTTTAATCTCTGCTGCCATCTCCACTCCAGCCGAGCCTCCTCCCACCACCACGATGAACCGTGAGCGCTGGACCTGGAGAAAAGGACATGTGAAACAGGGACATATGAAACACACCTACGCATCCACCCCTGTCTGCTGGTTCAGCCTGTGGTGTGGCTCCCTGGGCCAAAGGAGGGCAGAGAACCCTTTCCACATTTTGGGTCCAAATGTGCTTCCTCCCACCCACCTCGCAGAATTGCTGTGGAAACTGCCTGAGACCGTGGATCTAAGCCTGCTCTATACAACACAGAGCCTTGTGAAAACAGGAGCGGAGGGCACCCATGAAAAGCCCCAGGAGAGGCAAGTAAGAGACATACCAAGGGCAACATGAGCAGGTCTGGGGTTCCCACATCCTGGCTCTAGCAGCAAGTTCAAGGTCTCTTCCCAGGAAAGTCTCTTCCTAGTGACTCTCCAACTCTATGGCTACAGCCAGCAGCTCCGAACACCCCCATGGCCTCCCAGCTGTGGGCTTAGGCATCCCCACAGCTGTCCTCCCATCTGCCCGCCCTGCCCCATGCCTTCAGTGCACAGCTCACCTGCCTCACCATGTCCTCATAGGCCTGGATAGCGGCCTGCTGGCTGGAAACCTCATTAAACTTGCCCGGGAAGGGCCCAGTGCTGCCCGTGGCCAGGATAAGATGAGAGAAGGGCAGGACCTGACACAGACCAAAAAAAAAGATGAGGGTAGGGCACGGCAGGCCTAGGCCTCTGCATCCTACTCCTGGCCTGCCAGCTGGGACAAACCAGGCAGAGGCACCTCTAGGAACCCGAGGCAGCCCCCATGGGACCAAGTGAAACCACCGCACTGGTTAGCCGAAGGGATGGCACTAGAACCTGGGGAAAGACCTAAGGAAGCAGAGTTTACCTCCTGCATGGAGAACACAGGGGCAACCGGAGCCACCCAGCATGGCAGTGGAAGGGGCAGCCCAGTGGCAGGAGGCAGGGTTGCAGGATCGGACACTGCCCGAGGGAGTTAGCGCAGAACCTCCCAGATGTTTTAGAAGAACCCTCCTCCTGCCTCCGCCAGGAAGAAAAGGAAAGAAAGACTGATCAGTAGCGGGATCACACCTGTGAACAGCCACTGCACTGAACAACATAGCAAGACCCCAGTTTAATTTAATTTTTAAATTAAAAATAAATAATAAAATAAAAAATAAATATTTTAATTTTTTAAATTAAAAATAAAAAAAAAATTTTAGACTGGGTGCGGTGGCTCACGTCTGTAATCCCAGCACTTTGGGAGGTCAAGGCGGGCGGATCACCTGAGGTCAGGAGTTTGAGACCAACCTGATCAACATAGCAAAATCCCGTCTCTACTAAAAATACAAAAATTAGCTGGGCATGGTGCCACGCGCCTATAATCCCAACTCCTCAGGAAGCTGGGGCGGGAGGATCGCTTGAACCCAGGAGGCAGAGACTGCAGTGAGCCAAGACCATGCCATTGCATTCCAGCCTGGGCAACAAGAGCGAAACTCCGTCTCAAAAACAATAAAAAAAAAAAATTTTTTTTAATTAAAAAAATTTTAAACAAAGAAAAGGAAATCTTGTTTGGAGCCTAAATATATAAAATTGACAAAAACAGAGCTGCTCCAATGGGAGGGGCTGGAGGGCCTGGACTCCACTCAGCCCCCACTTTCCCCTGAACCTCCGAGATGCCGTCATGGAATCTTTCAGGGTTCTAAAACGCATGGCCAGAGACTGCAGGACTAGGAGACACTCAGTAATCTCTCCAACCAGGAAACTATCTGGCCCCATTAATTCAAGAAGAGCTGGGACACACTAAATCACATACTCATCAAGGAAAGGAATTGTGTTTCCTTTTGTCGATGCCCCCTTAGCTTCAAACACCAAGTGGGGGTGGGCTGGACGTGACACTTATCCTGAGCTGGTGGCAGCTTGTCGATGGAGCTCAAGTCATGGCAGGTGTGTGCCAGGCTCCATGATGCACATGTGAGGTGGGGGAACACACAGATGAGTGAAGGGAAATCTCTGCCCCAGTGACATCCCGATCCAGGAGATGTGGGACCATGTGTGTGCCTAACTTTTTGTTCTAGACAGAGCCGAGGGCTGGCCAAGCCTGGGAGTTGTCTGGGACACTGGCTTTTAGAGCACGGGCTCTGGGCTAAAATTGCATGGGTTCAAATCCTGGTTCAGTCTCTCACCAGTTGTGGGATCTTAAGCAAGCCATTTAACCCTTTAGCTTCTCTGTAAAATGAGGTTATACCACCTTCCCCATAGAGGCACAGTAAACATTCATGAGATTTACGTAAAGGCTACAAACAGGGCCTGGCATGCAGGAATTACAAAAGAAATATCTGCCACCATATTCTTGTGGTTGCTGTGGTCAAGCCTCTGTTTATGAGGAATCCGCTATCTGCCCAGCACCAGGCAGGGCTTGGGGCTCACACACAGCATTCTCTTTTCTTTTTTTCTTTTTTCTTTTTTTTTTGAGATGGAGTCTCACTGTCACCCAGGCTGGAGTACAGTGGTGCAATCTCAGCTTACTGCAACTTCCGCCTCTCCAATGCAAGCAATTCTCCTGCCTCAGCCTCCTGAGTAGCTGAGATTACATGCGCCCACCACCACGCCCAGCTAATTTTTGTATTTTCAGTAGAGACAGGGTTTTGCCATGTTGGTCAGGCTGGTCTCAAACTCCTGACCTCAGGTGATCCACCCGCCTTGGCCTCCCAAAGGGCTGAGATTACAGGTACGAGCCACTGCCCCCAGCCTAGCTCTCTCTTAACCCTGGAGGATCCCGCCCAGGCCCTGCAGTGGGCCCTTGAGCCAGCTGGCAGCCGGGCTGGCCCTTACTCACCTCACCACCCTGCAGCAGCACCGTCTGGTTCTTCAGGTCTATCCCCACCACCAGCCCCTGCCGGAAGTTGTCCTTGAAAGTCACCGAGTAAGAAATGAATGTCTTTTTGGCGAACCCTGGGGAAGGGACACAGAAGAGGTCATAGGGCAGAGCTAGGCTGCCCACGGGAAGCCAGAGTGACTCAGAACCTTTCACAAGCTGCACACTAACAGGGGGGCCCTTGACCAAAGGGTCAGGCCATAAGTATGCCTGGGGTACCCCTATCTCCTAAAACGCCAGTCTGGGCCTCAGACCCTCAGAAAAGCTCAAGCTTTTACTTCTAGGGTCTCATTATGGTGGCTACTTAAGACCAAAGACCTTGAGTTTCTCCAGAACTTGTCTGATAGTGGAATGCAGGCACTTTGCCCTAAATGGAGAAAACCACCCCCAGCCCTAAAATCAAGCCCCAGAGTGGAGACAAGACCACCCTCACAGAGACAACCCCGGATGGGAGCACGTTACCTGTCTCCACGGAGGCTCGGAGGGCGGCCACATTGTGGTGGAAGGAGTCCTTCATGTCCACCAGCATGAAGGGGATGTTCAGGGCCTGCAGCTGGCTGGCCGCCGCGATCCCGCCAAAGCCCCCACCCACAATCACCACGTGCAGGGCTCCCGATTCCACTGACACCTGGGACCCCATCTCGAACCAGGCACTGCTGGGAAGGAAGAGGAGAGCCCATCAGTGTCAGGGTAGCTGGGAGGGCTGGGAGGGCCCACAGTGAGAGAGGCTTCAATCATGAATTGACCTTTTTAGATGAGGTAAATCTTTGATTAATGAAACTCCAACTTTATAAAATTTGAATTAAATTCAGAAGGAACAAGGGGGTATCCCACTTCCAGCCCATCCCCCAAATACCCAGTTCCCTTCTCCAGAGGCATCCACTGTTACGTAGCAAGTTTGGATGACTCCTTCCAGAGATAGCTTATGCACCTATAATCACGATTATTTTTTGCACCCATTAAATACAGTGTTCTGCACGTTTGTTTTTTACTTGATATAGTTCATCGAAGACTTTTGAGAGAGATTGCAGTGGGGCAGGAGGAAAAAAAAGACTTTTGAAGAGGGGAATAATGTTCACTCAACAACATATATGAATTGAACTCCTGCTTTTTGACACGCTCTGTGTTGTGTATCCTGTGGTCAAACAGGCAGATATGGTCCCTGCCCTTATGAGGGCAGACCTTACAAAGTCAAATAACCAGGTGGGCAGTGTCAATGATGTGGGAAGCTGGGAAGAGGTGCAATAACAAGAAACAGTGGGCACACCTGTGGGGAACTGGCAAGCATAGGCCACATCTAAAGGAACAACAAAAAACATTCTTTAAGCACTGCATCAAACAAACACTGCAACCAGATTCGGCCCAGCTCACAGGTCACCAACTTAAGGTCTAGGTTTAAGGACTGTGATCATGGAGTAGGAAGGAGGGGCCACAGCTGTGTGCTACAATGCCTGGCTAATTTTTTAATTACTTGTAGAGATGGGGCTGGGTATAGCAGCTCCTGCCTGTAATCCCAGCACTTTGGGAGGTTGAGGCAGGAGGGTCTTTTGAGCCCAGGAGTTCCAGACCAGCCTGAGTAACATAGACAGACTCTGTCTCTACAAAAAAAAAAAAAAAACAAGCCAGGCGTGGTGATGTGCACTTGTAGTCCCAGCTAACTGGGAGGCTGAAGTGGGAGGGTCACTTGAGCTGGGGAGGTCAAGGCTACAGTGAGCCATAACTGTGCCACTGCACTCCAGCCTGGGTCACAGAGTGAGACCCTATCTCAAAAAAAATAAAACAATAAAAATAATAAATATTGGTAGAGATGGGGTCTCCCTTTGTCAGGCTGGTCTCAAACTCCTGGGCTTAAGTGATCCTCCCACCTCAACCTCCCAAAGTGCTGGGATTACAGGCATGAGCCACCACACCCAATCCCCATTTCTTTTTATGACCTCAAGATGGTATATAAGCTTCTGTACTTCTTTTGGGGGTTGGGTCTTCCTTCTGAAGGCTCCTGTGTATACACATTAAATAAATTTGTATGCCTTCTATCCAACTCAACAGCCTTGGCCCCTACAGCAGCAAAGTTGCCTGGGCTCCCCAAGCCAGCCTGGAAGGCTGGTAAACAGGGTCACCTGGTGCATCCCAGAGTCTGCCCCAGACAGAGGAGGGCTCAGGGACTGGCCTGGGGCTGCACCAGAGGCCTTGTCTCCAGCCCAGCAGAACCCCAAAGAAGGATGCTTGCAGTGTGGGCCTCAGGCAGGCAGAGGGCTGCTGGTGTGGGAGGAGCCGCGCAGCCCACTGAGGGGCACTCTTGACTGCAGCTGAGACCCTGAGCGGTCACAGGCAATCAACCGTCCTCCTGGCTGTGCTGAGCCCTAAAGAGAGGCAGAAAGAAGCCAGGCTGCTGGGGGGAGATGCTGAGAAAAAGAAACCAAGCGCACACTATACAGAAAGCAGCCAGAGAGGCTCAACAGCTGCTGTGGGCTTCAGGAAGGGGGACTGGAGGGGGTGTCAGCAAAGGAGGATATAGACTCTGAGGTCATCCTTGAAGGACAGACATCAAGCCATTGAACAGCCTCATAAGGAAGTGTGTTCCAGCTCATCTGGGACCCTCGGGCCACTGGAACGTTACTGCACTGCCCTGACCATCTGTGCGGGCCTGGGGCACAACCCCTTCCCTCTCTGGGCCTCAATTTACCCCCTATAATGGGAGGGGACTATAAGTCCCAACCAGTTATAATTTTCCGAGATGTCCTCATACACACTGGTTTCCAAGACATGGTGGTGGTTCCCCAAGATGGTCCCCAAATCATCCCACACTTATGGGGCAGCTTTTGGTTAGAACTCCGGGCACTGTTCCCACTGGTGTTCAAATGTCCACTGCCTAACTTCTCCCCTGGGGGAGGACGGTATAGTGGAGGGAGGGCACTGACACAACGGATTGGAGGGGATTTAAAGTTGTTTCTCAAGGGTCAAATGGTCCCCAAAGCATGGAGGCTTGAACATACCCATTTTACAGATGAATAAGCTGAGCCCTGTCAGTGATTAGGACTCAAGACAAGCCCCCCAGCAGGCAGGGCCACCCTGGCTTCTCTAAGCCCTCAGAAGGGTTGTCTAGAGCTAATCTCAAGCATACCTCAGGCTGAATCTGCCAACTGGGCCAGAAGGGAATGTCTCCTAGGGACCAGGACCCAGGAGGGCCCACAGGCTCAGCCAGAGGTAACAGTGAACACCAGGAGCTGCACGGGGCCTGAGAATGTAGGCAGTGATGAGGCAGGCCGTGGGTGGCGTGTGTTTCACCAGCCCCTGGCAGCGTGGAACCCTCTGTGCCGGGTCCTACCCTTGGGGCTGTCAGCCAGGGATGAGGTCAAGAAAACACCCAAAAAGCCCCACTTCCATGTTAGCTGGGCATGGCCCCTGAGAGGGGCTACGCAGCTTGCTAGGTATAGGGATAGGGGAGTCCACTGTGTGTCAGGTCACACTGGACCACCCAGGGACACTCAAAAAGGACAGCCTAGAGCCCTGAAAAAGATCGCGATCAGGAGGCCTTCCTAGCAGAGGAAACAACTTGGGCCAGAGGCCCAGTGGCAGGAAGGGAGGAGGGCGGTAGAGTTCACAGTACCTGCGGCAGAAGGTGGGGAGGCTTCAAGGACAGGTGACGGGGCCGGCACAGACAGACAGCCTGCCATGCCACGGCAGCTTTCACAACCAGGTGCACAGACAAGCCCACCCCAGGCCCTTCATGGGGTCTCTGCCCAGGGAGGAAAGTCTAGACCCTAGAGTGGACCTCAGGGGCAATGAATTGATCAAAGGAGCCGAGCCCTTGACCCCCTAGGATCATCAACCTGCTTCCCCAAAAGGGGAAACTCTTGCCTCACCCAAGGAAGGCAAATTGCTTTTCCGGGATTTCCTATGAAGGCTCTGGGGCCTGAGGGGACACCCAGGCCAGAGCACGGCCAGGGAAGGGAGGCACTTTTCCTCTTCATGCTGCCTGAGGTCTCTCCTGCAATCTGCTCTCTTCTCTCTCCTCTACTGACCCCTGCCACCCTTACTTGTGGAATAGGGAGGCCAGTGACTCTCCAGCAGATTTGACCCTGCCTCTTTGGCAGTCCCTTGCCCAATACTCTTGGACACACTGACTCTCCTTGGCTCTGCCAGTGTCGGTTCTTGCTTGGCCCCAGAGGACAGTGAACTCCCCTCTGCCTGACGATGATCTACTTGGCCAGACACCTAAAGCAAGGACTTAAGCCACAGAGCTGCATTTCCAGCCACACACCCTGTAGGTGACGAAAATGCAGGTATGGAATTAGTAGATGTCCAGTTACATGTTCTAACATAGCAGTAGTGCTGTGCAAACCTCCACCTGTGTGACACTCCATCAATCAATGGAAACTGCCACCAAGGAGAGACGACAGGATAAAATATTATAAACCCATACAATGCAGAACTGTGTAGCCAGTCATTTTTAAAGGGTAAGTGATGTTTTGTTTTATTTTGTTTTTGAGATGGAGTCTCACTCTATCGCCCAGGCTGGAGTGCAGTGGATTTCGGCTCACTGACTGCAACGTCTGCCTCCTGAGTTCAAGCAGCTCTCCTGCCTCGGCCTCCCAAGTAGCTGGAATTACAGGCATGTGCTACCATACCCAGCCAATTTTTTTTTGTATTTTTAGTAGATTCAGGGTTTTGCCATGTGGGCCAGGCTGGTCTCGAACTCCTGACCTCAAGTGATCGGCCTGCCTCGGCCCTCCAAAGTGCTGGGGATTACAGGTGCGAGCCACTGTGCCCAGCCTGTGAATGATGTTTTTATACAAAAAGTCTGTCCATGAAAAAGTCAGGCAAGGGCTGGGTGTGGTGGCTCCTGCCTATAATCCTAGCACTTTGGGAGGCAAAGGCAGGAGGACTGCTTGAGCCCAGGAGTTTGAGGATGCAGTGAGTAACTTTACCTTTGCTCCCTCCCACAACACACATACACAAAGACACACATACACAATCTGATTGACACAAAACATAATGTTTTCAAGGTTCATCCGAGTTGTAGCATGTATCAGTGCTTCATGCCACTGTACTCCAGCCTAGAAAACAATGTGAGACCCTGTCTCAAAAGAGAAAGAGAGAAAAAGTCAGGCAATATTTATTTATTTATTTACTTGTTTTTAATTTTCTTAGGGACAGGGTCTTGCTCTATCATCCAGGCCAGAATGCAGTGGCACGATCATAACTCATTATAACCTCGAACTCCTGAGCTGGCTAATTTTTTATTTATTTATTTATTTTTGTAGAGATGAGGGTCTCGCTATGTTGCCTAGGCTGATCTTGAACTCCTGTCCCCTCAAGGGATCCTCCTGCCTTAGCCTCCCAGAGTACTGGAATTACAGGTGTGAGTCACTGTGATTTTGAGTTGTGGAAAAGATTCAATGAGATCATTTATGTAAAGTGTTTTAGCACGGTGCCTGGCACACAGTAGCAATGAATACACAGCAGCCATTTATTCTATATATTTTATAATGCAGATTAGTTTGCCCGGTCCCAAAAAGGCCACAGAAGCGTGTACAACCTAATCCCATTTATGTCCAACAAGACACATCCACCTCAGTATGTATACACATATACATGTAACGATTACAGCAGTTAGCATTTGTTGCACTTTAACCCATATCTTCACATTTAATATGTGAATTTTTTCTCCTTGTTTTGGAAAAAAGTTCAACAACTTGCCCAAGTTCAATTCTCAACACATCAAACCTGCTCTCTGAACCAAAATGCTAATAGTGGTCATAGATGATGTTTTTATTTTCTTCCTTAAGCTTTTGTATTGTTTGAATTTTTTTCAAACAAGCATATGTCATTTTTGCAGAAATAATAAGTCGTTAATAACAAGACTGACCTCTCACCATCTTTTTTTTAAATCAAAATAGAATTCATATATACAATTTACCACCTAAGATGTAAGCTCACAGTGAGCTATGATTGCACCACTGCACTCCAGCCTAGATGAGACCCCATCTTTTAAAAAAAAAAAAAAAAAATTGAGATGTAGGCTTGCTCACACCTGTAATCCCAACACTTTGGGAAGACAAGGCAGGCAGACCGCTTGAGCTCCGGAGTTCAAGACCAGCCTGGGCAACATGGTGAAACCCCATCTCTATGAAAAATACAAAAAATTAGCCAGGCATGGTGGCACATGCCTGTGGTCCCTGCTACTCAGGAGGCTGAGGTGGGAAGATCGCTTGAGCCTAGGACGTTGAGGTTGCAATGAGCCATGATCATGCCACTGCACTCCAGCCTGGGCGCCAGAGCAAGACTCTGTCTCAAAAAAAAAAGTTTTTTTAATTTAAATTTTTAAAAAAGAGATGTAAGTTCAATGGGTTTTAGTGTATTCACCAGGTTGTGCAACCATCGCAACTATCTAATTCCAGAACACTTCCATCACCCTCAAAATAAATCCTGTACCCCACCTACCCGAGCCCTGGGTAGCTACTGTTCTGTCTCTACAGATTTGTCTATTCTAGACAATTCATGTAGATGGAATTATACACTACATGGCTTTTCATTTGTGACGTCTTCCCCTGATCATAATGTTTCCAAGTTTCATCCGAGTTGTAGCATGTATCAGTGCTTCATTCCTTTTTCTGGCTGAATAACAGTCCATCGTTGGGGTATGATAGACCACATTTTGTTTATCCACTCATCAGCTGACGGGCACTTGGCTTGTTTCCACCTTTTGACTATGTGAATAACGCCACTATGAACATTTGTGTACAGGTTTTTGTGTGAACCGGTCTTCAATCCTCTTTAGTATAAATATTTAGGTGTGGAATTGCTGGGTCATGCGGTAACTCGAAGTTTAACTTTTTGAGGAACTGCTAAATCCACCGTCTGATTTTGAACTGAACACAAAAGCCCTGGTGGGAATCACAGACAATCTTAACTACATCTGTCTACGTTCAGGAAGTTAGCTTAAAAGAAGCCTAAGAGAACAGAACAAACCCTGATTGTCCAGGAACTCCTCAGTAACTTTACCTTTGCTCCCTCCCACAACACACGTACACACAGACACACACATACACAATCGGATTTACACAAGCATTTGCTCAGTCAATCCTGTTTTCTCTGCCAAGAGCATCCACCCTGATCTCAAGGGTATTCTTCCACAGTAAGCAGCCCATAGGACTACTGAAAAACCAGGAAGTTGCATTTATGCCAAAGCTGTTGAGAGGTCGTGCTTCAGAAGACACACAGCGGGAACCGTGTGGGCTCTCAACAAAGCAAGAATGTCATCCCAGAATTGCTCCGCTATTGCTTCACAAAGATTACAAATAAAACACGATGCTTTTTGAGCCGTCATGGCTTATGCAGAGGGTAGGTTTCAACATCAACCTCTGGAGAGCTACGTTCCCAGAGTGGCTGTCCCGGATGAGAAGGCCACTACAGCACAACTCACAGCACCATGGAGGTTTCCTCCACCTGGGGGACAGAGCAGGATGGGGAGAGTTGGGCGGCCTCCCTCCCTGGGACACTCTATGGCCAGCCCCTCAGGGACTACTTGAAGAACAGAACCCCCAAAAGACCAATTTCTGAAAAGGGACTCAAAGTCTGAAGGGAGGCAGCCTCCTTTTATCCCCAGGAGAGGGCAGCTCTGGGGCAGACAGATTCATCTGGATGTCATATTCACTCCCCCACAGAAAACCTAGGCCAAGCAACTTGTCCATCCTCCTCAGAGCCAGTTACTTTGTGGTCCCCGTGGTCTGCCCATCACCTGTACCTGGATGCTGGCTTCATTTCACCACCAGCCAAAGCCAGGCTGGCCCTGGAGTCCACTGGCCTGCCCAGCCCATCACTTCTGGGTTGGGTAGTCCTGAGTAAGGCCCTACCCTGGCTGGGGCTCAGTGCCCTTCTTGGTGACACACTGTGCTCCTTGGAGAACTCCTCTCTAGGTGCCGGGGTGAGGGCATGTGGGATCTGAGATCCCGGGGCTCTCTGGCAGGTGCATGTAGGCACACTGGACCCTGATACAGGCTTTTGAACACAGGCGCAGAGTCCGGAAACCTGGAAGTCCCATCCTAAACTATGTCTGACTCTCTGCCCTACACCTGTCCTCCTACAGGATCATCAACTCCCAAGAGACCTTACCCTTCCCCACCCTCACCTTAAATTCCAGGGTCAAAAAGACTCCCGCTGTAGGGAAAGGCAGGGTGTGTTGATCAGGTGGTGTTGGAAGGAGAGCCCCAATATCGCCCACTAATTCAGTTCCAGTCGACTGCACGCGTCCCATCAGTTAGTTTCCTCACCTCTGGTCTTTGTCCCTGCAGCACCCAGGGCTTCGGGAAGGGAGACGCAGACCTCCTAGTGAAACCCCCGAGCCTATGGACACTGGGGTAACTCCAATCCCTTTCCTCTTAGAGACCGAGGTTTCTCCCTTTCTTTTCACACCTGCTTCTGTCCGGACCGGCAGCTTCTACCCAGCGGACCCTCGGACTGTCCTCGCAGGATCCGGGTTACACTCGCCCCGTGTTCCCTCTTCCCCAGTTTGCCCTTCCCGGCCTAAGCCCATCTTCCTTAGGAAACCTTAGCAGGGATTTAGGGGCCAAACGAAGAGGGTGGAGTTTTCTTTGCCCTCGGCCAGGAGCAAATCTCCCTGTTGCATTTTTTGGGGAAGACGGAGAGGGGCGGGCCTGAGCCGAGTATCCCTCTCCTCACAGCGCCACAACTGCGCGGACCTCCCCACGCCTGACACGGCGTGCGCCAGGCCTGTGATCCGCTCACTCCTCTTCCGGGTCCCTGTCCCGCCCGGGGCGCCCGGGGTCTCGAGAGCCCGCCCGGTGGCGCGATCTCACCTGCCGGCCGCGCCCGCGCGCTCTCGCTCCGGCTCCCGCTCCGGCTTCCGCTCCGGCTTCGTAGTCTTCCCGAGTTACCTACCCGAGGCGCTCCCGGACGGGGCGTGACTCAGCAATCGCGCTGGCCCCCGACCCTGCGGCAACGCCTTGGCCGGGCCCCGGAAACGGTCCTGGAACGCTGGGGCTGGTCTCCGAATGGCCCGCCCGACTGACCTTGACCCCGAGCGAACGGCCTCGAACTTTGAAACAAATTCTCCCATGGCCAGATGTCGCCTCTCCGGCGCCTGCCAGCACCCACGCCCCAGCCCTGCCCGAGCCATTCAGATTTGGCTCAAAGTGTCCTTTCAGCATACTTTAAAGCAAAAAGACAGAGAGGGAGGGAAGGAAGGAAGGAAAACAAGTGTCCCCCTGTTCCTCTTACTTTCTCGAGGACACCTTTAAAGCCACTGGAACCTTGGAGAGTGGGGTTCCCCTCACACTTGCGCACACTGCCAACCTCCTTTCTTCAGACATACACATAATAGTTCCGCAAACCCTGTTGAGCTCCTACATATGCCAGGCACTGTGGTAGGCGTTGGGGGGATAACATGGAGGAGAAAACAGACAAGGTTCCTGCTTTCATGGAGGCGACAGTCTGGGAAAAGACAGATTGTTAAACACACCACCAAAAAGTAGATGTATAGAGAAAACAAAAACCATGTATCACCAACTGCAGTAAGTAATCCCAGCACTTTGGGAGGCCAAGGCGGGCGGATCACGAGGTCAGGAGATCGAGACCATCCTGGCTAACACAGTGAAACCCCGTCTCTACTAAAAATACAAGAAAATTAGCCGGGCGTGGTGGCGGGCGCCTGTAGTCCCAGCTACCCGGGAGGCTGAGGCAGGAGAATGGCGTAAACCCGGGAGGCGGAGCTTGCAGTGAGCCGAGATCGCGCCACTGCACTCCAGCCTGGGGCACAGAGCGAGACTCTGTCTCAAAAAAAAAAAAGAAAGATTGGGTGTGGCCAGGCACGGTGGCTCATGCCTGTGGTCCCAGCACTTTGGGAGGCCAAGGTGGGAGGATCACTTGAGCCCAGGAGTTGGAGACCAGCCTGGGCAACATAGCGAGACCTACCAAAATTAGCTGGGCTTGATGGTGCACACCTGTAGTCCCAGCTTCTCGGGAAGCTGAGGTGGGAGGATTACTTGAGCCCAGGAGTTTGAGGCTACAGTGAACCATGATCATGCCACTGCACTCCAGCCTGGGTGACTGTGAGATTCTGTCTCACATAATAATAACAATAATAATAAAATAAATGAAATGAAATGAAAAAATAGAAAAAGAAAGATGGGGCAAAGGAAGGGTGCAAATACCTCTCTTCAAGGATGAGAAAGAGTTAGATTTAGGTAAAAAGGAAGAAAGTATGGTCTGGATGTGCAAAGACCCCCAGGCAGGACAATGACCTGGAAGGCAGTGTATTGCCAGTTCAAATCAGATCAAGCTAACTCAGCAAAAGATAAGCCATCTGCATCTACTTAATGCAAATATTAGCACCTACCTAAAGAGTTGTGGATAAGGGCCAGGCACGGTGGCTCCTGTCTGTAATCCCAGCACTTTGGGAGGCTGAGTTGGGTGGATCACCTGAGGTCAGGAGTTCAAGACCAGTCTGGCCAACATGGTAAAACACCGTCTCTACAAAAAATTAGCCTGGCATGGTGGCACATGCCTGTAGTCCCAGTTACTCAGGAGGCTGAGGCAGGAGAATCACTTGAACTCGGGAGGCAGAGGTTGCAGTGAGAGGAGGTCATGCCATTGCACTCCAGCCTGGGCAACAAGAGCGAAACTCCATCTCAAAAAAAAAAAAAAAAAAGTTGTGGAAAAGTCTCGATGAAATCATTTTTATAAAGTGTTTTAGCATGGTGCCTGGCACATGAATAGTAGCAATGAATACACAGCAGCCATTTATTATAGATATTTTATATTGCAGATTAGTTTGCCCAAGGCAACCAGAATGATTTATTTCTGATGAAAAATCCTACGCATTGTCTTAGAAAAACAATAAGCTCATATTTACTGATCACGAACTAAGTGCTTTGAATGCCTTCTCAAGTTTTTGTTTTTTGTTTTTTGTTTTTTTTCCACAAAGGTCCTGCAAGGTAAGTTTTATTAATCTCCATTTTGCAGATAAGGAAATTTAGGCTCCCATAGGCTAAAGAATTTAGACAAGGTCCCTCAGCTAGTAAAGCAAGGGGGTGGGCCTACAATGGAAGTCTGAACCATGACCCCTTTTTTGGGGGTGGGGAGAAGAATCTGGCTCTGTCACTCAGGCTGGAGTGCAGTGGCATGCTCTTGGCTCACTACAGCCTCCACCTTCCAGGCTCAAGCGATTCTCATGCCTCAGCCTCCCAAGCAGCTGGAATTACAGGCACCTTGCCACCACGCCCGGCTATAGTAGAAACGGGGTTTCACTATGTTGGCCAGGCTGGTCTCAAACTCCTGGCCTCAAGTGATCTGCCCGCCTCGGCCTCCCAAAGTGCTGGGATTACAGGTGTGAGCCACTGTGCCCAGCCTGAACCATGACCTTAAAGCCAGGAAACCCCTCAGCGGACATCATCCCTAAGGAGCCAGAGGGCACTGCTCAGGCAAAGCAGAATCTCAGTTGTGGGGAATTTACTGGGCATGTACCCAGTAACATGTGACACAGAGAGGTGAACAGAGAGGCTACAGCCTGCCCAGTGCAGGGAATCAGCCCTGAGGCTTGGGAAGGTCATGAAAGGCTTTTTGTGGAAGCTAGGCGTGCAAGGATAAAGGGAATGCCAGCTGGAAGGATGCAAGGAAAAACTCCAGAAAGAGCAGGACAAAGATAAAGCTGGAAGGAAGGAGAGAGAGGTGTTAGGTGGCCCACCACTGGGCTCAGGCATGTCAGGGCTGGTGTGGCCCATCTCTAAGGACCTGTCCCAAACCATGAAAATCTTTTTTTCCTTAAGACCTGCTACAAAGCAACAAACCATGAAAACCAAGGAATTTTTCTGATGATCACTCAATACTTTCTTGGCAACCAGAAGACACCTCCATCCAGGAGAGGGGACTTGGTCTCATGCAACCCCTCCAGGCAGCTCACTGCACACCACTCCTCTGGTCCCACCCAGCAGTGCCCATAGCTTTGGAACTGAAAATCAGGGCTCGCTGCCTAAAAAAGGGCTTTTGTCTCTGAATTTCCAAGTGCCAGAGGTAGCAGGAAAGTGTGGTGGTTAGGATGCTGAAAAAGTGACAAGTTCATTCCACGGAACTTTGATGGTTAGTGGGGACAGCAGGCAGATTGTCTAACATGACAGAATCTAAGAGGAGGAAGAGTTGCTGGCTGACTGCTGTAATGAGCTCAGCCAGGCCTGAGAGCACTTCCTTACAGACAACAGGTGGCTTTTCTGCTGGCTCCCAGGGCTGGAGGAGCTCCAAGGTACTGGGTTACCTCAGGAGCCCAGAGAAACAGGGGCAGTATGCCCACTTGAAGAACAGGCAATCTTAGATCTAAAGAGCCAGGTGAATGTTCTCCTTTTCCATACGTAGTTCCAGCTAAATTTGTAAGCTTCAAAGAATAGAGGAATATCCTCATTTCTTCTCTCCCCCAACACATGGTTTGGTATGGTGCTCCCAGCTAGGGAGAGGCTATATTAGTGAAGGCAAGTTCTGCTGCTACGACCAATAGACTTCAAATGTAATGGCTCAAATACAACAGAAGTGCATTTCTTGCTAGGGCATCAGTTCCAGGCCAGTGGACTGGTTAATGAGGCTGTCTCCCTCCCCATAGGCATCCAGGGACCAGGCTAACAGGACGTGGCAAGTGAGTGCCACTCATGGTCCCAAATTAGATCTTTGTTTTCCTTTTAGAGAGACAGGGCCTCCCTCTGTCACCCAGGCTGGAGTGCAGTGGCATGATCATAGCTCACTGCAGCCTCGAACTCCCATACTCAAGCCATCTCCTGCAGCCTTGAACTCCCATGCTCAAGCCATCCTCCTGCCTCAGCCTCCCAAGTAGCAGGGACCATAGGTGTGCACCACATACTTGGCTAATTTTTTTTTTTTTTTTTTTTTTTTTTAAGAAACAGGGTCTCGCTATGCTGGCTAGGCTGGTCTCAAACTCCTGGGTTCAAGCATCCCAAAGTGCTGGGATTACATAAGTGAGACACAGCACCTGGTCTCAAATTAGGGAGCTTGTCAGTTCTACCTCCTGTGTTGTCACTTGACCTCACCACACCCACCAGTCCTGCCTCAGCTGTCTTCTCTCTCCAAGCCATTGTAACTGGTCCCTGGGCCTGTCTTGCACTTTTCCAATTTTCTCTCCACAAGGAAGCTGTGCCACACTTCCTTGTCCCAGCTCCTGCCGCTCTCAGCCTGGAACACTCTGTTTCCAGTCCATTTGGTAAACTCTGAACTCTCTTTTCATGAGTTAAGTTTCATGAACTGAGTTTCAACTTTTCATGAGTTGAGTTTCATGAACTGAGTTTCAACTTTTCATGAGTTGAAACTCAGTTCAGAAACTGAATCACCTTGATGAAGCCTTACCTGACCCACCCCTTCTGGGTCCCCAGACATATTCTTCCCTGGACAGAGCTTCCCTGCTTATTGCACTAATGGGCTGACACATCAGTCTCCCCAGAGTAGCCTGTGGGTGCCTTGATACCTGTATTAGTCCGTTTTCACGCTGCTGATAAAGACATACCTGAGACTGAGATGAAAAAGTGATTTAATAGACTTACAGTTCCACATGGCTAGGGAGGCCTCCCAATCATGGCAGAAGGTGAGGAGGAGCAAGTCACATCTTACATGGATGGCAGCAAGCAGAGAGCATGGGCTTGTGCAGGGAAACTCCCACTTTTAAAACCATCAGATCTGTCAGACTTATTCACGGTCACAACAACAGCATAGGAAAGACCCAGCCCCACGATTCAATTACCTCCCACCAGGATCCTCCCATGACATGTGAGAATTGTGTGAGTTACAATTCAAGATAAGATTTGGTGGGGACACACCCAAACCATATCAGTACCCACATGTGTGAGAATAAACCCCCCCACACACACAAACAGCAAAGTCAGCCCTCAGATCTAGGACTCTGCTACCATTAACTTACTGTAGAACTTCTCTTAAACTAGCCATGACCTCTGGACCCATTCCTAATCTGTAAAGGGAAGAACAACCATCCCAGGAGTGTTCTGTGATTGCCCCATGTTTTAGGAAAAACTCTCCTCAAATCGTGTTTTCCCTCTACTCTCATGCCATCACAATCATCAACACAGAAGACTTCAGTGACCAAATGTGTGTGGCGTTTCCCCACCAACAAGCAGTGAACATCAGCTGGGTGTCCTCTAATTCAGTTCCAACACTATCTACCCAGAGACATTGTCAGACCCCACAGGCTAAGGGTTTAGTTTCCAAGACCGCCCCCCTCAACCACACCAGGCACAAGTCTAGGCCTCCAGAACTTCTGACCAACTGGCTTCAAGTTGAGGTTCCCACAACCTCCTCTTTGGGTTCAATTAATTTGCTAAAGTGGATCACAGAACTCAGAGACACACACTTACTTATGTTTACCGGTTTATTATAAAGGATATCGCTAAGGATACAGATGAAGAGATGCACATCGGGCAAGGAATGAGGGAAGGGGAAGGGTGCGGAGCTTCCATGCCCTCTGTGGGCACACCACACTCCAGGAAGCGCCAGGTGTTCAGCTATCCGGAAGCTCTCTGAACCTTGTCCTCTCGGGTTTTTATGGAAGCTTCATGACATCAGCATTCCTTCCCCCAGGATTGAGACTCTCTCATGGGAAGGTCTTTAGGACCCACCATCAAAAAAGTGGGCGAACATTAGTGAAAAGATACCCAGAGGTCAGAGGCCTGCCCCCAGAGCCCTAACATACCCAATATTCCAACAAAGACTGGAACAAGGACTATGGGAGTCACGAGTCAGGAATGCTGGATGAAAACCAATATACATCATAACACCACACCCAGCATTGACACTTAGCACACAGGTGTTAGAAACAAATGACTCCTAGGCACTCTTCCTGCGTGGCCTCTGCCCACAGCCGCCCCTCACAGGGCTTTCAGCCTGCCAGTGGAGATCACTCGAGGGCCCACACATGAAGTGCCCTGTGCACATGGCACAGTCCTGCCTCACAGAGTTCGCCTCAGCTCCTGGGGGTTGCCCTGGCCTCATTAACCCTTGAACTCCCCAACTGCCACCCACCCTACACATTTTTTAAGCGCCTGCTGCCAGGTCAAGACCACCGCCTTCCGAGACCTGCAAGCCCCACCAGCTCTGACTGGCACATGACCAGCTATGAGGGCCAGTCTGGCAGAACAGTATCCCGTGAGCTCAAATCCTGCTGAGAAAACAGCACAGAAAGGGTGTATTTCTGGGTTGGGCACAGTGGCTCACACCTGTAAGCCCAGCTCTTGGGGAAGCTGAGGCAGGAGGACTGCTTGAAACCAGAAGGCTGAAACCAGTGTGAGCAACAAAGCAATACCCCATCTCTACAAAAATAAAAAAATTAGCCAGACGTGGTGGTGCATGACTGCAGTCCCAGCTATTCAGGAGGCTGAGGCAGGAGGTCTCCTGGAGCCCAGGAGTTTGACACTGCAGTGAGCTATGACTGCAACACTGCACTCCAGCCTGGGAGACAGCAAGACTACAGCTCTAAAAAAAAAAAAAAAAAAAAAAAAAAAAAAAGGAAAGGGTGTGTTTCTTTGCCTGGTACTTGCCTATTCCCAATTCAACTCCTGGAAAAAAGAAATAATTTGATATATAAATAGAGGTTTTTCAATAGATCATGTTTATTCCCAAGCCCCAACCAGATATGTTCTACTCCTCAAGGTCCCTGAGACGCAGGCTGTGGGCTGGAAAATGAAGGCACAGTGTCAGAGTGCCCCTGTTGGCATATGAAGACCCAGGAGTACTGACCTTCAGGGATCTGCCTGCACTGCCCACGGGCCTGGCACAACAGGAGGCACTCCTGTTTCTGTCCCTTCTGTCTCTGTTCTTGAGAGCAAGGTTTCTGCTGAGATATGCTAAGGAAGCTGAGTCCTCTGTCAGCCCTGACCTGACTGACAGGCAGACAGGAGCCAAGGCCCCAGTGAAGCTCCAGGATGACGGTGGCCCTCAGGGGAACAGACGCAAAACCAGGCACAGGCCTGCCTTCCAGCTGGCATCTACCTGTCAGGCCCAGAACCTCTGTGCAGTTGAAGTGGGCTCCCCAGAAGGAAAAACAATACAGCTGAGTCTAGTGCTAGGGGACAGAGAACTGGGGTTTCAAGAAAGCACCCCAAAACAGGCTCCCAGGTTAAGGAGCCATGGGGCTGAAGAGAAGTTGGCCCCAGAGCCCAAAGCCCAGACTGCAGTCAGTGGGTGAAGATGAGAAGCAGCCCAGGCCCCTTCAGGAGCTGGGCCCTGAATCCTGAGGCCACCATCACCTCAACATCACTTCCTACAGCAAAAAAAGGTCACTCTTCTTTCCAGAGGAGGTAACACAGCCTCAGAGCTTGCTCCGCGGGGCCTCTGCCAGGGGCCGCTGCAGCCGCCACACCACCCGGACCGGCTCAGCAGCGCGGTCCAGCTCCCGGAGGCCACCCAGGTCTTGGGTCTGGCTGTACTGCTGCAGGGCCGGCTGGAGCACCGTGATGGGAATGCTGAAGTTCAGGTGGGGGTAGGTGGCCCCTGTGTTATTGTCCCGGGTGTTGCTGGTGATTATGCCTGTTGAGGAGTCAGAGAGCAAAAGGGGATGTAAGCCAGGAGGCAGAAAGGCTGGAGAAGGGAGGAGGACCATCTCCACCCTGGAGCCCTCAGGGCTGGGTAGGACTGGAAACCACCCCCCACGGTGACAGATGCTGAGCTTCTAGACATGAATACCTGCTGCCCACACCCGTTCCTGGCTTTACATTCTCCTTCACACTCTCAATATCTAACACACTAGATAGTTCACTTATTTCACTTGTTATCTTTCTCTCCACCTAGTGTCAGCTCCATGAGGGCAGGACTTTGATGTTTTGTTCATTCAGTCTCCCCAGTACCTGGAACAGTGCCTTATGCCAAGTAGGCTCTCAACAAAGGCTTGATGAATGAATGAATGAATGAATGAATGAATGAATGAATGAATGAATCAGACCTACAGACATATTTTCTTTGGCCTGTTCGGTGCATGGATGTGTGTGTAGTTTTTTAAAGATAATTTCAGACATAAAGAAGCCTTGCCTAAACAGTGCAGAATTCTATATACCCTTTGACCAGCTTATGTTCAGATCTAATGTCACCAAAAAATACTTACCAAAACCAAAACATATACCTTGGTACAATCCTATTATTAAGTGAACTATAGAACTCATTGGCATGAGTTGCACTAGTTTTTCCACTAATGTCCTTTTTCAAAAAGTTCCAGCATCCAATCTAGGACTCCATATTGCATTTAATTGTCGCATCTCCCAAATCTCCTCCAATCTGGGTCAGTTCCTCAGTCTTTCCTTATCTTTCATGGCCTTGACATTTTTAAGAGTGCAGGTTATTTTATTTATTCACAGGTTTTTTTGTTCTTGTTTTTGTTTTTTTAGAGGCAAGGTCTCACTCTCTCACCCATGCTAGAGTGCAGTGGTGGGAGTATAGCTCACTGCAACCTTGACCTCCTGGGCTCAAGTGATCCTCCCGCCTCAGCCTCCCTAAAATATTTTGTAGAGATGGGGCCTCACTATGGTTGTCCAGCTTGGTCTCAAACTCCCAGACTCAAGCAATCCTCCTGCCCTGGCCTCCAAAAGTGCTAGAATTACAAGTGCGAGTCACCATACCTGGCTTTTTTTTTTTTTTAAATAAACATACAATTTATTTTTTTGAGATGGGGTCTCGCTCTGTCACACAGGCTGGAGTGAAATGGTGACCATAGTTCACTGCAGCCTTGAACTCCTGGGCTCAAGTGATCTTCCCACTTCAGACTCCTGCATAGCCAGGACTACAGGCGCATACCACCATGTCTGGCTCAGGTCAGTGATTTTAGAGAATGACCCTCAGTTGAGGTCTACCTAATGTTTTCTCATGACTACTGGATTGGTGCAAAAGTGAATGTAGTTTTTGTCATTACTTTTGTTTGCCATTACTTTTTATCGTTTAAGGGTACACATTGTTGGGAAGAATACCATAAAGCCATGTGTCCTTCCCAGTGTCTCAGCTGTCTGATGTCTGTATGGAGTACTTGTGATGTTCACCTTGATCACTTGGCTGAGGTGGTATCTGCCAGGCCTCTCCATGGTAGACTTAGTATTTTCTTTTCTTTTGTTTTAACTAAAAAAAAAATTTTTTTTTTTTTTTTTTTGAGACGGAGTCTCACTCTGTTGCCCAGGCTGGAGTGTAGTGGCGCTATCTCGGCTCACTGCAAGCTCCGCCTCCCAGGTTTACGCCATTCTCCTGCCTCAGCCTCCCGAGTAGCTGGGACTACAGACGCCCGCCACCTCGCCCGGCTAGTTTTTTGTATTTTTTAGTAGAGACGGGGTTTCACCGTGTTAGCCAGGATGGTCTCGAACTCCTGACCTAGTGATCCGCCCGTCTCGGCCTCCCAAAGTGCTGGGATTACAGGCTTGAGCCACCGCACCCGGCCAAAAAAATTTTTTTAAATAAAAAGAAGCAGGGCCTCACTATGTTGCCCAGGCTGGTCTCGAACTCCCACTTCAAGTGATCCTCTTGCACCAGCCTCCAGAAGTGTTGGGATTACTGGCAAGAGCTACCACACCTGGCCTAGACTTACGGCTCTAAATATTACTTACGGATCTAATATTTCCTCTTTGTAAGTACTACCTATTTAGAGGAAATTTATACTAAAGCTATGCAAATACAATTTTACTCATATACTAGGGTGGAACAGATAAGAAAACATATTGTAGACAGCAGGAGCAAGGTTTTTCACTACAGGAGAAAGAATAAGCAAACAGGGCCGGGCACGGTGGCTCAAGCCTGTAATCCTAGCACTTTGGGAGGCCGAGACGGGCGGATCACGAGGTCAGGAGATCGAGACCATCCTGGCTAACACGGTGAAACCCCGTCTCTACTAAAAAATACAAAAAACTAGCCGGGCACGGTGGCGGGCGCCTGTAGTCCCAGCTACTCGGGAGGCTGAGGCAGGAGAATGGCGTGAACCCGGGAGGCGGAGCTTGCAGTGAGCTGAGATCGGGCCACTGCACTCCAGCCTGGGCGACAGAGCGAGACTCCGTCTCAAAAAAAAAAAAAAAAAAAAAAAAAAAAAAAAAGAATAAGCAAACAAGGAGAGTTAGACTGGACTGGAGTTGGAGGTTTCTAGATGAACTCATATCTTTTTCTTTTTTCTTTTGGATAGCTAAACAGACTGTTTTTCAAAAACCTGCATGTTACCAAACTTTAAAAATTGATTGATGTAATGGCCACATGTATTTTTTTAAAAAAGCTTTGCATGTCTTGTGAAAATATTAGAATACCAGCCAACGTTAGGCCCATCCTCCTTCACGGCCACAGTCTGCTGTGGCTGAGTCGAGTGTGCTTCAGTTTAGACCCCTCCCCTCCCCCCCTGTTGTCTTCTCTCATTCATTTGCTTTACCTTTCCAGCCTCTGTTGGCTTTTGAGTCTGTGATGCTTTGACTAATCCAACTCCTGAATTTCACAGATCAAACCAGATTAGATTAGTGGCAGAGAAGGGACCAGGGCCCAGATCTCTTTCCTCCCAGTTCAGCATCCCTCCCTCTCCACCATCAGGAGAAGAGCTTGCAAACCTTGGCTAGCTCACTCGTAATGCCCACCATTTTCCCAGAGAGAGGGTGCACTGGGGCTGGCTACAAGCACTCATGGGGTGGGACTGAAAGGTTCTAGCAAGAGGGAGGGCGGGAGGGGGACAAAGAGCTGGTTACCAAGGAGGTTTCCTGAGTGGTTGGAGAAAAGGGGTCCTCCACTGGAGCCGCTGTGCACAGCACACGTGGTCTGCAGCATCACGGGCATGCCATCCACCTGCACCACAGCCGAAAGGATGCCTGAGGTCACCGAGGGCCCACAAGCCTGGCCAAAGACGCCAAAGCCCACCACACTCACAGCCTCGCCTGCCAGGGAGGGAAGGAAGGTGAAGCTGGGGACACTTGTGTTACAGCAGGACTCATACTCCCTAACCCCCATCCCTACCCTCTCCAAACGCGCCAAACCTCTCCAGCCTTCAAGTTTCTGCTCAGATACTCCTGTCTCCAGAGAGCCTTCCCCAGGTCCCCTGGCTGGAAGAGGCTGGGAACCCCATTGAGCTCCTAGCACTGTATCTGCATGACCACTTCTGAGCAACAGGCTGTTCCCCAGTCCTCGTTCCCTGGACAGGCAGGGCAGTGACTTTTAGGAGTTCCTAACACCTAGCTACACGCTGAATAAATGTTTATAGAATTCACATCCATCTCCTCCTGGGACTCCTAAGAAGTCTCTTGGTGAAAAGAAAAGGTGACGATGGCTATAAGGCAGCTATGACCTTCCTTTTCCAAGTGCAAGGCATGGAAATAGTGCTTTACAGGCAACATCACACCCAGCCCTCACAACACCCAGAAGTAGGATACATTAGCCCCATTCCAAAGACGTGGAAAATGAGGCAGAGGAGAGTTAACAAGCCTGTCCAAGGACATGGGACTAGTAAGTGGCAGAGGAAAGATGCTCATCCAGAGCCCCTGCACCCTTCATCACCGTATCACTGCCTCCATGGAGTGCGACATCGGTACTTATGTGGCAGCATCACAAAGCCTTTTACCCAAATCATGCCCCTGGAGCCTTGAAAGTGCCACGTGCCTCTCTGACCAATAACTGTTAAGGAACCCCAAAGCCCCGCATCCTCACACTACACTGCTGCAGGCACTCGGGGAAAGGTCGTGTTTTATCCTTCCCAGGGTATTCCACATTTCCTACCAGTACAAGAAGGGAGGCCTCCAAGGACCTTGTCCAATGCCGCCCTGACTTCATGAGAATGCCCAACACTGATTCTCTTTCCTGAGGCCCACCCTAGCCCAGAGGGGCCCTCCTTCAGGCTGCACCCTTGGTCCTTTACCTTCGTGGAAGTGCTCAGCGGGCACAGGGATGGGGACATCATCCAGGTCCTCCTCCAGGCTCACCACTGCTATGTCATAGGGACATGACTCCTGAGTGGCAAATACCACACGGCCCCAGATGGCCACACTCCTAGGAGCAAACGAAACAAACAACAGGCTAGCTTTCTAACTCCTCAGTTCTTGGGAGAAATCAAGGAGCTGAGAGTGACGGTAAAAGTCATGGACTTGGAGTCAGAAGATCTGGGTATCAACCCTGAAATCGACCAGCCAGGCAACTCTGGGCAAGTCATGTAACCATTCTGTGGTATCTCCAAAGGTGGTTGACAACCTGTGCTACTTCTATAAAGCTTCCTGTACCTGAATAATCAACACTGACACTTAGTGAGCATTGTGGGCCAGGTTTGGTGTTAATGCTTTGTGGACATCATTTAGTCCTCACGACCCTATAAACTAGGCACTGGCATTATCTCCATTTTAGTGGTATAACAGAGGCCCAGAGACCCTCAGTAACGGTCCCAACACCAAACAGAAAGTGGGAGGAGCCAAGGCAAACACAACACTTTCCTTCACTGCCTCCTTGATACCCCCAACAATCCCATCAGTTGGTGGGGCAGGTAAGACATGGTTTTACTCCTCTGGGTCCCTATTTACACTACGTGGAAGGCTCCATTCCATGACATTTCGCATCAACTCCTAGGGAGGCAGCTTAGATAAATTAAGTGACTTGCCTAGGATCAGACAGGGGTGTCCTACTACACACTCTGTAGGGGTAGCTTCCAACAGACCTAGCAGTCTCCTTAGGAGTAAGGGGCATGTGGGGGGAGTGGGAGGAATCTTGTAGGTTCCCATACACCATAGGGAAACCTTCATCATCAGTCTTCCCAATAAAGTCATGGCTGTCCAGTAGGCCACCAGTGGGGACACCTGTGGCAAAACTGGGCTGTGTTACCCACACCTGGCTAAGCTTGGGGACTCAGGAAAGAGATTTGGAAAAGCCTGGGCTACAAGGCTGGGTTGAACCACGTACAGCTGCCTGGGCCATCCCCCTACATTCTGATTAGGTAGAAACCCACGTTCTGTCATTTTCATTCAGAAGGGAAGCTCTGGCTAAGCTCTAAAAGATGGATAAAATTAATAAACCCATCTCATTACCCCAGAAGGGCACCATCCTGGGCCTCTGGGACCTTATCAGTTTCAGAGGAGAAGCAGCAGGGTTAGGGAATATCTGTTCAAAGGGCCAGAGAACAGTGGAGTATGGTGTGCAGGGTTTTCAGACAGCGAAGCTGCCCAGAAGAAACTCAGACTTTGAGGGGAGCTCAAAGATGCCCAGTTCCGGATTCAGGGTATCCCACAGTACCCAAATCCAGAGCTGCTTGGAGCTTGACACCTTGCTCCTGATTCTCCCCACGGGGGTTCTGGGTATAAAGGATGAGGGGAGGGTTTCAGGTCTCTACCCACTACACGCCCAAAGCATCCGCATGACACAAGAAAAGCCTGCACAATACTCAAGAGTATTAGGCCTGGACCCAGACCTGAGACCTGAAAAGGGATGGAGTGGGGTCAGCCCTGTGGGCTTACTTGGAGGTGGTGGAGCGCACCAGGACCCTGGCTGCTTCCCGAGGGGACACGTGCCGGCAGGTCACTACAAGGCGGGGTGCCACAGCCACTCCGGAGCCCCATACGGTGCCGCACTCCACCAACACGGCCGCGGCTGCCCACAGGGGCCCGGAGTCTCGGAGGGGCAGACCCCACGGGACGCCCACCTCTGGCGGCAGGAGAGCGGCCAGGGCAGCGGCGCTGGGGCGCAGGCGGCAGAGCGCGTCGCGGGCGGCGCGGAAAAGTGGGGCGGCGGCGCAGAGCAGCGTGAAGCCCACCCATTCGCCGGCCTTCCAGCAGAGCGGCGCCGCCACCAGCGCCACCAGCGCCCCCGCGGGCCGCGCGGTGAACACGCCGCCGCCCTCGGTGCCGGGCAGGCAGCGTGCGTCGGTAAGCAGCAGCGGGCCGACCACGTTGCTGAGCACCCCGCAGCTCAGCGTGTTGAGAAAGATGTCAGGGCAGAAGGCGCCGAAAGGGGAGCCGCAGACCAGCAATGGCGCGCCCTTGGGCACGGCCCCGAGAGGCGACACGGTCACGGCCGGCCCGCGCTCCTCCTCCACCTCCTCCTGGCCTAGCCGCACGCCCAGTAGCGCGAACCAGCCCAGCGCTCTCAGTTGATCCGCCTCCTCCTCCTCCGACACTTCGTCATCCGGCACCGCGCTCGAGAAGCGCCACTGTTCCGCCGCCTCGTCCCCGAAGAGGCGGGCGAAGTGGGCCCAGAAGGCCGGGCAGCTCAGCAGCAACAGCAGCTCTGCGGGAAGCCGGGGCTGCAGGGGACGCCCGCGGGACAGAGCAGGTGGGCCGGGCTCGAGGCCCGCGCACTGGGGCGTGCACAGCACTGGGCGGCCCCGCTCTGCGCCGCCGCCGGGACCCGCGGCCGTTGGGGCCCACTGCACGTGCAGGCGCAGGTCATCGCTGCAACTGTCGCCAGGCAGGAAGGCGGCGCCGGCCGCGGTCAGGACTTCGCTGCCAGCTCGCAGGAAGGGGACGAAGATGCCCCCGTGGCAAAGCACCAGGCCCGGGCTACGGCTCAGGATTACCCCGCTGCAGCTCCATGGGCCCGCCTCGGGCCGTCCGGCCCGGGAGGCGCTCACCACGCAGCCCGCCTGCTCGACCGCCCTCATGGCAGACCCCCACTGCCTTCCCATGGCCTGTAGGCCGGACACTCGGGGGCTTCGAGAAACGGCAAGCAAGCAAGCGAGCGACAACCCCTACCCGGTCCGGCTGAACCGGCCTAGCGCCACCCACAGCTGGAAGCGAGAGGCGCAAGCTCTCACTCAGGTCTTCCTCATCGAGCCCGATTGGCTAAGCCCCAACTGACCCGACCCGATTGGCTGGGTTTGTGCCGAGCTCTGATTGGCTGCCTATTCTGATTCTCCTTTCCCCGCCCTCGTTGGTTTGTCCAACCTGTGGGACAGAGCCTCTGCCCCATTACCCCGGATGAGCCCCGGGGAGAGTAAGAGGCGTGCGGCGTCATAAGGAATCCGAGGAGAGGAGGGTGGGTTCCTTCAAGTCTAGTCGCTTGTTTGCTGGACTGTGGAAAAGGGAATAGAAATGAGCGCTGACGTGGCTAGATTTGCCCAGGCCATGACAGTACCTGTTAGCATTTGCCCAGGTCTAGGCAACCTTCGGCCTCTGACCCCTGGGATAATATGGATCCAGGAAATCCTTGGCCAATTCAGTATTTTGAAAATTTAAAAGTAAACCTTATAGCAATCCACTAGGGGGCATGGAACTCTCAAGATTACTCCTAGGATTTTTTTTGCCGCCAAAGCCCCAACACAAATCTCCGAGAAACTGAATTTGCTGTAAATTAAATTGCCCTTTAAATCGACTATGATGAACAGTAGCTGAAATCAAAAATTTTAATCATACAGCCCTATATTTTGCAGTGTGCACATTTCACATAACATAACCACCGGCCAGGATTTATCTAGGCCAGGGTCCAAATACTTTCTGTAGAAGGCCAGAATGGAAACAGTTCCAGTTTGGGGGACCATATAATCTGTCTCAAATAGTCAATTCTGCAGCTGTTGCATACAAAAGCTAAAGGAATGGCGGTGGCTGTGTCCCAATAAAAAGTTACAGACGTTGAAATCTTAATTTCATATAATTTTTTTGTGTCCCAAAATAGCATTCTTTAAATATTTTTTCCAACCATTTAAATGTGTAAAAACCTTTCTTAGCTCGCAGGCCATACAAACACAGGCAGCAGGCCCGAATTGACCCACAAGGGATAGTTTACCATCTCTAGTGTACGCTAACATAAAACTTCTCTACTTTTCCAAAGAAGTACCCTTTAGGTCAGAGGAGGATGAAGGAATATGTCAAGGGTTGGGAGCTTCATGATACCCTCAATCAGTCACCACAAGCTAGACAGTTTACAAAGGTCTGCTTTATCATTGAATTGATAAAATACACATTAATTTTTATTAAGGTTACTATAGTATACTACCAGCATTTGTGAAAAAATATTCAGTTGCTATTTAAATTCTCTAACCTTTCTGCCTGAATTATTTTTTTGTTTTTGTTTTTGTTTTTGTTTTTTGAGATGGAGTCTCACTCTGTCGCCCAGGCTGGAGTGCAGTGGTGTGATCTCGGCTCACTGCAACCTCCGCATCCTGGTCAAGCGATTCTCCTGCCTCAGCCTTCCGAGTAGCTGGGACTACAGGCGCACGCCACCATGCCCGGCTAATTTTTTGTATTTTCAGTAGAGATGAGGTCTCACCATGCTGGCCAGGCTGGTCTCGAACTCCTGACCTCGTGATCCTTCCGCCTCGGCCTCCCAAAGTGCTGAGATTACAGGCGTGAGCCACCGCACCCGGCCTCTGCCTGAATTCTTTAAATAAAGTTAACACTGGTATAACACCAGCACAACACAGGATAATGCTCCCAGTACTCCCAGTAACACAAACCTGCTAGAGAAAGGAAAACGATTATCTATGATAGTATGAGGCAGGACTAAAATGAGGCCGTCTTGCCATAGCAGGCAGTCTTCCTTTGGTTCTATGATATAGAAGGTGGCTTGATTAGAGCAAAATTTTCCCAACTTCCTAGCAATTAAAGAGTTTTTCTCTTGGTGGAGCACAGGGGCTCACACTTGGAATCCCAGCACATTGGGAGGTTAAGGCAGGAGAATTTCCTGAGCCCAGGAGTTTGAGACCAGCCTGGACAACATGGTGAGACCTTAACTCTACAAAAATTTTAAAAATTAGCCAAGCACAGTGGTGCACCCCTGTGGTCCCAAGCTACTTGGGAGGCTGAGATGGGAGGATCACTTGAGCCCAGGAGGTCAAGGCTGCAGTGACCTATGTTCATACCAATCCACTCCAGCCTGGGTGACAGAGCGAGACCAACTCAAAAACAAACTTTCTCTCTGGAGTCCAATGATTCTCCCTCAATGCTCAAGACTCCAGCATGAACTGTTGGGTGCTGGGTTTTTCTGTGTTTACAGCAGACCATGGTAAAAAGAAGTCCCAAGTCACAGCCAGAACAGCCAAAGTAAGATCTTTGAGTGCTAGGCTCACTGACTGAGCCTTTAATCTTATGTTCCACTTTGCCTCAAACAAAACCAACTCATTTGCCCATACAACCCATGGCATCCTTTCATAGTAACAAGGACAACAGGACACCTCCAATATATTTTTTTTTTGAGACGGAGTCTCACTTTGTCACCCAGGCTGGAGTGCAGTGGCGCGATCTCGGCTCACTGCAACCTCCGCCTCCCCAGTTCAAGCGATTTTCCTGCCTCAGCCTCCTGAGTAGCTGGGATTAAAGGTGCATCCCACCATGCCCGGCTAATTTTTGTATTTTAGTAGAGATGGCGCTTCGCCATGTTGGTCAGGCTGGTCTTGAACTCCTGACCTCATGATCCGCCTGCCTCAGCCTCCCAAAGCACTAGGATTACAGACACGAGCCACCGCGCCCGGCAACATCTCCAATACTTTAATACTTGGTTGAAAAGAACCCATTGCCCTGTTTCCCACTGTTTGTCCCAGTACTTTAGTTTTATGATCTCATTTGGGTTTTTCTAAAAGCAAGGCTTCCTACAAGCCTAGTAAAGGAAATTCTTTCCCATTGTGCCAAATGTAGCATTTAATTGATTTTTTTTTTTTTTTTTTTTTTTTTAGAGTCTTGCTCTGTTACCCAGGCAGGAGTACAGTGGCGTGATCTTGGCTCACTCAACCTCCACCTTCTGGTTCAAGCGATTCTCCCGCCTCAGCCTCCGGAGTAGCTGGGAGCTACTCCGTGTACCACAATGCCCAGCTAATTTTTTGTATTTTAGTAAAGATGAGGTTTCACCCCTGTTCCCCAGGCTGGTCTCAAACTCCTGAGCTCAGACAATCCACCCACCTCAGCCTCCCAAAGTGCTAAGATTACAGCATGAGCCACCACACCCGGCCAATTCTGTGTAAAATGAGTGAAACACAGCTAAAACTAGAGCTAGTCATTGCTGGCATGTTAATATGAGATTTTGCTCAAACATCTGCCATTCCCATCCTGTTACAGAGATGACCAACAACCCTGGGTCCACAACATGTTCCAAATCTCTCAAATAGTACTAAATCTATTACCTCTAGCACCCCACCCTGTTTCCCCCTCCTGGTGGCAAAATTCAAGTATCTCACACGCACCCTAAATGTCTCTTCCTCTATGTAGGGAACTTTTGGTTCCCTCCCCAAACAAATGGCATTGTTCAAACTCAGAGCTCAGAACAAACCAATGCAAAAAAAAAAAAAAAAAAAAAAAAGAAAGAAAGAAAGAAAAGAAATAGCAGATTTGTTTTAACTTTTTATTAAAATGCTTAGGATACAGATTGACTTTCTTTTGTAAATGACTGTTTTACTTTTCCTGAAATAGGACATATATGCACTCTGATAAAACAGAATGAGAAGTCATAATTCATGGGAATTCCTGTACAAGGTGCTGATCCTGTGTTTGGAGCTGAGCTCCTCACAGCAGCTTCTTTCAGCTATCTTATAGGAATAGTGTTCCGTGGGGCAAGAAATACATTGGTTCTGATTTTCCATCCGCTTTCTCCAGTGGAATAACCCACTTTCACAAAGAGCTGCCCTATGTAGAACCCACAGACTTCTAACTTGCAACAAAGAGACACAGGACAAATAGGGAAAAAAAATTTTAAGAAAACTAACACTGAAGTAATCATACTTCTCATGTCTCTGAATAGAGAAGTATGGGGGATCTTTAACCAAAGGAAATTAAAAATATGCACGTTAATTACCTAGTTCATTCACTGTTAGCTAGATTTGTTCACTTAAGGCTTTAACCCCTTTCCAAACCAACAATTTTGTCTTAATCCAGCTATGCTTGCTATTAAACGAAATGCATGCACTTCCCACATATATACTTGGCTGAGCCTCTGCATTCAGCACCTGGCAGTGAAAAAGTATGCTCCAGTCAGTACTGGAGAATAAGAATGAGAACACCAACTAAAGAATGATGCCTCTCTCACCACAGTAATGTTATCCACATTTCCCTACCCTCACATTAGAATAAAGACATCCTCCCAACTTTTCATCTCCTATCTCCAATCTGTTTCTAGGAGATCTATCTTTTGATCTTTTAGCATAAGGGTAGAATATAGGTTAAGATCATCAAAATCCAATTTCACATGTGGCACTAGGAAAACGGAATGCTATAAAATTAATCCCCATCACCCTAGTAGGGATGCTGGTGCTTTTATACTGAGTCTTTACTGCCAATAAATGATGCTGCCTCCAAAGGGACAGCTCTACAGAAAGTTTTTGGGTTAGTGTTTCCCCAGCTTATTTCTGCAATGGAGAAAGACAATTTCATACAAAAAAAAAACCTGGAAAAGCTACAGATGTTAACCTTTACTTTAAACACTAATAAAATAGGTACCAAAGGAGAAAAAATGTAAGAAAAAGAGCTCAGAAACAGCCTGAGAGACCAAATTCTGAAAATGGAAATCTTAAAGCCCACTGAGTACATTTTTCCTGGATCCAAACAAGTGCTACAATACTTTCAAGTCCTCAACTCACAGAATTAAGAGCCCTTAAGCTGTTAACTTTGTCCTGTCTTCCCATTCAGAAAAACGTCCCCCTAGAATCTGTGCAAAAGTAACTGATGCACCTGCAGTATGTGATATGAGAGATGTTCTCAACGCTTTTATGAGGTGAAAGTCACTTTTTATAACTGAAAATCAAAAAGGAAGGTGCTATCGAGAGAAATTAAATTTCACAAGTATAAAAGCAAAGACTGGCTGAAATCTGTAACTTCATGAGTATGAATAACAACAATAACCCATTTTATAATTAACTCCTCCACAGTGAACAATCTGCTACACATTCCTTGATGAGGAAGGACCCTAGCTTACCACAGTGGAAACCTGCCAAAACTTCAAGGCCAGGGTTCCGCCCCTTTTCTAGTTCTCTGTGCACAAGGTTATGCCACCTACTCCAAGGCAGTCAGAGAGAGAGGTGAGCTCAGGGGAGCTTCTCTCACCAACCTGCTAACTCAGCAGGAGTAAGTTCACCCAAATGAGCTCTGGCCTCCAATGTGTATCTGTTCATAATTTTATGAAGTATCTAAATGTCATTCATTAGTTTAAAAAAAAAAAAAAAGAATAGAAAACTCTGGACCAAGTAAATTGTGAACTCTAAAAGTTAGGAGGGATACCAATTACATTAACAACACTTTCTTTAAAAAATAGAATCAGTTTCTTTTGAAATCAACCACAGTGGTGAGACGTGTTTTTCTTTTCAGGTGCCCCATGATGGCACACAGCTTTACCCGGCAAATCCTGCCAGCTTCCAAGTCCCGGGATACTGACCTGCACCAGCACGTGGGGCAGCATTACCTCCCAACAGTGTGGAGAAGAGCACATGTCACCACTGGGCAATGAGAGAGTTGACAGAGACTCTTGGCTTCTCAACGCCAGACATGGTTGGAGAGCTTTCCTTGTTCTATTAGAAAAGTTCATGAGGAAGCTGTGAATAGGATCAGTCCAGAGAAGTAAAACTCTTTTATTTTCACTGTCCAAACATCAGTCAATATACTGGGAGAGCCAGCGAAAACCCTCGCCGTAGCCTTGCCTCTTGAGCACACTGCACATGAACACTTCCATGGGGCGAGCATTCAGCTCCTTCAGGGTCACATTCCCCTAAAGGAGGCAAAACCAAGAAAGGCCTGTTAGCATCTCTGTGGTGGAAAAGATTGAAAGGACGATCACTACAATCATTTTATCCATTCCTTAAAAGCAAACCTAAGTAGGTATTAATTACAGAAATGCAGTCAAGGCCATATAGATGACTTCCCCAAGCTTCGTGTTTTCAGGATAGAATAAGCAGCACAGTTCTTTTCCCAGCCTCTCTCTCTCTGAAGAGCATTTGCTTTGAACACCCAATATTTATCTGTAAAGTTATGGTAGCAAACCAAGAAAAAAGCCACTGGGACTTATGGAACTAGCATGCTCTCTGATGTAGAAAAGGGGTCTGGGACTGTTTAGAAATAAGGACATTCTCATTAGCAAAACATGCATAAATAAACACTCATAACAGGTGGCACTGAGGAAATGAAGAATTCATGTGTATTTAATACTGATGCAAAAGAGGAGAAATTAAATGAAAGAAAGGAAGTATTTCTATAAAGAAACAGGTAATCAAGAAGAGGCAAGACTAAGGAACCATGTAAAAAAGTCAGAAAGTTATCACAGATCACAGAAAAGGAAGATTTTTAAAAACTAAATATGCCAAAAACCCAAGCTAAAAAGAACAGAAAGATTCCTGCTTCACTGTATCTGATCTAGATTTTCTCTCTCTCAAGCCTGCTTTTCAACAAGAGTCCTCCTTCCAACTGAAGACAGTAAAAACTATTGATTTGGAAGACTCAAGTTCTTTTTCTGGTTTTATCACTGACTTGCTGTGTAGACCTGAACAAATCACTCTCTGTTTCTTCCTCTGCAAAATGTGGCCAACAGTCCTACCTCTCTCAGCAAGAAGCACTGAGGATAATCAAGTTTTTTTATTTCAATGCTTGGAAAGTGACTGAAATTATTATTTTTCTTCATAACCTGCAATCTCCAGTCCAAGAAAAATTCTTTTCTGGCTAAAAAGGGCTATTTCAAAAGCAATTTCTCAGAATCAAATTTGAAAGATAATCATAAACTCTTAAAAGAGTAAGTGTGCCTTTTCTACCATTTTCTTCTTCCTCAAATACCCGATGAATGAATCCCATTTAAAACGTTAAAAGAACACACTCCTGCCTCTAGTGAGCTTACAAAATACCCACCGTAAATCATAAGCCTGTTTAAGCCTTTAAAAGAACAGGGTAATCTAGATAGCAAAACATCATGTTTTAAAACCTGTTAATGTCCTTTATATGTAACCCAAATATTTTTATCTTACCTTTCCTGTGGTCTGTCCATAAAGCCCGAATATCTCACGGAGTTTTTCTTCACTGATTGCATCTGTTCTATCAATTTTGTTACCCAAGATAAGGATTGGCACATTGGATATTGTTTCATCAGTCATTAGAGCCTAAAGATTGAAAAAGAAAAAGAATTAAGTGAGGAATCTACAAAAGCCCACCAGATAATGAAAATTCTGACTTCATGCCGGGCGCGGTGTCTCACGCCTGTAATCCCAGCACTTTGGGAGGCCGAGATGGGCAGACCACAAGGTCAGGAGATTGAGACCATCCTGGCTCACACGGTGAAACCCGTCTCTACTAAAAAAATACAAAAAATTAGCCAGGCGTGGTGGCAGGCACCTGTAGTGCCAGCTACTCAGGAAGCAGAGGCAGGAGAATGGCGTAAACCTGAGAGGCGGAGCTTGCAGTGAGCCGAGATCGCACCACTGTACTCCAGCCTGGGCGACAGAGCAATACTCTGTCTCAAAAAAACAAAAAAAAAAAGAAAAGAAAATCCTGACTTCCACTCATCTTTTAAGGCATTAATGTAAAGTGAAAATCTTATCATCTTTATACCTGAGTGATTAAATATTCACCTTGACATTACATAATACCCATGACATTAGGTAAAAATCTCTTAAGTGCCTCAAAACAGTTGAAACTTTAAGCTATTTATTTACAAGGCAGCAGAACTGCCCCAACATTTACTTTTGAGCTAATCTGCTCAGCCACAAACTATCCTCAGGATGCCCCTCAGCACAGTCCTACAAGAATGAATGCTCCCGCTACAGAGCCTCAAAGATGACTATAGGAACTCCCCAAGTATTCACCAAGTCCCAATGTGTGCAAAGAACTGTCTCAGGCATTGAGAGGAATACAATAGGAAGGGTGACTATCTCAGGCACTAGGCACTGAGAATACAAAAGGAAGCACATTCCTGTCCTCAAAAAAATCCTTACTCTATGTTCACATTTATGGTTTTTTTTTTTCTTAATCTCGGCTCACTGCAACCTCTGACTCCCAGGTTCAAGCAATTCTCCCACCTCGGCCTCCTGAGTAGCTAGGACTACAGGCATGTGCTACCACACCTGGCTAATTTTTGTGTTTTTTTAGTAGAGATGGAGTTTTACCATGTTGGCCAGGCTGGTCTCAAACTCCTGACCCTCAAGTGATCTGCCAACCTCAGCCTCCCAAAATGCTGGAATTACAGGCATGAGCCACCACACCACGCCCAGCCACATTTATGGTAACAAAGCCAAGTAAGAACACAACATAGTTGATAAGTGTCACAATGAATGGGAACTGAATATTAACAGTAAGACAAGTTCAGGGAAATAAAATGGCTGTTCTGGGCTTGAGCAAAGTCTTAGCAAAGATCTGGAACCTCAACAGGGCTCTAAAGGAAGAGCAGGGTTTGGAGAGGTGTAAAGGAGAAGAAAGAACATAAACAATGGCTTTGCAGTGGACAATAATTTAGGAAGCCGCACAGTACTGCATGGCTGGATTCAAGCATTTAGACAGACATGCAGCAACAAAAAAAATGGATGGGAAGAGATGACTCACATTACGGGACCAGTGTGAGAAGTGAGCTGCAATAGATCCTAAAGACCACAAATCCAGAAGTTAGTGAATAATATCGTATTTTTCAGTATAATGAATTCACAAATAGTATCTATCTGTGGTGTTCATGTAATATCTATCTGTGGTATTCATGTAAGAGATCATGATCTAGTTTAAGGTAGAGCATTCAATGAATAGTGCAGGAGGCATTTTGAAGAAAGAACTGAAGAGACCAATGTCTAAATGATGATTTAAAAAGAAAAAAAAAGACAAATGAGTCAAAACTGGCACCGATTTCAAGCCTGGGAAACTACTTGTCACCAACAAGAAAGGTAGGGGGGAAAGCAGAGTTAAAGAGGAACATGCTTTGAACATCTGGAATTCCAGGAAATGTTACACAAAATTAGAATAAGAATGTCCTTAATTCATTAAGCAATAACAAAGTACCTAATGTGTCTCATGCTTTGTTAGGTGCAGGGGTTTCGCAAAGAAATAAGACACAGTCCCTATCATGTTAGTTCACAGTCTGATGAGAGAGAACTACAAGAAAATCAAGACAACATACATTGGTACGGTGGGAGTCTAACACAGTCTCGAGAGACCAGGGGAGGCTTACCAGAAGCAGTCATATCTGAACTCTGAGGTCCCTTACAGGACATTTTAAAATTTGCCGACAAAGTGAGGGGTTGAGGAGAGGTACAGGTGAAAAAGCCAGGCAGTAGCTACTTGTGCATATTCAAGGATGGCTAAGTTGTTTGTTTGGAATATAGTTCAAGGTAGGCAGTAAAAAGCAGCAGAGAGAGGATCATGAATGATCTTACGTGCTATGCAAAAGATGTATAGATTTTATCATGAAAATGATAGAGAACTATCAAAGGATATTAAGTAGGGCAATGAAGTCTGAGAAAGTTCCTTCTGGCATTATGGTGCATATCAGGGTCATGGTGGGATCCATATTAATTCACAGATTTCTGGACTGCATGTCTAGGTAGGTGGTGGGTAGGAAAGACGAATAGTTCCATTCTAGGAAAACAGAATCAGTAGTGGAAGCTGTCAAGAGTGGGCAGTATTAGGTATGAGACTGGAAGTCAGGAGAGGTCTAGAGGAGAGAAATGCATTTGAGAGTCACTGACATGTAGGTGCCAAATGAAGAGAGTAGATGAGACCAGCCTAGGAGAAAGGAGACTCTGGAGAACACAAACATTTAAGGACTAACCAGAAAACTAGTGCTTCTCAAAGAGACAGAAGTATCAGCCAGAGAGATAGCTCCAAAATCAAGAGTGAAAAGAGGAGTTTAAACAAAGAGAATGGAGACCATGCATGGTGGCTCATGCCTGTAATCCCAACACCTCATGAGGCCGAGGCAGAGAATCACCTGAAGCGAGGAGACTGAGACCAGCCTGGGCAACATAATGAGACCCTGTCTCTACAAAAACACTTTAAAAAAAAAAAAAAATGAGCTGGGTGTGGTGGTGTGTGCCTGTAGTCCTAGCTACTTGGGAGGGTGAGGCAGGAAGATCACTTGAGCCCAGAAGTCTGGAGTTTACAGTGAGCTGTGATTGCACCATTGGACTCCAGCCTGGGCAACAGAGGAAGACTGGATTTTTTAATTTAAAAAAAAAAAAAGGCAAGGTAAAGATTGCGTGGCAGGCAATTCTACATGAGGCTGGAGCTATAGATGTGGGAAACATACTTAGAAATAAATTCAAGACAGGTTCAAATTGCCAGGAACAAGAATCCAAGGAGTTACAAATCAAAGAGAAAGAAAAGATATAGGGTAAAGGAGTAGGGATAATAAAGCCAATAGTACAGAAACCATCAAGCCAAGAGAAAATGCAATGTGGACAAAGGAGAAAACTTGAAGTAAGTCCTTGATAGTATCAAAGGATGTATGCAACCAAAACTGAAGGCTGAGAACAGACCATGAAGGTCTGGCAAGTCATTCAGTGGGAGGGTGGGTAGGCACAAGCTGAGAATGCAGATTCAAAAATGTAAAGAACTCTAATATTGCTTTTAGGCTTTCACTGTGCCAACACTACTTATAAAGAATTACTGTTCGTGGGCCAGGCGTGGTGGCTCATGCCTGTAATCCCAGCACTTTGGGAGGCCAAGGAGGGTGGATCATGACGTCAGGAGATCAAGACCATCCTGGCTAACACGGTGAAACCCCGTCGCTACTAAAAATACAAAAAATTAGCCAGGCGTGGTGGCACGTGCCTGTAGTCCCAGGAGGCCACTCGGGAGGCTGAGGCAGGAGAATCCCTCAAACCCAAGAGGTGGAGGTTACAATGAGCTGAGACTGCGCCACTGCACTCCAAGCTGGGCAACAGAGAGACACTCTGTCTCAAAAAAAAAAAATTACTGTTCATGATGACACGTGAAATGGAATACTATTAATTAATTATGCTGGGACAACAGGCATAAATGAGGAGGCTCCTGAGCAAACTTGGCCATATAGTCACTGTATGATAGAAAAAACAGTTAATTTATTCAAGTTTGAGCTGAGTTTCCTCAGGACATTGAAAAGCAATGTCTTAGATTTAAAACATTTTCCTCCTGCAACTAGGTCTTTTTGCCAAATGTTAACTGGAATGACTAATTATTGGCACTACTGAGCTATATTTCTTTAAAAAAAAATAGAGGCCAAAAAAGGACAAAGTATATAAACATACATTAAGCTCAACTTTGGATTCCACGAGGCGAGAATGATCTGCACAGTCCACCAGAAAGACAATCCCATTAATTGCTGGGAGATAATTTTTCCAAACCCGACGTGCTAAAAAACAAAGTTTGTAGCTGCATCAGTAAAAAATATACATTGTAAAAATGAATAACCTAATGGTCTAAAAATGGACAAATCTTGGTCAGGTTTCAGTAAGATTAGACTCTATGGATTTCTCCAAGTTCTGGCCAGTATTAATTCAGAACAGAGGATGCAAACTAATGGTCCACGAGTTGAACTTGATTTTTGTAAATTTGAAAATCAGAGTTTCCACCTTTCTTGAAAAACTGCAACATCTGGCAACCCCATGCCTACTTATCCACATGACAACTAGCAGCAGGAACTAAGCAGTGGCTACCCCTTCAGATGATGTCTGAATACTTTTGCTTGACAAAATGTCCCTGCTGTCTTACAGTCAGCCAATTTTACTCACTTAAATGACTTGCCTTGCCCCTGGAGCCAAGTTTAATTTGCAACCTCTGAGTTAAAACATCAGGACACAAATTACTTGTCCATGTAACTTTAGTCCCAGTTAGTTTCTAGCCAACCTGTGTGTAGGTGTCTTGACACACTCCTCTGCTCAGCCCTTAGGGAGACTGGGCCTGACAAGTGGTTCAAGGCCCCAGGCCAGTTATCTCAGCCTACCATATTTAACCCAGCATGCCTTAGAAATATTATTTGTTTTTTGCTTGTGACATGAAACGATAAAGGCTGGGAAGCAGTGATTTAATTTTACTATCATTTCTAAGCCATTCATTTCTAGCCCTTGCAATAGAATGAATAACGAAGCATCTCTACATCAGTTATTAATGGTTACCTTTAAAGAGTCGAGTTAGGAAAAAGAGGTTGAAGGAACTTTCCATTTTACTTTCCGTAGTTCTATACCGATTGTGTTACATTAAACTTGCTCTCCTTTTATAAGTTAAAATTTTTAAGTTATACAAAAAAAAAAAAAGGGAACCTCCAGATGTACAGTATTTTAGTAACTTCTATAAAATGGTGGCTAGGTTATTATGTAAAAGTGTTTCTGTTTAGTAGATTTTCCTCAGTCAAAGAAACAAAACTAAATACATCAATACATTTCCCTTCTTATTTTAACAAAACCTGAAACCTAAATTTATCACACCAATCTACAATTCCCAGTTCAGGTATATAAAACCATCTGGTGTCTGTTCCTTCTGCATTCTCCAGATGGTCTAGGTTCAGTCGTATCTTGCTCTGAATTTAAATTTGTAAGCAGTTACAAATCCTTTTGTGGAAAAAGCAGAAAGGACACCATATACCCATTCTTACCCAAATGAAAAAAAATACAAGCTCCTTACATAAAAAAGGAAACAAAATCATTTCTAATCCCTCCATCAAAACACACCCCTTGTCAATATTTTGGTATTTTCTTCCAGTCTTTTTTCTTTACTGGTATTTTATGTGATTATGATCATAATATACATGATTTTTTAGGGCATAAATATTAAATAAATTAAAATGTAATTATATGTTACTGAAATAACTGACTATAAAATTATCAGGCTTAACTACTAGAAATGACCAATGTTGTATTTTACTATACATTGTTTTAAAACTGTATTAGGCTGGGCACAATGCCTCACGCCCATAATCCCAGCACTTTGGGAGGCCAAGGCAGGTGGATTGCTTGAGCTCAGGAGTTCAAGACCAGCCTGGGCAACATGGCGGAAACCCAGTCTCTACAAAAAATAGGTGGGAGGATTAGCTCAACCTAATGTTTCAGAACGAGATTTCTCCACTCAATGTAATAACAAGTAAGTAAACCTGACAGAATCTCAATAGTTCCTTTTCCCTACCTTCCCAGAATGTTTATTCTCACATCTTAAATGTTTTACTCCTATACCTACATTCTTGTCAAATGTGAACTGAGTGCCCATTAGACAAAGACGCCCATCCTGTATGTCTCTAAATACCTGATAGGAATCTAGTAGCCAAAGACATAGCCTGAGTAGGCAAAAAGCACTTCTGAGGAAAGCAAAAAGGTAGAAGGAAATGTTCCACCAACTATCCCAAATGGATAGAATATACAAAATATCAACTTATATCAGAGTAATGACACATAGTCACTTTTCACTCCATTGAATAAAGGATGCAATGGAGTCACTTTTGCAACTTTTGACAAGTCTGAAATTACTTACAAATATTTAAGTTAAATTTCCTACATACTTTCACTCCATTGAATAAAGGATGCAAAAATGACTTGATAACTAAATATATGATACTGTATATCTGGTCAAGATGAAAAAATGGTATAAAAGAGATTATCAGGACAACTGACCAAAAAAAAAAAAAGGAAATACAGACAGGATAAAAATAAAACTTTCTTGATTTGATAACTATTATGATTATATACAAAAAGATATCTTTGTTCTTAGAAAACGGCACTAAAGTATAAGAGTAAAGGGGCATGATATGCTCACAAACAGTTAATAAAAAATAAGTATTAATATGTATTATGTAGGGAGGAGGAGACTAACAAATTTGGGCAAAAGGTATAGAAGAAAATACACTGGCTTAGAGCAAGCCTAGTTAAAATGATGAAATAATTACTCTTGTTGAGGCAATACCTATATCTTTTAACGTATTTTCTAGTTACCAGGTAAATTGTGTTAATAAGTAAAAACCTAGTAAAGATTAAAATGGCAAGATGCTGTCCTGCTTTGTAAAAATTTTCAGTCAAGATTTGAGTTGAGTTTGGCTTTATCAGGCAAATACTTAAAAGTTCATGAATAGTTATGCATTATAGCTAACTTTATCCTAGCTCAATAGGGTAATACTGAAGTGGACTTCTGTGTATTTAACGCAACTTTTGACAAATTTGATATGAGTTTAAAAAAAAATGAATAAAACAACTTCACTAAAGTAGTAAGATCCTAATTCTAAAGTGTAATTTAAAAGGGAAAAATGACACACTGCTTTTAAAGGGTGCTGGGGGGCACAAAAAGAATCATAAGTCAACAAACATGCTTTCCACTGAGTCATCGCTTACCTTGCTCATGCCCACCAAGATCAAAAGTTGTAAAGGTCATTCCAGCAATTGTTAGCTCTTCTGATGCTGAAAAATTGTTTAAAAAGAAGAAATAAACTTGTCAATTCAACAAGCCCCAACTACTAGTACTACAAGCCAATACCAATGCTTTCACCTCACAAAGAAAAAGATACAAGAAGTTAAGTGTGGTGGCACCCGCCTATAGTTCCAACTATCAGGAGGCTGAGGGCAGGAGGATAACCTGAGCCCAGGATTTTTGAGACCAGCCCAGGCAACGCCCCACTTCCAACAAAGAAAAGGAATACACGGGTGAAAATGTTCTTAAACTATTCTAAAAGCCAAAGGTTTCTTTTTTTCCAAGCTATTTTCTGCTTCTTAGAAGTAGGTATAGGAGATGTGTCCCTTTACAGGACCAGTGACAACAGATAATGACAAAGTTCCAGAGGTTTAGATCTGAAAGTACATAATATGAATGTGTCTTACAGGGAACTTTTTCATATGAGTTGGCTTTTGGGACTTCAGTTAACAAAAGAACTCCATCAACTAGGGATTCATCCTCCAAGCCTAACACTGACCTTCAAAGATCAAAAGGTCACCTGATATTTTCAAACCTACTCGGATGTAGCGTTGGAACATGTTGGCCCAATCTGTCATCTTTGAGCATGTGAAGAAGAGTGGTTTTGCCTGCATTGTCCAAACCCAAGAATACAAGTTTTCCAGATTTCTTGTAGAGTCCTAAAAGAGAAAAAATTGTTAACACATTTGCTCTCTACAGACCAAAGCCTACTTGTATTTAAATTACTGAAGGAAATGCACAAACTTTGAAACCTGTATTTCAAGGAAATGGCTTTACCTAGGAACTGGAGCACACTGCTGAAGCCATTGTAGATCCACTCAAAGATGAAAGACATTATTAATGCTTACTACCTGTATAAAATATGAAAGTAGCAAACATTAGCTTTCTGAATGACAGTACAATTGTGGAGAGGTTAACTCTTGTTCACTAACCATGATGCACATTTACAGTCCCATGTTTTCAGGCATAAGAAAGCAGGCCAGGCATGGTGGCTCACACCTGGAATCCCAGCACTTTGGAAGGCCAAGGCAGGAGGATCACTTGAGCCCAGGAGTTCAAAACTGGCCTGGGCAAGAAAGTCGGACTCAATCTCCACAAATAACTAAAAAAATAGCTGGACATAGTGACACACACCAATAGTCCCAGCTACTCAGGAGGGTGAGACAGAATTACTTGAACTCAGAGGTCTGAGGCTGCAGTGAGGCATGACAGTGCCACTGCACTCGCTTGGGCAACAGAGGGAGACTGAGAAAAAAGACAGGACAGGACAGGATGGGACAGGACAGGAAAAAGAAAAGAAAAGGGAGGGGAGAGGAGGGGAGGGGAGAAAGCAAAGTAAAGAGAAACTAATATTCTTCTTTCTTGAGACTTGCAGATTTTGCACTCTAGAGGAAAGTCTCTAGAATCCTTATATGTGCAAAAATGACTGGTTTCCTAAAAGTTTTTGATCTATGATACTCAGAGAACTAGGAGTTAAAAATATAAAGGGCATACCTCATTTGATGATGCTTTGTGGATCCTGAGGTTTTCTGGGTTTTTACAAATTGAAGGTTGGAGGCAGTCCTGAGTTGAGTAAGTGTATCAGTACTATTTTCTAACAGCATGTGCTCCCTTTATGTCTCTGTGTTACATTTTGGTAATTCTCACACAATATTGCAAACTTTTTCATTATTCTTATATCTGTCATCATGATCTATGATCAGTGATCTTTCGTATTACTATTGTAACTGTTTTGTTGTGCCACAAATCACAACCATAGAAGACAGCAAACTTAATGACTTCCTCCACAGCCCTGCCCCCACCCCAGGCCTCCCTATTCTCCAAGTGAAAGTAACAGGTCTCTCCCTTGAAATCGAAAGTTAGAAATGATTAAGCTTAGTGAGGAAGACACATCAAAACCTGAGATAAGCCAGATGCTAGGCCTCTTGCACTCAACAGTTATTCAAGTTGTAAATGCAAAGAAAAAGTTCTTGAAGAAAATTAAAACTGCTACTCCAGCGAACCCACGAACATCAAGCAAATGAAACAGCCTTACTGCTGATAAAAAAAAAAATTAAAATAAAAAAATAAAAATAAAAACACGAAGTAAAAATGCAAGTGCTGATGTAGAAGCTGCAGCAAGATAACTGGTGAAGGTGGGTGGCTACATTAAACAACACATTTTCAATGTAGGCAAAACAGCCTTCTATGGGAAAAGCCATCTAGGACTTTCATAGCTAGAGGGGAGACGTCAATGCTTGGCTTCAAAGCTTCAGGGGGCAAGCTGACTCTCTTATGTGCTAATGAAGCCAATATTCATTTACCATTCTGAAAATCCTAGGACCCATACTCATTTATCATTCTGAAAATCCTAGGGCCCTGAAGAATGACACTACATCAGTCCAAGTGGAGCAACTGAGCGAGCAGAGTGGTTGTGTGGTTGTGTCTCGGAAACCAGTAGCACTTGCAGCACTGACTGAAGAGCAGATTGCAGAATTCAAATAAGTTTTTTCACTATTTGACAAAGATGGTGATTGAACTACAACAACAAAGAAACTGGGAACTGTAATGAGGTCTCAGGCAGAATCCCACAGAAGCAGAGTTACAGGACGTGATTAATGAAGTAGATGCTGATGGTAATGGCACAATTGACTTCACTGAATTTCTGACAATGATCGCAAGAAAAATGAAAGACACAGACAGTGAAGAAGAAATTAGAGAAGCATTCAGTGTGTTTGATAAGGATGGCAAAGGCTATATTAGTGGTGTAGAACTTCACCATGTGATGACAAACTTGGAGTGAAGTTAACAGATGAAAAAGTTGATTAAATGATCAGAGAAGCGTATCTTGATAGTGACGGTCAAGTAAAGTATAAGTTTGTACAAATGATGACAGCAAAATGAAGACCCTGTACAGAATGTGTCAAATTTCTTGTACAAAACTGTTTATTTGCCTTTTGTTTGTAACTTATCTGTAAAAGGCTTCTCCCTACTGTCAAAAAAAAATGCATGTATAGTAATCAGGACTATCAGGACTTCATTCCTCCATGTGTTCTTCCCTTACTGTCATTGCCCTGAAACTTTATTTTAGAAAACTGATGAAGTAACATGTTACCTGTGGCTTACTCTGGATATATCTAAGCCCTTCTGCACATCTAAACTTAGATGGAGTTGGTCAAATAAGGGAACATCTGAGTTATGCCTTTTTTTTTTGAGACAGAATCTCGCTCTGTCGCCCAGGCTGGAGTGCAGTGGCCGGATCTCAGCTCACTGCAAGCCCCGCCTCCCGGATTCACGCCATTCTCCTGCCTCAGCCTCCCGAGTAGCTGGGACTACAGGCGCCCGCCACCTCGCCCAGCTAGTTTTTTGTATTTTTTAGTAGAGACGGGGTTTCACCGTGTTAGCCAGGATGGTCTCGATCTCCTGACCTCGTGATCCACCCGTCTTGGCCTCCCAAAGTGCTGGGATCACAGGCTTGAGCCACCGCGCCCGGCCACCTTTTTTTTTGAGTAGTTTTCTTTAGGAACTGTCAGCATGTTGTTGAAATGTGGAGTTGTAACTCTGCGTGGACTATGCACAGCCAACAATATGTACTTAAAAGTTACACTACTGCAGAACGGGTGTATTATCCAGGTACTTCCAGGTACCCTGTACACTATTTTTTTGTACTGCTGGTCCTGTACCAGAAACATTTTCTTTTACTGTTACTTGCTTTTTAAACTGTTTAGACACTTAAAGAAAATCTGCTTATGACACAATTTGCCTCAAATCCATTCCAAGTTGTGTATTTGTTTTCCAATTTAAAAAAATACAATTACAAAAAGAATTACACTAAATCTACTCTGCCTACCACACATCTGTTTACAGCATGGTTTACTAAGTATTTTAAGCCCACTGAGAAGACCTATTGCTCAGAAAAAAAGATTTCAAGATATTACGGCTCATTGACAACGCACCTGGTCACCCATGGGCTTTGATGGAGATGCAGAAAGAGGTTAATGTTGTTTTAATGTCTACTAACAACATCCATTCTGCTTCCTATGGGTCAAGGAGCATTTTCCACTTGCCAGTCTTTCATTTAAGAAATATATTTCACAAAGCTATCAATGCCACAGACTGATTTCTCTGCTGGATCTGGGCAAAGTAAACCGAAAACCTCCTGGAAAGGAGTCACCATTCTAGGCACCAGTAAGAACAGTTATGATTCACGGGAAGAGCTCAAAACATCAATATCAACAGGAGTTTGGAAGACAGTGATTCCAACCCTCGTGGATAACTTTGAGTGGTTCGAGACTTTGGAGGAAGAAGTAACCTTAGATATGGTAGAAACAGCAAGAGAACTACAATTAGAAGTAGAGCCTGAAGATGTGACAACTGCTGTAATTTCATGATCAAACTAATGGATGAGGAGACGCTTTTTATGGATAAGCAAAAAAGTAGTTTTTTTGAGATGGAATCTAGTCCTGGTGAAGATGCTCTGAATACTGCTGAAATGACACCAACGATTTAGAAAATTACAAAAACTTACTTGAGGTTACATAAACTTACTTCAGCAGCAGCAGGATTTAAGAGGACTGGTTCCAATTTCGAAATAAATTCTGCTATGGGTAAAATGCTATCAAACAGCATTGCATGCTACAGAGAAATCTTTCTTGAAAACGAGTATTAACTCATGCAACAAACTTCACTGTTGTCTTATTTTAAGAAATTGCCACAGCCACCTCAATCTTTAGCAATCACCAACCTGATCAGTCAACAGCCATCAACGTGGAGTAACATGGAGGCAAGATCCCCAACCAGCAAAAAGGTTATGACTCGCAGAAGGATCAGATGCTTGTTAGCATTTTTTAGTCATAAAGTATTTTTTAAATAAGGTATGTATTTTATAAGACATAATGCTACTGTACACTTAACAGACTACATACAGTATAGTGTAAATGTAACTTTTATGTGCACTGGGAAACCAAAATATTCGTGTTACTTGCTTTACTGTACTTGTTTTATTTCAGCAGTCTGGAACCAAACTCACAATATATCCGAGGTATGCCTAAACTTTCTTTTACTGTGTGACTCAACTCTTCCAGGCAGCAGTTCATTCACAGTCCTTAGACATACCACTGCAGTCTTCCAGTGAAGAACAACTCTAGGAAATCAGTCTCATCAATAATGTGAATCAAAATGCTACTTAGATGCACTAAATAGAAAATAAGAATGAAAAGCACATTGATTTGAATGAAAAAACATATTAATCTATCCTGTAAACAGCTCTAAAAAAAAACAAAAGTCACCCAAAATTCTACTGGCCGGCACCACTTGCCCTGCTCCATTTACCAATGCAACCTCAAACAATATCTAACCATGTTTGCAGACATGGGTCTCAATTTATAAGAAGAAATGACATCACTATTTTAGAACCATTAAGGGATAAGAAGAGAATCTTTTCATATATGAATAATCACACCTAAACTCATTTTACAAATAGATTTTCTTAAAATAAGAATACTTATTCAGGCTGAGCCCCGGTGGCTCACACCTGTAATCCCAGCATTTTGCAAGGCTGAGGTGGGGGATCCCTCCCTGACCTCAGGAGTTCAAGACCAGCCTGGGTAACATAGAGAGACCCGTATCTCTACAAAAAAAAAATAATAATAATAATAAAATAAAATTAGCCAGGCATGGTGGCACATGCTTGTAGTTCCAGCTACTTGGGAGGCTGAAGCAAGAGGATTGCTTGAGCCCAGGAATTCGAGGCTGCCATGAGTTATGATTGTGTCACTGCACCCCAGCCTGGGTGGCAGAGCAAGACCCTGTCTCAAAAAACAAAAAACAAACAAAAAAAGAATACTTGTTCAGGATACAGCAATAAGTTCCCAAGCAAGTAAATAACTTAACTGGTACTGATATTAACACTAGTGTTTCTATTGTTTCTCATAGTTATCAAAAGCTACTAGAAGGTTCACATATATTAGTAATAAGCAAGATGACCTCTGAATGAAATGAAGAGGGTAAGATCTAGATGTGTTGGTGGGTCTTAAGGTTTCTCAGCATTGTCTGGTCATGATGAATTTTTGCTTTAGTATCTCAGATATGGTGCAGAAAAATGGAACGTTCACACTTTTACTCCTCTCCATCAGCAGGAGCATCTGAACACAGGGCTTTATACTAGATATGACCAACTGCAATCAAAATTTTCATGAATAGTAACCAGTAAAAGCATTACCCATAAAAAATTCCCCTTACATTCATTCAAAGAAGGCCAGATGAAGAATAAATTGAACAGCTGGGAGCGGCGGCGCTTGCCTGTAATCCCAGCTATGCAGAAGGCTGAGGCAGGAGAATCGCCTGAACTTGGGAGGCAGAGGTTGCAGTGAGCAGGTTGCATCACTGCACTTCAGCCTGGGTGACAGAGCAGGACTCCATCTCCCAAAAAAAAAAAAAAAAAAAAAAGAGTAAATTGAAAAGTAGAGATGGTATGTTTTTCATCCAATTACTAGGTTTTTATCAGGCCCATAGCCTAATCTATAAATTTTAGGGTCTAATCAATGTTTATTTTTCATGGCTCTTACCAAAAAGAGCCAAATAAAGTTTGGCAGTTTGGGTGGAAGTACATACTAAGCTCTTATGAAAAAATCCTAAATGAGGTGATTTCTTTTTTGCCTTTTCAGTAACAAATATATTTCAGCAGAAATACCATATTTATCACATTAATAGTTTTCTCTGGAAATTGAATCCGCACTTTAAGGAGTCCAATAACTTAAATATACTTAATAAAGCTCCTCTGCTTAAATTCTCATTTACTGTAAATAAGTAAAAGAACAATGTGCCTTTCCTCTGCAACTCCCTCAAACCAGACATCCTCCTATACTTTCCTCAACCTACTGCTTGGAGAAGCACAGCTCACCTTTAGAGCACACCCCTCATTATGGTCATTCCCACTCAGATCATTTTGGAGGGAAGAATTAAAGCAGCCAAGTAGCTAAGTCCTAGCTGCTGCTGATTTGTATGCTCCAAGGGAGGAGACGGCTTAAAAGCAGGAGTGTCAAAGGAAAAAAAAATGGAAAATTAAAGTAGTTCAATCGCCATGAAAAACTATTTAAAGTGTGGCATTTTCTCCTTTTCACCTTTGCAGAATCCATCTAGTTGAAAATACTTGGCTCATGACTGTAATCCCAGCACTTTGGGAGGCCGAGGCGAGTGGATGACCTGAGGTCAGGAGTTCAACACCAGCCTGGCCAACATGGTGAAACCCCGTCTCTACTTAAAACACAAAAATTAGCTAGGTGTGGTGGCGGGCGCCTGTAATCCCAGCTACTCAGGAGGTTGAGGCAGGAGAATCTCTTGAACCCAGGTGGCTGAGGTTGCAGGGAGCCGAGGTCACAACATTGCACTCCATCTGGACAATAAGACCAAAAACTCCATCTCAAAAAAAAAAAAAAAAAAAAAAAGAAAAGAAATAAAATATTTCTAAAGTGATGTAAATATTGTTTACAAGTCTGTAAAGTACTGACTGAAAACCCGTGTAGTACAAATGTATATAGAAGTGTTGGATTGTAAAGAAGTGACCAGAGTGAAGGCTGACTAAAGAAACTCTTCAGGTGAGTTAAAAATAATAAAAACCCTTAATAGATCCAAAGAGTTGGGTTGTACCACTACCCAAAGTTAAGAAAACGCCCCCCCACCCCCCCGCTTATTTTTTTTAGACAGACCAAGACTCTGTCTCCCAGGCTGAAGTGCAGTGTTGCCATCATGGCTCACTGCACCCCCAACCTCCCAGGCCCAAGAGATCCTCCCACCTCAGCCTTCTCAGTAGCTGAAAATGGCCTTGGTGGCTCCTCTCTCCTTAAGATCTTAGGATTTGTACCAACTCATCAGTAGTTTTACAATTTGTACAGTACCTGTACATCTCATTTCATCCTCTCACCAACCCTTCTAGGCAAGGATCATTGGCCTCATTTAACAAGATGAAGATGAAGATACTCCTAGTTTTGCTGAGTAGTTGAAGACTGCTCAGCTGAAAAACTAATAGTGCCAGGGCTTAAACCCTCATCTCTAACACCAAAGCCTAAGCTCTTCCTGTTAACAGTACATAAAATTCAAACCCAAATCACAAAATTGCTGGAAAAAAAAAAAAAACCTAAAACTTCTTTAACCCACCAACTACACAGAGGATGATCTTCCTAAGTTCTCTTCCTTACAATTCATCACATCTTTTGAATGGTATTTTAATAACTAGCATTCTATTTATTTTCTATTCTTGGTCCATTGTACCACCTTACGAGAAGTTAATCTAAAATTTAAGGTAGGTCTCTAAACTATCAACAAAACACTATTAATGTACCTAAAATGAAAACTTGCGAATTCCAGAGCTAAAAGATTCAAACAAAAGTTAATAGAAAAGGAAGTGCACCAATCTGACCAGTAGCCAATTTAAAAATTTACGCATTACTTGTTATACATAATCAGGGCAACTTTAAGACGCCATTCCAGGCAGATTTGGGGTAGTAGGCGGCTGGCTTTTAGCTAACTCTGCTTAGCTGCGGGGTAAATGTCAAAGGTCAGCCCCATGGCAAATCTCCCTAAGCCCCCTGTCGCAACAGAAGCAGATGGAATCAAGATAAAGATACCCACTGGCTAGAACCGTGAAGAAAACGCTAATCCATGTCAAATGCACGTAAGGAAATTTTTCCATGCAGAGACCAGACAGGGGAAAAGGGGAAGGTGGAAGGAGAAAATACAGGGTTCGACCCCGGCCATCGGACGACAACCGAGCGTTGACTTGGGTGTAAGCCCCGGACTAGGGGCCTGTAGACCAGGTTCGAGGGCTCACACTCGCTAACTGCGGAGCCTTGGCCAGCCTCAGTCCCCGAGTCTATAAAACAAGGATAATCAAGAGGTCCCACCCGCCTCACCGAGGGCTGTGAGGCTCTTTTGAGACAGAGGACATGGAGCCGTTTCGTAAACCGGAGCGCACGGTACAGACAAGAAGCTGTTATCCGGCCCAGCAGCTGCGAGACCCCCGAGCGGAATGCAGGTGGACCCCAGGCCAAAGAGGACAGCAGGGGACTGAGCAGATCCGGCCGACTCGGCCCGTCCCCGCCCAGAATCAGCCGGCGGCCCCACAGAACCGCCTGCGTGTCACTTCCCCGCCCCCAACCCCGCCAGGGCCAGCCTCCGCTCCGACCTCCCCGCCTTCCGTCCCAGCCCCTCGAGCTCCAACTACCCTCCCCGACGCAGCCCTCAGACTCACGGCCTGAGGGGCTCCTCCGGCAAAACGGCGACTAGCTCCGACCCTCCCTCAGAGCACACTAACCAGCAGCACCCGGGACCGCCAGCTACTCGCCGGATGTACGTCACATCCCTCCCCGGGACTTCCGGGCGCGTAATCGGCCCCGCCCCCTCGCAGCGTTACGCCTCTCTGCCCCGGTGCCGGCCCACCTGCTACTCCGGCCGCGGAGGGGCGGGCATAAGGCCTGACAAAGCGCGCTCGGGGTCTGGCCCCGCCTCGTCCCGCCCGCTCCCGCCTGCCGAGCTGACCGCGCGAGACGTGGCAGTGCCGGGACGCTGGGTCTGGGTCTGGGTCTGGGTCCTGGAGTCCCTGAGCGGCATGGGACCCTCGGGATCACGGCTTCCCATTCCAGACGCACCAGGAAAAGTAGGAAGTGGCATAGGTCCTGGGAAAGATTACTTGACCTTGGGAACCTCCACTTGAGGTGGATCCCTCCAAGCTTTTGCTTTTTTTTTCTTGCCTTTTTTTTTTTTTTTGAAACGGAGTCTCACTTTGTCACCCAGGCTGGAGTGCAGTGGCGCGATGTCGGCTCACTGCAACCTCCACCTCCCGGATTCAAGCGATTCTGATGCCTCCGCCTCCCGAGTAGCTGGGATTACAGGCGCATGTCACCACACCCGGCTAATTTTTTGTATATTTGTAGAGACGGGGTTTCACCGTGTTGGCCAGGCTGGTCTCGAACTCCGGACCTCAAGTGATATGCCGGTCTCGGCCTTCCAAAGTGCTGGGGTGAGAGGCGTGAGTCACCGCGCCCGGATGCTTTTGCTTTGAGTCGCACTTCCTTGCCCTGGGGTGGCCTATGTTTTAGAAAAACAGCTAATATTTATTGTGCACTTATGTTTCAGGCAGAGCACTGGGTACTTTGCGCGCTTTGTCTAATTTCACCCTCATTGGAGTCCTGTGAAGCAGATGCTAGGATTATCCTTATTGACAAATGAGAGAGCAATGTTCAGAATAACCTACCACACCCAAGTTCACACAGCTAAGTGGCAAAGCAATGTGTTCACCCCAGTGTATTTCGCATGCATTTTCTCATTTAATTCTCAGGACAGTGCTACGAGATTGGTACTATCATTACTCTCATTTTACAAATAAAACAGTCTAATGGAAAGATGAATGACGTCTGTGGATTCATGATCTCAATTCTCCTTAAGTAAAATTTAAATTTAACATAATCCCAATAAAAGTACTAATAGGATTAATAGATTGTATGTGGTTTAGTTTTTTTTTTTTTTTAATTACCCTATTTGTTCCTAAAATTCCTGTAGAAAACCAAACAAGGCTATTCCAGAAACAGGCTCTCAAAATGAAGAACCAGGAGGTGGGAACTAACCCTGTTGGATATTAAAACATATTATAGAGCTGGTGTGCGCACACACGCAGAAACACACACACACAAAACACAATGGAACAGAGAAAAGCACAGAAATAGACTAAAGTACATGCAGAAATAAAACTAAAGTAGCACCTGGCACTCCAGCAATACTCAGAGAGCTGGGTAGGCAAGCTCACCACCCTCTACCCTCCGCTCATCCTGGGGTCTTGGATGTTGAATTTGAATCTGTCCAGTCACAGAAAGGGGTCAGGCCACTTCTGAGGCTTCTCACCAGCTTTAGTTAAACCAGGAAGACTGTGTTCATGGGGCTTGAAACCCCTTGTGCATCCTGGAGACACAGATGCAAGCCTAGTGCAAGCCAACACATTGGATTACTGGCTTTGATGAGAGCCTGGCTGCACAAGGTGGAGGTGTCTGAACCACAGGATGGCTTGGGAGGCTGGGGAAGGAGGAAACATGCAGGCAGAGTCTCAGAAAAGCTGCAAACTCTACTTACCTAAAGGCTTGAGAAGTCGACAAATGCCCCACACCATGGTGTACCCACTGTAAAATGGGTGAAACAGGCATTGTTGTGCACATAGTTTTTCCACAGCACAGTTTTCAATAAATGATTCTATTGTGTGTTGTTAAATAAATTAATAAATAATAAAAAGGGGTTGAGACAATTGGGTAGTCAAAAAAACCCTACAGGTTGAATGTCCCAAAAGTTTACTACTCCAAACAAGTTTCAAGAGATGAAAAGATGTGTATATTTTGAAATGACACCATAAAAGTACTAGAAAAACAGAAGAAAGCATGGATTCCTTATAATCTTGCAATGAGAAGACCTTTCTGGGTATGATTGAAAATCTAGGTCGGGTATGATGGCTCCTGCCTGTAATTCCAGCACTTTGGGAGGCTGAGACGGGCGAATCGCAAGGTCAGGAGTTCAAGACCAGCCTGGCCAACATGGTAAAACCCCATCTCTACTAAAAATAAAAAAATTAGCTGGGCGTAGTGGCAAGCGCCTATAATCCCAGCTACTTGAGAGGCTGAGGCAGGAGAATTGCTTGAACCCAGGAGGCAGAGGTTGCAGTGAGCCAAGATCACACCACTGCATTCCAACCCCAGGCAACAGAGTGAGACTCCGTGTCAAAAAAAAAAAAGAAAAAAAAAAAAAAAGAAAATCTAGATGCCATAAAAGAAATGATTGACAAATTTAACTACATAAAAATTTAAAACTTATATGGCATAAGAACAATCATGGCACCATAAGCAAACTCAAAAGACAAATGACAAGTTGAGAAAAATACTTAATCACATCACAGGCTAGTAAGAAATAAGTACGAAAAAGACTAACAACACAATAGGAAAATAGGCAACGGTTCAGAACAGATAAATCATAGGAAAGGAAATAAAAATGACTTTTTTTTTTTTTTAATTCTGAGACTGAGTCTCACTCTGTCAGCCAGGCTGGAGTACAGTGGCGATCTCGGCTCACTGCAACCTCTGCCTCCCGGGTTCAAGCGATTCTTCTGCCTCAGCCGCCTGCATAGTTGGGATTACAGGCATGAGCCACCGCACCTGGCTAATCTTTGTATTTTTAGTAGACATGGTCTTTGTATTTTTAGTAGAGATGAGGTCTCACCTGGTTGACCAGGCTGGTCTCAAACTCCTAACCGCAGGTGATCCGCCCACCTAGGCCTCCCAAAGTGCTGGGATTACAGGCATGAGCCACCCCGCCTGGCCCAAAAATGACTCAAGCATAATAAAATAGTAATAGAAATATAGATACTGTAGAAAATATAGATACAGATATTATCGAATAATAGATATAGAAATATATAAATCCATTTATTTGTCTATGTATCTCTATATCATTATATCGATCCTGAAATAGAAATAGACCAAAAAAAAAAAAGATAAAATTAAAACTTACTAAGATACCGTTTTCACCTGTCAGATTGGCAAAAGTTCACCAGTTTATTGGTGGGAAGGCTGTTTCAGATAGAGAAGTCAGACTGGGTATGGTGGCTCAAGCCTGTAATCCCAACACTTTGGGAAACCAAGGCAGGAGGGTCACTTGAGCCCAGGAGGTTGAGGGTACAGTGAGCCATGATTGCACTCCAGCCTAGGCAACAGAGCGAGACCCTGTCTCTAAATTAATTAATTAATTAATTAACTAAATCAAATACAGAAGTCAAGAAAGGCCCCACGCAGGTGCTGTTTGGATAAGAACATGAAGGACATCACATGGCTGTCAGGGTAGAGTGTTCCAGGCTGACCGCAGAGGCCCTAAGGCAGGAGTGTTGCCTGGCAGCTTCCAGGAACAGCTGGGAGGCCAGCGTGACCAGGCAAGGTGAGCAACAGAAGGAGTGGTAGGAAATGGGGTGAGGTGTTTGTGGTCAGAACTGTGGAAGTTCTGGGGTTTTACCTAACTTGCAGGTTAACAGGTTAGCCTGACACAGTCTCAGATGCTGGCAGAGTCACAGGACTCCTGGATCAGAGACAAACTATTTTTTTACTTCATACTAAATATAATAGTGAGCATATATAAATAATAGCAAGCAGCATGAACTTCCTGTCTGTGTTACTTCCCTTTGCCCCTTCCTCCCTTCTTGTTTCTGAGGACAACGGGGTGACACAGAGCAGTCTGGATGGACCCTGCCCATTCGAGGGTGTGCATCACAGCTGAGGAACCCAGAACTTAGGGAACCCAAATCTTTCATAACGGCTGCAAGCGGACCTTCCTGAACTCTGACCCAGTGGGAGATGGTATGACACTGGGCAGTATACAAACCTGTCCCCTGCACCAGAGGGACACTGTCTTCCAAGGCTGTTCATTATATAAATGTCCTTCAAAAGATAGTCCAAACAAAGGCAGCCGGCACCTCTGTTTGAAAGAAGTGCAAACATGAAAGAGCTTCATGGAGAATTGTCTCTCAACAGGGGACAAATCTTGAGAGCCTTGTAGGAGAGGACTTTAGCTTTTATTTTTGGTGACCTAAAGAACCAATGGAGGGTTTGAGGAGAGGCATCTTATGTAATTCTTCCCCCGACTCTCTTCTTCCTCCCTTACATATTCTCAGCATTAGATAGACAGGGTTATTCCCAGCCTTGCCAGCATCAGCTTTTCCCCTTTTCTCTTTGAGTACCTCTAGCTCCCTTCTTTGCAGAGGCTTTTTAGGCTTTGGCTCTGGCATGGAGGAGCAGTTTTAGTGATAACCTTGCAGATCTTCTCCGTGGTTTGTCCTTCACCTTGGCTTTAACTCCCTTAGCATCCCCTTCAGCCTTTCTCTTGGGCTTGATGCAGTGGAGGTGGAGAATAAGCACTGCCTGCAAGGATGCAGCCAATACCAGCTTTGGTTTGTCTAGGGGTTGCTATCACTTCTTCTTCATATTACTCTTTATTTTTCCTATTTTTATCCTACTTGATAAAAAATCTTTCTTATTTTTTAGAGGCAAGGTCTTGCTATGTTGCCCAGGCTGGACTCAAACTCCTGGGGCTCAAATGATCCTCTCACCTGGGCCTCCCCGATGTTGGGATTATAGGCATGAGCCACTGTGTCCAGCTGACTCTGGTTTTTGTTTTTGTTTTTTGTTGTTGTTGTTTTGTTTTGTTTATTTCTCAGTCTGCCCCTCAGGCTGGAGTGCAATGGCATGATCGTAGCTCACTGCAGCCTCGAACTCCTGGGCAAGGGATACTGCTGCTTCAGCCTTTCGAGTAACTAGGAATACAGACGTGTGCCAGCATGCCTAGCTGATTTTTAAAAAATGTTTTGTACAGATAAGTTCTCTCTATATTGCCCAGGCTGGTCTCAAGCTCCTGACCTCAAGTGATCCTCCTGCCTCGGCCTCCCAAAGTGTTGGAATTACAGTCATGATACACTGCTCCCAGCCCTCTGCTCTGCTTTTTAATGTGTGTTAAATGCATTAGTTTGGTAAGCATAGACATTTAAAAATATTTAAATGTAGACATTTAAAACATTTAAAGTATTCCATGACTTTCATGACCCTCTTTTAGCATATCTTTAATTTGACAAGTACTTGGCATCTTAAGAAATTCCATCCCTTCCTGATCTTGGAAAATCTCAGCCTGAGAAAGCCAGGATGCTGGCTGTGTCCTGCCTCCACAGTTCTCACATCAGGCTCAAAGACCAGAAAAGTGGTCTTTAATTTCCTCACTCCCCAGAAACAGCACTGCTTTCTGGAACTCTCACCTACCCTGAACCTTGGTTCAGGCCATGGCCAGCATTTTGGGAGGCCGAGGCGGGCGGATCATCACAGAGTCAGGAGATAGAGACCATCCTGACTAACACAGTGAAACCCCGTCTCTACTAAAAAAAAAAAAAAAAAAAATTAGCCAGGCATGGTGGCAGGTGCCTGTAGTCCCAGCTACTCAGGAGGCTGAGGCAGGAGAATGGCATGAACCCGGGAGGCAGAGCTTGCAGTGAACCGAGATCGTGCCACTGCACTCCAGCCTGGGTGACAGAGCGGAGACTCCGTCTCAAAAAAAAAGTTCAGGCCAAAGGTCTCACTGACAGTAAGCTGCCACCTGGAAAGAAAGGGACTTGCCCAAAGCCACACAGCAAGACATTCCAGAGCCAGGTCTCCAATCCAGGTCACTTCATCCAACCCCCAGCTCCCTCCCTGGCCCAGGCCACTCCTCCTGTTCTCTTACTTCACTTAGGTCTGACCTATTTCCACCACCTCTGGAAAGCCCCCCTTGCCTCTGGCCACAGAGCAGCAAGCAGGGGAGGCGCTCCTTTGCTGGTTCTCCTTGGATTATCCTTGGGTACAGATGATGGTACCACCTCACAGAGTTCAAGTGTTACATGAGCTCATGTTTGTGAAGTGCTTAGTGTAGTGCCTGACACACACAGGAACTCAGTAGCCTCTCTTTCTTTTATGTCGGGAGGGCCTTCCTTCTTATACAATTCATGGGTCTCTTCTCCCTCACAGACCACAGCAGCAATTGGAATTTAGTTCACAGAAGGGATTTTCTAGGAATATTTCCTTCGTTAATTGGTTAAGACCAAGCTGGCCTCTGGGGTTCCAGGCAGGGTGACTAACTCATCCCACTTTTCCCAGGACCAACTGTTTTTTTGTTTGCGTCTTCGTTTTTGAGACAGCCTCGCTCTGTTGCTCAGGCTGGAGTGCAGTGGTGCGATCATGGTTCACTGCAGCCTCGACATCCTAGGTACAAGCAATCCTCCTGCCTCAGCCTCCTGAGTAGCTGGGACCACAAGGACACGCCACCACGCCTGGCTAATTGTTTAATTTTTTCTACAGATGGGGTCTCACTATGTTGCCCAAGCTGGAGGCCAGAGCTCAAGTGATCCTCCTGCCTCAACCTCCCAAAGAGCTGGGATTACAGATGTGAGCCACCAAACCTGGCCTTGAGTTGTTTTAAAAACTAAAAACCCTTCATCATGGGAAGCACTCAGCCCTTCCTCCTGGGTAAACTGGACTGCAGAAATTCGCCTGCCTAAGCACATCAGGTGACTCTAGCTAGTCTTTTTTTTTTTTTTTTTTTTTTTTTTTGAGACAGAGTCTTGCTCTGTCACTCAGACTGGAGTGCAGTGGTGCAATCTCAGCTCACTACAATCTCCACCTCCTGAGTTCAAGTGATCCTCCTGCCTCAGCCTCCCGAGTAGCTGGGACTACAGGCGCCCACCACCATGCCCAGCTAATTTTTGTATTTTTAGTAGAGATGGGGTGTCACTGCGTTGGCCAGGACGCTCTCTATCTCTTGACCTCGTGATCCACCCTCCTCGGCCTCCCAAAGTGCTTGGAGTACAGGCGTGGGCAACTGCACCCGGCCTAGCTAGTCTTTTTTTTTTTTTTTTTAATTCAGTCTTACTCTGTAACCAGACTGGAGTGCAGTGGCCCAATATCGGCTCACTGCAACCTCCACCTCATGGGTTCAAGTGATTCTCCTGCTCAGCCTCCCAAGTGGCTGGGACTACAGGCGCATACCACCATGCCCAGCTAATTTTTTTGTAATTTTTTTAGTAGTGATGGGGTTTCACCATGTTGGCCAGGATGGTGTCGATCTGTTGACCTTGTGATCTGCCTGCCTTGGGCTCCCAAAGTGCTGGGATTACAGGCATGAGCCACTGCTCCTGCCCCCAGCTAGTCTTTTTAAAGCAGGATAGAGATGATAAAGGCTAACCTATGCTACATCTACCTGGTGTCCAGGAGAAAAAGAACCCGTAATAGTAATGGAATTCCACTGTACAGGCAGAGTTGGGGGAGATGACTATGATCTCTTTCGGTGCTAGGGTTATGGATGATTCATATTTGTGCCATGATGCAAACATATATTAAAAGTCTAGTCATCGGACACTTAAAACTGGTTAAGATGGTTTAAAAAATCTAGTTATCAGAAACATTACAGGTGAAAAGTACAGTTGATGCAAAGATGCATCTGTTCACATTACAGGGTGAACCTAATACCTACGACATACTACATTGATAATAATGACACTAAGTTAATCATAATTCCTAATTAAAAAGCATTAGTTGAGGTCTCCAGCCAATTCAAGAAGCACTGAGGATGCAACAATAATAAAACTATCTTTCCTCAAACTGCAGAAATTCCAACTACCTCCATGCAAAAAAGGAAAAGAGAAAAAAAACCTGAATGAGGAAACTTTATAAGATTGCCAATAATCAGGCCGGGCGCAGTGGCTCATGCCTGTAATCCCAGCACTTTAGGAGGCCGAGGCGGGTGGATCACGAGGTCAGGAGATTGAGACCATCCTGGCTAACACAGTGAAACCCCGTCTCTACTAAAAATACAAAAAATTAGCCAGGCATGGTGGCGGGTGCCTGTAGTCCCAGCTACTTGGGAGGCTGAGGCAAGAGAATGGCATGAACCCAGGAGGTGGAGCTTGCAGTGAGCCGAGATCATGCCACTGCAATCCAGCCTGGATGACAGAGCCAGACTCCGTCTCAAAAAAAAAAAAAAAAAAAAAAATTGCCAATTATCGTGTAACAGCTAGCTAGATTTAGTGGAATACTGAATTTGAGTTCTCCGCAAACTTCAGTAATGTGCATGTTTTCCTTTGTGAATACTGAATTATAATGATATATTGGTACATAGCTATTTGCAAGAAAGAAATGGAAGAGGCTATTTGCTTCTAGGAGGGAGTGAAAGAATTTGCAGTTTTAGGCCAGACATGGGGGCTCACACCTGTATTTCCAGCATTTCAGGAGGCTGAAGTGAGAGGATCATTTGAAGCCAGGATTTCGAGACCAGTCTGGGCAACATAGTGAAACCCCCACCTTTACAAAAAAAGTTGTGCACTTTTAGATTAATTAATTCATTCAATATTTATGAAACACATATTACATGTGAGGACCTATTCTAGGCACTGGGAATAGGTAATGGGGAACAAAAGAGATGGGGTCCCTAAACTCATAGAGCTTACAGTCTAGCAGCACTTGGAGATCATCTCCTAGTTTTTAATTTATTTTTAATTTTTTTATGTATATATCATGCATTTATTTTGTGACAGGGTCTCCCTCTGTCACCCAGGCTGGTGCAGTGGCACAAACACAGCTCATTGCCTTGATGTCCCAGGCTCAAGTGATCCTCTCACCTCAGTCTCACAAGTGGCTGAGACCACAGGCACATGCCATCACGCCCTGGCTAAATGTTTTTTTAAGAGATAGGGTCTTGCTATGTTGCCCAGGCTAGTCTCAAACTCCTAGGCTCAAGGGATCCTCCTGCCTTGGCCTCCCATAGAGTTGAAATTATAGGTAAAGCCATCTCACTTAGCTGGCTCCCTTGTTTTAATGGCCCAGCTGGAAGACTTTCTTACCCCTCAGAGTGTCTTGGACCCTGCTTTAAGAATCACCACACTGGGCCAGGTGCAGTGGCTCATATCTGTAATCCCAGCACTTTGGGAGGTTGAGGCAGGCAGTTCACTTGAGTTCAGAAGTTCAAGACTAGCCTGGATGACATGACAAAACCCAATCTTTACAAAAAACACAAAAATTAGCTGGGTGTGGTCGTGCGCACCTTGTAAGTACCAGCTACTCGGGAGGCTGAGGTAGGAGGATGGCTTGAGCCCGGGAGACAGAGGTTGCAATGAGCTGGGATCACTCCACTGCACTCCAGCCTGGTGACAGAGCCAGACCCCGTCTCAAAATAAATAAATAAATAAATACACTGCTTTGTACTCTCCTTTACTGCTCCTGTGGTGCCACCTAATAAATAGCTGAGAAGATGAAGGTGTCCAAATGGCGTGTCATACCATGGCTACTGCAGTATTTACAGAGCAGTCATACACTCAACAAATACACTTGAATGTTTTCTAATGAGAAGAGTTGAAGGGTAAAAAATGGATATGTGATCAAACAGCATTCTACATAACTAACATTCCTTAAAGTGCTTCTGTACCCATTACAGAAATAAAACCATATTCTTTTCTGACTTTAAAAACTCTTGGTGCCTCTTCAGGGCCTCTTTAAAGTCCAGGATTTCCTTAGCAGGGGAGCATGGAGCCTTTCTTAAGCATGAGGCTCCTGCTTCCTTCCTTGCCTGCCGTTCTTCTGTTCTCCAACTTGTACCCATTGTCCCAGCTTTCTAGAATACATTAGGGTTCTGGAACGTATCTTACGGAGTGGATTAAGCATTTGTGTTCAAAAGTACATCTGTATTATCTTTACACCAGTGTAAAAGAATTAGGCACACTGACAAAGTAATAACGAGATTTCAACATGTATATAAAGTATAATCTTACGCCTCTCTAAAAAACACACATAAAATCACACATTTACATATATTCAAATATGTGCATAAAGACATATTAGACATAAAGAAAGATTCTTATCAAACTGATAACAGTGTTTATAAGAAGGGAGTGAGATTAACAGCAATCAAGATAGAATTTTTTTATCTGTAGTTTTGAAATTTTTAAAAATTTATTTTAATCTTTTGTAGAGGTGAGTTCTCACTATATTGCACAGGATGGTCTTGAACTCCTGGGCTCAGGGGATCCCCCACCTCGGCCTCCAAAACTGCTGGGATTACAAACATGAGCCACTGTACCTGGCTGAAATTTTTTAACATACTAGTATTTGTGTAATTTAAAAAATAAATAGACCGGGTACAGTGGCTCACACCTGTAATCCCAGCACTTTGGGAGGCCGAGGCAGGTGGATCATGGGGTCAAAAGATAGAGACCATCCTGGCCAACATGGTGAAACCCCATCTCTACTAAAAACACAAAAATTAGCTGGGCATGGTGGCACACGCCTGTAGTCCCAGCTACTTGGGAGACTGAGGCAGAAGAATCGCTTGAGCCCAGGAGGTGGAGATTGCAGTGAGCTGAGATTGCGCCACTGCACTGCAGCCTGGTGACAGAGCAAGATTCTTTCTAAATAAATAAATAAATAAATAAATAAATAAAACAATGGTGAATACATGACACGATGCATTTGTCAAAAGCCATAGTCCATTTACAAAAAATAATTTAGAGATCAGGGGATCTTAGAAAAGATGCAGAATCAGAGAGAAAAAAAAACTATATTATAAATGTGTGAATAACCTTACTGAAGCAGGTAGGTAGAAAAGGAGCTGAACTAAGTCACTTTGGAAATGACTGGAGTCTGTAAGACTAAAGATAAAAGGAATACACATAAACACTGTACTCTAGTTGATCAAGTTGTTTCCCACAGGGTTTGTAAAGGCCAACTATTTGGAAACCACTATGTATACTGGAATTTACCAATTAAGCAAATGGATGGTGGATGATGGGAGCAGGTATCTCACTGTCGGAGTGTGAGGTTATAGATAAGCAAGGAGAGAAGAGGCTAGAATGATCCATATAGTAATGGATTAGAGTTGGAGATATCAGTATGAACTCATGCTTAGTGTGATATAGACAGAAATTTATAGATATGCTTATATATATGTCAATATACACATATATATTTCCTTGCTATGTCAGCTGAGAAGGCCTAGAAGCAACAACAACTCAGTAGCAGTGAGCACCCTAGTACCCAGATCTTGGTTTCTAATACTATTCTCCAGTGAAAGGAACCAGGGCTCCTTGGGAAGATGACTGATTCTAGGGCTGGGGCAGGGAATACACAAGATGAGCCTGGAACACCTTGTGCCAAAAAGTATGGAAGTATCCCCATATCCAAAAAACACCCAGAATGAGGGGATCAATGAGACAAGCAACTGAAAGAGCTCCCAGTGGCCAAAGCTGGCCTAATTTAAGCAACAAAATAAATTTTAAAATAGCTTTGGATTAGAACCTAAAGTATAAGATAGATATGCATGAGTCCATATGGACATAAATAAATAATTGACTAAATAGATAGTTGGGCATGGTGGCTCACATGTGTAATCCCAGCACTTTGGGAGGCCAAGGTAGGAGGATTGCTTGAGGCCAGGAGTTTGAGAAAGCCTGGGCAACATAGCAAGACCCCCATGACTACAAAAAATTAAAAGAATTAGCCAGGCATGATGGTGTGAACCTGTAGTCCTAGCTAGTCCGGAGGCTGAGGTGAGAGGATTGCTTGAGCCCAAGAGGTCTAGGCTGCGGTTAGCTATAATCAGGGCACTGCACTCCAGCCTAGGTGACCAAGCAAGACCCTGTCTCAAAAAAAAAAAAACAAAGAAACAATAAATAGATAAATGGAGAAGAATAGACATATCTTCCATGGAGAAGAATTCCAAGTAATTAAGGTAAATAGTCTACCGTCAAGGAGGTGGAGTGTAACTCCCGCTCATGTATGGACTGCACACAGTGACTTCCTTCTAAAGAGAACAGTGTGGAAAGGGGATGAGGGGGAGAATATCCTTACAGCAGAGAAACCTGACAACCACTATCTCAGCCAGGTGATGAAGTTTAACACCTCCAGTGATATGTCATGTTGATAGTATGTGCCCTTCCTATGACATGATGAGAATGTCACCTTATCCCTATGATCGTCCTCCTCCCAACTCATATCCCCAGTCTAATCATGAGAAAAATATCAGACAAATCTCAACTGAGAGATGTTCTATAAAATACCTGCGCATACTCCTGAAAGACAGAGTCATCAAAAATGAGGAAAGTGGCCAGGTGCGGTGGTTTATGCCTGTAATCCCAGCACTTTGGGAGACCGAGGTGGGTGGATCACCTGAGGTCAGGATTTCGAGACCAGCCTGGCCAACATAGTGAAACACCCTCTCTACTAAATACAAAAAATTAGCCGGGCTTGGTGGCGCATGACTGTAATCCCAGCTACTTGGGAGGCTGAGGCAGGAGAATTGCTTGAACCCAGGAGTGGAGGTTGCAGTGAGCCGAGATTGTGCCATTGTATACTCCAGCCTGGGCAACAAGAGTGAAATTCTGTCAAAAAAAAAAAAAAAAAAAAAGGAAAGTCTAATAAATTGTAACCACTAAGAAGAAAATAGGAGATGGGACAACTAAATATAGTATGGTATCTCGGCCCGGCACAGTAGCTTATGCCTGTAATCCCAGCACTTTGGGAGGCTGAAGCGGGCAGATCACCTGAGGTCAGGAGTTCGAGACCAACCTGACCAATGTGGTGAAACTCCATCTATACTAAAAACACAAAATTAGCCAGGTATGGTGGCATATGCCTATAATCCCAGCTACTTGTGAGGCTGAGGCAAAATAATCGCTTGAGCCCAGGAGGTAGAGGTTGCAGTGAGCCAAAGATCGTGTCATTGCACTAAAGCCTGGGCAACACAGCAAGACTGCATCTTAAATAAATAAATAAATAAATAAATAAATAAACAAAGTATGGTATCTCAACACATTAGAAGACATTAGGTAAAAAACTAAGGAAATCTGGGTCAGGTGCAGTGGCTCAAGCCTATAATCCCAGCACTTTGGGAGCCCAAGGTGGGTGGATCACCTGAGGTCAGGAGTTCAAGACCAGCCTGACCAACATGGAGAAACCCCATCTCTACTAAAAAAATACAAAATTAGTTGGATGTGGTGGCACATGCCTATAATCCCAGCTACTCGGGAGGCTGAGGCAGGAGAATCACTTGAACCCAGGAGGCAGTGGTTGCAGTGAGCCAAGACCGCACCATTGCACTCCAGCCTGGGCAACAAGAACAAAACTCGTTCTCAAAAAAAAAAAAAAAAAAAAAAAAAACACCTAAGGAAATCTGAATAAAGTATGGGCCTTAATTAATAATGTTGACACACCTCAGGCTAGGAGTGGTGCTCTCACCTGTAATCCTAACACTTTCGGAGACCAAGACGAGAGGATCACTTGAGCCTAGGAGTTCACGATCAACTTGGGCAACATAGTGAGACTCTATCTCTACATAAAAAAGCCAGGCATGATGGCGTGCACCTGTGGTCCCAGCTACCTGGGAGGCTGGGGTGGGAGGGCTGCTTGAGCCTGAGAGGTTGAGGCTGCAGTGAACCAAGATCGTACCATTGCACTACAGCCTGGGCAACAGAACAAGACCTTGCCTCAAGAAAAATAATAAAAATTTTAAAAATTAAAAAATATATTTTTAAATGTATCAATATTGATTCATTAATTGTAACAAGTGTACCACAGTAATGTGAATAACAGGGAAATGGGGTGGGGCACACAGCAACTTTCTGTACTACTGTCTTCACAATTTTTCTGTAAATCTAAAAATGTTTTAAAATTAAATTTTCACTTAAACATAAATTAATAAAACTACTCAGTCTCACCTCTCCACCACAAAGAACCTTTGTTGGGGACAGCAACTGTCAAGGGGGAAGGAGAGAGGCAGAGGGGCATAGGCAAGCAAAAAAGAAAAAGATTGAGAGAGAGAATAATAGAGAAAGAGGAGTATGTGATTGTGTGTATACATTTATGTTAAATTATAACTATCTGTGGGGAGGTATAAGATTATAACTTTTTTTAAAAAATGGGTTCTGGAATCAGACAACCTGCATGTGAGTCTCAGTTCTTCCACTAACTAGCTCTGTAAATTTCAATAACTTATTTAACCTTTCTTTGTATAAAATGGATAGTAATAGTGTCTACTTCATTATAGTGGCTCCAGTCGTTAGCACAGTTCCTGGCATGTGGTAGGTGCCTAATAAAATTTGTTCTGACCTGGTGCGGTAGTTTACACCTATAGTCCCAGCGTTTTGGGAGGCCAAGACAGGAGGATCACTTGAGCCCAGGAGGTCAAGACCAGCCTGGGCAACACAGTGAGACCTTGTCTCTACAAAAAACAAAATTAGCTGCGAATGGTGGCACATGCCTATAGTCCCAGCTACTTGGGAGGCTGAGGCTGGAGGATGGCTCAAGTCCTGGAGGTTTAGGCTTCAATGAGCCCTGATCACACCACTGCACGCTAGCCTGGGGGACAGAAGGAGATCCTGTCCCAGAGACAGAGAGAAAGAAGGAAGGAGGGAAGGAAGGAAGGAAGGAAGGAAGGAAGGAAGGAAGGAAGGAAGGAAGGAAGGAAGGAAGGAAGGGAGAGAAGGAGGGGAGGAGGAGGAGAAGGAAGAAGGAAGGAAGGAAGGAAAAAGAAATTTGTTCAATAATTGGTTGAGTGAATGAATGAATGAATACATATTTTATTTGGAGATTAAATAAGATTATATCATTTTTAGTTTGCTAGCACAAACATTCAATAGATGTTGAGTATTACCATCCACATCCTTGGGACTCCTTCCTGCCTCTGTACCTGTGAACCGGCTACCGCTCTGCCTGGAGAACCTTCTACTTCTCCACCTTATTTCTCAAGATCCAGGTCAAGCAAAGCCACTATAGCCAGCCTTTCCCAAGGGGTCCTTCCCCTCATTGCCTTCCTGCTTCCTTCCTATCACTGTAATACTGCTAATGTTCATACCTAATGACAAGGGGTGTGTAATGGCTTTGTTGATATGTAATTCATATACCATAAAATTCATCCATTTAAGGTATACAATTCAGTGGTTTTTAGTACATATTCACAGAGTTGTGCAACCATCACCACAATCAATTTAGAATATTTTCAGCCAGGCACAGTGGCTCACATCTATAATCCCAGCACTTTGGGAGGCTGAGGCAGGAGGATCACTTGAGCTCCAGAGTTCAAGACCAGTTTGGGCAACATAGTGAGACCTCATCGCTACAAAAAAATCAAACAATTAGCCAGGTGCAGTGGCTCACGCCTGTGGTCCCAGCTACTCGGGAGGCTGAGGCGGGAGGATGGCTTGAGACCAGGATGTCAAGACTGCAGTGAGCCATGATCACACCACTGCATTGCAACCTTCTCTAAAAAAAAAAAAAAGTAAAAATAAAAATGGATTGAATAACTTCACCATCCCAGAAGGAAAACCTGTTAGCAGTCACTCTACATCTTCTCTCATCTCAACCCAGCCTCTGGAAATCACTAGTCTACTTTTTGTCACTATAGATTTGCCTGTTCTAGACGTTAACATAAATAGAATCATATACTCTTTGTCCTTTTGCGTCTGGCTTCTTTCACTTAGCATAATTCTTTCAAGGCTTATCTGTGCTGCAGTATTATCAGTGCTTCACTCCTTTTTACAACTGAATAATATTCTGTGGTATGTATACACCAAATTTTGTTCATCCATTCATTAACCGATGGGTATTTGTGGTGTTTACACTTTTTGGCTATTATAGATAATACTCCTATGAATATTTGTGTACAAGTTTTTCTGTGAATGTATGTTCTCCTGGCTATATACCTAGGAGTGAAATTGCTGGGTCATATGGTAACTGTTTAACTTTAAAATATATGTATATATTTATATATATATATATATATATATATATATATATATATATATATATTTGTTTGTTTGTTTTAAGAGACAGGGTCTCTTTCTGTCACCCAGGCTGGAGTGCAGTAGTGCAATCACAGCTCACTGTGACATTGAACTCCTAAGCTCAAGTGAGACTCCAGCCTCAGCCTCCCAAGTAGCTAGGACTACCACCATGCTTCATTAATTTTTTTGAGACAGAATCACACTCTGTTGCCCAGGTGGGAGTGCAGTGGTATGATCTCTGCTCACTGCAACCTCTGCCTCCTGGGCTCAAGCAATTCTCCTGCCTCAGCCTCCCAAGTAGCTGGGACTACAGGTGCCCACCAAAACATCCAGCTAATTTTTGTATTTTCAGAAGAGATGGAGTTTCACCGTGTTGGCCAGGCTGGTTTCGAACTCCTGACCTCAAATGATCTGCCTGCCTTGGCCTCCCAAAGTGCTGGGTTTACAGGTGTGAGCCACCATGCCCGGCCCATGCCTGGCTAATTTTTAACATTTTTTGTAGAGATAGTATCTCGCTATGTTACCCAGGCTGGCCTCAAACTCCCAGACTTAGGCGATCCTCCTGCCTCAGTCTCCCAAACTACTGAGATTACAGGTGTTAGTCACAGTGCCCCACCTATGTTTAACTTTTCGAGAAACTGACTAACTTTTCCAAAGTGGCTGCACTATTTTACATTCCCACCGGCAGTGTGTGAGGGTTCCAGTTTCTCCACATCTACAACATATGCTTTTTGTTTGTTTGTTTGTTTTGAGACAGGGTCTTGTTCTGTTGCCCAGGTTGGAGTGCAGGGCACGATCATGGCTCTTTGCAGCTTTGTCCTGCTGGGCTTAAGCAATCCTCCCACCCTAGCCACCCAAGTAGCTGGGACTACAGGCAGGTGCCACCACGCCCAGCCAATTTTTAAATTTTGTAGAGATGAGGTCTCATCATTTTGCCCAGGCTGGTCTCGAACTCCTGGGCTCAAGTGACCCTCCCACCTTGGCCTCCCAAAGTGCTGGGATTACAGGTGTGAGCCACCATGCCCAGCCTATGATAGTTTTTTTACTATGAGTAGCGCCTTACTAGTGAACCCCTTGAAGGCAAAGAGAGTGTAATTTTGGTATTCAGCCACCCCAGCTCTTATTAGCCCAGTGCCAGCATAGGGTCAACTTGCAACACATGCTTACCAGAGAGCAGAAAGCCTGTCAGATCCACATTCCGCTGCTAGTCTAGGGCCACTAGGAAGCAATATTCAGAGTACAGAGTAAGACACGTGACTCAGAGACATTCACAATACAGAGAAAAGCAGGGTCCACAGGAAAAGTTTAGTCTTCACCATGAAACCAAGAAAGTCTCTTCTTGGCGTTGTGCTCGCCAAGTGCAGTCCACACCCCAGCCCCACCCGAGATCTTATTAGAAATGCACATTCTCAGGTGTCACCCCATATCTAGGAGATCAGAATCTCTGGGCAGGCAGCCTAGCAATTGGCTTTAACAGCCCTCCAGGTAATTCTGATGTTTGCTGGAGTTTGAGAAGCACAGCATTTCAGTATTCTTTTAAGGGTTAATTAGGCATTGTTAGGAGGAGGGGGAAAGTGCCTTTAATAAGCCAAGAGGTTTTAAAACATTTTTATTATGTTCAAAACCCTGAGATTTGGGGCACTTTCATAAACAGGCGGGCAAGCCGGTAAGAACTTTCTGCAGGGCAATTTAACACATGTCCAGATCTTTGTCAATGTGCACGCTTGTTGACCCTGCAGTTCCAATTCCAGAAATTTATCCTCAGGAAAAAAGCAAGAGATGTTCTCTGAGGTTTATTTATAATAACATTCTCTTATTGCAGCGTTATTTAAAATCAGAAGAAATTGGAAATAAATCAAAAGGTGAATCACAAGAGACTGAATACATGAACTGTTATCTTCATTATATAATTAATTGAGTAATGTTGTATAGTATTGAATATCTTTATAAATGAAGAAGAGTTCACATTTAAGTTAAAATAAAAGGTTACAAAGGTGTAAATCAATTTCCCCATTTTTAAATTTTATTTTTATGTTTTTTTATTTGAGACAGAGTCTCGCTCTGTCGCCCAGGCTGGAGTGCAGTGGCGTGATCTCAGCTCACTGCAACCTCTGCCTCCCAGAGTAGCTGAGGTGCGATTCTCACACCTCAGCCTCCCGAGTAGCTGGGATTACAGGCACACACCACCACGTCTGGCTCATTTTTGTATTTTTAGTAGAGACCAGGTTTCACATGTTGGCCAGGTTGGTCTAGAACTCCTGACCTCAAGTGATCCGCCCCCCTCGGCCTCCCAAAGTGCTGGGATTACAGGCATGAGTCACTGTGCCTGGCCTGTTTTAGAAATATACATATATATATATATACACACACACACACACAGACATGCGTCTCTATCTACAATTGATTCTTGCTATTGGCAATGATTATGTCCTATAAAGTCACCCCAATCATTGAGTCTGCTTCCCTCTGCTGTTCCTTAGGAAAGAGAATTTGTTCAAAAAGAAGAGAGCCCAATTATGCATACACTTTCCCCCTCAAATTCTTCCAGCAGATTTCTTTGTAGTTCCTACTGGCAGAGATTGCAGCCAGGTGTGGTGGCTCAAGTCCATAATCCCAGCACTTTGGAATGCTGAGGCAGGAGGATCCCTTGAGCCTTGGAGTTTGAGACCACCCTGAGCAATATGGAGAGACCCCATTTCTACAAAAAATAAACAAATGAATTAGGCAGGCATGGTCGTGCATGCCTGTGGTCCAATCTATGCAGTAGGCTGAAGTGGCAGGATCATTTGAGCATGGAAGCTTGAGGCTCCAGTGAGCCATGATCACTCCACTGCACTCCAGCCTGGGTGACAGACCAAGACTGTCTCATAAATAAATAAATAAATAAGGCTGGGCACGGTGGCTCACGCCTATAATTTCAGCACTTTGGGAGGCCGAGGTGGGCGGATCACCTGAAGTCAGGAGTTCAAGACCAGCCTGGCCAACATGGTGAAACCCCATCTCTACTAAAAATACAAAAAATTAGTCAGGCATGGTGGCACGTGCCTGTAATCCCAGCTACTCGGGAGGTGGAGGCAGGAGAATCGCTTGAAACCAGGAGGTGGAAGTTGCACTGAGCTGAGATGGTACCATTGCACTCTAGCCTGGGTGACAGAGCGAGACTCTATCTCAAAAAAAAAAAAGAAAAAGAGATTGTCCACTGTGACTGAGCACTAGACTAGGACCCTGAGGGTGCCCGAGGACTTGCTCTACTTTCTGTAATAATAACCTTAACTTTCTAACCCTGCACACTATCCCCATAGTAGGAACTGTAGAGGCAAAGCCACAGCAGGACACAGCAGGACATCATGAGGTCCCACCTGACCCTGTCACATCCTCTGACAGAAGCTATGAACACATCCTGACATGGCGAAGGGTCATGACCAGTCTTTGTGGTCTGCAATTTCAGAATCATGCAGATATAGCTTTGAACTTTAATATCAGTTTCCCAATCACACACCTTGTCCAGTTCAGTGGTAGAGAGGGTTTTTTTTTCCCCACTGCATCCTGCCCCACTGGACTATATCAAAATCGTGGGGATGTGACATCTTCCACGTTAAAACACATGCACAAGGTAGGAGCCTACTGTCTTGTTATCCAGAATGAGGAAACTGAGTGCCAGAGAAGTGAAAAGACCTGCCTGATGTCACAAAGGAGCCAGGGCCCGCATGTAGGTCTTAGGACTCCCAGCCAGAGTTCTTCCCCAGAGTGTTCTCAACTTCAACTCCAGGAGTCTGGTGGCACAGTCATGACATGGCAGCCACCAATAGCAACTTGCCTTCAAATAGCACATTTTTCCTTCAAAACTCATGGAAAACTGGCATTTAAAATTGTAGCCTATGGCCGGGCGCAGTGGCTCATGACTGTAATCTGAGCATTTTAGGAGGCTGAGGCAGGTGGATCATGAGGTCAGGAGTTGGAGACCAGCCTGGCCAACACGGTGAAACTCCGTCTCTACTAAAAATACAAAAAAGTAGCCGGGCATGGTGGCAGGCGCCTGTAGTCCCAGCTACTTGGGAGGCTGAGGTAGGAGAATTGCTTGAACTTGGGAGGCAGAGGTTGCAGTGAATGGAAATCATGCCACTGCACTCCAGCCTGGGCAACAGAGCGAGACTCCATCTGAAAAAAATTTTTTAAAATTTTTTTACATAATAAAATTGTAGCCTATGAAGAAACTTGTCATTATTCACTCCCCAGTAAAACGAAAGCCCCAGGGCTTTGCATGGTGTCTACCCTGTGGCTTCAGTCTCCTTTGGCACACACTCTGTGTCCCCGTGGGCTGTAGAAACTCCAGTGTGGAAAGCCACGTGAAATGCCCATGCAGAACCTCTTTGTGGAATCAGGCAGTCACTAGGCTGCTGACTTTGTCATCTTGAGGAGCACAAAAAGTCAGTCCTGTTTGAAAAGTCATTGGAGAAGCAATCGGAAGGTTATTAACCGAGTTCCTGCTATGGGTGGTGTGGGACGACAGGGGCATAAACATGACTGTGACATGGCCCTTACTTGTGAGGAGCTGGCAGACTAGTCAGGGATCCAAGTTCTGAAGTCACAATCCACTTTCATGAGGACAGACAGAGAAGCAAGGAAATGCACTTGAATGTGCAGGAACGGGGCACAGCACCTCTCCCCGTCTCAACAGGGAAGGACAGGAGGACAGGCCCTAGGAGGAGGGCTCCGGTGCGTGGGGGCAGTGACAAGGAGCCACATGTCACATTTGAACATCCACACTATGAAGAGTGACAAGGCTGCTTGAAGCCAGAGAAATGTTGGAGCTGGAAGAGGGCTTCCAGGGGACTTGGGTCAACCTCTTCTTTTGCAGGCGTGTTAGTCATGTGCTGAAGATGACCCAGCTATTAAGCCAGCATCACATGGCTTGCTGGGTGAACAACACAAAGAAGACTAACTCGTCTCTGTGCAAGTGCCATGGGGCTAGGATCTGCATTTCCAGCCCCTAGTCTAGTGCCAGGCCCAAACAAGGAACTCAGAGACTTCGGGTCAGCGCGCAACCTTCCCGGAGCCACGTTCATCATAGTAACACTCAGCTCAGGGTTGCTAAGTGAATTCAAGAGTTCCAAGTGAGTAAAGCCTATAGCACAGGGCCTGCATTTAGGAAGTGCTCATAATTGGGAGCTATTATTGTTGTTGCTTTTGCTGTGAGTAGATGTTTGCTGGATGATCTCACACTAATTCTATTAAACCCCACTGAGAAATCTTTTGCTGATCTCTGGCATTTATTACAAGAGCAGTGGTTTCAAACATCAGGGTCCTGGTTGAAAAATGGATTTTAGGCCAGGCGCCGTGGCTTATGCCTGTAATCTCAGCACTTTAGGAGCCCGAGGCAGGAGGATCACTTAAGATCAGTAGTTCAAGACCAGCCTGGTCAACATGGTGAAACCCTGTCTCTACTAAAAATACAAAAAATTAGCTGGGCGTGGTGGTGTGCGCAGCTACTTGGGAGCCTGAGGTGGGAGAATCACTTGAACCTGGGAGGTGGAGGTTGCAGTGAGCTGATATCGTGCCATTGCACTCCAGCCCGGGTGACAGAGTGAGACTGTCTCAAAAAAAAAAAAAAAAAAAAAAAAAAAGTGGATTTTAGGGCCCAGCCCCTCCCTGTTCTGATTCATTTGACTTTAAAAAACAAAAACAAAAAAAAAAATAAAAAACAAAAAAAACCCCGACAACTCTGGTGGTTCAGGCACCACTTGGAGAAAGTCTGACTTAGAGAGCTGGCAGCCCTTCTATCACTGGGTGTGCTGAACACCACTCATCAGTGTTCTCCTCCTACTTCATTTGATTTTTTTTTTTTTTTTTTTTTGAGATGGAGTATCACTCTGTCACCCAGGCTGAAGTACAGTGGCATGATCTCGACTCACTGCAACCTCCGCCCCCCAGGTTCGAGCAATTCTCCTGCCTCAGCCTCCCGAGTAGCTGGGATTACAGGCGCCTGCCACTGCGCCTGGCTAATTTTTGTATTTTTAGTAGAGACGGGGTTTCACCATCTTGGTCAGGCTGGTCTTGAACTCTTGACCTCGTGATCCACCTGCCTCGGCCTCCCAAAGTGCTGGGATTACAGGCGTGAGCCACCGCGCCCGGCCTCATTTGATTTTTTTTAAATAAAATAAGGCATACTGCATATGCTTTTAGAAAAATAATTCCAAGAGTACAGAAGCTTTTAAAGAAGGAAACTCTCTGACCTTATCTATTCCTTGCTTCCTCCACAGTCCCACTCCCCAGAGGTAATCATAGTTAACTGTGGTTTTAGATTTTCTTAACTGTGGTTTGGATTTGGATTTTCATTGTCTAGGCTTGTAGAAGCGTATCTATTGATATACGTCTTTCCTCCAAACGCTCCCTTTGTAAAAAACACAAATAGGATCATATGATAGAGCAGGGATTGGAAAACGTTTTCTGTAAACAGACAAATAGTAAATATTTTTGGCTTTCGGGGTCATATGGTCACTGTTCTAACTACCGAACACTCCATTGTAGATGGAAGGCAGCCACTGACAATTTACAAATGAAAAGATGTTGGCTATATTCCAATAAAATTCTACTTACAAAACAGGCAGCAGGCTGGATTTGGCCCACAAGTCACAGTTTACCACAAGAGAGTACTACAATTTTCTCTCCTCACTTACATATTTTGAACATCTTTTCCATATCAATCCATGCAGTGACCTCACTCTTTTTTTTTTTTTTTTTTTTTTTTTTTGAGACGGAGTCTCGCTCTGTCGCCCAGGCTCAAGTGCAGTGGCCGGATCTCAGCTCACTGCAAGCTCCGCCTCCTGGGTTGACGCCATTCTTCTGCCTCAGCCTCCCGAGTACAGGCGCCCGCTACCGCACCCGGCTAACTTTTTGTATTTTTTTGGTAGAGACAGGGTTTCACCGTGTTAGCCAGGATGGTCTCGATCTCCTGACCTTGTGATCCGCCCATCTCGGCCTCCCAAAGTGCTGGGATTACAGGCTTGAGCCACCGCGCTCGGCCTGACCTCACTCTTTAAGTGTTCTGGGTATGGGTAACAGATTCAGCCATTCCTCTACGGGGCAGTTAGCTACTTTTCCAGATTTTGCTATTATAAACAAAGCTGCTGTATACTATGTGTTTGGTTTACTGTTCTGCAGAATGTATTCTTAGAATTGCTGCGTCAAATGTTAAGTATGAATTTAAATTTTTGATAGATATTGCCAAATTGCTTTCAGACTTCTTCTTAAGTTCAGATTGCCATATAACCTTGTGATTCTCATTGCTTAAACTTATTCCTGGGAAGTATTTCCTGTTAATTTAAAGGTTTTGTAATAATCAGGGAAAGATCTCAAAGATCGACAGAGGTAGCAATGAACTATATAGCAATTGATTCAAATTTATAACTCATAAAAACTTTTCCACCATGGCAATTTGCACAACATTCTTTTTAATGCAAAAGTAAATTCCTTTCTGCCTTGAGACTCCCAGGAAGCAGTAGGAGCAGCTTTTTCTAAATGTAAAGAACGTTATGTGTAAAAGCACAAGTTAGGCCGTGGTAGAGCAAATATGCTTATCAGATTGAACATAATTGCCATCAGAGCAGCAGCACATGTAGGCCTGGGCTCAGTGGTGAGTGATTTGGGTTCTCATTCAGACCCTTTACATAACCAGACCAAGGCATCAGTTTTCCCTATCTGGGGGAAAAAAATGCATTGATCACAGTAAGAGTTGTTGAGATCACAACTATAAACAACCAGCCTTCAATGAACACCCACAATGACACGGACAGTGGGCAAGCTCCTTCACATATGTTCCCGCCAACGCTGTGACACAGATGGGAAAACTAAAGCCCAGACGTGTTAAGTACCCACTAATAATGATCCTGAAGGCAGACAAATAACATAAAGCTAGTAGGAAAATACCTGGTCTCAAGGTCAGATGACCTGGGTCCACGCCCTGCTTCAGCCACTTACTGACTTTGCATAAATTTAAGTGACTTTGGCTAAATTACTTAGGTTCTCTGCATCTTTTTCTTATTACAAAAAAAAGAAAAAAGAGAGAGAGATTGGGTGTGGTAGCTCACACCTGTAAACCCAGCACTTTGAGAGGCTAAAGTGGGAGGATCACTTGAGTCCAGGAGTTTGAGGTTTGAGACCAGCCTGGGCAATATAGTAAGACCCCATCTCTACAAAACAATTTAAAATTTAGCCAGCCATAGTGGCACATGACTGTAGTCCTAGCTATTCAGGAGACTGAGGTGGGAGGATTGCTTGAGCCCAGGAGTTCAAGGCTGCAATGAGCTATGATTATACCACTGCACTCCAGCCTGGCCAACAGAGCAAAACCCTGTCTAACTAATGAATAAGTAAGAGCTTATTTCTCTGTGGGTTAAATGAGATGTGTCAAAATACCTGGCACTCTCATGGTTATCTCCTTTACTCCACGATAAGACTGCACTTCCCTACCATCTTGAGGTCAGGCATGGTCATTCGGCTTGCTCTAGCCAATGAAATGTCTGTGATGTGGTCACTTCTGCGCAGAAGCACCTAATTACCAGTGCAAGACTCCACCACTTTCTTCCTCCGAGAGGCTGATCAACATGAGAAAGCACATGTTAACACGGAGGCGCGATGCTATCATAGGGAAACAGCTGCCCACAAGCAGAGCCGACTTTATGTGAGTGAGGAATCAACTTTTGTTTCCTTAAGCCATTGAGATTGGGGGGGATTACTGGGCGTAACCAAGCCCATCCTACTGTCAGGGTGACCTCGTCTGTCTTGCTCAACACTATATCCCCAGTGTCTAAAACAGTGCCTGGCAAACTCAAATCTCAAGAAGTGTTCCTAAGAGGGCTGTTCCAGGAATTAAGATTTCTTTTGGCTCTAGTAACCAGATAACTTTTATGTAGCATGGATGATGAAAAAGAGAATTTTCCAAACACCAAAACTTCTCTTTGAGAGTTCTGTGTTGTGTCCCACAAAAATTCATGTTGAAGTCCTAATCCCTAGCACCTCAGAATGTGAGGTGTTTATGACCCTCTTTTTTTTTCTTTTGTTTTTTGAAACAGAGTCATTGTTGTCACCCATGCTGGAGTGCAATGGCGCAATCTCGGCTCACTGTAACCTCCACCTCCCGGGTTCAAGTGATTCTCCAGCCTCAGTCTCCTGAGTAGCTGGGATTACCCGTGCCTGCCACCATGCCCGGCTAATGTTTTTGTATTTTTAGTAGAAACAGGGTTTCACCATGTTGGTCAGGGTGGTCTCGAATCCCTGACCTCAGGTGATCTGCCCGCCTCAGCCTCCCAAAGTGCTGGGATGACAGGCGTGAGCCACCGCACCCGGCCTGTGACCCTCTTTTGGAAAACAAATTTCTTGTTTTTAAGGATGCTGAATATAGGCCCCCAATCTCTTTTGCCTTGTAGGGCTTCTGCTGAAAAGTTCACTGTTAGCCTGATGAGGTTCCCTTTGTAGGCGACCTTTCCCTCCCCTCTAGCTGCCTTTAATATTTTTTCTTTCATGTCAACCTTGGAGAAGTTGAGGACTTGGAGAATCTGAGGACTATGTGTTTTGGGGATGGTCTTGTATAGTATCTCACAAGGATTCTTTGCATTTCCTGAGTTTGAATGTTGGCTTCTCTAGGGAGGTTGGGGAAATTTTTGTAGATGATATCCTCAAATGTTTTCCAAGTTGCTTCCTTTCTCACCCTCTCTTTCAGGGATGCCAATGAGTCATAGATTTGGTCTCTTTACAAAATCCCATATTTCTCAGAGGTTTTGTTCATTCTTTTTTTTTTTTTTTTTTTTTTTGAGATGGAGTCTCGCTCTGTCGCCCAGGCTGGAGTGCAGTGGTGCGATCTCGGCTCACTGCAGCCTCTGCCTCCCAGGTTCAACTGATTCTCCTGCCTCAGCCTCCCGAGTAGTTGGTACTACAGGTGTGTACCACCACACCCAGCTAATTCATATATTTTTAGTAGAGACGGGGTTTCACCATGTTGGCCAGGATGGTCTTGATTTCTTGACTTCATGATCCACTTGCCTCAGCCTCCCAAAGTGCTGGGATTACAGGTGTGAGCCACCGCCCCTGGCTGTTCATTCATTTTTATTTTTTTCTTTATTTTTGTCTGACTGAGTGAATTTGGAGAACTGGTCTTTGGGCTCTGAGATTCTTTCCTCAGCTTGGTCTATTCTGGTGTTAATACTTGCAATTCTATTATGAAATTCTTTAAAAAAATTTTTTTTTATTTCCACAGGTTATTGGGGAACAGGTGGTGTTTGGTTACATGAGTAAGTTCTTAAGTGGTGATTTGTGAGATTTTGGTGCACCCGTCACCTGAGCAGTGTACACTGCACCCAATTTGTAGTCTTTTATCCCTCGACTCCCGCCCACTCTTTACTTCCTGAGTTCCCAAAGTCCACTGTGTAATTCTTACGCTTTTGCATCCTTATAGCTTAGCTCCCACTTATGAGTGAGAACATACAATGTTTGGTTTGGAAAACAAATTTCTTACGCCAACAAAAATAAATCACTTAGATACTACACATCACAATGACTGAGACATCGTTTAAAAATAAAAGCACTTATAAAAGGAATAAGAATGTGACCCTTGTTTGGAAACAGGGTCATTGCAGATGTAATTAGTTAAGATAAGGTCATGCTGAGTCGGGCACGGTGGCTCACACGTGTAGTCCCAGCACTTTGGGAGGCCGAGGTGGGTGGATCACTTGAGCCCAGGAGTTCAAGACCAGCCTGGCCAATATGGTGAAACCCCATATCTACTACAAATTCAAAAATTAGCAGGGCATGGTGGTGGGCGCCTGTAATCCCAGGTACTCAGCAGGCTGAAGCAGGAGAATTGCTTGAATCCAGGAGGCGGAGGTTGCAGTGAGCCGAGACTGCACCACTGCACTCCAGCCTGGGCCACAGAGCAAGACGCTGTCTAAAAAAAAAAAAAAAAAGTCACACTGGAGTAGGATGGACCCCTAATTCAGTATTTCTGGTGTCCTTATACAAAAGGGAAATTTAGACACAAACAGGCACATAGAGAAATACCATGTAAAGACTGGAGTTCTGCTGCCACAATCCAGGAACCACCAGAAGGTAGGAGAGGCCTGGAACAGACCCTTCCCCAGTCCCTTCAGAGGGAACACAGCCATGTCAGCACCTTGATCTCTGACTTCTAGCGTTCAGAACTATGAGACAATACATTTCTGTTGTTTAATGCAATTGTTTGCCACTTTGTTATGGCAGCACTAGCAAACAAATACATGAGTATTATACATTTCCTTGCTTTAACAGACGAGTGACAGCTTTCTACAGAGGATCTTGCACAGAAATATTGCTAATATTTCCTCCTGCACTATTCCATCCTCTTTCCTTTTCATAATATGAGTAATTCCTATCTAGCAGGCCAATACATGTGAGGTCTCTCACATTATATAACTGTCATTAGAAAACTGATTTCTTAACCCTACAAAATTGAATCATTTTATAAATCACATATTACAATGACTGAGACATCATTTAAAAATAGAAGCACTTACAAAAGGAGTAAGAAAAATATTATTAAAATCCAGGACGGGTATGGTGGCTCACGCTTGTAATCCCAGCACTTTGGGAGGCCAAGGCCAGCAGATCACTTGAGGTCAGGAGCTTGAGACCAGCCTGGCCGACATGGTGAAACCCCATCTATACTAAAAATACAAAAATTAGCCAGGCATGGTGGCAGGCACCTGTAATCCCAGCTACTCAGGAAGCTGAGGCAGAATTGCTTGAAACGGGGAGGCAGAGGTTGCAGTGAGCCAAGATTGCACCACTACACTCCAGCCTGGGTGACAGAATGAAACCATATCTAAAAAAAAAAAAAAAAAAATCCGAATGTGGATTGGGCACAGTGGCTGACACACTTTGGGAGGCTTAGGCAGGAAGATTGCTTAAGCCTAGGAGTTCAAGACCAGCCTGGGCCACATGGTGAAACCCCACTTCTATATAAAATAGCTGGAGGTGGTGGCACGTGTCTGTAGTCCCAGCTTTTCAGGAGGCTGAAGCAGAAGAGTTGATTGAGTCGAGGAGGCTGAGGCTGCAGTGAGCTGCAATCATGCCACTGTACCCCAGCCCAGGTAACAGAGTGAGTCTCAAAAAAAAAAAAAAAAAAAAAAAATTGAATGTTAGTGACAAGATGCATAGATTTGTTTTTCCCTGCTTCTCCATGCTAAGCACACTATAATCCCTGGAAATGGTAAAACAGACGACCAAAGAACTCTGAAAGGTGGTAAGAGGGCAAACTGGTTTGGGATCCCAGGATCACAGGCACAGCACACAGCAAGGCACATGCATCCTGACACCCAGCCTCCTGACCCTCAACCTAGCAACAGAAGGCTCATTCCTTCCCTGGATTAAACGGGGTTTGTTCCGGTAAGGCTGACACCACTGGCAAGGGAGATCAACTGGGAGCTGAGCCAGAAACACTCAACCAGGGGAGGGACTCTCCTGCCTGCAAGCCCTGAGACACCTTTTCCACCAAGAGCTACAGAGGCAGGTAGGTGGGCAGGCTGAGCCTGAAGGAAAGACTGAGCTATAGCAAGTGGCCTAAAGCTTCAGGAAGCTTCTTCATTCCTGCGGCCCAAGACTCTCTCCCCAACTCAGACACTAGAGCAGCAGGGGTCGGGGACCAGTTGGGGGACACCCTCTTCCACCACTAAGAGACAACAATGAGCCACTTCAGGCACCACCAGCAGGAACAAACAAGAGCCCAGCAGCACTGGATAAACCATGCAGAGCAAGATAACACTGCAAAGCTGCTGAAAATTAAACCGCCATTGGAACCACAGACCACAACTGTAGACCAAGACCCACGTGCCAAAGCTAAACAGGGTGCTGCCTGCTAAAACAAAAGATTTAAATAGGACCTACAGTCTCCTAACCTAACAGACAAAATGTCTCCAATACTATTGACAACCACCCATCATACTAAGAACCAAGAAAATCACAATTCATATGAGAAAGAGCAATCAACAGATGCCAACACCGAGGTGAATCCTGATATGAATTTTAAAGCAACTGTCTTAAAGTGCACTGTCAATTAGAAATTCAGTAGAAACAAGTTAAAATACAGAAAAATCCCTGGCCAGGCATGGTGGCTCACACCTGTAATCCCAGCACTTTGGGAGACCGAGGTGGGCAGATCACTTGAGGTTGGGAGTTCGAGACCAGCCTGACCAACATGGAGGAACCCTGTCTCTACTAAAAATACGAAATTAGCCAGGCATGGTGGCACATGCCTGTAATCCCAGCTACTCGGGAGGCTTAGGCAGGAGAATTGCTTGAACCCGGGAGGCGGAGGTTGCAGTGAGCTGAGATCATGCCATTGTACTCCAGCCTGGGCAACAAGAACGAAACTCTGTCTCTAAATAAATAAATAAAAAGAAAATCCCCAAAAATGGAAGTTAGGTGACAGAGGATAGAATCAATGAAGTAAGGACATAACAGAACTCAGCCAGGTGAAAAAGAAAAAGAACAGAAGCTCCTGACCCAAGGGACAATAACAAAAGATCTAACATTCATATCAGAGTCCCAGAAATAGAGCAGAAAGTAGGACAGAAAGTATTTGAAGCTGGGTGTGGTGGCTCATGCCTGTAATCCCAGCACTTCGGGAGGCCTAGTCAGGCTGATCACCTGAGGTCAGGAGTTCAAGACCAGCCTGGCCAACATGGCAAAATCCCCTCTCTACTAAAAATACAAAGATGAGCTAGATGTGGTCGTGCATGCCTGTAATCCCAGCTACTTAGGAGGCTGAGGTGGGAGGATCACTTGAGCCCAGAGGACCAGACTTCAGTGAGCCAAGATTGCACCATTGCACTCCAGCCTGGATGACAAAGTGAGACTCTGTCTCAAAAAAAAAAAAAAAAAAGAGTATTTGAAGAAGTGGCTAAAAATCCCCCAAATCTGGTGAAAGACACAAACCTACAGATCCAAGATGATGAGCAAATCTCACAGGATAAAGTACTAACATACCCATAATTACCTCTGCCCTGGCCAAGGAACCTCAGATCTTCAGTTTCTCAGAGACCACGGCTGGGGTCATAAGCTTATAGTTGGGATCTTCCTTATAGGTTGTCATAGGTAGGTTTGTCAAACAAGACTAGGTTACTGGACTACTTTGCCACTTCTTCAAATACTCACAAAGTTCGTACTTACTACGAACTTTGCCACTGGACTACTTTTCAGCCTTGGCCCCAGATCTCTTCACTGGGTCTTTGTCTGTCTTTGTTGACTTTCCGGCATCTTTCTTCTTCTTGTGGTCCTTGGGAAGCATTGCAAAGCTCAGAGAGCAGTGGTGACCACTGCAGCTTTGCTGAGATGTTGGACTAAAAGGAAGTACTGTTCAGGAAAGGGCCAAAAGCCTCCTGCCACTGTGAGTACTTCTGGGGCAAAGGAGGCAGTGTAGATTTAAAAAAAAAAAAAAAAAAAAAAAAAAAAGTGACACCTTTATATTGCTTATAAGAAACTCACTTCAAATTCAACATAAATACATTGAAAGTAAAAGAATAGAACAAAATATACCATGCAAACATTAGTTATTTTTTTAAAGTGCAGGAGTAGCTATAGTAATACCTGATAAAGTAGACTTCAGAGCAAAGAAAATTACTAGTGACAAAGAGGGACATATGTAATAACAGAAAGTTCGGGCCGGGCGTAGTGGCTCAAGCCTGTAATCCCAGCACTTTGGGAGGCCGAGACGGGTGGATCACGAGGTCAGGAGATCGAGACCATCCTGGCTAACACAGTGAAACCCCGTCTCTACTAAAAAAATACAAAAAACTAGCCGGGCAAGGTGGCAGGTGCCTGTAGTCCCAGCTACTCGGGAGGCTGAGGCAGGAGAATGGCGTAAACCCAGGAGGTGGAGCTTGCAGTGAGCTGAGATCCCGCCACTGCACTCCAGCCTGGGCAACAGAGCGAGACTCCGTCTCAACAACAACAACAACAACAACAAAAAACAGAAAGTTCAATCCACCAGAATATATAGGATCCTAAAGTGTACTCACCAAATAACAGAGCCTTAAAATATATTAAACAAAAACTGATAGAGCTAAAAGTTCAAATGCCTTTATGGTTATAATCAGGGAATTCAATACCTCCATTTCAGTAATTGATACAACTACTAGAGAGAAAATCAGCAAGGGTATAGAAGATCAGAACAACACATAAACCAACAGGATCTCACTGACATAAACAGAACACTCCACCCAACAATAACAAAACACATGCACCCATGAAACACTCTGGACAGACCATCAAACAACCTCAATAAAAGAATCGAAATGATAGTGTGTTATCTGACCACAATGGAGCCAAACTAGAAATTAGTAGCAGAAACACATTAGGAGATGTCTAAACACACGACTAAAATTCATCTGTCAATTTAATGCAATGCCTATTAAAATCCCAGTAAGATTTTTTACAGGCATAGACAATAGACATAGCCAAAACTTATTCTAAAATACATATGAAGAGGCACAGGCCCTAGTTAGACAATCTTGACAAAGAAGAAAAAAGTGGGAAGAATCTCTCTATTTGATTTTAAGGCTTACCATATAATTACAGTCATCAAGAGAATGTGGTATCGGCAGAGGGTCAGACATACAGATCAATGGAACAGAACAGAGGACCCAGAAATAGGCCCACACAAATATGCTCAATGGATATTGACAAGCATGCAAACCAATTCCATTGAAGAATAAGCTTTCAAAAAAATGGCACTGGAGCAACTGGACATCCATAGGAAAAAATGAATCTAGACCTAAACCATAAACCTTATATAAAAATAAACACAAAATGAATCATAGGCTTAAATGTAAGCTATAAAACTTTTAGAAAAAAATACAGGAGAAAATGTTTGCGATCTAGGGCTAGGAAGAGTTCTAACTTGATACCTAAAGCATGATCCATAAAAGGAAAATGTAGTAAGATGGTAAGATTTTGCTCTGTGAAACAGCATGTGAAAACAATGAAAGAACAAGTTACAGACTGGGAAAAAATATTTGCAAACCAAAACTTAACAGTTAAAAAAGCAACTATACAATTTTAAGATGAGTAAATGACATGAGCAGACATTTCACCAAACAGGATATACAGGTGGCAAACAAGCACATGAAAAGATGTTTGACATCATTAGCTATTAGAGAAATGCAAATTAAAACTACCATGAGATATTACTACATACCCAACAGAATGGCTAAAATACAATATAGTAGGCCAGGCAGGGGAGCTCACACTTGTAATTCCAGCAGCACTTTGGAAGGCCAAGGCAGGTGGGTCACTTGAGCCCAGGAGTTTGAGACCAGCCTGGGCAACATGGTAAAACCCCATCTCTACAAAAATTAACTGGGCATTATGGCACACAACTGTATTCCCAGCTACTTGGGAAACTGAGGCAGGAAGATTGCTTGAGCCTGAGAGGTGGAGGTTGCAGTGAGCCAAGATCATGCCATTGCATTCCAGCCTGGGTGACAGTGAGACCCTGCCTCAAAAAAAAAAAAAAAAAAGACAATCCAAAGGCTGGCAAGGATGTGGAAAAATTGAATCACTCCTACATTGCTGTTGGGAATGTAAAATTGGACCATAACTCTAGAAAATTTGGTACCTTCTGATAAAATATGCATCTATCATGTGACTCAGCAATTACACTGCTAGAGATCTGAGAGAAATGAAAATGTTTTATGTCAACATGAAAACATGTACAAAAATGTGGCCGGGCGCGGTGGCTCAAGCCTGTAATCCCAGCACTTTGGGAGGCCGAGACGGGCGGATCACGAGGTCAGGAGATCGAGACCATCCTGGCTAACATGGTGAAACCCCGTCTCTACTAAAAAATACAAAAAACTAGCCGGGCATGGTGGCGGGCGCCTGTAGTCCCAGCTACTCGGGAGGCTGAGGCAGGAGAATGACGTAAACCTGGGAGGCGGAGCTTGCAGTGAGCTGAGATCGCGCCACTGTACTCCAGCCTGGGCGACAGAGCGAGACTCCGTCTCAAAAAAAAAAAAAAAAAAAAAAAAAAGAAAACATGTACAAAAATGTTCACTGCAGCTGTATTTGTAATGGCCAAACACTGGATCAGCCCAGACATCCTTCAACAGGTAAAACATATACATATCATGGAAAGTACTCAGCAATAAAAAGGAATGAATAAAAAGAATGAAACATTGATATATGCGGCAACTTGAAGGACTACCAGGAAATTACACTGAGTGAAAAGCCAATCCCAAAAGGTTACATACTGTATGATTCTATTTATATAATATTCTTAAAAAGACAAAATCATAGAAAAATGGAGGACAGATTAGTGGTTGCCAGGGGTTAAGGATGGTGGTGTGGGGAAGACAGGAGGGAGGTGGGCGTGGTTATAAAAGGGCAACACGAGAGACCTTGTGGTGTCGAAACTGTTCAGTATCTTATAGGACACATAAGCTTACATAGGTGATTAAACGATAGAATTGTAAATTATATAGAATACATCATAGAAATATTCATTAATACAAGTGAAACTAGGAAGTTTGAATATGATTGGTAGATTATATCAAAGTCAATGTCCTGGTTGTTATACTATAGTTCTACAAAATGTTACTTTTAGGGGAAACAGTGTAAGGTGTACAGAATTATTTGAATTATCTCTGAATTATTTTTAGAACTACATGTGAATCTATATTCACTCCAGCCTGGGTGACAGAGTGAGACCCTGTCTCAAAAAAAAAAAATCTGAATGTATGCTACATGCCATCACATGAATAATGTCTGTTTCACAGATGAGGGAACTGAAGTTGAGTGGTTGGAACTGACTTAAGATTACAGAGCTAGTAAGAAGACAGGCTGGCATTCAAACTCTGGTTTATTCAGCTGATAACTTAGAATATAATGTAAATGACTTAAGGGTTCAATTAGTTAACTGACGAAGTAAAAAAATAACTATTAATATATAACTTCAAAGGGTGAGCAACATTGTGCTTTCTGCTAATGTGATATAAATTTAAAAGCTTTTGCTTTAGAATGGTATGCTAGGACTTAGGTACTAGAGCATAGTATCAAGAGTACTATAAATATAAGGGGTTTCTTTTTTTGTCTAATAATTATACATTTGAATTATAAGACTATCAACAGAAAACAAACACCAAAAAGTACCCATACCTACTTAATGTTGGCTTCAGATTAAAATAAAAATATCCTAAACCAAGTTTCAGCAAAATAATTTTATTTCCTAACATATGGTAACATACACATCCAATATGTGCTCCCCTTGCACATCTATTCACAAGTGACTTCCAAATGACAACTGCTTTGATATTTAAGCATGTGTTAAAAGTTGTCTTAGTTGAGATTTGAAAAATGCTTTAGATGGATAACATTCTGAGTATACTGGACTGGTCACAGCAGAATTTACTTTAATTAGATGAGTTCTACAAATTTAAAGCTTTGAAAAGCTACTACTTTTACATCTAATACATCCAGATGAATACGATGCAGCAGTATCAGCTTGTATTCTGGAGAAATCTCATCAGTTTTTCTGGTGATGGAACCACTTATCCACTATATTCGGAGAAAAGAAAAACAAATTAGAATTCCTGCTAAGAATCAAAATTACACCTAACATATAACAAAGACTAATATACTTGCTTTAATGAATTCTACTATGAATTACCTGAAAATGAATGGATATACATACAAAATCTCTCTACAGCACATGCAAGTGTTTTCTTTTGGGCTTCCTTACACTTCATGCTAATTGTATAGTGTGATTTTCAAACTTTTTTTTTTTTTTTTGAGACAGGGTCTCACTCTCTTGCCCAGAATGGAGTGCAGTAGCAGCAATCATGGCTTACTGCAACCTCCATCTTCCAGGTTCAAGCAATTCCCGTGCCTCAGTCTCCCTAGCAGCTGGCATTACAGACGTGTGCCACCACATCTGGCTAATTTTTGTATTTTTTTGTAGAGACAGGGTTTCTCCATGTTGGCCAGGCTAGTCTCGAACTCCTGGGCTCAAGCGATCCGCCCACGTCAGCCTCCCAAAGTGATGGGATTACAGGCGTGAGCCATCACACCCAGCCTTCAAATTTGTTTTTTTTAAGTGGCAGAATCATTTTCTTACCAGAAAAATCTTACAGAGAATTCTGACATCTAAGGAGGAGAGAACTGTTTTCTGGGTGAAGCAGCCTGTGGCTAGATGGGAATGTGGAGATCAGCCCACTCAGGGTCCCCTCCAACGTCCAGCAGGCACCTCCACGGAACTCAGAGGGGCACAGTGGGTCATGGTTTGGAAACCGCTATGATACAGTGTGGCACTAAAGGTGATATGTAGCAGCTCATCTTTCTTCCCACACACACTACAGAATTCTAAAAACATTTCTCACTCTCTTCCCTCTCTTCCTGTGTATGTGGTATATTAAAAATATGTATGTGCCTGGGTGCAGTGGCTCACGCCTGTAATCCTAGCATTTTGGGAGGACAAGGTGGGTGGATCGCTAGCCTGGGTGACATGGCGAAACCCTGCCTGATTAGTGTTCAAGACCAGCCTGGTTCGAGACCTGGTTTGAGACCAGCTTGGGCAACATGGTGAAACCCTATCTCTACAAAATATAAAAAAATTAGACAGGTATGGTGGCACGTGTCTGCAGTCCCAGCTATTTGGGAGGCTGAGATGAGAGAATCACTTTAACCTGGGGAGGTTGTGGGTACAGTGAGCTGTGATCACGCCCCTGCACTCCAGCCTGGGTGACAGAGTGACAGCCTGGGTGACTCTGTGTCAAAAAACAAGCCAGGTTCAGAAAGACAAATACCACATGATCTCATTTATATGTGGAATATAAAAAAGGTGAATTCATAGAGGTAGAGAGTAGAATGGTGGTTGCCAGGAGCTGAAGGATGGGGAAAGGGCAGGTGATGGTCAAAGGGTACCAAGTTTTAGTTAGACAGAAGGAATAAGCTTTAGGGATCTATTGCACAGAATGGTGACTGTAATGTCTATTTCAAAATTGCTAAGAGTAGATTTCAAATGTTTTTACCACACACCAAATAATGATTAAGTATGTGAGGTAATGATTTCTTAATTAGCTGGATTTAATCATTCCACATTGTAAACATATATCAAAACATCACACTGTATGCTATAAGTATATATAATTATCATTTGTCAACTAAAAATAAAAGTAACATAATTTTTCCATACATCTGTGTAATTTTTAATGAAATTTTACTGGAATAGAAATCTTACCGTCTGTTGGTACTGTGCAAGCAGATTCACAGGGTGGTGGTAACTAAAATATAAAATATTAAAATCTATTAGTCTAATCTCATTTTTTAAAAAGCTAAAAAGGTATACTGACAAAAATTTAAGAGAATCTGGACTATCCCAAATTTTAGGATCTAAACATAATTTGTAATATATAGGAATAACAGAAAGTTTGCTCTACTGCTGAGATGCTAACAAATTCAAGCCTCTTGGATGGTGCAGTGGCTCACGCCCATGATCCCAGCACTTTGGGAGGCCGAGGTGGGTGGATCACAAGGTCAGGATTTCAAGACCAGCCTGGTCAACATGGTGAAACCCCGTCTCTACTAAAAATAAAATTATCTGGGCATGGTGGCAGGCGCCCGTAATCCCAGCTGCTCGGGAGGCTGAGCCAGAGAAATGCTTGAACCTGGGAGGCGGAGGTTGCAGTGAGCCGAGATTGCGCCACTGCACTCCAGCCTGGGCGACAGAGTGAGACCCGTCTCAAAAAAAAAAAAAAAAAAAAAAAATTCAGGCCTCTTGACTTTTTATGACATGGAGAATAATTAATACGAAAAAACCGATTTATGCATATATAACAATTTTATATATACACACATATTTATAAAATATGGGCAAAGTGTTCTCACTGAAAAATTATGATAGCTAACCACTGGCTTTTCCCTTACAATTTTTCTTATTTATCTCAACTTTGTCAGGATTCATACATAAATAAAGATAAATCTAAATGTACTGGTTTCATCATTAAATAGTCCTTTTTTCCTTCTTCTACCCCATTAAGAAGGCAATAAAAAAGTCAGACCTCATTTTCTTTTGTTTTCCTTATTTAGTATTATAAATGAAAATAATTTAAGATGATCTCATTTAATCTTTTGGTAAATCCAAATCAAATAATTAAAAATAGTACAAAAGCAAAATTATTGCTTTGACGGGTGCTTTTACTACCTCACATGAAAGCCTTTCTTAGGTTACAAATCATTCCTGCAATGGCACCTAAAACGATACCTTCCTCAGTCCTTGCTAAAACCAAGTAAGTAAATTCCCATTGGTTCTTTTGTGGAAATGGCTTATGATGGGTTATAGGCACACAGGTTACTTGGTACATTCTGGAACCATTTTGAGTTTTACAAATTTTACTACCATGCTATCTGTCCAACTTATGATTGATTAGAATCACTCCCTCAGCTTCTCCCTCAGTCAAATGGCCACTTGTATGTGTTCATGGTTTCTAATTTCAAGACTCCACACAGTAATATGCATACAAAAGGCACTCAAGTATTTGTTGAAACAAGTACTTCCTCTCCCCATTTAGCATCATAGTTTTTAGCAACCAGGTTTTTTTTTTTAAGGAAACTTTTACATACAGCATCCACAATGGCTCTGGCAGCATCAGGATCACACTTGAAGGGGCTCTCAGACACAGTTGTATTCATGCTATTAAATAAAACAAAAGTAGTCATAAGACAAAATAACAAAAATTATCTCTTAAGAGTTAAAAATTGAGTTGAAAGTGGTTGACCAGGTGATATTCAAGTTTAGTTTAGTCAAAAGCTTTTTCATGTACATTTAACATTCTAATTATTTATTCTGGCAAGGCATAGCTATTCTTGTGATCAATTTTATTCAAACATCTTAAGAAGTTCGGATTTAAGAAACTGAGATTGGGCCAGGCGCGGTGGCTCACGTCTGTAATTCCAGCACTTTGGGAGGCTGAGGCAGGCGGATCACAGGTCAAGAGATTGAGACCATCCTGGCCAACATGGTGAAACCCCATCTCTACTAAAAATACAAAAATTAGCTGGGTGTGGTAGCGCGTGCCTGTAGTCCCAGCTACTTGGGAGGCTGAAACAGGAGGATCGCTTGAATCTGGAAGGCAGAGGTTGCAGTGAGCCAAGATCGTGCCACTGCACTCCAGCCTGGAGACAGAGCAAGACTTTGTCACAAAAAGAAAAGAGAAGAGAAGAAAAGAGAAGAGAAGAGAAGAGAAGAGAAGAGAAGAGAAGAGAAGAGAGAAGGAAGGCAGGAAGGCAAACAAACTGAGATTGAATGCTTTGTAACTCTCACTGAAATAGCTGAGAAATGTGAATTAAAATGAGAAACATATCTTTCTTAATTGGAAAAAATATGAAACAACAAAAAAAAAAAACCCAGTTCCTGTAGTGCTGGTGAGACATCTGAAACAGACACTTTTGGCAGGAGTCCTAGTTCAATCTTTCTGAAAAATAATTCTGTAAAATGTATCCAAAACCTTTTAAAAAGCTCATAGGTCTTGGTAGAGAAATTCCACCTCTAAGAACCCAATTCAAGACTGAAACGGTAATTTACAAAGGTGTTTACCATATACTATTTCACTATTAATAATAGTGGAAAATTGCAAGTAACTAAAATGTCCAATAATAATAAATGATTAAAAGTAGTTTATCCTTCTTTGCAGGGGATTTAAAAATAAAAAATAAAAAGTTTTATCCATAAAACATATTATACAGAGATGGAATATTATATTATTAAAATATGATCTTTCTAGACTGGGCATGGTGGTTCGCATCTGTAGTCTAAGTGCTTTTGGAGGCTGAGCTGTGAGAGGATCACTTGAAGCCAGGAGGCCAAGATCAGTCTGGACAACATAGCAAGACACTGTCTCTACAACAAATTTAAAAATCATCTGGGAGTGGTGATTTGTGCCTGTAGTCCCCAGCTACTTGGGAGGCTGAGACAGAAGGATCACTTCTTTGAGGTTACAGTGAGCTATTACAGTAACATCGCACTTCAGCCTGGGTGAGAGACCCTGTCTCTAAAAAAAAATTACATTTTTAATGACATGAGGAAATGCTTATTATATAGTGTTAAATTTTAAAAATCATAAGACAAGCCGTATATATAATACAATCCTAATTTGTTTTTTGTTTTTTTAGCCCACTTTAGTCTAAAATATGGATCATATTTTAAAAATACATTTTTTTGTTTATCCATAGTTCAAGTTTTCCTATATATGAGTCATTATAGTATTAATATAATATATGCCCAATTAGAAATATTCCATCAAGGCCAGGCATGGTGGCTCACGCCTGTAATCCCACCACTTTGGAGGCCAAGGCGGGTGGATCACGAAGTCAGGAGTTCGAGACTAGCCTGGTTAACATGGCAAAACCCCGTCTCTACTAAAAATACAAAAATTAGCCAGGCATGGTGGCATGCGCCTGTAATACCAGCTACTCGGGAGGCTGAGGCAGGAGAAACGCTTGAATCCGGGAGGCGGAGGTGGCAGTGAGCTGAGATAGTGCCATTGTACTCCAGCCTGGGCAACAAGATCAAGACTCTGTCTCAAACAACAACAACAAAAAAGAAATACTCCATCAAAATGAAAAATGAATCATCTTTGCTTACCTGTTATTTAACATACATTAAGACCATTTTCATAGAAATCGTTAAGATACCAAAAAATAGAGAAGTTAACTTAAAAGCCAAATCTTTTTCCTTTTTTTTTTCTTTTGAGACAGGGTCTTGCTCAGTTGCCCCAGCTGGAGTGCAGTGAGGCAATAACAGCTCACTGCAGCCTTGATCTCCAAGGCTCAAGTGATCTTCCCACCTCAGCATTGCTACAGGCAAGCGCCACCAGGCCTGGCTAGTTTTTTTAATATTTAGTAGAGATGAGGTCTCACTATGTTGCCCCCACCAGTCTCTAGTTCCTGAGTTCAAGTGATCCTCCTGCCTCAGCCTCCTAAAGTGTTGGAATTACAGGAATGAGCCACAGCACCCAGCCAAATGCCAACTCTTAGGATTGTACAATTTTACACAAATATATATAACTCTTCTCCATTTTTCTTCTGTTTGAAGGACAGTGTTTTCATTTTATAGGACATTATCCTGACACAGAATAGAAGATTTCTGGGAGAATTATTTCTGTACATTAGCCTTTTCTCATACTCTCTCTCTCCTTTTTTTTTTTTTTGAGACCAAGTCTCACTCTGTCGCCCAGGCTGAAGTACAGTGGTACGATCACGGCTCACTGCAGCTTCAACCTCCTCAGGCTCAGGTGATCCTCCCAACTCAGCCTCCTACGTAGCTGGGACTACAGGTGTGTACCACCATGCCCAGCTAATTTTTGTACTTTTTGTAGAGATAGGGTTTCTCTATGTTGTCCAGGCTGGTCTTCAACTCCTGGGCTCAAGCGATCCGTCCACCTTGGCTTCCCAAACTGCTGGAATGACAAGTGTGAGCCACCACACCCCGCCTTGTATCTCTTTTCTAAGTGAAAGTAACAGCACAGTGTCTTATGATTATTAAAACCTTTTCTGCAAGCTGGTCTGCTTTGTGTGTTAAACATGCAAAGTGTTTACACTTACCAACTGATTCCTTTTCCATTCGTTTTCTTAGTCACTAATGCTTTCCAATGGTCATGAGTGCTTTTAATAATATCAATTGCAAAGTCCTATAATTTGAAGAGATTTGCATTACAATGATAAAAAGGTATTCTTTTCCTATTATCAACATTTCCCCAAAGCCTGATAATTTGTCTCTTTTGAATCATTTCCTTATTCTAAAAATGGAAGAGAATATTAAAGTGAATAAACACCAAGACTGTGTTATGTTTCCAGACTTCTGTTTTACGAATCTTTAGATAGTAACAATATGGTTAAATTATAAGTCTCAATAGAAATGAGCCTAAAGCTACAGTTCTGAATGACATATTACCTTATCTTTAAATTCTGCATTAAAAGCAAACTCGTTTTCTGGTTTTCCATCAGGAACCTTATACCTTCTAAACCAGTCCACAGTAGCTTCCAAGTAGCCAGGTTTCAGCCGTTTGACATCATTGATATCTAAGAAGAGAAGAAGCATAAGATGACAGTGACAATGATTTTTTAAAAAAAGAAAGAGAATAAGCAGATTTCAAGATGCACAAATAATTACACATTCAACAAAAATTCCAAGTACTTATTTTGAAAGAGCTGTGGAATGACTTATCATGGAAGTTCAAGATAATGTTGGAGCGAAGCCCCTTGTTGAGAAGAGAAGCCATACATTGAAAGGAAATCATCTAGCGTCTCCGAATAGCTCTGACATTAAGTACAGAGAACAATCAGTACAATAGTAATCTCTGTTAGGTAAGGGCAAACAGCTGGTGGCTACATAATGAAACAACCAGTTTGGCAAATGTAGATAATTCCTATGAGAAGTGTACAAGATACTGAAAAAGACAGAGGTTATCTTTTTTTTTTTTTTTTTTGGAGACAGGGTCTCTCTCTGTCACCCAGGCTGGAATGCAGTGGCCCGAACAAGGCTCACTGCAGCCTTGAACTCCAGAGCTCAGGTGATCCTTTCACCTCAGCCTCCTGAGTAGCTGGGACTATAAACATGCACATGCCCAGCTAATTTTTAAATTTTTTGTAGAGATGGGGTCTTGTCATGTTACCCAGGCTGGTCTCAAACTCCTGGGCTCAAGTAATCCTCCTGCCTTGGCTTCCCAAAGCACTGGGATTACAGGCTTGAGGTACTATCCCTGGTCCAGAGGCAGAGGCTATATGTCAGAGAATCACAACACTATTACGTACTAAAAGATAAGAAAAATAGATTAGATTGATATCCATTGTTGGGTTATGTATTAAATGTGACTAGACTTTGCTGGATAGTACAGGCACTGTATATAACAATGCTTTAGTTCTGGCTGACAGAAAAGTGTACTGCTTAAAAAACTTTAAGTTTCTGTGTAGCCATCAACAATGGCTAGCCTTAATGTCATCAAACTGCACTTTAAATAACAAACTCCTGCACAATGCAAGCAAACGGAGATACACATGCTAAAAAGTCAGTTAGGAAAAGTATTATGAGGAAGAGAAATACATTTGACAACAACAAAAGCTTATTTATATTTGTATAAGATAACATTGCTTCGATCCAATTTATTTATTTTTTTGAGATGGAGTCTCACTCTGTCTCCCAGGCTGGATCTCGGCTCACTGCAAGCTCCGCCTCCTGGGTTCACGCCATTCTCCTGCCTGCCTCAGCCTCCTGAGTAACTGGGACTACAGGTGCCCACCACCATGCCTGGCTAGTTTTTTTTGTATTTTTAGTAGAGATGGGGTTTCACCGTGTTAGCCAGGATGGTCTTGATCTCCTGACCTCATGTCCACCTGCCTCGGCCTCCCAAAGTGCTGGGATTACAGGCGTGAGCCACTGCGCCCGGCCGATTTATAATTCAATCCAATTTATAATCTGCGTAAAGAATAGCATGCATTCTATTATCATAGTATCACTAAAAGTACGGAAACTTTACAGAATGCACTGGGCAATGTTTAAGCACTAGTAAATTTCAAAGAACTTATAATTTACATAAAATGTGTCACCTGATACAGAAATAATTTGGAAATCCAGAAATCCAACATGCAAATGTTGATGTTTTCCAATACCAGAAACCAATTCTCCATTTATTCAGAAACCAACTGGGTGCTCAGTAATTCAGTGTGATTCTGACACTATCTACCTGAAGTTAGCATCAGATCTCATAGGTTAAGGGCCCAGTCTCATAAGACTGCCCCACTTCAGATGCCTCCTGTACTTCTGACTGATCAGCTATAAATTGGGGGTTTTCACAATCCTCTCCCTAAGTTCCCTAATTTGCTAAAATGATTCACAGAACTCAGGAAAACACTGAAGTTTAACATTTTGTTATACGCATGCAACTCAGGGACAGCAAATGGAAGAGATGCACAGGGGCAAGCTACAGGATGGACAATAGATACTGCCTTAGGTTGACATTAGGGAAAGCTGCATACTGCTTGCACCATGGGACCAGCCACCCCAAGAAAGTTTTCACGGTTCTAATAACCTGAACTGCAGGGAAATAATGCCTTAGTAAATGAGTGCTGACAGAGTGACGGGCTTGGCTTCACTGATCATGGCCACAGCATGCCAAGTTCTCTTGTATAAGAAGTACATTGGAAATGCAGGCACTGACCTATAGAACAGAGCCGCACCACCAAGTTAGTGAACAGATGGTGTGAATGCACTCTCACCTTTCAAAATTGAAATGAAACGTTAAAGGATTGGCATTCTTCCAGTCCTTCTTCAATGAATTTCTTCAATGAATTAACACAGATGCAAATATACATCACATCATTTTGAGGGAACATGCTCTCAAGGTGACTCTTATCACTGCTGACATTGACCTCCATCACCTGGCTGAGGCAGTGTTTGTCAAGTTTCTGTGCTGTAAAGTCATTCTCTCCTGTCTCTTACCCACATTGTACTCGTTGGAAGGAAGTCACCATGCACAACTCACAATTAAGGACCTCCTTGGGAAGGGAGTATCTATATAAATTATTTGGAATTCTTCTGCTTTGAGATTTATCTATTCTTCCTCATTTGTTTGTTTATTCAATCATTTATTTATGTCAGTATAGACTCATGGATATTTATGTTCCAGGTTATATGAAAATACTACTTTATTTTCTTGCTCAAATTGTTCTAGCTTTGGCAACTCCTATGTATGTACCCAAGAATAAAAACATAAGTCCACACAAAAACTTGTACAGGAATGTTCATGGCAGCATTACACAGTCAAAACAACCCAAACGTCCATCAACTGATGAATGGATAAACAAAATGTAGTATATCCACACAATGGAATAATATTCAACCATAAAAAGGAGTACTGACAGATGCTACAATATGCAACATGGATGAACCTAGAAAACATTATACAAAGTGAAAGAAACCAGAAACAACAACAAAAAAATCCACATATTGTACCAGTCCATGTATGAGATACCTAGAATAGGTAGAATAGACAACTCCATAAAGACAAAAAGCAGATTAGTGGTTGCCAGGGCCTGGAGAGGAGGAGGGAATAGGGAATGACTTGAACTAGTGGTGATGGCTGCACAACCTTGTGAATGAATGAAATGCCACTGAAGTGTACACTTTCATTAAAATGGTGAATTTTATGTTATGTAAATTTTACCATCAAAAAAAAAAGAGGGGGGGAATGAAGTGCTGATACATGCTACAATATGGATGAACCCTGAAAACACTTATTTCACTAAGTGAAATAAACCAGACACAGAGGCCACCTATATGATGCCATTTACATGAAATACCAGCATAGGCAAATCCACAGGCACAAAATAGATCCGCAGTCACCTGGGACTGAGGGAAGCGGGACAGAGAGTGATAGCCCATGGACACAGGATTTCCTTTTGGGCTGATGAAATGTTCTGCAGTTAGAGAGTGGTGATGGTTGTACAACTTAGTGAATATACTAAAAACCACTGAATTGTGCATTTTATAGTGGTGACTCTTTGATATGTGAATATCTCAATTAAATGTTTTAAAATAAATAAACATAGCAACTGAGTGCTGGTATGTGGGGAAGGAAAGGACAAAGAAACAGTAAGAACTTACCAGATTTTTTCTGTTCTGGAATGAAGGAGAAAGTGTACTTAGTTAACTACAAGTAGTCATAGAAATAATGCTTGAACAGTGCTTTGTTCCTCCATCCTTTAATAGTTTGAAGTAATGGGCTTACAATTCTGTCATTACAGGTTAAGTTTGGTGGTGTTTATGAATTAATTAGAAAGACTTCAGACTCTTCAAATTTTCTTACCATTATAGTTGGCTGCATCAGGATCATCCACATTAATGGCAATGACTTTCCAGTCGGTTTCCCCTTCATCAATCATAGCCAATATGCCTAGAACTTTCACGCCAATTATTTCACCTCTTGCACATACCTGAATCAATAGACAAAGTCAGGACAACATTACAGAATGAAACTCTAGAAGACAGTTTTACTTGGCTAACAGGAAGTAAGAAAGAGGCCAAGTTCTTGTGAATTTACCTGGAGACTGTTTCTTTAAGCAAATTTTAAAAACCTAGGTAAGTAAATGTTTCATCAGTCCTATTAAAGTTGAAAACAGGACTTATAGGTCCTATTTTCTTCTAGGTCATAGGGAAACCAGTACATAGCTCAGGGTAATCAATGTTTTTTGCACTATCATTGATTATACTGAAGAATAAGTCCTCCATAGTCTCAAATATGTATCTTAATATGCTTTACCTTTTATTTTATAAAAGTCATTGAGTTAAGCAAGTCATACAATGACTTTAAAAGTTTATGACTTAAAAAACAAAATGAAAACTTTGTTTTTAGTTGTTTACTATTTCTCTGAGCCTGAGAGAGACATAAAGAAATAACTTTAATCAGAATCTTAGAACAACCCTCCTTGATGGAGGAATTACTACCATGAATCTCCAACTCAAGAGGTTATTTGGTTTGGGTCAATTTACTGATCACTCTAAATCGTTAGGCAAGGTTTGCCATGGATTGAGAGGGAATTTCCCTCCTGGTACCTTTCACCTATTGACTAATTATCCATCTTCTAAAGCAATGCAGAACACGTCCAGTTTTTCCAGATATACGTTCAATCATACATACACAGACACGTTTTTTTTCCAGACTAGGTTTAAATGTACAAATTATAATATACAAATGCTTAAAATGCAAGAGAAGCCTTTAATACCAAAGAGACATCATTATTTTACTAATATTCATCCATTTTATTCACAGTATTTTTTAAAGTATGAAATTTGGTATACTTCATTAATCTCTCAACACTAAAGAAAAAAATGTCACATTTCATTACCTTGCTTCCAATTTCACACACATCAATTGGGTCATTGTCACCACAACAGCCAGTATGTTCATCATTGTGCCCTGGGTCTTCCCAAGTCTGAAAAAAATAATACTTAGTGTATATCGTTCCTATACATATGGACAAAATGGATCATGTTGAGAATAATAGATAACATCCTATGACTCTTCAGCTATTTTTTTCTCATTGTTTTAGTTCTTTATTCGCATGTAAGAATCTTAACTATGCACGATAGTTTCAATTAAATGTTGTAGCTCCTACTACACATATAATGCTAAATTTAAGCTTTAAAACAGATCCATAGATCCTAAATAATGATCCTATTTAAAACAAGCAAAAGCCAACTACTTAATAACTGAGACAAGAGGGAAAACACAAATATAGACCGAAACGTTTACTTTAAAGATGTGTGGTTTTAGGCTGGGGAGGCTGAGGCAAGTGGATCACCTGAGGTCAGAAGTTTGAGACTAGCCTAGCCAATACGGTGAAACCCTGTATACACTAAAAATATAAAAATTAGCCAGGCGTGGTGGTGCATGCCTGTAATACCAGCTACTTGGGAGGCTGTGGCAGGAGAATCGCTTGAACCCAGGAAGCAGCAGTTGCAGTGAGCCTAGATCATGCCACTGCACTCCAGCCTGGGAAACAGAGTGAGGCTCCATCTCAAAAAAAAAAAAAAAAACAAAAAACACAGAAAATAAAACACACAAAAATGTGTGTGTGTGCGTGTTTTCTTTTCTTTTCTTTCTTTTTTTTTTTGGTAGAGACAGGGTCTTACTATGTTGCCCAGGCTTGTCTCAAACTCCTGGGCTCAAGTGATACTCCCACCTTGGTGTCCCAAAGTATGGGATTACAGGCATAAGCCACTGTACCTGGTCTTAGATTTTCTTTATAATAAATTCCCAAAACAGAAGTAGGTAGGCAAGAATAGTAAGATGGAAAGGTTATGTTTTCTTTTTTGAGACAGAGTCTTGCATTGTCGCTCAGACTGGGTGGAGTGCAGTGGCACAATCTTGGCTCCCTGCAACCTCTGCCTCTCATGTTCAAGCAATTCTCCTGTCTCAGCCTCCTGAGTCGCTGGGATTACAGGCACATGCCACCACACCTGGCTAATTTTTGTATTTTTAGTAGAGATAAGGTTTCACCATGTTGGCCAGACTGGTCTTAAACTCCTGACCTCAGGTGATCCTCCCACCTTGGCCTCCCAGAGTGCTGGGATTACAGGTATGAGCCACCACACCCAGCCAAAAGGTTACGTTCTGATGTTAAAAGTATCATCACTGACCAGGAGTCAAGACTGAAACATTTAATCAGGATTTTCCGGAACTTTACATGACTGGTTTTCTTTCCTTCCTAAATTGTAAGCCAGAGTCCTTGCAGAACATCTCACAAAAGAACTGATAGCCTGTGCTAGCCAGGATGTTAGGTTTAAAATGTAGCTGTTGCTATTGGTTCTTTTTTCCTCCAAATGGAACACATTACTTGGATTTTTTGGCTACTCAGCTGGAGTAAAGGCAAAAGATAAATGAGAAGGGTGATAAAGGAAGACCACATCTAACAAATCCAACATTAAGAAAGCAAAATCCAACCCACAGAATAGTAAGTATTTCAGCAATGTTCTCCTACAAGGATGATATATCAAGGCTGAATACTATTAATAAATCCATTGAAGCCGGGTGTGGTGGCTCATGCCCGTAATCCCAGCACTTTGGGAGGCCAAGGCAGGCAGATGAAAAGGTCAGGAGTTTGAAACCAGTCTGGCCAATATAGTGAAACCCTATCTCTAATAAAAATACAAAAAATTAGCTGGGCGTGGTGGCGGGCGCCTGTAATCCCAGCTACTCAGGAGGCTGGGGCAAGAGAATCGCTTGAAACTGGGAGGCAGAGGTTGCAGTGAGCCAAGATTGCGCCACCGCACTCCAGTCCGGGCAACAGTGTGAGACTCTGTCTCAAAAACAACAACAACAACAACAACAACAACAAAAATCAATTAAAGTATAAGGTGAAACACTGTAATTAAGACAAACAAATGACTTTGTGCTTACCTAATAAGCCAGATGGGTCAGACCTATGTTCTACTATCTTATAGGTTGTTTCATAGTAGGTTCCATTTAACAGACTTCATTGTTAATAAAAACAAACCATTTATCAACAAATTCAACTGAATGTTTATTTAGTGTCTCAGCATTAAATTTTAAGTGCCACAGCACTGGCCTAGCCAAACCAGAATTAAATAGATGTCATTTACTCATTATAGACAAGATCCTAGTGATTCTTCACTCAAATATTAAATAAGAACCTGCTACATACTGACATTGTGCCAGGAATAAATTGGTAAACAACCCTTCTCAAAGGGTTGACTATTTAAGAAAACAGGATCCCCTCATTACTTTATCACAAAGAGCTTGACCTGAAGAGGAGGGAATCAAGACTCTAAACATAAAAGTCAGCAGTTATGAGAGCTTGTATGTGCAGGTGTTAAGTGCTTTATTTTTTGAAATAACCATACCACCTACATACTGTGAATAGCTCAGGGAGGCAATATTAACGTCTCAAGGAGAAAGAAAGTGAGGCAAGTTAGATAAGCTAGGAAGTGGCCATCTTGGGATTTGAACTCTGGTCTGTCTGGTGCCAAAAATCAGTGCTTTTGACTACTACCATACACTCTTTCTTGACTGAATAGACTTGCAACTCGGTCTGTCGAGAATTTATATAGCTTAAACAACCAGTCCAAAAAAGAAAAAATATTTCAGAAAAGAATAAATGTTCAAATCTGAATTTAAACATTGTAAATATTTACCTTTCAGTTTATCCTGAAAATAAGTTATTTAAGGAAGCATTCAAATGAGTTAACTATCCCTTCTTATGTTTTTAAAATCTACCATAGAAAAAACTCTCCACAGGTATTCAAATCTTTTTTACGAACAGCAGTAAGTTAATATTTAGTAAGTTAAAAAGTACATTGTCAGCAGTTGCATGAAGACATACCTGAGGGATGGCACCATAGTTCCAGATATATCCTTTGTACGGGAACAAATTCGCAACATAGCGAAGTTTTCCTTTTTTCACATCTTGTTTAATGGGGTTTAAAGGGTCCTTTGTAGCAATCTGAAATAAAAAATTTCAAATCGTTGCATATTTGGATGTGAAATACTATTCAAATAAGGATCTGAGGAAATGAATTATGGTATCTATGTTCCCTAATTCCACTTTAATGATATATTCTATCCCTAACAATTTTATAATTGAACTAAGGTGCTTCCATAATCAGCCACTAAGTGGAAAGGTTATGTGAGGTATAAAGGAACTATCAAGAAGGGAAGAAGAACATTTACTAATTCTAGAAAGCAAAGACTAAAATTACCTGGAATAAATTCTAATGTTTGAGTAATAAAAATATTGTAATTTTTATTAAAAGGGCAAAATAAATACTATCCAATTTTATTTTCCTTTACAGAATTTAAAATTATTCAAATACTCGGGTATTTATTACACACAAAAAATGTGATTACTGTAAAAGAGTATGTGGTATAAAATGTTACAAATATCCATAACAAAAAGGCAATGATGGTAGGTATCGTCAGAAAGAAACTAACACCATGCAACTGAAATTCCAATGAGAGTATCTGTGGCTGGGGTGACTAAAGAGGGGTCAGTGATGGGCTTACAGAGAGTAAGAGGAGAAAAAGTAATTCTAGGTTTTGGGAACATCGGAAGCAAAGATGTTGGGAAGAAAAGTTTGGGGCATATTTGTAAACAGTTGAGTTTAGCTGGAGCCCAAAGGGAAGACTGCTGGCAATGGGAGATACAACTAGAAAACAGACTGGGACCAGACGGAGAAAAACCTTGGAGTTCAGATAGTTCATCCTTGATCAAGTCAGTGTGACTAGATCAAAACCAATATCCTAAGTCTGACTCAAATTGAAGTGAAATATTACCTCCATTTTTGCATTAGACCAGCGTGGCACTTCAACTACCATGTGGAACACATCCTGAAAAAACAGAGAAAGTGAGATGGTCACAGGAGCCAATTTGTTCTTTGAGGGAGCATGCACTATTTCTTCCAAAGTCAAACTGTTCATTGTATCAGATCTTTGAAGTCAATTGGATTTTCAACAAAACGCATCAAAAAAAAAAAAAAAAAAAAGAGAATGATGGATGAAGAAATAATGCAATTATAGGAAAATATTCATTATAGAATCAAGGTGGTCAGTATATGATTGCTTACTGTATAGTTCTTCTTAATTTTTAATTACTTCTAAATTTTTTGTAGAGACAAGCTCTTACTATGTTGCCAAGGCTGGTCTCAAACTCCTGGCCTCAAGTGATCCTCCTGCCTCTACCTCCCAAAGTGCTGGGATCACAGGTGTAAGCCATCTCGCCCAGCCAACTTACTATATAAATCTTTTAACTTTTCTGTATGCTTTAAGTGTTTCAGAATAAAAATTGACAGTGGAAAGAATGTTCCTAGGAAGGAAACAGTTCTTAAATAAACATAACAGAACCTGTATCTCTGAAGAAGACCATCTTCAAAACACTCTCCAAAGGCCAGTGTTATTTCCTTCAGAGACACTGCAATTACTCAAAATGTTTTCAGAGCTTCCATTTCAGAGATGGTTTATAAGACAAACCCCAAGTCAGCCTAATTACTTGATCTACTTTAGTTTATAAGGCGAGCCTCCGTCAGCCTAATTACTTGGTCATACTTTAGTTTTAGCATCAAACAAAACTCATCAGCTTCATTATCCATATTATTGTCCCAATTTGGCTGTTTTTAGAAATAAAGACCCCCTCAAAATGACTTTGACTTTGAAGATAAGAGAATATGCTCTAAAAATATTTTAATCAATGATAGTTCTATTGTAATTGGCTTATAGCCTTAAATTGACTACTATAAAATGGATATATTCAGGGAGTAAATTCTCAGATGTGCAGTTTAAAAACATAATGAAAAACAAACCATACTTTGCCAACCCATTTTGCACACTGGAGTTAAATATGGCATAGGTTATTTAAACTTGAGCTTTAATAATTCAGAACACTAATTTTTTCAAGGAATAGAACTTTAACTGCAGTTTTTCAGTTTTCAGCCTCTACAAAGGGCACAGATGAAGCTAAATCTGTAATGACTGTTTTCTGTCACCCAGGCTGGAGCACAGTGGCATAATCTTGGCTCACTGCAACCTCCACCTCCTGGGTTCAAGTGATTCTCCTGTCTCAGCCTCCCAAGTAGCTGGGATTACACAGGGGCGTGCCACTACACCTGGCTAATTTTTGTATTTTTAGTAGAGATGGAATTTCACCATGTTGGCAGGCTGGTCTCAAACTCCTGACCTCAGGTGATCTACCCGCCTCGGCCTCCCAAAGTGCTGGGATTATAGGTGTGAGCCACCGCACCTGGCCTGCAGCTATGCTTATAAAATGTTCTTTTTTTTTTTTTTTTTTTTTTTGAGACAGGGTCTCACTCTGCCACCCAGACTGGAGTGCAGTGGCATGAGCTTGACTCACTGAAGCCTCAACCACCCTGGCTCAAGCAATCTTCCCATCTCAGCCTCCTGAGTAGCTGGAGCCACAGGTGCACGCCACCACATCCAGCTAAGATAGATAGATAGATAAAAAATATATATATAAAATTTTTTTCTGGTAGAGATGGAGTTTTGCCATGTTACCCAGACTAGTAAAGTACATTTTAAGAACTTAACTTAAAATGAAAGTCACTTGGTTACATCACTCTTTAGAATTACTTCTTTGCTACTTTCCATCAAAACACAGGAACTGATAAGCCACAAGGGAATAAGTCAAAGGTTTCAAGTTAATAATTACCTTGCTGGTACCAAGCAGAAAAACTACACTGATTTCAATTCAAAAGTGTAAAACTTCTGTCATTTTAAGTTCCTGCTGAAACCATGGAAGACTAAAGCATCCATGGGTTTCTGCACCAAGCCTCCTGACACCTCACCTACCCACTACAACATAAAAACCAAAAGAATGGAGATATTACTTAAATCTAGGACTGAAGAAAGTGCTGTATCTCTGTATCCCTCTAAAATAACTAGATAGTTTAGAAAATGTAACCCTGATTGTTCATCCTGGGTAGAAAACCTCAGAACCAATCTTTGGCTACATTTCACCTTGCCCACTAAGTTTTCAAGAGTTTTGTCCACTTCTCAGGCGTAAAAATGAGATCTGTAGGTCTGTGAAAAGAAAAGTCAGGGCTCTCAGTTTTCAGCAGCAGTACCCTAAAGATTCACAAGATGGAGCTGTTATGACATGAAAGATCAACTGAAGAGCTCGCCAAGATTAGCTGTTAATTTTGTTAAAACGCCACCAGGCCAGGCGCGGTGGCTCGCGCCTGTAATCCCAGCACTTTGGAAGGCCGAGGCGAGTGGATCACCTGAGAGAGGGAGTTCAAGACCAGCCTGACCAACATGAAGAAACTGTGTCTCTACTAAAAATATAAAAATTAGCCGGTCATAATGAGGCATTCCTGTAATCCCAGTTACTCGGGAAGGCTGAGGCAGGAGAATTGCTTGAACCTGGGAGGCGGAGGTTGCAGTGAGCCGAGATCGCCCCATTGTACTCCACCTTGGGCAACAAGAGCAAAATTCCCTCTCAAAAAAAAAAAAAAAAAAAAAAAAAAGAAAGCCACCAAATGAATACATTGCTTCAAGAAAGATACAGCAAATAGAGCTGAAATAACTAATTCAAAGTTTAGAAACTATATTGAACACTTTAATAGCATTAAATGACAAATATGTGTAGACTCTCAAAACAGTATTACCTAATAACATAAATCTACATAATTAATGGGAAGGAAAAAAATAACAAGGAAGAAAACATCCTTCAGAAAATGGTGAGAGAATTCTGCAGCGAACAAAAGCCTGAAGGTCTGGTGCTTTTTAGAAATATAGCTGGGTGAGGCCGGGCGTGGTGGCTCACACCATTATAGGTGTGATTTATACCCATTATAGGTGGGATTATACCCAGCACTTTGGGAGGCCAAGGTGGGCGGATCATGTGGTCAGGAGATCGAGACCATCCTGGCTAACACGGTGAAAACCCATCTCTACTAAAAATGCAAAAAAATTAGCCGGGCGTAGTGGCGGGCGCCGTAGTCTCAGCTACTCGGGAAGCTGAGGCAGGAGAACAGCGTGAACCTGGGAGGCAGAGGTTGCAGTGAACTGAGATCACACCACTGCACTCCAGCCTGGGCAACAGAGCAAGACTCCATCTCAAAAGAAAAAAAAAAAAAAGAAGAAGAAATTAGCTGGGCAAAAACAGCAGGGAGTACCTGCAAAAGTCAGAGTCAATTCATTGATTTTTTTCAACAAATATTTTTTGTGGACCACCAGGATGTGCCAGGTACTTTTCCTGAAGACTAGCAATGAACAAAATAAAAGTTATTTTAACTCCCAAAGAGTTGGATTTCCAAATCAGATACTTCCTGCTGGTAGCATTGGTGGTGGTTCAGGGGTAGAATTCTCGCCTGCTAAATCAGGTACTCCAGCTTGTAGGCCTCATGCTACAGCTTGGGGTGAGTGACTCATCTGTAAAAATCAATGTTTAGCACACTTTCAAATTCATGTAGATGCTGTAGTAATACTTGTCTCAGCCAGGCGTGGCAACTCATGCCTATAATCCTAGCACTCTGGGAGGCAGAGGCAGGAGGACTGCTTGAGGCCAAGAGTTGAAGACCAACCTGACCAACATAGCAAGACCTGTCTCTTAAAAAAAAATTTTTTTTAAAGAGAGAGAGAGACGAGGTCTCACTCTGTCACCCAGACTGGAGTACAGTGATGCAATCATAGCTCACTACAGCCTCCAACTCCTGGTCTCAAGCAATCCTCCTGCCTCAGCCTCCTGAGTAGCTGGGCCTACAGGTGTGCACCACCACACCTGGTTAATTGTTTTTTAATTATGTTTTTGGAGATGAAGTCAGGATATGTTGAGCGGGCTGGTCTCTAATTCCTAGCCTCAAGCGATCTTCCCGTCTATGCCTCCCTAGTAGCTGGAATTACAGGTGCAAGCCATCCTGCCCAACTCTGTACTTATAAGGAGGGGGTGTCCCACAAACTTCAGCAGGAATTACTACTAAAGAACAACTTTCTTCTAGACATCCTGGCTAATAATTCAGAGTTGCCACTAGGTGAACAACAGTGATATTTAGGATTTTTCAGGGCAACTGATATGAGAAATTCAATGAATTTTCTAGCAACGGAGTTGCTATAAAACTATACTGTTTTTATGCGTTTTAATGATTCCAATATTCATGCACTTAAAAAATAGCGATTTTAAGAAATTTAGTACTACTCAGTTACAAATTCATTCCTTCTTCTTTAATCCCAACTGGTTTCAACTGTTACTTAGCTGAATCTTGGATTTACTATCTTGTGACCCCCATTGTTAGGACTTCCCAGAATGCATCCTCCAATCCTACCATGCTTTGGAGTCTCAGTCATTGGTCTGGCATCAGAGCTCTCAGCTCTGTTAACAGCTTCAGAAAAGAAGGAAGTTAAGTCTCCCTAAAGGGATGATTTTGGTAAACCCAATAAATTACCTTGCTGATAAACCAGTGGGGGATACGGGGAAAAGGCAAACTATAACTTTACCTCTGACTTCCCAAAGTCAGAAATATAACTATCTATTTCAGGCCAGGTATGGTGGCTTGTGCCTGTAAACCCAGCACTTTGGGAGGCTGAGGCGGAGGATCGCTTGAGGCCAGGAGTTCAAGACCAGCCTGAGCAACATAGACAGACCCTGTCTCTACAAAAAAATAAAAGTCTATTTCACTTCCCAGATTTATAATCATTTTATCAAGTAGTCAAGACGTTACAACAAAATGTTAAAGATGTCCAGATTCTAAGGAAATTGGCAACTCAACAAGTCTACATTGTATCACTCCATTAATCAAAAAGATTTAAAATAAAAATGTTTCAGGAATAGAAGAAATATCTCCTATATCTTGGTTAGGCTTATAACTTCACTAATTAAACAGGAATACTAATTACAGTAATATAGTAAGGGCCAGTCTCATCTCCAAACTGGTTAGAGTCTTGTGGACCAAGTCAGTAGTCTGACAAGTCATTTATTAATGACCAGGCTATGGCCATTTGGTAGGCTGGTATTACTAACGCAGTTAAGTACATATATAGGGAACATGCTCTTAATTTAATCACATCTCATCTTTAAATCTTAGCAGTTAAGTTCAATGTGTCCTTATTGAGATTTATTTCTTATCTATTTATTTTATTTCATTTTCTGAGACAGAGTTTCGCTCTTGTTGCCCAGGCTGGAATGCAATGGTGCAATCTTGGCTCACCGCAACCTCAGTTTCCTGGGTTCAAGCGATTCTCCTGCCTCAGCTCCTGAGCAGCTAGAATTACAGGCATGCACCACCACACCCAGCTAATTTGTGTATTTTTAGTAGAGACGGGGTTTCTCCATGTTGGTCAAGCTGGTCTCAAACTCCCGACCTCAGGTGATCTGCCCACCTCAGCCTCCCAAACTGTTGGGGTTACAGGCGTGAGCCACCGCACCCGGCATTGAGACTTATTTCTAACCCCGGATTTGGTCAATTCGATGAACTATACTACAGAATTACACCAAGTGGCTGACATTAGCATTTTCAAGTTGACTCATTGTGTGTTTCTCTAGATAACTTCAGAAATCTAGTAAATACCAGGCTTAGAAAGAAACACAAAAATCACCCTCTGGTACCACCACTCTTATTTATTTATTTATTTTGAGACAGAGTCTCACCTGTCACCCAGGCTGAAGTGCAGTGGCACGATCTCAGCTCACTGTAACCTGCGTCTCCAGGGCTCAAGTGATCCTCCTACCTCAGCCCTCCTGGACCACAGGCACCTGCCACCACACCCAGCTAAATTTTTTTTTTTTCTCTTTTTTTTTGGTAAAGACAGGGTTTCACCATGTTGCTGAGGCTGGTCTTGAACTCCTGAGCTCAAGCAATTCATCCACCTAGGCCCCCAAGAGTGCTAGAATTATGGGCATGAGTCACGGCACCTAGTCCACCCCCCGTTTTTAAATCTTTATTGTTTTGCAATAAAATTTGGAGAAAAAACAGTAGCGGTGGAGAGAATTTTCTTCTAAATTTATCTAGAGAATAAACATACAGCAAGAAGCTAATCCAAACCAAGCTTTCCTTTTTTTTTTTTTTTTTAACTTCTAGACTAGTTTTGGAGTATAAAATCCCTATCAGAAGAACTCATGTAGTTAAAAGAAAATGTTCCATCCCCATAAAGACGCTTTCAAAAAGGTATACCAGATTTCATCATTTCCAACAATACTTTACCTTATTCACTGCTCACCAAATGACAATGGCTCTTAACTCTGTTCTGGCTGTAAAGTTGGTAATATGATTCTAGAAGGATATACTCTAATTTGTTAAAAGTATATGGATACCTGAAATATTTCATCAACAGTGACAGAAGTCTATTTGAGAAGCTATCAGAAAGAAACACGATGACCGAAGTTCACACTGTTGTGCCCCTTATTCACTTAGAACTGTGACTTAGTAAAGAAAGACACGACTTACACCAACCCAAAAAACATTTGCTCAAAAAATTGTGTTAAGATTCCAAGGGAGATCATTAACTTATTAAAGAAATTAAAACATATACACACAAAACTTTTAGAATACTCATTTGTTTTCCAGTTACATAGATCTTCTACTCATTGCAGCTCAAATAAATGCCTGTATTTGCTACTGCACACTACCATATGTACCTACGTAGAGCAATAACTTAATTTGTCATGTCATAATTAAGAATAGGCTGCTGGCTGGGTGTGGTAGCTCACGCCTGTAATCGCAGCACTTTGGGAGCTGAGGTGGGTAGATTGTTTGAGCTCAGGAGTTCGGGACCAGCGAAAGTCTGTCTCTACCAATACAAAAAAACTAGCCAGGTACAGTGGTGCGCACCTGTAGTCCCAGCTACCCAGGAGGTTGAGGTGGGAGGATTGCTTGAGCCCAGGAGGTGGAGGCTGCAGTGAGCCAAGATCACACCACTGCATTTCAGCCTGGGTAACAGAGTGAGACCCTGTCTTAAAAAAAAAAAAAAAAAAAGTGGGGGGGGAGAAAAAGCTGCTATTTTTGCTATTTTTTCTTTTCAGATAAGCTTTATGATGACTACATTTTGAAAACAGATATTCTAAGCATAATCTGTTTATTTTAATGTCTTTATAATATCAAGCAAAAGGGTCTGCATTTCCAGTTGTCAAACTTTTCTGTTTTGCAATGACTAACAATTTTGACCATGGAAACGTTCCCAAGAAAAATGCATTTATGCCAAATTGTAGATAATATTCTTTTAAGTTTCTGAAGCATCAATCTGTTTGATTAGAGGCTTGACTTTCTTTCAGAAGGGAAAAAAAGAAACACATATTCCATATTTATACATGCTTCTATATGCTCCCAACAATCACCTGAAAAAAACAGAACCCTACATTGTCAGAATTAGAATTTAACATGAAAGTTTAAGATACAGAATAGAAAAATATCTGATTTCCAATCAGGTCATGATATTTGAGCACTTTAAGATTTACAGAAAGCTTTTATCTACCCAGTGTTTCATACTGTTTATTACCATGTTTTGGAAAATTTCTGGTATCTCAGAAGTTTTATGTTAGAAGATACTCTGAGCTATAGGTGCTTTTATATTTGATCCTAAAATTGATCCAGAGCAAAGGACATCCCTGCAATTTAAAAATATCCAGTGAGCCCTTGCCTTTACTTTCTCTACCCACTGGATTTGGAAATAATCAAAGCAGGGTACCCGAGTCAAAAGAGTTTCCAGAACTGGCTGGACTGATTACCTAACGGTATATGCCGAACTGAATAGCTACATTAAAAGGTCCAGATATGGGTTGGGCACAGTGGCTCACGTCTGCAACCTCAGCACTTTTGGAGGCTGAGGTGGGCAGATCGCTTAAACCCAGGAGTTTGAGACCAGCCTGGGCAACATAGGGAAACCCCATCTCTACAAAAAAATAGAAAAATTAGCTGGGCATGGTGGTATGTGCCTGTGGTCCCAGCTATTCAGGAGGCTGGGGCAGGAGGATCACTTGTGCCTGGGAGGTATAAGCTGCAGTAAGCCACGATCATGCCACTGCACTCCAGCCTAGGTGACAAAGTGAGACCCTGTCTCAAAAAAAAAAAAAAAAAAAAAAGGTCTGATATGGATATGAGTCCTTGGACATTTTTCCTTAGTGGAGCTGACTGAGCCATGTTAAAGGTACATGCTCACTTGATCATGACATTCCCTCATTATCATCCCTCAGACCACATTAGGAACAAAGTCCAAGGCCAAGCTCATAAGAATGTATTCATGTAAAATTAATCACAATGGATTTTTTTATAAAAAGAAAGAAAATCACACTCTAATGAATCCAGTTAATCAGATTTTTTTTAAAGGCTATAATCCAAAATGATGTCTACCACACCTTTATTTGTGTTTTAAACAAGTAACTTCCTTAAAAACAAAACAAAAGAATTCTTTCCGGCCTGTCAGACAGGAAGGCTCCTACCCAAGGTCCACTGAGGTCTAGACCACTGGTAAAATCCAGTCATAAGAGCTTGTGCTTTTGAGCTGGGACAGGGCAGACCAAGGGCAGAGTCTTCATTTGAGTAATCCACTTTATAGACACAACCAGTCCCTTATAAGACTTCAGTGTCCCTGAGTAATCTAAGTGAACACATTTAACAGGACACCAAAATGTAGCTTGTTTCCTATTTTGGAGTAACTTGAAGCAGCAATAAGTGTAGGTACCAAAACATCTATGATCATTCTGGTCCTTGGTAGGAATACAATCACTTATGAACACTGGGAAAACAGCTCTATGTCAAGAAAATGTTTTCTTCCTGTAGCACACCTGTATGCCAGGGTATTATCAATAAACTTAGGGTCATGATTTTATACCTCTTCATTGCTCAAAATGGTCTGAGATGCTACAGTATGGTATACATACTGTAATACAACAAGCAGATAATTCAAGCCAACCCAATGGGGCCAATTCAAGAGGGAAGGATTCTGCAGTTTATATCAACTCCCAGGAAATCAGATGTAACAAATTCAAGTTTCTGAATAAACACAACGCTGATACTCCCACAGGAAAAACACATGCCAATTAGAGGTCCCTCCTGTATTTGTGGCACATAATTGGCCTGGGGCTGTTTGCTCCATTGCCTCCAATTGGAGTCTTACCCAGGAAGGCTCCTCAGAAGCAATGCAAAATTTGGAATTTCTGGCAGTACAGAACTACAGCAAACTTCCTGGTAGAAGTGCAATGAATTTGTCTATCTAATAGTCACGCCCAGAAAAACAGTAAGACAGCACACACAAGAACAAAATTACTATTATTCTAGACGTGCATTGCAAAGTGATGTTCACGTGTGTTGTGTATTGACATCTAGCTAAGGAAGGTCAATAACCTATGTAATTCTTACAACTCAAAAACCTTTGTACTCAATGTGAATCAAACTTCCGTACTGAAGGAAAAAAATTGAAAGGTAGAAAAAGAAAAAGATATTTGCCCTTGTGTCAAGTTGCTAAATACAGTACAAACTACTTCCATTGGAAAGGAGGCTAAGAAGAGACGGGTTTTTTTAAAATGACTGTTTAAAGTTGTACTTATAACACATGTTCTTTGTAAAAAGATTAGACAATATAAGAAGACAAAAACGAAAATAAAACCAAGAGTCACGGGCAGTCCCACGAATCATAAATATTTTGATATATATTTTTATTGTTATTTATTTTCCTGAGACAGGGTCTTGCTATGTTGCCCAGTCTGGTCTCAAACTCCTGGGCTCAAGTGGTCCTCCCAGCACAGCCTCCTAAGTGGGATTACAATCGCCCCACACTCAGCTATTCTGGTGTATACAGTTGTAGACTTTTTTCCCCCTAGAAAAGTAAAGATTTTTACCAATTTGTGGTAAACCTACCAATCTGTGCTACGGTTAGGTTTCTTCTCACTGGTATATACAGGAACAGCTATTTCCTTTTAGAAGTCTGTGTGCCTACCTTTATTAACTCTATCTTAACTGTGCAAATCTTAACTGTACTAGCCCATTACTAAATTTTCCTATACTCATTGAATAATCTAGTTTATTTTTACTATTTCATAAAGTTCCCACAGTCAAAATTCTGTGCTGGCTACCTGGTTTATTTTAGAACCAGTAATGAAGTATTGCGACTTTAGTTCCAAATACACATACAAAAACGACTAATGTAATTTTTTTTTTTTTTTTTTTAACCAAGACAGATTAAATACTTTTGCTTTTATGCCTCCTCTCGTTCCCCAAGTTATATTTGCTTCTTTAACTAAATAATCTAGTTTTAAGACTAACTTCTTATTTAGTCAATGGTCTTTTTTTTGAGACAGAGTCTCACTCTGTCACCCAGCTGGAGTACAGTAGTGGCATCTCGGCTCACTGCAACCTCTGCCTCCCAGGCACAAACGATCCTCTCACCTCAGCCTTCCAAGTAGCTGAGACTACAGGTACATGCCACCACGCCTGGCTAATTTTTGTAATTTTTGTAGAGACAGGGTTTCACCATGTTGACAGGCTGTTCTTGAACTTCTGGCCTCTACCCGCCTAAGCCTCCCAAAGTGCTGGGATTATAGGAATGAGCCACCACGCCCAGTCTAATCAACCGACCTTTAACTCACAGCACAGCGAGGCATTTTAAGCACTTGTTGAGAGACATATAAGAAAATTCATATGTAGAACTAGTTGATCTGAGTAAACAGACTGTGTCCAAAAGACAAGGATGCCTTACCTTATCTGCATAAATTGGAATATCATGAAATGGAGATATATATTGTCCTTTCTCATTTTCTGCAAAATAAATTAGAAAAAGTTATTACTGTAATTAATTGTAGTGCTAAATGCACATAGTACACATTTTTTTTCCTGAGACAGGGTCTCTTACTCTGTCACCCAGGAGGGTGTACAATGGTGTGATCTTGGCTCACTGCCACCTCTGCTTCCCTCTTGAAGGCTCAAGTGATCCTCCAGCCTCAGCCTCCTGAGTAGCTGGAGTAGCTGGAACTACAGGCATGAGCCACTACGCCTGCATAATTTTTGTATCTTTTGTAGGGAGGTTGTGTTGCCATGTTCCCCAGGCTGGTCTCCAACTCCTGAGCTCAAAGCAGTCTGTCCACCTCGGCCTCCCAAAGGGCTGGAATTGCAGGGGTGAGCCACTGCACCCGACCAGTACACATTTTTTTTTTTTTTGGCAACAATTCATCTTTATTTCTTATTTTCCTCTGGGCGTGCGGAATCTGATACATTTCACCCCAGGTATATTTGGGATAGTTGGCTCTTCACTGGGTCAGGATGGCTGGGTGCCTTCTCCCCTGGCACGGTTCTCTTCTCTGCAGGGCGAGGGGCAGGGAGCTAGTAGAACCTTGCAATGCCAGTCACAATGGCAGACCCAGTGGAGCCCAGGATGAATTTGGTCAACCTGGAGAGTCCAGTTGCTCCCAGTGACTGCAGAGTGGCCACAAGGCTGCCCGGGGCAACTCCACCCCCATTGGCAATGGCCACTGCGGACATCATCTTGGCTGCTATGGAGGACGAGGTGATTCCCGTCGCAGTGAAGCCCATGGCACTGAGCACCATGGGCACAGCCTCCACGGCCACAACTCCTCCAATCACGACTGTAGCAATCCTCGTCAGGGGCAAGACTACGGCACAGCTAGAGGCCACCTGGGCCACTTTGGCCACACCGGTCACTGCTGATGAGGTGAAAGCTGAGGCCACCATGCCTGCTGGGGTTAATTCCCTGGCCCAGAGAAGGAGAGTTCCTGAGAATGTGAAGCTGACCCCACCATCTTAAGCTCGGATGTGTTCCACCAGTACATATTTTTAAACCAAGATATTATTCTCACACTAAGCTGGGCGCAGTGGCCCACGCCTGTAATCCCAGCACTTTGGGAGGCCGAGGCGGGCGGATCATGAGGTCAGGAGTTCAAGACCAGCCTGACCAATATGGTGAAACCCCGTCTCTACTAAAAATACAAAAATTAGCCGCGCGTGGTGGCAAGTGCCTGTAATCCGAGCTACTCGGGAGGCTGAGGCAGGAGAATCACTTGAACCAGGGAGGCTGAAGTTGCAGTGAGCCGAGATCACGCCACTGCACTCCAGTCTGGACAACAGATCGAGACTTTGTTTCAAAACACAAACAATAAAACATAAAAGTCCTTTTAGGGTCAATTGTGACTTTGCAGTCTGTCCAGTCCTCTATCAGTTTTAGAGAAATTGACAAATGTAATATTATAAAGCTAAAAAAAAGTTTATTTCTGTTAAAGAAGGATAAAGCACTTAAAATTTGATAACTATATAGTGGGTTCTAATTATTAGTATTTCTTAAGTTCCAAAGAGTTCCACTTGACAAAAACGGTTACTTCAGCTAGTGCCAAATTCTAGAAGTAGCTTTGGTCTCCCATAACGGAAGATATATATAACATATATATTATATATATAGAGAGAAAATATTAATTGCAAATAACCTAAGTAAAAGCAGTGTATTTATTCTGCATATATAGCTTGAAGATCCACCCCTCACCTTCAAACCAGTCACCTCTGTAAGCCCTTCCTACAGAGAAATTCTGGAGCCAACACTATTTCCAGAAAAATAGTTCCATGAATTATTAGTCAAAAGTTACTGCACTGCCCTTGTTGCTTAATTGCAAAATTAAATAAAATGGGGGGGGGGTAGTTCTCACGCTTCCTGGATTTTATCTGATAGTTAACCTTCGGCTAGATGTTTGCTTTACGGTTCACTTTCCTTTTCCTTCCGCACCAGGCTACTTTTTGCTAGGAGCTTTGTTCCTTCAATGCCTATTCCCATTAGTCCCCTCTACTCCCCGCTTCCCCGTCCTTCATACACCAACTCAGAGTTCGAGGCACCTGCCCATTTCCTTCCAAATAAAACTGTAAAGAGATTAAAATAGAAGCGCTTGTGGTGACACATTTACGAACGCCTCCATTATCGCCCATAATCTACTCCTAGTAGCTGGGGGTGGGGGCAGTAAGAGGATAAAGAAAAACCCCAAGTAGCTTTCCTCCACCTACAAGGCCAAAAAAAAGGTGGTGCCCTAAGGAGCGTCGAGGGCGCCAGCCTGCAGCCTCCCGGTTTCCCCGTGCAGCCCTAGGTACAGGACCCGGGGTAGGTACCCCCTAGACGCCGAATCCTGCAAAGGTAAAAACTTGGCACTTTCTCAGTCATTCTTCCAGACTGACGTCATCTGTTTGATTTGAGAGGAATAGCTTTCTGTTTCATAAGGATTCCCAGCATGGGCGCTGAGGGAACACAGGCGGCGGAGAGGCAGGAGCGCTACCGGGACCCCGGAGGACCGGTCCAGCGCCTTCACAGAGGCTCCCGATCCGGGCCTCAGTTCCCCTTCTGTAAAATGAGGGGGTGGACTTGGCTTCGCTCAGCGCCCATAATCTGAGCTACGGCGGCGGAATTAAGGTCTTTAGGAAGTCACTGCCCCCCCCCCCCGGAGTCGCCGTTCCTCCAAACTGAGCAATCCTCTTACGGGGATTATGCTACCTCCAGGCACCTTTCTAGGGTGGGTCTGTGATTTCCTTTTCCCATCAGACCCTGTCCGAGTCGGACACATGCAAAACTAGCTGGGCCCAGGTTCGGGTACCCCGGGGCGTGAGAAAGGGACCATCTCCGTTCAGCGGGGAGGGATGGCCGGAGGCGACCCCCGCTGCCCCGACCGGCGGCGGCAAGTGTGCAATGTGAGAGCCGGCCAGGCCCCACAACGCGTCGGAGACTTCGGGCCGAACGCGGGCCGCACCCTCCCGGGGAGGCGAGGCCCGGGAATGAATGGGCGGACGGGCGCGGAGGGGCCGGGGGCCGCAGACACTCACTGAGGAATACTCGGTACTCCAGGGAGAAGGGAGCGGCGCGCTCCTCGGTACTGAAGCCGCTCATGGTGCCGGAGTCCAGCCGCCGCAGCTGCCACAGAGCCACCAGCCCGCACGCGGCGCCGACAGACAAGCAGACAGCCCCGCGCCTGCGCACTACGAGTACTGGCCCGGTGGGCGGGGCGGGGAGCGCCTTTAACACGGCTCCGCTAGCGTTCCCACCCCCGCCGGGCCAACCCCGTGCGCAGGCGCACTACGCACTCCCGAGCCCCGCCCCTCGGGCCCAGCCTCTGCGTTGGCAGCCGGGGATCAGAGCCTGGGCCACGTGGCTGCCGCCGGCGCTGGCTCTATTCCTTCGGCATTGGGCTCTGAGCCGGGAGGGCAAATGCGCAGGCCCTAAGCTTGGACTGGCTAGGAGTTGACCGCCGACCACGCACACAGGGAACTCACTTTTGATTCTCACACACTCCTCCCCGCAGACCTATTCCTTATCTCAAAAGGCGTTGATAAGTCATCTGCTTCCCCAGACAGGCCCTGCTTGCGGTCTTAAAGGTGAGAATTTTTCTGATCCGTCTTAACAAAGTTGAGCCGTATTACCGACACCCCTAGTGGCTACCAGTAAGGTACTCGCTCCTCCACTTTCTATAACCTCTCTGACTCCGTTGCTTATCTGGGAAGTGAAGATAGTAACTATTTCATGAGTTACTGGGATGATTACCCGAGTTAATACACGTCAAAGGCTTGGAGCAGAGCCTGGGTCTTTGTAAACACTCTGGAAGTTGTTACTGTCACCCTCCCCAGGGGGTAGATTTACTACCCCCTTTCCCCTACCCGCCCCCCCGACCACCTTACTTAACCCATCTGGGTCCCCAGGGGCCTCAGATGGAAGCATTGGGAAGGTCCAGGCGTGAGCTAGAGTCGCGGGAAGGATTGCTTTTAGGGACAGGCTCCTCTGAGCTTGTTTTCCTGTTTATATTTCATCATGTCAGGCCAGACCCCAAAAACTAAAGTCTGATAGAGGCAATGGGCAAATATTTGCATCACTTACCTACCTCCCCAGGCATACATGTTAAAGAAAAAAAGTATATCCAAAATCCTCAATATAAATTAGGAAATTATTATTTACATTTCAAAGAATGCCTAGTTTTATTTGTTAAAAAATTTTCATGGCCAGGATTTATTTAAATAACTGTTTTTCTAGAGCATTAAAGATAATGTGTCTTAAGGACATTTTGAATTAAACTCTTCTTTTCAAAACAATGTCTATTGTAAAAAATGAATATTAAATGAAAACCTAATAAGATCTCCAGTTAGTTATAGTGTCACTCCCTTTGTCTCTGTCCAACTCCCAAACCCCACTGACACCCATTAATTTTCAGAAGGCTGTGATTCACTGATTTTTTTGAACATTACACCACACTGTTTTACTGCAGTTAGAACAAAAGGGCAGGAAAAAAAAACAGTGAAGCAATAGTTTAGTCACTAATTAGAGTCAAGGCCAGGCATGGTGACTTACACTTTCAATCCCAGCGCTTTGGGAGGCCGAGGTGGGCAGATTACCTAAGGTCAGGAGTTCGAAACCAGCCTGACCAACACAGTGAAATCCTGTCCCTAATAAAAATACAAAAATTAGCTGGGCATGGTGGCATGCGCCTGTAACCCAACTACTCGGGAGACTGAGGCAGGAGAACACTTGATCCCAGGAGGCGGAGGTTGCAGTGAGCTGAGATCATCCCAGTGCATTCCAGCGTGGGTGACAGAGCGAGACTCTGTTTCAAAAAAGAAAAAAAAAGTAGGATCAAGTTCAGAGAATATTTTAAGGGGGATGCTCTTTTGATTGGACTGCTCTATCACTTTTCTGCCTTTGAGCAGATGGAACCAATTTTCTTGGAAATACCCAGACTCTCATCTGTGACTGACTTAAGAAGACAGCAGTGATGCAATAATAATGTTCTACATACACTTTCCCTTTGCCTCCTGCCAGCTCACAGCAAGATAATAAAGTCTCACTGACCTCCGAACTTGCACACTGGCTCTTGTTTCATCGAATGTGTTCAGAGAGCCAGTCAGTACCAGCTCTGGTAAAACACCCAGCCCTGGTGCATTGTAACTTTCCTTTGCAGTCAAGTGTAGTGAGCCCATAGGCCCAAAAGGACCTTGGTCTACTATGTCTCCCTAGGGCCTACAGTACACAGCCTAGAGTAGATGTTTACTGAACCTTTGCTGGACAAATGGGTAGAGGAATTAATGAAAAGGTGAAGAATACCTTCTTAAGTACGTTAGTTTGACAAAGAAGGAGTCCATCTCTTCTCAAATATTATCTTTCTCAGTGACCAAATCTAGTGGCACTTTCCAGTCCATATCCTGTCCCCTTTGCTCTGGGTGACCCTGTTGGGTGTCTCTAATTTCCTTCTTTGGCTTGCAACTACACTCTCTTTTTTTTTTTTTTTTTTTTTTTTCTTTTTTGAGACAGAGTCTCACTCTGTCACCCAAGCTAGAGTACAGTGGTGTGATTTCGGCTCACTGCAACCTCTACCTCTTAGGTTCAAGTGATTCTTGTACCTCAGCCTCCTGAGTAGCTGGGATCACAGGCATGCACCACCATGCCTGGCTAATTGTAGTATTTTTATTAGAGATGGGGTTTTGTCATGTTGGCCAGGCTAGCCTCGAACTCCTGGCCTCAAATGATTCGCCCATCTCAGCCTCCCAGAATGTTGGGATTACAGGTGTGAGCCACAGCGCCAGGCCATGACTGCATTCTCTTTTCGTGTTCTTCCTACTTCTTCCTACTTCTTTTTTTTTTTTTTTTTTTTTTTTTTTTTGAGACACAGTCTTGCCTTGTCACCCAGGCTGGAGTGCAATGGCACGATCTCGGCTCACTGCAACCTCTGCCTCCCGGGTTCAAGCAATTCTCCCGCCTCAGCCTCCTGAGTAGCTGGGATTACAGGGGTGTGCCACCACGCCCGGCTAATTTTTGGTACCTTTAGTAGAGATGGGGTTTCACCATGTTGGCCAGACTGGTCTCAAAATCCTGACCTCGTGATCCGCCTGCCTCGGCCTCCCAAAGTGCTGGGATTACAGGCGTGAGCCACCATGCCTGGCCCGTTCCCACTTCTTTGCTACTCATTTCTCATTCTCCCTCTCAGTCTTCTTCATTTCATCGTCTTAATCATCATTGTCTTTCTTATTTCTCATGTTCTCTCTCTCTCTCTAGAGAGATACTCTCTGTCTAGATTATCTCATGTATATTTTGGTGTCAACTACCACCTAGAAGTCCTATAACATGAAAACTTTCAAATCTATAACTAAGTCTTTTTTTAACACTTGCTGTGGTCATGCTCTGTGATAGGTGGGTAGGGATGTAGCCCTACTAGGCCTTATAGTCAGAACTTAGAGCCTAGAGGACAGATAGACTTCAACAGATAATTATAATCAATTTGGGTGAGTAGAGTGATATAGAAAGTACAGGGCATTACATTATGGGAACAGAAAACCTCTTCAAGGAAGTGACCTGTAACCTGCAATCTGAATGAGATGGGATTAATAAGGCAAAGGGGACAAGGCCAAAGCCAGAAAATGGTGAGGTGAGACTAGGCCAGGCACAGTGGCTTACGCCTGTAATCCCAACACTTTGGGAGGCCGAGGCCAGCAGATCATGAGGTCAGGAGTTTAAGACCAGCCTGACCAACATGGTGAAACCCCGTCTCTATTTAAAAAATACAAAAATAAACTGGACGTGGTAGCGCGCACCTGTAATCCCAGCTACTCAGGAGGCTGAGGCAGGAGAATCTCTTGAACCCAGAAGGTTTGAGATTGCACCACTGCACTGCAGCCTGGCGACAAAGCGAGACTCCATCTCAAAAAAAAAAAAAAGAGGTGAGACTAGAGAAATAGGGCCAAACGCTAGAAAGCCTTGGAAGGCATTATATGAGGATTGAACTTTCTCCCAAGAGCAATGGGAAACTTAAGAACGGTTTTTAATGGGAAAATAACATGATCAGAATTGCATTAAGAAAAGGTACTATCAGCAGCTTAGAACTTGGATTGAGGTTTAATAAGACTAGAGGCAGGGAGACCAATGCGGTCCACTGCAGGGCCCCAGAAGAAAGATGGTGGTGGTTTCCTGAACTTGGGTGGCAAAAGAGAAGGCTGATTACAGAGCTGTGTTCAAGGTAGAATCAGTGGAATTATTGATTGAATAGCATGGAAGAGGAGAGAGGTGGAGATTTGAGGATGAGCCCCAGGTTTCTGGCTACAAGGACTGGTTGAGTTGAATGGTGTGTCATTTACTGAGAGAGTCTGGGTGAAATGGAGGGTATTATACCAAACACTGCTAGCTCCCTACCCAATGGCCATATTACCTTCTCTTTTCTAGAAGAATCCTGATTTTGTTCAAGAGACTGGGTGTGGTGGCTCACGCCTGTAATCCCAGCACTTTAGGAGGCTGAGGAGGACGGATCACCTGAGGTCAGGAGTTCAAGACTAACCTGCCCAACATGGCGAAATCCTGTCTCTACTAAAAATACAAAAATTAGCTGGGCGTGTTGGCACGTGTCTGTAATCCCAGCTACTCAGGAGGCTGAGGCAGGAGAATCGCTTGAACCCAGGAGGCAGAGGTTGCAGTGAGCCAAGATAGATATATATATATATATAGGTTTTCTGTTCCCATAATGTAATGCCCTGTACTTTCTATATCACTCTACTCACCCAAATTGATTATAATTATCTGTTGAAGTCTATCTGTCCTCTAGGCTCTAAGTTCTGACTATAAGGCCTAGTAGGGCTACATCCCTACCCACCTATCACAGAGCATGACCACAGCAAGTGTTAAAAAAAGACTTAGTTATAGATTTGAAAGTTTTCATGTTATAGGACTTCTAGGTGGTAGTTGACACCAAAATATACATGAGATAATATACACTCTAGCCTAGGCAACAAGAGCAAAACCTCTGTCTCAAAAAATACATAAAATAAAATAAAAAGAAGCTACTGTCTTGTGCACATCTTTGCCTCAGGGCAGCCAGCCATTCCTTCATCTTCATGAAGTGAGGTTTTTTTTTTTTTTTTTGAGACGGAGTCTCCCTCTGTCACCAGGTTGGAGTGCAGTGGTGTGATCTCAGCTCACTGCAACCTCTGCCCTCCCAGGTTCAAGTGATTCTCCTGCCTCAGCCTCCTGAGTAGCTGGGATTACAGGCACTTGCCACCATGCCTGGCTAATTTTTGTATTTTTAGTAGAGATGGGGTTTCACCATGTTGTCCAGGCTGGTCTTGAACTCCTGACCTCTGGTGATCCACCTGCTTTGGCCTCCCAAAGTGCTGGGATTATAGGTGTGAGCCACCGTGCCTGGCCTCCACTTTGATTTTTAAACTTGAAGGGATGCGATGTGGACAGTCCTTAGGTTTCCTAAAGAATACTGAGGAAGTTTTAAAATTACTTTTTGGCTATAGTTAGGCCTCTAGAATATATTAGTAATATATATCTAGAATATAATAGAAATTATTTGTGAAGGTATTTGTTGCAACTTGATTATCCTTAAAGAAAGTCATAATCTAAGATGGCTGGCTCTGTCTTCGTGGAACGCCACTTTTAGCAACATTGTTTATAATTTAGTAAAGCGGTCCTCTCCCATCCTCCCAAGTACTTCATAATGGTTGTGTAAACTGTTAACTGATGTAAGATCAGTCCAAAACAATTTAATCATCCAAAACAATCGAATCGCCTTTTGTGTCCTGGGTAGTCTCTGCTCTCAGTATAGAAATTAGTACTTATTAGATGCCTACAGAGTGCATAGGATGTAAACCCAACCTAGCCTGGGAGTACATTCAGAAGTGAAGTATACAACCAGTTTTTCTAGTGTAAGAATTTAAAAAAAAAAATTTTTTTTTTGAGACAGAGTCTCACTCTGTCACCCAGGCTGGAGTGCAACGGCTCCATCTTGGCTCACTGCATCCTCCGCCTCCCAGGTTCAAGCAATTCATCCTGCCTCAGCCTCCCGAGTAGCTGGGATTACAGGCATGCGCCACCGTGCCCAACTAATTTTCGTATTTTTAGTAGAGACGGGGTTTCACCATGTTGACCAGGATGGTCTCAATCTCTTGACCTCGTGACCTGCCCACCTCAGCCTCCCAAAGTGCTGAGATTATAGGCATGAGCTACCACGCCCAGCCAAGGAATGAGTTTTAAATGAGCAAAGACAATCATGACTGCCAGTGATTTTTTTCAGTCATGTAAATGTGATACAGTACTGTCCAATGGGATGAAGGGAAGGCTGCTAGAGGGTTTCTGGAACATTTTTCCTTTATCTTAAGAAGAGTATAGTTCCGCATGCTTGTTTGAAGTCATGGAGATTTGGGGGCTGTTCGTTACAGCAGCATAATCTAGGAAGAGCTGATTAATACAAATGGTTAACAGTGCTGCAGTTTTCTTATGAGATCTCCACCATGAGAAGAGTTTGCCTGGGAACCAAGCTGCCATGCAGAAATCAGCAAAACAGAAAGATGGAAATAACTTGTGTTCTTAAGATATTATTGGCTGGGCACAGTGGCTCACGCCTGTAATCCCAGCACTTTGGGAGGCCGAGGCGGGCGGATCACGAGATCAGGAGATCAAGACCATCCTGGCTAACACGGTGAAACCCCGTCTCTATTAAAAATACCAAAAAAAAAAAAAAATTAGCTGGGCATGGTGGCAGGCACCTGTAGTCCCAGCTACTCGGGAGGCTGAGGCAGGATAATGGTGTGAACCCGGGAGGCAGAGCTTGCAGTGAGCTGAGATCACTCCACTGCACTCCAGCCTGAGCGGCAGGGCAAGACCCCATCTCAAAAAAAAAAAAAAAAAAAAAAGATATTTTTGAGCTACTGATTTAACTAACCCCGGAACTACTTTGCCGCTGAACTTCTTGTCTCATTAGATAATAAATTCCTTGCAGTTTAAACCTGTTAAATGGAAAGTTTCTATGACTTGAAACCAAAAATGTCTTGGCTAAGGCAGACTGGTAGCTTGAAAAAGGAGTGAAATTCTGACACATGCTACAACAAGAATGTAACTTGAAGACATGAACCTTCGCCATGTTGGCCTGGCTGGTCTCGAACTCCTGACCTCAAATGATCCACCCACCTTGGCCTCCCACAGTGCTAGGATTACAGGTGTGAGCCACCACGCCCGGCCAAGACTACATTCTCTTCTCATATTCTTCCTACTTCTTTGCTGCTCATTTCTCATTCGCCCTCTCAGCCTTCTTCATTTCATCGTCTTAATCATCATTGTCTTTCTTATTTCTCATGTTCTCTCTCTCTCTAGAGAGATACTGTCTGTCTACATTATCTCATGTATATCTTTGGTGTCAGCTACCACCTAGAGGTCCTATAACATGAAAACTTTCAAATTTATATTGAAATCTATTATTATGTTCAGTGAAATAAGCCAAACAAGAAAAGGGCCAATAGTGTGTACCTCCACTTACATGAGGGACCTAGAATAGTGGAATTCATAGAGACAAACAGAAGAGTGGTGGTTGTCAGGGCCTAGAAAGGAGGAAAAAGGAGTTATGGTTTAATGGATGTGGAGTTTCAGTTTGGGGAGATGAAAAAATTCTGGAGGCTGGGTGCCATGGCTCACGGCTGTAACCCAGCACTTTGGGAGGCCAAGGTGGGTGGATCACTTGAGGTCAGGAGTTCAAGACCAGCCTGGCCAACATAACAAAACCCCGTCTCTACTAAAAATACAAAAATTAGCTGGGCCTGGTGGTATGCACCTGTAGTCCCAACTACTCGGGAGGCTGAGGCAAGAGAATCACTTTAACCCGGGAGGCGGAGGTTGCAGTGAGCCGAGATCGCACCACTGCACTCTAGTCTAGGCAACAGAGTGAGATTGTCTCAAAAAAAAAGAAAGAAAAAAAGAAGTTCTGGAGATGGATGGTGGTGATGGTTGTACAATATGAGTGTTCATGCCACTGAACTGTACATTTTTAAATGGTTTAGATGGTAAAAAACAATTATAAAAGCAGATATATCTTTTTTCCAAACAAACAAAGTTTGAGACATCTGAGATTAAGTTACTCCAAAATTTTTACATAGGATAGTGTATCAGCTAAAGTCAACCAGAGAAACAAAAGCTACTCAAAGTGTTTAAGACAAGAACTTTAAGGCGGGGAGTTGGTCAATAGATAATAAAAGAGTTGAGAAACCAAACGGAGATTGGCAATGGCAAGAAGCCACTATCATCTCGAGGCTGGAGAGATGGGAGCAAGAGGCACAGTCACCCAGAGGGAGGAGTGCAGGGTCTCTGGGTGGAGCTGGCAGCACAGTGGGCCTGTTTATCTGTACAGAGTTGCTGCTGGAGATGCTGCCTGAGGCAGAAAAGGAAGGGAGACACACCCCTTCCCTTCCTCAACCACTCCTCCAATCTCCTGTCTGTGTCTCCATTGGCTGGGCCCAAATGGTAAGCCAGCTGTAGTTAGTCAGTTTTTACCTGTTTATGCTGCTGTAACAAACAATATAAAAAATCTCATTTGCTTGTGAGAATGAACACGTATTTCTTGTTTGGGTTCCATGGTGGTGACAATGGGTCAGCTGTGGTTCTGCCCCATCTGCCTTCCTATTTTCAGCTCAGACTGAAGTAGCATCCCCCATCTTGGTCTTGCCGCAGAGGGAAAAAAGAAATGGCAAACCGTACAATGGCTCACAAGCTTTTGCTCAGGAATGGTATATGTCACTTTCACTCATTCTGTGCACAAAGTCCTATGACTTTGGGCATGGACATATGAATACTCCCCTAGGGGGAACTGCAAATGCGTAACCATGTTTAAGACTGTATAATCCTCCTACAGGGAGAGAAGCAATTAACTAGGAACGATAATACCCTCTATTACAAGTCCACCTTCTTAGTCATAAATGTTCATCTCTCCCTTTTCGCAGGAAAAACACACTCACTCTCCCTAAAGAGTGATACCCAAAAGTCTCAAACAATCCTGGTATCAAGTTTAGTATCTCATGATAATTTCAACATTATGTCCAGATACTGCTCCTCTTCATCCAGAGATGTAAGCAAATGTGACCTATCACCCCACATCTATATCTTTGTATTGTTGTTGTTTTTAAGACAGGATCTCACTCTGTCACCTAGACTGGAGTGCAATGGCACAATCTCAGCTTATTGCAGCCTCAACTTCCCAGGCTCAAGTGATCCTCCCACGTCAGCCTCCCAAGTAGCTGGGACCACAGGTGCACGCCGCCACACCCAGCTAATCTTTTATAGAGAAAAGGTTTCCCTATCCCACATCTATATCTGACATGCAATGGTCAAACAAAGACAGAATAAGCACTGAAATTAACACTCCCATTCATAAACAGAAAGAACATCAGTGGTTCTTAGACTTCCAAATCTTTCTGGGTCTAGGAAATGTTCTTTCATTTGGTCCCAGTTCAGCTACCTGAAAGTAGCCCCCTGGTATCATTCTTGAGGGCTCTTGGCTTTACCCTCTGCATTATCCTTCTTGGCCATATCTATTATAGAAAATATCCACTCCATGAGGATTGAGTAGCTTTCTCAGCCTCCTTCCTGCCCACAGAAACTTCAGAGCCCAAAGGTTTTTCCCCAACAGTCATAGTCCCTTTTAAGCCAGGCTGGTGTGTCTTTGGCTTCACAATGTCCTTGAAAGCTTTGATAGTGCTTTACCTGTCTGATTCTAGTCAGCACTGTGTGTCAATCACCACACCTATAATTCTTTGCTTTCTGGGCATAATTACTAAGGTAACTTGAACAGGCCTCCATGGGAGAACCATGCCTTTGGTCTGTTTTCCCTGAGCCGTTTTATCCAACAAAGGACTTACTCGGAGGTGTTGCTCAGCCCCTTGGTCTGTCCCAAGGCTAAGTTTTAAGTTGAGACTTAATCAACTTCGTGAATCAAAGCATTTCTCAATATCTACCTTTATTGTTTGGAGATGAACAACAGTTGCATCTATCAACCCTGGAACTTCTGGATTCTCTCTTTTTCCTATCATCCCTGCTTACAAAACACCAAGTTCTTTTCTGAGTTCATCTATTTATTATAGAATTCTGTCAAGTGCAGTTAAAAGCAACCAAGTCACATTTGTAATAATCTGTTTCCCACCTCTCTGCCTAAAACCACATGCTATTTAGTATATTGCCTGTCTTTCAGGTGATCAAAGGCTACGTTTTCCTTGCTGCCTACCACTGGGCCCCAAAGGCAACAATACACATTTTGGGACAGCATTCTGCTCTTGGTACCAATTGCTCTATTCGTCAGTTTTTCTAGATAATATTGTAATAAACAACCCCTTACCCCAGTTCAAAAGTGAATTCACCATCTCTCCCTTGAGTCTTCTATCTCTGTTAATGATGCAGTATCTGCCCAGTCAGCTAACCTGGAAGTTCCTCTGGGTTCTTCCTGGTTGACCTCTGAGGCAGCCACTGGTGGTACCCACCTAACACCTGTTCACTCTCCCTCCTTTCTAACGGTACTCTGCTCAGAGACATGCATCTACCTACCACCCCTAACTCAGTGCCATCCCCAGCCCCGGACGAGGATCCTGATCAGTCTAAGTTCATCATAGTTATTTCATTCCCCGTGCCCGTGACTGGTTTGGTCATGGGTATGTGACACAGTTCTGGCCGTAGCAATGTAAGGGGAGTTGTGAGAGAGACTTCTGGGAAAGGATCTCTTGCATCTACGAGAGATACATAGGAGGAGGCCCGCTCTTCTTCTGTTGGACGTTGTCACAGAAATTTGCCAGCCACTGCCTTACAAGCTGGAGGAGAGGTAGACTTAGGTAATATTGATAAATCTACAATGAAGATGCATAGTGGGAAAACCTTAACTCTTGATGGTGTCATTAAACTGCTGAATTAACAACCCTGGAGCTTCCCTGCCTCAGATCTTGTAACATGAGATAATAAATTGACTTTCTTGTGCTGTCGTGTTTAAACCATTTAGATTCAGGGTATTCTGTTTCTTGCAGCTGAAAAACATGCTAATGGATCCAACTTCTCAACAGCCTTTCACCCTTTCCCCAGATTAGTTAACCCAGACTAATTAAATTGGGGATTGACTCTAGGTCCAGGGAGGGCATTGATTTGTCCAAATCATTATAATCTCATCCTCATTAACTGTTCAGAAACCCCATCCCAGAACACGGGATTCAGAATGTGGCATTCCCCTGGCCTTAGGGATGGGTTCAGGAATAGGTACTTCACCTAATAATTTGAGCCATTGAGAGTTTGGCACTGCTTGCTGTTAGAGAAACTCATGATGATAGAGATTCCTGTCCCCTCCCCACTTCTCTGAGTCGATGTAAACAAGGAAGCAAGCAGCTTTGATTGCTAGTGGCCACATTCTACACCCTGAGGGAAGCCAGAATGAGGATGCATGCAGGTCACACAGGGTAGATGGAAAAGCAGAGGAATGGAGATGACCTGGGTCCCTGAAGACACTGTTGAGCCCCTGGACCAACCAGTCCTCTGCACTTAGCTGTTATGTGAGCCATTGTATTTAGTTTAAGCCAGCTTGAGTCAAGTTTCTGTTACTGGCAACTAAAAGCATCATAGGTGATGAGCCATCCTGCCACATCCTCCCAGGCCAGGGAACATTGAACTGAGCTCTCAAACATCTCTTGAACTTCTTGTTTCTTCTCTCTCCCTATTGCCTTAGCCAATCCCAGATTTCTCACCTGAATTCCTGGAAATACCTCTAGCCTTACTGGCCTGCAGCTCCCTTTCCCTTTAGTGTACGCTACGTGCTGCCAACATGAGCTCTAGAAGATGAAGGTCTCTGCGTGTCCCTTTTCTGCTTCAAACCCTCCTCTCTAAGTGGTGGTCCCTAACTCAGTCTCTAAGACTTATTTCAGGCTTCTTATGGGAACCCTTTTCTGACATCCCTCTGGCTGTTCCCTAACATTTTTGGCCGACCATGGTACCTGATTGTAGGTTTTTCTCTTTTCTCTCTCTGCTCACTGGACTGTGGAGAGGCCCAATGTTCCCAGACTCAATAGACACTAAGTATGTTGAGTTTGTGTTAACATACTAGAATTAAGTTTCACCTAAACTCAACAAATATTTATAAATGTGTAATTTGGTGTTGTGTTAAGAACACTGGACTGCCATCCACAAAGCCTAAAACGTTGTTTTGCTGTCAACACCTAGGAGCTATGGGGCCCTCAGTAATATGCCTTCACCTCCACGCAACTTAATTCCCCATCCGCAAAATGGAAATACTGCAGTTATGTTAGTGGTCACATAGCCTACTCTCTACCTTTTTGGAAAGGATCGCTATTTTGCCTGAAAACTTCATTCACAGTGAGGAAGCAAAAGGGAAAAACTACTAATGCAATGGAGAGTAAAAAGAAAACAACTCTTTCATAATGAGTTTATTTTCCATAATTTATAGCATAGGTAACAGAATCATTTTGCAAAGACATGGACTAGAGAAGAATAAAAGAGGCGATTATGATCATTAGAGGTGGCTTCGGAGGACCAAGAGACAGCACTATGGACAAACAAAATGCACTACACAACATACTCCTCCTGGGGGGCAGTCAAAACACAGAAATGTAGATCACTCAGTCTCTAAAACAGATTAACTTGGCTGTTCTAACTTCCACACAGAAAGGAAGACAGAGAGGGTGGTGATGGGGGGAGAGTGATTACTCCTGAAACAGAGAGTGATTTAATACCACCACTGGCTATGTGACAGATAAACTAATTTTCCCAAATCACTAAGCTTGGGTTTTTCCACTCACATTAATTTGGTTGCTTGCACATGACAACAGCATCATTTGTTGGTGACAGGATTCAAAGACCTAGGCATTGCAGCTAGCAGGAGAACACAAACAACTCAAGGCAGGACGCTACAGCCAGTTCAGCAGCTTTTACTCCTTCTGTGACCACAGGGCAGGGGAGCCCGTGGCAGCTTTGAGGGCTTGATGTGGTATTGAGTCAAACTAAATTTAAACCTTTTACCTAAACTGCTGGTATTCCTTCTATCCCAAATCTTTGGAAGCCATTGAAAGTGATGCAAATGTGTCTCATGGCCAAAACAGCAGCCTGGAGCCTGTGGCTGGCTGATTTTATTTTTAGGGTTATGGGAGACCTCCATCAAGCCTCTTTTCTGTTATTCTGAACCTCAGTTTCCCAGATATAGGAAGGACAGACCACAGCAACTTGGGGAATGGCAAAAACCTGGGCTTTGTGGTCAGATAGACTAAGGTTTGAGTCTCACCTTCAGGACCTCCTAGTTATATAACCTCCAGTAAGTTACTTTATTTCTGATGAGACTTGCTTTTCCAATCTATTGTATGGGAATAATACCTTAGTTAATTACTTCATTCATTCAACAGACATTTATTGAGTGCTTCCTATGCACCAGGCAATATCCTAGCTGAATCCACACAGGTAAGTGAAATAGACATAGTTCCTGTTCTCTTATGGTCCATTGTGAGAAATAAATAACAGACACAAAGTACGTAGTACTATGCCTGGCTGTGTTTTTTGTTTTTTGTTTTTTTTTTGAGATGGAGTCTCACTCTGTTGCCCAGGCTAGAGTATAGTGGCACTATCTTGGCTCACTGCAACCTCGGCCTCCCAGGTTCAAGTGATTCCCCTACCTCAGTCTTCCAAGTAGCTGGGATTACAGGTGCCTACCATCATGCCTGGCTAATTTTTGTATTTTTAGTAGAGATGGGGTTTTGCCATGTTGGCCAGGCTGGTCTCGAACTCCTGACCTCAAGTGATCCACCCACCTCGGCCTCCCAGAGTGCTGTGATTACAGGCATGAGCCTCCATGCCTGGCCTATGCCTGACTTTTAATAGACACTGAATACATATTTTGAGTTAACCAGAAATTTAATTATTGAAATTCAATAGCATTTTGATATCTACTAATTCCTTTTTCAGTTATCCCAGTCCTCCCTCAGAACCTCTGTACATGATGTTCTCTCTGTGGGGGTTTGTTTTTTCCCCAGCTAGTCACACGGCTCCCTCTCTGACTTCATATCTATACTCAAACGTCCCTTCCTCGCAGAGGCCATTCCTAACCATCTGTTCAAATAGCCCTCCTACTTCTATCACACTATATCCTTTTACCTTGCTTTAGACCCATTCTTAATGGATTTAAAAATCATTGACCGAGCATGGTGGCTCACATCTGTAATTCCAGCACTTTGGAAAGCCGAGGCGGGCAGATCACCTGAAGTCAGGAGTTCGAGACCAGTCTGGCCAACAGATAAAATGCCATCTGTACTAAAAATACAAAAATTAGCTGGGTGTGTTGGCAGGCACCTGTAATCCCAGCTACTCAGGAGGCTAAGGCAGGAGAATTGCTTGAACCCGGGAGGCGGAGGTTGCAGTAAGCTTAAATCACGCCATTGCACTCCAGCCTGGGTGACAAAAGTGAGACTCTGTCTCAAAAAAAAAAAAAAAAATTATATTCACACAAAAAAATACCCCTTAGATTTAGGGCAAATTTTTGTGCTAAAGTCTCTACAATAAAATCATATTATTATTATTATTATTATTATTATTATTGAGATGGAGCCTCACTCTGTCACCCAGGCTAGAGTGCAGTGGCGCCATCTTGGCTCACTGCAACCTCTGCCTCCCAGGTTCAAGTGATTCTCCTGTCTCAGCCTCCCAAGTAACTGGGATTATAGGCGCACACCACCACACCTGGCTAATTTTTGTGTTTTTGGTAGAGACGGGGTTTCTCCATGTTGACCAGGCTGGTCTTGAACTCCTGACCTCAAGTGATCTGCCCACCTTGGCCTCCCAAAGTGTTGGGATTACATGCGTGAGCCACCACACCCAGCCAAAATCATGTTTTTAAAAGATAGATTTGAAGATACTTTACAATAAAAGATATAAGAATAGCCAATAAACACACAAAAAGATGCCCAGCATCACTAGTCATCAGGGAAATTTTCTTTTCTTTTCTTTCTTTCTTTTTTTTTTTTTTTTGAGGCAGAGTCTTGCTCTGTCACCCAGGCTGGAGTACAGTGGTGCAATTTTGGCTCACTGCATCCTCTGCCTCCTAGGTTCAAGTGATTCTCATGTCTCAGCCTCCCAAGTAGCTGGGACTACAGGTGTGCACCACCATGCCTGGCTAGTTTTTATATTTTTAGTAGAGATGGGGTTTTGCCATGTTGGCCAGGCTGGTCTCGAACTCCTGATCTCAGGTGATCTACCCACCTGAGCCTCTCAAAGTGCTGGGATTACAGGCATGAGCCACCACACCTGGCCCAGAAGTTTTCAAAAGGCTAATACTGCTAAGTGTTGGCCAGGATGCAGAACACTGGAATACACTGCTGATGGGAGTGCATAATGGTAGAGCGACTTTGGAAAGCACTTTGGCAGTTTCTTACACAGTTAAATTATACACAGACCATGCAACCTACCAATCTCAATCCTAGGTATCTACCCAAGAAAAATGGAAAACATACATACACATACATATAAGGACTTATACATGAATGTTTATAGCAGCATTATTCATAATAGCCAAAAACTGGTGATAACCAAATGTCTATCAACTGATGAATGGATAAACAAAATGTGATCTATTCATACAGTGGAATAGTACTCAGCAATCAAAAGGAAAAACTACTGATACATGCTACAGCATGAATGAATCTTGCAAACATCATTTTAAGTGAAAGAAACCAGACTCGGCTGCAGACTGATCCCATCTACATGACATTCTGAAATCAGATCATTGTTTTCTGGAATCAGGAGCATGGGAAAGGATTGACTATAAATTAGTACAAGGAAACATTTTAGGATGATGGAAATATCTTCAGTGTCGCGGGGACATAACTATATACAATTGTTAAAACTCATCAAGCAGTACACTTAAGATGGATGAATTTCTTCATATGCAAGTTCTGCCTCAACAAAGCTGTTCTAAGAATGTTAAATATATTGAGAGATACATGCACAGAAAAGGACTCTGCTTATCTCCTGTGGTAGGATTTGGGTGCTTTTCGTTTTCTTGTCTTTGCTTATCGAGATCTTGTAAAATTTCCACAATGATTATGTAGGGCTTTTGTAGAGACAGAGAAAAACAACAATAAAATGCCATGATCATAAATAATTGGGTTATTCAACAAGGAATGTATTGTTCATTCAACATTGTTTGTTGTAATGAAGCCCATTTAGACCGCCTCCTTCTCATCTGTCTTTCATCAGTGGCACTTCTGAGGGGTGAGCTGAGGAAACGGGTGCAAAAAGGTACAGAGCTTAATAGCAATGCTTTGTCCATCCAGCCCTGGGCTTGGCTCTCACCTTGCTTTTTGGATGAATACACAGTAGACTAATGATAGGGGGACTCTCATCTTCCTTTGCCAACTTCGCCCTCCATTCCAATGCAAATTAGCTCATGCATCCTCCAGGCCCCAAGAGAGACTCCTCAGCACAGGGCCGGGCAGACTGTGGTTTGTGGGGTCCGGGCCCGGCATCCGCCTCCAGCTCACATTGGTCTGTTGGGTGCTGCCTGGTCTTGGTAAAGTCAAGAGGCCATTCATCACTGGAGACCCACAATGAGGGTGACCACTCATGCTGCACATGGCAGGACAGGACACAGAGTCCCTCCAGGAGGCCCTCTGGGTGGGGATGCTCAGTGTCAACAGGCCTCTGGCCCTTTTCCCCCATCACACATACCATTCATCTCCGAACTTTCCGCTTATGAAAGGGCAGTCACCTTAGGAAACCCAGCCAACCTGGAGGTGGAGGATGGCGCGTCAGGAACGATCTACACCGCCTGCCCTTGGGTGCCTTGGCTGCACAAGGCCCCGTTAGGGTCCAGGTATCAGAACATAGGAATCCAGTGAGGATAATAATTCTATAATGATAAAATAGCTTCATGAAAACATCTTGTAGAGGAAACATACAATTTTCTAGCCACTCTAGTCAAGAAGTAAAGCCCATCAGAATCCCAGAGCAGCTGGGGTGGGCACAGGTAAGTGAGACACATCACAGCTGTCCTGGAAGCCTCTGTTTTGTCACCCATAAATGGTAAGCTGGGAGAGACCCTGGTTCCCAACCTGGGGTATTTGTCCTCAGGATTCACACAGGCACTATTGTCAGGAACTACTAGCATCTAAAAACTCCATACATTATTCACAGTAGCCAAAAGATAGAAACAACCTAAGTGTCCACTGATGGATGAATGAACAAAATGAGGACTATCTAGACAATGGGATATTATTCAGCTTTTAAAAGAAAGAAATTCTGACACATGCCACAACATGGATGAACCTTGAAGACATTATGCTAAGTGAAAGAAGCCAGTCAAAAAGGAGAATACTGTACGATTCCTCTTGTATTAGAAGTACCTAGAGTGGCCAAATTCACAGACAGAAAGTAGAATAGTAGTTACCAGGGGCTAGGAGGAGAGGGGATGGGATGATATTGTTTATGGATACAGAGTTGCAGTTTGGGATAATAAAGTTCTGAAAATAGATAGTGGTAATGGTTATACAACAATGTGAATATATTTAATTCCAGAACTGTACACTTAAAAATGGCCAAAATGGTAAATTTTGTATTATTTATATTTTACCACATCCACAAAGAAACAAACTCCCTACATACCCACAACGTCTCACTGCTTCATTAAAGCATTAAGTCACACCTGTTATCACTCAGATCTGAATGGGCAGGTATAGCCTAGAAGAAACAAAAACAACAGCAAAATATGTTAATGGTGATCTTCAGCGAGAGTTGAAGGAGTTTTTTGGGCAGTTATAACCTTTCAAAGCATGACATCTTTTGGGGGAAGATAAAGGGGCTGTGATGGAAAGGTTGGCTTGAGTGAGTACCTTGGTATCCGTACCCGCCCCCAGCCCCAAATACTGATTTTGTACTTGGGGAGGCTATGCTAAAGGAGAAACACACCCCATAGGAGACACCAGATGGTGTCTTCAGACAGTTCACACCCAGCCATAGGGATAGGCATTTGGGGTTTGAGATGGCCCTTTCTCTGGCTTACTTTTAGAGCCTGGAGTCAGACTTCTTCACATAAATAGCCCAGAACCAGCTATTTATTCACATAAATAGCCCAGAACTCTCTGGCCTATGTGACACATGACACTGACACAGTACCAGAAATGCATGGCACCAGCTAATACCACTGAGGGGCAGGATGGCATACCCTCTCTGAGACCCTCATCCATCACCCCCAGGACAAAGTCATGACGGCTCTTGGCAGCCTGCTCAGCATGAAGGTAAGAACAACTCAGGCTGGACATTACGAGAGTAAACACAATAGATTTCTTTCCAGACCAAGAGCTTGGGCACCAGGAGGGGCATTCTGGTTCACTGTTAGGCAAAAAACCTTTGGGGAAATTACCACCTCGCCCATCATGCCCACCTTCCTTGAAAGGCAGCATGCAGGGCGGGAAGAACAATCAGAAGACAAATTTTAATCTAAATCCTGCCCCTCTGTGGCCCTGGGAATTTGGCCCCTTTGAGCTTCAGTCACTTTGTGAAATGACAATAACATTCAATCTCCTTCAACCTCATTACTATGGATTAAATGAGACAGTGTCTGGGGACATGCTTGGAGAATGTATTGTACAACTGCTTAGGAATTGTATTCTGCCCCTGTACCTGGAACTTGGAGTGGAGCAAACAGTAAACAGTCATTGTGTATCGGTTAAGGGAACAGAGCCTCAGAGCCCTGACCCCTGGAAAAGTTTCTTTTCTGTTTACTAAATTTCTAGCAACGTCGTGTTTTCTATAGAGGTGGGGGGAAATGTCCAGTTAACTGCAAGATGAAGGGGCCTGTGAAAGGACCCCCCAAGGCAATCCCATGTGCCCCTGTCCCCTGGAAAAAAGCCACATTTCTTCAAGTTGATGCAAGGGTGCTGGGGGAAAGCCAGAGTAAACAGGGCTCTCCTGGTATGTCTTTAGGGCACACAAGTCATTTGTGCTGGGGAAGAGTTTAGTGTGTGTCCTTCAGGAGTCTCCAAAGGGCACGCCAGCTGCAGCTTCGGTTGACCAACTTCTCCCTCCCAGGATGCAGGGAGAGAGAGACCTTGGGCAAGGGTTTGTACCTGCAGCCCCAGTGAGCAGATGTTTCCCAGTGTGGAAAATGCACACCGTGCTTCCTCTTCCTCATTGTCTGAGTACTTAAGAGGACACCTCCTGTGGCCCTGCAGCATTACAATGTCTGTGGCATTGTAAGTTCCTGCCTGGGTCTGGGAGTTCCTCCTCCGTTTAAGCTCAGATCCAGAGGGCAAGACCTAGAGTGCCCTGCAACTGAGGCAGCCTCCCCAAGGCTCGTTCTGAAGCTGCCAGGCTCTGAGGACAATGGCTTCTTGGAACTTCTTGGAACAAACAAGACAAACCAACACATTAGAGCTAGCAGCGGGGGCACACCATGTTCTTCTAGAAAAGGATCAAGGGGAGTGGCTTCAGTAACGGCAAATGAGGGACTCCCTCACATGGACACAAAGCATCAACGGACAGGCCGGCTTTGCTTTTCGCTTCTTCCTAGCTGCCTAATTAGGACTTACTCAGTTCACAGTGTTCTACCTTCCTTACTGGCGCCCTCTTGGAGCCAGCTGGAGATGATAAAAACCACACAGGCATTGGAGTCAGATGGCTTCGCATGCCATTTCCACCTGAGAACCTTGGGCGAGTCACGTCTCCTCTCCAGGCCTCAGTTTTTGCATCTGTAGAAGAAAGAGAAGAAAACCTATCTCCAAAGCGTTGTGACAATTCAGTGAGATGATGTTTGTCAAGCCCACCACACAGAAGGGTTTCAGGGCAAGTTGGTTCCTTCCTGTCCCCCGCATTTGCCTCTACTGAGGGTGAAGGCAGCAGAGAAGACATCAGCAGCAGCTGCCCACCACTGCCTGGTTCTGGAGAGGGAGGCACCATGCATCCTCTCCTAACCTCACCAGGCCGCTGTCGCGCGCATGTATCTCGTGTCCAATCGGGGCCCTCAGGCAGGGGCCGGCCCTCCCGGGACCACCTCAGATATCCCAGGCTGGAATGGTGAGGGGCAGGTGGGAGCAGCCAGGCCCTTCCCTGGGCAAGCCGTGGTGGGCCACCCGCCCATTCCGCAGCGGGAGGCGGCCGGGCCTGGGGGCCCCACTGCTAGGGCCCGACTCGGAGGGCAGCCCGGAGTCGCTGGGCCGCACCGCCACGAAGACCCGCCTGCGCAGAAGCCCGCCGGGCCGCTCGGAGTAGGCCTCCTTGTGGCTCCCCCACGGGTGCTGGCAGAGGCGGGCGCGGAAGGCCGCCTGGAAGCCGCGGCGGAAGTTCTCGTTGAAGTAGCCGTAGATAATGGGGTTGGCGCTGCTGTTGAAGAAGGCCAGCCAGTGCGCAAAGGGGAAGGCATAGACGGTGACCAGGTGCAGCTGCGGCGCGCTGAGCTGCCCGTAGTCGATGAGCAGCAACAGCGCCCAGAGCGGCAGCCAGGACAGTGTGAAGAAGAGCGCCACCATGACCAGCATGTGCACCACGCGCGCCCTGCGCCGCGCAGCCCGCCCGTCCGCCGCCTCCTCCCCACCGCGGGCCGCGCCCGGGGCCTGGCAGAGCTTGCGAGCGATGCGGGCGTACATGACCACGATGAGCGCCAGCGGCGCCAGGTAGATGTGCGAGAAGAGCACAGTGGTGTAGATCTTGCGCATGCCCTTCTCGGGCCAGGCCTCCCAGCACAAGTAGAGCGGGTACGAGCGGTTGCGGGCGTCCACCATGAAGTGGTGCTCCTCACGCGTGACGGTCAGCGTGACGGCCGAGGGACACATGATGAGCAGTGCCAGGGCCCAGATGACGGCGATGGTGACCAGCGCCTTCCGCAGGGTCAGCTTCTCGCGGAAAGGATACACGATGCAGCGGAACCTGCCGCCGGGAGAGAGAGAGGCGGGATCTGGGTGGGTCCTAGGGTCCCCGCGAGGGGAGGGAGGGTCGGATGCAGGCACCTGACCTTCATTATCGCATCTAGGGCGGCTTCGAAGAACAGCTGAGACCTGAATTGGCTGAGTAGTCAAAGAACAAAGGCAGCTACAGGATTTATGAGAAGGGAGGAGGAAACCGCAGATCATGTGGGAACAATGAATCCTGTGTGCACTTTTGCACTTTTCTTTCTTTCTTTTTTTTTTTTTTTTTCCTGAGACAGGGTCTCCCTCTGTCGCCCAGGCTGGAGTACAGTGGCTCAATTATGGCTCCCTGCAACCTCCACTTCGCGGGCTCAAGTGATTCTCCCACCTCAGCCTCCTGAGTAGCTGGAACCACAGGAATGCGCGGCCACGCCGGCTAATGTCTTTTAATTTTTGTAGAGATGAGTTCTTACTATGTTGCCCAGGCTAGTCTCAAAGTCCTGGGCTTAAGCGATCCTCCGGCCTCGGCCTCCCGAAGTTCTGGGATTACAGGTGTGAGCCGCCTCGCGGGGCCCTTTATGTACTTTTGGGGGTAAACTGATTAGCTGGCAGCTAGCAGAGCGATCAGAGTGCACAGTCTGTCCTTGAGAAGGACGATTAGGTGCGTCCAATAACACAGTTTCTGTTTATGGATTCTCCAGAAAACCTCAGGAGGTCAGATGTAGAGCCTACATGTCAGGCTGTCCCTATGTCATCTTGGCCATAGTCAGTATCTCCACAATGCAAGGACAAGTCTGCACCATTTATTTCCTCATGAAGACAACTCAGCATCTGTTATTACACCCTTTCTTATTTTTTAAAGGTGAGGCCTTTAAGATAGTTATTATGCTGTTGATTTACAGACAAGGAAACTGGGACTCAAGTATTAAGCATTTGGCTCAAGGTCACACAGCAAGTTGCAAGGACCAGCCTTGAACCCAGATTTGTCTTGCTTCATATGCCATATAAACCAGTAGCTATTAACCCTCCATGTGCATGAGACTCTCCTGAAGCATTTCAACAACAAAAACAAAACCCGTTCCTACATATTCAGGCCAAGGATTCCAACCTAATTAGTCTAGAAAGGGATTTTAGCATTGTTTGTTATTTGTTGTTTTTGTTTTTAAAGCTCCTGGGGTCAGGTGCCATGGTTCATGCTTATAATCCCAGCACTTTGGGAGGCCAAGGCAGGAGGATCACTTGAACCCAGGAGTTGGAGACCAGCCTGGGAAACATTGTGAAACCCCATCTCTACCAAAAAAATTAACCAGGCGAGGGGATGCTTGCCTATTCTCCCAGCTACACAGGAGGCTGAGGCAGGATAATCACTTGAGTCCAGGAGGTTGAGATTGAGACTGCAGTGAGCCATGATCAGACCACTGCACTCCAACCTAGGCAAGAGAGCAAGACCTTGTCTCCAAAAAAAAAAAAAAAAAAAAAAAAAAGCTCCTGGGGAAGTTTACTGTGCAACCAGAATTGAAAACAGCTGCTGTAGGGGTAGGTAAAAATCTCCCCCTGCAGCGTGGTTCAAAGGTGATTGCTCAACAGCAAGCTCTTTGAGGGCAGATGCCATGACTTTTCATCTCGACAGAGTGTGATTAGATAAATGCCTGAATGACCAGAGGGGAAGTTACTCAAAATACTTTCTGAGCCTTAGTTTCCTCATCTGTAAAATGAGGCCAATAGTATGACCTACTCTATGGGGTAGTTGTGAAGATTAAGTGAGATAACACCACACTTCTTGAGACATTTCAAATGCTTAATAATGAGGAAAAAGGGGGGGGCTCCTACTCCCCAGAATGGCTTCTGTCATCTACTGATGCCAGAAAATAGAAACCTGGAGAATGTACAGTCAATCTTACTTGTTTAATGGAGGGGAAACCTTGCCCAGTGGGGGTCTTACGGTCACGTGGCTGTTTAGAGTCAGAACCTGCACTGGAACATGGGTCTAGAGCTGACTGTCAGTCAAGTGTCCTTTCCACTTCACTACACTGCGTCCTGCCCTCCTGCCAACCCAGTTTTTGGCCTCATAGCCTGACCTTTTACCTCTCCCACAGCCTGACTCAAGCCTTGTTGTCTTTGACCTACTTTGACCTACTGGCTTCATACTTCACACCCTCAGGAAAGCTCCAGAGAATAGTGGCTTATGCTAGCACTTTGGGAGGCTGAGGAGGGCAGATCACTTGAGACCAGGAGTTCGAGACCAGCCTGGCCAACATGGTGAAACCCTGCTCCACTAAAAATACAAAAATTAGCCATGCATGGTGGTGCGCACCTGTAATCCCAGCTACTCCAGAGGCTGACGCACGAGAATGGCTTGAACCTGGGAGGCAGAGGTTGCAGTGAGTCAAGATCGCCATGGCCCTCTAGCCTGGGTGACAGAGCAAGACGCTGTCTCCCCCCTCAAAAAAAAAAAAAAAGAAAAGAAAAGAAAAGAAAAGAAATCTCCAGAGAATAAATAATTCTTAAAGCCTGCAGTACTGGCTATGAGTGCAATAGCAGTAAATGGGTGGAGGAGAATCTTGGGGTAATCTGGGCAGGCTTCCTGGATGAGGTGGGACTTGAAGAATACTGCAAACACCACTGGGAGAAGTTGTACACTCTCATTTCATTCAACAATGATAACAAAACAAAAGTTGATGAAAGGAAGGGACTTCTCCTGATCACACAGGCCTTATGGAGAGTAGAACCCACTTCATTACTCCAGCTGCCTACTTCACTGAGTTACAAAAAACTGGGCTTGAGGTGGAGAGAGGATGTGAACACTAGATTCTACAAAGGGCAGGGCTAAGATATGCCCATGCTGGGGAGAGAACAAGGAGGAGGGAATGGGTGTGCAGAAGAAACAAAATACTATTAGCAGCTGATATTTGGACTCTATGCCAGGAACTGTGCATACGCTTTTACAAGCAGGAGCTCACTGAAGCCTCCCAACCATCCTGTACGGTAGCTACTATTTTACAGGTGAGACTACAAGGGCTCAGAGTAGTTAGGTGACCCACCCAACATAATACACCAAGGTAGGAGTGAGCACACCTCCAGCCGATCTGCCTGCCCACCTTTCCCTGGGGTGAAGCAACCAGAGGGTGCCCTTCTACCGCTAATGTTGTGGGGGAGGAGCACTCATGCAGTGCAATATGGAGGCCTCCTCAATAAATCAGTGCTTTATTGATTGCAAAGCCTCCTCGTCCCTGGCTCTGCTGCATACCTCTGGCCACATGATAGACTTATACTTATCAAGGAATCTGATGGAATGTGAAACTGAAAAACCAGAAGGCGTGAACATGGGGATTGAGTATGGCCTGGGCTGCCAGGAACCAGCAGGAGCCAGTGGGGACAGAATGAGGAGCAGGGAGGAGCCCTTCCTCCCCAGCCATACTGAGACCTACCCCTAAGCTGTCCCCCTTAGCTCTGGCTCTCCTGGCTTAGATTCCTGCTGCTCAGGAAATGAGGACTGCTCTTGAGCTCCTCACAGACCCCAGGAATCTCAACGAAAGCCAACTAAGGCTGCCTTCAGGCCTTCCAGAAGGGGGTGGTAGTGTCCTCATCAGGTTCCCCAAGTTTAGGGAGAGGGCAGCTGGGTCCACAACCCTTCTTGCAGGTCAGGATTTAGCACCACTTACCACAGTGCAGCCCCAGCCTTCCAGCCAATCCAGCATTAGAGGCAGTGGCTCCTCTTAATGCCAGGCCCTAGTTGGCCCAGGGATAATCCAGCCAGGAAACCTCTCACCTTTCCACAGCAATGGCCACCAGCGTGAAAACGGAAGCTGACACAGACATGCCCTGCACCAAGCCGCTCATCTTGCATGTGGCATTGTCGAAGGGCCACCCTGCAATGACAGAGGCCCCCACAGAGTGAGAGATGGCCACCCATCAAGAGCCAGAGACCGCAAGCCCTCTAAGCCAAGTCCCTTCTGAGCTTGGATCTTTCCTCCATGTCCTGCAAGCGGTTATCTGGTCTCTGCTTGCGCACTTCCAGAAATGAGGAACCAACCAGCCCATAAAACCGGTGACAGTTCTCACTACAGTCATCCCCTCGTTTATACAGTGCTTTGGTTGTAGGACCCCCCAAGAATTCCAAAATCCGCACGTAATCAATTCCTGCTGTCAGCCTTGCAGAACCTGTGTATAGAAAAAGGCAGCCCTCTGTATATACACAGTGATAATGGTTTGACTGTATCCCCACCCAAATCTCATCTCGAATTGTAGCTCCCATAATCCCCACGAGTCATGGGAAGGACCCATGGGAGATAACTGAATCATGGGGGTGGGTTCCCCCATGCTATTCTTGTAATGGTAAGTAAGTTCTCATTGCGAGATCTGATGACTTTATATGGGGCTTCTCCCTTCACTCAGTTCTCATTCTTCTCTCTCCTGCTGACTTGTGAAGAAGGATATGGTTCCCCTTCCACCATGATTGTAAGTTTCCTGAGGCCTTCCCATCCCTGCAGAACTGTGAGTCAATTAAACCTCTTCCTCTATAAATTACCCAGTCTCAGGTATGTCCTTATAGCAGCATGAGAATGGCCTAATATACACGGGTTTTGCTGTATTTTTAATCTGCATTTAGTTGAAAAAAACCCTCATATAAATGGACCCATGCAGTTCAAACCCATGTTGTTCAAGGGCCAACAGTATTAGTGAGATTTTCTTTATATTGACCAATGATTTCTTTCCATGAGCTTTAGACCATCCAGCCCTGCCTGGCTCTCTGCTCCCATAGCCCTGTCTCAGGTTCTAGGTCAGCGGTTCTTGACACTGGCTGCTCATGAGAATCGCCTGGAGAGCTATGCAAAGAACAAATGCTCAGACCCATGCCAGGCCAGTTACAATCAGAATCTCTAGTAATAGGACCCAGACATCAGTTGTTTTGTTTTGTTTTGTGTTTTGTTGTTTGAGATAGAGTCTTGCTCTGTCATCCAGGCTGGAGTACAATGGTGTGATCATGGCTCCCTGCAGCCTCAACTTCTTGGCTCAAGCGATTCTCCCGCCTCAGCCTCCTGAGTAGCTGGAACCACAGGCATGTGGTTTGCAAAAAGCAAAGTATAAAGACTGTCTGTAGTATATTACCTTTCATGTAAGAAAAAAGAGATTAAGAAAATATATGCTTATTTTCTCATTGTACCAAAGAAATACAGAAAAGATAAATCAGAATAATGAGATTAGCTATCTAAACAGAGAGAAGATAAGAACTGGGTAGAAATACTGGGTGAATGAGATAATGAGAGTGATGCCTCTCTGAGTGTATCTTTTTATGGTTCTGACTTTTTAGAATCATGGCAATGTTTCACTTACTCAAAAAATAAATAATTATCATCTATCACAATGTGGTTGGGGAGGGGGACCCAAAGTGAAATACAAACATTAACAAATAAGCTTAATTGTATTACAAAAGAATAATATTGTATTTAAATTGAATAATATTTACATTGAAGGGGTGAAGAAGAAACACACTAACTGGAGTAACTTTGCAAAACATTTTGGACTGTATACTATAACAGCAAAAAGAACTGTATACAAATTCTGTACTGTCATTAATAAATGTGTGTACTCGACAAAACTGAATAAATGGGATCTAATTATGGGAAAATATCAGGAAAACCTCAATCACAGAAAGAAGTATGTTAGCAATAATGAAGCTACCTTATGTGTATACTAAGATTGAACCAGTAAGTAAATATGTTGTAGATAAATACAGCTAGATTTCTCACTGTCTGAAAATGAAGTTACCAATAAGGAAGAGGGTCAAGTTAAAATGAATCCTGTGACAGTGGGTTGGAATCAAAAGTATCAGTCTGAACTCATGTTAATACACATACAGGTGGACAGATACAGAAATAAAGATATGTGTGTTAAATATTTCTGTTAGTATACATATATTTCCTAGCTCTGTCCCTTGAGAGCACCTAGAAGCAATGACACCCCAATACACATGAGCACACCTAGAACCCAGACCTTGGCTTCTAAATACTATTCTCAGCCAGCTTAGTAATCCCAGCACTTTGGGAGGAAGAAGCAGGAGGATCACTTGAGCCCAGGAATTCAAGACCAGCCTGGATAATATAGTGAGACTCCAACTCTACGAAAACAAAAATTAAAAATAAAATTAGCCACACATGGTAGCACATTTCTGTAGTCCCAGCTACTGGGGAGGCTGAGGTGGGAAGATCTCTTGAGGCCAGGAGTTTGAGGTCACAGTGAGCTATAATCTCACCACTGCACTCCAGCCTTGGTGACAGAGCAAGATCGTGTCTTTTTAAAAAGCAACAACAACAACAACAGCAAAACCCTTGTGGAACTATATACTAAAAAGGCAGATTTTAATGTATGTTAAATTATATCTTAACAAAAATATTTAAATGTAAAACATGCATACATTCACAGCACATTTTCTACTAATGCATACAAAAGACAGAAATATAACAGAATGGCTGCCTCTGGGTCAGAGAAGAGATGGAGAGTGGAATAGGTATACAGAAGGAAACAAATAAACAAAAGAAGAGCTTTGCAACAGAGTAGGAAATCACATAGTGCCATGAACTGTAGACTGAATGAATGACTCAACCTTCTGTATGTGAGTTACAAAAAAAAAAAGAAGAAAGGAAGAAAAAGCTGGGCATGGGCCAGGCGCGGTGGCTCAATCCTGTAATCCCAGCACTTTGGGAGACTGAGATGGGCAGATCACGAGGTCAGGAGATCGAGACCATCCTGGTAACATGGTGAAACCCCGTCTCTATTTAAAAAATACAAAAAAACTAGCCGGGCGAGGTGGCAGGTGCCTGTAGTCCCAGCTACTCTGGAGACTGAGGCGGGAGAATGGTGTAAACCCGGGAGGCGGAGCTTGCAGTGAGCCGAGATCCAGCCACTGCACTCCAGCCTGGGCGACAGAGCGAGACTCCATCTCAAAAAACAAAACAAAACAAAACAAAAAACAAGAAAAAGCTGGGCATGGTGCCTCACTCCTGTAATCCCACCACTTTGGGAGGCTGAGGCAGGCAGATGGCTTGAACTCAGGAGTTTGAGACAAGTTTGGGCAACATGACAAAACCCCATCTCTACCAAAAATAGAAAAATTAGCCAGTCGTGGTGGCACATGCCTATAGTCCCAGGACCTGGGCCCAGGGAGGTTGAGGCTATAGTGAGCCATGATTGTGCCACTGCACTGCAGCCTGAATGACAGAGTGAGACTGTCTCCAAAAAAGAGGCCGGCGCAGTGGTTCATGCCTGCAATCCCAGCACTTTGGGAGGCCGAGGCAGGCAGGTCACCTGAGATCAGGAGTTCAAGACCAGCCTGGCCAACATGGAGAAACCCCGTCTCTACTAAAAATACAAAAATTAGCTGGGTGTGGTGGCGGGCGCCTATAATCCCAGCCACTTAGGAGGTTGAGGCAGGAGAATTGCTTGAACCTGGGAGGCGGAGGTTGCAGTGAGCCGAGATCACACCACTGCATTCCAGCCTGGGTGACAGAGTGAGACTCCAAAAAAAAAAAAGAAAGAGAGAGAGAGAAACAGACAGAAAGAAAGAGAAAAAAAGGAAACTGTGTGAAGTTTTATTTAATTGCAGAAGATTCTATTAGAAACAACATAAATACAAATCAGCATCAATTGTAGTACATTCATACGATGGAGTTCTAAGCAGTTGGTGAAAAGAATGAGAAACTCTTTTATCTATTAATATGGGATAACAACATGTAAGTTGATTTTTAATGAATCTTTTTTATAGCATACATGATATATTTTTAAGTGGGGTGTGGTGGGAAGTAAAATTACGGGACTGTTTGGAACCTTAGCATGTGCTTAATTTGCTTGCACTCGAATAAAATATTTTTTGAAAGAGACACAAGAAACTGGCAACATTAGTTGCCTCCCAGGAGGGATAGGAGCCGGGACGCCAGAGGACAGGGGCAGAAGGGAGATTTTTCACTGGAGAACTTTGGTAGCTTTTGACTATTGAACCATCTGAATGTTTTATGTATTCAAACAATATTTTGAATATGAGTATGTGAAAAAGACTGAGAGACACCACCTTAACCAGGTAGTGACCTCATTATATCACTGTTGACTGGTATGCATGTATTTATGCATATGCATGTGTGCATCTCTGCACATATGTGCCTGAGTACACATGTGTGTGTGTCTACGTGTTGGAAAGGAGAGGGATGCAGTTTATGTTCAGCATCGGCAAAGGAAGCTGGGACTCAGCAGTGGGTAACGGTTCCACCAGACAGAGCCGGTACTGTGGAGGGGAGCTGACTCTGCACTGTCTCCACTTCCTGGGTCCTAGAACCTACAGAAACCCAGGCTGTGGCTCCCTCTGCCCTGAGTCAGTGAACTCACTCTGAATGGCTCTGGATCCTGAGGACCAGTGAGCTGCTGGGAGCTCTGAGCTCAGAATCTGCAGGCTAGGACCTCTAGGGGTCTCTGTATCTCTGAAAAGCAGTCCCTCACCTGGAGTCTCAGGTTGGTGGAAACTTGATTCTAAAACAAGAAAGGCCAGTCGCATGAGCGAGTAGAGAGTAGATGGTGCTGTTTTGACATCTGCAGGATGCACGGGCAGGAATTTAGAGGTCAAGTAGTCCACTGAGTGGCCGGCCAGTTCCTGCTTAGACACTCCAAGGGATGGAGAGCTCATTATTTACAGGCAGGACTCTCTTCTGTGCCCTGATCAATTTCCAGCTCAAATGAGTGGAGTTTTAGTTCCTGACTCAGAGGAAACCTGCCTCCCTTCCACTTCTCCCCATTGGCTCTAATTCTGCCCATGGGAGCTCCATGAGAGAGTGGGACTGAATGATATAATAATTAGAAGTATGGGTGTGAGAATGTGGACCTTGACACCTATTAGCTGTGTGACTACAGACCAGTTTCTTAACCACTCTGAGCATGTTTCCTCTTCCATAAAATGGGGAGGACCATAAACTCTACTTCATTGGATTGTTGTGAGGATGAATTAAGATAATGCATGAAAAGTAACATCATGCCAGGCATAAAGAAAACAGGGAATTCATTATATCTCTTATTTCTAGTCTAACTCTTCAGCCCCAAGACTGTCTTAAGAGTTCGAGACCATGGCATGGCCAAGAGGCCAGCCCAGCAACGATGTCTGTCTTTCAAGCTTCGATTTCTGGCCTTATCTGAGAAGTTGAAGTGGGGGTGGGGGACACTTCTGCTGCCAACTGCCTGCACTCACCAGTGATGAGGTTGTCCACAAGGGTGGTGGGCATGCAGAAGATGCCCACCAGCAGGTCACTAACGGCCAGGTTGAGGATAAACATGTTGGTGACGGTACGCATGTGCCGGTTCTTGAGCACGATGAAACAGACCAAGGTGTTGCCCACCATGCAGAGCAGGAAGATGAGCGCGTAGGCCACAATGAACATGGCCGCCACAGGGGAAGTGTGCTGGTAGTAGGAGGAGAAGGTGAGGTTTGCAGCCGGAGTGGCCTCAGTGTTAGTTCCATTCTGACTTTGGGGCCAACTGCTGTTGGGAGGCTGGGAGGGCTCCCCTAGGACCAAAGGAATATATGGGTCAGGACCTTAGGCAAAGAAGAGATTACTGATTTCTCACCACTAATGAGACCCTCCGTATCCCAATCTTAACCATGCCCTGGTCCCCCAAGTATGTCCCCAGCTCCAGTTGCAACTGGATGCACTGATCCAAGACTTTCAGCCTAAAACCACTCAAACCCTGATCTTGTACTTCATGCCCTGTCTTGCCCATAACTCATTCTCCAATGTGGGTTATTCTTTATTAACCTCCCCCCCACCTTATTTAGGTTCCAACTTTCTTGGCCCTGCTGTGTGCCCCAGAGGCTAACCTCTAAGTTCTGCATTGCCCTGGTTCCCTTGTCTTCTGGCTTCTAGCTGGGTTCAGCCAATGCCAGGCACAAAGGAGATGGGAGGGCAGGAGCAGAGAGAGAGGTCAGGGTATTTGTCTTCTGATTCCCTTCCTGGCTGGCCCAATTTTTCCAGCAGCTGTTTTTTCCTATGGCCACAGCCTGCTCTTATTGGGTGAGTCCCCTTTCATGGCTCTAGCCCTCGCCTGACTACAGTAACACTCTTCCCTCTCCTTGCACTCACAGGCCTGCAAATGGTAACAGTTTCCTGTGGTTGTAAGTCCCTGGGTGCTTCACTGTTTCTGGCTGGTTCTCTTACTGCTCCCCTCTTCCATTAAACTCTATTCACTTAAACCCCTTCTGAGTGCACCATTTGTTTTCCGCTGGAACTCAATTATTATACCCTTAAACTCTTTGATGTTTTTCCCCTTCATCTCCTCCACGGAACTTTAGTTGAGAAAGGCAAGAAGACAGTAGAGAAAGGGAGAATGAAGGGGGACTGTGAACAAGGGCTAAGGTGCTCCACCTCTCTCCAGGCCTGGATGGAGAGGGGCTGAACCCACTGAAGAACACAACACAGGGCTGCCGAGTCCATGCAGCATGAACAGGACTGATGGCTGTTCACTACACGAAACAAAAAGTTGAAGTTCATTTGTAATCTAAGCAATGCAATTTTGCTTTGGTTGTTGGGTTAACCTTTTCTTCAGTGGGTCCAGAGCCTCTCCATCCAGGCCTGGGTTCCCTGGCAGCCTCTCAGGAAGAGGTGGAGCACCCATGTGTTCCCAGGATCAACAAGCAAATGGTAACAAGGATGAAGCCATCAGTAGGAGGCCTGTGAACTCAGGGAAACACCTAGACTGATTCTGGGTTAAGCTCATCCATTTAGGGATTGTTTTCTTTCTATTATTTTCTTTCTTTCTTTCTTTCTTTCTTTCTTTCTTTCTTTCTTTCTTTCTTTCTTTCTTTCTTTCTTTCTTTTTCTTTCTCTTTTTCTTTCTGTTTTCCCTCCCTCCCTCCCTCCTTTCTTTCTTTCTTTCTTTCTTTCTTTCTTTCTTTCTTTCTTTCTTTCTTTCTTTCTTTCTTTCTTTCTGTCTGTCTGTCTGTCTAACAGATTGACGATTGAAGTATTCAGTACGGGCCAGTGAATGGATGTGCCCTGTAGGGAGGGGTGCAGGGTGCGGGGACAACAAACCAGCTCTTCACAGTTGAGGCACATCTGTCCAGAGCCCTGGTGAGGGACCCGCCCCCAGATCCAGCCATTCCACTTCTCACGGTTTACCCTACGGAACAGAGTGAGGTCTCAGGGTGACAGGGAAAGTATTGACCATGGGACATAGTAATGGTTACAAAATGGTATGTACATGCATTATAAGTCTGTACGCTATAAAAAGTGTACGTTTATGTGAACTATAGATGAACAGAAAAAATAACTGTTTGTCCACAAGGGGTGGTGTTTCCTCAAGTGATTTTTATTTTTGGTTTTTCTAGCTTGCATCTAACCTTTCTAATCAGAAGGAAACTCTGATACATGTGATAAAATACTGATGATGTCACTGGTTCTTGGTCCTGACTCATATCAAAATCACCTAGCTTTTAACAATACAAATCCCTCCCCTTCCAACTGGATCAGAATTTCTACAGGGTGGTAGGGTGATATGGATGATGGGCAGGGAATGGGGTTGTTCAGGCACTGGTATTTTTCAAAAAACTCCCCTGGTGATTTCCATGTGTAGCCAGATTTGAGAACCACTGAATCATACAGTCCCTGCCCTCCCACCACTCACAGTCAAGTTTAGTGTGGCTTAACATTTTGGGGGTCATCAAATTCTTTAAGACTCTGATGCATTTTGATTCCTTCACAGATGCTTTCCTAGGGCTTCCTTTTGTTATGCCAATCAACAGTTCCTGTCTGGAGGAATTTATGGTCTCCAAAAGCATTGGATCCTCTCCCAAAAAGAGCCCTGGATTTTGACACACACTTTCAGGGGAGTGTTGGGCATCAGGGTTTGGGCTCACCCTGCATCCATGACCCCTTGTTTCTCGAGTACTGATTTTTCCCCTAGGGAGTCAGCCTCCTCCTCACATGGAGCTTTTGAGGGACCGTCCATCAGGAGTCTGCACCAACCCCTGGCCAGAGGATGCCAATCAGACCCCTTCTGCTTTGGATTTGCCTCTGAGTCTTCATAACACAGCTTTTCCTTCCCTTGGATGACCTCCCTACACCCTTCCAATGGATTCCCAGTGTTGGTTAGGTCGGCCAGCACTTGTTTCTGTTGCTTGTAATCCTAGTGTCTTGGTGAATACAAGGGGATTCAAGTTAGTCATCTATGGACCTCCTGGGAGTCTGCAGAGTCCAGGTTCAGAATCCTAGTGTCAGAGGAAGTGGTAGAGATGAGCAGGGGTAGCACCATAGACCCCCCAAGGTTCCTGTTCCCTAGATTAGATGTTTGCGCTCACCTCGCTCCCCAACAGCATCCCACATGCTGTCTCTTAACAGGCCATGTAATCTTCCACGGAGACTGTGCTCATGCAGAGAGGAAAGGACACGGACCCGGGAATCGGAAAGCATAGCCTTGAGAGCTGGCCCCATGGTGGTCACTGACTGCATATAAGAGAGGTTGGGGGCTGGGCACGGTGGCTCATGCCTATAATCCCAGCACTTTGGGAGATGGAAGGAGGCAGATCACAAGGTCAGGAGTTGGAAACCAGCCTGGCCAACCTGGTGAAACCCCATCTCTACTAAAAATACAAAAAATTAGCCGGGTGTGGTGGCACAGGCCTGTAATCCCAGTCACTGGGGGGACTGAGGCAGGAGAATTGCTTGAACCTGGGAGATGGAGGTTGCAATGAGCTGAGATGGCACCACAGCACTCCAGCCTGGGCAACAGAGGGAGACTTCATCTCGGAAAAAAAAAAAAAAAAAGAGCGAGAGAGAGGTTAGGGGGCTGGGAAACTTGGTTTGGAGGAGAAGCTTGGGAACTTGTCTTAAAGCTGCTTTGGTACAATTTTTAAAGGGAGGTATAGTTAGTTTGGGGTGGCTGGGAGACTGATGAGAGTGGACCCTAAGCCCCCATGCCACCTCTTGGTATTCCTAAGAGAACTGGGGAGATCTGCTTCATCTCTGTGTTCTCCTTGGCTTTCGAATGTGGATGACCTGGGCTTCCTGCCTCTCCCAACCTCATGGAGTTGTTAATACATTCAGAGAGACAGCAGAGTAAATTACAGAGGTCCTTGCAGAACTTCAGACTGCTTATTGCCAGCATTAGCTATCTGCCAGGCAGCTGTGTGGAACCAGGAGGTCGCAGTGTGGTTTCAGTTCATTTGGGTTTGTTCCCAGGGAAGCAAGCCTTGGCAAAAGCTTTCTTAGCACTACTTAGGAAAGTAAAAAGTAGATGTGGTAGAGGATCTAGGAGGAAGGAGGCCTCTTGAGAACTGCAGCCTCCTACTGTTCCTCTTGCAGGCTGAACCAAAGCCCCTCCATCCCAGGCACCCACCACAGCAACATGGATTTTGCAAGCCTGGCCTCTTTTTGGTGAGTGAGAGCAGGCTGCCCTTCCAAGAATCATTTGGATTGGCAAAGGCCAAATAATTTGAGGGCTGAGTTGCCAATACAGCCATCCAGAGCCCCCAAACGAGCCCCTCTTTACACTTCTCTTCTACTCTGAGCCCTTTTTATTTCTCCTTACTTCCTCCAGGAGGTCTCTGTTTTCACCCATCAAAACTTGTATTCAGAAAAGGTTCTGATACAAGTCATTTACCTCACAGTGAAAACTGAACTGCCTTTATCACATACTGAACCTGTACTCCCAGTCTATTTAAAAGAATTCCAGGCCTCAGAAAGTGGAAGTAGAAGAGGCTTAAGGTGGAAGAGGAGGGGAAAGTAAAGGGGAGGCAGGGATTTCCCCTCTCTTTCTCTTGAAAAGGCTAAACATATGCCCAGAGCACCTTTCTGGGTTCAATGGCTGTCTGCTTCCTCAAGGTCTGCTGGTTCAGTTTACCTGCAGTCCTGGCCACATTTCACATCCTGCTTCAGCTAAGTGTAGAGATTTTTTTTTTTTCTTTTAGTTAAACTAGAAATGTCTTAGGGGTAGAAACCATGCCTTGTTCAGCTTGAAATGCTCCTCATTATCTGGCACAGGGCCTAGAACATAAATATGATTAATGAATGTTGATAAGTAAGTTAGGTACTAAAGGCTATGAATTCTCCTAGAAGCACTGCTTTAGCTGTATCCCATAGGTGCTATTAGATAGTATTTCCATTATTCATTATTGTTGAAATATGTTTTATATAACATCAAGCTATCTCTGACAAGGAAAGGAGAATTATCTTCATTTCACAGGAAAATCAAAACTCAAAGACAAAAAGAGACTTGCTCTAAGAATACAGCATGCAGTAGTGGTAGACCTCCAGGTTTTGCTTGGCTCTGGGATTCAGGGTGCATCAAATAAGCCAGGAGACGTGTTCTGAGTTTGAGCTCCTGCTCAGGCTCTGCCACCTCCAACCATTTCCTCATCCTCTTTGGGTATCATCAGGTCACATATAAAGACCTCTAAGGTCCATTAGCAGCAGTTAGGGATCCTTGATTTGGAGGGAACTTTGCCTTCCTGAGGCTTCTGCTACAAAGCCGACACTTTATGAACAGTGCATATATCACCTAAAACCTTGCCTGAAGCAGGCACACAATGGCCAGAGGCAGAACCAGGGTCACTCTGTGCTCAGCTGAGAAGTAATAGAAGAGTACACCTAACCCCTTAGAGATCCATTACCTCCTAACGAGGCATCACCGCTTGGAGTCCTAGGTTACTTAATGTTCTCTCTCTCTCTAACCCTAGCAGAATCTTCTTTTAGGAAATATTCTGATAAACTTCTTCACGTGGATGAGGAAATGACTCGTAACAAAGCGCTGTCTCTTTTGGGCTTTTGCATTTCAAAAGGAGTCAGACATTAAATTAGAAAAAGGAAAGCTCTAATAATGCAATTTCAGTTATTAACGAGAGAGCTACAAAAAGCTTTTGAGCATGAGAGACTGAATTTAATTCTCTATGTTTGTGTCTTGTTTTTTTTTGTTTTTTTGTTTTTGTTTTTTTTTTTTTTTGGAGATAGAGTCTCACTCTGTAGCCCTGGCTGGAGTGCGGTGGCATGATCTGGGTTCACTGCAACCTCCACCTCCCAGGTTCAAGCAATGCTCTTGCCTCAGCCTCCCGAGTAGCTGGGACTACAGACGCCTGCCACCAGGCCCAGCTAATTTTTGTATTTTTAGTAGAGATGGGATTTCACCATGTTGGTCAGGCTGGTCTCAAACTCCTGACCTCAAGTGATCCGCCTGCCTCACCCTCCGAAACTGCTGGGATTAGAGGCATGAGTCACGGTGCCCAGACTCAATCTTTTTTTTTTTTTTCTTGAGGTGGAGTCTTGCTCTGTTGCCCAGGCTGGAGTGCAGTGGCACAATCTCAACTCACTGTAACATCCACCTCCCGGGCTCAAGCAATTCTCTTGCCTCAGCCTCCCGAGTAGCTGGGATTACAGGTGTGTGGCACCACACCCAGCTAATTTTTGTATTTTTTAATAGAGATGGGGTTTCACCATGTTGGCCAGGTTGGTCTCGAACTCATGACCTCAAATGATCTGCTCCCTTTGTCCTCCCAAAATGCTCTGATTACAGGCATGAGCCACTGTACATGGCCTTTTTGGCAATTTTGAAATGTACAATACTCTGTTATTAACTCTATATTAACTCTATGTTGCATCATGCTGTGCAATATAATTCAAAAAAAGAAAACCATTTCTTCTGTCTAACTGAAATTTTGTACTGTTTGACCACCATCACTCCATTCTCCCCCACCACAGAGCCATTCTACTCTCTGGTTCTATGAGTTCTATTGTTTTACATTCAATATATAAGTGAGAACATGTGGTATTTGTCTTTCTCTGCTTGACTTATTTTATGTGGTATAATGTTCTCCAATATTGTCCATGTTGTTTTAAATGACACAATTCTGTCTTTTTAAAGGCTGAATAGTATTCCATTGTGTTTACATACCCCATGATCCTCATCCATTCATCGTTTGATATACACTTAAGTTGATTCCATAGCCTGGCTATTAAGTTGATTCCATAGCCTGGCTATTGTGGATAGCGCTGCAATAAACCTGGTGGTGCAGACATTTCTTCAAGTAACTAATTTCAGATTTTGGGATAAGTACCGAGAAATGAGCTTGCTGGATCATATGGTAATTCCATTTTTAGCTTTTTGAGGAACCTCCATACTGTTCTCCATAATGGCTGTGCAAATTTATTACATTCTCACTAACACCACACAAGGGTTCTCTTTTCTCCACATCTCCACCAACACTTACTTATCGTTCATCTTTTTGGTAAAAGGCATCCTGATAGGTATGGGATGATGTCTCATTGTGGTTTTAACTTGCATTTTCCTAATCATTAGTGATATTGGGCATTTTTTCATACACCTGTTAGCCATTTGTATGTTTTCTTTCGAGAAATGTCTATTCAGATTTCTTACCATGTTTTAATTGGGTTTTTTGTTTTCTTGCTGTTGAGTTGTTTGAGCTCCTGGATTTGTTCTTAGTGAGTATAATATAGGCTCCTAATGAACAATACATTATTTTCTTTCTTTTTGAAATGCTTTTTTTGTTTCGTGTGCTTATTATAAAAGAATTCTAGGCTGGGTGTGGTGGCTCACACCTGTAATCCCAGCACTTTGGGAGGCCGAGGTGGGTGGATCACAAGGTCAGCAGTTCGAGACAAGCCTGGCCAACATGGTGAAACCCCGTCTCTACTAAAAACACAAAAATTAGCAAGGTGTGGTGGCACATGTCTGTAATCCCAGTTACTCAGGAGGTTGAGGCAAGAGAATGACTTGAACCCAGGAGGCAGAGGTTGCAGTAAGCCAAGATCAAGCCACTGCACTCCAGCCTGGGCGACAGGGTGAGACTCCATCTCAAACAGCAACAACAACAACAAAGAATTCTGAGCACCTTAAAAGAGACAGTAAACATGACAGAACCCTCACATCCAGAGAGAACCCCTGTGTGTGTGATGCTCTCTGCCTGCCACATCCCATTGGCCCAAAGATATCAGCTGGGGTGAATGGTTCCTCAAATTTTCAGCACCCACCGAGTCCGCACCTGGGAGTCTCTCTGCTCTGCTTTCTCTGAAGTCACAAAAAGGGACAACCCAAAACTGCGGGAGTGGGGCAATACTAGACCAGTGGGGAGGTGAAGCAGCCAATGCCACCTCTCAGGTGCGGTAAACCTCGGGTTCATGCTGCATTTTTCTCAGAGTGTCCCCAGCAGGATAGAACCCCTCAGTTGCCCACAGCTAAAACCAGCTCATTAAGGCACCTATTTCTTGCCTCTTCTCCCTTCTTCATCTCACTCTCCTCATTCCCTCACTTCCACTGCCCAGCATCATCTCCCAAATAAACTCCCTATACCCAAGCTCTTGTCTTAGGGTCTGCTTTCAGAAGCAGGAGAATCAAACAAAGATGTTAGTGACTACCTCTTTGTGTATACACTTGTATATGTGTATTTCCAATAATAAACCTATGTAGTTTTGCATAAAGGGGATCATACTACACATGCGTTCAAAAACCTGTTTTTTTCTAATTACTCACAGTAGGTAGTGAACATATTTCCATGTCAATAAAGAAAAACCTAAGCACAGTTTTTAATGTCTGCATAGTATGCCATTGCAGGTGTGTCTCATTTTTTATTTAATTTACGTAATTTATGGCTATCTGGATGGTTTCCAATTTTGCACTGTGATGAACATGCTCAGGCACACATCTTTGCAAGGGTGCAGCTCAGAATTTGAAAAAACTCTGAGCTGAGCACGTGCTTTGTTGTCTCCTAAGTGTACACTGTGTTTGATAATTTCTTCTGGAATTTTAATAGAGGTCAAAACTAATCTTAGCAATGTAGAGGCTTTTTAAATAAAAAATCTATATTTCCCTTTTCTGAAAATCAGGACATTTGCCCATCTTCAGTTTTCTGGCACTTCCTTCATTCTCTGTAATTTCCTCATAAGCAATGATTGTATCTGTGAATACCTCTGGGCCCCTGGGATGTCATATGTCTGGGCTACAATGAGTGAGCTCATTTAGGTGACTTAATGTCTTCTTCCTATCGCTCGACTATCTTGGGTCTCAATCTCCTCCTTATCCTCTTTATTCCACAATTTCAAGTAAAATTGCCTGTGCCTTGCTCTGCCTGCCCTCAAGCCTAAGCCAGAGCAGATTCCTTCTTGTTATTCTTAGACTTTGAAAGCTCTTCACTCTTGTCTTTGCCAATTTCCCCCGACTTCTGTTCACTGGAGCTGCAGTCTTTGCTAACACCATTCTTACAGATCCTGCCAATCTTCCAGATTCCTCTTGGGTTATTGATTCCTTCTTGCCTCTTTTGTGTGTGTACTTTTCATACCCTTGCTCATTGGAAAACTACCAGTGCAGCCTCACAAGATTTTCTATAAAACTTGATTTTCTTTTTTAACAGCAGTGTTTGCAATTACTAATTGGAATTTTGGGGTTTTATTACCTCTTGCAGCAGCTGTCTCATACTGGCGTGTTGTACAACACATCTTATTTTATCCTCACATACACCCTGTGAAGCCAGTTGAATGTTAAGTTCCCCCATTTGATAGATGGGTGACCCATGGCACAGAAAGGTTTAGGCGCCATCTCAAAGACACTCAGCAAGACAGTGGACCAGCCCTCTGTTTTCCAGTTTCTTAGCCTAAATATGGTTCCCCTTGTTCACAATGGCTGAGAGAGGGTTCTGGTAAGGTGGGAGCAAGCAGCCTTATGCCTTGGGCCACTATCCCTTAAAATCCTGGAGGTAAGGTCCATAGTTCACTCTCCTTTCCCTAGGGAGAGAAATTCTGCATGGAGGATATCACCTCTAGAATCCCATCTCCCCCACAACCCCACCCCTTCAAGCAGACAAAGTGAGTGACAATTCCTCTGAATCTAACAGCCAAGCTGTCCTCACCTCCTCACCTGGTCTGAAATGATTCTCTGCTCAGATAGCAGGGACCGTGTGCGGGCACACACACAACAGGGACATAGAGTTATCCCTAGGTCTCTCTCTTTCTCTGTGTGTGTGTGTGTGTGTCTTGTACATGCACACACATGCACAACACAAATACAGAGGCACCCCAGGTCTTTCTCTCTCTTTCTCTCTTTCTCTCTCTCTCACACACACACACACACACACATGCACAACATGAATACAAAGGCACCCCCAAGTGTTTCTCTGCCTGTCTTTTGTCTCTCTCAGTGTCTTCTCTATGTCTCTGTCTCTGTCTCTGTCTCTCTCTTTCACACACACACACACACACACACACACAACATGAATACAGAGCACCACCAGGTCTTTCTCTCCATCTGTCTCTTTCTATCTGTCTCTCTCACATACACATGCACACACACACACACCCCCCATGAACCCATGGGCACCCCAGGTCTCTCTCCCTCTCTCAGTGTCTCTGTCTCTGTCACACACAGAGTGTCACATCGTCTGACTCTGGACAGCCGTGGGTGATCAGCTGCCTGGCCCCTCTCCTCTCCCTCAGCCCCATGCCCCCCCCGCAGTCGGTACCCAGCCCCACCGCTGAATCCCAGCCCCGGACCACTCACCCTCCATGCTGCCCCCTGTTGCGGGCTCCGGCGGTCTCCGATGGCGGGAGGCAGCGGGCCCCTTCGGGCCAGCGGGCGGAGGGACTGTCCCGGGCACTCGGTTGCGGGCTGCGCCCCTGCCTCCACGCTCCGCAGGTCCGGTCGGTCCGGGTAGAGGTGGGCAGTGGGCGTGCGCTCCCAGGCCCCAGGCCCTGGCCGGTTTCCCTCCCCTCGGGCTGACTGGCTCCCGCGCAGCGCTGCTGCCCGCCGGGCTCAGCCGCCCGCCCCGCTCCGTGCCTCCAGGCCAGGGGAAGGAGGGGGCTCATGCAACGCAGTCGTCATGGCACCCGCGCACCTGTGCCCACCGAGCGAGGGCGCCCCGGGCCCGCCTCCCGCATGGCGCTGTCTCCACAGAGCCCGAGCGCCCCTCCGAAGTAGGGGACACACTCCTCCTCCCATTGCAGTCCTGGCAGCGGCGTCCCGTAATTCCGCCCCTCTCTCCCTTGCCCCACATGCCAGCCTCTGTCCCCACTCCTCATCCTTGCCCACCCCAGCCTGGGGTCCAGCACTGTGGGCCTTCCTGAGAAGGGGATGAGAGGTAGCTGTGAAAACAGGAGGGCTTAGGGAGGGAGGCAGGGGAACCCCACCAGCTCCGGGCTCTCCCAGGAGAGTGGGGACAAGGTCTGCAAGGTGACCACGACTTTAGAATTAACCAGTCCAGGCATTCACCGGGTGGTACCCTTGGAAAAGTTTCTTATTATAATAATACCTGCACCTGGGACTGTTTCTGCATTTGTAAAAATGATTTTGAGGGGAGTAAATGTGATACCAAAGTTTCAGCCCAGCCCATAGTAGATGCTTAATAAATGGTTCCTCCAGCAGAATTGGAGAATACTCATCTCCAGCCCCTGTCAGGGACCCAGCAGACACAACCATAAATTTCTGTCACATGAATAAAGATCCCAGGTTCTATCTGCACTCCTATGTTTGTTGCAACACTGTTTACAATAGCTAACATTTGGAAGCAACCTAAGTGTCCATCAACAGATGAATGGATAAAGAAAATGTGGTACATATACACAATGGAGTACTATTCAGCCATAAAAAAGAATGAGATTCAGTCATTTGCAACAACATGGATGGAACTGGAAATCATTATATTAAATGAAATAAGCCAGGTCCAGAAAGCAAACATCACATTTTCTTACTTATTTGTGAGATCTAAAAATCAAAACAATTGAACTCATGGACATAGTAGAAGCATGTGGTTACCAGAAGCAGGGAAGGGTAGTGGGAGGATGGGGTACCAAAAAAAAAAAAACTAGAAAGAATGAGTAAGACTATTTGATAGCACAACAGGGTGGCTATAGTCCATAATAATTTAATTTCATATTTTAAAATAACTTAAAAAGCATAATTGGATTGTTTGTAACTCAAAGGATTAATGCTTGAAGGGATTGATGCCCCATTCTCCATGATGTGCTTATTTCACGTTGCATACCTGTATCAAAACACCTCATGTACCCCATAAATATGTACACCTACTATGTACCATCTATTTTTTTTTTAAAGATCCCATGTTCTAGGCAGATGAAAGAAAGTGAAGAGTCTGTTCCTTCCTCTTTTTAGGAGTCAGGAGTTTGCTCACTGGACACTGGGGAAACAGTTGGCATCAGGATTCTTCCTAGTCTCGCTTCTTTCTTTAGCTCCTCCTCTGTCCTGAGCAGTGGGCACAGTCTCACAGCTAGAAGGTCCTTAGAGGTCATTGAGTCTAACCCTGACCCAGAGCAGGCATTCCGACCCTAATCCCCAGCAAGAAGTATCCCCAGCAATGGGTACCTCTGCCTTCATGTCCCTCTCTCTTCCCCTAGGGCAGCCCTTCAGAGGTCAGGAGGGAGGGAAGTTGCTTCTTCAATGCTGCTGTTCTACTGGAGAAACACAAGAATTTCACTGGGCTTTTTTCTTTCTGTGACTTGCCTCAGTCTCTTCATCTGTAAAATGGGCATAATAATGGCACCTATCACCTACAGTTGTGAAGATTAAAGCAGTTACTATATATAAAGCATGTGAAACAGTGCTTTGCATATAGACAGTACGCAAGAAATATTATTCATCTCATCACTGTCTTGAGTCCACCTGCCTGTAGAAGTGCTCACATTTCTTGAAGTTCCTCTGATAAAACCCAGAAGTGTGTCAGGTCATATTAAGCCCCCTTGAGCAATGCAGAGATTGAGGCACTGTGCTGTAAAGTCTGTATAGCCCAGCACTGCCATTTAGAGTTGGTGTGCTTTGGGAAAGTTTTATGTCTTTTGCCTCAGTTTCCTCTCATCTACAAAATAGGGATAATAGTACCTACCACGTAGGGTTATGAGAATTAAATGAGTTAACATATATAAAGCCCTGACAACAGTACCTGGAACATGTAGGTACTCAATAAGTATGAGCTATAATTACTGGGGCAATAGACTTTGTTTTGGGTTTTTTTGTTGTTGTTGTTGTTTGTTTTTTGACAAGGTCTTACTCTGTCACCAGGCTGGAGTGCAGTGGCACAATCTCAGCTCACTGTAACCTCTGCCTCCCAGGTTCAAGCGATTCTCCTGCCTCAGCCTCCCTAGAAGCTGGGATTACAGGCGCCCACCAACACACCCAGCTAATTTTTTCGTATTTTTAGTAGAGGTGGGGTTTCATCATATTGGCCAGGCTGGTCTTGAACTCCTGACCTCATGTGATCCACCCGCCTCAGCCTCCCACAGTGCTGGGATTACAGGCAGGAGCCACCGTGCCTGGCCGGAGGCACTAGACTTTGAATAATGCAGTCTCACTTTTTCACTTTCTTCCCTTTCCTTCCTTCTTTCTTCAGCAGCCACATCATTCTAGTGCCTTGTGGTCGATTGCTCCACCATCTTTTTTATTTGAATAGTTTCAGATCACAGAGCCTTTTCTTCCTGTTCCCTCCTTTTCCACAGACATTTTTCTTTTACCATTAAAACCTTCCTATAGCGTCAAGTCCATGTGGTACCAGACAAAACAAATTCCATGGGTCTAGCCTTGGAGAGCAGGCAGGCAGTGTGTCTGAGTGTGAATTCTATCTCTATTGTTTGTTAGCTGTGTGACCCAGGGTAAGTCACTTAAGCCCTCTGATATGGTTTGGCTATGTCCCCATCCAAATCTTACCTTAAATTGTAGCTCCCGTAATCCCCATGTGTTGTGGGAGGGACCTGGTTGAAGGTAATTGAATCATGGGGGTGGGTTTTTCCTGTGCTGTTCTCACGATAGTGAATAAGTCTCACAAGATCTGATGGTTTTATAAAGGGCAGTTTCTTGGCACACACTCTCTTGCCTGCCACCATGTAAGACATGCCTTTGCTCCTCCTTTGCCTTCCACCATGATTGTGAGGCCTCCCCAGCCATGTGGAACTGTGAGTCCATTAAGCCTCTTTTTCTTTATAAATTACACAGTCTCAAATATTTCCTCATAGCAATGTGAAAATGGATTAATACACCCTGTAACCTCATTTTCCTCATTTGTAAAATGGGATTTATACTACTTCCTCTTAAGGCTGCTGTGTGGATTAAAAGTCACAGGCCATTAAATACGGTGCCCTTCCTCATCCCCAAAGTCATGGGTGGAGGCCAAACAGATAGTTTGGGTAAAAGCTGCTCCATGCAGATAAAGAAAAGTGCTCCCTGTCTTTCTCCTCCTGTTTTGGACTGAACTATGTCTCCCAAAATTGATATGTCGAATTCTTAACCCTACAGTGTGACCATATTTGGAGATAGGAAGTAAGTAATTATGGTTAAATCAGGTCATAAGAGTGATACTCTAATGACATAAGATGGGTGTCTGTATAAGAAGAGAAAGAGGCTGGATGTGGTGGCTGACACCTGTAATCCCAGCACTTTGGGAGGCTGAAGTGGGTGGATCATTTGAGCCCAGGAGTTCAAGACTAGCCTGGGCAACATGGCAAAACCCTGTCTCTATAAAACATACGAAAAAAAAAAAAAAAAAAAAAAAAGCCAGGCATGGTGTTGTGTGCCTGTAGTTCCAGCTACTCAAGAGGCTGAGGTGGAAGGATCACTTGAGCCCAGGGGGCAGAGGCTGCAGTGAGCTGACATCACACCACTACACTCCAGCCTGGGTGACAGAGCAAGACCCTGTCTCAAGGAAAAAAAAAAAAAAAAAGAAGAAGAGAAGGACACATCAGGAATTTACATGCACAGAGGAAAGGCCATATGAGGCCACAGCAAGCAGGTGGTCCTCTGCAAGCCAAGGACTGAGACCTCAGGAGAAACCAAGCCTTTCAGCACCTTGATCTTGGACTCTAACCTCCAGAACTGTGAGAAAATAAATTTTTGTTGTTTAAGTCAGGGGTCCCCAAATTTTTGTTGTTGAAGCCCCAACCCCTGAGTCATGGCCTGTTAGGAACTGGGTCACGCAGGAGGAGGTGAGCATCAGGTGAGTGAGCATTACTGCCTGAACTCCACCTCCTGTCAGATCAGCAGCAGCATTAGATTCTCCTGGGAGCGCGAACCCTACTGTGAACTGCACGTGCACGGGATCTAGGTTGTACACTCCTTATGAGAATCTAATGCCTGATGATCTGAGGTGGCACAGTTTCATCCCCAAACCATCAACCCCCAACCCCCTTCCGCGGAAAAATTGTCTTCCACAAAACCAGTCCCTGGTGCCAGAAAGGTTGGGGACCACTGGTTTAAGTCTGTGGTATTTTGTTATGGCAGCCCTAGAAAACCAAGACACCTCCCTACCCCAAAGCAGCTCCCGGGAAACCTGAGGCAACATTATTCTCCATTGCAGATCGCGCTTTTCTCCGAAGTTCACCTGACTGCAGGGCTGGGGTGCTTCTCTACCCTGAACCTTGGATGCAGAGTCTTTCAGTCAAACAAGTCACGATTGCTCCTATCTTACAGATGAAGCCATCAAGGGAAATGCCTTGCCCAATATTACAGAGCTAGAGTGGAGGAGAGAGACCAAGAACACTCCCCTGGACTCCTTGGGCGCTTGCCCTGCTGGACCTTAGCCCTGCCTCCCTCAACTTTTTTGGCCCTTTGGGACAGCATCTGAGAAAGCTAAGGGTGCACCCATCCAAGGTGTAGAAGCAATCCCTGTCCATCTCAAGGAGCCCCACCACTTCCTTGGCCTGCAGGGTTTCCAGCTGCATGCATTCTGGCCAAGAGCTTGACCTGCACCTTCATCCTCAGGGGAGCTGCTCCCCATCCCACCCCATCTCCAACAGCTACAGCTGGGAACATGCTCTGTGGCCTAGGGAGCCTTTTTGCAGAGAGTCCCACCATCCTGGAAACTGATTTCCATCTGAAAAGCTGGATGCCAGGAGGTGGCAGGAAGAAAGTGGAACTGAGAAGTTCTTTAAAAGGGGAAAGCCTCCTGTGCCCACTGGAATCCATGTGGACACCTGTTTGGAGAAGCATCTTAAAGGAGCAGTGGAGGAGGAGGTGGAGGGTGATCTCAGAATCAGACTTTCTCAGGAGTAGTGAGGGCAGTCAAAGGGGACAACAGAAAGCCAGAAATCCAAATATTTTTATTTTTATTTTTTTTTATTTTGAGACAAAGGCTTTCGGGCTGTTGCCCAGGCTGGAGTACAGTGGTATAATCTTGGCTCACTGCAACTTCCGCTTCCCAGGTTTAAGTGATTCTCCTGCCTTAGCCTCCCAAGTAGCTAGTATCACAGGCACGTGTCACCATGCCTGGCTAATTTTTGTATTTTTAGTAGAGACACGGTTTCACTATGTTGGCCAGGCTGGACTCGAACTCCTGACCTCAACTGATCTGCCTGCTTCAGCCTCCCAAAGCACTGGGATTACAGGTGTGAGCCACTGCGCCTGGCCTCCAGATATTTTTCATAAAAAATTTCAGCTCCCAACTAAAAAATGTTGGGCAACAAATTCACAATTATTTTTAAACATGGTGCAGGCCAAACAATGTATCTGTGGGTTGAATTTGGCTCTAAACCCTCTTGCAACTTCTTAACATCTCTAGAGACCAGGAGTTCTCAATCCTGGCTGCATATTAGAATCATTTAGGGGAGGTTTAAGAAAAATAACTGGCACTGAGCCTCTAACAAAGACTAAGTGAAGCTTACTTGATTCTATGGAATCAGGCCAGTTCAATTGTATTCATCTCTGTTTGCACAGGGCCTGCACATCAGTGATTTTTCAAAACTCTCCAGGTGATTCCGACATGCAGGCAAGATAGAGAATCACTGCTGCAACCCCTCTCAGCTTTTCACCTGCCACAGGGCTCCTGGTCTCACAGAGCTCGTGGTCAACTGCGGGAGACATGAATGAATGAGTGAATGAATGAACGAATGAATGATTCATTCAACGACCACCTTGTCTGTGGTCCTCACAGCATACTCTCCCCAGTGATCTCCCCAAATCATGCCCCTCACCATCCATTTCCATTCCCCTGCAGGCTTCCAGGTACTTCCTGTTTAACCCAATCTCTTCCGCAGGCCACCCAAGATGCCCACGGCCCAGTCCTTGTCCGTTTCTCCACCCTCCAATCCTACCACGTCTCCCTCCCACCTGACCCGCTCCTCACTGAGCATCTTGCTGTTCCGCTAATTACTCCATGCCTTGGCATGTGCTATGCCCTCTGCTGGCTATCTTTTTGTGCTCCTTCTCCTGTCCCCCTCCTCACCTGCCCATCAGCCTATCTCTTGTCCCATCCTCTCTGCTCCCACATTTCTAGAATAGCTCTTAGATCTGTGATTCCCAAACTCTGCTGCACTTTAGAATCTCCTGGGGAGACCTGAAGTCATCACATCCCATACCAATAAAATCAGATTGTCACAGTGTGGGAACCAAATCAGTTTGTTAGTTAGTTTGTTTATTCCAGCCTGGGTGACAGAGTAAGACTCTGTCTCAAAACAAAGTGGTGCAATCTTGGCTCACTGCAACCTCAGCCTCCTGGGCTCAAGCAATTCTCCTGCCTCAGTCTTCCAAGTAGCTGGGATTACAGGCACATGCCACCATGCTCGGCTAATTTTTGTAATTTTAGTAGAGAAGGGGTTTCACCATTTTTCCCAGGCTAGTCTCAAACTCCCAACCTCAAGTGATCCACCTGCTTCGGCCTCCCAAAGTGCTGGGATTATAGGCCTGAGCCACCATGCCTGGTCCCAGATCAAGAGTTTTTAAAGATTCTCAGGTGACTCCAACATGCAGCAAGATTTCAGAATTACTGTTCGGGACATTCCAGCCATATTTCTCTTCCCATGCCTGTTTCCCCAGCTAGTCTATGAAGTTCCCACAGGCTGGGTGGTAAACAAGCAGAATTTTTTTTTTTTTTTTTTATGAGACGAGTCTCACTCTGTCACCCAGGCTGGAGTTCTGTGGTGCAGTCTTGGCTCACTGCAACCTCTACTTCCTGAGTTCAAGCGATTCTCCTGCCTTAGCCTCCTGAGTAACTGGGACTACTGGCGTGTACCACCACACCCGGCTAATTTTTTGTTGTTGTTGTTTTGTATTTTTAGTAGAGACAGGATTTCATTGTGTTAGCCAGGATGGTCTCAATCTCCTAACCTTGTGATCCGCCCACCTCAGCCTCCCAAAGTGCTGGGATTACAGGCGTGAGCCACCGTGCCCAGCCGGAAATTTTCTTCTCATGGTTATGGAAGCTAAGAGTCCCGGATCAAGATTCCAGCTGACCTGGTTTCTGGTGAGGATACTCTTCCTGACTTGCAGACACCCCTTCGCGGCCCTTCCTCAGTGTGTGCACACAAGAGAGAGGAAGCTCCCTGGTGTCTCCTTTTATAAGGACACATCCTAGGGGATCAGGTCCCCACCCCAGGACCTTGCTTAACTTTCATTACTTCCTACAGGACCTATCTTCAGTCACATTGTGGGGTTAGGGCTTCGATATAGGAATTTTGAGGGACACATTCAGTCCCTAATGCCCTCCAAGAGCAGAGACCCTTTCTCTTGCACAGCACCAGGCCCCGTGCTAGCATCCTCCCTGGTCATAGGCCCTCAGTGGGTGTTGATGGAACCCACAAAGCCTGTGTTGGCCTCACACATACTCCTCATCCTCTAAGCAGAGTTGGAGGCATGTTCTGAGATGCCTGAGAAGGTTGGTAGGTGCCCGGGAGAAGAGTTGGCATGAGGCCCAAGAGAGCCCTGTGGGATACCTCCCCTGTGGTGGGGAAGCCAGGCACCTCCCATGGAGACTCAGTCTATCTCTGGCTGGAAATGCACATGGGCCTCTGGGACAAGGAAGGCCATTACTGTAGCTACCATTTTGAAAAGGCTCAGAATCCACAGAGAAGGGGGTCTCCGTGTGGTGAAAATATGGCGCCTGGAGTCAGACCCCCAGCACATCCCCCGCATTTTCAGTGTGTTTGTTTATGGTGGTGTGAAAGGAGGGACTGTCCCCTTGAAAAGTAAGGCCAGGGGAGCTGCAGAGAGGCTGAGGCCTAGGCAGGAGTGGGGTCCCTTCCTAGGAGCCAGGAGGCATCCCTCAGTCTCCAGCCTCGGAGGAGCCGTTGCTTCAAAAGGTTTTAAAATGCTTATTAGTCAGCTCTCCCTAGGAAAGCAGGTCAGCATCATTATCTGCATTAATAAATGACAAGTGAGGGTTCCAATGACTGACTCACTTCCACAGCACAGCCAGGGCAGCGGTGGCCACAGAGGAGATGCCAGGAGTGCCACGTAGAGGAGCTCCCAAACCCCGGTGCCCAGTGAGGGCCACAGAAAGAACCCAGGGCATGCAGCCTGGAAACCTGGGCATTCTTCTGGGTTTCACCAACTCCCTGCACATCTTTGGGTGGGTTGCTCCACTTGCCCCTTGAACACTGTGGAACATTCCCTCTGGAACTCGGGGTTCCCCTCTATGAAGCAGAAGAGGTTTGCGTCAGAACTTTTCCCCTCTGACAGCCCACCTTCTCCTCTGGAGAATCTGCATGCAGGGAGTCTTCCTGGGATGGGCTGGGACGTCCTGAGGAACTCCAGTGCTCTGTCTGGGGTCCTGCACCCTGGGTGAGGGCAATGAGAGCTTTTGGGGTGGGCACTACTAGGTCAAGAAGGATTCAGGCCACTGTATCAGGAAAAACACATCTCTAAAAGGTGGTGGGAAAGTGGTGAAGCCTCTTAGGAAGAGGTGGGCAGTTATCTGGGATGGCTGGGGCAGGCCTGGGACTCCTCCAGCTTAGATGGGGCCTTCTGTAAACCATTTACTGGGCCCTGGACACCAATTCTATGATACATGGACTCCACTCTGGATTTGAGGCTGGGCATGGTGGCTCACACCTGTAATCCCAGTGCTTTGGAAGCTGAGGCAGGAGGTTCTCTTGAGGCCAGGAGTTTGAGACCAGCCTGGACAATACAGCAAGATTCCATCTCTACAAAAAAATTTATTTTTTTTTAATTTTTTAAATTTTTTTAATTTTATTTATTTATTTATTTATTTTTGTTGAGACAGAGTCTCGCTTTGTCGCCCAGACTGGAGTGCAGTGGCCGGATCTCAGCTCACTGCAAGCTCCGCCTCCCGGGTTCACGCCATTCTCCTGCCTCAGCCTCCCGAGTAGCTGGGACTACAGACGCCCGCCACCTCGCCCGGCTAGGTTTTTGTATTTTTTTAGTAGAGACGGGGTTTCACCATGTTAGCCAGGATGGTCTCGATCTCCCGACCTTGTGATCCGCCCGTCTCGGCCTCCCAAAGTGCTGGGATTACAGGCTTGAGCCACCGCGCCCGGCGTACAAAAAAATTTAAAAGTTAGCTGGGGATGGTGGCACGTGCCTGTAGTCCCAGCTACTAGGGAGGCTGAGGCAGGAGGATCGCTTGGGCCCAGGAATTCTGAGGCTGCAGTGAGATTGTGCCACTATACCCTAGCCTGGGCAACACAGTGAGACCCTGTCTCTCAAAAAAAAAAAAAAAAGGCTGGATTTGGATCTGAATTGTGCCCCTCACCGCCAACCTCAACTCATGTCTGATCTTGGCCAGGTTGTCCACCTCCTCCTCTCCCCAGATTCTTCATCTATATTGAAATAATAGTAGCTGTCTTCCGTGTTGTTATGGGGGTTAAACGAGGTGAGAAGTGGAGAGCACTTAGTGTGGTCACAGACACCTGGTGAGCGGCTAGCACGTATTTTTATTGATGCTTTTCACTTCCTCTACTCTTTTTTGACACCTCTAGGTTTTTCCTTTCACCTTAAGCTTTGGGTAGCTCTTGCCTTTCTCTAACAGAAACATGGAGCAGCTGATAAACTTGGTCCCAGGAATGTTAACGCTCAAGATACCCTCCCAGGGGAATCTGTTATAAGGAAATATGACGCAAAATCTAGAAAAGAGACAAAGACGAAAACTACGTTGTTCAACAGGCCTGCCTGTAAGAATGTACCACTGTAACTTTGTTAGTTACTATTAATTAAAGGCACAGACTCTGTGAGGTTGCTTGTTAACTTATGAATTGGTGTCCAGCAGAAAAAAATAATCCCTACTTGAGTTTATCAGCTGGCAGGACATTCATGCCACAAATCACACGGGAATCCTGTTACAATGCAGATTCTGATTCAATAGGCCTGGGGAGAGACCTAGACAATATAGTTCTTGTTTTTGAGATGGAGTTTCGCTCCTGTTGCCTGGGCTGGAGTGCAATGGCGCGATCTCAGCTCACTGCAACATCCACCTCCCAGGTTCAAGCAATTCTCCTGCCTCGGCCTCCCAAGTAGCTGGAATTACAGGCGCCCACCACCATGCTCGGCTAAGTTTTGTATTTTTAGTAGAGATGGAGTTTCACCATGTTGGACAGGCTGGTCTCAAACTCCTGACCTCAAGTGATCCACTCGCCTTGGCCTCCCGAAGTGCTGGGATTACAGGCGTGAGCCACCACGCCCGGCCGACGCTGCGGTTCTAACACACTCCCACGTGCTGTTGATGCTGATCTTCTGAGGTCCACATTTTGAGTAGCAAGGGCTGGTCCACTAGGAATCCCCTTCTGAATCCTGGCAAGACAGCACTCCTGGCAGGGGTTAAAATAAGATCATATGGACAGGGCAATGCCTCATCAACAGCAGCAGTCTCATCCTGGTGGGCTTTCAGGCACAGTGGCAGGCTAAGGGGCAGCACTGGGGACTGACTGTTCTCTCTCAGCTCACGTACACCGACTCCTGGCCACTCCACTTAGGAAAAGCCCCAGCCACAATACCATGGCTTGCAAGTGTCTGGAAAGACCAACATGAGGAATACTTCCTGCTGTTTTTCAGTCCTGTGGAAGCAGACTCTGCTGGTGAGCACAGGGACCTGAACTAAGGCAGGTGGATACCACACGGCAGTTCTCTCACAAGCAGAGGCCCACAAGCATCAGTGCACATCAACCATCTGTCCATTCAGTCATTCAGTAAACATACATGGGTACCCACTATGGGCCAGGCGTCACTCCAGGTGCTGGAGACACAGCAGAAACCGAGAAGGACAAAGATCCCTCCTTCATAGGAATTTTATTCTAGCGAGAGTAGACAAACAAGAAGCAACAGATATAAGTAAATTATAGCGTATATTGGAGAAGCACTATAGATAAAGGAAACGGTGAGCAGGTTAAGGGCGATAAAAGTGACAGGAGTACAATGGGGCAGGCCGCAGTAGGGTGGTTAGGGTAGACCTTGGTTTGAGTAGACTTGAAGGAAATAAGGGAGTTGGTCATGGGAATATCTCGGTGGGTGTGTGAGGGCTGTGGGGAGCACATGCGAAGGCCCTGAGACGTGAACGCATGCGGGGTGCTGGAGCACCAGCTGGAAGCCAGTGTGTCTGGAGTACGAAAGAGACCACAGAAGTAACAGAGGGCGATGACTCCAGAACTTGAAGACCATGGTAAGGCCTTGGCTTTTATACTGAAACAAGTGGAGAGCCATGGCAGGGCTTGGAGCAGATGAGAGACTTGGGATTTAGAAGGTCTCTCATCTGTGTGAAGGATGAATAGGTAGGGACCCACAGAGGTGTGGGTCCTACTTTCAGAGTCTGGTTTAATGGGGCTCATGTGGGCCTGGTAATCTGCATTTGAGAAAGCTCCCATGATTGGTTCTCTTGGAAATAGTCCAGAGATGCAGCACCAGCCCCAGCACAGCGCCAGGTGGCCCATTCACAGTTTTCTATGCAAATGGTGCCAGTTACTGAGACTGCATTGTGAGTGACACCCGTTGGAGGCATGCACTGAGGCAGTCCTGCAGAGTGCACCCTGGAAGGCACCCCAACTTAAGTGCTTCCTGGAAGCAGGGTGCCCCAGGTGCTTCTGCAGGCATTAATTTGGATGTACACACATAGGGTAGCAAGGGCTTCAGTTGGCTCCCAGCCAACACCTTGAGTGTTTCATCATCCTCAAAGGCCTGAGACAGAGCCTCTGTAGATTCCTGAACTATGAAGATGGAGGGAGTGGGGACCTGTCAATCTTCTCATCCTCTGTGGGACTAAATCTCCCATTGGCCAGATGAGTTCCAGGTATGTGTGGCACGCAGCTCTGCATGGCACTGAGAAGAGGTGAGCTTTTTATCTGGGCACTAAAGCTGTGCCCACACAAGGGTGGGCATAAGCAGATGTGAGAGGAAACTCTCTGGTGTGTGACCTGGGCACCACGCTGATGCACTTACCTTTGTCACCTGTTCTTAATCCTATGGGATTAGGGAAGGCAGTGTTGGCATCCACTTTATAGATGAGGGAAGTAAAGCTTCAGAGAGGTCTTTTCACAGGAATGGGTTGGGAGAAGGACCGTGCCAGCTGAAGAAAGCAATCAACCACTTCAGTCCAAGCCGGCCTCCTGAGGGGCCTGGGGCTCACAGCAAAGACCGTGGACTTGCAACCCAGTTTAAACCAACCCCAGCTCTGCTCCTTCCTAGTCATGTGCTAAGCCTGTTTCTTCATCCATAGAGTGGGCACCAAGAGGGGTGATGTTAACAATAAGCGAGAGGCCGGGCGTGGTGGCTCAAGCCTGTAATCCCAGCACTTTGGGAGGCCGAGATGGGCGGATCACGAGGTCAGGAGTTCGAGACCATCCTGGCTAACACGGTGAAACCCCGTCTCTACTAAAAAATACAAAAAAAAAAACTAGCCGGGCGAGGTAGTGGGCGCCTGTAGTCCCGGCTACTCGGGAGGCTGAGGCAGGAGAATGGTGTAAAAACCCGGGAGGCGGAGCTTGCAGTGAGCTGAGATCCGGCCACTGCACTCCAGCCTGGGCGATACAGCGAGACTCCGTCTCAAAACAAACAAACAAACAAACAAACAAACAAAAAAAAAACAAAACAATAAGCGAGAAACACACTGGCCGGGCGAGGTGACTCACACCTGTAATCCAGCACTTTGGGAGGGTGAGGTAGGCAGATCACCTGAAGTCAGGAATTCAGGACCACCCTGGCCAACATGGCAAAACCCTGTATCTACTAAAAAACAAAAAAAACAAAAATTAATTGGGCGTGGTGGTGGGCGCCTGTGGTCCCAGCTACTTGGGAGGCTGAGAAAAAAGAATCACTTGAACCTGGGAGGTAGAGGTTGCAGTGAGCCAAGATCACGCCACTGCACTCCAACCTGGGCAACAGGGTGAGACTCCATGTCAAAAAAACCCAACAAACAAACAAACAAAAACCACATACCAGTGCCTGCCTGGTGCTGGTGCTGATAAACACTAGGAGCTCCAGGGGTGCTCCCGCTTGGACCTAATGCAGCTGGGCTGTGTTACCTTTTCAGGCATGGATCGAGCCTGCCTGGCCTGGAGACACATAGTCAGAGCACGGCCTGGCTGCTCATGGGCTGGAGAGGTTTTCTTGCCCAGTGACCTGAGTCACGCTCTTCCCCCAGGCCCGCCCTTCCTGCCCTTCACATCTGGCTCAGGACTCTGCCCAGGCCTTCTGGGGCAGCTGCCAATTCTCGCCCTGTCAGGAACTGCTTCTCGCTTCCCAGGGCTGTCTTTCTGCGAAGGGACGGGCACATCTCGTGTGAAGAGCAGATCCAAAGCGGGGCTCTGGGGTACAACGTGGTATTTGGGTGAGACTACAATTAGAATCCTGTAGCCCCACAGTTTCCTGTCTACATTACCCCACCGTCTTTTCCAGCATAACAGTACTAGTCCTAGAAACTCTTGCCTGGGAAGACAAAGTTGTAAATAACTTTATTGTTCGTTCCAGGGGCCTTCTGAAGGAATCATTTAAAGCATTTGCTTTAAGTGATTGATCAGAATGATCAAACTGATCAACTCTTAATCGCATCAAAAGAGAGTTTACGCGCCAAGACTCTTTGAACCCTTTGCCTCAAAATCCCCCCTTGCTGTGTCCACCGATCCTAAACTATGTCCTGATCTTTACCCAATCCTAATCAAGGTTTCCTTCTCTGCATTCAAAGTCCCACCTAAAACCAAACTCTGGAATCTCTCATCACTTCCTGACTGTCCTGGAATCTCTCATCACTTCCTGACTGTCCTCCCCAGTCTGACACGCTAGGAAAACTGTCAAGTTCGAGCAGGAAAAGTAGGATCAGCTTCACCTGATTAACAGGTGGATCTGGTGATGTTTTCGGTGAGGCATCCTTCAACAGGAAACTACGCAGGTGGGAGTCCTCTCTGTGACCTCTGACCTTTGGGGTGGGGGAGGCCAGCAGCCTGAGTCCAGGCTAATCCACAGGGGACAGTTCTAAGTGATCACAGGGCCTTCAGGAGCTGAGAAATAGTGACCACATGAGTTCTGAAAAGGCCCTTGGGGGTCTCCTGGTGCAGCTCCTTAGTTTTACAGATAGGAAACAGGGCCTGGAGAGGAAAAGAGATTTGTCCAAATCACAAAAGCTAGCTAGGATTGTTACAGGGATTAAATGAGTTAATATCTCTAATGCGCTAAGACACTGGCTAGTACCCGCTAAGCTCTATGTGTGTTTGTTAAGTAAAAATAATGGGGCCAGGTGCAGTGGCTCACACCTGTAATCCCAGCACTTTGGAAGGCCGAGGAGGGTGGATCACCTGAGCTCAGGAGTTAAAGACCAGTCTGGCCAATATGGTGAAACTCTGTCTCTACTAAAAATACAAAACTTAGCCAGGCATGGTGGCACGTGCCTGTAATCCCAGCTACTAGTGGGGCTGAGGCAGGAGGATCGCTTGAACCTGGAAGGTGGAGTTTGCAGTGAGCCGAGATCATGCCACTGCACTCCAGCCTGGGCAACAGAGTGAGACTCTGTCTCAAAAATAATAATAATATAATAATAATAATAATAATAATGGATGTGCCAGGAGTGGTGGCTCATGCCTATAATCCCAGCACTTTGGGAGGCTGAGGTAGGTGGATCACCTGAGGTCATGAGTTCGAGACCAGCCTGACCAACATGGTGAAACTCTGTTTCCACTAAAAATACAAAATTAGTCAGGCATGGTGGTGAGTGCCTGTAATCCCAGCTACTCAGGAGGCTGAGGCAGGAGAATTGCTTGAATTGGGAGGTAGAGGTTGCAGCGAGCTGAGATCACGCCTTTGCACTCCAGCCTGGGCAACAATAGCTAAACTCCATCTCAAATAATAATAATAATAATAATAATAATAATAATAATAATAATAATAAACAATAGAGCGTCTGGCCTAAAGCTCAAGGCAAACTTAAGTTGGCCTCTCAGACTTAAAAAAAGTAAAACCTGACTTTAACATTGAACCTAGAGGAGTAGTTCTCTAACTTGAGCAAGCATCGGAACTACATGGAGTGCTTGTTAAAACAGAGTTCTGGGCCTAACCCCCGAGTTTCAGATTCTGCACATCTGGGGTGGGGTCAACAATTTGCATTTCTTTTCTTTTTTTTTTTTTTTTTTTGAGACGGAGTCTCGCTCTGTTGCCCAGGCTGGAGTGCAGTGGCGTGATCTCGGCTCGCTGCAAGCTCCACCTCCTGGGTTCACGCCATTCTCTTGCCTCAGCCTCCCGAGTAGCTGGGACTACAGGCGCCCGCCACTACACCCAGCTAATTTTTTGTATTTTTAGTAGAGACTGGGTTTCACCGTGGTCTCCATCTCCTGACCTCGTGATCCACCCGCCTCAGTCTCCCAAAGTGCTGGGATTACAGGCGTGAGCCACCGCGCCCGGCCAACAATTTGCACTTCTAACCAACTTCCTGGTGCTGTGGATGCTGCTGGCCCAGAGACCCCTCTTTGAGAACCATGGACTCAGGGGAACAAATTACTAAGGGAGTAATTTCTGGCACTGGTAAGGGAGAAATGTGGAGATAGCGGGTCTCTTCATCCTTTCCCAAACACAGTTTCCCCCTGATGTTTAGCCATCCTGCAGCAGCGCGGCTGGGGAGCACGCACCAATTCTGCTTGGCTGCACCTGTGCCCACCTGTGAATAATCCACGTTTCATACCGTTCCAACTTTCTTTACCTCGTGCTTTCAACAAGAGGGCACCCCTCTTGCATGTGGGCTGGTTAGATGCCCAGGCGATAGGAGGTCCATACAGTGAGAATGAATCAAACACCAACCAGGCAGATGAAACCAATGCATTCTTTATTGCAGACTGAAGCTTAGGGGCTCACTCACTGTGAGCTCTGATTTGGGGGCTTCTGTGGCTGCCCACACTTTCTGAGACAGACAAAGGCAAACTAACTCTCCAAGCAGAGGAGAAAACAACTTTCAGAAGCTGCCCCTTCACAGACCTGAGGTGAGGGACCTGGGACAGCGGGCAGCTTGGCATGCAGGGGTTAACCAGAAAGGTCAAGTCTGGAGGGCCAGGCACACCTAACCCTCATCTCCTGGTGACTGCAGGTCACTCCCTTCCTCAGGAGTGCCACGCAGACTCTGAAACAATCTAACAGGCCAAGGGCCTCCCACGGCTGGGTTAGGGAGGAGGCTGAGCACAGCCTCGGCTCCCTGCAAGTGGCAGGGAGAGAACTTCACCCTCTGCTCGGAGGACATCCCCAGCCTAGGTCCTTGCTTCTCAAACTCTGAAGTGCTTATAGGAATCAGGTGAGGGTCTTGCTAAAATGCAGGGTCTGAGTCGGGAGGTCTAGGGTGAGGCCTAGACTCTGCATTCCTAACAAGCCCCCAGGTGTCACTGCCGCTGCCGGTCCACAGACCACACTGTGAGTTGCAAGGCTCTGGTCATACATTGCCTTTGTGCACATCAGAGAAGCATGCCTCATCTTCAACAAGGAGAAACCCCACTCCAGGACACAAGGCAGGTGGGGCCAGCGCAGCCTGGACAGGACTTCAGTCCCCACTTGCCCCCAACACCCACCGATGAACTCGGTAGCTCTGCAGATCCTGTCTTGACTTCCTCATCCTGAAAACCCTTTGCCAAGAGTTTGACCAACCAGGCCCTGGGATGTGAGCAGAATAACAGTCTCTTGAGATACTGAGCACTCAGCTCAGTGATGGCCCAACAACGGCCCAAACTATCAGTTCCTTGCCAAGAGACAGGAGACCTGGGCAGGGACGGGGGAACTGGGAGCATTCTGAGCAGGGATTACTGCTCTGACCAGTGGTCTGAGCTCTCAACATCTAGCCTCAGGAGTAGTAAAGTAGCCACTCGTCCACAGGACACAGGATTTGGGTGGCCTGGCTTTGCCTCAAGCCCTGGGGTCTCAGGTGCCTCCGGAGATTCAAACGAAGGTGCAGATCAGGTGGGGTCTGGGGCACTGAGTCGGCTTGCTCCACAGATGAGGAGAAGGTGGGAGGTAGATACCTGAGGACCAAGCAGTCAAGGTTCTTCAAGCCACAGGTGTTCTCAGGAAGCAAGAGCCCCAGGCCCTCTCCTGGTAGGGGACCAAACATCCCCGCTTGCCAGGTACTGTCCCAGTTTTAGCACTGAAAGTTCCATGTCCTGGGAAACCAGGACAGCTGGTCACCCTGTTGCCTGACCATACCCTAAGATGCCAGGTTGAGGGCCTCAAAAGAACTAGGTCATCAGGGCTTTGGGCGTTGGCCTGGGAGCTGGTTGGCTACAAATCCGGTGTCCACAGCGCCTTCTGCCCCCAGGGGGCCATGACAAGGCAGCCAGGCTGCTGCTGATGGGACGGTGATGAGGGTGGCCATCTAATCACTTTAGACCGGAGCCGCAGGTGCAAATGGCTCTGCTGTTCTCTGGACCACCTCTCCTACAGCTCAGGAGTGATGCTAGAGGGACGGAGCACTCAGGACTTCCCACCCTGCCAGTTTGTTAACTGTGGGGAATGAGAGAGCTGAAGAGACTTGCTCCCCATTCCCAGCCTGCCAGTCCTCGGGCTCCTATGTGAATGTTCTTGCCCCGCAGCAGTGCCAGCCCATATTCCCACCACAGCTCTCCCAGGACTCCTAGTTCAGGCTCCCGCCAGTCCAGGGACCACAGGACTGAAGATCAGGCCCTGCGGAGGGCCGCATCCAGGTCAGTTCTCAGGAAGCAATAAATAGATGGAGGTTGTCTTCTCTTCTCAGGGCAGCGACTGGCTCTTAGCACTAAAAACAAGGTCTCAAACTCACAGAGGCTCAGAAAATACCCAGCAATGCCCACCTGTGCCTGCTGATCTGGAGGTAACTTGGAGGCATGTACTGCTTAAAAACCTCCAGGGAGCCCAAAGGAGGTAAAGGGTCCCTTTTTTTCAAGTGACAAGGCTCAGAGAGGGCAGGAGATCTGCCTGAGTTTGCACAGCAGCTGTGAGTGCTGAGTCCAGGCTGCAGGCCCCACCTTGCCTCTTCCCTTGGGCATTCCAGAGCCCACTACTGCTGTAAGCTATCTATCCAGACCAGCTGTACCCCACCCACCACGCGCTGCTCGGCCCACCCTCCCCCAGCCCCCAAGCTTGGCCTCCCATGGGCTTCCCTCCCTTCCAGGATTCCAGGCCAGTGGCCTCTGTCCCTTGCTGGGTGGGCATGAGGAGGGTGGCCTAAGGTAGGGGGGCTCTTGCGCCATCCGGAGACATGAGCATATCAAACTTGATGAGTGGCGGGGCGATCACGCGCACCTCGGCGTTGAGTGGGTTGAAGCGGAGGTTGATGCTGCGCAAGGCTGGCATGGCGGCCAGCTTCTCCACGGGCACATCTGTTGGGGACAGAATGGACAGGTCAGAGCGGTGGGGGCCAACCAGACAGAAAAGAAGGACAACGGGCCAGGAGGACTCTGAGCACATGATGGTGAGGGGCAGCTCTCCATTACCCACTGCACACGGGCTCAGCTCCTGGTGCCCAGCCCTGTGCAAGGCACCATTGGGCCCACCAGGATATGACAAACACATGGAGGAAAGCGTCCTAAAAAATAAGAATCAACTGCTTCAAAAAGTTAAATGTAGGATTGCCATATAACCCAGCAATTTTACTCCTAGGTGGAACTGAAAGAATTAGAAACTGGCATTCAAAAAAATACTTTTACACAAATGTTCATAGCAGCACTATTTACAATAGTCAAATGCCCACCAATAGATGAATGGATAAATGAAATAATATATACATATAATGGAATACTATGCAGCCATTTAAAGGAACGAAATTCTGATACAGGCTACATTATGGATGAACCGTGAAAACATTGTGCTAAAGAAAGAAGGCAGGCACAAAAAGACAACTACCTCCACTTATGTGAGGTACGCAGAGTAGTTAAATTCATAGAAACAGAAAGTAGAACAGAGGTTCCCAGGGGCTAGGAGAAGGGGAAGTAGGGAGTTATTGCTTAATAGCTACAGTTTCTGTTGGATGAAAATATTTTGGAAATAGATAGTGGTGATGGTTGCGCAACATGGAAAAAGTAATTAATGTCACTGAGCTACAGTATGTTTAAAAATGGTAAAAATTAGTCGGGCTATAGTCTCAGCTAGTCAGGAGGCTGAGGCAGGAGAATCTCTTGAGCCCAGAAGTTCAAAGTCAGGATGGGCAACATAGCAAGACCCCAGTCTCTATTTCTTTAAAAAAAAAAAAAAAAGTTAAAATGGCACACTTTGTTATATATGTTTATCACAATTTAAAAATAATGTAATATGCCAAAACCACTGAATTGCATATTTTAAATGGGTGAATTGTATTGTATGTGAAGTATAGCTCAATAAAACTATTAAAAAACAAAGACTATTATGTGCATAAAGAATATTTTTGCCAAGAGATAGGAAGTTGCATACAGTGGCCTATGGAAATACTTCTTAACTATGGGAATGCCATTCTGTATCATGATATCATACCCCTAAACAGTCCCTAAAAAAGCAGACATGACTATCTTGGGTCTATCTAAGGGAGGTTAGTTACAGTTTGAGTTTATCAGGACTCTTGATAAGGTGCCCTACTTGTATCACTGCTCCATAAGAGCTATCTGGGAAGTTCCAGACTATATTGGATCATCACTATGTTGGATCATCACTTAGAGATGGAATGTTCTCTGGAATCAAAACAAAAACATCTCCTGTCCCAGCTCTGGTTTCCAAAATTTAACGTGTAGAATTTGGAAATCAAGTTTCAAGCTGTCATCCACTTAACCTACAGAAGATACTAGGGCATTTTCCAACACTTATCAAAAATGCCACTGTGTAATAAAGATAAAGATAGTAGTGATCTACTAATTAATTAATTCCAGGTCCAATATTCTCAGTTATAACTGAAGAGGCAGCGCAGCTTAGTGTCATAGACGTGAAATTTAACAGACAGCCCTAAGCTGATGTCCCAGCTTTACTTCCTAAAAATTTGTATTACTTCCCGTACCTTGTTTTCCTAATCTTGAAAATGGAAATAACTAATATTTCCTCAAACAGAATTAAATTGGGGAGCGACTGCTTAAAGGATATGGGGACTCCTTTGGGGTGACAGAAGTATTTTGGAATTAGATAGAGGTGATGACTGCACAACACTGTGAATGTCCTAAATGCCAGTGAATTGTATACTTTATGTGGTTAAGTGGTTCATTTTATGTTATGTGAATTTTGCCTCAGTTTTTTTTTTTTTTTTTTTTTTTTTAAAGAACCAGAATAAGGCAGCAGCTATATGAATACTTGCTAACCTGTTATAGTTCCTCCTACCTAACCTTTAGGATCACTCAGACAAGATTAGGACGCTTGCCCTTGATGCATGCCCTATCCAGGCTGAGGCTCTGGCTGCATCTGCTTTTCCCTAATCCAACTCTGTGAGCAGCCAGATCCCACAGAACCTCCCACCCTAGCACAGGACGGGGCCAGACCTCATCCCACGGAGTCCTGCACAGCCTCAGGCCGATAGTGACAGCAAGAGCCAGCTCCTGTCCTCTCCTGGGCACAAAATATTGCCCAGAGTTGGGGGGTTTTTGTTTCTGTGGTTGTTTTGTTGTTAATTTTAAAACACACTGGCAAATGGTACTGTGCTATATAGATCTCAGGCCACTTCTATATATATTATATATTACGTATATAATATATATTTATAATATATATAATATATATTATATATATACATATATATTTTACTAAGCACCAATAACAATCTTTTTTAAAATTTATTTTTAACTGTGGTAAAATACAAATAAATTTACCATCCTAACCATTTTTAGGTGTACAGTTCAGCAGCATGAACACATTCACATTGTCGTACAACCAATCTCCAGAACTCGATCTTGCAAAACTGAAACTCTATACCCATTTAAACAAAACCTCCCTATCCCTCCCTCCTCCCAGCACCTGGCAACCAGCACTCCACTCTCTGTCTCTATGAATTTGACTACCCTGGGCACCTCATATAAGTGGAATCATATAGTATTTGCCTTTTTGCAATGGGCTTATGCCGCTGAGCATAATGTCCTGAAGGCTCATCCATGTTATGGCATGTGGCATTGATAATGCAGGATTATTCAGCCTTAAAGTCCCAGCTACTCGGAGGCTGAGGCAGGAGAATGGCGTAAACCCGGGAGGCGGAGCTTGCAGTGAGCCGAGATCGCGCCACTGCACTCCAGCCTGGGTGACACAGGGAGACTCCGTCTCAAAAAAAAAAAAAAAAAAAAAAAAAAAAAGGAAGAAACGCCAGGCGCAGTGGCTCACAACTGTAATCCCAGCACTTTGGGCAACCAAGGTGGGTGGATCACCTGAGGTCAGGAGTTCAAGACCAGCCTGACCAACACGGTGAAAACCCGTCTCTACTACACACAAAAAATTATTGGGAGGCCGAGACGGGCGGATCACGAGGTCAGGAGATCAAGACCATCCTGGCTAACATGGTGAAACCCCGTCTCTACTAAAAAATACAAAAAACTAGCCGGGCGAGGTGGCGGGTGCCTGTAGTCCCAGCTAGAGGCTGAGGCAGGAGAATGGCATAAACCCAGAAGGCGGAGCTTGCAGTGAGCCGAGATCTGGCCACTGCACTCCAGCCTGGGCGACAGAGCAAGACTCCGTCTCAAAAAAAAAAAAAAAAAAAAAAAAATTTAGCCAGGTGTGGTGGTACATGCCTGTAATCCCAGCTACTTGGGAGGCTGAGGCAGGAGAATCACTTGAACCTGGGAGGTGGAGGTTGCAGGGAGCTGAGATTGCACCATTGCAATCCAGCCTGGGCAAAAATAGCTAAACTCCGTGTAAATAAATAAAGAATAAAAAGGAAGAAACTTCAGACACATGTCATAACATGAACAAACCTTGAGTTTCACATGTCAATGGTCACTTGGGTCGCTGCCATCACTTGGCTATGATGAACAATGCTGCCAAGAACAGGAGTGCGCCAATATCTCTTCAAGATCCTGCTTTCCATTCTTCCGGATATATATGCAGATGTATGTGACCCCCACCCAGATAAAAATAGAAAACATTCAAGAACCCCCAATAGGGTTCCTTTGTGCCCCTTTCCAGTTTATATCCCTGATCTTCTTCTTCATTAATTTGGTGTATTCCTGAACGTCATATAAATGGAACCACATAGCATGGGCCAGGCTTTTACTCAAATGTCTTTAGGACTTTCAGTTTCAGAAAGTCTTAAACTTTTTTTTTGTTTGTTTTCATAATTGAGATTTTATTGGTTGAGGATCAGTACAGACATTTCCATTTGTACACAATTCTTAACATATGTAACGAAATTCTAAAAAGCCATGTATTGTAATTCTTTTTTAAAGTTATTCCAGTGACTTTCCAGCTTAAAATTTGGAAGCAAATTTTCCTTAAGAGGCTATCAAGTACCAGTATCTTTACATGTTGGTCAGCTGTTACATATGGCCCATCAGTTCACAACTGAATAGCATGTACACTACATATTCAAATCTGTAATCTTTCACAGCACTGTAACAAAGTTATTAGGAAAACAGGACTACCACAACCAAAGATGTTACAGAGTGCACACAATTCTGACACGGAGTGCCATGATCAAGGAGTGGTTTTCTTTAGGAAACAATTCTACTAAAAAACATAAGAATAGAAGTAAAATAAAATGTTCAAGACATTAAATGCGGGACTGACTCCATATCGCCATTTAATATGCTTTGTATTATAGGATATAAAAACCAACCCCCCATCTATTGAATGTTAAGCCAACACCCAAGACAGTCAAAGCCTCCCATAATTCAATATCCCACACTATTTTCTGGTTGTACCAAAAAATAAACAACCAGCAAATGATTTCACCTCTTTTTTTTTTTTTTTTTTGAGACAGAGTCTTGCTCTGTCGCCCAGGCTGAAGTGCAGTGGCCCGATCTCAGCCCACTGCATGCTCCGCCTCCCGGGTTCACGCCATTCTCCTGCCTCAGCCTCTCGAGTAGCTGGGACTACAGGCGCCCGCCACCTCGCCCAGCTAGTTTTTTGTATTTTTAGTAGAGACGGGGTTTCACTGTGTTAGCCAGGATGGTCTCCATCTCCTGATCTCATGATCCGCCCGTCTCAGCCTCCCAAAGTGCTAGGATTACAGGCTTGAGCCACCGCGCCCGTCTGATTTCACCTCTTAAAAAAAGCATTTACACTTAAAAAATGGGATGAGGTGGGATTCCCTCCTTCTTAAAAATGTTTCTAGAGCTACTAAAAAACTTGCATTTACAAAATAGTTGGTGAAAATATTCCTCTGGATTGTACAAGAAGGGAGACAGGGACCACTGGTAAGACATGGTATTAATCAGACTTGGCTTCTTTCTCTCCTGCTTCATCAGAGGCTGGACTCTCCTCAGTTTTCGTTTCCCTGTTTTCTGCAGGTAAATCTTTAGTTTCTTGGTTAGCCACTTCGGCCTGTTTTCCCTTTGCTCCCTTTTCCCTTTTGTTTGCACTTTTTTGTCTGAAGATTTATCCTTCGCTGCTGCCTTTTTCGGCTTCGCTTCCACTTTTGCAGGAGGTTTAGCTGACAACCGCGCGGGTCTCCTCTTGGGCTCTTCCTTGGTGGCCCCTTCGGCGGAGCTGACCTTCCTCTTGAGCATCCCGGCGGCGGGGAAGGCGTGTGCTGGGTGCCTGTGGGCCGCAGCGCGCCGAGAGCCTTCGCGAAACTGGGCTGCCCGGCCACTGCCACTCCTCCCCTTTAAACTTTTTTTACTCAGAAAAGTTGAATATTATTGTCTTAAGTCTCTTCCTCCCTTCCTTTTTCATTTGGAAATAATTTCAAATGTATAAAATGTTCCAAAACTAAAAATAAAAACAGTAGCAAAAATATCAGATGACCTTTAGCTAGATTTGCCTTTTTTTTTTTTTTTTGAGATGGAGTCTCACTTTGTCGCCCAGGCTGGAGTGCAGTGGTGTGATCTCAGCTCACTGAAACCTCCACCTCCCGGGTTCAAACAATTCTCCTGCCTCAGCCTCAAGAGTAGCTGGGACTACAGGTGCATGCCACCATGCCCGGCTAATTTTTAATATTTTTAGTAGAGACAGGTTTTACCATGTTAGCCAGGATGGTCTCAATCTCCTGACCTCGTGATCCGCCCACCTCTGCCTCCCAAAGTGCTGGGATTATAGGCGTGAGCCACCATGCCCAGCCTAGATTCGCCAATTATTATCATTTTATCCTATTTGCTCTATCATTTGTGCGTGCATTTTCTCTCTCTACACACACACACACAGTTTTTCTGAATCATTTGAGTGTACCATACATACATCATGGCCCTCAGGGTGTATTTCCTAGGAATTGGGACATTCTCTTACATAACCACAGTGCAGTTAAGGATTCCAGGTGTTCACACATTGATAGAATGTGTATCTAAACCCATGGCCCACAGTTCAGTGTGGTCAGGTGCCCTAACATCCTGTACAGCACTTCCCCCTCTAGTACCAGACCCAGTCTGGAATCAAGGATTACATTTACTTCTAACTCTTTGGGCCCCTTTGTCTTTTATGACATTGACATTGGAGGAGTAGTGCACTACCCCCTTCCCTTTTTAAAAGTTCCTCATTTTGTGTTTGTCTGGTGTTTCTTCACGATTCGACCAAGACTTCACATCCTCAGCTGAAGACTGCACAGATGCATGTCCTTCCTGGGGTATCACATCAGAGGCACACCAAGTTCATCTTTATTGTTCATTTGATCACTTGATCAATGTGTAACTTGCTTCTCCACTATAAAATTACTATTGTGTTTTTTTTTTTCTCCCTTGCAACTAACAAGAAGTCTGTGGGGACACATCTTAAGAGCGTGCAAATATCCTAAATGCTGGTTCTCACCAACATTTAGCATTCATCACCCTTAGACTTAGCATCCACTAAAGATTCTCACCTGACCTGATCTTTGTGAGGGCTGCAAAATGATTTCCCAATGTTAACAGCCCTCAGCATTCTACTTCTCTTCCACTTATCTATTATCAATATAGACTCCTATGTTTCTAGTGATTTATAATTTATTATTGGACTTCATTATCCTGATGCTCAAATTGTCCAGATTTGACAAGTGGGAGCCCCTTTGGCCTGGCTCCTGTATCTTTTGACATGGCTCCAGCACTTTTTGGATGCACGGCCTGACTTTCTAGGAAGACACATCTTGAGTCTTCCCTGTTCCCAGCCCTGGAATCAGCCACTTCCCCAAGAAGTCCTGGTTCCTTTCAATGGGAAGAGTATTAGTGCCCAATAGTAAGTGTGACTGACTAAGCCATGTTTTACATTCCACGCACGAGGACTGTGCACATCTAATCCATCTGCTTTTGACTGCTGCTTAGTATATCATGCTGTTTACCCACCACACTCTACCTCTCTGCTCTGCCAGTGATGACACCCAGGCCTCTATCTGTCCTTAGGAGCCAATGTGGGAAGTCTTTGGATGTATGCCCAGGAGCAGGACTGATTGCTCTGTCAAACAATACGTGTATATACCTCCACTACCTGCTCTCCAGAATTCCTGTCGAATCTCCCAGGAGCTTCCTATCCTGTTTCCTATCCCAACAAAGGCTTTCAAAGAGGCTGCTGACCTGTCCTGAGAGTTTCCTGGAGATGTTCTCAAACTGCATCTGGAATCTTCCAGGCCTCCTTGTTCTGCTGTGGGTCACAGCACAGAACAAACCTATCCCTTCTTGTTCATGACACTTCTGAAGTCTGAAGCTTAGAAAACACTACCACCTTCTTTAGGCAAAGGCCCCAGATCCTTCGCTTCATGTTGGGAATGGGTGGGTGGTGGTTATTAAGATAAACAAGCTCTGGAGTCAGAAGGATACGCCCAGCTTTCCAGTGACTGTGGTGCCTCAGGCAGGATCCCTGTACCTAAGCTTTCTCACCTGTAAAATGGGGTCATACTGCCCACCTTGCAGGGAGGCCCCAGAAGTCGACAAGACGCCTGCATGCAGTACAACAGCACAGTGCTCCAGCAACATGTGTCCAGCTAGTGCAGGTTCCCTGCTCCCTGTCACTGGTCTGGGGCCTGCATCTGCTGAGCAGCAACCCAGATCCCTGGGGATAGGCCCACAGAGTTTGGCCAGCAGAGTCTCAAGCCTGAGTTCACCACCGAGATAACCCGGATGTCGGCTCACATAGAAAGGAACGAGGGTTGAGCCTCAGATGTCTCCTGAAAGCACTACGGCTCCCGGAGCCCCTCACCACCACTCATAGAAGGCCAAAGCCCCAGATTTGGCCTCCACTGAGAGCACCAACTAGAAAGTTCCTGGACACACTCATATTCATGGGCCACTGACAAGAAGCTGTACAGATCACGGCAGAGAGACCACGGGAGGTAGGAGGGCCCTGAGAGTTGGGAAAACCCAGGCTCAGTGGGAGGACGTAATTTTGCCTGGGGTCACCCAGCCAGTGGGTGGCAGGGCTGACACAGAGACGGAGAAGATTCTTGGCCACAGAGAAGCGCTATGTAGGAGTCCCCAGGCCCCATAAACAGGCAGCCAGATTCCCTAACAGGAGGAGCTCGCCCACCTTTAGACTCTGGGGTGACCTGGCCTCTCAGTTCCCTGAAGGCAGGTTCTGTGTATGAGACCAGGGGCCCAGTCCATGGCCTTGAATGCTGGGGTCACAGGGAGCTCTGTCCCCAATAAGAAGACTGGCTATAGGGCAGCTGGGGTGGGGAGGGGGTGCTGGCCATCACCTGCCTGGAGCAGGAACCATGTGACCGGTGAGCGAGCCAACAAGGAGGGGTGGGAGAGGCCGGGACTCCACGGCAAATGGAGGCTCAGGCAGGAAAAGACGCAGAGACAGGCTGTTTTCAGAAGGCAGGGTTATAAGCAGCCGTGACTCCTCAGAGAAGAGGAAAAGCAAAAACAAGTGATAGGAGTACCCGCTCACCTCCTTTGCTTTCTCTGGAGCTTATGCAGGTGCAAATGTCACATCACACAGCTGCCAGCAGCTTGGCCTCACTCGTCCCGGCCTCTTGCAGGGTGTGGGGGCTAAAGAAAGGTGCTGCCTATGGTAGTTCTTGAATCTCTTCTTTCAAGCAGGGCACCCATTTTCCCTACTAATAATGGCCGGGAAGAAAAGGGCTAATTCCTTGGACTCTTGCACATCTCCACATTCAGCAGCTCTGTCGCAGCCATTCCCCAGCGCACAGCCAGCAGCGTGGCCAGGGGTACAGATGCCATCCCCTGTGCCCCGATCACCCAGAATAAGAAAGACCCCTCGCACTTGGCTTTCATTTCATGGGACATCAACCTCCATTGGACACAGAAGGAAATCAAGGCGCAAGGAGGTGTAGCACCTTTGTCTGAATGGGCCCAGCAAAGGGGGCTGCTTCTGGGAACCGATGTTTGAGGCCCTGCGCTAGACAGTTCCTCACAATGACCCATTTCTCAGGTAAGAAAATTTGATTCCCAGTTTCTTGATGCCCAAGGTCCCCACGCCAGTAAGTGGTGGAGGCAGGACAGTTCCTGATCCCAGAGCCCATACACTTCAACCCACAACACAGAGGGGCAAGGCCAAGGCCAGAACCTGGTCTCCTTGCACTGGCCCCTGGCCCCCAGAAGATAACAATGACAGGCAAGTTTCGCTGAGCAATTCAGTAAGGGCTGGAGCCTGGGCTGAGAGATCACAACCTCAGTTGTCAAGATATTCCCACTTGAGAAATGGGGGCTCAGAGCTGCTGTCACCCCTTCTTCCCATCTGCTACTGAAGACCACTCATTCTGCCCCAGTTTCTCCAGAGGAGGCTGAACAGGGGCTTGCTAAGGACCCTCCCCACTCTGGACTCCGTGTCTCCTCTGTCCCTCAGCTGGGAAGGCCAGTGGCCCCCACAGTGGCTAGTACTTCTGAGGGTGGGAGGGGGGTCCCCCGTCATGCTGCTGCCACAGGCTTGCTGGGCATGGCAGGAAGACCTGCTGCAGCCCAGCCCTGGAACACATCCCCGTGACTCCAGGCCTAGTGGGAGCGGCACTGCCGGGGTCTCAGCTTGTTGTTTCCACGTCTGCCACAGAGCTGGCCTCCCCGGGGTCTGTGGCATTTTCTGAACCACCCTGCTAAAGGCCAGTAATAGCTTTCACAGGCACAGAGCAGGGATTAGGTATAGCCCTTTCCCCTAATTTAACTGCAAAAGTCATTTGAGCAGCTTAGAGGAAGGAGCGATGGGACCATCAAACATGCCAAAGCTGGCAGAACCAACACATCAGAGCAGACAAGCTCACAAGTGACAAGCCAAGAAGGCAACTGGGAGTTTCCAGATAAAGCTGAAAGATCGTTTATGCTCACAGCATCCTGACAAGAGAGGGAGATCGCCGGAGGCCGCAGAGAATATGAAATGATCTGCATTTTGTGGATGTGGAAACTGAGGCTTGGAGAAGTTAAATAAATGTCCCGAGGCTAGACGGCACAGTAGTCTCTGGACTCTGTTGTACCTGGAGAGGAAAGGGACCTCAGCTTTACTTTCAGTACCATGGGCCGTGCTCCCATCACCACTCACCACTTCCTGCTTCTCCCCAAATCCCAGCTCAAAGGCTGCTTCCTTTGCCACTTCCCTTCATCCCCCTCCAAACTCTCTTAACACTTTCTTTATACCACACTCATGTCATGCACCATGCTCTGCAACCTGTGAATATATCTGTTCACTCCTGTAAATGTGACACAAAGCACAGTGCCCATGGGGTGCTCCATATCTGTTGGATGAATGAATGTCTAACCTTCTGAACTAGACCATGAGTCCCTTCAGGCTGAGACCACCCTGAGCTGGGCAAACAGCAGATCCACCATCAATGCTGCTTAATCAGCTCTGTGACAACAGCTACACTCAAGAGTGGGGGCCCATTCCCTGGCCTCACCCATTCTGTGCACATTTGCCAGTCAGGGCCAGGCCTCTGTGGACCAAGGGTATGATAAAACACTTACCCTAGTCTTCCCCTTTGACACTAGTAATCTAATTTAGAAAATGCGAAGATATTGATGAACAAAAGTAAAATCATCACGTCCCATCATCTAGAATGAATCACTATTAATGTCTCGGTATATGGCCTTCCCCACTGTTTAATGTGTTTGTGTATGTGTGTATATACACTCATACACATATGTATTTCCAAATGACCTCCTGGATAGCATGTCATAGCATGCTGTTCTTCATGACATGCCATAAATATCTTTTCAGGTTACAAATTGGTGACTTTCTATGGCTGCATCATAGTCCATGGGATGGATGTACCACTTTGGCTCCTGTTCCTATTGTTGGACATCCAGGTTGTTTTCAAAGTTCCACTTTTTTGTTTGTTTTTGTTTTTTGAGACAGAGTCTTGCTCTGCTGCCCAGGCTGGAGTGCAGTGGCATGATCTTGGCTCACTGCAACCTCCGCCTCCTGGGTTCAAGTGATTCTCCTGCCTCAGCCTCCCTAGTAGCTGGGATTACAGGCGCATGCCACCATACCCAGCTAATTTTTGCATTTTTAGTAGAGATGGGGTTTCACCATATTGGCCAGGCTGGTCTCGAACTCCTGACCTCAAGTGATCCACCTGCCTCGGCCTCCCAAAGTGCTGGTATTACAGGCTTGAGCCACTGCACTCGGCCCCCAACATTCCACTATTCCAGATAATGAGAGGCTTTGAGTCTACAGGGCATTCTGGGGTTACTTCCACCTCTTTCAGCCTATGACCATAGAATGTAGGATGTGAGGTTCTAGAATCCTTTTATGAAGCCAGAGGAACGTTCCTTTAACTTTCCCATGGCCTCCAAGAATATGGGCTTCTGTTGCAAGGCTTCATGTCTTAGGTGGGGACTAAAGTCAAGGACTCAGTGGCCTATAGCAGGGTGAAAACCTCAAGCAGAATTAAACTATGCACTGCCTGGCCATCCTCCCACTGCAGACAGCAACCCTGGACTCCCACGTATGTCTGTGGGAAGTTTAGAGTAATCAATAGTAGTAGAAGCAGAGTGGGCAGTGTTTACAGAAAATTACTTCCCTGAGGTCAGCTTGCCCCCATCTCACTAACTGTTAGCAATATTGATGGGTAAACTTGATTCACATCAGTGGAACTGACTGAGAAGCAGGATGATTACAAATGATGGCTCCAGAGCGCTCTCCTGGTCCAGTGTGGCATCCACAGTGGCACCCTGTGAGAAGGAGGGGGTCAGGACCTGGGGAAGTGTCAAGGGCGGTGAGCGCCTAGCACAGAGGTAATCAGAACTGCTGGCTGGCCTCTGATTCCAGCATTGCTGGAGAATCTAGGCCAGCCCTGGCCCCACATCTCGGCCTCAAGGCAGCTCTAGTGCTTGGACACAAAAACAACCAAGATCAAGGATGCCCTGCTGTGCTGTGCTGAGCTGCACACCCCTCTCAAAATGCCACAAGAGATAAGCAAGCAGACTGTGGTAACCTGGCGGGGACAGGGGGTCATGTCGCAACAAGAAGGCTCCGGGGTCACACACACACACATCTCTCAGACCACTCCACCGCACCCTGCTGGGCAGAGTCAGGTGGGGACAAGGGCTGAGCCTTCCCTACCTCCACAGGGCCCTGGACTGGGCATCCTGGCAGGGGTGGGGCCAGAGCAAATGGAAATAGTACAGCTCCAGCCCTCAGAGAGCCAGGAGCACACTGCACAGCCTTGACAATCCTGCAGGCTGACTTCTAGCCTGCAGAAAAAGCTAGACTGCAGCTAGACTGGAGTTCTGAGTCTCCTGCTGATGAAGGGCCATTTGGCAGGGTGAAAAGGGCCAGGGACACAGGCCCTAATTTTGGCACTGCCATTTAAAGCTGTGCACCCTCAGGCAAACCCCTTCACGTCTCTGAACCTCAACCTTTCATCTTTAAGACCATCCTTCCACCTCATGGTCTGTGGGGTGGGACCATCGGTGCTCTCCAGGGAGGAGGGGGCTAGTGAGGTGTAGGAAGTATGGTGGGCACCCCCACTGACAGGATGGAAGCATGGGATGTTTTAAGACTCTACTAATAAACCTAGAGACATTTTTCTGTCCTTAAGTATCAGCTGCAGGGAAAGAAAAGCAAAGGAGAAAAACCCTTGGCTTTGATTCCTCCTCTGTGCCCCAGGCTGGACAGTAAGGGTGGGCTAATGGGCATTGAGGGGGCCACCCACCACAGCCTTTCCCTCCAAAGACTCCCCTGCACCCTGATCTAACATGCAATCAAAGCCAGATCATAACAATTCTTTGCAGAAATGACTCAGTCTTCTTATTGGCCACTCTGGAGACAGCCAGATAAGCAGCTGAAACTGCTGAGCCCATGCCTGACATTTATCCTCCCTGCCCTCTGCACCCTCCCTCCTCCTCCCTTCTGCACTCCGGCCACTGGAAGGCCTGTGCCCTCCCACAGGCTGCTCTCAGGGCTCTCTTAGTTCCTCTGCTTTGGTTAAGGTGCTCTGGGAAGAGCCTCAGAAAAGAATGACAATTTTGCTGTCCCCTTTCATGTGCCTGTGTTCCCTGCCTCGGAGTTGGTGGTGCACACCTGGGGCAGAAGCGTTAATCGGAAGTTCTGGTCTAGCTCAGTGGTTCTATCTAGCCTGCACACTGGAATCATCTGGATAAAGCTGCCTCTGCAAAAGTTATGACAGGGAGAGAAATCTGACATAGCGGACTCCATCTTGCTTCTAACCTCACAAGCTGTCCTTGATCATTCTTGAGCGTAAGCCAAGCTAACTATGGGAGGAATTTCTTTGTAGTTTAACCTTAAAACAAAAACAGTAACAGTCCCTTCCCAAAACTAACTCCCTCCTTGCTCAGGGACCACCTCTGTAAAACTAACAAGTTAGGCACAAGGTTAGAATTATGGTTCAGAAGTCGTGTGGCCAGGGTCACAAGATTCCTAACCTCCCCAACTGCTGCTACAGATAACATCACAACTGTAAAACCTATGATTGGTGTTTGAGGTATCTTTCAGACTCTGCATTCTGATAAACCAGCTGGCACCACCTGGACCGGTATATTAGTCCATTTTCAGGCTGCTGATAAACACATACCAGAGGCTGGGTAACTTATAAAGAAAAAGCGGTTTAATGGACTCACAATCATGGCAGAAGGTGAAAAGCATGTCTTACACGGTAGCAGGCAAGACAGAATGAGAGCCAAGTGAAAGGGGAAACCCCTTATAAAACCATCAGATCTCGTGAGACTTATTCACTAGCACGAGAACGTACGGGGGAAACCATCCCGTGATTCAATCATGTCCCACCGGGTCCCTCCCACAACACGTGGGAATTATAGGAGCTACAATTCAAGATAAGATTTGGGTGGGGACACAGCCAAACCATATCAACCAGTAACCCATACCAAGAAACTGGCTCAGCTGGTCTTGCACCTAGGAACTGACTCAGCACAAGAAGACAGCTTCAACCTCCTATGACTTTATCCCCAACCCAACCAATCAGCACTCCCCTTTCCCTAGCCTCCTGCCTGAAAAACTATCCTTGAAAAATTCTAACCTCTAAATTCTCAAGAAGGCTGATTTGAGATTTCTCTCCCATTCTCTGGCTTGGCTGGCCCCGTGATTATTAAACTCTTTCTTTGCTGCGAAACCTGCTGTTCTCAGTGAATTGGCTTTCCTGGGCAGCAGGAAAGAAGAAACCACTGGGCAACTACATTGACAGCTTTAAAAAATCATGAAGTCCGAATCCCACCATCAGAGACTCTGATTTAATCGGCGTGGGGTGTGGTCAGGACATGGAGTTTTAAAAGCCTGCCCAATGATTTGAATGCACAGCTAGTCTGAGCACCACTGGTCTTCTCAGTGTAGATTAATGAGAGAATCTGGTGAATATTTTTGCACAGTACTTTTATTCTGGGTGCCACCCTCCCCCAACTTGCAGAGTTGACCGAAGCTAGCAGGAGTGGGGCTGACTGCCTACCTGGCCTAGGGAAACCTGCCTCATTACCTTACACTGTTCTCTCCACCCCAAAGGGGTTTCCTTCCAACCAAAGTTATGCACTTCAGCCATAATGTTCCTGTGGCTTTCTATCCCCCTATAGCTCTGTGCAAAAATCTCTCCCTATGCAAAACACTGTCCTGAATAGTCTGCAGCAAGACTACTTGGGTTGGGATTCTGGCTCAGATGGAGTGACCTTGGCCAAGTTATTTAATCTTCCTGTGCCTTGGTTTCCTCACCTGAGGAGAATAATAGTATCTGTCTCATAAAGTTGTCATGAGGATTAAACAAGAGCATCCTTGGAAAGTGCTTAGAGAAGAGCTGGGTGTGCAGCAAATGGTCACTAGCACACGGGACAACGCCAGGAGCTCTGTGAGAGCAGGGAGTGTGTTTGTTCTATTTGTGTCTCGAGCTCGGTGTAGCTCAGCTCCAGCACAAAGTAAATCACTTAGTTAAAAACAGCAACTGGTGAATGAAGGAACATTTCCCAAATGCCTAAATTCAAAAGTGTCCCCAGAGTGTTGACAAAAATTGCATGCCACATTCTGGACTGAAATACAGTTATAATTAAGCATTAATTGGGCTGTACTTTGGCCCACTTCCTTGTTGCTGGAAGTCACACAGCACAAGATCCTGACCATGCGCATCTCAGTTGTTCCTGTAGATAGGATTTCTGACCTTAGGGTCCAAAGATTGTTTATAAATCGATTCATGTCCCTGTTGTTCCTATAGACAGGATCACTGACATTAGAATCATGAGCTTTTGCTGCAGGATAGCTTAAGATGTTTTTCAGATCCCCAATTCCAGCAACCAGTCTGGAAACCCCCCACAGAGGATCAGCATCAGCATGAAAACACAGCTGCTTCCTCTCCCTGTCCCATGGCCTCACCCTGCACTCTTCCACCCATCAATGATCTCCATGCTTCGGCCCACTCCCAAACTGTTAAAAACTCTGATTCCAAATTCCTTGGGGTGATAGATTTGAGGTATCCTCTCATGTCTTCATTCAGTGACTCTATGATTAAACCTCTTTCTCTGCTGCAACCCAGTGTCTTGGCGTACTGACTTGCTGAGTGCATCAGGCAACAAACCCATGATGGTTACATGCCCATGTCCATATCCCCACAAGCCTTTTATTCTTTGGATAAGGCATCCTTGCAAGGCTGGGCTTGGAGATCCAGGGCATCAGGCGGCTGTCCAGCACTCTGGACAGAGACAGGGACAGGCAGTAGTGGAGAGTGGCAGTAAATGCAGCCTGGAAGTCTTTTGTTGTGTTTTATTTTTTAATTTTATTTTATTTATTTTTTTCTTTTGAGACACAGTCCCACTCTGTCACCCAGGCTGGAGTGCAGTGGTACAATCTTGGCTAACTGCAACCTCTGCTTCCTGGGTTCAAGCAATTTTCTTGCCTCAGTCTCCCAAGTAGCTGGGACTACAGGTGCAAGCCACCACACCTGGCTAATGTTTGTATTTTTAGTAGAGACGGGGTTTCACCATGTCGGCCAGGTCATTCTCAAACTCCTGACCACAAGTGATCCACCCACCTCAGCCTCCCAAAGTCCTGGGATTACAGGCGTGAGCCACCGGCCCTTTTCTTGTGTTTTACACAAGGGTCAAAGAACTTCTTGCTATTGGCCTGTGTGCTACCAGCAGAGCACCAACAGTATCCTGGACAGCTGGAGGTTTTGGTTCACCCAGGTTTCACCACACAGTGGTTGGCACAGAGAATGCCATTTGGGCAAAGACCAAGTGTGTGCCTTGTTACTTCCCTGCGGGTGAACATAAGTGGGGCAGGGGTTGCAAACAGGAGCTTCCTGCACTCTCGTGTCTGGGGGCCACGTCTAATTTGCACTAATTGCTGTTGACCCCTGTTTGTTTAATCCCAACCTCTCCCTCAGTGCGGCTGCACAGCCAGCAAGCGCTGCCTGCACTGTTTGTCTAACGACCACCTCCTAAGTGCTGGCTAACACGATGCCTGCACCTACTGCTTGATGCCTGTGAGTACAACTCAGAGCTCTGCAGACACCAAGCAAGGGTGTGCAGGGCAGAAGGCACGAAGCTGCTGGGCATGCAGACAAGAAGCTACCACCTCGGAGGGCAAGTCATTCTTTCATGGGACTTGTGACACTCAGCGCACAGGGGTCGGGGCAAGGCTCAGACTCTGGGAAGCTGGCTGTGCTCAGGGAGCAATCCAAACTCTATACCCAGGGAGGGGACAAATCAACATCCCTCCAGATAGGCGTGGAGCCCCAGATCCAGGGGCAGGAGAGAAGTGCCACAAGTTTGACTTTGTCCTCCCAGATGTGCCAACCCAGAGGGTCCCTGCCTAGTCCAATCCTTGTCAGGCTTGAAGGCTGTGCATCATGATTGCTCCCTCTTCCAGATACTAAGTGGCCATCTCGAATCCCTTTTACCGATGTGGTAAGGAAGACAGGGAGGGAGGAAGGAGGAAGGATCCCCTGCCACCCCAGCACTGTCAGTCTGTTGCAGCCAGCCTGCCATTCTGTACTGGCCAGTTACTGGCTCTAGTCTTTCCATGCTACACCAGGGTCACTCTGAGATCTTGCCCAACTCATCGAGGTCTTGCCCAACTCTAACAGACCATGATGACATTCCACAAGCCCTCATCTGAGCTGCCCCTTACATTCTTAGAGAGCAACTACCACCATACAGAGAGCTCACTGCATGTCAGCATGATTCGAAGTACACTGCATATACTGACTCATTTAATCCAGTATCGCCCAGAGAAGGAAATGGAGATAGTGAGAAACTGAACAACTTGCTGGAAACATAAACCCACATTTCCTTGATCCCCTGCAGTTAGGGTCGGCCAGTCAGTGCCCCAGAGGGGATAGGGTGTGAGTTTCTGTCTTAGCATCCCAGGGTCCAGGCCACCTGCATTGGCCTCCCAATCCCTACTTGGCAGTCTGTAGAATGACGTGAGCTCACCAGTTCCACTGCGGCCTCCTGCTCTCCCATTCCTGACTGTGGGAGGGAATAACTCACCTGGAGGGTTCATCAGCAGTGTTCTGAGAGTAACGGTTGGCAGCCCAGCCTGCGGCCACTGCCAAAGCCTCCCATGCTTTTGTAAGAACCTAAGTCCCCATGAATCCCTTTTTACTTAAAATGCCCACATGGTTTCTGTTTCCTGCACTTCCTGATCAGGCGTCTGGGAGATTAGGGGAAGCACAGTGGGGGAAGGCGCTTTATAACCAGGAGGTATCAGGCATGGGAAGGTTAGTCATCATGATCTACCAACCAGGACGTAGAGGGGCCCCTTTACATATGCAGACACTTACATGGGGGGAGGATCAACAATCCCCTTGAAGTCCACGAAGGATTTTATGCTTTATAAAACGCGGTGTGTGCATTAATTTCATCTTATCCTCTGGAGAGGGCTGTGAGGATATAGGTAAGGACTATCTTCCTATTTTTCAGATTTGAAACTCAGTCTCTGTTTCCAGTTAATCGATCTCACACAGATGGTGTTGAAGCTGGGACTCAGACACAGACCTGCAGCCTCCCCACACAAGCTCCTTTCCATCATCCTTATAGTGGTAAGTGGGGGATTCCTCCTGTCAGTTACCTTCTCTGCAGAAATTATTTGTCCCCACTCTGTGAGCCACAATGGGACCTGAGACTGAGACCTGAAATGACAGAGCAGCATGCTTCCAGGTGTGTGCATGGGGAGAAGGAGGGGTGGGGGGGCTCTGGGGGACCAGGGAGGGTGTGCCACAACTCTGTTGGGGGCTGGACGCTCAGAATCTTCCAGAAGGCCAACTATGGCAAACCTTCCCTGGCCAGCTGCCTCTGGCCCTGGGCCCTGCAACCACTGGCTAGCCTCCATCATACCTCTGAACAGTGCCCTCTGGCTCCTCTGTCCTGGCCCCTGGGTGCATGCAAGAAGTATATGCAGCAAGTGGCCCCATGGGTTAGAGGGCAAGGAGTGAGCAGGCAGCATGTGGTCAGGACTCCAGGTGGGCTGAGCGGCAGGTGGTGGGCTAAGGCAGGAGGTGATCACAGTGACGCTGCCTCCAGCCCCAATTCCAGTGGGTGGCACTGTCCTCCCCACTCTGCAGATGAGGAATTCGCAGAGAGGAGGAGACCTGCTCATGCTGATGTTGTGTGTGGGCCTTCAGACCTTTGCCTTTCTTTCTACAAAATCCTGAGAAGCCAAGGATAAGGAAGGGAGAACAGGCAAGAGTTGAACGTGGAAAGTGGTCAGGATTGAGCGGAGTTTGATTCAGAGGCTCTCCACCCTGCAGGGAGACACAAGTCATCAGGAGAGAAGCAGAAGGAGGTGTAAGAGGGAGCCCTGGCTTCTGCTTCTGCTTCTGTTTTTGTTTTGTTTTGTTTTTCGAGACAGAGTCTTGCTCTGTCACCCAGGTTGGAGTGCAGTGGCGCAATCTCGGTTCACTGCAACCTCTGCCTCCCGGGTTTATGCCATTCTCTTGCCTCAGCCTCCCGAGTAGCTGGGACTATAGGCACTTGCCACTATGCCCAGCTAATTTTTTGTATTCTTTAGTAGAGACGGGGTTTCACTGTGTTAGCCAGGATGGTCTCCATCTCCTGACCTCATACTCCGCCCGCCTCGGCCTCCTAAACTGCTAAGATTACGGGCGTGAGCCACTGCACCCGGCCTCTGCTTCTGTTTTCACCATGGGAGTCTCCCTTTCTTTTTTCTTTTTTAATTGTTGTTGTTGTTGTTGAGACAAGGTCTCCCTCTGTCACCCAGACTGGAGTACAGTGTTGCAATCATAGTTCATTGCAGCCTTGAACTCCTGGGCTCAAGTACTCCTCTTGCTTCAGTCTCCTGAGTAGCTGGGACTACAGGTGTGTACCACCATGCCTGGCTAATGGTTTTTAAAATTTTTTTGTAGAGATGGGGGCCTCATTATGTTGCTCAGGCTGGTTTTGAACTCCTGGCCTCAAGCGATCCTCCTGCCTTGGCCTCATAAAGTGCTGGGATTACAGGCGTGAGCCCCCAGGCCTAGTCAGGTGTCTCCCTCTCTGTGTCATCCAGGCTGAAGACAGGCAGGCAGTCCCAGGGGACACTGACAAGACTTTTGTGACCATGTTTCAATCTGCCTTATGAGCCCAGAGGAAGTTCTGAGGGCAGCTGGCACTGACAGGTCAAGGCACCCTCCCTGGCAAGCTGGGAGGTCTGAAGCCTCCCACTATGCCACTGTCTGGCCTGGCAGGAGGCAGAGCTTTGGGTCCAGAAGCATTTGTTTCAGCCAAGATTCCCTACTTCCTGCTGACCCCATTCTACTGAGGGTTGGTGGGTCCATAGGATGGGCAGCAGGCCAGGTGTTGGCATAGTCCTTATTAAATGAGGACTTATTATACAAACAAATCACCAGGGATTCTTGCTCAGGTGCAGATTCTGACTCAGGAGGTATGAAGTGAAACCTAAGGTTCTGCATTTCTAATAGGCTTCCAGGATGCCCATGCTGCTGGCCTATGGATGCCACTTTGAGAACTGAAAGCCCAGGCAGAGCTTCTCAGGCTTCAGCATGCATGTGAATCAGAAAGCGGGGCATCGGGGGGCAGGTATGACAACAGACTGCTGCCCCCTCCCTAGAGTTTCTGATGTAGGTCTGGGGCGAGGCCAGGGAATGTGCATTTCTAACCAGTTCTCTAGCAATGCTACTGCTGCTGGTCCTGGGACCACACTTTGAGAAATATCGGCTGGGATAGTAAGAGGTGAAACAGAACAAAGACAGAATTAAGTAAATGCAGACCAAAGCATCCTATATGACACAGATACTTTTCCTCTTAAAAGTGCTCTTGGCTGGGCGCAGTGGCTCGCGCCTGTAATCCCAGCACTTTGGGAGGCCGAGGCAGGCAGATCACTTGAGCTTAGGAATTTGAGACCAGCCAGGGCAACATGGCAAAAACCCATCTCTACCAAAAATACAAAAATTAGCCGGGCATGGTGGTGTGCGCCTGTGGTTCCAGCTACTTGACAGGCTGAGGTGAGGGATCACTTGAGCCTGGGAAGTTGAGGTAGCAGTGAGCCAAGATCATGCCACTGCACTCCAGCCTGTGTGACAGAGCGAGACCCCATCTCAAAGAAAAAAAAAAAAAAAAGTGTTGTAGTGCTGTTACTCTATTTAATCAATTCTTTTTTGTTTTAGTTTTTTGAGACAGGGTCTCACTCTGTGGCCCAGGCTGGAGTGCAGTGGTGCAATCACAGCTCACTGCAACCTCAACCTCCCAGGCTCAATTGATCCTACCACCTCAGCCTCCCGAGTAGCTGGAACTACAGGTTCACACTACCACACCCGGCTAATTTTTGTACTTTTTGTAGAGATGGGGTTTTGCCACGTTGTCCAGGTTGGTCTCAAACTCCTCGGCTCAGGCAATTCTCCCACCTTGGCCTGCCAAAGTGCTGGAATTACAGGTGTGAGCCACCATGCCCAGCTTAAATTCTTAATGAAGACTTGTTTTCCTCTAATCTCTTATATTATCTGGAGCAGTGGGTGCATAGGAAAAAACAAAAAACAAAAAAAACAGAGAACTGAGGGTTATGGAAAGTTAAATTCCAGCTTAACTGAAATAATATCTCTTACTGGGCAAAATGAAGTCTCTCAAATATGTGATGTTTGTCTTCACCCTCACATGTTCCGGGACTGAATCGCTAAGCAGCACCAAGTGCCGGTGAGCAAGTGGTGAGGCCCCGCTGCCCCGCATCCACCTTCAAGTCATGTGTGTCAGCTACTGGGGTGAACGAGCTGACTGCCCCCACCAATCATGTCCCCATGTCATCACTCAGACTACATGCCTCCACCTCCTTAGAAACCCTCCCACAAGGACACAAGGACAGCTACCCTCCCACTGAGAGTCCTCTCCCTAGCTCTCCATGGCACATCTGCCCTCCCCTACGCCTGTGACCAGGTGCTATCTAGCCATCTAGTGTCTGCTGACACTAATACCTGTAAGCTGCTTGAGGTCGAGACTTGCATCTCATTCATCCCTGCAGCCTCTCCTTCTCCAGAGATGACATTTCCCAGGTGGTCTTATTTATAAATACTTAAAAACTTCCATACACCACTTTCTGATTTGAAAAATATAGGAACTATCTCATATCCCAGAAACTTATAAATGGCTCTTTTTTTTTTTTTTTTTTGAGACGGAGTCTTGCTCTGTAGCCCGGGCTGGACTGCAGTGGCCGGATCTCAGCTCACTGCAAGCTCCGCCTCCCGGGTTTACGCCATTCTCCTGCCTCAGCCTCCGGAGTAGCTGGGACTACAGGCGCCCGCCACCTCGCCCGGCTAGTTTTTTGTATTTTTAGTAGAGACGGGGTTTCACCGTGTTAGCCAGGATGGTCTCGATCTCCTGACCTCGTGATCCGCCTGTCTCGGCCTCCCAAAGTGCTGGGATTACAGGCTTGAGCCACCGCGCCCGGCCATAAATGGCTCTTGTCTGAACAAATATTCTAAGCTACGAACCCTTTTCTTCCTCTTGCGAGTGCCTAGAGTAAACAACTGTGTCCTGGCAGGCCAGTCCCCAAGGACCCCGGAGGCCTCTCATCTGGGCGGGAGACACCTGCTGCTGTGTGTCTGCCAAGGAGTCAGCTGGGAAAGGGAGAAGCCCCTTGACCCGCTCTGCTTCCCTTTCACCTGAACCGGGCCCAGACCTTCAGACCCAGGGGATTTGGCCACAGGCAGAGAAAATGGTAAGACATGACAAAAGACTTCCAGACTGAGAGCACGGGCCATGCGGGGTGCGTGAAGGGGAGGGATGAGAGGAGGAAGGCTGTATAATGGTTGGGGTATGAGCTGGGGAGGGCGGGTGGCTGAGTTGGCTGAGAACAGATCCCCAAATCTCTGCAGGACAACTCATAAGAGCGGCTTTCAATATTTTTTCATCATGACTAAGAGTAAGAAATACCATTTTTCATCATGTCCCAGGAGATAGATAGATAGACAGATAGATCGATCTGTGCATGCACATAGTAAAACTGAAATTAAGAGTTACAACATAGTAATTACCATTTTATATGTGATGATGTACTCTGACATTTTCTATTTTATTGCATTAAAAAATTGCTGGTCTCAGCCCACTGACTTGACTTAACAATTCACTAGCAGGTCATAGTATGCAACTTGAAAAACTCTGCCCTATCCTGTCTCATTTATTTCAGAGGAGCTTTGAGGCTTTGGACTTCCTGCTCTACACAATGCTCCCACCCAGCTGAGCACCTGCTGTATGCCGCACACCATGCCCAATGCTGGCAGAGGTGGGGATGGCAGAGAAGGGTCACACACATAGACCAGAGGGCCGTGTGCTAAAGATGGCAACAAAGGCATCCACGTGCCACACAGACCTGAAACCTGAGGGCATTAAGCCACCAGTGAGCACCAAGGTCAGGCACCACCTCCCAGTGGTTGATATCAGAAAGCAGACAGAAGTATCCTTGTCCCTCTCAGCCTCCATGCCCTGTTGAGATCCCAGCCTCCCTCCTTCTCTCCCTGAGAATGGCTCAGAGGGTGGAGGAAGATCACATGGCAGCTCTATTTGGAAACACGAGGATGACTGAGTTGATCCTGGCAGCCGCCTGGATGCTGAGAGCCTCCATGTCTTTCCAGCGCCAGGCTGGGGACGCTTTGGGGAGGTCCCTTTAGAGTGGCTGTCATGATTCACTTGGGGGCTTGTTTCAGAGTTGCCTATTCCCCACTTACTAAAGCTTTAACGGGAACTCACGCATCTGCAATTTATTTCTCATAAAAATTTTGTTTGATTTTTTTCCACCACCCTCTAAGCATTCTGGAAGGAAAAAATAAGCCACTCTGAAGGCATCCTAAGCTTCTACAATCATCCCAGTGAGGTGCTGCAGGAGCTCAGCTACAAGTAGCGAAGAGTGCAGAACTATTTCCATAATGGAAGACCGTGCAGCCCTACCTTCGTTGCTGTCACTGCAGCCCCTCCTTCCTCCAGCAGGCCCTTTCATTCTCACCTCCCTCCAGCCTGGGGATGAAGGCTGTGGCCTGGCTCTCCTGCTGGTCTGCGAGTTGAGAAGCCACTCAGATCACTCGGATGGATCAGGGAGAGGTAGAAAATAGAAGCAGGGAGACTCCAGCAAGGAAACAGTGGCTGCCTCCATATGCCCCCTCTCTCCAGCTCGGGGGCAGGGGAAGAACCACCAAGGCCTCCAGCAGTGGACAGGGACCTGGGATCAGTCAAGCTCTTTCAGGAGCAGCTGGCCACTTGAGGTAAACCAGGAGCCCCTCCTGGACAGGGGCAGCCCCTGGCTTCTCCATATCACCCAGGCCTGGCCGAGGCCAGGCAGCAGAGGCTCTATCCCAGGCTGAACTGACTGGGAAACACAGCCCAGACACTGATGTCTCTCTTACCTGGCCAGGTGTGTGACAGGCACTTGGCCATGAAGGCTTAGAGCTTTAGTTTCTACCTGTGTCAAAGGGAGACCATCACCCTGTGGATGTGGGATGGCACATGACCATTCTTGGTAAGATGTAAGATGCTTCCACATGTCGAAATTATTACTGACATTCTGCAGAAAAGCAGAATATGTCTATGCAAGAGGAGCCAAAACAGCCGATCTTTTCTCTGCGGCTGTGCCTGCTAAGAGATATTGTCTGCCTTTTAGAAGGGTAAGGACCAGGAGATCTGGGCCATCCTTGCTGCCCACTTTGGTGCAAGTCACTTCTTGGACTGCAGCTGACATAGATAGCCACTTGACCTGCTCCCCTACCTGGGGAAAAGCCATCTTCTTATCTTGAACCACCTTTTGGGGGTGGGGGATAAGCTTCATCTGAAAGATGAGAGGGCGCTGAGATTCACAGAACTGCTGTGAGCCTTCCAAGGCCACAGTTAGGATATGGGGAAGCCAACGCCGGTGCTGGTGAAACCCACCTGTCCACCCACTGCATATCCAGCTCTGGTCTCGCTCAGTTACTGCCCCATTTGGATGAGCAGCAGAAGGAAGCGGAGGCATCAGGAGGGGCCACAATGAACAGAGACAGGAGAGGAAGGACCCAGGCAAGAAGGGCCTGGCCAGGAATGCAGGGGGCGAGGGGCTCAAAAGCAAGCCCCTGGGTGAGCAGGACAGCACAGGAGGGAGAGCTGCACAGGCCAAGGCACTTCTGGGCAGGCTCCTTCTGCTTAGAGACTACTCAGAGGCCCCAGTGACCCAGGAGCCAATCCAGGCGCAAGACACTTGAGGACTCTGGTCTTGGGAGCATAAGACTGAACCAGAGCCCACCCCCAGGGGCTTCCCAGAGGCCAGGCAAGAGAAGTCCATCCTGGGCACAGGGCTGTTCTGGAATCACATATTCCTGTCCTGGCACCGCGGCAGTCTCACTGTACAACCCGATGCTCTCATGATGTGTTTGGGCCTCGGTTGATTCATCTATCCAAGGAAAGACCCAGAACCTCAAAGGTCAGCTGGTCTCACCTCCCACCCAGCCAGGGTCAGAGTCCTGCCTGTGGCACCTCTGACAGACGGGCACTCGCCATCACATGAGGCAGGCCATTCCCCATCAGATGAGCCAAAACTACTAGGACCCATCTGAGGGGGAATAGCTCTCACCCTGCCTGGGCCAGGAAGGCATAGAGGAAGCCCCACACAGGGCTGATTCCATGTTTATTTGCACTAGAGGAGGGGTCACCCTCCTACCACTGCCCGGGGCCTGCCATCTGTCACTCCAGCTGAGGTTGCCTGCTGCTGACTTTGGAATGGAAGGCTCTCCCAGCAGAAGCCTGGGCCTCAGCAAGCGGTCAGGAGGTACTGGCTCCTCCCTCAGAGAAATGGCCTCATGTTGCTTTTAATCAAATGGCATAATGGCTATAAAAGGGCTTAAGAAAATGAAAGCATAACTGAAGGGGGGTTATGATGAACATCATTGGCATTAGAACAGCATCCACATTAGAGGCCATGTGAGACAGGATGAACTGGGGCCGAGCCACCGAAGGAGGGTGCTGCAGAGGGGAGGGCACACAGAGACCTCGCTCAGTGCCCAGGTTCTCTGGGCAGGTTGGACCACTAGCTGGAGTTGAGGCGCGGCTCTCTGAGGCCCTGATGAGACAGAAAACACATATTTGCTGCAAGAGGAAGGAGGGACAGCTTCCTGACCTCAGCAGAACCCCCCTTCCTGGGGTTTGCTGTTTGCAGAAGGCACCTATCAGACCCCTGGTTCCCTGGTGGTGAGGGTCCTGGCAGGCTGGGCTGACAGGAAGCAGTGTGTTTGTTCTGAAAGGCATAGAGAGGCTGTGCTGAACATGGCTGTCTAGTGGGCCCTGCTCACTCCTATGAAGAGGTGTCTGTGAAGCCAGGGGACTCAGGGAGGAAAAAGCACACAGCGGGCCAGAGCTGAAGGGTCTGAGACAGCCTAGGCTGGCAGGTGAGATCTGGAGAGGGAGAGCTTGTGGTCCACAGTGGCCTGGCTAGTTCACAGCTGCACTGTGGTGAAAGCCAAGGCCATCTACCTGCCAGGGAATGCCAGTGTCCCACCCAGCACCCGGCAGGTGACAGAGCCTCAAAATGTGTACCTTCCCAGGCCTCATGTCCTTTGCTTAGGCATCTCAGACAGAAGGCCCAAGCTTCTCCTCCCAACTGTGAAGGTCAACTCCAGAGCCCTGTGCCCGGTGAGCACCTCGTGCAGCAGCCCAGGGCCAGATGGGCCAGGCCCACTCACCTACGATCTCATTCTCCTCCAGGTTGATGGTCTCCAGCGCCGGCAGGGCGGTGAGCTGCTCAGGGAAGTCCTGGAACTGGTTCCGGGACAGGTCAATGGCCTTGAGGTGCTGCAGGGCACTGACCTCGCTGGGGAGGCGGTGTAGGAAGTTCCCCTCCAGGCGGAGCTCTGCCATGTGCAGGAAAGGAGAGAGAACAGGATGAGGAGGGGGACACCCCGAGACCACAGTGACTGCCCGCTGTGGCTCTCACCCTGCCTGGGCCAGGAAGCCCTAGGCCACAGAGGGAGCCCTGCACAGGACTGATTCCATGTTTATTTGCGCTAGAGGAAGGGTCACCCTCCTACCACTGCCCGGGACCTGCCACCTGTCACTCCAGCTGAGGTCGCCTGCTGCTGGCTTTGGAATGGTAAGGCTCTCCCAGCAGAAGCCTGGGCCTCAGCAAGGGGTCAGGAGGTACCGGCTCCTCCCTCAGACAAAGCTTCAACTCCAGGCCCTGAGGGGCAGGTCAGGATGGGCAGCCTCTCCCCCTCGGGGCTCCCCATACTCCATTTAGGGGACACCACTCTCCATGGCCCTCCCTGCTCAAGGGGCCACCAGGGGCAGCCACATTCTTTCAGTGTCATGTGCCCCTTCTCCCCTGGCCAACCACAGCTGACCCAACGTGGGCGGGTTCCTGCTCGGAGAGCAGACGCTCTGAAAGTTGGCTAGCGACACGTGCAGGGACCTGCGTCGGAAGGCAGCTGGGTGGGGGGAGTCCCTCTGCTGGGAACCCGGCTGAGGCAGTGCCAAGAGAGGGGGCCAGATATAGTGTGGGCTGAAGCTGAGATGCTGCGATTTAGTGACAGAAGCCGGGTGCCCACAGGGCCCTGTGCAGGGAGGAGAGCTGGGGGGCAGGAAGCAAGGGCGGTAGGTGGCAGAGGAGCACAGTCCAGGGCTGACGGGAGGAGGACCTGGAGTCCCCATGCTTGGGTACACACCTGCCGTGCCCCTGCTTTCACTGTTATTTCTTAGGACGTTATTTAATCCCCACAGAAAGGATATCATCTTACCTGTAGAAAGGAGCTAACATCACAATGCCTATCTCTAGGGGTGTGGGAAGATTAATCTGTGAACACGGGTGAAGCAGCATGACAGGGAGAGGCAGAGCTGAGGCCCTGAGGTCTGCCCAGTCCCCGTCCAGGTGTGGCCTTACAGTGAGTCTCTCCCCACCCTGTCTGACCCGAGGGAAACTGAGGCCCAGAAATGCTGAGTAACCTGAAGAATGTCCCCCAGTTCTTCTCCCAGGGCTGGCTTTGTGGGCATGGGGCCAGCGTATTCACACGAGGTCTCACGATCAGAAGGGCCCCACACTTGGGGTGGAATGCCCTGTGTGGCCATCTTGAAAGTCTTAATAATTTTATCCTTGAACCTGTATTTTGTCAGTGGCGCTGGGCCATGGAGTCTGAGCTCACACATGATCCACCTCCTACTGCCTCCCCAGCATGGCAGCCAGCTCTCCCGCCTGGCCTCCCCCTCCCCATCCCTGCTCTGCAATGACACTGCAGCCCTCCACCTCAGCAGGGAGGGTCACAGTCAGGCGTGTGCTCCATGTGTCTCAGGGTGGAGCACGAAGGCAGCAGTTCTCCCTCACCCTCACTCAGGGCCCCTGGGGCTTAGCAGGAGTGAGCCTCTTACCCACCCCTGAGCTAGGTACTGAGCAGGTCCTGATGCACAGGTTTAAAGAGCCTTGGAGTTGCCTGCCTGCCATGGCTGAGGGTGGTGGACACTTAGGAAGGGAAAACCTGGCTCAGCTTCTTCAGATCACCCCAGGCCAGGGTGGAAGGCAGTCAGTCCAGTATCTGGTAAGAGCAGAAACCTAGCAGCTGTCAGGCCTGAGGGTGGCTGCGTGGGTGCCCTGCATTGTGGACAGGGGCCCTGGGCCCTCTGAGTCTGTCCTTCCTCCCTTCTGCCTTCCAACCTTCCTGAGTCTGGTTTGAGTTTGTCCTTCTGGCCTACTCCAGGCACCTCTGGAGAAAATAAGCCACAAAATATGAATTATATAATTTCATGATTCTACACATGATTTTAATGCTCTCATAATTGCACTTAAAACTGGCATTCCACAACATAAAGATAAATGGTAAAATTCATGCTAAATTTTGATCTTTCCTTACTTAGAACGACATGAAATAGTAAATGAAAGGCACCATGACACACTGAGAGAGACTGTAAAAGAAAGGGAAAAGCTTCCTATGTAACTTTTAGAAAAATGACCCCTGATTTCTGGAGTCATTTCTCTCTGTGCCCCACCAGTTTTGCAGTTGGCCCTGCCCCGCTCAGTGCTCCATGCATGCTCTTCCATAGCCCCACAACACAGCTGCTCTGAGCTCCCCACAGCCCCTCCCAGGTATCCCTACAGTGAAAGCTGACCCCCTGCACCCTTCCCAGTGCCTCTGCATACACACACACACACACACACACACACACACACACACACACACACGCTCGCGCGCCTGAGTACCAGCCCCACTGCAAGTGCCCTGCTCCAGCACACTGGGGTTCTGGGGAGACAGGAACTACATCTGATTCATCTTCGTCCCTACATCCAGCCTCTTGCAGACACCTTGTGTCACTCAGCAAATATGTGCTGAACAATGACTCTTCTCCCCTCAGGAGGCAAATAGACAGTGCAGGGGGCCTAGACTGCCTTCCATTTTTCCATCTTCAGGGACATCAGAACCCAAGGTTCCATCAACAGGTCCAGTGCTCGCTTCATGCAAACCCAGGCCTCCCCTGGCAGCCAGGTTCTTGAATAGCCACACCTTAAATCACAGAACGCTGCTATCTAGATCACCATTAGGTCACAGTGTTGGGGCCCGGGCAGAGCGGCTCATAAGGTCATAGTGTTGGAAGCCGGGCAGAGTGGCTTATGCCTGTAATCCCGTACTTTGGGAGCTCAAGGCAAGAGGATCACTTGAGGCCAGGAGCTCAAGACCAGCATAGGAAAACCCTGTCTCTACAAAAAATACAAAAAAATTAGCCAGGCATGGTGGTGTGTGGTTGTAGTCCCAGCTACTCAGGAGGCTGAGGTGGGAGGATCACTTGAGCCCAGGAGGTGGAGGCTGCAGTGTGAACCATGATAGCGCCTCTGCACTCCATTCTGGGCAACAGAGCGAGTCCCTGTCTCAAAAGTAAATAAGTAATAAAAATAAAATGCTCTTTACCCACATATTTGTGAGGCTTGCTACCTGACTTTATGTGTGTCTTTGCTCAAATGTTACTCTATCTAAAGTAAGATCGCCTCCCATTGGATTCCCATTCTCTGCAGTATTTACCTTCATAGCATCTGTTATCACCTAACATGCTGACTTATCTGTGCATCCACTGCCTCTTCCCATGAGAACGTAAGCTGCACGAGGGTGAGCTTTGCCTGCATTGTAGAAACGTGTGCATGACACTGCCCAGTACATGGTGAGTGCTCAACAATGATGAGTACATTATGATGAGTATATAAATGAATTAGTGATGAGTAAATGAATGAATGAATATATCACCCTCCCAGTTCTGCCAAATATCTGTTCCATATACACCACCGTTTGTCCTTAAAATTGATTTGTTCTTTTTTACTTATATAAAAAGAAAATAGGCTGGGTGCAGTGGCTCACATCTGTAATCCTAGCACTTTGGGAGGCCGAGGTGGGCGAATGACTGGAGGTCAGGAGTTTAGCCTGGCCAACGTGGTGAAATGCTGTCTCTACTGAAAATATAAAAATTAGCCAGGCATGGTGGCATACACCTGTAATCCCAGTTATTCGGGAGGCTGAGGCAGGAGAATCCCTTGAACCCAAAAGGTGTAGGTTGCAGTTGCTGAGATTGTGCCATTGTACTCCAGCCTGGGCAACAAGAGCAAAACTCCATCTCAAAAAAAAAAAAAAAAGGAAAGAAAATAGTTGTTAGTGCGTCCCACAAAAATAATGTTATTCATTTCCCTCTGGACACTGTTGCCAGATGAGGAATCAGGGCCCTGGGTGGATTTATACCAGTCTGGCGTTGGGGGGAAGAGCACATTCTAGGCTGGGGGCAGCTGCCCCATGGAGTTGCTCAGAAGTCACTTCGCTGGAACAGACATTTCTTCTTAGCTGAGAACATGGCCCACTTTCTCTGGCTAGTTGGTTCTTGTTCAGTGCGTTTCTCTAAGCCCTCATTTCCTAGGAACAGGCTGCCATGCTCCATGGTCTGGCTGCCAACAGCACCTTCAAATCCGCAGTTCACAGCCTGTGTGTCAGTAAGGCCTGTATGGGCCACAGAGGGAGCAGCCTGGCCTCTGTGGGGCATCAGTGGGTGCTCATAGGGCATTTTTGAGGACACAGCTTTGCTTCCAGGTTGCAGACAGGGAGGTGGCCAAAGTCCTTGATGGTGCCAGCTGTGCCCAGGTTTGTTTCATTTCCATTTCTAGAATCCCAGCATGCCTACACCACCTACAGGAAGGCTCCCCAACAGCTCACCTAGCCCTCACTCCTCCCTCCCTGGGACCTCCTGCATTCTGCACCCCACCAGAAGATCCGCTGGCCTACACAGACACCCAGGACAGGAGCCAGTGCCCAGAAGTGGGGTATGGCCCCATGCAGAGTGGGGAGTGGGGCCGCCCTGAACCTCTCCCCCTGAGGCTTGTGGTGGGAGGCTGTACAGTGGGTGTGGGGGTTACAAACACATGCTGTGGGGCAAGGTGTCCCAGGATTCTTCCTGACTATGTGACCTTGGGCAAGCTGTTTATCTTTGCCTCCATTTCTTCATCTGTGAAATGAGGACAGTACTAGATCCTCTTTCTCTGCAGGGTTGTTGTAAAGTTTCAATGAATTAATACATGAAAAAGACTTTGAACAGTGCTAGGCACACAGTAAATTCCACGTACGTATTGAGATAGACAGGAGGATGGATGGACGGACAGACTGATAGATATGGCAAACCACGCAGGGCACCCGGAGCAACCCAGAAATCTGGTTAGTACTGAGTTACTTATGTCCTAGACCTGCATGGCTAACTGTCCATGCTTAGACTGAGGAGAGAAGAAAATGCTCTTTGCCTGAAGCAACAAGAATACCCTCTGTTGCTTCAAAAAGCCCCGGTGAATTAGCCGGGCATGGCAGCGTGCTCCTGTAATCCCAGTTACTCGGGAGGCTGAGGCAGGAGAATTGCTTGAACCCGGGAAGTGGAGGTTGCCGTGAGCCAAGATCGCGCCACTGCACTCCAGCCTGGGTGACAGAGTGAGACTCCGTTTCCGGGGTAAAAACAAACAAACAAACAAAAAACCTCCCGCGGGGCCCTGAGGCATTTGGGAACAGGGGTTTGGAGCACCAAGCATCAGGAAGCTGATAAACACAGCCAGTGTCACAGACACACAGCACATTCACTTGGGGGGAGTCTCAGAAGCTGCTGGCCCAGGCTCTCACGCTATAGGGCCAGACCCCACTCACAGCTCTGCAGGGCCACCAGGATAACTGCCAGAGGGAGGGGAGGAGAATCTCTCCTTGCTTGATTTTGTTATCCCCAGTTTTTTGACATGTTCAGAATTTTTTTAAATGGCCTTTTATCAAACCAATTCAAGCATGAGTCTAATTATATCCCCACAGTGGCTGAGAAAAGTAAGAAGCATCTACCTCTGGAGACATTTCCAAGAGCCTGCTGGGAGCTGGCCCCTGTGTGCAGTGTTGGGGGTCACGGTCGATGCGGCCGTGGAAGCTGATGTGGGGGCTGTGATGGTTAATTTTCTGTGTCAACTTGACTAGGCTAAGGGATGCCCAGATAGCTGGGCATGATTTCTGGATGTGTCTGTGAGGTTTTTCTGGAGGAGATCAGCATTTAAATGGGTGGACTGAGTAAAGATCTCAGGCGGGCGCGGTGGCTCACGACTGTAATCCCAGCAGTTTGGGAGGCTGAGGCAGACGGATTGTTTGAAGTCAGGAGTTCGAGACCAGCCTGGTCAACATGGTGAAACCTTGTCTCTACTAAAACTACAAAAATTAGCCAGGCGTGGTGGCATGGCAAGAAGCCTGCAATCCCAGCTTCTTGAGAGGCTGAGGCATGAGAATCCAAGGCATAAGAATCCCAGGAGGCAGAGGTTGCAGTAGCTGAGATCGCACCACTGCACTCCAGCCTGGGCTACAAAACGAGACTCTGTCTTAAAAAAAAAAAAAAAAAAAAGGAATAATGATAGCTGACACCTATTACTACACTAATAGAGCACTACTACATTTGAGGCACTTGTTCTAGGGATTCACGTGTAATCGTCATTGTGATTTTTCCATAACCCATTACCATCAATTTACAAAGAGGTGAAATAACTTGTCCAAGATCACAGAAACCCCAACTTCTCCACAAGGTATGTGACTTTCCTCTCCCAACCCCCAAATCAGGATTTGAACCCCAGTCAGCCGTGTTCAGAGCCTGACTCCTCATCTCATCAATCACTGTCCTGTCTCATGGGCTCTGCATCTGTCCCTTCCCCCAAGAGAAGCAGGCCACCGTGGCACCTCACTTCATCCAGTTTTGCACCCCTAATCCCTTCAATATCTGTTCTCAGAATACATAACCAGCAAATCCTTGCTTATTCAGTGGCCAGAGAATCATAAGAGGGGAACCAGGAAGGACCTGGTTATGTTTTAACTCATCAGGTGTCCTTGGGCCCATCCTCTTTCCAGGTGACCTCATGCGAAGATCTTTCCTGCCCATTTATCACAGGCTGTGATGACGAGCTAAGAGGGATGTGAAAGGCAGGATGAACCACACAGGTCACATATTTACTAAGCACCTACTATATGCTTAGCCTTGTAACTGAATGTAAAAAGGGTAATCTTTGTTTTTTGAAGGTTTTTTTGAGATGGAGTTTTGTTCTTTCGCCAGGCTGGAGTGAAGTGGTACAATCTTGGCTCACTGCAACCTCTGCTCCCCGGGTTCAAGCAATTCTCCTGCCTCAGCCTCCCAAGAAGCTGGGATTATAGGCACCCGCCACCACACCCGGCTAATATTTGTATTTTTAGTAGAGACAGGGTTTTGCTACGTTGGCCAGGCTGGTCTCGAACTCCTGACCACAGGTGATACATCTGCCTCGACCTTCCAAAGTGCTAGGATTACAGGCATGAGCCACCGTGCCCGGTCAGAAAAGGGTAATCTTTGAAAATTAAATATACTCAACAAGGCCTGGTGCAGTGGCTCATTCCTGTAATCCCAGCATTTTGGGAGGCCAAGGTGGGTGGATCACTTGGGGCCAGGAGTTCAAGACCAGCCTGCACAACACGGCGAAACTCTGTCTCTACTAAATATACAAAAATCAGCCAGGCATGGTGGTACACAGCTGTAATCCTAGCTACTCAGGAGCTGCGGCAGGAGAATCGCTTGAATCCGGGAGGTGGAGGTTGCAGTGAGCCAAGATCGCACCACTACATTCCAGCCTGGGCAACAGAGTGAGAGTGAGACTCTATTAGAGATACAAGACACGTGACACTTGGTTCCTGGATTATGGAATCTTTGCAGAAACAAAACTGAAAGCCAACATGAAAGCAGGAATCAAAAGGGAAAATAAGAGAGGGTCAGTGGAGCTGTGACACATGGATTGCAGGAAGCCAGTCAGAGCCAATGATGCCAAAACAGCCTCCACTTACTCAACAAATATTACTCAGCACCTACCACAGGGCAGGCTCTGCTAGACAGCGGGAAATCATGGCTAATGAGACGGACTAGATCCCAACCTTAACAAGCTTACAGACGAGTGCAGGGAAAAATAGTAAACAAGAAAAGAAGGTTATTTCAGATTGCTGGAAGGGCATTTGAGGTCAGAGTAAAAAAAAAAAAAAAAACCAGTTCTGCAAAAAGCCCACGGAAGAACTATCTTCTTCTCGTTGTCGTTTTATTGCAATGGTTAGAACTTTGAGGATGAGAGTGGACATCCTTGCCTTGTTCCCAGCTTGTGGGAAAGCCTTTCATCATTAGGTCTGATGTTAGCTGTAGGATTTTTGAAGATGCTCTTTACCAAGTTGAGGTAGTTTCCCTGTATTCTTAGTGTAATGAGAGTTGAAGTTTGTCAAATGCTTGTTCTTTGTCAAATGATATGATTGTCTGATTCTTCTTCTTAAACTTTTTTTTTTTTTTTTTTTTTTGAGATGGAGTCTGGCTCTGTCCCCCAGACTGGAATGCAGTGGCGTGATCTCGGCTCACTGCAGCTTCTGCCTTCCAAGTTCAAGCGATTCTCCTGTCTCAGCCTCCCGAGTAGCTGGTATTATAGGTGCATGCCGCCACTACACCCAGCTAATTTTGTGTATTTTAGTAGAGATGGGATTTCCCCACGTTGCCCAGGCTGGTCTTGAACTCCTGAGCTCAGGCAATCCACCGACCTCAGCCTCCCAAAGTGTTAGGATTACAGGCGTGAGCCACCTCACCCAGCCTAGCCTTTTCATATGATATATTACACTGATTGATTTCTAAAGTTGGACCCAGCCTTGCACCCCTGGAATAATTGATAAATCCCGCTTACACATGTCATATGCTCTTTTTATACATTGCTGAATTTGACTGGTAATATTTTGCTGAGAATCTTTCCATCTATGTTCATGGGAGATATTGGCCTGTATTTTCTTTTACTTTCGCATTTTTGGTACTGTCTTTGTCTGCATTTGATATCAGAGTAATATCAGTTTCCTAGCATGGATTGGGAAGTATGCCCTTCTCTTCTATTTTCTGGAAGAGGCTGTGTAAAATTGATGTGAATTCTCATTTTAAAAGTTTGATAGAATTCCCCAATGCAATCATCTGGGCTTGGAGATTTCTTCTTTGGGATCTTTTTATTTATGAATTCCACTTATTTGATAGTCGTAGGTCTATTCCGGTTGTCTATTTCATCTTGGCTGAGTTTTTGTGGTTTGTGGTTTTCAATAACGTGGTCCATTTCTTCTAAGTTGCCAGATTTATAAGAATAAAGTTGTTTATAATAAACCTGGGAAGTTTTGAGTGGGAACAAAACCATGGAGCTGCTTCTAGGCCCCCTCCCCAAGGGAGGGCAAAGAGAGCAGATTCCTGGGGATGGATGTCCCACCCCTGTCAGTCACCCTCTTGCCCAACCCCTAGGGCTTTATGAATGTCAGCATATGTGCCAAATTCCACCCAAATTGTTCGAGTAAATCTCCAGGTAGCCAAATCTGAGCTCCACGGAAAGGAAGCATTCCAGAAAAAGGCCTTGAATTGGACAGAATGGGGCATGCTTCCTGATGTGGGGGGCGGGGCTGGCAAAACAGCAAGTTCTCCCCAGCCATACAGCTTCACTTCTCAGAAGCCATGGCCCAGCAGGGTCTCTGAGTTGCTTCTGTTCCCACCGTGGTGTCCACTGCCTGTATCATGAGCTGCCTGTATCATGAGCTGCCTGTATCATGAGCTCTAAAAATCCTCTGTGCAGTAAGGTGGGGTATATATACACAATCAGTTAAAAACAGCCTCTCAGCATTAGCTGAGAAGCAGGTGACCACACTACCTGCTTCCATGGCAAAGAGCCTGACCGGGGACCCGGGGACCCTGAACTGAGGTCTCACCCTGCATCTTCCTGGAGGTAGGTCAGAAAAGCCACTTCTCCCTTCTGAGCCTCAGGGTCCCCATCCGTGAAGACATGGACTTGGGGATCTCTCCAGTTCTCTTCTCACTGAAATTCCTTGTGGAGAGACAGATTCCTATGACTGGACCATTGTCCTGACTACTTGACCAGAGACCTCTCTTGTCGACAACTAAGGCCCCCAGTGTCTTCACCATCACCGTATCAGAAGCATCATTCATCAAGAATTTTGCATGCACCAAACCCTACACAGGGCGCCTTATATGCATTATCTCCAACCTCACAAAATCACTATGGAGTAGATGTTTCCCCATTTCTCAGATAGGGAAACTGAGGCCCACAAAGGCCAACTTGGGCCAGCAGCTTTCTTTTTATCTCTTATACGGCCCCAAACAGGGCGCTTAAGGTTTTCTCTATTTTTTCCAGTTCAGAGGAAGAACAAAAGTGTAGCCAAAGCCCCAGCCGCGGGATCAGCCAGTGTGCTGAGCTTCCAGCCTAACACAGCCACAGCCACGTCTGGCTTCGCTTCTCCCCTCTGGAGTCACAGCACCCCGGCCATCTGCCCAAGGTCTCACTGCCTCCTCTTCTGGACAGAGAGGACTGAGATCTTCTGGTCCCAGAAGACTGCATTAGGGGTTCCAAAGATTCTTCCTGCACTCAGGCCAGGGTTCAGAGTGGAACAACCAGGGCGCCCAGGATGGACCGGGGCTCTGGAAAAAGACCCCACTCCATTCCACTCCCAATGTTCTACCCAGCCTGAGAGCAGCCCCCATCATGACATTTCCTTATTGATTACACCTACTGAACTGTGGTTTCCGGTGTCTGTTAAATGGACCTCTTCTCCCCCAAGTTCCTCTTATTACTTCCTGTACCATCCTTATCTTGGACAATTGCCAAGGCTGACTCAGAGGCCTTAGATTAACCCCAGCCGAGAGAGAAGCTTGCCGATTCCATTAAGGGACAGACAAAGCTGGCCTGCAGTGATTATACAACCCATGCTCGAAGGAATGTGCCAGCTCCAAAAATACCTGCTCACCAGAGCTCAATCAGCACCTCAGCTCTGAACCTGCGTCAATGAGCAGTCACAGTCCCTGACTGCACGGACTCCCCCGCAGGGCAGTCAGATGGTCAGGTAGGCAGTGTCCTTCCAACAGCCCATGCTCAGTGCTGAGGAGGCTTCACACAGAGACAGCTGCTGCCCACAGGGGTCAGAGGGCATTTCCAGATGCCACACTCACTCCTCAGGGGTGAACAAGGGGAAGGGGAGAAAAAGCACTTTTAACTAGGTCTGGAACAGACTAAAATGAAGTACTAAACATTTTGCCTCCGTGAAAAGACTAAGGCAGGCCAGGTGTGGTGGCTCATGCCTGTAATCCCAACACTTTGGGAGGCTGAGACAGGCAGATCACTTGAGTCTAGGAGTTCAAGACTAGTCTGGGCAACATGGCAAGACCCTGTCTCCACAAATAATACAAAAGATTAGCTGGGTGTGATGATGTGCCATAGTCCCAGCTAGTCAGGAGGCTAACGTGAGATCACTTGAGCCCAGGAGGCAGAGGTTGTAGTGAGTAGAGATTGCACCACTGCACTCCAGCCTGGGTGACAGAGGGAGAACTATTTCAAAAAAAAAAAAAAAAGACTAAGGTAGCTCTTTTTTCTTGCTGTGTGACCTTGGGCAAGTTACTTGTTACTTATGCTCTGTTTGCTTACAACAGTACCTACGCGTGGTATATTATAAATGCTACTATTATGAAGTATATTTATATTTATATAGGCATGGAATATCTCTAGTACTGGTAATGGTGGTTGTCTCTGGACATGGACTTAGATGTCTGGGGACAGGAGTAGAAGAGCAGCCTTATTTTTCCCTACTATCCTTTCAATCTTCAAAATATCACATTGTATGCATCTACTGTCTAATCAAAAATAAGTAAGTAAATAGGATATGCTTTTCAAATGAAGCCTTGGAGCTCTGGAGGTGTGGCAGAGACACAAACAGCAACTAGAGAGGTGCTCGGGAATGGGTAAGAAGGGCAGAGGCAGGTATGGAAACATCTGAGTCGCAGAGCTGGGAGCAAAGGAGAGCTGCACGTAGAGCCTGGAAGAGGGAAGTGAAGGGAAACTGCAAAGTCTTCTGCCGTACAGGGTTACAAGAAGTGTTAGCTTGGGCTCTGGAGGACAGAGGTACCAGAGGCTCAGAGCCACACTGTCCTGGTGTTCCAGTGTGCCCTCCTACGCCAACACACTGTACAGAGTTCCGGGCTGGGGGTGTAAGGGGGTTGTCGAGGTCTGCTGGTTTCTAGGGGTGGTTAAGATACAGGATGGAAGCGATGCTCTCCTGTTGGTGCAGCAGTAATACATCTCCAGGCTGCCCCAACTCCCCTTCACAGGGAATTTAACTTATTTTTTCTAGCTCTGTAGGTTGGTTGGTCTCTGCTGCGTGGTTCTTCCGCTATATGTAGCAGAGCCTTAAAATGCCCTCTGACCTCAGTGATCCCGTCTCTGGGATTCTACTAAGGATGCCGAAGCCCATGACACTTGGGTTCCTTAACACTGCTAGGAAGGGCTGACCCACTGTCCAGAAGCAGCCATGCAGGGGTCACAAACAGTTTGGCCTTTGCTTCACTGAGGTCATCCAGGTTGCTCCAGGGGTGGGGCGCCCTTGAGGACTGATGGCAAAAACTGAGCAGAAGGCCACACCTTGTCACTGCCTTGATATCAGGTAGGGATTCTTGATCATCTGCAATTGGAGTCTGCCCCTTGTGCATAACTCAGGGGAGATAGACTCTCCCAGACCTCACTATTCCAGTGCTGGGCTGCACTGAAGGCACCAGAAAATGTGCTTCTGGCCGGGCGCTGTGGCTCAGGCCTATTATCCCAATACTTTGGGAGAACAAGATGGGTGGATCATCTGAGGCCAAGAGTTTGAGACCAGCCTGGCCAACATGGTTAAACCCTGTCTCTACTAAAAATACAAAAATTAGCCAGGCATGGTGGCAGGTGCCTGTAATCCCAGCTACTCGGGAGGCTGAGGCAGGAGAATCAGTTGAACCTGGGAGGTAGAGGTGGCAGTGAGCAGAGATAGTGCCACTGTACTCCAGCCTGGGCGACAGAGCGTGACTCCATCTTAAAAAAAAAGAAAAAAGAAAAAGAAAATGTGTTTCTGACAGAGTAGATCTGCCCGATCCCAGGCTACAACCAAAACCTCAGCATCCCCCACCAAACTCACAGACCTTCCGCGTCTGCCCGGCTCTCCCAGCACATTTCTGGGCCCCCCTTTTCTTTTCTCTTTTGTCCACTAAGTAACATCAGCTATTTAAAAGAGTAAACCCAGAGGGTTGAAGTGAAGCAGGAAGTTGGGGAGGAACAGCGCACTGTGACCCCACCACCCCAACGGCCTTTCTGAGGATGGTTCCCTTGCTCTCCAGGTTTGGAAATGTAATGTGCCCAGAGGACACCCGCCTTCTCCTCCCTCCCCAGAACACCAGAAAATAAGTCCTGTGGGGCCCTGACTACACTGTTCACTGGCACACCCCCTTCCCACCCCCAAATACCGCCTAAGACTCCTGACCAGCATGGACAGCAGCAGCTTTGATGGTATGGCCTGAGGAACAGAGGGGCCCGCCCCATCCTCACCACCCTGGCCTGTCAGCATGGACTCAGTTGCTTTAAACTAGCTTCTCCATGCCCTCTGCCCACACCCACCCCAGGCACCAGGCATGTAGGGCCTTTGGAGCAGGAAGACCACTCCCCAAGGTGTGCAGAGAGTAGCTGAGGCTGAGGCGTGGCCCCTCTGGCACCAAGGTGGTTGGTTGCCAGAGGTAAAGATAAAGCCTGGCGCCTTACTCCCGCCTGTCCTAATTGCTGAGATAATGAGGAAAATTGCCCCATTTTATCTGGCAGGCACCAGGAGCTGCTGCCTGGAGAGCCCTGTGGGGAGGGTAAAGGGCGGCCCAGTGAGCAGCCCAGAGCCCTCTGCAGACAGGCTCCCCCCAGGTGTCATGCACCCCGTGGGCTCGCCCTGGGCACATCTCCAAGGTCACCCCTGGGAGGGTCTGGCTCTGAGGAGGAAACCACACCCCCTCCTGGAGTTTATGGCTGGCTGGCATCTCCCTGTCAGGGACAGTGTAAGGAACACACACTTGGGGAAACAGAAAGAGGCAAGAAGCCTGCTGCTGCTGAAAAATCAGAGAAAATGAGCTGTGAGCCCCAGGGAACATCTCAACACATTGCTGGATGCTCCCCAACTACTCACAAGCCCTCTGGGGTCCAGTTCCACCAGGCTGTGTTGCCTCCAGATGCAGGGTCTTGGGGTCAGCAAGTCTCCATGGAGGTCTCAGGCCGGCTGACTGGAGCAACCCACCTCCCGGTCCTCCTGCACCCACATGCACCTGCTCCCGACCAACCAAAGCCCACCTCCTGCCCTGCAGCAGCCGCAGCAGCCACCTCCTGTTGCCCTGGCCCAGGCCCAGGCTCTTGAGGTGAGGGAACTCATCGTTTTGGAGGGCAGAAAGAGCTCGCAACCTCCCTTATGACTCGGCTTTGAGGCCCTGCTTGTTCCGTGCCTTCCTGGCCTGGCCTCACACTGCTTCTCCCTGCTAGGATGCTTCTCTTGGCCTTTTCCACAGGGCCTATCCCCTCCCAACCTCCCAGAACTCTTCCCAAATGTTCCCGCCCAGGCAGATGACTCCTTCCAGCCAGTCCCTAACAACACACCATCCCTCTGCTCTGTAACACTCAGTCTTGTACCACTTTTCTAGTTTTTTCCCAAACACACCTTTCACTGTACCAAAAGATGCTATAGAAACTCCTTCTTATTTACCCGGTAAAGCCCTTCTCATCTGTCAAATCCACGCTTTAAGCCATTTCCTCTGGAGGTTTTCTGATTTCCTGCTCACTGAAGGCAGAACTGACTTCCACCGCCTGGACACCCACAGACCGTGGGCAAACATCTGCTGCACCGCCCCTCATATCATGTATGACATGGTGTCTGCTCATAAACCTGCCTCCCCTGCAAGATAGGGAGCTCCTCCGGGGCCACATCCAGCTCTCAGTTTTCTTATCATTCCCAAATGACACAGGTGCTACCAGGACTAAATGACATGATGCAGGGAGAGCGCTCAGCATGGAGCCGGGGGAGCTGAGCACCTGTGAATTTGGGCTCTGCTGTTATCACTCACCCATGCATCCCCACAGCTACACCAAACCCAATGCCTGTGGGAATCCGCTGGATTGAGCTGACGGGCAGGGGTGTGAGAGACTGAATATACAAACAGACAATGACCAGGCCAAATATAAAAACAGAACTCCACTCACAACCCACAGCAGCCTGCCCAGGAAACCAACCCACGATCCACAGTAACCAGCCAGGACGCCAGCCTGCCATACGTCAGATCTGTGAGAAGTCAGACTGCTATCTCTAGCAATCATCCAGGAGGCCAAACAATAATCCCTGTAACAACTGGTCCCAAGTGGCCAGGACTCAATTAATAACTAACAGCTTCCCGATTTTTGTCCCCACTTCCAATTAACCAACAAGAGAAAGCCAATATGCCCCCCTCGTCAATCGCAGAGGATGCTCCGCCTCTAGTTAGAACTCCCCCATGCCAACAATCAGAGAGTACCTGAAGTCTTCCCTTTTTTCCACTCTACCACTCTGCTGCCTGCCTTTGAGTCTCTGCCAACACACAAGTGATGGTGGCTGACTCCTTCGCTGTAGCAAGCTCTGAATACATAGCCTTTGCTTTTCTCATTTGGGTGGGCTTCGTTTATTGCCATAAGTGTGTCTCCTACACCTCTGGCCTGGCAGTCCCAGGACATACTCACTAAAAAGAGCTAAGACTACAGGAAGAGGGGAAACAGGGATACAGGAGCAGAAGGGACAGAAGAGCCACAGCAGGACATGGGGACACTCTCTGCAGGGCCCACCTGCGATCAGACCAATTCCATGTGTGCCCTTGGCTTTCTCACGTCTTGTTTTTTCCTTTCATAAAATGGATGAAGGACATCAAGGGGATGGAATCACTTAGAGATGACTCACCCCTGCCAGGGCCTTGGGCCTTGCAGAAGAGTCCCCAGGGCAGCCCCGGGAGACATTGTGACAGGCAGGGAGGAAGCAGCTTGTTCCCTCCCCAGCACCGAGGCAGCCCACCTCTGTCAGGCACCCAGAGGAGGACACAGCAGGCCTGCTGAGCTCCGTCAGGCCTGTTTAAGCCTCCTCTTCACACATAAAAGAGGGCTTTTCTATTTGAAAGAGAAACCACAACAAAGGCTCAGGCCCAGAGCCATCTCTCAAGGTAAGGTGAGAGCCCAACAGGGTGCTCAGCTCCCACCCCCGCTGCTGCTACCACATCCCTCAATCCGCCGCCTCTGTGAATTCGATTAGCAGGCACTTTGTGATTCGAGGCAGCATGAGGGAGTCAGGAGCCACTGGCAGCAGGGAAGGAGTTCAAACAGCATCTTCAACAGACTTCTGACCAGAAGGTGCTATGTAAACACATTTCTGCATCTCACAGATGCACGGGCTAAGTGGCATTTCTCTGGTACATTTCCCTATGCCCTCTGGAGAGGGCCTACTTACTCATCCCACAAGGCACTTCCCAAATGTCAAGCACTTTCAAAGCTCTTGCGTCCATACCCAGGCTCTGCCCATGCCACTCTCTCAGAATTCATTCCTCTTCCCAGCAGTCCCTTCCAGCATTTTGTCCATACCCATATCACAGCACCGGGTGGTGAGGACAATGTGTCCTGCAACCCTAGTCTCCGCAGGGAGAGACTCTGGCGGAGACCTAGGCCTCCAGACCTGGGTCTGGGAGACAAAGGTGTTCGAGGGAAGGTCTAAGGAAGGAAAAGTACAAATGAACTCTCCTCTTACCCAAAGGGCCTGACTGTGCCCTTCCCCAAGGCCCCAGACAGCCCCACCCTCCGTTTTCAATCATTCTATCCTCCTCGGGAAAGCAAACATCCAATCCCAATTGGCTAGGTACAGCACTAGAGGACCCTGGGACTGACACAGGTGGCCTGGAAAGGCAGCCATGGCCTGGAAAGTTCCAGACCTGGAAATCTAGCCCTAGGGGCCTCTCCGTGTCCTCCAAGTCATAGGGATTTTAGCTTTTCGGACACAAATGCAACAAATTCTGTGAGCTTCACTCAGAAACAGCTATATAGACGAATCCCTCCTCCTTGTCCTTCTGTTTGCATGGTGGCCTTTCCAGGTCCTGCCTGGAGCTCCCTCCTGAGCCACTGTCCCTGCACTGTATTTGCCACTTCACGCACCCTCTCCCTCCTGGCCTGCCCAATGCCCACACCTCCTCTAGGAAGCTTGCACAGCCTAAAGTCAGCCCTATGAGATAGGCTTGCTCGGGTCCCTCATGCATCATCAGCATTTCACATATTTCTTTCTCTAAACAGGATCTTAGACCCTTTTCATATCCCTATCATGTAGAGCATTCCCAGAACCGGATGATATTCCCTTTCATAGGGAGACCACATTTTGTGGATCCATTTCCCAGTTGATGGACATTTGGGTTGTTTCTACTTTCTAACTTTCAGGCTGTTAAGAATAATGCTGCCGCTGGGCACGGTGGCTCAAGCCTGTAATCCCAGCACTTTGGGAGGCCGAGACGGGTAGATCACGAGGTCGGGAGATCGAGACCATCCTGGCTAACACGGTGAAACCCCATCTCTACTAAAAAGAATACAAAAAACTAGCCGGGCGAGGTGGCGGGTGCCTGTAGTCCCAGCTACTCAGGAGGCTGAGGCAGGAGAATGGTGTGAACCCGGGAGGCAGAGCTTGCAGTGAGCCCAGATCACGCCACTGCACTCCAGCCTGGGCAACATAGCGAGACTCCGTCTCAAAAAAAAAAAAAAGAATAATGCTGCCATGAACATTCGTGTGTAATGTGTATGGATGTATTCGTGTGTAATGTGCATGGATGTATGGTTTTTTGGGGGTTTTTGTTTTGTTTTGTTTTGTTTTTTTGTTTGTTTGTTTTTGAGACAGAGTCTTGCTCTGTCACCCAGACTGGAGTGCAATGGCACGATCTCGGCTCACTGCATCCTCCACCTTCCGGGTTCACGCGATTCTCCTCAGTCTCCCAAGTAGTTAGGATTACAGGCATGCACCACCACACCCAGCTAATTTTTGTATTTTTAGTAGAGACAGGGTTTTGCCATCTTGAACTCCTGACCTCAGGGGCTCCACCTGCCTCAGCCTCCCAAAGTGCTGGGATTACAGGCATGAGCCACTGCGCCTGGCAACGTGGACGTATGTCTTTACATATCTTGGGTATATACCTAGGAGTGGAGTGACTGGGTCATATGGTAACCCTGTGCTCTGTGTTTAACCATTTGAGGAACTGCCTGACCGTTCTGCACGGCGGCTTCCCAGCTGCTGCTTGTACGAGGCTTGCCTTCAGTGTGACAGGACTAGGAAGAAGATCAAACCACAAAGTTTGTGTGAATTGCCTGTTTTGAAAGAAGTAGACTATTGTGAAGCACTCTTTAGACCGCCTCTGTGCTGTTGAGTCTTTGATGATTCCAAAGGGACTTGTGGATTCTGCAGGGTTTCGAGGGCACTGCTATGAATGCCAGTCATCTTTGTGCCGGCAGACATGATTCTGGCTAGCAGACTGTGGCAACAGAGACGGTACTGGTACAAATCCTTAAGTTCAGGGTGCAAGGGAGGCATAGGTGTGAGTCAATGCCTGTGAGGAAGGCTGCTGGAAGACAGAGGCTCTGAAGCCTGGTCGAGGGGAGACAGGTGGGAGGGCAAGGAGGCTGGAAGGGGGCATGGAGTTAGGGTCCATGTGAGTCTGGGATGAAGCAGGATCTGCCCCCCTAGGCTTCCTGTGCCCTCCGCAATTCTCCTACTCCACCCTTTCACAAACGTGCAACAGGTGCCCACGCCACAGCTCTGCCACATGGGTCACTGAGCAGCAGTGACCTCTCATAGAAGGATGGAGGGACTGCTCTCTGGAGAAGAGGGCAGGCACTGCAGCAGTCAAGGCACACTGCTTATCCATCCAGAGGAACTATTTCTAGAGTATCTACGAGGCCCACCTGCTGGACTCCTGCCACTTCGATACCAAGCACCTACATCCACGTGCTCTGCATATGCCCAGGAGAGAAAATGTCAACATCAGCCAGGCGTACTGGCTCACACCTGTAATCCCAGCACTTTGGGAGACCGAGGTGGGCAGATCACCTGAGGTCAGGAGTTTGAGACCAGCTTGGCCAACATGGTGAAGCCCCACCTCTACTAAAAATACTAAAATTAGCCGGATGTGGTGGCACACGCCTATAATCCCAGCTACTTGGGAGGCTGAGGCAGGAGAATTGCTTGAACCTGGGAGGTGGAGGCTGCAGTGAGCCAAGATCGCACCACTGCACTCCAGCCTGAGCGACAAAGCAAGACTCCGTCTCAAAAAAAAAAAGGAAAGAAAGAAAATGCCAACATCCCTGGCATCTCTCACTCCTGAACTGAGACAGCAACACAGGAGGACAACACTAGATTGGAAGGTAAGAAGGGGGCTCATTCAAGACTACTGGGAAATAATGACTCCCAGGGCCTCAGGACCCAAACATCCCGCTGGTCTGTTCAGAACAAGAGAATCACTCCAAGAACCACACCCTTGACCCTTGGTCAATGTGCTTCACAGCCAGCTAGAGGCAGAAGTGACCTAGAGAGTTCCAAGCTGCAGAGAGAACACAGGTCCATTTTCAAAGTCTACCCATGGGAATGATTTCATGGTGTCACTGACCAGGGACCAGCTCTGGTGGCACTCCCCAGACAGGGTCAGAGCTTGAAGGATGAGGGCTGGCCATGCCCTTCTGGCTAGAGCTGACCAGGGCCTACCTCGGAGCTGACTGAACGTGGTCATGAACTTGCTGGTGAGGGACTTGAGCTCGTTGTTAGCCAGGGTGATGAGGTGGATCTGGCCAGAGACATTCCGCAGGACCTTGTAGATGCCAATGGGAAAGGAGACCAGCTTGCACTCGGCTAGGTCTGCAGCCAAAGGACAAAGACAAACCAGAGTTATCAGCCACAGCTGCCCGAGAACTTGTCCCAGACTCACATGGACCCCACCTCCATGCCCCCTTCCAGCCTCCTTGCCCTCCCACCTGTCTCCCCAGGACCAGGCTTCAGAGCCTGCCCTCTGTCTTCCAGCAACTTTCCTCACAGGCATTAACTCACACCTATCCCTCCCTTGCACCCTGAACTTAAGGATTTGTACCAGCGCCGTCTCTGTTGCCACAGTCTGCTAGCCAGAATCATGTCTGCCCGCACAAAGATGACTGGCATTCATAGCAGTGCCCTCGAAACCCAGCAAAATCCACAAGTCCCTTTAGAATCAACAAAGACTCAACAGCACAGACACAGTCTAAAGAGTGCTTTGCAATAGTCTATTTCTTTGAAAACAGGCAATTCACACAGACTTTATGGTTTGATCTTCTTCCTAGTCCTGTCATGCTAAAGGCAAGTCTCGTACAAGCAGCAGCTGGGAAGCCGCTGCATGGAACAGTCAGGCAGTTCCTCAAATGGTTAAACACAGAGCACAGAGTTACCATATGACCCAGTCACTCCACTCCTAGGTATATACCCAAGAGACAAAAACATACGTCCATGAAAAAACACATTACACGTGGATGTTCTTGGCAGCATTATTCACAACCGCCCAAAAGCCAGAAAGTGGAAAAACCCAAATGTCGACCAACTGGGGAATGGATCAGCAAAATGTGGTCTCTCCATGAAAGGCAATATCATCCAGCAATAAAAAGAAATGAAGTGGCCAGGCGCGGTGGCTCACGCCTGTAATCCCAGCACTTTGGGAGGCCAAGGTGGGTGGGTAGCTTGAGGCCAGGAGTTCGAGACCAGCCTGGCCAACATGGTGAAATCCTATCTCCAATAAAAATAAAAAAATTAGCCAGGCATGGTGGTACACGCCTGTAATCCCAGCTACTCACGAGGCTGAGACACGAGAATCACTTGAGCCTAGGAGGTGGAAGTTGCGGTGAGCCCAGATCACACCACTGCACTCCAGCCTGGGCAACAGAGCAAGACGCTGTCTTCCCCACAAAAAACATTTTAAAAACAGAAATGAAGTACCAATGTATGTTATAGCAGCTATAGCATGGCTGAACCCTGAAAACATGACATCAGGCAAAAGAAGCCAGTTACAAAGGCCGGAATATTGTACAGTTTCATTTATATGAAATGTCAAGAACAGCCAAATGCATACAGACGGAAAGGAGATTAGTGAATGCCAGCGCTGCAAGGGATGGGGGGCGGGGGAGTTCTTTGTAGGGGAATAAAAATGTTCTACGATTGGGCTGGGCGCAGTGGCTCATGCCTGTAATCCCAGCACTTTGGGAGGCTGAGGTGGCCAGATCACTTGAGGCCAGGAGTTCAAGACCAGCCTGGCCAATATAGAGAAACCCCATCTCTACTAAAAATACAAAAAAAAAAAAAAAAAAATTTAGCCAGGCATGGTGGCACATGCCTGCAATCCCAACTACTTAGGAGGCTGAGTCATGAGAATCCCTTGAACCCGGAAGGCGGAAGTTGCAGTGAGCCGAAATCACACCACTGCACTTCAACCTGGGCAACAGAGTAAGACTATCACACACACACAAAAAAAGTTATAAGATTGGATTGTGGTGACAACTGCTCAACTCTGAACATAGTAAAACCACTGAATTGTACACTTTAACTGGATGAATTGTAGGGCATATGAATTATATCTCAATAAAGCTGATATATATACATATATAATTATATATATTATTATATCAATGACAGATATATATACAGCAGCAGACAGATGCTAAAAGTATAGGGGTTCAGAAATTAGTCTGTCCAGCTCATCAAGGTGTCACTCAAGTTCCCTGAGCCTCAGTTTCCTTAACTGTAGAATGAAGGTACCATCATCTGCCTAGGAGAGCTGCTGGGAAAAATTAAATGTAGTAAAATAATGACTAACAAAGCGCCTAGAAGATATTTAGCAGGAATGCTACAAATATTGTAGCAGCCCTCCGCTTCCACTTTACCTCCTCTTCCCTCTCGATCTAAAGCCTCTCTAGGCTTCCAGGCCAGCTTCCATCCCATCTCTCCCAGAAGTCTTCTGGGTCACTCCTGTTGCTGGTGTCCAGTCAGCCCCCAACCTCCCACCCAGCAGCACTCATCGACCCTGACAGCACCACCCCATTTATCTCTCAGAAAACTCTCATCTTTTCCCCAGAGAGGCCAGGCTCTCCCAGGCTTCTAAGCCTTTGAAAATTGCTCCAAAATAAACATGTGAAACTCAATAATATTTCTACACGCCAGCAGTAAAATACAGTTTTAAAAGATTCTATTCCTAACCAGTAAAATACGGTTTTAAAAGATTCTGTTCCCCAACAGTAAAATACGGTTTTAAAAGGTTCTATTCCTAACAGCAACAATAATACAAAATACATGGAAATAATCACAATTGAAGCCTTTCTCCCCCATCTGCCTCACAGATTTATTCTCTTGCTCCAAGACCCAGCTCAAATGTCAACTCCTCCATGAAGCCTTCTCTGACTGTCCTAAGCAGTCAGTTGCTCCAGGAGCTGAGCCTCATATAATGCAAACAAGACTTCCTCACCCTGTGTTGTATTAACCCCTTTTTGTGCTGTTTTCCCAGTGGACTGAGAAGACCCCCAGAGCATAGTACCAGAAGTCCAGCAGACTCATGGGAAAAAAGGGACAGGTGAGAAAAGGGCAAAAGTACAGGTGACTGCGGGTCCATAGGGCTCCTCTGCCAGGCAGCCTATAAGGGGTGTTGTTAATGCCTCCTCTGGTCCAGGGCTGCACTTGGTAACCCAGCCCTGCAGCTGTCCGATGTCAATCCCCAGCTCTTCTATCAGCAGGTGGGGTTGGCAGGAGGGACTGCTAAATCCTGCCAGGGAGGAACAAGGTCCCAAAAGTCAGGCTTTCAGAAGAGGGAGAGCAAGGGCTGAGCTGGAAGCAAACAGGCACTGTGGGCTCAGAGTTTGGGGCAAGCTGGGGATTCTAAAAAGAGTAATACTTCAAAACAATAAGCCCTCTAGTGCTTTGTGACAGAAGGGCTGGAAAGAAGTTTTGTTGGAGCTGTTGTGAATTACACCAGTCCCTTTGGGTAGGAGTAGACAGATCTCATCATACATCCCAGGAGCAACATCAAAGTAATGGAAGAAGCTTTCCCTTTAAAACAAAGAGCAAAATAAGGATGCCTTTCATCACCAGTATCCCTGAATAGCATCACGAAAGTTCTTGCCAGGCCGGGCGTGGTGGCTCATATCTGTAAGCCCAGTACTTTGGGAGACCAAGGTGGAAGGATTGCCTGAGCCCAGGAGTTTGAGACCAGCCTGGGCAACATAGTGAGACCCTGCCTCTACAAAAAAATTTAAAAACTAGCTGGGCATGGTGGTGCATGCCTGGAGTCGCAGATACTTGGGGGGTTGAGGTGGGAAGAAGATCGCTTGAACGCAGGAGGTCAGGGCTGCAGTGAGCCTCTGCACTCCACTGCACTCCAGCCTGAGTGACAGTGAGACTTTGTCTGAAAAAAGAAAAGTAAAGGAAAATAATTAAAACAGAGGGCAAAAGGGAAAAGAAAAGAAAAGAAAAGAAAAGTCAAGTTAGGTCTGGCCAATTAAATAGAAAGCACAGACATTGAAAACAGACAAAGTGATTCTTAGGTGCATTTGAAATGACTGTATAACCTCAGAAACTCAAGGCAGTCATCTGACAAACAACATAAATTAAAATGGTCTCAGCAAAGCAGCTAATCACATAAGCATGCGAAAGGCAATGATATTCCTATGCACCAGCAAGAAAATACAGTTTTTAAAGATACTATTCCTAACAACAATATAAAATATAGAGAAATGAGCATAATGAGAAATGTATCTGACCAATATAAAAAAAAAAGTAGAAAAGTTCACAAAGATATTTTGTTTTGTTTTGTTTTGTTTTGCTTATTGAGACAGGGTCTTGCTCTGTCGCCTGGGCTGGAGCGCAGTGGCACGATCTCAGCTCACTGTGGTCTCAAACTCCTGGGCTTAAGCGATCCTCCCACCTCAGCTTCCTGGGTAGATGGGACTACAGGCACACGCCATCAAACCCGGCTAATTTTTGTACTTTTTGTAGTTAGGGTTTTGCCATGTTACTCAGGCTAGTCTTGAATTCCTGAGCTCAAGTGATCCGCCCACCTAGGCCTCCCGAAGTGCTAGGATTATTATAGTCGCGAGCCACGGGAAGCGGCCCACAAAGACATTTTTAAGAATGGTTTTGTATATGGAGATACAACGTGTCCATTGATGACAAGTCAAAATATTGAAACACTGGTTTTTTAAAGAAATTAATTTATATACTGTTGAATGTAACTACTACCCAAATCCTCACAAGGTTTTTTGTTTTTTTGTTTTTTTGTTTTTTTGTTTTTTTGTTTTTTTAACCTTAACTAAATGGTTTTAAAGTTCAGCTAGGGAAATATATAAGCAAGACCTTCTAAAAAAGGTGAGGTTATAACCAATATTATAAGCCTAAAATAATTAAAACAGAGGGCAAAAGGGAAAAATAGATCATAGAAAGAAATTATATAGTTCTGAAAATATAGTCCAGAAATAACGTCATAATAAATGCTAAAGGAGGCTTCACAAATAAGCTGGAGAGGGAAGGATTAATCAACTGATGTCAGAATAACCCCTTAACAATTTTGAGAAAGACTCAATCTAAGAATCAAAATACATCCTAGATAGAATTACACTTTAAATATTTTTTAAACCAAATTTTAAAAAGTAAACAGAATTGAACATTTATACAACCTTTTAAGTGAGGATGACTTCCCAAATCTAGGAGTATAACAGAATCACAAAGGAACAGATCAAAAACTAACTGCATTGAAAACATAGAAAACACTTTGAAGCTTAAAAAGAATAAAGCCAGCAACAGGGATCTGTAAATAGGATGCGTACAGAGTCATCTTTATTACTGAAACTACTCAATATAATTGAATAAAGAAAAAATTGAGACCACCTGAAAAGACAAGGACGTAAGATATTTACAAACGAAAAAACATAATTAATAAACAAATATATAGCTCCTGATGTGTTTCCAAATTGCTTTCCAGAATATTTATGCCAATTTACATGTTACCTATCCAACAAACAATAAGATCATTAAAAAGAAAAGAAAGCCTTGCTAAGTTGATCAAGGGAAATAGTACCCCTGCTTTAATTTGCAATATTTTCAATAATGAGACTGATTATCTTTCATGGTTAATTAACTGTTTTTCAGCTAGGCATGGTGGCTCACACCTGTAATCCCCAAGCTTTGGAAGGCCTAGGTTGGAGGATCACTCGAGGTCAGTTCACAACCAACCTGGGCAACACAGCAAGACCCATCTCTACACAAAATAAAATACAGCCAGGCGCGGTGGCTCACACTATAATCCCATCACTTTGAGAGGCTGAGGCAGGGAGATCACTTGAGTTTGAGACCTCCCTGGCCAACATGATGAAACCCCATCTCTACTAAAAATATAAAATTTAACCAGGTATGGTGACGGGTGCCTGTAATCCCAGCTACTCAGGAGGCTGAGGCAGGAGAACTGCCTGAACCCAGGAGGCTGAGATTGTATCACTGCACTCCAGCCTGGGTGACAGAATGACAGAGAGACTCTGTCTCAAAAAACTAAATAAAATAAATTTGTTTGACATGGTGGTGCCTGTATGTAGTCCCAGGTACTCGGGAGGATAAGGTGGGAGGATCACTTGAGCCCAGTTCAAGGCTGCAGTAAGCTGTGATTGCATCACTGCACTCAGGCTGGGCAACAGAGCAAGACTCTATCTCTAATAAAATAAAATAAGTATTAACCATTTGTTTCCCCTGTGGAAAATTCTATTCATGTCTCACTATTTTTCTACTTGGAGTTGTGGCATTTTTTTCTCCCAAATGTTGGTAGAGCTCCTTAAATAGCATTATCAACCCAGGTGTGTTGATTGTTTCTCTTGTTGAATCATTCACATTACAGAGCGTAGGGTTTTTTTCTGAAGCAGGACATAAAAAGCATACGCACACTGCAATTCCAACTAGGTATAAAAGGATACATGCCTGGGAAAGACAATAGAAAGAAAAATAACCAGAATGCTAACCGTGGTTATTTCAAAGGATTTGAGCAATTTGTTACTAAATTATAGTCTTCGTGGTTGTTTCCTTTATACAAAATAAAATATCATTCTATATTTATATAAAACCATTTGCCAAGTATCTGTATACAGTGATACTTTACTTTTTAAATAAAAAATTAATGTATCATAAAATTAGCTATTTTTCTGAGACAGGATCTCTCTCTGTCACCCAGGCTGGAGGGCAGTGGCATGATCTCGGCTCACTGCAACCTTCACCTCCCGAGCTCAAGTGATTCTCCCACCTCAGCCTCCCAAGTAGCTGGGACTACAGGTGCATGTCACCATGCCCTACTAATTTTTATATTTTTAGTAGAGACAGTGTTTCACCATGCTGCCCAGGCTGGTCTCCAACTCCTGGCCTCAAGCGATCCACCTGCCTCATGCTCCCTAAGTGCTAAAATGAACTTTTATTGGAAAAAATAACTTGGCAAATTCACAGATAAATTGAGGGCAGCCAGCTCTTCGTCAGTGAGGGAAATAGGGAAAAGCAGACCCAAGAAACACAGGAACTCTGCATTGGGCTGGGGCAGAGCTGTGAATAGAAGCTTTCAGGCACCACCACTCCCCACAGTGGGGAGAGAAAGTGCTTACAAAGGAGGAAGAAGCCATAAAACCATGCAAGTTATTTCCAAGGGTACTCAAAGCAACCTGTCTTCCTGGAGTAGATGAGCCCAGAAATGTCCAGCCCACAGTCTCATTCCAGCCACCTGGGCCATCCACACACCATGCCAGCCTCACACTACCCACCCTTCCAGTCTTTGGTTTAGGCAACATACAAGTGCCGGGCATGGCAGCTCACGCATGTAATCCCAGCACTTTGGGAGGCCAAGGCGGGCAAATCACTGGAGGTCACAAGTTCAAAACCAGCCTGGCCAACATGGTGAAACCCCATCTCTACTAAAAATACAAAAATTCACCGGGTATGGGGGCGTGTCCTGTAATCTCAGATACTTGGGGGGCTGAGATGGGAGAATTGCTTGAGCCCGGGAGGCAGAGGTTACAGTGAGCCGAGTTCATACCACTATACTCCAGCCTGGGTGACAGAACGAGACTCGGTCTCAAAAAAAAAAAAAAAAAAACACAAAACCAAAAAACAAACAAACACACACAAAAAACAAGCAACATACAAACCCTCTGCGGCTTCATCTGGCCAACTGACACGTCGCAAGACCACACTTCCCTAATACTAGAGGATGCCGACGGTCTGGAATGTCACCTCCGACACCTGCTTCTTCCTTTCACTCTCCACAAATAGCTATTGAGGCCCTCCTGTGTGCTAGGCACTGATCTGCACTGTATCCTGTGACTTTTTTGTGTTCCCAGGGATTCCATCTGTTTCCTCCATTATGTGACCCCTACACTGCCCACCAGAGGCTGGGATGCATGTGACAGGGGTGCACCACCAAGCTCCTACCCAGAACAGCCTGGCTGCCACCAACAGCCAAGGTCATCCAGGAGTTCCACAGAAGGGCCCTGCTGGGATGTAATGCAAACACCCCTCATCCCACCCCATCGCCAGCCACTAACACAGCACATGGACTCTCACCCCTGCTGGGAGGAGAGTGGTCCATGATCTCCAGAACAGTTCTCCATGGTCCCGGGACAAGAAAATGGAGATCCGGGAGCAAATCTCATCCTTACCCAGTCATGTTCCCATCTGTACACAAAGAGCAATATACTGCATGCCACGCACGGGGGATGGGAATGATAACCATAAACAACACCATTTACTATTTCACATGTGCTATATAAGTACGAACTATCCCCTCTGCACACGGGAAACTGTAATAAAGTGACTTACCCAAGGTCATACAGCTAGAAGTGAGGACGGGGAGATTTGGATCCAGGTTAGGTGGATCAGGAAGCCAAGGGTCCCAACCACTCCACTCTACTGCCCCCTTGAGCCAAAAACACGCCTAAACCAGGCCAGAGAAAGGGAGTCTATGCTGAGCTCCCCCATGAGAAACTAAGGTCTTGACTACAAACTCCTGTAGGCCCTTCCAGTTCCTGGAACTTCCAGTTCCAGCCCTCAATGCCCCCGGGGAGGGGCCAACAGCCTTCTGCACAAGCCAGTCACCTTCTGTCCTCTGGAAATTCCTCTGCAGGTCTCATTCAGAGGTTGGGCACCATCTATACCCATTCTACCTGTTTGCAGAAGGAAAAAACCCCAGGAGCCCCAAGTTCAATGTTGGGCCTGAGTTTATAGGAACAGACAGCACTGCTGCCAGAGAACACAGCCGAGATGTGGCTGGGGGCCAGGTCCCACTAGGGAAGGGGGGCCCCACCCAGAGAAGAGAAGATCCAGGCTGTAGACAGGAGAGAGTTGTCCTCAAGGAGCTGTGGGATGTCATTGAGAAGGTCTCATTCTGTATGGGTCCTCAGCACAGACAGTATATAGTTCACCAAGGCATAAAGAAAAGGCTCCTGGGTGAGGACGTGAGGACTGCATCAAGGAGCATGGTCAGGCAGGGTCCCCACAGAGAGAATTCCTAAACCAGACAGAGGCTGAGCTGGTGATCTCAAAGGTCCCATTCAAGTTAATAAACACAGGGCTGGGCGCGGTGGCTCATGCCTGTAATCCCAGCACTTTGGGAGGCTGAGGCAGGTGGATCACCTGACGTCAGGAGTTTGAGACCATCCTGGCCAACATGATAAAACCCTGTATCTACCAAAAATACAAAAAGTAGCTGGTCGTGGTGGTGCATGCCTGTAACCCCAGCTACTCAGAAGGCTGAGGCAGGAGAATTGCTTGAACCCAGGAGGCAGAGGTTGCAGTGAGCAGAGATCGTGCCACTGCACTCCAGGCTGGGCAACAGAGCAAGACTCCATCTCAATAAATAAATAAATAAATAAATAAATAAATAAAATAAACACAGCTAACAGCACTGAATATTTGCTATGTGCCAGACATAGTTCTAGGCACTTTTTCTATATTAACTCATTTAATTCCTTTAACAACCTGAGTTATCCTCACAGCAGAATGAGGCCGGTGTTGATAGGTGTTGATAGTGTAGGAGTCACATATGGTCATTGTGACACAGTGATGGGATCAAAAAATCTGAATGCAAAGATTCAACACCAAAGATTCAAGTAGGGTGACCAGTAGGGTAGTTTAAGCAAGACTTTCCTAATTTTAGCACTGAGAGTCCTTCATCCTGGGGAATCCCTCCCCCATCACTGGCAGATTGGGACGTTTAGGGTCACCCTAGATTCAGGTGGATGGATGAGAGTTCTACAGACAAAAAGGGGAGAGGGGAGGGAACCCAGGAGTGAGTCACAGCATGAGCAAAGGGCTGTCACCCCTCTGGGACACCCCCTTGAGCTCTGCCTTCTACCATTTCTCGGAGCCTCACCCTTGCTGCATGAATGCTCAGAGAGGAAGGCTCCTGGCATTGGAATCATTTAGTGCCAAATGATTAGCATCATTTTGGTGGTCACAGACCCCGACAGGGGTCAGGAATGGCGTGGTGGGTAATTGGCTACAAGGGGCAATGCCGGGCTCCTCCAGCACCATGTAGACAGCAGCCAGACTTTCCCTAGCAGCCCCAGCCGCTGACACCTGGGCTGCAGCAGGGAACAGAAAGATCCTTGTGGGAGGCGGTAGCAGTACAATAAACACAAGCCGCAATAATCCTCCTAATTATAATTATTATTGTAAGAAGACAAAACTGTATGTCCCCAAACTTCTCATTAGAACAGTACTTTGTGTCAATAAAGAAGCCTTTTATTCAAACCGCTTGGGTCCTTTATTAAAGCTTATCTCATTAATTCTAATGAATGCCTGATGAAAGGTAACCAGTGGGCAGAATCAGGGCAGAAGGAGCAAAATCCAAGAGAGAACATTCAGTTGGAATTCAAGAGCGCCCGGTAGAGCTTGCATGGTGACTTAGAAACATAGAACTTTGACCCCTGCCAGCCCCTGCTGAGAAGTGGGCCTGGTGACAGGGCCTAAGAGTGGGAAGTGGAGAGGGACTCCCCTGGCAACCAAGTCACAGGGCCCAGAGGCAAGGGTGTCAGGGACTCAGGCCAGTAAGCACATGGGCTTGTGAACTAGCCAAGAAGTAAGGCTCCCAAGGCTACTGGAGGAACTCTGTGGCCAGCGTGACCCACTCTCACTGAGAAGCTTTCTTCATGGAACCTCAGGGTTAGGAGACTGGGGGTCATTTGGCCCACGTTTGCCAAACGTCCAAGTTAGAATTAACTGAAGGCTGGGCACATGCTTGTAATCCTAGCACTTCGGGAGACTGAGGCAGGAGGATTGCTTGAACCAAGGAGTTTGAGACCAGCCTGGGCAACATAGTGAGACCCTGTCTCTAGAAATACAAAAAAATTAGCCAGTCATGGTGGTGCACACCTGTAGTCCCAGCTACTCAGAAGGCTGAGGTGGAAGGATTGCTTGAGCCCAGGAAGTCAGGGCCGCAGTGATCCGAGATCGTGCCATGGCACTCCAGCCTAGGTGACGGAGTGAGACCCTGTCTCAAAAAGAAAAAAAAAAAAAAAAGAATCATCTGATGAGTCTGGTCTTTGCACCCTCCCCCAGATATTCTACCTTTCAGTGAATCTGGGATGGTGCCAGGAAATTTGTTTTTAACAATATCCCCAGGTGATTCTTATCAATAGGCAAACTTGGGAAACACTGAGTAACACAGCCTCCAGTCTGAGGCCTGAAATCTCTCCATGTCTCCATGTGAGGTCATAGAGTTCTCCTTGAATACTGGTGATGGGGGGGCTCACTCCTTCCATAGAATGAGTTTAACTGTTAGAGAGCTCTTTCATGAACTGTGTTAATAACTGCAACCCTCCACCACTCACTAGTCCTGCTGCCCTCTCTTCTGCATGGTAATCCTTTACATAAATGATGACAAAGGACATTATGAACAGTTTCTTTTTAATTACTGTAAAATACACATAACATAAAAATTTAGCCAGCGATATGACCAAGTTTCACAGGAAAACTCCATTGATTTTCAATCAAACATTGCATAGGTAGCCAAGGAGCAATGAATAGCAGCAACTAGAGTGGTGGAAGCTGTGCATCTGTGGGCATGAGACGAATGGGAGGGATGTCTAACACGTCCAGTGTGAGTGGTGGAGGGAAATGGAATCGATCAATCCTAATCACTGACTCTTGGTCAACTTAAAAAAAAAAAAACAAAAAACACTTCAGCTTACCCGTTTCTGCAGTACAAGCTTGTGATTTATGCTTACTCTCTAGTGGAAATCAGGATTGTTATGAAGACTTAAGGCTCATTATTTTGTAACACAATACTCAACTAGGATGTAACAGTGAAGCCAAGTGAACTACAGCTGTTAAACAAGTTCCAGCTTTTCTCAAGTTAGTTGTATTATAGGATGCACTTAGCATATTTTAGTGAAGTTGAAGTATGTTAAATATTGAACACTGTTTGGATGCATGTGGAAAGACATGCTTTTTTTTGGAAAAACTCAAGGTAGGAGTTGTATCTGGAAACATTTTGGCATGTTTGTTAATTCTAGTTTCATTTAATAACTTGTAACGCATGTAAGTTTAAGCTTTTTCTTTAAGTTAATGGGAAAAATTTGAAACACAATACCAATACTTTAGAATTTTGGTCTTGGTGTTTATATGAAATTCTGAGGCCTTGATTTAAATCTTTCATTGTAGTGTGACTTCCTTTTAGGTATATTGTGCTAAGTGAAACTTGTCAAATAAATCCTCCTTTTAAAAACTGCTTTAAAAAAATGTAGCATTTGATCAGTGGCAAGGGATTAGCAGGCAGAGCACAAAGGATGCTCAGGCAGTGAAAGTGACGTGTGGCAGACACATGTCATTATACATTAATCTGAGCCTAAGACTGTGCAACACCAGGAGTGAACCCTGATGTGAACCATGGACTTTGGGTGACAATGATGCACCAACATAGGTTCACCAATTGTGGAAAATATGCCCCTCTGGTGGAGGATGTTGATCATGGAGAAGGCTATGCCTGTTTGTGGGCAGTGGGGAGTATATTGGAAAATCTCTATTCTTAACTCTTAATTTTGCTGTGAACCTTGGGAACCTAACACTGCCCTTTAAAAATTAAGTATTTTTTAAAATGTGCCATCTTAACCATTTTTAAATGTACAGTTCAGTAGCTTTAAGTGTATTTATATTGTTGTGCAATCAACCAATCTCCAGGACTTTTGCACTTTGCGAAACTGAAACTCTTTGCTTGTTAACCCCCTATTTTCCCATCCCCCAGCTGCTGGCAACCACAGAACATTAGAAACTTTTTTCCAAGCAAAAACATCCCCAGAAACTTCAATCCTCATGGTTCTAGCTGCTCCCGTGAGAGGAGCAGGACCAACCTAGCTTCTGGCCTGGCCAGACCTTTCTCCTGCGCAGGTGTTGAGTCTCTAACACATAACTGCAGCCACCACTGATTGACAACAGGTGTGTGACAGACGTTGTGCTGGGGCTTCAGACCTTTTATTCCATCCACTCCTCACAACCACTCTATAAATAGGTCACTACTCTGCTTACCCCCGGTTAACAGTTGGGGAAACTGAGTCATGGAGAAGTTAAACAAATTGTTCTAAGTCATATGACTTATTCAAGGCCAACCAGTTAATGAAATAATAATAAAAAAATTTACGAAGTGCCTGCTGCTTGCAATTAGTGATCTCAGCATTGTCATGCATTAACTCAGTTAACCCCCACAACATCCCCACGAGACAGGCACTATTTATTATGTTTTATTTTTTTGAGATGGAGTCTTGCTCTGTCGCCCAGGCTGGAGTGCAGTGGTGTGATCTCGGCTCACTGCAACCTCCGCCTCCCAGGTTCAAGTGATTTTCCTGCCTCAGCCTCCTGAGTAGCTGGGACTACAGGCACGCACCACCACGTCTGGCTGATTTTTGTATTTTTAGTAGAGACGGGGTTTCACCATTTTGGTCAGGCCGGTCTGGAACTCCTGACCTCAGATGATCCACGAGATGGGCACTATTATTACTATTCCTATTGTATAGAGGACAAATCGAGACACAGAGTCATGGGTCTTGGTTAGTAAGCTGCAGAGCTTACTTGGCTAGCAAGCCGCTGAGCTTAAGGGTTTGCCCCTAACCACCAAGCTACATTGCCTCCCTAGAATATGTAACCCGCATTCAGGACGGCCTGCCATGCTGAAACAGAATGGGAGATGGTAGGTTTCCAACGAGCAGACAGATCTTCCATGACTCACAATGGGTTCCCCGGGAACACCGGTATATTGCAGTTCCCATGGAGCTATATAAAAGGGAACTTAGAGTTGAAAGAGCTGGTGAAAGAGTCTTCAGGGTATCAAGAGCCTGGATTTGTCACTTACTGTCTTTGGGACCTTGGGTCCTCATTCCCTTAGTTTTCAAATCTTGGTAAATTGCAACTGATCATCTCCAAGGCCCCTCGCAGCTGCCACTGTGGATTCTAGGACTTGGCCACAACCAGGAGCCACCTTGGGAGCTCTCTAGACTCTTCATGCCTAAGCCTCTCTCCCAGAGTCTGACTGAATTAGTGGGGGCTGGGGCTTGGGAATGGAAGGGAGGGTAAAAGCTCCCTGGGCGATTCTAACGTGCAGCCATGTGAACTCTGCACCACACCATCGCCTCTCAAACTATAGTGTGCCACCTGGGGACACTGCCAATGTGCAGATTCTGATGTCACATGTCTGGGTGGGGCCTAAGAATCTGCATCTCCACCCAGCAGGTCCAAGGACCACACTGAGTAGCAAGGGCTAGTCCAGTGCAGTGGTTCTCCAAAGGCATCAGCATCACCCACAGCATCAGCATCACCCCAGAACTTGTCAGAAAGGCACATTCTCAGGCACCACCCCAGTCCCACAGAATGAGAAACTCTGGGGGTAGGGCCCAGGCATCTGTGTTTTAACTGAAGCATCACTGGCCTAGAGGGGCCAGGCCTCCTCCTGCTGTAGCTGCTTCCTGTTCTGATGATGATAATGGGTGGTAATGACAGTAACTGAGAGCTGGCTGCTCCTGCCTGCCTAAGGGCGTGAGGTTTACTCACTCCTGGAAATTTTTTGTGCCGGGGTGCCTCCTGCCTCCCCTCTGAGCAGACTGTTTCAGGACAGAGCCGCAGACACAGAGTCTCTTCACTCTCTTCTCTTGCTTTGTTCACGCTTCTGGTGCTCAGAGGCACATGTGATCCTCGGTGTGGAGGCCGCCCTGGGCTGTTACTCAGGAGGCCAAATTCTCATCCCAGCCCCTCCACCATCAGCCAGGGGGGCTCAGACACACTGCTTCTTCATGGGCCTTGTCCCCTCATCTGTAAAATGAGGGTTTGGACTAGATGATGTGGGGTCTCAACCTGGCCAGATATCCTCTGACTCCATGATTCTGCTAAACAAAGGCTCTTCAGGCAGCCCTCTGCCAAAGAGGAGCCCCCCATGACTTGAGCTGCCAGTCTCTGAAATGCCACTCAATTTCCAAAGTAGGGACACATAGGATGCAGAAAGCGAGCAAAACAACGGCTCATCAAGGGACCCTGCACACTGGGCACAGTTAGGCATCACTTTAACAAAGCTGTTTGTTGCAGTGCTTACAGAGTTGGCTAGCTCTAAAAGGCTTAAGACAAAAAGCAGCCAGACTTGCTCCCCCTTGACAAATCTCCTCCCCCAGGGACAACCACTTTCAGGTCTTTGGGGGTGTTTAACTCCTGATCTCTAGAGCAGTGTTTCTGAGCCTGTTTCCTGTCTCATGCCCCTTATAGAGAAAAGGGCACGGGAGGAATAGCTCACCGAGGACCACATATGTCCAGAAAGTCCCACCACAATAGCATACACAGCCACTGGGCCCGGGAGGGTCGTCGGGGAGAGAAGGGCAGAAAGGCACTTCGGGAACGGGCGTCTTCTGAGACGTGGGGAAACCACTCAACTTGAATGTGCCAGTGGGTTTGGGGGGATTTTTTTCTTTCACTTCCTATTTCATGGACTTGCATATTGTGCAAGAGTTTTACAAGAACTTAATGACTTCTTACAAATATCTTCAGTTTGAAGAAAGGAACATCCCTAACATGCAGTGACCCTTGGGGTATGTTTTCCCTCAAACGCCCAAAAACCCAGCTCAGTGGAGATGGGTGTTGATGGGGACACGAGGAACAGAGCTAAAGTGCTGCCAGGGCAAAGCTCATAGGAGTTGCTGGGGAAAGCAGCCGACGGCTCAGGGGCTGTGCGGACAACCCTCTGACAAACGCCGCACACACAAATCCTGCATCTCAGAAGTGCCTTCTCACATCCTGCTGCAGAAGCCCCAGCCTCTCTAGGAAATAATGTGCTACAGAGAGTCGGCCTCAGAGAAGAAAGCTGAGCCCCAGGCCCTCCAGCCAGTGGCTGTCACGCTCAAACAGTCAGAATACCTTCTAACCACACAAGAGACCTAGAAAGCAACATCTTCTCATAATCCAAATTGAGTCCTTTCTTGGGCCAACTCTTTCTTGCTGTGGGACCTCAGGCAAGTTACTTAACCCCAATCTCAGTTTCCTCTTCAGTAAAGCGAGGACAAGAGCTCTTTCAAAAACCTGTATGCAATCTGGGCACGGTGGCTCACACCTGTCACCCAAGTACTTTGGGAGGCCAAGGCAGGAGGATCACTTGAGTTCAAGACCATCCTGGGCAACACGGTAAAACCCTGGTTCTATAAAAAAAAATACAAAAAATAGCTGGGTGTGGTAGTGCATGCCTGTAGTCCCAGCCAGCTACTTAGGAGGCTGAGGTGGGAGGATCGCTTGAGCTTGGGAGGCAGAGGTTGCAGTGAGCCAAGATCATGCCACTGCACCCCAGCCTGGGTAACAGAGATAGACCTTTTGAGACTTTGTCTCAAAAAAATAAAAATAAATAAATAAAGTTTTAAAACCTGTATGTAGTACTGGGCACAGTAGCTCACGCCTGTAATCCCAGCACTTTAGGAGGCCGAGGTGGGCAGATCACGACGTTAGGAGTTCGAGACCAGCCTGGCCAATATGGTGACAGCCCATCTCTACTAAAAACACAAAAAATAGTCGGGCATGGTGGCAGGTGCCTGTAGTCCCAGCTACTCGGGAGGCTGAGGCAGAAGAATTGCTTGAACCCGGGAGGCGGAGGTTGCAGTGAGCCAAGACGGCGCCACTGCACTCCAACCTGGGCGACAGAGTGAGACTCCATCTCAAAACAAAACAAAACAAAAAACAAAGCAAAACAAAACAAAAAAACCCACCTTTATATAAATGTTCACAGCAGCATTTTCACAATAGCCCAGAAGTGGAGATAATCCAAATGTCCATCAGCTGATGAACAGATAAAGGACATGTTGTATATCCATTCAACGGAATAGTATTCAGCCATAAAAAGGAATGAAATCCTGACATGCGCTACAACATGAATGAACCTTGAAAACATTTTCCTATGTGAAGGAAGCCAGTCACAAAATGACAAATGTTGCATGATTCCATTTACATAAAATGTCCAGAAGAGGCAATCTATAGAGACACAAAGTAGACTGATAATGGCCTGGGGCTTGGCGGAGGTCAGGAAATGGGAAAGGACTCCTCATGGTACGGGGTTTCTTTTTTGAGTGATGAAAATGGCTTAGGATCAGACAGCAGTGATGGTTATACAATCTTCTGAATATACAAATAAACACTGCATTGTATATTTTTAAATGTAAATGTTATAGTATTTGAATGTACCTCAAAAAGAAATGAGGACAACAGGATCCAACGAACAGGTGGTTCTGAGCATGAAATAAAACATCTGCAAGGTTCTTTGCACAGCGCCTGGCAGGTAGTTTGTGCTCAGTAAGTAAGAGATGCTGCTATGAGGATGCAAAAATATTGTTTTTATTTGAGAATCTGAAAAATATGTGCTTCAGCTCTGTCATCCCTGGAGGAGAGAAATGACCCCTGGATTGCATTTATTCTAACAACCTCTGGATAAGGAGACAACTGCGTGTGCTATCATGGGCTTTGGGACTTCCCCCCCCAAAAAAATCTCCTTCCTGGCAAGCCAGTAAGGAGAAAAGAAGCCCATATTCAATTCAAGTCAAAAGTAAACCCCATACAGAATACAATCAAATGACACACAGTCAACAATTTGAGATATTAAACTATTTTAATTTAACCGATGACTCACCACAAACATATATATACAAAAGGGAATAGAAACAGCAGCCAGGATGACACTAACAGTGTGGCTACCAAGGGCTCTAAAGAGACCACATCTGGTCCGAGTGGAGGAGGCCATGTGGCCAAGCCAGACCTTGGAGAGGCCTGGGCAGGCCCTGAGGTCTTCTTGCAAGGAAAGCAGCAATCAGTCCCTTTTTGCAGATAAGAAAACAAAAGCTCAGAGAAGTTAAGAACTTGCTCAAAGCCACACAGTAAGTAGGCAAAGGGTGGACCTTGACTTCTTCTTGAGAACATCACCCTACAGAGAAAGTCCAGAAACCTGGATCTGCTGCTGCCTTTAACTCACGTGTCCTTGGGCAAGTCACGTGTGAGGCCTCAACCTCCCTATCTGTGAAACTCAGAAATGAACACAGGCTATGTCTCTCCAAACGTGGGATGCACAAAACTACTCTCAAGGTTATCTTCAGGTGTGATGAGATGCCAGACAACCCAATCCACCTGCAGCAGGGCAGAGGGCGAGGGGGGCCGCAGCTGGAAACTGCGAGAGCTGTACCCGCTGAACCGACAAGGCACCCTGGGGATAGAGGGCTTCAGTTACCGACTGACCAGATTTCTACAGCACCTTTCTCCTCATCACACAATCTTTCAGGCCTTGATAGAGCAAGGAATCCACCCCTGTAAGTAATGGTTTCTCAGAGCAGTTGTTTGTCTTCCTGAGCTCACAGATGCATGACCAATGGGACCCAGGAAACAGCAACAAATGTCGCCAACCAGTGCCTTGAGCACCATGTCTGCCCTGGACAAACACCACTGCCCGGCATGGCTGGCCTCGACCACCTGCCACTCCTCAAGCTCGCCCACCATGCCGACTAGCTCCCGCAGTCTCCAATGCCCCTCCCTCCCCTCTCTGCCCACCAGCCCAGCCCCACCTTCCCAGAAAGGGCACCCACCTCAAACCTCAGCACACGTGTCTTAGTGTGTGACCTGGACTGTCTCCTCCTGGCTGGTAGAGATCTGCAGCCTGCCTCCAGGACCCACAGGAGGTGAGCTTGCGTGGGGGCACAGGCAGCCTCCGCGGACCACCCCTCGCACCCAGTACAGCGCTGGGCAAACGCTCTGAACGTAATCACACCCCTCACCGCCGGGAAGTTTGGTCTCAGCATCCCACTTTGTAAAATGGGTGTACAAGTGCACTTTTAGAGAATGAAGAAAAGAATGAGCTAATATTCATCTAGGTGTTGAGTTCACAGCAAGAACCACACTGTGTGCAGCAAAACCATATTCTACTATGGTTTTACTCCAGCCCGAAAGAAACTAGCTCCGTAATCCTGGAATCAGCCCTGACAAAGGTGGTGGCTGTATCTACACAGAAGAATCCCTCTTCCTGCCCTCCAATCCCCAGCCCCACCCTTCCATTCGAACACCTGAACACCTCTTTCCATTACATCACTCTCCCATTCAAGAATCTCCACGCCAGGCCAGGCACAGTCACTCATGTCTGCAATCCCAGCACTTTGGGAGGCAGAGATGGGAGGATCACTTTAGCCCAGCAGTTCAAGACCAGCCTGGACAACATAGTGAGACTCTGTCTCTACAAAAAATAAAGTTAACTGGGCATGGTGGCATGCACCTGTGGGCCCAGCTACTTGGGAGGCTCACTTGAGCCCAGGAGTTGGAGGCTGCAGTGAGCCATGATCATGCCACCACACCTCAGCCTGGGTAACAGAGCGAGACCCTGTCTCAAAATAATCATCTCCATGCTAGTTTGGAGGTGCTGACCACACCATCTGCAGCCTAGCATCCACACAGAGGGATCTGGCTCCCACCTCCCTTTCTAGATATCCCTCTTGTACCTCCTCCTCAAGGCTCTTGCCCTCTGGCCAAGTCAGGCTGCTTATTATTCCCTGCAACTCCCTTTATTTTTCCACCTCTACATTTTTGCTGGTGCTGTTCCCATTAAGTAGAATGTCCTCCCTTATCTTCAAAAGTTCTCATCAACACTATATTTCAAGGTCTTGTTTAAATGCCTCCTCTCCACTAAGCCTTTGAACCCCCATTGTTCCACTGCATTTCTTTTTTTCTTTTTTCTTTTTTTTTTTTTTTGAGGTGGAGTCTCGCTCTGTTGCCCAGGCTGGAGTGCAGTGGCATGCTCTCGGCTCACTGCAACTTCTGCCTCCCAGGTTCAAGCAATTCCCTGCCTCAGCCTCCCGAGTAGCTGGGATTACAGGTGCCTGCCACCACACATGGCTAATTTTTGTATTTTTAGTAGAGATGAGGTTTTACCATCTTGGCCAGGCTGGTCTTGAACTCCTGATCTCATGATCCACCCGCCTCAGCTTCCCAAAGTGCTGGGATTACAGGTGTCAGCCACTGCGCCCATCCGCATTTCTCTTATTTTTATTTTTACTAGAGATGGGGTCTTGCTATCTTGCCCAGGCTGGTCTCAAATATCTGGCCTCAAGTGATCCCAGTCTGCCTCCCAAAGCATTGGGATTACAGGTGTGAGTCACCACACCTGGTCCCTCATTGCTTTCTTCCTCCTTCTCCCTCTCCCCCTCCTCCTCTTCCTTCTCCTTCTCTTTCTCTTTCTCTTCATTTCTATTCTTTTGAGACAGGGTCTCACTCTATAGCCAAGGCTGGAGTGCAGTGGCATGATCATAGCTTATTGCAACCTAGACCTCTTGGGCTCAAGTGATCCTCCTGCTTCAGTTTCCTGAGTAGCTGGGACTACAGGCTCACACCACCCTGCCTGGTTAATTTTTCTTTTAGTTTTTTTGTAGAGACAGTGGTCTCACTATATGGCCTAGGCTGGTCTTGAACTCCTGGGTTCAAGTGATCCTCCCGCCCTGGCCTCTCAAAGTGCTAGGATTACAGGTGTGAACCACCACACTGGGCCCATTGCATTTCTGCCAGCTCTGTCAGGGCCCCTATCCCATTGTGTCTTACATGAAAGTTGTCAATATGTTTGTCTCACTCTTCCTAGCAGGGCAAAGAGCTCCCAGAGGGCAGAAATTAGGTCCCACTGAGATGGGTGGCATGTTAAAGAGGGTATGGGAACTGTCATAATGGCGCATACCTATAGTCGCAGCTACTTTCAGGAAGCTGACGTGGGAGGACTACTTGAGCCTAGACGGCTGAGGCTGCAGTCAGCTATGATCATGCCACTGCACCTGCCTGGAAGACAGAGTGAGACTCTGTCTCTAAAAAAAAAAAAAAGAGAGAGAGAGAGAGAGAGAAGGCACAGGAGGCCAACAGATTCAAGTTCAAATCCCAGCACAAGATTTTAAGATTGGCTGGCTGTGAGCGTCCACGCAAACCACTGCAGCTCATGAGGCCTCAGTTTCCCCTTTAATAAGTGACATGAAATGTCACCTCTCCAGAGCTGTTGGGAAAAATTAGATGTACTCACTCTTCAGACAAATAGTTCCTGAGTATCCACTATATACCAGCACTGTCCGAGGATATGATGGTGAGCAAGTGAGAGTGAGTCCCTGCCCTCAGGGAGCTTACACCCTAGTGTGATGAGAAGGCAGTACATGAGGGAATGGCAAGTAGTGATAACTGCCCTCAAGAAAACAAAATGGTGTAATGGGAGAGCAGGTAACTAAGACAGGGGCAGGGGCAACCCTCACTAGGGTGATCAGGAAGGGCTTCTAGGAGGAAGTGACATTTAGCTGAGACAAGAATAAAAAGGATAAGATCTGAGAGGTACAGTGTTAAAAGAAGCAAACAAGTAAAAAAGAACAAAAAAGAGCAGGGCATGCAAAGATCCGGGGAAAGGACAATCAAGGCAGAAATCACAGCAAGCGCACAGCCTGATGGCACACCTGCCGGGGCCCAGCCAATGTCTCCCTCCCCCTGCCCTCACCCTCCCATCCCGTCTTCTAAAGAGCGGTACACAGACACAGGACATGGTAAATACATATCTGCCAGAGTGAACATGACAAAACCAGGAATCTCAGGGATAAACTGGAGCACGACAAAAATATGCATCTTAGCAAAAAACAGCCAACTGAGGTTCAGGCAGATGCCAGTTAAAAAGGTCTTAAATTCAGGTCGGGCGTGGTGGCTCACACCTGTAATCCCAACATTTTGGGAGGCCAAGGCGGGTGGATCACATGAAACCAGGAGTTCGAGACCAGCCTGGCCAACATGGTAAAACCCTGTCTCTACTAAAAATACAAAAAATTAGCCAAGTATAGAGATGCACACCTGTAATCCCAGCTACTCAGGAGACTGAAGCACGAGAATCACTTGAACTCAGGAGGCACAGGTTGCAGCGAGCTGAGATCGTGCCACTGCACTCCAGCATGAGTGACAGAGTGAGACGCCATCTCGAAAAAAAGAAGCATTGAGGCTGGGCCTTAAAGTATAAGAAGGGCCCAGATACATGAAGAACAGGGAAGAGCATCCCAGGCAAAGGGAACAGCATGTGCAAAGGCCTGTGGCTAGAAAGGCTTAATAGTTCAAAGGACTGATAGTCTGGGCTGTAAAGATGAGGGAAGCCCCAAGCTACTCAAAGTGCAGTCAGAGAATTTGGCAAATGTCAGGCCATCCACAGCTTTGTGGTATGAGCTTGGGTTTTACTCATTGCGTAGAAGAAGCCAATGAGGGTTTAATACAGACAGAACTGCTAAAGGTCAGCGCTGGAGTCCCACATTTGAGAGATGAGAACCTGGCTCTGCAATGGGGAGTTAGAGCGAGGACCAGAACCCCAGCTTCCTAATTTCTGGACCACAGCCTCCTATAAAACAGAACTCTCATCTTTTCACATCACCCAACTTCACTTGGCGTGAGCCCTGTCCTGACAGAGCTGACTCCACCCAGCGCCAGGCTTGGCCCCTTACAGGCATGACCTCCCAGAGCAGTGGGCCTCAACGGGGGCAGTTTTGCCCCCAGGGGACATTCGGAAATGTCTGGAGACAAACTTGGCTGTTACAACTGGGGGTGGAGTGAGGGCAGGGGGTGCCACTAGTGTTATCAACTGAATGCATGTGTCACCCCAAAATTCATAGGTTAAAACTTAATCTCTAATGTGATGGCATTTGAGGTGGGGCCTTTGGGAGGTGATAAGGTCATGAGGGTGGAGCCCCATGGACGGGATTAGTGTCCTTATGAAAGAGACCCCCAGACCAGTTCATACCTGTAACACCTATAATCTCAACATTTTGGGGGGCTGAGGCAGGAGGATCACTTGAGCCCAGGAGTTCGAGACTAGTCTGGGCAAGATGGCAAGACTCGTCTCCATTACAAAAAAAAAAAAAAAAATTTAAATTAGCCAGGCATGGTGACATGTGCCTGTAGTCCCAGCTACCCAAGAGGCTGAATCATGAGGATCATTTTAGCCTAAGAGTTTGAGCCACTGCACTCCAGCCTGGGCAAAGGGAGGGAAGGAGGGAGGGGAGGGGAGGGGAAGGGAGAAGAAACCCCAGAAGGAAGGAAGGAAGGAAGGAAGGAAGGAAGGAAGGAAGGAAGGAAGGAAGGAAGGAAGGAAGGAAGGATGGAAACCCCAGAAAAGTCTCTCCCTGGCCCCCCAACCACAGAGGACATGGCAAGAAACATCTGTTAATGAACCAGGAAGCAGCCCCTCACCAAACACTGAGCCTGCCAGTGCCTTGATTTTGGACTTCCCGGCCTCCAGAATTGTGAAAAATAAGTCTCTGCTGTTTATATTTTGCTATAGAAGCCTGAACAAACTAACACATCTTGCCTCAAGTAGGTGGAGGCTGGGATGTTGCTAAACATCTTACCAAGCACAGGACAGCCCCCCAGAACAAATAATTATCCAGCTCAAAAACCAAAGGCGTCAAGACGGACAAGTGCCCACCCAGGGATACAAAGCCTTCATTTTAAATAGGTGCAGAGCCCTCAAGGGAAGAAAGCCCTCCCCAGGGGGCACAGGAGAGAAGGGGGAGAAGGGTCATTCTTGGCCTCCCAGGAACCCCAATCCAGAGAGAGCACGTCTAGAGGTGGCATGCTAGGCAGAAGGCTCCAAGTCCCCCCCGCACCACAGCACACCACAGAGGAGGCAGAGTTGGGAAAGGTCTGTCTCCTTACAGAGGAACTCAGTCCCCTTGGAAGAGCAGCACAGACCCTGCAGTGGGGACCTCTAGCCCCCTCTCCTGCCTGGCAAACTCCCACCTGCTTCCCCCTAGAGGCAGGGAGCCAAGGATGGCAGATCTGAGGCCTCAGCCCTTGCGGCAAACACAGCCAGGAAGCCCCAGCCGTCTGGGGGCTGCTGTGTGAGAGCGCACTTCCTCCCCTACGCTCTGAGAGTTGGACTGTGCCAGGCTGACCCTCAGGACTCGCCAGGCCAGGAAACATCACAGCAAAACACACTCCCCTCACCCCTACCAGGTGCTGGTCTCCGCTATGGGCCAGGAACTACAGGCCTACAAGCCCTGGTGAGGGCCAAGATCAACATCCCACCAGGCCAGAAAAGCAGCTCCCACTCCAGTCCCTGGTGGCCCCCTTTCAGTGTAAGAGTGTGCTACAGAGATGTCTGCCTCCCCTCCAGACTGGGCACTCCCGGGCACATGCACTGCCCTTCAGGCAGGGCACACACAACAGCTGCTAAATGTGTGGTTTTTCAAAAAGGAGCCAGTGGCAATTTCTGAACCAAGAAAAGGTTGAGATTCAGTGAGTATCTATTGTTTCCTGAGTACTCTTGTTCAGCAAAGGGGTTGCAACATCGGGTCCCTGCAGGGGTTGGACAGGAACATAAACACAAGAAGGGAGTGGAAGCCTTGGTCAGGACACCCAGCAACTGCTCACCCAGTCACAGCCTGGCCAGGTCCCCGGGCTCAGCTTCCAGTCCTTGGTTTGGCCTGTGACAGGGTGCCATCTGCCGGCTAGTACGGAAGCAAGCAAGCGCTCAACCAAAGCGCAGGCGGGTCTGGGAGGGAGGAAAGGTGGACACACCACTCGCACTAGCCTTGGTCTCCCTGTTTTGATTCCACAGCTCCCAGCCTAGTTGCTCAGGTCCCTCCCCAGGAGCACATCACATCCATGTCCGTATTTATTCATCATCTCCCACACGCACACATCCAGAGCCCTGCCAGGCAATGCCCCTGTCCCACCCCATGGCAGCCACCAGGACAGGAAGCTCCAAATTGTAAACAGTAAGCCAGTGATTCTCAAAATACAAGGCAAAGAAGAATCAGACACAGTTCATGTTAAAATGCACATCACCAGACCCTCTCTGAGATTCTTTTTTTTTTTGAGACAGAGTCTTGCTCTGCCGCCCAGGCTGCAGTGGCACGATCTCAGCTCACTGCAACCTCCACCTCCCAGGTTCAAGCAATTCTCCTGCCTCAGCCTCCTGAGTAGCTGGGATTACAGGCGTGTGCCACCATGCCCAGCTAATTTTTGTATTTTTAGTAGAGACGGGGTTTCACCATGTTGGTCAGGCTGGTCTTGAACTCCTGACCTTGTGATCTGCCCACCTCAGCCTCCCAAAGTGCTGGGATTACAGGCGTGAGCCACGGTACCAGGCAAGATTTAACTTTTAAAGCTCTAGAGCAGGGTCCATGAATCTGTATGCTTAACCAATACCCAAATGATCCTGATAGGAGAAACTCTTCATGACCTTGGGTTAAGCAAAGACTTCTCATATATACAATACCAAAAATACTATCAATAAAAGAAAAAACGATAAATTAAATTTCATCAAAATTAAAAATGTGAGACAAGCAGGTGGCACGCACTTGTAGTTACAGCTACTCTGGAAGCTGAAATGGGAGGATCTCTTGAGCCCAGGAGTTCCAGGCTACAGCGTGCAATGATTGTGCCTGTGAACAGCCACTGCACTCCAGCCTGGGCAACATACCCAAACCCCACCTCTAAAACACAAAACTAAAAAGAAAGAAAACCCAGTGTTTTTTAATGGGCAAAAGATTTGAATAGCGATATAATCAAAGACGAATGGATAGCCAACAAGCACATGAAAAGTTGTACAACATCGGCCAGGTGCCTTGACTCACACCTGTAGTCCCAGCACTTTGGGAGGCCGAGGCAGGTAGATCACCTGAAGTCAGGAGTTCGAGACCAGCCGGGCCAACATAGTGAAACCCCATCTCTACTAAAAATACAAAAATTAACCAGGCATGATGGCAGATGCCTGTAATCCCAGTTGCTTGGGAGGCTGAGGCAGGAGAATCGGTTGAACCTGGGAGGCGGAGGTTTCAGTGAGGTGAGATTGTGCCACTGCACTCCAGCCTGGGTGACAAGAAGTGAAACTCTGTCCCAAAAAAAAAAAAAAAGATGTTCAATATCACCAGAGAACTGTAAATTAAAACTACAACAATATACCTCTTAATACTATAAAAAAAGAAAAAATAAATCAAACTACAATGAGATACATTACAACCTAGAGAATGTACAGTTAAAAACCATACTGAGTGTTGAAAAGGATGTGAAGGAACTGGAGCTCTCAATCTCTTTGGAAAAGAGTGTGGCAGCTTTTTATAGTCAAACGTATACTTAATACATATAGTTGGCTCTCTATACCTGTGGGTTTTGTATCCACGAATTCAACCGAACACAGAAAATATTTGAAAATAAATAAATAATACAAATTTTAAAAAGCAATACAACTATTTACATAGTATTTACATTGTATTACGTACTATAAGCAATCTAGAAATGATTTAAAGTATACAGAAGGATGTGTCGCAGGTTAGATGCAAATACTATAGCACTTTATATAAAGGACTGGAGTATCCTTGAATATTGGTATCTGTGGGGCTCCTGGAACCAATCCCAACAGATACGGAGGGGCAACTGTACAACCCAGTAATCCTACTCCTATGTGTTTATCTGAGAGAAATGAAAACCTACTGACCAGATGCCGTGGTTTGTGCCCATAACCCCAACACTTTGGGAGGCTGAGGCAGGAGGAATGCTTGAGCCCAGGAGTTTGAGACCAGCCTCTCCAACATAGGGAGACCCCATCTCTACAAAAAATACAAAAATTAGCCAGGTACGGTGGTGCACACATGTAGTCTTAGGTACTCAGGAAGCGAGGTGGGAGGACGCTTGAGCCCAGGGGGTGGAGGCTGCAGTGAGCCAAGATCATACCATTGCACTCTACCCTGGGCAAAAGAGTGAGACCATGTCTAAAAAAGAAAGAAAAGAAAAGAAAAGAAAGAGAAAACTTTACTTTACAGCAAAACCTGTATGCAAATGTTTACAGGCTTTATTCATGATGTTAAAAAACTGGAAACAGTCCAAATGTCCTTCAGTAGATGAAAGGATAAATGGATCATGGAACACCCACACCATGTAACGCTCGCTATTCAGCAGTGAAAGGAATGAACTACTGATTCCCACCAAACATGGATGAATCTCAAATACATGATGCTAAAGCGAAAGAAGCCAGGCTCAAGAGTTTATGTACTCTATCATTCCATTTCCATGATATCCTAGAAAAGGCAAAACCACAGGGATGGAAAAGAGATCAGTGACTCCCAGGTACCTCGGATGGGGAGGGTTTGGCTGCAGGGGAGCACGAGGTGATAAAAAGGTTCTGAGTCTTGTTGTGGTTGGTTATAAAAACATATGTTTGTCAGAACTCAACTATATACTAAAAAGGGTAAATTTTATATATATATATAAATATAAATTATAACAATAAAATACATCAGGTCAAGGCATGGCAGAATCATCTGGGAGGCTTGCTAAAATCCACACTACCAGCCCCCACTGTCAGAGATTCTATTTTCACAGCTCTGGAGTAGTGCCCATAAATCTGCCTTTTTTTTTTTGAGATGGAGTCTCGCTCTGTCACCCAGGCTGGAGTGCAGTAGCACAATCTTGGCTCACTGCAACCTCCATGTCCCAGGTTGAAGAGATTCTCCAGCCTCAGCCTCTCAAGTAGCTGGGACTACAGGCATGCATCACCACGCCTGGCTAATTTTTGCCTTTTTTTTTTTTTTTTTTTCAGACAGAGTCTCACTCTGTCGCCCAGGCTGGAGTCCAGTGGCACAATCTTGGCTCACTGCAAGCTCTGCCTCCCCGGTTCAAGTGATTCTCCTGCCTCAGGCTCCCAAGTAGCTGGGACTACAGGCGCCCGCCGCCACGCCCAGCTAATTTTTTGTATTTTCAGTAGAGACGGGGTTTCACTGTGTTAGTCAGGATGGTCTTGATCTCCTGACCTCGTGATCCGCCCACCTTGGCCTCCTAAAGTGCTGGGATTACAGGCGTTAGTCACTACGCCCAGACATTTTTGCATTTTAGTAGAGACGAATTTCACCATGTTGGCCAGGCTGGTGTCGAACTCCTGACCTTAAGTGATCTACCCACCACAAGGATTATAAGCATGAGCCACTGTGCCCAGCTTGAATCTGCATTTTTTTTCTGAAATTAACTGAGGTTTTATTTTTATTTATTTTTGGCAGCAGGGGGCACCAAGTCTCGCTCTGTCGCCCAGGCTGGAGTGCAATGGTGCGATCTCAGCTCACTGTGCAACCTCTGCCTCCCAGGTTCAAGCAATTCTCCTGCCCCAGCCTCCTGAGTAGCTGGGACAACAGGCGCATGCCGCCAAGCCCAGCTAAGTTTTTGTATTTTAGTAGAGATGGGGTTTCACCATGTTGCCCAGGCTGATCTCGAACTCCTGAGCTCAGGCAATCTGCTCACCTCAGCCTCCCAAAGTGCTAGGATTACAGGCGTGAGTCACCATGCCTGGCCTGAATCTGCATTTTTAATCAGCACTCCTACAGTCCTGATGTTGGTTACCCAGGACCTAGAAAATCCTGCAGGAGTGAAGGAACTGATGGAGGGACATTTGCCCATGAAAGCAGTACATGGGGGCTGTCCCTATCGTTTCATTAACTTGAGACAGCCTAATAATAATGTAAATATTAGATATAAAAGTAGATGTTCACCTCTGATTATTTTGCTCCTTTTCAGGAACAGTGTGGGCTCACTGTGGTTCCAAGAAGACCTGGGAGGAGAGGTAGGTGTGCGGGTGGGAAGAGGCAGGAAGAGGGAGGTTCACATCATTGGCTTAGTTCTCTCAGCCCTCCTCCTCATCTCCACCCCCATCCCTCAGGCAGGCAGCAGGGTGGACGGGGAAAAGCAGGGCTGTGCACTACGCTGACCTATGAACTCTGCTCCCCCTCCAAACAGCTGTGTCACCAGCAGGTCACCTACACTCAGCCTAGCTCCAGCAGCTATAAAACAGAGGAAAAGTACTGCAAAAGCAATGCAGGAGATGAGGGAAGTTGAATACCCTTGTACAACAAAACACGTAAAAATACCAGATAAAATGCTTGAACCTGGGAGGCAGAGATTGCAGTGAGCCGAGATGGCACCACTGCATTCCAGCCTGGGTGACAGAGCAAGACCTTGTCAAAAAGGAAAGGAAAGGAAAGGAAAAGGAAAAGGAAAAGGAAAAGGAAAGGAAGAAAGGAAGAAAGAAAGAGCACACACTGGATAAAAGATGTTTCTCACACCTTTGTTTTCTCTCTGTAAAATGGGGGTATTAACATCACCTCTGTCATAGGGTTATCACGGAAGATTAAATGACGTAAAACCAGCAAACTGTTTACCATGATGCCTGACATTTAACAAGAGCAAGTCCAAAAGATCAAAAATAGAGAATCTGAGTCCAGGCGCGATGGCTCACGCCTGTAATCCCAGCACTTTGGGAGACCAAAACAGGTGGATCACTTGAGGTCAGGAGTTCGAGACCAGCCTGGGCAACATGGTGACACTCCCATCTCTACTAAATATACAAAAATTAGCTGGGCATGGTGGCAGGTGCCCAGTTGGTTTTTGGGGAAAGCTGAGGCAGGAGAATCACTTTGAGGAGGTGGAGGTTGTAATGAGCCAAATCTACTACTTGGTAACAAAAAACAATAAAATCATAAAAATCTACTACCTGACAAGACAAAAAGCAGTTTCGTCTTTGCCTGGGCAATGAATTTTTAAAAAACAAAAATAAAAATCTCCACTAAGATTCTGAAACCACAGACCTGTTCTTACTTAGGGTTTGAATATTCACATTCCTTAATTCATATGCAGAAGCCCTTAAGGCTGAAACATTAACAGAAGACGTACTTCTAGGCTGGTTACACTCAGGCACCTGACCAAAGCAATCACCACCCCTCCGGAGGACATAGCCCCGCAACCCAGGATTACACAGTCCACCAGGCAGGAGCACAGGGTCCAAATTATTATATAAAGTCCGCCCAGAATAACCTACTGTGAGCAAGAGTCAGCAGGAACAACAGACTCAAACCCTCAAGAATGTCCTGTTATAGAAAAAACAGGCTGGGCATGGTGGCTCAAGTCTGTAATCCTAGCACTTTGGGAGGTTGAGGCAGGTGGATCACTTGAGGCTGGAAGTTCAAGACCAGCCTGGCCAACATGATGAAACCTCGTCTCTACTAAAATTACAAAAATTAAAAAGTAGCCAGGTATGGTGGCACACGCCTGTAATCCCAGCTACTTGGGAGGTTGAGGCAGGAGAATTGCTTGAACCTGGGAGGTGGAGGTTGCAGTGAGCTGAGATCACGCCACTGCACTCCAGCCTAGGTGACAGAGCGAGACTCCGTTTCAAAAAAAGAAAAAGCAGTAAAGATTTAAAACAAATATAGGCTGGGACAAGAGGATAGCATGAGGCCAGGAGTTTGAGACCAGCCTAGGCAACATAGTGAGACCCCATCTCTACAAAAGATTTTAAAAATTAGTCGGTGTAGTAGCAAGTGCCTGTAGTCTCAACTACTCGGAAGGCTGAGGTGGGAGGATCACTTGAGCCCGGGAATTGAAGGCTGCAGGGAACTATGATTGCGCCACTGTACTCCAGCCTGGGTGACAGAACAAGACCTTATTTCTAAAATGATTAAAGAAATAAAAAATAGAGCATAAGAAAGAAATAAGATTATTCCCTTAAATAGGATTTTTTTTTTTTTTTCAGTAAGAAGCAAAAGATTTATTGGATCTGAAGAGAAACCAGAGTATATTATATCAGATTTTTTAAATAGAACTTTTTCTTGCCCAGGCTGGAGTGCAGTGGCTCGATCATGGCTCACTGCAGCCTCAACCTCCAGGACTCTTGCAATCTTCTCGCCTCCGCCTCCCAAAGTAGCTGACACTACAGGTGCGTGCCACTGCACCTCGCTAATTTTTTAAGTTTTATTTTTGGTAGAGCAGAGTCTTTACCAAAAATACAAGCAGTTAGCATGTATTGAGTACCTGCTGTGTACTAGGTGTTTGGGGGCTCCCAGGGATGTGTGTAGTAGAGTCTCAGGCCTCAGGCCTTTTCAAATCCTGCTCCTCTGCGTCACGATCATTCTTTAAAAGCCAGCCCCCCATGCACACAGCAGAGCTGGGAGCCTAAGACCCGGAGAGGAGCGGGGTGCAGGGAAGCCTGGCCCACAACCACAGGCTGGAGGGAAGGGTGGGGTCAGACTGAGGCCCCTCAGGGGTCCAGGACCCATGGAAGCCCAGATGGAAAAGGGGCAGGGAAAGAGAGCCTGGCTCAGGGGAGGGAGACTACCTAAGGGGCAGTTTGCAATTCTGCATGCTCCTTAGAAGCATCTAGAAGATGATGCTGAGGAGGGGTGAGGGGCTGGGAGGAAAGCAGCTTCAACTCAAGTTGAGGGCCTCCCAGGGGCCAAATGGAAAGGAGCCCACATCTCCAGGGATGGAGAAGCCTGGAGTGAAGTGAGAAAGGCTGGGATCTATGCCTCGAGTTACAGGAGGAAGCAGGCCTGCCTCCAGCTCTAGCCAGGGGTGCCCCAGGAGCACTGGGGGAGCGTGCAAAGTGCTTACCAGGGTTACTTGCCTGAGTAAGGTGAGAGCAAGCCTGTAACTGAGCTCTTCCAGCCCAGTCTCTACAGGCGATCTCCCACTCTGCAGCAGCCCCTGTGGCTCTGGAGCACCACCCCGGGAGGGAACCCAGCAGGAAGGGAAAAGCCAGGGAAGCCTGTGTCTCTCCCAGGGGCCTCGGCTTTGAGAATGAGTTACCCCTGAACTCTCATCTGTTGTCGAGATGTGTGTTTTATTTGCATAGTGGCAGGTAGCCCTTTCCCTAAAATCTGTTCTCTAATTTTAAGAGTAATACGTTCATTATAGAATATTTAGAAAATGCAAAAATAGTATTTTCGAACTCCCATTTGCATATTGGTTATTTCCTTCCATTTTCTTCCCTACATATATGCACAGGTTTAACATAATTCATATCTCACCCTACATACAGTTTGGCATTCTTGATTTTTTCCGATTCACGTTATATATGAGAATGTGCCAGTCATTTTTTGTTTTTTCTTTTTTTTTTTGAGACGGAGTCTCGCTCTGTTGCCCAGGCTGGAGTCCAGTGGCACTATCTTGGCTCACTGCAAGCTGCACCTCCCGGGTCCACACTAGTCTCCTGCCTCAGCCTCCCGAGCAGCTGGGACTACAGGCGCCTGCCACCACACCCAGCTAATTTTTTTGTATTTTTAGTAGAGATGGGGTTTCACCACGTTAGCCAGGATCTCGTGACCTTGTCTCGATCTCCTGACCTCGTGATCCGCCCGCCTTGGCCTCCCAAAGTGCTGGGATTACAGAGCCACTGCACCTGGCTGAGAATGTGCCAGTCTTTATTCAATCATACAATGAAATATTATGCTCCATTGTTGATGGCTACGTAAATAGCATTATATAGGCAGGGCGCAGTGGCTCACGCCTGTAATCCCAGCACCTTAGGAGGCTGAGGCGGGTGGATAGCTTGAGGTCAGGTGTTCAAGACCAGCTTGGCCAATGTGGCAAAACCCCATCTCCACCAAAAAATAAATTAAAAAATTAGCCAGGCATGGTGGCACACACCTGTAATCCCCGCTACTTGGGAGGCTGAAGGAGAATCACTTGAACCTGGGAGAGGGAGGTTGCAGTGAGCCAAGATTGTGCCATGGCACTCCAGCCTGGGCAAGCAAGATGACTCCATCTCAAAAAAAAAAAGCATTGTATAGCTGTAGCCAAATTTATTTAAGCAATTTTCTGGTGCTGGATGTTTAGGATGCTTCAGATTGTTAGCAGTTTTACATGAGAACCATATGGAGTTACTTTATGATTCAATTCAATTACCATCTCCTCCAGAAAGCCTTCCCAGACTACTTCAATACCCAGCAATATCTCCCACCTCTGAACTAGGACAACCTGTGTTCCATCCGACACACCTTAGCATGGAGCCTGTGTGTCACTGCTCTCTGAAGACCATTTTGTGGGTGGTGGGCTGGTCTCAGGTTCAGGACTCTACTACACACATTCCTGGGAGCCCCCAAGCAACCAGTATACAGCAGGTATTCAATACATGCTAACTGCTTAGACCCAGCCCCCTTAGATTATATGAGCCTGGTCAGCTCCATTTCCTAAGGGTCAGGATTACAGGTGCCCACTATGGCCAGGTTGGAAATTTTGCTTCTTCTCTGGCCACTGCACAGGTACAAAGGATCCCTGTTATTCAGCCACAACTTTAAGACCCAGTCCTGGCCGGGCGCAGTGGCTCATGCCTGTAATCCCAGCACTTTGGGAGGCTAAGGCAGGTGGATCACGAGGTCAGGAGATCGAGACCATCCTGGCTAACACGGTGAAACCCCGTCTCTACTAAAAATACAAAAAAAAAAAAAAAAAAATTAGCCGGGTGTGGTGGCCAGCGCCTGTAGTCCCAGCTACTCGGGAGGCTGAGGCTGGAGAATGGCGTGAACCCGGGAGGTGGAGCTTGCAGTGAGCCGAGTTTGCACCACTGCATTCCAGCCCGGGTGACAGAGCGAGACTCTGTCTCAAAAAAAAACAAAAGACCCAGTCCCCTCCATATGAAAGTCTTGAGCTTCAGGCAAGATCACCACGGCTAAAGCCTCTCCCAACTTGACTAGAGCTTCACAGCAGTCATGACCCTGGCAATCACCAAAACCTGCTCCCACCCTAGGGCTGCATGGTAGAGACATGGCCCAGACTCTGGTGCCGGACAGTCAGGGTTCCAATCCCAGGCACGGCAGTGGTCTGGTAGAGTAGCCAGAGAACTGCTTGGGTTCCTTGGTGGGTATGGCCCCCCGGCAGTGCAGGCGAGCTGGTTGCAGCATGCCCTGTCCTAGCCGCCCTGCACATTTCACCTGATGCAGGGTGCCCATTCTTCAGCTCACAGAAATGCCCACCTGGCCACCTGACCTTGCAATCTCCAGTCCACAGAGATTGAAGTTCAGGGGCTCCTCAACACGACCTTCCAGGCTCTCCACCTGCCAGGCACCATCCCTCAACACCTGCCCCAACGCTGCTGTGGTAATTGGGCAAGGTCTCTCCTCTAACTCAGGCACACCCCCGCCACTGCCTGGAGTGCCTATTTCCTCACTGCTGCCCCCTGAAACATCCTGTCTCAAACAGCACCCACCCCCAAGCAGCTTCCCCAATGCCCCTGGTAAGAATTGTGTTCCCTCCCCTGCGGCCTCTCCACTCTTGCTACATCTGAGTGAAGAGGAGCTGCTGTGTCTCTATCCCCTGTGACGCTTTTTTTTTTTTTTTGAGATGGAGCCTAGCTCCATCACCCATGCTGGAGGTGCAATGGCAAGATCTTTACTCACTGCAACTTCCACCTCCCGGGTTCAGGCAATTCTCCTGCCTCAGCCTCCCAAGTAGCTGGGATTACAGGCGTGTACCACCACACCAGGCTAATTTTTTGAATTTTTAGTATGTTTTCGTATGTTGGCCAGGCTGGATTGAACTCCTGGCCCCAAGCGATCCACCTGCTTCGGCCTCCCAAAGTGCTGAGATTACAGGTATGAGCCACCATGCCCGGCCCCCTGTGACATTTTGAAGCAGGGGTAGGTTACTCACCACAGACATCTGTCAATTTGCACTGAATCCTCCACTGGAAGGCAGTAAGAAGCACACCCGGCACAGACCTGGCTGGATAACACCCATAGAAGGTGCATTTGCGAAAGGAAGGGCTTAGGTCCCACCGCCAGCTTTTGGGAATGAACAAAAATTAAAAATAATAACTGCCATTTATCGAGCTCCCTATATGCCAAACACCTTACAGACATTCCAATTACTCTTAACTGCCCTGATGAGGTAGACACAATTACCATTCCCATTTTATAGATGAAGAAACTGAGAATTCGAGAGGTTAAGCAATCTGCTACAGTACCAGGTTGAGTGGGTGGCAGAGCAGGGATTCAAATCCAGGCCCATGTGACTCAAAGCCTAGCTCTGAACCACAGTCTCAGTGTTAGAGAGCTTTAAACAACCATATTACTGACCAGTACAGGATTCTAGAGTTCCTTCAATGAGGGCTCACAGTCATCAGCTCGCTAGCTTAAGGCTCCTTCCAAAGGCTTCCCTCCAACACCAGTGACAATCTTCAGTGAACCTGCTGATAGAAGAAATGCCTCTCGCCTTAGCTAAGCTCAGCAAACACTTCCACTGTTTACAAAGTGCCTGACACTGAGCTGGGCTCTGGGGCAGGGCAGAGGGAAGCAAACAACCACAGGATCCCTGTGCTGTACAGATGCTGAAGGGGTGCTACAGAGGAGGAAGGGAGCAAAGAGTGGATGAGGTAAGGCGGAGGGCTTCCTGGAAGAGGCAGTGATCAAGCTCATCTTGAAGGCTGAGTGTCTCTCCACTTCCTGGACCACCTCTCTCTGCCTCTGACTGCCTTTCCAGTCTCTGTGACTTTGCTGAGGCAGTAACCACCATGGAAGGAAGCACTCCTTTGTGAGACAGACAGACAGACAGACAGACACACACACACACACACACACACACACACACACACACACCCCTACCTGCCTGTGAAATTCCTCTCCGTGTACCTAACTCCAATTCTGCCTGCCTATCTGCAAGATCATCCGCAAGGCAGGACTGTGCTCCAGGCCTCTACAGTGGTACCTGCATTCCAGGGGTGAGACACATGCACACACACACACACACATGCACACACACACACACATGCACACAAACACACTCGGGCATGTGCACGCACACGCAGGCACACACACAGGTAACTGCACTGTATCCCCTGCTGCCCCTTGCACTTGGTGGACAGTCAATAAATATCTGCTGAATTCAATTAAATGGGATGGTTTGCCTAAATGCTTGGGAGTCTTAGGGTAACTGATGGAATAAAATGCCCTGGCCAATTCAAGAAAAATAGTGGAGTGTAAAGGGGTCTCCTAGCTGGGCAACCTCAAAGAAACCCATTTTGCCGTCACCTTTCTTCATGGGATGACTGAGGCTTGCCACGCCCAGCTGGCTTCATTACCCCAGGAAGCCTGTGAAGATTCAACAAGATAACATTCAGGAGGCGCCCAGCACGGGGCCTGGCACACAGATGCTACTTGGCCAGGACCAGCTCTGTTTTTTCACCTAGTCCAAGGGTACACACACTCAGTCATTGGCAGTCAAAGGACAAGCAGGCAGGCCCCATCACTCAGTGGTTTTCAAACCTCTTTGACCAGGACCCACAGTAAGAAATGTCTTGCACAAACTACATACTGTTGCAATGAAAGTTCTACAAAACACTTATTCTCAGGATGAGGTTGCACACTGACACTTGTGTCTTTCATCTCTATTTCATTTCTAAGTTGATCTCACAACTGCTTCCAGGGAAGTTGGGAAAAGCCCTGCCCTCACTCACCCAGAGTGTCAGAGCCGCTCTCCACCGTCTCGTTGACCTTCCTTGCTACTCTGGCCACAGCCTCACCCATCTTCTTCAGCATGCAGACACAGGTGTCCTGCCGCCAGCCCCCAGGCTGGTCTGCTGCTCACAAAAGGACCTGAGCCTGGGGAAGATGCAGTGCCATGAAGTGCCTGCCTGTCAGCCAGGGGCCCACCCAGGCATCCCCCTCTAGCATCCTTCTCCCCCAGGACCCAGGCTGCCAGGAAACCTGCAGGGAGGGCCCCAGGCCACTCACCTCCTCTTGCAGGGCCGAGAGCTCAGGCCACATCCAGCTTGGCCTTTGCACAGGCTGGTCTGCCAGTCAGAGGGTGGGGGCAGCTGGGTCCTACTGGTTTTCGGGGAGGATCAACATGTGTGACCTCACCAGACATGGGGACCAGGCCTGAGCCAGCAGCTAGGGAGGTGTGAGGACTCAGGGGTGTGCTGGCCTGTGATTCACTCTATAGGCGGGGCATTGGGAAGGAGGTAGGGTGCAGCCAACTGCAGGAGAAAGACACCTGTCCCTCCATCCCACAGCCTCTAAGCTGGTGCCCTGTCCACACCCCACCCAGGGCAATTTCTCCAGCTCCCCTGTTCAACCCACCCATATCTGCCTTGTGCATGGCAGGAAGTGGGGACATGAAGGCAAATCAGAGCCCTGTGAGCCCATCAGAACACACGGACTGGCAGTGGGTGGTCTGTAAGAATTCCTTTCCCACATGCCAGTAGGAAGGAGAGTTTACAGTACTAGCCTGTGTGATTATCAGCCTGATGCTGCATCTTGCCGAGGCAAGAAAAGCAGGTGGCAGGGGGAGGGGTGGGTGGAGATGGAAATGAGAGAAGAGAGATTGGATCACTAGAGGAAAAGAGGCTGAAAGAAAGGTGAGGAAGACAAAATGATAAGGTGTTAAGACATAAGGACTTGCAAACACCCTCAACTCCCGGTTTATTACAGAGAAGGAAATGAGCATAGAGAGGGGCTAGGTGAACTGGCCAAAGTCAAACTACAAGTGGCAAGAATCGGGTCAGCCCAGCTCCATATCCAGTGTTCACTTCTTTATAAAAATAGCAGCACCCCCGCCGGGCGCAGTGGCTCACGCCTGTAATCCCAGCACTTTGGGAGGCTGAGGCGGGCAGATCACGAGGTCAGGAGATCGAGACCATCCTGGTTAACACAGTGAAACCCCGTCTCTACTAAAAATACAAAAAATTAGCCGGGCGTGGTGGTGGGTGCCTGTAGTCCCAGCTACTCAGGAGGCTGAGGCAGGAGAATGGCATGAACCTGGGAGGTAGAGCTTGCAGTGAGCCGAGATCGCACCACTGCACTCCAGCCTGGGCAACAGAGCGAGACTCCGTCTCAAAAAACAAAACAAAACAAAACAAAAAAAATAGCAGCACCCCATGGAGAGAGGAATGAGCTCAAGTCCAAGGTCAGCACCCTGCTTTGCCCCCAGACCCCAGTCCCAGCTTCACAGACAGCTCAAGGAGCTCCAATGAACTCACTCCAAGGGCCAAAGGCAGAAGAAGGTGAAGGGCAGAGAGAAAGGGCATGGGGACAGTGCTAAGAGCTAACAGTCACCAAGAAAAAGTTCCCACGTGGTCAACTGGACAAGCAGGGCAGGCAAGACCAAGCCAGGGTGGGCCAAGCCCACCCATCTGCTTCGGGGAGTTACTGTGAGTTTAGTATGTGTGGGCATTTCCACTAAGGAGGCTGGCACTAAAGGTTTGAGACACATACATACAGAGCAGTGGGAAAACACTGATTTTGGAGACAGGTCAAATGCTCAACTACCCCATTTATTAGTGAGAAGACTTGGGAGAGTTTCTTAACTCCTCTGAACCTGTTTCTTCATGTGAATAGGAGATCTAGTAATACCCAACTTGTTAGGTTAATATAAGGATTGAACAAAACACATACACGAGCTAGCTCAGAGCCCAGGACACGTAAATACTCAATAAAAGTTAAGAGGATAAGGCAGTGCACATGTGGATGTAACACCAGCATCTAACCCCAGTTTAATACTCATGTGACTCTGAACAAAACACTTAGGGAACTCATCTTTGAGGAATGAGTGGAATTTCTATCTCTCCCACCTCCAGGAAATCTCCTCTGATTGCTTCAGTGTTCTCTGCTCCCTCTGAGTTTCAGTACCACTTAATGGCTTAGCAAAAGTCACCTGGATTATTTATGAGCTTTTAAATATACACTTGTCAGCCAGGTGCAGTGACTCATGCCTATAATCCCAGCACTTTGGGAGGCCGAGGCAGGTGGATCACTTGAGGTCAGGAGTTGGAAACCAGCCTGACCAACATGGTAAAACTCCATCTCTATTGAAAATACAAAAAAAAAAAAAAAAAAAAATGGCCAGGTGCGGTGGCTCACACCAGTAATCCCAGCACTTTGGAAGGCCGAGGTGGGCAGATCACCTAAGGTCAGGAATTCAAGACCAGCTGGCCAATGTGGTAAAACCCCATCTGTAGTAAAAATACAAAAATTAGCCAGGCGTGGTGGCGGGTGCCTCGGGAGGCTGAGGCAGGAGAATCACTTGAACCCAGGAGGCAGAGGTTGCAGTGAGTGAGATTGTGTCATTGCACTCCAGCATGGGCAACAAGAGCGAACCTCAGGCTCAAAAAAAAAAAATTAGCCAGGCATGGTGGCACATGCCTGTAATCCCAGGTACTCAGGAGGCTGAGACGGGAGAATCGCTTGAACCCAGGAGGCGGAGATTGCAGTGAGCCGAGATCGTGCCATTGCACTCCAACATGGGCGACAAAAGCAAAGCTCCGTCTCAAAAATAAATAAATAAACAAACAAACAAACAAACATACACTTTTCTCCTCCATTGGCCTGTGGGCAGCTTGGGGGCAGGGAATAGATCTATACTGTGCTTCTCACCACACACTGAACACAGGTGCTTGGTTAGTATCCCCTAATGGTGATGATCAACAGACATCATTTGTGTTTCCAATCTGAATACAGGTCAAGAGACTCTTATAACAAATCTAAGTCACTGTCTAAATTGAGAAGGGTCAAAAACCAAAAGGCTAATAGTGCCAGGTGGCCAATCTGCATAAGGTAAGCCAGTGCAGGGCAGAAGGGAATAGAAAGGACTGTGGCAAACTGGACCCAACAACTTCACCATGCTGCCTCAAAGACCGTACCCCTAAGCCTAAATCATAGCCATGTTGCTAGCATCTTCGTGACTTTTTCTAACCCCTTTATGAATGGGAAAGCTGAGGATCCAACAGGGGAAGCAAATCAGCTAGATGAAAACAAAAAACCCACGTATCCTAAGTCCCAGCCTCGGACTCTTCTCACCATTCCATGCTCCCTCCTTTCTCCATCTCCAATTCATCATCAATAATCATAAACATTTACTGAGTATCTCCTAGGTGTGAGGGATAAGAATGAAGAGGGAGAAAGAAATGCAGGAAACAGTTCCGACTTGTGAGTCTGATGAGGAAGAGCCTTCTGAAGAACAGCACTGAAGCAATCTTGGCCTCACAGCAGAGAGGGAAAGGAAGGGAAGCCACCAAGCTGCCCAGGGTCTGGGGTAGCCCTGGTGGGATCGCCTGAGCTGAACACCTTCAATCAGGCACTATGCCTGCAATTCTACTAGCTGCCACGGGGTGGGGGAGGTGGTGCCTTAGACCAGCGTCCCCAAACTTTTCCGTTTCCTGGAAGACAATTCTTCCCACCGCAGGGGGAGAGGGATGAAACTATTCCACCTCAGATCATCAGGCATTAGATTATCATAAGGAGAGCACAACCTCGATCCATCGCATTCGCAGTTCACAATAGGGTTCAGGCTCCTAAGAGAATCGAATGTGGCCGCTGGTCTGACAGGAGGCAGAGCTCAGGCGGTAATGCTCACCGGTGCTCACCTCCTGCTGTGCGACAGGCCATGGACCTGTACCATCCACAGTCCATGGGTTGAGGACCCTTGCCTTAGACCACTGTAGAAAACTAGTCAGATTAAAAATTTCACCACCGGTGGCAAGTTCAGACATTCTACTATGTGGGTCAGAGTGGACACAGGCACAGGAATAGAAACATGTAAAGTCTAGGTGTCAGGGCAATTCAATCGGAAGAAGGGCCCCTTCTATGCCAGAGGATGGAGGATGCTCTGAGTACGGCACAGATGTGCTCTGGACCCCCAAAAGGTTCCTGCTGCCTAAAATCACCATGCTTATTAACTAGCTAGGAAGCCATCCTCCCTTGACCTAAAACTGCTCCTTCCTCCACAAGGAAGAATTGTGTCATGAAGTCCAGCTGACAGGCCTGGGCTCCTCAGGGTACCTGGTCAATGCCATCTGCAGGGATGGTGGTAGTGGAAAGTCAGAGTGTCCCAAAAGAGAGAAACAGACACCATCAGCCCACATGGGCCAGATCTCCACTTGGGGCACCCCAGCCAGCTGGCACTACTGGTCCCAGCCAGTCCCAGGCAATAGAGGGTAGGCCTTCGAAAATGTCAAGGAAAGTACTCCAAATCCCAGAGACGCTTCAGCACAAGGTCAAAGCTCATACTCACACTGCCTACATCCTCAAAGCAGGGCCCTCTCCACACACCCCCAACCCCGTTCCTCAGAGTGAGCATCCTGGTCCGGTGAAATGTTTAAATCCAGCAAATGTCTCCTGGGCACCTTGCATAAGGCCCCTACTGTGGGAGTAAAGGGGCAAAGATGGGGTATGGGCTAAAAGAAGCTTCCCACTGGGAAGCAGGATGAGCCTGATACTAGTAAGGCTACAGGGCCAGGCCTAAGGGGGCATGAAGGCACATGGCATGGCCAGGGGGAAGGGACAGGGGCTGAGCAGCAGGTGCACAGAGAGATTCAGGAGAGAGAGACAGGGAGCCAATGGGCTCCCAGATTACTGAAGAAGGGAACTGCAGGCCTCTTGCAAGGCTGTCCTCTGCTTCTCTGTAGTGAACTAAGAGAAGTTTTTTGAGGAAGGCAGCCGAATCCATAGTTTCGCAGTTAACAGTGTTGTGAGCAGTCCCATTTGTAAAATGGAAATACCACCTTCCTCACTGGATAATTGTGAGAAGTAACTGCTGTGTAACTTTTGGGAAAGGACTTTGCAAACCATTACATGTTTCCCACACCAAGGCATTACCAGTAGGTAATTAAACAGGTGCAGAGAGGAAGTTTGGATGCAATAAATTCAACGCCAGACAAAAACGTTGTCCTGCTTTGTGGGAGCTGGCATTACAGCCCTCCTCTTCCTATAACCTGGTTTCACCTGGACTCAGGCTGGCTGGGGGAGGGGCGATTTTTGCTTAAACCCTGACCTGGCCCCCTGACTCCAGCCCTTACCATCAAGAACTCTACCTTATCTGTAGTCCAGAGACCTCTGCAAAGGAGACGCTGCGACAGCCCGTCCCCAGCATCTGCTCCTATATTTAGTTACTGGTGTTGTCAGTTGGGAACGTTAGAGCCTGGCAGCGGCTCGGATGGGCAACCGGAGCCTCCGGAGCCATGTGTGCAAGCTGGCCCTACCGCTGGCTCCAGCCCGGGCTCTGGACCATGCCAAGCTGGGGAGCGGGTGAGGAGGTGAGGAGCGACCCAAGCAGTCCCAAACCCCCCTTCACGTCGGAACGAAGTTGACCCACTTTCCCACCCCAGGGTAAGAAGCCCGCTGGGACGTGAGCGGGACCTGCTGGCTCCTCGTTTTTGTGGCATGGGGTTCGGGAAGCTAAGCGCGTGCTCCCTCGCTAACATCCTAGGCATCCTCGGACTGAGCCTCCAGCACTACGCAAGATGGCCAGGCAAGGGTCCCCCCGCCCCTCGTGCCAGGAACCGCCTCACCCCTGTTGCCTGCAGCCAATGGCACCTCGTCCGGCTGGCCCGGCAGGCGGGGACTGGGAGAATAAAGCAGGCAGAGGGAAGAACGCTAGTGATCGCAGAGGGCCCGGGGCTCCTACGCTGCCCAGAGGCCGAGAGGCACGTTCTGGAGCAGGCGTCTGCAGCTCCCCAGAGCGGAAGCAAACCCCGAAAGTGTCGCTTCGGGGGCGAAATGCACAGCAGCCTCTCCCAGTAAGGGCGCCTCCCGCGAGGAATGGAGGCCCGCCTGGGAGCGCTTCTCCGAGCTCCCTATTCCCTGGCACCGCTGCACCCACTGCCCGGAACCATCGGAGTCCAGCTGCAGTGAGCAAGCAAGAGCCCGCGCATGCCGGGCGCCTTGGCACCGCCAGAGCCTCCGCTGGTGCAACCGCTGCTCTTTTCCACTGGGTGACCTGGGGGAGGGGAGGGGACGCTGCAAAAATCGGGACACTTCTCGCCCTCTCTCCCCCAGCCCCTGCAACGCTTGGCCTTGGACTACGTTTACTTTGCGGGGCAAGAAGCGTGTGGTCCCGCTCCGGGCCGCTTTTGGCTCCACTTACGGCGACAATGCCTCCTAGCGCCCTGCGCCTCGCAGTCACGCTCCCTCCGCCGCCGGCGGCGCCCCAGGCGAGTTCCGAGCCGGCGGGGCGGGGCGCGAGCGGCTGCGGGATCTGCGAGCGCGGCCACTCCGCCAATCCCCGCGCCAGGACCGGCGCCGTGGCGGGAGTAGGCTGGGCCCGGGCTGCGCGCAGCCAATCAGCGCGGGAGCGGCGCGCGCGGGGGAGGCGCGCGCGGAAGGGCATCCCGCGCGCTCCCGCCTGAAGGGAGTAACCGCTTTGTGTGCTGCCTCTGGAGGGAGAACGCCAGAGAGGGCGGAAATACGGAGTGGGACGTGCGGTACATCCCAGGATCTATAGGACCGGGGCTCCAGATTGGATTTTCTCGAGGGAATGGAGTTGAATTACCCAGATCAGGGATACTTCGAAACACGTGAACATGGAGCATAGGGAACTTTTCCTATGATGACTTCGGGTGCCCATTGTTTTTAGTATATGGAAGGCTCTGTCTCGGCCCTGTGTCTCCAAAGCCTAATGTTCTCATCTATATAATATAGATGAGAGGGGCGGGGCGCGGTGGCTACGCCTGTAATCCCAGCACTTTGGGAGGCCGAGGTAGACGGATCACCTGAGTTCGGGAGTTCGAGACCAGCCTGGCCAACATGGTGAAACCCCCGTCTCTACTAAAAATACAAAAATTAGCCGGGCGTGGTGGCGGGCGCCTGTAACCGCAGCTATTCGGGATGCTGAGGCAGGAGAATCGCTTGAACCCGGGAGATGGAGGTTGCAGTGAGCCGAGATTGGCACTCCAGCCTGAGCGGACAGAGTGAGACTCAAAGAGGGGAAAAAAATATTTAATTCTGCCTCTAGGGGGTCTAGGCAGTCAAAGAATGCACATTCCCTTGGGCCTTGATGGATATTTAGGGTTTACTTATGCCCTCTCCACCCCCAACAATATGTTAAAGTTCATCAGAATGTGATCTTATTTGGAAGTAGGGCCATTGCAGATGTAATGACTTAAGGTCATGCTGGAGTAGGGCAGGCCCCTAATCCACTGAGACTGGTGTTGTAAGAGAAGAGACATAGAAGAGACACACAGGGAGAACCACCGGTGGTGATGGCGACAGGGATCAGCTGATGCATTTTCAAGGCCAGGAGTGCCAAGCACTGCCAGCAGGGACCAGAAGCTAGGAACGTGCAGGGAATAGTTCCTCCTTCAGAGCCTCCAAAAAGTAACTAACCCTCCAGACACCTTGATTTTGGACTTAATAGCTTCCAGAGCTGTAAGTGAATAAATTTCTGTTGCTTTACACCACCCAGTTTATGTCCATTTGTTATAGCAGTCCTAGGAAAAATCTACAATAGGTTAGTAGAAATAAAGAGAAGAGGATGGTAAATATCTCCAAACTAAGTCTTTTGAAACTGAATGCTTAATATATGCAAGGTCCTGCGTCTTGGGATATACTGACATGAATCAGACCCAGACCCTGCCCTCAAGGAGTTACCAGTCAAGTAGATACTTAAGCAGCCATGTTTTCTGAGCCCTGTGCCTTCCCAAGGAAGACTATGGAGACCTCTCTCAACCCATCAACACCACATCCCTACCAGATATATACCAAGTACCAGATATAAATAACTACTGGGTAGAGTCCCATTCTGCCCAAGCTGAGATGCTGCTTGTCACTGTAGACAAAACAGACATAGTTCTTTCTGTTTTCACTGAAAACCAGCATGACACTTCTACCCAACTTTTACACGTGGATGTCTTCTTTCCCCCACTAGTCCATATGCAGACCTGAGACAGCCAGTACAGTGTTTCTGCACCCATGGTAAGGGCTCAGTACTACTGGCTGATGGCCCCAGCCTGGGGTTTCCAACATTCATGCTTTCCCTCAGCCAGTCCCCAGGCAGTTCATCCTGGACCCTCTAACTCCACAGAGACAAGATCCCTCTCTAGCTCAAATCTACCACTTCTATTCCTACTGTGTTTGCTTCTCAGAGCACTTGGTGCATTATACCCATTATTGTATCATCTGTGCACAAGTCTTTACTCCCAAGAGTCTGCCTGATTGCAAATACCAGAGCTTGATGCATGTTCAGTGCTTGTATCCATCAATGTTTCCTGTATATTAAAATACCCCAAAACTTAGATGTGGCTTAAAACAACAACTACTTACTTAATTCATGATTTTATGGGTCAGTATTTTAGGCTGCGCTTAGCTGGGCAGTTCTTCTGTTCTCAGCTGGACTCCCTCATGCGTCTGGGTTCATTGCCAGGCAGTCAGAAGGCTCTGCTTCTGGGAAGTAGCTAGCTGCCAACTGAGGCAAGTAGGTCGCATGTCTCTCATCTACTAACAGGCTAGCCTAATTTGTTCACATGGAACTGTAGGGCTCCAAGAGCAAGAGTGGAATCGTGCAAGGTCCCTCAAAGTCTAGGCTCGAAATTGGCACTACTCCACTTCCACAGTTGTTTTGACTAAACCAAATGGCAAGGCGAACCCAGGTTTGAGGGTGAAGAAATAGACTCCATCTCCTGATGGGAGGAGCAGCAAAGTCACATTGCAAAGAACATGAGTACAAGGATGAGCAGAGAGTTGGGGCTAATTTTGTAATCTGTCACAGGACTCAGTAAGTATTCTTGGGCCGGGCACGGTGGCTCACACCTGTAATCCCAGCACTTTGGGAGACTGAGACGGGAGGATCACTTGAGCCCAGGAGTTCAAGAGCAGCCTGGGCAACATGGTGAAACCCCATCTCTACAAAAATTACAAAAAGTAGCCGGGAGTGGTGGCATGGGCCTGTAGTCCCAGCTACTCAGGAGGCTGAGGTGGGAGGATAGCTTGAGCCCAGGAGGAAGATGAGGTGTTAAAAAAAAGAAAAAAAAAAGTATTCTCACAATACCTAGCATGTAGTGGGTACTCAGAAAATATTTATCAACAGTGGTAAGATTTTCGGTCACTATGTTTACTGACTCCATTCAATGCAGTCAATTGGCAAAATATTATCCCTCACTGCTGGGGTCTAGAAGCCTCATGCCGTTCGTGGCCATTTTCAGTTTCAGAACAGCAAGTGAGGGAATCAGGGAGGTAGGGCTGTGCAAGGGAAGCCCCTGAGGCTTCTCAATGAAGCAGCTCAACTGGCCCCAAACAAATAGGCTCCTCTGAAGAGATCCGGAGTATTTTTGGAGGCCTGGACCCCTTATCGAGGTGGTCCAAGCCTGGCCACCTGAATCAGAAGCTGCACACCCTGAACAGACTCGGATGTTTGCCAGGGCTTGGCCACAGCCTCTGGAGATGTTTGAAATCCTTGCAAATTACTTGCAGATAGGAAAACTCTTGTGCTAAGACAAAACTGTTCTATGGCTATTCCCTGAAGGGTCTGCCCTTCACTAGGCAGGATAAATTCTCAGGGCACTTGTGAAAGGGACACTATCCCATTGACAGAGTCAGCATCTCAACTCCTGTGACTGAAGACCCTGATGGAGTCTGCTTCTCATCAAACAACTTCTAGGCCTGCTAACTGGTTAATTTGTGCACCCGCCCCCCACCCACCAGAAAAAAAAAAAAAGATAGTTGTAGTCCTAACCCCTAGTGCCTCAGAATGTGGCCTCATTTGGAGATAGGGTCTTTACAGAAGGAATCAAGTAAAAATTGAGGTCATTAGGGTGGGTCCTAATCCAATATGATTGGTGTCCTTATAAGAAGGGGTCATTGGTACACAGGCAGACATGTATAGAGGGAAGATCACGTGAAGAGACACAGGGAGAAGATGGCCATCTACAAGCTAAAGAGAAAGGCCTGAACAGATCTTTCCCTCACAGCTCTCAGAAGGACCCAATGAATACCTTGATTTCAGATTTCTAGACTCCAGACTGTGAGACAATGAATTTCTGTTGGTAAGATACCTGGCCTGTAGCACTTTGTTGTGGTAGCTGTAATACAATATAAAACTGTAAATCTCTCCTTTTCCATTCTATTCTCCTCATATTGGCCCTTATCTCACACCTCTTGAAAGAAAATCACCTTTGCCAGGTGCGGTGGCTCATGCCTGTAATCCCAGCACTTTGGGAGGCTGAGGCGGGTGAATCACCTGAAGTCAGGAGTTCAAGACTAGCCTGGCCAACATAGTGAAACCCCGTCTCTACTAAAAATACAAAAAATTAGCTGGGTGTTGTGGTGGGTGCCTGTAATCCCAGCTACTAGGGAGGCTGAGGCAGGAGCATCACTTGAACCCAGGAGGCGGAGGTTGCAGTAAGCTGAGATTGTGCCATTGCACTCCAGCCTGAGCAACAAGAGTGAAACTCCATCTCAAAAAAAAAAAAAAAAAAAAAAAAGCAAGAAAGCAGGGAGGGAGGGAAGGAAGGAAGGGAGGGAGGGAGGGAGGGAGGGAGGGAGGGAGGGAGGGAAAAAGGAAAGAAAAGAAAAGAAGAGAGGCCGGGCACGGTGGCTGATGCCTGTAATCCCAGCACTTTGGGAGGCCAAGGTGGGTGGATCACCTGAGGTCAGGAGTTCAAGACCAGCCTGACCAATCTGGTGAAACCCTGTCTCTACTAAAAATACAAAAATTAGCCAGGTGCTGTGGCGGACACCTGTAATTCCAGCTACTTGGGAGGCTGAGGCAGGGGAATTGCTTGAACCTGGGAGGCGGAGGTTGCAGTGAGCCAAGATTGGGCCATTGCACTCCAGCCTGGGTGACAAAAGCAAAATCCGTCTCAAAAAAAAAAAAAAAAAAAAAAAGGAAGGAAGGGAGGAAGGGAGGAAGGAACCTTTAAATAAAAACAAACCATGAAGTTCCTTCCTTCCACAGGTGTGAGTCAGACCTTGCCCCATACATCATCCTGTTTCTTACTGTGTCCTCCACCTGGGGCCCCACCTCTCCCTGGAGCTGAGCTACCAACAGCCAGGAACTGGAGGTCACTCCAAGTCACTGCCATCCTAAGACAGAAGAGTAGTTCCCCCAGTACTTCTTCCAGAAGGTTCAGCCTGTTGAGAGGTGCTCAACCCTCTTACCCTGCCAGGTACTGCAGGTTTACGAAAATTAGCAAGAAGTAGTCAACGCCCTCAAGGCAGTTGTGCTCTGCTATGGAAAAATACAATTCTAATCAAAGGTGACTCAAAAAGCATTTCTCAAGCTTCAGTTGTTGCCATACCACCTTGCTGATTTTTGCTATATCTGAGCCCCACCCAGTGGTGAGCTGGACTCACTTGTGCAGACTTGGAGCTTGCTCCTTCTGCCCATCTTTTCCCAGCTCTGGGTACAGTGCCATCACCTGGATTACTAGAAATAGGCATGGCGGGAGAACTTAACACCTTAGAAATCAGCACACACCACAAATCATGACCTTTTTTTTTTCTGAAGGAAATACTTTACCAACACACTATAGTATTACTTACATTTGTCCTTTGACTCACTTTTTAACTTAAAAGAATTTTATTTTAAAAAGAAATTTTATATCATTCCACAAGTGGAAAATAGTATCATTTGCCATAGATAAAAAGTAACCTTAAAAATAGGGCCTTGGTGCTGGGCCCAGTGGCTCACGCCTGTAATCCCAGCACTTTGGGAGGCTGAGGCAGGTGAATCACTCGAGGTCAGGAGTTTCAGACTAGCCTGGCCAACATGGTTAAATCCTGTCTCTACTAAAATTATAAAAATTAGCTGGGGTTGGTGGCGTGTGCCTGTAGTCCCAGCTACTTGGGAGGCTGACGCATGAGAATTGCTTGAACCCAGGAGGCAGAGGTTGCAGTGAGCAGAGATCACACTACTACACTCCAGCCTGGGCAACAGAGCAAGACTCCATCTCAAAAAAAAAAAAAAAAAGAGTCAGTCTTTTCGAATCCAGTTCTGGTTGTGACATCTATACTTGAAACTGCCTTTGTTAAGTTATAACTGAGGAAATTATGACAGTGAAAGAAATCAGTCCTAACCGACTATCTCTTGCTTCTAATCCTTAAGCTGTCCTTGTTCATGCCTGGGCGTAGGCCAAACTAACTTTGGGAAGGAATTCAGTTCATGATTTTACTCTGAAACAAAATTGATAATAGCCCTTTCCCGAAAAGACTCCCTTCTTGTGGCCGGGCGTGGTGGCTCACGCCTGTAATCGCAGCACTTTGGGAGGCCGAGGCAGGCGGATCACGAGATCAATAGTTCGAGACAAGCCTGACCAACATGGTGAAACCCTGTCTCTACTGAAAATACAAAAATTAGCCGGGTGTGGTGTTGCACGCCTGTAATCCCAGCTACTCAGGAGGCTGAGGCAGGAGAATCGCTTGAACCCAGGAGACAGAGGTTGTGGTGAGCCAAGATCGCACCACTGCACTCCAGCCTGGGTGACAGAGTAAGACTCTGTCTAAAAAAAAAAAAAAAAAAAAAAAAAAAACTCCTTTCTTGACCAGTCTGCCTTTGCAGGACTAACAAATTAGCTACAAGATTAGAAATTACAGTTTAGGGGTCATGTAACCTTTGGCTCCAAGAGTCTGAACCTCCCCAAATTGCTCCTGGGGGTAACATCACTATGGTAAAACCTAAGATCGGTGCTTGAGAGATTTTCCAGCCCCTGCACTCATGGATCAGTCGACACCACCCAGACCCGCAATCTGGCTCAACCAGTTCTGCCATCACACCCAGGAACAGAAGACAGCAAGAAAACCTCACTTCAACACCCTGTGATTTCATCTCCATGCTAACCAATCAGCACTCCCCACTTCCCCAAGCCCCTACTTGCCAAATTATCTTTAAATGCTCTGATCCCCCAATGCTCAGGGAGACTAATTTGAGTAATAATTAAACTCTGGTCTCCTGCACAGCCAGTTCTGTGTGAATTACTCTTTCTCTATTGCAATTCCCGTCTTGATAAATCAGCTCTGTCTAGGCAGTGGGCAAGGTGAACCTGTTGGGCAGTTAAATATTCTTGTCATATTCTATTCAACAGAAGCAAGTCACTAGGTCCAGCCCACACTCAAGGGGACTGAATTACACAGGGCAAGAATATCAGGAGGTTGAAATCATTGGGAACCATATCAGCTAGTGCCAATCACAGTGGCTAATACCAACATTTCTTATAAATGGAATAGACTAAGGCCACGCGTGGTGGCTCACGCTTGTAATCCCAGGACTTTGGCAGGCCAAGATGGGTGGATCACTTGAGGTCAGGAGTTAGAAACCAGCCTGGCCAACATGGCAAAATCCCATCTCTACTAAAAATACAAAAGAAAGAAAGAAAGGAAGAAAGGAAGGAAGGAAAGGAAGGAAAGGAAGGAAAGGAAGGAAAGGAAGGAAAGGAGGGAGGGAGGGAAGGAAGGAGGAAGAAAGAAAGGAAAAACGAAATAAAGCACAAAAAACCATTTCCCCTGTGCATCCATTGATCCTTTCCCTTTTGCCTGTTTTGTTTTGTTTTTAAGCCATACAGAGCCAACAGATACATCACAGTCTTTCAGGTTCTCCCTATGGGACTAAGAGGCAGAAAAGACAGAAACAGAGAGAGGCACGTAAATATTTAAGATAAAGAAAAGACAAGTCATTGTAACTGATTAGCTATGAGGAATAAGGAAAAAGAGGAATTGAGGTTGACCTTTAGTTTTTGGCTGGAATGATCAAAAGGATCGTGATATTATGTACCAAGAGAGGGCATGCAGGGAAGGGGGGAGCTGGCAGGGGGAGACAGCAGGCTTTGTTTAGGAGACATCCAGTTAGAGGGACACCTGGGGGAAGTTAGATATCTGAGCTGGGGGCTCAGCAAGGAATCTAGGCTGAAGCTACAGATTTGGGAACCATTGGAAGAAGCTGAAGCAATAGGAGTGGGTGTGTGGCTGAGGGAAGTATGGACTGAGAAAAGAAGAAGACCAAGGGCAAAACCTGGGGAACATCAACATTTCTGTGAGGGGCAGCAGGGCAGCAGACTGGAGATAAACACCAGAAAGGGTAGGGCATGGTGGTTTATGCCTGTAATCCCAGCACCTTGAGAGGCCAAGGCAGGAGGATCATTTTGTTGCAGGAAACAGGACCAGAGAGACTGATAGGGGAAACAGGAGGATTTATTTATTAACAGGACAGTTATAAGATAACAATTTGTGCCCAGGAGTTCGCTGCCCAGCCTGGGCAGTATAGTGAGACCTCGTCTCTACAAAAACAAAACAAAACAAAACAATCTTTTTTTTTTTTGAGATGGAGTTTCACTCTGTCACCCAGGCTGGAGTGCAACGGCATGATCTCGGCTCACTGCAACCTCTGCCTCCTGGGTTCAAGTGATTCTTCTGCCTCAGCCTCCCAAGTAGCTGGGACTACAGGCACCCGCTACCATGCCTGGCTAATTTTTGTAGTTTTTAGTAGAGATGGGGTTTCACCATGTTGGCCAGGCTAGTCTCGAACTCCTGACCTCAGGTGATCCTCTCGCCTTGGCCTCCCAAAGTGCTGGAATTACAGGTGTGAGTCACCGTGCCCAGCCAAAAATTTTTTTTAAAATTAGCCAGATGTGTCCAGGCATGGTGGCTCACGCCTGTAATCCCAGCACTTTGGGAGGCCGAGGCAGGCAGATCACAAGGTCAGGAGATTGAGACCATCCTGGCCAACGTGGTGAAGCCCTGTCTCGACCAAAAATAGAAAAAAAAAAAAAAAAAAGTTACCTGGGTATGGTGGTGCGCGCCTGTAATCCCAGCTACTCAGGAGGCTGAGGCAGGAGAATCACTTGAACCTGGGAGGTAGAGACTGCAGTGAGCTGAGATTGCACCACTGCACTCCAGCCTGGTAACAGAGCAAGACTCCGTTAAAAAAAAAAAAAAAAAAAAAAAAAAAAAAATTAGCCAGATGTGGTAGCATGGACCTGTGATCCCAGCTTTGTGGGAGGCTGAGGCAGGAGAATTGCTTAAGCCCAGGAGGTCTATGCTGCAGTGAGCCCAGATCACAAAACTGCACTCCAGTCTGGGCAATAGAGGGCAGCCCTCTCAAAACAAAAACAAAAACAAAAAGAAGGCCAGGCGCGGTGGCTCACGCCTGTAATCCCAGGAGTTTGGGAGGCCGAGGCGGGCAGATCACGAGGTCAGGAGATGGAGACCATCCTGGCTAACATGGTGAAACCCCGTCTCTACTAAAAATACAAAAAATTAGCCGGGCGTGGTGGCAGGCGCCTGTAGTCCCAGCTACTCAGGAGGCTGAGGCAGGAGAATGGTGTGAACCCGGGAGGCGAAGCTTGCAGTGAGCCGAGATCGCGCCACTGCACTCCAGCCTGGGCAACAGAGCCAGACTCCATCTCAAAAAAAAAGAAGATGCCAAGAAGGAGTGAGGAAAAGCAGAAGAGACCAGTGTCCAGAAATCTGAGGGAGGACAAAGGGTCAAAAAAGAGAACAGTAAGAGGAGGACCAAAATATCCACTGGATGTAACATCAAAGCAGTTTCTGACTGAGTAGAGGTCAAAACATAAGTGAGGAATGAATGGATGGAAATGAGACAGTGTTTGGCAAATGTAGACAATGCTTTTAGGAATCTTGGCTGGAAGGAAAGAGGAAAGCATGGTCATAGCTAGGAAGGGCCTTCGGACCTGGGAAAGGTTTAAGGCTGGAGAGACTTGGACATATTTAAACTCCGATGCCAACAAAACAGAAGGGACAGAGAAAATCCAGTTGAAGATACTGGAGAACACAAGACTAAGAATGCTGAAGCCTCTCAGCCTTATTTTTATAGCACAAAATGGGGCCTTTTGGATAACGCTTTATCTTAGGTCAGGCTATCATAACAAAATACCATAGACTGGGTAGTTTAGGCAATAGAAATGTACTTTCTCACAGTTCTAGAGGTTGAGAAGTCCAAGGTGCTGGCTGATGGTTCTGGTGAGGGCTCTTTTCCCGGCTTGTAGATGGCCACCTTCTTGCTGTGTCCTCACATGCTTGCTCCAGGTTCTCTCCCAGTTCTTTTTTTTTTTTTTTTTTTTTTGAGACAGAGTCTCACTAGGAGTGCAGTGGCATGATCTTGGCTCACTACAACCTCTGACTCCCTGGTTCAAGTGATTGCCCTGCTCCAGCCTCCCGAGTAGCTGGGGTTACAGGCACACGCCACCATGCCCAGCTAATTTTTGTATTTTTAGTAGAGATGGGGTTTCACCATGTTGGCCAGGATAGTCTCAATCTCCTGACCTGGTGATCCGCCCGCCTTGGCCTCCCAAAGTGCTGGGATTACAGGTGTGAGCCACCACGTCTGGCCTCTCTTCTTGTTCTTAAAAGGGCACCAGTCCTATTGGATTAGGGTTCTAACCTCATGGCCTCACTTAACCATAATTAACTTTTTATGGGCTCCATTTCCAAAGGCAATCACTTGGAAGGTCAGGGCTTCAACATGAGAATTTCGAGGGGAATTCCATCCATAGCACCCCATGGACTCACCTTTCTATCTATCAGCTGTTTGGCATTTTGTGGGCTTTATTACTGCCAAGCTGTAGCTCCCTCCTCCTCACTGCACCCCTCTCTTCTCCCCCTGCATTTCCCTTCTCTGACCATGAAGGTAGAATTCATAGGGAGGATATGGTTAAGAAAGTTATCTGGAGATCAGAATACAAGATGTTCTTCTAGAAGGAGGAAGGACCCTGGAGTTTCCAAGAGAAGCCAAGTCCTGGGGTGGCTCAGTGTGACTGTTTTATGGAAACATATTTCCATCAAGGATGTTCCTAAACATGCTTTAGCTCCAGTTGTTCAGATATGTCACAGTAAAAGTGAGTTTTGTCTGGGCGCAGTGGCTCATGCCTGTAATCCCAGCACTTTGGGAGGTCAAGGGGGGTAGGTCACTTGAGGTCAGGAGTTTGAGATCAGCCTGGCCAACATAGTGAAACCCTGTCTCTACTAAAAATACAAAAATTAGCCAAGTATGGTGGCAGGTGCCTGTAATCCCAACTACTTAGGAGGCTGAGGCTGGAGAATTGCTTGAACCTAGAAGGCAGAGGTTGCAGTGAGCTGAGATCACACCACTACACTCCAGCCTGGGCAGCAAAGGGAGACTCTGTCTCAAAAAAAAACAAAAAACAAAAAACAAAAAACAAAAAACAAAAAACCAAAACCAAAACCAGTGAGTTTTTAGGACTACATCATTAAACTTTTCCCTGTGCCATTTTAGCCTCTAACCACTGAGCAATCCAGCCCTTGCCTATCACTCCACTTCTCCTCACTCTGAATGTCCTACAAATCATTTATTTATTCAAAAGATATTTACTGACCACCTTACATGTGCCAGACACTGTGCTAGTCCCTGAGAAAAAGTGGAGAACATGACAGGCTGCTTTCATAGAACATACAATTTTAGTGGAGGGGCAGATATTAATTGAATCCTCACACAATTATAAGTGGACAGGTCCTGTGGAGGAGAGGCACACAGGGACATGAAAGCCTATCACAAGGAGATTGGGTCTTGGCAGAGAGGGTAGGGAGGGCTTCCCTAACAAAATGAATCTGACTGGGAATGGGATTATAAGGGGTGCATAGGAGTCAACTAGGTGAATATTAGAGAATACATTAGTTTCCTGTGCTGCATATAAGAAATAATAATGAATTTGCTCAGCCTTTTTTTTAAACAACAAGCTCAATGGTTTAAAATAACACAATTATTATTATTATTATTTTGAGAAGGAGTTTTGCTCTGTAGCCCAGGTTGGAGTGCAGTGGCATGATTTTGGCTCACTGCAACCTCCGCCTCCCAGGTTCAAGCAATTCTCCTGTCTCAGTCTCCCAAGTAGCTAGGATTACAGGTGTCTGCCACTACACTGGCTAATTTTTGTATTTTTAATAGAGATGGGGTTTTGCCATGTTGGCCAGGCTGGTCTTGAACTCCTGACCTCAGGTGATCCACCCACCTCACCCTCCCAAAGTGCTGAGATTACAGGTGTGAGCCACTGAGCCCAGCAAAAACAACACAATTATTATTATTATTATTATTATTATTATTATTTTGAGATGTAGTTTTGCTCTTGTTGCCCAGGTTGGAGTGCAATGGCACGATCTCAGCTCACGCTAACCTCCGCCTCCTGGGTTCAAGCAATTCTCCTGTCTCACTCTCCTGAGTAGCTGGGATTCAGGCGCCTGACACCACACCCAGCTAATTTATATATTTTTTTAATTAAAAAATAATTTTTTAAAAATTTTTATATTTTTAGTAGAGATGGAGTTTCACCATGTTGGCCAGGCTGGTCTTGAACTCCTGACATCAGGTGATCCACCTGCCTTGGCCTCCCAAAGTGCTGGGATTATAGGTGTGAGCCACAGCACCCGGTGAAAACAACACAATTATTATTATTATTTTTATTTTGAGATGGAGTTTCAGTCTTGTTTCCCAGGCTGGAGTGCAATGGCACAATCTCCGCTCACTGCAACCTATGCCTCCCAGGTTCAAGTGATTTTCCTGCCTCAACCTCCTGAGTAGCTGGGATTACAGGCACACACCACCACACCAGGCTAATTTTTTTGTATTTTTTTAGTAGAGACAAGGTTTCACCATGTTGGCCAAGCTGGTCTCAAACTCCTGACCTCAGTTGATCCACCCACCTTGGCCTCCCAAAGTGCTGGGATTACAGGTGTGAGCCACTGCACCCAGCCCAAAACAACACAGTTATTATATTGCAGTTTCTGCAGAAGTGGGTCCCTCACAGTGCTTCAATTAATATGTGAGCCAGGGATGAGTTCTCATGTGGAGGCTTAATTGGGGAAGGGTCCACTTCCAAGTTCTCTTGGTTCTTAGCAGAGTTTATTTCCCATGGCTATAGGACTCATGTTTATTTAAAGCTAGTGTGCATGACAGAAGAATCTAGAGTGAGTCTACTAGCAAGATGGAATCTTATATAACTTAATATAAGCACAGGAGTGACATCCCATCACCTTTGCCATTTGGAATCACAGGCCCAACCCACACTTAAGGGTGTAAGCACCAAGATGTGGGCATCATGAGGGCAACCTTAAAGTCTGTTCACTACAGAGAACAACAAGGTAAAGGGAATAGCATGTGCAAAGACCTTAGAATGGGAGGAAGCATGGCCCGTTTGAGGAATCAGAGCACAGTAAGTGTGAGAGAGAGGGTGGGAGAGGAGGACAGACCATGCAGGGCCTTATTCAAGATCCCAAGAGTTATGGGGAGCCATGGAAGAAAGAGTGATGATGCAATCCAATCTACATTGGTCGTTATTGCTACCCCACAGCTTCTGAGTCTAGTTCAGTGTGGATGGATGAATTACCCATCCAAACCCAGCCAGAAGACACAGATGCAAGGAGCTGTCACCAAGACAGGTAGATCCCATGGCTAGATGACAACTCCATGAGGTCTGCCCTTGTTCATCCCTGAGTCCAAAGCTGGGGCCATACCAGGAGCTGGACAAATACTTCTGAATGAATTCATTGATGGATAAATGGAAGCCAAGTAGCTTGTTTAAAGCCTGCATGGAGAATCAGATGCCCAAGAGTCAAGTCAGCATCTTCCACCCTGAATCCAACAGTGCCTACCCAGTCATCGTAAAAATCTGGGCTCCACCCCCAAGAGAGGTAAGAGGTTCCCCTAGGCAGAGGGATCCTCTTATCTCTTGCCTCAACTTGGCGAGGACTTGGCTCCCAGCATCTGTACGCAGTGTTCTTTGCCTTGGGCTGTGGCTGGCACAGAGCAGGGCACACCATTCACTGTTTGGATGACAGTGTATTTCCATTTCAAAAGTGCTCTCTCTGGTTGAGCTCAAGCTATGAAAACCAGCACATCCCACCAGGTATGGTGTGGCATTAAGCATCCTACCCACTTTGATGGTTGCTTTCACCTGAAGTCCAGGGGTTATAGGGAGTGGTACCCATGAAGAATCTTCTACTAAATATCAGGATCAAGAGGAAGAAAGACATGAATGACAGGTGTTGAATTGTAGTAAGTAGGCAGAAAATGATACCGGTTTCAATAGATGACTTTATTAGGCCTATGTAACACCGAGCAACTGTACCTCATTTTCTGAAGTCTACAGCTACACACAAAAGGCATCACCTGACAAGACCTCCAAATGAGGGAAATACTAAAACTAAAGCATGGAGCCCTCCAGCATACTGGGCAGACAGACACACTGCTAGCCTGCTACTCCTCTCTAGCCCTAATGCCCCTGGCACCTTCCTGAATCCAGTTTGGTGCTTAATTGCCTTTCCCATCAGCCATGCCTTGGCTAGGCCTGATAGTCAATCCTCAGTAGAGCAATCTCTGAATGAAGGGTTTTTCCTCCTATTTTTTGGACAACAAGCTCAGAGCTCATGGTCATACAGCAAGCTGGTGTTTAGAGCTAGCATTTAAACCAAGGTACGCCTGATGTCAAAGCCTAGGCAGGTATGCCTGATGTCAAAGCCTAGGCACAGTGACCTGTTTCAAACAACTGTGAGAGGCCAGAGAAATTTCTAGAGATACAGCAGATCACTCTGGACAAGCTAGTTACTCTGAGGCTGCTTACTCATTTGTAAAATAGGCATAATAATGCCTACTGTGTATGGCAGTGGTATTAGAGATAACATCTCTAAAAGACGCCTAACACAGCACCTGACACAGCCTGGACACTTAAACATGCTATCTGTTATTATGATCACTTTCTCAACACATTCTGCCTTATATTTCATGGAGCTCAGGAGATGGATGCTGCTCACCCCACAATGAGTTAAGCAGATGTGCTGATAAAGGGTGGGTGTCCAAGGGACACCTTGCATTCTTTAGGAGTACAGGAAGCCAACAGGTGCAGGAGAAAATGCAGAGGGCCACCAACCAGGATCTTGTGTTCTAGTCCCAGCTCCACCAGGTCCTGACTATAGGACCTCAGGGAAGTCACTCAACCTCTTTGAGCCTCAGCTTCACCTGTAAAATGTAGATAAGAATAATAAGCAGGCTGCCTCCATCACTGGGCTGTGGCTCAGCTTAAATGAGGGTAATTGTTGTTAAAGTGCTTTGTGAAGTGGAAAAGTGTTATCTAAATGTAAGAGGCCATTATCCTTACAACAATACAGATCTAGCATGAGTGGCTACATCACAGAGGGTGGAAACCAGCCTCCCTCTCCCCCTGGGAAAGACAGAACTAGAGGGAACAGGGGCAGCAGGTGATTGCAGGTGATTAGAAAGAATGGGTTTTGGGAAGCCAAAGTGGCTGAACATTGGAATCGATGACTGCAGAAGCAGAAGGGATACCCCTAGGTCAGGAACACTGGACCACTTCCTGCTTTTTTTTTTTTTTTTTTTTTTTGAGACGGAGTCTGGCTCTGTCGCCCAGGCTGGAGTGCAGTGGCATAATCTCTGCTCACAGCAACCTCCACGTCCCAGATTCAAGCGATCCTCCTGTCTCAGCCTCCCAAGTAGCTAGGATTACAGGTGTGCACCACCATGCTCAGCTAATTTTTGTATTTTTAGTGGAGACAGGGTTTCACCATGTTGGCCAGGCTGGTCTTGAACTCTTGGCCTCAAGTGATCCACCTGCCTTGGCCTCCCACAATGTTAGGATTACAGGCATGAGCCACTGAGTCTGGCCTTTTTTTTTTTTTTTGAGACAGAGTTTCCTTCCTTTGCCCAGGCTGGAGTGCAATGGCACAATCTCAGCTCACTACAACCTCCACCTCCTGGATGCAAGTGATTTTCCTGCATCAGCCTCCCAAGTAACTGGGATTACAGGCATGCGCCACCATGCCTGGCTAATTTTGTATGTTTAGTAGAGACGAGGTTTCACTATGTTGGTCAGGCTAGTCTCAAACTCCTGACCTCAAATGATCCACCCACCTCGGCCTCCCAAAGTGCTGGGATTACAGGTGTGAGCCACTGTGTCCGGCATTCATTTCTTTCAAACTCCAGTAATATCGATTAATTTAAAAAATTCAGAGACAGGGTTGCCCACATGTGGGATATATTTCATGTTTGATCCTGGAAGTACATCAGCTATGAATCTAAAGGTTCCTGTGTCTGTGGGGTCACAATTGCATCAGCAGCTCCCCAGTCCCCATCTATTTAGATAAACTCATTCAGAGATAATATCCATCTGTACATTTGAGGCCATGTAGAGGGCCTCCTTGTCTCCCATGGTAGGCTCTGGGGATGGGGAAGAAATAGATTTATCCTTTAAATTCTCACCTGAGGCTGGACATGGTGGCTCACACCTATAATTCCAGCACTTTGGAAGGCTGAGGTGGTGAGAGGATCACTTGAGAGGATAATTTGAGACCAGCCTAGACAACAGGGTGAGATCCCAAAAAAAGTTTTAAATGGGCAGGGCACATGCCTGTGGTCCCATCTACTCTGAAGGCCAAGGCAGGAGGATTACTTGAGACCGGGAAGTTGAGGCTGCAGTGAGCCGTGATCATGCCACTGCACTCCATCCTGGAAAACAGAGCAAGACCCTGTCTCAAAAAATCAATCGATAATAAGAAAAAAATATAAACTTGACTGGGTGCAGTGGCTTGCACCTGTAATCCTAGCACATTAGGAAGCTGAGCGGGGAGGATTGCTTGAGCCCAGGAGTTCCAAGCTGCAGTAAGATATGATCCTCAGCTTGGGTGACAGACCAAGAGCCTGCCTCAAAACGTATAAATAAATAAATAAATAAATAAATAAATAAATAAATAAATAAAATTCCTCAGCATAAGCTCCATCAAGTTCAAGACATTTTGGTGAAAATGCAACTACTATGTGCCTGGGCTATCTTTTGGGGGCAATAAAAATGTTCTGGAATTAGATAATGGTGATGGATAAACAACTTTGTAAACGTACTAAAAACCACTGAATTGCACATTTTAAAAAGGCTGACTTTTGACTGGGCACGGTGGCTCATGCCTGTAATCCCAGCACTTTGGGAGGCCGAGGCGGGCAGATCACGAGATCAAGAGATTGAGACCATCCTGGCCAAGATGGTGAAATCCCGTCTCTATGAAAAATACAAAAATTAACTGGGCATGGTGGCACACGCCTGTAGACCCAGCTACTAGGAGGCTGAGGCTGGAGAATCACTTGAACCCGGGAGGTGGAGGTTGCCGTGAGCCGAGGTTGGGTCACTGCACTCCAGCTTGGAGACAACTCAAAAAAAGAAAAAAAGGTTGACTTTTATAGTAGATAAGTATATCTCAATAAATCTATTACCAAAAAAAAAAAAAAAAAAAAAAAGCAAGTTTTTAGAAAGTGTGAAAAAATTAGTTGAGTGAGTTTTTTTTTTTTTTTTGAGATGGAGTCTCGCTCTGTCGCCCAGGCAGGAGTGCAGCAGGGCTATCTCGGCTCACTGCATGCTCCGCCTCCCGAATTCACGCCATTCTCCTGCCTCAGCCTCCTGAGTAGCTGGGACTACAGGCGCCTGCCACCACGCCTGGCTAATTTTTTTGTATTTTTAGTAGAGACGGGGTTTCACCATGTTAGCCAGGATGGTCTCGATCTCCTGACCTCGTGATCCACCCGCCTCGGCCTCCCAAAGTGCTGGGATTACAGGCGTGAACCACCACGCCGGCCTTGAGTGAGGTTTTTTAGGGTTTTCTAGAGGTGAAGAAATCCACAGATACACAACCACACTCACACACATGCACATGGACACACACATTTTATTTCAAAAGAGCACAAAGGCAATTTTGTGCTGCTACTTCTGAAACTAGACAGTTATAGACTTTTTTTGTTTTTGTTTTTGTTTTTTGAGACAGTCTCGCTCTGTCTCCTAGGCTGGAGTGCAGTGGCACTGCAACCTCCGCCTCCCTGGTCAAGTGATCCTCCTGCCTCAGCCTCCCAAGTAGTAGCTGGGACCCAATGTGCACCATGATGCCTGTCTAATTTTTGTATTTTTGGTAGAGATGGGGTTTCACCATACTGGCCAGGCTGGTCTCGAACTCTTGAGTGCTTAAGCTCAAGTGATCCACCTCAGCTTCCCAAAGTGCTGGGATTACAGGCATCAGCCATTGTGCCTGGCCTGACTGTTGACTTTTAATTGAGGAAAAGGTGCAGGAGACACCAGAGGTCCTAACGGGAAAATCTAAAACCTCAATTACCGAGGCAGGAGGATCACTTGAGTTCAGGAGTTTCAACATGGTGAAACCTCATCTCTACTAAAAATACAAAAAATTAACTGGGTGTGGTGGCATGTGCCAGTAATCCCAGCTACTCGGGAGGCTGAGGCAGGAGAATCACTTGAACTGTGGAGGCGGAGGTTGCAGTGAGCCGAGATCATGCCATTGCACTCCAGTCTGGGCGACAGAACGAGACTCTGTCTCTAAATAAATAAATAAATAAATAAATAAAATTAAAACCTCAGCCGGGCATGGTGGCTCACACCTATAATCTCAGCACTTTGGCAGGCCAAGGTGGGCAGATCATGAGGTCAGGAGTTTGAGACCAGCCTGGCCAAGAGACTAGCCTGGCCAACACGGTGAAACCCTGTCTCTACTAAAAATACAAAAATTAGCCAGGCATAATGGTAGGCACCTGTAATCCCAGTTACTTGAGAGGCTGAGGCAGGAGAATTGCTTGAACCCAGGAGGTGGAGGTTGCAGTCAGCCGAAGATCACGTCATTGCACTCCAACCTGGGCAACAGAGCAAGACTCTGGCTCAAAAAATAATAGTAATAAAAAAATAACACCTCAATTAATTTCAGTATGACTTTGTCAAGAGGCAATTATTTGCTAGGCACTTTATATGCTAACTCACAGGGCTACCAGATGAGGTAACATGGTTATTGCCACATTACAGATGAGGCTCAGAGAGCATAGGTACCTTGCCTGGGGTCACACAGCTTGTAAACGGCAGAGTTGGGATTCAAATCCAGTCTCTTTGTTCCAAAACCTGTGCTCTCTTCACTTCCCCCAGGCTGCCTGGCAAAATAAATAAAAAGCCACCTGTCCCCAAAACTTCCAAATTGTACTTTAGTTCCTTTATTCCATTTCATCCCATCTTTAGTCCTAGCCTCTGTGTCTTTTTTTTTTTTTTTTTTTTTTTTTGAGATGGAGTCTCGCTCTGTTACCCAGGCTGGAGTGCAGTGGCGCGATCTCGGCTCACTGCAATCTCTGCCTCAAGGGTTCAAGGAATTCTCCAGCCTCAGCTTCCCAAGTAGCTAGGACTACAAGCGCATGCTACCACGTCCGGCAAATTTTTTTTTTTTTTTTTGGTATTTTTGTAGAGATGGGGTTTCACCATGTTGGCCAGGCTGGTCTTGAACTCCTGACCTCAGGTGATCTGCCTACCTCGGCCTCCCAAAGTGCTGGGATTACAGGCGTGTGTCACCACACCCAGCTTAACTTTTTTGTACCATCTTCACCCTTTGCTCTGGCCAGAAGGGTCTCTCCTCACTGTCCCCAGAACACCCCCAGAATTTGTAAATAAAGACAATTCAAAGAGTGATGCACTTTATTTTTTAATTAATTAACTAATTTTTTTAGAGACAGGGTTTTACTCTGTTAGGCTGGAGTGCAGTGGCGCAATCATAGCTCACTACAGCCTTGAACTCCTGGGCTAAAGAGATCCTCCTGCCTTAGCCTCCTGAGTAGGCTGGAACTATAGGTGCACACCACCATGTCTGGATAATTTTTTATTTATTTTTATTTTTGCAGAAATGTGAGAGGAGGTCTTGCTTTGCTATCCAGGCTGGTCTTGAACTCCTGGCTTCATGCCATCCTCTTGCCTGAGCTTCCCAAATTGCTGAGATTATAGGTGTGAGTTACTGTGCCCCTACTGGACTCATGCACTTTATAAACCACACACTGTAAGCTCTACACAAATGTAAACTAGTATCTTCTCCTTTCCTTCCACTAGAAGTGTCTCTGTTGGCATGTCCAAAGTCTCAGTGTTTTTCAAGGTTAAACTCAGTCCTCTGCAACTCTGGCAGCTTCCAGATGGCAGGATAGGCAGGGGACTTTTTTTTCTGGATTCTTGGGATACTCACCACAAAATCAGTACCATGTAATGCCCTGGCCTGCCCTGGGCTGTGTAAGTTCTTTTGTCTATGTTCTTGCCAAGCACCTGTTTGACCCTCTGAGCAGTGAAGCAATAGCTGTTTTCCACTCAACCTCTCTTATCCTTATTTTTCTCATTTGCAAAATGGGAATGATGGTAGCTATGTTGGCGGTACCCATGAGTCTCTTCCCAGTCCCACCTTGGGCATGTTGTGGGTAGAAGCAGTGCTGCCCTAGTGCAGCAGTTCTCAAAGTGTGATCTGCAGAGCCACTCAGGGATCTGAGACAATCTTCTTTTCTAACTACATACCTGTGTGAGGCTGGGTTTTCTTCATATACTTGAATCAACACATTACAACAGCTTGAACACAGAAACAGATATGAGAATACAGCTGTCTTCTATTAAGCCAGATATTAAAGCATTTGCAAAAATATAAAATAATACCACTGTTCTTACTATTTATTTTAGATAATTAAAAAATATATAATGTCAACATGTAATAGATTATTATTTTATGAATTAATAAACATTTAAAACATTCTCAGTTTTAATTTCTTTTCTTTTCTTTTTTTTTTTAGAGACAGGCCTCCTCACTCTGTGCCCAGGCTGGAGTGCAGTGGCTATTCACAGGCACAATCCCACTACTGATCAGCAGGGACTCAGTTTTAATTTCTAATACAATAATTATCAATACATATAATCCACACAAACAAAAGCTCTTGGAAATCCTCAATAATTTTCAAGAATATAGAGGTACGGAGACCCAAAGTTTGAGAACCCCTCGAGGAAATTATAATAGAGTTCCAGATCTAGATTTTTCAGGTACCTCGTGATCTAAGCCCTCTCCTATGCCTCAATTTATCTCTAATACAATAATACTCATTGTTGTGGCGTGGGTGCCTCTTGGTTTCTTCCGTTTCCTAATGTTTAGATCTTGCTTTATGTGTGTATACAGGGATGGTCTTTGAAAGGATACACAATTAACTGGTACAGCGGTTGAGGGGAGTTCGGAAACTGGGAGAAAGTGGCACCATAAACCTTTCTGCTCTGTTTGATTTTAAAATACAGTACATCGTGGATGCAGTGCCTGAATTAATAATGAACAATTAAAAGTAAAATTACATTTGTAATGCATAGGAATGCATGAGAAACTCAAGTCTGCTCAAGTAAAGTGGTGTTAACCGACAAAGACGAACAATAAGACGAAGACAATTATCCTTGTCTGCCTTCACCGGACTCACAAACACTTAGCTCAGGTTCCCTCTGGCTCCTCTCCCGCCCGCTGGGGTTAAGCCACTCTCATCCTCAGCTCCGCCCCTCGGCCCCACCCCCTTCAACAACTGCAGCCACGCCCCTCACCGCCTCGCCCCGCCCCGCGTCGACGTCACCTCCGGCCAACCCGCTTCCCCAACTCCGTCTGGCTCCCGCCTTCGCCCGCTTCCGGTCGTCGTCGTCGCCGCTGCTGCCGCTGCTGCTGCTGCTGAGGCTGCTGGCGGAGGCCGGAGGATCGGGCGGCGGCGGCGGCGGCGGCTGAGAGGGCGGCGGCGGGAGCGGAGCGGGACGAGAGAACGAGAGGAAACGAGCGAGGAGTGCGCAGAGCGCGCTTTTCCGTCCGCCTGAGGAGCCGAAGCAGCCCCGGCCCCGCCGCCGCCGCCTGCCCGCCGGACAAAGCCGAGAGCCCGCGCCCACAGCCATGTCCTCGTCAGCCGGCAGCGGCCACCAGCCCAGCCAGAGCCGCGCCATCCCCACCCGCACCGTGGCCATCAGCGATGCCGCGCAGCTACCTCATGACTATTGCACCACGCCCGGGGGGACGCTCTTCTCCACCACACCGGGAGGTGAGCGCCGGCCAGCCGTCCGCCGCGCCCGGTGTCCCGCCGCGGTCCTCTTAACTCCTCGGCGTCTCGGTGCCCGGCCGCTTCGCCCCCGCCCCCAGCTCCACCGAAGCCCCGGGGACGCTGCCCTTGGGCTCGCCCGATTGTTCGGGATCCTTTACTTCGTGTTCTCTCTTGCTCGCAGCTCGAGTCCGCGCGCGCCCCACTCGGGAATGTGGCTGTCCTGTCGCGAAAAAGAGCTCTTGTTTCCGCTTCGTGGCAGGCTTACGCACTCGACCCAGTTTTCTCTCCCCTCTCTGCCTCCTTCCCGGGCGGATTTGGCTCCACTTGGCCTTGCATTACATTCTGCATTGCCTGTCTCTTGCAGATTGTGCAAATTAATGCGTGATTTTGAAGCTGGCTCCGGGCCTTTTTAAAAAAGAACTTTGGGAGAGGAATTCGGCCCTGGGATCCTGCGATGGTTTGTTTTGCTGCTTTTAGAACACCGGGAGGAGGCTGGAATGCCTAGTGTGGAAGCCTCACCCAGCGTTATCCCGCTTTGACAGCATTGTTTACTTTGCTGGACGAGGCCCCACGGGTGAGGGGAGTCCCCAGGCCGGGAGGATAGAGTGATAAAATAAAGCTCAAGTAATAGCTAAGGGAAAGTAGGTGGGGGTGGTAGGGCGCTGGCAGCTGTCTTTCGGCGGCGACGCCTTTTAAATGGATTGAAGGACCTTTGTCAAGGACACCCCAGTTGGGTGGGGTGGTTGCTTGATGCTGTGAAAGGGGCTAGAGAGAGGCAGTCCAGTGAGAGGGTGGTTCCCTGGCATTGCTTTTCAAAGCATGACCAAGAACTGTTTACAAATAAGTAACACTGGGGTAGAGGTGAAGCTTGGTCACGGGAAGAGAGCTCAAAGGTTGTCTGTGCCGTAACTGGGCTGTCCTCCAGAGGGAGGAGCCTGGAAAGCGATTTTGAGGAGCCTTATTGAAGGGAACGGGGCCTCCTTTTTAACTTCAGAACTTTTTGTCTTCTTTTGGTGCTGGGGTGGCCTCTTGCTAGAGGGTGGGGACTTCGCAGCTCCTGCCGTCTAGAGGATTGCTAGCCTTATTCCTGTGGGCAGGGCTCAGAAGCCGTACTGCAACCAATCCGGTGCAGTTAGGCCTGGACCATCCTTAGATCAGTTGCACAATAGCAAGGCCTGTGGAGTAAGACCTTCTTGCCAACACCAAGGGATAAAAATCTAGGAGAGAGCTTTACAGAGAAATTCAGCCAGGCCGCTCTAGGTGGGGGGGCTGCCTTGAAAGGCTTTTTAAATGACCCAGGCAGAAGTTCATTAATATGTATGGAGAGCTGGGTTTAAGGAAATGTTAACTTTGCAGAATAGTCGAGTTCTTAGGTGGCTTAACTCATGGAAGAAATCTACCCCCGATATGATCAGTTCAAGACCAAGTCCTGTGTTTGAGCATGGGACAGGGTCTCGCTCTGTCACCCAGTCTGGAGTACAGTGGCAGGACCTCGGCTTACTGCGTTCTCCACTTCCTGGGCTCAAGCGACCCTCCCACCTCAGCCTCCTGAGTAGCTGGGACCACAGGCACGTGCCACCATGGCTGGCTAATTTTTTTGTATTTTTGGTAGAGCCTGGGTTTCTCCATGTTGCCCAGGCTGGTATTGAACTCGTGGGCTCAAGTTCTTCGCCCCCTCAGCCTCCCAGAGTGCTGGGATTACAGGCGTGAGCCATTGCACCTGGCCAAGATCTTGCTTTTTAATCCTGAAAAATTTTGGCAGACCAGAATCTGCTCCATATAAGAGTTATCTTGAACTTGAACTGATAGCTTTTAAGAAATAGATACTCCCGGGCGCGGTGGCTCAAGCCTGTAATCCCAGCACTTTGGGAGCCTCAGACAGGTGGATCACGAGGTCAGGAGATCGAGACCATCCTGGCTAACACGATGAAACCCCATCTCTACTAAAAAAATACAAAAAACTAGCCAGGTGAGGTGGCAGGCGCCTGTAGTCCCAGCTACTTGGGAGGCTGAGGCAGGAGAATGGCGTGAACCCGGGAGGTGGAGCTTGCAGTGAGCCAAGATCCGGCCACTGCATTCCAGCCTGGGCCACAGAGCGAGACTCCATCTCAAAAAAAAAAAAAAAAAGAAAGAAAGAAAGAAATAGATACTGTTTTGTGAGGTGATGGAAAGGGATTGATAACTTCTTCCAGAATTCTTTGTGGTATTGCTCAGTAAATGCCTGCGCTTCAGCAGTTCAGAACACTTCATAGTAACAACTGCACTCAGCTATAGTTTATTTGGGAAAGGAACTAAACTTTCAGCTATATATTAATCCCCTGAGGGAAAAGCCACCTAGATGCGTTTTTGGCTTATGTCAAATAGTCAAGCTACCATGCTTTTAAAAATACGGGCATAGTCTTTAAGCGTTGCTTCAAAGATAGAAGCCTGTCTCATAGCCTGGATTAATTCTTAAAGTGCTTGCAAGGATTCTGCCAGAAATACTGATTCGTTACCCCTCCTTCTAACACTCAATCACTGTTTTCTCAAATATCACTTAACTTCCCCCCAAATTGTTTCTACACACAGTTTTTTTGTTTTGGATTTAAATACTTGTCATCTTGGCTCTTCTTTAATGTTGAGCCTGTATTTATTGGGAGAGCCCATCGTAATCTTTGGATTTTTTTGTTTGTTTGTTTTTTGTTTTTTGGAGACGGAGTCTCACTCTGTTGCCCAGGCTGGAGTGCAGTGGCGTGATCTCGGCCCACTGCAAGTTCCACCTCCCAGGTTCACACCATTCTCCTGCCTCAGCCTCCCAAGTAGTTGGGACTACAGGTGCCCACCACCACGCCTGGATAATTTTTTATATTTTTAGTAGAGATAGAGTTTCACCGTGTTAGCCAGGATGGTCTCAATCTCCTGACCTCAGGATCCGCCCGCCTCGGCCTCCCAAAGTGCTGGGATTACAGGCCTGAGCCACCGTGCCCAGCCGTAATCTTTGGATTTTTAACATGAGGGCTTATCTAATATCTTTATAAGGACATGGTACTGTTGCAGTTGGATTTAATCACTATTACAGCAATGAATGCTGTTTAGGTGTTCTTTACTTACTGATTTAACTTCCCCCTCTGATGGTTTGTGTATCTCTAATGCTACATTCATCTTCCTGTCACCATGTAATTTTATTTCCCTCAATCAGAGTGCAATAGTTTGTTATCTGGCCACCCCCAGACGCCTGGATTAATGTGGTTAGGTATCATTAGTAAATTTTGTGCACCCAGGGCAGTGGTTTGCACAAAACGGGACAACAGACAAAAGTAGGAAATACAGTCCTTGGTCTGAACAGGTTTAAATTCTTGATTTGGGGGTAGGGGCAGACAGATAAGATTTTTAGTTCTGAAAGGGTAGAGTCAAGTGCTAACATATATTTCAGACTTGGAAACATTTAGAAAAATGAGTGGTAGATTTGTATTGGAAATCTCTGTTTAGTGGTAAGGGAGGGGATTAACATTTCCTGCCTCAAACTTCTGGAAACCTTCTGGAGGGTCACGTACACGTCAGAGCATTCCAGCGTAACAACAGTTGATGGATCGAATGCCCTAAATGATCAGACTGAGCAAGGACATTCACAGCCTAGCAAATTTAGAGTTTCTCCCTCCTTGAAGAATCCTTTATTCTTTGGGGATCAGAGGAGATACAGCTTACCCTTGAGGTTTCTCAAAATTGCCTTCCTGTGGTTTGGGAAATCAGAAGTGGGTGAAAACACACTTGCTGTAACCTCTTGGATTTCTCATATTGCTAGAAGAGTACCCTTTCTCATTACAAAGGAAGAAGGGATTTTGTGTTGGGCAAATTTCAGGCCAAAAAAAAAAGCTCTTGGATTTTATTTTATTTTTTTTCTATCCGCCTGTGGAGGAGTGGATGATATTTGGTTCTTCCATTGAGAAGCTACTCCTGCCCTCAAAAGAAGGTAAAGTTACTATAGTCGGATCCACTTTTAATAACACTAGTGACCTGGAAGAAACCTAATGCTTTCATTTTATTCTTGAGAGAAACTGGGACCCAGAGAAGTTAAGTAACTTGTTAGTATTAAACAGCTAATTATTGTCCATGGGTCCCTCAAATTTAGTATCCTGATCACTATTCCATTTTTTTCCTCCACTGTTTTGAGATGCTTATCTTACTAGGAAAGGAAGTTTGCAAACATTTTTAAAGAGACTTTTCTACCTCCAGAATGCTAGCTAATATGATTCTTTCTGCTACCTTATTTCCTTTCAAGGTGCTGAACTGCGCCCTTTTAGAAGAGTTGTTTTGCTCTGGGGAATGAGCAGAAACGTAGACACGTCTTTTACCCTTTCTCTTTGCCTTTCTTTTCCAGCACAGCATTCTCATCAGCCATGGAAAAGTATGCTGTTACCATAACAGGGGCAACAGAGGGGAACTAACTGTGATGGTCTGAAATTTTATCTGGGCTGTAGCTCTTCCTTTCTGCCTCTTGGATAGTTGATGTGATTGGTTCACTGGGACAGAATTTCATAAAGGCTGTTGGATGGGTTTGGAAAAAAGGAGAAAGCAGGAAGAAGGGAAAATAATCCACTTGTTGTGAACTATCCCAAAATAAAGGGTATTGGGGGTGAAGATAATTGCTTTTTTTTTTTTTTTTCTTTTTTTCTTTTTTCGTTCTCTGAGACAGTTTCACTCTTGTTGCCCAGGCTGGAGTGCAATGGCGCCATCTCGGCTCACCGCAACCTCCGCCTCCCGAGTTCAAGTGATTCTCCTGCCTCAGCCTCCTGAGTAGCTGGGATTACAGGTGACTGCCACCACGCCTGGCTAATTTTTGTATTTTTTGTAAAGATGGGGTTTTACCGTGTTGGCCAGGCTGGTCTTGAACTTCGGACTTCGAGTGATCCACCTGTCTTGGCTTCTCAAAAGTGCTGGGATTACAGGCATGAGCCACCGTGCTTGGCCTTTTAAAAGGATTTTGACATTTATTTATTTTTTTAATTTTTTTGAGACAGAATCTCACTCTGTAGCCAAGGCTGGAGTGCAGTGGCATGATTTTGGCTGACTGCAATCTCCGCCTCCCAGGTTCAAGCAATTCTCATGCCTCAGCCTCCCGAGTAACTGGGATTACAGACATGCACCACCACACCTGACTAATTTTTGTATTTTCAGTAGAGACAAGGTTTCACCATGTTGGCCAGGCTGGTCTCAAACTCCTGACCTCAGGTTATCCACGCACCTTGGCCTCCCAAAGTGTTGGGATTTCTGGTGTGAGCCACCGTGCCCGGCCTGTGGGCTCAAAAGATCTGAAATCCATGAAAGAAAACCCTGTGGGCTCTCTTTAACACCCAGTAGCTGTCCACGCAGTATGTAGCTGGTTCTCAGGCCACAGCTTGAAGCCAAAAGCTCAGAAATCTTTGAGTGTTTACATCTAAATAAATAATCATTCAGCTCTCTAGGACAAATGCTTTGACAAACAGAAACTGTTCATTTTATTGAGTAGTTATAAAAAGTAAAAACTTTAAAAAGGATAAACAAGGATAAACTGGAAAATACAATTCAGTGCTTGTGTATTCCTTGGGATTTTCTGTATACAAGATCATGTTATCTGTGACTAGAGGTCATTTTATATTTTTTTTATCAATCTGGATGCTTTTGATTTATATTTCTTGCCTAATTGCCTTAGCTAGAACCTTAAGTATTGAATAGATGTGGTGAGTCATCAAGAATGGACATCCTTGCCTTGTTGCTGTTCCCTAAGAGGGGGAAAAACATTCGGTCTTTCACCATTTCACTATTAAGATGTTAGCTGTGTTTCCATAGATGTCCTTTATCAGGTTGAGAAAGTTTCCTTCTACTCCTAGTTTGTTTTTATCATGAAATGTTGTTGGATTTTGTCAGGTGCCTTTTTTCCCTCTATTGAGATGGTCATGTGACTTTCGATATTCATTCTATTGACATGATAGATTAATTGATTTTGAGATGTCGAATCAGTCTTGGATTCCTTGGATAAATCTCACTTGGTCATGGTGAGATTTGTGGTCCTTTTCACATATTGCTGAATTTGGAGCTGGGCATGGTGGCTCACACCTGTAATCCCAGCACTTTGGGAGGCTGAGGTGGACAGATCACCTGAGGTCAGGAGTTCGAGACCAGCCTGACCAACATGGTGAAACCCCGTCTCTACTAAAATACAAAAAATTAGCCAGGCATGGTGGCGCATGCCTGTAGTCCCAGCTACCTGGGAGGCTGAGGCGGGAGAATCACTTGAACCTGTGAGGCAGGGGTTGCGGTGAGCCGAGATCATGCCACTGCATTTCAGCCTAGGTGACAGAGCAAGACTCCATGTTAAAAAAAAAAAAAAAAAAAATCAGAATTTGGGTTGTTAATATTTTGTTAAATTTTGCATGAGGGATATTAGCTTGTATTTTTCTTGTGATGTTTTGGTTTGGGTAATACCAAATTCAATTTTAATTTTTTAAGAAATGGTCTGTTGTTTATAGCAGAAGTGCTATTTACTGGTGAAGATAGACCATTGCAGCTTAGGTTCTAAGAAGCACTTACCAGAAAGCATGAAAGGCTTGGAATTCTTCATTTTAAGATGTCATGATTAATCATTAGTGCCTCAGAGAGGAGCTCGTCTCATTATCAAAGACTGTTTATGTTTGTGTTAGGTGTTGGGCTGCTTCTAAGTTGAAATGGAACTATTCTCTGGTCTGATAAGTTCCTAGAACTTTTATGAATTGGCAGCAGATAAAAATAGTAACCTAGACCAGGATATCCAATAGGATTATTTCAAGTTCCTTACTATAAGTAAAAATGGAAGACGTTGATAGATATCCATTATTTTATTTATTTGTTTGTTTGTTTGTTTTTGAGACAGAGCCTCACTCTGTCACCCAGGCTAGAGTGTAGTGGCATGATCTCAGCTCACTGCAACCTCCACCTCCAGGGTTCAAGTGATTCTCCTGCCTTAGCCTCTTGAGTAGCTGGGACTATAGGTGTGCACCATCACACCTGACTAGTTTTTTGTATTTTTAGTGGATACGGGGTTTCATCATGTTGTCCAGGCTGGTCTCGAACTCCTGACTTAAGGTGATCCACCTGTCTCGACCTCCCAAAGTGCTGGAATTACAGGCATGATCCACCGGTCCTGACCTAAATATCCATTGTTTTTAAATAAGAGGTACCCAAGAGGAGTGAAAATGAATTTGGGAGGTAAGCAAATAGTTGGAATGAAAGCCAGGTTTGAATCTGAATGTTTTCCACATACCATTAGCAATGATCTTTCTTTATTTTTTTTATTTTTATTTTTATTTATTTATTTTTTTTGAGACGGAGTCTGGCTCTGTCGCCCCGGCTGGAGTGCAGTGGCCGGATCTCAGCTCACTGCAAGCTACGCCTCCCGGGTTCACGCCATTCTCCTGCCTCAGCCTCCCGAGTAGCTGGGACTACAGGCGCCCGCCACCTTGCCCGGCTAGTTTTTTGTATTTTTAGTAGAGACGGGGTTTCACCGTGTTAGCCAGGATGGTCTTGATCTCCTGACCTCGTGATCCGCCCGTCTCGGCCTCCCAAAGTGCTGGGATTACAGGCTTGAGCCACCGCGCCTGGCTAATTTTTTTTATTTTTTATTTTTTATTTTTTTTAGATAGTCTCTCCATCACCCAGGCCTGGAGTGCGGTGGCACCATCTCAGCTCACTGCAGCCTCCACCTCCCGGGTTCAAGCAGTTCTCCTGCCTCAGCCTCCCGGGTAGCTGGGATTACAGGCACCAACCACCATGCCTGACTGATTTTTGTGTTTTTAGTAGAGGTGGGGCCAGGCTGGTTTTGAACTCCTGACCTCAAGTGATCCTCCCACATTGGCCTCCCAAAGTGCTGGGATTGAACCACCATGCCCAGCCCTGCTAAGATAAAAATTGTCTCTGTTGGTTTATTAGCATTTCAAGGATTTGATGGTTGTGCACACTGAATGTGGTTTGGCCACCACCCGTCTCCCTGGAGAATACAGAGTTAGGCAGCCTTTTTTTTTTTTTTTTTTTTGAGACGGAGTCTCCCTCTGTCCCCCAAGCTGGAGTGCAGTGGCGGGATCCCGGCTCACTGCAAGCTCCGCCTCCCGGGTTCACGCCATTCTCCTGCCTCAGCCTCCCGAGTAGCTGGGACTACAGGCGCCCGCCACCGCGCCCGGCTAATTTTTTCTATTTTTAGTAGAGACGGGGTTTCACCGTGGTCTCGATCTCCTGACCTTGTGATCCGCCCGCCTCGGCCTCCCAAAGTGCTGGGATTACAGGCGTGAGCCACCGCGCCCGGCCCCCGAGTTAGGCAGCTTTTAATTTTCTCTGGGTTATTTGCCATAGAGCTTTTCAGGAGTCTGTCTCTTCATCCAGAGTCTCCATGAAGAACAGATGTTTAAAACTGAAGTTCATTCATGAATGTTCTATAACTCAGTCAATAAAACATAGACCTTGTTTCCACCTAAGTTGAAAGAATAAAAAGCAGAGAAAACGCTTTGTTAAGTCCTTTCTGTGTTTTCCTTTCTTATTTTCCCTTCTTATGGGGGTGGGGGAGAGAGAGACAGGCTTAGACTTCTTTTCTGAGTGCATTAGAAGCACTTGCTGCTTGTTCATCTTGTATCTGTTTCTGATCCTTTGGTGGGCCCTTAACATGAGGCACAGCTGGAGAATTGTCAAGAATTCCTAGTAGAAAATTGAAGTTACATGCCAAATGCTTTTTCTGGGCTTGAAGGATACCTTCCTCCTCATGGTCCCTGCAGCCCTAGCAGTGTTGGTCTATATGTATGTATTTATAAGATATTTTGTAAGCATCTTTTTTCTTAGTTCCTTATAATGATTTTTTATACTATCTCTTGATTTTTTAAACATACATAACAAAAATTTCCATTTTAGTCCTTTTTAATTGCGCAGCTCAGTGGGATTAAATATATTCATCGTATTTTGCATCCATCACCACCATCTATCTTCAGAACTTTTTTCATCTTCCTAAACTGAAACCTCATACGGATTAAACAATAACTTCCCATTAAGCACTACCACCGCAGCCCCCAGCAACTAATCATCCTACTTTGTGTCTTCATGAATTTGACTACTCTAGGAACCTCAGTTAAGTGGAACCGTGTGGTAATTGTCCTTTTGTAAATGAACATTCATCAGTGTTCATGCTTTTTTTCCTCGCCATGTTGCTTTTTTTTTTTTTACATTTTTTTTATACCTATGAAAGCAACAAAGTTTTAAAAGTCATATAGTCTTATTGACCATACAACAAAAAGCAACATTCCAACATCCCATTCCTTTATCTCCATTTCCACTCCCAGAGAAACCATTTTAAATTCATTTAGCTAATGTGCACTGCAGCCTTGACCTGGGCTCAGCCTCCTGGGATCACAGGAGTGCCACCAAGCAAAGCTAATTTTTGAAATTTTTGTAGAAATGATTTGTCACCATGTTTCCCAAGCTGGTCTTGAACTTCTGGGCTCAGGTGATCCTCTCACCTCAGCCTCCCAAAGTCCTGCCATTATAGGTGCGAGGCCCCACACCCAGCCTATTTCTTAGTTCGGGATATTAACAGTTCGTTTTCTGCTATGGCAGATGAGGATTTAGTTGCTATATACACCCTTCTCGCAATGTATATACTTCTGTCCCCTATCCTCTTAATTTACCTTTCTTACCCTTTTTGGTTAAACTAATATGTATGTAATATTTACTAAATTTAGGTAAATATTGAATGCAGATTGGCTGACATTGTTGGTTTCCTGCTCAATAGCCATTCCCTCTTCTTGCTTGCTGCCAGATTCCTTCATTTTTTTAAATGGCAAGGTGCTAAGCCCCGGGATATGCACCGTGACAGCTCTAAGCCAGTCATAGTTTCCCCAGTGTTTGGTCTGGTGGGCATCTGAACCAGTTCTGGCCAAATGAGATATAAAGGAAGTCTGCTGGTGGCTTCTGAAATTTTCCCCTTTGACAGAGAAAGTCCCAGGAGGAAAGCCCTGTTTGACTTCATATTCTTCTTTCCTGCTTGGAACTCTATTTTATGAGGATGTAAGTCTAAGCCTTTCTGGAGGGCCTGTGGGCAAGTTACTTAATGTTTCGTTCTCCAGGCCATCTATTTGCATGAGTAAATGCTTAATTCTAATTCTGGAAGCAGACTTAGTTAAACAGAATTTTATGATTAGGGGGTCGTCTCTGTAAAAATATAGTTAACAACTACCTTGTAAGTTAGCCATGTTGCTGGGCGCAGTGGCTCAAGTCTGTAATCCCAGCACTTTGGGAGGCCGAGACGGGCGGATCGCGAGGTCAGGAGATGGAGACCATCCTGGCTAACATGGTGAAACCCCATCTCTACTAAAAAAAAAAAAATGAAAAAAAAACTAGCCGGGCGAGGTGGCGGGCGCCTGTAGTCCCAGCTACTCAGGAGGCTGAGGCAGGAGAATGGCGTAAACCCAGGAGGCGGAGTTTGCAGTGAGCTGAGATCCGACCACTGCACTCCAGCCTGGGGGACAGAGCGAGACTCCGTCTCAAAAAAAAAAAAAAAAGTTAACCATGTTATAATGAATTTTCTGTGTGTGATTTTATTTCAGCTTACATAGTTTCTTAAGTATATAGCTTAATGCATGGATTATTTATCATTTAAAGTACTTGACATTGAAAGAGGCCCTTACGCTTGAATGACCTTGTTTCTATACTAGCCATCTTGGCAAGCATAACTTTGGGCTTTATTCATTGACCTTCTTGTTTTCTGCAGTTTGAGAATCACTGGTGTTTAGATTCAAAGGTAGATAGGGTTTTCCCCCCCTCTGTCAAAGGGACTCAGTTTTACTCTCATATTTCCCTAGTAATGTTAGTATCTAGAAAGTCCTGGATGAAAGTATTAGATTTATCCTAATATCTGGTCACTAAGGGATGAAAAATTTATAAATAGCTAATGTTAACCTAGATCTAAAGCTTCCTATTCTGAAATCCAAACAGGAAGACTAAGAAAAATATGTACATTTTTGAAACAAAACAGAAAAATGAAACTTAAACAGTGTAAAAGAGCATAAAATGCCAATAGACTGCCACTTTCAACAGTTTCTGTTTACAGTACTTTTGCTGGCTACTATTGTTACTGTAAATAATATATGTATACTGTGATTTCTTGATTTTTTTTTAACATTAGACAATACTGTTAACTCCCCGTTATGAAAGATGAGGACTCTAAGATACTTTTATTACTTTCTGTCTCGTTTCTCATCCTTTCTCCATTTACTAATTTCTGTAAATTGTATTATCATTTTTGGCTCTTCTAGTAGTTATATTTAAAACTCTGAATAATATGTATCTCAACCTGTCAACTGTAGCTCTCCACTATATAAAAGTACACCATTCACCTGTCTTCCTGCCTTTACTTTGCTGATATGTAACCTCATTATCTTTATAATATCAGGGTTTGTTTGCAGGCATGGTGGCTTACACCTATAATCCCAACACTGTGGGGCCAAGGCAGGAGAATTGCTTGAGCCCAGGAGTTTGAGACCAGTCAGGGCAACACAGTGAGACCCTATGTCCACAAAATATAAAATTAGTTGGACTATAGTTCCAGTTACTTGGGAGGCTAAGGTGGGAGGATCACATGAGCCCAAGAGGTCAAGGTTGCAGTAAGCTGTGATCATGCCACTGCACTCAAGCCTGGGTGATAGAGCAAGACCCTGACTCTCAAGAAAAAAAAAAAAAATTAGAGTTTGTAACATTTACATACTCTTCCTTAACTGTAATTCTTCTATACTTTTATTATAGTTTGATTGTAAACGTTGAAAATCAAACAGCATATACAATATTGTGATTTTTTTTTTTCACAACTTTCCAATATAAGACTAAAGAGCATGATTATTTTCATAGAAAAGGAATGGAAAATTGTTTTTTAGTTTTTGTAACACTCCATCAATTGATCACAATCATACCCCATTTTAATATTGTGTTATATGAGCTATGGATTTCTTGTGTAGTCTGTTTTCCTTCTTCAGTAGCTTAAGGTTAGCTTGTTTCTAGTTACTTACGGCTGCACTGGTTGACATTAAATTGAGCTGACATAGTGTTGGAGGGAGTTTGGGTGAAATGTGAATTGCTAGGAATTCCTTGCTTCAGAAAATGTACATCTGTGCATGCATATGTATAAAAGACCTTAAATATTTTAGATTTTTTAGTAGATTGTCTTGGAATTGATGTAAGTTTGTAGTAAACATAATATTCAATAAAGGAAATAAAGGGTTTTTTCCTGCCATTTTATCCATGATTGAATCTTAGTTTTTTTCTTTGAATAATTTTGGTTTTTTAAAAGGTCAGTTTCTTTTGAATTACACCCTAAAATCATTAGTGATTAACAAGCTGATTCCCTATTTTTGCTTTATATCCACTACAATTAAATTTTTTTTAGCTTGCAGAGAGTACTAAAATTCAAAAACTTATAAATACTATACTTTCATAGTCATATTTTCCCTGGCTATATTTGAGAACATTTACAGCATTAAGACGCTACTTTTTCAGTGTGTCTTGTTGTCTGAATTATTTACTGTGTTAGCATTCAAAATCAAACATATCTTAGGAATGCATTAAAAAACTATTAGAAATCATAGGTGAGTTTGCCAAGGTTGCAAGATAAAAGAGCCATATAGAAAAACCAGTTCTGGGCCCGGCACAGTGGCTCAGGCCTGTAATCCTAGCACTTTGGGAGGCCGAGGCGGGCAGATCACTTGAGGTCAGGAGTTTGAGACCAGCCTGGCCAACATGGTGAAACCTCATCTCTACTAAAAATACAAAAATTAGCTGGGCGTGGTAGCACATGCCTGTAATCCCAACTACTCGGGAGGCTGAGGCAGAAGAATCACTTGAACCCAGAAGATGGAGGTTGCAGTGAACTAAGATCACGCCCTGCACTCCAGCGTGGGTGACAGAGGGAGACTCTGTCTCAAAAAACAAAAAACTGGCCAGGCTTGCGCCTGTTATCCCATCATTTTGGAAGGCTGAGGTGGGCGGATGGCTTGAGCCCAGTATTTCGAGACCAGCCTGGGCAACATGGTGAAACCCTGTCTCTACAAAAAAATACCAAAAAAAAAAAATTTTTTTTTTTGGGTGATGTGTGCCTGTAGTCCCAACTGCTAGGGAGGCTGAGGCAGGAGGACCGCTTGGGCCCAGGAGGTATAGGTTGCAGTGAGCCAAGATTGCACTTCTGCCCTCTAGCCTGGACGACAGAGCAAGACCCTTTCTTGAAAGAAAGAACGAGAGAAAGAGAAAGAAAGAGAAAGAGAAAGGAAAGGAAGAAAAGAAAAAGCAATTCCACTTACAATAGCATGAAAACAATCTGATAGGAATAAATTTAGTCACAAAGCATACAACTTTTACTCTGGAAACTACAAAATACTGTTGAAAGAAATTAAAGACGACCCAAATAAGTGGCAAGACATTTGGTGGTCATGGATCAGAAGACTTAATATTGTTAAGATGGTAGTACTCCACAAATTGACCTTCACATTCAGCACCGTCCCTATCATAATCTCAGCTGGCTTCTTTGACAAGCTGACAAAATTCATATGGAACTTTAAGGGACCTAAAATGACCAGAATAATCTTGAAAAAGAAAAACTAAGTTGGAAGACTTACACTTCGTGGTTTCAAAACTTACTACACATCAAGACAGTGTGGTACTAGCGTATGGATAGACATATAGATCAATGGAATAAAATTGAGAGTCCAGAAATAAACCCTCACAGTAATGGCCCATTGATCTTCAACAAGGGTGCCAAGACAATTCCATGGAAAAAGAAGAGTTTTTAACAGATAGTGCTGATACAACTGGATATGCACACAGGAAAACTGAAGGTGGACCAGATGGCTCAAAGACCTAAATGTCAGAGCAAAAGCTATTAATGTACAACCTTTAGAAGAAGACAGAGGCAAATCTGTATGACCTTGGATTAGGCCGTGGCCTAAGATACAACTCCAAAAGCACAAACAAAAGAAAAAAAAAAAAACATACGTTGGATATCATGAAAATTAAGAACTTTTGTGCATCAAAGAACGTCATGAAGAAAAAAGATAACCCACAGAATAGGAGAAAAGATTTGCAATCATATAAGAGATTTATATCCAAAATAAATAACTTATCATAATTTAGTAATAAAGGTTCTGAATAGACAGTTTCTTCAAAAGAAGATATATGGTGGAATGGCCTGTAAGTACATGAAAACAGCATATTCAACATAATTAGCCATCAGGGAAACACAAATTAAGATCAAACCACAGTGAGAAACCACTTCGTATCTGCTAATGTTGGCTACAGTATATAAAAATTAGAACTCTCACACACTGCTGATGGGAATGTAAAATGGTACAACCACTTTGAAAAACAGGCAGTTCTGGCTGGGCACAGTGGCTCACGCCTGTAATCCCAACAGTTTGGGAGGCTGAGCCGGGCAGATCACGAGGTCAAGAGATCGAGACCATCCTAGCCAACATGGTGCAACCCCGTCTCTACTAAAATACAAAAATTAGCCGGTCGTGGTAGCATGCGCCTGTAATCCCAGGTACTTGGGAGGCTGAGGCAGGAGAATCGCTTAAACCCAGGAGCCCAGGAGGCGGAGGTTGCTGTGAGCCGAGATTGCACAGTTGCACTCCAGCCTGGTGACAGAGCAAGACTGTCCCCCCAAAAAAACCGAAAGAAGAAAACGGCAATTCTTCAAATGGTTAAAGGTAGAGTTACCATATGACCCAGTAGTTCTACCTTTCTTTTGTTTATTTGTTTGAGACAGGGTCTCACTCTGTGAGCTAGGCTGAGCGCAGTGGTGCAATCATGGCTCACTGCAGCCTCCATCTCCTGGGCTTAAGTCATCCTCCCACCTCAGCCTCCCCAGCAGCTGGACTACAGGCATGCATCACCACGCCTTGCTAATTTTTGTATGTTTTTAAGAGACAGGATTTTGCCATGTTGTCCAGGCTGGTCTTGAACTCCTGAGCTCAAGTGATCCATACACCTTGGCTTCCCAAAGTGCTGAGATTACAGGTGTGAGCCATCATGCCTGGCTAATTCCACTTTTTTAGTTAGTATATACCCAAGAGAAAGGAAATGTGTTCACACAAAAACTTGTACGTGAATGTTATAACAGACAAAAAGTGGGAACAACCCATTTATCAGTTGATGGACTGTTGTTTTTATCGACTTACCAGTCCATCAACTGATAAATTGATAAAGTGTGATATATACATACAATGAAATATTTGGTAATGAAAAAGAAATGAAGTACTGATAAATGCTACAACATAAACGAACTTTGAAGACATTATGAAAGTGAAAGAAGCAGTCACAAAAGACCATATATTGTACGATTCCATTTATATGAAATGACCAGAATAGGTAAAAAAAAAAACATATAGAGACAGAAAGTAAATTAGTGGTTGCCTAGGGCCAGAGGGTGTGGGGAGATTAGGTGGCATCTAAGGGGTTGAGGGGAGGTTATGGGGTAATGAAAAGGTTCTAAAATTGATTATGGTGATGATTGTACAGTTCTGCGTATCAACTAAAACTACTGAGTTATACACTGCAAGTGGATGAATTGTAAGTGAATGCTATTTCAGTAAACTTGTAAAATACCGTATCTTATCGGCTCTTTAAGATCATAGAGGTTCTTCAGAGTTTCTCTTCTATCTCACACATTTAGGCAGAATCTCTACTACCTATATCCTAGTTGGTTTAATTACAATTCTTTAATGTATGTGTTATTGCTGATATGTAATTTAGAAAGCTTGCTTCTGTGCTGTGCTTTTTCACCACATCATCTCCACAATTTCCAGGCCTGATGTACTACAGAAGTAAGAATAATCTTGTTCCAATTTGCAGGTTGACTCATCTGACAGTGAAACCTCACCCTTCTGAAATCTAACCATGAACAAAAATGGGGTAACTCAAACAGATAGGCAAAGTCCATCGATAAAGCTCCTTCCCTTTGTTCATTGGAAGGCCATCAGATCCCCTTTCAGCCTATTTGCCCTTATTTTACATAGCATGCTAATAAGCAAGTTGCTGATTTCCAAACACAGCAGACTAGAAACACCAAGTTAAAAAGGGTGTTAATGGTGTGCTATACAGATTGAATTGTGTCTCCCACAAATTCTTATGTTGAAACCTTAATTCCCAACATGATGGTATTAGGAGGTGGTGCCTTTGGGAGTTAATTAGGTTGAGTTGAGGTCATAAAGGTGGGACCCTCATGATGGGATTAGTGCCCTTATAAGATGGAACACCACAGAGCTGTGGCCCCCTCACCTCCATGTAAGGGACACAATGAGAAGGCAGCTACCTACAAGCCAGGAAAAGAGCCCTCACCAGAAACCATCCATGCTGGCACCTTAGTGTTGGACTTCTAGCCTCCAGAACTATGAGACAATTTCTGTTGTTTAAGTTGTGCAGTCTGTGGTATTTTGTTACGGCAGCCTGAGCTGACTGAGTCATAGTAGTAGCCTGGAAAAAAGGCAGCTCTTAGTCTGACAAGAGACAAGGACACTGTGGGGGAAGGGTGCACCAGCACAGCCTTGACCACCTGAACTCTGTATAGTGATTTTCAGCTTTACAGAGCATTAGCTTGATAGGGCTTGAGACTTCTTAGGTCATAATATGGTATAATAAACAATTTTCATAATAATGACTGTGATTCATTAAGAGGGTTGAATCGTTTTCTGTTGAAGGCCATAAAGGGATTTAAAATCTGTATTAGAAGTATTTCCATTCAAGATAATTGAAGTTGTTCACTCTTTGAAAGTTGAACTAAGTTTTGTGCTACCCAGAATACCTCGTTCCTCATAATATCTAGATGCCTTTTTGAGTGCTACTCTAGTTTTTGTTTTTCAAAGCAAAGAGGATGAAGGTAAGTTTCTACTTTCCTTGTCCTAAAATTATATTTGATTTAAGTTTTGAGGCAGGATCTTGCTCTGTTGCCCAGGCTGGAGTGCAGTGATGCAGTCATAGCTCACTGTAGCCTCGAACTCCTGGACGCAGGCTATTCTGGCTCAGCCTCCATGTAGTACGGACTTTAGACCAACAACACCTCACTTGGCTCTTTTTTTAAATAATTTTTTTGGAGACAGGGTCTCCCTGTGTTGCCCAGACTGGACTCAGACTCCTGGGCTCAAGCAGTCCTCCTGCCTTGGACTCCCAAAGTGTTGGGATTACAGGCATGAGCCACCATGCCCAGGCTCTCTTGTCTTTTTGATTCTAAGAGATGTGAAATGATACCTCATCATGGTTTTGATTTGCATTACCTTGATGATTAGTGATGTCGAGCACCTTTTAATGTACCTATTGACCATTTTTAAGCAGCATAATTGTTTATCAGTTAAAGTGTATTCTTCAGAACTATTGTTTTTAAAACATTCAGGTAGTACTTACTGGTAAGCAGATTGTTTTGTAGAATAGAGAGGGACTGCCAGTTTCAGCTTTGACAAGAGCTGTGAGAAGAATGTCAGTCTCAGTCCTTCTTTGGAAAGCCTTTAAAAGGGACTGTTTATGTTTTCTCATACTTGTTTATTCTTTCATTTAAAAAAATTTTTTTCCCTAGTATCATAAATTTAAAACTTTTTTTTCTTAAAGATGTTAATATTAGGACCTCGGTCACATATAAATAAGACATAGACCTGACATAAGAAACTCAAAAGTCTATAAAGAGAGACAGATGGATAAACAGGAGTCCTGTAATACGTGATGTGTGTAAGATGGAGAGGAAGAACCTTCTAAAAAAGTGAGGGGTGGGGATGGCTTCATAAAGGAAGTGATGGTTGGAGCTGAGTCTTGGAGGATCAGCAGGAGTGTCCCTGGCAGAAGAGAAAGAGGGCATTCCAGATGGCAGAGGAGCCTGTTTACAGGCAGGGAGGTTAGAGATTATGCTTTTGACTTCAATTGTAAAATCCTTAAAAGTTAGGATTACATGGGATTTAAATTAAATTGCTGGATAGTATTATATGGTGATAACCCCTTAAATTGTTTCAAACTCTTTTTAACCCTGTTTTCCAGGAACTCGAATCATTTATGACAGAAAGTTTCTGTTGGATCGTCGCAATTCTCCCATGGCTCAGACCCCACCCTGCCATCTGCCCAATATCCCAGGAGTCACTAGCCCTGGCACCTTAATTGAAGACTCCAAAGTAGAAGTAAACAATTTGAACAACTTGAACAATCACGACAGGAAACATGCAGTTGGTAAGAGAATGGTGGTGTTGGGGACCTAGAGTATGGCTCTTAGAATTTGAATGTCTGTTTGCTATAGGTTGAGAAGCTATTGATTGTTCAGTTTTTATTTTTTGTTTTTTTGTTTTTTTGTTTTGAGACACAGTCTCATTCTGTCACTCAGGCTGGAGTGCAATGGCACGATCTCAGCACACTGCAATGTCCGCCTCCTGGGTTCAGGTGATTCTCCTGCCTCAGCCTCCTGAGTAGCTGGGATTACAGGCGGCTGCTACCACGCCTGGCTAATTTTTGTATTTTTTAGTAGAGACGGGGTTTTGCCATGTTGCTCAGGCTGTTCTTGAACTCATGACCTCAGGTGATCCGCCCGCCTCAGCCTCCCAAAGTGCTGGGATTACAGGTGTGAGCCACTGCGCCTGGCCAGTTCTTCAGTTATAGCTAATGTTCAGTTATATGTCTGTAAGGTTTTCCTCCTCCCCCAAAGGTTTCTTGAAATGCTCTGAAAACCCTGAGTTCTAAATCATAAATCTGATGTAGTTGGTGGGAGAAAAGAATCCAGAATCAGTATGATAAACTCCAAAAGTGACTTCTCGAACCATGCCTTAAGGACTACCTGGCCTAGGCTTCATTGGACTAAGAATAACACAGAAAACAAAACAATTTCAGGCTGGGCGCGGTGGCTCATGCCTGTAATCCCAGCAGTCTGAGAGGCCAAGGTGGGCAGATCACAAGGTCAGGAGATCGAGACCATCCTGGCTAACATGGTGAAACCCCATCTCTACTAAAAAATACAAAAAATTAGCCAGGCATGGTGGCAGGCGCCTGTATTCTCAGCTACTCGGGAGGCTGAGGCAGGAGAATGGCGTGAACCCGGGAGGCGGAGCTTGCAGTGAGCCGAGATGGCACCACTGCACTCCAGCCTGGGTGACAGAGCGAGACTCCATCTCAAATAAATAAATAAAAGGAAAGAAAGAAAACAAAACAATTTTCCTAGCCCCCATTTCCATCACCCTCAGGCAAATAGACCTTGTTTCATATATGAATTTCTTTTTCATAGTATGAGGAAAAGCAATATGGTTTATTTCCTCTATTTTCCGGAACTGCCTTTAAGATTTACCTAAATTACCCCTCCTCCAACACATTATTTTATTCTTTATCTCTGTAGAAGCAGAATGGTGAGGTAGGAGTGGCCAACTCCTGAAATATTCCTCAGGGACTGCACTTAGTGACCCCTAGATGTGGGCCAGCATTCTGCTTTGTGATATTTCAGATGAGTTTTTTAATGGACAAAGTGTCCGTTTGGAGCAGGGCCAAAGTCCAAAGCCTCCAGAAGAATGTGCTCCCCTGAGAGACAGCAAAGAGCTCCCCAGGAGCTGCTGTTTATTCAACCTGAAGACAAAGAGACACTGGGGATGTTTTCACTTGTGTCCTTTTCCCCAAAGCTTCCTCCCATGGACAGTGGAACTGCCATTCTTCTTTTTCAGATTAAGACCAGCCAAAGCAAAGCAGAGTAATTGTTTCAAGGCAGCAGAGAGTGGGACAGTTTGAATTATATTTTGTCTCTCAGATAGAGGGAATGACAGTTAAAACTGTTGTGCTTTTTTGTGTATGTGCTAAGCTCTTCATTTTATTTGTCCTAACTAGGGGATGATGCTCAGTTCGAGATGGACATCTGACTCCCCTGCAAGGATTAGAAGAAAAGCAACACTGATACTTGTGTGCACCTGATTTGGCCAATAGGATCAACACTGAAAAGACAGAAGAGGCAATACCAGCAGTCCCCATTACAGTCTCCACCTCCCCCTCTTCCTCTGGGTGCCAAATGATGGGAAGATGAGCTTCATCTGACCATTTCTTCTCCCTGTCTCCTGTTCCCCTTCCCAGTTAAACAGGTTAGATTGAAGGCTGTGTTTCTGTAGAGCTAAGCAGCCCTTAGAGGACAACAGTTCAACTCTGACTTTCCTTGTTGTTTTTTTATTGAGAGCCACCCTCCTACCCTGTAATTTTGTCCCACGTCGAATCTCAGCCTACCAACAACTGCCTGTCTGGGAAGAGATACAGAGGCTTGGTGGGCCTAACACCATTCATGTTCCTTACCCTCTGTCTCTCCTCCCTCTATCCCACCTATGGTTCAGTGTTGCAAGAGTCTGGGCTTGGGATCTTTACAACCAGCAGGGGGAAATGATAAAAAAGAGAGCTGCTTTCCCTTTTACCTTGAGGTATTTGTCCCTCGAGACAGAGCACAGCTTGTGCAACTCTGGTAGCATTACCCTGTGACACTGTTTTGAGGTCCACTTTCTTTCTTTCCTCTGGGAGGAATGTCTTCTGTCTTTGGTATTATAGTTCATCTTCCTGTTCTTTTACTTAGTGCATTTGTGCAGATATTTTAAACTCTGTACATCAGAAGAGAGCCCTTGGTAACCAGTTTTGCTCTTCTTCTGCCACTTTTCCCTGCTTGCATCTTGTTGCTGGCAGAGTCCTCTTGTACTTCAAGAAAGCGAAGTGATTTTGTCTGCTCCTAAAGCAGGTCCATACCAAGTAATAGAGGCACTTTAGCCTCCACTTGGTGGGTAAAGCCTGATCATAGTATTCTGTCAGATAATGCCTAAGAATGACCTCTGAAGAACATTGACCCATTTGAGTACCCGGTCTCAGTTGTCATTTTTAAGTCCAGTGAGCATTGTGATAGTAGTTCTTAGATTGCAGTTTCTTATGTTTTGAGTTTGAAGTTGATTTTCAGAATGTTCTTAGAAAAGAACTGCATTTTTTCCTTTGTGGATCTGCTTTGTTTGGCTGCTGGAATAGATAAGCATGGGCTTAAAAAATGTGTTCCTCCCAGTTTTCTTGACTTTCCTGTTGTATTCTGAATTTCTCTCCCTACCTTCCTCACTTTCTTCCTCTCTCCTTCCTTTCCTTCCTTTTTCTCTACCAGGCCATTTTTCAAATTTACATCAAAGATACCTCAAGTGTTGGTATCTGAGAATATCTGTCACTCCTCTTATCTGAGAAGTGACCTTTTATTTTTAAGATGACTACAGACCTATTTTTAGATATGTTTTCAGTACAATTTTGAACAGCAACTTTTTAATTAAACATCTTCCAGTGTTAGGAAGATGAGAAATGTTCATAGGCGAGTCTGCTGTTCTATGTCACCATCTTTTGTCTCCCCTAGTCCCCCAGGAGCTCTTTCCTTTCCCCTCTAGTTTTGAGTGTGCATGTTTGGAGTTTGTAGTGGGTGGTTTGTAAAACTGGACCATTCTGCCTTGCTATGGGTTGTTCATGAAAGCCTCATTCTTTTCTCTGACCCTTTAGCTTTTGCATTCACCCTCCTTCCCACCTACCTCTCCTGGAACTATTGAGCAGCATAATAATCCCGGGAGAATGATTACCCTCATAGAAAGACTAAAGCATCCATCCCCTTATAGTTAAGTAGCCACTGGTGTCCTGGGAATTTCTGGTTAGATTTGGTGCCCTGAACTTTTTTATTAAGAAATCAGATCCCAGGGTGAGAGTAACAGCCATTTGGCCAAGAAAGAAACCTGTTTTTCTTTTGAACTATGAAAAGACCCTGTTTGTGAATACATTTTAGAAAGAAGAGAGAAAGGATGTCTGCAGAACTTTGTTCTGTTTTCTGCTACAAAAATGTGAATAGTTCAGAGTGAAAACCTTTTGTGATGGTTGATATCTCAGGAATAAGCTGGATCTCCAATGTTTTGGGGATGCTTTGAGTCTCAAAAAAATTGATAATCAGAAAAGTATTTTTTGTTTGTTTGTTTAATGTATCCCTGTTCTGTTTAATTAAACTCCAAGTCTCATTTTACATATTCTTGGAAAAATCTAAGTTGCGCTGTAATTTACATAAGAAGCATGCTCAGGACCTCTCTGCACCCTGGGGAGCCTGATTCTTTGGGAATGAAGCTTTTCGTTCTTCATACACTGGCCTTGGCATCCTGTGGAATTTGACCCAACTAGCAGCTAGTCAGTCCGTCAGTGAGCAGAAGAGTGAACTCTTCTTGATCTTTATTGCTATGTGTGAAAACTTGGCTTCCTCACTAATTGGTGGGGAATGGATTTAAAGCATGAGCTTTAGTAGTATCAAGATGCCATTTTCCTTTTTCTTGCCGTCTTGGGGAGCTTCTGCATGTGACCCCCTAATCAGAAGGCATGTTTTTAGTATTTCTTGGGAGTGTCAGCTGTATAATGCGGCAGCTGTTCAATCCCTTACCCTTCTCTGCAAGGACTTCCCTAAGGCTTGGTGCAGTTCTTTCCCAGAGGCCACCACTACTAGACAGTCTGTGACCTCCATAAGTTGGCATTTAAAAAATAATTTTACAGGGCATGAGATAAACTTCCAATAGACGATACCTTTGTGTCATGCCTCATAGAATTATTTTTAGAACAAGCCAGAGTCCGTTGGGTGGTTTGCCTCTGCATGTTTGGAGGGAACCTCACAGATGAAACGCTTAATGAATGTGTCCTGGGTTTTTTAGAGGGAAGGAATACACTTAAGTTACCACTTTGACTGAGACAGCTCTTAACATCTTAGTTTCCATTTGTAGTTTTCTTTTTACGAGGAACCCATGCTTCTATACTTGTGGGGACAATTGATCTTAATGAGAAGTGACTTTCCTTCAAATTCCAACAGCAGACATGCATTGTCATGGTTCTGCCTTCTTTGTAGTGTGGTTTATTGAGTTCAGCAGTTCTCATATGCTGTTTAAATAGGTGCAGCATTTTCAAGGGCACAGATACAGAGAAGCTGACTTTCTAGGCGTTGGGCTTCCAAGCCAAGAGTTTTGTCCTTCCACTTGTATTAGTTATCTGTTGCTGTGTAACAAATTACCCTAAATTTAGTATGTTAAAATAGTAAACATTATGTGTCAGTTTCTGTGGGTTAAGAATTTGGGAGTAGTTTAACATGATGGTTCTGGCCCAGGGTATTACGAAGTTACAGTCAAGATGTGAGCAGGGGCTGCAGTCAGCTGGAGCTGGAGAAACCACTTCCAAGTTCTCTTTTTGCGGCCGTTGGCAGGATGCCTCAATTTCTTCCCATGTGGGTCTCTGCATAAGGCACCTGGCTTCTCCCTGAGCAGCTGATCCCAGAGATCGTGGGGCAGGGCCAGGAGAAAGCTGCAGTGCCTTTTAAGACATAGTCTTGGAAAGGACACACCATCACTTCTTATCCTAGTCTTTAGAAGCAAGCCACTAAGCTCAGCCTGCACTCAAGGAGAGAGGAATTACACATACCTCTACCCCAGTGGAGCAGTAGCAAATAATTTATGGACATATCTTAAAAGCACCACACCCCAACTGAGGATGAAAGTAGGTCAACAGGGAGGTAGGTTTAATGTAGATAGGCTGAAAGACAGATTGCTATCAAAAACAATTCTCCAAGATGTGCATAACCAAACTGGGACAGAAGGCAAACTCCCCAAAGCTACCTGCTGGTTTTGAGAGGGTGGTAAGAAATGGCAATTCCCAGCAGTAGTAGAAAATAATATGCCTAACTACCAACAGCTCAAGTATGCTTATTTGCACGTCCTAGACTTGGTGTCCGTAAGACTCATTTACCACTTTTATTTGCCTGTAGCTAGGAATTAATGAAAGGAACTGGGGCCTTCCAGCTGAGCCACTAAACCTGTCTTGTTTGGAATGGGGATTGTTCAGCAAAGGGAGCAAACATGAATTAGATGTTAAGCTATTGAGCTGAAGAAAAGAAAGCAGTTCACATTTAGGTGAAATAGATGATGTTATCAGGAAGCCAGGTTCCCACCAGAGTGGGTGCTTGGTACCTGGTCTCTCCAGTCTCAACAGACTCAGGTCAGGTCTCTCACCCAGGAAGCAACCACTCAATAAAATAGGGAACATCTAAGAATGACAAATGTCAGTGCTTGATTGCTCCTCTAAATCCAGTGCACAGGTTAACCCTGCATGCCCGCCCATCTCTTCCTGGGCTTCTTGATGGCAATGTGTTCTTAAAGAACTGGTCTTGTGTTCTCCCTCAAGACAAACTTAAGTTTTTCAGTTCAACACATTCTAGTGAATGGCTACTATGTGTTTCTGGCACTCATTCCTAACCAAGTCTTCTTTCTTTCTTTTCTTTTCTTTTCTTTCTTCTCTTTTTTTTTTTTTTTTTTTTTCCTGAGGCAAGAGTTGCACCCTGTCACCCAGGCTGGAGTGCTGGAGTGCAGTGGTGTGATCTCGGCTCACTGCAGCTTCTGCCTCCCAGGTTCAAGTGTTTCTCCTGCCTCAGCCTTCCGAGTAGCTGGGATTACAGGCATGTACCACCACGCCTGGCTAATTTTTAATTTTTGTATTTTTAGTAGAGATGGGGTTTCATCATGTTTGCCAGGCTGGTCTTGAACTCCTGGCCTCAAGTGATCCGCCCACCTCAGCCTCCCAGAGTGCTGGAATTACAGGTGTGAGCCATTGTACCCGGCCAAATATGCAAATTCTTGTTTAGATTTATGCTCTGTCTCTTCCCAGCTTTTTCTTATCTGTAGCCCTGCTTGCTTGAGAGTATACTTGGATAAGAAGTACTGCTATTGAGGGAGCTATAAGAAAAGGATATTTCTTCCAGAAGTAAATAACTCATCTTTAGAGTACCCTTAAATGAATTTTGTTTTTCTTTCTTATTTTGAGGTGGATTGGTCTTCTCTTTTTTTGGGTTTCCAGCTCTTTGAGACTCTCAGACCTTATCTTTCCAGCTCAAACACCATTGGTTAAATTCCCTCATTCTCATTAGAATGCAGCCTGCTGAGTATGTGGGTTTCACTGCCGGAGTCCGTCCATTAGCCAGTATACATAGAGGGCCTGCTTCAAATCAAGGCAACTGGTGAAGGGCTCAGCATGTTGGCAGCAGTATCCAAGAGATTGAATCTATTTCCATTTTCCTCATCTAGGATAACAGCTGCTTGAAGCCAGGGCTCTTAGCCCTTTGCATTCCCCTTTAGAGAGGAAGCCACACTGCCTTTCTGTGTCTGGTTCAGAGCTCTTCCTTCTTGGCATGTTTTCTGGACTACATGCACATGGGCAGCTATTGATTAATCTGCAAAACCCAGTCACTTGCCTACCCATAATATCTGGGAAGGCGTGGTATTTGTTTTAAAGAAACGTTTCTTTGGGAGGGCAGTTTCTGTCTGGACTTTGAGGTGGACTTAGTTATCCCTACAGTTCTTTAACTCTCAGCTTTTAATAAAAGATGAAATCAGATATTGATGCAGTTGGGTCACAATTCTTTAGGATGCTTCTACACCAGGGCTGCTTCCTGTTCCTAGTCATGGTTTTCCAGTTTAGTAGTGGAGTTTCTTGAGGCTAACTTACAGAAATTTCTAACTGAAAACTTTAAGAGTTATTGATACTTGTTTTTTCAGTTAATCATTTACATCACCTTTCCTACTCTCTGGAATTTAAATTTATTTCTCTAGGCTGGTCCTGGAAGTTGATAACCTTTTGGCAAAGCTTAGATTTAGGAGAAGGCTTATGAGTCCCTCTCCAGAGGGTCTGTAGATTCTCTTTGCTTATGACTCTCTGCCTGCAGCCCTGGCAGACCATACTGTATGTCATGGATACCCAATGGAAATATTACTGAGATGAATCACATTTCCCAGGGTATTTAAACTCTCACTCTGCCACCTTTCTAAGGGTGGGAGGCTGGCAGAGAGATGCTGCGATGCTTGATAATCATTTGGCCACACTGAAATTTCCAAAGGGAGCTCTTGCCGGTGCTTAAAACCAAAACACCTGGACACTTAGAAAATTCCATGAATCTAGCACAAAATATCCATTCTTGCCCAAGTGTATCCCCTTTCTCTCCAGCTTAATCTTTTTTTTTTAAAGCCCAGGCCAAGGGTACTTTTAACTGGAAACCAGGGGAGGAGGGAAGAACACTAGCAGGGAGCTAAGAGGCAGGTTGCTGGGTAAGCCATCCTGCTCCTACCTGGTGCCTGTATCTGAATTGCTGAGTGCCGTGCGCCAGTGCCTTTCCTTCACCTGCAGATGGAGCCCATCTCTTTCCACCTGGGTGAGGAGACCCTCTGCTACTCCAGGGGTAAACCTTAAAGAAGGTGTCTTGAAGAGCCCAAAGGACACTCACATGCTAAGGTGTCCGTTTTATGCATCTTTAAAATATTTTATTTAAGAAAAAAAATAGCCCTGCCCTGTCTTAGTGCCACTAATGGCCCAGTTCCATCCATTCTGAATGGAAAAGCAGAGACTGCCAGCACTTTCCTTGGTCTTCCCTTTGTCTCCCATGATGTGTTGTCCCCTCATCCCTCCCATCCATTTCACTGTGTGTGGATGGATAGCAGAGGGTACCACGCAGTCCTTGAGGCAGTCCTGTGTGATTCCATGATCAGTTGTTTTTGTATTCTAACTATCCTTCCAAACCAGCAGATGTTTGGAAATTAGGGAAAAAATTAAATTCTCATCAATGGTTGCTGTTATAGTTAAATCAATAAAGATCTTGAATATCAACTTGGTGTTTTAATTTTTAAAAAATATCAGGTGAAATCCTGCTAAGGTTATTTCACATTTCAGGAGTTTAAGCGGGGGCGGCGGGGGGGAATATGGGCAGAGGTAGTTGGCTGTTTATCTGTTAGTTCTCCACACTTGCAGAGCATGCACTTTGTCCATGTGGACCTGTGTATGCAGAGGAGATGGTGGGACTCTCAGGGAGCATGACCTGGGTCCTGTGCTCAGGAGCTTGGAGGCAAACATGTATATGCTGGCTGATGGCACCCAAGCATGTCCTTCTCTTAAGTACCAGCCCTGAGGAAGCCCAAACAACTTCCTTTCTCAGAAGAGGGGCTGCCTGTGCCCCCGGGAGCACTGGTTAGACGTCCATCATGCCTGGTATCTCAAACCAAGCTGTGCTGCATGAGCGTCAGATTCCCTCCTGTTACTAATCTAGCAGGTCTCATGTATTAGTCCGGAGAACAAGAATTCTTTGATGTGAACAGAGGTCCACAGAATAAAACTGGACTGGAGGAAGCTTTCCCATTGGAACTGTGTAGAGGTTTGGGGCACAGGCTTTGGAATCAGGCAGCTTCAGTTCCAGCTGTGCTGCTTAGTAGCTGAATTACCCAGCAGAATTCCTACTCTGCAAGCCTCAGTTTTCTCTAAACTAAGGTTAAGAAATAACTGTTTGGCCGGGCGCTATGGCTCACGCCTGTAATCTCAGCACTTTGGGAGGCCAAGGCAGGCGGATCACGAGGTCAGGAGATCGAGACCATCCTGGCTAACACAGTGAAACACCGTGTCTACTAAAAATACAAAAAAATTAGCCGGGCATGGTGGCGGGTGCCTGTAGTCCCAGCTACTCAGGAGGCTGAGGCAGGAGAATGGCGTTAACCTGGGAGGTGGAGCTTGCAGTGAGCTGAGATCGCGCCACTGCATTCCAGCCCAGGCGACAAGAGCAAGACTCTGTCTCAAAAAAAAAAAAAAAGTAACTTTTCCAGGTGGTTGTGAGGCCCAGTTGATGTCATAAAGAGCCCAGTGCCTAGTACACTCAGTTCAGTAAACAGCAGTTAAGGGACTCAAGCACAACCTGGTTGACACGGACACCCAAAGATTATTCAGCCCCCTCTCCCCTTCCCTCCAAGTGTGTAAGTTTAGGAGTGGAACAGGTTTGAGCACTGCAGCTACCACCTACTCATAGAACCTGTAGAAGAACTAAAGAATCTAAGGGAAGATGGGACCAAAACCTTAAAAGCCCTTTCCTACATCCTTTACTGTGCCCTAAAGGCAATTAGGATAGATAAGGATCTTACTGCTAATGAAAGGGAAGACTTTTTTTTTTTTTTTTTTTTTTTGAGACTGAATCTTGCTGTGTGTGTCGCTCAGGCTGGAGTGCAGTGGTGTGACCTCGGCTCACTGTAACCCCTGCTTCCCGGTTTCAAGTGATTCTCCTGCCTCAACCTCCTGAGTAGCTGGGATTACAGGCATGTGCTACCACACCCGGCTAATTTTTGTATTTTTAGTAGAGATGGGGTTTCACCATGTTGGTCAGGCTGGTCTCAAACTCCAGACCTCATGATCCGCCCGCCTCAGCCTCCCAAAGTGCTGGGATTACAGGCGTGAGCCACTGCGCTGGCCCAAAAAGACTTTTAAAGATGGAGACAAACCCCAGGTTAGGGGTGCTATCCCAAGGTCACAGCCACTCCCCACATCTCTATGGATCCCATGCTTCTGTTTCTTACAATGTTTCTAGTTTCTCCATGCTTACATACTGCCAGGCCCACCCACTTGCCCAGCCAAGGAGTGTAATGTGTCCAATTTTTCTCGCAACTGACTTGGCACTGCTTGAGAGCAAGTTAAAATAACTCTTGAATACTCTTAAAACCCTAGGTTCAGGCCAGGTGCAGTGGCTCACATCTGTAATCTCAACACGTTGGGAGGCCAAGACAGGACCATAGCTTGAGCCCAGAAGTTGGAGACCAGCCTTGGCAACATGGCGAGACCCTGTCTGTACAAAAAAAATCTAAAAAATTAGTTGAGTATGATGGTGCATGCTTGCAGTCCCACCTACTTGGGAGGCTGAGGTAGGAGGATTGCTTGAGTCCAGGATGGCAAGACTGCAGTGAGCCATGATTGTGCCACTGCACTCCAGTCTAGGTGACAGTGAGATCCTATCTCAAAACAACAGAAAACATCCCAGGTTCAGACAGGACACAATTCTCCTAAGTAGTATTTCCTGTGACTTACAGAGCCTTCAGCAAGCACATGGCCTAGAGCATGGAGCTATTCCCTAGGCTCCAGTAGGTAGGCTTTGCCCCATTTACTTTGTCCAGGCAACAGAATGACTCTGCTGCTGACGTAGCAAACACGGGGCTTTCAGCAGGGGTCAGCAAAACACAGAGTTTCACTACTTTGTGCACTACTTTTGTTTGACATGAGGCAATGCCCTGTCGTCAAGGGTTTGTTCTTGGAGTCAATAGAGCCGCTGACTGTAAACACTCCCACAAGCTGTAGCTACAAATAGCTCGACCTTTCGCTCTCTGGCACCAGCCATGTAAGAAAGTCCTGGGGTGATTTTCACTTCTAAGAACTAGTTCAGTAGTATAATTGGGTTCAAATTTTTGGTTCTAAAGGCTAAGGCTTGGATCCCAAGATAGGTGAGCACAAACCTCTAGTTGCTGTTAAGCAGTAAGTGCCCCTAGGGCTCAAGAGACCAGAGCTCAGCTCTTGGCCCTGCCACCCCTAGCTGTGTGGTCAGGCCCTGAGGTCTCACTGGGGTCTCGTTTAGGAATGGGGATCAGACAAGCTGACCTCACAAGTTTGCCCCTGCTCGGCTGTTCTGTACATGGTCAGATGCAGAATCCTGTTGTGATTCTGAATTGTTGGGTCTGGGCAGTCTATTTCTAGTCCAGGCAGTGAACAGCTGGATCAGCTTTGTTGTGGAATCAAGGCACTGAGGTTTCTCAAGCCCAGGCCTGGCTCTAGCCCCTTTCTGGGCCACGACTATGGTATTGACTCAACCAAAGCCTCAGTTGAGTTCGTCTGAGCTCAACAGGGTTCACAAATGATTGGAATCATTTTCTTAAGGCTATAGCGTAAGTGGGTAGGCTTCTTGGGAAAGCAGGATCTGGTAGATATACTGTGGGCTCACATTCCCAATCAAGTGGCCCCTTTGCTCCATGAAACTACAAAAAAAGTGCCTCTGTTTTGGCAATGTTCAATGAGATCAAGCTGTTAAGAGCAGAATTGCTTCTTTTGTTTGTTTTGTTTAAACAGAGACAGGTTCTCACTATGTTACCCAGGCTGGTCTTGAACTACTGGACTCAAGCGGTCTTTCCACCTCTGCCTCCCAAAGTGCTGGAATTATAGGCGTGAGCCACTGCACCCAGCCAGAATTGTTGCCTCTGAGGTCTTTTTACCCAGAAGATAACTGTGGTCAGGGGTTTTGGTGGGTAGAGCTGCCTCATTCAGGCTCCTTTTACTGTGCTGCCCATGTGGAACCTGAAATTAAGTCCGTCTTAGAACCCTGAGTAACAAAAGAGCTGATAAAGGTTATATTAAGGGCATATGGCAGGGACTGGGTTTAGCAGGCTTTATAAGCTTTAGAGGGAGATAGGGATAAGGCAGCCTTTCCTATTCAGTCTACAGCTTAAAGCTGATGGCTCTTCTGAGCCTGACGACAGACATTTAATATGAATGCGTTAGGATTCGCCAGTGTTCCTTTTTCTTTTTTTTCTTTTTTTTTTTGAGACGGAGTCTCGCTCTGTCGCCCAGGCTGGAGTGCGGTGGTGCGATCTCAGCTCACTGCAAGCTCCGCCTCCCGGGTTCACGGCATTCTCCTGCCTCAGTCTCCGGAATAGCTGGGACTATAGGCACCCTCTCCGCCACCACACCCAGCTCATTTTTTTGTATTTTTAGTAGAGACAGGGTTTCACCGTGTTAGCCGGGATGGTCTCGATCTCCTTACCTCGTGATCCGCCCGCCTCAGCCTCACAAAGTGCTGGGATTGCAGGCGTGAGCCACCGTGCCTGGCCCACACCAGCATTCCTTTTACAAGTGGAGTCTGGACAATGAATTGCTCACCTGAGGTCACATAGCTTCCAGTGGCTGAGCTGTGACCATAGAGCAAGTATCTTGCCACCCAGGGCAAGGCCTTCACCACTGCTGGATAGGAAGCTCAGAGGCCTCATTAATAGCACACGTTGAGAGACTGAGGTGAATTGTCACCAACTTTAATAGATTCAGGTTGTATCTGCCTAAGCAGACTGACATGGGGATGTCTGAAAGCTCCAGCTTCTGTAACCCAACATGGCCAGTCCTCTTGGATGAGTTCCTGCCTCTACCTTCACAGGCACCAGCTGGCCCAGGAGAACTAGACAATGGCTTTATTGTTGTACAGCTCATTAGCAGAAACCCACTCCAGTGAGCCTCTGGACAAGGCCAGTAGATTGCCACTGGCCAGCCAGAAAGCTGTGGGGCTCCCCCAACCCAGCCTGAGGCAATGAGAGTGACGGACTCTTTTTAATCTGTACAGCGATCCTTAATCTTTGGGGAGGGGCACAGGTCACACACAGACTACTTTGGAGAATACATGAAACCTATAGGTGACCTCATCCCACCTCCAGAATACATGCACATATGTCTCAACTTTCACATACAGTTTCAGGCGGTTCACAGGTTTTTTAAAAATCCAGTAGAGAACTCAACGCATTTGTGCTTTTCCTCGCCACTGTGTTTTCAGTAAAGAGAACATCCAGCAAGCCCCCTGCACGGGCTTCTTCCTCCCTCTTCCTGACAGCAGCCTCTGTGCTTGGCCAGACTCCACTGAGCCCCTTCATTTACAGAGTAGGCAGCCCTTCCTCTTCAGTTCCGGTGGGCAGAGCAACTTTGCCCCTCTCTCTTTCTCCTTACTGGATTAGATGGTTATCATGTCTTCCAGGGGCTTCCCGGTCTTCCAGAGTGCAGGTAAATCCAGTCTCCCTCCAGGATGTCATCAGAGGCACCCACATTCTTCCACGATCATGTCTTTATGGTGATCTAGGAGCACTCTGCCATTGTCCACATACAGCATGCTCAGCGGCTTGGTCTTCACTGGGGCGCAGCAAGTAGAAGGGACTCGGTGGGGCTGGTAACGTTTCAGCAGACTCTGTAAAGGAAAGGAAAGGAATGTCAATTCACATCCTGATGGGCAGGTCAGAATAGTAGTATTTCTGGGTAAAGAGTAAAAAAGTTATGGAGTTAAAGTCATTTCCTGAGTGCAAAAATAGAAGAAAATTATTTTCATGAAGGAATTAGCTTGCCAATATATCATCAACTCTAAAATCTAAACTAACTTTAGCTCTGTGCTTGTTTTGTGAAAACAGCCTTTAAACAGATTCAAGAAATCACATGTATCTGCGTAGAGTAGTAGCTAATTTTTCTTTTTAGTAGTAGCTAATTTTTATGTTCTCCTATTATTCTAATCTAAAGCAAATACTTTTTTTTTTTTTTCTTTTTTGAGATGGTCTTGCTCTGTTGCCCAGGCTGGGAGTGCAGTGGTGTAATCACAGCTCACTGCATCCTCAACCTCCTGGGCTCAGGTGATCCTCCCACCTCAGCCTCTTGAGTAGCTGGGACTACAGGTGCATGCCACCAGGCCTGGCTAATTTTTGTATTTTTTGTAGAAATAGGGTTTCGGCATGTTGCCCAGGCTGGTCTTGACTTCCTGCGCTCAAGCGATCCACCCACCTCAGCCTCCCAAAATGTTGGAATTACAGGAGTGAGCCGCCATGCCCAGCTGTGAATACCAATTTTTAAAATATTCCAAGAAACTCATGGTTTAGTTATAGAAATATGAAGCAGAATAGTTAGTCATGTGGAAATTCTTATGGGATTTGCTGTCAGCCAGAGAAGGACAGAGAGAGTCAATAGGAGGAAAGGTAACAAGACCTTGGCATTTTGGAACCAGGCCCTGTCCCTGTGGTCTAGTAACATCTTTTTAGATCAGAGTGTCAGAGTTGGCAATTGGGACTGTCTGAGTCTTTGTGGTGCTGCAGGTGGGCGATGAAAATCAGCGGGCCTGGGTGAGGCTCAGAACAGGTCCTTGGAAGCTCTAGCGCCCCCGGTGACTCCTTGCATGACCTTAGCCCATGTGCTCACGCTCTCTAGAGACCCTGAACCCCGCCTGAGGCTTGGCATGGAGGACATACTGCAAGTCCAGGAGATTCTCATTCCAGACTTCATGGAGTAAAATGAAAACATTTTGGTCCCATATGACCTTTGACAGCAGGGCAGGGCCACCTATAACATCAGATCTACCATATTAGGTTCTATTTTCTGTTCTCTTCATCTTATTCTCTTTCCTAACTCACCAGCCGCGTTCTTCCTCTACCACCTGCTAGACCTTAGGCTGACTAGTGGCACCAAGTGGCAGCCTCTGGCCTTGTCTACTTCTTTTTCTTGTTTTTGAGACAGAATTTTGCTCTTGTTGCCCAGGCTGGAGTGCAATGGCATGATCTCGGCTCACTGCAACCTCCGCCTCCTAGGTTCAAGCGATTCTCCTGCTTCAGCCTCCCGAGTAGCTGGGATTACAGGCACGTGCCACAATACCTGGCTGATTTTTGTATTTTGTGTCACCATGCTGGTCAGTCTGGTCTCAAACTCCTAACCTCAGGTGATCCACCCACCTCGGCCTCCCAAAGTGCTGGGATTACAGGCATGTGCCACCGCACCTGGCCGGCCTTGTCTACTTCTGTAGAATGAGTAGTCAATTCTCAACCAAAATACTGTAGCTGAAACAGTGTGATTCCAACCATGGCCCCATAATGCAGCCAAACATGCCTGTTACCTACCAACTACTTTACATGTCATATGCATGTCATCTCATTAACCCTACAGCATCCCTATGAAATATGGCATTGCCCTCCTCATCTTACAGGTGGAAAAACTGAAGCTTGAGAGAATAAGCAACCTAATCAGTATCACACAGCTAATAAGGAGTCAAATGCAGGCCTGCCTATCCCCAAAGTCCAGATTCTTCCTTTCCTAGAATGTCAGGGCTAGGGAAGTGCTGAGACCCTCTGGTCTACCCCCACCCCCTAATTTTATGAAAGACAAGGATAAAGTCCCAGGGAAACAATGTGTTCAAGGCTACCTAATGACGCATGACCCCATACAGGCTTTATAAGGATGTTACACTCAGTCATCTCTACATCCCTGGCACCTAGCACAGGACCTGGCATATTGGAGATGCTTGAATAGCTGTGAATGCAGGAACACAGTCATTTAATAGCTAAGCTAGAGCCCTGTCCCCCAAGGCTGGCTTACTGCCTTCTCTTCCCCTCATGCCTGGCATCCCACCTGGATGTATGCATGGTTGGTTGGATGAAACTCCTCCCCGACAGGATTAGGACACTCGCCCTCGCAGCGATAGGCGTTGTACTGCTTGGGGTAGATGATCCAGGAGCCCCATCCAATCAGGTTGAAGTCCACCTGGAACTTGACTTTCCGACACAGTTGACTTCTGTCTGGCAAGTGATGTCGACGGTGCCTCTTGCCCCACTCCCAGGACAGCTGTCCCTCCTGGGCCCGCCAGGAGCTCTCAGCTTCCCACAGCAAGGTGGACCCACCCAGCCGTCTCTGCTCCTGCGAGAGGTTGGAGTAGAGCATAAGGAGCACATCGGTGGCAGGCGGTGTGGGGGGCTGCTGCCAGCACTCTCCAGCTACCCTGGACATCTGCTTCTCCAGGGTCCCAGGGCGCTTCAGCCACTTGGAGAGTGGCCTGGTCACCTCCAAGACCATGTTGCCCAAGGAAAAGGTGACCTGGGACAAAGTGACAGTGAACAGGTCCATCTGAAACCGCTCAAAGCAGCTGGCTGAAGCCTGCTCTGTGTCAGGCTTTGGCTGGTGGAAAATCTCAATGGCAAGTGAGCCCTCAGTGGGGAGGTCCACAGGGCTGGACAGCTGCAGCCGGAGCTCAGCCCATGCCAGATCCTCTTGTTGGCTCAGGAAGGAGAAGTCAAAAGCAAAGGTCCAGTTCTGCCCGTTCACCTCCACATCTGGGTAGAAGAAAACCAGGAAGGAAGCAGGGTGAGTGAGGGCCTCCCCCAGCCTCAGTCCGTGTCACAACCACCATAGCTCTTGCTGGAGGCCTTACCTTATATAGAATTACCTTTGAATTCTCACCCCAACCCTGTGAATTGGTAAGATTTTTGAGTCCCTTTTACAGATGAGGAAAACGGAGGCTCACAGTAGTTAAAAGACCTGACCAAGGTGTCATTCTTGGAAAGTGGCAGAGCCAAGAGTAAACCTGGATTTGCCCAACTGCCAAGCCCGGACTCCGAATCACTGTTCTTCCAGTCCCCCTTCCAAGATAACTTGCAAAGCCAGAGCACAGTCAGTAAAAATGTGATGAGTTGCATCTCCCCCTCCCCTCTCTCCTCTGGTACATAAAGTCTGACCAACATGGAGAAACCCCATCTCTATTAAAAATCCAAAATTAGATCGGTGTGGTGGTTTGCACCGGTAATCCCAGCTACTCGAGAGGCTGAGGTAGGAGAATCATTTGAACCCGGGAGGCAGAAGTTGCAGTGAGCCGAGACAGTGCCATTGCACTCCAGCCCGAGCAACAAGAGTGAAACTCTGTCTCAAAAAAAACAAAACAAAACACAAAAAAACAAGACAAAACAGAGTGGCCTGTTTTACAGACACATTGAGTTAAATGTGAATATCATAGAAAAGCTCAGAGCTCTCAGGGAGGCACAGGCAACAGAAGCCAAAGACTGGGCCGGGCTCAGTGGCTCACGCCTATAGTCCCAGCACTTTGGGAGTCCGAGGCAGGCGGATCACAAGGTCAGGAGATCGAGACTGTTTTGTGAACGATGAAACCCCGTCTCTACTGAAAATACAAAAAATTAGCCGGGTGTGGTGGCAGGCACCTGTAGTCCCAGCTACTTGGGAGGCTGAGGAGGGAGAATGGCGTGAACCCAGGAGGCGGAACTTACAGTGAGCTGAAATTGCGCCACTGCACTGCAGCCTGGGCGACAGAGCGAGACTCCATCTCAAAAAAAAAGGAGCCAAAGACTGGTCACCCTCTGCCCACTCCCCGGTTCCAAAGAGTTTTTGGCAACCTTACAAATAGGTTTCTAAAGGCTTTTTAGGCATGACTACTCACCTACAGGATGCTCGCCCATTCCTTTCCCAGGTCATTCACACACCTAGGGCACACAGCAATCGCATGCACCCAGAAGCTTCCAGAAGGCTGAAAGTGGGAGTTGCCCCATTACAATGCAAAGTGGATTATTTCCCAAAGAAATTCACTTTCTCTCTGACCAAAGATGCTCTATGAGACAATAGATGAATAAACTGTTAGATGCTCAGACTGGACCTACCTCAGAGATCATCACCCGGAAGACACACACACCCAGCCCTGTTCCACTCACCCAAAACAACCAAACCCAAACTGGATGACAAGGAGTAGGGGAGCACACTCCATTTATTCTGGTCCTGGATTGATTTTCCCTGATGTCTGGGAATAGCACAGATTTGTGGATTTTCAGGTCACTTAATAGTGATGCCGGGCGCGGTGGCTCACGCCTGTAATCCCAGCACTTTGGGAGACCAAGGCGGGTGGATCACCTGAGGTCGGGAGTTTGAAACCAGACTGACCAACATGGAGAAACTCCGTCTCTACTAAAAATACAAAATTAGCCAGGTGTGGTGGCTCACACCTGTAATCCCAGCTACCCGGGAAGGCTGAGGCAGGAGAATTGCTTGAACCCAGGAGGTGGAGGTTGCGGTGAGCCGGGATCGCGCCACTGAACTCCAGCCTGGGCAACATCACGGAAACTCTGTCTCAAAAAAAAAAAAAAAAGTGATGAACTTTCTTCAGGCTCAGTTTCCTCTTCTTTGCAATGGGAAAAATGCTGCACCACCCTCTCTGATTATCACAAGGACCCAGAGAAATAAAGAGGTTTGAAGGTTTATTGCTAAATAAAAGTCAGGGGTTATTCATTAGAAATAAGACAGGGCGTTTATAACTCTTTGTGAATAGACTCTGGAGGTAGTTATGATCTCTAATGTAGTTCTAGCCTGGCTGCATAACAGTTTGTTCATTGACTGTCTCCTAGAGGATCTTTGGTCAGACAGGAAGTGAATTTCTCTGGGAAATCCAGCTTGTATTGTAAAGGGGCCACTCCCAATCTCAAGCCTCATGGCAGCTTCTCCCACCCCATCTCCAGCAGCTCTTTTTCACTTAATTTCCACTTCCCTCCTCATTAGCACCTGTAGGAGGCAATAACCCACCCCTGACTAGCAGCTTTCCCCAGAAGTGTGGGGAGGAGGCTAACATTACTCAGTACCCACTGCTGCCACCTGTACCTGGAGGCTTGGGGCAGTGAGTTTAAAAACACTTTATCTTGGCCAGTTGCGGCGGCTCACGCCTATAATCAGCACTTTGGGAGGCTGAGGCGAGTAGATCACTTGAGGTCAGGAGTTCGAGACCAGCCTGATCAACATGGTGAAACCCTGTCTCTACTAAAAAAAATACAAAATTAGCCAGGCATGGTGGTGCATGCCTGTAATCCCAGCTACTTGAGAAGCTGAGGCAGGAGAATCCCTTGAACCCAGGAAGTGGACATTGCAGTGAACTGACATTGCGCCATTGCACTCCAGCCTGGGCAACAAAAAGCAAAAACTGTCTCAAAAAAAAAAACAAAAAAACCTCTTTTAGAAGAAGGCACTCCTGCTTAATGGTTAAGAGCAGGGGCCCCTGAGTCCCCCCATGATGGCTCAAATTCTGTCACTTGCTGTTTGACATTGGTCAGGCTACTTTCCTTCTCTGAGCCTCAGTTTCCCTCTCTTAAAAGGGAGATGGTAAGAGTAGCCACCTCACAGGGGTATTAGGATTAACTGAGATAATTCATGTTATGTGCTTTGCCCAGCACAACCAAAGTTCAATAAACACTGGCCATCATCAGCTGCCTCATTATTTCCCAGGTCCAAGAGTTAGAAACGAAGGTGTCTGGACAGGCCACAAGGGACCTGGACAGAAGTGCAAAGTCCCCTGTGAACAGGATGGACAGTGGGCAAGGCTGGGTAGGGAAGAGACCGCTCCTTCCTGCTGAAAGAAGTCTGTGACTCCACCACCCTTCCTGCCTTCTCCCACTGCTGCCAGGGTGCCCTGGGACAGGGCTGATAAGTTCTCTGGTTCATCTTAGAATAAGAGTTCTAACATTGTGGGTGTCACTGGTGCCTGACGCAAGGTAGGAATGTTCTCAGAAAAAACCAAACACATCCAAATACAACAAATGTGATTTTAAGGTGGGTATGAGGAAGGGGTTCATGGACACCCAAAAACCCATTCATATGCTGAATGCAGACTTAGCCACACAGATGCCCCTGATGTCCTCCTGGCCCACCTCCAGTTCTTTCTTTTTTCTTTTTTCTTTTTTTTTTTTTTTTGAGAGGAGTCTCACTCTGTGGCCAGGCTGGAATGCAGTGGTGCAATCTCGGCACACTGCGGCCTCCACCTCTTGGGTACAAGCGATTCTGCTGCCTCACCCTCCCGAGTAGCTGGGACTACAGGTGTGCACCACCATGCCCAGCTAATTTTTGTACTTTTAGTAGAGACGGGGTTTCATCATGTTGGGCGGGATGGTCTTGATCTCTTGACTTCATGATCCGACCGCCTTGGCCTCCCAAAGTGAGCCACTGCACCCGGCCCCACCTCCCGTTCTGAAGAAGAAAGTGGCTGGGCTCACACCCTTGGGTTATCTTCCTGTTAGGGACACCACCGTCCCCAGACCGGGCCGTGAGGCAGGGCTGTGAGGGCCTGACACTGAGTGCCCACTCTACATTTTCATAAATTATAAGGGTCGTTACCACCAGTGGCTTCCCGTGTGCCAAGTGTTTCACAGGCATTCTCTAAATCTCCTCACTGTTCCTCTCATCTCACCATTTGCAGATGAGAAAACTGAAGGTCCAAGGTGAAGGTTAAATAGCAACAGATACAGATGTAAACCCAATTGGACTCCAACATCCCTTTCATGCAACTGCGGTGCAGCTTATTCGAAATAAACCCAAGATGGAAGAAGTGGGGCTAGGACATCCCTTCTCCTCCAGTCTCCCTCCAGGAGGGCTCTTCCCACTGCTCTTAGAAAATGAGGCCGATTCCCAACGTAAATGTGCCGCATGCCGCTGTACACTCAAAAGCAGTGTTCAGGCCCGGTGCGGTGGCTCACTCTTGCCATTCCAACACTTTGAGAGGCCGAGGCAAGCGGATCACGAGGCCAGGAATTCGAGACCAACCTGGTCAGTATGGTGAAACCCTGTCTGTACTAAAAATATTTTTAAAAAAATAGCTGGGCGCGGTGGTGCGCGCCTGTAGTCTCAGTTACTCGGGAGGCTGAGGCAGGAGAATTGCTTGAACCTGGGAGGCGGAGGTTGCAGTGAGCCGAAATCGTGTCACTGCACCCCAGCCTGGGCAACAGAGGGAGACTCCGTCTCGAAGAAAAAACAAAAAACAAAAAACAGTGTTTAGCTGAAAGAGAGCAGTCTCCTAATTTACAGAAGGGAAGGCAGAAAGAGAACCCAAGACGCGCCAGGGACAACAGAGAATCAGGAAGCAGGATTTGAGGCCTAGAACCCAGTTTTCCAGATGCCTGTCCATCACCGCACACATCTCGAACTTTCCAGAAGGGAGTGAACTGGCAAAGCGCTCCCTCCCTTCTTCGACCCCTCCCATCCCCGGCCGCTTTTCGGTGGAGGGGCCGAGCAATCCAGCAAATTTCTCATTGCCCCGCCCCCGAGGGTGTCCCCTGGTCTGGCTGGTCCCCAGATGACCCTTCCGGAGAGGGTCACTGGCTGGCTGACCCCAGACGCGGGAGCGAGGAGCCCCCGGCACCAGGTCACAAGGGGCGGGCAGGCGGCAGGCCGGATCAGATTAGCCGATGTGGATTGCGCCCCAGCCCCGGGGAGAGCCGTCTGGCCCCCCCAGGCGGAGGGAGGCGCGGGCGGCCGCGACTGCCCAGGTGGCGGGATGTGGATTGAGGCGGGGAAGGGGCTCCCTTCCCGCAGCACCCACCCGCTCGCCGCGCTAGGTGCCCAGAAAGCGCTGCCAGGTCCTCGAGGGCGATACCCTCAGATCCCTGCCGTCCTTGACACCCACTCCCCTGCAAATCATGGCCCCGAACCCGGGGTTAACTGAGACACTTGACACCTCCCCGGCGCGGCTGGAGGACCCAAGGCTGCCACAGTTCGCGACTTCGGGACAGCCCATCTCCGGACCGTGAGCCCGAATCCCCGATGTTACCAGCTCAGCTGCCGATACTCCCGACGCCACACCCCGGGACCCCTTCACCCTCACTCGCAGAAAGAAAAAAAATTCGTCAAGACAGAACCATTTCAGTAATACCAAGGACCATTTACTGTGCCGTGCCGGGTACTGCGCTGAGCGTTTCGCGCGCATTGTCGTCTCTCTCATTCCGCAGTCTGATAGACGAGGTGCTATTTATTACACCTATCCTACAGATGCGCAGACCCAGGCGCCGGGATAAGCAGCTTCAGAAGACGGCAGCGATCAGCGCCTCCCACCCTTCTGCACTGCACTCCGCGCAATCCCAAATCAAAACTCAGAGACTATGGTCCCCGTCGAGGACACACCCTGAACGCTAGAATCCCTACCCGACTGGGCCGTGGATACGCCCCCGGCCACCGACGCTGCACCCGGAGCCTGCTGACGCGGAGACACAGGCAGAGCCAGGCCCTGGGCTCGGGACGCCCAGGCGGCTGCATACCCGGCTCGGAGCCGCAGCCCCCAAACCAGAGCACTTCCCGAGTCCGCCGGCTGGAAGCGGCGGAGGCGCCCCGGGCTGCCCAGCGGAGCGCGGCAAGCGGCATAGCCTACCTTGTGCCTGCAGGCTGCGGATGATGTCCGCCCGCGGCAGCGGGTTGCGGTAGAGGCTCAGCATGTACGCCAGAGGGGACGGCGACGAGGGCTGCCCCCGCGTACGCAGGTGCGCAGTGGCCACTGTCGCATCACCCGCCTGGAGCAGGGCCCACCAGGCGTGCAGGAGGAAGGGCAGGCAGTGGGCGTGCATGGTGGGCTGGCCAGGCCTGAAAGCAGCACCTCCAGCCCTTATATCCTGGGCCTCAGCAGCTGCCCCGCCCCCACCTTTCCTCCCTCCGGGAAAGTTTTTAAGATCATATAACCCCCGTCCGGAGGGTGGGGGGCAGAGAGACCTCCTGCTGGGGATGGGCGAGACCTGATCCTGGTGCGGGGGAGGCCCGCAAAGCTGGCAGAGGACCTAGTTCCAGGGACGGGATCTAGGGCTCCTGGTTTGCCTGGTCTGGACACCCTGGCACCCTGCTCCTCTAGGTACCAAAGGCCTTGATGCTGAGACAGAGCAGGCTTGTCCCGGCAGACTCCCAGGTCAGAACTGCAACTTCCTTACTCGGCCTCACCTGGGATCCCTGCCCCATCCTCTCCACTCACGCTGCAAATGGACCACTGGCTCCTCAAGAAGCAGGAAGCAAGAAGGAGGAAGCCAAGGGATCCTCGCGGCCCTCAGGCAGACTTTGGTCCAATCTGGGAGGGGCAGCCTCCCTGGCCACTGTCTAGATGGCCTCCGGGAGCAACCCTGGCCCTACAAAATACTGAAGTGCTCTCCTGGGGAAGACAGAGGCAGGAGGGACTAGGACGATGACTTCTTCGTCTGAAAAGGGAGTGTTCAGAAGCTGGAGCCCGAAGGAGCCAACGGGATGATCCTGGTTCATCAGGCTCTTCCCTACAGGCAGACATCACCCCAGTAATTTCAGGAGGAAAGGTGTTACCCTTGTTGCCCACATCCCCCAGTCCCTGCCTGGTGTGGCAGGGCCACAGAAGACCTGGGTGTCGGCTCAGGGCCACTCACTTTGATCTCTGGGCCCTGCTTTCCTTATTTGCACAAGAGTGATCCTTGTCTGGCCTCCTCCCTTCCAGGTGCAAAGTCAAGTCAGGGCTGGAATGACCTTTAAAGAAATGTAAATCCCCGCTCCAGTGTCAGGCCCCATCCATTTTCCTTTACACCTGAGGGCTCTTTCTCTTCCCAGCTCCCCCCACCTACCTAGCCTTGACAAGCACGTTAGCTGCTGGCCAACACTTACTGAACACTTACTAAGTGCCAGGCACAGAGCTAAGTGCTCTATACACCTGGCTTCTTTCACAGGATGCCTCTAGCTCCAAAGAACTGTAGGCTGCTGGCCAGGGACAGTGGCTCACACCTGTAATTTCAGCACTTTGGGAAGCTGAGACTGGCAGATTGCCTGAGCCCAGGAGTTCAAGACCATCCTGGTCAACATGGCAAAACCCTGTCTCTACCCAAAAATATAAAAATTAGCCAGGCATGGTGATGTGCGCCTGTAGTCCCAGCGCCTCTGGAGGCTGAGGTGGGAGGACTGTTTGAGCCTGGGAGGCGAAGGTTGCAGTAGCCAAGATCGGGCCACTGGACTCTAGCCTGGGTGACAGAGTGAGACCCTGTCTCAAAAAACAAAACAACAACAACACAACAACAAAAGAACCATAGGCTGCGACCTGAGCAGGTGTTAGAAAATGGAGAAATGTCCAGCAGGCTCAACTAGGAGCTCCAAGCCTTCGTCCTCTGTCTTAGGGGAAGAGGCTGTACCACCTAGCTGGGGGCCTCACCTAAGATTCAGGAGACCTGGGCTGTCCACCACACGAGCCCTGGACAGTCTGTTAGTTTCCTAAAGCTGGAACTGTCTTGTTCATCCTGCTGTCACACAGTATATAGAATCATCGTCGTTGGAACTCAAAAAATCTGTGTTAAGTAAATCATTCAGGTCAGGTGTGGTGGTTCATGCCTGTAATCCCAACACACACTGGGAGGCCAAGGCTGGAGGATAGCTTGAGGCCAGGAGTTTGAGACCAGTCTGGTCAACATAGCAAGACCTTCTTAAAAAAAAAAAGAGAGAAATTTAAAAACAAGTAAATAATTCAGTGAGGCCAGACGCAGTGGCTCACACCTGTAATCCTAGCACTTTGGGAGGCCGAGGTGGGCAGATCACCTGAGTTCGGGAGTTCGAGACCAGCTTGACCAACATGGAGAAACTCTGTCTCTACTAAAGATACAAAATTAGCTGGGCATGGTGGCACATGCCTATAATCCCAGCTACTTGGGAGGCTGAGGCAGGAATATCATTTGAACCCAGGAGGTGGAGGTTGCAGTGAGCCAAGATTGCGCCATTGCACTCCAGCCTGGGCAAGAGCGAAACTCCATCTCAAAAAAAAAAAAAAAAAAAAAAAAAAATTCAGTGAATGGCACTATGTCTGGACTTGCCTGAAGATAAGCATCACCTTGGTGTTTGTTAAACTATTGATTCCCCCCCCTTTTTTTTTTGAGATATAGTTTCGCTCTTGTTGCCCAGGCTAGAGTACAATGGCACAACCTCGGCTCACTGCAAACTCTGCCTCCCCAGTTCAAGTGATTCTTCTGCTTCAGCCTCCCGAGTAGTTGGGATGACAGGTCCCCACCACCATGCCCGGCTAATATTTTTATTTTTAGTAGAGGTGGGGTTTTGCCATGTCATCCACCCACCTCAGCCTCCCAAAGTGCTGGGATTACAGGCGTGAGCCACTGCGCCTGGCCAAAGTATTGATTCTTAAGTCCAGACCCAGACCTTCAGATTTAGAATTTGGTGAGAGGGCGTGGTCATCTACATATTTCACAAGCACCCCAGTGATACTTTTTTCTTTTTTTGAGACAGGGTCTCACTCTGTCACCCAGGCTGGCATGCAGTGACATGATCTCGGTTCACTGCAGCCTCTACCTCCTGGGTTCAAGGGATTCTCCTGCCTCAGTAGCTGTAATTCCTGCCTCAGGAGCTGGGATTATAGGCACATGCCACTACGCCTGGTTAATTTTTGTACTGTTAGTAGAGACAGGAGTTTCACCATCTTGGTCTCGAACTCCTGACCTCGAGTGATCTGTCCGCTTTGGCCTCCATAAGTGCTGGGATTACAGGCATGAGCCACCATGCCCGGCCTTCCAGTGATTCTGATCAGCCAACTTTGGGACCCACCTGGGCTAGGGTTCTTGCTGCAGTTTGTAACTCACCTCTCTACATTGTTTCCTCATCTGCAAAACATGTCTAAAGATTACTCCTCCCATGTAGACCAAACGAAATGAATGTAAAAATGCTTTACTGGCTGGGCGCAGTAGCTGAAGCTTGTAATCCCAGCACTTTGGGAGGCCGAGACGGGCGGATCACGAGGTCAGGAGATTGAGACCATCCTGGCTAACACGGTGAAACCCCGTCTCTACTAAAAAATACAAAAAAACTAGCCAGGCGAGATGGCGGGCGCCTGTAGTCCCAGCTACTCAGGAGGCTGAGGCAGGAGAATGGCATAAACCCGGGAGGCCGAGCTTGCAGTGAGCTGAGATCCAGCCACTGCACTCCAGCCCGGGGGACAGAGTGAGACTCCGTCTCAAAAAAAAAAAAAAAAAAAAAAATGCTTTACAAGCTCTAAAACCTGATGTCATTATAGAGGATGATGCATGCGGGTATTATTGTTAGTGGTCCATGGTTGTCATCTGACTTCCCCAGCCTAGAGACTCAGCCTCAGCCCTCTGTATCAGACCCGTCCCCAGAGGCAGAAGGCACCCTCATCCAGGTCATGCACATATAAATACAAAAATGACAGGTTGTGGTTAGTGTTGTGGGAGCCTCTGACCAGGACTTAGGTTCCAAGGATGGCAGTACAGGGAAGGCACAGACAACTAGATGGAGGTACAGGAGTCAGACTCAGTGAAACCAATTCCAGAACCCAAGTCTACCAAATCGCCATGTGGCCTAGTGTGTAGGTGGTCCCTGTTTAAACATGCTTAGCTCAGCTCAGAGCACCCTCATCCACTGAGACTGGAAAGGAACAAAAATGATGGCATGCTTTCCATCCTGGACCTGAAGCTTCTTCTTCTTCTTTTTTTTTTCTGAGATGGAGTCTGGCTCTATCACCCAGGCTGAAGAGCAGTGGCATAATCTCAGCTCACTACAACCTCTGCCTCCTGGGTTCAAGCAATTCTCCTACCTCAGCCTCCAGAGTAGCTGGGATTACAGGCATGCACCACCATGCCCAGCTATTTTTTTTTTTGTATTTTTAGTATGTTTAGTATGTTGGCCAGGCTAGTGTTGAACTCCTGACCTCAAGTGATCCACCCGCCTCAGCCTCCCAAAGTTCTGGGATTACAGGCATGGGCCAATACACCCAGCCCAGAAGCTTCTTGAAATTAGGGCTAAAGCTTTATTCATCACATGTCCCTTGCACTACAGGCACTTAATGGGTGCTTACTAACTGTTTAAGGTAAAATGAATGATAACCATAGCTAACATTTATTGAGCACCTAATGCACCAGACATTCTGCTAATAATTGCATTGATTTTTTCCTCATCCCCACTTCAGAGATGATGAGAAAACAGAAGCTCAGATAATTTACCCAAAGTCACAAATTTACAAGTGGAAACAGCCAGTATGTGAAGGGTCAGTTTGCTTGTCGCCCAAACCCATTGCTTCCCCATAGAAGAGGAGTGAAAATGTGCTTTGTACTAAGACTTTTAAGAAAACTCTCAAATAATGCCTTGCCTTTCCCAGGGTCCAACAGCTGCAGACAGCTCATTTCTGATGTGTATTGGCTTAGAGCCCTGTGGAGGCCTGGAATTTCTCTCTGACCCGCAAGAGCAACTGTCTGACAAAGCTCATCCATCTCTGAACTTTCTTGGGCTCTGGCACTATCCCTGGAAGAACCTGAATCTCTGTTGCTTTTTTAGGACCGAGGCTAACAGTCACCCTCACTTTTTAAAGACCTTAGTTGGTCCAGGATCTCTTTCATATAAGAAAAACCAGAGGTGCCCTTTTCCCAGGTGAGGAACGACACCTTCTCATTTCCTCTGTCCCAGACAGACTCACCGTCAGATTCCCTGACCTGGGAGATAACCTTTGAGGCCATCCCAGCTGGCAGGAGGGTGGGGGCAAAGTCCCTTGAGATTCTCAGATGCTTTCCAGTGCTCTCCATCGAGACATTTGGGACCCTCCCTTGACATAAGCAGCAATGTGTGACATGGTTAAGTGCTTGGACCCTGAAGCTGAGCCTCCAGGAGGCAGAATCTGGATGCTTCTCTGTCACTTCCTACCTAGGGATATTAGACCAGGCACTTAGCATCCTGAAGCTTCTGCTTGCTCAGCTGTAAAATGGAGACAAATAATATCTACTGACAGGAATGCTATAAATAGTAAATGTGTGTGAAATGCATAGTGCACGTAGCATTTAGTCATTCATTCATTCATCGAACAAACCTGCTTGTCTAGTGAGTCTCTGGCAGGCTAACTCAGAGCTAGATTCTCAGGGAATCAAGGACATGTGTTTAGTGAGCATTTCCTGTACAGCCAGGGTGCCTGTATATGTTGCCTACGTAAGCAATCCTGTTCACCCCTCACTGATGTTCTCTGTGCGGCAAGCCTTTCAGGGATGGAGAAACTGAGGTACCCAGGAATTAAAGCTTAAGCTTTGTGAGGGGGGAGGGCACCTGCTTCGTCATATCCCTCTGTGCCTAGCATAGCTCCTGGCACACAGGTACCAGTGAGTATCTGCTAAGTGATTGAATGAACCCCGTATTCCCAAAGTGGGGCCCCCAAGCACCCTTGCCTTTCACTTGTTCTTTCCTCCTGCTGTTTGTACTTTATCTCCCCCAGTAAACTCCTAAACTCCCACTCATGTATCAAGACATAGTTTTATTTATTTATTTATTTATTTATTTATTTATTGAGATGGAGTCTTGCTGTGTCGCCCAGGCTGGAGTGCAGTGGCTGGATCTCGGCTCACTGCAAGCTCCGCCTCCCGGGTTCACGCCATTCTCCTGCCTCAGCCTCCCGAGTAGCTGGGACTACAGGCGCCCGCCACCTCGCCTGGCTAGTTTTTTGCATTTTTTAGTAGATACAGGGTTTCACCGTGTTAGCCAGGATGGTCTCAATCTCCTGACCTCGTGATCCACCCGTCTTGGCCTCCCAAAATGCTGGGATTACAGGCTTGAGCCACCGTGCCCGGCCAAGACATAGTTTTAAAGTCTCCTCTTCTATAAACCTGTAACTGCCCCTGCAGCAATTTAGCAGAGCCCTCCTCCTCCTCCTCCTCCTCCTCCTCCTCCTCCTCCTTCTTCCAGAGTCTCACTCTGTCGCCAGGCTGGTTTCTTCTTCTTCTGACAGAGTCTTACTCTGTCGCTAGGCTGGAGTGCACTGGTACGATCTTCGCTCACTGCAACCTCTGCCTCCTGGGTTCAAGTACTTCTCCTGCCTTAGCCTCCCGAGTAGCTGGTATTACAAGTGAGTGCCACCAGGCCTGGCTAAAGTTTGTATTTTTAGTAGAGATGGGGTTTCAGTATGTTGGCTGGTCTCAAACTCTTGACCTCAGATGATCCATCCACCTCGGTTCCCAAAGTGCTGGGATTACAGGTGTGAGCCACCGCGCCCGGCCAGCAGAGCCCTCTTCTAAGTAAAACATCAGGGCGGGGCGTGGTGGCTGGTGCCTGCAATCCCAGTGCTTTGGGAGGCCAAGATGGAAGGATCGATTGAGACCAGGAGTTTGAGACCAGCCTAGGCAACATGGTGAGACCCTGTCTCCACAAAAAATTTAAAAATTAGCCAGCTTGTGTCTGTAGTCCCAGCTACTTGGGAGGCTGAGATGGCAGGAGGTCAAGGCTCCAGTGAGCCATGATCACACCACTCTACTCCAGCCTGGGTGACAGAGTGAGACCCTGTCTCAGAAAAAAAAAAAAAAAAAAAAAGGAAGAAGAAAATCAACAAACAAAGTAAAGCATCATAGAGCAGTTGTCTAAACTCTCTTCAGTGAAGGCCACCAGCCTATCAGACTGTGAGCTGCCTAGGAGCAGGGGGGACCCCTGACTCCTTTCTCTCTGAAACCCCAGCCCCTGGTTTATAACTGCCCACTGTTTGCTGGAATCTGCAACCTATGTGAATGAATTCAATCTCGTAAAGGCAGGTCTAAGACAAGTCTCTTGCTTCTACCTTTAGTCTGTACCCGCAACTGTTGGTCTTGGAGGCTGATGCCCAGGCTCAGAGGTGCCATCCAGCAACTCTGCTGGGCACATGTGGCTCTCTGTGATCTCAAGCTAGAAATGAGCCTCCATCTCCCGCCCTGTTTTCCAGAGCCCTCCCCTGCAAACCCCTTGGAGCCCAGAAGCACTCCAGCCCCATGCAAACACCTGCCCTTCCCCAAAGTTCAAAGCGGTTCTTTCTCCGCCCAAAATGAGTTTGCCTCCTCTTCATTCAACAAAACATTCTTATTTATCCCACAGATCCAGCCCAAGAGTCTCTTCTTCCATGAAGTTTTCCTTATATGATCTCTCTCCCCTCAGGCACTCTCCCCCTGAGACCCCTTCCTTATCCGGGCTCTGATCCCAGCCATTCTTTGTTTATGGGACAAGATCTTCGAGCCCCTGGGAGTTTCCCACCAGCAAGCCTGGTGCTGGTTTGCACTGTAGTCTTCAAAGTGCTGGGCAAAGGGCCTGGTATACAGTAAATGGAGGTTGCAAACCATGACTGCAGCTGGCCCTGGCTGATGCGGTGTTTTGTCTGCCACCAACTATGTTTTTAAAAGTTTTTTACTGACTGCCATGACTCCCACCTCTAATCCCAGCGGTTTTGGAGGCTGAGACAGGAGGATCATTTGAGTCCAGGAGTTTAAGATCAGCCTGGGCAGTATAGCATGACCTCATCTCTAAAAAAAAAAACAAAAAAGCACATCCAGGCCAACATGGTGAAACCCTGTCTCTACTAAAAATACAAAAATTAGCCGAGCGTGATGGTGCTTGCATGTAATCCCAACTATTTGGGAGGCTGAGGTAGGAGAATCGCTTGAACCATGGAGTCGGAGGCTGCAGTGAGCCGAGATTGCGCCTCTGCACTCCAGCCTGGGTGACAGACGAGACTCCACCTCGAATAAAAAGAAAAAGAAAAAGAAAGTATCTGGGTGTGGTGGCCTATGCATGTAGTTTCAGCTATGCAGGAGGCTAAGGAGGGAAGATGGCTTGAGTACAGGAGGTTGAGGCTGCAGTGAGCCATGATTGTGCTACTGTATTCCAGTCTGGGTCACAGACTGAGACCCTGCCTCAAACACAACAAAACAAAAACAAAAAGAAAAGTCTTGAAGATGCAGGGTGTGGTGGCACATGCCTGTAATTTTTGAGATTGTTCATAAAAACGTTTTTGTTTTCTTATCTTCATTTGAGAAATGGAAAGAAAGGTCTGGGCCCTCATTTCAACATGGCAAAGGTTCCCTAAAGCCAAATAGTCACTATTTCCTTTAGGCAGGGTCTATTCTCTCTTTTTTTTTTTTTTTTCTGAGACAGAGTTTTGCTCTGTCACCCAGGCTAGAGTGCAGTGGCTTGATCTCGGCTCACTGCAAGCTCCGCCTCCCAGGTTTACGCCATTCTCCTGCCTCCGCCTCCGGAGTAGCTGGGACTACAGGCGCCCACCACCACACCCGCTAATTTTTTGTATTTTTAGTAGAGACGGCATTTCACTGTGTTAGCCAGGATGGTCTCGATCTCCTCACCTCGTGATCCACCCGCCTTGGCCTCCCAAAGTGCTGGGATTACAAGTGTGAGCCACCGTGCTCGGCTGGGTCTATTCTCTTAAGTGCTAGAGTCAATCCTTAACTTACTACATCTATTTGCCTGGCCCTGGAGATACTTGTTATATTTTATTTTATTTTAAAATTATTATTAGTTTTTTCTTTTCTTTTTTTTTTTTTTTTTGAGATAGAGTCTCACTCTGTCGCCCAGGCTGGAGTGCAGTGGTGTGATCTCCGCTCACTGCAAGCTGTGCCTCCCGGGTTCATGCCATTCTCCTGCCTCAGCCTCCTGAGTAGCTGGGACTATAGGCGCCCACCACCATGCCCGGCTAATTTTTTGTATTTTTTTTTTTTTTAGTAGAGATGGGGTTTGACCGTAGCCAGGATGGTCTCGATCTCCTGACCTAGTGATCTGCCTGCCTTGGCTTCCCAAAGTGCTGGGATTACAGGCGTGAGCCATCGCGCCTGGCCTATTATTAGTTTTTTGAGATGGAGTCTTACTCTGTCACCCAGACTGGAGTGCAGTGGACTGATCTCATCTCACTGCAACCTCTGCCTCCTGGTTGAAGTGATTCTCATGCCTCAGCCTCCTGAGTAGCTGGGATTACAGGCATGCGCCAGTACGCCCATCTAATTTTTGTATTTTTAGTAGAGATGGGGTTTCACTTTGTTGCCAGGCTGGTCTTGAACTCCTGACCTCAGGTGATCCGTCCCTCTCAGCCTACCAAAGTAGTGGGATTACAGGTGTGAGCCACTGCTCCCAGCCCCCCTTGTTATATTTTAGATGAGAGAAAGACACTCTGGAGTCAGTTAGGAGTGTTTGGGTTGGGCTCATCTCATTGTCCTTCTCCAAAGGGACTAACTCATGCATTGTGGGTAGGTGGCCCAGGCTGGACAAGATAGACATAATCTATTATTCTATAAATGCTTACCATAATGTGTTTGCACTCTCCTATCAATCCTATGAAGTGGATTGGATGGTTACTCCCATTTTACAGGTGAGGAAACTGAGGCTCACAGAGGTTAAGCAGCTTGCCAAGGAGGAGAATCTAGCAGGTGGTAAAGTTGTGAGGGGCTCTAAGTCGCTGTGACTTGAGAACCCACACTGGATGCTCCCTTGGCCCAGCAGAGTCACTTATTATTACTTTCCTTGCACAGAGAGGTCTTTCCCAGCTTCCCCCATCTAAACTGACATCCTGCACTCTGTTCTATCACTGTTTATTTTCTCCACAGCTCTTCCATGGTCAGAAATTACCTTGTGGCTGGGTGCAGTGGCTCATGCCTGCAATCCCAGCACTTTGGTAGGCTGAGGCGGGCAGATCACTTGATGTCAGGAGTTTGAGACCAGCCTGGTCAACATGGTGAAACCCTGTCTGTACTAAAAATACAAAAATTAGCCAGGTGTGGTGGCACATGTCTGTAAGTCCAGCTACTTGGGAGGCTGAGGCAAGAGAATCACTTGAACCTGGGAGGTGGAGGTTGCAGTGAGCCGAGGTCGTGCCATTGCACTCCAGCCTGGGCAACAAGAGCAAGACTCTGCCTCAAAAAAAAAAAAAAAAAAAAGAAATTACCTTATTTTGTTTTGTACTGTGTGTTTCTTTTTTATCCTTTCCCCTCCCCAGCACTAGGCTGGCTATAAGCAGCTTCTCTGTTTAGTTCATTGCTGGATCCCAGTTGTTAGCACAGTTCTTGACACATGTAAGTGTTTATAGTACATGTTTGTTGAATGAATGCATTTAACCCGGTGTCTGCATTGCAGGACACAGAGGTAAGAAGGCAAAGACAGGGAAGGCGCTTCTTGGTCCGGTGGCCACTAAAAGGACATAAGTCCCTCAGATCAGCAGCTCCCACTGCTTTCAAGTTCTTCCACCTCACTCTCCTGAGCACATGGTCGGGTACACAGTGGGTCTCACATACTGGGTGCACTGTCTTGGCATGCCGACGTCTGGACATCAGCAAGACAATGCCTTCTGTGTCCCCATCTCTTTGTGGACACGATTCATGTTACTGCACCTTCTGTGTGTATCACTCATGCCTCCAGTCTCTCTCGTGGTCCTTGCAGGAGCCGTATGACCTAAGCAGGGCTGGTACCACCCTCAGACAGAGTGACTGGCCCCACATTGTCCAGCTGGCAGGGCCTGGCCTGTCTGACTCTGAAACTCAGGCTTCTCCAGCTCCCATGGCCCCCCAGCCTCTTGGGGTGGAGCCAAGTCGAGGCTTGTGCTTCCCACAGGGTCAGGAGGTGAAGGCACAGTCTGGCCTTGGAACCCCCGCGGAATGGGAAGGTTTTGTGAAACAAACAGAGAGACCACCAGGAGGGTGCCCTCCCCTCCCACCCCGGAAGCTTCTCAGAGATTCCCACAGCCCGGCCAGCTGCCTCTGCCTTCTACCTTCCCACTTCCCCTCCACGGGGAGTCACTGGTGCTGAAGTTAAGCTGGAGTTTGATGACCTAACTCTGAGCCTGGGGGTGGGAGAAAGGCTCTGTGCTTGAGAGGAAGAGAGAGAGAGAGAGAGAAGCCATGAATAAGAATCAGAACTGACAGGGAGCAGTGGTTCATACCTGTAATTCCAGCACTTTGGGAGGCCAAGGCAGGCGGATCACCTGAGATCAGGGGTTCAAGACCAGTCTGGCCAACGTGGTGAAACCCTGTCTGTACAAAAAATACAAAAATTAGTCGGGCATGATGATGGGTGCCTGTAATTCCAGCTATTCAGGAGGCTGAGGCAGAAGAACTGCTTGAACCCAAGAGACAGAGGTTGCTGTGAGCCAAAATTGTGCCATTACACTCCAGCCTGGGCAACATAGTGAGACTATGTCTCAAAAAACATGACGCCAGGCACGGTGGCTCACGCCTCTAATCCCAGCACTTTGGGAGGCTGAGGCGGGTGGATCACCTGGGGTCAGGAGTTTGAGACCAACCTGGCCAACATGGTGAGACCTCCTCTCTACTAAAAATACAAAAATCAACTGGGCGTGATGGCGGGCGCCTGCAATCCCAGCTACTCGGAAGGCTGAGGCAGGAGAATCGCTTGAACCTGGGAGGCAGTGGTTGCAGTGAGCTGAGGTAGTGCCACTGCACTCCAGCCCAGGCGACAAAGAGAGATTCTGTCTCAACAAAACAAAACAAAACAAAACAAAATAAAACACAAACAAAAAAAAAACGCCAGGCGCAGTGGCTCATACCTGTAATCCCAGCACTTTGGGAGGGCGAGGTGGGCGGATCACGAGGTCAGGAGATCGAGACTATCCTGGCTAACACAGTGAAACCCCATCTCCACTAAAAATACAGAAAAGTTAGCTGGGCGTGGTGGTGGGTGCCTGTAATCCCAGTAATCCCAGCCACTGGGGAGGCTGAGGCAGGAGAATGGTGTGAACCCGAGAGGCGGAGCTTGCAGTGAGCCGAGATCTCGCCACCGCACTCGAGCCTGGGTGACAGAGCGAGACTCCATCTAAAAAAAAAAAAAAGAAGAATCAGAACTAAGAATAAACACTAAATAAACTAAGAATAACACTAAGCACTTAGGGAGTGCTTACTGTGTGCTGGGCACTGACTGCGCCAGAGATTTATATGTGCAGTTAACTCATTGTCTCCCAAAATTGCTTGCTGACGGTTATCACTGGGAGCAATTATTAATCGTAAAGGGAGCTCTAAAAGTCCTAGTGCTCTGTTTTAGTCATATTTAATCTTTGATAACTTCAAAAGTATAAATGATAGAAACTTACAGAACCAGCTTCTGATAATTTATTGATATTTCTTTTATACTTATTTAGTTTTGCGATCTTTGAGTAATATATTTTAAATTTTATTGTTTTGTTTCTGTCAACATGTGCTATCTTCAAAAAGCATTTATATTAAAAACGTATTATTCAAAATTCAAAATCGTCCAAAAGACCATGGATAATTCAAGTTCAAAGCTGAACAGGCAATGACCAGGCATGGTGGCTGTGATCTCAGTACTTTGGGAGGCCAAGGCAGGAGGATCACTTGTGCCCAAGAGTTCAAGGCTGCAGTGAAATATGATCACGCCACTGCACTCCAGCCTGGGTGACAGAGTGAGATCCTGTCTCTTAAAAAAAAAAAAAAGTGAATGAGTAAACAAATTGCGGTATATCCATATATTGAAATACTATCTGACAATAAAACGGAATGCACTATTGATACACATGAAGGGGATGAATCTCAAAACAATGATACGACAATGATGTGGAGTGAAAGAAGCCCAACAAAAAGTAGTATGCACTGGAAGATTCCATTTCTATAAAATTCTAGAAAATGCAGACTAATGTATAGTTACAGAAAGCAGATCAATGGGTTGCCTAGGGATGGGGAAGAGGGAGGGATAACAAAGGGCAGAAGGAAAGTTTTGGGAATGATAAATATGTTCATTTTCTTTTTTTTTTTTTTTTTTTTTTGAGACAGAGTCTCACTCTGTCACCCAGGCTGGAGTGCAGTGGTGCAGTCTCTGCTCAATGCAACCTCTACCTCGGGTTCAAGTGATTCTCGTGCCTTAGCCTCTGGAGTCGCTGAGGTCACAGGCGCGTGCCACCGTGACTGGGTAATTTTTGCATTTTTAGTAGAGACGGGGTTTCACCATGTTGGTCAGGCTAGTCTCAAACTCCTGACCTCAGGTGATCTGCCCGTCTTGGCCTCCCAAAGTGCTGGGATTATAGGCGTGAGCCACTGTGCCTGGCCTATTAATTTTCTTAATCGTGGTGATGGTTATATATATATATGAAAGCTTATCAAAATGCACACTTTAAATATTTGCAGTTGTAGCCTCGTCAACATGGTGAAACCCCGTCTCCGCAAAAAATATAAAAATTAATCGGGTGTGGTGGTGCATACCTGTAGTCCCAGCAACTCCAGGGGCTGAGGCAGGAGGATCTCTTGAGCCTAGGAGGTAGAGGTTGCAGTGAGCTGAGATCATGTCACTGCACTCCAGCCTGGGTGACAGAGTGAGACCCTGCCTCAAAAAAAAAAAAAAAAGAAAAAGAAAAAGAAAATATTCACAGTTGTGTGTTGATTGTACCTTACTAAAGCTGTAAAAATGAAATTCAATGTAATAAACTTTAGAACTATAAAACTTGGCTAGGCACAGTGGCTCATGCCTGTAATCCCAGCACTTTGGGAGGGTGAGGCAGGAGAATTGCTTGAGGCCAGGACTTCCAGACGAGCCTGGGCAACATGATGACACTGCGTCTCCACAAAAACTACAAAAAGTAGCCAAGTGTGGAGGCAAGAACCTGTAATTTCAGCTACTCAGGAGGCTGAAGTGGGAGGATAGCTTGGTCTCAAGAGATTAAGGCTACAATGAGTTGTGATTGCACTCCAGCCTGGGTGACAGAGTGAGACCCTGTCTCAAAAAAATTACAGATATCTCTATATGTATCTTATTTGAAACTCATAAAACTAATATGTGTAAAAAATTTAAATAAACTTTGATGTTCTTTGTAAGTTTGTAGCATTTATACTTCTGAAACAGTATACTTAATAGAATATACTTCTATTAGAACTTAAAAGTGCTCTAAAACTTTTAAGGATATCAGTCTTGTAGGTCTATTGCCTTGGGGGCCCTGGAGTGGGACCCAGGAATCCTTGCTCTTTCAAAGAGTCTTAGGTAAGATGGGAAACAGAGCATAAACTCTTCTCTCTCTCTCTGTCTCTCTCTCTCCCTCTCTTTCGCTCTCTGGCTTTTCACAAACACATAAGATAGGTATTTCTAAAGATGAGGGATCTGAGACTCAGAGAGGCTCGGTGACTTGCCCCAGGTCACACAGCTCATTAACAGCGGTGCTGGGATTGGAACCCAGGCAGTCTGACTCCAAAGTCCACACAGGCAGGGATTGGGGGCACTTACATCATCTCAAACTCCCCAGTCCCTATTCCTTGTTGGCCACTGACCCCAGAGCTCTCAAGAGCCCCAGGCTGGTGCATCCCCCACTAACATCAAAGGGCCCCAGGCTTCAAAGGCAGGTGAGGAAGATGCACATACCCCATACCTGGCTGAGTATGCAGGGAAGCCTGGGAGAGCTAATACGATTAAGCAGAGACCCAGTGGAGCCGGAAGTAGCTTCCCTGAGTAGATCATTCACTGGAAGTGACTTGCATACATTCTCACCCACCAACCACCCTCAGAGTCTTTCATTCTAGGTCTACTAACAAAACCTCTGGACACTTGGGAATCAGGACAGCAGTGGGGGCTGTGCCAAGTATGTGTCCATCCCCTAGATGAACAAATTTGTTTGAAACCAGTTGCTACCAAATTTGTGCCAGGCATGGTGCTGAGTGCTTCGGACATGTCTCATTTTTATCCTGAAATTAGGTACAGGGTAACCACTAAATGTATGACTCCAAGGAGCTCCTTTGATGTTGCATTCTCTAGGTATAATTATTCCCATTTTACTGATGAGAAAACGAAGGCGTGGAATACCTGCCCAAGGTCAAGTTGGTACTAAGTGGCTAGAATTGGAGCCCAGGACTATTTTGATTCTAACCTCCATTCCCTGCCTTGGCTGTCAGGAGGGAACACACAGCTAAGACCCCAGCATGTTCTCCTAGCCCTTTCCCTTCACTCTGGGTGTCAGGAGTGGCAGGGGTTAACTCTGTGTCTGTTTGCCCAAATTACCCCACGTATCTTTAGGGAATGGGAAACAGACAATCTAAAGCTGAGATCACCTCCTCATGATTCGAGACGTTACAAAACCACAAGGCCTCCCCGACCTTCTTCCATTGCTCCCATGTTCATGCCACCATCCCCCAATCATTCTCCCACCAACCTGCACTGCAAGCACTCCCTGACAAAGGCTGCGGTTTCAGAGCCAGAAAGCGCTGGGGTTATGAGGAGTGAGGGAGGCTCCAAGCGCAGGGCCGCTTCCCCCCAGCTCCTGTCTTGGCCACACCAGCCTCTTTTCCAGGGGAGCTTCCAGTCCAACCTTCCCAGCCTATTCTTTCCTACTCCTGCCCTCCTACCCTACCCACTGGAAGATCTAAGGTCACATACCCTTTCTCTGCCTGTACCTGCCTCAGGTCCTAAGCTGGCCCAGCAGGGATGGTGGGGTCAGCAACAAAAATTTAGAGGGACCCGCCCTGCTGGGAAAATTGTCCTTGCTGGGAAAGTGCAGCCAAGGAAACTCCCTGAGGGCAGAGGTGGGAGAGCGGGAGAGTTGTTTAAATTAGTACCAGTTAGGCTGGGGTATGGGGGGCAGGACACCTAGATCCTGCTCCCAGCTCAACCCAGACCAGCACATGACCTTGTTGAGCCTCCGTTTCCACATCTAGGATGATTCCTAGCCCTGTCTCCACACTCGACTGTCTTGTGTTTGGTGGAACTCTGAGGCCAGGGGGTGGAAGTGTCTCCTAACATTCAAGGCCTGCACAGCTTCTTCTCCCTCTCCTCTACCTACTCTTTGATGAAGTGCAGCCAATTCCCACACACTCCACTCCCTGCTCTCCCTCCCCTGCCTGCTTAGTTCTTATTTATTGTGCTATTGTGCTTTTTTTGTTTTGTTTTGTTTTGTTTTGAGATGAAGTTTCACTCTTGTTGCCCAGGCTGGAGGGCAATGACGAGGTCTCGGCTCACTGCAAACTCCACTTCCTGAGTTCAACCAATTCTCCTGCCTCAGCCTCCCAAGTGGCTGGGATTACAGGCACCTGCCACCACACCCAGCTAATTTTTGTATTTTTAGTGAGACAGGGTTTCTCCATGTTGGCCAGGCTGGTCTCGAACTCCTGACCTCAGGTGATCCACCTGCCTCGACCTCCCAAACTGCTGGGATTACAGATGTGAGCCAGGGCACCCGGCCATACTGTGCCTTGTTTTTTTTGTTTGTTTGTTTTTGTTTTTTGTTTTTTGTTTTTTTTTTGAGACGGAGTCTTCCTCTGCGCCCAGCCTGGAGGTGCAATGGAGCAATCTCAGCTCACTGCAAGCTCTGCCTCCCAGGCTCACGCCATTCTCCTGCCTCAGCCTCCGGACCACAGGCACCCACACCACGCCCGGCTAATTTTTTGTATTGTTTTTAGTAGAGACGGGGTTTCACCCTGTTAGCCAGGATGGTCTCGATCTCCTGACCTTGTGATCTGTCAGCCTCGGCCTCCCAAAGTGCTGGGATTACAGGCATAAGCCACCGCACCCAGCTTTTTTTTTTTTTTGAGATGGAGTTTCGCTCTTGTTGCCCAGGCTGGAGGACAATGGCATGATCTCGGCTCACTGCAACCTCTGCCTCCCAGGTTCAAGTGATTCTCCTGCCTCACCTAGTGGCTGGGATTACAGGCGCCCACCACCAAGCCCGTCTAATTTTTGTATTTTTAGTAGAGATGGGGTTTCACCATGTTGCTCAGCAGGGTCTCGAACTCCTGATCTCAGGTGATCCACCCACCTTGGCCTCCCAAAGTGCTGGGGTTACAGGCATGAGCCACCGTGCCCGTCCTGTATTGTGCTTTTTAAACACAAAATGCATGCCTATTCGCTGTAGAAAAAGTGCAGACTATATAATGGTATATACAGGAAGAGAAAAATCCCCTGTAACCCCGTGATCTAGATATAACCATGGTTAATCTTTTGGGGGTACATTCTTCCTGCCCCCTGCACTTAGGTATTGATGTGCACATGCATTTATGTGCACTTAGAAGAATCACACCATGTGAACCGTTCTGTAAACTACTTCTTTTATGAAACCTGAACATCTTTCCAGGCCATAAAGCATCCTCTCCACTACCATTTAAAAATAAACGTTGGCTGGGTGTGGTGGCTCATGACTGTAATCCCAGCCCTTTGAGAGGCTGAGGCAGGCAGATTGTTTGAGCCCGGGAGTTCGAGACCAGCCTGGCCAACATGGTGAAACCTAGTCTCTACTAAAAATACAATAATTAGCTGAGCGTGGTGGCGGACGTCTGTAATCCTAGCTACCAAGAAGACTGAGGAAGGAGAATCGCTTGAACCCGGGAGGCAGTGGTTGCAGTGAGCCGAGATCTTGCCACTGCTCTCCAGCCTGGGCTACAGAGGGAGACTCCGTCTCAAAAAAAAAAAAAAAAAGTTTCTTAATTCTTTAGGCCTCCTCCTCCAGGAAGCCAGCCTGGAGGATTTCTCTAGCCCAGTCAGCCTCTCTCAAGGTCCTCACACCAAGTTCCGTGTTATCCACCTTCTCTTGGGCTGTGAGCTTTCAGGGGACAGACAGAAGGCCCCTCCGGACCCTTTCACTCAGTGCCCGGTGTACGTAATAGGTGCTTAATAAATGAGGCTGGAAAGGGTACTTTTCTTGATTGCTGTCAGCAGGAGGAGGCCGAGGCAGAGGAAAAGAGCACTGGACTTGGAGTCGGCGTGCCTCCCTGTCTCTAGCTTCGCGTTCTTGTTTGCAGCCAAGAGGCATAGTGGTCTGTGCGACGCAGGGCCCAGCCCCGCTTGCCCCGCCCGCCCCGCCGCTCCTGGCCGGGCGCCTGGCACAGCCAAGGCGCCCAGCGGAGGCCCCAGCCATGGCAGAACCGACGGAGCCCGGTGAGGTGAGCGCGCCTGGCCGGCCCGCGGGGCTGGAGGCGGAGGCCCAGGCGCCCGCCCCCGTGGGAAAGCGCGCGGAGGGCGAACCGGGTGAGTCAGCCTGCTAGCAGACGGGCTGCGGAGCGAGAGGACCGAGGCCGGAGGCGGCGGTGAGTGTTCCCGCCGGGCGGGGAGCTTAGTCGCCGCCAAGGGGGACCCGCCCCTCTCCCTTGTTCCCCGCACTGCGGGTCCCGCCGCCGGGGCCGGGACACGAGCCTAGCGAGACAGAGACGCTCCGGCGCGAGCTCCCGCCCCGGCCCTGTGGCCGGGCGGGGTAGGGGTTACCCAGGGCTTTGCCCACAGCAGGGTGTGTCCCCTCCCATCTGTCCCGTCCCCTCGCTGGGTTTCTGTCCAGTGGCCTCATTCTCTTGCTGCTGGTGGGAAGGGTGGGATGTGCCTGGTTGGTAAATTGTGGGGCGCCACCAAACGCAGGTAGCCCCCATTTGGTGCCAGGCTGGGCCTAGTGCGTGGGCAGGAGAGGCGGGATGGGCTCCGCACACCATCACCGCCTTATCACGGTGCTGCACTGCTAAACAAGGGGTTACTGCTGCTCCTGGGCTCAGGAAGAGAGCGGCTCCCCCACCTTTATCCCCCGCCATCCGCCTACCCACTGCTTCACCCTTCCCCCACCCCGCCCCACTCCAAGTCCCAAGGAGCCCAGTTTATAAGAGCCACTGCCACCGTTTGTCCAGCGCTCACTGGGACGCTGCCTTGTTATAAACATTTTGCACAGTTGCCTCAGTTAGCCCTCCCGCTGGCACTATACTGACGGCTGCCTTTTCAGATGTGGAACTGGGGCTCGGAGAGGTGAAGTCACTTGTTCAAGGTCACTGCAGTCAGAGGCGGAGTTACCCTGAGGCTAATTGAAGCTTAAGTTTCAGACCCTTGCAAGGCCGGGACCTAATTTTTGCATTTGTATTTTTGTGTTCTTTTCCTTTAGAAGCTCCCTCCCCCAACAGTAGGAGGGTCAAGCCCCTTCAAAATGGATCTCTCTGGCTGTGCCTGGTCTGTCTGCTGTCCTCTGTGGCACTGCCCCGGATGGGTGGGGATGGGGGATTGCTGGGGCTGGGCAGTGCCAACCTGGCAGGGAGGGAAGGACGTCCAGATTTGGTCAAGGGGCCCACATGCCCTCTGCATGAGTCTTGGCAGACTCCAAACAGCCTGCTGTGTGCGGAGCCAGCTTAGGCAGAGCCCTCCTTGTGACGTTGGGATCTTCTCTGGGACTCAGCTGTCCTCATCTGAGTTAGGGGTGGTTATTATGGGGTAACTGCAGACACGAGGTGAAAGTGGAAGGAACAGAGGCTGGAAAGCTCGAAGCCCTGCCTGTCCTGCGTTCCCCCTCCCACTCCCACCCCCCCCGCCACCCCACAGGTGCCCGCCACTCTGCCCTGTGCCCTCGTCTTCACAGCCAGCCCTCTCCTCTACAGCTGCCGCATCTTCTCCACAGCCAAGCTGTCCGTGGTGCCGTCTCCCTACACTACCCGCTTCGCGGTCACCCTTCACCCCGTTCCATTGTTTGCCTCCTGCCTCCACCCACCATGGCGTCTGCCCTGGCTTGGGTTGTATAAGAGAGATTCCGTGTTACCAAATTGGCTCCAGCCCTGCCTGGCCGCACAGCAGCCTTTGACACGGTTGAAATGCTCCCCACCTCTTAGCTTTTGTGCAGCTAAGCTTCCCTTCTGCCGTCTGGGCCCCTCCTCAGTTCTCTTTGTCTTCTGAGCCTCTTCCCCCTGCCCCAGGCCTCCCCTCCCCTGGGCCCGCCCTCCAAGGCTGTGCTTGGACTTCTCCTCTCCCCTGCCACTACCTGCCTCTCCTAGAGACCCTCACCCGTCCTGGGGCTTAAAACCCACCAATGCCCATGGTGCCCGGCCTTTGTCTACCTCAGACCAGTCCTCACAGCTCTGGACCCCTGCACCCACCAGCCCACCTGTGCGTCTCCCGTGGGCTCCCTCATAGTCATCTCTGGCTCCACTCATCAAGACTGAACTCCTCTGTGCCTTCTCCAGCGTTCTCTCTGCAGCCAAGCCCCTGGTTGCTGATTCCTTCCTCCCCCAACACCACAACATCCAACCCCAAACCAGCCCTGTGGATCCCGCTTCCAAAATGGCTCTCTAGAATCCACCTGCTCCTCCCCATCTCCTCTGTCATCACCTGGTCCCAGCCACCATCATCTCTCTCCTGGACAACTGCAGGGGCCTCCCTGCCTCCACCCTGGCCCTCCAGAATCCACTCCTCTCAGGAGCTACTGCGCTAGATGGGATGGCATCACTCCCCTCATTGACACCTTCAGTGCCTCCCATTGCCTGTAGGACAAAATACAAGCTCCAGGCCGGGCCAGGTGGCACACGCCTGTAATCCCAGCACTTTGGGAGGCCAAGGTGGGCATATCACCTGAGGTTGGAAGTTCAAGACGAGCCTGACCAACATGGAGAAACCCAGTCTCCACTATAAATACAAAATTAGCTGGGCATGGTGGTGCATGCCTGCTACTCGGGAGTAGTAATCCCAGTTACTCAGAAGGCTGAGGCAGAAGAATCGCTTGAACCCGGGAGGCAGAGGTTGCAGTGAGCTGAGATTGTGCCACTGCACTCCAGCCTGGGCAACAAGAGCGAAACTCCGTCTCAAAAAAAAAGAAAAGAAAATGCAAGCTCCAGAACCCCGGCCGGCGGGCCTCAGCCCTCTGGGCTCATTGCTGTGCAGTTGCAGCAGCCTTCTTTCCGCTTCTGGAGTGTGATGTGGGTGTTCCCATTGTAGGGCCTTTGCCCCTGCTGTCCCCTCTGGCTGGAATGCCCTTTCTCCCACTCTTTGCCTGGCACACATCTAATTAGCCTTCAAGTCTTAGCTTAAGGATGACCTCCTTGAAGAGGCCTTCCCCATGACCCCCTGTCACACTCCCTAAGAGCACCCCGAGTACTTACTGTCAGCTGGAATTATGCCTTTATTTCTAGAGCTATGGGTTAATGTCTGCCACCCTCACCAGACTGCAAGCTCCACAGGGCTGTCTGGTTTACTGTCTGTGTTGCTCTGCCTCTCCCGTGCCTAGCATGGTGCCAGGCACACAGTGGGCACCCAGGAAACACGTATGAAGGAGAGGCGTGGAGACCCAGCTGCCAAGGTTGTCCTGCTGCCATCTGTCCAGCAGGTGGCCTCCCAAACCAGAGCTTCACCTCTGGAGATGGGTACCCACGGCAGTCCTCAGATTTTGGAACAGCTCCTATGCAAATCCTGGGGCCCCCACTTGAGATCCACATGGCAGATATGTCTTCAGTCCCAGAGATCCCTTGGCACTTACTTTTTTGAGATTTACGACTTGGCATTGTGATTTTTTCTGTTTTTTGTTTTTGTTTTTATTTTTGAGGCAGGGTCTTGCTCTGTCACCCAGGCTGGAGTGCAATGGCACAATCATGACTAATTGCAGCCTCAACCTCCCTAGCTCAAGCCATCCTCCCACCTCAGCCTCCTGAGTAGCTGGGACTACAGGCATGTGCCATCATGCCTGGCATATTTTCATATTATTTGTAGAGATGGAGTTTCACCATGTTGCCCAGGCTGGGCTCGAACTCCTGACCTTAAGCGATCTTCCCACCTCAGCCTCCCATAGTGCTGGGACTAGAGGTGTGAGCCCCCACCCTCAGCTTGGCATCACGATTGTCTACCTGCATGTGCTGCAAGGGGACTAGGGGCAACTCAAGCCAGAGACCTGATCTAACCTGTGGAGAGACTGCTCCTGGAAGTTAACATTAAGGCTTTGGAGCCCCATGCCTGGGTTCTAATCTTGGCTCTGGGGCTTCCTCATTGTGAGGCTTAGGCGAATTGCTTAACTAACCTATGCCTCCCCTGTAAAGTGGTAATACTACCTGCCTCATAGGATTGTTGTGAGACTTGAATGAGGAAATACATGAAGAGTACTTTTTCTGGTGCCTGGCATGTAATCAATGCTCAGTAAATGGGAGCTTTTATCACTGAACAATTCTTTACCCCTACTGGAAGCCCAGTCTCAGCTGGGGAGAGGCTGCCCACTGTTGCACTGGGCACAATTGTGCATGCTTGTGCAGGGCATGCACACACATATGCAGGAACAACACACAACTCTCCCAGCTGTGGCGTGAGCTGGCCAAGGTGCCTCCCTTGCCAGAACAAGGGAGCCTGGCAGATGCCTTGTGCCCCCTGGCACTGTGCCTCCTGTGCCCAGTGCCATTGGCTTGGCAAGACAAGTTGCCATGGCAGCAGGTGATTGGGCCTGCAGGCGGGGACAGTGGCTGGCCTTGGCTGAGCTCTCTGGCTTTTTAGAAGGGGATGGCTTGCTGCCAAGGCACAGGCTTTCCTGTTACTTGGCTACATCCATGGCCACACCCAGGAGCCCTTGTGGGCTCCCAGCCCTGGGAACTGGGAGACTGAGCCAGCCACTCACTCTGGGCATTCCCCCAGGCCTGGACACATGCCCCATTGTCCATCACTCACACTCCACTAGAAAGATCTGGCGTGGGTCTTTTTCCTCTACCCCATGGGGAACTCCTGGAGAGTTCAGGTTGCACCCAACATATTGTAGGTCTCTCTGGAATGTTTGTGGGGTGAATCAAAAAACAAAAAATGAACAGGTAGAGCAGGTAGAATTATGACTTTATTCTCTACTCACCACCTGGAGGAGAAGAGGTGGTGAGAGGACTGTAAAGTCTCCAGACTTAATTCTACCTGCTCTAGACACTAATATCTAGTTAATAATATTAATTTAGTACCCACTGTGTGCCAGACATTGCTCTAGGTGAAGCCAAGATTTAAACCCAGATGGATACATTCCTGCTGTCATGGAGCTAATATCCTAGTGGAGGGAGACAGACAATAAACAAACAGGCAAACAAAACCAGGAAAACATCAGATAAGGACTACAGGTGCTGTCTGAGAATTACAATAGGGGGATGCAGTAGGGAGGAACTGAATGGCTGCTTCAGATGTGGGGACAGGGGAGGCCTCTCCAAGGAGGCGACATTTAAGCAAACACCTAACTGGAAGAAAGGAAGATCTGGATGGGGAGCCTTCTAGGAAGACGTATGAACTAGTGCAAAGACCCTGAGGACAGACCACACTTGATTGGTGTGGAAAGAAGTGAGGTTGAACTTAGTAGGTGAAGGGGATGATGAAGATACACATACAGTAAAATGTACTAATCCTAAAGTTACAACTTGATGAGTTTTCACACATGCATTTGTCCGCATAACCCCTATCCAGATCAAGCTATAGCACCCCAGCAGGTTCCCTCAGGTCCCTCCCAGTCAGTGTCGCCACTCACCCATGGGCTGCTCTTCTGGCCTTGATGATTGTCATAGGCTAATTTTGCCTGTCCCTGGACTTTATATAAGTGATGAAATCTTATGCTGTATTCTTGTTTGTATCTGGCTTTTTCCTTGTTTTTTTTTTTTTTGTTGTTGTTGTTTTGTTTTGTTTTTTTCTTTTTTCTGAGACAGTGTTTCACTCTTGTTGCCTAGGCTGGAGTGCAGTGGCATGATATCGGCTCATTGCAACCTCTACCTCCCGGGTTCAAGCAATTCTTCCACCTCAGCCCCCTGAGTAGCTGGGATTACAGGCATGTGCCACCACACCCAGCTAATTTTTTTGTATTTTTAGTTGAGATGGGGTTTTATCATGTTGGCCAGGCTGATCTTGAACTCCTGACCTCAGGTGATCCGTCCGCCTCAGTCTCCCAAAGTACTGGTATTACAGGCATGAGCCACTGTGCCTGGCCTGGCTTCTTTCATTCATCATTAGTTTTGTGATGTTCATCCATGATGTTGCTTTGTATCGGCAATTCACTCATTTCAGTTGCTGGGGTATTCCAGGCTAAAACTGTACCTCCTTTTTTTTTTTTTTTTTTTTTTTTTTTAAGATGGAGTCTCGCTCTGTCGCCCAGGCTGGAGTGCAGTGGTGCAGTCTCGGCTCATTATAGCCTCCACCTCCCAGATTCAAGCTATTCTCCTGCCTCAGCCTCCCAAGCAGCTGGGATTACAGGCACATACCACCATGCCTGGCTAATTTTTTGTACTTTTAGTGGAGGTGGGGTTTCACCATGTTGGCCAGGCTGGTCTCCAACTCCTGGCCTCAGGAGATCCACCCATCTTGGCCTTCCAAAGTGCTGGGATTACAGGAGTGAGCCACCATGCCCGGCCTCTACATACACTTTTAAGCAGCTTATATATGCTGGTGAAAGTTCCCCTGGTTCTCTTCCATTTTACAGGTGGGGAAACTGAGGCCCAGAGAAGGGAATAGACTTATCCCTGGTTACTCAGGCAGTTAGTGGCTGACACTGGTGCTGCTGACTCTGCAGAAGGCAGAGGATCTGGGTTCCAGAGAGGGAGGAGGAGAGAATGAATATTTACTGAGCACCTACTATATATCAGGTCCTCCATAGGTATTATGTCATTTGCCGTCATCCTCAAAATAACCCCGCCAATTAGGCGTGATTATGTTAGTTTTACAGGTGAGGGGCCTGAGTCTAAGAAACATATTTATAGAATGGAGTCAGGACTCAGGCGGGCCAGTCTGACTCCAAAGCCTGACACCCTCCAAGACATCACGCTGCCACTCAGGGAGGGGTAAAGCCTCCATGTGCCAAGGCTGCACAGGCAGAATGCAGAACTCACAGGTGAATGAAGAGCTTGAGGGGGCTCGCTGGATTAGGCTGGTCCCTCCTCAGGATGGAGGACAGCAGGGAGAAAGGTCCTGGTCTTCTGTTTTGAACGCCTGCCAGGGTCCCACAGACATTTACCCTCTGAGGCCCCAGTTTCATGGTTAACTTGCTGTTAACTTTGGGCCAGGTACTTCCTCTCTGGCTCCTTTTAGCTCTGCTCTTCTGAGTGGGGTTTGGACTGGGAGTCTCTTGCCCTTTACTGTTCTGATCCTGCCCCATGCCCCAGGGCTGTTACTGGGGAGGCTGGAGGGGAGAGGGGCTTTGAGACCTCCAGGGTCTCCACCTCCTCCACATGCTGGTCTTCCTGATTCAGAACCGGCCCTCAGGCACCCTTGGGACTTTGTGGGGAGGCCTTTTGTTGGAGGAGGACAATTATTTTCTTGCATTTGGTGGGTTATCTTTAAAAAAAATTGTGGTAAAATATACATAACATAAAGTTTGCCATTTTAATCTTTTGTTTTTTCTTTTGCTTTTTGAGGCAGAGTCTCACTCTGTCGCTCAGGCTGGAGTGTAGTGGCACTATCTTGGCTCACTGCAACCTCTGTCTCCTGGGTTCAAGCGATTCTCCTTTCTCAGCCTCTGAGTACTTGAGATTATAGGCGCCCGCCACCATGCCTGGCTAATTTTTGTATTTTTAGTAGAGACGGGGTTTCACCATGTTGGCCAGGCTGGTCTCTAACTCCTGACCTGATGATCTGCCCACTTCGGCTTCCCAAAGTGTCAGGATTACAGGTGTGAGCCACCGTGCCCGGCCATTTTAACGATTTTTAATTAAACACTACAGTGGCATTAAGTACATCCTTGTAACTGTGCAACCATCAGCACCATCCGTCTCCAGAACCTTTACATCTTCTCAGGCTGGAACTCCTTACCCATTAAACAATCACCGAGGCTTTTAAAATAGTGGTTTTTGGAGATGGCAGATGCCCTCCTTGAGAAGCGTGGGGGAAGTTGTAAGAGAACGTGAGACAATGTGGAACACTCTGGGGAGAAGGGGCAAGAATTTGAGGGGAGAAAGCAAGGGCCCCGGGGCAGGCAGGCTTAGCAAGTTCACCTCCGGGATGCTGCCAGGGCTCCGAGAGTCCCCTGCGTGGGCCCTTTCCTTCCTTCCACAGCCACCCCAGCCCACCATCCTGGACTCGCCCTCTCTCCCTGTAAGGAAACAGTGGGCATTTTAACGATTTCGCTTCCTCCTGCCAGCAGCAGCCCACTCCTGCACCCTCTTCAGAGACTTGAAGTTGGGGACAACTTCTGACGGGTGGGCCTAGTGGGTGCAGAAAGGGACTTGTCCACAGGTCTCTAAGTGTCAAACGTCAGGTAGGTGTGAAGTCAGAGCCAGGAGACCAGCTTCTGGGGGGTATGGGAGGTGTTGAGTGTTGAGAGAAAGCAGGGTTTCATTCTCTTCTTGACCCCCCTGGGAAAGAGGCCCCCTGGGGAGCTGGAGGTAGAATCACAATTAAGGCCTATTCTGGTCCTAGAGGTTCCCACCAGCCTTTGAAAGTCCTTGGATGTTTAGCTGGAGAAGCCTGGGGGTCGGGGTATGAGATGGTGTTTCTCAAATATTTGAGAGGCAGCCCCCTGGGAGGAGGTACCTATGCTCTGGTAGTCCCAGTGGCGGAGGTGGGGGGTGGGAGGCAAGGGGAAGTAAAAGACTAGCTGGAGAGTGAGGGGAGCCACTGAGAAGTGGATGTCGGGTTCACGTGTGGAGAAAGGTGAAGGACATCCTAACACCTAGCACACATCTCAGAAGCGGATGGCCTCTGAAGGAGTGAGATCCCTGTCACTGGGAGGATTCAAGTCAGGCAGCAGTTTAGTAGCCCAACACAAGAGCTGTGGAGTCAGAGAGGGCTGGGGGACATTGAGCAAGTTCCTCAATTGCTGTGTGCCTCAATTTCTTCATTTATAAAATGAGGATAGCAATGGAATTTGCTCTAGGGGTTTTGTGAGGAGTGAGATTGTGATTCTGACACAGTAGCCAGCACTCAGAACACACCCAGGACAGGACAGGAGTGCATGGAGGGGATTCTTGGATGAGGTGGGCAGTTAGATTAACTCCTCACTATGAGCTCCCCGCCCTGATTTTCATGGAAGGAGTGCCCTGGGGCTCATTGTGACAATGTCCCTGAGTTATCGGAAGTTCGCCACCTGCCATCAAATGGGCAGTTTACCCGCTCCCCCCCGCCCCCGCTGCCTCCCACTGATGGGGTCTGAGGACAGTACCTTGTGATAACGCACAAGGCAGGGGTTATTTATCCCATTTTACAGATGAGGAGACTGAGGCTGAGAGGCTCCTTGGCTTTCCCAGTGTAAACATGGGGAGGCAGGAATGAGACGAGGATTCTGGTTTCCAGAAGCCTGGTCAGGGTCCTTGACCTGTCGTGATGGCCCTTATGGAGCCTGGCCCCTGGGCTTCCCTCTGTCAGAGTAGTTGCCTGTCTTACTAGGAAGAAGGCAGGTGCAGTCCACCAAGCAAGGTTTTTTTTTTTGAGATGTAGTTTCGCTCTTGTCGTCCAGGCTGGAGTACAATGGCGAGATCTCGGCCCACTGCAACCTCCACCTCCTGGATTCAAGTGATTCTCCTGCCTCAGTCAGCTTCCTGGGTATCTGAGATTACAGGTGCCCACGACCACACCCAGCTAATTTTTGTATTTTTAATAGAGACGAGGTTTCACCACATTGGCCAGGATGGGCTCGAACTCCTGACCTCAGGTGATCCATCCAGCTCGGCCTCCCAAAGTGCTGGGATTACAGGCTTGAGCCACCGCACCTGGTCACCAGGCAAGGTTTTTAAGGAAACTTTCTTTCCCTAGAACCCAAGTGTGGAGCCCCCATTCCCTGCCTTTGCCCCACAAGGAGCCCCTGCCCAGGACTTCTTATGGATGGGGTGTAGTGGGCAGAGCACAGCAGCCTCACCCTAGCCCATGAGGCAGGACTCTTTGTGTGTGTGTGTATGTGTATGTGTGTGTGTGTATTTTTTTTTGAGATAGAGTCTCACTCTGTCGCCCAGGCTGGAGTGCAGTGGTGTGATCTTGGCTCATTGCAACCTCTGCCTCTCAGGTTCAAGCGATTCTCCTGAGGCAGGACTCTTATTATGGCCTATATAGATGAAGAGACTGAGACTCGGGGCACACAGCTGGTAAGGGACAGAGCTGGGATTTAAATCCGGCAGCCTGGCTTTAAAGCTTGCCTTTATCTACCCACAGTGGAGGGGGCACAGTACCATCTCTGAATCCATTACCTCTAGCCGTGGAAGGCACCTTGGATTTAGGGCTGCATGTGTCCCTTCTGAGCCTTGGCCAGCACACCCTTAAGAGGAGCTGACATTGCTGGGCCCCCTGCCAGCTGGAGTTGGGTACATCTCACCCCCCAGGCTGGCAGGCGGCTAAGGGTCAGATTGGCCTGTCAGCCAGAGGAAAACCTCGGAGTCCCTTGGAACATGGATTCTCAAATGTGAAACACTCTACCATGGCCTTAAACCCTCCTAGCGGGCTTTCCTAGGCTCAGCTCTGGAGATTCTGGCTGAGGAGGGCTGGGCGGAGCCTGGGAGTCTGTCGTGTAACCCCTCTGCCAGTGATTCAAATGCATACACAGGCAGGCTGGGGAACAACTGTTTACTCCGAACTGCCGGACCGTGAATGCCTGTCTCGGATTGTCTGGAGGTGTCTGGAGGGGCCTTCCAAGCCAGCGGAGCTTCCGCGTCTGCTAGTTGAAGTGAATGTGCATTGCATACATTATGCTTCTGAGTTTGCCGTAGAGGTGAGCAGGCCGATAAGCTGGACTGGGTTCCCCTGCGCCACCCCTGCCTGCTGCTGGGTGCCTGCAAGATGCAAAGGGTGGGTGGACTGGCTGGTGTCTGTGCCTTCTGAGAAGCCTAGATCTCAGTCAGCACCACAAGGAAGGAGACTGAGTCAGGTTGTGATTCCTCATTGCTGGGAATAGTCAAGCAGAGGCAAGGGGGCTTAGTACAGGGCTGCTCCAGGTCTGGCAGGGTGCACTGACTTGCTTCTCAGACTGTTTCTTTTTTCTTTTTCTTTTTTTTTTTTTTTTTTTTGAGACAGAGTCTCACTCTGTCACCCAGGCTGGAGTGCAGTGGCGTAATCTTGACTCACTGCAACCTCTGGCCCCCAGGTTCAAGCGATTCTCCTGCCTCAGCCTCCCGAGTAGCTAGGACTACAGGTGCCTGCCGCCACGCCTGGTTAATTTTTGTATTTTTAGTAGGAACACGGTTTCACCATGTTGGCCAGGCTGGTCTCAAACTCCTGACCTCAGGTGATCTGCCCGCCTCGGCATCCCAAAGTACTGGGATTACAGGCATGAACCACCATGCCCGACCCTGACTCTGTTTCTTTAAATTGCATTTGTTATGTCTGTTGTATTCTGATGGAAGGAGGAGTGAATGGTGTGATATTTGGGGGCTGCTTTAAAACACTCCAACAAGGAAATGGAAAACAGTAGATGAAGCAAGTGTGGCAAAATCTTGATAACTGTCATATCTGGACAATGGGTATATAGAATCGATTTTACTCTTCTCTACATTTGTGCATATGTAAGAACATTCCAAATTAAAATGACAAATGACTTAATTATTAGAATGTCAGAAATGCATGATGTAAAAAAACTCAACTATACAGTAGGATAGTGGGACGTCAGTCTGATCCCCTCTCCCAGGCCCCAGTCCCTTTTAGGACTAAGTCCTCTTTCCAGCCTGTTCTACAGCCTTCCAGAGGTTGACCGTGTGTATACAAGCCTATGAGTGTAAGCGTGGTTTATTATTTTATTTTATTTTTTGACACAGGGTCTTACTCTGTCACCCAGGCTGGAGTGCAGTGGTGTGATCTCAGCTAACTGCAACTCTGCCTCCTGGGTTCAAGTGATTCTCCTGCCTCAGCCTCCCAAGTAGCTGGAACTACAGGCATGCACCACGACGCCCAGGGAATTTTTGTATTTTTAGTAGAGACGGGGTTTCTCCACGTTAGCCAGGCTGGTCTTGAACTCCTGACCTCGGGTTATCCATTGGCCTTGGCCTCCCAAAGTGCTGGGATTATAGGCATGACCACTTCGTCCAGCCTCAATAGTATTATACATTTATTACTCTTATCCCTGGATACTGGGTTTCCAAGCTCACTGCATATTTCTGTGTGTGCACCTGGGTGGGTGTAACTGTTGGACAGGATTCTGTGGTTGGAATCCATGTGACTTATTCATCACCCTAGAGACAGATACCGAGGCTGCCTCCAGCACCCACTGTCATGGTCAACACCACTGTGGCCATCCTCGTCCATGTCCACCTCTGAACCTTGCCCCTTACTGCAGCAAGCATTTTTTCTCAGCCTACATACATCTGCCTTGGGTTTTAAAATAGCTGCATGGTGTTCCTCATTTTGGATGTTCCATAGTTTAGCTAATCACCTCTCTATTGACAGACTTTTCAATCTTCTCTTTCATCATCTCACTCAAACTATGAATAGCCTTGTTCAGTTGTCAGTTTGCACACATGCAAGCACATTTTTAGGCGAAAGTCCTAGGGATGGAATTGCTGAGGCAGAGGGCCTGTGTCCTTGTCATTTGCATGGATACTGACAGAAAAGTGTGAGAATGTCTCTTTCCCACCCATCAGCAAAGCTGTCTTCTAGCACTCAGGTTCTTTGAGACTCAGAGTGGTGGCCTGGCTGGGATAACACAGCCAGTGAGGGTTGGCACTGAGCCTGGCATGCAGGAAACTGAACCCTGGCCTTTCCAAGGCACCGCTTCAGCTTCTTCGTGCCCAAAGCTTCACAGAGTCTGGGACCTTCCTAGCAAGTCTATGGGCTTCAGCCTTTGGAATGTGCCCGGTAAGCAACCCCTCCAAGTGTCCGCTAGCCTACAGCAGTGTCAGCCTTGGAGCTCGTCACGTGAAAGCCCCTGGGAGGTTGTGTCAGGCCCAGCCTCCGTAGATCCCTGACCCTTTCCCCACCCCCACCTCCCCTGCAGCGTCCTCATAAATGGCTCTGTCGGAGTTAGACATCCTTGGGAGCCTGGAGTGGTGTTGCCTGGAGACAACTGGGCAACAGATCTGAGTTATTTATTTATTTATTTATTTATTTATTTATTTATTTATTGAGACGGAGTTTCGCTCTTGTCGCCTAGGCTGGAGTGTAATTACGCGATCTCGGCTCACTGCAACCTCCACCTCCTGGATTCAAGTGATTCTCCTGCCTCAGCCTCCCCAGTAGCTGGGACTACAGGCGCCTGCCACCATGCCTGGCTAATTTTTGTATTTTTAGTAGAGATGGGATTTCACCACATTGGCCAGGCTGGTCTCAAACTCCTGACCTCAGGTGATCCACCGGCCTCAGCCTCCCAAAGTTCTGGGATTACAGGCGCCAGCCACTGTGCCTGGCCAGATCTGAGTTATTTAAAGGAGGGAGAGGGTGGGAGGGAAGGGGTGACAGCCTGTTTATTCAGGGATGGATGGTCCTGCTGCTGCAGGGTTTGGCAGCCTCTCCCACCCCTCGTCTTTCTCAGTGTCCAGAGCCGGGGACTCTGTAGCGAGACCCAGTAGAAGGCCACTTGGAGCACCTTTCTGATGGCAGTAGGGGTTGGAGAGTCTCTGCATGCCCCAGGGGGCTCTGTACAAGTGCTGGCTCAGGGAGCGAGGAGGTGTGGGCAGAAGGACCAAGCCTTGGAGAGAAATCTTCTGATGTTGATAACCACAACTCCTATTATGAGCTTCCTCTCAGACAGCTATTCGATAAGAATTTTAAATTTATTAGTTCATTTGATCTCAAAACTCATCAAGGTAGGTATGACTATCCCCATTTTATAGATGTGGAAACTGAGACTCAGAGACATTAAGTGACTTGCCTGAGGTCACACAGCTAAGTGGCAGAAACCAAATGAAAACTCACATCTGTCTGATGCAGAAGCCAGAACAAACCTCCGTATGTTGCTAGAGATGGCAGGGCCCTTGAATGCACCCACGTCTCCCCACCCCGAGCTGACCTGGAAGGTCCTGCATCCTGTCCTGCTGTGTGCCACCAATCGTGCTTCTCCAGCACCCTGGTCCCACCCCGACCCTGCAGGAAACCCAGGGCTCTGAAATGATCTGAGACTTATCTGCCTTTCCCACAGGTCTGTGAGCACCTCGAGGGCAGGGCAGGGTTTTACTCATCTCTGTGTCCTGAGCCCAGGGTCAGGCACATAGTGGGTACTTAAAGAGCATTTCCACATGGAGCTTGGATGTTTGAGCAGCTCTCCCTCAGACAGGGACCAGCTGTCTATCTATGGGCCCTCACTCTCTCCCCGATAGCCCTGCAGGGGCCAGAAGAAATGATCCTTCTTTTTTTGTTGTGTACTTGTTTACTGTCCTCCCAGCCCACTAAAATGTCAGTTCCATGAAGGCAGGAACTTGTCTGCCTCATTCACTTCTCAGGGGATAGAACAGTCTTGGAATATAGAAGGGGCTCCATAAATGTTTGTTGACAGACTAATTTTTTTTTTTTTTTTTTTTAATTGAGACAGAGTCTTATTCTGTTGCCCCGGCTGGAGTGCAGTGGCATGATCTCAGCTCACTGCAACCTCTGCCTCCCAGTTTCAAGCGATTCTCGTGCCTCAGCCTGCCAGGTAGCTGGGATTACAGGGGCGTGCCACTATGCCTGGCTAATTTTTTTGTATTTTTAGTAGAGATGGGGTTTCACCATGTTGGCCAGGCTGGTCTCGAACTCCTGACCTCAGGTGATCCACCCGCCTCAGCCTCCCAAAGTGCTGGGATTACAGGTGTGAGAAACAGTACCCTGCCTGACTGACTAAATAAATGAATGAAATATATTTGTGGAATGAATGAGCCAGGATTCCTCCCCCCTTTTCTCTCTTGATCTGATGGAGCATCTCCCTGTAGAACCTGAAGAACGTTCTGGAGCTAGAATCACCCTCCTGCCACATGTCCTGGGTGCTCTTCAGTCAGGCCTTTAAGTGGTCCTGTGGGGAGGGAGGGGAGCAAGATCTGGTGCCTGCTCTTAGGAATCTCATTGTTCTGTGCAGCATGTACAAACTGCAGGTCACGGGCAAAATCAGTGTAGTGCCCTGCAGTCAGCAATAACAAAACGAAATAGAATAAGATAGATTAGAGGGCCGTGCGTAGTGGCTCACACCTGTAATCCCAACACTTTGGGCGGCCGAGGCAGGTGGATCACCTGAGGTCAGGAGTTCAAGACCAGCCTGGCCAACATGGTGAAACCCTGTCTCTACTAAAAATACAAAAATTAGCTGGCCATGGTGGCGGGAACCTGTAATTCTAGCTACTCAGGAGGCTGAGGCAGGAGAATTGCTTGAACCCAGGAGGTGGAGGCAGCAGTGAGCCGAGATTGTGCCACTGCCACTGCACTCCAGCCTGAGGCTCTGTCGAAGGAAGCAGGATGCATCCAATGCAGTAAGGCTAAGCGTTTTTTGTGAATAACACACATTCACATATCTGTGTAGCCGGCCCCGGTGTAAAATGTATTTCTTACTTTGAGTCTTGGTAAAAAAAAGGTTTGAATCTTGTGTGTGAATTTGGGAGTTGGGGGATGTAATCCTTAGGCTTAGACCCAAAGAAGGGTATAACCAATTAAATGAATAATCCTGCCCATAGTATGATGCCGATAACCGAACATGTATCCTGTGCCAGGCGGGGGTGCTTGGGTCCCAGTGCCTGGCAGGGAAGGGAGGGGAAGGAGTCCTGAGTGGACAGAGATCCCATGGGCAGATAAGGGAGGAGTCCAAGGCAAATTGCCTGGAGGAGGAACCTGAACTCAGGCTCCAAACACCCCTCTGCCCTGGCAGGTTCAGGGCTAGGTCATAGTGTGAGCTTGGGTGGCAACAGTAATGACAGGAACAGCTGTCATCAGTAAGTACTGGCTGAGTGCCAAGCACCTTTTATCCTCCAGACTTTCCCAGGAAGCAAGAACTGCTCTTCGCATCATTTTACAAATGAGGAGACTTGGAGCAATGTGGTAACTTGTAGCATGGGGTCACATGGTGGTAAAGTTGCTGTGGCTAGATGCAAGCCCAGCTCTGCCCTGCTTAAAGCCCTTGTCTTTAGGATTGCACACAGAAGGGGGCCGAAAAAATGGGAGTGCTGGGTGCTGGAGATGGGGCAGTGGGCCTGGAAGGGCAGATGGCAGACAGGGGATCTGTCTGTGTGGGGACTCAGGCATCAGGGATGAGTTTGCCTGAGGCTCAGAGACCACTGGGCTCAGGGGGAAATCGTAGGCCCCAAAACTCCCACCCTGGAGGGTGCACATGATTCCTGTTCTTGGCAATAATGCAGTTACAAGGAGCAAGGCCAGGCCAGCCCGTGTTCTGATGTTGTCCACTCCTCAGGCCCAGTGTTCCCCAGCTGTGGCAGATGTCAGGGGAGTGGGGAGTAGAGAAGAGCAGCTAGGGCCTGTTTCCCGTCGTTGATCAGGATTCATCTTTGCTGGTTTGAATCCAGCTCCTCTGCTTTCCAGCGAGACATTTGTGCCTGTCAGGAAATAATTTTTGGTTTAAGCGTTCTCTTGAGGGAATCTGGGGTTCCCACAGCTCATGTTTCTGCCCAGGGACTGAACTTGCGAGCTCTCTCCTGAGAGCACCAGCACCTTGCTTGGGCTGACGGGGCAGTGGACGGCCACAGGCGAGTCTGTCGGGGTGTGAGTAACAGGTTACTTACATTCTTTGCAGCAGCAACTCGTCTGGTTTTGGACTATGGCAGGTGCTTTGTGTGTGTGCTACACGTAAACACACATACACCCATGCTCACTCATAAAGCCACACTCGCTCCCACTAGACACTTGCACAAACATGGATCCCTGCAAATATGAGTTCACATACGAACAACACAAGCATGATAACATGGTGTCTTGGGCGCTTGTGTGTGTGGGAGGTGGGTGCTGGCAGTGCTGGTGGAGTGCTGGGTGAGTGAGGGTCAGTCCCGACTTCTCTCCTTCCTGAGATCCTGGTCTGGGACCCATGAATCTTTTCTCAGGGGATTTTGGGCTTCTGCTCTGAGCTTCCAGATTTCTCAGGAATCTTCTGCTGCAGTTTGAGCCGCTCAAATGGGCTCAAGTGAGAGCTGGCTCGACTGATTCTTTCTTTCTGCCTGGGGCTGGGGAGACAGCAGAGTGCCTTCTCTTGGGTGTACCCAGGGCTGCTCTGTGGCCTTCAACATTCAGTCCTTGTTCCCCTCCCAGGCCCAGGGCGGGGCAGATCTGACTGTGAATCTTTCTTGTGGTTGCAGGAACTCTCCTAGCCCCATGGCCAGCAGACGGCCAGGGCTGCAGGACTTGCTATTCTGAGTAGGGACTTGGCAGGCCCTCTGCGGGGGCTGGTGGTGGGCTGGTGAGGCTGGGCACTGTGGTTTGGATGCAGTCTGTGGCCTGACCCCGAGGAACCTCCAAGCCCTCAGCCCCCTACCTACCAGCTGAACCCTGAGGCTGTTAGAGCCAGAAGGGTTGTGACTGCAGGCTTTCCTGAGAACATCTTTGTCCTGGGCTTTTCTGCTTGGTTCAACAGGAACACCTACTGTGTGTGTGGTGAGTACAAATGAACATATGAAGACGTGCCAGGCACTGTGCTGTGGACCAAAAGACAGGTCAGGCACAGGTAGGACATAGCTTTTGTTCTCTGGGAGCTAGAGAGGCACACAGTCATGGATCCCAGCATCTGCCGGACAGGGGGTGAGGTGAGGGGAAGCAAAGTGTGTATATTTGTATGTGTGTATGTGCATATGTGTATGTGCTATGTTTGTGTATGTATATATATCTGCACGCATACCTATATGCATGTTTATATATGTATATATGTGCGTTGGCATACATATATGTGCATGTATGTGTATACATGTGTGCGTATGCATGCACATGTATGTAAATGTGTATTTTGCATCTGCTCACACACATGCCTGCCCCTGCCTTAGTCCTGACCTAGAGGAGGGCATTATCCTGGAATGCATCCTCAGGATGGCAGGCTTCAGTTGGGGAGTCTGGCAGGGGGCAGGATGGGATACGGGGCTGTGGCAAGAAGAAGAAGGAAGGAAACTGTGGCCCAGGATGGAGTCCTACAGTGTGCCACACATGATGCCTGGACATTACTTGCCCAGCTCACTGGCTTCTCCAACACCTCTTTGAAGGAGGATGAAGCCATCTTATGGATGCAGAAGTTGGGAATCTGAGAACTTACATCACTTTTCCCAGACCACACAGCCAGTAAATTGTGAGCCACTTTGAGCCTAGCTCTGCTGAACTCTGAAGGTCAGGTCTGTTTCCCAAGGCCACTATCGGATTTTCTCTGCTGCTTTGGGTGGCGCAGGAGGAGGTATGGAGCTGAGAGCAAGTTTCCCTGGGCCTGTTTCCTCATTTATTAAAATAGGGATCAGAAAAGTATTGACCTTACAACATCGCGAAGCACTTAAGAGCTAGGTGCTGGGGACATGGTGAGACCACCACAATGAGTCATTTCTCTTGTCTTCAGTTATTCTTAGGGGTCATGGGGAATGTGTTCCCCTCTCCCAGCCCAGCACTCTCCAGCCTGACAGAGGTGGTGCCTACACTGCCTTCATTCTGGGGCAACCCCAGCTCGCCCAAATCCCGCACCGTCCCGAACGGGGGTGAGGCACGTGGTAACAGGTGAGAAAGGATTTCCCGAGTGTGGAGCGGCGAGAGGGAGGAAGTGACTCACCAACCACAACAAAGCCCATCTCTCCGCGAGGAAGCACCAGCCAGCGAGGAGTGAACGCACGCAGCGCTAGTCCGCGCGGGTGGGGTGAGGGGTGGTGGGGCGCAGGCCTATGGTGCGGGTCACTGCCTGAAACCGCATGATGGGGTGGGGGCAGAGGGACCCCTCTCCATCCAAAACTCTGCTCTGCCGTTCCCCTTTCGCCTCTGGGGGCCGAGGGGCGCGTTTACTTAGGACCCCGGGGCGTGGGAGGAGCCCCTGCTTGGGAGGACAGTCTGCTGTTTAGGGGCTCCCCTTCGACACCTGGGAGGCAAAAGTCCAGGGCGCACTATCTTCTAGCTCCCGTCGCACAGCACAGCGAGGCCAGCCTGGAGCCCACGTGCTGGGCTCGGTCCCGCCGAGGCTCGGTCTGCCTGTAAAGCAGAGAGGGGCGAGGAAAGCCAGGCCAGCTGGTCTCGCGGGTAGCCGGCGTCCGGGACGGGGTGTGGCGCCCAGAGCGCTGCTGCCTCTCGCAGCCAGGAGGCTGGATGTAGGGTTTGGGTGTCTTCCAGAAGGAGCCGCACTAGCGACGAGGGAAGAGGAACTGGCTTCCCGAGCAGTCTCCCCCGCCCCAAACTTTTCCTCCTCGCGGAGGGAGGAAGAGCGGCCGGGGAAGGTGGGGCCCGCGCCCGCCCGGGGACCGCGGCTGGGGTGAGTGTGTCTTTAAATCCGAGCCCCCCGCCCCTCGCGGTGCGGCCGGGGCTCGCGGTCCGGGCGGGGGCGGACGCGGTGATTGGCGGCCTGGCCGGATCCGCCCCTCGGCGCTGGGGACGCGGGGCGCAGGGCGCGGGGCAGCAGCTCGGCGCGCAAGGGCCGGGACGCTCAGCTACCGTTGCCGGTGAGTGCGGGCTCCCTCTCGCGTGGCCTCGCCGGGTCCGCCTGGCCTGCCCACCTCCGGAGCCGCCTCTGCCCCCGCATGGGCTGGGGAAGTTGGGAGGAGCGAGCCAGAGCCAGAGCCAGAGCCCGCGCCGGGCGCGCCCCGCCGCTGCCTGACTCGGCGCCCGCAGTCCGGGCGCAGCGCGCCTGCAGTAGGAGCACGGATGCCCCCCGGAGCCGCGGGCTGGCAGGTACAGACGTGTCCCAGCCTAGGGCTGGCGAGGGGCGGGCAAATCCAGAATCCCCCGGCACCCCCCATTCCGAGGCTGCTCCAGACACCAACTCCCCATCCTCTGGGGAGGTGAGGTCCTGGGCCTTCACCCAACACCAGCTCGGTATTGGTCGCTGGGAGGCAAGAGGGACTCACAGGGAGCAATTGCTGTGTGGTTCTGTGTGTTGGACCTTGGGCTACCCCCTCTCCCGAGTTTCCTGGTTTTGGTGTAGGCATGGGCTGGCGACAATTCCACTTTTCATTGCCAGACCTGGGAGCACGGCCAGGAGCTAGGGTTCCCCGCGAAGTTAGGGGGAGATTGGGGAGAGGGAAGCCGCTTCATGACCGTGATGGGGTGCTGGGACTCATCGCTAGGGGGCGTGAGGCCCGCAGATCCAGGATGAGTCCAGAAGTCTCAGCGGGCACACGCTTTGATTCTTGGCCCAGCCTGGCCCTCTTCCTCTGTAGGCCTGGGTCTCCGAGGAGAGTACATTTTTCAGTTTCAGAGGGTTTTCCTGAAGGGGCAGTGACCTGTCAGAGAGAGAGTGGCCTATGGGAGACCAGCAGCACCCGGCTCCTGAAGGTGGCCGGAATGGTTGGAGCTCTTTCATGTCTCTTGGGTTGTCAGAGATGGGAGTAAAGCTTCATGGCCCCGGGAATATTCTGGGCATCGCTACTCTCCCAGCCAGAGGCCCAGGCACCAACTCCTTAGCTTCTGGGTAGAACAACCTGAACCCAGTGGCTGAGCACCTCTTAAATGCCAGGCAGGGCACTGGGCCATGCCCCTGGAGTGTGCGGGTGGGGGAGATTTGGAGGATTCTGTCCTCAGGAGGCTCAGCCTCTGGGGGGAAGACAGGACATAAACACACAAAGTTCACTGATACAGGGTTTCGATACCAGTCCTGGACTGGTGATAGTGGAAAGCCAAGAGGCTACACACCATTAATTGCTACATGAGTAATACAGGCTGCGAGACTGCCAGGGCAGCAGAGATCCAGTTCCATGCAAGCAAGCAAATGTGCTGAAATGTTCCAGCTCCATGCCCACCCTTACTTATTACCCTGCTCCAAGGGCAGGGAGCAGCAGGGGCGCTGAGGAGGTTCTCTTGCACCCATCCCCACCCACTCCCAGGTTTGTTTGTTTCCTGCTGGTGGATTTCTGAAGTAACCCATTTGGTTTCTTGGCTTGGACTGAGCATGGGACTCTCCTAGTTGCCCTGTGGCTCCTGGGGTTTGGGGTCTAGAGCCAGCCTTGTAGGAGGTTCAGAGACAAACAGGAGGAAGTCCTCACTTCCTTTCTGAAGAGCCTCCATCGCTGGGGGTTGGGGGTAGGTTGGGAGGCTGGCAGGCACTGGGTCAGTTTCCTGTGAGTGCAGACAGACCCCAGGTGGTGCATGCACCCCCCCCTTCCCTGGCCAGTGTTGGGGGTGGGCACAGTAGGGCTCAGGTGACTTGAGGTGGGTGGTTCCTGGCACAGCTCTGACCTCACTTCTGTGAGGCTCTGCTGTATCTGGGGCCCTGCCCCCTCCCTCACTGTCCCTGGCAGGTTTCTGTTTTTCTGGAACACTTTGTGGAGGTGGCAGTGTGCTCATGCTCGTGGCCTTGGGTGCAGTTCTGGGAGTGGGAGTTGCTGAGCTCACCCGAAACTCTTGGCTGGCACTGTGAGAACTTGTGTGAACACACTTGCCTGCCTCAAAACAGGTGGTGCACAGACGTGGGTTACCCAGGCACCTGTGGGGGATACCCATGGGGGCAGAGACGTGAGTGCACGTGTGTGCTCAGGTTTACAGCTGCGTGGGCAGAGACATAGAGGAACTGGATGCATATGTACATGAGGACAGACACAGTAGGATGATGGGGGTGAGCAAACTACCCGGGGACACAGACGTGTGTGGGGACAGACATGCATGAATGCATCAGCGTGGGCCACGTATGGGCTGCAGACATGTACATAGAAATATACCATCGCTGGGATCTGAATCTCCCCATGTGGGAGGCAGACATGTAAGTGGACAGACATATAGGTAGACCCACCAGAGCACAGACAGGGATGGGAACCGACATTCCCAGACAAGACTTGGAGCCACAGGGAAGCCACTCAAGTACCTGGGCAGAATGGAGTTGGCTGTGAGCTCCTGAGGGGCACAGACACATATGCTTGCCAGAGCCAGCTGACAGCAGAGGCCCGGAACCAGACACAGGTGGGTTCTGAGAGGTGGGCCGAGGTGCGCGTTACCTGGGTATCACCCTTTCCCTGCGTGACACAGTGCCCGGGAGTGGTCCTGTTTGGGGTGGTGATGGTACCGGTGCTCTGTGGTGGAGTTTATTTCTAGACTCTCACTTTGGGGTTTGAGGACCCCCAAAAGCTCAGTCTCCTGTGTTTTCCTCTGAGAGTCATTTGGCCTCTCCACCTCTGCATTACAAGGCTGGGCTGTGCCTTAAACGCCAGCAGGTGCTCTTTGAATTTTGATTCTCATCTTTTCTGGGTCTCCAGAGGCTTCCTGAAGTGAGGCTGTGTGGCCTGGGTGGAGTGCTCCAGCTATTCTTTGCCTACCAGAATAGAGGAGGAACTACCTGGGGATTCTCCTGAACGCAAGCCTGCGGGTCTTTGACAGGGATGGGAGATTCCCCCAGGGGAGAGAGAGAGCACATGCGGCTGCATCTGTGATAAGAGCCACTGCCCTCTGGGGCGGGCTCCTTCTCCGCTAAGCCCTGGGCTTGCACAGGGAAGGAGTCCGCCACCTTGCTATGCTCAGGTCTACCTCTGCCCAACCTGGCACCTGAGAGCCAGCCCAGATTCTAGATATGGTTTGATACTAATGCACCATGTAACCTCCAGCAAGTCAATTAACGTCTTGGTTTCCTCATCTTTAGAGTGGGGCCACTAACCTCTACCTCCTTGTGGGTTCAGTGGGAGAAAATCAGTGCAAAGCATGTGGCCCAGTGCATGGCATGGAGTGAGTGCTCAGTTGATGTCAGGGTGGGGGCCTTTGATTATGAGCCGTCCCCTGTGGCCAGGACTCTGCAGGGCTTCCTCGGCAGCTGGGTGCATGGCCCTGGGCCTCTGGGTGAGTCCTGGAGCAGGCTGGGTGGGCCAGGCATCTCTCATGTGAAAGCTGGAGGGCTTTGTCCTCAGTCTGTGCCCAGTCCCTCCTTAGCCCTGTGGGACCTCCATACATGGGGTCAGGAAATGGCAGTCTGGGCAGGCGTATGGAAGCTTGGGCGTCCTGCCTGCTGGGCCTCTGGGAGGGGAGCCAGTGGTTTGCTAAGAATAGTCCCGAATCATGGCTCTTGCCTCCCAGAGGGCAGCCCAGCCGTGTGCCACCCCTGTCTCGGGCCAAGGCACTTGCAGATGGGCTTTTTATGTTTCCTGTAACTGGTGCTCAGCACAGGATTCTGCCTGGGAGCAGCCAGCTTAGTCTGGGAGGAGGCTCTGTTTGCCTTCCGAGGCTTTTGACTGGGACCTGGGGAAAGAGAAGGTCTGGAAGCACTGGCCTTTATAATCCCCGAGTTCCTCTTCCACTCAGGGCTTTTCCTGACACATCTGCCTTGACCATCTTCCTACCTGCAAATAGACCTGTTGTGATTAAGAACACTGGCTCTGGAAAGAAACCACCCGGGTCTGAATTTCTGCTCCCTCCCTCATTAGCCGTGTGGCCCAGGGCAAGAAACTTAACCTCTCTGTGCCTCAAGTCCCTTGTGTCACAGAGTTAAGGATAACAGCTCCCTTATGAAAATGTCACAAGGATGAAAGGAGGTAATCGCAGAGAGCCCCCAAGGCACTGGCTGCTAGGAAGTACTCCAGAAACATTAGGTGCTTCTGTTGTTACCATGATATTACTCTCTCAGCAGAGGCCAGGGTGCTCAGCACAGGACCAGATGGTGGGAAGGGACCAGAGTGGCATCTTGATGTGGGTTCCTGAGCTTTTTGGCCCTGGGTTCAGTATGAGGTGCAGGGGCTTCGAAGGTGGATTAAACTCAGTCCCCACCAGGAGGTGAGCAAGGTACATGCAGACACCATGTCTGGTTCTGTGATGGGGTCTGTGCTAGTTATGGTTTGAGCCGGAGGGAGGGAATGGCTGGCATGGGGTGTGTGTGATACTTCACGTGGGCTTTGAGGGATGGCCAGGAGTTTGCAAAGGGGGAGGGCAAGGCTTCTGCAGCAGAAAGAGCAGCGTGGCAGAGGTGTGACAGCCTTGGGAAGCGTTTTGTATATTTCCCATAACTGGCATGTGGGCTGGCTTTGGCTTTAAGGGGTGCGCCTGCTTGGGCTGAAGCTGAGCACTGATGAGAGAGGCAGGTGGGGTGTCTAGCTCATCTGCACACCCGTGGAAGGCAGTAGGGAACATCTTTGGGAACTGGGTGTGTCACTGCCAATGCTTTGGGCTCCTAGGGAGTTGGGGCTTTCAGAAATTCCATGAGGAGGGAGGATGTGGTGCTTCGAGGGCTGTGGGTACCCTGGGAAATGGCCAACAGGCTGGGTGTGGCCCATGGGTGGGGAGAGGGGTGGGTGCCCTGAGATGACCTGGGACCCTGCCAGCTTCTGCGTCCTGCTGAGCCCCAGGCCCTTCCTCTCTGCGGGCTGTGCCGGCCTCTGTCTGGCCTTTCCAGAGTGGAGGCCTGGGACGCTGGGACATTTTTTGAAGATTCTATTTAGAAAGCATAGAGGGGACTTCTCCCCTTTTCCTTTTCCTGGAATGGAGAATCTCCTGAAGGAGTTAACCCCTTTCCTGCTGGTCACAGAGTGGCCCGTGGATGTGTCCCCCACTTTTTTTAGGATCACTATTTTATCGTTGCCCTTTCTGTTATGAGGGATGTGTACATCAGGTGCTGAAAGGTACAACACATTCTGCAACTGAGCGCCACCTTCCGAGACTGAACCGGCAAAGGAAGTACACTGAGCATCTGCATCTGGCAATATATTTTTTATTTGTTTGTTTGTTTTTTTGAGATGGAGTCTTATTCTGTTGCCCAGGCTGGTGTGCAATGGCACGTTCCCAGCTCACTGCAACCTCTGTGTCCCAGGTTCAAGTAATTCTCGTGCCCCAGCCTCCTGAGTAGCTGAGCTTACAGGTGCCCACTACCACACCCAGCTAATTTTTGTATTTATTTATTTATTTTTTTGAGACAGAGTCTCGCTCTATCGCCCAGGCTGGAGTGCAGTGGCGCGATCTCGGCTCACTGCAAGCTCCGCCTCCCGGGTTCACACCATTCTCCTACCTCAGCCTCCCGAGTAGCTGGGACTACAGGCACCTGCCACCACACCTGGCTAATTTTTTTTGTATTTTTAGTAGAGACAGGGTTTCACCGTGGTAGTCAGGATGGTCTGGATCTCCTGACCTTGTGATCTGCCCGCCTCGGCCTCCCAAAGTGCTGGCATTACAGGCGTGAGCCACTGTGCCTGGCCTGTAATTTTTGTATTTTTAATAGAGATGGGGTTTCACTGCATTGGCCAGGCTGGTCTCAAACTCCTGACCTCAGGTGATCTGCCCATTGTGACCTCCCAAAGTGTTGGGATTATACGCATGAGCCACCATGCTCGGCCCCAATATTTTTCTAAAAAAAGACTAAAATGGATTTAAATTGATTAGCACTGTTAAATCACATCTAATATTTGATACTACATGATTTAATATAGCTGAATGATGCAATGATGGAAAATGTGTTTACATCAAAGAATACAACCAAAATGAAGATAGCAAACAAAACCCATATACTTTTTTTAAATAGGAAAATGCTTTTGAAGTATACACGTAACCGCCCATTCTTTTCTTTTATTTATTTATTTATTTATTTATTTTTGAGATGGAGTCTCACTCTGTCACCCAGGCTGGAGTGCAGTGGCGCGATCTTGGCTCACTGCAAGCTCCGCCTCCCGGGTTCAAGAGATTCTCCTGCCTCAGCCTCCCAAGTAGCTGGGACTACAGGTGCGTGCCACCACACCTGGCTAATTTTTGTCTTTTTAGTATAGACAGGGTTTTGCCATTTTGACCAGGTTGGTCTCAAACTCCTGACCTCAGGTGATCTGCCTGCCTTGGACTCCCAAAGTGCTGGGATTACAGGCATGAGCCACTGTGCCTGGCCGAAACTGCCCATTCTTTTAAAGAAAATCTACTGCAAGCAAAGTTATCAACCTTTAGAAAATATACACATAGCATTGCTAAGCATCCCCCGTTCCAATATGCATACTTGGAAAATACAAAGTTAAATAGTAAACAATAGGTGAGCTTCATATTTGTAAGAATATGGAAAGAAATCCCATTTTTAGCAGTGTCGTATAAAGAACTGTCTTTTCATGTGAAATTCATGAATTGTCCTTCTGTTGGGATCATACTTCACAAACCACCATGTTTTTGAGATGAGATTACAGTGCGAGATAGAACATCTTAGCAATGTTACCTTATTATTAAAGTTAAATTTTTTTTAAACTATTTTTCAGAACACCTCCCTTAAGTATGTAGGATTCATTTTTTAAATTTTTCCTAGAAAAAATATACAAAGGAGAGGTATGTTTATTCCCTGTTATACTTCTGGAAGGCACTTCCATGGTGGAGAAAGGGCTTCTTTCTCTTCTGTTCACTGATTGTTTTTGTCCTTGGTGTGTGTTAAGATGTAAGATTTCAGGTTAGTTGTCTGAGCAAACTTTTTTGTTGTTGTTTTTGAGACAGAGTTTCGTACTTGTTGCCCATGCCGGAATGCAATGGTGTGATCTCAGCTCACTGCAACCTCCACCTCCTGGGTTCAGATGATTCTCCTGCCTCAGCCTCCCAAGCAGCTGGGACTAAAGGTGTGTGCCACCACACCCGGCTAATTTTTGTATTTTTAGTAGAGACGGGATTTCCATGTTGGCCAGGCTGATCTTGAACTCCTGACCTCAAGTGATCCACTTGCCTCAGCCTCCCAAAGTGCTGGGATTACAGGTGTGAGCCACCATGCCCAGCCACAAACTTCTTATTACAACCACGGAAGGGGCACACATGGGTCCTGTCTCTGGTATGGATTCACACACATGTGCGCAAATTGAAGTCCAATAAAAAGTGTTTCCCGCAGACCCACCGTGTGCCATGAAAGAGCTTCTCTCCAGCACAGACTGGTTGGTGTCGTTCTGGTTTTGAGCTCTCAACAAGAGCTTTGCCATGTTCTTCACAGATGAGGACTCTGGGACTGTGGCTGTGCAGATGTTTTCTCATAGCAGAGTTATCTAAGAACATCTTTGTGCTCCCTTTATGAGGGCAAGCTGTTGTTCTTGGAGCATCATTTTATTTCATTTTTCTTGGCTTCATTCTAGCCAGTTATGCCCATTGTTTAGGATTTGAGAGGTTACTGCCAGGTATTCCTCCAGGAGGAAGTTTCAGGAGGCAGGCTATCTTCATTGGTCAGTCATTCAATCACTGTTGACATATCAAGGTCAATATCTTTTTTTTTTTTTTTTTTTTTCCCTCGGAGGACCACATGGTGACCAAGAACTTGCCTTCCAGGTTCTTGATCTGCACCTGCTTCTGCTCCCACTTCTTGTTGCCTAGGTTGGCGCCATTAACCACCCACCACATTTCTGCTTTGACGTCTGCCCTGTAGTGACTGAGCCCTTCATCCTGGGACCATTGAGGTTGGTGCCAACCCCTGCACTTCCCAGGGACAGCCCTCTCTCAGGGCCCCGGGACCCTGGTTGGCAGGGCCTAGAAGGCTTCATCAGCCGGTCAGGCACTGTGGCTCACACCTGTAATCCCAGCACTTTGGGAGGCCAGGGCAGGTGGATCGCTCGAGGTCAGGAGTTCGAGATCAGCCTGGCCAACATGGTGAAACCCCATCTCTACTAATAATTCAAAAATTAGCCAGGTGTAGTGGTGGGTACCTGTAGTCCTAGCTACTAGGGAGGCTGAGACTGGAGAATAGCTTGAACCTGGGAGGTGGAGGTTGCAGTGAGCCGAGGTCGCGTCACTGCAACCCGGTCTGGGCAACAGAGTGAGATTCTGTCTCAAAAAAAAAAAAAACACAAAACCCAAAAAACTCATCAGCCTGATCCGAGTGGTGGTTTAGCTTTGCCTTGACCATCATCTTCAGGCGTGCTCCCTCCCTTCCTCCCGAGGCAGCCCTGTCTGCTGGAGCACAAGGACTTCTAGAGTTTCCCTGCAGGTGTTACCCTGCTGGCTCACCCCAAGGCCTGATGGGAAGCTGATTTCTGAATGCCTCAGAGAGAAGGGCCCGCCATAGAGACAAGCCCCAGAGTTGCAGAGCCCTTTGGGGAGGTGTGGAGTAGTCTCTGCTCCAGGGGGCTCTGAACTGGGCCCTAAGGCATCAGGTAAATAAGCCCTGGGCTGCCTTTTGACTGTCCCTCTGAGCCTAGTTTTCTCACCTGCATAATGGGTGTGGACATTTTCCCCTGCCTATCTTTAATTGTTTTTTTTTTTTTGAGACGGAGCCTCCAAAAAATTGCCCAGGCTGAAGTGCAGTGGCATGATTGCCGCTCACTGCAAGCTCCGCCTCCCTGGTTCACGCCATTCTCCTGCCTCAGCCTCCCGAGTAGCTGGGACTGTAGATGCCCGCCACTACACCTGGCCAATTTTTTGTATTTTTAGTAGAGATGGGGTTTCACCATGTTAGCCAGGATGGTCTCCATCTCCTGACCTTATGATCCTCCCGACTTGGCCTCCCAAAGTGCTGGGATTACAGGTGTGAGCCACTGCGCCCGGCCTAATTTTTTGTTTTAACTGAGGTGAAATCCATTTAAGTAAAATAAACCATTTTAAAGCCCACAATTCAGAGGCATTTAGTATAGTCACAATATTGTGCAGCCACTGCTTCTATCACATTCTAAAACATTTTATCACCCCAAAGGAAAATCCTGTATCTATTAAGCCGTTACTCACCATTCCCTTCTCTACCACTGTACTTTTTTTTCTTTTAAAAAAAAAAAAAAACAGTTTTGTTGAGATATGTACACCATAAAATCCACCTGCGTGAAGTGTGTACTTTGGTGAGTATTGGTAAAAGTCATGGGCGTGCAGCCACCTCCTAGACAAGTCTGGCAACATTTTCCATCACCTAGAAGGGCCCTATGTTCCCTTGTAGCCGGTCACCATCCCACCTTGGGCCCAGGCCCACTCGTCTACTTTCTGTCACTCACTATGATTTTGTTTTTTCTGGATTTTTCACATACATGGACTCATATAACAGGTAGCTTTAAGTGACTGGCCTCTTTACTCAACATGATGTTTTCTGAGATTCATCTCTGTTATTGAATGATTTAATCAGTTCCATTTCTTTTTTATTGGTGAGTAGTATTCCAGTGTGTGAGATATGTTAAAAATAGTGTAAAATTTCTCTGTTTTTTTTTTTAGAAGGGCCTTATTCCTATTGCCCAGGCTGCAGTGAAGTGGCGCAGTGTTAGCTCACTGCAGCCTTAACTTCCTGGCCTCAAATGATCTTCCCACCTCAGCCTTCTGAGTAGCTGGGACTACAGCTGTGCACCACCATGCCCGGCTAATTTTTGTATTTTTAGTAGACACGGGGTTTTGCCCTGTTGCCCAGACTGGTGTTGAACTCCTGGACTCAAGTGATCTGCCTGCCTTGGCCTCCCAAAGTGCTGGGATTACAGGCGTGAGCCACCATGCCTGGCCTAAAATAATCTTCACAAAAGATTCAAGTAGTAGCTTCATAGAAAGTAAAATGTCAAAGTCCCCTTTCCCCTCCTTCCCCTCTCTCTGGTCCCCGGAAGTGACACTATCAGCAGTGTGCCGAGTGTCCTTTGGTCTTTTTTCTGTACCTCTACATGAATTTGTGTGGTTTTTGATTTTCGGGGTAAGCTCAAACTCAGTCTATGGCTGTGGGGCCTGCTTTCATCCGGCCGTGTATCATGCAGAGGGACCCCAGCACTGCCATGGGAGTTCTGAGCATGTGTCCTGAGCTGGAGCCCGGCGAGGCTTTGGGAGAGATGGGAAGAAGCCTTCCTGGAGGTGGTTAATGTAGAGCAGGTCCTGGAGAAGGGTGGCATTGGATCAAACAGCATCAGTGTCCAAAACAGCCTCTGTGGTGACCCGTCCTGGTGGTCTGGGTGGATGTGTCCTCCTGCTGCTTCACCACTGACCCCAACTTGGCTGCCACCGGTGGGGGCTTTTTCCCGTCTCTATGAAGTGTCACTGGAAGGAATAGGTCCAGGACAGGGCAGTTTGTTGGGTTGACAGAGGAGGGACTCTTGGGAAATTGCCCCTTGCCAAAGTCTCTTTAGGCAGCTTGTAGGGGCCTCCCAGTAGCCATCTTGCCTGGCCTGCATGGGTGGAGGATGGGATGCCTGTGGCCTCTGAGGAAGGGGCTGCCTAGGCTCAGATTTTCACCCTCCTGGCTCCACCCCAACCCCAGCCAGTGAGACCCCAGCCAGTGGGGTCCCAGGGGCTCCAAGTCTTATGTCATGCTGCTTTCCTTGATGCTGCCGTCGATGTGTAAATGAACCCCATCCCCTGCATCCTAAAGTTGGTTGTTTTCATTGTTTTTAAGTCTTTCCTAACTTAACAGTTCAAAGTAGTGCTTTAATTGTAAGACATGGGTTCCAGGAGATAGGTGAGCCACCTGCTCACCCAGGATGGGGTTATCTTGTGACCTGGGGTCCCATCCTGGGCTCAGGAGTCCTGTAGGGGGAGGGGGAGGACCTGGCAGGGAGCTCTGTGTAGGTGGGTTTGTGGATGTCTCCCTTTCTCCAGCTCAGCGCTGCTCAAATGTGGGTAATACATGGACTCCCAATTCACAGCCCTATTGAGATCTAATTCACATGCTGTACAATTCACCCATTTAGTAGGTTTTTTTTTTTTTTTTTGAGATGGAGTCTCGCTCTGTGGCCCAGGCTGGAGTGCAGTGGCACGATCTGGGCTCACTGCAAGCTCCACCTCCCGGGTTCACGCCATTCTCCTGCCTCAGCCTCCCCAGCAGCTGGGACTACAGGTGTCCGCCACCACGCCTGGCTAATTTTTTGTATTTTTTTTTTTTTTTTTTGAGACAGAGTCTGGCTCTGTCGCCCAGGCTGGAGTGCAGTGGCCGGATCTCAGCTCACTGCAAGCTCCGCCTCCCGGGTTCACGCCATTCTCCTGCCTCAGCCTCCCAAGTAGCTGGGACTACAGGCGCCCGCCACCTCGCCCGGCTAGGTTTTTGTATTTTTTTAGTAGAGACGGGGTTTCACTGTGTTAGCCAGGATGGTCTCGATCTCCTGACCTCGTGATCCGCCCGTCTCGGCCTCCCAAAGTGCTGGGATTACAGGCTTGAGCCACCGCGCCCGGCCTGTATTTTTTAGTAGAGACGGGGTTTCACCATGTTAGACAGTATGGTCTGGATCTCCTGACCTCGTGATCCACCCGCCTCGGCCTCCCAAAGTGTTGGGATTACAGGCGTGAGCCACCGCGCCCAACCATTTAGTAGCTTTTAATACATTCAAAGAGTTGTCGTCTCACCACAGTTTAATTTTACGACATTTTCATCAACCTCAGAAGATACCCTGTACCCATTAGTAGTCACTCCCCACCCCCAGCCCACTAGCATGCTCTCTATTGCTATAGATTTGCCGATTCTAGACATTTCATATAAATGAAGTCATATAACATATGGGTTTTTTGTAGACTCCCTCTTTCTCTCTCTCTTTTTTTTTTTTGAGACAGTGTCTCGCTCTGTTGCCCAGTCTGGAGTATAGTGGTGTGATCTCAGCTCATGGCAACCTCTGCCTCCCAGCTTCAAGTGATTCTTCTGCCTCAGCCTCCTGAGTAGCTGGGATCACAGGTACTTGCCACCATGCCCAGCTAATTTTTGTATTTTTAGTAGAGATGAGGTTTCACCATGTTGGCCAGGCTGGTCTTGAACTGCTGACCTCAGGTGATCCATCTGCCTTGGCCTCCTATAATGGTGGGATTACAGGTGTGAGCTACCGCGCCCGGCCCTCTCTCTCTCTCTCTTTTTAAAGGTCTCACTCTGTTGCTCAGGCTGGGGTGCAGTGGTACAGTCATGGCTCACTGCAGCCTCAACCTTCTGGGCTCAGGTGATCCTTCCTTCTCAGTCTCCTGAGTATCTAGGACCACAGGCGTGTGTTTAAAATTTTTTTTTTTAATAGAAACGAGGTCTTGTGTTGCCCAGGCCTTGAACTCCTGAGCTCAAGAGTCCCTTTTGAACAACAACAACAAAGCCCTCACTTGCTGATTGACATTATTCTTACTGTACTATAACTGAAATGTGTATAAGACCAGGCATAAACACCTTAGACTTAAAGTTTTTACAAAACTATTTTAAAAACCAGGAAATAGTAGTAAAACCAGAAAGCCAACTCATTTCCAGTGAACAATGTGACTTTAATTGGAAGGATGTTAACTGCACCTACACTGCCAACCTTGGGTTGATGGAGAGAACTGTGCCCTTGGACCTCTCCTGTGTCCCCTGCCTCTGTTTCTTGGGCCTGCTGTACAGGAAAGTACTAATAATGTTGGGCTGATGGGACGGTTTGGGGTAATCAGACCTCATATTTAAGCCTAGACTGCACGTGAGCAATCCCTGAATGTCTGTTTTAATAGGGCATCGCCTGATACCTGGAAAGCTGGCTTGTTTGATTGAAGATAAGCATGGCATAGTGGCATTATTGAAATCTGCTTGTAGTGGCTCTTAAACCCAGTTCTTGTAGGAACCAGGAATTTGGCACAGAGATAGGCTTTGCTCAGTTCACGCAGATGCTCTCAACATGCACATGGTCCTGACTGCTAAGAAGCTGGGCCTTTGAATGGGCACCTCCAGGCTGCCATGGGCTATGGGGTGGCTCTGTTCTTCCTCCCCACCCCCTTTTTTTCCTATTTGAATCACAACCTTTTTTGGGCTGCGTGAGATGATACCATTTGGCCTTCATGGAGAAGGAACTGGATTGTAAACACAGGAGCAAACTTGAGGCTCAAATTGTAGGGCACTGCTTGCTTTTGAGATGATTATTCAGAGGACCAGGGGATGCTCTCATTACTTTTTGAAATTAACATTAAAAATAATGCTTTTAAAGTGTACAATTCAGTGGCATTTAGTACATTTGCAATGTTGTGCAACCATCACCGCAAACATTTCCAGTTCCAAAACATGTTCATCACCCCAAAAGGAAAACTCCATCTAGCCATTAAGTAATCCCTCCCAGTTTCCCCTCCCCCAGCCTTTGGCAACCATGGATCTGCATTCTGTCTCTGGATTTACCTATTTTGGATAGTTTGTATAAGGGGAATCATATCATATGTGACCTTCTGTGTCTGGCTTTTTTCACTTAGCATAGTGTTCAGGGCTCATCTGTGTTGTAGCAAGTATCAGTCCTCCATTCCCTTTTATGGCTGAATAACTTTCCATTGTATGGATAGGCCACACTTTGTTTATTCATTTATTGTTTGATGGACATTTGGGTTGTTTCCACTTTTCAGCTATTGTGAATAGCTGTTTGGCTGCTATGAATGTTCATGTACAAGCATTTGTTTGGATACTTGTTTTTGATTCTCTTGGGTATATACTCAGCAGTAGGATTGCTTGGTCATATGGTAAGTCTTTAACTTTTTGAGTTTGATGTTCTGGGATTAGTGGCGATGGTTGTACAACTTTGTGAATATACTAAAAAACATTAAGTCATATACAGACGGTCTCTGACTTACGATGGTTCCACTTATGCTTTTTCAACTTAATGATGGGTATATCTGGATATAACTCCGTGGTAAGTCAAGGACCTCCTTACATCCTGCGATTTGTATCACTCTACCGTTGTAAAGTTGAAAAAGTATAAGTGGAACCATCGTAAGTCAAGGACTGTCTGCTGTGTTAGCAGAATTAAATACGTGTTTGACTTTTTTTTTTTTTTTTTGGAGACAGTGTCTTGCTCTGTCACCCAGGCTGGAATGCAGTGGCGCGATCTTGGCTCACTACAGCCTCTGCCTCCTGGGTTCAAACGATTCTCCTGCCTCAGCTTCCCGAGTAGCTGGGATTACAGGTACCCACCACCACGCCTGGCTAATTTTTGTGTATTTAGTAGAGATGGGGTTTCACCATGTTGGCCAGGCTGGTGTAGAACTCCTGACCTCAGGTGATCCACCCACCTCAGCCTCCCAAACTGCTGGGATTACGGGCATGAGCCACCGCACCCGGCCTTGACTTATGATATGTATAATTTATGATGGGTTTGTCAGAATGAAACCCCATGGTTACATCAAGGAGCATCTGTACTTTAAAGCATGAATTTTATGGTATGTGAATTATATCTCAATTTAAAAATTTCACAGATCCCTAAGCAGGCATTCATGGAGTCTGGATTGAGTCGTGTTCTCAGTTTTGGCAACCCAGGGTCCTGCATCACCTTTTGGGAATCCTGGGGTCTCCCTTGGTGGGTGAGGACACTGTGTCTCCATAGTCCCATTTTTGGGGGTAGTCGGTGCGAGCTGTAGGAAGCAAATGGGCTCACTGGCTGCCTGCCCCCCTACCTTGGCTCATTCTGGCCCTTTCCAGCTGCTGCTGCTGCTTCCTTGTTTTGAGTCAGGGCTTTGCTTTGTTGCCCAGGTTGGAGTGCAGTGGCATGATTGCAGTTCACTGCAACCTTGAACTCCTGGGCTCAAGTGATCCTCCCACCTCAGCCTCTCAAAATGTTGGAATTACAGGCATGAGTTACCACTTGTAGCCTGTTTCTGGCGCCTAAACAAGAGGTGCTTACTGTAGAACTGTTTCCTTAGTTTCCCCACCCGTGAAGTGGGTCTGTGAGCAGCCCAGCCATGGCCACAGCCTGGGCTCTGCAGACAGTGATGTCTGTTGCAGGTCAGACATGCCGCGCTGACTTCCTCTCCGGATCCTCTTTTCCTCTGTCTTTTGTGTTGCTTTCCACAATGGCCTGTGTGAGCCTCAGGAGCAGTTCCTCTTTTGCGATGCTGCTTCCTTCTAAGATTGCAGCTGAGGGCGGCGGTGGCCCCCTTCCCTTGTCTGTCTGTTCAGTCCTCACTGCACACTCACTTCCCCCCAGTCTGGCCCATCTCAGTTGGCAGCAACCCCATGCTTGTAGGTGTCCAGGCTAAATACTGCAAAACTGTCCATGGTTTCTCTCTTTCTCTTACACTTCAGAAAAGACGTGTCAGGAGGTTCACTGGCCTCACCTTCAGCATGGATGCAGGATAAGCCATGTCTTCACCCGTCCTCCGCCGCTGGCCCCACCTCCAGCATCACCTGCACTGTTGCAGTGCCACCTGATGTTTCTGCTGGTTTCGGCCCTTTTCCCCAACCAACTCTTCTAACACAGCAGCTAGCAGACCTTGTCAGAACTTAAAACTCAGGTCAGAGCACTTCTGTGTTCCAAGCTCCCTAGGGGCTCCCTGTATCCTTACAGTGAAAGCCAGTGTCCTTACTGTGGCTTCCAGGATGCCGCCATCCAATACCCAGCCTCATGCTCACCTTGTCGCAGCCCCACTGGCTGGCTCATGACTCTTTCAGTACCCTAGGATCACCCCACCACAGGACATTTGCATAGGCTAGCCCCGCCACCTGGGGTGCTTTTTCTCCAGAGAGGCACAGGGCTGCCGCCGCGCCACTTCCTTCAGGTCTTTACTCTCCTGTGAGGCCTCCCCTGCATACCTTGTCTAAACTTTCACTTCTTGCCTGCATCTCCTTGTGTACTATTTAACTAATTTATATAGTTTATTTCTGTGTCTCTTGCTAGGTTGCATGAGGCAGGGATTTTTGCTCTGTATTTCTGGCTCTTAGAACAGTGCCTCACACATAGGTGGTGTCCCAAAAATGTTCGTAGGATGGCTACAGGAAGAGAGAATGTATGAGCCCATTTTACAGATGAGAAAATGATCCTCAGAAAGATGGAGTGGAACCTGGTCTCTTGACTCCCTGCCCAGGGCTCTCTGGCTGAACCACAGTTGCCACCACCTCTTCCCCATAACCCTGACTCCAGAACAGCCATGTGAACCTTGTGGGTTTGAGCGTTCAGAGCTCCCTTAGAAGTTCCCCTTGTTGTGGGGTAATTATAGAACTGGAAGCTACCTCCAGGCATTTGCATGGAAAGGATGGTAAGAGCCTGCTCCTGTGGACAGGGGCTGTCTCTGTGTGAGGCACTGGGCTTGGCAGGTTACAGGGATTTCTCAGTTAAGCCTCACAGCATCCTGTGGAAGGGGACTGGTCATGTCTCCCATTTTGCAGACAACGAAGTGGGAGCTTTTATGTGGGCAGAAATGAAAAAGATTGGTAACATGTTGAACTAGGCAGGATGTGGGGAAGCTGGCTTCCTTAAGCATGAAGCAGCATTAGTTGCTGCATAAAATGCAGCAACCTTTTGGAAAAGTAATTTGGCAGTATCTCTGAAAGTTGTTTAAGTGCACATTTTTATCTCAGCCTCCCGAATTCTGGTAACCTGTCCTAAAGAAGTAAACTATCAGGATGCAAGGCTGTGTGCACAAGGATTTCGCAGCAGTAAACCGGAGACTCGCTGTCTCCTTTCAGTTCTGTGTTTTTCCCACCGCAGGGCATCTGCATGGGCCATTCCCTCTGCTGCTGGGCATGCTTCTTCACATGGCCGGGGCCTTTCTGTCTTCATACGTCAGCATAGGCTTTCCGTGACTGTCATATCTGGAATATGTGCTTTCCCTATCTTCCCCATCTTCTAGCTCAGCCTCAGCCCCTGGTAGCCCACATCACAATGTATACAGTGTATCATAATCGTGTCCCCGGGTGGACTCCCTCCCTCTCTTTCTCTTGTTGGAAGATCTGTTCCATGAGGGTCTGGGTCTGTGCCTGCCTGGTTGACAGGGTCAGTACTTCGCAGCTGTTTGTTGAATGAGTGGTGATGCAATGAAATGACTTGCCACCATTAAGCAGACGGGGTTGGAATTACCTGTATAGGCTGGGAGGGGTGTTTGTATTAAAACACTGGTTTTAATACAATGGTGTTGGAATTACCTGTATTGGCTGGGAGAGGTGTTTGTGTTGTCTTGTTAAGGGCAAAAGCTTTTGCACAAGGAAGCTTAAGAGGTAGGCTTGAATGGGGATGGGAAGGGCATAAGCATTTTCTGTATAGACCTTTGACTTGTGACAGTAAGTACAAGTTACTTTTGTAATAAAAAATCTTGTAGGCTGGGTGTGGTGGCTCATACCTGTAATCCCAGCACTGTGGGAGGCTGAGACAGGAAGATCACTGATGCCCAGGAGTTTGAGTGGAGCCTGGGCAGCACAGTGAGATCCTTGTCTCTACAAAAATAAAAAAAATTAGACAGCTGTGGTAGTGTGTACCTGTAGTTCCCCAGATACTTGGGAGGTTGAGATGGGAGGATTGCTTGAGTCTGGGAGGTCGAGGCTGCAGTGAGTCATGATCATACCACTGCATTCCAGCCTGGGCAACAGAGGGAGACTCTCTCAAACAACAACAACAACAACAACAACAACAACAACAGCAACAACACCTGGTTAACCAACAACAAAATTTAAAAAAAGGGGAAAAAAGTATCCCATTAGGGAGTATCAGGACTTGAACTCTGGTCTTTCAGACTCCCAGCCCATGTTCTTGCCCATAACCCAACCCTTGCCATATTTCCACACACAACCTCTTAGTATAGCCTCACTGCAGTCCTCAGAGGAAAGCAGAGGATGAGTTATTAGCTATTTCTATTTTATTTTGTCAATTGAGATCTAATTTCCAGATGGTGAATCAAGGCATAGCTTGATGAGTTGCTGCGGTTGTATCACTTGTGTCTCCCTACCCAGATCAAGGTGTAGATTTCCAGTGCCCCAGAGGTTCCCTGGTGCCCCTTCCCAGTCCTTTCCCCCACCCTCCCACCCCTGCAGGTGGTCACTCCCCTGACCGCCTTCCCGAGGATCAGTCCTGCCTATTCTTGAACTTTGTACAAGTGGACTAATATGGTATGAGCTGCTTTTATCGGGTATCTTTCATTCCACATCAGCCCCGAGGGAGTCACCTGTGTCACTGCAGGTATCAGTGGTTTGTTCCTTTCCTTGCTGAGTAGGGTTCCTTGGTAGGGACAATTTGCTGATTCTTGTTCTTATTGTTGGGCCTTTGCCATGTTTCCATTTTTGGTGCTTGTGGATAAAGCTACTGTGAACATTTTTGTGTCTCTTGACGAACATGAACTCCCGCTTCTCTAGGATGTAGAGCCAGGTGCGAACTGCTGGGTGCTGGGGTAGAATCCTCCTTTCACCAAGAGGGAGACGGAGGAGGTTCCAGAGGGTCTGAGAGAGGAAGAGCCTTGCCCAGGGTCACATGGTAACTCGATTAGCTTGTCTAACCCTCTTCCTCCCTTCACCTTCCAGTCTTACCAACCTCCCACCCCCAGCTGCAGCCTCATGGGAGAGTGGTCAGGCTGGAATTGGGGGTGAGGAGCTTCTGGAGGGCCGTATTTCCAAGTCTCATTTCACTGGGTGTACCCACGAAGCAGCAGTCTTCTCTGCCTTCCTCGCCCGTCTCCTTCCCCATCCCTGACTCCAGGGAGAGTGGCTGGACTGCAGTTTGCCCTGTGTGGTGGTTGGTGCTGGGAGAGATGAGGAGGGCTTGCTGTTTGTTGGATGTTGGTGCTATGGGCTGGCCAGGCACAGACCCCGATCAGCACGTAGGGGCTGTACTGGCACCTTGAGCCTGGGACGGTGCACATTCGTGAATGAAGATCTGAGCAGGGCCCTGCACACACCTTCCACTCATGCATGCTCCTGGCTCCTGGCGGGTGCAGGTGTGCACAGATGCCTCGCTCAGACCCAGCCTGTCTGGGGCCAGTGCACGCCTAGCCACGAGGCTGCCAGCTCCCTGACCCGAGGTCGCGTTTGGGTCTTTCCTCAGCGCCTGTTGCACAGCTCTCCTGACTGTGCCAACTCTCTGGGTGGTGATGCCTTTAGCTCTTTCCATATCTGCTCCATCTCTCCATCCTGAGCTTTGCAGGGGTGGAGATGGAAATGAACAGAGGCATTAAAAACTTTTTTTTTTTTTTGAGACAAAGTCTTGCTCTGTCACCCAGGCTGGAGTGCAGTAGTAGCATGATCTTAGCCCACTGTAACCTCCGCCTCCTGGGTTCAAACGATTCACTTGCCTCATCCTCCTGAGTAGCTGGGACTACAGGCGTGTGCCACCGTGCCTGGCTTATTTTTTGTGTGTGTGTGTGTATTTTTTGTAGAAACAGGGTTTCACCGTGTTACCCAGGATGGTCTTGATCTCCTGACCTCGTGATCCACCCACCTCGGCCTCCCAAAGTGCTGGGATTACAGGCGTGAGCCATGTGCCTGGCCTATTAAAAACATTTTTTAATGAGGCCTTAATTTTCTTTTACCATGGTAAAATATACATAACATAAAATTTACCATTTTGGCCATTTAAAATTGTATAATTTAATGTCATTAAGAACATTCACATTGTTGTGCACCCATCACCACCATCCAGCCCCAGAGCTTTTCCTTCTTTCCACACTGAAACTCTGCACCATTAATCACTAACTCCCCACTCCCTCTCCTCCAGGCCCTGGCACCCACAGTTCTGCTTCCTGTCTCTGAATGTGACCAAGGTATCTCGTATTAGTGGAATCGTACAGTATTTCTTCTTTTGTGTCTGGCTTATTTAACATTTATTTTTCTTTAGAGATGGGGTTTGCTCTATCACCAAAGCCAGAGCAAGCACAGTGGCATGGTCCTAGCTCACTGCAACCTCAAGTTCCTGGGCTCAAGCAATCCTCCTGTTTCAGCCTCCTGAGTAGCTGGGACCACAGGAGTGTGCCGCCACACCCGGCTAATCTTTAAAATTGTTTTTTATAGAGATGAGATCTTGTGTTGCCCAGGCTGGTATCAAACTCCTGACTTCAAGCAGTCATCTTGCCTTAGCCTCCCAAAGTGTTGAGATAACAAGCATGAGCCACTCTGCCTGTCCTGTTTTGTTTTTCTGAGGCTGTAATTGTTCTTTTGAGCATATTTGAAAGGTATTGCACAGACTGGGCGCGGTGGCTCACTCCTGTAATCCCAGCACTTTGGGAGGCCGAGGTGGTAGATCACCTGAGGTCAGGAGTTTTGAGACCAGCCTGGCTAACATGGTAAAACCCTGTTTCTACTAAAAATACAAAAATTTAGCCAGGCGTGGTAGTGCACGCCTGTAATCCCAGCTCTTGGGAGGCTGAGGCTGGAGAATTGCTTGAGCCTAGGAGGCAGAGGTTACAGTGAGCCGAGATCGCCCCATTGTACTCCAGATTGGGCAACAAGAGCAAAACTTTGTCTCAAAAAAAAAAGGAGAAAAAAAGGTATCATATATCTTTGGGATTGAGTGAGGGGATCAGCTTGATGGTGAGAGTGGCAATAAATAGCATTTATTATGTTTACCAGGTGCTAGCACTTTCCTTACATTGCCTCATGTAATCCTTACTACATCCCTGTGAAGTAGGTATTAACATTATCCTTATTTTACAGATAAGGGAACTAGGCTCAGAGAAGTTCAGTAACTTAGCCAAGGTCACACAGCAAGTTGTGGGCCAGCTAGGTTTGGATGCCAGTTCTACCTGGCTCTACAGCCAGTGCTGTGTGTTCCTGACCCCAGCTCTGGCTCTGGCCCTTCCTTCAATACCAGGCTTAGAGTTATTTCTTCAAATCCTTCTTGTCACCTCTCTGGTCTGAGTGTGGAGCTGATTGGTGCCATGGTATGGGCCCCTCCTCCCAGCTCCAGGTCCCCTTCCTGGGCCCCAGCTTCTTCTGAAAGCCTCTTTATGCAGCCTCTGGGCCAGGCGGGAGTGTCTGCAGGGAGGTGGGCCTCAGAGCCTGTAGTGTGAGGCTGGCAGGGGAGGCCTGGCCTGGGGCGGCCACACGGCAGGATGTCCCTCTTGGCAGGATTTTCCGTGCAAAAAACAGCTACCAGGACTTCAGGATGGAAGGGACAGATAAACAGGAAGAGGGAGAAACTTAAAAATATTTTTCTTCCTCTCCCATGGCCTGGCATTTTCTCCCTGCCCCTCCCTCTGCCACTGGAGGTTTGAGGTGGTAGAGCACTGCCCGAAGCTGCCCGGGGGCCTGGAGAGCCACAGCTGGCAGGTGCAGGTTTCAGTCTTGTGGGTTTTGTTTTGCCTGATGGGCTGGTGTGAGCCTAGGCATTGGGGGCCAGATGGCCTGAGTTGGAATCTTTGCTCCACTGTTTCTTTGCCGTGGGTTCTAGGCCAAGTCACTCAGCCTCCTGGTGCATCAGAATGGCCACAATCTGTAGCCGCAGGGCTATTTGGAGAAATGATATGGTAGTGACTCTTTGTCATGCCCCAGCTGTGGCACTCAGGTGGATCTGTACAGAGGATTTCTCAGTTAGTCCTCATGGCCTCAGAGGTGGGCATGGGCTTGGGCTTCACTGACAGATGTTGAAGCATAGAGAGGTGGAGCTTCAGTCAGGGGCGTCAGGCTGCCCATGGTAGAGCTGAGGCTCAAGCCCAGGCAGTCTGTACTCAACACCCTGCTTGCTCGTTGATCTGGCATGTGGTATAGACCTTGGCATATGGTACTGTTGGTATTGTGAACTTCTTTCTTAGTTTGATTAGGGTTGGTGGGGTGGTGGGGTGAGCTTTGCGCCCCAGATGTCGCAGAGCAATACCCACCCTCTTGTTCAGGTGCCTCCACATGTTGCCTCCTCCCTGCAGCCCCACTAGGTGGACACAGGCCGTGGTTGTGCTTCTATCCCATTGCCACAGCGGGGCAGCACATCACACCCCGCAGAGCAACACCTAAGATCCTGGCACGGTCCCCAGGGACTGGGGTTCAGCCTACCCCACCTCATCCTATATTCTGGCCTCACAAGCTCCTTAATTCTTCCCACAATACTGTGCAGGAAGCACCTCTGTCTCCATGCTGCTCCCTCTGCGCAGAGTGCGCTTCCTCCCCCTTCCTGTCTGTCAAATGTGGCTCATCCTTTAGGACCCAGCTCAGCTGCATCCTCTTTCAGGAAGCCTTCCCCAAGTTCCTGACCATCAGTTAACATCTTCCACTGTGTGGCTCAGTATGATGGGACAGGTGCTGGAGTCCCTGCGCTTCTGTCAGCCTCTCCGAGCCTCCGTTTCCTTATCTGTGAATTGGGGATTGTAGGGGTGGGGGAGAGGAGACAACTTGAACTCTTTTGCTCTGGTCCATGTGGAGTTGGCTGGAGCCGGTGCAATATGGCCCTCTTAGGGTTAAGTTCCTCCCATGCCAGGGGTGGAAGTGAAGAGGACAATGTGTGAAATGAAGTCACTTCCCTGCCGGGGGTCTGCCGTGTGCCTGGCCTTCCGCAGTAAATCCTGCTTCCTCCTTGGTCTCTGTATGCCCACCCATTCCTGGCTCCCATGACCCCACAGGCCACCAGCAGGTGGGGGCTCCTGATGGAATGTCTTTCATCCGGCGAGGTCACTTCCTGTCTGGATAAGCCGTCCCACTGTTCCTGCCACTGAGGGAGGCTACATGAGGTCAAGTGCAATGCCCAGCCTGCTCCTTTTACTCCTGGAGCTGCTGAGGCCCAGGGAGGGGAGAGGATTTCCTGGGGTCAGGCCTCCGGACCACACTCCAATTGTGGGGAGGACTTTGCGGGCCAGGGTGCCTCCTGTGGTTGTTTCTGGGGAAAACTAGGCCTCACAGGCCCGCTGCATGAGGTGAGGAAGTTCGTCGGCCTCCGTGGGCCTCCTTGGAACCTGGGGGAGCCTGGGTGTAAGAGCTACCCTAAGAACTAACCTGGTGTGGCCAGGACATCGTGGCCTTATTTAACCTTCACTGCCCTGCAGGAGAGCAAGGCTCAGAGAGGCCAAGCCTCGGGCCTCTGGTGAGGGACGGCGCCGGGGTCTGCGAAGCTCCTTCTGACCCCACTGGCCAGTTTTCCCACGGGAAGGTGTTGAGTGTTCCAGCACTGGCACCTCGGGAGCGTCCTCACCCCGTGGGGTCAGGGTCTCTTGGGCTGTCAAGTTGATGCAGAGCCATGGTTGCTAGTGTCAGTGGCCACTGTGTAGTTTTTTTTTTTTTTTTTTTTTTTTGTCCTTCTTTTTTCTCTAAATAGTGTATTTTTACTGTAGGGAAATGAGAGAAAATAAAGATATCCAGGAAGTTGAGAAAAATCATCTGAGATCCCATTTTCCAGAGATAACGACGGTTCACCATTGATGTTTTGAGATTCGTCCTTCCAGACATTTTTCCTCTGTGTGTGTGTGTGTGCGTGTGCATGCATATCCATGTTCATGCACATTTGTATATAAGAGGCCTCCCCCTTTTTAATGGAACAAAACTCTAAAATACTGTGGTGTCTATTTTTTTTTAAAACTAGACATACAGTAGATATTTTTCTACACCAGTAAATAAGCTGCTACTTCATTCGAAGTTTACCATCCATAAAAGAGCCAAGGACAGTGGCTCATGCCTGTAATCCCAGTGCCCTGGGAGACTGAGGCAGGAGGATTAGTTAAGGCCAGGAATTCGAGACCAACCTGGGCAACATAGTGAGACGAGGCCCCCATCTCTACAAAAAACAGACTTCTGTATCCTAGCACCACACCCTCTTCCTGCTCTCAGCAGGACTTCTTGCCTGACTTTCAACATCATAGACTAGTTTTGCCTGTTTCTGAGTTTTAGATAAATGGAATCATGTAGTATTTGCTTATGTTGGCTTTTTTCGCTCCATGTCCTCTTAAGGATGTTCTTCTGCTGCTCCATCCATTTTCATGACCTTAATGATGTCCATGATACATTCAACTTCAAGCACTGTTGGTGTGAAAGACATTTCTAATCTTTCACTAATATCAACAAAACGGTACTGGATACCTTTGTGGCCCCGTCTTTCCCTGTTTGCTTTGGATACATTGATAGAAGGCTTGCAGGGTCAAAGGGGCTGCAGGACAGTTTTGTTGACATTAGTGAAAAACTAGAAATATCTTTCATATTCACAGTGGTTGAAGTCGAATGTATCATGGACGTCATTGTGTAGTCATGAAAATGGATGGAGTGGTGGATGAATATCCCTAACAGGATATGGGGTGAAAGAAGCCAACATAAGCAAATACTACCTGGTTCCATTAATCTAAAAAGGCCATTTTACAGATATTTTAGAATTATTACCGGTTTACATCCTGCCAGGTGCTCAGGAGAGAGCCCGTCCCCAGTGCCCATGCCCACACGGGCGTTTCCACCCTGATTCACTTCCAACGTGATGATGGACATTGCATGATTCTCATTGTTTCTGGGTCTGGTCTTTTCTCTCCCCTCCCCTCCCCTCCCCTCCCCTCCCCTCCCCTCCCCTCCCTTCCCCTCCCTTCCCCTCCCCTCCCCTCCTTTCCCCTCCCCTCCCCTCCCCTCCCCTTCCCTCGCCTCTCCTCTCCTCCGCTCTCCCCTTTTCTTTCAGAGTTTCACTCTTGTTGCCCAGGCTGGAGTGCAGTGGCATGATCTCGGCTCACTGCAGCCTCCACATCCTGGGTTCAAATTCTCCTGCCTCAGCCTCCTGAGTAGCTGGGATTGCAGGCATGCACCACCATGCCCAGCTAATTTTGTATTTGTAGTAGAGACAGGGTTTCTCCATGTTGGTCAGGCTGGTCTCAAACTCCTGACCTCAGGTGATCTGCCTGCCTTGGCCTCCCAAAGTGCTGGGATTACAGGAGTCAGCCACCGCGCCCGGCCGATTTCTAGATTTTCCATTACGAGTTAGGTTGGACGTTGTGTCTCGTGTTCACTGACCATTTGTATTTCTTCTCTTTCTATTTTGCTTGTTATTTTTGGTCTGCTTTACTTTCAAGATGTACTTGTTTTCCCATTTGTTTGAAAAATAATCCGTATGTTGAATGACAGATAATAGACCGGGCACAGTGGCTCATGCCTGTAATCCCAGCACTTAGGGAGGCCAAGGTGGGTGGATCACCTTAGGTCAGGAGTTCGAGAACAGCCTGGCCAACATGGTGAAACCCTGTCTCTACTAAAAATAAAATAATTAGCCAGGCGTGGTGGTGTGTGCCTGTAGTCCCAGCTACTCGGGAGGCTGAGACATGAATCGCTTGAACCTGGGAGGTGGAGGCTGTGGTGAACCTGTATCACGCCACTGTACTCCAGCCTGAGTGACAGAGCGAGACTCCGTCTCAGAAGAAAAAAAGAGAATGAGAAATAATAAAAATATGTTGAAAATATTTTTATCCAGTTTGTCATTGGCCTTGTGACTTTGTGTTTTGTTTTTTTCTGATTGGTCAAAAGCTGATTATTTTTTATGCAGTCTGATCTATCCATCTTTAACTTTTATGTGTTCTGCCTCCAGAATTTTGTGTAGAAAGTTCTTTTCTGCCCCAAGATTATACAAATATTTACTTACGTTCTCTTCTTTCATGTCTATGGCTTCCCTCATACCACATCTTCTTTTATCCTTCTGCACTTCCTTTGGGAGAGTAATGTAAGATGAGGGGCAGCTATAAAGAGCATGCCTGGGAAGCCGGGCTGCCTGACTTTGAGCTGTGCTCAGCCACCTGCGCACCCTTGGGGCAAGTTAACCCGGACTGTCTGGGCCTCAGTGTCTGCACCTGCAAAAATGGGAGTAAGGTAAGGGTTATGAAGGTGAAATCAAACTGTTTGTAAATGTATTCTCAGGGCTCCTTTACACTTAAAAATTGACGACTCTAAGAGCTTCTGTGTGGCTTATATACATATATCAATAGCTACCACACTGGAAATTGAAACAGTATATTTAAAACACATATTTTGGCTGGACACGGTGGCTCACGCCTGTAATCCCAGCACTTTGGGAGGTCGAGGTGGGCGGATCACCCGAGGTCAGGAGTTCGAGACCAGCCTGGCCAACATGGTGAAACCCTGTCTCTACTAAAAATACAAAAATTAGGCATGGTAGCACATGCCTGTGATCTCAGCTACTCGAGAGGCTGAGGCAGGAGAATCGCTTGAACCTGGGAGGTGGAGGTTGCAGTGAGCCGAGATCGCACCACTGCACTCTGGCCTGGGTGACAGATCAAGACTCCGTCTCAGAAAACTAACAAACAAAAACACGTATTTATAAATTCATTTATAACAAATCTATTATATGCAACATAAATAAAATCTATTATTTTTCCTGGAAAATATATGTTCCAAAACAAAAAATTGAATGGGAAGAGCGGCATTACCTTACAGATTTGCAAGCCTCTTTCGTGTCTGGCTTAACAGAAGACAGCTGGATTCTCATGTCTGCCTCCGCACTCAATCTGTTGTGATACATTGTTTTGACTGAAGTATGGTGAAGAAAATCGGCTTCACCACAGATACGTATTGTGAAAAGGGAGGAATATTTTATTAGCTTCTAGATATTTTCCTTTGATCCTACATAAAAATTTGACAGATGGTCGATTCTTAAAGCTAGTTGAAATGCGGAGTCTGAAAGCACATTAATGAACATTTTGTACCTCGTCACGTTAAGATCCTCTGGACTGTGTTGCAGTGTGAATGGCTCTGTTACGGGATTTTGTAATATCAGGCATCTGTCTTTGGGGAAATATTGGCCCTGTGTGTTACACAGATCTTCCAAATGTGGATACATTTCCTGTCAACATTTTAAAAAAGTCACATCTGTTACTATCGACACACCTATTATCAGAAAAATCTTTCTGTTTTCAGCAGCTTTTGAACTCACAGTGGGTGACACACGCTTTCCAAAATGATAATTGTCCCTCGAAAGCTCCCAGCCCTAGCTTTATTATTGGCAACAAATTCAGTCAGTTGTTTTCTTTGAAGGGACAGGTTCACTTTACTCATTTTTGTGAAAATATCTGCCATGGTCAGGCGCGGTGGCTCACGCCTACAATCCCAGCACTTTGGGAGGCCGAGGCAGGCGGATCACCTGAGGTCGGGAGTTGGAGACTAGCCTGACCCACATGGAGAAACCCCATCTCTACTAAAAAAAAAATACAAAATTAGCCGGGCGTGGTGGCGCATGCCTGTAATTTCAACTACTCGGGAGACTGAGGCAGGAGAATCGCTTCAACCTGGGAGGCGGAGGTTGTGGTGAGCTGAGATCGCGCCATTGTAGTCCAGCCTGGGCAACAAGAGAGAAACTCTATCTCAAAAAAAAAAAAGAAAAGAAGAAAAGAAAAAAAAGCCTGCCAAATACTCATATCTGAAAACCCACTGTCTGTTGGTCATTCTGTCAAGTAAAAATGGTGTTCCCGGCCAGGTGTAGTGGCTCACATCTGTAGTCCCAGCATTTTGGGAGGCTGAGGCAGGCGGATCACTTTAGCCCAGGAGTTGGAGACCATCCTGGACAACATGGCCAAACCCTATATCTACCCAAAATACAAAAGTTAGCCGGGCATGGTGGCACACACCTGTAGTCCCAGCTATTTGGGAGGCTGAGGTGGTGGGAGGATGGCTTGAGCCTGGGTTAAGGATGTGGTGAACCATGATCGTGCCACTGCACTCCAGCCTGGGTGACAAAGCAAGACCCCCATCTCCAAAATAAAATAAAATAAAAATAATGTTCTTTGGACTAGAGGCTGGGTCAGCTCCAACTGTGACGAACTCTGTGTGATTTCTAGACCCCTGTCATTCTTGGGCCTTACATGCACTTCCCATTTTATCACACAGAATGTCAAGTGGGCATGTACCCAAAGGCTAAGATTCAGTGAAACTAATCATTTTTACTGCCTCATCATGGACCCTTATATGACATTGGTGAATTTTGTCACTGCGAGTGCATGTCTCTGGGAACACAGTGAGACCGGCCCATTTTGGGGCTGCTGCCTTGTTTCTACTGAGCCTTTAGCAGTTTCACCCCCCATGGCTTTTGAGCCACCGAATGTCATTCCAGTGAAAGGCAGTGACGCGTTAGTGCTGCCGTGAGAATCCTGTTGACCCTGAACCCCTGGAAGGAAGGTGCTGGGCCCTGGAGTCTGTGGAGCCTGCTTTCAGAACTGTAGGATTAGATGACAGATGCACTGCTGAGCCCAGTGCCTGGCATGCTCTTAGAGTTCAGCAAACGTTACCTGCTGCCATTATTATCCTTTCCCCCAACGAACCTGAAGGACACAGCCTGGGGGAGTGGAGGTGGAAGCCATCGGGTTAAGAATTCGGTGTTTGTGATTTCAAATCCTGCTCAAGGTGCTAACATGTTTGGTCCTCAGGAGTGAGTGAGGGGCCCAGGGGACTCGATAGGTGCCCCATTTTTCTTGCCCCTCTGAGTGGCGGGGAGGGCACGACTCATCGAGAGACCCAGGGGTCTCAGCCAGGCAACTCCCTCATGGGTGGGATCTGCCTCTCAGAGAGGAGCCCCTTAGAGTCACTCTGTCTTCCTTCTGACCTGAAAGGGCTTCCCTGACCTCTGACCTCCATGTGTCCTCCTCCTTAGCCTTCTCACCTGGGGGTGGGGGCTGTCAGAGGTCAGCGCCTTCCGCCCAGCGTTTTCTTTTAGGCATTCAACACATGGTGGTCACTTATGGGCTGTATGTTGTATTCTGGGACCTGGGCTAAAACCCCATCTGTGCTGTCTGGTTTATTTTCACAACACAGACACCTGCAAAGTTGATCCTTTAAAAAAATTATCTTTTTTGTCTCAAAAAAAAAATTATCTTTTTATTAAAAAAAATTTTTTTAGGCCAGGCATGGTGGCTCATGCCTGTAATCCCAGCACTTTGGGAGGTCAAGGTGGATGGATCACCCGAGGTCAGGAGTTCAAGACCAGCCTGGCCAACATGGTGAAACCCCGTCTCTACTAAAAATACAAAAAAAAAAAAATTTAGCTAGGAATGGTGGCGGGTGCCTGTAATCCCAGCTACTTGGAGGCTGAGGCAGGAGAATCACTTGAACCCAGGAGGTGGAGGTTGCAGTGAGCTGAGATCGCACTATTGCACTCCAGCCTGGGCGACAAGAGTGAAACTCTGTCTCGCTCTTGTCGCCCAGGCTGGAGTGCAGTGGTGTGATCACAACTCACTGCAGCCTTGACCTGGGCTCAAGTGATCCTCCCACCTTAACCTCCCAAGTAGCTGGGACTGAAGGTGTGCGCCACCACACCTGGCTAATTTTTGTACTTTTAGTAGAGATGGGGTTTCGCCACGTTGCCCAGGCTGGTCTTGAACTCTTGGCCTCAAGCTATCTGCCAGCCTTGGCCTCCCAAAGTGCTGGGACCACAGGTGCATACCACCATGCTGGCTAATTGTTACATTTGTATGTTTGTGTGTGTGTGTGTGTGTGTCTGTGTGTGGTGTATGTATGTGTTAGTAGAGATGAGGTCTCACCATCTTGCCCAGGCTAGCTTTTTATTGTTTTTAAAAAATTTTCCCAGTTTTGTTTATCCAAGTGGCTCCTTTGTGCCAAGCACAGGCCAGGCCCAGAGGATGCCATTGAAGGCAGCCCCAGCTCCTGCCTGGTGGGTCCCCAGGGAGACCCCTGTGGTGGGAAGGCATGGAGGGGAAGGTAAGGAAGGCTCCTGATGCGGGGAGTGGGCTGGACAAGAAGGCTGAGCCAGTCAGGAAGATGTGGAATGAGTGAGTTAGGGGCTGGTGTGTGGCCCTCAAACTTCCACTGCTCCACAGAAGAAACAGCAGCATCGGTTCTGTCACTGCAGGAAAACTGGCTGGACCGGACCATTTGAGAGACAGCCCAGCCTTGTTGTTTATGGAACATGTCAAGGATCTTCAAAGGCAACATTTCTGCCGTAAACAGACTGCAGAACACCCCGCTCCCACCCCTGGTCCAGTAAGATGCTCCTTGGCTTTCATGTTATTTTTGTTATTGATGTTGATTATTTGCCAAGGCCTGTTGATGGTGCCCATTCTGGGGACTGTGAGGAGATGTACTGGCTGGAGTTTAGGGCATGGGAGTTGGGGAGCAGCAGGTTGGAGAAGGGCTGGGCCAGCCCAGTGTGCTCCTGGACTGCCACGTGCTGTGCCCTGAGTCCAACTGATATGCTTAAAGTGGAATCTGCCTCCTTGGTATCAGGGTCGTCCCTGGCCCTGGCTGGACGTGCCCGGTGATGCGCATGAGCGGGGGGTGCCATGTCCCAACACCACCACCCACTGTTCTTGTGACTGTGGGCAGGTCTCCGGCCACCCGTGGACTGTTTCCTCCTTTGTAAAATGAAAGGGTCAGACTTGGGTCTCAAAGGTACTTCTGGCTCTCAACTCTAGGACACACATGGGTGCCCAAGGTGGGTTTCGACTCTGTACGGCGTGTGTGTGTGTGTGTGTGTGTGTGTGTGTGTGTGTGTGTGTGCGCGCGCGCGCAGGCCTGTGGTAGCTGTGGGACCAGGCCCAGGGCAGGTGAGGGGCTGGTCTGAGCCGCTGCCCTTGGTACAGACCTGGACATTTCATGTGCCCTGCACCCACAGTAGGGGAACCCTGCAGCAGGGCAGTTTCCTCTGGGTTTGTTCTCTGAGGCAGATGTTTCCTCCAGCTGGCCACTCGGCCCCCTGCCATCCCCCAGAGTCGGGCCCTATTTTTAGCTCCATTGTTACTTACTCTGGGCATCTGGCTGCCAGGGGCATGTGAGAGGCCATGGCTCTGGAAGGGGTATTCTCCCCCTGGGTCCCATGTGTTCTTTGCCTCCTGCCGGTCCCTGCTCTAAGCTTCCCAGTGTCCTTTGGGAAAGCTGGGGTGGCTTCTGCAGAGGAATGAGGGACTGGTAGGTGGAGTGCAGGAAGAGCCAGCTGAGGAAATGGAGGCTGGGCTCTGTCTTGTCTTGTGGAGAACTCTCTGGCCTGTTTTTTTCACCTGCTTCATGGGACACTTGCCCTGTGCTTCTCCCTTCCTCATAAGGTTGTCCTGAAGTTCCAGTGAGATAGCCAGTGCGAAATGCACTTGATAAAGTGACATTTGGAATCTACAACTATTATAGTCTGAATGCTGTTAGTGGGGCTGCCCCACAGAGGGAACATGAGACCTGGAGTGGGGAGGTGAGGCATGTACTTAGGAAACACCAGGCCACTGGGGTCAGGGCCAGGCTGGGTGGAGCACGGGCTGAGTGCTGCTCAGCTTGGAGCCGGAGGCCCATTCATTTCCACTGGATGTTGATGGATGTACTGAAGGGGGTGAGGGTGGGCTGGCATGCCTGGTTGTGGGACCCACAAGGGTGAGGGCAAGGAAGGGCCTTATATCCTGGGAGGGCCTTGAGGACCTTGAGCAGCTCTGTGGGGCAGCTCTGGAACTTCTTCTCTCTAGGAGGGCACAGGGTGGGTCTCAGGGCAGGAAGCGCTGCAGCTTCTTCTGAGTGTGCAGCCAGTACACCAGCTCTGCTCCTGGCTGTTTGACACACAAGGATTTCAGGAAACATTGATTTTGCACAAAGAATTCAGCCGCTGAAATGTTTGAAAACCACCCGTCTATCTCGTCCAGATGGAAATAAGCATGGGCTGTGCTGAACTCTTGGCAAGTCAGGGCTGGAGGAAAACTTCTAGTCGGGCTTTTTTTTCTGTTCAACACTACAGGGCAGCTGAGATCTGGATTTGCCTAAAATATTGGGGATGTGTGGGGCACATTCGTGGTGTTGAGATAAGAGTGGGTAAGGGGGTACTTGAGTACTGGGCAAAGGAGTTTAGACTGGAGGCCACGGGGGTGGGTGGGATGGAGACAGATGCCCAGAATCCAGGTCATGGTTCTCCCCAGCTCCTTGAAATGATTCTTTAGGTCCCTGCGAGATTGCTGGAGGTTGGAAGTGGGGCTGAAGTGTGCTTTCCCACTGGCACTCTGGGCCTACTCCCTGGTGGCAGCCAGGAGAGTGTCAGCGGGGCAGAGCCCTGGGTGAGGTCTCAGGTCACTCTGAGTTCCTGCTGACCTTGAAATGTCCAAATGCCCGACTTCCTGGAACTGAGCACATGAGCATTCCAGATACTCTTAACACTATTCTCCCTGGGCCCCCCGCCCCAAAGGCATTTGCCCCCAACACCTGGCTGCATGGAACCTGGAGATGGACAGGAGCTCAGGCTCTTTCAGGAGAAGAAGGCATTGCCTTTCCCTGAGTTGACCAGCTCCTTCCTAATTGTTACACACCACTCCCTCTGCTCCTTCCTGGAAGAACCAACAGGGCAGGGTCCCTCCCATCCAGATAACACCTTCTTGCTTCCCAGGGACATTCTTGGCTCAGAAGTCTCCCTAGAGGGCAAAAGAGAGACTCTGCCCTCCAGATGGAGAGAGGCTTGTGGTCTTTCTCTGCCACTTTGAAGCAGTAGAGGCCATGTCTCTATCTATAGAGTGAAACAAACATTTAGCAGCTTGGGACTTTCGAAATCTCCGCTGACTCAGGGAAAGCTGCTTCACCATGCTGTCTCGCAGTTAGTTGATGGTGCCCTAACAGCACGCATCTCATGTGTGCATATCCTCAGCTATCTTGCAGGCCCTGGTGGGCAGGGATTATGTCTTCTGTGTTCTGTACACTGTGCACTTGGATCCTGGGCTCTCAGGATCTTGGAGTCACTCTGCCCAAACATGGAGTTGCCAGCCCACAGTGTAGCCTGGCTTTCACCGGTGGGGAAACTTGACATTCTCCTGCAAGAGGAGAAAGAAATAAATTCTCTCCTGTTCCCATGTGGCATGTGATCACTGAAGGCCAAACCTAAAAATAACAGAGTGCATTAATCAGGATTAGATTTGGCTGCAAGTAATAGGAAAAGCCAGATAACAGTGGTTTACACAAGTTGGAAGTTTATTTCTTCGTCCTGTCTAAGCCCAGAGTTTTGCAGACCAGGTCTGGTATAGTAGCTGTACCCTAGTTTCCTTGGGGAACTTGATGTCCACCGCACCGTTCCCAGGTCGTGGCTTCGAGGGCTCATGGTTCAAGATGGCTGTGAAACTTTAGTTACCACATCTGTGTCCAGGCAGCAGGATCGAGACAGGGAGGAAAGAGGTCTTGTAAGGAAGGATTCCAGAACTTGGCATCTTATACTGACCCTTATGTCCCTGTCTTAGTCCATTTTCTGCTGCTATCACAGAATACCATGGACTGGGTAATTTATAATGAACAGAAATTTATTTGACTTACAATTCTAGAGGCTGGGAAGTCTAAGAGCACAGCACTGATGTCTGCTTGGCATCTGGCACGGGACTTCTTGCTGTGTCCTCTTATGGCAGAAGGCAGAAGGGCAGATGAGCATGTGAAACAGATAAAACTCACTCCCCAAATCCCTCTTTTAAAAGGCATCGAGCGCTGGGCATGGTGGTTCATGTCTGTAATCCCAGCACTGTGGGAGGCCGAGACAGGTGGATCATGAGGTTAGGAGTTCGAGACCAGCCTAGTGAAACCCCATCTCGACTAAAAATACAAAAATTAGCCGGGTGTGGTGGCACGTGCCTGTAGTCCCAGCTACTCAGGAGACTGAGGCAGGAGAATGGCGTGAACCCTTGAGGCGGAGCTTGTGGTGAGCCGAGATCATGCCACTGCACTCCAGCCTGGGCAACAGAGCGAGACTCCCTCTCAAAAAAAGGCATGGAATCCACCATAAGGACAGCGCCCTCAAGGCCTAATCACACCTCTTAAAGGCCGCTTAATAGCCCCAGGTCGCTGCTAGGGAGGTGGGGAATGCAGTCTTGGCTCTGGGCAGCTGTGTTCTCAGCTGCTGCTTCTGGGGGATGAAGGCATTGTGAGCTTTTTGATTAAATCTGGGCCATTCCCAGGCTGAAAAGCTGGACCAGAGCTTCAGGGCTTGAGTCTCTCACAGAGAGATTTCCCAATGGGGATATCAGTCCTGCCTTGGGACCAGAAAACTCATGCTATAGGCCAGGAAGTGGGAAGCAGGGGCCAAGCCCGAGGGAGAAAAGCTTTAGAGGTGTTAGCAGACAGCTCAGTGGTAGTGGTTAGAATTAGAGAGGCAGTGACCTCTTCTTAGTGTGGTCAGAGCACGCCAAGAAAGTGTGGTCTGTGTCTGGGCTGTTGAGGCCTGAGGGCAAGGGCCAAGCTCATTCATAGGACAGTAGCCAAGAGGCCAGGGACGGAAAGGCTTGGGAAAAGCGAGGAAGCTCTGCAGGATCTGGGACACAAGTGAACACGGTACAGCAGTGGAAGGCCCACCCCAGGACAGGGTTAGACTGGGAGCACAGTCCCCTTCTAGCCCACAAGAGGCCAGGGCAGGGCCCAAGTGCAGTGTGGAGGCCCAGCCTGGTAGACTGCCGGGATCCCTACGCGAGTCCAGCCCCCGCTCACCTCCTCGAGTGGCACCTTGTTGTTGTACATTTTTTAATTCACCAAGAGAAGCCAGAGATCTAGAGTTTGTGTGTGTGTGTGTGTGTGTGTGTGTGTGTTTAGTAGAGACAGGGTTTCACCATGTTAGCCAGGATGGTCTCGATCTCCTGACCTCGTGATCCACCCGCCTTGGCCTCCGAAAGTATTGGGATTACAGGCGTGAGCCACCGCACCCGGCCGAGATCTAGATTTTTATTTGAAATTCATTGATTTCAAAGTATGGGTGGCTAATTAGAGTGGGAAGTACAAAACTATGAGGATCATACAGATTGTTCCTGAGAGCGACCCCTTTTGGCCTGTGGGCCACAAGCTGTCTCCCTCCAGTTAGCGTGCGTCCTCTGGGTCCTCGGGCAGAACCAGGAGGAATCCATGGAGCACTTCTCATAAGACCCCTTAACACTTCTCAGTTTTATTTTTGAAATTTTTTAACCCCCATTTTTTTATTTGGAAAAATTTTAAACCTACAGACAAATTGAAAGAGTTCGCTGGACACGGTGGCTTATGCCTCACCACTTTGGGAGGCTGAGGTGGGTGCATCATTTGAGGTTAGGAGTTCGAGACCAGTCTGGCCAACATAGTGAAACCCCATCTCTGCAAAAAATAAAAAAATTAGCCGGGTGTGGTGGCACTTGCCTGTAGTCCCGGCCACTCGGGAGGCTGAGTCAGGAATTGCTTGAACCTGGGAGGCGGAGGTTGCAGTGAGCTGAGATCGTGTCACTGCCCTCCAGCCTGGCGACAGAGTGAGACTCCGTCTCAAAAAATAAAAAATAGGAAGAGTGCAGTAAGTAAACTGTCTCCTGTCTGCCAACACCAGGTAAGATTTGTTCCATTTACTTTTCTCTCTAAATCATATGAATGTCAAACATCAAGGGGCCTTACGTAACCCCAAATGCTTCAGCCTGTATTTCCTAAGAACAAGGGCATTCTCCTTTTAGGCACAATCCAAGGACGTTAACTTATTTATCCAGCATATACTCCATTCTCAGATTTTCCCAGTTGTCCTCAGAATGCTTATTATAGCCTTTCCCCGCTCCCCAATCTGAGATCCCATAGACAGAACAGCAGAGCAGACCCACTTGGAGGCAGGCAACCAGGGGTGCTGGAAAAGGTCCTGAATTCCAGGAACCTGCAGGCCCGTGATGGCCGGCCTGCACCTGGTGACCAGGGACCGCTGCTGGCTGTGGGGCAGGCTTTGTCATCCTGAGAGCCCGCCTGCCCGGTGAGCTGAGAGGGAGGCTTGCCCCCTGCTCTCTGAGGGCAGGCAGGGACTTCCCCATCCCTCCACAGCTTCTCCCAGCTCAGTGGGCCGACCTGATTTGCATCCCCACACTCTGCTGGCCCTGGGTACTGGCCTCCATGTGTCACAGTGCCTCTGCGGGCCATCCGGTCATTCTTTCCACCTTTGCCCGCTTCCTGCTCCATGCCCACCTTGACTTGTCATCTCAGTGTGTGACAGCCACGAGGCCTCCTTCCTGCCAGGACTCAGTGCTCGCTTCAGAGGCTCCCCAGGGATTGCAGGCTGAAGCCAGGAATTCAGGACTGCCCCCCCGCAGTGGCAGCCTCGACCGCAGAGCAAAGGGCTGCGTTTCCACACGTCCTCTAATTTCTGTTTTTAACTTTTAAACTTTTTTTTCTAGTTTAGAAAAATATAAAAACACTTGAGAAAGAGATAATTTAGCAGGTGAAGGGTTCCTGTGATCCCAGCCCCCAGACAACTTTATTTTAGCTTTTATTGAACTCTTCCTAGTTTTAAAGAGAAAGAGGCTGAGGGGCAGAGGTCATGAAGGACGGGTCTGTGGGACCCCCAAGAGATGAAGGAGTCGGGGCCAGGAGCCTCTGCCTCCATGAAGCCTGTCACCTGGGAGGTTCATGTCTTTGACTTAGCTCAGCTGTCGCCTATTCTGTAAAATGGGGATCCTAATTCTCGGCTCCCTTGAGGGTTGTAGCAAAGACACAAAAATCCTACCAGGCTGGATGAGTGGAATTATTATCAGGGGAACATGTGCTGCAGTGGGCAGAGTGCATCTGGGCAGAGGGCCGGGGTTAAGGACATGGGGCTGGAGGAGCATGGGGTGCTTTGGGGTGGGCGGGGTGAGGGTTCTCTGGGTGAAGAGTTGTGACCTTTGTCCAACTTGGAAACTTATACAAATAACTTCACTTAACAAGAAAATGTTCCTGACCGGGCGTGGTGGCTCATGCTTGTAATCCTAGCACTCTGGGAGGCCGAGGCTGGTGGATCACGAGGTCAGGAGGTCGAGACTATCCTGGCTAACACGGTGAAACCCCATCTCTACTAAAAATACAAAAAAAAAAAAATTAGCCGGGCATGGTGGCAGGCACCTGTAGTCCCAGCTACTCAGGAGGCTGAGGCAGGAGAATGGCATGAACCCAGGAGGTGGAGCTTGCAGTGAACTGAGATCGTGCCACTGCACTGCAGCCTGGGTGACAGAGAGGGACTCTGTCTCAAAAAAAAAAAATGTTCCTAGGGTAATCATGTTCATTGTAAGATATTTAGAAGTGATGGATGAGCAAAACAGAAGAAAATTAATACCACCCTACAGCTCACTACTCAGGAATAACTTCCATTTCTGTTGAAGTAGATGGCCCCGTCTTTGGTGCCTACTTGTTGAGAACCAGCCTTGGCCCATCATCAGTAACCAGAGAGGGTGGAGAGGTAAAGTAATGGCGAGACTCTGCCCTGCCCTCTTGGATCAGATTCAAAAGGGAAGGAGATAGGCCAGTCAGGTACTAGTGGCCCAAACCTGGTGGGGGCAGAGGGTTGGAGAGAACTGGGCTGACTCGGGCTGTGCACCTGTTCTTCCAGGGGTGGAGGACTTGCCCCAGGACCCAGAGCAGAGCTGGGGCCTCCTGGTTCTTGAGGAAGGCCAGGAGCAGATGGAAACCTCCCCTGAATGGCTTCCCGGACAAAGCAGAATGAGGAGAGTGATGTGATGATCGTAGTTGTTAAGGGAGGGTGGCTGCTGTGGCCCAGCCCAGTCCAACTCTGCCCTGCTGGCTGCCTAGGTTGAGAGCCAGGGACTGCTGGCCATTCATAGATGGCACCTGGGCGAGGCCCCTAGTTCTAGTCTTGGTCCTGAAGGTTTACGTCGGTGGCAGCTGGCGGTTGCTGGGAGTTCAGTGCAGGGTCAGCCGTGGTGTAGGGGGATGAGGTGAGGGCAGCTGAGGAGTTGGAGCCCTTGCTGTGCTGTGCGTCGAGCCATCCAGGTGTTGCATACATTCACTGATTTCATCTTTGTATGGTCCAGCAGGGGAGGTACCAGTGGTCCCCGGTTTACAGTTGGGGAGACAGTTTAGGGAAATTAAGTCATGAACCCAAGATAATGTGACTAATGCATGATAGAAGTGGGGTTCAGCTGGTGTCCTCCCAGAGCCCATGATTCACAGAGCCTAAGCCCTGTGTCCCCAGCCAGGGGTCAGGGTGTGAAGAGTTGCCACTCCTGCAAGCCCTCACTTTTCTTTTTGTTCAATGGGAATGAAAACACCAACTTTCTGGGGCTTTTGCTTGCCTCTAACAGATATTTATTAAACTCTTACCTGCAACAGACACTGGGCTCAGTCCTGAGTACCCTGAGCTGAGCAAGAGGTGTCCCTCAGGGTCACAGAGCACTTAAGACTCAGAGCAGTGCCACCCAGTAGAAATCTCACAGGAGCCATGTGCAGCACTTTATTTTTATTTTTTTGAGACAGAGTCTTGTTCTGTTGCCCAGGCTGGAGTGTCGTGGTGCAATCTCAGCTCATTGCAACCTCTGCCTTCTGGGTTCAAGCGATCCTCCTGCCTCAGCCTCCCGAGTAGCTGGGACTATAGGCATGGACCACCACGCCTGGCTAATTTTTGTATTTTTACAAAAAAGGCACAGTTTTTTCATGTTGATCAGGCTGGTCTTGAGCTCCTGCCCTCAAGTGATCCACCCACCTCAGCCTCTTACAGGTGTGAGCTAGCACGCCCAGCCTTGTGTGGCACTTCAAATAGCTGCCCTCAAATACAGACGAATGAGTGAACTTTGTTGTAATAACATATATTATTTAACGCAGTATGTCAAAAGATTATCATTTTGACATGTAATCAGCATAAACTATGTTTTGGTTCTTGGTTTTTTACTTTTTGAGACAGAGTCTCACTCTTGCCCAGGCTGGAGTGCAGTAGTGTGATCACGGCTCACTGCAACCTTGACCTCCTTGGCTCAAACGATCCCCCTGTCTCAGTCTTCTGAGTTGCTGGTACTACAGGAATGCACCACCACACCTGGCCAAGTTTTTTTTCTTTCTATTTTTGTTAGAGACAGTGTTTCTCTGTTGCCCAAGCTGGTCTCGAATTCCTGGGCTCAAGCAATCCTCCTGACTCGATCTCTCAATGTGCTATTATAAACACGAGCCACTGTGCCTGGCCCCAATATACATCGTTAATGAGATATTTTACTGTTTTTTTCTGTAGCTAGTCTTCAGAATCTGGTATGTATGTTCCACTTGCAGCATGTCCTAGTGTGGGCCACCCACATTTCCAGGCCTCAGTGATCACTCATAAGGCACAGCCCACCCAGCTTCAGAGGCCAATGGGCCAGTGTCCCCCAAACGCCTAGTATCACCTTACCTTTATTGACCAGGCCCTTTTCTGAGGTCTTTACCCACAAGATATTATTTAACCTTTGCAACTACCCCATGAGGGAGGTGCTACTGTTGTTCCCATTTCACAGAAGTGGCAGCAGAGGCCCAGAGAGGTTATGGAGCCGAGGTTGCACAGCCGATGAATTACGGAGCTGAGTGGGAAGGTGTCATGAGAGGAGAACATTGTGGGACAAAGGGACGGGGGCACCTCTTGTTTTTAACAGATTTATTGAGGTAGAGTTCATACAATGAAATTCTCCCTTTTTAAGTGTTAAGTTTTTTTTTTTTTTTTTTGAGACAGAATCTTGCTCTGTTACCCAGACTGGAGTACATTGTTGCAATCTCAGCTCACTGCAGCCTCCCTCTCCTGGGTTGAAGCAATCGTCCTGCCTCAGCCTCTTGAGTAGCTGGGACTACAGGCATGTGCCACTACACCTGGCAAATTTTTGTATATTTAGTGGAGATGGGGTTTTACCATGTTGACCAGGCTGGCCTCAAACTCCTGACCTCGGGTGATCTGCTTGCCTTGGCTTTCTGAAGTGCTGGGATGACAGGCGTGAGCCACCACACCCGGCCTAAGTGTTCAGTTTGATCAGCATTGGCAAATGTATGCTGTTGTGTGGCCACCACATTCAGTATCCCCAGCAGTTCCATCCCCCAAAACGTACCCTTGTGCAGTTGAGTCCCTCTTCCACTGACCTGCTCTCTGCTCCTGCAGTTTTCATGGGGTTATACAGTGTAAGTGTCTGGGGCTTGTCATTCTAGTGCATGACCCTGATGACAAATGATCCTGAACATCTTTTTAATGTGCTTATTTGGCATCTGTATGTATCTTCAAATCTTTTGCACGTCTTCACATTTTTTAAAAATTGACTTGATATTGAGTTGTTAAGAGTCGGCACCTCTTTTTTGGGTCAGGATTAAATGAGATAATGTATGTCAAACGCATTGCAGTCAGAGATTCACCCATTGGCCCTCCTGGTGTCCCCCTCTCTGCACTCAGGGTCTCTGGTTCTCTCAGGCAGCTGTTCAAACCCCATCTCACCCCCAGTGAGTTCCCCACCCTTGCCCCCTGGCAGGCATGTGAGTCATGCGCTCTCAACCAACACACAGTGACTGACTAGCATAATTCCATACTGGCACATCTCTGTGTGTTCACAACACAGTCTTCCCCTTTGCCTCAGGCTAGAGGCAGTGCATCCCAGCCAGGGAGCCTTGGGTCTGGAGAAAGGAGCCCCGAGTCCCAATTCTGTCCTTGTGGCCACTTGCCATGTGAATGGGGGCATATCACTCTCCTGTGCCTCAGTTGCCTCATCTGTGGAAAGACAGCATTTTACTATTTTTTTTATTTTTTATTTTTTGTAAATGAGATGGGGTCTTGCTATGTTGCCCAGGCTGGTCTTGAACTCTTGGGCTCGAGCAGTCTGCCCACCTCAGCCTCCCAAAGTGCTGGGATTACAGGTGTGAGCCACTGTGCCTGGCCCCTAATATTTTAGTGCGTTCAGGCTGCTATGCCAGAATACCATGAACTGGGTAGCTTAAAAACAACGGAAATTTATGTTTCATGTTTCTAGAGGCTGAGAAGTGCAGGACTAAGGCATTGATTCAGTATCTGATGAGAGTGCACTTTTTCATTGATCTTGCCTTCTTGCTGTATCCCTCAGAAGGTGTGACAAGGCAGCTCTCTGGGGTCCCTATTATAAGGGCACTGATCCCATTCCTGAGGGTTCTGCCCTCATGAACTAATTATCCCTCCCCACCTAAAGCCCCCACCTCCTAATACCATGACCTTGGGGACTAGGATTTCTTTTTTGTGTGTGAGACAGAGTCTGGCTCTGTCGCCCAGGCTGGAGTGCAGTGACGCGATCTCAGCTCACTGCAACCTCTGCCTCCCAAATTCAAGCAATTCTCCTACCTCAGCCTCCCAAGTAGCTGGGATTACAGGTGTGTGCCACCACGTCAGGCTAATTTTTGTATTTTTAGTAGAGACAGGGTTTCGCCATGTTGGCCAGGCTGCTCTCGAACTTCTGACTTCAGGTGATCTGCCCGCCTCAGCCTCCCAAAGTGCTGGGATTATAGGGGTGAGCCACTGTGCCCAGTGTGGGGTTAGGATTTTAACATATGAGTTTTTAAGGGCAAAACATTCAGACCACAGCAGCTAGATGACCTTCAGGGATGTGGCCAGCTCTGAATCTGCTTTTTGGGGGATATAGGGCAGGGGCTGTTGAGTGGTTAGGCCTCAGCAGCGATAGGGTCCTGCAGTGACAGCTGTTTGTGGAGATTGCTATGGTCTCAGCATCTCTAAGGTGGGTCTTGGGATCGTGCCAGAGGGTCTGGGATTCCGGCGGGCAGGGAGGGCAGGAAAAAGGGACAGGGCTGGCGTGGTCGCTGGGGTCAATGGCAGATAGCCACCTTTCTGCTACAGTCTGAGAAGCCAGACTCTACTTTGGGAAAGCTACCAGTCATCTTTTTCAAGCCCACTGAGCTTGACATGCTGGGAGGTTGTGGCTGCTGCACCCTGGCAAGGACAAAGAAAGTGGGGGTTTGTGAGCTTTGGATTCAAAGTGGGGAAACCAAGATTGGAATGGTGATGGTTCATTTCCACCAGAACCGTACACAAAGCAATGGACTTCTACTCCCAAGATATTTAGGAATCAGCTCTTAAACCTATTGTCCCTACCCTAGGACCCAGAATGGGCATCTCTAGCTTCCCCTGGGCTTGAATACTGCCATTGACAAGAGGCTTACCACTCCGGCTGGTTGGGCGAGTACGTTGGAGCATCAGGCAGCTAGTGGGTGAGTTGGAGCTAATGTCCCACCTTCTGAAGCTTGAGTCCTCTTAAGGAAATGAGGTAACCTCTCTGCCAGGGACTCCACAGGTCAGTTTTTTTTCCTTTCTTTTCTTTTCTTCTTTCTTTTTCTTTTCTTTTTCTTTTTTTTGCAGTGGAATTTTGCTCTTGTCGCCCGGGCTGGAGTGCAATGGCGCGATCTCGGCTCACTGCAACCTCTGCCTTCTGGGTTCAAGCGACTCTCCTGCCTCAGCCTTCCAAGTAGCTGGGAATACAGGCGCCTGCTGGCACACCCGGCTAATTTTTGTATTTTTAGTAGAGATAGGGTTTTGCCATGTTGGCCAGGCTGGTCTCGAATTCCAGACCTTAGATGATCCGCCCGTCCCAGCCTCCCAAAGTGCTGGGATTACAGGTGTGAGCCACCGCGCCCAGCCAGTCAGTTTCTTTTCTGACTGCCATGAGAGGCAGGAGAATGGCATGTCTGTGTGCCAGACTTTCTCAAATGCCATTGGAGCTGCAGCCTGGATGATTCTGTGGCTTTTTAGCTGGATACTGAGGGCTTCCATGGGTGAGATGGGTCCTGGAGTCCCCGACCGTCTGTTGGAAGCTGTGTATCTCTCTGGGAGGCCTCGTCAGGGTGTTCCCACAGAGAATGGAGTGAATGGGGTTGGGGGTCATTCAGATCCAAGAGGGAAGGGGACAGTATGAGCTACTTTTGCTGGTAGGGTGAGGTCTAAAGAGGCAGGAAGGAAGCTGAGGGGCAGTTATCAACTGCTGCCCCTTCCCAAAGACCAGCTGTCCTCATCTGAAAATGGACACAATGAGTCCTCATCCTAATAGGGTTCTGGGGGTCCGTATGACAAAAAGCATCCAGCAAGGTGCCCGGCACTTCACGAGGGCTTTGGGATGTTAATAACAGAAGCAGATAAGGTGGAAGAGGGCCTGTGTTTGCAGTGGGGAATGTTATTCCCTTCAAGCAGGATTTCCTCTTTTTTCTTTTTTTTGAGATGGAGTCTTTCTGTTGCCCAGGCTGAAGTGCAGGGGTGCCATCTTGGCTCACTGCAATCTCCACCTCCTGGGTTCAAGCGATTCTCCTGCCTCAGCCCCCCAAGTAGCTGGGATTCCAGGAGCCCGCCACCATGCCCGGCTAATTTTATTTTTAGTAGAGACGGGGTTTCGCCATGTTGGCCAGGCTGGTCTCAAACTCAAGTGATCCGCCCGCCTCGGCCTCCCAAAGTGCTGGGATTATAGGCATGAACCAAGCCTGGCTGGTTTCCTCTTTCTTTTTTTTTTTGTGCCAAGGAACCCCAAGCAGAAGCCCATGGACTCCTTCTCAGAATGCTTTTAAATACATAAAATATGCGGGGTTACAAAGGAAATATGTTTCATTGAGAGAACTATCAAAATATTTAAACACATTGTGTTTAAACAGTAAACAAATGGTAATATTTGTCTTTAGGTATTATTGCACTAATAAGATAACCCATTAGGCAAATTAAGGTTACATTTTTCTTTTGAAGAGACTCATCAGTGACAAGGCTGCAGTGGCTCAGCTTCAGTGGGGGTGTTAAACTGGGGAGTGTCTTTGAGGGAAAGGCCTGTGCCCCGCATGGTGGACACCCAGGCCATTGTGATATTTTTGTTTCGAGGTTTCCCAAGTGTTGCAAATCCCACTTCGCAAATGTAATTGCAGCTTCTTTGTAGCTAGTTTTATAAGGCAAAGAGGCTTCTGTCTAGGATCGCTAGGGTTCTCCAAGCTTGTTGAGTTAACCTGAATCATGAGGACCCATAGTGGGAGTGGGGAGTGGTTTAAGAGTACCAGGTACACAGTTACTTGAAGCTGGCCAGGTGCATCAGCCCAGTGTCTGTGGGCAGGGGACCGGGGGCTCACGTGGTCCCTGGTGGGTCTGATAATGACTGTTGTTTAGAAGAGTGGTATCATAAGCGACATCTCCAGATCCCACTGCGATCTGATGTGAAAATGGCTGTGAGCTCCGGGGGCACTGCCTCACACTCCACTGTCCCTGCAGGGGCAGCCCTCACTCATGACAAAAGGAGAGTTAGAAGACGGGAAATAAAGGCATAAACCATTCACCAACCATGCAGGGACATCTCATCCCAACCCACTTCCCCCTGTCTTTCCCTAGCAGAGGTTTGAGCACTAGGCACCCCACCTGCACCCCCACCTTTGCTGACCCCTGTCCCTGGCAGGTGACAGCAGTGCTGTGACCACTAGGACCACTGATCTGAGGCGCCAGATCCCCCTGAAGTTGGAAGGGGCTTTCAGACCATCCCACCCTTCACTATCATTTTACAGTGGCTGTGGACACTGAGGCCCAGAGAGGGGAAGGAAGTGGCCCAAGGCCACTTGTGTGTGGCCAGCAGGAGGAAGGCCCCACGCTGGCGAGGTTCTTTCTGGCAGAGTTGAGAGAGATTTCAGGGTGAGAGCTACAGTGTGACAAGTCTGGGGTTGCCCCCCACCCCAGATATTTTGGAGGTGGGCTCGATTTTCAAAGGACATTGCCCTCCTCCCACCCCTAGCTGCCTGTTCTACCCCTGCGGCCCACAGCTGTGAACATTTGTGTCGTCTCTGGGCCACCCTTGCAGGGCACCAGCTGCAGGCTGTCATTGCCTCTGGAGCCCATGAGAGGTGATGGTGGCTGGAACTGGAGCTGGGGGCAGGCAGGGGAGGAGAGGCGGAGGTGTCAGGCCGAGCCCAGCCCTGTGGGGACGGGCCCTGATGCCCGGCCTTGGCCTGAAGCTGTGGCCAGCTGTTGCCTTCTGCAGACCCTTCTGTGTCCTGCCCATCCTCTCCCCCGGGAAAGCTGCCCTGAGCCCTTGTTCTCCAGGCTGTTCCCACATGTCTTTCTGACCCAGGCTGCTGGGAGGGGTCTGGGAAAGTTTGATGAGAGCTGTTGGGGCCTGCCAGGGCTGGTGAGGTGGAGAGAAGGTTCTGCTCTGCTGTTGGCCAGTGAGGGGGCCACTGTGGAGCTCCCTCCCCTCTCTGATCTGCCTGTTTTTCTGTTTGGAAACATAGAGGCTCATTCCCTCCACCCTTGCCAAAAAGAGAGAGAAGGGGAGGGAGAAATTAGGGTGTGGAGGACCATGGAGATGGGGCTCTTATAAACACAAGGTGTGTATGTTAATGAAGCCATCACGAGGCTCCTGGGAGTTTTCAAGGGTGACAGGCGTGGGTGGGGGTGGGGGGATCTTTCCAGACTGGAGAGGGACGGGTGCCTGTTTGAGAAGGTTCTGGGAGGGCCGATGAGTCTGGAGTTGTTCTCTCTGAGAGTCCCTGAATGGGAGGTGGCTCTAGGGTAGGCATCTGAGTGCATGGTGCAGAGGAGGCCTGGGGAGCACCCATCTGGGGACCAGAGCTCTGGTTCAGGACCTGGGGAAGAAAGGACAGTGAGCTCAGCCTTCAGACTGACATGACCCCAGCTTCATGCTGGCCCCATGACCCTACCTTCCACTTCTTGAGGTGATGCTGCTGCTTATGGGAGGCCCGGAGGGAGTGTGGATGGTTGGGAGCAGACAGTCCCTATTGATGGGGAGCAGCTTGTGCCTGATGAGGGCAGCTGGGGAGGTTGCTGTGCTCTAGGGATGCTTATTGTCCTCGTGTTTCTGCAGAGTCAAGGGGTGGCGGGCTGGCAGGGCAGCTTGCCCTGATCCCCAATCCTGGACCATCAGTGCTATGTGGGGCCAGTGGCCACTGAGCTCCCAGAAAGTTCCCTGAGCCTCTGTCCCGCCTCTCTGTCGCCCTCTGTCCCCGTGGAATTCCCAGCCCCCTCCCTCCTCTGCAGCTCTGGCTCTCAGACTCCTGAGCCACTACTCCCCCATCCCTTGACCAGCCCTTAAAAGATGTCTTAGCCATCTTTCCTAGCCATTCCTTTATTCTTTAAGTAGGTTTTAACCATATTACACAATGTTTGGAGGAGAAAAATTAGAAAATACAGATAAGCAAAAAGGAGAAAATCAAAATCATCCATAATCTCATCACTTGCAGATAACTCACGCTAGCATCCTGGTATCTGTCCCTCAGACTCATCCTGACGCCTTTTCATGAGTTAAGGTGGGGCCGTGCCCGCACTTGCTATGCAACCTGCTTTGTCCTAGATGTCTTTCCGTGTCAGCCAAGATGATTTTTTAAATGACTGTTTAACATTCTACCCTATAGATGTCTCATTATTTATTCAGCAAATCCTCTGCTGCGGGCTGCAGGTTGTTTCCAGTGTTGTGTGATTATAAACAACACCCCAGTCAACAAAGCATCGTGGTACCCACTTTGTGCACGCATCCTCAAGTATTTCCTTAGGAAGGAGACTTGCAGGAGGATTGCCGAATCCCCGAGGGTCCCCGGCATTCTTCAAGTGGAGTGGGAGCTGTGCCCGTTGAGGATATTGATGTTGATTCAGATTTTTTTATTTTTGTTTTTATTTTTTTTGAGATAGGGTCTCACTCTGTCACTTAGGCTGGAGTGAAGTGGCTGGATCTCTGTTCACTGCAACCTTTACTTCCAGGGTTCAAATGATTCTCGTGCCTCAGCCTCCTGAGTAGCTGGGATTATAGGTGTGTGCCACCATGCCTGGCTAATTTTGTATTTTTTTTTTAAATTAGAGATGGGGTTTCACCATGTTGGCCAGCCTGGTCTCAAACTCCTGGCCTCAAGTGATCTGCCTGCCTCAGCCTCCCAAAGTGCTGGGATTATAGGCATGAGCTACCACTCCCGGCCACCAATTCAGATATTGATGTTGATGTTGAGTTTGGGGCCTGGTATTTTCTTTGAACACTTGATCTGCTGAGAGCTCACCTAATCTGGACTTCCCTGGCCTTATTTTATGACATTCGTGGCTGTATGTTCTCCTGCATCCATTACCATCCAAAGCCTTCAAATCCAATTCTAACTTCCCTCTTTGCATCTATCTGCCCCTGCCTCTCTTGGTGACATTTCCTGCTTCTCCTAGCCTGGAAGCTCTGGCCTTTGTCTATACCACCTGAAACAGTCACTTTGAACTCTAGGCCCTGGCCTGCTGTGGATGATTCACCTCTTTCTGTCTCATTTTCACCAGAGGAGTGCAAACTAAAGGGGTTGGGGACTGCATCTTTATGTCTCCTACGTCCATGACTCCCCCAAAGCATCGGTAAAGGGCCGGGCATGGAGCAGGCACTCTGTGAGCATGTGATCTTCTGGGCCCCAGGGTGTAGGTGGCACGCCTCCCTCTGTCTCCAGCTGCAGAGTGAACTGCCTCCCTCTGTATGATGGAGGGCGAGAGGTGGGTCAGGTCTCCTGCTGTGCCTTTTCCCGTCCCCTCCTTCACTGCACACCCTCTTATTCCACAGGTCTGGGGTCCTGAGGCTGCCAGCAGACTATGGGTACAACGGCCAGCACAGCCCAGCAGACTGTCTCGGCAGGCACCCCCTTTGAGGGCCTCCAGGGCAGCGGCACGATGGACAGTCGGCACTCCCTCAGTGTCCACTCCTTCCAGACCACTAGCTTGCATAACAGCAAGGCCAAGTCCATCATCCCCAACAAGGTGGCCCCTGTCGTGATCACGTGAGTGGCAAGGGGAGTGTGCCCATGTCCCTGGGAGACATGGTGGGCAGGGGGACTTGCCTGGGGGTACAGTGGCATACAGCACTTAACATGTGCAGGCTGGATTCAGGTTCACAGATGATGACACTGAGGCCCAGGAAGATGAAGCAGTTCATCGGGAGTCACACTGCATGCACCTGGCAGAACCGGGTCTCTGTCATGGGTCTCTGAGCCCATGCTACTCACCACATCCACAGTGTGAGGGAATGCGGAGGAGGAGGCGTGGCTGGGGGACCCCCACTTTGAAAATAATTTTTGGCTTAACATTTTCAAAAGAAGTTTATGTAATTGATGGATGAAATTGAGATTTGTTTTTCACCGACAATAATCACAGCTCAAAACTGAGGCTAACACCAGGCTGTTGAAGGGCCTTGGGCTGAAGGAGCTGGAAGCTGCTAGTCGGCTATCCTAATGATGCCCATCAGGGCTTGTTCTGGCAGCGTGTTCTGGTGTTCTGAGATCTGGACATACTGCGTGCGACCAGAGGAAGAGGGTCATGAGGTGGGCCCTGAAACCCTGTCTGCCCTGTGGGGCTTGGAGGAAGGGGTGGGTGCTGGACAGCTGTGCTGGGGAGGACAGGAAGATGAAGGGGACATTGGATCCATCTCCTGGTGCGTTGGGAAACCTCGTACTTTCCACACCTCTGCCTACGGTGCTTCCCTCCTCTGGGTCTTCCAGGAAGCAGGAAGCAGGAGATGACTAGCTAGGAATTAAATGTGTTCCGCACATCAAAGTTTGGCAGAGACTTAGCAGATGGGACCTTCTGTGTAAGGAAACCTGAGGGTGGGAATGATAAACCCTGCCTGCCAGCTCTGGGGCCTGCCAGGAAAACTGTCATCATAATCAATTCTTGGGCTTCTGATAAGGAGAGGAAAAGGGATGTCATATAAAAGAGACTTGATATGTAGTCTCTGTACTGACAGATGACAAAGGTGGTTTGGGGCCTGAAGGTAGCATGGAGACTCGTGCCCCAGGCCTGGCTCTGCCCTTGCTTTGTTCTGTGACCTTGCAAAGTCCCTTTCCCTCTCTGGGCCTCAGTTTCCTTATTAACATAAGCAGAGATGACATTCAGAATATTTAACCAAGTGGTGTGTCTCAGAACAGTTGCTGACCAGCCGTAAAAATCCTGTACACGGCGCTGTGCTTAGGGCCTGGAGCCAGCCATGAATGTGGCCCTTTTTGAGGGTGTAGAATGTTTGAAGTGGAAGGGACCACTAGAGATCATCCAATAGAGGGGTCAGCAAACTACATCCTGCAGGCCCAACGTGGCCTGTTTTTTTCAAATGAAGTTTTATTGGAATGTTGACACTTCCTTTCACTTACATGGTATTTGTGGATGCTTAGGGCCTCAATGGCAGAATTGAGTAGTTGCAACAGGTGCTGTATGGCCCACAAATCTTCAAGTATTTACTGTGTGGCCCTTTCCAGAAAAGGAATGGCAACTCCTGATCTAATGCATTTTAGCTCAGATGTGAAAACTGGGTTTCAGGGAGGTAGACAGACTTGCTCCCTATGGGTCACGTGGTAACAAGGAGGTAGAGCTGGAGTGGGAACCCAGGCCTCTTCTAGTGCTCCTCTGCCCCACCCATTCCACCCCCTGCCTTTCCAAAAGGCACTTCCTTTGTCAAGAGGACCTAACATCAGATCATGAACTCTGGGAGGCCCTGTCATATTCATTGTTATCATCAGCAAGGGAGCTGTTGTGTCTTGAGGGCACAGTAAATCTTGCTTGAGTGGTTGGGACTTTTGCCTGGTTTAGCATCTGCAGAAATCTTGATTTTTATCTGTGGGTTTTGTTTGAAATAGCCCTGTGTGGAGGTAGAACTACAATTATATTAATAAAAGCTTTCTGTGCCCCCAGGCACTGGGCTAAGCGCTTACAATCATTAGCACATTTAATTCTCAGGACAGTCTTGGGAGTAGGAATTCCTGGAAACGGAGCTCCTTGTCCAAAGCTATAGAGTTACCAAGTGGTGGGTGGAGTTGGGCTTCACGCCCCAAGCCTGCATTCTAAACCACCTCGCTGTGTGTGGAGTTAGCAGTGTAGGGATTGTCCCTCCAACACAATCTGATGGAGGGACCATCCAGTTACGTTGTCTTCTTCCAGGTACAGGCTAGGCCGCTGTCAAAGTAACCCAGATAGGATGCCTTCCTCAGGACAGAAGCTCATCTGTTACATGCAAGTCCAGGAAGATGTCCAGGCTGGGATGGCTGCTCTGTGATCATCCAGGCCCCTTCTCCCTCATTGCTCCAACATCCTCAACATGTGGCTTTCTCTTATGATCTAAGATGTTCTACCTCTGCCATCACTTCTGGGTTTTAGCCAGGAAGAAGGGGAGAAGACAAAATAGAAGGCACCTCTTCTTTTTGGGAATGGCTTGGAATTTGCACACTTTTCCTCACATCTCATTGGCCAGAACTCAATCATGTGACCACAATGAGTTGCAAGGGAGGCTGGGAAATGTAGTCTTCAGCTGGGTGGCTCAGTCCCCAGTCACAGCCCTGGGGCTCTCTTGTTGAGGAAGAAGGGAAGAGTGGATATTGAGGGACAGTAGGCAGTCTCTGCCACAAATCGTAGCCACAGGGGTTTCCCTGCCGTCGGCTCTGTGAGGGTGGAGCTGGCGTTGACCATGGAGGTTCCTTGACTTAGTTTCCATTCTGCCCCCAACAGGTACAACTGCAAGGAGGAGTTCCAGATCCATGACGAACTGCTCAAGGCTCATTACACACTAGGCCGGCTCTCGGACGCCACCCCTGAGCACTACCTGGTGCAGGTGAGCTCAGGCGTTACCATGCCAGCCCACCCACCACCTCCCACCCCTATCTCTCATGAGTTCCCTCCCTCACCTCCCTCTGGCTCTCCCCCACTTTCCCCATCTCTCTGCCCATCTTCAGAACTGGCAGGGCCCTAGGATGGAGCTAACACTGTGGTCCTCTGGTTGATTCCTGGTTTCCCAGCTCTGCCTTCCTACAAAAGCCCCTTTCAGGGGACCTCCTACCCTAGAGCCAGCTTTGCCCCTGGAGAGCGTCTCCCTGCTCTTTCCTCCAGGCCTGGCTTAGATGTCACCTCCCACATGAAGGAAGCCCTCTCTGCTGTCCCCTCTGGAGGAGTTATCTTTCCTTTTCCTGTACTTTATGACACCCTTCCCCAGATCTCAGAGAGTTATATATTGTGTCTACGTTTTCCATGAACTGCAGGCAACTTGAGGGCAGGATCATGTTCTTCTTGCCCCTATTTCCCCCCTCCCTGTCCCCTGGAGCCCAGAACAGAGCTCCATCTGCAGAAAATACCCCTGAGCCATCTGAGTGACCTTCCTGTGGCTCTCCCCTGCCAGGGTCGCTACTTTCTGGTGCGAGATGTCACTGAGAAGATGGACATGCTGGGCACCGTGGGAAGCTGTGGGGCCCCCAACTTCCGGCAGGTGCAGGGTGGACTCGCTGTATTCGGCATGGGACAGCCCAGCCTCTCAGGGTTCAGGCGGGTCCTCCAGAAACTCCAGAAGGACGGACATAGGGTAAGCATGGCACTTTCCAGGCAGAAGCCAGGCCCCCAAAGCCAGGGTGAGGGGCACCTTAGAGGGGCAGCTTTAGAGGTGCTGGAGGGGCCTGCTGCATGCTGGGGAGGTAGGGTGGTGGCCTAGACCAGGCCCTGCCTGCCAGGACAGTCACTGCGGTTGGTCTGGTTCGGAAATTCTAGTAGATGTTGATTGCACATCCTGAGTGGGTGGCGGGGCACAAGGTCAGAAGCCTTCATAGACCCTACTTGGGAGTCTCGGGGGAAGTAGGGAGCATGACCGGGTGACAGGAGGAGTCAGCTCATAATTTGACAGCTTGCTGAATGGTGATCACCGCTAACACTTAAATCCTGATGTTAGTCCTGTGATGGAGTGGCAGTTTGTCTCCCATTTTGCAGAGGAGGAAACAGGCTCAGAGAGCCTCAGTGACTTGCTCCAGGTCACACAGCTCATGAGTGGTACCCCAAGACTCAAACCCGGGCAGCTGAACTCCCAAGTGCCTGCTTTCAAGGACTGTTCTTACCTGCTGGATGTCAAGGCAGGGTTTTGCGTGTCCCTAGGACACAGGCTGAGGCTCTGCTGCGATTGTAGGTTTCTTGGGTGCAGCTGCATCTGAATTGACCCTGGGGTGAAGGTGGAAAGGCTTTGAGTGAGACAGAATGGGTTGGGAGTGTGGGCTGTGCACAGGTCCCATCTTCCTATCTTGATGATAAGTTCCTCATGGGGACCGTCTGCCCACACATTTCCCTCTGCCTGTATGGTGCTCAGTGAATGAATGATTGCATGGTCATGGGGCATTCTCTTCTTCAGCTGATATTCATCAAGCACCTGATTTATCCAGGACATCATGCTAGGAATTATGGGTACATGTAAATGACCAGGACATGATTTTGCTTACGAGGAACTTGTGGTCCATCAAGGGGGAAAAGATGCATTCATTGATAATACAAAGCAGGAATTAATGCCAGGAGATTCAGATGAAGGACTCTTGGCCCTGACAGAAGGGAGGAGTCACTGCTGACCGGGAGGGTCACGATGAGGTGGCATTTGGACTGAGCTTTGCTTCTTGGGTAGAATTCAGGTTGCAGGGGTGGCGTGGGGTGCAGGGCCCTTGAGGATGAAGGAACAGCTTGGGCAGAGGCCCTGTGGTGGGGCAGTGGTGTGGGTGTCTGTGCGGGATTGTGGTGATGGCTTCCTTCCCCGTCGGGCTCCTGGCAGGAGTGTGTCATCTTCTGTGTGCGGGAGGAACCTGTGCTGTTCCTGCGTGCAGATGAGGACTTCGTGTCCTACACACCTCGAGACAAGCAGAACCTTCATGAGAACCTCCAGGGCCTTGGACCTGGGGTCCGGGTAGAGAGCCTGGAGCTGGCCATCCGGAAAGAGGTGAGGACCAGTGCGGTGTGTGGGAGACCCCAGCCCACAGCCCAGCTTTGCAGATGCTCTTTCTGGGGCCAGGCCACCTGCTCTTACTGGCCCATGTTCCCCCACTGTTGTGCCCTGCTTGGGTGAGTGGCTGGCTGCAAGGCTGGCTTACAGGCAGCCAGAGGAAGGACTTCCTATTCTAGCTCTCTTTGCCTCTGCCCCTTTCCCACCCTGCTTTTCTCCTTGATGCTCAACGTCTTTATTTAGAAAGGGTTCTGGTGGGCCGGGTGCATTGGCTCATGCCTGTAATTCCAGCACTTTGGGAAGCCGAGAAGGGCAGATCACCTGAGGTCAGGAGTTCAAGACCAGCCTGACCAACATGGTGAAACCCCATCTCTACTAAAAATACAAACAATTAGCTGGGCGTGGTGGCACATGCCTGTAATCCCAGCTACTCGGGAGGCTGAGGCAGGAGAATTGCTTGAACCCGGTAGGTGGAGGTTGCAGTGAGCTCTGAGATCACACTACTACACTCCAACCTGGGCTGTAGAGTGAAACTATCTAAAAAAAAAGCCGGGGGGGGGGGGTTCTGGGCGAGTGAAAAGAGCACTAGACCAGAAGGACCAAGGCTGCAGTTCAACTCTTTGAGAGCCACGAGGCTCTGAGTCAATTCCCTCGGTGGGTCTGTGGGCCTGTTTCAAGATCCTCTGTCCTCCTCCTTTTCTGTAATTGTGGAGGCCTCTGAGACAGCTGACACACTGAGAAGGTGTGTAAATAGAGTGTGGGGTCCCGGTGCCCCCAGAAATTTCATGGGAGGAACCAAGGCTGTGCCGGCACCCAGCTCTCTCCCTCTCCCATCCCCTCCAGGCCTCCTGTGTGCTCTGCTCCCCTCAGCTCCAGCTCTCAGCTGACCACACCTCCCCCATCCTGGCACTGGTGGCTTTGTGAATTCCTGCACCCACTGGGCAGAGCCCTCCTGCCTGGCCACTGTGTGGGCACCCCGATTCCTTCAGAGCTCCCAGGAAGGGCATAGAGAGCACCTCTGGCCATGCAGTTCCCTCGGGGCGGGGGGCGGGAGCAGAAGCCTGCCTGTGGCCTCTGCATGACCTGGTCACTCCAGAGCTCTCAGCCAGGACACTCAGGGAGGGACCTGAAGTTCAGACATGGCCCTCTCACCCCCACACCTCCCTCTAGATCCACGACTTTGCCCAGCTGAGTGAGAACACATACCATGTGTACCACAACATCGAGGACCTGCGGGGGGAGCCCCACGCTGTGGCCATCTGTGGTGAGGACGACGTGCATGTGACAGAGGAGGTGTACAAGCGACCCCTCTTCCTGCAGCCCACCTACAGGTACCACGGGGCCGCCCTCAGCCCTGGCCCCATGTGCTGGCCATGGGTGCTGCAGGTCCTGCTCTCCAGCTGCAGCCTCAGTTTCACCATCTGCAGGTTGGGCCGAGTGCCCCCCACCCATGTCTCCCACGGTGTCTCCCACACTGTTTCCAAACAGTGCCTGGGAATAGGGAGTGAGAGGGATTCCCAGAGTGGGTGTCTGCCCAATGGGCTGCTCTCCCTCACCTGGCAGGTACCACCGCCTGCCTCTGCCCGAGCAAGGGAGTCCCCTGGAGGCCCAGTTGGACGCCTTTGTCAGTGTTCTCCGGGTAAGTGGGGCGGGCACGGGGGAGGAGTCTTGAGAGTCGTCCCCACGGAGGTGCCCTTGTTCTGTAGTGTGTGTGTGAGCACATCAGGGTGGACGTATGGTGGTGTCTGTCTCCGTGTATATGTCTGTGTGTGTCAGCGCCTTTGTGTGTGTCTCTGGGGAGTGTGTGTACATGTCTAAATGTCTTTGTATCTGTGTGTTCCTGTCTGTGTGTGTCTGTGTGTGTGTACCTGTGTGTAGGTGTGTGCTTGTGCAGTCTCTTACGACAGAGCCCATCACTGACCACTGGCCTAGCTGCTGGCCGTGACTGGGCTGCCAACTTGCTTTGTGGTCCCAGACTAATCGCCTCACCTCTCTAGATCTCAGTTCCTCATTTCTTTAGTGGAGCTAACAACTCTTGCCCTATAGACTCTTCAACTGACATTTCCTGAGTCCTGGCAGAGTTTCTGTCTAGCCCCCTTCAGGACGTTATCTTATTTCACTGGCATCTCACAGGAGGTGTTAATACTGGCCTGATGCCCTCGGAGTTGCTCTCACTTCCAGTTCTTTGAGCTCCTCCAAGGCCTGGGGAGGGAGCAGGCGGAGCTGATGAGGCTGTGGCTTTGGCAGAAGAGGCCGGGACACCTACTGGAGCCCACTTTGTTGCAGACAGTGGGGCAGGGTGGGCTGATGGCATGCTTTCCCCTGCTCAGGCCTCAGCCCAGGACTTCCTGGCCTCACTGGGGCCTGATCCTCATGGTCTTTCTCAGGAGACCCCCAGCCTGCTGCAGCTCTGCAATGCCCACGGGCCTCCCCCAGCCCTCGTCTTCAGCTGCCAGATGGGCGTGGGTAGGACCAACCTGGGCATGGTGCTGGGCACCCTCATCCTGCTTCACCGCAGTGGGATCACCTCCCAGCCAGAGTGAGTGGCCCAGGACCCAGTGTCCTGAAGGGCTGTGGGGCCGAGGAGGGGACAGGCTGCCCCACAATGTGGGGACATGTCTAGGAGCCCAGAGCCAGAGCTAGAAATTTGGCGTATGGGGTTCATTTCCTGGTTTGCCATAAGACTTGCTGGGAGACCTAGAGAAAGTCACCTGACCTTTCTGGGCCTCAGTTTCCCTAGTTGGGGAAATGTCCCCTGCTTCCCACAACGTGATTCAGAAGGAACCTGTAGTCTGGTGTCCCCCAGCGGTCATATGAGCGGAGACAGCAGGCAGGTGGCTGTGTGAGACCTTTGGAAGAGCCCTGCTAATGTACTGACCCCTGCCTCGACAGGGCTGCCCCCACACAGGCCAAGCCCCTGCCCATGGAGCAGTTCCAGCTGATCCAGAGCTTTCTCCGAATGGTGTCCCAGGGAAGGAGGATGGTGGAGGAGGTGAGCTAGGGACGGCAAGGGGCTGGGGCAGAGCTGGTGGAGGGGACGGTCACTCCTCTCACTGGTCGGGGCTCTCTTCCTCCCCGATACCCTCCCCCACCTCTCTGCCAATCTTTTTCTTTCCCCCTCTTTTCTCTTTTCTCCTGCCATTCTGCCTTGACCCTGCTCCCCACCCCACCCCCACCTCCCTCTTCCTTGCCCTGGTCCCTGGCACCAGGTGGACAGAGCCATCACTGCCTGTGCCGAGTTGCATGACCTGAAAGAAGTGGTCTTGGAAAACCAGAAGAAGTTAGAAGGTATCCGACCGGAGAGCCCAGCCCAGGTGAGGCATGGAAGGATGTGCGAGCACCCTGCTTCCCTGTGAGCCCCGCAGCCTGATTTCATTAGGCATGTTGACTGGCTTCTTTCAGACTGACTTTTTCTGGCTGCTGTATCTCCCATGAGAAGAGCAGTTTTCAGAGGAAGGGGAGATAGGGCGGCTGGGCCTGCAGGAAGGACAAGGAAGAGGGGAAGTTTATTTTCCCTGACCAGGTCCCTTCAGCTGCAGAATAAACAGGACGGAGGAAGGGGCTGCTGGCCAGGGCTGCAGGGGCCCCTGGACTCAGATACTCCCCAGGCCACTCATGGCCTCCCACTAGTAAAACTCCTGGTGTTTCTTTGGGAAGACTGGGGTTTGGTCCAGCTGGCTGCTTCTGAAAGACTTATGGGCTCTAGGATGTCTCAGCAGACCCTGTCCCCATGCCTTAGCGAAAGGAGGTGGGCTTGATAGTGTTTGTATCATACAGCGCATGGAAAGAATCTAAAAGCCACAGAGGTGGCTGCTGCTTCTTTCTTGTTTCTTCGTCTCTTCCTCCTCCTCTCCCTTCCTTCTCCCCCCTCCTCCTCCCCCTCCTCCTCCTCCTTCCTTCTCCCTCCTCCTTCCTCCTCCTCTTCCTCCTTCCTCCTCCTTCTCTTCCTTCCTCCTTCCTTCTCCTTCTTCCTCTTTCTCCTTCTCCCTCTTTCTCCTTCTCCTTTTCCTCCTCCTCCTCCTTCTCCTCTTCCTCCTCCCTCCCTCTTCCCTGCCTTCTCCTCCTCCTCCTCCTTATCCTTGCTTCTCTTTTTTCTTCTCCTCCTCCTCTTCTCCTCTCCCTCCTTCCTCTCTCCTCCCTCCCTTCTTCTCCTCCTCCTTCTGCTTTCTCCTTCAGTAGGGTCTCGCTCTGTCGTCCAGGCTGGAGCACAGTGGTGCAGTCATAGCTCACTGCAACCTCAAACTCCTAGGGTCAAGGGATTCCTCTACCTCAACCTTCTGAGTACCTGGGACTATAGGTGCATGTCACCACACCTTACTTTTTTAGAGATGGGGTCTTGCTATGTTGCCCAGGCTGGTCTTCAACTCCTGGCCTCAAGCAATCCTCCCGCCTTGGCCTCCCAAAACACTGGGTCTTTTTCTTTTTAAAAATATTTTTTAAAGGCCAGGGACAGTGGCTCACACCTGTAATCCCAGCACTTTGGGAGGCTGAGGCAGATGGATCACTTGAAGTCAGGAGTTCGAGACCAGACTGGCCAACATGGTGAAATCCTGTCTCCACAAAAAGTACAGAAATTAGCTGGGTGTGGTGGCACCCATAGTACCAACTACCAGGGAGCTGGTGTTTGCCCAGCAGTACCAGCTATCAGGGAGGCTGAGGCAGGAGGATCCCGTGAGCCCAGGAGTTCGAGGTGCAGTGGGCTATGATTGCGCCACTGCACTCTAGGCTGAGCAACAGAGCAAGACCCTGTCTCAAAAAACAAAACAAAACAAAACAAACCCAAACCAAAAAAAAATCCCCTACAGTACTTAGAGCCTGCCAGAGTCCCTGGAATGTCACCCCTGCTGTGATTTACTAAACAGTCCCCCTCTTCTTGGACAATTGAGTTGCTCCAGTTCCCCATCAGTGTAAATACTTCTTTGTTGAGCAGCTTCATGAAAATGAAGGCTGTTGTGTGTTTAGGATTCTTTCTCCCCTTAGTCTAGATTAGGCATCAGCAAACTACGGCTCTTAGACCAAATCTAGTCTGCCGCCTGCCTTTGTAAATGTGTTACTGGAACACAGTCTTGCTGTTCTCTTCTGTACTGGCCCACGACTGCTCTTATGCTAGGATGACAGAGTTCAGTAGCTGCAGCAGGGACCCTGAAGCCTGAAAGTCTAGAGTATTTACCGTCTGGCCCTTTGTGGAAAAAGTTTGCTGACCCCTGGTGGAGATTCCCAAAGATGGGATTAAATTTCACCAAAGGGCGTGGCCCTTCTTAGGGCCTCTCTGAATCTCACTTGCCCTCCAAAGGGTATTGACCCAGCAGGAGAACCTGGAGATCCGAGGGCCCTTGGGGCTCTCTCAGACAACCCACCATGCAGAGGAAGCTGGGCCGGAGTCAGGAGACGGGGAATCTAGCTCTGTTTGCTGTCAGCTGTGTGGCTTTCAGGAAGTCACCTCATTTGTCTGACTCTCCGTTTCCCTCTGTAAATTAGGAGTAATGAGGATGGCTCCCCTGGAGCGCTGCTGTGAGGGTCTTTGTATTTGTATTTCTTGTGGAGAGACTCCAGTTCTTCTTTTCTTTTTTTTTTTTTTTTCATTTGTTTTTTTGAGACAGGGTCTCGCTTTGTCATCTGGGCTGGCGTGCAACGGTGAGATCATAGCTCACTGGTGACTCAACCTCCCAGGTTCAAGCGATTCTCCCACCTCAGCCTCATGAGTGCCTGGGACTACAGGCATGTGCCACCATGCCTGGCTGATTTTTGTATTTTTTATAGAGATGGGGTTTTGCCATGTTGCCCAGCTTGTTTTGAACTCCTGGGCTGAAGCAATCTGGCTGCCTCAGCCTCCCAAAGTGCTGGGACTACAGGCGTGAGCCCCTCCAGGTTCCAGTTCTTAAGGGAGGGCCTCTGGCTCGGGGAAGGGTGTTCACACACTTGTCTTCCTCAACACAGAGGGGGCACAACCCTGACCTGTTGGGTGTCACTGGAGCTAAGTGAGGGAGCCCCTGCCTGTTTCGGGGCTGGGAGCCTGCTTGGGGAGACCAACCCTGCACCCAGAACCACAGTTCCTGGTGTGGTCACCCACATATCTCCCCGGACCGCAGATAACCACAGCAACTGGGATAGGGTGAGACACTTAGAAGAACTTCCAGCCTGGCAGAACTGTGTCATGAAGGGAGGGGAAGACTGTCTTCTGGAGAGTTCCAAGGCTTAACTCCTGCCCTTGCAGGGATGGGGACAGGGACAAGATGGGGACAGGCCCTTCCTTAACACCCTGTCCTCCCTCTCAGGGAAGCGGCAGCCGACACAGCATCTGGCAGAGGGCGCTGCGGAGCCTGGAGCGGTACTTCTACCTGATCCTGTTTAACTACTACCTTCATGAGCAGGTGGGGCCCGGGAGGAGCAGACCCATGTCCCCTCCTCCTGGGCCTCTTCCAGCCTCCCCAGTGCAGTGGCTGACTTGCTGTGGAGGGAGACCCGCCACAAGGAACTGGGGAGGGAAGGGAAACCAGGAGAGACCCAGATTCAGGAGTAGTCCCTGAGCAGCTGGGCACAGGGAGGCCCCACCTCTCTCCCCTGGGCCCTCGTTTCTGTCCTTAGCCAGGACACCAGATGTCCAGGTCTTCTCTCAGCCACTCCCTTGTCCCTGCTCTGGGCCATGTTGGCTATCTCCTGGGGCTTCCCCTGCCATGGTGTGGGCAGGGAGATTTCAGGATGGCCCTGTGCCCCTGAATTCCTCGTCTCTCTGCCTCGGGCTGCAGTACCCGCTGGCCTTTGCCCTCAGTTTCAGCCGCTGGCTGTGTGCCCACCCTGAGCTGTACCGCCTGCCCGTGACGCTGAGCTCAGTAGGCCCTGTGGCTCCGAGGGACCTCATTGCTGAGGGCTCCCTGGTGAGTGTGACTGGAAGTCGGGGAAGTGGGCATGGCTGTGTACTGGCCCTGGCCCCTGAACACTGGATTCCTGTGGGGTTGGGGTAAGCATTGCACTCGCGGGTGAACAAGAGAGGCTGTGGGTGTTGGGATCCTCTTGTGAGCAGAATGGGGTCATGCTCAGGCCCCAGCAAGTATTTGCAACTTTGGCCGCTGTTCTGGTACCTTCTCCTCAGTCTCAAACCCAAGAGCTCTGGGCAGGGTTCTAGGATCTTTGCCTCCAGCTTCTTGTCTTTGAGCCTCAGCTTCCTGGTCTGGAGAGTGAGCACCATTGCTCTTCTTGCCAGGGCTGGGGGGAAGCTCCAAGTGCTTTGTAAACTGTGAAGCTCCGGTTCCACCCCACCCGCTGCCTGCCTTGGGCCAGGTCCTGACCCTTGCTGCGGCTGCAGTCGGCTGCTGTGGGTCCCAGGCTCGGTGCTCTCCCCACAGCGGGAGGACGATCTGGTCTCCCCGGACGCACTCAGCACTGTCAGAGAGATGGATGTGGCCAACTTCCGGCGGGTGCCCCGCATGCCCATCTACGGCACAGCCCAGCCCAGCGCCAAGGTGACCTCTCCTTGGGGCCTGGGTCCCCCAGTGGGGTTGAGGAGGGAGGGCTGAGGGCTCACTGCCGGCCCTCCCGTGCCCAGGCCCTGGGGAGCATCCTGGCCTACCTGACGGACGCCAAGAGGAGGCTGCGGAAGGTTGTCTGGGTGAGCCTAAGGGAGGAGGCCGTGTTGGAGTGTGACGGGCACACCCACAGCCTGCGGCGGCCTGGGCCCCCTGTGACTCCTGACCAGCTGGAGGTGAGGCCCCCTGCCCTCTAGGCACCCCTTCCTCCGAGGCTTCTGGGGAGTGGCCTGGGAGGGTCTTCAGAAGGCCCCACGCTCCTGCATACAGATGGAGAATCTGAGGCCCCGGGAGGAGCAGTGTCAGGGAGTGGCCAACTCAGGATTCCCACTAAAGTGCTCTGGTAACCTGCCTGGCTTTGGGGGTGGTTGTGACCCCTGAGGCTTGGAAGGTCAGGGATGGGACTGGAAGCCAGGGCCAGCCTAGAGCCTGCGCCAGTGGCCTGTGTCCTCCCTCCTGCCCTTCTCCAGACCCTGGAGGCCCAGCTGAAGGCCCATCTAAGCGAGCCTTCCCCGGGCAAGGAGGGTCCCCCGACCCACAGGTTCCAGACCTGGCTCACCACGCAGGAGGTCTTCAGCCAGCACCGCAGGACCTGCCCCGGCCTCACCTACCACCGCATCCCCATGCCGGACTTCTGTGCTCCCCGAGAGGAGGTGAGGGTGATGCTCAGGCTGAGGCCTCTGGGGAAGGACGGGAGGCCTCCCTGCCTCCCCTCTGGCCTGGGCTCTGGGAGAATGAAACGGTCCCAGCTTCTCTATGGGGCCCAGGGATGGTCTCCTGGGGTTTTTCCGATTTGGCCCAAGTGGTTTATTCACATCCCTTCCAAGCTTTGTGTGTGTGTGTACCTGTGTTTATTATGTGTTGTAGGGTGTGTGTGTGTGTATTGTGTTACACGTGTGTGTGATAGGTGTGTGTTAGCGGGGTGTGTATTCTGTTACATGTGTGCATATGTGTTATAAGGTGTGTGTACATGTGTTTATTATGTGTTGTAGGGTGTGTGTGTGTATTGTGTTACGTGTGTCTGTGTTATAGGTGTGTGTGTGTTAGCGGGGTGTGTATTCTGTTACGTGTGTGTATGTGTTATAAGGTGTGTGTACATGTGTTATGTGTTGTAGGGTGTGTGTGTGTGTATTGTGTTATGGGTGTATGTGTTATAGGTGTGTGTGTTATCAGGATGTGTGTGTATTCTGTTACAGATGTGTGTGTGTATTTGTTATAAAGGGTGTGTGTATGTGTGTTGAGGGTGAGCATGTCCATGGTGTCCGTGGTGTGTGTGTCTCAGTTGGGGACTGTGTATGGAGTGTGTGGGTGGCGTGTGGAGTGTGGCTGTGTGTGTGCATGTGTTTTTATGGAGTTTGTGATGTTTCCCTTGTCTGTGTTGGGGGCTGTGTGTGGAAAACCATCTTTAGGGGAGTGGTGTGGTGTGTGTGGTAGGGTTTGTGGAGGGATCGTTAGGAATGCTTGTGTGTGGCATCTGTAGGTCTGTGACCGTGGGTGTCTCTATAGTGTGTTTACGGGACGTGGATCCCTGTGTGGCATTGTGTGTCTGGCGTGTGTTGTGATGCGTGTGTTGTAGGTGGGTCGCTGTGTGCTGTGTGTTTCTGGCAATGCGGTCCGGTTCCTGCCTGAGCCCCTCCTGGCGCATCTCTCCGCGGCTCTCACTGCCTGCGGTCTGCTGCCCCCCGGTGGCTGTGTGCTGCCAGGCTTCTCTGAGGTCAGGCCCCCACCCTCATCGTGGGACCAGGGTTGGGTCCAGCTCAGGTGGGTGGCAGGGCCAGTGGTCCATGTGCAGCCCAGGGGCGCAGTACACAGGGGTGGCATACAGGTGCATGTCCTGCGTGGTGGAGGGTGGGCACCTTGAGCCCCAGGTGCATACTGTGTTGGCTGACACGTCCTGTCCGGGTGCTTGGTGTGAGGGTGGTTATAGCTGCACAGGTGCAGCTGTTGACACGCATGTAGTCTCATGCACTCCGGTGAGTTTTGTTTGTGTGTGCAAGCTTGGGGGCCTGACAGTTTCTGGCCCGAGGATAGTGGCTGGGACTGCCATGTGTATGGGGCTGCCATGTGGACGGTGGGCCCTGTTGGGGTCTGTGCATCCAGGAGGCACCCACTGACCCAGGCCTTGCTCTCCCCACCCAGGACTTTGACCAGCTGCTGGAGACCCTGCGGGCCTCCCTCTCCAAGGACCCAGGCACTGGCTTCGTATTCAGCTGCCTCAGTGGCCAGGGCCGTACCACGACTGCGATGGTGGTGGCTGTCCTGGCCTTCTGGCACATCCAGGTACGTGTGGCCTCTCCAGGGAGATTAGAGATTTGCCCAGAGGGGAGTGGACACTCAGGTCCCAGGCACACAGGTCCTGCAGGAGGGTGTGAGGGGCACAGACACCCTGGTGTGGTCCCAGAGCCCCTTCCATCAGTCTTGGGCAGCCCCCCAGTCCTCCCCAGCAAGGGGCTCCTGGCGTTGGGAGGGGGCTTCTGTCTCAGCAGCTTTCCTCCCTCAGGGCTTCCCCGAGGTGGGTGAGGAGGAGCTCGTGAGTGTGCCTGATGCCAAGTTCACTAAGGGTGAATTTCAGGTGAGCATGCCCTGCGGGGTTCCTGGGGCACCTTGGGATGGGAGGAGGAGGAGGAGGACTCCTGCTCACAGGTCTAGGGGTCCTCAAAGCACGTCCCAATGCTGTCACCTCTGCCACCTCATCATATCAGTGCTTCCTTGTTACCATTTTATAGATTAGCCCAGCAAGGCATGGGACAGCTTGGCTCTGGGGCCCTAGCAGATGGCTGGCCATGGAGATGTGGGCTGGATCCCTCCCTGCCCGGCCTTGCTGCTGGGCTGCTGTGTGCCTTGGGGAGGTCACTGGCCACCGTCTTGTCTGGGTAATGTTGATAACAACCTCTCAGCACCTTCAACCCAGCTGTGGTTGATGACCTCGCGTGGGTCACCAGCCTACTTTGCTCTGCCTGTTCCCCTATTTCAGATTAGGGCACTGGATGGCCAGCCACAAACATTCCAGATTTAGTCATCCATATATTGTGCACCTGCCACATGCCACAGACCGTCTTCTGAGGCATTCCAAGAGTCATGGCAATGTTTCTCAGAGTTGACCCATTGCTGACCTGCAGTTTGCAGCACAGTTGGCTCCTGTCTCACTGGCTACCTTCGCTACTTGCCCCTCCCCTGCCCTCGCCACAGTCCTGAGGCCCTGACTGCCGTGCAGCACCTCACACTTCCCAAGCTCTTGCAGCCTCTGGGCCTTTGCATATGCTGTGACTTCTCCCTTCCTTCTTCTGGCTGGTTCTCTGATTCTTTCCTTTTTCCTTTTCTTTGTGTGGTAAAATATGCATAACATAAAATGTACCATTTCAACCATTTTTAAAAGTACAGTTCAGTGGCGTTAAGTACATTCACGTTGTTGTGCAGCCATTGCCACAACCCATCTAACTCCTTCATCTTGCAAAACAGAACTCTACCCTCCTATTCAGTACTAATTCCCCAACCTCCCTCCCAGCAGCCCCTGTTCTACTTTCTGTCTCAATGGATGTAACTACACTAGGAATCTTCTATGAGTGGAATTGTACAGTATTTGTGTTTTATGACTAGTTCATTTCACTGAGCATGATGTTCTCAAGGTTTACCCACATTGTAGCATGTGTCAGAGTTTCTTTCCTTTTAGAGGCTGAATAATATCCCATTGTAGGTATAGACCACATTTTGTTTCTCCATTCCTCCATCAAGGGACACTATTTGCTTCCACCTTTTGGCTGTCATGAATGATGCTGCTATGAAGTGCATTGTACATGTAGCTGAGTCCCTGCTTTCTGTTCTTTTGGGCATATACCCAGGAATGGAATTACTGGGTCCTATGGTAATTCTCTTCACTTTTTTGAGGAACCACCATGCTGTTTGCCGCAAGATATGCACCATTTTACATTCCCACCAGCAACACACAAAGGTGCCAGTATTTCCACATCCTCGCCAACACTCGATTTCTGTTTTTTCTTTCCTTCCTTCCTTCCCTCCTTCCTTCCTTCCTTCCTTCCTTCCTTCCTTCCTTCCTTCCTTCCTTCCTTCCTTCCTTCCTTCCTTCCTTCCTTCCTTCCTTCCTTCCTTTGTTTCTTTCTTGAGATGGGGTTTCACCATGTTGGCCAGGCTGGTCTCGAACTCCTGACCTCAGATGATCCACCTGCCTCGGCCTCCCAAAGTTCTGGGTTTACAGGCGTGAGCCACCATGCCCAGCCAGTTTTTTTTTTTTTTTTTTGATAATAGCCATCCTGCTGGGTATGAAGTGGTATCTTGTGGCTTTGATTTGCATTTCTGTAATGATTAGTGATGTTCAATATCTTTTTATGTGTTTATTGGCCACTCGTATATCTTCTTTGGAGAAATGTCTGTTCAAATCTTTGCCCATTTTTGAATTGGATTGTTGTTGAGTTTTGGTTCTTTGTATATTCTGGAAACTAATTTCTTATAAGAGAGGTGATGTGTAAATATGTTCTTTATTATGTGGGCTGACTTTTTACTCATTCATAGTGTCATCTGATGCACAAAAGTTTTTAATTTTGATGAAATCCAGTTTGTTTTTTCTTTTGTTGCCTGTGCCCTTGGTGCTGTATCCAAGAAATAATTGCCAACTCCAATGTCATGAAACTTCTCCCCTGTGTTTTATCCTAAGACTTTTATAGTTTTAACTCTTAGGTTAAAATCCTAAGTTTTAGGATTTTTTTTTTTAATCCATTTTGAGTTAGTTTTTGTATATGGTGTGAGGTAAGGGTTATCTAAGTTTATTCTTTTGCATGTGGATATCTGGTTTTTCCAGCACCATTAGTTCAAGAGTCTGTCTTTCCCCATTGAAAGGTCTTGGCACCCTTGTTGAAAGCCACTTGACCATACATATGAGGGTTTATTTTCCAGCTGAATTTAGTCTTTGCGTCGGTCCTTCGAGTGTGATGATCAGGCCTCTGCTTCCTCACACCAGGCCCTGTGCTGGGAGCTGTATGTACTCCCCCTGTCCCCTTTCCCAGCACCCAGGAGGTAGGTGCTTTTACTGCTCCCAGTTTGTAGATGAGAAAATGAGGCTTGGGGAGACAAGTTTATTACCCTTGGGCCACATCAGAGAGGTGGGGCTGGGGTATAAGCCAGGCTGTGAACCTCAGAGACTGTTCCAAAGTTACATCATGTGACCTGAAGACACCCCTGTATACCCCATCTTCACCTACCCCCAGATAATCTAGACCAGCTTCCTTTGCAATTAGTTCAGCGTTTGCTGAGCCCACAGTTTGTTGGGGAGAAGGGAATATTCAATAGAGCGTGAAGAGGCCCAGGGCAGACACTGGTTTTAAGGGCCAAGAGTGCAGCTGAGGGAGCCTGAGAGGGCTTCATAGAGGAGGCAGCATTTGAGTGCCTTTGGGGAAGATGAGTGAGTATGCTTGGTGAGGAGAGGAGTGTGTAGAAGGATCACGTGTGCAAAGGAGGGATTCTGGAAAGGACAGGAACGATGTAAGGCTGTGATTTGTCAGAAGGGAAGCAGGCAGGACTGAGGGGTGGGGGCCCGGATTGTGAAGGCCCTGGAGGGTTGCACTATGTGTTTGACCTTGACTGTGAGGCCAGCAGGGAGTCAGAGGAGGTTGTGATCAGACTCAGTCTGGGGGTCCCAGCAGGCAGTTGTGTGGTTTGGGGAGTGGAGGGAGAGGCAGGAGCTGAGTGAGGAGGGGCTGCAGGGTGAGCAGGAGCAGCCCAGTCCTCATTGGTAGGTCTTGTGGGCTCCTGGATGTGGGGTGAGGACGGCACCTAGGATGACCTCGAGTTTCTGGCTTTGTGGTCGTGACAGCTGTCGAGATGTGGAATTCAGAGGAGGAACAGCTGCAGCAGAGGCCAGGAGTTGGGTTCCCTGTAAAAAGCTGCAGTCCTGTCTGAGGTGGCCCCCAGGGGACACAGTTCCCTGCACCTTCCTAGGGACCTGCCTAGAGTCTGGGATTGGGGGTGTGGACTGGGCAGCTCCCTTCTGCTCCCCTGGGCACAGCCTGAGCCAGATCTGCCACTAGTTCCTTCCAGACTATTCTTTTTTCTCCTCCCACTTGGCTGCAACTCCATGCCTGCTGGGGTGCCCAGCCCCAGGCCAGGACTCTCTGAGAAACACATGAGTTGGGGAAAGGCCTTTCCCTGTTCTTAAGTGGCAGCCAGAGAGAGAAGAGGGTGAGTTAGGTGTTCATTCATTCACTGGGCAGCTGTTGCTGGGGCATCGGGCAGGTGCCAGGTGCCACTCCAGGTGCTGGCAGAAAGCCCCTCACTTAGTGGGGAGCAGGCATGAAAACAGAAGCAGATGAGCAGGTGGCTATCTACCATGGGACAGGGCTCTGTGGGGACCTTGCAGAGTGGTGGGGGTGGGTGGTGGGAGGGGTGGTGGGAGGGGTTATGGGTGAGGCTAGAGAAATAGGCTGGGACTGGGTGGTGCAGGGGGCCTTGTAGGCCCCAGTTTCTGTGCTGAGTGCAAGGGAGCCATGAAGAGATCAAAGCCTGGGAATTATACAAACATGGGTTCACATCTATACTTTTGTAAGACCTCTCTGGCCACCAGGGAGAGGGAGGGCGGGGAGGAGGCGGAGACACTGGTCAGAGGGGTACTGATGTGGAGGCAAAGGGGGATGGAGGTCTGGATCAGGTGCCAGCTGTAGAGAGGTGCAGTGTAGATAGATTTGGAGGGGAACTCAGCACAGGGTGGCTGAGAGGGCCTGGGGCGGAAGAGCCATAGAGTGACCTAAACAGACTTCAGTTTTCCCTTGCAATAAAGGGCAGATTATATCATTTTTTTCTTTTTTCTTTTTCTTTTTCTTATTACTCAGAGATGGGGGTCTCACTATGTTGGTCAGGTTAGCCTTGAACTTCTGGCCTTAAGCGATCTCCCCACCTCGGCCTCCCAGAGTGCTGGGATTACAGGCATGAGCCACTGCACCTGGCCTGGGTGGGGGATTATATCAGATGAGTGGTGTCCAACCCTGAGCATCTGCGCAGTACCTGGGGCTCCTGCAGGTTAGGAGGAGGGTGGGGAGGCTTCTCACACCCCCTTCTCGCCCCTCCAGCCCTAGTATGTGACAGCTATCTGTTTTATAGATCAAAGTTCTGCATGAGGCCTCGTTTGAAGCAGGATTTCTACTGCTTAAAAAATAAGCACCTCGACCAGGCATGGTGGCTCACGCCTGTAATTCTAGCACTTTGGGAGGCTTAGGTGGGTGGATCACCTGAGGCCAGGAGTTCAAGACCAGCCTGGCCAACATTGCGAAACCCTGTCTCTACTAAAAATACAAAAATTAGCTGGGTGCAGTGGCAGGCACCTGTAATCGCAGCTACTCGGGAGGCTGAGGCAGGAGAATTGGTTGAACCCAGGAGGCAGAGGTTGCAGTGAGCCAAGATCTTGCCATTGCACTCCAGACTGGGTGACAGGGCGAGACTCCATCCCAAACAAAACAAAACAAAACAAAAATAAGCACCTTAGGTCAACTTAACATTCCATGGGTGCATTGGGGTGGTTTTTGTATCGTGTAATACAGAGCATACAAAATGGCAATTTGGAGTCACAGTCGTGCATTTAATATGTCTTGAACATCTTAAATCACTTCTGTTCCCATGGTTTTTTTGTAGAATTATTTCCTAACGAAAACCACTTCTTGATTGTGGCTCTCCTGTGAGAAGTGGGTGCACGCTGTAATGTCTTTGGCTGTGGCAGTCCTGTTTTCCTAGTAACTCTGTTGATGCTCTGACACTGAAAATCTGTGTAGTATGCAAGATACTAAGTTGTGGATTGGTGGGGCTTTTATGCCACAGCTTATTAGAACTTGAAGATACTGGTACTTAATACTCTCTTAAGGAACAATTTACCTCCAAATTTTAGGCTGGAAAATTAATGGAGTAACTTCCCAGCACTTTGGGAGGCTGGGGGCGTGGATTGCTTTAGCCCAGGAATTTGAGATTACCCTGGGCAACATGGCAAAACCCCATTTCTACTAAAAGTACAAAACATCAGCCACGTGTGGTGGCATGGGCCTGTAGTCCCAGCTACTCGGGGGACTGGGGTGGGAGGATCACCTGAGTCCAGGAAGTTGAGGTTTCAGTAAGCCCTGATCACGCCACTGCACTCCTGCCTGGACGACAGAGTGAGACTCTGTCTCCATGAAACAACAACAAAAAATGTCAATGGAATAACTAAAAAGGAATCATAATCCATACCTTTTTTAGATTTTCGGTACAAATTGCAATGTCTGTGTACTGATCCTCAACACAACCAATACATCCCAATTGTGGAGGAAAAAGAAAAGCACCTGGGTAGCCTGGCCCCTGAGATGTCCAGGATCCCCCTGTCCTCCCTCAGTCTGAGAACTGAGGAGCAGGGCTCTGTGGTCAGCACCTGGGCCTTAGGCCTGGTGTGGCCTTTTGGTGAGCATGCAAGCCTGGTGCTGGGGCTGTGGGTTCTCACCTGCCCCCACCAGCTTTCTGTCTGCTCACCCCAGTTCTCTGGCCCCAGGTAGTAATGAAGGTGGTACAGCTGCTGCCCGATGGGCACCGTGTGAAGAAGGAGGTGGACGTGGCGCTGGACACCGTCAGCGAGACCATGACGCCCATGCACTACCACCTGCGGGAGATCATCATCTGCACCTACCGCCAGGTGAGCCCTCGCCCCACCCCAGCCACCCTTCCAGGTGTGCACGGCCCAGGGAGTGGCTGATGTGGCTTTGGGGTTGCTAGGGGTCCTAGGGGCCCCTCCTTGGCTCCTGGTCACTTTTCCACCTTCTGGAAGTGGAAGTGATCCATGAAATGGACACATCCCCAGCCCCAACCCACTCATACCAGATTCTGGAGTGGTGGGGGGGATGCGTGCAGGGGCCATGTTCAAAGCATTCAACAACTGCTGCGGCCCTGGGACCAATCAAGGATGTGGCCAATCAGAGTGAACACCCAGGAGCCCTGTGGTGCCAGGCATTAACCCTCTAGTTTCTGGGTCCTGGCAGGGGGGCCAGAGGTCCCGGACAGGAGTCAGGTCGTGGTGGGTGGGGACCCTCAGGGTCTTGGAGTGGCTGTTTCACAGCTAGCACGGAGGCCGTCGTCTTGGGATGTGGGTATGTCTGTGCTACCCTGGGGCTGGGGCTGGCTCCCAGATGGGGTGTTTCTGGTCTGCTCAGTAAAAATTGTTTTTAAATAACTCATCACATTATAAAAATAAAGTTTTGGCCAGGCACGGTGTCTCATGCCTGTAATCCTAGCACTTTAGGAGGCCGAGGCAAGCAGATCACCTGAGGTCAGGAGTTGAAGACCAGCCTGGCCAATGTGGTGAAACTCCATCTCTACTAAAATACAAAAATTAGCCGGGCGTGGTGGTGGGCACCTGTAGTCCCAGCTACTTGGGAGGGTGAGACAGGAGAATCGCTTGAACCCAGGAGGCGGAGGTTGCAGTGAGCGAAGATCGTGCCATTACACTCCAGCCTGGGCAATAGTGAGACTCCTCAAAAAAAAAAAAAAGTTTCATAATAGTCCAGATTTCATGTAATTGGATTTTCAGCCTATCTGGAAAGAATGTGCCCTTAAGCCTGCCTGGGTCCCCAGTACTCCCTGCTCTGTCACACTCAGCCCTACTGGCCCAGTCCCATGACCACAGGCTAATGTCGGCTCTGGAGTTTTCTTCCTGGGTCTCTGTGGAGTGCTCACTTCTGTTCCTCTCTGGCCCAGTGAATCTGATTGCCTTCTGGGACAGAGGCGGGTGCTGAGTGGGAGGGGCAGTGGTGCGAGCCGGTGGGTAGGGGGTGAGGACTCCATGGTGCTGAGAGGGGGCTGTATGTGCCAGCCATGTGTTCCCCACTGCTGGCCAGCAGTTCTTAGAAACAGCTCTTGCCTATGGCCCCTGCAGAGGGGGCCTGCCCCAAGCCAGCCCTATGCTCGGCTGCAGCTGTGCACACATTGGGGCAATGACTGATTGGGCCCAGCTTTTGCTCAGGGTCATGGATCAGGCCCTAATTGGGGCAAAGGGTGGATGCCTAGCTGGAAGGCAGGGTAAGGCATCTGGGGTCAACCTGGGTCCAAGATCAGAGGTCAATTGGGAGGGGAGTTTGGAGAGATTAAGAGGCTGCCAGGCCAGGGGAAGAGTGACTCACACCTGTAATCCCAGCACTTTGGGAGACGTAGGCAGGAGGATCACTTGAGGCCAGGAGTTTGAGACTTGCCTTGTCTCAAACAAAAAAAAAAAAAAAGAAAAAAAATTAGCTGGGCATGTTGGCCTGTGGTCCCAGCTACTTGGGAGGCTGAGGTGGGAGGACTTCTTGAGCCTGAGAAGTCGAGGCTGCAGTGAGCTGTTATCACTCCACTGCACTCCAGCCTGGGTGATGGAGAGAGACTGTCCAAAAAAAAAAAAAAAAAAAAAAAAAAGGTTGTTAAATGTGGGATGGGGAAGGTGGTTAAGGAGTTTCAGAAGATGAACTTTGGTGAATTTAGGAAGAACTATTTTCTTCAGGGCCATAGTTAGATTGGATCCTGAGTCTCCTTTTGAGTTACCTTTGGGTCCCTCTCACAATGGTCTTGTGGCAGCAATGAGCTAAGAAGCTGAGCTCCTCCCACTTTCAGAGGATGCTGAGAGGGTTGAGAATCGAAGCTTCCAGTTCAGTCTGCAGCTGGAGGCCCAATAGTTGAAAAAGGATGCCTGCTTCAGAGCATCTTAGACCCTCCATCCCATGCTGGCCAGGGTCTGTTAGCCCCTACCTTCCTGACTTCTGAAGCTGATTGGCCTCCCTTCCTCTGATCTCCGCAGCCCTGGAAGTCCATTGTGAGGCACCCAGAGGGTGGAGCAGGGAGCATGACAGGGCCTGAGCTGTGGGGAGAGAGGAGGGCTCCCCCAGAGCTGGCCTGGAGCAGTGTCCTCAGAGAGCCTGGGAAGGCGGGTCAGGTGGGAGGGGCTGCATGGCAAAGGCCAGGGGGCTGAAAGGTGCAAAACAAGTTTAGAGGCAGCAAAGGTGGTTTGGTGCACGCATCTGATGACATAGAAGTTGTTGGAGATGAGTTGGTGTGGGTGAGTTGGCGCTCCTCCTTGGACATTGGAGAGGGAAAGGTGGTTGGGGCTGTGAGAGGTGATTGCTTTACTCTGTTGGCATTGGAGAAGGAAGGTGTCTGGGGCTGTTAGAGGTGGTCACTCTGGCTGCCTTCTGAATGTGAAGTGTTTTTTAATGAGGTGAGAGGAAGCGGAGCCAGCTGAGGATTCTTACCGCTCCCACCAGGTCACCCACCCCCTTTCCAAAGGCCAGGTTTGTTGTGACCTCTGCAGTGGGAGAACGAGGATCCCTGAGCCCCAGGGCCCCTTGGAGGGCCCAGAGGCAAGATGTAGAGTCATTCCAGAATATGGCCACCAGGTGGCGCCAGTGACCTACCTGGCCAAATTCTTTGAGGCACTGAAGAGCAGAGGGACTGAGACACCCTCTGGTTCAGGGGCTTGCACCCCACATGTCCGAGAGATCTGAGAGCTTTAAACCATACTGTAGCAGAGCTCCACTCCTAGAGAGTCTGATTTAGTTGGTGGGGGTGTCTTGGCCAGGGCACGCGGCTTGTTTTTGAAGTTTCCCAGGTGATTCCAATGCACAGCCAAGGCTGAGAGCCACATATTCTAAGCAGCGGCCCCCAGCTTTAGTGGACTTCAGAATCACCTGGTGGGCTTGTTAAACTGCAGACTGCTGGGCCCCCACTCTGGAGCTTCTGATTCTGGAGGTCTGGAGATCTAACACACTCCCAGATGATACTGATGCTGGCAGGGACCACACTGGGGGACCTGCCATCCCCCCACAATCTCCGTTACAGCAGCTTTATTGACATACAATTCACGATGTATATAATTCACGTGCCATGCAATTCACTTATTTATGGTGCATGATTCTGTGGTTTTTAGTACATTCACAGAGTTGTGCATCCAGCACCACATCAAGTTTAGAACATTTTTCATCGCCATGAAAAGAAACCTCACACCCGCTAGCAGTCGTTTCCCCTCCCCCCACCCTCTGGCAGCCACTGATCTTTCTGCTGCTATGGATTTGCATGGTCTGGCCATTTCATATAAATGGAATCATACACTCTGTGGTCCTTTATGTCTGGCTTCTTTCACTTAGCATAATGTTTGAAGGTTTATCCGTGTTGTAGCATGTATTCTTCGTTTTTATGGCTGAATAATATTCCGTTGTATAGACATATCCCATTCATCAGCTGATGGACATTTGGCTTGTTGTAGAACTTTTTGGCTATTATGAATAATGTTGCTGTGAAAATTCTTGTACAAGTTTTTGTGTGAACGTGTTTTCATTTCTCTTGATTATATACCTAGGAGTGGAACTGCTGGATCATATGGTCATTCTGTGTTTAACCTTTTCAGGTTAACCACCATGAATTGGTGACTGAGTGGGGATGAGAGGCAACGGTCTTCACTCCCAGCCCACGTTCCTCCCCAGACCATGTTGTCCTTGACCCAAGGATCTCATCCATGTTGCCCCAGTGGGCTGCTGAGAGGTTGTGGAGGCTCTAGAAAGGCAGCGGCCCTGACCACCCCTTCCCTCTAATGGTGACTTCTGGAAATTGGCAGTCAGGTCTCCCCTGCAGTATCAGCTGTCTTTCTGGTTTCAAACCAGAAGTCCCCAGGTGGCCTCCAGCAGGGTCTGTGGTTCTCTGCTCAGAGCAGGCCGGGTGCTGTGTGTGCAGGGGGTGCCATCAGCCTGGTCAGATCCCCCACAGCCTCTGGATGTAAATGAACCTGAGCTCAGGCTTGGGCAGGGCTTTATCCCCTCCACTGGCTTAATTTGCCTGGGAATGTTCTAGGTTTGGTCCACATTTGGCCCATCTGAAGTTTTCCAAAGTCCCGAGAGTCCACTTGGGATCCTGAAATTCAACAGCACGTGTCTACTTGGCTTCCTGCCCCTCACTCCCCAGAGCCCCCAAATGGTGAATTTCCTTTTCGTGGCCCCCTGCCAGCTTCAGCAGTCAACTTATACTTTAATAATAAGCAGTTAAGAACACAGCTCCCGTGTTACGGCATTTGTGCTTCTTCAGCAATAAAGCTATTCCAGGGCCCTCAGTTGGGAACAGTGGAAGAATTTGGAGGTCAGTTTCCTTTTATGGATCAGAGAGGAGGGCTCAGAATGTGCATGAATCTTCATTTGCACCCCGAGGTTGCACAGCAAGAATAAGGACAGTAAGTACCAAAAGCTTAGATGGCCCAGGGAGAGCAGAGAGTCTCCCAGAATCCTGATGACTCAGCGATGATTTTACTTTTGCCCTTTTCTTTCTGGGCTTCGTGCACTTGCCTGCAGCCTGTCTGGAAGCTGTGATTGCGGCAGGCCCACGGGATGTCTCTGGCCGCTCACCTAGGCTGTGTTTGTGCATTTCAACATGTGCCCAGCCAGCACGTGCTGCCTCAGTGCTGGGTCCTGTGCTGACACTGGGCGGGGGCCAGTGATGAAAGGTGCGCAGAGCTGACGTTCTAGTAGGGCAGAGAGAGGCAAAATTAAGCAACAGCTCTGGCTCCTGGGCGTTTTGTTGTGTTTGCCGAGGAGCCCTTACATCATCACATTCTGTGTTCGCATACCACGCAGTGAGTGGAAGTGCCGTTTCCCACGCTGTTCCTGTGTATAGCATGTGTGGCCGGCCCTTCACGTTCTTTCCTGTCATCTTCTGGGATGGGGGTGACGTGGACCTCGTAGCGCATGTGGCTCTTCCGTTGTGTGGATTATTTCTGTAAGGCTGATATTTAGAAGTAGAATTATTGAATGAGTCAAAATGTAGGAACTTATATTTTTAAGTATTTTGGAATATTTCAAACAGAAAATTTCAAAGCAGAGAGTATAATTTCCTCAGCCCTCGTGTGCCCACCTCCCAGCTGCAGTAAGTACCCATCTCAGCCAGTCTTATTTCATCTCAAGCCCTCTGAGCTCTACACTGAATTATTTTAAAGCACATCCCAGTCCTCATGCTACTTCTTCTGTGCATATTTCAGTGTGTACCTCTAAAGAAGGGGGATCTTTTAAAGAAGGTAATCACACCGCCATTATTGCCTCTTAAACAATGGACAGTCGCTACTTACCAGCAAATATCTGGTCAATGTTTAGATGTTTCCACTAATCTCACAGGCCTTCTGCAGCTGGATCAGGATCCAAACAAGATCCACATGTTGCATTTGATTGACATGGCCCTAAGTCTCTTTTAATCTCAAACGGTTCTCCTTTCCCCCTCGAAATATATTTGTGAGGTGAACTGGTTGTCTTCCTGGGCTTCCTGGAGGTAATTTTGCTAGTTGCACCCCTAGGTTTAAGTTGGCCTGTGCTTCCTGGAAATGGTTCGCTTCCAAGGCTTCACAAGATTCCGGCTCATTGTGGCCGGAATGGTTACTGGGGGTGCCATATGCTGCTGTTGGGGCTGGAAGGTCCTGTCGTCTCTCCTGTTATGACTGGCTTCTGGGCATCGCCAACTTGCAGAATGGTGATCTGCTGGCTCTCTCATTCCATCTACGTTAATTAACTGCAATACTTCCAGAATGAGAGACTTCCCCTCAGGTGTGGTGGGGACAGACAGGCAGGTTCCATGCTTGCTATTTCCTTTGATTTCCTTGTCTCCAGTGGATGGGTTGGTTTGGGAGATGCTTGTCTAAAAATGAGGGAAAGATGTTGGCTTCAGCAAGGCCTAATGTTCCTCCAGATTTGGATGTGGTTGGAGTCTGTGAGGAGGGTCTGGGTGACTGGAGTGAGAGCCGGCAGGGAGAGGGATGGAGTAGAGGCTCATGCGGAGGGACGGGGAGTCACTAGAGACCCAGTGCCAGCCACACATGTCCTGATATCTCCTTGACCAACTTGGAACTAGTCCGAGAGGTGCCCATGCTGGGCTGATAGACATTTTCATGACCACAGTCCTCACTTTGCCTGTGTGTGATAAAGGGCGTACTAATGTTGGTTCCAGTTTTACATTTGAGGAGGGAGGCGCTGAGCTTGCCCAAGAATATGCTGCTGGCAGATTTAGGAGGGGGGCAAGACCCAGCCCCTGACTCCCAGATTGGGCCTCTCTGCCATGCTATATGGCCTCCCAAGTGGGAGGAGGCACCATTTCATCTCTCCCTGCCCACCTTGAGCCCTGCTGCAGGGAAACAGAACTGGAAGCCATGGTCCTTGCCCTTGAGGAAGTCACAGACTGAGCAGGAGAAGGACGAGGAAAAGAACACATCCCAGACACAGTTTGTGGGTGCAGCTGGGAGGTGGTGGAGCTGAGCCTAGGCACATATTTTCCACTGGGACAGACCTTCCCTGAGGGAACAGCCTCGACCCTTCTCTCTGCCTATGCCTGTCTCAAGCAGCCCGACTTCAGGGGCTGCAGCCTATGGCAATGCCCCTCTGTTCTCCAGTGTGTGCAAGATTGAGTCAAGGCTCGGATGCCCCGTGCATGTGAAGGGACCAGATGCTTGGGGCATTTTAAAAACTGCCTCAAGGCCGTGCACTCTGGCTCATGCCTGTAATCCCAGCACTTCGGGAGGCCAAGGTGGGAGGGTCACCTGAAGTCAGGAGTTCAAGACCGGTCTGGCCAACATGGTGAAACCCTGTCTCTACAAAAGTACAAAAATTAGCTGAGCGTGGTGGCACACCTGTAATCCCAGCTACTTGGGAGGCTGAGGCAGGAGAATCACTCGAACCCTGGAGGCAGAGGTTGCAGTGAGCTGAGATCATGCTGCTGCACTCTAGCCTGGGTCACAGAGTGAGACTCCATCTCAAAACAAACAAATAAACAAACAAACTGCCTCAAAAGGGAAAAAGAAAGAAAGAAAACCCATTGAACTAAGCCACTTCCGGCGCTTTGGATGGAAGTGAGAATGCCGGGCCCTGGCTGAGGAGAATCCAACATGGCCGCCAGCCCAGGGCGGTGACACCCTCGGCTCACCTCGTTGTTTCCTTTTGGGCTTGGAAAGGGAAAATATTTATGGCAAAAACCAAAGTCAGAGCGCCTGGAAGAGGCCCTGCTAGAATCATTAATGCCAGCGGCACTTTTCCTGGGCTTTGGCTGGTGACGTTAATTCTTAGTGTTTGGTGTTTAAAACAGCCTGTGTCTCCTGTTTTCCCTTGGGAAGAGTTTGAAGAACAGCTGAGGTGAAGGGAGCCACACAGGAAGAAGGCAACGTCATCTGGTCTCAAAGCGAGATTTATTGTATAAAGACTGTAGTGCTTTAACTTTGAGCAGTGCTTTTTGAGCGTCCCCTCCCCTCCCCTCCCCTCCCCTTGCCTGCCCTCCCCTCGTCTCCCCTCCTCTTGTCTCCCCTTGTCTCCCCTCCTCTTGTCTCCCCTCCCCTCCCCTTTCTTTGAGACGGAGTCTTGCTCTGTTGTCCAGACAAGTGCAGTGGCGCAACCTTGGCTCACTGCAATCTGTGCCTCCCAGGTTCAAGTGATTTTCCTGCCTCACTCTCCCAAGTAGCTAGGATTACAGGCACCTGCCACCACCACTCCCAGCTAATTGTTGTATTTTTACTAGAGATGGGGTTTTGCCATGATGCCCAGGCTGGTCTCAAACTCCTGGACTCAAGTGATCCACCCACCTCGGCCTCCCACAGTGCTGGGATTACAGGTGTGAGCCACTGCACCTGGTTGCTATTTGAGTTTTCTAAGAACTCACCTTTTGTCTTTTGTGGTCCTCAGACAGATGGTGAGACCAGGACAAATTTTATTAGACGCATTTGACTGAGAAGAAACTGAGGCCTAATGAAGTTTTGTGATTGGCTGGAGGCTGGACCAGAACCTGGCTCCCAACTCCTCGACTTGCTGTGGCAGCCACAACCCGGGGGCAATCTTGCGATGGCAGAGAAGGGAAGGGTTGGAAGGGAAGCTGCCAGCCACTACTGTGTGACTGCCTGGGTTGGTGCAGAGTTGTCCCTGCGACCAAAGGAGCTGCCAGGAGGTCAGAGAGACCAGCTCTATGTCCCAAGGGCTGAAGTTATTTCTTAAGAAAAATAAAAGGCCAGAGAGCTCTGGCTCTGAGCCCCAGGCAGGGTCTCTCTCAGCCTCTTGAAAACCCTGGCTGTTGGCCGGGCGCGGTGGCTCCCACCTGTAATCCCAGCACTTTGGGAGGCCGAGGCAGGCGGATCACGAGGTCAGGAGATGGAGACCATCCTGGCTAACACGGTGAAACCCCATTTCTACTAAAAATACAAAAAAAAAAAAAAAAAAAAAATTAGCCGGGCGTGGTGGCGGGCGCCTGTGGTCCCAGCTACTCGGGAGGCTGAGGCAGGAGAATGGCGTGAACCCGAGAGGCGGAGCTTGCAGTGAACTGAGATGGCGCCACTGCACTCCAGCCTGGGCGACAGAGCGAGACTCCGTCTAAAAAAAAAAACACCCTGGCTCCCTGGCTGCCAAAGTTGTTCCCCAGAGACACGGTTCCAGTAGGTAATGTGTCTCGGGAGGAGGTCCGGAGCAATTAGGGCAGCCCTGCAGTGCTATGAGCTGTGACATAAAATAGGACCCAAGCAAAGGCTGCTTCCTGGGCTCTTTCACACCCAGCCTAGAACGGCTTCCAGAATGGAGTGTGTGTGTGAGTGTGCATGTGAGTACACATGTGCTCTCGTGTGTGTATGCATGTGTGTAGGACACATGTTCTCAGTAGCCGAGACCTCTCTCTCTCTCTGTCTCTCTCTCTCTCTCTCTCTCTCTCTTTGAGACAGGGTCTTGCTCTGTTGCCCAGGCTGGAGTGCAGTGGTGCAATCATAGCTCACTGTAGCCTCAACCTCCTGGGTTCAGGTGATTCTCCTGGCTCAGCCTCCTGAGTAGGTGGCACTACAGAGATGCACCACCACGCCTGGCTAATTTTTAATTTTTTTTGTAGAGACAGGGTCTTTGCTGTGGTGCCCACGCTGGCCTCAAACTGCTGGGCTCAAGTCATCCTCTTGCCTCAGCCTCCCAAAGTGCTGGGATTAAAGGTGTGAGCCACCATACCTGGCTGCCAAGACCGCTCATCTCTCTTCCTTCCCATTGTAGGGCAAGCTGATATTTCCATTCTCCAGGAGGACTTTCCTGTTTTATTCAACAACAGACATCCATTGAGCAGCTGTGGTTTCTAAGTGTGCACCACTGGGCTTAGAATTGTTGGTGGGCTTGGGAGGGGTTTAATCTCAACTCCAGCCTCACCGCCTCCCTCACCCCCTGGGTAATCCCCAGAGACCCTGCCTCAGTGCCTGCCTCTCCCATTGTCCCGATTGTGGTTGTTACCAGAGATCCCTGTTTCTGCTGCAAGGTCCACCTCTGAAATCCTGACTCCAGCACCCTGCCTGGCACAAGTAGGGGCTCCACAAATGTCTTTCTAGTGAGTGGATGGAGGGAAGGTTGAGTAAATCATTGTGTAAATAAATAGGAAAGCCTGACTGCACCTTCATTATTAACCCTTTTGGTTCTTTGTCCACATTGTTGGTCTTCCAGGACAGGGCATTCTTCTGCAGCAAGCTAAAGAGCCCGGGGTCAGGGGTTGGAAGCCCTGGCTCTGCCAGTAACTCCCTGTGGAACCTTGGGCAAGTCACTTTGGCCTGCCTGGACCCCTGTTTTTCCATCTGTCACCTGGAATTGTTACCCTTGCTCTGCGTGCTTTGAGGGATGGTGGTGAAGACCAGTCTGGGGCCCATGGGAGGTGGGATGGGGTGTGTGGGGTGTGCAGGGTGGCTGGGCTGCCAGGCAGGCTCCGTGGGCTACATGCGGGCACAGTGGGCCTCTTGAGGAACGAGACTGTGTCCTCTCAGCATTAAATCTCTGTGCCTGGCCTAGAGGTGCTGCTGAACAGCATCTGTTGAACTCATAGCATGCAGAGTGGCCCACGGCACCAGGTCAAGTCCCTTCACACTTTGAAATTACTTAACAAAATATGATGTCACCTTTGGAAAATGGGTTACCCGTATGGATTGAGGGCGATTTTCTCCCTTCCAGAGGTTAGGTACTTCCTGTGCTGGGGTCCCACCGCTGGGCTGGCCTGAGGATGCAGTTTGCAGGGACTCGGTGGAGACCCACCACACACAGTGGCTGCTGCTGCACTTGGGAAGAGGGTGGGCTCCCGGCCCTGGAACCTGCCCTTCAGCCACTGGCCATCTTCGGGGACTGTCACTTGCCTCCCCAGCCTGGGCCCCACCTCAGCTGGAGGCAGAGGTCACCAGGCCAGGTTTCTTTCTTTTGAGTCGGTGAGCGAGGGGATACCAAGGAGGCTTCGGGCTTTAGTAATCGCAGCAGGTGGCAGGGTGGGGAGAGTTGCTCTCTGGCTGGCTTGATGAAGACCCTGAGCCTGGCCTTGTTGGCTCTTCCTTTTTTTTTTTTTTTTTTTTCTTTTCTTTTTTTTTTTTTTTTTAGAGACAGACTCTCGCTCTGTCACCCAGGCTGGAGTGCAGTGGTGCAGTCATGGCTCACTGACTGTAACCTTGACCTCTTGGGCTCAAGCCATCCTCCCTCCTGAGCTCCCGGGCCTGAGTGGCTGGGGCTACAGGTGCGTGCCACCACACCTGCCTCTTTTTTGTTGTTCTTTTGGTAGAGATGGTCTCCTTCTGTTGCCTGGGTTGTTGGCTCTTCTTATTTCTCCTCTGGGGCTGTCTTCTCCTGAGCCTCAGCTGCGTCCAGGTCTTCAAGTGTGTGGCTCCCCAGTGGACCCGAGGCCTGGGTTCCTGCTCGGGCTCTATTGCCTACTCTTCATGTGACCCTGGCAGGTCATTTCACCTCTTTGACCTCAGCCTCCCTTTCTGAAAGGCAAAGGGGTTGGCATAGGCAACCGAGGTGTCCTGTGAAGCTGGGATGAATGAAAATGCAAGATGCACATGATCGTCATTCATTGATTTGACAAACGGTTATTACACACCTACCAACTGCACTGCGCTAGGTGCTGGAGATGCCACACAAACAAAGGGCAAAAGGCCCCGCCCTCATGTAGTCTGTACTCTAGTGAGGGAGACCTGTGGCAGGCAGCACACACATCAGGGCTGTGGTCTGTTGGACAGCGGGGTGTCCGTTGGGAGAAGCGGAGCCTCTAAGTGTCACAGGTTATAACTATCTGAGGCTGGTATTACATGGGGAGTAAGAAGAATTTGCTAAAATTCTTCTTACTAAAGAAGGTAAAGGGCTGGTTGCGGTGTTTAAAAAAAAAAAGTAAAGGTGCATTTTTAGAGAAAGTATGTAAAAGGTAAAGAAAGGCAGATTTTTAGAGAAAGTATGGAAACACGTTGCAAGGGTGCAGTGGGCAAGTTAGCAAGAGAGAAGCTGGTTGCAAGGAGACAGAGACTGGCGGGGATTTTTTTTTTTTTTTTGAGACAGAATCTTCCTCTGTTGCCCAGGCTGGAGTGCAGTGGCGCAATCTCCGCTCACTGCAATCTCCGCCTCCTGGGTTCACGCCATTCTCCTGCCTCAGCCTCCCAAGTAACTGGGACTACAGGTGTCCGCCACCATGCCCGGCTAATTTTTTGTATTTTTAGTAGAGACGGGGGTTTCACCGTGTTAGCCAGGATGGTCTCGATCTCCTGACCTCGTGATCCACCCACCTCAGCCTCACAGAGTGCTGGGATTACAGGTGTGAGCCACCGCACCTGGCCAGGCTGGGGATTTTTTAGGTCAGTGCTTGTGCTGTTTGCTGAAGAGAGCTTTGTGCAGTACTGATAATGCCGAAGTTGCAGTGAGCTAAGTTGCATTTTTCTATCAGCCGAGGGTCTGGTGATAGCTGGACACTGGAAGATTGTGTCATTTGCGTAGGAGGGCGGTGTCCTGGACCATGAAGAAAGGCAGACTTGGAGCTTATCTGCTTTCTCTGTTTGCTTTTTCCTGGTCCTGCCAGCCTGACTCCTTTCCCTAATTAGGACTCCACAGTTAGGAGGTGCCGACGGGGCGGTATGAGGGCTTGCAGTTTTAAATAAGTGGGGTGGTTAGGCAGGGACTCCATGGGAAGGTGGCGTTGAACAGACCTGAAGGAGGAGCCGTGCTGGCGTCTGGGGGAAGAACAGTCCAGACAGAGGGTGTGGCTTGTGTGCGGTTCCGAGGTGGGAGCTGCCTGTGTGTTTGAGGAGCAGAGCGAGGGAACGGGAGGGCAGGAGAAGAGGTCAGAGGTTATGGGGACAGGAGGAAGACTGTAGGGCCTTTTCTGGGATTGCTGGGACTTTGGCTTCTACTCTGAGTGCAAAGGAAGAAGTTGCAGGGTTTTGGGCAGAGCCACCCACTTACTGTATGTAGAGTCACTTAGGTGCTATGTTGTAAATAGACAGCAGGGGGCAGGAGAGGTGGCAGAGGACCAGCCAGGGGCTGTCGCTGAGTGGAGGGTATCTGGGACCACGGTGGTGAGAGGTGGTCAGCCTCTGGAGGTGTTTTGAAGTGGAGCCAGTGGGGTTTACTGATTGGCCGTGGGGTTGAGAAGGGCGAAGTGAAGGAGGAGTCCCGGGTTCTGGCCTGTGTACCTGGGAGGATGGAGTTGCCACGGAGATGGGCAGGCTTATGGGCGCAGCAGGTTTGGGGTACGCTCAGGAGGTTCACTGGGACATGTTTTGTGGGTTTGGGCTGCCTGACCCTTATCCATGTGGAGCACTTGAGCCGCTGACATGTCCCAGTCTGCAATCCTCAGAGTCTGTCTAGGATCTGGATTCAAGATGATACTAGAAGCCATGAGCCAGCACAAGAGGGGTCTGGGGAGGAGTGCTCAGTGAGCGCCTGCTGCATACCAGGTTCTGTGCAGACCCCCAGTGCGGTGGGGAGAAGGGGGAGGGGTAAACCTGGTTATGGGCTGGTGCCCGCCCCTGGGTTTATGGTTGTTTTGAGACAGCCCCTGCTTTGATGAAGCAATTAGAATCTGTCAAGGTGGAATTTAGTGCAACTTTTAATTGAAAGGTTCGGCCTGAGGGCAGAGGAGACTGAGAAGGGCAGGGCTGTTGGGCTAAAAGGCTTGGAGCAGGCGGCTTCACTTTGGGAGAGTGGGGGGCTTATCATAGGCCTGGAGGAAACCCGGCCAGGCAGGAGGAACAGTGTGGGTGAAGGTACAGAGACAAGAGTGAGCAGGGAGTGGTGGGCTTGACTGTGGCCAAGCAGGGGAGGGTGGTAGGAAGAGTTGGGTCTTGGGGTTCATCTCCCAGCTCAGAACTCTGAGTTTGGGCAGGATGCCTACTGTTTGAAGGGTTAATTAAGCATGTGCTAAAACAAACAAACAAACAAACAAAAAACAACCTTGCTAAGCCTCATCTGCAAAATAGGATGGTCTCGCCTCCTTCACGGGGTTGCTAGGAGAATGTGTTAGGGTCTAATCCTCAGGTCAGGATGTGACGTGCTTGACCCGCAGGTGGCACTCAGTAGACCCCGACGCTCGTGCTCTGCTTGTGTGGTAGCCTGGGGAGGCTCCCCAGCCCTGCCTCAGTGGGCCTCTCCCTGGTGGCTCGGCAAATAGCAGAGCTTCATGAGAGCCCCCGCTGGCAATGCTGGGCTACCTCGATGCCAGGTGGGCTGGAGGTTTGAGAGGCCCGAAGTACCCAGTGGCCCGGCCACCTCTCCTGGCCCTCTTCTATTTTAGGGCTCAGTCCAATGGGTGAGGAAGCCTCGTCCGGCTCCACCACAGCTAATGACAGCCTGGCCTGCCAGGCCGTTTATAAACAACTCCGCTATTTTTATCGACAGGAGGTGGCTGACCCATCCTCCTCCCCAGGCAGTGGTGCTAACATGGGATGGTGTTAAGGAAACCAGGGCCTTGACAGGAAGATGGGCGTTTGTCTCAAATCACAGACCTGTGATCCAGCAAGATGTGCCCTCGAAACCTTCTGGGGGCGGGGTCAGGTGTCACCTGTACACAATGGTCTGAATTTGGAGATAATTCTACCTTTGCCAGTAGAGCTCAGAAGGAGCCACTCCACCTCTCACCCCAGAGAATCTTCCTCAGACCTAATCCTTACCCGTGTCTCTTGCAACAGGCATCCCCATGGCTGTGGGAGAGGATGGTGCTGGTGTGGTCATGTCCATGGCACAGAGCCAGAGCTGAGGGCGTTTCACGCCCATAGCACATTGCCTCTGAGCTCTTTAATTGAAAGTAGTTTAGAATGGCTCTTGCCCAGTGGAACTGTGGGTGATTTCCTTTCCTTCCTTCTAAGAAAATGTTTTGAAGTAGGCTCTAGGCTTTGGGATGGAGCTTGGGGAAGGATAGAAGCAGCCTAAGGGGTGGGGTGGAGAGCAGCCAGTTGCATTGTGGTGCAGACCGTCCATCCTTGCAGATAGGCAAGGTTGCATTGTATTGGCTGCGGTTTATATTTAGGTAAAATCTTTTTTGTTGTTGTTCACTCCCCAGTCTCTAAACAAATCCTGCCCCCAGTGGCCCCATCCCTTCTGCGGCAGCCACAGGCCATTCCCATCCTCAAATCCCCAGAAGCCCTCACTGGCCTCTGTCTGCAGGGCCAGGCCTTGGCTTGGCCTCCATACCCACTCCAGGCCTGGCCTCTCACCTTCACCCCTCTCTTACCGCCATGAGCTCTTCCCCCTCTGCCCACTCTGGGAGGGGGTACTCTGGGGACTCATCTCATTCTTGGGCCCCCTTCTTGCCTTTCATGCCCTCCCCCTCTCAAGACACTGTTCTGCCTCCTCTCTGTAGACCTCACCCACCCTGGATGTCCCCTCCTCCTTGAGCCCTGCTCTCTCCCCTTTCTGTCATCCTGGAATGCAGCTGTTCTGGCTGCTTTGAAATGATTTCCATCCCCCTCCGGGCACGGAGGGCAGGGCCTGTGAATAGTTCATCTTTGCATCCCCAGTTTGTAGCTGGGTGATAGGCACGGTGGAGCGGCCCCTCCCTGCTGGATGGGTGAGTGGATTAGTGAGCTTTCTGTGGTGCACAGGTGCCTTCTTATCCCTCACTTTGCTGAGAAATCCTACCTCCATAAACCTGGGGCCTGTGAGTTTAAATGGCAGATCCAGGACCTGAACCCAGCTTATGGGACTCACGTCTCCCAGGGAGTCACAGTGCTGGCTCTGGTCCCCTCGCCCCTCTTGGGCACAGCCCACTGTCCACCTTTCACCCCTGCCCCCATCTACAGGGCCCCCGAGCTCCTTCTGGGTGGATGGGTGGGCAGGCTTTGCAAGTTACCGTCCACTCTGTGACCCTGGAGGCAAAGACAACAGAGGCCGTGGAGGTAGAAGTGGGAGGTTGGGGACCACAGGCCCTGCTCAGGCTACTCCAGCTCTGATTCTTGGGACTGTGGGCCATGCCACGTCTGAGGCCGCAGAGCCCACCCCAGGGCTGAGGAGGAGATGCATGTAGGCTGACGTCGTGTTCCTGTGCGGAAGGGCTTCCAGCTGCAGCCCAGCTGGGAGGCGAACAGCCCTTTCCGGCTCCCAGAGGCTGGGTCTTTCTGTGTCCTCGCACAGATGTTCCTGGTGCCCGAGGGATGACCCCTGTGCCACGTCCTTTTCCTGGAGCAGGGAGAGCTGCTGTGGGTCTGGGGGGTGGGTATGAGACGAGGTATGGCCTTCACTCTCCAAACTCCGCTTCCATAGCATGCAGGGGAGGGTGCTGGGTGGGTGACATGTCTGTGAGGGGTGGAAGGAGCAGGGTAGGCAGGGTGCCCTGTAGGAGAGCCCGGCTGTGCATGTCCTGGGTCTTATCCCTGGCCTGTGGCCTGTCCCCTGACCCCCCACATTGTGGAGAACCTAGAAAGGACTCTCTTTTAAGTTCCCTTCCTCCTGAGCACAAATCTCCCAGACATCTTCTGTTAACGGGTCACTCATACTCTCAAGCCTTCAATGGCTCCCCAGTACTGAAGCCATAGTGTGAACCCTGGCTATAGAGAGTCACCCAGAGGGCTTTCGACAACCCCGATGCCCAGGCCACACCTTGCTGAGATTCTCATTGGATTGTTCTAGGTGGGGCCCAGACATCTGCATTTTAAAGTTGCTCATGTTTCTCATGGACAGCAAGGTTGTGAACCGCTGACCTGGGGATAAACTTTCTAGGTGACACAGGTGGCTTCCATAATAGATCCAGCCCAGCAGAATGGCAGAACCACCTCTTATCCCTCCTCATTCTCCTTCCAGCCAGGCCAGCCCCTCTCAGCCCCCATACTCCAGGCACCAGCCTCACCTCTGTGTTTCCCCCATCTGGTCCACATTCTGTCTGTGCAAATCCACCAGGCCTTCACGTCCCAGTGGCACTCCCACACTCTCTGGGAAACCTCTCTAATTGACTTTGCTGTCCCTCTCGCCCCAGCACGTGGCCTGGTGCCATTTCCCATGAAGATGCTTAGGCTTGCTTGCTTAAAAAATCGATGCCCCACAGTCTCCCCTGCACTCACACCTCGTCTCCCAAACCCTCTCCTCAGCCGCTTCATCTCTTGCTGCTCCTTGGCCAGGTAGCCTTTCTTGTTACCTGTCCCCAGCCTTGGAGAGGGTGAGGGCTGTACGTGTACCCCTTTCACTTTTGGAAGTCACTTAGGGACCTTTGGGCCCAGAGGCTAAGATGGGGTTTCTCCCCTTCAAGGCTGGAGGATGAACTCACCCACCCAGTAGGCCCAGTGCAGGAGCGGGTCAGTCGGCGGGAGGAGGTTAATGTGCATCCACACGGCAGAGCCCCGAGAACGCAGCCTTAATGACCCCTGCCATCGGCGCCTCCCAGGCCACTGGTCAGAGCACTCATACCCTCCCTGCGGGAGGCCTGAGGGGCTGCAGAGAGAGGAGTGAAGCCTTTCCTCTGGTCCTTGGAGGATTGGGAGCTGGCAGGAAGTGGCAGTAAGGGTCCTCCCACCCTGAACATGGATCCTGCCATGCGGGAGGGCCTCAGCGCACCTCAGGCACCGTGGAGGGTATCTGCAATGAGCTCTCCTGCTGTCCCCGTTCACCCCTCAGAGCAGGACAGTGCTTGTGATTCCATGACGAGGAGAGGGAGGCCGGCCATGCCGGCCATGCCTCTCAGGTGGGAAGTGGGCTCCTGACCCGCAGCCCCGGCTTGCTCGTCCTGTAAGTCAGGTGGAGGCAGTGCCCTTGGCTCTGAGGTTGGATCAACCTGCCCTGGCGCTCAGGGCAGCGGGGGTGGTATGTTTGTGTGTTGGGGGGCACACTGACCCCCCACACTGACCCTACCCTGTCCTGTCCTCCAGGCAAAGGCAGCTAAAGAGGCGCAGGAAATGCGGAGGCTGCAGCTGCGGAGCCTGCAGTACCTGGAACGCTATGTCTGCCTGATTCTCTTCAATGCGTACCTCCACCTGGAGAAGGCCGGCTCCTGGGAGAGGCCCTTCAGCACCTGGATGCAGGAGGTGAGGGGAGGCTGAGGCCGAGAGGGCCTCTTTAGCTGCCTCCTGCAGATGGAGCTGGGTCACAGCCGCGCTGTGCCCGTGACAGGCGGAAAGAGCCTCCATCCCCCTTTCTGCAGGAGGCTTCTGTTTGGCCAAGAGTTTGTCTGATCTGACTTTGGGTCCCGAGCAGTTTGTCTGCGCCTGGCAAGCAGTTGATGAGTTTGATGAATGAACAGATGAATGAGGAGGAGGGAGGGACTGAGTGGTGGGGGACAGAGCAGGGCAGCCTTTGGGACTAGGACCCTGTAGCACACATCAGCACAGCCACCCTTGAGTGGATGGCGGCTCTGGGCACTTCATGCCCACAACTGTGGTCAGCCCTCACCTGTGCTCTGCGAGGTGGCCCTGCCCCTTTCTCCCTCCAGCCATGGCCTTGTACCAGTGAGCCAACTCCTCCACAGCTGCTGGCCTTAGCACTAACATGGAGGGGATGTGATCCTGCGGGTGCCAGCCCCGAAGGCTGCTGTGGGGACGCGGGGAGACACACAGTGCCGTCTGCTGGAGCCTGTACTAGGCGGGTCTAGCACGGTGTGATTGTTGCTCTCCCATTTTACAGAGATGGAGACTGAGCATAGAGAGGGTGGGTGACTTGTTCAAGGTTGGTATTAGGGCTGACTGATTGGCTCCAGAGCCCACCATGTCCTGACCTAAGACACCACCCTCGCTGTCCAGCCTCCTGGATCCTCTCTGTTTGGCCTCCTGGCTCTTCTTCCACTTGGCTGTTTTAGAGGCAGAGCTGCCACCTTGGCACCTCTATGTTAGAAGAGAGGCCTCCTTCCCTCCTTGGCAAAGCGGCCTGTAATTACTCCTCTGCCAGGAAGCTGGCCCCTCCAGACCTCACCAGCAGATCCTGGCAGTTCTAATCTGGACTAGAGGCTGGAATTAGCTCCTGGGAAGTGGGTGGGTGGAGAGCAGGGGCTGGTGACCCGGCCAGAGTGGGCACAGGAAGGGTATGGGGACTGAGGCAGGTGTGAGGTGGACTCAGGGCTATGAAGGAGTGGAGGCAGAGTGGCAGGCTTTGAGGGTGGGCCTCAGGTCGTCAGGTGGAGAAGCATTTGAAATGCCCCCGGTGCATGTGATGTGTGTTGTCAGGAGACCTGATGTGGTCACACCAAGGCCATGTCGGGGCCACCCTCTTGAGCAGGCCTGGGCTCAGCTTCCTCTGTGAGCCCCTGGGGAGGGGTGGAGGTGGAAGGGGATGAGGACACTTCCTGCTTGGTTCTGCTTGGAGAGCGGAAGTTGGGGGAGCCTGGGGCTGAGAGGAAGCTTGATCCCCTCCCCAGCTGAATCCCCTACTGGGGGAGGTCAAGGAAGGAGGGCTGCCAGTCCAGGCTGAAGTATGGGTTCCATCCTCAGGGGACCTCAGCCCCTCTCTCCTGCGGATGAGTGGAGGGTGGCAGTGAGGGCGGCCCCAGGGCCAGAGCGGGACGGACCCATTCTTTTGTTCTAAGTGGAGGCTGCACCCTCCCCATCCCCAGGACGGTGGAGAAAGAAGGGGACTGGTTGTGGATGGTTTGAGTCTGGCGCCAGGGTCTGGGCTGCTGGGCGGCAGGCCTGAGTGTCCAGGGGGGCCACCTGGGGCAGAGGCTGTAGCCTTACCTGCCCCTGCATCCGTATTCCTCCTCCAGCCCTCTCTGCAGGCCCGCTCCTGGGCATCCGTGTTCCTCCTCCAGCCCTCTGCAGGCCCGCTCCTGGGCATCCGTGTTCCTCCTCCAGCCCTCTCTGCAGGCCCGCTCCTGGGCATCCGTGTTCCTCCTCCAGCCCTCTGCAGGCCCGCTCCTGGGCATCCGTGTTCCTCCTCCAGCCCTCTGCAGGCCCGCTTCTGGGCGTCCACAGGGGAGCATTGAGCCACCCAGGGCCCAGCGTGTGCCCGGCCTCCCTTGCTGCTCTCTGCATGGAGCACTCACTGTCTGCCAGTACTTCTGTACGTGTAGAGTCCTCCTCGAGGCAGTCCTGTGAGGTAGAGCCTTTTCCTTGCTATGAGGAAACTGAGGCCCAGAGAAGTTAACAGAAGTCAAGGTGCAAACTTGTTCAGGTCACCAAGTTCACGGGCCACAGACTCATCTTCAGAACTCAGTGGCCTGAGTGGCATCCTCCCTCCCCTGAAACACTGCCCCTGCCTCTGCTCTCTTCCCAGGTGGCATCGAAGGCTGGCATCTACGAGATCCTCAACGAGCTGGGTTTCCCCGAGCTGGAGAGCGGGGAGGACCAGCCCTTCTCCAGGCTGCGATACCGGTGGCAGGCGCAGAGCTGCAGCCTCGAGCCCTCCGCCCCCGAGGACTTGCTGTAGGGGGACTTACTCCCTGTCCCCCACCCGTAGGGCCCCACGCGGGCCTGGGGTGTCTGAGGTGCTCTTGGCTGGGAGTGGCCCTGAGGGGTGCTGGTCTTGAGGAAATGATTCCCCTGCTTCCTAGAGAGACTGGGCGGAGTTGGGAGCCTTTTTAGAAAGAACTTTTTATAGGACAGGGAGATGGCACAGCCATCCCTTGCAAACCACCAAGGTGTGTGGCTGACCTCCAGGGAGGAGCACTCACTGGAGTGCTCACAAGGCGTACACTCTGCTGTGTGCACCTGCAAACAGGCTGGCGTTTGGCCTCCAAGGAGCTCACTCCCCCAGTTGCCAGACACTGTGGATCTCTTTGTCCCCTTCTCCCTGCTCTCAGATTGGCCTGGCAGCCCCTGGCACAGAGCAGACCCGGCCACTGGTAGCTCCCCACTTCCTATTCCTGCTGCTCTGCCATTGCCGCTCCCCTTCTTGCTGCCCAAGCACTGCCCTCGGGCGTCTGGCAGCCTGAGGTGGGTGGAGGGGACAGTGTTCTGGATAGACCTATTACGTGAAAGGCAGCTTCACCCAGTTTTCTGGACTCTCATGCTCGCATCTCCAACCTGGGAGACTGCAGGAAGGACACCTACCTGGCCTGGTGGGGCTGGCAGGATGGTGGAGGTTTCTCAAGGAGTTGGAGACCTTGGGGAGCCCCTCTCGGGGAGTAAAGAGCTTCCAGGATGCGGACGCAGCACAGTGGAAGAGGCCTGCTCCACTTGCCTGGGAACCTGGGCAGGAGGCACAGAGGAAGCCACGGCCTGGAGCTGCAGGTCCCCCGGCACCTCTCCCTGTCCCAGCAGCCCAGGATGGCCTGGTGCCCCCACCTGCTGCAGCAGGAGCCCCAAGGAGTGCTGGCCAAGGGCGGTTGCTGGGGTGGTCCTCATGGACAGTGAGGTGTGCAGGGGTGCACTGAGGGTGGTGGGAGGGGATCACCTGGGTTCCAGGCTGTCCTTGCTGAGCATCTTTGAGCCTGCCTCCCGGTGGAAGCAGAAAAGGCCAGACCCTGCTGAGTTAGAGGCTGCTGGGATCCACTCTGTCCACACAGCGGAAGGGCTGCTGGGAGCAGGTGGTAGAGAAGTGCCATGTTTGAGTTGAGTCTTGCAGCTCTTCCAGCTGGGGACTGGTGCTTGCTGAAACCCAGGAGCTGAACAGTGAGGAGGCTGTCCACCTTGCTTGGCTCACTGGGACCAGGAAAGCCTGTCTTTGGTTAGGATCGTGTACTTCTGCAGGAAAAAAAGAAAAAAAAAAAAAAAAAAAAGGATGTGCCATTGGTCATGATGTTTGAAAAGAGGAGGAGGCCGAAGTTGTTCCCATTTACCCAGTATTGGAAAATATTTGACCCCCTTGGCTGAATTCTTTTGCATAACTACTGTATGTCTGTTCACTACCTTTTCAGGTTTATTGTTTTTATTTTTGCATGAATTGAAAGTTTTAATTTCTTTGCAGACAAGGTCTAGATGCGGAGTCAGAGATGGGACTGAATGGGGAGGGATCATTTGTATTCTCATGGTTGGCTCTGACTTTCAGCTGAACTGGGACCACTGGCTGATCACATCACCTCTCTGCCTCAGTTTCCCCATATCTGTAAAATGGGAGAATAATACTTGCCTACCTACCTCACAGGGGTGTTGTGAGGATTCATTTGTGATTTTTGTTTTTTGTACAGAGCTTTTAAGCTTTAAAAACAGCTAAATGTGAGTGCACCTGGCTGCTAATGCGTCTCTAGTGTCAGACATTCTGGAACTGGTACAACAGGCTGGGGTCCCTGCCCCTTCAGAGTAAGGGTGGGCGGGCAGAGTGGGTCAAGAGCACCTGTTCTTGGCACTTCCAGCTCTAGAGCGGTCGGGTTTCTGCAGACACGCGCTCCCAGTTATGCCTCACTCTCTTAAACTGGATGTCAGACTGAGCTCCTCCTTGAAGAAAACAAAGGAACCGGTGAATTCTCGCTAATGTATGAAGGACTACTGCATCTAGGGAAACGGTATAGAGCAAAGTGGAATTGGGGGCCTGTGAAGAAACGTGGATCTCAGCCTCCACTTTCTCCCCTAGCCCGTGTGGACCCCATTGGACCCCTTTGGGCGCCTGGTTGATTGAACACACCTCACCCCTGGTTGAATGCTGGCATTTAAAGAGGCAGTGGGGAGGGTGGGGTAGAGAGAGCACTGACTCCAGGCCTCTCCCCCGGCGCTTGCAGGGTTAGGGGAACAAGGCTGTAGTTCTGAGGTCAGCTAGTGGGGGCCAGAATGGAACTGAGAGCCCCCACCACCCCTAGGGTTGGTGTTCTCCTCAGACTAGGAGAGAAGGCCCCGGGGATTCGTCCCCAGCCCAGCAAGGTATGGAAGTTGTCTTCTCTGGGTCCTAGAATGCTCTGTGTGGCTTCCAGACACCAGTGTAGAGCTGTGTACACTGGGGTGGGGGAGGGGGGCAGGAGGGGGGTGGCTCTGCAGTTATCTCCCTGGGATGTGGGGAGGGGCTGGGTGGAGACACACAGGAGTGAGTGGGTGTGCCTGTGTGTGTCCCGAAGTTGCCCTGGGCCTGCTCTAGCCTGTGGGAGGGCGCTTAGCAATGACATTAGTGGCACTGACCCACATTTCAGTGGCTCCTGCTGGTCAGCATCGTCTCAGCCCTCTTGTTAAATGAGTGAACCCAGCCCAGCAAAGGAGCAATCAGCAGAGTTAGGGAGCCTACCGAATGGGAGACGGCATTTGCAAACCATTCATCTGTGTTGCAGTTGGGTTAGGGCAGACGACCTGGCTTCCAGAAAACCTGCCTCCTTTGCATTGCCCAGGACAGCAGGTTTGGGACAGGAAGCTCCAGAGTGACTTTAATTCTAGAGCTTGCTGAGGACCTTGGCCTTCTCTGGATGGTGTCCCTTCCTTTGCAATAGCAGACTGATCCTTGCCCCTTTTGCCTCTAGGCAGCCTAAGGGAAAAGGAGAAAAAGCACTTTTCCCTTTCCACCTTGGCCTAAAGGAGGGCAGGGCAGATGCCAGGGTCTGTTGGGCACTGACTGTGTGCTGAGGCCTGCACTAAGTTCTTTACACACAACATTGAAAACGGGCTGATTCCATCAGGTCTACCTACCCTGCTTGCTTTGGCTTGCTTCTTTTATTCTCCCCCTCCCAAGCTTTTTCTATGAAGTTGAAGGCCATGGTAGCTGAAGGCCTCGCCGCTGAACACTGGAACTTAATCGTCACTGGCTACTTTATAGATAACATTCCTAGGTCACCATGGTAATGTTCACTTCAGTTGTTTTTTAGGAACTTGGCCAGCGCCCGTCCAGTTCAAACTAGCTGAGACCTCGATCCTTCACCCGAGACTGCCCAAGTGCCCAAGGGGTGGCCTTTTGATGTCAGAGGGCTGACAGCTCCACCCTCAGATCATGCAAATGCTGCCATTTTTGTTCATGCACCCTATGAATTGCCTTGAAACCTGACTACCCTTGCTCAGGAGGAACCTGTGACTTCATTTTTTCCCAATGCCAATCACCTTTCCCCATGATTTAGAACATCCCACTTCCCCTACCTGTAAATATCCATAACCTTTATCCTCAGGGGTCGGGTGGGGGTGGTTTTCAGAGCTGTTCTCTTACCTCCTCATGCATTGCTCTTGCAAATAAATCTTTCTCTTTTGCAAAACCCATGTCATCATGATTTATTCACTGCGCAGAGGCAGAATGAACCTGGACCTGGCCAATCTTACTTACAATTTTTGTATTTTTAGTAGAGGCAGTTTTCACCATGTTGGCCAGGCTGGTCTCGAACTCCTGACCTCAAATGATCCATCCAGCTCCAGCTCAGCCTCCTAAAGTGCTGAGATTACAGGCATATGCCACTGCGCCCAGCCCATTTGATGAGTTTTTGCAAATGCATACACCTGTGTAATTCAAACCTCTAGCAAGATATATAGACTTGCATTGGGGTTTTTAATGTTAAAACTTATAACAATACTTCAAATAATGTCTTCAAACACAAATCTTTGTGCAGGTAATAATTAGACCCCTTTGGGTGACATGTTACAGAAAATAGCCCCAGCTAGCTTAAGCAAAGAGGGAGAGTGTAAAAAATATGACTGCCGGGTGTGGTGGCTCACACCTGTAATCCCAGCACTTTGAGAGGCTGAGGTGGGTGGAATCACGAGGTCAGGAGTTCAAGACCAACCTGGCCAAGATGGTGAAACCCTGTCTCTACTAAAAACATAAAAATTAGTGCCAGGCACCTGTAATCCCAGCTACTCGGGACACTGAGGCAGGAGAATCGCTTGAACCTGGGCAGTAGAGGTTGCAGTGAGCTGAGATTGCACCACTGCACTCCAACCTGGGTGAAAGAGAGAGAGTCTTATCTCAAAAAAAAAAAAATATATATATATATATATATATGCGCAAATATATATATGTAAATATATATGTAAATATACATATGTAAATATATATATGAAACCATTAGAGGGCCCTGGCAGGAATGCAGCAGGGACTGGGACTAGGAGGCTGCCCAGGGAGCCCTGGAAGCTCCCTCTGTGTCCTCCATAGGGGTGCACCACTCACTTCTCCCCTCAGGACAACCTGCTGCTGCTGCATAGAGAACAGTTGGACCACCTTCCAGCAATTGCACCTCTGGATGCAACACAGTGTTCGTGCCAACGCCCTGGTCCCCCATCTAGCACACTCCACCCACAGGCTGCTGACTGAACAGGGCAGGGATATAGAGCTGGCTGTGTCTGCCCCTCCATCCTGCAGCCTGGCTGGGAGCCTCCCCTTTGGTCTGACCAAGAGTTGCCCAGAGCTACTCTGCAGTGTCAGGCTTGTTGTGTCTACTGAGGAAGGATGAGGTTCATACACATTTGGAAAGGAGAGCTTTATTTCTCATAAAGGGTTGCTGCCTGCTGGGTAGTCATTCTGATGGGCTGGGAAACGTAGCCTCTGGCCAGAAGCCAGAAACAGACACTTCAAAGGTGGGGAGAACAAGACAGGGATTTATGCTGAACAGGGTGTCCAGATACACATATTCAACAGGTTATAGGAGCAGCAATAAATATTCACAAAGGGGAGGCAAGGACATTCGTAGTAATGTAACATGCATGTAACATGTGTCCCAGATTCACTTTGGGGTGGAGACCTAACATTTAAATGTATTACAGTTAGGCCCTCTACATTAAAAAGGGAAGCAGGGGACTTGAAGGCCCTCTGGGTGCAGCTTCTGTAGACTGGCCAGAACCACTCTGTGGTCAGTGGCTTTTTTTTTTTTTTTTTTTTTTTTTAATCAGGAAGGAATGCTTAGTGGTTGTGTGTCAAGCTGCAAAAGGGGAGGGGCTGTGTTAGGCAGTTGGTTGGTTCCAGTGTGAAGCAGTGGTTTCTGTTTAACCCTTACAGAAGAAAGCCTAATGGTTAGCGAGGGAGGGGGCATAGTGAGGCCTGTCCAACCTCATGTTCTATCATGGCCGGGAATTCCATTTTTAAGGTTTCTTTGGGGTCCCCTAGGCCAAGAGGTGGTCCATTTGGTCAGTTGAGGGGTTTAGAATTTTATTTTATTTCTCTGGCTCTTCTTTGCCTCTCTCTTTTTGTGGGTGTTAGACCCACACTGTGGTCTGAAAGCCCTTCCTGCTGCCTTCCATTTCCTCCTTTGTTCTTCACAGGTGTTTCCCCAGATAGCTTTCTTGCACAGACCTGAACAACCCACCCTCCACCTTGTCTCAACCTCTCTGGGCACCTGCTTTGTCTCTGAAGGCCAGCACTGCTGTGACGCTGCTTGGTGAAAATGACCACCCTGGTTTCCAGCTTCACATGGTACAGTTCCAGCAGACTAAGAGCTGGTTCTTGCCCTGCCCTTCTATGCCATCTCAAGAGAGGGGGCAGTCCTGTCCACGATGGTGGCCATGGGTCAGGGAACTGTTGCTTAATCTTCCCTGTGGATGGAGGAGACTGTAGCCATCTGGGTTGGTGCCTCCAAATCTGTGGATGGAAGTGCAAACCTCTGGTTATCTCCTAAATAAAGGGAAGCTTCATTTTGAAGGCTTTCCACATGTACCTTCAGTTTGTTGTTTAGAAATGCCCTGTTTCAGAGTCTCAGCTATCAGTGAGTGGCATGCTCATTCCCAGCCTTGCTAGCACTGCCCACAGTTTTATGACTCAGAATAGAATCTCGTACTTGTTTAATTGTATTTCTTTTTAACTAATAGTGAAGTTGAATTTTTTTTTTCATGTGTATTGGCCTTTTTGCTTTTCTTTTATGAATTGTTTATGTCCTTTGCTGACTTTTTCGTTTAGGCGTTTGTTTGCCTGCCTTCCTTCCTTCCTTCCTTCCTTCCTTCCTTCCTTCCTTCTTTCATCCTCTTTCTTTTCTCTCTCTCTCTCTCTCTCTCTCTCTCTCTCTCCTTCCTTCCTTCCTTCCTTCCTTCCTTCCTTCCTTCCTTCCTTCCTTTCTTTCTTTCTTTCTTTCTTTCTTTCTTTCTTTCTTTCTTTCTTTCTTTCTTTCTTTCTTTCTTTCTTTCTTTCTTTCTTTCTTTCTTTCTTTCTTTCTTTCTTTTTCTTTCTCCTTCCTTCCTTTCTTTCTTTCTCTTTCTTTCTTCTTTTTCTTTTTCTTTCTTCTTTCTTTCTCTTTCCTTACTTGCTTGCTTTCCTTCCTTTCTCTCTCTTTCTCTTTCTTTCTTTCTTTCTTTTCTTTCTCTTTCTTCTTTCTTTCTTTCTTCTTTTTCTTTCTCTTTCTGCTTTCTTTCTCCTTTCTTGCTTGCTTTCCTTCCTTTCTCTTTCTTTCTTTCTTTCATTCTTTCTTTATTTCTCCCTTTCTCCCTTTCTCTTTCTCTTTCTTTTCTTTTCTTTTTCTTTTTTAAATTCTGTGCTGCTTCTGGGACAGAGTCTTACTTTGTCACCCAGGCTAGAGTGCAGTGGTGCGATCATAACTCACTGCACCCTCAAACTCCTAGGCTCAAGAGACCCTCCCACCTCAGCCTCCAGAGTAGCTGGAACTATAGGCACATGCCACCATGCTCAACTAATTTTTGAATTTTTTTTTTTAGAGATGGGGTCTCACTATGTTGGCCAGGCTTGTCTCGAACTTCTGGGCTCAAGTGATTCTCCCACTTCAGTCTCCCAAAGTGTTGAGATTAGAAGGTGAGCCACCACACTTGACCCCTTTCCTATTGATTTGTTAAGATGGTAAATTTATCATATATGTTGCATTTATTTTTTAGCTTTAAAATACCATTAGATACACATGCTCTCTCAGAGCCTGTCCTCTCCATTCCTGTATGTCTCAGTCTATGCTGGAGCTGACCTAGTTTCAGATCGGTAAACTTCGCTTATTTTATGATGTCCTTTATTAGATTACTTACTTTGTCAAGCATTATATCTGGTTTCTTTTACAGTCGTCATCTTGTCCAACCCTCCAACAATACCACAAGGTGTTATTTTACAGCTAGAGGTACCCGTGTCTGATGCCAAACCCTTGCTCATTTCAGGGCTGGATATGGGAATCCTCTCTGCCATTTTTGATGACAGGTTGGGGGCAAAGAAAGGTGGATCCTGGAAGAGCGCCCAGGCTGGGGTGATTCGGGGAGGAGACTGAGGGGAAAGCATGATGACTCTGAAAGCCCTCTGTCAAATTCTTGTGGTTCTCTGACTTGATGTTATTTAAATCGCTGTGTCCTTTCAAGAGGTTCCCCTCAACAGCCACAAGAATGGGAAATGGCTTGTGTCCTCTGAGTCATATTGGTAGATTACAGGCCTTTTGAGTTTCACTTTGCACCCCTTCTTGGCTATTCTTTCCTTTTCCCACATCTGCCCACCTCACCATCAACAAACCTGCACAGTGTCTTTGCCCTTCAAAAGTAATTGTCATTCTTTCTTTGAACTAATTGACAGCATCTAAGCTGAATTACACACTCATGGCCTTTCACAGTTTATGAAAGTATCCATTTCCCCATTCCCGCCTTAACATTTGAGGTCGCCAATCCTTTTAATTTTTGCCAATCTGATAAGAAAAAAGTCTTTTATTTTTATCTTAACTTGACTTTTCCAGATTAGTAACGAGGTTGGAACATCCTTTCATATGTTTCCTGGCTGTTTGAATTTATTCTGTTACGTATATGCCCGTTTTTCTACTAGGTTGTCTTTTTTTTAATTACCAGGCATGAAATTTTAGTATAATTTGTTCTGTGGGTAGGTAGATAGATATACAGTCAGTTCTTTCTCCCAGTTTGTCTCAGGTCTTGTAACGTTTTTAGTGTGTTTTGTCATAGAGAAGTTGTTAAATTTACACATGGTGTATTTTGTGACTTGTGTAAGCAGGCCTTCCCTATCCAAGGTTATAGATCTCTTTCCTGTTCTCTTTGAATATTTCTACAGTGTTGTCTTTTATGTTTAATGCTTTAATTCATCTGGAATAGTTTTTTGTGAATAACATGAGATAGTGAATTTTTTTTTCCAAAATGGATATCCAGTTGGCCCACATTTATTATTATTTGTTATTATTATTTTAGAGATGGGATCTTGCCATGTTGCTCAGGCTGGTGTCAACCTCTTGGCCTCAAGCAATCCTCCTGCCTCAGCCTCCCAAGTAACTGTGACCACAGGCACGTGCCACTGCACCAGGCTGGCGTACGTATTTGTGGAGTAGTCACATTTTCTTACTACTGGAAGTACGGTTTTCATCATATGTGAAATAAGCACTTATACCTGAGTCCATAGAGTAGACACAGGGTTGTTGTTGCTCCTGGCCTCCATTCATCCTTCTGATAACCATGTCTGATTTTTCCCATCCCCAGGAGAACAAGAACCAAGGCTTGAGCCAATTTGTGCATCTCATTGTCTTGGCACTGCCATTGGCCCAGGGCTGGCCATGTGCTCAGCCAGCCAATTACACCCAATCAGAGCTTATCCCTGACATATGTCTGAGTGACTGGAATAGTCTTAACTATTCTTGTGGAACTTAAAGGGAGAGGCCAGACATGGCTGCGGTTGTCATACAGCCACAAGGTGAAAACAAATATGAAAATGAAACCAACACAACAAGGTCAATGGAATTGAGCTGAGGCAACTGATGTTGCTCTTAAGCTTCCATATCCTATCATGTCTAGAGCCAGGTCACCCCTATGCCCACAAAACTTTTAACCGACAACCCAGATCCCTTTGTGAGCTGGGTTGGGTTTTCTGTCATTGCAAGGGAGACATCTTCTATATCTGTACTCTGTTCTTGCCATTGATTTTTTGGAGGTCTTTTCAAGTTCTTGCTCTTCCTCCTGTCTCCCATCCTCATTCTCTCCTTCTTTCATTCATTCTTTCTTTTTCATTCTTCTATACTTCTGGAGTGTTCTAGTGTACTTTCATTTCCAAATGGATTTTAGAACCAACATATGGACTTCTATTTAAAAATCTCATCTTGGTATTTTGATTGAAATTACATTTAATTTATTGACTAATTTAGGGAGAATGGGCACTTTTATAATATTGTGTGTTCCCATTAAAGAATAGGTTTTTTCCTATGTTTATTAAGGTTTCTTTTGTGTCTTTTAATAATAAAAGTTATTAATACTCCTCTTTTAAGTCATACCTATTTCTCATGAAATTTATTAATTGTTTATTTTTTGAAATTATGTTTTTTTCTTTTTCTTTTTTTTTTTGAAACGGAGTCTGGCTCTGTCACCCAGGCTGGAGTGTAGTGGCATGATCTTGGCTCACTGCAAGCTCCGCCTCCTGGGTTCACGCCATTCTCCTGCCTCAGCCTCCCAAGTAGCTGGGACCACAGGCGCCCGCCACCACACCCGGCTAATTTTTTTTTTTTTTTTTGTATTTTTAGTAGAGACAGGGTTTCACCGTGTTAGCCAGGATGGTCTCAATCTCCTGACCTCGTGATCCGCCCGTCTTGGCCTCCCAAAGTGCTGGGATTATAGGCGTGAGCCACTGTGCCCGGCTGAAATTATGTTTTTTTTCTGTTATAGTTTCTGATTGACTAATTAATGCTCATGTAGGAAAAAATAAATATTTCTTTTTGTTTGAATTTGGCCATATTCTTGAACTCACTTAATAACTAAGTTTTTGAAAACTTGTCTTGGGTTTTGGAGATAGGTGATGATATTATCTGCAAATAATAACTATTTAATTTCTTTCTAATATTTATAATTAGTATTTCCTTTTCTTGTCTTTTGTTATAAAGGCCAGACCTTCCTGTACAATATTTGGGATAGTGACCATTCTTATACTTTCTATGTCTAATGGGAATATTTCACCACTAAATGTAATTTTTGATCTAGGTTTCAAGTAGGCACATAGTCAAATTAAAGAAATTTTCTTTTATTCCTGGTTTACAGATTTTAAAAAATTATAAATAGATTTTTAATTTAAAAAATGTTTTCTTGACATCTATTGAGGTGGTCATATATTTTCTCCTTTAATATGTTAATTTTAAAAAGTACATTAGCAGATTTTTCAATGTTGACTAAGCTTTGTATTCTTTTTTTTTTTTTTTTTTTTTGAGATGGAGTCTCGCTTTGTTACCCAGGCTGGAGTGCAGTGATATGATCTCAACTCACTGCAACCTCCACCTCCTGGGTTAAAACTATTCTCCTGCCTCAGCCTCCCTAGTAGCTGGGACTGCAGGTATCTCACACCTGGTTAATTTTTGTATTTTTAGTAGAAACAGGGTTTCACCGTATTAGCCAGGCTGGTCTCGAACTCCTGACCTCAGGTGATCTGCCCGCCTCAGCCTCCCAAAGTATTGGGATTATAGGTGTGAGCCACTGCACCCGGCCTACATTCTTAAATGCTGAGACCCTAACCCAGCGGCACTAGAGGAATTAAAGACACACAGAAATATAGAAGTGTGAAGTGGGGAATCAGGGGTCTCACAGCCTTCAGAGCTGAGAACCCCAAACAGAGATTTACCCACAATGCAAACCAGTCATTAGCATTGTATCTATAGATGTTAAATTAACTAAAAGTATCCCTTATGGCAATCGAAGGGATGGGCCAAATTAAAGGAATAGGTTGGACTTAGTTAACTGCAGCAGGAACATGCCCTTAAGACACAGATCGCCCATGCTAATTGTTTGTGGCTTAAGAATGCCTTTAAGCGGTTTTCCGCCCTGGGCAGGCCAGGTGTTCCTTGCCTTCATTCCCGTAAACCCACAACCTTCCAGTGTGGGCATTAGGGCCATTATGAACATGTTACAGTGCTGCAGAGATTTTGTTTATGGCCAGTCTTGGGGCCAGTTTCTGGCCAGATTTTGGGGGGCTTGCTCCCAACACTTAAATGTTTATTACTTGGTCATGGTGTTTTCTTCTATCATATTGCTGAAACTGAATTTCTAATATTTGATTTAGGATATTTGCGACTATGTTTATGAGTGTTTTTTTCACCATGTTATCCTTTTGAACTTTGTTGTCAGGGTTATGATAGCTTTATACATGTGTTAGGTGGTTTTGTCTTTTTCGACATTTTGGAATAGTTCACATAACTTGTGGATCATCTGTTGCTTGAAGTTTTCATAGAACTCAATATTGGACTGGTCTTTTTTTAGGTACGAATTTTTCATAAACCTTTTTTCTTCTATGTTTATTAGTCTTTTCGGGCTTCTTACTTTCCCTTGGGTCAGTTTTGGTTAAAAAAAAAAAAAAAAAAAAAAAGGCAACATTTTCTTAGAGTAACACATAGACAGCAATCTTTTTCAAGATTTTCAAGCCAGGCAAGGTGGCTCACACCTGTAATCCCAGCATTTTGGGAGGCTGAGGGAGGAGGATCACTTGAGGTCAGGAGTTAAAAATCAGCCTGGCCGGGGCCGGGCGCGGTGGCTCAAGCCTGTAATCCCAGCACTTTGGGAGGCCGAGACGGGCGGATCACGAGGTCAGGAGATCGAGACCATCCTGGCTAACACGGTGAAACCCCGTCTCTACTAAAAAATACAAAAAACTAGCCGGGCGTGGTGGCGGCGCCTGTGGTCCCAGCTACTCGGGAGGCTGAGGCAGGAGAATGGCGTAAACCCGGGAGGCGGAGCTTGCAGTGAGCTGAGATCCGGCCACTGCACTCCAGCCTGGGCGACAGAGCCAGACTCCGTCTCAAAAAAAAAAAAAAAAAAAAAAAAAATCAGCCTGGCCAACATGGTGAAACCCCATCTCTACTAAAAATATAAAAATTGGCCAGTCGTGGTGGTGCACACCTGTAGTTCCAGCTACTCAGGAGGCTGAGGCAGGAGAATCGCTTGAACTCAGGAGGCAGAGGTTGCAGTGAGCCGAGGTCGCGCCACTGCACTCCAGCCTGGGTTATGGAGCGAGACTCCGTGTCAAAAAAAAAGATTTTTGGCTTGGTGTGGTGGCTCATGCCTGTAATCCCAGCACTTTGGGATGCCAAGGTGGGAGGAGTGCTTGAGACCACGAGCTTGAGACCAGCCTGAGCAACATAGCTAACACTCCCCTTCTATACCTCACCCCCCAGAGTGGTAGCACTCACCTGTAGTCTTAGCTACTCAAGGTGCTGAGGTGGGAGGATCACTTGAGTCCAGGAGTTCAAGACTACAGGGAGCTAGGATTGCACCACTGCACTCCAACCTGAGCAACACAGTGAGACCCTATCTCCAGAAAAAAAACCAAAATGCCTCCCCTGCATCTGTATTTTTGTCCCCATTCTCCATTTCAATGTTTATGAATTTTTACATATTTTTTTCCTTGGTCACCTTTGCCTATTTTACTGTCTGTTTATTATTATTATTTAAATTTTTAGATGAAGTGGCTTTAAGACTCTACACTGTCCTTATTTTGCTCACTTTGTCCATGACTGGCGACACATCACTGTGCCCAGCATTTGGAAGCCTTGCTTGACACTGAGAACTAGCTGCTGAGGCTTCTGTCCTGGCAGCTCTGGTGAGTTCTCCCCAAAAAGACATGTCCTGGGGCTGCCTGGACGTGAGTTCTGTTGGATCCCATTGAGGTGGCATTTCCATTGAGGTGGCTGCCTATGGCTGTTTTCTGGGCTTGAAAGACGGGAATGAACTTGGATGTGTTTGTACTTCCCATGGGAAGGTTATGTTATTGCTTTTTGGCTAAATTTATAAAAGGATTTTGAGAAAGAATTCAAAGCACACAGGCTCTGAGTGGCCAAAGCATCCTGCTGCTTCCAACCCCTTGGGAGGGAAGCCCTGGGTGTTGGGGATTAGGGGAGGTGTGGAAGCCCCGGGTAGGTGGGCACATCTAAGTCCTAGGTGCTGGAGGGGTCCATGGAAATCCTATGGGGGGAGGGTGCTGTGGAGTTCCTGGGGGGAAGGCTGTGGCCATGCGAGATGACACTACCCACTTGGGGTTGCCTAGGACCCTCCCTCCCTCCCTGCCTGCCTTGAGTACCAGGCCATTGCAGTGGGACCAGGCCCTTGGACCGCCCTCTGCCCCTACCCCCTTCCCGGGTGGCTGATGTTCTCCCACTGTCTCCTTGGCTGAGGACAGGCAAGGTCATAGCCTCATAAAGAGATTTTCCAGGGAAGATTTTTGGCAGTGGAAAGTTGGCCCCTGCCGGAGCAGGTCTCTTGGCGGGAGGTGAGAACAGCCGCAACCACAGAAGCCATTTGCAGGCGGACGGGTGTGTCTCTGCGTCCCCATGGCACTGCACACAGGACAGTCCGTGAGTGTTTCCTGAGTGAATCGCTCCACTCTCCTGGCCTCAATCCCTTCATCACTAAAATAGAATTGATAATGCTTTCCCCCCAGACACCCCTCAGCACAGGCAGGATTTCCTAGCCATCAGAGGAGCTGGGGCAGGACAGACATCAACCCAGAAGCAGAGGCCTTTCCAGTGTGGCTCTGAGAAAGCCTGGAGCTGCTTTTACATTAGGGCCTCCCACATGTGAGGACATGTGTGATCTCAAAGCCTGCTTTCACTGGTAACGTGCACAGGCTGCACACGAGGAGCTGGGGACTCGGAGGGGAAGCCATTTGCTGAAGGACACTCAGCATAAGGGGCTCAGCCCACCCTACACTTCTGGTCTGGGAAGGCTTTGGGAACGCTGTCTACTCCAGATGGTATCAGGAAGGACCCTTATGCCCAGTTCTGTTGAACAAAGAACAACAAAGACAACCAATGACCAAATGCCTTTAGGAAATAGCTGGGAGACATAATTACGGGAGAAAGTCTCAATCATGAAGCCTTTTCTAGAAAGTCCTAGTATTGTTAGAGGAACCCCTGCTTATTAGGCCTCTGGTTTAATAAAACATGACTAGAGTGACTCCATCTTAATGTGAATAGCTGGGCACTCACAAGGCACCTATAAAGTTAGTGCTTATGGTCTGGAAATAGCCATATTCTAAGCTGACCACCAATTATAACTCCAAAATATGGCCATACAGGACATCTCCCACCGAGCCGGCAGAATGTCCAAATGTTCTAAAAATACAGCCCTCTTTACACATTTTTTTTTTTTTTTTTTTGAGACAGTCTCACTCTGTTGCTCAGGCTGGAGTGCAGTTTGGAGTGTAGTGGCACCATCACGGCTCACAGCAACCTTGACTTCCTGGGGCTGTGGTGATCCTTCGACTTCAGCCTCCCGAGTAGCTGCGACTACAGCCACTCACCACCAAGCCGGGATAATTTTTTGTATTTTTTGTAGAAACAGATCTTTACCATGTTGCCCAGGCTGGTCTTGAACTCCTGGGCTCAAGGAATCCGCCTACCTTGGCTACCCAAAGCAGGTGTGAGCCACTGTGCCCGGCCTGTTTCTTATAAGTGGAAACACTAACAAAGGAGGGTCCAGCCTGTTTCTTATAAGTGGAAACACTAACAAAGGAGGGTGCGTTCCTCCTCCTGCTTTCTGAGGATGCCCTACTCTGTAACGAAGGAGTTTCCAATGCATTTATTTCTTTCGGTGTGCTCTGTGACTTGTTCCCAGTTCTTTCCTGCACAAGACCCAAGAACTGTCCCTGGGGGTCTGGATCCATACCCCTCTTTTTCTGGCAACAGTATTATTTTCAAATACACTACAGATAATGAGCAAGAATGAGCTACTGCATCACCCCGCAGGGGTCTTTGCAGCATCAGCTTCCAGGAGCATGTCAGAGTCACGCGGGATTACTTACTCAGGGTTTGTAAACTAATCTGCATGGTTTGCTTATTAAGCAAAACTGCACGGTCTAAATGGTTTCCAAAAAAACTTGAAAGCAATTTGGGTTCTTCAGAAAGTTACATAATTCCTTGCCATCTTATTTGCTGTGTCGTGGGGTCCGAAAACCTTGTTTTAGTTTTGTTTTTTAAATCATAAACGGATGTTCATGTCTAGACTGCAGGCTCCGGCTTAGACCTGGGCTCTTCATGTTTCCCGTGCCCAGCTTGCTCTGTTAGCGGTGGGGAGGGCTTCTGGCAGACTGGAGACCTGGCCACTCCCTCGGCACTCAGCTTCCCGAGAGAGGGAGGGTGTGAGTGCTGGGGAGTGGGGCCTTCTGGCCCATCCACATATGGCCTGGAGCTAGCTCTCCTCCTGTTCTGCCTGTGAGGTCCTCACTGCCAGCTGAGAGGGTTGGAGTGACGGAGAGGGGATCCGGCGTGCCTGGCATGGTGCCTGACATGGGGGTACTCGGGGCACACTCATTACTTTTCCCTCAAGCTCCCTGAAATTCCCATTTCCAGTCTTGCCCACCTTCTTCTGGTCCCAACAGAGGGTATGGGAGCTGGGGTCTGCTCAGTGAGTGCCCCTAGCTCTGGCCCCCAGAGAGCTGGCACTGTATGCCACCTGTGGGCGTCACTTCCAAATGCCCAGGAGAGTAGGGAGCAACAGCCAGAGAAGCTAAGATTAACCAGTGTGGAGGGAGGGCCCTGAGGAGTCCCCTCTGCCCTGGCCAGGAGGAGAAGAGTGACTTAGGGCACCCAGGCACCGCCTCAGGCCCTGCAGCAGCTGAGGGGAGGACATACCCAGTGCCATTGGCTGCAGATGCTGCTGGTCCAAATCCTTCCCTTTGCAGCAATTAAGTGAGCGGGGGACTTTGGGCAAGCTATCAGACCTCTCTGAGCCTCAGCTTCCTCATGTATAAGAGGCCCTCAGGAAAATAAAGTGAGGTCAAGCATTTATACAGGGCCTGTTCCACAGTAGGCACTTAGGTAAGTATAGGTAAACACATGAAAACCCCTGAAAGTGCTTGGCATTTGTGATGAGTTTGTGCCTCTTAGGCATGTGTGCCAGGGGCAGGGAACCTCGGCTGGCTCTGGGCCAAGTCCCTGCCTCCAAAAATACTGCCTCCCTCAGCTGTGAGTCTCCAACCGTTTCCAGGTAAAAAGGAGAAGAGTTGGCCTTTCCGGGTGGGAGAGAAGCAGTGAGAAGGGGGCTGCTCCTGTCTGCAAGGGAGCCCTGAAGATGAGGAGGTGGGAAGGGAGGGGACAGGAACCCAGGTCACCTCTTCTTAGCTTCTTCTCAGGAGCAGGGCTTGGAGTTCCTCTTTCTCCCCAACTCTCTCTCTTGTTCTCCTTCCCCCCACCCCTCCAACAATCTGTTCTCAGTTCTCAGTCGTTTTAATTCACTTTGGTCCAACAAACGTTTTCTTGTTTGTGAATTTCCCTTTCAGACCAGGCTTTGTGGGAATACTGGGATGAATAAGCCGTGGGCCCTACCCTCCATGAGCTCCCAGTCCTGTGAGGGGGTGAGGTGAAGTGGGAATACATGTCAGCATTCATTCATTCATTCATTCATCAGTGTGCTGTACCAGGCCTGTGCAGGGGCTATGGAGACACAGAGGCATCAACAGAAGGAGGTGGTACCAGGGAGAGAAGCCTGGGACCCAGTGTAGGTGCCCACCCACGCTGCTTCCCGTTCTTCCCTCCTGGCCAGGGCCTCTACTCCAGAGGACAGCTTAAGTGAAGGCAGTGTAGGGGGGCGGTGGCTGCGAAGGCCTTCCTGAGTAGAGGGTGGACTCCCTGATGCTGGGGAGCTGAGCAGGACCCCTGGTCAAGTCCTGATCTCATGGGTGTGTGAGAGGAAATTAATTATTGGGACCCCAAAATCACTAAGCCAAAGGGAAAAGCCAGCTGGGAATTGCTTAGGGCAAACCTGCCTCCTGTTCTATTCAAAGTGATCCCTCTGCTTACGGAGATGAATGAGTATCTCATTGTCCCCTTTAGAAAGGCTAATCCGAAACTCAGAATAATGCAGCCATTTGTGTCTTATCTCTTTATGACTGGGAAGTCCCCTCCTCACTTCCAGTTGTCCTGCCTTTCAGAAGCGAACCGATGTTCATCTTACTTATGTTGATTGATGTCTCGTGTCTCCCTAAAATGTATAAAACCAAGCTGTGCCCCGACCACCTTGGGCACATGTTCCCAGGACCTCTGAGGCTGTGTCACACACGCACGCCCTTAACTTTGGCAAAATAATGACTTTTACTGAGACCTGTCTCAGATATTTGGGGTTCACAGGTGGTAAGGTGGGCTCAGGAAGGCCAAGGCAGAGGCTGGCTAAGAAGCTAGAAGCAGACTGTGGAAAACAGTTTGGTGGTTTCTCACAAAGTTAAACATAGAACTACCATATGACCCAACAATTCCACTCCTTGGTATATATTTAAAAGAGTTGAAAGCAGGGACTCAAATAGATACTTGCACGTCAATGTTCTCGGCAGTGTTATTCACAATAGCCAAAGGTGGAAACAAGCCAAGTGTCTGTCCATTGATGGATGAATGGGGAAACAAACTGCGCTCTAGACATACAATGGAATACATTCAGCCACAAAAGGAATAACGTTTTTTATCTTTATTGTTATTTTTTAAGAAAGAGTCTCATTCTGTTGCCCAGGCTGAAGTGCAATGGCGCAAGCTCAGCTCACTGCAACCTCTGCCCCTCAGGTTCGAGCAGTTCTCCCACCTCAGCCTCCTGAGTAGCTGGGATTACAGGCACCCACCACCGCACCTGGCTAATTTTTGTATTTTTATTAGAGACGGGGTTTCGCCATGTTGGCCAGGTTGGTCTCGAACTCCTGACTTCAGGTAATCTACCCATCTTAGCCTCCCAAAGTGCTGGGGTTGCAGGTGTGAGCCACCGTGCCCAGCAGGAATAAAATTTTGATACATGCTACAACACGGATGAAGCTTGAAAATTGTGCTAACTGAAATGAGCAGAAACAAGAGAAATATTGCATGATTCCACTTATATGACATACCTAGAATAGGGCGAATTCATACAGACAGAAAAAAGAAAAGAGGTTACCAGAGGCTAAGGGAAAGTCATTTTTTAATGGCTGCAGAGTTTTTGTTGAGGATCCTGAAAAATTTTAGGTGTAGATAGTGGTGAATGCATTTAATATGACTGAACTGTATACTCATGAATGGTTAAAATGGTTAAAATGAAAAATACTGTGTTGTGTATATCTTATCAAATTTTTAAAAAAGCAAGTGTCAGGGTAGCATGGGGAGATGGCCCCCCAAGTATATTCCCCTAAAGTGAGTCCTTTCCAGCCACTGTGTTGAAGATGGCTGTGAGGACCAGGAAGGGATGGCGTTAGGGGAGGCTGCGAGAACACTGTGGGCACTCAGGCGTCCTGCAGTGCAGCTGCTGGAGAAAGTTCCGGGCAAATGTGAGGGGAAAAGCCAGAGCTTTCTGGGCTACTTCATTTCTAAAATGGGGATAAGTATTAGGTTGGTGCAAAAGTAATTGTGGTTTTTGCCATTAAAAGTAAAGTAATTGTGGTTTTTGGCATTAAAAGTTATGCCATTTAAAAGTAATGGCAAAAACCGCAATTATTTCTTTTGCACCAACCTTATTTGCCTTACGGCTTTGTTGGGAAGACTAAAGGAGCTAATATGTGTTACATATCCATGTTGCATTTACATGTCATGTAAAACAACATGTGTTGCATGTATGGTCCTTAAAACACTATAGTAAGTGCTCAAGAAATATTTTTTAGTATTTTACTTCTGGTGTTTGTGAGAGAAAAATAATGGAAGTGAAGGGCAGGGAAAGGGAGTGAGGTCTCTCCATTTCTCCAACTTCGAAAAATGCTTTACGAAATGAAAATACATGAAGTCCTAGAACCCACATTACCATGGTGGAGGACAGGCGTGTGCAGTAGCTATGTCCCCTCACAATTACTGCCTTCTGCCACTGGCGGAGCCTTGTGTGAAGGTGCTAGTGCCTGATGGTGCTGATTCCTGTGAATAAATGTAACTGTGAAAATGAACCTCAAATGCCCTGTGGGTTCATTTTGCTGGCTGCCCAGATAGAGCTGATTTTCAAGACAGGGGAATTGCAATAAAGAGTTTAATTCACACAGAGCCAGCTGAATGGGTGACTGAAGGTGTATTACTCAAATCAGTACTCCCTGAAAATTCAGAGGCTGGGGTTTTTCAAGGATAATTTGGCAGCAAGGGAATGGGTGCTGCTGATTGGCTGGGGATGCGATTGTAGAGGTGTGGAAAATGGTCTCCGTGCTTGTTGAGTCTGCCTCTGGAGTGGGGGAGCCACAGGAGCAGTAGAGCCAAGAGTCATGGGTCCAGGCAGGGCCATCTGGTTGTCAGAAATGCGAGTCTAAAAGAACATCTCAAAAGGCCAATCTTAGGTGTTCTTCAGTAGTGAGGTTATGTGTAGGAGTAATTGCGGAAGTTGCAAATCTTGTGCCCTTTGGAATAATGGGGGTTAATCGTTTATGCCTACATCTTAGCAGAATTCAGGCTCCTCCTATCCTCCTAACCTGATGGTTTTTCATTAGTTTTACAAGGCAGTTGAGTTTTGGGGAAGGGCTAGTATCAGTTAGACCGTAAACTAAATTTCTCCCAAAGTTCGCTTGGCCCAAGCCCAGGAATGACCAATGGCACTTTGGAGGTTAAAGGCAAGATGGGAGCTAGTCAGATCAGATCTCTTTCACTGTTACAATTTTCTCACTGTTTTAATTTTTGCAACGGCAGTTTCATAAAGAGGAAAGAGAGATAAGTATGTTTTCTTTAGGGTCAGCCTCCTTTTGTGATGGTTGAGTCTCACAAGGAGTTTGGGTTTCCCAGGGAAAAATCCAGTGTCCTGCCTGCCAGCAAGCTGATGTCACTGCTCTTTTAAGAGGAAACTGGGAACCAGCTGTTGTGGAGATTAACTATGAGTGCAGATGCACAGTTGGAGCCCATAATAAACAAAATATTCTGATTCTGCCTCAAACAACAGCAGCTGCTCTGGTTCTGCTTGGGCAGGGTTGAGTATCTGGGCCTTTGGGAAGAGAAAGTTAATAGGATCAGGGCCTCTTCCAGCATGAGAAAGATGGTGTTGTTCATGGGATGTACCCATTGTGCAGACTGGCGAGGGCAGGGCTGCTGGGCCCACCTGTTACCGGACGGGGGTCCCATTCCAGACCCCAAGAGAGTGTTCTTGGATCTCGTGCAAGAAAGAATTTGAGGTGAATCTATAAAGTGAAAGCAAGCTTATCAGAGAAGTATAGAAACAAAAGAATGGCTACTCCATAGACAGAGCAGTCCCGAGGGCTGCTTGTTGGCTATTTTTATGGTTATTTCTTGATTAAATGCTGAATAAGAGTGGATTATTCATGAGTTTTCTGGAAAGGGGCAGGCAAATCCTGTATCTGAGGGTTCTTCCCTCTTTTAGACCACATAGAGTAACTTCCTGACATTGCCATGACATTTGTCAACTGTCATGGCACTGGTAGGAGTGTCTTTTAGCATGCTAATGCATTATAATTAGCATATAATGAGCAGTGAGGAAGACTAGAGGTCACTTTCATTACCATCTTGGTTTTGAGGGGTTTTGGCCAGCTTCTTTACCACAACCTGTCCTATCAGCAAGGTCTTTGTGACCTGTTTCTTGTGCTGACCTCCTATCTCATCCTGTGACTTAGAATGCCTAGCCTGCTAGGAATGCAACCCAATAGGTCTCAACCTCATTTTACCCAGCCCCTATTCAAGATGGAGTCGCTCTGGTTCAAACACCTCTGACACACCCGGCCATGCCACTGAGTGTCAGGGACTAGACAGCTTGTGGGATCAGGGCAGAGACTATCCAAACCGAAAGCTGCAAAGAAATCACAGTTCCAGCCCCCTCATTTGCAGCTGGGAACTCAAGTCTGGAGGGAGAGTTTTATGTGCTTGCAATGTACAAGAGAACTGATTGCGGTTGGGAATGTCTTGGACCAAAGTCGGAATTCATACGATTGGACTGGTTTCTATGACTGGGTCTCCAGTGAGTGTGTGGCTGGGGTCTTTTCATTTGTGGCTTAGGTTGGATGTCAGTCCTTGGCTGCTTTCCAGGATCCTGTCTGTGACTGAGACTATCTCTGTGCATCACTAACTCTAACCACCCCCTGAAAATCTCAACTGCACCAGTCACATCCTCCTGTCCTCAACGGTGAAAACCTGGCAGATGCTCAGCCTGCCCCTGCCCTAGGAGTGCTGTGGTCAGCTGAGCTGTGGAAGTCGAGACTGGAAAGGACCTCATCAGCCAGTGTAAGCGAAAGGAGGGGAGGAGATCCTGTGAACAGACTAAGGTGGTAGACCTTGTCCCTCTGTGGCCAGAACCTGCCCAGGCCAAGTGGGCACCAGCTTTGCCCAGAGAAACAGCTGCTTTAGCTGCAATTGACCCCAGTTGGTGATGAGATCTATTGAGGAACAAAGAATCAAGAGCAAACAACCAAGAGCATCCCTCCCTCCCAGGAGGGGGGTCTCGCTTCTGTTGTCGGCTACAGGGAAGAGGGGCGGCTGGCTCAGCCCCAGCTCCACCTTCTCCTGGGCAGTGTCTGGCCCTTCCATGACTCCTTCATGGAAGGAGAGTGAGGGGAAGCTGCTGCACAGACTGGAATCAGCCCAGTGGTCCTTCTGCCTAACCACATTGAAAACAGGGCCAGAGATTTAGGTATGTATGTATGTATTTTTAGAGACTGAGTCTCACTCTGTTGCTTAGGCTGGAGTGAATGCAGTGGCACGATCATAGCTCACTGCAGCCTTGACCTCCTGGGCTCAAGTGATCCTCCTGCCTTAGCCTCCCAAATAGCTAGGACTAACACATTTGGCTAAAACCAGAGTTTTACATATATAGAATCCTTGAGCCACAACCAGGAGTGGATGTTAGGCTTCTGTGGTAGGTAGCCTACTGTGTAGGCTTCTATGTAGGAGGTTCGCTTCTGTGTAATATGAGAGCTCATGGTTAGAAACTTCTAAATGTGGGACAGTTACCTTAGGAGGTAATGAACTCTCTGTCTCTGGGGGAGTTCAAGCAGAGGCTGGAAAATTCCTTGGTGGGGTTCATTAATCCACTCATTCATCTTCCATCTACTCATCCATCCAATATTTTTTATTTATCAAATTTATGCCAGGTGCTGGACTAGTTGATTCAACCATGAGTAAGACAGAAATGGCTTGTGGCTTCACAGTGCTATGATGGCGAAACGCTGGGGACTACAGAAGAAGGGTGGAGAATGGCATGATCTAGACCTGGGCAGTCAGGGAAGGCTTCCTGGAGTAAGTGATCTTTGAAGCTGAAGGCTGAAGGTTGAGGAGGACTTAGCTACAAGGAGTCAATAGAGTGTGAGCCAGTCAATGACACAGTCAGATGTGTGTCTTAGCTGGTTTCCTCAGAGGCAGACCCTGAGGTACAGATCCACAAGTATATAGTTTCCACTGTGGGGGTGACTCCAGAAAATACCAGTGAGGGGGTACGGTAGTGAGACAGGAAAGGGAGGCAGCCAAGAAGGTGTATGTGGTCAAGCAAGTCACTTCTGTGTGCAAATGGAGCTTCCACCTGCTGTAGAACTCTGGGAGCCAGTGTGGCATATGTCCTACAGTTATTCCCTGGACAGAGTGAGCTGGGGCACTTATACACCAACTTTCCTCAGCCACTGGTTGCGGGTTTTTCTGGACTGAGCGGGACATGGACACTATTCTTAAATACTTCTGGCCTCTTGATGGGGCAGGCAGGGTGGGCCCCAGCACAGGCCTTAGATAGAGGTGCAGGGGCTGGTGGTTGTGGTGGGGTCCGAGGGGATCTGTGCAGGGTGCTGGCATCACCGTGGCTGCAGGGTGAGTGAAGGGCATGCACAAGCCCTGAGATCAGTGAGGAGGCCAAAAGCGGAGAGGGCCAAGCAAGTGATGCTGGGGGCCTGGGCTGGAGAGGCTGTGGTTATGAGGAAGTGGCAGATGTCAGGATGTGGAGTGGTGTGGAGGAATGGAGATGCTGGTGAGCAAGAGGAACCACAGCCTCCCAAGGCTGCAGCAGCCCCCTCACCACAAGGATCTCCCTCGTTCCCTCACCCCTACACCACCTCCCCTCCAGCAGGCATCTCCTCTGTCTAAACACATCAGAGATGCCAAGCTCACTGTGCCGGCTTGTCAGGACCACAAAGGTGTGTGTGGAGGGAGACGATGGTGCTGCAGCAACTGCTTAAAAAACAAAAGCTGGGGCTGGGTGCGGTGGCTCACGCCTGTAATCTCAGCACTTTGGGAGGCCAAGGTGGGAGGATCACCTGAGGCCAGGAGTTTGAGACCAGCCTGGGCAATGTGGAGAGATCCTGACTCTGCAAAACATTAAGAAATTAGTCAGGCATGGTGGTGCATGCCAGCTACTCAGGAGGCTGAGGTGGGAGGATCACTTGAGCCCAGGAGTCAAGGCTGCACTGAGCTATGATCGTGCCACTGTACTCCAGCCTGGGCGATAGAGCAAGACCTCATCTCTAAAAACACAAAAAGCAAAAAGCCTGGGTTGTTGTCAATGCCAGCCCCAAGTCTTGGAAGAGACCCCTTAGACTGTGTGTGCATATGAAAATGAATGTCATCCTGACTACCTGTGGCTTCCAGTGTGCCCACGTCTGTCTTCCTGTCAGATGCAGCCCTCAAGGGGACAGGTGCTTGGCATGACTTTCTGTCCTTGGGGGCCCCAGGACCTGGATCATAGAAGAGGCATTCAGTAACAATCTGTCAGATGATGGAGAACGTGAATGGACCCCTGCTTCTGTGCTTCCTGTCATTGGGAGGGAGGGGATGGGGGACAATTGTGTGGTGGTTCCAAGGGCAGAACCCCACTAGCGTTGGGGAAGGGGATGGTGTTGTCAACCAGGGCTTTTAACTGCAGGCAAAAGAAGCCGAGTCTGGATGAGATAAGTAGAAAAAGAATGTATTAACTGGGCATCTCACAGAGTCACCTGGATGGCTGGGCAGCCTGAGCATCCAGGAACAGTGCCCCTAAATCCTGCCTCAGACTGGCCCAGTGGGGACACTGCTGCAGAGCCCTAGCTACCTCTGGTTGTTCCTCTGACTCCATAATCCCTAGACACTCTCACCAGCAGCCCCAGGAACTCCCTCTTCCTGCAATGACAGCTCCAGATTCCATGGGGAGCAAGGTCGGCACCTGCATCCCCTGGGCAGTATCATCCCAGCGCAGGTTCCTACATTTGGACTCAAATTACAATAATTGGTGGAAGGTTTATTCAGACTTAAGCTGTAGGGAGTGGAAGAAATAGTGCAGTGTCTTAGGATGAGCAGCAGCAAAGTTTTCCAGCCCTAGGTTTGAAGGGACAAGGGGCAGGGGCAGTTACTAGAACTGGGAAAGAAAGAGAGGTGCAGGCCGGGTGTGGTAGCTCACACCTGTAATCCCACCACTTTGGGAGGCCGAGGTGGGAGGACTGCTTGAACTCAGGAGTTCTGCAACATGGAGAAACCCCGCCTCCACCAAAAGTACAAAAATTAGCCAGGCATGGTGGCATGCGCCTGTAGTCCCAGCTACTCAGGAGGCTGAGGTGGGAGGATCACCTGAGCCTGGGAGGTCAAGGCTGCACTGAGCCGTGATTATGCCAATGCACCTCCAGCCAGGGTGACTGGTGGTGTTGTGGAGGAAAAGATGGGACCAAACAAACTGCATTCGGAAAAAAAATAAAACTAAAAAGAGAGAGTGAGATGTGCAGAGGCCCCTGGAGAGGTGCAGTGACACGAGGGACAGAGCCAGTCCAAGCCCACCTCACTAGGGACATGGAGGGGAGCAAAGGCCGTACTATTTGACCTCCACCTCCCTAATCTGCCCACTGACAAGGCTCAGACAGGTCAGTCCCCTGGGTCGGAGCAGGGTGGAGCAGGTGGGGACAAGACCTGAAGGGCAAACGGAAGGTGGCTAGCACAGCGGAGACTTCCCCAAACAAACAAGGGGGTCTCAGGTGTGCCAAAGCATCCCAACGTCCAGGCGGGGTGGAAATGAAAATGTCATGCTGGGTCTCGAGTTAGGGTTGGTTCTTTCTGGCACTAACTTCTTCTGTGACTATGGTTAAATCCCTTCCTCCTGCTAGGTCTCAGTTTCCCTATGTGTGAAACCAGACGAGCTTCCAGCACCCTCCTGTAGCACCAGGAAGGCTCCAGACAGTCCTGAGAAGGGAGTAAAACAGACTGTCCGTTTGGAGAAACTGGGGCCCAAGAGGCAGAGAGACTTGCTGGGGGTCACTGCCACATAGATATTGAGCAAGTCTTCCATTTCTTGTCAGGGCTGTCCCCTGAGCCAGGCCCGCCCTGGCCTTGTGACCCTGCTTTCCCCGAGGGGCACTGCCCACCCCCATGTTTGTTTCCAGTGAGTGCAGCAGCCACCATGAAGTGTCGAGGTCTCTCTCATGCTCTCGTTTGAGTGTGTGTCTGTGAATGGGACATGTGGTAACAGTAGTTTCACCCAGGCTTTTGGTCCTTGGTCACCCCTCCTGCCCCACCTGGGGATTTAGGGTTAGTATAATGTCACTGCTTGGCATTTGGGCCTGTGGGTCCCATACAAACTTCAAAGAACTTAGTTTATAGGGAGTTTCAAAGAGAGTCGGAAGGGCTGTGCCCGCTCCTCTGGACCCTCTGACAATGACCCTGCACAGCCTGCACAGCTGTGTCCAGGAAGCCGCCTGGAATCTTGCCACCCACTCCATGGGACTGTGTGCTGAGGCCTGCGTCCCAGGCACGTGAAACAAAGACCGTTTCATCTTATGTTGGAACCCGAGACTCTGGGTTTTTCTGCATCCAAGGCCTAGGAGGCCCACAGAGCCCACCTTGTTAGAACCAATGCTCCTTTCCTTGAAATCGTGAGACAGGGGAGAGCTTTTCAGCTTTGTGCAAAATGGTTCTGTTGAAAGTAAAACTTTCAAAACAGATAGCCCCGGATCAATTATGGCCCACAGGCATGTTCTCTTTGGCTTGCACCGTGTTTGCCCGCAAGGTTTATTTTCACAAAGTGAAATTAACTGCCACAGTTAGAAGTCAAATTGTGGTTTGACTTTTAAAAAGTAGAAGACCTGGCAGTACGGGGCTCACGTTCCTGCATGAAATGTTTGGCTGGAGCAGCACTGCAGCCCCTCCCCCCGCACATAAGATGCGCACTCTTCAGTTCACCACAGTCCTCACCATGCCCTATTGTCTTCCAGCTGGGAGCTGAATGCCTGTTGCCATTTATCACCACGTTTATGCTGCTGCTTTCTTGAGTCAGAGAATTATGAGGAAGGTAAACTATTTTGGGTCCCCACGTTTCTGACAGAAGTGGGAAAGCAGTTTATATACGTTACCTGCCCGCCTGTTTTCACTGGGTTGCTAATGTAGAAGTTTATCTCTGGAGTTTGTTTGGCCCCATCTTTTCCTCTGCCGCAACACTGCCATGATGATCACCAGAACATCATATTTATTGGCCCTTTATCAAGCTATGTACACGGTGAGACAGGTCAGGACAGGCCTCCATTTGTCTCAGGGGCAAAGCATTGTGGGCAAGGAAGACAGAGCAGCTGGAGCTGATGGGACTCCAGTTAAAGCAATGAAGTGGCTTTGCCACACCACAGAGGCCTCAAGGGAAGGGTCCTAAAAGACCAGTCCTGGGCAGCCTGGTGGGAGCTTGGCCTTTCTGCCCAGCTCCTGGCTGAAGCTGTGATTTGTGTAGCTGTGACTGCAGGGCTTGAGAATGACAGAGGGCTTAGGCAGTTTGGACAGGGTGAATCGGGGTTGGCGTGTATACCCAGCCACCTCCCTGAAAAATAGTCTGAGTCTCCCTTTTCCATCTATCTGATGGGTGTCCAATCTTTTGGCTTCTCTGGGCCACATCGGAAGAAGAATCATGTTGGGCCACACATAAAATACACTAACACTAACCATAGCTGATGAGCTAAAAAAAAATAAAATCGCAAAACAAAAATCTCATAATGTTTTAAGAAAGTTTGCGAATTTGTGTTGGGCCACATTCAAAGCCATCCCGGGCCACATGTGGGCCTCGGGTTGGACGAGCTTGGTCTAATGGGAATACGAAGACAACCCTGGCTCCCACTGTGAGAACCCCTTCAGTCCAAGCACACGAGTCCTCTCCAAGCTCACTGTTCTCACCACACGGCCCCACTCCGGTTTCCTGGAGGCTCCCCCAGAAGCATCTGGGGGACGTAGTCCAGGCAGGTGCCTCCTCCCAGGTGGGGCAAGCACCTGGCGTGATAGCGGAATTTCAGGTGGCCATGTTTCAGGTTGCATCTCGCCTCATGGGAACCAGACTTGGGAGCCTGATCACAGGTGCCAAGGAGGTCATCGTCCCAGCCAGAGTCCTGATCCCAGACCTGCAACCTCAGGGGCCCCCCTGTGGCCAGGAGCACATCCCCAAAATCCAGTGGCATTGACCAGATGGGGTTGTTATTACTCCACTGGGTGTTCGTCCTGAGCTCCTGGCCACCAAAGAACACCTTCACATAGGCATCCGTGGCAGTGAACCAGTCCCCCCACAGGCCCCAGGCTTGGATGAAGGTCACCTCTAGCTGGGCCAGGCCCCTCTGTCGAGGGCAGCAGTCCTGGGTGGTGACCGCTGAGCCATGGCACACACACTGGCACGGGTCTCGGGGGCTCTTCTGCCGCCCCGGTGGGCACGGCCGGCTGCAGTCCCTCCAGCGAGCCCTGTCCGTCAGGTACTGACTCAGGGCCCTCCTCAGTGCCTCCCGCCGCGGGTCCTGGCTGTCCAGCAGCACATGCAGGGGTTCCAGGCTGTAGTCCACCAGGCCAGGGCTGCCGAGCAGCGAGTTCACCCAGGCTGAGTACTGCTCAGGCCCGGCCTGGCTCCCGAACAGCAGGTCGTTAATGGAGGTGTGATGGCCGCCAACCACTTCCGAATGGCGCTCCCGGTAGGTTTGGTGGAAGGAGGCCGTCATCTTGTGCTTCTTCTTCTTCTCCTCACAGGCTTTGGCTTCGGCAGAGGAGCTGCCGCGGGCGCCTATGTTGACCTGGGCCTCGACGTTCAGGCAGTCATCCACCTCATCGTCCGTGAGCCCTTCCAGGGCCAGTTCACAGGTGCGCAGGGCAGTGAGGGCCGAGATGCGGCCGCCCAGCTCCACAGCCCGGATGAAGTGGGTGCCGTAGTTGGAGATGAGCCTGAGGTAGGCGGACTGGGTGGAGGCGTTGAAGTGGAGGGGCAGGTCCCCGAGGGCCCTCTTGAAGTCAGGGTGCAGCGGGGGAGTGTGTACCACATGGTAACTGTGAGAAGAGAGAGACCTCAGCTGGGCCCAGGGATAGTATTTCACCCATTCAATAAAACAACTCCTTCAGGACTGCTCAAGGTCACACGTAAGTGGGCAGAACTAGGACTGGAACCCAGGGGCCTCCAGAGTGCAAGTGCTGTGGCATGGGGCTGGCAGGGATGCCTCCGCTCTCACCTGTCAGGGACCTCAGTGCTCTGTGTAGGTGTTTTCTCTTTTCCTTTTCAAAATAACATTTTTTTTCCTTTCTTTTTAATTTTCTTATTATAAAAGCAATGATCCTGTCTGGGCATGGTGGCTCACGCCTGTAACCACAGCACTTTGGCAGGCTGAGGCGGGAGGATCCCTTGAGCCCAGGGGTTTGAGACCAGCCTGGGCAACATAGTGAGACCCTATCTCTAATTTTTTTTTTAAGAAAAAGAAAAAAAGAACATAAAAGCAATGATCCTGCACTGATGGTATCCATTGGACTTTGGAACCTGGTCATGTGGCCTTCATCCATCTGTCCCCCTGGATGGGTCCCACATGCCCGGGATCCTGACAGCTTGGGCCATACTCGGCCTCTCTGTGGAGGAAACGTGGCCTCCAGGTCTGAGGAATCAGTGCAGGTGACTTGGGGCTGGCCCACAAACATTGTGCCTTTCTCAGACGTGGAATCTGGGTCCCAGAATTCCTACTCCCAGGGGCTAGGGTAGCAACCGCTGTGGCTCAGCAGTGTGGCCCTGCCACAGGCAGGTGTGAGTATTGGCTGAGTGGATGATTGAAGCTCAGAGAGAAGTGAGATGTTCAAGGTTACACAGCAATGAGGAAGGATGACCCGGCCAGGTCTCCCGCCTCTGTCCCTATCCAGGAAGGACTCCATGGAAGGCTGGCTGTGCCCAGGAAAGGGAGGGTTGAGTACTCACTAGACCTAAATGGCACCCTGCTGGCTCTCAGACATGGTCTCACTCACTTTCTCTCTACTTGGTGTCTCACTGGGCACTGTCAGATGGGGGACCTCGTGGATGAGAGGAGGCCACAGGGCTGAATCACCTGAAGTCTGGGAGCCGGGACTGCGGTTTCTTCCTGGTAGAAGCAGCCTCCAAGTTTGATTGGAGGACTCTGCCTTTCCAGGGCTCCTAGACCACCCAGAGTTTCTCACACCTTTTCCAGCCCCCCACCCCCTAGCCCCAGCTCTCACCTGTAGAAGCGACACTCCACTGTGTCAGTGCTGAAGCTGTACTGGTCCTGGTGGGTCTTCTGGGCTGCAAAGTTGGCTGCCTGTGAGTGTGAGCCGGCCACAGACACATGCACGTTGCCGGTGGGGTGGGGAGTCACATCCAGCCCGACCTTCCAGTCGTTGCGGATGCTACGAGCCGCATCCCGGGCCACAGCTTCAGTGGAGCTGACTTTGGCCCTGGCTACATGGCGCTGGCAGCCAGAGCCCTGGGCCCGCCAGTTGGTGAGTGCCAGGGGCAGGCGCTGGAGGGTGCCCTCCTGTAGGGCATTTTCACAGAGGGTGCAGGTGCCGTCGGGCCGCAGGAACCTTTGTGTGTCTACTGGGAAGGAGCCTGAGCGGCGGAGGCTGGTCACGTCCACACCCTCCCCGGCCAGCCATGCACCGGGCACAAACTTGTGGCTGCGCTTGCACTCTGAGCGTGTGGCTGTGTGGCAGGGAGCAGGGACTGGCAGGGGCAGCAGCAGGAGAAGGATGCCCAGGAGGAGCAGGCAGGCCGCCATGGAGCTGCAGAGACAGGGGGCACTTGGGCTCTGGGAAGCCATGGGTGGAAGGATGGAGGATGACTGCTCCTTTCCCCCATAGCCATGGATTATCAGGGCACATGGAAGGGGAGGAGCTGAGATATCTCTTAAGTCATTATTCAATGAATGTCAGAGCTGGTATGTCCCTTATGGCCTGGTTCAGCCCCCACATTGTACAGATGGGCCCAGAGAGGGGAAAAGCCCTGTGCAGGGTCACACAGCCAAGGGGAACCCCTTGCTAGAATTCCCCTAAGGTCTAATGGGGATCTAAGTGGATGACTCTGCCCCCAGGACACAACTGTGGGTGGTGGGGAGGGGACTGTGGCCACAGAAGAGGGGACAGAGTAGCTGTAGCAGATTTGGGGAGGGGCCTGGGGACCTGAGGAAGCCTTCATTCTGGAGAAGTGTCATTTTTGGCCCCAGAACAAGCCACCCTTTGCCCACCCTGACTCACTCTGCTTCTCTGTCTCTGTCACTCTCTCTAACCTCTCTCCCTCCCACTGAGCCCTTAACAGAATTGGAAGAGAAATGAGGTCCTATATTGCCCCTATTCGTCCCATTTTCCCTTTGGGGACCTTCCTCAGAGCTTTATGGAAGAACTCTAGAATAAAAGCTGCCGACCTGGCCAGGTGTGGTGGCTCACACCTATAATCCCAACACTTTGGGAGGCTGAGGTGGGCGGATCACTGGAGGTCAAAAGTTCGAGACCAGCCTGGCCAACATGTCAAAACCCCCTCTCTACTAAAAATACAAAAATTAGCTGGGCGTGGTGGCAGGTGCCTATAATCCCAGCTACTCAGGAGGCTGAGACAGGAGAATCGCTTGAACCCGGGAGGCGGAGGTTGCAGTGAGCCAAGATCGCACCATTGCACTCCAGCCTGGGTGACAGAGTGAGACTCTGCCCAAAACAAACAAACAAACAAACAAACAAACAAACAACAAAGGAAAAGCTGCCAACCTGACCACACCCTTGGATCTTGTGTGGGGAGAGGCCTCGAAGTTTGCTCTTCAGATCCCCTCCTGCTGCCCCTCCCCTCTTTGCCACTCCCTGCCAACCAAGCTCTGCGGCCTTTAGCAGTGACAGGGGCCCCCCTGTTGCCTACTATGGGCAACGATTGTTTAGAAAGTTCTTCCTAATTTTAAGGTGTTTCTGGGGCCTCACCTGGGCCTGTTACGATCTGGAACCTCCTTTCTCTAACCTTATCCAAGGTGAGCTCTTCAAAGGTCTTTCCCCTTGGGTACCACAGGCTCTGACACAAGAGGGCTATGGAGAGCCCCCATTGTAGTTGGAGCCTCCATGCCCCGCCCAAAGGTATGACTTGAAGGGTGGAATTCCAGGCAGCATGACTCGCCCCAGGGAGGCAAAGAGGCCAGGGGAATCTTCAAAGGCCCTGGGCTCATCCCAGCTAGGAGGCGGGCACGGTCATAACCTTAATCCAGGGAACTCAGCCTTCATCCTGACTCTCATGGTATTCTGTCCCAGTGAGCCTCTTTCCATCTTTCTTAGAAGCTTTAATGTCAGCTCTTGCAGGGCCTTAGAAACTGCATGCTACCTCTTCATTTCATACATGAGGAAACTGAGGCCCAGGGTGGGCACAGGGCTGCCCAGTGAGTTAGTGATTGGCGCTGTCTGTGACCCAGGTGTCTTGTCTTTTAGGTCGCGGTACTTCCAGCTCCATCAGGCTCTTCCCCTCCACCCAGAGCCCCAGGCCCCCAGGTCCCTGCTCTCTCCTTACCTGGAGTCCTGTATGGAGAAGCAGCTACACAGGCGGATGTCCTTTCTTCACCAAGGCTCCTGGAATGGTGGCGTCAGCCCCCCAGGCAGCCCACTGTGGCTCCTTGCACCAGCCACCACTCAGATCACTTCTACTTCCTGCCCCGCCCCCAGCTGTGGTCACAGGTCCTTTGTGCTCTCCCCTCCCACGAGCACCCACCCTGTCCTCAGCCCTCATCCGGCCCCCCACTGACAGCCCTCAGGAAGCAAGCAGCAGGGCCAGAGGCTCATCTGCCGAGCAGAGCTGCTGGGGCTTCGGGACTCAGGACACACAGGCAGAGGAGGACGGGGCGCTGAGGACTTCGAGACCCAGCCCTGGTGTTGATGATCAGGCCAGCAGGGCCATCTCCTTGCTTCTGACGCACAGCATCACATGTGCGGGATGTAAGAGGCATGCAAAGGCGGGGCTGAGAGCGTGGGCCTGCATGCCAGACTGCCGAGTCTTGGCCAGCTCGGTTATACACCAGCGGTGTGGACTGGTAGGGTTCTTCAGCCTCACTGTGCCTCAGTTTCTTCACTGAACAATTGGGATAGTAGTCATGTAGACCCTAGGGGTTGTTGTGAAGGGCTTGGAACTGTGCCTGGCCCTTCTTGAGTGTCAGTGCCTGTGACCATTCCCTCCTCCCTGAGTGGGGAGAGATGTTGCTCTAATCTTGCCATCCACTTCCTGCTCAACCTGCATCCCAGTCTAGCCCAGGCTCTGAACCCCGAGCATGTTCCTCAGACAGGGTCTCCTGCTCCTCACTTTGTGAGGACAGCCAGTGGTCTCCACGCGGGCCCCAGCCCTGCTGAGGTCATGGGTGCTGGTGAGAGTGGTCTGGTAGCACCAGAGGACGTGTCTTCTGCACTCTTTGCCTTGCTTGAGGTCAGGGTGGGGTGAGGTTTCCATGGGTGGAGTGACTCACTCACAGGGCACTGGGGGACAAAATCACATGCCTTCTGGGGTGGGGGCAGCTGGGTAAGGGGGGAGGTGGTTCTCACAACTTGTTCTCATAACTGTGTATATGATGGGAAGAAGTAGCCGCAGGCTCCAGACCACATGCGACATCATGTCTCATGGGTCACACTTTGGGGCTCATCCCTTGCGTTTATGTCCCTGCTTGCGTCCCTACTCTTACAGGAACAGGGGTTTATGCTGTCTTCTCGGAATCTGGCCCCATCTTCTCTCCGCAGTGTCCCCTCCCTCTTCTAGAAATTGCAGCCTCCTGATCCCTTTCCAGCTCTCACCCATGGCCTGACTTGGATGCTAAGGCTGTGAGGAGTTTCTTTCCTGACCATGACGGGAAGGCCAGTTGGAGGGACACAGAAGTCCTGCAAAGTATCTGCAAGAAAAGAGAGGCAAAGTCTAAACAAGTTCTGATCCCAGCTTCACCCGAAACTTACTGTATGCCTCACAGCGGTAGATATCAACCCCCTTTCTGAGCATTAGTTTCCTCATCTATAAAATCAAAGAGATGACTTTGGAATTCTACAAATCCTTCCAGCTAATGACAAAATGTGCATATGGCAGGTTTCAAGTGGCTTACGATGTGGCTAATGCCCAAGAGATGCTGGTGGTTGTTAGGGCATCCATTAAAGAGCCAAAATGACATTGAGGTTGATGACTGTTTTTGGCTCGTTTAACTGATGACAGCTGTCCTCCTGTCCCTCTGAAACTTGACACTTGAATGTGCATTAAGCACAGTTTTTCCTCAGACACAAGTTTCAACAAGTGCATAATTTGTTCAATCACCAGACACCATGTATATGGTTTTCTTTAGTAACAACTGTATTGAGATGTAATTCACATACCATATAATTCACCCATTTCAAGTATACGATTCAATGGCTTTTCATATGTTCACAGAGTTGTACAGCCACTGCTACAGTCAATTTAGAACATCTTTATCACTCTCCATAAAGAAAACCTATACCCACTGGTGGTCATTTTTCTTTCTATCCTTTTTTTTTTTTTTTTTTTTTTTTTTTTTTTGAGACGGAGTCTCGCTCTGTCGCCCAGGCTGGAGTGCAGTGGCCGGATCCCAGCTCACTGCAAGCTCCGCCTCCCGGGTTCATGCCATTCTCCTGCCTCAGCCTCCCGAGTAGCTGGGACTACAGGCGCCCGCCACCTCGCCCGGCTAGTTTTTTTGTAGTTTTAGTAGAGACGGGGTTTCACCGTGTTAGCCAGGATGGTCTCGATCTTCTGACCTCGTGATCCGCCCGTCTCGGCCTCCCAAAGTGCTGGGATTACAGGCTTGAGCCACCGCGCCCGGCCTTTTTTTTTTTTTTTTTTTGAGATGAAGTCTTGATTTGTCACTCAGGCTGGAGTGCAGTGGCGTGATCTTGGCTTATTGCAACCTCTGCCTCCCAGGTTCAAGCAATTCTCTCACCTCAGCCTCCCCAGTAGCTGGGACTACAGGCACATGCCACCACGCCTGGCTAATTTTTTTTTTTTTTTTGTATTTTTAGTAGAGATGGGGTTTCACCATGATGGCCAGGCTGGTCTTGAACTCCTGACCTGCAAGTGATCTGCCCACTTTGGCCTCCCAAAGTGCTGGGATTATAGGCGTGAGCCACCGTGCACAGCCATTTCTCATTTCTTCATAACATTAATCTACTTTATGTCTCTGTTAATTTTCCCATTTTTGACAATTCATATAAAAAGAATCATAGGATATGTGGCCTTTTGTGTCTAGCTTGTTTCATTTAATATAATACTTTCAAGGTTCATCCATGTTGTAGCATGTATCAGTACTTTAGTCCGTTTCTTGGCTCAATAATATTACATTGTATGGACATACCACAATTTGTTTACTGATTCATAATTGATGGATGTTTGGGTTGTTTCTACCTTTTGGCTGTTATGAATAATGCTGTTATGAACATTTGTGTACAGGTGTGTACATATGTTTCCATTTCTCTTGGGTATATATCTAGGGGTGAAATTGCTGGGACGTGTGTGGTAACTCTAGGTTTAACTTTTTGAGGAACTGTTTTCCAACGTGATTGCATCATTTTGCATTTCTCCAGCAGCTTATGAGAGTTTTAATTCCTCCTTTCCAAATCAAACCAAGGTTCCACTAGTTCCTTGCCAAACCTTGATTATAGCCATCCTAGTGGGTGTGAAGTCGTACCTCATTGTGGTTTTGACTCGAATCTTCCCAGTGGCTAATGAAGTTGAACATCTTTCCATATGCTTATTGGCCATTTGTACACCTTCTTTGGAGAAATGTCTATTTAAGTCCTTTACCCCTATTTTGAACTGAGTTGTCTTTTTATTGTGGAATTGTAATCGTTTTTTCTACATTTTGGCTTCTAGACCCTTATCAGATATAAAATTTGCAATTTTTTTTTCCTATTTTGGCAGTTGTCTTTCTTTTCATTTTCTTGAGGGTACCCTTGAAGTATAAATATGTTTTGTTTTTGGCCAGGCATGGTGGCTCACACCTGTAATGCCAGCACTTTGGGAGGCCAAGGCGGGAGGATTGCTTAAGTCCAGGAATTCAAGACCAACCTAGGCAATGTGGCAAAACCCTGTCTCTACAAAAAATACAAAAATTAGCCAGGTGTGGTGATGTGTGCCTGTAGTTCCGGCTATTCGGGAGGCCGAAGTGGAAGGATTGCTTGAGCCCAGGAGTTCAAGACCAGCCTGGGCAACATGGGAAGCCCCTGTCTCTAAAAAAAAAAAAAAAAAAAAAAAAAAACCAAATTAGCTGGGAGTGGTGGCACACCCCTGTAGTCCAAGCTACTCAGGAGGCTTAGGTGGGAGGATTTCTTGAGCCTGGGAGGTTGAGGCTTCAGTGAGCCAAGATTGTACCACTTTGCTCTGGCCTGGGTGACAGATTGAGACACTGTCTCAAAAAAAAAAAAAAAAAAAAAAAAAAGTTTTACTTTTGTTGAAGTTCAATTTATCTATTTTTTTTCTTTTGTTGCTTATACTTTTAATGCCATGTCTAAGAAGGTTCTGCCTAATCCAAGATTATGAATATTTATTCCTATGTTTTCTTCTAAGAGTTTTATAGTTTTAGCTCTTATATTTAGGTCTATTATTCATTTGGAGTTAATTTTTGTGTATGAAAAGGGGTCCAACTTCATTCTTTTGCATGTGGATATCATATATGGTTTTGATTTTTTAGTTTATAAAATATCTACTCTAAATAGAACAGTGCCATACATCTTGCTATCTTGGAATGTTCATGTCCCTCCAAGATTCAGTTGAAACTTAACCCTCAATGTAATAGTATTCAGGAGTGGGGGTCTTTAGGAGGTAATTAGGTCATGAGGGTTCTGCCTTCATGAATGGGATTAGTGCCCTTATAAAAGCACTTGAGGGAGTCTGTTTGTGCCTTCTTGCTCTTCTGCCTTTCCACCTTGTGAGGTCACAGTAACAGGCACCATCTGCGGAGCAGAGAGCAAACTTTCACCAGATACCACGTCTGCTGGTACTTTGATCTTGAACTTTCCAGCCTCCATAACTGTGAGAAATAAATGTCTATTATTTATAAATTACCCAGTCTAACATATTTTGCTATGGCAGCAGGAGTAGACTAAGCCAGAAATTGGTGCTGGGATTGGGGTGCTTCTGTAACAAATACCTAAAAATGTGGAAGCAGCTTTGCAGCTGAGTAACGGGTAGAGGCTGGAAGAGTTTGAGGTTCATGCTGAAAAAATCTTGTATTGCCGTGAACGGACTATAAAGGGTTTCTCTAGTGAGAGTTCAGAAGAAGAGGAGAACTGTAGAGAGAACTTCAATCATTTTAGAGGTTATTTAAGTGGTTGCAAGTGGAACATTGGTAGAAATATAAACAGTAAAGGCTATTCTGATGAGGTCTTAGATGGAAATAAGAAACATCTTCTGGTTAAGTGGAAGAAAGGTGATCCTTGTTATAAAGTGGCAACTAATTTGGCTGAATTGTGTTTGTGTTCTAATGTTTTGTGGAAGGCAGAACTTATGAGCAACGAAATAGCATATTTGGTAGAAGAAATCTCTAAGCAAAGTGTTGAGGATGCAGCATGGTTTTTCTTGATTGCTTATAGTAAAATACAAGATGAGAGCAATGAATTAAGGGTGAAATTTATAGTTAAAAGGGAAGTAGAACTTAAAAGAGTTGGAAAATTCTCAGCATGGCCAGGTTGTAAAGAATGAGAAAGTGTTTGAGAGAGAATTCCAATGGTGTGGCCAAGTGGATGTTTGATAAGGAGATTTGTATGGATAGTAGAATGTCAGGTGATATTCATCAAGACTCTGAGAAAATGGCCCCCAAGGCATTTTGGAAATCCTCAAGGCTGCTATTACAGGCCTGAGTGCCGGGGTTTTGTGGTCAGAATGGTTTCAAGGGAGGGACCCAGGATGCCTTTGGGGCTTTGGGGTTTGCTGCCCTAGGCTGCATCAGATTTCTACTCCATGCATTCTAGCACAGAGTTCCTTGGTCACCTCAAGTGTGGCTAGTGGACCCAGGGGCAGTGTAGTCTACAGTGGTTGCCCCTTTGGTTGCCCCATGGATCCCATGCTCCATGGCTGGAGCGCCATGCTTCATGCCCACAAGTGTAAAATTTGATACATTGGAGCATGGTATTCACGCAGTGTTAAACTGCAGTGGGGGCATGGCTATGACCACCTAGATCTCAAAGGATGTCCTAGAGAGCCTTGGGGCCCAGGCAGAGAACTATCATATATGTGAGACCATTTCAGAGAGCCCCCACTAGGGAAATGCCTAGTGGACCCGTGGGGTTGGGGCCACCTCAGAAAGCCCCCACTAGGGCTCCCAGTGGATCCATGGGGGCAGAGTGACCCTGGAGATGCCAGACTAGGAGAGCCACCAGCATGTAACTCCATTGGAGTCTCAGGGACTGGACTCCAATACATGAGGGCCACTGCGTGGGTGGTGCCAAGCAAAGCTGTGGGGACAGTGCTGCCTGGGGGCATGACTCCCACGCCAGTGTATGCAGAAGGTGGTGGGGCATGGAGTCAAAGATTATTTTCAAGTCTTAAGATTTACTGTTGTTTGCTCTGTTGGGTTTTGGACTTGGTCAAGGCCTGTCTCCCTTTTCTTCTTTCCTCTTGCTCCCTTTTGGAATGGGAATGTCTATCTATGCCCATCTCACCATTGTATTTTTTTTTTTTTTTTTTTTTTTTGAGGCAGAGTTTACCTCTTGTCACCCAGGCTGGACTACAAAGGCATGATCTCGGCTCATTGCAGCCTCTGCCTCCCAGGTTCAAGCGAATATCCTGCCTTAGTCTCCCAAGTAGCTGGAATTACAGATGCCCACCACCATGCCCAGCTATTTTTTTTTTTTTGTATTTTTAGTGGAGACAGTGTTTCGCCATGTTGGCCAGGTTGGTCTCGAACTCCTGACCTCAGGACACCTGCCCACATCGGCCTCCCAAAGTGCTGGGATTACAGAAGTGAACCACCACGCCTGGCCCCACCATTGTATTTTGGAAGCATATAACTTTTTTTATTTCATAGGTTGACAGTTGGAGAGCAATTTGCCTCAGGGTGATTTTATTTTATTTTATTTTATTTTATTTTATTTTATTTTATTTTATTTTAATTTTTTGAGACAGAGTCTCACTCTGTTGCCCAGGTTGGAGTGCAGTGGTGGGAATCTCGGTTCACTGCAACCTCTCCCTCCCAGGTTCAAGTAATCCTCCTGCGTCAGCCTCCCGAGTAGCTGAGACTACAGGCACGTGCCACCACACCCAGCTAATTTTTTGTATTTTAGTAGAGATGGGGTTTCAACATGTTGGCCAGGCTGATATCGAACTCCTGACCTCAAGTGATCCACCTATCTCAGGATTCCAAGGGTTAGCCACTGTGCCTGGCCTGCCTCAGTTTGAATTAAATCTTAAGTCTCATCCATATGTGATTTAGATGATACTCATTTAAAATTTGTCATTTCATTTTCTTTTTTTAAGTAACTGAGTCCCACTCTGTGGCCTGGGCTCGAGTTTAGTGGTACGGTCTCACTGCAGCCTCAAACTCCTGGGCTCAAGGGATTATCCTGTAGCAGGACAAACCGCAGACAAAACTCCTCAGACACCGGATTAAAGAAGGAAGAGGTTTTTTATTCAGCCGGGAGCGTTGGCAGACTCACGTCTAAAGAGCCGAGCTCCCCGAAAAAGAAATTCTTGGCCTTTTTAAAGGCTTACAACTTTAAGGGGTCCATGTGAAAAGGGGTCGTGATAAATCAAGCAAGCGTGGGAAACGTGACTGGGGGCTACATGCATCAGCTAACAGAACACAAAGTTTTACAATGCTTTTTTCATACAGTGTCTGGAATTTACAGATAACACAAGTAGTTTAGGTCAGGGATTGATGTTATTATTATTACTTTTTTAACTCCTAGGGCCAGGTGGTGGTGCTAAGGTTGTCTGGCTATTTATCTTACTTTTGTTTCTTTCTATCTTTTTGCTTTCTCTCTTTCCTCCTGCCTTGTGAATTAGGCAAGGTGGTGGGGAGGAGGGCAGCAGGAGTAGTAGTGGTCTCCCTCCTTAATCCCCCCTCAGCCTCTTGAGTAGCTGGGACTATTCAAGATGATATTCAGATGAAATGTAGACTGGACTTAAACTTTAAAGTTGATGGTGAAGTGAGTTAAGACTTTTGGGGATATTAAGATGGAATGAACGTATTTTGTATGTTAGAAGGACATGAATTTTGGGGGCACCAGGGGTAGAATCCTATAGTTTTCTTTCTTTTTTTTTTTTTTTTTGATATGGAGTTTCCCTCTTGTTGCCCAGGCTACAGTATAATGGCACGATTTCGGCTCACTGCAACCCCTGCCTCCCAGGTTCAAGTGATTCTCTTGCCTCAGCCTCCCAAGTATTTGCAATTACAGGCATGTGCCACCACACCTGGCTCCTGCCTCAGCCTCCCAAGTAGTTACAATTACAGGCATGTGTTATCACACCTGGCTAATTTTGTAATTCTTTTTAAGTAGAGATGGGGGTTTTACCATGTTGGTCAGGCTGGTCTTGAACTCCTGACCTCAGGTCATCCACCCGCCTCGGCCTCCCAAAGAGTTGGGATTGCAGTAGTGAGCCACTGCGCCTGGCCTGGAATGCTACATAGTTTGAATGTTTGTGTGCTTCCAAAATTTCTGTTGACACCCCTCAGTGCAATAGTATTAAGAGTATTAAGAAGGTCCTGCCCTCATGAGTGGGATTAGTGCCCTTATAAAAGGGCTTGAGGGAGTCTATTAGTCCCTTTTGCCTTTCTACCCTTATGCTGTGTGTGTGAGGACAAAAGGTGTTGTCTATGGAGTAGGGCAAGCCTTCGCCGGACACTGAGTCTGCTGGCACCTTGATCTTAGACTTCCCAGCCTCCAGAACTGTAAGTAATAAAGTTCTATTATTTATAGATTACCCACCCTAAGGCCTTTTGATATAGCAGCAGGAACAGACGAAGGCAGCACTGGACATAGAATGCACGAGGGAGATACAGCGTGATTATGTTTGCTGATGTGCAGCACCTACCACATAAACTACAGCCGTGACCTGAAATCAATGAGGTCCTTTAACAAAACTAGTTTAGATGGTATTTATTGTGCATATATTAAAGAGCCAAAATGCAGTCACAGGTGGTGTTTTCTTCACCCTGAGATAATTCTTTAGTGCCTTTTCTTTACAAGTTTGTGAAACTTTGAGGTTCTTCTCCCTCAGCCCTCAACAGTGTTACCCACAGTTCTTGTTTTGCCCTTTGTCTCGTAAAATGAGACAAAAGAACTGAAGAAATCTTTCCTTTTTTTCCATTCTGCAAAAGGCTTTATAGAAGATTGGCACTCTGTTGGTGTAATTGGGTAGATTTTAAACTACTGGGTCCATGTCTTGGATCCAGTAGCTCTATTCAGGTTTTCTGTTTTGTTTTCTGGTATCAGTTTTGGCAAGTTATGTTTTTCTAAATCCTTCACACTATCTAACATTTCACACTTGTGGGCATGAAGTTGTTTACAATGTTCTTTCTCTTAAAAACAAAATCTTTATGAGTTGGTAGTGATGCCCTATTTTGATAAAAGGTTTAAAAAATTGCTTTGTTCTTTTTTATGGATCAGTCTTGATAAAGATTTATACATATCACCTTAATTTTTTCAAACAACCTACTCTTGGCTTTATTGCTTTTCTCCAGTGTATTATTATTTTCCATTTTGTTAATGTCATTAAAATTTTTTTTTTTTCACTTCCTTCCTTTTCCCTTTTCTTTGGGCTTCTTCTGTTGTTCTTTTTCTAACTTCTTGAGTTGAACCCTTAGCTCATTAATTTTCAGTCTTTCTTTTTCTTTATTTTCAGTAAGTAAATGCTTCTGTAAGTAATCGTTTAAGCCTCTACATTTCTAATAATCTTGTTAATTGTGTCTCTAAAGTTTTGGGATGTGGTGTTTTCATAATTGCCTAGTTTTAAAATATTTTCTACATTTTCTTATAATTTCTTTTTTGGCTTGCAAGTTATTTAAAAGTGTGCTTTCCACGTTTTCAGTCATGGGGGTTTTAAATGCTGTCTGTTGGTTATGAATTTCTAACATAGTTGCATTGTAGTCAGAGCATGTTGTCTGTGTGACACCCATTCATTAAGGTTTATTGACATTTTTTCTATGTCTACCAAATGTTTAGCTTTGTAAATGTTCCCGTGTACTTGAGAAGAATATGTATTTGCTAATTTTTGGAAGCAGGGTTCTATGTTCAAATCTGTGGTCTTTTGAGACAGTCACTGAGAGCCATGTTGAAATCTTCTACGATGAAGGTAGATTGTTTAGTTTCTCTCTATACCTTTCATTCTGTCAGTTTTTGCTTTATATGTTTGGAAGCTGCTTTATTAAACAAGTTTAGTATAGTGTTGGCTTTCCAGGATTGAACTCTTTATTATTATGTAGTGGCTCTTTTTATCTCAAATAATGCTTTCTGCCTAAATGTCTATTTGGTCTGGTATTAATAGAGCTATTCCAGCTTTCCTTTTTTTAGTATTATTTTTAACTGTGGTAAAATATATGTAACAAGGAATCTACCACTTTATTTTTATTTTATTTTATTTTTGAGACGCAGCCTCGCTCTGTCGCCTGGCTGCAGTGCAGTAGCATGATCTAGGCTCACTGCAAGCTCTGCCTCCCAAGTTCAAGTGATTCTCCTGCCTCAGCCTCCCAAGTAGCTGGGACTACAGGCACACGCCACCATGCCCAGGTAATTTTTTTGTACTTTTAGTAGCGATGGGATTTCACTATGTTGGCCAGGATGGTCTCAATCTCTTGACCTTGTGATCCGCCCATCTTGGCCTCCCAAAGTGCTGGGATTACAGGCGTGAGCCACTGTGCCTGGCCTATTTTAATAATTTTTAAGTGTATCAGCTTTCTTTTGATTCGTTCCCACCATAGATGTATTCCATCTTACTTCCAAATTCGCTGTGCTCTTACATTTTAGGTAGGCCTCTGTTAAACATAATTAGTTGGATTTTGTTTTGTCATCCAGCCTGAGGGACTATCTGTTTAACTATGTGTTAAGTCTGTGTATATTTATTGTGATTACTGTTCTAATAGAGTTTGTTTCCACCATAATATTTTATATTTGTTTTATTGTCTTGCTTTTTTCTGTGTATTCTTCCTCCCCCTCTTCCTTCTTTCTTTTAGGTTGACTGAACTTTAAAAAAATTACATTCTTTACTCTCTACTAGTTTAGCTCTTACAACCTCTATTTCTGATTATTTGGTGGTTACCCATAAAAATGCTAATATGCATTCTAAACAAAGTCTAAAATTGTTTACTGCTTCCCACCTTCCCAAGGATACAAAGATCTCAGAATGCTGCTAACTAAAATCACCTTTTGGCGGGGTGCAGTGCCTCACACCTGTAATCCCAGCACTCTGGGAGGCCGAGGCGGGTGGATCACCTGAGTTCAGGAGTTTGAGACCAGCCTGGCCAACATGGTGAAACCCCATCTCTACTGAAAATACAAAAATTAGCCAAGCGTGGTGATGTGCACCTGTAATCTCAGCTGCTTAGGAGGCTGAGTAGGGAGAATCGCTTGAACCCAGGAGGCAGAGGTTTCAGTGAGCCAAGATTGCACCACTGTACTCCAACCTGGGTGGTAGAGTGAGACTCCATCTCAAAAAAAATAAAATAAAATAAAATAAATAAAATAATAAAATAAAATAATAAAATCATCTTTTGTTATTCTGAAAGTTATTTTTGTCTAGTATTTTAGTTCCATCTCATTTTTCCTCTGCTAAATCATTTGTTAGTACTATTGCTTGATATAATCAACATTTGTCTGTATTTACCAATGTTTACCAGGATCTTTGCTTATTTATTCTTTGATCTAGCTTTCTTTGGCGATAATTTTTCTTTTCCTTGAAGTGGGCATTAGAAGTGCTTTCAGTGAATCTCTCTGGTAGCACATGCTCTCAGTTTCTGTTTGTCTGAGCTGTCTATTTCATCCTTGTTCTTGAATTATCATTTGAGGTGGTTGACCCTTTGAAGTTATTGCTGGTTGACTCCCGTCAGCGCTTCTAAGTTATTATGTCACAGTTTCTGGCTTCCACTGTTGCTACTGTTTAATTGTCATTCTTCCTAGGGAATTTGTCTTTTTTGTTGGGGAGGCTGTTTTTAAGATCTTTTTGGTTTTGGTTTTCTGAAATTTTACTATGAAGTACATATCTAGAGATGACTTCTTTAAATGTATTCTGTTTGGGATCTGTGGTGCTTCCTGAGTCTGAGGATTCACATCCTTTAGCATTCTGGAAAAAATCTTGGCTGTTATAGTGTCGTATATTCCATTTCTCTCGTTTGCTCTACCTTTTGCTTTTTTTTTTTTTTTTTTTCCTGGTACAGGATCTCGCTCTGTTTCCCAGGCTGGAGTGCAGTGGCACAATCTTGGCTCACTTCAAACTCTGCCTCCCAGGCTCAAGCTATCCGCCCACCTCAGCCTCCTGAGTAGCTGGGACTACAGGCACACGCCATTAGGTTTGGCCTATTTTTGTGTTTTTGGTAGAGAAAGGGTTTCACTATGTTGGCCAAGGTAGTCTCGAACTCCTGAGCTCAGGTGATTTGCCTGCCTCAACCTCCCAAAGTGCTGGGATTACAGGCATGAGCCACCGTGCCCAGCCTACCTTTTGCCTTTTTGAATGCCACTGGTGATATAATAGTCCTTTTCACTCTCTCTTCCATGTCTGTTATGTTTTTTTCTTATTTCCCACTTTCTGTCTTTTTGTACTGAGCTGCCATTATTTTTCTCCTGTTCTTTTCAATTCATGAATTGTTGCTTCAGATGTGTCTAATGTACGATTAATTCATCCTTTGGGTTTTACGATTAGGTAATACACTTACCAAGATGCACAAATCAAAGTGGTGGGAAAAAATATACAGTGAATAATCCTTCTCTGGCTCTTTCCCCATTTGTTCCAGTCCAACTGACCTCCACAGGTGCCACTGTTTTTTTTTTTTTTTTTTTTTTTTTCCTAATTTATTTGGCGGCCTCTCAGAGTTTCATCATGCCAATAAAAGCAAATGCCAATATAAACAGTTTTTAAAAAAATTTTCCTCCTTTCTCACACAAAAGGAACACTATTATACATCTTGCTGTGTACTTTGTCTTTAGTTTTACTTAATACTGTTTGGAAATCTTACCTTATAGCACATAATTTCCTCAATCTTTTATTTTAAAAAAATGTTGCATAGTATTTTGTTATATGGATGAACCATAACTTATTGGGCCAGCATTTTAATGATGGCCATTTGGGTTATTTATAGTCTTTTGCTCTAATGAAAAATGTTGCAGTAAATAACCTTGTACACACCTCCTTTTGGACATGTGGAGGATATCTGTAGAATAAATTCCCAGGAATTGAATTGCTGGAACAAAACAGTACGCATTTTCAATTTTGTAATAAATTTGCTATAAATAGCCCCCATAGGGACAAGCACCAGTTTTCACTCTTACCAGCAAAGCATAAGTGGCCTCATTTCCCTCAGTATTACCTATGAAATTTTTTTGTTTAGTTAATTTTTGCTTTTAATGATTTATGTGTAAACTCTGTTTCATTCTTTTTCCAAATTTCATAACTATGTCTCCTAGTTATTGAAACAAATTTTAAACATGTCAACATATTCATTTTGGGTTTTATTATCCAGTTATGCCAATACATAAAACCTTTGGTGCAGCTCATTCTTTATCTTGTTATAGAGCTGAATCTTCCTGCTTGGTGGATTGTCTCCTTGAGGGTTTTGCTCACAATGTTAGATTGTGAGCTCATTCTTGGCTGCCCTTTACCTGTGGGAATCCTGCAAAGCTTAGGATTGAGAACATTCCTCCAAAGTGGGTTTGCATATGCTTTTATGAGACACCTTCCGTTTTTACCGATTCAGACTTATTTATGCTTGTTTTTTGGCTTGGCATGTTCTGACGCACGCAAGTGGCATATGGAAAGGTAGATCTGTAGTTCTGATGTTTAAGGAGAGACCATCCTTCCGCTCAGATTTAAGACTGAGAAAAACGAGTTTTTTTCTGGACTCCCTTTCCCAGTAAATAGATCCTTTTAACAGCCTATCCTTTGATTGACATTATTAGCCCTTTGAGTGTTTATTTAGGTTTTTACGTAGAGTGGTCTCAGCTTCAATTCCCCTAGTCTGCAACACTGCCCGACCTTATTTCCTGTTGTTCCTGTGGTCACCGTAGCTTGAGATCCTGGCTTCTCTGGCCTGGCCTGTGTCCTCAGGGCATCCCTGGCTGTTGGCCTGGTTTACCCTCTAGTTTTTGCTTCTTTGTTATTTTTGGCTCCTTAGTATTTCACTTACTTTTTTCCAATTTTGTTTATGCTTTTTGATATATGTATTATGTACATTTTTTATATATGTATTTAATTCTGTCTTTCTAGGTAACAGAAATGGGTTTTCTAATGGAGAGCTTTTAAGGATAGCTACTCTGTAATATTTGTTCTTTATTCTTCATTCAGTGAATATTTATTGACTGCCTACTATGTGCTAGATTATTCTGTTCTTTCTGTTTTACTTTAAAAGATTCAAAGGACTCTGGTAGGTATAGCAACCACTAGTTAATTCAGATGAAGGCGTTTTTTGTTTGTTTGTTTTGTTTGTTTGTTTTTTCCTGTTTTAACATGGAGATCTTTTTTCTTGTTGTTGAGAGGTAGTCTTCTTATATCACCCAGGCTGGTCTCAAACTCCTGGGCTCAAGGGCTCCTCCTATCTCAGTCTCCTGAGTAGCTGGGATTATAGGCATGAACCACCATGCTTGGCTCCTAGCACAGAAATCTAAGCCCATGATGGTGAGGGCTATGAACAAGCCTATGGTGGTTACAAATTCATACCGACAACATTTTCATATGAGATTGACCCAATTTAGGGAGCACAAAGAGAGCATTTCTAACACCTTTGGTCTTAGGTTCACCCCACCACATTAACTCTATCAGTTAACCAAACAAGAACCTAGAATGCGAATGTGCATGTTGTGGAAATGAGTAGTAGAAGTAGACTCTCCCGCTGTAATGACCGAATGTTTATGTTTCCACCAAAATTCTTGTGTTCAAATCCCAACCACCAATGTGATGGTACTAGGGAGTGGAGACTTTGGGAAGCAGTAGGCCATGAGGGCAGTAATCAGGTCATGATCCTTTATGAATGGTGTCAGTGCCCTTATTAGAGTGGCTCCAGAGGACTGGAATGAAATGAGGAGACAGCCATCTACAACTCAGAAGAGGGCCCTTGCCAGAGCCTAGCAAGCTGGCACCCTAATCTCAGACTTCCGGCCTCCAGAACTGGGAGACATCAATTTCTGTTCTTTTAAGTCACCCAGTCTGTGGTACTTCTGTTATAGCAGACTGAACAGATGAAGAGACCCGCATTTGTTTTGTTTTAGATCAATGTTAACACTGAGGATTGCTATAAGGATTACTGTAGGAATCTCCCAGAATGAAGCTATACTTAGAGGAACTGGAAAGACATCAGGGTCCCCTTCTCTTCTGTCCCTTCTGTATCTCCTGTTCAGATTTTGTAGCCTTTTACCTCCTTTTCTTTCTCCTCTTCATTCTTCCCTTTCACCAGATTGCCTTCTTGCCCCTCATTTGCTTCAGGAGACCCATGGTAGCTGTTTAGAAACGGCAGCCCCCATCTTCGCATTTGGCTCCATGACCCCTACTCTTGATTTTGTCTGACACAGACTTTACAGTTTACAAAGAGTTTTGTGTGTGTTATTTCATCTGCACCTAACAATGTTGTGACATAGGCAAAATATTGTTATCCCTATTTTTTTTTTAATTAAAAAAACTGAGACCCAGCAACAAGTACTTGCCCAACATTATACAACCAACAAGTGGCAAAGCAGGGAGCAGACCTAGGTTTTCTGGCTTGAGGCCAGTGCTGTCACAGGAGCCTGGCTCATACAGCTGTCTAGTAAATCCACATTCAAGTGAAATTCCAATGTCTGGAAAAATTGGATTTCTAACTCATCCCTGAGCTCCCAATTTTCTGATATTTCTATTAAAGAACAGTAGGTCTGTTACTTCTCTGTGAGAGCAGTACCCTTAGATTATACAGTTTAAAAATTTGGTGTGGGTTTTGGGAATGTTCTGAGGGTCTGTCTACTATCGGGTCTGGCCAACCAGCCATGCTGAGCCATGGTTGGGGTTTTCTGATGGATCACTAGTGGCCAAGGGCTCGTGAAAACATAAATGTCTCACTGAGCGCAAACCTGAATGGAAAAAAAGAAAAGAAGTTCTGAGTAAGAGTCTGACTAATGACTTCTTGGAAGAAACTGAACAGTGTCTGAGACTTTTTCATCTGCCTTTAGCTAGCAAAGTTTCTTCCGAAAGCCCCACAGCCCCATGCGTTTGACCAGCACAGGTGGATTCGTACATTCGTCCACCATGCTATTCACTGATGGTCTTTAATGAACACATATTATGCACGAGGTGCTAATGATCATAGAGAGGGCTACAAAGATGCGTAAAATAGGGTTCCATCCTTAAAGGAGCCTACCATCCATATATACATTTTGGCACCATAATTGAACTTATAGTTCTGAGAGCCAGACTGCCTGGTCAAAATTCCGGCTCTACCACTTTCAACTAACAACAATTAACCTTGTATCCGAGTATTTATCTCTTTAAACTGCAGTGTCCTCATCTGTAAAATAAGACCAACAATGGTACCCATCCAACTATGCCTCTAATTCAGAGCACTGCTGTGAAGATGAAATGAGGTAATAATGTGTTTAAAGAGCTTGGCGCAGAGTAAAAGATCAAAATAAAAGTGAGGTCATTGGCATACAACTTTAAAGGTGGTTTGGGATGTGTGGCTTAGCAATGAAGAGCTATCGCGGTTCAGAGGGGAGCAGTGGGTTTGGGTCTCTATGTTACCAGAACAAGATGCATGTGAAGGATTGGCAGGTAGCAAAGACTGTGCAGAGGTTTTCAGGGAGGAGAACAACAGGGTCAAAGGCATGGAGACAAAAAAGAGTGACTCACATGAAGGAACCAGCATGTGTTTCTGGGTTGGACTAGGATGTAGAGATAAATGAGTGGGTATTAATCATTGTAAGTGTAAGTATCCCATATTTAACATGCACTATCTGCCAGACACCTTGTGAATTTATAATTATCATGTAAATTAATCCTCCCAACAACCATGAAATCTCCCCATAAAATCTTGAAACTTGCTGGCTAAATATCCTTTCTAGGACAAAACCTCGCACAGAGGCAAAATGGCTGGGAGCAGACTCTAAACTGAGCAAGACGGGGAGCCACGTAAAAAGAAGGTCCAGACAAAACTGGGGGAGGGCTACAGAGGAAGTCATTCCCAGACTCTTCAGCCCATTTTAAAGACATTTTTCAGTACAACAGAAGAGGGAACCCTAGAGTCATGAATCTTGGCCAAGAACTCTTTTCCCATTCTCCCCATTGAGGACTGCCCGAAAATCTATCTCATTTAAACAAAAGCAGTGTAAAAGGATTGCAGAGGAGAAATCCAGTCCCATTCAGTTTTCTTTTTTTTCTTTTTTTTTTTTTCTTTTTTTTTAAGAAAAAGAAGTTGATTAGCATAGTAACAGGTCATCAGGCAATGATTTCTGGAAAGACATGCCCTACAAAATAAATAAAATTTTTCATTTGATATTTTTTAATGAAGTAGAAGAGTTTTTAAAATGACAGAATTTAGGAAACTAAAGCATAAGTCAGGATTCTAAAAATTAAGAGATGAGATAACTGGACACAAGGAAAATTTGAAAAGAGCTCACACAGAATTTAGTTAGGAAAAAAACATTTTTCTTTTCTAAAAAAAAACCGCAACCATTTTAGAAATAAAAACAAGCTAGAGTGAATAAATAATATAAATAATGTCATAAGAGAAATAGAAGGTGAAAAAGAGGAAATTAAAAAAATCAAAAGTGGAGACTGGTTAAAAAAAGATATAAAAGTGATAGATGTGGAAGACAGAGAAGATCCAACCCATGTACAAAAGAGACCCTAAAGAAGAAAACTGAGGTAATGAAACAGAATAAATACATACTGTAGTTAAATATGTTGACATACCTCTCTCTTTAACTGATAAAACAAGTGGACAATAAATCAGTAAAGATACAAAAAAATTGAACAATACAATGATAAACTTGACCCAATTGACATATATTGGACACTGTACACATATACCAAAATGTTGATGAAAAGGCTGAACTTTGTAAAATATTTAAAGAGGTTTATTCTGAGCCAATATGAGTGACCATGGCCCAGGATATGTTCTCAAGAGGTCCTAAGAAAGTGTGCCCAAGGTGGTTGGGCTACAGTTTGGTTTTATACATTTTAGGGAACAAGAGTTGCAAGCAAAGACATAAGTCAATACATGGAAGGTATACATTGGTTCAGCCTAAAGAAGTGGGATGTCTTGTGGGGAGGGGACTGCTTCCAGGTCATATAGGTAGATTCAAAGATTTTCTGATTGGCAATTGGTTGAAAAAGTAAGCTTTGTCTAAAGGCTTAAGAAGTCAGTAGAAAGGAATGCTTGAGCTAAGACAAGGGGGTTGTGGAAACCAAGGCCCTTGTTACATAGATGAAGTCTCATAGGTGGCAGCCTGCAGAGAGCATGTGATGCCATACCAGAGTTAGGTTGGAATTTTGTGTTTTATTACCACAAAGAGTCTGTTTTGTCAGTCTTATGATCTCTATTTTAATATTAATGCTGGCCAGTTGTGCCTAAACTCCAAAAGGGAGGGGGCATAATGAGGCCTATCCAACTTCCCTTCCCATCATGATTGGGAATTCATTTTTTCAGGTTTCCCTTGGCCCAGAGGGAGTCCATTCAATCAGTTGGGGAGCTTAGGATTTTGCTTTTGGTTTACAAAAGAAATATGTCTTTTTTTCAAGGGCATACTGAACATTTACCTAAATTGGCCATTTACTGGGCCCTAAAATATCTCAAAAAATTTAAATGGATTAAAAATTTACAGAGAATGTTACTCAATGGATTAAGCAGGAAATCAATAACAAGAACAAAAAGTAAACAAAAAAAATCAAAATGTTTGAAAATATACAAGGGTTAAATTACATTTAGCCTAAAGCTTCCTCCTTACATAGTTCAAATTTGGCCTAAAGGTTTCTTGGTAAGTAATGAACTGTAACTTAACTGGATGTGTAAACAGACTATAACCTACTCATTTTTTTTTTTTTTTTTTGAGATAGAGTCTCACTGTGTCACCTAGGCTGGAGTGCAGTGGCATGATTTTGGCTTACGGCAACCTCCACCTCCCAGATTCAAGTGATTCTTGTCCCTCAGCCTCCTGAGTAGCTGGGATTAGGTACGCGCCACCATGCCCAGCTAATTTTTGTATTTTTAGTAGTGATGGGGTTTCACCGTGTTGCCCTGTCTGGTCTTGAACTCCTGACCCCGGGTGATCCACCCACCTTGGCCTACCAAAGTGCTAGGATTACAGGCGTGAGTGACCATGCCTGGCCTTGTAACCTACTCTTGTAACAAGTAGGTCTTAGTCAATCACAGCAGTCATACTTCAACCACTTACAGGCAACTAATGGTTCAAACCATGCTCAGATAAGGCGAATGCTTAGGTGCCTTTTGGATTGGCTGCAAAGCAACTAATCTGGCTGTTTCCACATCTCACTTCCATTTTCTATATTTCACTTTCGTTTTTCTGTCCATAAATCCTTTCCAACCACCAGAGTCACTTTGAACCTATTCTGGTTCTAGGGACTGCCCAATTTGTGAATCATTCTTTGCTCAATTAAACTCCGTTAAATTTAGTTTGTCTAAAACATTTCTTCTAACACCAATATTCTTCAAAATAAGTTCCAAGTCAAAGAATAAGTCAGAAAATACTTTTAACTGAATGATAAAAATATGATACACCAAAATACATTGGATGCAAGTAATATTATGTTTAGAGGGAAGTTTATGGTCATAAATGCACATTTCAGAAAAGGAGAAAGATTTACTATTGTAAAAACCCAAAATATGTTACTCTAAAATATGGCTTTAGCAGATCAGAATATGCTACTCCAAAATATGCCTTTGGCATGAGAATGATTTTGAACTGATTATTTATTTATTTATTTATTTATTTATTTATTTATTTATTTTTGAGACAGAGTCTTGCTTTGTCACCCAGTCTGGAGTGCAGTGGTGTGATATTGGCTCACTGCAAGCCCTGCCTCCTGGGTTCATGCCATTCTCCTGCCTCAGCCTCCTGAGTAACTGGGACTACAGGCGCCCGCCACCATGCCTGACTAATTTTTTTTTTTTTTTTTTTTTGTATTTTTAGTAGAGATGGGATTTCACCATGTTAGCCAGGATGGTCTCAATCTCCTGACCTCTTGATCCGCATGTCTTGGCCTCCTAAAGTACTGGGATTACAGGTGTGAGCCACTGCGACTGGCCAAGCTGATTATTTTTTATGGCAGTGGCTGCTGCCATCATGCTGGCTGCAGCAGGGAGGCACGGCTTTGGCTGCATACTCCATAAAGCTGGGGAGTCTTGCCCCTTCTGAGTTGGGAGGAGAGCTCTCTGGGTGCTGCTGCGACTGCCCAACCAGAAACTTCAGACCCACACCTCCTGCTCTATGGAGCATGCCGAAGACTCACCATCCTGGGTGGGGCTACAGCCATCCAAACTGCAGCTGTGCTCTTTGGGGAGGTCTAGGAGCAGGCAGGATCTGCCTTCCTGGGTGTGGCTGTGACTGCCTTCTCAGGTGCAGGAGCTGGGTATCTCTGCAGGCTGCACCCTCAGTGGCCTTAGGAAGGACACTCCCCTATCCCTCCAAGCTCAGAGGTGTCTTTTCCCACTGCCTGGCTTCTCTCCACTCATGGTGCCTCCTCTGATCTTGGAGGGGGTGTTGGGGCCGAGCCCAGGGGCCATGAATAGCAGCAGGAGGCAGATTGATTTCTGAGTGGAAGGGAACAGGTCCCCAGTAAGGCCCCACCTTCAGGCCAAGGAAGGTCTGAAGGCTGGGGGCCGGGCTGCCAGTCCTGCAGACTGGCAGACTGGTAGGGGGACTTGTGGTGCCTCTTCTGGGCCTCCCATGGCCACCCATGGATGAATTGGCATGCACTTCCTTCCCTCCGAGGCCCATAAATGCCCAGGGCTCAGCCAGAGTGGGGCAGAGGACGAACAGGGCAGAGATGATGGGAGGTTCAGCTTCAGAGAGGAGTACTCTCTCTGCTGATAGCTGCAGAGACCTGCAGAAATGTCCAAATGACCTGCCTGCAGAGAGGAGCTATCCTCTCCAGGGCCTCTTTTCTGTGGAGAGCTGAACACTGGATGGGATGACCTGCCTACAGAGAGGAGCTCTCCACTCCTCTAAGCTGTTCTAACACTAAATAAAACTCTTCTTCACCCTTCACTTGTCTGCGTACCTCATTCCTCCTGCATGCAAGACAAGAACTCGGGCAATGGTGCTGTGGCCACAGAGGTTTCTGGCCAGAAAAGGCAACGCCCCAGAGATCCCGTAACATTTTGAGAAACTGCAGACATGGGAGAAGCTGTGGAAACAGAGTAAAAATTACCCTTTTATAAGGGAAATTCAAAGCCATAGAGGAAATCTCCATTTGTAAAGATGTTTCCTGCTTAGTACCAGAAACAGAAGGATGATGCTAAATCACTGGAAACTCTTATCAGTGGAGAAGGTATCAACTTAAGTCTGCCTAACAAACCTTATCCTATTTTGTATTTTCTTTTCTTTTCTTTCTTTTTTTTTTTTTTAGACAGAGTCTTATTCTGTTCACCTAAGCTGGAGTGCAGTGGCACGATCTTGGCTCACTGCAACCTCCATCCTCTGGGTTCAAGCAATTCTCCTGCCTTAGCCCCAGGCTGGTCTCAAACTCCTGGCCTCAAGTGATCTGCCTGCCTTGGCCTCCCAAATTGCTGGGATTACAGGCATGAGCCACTGCCCCCAGCTTGAGATTTTCTTGGGCATCTCCCCACAGCTGGCCTTCTTCACACCCTTGTATTTTTGTTTCCTATAGCTAGAAAATAAATGTTTTCTTTTTAAAAAATTGAGACTTGTGTATCATAAGACTTACCCTTTAAAGGTGTAAGATTCAGTGGCATTAAGAACATTCACAATGTTACACAATCATCATCACTATCTAGTTGCAGAATATTTTTACTATCCCAAAAAGAAACCTACTAATTAGTACTCATTCCCCATTTGCTCCTCCCCCATCCTATCCCCAAGGCAACTGTTAATCTACTTTCTCTCTCTATGGATTTGCCTATTCTTGACATTTCATTTAAGTGGAATGTACAAGATGTAGCTTGTTTGTTTAGCTTCTTTTACTTAGCATAATCCTTTCAAAATTCATCTATGTTGCAGAATTTATCAGTATTTTTCCTGATATTTCTGAATAATACTTCATGGTATGGTTACACCTCATAAGTTGATGGGTTGTTTCTATTTTCTGATTATTATGAACAATGGGGCTATGAACATTCATATATATATTTTGTGTGAACATACATTTTCATTGCTCTTGGCTATGTTACTGGAAGTGGAATTGCTGGGTCTTACAGTAATTCTAGGTTTGACATTTGGAGCAGTTGCCAAACTGTTTTCCAAAACAGCTGCACCACTTCACATTCCCACCAAAAGTGTACGAGAGTTCTAGTTTCTCCACAGCCTAGCCAACTATCTCAGTCTGTTTGAGCTACTATAACAAACTGCCTTAGACTGGGTAATTTATAAACAATAGAGATTTATTGCTCATAGTTCTAGAGGCTGGGAAGTCTAAGATCAAGACACCCACAGATTCAGTGTCTGGTGAGGGCTCACTCACTCCTTCATAGATGGCACCTTCTTGTTGTATCCTTACATGTGAGAAGGGACAAACAAACTCTCTTGAGGCTTCTTTTATAAGGGCACTCATTCCATTTCTTAGGGTAGAGCCTTCAGGACCTAATTATCTCTAAATGCCCCATTTCCTAATACCATATTGGGAATTAGGTTTCACCATATAGATTCAGGGGCTGGGGGACACAAAAATTCAAGACCATAATATTGTCTTTTTGATTGTAGCCATCTTAGTGGGTGTGAAGTGACATCTCATTATGGTTTTGATTTATGTTTCCCTAAGGACTAATGTCAAACACAGTTTCATGTACGTATTGGTAATTTTGTATATGTTATTTGGAGAAATGTTTATTCAAATACTTTGCCCATATTTTATTTCAGTTATTTGTCTTTTTATTGAGTTGTAATTTTTTTAATGTATTCTGGATACTAGATCCTTATTAGATATATGATTTGCAAAAACTTTTTCCCACTCTGTAGGTTGTCTTTTCACTTTTTTGATAAGGTTCTTTGATGCACCAAAGTTTCAAATTTTGATAAATTTCAATTTATTTTATTTTTTTGCTTGTGCTTTTGGTGTCATATCTAAGAAACAGTTGCCTAATATGAAGTTGTAAAGATTTGGGCCTATATTTTCTTCTAAGAGTCTTATAGTACAGTTGACCTTTGAACAAGACAGTTTTGAACTGTGCAGGTCCACATATACATGGATTTTTTCCAATAAATATATTGGGAATTTTTTTTGAGATTTATAACAATTTGGAAAAACTCACAGATGAACAATGTGGCCTAGAAATATTGAAAAAAAATAAGAAAAAGTTAGGTGTATCATGAACGCATAAAATGTATGTAGATACCAATCTATTTTATTATTTACAACCATAAAATATACACAAATCTGTTATAAAAAGTTAAAATTTATCAAAACTTACAAATACAAACACAGACCTTATAAGGAACCAGAGTTGAGAGAAATGTAAACAAATGTAAAGATACAGTATTAAATCATAACTGCTTAAAAACAACTGTAGTTCATGCTGTGCTATTGTGATAACTGCATAGCCACCTCCTGTTGCTATTGCAGTGAGACCAAGTGTGAGTATCTGCTTAAAACACCATGTGATACTAATCACTCTGTGTGGGCAGCTCATCTCTCTAAAAAGTGTTCTCTTGGCCAGGTGCAGTGGCTCATGCCTATAATCCCAGCACTTTGGGAGACCAAGGCAGGAGGATCACTTGAGCCCAGGAGTTTGAGACCAGCCTGGGCAACATAAGGAGACCCTGTTTCTACAAAAAATAAAAACAGCCAGGTGGTGGCACAGATCTGTGGTCCCAGCTACTAGTGAGGCTGAGGTGGGAGGATTACTTGAGCCCAGGAGGTTGAGGTTGCCTCTGCCATGATCATGCCACTGCACTTTTTTTTTTTGCAGTGGGGACAAGATCTAACTCTGTTGCCTATACTGAGTGAGAATCTCTCTGATTCTCATGTTTTGTTTTGTTTTTAATTACGTTTAGTGCAATACCATAAATCTTGAATAACACCAGGGGACCCATATGAAGTGCCACTAGAGATGCTGGAGGTGTTCCCAAGTATTAGAGAAAAGTCATTACATTACAATAAAAAGTTGAATTGCTTCATATGTACCGTAGATTGAGGTCTGCAATTGTGGTTGTCCAGCATTTCAAGACAAATGAATCCAGGATAAGGGCTGTTGTAAAAAAAAAAAAAAAAAAAAAAAGGAAATTAGCAAAATTGTTGCTGCAGCCACACCAACAGGCATAAAAACTGAGCTTGTTTTGAAATACCCTTGTATTTGGCTGGGCGCGGTGGCTCACGCCTGTAATTCCAGCACTTTGGGAGGCTGAGGTGGGCGGATCACGAGGTCAGGAGATCGAGACCATCCTGGCTAACACAGTGAAACCCCATCTCTACTAAAAGTACAAAAAATTAGCCGGGCATGGTGGCGGGTGCCTGTGGTCCCTGCTACTCGGGAGGCTGAGGCAGGAGAATGGCATGAACCCAGGAGGCAGAGCTTGCCGTAAGCCGAGATTGTGCCACTGCGCTCCAGCTTTGGTGAGAGTGAGACTCTGTCTCAAAAAAAAAAAAAAAAAAAAAAAGAAATACCCTTGTATTTAATATTTAAAATTCAGCTTTTATGTGGGTGCAGGATTGCTGTAATAAAGACATACCTATAAACTCTAATATGATTCAAGAAAAAGCAAAGACATTATATGACAACTGAAAGCAAAAAGAAGGTGAAGGATCAAAAGCTGGAGAACTTAATAGCAGCAAAGGATGGTTTGATAATCTTAGAAAGAGGTTTGGCTTAAGAAATGTCAAGGTGACAGGAAGAGGAGCTTCTGTTGATCAAAAGGCAGCAGATGACTTCCCAGATACCTTTAAGAAAATCATCGTGGAGGCTGGGAATGGTGGCTCACACCTGTAATCTCAGCACTTTGGGAGACTGAGGAGGAAGGATGGCTTGAGCTTAGGAATTTGAGACCAGCCATGACAACATAGTGAGACCTCATCTCCACTAAAAACAAAAATAATTAGCCAGTCCTAGCATGCATCTATAGTCCTAGCTACTTAGGAGGCTGAGGCAGAAGGGTCACTTGAGCTGTGAGGTCAGGGCTGCAGTGAGCCATGATCACACCATCGCACTCTAGCCTGGGCGACAGAGTGAGATGCTGCTTCAAAAAAGAAAAAGGGGAAAAAAAAAGGGAAAGAAAATCATTGTGGAGAAAGGAAATCTGTCTGGGAAGAATTTTTTTTTTTTTTTTTTTTTTGGAGACAGAGTCTCACTGTGTCACCCAGGCTGGAGTGCAGGTGGTGATCTTGGTTCACTGCAACCTCCACCTCCCGGTTCAAAAGATTCTCCTGCCTCAGTCTCCCGAGCAGCCGGGATTACAGGCATGTGCCACCATGCCCAGCTAATTTTGTATTTTTAGTACAGATGGGGTTTCTCCACGTTGGTCAGGCTGGTCTCGAACTCCTGACCTCAGGTGATCTGTCTGCCTTGGCCTCCTAAAGTGCTGAGATTATAGGCATGAGCCACTGTGCCTGGCCTTGGAAGGCTTTTAATGAAGACAAAAGTGCCCTATTCTTTTCCCACAAAGGACGTATGTTAGTAAGGAGAAAAGTCAGCATCAGGATTTACTCTAGGAAGGGATAAACTAACTCTACTATTTTGTGCAAATGCAGTCAGACATATGATCAGGACTGCCTTTGTCTATAAGGCTGCTAACCCCCGTGCCACGAAGAGAAAAGATAAACACCAGCTGCCAGTCTTTTGATTGTACAACAAGAAGGCTTGGAAAATGAGAACCCTTTCTGGATTGGTTCCATTGATGCTTTGTCCTTGAAGTTAGGAAACGTCTTGCCAATAAAGACTGTCTTTTAAAGTTCTTTTGATATTGGACAATATTCCTGGCCACCCAGAACCCCATCAGTTCAACACTGAAGGTATTGAAATAGTGTACTTGCTCCCAAATACGTCTCTAATTCAGCCTCTAGATCAGGTGGCCATAAGAACATTTAAGGCTCATTACATGCCACAATATATGGAATAAAGGATTGTCAACGTGATGGAAGAAAACCAAGACAGAGGGAATATCACGAATATCTGGGAGGATTACACCATTAAAGATGTCATCATTGCTACAGAAAAAGCTGTGAAAGCCATCAAGCCTGAATCAATAAATTCCTGCTGGAGAAAACTGTGTCCAGATGTTGTGCATGACTTCGTAGGATTTATGACAGAGCCAATCAAGGAACTCAAAACAGAGATTGTGGTTGTGGCAAAAAGGTCGGGGGATGGTGGTGAAGGGTTTCAAGATATGGATCTTGGAGAAATTCAAGAGCTAATAGATGCTACATTGGAGGAATTAATAGAAGATGACTCGATGGAGATGAATGCTTCCAAACAACTGCAAGATGATGAGGAAGAAGACACAGAACAAATAGTGCCAGAAACAAACTGACATTAGACAATCTGGCAGAAGGGTTCTAATTATTCAAGACTGCTTTTGACTTTTACAACAGGGACATTCTACAGGCACTGAAACTAAAGCAAAGGGTGGAAGAAGGCGTGGGACCATATAGAAACATGTTTAGAGAAATAAAAAAGCAAAAAAATCAGATCAAAATTAGGATGTATTTCTGTAAAGATACTGAGTGTGCCTTCCTTTCCTGCCTCCCCTTCCACCTCCTCCATCTCTTCTGCCTCTGCCACCTGAGACAGCAAGATCAACCCCCTCCCTTTCTTCAGCCTACTCAACATGAAGATCAAGAAAATGAAGACATTTATGATGATACACTTCTATTAAATGAATAGTAAATACATATGCTTTTTCTTATATTATCTTTACATTTCCTTTCTCTAGCTTCCTTTATTGTAACAATATAGTATATAATATACACGACATACAAAATATGTGTTAATTGCCTGTGTATGTTAACAGGCTTCTGGTCACCACCTAATCACCTCTTAAAAGTGCCACCTGGTCCCACCTCTTTTTTTTGTTTTTTGTTTTTTTTTTTAAATTTGAGACAGAATCTTACTCTGTCACCCAGGCTGGAGTACAGTGGCACGATTCGGCTCACTGTAACCTCCGCCTCTCAGGTTCAAGCAATTGTCCTGCCTCAGCCTCCCGAGCAGCTGGGACTACAGGCATGCACCACCACGCCTGGCTAATTTTTCTGTTTTTAGTAGTTTTACCATGTTAGCCAGGCTAGTCTAAAACTCCTGACCTCAAGTGATCTGCCTGCCTCAGCCTCCCAAAGTGCTGGGATTACAGGTGTGAGCCACTGCGCCCGGCTTGGTCCCACCTCTTATACTGTCCCAATGACAATTAAATTCCGACATGAGTTTTGGAGGTGACACACAAACCATAGCAGTCCTGAAGACAGGAGGTGCAGCACACCATGCAGGGCCACATGGGAAAGATGCCAGGGAGGGCAGGAGGCAGAAGACAGGAGCAAGGGACAGACTGGGACCAGAGCCTTTCCTTGGGAGAGGGAAGGCAAGGCAGGATGAACAGTTTAGGATTGGCCATGTTGAACCATTTCAGTGGGCTTTGGACTCTAGGGGTGTACCCAGTCATCTGGCACCTGGCCCTGGGATGAGTAAGGCAGAGGAATGAGTAAGGCAGAGGCGTGGCTCTGCATTGGCTAGTCTGCATTTAAAAGACACACTCCCAGCAGGGCCCTTTGCTGTCTTTTAGAATTGGCTAACTAGTTGGAGGGGCAGTCTCTCCCCAGTTAGAAATGTTTTTTTTTTCCCTTTGTTTTTATTTTAAATTTGATTTTTAGGATGTCAAAATATTATAATATTGTTATATATAAAGTTTTGGTGCCGCAAAAGGAATAGCATTCGAATATAAAATTTTCCTTTTAATTCTCAGCAAGGCAAGTTACTTCTATATAGAAGGGTGTGCCCTTACAGATGGAACAATGGTGAGCACACACTTGGACAAGGGAAGGGAAAGGGTTCTTATCCCTGACGCATGTGGCCCCTGCTGCTGTATCGTTCCCCTATTGGCTAGTGTTAGACCGCACAGGCTAAACTAATTCCAATTGGCTAATTTAAAGAGAATGACGGGATGAATGCTTTGGAGGGAGCAGGTAGCAGGTAATTGGAATGAGTTAAGGTGGAGCAGGTGATTGGAATGTAGGGTGGAGCAGGTGATCAGAATGAGTCAGGGTGGCGTAGGTAATTGGAATGAGTCAGGGTGGGGTAGGTAATCGAAAAAGGCTGCTTTAAGAGGAAGTTAAGTTTAAAAGTAGAAGGCAAAGAATTGCCAGTATTGACATATTAATTATTTGAAAAGAAATTTAGAACTCATATCTAACAATATGCAGAAAATTTAAAACATTTACACTAAAGTTTATTTCTGGATTCTCATTTCATTTTTTTTTTTTTTTTTTTTTTTGGTCACTCAGGCTGGGGTGCAGTGTCGTGATCTCAGTTCACTGTAACCTCTGCCTCCCAGGTTCAAGTGATTTGCCTGCCTTAGCCTCTCAAGTAGCTGGGATTACAGGAGTGTGCCACCACAGCCAGCTAATTTTTGTATTTTTAGTAGAAATGGAGTTTTACCATGTTGGCCAGGCTGGTCTTGAACTCCTGACCTCAAGCGGTCTGCTTGCCTCCACCTCGCAAAGTGCTGGGATTACAGGCATAAGCCTGGCCTGGATTTTCATTTCTATCCCATTGATCTTCTATGTTTATCCTTTGGCAATACCACAAAGTCTTAGTTATGATAGGAGAAAATCCGTTTATTTATTTATTTTTGAGGCAGGGTCTCGTTTTGTCACCCAGGCTGGGGTGCAGTGGCGCCATCATAGCTCACTGCACATTCTATGGGGTCTCTCTTCAAACTCTTGGCCTCAAAGGATTCTCCCATCTTGACTTCCCTCAGTGCTGGGATTATAGGCCCAACCCACTGTGCCTGGCCAGAAAATCAATTTAATCTGTTAAAAAACAAATGAACACACACACACACACACACACACACACACACAAACGCATTCCTACAAAATATAACTCTAGGCCTAAACTGTGGGTTTCAGCCAAATAATTAGAGGCAATATAACATTAATCTTACCTAAAACTTTCTGGGGAAAACAGTTCCCAATTCATTTTATGAGGTCAGAATCACTTTGATCACAAAACTTCACAAGAATATTATAAAACATAAAAATTACAGGTCAGTCTCTCTCATAATCATAGATGTAAAAATTCCAAAAATATTTTAGCAAATTAAATCCAGCAGTATATACAAAAGATAATAAGACATGACAAAGCTAGGTTTATTCCAGCTTTGGAATGGATGCAAGGATGGTTTATTATTTGGGAATTAATCAACATAATTTATCATATAACAGAAAAAAGGATAAGAACATCATATGATAATCTCAGTAGATGTAGACAAAACATGTGATAAAATTCAATACTCTTTCATGATTAAAAAACTCAACAATTTAAGAGTGAGAATTACAGGTAGCATCATACTTGAAGGTGAAATAGTAAATCATTTTTCTTGGAAAATAGAATAGGACCAGGGGACCTACTTTCACCAGTTATATTCAACAGGCACTGGGTTGCAGTCAGTATAAGCAAGAAAAGGAAATAAAGGCCTATGATTGGAAGGAAATAAAACAATCATTTTTTTGAAGATGACATATTGAGTAAATTGAGAATGGAAAGAATCTAATAAAAATGATTCAGTTAATAAGTAAATTAGTAATGCCACTGGATTAAAAGTCGACATACCAGCAACAATCATAAAATGAAATACAAAGAAGGATTCAATTTATGGGAGCATCATAATACAACAAATTCCTAGGGATAAGTTTAATGAAGGATGACTGCTATACAAAAACTCCAAAACACGTACCAAGGGAAATCATGTAAGGGAGAGATATGTCAACATTCGTGAATTAGAAAATTCAAGGTGTAGACAAGTCATTGCTCCCTAATTTGATCTGCATTTGTAATGCAATCCCAATAAAAACCCTAAGATTCTGTTATGGAAATGTACATGCAAATTCTAAAATTCATAGAAAATGCAAAGAGCCAAGGCTAGTCAAGAATAAATAGAAACTAAGTTGGAATGGAGAATGTGTACCACCAAATATAAAGACTTGTTGTAAAGCTACAATAACTAAGTCAGTGTGGTATTAGCATAAATATAGAAAAATAGGCCAATGGACTGAATAAGATCCAGAAACAAATACCCACATATGGTCACCAGAATGGTGACATACGAGTCACTGAAATGCAATGAAAGAATGTTCTTTTCATTAAATGGTAGATGAAATTTGGATACCCAGAGAGGAAAAAGATGTATCTTGAATCTCACTGTACCCCATATGAAATAAATTCCAGCTGGATGTAGAACTAAATGTGAAAAACAACAAATCCATAAGAAAAAGGAAAAAAGCGGCCGGGTGTGGCAGCTCACGCCTGTAATCCCAGCACTTTGGGAGGTGGAGGTGGGTGGATCACTTGAGCCGAGGAACTCAAGACCAGCCTGGGCAACATAGGGAGGTTCCATCTCCACAAAAAATACAAAAATTAGCCAGGCTTGGTGGTGCACGCCTGTAGTCCCAGCACTAGGGAGGCTGAGGTTGGAGAATCACCTGAGTCCTAGGAGGTTTGAGGCTGCAGTGAGGCTGCAGTGAGCCTGCCTCAGCCTCTCAAGAAGCTGGGATTACAGGAGTGTGCCACCACGTCCAGCTAATTTTTGTGTTTTTAGTAGAAATGGGGTTTCACCATGTTGGCCAGGCTGGTCTTAAACTCCTGACCTCAAGTGCTCTGCTTGCCTCCACCTCCCAAAGTGCCACTGCACTCAGTCTGGGCAACAGAGTGAGACCCTATCTAAAAACAAACAAACAGAAAAAGAAAAAGGAGGCAAAAAACATCAAAATGTTTAAGTAACTATTTGGTAGTATTTTTAAAAGGTAAACATACATATACCTATGAGTAAACAGTGCCACTGCTGCCCCCATAGAAATAATTGCTCACGTCCAACAAAGGATATGGACAAGACTGGTCACGGCAGTGCTGTGCATAAATAGCCCAAATGGAAACAACCCAAATGCCCATAAACAATAGGATGGGTGAATAAATGATAGAATATTCACGCAGTGGAATTCTATACAGCAGCAAAAAAATGATGAATGACTGATACAAGAGACAAGTATGGATGAATCTCACATAAAAATGTTGAGTTCGAGACCAGCCTGGCCAACATAGTGAAACCCTGTCTCCACTAAAAATACAAGAAATTAGCCAGGTGTGGTGGCGGGCTCCTGTAATCCCAGCTACGTGGGAGGCTGAAGCAGGAGAATGGTTTGAACCCAGGAGGTGGAGGTTGCAGTGAGTCGAGATCATACCATTGCACTCCAGCCTGGGCAACAGTGTGAGACTCCGTCTAAAAAAAAAAAAAAAAGTTAAGTGAACAAAACCAGACACAACAGAATACAAACTATATGATACCATGTAAATGAAATTCAAAATGGGGAAAATTAATCTATGGCAACAGAAGTCAGAAGTCAGAAGACTGGTTATTTTGTGAAGCAGTGTTAGGAATGGAGAGGGTAGGTACATGGAGGGGCTTTCTGGGCAGCTTATGATCCTTCCTTCCTTCCCTCCCTCCCTCCCTCCCTCCCTCCCTCCCTCCCTCCCTCCCTCCCTCCCTCCCTCCCTCCCTCCCTCCCTCCTTCCTTCCTTCCTTCCTTCCTTCCTTCCTTCCTTCCTTCCTTCCTTCCTTCCTTCCTTCTTTCCTTCCTTTTTTACAGGGTCTTGTTCTGTTGCCCAGGTTACAGTGCAATGGTGCAATCATGGCTCACTGCAGCCTTGAACTGGGCTCAAGTGATTGTCCCACCTCAGCCTCCCAAGTAGCAGGGACCACAGGCAAGTGCCACCATGCCCAACTAATTTGTAAATATTTTTGTAGAGTTGGCGCCTCCCTACTGGTCTCAAACTCCTGGGCTCAAGGGATCCTTCCACCTTAGGTTCCCAAAGTGCTGGGATTACAGGGGTGAGCCACCACACCCCACCTGATGCCTTATTTCTTGATCTGGGAAGGGGTGATATGGATTACGTGCATGTATTTCTTATATTCTTTGAGCACATACTTATTTGTGTCCACTTTTCAGCATGTATGTTGCACTTCAATAAGGAAGTTTACTTTCTATAAAGAGATCTTATACTTATAGGTACTGAACTATTTACGATTTGTCTCAAAATAATCCAGTGAGAGGTAGAGTGTGTGAGTGTGTATGTGCAGGGGTGTGGGAAATATATAAATGAAGGTTGGCCACAGCTTTATTATTATTATTTAGTGACAGAGTCTCACTCTGTTGCCCAGGCTGGGGTGTAGTAGTGCGATCATAGCTCATCACAACCTTGAACTCCTGGGTCTCAAGTGATCCTCCACACCTGGCTAATTTTTTTATTTTTTGTAGAGATGGGGTCTTGGGTCTTGCCATCTTGCCCAGGCTGGTCTTGAACTCCTGGCCTCAGGTAATCCTCCTGCCTTAGTCTCCCAAAATGCTGGGATTACAGGTGTGAGCCACTGTGCCCAGCCTTGCAAGTTAACTATTAAATCTGGGTTATGACTTACACATGAAGCATAATTATACTCTGCTTTTATGTATATTTGAAATTTTTCATCATTAAAGATTAAAAGCTGAAGGCAAAAACTCTTAGGAGGCTGAGGTGGGAGGATTGCTTGAGCCCAGGAGTTCAAGTCCAGCTTATCTTTGAGGAAACTAAAAAAGCAAAACATCCCAAGCATCAGGTTTAGCAAGAAACGTGGTGGGGATGTAATTTGCGTATCGACCATATTGGAGAGCAGGGCAGACCATTAGAAGTGTCATTTGCTGAAAGATTTCTATGGGAGAATGTGTTCAAGTCTGGACGCTCACCCCTGGGACCAGGGGCTGGAGAGGTGTGTACAAAGAGAGTTGAAGATAGAGTCCTGCTCCAGAAGGTAGTCGCTGAGTACCCCAGGAACCACAAAACTCTCTCTCAAAGGGCAAAACTTCAAGCTATTAGGAATCATTCTGCCTTCAATTTCATAGTCAAGCTTTTCTTCTCACTGTTTGTGCTCACTGCAGAATCAGCCCATCCAGCCCTGTGGCTTCATCACCATCCAGAGGTTGATGGCTCTCTGATCTCTTTCCAGCCCAGGGAGCACCCAGACCCAAGTGCTCAATGTGTGCTGGGTGCGGATTCCCTTGAGTGAGTCCCAGAAACCTCAAACTCACTTTATCCCAAACAAATGCTTTCCTTTCACATCTGACTGTCTCTTCCCCATTTTCAGGGGATGACACCCACCCACTCCCAAGGGAAGAACCAATGAGAGCATCTCTATTTGCTTCTCTTCCTGATTGTCCTGCCCCCAGCAGCTGATAGGTGTTATCTAGTATATTCACCAACTTCTGGTTTGCAACTCTTTCCTAGACCTCTACCTCCTGGGTTGAATCGCCATCTTTCCCATGCCCTGTGACACAGCCCCTTGTGTGCTCAGATTCCTCCTCTGGCCAACCCCATCCCATGCCCCCATCACCTAAGGTATAAACATGCAATTTGGGAAGGGTGCCAAGTAGAAGCCAGGCATCTAAAGGAAGGAGTATCTCAGAACCAGGGAGCTGGCTGTGGGGGGTGGGTACATAGTGTGGAAATTTCAAATTTATTTTATTATTATTATTTTTTGAGGCAGAGTCTTGCTCTGTCACCCAGGCTGGAGAGCAGTGGTGCGATCACAGCTCACTGCAACCTCCACCTCACGGATTCAAGCGATTCTTGTGCCTTAGCCTCCTGAGTAGCTTGCAATGATAGGCATGTACCACCATGCCTGACTAATTTTTGTATTTTTAGTAGAGATGGGGTTTCACCATGTTGCCCAGGTTGGTCTTGAACTCCTGGGCTCAAGTGATCTGCCCACCTTGGCCTCCCAAAGTGCTGGCATTACAGGTGTGAGCCACCGTGCCTGGCCTAAAGATCAAATTTTAAAATATGATTTTGAACATTGACTGGGAGCAGACATTGTGTTAAGCACTCAACGTGCATTATCTCATCTAATCTTTACCAGGACCCTACTGCATAAGGTCACACAGTAAGTGGCAGAGGTGGGATTTGAACACAGGATGACTGAGTTCAGAACCCTTGCTCTTAACTACTAGGTGACTTCCTTTGCCACCTAGGGCTAGATCAGTTAGGGTGAAGTGCCAAGAATAATTCTTGCCTAACAGCCTCTGGCCCTCTTGCCCCACATTTTCTGATCCTGCTTCTCATTTTGTAGATGAGGAAAATGAAACAGAGAGGTCTCAGAGCAAGCAGGAAGCATAGCTGGGACTGACACAGACTGCCCCCAGGAGTTTCCTGGGAGTGGTGATCCTATACGGTGAATGTGGCACTGGCCAGGGAATCTGGAGACCTGGCTTCCAGGCTGGGTGCAATCATTTATGCAGGAACCAGTGATGCTGTGGAAGTCTCCTGAGTGTCCACTTCTCTGTCCATGCCCACGTTAGCCCTTTCTACTGTCAGGGCTATAGAGGGTCAAAGTGCTGGAGCCTGTCCAAGTGCTCTAGGAACTGGGAAGCACCCTGTATGTGAATAAAGGATCATGAGCAAACTTTACAGAGTCCTTACTGCTGTCCAGCACAGCCTCACTGAAAAGGAAGGATGGTTGCCCTGAGTGCCCAGAGTAAAGGCTAGACCTGCAGGTAGAAGAGAGGCCAGCTTGAACTTAGGGTAAGAAACAAAGGTTTTTTTGTTTGTTTTTTTTGTTTTTTGAAACAGAGTCTGGCTGTTGTAGCCCAGGCTGGAGTGTAATGGCATGATCTCGGCTCACTGCAACCTCTGCCTCTTGGGTTCAAGCGATTCTCCTGCCTCAGCCTCCCGAGTAGCTAGGATTACAGGAATGTACCACCATGCCTAGCTAATTTTTGTATTTTTAGTAGAGACAGAGTTTTGCCATGTTGGCCAGGCTGGCCTTGAACCCCTGGCCTCAGGTCATCCTCCTGCCTCAGCCTCCCAAAGGGCTGGGATTGCAGATGTGAACCACCATGCCCGGCCTATTATCTTGTTTTTCATGCCACATATATAAAGGAAATTTGTTTGTCAATTGCATCATTCTTGCTATGAACTCTCATCATACCTTTTACATTTAAAAGTCATCTGGCACAAATTAACTACAATCATTTTTTTTTTAATAGGTCGGGCATGGTGGCTTATGCTTGTAATCCCATCACTTTGGGAGGCCAAGGCAGGAGGACCACTTGAGGTCAGGAGTTTGAGACTAGCCTGACCAACATGATGGAACCTTGTCTCTACCAAAAAAATACAAAAATTAGCTGGGCATGGTGGCGTGCTCCTGTAGTCCCAGCTAGTCAGGAGGCTGAGATGGGAGGATTGTCTGAACCTGAGAGGTCGAGATTGCACCACTGTACTCCAGCCTGGGTGACAGAGACCCTGTCTTAAAAAAAAAAAAAAAAAAAAGAAAGAAAGAAAGAAAAGAAAAAAAGAAAAAGTGAAAATAATTGTCCCATTATAAAATAAGCACCCTTGGGAGGTAGTGAGCTTCGCATCACTGGGGAGATGCAGAGAGCTGCTGACGCCTGTGCACTGGGGAGAGGAGTAGGCAGGGGTGGAGTATGTGCACTGCGGGAGAAATGGGGCAGGTCAGACCAGTGCATGCTGAGATTCTACTTTTCGGAGACTCTGCTTCTAACTGTAAAGTGGAGTTCCGAGATTTTAGACTCTTTTACATTTTTTAAAAATTATTATTATTTTTTTATTATACTTTAAGTTCTGGGGTACATGTGCATAATGTGCAAGTTTGTTACATAGGTATACATGTACCATGTTGGTTTGCTGCACTCATCAACTCGTCATTTACATTAGGTATTTCTCCTAATGCTATCCCTCCCCCAACCTCCGACCCCCGATAGGCCCTGATATGTGATGTTCCCACGTTGTGTCCATGTGTTCTCATTGTTCAACTCCCACCTATGAGTGACAACAAGCAGTGTTTTGTTTTCAGTCCTTGCGATAGTTTTCTTAGAATGACAGTTTCCAGCTTAATCCGTGTCCCTGCAAAGGACATGAACTCATCCTTTTTTATGGCTGCATAGTATTCCATGGTGTATATGTGCCACATTTTCTTAATCCAGTCTATCATTGATGGACATTTGGGTTGGTTCCAAGTCTTTGCTATTGTGAATAGTGTCGCAGTAAATATACATGTGCATGTGTCGTTATTGTAGAATGACTTATAATCCTTTGGGTATATGCCCAGTAATGGGATTGCTGGGTCAAATGGTATTTCTAGTTCTAGATCCTTGAGGAATCGCCATACTGTCTTCCACAGTGGTTGAACTAATTTACATTCCCACCAACTGTGTAAAAGCATTCCTATTTCTTCACATCCTCTCCAGCATCTGCTGTTTCCTGACTTTTTAATGATCGCCATTCTAACTGGCATGAGATGGTGTCTCATTGTGGTTTTGATTTGCATTTCTCTGATGACCAATGATGATGAGCATTTTTGCATATGTCTGTTGACTGCATAAATGTCTTCTTTTGAGAAGTGTCTGTTCATATCCTTTGCCCACTTTTTGATTTTTTTTTTTTCTTGTAAATATGTTTAAGTTCTTTGTAGATTCTGGGTATTAGCCCTTTGTCAGATGGATAGATTGCAAAAATTTTCTCCCATTCTGTAGGTTGCCTGTTCACTCTAATAATAGTTTCTTTTGCTGTGCAGAAGCTCTTTAGTTTAATTAGATCCCATTTGTCTATTTTGGCTTTTGTTGCCATTGCTTTTGGTGTTTTAGTCATGAAGTCCTTGCCCATGCCTATGTCCTGAATGATATTGCCTAGATTTTCTTCTAGGGTTTTTATGGTATTAGGTCTTACATTTACATTTAAGTCTCTAATCCATCTTGAGTTAATTTTTGTGTATGGTATAAGAAAGGGATCCAGTTTCAGCTTTCTGTGTATGGCTAGCCAGTTTCCCAGAACCATTTATTAAATAGGGAATCCTTTCCCCATTGTTTGTTTTTGTCAGGTTTGTCAAAGATCAGATGGTTGTAGATGTGTGGTATTATTTCTGAGGCCTCTGTTCTGTTCCATTGGTCTATATATCTGTTTTGGTACCAGTACTATGCTGTTTGGGTTACTCTAGCTTTGTAGTATAGTTTGAAGTCAGGTAGCGTGATGCCTCCAGCTTTGTTCCTTTTGCTTAGGATTGTCTTGGCAATGTGAGCTCTTTTTTGGTTTCATAGGAACTTTAAAGTAGTTTCTTTCTAATTCTGTGAAGAAAGGCAGTGGTAGCTTGATGGGGATAGCATTGAATCTATAAATTACTTTGGGCAATATGGCCATTTTCAAGATATTGATTCTTCCTATCCATGAGCATGGAACATTCTTCCATTTGTTTGTGTCCTCTTTTATTTCATTGAGCAGTGGTTTGTGGTTCTCCTTGAAGAGGTCCTTCACATCTCTTGTAAGTTGGGTTCCTAGGTATTCTATTCTCTTTGAAGCAATTGTGAATGGGAGTTCACTCATGATTTGGCTCTCTGTTTGTCTGTTATTGGTGTATAGGAATGCTTGTGATTTTCACACATTGGTTTTGTATCCTGAGACTTTGTAGAAGTTGCCTATCGGTTTAAGGAGATTTTGGGCTGAGACGATAGGGTTTTCTAAATATACAATCACGTCATCTGCAAACAGGGACAATTTGACTTCCTCTTTTCCTAATTGAATACCCTTTATTGCTTTCTCTTGCCTGATCGCCCTGGCCAGAACTTCCAACACTGTGTTGAATAGGAGTGGTGAGAGAGGGCATCCTTGTCTTGTGCCGGTTTTCAAAGGGAATGCTTCCAGTTTTTGCCCATTCAGTATGATATTGGCTGTGGGTTTGTCATAAATAACTCTTACTATTTTGAGATACGTTCCATCAATACCTAGTTTATTGAGAGTTTCTAGCATGAAGGGCTGTTGAATTTTGTCGAAGGTCTTTTCTGCATCTATTGAGATAATCATGTGGTTTTTGTCATTGGTTCTGTTTATATGATGGATTATGTTTATTGATTTGCATATGTTGAACCAGCCTTGCATCCCAGGGATGAAGCCGACTTGATCGTAATGGATAAGCTTTTTGATGTGCTGCTGGATTTGGTTTGCCAGTATTTTATTGAGGATTTCTGCATTGATATTCATCAGGGATGTTGGTCTAAAATTTTCTTTTTTTGCTGTTTCTCTGTGAGCTTTTGGTATCAGGATGATGCTGGCCTCATAAAATGAATTAGGAGGGATTCCGATTCCTTCTTTTTCTATTGATTGGAATAGTTTCAGAAGGTACCAACTCCTCTTCGTACCTCTGGTAGTATTTGGCTGTGAATCCATCTGGACTTCTTTTTTGGTTGGTAGGCTATTAATTATTGTCTCAATTTCAGAATCTGTTATTGGTCTAGTCAGAGATTCAACTTCTTCCTGGTTTAGTCTTGGGAGGGTGTATGTGTCCAGGAATTTTTCCATTTCTTCTAGATTTTCTAGTTTATTTGTGTAGAGGTGTTTATAGTATTCTCTGATGATAGTTTGTATTTCTGTGGGATCAGTGGTGATATCCCCTTTATCATTTTTTATTGCGCCTATTTGATTCTTCTCTTTTTCTTCTTTATTAGTCTTGCTAGCTGTCTATTTTGTTGATCTTTAAAAAAAACCAGCTCCTGGATTCATTGATTTTTTGAAGGTTTTTTTTGTGTCTTTATCTCCTTCAGTTCTGCTCTGATCTTAGTTATTTCTTGCCTTCTGCTAGCTTTTGAATTTGTTTGCTCTTGCTTCTCTAGTTCTTTTAATTGTGATATTAGGGTGTCAGTTTTAGATCTTTCCTGCTTTTTCTTGTGGGCATTTGGTGCTATAAATTTCACTCTACACACTGCTTTAAATGTGTCCGAGATTCTGGTACATTGTGTCTTTGTTCTCATTGGTTTCAAAGAACATCTTTATTTTTGCTTTCATTTCATTATTTACCCAGTAGTCATTCAGGAGCAGGTTGTTCAGTTTCCATGTAGTCGTGCAGTTTTGAGTGAGTTTCTTAATCTTGAGTTCTAATTTGATTGCACTGTGGTCTGAGAGACAATTTCTTGTGATTTCTGTTCTTTTACTTTTGCTTAGGAGTGCTTTACTTCCAATTATGTGGTCAATTTTAGAGTAAGTGTGATGTGGTGCTGAGAAGAATGTATATTCTGTTGATTTGGGTGGAGAGTTCTGTAGATGTCTATTAGGTCTACTTGGTGCAGAGCTGAATTCAAGTCCTGGATATCCTTGTTAACCTTCTGTCTCGTTGATATGTCTAATATTGACAAAGTGGTGTTAAAGTCTCCTATTATTATTATGTGGGAGTCTAAGTCTCCTTGTAGGTCTCTAAGGACTTGCTTTATGAATCTGGGTGCTCCTGTATTGGGTGCATATATATTTAGGATAGTTAGCTCCTCTTGTTGAATTGATCCCTTTACCGTTATGTAGTGGCCTTCTTTGTCTCTTTTGATGTTTGTTAGTTTAAAGTCTGTTTTATCAGAGACTAGGATTGTAACCCCTGCTTTTTTGCTTTCCATTTGCTTGGTAGATCTCCCTCCATCCCTTTATTTTGAGCCTATGTGCATCTTTGCACATGAGATGGATCTCCTGAATACAACACACAGATGGGTATTGACTCTTTATCCAGTTTGCCAGCGTGTGCCTTTTAATTGGGGCATTTAGCCCATTTACATTTAAGGTTAATATTGTTATGTTTGAATTTGATCATTATGATGCTAGCTGGTTATTTTGCTCATTAATTGATGCAGTTTCTTCATAGTGGCAATGGTCTCTACCATTTAGCATGTTTTTGCAGTGGCTAGTACCGGTTGTTCCTTTCCATGTTTAGTGCTTCCTTCAGGAGTTCTTGTAAGGCAGGCCTGGTGGTGACAAAATCTCTCAGCATTTGCTTGTCTGTAAAGGATTTTATTTCTCCTTCACTTATGAAGCTTAGTTTGGCTGGATATGGGATTCTGGGTTGAAAATTCTTTTCTTTAAGAATGCTAAATATTGCCCCCCACTCACTTTCTTCTGGCTTGTAGGGTTTCTGCCGAGAGATCTGCTGTTAGTCTGAGGGGCTTCCCTTTGTGGGTAACCTGACCTTTTTCTCTGGCTGCCCTTAACATTTTTCCTTCATTTCAACCTTGGTGAATTTGACCATTTTGTGTCTTGGGGTTGTTTTTCTCGAGGAGTGTCTTTGTGGTGGTCTCTGTATTTCCTGAATGTGAATGTTGGCCTGCCTTCCTAGGTTAGGGAAGTTCTCCTAGATAATATCCTGAATAGTGTTTTCTAACTTGGTTCCATTCTCCCATCACTTTCCAGTACACCAATCAAATGTATATTTGGTCTTTTCAAGTAGTCTCATATTTCTTGGAGACTTTATTCATTTCTTTTCACTCTTTTTTCTCGAATCTTGTTTTATCACTTTATTTCGTTAATTTGATCTTTAATCACTGATATCCTTTCTTCCACTTGATCAAATTGACTATTGAAGCTTGTGCGTGTATCATGAAGTTCTCATGCCATGGTTTTCAGCTCCATCAGGTCATTTAAGGTCCTCTCTACATTGTTTTTTCCAGTTAGCCATTTGTGTAACCTTTTTTCAAGGTTTTTAACTTCCTTGGGTTGGATTAGAACATGCTCCTTTAGCTTGGAGAAGTTTATTACCGACCTTCTGAAGCCTGCTTCTGTCAACTCATCAAATTTATTCTCCATCTAGCTTTGTTTCCTTGCTGACGAGGAGCTCCAATCCTTTGGAGGAGAAGAGGTGCTCTGTTTTTTGGAATTTTCAGCTTTTCTGCTTTGGTTTCTCCCCATCTTTGTGATTTTATCTATCTTTGGTCTTTGATGTTGGTGACCTACAGTTGGGATTTTGGTGTGGATGTCCTTTTTGTTGATGTTGATGCTATTCCTTTCTGTTTGTTAGCTTTCCTTCTAACAGTCAGACCCCTCAGCTGCAGGTCTGTTGGAGTCTGCTGGAGGTCCACTCCAGACCCTGTTTGCCTGGGTATCACCAGTGGAGGCTGCAGAACAGCAAATATTGCTGCCTGATCCTTCCTCTGGAAGCTTCATCCCAGAGGGGCACCTGCCTGTTTGAGGTGTCTGTCAGCCCCTACTGGGAGATGTTTGCCAGTCAGGCTACACAGGGGTCAGGGACCCACTTGAGGAGGCAGTCTGTCTGTTCTTGGAGCTCGAACGCCGTGCTGAGAGAACCACTGCTACTCTCTTCAGAGCTGTTGGACAGGGATGTTTAAGTATGCAGAAGCTGTCTGCTGCCTTTTATTCTACGATACCCTGCTCCCAGAGGTGGAATCTATAGAGGCAGTAGGCCTTGCTGAGCTGTGGTGGGCTCCACCCAGTTCGTGCTCTTTGTTTACACTGTGACCTACTGAAGCCTCAGCAATGGCAGATGCCCCTCCCCCCATCCAGCTGTAGTATCGCAGGTTGATCTCAGACTGCTGCGCTAGCAGTGAGCAAGGCTCTGTGGGCGTGGGACCCACTGAGCCAGGCATGGGAGGGTATCTCCTGGTCTGCCAGTTGCTAAGACTGTGGGAATAGTGCAGTATTTGGTCAGAAGTGTGCCATTTCTCCAGGTACAGTCTGTCATGTCTTTCCAACCCCTTGCCCTTCCGAGTGAGGCAACGCCCTGCCCTGCTTCAGCTTACCCTCCATGGGCTGCACCCACTGTCCAACCAGTCTCAATGAGATGAACCAGGTACCTCATTTGCAAATGTAGAAATCACCTGTCTTCTGTGTTGATCTTGCTGGAAGTTGCAGACTGGAGCTCTTCCTATTCAGCCATCTTGGAAGCGACCTCCAACCCTTTTATGTTTGAAGGCTTTTTGTCAATAAATGGGGGAAAATGCCATTTTAAATTTATGAGCAGCTTTTTCTGTTCCTTTTGGTTTGGGGTAGAGTTAGAAGGCAATTTATCTTTAGGGTATATATAGAGCTTTTGTTAAAAAACAAAAACAAAAACATAAGCCTTTGGAGATGCAGAGGTGTAGGCCAGATCTCTGTGACTTTGGGCTGGAGCCTCTGTTTCCACATCTGAAAACAGGGGAATAAATATCCACCTGCCCAGCAAATCAGAGGGTCACTGTGAATGTGAAATGACCTAGTGGGCTGCTGACATCTTGGCCATCTTCACCTTTTGCTCTTACCCTGGTGGTGAGGGCTCAGTCTGTAGTCACATGGCCCTCACCCTGCTGTAGCTCTGCTTGGGGCTCTGCTCTCAGGCCCTTGTGATGGCAGCATGTTTGTGCACCCTTTAGTCATGAACAGCATTTCCTCTGTCACCTGCATAGGTCTGTACAATTGTCAGAGGGATTTCATGCTCATCCATGATCTCATTTAGAAAAAAACTGAGCACAGAATCTACCAAAGCCCCCAGACCTCGGTGTCTTATTTTGTAATTTTCTCGTTTAAAGCAATAATATCAAATGCAGTCAGATTAACAGCCATTTGCTGAATCCTCACAATGTACCAGGTGCTCTGCTAAACACTTTCCATACATTTCACCCTCACCACAGACCAAGAAACTAGGTCTATGATTTCCCTATTTTCCATATGGAGAAACTGAGGCTTAGAGGGTTTAAGAAACATCCCCTAAGTCACAGAGCTGTTAAGTGGCAGAACCAGGACTCAAACTGACCTCTGTCTGACCCTCATCGGCACAGCTTACTTGCCTAAAACACTTACAGATCCTATATGTGTCAGGGGCAGTGTGTGGAATCCCCCTGCTGAGGGATCTAGTGCTCAGGTGGGGGTACAAAGCTGCTAATGTTGGAGAGAAGATGGAAAAAAGAAAGCGGAATTGGTCAACAGGGCACCCCTGGCTGGGGTGGGTACCAGGGACAGGATGTTGGGGAACCTGGTTTGGAATATCAGAGCTTACATTCTCCCACAGCATGACCTTGGCCCATTCACCTCCACTTTCTGCTTTCAGTTTTCCCTCCAGAAACACTGTTACAATCACAGTGGTCATCATTCATGGTGGAGCTCCTTCATGATTGCTTAGCATGGCCCATGAATCATTGGATACATCTTCAGAAGATCCCTCATGAAAGGATGCAAAGGCATAAGAATGATACAATGGACTTTGGGGACTTGGGGGAAAGGGTGGGAGGGGTGAGGCATAAAATACTGCACATTGGGTACAGTGTACACTGCTCAGGTGATGGGTGCACAAAATCTCAGAAATCACTACTAAAGAGCTCATTTACTTGTTCCCCAAAAACCTATTGAAATAAACAAAGATCCCTCATGAGTGGATACCACTATTCTTTTAATTTTACAGAGAAGGAAATTGAGGAACTTAAAGGTAAAGTAAGTTGTATCAACTCACCTGGATGGTTAGTGTTGGCACCAGGGCTTGAACCTGTGCCACCTGATTCCAGAGTTTTATGGAATTGTGGAATTGGTGAAGCCCTCAGGTTCCCACTGTTATGGGTGGAAGGTATCTGAGTCACCTGGCAGGGAATCCATACAGGTCTGCAGGAACCTCAATTCTTGCCTCCTCCTCAGAAAGAATTCGACTGAGGGGCATAAGGCAGAAGGAGAGACCAACACAAGTTTCAGAGCAGGAGTGGAAATTTATTTAAAAGGTTTTAGAAAAGGAAAGAAAGGAAAATATGCTTGGAAGAAACCCAAGCAGGCACGTGAAGGTCAAGTGTGGTGTTTAGCCCTGATCCTAGGACTTTCTAGGCTGCTGCTTTCCCATGATTCTTCCCATAGGGTGGGCTGTCCACAGGCACAGTGCCCTCCTTACACTCAGAGGTGAGCATGCACAGTGTGGTTAGGAAGTTGTATGCACACCCATCTGAAGTTTTCTTCCCTTTTCCGGTGGAGTGCCCCCTGAAGATAGTACTCCACCATTTTGTTTCTTGATGCACATGCCCAGGCTCACTAGTCCAACACCTGAGATTTTGTTGGAAACCCCTTTTTGCTTCTCCCTGGCACGTGCATTCAATTAACACTTTAATGCAACAGATGTGGACCATCAGGAAATGGCCGCTCCCTGGTGCTGACTGCCAATTTATCACTTTTAGAGAGACAATGTGACAACTGCCAAACGATCGTTCAATGTAGTAGGTAGAGGAGAGCTCTCTCCTGCCCCATGCATGTCTGTCTACCTGTAACACCACCAGCTGGAGTTCCCTGGGGACTTTTCTCCTGCTAGGGTCAGGGAAGTAATGAGGGACCCTGGGGCAGAGGAGGAAGCCCTAAGGGTAGGGGCCTCTGTGGATGGTCACCAGGGTAGGGGTCCTCCATCACCAATGGCCAAGAGAAACGGAGGAGGGGTTGTCAGCTAAGTCAGAGGCTGCCCCTCAGTGGCTTCTCCCTTATTAGTTTGATATAGTTTTGGAAGTGCCCACCCCTCCCCTGGCCACCTTCCTTCTCCGCAACCCAAGGTGCCTGGCTCCCCTACTAGCCCTCACACAGAGGGTCTCAGATTCTGCTTCTGGATGCTCTGGTGCCATGCAAGGCCCAGGGAAGAAAAGCCTGTTTCTTACTGCTTGCCCTTGTACTTAAGGAGACAGGAGGCCTCTTCCCTCTCAGCTCACAGGCTCACATTAGCCCCCAACAGTATCTTTTGGGAGACAATTCCCTTGGATCTGTTGTGCCTGTCACCGCTTTTGTTCCAGACTATCTTTTCAAGTATTTTTGTATAGAAAACAGAGTTGGAAATGGCCTTGGAAGATAAAGATCTTGTCTCCAGGGTGAAAGTCAGATTTGTTTGCTGTCCCCCAGGGTGGGGATGTTGCAGTGTAAGGGAAATGGCTGCGCTTTAGTCATGAGTAAGCTGAGGTGGCCTTCCAGTGCAGCATGACTCAATGGGTTTGGAGTGCAAGCGCACAACTCCACACATTATGTAACCATGCTGCATGAGGCACATTAGGTGACCACTCATGTGAGTTTGTGCTTGGCTCAGAGCCACTATTGTCTATAAAAGGTATCATTACCCTGATGACACTGTATGTACAGCCCGTGCCCAGGCTCATGCCCACAGAGATAATAAAGCCATGTCAAAACTGCCTACAATTCCTTAAGTGTTTTTCCAGCTACCTGCCACCTGCCCACCGACTCCCCTCGGACCCAGTTTGGTCTAGAACCTGACAATTAGCACTGTGAGCAGAATCTCAATGTAAGTGAGCTTTCTGTCCCCACCAATTCCAGGTTGGCCATGTGGCTGGAACATAGACTGTGGTACCTGGTGGCAGCTGTGCTTCTTGGATGGGCTCTGGTGGAAACCTAGGTGGCAGTAGATGGGTTCCCCCACAAGCATGGAGAAGGTGCTGAAGCAGCTGGAAGTACAGAGCACCAAGGAGCAAACCTTTGCTGGCAGAGTTGAATGGGCATTTTTGACTGTGCAATGGGAAGTACACACACAGTCTCTGAGGGATGTAGTGCAGGTAAGGGACCTCCAGGCTCAGGTGGGGCACCTGGAGGCCCAGCTACAGAGCTCAGAAAGAGTTAGAGGCTGCTGTGAATGGGGACCTCCAAGTGCAGGTGAGGTGCTTGGAGGCCCAGCTACACTGATCAGAAAAAGAATTAGAGGCTGCAGTGAATGCAGGCCTGGGTCCACCATCTCAACCTGAGGCCCCCACTCAGTCTGATATTGAGGAGGAGGAACTCTTGTTGTGGGCTCACCCAGTGGTCTGTCAGAAGATAGATCATGAACAGACGATGGGGCCCCAAGGGAGGGCTCAGGGACCACCCCCCCACCATAATGCAACACACTTCGTATATTCCCTGTACCCCAACTGGGTTTCAGAAATTAGGCAAGCAGTGCCGCCACCATCCAGGGGAACCTCTGATGGCCTGGATGCTTCCTTTGTGGGACAAGGGAACAGATAGTATCTCTTGTTCTGTCTCTGAGATGGAAGAGCTGGCCTCCATCATGACTCATCCCACCCTCTGTCAGCAGTTACAAGCGAGCAGGTGGTGAGCAGCAGGGCAAGGTGACCACACCTTGACTGCATGGCTATGGGCAGCCATATAGACTGTGTGGAACAATGCTGGTGAAATACCCAAAACTGTGAGCAAATGGCAGTCATGTGCCAATATGGTGCAAGCCATCTGGGAGATGGGTATGTGGCAGGCTATGTTTGATCTGAATAATTGGGAGTCAGATGGTGAATGTTTCACCTCCCACATGAGGGATCTCCTTTTGGGTTCTGCATCCCTGAGCTGCTGTCCTCACCCCATACATGGGGCACCATGTACACGAAGTGATCACTGCTATGGCGGCCCTCAGGGAAACAGAAGGCTGTCAGCAGGACTGAGGGGTCCATGCTGTAAAGAAGGGGAAGGTGCCTTTCCCACAAGGGGCTCTCCCATGGGACAAAAGGGGGCCCAATGAGTGACATGCTCATAGATGTGGATACATTTGATTTTGGCCAGGGTTGACTGACACAAAATCGATAAACAGCTTAATGAAGTACTCTTAACTTTGTGGAGACACTTGTCTCCAGAGCAGCAATTCCAGAAAATGCCCAAGGGGGAGGACATTACCGCATGACCCGGTCCCACCTGGGTGCTCCAGATCAAAGACTACCTGCTGCAGCCAGGCGGAAATGTAAAGCCTTTTCTCTTTGATTAGGGCACTGGCTGAGGTGCCCAGCTTAGGGGGACATCAGACGACTGGAGGCCACATGTGGAATTGACAATCCACTGGTCCCCCACGAATGTACAGTGGGTGCTGGCACTGGTAGATACTGGAGCAGACTGTAGCCTTGTTTATGGGAACCTGGATGAGTTTCTGGACAAAACCGCATACAATGATAGTTATGGAGGCTGGTCAGTGAAAGTGAAGCCTGTATCTCTACACCTTGGCATCGGCCATTTGGCTCCAGTTTATATACTGTGTATGTCTCTCCCATACTAGAATACATTCTGGGGGTGGACATTTTACATGACCTGGCATTACAAACCACAGCTGGGGAATTCAGACTCTGAGTGCATGTGGTGAAGCCGGTGCTGTGTGGACATACACATCACCAGCCTCAGGTCCTGCCACAACCCTGATGGGTTACTTCCACCCATTAATACTGTTTGCCAGGTGGGTAGATGGAGATAACTGAGACAATTAAAAAGCTAGAGGAAGTGCAGATAATATATGGCACCCACAGCCTCTACAACTAACTGGTGTGGCCAGTTACAAAGCCTGATGGAACCTGGGAGATAATGGTGGACTGTGGGGAACTGAATAAAGTAATACTCCCTTTGCATGCATCTGTATCATCAATCATGAATTTGATGGACTGTTTGATGATGGAACTGGGACAGTATCGCTATGTAGTGGACTTGGCCTTATGTACCTGCCACTGTTCTCTCCACATTGCCTAGATACCTACATAACCAGGAGGCTCTATGCTCTCGGATTTTGCAAGTACATGAACCCCTTGGTGGTTCTACCCCCTGGCAGTGACTATCCCTGGAGTGGGTGTCATAATTGTAGAAGCACAAGTTACTGCTTTTGCAGAGCACACTGCTCAGGCTCTGAATTACACCTGAGTAGCCCTCCTCCTATTAATGGATGAAGTTGATCAGATAAGAAAGGTGGTGTTGCAAAACCAAATGACCTTAGACATAGTAACTGATGCCCAATGAGGCACCTGTCCCCTTTTAGGAACACAATGTTGTACGTTTATTCCTGAAAACACTTGACAGAACATAACAGCAGCCCTTCAAGGGGCCTCACAGGAGATTAAGGCAGTTGAGAGCCTTACTGATAACCCCCAGCAGAGATGGTGGGCATCCCTGGGCTCTGGCCTATGCTGGGCCCTAATAGTCATAAGTAGCATAGCTGGGATCCTAGTAGTGAGCTGTTGCTCTCTGTATTGTTGTTGTGGGTCGTGGATTCAGGGATCTGCCCTATGGGCATGTATCCCTACCTGGAAGATGCCCTTGGCCTAGGAGGTAGAGTGTAAGGGAGATGGCTGTGCTTTAGTCAGGAGTAGGCTGAAGTGGCCTTCTGGCACAGCATGACTCAGCAGATTTGGAGTGCAGGTGCACAACTCCACACATTATGTAACCATGCCATGTGAGGTGCATTAGGTGACCACTCACGTAAGCTTGTGCTTGGCTTGGAGCCACTATTGCCTGTAAAAGGTATAATTACCCTGCTGATGCTGTACATACGGTTAGTGCCCAGAGAGAGAATAAAGCAATGTTGAAACTGCCTATGATTCCTTGAGTGTTTTTCCAGCTACCTGCCACCCACTCACTGACTCCCCTCAGACCTCAGTTTAGGCTAGAACCTAACAGGCAAGTTTGCTAGCAGCCCCCTTTTAAGTCTGGAGATTTCTTCTGCTGTGTCCCTGAGCTGTGACACAAAACCATGGTAGCATCCACACGGGCCTGCCTCCACATTGGCCCTGTGGGACTGGGAGTGTGAGGGCAACATGAAGATCTTGCTGCCTGCTGTCCCCTGAGCAACAGAGTCCTTAGTCTCTGACCCAGGACTTTTGTGTCTTCTACCAGGAAACTGGATTAACTTAAAAGTAGAGCAACATTTCACACACTTCATAGCTCTTTATAGTTTTGGCAACAAGGATGGGTGCTGATGGAGACATGGCTTTCTGGAAGACCCCATGGATCTAGTAACAAATGCTCTCACCCAAGTGGTGGGTGAGGGTTGTGGAGTAAGGATCCCCCACTGTTCTTATTAATGAGACTCTCACTTTACCTCAACAACACTTTTTTTTTTTTTGGGAGTCCCCAAAACTGATAGAGAGCTCCAGGTGGGACCAAACTGAGCCTAGCTGGTCACAGGGCTGCTAAAACCCAAAGCATGGGGGCATTGCCCTCCCAGCAGATGGGCTACCTGAACTTCCACTACTGACATTTCTTCAGACTGATAAACCTAATCTGTGTCTTGTGTTTGGCTTTCTGGACATTGACAATGGTGCACCTTTCGTTACAAAAGCTACTCACCAGGGATTGAATTTCTGACTCTACCTCCCTCCCCACATGCCCCATCTTAGTAAGAATCTTAGGTCATGGGACGTGGGAGCCTCCAGAGAGAGAGAGAGAGAGAGAGAGAGAGAGAGAGAGAGAGAGAGAGAGAGATATCTCCTCCTCTCAGCTGCTTTCTAGGCACTGGAGCTGGGGTGGTGTGTGCACCTATTTTGAAAATTCAGTGGTCAGTCACTTCCGAGTAGGAGGAAGCTTCCTCTTGGATGGTTGGAGAGGACTCTGGGAAGCACATAACTCAGGGGCCCTGGTTTTGCATCTCATAACGTGCAATCTAGAGTCCTTTTTTAGCTCGTTCCGGATGTAGGCCTTCACACTGTACTTTACTTCTCTGGGTGCTTTGCTCTTGCCATGACCTTGTCTTCCAATGGCTGTCTGTAGTCCTCCACCCAAGGCCTCTGCTCAGCTCCACTGGCCTGAGGTAGCCATCTGCTGACTGAGTCAGGGGCCCTGGGAGAATTCCTGACCTGGTTCCCACCCCACAAGCTCCCAGCTTTCCAGTGCTGACTTGGCTAATTGATCTGGAGGCCTTGCCAAAAATCATATCCTGCAGGCCTGTGGAACCGTAAATGTGGAGTGGCTGTACAGCCCGGCTGGGCTCAGCTGCTTGGAGTTATAAAAAGAACCACAGTCCCTGTGGTGGGTGGGTGATTAATGTGGCCACTTGGGGAGTCGTCATCAGCTGTTGGGTGAGGTGATGTGTATTAGGCCACACTCAGTTCCCAAGCTTCGACCCTGGAGGCTGATCTCCTTTCTCACCCCCTTAGTCCAGGCTGCAGGAGATATTTCGGCCTTGAGCACAGAACTTAAAAAGTGGCTCACTGTCTATCCTGAGATATCCAGCTCTAGGCACAGTGGCAGACCATGCACTATGAGGAACTGTCATGAAGTGAATGATTTGGTGAGAAATGATATGCTGACAGTTTGCAGACACTAAAGGAGTGTGAGGAGTGAGGAGTGGATTTTGGAGTCTGAAGAGCTATTTCCACATCCCAACTCTGCCGCTTACGGGCTGTGTGACTTTGGGCTGGTTATTTAAATTCTCTGGACCTCAGTTTGCCTTGTCTGTGAAATGCAGGCAATACCTACCCCATTAGGGTTACATGAAAAAACATAGTAGAATCCATTTTAATCTGACCTTGAGTCCTAAGAAAAGGAAAAAGGAGAAGTTATCCCTGGCTGGATGACACTTGGCTTATCCAGCTGTCCCAGGTGAAGCTCTTAGCAGAAGCCCTGTTTTTTTTTTTTTTTTTTTTGAGATGGAGTCTTGCCCTGTCGCCCAGGCTGGAGTGCAGTGGTGTGATCTCAGCTCCCTGCAACCCTCGCCTCTTGCGTTCAAGCAATTCTCATGCCTCAGCCTCCCAAGCAACTGGAATCACAGGCATTCACCACCACACCCAGCTAATTTTTGTATTTTTAGTAGAGACGGAGTTCCACCATGTTGTCCAGGCTGCTCTCAAACTCCTGACCTCAAATGATCTGCCCACCTCGGTCTCCCAAAGTGCTAGGATTATAGGCATGAGCCACCACGCCCGGTCAAACACAGCCTTTTAACAGCAGCCTGCAAGACCCACACTTTGCTCCACAAATAGATCAATATTACTATTGTTATGGTGGTAGGAGATGTTGTCTCCTTGGGGACCTTTTTACTTAAGCCTGGAGCATAAACCATGGTAGTAATGGTTCTCTTATTTGTGGGGCACATCCATACAGGTATGCAGCAACCTCAGTTCTTGCCTCTTCAGAAGAAAGAATTTGACTGAGGGGCATAAGTCAGAAGGAGAGACCAAGGCAAGTTGTGAAGCAGGAGTGAAAGTTTATTAAAAAGCTTTAGAGGCTGGGTGTGGTGGCTCACGCCTCTAATCCCAGCACTTTGGGAGGCTGAGGCAGGTGGGTCACTTGAGGTCAGGAGTTCGAGACCAGCCTGGCCAACATGGTGAAACCCCGTCTCTACTAAAATTACAAAATTTAGCTGGGCATGGCGGTGGGTGCCTGTAATCCCAGCTACTCAGGAGGCTGAGGCAGGAGAACCACTTGAAACTCTGCAGTGGGCTGAGATCGTGCCTCTGCACTCCAGCCTGGGCTTCAGAGTGAGACTCTGTCTAAAAACAGCAAGAACAACAACAACAAAAAAAACCCCAAAGCTTTAGAGCAGGAATGAAAGCAAGGAAAGTACACCTGGAAGAGGCCCAAGCAGGTAACTTGAAGAACAAGTGCAAGACTTGACCTTTTGACTTGGGGTTTTATATGTTGGCTTGCTTCTGGGGTCTTACGTCCCTTCTCACTTGATTCCTTTTTTTTTTTTTTTTTTTTTTTTTGGGATGGAGTTTTGCTTTTGTTGCCCAGGCTGGAGTGCAATGGTGCAATCTCAGCTCACTGCAATCTCCACCTCCCAGGTTCAAGTGATTCTCTTGCCTCAGCCTCCTGAGTAGCTGGCATTACAGGCGTACCCCATGCCTGGCTAATTTTGTATTTTTAGTAGAGATAGGGTTTCTCCATGTTGGTCAGGCTGGTCTCGAACTCCCGACCTCAGGTGATCTGCCCACTTTGGTCTCCCAGAGTGCTGGGATTACAGGCGTGAGCCACCGCGCCAGCCTTCTCACTTGATTCTTCCCTTGGGGTGAACTGCCCGCATGCGCGGTGGCCTGCTAGCTCCTTTGGAGGGGAGCATGCACAGTGTGTTTACCGGAGTTGTACGCATGCTCACCCGAGGAGTTCTTCCCTTTTACTGGTGGAATGCTCCTGGAAGGTCAACTCTGCTATTTCATGTCTTAATGCACATGCTTGAGTCCAGTTGCCCAACTCCTGAGATCTTATCAGGAAACTGATGATCACCAGTTTTAGGTGTTTTCTATCTGTAGGGAGATTGCCTTTCCCCGGTGCTGGTTGCGACCTAGTATTATTTTAGAGAGGCAGTGTGACAGTTGTCTAACCATCACCTAATGATTGCCTGACTTGCCTGGTGGGATGTGGGGACCCTCTTCTGCCCTGTTCGTGTCTGACTAGCTACCCACTGTAACACTCTTGAGCACACTATTGGAGCTGGTGGGGCTTTCTTTGCAAATGCCACCGTGTCACCCGTAGCTTGGCCTGCAGGTCCCTGCACTAGTGCCAGTGTAGATATTTTCTTTCCAAATCTAATCCCTAATTTACACACCCTTTGTGATGATGAGTTCAAAGTCTTAGAGAAATTGTTTGGCCCCCTGGAGAGACCGCTCCCCCCAGTGTGGAGGGCTGGGGCTGGGGTCACATGTCAATATTGTTCAATGTGACATGTATTTACTGAGCACCTACTCAGTGCCAATCCCTGGTGAGACAAAAGATGAGCGAGGAATGGTCCCTGCCCTTGAGAAACATACAAGAAATGCTTCAGCAAGAAGTGTGTGTCTTTCTCTCCACTATAATGTCAATCTCCTAAAACTGGAGTAGGGTTAAGAAATCGTAAAGAATTAGTTCATGCACGTGTTCATTGCTTCATGAAGCCTCTATAGGGCCTCTACTGTGTCCCAAGCTCTATGCTAGACAGTAGGTAAAGCTGAATTGCAGCTTTTATTTTGTAGTTATTAAGCCTGTGAATAATTTCAGCACAGGAAGCCTACTGTGCCTTTCAGCACAGTTGACTTATGTCCAAGGTACAGATGTGGAACAGAAGAGAGAGTATTGAATTGTTTGCTGGTGGGAGAGCAGGATGGTTCTGTGTCTGGGAGTGCTTCACAGAGGAAGTGGCTACTGAAAAAGGATTCAAAGGAAGACTCAGCTTGCCAGGTGGATGCATGGGGAAAAGGCATCCTAGGCTGAGGAAACAGCCTGTGCAAAGGCCTGGGGGCTGAGTCATGGACCAGCAGGGCTCACAGGCTCCGCAGAAGTGATCTCATCCACCCCCTCATAGTTTAGATGAGGCTGGGATGCAGAGAGCGGAAGGCATTGCCTAGAGCTACTCAGCCAGTTAACCACAGAGTTTTGACTGGAACCTGGCCTCCTACCTCCCAGCCACAGCTGATGTTTTCTCCTGCTGAGGAAATGCTACACATCATACACAATGCCATCTTTACCACTTGATGAATCACAAGCAGGTATACATTCAAGTCATCTGAATTTAGTTCAAAGTTTGCAAATGGAAAACAGAGTTAGAAGGGCTGGCTGTGCTTTCCATGGGTCCAGATATATAGTGGGTGCTCAGTAAGTGTCTGTGCCTTCCTCTATGGCCAGATGTGGTCGGAGCAGGGGGCAGGGGCAGTAAAGGCAACTCCCTGTTCTAGAGGATGACATGGATGACAACTTCCAACTTAGGATGACTTGAAGCTGGGCTTGTGAAGGCTCTGAGCAGCCGGGCTTGGAAGGCAATAATTTCTCAGGCAGAGTATGAGTACCTCTCTCTCACCCAGTTTGAAAGGCAGCAGGTCATCCTGAAAATAAGCAAATGTCAGTTCACCACTGACCTAGCTGCCCTTTCAGTGGGCAGCGAATAAGGCCTTCTCAGTCATTCTGGGCTTTCAGTTTATGCGACTAAGAAAAAGGCAGAAATGCCAATAATATACAGTCATATCTTATTTTATTGTGCTTTGCTTTATTATGGTTGGCAGATACTCCATTTTTAAAAAACAAAGTAAAGGTTTGTGGCAATCCTGTTTTGAGCAAGTCTATTGGTGCCATTTCCCAATAGCATGTGCTCAGTTCCTGTCTCTGTGTCACATTTTGGTAATTCTGGCAGTATTTCAGACTTTTTCATTATTATTATATCTGTTATGGTAATCTGTAACTACTGATCTTCGATGTTACTATTGTAATTATTTTGGGGTGCCACAAACCATGCCACTAAGACAGCAAATTTAGTCAATAAATGTTGTGTGTGTTCTGACTGCTCCACCAACTGGCCATTCCTTCATCTCTCCCTCTCTGTTGGCCTCCCTATTCTCAAGACACAGCAATATTGAAATTAGGCCAGCTAATAACCCTGCAATGGCGCCTTTAGTGTTCTAGGGAAAGGAAGGGTGGCAGGTCTCTTGCTTGAAGTAAGAAGCTGGACATGATGAAGCTTAGTGAGGAAGACATATGGAAAGCAGAGAAAGGCTGAAAATGAGGCCTGTTGTACCAAACAGTTACAAATGCAAAGGAAAAGTTCTTGAAGGAAATTCAAATTGCTACTTCAGTGAACACAGGAATGATAAGAAAGTGAAGCAGCTTTATTGCTGGTATGGAGATAGTTTGAGTGGTCTGAATAGAAGATCAAACTAACCACAACATTCCCTTAAGGCAAAGCCTAATCCAGAGCATGACCCTAACTCTCTTCAGTTCTATAAAGGCTGAGAGAGGTGAGGAAGCTGCAGAAGAGAAGCTGGGGCTGGGTATGGTGGCTCACATCTGTAATCCTAGAACTCTGGGAGGCTGAGGCAGGTGGATCACTTAAGCCCAGGAGTTTTGAGATCAGCCGGGGCAACATGGAGAAAACTTGTCGCTACAGAAAAAAAAAAAAAAAATTATGTAGGTGTGGTGGTGCATGTCTGTGGTCCCTGCTATTTGGGAGGTTGAGATGGGAAAGTCTCTTGAGACCGGGAGGTGGAGGTTGCAGTGAGCCGTGACTGCACCACTGCACTGCAACCTGAGTGACAGAGTGAGACTTTGACACACACACACACACACACACACACACACACACACACACACACACAAAGTTGGAAGCTAGCAGTGGTCAGTTTCTGAGGTTTAAGGAAATAAGCTGTCTCTTTGATGTAAAAGTACAAGCAGCAAGTGCTGATGTAGAAGTTGCAGCAAGTTATCCAGAAGATCTGGCTAAGACCATCAATGAAGGTGGCTACACTGAACAACAGATTTTCACTGGAGACAAAGCAGCCTTATATGGGAAGAAGATGGCATCTAGGACTTCCATAGCTAGAGAGGAGAAGTCAATGCCTGGCCTCAAAGCTTGAAAGGACAGTCTGGCTCTCTCGTTAGAGGCTAATGTAGCTGATAACTTTAAGTTGAAGCCAGTGCTCAATGGCTATTCTGAAAATCCTAGGGCCCTTAAGAATTATGATAAATCTACTCTGTCTGTGCTGTAGAAGTGGAACAACAAAGCTTGGATGACAGCATATCTGTTTAGAGCATGGTTTACTGAATGTTTTAAGCCCACTGTTGAGACCTACTGCTGAGAAAAAAAAGATTCATTTGAAAATACTACTGCTCACTGACAATGCACCTGGTTACCAAGAGTTCTGATGGAGATGTACAAGGAGATGAACGTTGTTTCCATACCTATTAATACATCATCTATTCTGCACCCATGGATCAAGTAATTTTGACTTTCATGTCTTATTGCTTAAGAAATACATTTCATAAAGTGATAGCTGCCATAGATAGTGATCCATCTGATTGACCTTGACAAAGTAAGTTGAAAACCTTCTGGGAAGGATTCACCATTAGAGATGCCATTAAGAACATTTATGACTCATGGAAGGAGGTAAAAATGTCAACATTAACAGGATTTTTTTTTTGGCTGCCCAGTGCATATAAAAGTTATATTTATGCTATTACATGTACAATAGCATTATGTCTGAAAAACAATGTATGGACCTTAATTTAAAAATACTGCTAAAAAATGCTAATGATCATCTGAGCTTTCAGCAAGTCATAATCTTGCTCAAATCTGGAAGTCTGGAAGAAGTTGATTGCAACCCTCATGAATGACTCTGAGGGATTCAACATTTCAGTGGAGGAAGTAACTGCAGATGTGGTAGAAATAAGCAAGAGAACTAGAGTTGGAAGCGGAGCCTGAAGATGGGACTGAATTGCTGCTGTCTCATGATCAAACCTGAGTGGTTGAGGGGTTGCTTCTTTAAGGATGAGCAAAGACAGTGGTTTCTTAAGATGAAACCTACTCCTGGTGAAGATGCTGTGAATATTGTAGAAATTACAACAAAGGATTTAGAATATTCCATAAACTTAGTTGATAAAGCAGTGGCAGGGTTTAAGAGGATTGATTCCAATCTTGAAATAAGTTATACTATAGGTAAAATGCTATCAAATAGCATTGTGTGCTACAGAGACGTCTTTTGTGAAAGGAAGAGTTAATCAATACCGCAAATTTCACGGTTGTTTTATTTCAAGAAATTGCCACAGCCACTCCAGCCTTCAGCAACCACCACCTTGATCAGTCAGCAGCCATCATCATGGAGGCAAGACCCTCCACAGCAAAAAGATTATGAGTTGCTGAAAGCGCAGATGATCATTAGCATTTTTTAGCAATAAAGTATTTGTAATTTAAGGCATGTACATTTTTTTTAGATATAATGCTATTGTACATGTAATAGCATAAATATACCTTTTATGTGCACTGGGCAGCCAAAAAAATTGTGTGAGTCACTTTATTGCAATATTTGCTTTATTGTGGTGGTCTGGAACCAAACCCGCAACATCCCCAAGGCATGCCTGTATGCTTTTACTGCCCTTGGTTTTTTTTTTTTTTTTTTTTTTTGAGACAGAATCTTGCTCTGTCACCCAGGCTGGAGTGCAGTAGCATGATCTCGGCTCACTGCAACCTACACCTCCCAGGTTCAAGCGATTCTCCTGCCTCAACCTCCCTAGTAGCTGGGATTATAGGTGCATGCCACCATGCCCCACTCATTTTTATATTTTTAGTAGAGGCAGGGTTTCACCATGTTGGCCAGGCTGACCTCATGATCCGCCTGCCTCGGTCTCCCAAAGTGCTGCAATTACAGGTGTGAGTCACCACGCCCAGCCGCCTTTTCAATCTTAACTAAGCATTTATTATGTACTGTGGCTGTCACTTTTGCAGTTTGAGGTGTGACAGCAAAACTAGCATGAACTTCTTTTTCCTTCTTCGCAATTTCACAGACAGAAGTTCTCAGGAATCTCACTGTACAATTTTTTTTCCTTTCCTAATTAAGTTGAAAACTTTCAGCTTTTCAGTTAAAAGAAGCACGATACGGCTTCTCTTTGGCACAGCTGCATTGTCAGTAACACCACTTTTGCGTCTTGGGGCCACTGCTAAGTAAAGTAAGAGTTACTTGAACACAAGCAAGACTACCTAGCTGATCTGACAACTCAGATGGCTACTGACGGACTAATGGGTGGGTAGTGTAAACGGCACGGGTACGCTGGACAAAGGGATCATTCATGTCCCAGGCAGGATGGATTGGGACAGTGCAAGATTTTGTCACACTATGCTGAACAGCATGCAACTGAAAACATGAATTGCTTATTTCTGAAACTTTCTATGTAATATTATTGGACTGTGATTGACCATGGGTAACTGAAACCACAGAAAGCAAAACCATGGATAAGGTGGGACTGCTGTATATAGAATAGTCTATGATATTATATATTAAATATATCATAAGTAATACATTTTATATTATAATATAATGCTTTATAGTATAAACTATATATATTATATATTTAAATAGAAATTATATATTTAAAATATAAATATAAAATATAATATAAACACATGTATTTAATATATATATGAAATATTTCAAGAAGGCAGAGCGTAGTACGATAAACACCCTCCCACTCCATCTTAACAGTTTACCCCTGTTGTCTCTACCCCAGTACACAACTATGGTTGACCGTAACGCCTTGATGTGAGTGAGAAATTTGAATGCAGGTTTTACATCTGTAGCTTTTTAAGTCCCAAAGCTGCTCCTGCCTCCTCATAGAATCCTCCAGTGGCTACTGAGAGCCCTCTGGATAGGCCAGACTCCCTCACAGGGTCTTTCAAGGCTTGTGAGATTGGATCCCTGCCCACATCTCTCCACCAGCTCCTTATGCTCTGGCTCCTGTTTTGTTCCTTCCACCAGGCGTGTGGCCGTCTCTGCCTGGGAAGTTCTCTCCTCCTCTTCCCCTTGCTAACTCCTGATGATCCCTCAGGCCTTGGCTGAAATGGCACTTCCTCCAGGAAGCACTTTCTGACAACTCTAACATGGCTGTGGCTACCGCCCTCCAGCATGGTGCCTGCCCTGGGCCCAGCATGTCAGTCCACCCTCCCCCAGGGACTGCCTGACCCCTCATCTTTGACTCTCACTTTTTAGTGGCTCTGGCATAGCGATTGGCCTGCTAGGGTTACCTCTGCACCCCCGTGTCAATCATAGAACTTTTAACAAACTGGTGGGCACATCACCTCTACTTGTTACATGTTAAACATGAGCTGGAAGGTGGCACAGGGAGTGTGCTGGAGGATGAGGGGACCCTGAATGGGGAAACCTGCTGAGGAAGGCTCAGCCAGCTCTAGCAGCGGCTGAGTTGGCCCATTTTGAAAGATTGGAACCATCCTGGTTTTCCAACTAGTAACCATTCACTTTCTTCCCCTCTTTCTGGTAGAAACCCGACTTTGCTCATCTTCGTATGAGCAGCCATATGTTTCCAAAGAGGGGGCTCAGCCCTCATCAGGAACTGGCCAAGGCATGGGCTCGGGGCACTCTGGACAGTAACACTTCAGGGTGATTCTGCTGCTGGGGGTCCCTGAAGCCTCACCGTATTCTTCAAAAGGGACACAGGAATGTGGGGGAATTCTGTAGGACAATGTCTTGGTTTTCTCAACTTAAAAAAAAAAAGATGTTGGGGAGGAGAAGAGAGGGAGAGAGGGAAACTGTTTAGATGAGGGGTTAGTATGTTTTTTTCTTTCAAATGCCAAGCAGTAAATATTTTAGGCTTTGTGGGCCATATTGTCTCGGTAGCAACTGCTCAGCTCCGCCTCTAGCAGGAATGAACCATGGAACACATAAACAAGCGGAGGTGCTGCCTTCCCATGAAGCTGATTTATAGAAACATGCGGCGGGCTCAATGGGCCCCAGGTGTAGTTTGCCCATCTATGGTATAGATGAAAAGAGACTTCTGAGGTATACTGGCCAAATGTGATGTATGGACTTTGCTTGGATACCGACTTGAACAAATCAAGTCTTTTTTTTTGAGACAGAATCTCGCTGTGTCATCCAGACTGGACTGCAGTGGCGGGATCTCCGCTCGCGGTAACCTCTGCTTACTGGGTTCCAGTGATTCTCCTGCCTCAGCCTCCTGAGTAGCTGGGATTACAGGCACCTGCCAGCACGTCCCACTAATTTTGTGTTTTTAGTAGAGACAGGGTTTCACTATGTTGGCCAAGCTGGTCTCGAACTCCTGGTCTCAAGCAATCCACCTGGCGCGGTCTTCCAAAGTATTGGGATTACAGGTGTGAGTCACCGCATCTGGCCCAAACCAAGTCTTAAAAACCAAACAAGACAAAAATGTTTGTGATAGTTGGGGAAATTTGAACAATGATCAAATGCAAGATGATTTTAAGGAATTATTGTTAATTTTGCTAGATGTGACAAAAACATGGTTTTCATTGTTGTTGATGTTGTTTTGATTTTGTTTTTAAAGAAGAGAGAGTCTTTACTAGCTGCTGATACTAAATGGGAGATAATGTAGGGGGTTTGCTCTAAAATGACCCCAGGTGTGGAGGGAAGGGGTAAGGATGACACCGAACTGGCCACATGAGCATAATGATTGAAGCTGGGTGATGGGAATTGGGGGAAGGGGCCTCCATACTCTTTTGTCTTCCTTTGTTTACGTTTAAAAATCGGTATAATAAAGTCTCAGCCAGGCGCGGTGGCTCACGCCTTTAATCCCAGCACTTTGGGAGGCCGAGGTGGGAGGATCACCTGAGGTTAGGAGTTTGAGACCAGCCTGGCCAACATGGTGAAACCCCGTCACTACTAAAAATACAAAACGACTAGCCGGGCATGGTGGCGAGTGCCTGTAATCCCAGCTACTTGGGAGGCTGAGGGCAGGAGAATGGCTTGAACCTGGGAGGTAGAGGTTGCAGTGAACTGAGACCATGCCATTGCACTCCAGCCTGGGCAACAGAGCAAGACTCTGTCTCAAAAAGAAACAAACAAAAACAAAAACAAAAACAAAAAGAAAATCTGTATAATAAAGTCTTTAAAAAGGAGAGACAAGAAAGAACTCCTGGCCGGGTGCAGTGGCTCACGCCTGTAATCCCAGCACTTTGGGAGGCCGAGACAGGCAGATGACCTGAGGTCAGGAGTTCAAGACCAGCCTGACCAACATGGTGAAACCCCGTCTCTACTAAAAAAAAAAAAAAAAAAAATTAGTTTGGCGTGGTGATGCATGCCTGTAATCCCAGCTACTCAGGAGGCTGAGGCAGGAGAATCACTTGAACCCGGGAGGTGGAGGTTGCAGTCAGCCGAGATTGCACCACTGTATTCCAGTCTGGGTGACAGAGGGAGACTCTGTTTCAAAAACAAAAAAAGAAAGAACTCCCTCTTCCACTGCCTCTGGTCCCCGTTCCCTCTGGTGAATATGTAATGCCTGTAGTTAATGCAGTCATTTTACAGCTAAGAGGGAACAAGCCTGAGGATGAGACTAGTCCCCAAGTATGACAGAGTGGAACAAGAAGGGACCGAGATGCTGGAAGATTCTGTCAGGCTGCCAAATTAACCAGGTCCAGAACTGGCCTGCTTCAGGATTCCTTTTTATATGAGATAATAAATTAAGCCATGTTTAATGTGTTTGGTGACATGTAAGCCAAAGTCCCCTTACTGATCTAAAGAAAGGAACAGTATGGAGGTCTGGCCCCTCTTGCTGCAGGATGTCACCCATGGTATCTAAGAGGACATTAGGATTGGAAGAAAAGCTGGTAAGAAATGTGCCCTGGACAAATCGCTCTGAGTCCTTCCATTATACCATAGGGGCACCAGGAAATGGGGGGGATCACTGCTTTCTGTCTTACTTTCTGGAACCCCAGAGGGCCAATGCCAGGGGCCGCACTGGACTTGCTTAGGAGGATGCCGATGTTGCAATCATAGACCTATAGTTTTAGAAGAGGGAATGGCAGAAACAAAACTCCCAAAGGACAGCTGGCCTTTCTGGCATCCTTCCTTACAAACACAAGGAGACCTCTTCTCCCTGCACTCCCCAACATTCAGTAACCACAACCACACAACGTCTACACACAGGGCACAAACAGCATTGTTTCTAACTGATCTCATGGTTCAGCCAGTCTCGGGGGCATCAGCTGTTCTGTAATGCATGACAAATCACTGTGGTTAACTTAACCCATCCTTGTCTCCTAGCTACAGTCGTTAGACACTTGCCAAAAAATGTGCAGAGGGAATGCTGGGAAAACAAAGGAGAAGGGTCATGTGGAGAAGGCCAGGAGGCACAGCCCCTCTCCCGCACATCTGGAGGCTTCTGGAGCTCTGCCAGACTCCTGGAGTTCAGATGCAGCACCAGCCCAGGCTTTGGAGATGGAGGTGGGAGATGAGGGTGGTGGCCTTGAATTAGGAGCAAGTCACAGATCCTCAGTTAGTGAGTTTGCTCTCAGTCTTCATCTGGCTCCAGCTTTCTTTTTCTTTCTTTCTTTTTTTTTTCTTGAGATTCAGTCTCACTCTGTCATCCAGTCAAGTGATCATGGCTCACTGCAGCCTCGACCTCCTTGAGCTCTGGTGATCCTCCCACCTCCACCTCCCAAGTAGCTGGGACGACAGGTGCACTGTCATGCCTGGCTAATTTTGTATTTTTTGTAGAGACAGGGTTTTGCCATGTTGCTCAGGAAAGTCTTGAACTCCTGGGCTCAAGCGATCCACTTACCTCAGCTTCCCAAATGGCTGGGGATTAGAAGTGTGAGCCATTGCTCCCAGCCTGGTCCCAGTTTTCAAGGCTTTGTTTGAAACAGTGATTCTTAAATTTGAGCATGCATCAGAGTTCCCCGGAGGACAGGTTGAAACAGATTGCTGGGCCCCCTCCCCAGAGTTTCTGGTTGAGTAGGTCTGGCATGAGGCCTGAGAATGTGCATATCTAACAAACTTTCAAGGGATGCTGATTTTGCTGCACAGGGGGACCCTGATTGGAGAACCACTGGCTTAGAGCTGCTGTGCATGACCATGGCTCTCAGGTAGCAGCAGGAAGAGACTCAAACTCTTCTTCCTCTTCCTTCCCTTTGGGCTGAGGTAGGAACTAACAATGAATGACCAAAGGCCATGATCCTGGGCAGGGGGAACCAATATCACCAATGCTCTAAGATCACTAGGAACCAGGAACCAGGAGACTTGAGGTGCTATCCTGCTCCTGAATGATCTTTCTGTGTGCTGTTGCAAAGTCACCTCTACTCTCTGGGTCTCAGTTTGCCCCTCTGTACAATAGGCAGGTGGTGCTTTTCTGTATGTGTTGTCATTTCCACTACCAAAAAGTTTTATAAAATAAGAAGATGGGCGCGGTGGCTCCCGCCTGTAATCCCAGCACTTTGGGAGGTGGAGGCAGGCAGATCCTCTGAGGTCAGGAGTTTAAGACCAGCCTGACCAACATGGTGAAACCCATCTCTACTGAAATTACAAAAATTAGCCCGGCGTGGTGGTGCATGCCTGTAATCCCAGCTACTGGGGAGGCTGAGGCAGGGGAATCGCTTGAACCCAGGAGGCAGAGGTTGCAGTGAGCCGAGATCGAGCCGTTGCACTCCAGCCTGGGCAACAAGAGTGAAACTCATCTCAAAATAATAATAATAATAATAATAATAAAAACAAGGAAAATAAAATGAGCTAAATGATCTCCAAGAAGGTGGAGGTAGGAGAATCTCTTGGCAGTGTCACCGTGTGCCTGGAAGCCTGGGAGCTGGAATCTGACTTGGGTTTGAATATGGCTCTGATATTTACCAGCTATGAGCGCTGTGAGCACTGGGGGAGCTGCCTAACCTGGCAGAGCCTTGGACTCCTCTTCTGCAAGTGGGGATGAGGATGCTGACCTTGCAAAGTTGCTGCAAGAGTGGCTGGCCAACAAATATTAGCTATGATGGTTGTTTTTGTTATTTTTAATATCTTTTCAAGGCTTGGCAACTCAGGAAGGCAACTCGTCTCCTGCATCCGTGCCTGACTGTGGAGCCTGGTGATCTTCGCTGATGGTCACTCAGAACTTCCAAGCATGTGTCTCAAGTTTTCCCCTGGAATGATTATTCTGGGAAATGCTTGACTTGCCAAATTTTCCATGAACTGTTCTTTCCCTGACTTCTGTTCATTTGATTACTAATTTAACTAATATTTATTAAGGGCCTCCTATGTGTCCAACACAGGGTAGCCACTGGAGATACAATGATGAGAGAACCCCAAATGTGGTCCCTGTTCCCTGTGAAGCTCACAGTCTGGGGGAAGCAGATGTTAATCTGTGAATCACAGAGAATCAGGAGAAACTCAACAGTGAAAACTGCTGTGCAGGGGCCCAGAGAGGGTACAACAGCAGGCGGATTTGACCTGGCTGGGAGGCCAGGACAGGCTTGGGGAAGAGAGAACTAAAAGGATGATGTCTGACCGTAGCAGGGGTTGACTGGGAGAAGAGAGAGGGCTAGGCATTAGGGGCAGAGAGAACAGCCTGTTGCGCAAAGGTGCCTGCAAGGAGCTAGGCTGGAGGGCAGTGGAGGTATTACTCAGTGTACGTGACCTCAGTGACTTTTCACCCCACCTTAACTCTGCTTATCTTTAGAAAACAGGACATCTGAGGTCAGAAGTTCCCCCTCGTGACTAAGCAGCTAAGACTGGTGGGATCCAAGATGACAGTTCACTTGACCTCTGAAGAACCTCTAACTTCATTATAATCTAATTTCCAGGCTAAATGACACTCTTACCAGCATGACGACAGTTGATAATCACCATGCCAATGGCTGGAAGAAACCATGAAACGACAAAAAGGAAGGTGGCAACTCTGGTTCCCAGAAGTTCTCCGCCCATTCCCAGAAAAGACATGAATATTCCTCCCCTTGTTTTCAATGCAAAACGTCTTCATTAAAGATGCCCTGTATCTGTGACTTCCCAGCACTCATAAGCTGAGAAGTTGGTTTGTGAGCCAAGCTCCCACTTCTCGATTCCATGGCCATTAAATAAAGCCTGCACTGCTTGATGCTCACTCTCAGTTTTGCATACTGACTTTGCGGCACCGAACAGAGAATAATACCTCATTCTTTTTTTTGAGAGGACCAGCTTTGTCAGTAACAGAGACAGGAAGGTGGGCACAGTGAGTCTGATCTTTGTTCCAAGAGAAACAGAGCCTTTGGAGGTTTAATAGCAGAGAGGGCCACGTGATGTCTTAAAACATCTCTGGGTATAGTTGGAGGAGAGATTCCGGGGCCCAGAGAGGAGTGGGGATATCTGTTAGGACAAACCTACAGCAGTGTCCAGAGAAGGGCTGCTGGTGGCCTGGTGGGAGAGGGGGTTGCATTTGAAATGGGAAGAAGTTGCTGCATTTGGAATATCCTTTGGAGTCGACTCCGCAGGACTTGGAGGGGATTGATGTGGTGGATGAGAGAGGTGACTAGGTGGTCCGGCTGTCTGACTTCCTAACTGGCTATCCAGGGTGGATGGTGATGGCTTTCACTGAGCTAGGGTGGAACTCCTCTTCTCCAGAGCATTTCAGAGCCCTGCTGGTCACTTGTCACACCATGGGTTAGAAGACAAGGTCCCTCCTCCTGTGTTTCAGGATCCTCATCTCCTCCAGGTGTGGATAAAACAGGTAAACACTTAGCACAGCAGCTGGTTCTCAACAAATGATAGCTGCCTGCTGGACCCCCTGCCTCTGAGTCACTCTCGCAGAGCTGTTGGCCTCTTGAGACCTGTCACAAGCTGACACTCTTCCTTGTGGGGGCATCTGGGACTCCGCTGAGGTGGGGATATTTTGTCTCAACCTTGAACCTCATCATCTTTGTCTTGCAAGATGGAGTAAGAGAGGACGAGAGCTGGTGCTCAGCAGAGGTTGTGCTTTTACAGGCAAGAGAGCAGGTGCCTTGGATCTAAAGCCAGGGGAACTGGCCCTCCTCTAAACTAGCTGTGTGACCAGAGGCAAGTCTCTTTTCCTCTCCAGACTTCAGTTTACCTAACTATAAAATGGGGTGGGGCACAGGACTGGAGACTGCCTCTGAACCCTTCTCTCTCCAAATCTCTGCAGTTTTTTTTTTTTTAAGATGGAGTCTCACTCTGTTGCCCCAGGCTGGAGTGCAGTGGCGCGATCTCGGCTCACTGCAAGCTCCGCCTCCCGGATTCACGCCATTCTCCTGCCTCAGCCTCCCGAGTCGCTGGGACTACAGGCGTCCGCCACCACGCCCGGCTAACTTTTTGTATTTTTAGTAGAGACGGGGTTTCACCGTGTTAGCCAGGATGGTCTCTATCTCCTGACCTTGTGATCCGCCCACCTTGGCCTCCCAAAATGCTGGGATTACAGGCGTGAGCCACCGCGCCCGGCCAAATCTCTGCATTTTTGTTTATGCTCAAAGGAACATGGGTGGAGGCAGGGACCACCTTCCTCCTCAGGGTCAAATCCTGGGCCGTTGCCCAAGCCCCAGCCCACTCATTCCATCTGTTTCAAACTCTTGCCACAGTCACCTTTTGGGGATAGACACCTCCACTTTGTCTTTCTGACCTACCTGTCACAGGAGCCTTCCATGGGCTCTAGCTAGTCCAGCCTTTTCTCCTCCTGCCTGGGAGGCTCATGGCAGGCTGCCCCCTCCTGCCCAAGCTCGTGCCATTCCCAACCAGGAACACTGCTTCCTCTCTGTCTCCCCTGTGGAATCCTCAGCTTGATCCACGGCAGTGAAATCTCCCTCTGAGTTCCTCCTTCCCAGAGTCCCCAGAGTCCCTGGGGTCCCCACTGGCGACCTTGCATGTTCATCTAGAGCACATTTCTCTACCCTTTCCTTACCTGGTTTTCAGACTTTCTGTTGCCCATATCAGGTTTCTCGATTGGTTGCTGGCTTCATGCAGCCAACACAGACTTTCTACATCCCTCTCCCCCAGGGCCTTAGACTGAAAGTGTTGTGTTAGGTGTTGGGAGACACACCCAAGCCATTCTCTCCCGTGGGAAGACTCAAGGAAGACACTGGGAAACCCGGACCTTGACTTCCTAGGAGGATCCCCAGCTTTCACCTGGGGATTTCTTTCTTTGGCCCCGTTCACCTCCAAATCTGGGGCCGCCTTGCCCTCTCCCCACCTTCTGGCCCAGACTCTGAGGTATGCTCCCACGTCCCCTTTTCCTAACAAAGCCTTCCTCAGTGGAAGAGAGCTTGGACACACAATACTTGCCAATAAAAGCAACCATTGTAGCCCCAGGGAAGGGGGTGGGGGTAAAGAAACAGGGAGAGGTTTTGCTCTCTGCTTGCCAAGGCTGTCTCCAGGGAAGGCCGCAGCCCACGGCTGGTGAGGCAGGCTGCTGGGGCCCCAGCTGTGACCTGCCCCTCTTGACTTGCTCTCCTTGAGGCAGGAAGAAAGGGGTGGAATGGAGTTGAGGCCCCTGAGTTTTCTAGGGGAGTCTCTCTGAGATGGCCCCACAGCAGAAAAGGGGCAATCTTTATTCCATGACTTTTTCCTTCTGTCCCACAGGGTCCCCACTCTGCCCCTTGGAAAACTGAGACCCTGAGAAGGGAAGCCATTTTATCCTGAGATCATTTGGTGGGCTTGGGTTTGCAGAGGGCCAGAGCTGTGAAGCTCCAGCCTGGTCATCTCCCAGCCTCTCCTCTCTCTCTCTCTTTTCTTTCTCTCTTTTTTCTATCTCTCTCTCCCTTTTCTCTCTCTCTCTCTCTCACACACACACCCTCTAACTTTCTTGCTCCGTCAGTCCTCACACACAGAATCCTGTCTGGATCTTGACTTTGCATGTCTTTTTTTTTTTTTTTTTTTTGAGACAGAGTATTGCTCTGTCACCCAGGTTGGGGTACAGTGGTGTGATCTCAGCTCCCTGCAGCCTCAACCTCTCAGGCTCAAGCAATCCTTCCACCTCAGCCTCCCAAAGTGTTGGGACTACAGGCCTGAGCCACTGCACCCAGCCAACACACATCTTAAAAGACCAGAAAGAGGAGAAAGAGGAACTCTATTCTTCCCGAATTTAATGTAGATCAATTTGGTTGTGGCATTTCCAAATAACTGGATGCTCTGATGTAGCTTGGAATGCTTGGAAGATAATATACTTTAGCTTTCTGAACCTGCTTCTTAAATTCACCAGTCCTCCAAAATCTTTGCATCATTTCCAAGATTCTTTATTCCATGGTTATTACAAAAAAAAAAAAAAATCTCCTTCCACAACTCCCACCCCTGGATTGCTTGAAATATGGTTTATTTGCAAGTTATTAGGTACATATTTACAGAGTAAAGCAAGAGCATGGATCTTCTGTTGGGTTGTTTGTACTGACTCCTGACCTGGTCTCAACACCATTGCAAGACCAGCATCAAGCGCTCATCTCTGACTCTTAGTTCTTTCCACCTTGGGATGCCACAGTTGCTACTGGCATCAGGGATAGAAGTGGAGGACAGTTATCACTTACTGAGCATCTATTATGTGCCATAGTTAACACCCATTTCACAGATGAGGCAACTGCGGTTCAGAGCTAGGATTTCAATCAGGGCTGTCTGACTCTGAAGCCAGGGTTCTCTCCTCACAGGCTCAGCCCTGCTCTTGGCTAGGACCACAGGTTAGTGGTGCACCCTGGCCTGGTGTCTGGAAAACGGGTAGATCCAAGGGGTCGATGGTTAGTGAGAGCATCAAGACCATAGTGAAAGAAAGAGGGAGGCTCCCTCCACCGGGAGGCTCACTGTCCACCACACCCCCAAATGCAGCCGGACACCCCTTTAGCCTCCTGGATCTGGAACAGAAACAGAGAGCAGGCCCTGCGGCCAATAAAGGGGGCGGAGCAGCCATAGAAAGCGGATTCGGGCCACCACTCCGGGAGCCCAGGCGTATGAGGGGACAATCGCTCCGTGCGCCAGGAGCCCCTGCTCTGGCTCCGCGTGGCACTTCCGATCCCCGGCCACAGGCAGCTGCACTCCCCAGTCGCGCGCCCCGCCCCCGGGCGCCCGGCGCCCCAGCTCCGACCCGCGCCCGGCCCCGCCCCGCCCGGTGTGCCCACCCCCGGCCCGCCCCGCCGCCCCCTCGCCCGGCTCCCGCGGAGTCCCGGAGCATCACTGCGCGGGCAGGCTGACCGACCCACCGGCAGTTGGCACCGGGGGCGCTGGCGCGTCAGCGGCTCCGCTCTCCAGCTTGCAGCCTCGCGCTCCCGGAGCCAGCGGTCCAGGCGGCGGCGCCGCGCAGGGGACCCGGAACCGGCGGGAGGGAGGCTGCTAGGCGGGGAGGCGGCAGCGGCGGCGGCGGCGGCGGGAGCCGGCCTGTGCTCCGACAGCCCGGGGCGCACCCTAGCCTCGCCGCCCTCAGCCTGGGACTTCGGGCTTGGGCGCTTGCCCAGCCCGCTTCTCAGCGCGGCCACATGGCTCCACTCCGCGCGCTGCTGTCTTGCCTGCTGCTTTTGCACTGTGCGCTCTGCGCCGCCGCGGGCAGCCGGACCCCAGGTGCGTGCGGGTTGGGCGCGCGGGGGCCCGTGGGGTCCGGGGTGCTCGCGGTCAGGGTGGCCCAAGGTTGCCAGGGTTCCCGCGGGTGGGAGGCAGTGTGCACACTCTGGGCTGATTTGCTCTCTTTTCTTCCCCTGTGCCACAGCACTGTCCAGTGATTTCTCTCCATTTCTAGCACTAGAAGTAGACAGAGACCCCAGGAGAGAATTTGGGATCATCGAGTCTCTTCTTAGGAGCAGCGTGTCTGTCTCCTTGTCTCTCTGTGTTTCTTCTTTCCCCCCTTTCCCAGTTTGTTTGTCCTGTGTGTCTTTCTCGTTCAGTGTCTTCTCTGTCTCCAACTTGTGTGAGCATGGGTGCAAGGTGTGTGTGTGTGTGTGTGTGTGTGTGACTGTTACATACCCAGAATAAGGCTAACAGGTGATTGCTTCCTACTGCAGAGCGTACAGGGCAGTCATGCTCCTGCACAGAAACACACATCCTTCCACTGCCCCCAACCTAGCATTGTCAGACGCTGCGGACACAGGCCTCTTGCATACAGACCAGATACACTCCACTCCTGCCCTGCAGCGTGGGGTACCCTCCTGGTGGCTCTGAACATGGGGAGGAGTCTCCCGTCATTTCCAGCAGGGTGCCTCCTTTTCTGTGAGCCTTGTTCATGTGCCAGAGTGGGTCCCCTCTTGCAGCAGTCTTGGGGGTCCTCTGCTATAATGGGCATGAAACTAGAACTGTGGGCATGGGGGATTTTCAGGAAACACCACTTTCTATGTTTTATCAGTGACGTGAACTGGGGAGACCAGAGGTAGAGCCGTGTGGAAATGAAAATTCCTCCCAAACTCGCATTCATGAATCACCAGGCCTGGAAGCCAGGGAGCTGTCATTCCTGCCCAGCCTGGCTGGGCTCAAGGAGAGCTGTGTGAGGATGGGCCTGCTGGCATGTGGCCTGGAGCATGGGGCCATGACCTCACAGTTAATTCAGCCCAAGTGGGCAGGTCATCCCCTGTATATCCTTTTATTTTTGAAGATCTATATTTATCCAGTTTGGGGCTCGGCCATACAGAAATCTCAGCGGCTTCTGTCCTGCTTTAAAAAGTTTTCTTTCTAACCTTGGAAAAATAGAGAACTGGGCATTCCCTCCCTCCCCTCTGCAGCCCCACCTTCTCCTTGACACGCGCCCATGGTCCCCTGGGTTTCTAGGTGTGTTTGTTTTGCCAGCTGCGTTCTTGGAAGCTTGGGGAGGAGGGCCCTACCCCAGCCTGGGGTGGTGACTTCAGCACGCTGTGGAGTTTGGGCAGATCTGCCCTTCCCTTTATTTGCCCTGTTGGCTTTTGGGGAATTTTAGTCCTTTTCTGGGCAGAGCCCAAGGTTGGAAGTCTTGTCGCTAGTGACCAGGCGCTGTCTGGTATCATTTGCTTTCTTCTGCTAAGTTTAAAAAGGACCTGGGGGCTACAGGGAGTGATATTTCCACAAAGTACCTGCACATCCTTCATCCAAGTGTAGGAATCCTGGAGCTCAGGAAGCAATGGATGGAAAATGGGTGAACTTGGGCTAACAGGGCCATCTAAGGGTGACACTCAGGGTTCCTATCCCTCTCTGCCCTAGTGGGATTTCCGACTTCTCCTTACCTCTGCACTGACTGCATTGAAGTGACTCTTTGTTTACCCCCGACAGAGCTGCACCTCTCTGGAAAGCTCAGTGACTATGGTGTGACAGTGCCCTGCAGCACAGACTTTCGGGGACACTTCCTCTCCCACGTGGTGTCTGGCCCAGCAGCAGCCTCTGCAGAGAGCATGGTAGTGGACACGCCACCCACACTACCACGACACTCCAGGCACCTCCGGGTGGCTCGCAGCCCTCTGCACCCAGGAGGGACCCTGTGGCATGGCAGGGCGGGGCGCCACTCCCTCTACTTCAATGTCACTGTTTTCGGGAAGGAACTGCACCTGCGCCTGTGGCCCAATCGGAGGTTGATAGTGCCAGGAGCTTCAGTGGAGTGGCAGGAGGATTTTCGGGAACTGTTCCGGCAGCCCTTACGGCAGGAGTGTGTGTACACTGGAGGTGTCACTGGAATGCCTGGGGCAGCTGTTGCCATCAGCAACTGTGACGGATTGGTAAGGGATGAGACTTCCATTAAGTTGCATCCTCCCCCTCCCGTGCCCCGCTCACGTGGTTTTAAGATTGCTATGGGCATGTTTTGCAGTCTGGGCCAAGGCAGGGGTGGTGCTGCCTTCCTGAGGGAGTGCCGCCTGCCCCCACGGGCCACTAGGTTCACGCTCTGCCAGGTGTGAAGTGGCCGAGTTGGGATGGTGCCTTTATCATGCCCACCCCGTGGCTTTTTCTCCCGTCACCCTCCATGGACCCCCCTGGATCACAGGCTGTCTGGCTGGTATCTCTGAGTGTAGAGAAACACCGGGGTGAGGAAGCCAGGCTCTGGAGTCTGACTGCTAGGGTTGGAATTGTGGCTGAGCCGCTGCCTAGCTGTGAGGATTTGGATGAGTTCACCTCTCTGTGGTTCTTTCCCTTGTTTATTTTGCACACATTTACTGTTCTAGGTGCTGGGGGTACAGTGGTGCCTGAGGCAGACGTGGCTTCTGCTCTCCTGGAGCTGACCCGCGGGTGTTAAGGATGTGGCCCGCCTAACCGGGCAGTGCACTGGGGGCTGCCCCTGCCTGGCTCATGGTGCGGGCACAGTTAGTGGCTGCTATTATGTCCAATAACATTGTGATGTCATGTCCGTCCTCTTCTCCTCCCTGTCTCTCCTCCCAGAGCCAGCCTGCTCTTTCCTGGCTGCTCTGCGTGGCCCCTCTCCTAGGACCCTCACTGCTTCCACACTGCTTCCCAGAGTCTGGGGCGCCTCTGCTGGTTGGCTCCACATTGCAAACCAGAAAGCCATGGGGTGGGCTGTCTTTCTTGCCCCCACCTGGGGCTGGCTCTCGTTCCCCTCGCTGCTCCTCCTCAGTGTGCAGGCCCTTGTGAGCTGGCACAGCAGCCTCAGGGTCCTGTTCGGCGGCTCTTCCCTGCCCCAGAGACACCAGATGTGAGCTGGTGGGTCCCAGGAAGAGGCCTGCTTGCTCCTCTGCCCTCCAGCTTTGAGACCGGGAACATTTGAGATGGGGGGGGCTTGTGGGTTCCTTCCTCACTGACAGGGCGGGGAGAATTTGTCACCATCGTCCCATGTGTAGGAGAAGTCTTACCTGCTGATTTCGTGGCTGCCTCTGTCTAAACCAGCGCTTTCCATCTTTTATCATGATGTACCCCTAAATGTTTTAGACATTTCCCCCCAATCATCAGTCCACCTCAGGATGAGGTGGGTATTTTTTGTTGTTGTTGTTTGTTTGTTTTGTTTTTTTAGTGGTGGATTTTCACTATGTTGCCCAGGCTGGAGTGCAGTGGCTATTCACAGGCACAAACACAAGGTAATGCAGACTTGAACTCCCGGCCTCCAGCCATCCTCCTGCCTCCGCATCCCAGGAGCTGGGGCTATAGGTCCATGTCACTGTGCCTGGCTTTCCTCACGCAATTTTAATACCACAGATATACTGAAGATCTGTTTATACACTGTATATCTATCTGGGCTTTATATGTTTTTGCCTTCCCCAAAATCAATTTTCACCCCATTGAAGGTGATAGGGCCTTCATGGAGAGGGCTTATCTACATGGTAGTTGGTTTTCATAGTTGAGCATGCGGTAGAATCACCTGAGCACCTTGTCAGGGGTGCAGAATCTGCCTCTCGGGGGAGGGACCAGGATCTGATCGACACCAAACTCTGCAGGTGAACTGATGCAAAAGTTCCTGAGAGCGGACTTTGAGAAAGCAGATTGTCAGGGCAGCTGAGGGAGCCTAAGGCCTTGTCAGGTGTCCGGGCTAAGCCTCCGCTGCCAGCCCACTTTGGCTCTGTGGCTCTGTGCCACAGGGACCCTTGGTCACTCCGCTGGCTAGAGCTATGCCATGGCCACAAGTTTTGGTTGAGAATCCCAAGTGATGTCAGGAATCATCCAGGGATACAGTATCCATGCAGATAGAGAGACAGAAAGTGCTGGTGCAAGCCTGCAGTTGAACTGAATTAGATGGTGAATTCCTTCTAAGGTCATCACACAGGTGGGCCGTAAGCTCCTCAGTGACGGGGCTGGGGCTCCTGCTTCTCTGACTGCCCTCCTGAAGTGAGGCACAGAGGAGCTGCTTATACATGCTGAGAACCTAAACTAAGGATGACCGCCACCGACAATAAGTAACTGCCCGCCCCCTTTGCATCCTGAAAACCTCCCTTGTCATTGAACCAGCTCAGCAGCCTGTTGACAAGTAGTAACTGACCGCTAGGTGCCACAGGGATCAGGGCCATGAAGGGCCCTGGGCTAGCACTCCTGAAGCACGAGCACATGCTGCATGGTGTAGCGTATATGGTGACAAGTCATCATGCTCTGGTTTTGTGGGCTGGCAGATGGTGGAGGTGGGGCTGTTCGGTGGGCCTGGGGCTGGACATTCCTCAGAGGGTGTTGCTGATTTTCGGTGGCCTCTGAGTAAATGTTCTCCTTAGCTGTGTGACCTTGGGCAAGTCACCCCCATTTCTGAGCTTTACTCTTCTCATTTGTCCAAAGAGGGGCTATACTTGATGTTCCCTGGAAGATGGGAATCAATTCTGTGTGGCATTTGCTGAAGCGGGATCGGGTCTCAGAGACTGTCCAGGTACAGGCTTCTAGAGGCTTGCTCTGTAGCTGGTACAGAACTGAGGCTCCAGGAAGTGACTTTCCTGGGTCCCCCACCCCTTGGCGAGGGGCAGAAATGGACTTTACTGGGCTGAGCTTCAGGCTGGACCACAACATGTACCCTGGCTGTTTCCAGAGGCCAGTCCTCCAGTCCAGTATCTGGACGCCTCCCCCTCCAGGCCCTGGGAGTGGTACTCCCTGACTGCCTTCCACTGGGGCTGCCAGCACAGAGGTCACCCCAGGCTGGGATTCCTTGACTTTCCGCCCACTCCAGGAAACTGCTCTGTGTCCCATGACAGCAAGGGGCTGTGTCCCAGTGACCCAGCTGAGCTCACCTTTGGACTCAAAGACCGTGGTGTAGCATTTCTGATAAGATTGAACTCTGCATCTTTACAAGGTCTCTGGATTTTAATCCCATATTCTCTAACATCTCAAATGCCAAAGTCATTCATTTCAAAAAATATGTACTGAGTGCTGACCATGGACAAGGTCCACAGGGAGATCATAAAAAAAGAAAGTGACACAGATAATGACAGCAACAGTAACCAGTCCTTCCTGTGGCCCAGACACAGCATGCATGTGTGTATGTGCTTTTATTAACTCCATCCATCTGTAGATGAGGAAACTGAGTCATAGGCAGAGATACGAAGAACAGATAGCTTCCATTAGCACAGGACTTTACAGTTTACAAACCTCTTTTGCTTCCTTCAATCTTGTGAAGTGTGTTTGCAGATATTGTTATTACTCCTGCTTTGCAAAGAGTCAGGTCCCTGTCCTCGAGGAACTTGGGTGCCATGCAGGGGGAAACCTACCAGTAGTTGCAACATTCACCTGGTTTTCTAGAACACAGTGGGGATGGGTGCTCAGTAAATGAGAGTGATTGTTTTCTTTAATGTCAGAGAAGGTGACATCTGAACTGGGCCTTGAAGGATGAGTAGAAGTTTGCTGGGGCCAGAGGGTGGGGAGGGCCCCCTGGGCAAGGGGAAGAGCTTGAACAGGCTGGTGGTGGTTGGACAGAGGAAGGAGAACCCTGTTAGGTGGGGCTGGGAGTGGACACTGGAAGACACACTGGGCAGGGGGCTTGGTCTTACCTTGAAGGAAGGGTAGGATGGAAGGGGGGGTGGGACAGGGATGTGGCGGCTTGCTCTCTTGAAGAGGCTGGGCTGGGAGTTGAGAGATGTGGCTTTGTGTTTCTGAGCAAGCTGGCCCCTTCTCTGGGCCTCAGTTGCCACCTTGGTGCATTAAGGAAGCTGGAATGAGTAAGCTCAGACCCATTCCAGCTCTGGCATTGCTGCTTTGTGGCATGGGGCTGACCTTGCTGGAGTTTGGAACCAGGCCCCAGGCCCCTGTAAACCTGTAGTTGACGGCTCCCTCCTGCATTGCGGTTAATTCATGCCTAACAGTGGGGTATGGGATACTTCATCTTACTTCTCACCCGCTGTTCTGGAGGGCCTTCTGTGTGTCCTAGCTGTGGGAGGGGAAAGAGAAAGATTCAGGAATGAAAAAGCAGGGCCCTTGCCCTGGAGGAGTTCGTAGGCTAATGGGGACCCAGATATAAAAGCAAACTTGAGAATCCAGTGAGAGGCAGCAGGAGAAGGACCCGTTTAGTTTGGTTAGGGCACCTAGGAAGGCTCCCCGGAGGAGGCAGCAATTGCTCAAGACTGTTCAGACATTGTAAACATGAAAGATAGTGCCAGGCTCCTGACCGGCAGAAAGAATGACCCAGCCAGTCCTGAGGATATTCAGGGACAGGAAATAAGGGATGTGGGGGCGGGGCCTGGTCCTGCCTGCAAAGTGCTTCCTCTGGGGTTGGGAGCAGCGAGCTTGGGATGTTGTTAGACTTGAGAGTCCCAGACTGGGAATGTGTCCAGGTATCAGCAGTGACCTGATGGGCCACTCTTCAGAGCCACTAACACTCTGCACCTGGGAGGAACATGGGGTGGGGACCAGTTCTTTGTGGATCCTGGAGAAGTTGTGGCATGCAAGGATGGGGTCGGCAGAGTGGGGTCCCTGCTTCTAAGCGGAGCTGCATGCTCACTCTGCCCATCTAGAATCCAGGCCACCAGCCTCCTGAAGGGTTGCTTCTCCTACGGCCATCTCTGCCTCCCTAGGTCCTGGGGCCTGATGCCCTGTGACGGGGTGATGGGGGCTTGGCTGCAGCGTGTTTCCCCCTTTGCCTTCAGTGCCTCTGTGAGTCAGGGCCTGGCGTGGAAGCAGCCACACGTGTAAGATTTGTCACCATCTGGTTCTGTTTTCCACTCTCTGCAGATCTTGCATTTTTGATGGGTTATACGGAGTAGACCCTGGCAGACGGCTTTGGGAGGGATGGGGGAGGCTGCATCCCAGCCCAGCTGCTCACCACTGAACACGTCACAGAAGCTCTTTGAGCACCTCCCTTTTGTCTTTAAAATGGGACTACAATGTAATATAGGGTGGGGCTGGGGGAGTTGAGAACTTCAGGGTAAGGGGCCTCTTTATGGGAGGCTGAAAATATTCCAAAATGATGGCAGTGGTTACACAATTCTGTGAATATACTAAAAACAATTACAATATGCACTTTAAGTGGGTGAATTATATGATATGTTATATCTCAACAAACCTATTACTGGCTGGGTGCAGTGGCTTATGCCTGTAATCCCAGCACTTTGGGAGGCTGAGGCGGGTGGATCACCTGAGGTCGGGAGTTTGAGACCAGCCTGGCCAACATGGAGAAACCCCGCCTCCACTAAAAATACAAAATTAACCGGGTGTGGTGGGGATATCTGTAACCCCAGCTACTCAGGAGGCTGAGGCGGGAGAATTGCTTGAGGCGGAGGTTGCAGTGAGCCAAGATTGCGCCATTGCATTCCAGCCTAGGCAACAAGAGCGAAACTCTGTCTCAAAAAGTAAAAAAAATAAAAAAATAAAATAAATAAACCTGTTACTAAGAGCACCTGGCTTATGGAAGGGCCCCATGAAAGGTGGTGTTCGTAGTTCCAAGGAAATAGTCTAGGTTGGGGGAAGGAGCAGGATGTGCTCACTACAGCACGGACCAGCTGTGAGACCTCGGGTGAGCGTCTTCATCTCGCTGTGCTTAAATTCCTCATCTGTAGGAAGGGCAGAGGAACAGTTGTCTATGGGGTTGTTCAGAGGATTAAATGAGATAACGCAAAGTGCAGGACGTGGTTTATGGCAGGGCCTTAAAAAATGGATAAAAGTCTGCAACCTCCGCCTCCTGGGTTCAAGTGATTCTCCTGTCTCCGCCTCCTGAGCAGTTGGGACTACAGGTGTGCACCACCGTGCCCAGCTAATTTTTTTATTTTTAGTACAGTCAGAGTTTCACCATGTTGGCCCCACTGGTCTCAAAATCCTGACCTCAGCCTCGGCTGTTCCACCTGCCTCAGCCTCCCAAAGTGCTGGGATTACAGGCGTGAGCCACTGCACCTGGCCAATCATGATTACTTTGTAACAGTAACTATTAATAATGATAAATATTACAAATACCATCAGAGTCCTTTACTGCAATGATATATTATATCATTGATATAATATATATCATAAAAATATATATAACACTGGTGTTATCCCCTTGGCCAGGTCCTGGGGATGCAGGGATGAAACTCACCCTCTGCCCCTGTACTCCAGGAGCCCATGGTTTAAAGGGGAGGCTGAACTGCGCAGTAGACAGTAAAAAGCAACACAGACCATACTAAGCTTCGGTGATTTGTGGGAATACAGGGAAGCATAGTGCATACCAGGGGTGGCTTGGAGGTGAGTACTGAGGAGGAGGGGTGCTCAGGGAAGGCTTCCAGGGTAGGGGACATTTGGGCTGGGTTTTAAAGGATCAGTAGGAGTTTTCAAAGCCACGGAGTGAGAATTGCAGTCATTCTGTAGGGAAGGAAATCCTGTGTCTCCGCAGGATTCAGGAAATGGCAGGTCATTTCAGACCTCCATGGGAGATGGGGAGTGGTGAAAATGTAATTGGAAAATGTCAACCTCACCATGGAGCTTGGCCTTTTTCTTGCCATCAAGGGGAGCCATGGAGGTTTGTAAACAGGAGTCACATCAGTGTTTGAGAAAGCCACTCATCCTTCCAACTCGATGCTGGTGCACAGCAGACTTGTCTGTGGCTTTCTGGTCTCCTGTGCCAAACAGCTGTCCTTGCCCCGGGGGCTGCTCTTGACTGGCTGGATGAGTAAGTAGGCGTCCTGGGGGCGCCTTGGGAAGCCACAGTCAGGCTCCACATTCCAGCTTGTTTTGGAGGTGTGGAGTGTGGAGGCTTGGAGTCTCACTGTGACCGATCCCCTCCGAGACACCCAGCAGGCTTGTCCCCTTACATCTTGACCTGCAGACCTCCTGCCCTCACACGTGTGTGCCTAAAGACCCTGGGAGGGGCAGGGGGTACCAGAGCAACGTGTCTGACCCCACGTTGGTGCAGGCCTTGCTGCCTTGCTGACCTGCCTCTCTAGCCTTATGGGCTCCAGCTTATAGACTACTGTCCCCACCCCTGCCCTGCCCAGGCTGGCCTGCTCTCGCCTCACTTTTCAGCCCCCTGCCTTTGCTGTGCTGTTCATACCTTCCCTGTCCCCTCACTTGATGTATCGCCCATTTCGACTACCAGTTCCTAGAAATCAGAGACTGTGTTAAATGTGTGCATTTCCTGGAGCATCGAGCATAAGGCTGGGCCCCTGGGTTGGAGGGGCAGGAGGTGGAAATTTCAGATGCACCAGGAGTAAGTAGGTAACAGAAGAAAGAGAAGAGGACCGGGTAGTCATAGGGGTGGTGGGATTATGGCAGACGGGAGAGGAGCTGCCCACTCCTGTGCCACTCTGATATTGTAAGAGCTTTGAGTATTTTAGGAGAAATGGGAAATATGGATTTTTAGGTTTACTTTACTTTTTAATAAGTGTTCAAATTCTTAAGCCATTGTATGAACCAAACCCAGCAAGGCGGTTAGCTGGAGGCCTTGGGTTGCTTGTGAGCTCAGCAGCATGTGCTGGGGTGAGTGTGACCCTGGAACCAGACCGCCTGGACTGAAATCTCAGCTCTGCCTGTTATATGCGGTGACCCTGGGCAGTTAGCTCACCTCTGTGTGGTTCGGTTTTCTCATCTGTAAAGTGGGGATCATAATAGTAATCACTTCATAGAGTTGTCATGTGTGTAAAGGGCATAGTGCAGTCCCCAGTACACTCAGCTGTTGCTATTACATGGTGTGGATTATTGGTTGGTTGAGTCTACCAGGTCTGAGGGGATGGCGGCAGGAAAGAAGTCAAGAGCACCCCATTTACCATCCTGCCGAACACGGTGAAACCCCGTCTCTACTAAAAATACAAAAACATTAGCCGGGCATGGTGGTGGGCGCCTGTAGTCCCAGCTCTCAGGAGGCTGAGGCAGGAGAATGCTGTGAACCCAGGAGGCGGAGCTTGCAGTGAGCCAAGATCAAGCCACTGCACTCCAGCCTGGGCGACAGAGCGAGACTCCGTCTCCAAAAAAAAAAAAAAAGAGTATCCCATTTTCTGGCTTCCACTCCCAGAGGTGTCTCTGAGTTTTCAGTGGGGCACACACTGAAGTGGGGTGCTGGTCCTGGCCTCAAGCCTGTTAGTTTTCTCAGGGTGCACCTTGCTTCTCCCTCAGTTTGCTGCTGGCCCTGAACATTTCCACTTGTAATTCCCAGAGGCGCAGGGCAGAGTGTGGTCACCTGTGTGTCCTCGTGACCCAGCACCGGGTCTGCTGGACAACTGTCTGGGTGAGGAGGCATAAACTCCTGTTTTTGTGTTTTTAACCCCAGTTAGATGAGGGGACAGCATCTGTCATCCTCTCCGTGGCTGTCTGGCCATCTGCTCCTAGGCCAGAGGTGGTGACCGCTGAGGCACGCACACTGCCATTTGCCCTCCTGTGCCCTGGCAGGCCCTGTAGGGCTGCTGTGGCACGCTGTCCCCGGGCCTCACACCCCCCTGCATGTGCTCACACAGTCACTCTCCGTGGTCACTCTCCTCGGGCCTCACACCCCCCTGCACGTGCTCACGCAGTCACTCTCCGTGGTCACTCTCCTCGGGCCTCACACCCCCCTGCACGTGCTCACGCAGTCACTCTCCGTGGTCACTCTCCTCGGGCCTCACACCCCCCTGCACGTGCTCACGCAGTCACTCTCCGTGGGCCGACCAGGCGTGCAGGGGAAACCCGTTTAACCTCCCCGCCCTCAGCACTCCCTTCGTGAGCAAGTCTCTGTCTTCAGGGTGCACACCCTCTCTGAGAGTGCGAGCTGGTTTCTCATGTTTGCCACTTAGATAACCCAGTTTACTGGGAAATACTGGGTACCTCTTGGCAATTCATGTTTGCAGCACACGAAACAAGAAAGGGACTCTTTGGAGAGAAAGGGGGCTTCTCCTGACCCGCCTGCCAGGGTGACTGTGGGTCTTCAGTGCGGAGAGAGGAAGTCACTGCTTCCTGATTGTGGCAATGTGAGGGCCTGGAGGACACAGAGGGACTGTGGTATGCATGGGAGTGTCTTGATCCCAGCCAAATCTCAGGAGGCGGGCAGCACAGGCTCTCCTGGGGAAAAAGGCAGGGTGGGGAAACTGAGTAACTATCAGTTCTCATTCTTGTGTAACAAAACAGTCTAAAACTTGGAACTGAAAACAACATTGTGTCCTTCCTCACAGCTCTGTGGGTGGGCTGGGAGGATCCTCCCCTGCCTGCTCCCAGCCCTGTTCACTTGGCTGTGCTCCGCTGAAGGGTGAGCTGGGCTGGAAGGCCCAAGCTGGCTTCTTTTACATGACCAGCATGGTGCTGGCTGTTGGCCGGGCGGCCTCAGTTCTCTCTGTGGCCAGTCATCCTCCAGTAGGCAGTCTCAGGGTAGCATTCCAAGAGGGGGAAGGTGGAAGCTGGAAGACCCCTTGAGGCCTAGCCTTGGGAGTTGCATGTAGTAGTTCATTCTTGCACTGCTATAAAGAAATAACTGGGGCCGGGTGCGGTGGCTCACACCTGTAATCCCAGCACTTTAGGAGGCTGAGGTGGGTGGATCATGAGGTCAGGAGATCGAGACCATCCTGGCTAACACGGTGAAACGCCGTCTCTACTAAAAATACAAAAAATTAGCCGGGCGTGGCGGCAGGCGCCTGTAGTCCCAGCTACTCGGGAGGCTGAGGCAGGAGAATGGCGTGAACCCGGGAGGCGGAGCTTGCAGTGAGCCGAGATTGTGCCACTGCACTCCAGCCTGGGCGAGACTCCATCTCAAAAAAAAAAAAAAAAAAAAGAAATAACTGGGGCTGGGTAATTTAGAAAGAAAAAAGGTTTAATCAGCTCACAGTTCTGCAGGTTGTACAGGAAGCATAGTGGCTTCCGCTTCTGGGGAGGCCTCAGGAAGCTTCCAATCACAGCAGAAGGCAAAGGCGAGCGAAGTATCTCACATGGCGGGAGGAAGACAGAAAGGAGGGGGATGCTACACACTTTTAAACAACCAGATCTCACTCACTGTCACAGTAACAGCGCCAAGAAGATGGTGCTAAACCATTCATGGGAAACTGACTCTGTGATTCTGTCACCCCCTAGCAGGCCCCACCTCCAACATTAGGGATTACAATTTGAAATGAGATTTGGTGGGGACGCAGATCCAAACCATATCATGGCATAAGGTCACTTCTGCACATTCTGCTGGTCAATGCAAGCCATAAAGCTGGACAACATTTTCCAAGAGTGGGGAAATGGACTCTTCCATTTGAGGGAAGGAGTGGTAAAGTCTCATTGTAAAGAGACTGTGCACAGAAACAAGAGGACCGAATGCAGCCATCTTTGCAAACATTCTTCCACATTGCCCCTAGGCAAGTGATTTGACATCTCTAAGCCTCGGTTTATGTATCTGTAAAGTGGGTGTCCTTACCTTGTAGTTTTGTAGGTCAGAAATTATGCACTTAAAGTGCTGCCACAGTTCCTGGAACAATAAAAGTTAGCATTTCTTCTTATTGCTAATGTCTTAGAATAAATAAGGAAACTGAGGCAGGATCCACAGCAGGTGTGTCTCCAGCTCTCTGGGCGCCCATGCCAGGGCTCTTCCCCCTGCTTTCCAGAGGCCCTCTCCTGTCTGGGCTGCTGTCTGTCTGAGTGGAGGCCCAGGGCCTGGGTCCTGGGTCCTGGGTGGTTTTCCAGTCCTCCAGCCAGTCTGATCTTGCAGTTTTACCTCCCTTGTCTCCTCATAACCATGCCTCACTGTCTGCCTTGGATTAATAACTTATTTATGATATGGAATAAAAGCCAGACATCACCTCACTGCGGCTCCTCCGGAGCAGAGCCGGCCTCCCATTCCAGCAAGGGCTGGTTTTATTTTTCTTCCTCTGTGTCTTCAGGCACTGGCTGGGGGGAAGGCGGCTGGGGGCTGTTCAGCAGGCTGGTGAGAGTGATGGCTGTGCTTGCCTCTGCATCTGCCTCCCAGCCCCAGGGTGGTACAGGCCCAGGGTGGGCTCTCAGTGAGGGTCCAGGAGATTCCACATTCCCAGGCACTGCAATGGAAAGTTCCCAAACCATCCACCAGGCCCAGCATTCCATGTTCAGCATGTGGGTCTTGCACTGCTTTCAAAGCCCTAAAAACAACAACAGTGGTAACATTTACCTGCTGCTTCATCCTTAGCAACACTAAGGAGGTCCCTGTCAACATAAGCTCAGGCGCTTGCAGATACCCTTGTGTTATGAAAACCTGCATGGATTCCAGCTCAGCATAATTTCCACCATTCACCGTGACTTTGGCCTGAGTTGGAGACAGCTGTGGCTGGAAGAGGCTTTGGGGGCTTCTAGCTCCCTCTTCATTTTCCAGCAGAGGAAGCCGAGGCTCAAGTTGGGGAGGAGATCCAGGGTCATGGAGTAGCAGGTGAGTGTCAGGTGTCAGGGCGCACAAGGACCAAGGTTCATTCCTCCCAGGCAATGTTCCTCCAGCAGTTCCAGGCAGCCTCTCCTGTCAGTGGAAAGACCAAGTGTATGTGAACAGAGACTCAAAGTCGTAAACTGTGTGCTGTCCCCTGATACGGTAGCTGTGGCAACAGCTTCAGCATGATGAATGCTAAAAGTGATTGGTCTAATGGTGGTGGGGGTGAAGGGGCCGGGAGTACTGCGTAGAGGTGTTTATGAGGCTCCCACTGTGACGGGGAGGGCCGCTCAACTTCTCATGTCATTGTCTTCCCTGAAACTGGGAGGCCAACTAAGAAAAACAGACGTCAATGGCCCAGTTAGTGGGATTTGATGCTTGAACGGAACCTTCTGGTGTTTCTCAGACTCAAGCCACCAGTGCTGCTGTTTTATCCATTTTCAACATATTGGAGGGGGAGAGGGCTGCTGTTATGTACACATTACTCGTCATGGAACATTTAAAAACCCTGCAGTCTAATTTTCTTCTGCTTTCAGTAACACGGCTGATGGGGCAGTAGAACAGGCCCCTTTTTAGAGAAATGTCTGGAGGTGAGATCGTTTGTTAGAACCAGGTTGGTCTGAATGCAAACTCTATTCCCAATGGGTGGCTGAAGGCCTTTGTCAGCCTTTGCTTTTAAGCCAGCCACATATTTACACCTTTGATCTGTCCAGAAACAGCCTGTCACTTTCCCCTCCAAGCCACACTCACCCCCCAGGCAGAGGTTCACATCCACCCCTCAAGGCTGGCAGGGGTCCACACTCAGAGTTAGCTCCTCCAGTTCGAAGAGGCCTGTGTTCCACAGCCTGGCCTACTGCTGGCCTGGGTGCATTGTGCCTTTGAGATATCACTTCATAATTCATAGTCCCTGCATAGGGAGATGCAAGGTAAAATATGCCGTCCCCTAATCCACGGCCACAATTTTGGGGAAGTGGACCTCTCACAAGGGTGGTATACCCAAGGGAGTTTGATTTAAGGCCTGACCCAAAGGATGCTTGTTTAGCATGGTTTCATTCCAGAGTCAGTTGCACAGCATCAACCGGTTCATCCCCCTGAAGCTCATGTCTAGAAGCGGGAAAAAAATACTGGGACAGGGACAGAGCACCTGCCAAGAGCCACTGCCATGGAGCACAGAGGAGGGAGCAGTGATGGGGTGGCCTTTGAGCTGGGTGAAGGGGGCATTCCCAGTGGGGTGCACAGCAGGGGCGAAGGCACGGAGGCCCGTGGGAACTGTGGCTCTGGTACAGAACCTGTCCTGTGTGGCTCCAGTGTGGGGATTTTTGTTGCTGGTAATTCTAAAAGGGAAACACACAGCATAATAAGAATAACCACCACTGGGGCAGTGTGAGCCACCTCCTGTCTCTCCCAGATGGTGGCATTCTCTTCCCTGCACTCCCTTGCCCCTGCAGTCTGTTCGCCAACAGCGGCCCGGGCAGTCCTGTTACAATCCGAGTCCTCCGTGGTTCGCGGCACTCCTCAGGGAGAAGCCAACCAGTCCCTGGGCCGCCATTGCTTCTCCTCACTGCCCTCCCTGAAGGGAACATTCCTCCCCAGGGACTGCCAGGGCCTGCCCCTCAGACCCCTCAGGCTTTCACTCGAATGTCACCTTCGGACATCCTCCCTGGCAACCGTATTCACAGTTTCAAGCTCCAATCCTTTCTCTTCTCCATGGCTCCTTCCACTTGGTATGTCACATATTTCTAGTTATTTATCGCCTGTCTCCACCCTGCTATAGAATGTTAGCTCCATGCAAAGAGGAATTTTTGTCTGCATCCCCAGCACCTAGATCAGGGGCTTCTCAGTCATCATCTGATGAATGAATGAGTGAATATGTGCTATTGCAGGCAAGGGTTTAGGAGAAGCAAGTTACAGAGACGTAGGTGAACATGCGAAGGGAGGGGGTCTGGAGAGGGGGTCTGGTGGCTGCAGTGTGGGCATTTGTGCTGCTAGTGCCTGGCAGGTGAACCGTCAGAGTGCGGCCAAATCTGGAACCTGTGCTAGTGGTGCTGGTCCCTGGGTTAAGTACAGGACCACACCACCTGTCTGGGGTCTTCTGGCCAATTGTGCTTCATCTGCTCCTTCCACCCTTTGCAGAGGAGACTGGCCAGTGATACCTGGAGGATCATTGTGTCATTAGGAGTCACTCGTGGGGCTAGAGCTAGCCTGGCATTCTCCCGTGCTCACCTGCATTCTGGAGGGAACCTGTCTCTCGGCCGCTGCCAAGCCCCTCATCAGTGGCTCACTACAGACCAGGCTGTGTATCAGATGCAGTGATAAACATTTACGTGCATGGTCTCACGTGGCAGACATGGTTTAAAACTAGTCAGCGACCCCCTGGGCCAGGCTGCTGTAGGGCTCATTCAGAGGGGAGGCCTGGCTGGGACAGTGACCTGTCGGGCCCTCTCTTGGGCCTGCTTTCCACTGCCAAGGGTGTAGCACCTTTCCTGGTGCTGCTCACTATCAGTTGGTGTGCGTCTGAGCAGCAGGGTTCAAACTGCAAGGCCTCCATGCAGGGTGCTGTTCCTCCACTCAGGGCCTGGCAGCCACACCGCCTGCTGGCACTTGAGGGCTGCTTCCTGTCTCCTCATCCCGGAGCCATGGCTGCTGCCAGCACTCAGGGCCAAGCAGCGGCCAGGCAGAGCTCCTTCGCCGAGCTTGGTGGGCTATGGTGGTGACAGAGAGGGAAGCCTCAGAGCCGTGTGGCTCCTGGGCACTGGGGAATGGAATCTGAGGGTGGCTGCCGGCCTGGCAAGGTCTGCTCTGAGTCTGGATGGGCTCCAGAGTAAGGGGTTTGCAGCAGAAGGCAGTCTCTGAGCACCTACAAGTCCTGCCTCTGGGCCAGGACATCTGCCTGTTGGCAGGGGAACAGGAGTAGAAATAAAAAGTGACTACTCCTCCTTTAAGAACTTCAAGCTTTTGGTCGGGCACGGTGGGTCACGCCTGTAATCCTAGCACTTTGGGAGGCCAAGGTGGGCGGATCCCTTGAGGTCAGGAGTTCAGTTGGTCATGGCCAACATGGTGAAACCCCGCGTCTGCTAAAAATACAAAAAATTAGCTGGGTGTGGATGTGCGCCTGTAGTCCCAGCTACTCGGGAAACTGAGGTGGGAGAGTCGCTTGAACCTGGGAGGCAGAGGTTGCAGTGAGCAGAGATCGTGCCACTGCACTCCAGTCTGGGGACAGAATGAGACCCTGTTAAAACAAAAACAAAAACAAAAAACAAAAAACAGAACTTCAAGGTTCTCATGATCTGAGCAACTCTGTTCTCCAAGGTGCCAGAGGACAGAGCTAGTCATCACCTTCATCATCAACATCAGCACAGAGGGACTACTAATAATTGTCCTCACTCTCTGCACTATGGACCCCCAGCTTGGATGGCTGTGACGGCATTGACTGGTCCTTGGCCACTCAGCAGGTCACAGCTGCTCCCTCTACCTCCCAGGCTTCCCCCACCCTGGATCACTTGTGGTCTAGATGGCCCTTGGTCATGAAGTAAGAGGTGTGCAGTAACCCAGCCCACTGGACTCCCCCGGCCCCCTCTCAAGGAACGTACTTATTGTACGCTCATTTCTTCTCTTACTTGCCCATTTCTGGTGTTACGATGAACACACCTGTGCTGCTCTTGCTCTCTTTATGAAACACGCATGACCACTTAAATGTCGCTTTTCATGCCATTCCACTGTTTGGAAGCCTCCAGGGTTTGGATGAGTGTTTCTCAGCCCTGGATGCATGTCTGAATACCCAGCAGCTTCCAGAATGCACTGACTCCTGAGCCCCACTCATCGAGTGTTGATTTCATTGGCCTGGGAGGTCACTGTAGTTTTGTAAATTCCCCCAGGTGATTTTAATGACTGTCTAGGGTTAAGAACGGCTGCTGTTGTCTCCTGGAAAGCCTACTGTGTGTCAGGTCAGTAGCTGGGGTCAGGTCTTTCAGGACCAGAAGAGTCAGGCGGAGGAGGGAAGGAAAGGAAAAGACCACCACTTGCTGTGAACCCGGCTCCAGGAGGGCCATTTCCCATGCCTTATTTCATCTTCTCATCCACTCTTTGGTTTCAGATGTGGAATCTGAGGCTGAGAGAGGGCTGGTGCCGCTCAGCTGGGAAGGACCCTGCTGGGATGGAACCCCAAGTGTTTCCCTCCCCAGCGAAGCCTCTACACTACTTTGCAGGGAAGTTGAATGCCAGAAAAGGAGGGATACATTATGTTTGTTTCCCCTTTTTTAAACTTTGTTTAGGGAATGGGAGTTGATTCTGTGTTCATTGTGGTAGGCACACACTCTGTGCAGAATAGGTGTGCCTTTTGAGATAAGGACATCATAGAAAAGTCAGAAAATACCTAAAAGTTTAAAGAGAAAGAAACTGCCTACCATCTCATTGCCTAGAGACAATTCCCTAACAGATGGGTATGTTTCTGCCCAACCTTTTGTCTGCAGGTCTTCTTTTTCACCTCTAACATCATCCTCTACCAGTCCCTTTTTGGGTGGTAAGGACTTTTCCCCTTAGGACGTTCACCACTGGTATTCTTTTTTTCTTGAGGACTTCTTTCCACTTACAGGCAGGAGATCTGGGCATGTGTGGTAGTCCATTTTTATGTTGCTATAAGGAAATATCTGGGGCTGGGCAATTTATAAAGAAGAATTTTAGTTGGCTCATGATTCTGCAGGCTGTACAAGCATGGCTCCAGCACCTGCTTCTGGTGAGAGCCTCAGGAAGTTTGCAGTCATGGTGGGAGGGAAGAGGAACTGGCATGCCACATGTGGGGGAGGTGCCACACACTTTATGCAACTAGATCTCGTGTGAACTGAACGAGAACTCACCACCAAAGAGATGGTGCTTAACCATTCATGAGGGATCTGCCCCCAATCACCTCCCACCAGGACCCACCTCTAACACTGGAAATCACGTTTCAACATGAGATTTGGAGGGGATAAACATCCAAACTGTATCAGCATGTCAAAGCCAGGCCATTGCAGAGCCAGGAGCTACATACAAACCCTCCTGTGGTTCCAGAATGTCAACCCCAGCACTGATCCTGTGGGTTCCCTTCCTGAGCCACTGGGGCTTCCAGGCATATTTCAGAGTGACAATGGTGATCATGAGAATCATGGCCGCAGATGCAAACACTAACATGGCCCTCGTGGCATGCTTGGGACCATCCTAGGTGACTTAGGTATATTGCTTTCTCAGAACAGCCCTACAAGATGGTTGTGGTTATAATCCTGAAGCACAAGGATGTTAAGTAAGTGTTCCAACATTACATGATCTGAGAGTGGTAGAGCCAGCATTTGAACTCAGGAACTCTCTGGCTCTAGGATCTCTGCATTTACCCACCACATTGCTTCTCCCCTGAGAAAGACTTTTGCTGCAAATGCACTGAGCTCAGCAAGACCTCAGTAGCCTTTCACCCAGCATCTCCCAGGGTGTGGGGCCTGCAGAAGTCATGACCTTGGGAACTGTGGCCAAGTGGTCATCCCAGATAACTGTCTCCAGCTGGCGGAGGCTCTCTGCTTCCTGGTGTTTCTTTGAGCCTTTGGCTTGTTGTGGCAGCACTGATGCTGCTGGTATGGGGCGCCGTGCAGATGTACGTGGCAGAGCGTGCCAGTTGTGGACAAGCCTGGCAGCTTTCAGCCCCATCCTCCAAGAGCTCCTTCTTCCTGCCTGTCCCCAAGGCTGCAGCTCAGTCTGAATCAGCTTTCAGACTTTCTTTGGCTTGGGCCGAGGACTTGGCAGCCCCAGCCTCCAGTAGAGCTCCTGTGGCTTGAGGCTTCCACATCAGGTTTGAATTAGATGAAATCTCAGCGTCGGCAGGCTTTCATCCCAGCCTCACTGACTCCCGCTTCCGTGGTAGCAGGCAGTCTGCGTGCCACATGCGTGTCGTCTCTGCATGAATGTCTGCTGGAGTGTTTGTCGTCTGTGTGAGTCACCCCTTTGTGTGTCCTCTCTGTGCCTGCGTATCATCTCTGTGCATGTTTCTCGCCTCCGTTCATCCATGTTATCTTTTTAATTAATAGCTTTATTGAGATATAATTCACATATCATGCAATTCACCCATTTAACATATGCAATTCAGTGGTTTTAAAAATTATATTGACAGATATCTGCAATCATCACTGCAGTCAACTGTAGACCATTTTCATCGCCTAACAAAGAGACTATGTGGCCTTTAGCTATTCACCCCCAATCCGACATTACCCCAGCCGCTGGCAGTGACGAATCTACTTTCTGTCTCTGCGGATCTGCCTATTCTATTTGTATGAAGACACTTCATACAAACAGAATCATGTAATATGTGACCTTTTGCATCTGGCTTCTTTCTACTTGGCATATTTTCAAGGTTCATCCATCTTGTAGCATATATCAGTACTTCATTCCTTTCTATGGCAAAATAACATTTCATTGTATGGCTATATATATACATATATATAGTGTGTCCATTTATCCATTGACGGGCATTTGACTCGTTTCCATCTTTTGACTACTAGGAATAATGTTATGAACAACTTTTTTTTTGCGTGGGCATGTGTTTTATTTCTCTTGGGTGCTTACACTTTGGAAGTGGAATAGCTGGATCATGTGGTAATGCTGTTTAATCACTGGAGGAGTATTGCCAGACTGTTTTCAAAGTGGCTGTGCTATTTTACATTACCACCAATGTATGAGGGTTCCAGTTTCTCCACGTCCTTGCCAACACTGGTTATCTGACTTTCTGATTCAAGCCATCCTATTTCTTTGTGGTTTGGATTTGCCTTTCCCTGATGACTGATGATATTGAACATCTTTTCATGTGCTTACTGCTGTTTGTAGATCTTTCTTGGAGAAATGTCTGTTCAGATCCTTTTCCCACTTTAAAACTGGGTTGTTTTTTAGTGATTGTGTTGTGAGAGTTCTTTACATACTCCAGATACAAGTCCCTTATCAGGCGAGGAGAGGCTGGTCTCTCATGTCTTTTTGCACCCCAACCTCACCCCGATCAAGCTCAGCAAGCAGTATGTGCTTCATAAACACTTAAGGACATGTTGAGGGAGGAAGAGATCTGGGTCACTCTGAAGAGTCCCTGCAGGAGCCGTGGTTCCAGGGTGTGGGGGTGTGAGGGGTGGGGCTGCCTCTCCTACCTGCCATGAATCAGAGACAACAGCCCCGGATGACCCGTTAGAGGTTCTGGCCACTGCAGGTTATGTAGGGTGTTGCTTTCAGCTGAACTGACTGATGGACCTGCCAGGGTTGGGGGACTTGAAAAGACCTAGATCACTGAGCCTGTCCCTCCTCCTTGATTTTGGGGTAGAGCAACTGGGAAAAAGGCAGTGTCATTTACTGAGATGGGGAAGACAAGGGGAGGAGTGGGTCTGGAAGTCAAACTTAGAGTTCTGCTCCGAAGTTTGAGATGCCCAGTGGAGATCCAGTCTCTATCCAGGAGGCTGTTGGATAATCATAAAGGAATTCCAGGAGGAGCCAGGGCTGGGGATGTAAACTGGAAGTCATTTGCAGCCATGCAGTACCTAAAGCCATGGACCTGGGGACGTGCCAGGGAGAGCTGATGATTGCAGGAGCTGTGTGAGACCAGGACAAAGAAGTGATTGCTGGCCATGGCCATGTGGTAGTCACAGGTGAGCAGTTTCCAGGAAGTGGTGGCTCTAGAAGGCCACTTGGGGTGGGTAGAGGAGAAGCCAGGGGGCATGGAGGCGGTGAGTGTAGACAACACTTTCTGCTGTGGAGGGAAGCAGTGACACGGGCAGTGGTTGGGCAGGGATGGGAGGTAGGGAGTTTCAAAGATGGGGGACACTCGAGTGTGCTTGGATGCGGATAGTAATGATCTTGTAGAAAGGAAAGCGTGATGGAGCTGGAAAGGGGGTGCTAACTGCAGGAGCTGAGTCCTTGAGGAGGTGACAGAGAGGTGATCCTGAGCACAGAGTGGAGGGGGGGCACATCCAGCCACAGAAGAGGAGAGGGGGCCCAGCTGTGGGAGGACACTGGCACTGGCACAACAGGGTAGTGGGAGCCTTGGAGTATGAGACTGGGGGTGAGGCAGTGTTGGGGGTCTGAGCCATTTGGGAGAGCTGGGACACAGAATGTTAAGCTGTTAGTCTTAACAGGGAAGTGCAGCAGAACCTCAGCTTCATGCTCACGTGAGATGAGCTGCTGATTTTAAGTGAGACCAGTAGGCACCTGTGTGCACGCATGGAGTAGGTGGATGGTTGGGCTGAACCAGGGTGGAGTAGCTTTCCTGGGACAGCAGAATGGAGGGAAAGAGGGTGAGAGAGTATGAGTGTTTGCAAGAGAATTATTGTGCAACTAGGCCTAGATGTCCAAGGTGGTGAGAACGGAAGTGAGGAAGTAAGGATCATATCTTGGAGGTCCTGATAAAATTTAATAATAACTGGAGCCAAGTGCTAGGGTTAGGTGAGCAGGGCAGTGGGGGAAGGGAAGGAGCCACCTGTGGTCGAGGTTTCTGGGTTGTAGCAGCCCATGTGGTCTAGCCAAGGAGTGTGGCTGGCAGTGGCTGGGAACAGTGCATGCAGATGCAGGTGGCCCTGTTGAGGGGAAGCGGCCACCCATTGAAGAATCTGGTGGAAGCCATTTCTGATCCTTGTGTGTATCACTCCAGCATCCAGTTGCTGGGTTTTCTTTTGTTTCCTACAGTGGAACAGTTTCAAGCTGGATTTGCTGGAGGCCCAGAACCTGAGACAGCATCAAGGGGTGTCCGTGGAAGTAAAGCCCTTGTGATAGAAGTTCCAGAACAAGTTCAGGCCCAAAAATACACTCTCCTTGGGAGGTGGTGGGATGATTGGCTAAGAGGTGGCCTGCTCTGCCACTTTCTCCTCTGGGGAGGCCCCAGATAGGGCGGCCTTGGAAGGAGAAAGGAGAGGCAGTCTGGCCCACCCCTCAGCTGGCTTCACTGGAGCTACTGTCTTGAAATGGACCTTCTGGGCATTTGGCAAAGGTAGGGTGGTCCAAGCAGCAGCAAGCAAGGGGACTCAGGATCCCCCTTTCCCAGGGCCTGCAGCTGTCCCCTGAGAGCCAAGCCACTTGCAACTGTCTGGACCCCAGGCCAGGTCCTTGCTCATTGACTCTGTACCTGGCACAGATAGAGCCCTGCCCGTGTCCCACACGTCTCCCAGTCCTTGGAGATCTCTTCTGTACTCCCCCTGGAGATCTCTTTGTTGGCTCCAGGTACCCTCGCCTCCCAGTTTACATGCACATACATGCAGTTTGGGAATAGATGTACTTTTATGTACGAATGTACACATACATACTGATTTCAAAATAATTTGGCCTCAATTACCTGCTATAATATTTGGGACCTTATCCTGATAGTAGACAGCTGTGGGTGACCCGCTGAACTTGTTCAGTTGTGGTTCACAGCAGGACACAAGGTGATTTCTAAGCCAGCACTCACCTCCCTAGTTGCCATGTGACCATGTCTTCTTTGGGTGTCCTGGGCTTACACCTGAACTTGGGGGCTTCCCCTGACGGAACCCATGCTGGAAAACGTGTTAACATGGCCTGGAGGCCTCTGGATGAAGAGGTAGGCCAAATGTGTTACCTTTGCAACCAAAACGATGTCATGTTGGAGAATCCACAGTCCTTCCCATCTTCCACCCTCACCACCATTCAGCCACACACCTCCCAGGGAAGGCACTTCAGAAACAGCCACATTAAAGGGAGTTTAGCCCAGTGGAGAGTGGTCAGATTTGTGCACTGGAGAATTTCCATATGGGGAAATTGGACAAGGGCCTATGGGTATGTGGCTCAATTGGATGTAATCAACGATTCTTTGTTTTAGTTTTACTGTGTGAAGAAACTTTCTAGTACATGTTTCCTATTTAACGTTTGTAAAAGAATAAGGTATAGGTAGAAATTCAATATGACTGACATTTATTTTCCATCCTACCAGAATTTATTTCTCCTTTTTTTCTTGATTTTTTATACAGAAATTTGATTTGATTTTAGCACTTTAAAATTAGCCACCACTTTTCAGAAATATAAACATTCTATAAATTGAGAGACGGGAGTACTTTAGTGAAGAGGCAGAAAGCCAGAAAGTTCTCGCTGCCAGCCTGTCTACGCTGTGTGGTGCCTGGTTTCCTGGCCAGGGCAGAGATTCAAGGGAACTTGGGCCAAACCTCTCATTGTGCAGACAGGGAAACCGAGGTCTGAGGGGAAGGAACCGAGCCCATCTTGCCTCCTGGTCTGGTGACCAAGCCTGCTTTCCTGTCTTCTCTGTCTAGGAGGAGAGTCTCTGTGGCCCAGGAGGAGCCCAGACCTGGATGAGAGCTGCCTGTCAAGGCCTGGGTGGGATGCACGCAATGGGACAAGGACAATCTCTGGGGAGGTTCCACCCTGACCCCTTGGGGGGCTGATGAGATCCACAGTCACAAAGAAATTTAGAAACTTATTTCTTGGATTAGGTAGGACAGGGCTTGGTTCTGGCTTCTTTGTCCTAAACAGTTTACTGGGATGGGGAAAGACAGATCCTTTAACCCTTTCCTGGGGAGAGGCCTAAGGGTGTGGAGGCTGGACCAGACCCAGGGTCCTGGGGGTTCCCATTCTGCTGAGAACAGTGAGGGTGTGATGAGGATGGTCTGCGTAGGGGTAAGAATCCTTTTAGGCTAGGTGGCGGGGGAGGTCACTTGGAGAGTGGGAGAGACTGTTTCTTTAATGGGCTGTGCCCTGCCCTTCCTTCTAATATCCTCAGTGAGAGGTGTGCTGGCCTCCATGGGAGGGTTTTGCCCAGAGGTGGAGAGTTGGAGAATGAGTGTCCTTGCTCTGCAAGGTCAGACCAGAGGCCCAGGGATTTGCAGGTGGTACTAGGAAAGCAATGTTTTCTTGCTCCAAGTGGCTCCTGAGGGCAGAAGCAGGCCTGGGGGATGAACCCACGTAATACAGTATTGTGGTTAACAGTGCTGACACTTACTTGCTGGGTGACTGGGCCAGTTACTTAACCCTTCTGAACCTCTATTTCGTCATCCATGAAATGGGTCTAACATTAGTGCCTACCTTATAGGGCTATAAAGATAAAATAAGACAATATATAATTATATGAGTGGCAGGTACTGTTGTTAATAACAGTGATAAGAAGACGATTTATAAACGATGGAAAGTAGGGAAGTGTGTTCATGCTGAATACAATGTTAGGAGTGTCCCTACACAGAATCTGTTACATCTTGAGGGAGGGAGCTCTCTGTCACTGGAGGCATCCAAGTAAAAGCTAGAGGTCTCCTAACTGGGGATGTTGGCAAAGTATAATGCTTCAGACTGGGATGAGCACGATGATCCTGAAAGGTCTGTAGCCCATGATTGTGGGCCAGAGGAAGGGGCGGGCTGGAAGGCAGTGGTTTCATTCTGGGAACTGTATCCCTCATATGAGGCACCGAGCCCTCAAGACCACGTGCAGTCTCTGGGCTGTGGGGCAGGGAATGCCAGGCTTCAAGGATCCTCTTTGTGGAGCCATTTAACCAAGCCCCAGAATTGGAGAGGGCCTTGACCAGGTGCCTGGTGTGTGGGAGGGGCTGAGTAGAGCCTTCCACTTCTTGCTCTGGAGAGTTTGCCTCTGCTAGGCAGCTTGAGAGGTGTGAGGGACTGAGATGACACAGGCCACTGCCCTGGGCCAGCCAGGTTTGTGTGCCCGTGACCTGGATGGAGCAGTGGCCTCTGACTCATGCTGTCTCTTGCTTGCTTGTTCCAGGGGTACAAGGGACCCAGGGGTCCCTCTGGGTATCAGACACGGGTGTAGAAAGGGGGATGGGATAAATCATGCAGGGCTTGGCTGATAGTTCATCACAGGCCCTCATGGCAACAAAGCTGTGGTAGGCCTTGGAGGCGTGTCCCGGGCCTGGAGCCACCAGCTGGAAGACAGGCCTCCCGTCGGGGTTCTGCAGGTGCACAGTGGCAGAGGCCCTTGGATTTGGCTACCACTTTTTGTCCAGGTTTGGGCTCAACCTCTGTCCCTGAGCCTGAATGCCCTGGTCCCCTCCCCACACTGTCCTTCCTGCATTTCCACCCTCACCCGGGGGCCTTCCCCTCTACCTCGTACGCTCTTTCCTTCTCGCGTCGGTTTCTTTTGCACCCTAACAATTTCTCCCTTCTGCCTGCTGTGGAAACCTGGGCTGATAGTCCCTGGGTGACCATATGACTCAGCCTGGATGAGACTGTGAAGGGAGAATCTCCTTGTCTCTGATGGCAGAGCGGAGATGTGTCTGCAAGGACAGGGGATGTATAGCTTGTCTTGGAGGAGGGAGGATGAAGCTGGTGTAGGGGGAACTGAGGGGAGGGATAGTAAGAGTGTTGGGTCTCTCACTTCCAGTCTTAGCCCCTGTCTCAGTGTGTCCTGGGGCTAGTACCTTCCCCTTCAGGTCAGGGGATTTGAGTTGAATTTCTAATCCTTGCAACCAGGAACCTGATGGATAATCATCCTTCAGGACCCACAGATAGCACCTCCTTTGGGACACGTGTCCACACTTTGTCATAGCACCGGGCAGGACATTGGCTGCCTTCAGCTCTTGGGCCTTATTTTTCTATTTCTCCCTGCCCATAGCAGGCACACAGTAGGTACAAAATCAAACTGCTCTGCATGGATGCATATGTGCTCAGTATAAGGTTTGACACTGATATTTTAACAAGCACATCAGAACTTTTGCAGACAATTGAGTGTTACCTGATAAAATGGTTACAGGGAAGCCTCAAATTTGTTCCAATAACGCCGTTTTTCCCTGGAACATTTCTTGGTCTCTTGATTGGGCCTGTTGATGAAGCCCAGAAGGCAACCGTCTTGATTTGGCTCCAAAATGATGCTTTCTGTTTGATCCACAGAAACAGCTAGAAGGGGCACAGAAAACGTTGGCTGCTGTTGGGGGCTTAGTGGTGGGTGTTCAGTCGGACTTGGAGGGGGCTCCTGAGATGCAGCCTCAGAACAGGAGGAGGTGGGAAGTGGATGGAATTGGGTTGTGTTGTCATTGGAGTTCCAATTCAAATGGAGAAGGTCCAGTGAATTTATAGAAACGCTTCCTTCATTCACTGCTTTGTGTTCACAGCTGCGCTCCCAGTCCTTGTTATGTAGTAAGCACTCAATAGATACTTGTTGAACAAGTGAAGGAATTCAACAAATATTTATTTGTAAATAATGCCTATTATTTTCCATCCACCGTGGTAGGTACTCTTAGTACTTTGTCGGATGACGTGGTGTGTGTGTGTATGTGTGTATATACACATGTGCATATGCAGACACACATACGTTAACCCACATCTAGTTGTATGTTTCATTGGCCCCTGTGATGACTGCCTTCACTGGGGGATAATAACACGTTTGCTGGGCTTTGCCATCATATATTTTTTTGTTTTTATTTCCAAGGCCAACACCTTATTTTTTAAGGGAATATTTGATGTAGGGAAACATTAGATGAAAAACACGCACTCCTGGCTCATTTACCGTGAATGAGCATTAGCTGCCCTCCTCCCCGCCCCCAAACCCCCATCCCGCCATGTGCACACCCATGTGCTTTCAACCTGAAATAACTGCGCTTCGTATTGAAGTGGGGGACCAGCACACCTTAGGGATACTGAGCCTTTGCCCCTAGGATTTTCCTGTCTGCCTCTAGGTAAAGCCAAACCCTTGTGATGTGCTTCGGGCTGGAGTGCAGTGCCTTGGTGTGTGTGCATGTGCCTTATGGCAGTGGCTTTTGTGCCTCTGCTTTTTGTAAGCAATAGAAGCTCTGATGTAATGAGATTTTATGCAGAGCCCCATGGATAGACAACACAGTAAAAGTGGATCTGCTTTGCTGAAAGGAGGGTGGGCCCCTTTGCTCAGCTTTCCTACCACCTCCTCCCATTCCCCTGCCAGGGCCTCATAGAATGTCATGGAATCCCAGGGCTCCTCAAGGCCCTGGAGGAAGAGCCTGCACGCATGTAGGGTCACATATGTGTATTTACAGATGCTTGCCTGTCGGCTGTACTGTGTTCACGCCTCTTCTCTCTCTCCCCCCGTGCTTGCTGTCCCTGGTTCAGGCGGGTCTCATCCGCACAGATAGCACCGACTTCTTCATTGAGCCTCTGGAGCGGGGCCAGCAGGAGAAGGAGGCCAGCGGGAGGACACATGTGGTGTACCGCCGGGAGGCCGTCCAGCAGGAGTGGGCAGAACCTCACGGGGACCTGCACAATGAAGGTAGGCTGTAGGTAGGGGCCTGTGCGCTGCTTCTCTCCCTACCTCTGGAGTGTTTCCCGGTAACTTCTGTCCTTAAGCTGTCCATGCCTGGCCTCAGTCTTCTTACCTGTAAAATGGGACTGGGCCACATAGACCTGCTGTACTGGCAGAGAGACCCCATTGCGTTCTAGGAGCTGCCTGTAATTGGCTGGAGCTAGGGGCCAGACGAGCCACTTGTGTCCTGAACTGTGGTCCCTGGGACTCCAGAGGTCTCTGAGGAGCTCACTATTTCTTCTCAAGGCTATTTCTGAGCCAAGGCAGAAGGTAGAATGCCTGCAGTGAGTTTTTCCCCCTAAAGTCAACTCAACTGTGTGGGAACCACAGGAAAGGAGTTATTAGGGCACCTGCAGGGAGGCTGCCTGGTGTCAGGCGTCATGGTCAGCTGTGTGTCCTGTAGACCATTTTACAATCCTATCTTCAAGTCTGTCTACTGCGTGATCCTAGGCAAGTTACCTAAGATCTCTGAGCCCTCATTTTCCTCATCAGTAAAGCAGAGATGATCCATGTCTACCTGTAAATGTTATATGTAATGGTGATGGTGTCTATGAAAATCCCAGTATAGGGCTTGGCATGTAGTAGGTGCTGGATAAATGGCAGCTCTCCTTACAGTATTATTAAGGGTAACTGCTGACGTGTTAGGGTGGGAACCCCCTGAGGGAAGGGGCGTCCCTGCGCCCAGGTGACCAGTGCAGGAGCCTACACACCAGAGGCACTCAAGACTTATGGTTGGGCAAATAAACTGGATGTGACAGGTGCTGGTCCTGGGCCCGTGGTCAGCTTCACAGTGTCACAAAGCTCCTTTGGCCAAGAAGAGATGAGGAGGCCATAGGTGAAATCTGGTTATGACTGGACCACACACACCGTTGTGCCAGCTCCTGTGGGATGGGGCTTGGCGTGAGAAATGCCTGGAAGCCAGTTGTCCCCACAGATGGTGTATCCATTGAAGCTCCAGTTGCTGTCCAAGTGTCACTCACAAGAGAGCCGTGGCACCAGAGCCAGAGGATTCTGCAGGCCTAAGGTGGGGAGGGCAGGGCTGGTGGGGCCTCTGAGCGCTGGTGAGGATTTCAGGGCACCCTTCCCTCCACCAGGGTTGGGAAGAGGAATGAGTCTCCGCTGGGCTCCATTTTTTTAGGCCAATTCTGAATCCAAAGACCATAAGGTCCCCTCTTTTAGGAAGAGATGTTGGGGAAGTCCAGCTCCAGAGCTGTGAGCCTGGAACCAGCTGCATCACCAGCCACCATGGTGGGCAGCTGGGACGCTGAGACCACTGAGCACATGGAGCTGGAGTTCAGACCCAAAGAAATGTAGCTGCGACTCTTGGCCCACACCAGGCTCCAGGGCTGGAACTCCAGTGAGGCCAGGCCCTGGTCCGTCTGTGGGCCTTCCTTAGAAAGACCAGGGGCAGGAGAAGACCTTCTTGGAAAGCTGTGACTTGTACTTCTATTTGAAGGCCGGTTGTGGGGCTGAGTCCCGTGTGGGGAGAAGCATTTCTAGGCACGCCTGTCTCCATTTCACATACTTGATTAAAGCCAGAGGCTTCAGTTTGGCTCTTTGGGTCTGGTTTTCCGCACACAGAGAGGTGCTTGGAGGCCTGGCCAGGTGCTCAAAGCCTGCCTAGCAGCCGGCCAAAGGCTTTTGGGGAATCTCCCTCAGACTGGGGACCTCTGCATCTCCACCTGTCCCCATCATCCACAGGTGTCCCTCCCCATGGTTCCTCAGACCTGGGCATCTCCTGGGTCTGTTCTCTTCTCCTACCCAGGCTGGGGGTCCTGGAGGACAGATGCCAAGTCTCCATCTCTGTGTCACTCGCAGCAGCAGGCCTGTCCCTGGAGGAAGGAGAGCAGGGAGGCATCAGAGGCTCCACTACACGGGTTTGCTTACTGGGCTGAGTCTGTGGAGGGGATTCCAGCCCCCTGCTCCACGGTAAGGGAGTCTGGGGTGCACCAGTGAACCTGGGGTGGAAGGGACAAATCCTCTTTGCACTCAGTAAGGCCACAGCTGCTGCTTCCTGAAAAGGGCGTGTGGGGGGACACACCCCACCCATATACTCATGCTCACACACTGACACAAACACACACTCACATACCTGTACACCCACACTCACACACAGACACACCCCACCCAAACACTCATGCTCACATACTGACACAAACACACACACACACCCCCATACACTCACACTCACACTCACACACTGACAAACACATACTTACACCCACCCACATTCGCACACCTGCTTACACACATATAGACCCCTCTACACACTCACACACTCTCACAACCCCGCATCTACCCATGCTCACACACACTGACACCCCCCCACATACACACCCCTTCACACACTCACACACTCTCACAACCCCACATCTACCCATGCTCACACACACTGACACCCCCCACATACACACCCCTTCACATACTCACACACTCTCACAACCCCACATCTACCCATGCTCACACACATTGACACCCCCCACATACACACCCCTTCACACACTCACACACTCTCACAACCCCACATCTACCCATGCTCACACACACTGACACCCCCCACATACACACCCCTTCACACACTCACTCTCACAACCCCACATCTACCCATGCTCACACACACTGACACCCCCCACATACACACCCCTCCACACACTTGCACACTCTCACACACACACACACTCATATACACACACATCCATCATGAACTCCAAAGAAGAGTTACGTGATCCTTTCCCAAGGCTCTGGGGAGAAACTGAACTGTTCAGAGTCCAGGGGAAGGAATTCCCAGTGCTGGGCCCCCAGGCTCGAGCTGGCCCTCACCCCACGGCCCTGCCTCGGCCCCTGAGGCTGTGCCCTGAATGCTCTCCTGCTCCAAGCGCTGGCCTCTCCTATTTAACCCATGGTCCTACTCTCCGGAACCCCGTTCCCACCCCCGATTCCCTCCTGAGGATACGAATGGGGTATGTGCTCCTGCAGCCGGAGCTCCAGCTCTCCTTGGGGCTGCCCATGCCAGGGACGCCAACCGGGCTGGGGCTCAGGGCGACTGCTTTACAAACAATTGAGATAAAATTCACCATTTTAACCATTTTGAGGCATACGATTCACTGGGTTTTTAAAACTATATTCACAATGCTGTGCAGCCATCACTTCCATCTAATTCCAGAACATTCCCATCCATTAGTTGTAGTTGGTCCTGTTTCCCCACCGTCCAATGCCCCCTGGCAACCACTAATCTACTTTCTATCTTTCTAAATAAGATATCTATCTTTCTAAATAGGATTTGCCCATTCAGGATGTTTCATAGAATGAAATCATACAGTATGTGCCTTTGGTGCCTGGCTTCTTTCACTCAGCGTGTTTTCAAGGCTCATCCGTGGGGTCGCCTGTCTTGATGCCTCTCTCCTCTTTATGACGGAACTCCCGTCCAGCGTACAGACATGCTACATTTATTCATTCATCTGGTGGACACTGGAGTTGTTTCTATCTTTTGGCTACTATGAAATGCTGCTGTGAACATTCGTGTCAAGTTTTTATGTGAACATACGTTTTCAATTCTCTTGAGTACATACTTAGCAGTGGAATTACTGGGTCACGTGGCACCTCTAGGTTTAACTGTCAACTGTATTTTCAAAACAGTTGCACCATTTTCCATTGGCCTGGGGCTTCTTGGGTGGCTCATGGCAGCTTCCCAGTGGCTGGCGGGCCCTGCTCTGCCCTGAGGGTTGTCTGCTCCTGTCATCCTGAAGGATGAGGGACCCACAGAAGAGGGTGCGGCTGGAGCCCCCCACAGCATCCAAGGCTAATGCTGACTGCCCCTCCCTAATTCCCCAGAAAGTCTGCAGAGAGAGAATTATGGCTGTGCCCTGATAGAGTGTGGTCATGGCTGGGGGAGGCCTGAGTTTACTTTCTGGGCTGTTGTCATGAAGCTGTTGTGTGACCTAGGGTGAGTGGGGTAACCTCTCCAGCCTTCCTGTGACATGCCTGGCAGGGAGGGCTCTGAGAGGTCAAGTGTGGCATTCCACTCGCAGGGCTTACACTTCTGGGCACAGCCCATGTGTTGAGGGTGACTGTTATTTATTCTCCCTGCTCCATGGACAGAGCCTTGTGCCTTCCCCTCCCCTGCCGGGGGCGGCCCTCCTCTCTCCCAGGAGTTTGGTTATGGGCTGCTGTGCTTGCCATTGGCTCAGACACCAGGGCCACCAGAAACTGCCTGCAGTGTGAGCTCAGAGTGGCGCCAGCCTCAAGGGTAAGTGAGGACGAAACCCACCCGAGCCCTGCTCACCAGGCTGTGCGTCCACCCAGAGGGCTTTCCCTGCCAGGCCAGTGGCCACACGTTTTTCCAGCTCTTAAGTCTAGGGCTTTGTTCCTTTGCACTATAGCACCACTCAGCAAAGAGGAGATAAAAACAAACGGTAGCACCGAGCCCTGTGTGTTCCCTGTTACCCGTCCTCAGATCCCCGTTACCCGAGAACCCGTGTGGGTAGCAGCGTAGAGGTGGCTCAGGTCTCTGCAGAGGTTCCTGTGGATGCATCCATGTGCGTCACCCACGTGTGGACGGGGTCTGCACACACTCGCTCCCGTGTGTAACATAAATAATCACAATGGACTGGGCAGGGACAGGGCCCTCTGCCCTCTGTGCTGAAGTGGATTTTCTCCTGCTCTCTGTTCAGCCCCAGCTTCAGTGTTCCCTCTTCAGAAAGCCTCCCGCAACAGGTCTGGATCTCCAGGGGCAGGCCTTCTCTGATCAGTCCTGTGGTACCTTTGATATTCTTGTGTTGTTACAATCCAATTTCTTATTTGCCCTCTCTGCTAGGCAGTGGGCTCAAGGGCAGAGGCCGGGCCTTTATCACCTACCCTTTGTCCATCCATTGAATGGTGCGGGGCCCCTCCTGCTGCCACAGCCCTGATACATGCTGGGGATAGCGTGGTGGGCTCTTTACTTCCTCAGTCCCAGCCTCCTATCTGGGGAGCTCTCAAATACCTGTGGATAAATGAAGGTTCTTAGAAATTAATGGTACGAGTATCAAAACTTCAGAGTGAGATGGAAAGTCATTAAGAGTTAAGGCTCTGGAGTCTTCTTGAGAGACCCCAGCCTCCTGTCCTGCCTTCTTAGCTTTGCTTACGACGTCTCCACGTACCCTCACTCCACCGCCCCGGCAGAGTTTATCTTCATTCAGGCTATAGCATAGATGACTGACAGTGCTCAAGCTGTTACCCTTCTACATGGCGGCATCGATGGTAATGTTTCAAAGCATGGGCTTTCGATTCAGACAGACCCACATGAGAAGCTACTTAACATCTTTGAACTTCAATGTGTTCACCAGTGTAATGGGGACAACAATCTGATAGAGTTGCTGTAAAGATTAGATTAGATTGGTTTGCGTTAGATTAGATTAGAGGTCAGTAAAGGTGAGGCCCAGGGCCAGACACAGCCTGGAAGCTGTCTCGTAGAGGAGGTTGGATTGGAACACAGACACACTCACAGTCTCATCTGCGGCTGATTTTGTGCTTCAGTGTCAGAATCGAATGGTTGTGACTGAGAATGAATGACCCACAGAGCCTAAAATATTTATCTGGCCCTTTACAGAAAAAGTTTAGTAACTCTTGGATTATATAATACAAGTTAATGCTATTTTGCTTTTAGCCAAAAGGGCAAAGCAACGATGGTGAAATTTGGGGTCCCTGACAGTTCCTGGGTGGGATTTGAGAGGCTCAGGGCTCATAGGAGTATCCGAGAGTTCCTCAGATGCCCTGTGAGGCCACAGTAGCCCCATGACTTTTTTCCTTTATGGAGATATTGCCAACTTTGATTTTTACAGCAATGTTGTGGGTTAGAGATAAAGGGTGGTTCATCCTCATGTTATAGGAGAGGCGATGGAGGCCAGAGAAGCGAGAGATGGGGCCTGGGATGCCCAGAGAGATAGGATGAGTGGCTCCTGGAACCCAGGCATTCTGCTCTGGGTCAGTTCTCCCCACTCTGCTACTCATTGCTTCAAAGACTTAGCCATGCCCTCGTAGCAGGAAAATGGTTCTTGCCCATGAGTTGACCTGGTATAGAACAATGCCTCATACTACTTTACTTACAGAGGCAGGGAAAGGGGTGCCCGTGATGGAGCCAGAGGTAGGTGGGGGGTGATGTCACAGTGACAGCCTCTCCTGTGGGTTGGACCTCACTCTCTTCGTGTCTTGGTTCCAGCCTTTGGCCTGGGAGACCTTCCCAACCTGCTGGGCCTGGTAGGGGACCAGCTGGGCGACACAGAGCGGAAGCGGCGGCATGCCAAGCCAGGCAGCTACAGCATCGAGGTGCTGCTGGTGGTGGATGACTCGGTGGTTCGCTTCCATGGCAAGGAGCATGTGCAGAACTACGTCCTCACCCTCATGAATATCGTGAGTGTCCACGTGTCCTGGGACTTGAGGGGAGTGGGGTGGGTGGGACCCAGTGCTGATCCAAATGGAAGTTTCTGGGGCCTGGTATTTTTCAGGTGAACTTGGGGGAGTCATTGCTTACTCCTTAGCCCAGCAGGCACGCCCTTGGCAGCCAGGTTTGACGGTATAATGAGCCTGAATTGGCCTGATCCCAGCTGTACATACCTGGGCTGAGGTGACCCACCTGGCCTCCTGCGCTGGAGCCTGTGGACAGTGGGTTCTGGGCTTGGACACGTTCAGAGTCTGGCTCAGGCGTGGCCCGGAGCCTTGCTTGTGTTGGAGTTGAAGGGACTTCCCTGGAACTCATCATCTGGAAAAAATGCCCAACCCCAGGCTGGGGAGACTGGCCAAGGAGCTGTCAATCTGTAAAGTGGGTCCTGAGGCCCTGACACAGGCCTTGGGTGTGCGCAGACAGGCAAGGAGAATCAGGGATGTGGGCAGATTCTAAGACCGTGGTGAAGCAGAGAGCCCGTGCCCTCAGCTGCTGCCTGCAGTTGTCCTGCAGAGATACAGGACTCTCGTCACAGAAAACCTAGTTTTTCAAGAAAAATCAGAAATGTAGTTCTTTTTAAGTGTTTAAAAATTTTATTATGGAAAATTTTAATCCAGATATTTAAGTGAACATTTCCAGTTTTTAAATGTTAAAAGAGAAACCCATTGTGGATGCCAAACAAAACACACTGTAGGCCACGGGTAGCCCTGAGTGAGCATCCCTGGGCTAAAGGGGCAGAAATAAGGAAGAGCAAGAGGGAAAGGGGGGTGAAAGCATGGGGCCTTTGTCAGGGTGCCTGTGACTGTGTGGTTCTGGGAAAGGATGGGGACTTGTCTGGGTGAAGTGAGACCCAAGGTAGAAATAGTGCAGTCAGGGGTCAGATGCTAGGGATGGGGGCCGGACCCTCAGCCCTTCCCTGTGAAGTGTAGTACTGGAGGCAGGTGACCCACTGGGATAGACCCCAGCTCAGTATAGGATGCTATGCAGTCCAGGCGGGGAGAAGGTGGGCAGCAGTGCACAAGGGAAAATGCCACATCAACAGGAGGCAGCAGGGCAGGTGCCCTTCACCTCTGAGCCTCTGCAAGGTGACCAGGTTAATGGCTCATCATAAGCATTCATCTGGAATACCAGAGCTAAGAAAGAAGATATGTACGTGGTGGGTCCCGAAGAATTTGAGCGAGGCCTCTTTTGAAGGCCAAAGCTTCCAGCCCCTGCATGAGCCCTCACTGGCCTTGATGTTAGGGCCCTCTGCCCCTAGGCCTGTTTGGAGAGGATAAAGAGGTTGGCTAGTTGCATGATCATCCAGACCGACAGATGACTGCAGTATGCCAGGGCCGGGATAGAGTCGCCTTATCCTCAGTCTAACATGGGCAGTGCTGACAGGCTGTGAGGGGTGTGCAATTGATTGCGCTACTGCACTGAGAGGAGTATTAGTGAATCGACCAAGAGCACACAGTCTGACTCGGCCCCTTCCTGTCTTTGTGACTTTGGGGGCGAGTTAAGAACCCTCTGGAGTATCTCCTTCTGCACTTCGCAAGCAGCATTAACAGTACTTACTACCAGAGGTTTTGGGGAGGATAAAACGAGTGCACGGTGCAGAGCATGGCCATGCAGAGCATATGCTGTCAGTGGGCGGTGGTTGGTGATAATACTGTGACCTTCGTGAAGTGACTGGTCATGCATTTCTGGGAATGGAACAGTTGATGGGGAGAAATGTCAATCCCACGACATGTCAGTCCCCCTGGAAACATCGGTAGGGCATTGCCTGGGTCCATAATCTGGCTGCACCTTTGATGAGGTGGTCGCTAGGGGGACAGCCCCTTAATGTCTCTGTGACCTTGGGCAGGGAACCTGTGTTGCTCATCATAGGATGCAAATGATGAAAAACCAACTCAATCTAGATTAAGACAAACGTGGTAATTTCTTGGCTCATGGGTCAGACTGGGGGAGGGACAGGTTGGAGCTGGTTGTGAGAGTAATTGGAACTAGAGGAAGTTTTCGGGCTCGCTTCTCTCTCTGTGACATCCTGATTCTCTCTGACCAACTTCTTTACCAGACATTCTGGCCACTGACAACACAACGCTGACTCCTATCCCCATCCATGGCTGGAGACAAAAGGAGTTTCCCCTCTGGTTCCCAGGCAAAAATCTCCCAGGGCAGGACTCTGATTGGCCTAACCTGGGTCATATGCCACTCTTTGGAGAGCATCAGTGCTCCAAGGCTGGAGAGGGGTTAGACACAGCCATGGCCGCTGGAGAAATTGTTCTGAGCTGTCCTGGCACCCTAGTTTGTGTCTGCTACAGTTTAGCCTCTTAGAGCCTCTGCTTTTTCATAATAGTGTCTGCTCTTGGGTTTGTGAAGATTTAGTATCCAGGGTATCTAGCACATGCCTGGCACATAGTGGGTACTCAAGTAATGTTTTCTGTCATTATTATTGTTACATTGTTTGTTTTTGCGTGTATAAGTTGTTCCTCGCCTGAGTTTGGGAAGGTGAGTTCCTTGAGGGGGGTGGGCTTTGTCTTTTAGGAATCCCAACAGCACACACAGCACAGGGTCTGAGACCTGAGAGGTGATTGGTAAACGTAGAGGTGAATGGCATCTATGAGAAAAGCAGGGGGCTGGCACCCATTGAGATGGTAGCAGCAGAGAGCAGCAGAGTTCTCTCTGCAATGTCAACATCAACAAAAGAACAGGATCAGAGATCAGTTCCAATTCCAGGAGCCCAGGGAGCAGGTGGGGGGCTAGAAAGTCTGTCCCTGGTCGCCTCTGTGTGTGGACACTTCTTCCATCCTAGGAGCTTAGTGTGTGGTTTTGGACAGAAAGAGCAAAGGCTACCACATGGAGTTGTTTGAGAAAGAGAGAGGGAGGGGAGGGAGAGGATGCCTGTGAATCTGAACACACCCACCATCCTGGAACACTCAACCACCCACCCAGTCTCCACAAATCACAGGCCCCGCCTGAGGTCACAGCTGGGGACCGACCCCATTAGTGGGAGGCCATGCTGAGAGCCAGGTTTGGCCCCTGGAGCCAGCAAGTGGGGGACAAGAGGAAGGGCAGGAAAGGGGAAAGGGGCAGGGGAGACCTCAGGATGCCGAAGAGTGGTAGGAGACTGGGTCCTACTGCCCAAAGCTGGGGCTGAAGACTCCAGGACTGTAAGCCAGGCCCTACTGCAGCCCCAGAATCCTTCACTTTGTTAAAAGATAATTTTCAGGAAAAGGTAAACTCATGACTCTCAGAGAGAAATAAAAAGGAACATGTGTTAAAGATTTGACTCTACTCATTAATGAGGGAACCAGGCAGATGTTATAACTCATTCAAAAGAGAACCCAAGGACAGAAACATTATAGATTAGGAATTTTACAATGAACGTGCAAAAGGAGACAAAATTAGTGTTGTGTAGGGTGGGAGGGAAGGCTGTTTAGCCTCTGCCAGAGAAGATGGAACCTGCCTGCATGCAGACAGGAATGTTGCGTTGCTCTTAGTGACCCATGGTGCTCTCTGCCGTAAGGGCGCTTTCTCTGTGTCTGATTCCGACAAGGGGGAAAGGCGCGCTGCGGCAGTGCCTGCCTTCCACTGAAGTACAAGTTTTTATTCTGTGGTTTGGGGCCTGACCAGGTGTGAGGAGTCTGATGACTTGCCCTACTTAAAAACCTCTGCCCCCATTCCTGGAACCAGTGGAGCGGCAGCATCTCCCAGGCCACAGCCCTGGATTGGACTGGGTTACAGCCCTCACAGCAGTGTGGTGGGATTCTGTCTCTTCCACAGCTCTCTTCTGCCACCTACTCCCCACTTCCAGGATTCTGGCTGGGGTTAGGAGAGTGACAGTGCTTGGGGCAGTGGCGGGGGTGAGTTGTCTGAGGGGGACCACAAAGCTGTCTTGGGTGATCTGCTCCATTCTTTCTCTCATCTTTCAGAGAAACTCTTTCAGAGGTACCCGGGGGGACCTCCACGAATTCTGTTGCTCGGCTCCTTAACTCTTGGTTGGACTGAGGTGTCGGCAGGTTCTGGAGGGTGGATCAGGTTTGCTAGAGCCCTGCTCCCCAGTTGGCTTCACTGCCAGCTTCAGCTGACATCCATTCATTTGTTCGGAACTGGGTGCTGTGCTACCTCTGTGGGCCCTCCGTGGGGCTAAGTATTGGGTGGGGTGGGGTGGGAGTCAGGGTTCTTGTGGTTGCAGGTGACAGACCCAGCTCACACTAGCTGAAACCAAAGAGGGGTCTATTGGCTGGGAGCTGCTGATGTGCCCACAGGTAGAAGCTGCGGGGCAGGAGCCCCAGGGACCACAGGACGAGGGCTTCAGGCTCCTTAGGGCACGGTCTCCTACTCTGTTGGCCCGTGCTTGTCAGAGGAGCCCAGCAGCAGATGGGCTTTACTCCCCATGATGGGAAATGGGAACACCCCAGGTGCTCACACTTAGGACCCAAATGCCAGAAGACTCTTTCTTGCCCTCCTAGGGAAGACTGACTAGGGTGGGACATGTGGCTATCGCTGTACTAATTGCTGTGTCTAGAAGGTTGGTTTGGGTCTGCTGGGCCACAGTTTGCCGCTGTGTATGGGGGTGAGGTGCAGCAGGACCTGTGCCCAGAAAGCAAGCAGCACAGCAGGCGGACAGGAAGAATGGCGTCCCAGTGGGGAACAGAAAAGGAAGAGAAAACACAGTCCCTGTCCTCTGAGCTTATACTGCTGTGTGTCCGCAGACCACTGCAAAAGATCTAATTGCAAGCCGGGTGCCATGACTCACACCTATAATCCTAGCACTTTGGGAGTCCAAGACAGGAGGATTGCTTGAGGGCAGGAGTTCAAGACCAGCCTGGGCATAGCAAGTCCCCATTTCTATAAAAAATTTTAAAAATTAGCCAGGCGAGGTGGTGCACAACTGTAGTCCCAGCTACTCAGGAGGTTGAGGTGGGAGGATGGCTAGAGCCCAGGAGGTCAAGGCTACAGTGAGCTGTGATTGTGCCACTGCACTCCACCCTGCCAACAGAGTAAGACCCTGTCTCTAGAATCAAAAAAAGGAAAAGAATATCATTGTAGAAATTATTAGCATTGTTTTTGAGCAACCACTGGGAGGGAGCCAGACTCTTTGTAAACGCTACCTCATTTACGTAAGTCTCCCCATAACCCTACGAGAGGTCTGAGTAGCCTCAATGTCCTTACATAGAAACTGGGGTACAGAGACAGGCTGTAACTTGCTAGTCTCCCATCTGGTAGGCCATGGGGCTGGGATCTGAGCACCGCTGTGTCCACTCCAGAGCTCACACTCTTCCCCAGGCCTGGTGCCAGCTGGTGCTGTCCGTGGCTGGTGACCCAGCTGTTATGGCAGAAAAACTTTTCCCTACACTCTTATGTTCAGTTCTGGAGGGCTTGTGAGTTAAACTGAAAGAGATAGACTGGCAGGAGAAAAGAGTTGATTTGCCAGTTCCTTGTATATAGGGTTACTCTATGATGAGTACCTCAAAGGGGTGGTGAAAACTGAGAGCTTGGCCAGGTGCAGTGGCTCATGCATGTAATCCCAGCACTTTGGGAGGCTGAGGCAGGCGGATCACCTGAGATCAGGAGTTTGAGACCAGCCTGACCAATATGGTGAAACCCCGTCTTTACTAAAAATACAAAAATTAGCTGGGTGTGGTGGCGTGTGCCTGTAGTTCCAGCTGCTCAGGAGGCTGAGACAGGAGAATTGCTTGAACCCGGGAGGTGGAGGTTGCAGTGAGCCGAGATCGGGCCACTGCACTCCAGCCTGGGCCACAGAGGGAGACTGCAGTCTCAAAAAAAAAAAAAAAAAAAAAAAAAAAAAAGGAAAAGAAAGAAACAAACAAAACCTGGGGCTTATATTCTTAGCTTAATAGGGAGAGAAAGGGAGAAGGGAGAAAGGTTTCTTTAGGAAAGACAGGTGGGTCTTTAGGAGAACAGATGGGAGATGAAGTCTGTGATGTTTACTTAAGCAGGGTCAAGTGGTATTTCTGTCTTTATGACCATGAAATTCCCTTAAGGGGATTTCCAACAACCTCTTTCCCAGATGCTGCTGCTTTTAAGGGAAGCTGAGAAGGCTTCTTTCTGCATCTGTTGGCTTTCAGATGTCTTCAGCTTACACTGATCTGTATCCTAACGCTGGGGTTCCAAAGGGGCCCTCACACAGGCTGGGAAAAGGACCCCAGGAGACGGAGTGCTTGCTTGCACATATGTCCTGGAGGGGCCGTGACCTGTGCCAGCTCCTACGGTCTCTGCTTAGTGAGGGGCTCCACATGCATGGCTTCTGGGCACTGTGTGCCCTCAGCAAGGCCCCTCCCAGACCCACTGGGTGGCCTGGTCTGAGCCCCTGATAAGGGTTCTAAGAGAGTCAGCTCAAATGACGGGGGTGAGGGTGGAGGGGATGCTCTTTGGGGCTATGGGAAAAACAGTGAAACCCACCTCTGAGGTGGAGAGCTGAAGGCAGCGAAGTTTGGAAGGTAGTGGGGAGAGTAGAGCTTGTTCCCCAGGCAGAATTTAGGAGTTTCCCTCGGAAACTGGAAGAGGTCTTTTGATGGGCTATAAGTCGAGACATTTCTTTCCATCGAGCAAAGTGTACTTTTGAAACTTGGCATTCCAGGGCTGGCCTGGCCTGAAACGTGGTGCATTCAGAAGGGGCTGGGAAGCCCTCCAATCTGGAGCTATGAGACCACATGGATGGTGGCAGGAGCGGGTGGGAAGTTCTCTCTGAGCCCTTGATGTTCATGATGTGGAGGCCAGCTGCCCGGCTATCCTCCTTCCTTGGTGTTCCCTGATGTCCCCAGGACTTTACTGTTGGAGGAAGGGAGGTTCAGTGACCCATTCTAACCTTCTTGGCCAAATTAACACGTTCTGACTTTTGACCCTTGACTTCTGACTCATGCATGACTCAAAGCTGTGGCTGGGGAACTTTGTCAGCTTCCACTGAAGACGGGGCCACGAGCGGGCCATGAGGGCCTGCCTTGGAGACTGCTGTTTGGATAGTCTTGTTCCTACCTTCCCTCTCCCCACAACCTGTCCGAAAGTGGGTGAGGAGAGTAATGCTCTTCTCAGAAGTTCTGGAAGGCCGTTAGAGGCCGGGTCTTCTGCTCACTGCTGGGTTGCCCTGTGAATGTGGGAACAGACAGGGCCTGGGATGGGTGAGGGGCACAGTTGAGGCAGAGCTTCCTCTGAGGGAAGCGCTGTTCCTCTTGGGGAGAGAGGCTCACAGCATTGAGATGGACTGTGGCTTAAAGGAGCCGTGACCTTGCAAACCTGCTGCTGCCATCGCGGGTATGTGGGCGGTATGGGGTTCAGGCTTCCCCTGAACAGGTGCAGAGGACGGACAGCCAAACTTCCCAGCAAGGGAAGGTGAGCAGATGGGGACTGACAGTCTGCCTCCCTGGGGACCAGCAGCTCATCCTGTCCATTGTGTGGGAGCTTTTATTCGGCTGGGATGCTTGATGCTCGAATACCCTGAGGGGATTTCCTTGGGGCCAGTAATAACAGCTTGCCTTTGCATTCCCCTTGGAGCACCTGTCTGCTGTGACCATTTCTGATCCTGATTTCCGGGGCCAGGTCTGGGCTGGCGGGACCAGAGAGAGGAGATCTAGTTCCTGGGATGGATAGTCCCATTGTGCTCTTAACCCAGGGAGGAGGGGGCAGAAGCCATTAGTGAAGCACCCAAAGTTATCTGACGAGGCCCCGGGCACTGCTGTCAGCGGCAGCTGGAGGGACAGTCCGGGTGGCCCTGCCTTCCATGTGTCTTTTGCATTGACCTGGGGAGATGCTGTGGATATTCCTGCAGCTTCAGATGATGTGACCAGGCTCCCCCCTCAACCTTTCCGCACACGCTGCTGGGTGCTGTCATTCTCTGTGCCTGTCCCTGTGGGGTTGTAGAGAGAGGAGGGGTGTCTACAGGGGCTCATTGCTGAGCCTGCCTTGAGGGAGAGGGCAATTCAGAGAGAGGAGGGCATGCAGATAGGGTGGCAGATAGCACAGCAGGGTTGTGGGGGCAGGGTTGAGGAAGGAGACCCAGGTGTGTGGTGACAGGTGACAGAAGCCTGCAGAGACCTCCCTGGCATCCAGCTGAGGCGGGATAACTGGGGAGGCAGCACCGTGGACTGTGGCGTAAAGAAGAGGCATGAGAACAGCTCCCCGTGGTGGCATCCAATGTGGATCTGCCCATTCCCAGGGCCCTCTCCTGGCCCAGGGGTGATGGACCAGTTCTCTTGGGCAAGGACCCCTTTGGACATGGGGAGATGGGGGAACCTCCTAGGGCCTGGAGCTGGAGCACAGGGAGGGTGAGAAGAGAGACAGAGAGGCCCTTTCATCATTTCCTCCCAGCCAGGTTGTAGCCAGAAGCTTCCAGTCTCTGTTTCCTCTAGGAACCCTCTTGGCAGCCAACCTGTCTGGATGATAGGTGCCTGATCCACCTCCATCCCCCGCCCGGCTCCACCTGACTGACAATACATAGATGTTGGGGTGGTTGCCAGGACAACACTGGCTAGCACCTCTGCCAATGGTAGGGTCCTACCAGCTCTGACCTGCCTCAGAGCCCGTTTCTGAGCCTGGGGCCTGCTCAGATGGACTGTGTAGAAGAGCTCGCTTCCCCTTTTAGACCTGGGAGGTTTTGGCGCAGTTGGCTGTCAGATCAGGGCCTTGGCGGCCTCAGCCTGGAAGGGTGGCCTTTTGTTTACCCTTGACAAGCGTTACACATCCATCATAAAGGCTGGTTTGGAACACCACAAAAACTGCTTTCCTGCTGATGGAGAGTATGGCTTTGCCAGACATTCTGCTTTTGGGTAGATGAATCTATAAGGAGCTTATTCTCCTTGACACTGGAAGCAGACAATCCTCTTCTTCCCTCTCTTTTTGGTCTTTTTCTCTTCTTTTATGTCTCTTCCCCAAAACTGCTTTTGCTAAAAGTAAAAAAATTCATTCACTGTAAAGCAGTAGTTCTTTTTAAAGTTTATTTTATTTATTATATTTAAAAGTTATTTTATTTTATTTTTTTGAGATGGAGTCTCACTCTGTTGCCCAGGCTGGAGTGCAGTGGTGCAATCTCGGCTGACTGCAACCTACGTCTCCTGGGTTCAAGCAATTCTCCTGCCTCAGCCTCCCGAGTAGCTGGGATTACAGGCATGCCACCACACCCAGGTAATTTTTGTATTTTTAGTAGTGATGGGGATTCACTACGTTGGCCAGGCTGGTCTCGAACACCTGACCTCAAGTGATCTGCTCACCTCAGCCTCCCAAAGTACTGGGATTACAGGTGTGAGCCAAGGTGCCCAGCCTTTTTTTTTTTTTTTTTTTCTTTTAAAGACAGGGTCTTGCTTTGTTACCCAGGCTGAAGCACAGTGGTGCAGTCATGGCTCACTGCAACCTCAACCTACTGGGCTCAAGGGATCCTCCTGATTCAGCCTCCCAAGCACCACAGGTGCATGCCACCATGCTTGGCTAATTTTCTTTCTTTCTTTTTTTTTTTAAAGTTTTAGTAGAGACAAGGTCTTACTATATTACCCAGGCTGGTCTTGAACTCCTGGCCCCAAGCAATCCTCCTGTCTTGGCCTCCCAGAGTGCTAGGATTACAGGTGTGAGCCATGGCGCCCACCCAAGCAATAGTTCTTAACCAGGGACATTTGGTAATATCTGGAGTTATTTTTTGATTATCACAGCTAGAGGGGATGGGGTGCTACCGGCATCTAGTTGGTAGAGGCCAGGGATTCTGCTAAACATCTTAAAATGCACAGAACAGCTCCCCCAACTGAGCTCATCCACGTCAAATTGTCCATACTGGCCAGATTGAGACCCCCTGACCTATGGTATTAGTTCCAATTGTCACACACAGGAATTTTCAAAGCAAACCCTCTGGGCAGAGAATGATGTACATCACAGAAGGAGGAGTGCTGGGAATCTTGGTGCGAGAGATATGTGATGTGAGCACCCTTCCTGCGAAGAGAGTTTTATGGTTCACACAACACTTTTGCTTTCATGGACAGCATCTCACTCCACACACACACACATACACACACACACACACACACACTTTTTAGAGGTAGGGTCTTGCTTTTTCATCCAGGCTGGAGTGCAGTGGTGCGATCATGGCTCACTGTAGCCTCGACCTCCTGGACTCAAGTGATCCTCTTGCCTCAGCCTCCCAAGTAGCTACAGGCATGGCTGATTGTACCCAGCTAATTTTTAATTAAAAAATATAGATATATATAGACAGGGTCTCACTATGTTGCTCAGGATGGTTTTAAATTCCTGAGCTCAAACAATCCTCCTGCCTTAGCCTCCCAAAGCACTGGTATTATAGGCCTGAGCCGTTGTGCCTGGCTGAAATAAGTTTTAAACTAATAGATGCTGTTGATCAAGCACATGCTGTGGGCCAAGCCTGGTTTCAAAGCCTTGACGTCTGTTTTTCCCTCTATCCTCCTGCCTTGGCAAGCTGTTTCCTCCACACCCACAGATGAGCAGAGTCAAGCTCCAAGAGGTAAGACCATGCAGTGGTGAGAAGCACCAGAGCCTGACCTTCCCAGGTCTCCACACTGCCTCTATTTACATACAGGCTGCCAGTCTGGGACGTCAAGGCTGCTGCGTTTCACAAATAGGTTGTGGGGGATAAATGCTGAGCACTGTGGGCTTGTGAAAGAGACTCTGTTGGGCTGGGTGGGTCCATCCCTGTGCACCCTGGAGCCACTCTGCACACGCAGCCTGGTCATGAGGTGGGCTGAGCAGCCGGATCTCTGGAGCACCACCCAGACCAGCCTGCAGGCTCCAGGGAGCTCCAGAGACAGCCACCCCTTTAAGAGGTGTGCCGATTAAAAGGCAGCTAAAAGTGCTCACTTGGAACCCACACCAGCCGTTTAAAATATAGGACATGATCATGAGCTTGGCAGAGAGGGGAGATGGAGCAGCTGAGCCTTTAGCAACTGAGAAAGAAGTCAGGAGACTCAGCGCTCTCCTTCCACTCCCCTGAGAGCAGCCTCATCCTCCAGACCTCATTAAACACCTCACTAGTGACCTCGGAGGCAGGTCCGTGGCATAAAATCATGGGGAATCTGACCGTCATGGAGTCTTAGATTTGATGAACTATGGTACACATGTGAACTTGTCTGTGTGTGCACACCTGAGCATGGCATCTTGGTGAGGTCTTAGTGTCCCAACCCAAGGTAAACCAGACCCAGCTCTGCCTACTGTGAGGGTCAGCCCTGGAGGGCTGGGGAAGGCAGAGAGCTTAGATCACAGGTAGTAGTATATTGCTGTTAAACATCTGCATACATGCACATGTGTACACACATACAACACAGGTACCTACACACATGCACATGTGTGTACACATATAATATGGGTACCCACACACATGCATATACCTGTACCATGTTTAATCACCCACATGTGTAACACAGGTGTGTTTGTATAGATACATGTACCCATGTGTACCACACCAAATTAGATGTGTGCACACAGACAAGTTCACATGTGTACCATATTTCATCAAATCTAGGATCACACTGACGGTCAGATACCACATTATTTTATGTCCTTAAGAACGAAAAAGTGTTACCAATGAAATTCTGTTCATCACTTAGCACTGTAGACTTATTAGAAGAGAGCTTTTTTTTTCTATTCTTTTCTTTTTTTTTTTTTTGAGATGGAATCTTGCTCTGTCACCCAGGCTGGAGTGCAGTCGTGGGATCTCAGCTCACCACAACCTCTGCCTCCTGGGTTCAAGTGACTCTCCTGCCCCAGCCTCCTGAGGAGCTGGGATTATAGCTGCATGTCACCATGCCTGGCTAATTTTTCTATTTTTGGTAGAGACAGGGTTTCACCATGTTGGTCAGGGTGGTCTCAAACTCCTGACCTTGTGATCCACCTGCCTCGGCTTCCCAAAGTGCTGGGATTACAGGTGTGAGCCATTGCACCCAGCTAGAAGAGAGCGTTTAACCTCAGTTAGACTTAGGTGTTTATCATATGTTACTCTTTTTTTTTTTTTTTTTTTTTTTTTTTTTGAGATGGAGTCTTGCTCTGTCGCCTAGGCTGGAGTGCAGTGGTGCGATCTCGGCTCACTGCAAGCTCCGCCTCCCAGTTTCACACCATTCTCTTCCCTCAGCCTCCCAAGTAGCTGGGACTACAGGTGCCTGCCAACATGCCAGGCTAATTTTTTTTTGTATTTGTAGTACAGACGGGGTTTCACCGTGTTAGCCAGGATGGTCTCAATGTCCTGACCTCGTGATCCACCCACCTCGGCCTCTCAAAGTGCTGGGATTAAAGGCGTGAGCCACCACGCCTGGCCTATCATATGTTACTCTTGTATACACACAGATAAGGCAACATGAACAGGTGAGGAGTTCCCCTAACTTCTTCACATTCAGAGCAGTGCCCTTGCAGGTCATGTTTCGGCATCGTCCTCAGTGTATGACGTTTCCATGCGGCATTGTCCTGCCTGCCATCGAGAGCAGGGGTGGTGCCACCTGAGGGCTCCACCGGCATCCCTGGATTTTCACAGAACCTACGGACAGCATCCTGTGGATTTGATGCTGGAGCCATATCGATTTTACTGGAAGGTGTCGATGGGACGTTTTCAGACAACACCCAGGATTCACATTCCTGCCTCTGATGGTTTGTTACCTGAAATGATGAGGGCTGTGGTTGTGAAGCCACCAGGAATGACAGAGGCTCTTGCTTGCACGGGCAGTGACAGTCACACCTGGGCTGCCTCCTGGCCAACAGTGATTGTAAACGTGAAAAAGAGGAGCCTGTTGGACTCAATGGGATGCAGCCTGTGTCTCGGGGACGCTGGGGGCTGGAGCACGTGGTCTGCAGAGTCACCTTGTGCCTTGTTAGAAGGGCCAGGGTTGCGCACCAAAGGGCTGGTCCAGGGCCTGAGACTCCATGTTGCTGTCGTCTCCCGAGGACTGAGAAAGGACAGGAGGGGTCCTTGTGGCCGTTCCTCTGTCTTTAAGCAATGGTGCTCACATCTGTCCAGGTTCAGAGGCAGTAAGCGATCAGGGAAGGCGCATGAGCAGGTCAGGTTTTCTGAGGCCTGGGCTTGTCCTCTGACCATGATTGCTGTCCTCAGGCAAGCTTCTGTGTACCTTTGGGCCTGCCTGTATCCCTGAAAACAGGGATAGCATACCCTTCTCCTTAGAGGTCCTTGGAGAAATGACTGACTCTGGGACTAGGGCGGGGAATATGCAAGATGACCCCGGAGCATCTCCTAGAGCCAGAAAGTAACGAAGTGTTAAAACACAAACCGCATATCCCCAAACCGTGGGGGTGTGTTTACGGGACACAGGAGCCAACTCAAAGAGCTCTCAACCACCAAAGCTAGGACAATTTGAGCCACAAAACAAATCACAGAGAATTATAGCCCAAGGTGTAAAATAGATAAAAGTCCATACTGATAACATAAATGACGGAATAAATAAACAAAGAAGGATCAAATCACCCATGCAGAGTAATTCCAGTTTATTCACGTCCGCCTTCAAGGAGGTGGATTTTAACTCCCCATTCCCTAGATGTGGCCCGCACATAGTGACTTTCTTTTAAAGAATTCAGTCTGGAAATCAGGGAGCAGAGGGTAACTCTCAGTGAAGAAACCTGACAAACACTCCCTCAGCCGGGTGATGAAGGCCAACAGCAACAGTGAGGAGTCATGCTGATATCATGCATCCTTGGCATGGCCTGATGAGGATGCACCTTACCCCTGTGGGCTTCCTCCCCTGTAGCCCCCATCTAACCATGAGAAAACCATCAGACATACCCTAACTGAAGGACACAAAATACCTGCTCAGTGCTTCTTAAGACTTAAAGTCATCAAAAACCAGAAGGCGGGAGAACCTGTCACAGAGAAGAAACAAAGCAGAGGGGCTAAGGAGACAGGAAGATTAAATGGAATGTGACACCCTGGATGGGACCAGGACATTTGGGGGAAACTAGAAAAATCTGAATAGAATGTAGACTTTAGTTAATAACAGTATGTCAATATTGGTTCATTAACGGTGACAAACATACCATAGTAATGGAAGATGTTAACATTTGGAATAAATTGGGTGTGGGGAGTTTCTGTACTATCTTTGCAACTTGTAGCTGAATCTAAAGTTATTTTAAAATAAAGTTTATTTTTAGAATAATAGGAATTCCAGGCCGTTCGCCATGAGGATTCAGTAAAGTGATGTGGGGAGGCGCTTGTGGGCTGTGCCAGCCATTAGTGGTGATGAGACCACACCGTTCCGCTTCTGTTTGAGCGTGGGTGGGCTTAATACCCCCAGGGTCTTTTTCAGCACTGGCCTCCACCTCTCCCCGTTTTAAGACCTGCTTGAGCCTGGCTGCCAAGCGGTGGGTGGACCTTTTACAGCCTTCTTGAGTTGTAAACTCTCCTCATTCTCTCTCCTGGGCCAGAGAAAGTCCACCCCAGCCACCCTGCCACAGAAACTGGTTCTGGACACCAGCTGAATGTAGTGGCTAAGGAAGGGGGCCTGAGAGTCACAGAGATCTGAGTTCAACTCCTGGCCTTCTCACTTCTAACTGTGTGGCCTTGGGAAAGTTACTTACCCTCTCTGAACCTTGAATGTCTTGCCTATGAGACGGGAATAATTCCTCTCTCCATAAGGTGGTCGTGAGGTTGTATGCCAAGCCCTTGGCACAGTGCCTGGCACACAGTAGATGCTTGGGGAGTAGAGGTGCCTCCCTCCCTCTGATCCCAGTACCCTCTACCATCTTCTCTTGTGCTGCTTTTTCTCCCCTTGGCCAGAGAGAGTCCTGACCTTTGCTTGTTTTTCTGGTACATACCCAGTGGTTATCTCAGCTCAATATGTGGTACTGAATCCTAATGCAGGGGTCCTGGCAGAGGTGACTTTGAACTTGGCGCAGAGGTGAGAAGCAGAGAAGCTACACACTCTCTGTTCTGCCCTGTGGGTGTGCCTCATAGCCATCCTGCCTCATGCCCAACCATGGGAAGCGATCTGTGATCTCCCCTGAGCTAGCTCCCTGGCCTCACCTCTGGCATTTGGGAGGCAGCCATGGAGGGCCAAGGCAGACAGGGCCAGGCCCTGGGTGCACAGCCAGGTTGGAGCCTGTCAGCGAGCTGCCTGTGCGTGTTCCAGAGCAGCTGGAGTCCTGGCTGTGGTGCTATGTGTCACATGGTCTCTGCAGTTCTACCAGACACGGCAGCCTTGTCCAGCCACCTCCTTGGCCCGTGCAAAGCCTCAGGCAGCTTGAGCCAAATCAAAGATGCTGAGGTCCCTGCTCAAGGGCTGGGGATGGCAGGGGTGTGTGCAGATGAGCATACCAGGGCCCCAGAGGACTGGAACAGGGGACTTGGAATGGAAGGGCTAACTCCACCTTTTTTTAATGGAGGAGAAAGGGAATAAAATAAAAGCAGTTTATTTTTATCATCCTTATTTAGTATAAGAAAAGACCCCACTGTTTCTCATTGCCGAGCTCCTTTTCTATCACAGCCTCAAAACTCTTAACTTCTCCTTGTGCTTTAGGCTTCCTTTTTGGGATCATTTTCCGTCTTCCCTGACATTCCTTTAGTGGGGTCTGTGTAACAGTGTTTGTTTATCTGATAATGTCTTCATTTCACCATGGTCCTTAAAAGATGGTTTTGTGAGTTCAGGATTCTAGATTGATGGTTTCTTTATCTTGGTGCTTAGATGGTGCTAATTCAGGTTTTCCATTTGGTAAGTGATCTCTATTTTCTTTGACAGAGGTGTACTTCGAGGGAAGTCCATAAGAGACTGAGATCACTGTCTGTCCCCAGGAAGGGAGCAGACATGATCAGTGAAACTTCCAGCAGGAGACTGAAGGCCAGCAGAGGACGTGGGTGGGAAGGCTGAACAGGGCTCCTGCCCCAGGGAACTTTCCAATGATGAAAAGCTCCCCGCTACTGGGCACATGTGAGCACTGGCTGGGAAGAAATTCCCTGTCAGATGGAGGGGGATGGCTTAGCCTGTTTGGGCTGCTGTAATGAAATATCCTAAGTGAGTAGCATAGAAACAATAGAAATTTATTTCTCACAGTTCTGGAGGCTGGGAAGTCCAAGATCAGGACACCAGCAGATTTGGTGACTGGTGAGAGCCCACCCACTTTCTGGTTCATAGATGGTGCCTTCTCACTGTGTCCTCACGTGGTAGAAGGAGTGAGGGGGTCTCTCAGGGGCTTCTTTTATAAGGACACTAATCCCATTCAGGAGGGCTCTGCCTTTATGACTTAATTACCCCCTAATGCCCTGTCTTCCAATACCATTCCCTTGGGAGTTGGATGTCAACATACGAATTTTGGGGCAACACCAACATTCAGACCAAAGCAGTTGACTTTAGTTACCTTGGTTGCCAGTGACCCTGGAGTTCTCTTGGTGGCTTCACGTGGCTCTTGCCTTCCTCTCCCCTCCTGCAAGTCTCTGCCCTTCTCCTTTTAAGGGCCCACAGCCTTCTTGGTCCAGGGATCATTCCAGCTCCTCCACTGAGACTTCCCTGAGCCCTCCTGCCCAGACACTGTTTCCCTTTTCTCCTGGAGCCGGGTGGTGGGGGTGGGGGGCTTGTGCTGCAGACCTCAGAACACCAGGCACCTGAAGCCCTTGGTTTCAAGTTGCTTCTTAGTGGTATCTCCAGATGGGCTGTCCCTTTCTGTTTACATAGCATTTGTATCTAGGCCAGTTACCAGGGAGTGGGAGGTGGCATCAGGGGCCCTCACCCCACCTTCTGCCAGTGTTGGACAGTTGAGCTGTGATTCTATCTCCTGCTCAGAGAGGCAGCAGCCCCCTGCCCAGTCCCGCTGTAAGGACCTCTCCATGTCCTGAGCTGGAGATGGCAGCTATTGGAGCAAGGGTCATTGGAGGCTTTGATGAGTGGGTTTGGCCTGTTGAGTGAGGTACAGAAATGAGTAATATGAAAGGATTCTGGCAGCAGTTCACATGGTCTGCCCTACAGGAGAAACACGTGGAGGAAGGCAGCAGCCCTGGGCATTTCCAGACGCCCAGAGGCCCAGCAGATGCCCCCGCTGAATGTCCCAGTGACTCCTTTCTTCTGCTCCCGGGATAACTGATGGGTTTACATATGTATACATGGGGCACAGATGGGGCTGTGCAGAGCATGCATTGCCTATGATCCTGTCCTTAGTCTGCTTATAGTGCACTCAGGGAGGTCTGCGACACAAACCCACCCCAGCACAGAAGGAAGGCCATGATCCAGTGTTGGAGGGGCTGGGAAGTAAGGATTACTTAAGGGTCACCGTACTGCAGATCCATGATCAGCTCAGCAATCAGCAAAGACTCCTTAGTTTAGAATTCCACCAGGGAGCCTATGTGTGTGTGTGACTGATTAAGTACCCCCCACTCCACCCTGAAGTCCCTCCTAGGATAAGTCTAGGGTATGTGGATTGAGGAGGACATTGTCTCTATGCATGGGAGCACTTTACTCCCACTGGGGAGGGGAAGAGGTTGGGAAGGAAGCCCTGCTGCTCGCTGGACTATCGTCATTTCTTGTGATGGGCATTGGCATTGTTCCTTGTGGTGGGGTGCTGGCAGGAAGCTGCTTTCCCATAGCGGCTGCTGGTCTTTGGTCTTGCTACTCAGTTGGATCCAGATATGGGTGCCAGGAAGGTCTGTGGCGGAAGCCTGACGCTGGCTGCTGTGAAGTCCGTCCATTCATGAACTGGGGCAGCTGCCAGTTCTGGGCACTGCGGAAAGTGGCTTGGGACTGGGGCTTGGTGATGCATGCGGCTTCTGCTGCCCACAGTTTGCCCACAAAGCATACGTCTCCTGATCCCCTCCTGGCTCACCCCCTGCCATGGGACTGTCACGCCTGTATGGTTGGAAGTGCTATTCCTCTTCTCCATGTGGTGGACAATGGTTGCTTTGTGGGTTGTAGGTTGATCACTTTGCTTGTGAATGGAAAGGAATTGATGGCTGAAGGGCATGGGGAGATGGAAGTAGTGAGAGCAAGACTATGCATGGAGCTCTGGTCCAGCTCCTAGGAAGCCATATGGGCAGGAGGCAGAGGCTGGGTTCCACTTCTGCCGGCATCGCATCCCTGACCGCGCTGGCGGCATCACATCCCTGACCGCGCCGGCGGCATTGCATCCCTGACTGCGCCGGTGGCATTGCATCCCTGACGGCGGCAGTGGCATTTTTTTGTAGAGACAGGGTCTCACTATATTGTCCAGGCTGGTTTCAAAGTCTTGGCCTCAAGTGATCCTCCTGCCTTGGCCTCCTAAAGCACTAGCATTACAGTCATGGGCCACTGCGCCTATGCCCAGTCGAGATTAAGCTTTTAAATGTATTGAATAATGTTCTATGAAACAAGCAACATAGAAACAGTATATTCAGTATGATTCCAATTTTGTAAAATAAGATGCATGCATGTACACACGTGGCAGGATACAGGTTAACTGTGGTTATTATATATCTGGATAATAGTAGTGTGGGTGATTTCATTTTCTTCTTTTTTTGTAGTTTTCAACTTTTATTTCTAGTAAGGTGTTTTGTATTCATAAACGAGGTTATTTAAAACAAAAAAGCTGGAGTGTCCAATGGGACCACTCGGGTGAGCTCCCTGTCCTTGGGGGTGGACAAGCAGACGCCGAGAGTCCACCTCATGGACGCTGTTCAGGAGCTTCCTGGCGGAGGAGTGCGAAGGGCTGGAGTCTTTGATGAGCTGTGCAGGACACTGCCCCACAGTCCCGGGCCTGTGAGAGAAAGGAATTGTCTAGAGCAGTGCTCCTCAAACTTGCCCGTGCCTGCCAGTCAGCTGGGGATCTTGTTCAATTGCAGATCCTTATTCAGGAGGCCTGGGGTGGGGCTCAAGGCTCTGCATTTCTCACAAGCTCCGAGGTGCTGCTGCTGCTCCAAGGCCCTGGAGTATGTCTCCTGGAGGAGTGTCCACTGCTGCCTCCCCAGGGCCAGGGCACTGCAGGGCAGACATTATGCCAGTGGCAACTGGAAAGGTACACAGGGATATTAGGGCGAGTGGCCTGGGGTTCCCTGAGCCAGGTGACGTGTCTGGAAGAGGCTCTCCAGACGTGGAAAGATGAGTCTTGGTCAGAGTTGCTGAGTTTGAGACCAGGTCCTCTACACTGTGGCTTTGTGGAAAGAGCTCAGGGTTGGGATTGCATGGTCGGGGATGTGAATCCCAGTTCTGCAGCTTGTTAGCAGCATGTCCTTGGGCAGGTCATTTTGCCCCCTCAGCCTGAGTTTCTTTATCTGTAAAGTAGGGATAAGTATCTTGCCTGATAAGGTCATGGTGGGGATACCGTATGTTAGGTATCCCAGTACCTGGCATGCAGTAGGCCTGTGATGAGTGTTTCCTTCCCTTAAACTGTATTTTCTTCTTGCAGGTAGATGAGATTTACCACGATGAGTCGCTGGGGGTTCATATAAATATTGCCCTCGTCCGCTTGATCATGGTTGGCTACCGACAGGTAAACCACCTTGTCAGCAGGCAGGGTCTGGGGGGAGAAGGGTTGTGGGGCCGGAGTGTTGGACCAGCGATGGCGTGGGCTGGAGGGACAAGCATCCAGGAAACTTTGTCTCCAGAATCAGAACCTGAGGCTATTAGAATTGTGGCTTCAGGGGTGAAGCTTTTGGAGGTGGTAAGCAGTGATTGATGGGTTCCTACAATCTGAGAAACTGATAATTCCACACCTTTATCGCCGGGAGATCCCTCTCCTTGGGGAAATTGGGGCTTACAGTGGGGTGGCCATCGAGACAAGTCATGTTCTAGTTGAGCCCTGGTGCCCTGCGCTCTGCAATCTTAGACCACCAGTCACTTATTATTAAATGGAGGTGGCAACCAAACTTTCCTGTAAGAGTTATTGTGAAGATTAAATAAAACAATGAACTCAAAGTATAGAGGAAATGCTCAGAACAGCAGCCGCCTTGCAGGTTAGTTGAAGGGATTGGAAATTGTGTGTGTGAAGTTCCCAGCAGAAATGCATCTCAGCATGGTTCTTGAACCATGGCACGTGAACGTCCCCAAAAGCAGGCAGGGCTGTGTGCCAGCAGCAGCTGAGCGGGGACAGCTGGTGATCTTGGGGTAGGTCCTGCAGTCCTCTGGGCCTTAGCATTCCCATCTGTAAGTGGGAGGAGAGAGGCCTGCTGTGTCCAGGGCTCTGACCCTCCATGTGGCTGTTGGTGCTCTCCCGGCCCCTGCAGTCCCTGAGCCTGATCGAACGCGGGAACCCCTCACGCAGCCTGGAGCAGGTGTGTCGCTGGGCACACTCCCAGCAGCGCCAGGACCCCGGCCACGCTGAGCATCATGACCACGTTGTCTTCCTCACCCGGCAGGACTTTGGGCCCTCAGGTATGCAAGGTACTGTATTTGCCATGGCCAGGTGTGTGCAGCTTGCAGGGCAGACAGAGGCTGGGCCTGGAGACAGATGAGCTGTCCCTGGGGTCCACCACATGGAGGTTTGAAGGGACAGGACCTGGACAGCCGGGGGCGAGCTTTGCAATGGTTTATTGGAGACCGTGGGAAGTACAGGGGTCCCTACTCTGGTCCCCTATATTTTGGTGGAGGCTGCAGGCAGCTGTGAGTGGTCAGGCCCTGGGTCCTGTGCTTAATGTCCCAGAGCCTGGCTACTGGAAGACCCTCCATAGGCTTCTAGATGCTTCTCCCCACACTGTGTCCTTCTGTCCTCATTGCAGACTGTGGGACACCTAGGATGGGCCTTGTGTAGGCTGCAGAACAGGAAGTCTGTGCTCTGCCTCCAGCTCCATGCCTTGCTAGCCCAGGGTCCAAGATCTCTTCATCTCCCTGGGTCCTCCCAATTGTGGAATGGGGAACATAATATTTGCCTTCCCGCATTCCAGGGCTGCTAAAGGCCCTGGGGGTGCATGACATGTGTGTGACAGAGTATTGACAACTGTAAGTACTCTGCAAACATGCAGCTTTGATACCCGTATGGGGAAACTGAGCCATGGGGTCGTGAAGCGACTTGCCCATGTGGTTTAGCAGACAGGAGGCAGATCTGGATCTCCAGGTTCCATGTTGAAGGCTCTCTATTTTTTTCTGCTTTAATGCTAGAAATTAGTTGGTCAGCCCTGCCTACCCAGAAGATTTCTTGTCTGAGTGACTGAAGCCCCAAATGTGGTTTTTACATACCACACACACACACACACACACTTACAGACATCCACACACATGTACAGGCCCATGTACACACAGACACATGCACACATGCAAATAGACATAAGCCGGTGTGTACATGTACAGATATACAAACACACATACACACAGACACACAGAGACACTGCATACATGTAGAGACACAAAGACACATGTACACATATGCACAGGCACTCACATGGACACAGACATGCACACACATGTATATATACACAGAGCATGTACTTATATCGCATGTAGAGCAAATCTCAGCTTTCCAGGACAACCGAGGCCCCAGAAACCTCATTCCCACTCAGCCTCTTGTTGTACTCCCCAAACCATGTCAAATAAGAGAACATTTCAGCCCCTCTAACATGGAGGGGGGATTGCAGGCCTAGGCAGGGACATGCCCTTTGTCATCATCCCCACCTTGGAGGCCCCTAAGACACAGGCTTCATGCATGGTAGTGCTTAGCCAGCCAGTGCCGGCCCCCCTGCACTGCCATGATTCCTGTGTGGCCTGCCTGCACCTTGGCCTGTGTCCTCCCCACCTCCGAAGAGTTGTCTCAGCTGTCCCTCACTGCCCTCCATCAGCTGTTCCTGGTCCGCCTCAACTCCTTCCAAACCATTCCCTTTCCCCTTCCTCCAGCTCCCTGCTGCAGCCTGTCTTGCTCCTTGAATTCTAGCCCTTCTGGCCCATGCCTCATCGCATGATCTCCCTGCTAAACCACAGCGCTTTAGCTGTGGCGGTGGGTGGGTAGGGGGTGTTGCAGGGTCAGGGGTAGGCTCGGATCTGAGTCCCCTGTTTTTCCCGTGGTACCTAACATAACACTACCCCCTAGTCCTGCATAGAAAGCGTTTCGAGCTTGTTTGCTGATTGACTGTGGGACTGGAGGGAGGCATTGTGGAAGTAGTGTGTTTGCAGGCCTGGGTGTTCTCTGGTTTAGAGGGGCGCTGACAAACCCTGGGAAGCCGCAGGCTGAGAGGGAAGCCATCAAGCCCTAGAATGTGAGGGTGGCTTGGCCCAGGTTTGTTCGGCTGCAGGTGGGACTTTGTGAGCATCCTTCTTCCTCCAGGAACGTCCCCGCTCCAAGCACTGACCAGAGGGCTGGGCTGGGCACAGACCTCAGCGTGTCCTGCCTCACCTGCCCTCCACCTCGCTATCCACCTTTTCTTTCTCTCTTTGGCAGGGTATGCACCCGTCACTGGCATGTGTCACCCCCTGAGGAGCTGTGCCCTCAACCATGAGGATGGCTTCTCCTCGGCCTTCGTGATAGCCCATGAGACCGGCCATGTGTAAGTGGCAGCAGCAGCGTGGGCAGGACTGGCAGCTGTGCCATGAGCTCCAGCGAGTTCTGTGGCTGTGGGAGACTTTGCCCAGCTTGGCCTGGTCCTGTGTCCTGGGAGGTGTCAGAGGAGCTGGCCTGCCACTGAGGCATGGCCTCCTGCAGTTGCCAGTAGAGGGAGGCCCTACCCTGAGTTGGGAGGATCCAAGGGGCGTGGGTAGCAATTTGGGCCTGCCTTGGGCCCAGCCTCCAAATCCCAGGGCCATAGGGGACCAGATGTGGCCCTGCCTTTGGGTGGATCAGTGGCAGTGTCCCTATCACATGCAGAGGCCTGCTCTCTCTGGGTGGTCTTGATCTCTGGCTTCCTTCTATCACATCCACATTTGAGGCCTTTCTAAGACTCCATCCAGCCCACCCTGATACTCAGCACTCACTGGAGTGCTGGCCTGAGCCCATTGTAAACAGGTGCACTTAGAGCTTAGGCAGTGGGCCAGGCAGAGGCTGGCTCGCCTGATCTTAGGGCTTTGGGTTTTGTTTAGATGTGTTGATTCATTCGATATTTCTTGAGCACCTACCATGCACCAGGCCCCATTCTAGGAATGAGGCTGCAGTAGAGGCCAGGACAGAGAAGCCCTCAAGAGGCTACATGCTGGGTGGACACAAATGAGCTACTGTTCAGTAGGTCATGCCATATCACAATGGCAGAACCAAGGAACACCATCAGCCCTGTCAGATTTTATCCCGGCTTTGCTCCTCCAGGCAGGTGGGACCTCCTCTCTACACTTGCAACATGGGGCTGACACCAGGGGAACCTCTGAGCCCCTCCTTGTGGAGACACAAGGTCAAGCATATAGGCCTGCATATCTACCTAGCAGTCAAAGCCAGATGCAGCCATCTGGGAATGTTTAAGAACTTAGAATTCTTGGGATTTGGCATTAATGACTAATTGTGAAGAGCAAACTTTTAAATGTAAACTGTTATTATAGTAGGTGCCTACCATGTGCAAAGCTCTGTGCCCAGCCTTGCAGCGTCTTGGAGAGGCTCAAGAGGCAGGCACCTACAGGGGCTCAAGAAATGAGGTTGAGTTGAGTTGAATGAAACCTGGTCTTTGCACTCGAAGGCCCTCGGTGGGAAGCCAGCGAATGACTGTGAGTTTTTAATGGTGGGATAGATGGCTCCTGCTGTGGAGGTGCGCCCACAGGTGAGACAGCTAGGACCAGTGGCCAGATGGGGCTTGATCTGGCCTTGGAAGCTGTAAGAACATAGGTGGAGCTCATGGAAGGGGTGGGTGTCTGGGAGTGGTGAGCAGCAGGAGCGAAGCCTTGGAGGGCAGGATGAGCCCAATCCCAGCGGGAGCAGCCTTGGAGAGAGGGTTGGTCCTCCCCACTGCATGGTTGGGAAACTGAGGCCAGGAAGAGCAATCTGAGCTCCGGGTCAGGCAGGGTCTCCTGCTGCTGATCTGCCTGCCTGCCTGCCTTCCTGGGGCAGAGCCCCTGGGATGTATCAGGACCCGTCTGTCTTCCCCATTCCAGGCTCGGCATGGAGCATGACGGTCAGGGGAATGGCTGCGCAGATGAGACCAGCTTGGGCAGCGTCATGGCGCCCCTGGTGCAGGCTGCCTTCCACCGCTTCCATTGGTCCCGCTGCAGCAAGCTGGAGCTCAGCCGCTACCTCCCGTAGGTCATTCCTGCCCTCAGAGCTGGGATAGGGGAGCATGCGATCTGCCACTCTGAGCAGACGTCACACGGCTGGCTGGTTTCCCTAAGTCTCCCCTGGCATGACCCTTCCGTGACTCATCTCGCCTCTCCGCCAAACCTGGCCTAAAACATGCCCCATTAGCATCGCAGGTGGGTTAGCCTAGTGTTTCGGAATGTGTTCAGGTGACCACTTACACAGAATTCTTATTAAAAATGCAGACCCCCTGGCTCATGGAAGATGGTAAGTTAGATTCTGCTGGGGTTGGGTCTAGGAATCAGGATTTATCAAGCATTGCAGGTGATACTTATGCATGCTGAAGGTTATGAGCCACTGGGCTGAGGCTGGGGCTCTAAACCCAGTGGCTCCTAACGACCCCTTTGAGCCCAGCTGGTTTCAGCCCTCAGAGCTGCCCGGGATCGACTTCTCAATGGATGAACAGTGCCACTGTGGCTTTCCCCCAGGCCCCAAAGAAATGGGCATGCTAAGGGGGGAGCTCCTCCTCTCCCCACTCCCATCCTTAGCCCCAGCAGCACACTCCCAATTCTGGCCTGGCTGGTCAGCTCCTGGGTCTTCAAGGATGTTCAGGTACAGAACAAGTGTTAGACTCAGGACCTCGAGGCCTGAGAGTGGGAGACCAAGTGGATTTGGATGGAGGCAGGTGGAGGCAGAAATGTGGCCACTAGCCCAGTGCAGGAGCTGGCCAGGGCAGCTCGCCCAGGGTCCATCCTGCACAGTAGGCTGGTTTTTCTCCTTTCAGTACAGAGTGAGTCCTCAAATTGTCCATGAATCAACTATTAGTCTTGGCCATAACATGTCCCTCTAAGGTGGGCAAAATGACCCCCTAATCCAGCTGCGAGCTGAGTATCTAATCCCAGTCTGGGTACCCTTGCCTTTGGCTGCAAATGGAGCCCTTCCAGACATCGTCACTGGTGGGAGTGAGGTCCTGAGTGAGGGGGCTGCTCAGGGCAGCCCGTCCTCCCTGGAAGAGACAGCGCTGGGCACGGGATAGCGGGTGCAGATTCCTGCAGGCCTTGCTCATGAAAACCCCAGCCCCTGGGAAGGGAAAGCCTGGGACTTCCTGCTGTCAGCCTGGCTCACCTTCCTTGTTTCCACTGGCAGCTCCTATGACTGCCTCCTCGATGACCCCTTTGATCCTGCCTGGCCCCAGCCCCCAGAGCTGCCTGGGATCGACTACTCAATGGATGAGCAGTGCCGCTTTGACTTTGGCAGTGGATACCAGACCTGCTTGGCAGTAAGTAGCCGTCTGGCCTCTGCCAGGCAGTGGGGGCCAGGGCAGTGTCCTTCTGTGGCCCAGGCTGATCATTCATAAAGCACCTTCTGCCCAGCTGGCCAGTGGGCCTGGTGATGGGCCCACAGACACAGTGCCAGGCACCATGCATGGATGCAGAGTGAACACCTGTGGGGGCAGGTGGGCGCAGTGGCTTGGGAATGCATTCGCCCTGGGAAAGATGGAAACAGCACAGCAGAGAGGGTGGGCCCCTGATGGGATCCTGGCTGGGCTCATTCCCTGCAAGGAAGCCCAGGTTTCAGATAAGGTGTTGGGCTTCTGGCCTGGTGGAGCAGCAGGTCCCACACCCTCAGGCGATGTGCCAGGTCTTTCAGTCTGACTCCCCACCTGCTGCACCTGCACACCACCTCTCTCCAGAGCGTCAGTTCCACACGCCTGCTGCCTGTGCCTGAGGACATGGATATAAGGGAGCATAACTTTGTCCCTACCCTGCAGGATGGGGTAGGGGGAGAGCACTGAGCCTGAGATCAGCTAGAGTGCCCCAGGAGAGAACCCAACAGCTGCCACCCAGGGCCCAGGCTGAGCTGTCAGAGAATGGGCCATCTCAGGGGTAGGGGGCTTTCTGAAGGGGGCAGGCCTTGGGGACCCGAGTGTTTCATACTACCCGTCTGGGGAATGCAGCCCTCTTTTCACCTCCTCGGAATGGGGAGCGACCCCAACCACGTGTGGACAGCTTCCCCACTGTCTGGGACACGTGGCGTGACCAAGCGCCTGAGTTGTGGGCAGAGGACCAGGATACGGGATTTCAGGGCCCAAATGCTGTACTTGTAGGATGCTTGTCTGGCTGACAGGGGATGATAAGAGGGAATATTAAGGAAACTATGGCTTTTCTGGACAATCTGAAACATAAAGTCATCAACCTCTGGCACGGCTGGGTGTCCAAGTTACAGGGATGTGGAGTCCCAGCCTCATCGGAGTACTGGAGGGTCTGGGTTGGAAAGCAGCAGTCCCCTCATGTGCACAGGACTCAGGGCAGGGGCACTGTGAACCCAGACCTCCCCAGAGCCTCACACCCTAGTCCCACCTCAGTGACAAATGGCCTCTGTAAAGCGGGGGAGGGAGGCCTTGGAGAGAGAACGGCGAGAGCATGGGCCATGGCTGGGCTGTTTCTCAGTGCCCTGGGGGAAGGAGGGGTCCCTGGAGGCTGCTGGCACTTGGAATACAGTTGAACCTGAAGCAGGTGAGGGGCTCTGGCTGCCTCCCCCGCAGTACCCTGGGTGCCTGCACCCATCACACCCTCTTTTCTCTCCATCACTGCCCTTTGCTCCTTGGACAACGAGCCAGTCCAGCCTGGTGACCCCATTCCCTTGCCGTGCAGTTCAGGACCTTTGAGCCCTGCAAGCAGCTGTGGTGCAGCCACCCTGACAACCCGTACTTCTGCAAGACCAAGAAGGGGCCCCCGCTGGATGGGACGGAGTGTGCACCTGGCAAGGTACCTGTGGGCTGTGCAGCAGGAGTGGCCTTCCTGGGGTGCAGGGCATCCATCACTGGCATGGGGCAGATCCCAGGGGGAACCCTGAACCCTCCCTCCAAGTGCTTATATGAGTTAGGGGTGGTGCTAAAGGACAGTAGTGAGCCCAGTGTGTGGGTACATATACGTGGTGTCTTCCCACAAACTCATACCCTTTCTTCTCTCCCAGTCCACTGTCCTTTGCCTCTGTAATTGGCTGAGGGTAGCATGATCTTCTAGCCCATCTGACAGGAAGGCTTACTTCCTTTTTACAAATGAGAAGAATGAGGTCCAGGCAGGTTAATTAAGGAACTTGTTGGGGTTCCACAGCGAGTGATTAGAAGAGAAGGGATGCAGGGGAGTCTCTGTGTGTCCTGCCTACTCCCCCACCCCCATGCTGTTGAGCATGAGACACACGTGTTCTCCCCACACCAACCTTCATGAGTGTCCTGTGTTTGCTCCCTCATGTATGTGTGGGTGCCAGGACTTCATTTGCCCGGGGGGACCCCGTGGCTGGGTCTGAAACCCAGCTCTGCTCTGCTGCCGGCCCTGCCGTTGATCACTGTGGTGACCTTGGGCCATTCATTGAAGTTTTCTGACTCACCAACACCTGACAACCTCAGAGTTGTTCTGAGGTTACTGACTCATGTCAAGGCAAGTGAGGGAGGGGGAAGGAGCCAAGTACAGGAGAGGTGGTTCCCCATCATCAGCAGGAGCCCAGCACTGGGGCCACCCCACCATCCTGCCCCCTGCCTCCTGCCCTAGCCAGGCTCCCCCTATTCACACCTGTCCTGCTGAGTGACTCTGGGGCTTGTCTCATCACAGGTGGATGGAGCTTCCCCTGGCCTGGCGGGTCCTTGAGGGGTTATAGCTGTTCCAGGTCTTTCCACTTCTCAAGTTTTCCCAGGTGTTTTCGAAGTTCCAGACCCTCCCCAGCTACAGTTTCACAGGACAGTTCATCAGTGGTTCTCAGTCTGGGCTGCATATTGGAATCATCCTGGGAGCTTTAAAACCCCTCCCATAGAACAAAGAGTGACTGCAGATGGGCACAGAGGATATTTTTGGAGTGATAAGAATATTCTCAAATTGGATTGTGGTGACGACCAGGCAACTTTGCGAATTTATGAAAGGCCGTTGCATTGCACACTTGAAATGAGTGAATTCTATAGTATGCAAATTACACCTCATTATAGTGCCTCCAAAAGTTCCTACCCCTAGTGATTCTGACTCAGTTGATCTGGGGTGAAGATCAGGCATCTGAAGTTGTAAAATCTCCCCCAGGTGATTCCAAAGTTGAGAACCACTGAGTTCATCTCTTGGGAGATGAACTTTGCCCAGAGAGCTTTGAGCGTTTTTTTTCATGCTACCCTACAGGAAAAGGGAAGGGAGTTGCCTCTAGTTGAGCCCTCCTTTATTACCTGGCCCTGTGCTAAGGCCTGTAGAGATATTAGAACAGTCCCACTTAACAGGTGGGTAAACTGAGGCTCAGCAAGCTAAAGTAGCCACACATAGCTAGTATTGCTGAGCTGGGATTCAAACCCAGGAATCCTTCACGCATACCCTCCTTCCACTGCATGCACAGACCTTCCCACATGGCTGGCCTGCCTCCCAGAAGCACATCTTGTGATCCCTGGAAGGTAATTTTGAGATACAGAGCCAAGATCAACTCTAGCTAGTGTGGGAAGATCGTGTCATCTCTCCTCTATCAGCCTTTTATTACTCCCGGGAGTGCAAATAATTGCACATTTATTAATGTTCATCATAAGACCTGTCATTTCTGGAGGGCTTTGTATACCAAGTATGACCTCATCAGATGCTATGAGCAGGTACAGTTACCCACGTTGTCCAGCTGAGGAACAGGCTCAGAAAGGCAAGCCCTTTGTCTAAGGCTGCTCAGCTCATGCTAAGGTGGGATTCTGCCTGAACCCAGGCTCATGCTCTTGCTATCCCTTTTTCTGGCTCCCTGTGTGGGCTCAGCAGCAGCAGCAGCCCAGGGTGATCTCATGCACTCTGCTCTGCCCCAGTGGTGCTTCAAAGGTCACTGCATCTGGAAGTCGCCTGAGCAGACATACGGCCAGGATGGAGGCTGGAGCTCCTGGACCAAGTTTGGGTCATGTTCGCGGTCATGTGGGGGCGGGGTGCGATCCCGCAGCCGGAGCTGCAACAACCCTCCGTGAGTGTGCTTGGCAAGGGTGGGGAGGGCAGGGGCTTGAAGGGGAAGGCACTGGGGAGACAGTGCAGGAGAGAAGGGCCCCTGTGGGTGGTTGTGTATGCTCGTGCATGAGGACACAAAATTGCTGGTAGAGGCAGATCACTCCTACCTGCATCCACTAAGGACTCTCAGGTCTGCCTTCTGTGCGTTTGTCTGAACCAGTGGTTCTCAAGCTCATGTGCAGAAGATTCCCCAGAGTCTGGGTGGCCCTACTTCTTCATGTATGTAACAAGTCCTCTGATGACCCCGATCCTCTGGCTAAACTTTGAGAAACACTGATCTAAGCTCTTTGTTGGAAGAATCAATTCTCTAACTTTGTTTTCTACCACATGGAGAAAATCATCCTTTAATTTTTCTTAACTTACCTCTTTCTAACATCAAAGGTCCTTCCTCTCCTCCCCACTCCTGAGTTTTACCATTCTGGGGGAGATGTCCATTCTCCCTTCTCATCCCCTCTATGGGGATCTTCTCCCCTACACCATGGTTCTGGGACATCTGAGCCCTAGTTCTCCATCTCCATCTCCAAGCTGAAGCAGCCTTTTTAGAACAGCACCACGAGAGATGGGGACTGGCCAAGGCCGGCTGCGTGGGTCGGTTGGCTCTCGGAATGCAGGGATTCCAAACCCCCACAACGACGAGGCTTGGCCTGACCCCTCACAGCACTGAGAGGTATGATGAAGACTGTGGAATCGCAGCATTGTAGGGTCACAGTGGCTCTGGTGTCCTCAGGAGTGGTCATTCATACTCTGTTATTTATCTCTAGGGATGGGAAACTTACTGCCTATTGAAGCAGCCGTTTCTTTGTTTTAGATGATATAGCCATATAGTTAATGTAGACGGCCGTATTGACCTTCTACACACATGAACCAAAATGGACTGCCTTGTAACTTTCCTCTTTCGGAAATACAAAGACTGTGGTTATAGTAAATCACCTTGCAGGCATGACCGACAATTATCCCTCAGTATAATTGGTATCAAAGCTACCATTTATTGAGCTCCTCTGTAATAACTATTTTTATTTTATGAGGCTTAAATGAAATAATATGTGTGCTCTCAGCATCATGCTCACACAATTAAATGCTTAATAGAAGACAGCTGCTGTTATAATATCATTATTATAGTATGTCAAGCATTTTGTGCTAGGTGGGATGCTAAGCACTTAGGTACAAAAATCTGTGTAGTTCTCCCACATGTCTATGAGTAGGGTACTGTTAACCCCAGCACTTGGACACTTTGTATCAAGTCTTACCCAATCCTCTTGACTTAATGGAGAAGAGAGCATAGATGATTATAAAATACCTTTTCTTACTATTCTTCACAGACACACCAGAAGGTATGTAAAATAAGAGGGATTATTATTTTCCCCCTGTTTTCAAGGGGAAATTAAGCCACAGCAAGGCTAAGTGGCCTGGCCAAGGTTGCACGGTCAGGACTTGGAAGCCAGCTCGTCTGGTTCCAAATCCAAGTTTCTTTTACCACTCCTTAGTTTATGATGATGTTAAGTGGAAGTGGATGCAAATGGGAGTGGCCGAGTTGTTTATGGGGGCCTGCTCTATGCCAGGACCTGCAAAACAGTTGAAGGCACCCACAAAGGCGAATAAGACGGATTTCTCTTCCAGCCCAGCTGGAGAGGGTTAGTCAGTCCCTGTGTCAGTCTGTACGTCTGTCCATCACACTCACCGTGGAATAGGTGGTGTATGTCAGAAGGGTAAAGCAGGGAGGAAGAGGGACCTGGAAGGCTGAGTTCCGTAGCCCCCACCCTGGGAGCCATTCTCTGGTTTATGTCAGTGGAGGGACCTTGTCATGCTATTGTGAATGGCTGAGCTGCTCCTGGTGGCCATATGGGAAGCCTGGCCCTCCCCAGCCTTCCCAGCCAGCAAGGTCACCCATTTCTCTGTGCCTGTCCCAGCCCAGCCTATGGAGGCCGCCCGTGCTTAGGGCCCATGTTCGAGTACCAGGTCTGCAACAGCGAGGAGTGCCCTGGGCCCTACGAGGACTTCCGGGCGCAGCAGTGTGCCAAGCGCAATTCCTACTACGTGCACCAGAACGCCAAGCACAGCTGGGTGCCCTATGAGCCTGACGACGGTAAGCGGGCCCCACCCCCCTCCCACCCCATGTCCTTGGGCATCTTCGGGGGCTGTGTGTGCCCAGGCAGGGCCTCCCACCCCCGCACCCACCAGTGAAGGTGGAGGGACAGTGGGGGTACCAAAAGGGAGACTGCTGTCAGCAGGCTCGCCATATACCCTTGTGTAGGCCTGTTCTTGGCATACTTCTGGGGTCATCATCCCCATCAAGGCCATCCCTGATTTGTGTACTTATGATGACAGTTTTCTGGCAGATGCAAGGAAAGTGTCTTGAGGAAAGGACACTTCACACACAGGTGTTGCCATGGCCGGTAGCAGTGTTGGCTGTTAGGGTTGCCTGCCTTTTGTCTTCTGTCCTTATCTGCAGGGAGAAGAATCACACAGGTGCAGGCACCCTTCCCTTTGCATGACCAGTGTCCTGAGGAGCTCAGTCCTATTACATGCTGTGTTTTTAGGTTTTACTGATTGGGCTGTGGTTTCAGCAGAGTCAATGAGATGATTTTGGAAGGCAGGCAGTTGGATCTGGTGGGATCTTCATACTGACTCTCTAGGCTGCCCTGGGACATACACAGGACTTCTGGATTCATGTAAAGAGTCTGAATTTGGGGACCATAGTGGTGCCAGTTCCCGTCTGTTTTTGAGTGTTTCCAGTGATGGTTCCATAGCGGCAGAGCATCCAGGGAAGCGTTGGGATTTGTGGCAAGTCAGAGCCTCAACTGGAAGGACCCTCAGTGATCCCCTCATTCCAGCTTTCCCCTGCTAGCCTCTCTGTGGGTCCTGCATGGACAGATGCTCATTCTCCATCACACAACCCTTGACCCAGACAGCTCCCATCAGGACGGGCTTCCCTCCCCAGAGCCCAGGCTCCATCCCGGAACCTTCAGCTCTGCAGCTCTGGTCTAGAATGACAGACTTTTCAGGTTGGAAGGGACCTCAGAGGCCTGTCGTTGCCAGATTCTTCCAGAGCATCCCTGAAGGGGGTGTCTTCTCTCTGCTTGGATTCCTCCCACTCTGGGGAGCTCCCCACTCCCTTGGCACTGTTTGCTGGCTTCCGTTGCTGCCCAGATTGCTGCCTGCCTGGGTCAGGATCCTGCCTGTGCTGGACTGGAGCACCCTGGGACCTGGGTCCCTCCAGGAATCTGGTTCCTGTGCATGAAATCCAAGGTGGTCTTGGAGGTTGTGGCTCCAGACTTGAGCCCTTCCTGCTGAAGACAAGGAGTCACCAGCTGTCCTGGGAGCCCAGGGACCAGAGCAGAGCCCAGCAGGTTCCTTAGTAATTGGCTGAGGGAAGCTTGGTTTGAAAGCCTTCCAGATCCGTTCAGAAACCAAACCAGCAACCACAATGCTGGGGAGAGGAGGGACTGGGAGGCCCGTGGGGCAGCTGGACTTCGAGTTTTTCCCAGGACTGTTAGACGAATTCCAGGAAGTTAGCTAAGCCTCCAACCTCCTTTTTTCTAAGAAGTACAGTAAGTGTTTATATTCTCTGGAACCTCCTTTTTAGGACATCTATAAACCACATAAAGAGGGAAACATTTAATTGTTAGGACCAGAAAGGACTCTCTTTCTCCCTGACTGTTGCTCCATTTTGCAAACCCAGATACAGACCCTTTTTCTGCCTTACTTTCACGCAGCCTTCTAATGTTTACAAACATGTTAAGACACATGTCATACATGTGCACAGTGAAGTTTTTTAAGGGTCAGAGCAGGACTCAAGTCAGACTCCTTGGGTTACAATCCAGGCTGAACCACTTACCATGTGGCTGTGTGGACTTGAGCAAGTTCCTTAACCTCTCTGGTCCTCAGTTTCCTCCTCTGTAATGCTAGCACCTACCTCATTGAGGTATTGAGAGGGTTAAATGAGTTAATTCATGAAAAGCCATTAAAGCTGTATTTTAAGGGCATATGAAGGTTTTAGAAATATCTAGTATATAGTAAGCGTTCACTAAGTGTTGGCTTATTATTACTTTATCACTCGATTTTTCTCAATAAGCTGATGTGGCATTTTACTGATTAGGGATAATAAAAATAGGGAACAAAGGCTGGGAGAGGTCGGAGCATTTACCCAAGGTCACATGGCTGATAAGTGACACAGCAGGGATTTTCAGCCCCAGCACCACACTCAGTGCTCCCCCAACTGCCCAGAGCTGGCCCCGGAGCTTTCTGGCTGGACCACGCACTGATCTGTCCTGGGCCACTTTCTCTGAGCCCAGCTGGGGACTCAGCACAGTCCCTCTGCCTACAGATACCCAGAAGTGTGAGCTGATCTGCCGGTCGGCGGACACGGGGGACGTGGTGTTCATGAACCAGGTGGTTCATGATGGGACACGCTGCAGCTACCGGGACCCATACAGCGTCTGTGCGCGTGGCGAGTGTGTGGTGGGTGCACCCCGGGCCACCTCGACTACCGGCAGAGGGAGACTGGAGGGCTGCACTGCAACTCCTCCTGCCTGGGAAGATGAGCATTGCCTCACCGGCCCACTCACAACACCCTGTTGGTCCTCAGCATAGCCCTGGGGTGCTGGAAGGGGCTAATTATTGCTCAGCCCCATTGGAGGGGAGAGGAGATGGCAAGAATCCTCATCATGCGGGGTTTAGACCTCACCCAGGTCCCACGGTGAATTTGTGCCAGAATCCTGTCCAGGGACACCTCCCAGGCCAGAGGTCCTCTCCTGACCAGGGCCTGGGGATGGGAATGGGAGCCCCGGGGTGGCGGTGGGGGCAGGGGAGCCTCCTCCCACTGACCTCACCTCTGGCCTCAGCCTGTCGGCTGTGACAAGGAGGTGGGGTCCATGAAGGCGGATGACAAGTGTGGAGTCTGCGGGGGTGACAACTCCCACTGCAGGACTGTGAAGGGGACGCTGGGCAAGGCCTCCAAGCAGGCAGGTGAGTCGGGCTGGGGCTGGGGGGCTGATGAGGACTGACTGGAGTTCTTGCCATCCCTCGGGGGCCCCCCCCTCCTTAAACTGTGCCACAGTCTGGGGTGGGGAGAAGGAGCCCTTAGGCCCATCTCTAGGCCTTCCTGGGCTGCCCAGGCTGGTGAGCCAGGTGCTGCAGCCAATCACCTCATCTTCCAGACAAGCTCCTCCCTGAGTCTGGGGCCCAGGAGCTCCAAGAGGCATTTTCCCACTAGGCAATGTTTTGTGATGGAAGCTTGGCCATCCCTTGGACCCTGGGGCTATCGGTGGGGGGGAGGGGTCAGACAGGTCTAAAGGGGTAGCCAAGACTGGACTGATCATTTTATTTTCCTCTCTTTCTCATTTTTTTAAACCTGTGGCACTTGCTGCTTTGAATTCCTGGTATCTTTGAGTTCCTTGACTTTCCTCTCTACCTCCAATCTGACCAAACTTGCTGTGGAAAAGAACCCAATATCAGTCATTCACACTTTAGTGTAAAGGGGGCCTATTTTCCCTTGGGAGATGTTACACTTTGTCTCACCTTTGATTGTTGGGGACAAGATTGGTGGCTCTGAGAAAGTCCAGGCCTTGGGTCGGGAGGGCCATGGGAGCTCAGGACAGTCATGTGGGGTCCTCACAGCCTTTATCATTTAAATTCCATCAGTAGCAAGTAGTTTAAGGTCTGAGAAGAAATGGGGAGAGAGAGTCAGAGGAGCAAAAAGGGAGGGGGGAAGGGCAGAAGTGAGAGGTAGAGGAAGAGGGTCAGGAAAGAGGGAAGTAATAGCCGCTCTCACACACACAGAGGCCCTTAGAGTTTACAGGACACGTCTCATTAGATCCTCCCAGCACGCTTATGGAGAAGGTCTCATCCTCAGTTTACAAATGAGGATACAGAGGTTCAGAGAGGTTCTGTGATCAAATGAGATGTTCCTGGGTGCCCAGCAGGGGAGTAGGGGATGCTGAGCAGTGGAACCACCAGCTTAGAATGCTCACGACTTCTGGATCCCCCTGTGTGGCAGGAGCTCTCAAGCTGGTGCAGATCCCGGCAGGTGCCAGGCACATCCAGATTGAGGCACTGGAGAAGTCCCCCCACCGCATTGGTGAGTGCCGGGGTGCTGGGAAGGGACAGCGGGGCCCCAGGCCCTGCCCTCTGATTTGGGGGAGCTGGGAGAGCAGAGGGCAAGATTCTGGTACAAGTGGAATTGTACTAACTGGAATAATGGGCAGAGACCCCCTTTTCATTTTATTTAAAATTTTTGCTGCATGGGTAACCCATTCCATGGTTTACATTTCAGAAGGTCTAAAAGGGGACCTAGTAAGAGTCCCCTTCCTACCCCTGTACCCCAGGGGCAGTTTTCTTCCCCAAGGGCAACTACTGTTAATAATTTCTTGCGCATATAGATGGCTGTTAAAGGAAAACCATTTTCTTTTCTTTTCTTTTTTTTTTTTTTTTTGAGATGGAGTCTTGCTCTATCGCCTAGGCTGGAGTGCAGTGGCACAATCTTGGCTCACTGCAAACTCTGCCTCCCGGGTTCAAGTGATTCTCCTGCCTCAGCCTCCCAAGTAGCTGGGATTACTGGTGCCCACCACCATGCCTGGCTAATTTTTGTATTTTTTAGTAGAGACGGGGTTTCACCATCTTGGCCAGGCTGGTCTCGAACTCCTGACCTCATGGTCCACCCACCTCAGCCTCCCAAAGTGCTGGGATTACAGGCATGAGCCACTGCACCTGGTTCAAGGAAAACCATTTTCACAGAGTATATCAGTCAGCTTTTGCTGCCTAACACACCACTCCAAAACTTAGTGACTTCAAACAAGAATTGCTTCTTAGCTTGCAGTCCTGGGGGGCATCAGTTTGGGCTGGGCTCTGTGAGGTGGTTCTTCTACTTGTCTGCCTGGACTGACTCATGCAGATACCCTCAGCTGGTAGTTCTCTGGGAGCTGGTTGGTCTAGGATGGCCTCACTCACATGTCTGGTGGTTGGTACTGGCTGTCAGCTAGGGTCATGAAGGTGGCAGGGCCCTGTCCTCAACAGGCTAACCCAGTATTATTCACATTATGTCTGTCACATAGTCCTCAGGAATGGCTTGTGTCATGTTTTCTAGTGTCCCATTAGTCCAAGTCACTTGGCCAATCCCAGATTTAAGGGGTAGAAAAATAGACTAGCTCTCGATGGTAGAAGTGGTGAAATTACAGCGCAAAGGAGCATGCATAGAGGAAGAGGAGGAATATAGAGGCATTCTGCAGTCTACTACACATTATTCTCATTATAATTATTATATTATTCTCATTATAATAACACTCAAACGCCAAGCCACTAAATGAGGTGACATCCTTATGCTTGTAACAGTTATCCAACTATGAAGCCAGGCTGGATTAAAAATGAGAACCCCACAATAAATTAATACATTTAAATTAAGGCCATTAATATAATGTGATAGATGTTTGGTTTCATTTTTTGCTGAAACTAAATTGGCTGTCAAAAAATAGACATGTCCAGAAAGGCAAATCCATAGAGAGAGAGAGAGAGAGAGAGAGAATAGATTAGTGGCGGCCAGGGGCTGGGGAAGGAAAGAGGCATGACGGCTAATGGGTATCAGGTTTCTTTTTGGGATGAGGAAAATGTTCTGGAATTAGACAGTGGCGATGGCTGAATCTTAAAAATCACGTCGGGTGCAGTTGCTCACGCCTGTAATCCCAACAACTTTGGGAGGCCAAGGTGGGTGGATCGCTTGAGCTCAGAAGTTTGAGATCAGCCTGGGGAACATGGCAAAATCCAGTCTCTACAAAAAAATACAAAAATCAGCTAGACATAGTGGTGCATGCCTGTAGTCCTAAGCTACTTGGGGGGCTGGAGCGTCTCAAAAAATATTTCACTGAATTGCACACCTTATTCGAGTGAGTGGTATGGCATGTGAATTATATTTCGGTTCAAACCCCGTGAGCCTGGTTCAGAGCAGGGTCCCAGTGGCAAGTGGGCAGCAGGCTGCTTCTCCCACACTGGGCAGTGGCGTCTGTGTTTAGACCCCTTTGCAGAGGACATACAGGCCACAATGTCCCCTTGAAATGTCACAGAGGCCCCTCTTACCTATTACGTCTGCCAAGTCACACTGCTTGGCACCAATTTCATCATAAATGGAAAAACAAAACACATATCTCTTGGCAGGCTCACATCACACACGAATGCTGCCATTCATATTTTTAGGTTATCATCAAAACAGCAATTTGTAAATATCTTCAAAGTTTCCTAGATAACTTGCATTTCCTGGAGAATGCATCTGCATTGGCACCTCCCCTAACACAGCTGCACTGGGTTCCTAAACTTATATTCTTGAAGGCACCTGAAAGGCATCATCCCAACAGGCCATAGGCACAAGGGGAAACTGAGAACCAAAGTGGATTGGGGGCCTCTGTATGCCCTGATTCATCCTTGAGGGGTGTGGGCAGAGACAGTCTGGGCCCAGTTCTCCTGCCTCCCAGCCCTGTTCCCTTGCCAGCCATGCCACTCTACCACAGCAAGCCCAGGTTAGAGGACATTGGTTCAGACAAGTCCTGCCTGCTATGCCTGCCTGGCTGTGGGGAATGTGCTGGAGTTAGGGGCCGGGGGAGGGAAGGGGCAAGGAGAGAAGGGACATCTATTCCAAAAAGAGGTGGAGCTCACTGACACTGCATCGCCTGGGGATGATTGCAGAACATTAGCAGCCCCTTCCACCCTCTGCTGTCTCCAGAAACCTAGTTCTTCGATCCCCTCGGAGAACTAGTCTTCTGTGGAGGTCATGGCAGAGGCTGCTAGCACTGGGGGCAGGCCGAGTGCAGGCTTGCTTGCCTGTTTGTTGGGTGAGTTCCCTGAAGGGTTAGAGTTTTCCGGGGAGCCTGGTGGGGAGAGCGAAGCAGGGGCGACCCAGGCGCTGAACTCTGAAGTTGGCACAGGTTGTGTGATTATACAGGTGTGAGGCACACAGTGACCTTCAGTGAAAACGTGTGAATATGTGTATGTGAGTGTGAGTGTGTGCATGTGTGTGCATGCCTGTGTAGGGGTGCGTGTACCCAACAGGATATGTAGAGGCCCAGGACAAGTGGCAGCTCTGGCAATGAAGGGAGAGTCTCTGTCCATTGTCATTAGACTCTCCTGAAATTGGGGACATGGACTCTCTGAAAGGAAGTGTAGAGAAGAGAAGGAGAACTCATGCTGTTTGTATCTCCCATGCGCTGGGCCATGAGTTGCCACTTTTCATGCATTATGTTTAGTAAGCCTCATGGCCATCTATGAATATTGTTATCCCGTTTTGCAGTTAAAGGAAACTGAGGCTCAGAGAAAGGTTAGATACAGAGCAGGTCAGTGGTGGAGCCTGGATTCAGGACTGGGTCTGGACAGTGGAGAGTTTATGGTGGTCCGCCCCCCACTGTCTGGAATGAGGGGTGCATAGTCGGGGCTCTGCTACGGTGAGGCGCAGGAGCAGTCAAGGGCAATAGGAGGACTGGAGTCTGCACCTGGCCTGAGGAGCTGCCCAGCCTTAGCCTAGACAGTCTGAAGCTGCTGGGGGCCGAGAGCGGTCAGGGAGCCTGAGGGAGAGGCCTGGGGTGGGCAGGAGGCGAGGGGCATCTCTCCAGCAGCCTCCCAGGAGGGGGCAAGGCTCTTCTTTTTCTACCCCTCTTCCCCAACCCCTCCCACCCCCATATTGCTGCTGTGTCTCTGGGCACCTGGGTTCTGGCCCAGCTCCAACTGTAGCCCACTGTGTGTCCAGGACACTGTGTGTCTAGGAGCCTCCAATTCCCCATCTGTATTAACAATAGCCCAGCCCTTAGGATGTATTTAAGGATTGAACTGAAGCAGTTGGCAGAGTGACTGGCACATGGTTAGTGTTCTCGGATCCTTAGCTCTTATATGACAGTTACGACCATTTAAATCTACCCCAGATAGGAGCTCTGTGGGCCCTTCCTCCTGGACACCCCAGGGCTCTGGAGACTTTGCCCTCCCTACTTGGCTAGGGGGCTTGGGTTTCAGGCTGCTGGGCCCTAGGAAGTTCAGGGTGACCAAAGGTACCACTCAGGGACCTTGGCCAGTTGTCGGCATCTACATGTCTCCCACCCACCTGCCCCCTGGGGTCTTTTGGTAATAAGTTGTGAGTTACTCACTGACTGGGACATTAAGGGGTAGAAATTTATGGATTTTTAAAATCTCTGCCTCTGTGCCAGGGCCTGTGCTGGGCCGAGGACACCAAGACAGAGATGAGCCAACAGGCTGCTGGGAGAGGCGTGGCATCTGCAATCACAGCAGTGCCAAAGGCCAGCACTTTTCTGGTGGTCTAGCGATAGTGCCCACTGTACGTCACTACTTGCCAAGCTGGCTATGTTTCTGAACTCTTCTCATTGTCCTGAGAGCCTCAGTAGTGGGGGGCGGGGATTTCTATTATCCTCCTGGGGCAGCAGCAGCCCTGTGAACTGGGTACGGTTATCATTCCCATTCTCCAGATGGTGAAACTGAGGCAACACAGTGGGGCTGAGTAGTTTCCTTGCCATCAATCTGACTCCAGAGCCTGTACTCTCAACCTCTATGCTCTGCTATAGAAATTCTAGGGAGGGCAGAATCCCTGAGGATTGGGAAACCAAAGAAGACTCCCTGGAGGAGGGGATTATGCTGAGCCTCAACTATGGGTAGAGATTAATTAGGCAGGAAGAAAGGAAGGCAGTAAGGGTGGGAGGAATGGGGTGCACTAGGATCCAGAGGCAGCAACAAGAGTGTGTGTGTGTGTGTGCGCGCGCGCGCGTGCATACGCGCACCCAAAGGCGGTGGCAGGTGTGTGTGTTATGTGTGACGGGGAGTGTGTTGACCTGTCTGACTCGGGAGGGCTTGGGTGGGGAGGAAAGGTAGGTGGACAGGAGCCCAGACGGCTCACTGGGAAGGCCTTGAATATCATATTTGGGGCCCGCCCCCTGTGGAGAGAAGCAGAAATCTGTGTGACTCTCTCTCCTCACGGCCAGTGGTAAAGAACCAGGTCACCGGCAGCTTCATCCTCAACCCCAAGGGCAAGGAAGCCACAAGCCGGACCTTCACCGCCATGGGCCTGGAGTGGGAGGCTGCAGTGGAGGATGCCAAGGAAAGCCTCAAGACCAGTGGGCCCCTGCCTGAAGCCATTGCCATCCTGGTGAGCCCCACTCTGTGCGGTGGCAGCCCCTGCCCACCCCCCTTATCCCCTTAGATCACTGCATCTGCTGCCAAGCCAGCGTGGCACCATTTTGGTGTCTTTAGGAGCCTGGGCGAGGGCAAGGCACCTTCTATCCTGGGGTCAGCTCCTCATTTGTACTTAAAAGCCTGCAGGATGGCAAGTGAGGACAGATAAAGAGAGTTATCTTCTCACTGTCAGACCCCAGATGCTACATGCGAGGAGCCTGCCCTCTTTAAGGCAGTCTTGGAAATGGAGCCTGGAGGGAGGCTGGGCAGGGCTGGGTCATCCTGGCATAATCCCACATCTGTGTGCATCATAGCATGGCTGGCAAGGGAGTCCAGGAGCAGCTTCCTTGGGCTTTAAGGCAGCTGATCCAGGGGCTCCAGCCTCCTGAAAAGGGAACAAGGAGCTGACTGGGGCCCATTGCTGCCCATAACCCCCTTCCTAAAGCATGGGCCAGGGCTTGTGGAGCAGGGATTAACCCAGCAGATGAGACTATGAGGAGCTCTGTCCATGGTGCCCTCAGCACTGGCTGGTGGCAGGGATACCTTGGATGGCTTTTGTTCCTGGTGTCACCCTCACCAGCTGGGGGCTCCTGGAGGACAGGCTCTGTGGCCTATTGGTGTCAGTATTATCAATTCAATCCAGCACATATTTTTGACTCACCTTATATTTGTTGACCACCCATACATTTATGGTCAGGTGATTTTCAACAAGTGTACCAAGGCCATTCAATGGGGAAAGAATAGTGTCTTCAAAATATGGTGCCACGATACCTGGATATCTACATGCAAAAGAATGAAGTTCGACCCCTTCCTCACACCATATACAAATATTAACTCAAAATAGATATAAGAGCTTAAACCATACAACTCTTAGAAAAGAACAGAGGGGCAAATCTTTATGACCCTGGATTCTTAGATATGACAGGCACTAAAAGCATATACAGCAAAAGAAAAAATAGATAAATTGGACTTCATCAAGACTGAAAACTTTAGTGCATCAAAAGACATTATCAAAGAAAGGAAAAGACCACCTGCAGAATGGGGGAAAATACTTGCAAGTCATATATTTGATGAGGGTCAGTATCCAGACCATTCTCATTAACTGCCTTCTAGAGCCAGGCAGTGTGGATGCTGCAGTGAGCAGAACAGACAGACAGACAGCCCTGCCCTCCCGTCCAAACTTAGGTCTATGAAAAGAAGAGCATTCCTAGGTGCACTGGCTGGCCTTGGGCCTGGCACATGGCAAGTGTCCAGCCTGAGTTTGTCCCATGGCAGCTGGTCTGAATCCAACCTCCTACTGCACCCCAACCATGCTGGGCACAACCTCATCCCAGCTTTCACAGGTTCTCCGACCCTAAGGCCTTCTCTTCAGCCCCTCCCCTCCCAGTGCATGCCACCCTTGCTTCCTTCTCTGGTCCTGTGCCAGCTCCCCATCTCTCCTCAGGTGCTCCCCCCAACTGAGGGTGGCCCCCGCAGCAGCTTGGCCTACAAGTACATCATCCACGAGGACCTGCTGCCCCTCATTGGGAGCAACAATGTGCTCCTGGAGGAGACAGATACCTATGAGTGGGCGCTCAAGAGCTGGGCCCCCTGCAGCAAGGCCTGTGGAGGAGGTACTGGTTCCCTAACCTGCCAGTGCATTGTTGGGGCAGCCCAGGATCCCTTGAGAGGCAGGGGTGGGGGCTAATGTTGTCTCTATTTGATGTGTCCTTGCCTATGACTCAGTTTCTCCTTGAAGATCTCCAGTGTGTGGAAGCCCGTTTTGGGCAGGGCCTTTGGGATGAGGCTGGGGGTGCTAGAGCCATATCCAGGCAGAGCCTCTGCCCTGAAAGAGCTCACCCACTGTGAGGACAGACAGCTATCCAAAGCCATCTTCTCACCAGCGAGATGGAGCTGATCAGGAAGGTGTCCCTCAGAAAGTGACATGGGCAGGCAGGGCATAGGCAGAGGGAGGCGGGATTGGCCCACAGGGCTCTCCATGGGTACTGCCCCGAGGCCCCAGCAGGGCAATGGGGGACCTGGCCAGACTAGGCCCACGGCAGCCTGCCCACCCCATAGGGATCCAGTTCACCAAATATGGCTGCCGGCGCAGACGAGACCACCACATGGTGCAGCGGCACCTGTGTGACCACAAGAAGAGGCCCAAGCCCATCCGCCGGCGCTGCAATCAGCACCTATGCTCCCAGCCTACGTGAGTGCTCCCGGGGAGGGACAGGGAGTCTGGTTCTATGCCTAGCCCGGGCCCCAGGCAGCGGGGCTGCTGAGCCTGCTCCCCTCAGCACTGGGTTATGGAGACACGACCATACAGGCAACACGGGTTTCAGTGCTTCTGGGCTCCAGGCCCAGGCCAGGATGCTGATCTCTACCTCTTCTCTGCCTGATTATCAGGAGTCTAGGGACACGGCTCAGCCCGCCAGCCCTCAGCCATGGTCCAGCCCCTAACTAGGATTCCCTGGCTTGAGGCTACATGCTCTTCTGAGCACAAGAATGACCTTGGGATTATTTGGGGGAGAGCCTTTGGGGAGAGGAGAGAGCTGCCTGGTGGAGGGCTCATGGCTAGGCCTCTGAACCTGTTGCAGAGCCAGCCTCAAGACCTCCTCAGCCTCCACTGGGCTCCCCCTAGTACATCCCAGGCAGACTGAGGCTGAGGGTGGCTGGCAGGTAGCAACTGCAGAGGGCCTTGCCCATCCTCCTGCTTCCCCAGGAGTCCTCCCTGGCAGGGGTAGGATGCTGCCTGGGTCTCATCAGCTTCTGCTCCCCTGGGTTGGGGGAATCCCAAGGCCGGGCATGTGATCGGGGCAAGGGTGGGAACTAGCTAGAGGTTGCTGTGGCCTCCCTGTCTGTGCCCAGGCCAGACCATGATACCCAGCCCCTCCTCTGCCCAAGACAGCTTCATAACCAGCCCCCTGTGCTTCTCTTTCACTCATTCCTTTGTATTGTTATTCAGACTGATTTTCCCACAAATGTCTGTAATCACACAGCATGCAGGGTTAGCTCTGCCTGAGCTCCTGGCTGGTGTCCCCCAACCCCTACCCCTTTGGGGTTTTAAGGAAGAGGATGACTTAGGAAACCTGCCTGCAAGCGACTAAAAGATGCCTTGGGAACCCAAGGAGGAGTAGGAGTTGAGGCTCTTCCTCCTTCCATCCCCACCAGAACAGTTTTGTTTCCTCTAATGCACCCAGTGGGCATGCGCTTAGGATGCTGTTGGAAGTTGCTCAGTGGCTAAAAGACACATGCAGGCCACCAGCATAGCTACTCTGTGCGGAAGCTGTGGGTGATGACGGTGACAGTAACAGTGTTCTTGTCCCAGGAGCCCCATGGAGATTGGGGGATCTACCTTGAAAGTGTGACTTTGATCTGTTTTGTGCCCTGATGCTTCTCAGCACCCAGGACAGTGCATGCACCAGTAGGTACTCAAATATGTATGCGGCTTTGAAGTAATCATGATGTGAAAATGGGATAACCGAGGCTTAGAGGGCTAAGAGCTTGCCCAAGGACATGAAGGGTGCTAGGATTTAAATACGCATCATGCCTGTTTTTCAGACGAGACACAGCAGGAGAGAAGAGTGCCCTCCCTGAGGTCACATACCCAGGTAGCTGCAGAGCCAGGTGGACAGTTGTCCTAAGCCTCAAACATTCTGAAACCCAGACCTACTCTCTGGCTCCTGCCTGCAGCTGTCTGGGGATGGGAAGTGTCCTCTGGGATGAAGTGTCCCCATGGTCTCACCCCCTCTCCTTTCACCCTGTTTCCAGGTGGGTGATGGAGGAGTGGGGTGCCTGCAGCCGGAGCTGTGGGAAGCTGGGGGTGCAGACACGGGGGACACAGTGCCTGCTGCCCCTCTCCAATGGAACCCACAAGGTCATGCCGGCCAAAGCCTGCCCCGGGGACCGGCCTGAGGCCCGACGGCCCTGTCTCCGAGTGCCCTGCCCAGCCCAGTGGCGGCTGGGAGCCTGGTCCCAGGTGATTGTCCTCAGGAGGTGGGAGGGGCTTGAGGAGGAGGTGGGTCTGAGGGATTTTTTGGTGTTCCCTGCAGGCAAGAGAGTTTCTGCCTGAATTGCTCCCCCTACATCAAATCTTATTTTTCTTAAAGTAGAATAGCTCCCACATACCCCAGGCCATGGCTCTGTGCTAGGCCTTTCTGTTCATTCATTATCGCCAGTAAGCTTCACACAGTGCCGGTAGGCATGGGTTCATGTCCCTGTGTTCCAGATGAGCAGATCGAAATACACTCTTGCATTCCAGAAATATTTGCTGAGCACTAGCACAAGGTGCCAGACCTTGTACTAAGAATGTGGGAACCCAGCATCAACCAGACAGAGCTGATTCTTGCCCTCGTGCAGCCCACAGTCCTGTGAGGGAAACGTATTAGACCATCAGTCAACCCACAGCCGAGCACTGACAGACTGCAGTCGGAGCCGGGTGGGGAGTAGCGGGGCAATGTGATGGAGGATGAACGGTGGTCAGAGGGCTTCTCTGAGGAGGTGTTGCTCAAGCTGAGACCAGAGGGACAAGCCACAAGAAGAGACCAAGGCAGGAACCATCTTACAGTGTTCCAGAAACCGACAGGACAGTGGGGCTGGAGCTGACTGGGAGGGATAGGGGCTGCAAGATAACGCTGGGGAGGCAGGTGGGGGTCCGTGGCTACAGGCTTTGCAAGGAGTTTGCATTTTTTCTAAGAGCAATGGGAAACCAGGGAAGCCTTTTAACACAGGCATTACAAGCTCTGATTTCAGGTTGTAAAGACCACTCTGGCAGTGCTGTAGAAGGTTGTCAGGAGGTCAGGGTAGCAAAAGGGAGACAGCAGTAAGCCTGCTTAGTTATCTGAGTGCTCTGTGGCTTAGACCCTGGAGGTTACCTAGGAGAAATTGCCTCGAGGAAATTGTCTTGGGTTTTCTTTTAAATACTCATTTGATGTGAACATTGAGAACATCATGCCAAGTAAAACAAGCCAAGCTGGATGCAGTGACTCGTGCCTGGAATCCCAACACTTTGGGAGGCTGAGGTGGGCAGATCTTTGGGAGGTTGATGTGGGTGGATCGCTTGAGCCCAGGAATTCAAGACCAGCCTGGGTAACATAGCAAAACCTCGCCTCTACAAAAAATGTAAAAAGTTAGCTGGGCATGGTGGTGTGTGCTGTAACCTCAGCTGCTCTGGAGGCTAAGGTAGGAGGGTTGCTTGAGCCCAGGAGGTCAAGGCTTCAGCAAGCTATGACCATGCCACTGCACTCCAGCCTGAGTGACAGAGCAAGACCTTATCTCAAAAAAGAAAGAAAGAAAGAGAGAGAGAGAGAGAGAGAGAGAGAGAGAGAGAAAGAAAGAAAGAGAAAGAAAGAAAGAGAGAGAGAGAGAAAGAAAGAAAGAAAGAAAGAAAGAAAGAAAGAAAGAAAGAAAGAAAGAAAGAAAGAAAGAAAAGAAAGAAAGAAAAGAGAAGAAAAGAAATAAGCCAGACATCCAGATATGTAAGGACAAACACTATATGAGGGCACTTTGCTGGTGATTTCCAGGGGCTGGGGGAGGGAGAATGAGGAGTTAGTGTTTAATAGGCATGGAGTTTCAGTTGGGAAAGAAGAAAATGTTCTGGAAACAGATGGTGGTAATGATTGTACAACAATGTGAATGTGCTTAATGCCACTGAACCGTACACTTAAAAATAGTTAAGATGGGCTGGGCGTGGTGGCTCACCCTGTAATCCCACCACTTTGGGAGGCCAAGGCGGGCAGATTGCCTGGGGTCAGGAGTTGAAGACCAGCCTGGCCAACATAGTAAAACCCCATCTCTACTAAAAATGCAAAAATTAGCCGGGCATGGTGGCGTATGCCTGTAATCTCAGCTACTCAGGAGACTGAGGCAGGAGAATTATTTGAACCTGGGAGACAGATGTTGCAGTGAGCCAAGATCACTCCATTGCACTCCAGCAAAACTTCATCTCAAAAAAAGAAAAAATTAGTTAAGATGGCAAACTTTTTGTTATATAGATATTACCCCAGTTTAAAAATCCTCATTTGATCACAATGATGTTTATTGTAATAGCAAAACATTAGGACATATCCCAAATGTTTATCTATAGAAGATTAGACCAAAATCATGGTCTGTTCATACAATACAGTACTATACAACAAGAAAAATGAACAGGCCTGAACTGTACTTACCAAAATAGATAAACTTCTATTAATAGAGGATACATTTAGGTGAGGAAAAAGCACTTCAGTATGAAATAAAAAAGCACTTCCAATGGATGTCATTTCCTTAATGTTTAGAGGGGCACAACGCAATTTGTAAAAATTCCGGGATGCTCATTTATTAAAGCTGGTAGTGGCATCTGGATAGGGTTTTGTGAATAACTCCATACTTTTCTGTATGCTTGAAATATTGCATTATGAGTATTTGTAAAGAACCAAAAATCCGCACACAACGCATGCATTTTATATCCATCTCCATCATATCTAGCTTCGTTTGTTTTGATATCAAATAGAAAGATTGCTGGTCTTCAAAGGACTCCACAGATAAAAGTAACAGAGATGGCAGATAGTGGAAGATACTGGCCCTGTTGCAATAAGCAAAATATAGAGATGAATCTCTAAATGTAACTTTGATTAAGTAAGAATTGCAATTCAAGGCATACAGAGACCGGACGGTCTTCAGTATGTCCAAAGAACAGAGGAAAGGTTGGGGGTTTTATTAGAAAGAGACATAATATGTGTTGTGTTGAACACAAACTCCTTGGCACTAGACAAGCTTTTGGGAGCTGGCAAGCTCTGACTGGTGAGTGATGGTGCTATGTAAAAGTAGCCTTGGAGTCACAGCAGGTTGTTTCGGCAGTTGCTAGGTAAAAGTGGTCTTGGAATTACATCAGCCTGTTTCAGCAGCTGGCCTTGTGGAAAATTTAATTCTTGGAGCAGGTGCTAGGTGCCCTGAGTGCTTTTTCCCCTGGCCCCTCAACTCTGATTTAGTTGGGTGTGACAAGTATGACCCTATTCATGTAATCAACTTTCACAGCCCCTTATGAGACTAACTGAGCAGTCAGGAGCTGTTAACTGCTGTTTGTAATGATTCATCCTGGGAGGATGAGCCGTGTTTGTGTGGCCACATGACCCTTGTGTCTCAGTGGTCACATGCTCCAGTGTGGGAAGGGGGGTCCTGCAAGTTCCTCTCCTTCCAGCTAGGTAAGGCTATGGTCAGCACCTAAAAAGTAACCCAGTCACAATGGGCAGCGCTGCTTTCCTGGAGTCCCTGCCCCTCCACTGAGGACCTCCACATGCCCTGTTTGTCAGAGTAAGAGTGGGTCAGGTCCAGGGGACGATGTGTGTGGCCACCCCCTGCAAACGGTGGTCCTCTGCTGCCTCCTGCTCCTTGTACCTGCACCCTTCCCCCTCAGGGAAGAAGACACTTTTGAACATACTTCTGCAGGCCCATGTTTGGTAAATCAAGTTACAAGATTATTGACTATCAGAGCTAGTCAGAGAAGGGTCCATGGAGACCCTGTCGCCCAGCTCTCTCAGTTTACAGAGTTAGACACTGAGCTAGGGGAGGGGGTAGCAGATGCCACAATCCAGGCCCCTACATCCTGTTAATAGGATATCGTCATGTCAATCCACTGCCCCAGGTCACACCATGTAGTGGACTGCAACAGGGGAGTTTGCTAAAGTGATACACAAAATATTTAAGAACCCAGGCACAGACCAGACACAGTGCATGCAGGTGGTAGTAGGAAATGGGGTCCCAGAGGTTCCCTCCTGAGCCAGAGGTTAACCATTTAGATTGTGGAAAGGCCCAGGGGGTTATAGGCTCGGGGCAATGGCTCTTCACCATTGGTATCAGGAATATTTGACAATGGGTGCGATGTCCCAATGAGGTTACTTAGAAGCAGTCCTTGCATGTCCCTCTGGTCAAGTGAAGACTTGATGCTCTGTTTCATACCCTTTCTGTCCCTGGGCATTGGCTGGGCTCTGAGTTCACTGGCTCGTCTTTCTTCTCTCCACCTGCCCTGACCCCGGCCGCTGTGCCTGACACTGACCCACCCATGGCAGTGCTCTGCCACCTGCGGAGAGGGCATCCAGCAGCGGCAGGTGGTGTGCAGGACCAATGCCAACAGCCTCGGGCAGTGCGAGGGGGATAGGCCAGACACCGTCCAGGTCTGCAGCCTGCCCGCCTGTGGAGGTGAGCCAGAGGGGATGGGGAGGCCAGGTCCAGTCCCTTGGGACCAAAGTCCCAAATACTAGAATTGCTTCTCCCTGCTCATAGGAAATCGCCAGAACTCCACGGTGAGGGCTGATGTCTGGGAACGTGGGACGCCAGAGGGGCAGTGGGTGCCACAATCTGGACCCCTACATGCCATTAACAAGATATCATCAAGTAAGTACAGTCTATGGACCCTACCCGGCTCCCCAGACCTTTCAGTGGCCCTCGTGTTGCAGCATGGGCCACGCAGTGGAACAAACCCAGCTTGTAACTGTGTGTGTGACCTTCACCTCCCTGAGCCTCAGATTCCTCAGCTGTGAAGTGGGGAGGAGGCTCTGCTGGTCCATGACCCCTTACCTGCAATTCCAAAATGTTTATTTCTAAGTTTGGTGCAAACCTACCTGGCAGCAAAATCTGACCTGAACTGATGAGATCATTTATTCTTTTGCTATAGAAATGTCACCATATTTAGTTACAAGGTGATATCTCAGGCTCCACTGAGGATGTTCTATAATATAAACACAGAATATTAATTTTCTGATCCCCAAAGTTCTGAATTCTGAACTATATCTGGTTTCAAGATTTTCAAACCAGCAATTATAGATCTGAGCTGCCTTTATAGGATTGGTGAGAGAATTGGATGAGAGAATGCATGCACTCCTGTCTGGCTATCAGCTTCCGTAACAATAGGCCTAGCAATTTCTCTCAGCCCCATGATTCAGTTCATCCTCCCATCTTTCCATTCATCCACCCACGGATAAATATTTACTGAGCATCTGCTACGTGCCAGCCTGTAGATTCTTCACCTCTTTCCTAGGTTCCATCTCTCTTTTCTTTCCTCACCCTCCTGAGGACCAGGGTCTGGCAAGATGAGTAGCAGAAAGATCAAAGACCCTAACTCCTAGTTAGAGGACCAGTTGGCTGCAAATTTCTTAACCTCTCTGAGCTTAGTGACCTCATCTGTAAAATAAGGTTCTGACTAGATGTCCTCAAAGGACCTTCTACCTCCCGTCTTCTACTTCTCTGCTCCTAGGCTGAGGTTCCCAATGGGGGAGTCCCTGGGTTTCCTGCCCTTTTCCTTCCCAAAGCTGAAGGACGAGGCCCTGATTCTGGTGCCGGAGATCTGGCGCCATCTAGAGGCCACTGGCTTTCCATTTTTCTCTGCTCTTTCTCTTGTTCCCCTAAGCCTGCCCCTCCACCTGTGTCTCTCTCTTTCCCTCTGTTCCTCCCACTCTTCCCACCTCCCTCTTTCTCTCTCTCTCTCTCTCTCTCTCTCTGGCAAAAAGTAGTAGGAAAAAAAGCTCCTGCCTTCACATTCTGTCTGGAGAAACCTACATGGAGTTATCACAGAAAGGTGTGATATTTTGGGCAAAGCCAACTAGTGTAGTGAGCACTTACCTTTACCAGGTACTTTAAAGATGTTATCTGCAATGTGATTATTCATTGGTAAGGGTCAGCATCAGCCCCATTTTATAGGTGAAGAAACTGAGGCTTGGAGGGTTTAAGTGACTTGCCAAAGGCCCCACACTTTTAAGTGGTAGAGCCTGGATTTGAACTGATATCTGCTTGATTCCAAATTAAGCAGTAGCAGGCTTAATGTCCCCATGTGTGCTGACTGTGGCAGGACGGTCAGTCTGCCTGTCCCAAGCATGAGTTTCCTGGGCTCTAGCCTGACCCTGGCTGGAGTGGGTCAGGCATCTTGGGTTGATTGGGAGGGGCTAGAGTTCCCACTTCTATCCAGAGCAGCTGCAAGTTAGAACCACCTGGTGGTAGGCCACACCCTAGATTGTCCAGTGTGTGGGTGAAGGAGACGGGCATCCCCAAGCATTCCAGTGTGCAGCAAGGCTGAGGGCAAATGGTCAAGGGCCAGGGTTTTCAGATGCACCCACACGTGGAGTCCCCTGGAGGGCTTGTGAAAGCACAGCGCTGAGCCCCAGCCTGAGTTTCTGATGCAGTAGGACTGGGTGGTGCCGGAGGATGTGCATTGCCAGCAAGCTTCCAGGTGACGCTGATGCTGTGTGTGGTGACATCACTTGGAGATCTGCCGCTCTAGAGGATTTTAGTTCCTCTTCCACGTAGTCAGGGCTCACTGTCCTGTCAGGCGGCTCCGTAGCCCACCCTGGGAAAAAGCTTTACAGTGGGTCCAGCAGGGGCAGGGGGTGGAGGGCCGGCAGTCAGTGGGTGAGTGGGAGGCAGGGCCACCTGACTGACAGGCATCCCCACGTTGCTTCCATCCTTGTGCTGTGTGTGCAGCAGAGCCCTGCATGGGAGACAGGTCTGTCTTCTGCCAGATGGAAGTGCTTGATCGCTACTGCTCCATTCCCGGGTACCACCGGCTCTGCTGTGTGTCCTGCATCAAGAAGGCCTTGGGCCCCAACCCTAGCCCAGACCCTGGCCCAACCTCACTGCCCCCCTCCTCCACTCCTGGAAGCCCGTTACCAGGACCCCAGGCCCCTCCAGATGCTGTGGAGCCTCCTGGAAAGCCAACAGGATCAGAGGACCATCAGCATGGCGGAGCCACACAGCTCCCAGGAGCTCTGGATACAAGGTCCCCAGGGACCAAGCACCCCTTTGCCCCTGAGACACTGATCCCTGGAGCATCCTGGAGCACCTCCCCTACCACCCCTGGGGGGCTGCCTTGGGGCTGGACTCAGACACCTACGCCAGTCCCCGAGGATAAAGGGAAGCCCGGAGAAGACCTGAGGTATCCAGGCACCAGTCTCCCTGCTGCCTCCCCCGTGACATGAGCTGTGCCCTGCCATCCCACCGGCACGTTAACACTCTGTGTACTGCCCTGTGACCCCCAGCTCAGAGGACACACACCGCAGGGCAGGCGCAAGCACAGACTTCATTTTAAATCATTCGCCTTCTTCTCGTTTGGGGCTATGATGCTTTTTACCCCACAAAGCGGGGCGGGAGGAAGACAAAGATCAGGGAAAGCCCTAATCGGAGATACCTCAGCAAGCTGCCCCCGGTGGGACTGACCCTCTCAGGGCCCCTGTTGGTCTCCCCTGCCGGGACCAGGGTCAACTATTGCCCCCTCCTCACAGACCCTGGGCCCGGGCAGGTCTGAATCCTGGCTGGTCTGTAGCTGGAAGCTGTCAGGGCTGCCTGCCTTCCGGAACTGTGAGGACACCTGTGGAGGCCCTGCCTATTTGGCCCCTCTCCCCAGAAAGGCAAAGCAGGGCCAGGGGAGGTGGGGGGCTGTTCACAGCCAGGCCCAGAGGAAGGGGGCCTGGGAATGTGGCGTGAGGCTTCCCAGCTGCAGGGCTGGGGCGGGTGGGACACAAGGTGATTGCAGGCCCAGCCCTGGCAGCCGAGAGCTCCATGCAGTTCCACCAGCCCAGGCCAGGCAGCAGAGGCCAGTTTGTCTTTGCTGGCTGGAAGATGGTGCTCATGGCCATCCTCTGGCCCTGCAGATGTCACTTGTGTTACTTCTGGTGACTCCAGATTACAGACTGGCCCTCAATCTCACCCCCAGCCCACCAGAGAAGGGTGCTCAGGACACCCTGGACCCCAACTCCTCAGCATCCAGGGGTTTCAAACTGGTGCTCACCCCCTGGCTCAACCAGGATGGCAACTTCAATGATCACTCTCAGCCTGCAAGGGGACTCTGTGGGACACAGAGGGGACACAATTTCTCAGGCTGTCCCTTCAATCATTGCCCTTCTCCAAAGATCACTACTGCTGGAGTCAGGCATCTTCGTCTCCTACCTGGCTCAAGCTGGGCCAGACAGAGTGTGGTTCTCCCAGGGGTGGTCGGATCCCAGGACTGAGGACCAGAGTCCACTCATAGCCTGGCCCTGGAGATGACAAGGGCCACCCAGGCCAAGTGCCCCAGGGCAGGGTGCCAGCCCCGGCGCAGTGCTGGGGTGGGGAAGACACACTGACCCACGGTGCTGTAAGGGCCTCAGCTGGGCTCAGCTGCTGGCCATGCTACCTCCAAGGGACAGGTAACAGCCTTAGATCCTCTGGCTCTCAGGAAGTGGCAGGGGGTCCCTGGACACCTCCAGGGTCTTGGAGGATGTCTCCTAAATGCCTGCCGGGTGATAGAGGTGCTTCTCACTTCTTCCTTCCCCAAGGCAAGGGGGCTGTTCTGAACCAGGCTGGAGGAACACGAGCAGTGGGTCCCTGGCCTGCAACCCATTTGGAGAGTGGAGGTCCTGGGGGGCTCCCTGCCCTCCCCCTGCTGCCCTCCCCTCCCTGGGATGCTAGGGCACACACGGAGTCGTTCCTGTAAGAACCAACCTGGCCTGTGTTAAACTCTTGTGCCTTGGAAATCCAGATCTTTAAAATTTTATATATTTATTAACATCGTCCTTGGACCCCAAAAAGTTGTGTGTGTGTTTCTTTTTCTCTTTCTGATTTATGGGAAGGGGATAATGAAGCCAGAGCTCGAAGGCTGAGGGCTGGGCTGTAGCAAGAGAACTGGGTGTGGGGGCACAGCTCACTGCGGCTGTCTCCTGTCCCTCCACCTTTCCACCCATGCCCTGCTGCGGCACTGCCAGGTGGGACAAAGGGTTGCCACTGGTTTCTTGGCTACTGAATCTCCTGTTTCCCTGAGGCCCAAGTTGCAGGACAACACTTTATTTCAGGTTAGTACTTCAGGAGAAAAAAAATCTTTTGTGATTCAAATTTGTGAAATTCTCAACCTGTTTAAATGCAACTAGAGGCCAGTGGGGCAGAGTGGCTCATGCCTGTAATCCCAGCACTTTTGGAGGCAGGAGTTCCAGACCAGCCTGAGCAATATAGCAAGACCCCGTTTCAACGAAAAATAAAAAGAACATTAGTCAGGCGTGGTGTTGCACGCCTGTGGTCTCAGCTATTTAGGAGGCTGAAGTGAGAAGATCCCTTGAGCCCAGGAGTTTGAGGCTACACTGAGCTGTGATTGCGCCATGGCACTCCAGCCTGGGTGACAGAGCGTGACCCTGTCTCAAAAACAAAAAAAAGCAACAAGAGGGGCTCTCTAAAGGAATCCTAGCAACCACAGAACAAAGAGATCATCATTGAAAGCAAAATGACTACAACCACTTTTGCCTTCTAAGCAGTGGCAGAATTTGTGTCATGGAGTAAAAAGAATCTACACCGCTGGGCACTGAGAAAAGGTGAAGCCGGCAAAAAGGCCTCCTGTCATTATATGGAGCCTACGCCTCCCCTTAAGGCCAAGGAGAAAATGGTTTGGAGACTCCTACCCCTGTGGGGGTGGGAACACGGAGAGGGCAGCCTCTCCATCCATCTTTGGCTGGGGGCTTTTTAGGATGCAGGTTGTCTAATATGTCTAAGGTTCAATTAAATTTGTGTTGCCATCTCCCCAAACATCTGGAAATGTCCACTCCCCAAATTAAGGGCTTTTTATGGGTCAGGAATTTTGCTTGTTTTGGTGGAAACTGAGAAAATGAAAAGATTCATGGGTAAAGATAGAGGAACACCACCAAGGGCCCTCTTTCCACCACAGCCTCCGAAACATCCCTCACTTCCTGTAGGAGCCCACTGGGAAAGGCCATATGGGAATGGTTTTACCCCTTCCTGCCCTAAACTGTGTCCTGTTTGGAGTCTGGTGGGTGCAGGTGCCAGGGTGCCAGACTGCCTGTCTCTTCCCTGGAGGTGATTCTCCAGGCCGCTCTGACTTCAAGGCTGTATCCACACCTGCCCCATGCTTGGCAGAGCCCTGCCACAGTGACAGCCAGGTACCCAGAGTCTAGCCTATCAGCCCCAACTGGCTTCCAGAGCCCTTGCCCTGGTCTGCCAAGCTTCCTCAAGCCATAGCCAGGGGCCAGCACACCTGTCATTTTGGAGGAAGCCCTCTGAAGTTCCAGCCTCTCCTTGCCCTTGGGGTCAGTAGGGACAGTGCTGCACAGAGTCCTCCTTACCCTCTTGTCCAAAGAGCCTGGGAAGTTCTCACCATGGCTGTCCTCTGTGTCCAGATGGCCTCCTTGAGGTTCCAGCCTATGACTTCATTTGGGCTAGTAAGGCCTGAAAGCTCCTGGTGGGGAAGGGATCAGGGGGATGGCAAGGATTCAGGGAGAGCAGGAGACTTACCTTCCCATCCCTCCAGAGGAGAAGAGGGGCAATTGGAGCCTCGTCATGTTCCTGGAAAATAGACTGGCCTCTGGGCCCTCTCTTGATTTACCCTCCTGGTGAACCTCCAGGCCTTCCACCTGAAATGACACAGCAGGCAGGGGAAGAGACGAAGGCACAGAGCCTGGACCATCTGACCTGGAACTCTGTGGGCTCTTCCAAAGAGCCCCTGCTCCCTACCTGGCTTCAGGAGACTGAAGGCTTGGGGGAAGGTAGGGGTGTGGGGGAGGAGGGAAAGAGCAAGAAGGGGTGGAAATGTAGCTGGGGCAGTCCCAGGGACCCAGCTGCCACGGATTAGAAATCTCTGGGGCCTACACCACAAATCTTCTCCTTTAAAAAATTATGCAAGAAATATATGCTCATTATTGAAAAATTTTACAACCTGAGAAAAAAAAATCTATAATTCTACCTAGCAATAACCACTGTTAATAATTTGGTTATCCATTCCAGATGTGTGCATGTGCAAGATTGTGCGTGTCTACACACACACACACACACACACACACACACACTGGATGGATATTATTAATACTATATGCATACACATCATCTGGGATCTGCTCCCGCTTCTACCACCCCTACAACAATATAATACGAACACCTTTCCACTGTGAACTACGTTGAACTACATCTTTTTTTTTTTTTTTTGAGATGGAGTTTCCCTCTTGTTGCCCAGGCTGGAGTGCAATGGCACGATCTCGGCTCACCGCAACCTCCGCCTCCCAGGTTCAAGCGATTCTCCTGCCTCAGCCTCCCAAATGCCTGGGATTACAGGCAAGCGTCACCATTCCTGGCTAATTTTGTATTTTTAGTAAAGATGGCATTTCTCCATGTTGGTTAGGCTGGTCTTGAACTCCCAACCTCAGGTGATCTGCCCACCTCAGCCTCCCAAAGTTCTGGGATTACAGGCATGAGCCACCATGCCCAGCCACATCTTTTTTAATGACTGCACAGTACCCTACAGTATGGCTAGATGACCATTTATTTAACCAAATCCCCCAGTTCCATAAACTTCCTGTACAGCCTGTGGAACTGTGAGCCAATTAAACCTCTTTTCTTTATGAATTACCCAGTCTCAGTTAGTTCTTTATAGCAAAGTGAGAATGGACTAATACAGAAAATTGGTACCAGAGAAATGAGGCATTGCTATAAAGATAACTGAAAATGTGGAAGCAACTTTGGAACTGGGTAACAGGAAGAGGCTGGAACAGTTTGAAGGAATCAGAAGAAGACTGGAAGATGTGGGAATGTTTGGAACTTTCTAGACACTTGTTGAATGTTGTGACCAAAATGCTGTCAGTGATATGGACAGTGAAATCCAGGCTGAGGAGGTCTCAGATGGAGATGAGAAATTTATTGGGAACTGTAGTAAAGGTCACTCTTGCTAGGCTTTAGCAAAGAGACGGGGAGTATTGTGCCCCTGCTCTAGAAGTCTGTGGAACTTTGAACTTGAGATAGATGATTTAGGATATCTGGTGGGAGAAATTTCTAAGCAGCAGTGTTCCAGAGGTGTGCTGGCTACTTCTAACAGCATATACTCATATGCATTCACCAATATATGGTCTGAAATTGGAACTTACATTTAAAAGGAAAGCAGAGCATAGCAGTTTGAAAAATTTGTAACCTGACCATGTGGTAGAAAGACCCACTTTCTTGGGAAAAATTCAAGCCAGCTGCAGAAATTTGCATAAGTAGAGAAGCCAAATGTTAATAGCCAAGACAATGGGGAAGATGTGTCGAGGGAGTTTCAGAGGCCTTCATGGCAGTCCCTCCCATCATAGGCCCAGAGGCTTAGGAGGTAAAATGGTTTCATGGGCTAGGCCAAGGGCCCCACTGCCTTGTGCAGCATCAGGACATGGCACCCTGAGTCCCAGTCACTCCAGCTCCAACCATGACTAAGGTCCCCAAATACATCTTAGGCTGCTGCTCCAGTGGGTGCAAGCCATAAGAAGCCTTGGTGGCTTTCATGTGGTATTGGCCCAGCAGGTGCACAGAGGGCAAGAGTTGAGGCTTGGGAGTCTCTGCCTAGATTTAAGAGGATGTATGGAAATGCCTGGATGTCCAGGCAGAAGTCTGCTGCAGGGGCAGAGCCCTCATGGATAACCTGTACTAGGGCAGTGCAGAGGGGAAATATGGTATTGGAGTCCCCACACAGAGTCCTTACTGGGGCACTGCCTAGTGGAGCTGTGAGAAGAGGGCACCGTCCCCCAGACCCCAGAATGGTAGATTCACTGATGGCTTGTGCCACGTGGCTGGAAAAGCTGCAGGCACTCAATGCCAGCCTGTGAAAACAGCCAAGTGGGCTGTACCTGGCAGAACCACAGGGGTGGATCTGCCCAATGACTTAGAAGCCCACTTCTTGTCTCAGTGTAGCCTAAATGTGAGACATGGAGTCAAGGGAGATTATTTTGGAGTTCTAAGATTTAATGACTGCCCTTCTGGGTTTCCGACTTGCATGGAGGCCTGTGCCTCTTGACCAATTTCTCCCATTTGGAATGGAAGCATTTAGCCACTACCTGTACTTCCATTGTATCTTGGAAGTAACTAACTCACTTTTGATTTTACAGGCTCATAGGAGGGAAATTCTAACATATACTACAAGATGGCTGAATAGTGAGGACATTATACTAAATGAAATCAGCCAGTCACAGAAGGACAAATACTGTATGATTCTACTTAAGTGAGGTACCTAGAGCAGTCAATTCCATAGAGACAGAGCATAAAATGGTGTTGCCAGGAACTGGCAGAGGAGAGAATGGGGAGTTATTGTTTAATGGGCATAGTGTTAGCTTTGCAAGATGAAGAGTTCTGTGGACAGATGGGAGTGATGGTGGCACAGTGATGTGAATGTACTTAATGTCACTGAACTGTGTATTTTAAAATGGTTACGATGGTAAATTTTATGTAGAAAAATACACATAAAAACCAACTATTGGATGGAGAAGGAATTTCATTGCTTCACTTATGGGGAAGGGTGGAGAAGAATCAGGAGCCTTGAGTGTGGCTATATCCAGGACTTTGTCCCCATGGTTCAATGATGGAATCTTCTGAAACTCCAACCTTCCTTCCCCCACAAAAAACATTTCCAAGGACAGAATGTGATTGGCCCAGCTTGGGTTACATGCTTATCCTACCCCTGACCAGTCCTGTTGATACAGGAGGTAGAAAGAAATTATTTAGGCTGATAGTGAGGGCAAAAGAGTCCTCGGCAGAGCTTCCCTTTTAACAAAAAACAGCCCAATAAATTTTTTTTTCTAACAAAGAGCAGCCTGAAAAATCAAGCTGCAAGCATAGATAAGCAAGCTGGAAGCTTATACAGGGGAATGCTGGCAGCTGTGCCAATAGAAAAGGACTACCTGGGAGCCAGGCATGTCCAACATGGAGGCTCCATCTTCCCTTTTTTTTGTTATTGTGTACAGTAAAGGAAAGGGCAACATGGCACAGGCCAGGCAGAGTCCTGTGTAATAAAAGATTAGGGTGAGGGTGGCCAGAAATTATCACCTTATGCAAGTAGCACACCTAGCCCTAACCAGTTTTTCGTGCCCTATGCAAAGGCACACATGGTCCAACTAATCTTTCCCACTCTGTGTAAATCAGACACCGCCTCCTCAACCTCATCTATAAACCCCCCTGCATTTCACCATGGAACAAGCAACCCATTTCTCTGGGACCCCTGTCTGCAGCAGAGAGCTCTTCTCTTCCTTTCACCTACTTCCACTCTTAACCTCATTCTTTGTGTGTCCGTGTCCTTGATTTCCTTGGCTGTGAGACAACAAACCTTAGGAATCACCCTAGACAATGAGGTTGCTTCATTGTGCAAAGGGATGGGGGGTTCTGGTTGGACAGTGCTAGGTTTCACATTCCTGGATAGCCAAGAACAAGGGCTACCTCCATGGCTAAGGAGACGGGGTCCCAAGAAGGACCTAGAGCCTTCAGAGAAAAGATGAAAGGGAAAATCTGTCTCCATACTTCAGGGAGAGAATCAGGGGAAAGGGAGAAGAGAAATTCCAGGGCCTGGAGACACAGAAAACTTAGGAGTGACCAGGAAGTGGCCATGGCATCCTGACCCCAATGAGAAATCACTCGGATACCCAAGAGGACAGGGAGCACCTTGAGGAGCAGGGCCTAGAGACTCTCCTGAACATGGCCACAACATTCTTACATGTGCTGCCACTGGGGAGACAACCCCGGTGGAAGAGGGGTGAGGGCCTTTAAAAACAGGGTGGCTTAATGTTGAATGTGAAGCTGTTTACTTAACAGCAAATCCGTATCCATCCACTAATCTTGATTGAAGCCTGCTGCACAGAAAACTTTTGTGTGAATGGAGTATTTGGGAAAACCCAGAGGTACGGAATCCATCTGAGTGAATGTAAGGTAGGGTAGTGTTGCAAGAATAGAATGGAGCCACAATCCATGGAACTAAGTCCACTTACTTCATGATCTAAGCCAGTAAAATAACAACTCAGAGCCACAGAGGACCATGACCTTGTAAATCCTCAATGCCTCCTCCCACCCCAATTTTCCAGGGAATTTGCAGAAATGTCATGGAAGACATTTGGACTTCCCAGAGAGTCTTCTCTAGATCTTATGATTTCGGAAATGTAACCACAGCTTTTGGCTAGGATGGGTAAGGCAGTAGAATACAGTTTGGTTTGGTTTTGAATTCTGAGACGGAGTCTTGCTCTGTTGCCCAAGCTGGAGTGCACTGGCATGATCTTGGCTCACTGCAACCTCTGTCACTCAGGTTCAAGTGATTCTCCTGCCTCAGCCTCCTGAGTAGCTGGGATTACAAGCATCTACTACCATGCCTGGATACTTTTTGTATTTTTAGTAGAGATGGTGTTTCGCCATGTTGGTCAGGTTTATCTTGAACTGCTGACTTCTGGTGATCCGCCCACCTCAGCCTCCCAAAGTCCTGGGATTATAGGCATGAGCCACCACACCCAGCCAGAATGCAGTTTTTAGGAGCAGGGATTCTGGAGCCAGATATCCAGGCTTTGGATCCTGGCTCTGCCACTAGTTAACTGTAGGACTTCGGACAAGTTGTTTGACCTGTGTGTGTGTAGATATGTACTGCATATAAAGCACATATGTGCTCATCACCAGCTTTTACCTAAGTCGCTGCCTCTGTGGCCAGCACACACAAAAACAGAAACTCAATAATTGGCAACAGTGATCATTCTAAGGAGGCCTGCATGTTCCCTGACCTCTGCTCTATCCTACCCAGAGTCCTGTGTGTCTTAGCTCCAGGAGGGGCAGAACCCCTTTCTCAGGGTGCCCCAACTGCCATCTGCCCTTCAGTTCTCTAGAACATAAAAGAACCAGGGAAGCCCCAAGTGGAGGTAGCACTTGGGCTTTCCCATGGGAGTGGGGAGTGGGGATGGTTCTGTGCAGCCCATCTCTCTCCTGGAATCAGTGACCCCAAGCACAGGCCTCCCACTGCTAGGAAAGCAGAACTGTCCTTTCCCAGGGAAGACAGGTTTTATTCAGTAGACTTTTCATGGTAGGGAATCAGGTACTGCTATGAAGGTGGTGGAGACAGAAACACCCCTGAACCCTTAGGGCTTCTCTTGAGCAAGACAGGGGAAGGTGTTAGGGCTCCTCAGCTCTCTACCCTTGGCTTCGATGTCTTCTCCTCTGTGTTCTGGCTTCAATGCATCCGGAGGACTTGAGCTTCTCCAATGTACTCTAGTGGGAGGAGAGACAGCAGGCAGGAGAGGACCGGGAAGGCGGGGCCCCCGCCTGGGAGCTGCAGGTGGATGTGTGGATGTGTGAGTGCTGAGGGGGAAGGCCTGAGTCATGCCCAGCTTCTGCTCTCAGCTCTGCTGGTGACTGAGGAGGGAATTCAACCTGAGAGGAATGGAGCGAATGGAATCCAACCTCTCTTCTTTCAACATCCAAGTAGCAAATATCAATGAGATGCCTACTCTGTGCCTCTCTGCCAGGCACTCTGGACTCTTGATGGTCTAATCAGGGAGAATAATATACATTGAGGATGTGTTTCCTCTTCTCTCCCCTCCAGCCTGCTGCCACCTCTGCCCTCCACTCTAGTCTAAGGCACTGGGATGACTGCAGCAGCCTCTCCTGGTCTCCCTCACCTATTCTTGTCCCCCATAGTCCATGCTGCACACAGTAGCCAGAGGGGGCAAGCGCAGCCTGCTCATAACTCTTATGCACCCATGCATACACCTGGCCTTTACCGCAGGCCAGCTCCTCCCACCTGTCTCATCCCTTCCTTACCACTGTCCCTCACCCAGAAGGCCCCAGCCACCATGGTCTGCTTGCTTTTCCACCAGCACACCAAGAGATGGGAGCTTTGCTGGTTGGCTCTTCCTAGACTTGGGTAGAGCTGTATCTTTCCTGCCGTTCAGCTCTAGGAGCCCTCTCCCCACCTGCCAGTCTGTCTTACTACTGACCACAGAGCTCTGTTATTCTCCTTACAGTATCTGTCGCCACTCCTCCCCAGGTGTTTTGTTGTCTGTACTCCTCCTTGCTGGGATGTAAGTTCCGTGACAGCAGGAACTTGTCTGAATTCTTCTTCAATGATCCCCAGAGCTCAGCACATCGTGGGTGCTCAATGAATATTTGTTAATGAATGAATATGAATAAGTGAATGAATAGATGAAATGAGCAGCTTCCCTGGGCAGGGACTCATCTCCAAGTTGACTGGAATCCCCTGGGAAATCCAGCCAGAGTGTGCCTTGGTGAGCCCCCCGAATGACCCACTACTTGGAATCTTACCTGGTTTTTCGTTTTTTGAAAAAGGTGACATCTTCGTTTTCTTCGGGGATTGACTGTGACCAAATACAAAGAAGGGGCTGGGAAGGTCATGCTGGAAACCTGACCCCACAGGTGGTAGGGGAGACGGGGAGGTGGGGAAGGTGGTGCAGGTGCAGTCAGCTGTCTGCTCCAGGGAGAGGCAATAGTCACCCCTCCTGGAGGACCAGAAAACATCTGTCCCTGGCTAACACCCAGGTGGCCTTCCTGTGTCACCCCAGGCCAGACCCAGACAACTGCGGCCCTGCTGTCTGCAGTTAGTTCTACTGGGAAGCAAGGCCCTCCTGTCCCTGGAGCAACAAGGCATGGATTCTGCACCAGCTCTTCCCCTAGCCCACTCACTCGCTCCACTGGTTTCCTTGTGGACTTCCCTTTGAACGGGCAAGACAAGAACCCTGCGTCTCGAATGAATTAAAAGTATGAAAGATGCTCTTCTGTCTTGTATTGGGCTTTACATCTCCCCCTGCCTCTTTATGGGCCTGATGTTATTTTCCCTCCCTACAACTCTGGGAGGGGGCTTTTGAGAGATGGATGAAGCTGACGATCGCAGCCGGGAGGTGGTTTGCCCAAGGTCGCAGTGGAGCCTGTCTTCCTCACTATGCCGTTCCTCCTCTGCTCTCTCAGAGTGGAAGGGAACGCCAAGTCCAAGGCCATGCAAGAACCCATGCCTTCAAGAAAGCTCAGTCCACCCCTACCCTTGCTTCTTCTCAGCAAGCCCAACCATGCTCCAGACACCCCAAACTTGGCATTCCCCAATTGTATACCTTCTTGACTTCTATGCCTTCGCCCTGGCTGGTCCCACCTCCCAGGATGACCTTTTCCCACGCTTTCATTTACTCAGTCAAATCCTACCCCTCCTATCAGTGTTTCCCAAACTCTGTTGGAAACACTCAGGTGACTGTTGAAAATACAGGCCCCCCTGCTTCACCCCGGCCTGCTACGTTAGAATCTTTAGGGGTCTGCATTTTTAACAAGCTCCCAGGGCGACTCTGAGTGCTGCTGGCCTTGGGAATCAGTCGGGTTCGAGTCTGAATCCCAGCCCTTCTGCTGACCAGTCAGGTTACTTTGGGAAGGCCATTCTATTGTTCCTGAGCCTCAGTTTTCCCATCTGTAAAATGGAGCTAATACTGCCTCAGTGGGTTGTTGGATGGACTAGAAAAATGTGGAACACCCAGCGGTGTCAGGCAAACTTATTGCTGCTCATTGTGGTCTTGCTGACTCTCAGGCTCCACTCACCTGCTTTGTGAGGCCTCCCCCAGTTTGTAATTAATCTTTCTCTTCCAGCCACCATGGCACTTAGTACTAATATAAAAGCACTGCCTTGTGTTAGCATTTTGTCTCCACTCATGTCTTCCCATAGACCAAAGAGCTTCTGAAGGGCTAGGTGTGGCTAGATCAGCCCTATCTGGTTAAAACTGACACTAGTGGCCCCCTCTGGGTCTCCCCACCCCTGGCAGTTTGTGGGCTGGTCTGGCTGTGTCGGCCTTGAAGTGGCTTGGGCAGCACTGGAAGGTCCCTGGGGGAGGGACTGAGCCTCTGCCTCCAGGACAAACTGTCAGCCCAGGCCCTGGCCAGCGCCAGGCTCCCTTCTCCAGGTCCCACTGGCCTCACCTGGGAGGACAGAAGGCTGCAGAAGGGCAGGGGCACGGTGGGGGCCCACCTGCAGGGTGGCTTTTGCTTCTCTTGAGGAGGTTGGTGCACATCTTGGAGCTGGTTTAGGAGCTTTTCTGTAGGGATGGAGACTAGGGGCTGGGGAAGGAGCTGAGCCACTGCTGTTTGCAGGAGTCCCAGAGCAAGGTCTTTTTCTGAAAGCACAACCCGGGGACAGAGTCCTCAGCCCCCAGCCCCCTTCTTGCCCCTGTGGTGGGGCCAGAAGCAGGGCCTCCATCCAGGGCAGCTTTCTCTAAGCATCCCAGCTTCTGCCCTCGGGTCCCCTCGGAGAGCTCCCCCTTCTCCCCTGGCCCGTGTGTGCAGAGCCCCTAGCCCTTTCATATCCCTGTCCTGCCACATAAGGATGTGTATGCCTTGTCCTCGGCCCTAGCTGGCCCTCCTGCCCACCATATCCCTGGGCCCACGCTGGGAAGTCTACTGGGGACGTGCTTTCCTCCTCCTTCTTCTCCTGCACTCTCCTGCCCAGGAAGTCTTCTCCAATTAGCTTCCTGGTTCTCATCACTCCTCACCCTTCTACTCAGATGCACCCCCCACCCACTGTCCCAGTGTGTCCATGTGTGTATTCGTGTGTTTATGTGTATACACGTGTGTAGCCCTATGTGTGTGCACTTGCACCCGTATGTATGGGTCTCCCACTGCAATGTGTGAGGGGCTGTGTCTGCTAAGTACAGTCTTTGGATTTTTTCCTCCCCGGTGTCTAGGCCTGGGGTCAGCGTGTAAGAGGAGCTGAGGTAAGCAGCAGGGGTAAGGAAATCCTGCTGAGGAATTGGGGAGGAGGAAGCAGAGATGCTGTCCAGCTGGGAAGGGTTAGTTTGGGGCTAACCAACTAGAGAAGGCTCCGTGGAAGGCCCCCTCCAGGGTAGGAGCTGAGTGACATTTGAGTACTGCAGAACCAGAGATCAAGGGCAGGACCTTGGCAGCCTCCACTGAGACAGCACTTCGGGGCTGTGTCCTCACCCTTGGGCGGAGCGTAGAGCAGCCAGAACTGGATCGCGCTTAGCGAGTCTGTTTCCAGGATCTGACACAGGAGCTCCAGGACCTGTGGGCAGGAGGCCAGCACATTCCAGCCAGGAGTACAGGCACGGAGTACAGGCACATGTAGGTTTGGAGGGCACCAAGGGGACCCTTCCCCCAAAGTGGGCTCTCAGAGGTGTCTGCTGGGCTAAACTTGCTCCCACGAGGTCCATGCCTTTCCTCCACATTGGCCTTTGCACTTAACAGAGGGCTTTCTCTCATGACTTAACAGAGGGCTTTCTCTCACGACTTAACAGAGGGCTTTTCTGTCCAGGTTAAGAATCTTCCTCCTGGACAGGTGGAGAATCCGAGGCCCTGAGAGGGGATGCTAGCAGGAAGCTGGTGGTAGAACGCGGCCTCAGCGGAAGGCTCTGTGGACCCCACATCCCTGAAGCCTGCTTGGCTGGTTATTCCCTAGGGCCCCTCACTGGGAAGCCCAAGGTCAGAGCTGGCCAGTCAGCTCCTCAGAGACACACCAAATCCTACATGCCCAGGGCCTTGGTGTGGGGATTTCAGGAACCCTACGGTATGCCACACCCCAAAAGTCCCAGAGTCTGGGGATGTTGGAAAAGGGGTGGGGGAAGCCCAGAGAGCAGCCTGAGGGGCAGCACAGGCCAGTTCTGCAAACTGCTCAGCACCGGGCTCCCTCCCGCAGAGCTGTGGGCATGCTTGGCTCCTTGCTGCATCCTCAGCCTTTGACATCTTTGCTACCTCTGGGCTCATTTTCCCCTGCGTTCCCCAGTCAGTTAGCATCAGGAAAAGATCCAGCTCTGTCTCGGATGGGCTATGGGGGCTTCCTAGGCCAGACTGCTGCTGTTGGCTGTAGCTATGGAAAGCTGGAGTTGGGGCCCGAGGTGAAAGGTGGAAGCCCTGGAGTCCTAGGAAAGTGAGGCCCCCTCAGCTCTTGGTGGTCAGTCATCCCAGGACCTGGAGGGGCCTGTTGGTCCCCAGCAGGTTGGCCTCATCCTCAGCAGAGCGGAATCAGAGCTGGGCCTCTCTCCAGGCCTCTGCCTGCTTAGGGGCCCACCCTCGCCCCCAGATGCCCACCCGCCGTGCTAACCCACCCTGACCTGCTCCTGTGCCCTTCTCCATTCTTCGTATCCAACTTACCTGCCCTGTGCCCCCTCCCCACAGGACCCGAGAACCTAATTCCAGGCAAGGTGAGGATGCCCTATGGTGGAGAAAGCACCTCAGTCCTGGCTATGCTGCTCCGTCTCAGGGGACCTGGCCCATGGACTATCACTTGGCAGGGCCTCAGCCTCCCCATCCGTGGCATGGGGGTGCCAGGCCCTGTCTGCTCTATCCACTTTGCTGCACTGTGGCAAGGTTTCAGAGGGAGTGTGTGCCTGACAGCGCTGGTCACAACGAAGGTGGCAGGATGCTGGCCCCACCTCTGGCCTTTCTTGGAGGACATCCATGCATTTTCACAGGGACCTCTGCTGCCTTCACCCACTGGGATGAGGCATGGACTCATCTCAGGCCTTGCTGGGGAAACATGAGCATGGTGGGCTCTGTGCTCACTGAAGCGCAAGCCAGGCCCCTCTCTGAGTGTGGACACTAGGCTGGGCCTAGCCGTGCAGGCTGTGGGGTGTGGCCTGCTGTGGTGGGCAGGACCTCCTTCTTCAACCCACCATTGCAGCTCCCTTCACTAACTCAGCAAATGCCACAGCAGGAAGGGACCCTTGATAACAATGCGTTCATGCTTCCAGTGGCTAGATCACAGAACTAGGGCCCAGGGAAGGGCAAGGACTCACATGGAAACCTAGAGGCAGCAGAGGGTCATAGCCCTGGCTGCAGGCTCCCCAGGGCTGGAGTTTTCTGGTCTTAACAGTCCTAGGCATCAGTATCCCTGGGAGGGGCCTTGCCCTAAAGCGGTTTGTAGGACTCCTAATGTGGAGAGCCAGGAGCCTGGGAGCAGAACTGGATCCTCACCAGCAGCTCCTGATCCTGAAGGGGGAAGGCCTGGACTCCCTCATCTCTGCTGGACGACTGACTCTGCTGGCCCTGGTGGGATCTGCGGCGGCCAACAGCCCGAGTGGAAGTGGGGATGAGCCTCCCAGTCTCCGCTGAGTACTTTGCGCCCTGCTCCCGCAGAGGCTCCTCCTTCTCCTCCTTCTGCTGGGACAAAAGTGGCCAGAGACTCCAGGCAGTCAGCAAGAGGGGAGGAAGAGGGCCAACGGGAAGAGAGGAGCAGGATGCCAGGTCACAATCCCAGGGCACTTTGCCCCCCAAATCCCAGCATCACAGCATTGCCAGGGTCCTAGGGTATCATCCAGCTCCGCCACTCACTCCCTGCCACCTGCCTTAGACCCTCTCCTTAGGCATCCCCAGCCCACTCTCTGGCAGCCGGCCCTTCCACTATCAGCTATCATGCTCAAACTAGCAAAAGCTCTTCCTCCTGAACTCAGTAAAAATGAGAACAGGTGGTTCTCATTCTTCCTCCCAGGCAGATCCTCCCTGCTGCTCCTGCCTATAGCCATCAGAGATTTGAAAACAGCATCCTGCACCAAGGGCTCACCGCCTACCTTAATTCCCAGCTCAGCTGCCCCCAGGTCTGTCCCAGAGAGGCCTGGGGCCTGGGGACTCCTGCTCTTGCAATTCCAGTTAAGACTGGTAGTATCCTTCCCCCCATTTTAAAGATAGGAACACAGAGATGCAGACAGCTTAGCTGAGTTGTCCTGAGTGCTGCAGTGAGTTAGCTGTGAGCAGGAATGAGAAGCCGGGCCTCTGCCTGCCCACTCTGGTTGCCCAAGACAAGGGGCAGGACCAGACTGTCCTAAGAACAATTCCAGTCACCTTCGAGCTGCCTCTCAGGTGAGTTTACTGTTTTATCATCAAATGGCACCCATGGGGTCACCTCTATCATGTTTGAAAACCTTCTGAGATTCTCTGCTCCTTACGTGATTAGATACGAAAAAGTTTGGAGATTAAGAACAAGCTGCTCCTCCCTACATTCAAACTCTGCACCCCCCACCACCTTTCCCATTGCTGCCCACTTACAGCCTGGTTTCTGACGGTGCCCTGCATCTGCTAGCTTTTGAGCTGCTGTGCTAGGTGCCTCTGCTCGGAACTCCTCAGTCCCCTTGTGAACATCTCACTTAGATATCGCAGGCCCCCAAGTGCTGCCTGTCCTAAAACCCCTGCTTGGATTTCTCCACCTAGGTGTGCTCTCTCCCTCACTGTGACCTTTCCCCGATGTTTGTAAGAATCAGTGCCCCCTACCCCACCTCTGGTAGGCTGAACTGACTCGGGAGGGATCTCCTTACTCAGAGAAGGATCCGTTTCACCTCTTCCCAGACTAGCTCCTATGTTCCGCACCCACCTCTTTCTTCTTCAGCTCATCCTCCTTGGCGAAGAAGGCCACCCGGGAAGCCAGGTCCTTCAACTCCTTCTTCCAGGCTTCTGGGAGGAGGGGACAAGGTCCTGCCAATGGAAGTCAGGGGCCCTCCTCCCCTCCCTGTGCCACCAGGCCTTGGTAGAGGAGTCTGCTCTCCTTCCTGGCCTCCCTGCCTGGATCTTAAAGGGAAAGGGGCAGGCGGTGCCCTGGAGGGAGAAGGCTCTGGATTCACACCATGGGTGGTGGTTGTGGCAGTGGGTGGGGTGCGGGGGTGGGGCGTTGCTTTCCTTCTAGCAAGGGCTGATGTGGATGTCCTAGCCTGTGCATTTCTAGAGGATGCTGGAGAACATTTGGTTACCTGTGCCAAGATGCACATGGTTTCATCTAGCTTGGTCTCTTTTAGGTCCCTGAGGCCAAGACTGAAGCTGAGGAGATACGAACGGGCCTGTTACTAAGAAATCGTACTAATCCCTGGAGAGGGTGGCAAAGAGAGCCTCAGCCAGCCTTCCAAGTCTGTCTGCCCTGCACCGGCAGCCCTAGTCCCTTCTCTAGGATCTCTCCCCTGTCCCCACCAAACTGGCTTCCAGTACCTCAGTCAAGGAAAGGATAACGCTGGGCAGAGCGGAAACCTCTGGAACGCCAAGCCAGCACTGTGGCTGATCGTTCTGGTTGGCGAATGCCTGAGCACACCAGTTACTAAATATTTTCTATAGCATTCTGGCCTACAGCTGCCAGTCACACGACTGCAGGCTCAACATCTGCTTGCCCTCTGCGTGTTATTACTCCTCAAGCACCTCAAATCCAAGCAGGGGTGCATTTCTGCTGGCTAGGACTTGCTGGGTGGGGAGTAATGCAGAGATTAGACTGTCCAAGGAAAGGGGAGAAAAAGTGGGTTCCCTCAACAGACCTCACTGACCTAAGAGCGATGGCCCTTTCCTTCTGGGCACCCACCCAAGGGAGGCAGCCTTGGGGGGAGGCATGAGCCCCAGGGTAGAGGGACGTATGGTCCAAGTACCCACCAGAAGAAAGCTGGGGGTTCCGATTAGACTGTGGGTCTCCAATGGGAGCAGAGATGGTTGGCATCCCCATTTGACAGCCGGAAAAGACAGTTGACTCAGGCAAGGGGGCTGGAGAGTCCCTGACGACACAAACAGGCTTCCCGGTGAGATCTGCAAAGGGTTAGAGGCTGTGGGAAGGGAGGCTTAGGTGGACCTTAAGAGCTCCAGGAGGCTGGGAAGAGGCTGAAGGGCAGGGTGATTCCAGCTCCACCTCTTCCAGTAACCACAGGCTGATAGATTATCAGAGCTGGGAGAGCCTTGCAACCACCTAGACCAGAGACCACCTTACCCACAGGGGGAACTTAGAATGGACAGGGGAAGGGCCTGTTCAGGGCCACACTGTGAGTTGGGCAGAGGTGAGACAAGAACTTAGGCTTCCTGGGCCTCTAGTCCCGAGGATCTTCTGATTTCCTATGACAGGGCAACAAACTGCTGATGTGAGTACACAGGGGTAGGTAGGCAGCTTAAAGATGAGAATGCTGGGGCAAGGGCATTAAGTCACAGTTCGTGATGGGCGAGGCCCGGGCTCACATCACAGGGAAAGAGATTGAGCCACACCCTCTACAGAAAACTGCTATCAGTCAGCCTGTGCAAGGCTGCATGCAGGGCAGCCTGGAGGTAGTGGGGGCCGTTTACACGTGAGGACCCTTCTGGCTAACCCTGGGTGATTATTATATCAGTATTGATAGTGAGGCTTGAAGACCGGCCTGGTGAGGACCTAGCAGGGCTGCTCTCCCCTCCCTGAAACACTTCCCTTTTGGTGCCAGGACCCCTCGCTCTTGTTCCGGCTCTCTACCTCTCCTCATCTCCTCTGCTGACTTCTCATCTTCTCAACCTCTTAATCTTGGGGTCCCCAGGGACCTGTCCCCAGGTTTTTCTCTCCTATACCTACATGGACTCCTTGGTGATCCTACCCAGGCCCGCCACTTAAAACACCCCCTCTCGAATGGCTCTCACGTCTGTGTCTCTGCCCTGAACTCCAGATCCGACTGCACCCCTGCACCTCCACCTGGAGGTCTAGAAAGCATCTCACGTCAACCATCTCCCACATCCAAGACCAAACCCCTGACTCCCTGCCACCCTGCAGTGGTCCTTCTGCACATTTCCCTGTCTCAGTCAATGAACTCCAGTTTCCCAGGTGCTCAGGCCAAAAATCTAAGTCGGTTTTGCCTCTTCTCTTCCTCTCACACTCCACTTTTAATCAATTGCCGAGTCCTGCTGACTTTACCTTCCACGTATCTCCAGAATAGAGCCATGGAATCTTCCACTTCTAGCCCCTGGTCCAAGCCACAGTTAAGACAGAGGCCAGGATGACCTTGCTATAACATCTCACTTCCGTGCTCTCAGCCTTCCAAGGGCTACAGTTGATTCAGGAAGGTGGCTTAATGGTGACAATAGTGGCCCAAATGCCTAGCTGACTTGGGCCCACTGTCTCCCTGATGCCTTCTCCGTTCTCCTCTCCTACTTTACTCCAGCCAGACCAGCTCCTGCTTCCTTGCTGCTGCTCCAACAGAGTGGGAGCACTCTTGCCTTCCGGCCTTTGTTTTTGCTGATATACCTGCCTGAGACATCCTTCCCCCTGCTGTGTGCACAGTTCCTACGTAGTTCTTCGCTCAAATGTCTTGTTAATGGCCATGTCTTCTGTGACCACCTTTTAAAAACAGCAATCTTCCTACTGCAGCCTGGACACTTGACACCTTCCCCATCTCCCATCCCTCCCCACTGGAGGTCAGTCCAGGAGGGCGGCCACCATGTCTGTCTTGTTCACTGTTGTATCCCCAAGGCCTAGAAAAGTGCCTAGCCCGTAGTTCACACTCAAGAAATATTTGATGGCTGGCTGGGTGGCTGAGTGGCTGACATGGCCTAAGTTAGAGGACTTAGAGAACAGAGCACTGCTCCAGGACAGAACTTATCCCTTTCTCTGATTTGTAAAATGGGAGAACCCAGCAGTCAGGGGAATCCTGTAGGGAACCTGTCACCCACCCTTGGAGGGCTTCTCTCCTGCCCACCAAGTGCAGTCCTGGCTGGGTTCTTGGCAGCCCTGGGATGCTGGCCCCCATCCTCTCTGGGCCCCAGCCTGGAAGCAGGCTCTGCCATCAATTCTTCCTTCCCAGTTCTCAAGACCAATTTGTGATACTCCCTCTGTTTCCACCCCAACCAGCTGGGCCCTACCTTGGATGTGGGTCACATGCTGAGGGTGTGGGTGGTGCCGGGAGAAGAAGGAGTGGTGACTGAGGCGTCCAAAGCAGTAGGTGCCAGGAGTTTGGGGCTTGGGGGTCCTCAATGCCTGGCGGATCCGCTCGAAATCCACAATCCCTGGGATCACCAGTTCTTTCTGTGGCCCACTGTCCCTGGGGCTCCTTGGCTTGCGTCCTGACTTCTTCTCGGGTTTCAGCTTAGCCTTTGGACTGAAGGAGGAGGTTTCAGGAGAAGCTAATGGAGCCTCCTCTGGCAGTGGGCCCACCTGGGCTCAGAGCTCAGTGCTTATGACAGAGCCCCTTCCTAAGGAGCTCTGAAATCTGGTTTCCTGGGTTTCACCACCACCCCCATAGCACCAAAAGCTAGGCCTCCCCTAGAGTCCTTTCCCAACTGGTACAATCCTGTCCTGGTTAGTCTTCCTTATCAGGGAGCTAGCATCCATTTGAGGGAACTCAGACTCTTCCAGCACCCCAGTTTTTTCCCAGAGACCATATCTGAAACCAGAAAGAGAAGCTGCAGACCCACCTACTCATCAAAATACCCAGGATGGAGCAAAGTCACCTTATATACATCCCTGGAGATGGGGCTGGTCCCAGCAAGGGCCTCCCCCAAGCCAGGCTATGGACAGCCCAGAGGCCAGCTATAGGCTGTCATCCTCCCCCACACACTCAGGAGCGGCCTTGGCTCAGACTCAGCGTCCAGAAGCCAGAGCTGAAGCTTAGGCCAGACCAGACCAGCAAGTTCTGTTCCCATGGGGGTCCCTCCTAGGAAAGGAAGAGATGATGCAGCAGCTACTGGGGCTGCGACGCTGAGGGAAGCTTCAAGCTCTGTTTTGCTTTGCTGGAGACGAGTCAGTTCGGGTCCTCTGTCCTCTACCCCACACCCCTCCCCTTCCTGAGGATGCTGTGCATCTGCTCTTGGAGGAAGGTCAACATCAGCAAAGGTGGCCCACTCCCCACTGGAGGCCTGCTGGGACCACCTGCCTGATCGCTGTCTGCATGCCCTTCTCATGGTGGCCCTGGCTGAAGGGAGTCCTTTTGGAGTACAGATGGACTCTGGATGTGCTAAGCAAGGTGTGCTGCCCCTGGACCCTCTGAGGACTCCACTGACCTGGCCCCTGAGTTTCCTGTTCCATTCTCCATTTGCCTCTAAGGGATCTGGGGCTTAAAGAAATAAAGCAAACCTTCTCTGAAAGTTGCAGTTAGCTGTCCTCTTCTACCCCCAAGTGACAGAGGAAATCACCTGCTGAGAACCCCTGGAACTCCTCTGCTCAGTGCTTCTGGCCCCTGCCCAGGAGGGGCAAAGCCCATTACCTGGGCTAACTTGGGCCTGAGGATCCATTGGGTGGTCTGGCTGACTGGCAGCAGCAGTTCAGTAAGAACCACCTCTCTTGGACTCCTAATCTGTTGAGATCCCCCAAGGCCACCTTTGTCTTCCACCCTGCCCTACCCCAAGCCCTCCTCAGTCAGCAGGGTGGGCATTTGGAGCCTCACCTCATCAGTGGATATTCAGCCAATTGAACATCTGTAGCCATTGTATGCGTTCTAACAGACTAAAGGCCAGTGCACTTAATACTAGTGTTGAAGATGCAGAGCAGGAACTCTAACGAACTTGTGGTGGAAGTGTAAACAGGAACAGGCACTTTGGGGAGAGAAATGGTAACATCTTATAAAATTGAGCATTTGCATGCTGTATCACTCAGCAATTTCTTTCCCAGATATAAGAGAAATTCTCACAGACGTACAACAGGGGCTACTTGTAAGAATATTCATACACACACCGTTTAAAATAGCAAAAACCTAGTGGCAACCCAAATGTCTGAGGGCAGAAGAATGGATAAGTAAGCTGTGGTGCATTCAGACAGTGGGATACTTTATTGCTATGAAAATAAATGAGCTGGCCGGGCGCGGTGGCTCAAGCCTGTAATCCCAGCACTTTGGGAGGCCGAGACGGGCGGATCACGAGGTCAGGAGATCGAGACCATCCTGGCTAACACAGTGAAACCCCGTCTCTACTAAAAAGTATATAAAAAAAAAAAAACAACTAGCCGGGCGAGGTGGCGGGCGCCTGTAGTCCCAGCTACTCGGGAAGGAGAATGGCGTAAACCCGGGAGGTGGAGCTTGCAGTGAGCTGAGATCCGGCCACTGCGCTCCAGCCTGGGCGACAGCGCGAGACTCCGTCTCAAAAAAAAAAAAAAAAAAAGAAAAAAGAAAATAAATGAGCCATAAATGAGCCACAGCTACATGTAACAACATGAATGAATCTTATAATCAGTATGAGAAACCTTACAGTTGGTTTTGGGATGTTATATTTATGCAATCTTATTAACTCAATTTGTTTTTTATTAATTACTATTAATAGGCTACAGTATAACAAGACATATGCATTTGAAAGAACACAATTGTTGTCATCCACTATATATAATGTGTGGATAATATAAAGTAACTGCTAAACTGTATAAATGATGTGTTTAAAAACATATTATTTCTCTTTCTTAAGTGGTTTAGTTTATGTGTGTTCTGGAGGACCACAAGTTCCAGAGGACCACATAGCCTGAGATCCTTTCTAAAAATAAAAGTTTAAAAGCAAAGCAAAATGATCATGAGCATGCGATAAAACAGCAACAACAGTATCAAACAAGGAAACGCTAAGCACGAAATTCACACAGTGGCTATTTCCAAGGGAAGGCAGGGAGGGGAGGTGTGCAGGAGAAGCGCATGTAAGGAGATGTGTTAGTGGTCATGTTCTTGTTCTTGGTTTGGGTGGTGTATTTGCTTGTGTTTATTATATTATTAAATAAACTAATTAAATAACACAGATGAAAGATGATAGGTGTCAAAACCAAGAATTGTGATTAAATCTATGGACCTGAATATATATATCTAGCCAAAGTGCTAGGGATGGGGTTGGGACAGGACATTAGTGCATTCTGAGAATTAACCCTCAGAGTCACAGAATCTGCAAGGGACCCCAGAGATCTCCCAATGCCAGCCTTCGTCAGGTAGTGGGATGGGTTGGTGTTGTCTGAGATGGGGGAAGCAGGGGAGACTTGCTGAGGTCACACAGAAGGAACCAGAGCCCGGGCAGTCTGACTCACAGTTTGCTGATCCTTTCTCTCCTTAAAAGGAAGCTCCAGACATCCTTGATGTCAGGGACTGGGCTCTAGAGTACTTAGATGCTACAATCTTGAGAACAGGGTATCTGGAAGCCCCAAATCCTCCTGCCTATGGGAAAAAGTACTCTTTAGAACAGAGACGTGCAAATGTGTTTGGCTGTGATGACAGTAAGAAATTCTTTATGTCATGACCCAATTCACACACGGGTTTGTATGTGTGTGTGAAACTAAAACAGTAATATCCCGAAGCAATATTTATCAGTACTACATATGATGCACACTGATATTTTTACCCTATTTTTGGTTTCATTTCTTAAATGTTAGATATGATCCATTAAATTGATCTAATAAGCCATCAGGGGGTCATAATCCACAGCAGCTGTAGAGAGGCCGACAGGGACTCTAGTAGGCCAAGCCTGCCTTGTCCAGAGCTTTCTGTCCCTGCTGTCTGTCCCTGGGGCTCCAGCCGGCCAGGCAGAGGGATCTGAGGGCTCCCACCAAACCAGCCACAGAACTTCCCTTTCTACCTCTGCCCTTCTGGGCTCTCCAGTGTCCATATCCTCTCCCAAGAGGTCCCTGGACTCACCAAGGCAGTGCCTGCTACAGCATGTGTGCGAGAAGCCCTGCTGTCCCAGCAGGAAGGAGCAAGAGGACAAATTGAGGGGAAGGCTGTGGTTCTGTGTGCAAGTCTGCCTGCTTTGTGACAGTGAGCTCAGTGGTTGCTAGGTTACCCCTTTCCCACAACTCCAGAACCTCTGCCCAGCACCCCTCTACCACACCCCCCACCAGTCTCCCCCTCCTGGAAGGGTAGACAAGGGCTGAGGACCTTCTGCCCCTCCTGACTTCCTCGCTGCTTCCCATCTGACACTTTCAATGGGGGCCAAGGGAGAGAAGGAGAGTCTGGGGCTGGTTTTAGCCAGCGAGCAGCGGATGGAGGCGGAACACTGGCAGAGGACGTTGGTGGGCTGCGTCCCAGCTCTGTCAGCCCACTTGGCCTGCTCCCACCACACAGGGGTCAGCTTCCGCGCATCCTGGTTCTGGGGACTCATTCTCTGGGGGGTGGCTCTTAGAAGGAGAAAAGGTGACAAATCATGTTACCCAGAGGGACCCCAGTCCCTCTCTCTGCATGATAGCTGGGTGGGAAGATTCTGGGCTTTCATTTGGACAGGTGTTCTAATCAGATTTCAACATCCCATAGACCTGTTACCTTGGGTAAATCACCTGGAATGCCACAGACGTAAAATAGTGGGAAGAATCCTCGCTTCGAGTCCCTATTCTGCTACTTCCTAGTCGTGTGGCCTCAGACAATGCACCTGCCTTCTCTGAGCCTTAGTTCCCAGGTCTCTAAAATGGAGATGATGATACTGCACTTATTCTCACAGGATGTTTGAGAACATTAAATGAGTTGATAAATATTAAAGTGTTTCAAACAGTATCTGCCCCAAGTATAATTTCTTACTATTATTGCCTTCTCTGGGTCTATAAAATGGGATATACTCGCCTACTTCTGTGGTTGTTCTGAAGACAAGCTAATGGAGGTGAAGCCCTTAGTCATGTGTCTGGCACACAAGAGATGCTCAAAAAGGATAAGAATCATCATTATTGCTGGTAACTTGATGGTGGTAGTGGGATGAGTCCTTCATCTGAGAACTATCTTGGATAGTTCACTTTATTTCTGTGAGGCTCAACTTGGACACCTGTCAAATGGGGGTAAGGATAGTTCTTGGCCGACAGGGCTGTAACTCGGTCAGATGCTGGGAAGGGTGTAGACAGGCTCTGTAAACTATGGGAAGGCTTGCAGACAGCGCCGGGTGCTGTCCTTCAGTATGATGGCGTGGGCTTTTCCCAGGGCCTTTGCTGTCAGCATCCCTGGCTTCATACTGGTGCTCTGAGGCTTCCAGACTCTGTGTCTTTTCTCTGGGGAGCAAGAAAACGAAGGTGGGTAGCTAGAGGCAAACCCAAGTCCTTCAAAAGTTTTGCCCCTCTGGCTAAGGGGTGGGGATCCATACCACTGTGGTGGCCCCCTGAGGGCTGGCCTCTGGGTCTTGGCCTACTCCAAATGCCCACTCATCCTTCTGCAGGTCAGGATGTTCCCTGGCTTTTTCTGGGCCTGTCTCTGCAGGAACGAGGTGAGTCTTTTGAAATCATACTGAAAACCCCCTGTTCCTTACTTCTGGGCATGCTGGCAGCTGTGAAGATAGATGATATAGCGTTTGCGAGAAGAGAGGCTTTCTTCCCCGTGACAGGCCACTTCTCCCTCCTGCTTTCAGCACTCTTGGGGCATTTCCCACCACGTGAGCTGACTCATCTGAGATGAAAACCCACTCTCATCCTCCCCACTGGTGCCTTATAATGCTTCAACTATGTTATTTACAATCTAGCATGGGAGTCTGCATAGGGACTGCAGCTGGTGGGGATGAAGGTGTTCCTCAGGAAATGTCTTCAACACTGGTTTGTAAAAGAAGAGCTGAGGAAATTCTTCTGACTTCTTTGTAGAGTGTCAAAAACTGGAGAGAGATCTGTCAGCCTGGGAGTGATTTGAGGTACAGTCTTTGGCCTGGATGACTCAGTTATAGCAGAAGCAATATAAACTTCATGGAACACTCCCTACGTGCCAGGCACTGTGCCAACCTCTTAGATATATTACCTCCTGTAATCCTATAGATGGGGAAATTAATGATCAGAGAAATCTTTAGTTATTTGTGTTGCAAATATATTCTCTCCTTTGTGTCTTGCTTGTCTGTGTCTACATGCAGTCTTTTGATAAAAATAATTCCTAATTTTAACATAACCCAATTTATCAATTTTGTCCTTAATGGTTAGTGGGTTTTGTGTCTAAAGAGATCTTTGCCTACCCAAGGTTATGAAGATAATTCTCCTTTATTATTTTCTGACGATTTACTGTTTTGCTGTTCACATTTAGATCTACAATCAATATGGAATTGATTTTTGTGTTTGGTGTAAGATAGGGGTCAAAATTTATATAAATTTTTTCCATATAAATATCCATTCAACCCAGTACCATTACTTAAAACATTGTCCTTATCTCTGCAGTACCATCTTTATCAAAATTGAAGTATCCATATATGTGTGGGCCTGTCTCTGGACTTTCCATCTACCATTGTGCCAACATTATATTCTCTTAATTACTGTAGCTTTAAATACATCTTGATGTCTATATAAGTGGTATAAGACTTCCAGCTTCGTTTTTTAAGATTGTCTTGGATATTCTAGTTCCTTTGTCTTTCCATGCAAATTTTAGAATAATCTTATTGACATCTACAAACTTTTTGTTTAGATTTTTATAGGAATCAGGTTAAACTTCTGTATCTATTTGGGGAGAATGGATGTCTTTACCATGTTGAGTCTTCCAGTCCATGAACATGGTATGTCTTTCCATTTATTTAAATCTTCTTTGATTAATTTAATCAGCATTTCATAGTTTTCAGCATAAAAGCCCTGGACACGTTTTGTTAGATTTTCACCTATTTCAGTTTTTTTTTTTTAAAGGAACTGTAAATAGTATGACATTTTAAATTTTGGTGCCCATTCTATATACTAGTAGCATATACTATATACATATACTATATACTAGTATATAGAAACACTATTAATTTTTGTATGTTAGTTTGTATCCTTCAACCTTGCTGAACTCACTTATTAGTTTCTGGAGATGTGTTGTAGATTCCCTGGAATTTTCTGCATAGATAATAATATCATATCATCTGCAAATAGGGACGGTTTTCTTTCTTTCTTTCCCATATATATGCCCTTTCTTCTCTTCTCTTCTCTTCTCTTCTCTTCTCTTCTCTTCTCTTCTCTTCTCTTCTCTTCTCTTGTTTTACTACACTGCCTAGAACTTCCAATACTAAGTTGAATAACAGTGGTGAGAGTGCACATCCTTGCCTTGTTCCTAATCTTAGGAAATAAGCACAGAGTCTTTAACCATTAAATATAATGTCAGTTGTAGGTTTTTTATATACACTCTTTATCAGGTTAAAAAAGTCTCTCTCTATTCTTATTTTTCTGAGCATTTTTGTCATAAATGGGTGTTGAATTTTATCAAATGCTTTTTTTCTGCATCAACTAATATGATCATGTGATTTTTCTTCTTTTGCTTGTCAGTACATTTATTTTTCAAATATTGAACTAGCCTTGTATCCCTGGAATAAGCCCCACTTGCTCATGGTGTATAATTCTTTTTATATATTGCTGGATTCTACTTGAAAATATTTTGTTAAAGATTATTGCACCTATATTTATGATGAATATTTATCTGTAGTTTCCTTTTTGTACTGTCTTTCTCTGGTTTGTGTATCATCAGGGTAACACTAATTTCATAAAATGAATTGGGAAGTGTTACCGCTTTTTCCATTTTCTGGAAGAGATCGTGTAAAATTGATGTTAATTCTTCTTTAAATATTTGCTGGATTTCTCCAGTGAAACTACCTGGGCCTGGAGATTTATTTTTTGGATGTTTTAAAATTGAAGATTTAATTTTCTTAACAGTTATGGGACTATTCAAGAGCTCTATTTCAAAATGGGTGATTATAATAGTTTGTTTTTCAAGGAGTTGGCCAATTTCTCTTATGTTGTAAAATTTATTTGTGTAGAGTTGTTTTGTAATATTCTCATATTATCCTTTTGATATCTGTAGAACATGTAGTGACACCTTTATTTCATTACTGATACTATTAATTTGTGATTTCTTTCTCTCTCTTTTTTTTTGCCAGTCTTGCTAGATAGAAGTTTGCCAATTTTATTGATGTTTTCAAAGAACCAGCTCTTTGTTTTATTGATATTTTTCCTATTTTTTTTCTGTTTTCAATTTCATGAATTTCTGCTCTTATCTTCATTATTTCATTGTGCTGCTTGTTTTGGATTTATTTTGCACTGTTTTTTACAGGTTTGTGAGGGGGATGCTTAGATTATTGGTTGGACACTTTTCTCTCTCTTTTTTTTAGCGGGGGGATGAAGTCTTGCTCTGTCACCCAGGCTGGAGTGCAGTGGTGCAATCTCGGCTCACTGCAACCTCTGCTTCCCAGGTTCAAACAATTCTCTGCCTCAGACTCCCGAGTAGCTGGGATTATAGGTGCCTGCCACCACGTCCAGCTATTTTTTTTTGTACTTTTAGTAAAGATGGGGTTTAACCATCTTGGCCAGGCTGGTCTTGAACTCCTGACCTCGTGATCCACCCGCCTTGGCCTCCCAAAGTGCTGGGATTACAAACATAAGCCATCGCGCCCGGCCTCCTCTTTCCTAATATATGCATTTAGTGCTATAAATGTTCCTCCCAGCATACTTTAGCAGTCACCCACAAATCTTGATGTGCTATGTCTTCATTTTCATTCAATTATTATGTATTTTAAAAATTTCCCTTGAAACTTCGTCTTTGACCAACATGAATTTTTTTAAGCAGCGTGTTATTAATTTCCAAGTGTTTGCAGATTTCCCTGTTATCCTTTTCATTTATTTATTTTTTAAAATGTGACAGGGTCTCACTCTGTCACCCAGGCTGTAGTTAAGTGGTGGAATTACAGCTAACTGCAGCCTTGACCTCCCAGGCTCAAGTGATCCTCCCACCTCAGCTTCCCAAGTAGCTGGGACTACAGGTGTACATCACCATGCTTGGCTAATTTTTGTATTTTTTGTAGAGATGGAGTCTTGCCCTGTTGCCCAGGCTGGTCTTGAACTCCTGAGCTCAAGTGATCCACCCACCTTGGCCTCCCAAAGTGCTGGGATTATAGACATGAACCACCATGCCCACCCTCCTGCTATCTTTGCGCTATTGTTTTCAACATTGATTCAATTATGCTTGGGGAAGGTACTCTATATTATTTTAATGATTTAAAAGTGTTGAGGTTTGTTTTGTAGCTCAGGATGTGGTCTATGTCGGTGTACATTCTATGGGCACTATAAAAGAATGTGTATTCTGCTGTTATTGGGTGAAGGGTTCTATAAATGTTAAAGTCTATTGGTTAAAATTGTTGTTGAGTTCTTGTATATTCTTGCTAATTTTTTGTCTAGTTCTATAAATTGTTGAGAGAGGGTTATTGAAGCTTCCAACTATAATTGTGAATTTGTCTATTTCTCTTTTCAGTTCTGTCAGTTTCTTCACACATTTTATGACTCTGTTCTTCGGTGCACATACATTTAGGATTGCTAGATCTTCTTGAGAGACTGGTGCTTTTATTATTATATAATATCCTCTGTGTCTCTGTCATTTTCTTTGCTCTGAAGTCCACTTTATCTGATATTAATTTAGCCACTCCCTTCCTTTAATTAATGATTGCATGATTTATCTTTTTTCATCATTTTACATTCAATGTTCCTGTGTCATCATATTTGAAATGAGTTTCTTACAGACTGCGTAGAGTTGTATCAAGTTTTAAAATCCACTCTACCAATTCATGTTCTTTTTTTGTTTTTTCCTGTCTCACTGTGGGTTTCTTGGACATTCTATTAAGAATTCCATTTTGATTTATTTACAATGTTTTTGAGTGTATCTCTGTATGGTTTTTTAGTGGCTGCTGTAGGTATTTTATTTTATATATATATAGAAAATGTATCACAGTCTACTGGTATCCTTGTTTTACCAGTTCATGTGAGGTATGCAAGCTCACTTCCCTTATGTTCCTTTATCTCCCTTTGTTGATAATTGTTTTAAATATTTCCTGTACATACATTTAGAGCCATATCAAGTAGTATTGTAAGTTTTGCTTCAACTGTCAAACACAATTTAGAAATCTGAAGAGAAAGAAAGTCCATTGTATTTACCCATATTTTTACTTACTGGGCTCTTCCTTCCTTATGTTCCAGACTTTCTTCTATTATTGTTTCCTTTCTGTTTAGAGAACTTCCTCTAATCATTTTTTTACAGCAGATTTGTGCTGGGTGAGGTGTCAGAGCCCCTGCATCAGGAAGTGGTTGACTTATGGGCTGTTAAGAAGAATTTACCAGCAGCAGTATTGATTTGAAAAAGGCAAGTTTGATTACAAAGAAAGAATGCAGCAGAGGAGTGCAGTGGGGCACCTCAGCAAGACAGGACTGAGCACACCAAGGTGGATTTTCCTTATGAGCATTTATGGACCTTAAGGTGGGAGCTTAAGGGTCATTTGGACCATATTAGCCATGTAGGTCATGATAAATGATTACATGTGTTGACATTTTGGTGCCCTAATGTCAGCAAGGGTTGTACAATGAGTTTTGGCATGGCATTCTGGAGATGTATAGAATTTCTATTTACTTACAGTTTTTTTTTTTTTTTTTTTTTTTGAAAGAGACCTGGAACCAGATGACAACTTTAGGTACTAGGGAAGTTTAATTATCTCTAAATTTCCTAGATTATGAGTTTGCCTCCGATTAGACTGTTTGACGCTCACTGGGTGGTTTTCACTTCTTTCATTATACTTCTAAATTCCTCAAATAAAGAGTGTTTTTTTTGGTCTCTGGGGCCTGCTCGAGGCTCACCAGGCGACTTTTGCTTTCCTCATTTTTCCCCTGACAAATATTTTGGTCAAATCTTTGACCCTCTATATTCCCCCATGCTCGTGTCTACCTGCTGCCTACTGGGGTCTCAAGAAAGGGAAAATGCCACAGTGAAAAGGGGCATTGAGTCCATCTGGCTAATCCCTACCAAAAGGGAGCATTGAAGGTATAGGTTGTGTTTTTCCCTCCCTTGCTCTCTGTCGTGAAGGGAATGAAGGGAATGAAGGGTCATGAAAAACTCATTCATGAAGAGGTGGGGAAGATCAGATACCATCAGGAGGCCGGGGTTGGGATTACACAGTCATCTGTAGGTGAAACTGTTGTCATCTGAAAGATATAAAGTTAATGAGATATAAGTTAAACTCAAAAAGTTTAACTTAAAAAGTCAGGGACAAAATTTTAAAAGAAGAATGACAAGGAATAAAGGTCCCAGGAATGGGAGAAGCCAAGTGATTTTTGGAAGCCAATCAGTAGAGGTTTTGGCCCAGTCTTGGTTACTTTGGGAAAGTGTGTGTAGCCATTTGGCTTGTTTGAAAATTTCTTGGACCTTAGTTTCCACTTTTCCAGATGCATTAATGTAGGTGTAGCAGGTTTTCTTGATGACAGCACTGACTCCTCCTTGTTCAGCTAGGGGGTAATCTAGAGCTTGCCTATTATGAAACCAATTCCTGCCAGTGAGTGTAAAGACTTTTCTAGTGCTGATAGACTTGTGTCAGTTTCTGCTAAGGCTATTTCAAGGGAGGTGGTAAGTTCCCATATTGAGATTTCATGGTAAGTAAAAGGGTGAGAGTTGCAATAGCTCCCACAATTCTGGCCACACTAAGTCCTAGGGCCCTTTTTCTTCTAGAATGGAATTCTGAATTGGAAGTTATGTTCAAGACACTGATTTGGGTATGAGCTATTGTTGCCAGAGTACAATCACCACAATGAAGAGAATTATTAAGATGGAATAGGGCTGAAGTTTGAAAAGGGCTTAAATAATTATTAGCAGTGCTGCAAAGTCGTGAGAGCCCAGGTGGGGCAGGTAACATATTTTTGAGGCTTCTTGGACTAAGAGGGCCACTGTTGCTAATGCTCTTAGGCTGGGGTGAGGGGGAATGACCTTTCTGGGATACTAGGTCTAAAGTTTTCAAAAAATATGCTATAGGGCACTTAAAGGGCCCTAGATCTTGGGCTAAGACTCCCAAAGCTATTCCCCTTCATTCATGTACATACAAAAATAAAGGCCTAGTCAGATCTGCTAGGGCTAAGGCTGGGGCTAAGATTAAAACCCGTTTTTAAGTGTTTAGAGCATGCTTCATAACATTAGTCTAGGACAGAGGTTGCTCCTCAGTTCCCTTGAGGGATTCACATAAAGGTTTTGCTATTAATCCAAAGGAAGGAATCCATATTCTGTAAAACCCGGCCATACCCAAAAAGGATCGAAGCTGTTGTTTAGTTCCTGGAGTTGTTACGTTTAAGATAAGATTTTTACAAATGCTTGAGATGCTCTTTGTACTGAAGGTTAAAGTAAGACCCGAAATTGAACCCTTTGTGTGGATATTCGTACCTTAGAAGGAGATACTCTGTAGCCACAGTCAGCAAGTTTATTTAGTACTAATATTGTATTTTGGTCTAAAACAGCCTTGTTAGGACTACAGATTAGCAGGTCATCCACATACTGGAGTAGATTGCTATCTGGGAGAAACTGCAGGGTAGACAGGGTTTTAGCTAGGGCCTATCCAAAATGGTGGGGCTATCTCTGAATCCCCGGGACAGAATTGTCTAAGTTAACTTTGAGCTAGTTGAGTATCTGAGTCTTGCTATTCAAAAGCAAACAAAAATTGGCTGTCTGGGTATACAGGAATGCAGAAAAAGGCATCCTTAAGATCAAGTACAGTAAACCAAGCTGTGATGGAGAGAATTTGTCCAAAAAGAGTGTAAGAGTTTGGGGCAATAGGATGAATAGGAACAACAGCTTCATTAACAATTCTAAGGTCCTGTACTAGTCAGTAGGAGCCATTTTTTTTTAAGTACAATTTCCATTTTAGTTTTCTCTGGAGAATAGTCTGTCTTCAGTCTTTAAGGACTCAGCTCCTTACATGGGATTTGGTGGGGGTCATGGGGCACCACCTACAGGTCTAAATCAGGGTGAGGGTGTTGGGTCCTTGCAGACTTCATGAGATTGATTTCGGACTACTTTGCTGTGAATTGCACAACTCACACAGTAACGTTGCTTCACATACTGCTTGGAAAGCACATAGGCATTGAAGACGCTCGCTTCAGAAATGTCCCCGACTGCTGCGGGCTCCACTATGTTTCAAATGACAGATTTCTCAATAGCCTTGTCCTTGGGCACGCATCAGGCACAGTTCATGCAGCAAATAGGCTGCATGTGGCTGTGGCACTTTTTGGCGAGACTGTTGTTCCTTTTCTTTATCATCTTGGAGGCACGGACTGGAGAGAGGACATCTGGTTTCTTTACAGCTAAAATGGGAGTGTTGCAAGGTGAGTTGCATGGGTGTAATAATCCATGGGTTGAAAGTTTTGTTACTAGGGGCTGTAACCCTTTTTGTGCTTCTAGTTTCAAGGGGTATTGGGGGGTTCTGGGGGAACTTATTGGGATTTTTAAGCTGAATGATGATGAAGGCAGCTGATATTGAATGACCAAAAATAAAAATATTCCAAACCTCAAATGGCACTTGTTTTAGAATGTGAGGTTCTACAGACTGCAGTGGTTCTTTTGGTGAAGTGTGAGTTAATACAGCTGCTAGAAGATGAGGTCTTAGCTGTAAATTGCTTGTAACTTTGTAAGTCGCAATCTAGTAATGAAATGGGATGGCTTGGCAGGACTAAAAAGAAGTGGGTGGGTAAAGGAATAACCTGCCATTTTACACTGGTTAGTGTACTTTGGTTGTGTACTTTGGTGTGTTTCCACATTTAGTGCTTTCTTTAGGAGCTCTCGCAAGGCAGGTCCGGTGGTAATGAATTCCCTCAGCATTTGCTTGTCTGAAAAGGATCTTATTTCTGCTTTGCTTAGGAAGCTTAGTTTGGCTGGATATGAAATTCTGGGTTAGAATTTCTTTTCTTTAAGAATGTTGAGTTTTGGCCTCAATCTCTTCTGGCTGGTAGGGTTTCTGTTGAGAGGTCCACCGTTAGTCTAACAGTTTTCCCTTGGTGGGTGACCTGGCCTTTCTCTCTGGCTGCCCTTAACATTTTTTCTTTCATTTCAACCTTGGAGAATCTGAAAATTATGTGTCTTGGGGGTGATCTCCTCATGGAGTATATTTCTGGAGTTCTCCGCATTTCCTGAATTTGAATGTTGGTCTCTCTTGCTAGGTTGGGGAAGTTCCCCTGGATGATATCCTGAATCATGTTTTCCAAATTTGTTCCATTCTCCCTGTCTCTTTCAGGTACCCCAATCATAGATTTGGTCTCTTTACAAAATCCCATATTCCTTGGAGGTTTTATTCATTCCTTTTCATTCTTTTTTTCTTAATTTTTCTCTGCCTGTGTTATTTCAGAAAGATAATCTTCAAGCTCTGAGAATCTTTCCTCTGCTTGGTCTATTCTGCTATTAATACTTGTGACTGCACTGTGGAGTTCTTGTAGTGTGTTTTTCAGCTCTATTAGGTCAGTTATGTTCCTTTCTAAACTGGCTATTTTGGCTATCAGCTCCTTCATTGTTTTATCATGATTCTCATCATTATTTACCCAAATAATGGGTTACAACATGCTCTTTTAGCTCTTGGTTCTTAGTATTACGTACTCCTTTAGCTCAATGAAGTTCCTTTTTATCCATGCTGAAGCCTACTTTTGTCATTTCAGCCATCTCAGCCTCAGCCCAGTTCTGAGCCCTTGATGGAGAGTTGCTGTGGTCATATGGAGGGGCACTCTGGCTTTTTGAGTTTTCAGTCTTTTGGCTTTGATTCTTTCTCATCTTTGTGGGCGTATCTACCTTTGATCTTTGAGGTTGGTGACTTTTGGACAGGGTTTTTATGAGGTCTTTTTTTTATGTTGTTGTTTTCTGCTTGTTCGTTTTTCTTTTAACAGTCAGGCCACTGTACTGTAGGACAGTCAGGCCACTCTACTGTAGGACTACTGTGGTTTGCTGGGAGATCTGCTCCAGACCCTCGTCGCCTTGGTTTTTCCCGTACCTGTAGGTATCACCAGTGAAAACTGCAAAGCTGCAAAGCAGCAAAGATGGCAGTCTGCCCCTCCTCTGGAAGCTCCATCTCAAGGGGATACTGACCTGTTGCTGGCCTAAATGCACCTGTAGAAGGAGACTAGAGACCCCAGTTGGGAGGTCTCACCCAGTCAGGAGGAAGCAGTCTGGGCTGGGCATAGTGGCTCACCTATAAACCCAGCACTCTGGGAGGCCAACACCGGCAGATCACCTGAGGTCAGGAGTTTGAGAACAGACTGGCCAACGTGGTGAAACCCTGCCTCTACTAAAAAGACAAAAATTAGCCAAGCGTGGTGGCCTATGCCTGTAATCCCAGCTACTCAGGAGGCTGAGGCAAGAGAATCACTTGAATCTGAGAGGCAGAGGTTGCAGTGAGCTGAGATCGTGCCACTGCACCCCAGGCTGGATGGCAGAGTGAGACTCTGTCTCAAAAAAAAAAAAAAAAGTATCAGTTGCTTTTTGCTGGTTGCTTTTTGATAGAGCAGCTATGCTCTGTGGGGGATCCCTTCAGCCCCCGATCGATTTGGGCTCTCCAAGGCCCACAGGCTGGACTGGTTGATACACTGGAAGAGCCAAGGTTGCAGCCTGCCCTGCCCCCTGGGCACTCCATCCCAGGGAGAAATTAGAACTCTGCCAGCCACACAACACAGGCAGGGGTGGCCAGAGGTCCCCGTTGGGAGGTCCTGCCCAGTACGGAGAGATGAATTGGAGTCCTGGTTAAAGAAGCCGTCTGGCCACACCTTGCCAAAATAGCCTTGTCATGCTGGAGAACCGCCTCTGCCCCTGTGGGTTTGGACTCTCCAAAGCCCATGGGCTGCAATGGCTGACTTGTCTAAACAACCAAGGTGGCAGCCCACCCGTCCCCCTGGGCACTCTGTCTCATGGAGAAATCAGAGCTCTGTCTGTAGAATACGCGTGGGTGGGGGTGGCTGGAAGCCTTGGCTGGGAGGTCCCACTCAGTGATGAGGAATGGATCAGGGTCCCACTTACAGAAGCAGTCTGGCTATGTTCTGACAAAGCCGCTGTGCTGCACTAGGGGGACCCTTCCTCGTCTGGACTATTTCGACCCTCCAAAGTGCACAGGCTGGAACGGCTGAATCAACCAAACAGCAGAGATGGTGGTGCACCCCTCCCCCAGGGAGCTCCAGCCTGTTTCACGCATGCTGGACCTTGTTGCCAGTGGCTGGCTAAAATACCTTGTGAGGTGCCATGGAAGTGGGTCCTGCAGACCAGTGTGGCTTGACTCCCTGAATTCAATCCCCTTCCTAGGGGCATGTATGGACCCCCTAATGATACAGGAGTTAAAAAGAAATTACTTAGGCAGATAGTGAGGGCACGGAAGTCCTCGGTAACATTTTCCATTTAATGAAAGACAGCCCCAAATCATTTATCTTCTGAACAAAAAGCAGCCTCTAAAATCAAGCTGCAGACATAGATGCCGGCGGTGATTGTGCTAATCATGTTCAAAACGGTGGCTCCATCTTTGCTTCTCTTTGCCAACCACGTACACAGTAAGGAGCAGAAAAGATGGCGCTGGCCAAGGGGAAAGCCCATTTGCATAAGATTGGGGTGGAGTGGACAGTCTTCCCCGTGTGCTATGGAAACATCATACCTGATCAAACCAATCCGTGGGCCCCACGTAAATCAGACACTGCCTCCTCAAGCCTGCTTATAAAATCCGCACACTCCATCACCAACTTGTCTTTCCTTTTGGAAGCTCCTTTCTCTCACTCTCACTAGAGAGACAGCTGTTCTCCTTTCTCTTTCTTTTGCCTATTAAACCTCTGCTCCTAAACTCCTTGTGTGTGTCCATGTCCTAAATTTTCTTGCCACAAGATGATGAACTCTGAGTTTTACCCCAGACAGTTAAGTCACTTCCCTGCCTTGCCTGAATTGCAGATACCTTTGTTGGGGATCCGGGGGCTGGAGTATGTAAAATTCCTGGGTCTCTGTGTGTGCCTGAGCAGCTGCTCTGCCAAGACTACACAGGTCTGCGTGTTGGACCTCAGGCCCTGGTGGCGTGGACTCATGAGGGGAGAATCACGGTTTCTCAGGGTTGCACAGTCGCTCACCACTTCCCTTGGCTGGGGGTGTGGGTTCCCTTGGCTCCGCGTTGCTCTTGAGTGGGTCATCGCCCCACCCTGCTTTTCTTCATTCTCTGTGGGTAGAATTGTTTGCCTGATCAGTTCCAATGTACGACCTGGATATTTCAGTTGAAGGTGCTATATTCACTTGTTCCTTTTGTTCCTCTCCCTGAGTGCACCAGACGGCAACTGCTTCAAATCGGCCGTCTTGGCGAAGGTTCCACACGAACTCAAATCGTCCACAAATCTCCATTTGCCACCACACAGAGAGGCAAAATATTTTGGAGATTTTCTGAGGACTCTGTACTAGTGGCATATGTGACTCCTGTGCGAGTATGTGAGGGGGATAATGTATCTGGATATGGAGGGACTGACTGGGGGATGGAGCAGATGGAGAGGGTGTAGATGAAGTGGGAACAGGCTGAGAAGAAAGTGACAGGCAAAAGGAAGGATCATCTAAGACATCAGAATTGGGGAGAGAGAAAGTTCCTTGGAAGCAAACGTGACAATTTTTAATGGAATTCTGGGTTTGGGAATAAAGCCAAAAAGACCTAAGGGACCTCTGAATCCTTTCGGGGGTTCTGGCAAAATGAGTCTAGTTGTAAAATAATATTCCAATCCAGGGTTCCATTAAGGGGACAATTTAAATTATTGGGGAGTTTATATTGAAACCTTACAAAAGAAAATCATATACTTATTTTTGAGAGTTTGTGGGTCAAAATGGTGCCGCTTTTTAAGAATGCAAGCCAAGGGCGAATCTGATGGAATGGAAGAATGAATTGAATACATGTTGGGTTTTGATAAGGGACTACAAGATCTCTGAGGCATCCCTGAGGGATTGCGACCTCCCTTTTCCCTTTGGCTCACTCTATTCAGGGGTGTCTTATCACAAATAGAGGGCCTGCCCTTGCCTGGATGACCAGTCCAGGCATGCCCTTGTTTGAGTCGTCAGCTTGAACCTAATGTGAAGCAGAACTCACTCGTAACTTGGGATGTGGTGCCTGTGATGAAGTTGAATCCAAAATGGGGTCCACAACCAGTAGATCTGTGCAGAGTTGAGATTGCTGCTGCTTGTTTCAAGGCATGGTTTAGAATGCTAAAGTGAAAGTGGACTTGCCATCCTAGCAGGCAGTAGTGAATTCACTCTTTTGTCTTGGACTTCAGGTAACACCCAGGAGTGCCCTCAGCCAGAAACCCTCAGTTGCCAAAGAGTACTCAAGCTGTTTCACTGGCAATCTGAAAATAGAAAAGAACCCTGGGCCAGGCACGGTGGCTCATGCCTGGAATCCCAGCACTTTGGGAGGCCGAGGCAGGCAGATTACCTGAGGTCAGGAGTTTGAGACCAGTCTGGCTAACATGGCAAAATCCTTTCTCTACTAAAAATACAAAAAATTAGCCGGGCGTGGTGGTGCACACCTGTAATCCCAGCTACTGGGAAGGCCGAGGCAGGAGAATCACTTGAACCCGGGAGGCAGAGGCTGCAGTGAACTGAGATCGCACCATTGCACTCCAGCTTGGGCAACAAGAGTGAAATTCCTTCTCAAAGAAAAAGAAAAGAAAAGAAAAGAGGCCAGTTTCTTTTCCTAAGGGCAGCGACAGACAGATATCCCTTCTCTAGGGCTTCAGAATCCCACTGAAGAGTGACCTCAGCCAAGGACCTTCAGTTCCTAAGAGTAAAGAAGCAGACTATTAGGCCAGGTACAGTGACTCATGCCCGTAATCCCAACACTTGGGAAGCCAAGGTGGATGGTTCACATGAGGCTAGGAGTTCGAGACCAGCCTGGTCAACATGGCAAAACCCTGTCGCCACAAAAAACAAGATAACAAAAATGAGCCAGTCCATCGAGGGAAGAAGGGAGAAAAAAAGAAGGGAGAAATCCCAGTAAAGTCCCCAATGGGTCACCAAGATGCTGGGCGAGGTGTCAGAGCCCTGACATCAGAAAGTAATCAACTCATGGGTTGGTAAAAAGAATTTACTAACAACAGTATAGGTTTGAAAAGGAAATTTTTATTAGAAAGAATGCTGCAGAAGAGTGCAGCAGGGTGCCTCTGCCAGAGAGGACTGAGCACACCCCAGTGGATTTTCCTGAGGGGTATATACGGACCTTAAGACAGGAGCTCAAGGATAATTTGGGTCATATTAGCCATGTGGGTCATGGTAAATGATTACATTTGTCAACATTTTGGTGCCTTGATGTCATCAAGGGTTGCACAGTGAGTTTCGGCATGGCATTTGGCGATGTATAGAAATTCCAGTTACTTATGAGTTCTTTTTTTTTTTTTTTTTTTTTTTTTAAAGAGGCCTGAAAACAGAGGCCAACTTTAGATACTAGGGTAGTTTACTTCTAAATTCTCCAGAAAAGGAGTTTTGCCTACTGATGGCCTGTTTGATGCTCACCAGGTGATCTTTGATTTCCTCATATAGGATTCTGGGTTGACAGTTTTTTACTTTCATCATCTGAAAAATATTCTTACCAACCCCTGTGATTTCTGATGAGAAAACTGCTGTCATTCTACTTGTTTTTCCTCCTATACATAAGGAGTTATTCTCTGGCTGCTTTCAAGATTTTTTTCTTTGTTTTTAGTTTTTAGAAGTTTAATAATTATGTGTGTCGTGACATGGATTTCTTTAGGTTTATTCTGTTTGGTTTGCTCATCTTCTTGAATCTGTAGATTTATGTCTCTTCCCCAATTTGGGAGCTTTTCAGCCATTATGTCAAGTACTTTTGCAGTCCCGTTCTCTTCCTCTTATTCTTCTAGGACTTTGATGACACAAACGTTAGATCTTTTGCTATAGTTCCACAGGTCCCTGAGGTTCTGTTTTTGCATTGTTCTAGTTTGTTTTGTTTTTGGTCTAGTGTTTCTTTTTTTTTCAGACTGGTTAATTTCTATCTCCCAGTTCACTGATTCTTTCCTCTGCCTCCTCCATTTTGCTGTTGAGCTCATCCATTGACTTTTTATTTCAGTGATTGTATTTTGCAGTTCTAAAATCTCCATTTTGTTCTTTATATCTTTCGTGTCTTTGCTGAGGCCTCCTATTTTTTTCATTTGTTTTAATTGTGTTCCTAAGTTCTTATTGAAGCAATTTTGAAAAAATCATGGCTGCTCTAAAATCTTTGTCAGATAATTATAATATCTCTGTCATTTCAGTGTTGGCATGTATTGTGTTTTTCTAGGAATTTTTTCCATATCATCTACATTTTCAAATTTATTGCATAAAGACCATATCTTTGTTTCTAGGAACTATAGTGACATCTTCTTTTTCATTTTTGATATTGGACTGAATTTGTTCTCTCTCTCTCTCTCTCTCTCTCTCTCTCTCATCCCTTTCTCTCTTTTTTCTTTATCAATCCTGCCAGGCGTTATTACTTTTAGTAGTTATTTTTAGCAAACCAATTTTTCATTTTGTTGATCCTCTTCATTGTTACCTTCTACTTTCTCTAGGCTTAGTTTACTATTGTTTTTATAATTTCTTGAGATAGATATTTAAATCATTTACTTTCCTTCTTTTCAAATACATTACATGTTTAAGGGTATCCCACAAGCTTGTCAAGTTTATAGGAGACCAATGCTACCTTAGTATAGCTTTTTTTTTTTTTTTTTTTTTTCCCAGACAGAGTCTCGCTCTGTTGCCCAGGCTGGAGTGCAGTGGTATGATCTTGACTCACTGCAACCTCTGTCTCCCGGGTTCAAGCAATTCTTCCGCCTCAGCCTCCTGAGTAGCTGGGACTACAGGCATGTGCCACCACGCCCAGCTGATTTTTTGTATTTTTTAGCAGATATGGAGCTTCACTGTGTTAGCCAGGATGGTCTCGATCTCCTGACCTCATGATCCACCTGCCTTGGTCTCCCAAAGTGCTGGGATTACAGGCGTGAGCCACCATGCCTGGCCAGTATAGCTTTAATTTGCATTTCTTTACTGAGTGAGGTTGAATTTTCATGTGTTTAAATGCTATTTGTATACATTTTTGTGACCCCTGTTCATTTTTCTGTTGGTTTGTTAGTTCGTATATGGATAGATGGATTTATGTATTAGAGAGATTATCACTTTGTAGTATGAGTAATTAAAATACTTTTTTTCTAGTTTGTTGTTTTCCTTTTGACTTTGCCTATGCAGTGAACTCTCTTGCTAAACTGCTACTCTGCTGAGGACTTACTCACTTGCCTTTGGAGGTCAGAGAAGGTAGCTCATTTAAACCCACCCTGCTTTGGCGGGCTCTCATTAAACCCCATGAAAGATTCCACAGAACAGAGGCCAGAAGCCTGGGCTCCAGAGAGACTCAGGCCTGCCATTCTCTATGTGATCTTAAACCAAATTTTGATAACTCCTGACATCAGTTTCCTCATTTACAGAAATAATAACTATTCTAACTTCATGTAGCTGTTTGATGATTAAATAAGATAATGCATATAAGGTCATCTAGCACAGAGTGTGATCCACAGTAAAGGTTTGATGCATGGTATTTGCTTTTTAATTATTAGTGTTTACCAAGATCAAGCTAATGTTTTGTGAATGGCTGCTATTTTATCCTGATGCCACTCCCCATCAGTGTACAAGAGAAAATTCTGTGACCACATGCCGTTGGCTCACCTGCTATGTCTGGTTTGCTTTGTGCATGGAGTTCTGGATTGCAGCCAGTACCATTGAGTGCTTTGATGAAGGTTGGCTGCTCTGAGAGTTTGAGTTTTTGCCAGGCTCTTTGGGTACATCTACCATAGCATCCTTTGTGCCTTTATTGTCCTGAGCTCTGCGTGATTAGCCTTCTGATGGTCTTTCAGAAAAGAGAAAAGGAAAGAATGGAGGTGTGGTTAAAGACCCCACATGGCTCACTCGCCTGTTTCCCCTGCGATGATCAAAGTTACCTAGTTACCTGTCATCTGACCAGGACTCACAGCTCTGGAGGTGACAGGTATAGACTGGTCTAAGCCAGCATTCAGGAAGGCCACTCAACTGGAACAGCAGGCATCAGAGTAGAAAGAATAAGCCTGAGCTCTCCAGAATATCCAAGGTCATAGAACAAAATGGCCTTAGGGGAACAAAACTGGGTCCCTGTACCTAGTTCTCCTCCTGTACTCTCTCTTAGAACCCCATAATGCTTACAATTTTATACATCTCTTCTGCAAGCCTGTAAGTTTCAAGAAGTCAGAGACCACGTTTGTCTTGTTCACTACCAAGAATAGGGCCTTGATCTATGTGGTGGTTACCTGGGTATGTTTGCTTTGTGTTAATTCATCAGGCTCTTGGCACAGTGCCTGATGCCCGGTATTCACTGAATGGATGAGTACGTGAGTCATAGAGTCTCAGGTATTCATTTAGATCATTCATCTACTACATGCTTGAATCCTTGCCTCATTCCTGCCAAGAGTTTGCTAGCATTTATCATTTAAACACCTCTAATGACAACAAGCTCTCTACTGCTCAAGGCTGCCTGTTCATTTTTTGTTTAGGTCTCTTGCCTAGAAAGTTCTTCTTAATATTGAGCTGAAATATGCCTCCTTGAGGCTTCTGGTTAGTATTCTTGTTCTATCCTTTATGGCCACACAAATCAAGTCTGGGTCTTCTTCACCATGACAACTCTTCAGACATTTGTGGTTAGTTCTCACACCCACTTCTTCTCTAGATAACCACAAAATCATTGATTATACACACATTTGTTGAATGTCTGTAACATGGAATAGATTAGAGAACATACAGGTGAAAAGATATAATATCATCGTCTAGTGGTTACTGGTCTTGAGGGAGCCAGAGAAATTAAGATTTAATGTGCTAAGTGTTAGGGAAATGGAGACACAGGAAAAGAGAATTCGAGCCTACCTAGGGGTCTTAGGGAAGGTTACAAAGTAGACCAAGGAGAGAAGGATGTTCCAAGAAAAGGGAATAGCACATGCAAAAGTCTGGAGTTATAAAAGCCCAGGGCATGTTATGGGAACTCCAAGTTGTTCTAGATGGCTAGGGAGACCAGAAGACCCAGATTGTTAGAACAGATCAATTTATGCTTGCTGTCCCAGAAAACTTAATAGTATGTCCTTAGTTTCAAAATCATCCCAGATAGTCACTGTAAGTATGGTTGGGACATAAAGTCTGAGAGTGAGGTTGAAATGGGAGACATGAAGATGGAGAGAAGCAGTGGCTGATCATAGGGGTCGTTGTGGCCAAGTTCAAGAAAGGCATTCAGTTAACTGGGCTTCTTATGGTGTCTTTCCCTTCAAGATTATCTTCTCCAGATATGATCTAATTCACAGATAGATCAATACAGTCATTGACAGATGATTATTGCCGTGGGTTGCCATTTACGGAGCAATTACCAGGTAAGTGCTTTCTATGTAGGCTGGGGTGAGGCCCAGGTAACCTCTGCTGACTTAGTTATGCTTGTCTTGTAAATGATTCTCTGCCAATAGGCCTTGGGTTTTGACTTGTTTTTACTCTTGTGAGGTCATGTCCTGAGACAACATTGGGCAATTCCCAAAGGCCTTCTGTTCCCAACTAGAAACTTTGTAAGCCTTCCCTGGAGGGGGACAGCGGAGGTCAGGAGATGGCTTCTAGCCATAAACAGTTTGTTTTAAAGCACTTGTATGATGTGTGTATTGAAGGGATTCACACAAATATTCAAATGAAATGAGTTGAATTTGTTCTAAGATGATGCAATAGCTAGGAATATTGAGTTAGGTGTTTGGATGGGCAGCCAGGGCACATGGTTTAAACATTTGACACACTTGAATTAAATGGATAGTGGATAGTAAGAGTGGGCATTTGAAATATGTCTGAGTGAGTGGTTTCCTCTGCAGCACTCCTGCAACAACTCTCCCTGAGTGGCAGGTATGGGTTTATATCCTAAAACTGAGTGTAGCAGTGCCCTCAAGCAGACCCACAAGGACTAGCTTGAGGCTTCTTTGTCTCCCAGAAAGCCAGTTGGCAGCAGCTATCGGAGGGCTCTGCAGGCTTCCAAGTCCCCACCACTGCCCCAAAACTTGGGTGCTCAGGGGGAACATGAGGCCACTGAGAATGGTCATGTTACCCTGCTCTTCCCATTCCTCCATTGCCAACCTACTGAGATTTGGGGCTAGCATGAGAATCTATTCGTGTTAGCTTGCTAATCAGGCTGTTCTAAACAAAGTGCCACAAACGGGGTGGCCTACAAAACAGAAATGGGCTGTCTCCCATCTTTGGTAGAAGTGTGAGATCAAGGTGTTGGCAGGGCTGGTTCCTTATGAGAGCTATGAGGAAAAACACGTTTCATGGCCCTCCCTTAGTTACTGGTGGTTTGCTGGCAACCTTTGATGGTCTTTGGCTTATAAAGTTATCACTCTGATTGCTACCTTCATTTTCACATGGTGTTCCCCCTCTATGCATGTCTGTCCAAATTGCCCTGTTTTATAAGGACATCAGTCATATTAGGCTAGGGGTGCACGCTATTGCTACCTTCATTTTCACATGGTGTTCCCCCTCTATGCATGTCTGTCTAAATTGCCCCATTTTATAAGGACACCAGTCATATTAGGCTAGGGGTGCACCCTATTCCAGTAGTACTCAATCTTAACTCATTACATCTGCCATGACCCTATTTTCAAGTAAGGCCATATTCTGAGGTACTGGGATTGAGGACTTCACCACATGGATTGTTGGGGGACACAGTTCAACCCATAGCATTTGGGATAAATTGAAATAGCATCAGCATGAACACAGTTACTCTACTGGTTACTTCTGCCAACCAACCTTCAAGTCAGAAAGAATCCTGTGGTTAAGGGAAAGGTTCTCCAATCCAGCTGCAACAAGTTAAAGGTATAGCCCACTAGATATGGGTTAGTTTGCCCTGAGCTCTGAATATGACTTCTTCCCTGGGAATCTTGGCTTGAGGGCACATGTGGGAGCCTGCTTGCCAGGCACAGGGTAGCCTATGGCTTTGGGAGTCTTGTTTTAATCTGCCCTGTCACTTTCCAAAGGTCTGTCTTCTAAGCTTATGCCATTGTTCTATCCTAGAACCAACTATTTTCATTCTTTGCTGCATACCTTGTCTGCCCATATGAATTCTCTCCTAGCCATTCTCCATACCACGCAGAGGGATTGTTCTAAAACACAAATGTGATATTGTCAGACCCTTGACTGACAAGACCTCAATGGCTGTTGTTCTTTGGATGGAGATCAAAACACTTGCCGACAGGACCCGGCGGTCTCAGACAGGAGGCTTGCCATCTGCATTTGCATTTATTTAAAAAACAATTGAATTGGTGACATTCTGTTTCTTAATCTAGGTGGTGCTGAACAATGGTGTTCACTCTGTCAATATTCGTCTAGCTCTACACTTTGATTTGTGGATGTGTCTGTACCTACAGTATATCCTAATTTTTAAAAATCTTCAAAACAACTGAATGAGTTGCCCAAAGTTCTGGGAGTTCCTTGGTGGTATTATACTTTATGATCTTTTAGATCTCTTGACCGTCACCATTCAACTAGAGATTTTTTTCCCCCTTTCTATCCTGGGAGGAAAAAGATGGAATTAACAAACAGAGGTGATTCAGTGAGTTACACTGTGTCACAAGGTCACAAGATAAATTATGCACATTGCGACAAGAAAACTGCATGGTCCTATAAAATTATGTGCTCTTTTTGTCCAGAAATTATGCTGGCTTGCTATTTCCTGTTGTTAACTAAGAATAAAGAGGGACCTGCCTGTTGCCCCTGCCTGCAGTGCCTGGAGGACAGACAGAAGTCATGACTGGCCTCCTTTCTGCCCCAGACACTGCATTATTCCCCTCTGAAGCAACAGTCCTCCTGCTAGAGCTTGGGCAAGGAGAGGGGCTGCAGGCAACCCCTGTGTCTGCCCCAAGAAAATGGGAGTTCTGAGCAACTTGGGCATATGGAAAAAGGAGCACTCTCCACAGATGGCTGAAAAGCATTGTTGGTAACATCTGAAGCTTGAATCTAGGGGTCAGTGACAAGCCCTTTAAGTTGGCTCTGCCTCTTGGAGTGCTGAACTGTTCCCACTGTTTAACATAAAGAACCAAAGTAGCCCTTGCAAAGAGAGTGAGAATAATCTCTGACTCTGGCAGGCTCTTAGGACATCATAATTTTAAAATTGAGAGAATTTAAAAAAATCTAGATTTCTGTCTTTCCTTGGAAAATTGAGATGTTGAACTACCCCACTATTCTATTTAAAATTGCCAGGGGTGGTGGCTCATGATGGTTATCCCAGCACTTCGGGAGGCTGAGGTGGGTGGATCACCCAAGGTCAGAATTCAAGACCAGCCTGACCAACATGGTAAAACCCCGTCTCTATTAAAAATACAAAACTTAGCTGGGTGTGGTGACGTGCATCTCTAATCCCAGTTACTTGGGAGCCTAAGGCAGGAGAATTGCTTGAACCTGGGAGGTGGAAGTTGCAGTGAGCCAAGATGGCGCCACTGCACTTCAGCCTGGGTGACAGAACGAGACTCCATCTCAAAAATAAATAAATAAATACAATTGCAGTATCCATGACATCTTGTCCCAAGCCCCATACTTTGTGCTTCCCTAACATTGCTTTGCTTCCTCTCTTTCCATAGCCCCAAGCATCTCCTAACTTACCATACAGTTTACTTATTTATTATGTTTATTGGTCTGTCTCCTTCTGCTGGAATGTAAGTTGCATGAGGGCAGGGCTCTTTGTTTTGCTCAATGATCCATCTCAGGCCTTGAATATTGCAACCTGGCATTGAGTAGTTGAATGTATGTATGTTGAATGAATGTAGCCTGAAGCCTACATTCCCAATTTGTAGCAGTACATTACCTGCCTGGGCCCCTGAAGGCATGCGTATTTGCCATGCCTGCCCCTACTGAACTGCATGCCAGCTTTTCCCTTCTGTCCCCCTCAGGCTTGTTTCTCTGGCCACACTGGCCTGGCCTCTCCTACCCCACCACTGGCCCTCTGCACTTGCTCAGCCAGAACGCTCTTCCTGCCCCTCCCTACCTGGCTAGCTCCTGCTCCTGCTCCTGCTGTGTTCTCAGCTCAAGCTGTCCTTGATCCCTTTGCCTAGGTCACTACCCCAAGCATAGAGAAGATTCTGCCCTTAGTCACTGACTAGAGAAAATTCCTCTCATTCAGTTTTAAGACATAAAAAGCTCTTCATCCCTTGTGAATTAGTGTGCCCCCACCCAGCTACCCTGACCTCTGAGCTTAGGATACAGGTGCTGCCCACGCCCCTCTGAGTCAACCCTGGAAACCAGTTCTACAGGGCCAGGCACGGAACAATCCTGGGCCAAGGGCTGAAATTACCCCACTGGTCCTCTGTCTACCTAGGACTTATATAATGCTTGGCCTCTTCATCATGTTCTATCTGTGTCAATACTCAGGAGGGTGGTGAGAGGGCCTGGCCCCCCAGGGCATTCTGGCAACATAGTCATCCTTCACAGCAGGGCCAGGACAAACACTCCCCAACCAAGTAACCACATGACAGAGGGCCCTTCCTGGGCACCTGGAGGCAGACAGATGGAGTTACCAAACAGGGGATTCTGGGAAGGGTAACCCCAGTGGGCCAAAGAGAGCTCTAGACTGACAGAGGTGAGGAACAGCTTCCCCTCTCTACTCAATTTTGAGATTAGGAAATTGAAGCCCAGAGAGAGTTAATGGTGCATCCAAAGCCCCACAGCACAGTGTCCCAACAGTCCCACAAGAACCTACAAGCTTCACTATGTTTTCTGGGTCTGGGCTTCTGGGGCTGGAATGTCAGGAATTCTAGGTTCTGCCCCCATTAGCTGCAAGACCAAGGCTTAGAAAGAGACGAGAATGGATAGAATGTTGCAGCTCTTATCCAGGCATATACAAAATACAGATGACTGGGCCTCACACCTCATTCACTCCATCTGCAGGAGAGCCCTGACATGTGGATTTTGAAAGGCTCCTTGGAGATGCTGACAATCCATGCTAGATGGGCACCTGGATGATGCTTAAGTCCCTTCTAGCTTGACAAGCCCTCAGCCATAGATACTAAAATGAGGCTTGTGCTGGAGTGTATCCCTGTCATCAGTCTACAAGAGAAGCTCTCATTGGGGCAGCTGAACTCCCTAGGGAGCATCCTGGAAATTTAAAAAAAAACTTTTGGTTGTCATAATGATGAGGCCGATGCCTCTGGCATTCAGTGAGGAGAATAATGCGGTCCCTGGGGCAGAAATGAGGCCCATTATGACTTCTCTCTCTCCTCCAGGCGCTTCAGGCAGGGGCAACAGGCAGGTCCCTCTTTATTCTTAGTGAGGGATGCATCCCATCACAATGAAGAATTGTCCTGAGTCCTGTACATCTTTGGAATGCACTGTCAGAATATTCATAGAGGGGAAAAGCCAGTTCATAGTCACATGAGCCATAATCAACTTCTCTTTACATGTATGTTTAAAATAAAAAAAAAAAAAACACCCAGGTGCAGTGGCTCATGCCTGTAATCCCGAGGCAGGTGGATCACCTAAGGTCAGGAGTTCGAGACCAGCCTGGCCAACATGGTGAAACCTTGTCTCTACTAGAAACACAAAAATTAGCCGGGTGTGGTGGTGGGCACCTGTAATCCCAGCTACTCGGGAGGCTGGGGCAAGAGAATCCCTTGAACCGGGGAGACGGAGGTTGCAGTGAGCCGAAATTGTGTCACTGCACTCCAGCCTGGGTGACAGAGTGAGACTGTGTCTCAAACAACAACAACAACAACAAAACAAACCAAAAAAAACCACCTACCTGGTGGTTTTATTATACAACCTACCTGGAGTACAACTACCATGTTGAGAGCTGTGTGTAAATTGTCCTGCATTTTGTCTGGAATGTTATCAACCTTAATCCACAGTTTTGTAAAATCACATCATCCATGGCAATGTGCTCACATAGTAATTGAGTCACTAAGACACTACCTCTATAGTGGTCTGTGTCTGCAGCTTTCCTATCCATGACGATTGTATCTAGTTCTGTGAATATCCTAATTGAGTCCTTATTTCAAAATGTCAAATATAAAGAAACCAGTGACAGCACTATTCAATTAAATATTGTCTTCCCATAATGCAAGCATATCCATTGTAAGTCCATGCCTCTGCCAACTTCATGTATGATTTTATTATCATGACATTCCCTTTTAAAGTTATAGTGCTATATTGATTTCTAGACAGTAAAGGAGAGTTACAAAGCAATATTTGTTATAAACAGGGGTGTTGGATCTGGTTGGTTTAGGACTTACTGATCTACAAGCAATAAAACCTGCAGGAAAACAGTAGATCTGTAGCTCTCAGAAAAGCCTTACAAAGGCCTAGCATGCCCTAGAGAGGGCAAGGGGTATGTTGGAAGGACTAATCAACTTGTTAGGATCAGGTTCTGATGGGGATCGAAATCAATCTACAGCAACAAGGTGAGAGGGCTGGGCTGGGCTTAGTCAATCACAGGCTCAGATTGGAATCTTATCTGAGCACACCCTGGATGTATGTGGAGGGTGTTAGACCAATAATTCTTGGCCGGGTACGGTGGCTCACACCTGTAATCCCAGTACGTTGGGAGGCTAAGGTGGGAGAATTACTTGAGTCCAGGAACAGCCTGGGCAACATAGTGAGGCATTGTCTTTATAAATTAATAATAATAATAATAGTAATAATTATGGAGTGCTTATGGTGGATCAGGCCCCATATGTGATGGGCACACACATACATCTCTTACAATTGCCACAGCAATTTACAAAGGAGGAAGCCCAGGCTTGGACAGTTAAAACAACTTGATTCCTGGGTAGAGACCTGTCTCCCTGCCTTCAATGTACTGTTTTCCTGTAGGCCACACAATGATTTCTGGGTAGAGACCTGTCTCCCTGCCTTCAAAGCTATTTTGTCAAAGGAAGTTTATATTTATTTGGTGTTTGAGAAACAGCTGCTCTCAGTTTTTGATGTTTTGCTAGGAGTGATTGTGCAGCCTGGATAGCAACAATGGTGGGTGTATTAGTCTGTTTCACACTGCTATTAAGAACCTCCTTGAGACTGGGTCATTTATAAAGGAAAGAGGTTTAACTGACAGTTCCACATGGCTGGGGAGGCCTCAGGAAACTTATGATCATGGCGGATGGTGAAGGAGAAGCAAGCACCTTCTTCACAAGGCCGCAGCAGAGAGAAGAACGAAGGAAGAACTTTCAAACACTCATAAAACCATCAGATCTCATGAGAACTCACTCAGTGCCACGAGAACAACCATGATTCAATCACCCTCCCTCCCTCAACATGTGGGAATTACAATTTGAGATGAGATTTGGGTGGGGACACAGAGCCAAACCCTATCAGTGGGCTTCTTTAGGAAAGATGAGGTTTCTTTGGGAAATAACTCTTGGCTCTCTGAGGGCTTGGCCACTCTGACTTTGATCAAACTGGCAACTGGGGCACATACCTGGGTGAGGCCAGGGGACCCATGATAACTCGGTGACTCGCTGCCCCTTGCTCACTCCAGTTGGCAATGTTGGGGCATTTGGTCCCTGCTGTGGCTGCTCCCATGTCTGTCTGGCCCTTGGCCTCTCCTCCCCGGGTAGCCAGTTCTTGCTGTGATCAGCCCAGCCCGCTGCTGGAGCTACGTGCTGGTTTCCTGCCTCTTCTTGGGCATTCTGGGCTCCAGGAACTGTTTGTTGGTTTCCTGTGGGCCATTCCTTTCCAGGACAGACCCAGAGGCTGCAACCCTCCTAAGACCTGCCCACACCCCTGTCCTGAGGTGAGCTTCTCAAGAAGGTCCCCGGCTGAGCAAGGGGTATCACGAACAAGAATGGAGGCAGGAGAGTGTGTGCGCCTGCTTTATAGAGTGGGAGTGTGTGCTCATGCATGATGGGGAGGCTGTCACTAACTTGGCCAGGGATGGCTGCCATTTTAAGCAGAACCAGATTTGCTGGCATGAATTGTTTAAACGATGGTAGACACAAGCGCTGCAGGGAGATCCTCCCAGCCTAAATTAAAGAAGTCAACAGAGGGAAAAAATCCCAGGCCATCTTGCTCCACACCTCCCTCCCCGGTCCCAAGCCTTCTGTCATCTGTGGGAATTTCAGTGCCTCACTGACACCTGAATAACAATCTTTTGTTATCCTGGAAGGCACCATTATGGTACCAAAGGACAACTGGGGAGCATTGGTTCCCTCCCCAGCCCCACAGAAACTTGTTCTTCATCAGCCTCCTTAAGCCATCCCAGACAACCCACATGCTTAATACAACTATCATGCCTTCTATCTGGGCAAAGTGCCATGTGTCTGTAGACACAGCTACTTGGGAGGCTAAGACAGGAGGATCGCTTGAGCCCAGGCGTTTGAGGCTGTAGTGAGCTATGATCATGGCTGTGAATAGCCACTACACTCCAGCCTGGGCAACATATTGAGATCTGGTTTCTAAATAAGCAAACAAAAATTGTGCTTTCTCTGCAAACGGAGTGTCTAGGGAAGTACTTCTTACTTTCTTGTGGATTAGGATCATCTGGGGACCTTGTTAAGCTGTAGATTCTGATTCAGGAGGTCTGGAGTGGGGCCCCAAGAACATGCATTTATAAAAAGCTCTCAGGTAAAGCCAGTGTCACTCTCAGGGAAACCACACTTTCAGAATGGAAGCTCCAGACAGCCCTCCTCTGCCTCTGACCAGCAAGCTAAGTGCCTCCTAATGTCATTCTGCTGACAGAGAGAGTGTGGGGTAGGAGAGCAGGGTGGTCTGAAGTCTCTCTCTCTCTCTGTCTCTCTCTCTCTCTGTCTCTCTCTCTCTCTCACACACACACACACACACACACACACACACACAGCTGCATGGGCTCACAGAGTTGCAAACCCAGACCCATGTTCTAGGCTGGGCTCTGCCAGGAACTGCCAGGAGTCACATCTCTCTCTGGACCTCAGTTTCTTCATGTGTATTCTCTGGGATGGAGCTGGCGAATAGTTGAAGACCCCTCTAGCTCTACCATTTTTTGATACTAATTAACCAACAAGCATATTTGAGGTTCTCCCTACAAAGCCTGAAGCCTTGACTTCCCATCCAAACTCTCATGCAAACTCCACCCCATCATGGCTGTGTGTCTTTGGGAGGATCATTTCCTTCTTTGGTCTTGGTGTCCTTGTTTACAAGTTGAGGGATGATGAGAGTCACCTGATCTGGGCAAGTCAGGCCATAAATAAGGCTTGTATGTAAAGGTGCCTAGCATAGTTCTTGGCAGAGTAAGGATCCGTTCAATATGATTGAGTCGGTTTGTGCATTTGGGAAGAATGAGCAGACTGCATACTGTGTATTAGGGTGTAGGGAGGAATCAGATGTGACCCTGCCCTCTAGTCATCTGGGTACGCAGATTCTAGATTAAAGGATGTGGGGGTGGTAACTAACAAGGAGACAGAGACGAGGTGTGCAGTTCCTGGGGGATCTGATGAAGAATTAAAGCAGAAGGGTAGGAGATGGAGAATGGGAAGGCATGCCTGAAACCCTAAAGCAATTCTTGATGAGTAGGCAATGGCAGGAGGCCCCAGAACATTTTCTGACCCTTAAACACTGAGAATGCATGTCTGCTGGGGAACAGTAGTGAGAGGGGTAAGGGCATGGAGGTGTTCATGCCTGAGTCGGGGGCTCTGGATGGTAGAGATGTCTGGGAGTTCTGACGGAATGGGGGTGAGGAGGCCTAAAGATAACCTGTTCATAGTCTTTCAGGGCCTTAACCATTCTGGCGGGGGAATTGGGAAGTGCTGTTGGGGTATGCAGAGGAGGGCAGCTGTGATAGTACATTTCATCCTGAAAGCACTACATGATGATAATGACGGTAGTGATGATGATGCCCTAATTTTAGTGTCATGGCAACATTTTCCAAGGGGATGGAATTGGGTACCCTCATTAGTGTCATTTTTGTCTGAGAGATTTCAAGAATCTATCTAGGTGTCATTTTAAGATCTATTGGAAAAAAAAATCTTGAATGTAGGTCACTGGCCAGTTGGTTCCATGTAACTGCACTGCCTTCTGCTTCCGCTAAAGCCATGTTATGACAACGTGGACAAGTCATGGGAAACCTATTTAAGACTTAGTTTTTTCTTTTTCTTTTTGGAGCTGGGAGTCTCACTATGTTGCTCAGGCTGATTTAGAACTGCTGGGCTCAGACAACCCTCTCGCCTCAGCGTCCCAAAGTGCTGGGATTACTGACGTAAGCCACTGCACCCAGCTGAGACTTAGTTTTTTCATCTGGAAATGAAGGTGACCTTTGTGATCCCAGTGGCCCCTTGCTCTTGTGTATAAGGAGATTCCCAGCACTGCTCATGTAGTGAAAGTAGTGATGGCAGAGCAGCCTCTGGGGCGCGGAGCGGGTGGGGCGGGGGGGCGTGGTGGACGGGAGGATGAGGATGGGATTTCCATTAAATGAGTTTCCATGTTGCTTTTCTTCAGGCACCACTGACCTCGATGGAAAAATGAAGTCCCCGGCCCAGGAAAGAGACCCAACTCTGTGGCTGTTTTGGATTAGTTTGTACAATGCCCTGCAGACCTACTTTCTCAGGAGGCTCCAAGTGACCAAATGTGACCAGGAAGTTTTTTGTTAAAGGCAGTCTGGAAGAGAAGTTGTGACCGTCGGCATCCCACAGCCGCCCCAGGACGGCCTAGTTGAGACATTCACTGGAGGGCCTGGGTGCAGCCCGCTGCCTGGCCAGTAGGCGTCGCGCACACGCCGTGGGGCCCGGGTCCGGGCGTGCGCGCGGCTGGTGGCAGCGGGGCCGCGCACGCCAGGGTCCGGGAGCCGGGCCGGTGCCCCCGGAGCCATTTCCGGGAGGGGCGAGGCCGGCGGCTGCCGGGCTTCCAATCTCGGCGGCTGCGGCGGCAATAGGGGATTCTGCTTCTCGCGGCCTGCGAGTCTGTCGCGCGCTGAGGGAGACGCGGGAGGTGGAGCCGGCCGGGTGCTCGAGGGAAGGAGACGGGAAGCTGGTTCCGGCGTGAGGAGGTGGAGGGGCCGCCGCGGGATCCGGGGGGCGGTGAGGGTCGGGACGGAGGCGCCGCGGGGTGAGGAGAGGGCAGGGGCCGGGTGAGCCGGGGGCGCGCAGAGGCGGGGTGGGGGCGGCTGCGGCCAGGGCGGGGGCGAGCTGAAGGCGTGGGCACCTGCAGCCGAGGTCCAAGCGAGTGGACGGCGGGCGGGCGCGGGGCCGCGGTGGGGCGGGTCTGGAGCCCACGCCTGCCGCGGGGTAGGAGTGGGCGTGGGCGGCCAGGATTTGCTGGTCCTCCGACGGGAGGGGAAGGCTGTGAGGAGGGAGGGGTGACGACGAGAGCGAGGCCGTGCTGCTTCAAAGGGAGTGCGAGGAGGCAGGACCCTGGCACCCTCGGCACCTTCAGCCCGGGTTAGGTGGCCTGGGCTGGGCTCCGCACCCCGATCGCGCGCAGACGGGGCGTTTCCCCTAGTTTCCACCTGGGTGGAATGCTTTGTGGGAGTCTGGGTCTGGATTAGTTTCATCAACTGTGGGAGGGAAACCTAGTTGCAGCAGGATTTTGATTCGCTGGTTTGGGGTGCTGGGGGTGGAGTGTGATATCTGGGAGTGAAATCTGAGCCTTCAAAGGAGGGAGAGAACCATAACTTGGCTGCTCCGGCGAATCTAGGCGGGCCGGCGAGACAGTTTAAAGCTCTAGACGTAAACAAACCTGGTTCCCTTTTACAGAGTCTGAAAAAGGGGAACGTGGAGAGGAGGCTGGAAGAGGAAGATGCCTAGTACAGACCTTCTGATGTTGGTGAGCCTTTTGCAGACATCCTCCTGGTTCGAAGGCACTTGTCTCCGTTTTTTTTTTTTAGTCCAAAGGATCCCAGTGTGTAGATTTCACCTCTGATGCTTACTTTTGGTAGCTGAGCATTTCTGCCACCTTTTATTTTGTTTTGTTTTGTTTTGTTTTGTTTTGGAGACGAATTCTCGCTCTGTTGCCCAGGCTGGGGTGCAGTGGCATGATCTCAGCTCACCGCAACACCTGCCTCCTGGGTTCAAGCGATTCTCCTGCCTCAACCTCCCAAGTAGCTGGGATTACAGGTGCACGCCACCACACCGAGCTAATTTTTGTATTTGTAGTAGAGACGGGTACTCCATGTTGGCCAGGCTGGTCTTGAACTCCTGACCTGTGGTGATCCACCTGCCTTGGCCTCTTGAAGTGCTGGGATTCCAGGCGGGAGCCACCGCGCCTGGCCAACTGTCTTTTATTTTGGATGAATGATCAGGATGAATAAATAGCTGAATTAAATATATCAATACAGTATATGTAGAACTTAAATTATTGAAGAGTCTTTTTCAAAATTATTGTTTTTTTAATGAGACAGGGTCTTGCTATGTTCCTCAGACTGGAGTGCAGTGGCTATTTACAGGCATAATCATAGCTCACTGTAGCCTGGAACTCCCATTTCAAGTGATCCTCTTGCTTCAGCCTCTGGAATAGCTAGGACTAGGAGTACAAGTCACCTCTCCTGGCTTTCTTTTTCATAATTCTTGCAGTTTTAATCCCTCCCTTCCCATACTACCAGAGCAGTTTTGAAACCTCTATTATTACGTTTTATCAGGGTCTGCCATATATTGGTTTATCTGAGTGTTTGTCTTCCAGATTAGAGTTATGGTTCCTTGGCAGGCAGATAAGCATGTCTTCTTTGTTTAGAGATGTATAAACACCTAGCATGGTGCTCTGAATATAGTAAGTGTTTAACAAATGCTTGTTGGATTGAAGCAGTCTGAATTTCAGTTCTTTTGTTGGGCAGAGAGGTATGCCTGCTTTAGAGCTGTTTCCTCTCCTCCTGAGATCTTTCTGTGCTGTTTTACTGAGCAGGGAAGAATAGCGTTGCTAAGTGCGTTTACCAAAATGACATTTTATTTTTGGGACTTTTATGATTCCTTATGGGTTTTTTAGTGTGAGAGTTGTGGGGAGTTTATAGCTTTGAAATGGTGGTATAGATAGTGTCCGGGTTTAGTTTATTTTTTATCTTTTATTTTTTTGAGATGGAGTTTCGCTCTTGTTGCCCAGGCTGGAGTGCAATGGCACAATCTTAGCTCACTGCAACCTCCACCTCCTGGGTTCTCCTGCCTCAGCCTCCGGGTAGCTGGAATTATAGGCACACACTACCATGCATGGGTAATTTTTGTGTTTTTAGTAGAGATGGGGTTTCGCCATGTTAGCCAGGCTGATCTCAAACTCCTAACCTCAGGTGATCCACCTGCCTCGGTCTCCCAAAGTGCTGGAATTACTTACAGGCGTGAGCCGCCATGCCCAGCCAAGTTTGTTTGTTTTTGTCACTTCTCTGAGTGCAAAATCAGTGGTTTAAAAACAGTTCATTTCTCTCTTTTTATCTCACTATCCCAGAGGGTGGGTTGGTGTCACTGGGAAACTGGCAAAAACTGGTAGTGAGATTCCCTTATACTGGGTACTGACATCGTAGTGGCATTACCTATAAGGTCTGCAGGGTGGATAAAGAAGAGAGAAACTAAGTTTTGATCCATTGTGATTTGAGGCAGGGAACTAGGATAATTTTAGGTAGTATGTGAGAGACATAGATGAATATTTAGGTTATCCACAGATCCCCATGAAAAGTTCATCTAAGATAGTTTCTTGCCCCAAATTTCATGGATTTTTCAGTTTTAATTAATACCTTTATATAACTTAGAATTCATATTAAAAGACCACTATGTTAGAAATACTGGAAACTATAAGTAAGCAAAAGGAAAGGGGATTTGCTAATCTCCCGTATCTCCTACATCCCCTTCATTCCCCTCTACCCTGTGCAATAATTTATCACCCAGAAAAAACCGCTGTGAGCCTCCTGGAACGTTAATGCAGAGTGACTTGTGGCAATTGACAGTTTCTGTTTATCCTCTTACAGAAGGATATGTTTATGTAAATTATAGGTTTTAAACATAAGATATTTCCCCATGCCCAGAGATATGCTTATTACTTCTAGGGTCTATGCATTTACTTTAACAGTCAGAACAATGACTGCTTTTACTCGGAATATTAACTTTGGAATCATTTTTGTTTTGAGGTATTTCTCTAGCTGTTGCCACCACCTTTCACCTCCTCACCTGTTAATTTAGAATGTTTAGGAGTGTTGCTTTGCTTGTTGCTGTAAGGAATTAATCCACATAGATGTGAGTGACCCTAGGCAATCATCACTTTCTGAAGACAACATACGTGTTGCATGAAGTGCTTTCACTGGAAAAGTTGTCATTCATTCCTTGACTGTAATGTATAATACTATTTGGAACTAAATGGTAAATAACCAATAACCAAGGCTGGGTTTTCAGTGGCACACTAAATCATCATTCTATGAGGTGTTTCTCTAACTTATATGATATGTAAGACACATTCTTGGCCCTCCAACTGGGAAAGAAAGACCTAAGTGAATGAAAAAATAACCTCAGTGCAGTGCAGCATCTCAGAATTAGAAATAATCTTAGAAGTCATTTGATGCAGCTTCTTTTTGTTTTTTAGAAACAAGGTCTCATTCTGATGCCCAGGCTGGAGTGCAGTGGCATGATCTCAGCTTACTGCATCCTTGATCTCTGAGGCTCAGATGATTGTTCCACCTCAGCTTCCTGAGTAGCTGGGACAACAGGCACACGCCACCATGCCCGGCTGATTTTTGTATTTTTTTGTAGAGATGGTAGTTCGCCATGTTGCCCAGGCTGGTATCTAATTCCTGGGCTCAAGGGATCCAGCCGCCTGCCTTGGCCTCCCAAAATGCTGGGATTACAGGCATGAGCCACTGCACCTGGCCTGTGGTGCAGCTTATATTATACACGAATCTGTTGAAGAGTGTCTCTGATAAATGGATATCCAGTCTCTCATCTTTTCCGCTAATGGAATAAGTGAGCAAAAGCTAGGAAACAATGCAAGGTGGATTCAGGAATAGTAATGTTAACTCTGATAGCTAACATTTATTGAGTGTGTATTACATGTTAAGTGTAGGAATACTGTACTTACTTATTTTTCACAAAAACTTTTGGCATCATTCTTTTACAGGTGAAAAACTCGGCCTGTAGAGGGTAATCACAGCAGTTGAGTGGTGGAGCCAAGTTTGACCTCAGTTGGTCTGACTTCAGATCCCTCCCTCTTGCCTACTTTGTGTCCTTACCCCTGGTAAGGGTAGAGGTTGCTGACCATTATGACTGATGGGAGAGGGTCTGTGTGGAGCAGATGGGGTAGGATAGCTCCGCCCTCTAGGGGGCACTTTGGGAGTGGGGTACTGACGGAGGAGGGAATCTTTTTTCTTCTAGTCTGTAGTCTTGTCTGAAAATACATGTTTTATTATTAACTCTTGTTTATTGGATCAGGCATGGTGACTCATGCCTGTAATCCCAGCACTTTGGGAGGCTGTGGCAGGCAGAGCACTTGAGTCAAGCCAGGTGTTCTAGACCAGCCTGGCCAACATGGCGAAACTCTGTCTCTACTAAAAATACAAAAATTAGCTGGGCATGGTGGCACACGCTTGTAATCCTGGCTACTCAGGAGGCTGGGGCTAGAGAATTGCTTGAACCTGGGAGGTGGAGGTTACAGTGAGCTGAGGCTGCACCACTACACTCCAGCCTGGGCGACAGAGCGAGACTGTCTCAAAAAAAAAAAAAAAATTGTGTTTTATTTTCCTTTGTGTCACATTTAATGAATTATATTGAAATTTTAAAATTTGTGTCTGCAGATATAGTATTATAATCTTTAAATGCTATTTCAGAATAGCAAAAGGGCATTACAGAATATTTGTTATAAAAAAAGGACTTTGGGTCATAGGGTTGAAAACTACTTGTGTGGACAGTATGCTGTGAGAGAAGACCTGGAGATGACCTGGAGTCCACATATACCAAGCCTTGAATCCGGACTGACGGGCTCAGGCTATCAGCCCTCAGTGTGTTCCTGCCCTCAATTTTGTCCTCATTTGATTAGGATCGTTTGCTTGCCCTTTTCCATTTGCTGTATGTGGGATGTCATAGACTGCAATACTTTCCACCTGTGTCTCATAGAGAATAAAATGAATATGTTCGTCTGCTGAGAGTTGTGATGATGTCAGAGGGAATTCAAGTCAGGTAGCTTTGTAGCAGCCTTTCTCCCCACTTGGCAACCATTCTTTTTATTCATACTCTCCTCCTTGGTGCTAGAGGGTGGTGTATCACTTTGCAAGTTGCCAAATATTTGTAGTTTTTAAGAAAAACATACTTTATAAAACCAGTCTACCCCTTAGGTGGCTTTTTTCTTGTCCCATCGGAAAATGATGACTAAATTAGCTGGTATTCATAGATGAATCAAGATGAGCATGTGCAGCCTAGTAGTGCTAGGCGGCGTTTGAGTGATAATTACTTATCTAGGGCGGTGGTTCTTGACCGGGGCGATTGCCTTCTGGGTGACATTTGACAATGTCTAGAGACATTTTGGGTTGTCACACCTGAAGCGTTCTGCTGGCATCTGGTGGGTAGAGGCTAGGGATGCAGCTAAACATCCTACAATGCAGAGTTTCCTGCAAACGAGAATTATCTGGCCTAGAATGTCAATAGTGGTGAGAAACTGGTCTGAAGTTTCTTACCATAGATACCTGGATATCTGTGTAGTCTATGCTTTCATATGGCTGGGGGAATGATTCCCTTTTTGGAGGTTAACGTGTCTCTTATTGTCTCACTTGGGGTTATTTGCCCATGGGTCAAGCCCTGCTGCTCAGGAATATATATTGGAGATGGTGCAGCATGATCTTCTATAGCAGTGCAGAATTCTTTGTTTGTTTGTTTTTGTTTTGAGATTTGTTTTGAGACGGAGTCTCGCTCTGTTGCCCAGGCTGGAGTGCAGTGGCATGATCTCGGCTCACTGCAAGCTTCGCCTCCTGGGTTCATGCCATTCTCCTGCCTCAGTCTCCCAAGTAGCTGGGACTACAGGCACCCGCCACCACGCCCAGCTAATTTTTTTGTTTTTTGTTTTTTGTTTTTAGTAGAGATGTGGTTTCACCGTGTTAGCCAGTATGGTCTTGATCTTTTGACCTCGTGATCCGCCCGCCTAGGCCTTCCAAAGTGCTGGCATTACAGGCGTGAGCCACCGTGCCCGGCCAGCAGTACAGAATTCTTAAGAAATGCTTTCCTTTGCAACATTTCTGCACCACTCTTTTCTTGATTTGCAAACAGCAGGCTTCCCTCAGTTTCGTTTTTGGGATTCAAAAATTGAATCTTTCCAGGTCCCTGAGCATCTTTATCTGTGACCCTTGAATCTTTTTCAGGGATGCTTTCTTTCTGAATCTCAAATGGGATTTAAGCAATAAACTGAAATATTGACCTTAGTAGCTCTGTTCTATTATTTGAGCCTTGTGTCTTGTTTGTAGGATTTGCTAGAAGAAAGGGAAAATTCATTGGGATTGTTGATAGGACGTTAAAAAATTTGTTGACATTTGAGTGACCGTTGCAGGGTGAGCACTGTATTTGGCATTCTCCCAATGTTGTAAATGAAACAGATCTATAATCATTTCCACAGCCTTTGGTTTAAAGGAAAAGGGAGTTATAAACAGAATCCAAATCCCAGTATTTGACTTAGCTTTTCAGTCTATGTGTCAGGAATTTTTAGTAATATTTACCTTCTTAATTAGGTTTTATACAATGTAATATTATATACAGTTTGTGCACATTGGTGGCAGAATTGAGAATCAGCCTGGGTTTAAGAATTTCCATAGGGAATTGATGTGAATCAGTCTGTATGCGTAAACGTACAGAACCCAATTACTGAGAGAAAACCATGCTGTGGGGAAAGGGGAGATAGGGGCCCTCTGAGAAGATGGAATAGTGAAGACTGCGAGTGGTTTGTGGATATATCAGTCATATCTTGGCATAATCCAACAGCGTACTAAGGGATCAAGGCACTATTTACAAGGCTGAGCAGATTTAAGGAAAACATCTAGGTGAAACATCTAGGGGCTTGCTAGCAACAGGAGAGCCATTATCACTCTTTTTTTTTTTTTTTTTTTTTTTTTTTTTGAGATGGAGTCTTGCTCTGTCGCCCAGGCTTAGAGTGCAATGGCTCAATCTTCGTTCACTGCAACCTCCGCCTCCCAGGTTCAAATGCTTCTCCTGCCTCAGCCTCCTGAGTAGTTGGGATTACACTCTTAAGCCTGTGAGAGGGCAAGGAAGGGAGTAGTTTCTGGAACTTTGAGAGAGTTGAAATGAAGGAGAAGGTAACCTGTAGGAATGCCAGCCAGTGACCCAGCAGGAAAGGAATCAAGGGGAATAAATACTGGAAACTCTTTTCCTACCCTCTGATCTCCTGCTGTAGCCTCCTATTGGTCTAACACAACTGGAAACCAGAGGTTAAGGAGTCTGGTTGATTTAATTCAGAGGGTGGCATCTGCAGGCACATAGCCGAGCTGGAAAACGCTGGATGGAAGATCTGGAGGAGGAGGTCATCTGGAGGGGAGAACACCCAGCATGCTGGAGTTGAGGTCAAATTTGTCTTAAAAGGCACAAGTGAGGAGATAATTCTTGAACAGAATGTTGAAGGCGGATAGGATATGGATTATTATAGAAAGGGAATGTTCCCACTGATTTTAACAGGACAGATTCAGAGGCACACAGTTGCCACAGCTTTGGCAAGCCCAGAGCTGCTTTGTTCCAGTAGTAGCCTTAGAATCTTAATTGCCTGAAGGGCCTTTAGAAGTCCTGCAGTCCAGCTTTCTTGCTGCCTAGGGATCCCTCTACAATGCCCTGTCAGGAGTGAGGGCTACATACTTTCTCAGGGAGTTCTTTCCACTGTTGGACAGCTTTAAGTTTTAGAAAAGTTTTCGTGTGTCCAGATCACTGAATGCATCAGCTAGGATTAGGTATGAGTGTATATAACAGAAAAACCTAAAGTAATAGAGATTTTTTAGAAGATATAAATATATTTCTTTAAGAGAAAACTGTCCCAGCGTAGTGTCTCAAGCTTGTAATCCCAACACTTCGGGAGGCCAAAGTGGGCGGATCACTTGAGGCCAGGAGGTCAAGATCAGCCTGGGCAACGCGGTGAAACTCCGTCTTTACTGCAAATACAAAAATTAGCCGGGTGTGGTGGTGGGCACCAGTAATCCCAGCTACTCAGGAGGCTGAGGCATGAGAATCGCTTGAACCTGGGAGGTGGAGGTTGCAGTGAACCGAGGTCACGCACTCCAGCCTGGGCAACAGAGTGAGACTCTGTCTCAAAAAAATTACAACACAGTACAATACAATACAGCACAACAATACAGTACTACAATACAATAGAATACAATGCAATACCAATACAGTTCCATGCCATGCCACGCCATGCCATGCCACGCCATGCCACGCCATGCCAGGGTAGCTGCCTGGGGTTCCACCTGTCAGGTTCGTGTTTCATTCGTGAAGAGGAAGAGGAAAGGGAAAAAGAAGGGCTTGCCCTCCATTTTAATTAAAGAAGGGCTTGCTCTCCATTTTAATTAAAACTTATTTTGGAATTTATTATGCGTACAGAAGAGTATAGAAAGCACATATCTACATTTTAATGAACAATAATAAAACAACGATACCAGATTAGGAAATAAACCATTTATCTCTAACTCTGTACGCTCCACCCTGTTATAGATATTTTCTTTCTTCCCCTCTTGGGATTACCCCGTCCTGACTTTTATAATTATTCCCTTGCCTTTTTAAAAATAGTTTTAACCACCTGTGTATGCATCCTAAGTTTAGTTTGTTTTTTTTAAACTTGATGTAAATGGATGCGTATGTATTTTTATTTTTGTGATTTTCCTGTGTTGCTCAGTATTCCTGAGATCCATGTTATTGCATGTAGTTTAAGTTCATTTTTATTGCTGTATATATAGTATTTTATTGTGTGACTAAACTGCAGTTATTTATCCATTTGGCTTTTAATTCATATTTGGGTTGTTTCCAATTTGAGGCTTTTTCAAACATTACTGTTATGAACGTTCTTGTATAACAAGTGATCACAAGTACAAGAGTTTTTCTGGGATTTATGCCTAGGAGTGGAATTGCTGATTGTAAAGGCGTACATGCCTAACTTCACTAGATATTGTTAAGCTTTTCTAAAGAGGCCAATACAATTTATACCACTATCAACAATATATGAGAGTTATATCCACCCAACTTGGCAAACCTGATATTTATAAAGCTTATTTTTTGCCAATCTGGTAAGCAGATAAATGTAATTGTAATTTCCATATGCATTTCCTGATAATTGATGTGGGTAAGTACCCTTTTCAGTGTTTACCAACCACTTGGATTTTCTGTTCTGTGGCTACCTCTTCAAGTCATATGCCTTAGCAATTATTTCTCCTTTTTAGTTCTATTGTTAATAGATTTTTCTGTATATTTGCTGAGGTTTTGTTACTAGGTGCATTCAGATTTAAAATTGTTACATCTTGTAAGTTGAGCTTTTCATATAATTTGCTTTTTGACATAACGTAGTATAGCTACATCAGCTTTTTGTCATGAAATAGGAAACTGCAAATGTTTGACGAATGAGTTGCCTGTTAGTATAGGCAGAAACTGCAGAACAGTCCTAGCTCGTTATTCGGGCTTTATGTATCAGTGATTTGTTCTATTATCCCATAAAGTGAATGAGTCATTTTTGAGTTTAAAAAAATCATAGGGCCTTTTTTTTTTTTTGAGGTCCAATTTGCATACAGTAAAAGGCATAAATCTTAATTATCCAGGTCAGTAAATATTTATGTATGAATATACTCCCACAGCAAGATATTAAACATTTCCTGCACTCCAGCCAGCTTCGTAATGTCCCTTCCCAGTTGAAACCTACCAAAGGTTTTGCTTAGTTTTGCTTATTTTGAACTTTACATAAAGTGGAAACATACAGTATATTCTCTTTTGTGAGTGGCCTTTTCGCTCAACATTGTGAGATTCAGTCATGTTCTTAGGTAGCATTAGTTTTTCTTTCGTGTTGCTGTGTAGTGTTATAATGTATAACTGTATTGTAATGAATTTGTTCTGTAGTTGTAGAACATTTATGTTTCTAGTTTTTTGGCTATTGTGAATGACACTGCTGCCTTCTTGAACATGTCCTGGTAAACATAAAACGTAGAGTTGCTGTGTGGTAATGTGTGCTGCCAAACAGATTTCCAAGGTGGTTGTACTAATTTACACTCCCAGAGAGTTTTAATATACAACTTACTGATTTAGCTTTGGGCAGCAAATGTTGAATTTCTGTCATCTGCGTACCACACATGGAGGAGAGCACTGAGAACTCTTTCCTGAAGCTGTATAGGCACTTTTATTTTATGTTTTATTTTTATTTTTTTCTAAGACAGAGTTTCACCGTGTTGCCCAGGCAGGAGTGCAGTGGTGCGATCATGGCTCCCTGTAGGCTTGAATTCTGGGGCTCTTACCATCCTCATTGAGAAGCCTTGGCTTCCTAAAGCGCTACAATTATGAGTGTGAGCCACCGTGCCCAGCCTGTACAGGCAGTTCTAAAATGTGAAATGCCTTTCCTTTTCTGTAATTTCCCCAGAGAGTAAAGCCTACTGCATTCTTGTTTATCTAGTCTATAAATATTAATACACAATTGATGGGAACAAAGCAACCTTAGTTCTTTTTAAGTATGAAAAGGGCCCTGTTAAGGGCAGAATTTAAAATATTTGTAGTAGTTAGTTCTCAGGTTAAAATCATAATCTTCTAGAATGCTTTAGATTTTAAGTGGCTAATGTAGTAACACTTTATACTCAATATTGGGGGACCATGTTGTTTGGAGGCTTTCGCTGAAGCATTTAATTTCATTCTTTTGAATTCATTTTGGCAGATGGGTCTAAAAAGGAACAGATCAATTCTGTATTGAGTTCCAGTCTTAATGGCACCGAGTCTTTGAGACAGTTGAGGCAAATTGAAAATTCTGTTTTCACATTCTTCTGAAAGGGGATGTAAGGCAAATATGAGGATGCCATATGGTAAATCTGCTCCCTGTCTGGCTGTATTGGGCCAGTGTGGAAGAAAGCCTAAGACTCTGTTACCCAGCTCTTTCTGAAAACGTTTTCAAATGCTTTCCCAAGAATCATGACCACAGGAGCCAACAGTCTGTTTGGATGACTGAAAACACAGAGGTTTATGATCTGTAAAGGTAGTAGGTAACTGATTTAATCCTGTTTTTGTAGGTAGGCCAGAGGGCACTCAAAGCCTTCTGATTGATTTAATAGATTGTTGAAGGTTAAGAGTTGACTTAATATCTTTCTTAGAAAACTGAGAAATAGCTCATTACTAGGTGTGCTTTATTACCACCATCTGTAAGAAAATGCAGTATAGGCATGGGAATCAAACTACCTAAAGCCTCTTCCAGGTCCTTTGTAACTGGGAAGGTTGCTTTTCCTTGTTGCTTATTGAAGAGAAAAGGAAAATGTTTATCATCAGAGAATTCAGGTTCACTAAGTATTTAATGAGTGTTTATTATCTGCAGTCATTTTCTTATTACCTTATCTCATTTAATATTCAGAACAACCCTGTGAGTGGATGGTGGTATCTTTTTTTTTCCTCCTGAACTTTTTGTTGAATTATCCCAATGGCATCTATTTTTGCAGATGAGCAAAATCCAATTGCATAGAGGTTTAGTGTTGTGCCACATATCACACAGCTTCTAAGTGAGAGCTAAAATTAGAGCCGAAGGTTTTGATTACCAGTCCAGACTTTCTAGGACACCACAGCTGCCTTTCTGTAGAACACATTAACATGACTCTCAAAGTCCACAAGAGTAGTGGTGAGGTGACAGTTCAGGGGAATACTCAAAGGTCACTGTCCTTTTGATATATCTGGGTAGTTGCTACAGTATGTGCTTAGGAATTGCTGGGAAAAAGATAATGTTCTTTAAAAGTTCATCATTTTAGCAGTTAATAATCCTGGTTATAAACGTATAAAAATATACCTTTAGAGAAGTTATTCTTAGGTAGTTATGGCTGCTTTCATTTGGAGTCTAGAGGTTTACTCTGTTTCTGGAATTGCACTTTCTGCTGTCCTTGGCACATTTAGAAACTTTTTCAGAAGGCCTTTTAAATTTTATTTTTTATTAAAAGAGAGCCTGTGAATCAAAGAATCTTAGGTGGTTTCTTAGCTGAAGGGACATTTGGTGAACACAAATGGAATTGTTAGGTCATGATGCTTTTTTAAGTGTCCAGCTCTGGTGTTTTGTATATTCACAGTTGTGTGTATGTTCACAGTTGTGTGTATATTCACAGTCGTGCAGCCATCCTCACGATCAATTTTAGGACATTTTCCAAAGAAACCCAGTACTCAGCAGTCACTTCCTTATTTCCTTCTCACCAGTCCTCGGCAACTACCAGTCTACTTTCTGTAGATTTGCTTTGTCAGGACACTTCATGTAAACAGAATCATAAAGTAAATATGTGATCTTTCCTGATTGACTTTTTTCACTTAATGGTTTCAAAGTTCATCCGTGTTGGAGCATGGATCGGAGCTGTACTCCTTCTTATTGCAGTTAGACGGCTTTTCCTACAGAATTTTAAGTAACGGATATGTCTAACAATGTCTCTTGTTCTCACCTACAGGAGACACAGGGTCATGGGCTTACTTTACCTATATAGGACCTTTGGTAATACTGAGGCTATATCTATGATTTATTGTAGAACAGAAGTTATTAACTGGGGAATATGGACCCTTATGACTGGCCTTTGGGATCTCCTGAATTCTTTGTAATTATATAAGATTTTATGTTTGCAAGCATTTTCTGGGGGTTAGAGGAGTCTGTGGAACAGCAGAGATCTCTAGCTTTTGTTAAAAGATAATTTTCAAAACTAATATCTTGACTCTCATACAGATATAAAATGAACATATGTTGACTATTTTATTTTACTCCCAAAGAGGAAACCAGGCAGGTGTTATAACTGGTTCAAAGGGAAAGTCCAAAGAGCTGCTCATTTATAGATCAGGAATATCAAATGAATGTGCAAATAGAGGCAGAACAACTCTCTCTCCTAGGGGGAGGAACGTCAGCTGAACCTTTCCCTGGCAGGGCGGCATTTGCATATTTAGGGATCTAGATTACTTTGCACTGCTGTCAGTTATCTACAACTTTCAGAGCTGTAAACGGCCTCCTGATAATCAGAATCTGGTAACCCAGACGGGCATCCCAGATAATGCATAATTTTTCATTGGAAGCCATAGGGAAAAGCATTCTCTCTCCTGAACTCTCACACCCCGACAATCAACGTGGAAGACTTCCGTGACCAAACGTGTGGGATTTGTTTCCCCACACTCCAAGCAGTAGATGTCACTGGGTGTTCCTCTAATTCAATTCTGACACCGTCTACCTGGAGATAGCGTCAGATCTTATGGGTTGAGGGCTCAGTCCCCAAGACTTCCCCAACCTCAACCTGTTGCAAGTCTAGTCCTTTGAAATGTCTGACTGACTGTCCTCAAGGTGAGGTTCCCATGACCTCCTCTTGGATTCGATTAATTTGCTGGAACAGCGCACAGAACTCAGGGAAACATTTACTTAGGTTTACAGGTGTATTTTAAGGAATACTGCAAAGGTTACAAATGAAGAGATGCATGGGGTAAGGTATAGGGAAAGGGGTGTGGAGCTTCCATGCCTCCCTGGGTGCGCCACCCTCCAGGAACCTCCATGTGTTCAGCTATTCAGAGGCTCTCTGAACCCTGTCCTTTTGGGTTTTTATGAAGGCTTCATTACATAGGCATGATTGACAACCATGTAGAAATGTGACTGGACACAGGAGGCATGATCTCATACTAACAGACTGACTGGAAACCCAGCACGGCCTGTCCAGGTTCTTGTTGGCCTTTCTGTGCAGCCTTCCTTCCCCAGAATATGGGGCACAACCCTCCCAGAAATGAGGGTTTTTTGGCCCACAATTGGACTAGAGTCTTGCCTTGATGCAGGTAAAAGGAGCACAGGAGAAGGTCGAGAGAGAGTCTGTTTCCTGAGGCCCAAGGTGCCCCAACATTGTAACAGAAGACTGTAACAAGGGCTATGGGGTTATGAACCAGGAACCGTGGATGAAAGCCAATATATACATATAACATCACAGAAGCACACTTTCCTGCTCACTTTCAACAGATACCACAAAGTTTGAAACTCTTCCAAAGATTAATTTTAAATTAAATTTACTCAGCTGCTTACTTCAGCTTTTAAAAGTAGGTTCTTGGTAATTTTGAAGGTGCACTTTCCGAAGGGTGTTTATATAGGTTGAAGGTCAGAGACCTAGGGATAGGTCCCTGCTTATTCTTTTGAACAGGCTTACATGTTGGAAATCTCTAGAGAAATAGCTTTAGTTAGGTTACACTTCTCTGCAAATATTCAGTATTTCTCATCTCTAATAGCAGCGTGACTATTGTAGGGAAGGAATTTCTACAAACGGTTATGAAAAGTCTAAGTGTCTTAACTGCGTGACAAAGATAGAGAATTCTGTTAGTAAGATAAGTATGGGATGGGAGAAGTCAACTAACCTCTGCCCTTCTTCCCCAATCTTGATATGCTCAGAGAAGTTAAGACTTCTTTCTGTGTGAGAAATACGGGATCTTTTCCACTAGATCTTGCTTATTATCCAGAAATTATCATTTCTAGGTTTTAGAGAATGATGAAACTCATTTGTACTTTGAAATATAACCTCTATACATGTGCACAGTAAGTCATTTAGCTATTTATTGTCGGAGACTCTGGGAGTTCCTAGCAAACTTAGCAACATTCCATGTGCAAATTTGTCTATTTTTCCCCCCATGTCTTACCTGCTTGCTTTAGGCTGGGAGTCTATTTTCCTACATAACTGGTAATTGCTCTTACCTCTGTGTCCTTCAGTGTGTTCCTCTGCTTATTGAATTCAGTTTTATGCATTTTAGTCTTCTCTCCTAGTATAAGCTCCTCCTGATACTTTTAAAAATGTATTTCAGAAGAGAGGTGCTCAGAATTGTTACTTAACAGAATCAGCATCTGTGTTCACTTGTCTTGACCACAAGTAAATTAATAAAGTGACCATTTAGCAGTGTTTCGGGTTCAGCTTTTAGGAACTTATAAGCTTTGGTTTTCCATGAGTGCACTTCTCATGACTTGGGAACATTTCCTATGTGTGTCCTTTCTGTGGCCAAGATGTTTTTCTTATTTCAGGGATGGAAAGATGCTTTGGCTGAATACTCCTGTGCTAAGTGTAGAGCAGTTAGTGCTTGGGGAATGGTACCAAGTGTACGTATCTGGCAAGGCCTGGCTAGAAGGGAAAATGTAGACTCTTAAGCTTTTTGAGACGAACTTCTCAGATACTGTATCTCTTGACTCACATAGTGGAATTTTGGGGGAAGTATGTGGTTTTCTTTTTGTCTCCTAAGAAATGATGATTCAGTTTCCTCAAACATTTCTCACAGTCACTACTGGTTGCTTGGAATGGCTGTCTGGTTTTGTTGCTCAGTTCTTCTTTAATGACCCAAGGGGATTTTCCCTTTCGGGTTGTGATGCGTTTTTTATGATAAACTTTAATGCGTTTGGAGGCTATAAAGACAATAATGTTTTCTTACCTGTTTACTTGAGTTCTGTAGACTGTAATATGAAAGAAAATCAGATTAAATTAGCTTTGCTTTCTTTGTTTTTTTGGGGGTGGTGCAGAAGTTGGTAAGAATAAATATACTAACTCTCTGAGTCTCTTCTCTTCACTCCCTAACCTGAAGCTCAGTCCTTAGAGTAACATTTGAACTGGGTAGAACAGATTTTTCTTTTCCTCAACAGCCCGTTCCCGCTTTAAAGCTCAGATTTATGGTCCTTCTGGAAAAAGTATTGAGTGTTGAATAGTTCAGGAAACAAATAACAAATTCTGTCATCTCTGCAAGATTGTGGGGTAGAAGATTTTGATTTTGATTAATATCCGGCCAAAGAAAAAATATTAGCCAGGAACAATGATTTGATATCTAGTAGAGTGATGTGACTGGGCCCTGACTTCTAACACTTCCCAGGAAGGCTTGGTGGGTATCTTTTCACCACTACCTGAATACCAGGTAGCCATTACATTTGGTGATTGGGTGTCAGTAGTATGTTAAGTCAGCTACTGGGTCATCTTTTAATGAAAGAAAAGGATGGGGAAGAGAAGCAATTCTTAAGCAGGGTTGCCTGTCAGAATCACCTGAGGGAGGTTTACAAAACACACATTCTGTGCTCAGTGACCCTCTGGGTGGGGTATTCTGACCAGGAAGATAATTCATTCCAGGAATCGTGCTTCTTGGATGATATCGATGGACCCCACTGGCTTCATGGAAAGAACATTGAAGAAGAAGTTAGATTCTCATGGGGGCTGTGCCTCTGGTTTGAAACCAGGGAAGGCACATTTTGGTATTAGTCTCTGGCCTCAGTTTCTTCATCACTGAAATGAGATTGGATGATAGGTGGTCTCTAAGGTTCCTTCAGACAGTAACATTTTATGATTTTGAAGACAACTCTTCTGATACTTTTCAAACTAATTTCTTTCCGTCTTTCTTTTGTAAGCAGATAAGTAGTATGAGTGTAAGTCTCTAGCTTAGAGAAGAATGAAGTTTGCTGTTCGAAGAGGCCGTACAATAGCAGTTCACTTCCCCAAAATGCTCAGCCCTTGTAGGACGCTTTTAGGTCATCTGGAAGTTCTGTATGCCTTCATTGGGAGTGTAGTGAAGATGAGAGCCTTTCCTTTGGCTCTTGGAGTAAACTAGTTGACAGGACTGTGAGAACTGTTGGTCTCCTGATTTGTGCCACTGATAGTTTGGCTCTGGAAAACTAGGCAGTGGAAAAAACAATGCATTTTGAACCAGAAGATTTGAGTCCCGGCTCCACTATTTCCGAGCTTTGTGACCTGCAGGCCGCAATGTCTTCATCTGTGAAGGACAGATTCAGCTCTGATGGCCTATGATGTGATGAACCTTGTGAACTTGTAGGCAGAGTGCCCCTGTGTGCAGAGTCCAGTTACAGTTAACCAGCCATTCTCTTCGCAGATTCAACCCACTGCCACTGTGTCTTGTTAAGCTTAAATAGGCCAGATGTGGGAGAGGGGGCAGAAACATCCTAGGATCTTGCAAAACAAAACTGTCAAAAGTATAGGCAATATCATAATTACTTTACTTTATTTGAATAAATGTTGAGTTTCTGCTGTGTTGAAGATGCTGTTTTAGGCAGTGTAGGAGATATAAGACTTATATCCTCCTCCTAATTTATACTCTTATCAGCACCTGGTACCATAGAGCGTTCATATATTAAAATTATTTGGTTATTCTCCCTAACCAGAGTTGAATTCTTTCTTTCTAGGACAAATTAACTCACAATGCAATAGGCTAATGCACTTTGGCCCTGAGTGACTCTTGAGAAATACCCTGATTTTAGGCACACTGGAAACGTGGCACATTAGAAATGCCAAGAAGAGGCCGGGCGCGGTGGCTCACGCCTGTAATCCCAGCACTTTGGGAGGCCGAGGCGGGTGGATCACGAGGTCAGGAGATCGAGACCATCCTGGCTAACATGGTGAAACCCTGTCGCTACTAAAAATACAAAAAATTAGCCGGGCATGGTAGCAGGCGCCTGTAGTCCCAGCTTCTCCAGAGGCTGAGGCAGGAGAATGGCGTGAACCCGGGAGGCGGAGCTTGCAGTGAGCCGAGATTGTGCCACTGCACTCCAGCCTGGGTGACAGAGCAAGACTCTGTCTAAAAAAAAAAGAAATGCAAAGAAGACATTGTACAGGAGAGTGAAGGGGAACTTTCTGTAGTGAAGTGGCTTTCCCAGAAACTTGACTCTATAATGAAGCTATAGAGATCAGTGAAATCATTAGGGCATTACTGTTTTGAACATTTCCTCAAGTGAATAACAGACTTACCCTCAGGGCCCTATGTCTCTGTTGTGGCCCAACAAACCACATTCAGACAAGGAGTCAGTTTGAGAGGTACAAGTTGTTATGGAAGCCCGAGGAAACTGGTTTGTGTGCACTTCAGTTTTGACCATACAACCTTCACTCACTTAGCACTGTGCAATAATCCACTGAGCAAAATTGCCACATTTTCCTTGGCAGGGAATCTGTATGCCTGTGGCAGTTCAAAAATTATTTGTAGAGTGGGTCAGCCTATCAGCAGGAATGTTTTTCTTTGATCTTCAGCCTGTTTTTCTTTAATGTGAGCAAAACAGTAAAGAGAGAATACATTGGAATATCTTGTTGGTTCCCCTGTTTGGCTTTACTTACAGTTCTTTGGTTTTCTTCTTTTAGGTCATACTTTTCCAATTAGTATGTAGATATTTATAATGTTTTGAAGCCTGAGAGATGGTTCCAATATCTTGTGGAATTCAGCTCTGAGTGTGAAGTCCTGACTTTGCCTCTTTCTGTAAGTTTGACCCAGCAAGTCACTTAACCTTTCTTGACTTCAGTTTTCCCCATCTGTAAAGTGATACTGCACATTGGTTTTTTTCTTTTCTTTCCTTTTCCCCTTTCCTTTTCCTTTTCCCCTTTCCTTTTCCTTTTCCTTCCCTCTCCCTTTCCTTCTCCCTTTGCCTTTCCCTTTCCCTTTCCTGAGATAGAGTCTCACTCTGCTGCCCAAGTTGTATTGGAGTGCAGTAGCATGCTCATAGCTCAGTGCGGCCTCAAATGCCCAGGCGCAAGTGATCCTCCTGCCTCACCCTGCCAAGTAGCCGGGACTACAGGAGTGTGCCACCATGCCTGCTTTTTTGTTTGTTTGTTTTTAAAATTTTTTTTGTAGGGATAGGATCTTGTTATGTTGCTCAGGCTGGCCTTAAGGGATCCTCCTGCCTTAACTTCTCAAAGTGCTGGGATTACAAGTACTTTGTAATGTGTAAATGACCTGTACATTCTTAATCTAATAGCCTCATGAAGTTATAAAGTACAAATAAAATAACATGAAAGCCATTTAGAGTTTTAAAGTTATATAAGGCTATGTATTCTCATTAAATTAAATTTTAATAAATTTAAAAGATAAAATTTTTATAAAATAAATTTATTTAAAAAATTTTAATTACGTTAAAAAGTTAATTTTTTTTTTTTTTTTGAGACAGAGTCTTGCTCTGTCGCCCAGGCTGGAGTGCAGTGGTGTGATCTTGGCTCACTGCAACCCCCGCCTCCCAGGTTCAAGTGATTCTCATGCTTCAGCCTCCCGAATAGCTGGGACTACAGGTGTACACCATGTCTGGCTAATTTTTGTATTTTTAGTAGAGACAGGGTTTCCCCATGTTAGCCAGGCTGGTCTCAAACTGCTGACCTCAGGTGATCTACCCACCTTGGCCTCCCAGAGTGCTGGGATTAAAGGTAGCAGCCACTGTGCCTGGCCAAATTAGAAAGTTAATACTTTTTAAGTGCTTCACTCTTTCCTGTGCATGTTGTCATGGCCTCTTTTTCTAAATTAGTTTTATTCTCTCTGTAATCAGGGGTCACCAAATCTTTGAGTTTTAGAGGGAAGAGAAAGTTTTTAGTGAAACAAGTGGGTGAACTCTGATCCCTATAAAATATTGCCTTCATGCAGTAGGCACTCCAAAAATAATTGTTGAATGACTGAAACTCTTAAACAGCAGTAGGCATATGTATAGCAGAGACAACATTACAGAGCAGAGCTCTTTCTAGGTTGCCATGGTAGCTAGCTTTGAGGGACTACCTGAATGGAGGTGCTGTTGCTTTTGAATAAAACAAATATACATGGTGCCTTAGTCCATTTTCTGCTGTGATAGCGGAATATCACAGATTGGGTAATTATAAACAATAGAAGTTTATTTGGCTAATGATTCTAGAGGCTGGGAAGTCCAAGAACATGGCACTGATATCTAGTGAGGGCCTTCTTGCTGAATAATAACATGGCAGAAGGGCAAGTGAGCACGTGAGCTATAGGGGATGGGCCAAGACATCATCCTTTATCAGAAGCCCACTCCCAAGATAATTGCATTAATATACTCATGAGGACATAACACTCCTAATCTAAATCACCTGTTAAAGATCCTACCTCTCAACACTGTTACAGTGGCAATTAAATTTCATTGTGAGTTTTAGGGGGGACACTCAAATCATAGCAGGTAGTTAGCCCTGTTGAGTAATGGAGAAAGGATTGCATTAGCTCCAAGGAAAGATGCATCATCCAGTGTGGGTCTGGAAGTGTTTGCCAGATGGCTTTTCTCTTTTAGTAATATTCATTTGTACAATGTTTCTTTAGGTATAAATTGAAGCTGAAGTAATTTAATAAGGAAAAAATATCACTGCCTAATTGGTATTTGGTCACGAGCAGTACCAGTTCTTAAGATTTTTTTGGAGGTAGCAAGGGGTGGGTAGTGCTACTATTAGAAGTTTGCTTCTGGAATCTTTTGCTCTCTTGAAGTGATTTGGAGATTAAAAGAGTTTAGTATCATTGGGGATAGCTGTGGTCCACTGTCAGGAAGTAACTCATGACTTGAGATCATATTCCCGACCTCACAAAAATGTTAAGAGAATAAATCATAAGTATAAAAAGCACTGAGATTGTGTAGAGTGGAAAATAACATTAGTGTTAGCTCCCTCACACGACCACGTTCTAAATTTAACGAAACAAGAAGTAAAATCACTCTGAAGCACTGGTTTTAAAACTGTAGATTATGATCCATTTAGAGGCACGCAAAATCAGTTTAGTAGATCAAGCGTTAAAGAAGGAAGAAATAGAAATGTGAGTACGTGCCGGGCGCGGTGGCTCACGCCTGTAATCCCAGCACTTTGGGAGGCCGAGGCGGGTGGATCATGAGGTCGGGAGATTGAGACCATCCTGGCTAACACGGTGAAACCCCGTCTCTACTAAAAATACAAAAAATTAGCCGGGCGAGGTAGCGGGAGCCTGTAGTCCCAGCTAGAGGCTGAGGCAGGAGAATGGCGTGAACTCGGGAGGCGGAGCTTGCAGTGAGCCGAGATCGCGCCACTGCACTCCAGCCTGGGCGACAAAGCGAGACTTCGTCTCAAAAAAAAAAAAAAAAAAAAAAAGAGAAATGTGAGTACGTTACAAGTAATAACGTGCTAAGTATTATTTTGGAAACTTTTGGTTTTATATCTTTCTGTTTCTAAAATACATTTACAACACAATCTCATACACGTAGAATCTAATACACATGTTGGAACAGTTTGAAACTCAGTGGTCTAACAAGTAGCATACCCCAAATTTACAATATTTGTAGCCTTCTGCTGTTGATTACATTTACGAAAAGGTCTTGCACCCTTAAAGTGAAGGCTGAAAGAGTTTTATGTCATTGGGGAGAGTGGGCTACCAAGGTCCCATAAATTCTAGGAGCTGCCTTTTGTCTAATGATTAGGATTACTGAGTACTATTTCAATGCCTTTTGGGTATCATCTGAAATCTAATCATTGGATTGGAAATGGAATAAACGAGAGAGGCTAGTTTACTCATTATTTGACAATAGCTCTTTAAAGTAGTTAAAATTATGAATATTCCTACTGCTAAGGTTTATCAGAGTTTGTTTTTTTCCTTTAATATTACACTTATAAAAATATTATTCACTGGCTTCTTTTTATTCTAGAGGAATACCTTTCCAATTTTATAACAGTGAAGGAAGGAATGTTTTACTTGTAGAAACTACCAAAACTACTGTTCTATGAAGCAAGGGTTGGAGATAAACTCCCCTGTCCGCTGTCCCCACCCAGGCACACACATATACAATGCAGCTTATTTTATGACTGTATTGTTCTTACGTTTCTTCTTCTACATAAAAACGTAAAGGTTGGTGAAATAATTTACCTGGAGTTGCGCAGTAAGCTAGTGGCCTTCATGGATGACCATTCACAGTTCTTGTATTTCCAGAGACACAATACATTGATAAAGTTGAAATAAACAGAAGCCTAAGAATTATAAGTATATATTCAGAGATATATAGACAAAAAAGTACTGTACTGCTATAAGTAAAAAGACATAGTGGGAATAGTAATTATAATCACATTAACTTCTGTGCCATCTCTGTCTAGATCAGGGGTGTCCAATCTTTTGGCTGTCCTGGGCCACATTGGAAGAAGAATAATTGTCTTGGGCCACACGTAAAATATACTAATGATAGCTGATGAGCTTAAAAAAAATAAAAGTTGCAAAAAAAATCTCGTGATGTTTTAAGAAAGTTTACAAATTTGTTCTGGGCTACATTCAGAGCTGTCCTGGACTGCATGTTGGACAAGGTTGATCTAGATGTTTATCTATAGTCATGACCTAACTGTATAGTTTTAGTATGTTATACATGGTACCATGTATCCAAGGTAGATCCTGTCAAGAACATAAATTGTGAAAAGAAAATTCTTGGGATGCTGCTGGATTGTCATGTGTTACTCCTCTGCCTATGAATACTGAAAATCAAGAATTGAAAGAGTGCTGAATACTGAGTCAAGAGGCACGCGTTCCTAGACTCCACTTAAACACAAGCATGTCTGTATGAACGTAGTCCTGTCATTTCACTTTGGGGTCTCTGCTTGTAAAATGAAAATGTTAGACTTGATCTTCCAGGTTCCCTTCAGCTCTTAGATTCTGTGCTTCCCAAGGGCTGGAGTATTGCATCAGGGCCCAGCCTGGGGTTTGTGCTATTTTCAAGGCCCTAAGGAACTGCATCATCCTTTATTCCAAGGAGATAGGATACATTACGCCACAGAGCCCAATAATTCAGTGAGCTGTCAGTGTTGTGAGTTGCATCTACATTGGGGACTGAGCCTAGGTTGTTTGTAGTAACCTAGGAGGACCTTAGAATGATGGCAGGAGATGTAATTTCTGTGATCAACTAGTTGACTACTCAAAAAGCTTGTCAGGACTCATCCAACTACAGTATCATTCTGTCTTTGGTGTTAAAGAATTTATGTATATCTCCTTTTAAAGGATCCTCTTTGAATTTAAGAATTGCCATTATCTTTGTAAGAATCAAAGCACATACAAAGAAAATATATTCTTGCTAAATATAATTTTTTAAATGTTAGTGAGGAATGTCTTTATATCTTAATTTTAAGGCTTTTAAAAATTAGTTTGCATTTGCTGGTTCTTTGCTGTCACCCTAGTACTAGTTGTATTACTTTTTTATTCAGTGCTGTGAATTGTTCACATTATCTATAGTCATCTTTTGACATTGGTAACCTCTGTTTTCTGGGTGAATTAAGAATTAGTATAACCAGAAGAAAAGCTAATCTGAATGATTGTTCTTTCATCATCTCGTTCATACACAGTATTTAACCATCTGGTTTGACCACAACTTTCACACTAGACGAGTCTTTATAATGATAGAAATCATGACATACTTTTGATGATAGACTCCTCTGGTCTTTCCCAGGTTTTGGCTGGTATTGCCATTGCTTTGGATTGAGGTAGTTGATGCAGCAGTGGGCTCTGGGGAATGGCCACCAAGAACTATTGGGGAATTGCAGATAAACTGTCTCCATGGGTAGCCCTCCAGGGAACCTGATAGTTGTCTAATGTTAATTACCTTATAACACAGTCTAATTACTAAGAGTATTGTCTGAGTCCATTCAGGCTGCTGTAACAAAACGCCATAAACGTGGTGGTATATAAACAAAAATCCATTTCTCTCAGTTCTGGAGGCCAGGAAGCCCAAGATCAAGGCAACAGCAGGTATGGTGCCTGATGAGGCCCGCTTCCTGGAAGGTGGCCTTCGTGAAAGTGGTTCATAGAAAATGTCTTCTCACTGTGTCTTCACATGGTAGAAGGGGCAAATTTGCTCTCTAAGGTCTCTTTTATAAAGTCACTAATCTTATTCACGAGGCCTCTGCCTTCATGATCTAATGACCTCCCAAAGGCTTCCTCTTCCTCCCACCATCAGCTTGAGGGTTAGATTTCAACATATGAATTTTGGGAGGATGTAAACATTCGGTCCATTGCAGGTATAAATGTTTTCAACAAACATTTGTTGAGTATCTGTCCTTCTTCTAAGCTTTCATGTTCCTACTAGAACATTGGATGTGGATATCCAATAGGAATATATTTAAGTCAGTATCATTATGTTTTTCTCAAAACATCTACCTTCTTTACCTTCCCTTCCTCTTCTAGTCTTACCATAGTTAATAGTGATATTAACTATTAATATCATAGTTAACCAGCCTCTTGAACTTGAACTTGACAATTTTGAATGATCTATACCCACAACTGACAAAATTACTCACATACTTAAAAATCCATGCCCTTTGTTTTGTTTTATTGCTGTTGTTTGTAATTTACTTATTTTTACCTGATACTATGTTCTGGAATTTTTTCTACGTAGTTCATGTAGATCTGTCTTCTTTTTAATGTTTCATAGTATGGGTACATAAAATGCACATATTACGGTTTATTTAACCATTCTTCTGTGGGTGGACATTTACATTATTTTTTCCCTTTTGTTATTAGAGAGAATACTGAAATGAATATCCTTGAACGTGTTTATTTGTATACTTTATTGCTTTAAAAAAGTTCCTATCAGTTTATATATCAGTTTTTCTAAGTCCTTTTTAAATATGGACTGGATTAGCCCATTCTTGCATTGTTGTTAAGAAATACCTGAGTTTGGGTAATTTATAAAGAAAAGAGGTTTAATTGGCTCACGTTTCTGCATATTTGTACAAACATGGCTTCAACATCTGCTTCTGGTGAGACCTCAGGAAGCTTACAATCATGGTGGAAGGCAAAACTTGAGCAGGCACGTCACATGGCAAGAGTGAGAGCAAGAAAGAGAGAGGGGGGAGGTCCTAGACTTTTAAACACCCAGATCTCACATGAACTAACTGAGCAAGAACTCATTTATCACCAAGGGGATGGTACTAAACCGTTCATGAAAGATGCGCCCCCATGATCCAGTCACCTCCCACCAGACCTCATCTCCAATACTGGGAATCACATTTCAACATGAGATTTGGCGGATAGGTATCCAAACCATATCATGAACCTAGCATACTTCTCCCAGCTTCAGGTCTCTGATTTAAGTGTTCACTCATTTACTTGGTCACTGTTAGTTGGGCACTGTCAGCCACTGTCCATGTTTGTATTCAGTATAAATTGTGTGCCAGGCACTCTGCCACATGTTGGGGATTTAGCACTGGATGAGACAGAAATGGTCCCTGCTATCATGTAGCTTACACTTTGCCACATAGAACTTTTGCCATATGCAGACTCTTTTTATGCATTTGCAGCTACTATCCTCTCTTTCTGGTGTGATTTTTTTCCTTTTAACTTTTCTACCTAGAGAATTTTCTTTCACCCTCTTAACCAGCTTAAATTTTACCCTCTGTCATTATCTTTATCCCTTCAGAGTTAGATAGTCCTTCCTCAGTGCTTCATCTTGGCACTCATATGCTTTTTGTGACTATTCCCCTGTGAAGTTTTAGTAATTTGTTTATATGTGTACGTGCCTGTGTGTGTATATGGACACACATCTACCTCTTGCATTAGATTGTAAATTCAGTATAGACTTGGAACTATGATATGTACCTGAGCACTTCCCCAGCTTACTGCCTTCAACCCTGGAGATGCTTAATCAATGTTGATTCAGTGAATGAATAGTAAACTATAAAATGACCTTAGTTTGTACAGGGCATTGTAGGGGATTGTACACATTAATAGAACTGGTCTGTCTTCAAGGACCTAACCATATAGTCAGGGAGATAAGAAACAGATGAGTAGACTGCAAGGCAGGTTGTGTTAAGCTCTGTATAGGACTTACCACAAATGAGTACTGGAGGATAATTTAAAGGCAGAGAGGAATTCTCGTGAATGAGATACTCTGGTAAGTTTACAGAGTACATGTTTTTTCTTGCTTGTACCAGGTGTTGTGAGGAATACACATGATGATAAGATATGGTTGCTAAGAGTCAAGTAAGGCCTTAGAGCAGGCATTGGTAAATTGTGACCTCCAAGCCAAATCTGGCTCTTGCCTTCTTTTATATGGTCCTTGTGCTACGAATGATTTTTACATTTTAAAAATTGTTAAAGAATATTTTGTGAACATGAAAATTGTATGAAATTCAAATTTTGGTGCCCATAATTACATTGTGTTGGAACACAGCCATGTTCCTTTGTTTACACACTAACTGTGACTATATTTGCACTCCAGCAGCAGAGATGAGTAGTTGTAAAGGAGGACCTTTGCTTTGCAACACTTAAAATATAAAATAATTTAGTGTCAGGCTCATTACAGAACCAGTTTGCTGACCACTAGGGTAGAGAATAGGAAAGATTTAAATAGAGAAGAGAAATGACATTCATATTGGGGGTATTAGTTTGAGTTAAGAGAGTGGAACAGTGATTCTGGCAGTCATATAGAAACTTTAGGGCTGAAGGGACGATCTAGCTTAACCCTCTTACTGTATAAAATAGGCACAAGATCAAAAATAGTCTCAAAGTCCACTAGCTGCTAAGTGGCAGTGGAGTGCTGCCAGAGTGACTGGTACAGAAGCCTTGAGGGCTGCAGATGATAATAAGATTATTGCTGACCTTGCCCTTGAAAAATGAGAGTTGAAGTACAAACTAAGAACAGACTTCTTTTCTCTCTCTAAATGTAATATTTCTATTCTCTTGTATTTCTAGAAGGCCTTTGAGCCCTACTTAGAGATTTTGGAAGTCTACTCCACAAAAGCCAAGAATTATGTAAATGGGCATTGCACCAAGTATGAGCCCTGGCAGCTAATTGCATGGAGTGTCGTGTGGACCCTGCTGATAGTCTGGGGATATGAGTTTGTCTTCCAGCCAGAGAGTAAGTATGCTGTCTCCTCTGTAAAGGTATAGTGGTGTGTCACTAGCCTCAAACTAATTGCTGACAGATAGGACTAATTTATTGCCTTTGGTTTTTCTTTTTTTTGAGACAGAGTCTCAATCTGTCGCTAGGCTGGAGTACACTGGCCTAATCTTGGCTCACTGCAACCTTTGCCTCCCAGGTTAAAGTGTTCCTCCTGCCTCAGCCTCCTGAGTAGCTGGGACTACAGGCAGGTGCCACCACGCCCAGCTAATTTTTGTATTTTTAGTAGAGACGGGGTTTCACTATGTTGGCCAGGATCGTCTCGATCTCTTGAGCTTGTGATCCACCTGCCTCGGCCTCCCAAAGTGCTGGGATTACAGGCATGAGCCACCATGCCCGGCCCTGGTTTGGTTCTTATTTTTAAAATCTGTTTAAATGTGAAGCGGTACTTTGTCTTTTGATTGGTCACGTTACAACAGGACTCTTGTGTAACTAATACTCTTTACATTGATTTTTTTTTTTGGATTTGTAGTTTATATAAAAACACCTTAGAATTAATCATTGTAAGGATCCACAGATATCTCCGTATGGCTTAAACCTTTGGTACCAGTTTCTTTCCTAGAACATAGTTATGTCACCTGGAGTTCCCAGAGCAGGAATTTATTGCCTTTCATTTTGTGCTATCCTTTTCAGTAAAGATTAGGTGAAATTGGAACAGCACTTATATGGTGACCATTTGAGTGCTTGTTATGTGTCAGGGACTGCATCAGGCTGTGGGGATATCTGCACAAGTGGTACCGGATCTCTCTCCTCTTGGAGTTGAACTTCTGGTGTCAGGGGATCGTATCCTTTGAGCATCCTAGAAGTGACTCAGTGCTAGATCAACATGGGGAAGAAGAGGCCACTTCTCAGGGTGCAGAAGATGAGCAGTCTCAGTGATCTGCTTCTGAATCTTCCACCTTTGCTTAGGATTAAGCCCCTCTCCTGCCCACCCACCTTTTTCCCACCTAGAAACCTGGTTGCGTGTTACCTTTCTTATGAGTTATTTTCCTCTGCAGTCTGCGCTTGGTAAGTGTTGTTAGTACCTAAACACAAGTAGTAGATTTGGTGCTGGATGTTCTGTAACACTCCCCTGCACCCTTTCCCCACTCTTAGTAGGGTATCGGAGTTAACTTCCTTGAGATAAGTAAACAGTAACATTGAAGATAATCATTAGCTGTTTCTCATTCGCTTGAAATTTCCCCACCACTTTGCTTCCCTGATAACACCTGTTTAAAAGGGCTTTTTTACTATGTTTTTTCTGCTTTTCTTCTCTTGTTCAAGGAAAGTCAATTTAGAAGCCAGATTCCATTTTTATCTTTTTACCCTGCAAATAGCTTCTTAGCTGTTTATGGCGCAGTAAACATTGCAAATCATGACAACCAAGAAGCAAGTTCCAACTGCTTAGAGTTTTTAAATTAAAGTAGAAATGAGACGTGACTCTCCTGTGTAAATCTGTAGCTCACCCTGGCTTTAAAAAACCTTGTCCTCAGTTGCTGCTCCTAGTCCTTGCAAGATTTTCTGATAAACTCTGAGAAATTAGACTGGCCAGCCCTTCCACTGCATCTGCTCAATGGTTTGGATATGGATGTAGCTCGTGTCCTTCTGCTCATGCTTATTCCTTTCCTAGGAGGTATTCAATTCAGTGAGTAAGCGGCCCAGTTTATAGGACTCTGAGGGTAGCAAGAAATGTACTTTCTTTTTATTTTTTAACTTTTCATTAAAAAAAAAAATCAGTCTCTGCTTATCCATCTTTCTATTATAATAAAATATATATAACATAAAATTTACCACTTTAACCATTTTTAAGTGTAGAATTAGTTGTGTGGCAGAAAGTACATTCACATTATTATACAGGCATCACTACTACCAGAACTTTTTTATCACCCCACTGGAACTCCATTTTAGTAAACATCAAATAATAACTGCCCATTACTCTCTCCCCCATCCCCTGGCAATCACCATTTATTTATTGTACCACCTTGTTTTACAAATGTACGACCATTCAAAGGTGGTACATTTATGAAACAAGGCTAAGCTTAGAGATCTGAGATTTATATGTTACTTGCTATGATTAGTATTAACTTTAGGTATTTACTTCTTTTAAAATTTTAAAAAATTAATTGGCAAATAAACATTGTATTTATCACGTACAACATATTGTTTTGAAGTATGTATACATTGTGAAATGGCTAAATTGAGCTAGTTAACATGCATTACTTCCCATTTTTTCATTTTTTTTGTGGTTAGGTATTTACTTCTGTTTTCAGTTCTGCAGCTCACTGTGCCATACATTTTGCTTAGCTAATAGTTGAGATACAGCCATCTTAGGTTCTGATACTTACCTGCTTTTAGTGGTCAAAAAGGAATATGCTGGCCTCTGAGAGGCCAATTTTCCATGAGAATATTGTTAGTCATAGTATACTGATGAGATATGCCATTTAAATCCTTGTGGGCTGAACTCCAAGCCATTTGAGGTTTTTTTTTGAGATGGAGTCTCGCTCTGTCACCCATGCTGGAGTGTGGTGGCACGATCTCGGCTCACTATAACTTCTGCCTCCTGGGTTCAAACAATTCTCCCTGCCTCAGCCTCTTGAGTAGCTGGGATTATAGGCGCCCACTATTACGCCTGCCTAATTTTTGTATTTTTAGTAGAGATGTATTTTCGCCCTGTTGGCCAGGCTGGTTTTGAACTCTTGATCTCAGGTGATCCGCCCGCCTCGGCCTCCCAAAGTGCTGAGATTACAGGCATGAGCCACCATGCCCAGCTGAGTTGTTTTGTTTCTAAAGATATATTATAAAACAAAAGCAGTACATATTCACTCTGGAAAAGTTGGACAATATGGATAAATAATAAGAACAAGATTAAAATCTTACTACTGAAGGATACCACTATTTGTATTTCTCTGTTTCTGTATCTGAATCCAGTTTGAACCATACAAAATGTAATTTTGTGAAATCGTCAAATGTTGACAATTTTGTACAATTTAGCACATACACACACAGCACACTTTCATTTGGTAACTTCCAACTTGAATTTTAGATACAGATAAGAATGTCTTCCCTCCAGAGATCAGGGATAATTTTGATAGAATATTCACTTTTTTAGCACTCGCTCACTTGCCATGTGTTGCTGAACAATCGAGTTATTTTTAGTTACACTGCACTAGAGGAGTCTGAAGTCTGGACTAGTGACGAATTTTGCTGATCTTCCAACACTGAATCCCTCCTGAGGGAAGAGAGTAGTTCTGGAACGAAGGATGGAGCCTGGGGTAGAGGAGAAGTGGGCAGCAGCATGAGCTGGGCAGGGGTTTAGCAGCCTCTTCCTTCAGTCTGCTCTGTGATTATCAGCTCACAGTTTATTACTTTTACTTTAACATTGATTTTAACTGTGGGTTGTCCATGGTTTACCAACAGAAATCAGCTTTATGTCATGGAGGAAATGATAAACTCTCAGTTTCTTGTTGTGCCAACTTGGGCGACACCCTTAAGCTCTCTCAGCCTATTTCCTTGCAATAAAATGGACATCATAATAGCTGCTTTACCTTGTCATGGGTAATATGAGGACTGAATGGCATCTTTTGCATAAGTGGAATTTGTAAACTGTTAAGAACCATGCATTGTCCTTACACTGGCATTTTCTATTTTGTTATCTTAAACTTTTTAAATTCTTTTTTTAAATTAACAAATAAAAATTGTATGTTTATGGTGTACAACATGATGTTTTCAAATATGTGTAAGTTGTGGAATGGCTCAATCAAACTAACACGATTACCTCACGTACTTTTTTTTGAGATGGAGTTTTGCTCTGGTCGTGCAGGCTGGAGTGCAATGGCGTGATTTCGGCTCACTGCAGCCTCCACCTCCTGGGTTCAAGTGATTCACCTGCTTCAGCCTCCTGAGTAGCTGGGATTATAGGCGCATGCCACCACCCCCAGCTAATTCTTGTATTTTTAGTAGAGACAGGGTTTCACCATGTTGGTCAGGCTGGTCTTGAATTCCTGACCTCGTGATCTACCCGCCTTGACCTCCCAAAGTGCTGGGATTACAGGTGTAAACCACCACACCCGGCTTATGTACCTTTTTTAATGGTGAGAACACTTAAAATCTACTTTCTTAGCAATCATTACGTACGCAACACATTTTTATTTACTGTGTCACCATGATCTCTTGAACTTATTGCTTCCATCTAACTGGAATTTTCTGTCCTTTTGACCATCTCCCAATCTTCCTTCTTCCCCTTACTCTCAATCCCACTAAAAAATTCTAATTACTTTTCTTTCTGTACCTCTGGGGACTTTTGAGATAATCCTTTTAGGTCATGGCCATGGGATCTTTTTATTTTTAGTTTCTTCATCTCTGACGCTGTATTCTGTTCTTTTTATCCTGTACCATTTTTTTCTCACAACTTCCACAAAATTAGTTTATTCTTTTATCCTTCACCTAGTCACATTACTATAGTTCGGGACAGCTGGCCCAGTTTGCTGATTTTTGGACTTCTTTTTACCTCATTAATTACTTCATCAAATAAGGAAGCAGCTCTGAATCTGTACAGCTTTAACAGTTAGAAATAGTTGAATAACAAGAAGCTAAAATATCCAATATTACATTATAATCATTTGATGGACTATTATAACATTAGAAAATATGTTTAGAAAGAATCGTTAATAATGTAGAAAGTGCTATCCATGAGGAGGATACAGTTATTTTACATTATACAGGATCTCAGGTATGTATTACAGTGTGTAGAACATAGGGCTAGAAGGAAATACTCCAAAATTTAAACAAAAAGTAACCACAAACAAGCGGTTTCAGTCCCTTTGTCTTCTTATTCAGTCTGTGTCTTAGTTACCTGGTTTTGTCCCAGGCGTTTACAGAATGTGTACTCTAGGAAGAGTTAGAAAGAGGGATGCAGCTGAAGCAAAAACAGCTAGCAGAGATATAAGGCATGATGTGGTAGATACAGAAAGGGGGTACAGATGCATCCCGTGGTTGTTGAGTGAAGAGGGAGCTCCTTCTGGCCAGGAAAGTGGGAATTCCCAGATCTCCTAGGAATGCAGTAGAAGTTCATATTCAGTTCACACCTTGTATAAAAAAGCCAGGCTTAGATTCTTATAGACTCAAACAGAAAATTCCTGTGGTACATTTGAAGCAGTGTAGAGTCCTGGGAATCCTGGACTGAAAATAACAAGACTTCAGTTAAAACTTTGCTCCGTCACTGATTTTATCTATGGCCTTGAGCAAGTTTTGATGCTTTGATCTTCCATTGCCTTTTATGTCACTTGTGGATTGTATATAATGCCTTCTGTGCCAGCCTCAGAATGCTGTTGTTATAGTCAGTTGAGATACATTGATTGTGAATGCAACAGAAGGTCTATTAGTCTATTTAGATACCATGTATTTATGATTATTATAATTGACAGGATTAGCATTCCCTATTTCTGTGTACTGCCTGACAGAGTGGACTCTGGCATCTATGATTTTTCAAACTTTTTTTCTCTTTGTTGAGACGGGGTCTCACTGTGTTGCCCAGGCTGGTCTCACACTCTTGTGTTCAAGCAGTCCTCCCACCTCGGCCTCCCACAGTGCTGGGATTAGAGGTGTGAACCACGGTGCCTGGCTAGCATCCACAATTTTGGGGGCATTTGTAGGTCCAGAAAATGTTAGAATCTGTGTTGGATGAGAGGCTGGACATAGATCCAAGCAAAACAAGCTAAAAACAGGGGCTGGCCTTTAGTCTTGGGGGAAGGAAGAGAAATGTTGAACATCTAGAAACCTTAGGAAGGTCAAGAATTCTGGAATACATATGTCATTTGACCTAGTAGTTCTGCTTCTGGGAGTTTATCCTGTAGGTGTGCAGTGTGGTGTGTGTTACAAGGTTATTTTTTTCAGCCTGATTTGTAATAGCAAATATTAGAAGCAACCTATATATCCGTAACTAAGGGGCAGGTTAAATAAATTTTGGCACATCCATATAATGGAATCCTCTGCAGCTATGAAAATGAATGAGGATGCACTGATCTTTACGATAATACTCTGAAGTGTAAAATCAAGGTCTACCACAGTGCTAGAGTGTGCTACTTTTTGTGCAAAAAAAGGGAGACAAATAGTATTATAGCTTTACTGTTGCACATGTATGCATAAAGAAACTCTGGGAGGTAGCATGAGGGTCGGGGGGATAGGTTCGAGAGAGGGAAGCTTCACTGCTTTACTGTGTGTGTATGCGTTTGTATTTTTAAAATTTCGAACCATGTAAATATAGTGCTTATTCACAAATAAAAATTTAAAAGTTTTTTTTTATTTTTTAAAGGAAAGAAACTTTTTGCAATTGGAAGGCAAGTGAGGTTGTAGAAGACACGTTGAATGGTTGCTATATATAGGTCACAGCCATGGAAATTTATTTGAATAAGAGAACCATTTGTTTCTTTTAGGTTTATGGTCAAGGTTTAAAAAGAAATGTTTTAAGCTTACCAGGAAGATGCCCATTATTGGTCGTAAGGTAAGTAGAATCTGTATGTCATTTTTTTTCCCCTCCTGATAATCATGCCTCTTTCTATTTACTAAACCTAATATTCTCAAAGTAGAGGGGTGATTTTGTCCCTTACCTCTAGGGGACACTTGGCAGTGTTTGGAGACGTTTTTGGTGGTCACAGCTTGGATGGAGTGGTGCTCTTGGCATGTAATGGATGGTGACCAGAAATGCTGCTAAACACTAAATATCCTACAATGTACAGGACAGCCCCCCGCCCCCCAAACAGAATTATCTGGCTGGAAATGTCAAAATGGCCAAGGTTGAGAACCCTGACTTAACCCTTTCTCCAATGTAACTGGCCAAAAGAGAGGTGAGAAGCCTGTTAAGGAAGTAAGAATTTGAAATGAGAAAAGCTGACTGTATTGTTAGTTGCTTTGGAACAATATGCGGCTGGCTGACTTTAGATATTTATCTAGTAGTTGGGTGCTTACACGGTTTAGGTCAGGGGTTGGCAAATGTTTTCTGTAAAGGGTTAGATATGAAACATTTTGGGCCATATAGGCCATATCATTTCTGTTGCAACTCCTCACCTCTGCCCTTGCAGACGGACAGTAGCAAGAGGTTCAGAAATGAGCCTGGCTGTATTCCAGTGAAACTTTCTTTACGAATTCAGGTAGGCCTTAGTTGGTTCCTGGCTGTAGTTTGCTGATCCCAAGTTGCACAGCGCTGTCTCTTGCTCTTTGCAATTATCTGTATTGTAGTATGTCCCCTTTGTTATGTCCCCTTTGCCCTCATCCATGCTGAGGATAAGGTAGTCACCTCTGCGCCTCCCACAGGTTATCACAGATGAAGATAAACAGGGCAGGCCGCTTGACAAGCTCTAAGGAAGGCATATGAGTCCTTGGACTCTTCATCTCCTCCAGTGCCCTCCCCTAACCCCCCTTTGGTCTTTCCCAACTTTACGTGCCTTCCAAGTTTTCTTTTACTTTTGGCTTTCAGTTCCCTTTCGTGGCTATACCAGGGTTCGTTTGCCAACCCCTGACCTAAAGTTTGCCAGTTATCTTTAACCTTCGGCTGAAATCCATTCAGACAGAGATATGTATCTTCAGGTTCATTTCCTGTAGGGGAGTGGAAGCAATAACAGGTGGTGAAGGGGAATGTGAGCACATAGGCTTCTGTTTGCTCTCCAAATTATATTAATCCCTAAAAGTAAATCTAGTCCTTACGGAATATTAGGGATGGGGACAGGGAAGGTAATGTAGAAGATGGACTGTAGCACAAAGAACATTAGGATTTCCCCTTATCTCCTGATTTATTTTTTCCTTCTCGCTTCTTCAGTTTCCAGACTTTGAGACAAATAAATGCTAGGGTTCTAGAACCCACTCTTAAACTTATAAAGTCACGGAATTGGAAGATCCTTAGCTTGCTAAGGACTATCTAATCACTCTCCATTTTTCAGAAGCAGATTCTGAGGCTTAGAGACAAAAAGTTACATGTGTATATGTGTATGTGTGTGTGCGTGAGTGTGTGTGTGTGTGCACGCATGTGTGTATACCTCTGTCATTTATTCACTTCACACATGCTTATTGAGCCACCTACTCAGTGTCAAGTACTTTTCTGGATGCTGGGGATATGGTAGTGAAGAAGACCAAATCCTTACTCTCATGGAACTTACATTTTAGGTTAAGACAGAAAGTAAAGAAGTAAACAAATATGTGGAATTTTATTTTGAAATAACTGCTTTGAAGAAACTATATTGGGTAACATAATACAGGCTTTGAGGCAAGAATTGGGGGTAAGGAAGTCCTTGCTGTGCTTTCTAATATACCTCTCTGTCACTTTTTGTGTTTCATTTTATGGCAATAGCATACTCTATGCATGGAAGCTCAGCTTTCATAGCCTGTTCTGTTGCATGAGTCACCATTTATGTGAATTATTTTTTAAATTTACAACTTAAAAAATATCTTCACATCCATAGCATGCCCAGGCATTGCTCAGGAGTGTAGCCTCTGCTCCCTGCCAATGTGGGCCTGTTAGACCATTGCAGACATGCCTGAAAGGAGTGGCTTTCCCTGTGGTTTCATTGAGGGCCATATCTAAGAAGATCCTCTTGTATTCTAATTATCCATGGCTAGAGATGAGAAAATCTTAGTGCGGAGCGAGTTCTTAAGTTCTATAACAAATATGTTGCTGAAACAATAGCACTGTGACATGAACAAATCGTGATATGTAGCTTCTCTCCCCAACCCTACTACCCGAGAGTCTTTTGCTGTAAGTAGCAGCCCCTGCCCTTCTGCCTCTTTACTATTTCTTTCCCTCAGCACTTTTTGTCACCTGACTTATTTTCTGTCTCTTCTGCTGAAAATAAATGTCATGAGGACAGGAGATTTTTTTTTCCCTGTGTGCTCCATTGCCTAAGTTTGTTTTGTTCACTGTGTATCCCTAGCCTGCATATTTGTTGAGTAAGTGAATAAAAGAAAACAGCTCAGAAGCTGTGACTTTGAGGATGGAAAAGAAGAGAACCGTAGTTGATAAATTGCCTGGCAGAAAGGATCTTAGTTCCTCTTAACATTTTGGGGTCAGACAGTGCAAGCTGTCGACAGCAGCTTAAGGAGATACAGTGGAGTGTTCCTGGCAATTCTTAGAATGCCCTGTGCTTGTGTTGTATGGGGCCTCCAGATTCCTAGTGTGCTGTGTACATGTCTGTTGAAGGAGCTCATCACTTGCACAAGGACCAGAATCCCTTTTACTGTGGCATGGCCAGTTTTCTGGCTACTGTTTCTAGTTCTACCTTTGATTCTTTTACACACACACTGTAGCTGCTGCCAAGGCAGGATCAAAGTCCAAATATTGCCCTCAAGGATGTGCTGACTTTAGCAATGCCAACCAAGTGAAGCAGCAGTGATGTCAATGTGGCAGAGAAAAGGGTTATGGGGAAATTGGGTGCATCTTTTTTTTTTTTTTTTTTTTTAAGACAAAGTCGTGCTCTGTTGCCCAGGCTGGGTGGAGTACAGTGGTGCGATCTTGACTCACTGCAACCTCCACCTCCTGGGTTCAAGTGATTCTCATGCCTCAGCCTCCCAAGTAGCTGAGATTATTGATGCCTGCTACCACGCCTGGCTAATTTTTGTATTTTTAGTAGAGACGGGGTTTCACCATGTTGGTATCAAACTCCTGACCTCTAGTGATCCGCCCACCTCGGCTTCCTGAACAGCTGTGATAATAGGTGTGAGCCACCATGCCCGGCTGAGTGCATCTTGACCTTTAGAGAGAAACATCGCTTTTCAAATTTTTAAGAGGCTGTTGTACATGCCAGAAAGTAGCTGACCAGTCAGAATATCACCATATATCTTTAAGAAAAATGTTAGTCTAGTTACTTGTGCAGTGTCTAGCATTGAGCAGTTGCTTGAATGTCATCATGATTCTGCTGTCTCTGCTGTATGCTTCGATCGGGATAACTTTGTCTTTCTTACCTTTGGAGATTCAAGACAAGTTGAACAAGACCAAGGATGATATTAGCAAGAACATGTCATTCCTGAAAGTGGACAAAGAGTATGTGAAAGCTTTGCCCTCCCAGGGTCTGAGCTCATCTGCTGTTTTGGAGAAACTGAAGGAGTACAGCTCTATGGGTATGATGCTTGGCATAGACATGCTCTCTACTTCCTTAAAGTGACTGTTTTGTCATTGTTTAATGTTCACATAGGTTAAGAATAACTCATCATTGGTTCTTACATGTTTAGGAGGACCTACTCTGTTTCACAGGTTGAATTTCATATTTTTAAAATTATGTTTAGATTCATCTGTCATCCATAAAGCAAGCAAATCTCAGAGACAGTGGAACTTGGCTTAGGTACCTTTTGTAAGCATGAATAAAACAATTATTTAGTGTTTAAGAAGAGAGAATATAAGATATATAATACAAATGAAATATAGATTCATGTAAAAATGTGAAATCTGCATAAAGGCACAAAAGAAAATAAGTCACTATAATTCTTTTTTTTTTTTTTTTTTTTTTTGAGACGGAGTCTTGCTCTGTCGCCCAGGCTGGAGTGCAGTGGCCGGATCTCAGCTCACTGCAAGCTCCGCCTCCCAGGTTTACGCCATTCTCCTGCCTCAGCCTCCCGAATAGCTGGGACTACAGGTGCCCGCCACCTCGCCCGGCTAGTTTTTTGTATTTTTTAAGTAGAGACGGGGTTTCACCGTGTTCGCCAGGATGGTCTCGATCTCCTGACCTCGTGATCCGCCCGCCTCGGCCTCCCAGAGTGCTGGGATTACAGGCTTGAGCCACCGCGCCCGGCAAGTCACTATAATTCTACCATCAAAGATAAACAGATGGTATCTATCTTTCTGCATGTAGCTATAGGTAGAGTTGTCTGTATAGTTTACATCTATCTATATATGTATATCTATCTGTTTCTGAGAATGCTAATAGTGTTTGTCTGTGTGTATACACATATATGCATGAGCATATATGGGATGGATAAATACACCAAATAGCTTGGTGTGCTTAAGAGTGTAACCCTGGAACCAGCCTGGATTCATATCTTGGTTTGCCACTTAAAGTATGCCTTTGTCGAGTTACTTCTGTATGTCACAGTTCCTGTATCTCTACAATGGGGATAGTAATAGTAGTACAGTACTTACCTGAAAATTTGATTATGGGGATTAAATGAGATCATACATGTGTAAATGTTTTATAGTGCCTGGCATATAGTAAATGTTCAGTAAATGTTAACCATTATTGCTATTATTAACTCAAACAGATTCATGTTTGTTACTGATTAAGATCATATTACAAGTACTTTTTTAAAATAAGCTTCTTAGTTTGATATATTTACAGAAAAGTAGCAAAGATGATAGAGATTTCCCTATACCCAGCTTCTCCTGATGTTAACATCCTCTATAACCATGGTACGTTTATCAAAACTAAAAAATTAACATTGGAAAAGTGTTATTAACTACACTACAAATTCTATTTCTAGTTCATCAGGGTTTTTTGTTGTTGTTGTTTTGCTTTGTTTTGTTTTAAACTAATGTTCTTTTTTCTATTCTAGGAGCCAATCCAGGAGCCATGTTGCATTTTGACAAATACCCTTATTTTTTATTTTTTGAGACAGAGTCTCCCTGTGTTGCCCAGGCTAGAGTACAGTGGTACGATCTCAGCTCACTGCAACCTCCACCTCCCAGGCTTAAGCAATTCTCGCGCCTCAGCCTCCCAAGTAGCTGGGATTACAGGCATGCGGCACCATACCCAGCTAATTTTTTGTGTTTTTAGTAAAGATAAGGTTTCACCATGTTGCCCAGGCTGGTCTTGAACTCCTGAACTCAGGTGATCTGCCTGCCTTGGCCTCCCAAGGTGCTAGGATTATAGGTGTGAGCCACTGTACCTGGCCTTGACAAATACCCTTACAGTTCCTAAGTGACATGTGTTGAGGTCTTGACATTGAATAGTACAAAATTTGATATAGTCTAGGATGTAGGTGAATGAAGGAGGGAGTTAGCACTCTAAAACCTGTGTGTTAAAGATTTCCATGATTATGAGAGCTGGTTACCACCATCATATTGCCTTCTCTTTAATGTTTAAGTCATTGTCCATTGCTGTATTCTCTAGCATGAGTAAAAGAACAGGAAATGAAACCAGTTATCTTATTTTCAAAAGGCTGGTGACCATTGGTCTGAAGCTATGTATAGTACAGAGCAGTGTCCTCTAAAGAAAGAGTGAAAATCAAACGGGCAGCAAGTCAGAGCTTGGCAGATTGCTGTGAGAATGAGTTTGTCTGTATATTTACCACTTAGTTTTCTGTTCTCAAGAGCTGAAGATCTTTGCTTTGGAGAGCCCATGGCTCCATGCAGTTTTTAGTTGGTGTGTTTCTGTAATAGCTTTCTCACTACCCGCTTTCAATAGGGCACAGCTGCATTGTAGCACAAGGACCTGAGACACCCACATCAACAGATTGGTGGGTAAAATGAAGAATGTCTCGGGGAGAGAGGAAAGTGGAAAGTCAGATCTTATATTCTAGTCAGGAACTTTACTTTTCTTTCCACACTGGGATAAAGGAGGTTTATCCCAATGTTGACTGTGTTCCTGATCTTGAATGCTACAGCATGTGCTGCTGGAAGCAAATAACTAGTTCTATGTGGGTTTCCAGGCTTGGCTTAAGGGAGCCAGTGTCTGAGACCAGGGTGCTCATGGTTTATTCCTCATTGTGGTTTGTTTGCTGGTTTCATCTGTGATGATAGTGTGCTGAAATTTCACACTTTTCATCTTGGTTTCTTCTGCCAACTCTGCCCATAACAGTTCTCAAAATTCCTAGGACTGGATAGGAAGGGAGAGAAGAAGGAAGCTATTGCAGAAAAAGGCCACTCCAAAGCCATATAGAGAACGAAAAATAAGTATAGACAAAGACAAATGTTCCTGCTGTTAGAAGGTAGTTGAGGATGAGGACAACATTGTTATCAGACTGTCTTTATTGTACCTAAATGTTATTAATATCTTTTTCACATTGCTGATAATAATGATTTTTCATCTTTATTTTATTGTGCTAACTCTTTGTTGAACTTTTTTCTTGACTTGCTGTAAGAATGCTGTTGGGTTTCCACTCAACATTTTTTTCTTTTGTACCCAGAGGGGTTTCTTCCTGTTTCTTCTTTATTAGAACCTGTCTTCCCAGAGATTCCTGCTTATTGACCTAATGACCTTACCTTTCTCTGCAGACGCCTTCTGGCAAGAGGGGAGAGCCTCTGGAACAGTGTACAGTGGGGAGGAGAAGCTCACTGATCTCCTTGTGAAGGTGAGCGTCCAGTTCTTGAGGAAAACCTATGAGGTCTGTGCCAGTTTACATGACCTCCTTTTTTCTCCTTACTTTTGTAATTAGAAAAATTACTTAAGGAAAGCTTATTGTTACAATAAAACCATAAAAGTTTCTCTTCACACAGACATAGGCAAATATGTATAATATTATCAAAGACATCTTCAGTCTGTCAAATAGTAAAATGTTATTTATGTTTTCAGTCTTTGCAGATGTCCTGTCTAGAAGGCAGATTACTAGGGAAGATAGTCCTGTCAGATGAGATTTGTTATGGTGAGACAGATTTTGTTTGATAAGGAGAGAGAGGATAGGGAAACTCTTTCATAATTTTCTCAAATCCTGTGACCCGAGATGAGCAGTGGTCTCATGTAACTTCAAATCATTCTCATTCTTAGCTGCTTCCATTTCTCATCACATTTATTTATTTTTTTTTTTGTTATTTTTAGAGACAAAGTCTCACTCTGTCACACAAGCTGGAGTGGAGTGGTGTGATCATGGCTCACTTCAGCCTTGACCTCTTTGGCTCAAGTGATCCTCCCACCTCAGCCTCCTGAGTAGCTGGGACTACAGGCGTGCACCATTACACCCAGCTAATTTTTGTATTTTTTTGGTAGAGATGGGGTCTCACTCTGTTGCTCAGGCTGGTCTTGAACTCCCAGCCTCAAGTGGTCCACATGCTTCGGCCTCTGAAAGTGTTGGGATTACAGGTGTGAACCATTGCACTCAGCTGTCGTTTTTATTTTGGAAACTCCACTTCATCATTTAAAATTGGGGTTGTACTGATGATCTCTAAGGTGTTTATGTTCAATTATTATAAATATGGAAGTGTCTCTTAATAAATATGACAGATTTTGCATAAGTTGGTATAATGCTCTGATCTTCTGTGCTTAAAATCTTTAAGTAGTTTCCCATTATCTACTGGATGAAACTCAGGTTCTTATGCAGCAGAGAGTACAAGTTTCTTCATGAGCCAGCTCCCACTTATTTTTTCTTAACTACTTCTTTTTATTTCCCACATAAACACTAATCCTGCCTCTTTTCTTTACTAAATGTGTCGTGCTCTTGTCATGTTGTTTTCCTTCCCTTCCATCATTCGTCTTGTTCCAAATGATGATTCCTACTCCTGTCTCAGAGTTCCACTCAGCAGACACCTCTAGACCACTCAGGATGTTAGTTGTTCCCTCTTCAGGGTCCCTTAGCACTCTGTACACAAACCTGGTATTGCAGTTGATAACAACAGCTGCTTTGTGCCAGACACTCTACTAAGTGCTTCACATGCATTATGTTATTTAATGATTGCTAGAACGCTAGAAGATAGCTACCATAACTTCTTCTGCGTATGAAGAAACAACCTTAGATTATGTGACCTACACAGCTGAAAATAATAGGCAAAGCTTAGACTTCCTGCTGGGTCAGTTTAGTGTTATAGTCTGCGCTTTTAACCATATTTATACTTCTTTCCTCACCACATTGTAAAATTATTTATTTACATGTCTGTCTCCTCTGCTGTGTTTTGATCTTCTTTAGGTTGAGGAATATATCTTAACTTTTTTTCCAGTTTCTATTGTGCCTATACTTAGAAACTGTTGTTTAGTGCATGATTCTTTGTCCTATATAGTGTAATAGTTTTAATTTCACCTCTGCTTGCATTTCTTTACAGGCTTATGGAGATTTTGCATGGAGTAACCCCCTGCATCCAGATATCTTCCCAGGACTACGCAAGATAGAGGCAGAAATTGTGAGGATAGCTTGTTCCCTGTTCAATGGGGGACCAGATTCATGTGGATGTGTAAGTATGTGCAAGGGGCATCCAATACCTTTATTTTTTAGGTTAAAATAGAAGAGTTTTTAATAAATATTAATTATATTTTAATAAATAAAAATATTAAAAATATTTTACTACACAAGTAATATTTGATCATTGTAGAAAGATCATTTTACTACACAAGGAATATTTGATCATCATAGAAAGATTCTAATTAACTGCAGTTTTAAATGTTACTTATAATTTTGTAACCCAGAGAATGTCAACATTTTGGTATATATTCTTCTAGATATTTTTCTCTTCACCTTTTTATTTTGAAAAACTTTGAACCAACATTCAGTTTCTAGGATAGCTTAAAGAACACCTTAGATTCACTGAATGTAAATATGTTGCTATATCTGCTCTCTACACTCCTTCCCTCCCTACCCCCTTCTTCCCTCATCCCTCACCCGCACACTTATCTATGTATACTTTTGTTTTACCATCCAGCAGTGTTTTTAATATACTTCTGGTTTTACCTGAGCCAAAATTTAATTTATTATTTTGCTGTAAATGGAACCTCATTTAGTTGCTATTAGGCATAAAGAAAGGGGGAGGACATCATTATATTTAAAGAAACACATGAAGATTCTTTATTTTACCTGTTCTTTCAAGTAGATGGTTGTTAGTTTTTCTAAACTATGATAGATAAACTTCTCTTTAAGTCTGTTGTCTTTAGAAAAAACAAAATCTCAGGTTATGTAGGATAGATAGATTTAATTCAATATGCTGTAATGGTATCTTAGAGGTGCTAATCCTATCAGATACTCATCACATTCGCAGTCGTTATAAAGACTGCAGGTAGAATTTTTGAAGGGCCCATTCGAAGACAAGAACACCTGATAGTTTAGTTTCTTTTTGTTTTTTTTTTTTCCAGGAAGCATTGTTTTTGTTTTATTTTGTTTTTGTAATATGTTGGTGCCATGAAAATCATCATGTTCAAGTATTCAGTAGTAATAAAGGTGATATGCCTGGCATTCATTTTGAAAACAAAACTGTTAAAGACAGAACCACCCATAATATAGCAGCAGTTTCCCTTAGAGTATTGAGGTGAACAGGGTGGCTTTCAGAGGGAAGATAATAATGTACTTACAGTATATTCTCCTGTGCCATTAGACTCTTGAAGAACTTGTAAGAGGCCACAGAGTAAACAGCCACAGAACAGTTTGGCCTTATCTGGTAAATTTGAAGATGTGTATATCTTATGACCCAGAAATTCTGCTACTCAGGACGTACTCTAGAAAAATTAGTACACATAAATATCAGGATATATAGACATTAATATTCATAGCAATGTTATTCATGGTAGCTAAAAACTGAAAATAACTCAAATGCCTATCCACAGGACACAGATGGATAAATTGTGGAATGGTGTGTGTGCCTCAATCCATTGTAGCTGTTATTCAGATTGATGCACAAATTACTTCATCCATCTTTGGCCAGTGGGAGCATCTTCATATTGGCTCCAAGGTCCGTTTACATGACCCAAGTAATCTTTGAAAACCTTTTTTCTCTTTCTTTCCTTTTTTTTTTTTTTTTTTTTTTGACAAAATATTCCAGGTTCAGGTTCACTTTGTCCATTTCCTGCTCCAGGCCTACAGTCAGCCATTTGTCCAAGGAGACCTGGTTTATTTTAAAACTAGGTAAAATAATTACATAGCTCCAAAGTCACATTTATGGAAAAAGACAGATTGGAAAAAAAACCAGAATACAGTCCAGAGAGACAAAGAAATAGAAAGTGTGAAAGAGAGGCTAAGAGATGCAAAGGATAGAATCAGAAGGCTGACACACGTCTAATTGGTGTTTGAGAACAGCCAGAGGAAACAGATTACCTATAACTGTTAGGACAACTGATATTCTCAATAGCAATGATGGCTGGGGTGGTTAGGGGTAGATGAAAGATTGGCTGTAAATTGAAAATTGCTAGAGCCTGATGATAAGTAGAAGCCCATTGAGCTTTTAAATTTTATTTACTCTAGTTTCATTCTTAAGAATTCTGTTTTGTAGTTCTCCTTTTATTTTATTATTATTATTTTTTGAGACAGGGTCTCAGTCTGTTACCCAGGCCAGAGTGCAGTGGTGCCATCTCAGCTCACTGCAGCCTTGACCTCTCTGGGCTCAAGCGACCCTCCCACCTCAGCCCCCTTGAGTAGCTGGGACTACAGGCGTGCACCACCATGCCTCGCTAATTTTTGTATTTTTAATAGAGATGGGGTTTCACCATGTTGCTGAGGCTGGTCTTGAACTCCCGAGCTCGAGCGATCTGCCGCCTTGGCTTCTCAAAGTGCTGGGATTACAGGCGTGAGCCACCATGCTTGGCTGTCTTTTTTTTTTTTTTTTTTTAAATCTGCTTGGTTGTTTTTTATAGTCCCTTTCCTTGGCTTAACTTTTGTTTACTTAAATATATTACACATAAATATCTTGTATTCTGTGTCTGATAATTCCAATATCCATGAGCGTTACCTGATTCTGCTGGCTTCAGTCGTGGTTCTTTGTTTCCTTATATTCGTGCTTTATTTTATTTTATTTATTTATTTTTTTATGAGCCACTTATTTTTCTGAGAACCTAGGGATTCTTTGAGGCCTAGATTGAAGTTAAGTCTGGAAGTTCTCTTCTTCCGGAGAAGATTTGTCATACTTTTGTGAGTTGTTGGGGATTGCCAGCACACTGGAACCAAATTAAGTCAAATCCTTAGCTTGTCATTTTGTACCACAGAGGCAGTGTGAATTCTGACCTCAAACTCACATAAAGGCTTCCTTGGTACACATTCTTGAAAGATTACTATTTTTCTTTACTTGAACATCAGGGTTAATAAAAAGTTTTTCTTTTTCTTTCCTCTGTTGCAGTAGTGGGATTTATTTCTTGTACACTTGAGAGTGTAGTTTTTTCCAGGCATCTCCTGTTGGACTCCTTACCTTGGGCAGTCTCTAATGTATCTTCTGGTGCATCCGTTGCTCATCTGTCAGTGTAGCAGTTTGAAGTCTGTAGGGATTGGTGCTACCCTCAGGGTGAAATCTAGTTTTGCCACTTACTTATCTTGCAGGATTCTTGATTTTGCTTTGTTTGGGGGTTTAGTAAAAATTTCTTTATGTTAGCTTAATGATAGGTTTTAAATTTTCTTTTGATGTTTTGTCAATTTTTTTATTTCAGTTAGGAGGATTACTCAAGGTATATAATCTATATTGCTCAAAATAGAAGTTCCATAATAGTTTTTTCCGTGTGATAGACCTTTGTATATTTGAAAGCCCCTTTGTCCCTGAATCTTCTCTGCCCCGCATTTTTCTGGGTTACTCAGCTGTTCATATGATTTCACAGACTTCCAGTCATTGCAGTCATTCTCTGAATGACTTTTGGTTGCTTCTGGCCAGATTGAACGCAGTTCTCCACATGTGGAGTGGCATTGGTCTTTCAATCTGTCTTTTTAAAATCTGGGTTCAATAAACTTATCTCAGACCTTTTCCTTGAAGTCAGCGTTTTTATTCTCGGCAATGTTTATTTTATTCCCTGCTGTTCCTAATGTCTTTGTTAGTTCTGTATGGATGCTACTGGCTTTGTTTTTTTTTTAGGTCTGTAGCTCATTCTGTTGTTTCATGGTCTAGGTTTTGAACTCTTTGTTTTCTTAAATTCATGTTCTTATGATACTTTCCTATAGTGAGAAAGTTATAAGGGGTTTCTTTCTGTCCCTTAGCTTGTTTCCTTCTGAGTCGGGTTTTTATTTTGCGTGCTACATACTACCTTTTCCCCTGCCTTTTAGTATGTTTGCATAGTTGCCTTGCCATTTTCTCTCATCCTGGGGTGGCATTCTCCAGACATTGTTTTTTCTTATGCACTGTGGGTGCTTCTTGTCTGAGACCATTTGGTTGGGGACAAAGCTCAGCCAACCAAAGCTTTGTTCTATCTGTATTAGAATATCTGGGTCTATTCTGAGATTCTCTTCAGTTACCTATCAGAGTTCACTCTCTTATTTGGAAGAGATAATACCCTTTGATTATTTAATTCACCGAAGTCTTCACTCTAAAGAGCCAATCCTGATGTTCTCTCTCCCATTTTGCTGATTTCTCCCTAGCAGCCATGTTTACCACTCACTCGTGAGAAGAGGAAGAAGATAAGGAAACTCCCTCAGCTTGCCTCTCTGCAGATTTGGGGTCATAAAGGAAAATTCTCAGGATTTTGCTGATTTTGCAGTATAGTTTCAAGGGCTGATAGAAACTAATGTTTGACTTACTTCTGCTCTCTGCTGTTTCACTGTTTCTTTTGTTTTTGATTGCCAATATTTGAAGTTTATTGTATTAGATTATCTTTCTTTCCTTGTTTGGTTGTTGTTATTGTAGGTTTTGACTCTTTCTCTCCCTGCCCTCACCTTTTTTTTTTCTTCCCATCTTATTCTAGAAGTCCAGGCCTAGGGGTTTTTTGCATTGCTGCAATTAAACCATATCTCTATTATTATGATCTTCTTCAGCACGTGTGTGAGGGATCAGAAGAAGGATAGAGTCTGATTCCCAGGCTCTTATAATATTTAGACTTTTATAAAATAACGAATCAGCACTGGTGTTGTCTTTTTCCCTCTCCCACTGTGTCTCCCCCACTCCTCCCTTAGCTTCTTATTTTTCTCTCTGGATGAGCTGCTTTTAGTGAAGAAAGAGTTCAGTGTTCAGAGGTGGGAAGCCAGAAGATAAGACCAAATGGCTGGGCAATCTTTAGGCTCTTCCTAGCTAAGAGTTGTAAGCTCTCTCATTCTTTGTTCTTCAACCTTAAACTATCTTTCCTTCTATTAACTTTATTTGTCTCAGTTACAATGATAGAGGTAACTTCACATACTAAAAGAAATTAGGTTACCATGTGAAACACTCTTCTTGGCTTGTGCTAATGTCATCAGATCCAAACAGCATCTGAAAGAAAATTTTCCAAGAAGATGATGTTCTCTTGTTTTCTGAAATACATATCGTATGGTAAAGTGAGAGTTTTTATACATGTTGAAAGAAGTTGAATAACGTAACAAATAGTTACTGAGGCCTCCATTTTCTTACTTCACAGTGAAAATTCCTGTTTTTCTTTGGGTATAGGAGGTAGAAAGAAGTGGGAGAATAATAGCATTTTAAAACACAGAATCAGAAATACAAATTAAAAGTAGAACCTAGGGCCAGGCATGTTGACTCATGCCTGTAGTCCTAGCACCATGGGAGGCTGAGGCAAGTGAATCACTTGAGCCCAGGAATTTGAGACCAGCCTGGGCAACTTGGTGAAACCCCATCTCTACAAAAAATATAAAAGTTAGCCAGGCGTGGGGATGTGTGCCTGTAGTCCCAGCTACTCCGGGGAGCTGAGTTGGGAGGATCTCTTGGGCCTGGGATGTGGAGATTACAGTGAGCTGAGATCATGCCATGGCACTCCAGTATGGGTGAAAGAGTGAGACTCCGTCTCAAAACAAACAAACAAAAAAGTTGAATTTAGGTATTCCTGCTTTTACAGTCAAAAGTACACTGGTGTTTGCATAATAAATAATGATGTTTTGACTAGTTATTGAACTAAAAATAGGACACATGAAGCAGGTGACTAGGAATTTGGAAATATTATTGCTTAGGTCATTACTGGACCTTACGAAGAGATTGACGCACTGGAGACTTGGACTTTGCTGGTCCCTCCCCGACTTTCTTCACAGCTGGCTTGGCTCCTCTTGTGACATTCTGAGGTTTTATGCTAAACCACAGGACATGCTGATGTGCAGAGCTGACCTCAGCTATAAGTACTTTTGTCTTCTGCAGCATAGAAACGTAGTGATCTACAAACAAGCGTCCCATGACCAAGTTCGGTGCATTATTTTGTGGTGATGGTCACATGTTTCATAAAGACTTCCTGAGTCAAAAAATGGCTTTTCTCAGTTCATCTTCCATATAACTCCTGGCCACAGGGATTTTGTATTCAATGGTATTTTTGTCCTGTATGTGGATATTATCTTAGGAAAGTTCAGTGGTTACTTTATCTGATTCCATCTTGTATTAAGCTACACTAAATATGAAAATGTAGAAAGTTTTACTTCTTGTCAATAGATGCTAATGTATGACATTGAGTGAAACACTTTTAATTCCTCAAGGGCTCAGTTTTCTCACCTATAAATTGAAAAAACCTTTCAAAGATTGTATGAATCTTCAGAGATGGTAAGTCTAAGAAGTTGTCCAGCTAGTTTAGTACTGCGGCTTTTTGTTTGTTTTGGAATGATTCATTCTTACATATTTTTTTTTTTTTAAAAAATAGCCAGGTGGCTATGACATGCCTGTGTTGGTCAAGGTTTACTGAGAGTCAAGTCAGGCATTAAGAAATGTGGTGCAGTGGCTCACACCTGTAATCCCAGCTCTTTGGGAGGCTGAGGTGGGCAGATCACTTGAGGCCAGGAGCCTGAGACCAACCTGGCCAACATGGTGAAACCCTGTCTCTGCTAAAAATACAAAAATTAGCTGGGCGTGGTGGTGGGCGCCTGTAATCTGAGCTACTCAGGTAACTATGGCAAGAGAATCGCTTGAACCCAGGAGGCAAAGGCTGCTGTGAGCTGAGAACATGCCCCGGCACTCCAACCTGGGCAACAGAGTGAGACTCTGTCTCAAGAGAGAGAAGAAAAAAAAAATGGATTGAGGGTTTGTTAGGTGTCAGCAACTATGTCAGGTGCTAGGAATGTTGTCATGAACAGACTGGTCCCTACCTTCATAAATGTATAGTCCAGTGGGGAAAATAAGATGAATAAAAAGATCCCTAAGCCTTTTGTTTGAACTCTGGTAAAGAAATGTGTTTTATCAGAGGGGCTAGGCCAAACATTAGGAAAACATTTTACTTCATTTAAAAAGGATTAGGCTTTTTGTTTTATTTCAAACAAGGCAACAAACTTGCATCAAGTAGAAACTTCTGCTTTTCTTTCAAACTTGTCGAAACCAGCAGTTTACTTTGGAAAGTCTGAATGTCTCTTAGTGTATTGCACAGTTTACTAGAATTGTAATCACAATTTCACATTCTTTAGCAGGCATTGAAAATTTAAATTAAAATTCTGATATTTTTGAATGACATAAAATGTCGTATCTTATCTGAAAATTGAAAAATTAATACACAAACACAAATGGATTGTGAATGGGTGGGATCTGGGCAAATGTGCATTTGTCTAGACAGTGCTGAGTTTCTGCTCATTATTTAGTAGCTTTCATTCTTCTCCTGAGCCAAAATTAGGCTTAGCCAATAAAGCCAAATTTTCCTTCTGGAAGACATGGCAGTGTCTGCCTTGCAGCATGCATCCAAGACCTTATCTGTTTCTATATCAAACATGGTCAAGATCAGGGCATGAAGAATTGGGGCATCCCTGACTCCCCCAACAGATGGCATCTCTTCTTTATTATAGGTGACTTCTGGGGGAACAGAAAGCATACTGATGGCCTGCAAAGCATATCGCGACCTGGCCTTCGAGAAGGGGATCAAAACTCCAGAAATGTATGTATGTGTGGCTGTTTTACTCCTTCTGAATTTGTCTGTCTGGAGTACTGCTTTATGAAACTAAACCAGATAATCCATTTTCCTGCTCCTTCTCTTCCTCTCGTAATTCTGGCCCCCTTCCCCCCTGTCCTAGCCCCTCTGCCCTTATCCTTTTACATTCAGTAAAATTCTAAATGGATCAGCCAGTTATTTTTCAAGATCATTCCCATTCTGCCTCACCCCCAGATCATACATAGTATATACTACAAGCAAAAATAAGATCCTTTTTCCAAAAGTGAGAGTTTGAGGACTACATCTTTGAATCCTGTGTTATTGGCAAGTTATTTGGAGCCTAAAGAAAGCTCTCTAGGTACTTTACTTCTGCTTATCTTAGAAAGTGACTTAATATTATAGGCTGCCTCAGGGTACTCTCTGGGAAAACTTTAGTGTGAGGGCTGTTTTCTGGGAGGAAGAATAAAAATATCTTTTTGAGATTTACCCACATTGCCTTCCTTGGACATAAATTTGATGTTTGGTTACATTATTTTTCCTAGACTGTTCCCTTGTACAGTATGTTTATCTTACATCTTAATATTTTTACTGCAAGTATCACTGACAAAGGGGATTTATTGCATATGGTCTCATGCTGTGGTTCGTATGTAGCATTAGAGAATAAACCAGGCCGCCATTCTTTCTTCATACGTTGATCTTTGGTGCTTGCAACTTCCTCAGTAGTAGAGATTTTTCTCCTTAAAGGGAACAGATTCGTTGTATGAATGGACTAGTTGAGGAAAGTCTTAAAGCAAATATGCGTGACCTCGTTTTCTCTTTCAGCACTATTTGAAATACTATTTCCAAATGTGTAGGAGAAATGGGGATTTTAGTTTCTTCAGGTTTGTGGTCTTTCAGAGTTGGAAGGGGCCACTGAGAAGGGGCCACTGAGCTGATGCTTGGCCGCTGTGTTTACATTTCTGCTTGAACACGCATTGTGCCGGGAAGCCTTCTTCTCATTCTCACTGAGGTGCCTGTCTTTGGTAGGCAGCTGTTAGCCCGCTCTGCCTTGTGTTGCTCTCACCCAAAGTCTCTGTCCCCCAGCTTTCCGCCTGCCAGCCTTGCTTTATGCTTTGAATCCCTCACTGTGGGATCACTTCTGAGTCCTCTTCCTATTGCCAGAATGATTTCCTAAATAGGAGGGAAGTTTCTGCAGAAAATCAGTGGGCCTCTTTTTGGGTGTGCTTAAAAAGAAAGCAGTATGAACACTTTTAATTTGGGGGAAAATAATCAGAATTTACTCCCGGTAATTTAGATTAGCTAATGATGTTTTCTATTATTTTGGTCTGAATTTCATTATTATTCTCTTCCCTGTCATCTAGTGTGGCTCCCCAAAGTGCCCATGCTGCATTTAACAAAGCAGCCAGTTACTTTGGGATGAAGATTGTGCGGGTCCCATTGACGAAGATGATGGAGGTGGATGTGCGGGTGAGTCCCTCTGGAGGGCCCACTGTCTGTGCTGGGCTCTGATGGCAGAAAGGTCCTCTTGTTGACTAGCCGTTTCCAGTCACACTTAGACGGGTCTGACTGCCTTTGATTGTGGCAGCCAGAATATGAAAAACTACACTGATAGTAGTGATTGACTGCAGCTTCAGTCTTTTCTTTTTTTCTTTTTCTTTTTTTTTTTTTTTTTTTTGAGACGAAATCTCGCTTTGTCGCCTAGGCTGGAGTGCAGTGGCTCAATCTTGGCTCACTGCAAGCTCCGTCCCCCGGGTTTACGCCATTCTCCTGCCTCAGCCTCCTGTGTAGCTGGGACCACAGGTGCCCGCCACCACGCCCGGCTAGTTTTTTTTTTTTTTGTATTTTTAGTAGAGATGGGGTTTCACCATATTAGCCAGGATGGTCTCGGTCTCCTGACCTCGTGATCCGCCCATCTCGGCCTCCCAAAGTGCTGGAATTACAGGCGTGAGCCACTGCTCCTGGCCTCAGTCTTTTCCTAGGTTCATGAATTCTGAAAGGGAGGTGATCTAGTCACTAACTTGGGACTTGAGAGACACAGGTTTTGCTGTCAGCACCATCACTTTTCCTTTCTTTTCTCTATTTGTAAAATGAACATGGACTCAATTCCCTTAAGACTCTTACCATGGCCTGGGCATGGTGGCTCACATCTGTAATTCCAGTACTTTGGGAAGCTGAGGAGGGAGGATTACTTGAACCCTTGAGCCCAGGAGTTCGTGACCAGTCTGAGCAACATAGTGAGACCCCCGTCTCTACACAAAATTTTAAAAAGTAGCTGGACGTGGTGGCGTGCACCTGTAGTCCTAGCTGCTCGGGAGGCTAGGGTGGGAGGATCACTTGAGCCCCCAGGGGGTTGAGGCTGCAGTGAGCTGTGTTCACACCACTGCACTCCAGCTTGGGTGACAGAGTGAGACCCTGTCTCAGGAAAAAAAAAAAAAAAAAGACTCTCACTGTGGTTTAGGTTGGCTTGAATTAATACCATTGTCATTATAATAGTGATTATTTTTATGCCTCACATTTGTGTAGAGGAATTTTCTAGTTTCAGTGTTCTGTCAGAATCCCATTTGAGCTTTATGACATTCCAGAGAGGTTGATGAAGCTGTTACATTTTTGTAGTTCACAGATAACAGACTAACAGACTGAAGTAGTGTACTGAGGGTTTCACTGCTGGTAGGTTGTGGGGCTGGGGTTCACATTTGGCTCTTTGGCCTCTTAGCTCAATATTGTTTTTGCCCCCACAGCGATTCTTTTCTTATTTTGTGCTCTCAGACTATTCTCCAAATGGACTTACCTGGACTCGCCTGTGTCCTGTCACCATGGTGGGATGCAGTCTTCTCCCAGTTGGAGTGGTGAAGGAGGGGGTACTAGTGGAACTGGAACTCTAAGCTGGCAGCCCAGATTGCTCTTGGCAGCAGAAGAGAAGAGTAATTGTGACATAGATTCTCATTTTCCTTTAAACTTTAAATCCCTAGGCAATGAGAAGAGCCATCTCCAGGAACACTGCTATGCTCGTCTGTTCTACCCCACAGTTTCCTCATGGTGTAATAGATCCTGTCCCTGAAGTGGCCAAGGTATATGAGAGAAATGGGCTGCTATGGCAGGCAAATGGATATTTTAAAACAAAGCCTAATGGGGCAGTACTTGGCAAAAAGAAGTGATTTTTATTTTCCTGTTTGACCACAGTAGTGATGAGTGACTCTCATCAGCCCTAGGGGAAGCCCTGCAGCTCTGTTCAAAGCCTCTAAAAGTTGCTAGTCTCTGCTGTGGGGGAGGATAGTACAAGGCTGAGGCCTTTTAAACTGGATATTCTGAAATAGTATTGCCTTTTAGATTGAGATCTGGAAATAATCTGCATGTAGGAATGTGCCCACCAAAGGGTGATATTCCATAAGCTGCCCCTCAGCACCTCCCTCTCCCTTGCGCCTCATCTTGTAGTGACTGAACAGGACCTTTCCCTTGTGCCAGAGGCAGCCTAAATCAGAGCTCTACTCATTTCCTGCTTGATTTTGCAGGGAGTTTGAGGTCATGCATATTTAAATATAAAATAGATACCATATTTCAGATGAATTATTTTGAAGGGAAGATACATTTGAAAGATAAATTTTGTTGGGAATGTTAAAAATAGCCATTTTTTAAAAACATGGGAGGCATAATACAAAACAGCCTTGTGTTTATAGCCCATCTTTCCGCCCATATCTTGCAGTTTTTATTATAGGGCTATAAAGGAAATTCTTTTATGTTCTTTGTTTTTTGGTACAAGCTGGCTGTCAAATACAAAATACCCCTTCATGTTGACGCCTGTCTGGGAGGCTTCCTCATCGTCTTTATGGAGAAAGCAGGATACCCACTGGAGCACCCATTTGATTTCCGGGTGAAAGGTGTAACCAGCATTTCAGCTGACACCCATAAGGTGAGCTAAGGAGGAGATCAAGTGTTACCAGTTGATTATTTTGACTATTATTGATAAAATAAATTGGTAGCTTCCCCCCAAAGTATAAAATTAACTATAGAATTCTCATCAGAGGCATGTTTTGAACTCTCTCTTTGCCGTCACCAGATCAGCTGGTTCAGGTAATGGGGTATAGTGGTAGAGGTGACAAGCAGTAGTGAAAATGAACCTATTACCTTTATCTCAAATTGGCTAGGAGAATTTCTGTATCCACTGACTGTGTGTAACTAGAGCACGCTAGTGTAGTGGCCCTTGTTTAAAAAGCTCCCTGAAGCCTTGAGCTGATTTGAGGTGGAGGGTAGAGGAGTGTGAGGGTTGGGAGTGGAGTTCCCATGCTGGTAGATAACATTAGAGCTGCTGTGCAACTGGGCTGAGCCTACATGACAAGCGAATGTTGACATAAGAGTACTTTGGGAAAGGGGAAGAACCTGTGTGCTCAGGAACATTCAGCATTTGAGATGGCCATGCCTGCCACCCTTGGTGGACTGAGACAAAGTCTAGATCAGTTGATAATGCTATTGAATATACATCCAGATGTGGAAGAAGTATTAGCAGCCTCAGGAATGTGTATCTTGTTTTGATTGCATTTTCAGGGCTTGTTTTAAACTCAAGTACATTAAAGACTTGTTTTTCAAAATCTGTGTGATCTGCAGCCGATTTTTGGTCAGCATCTGTTTTTTCCTTACCACCCAGATAGCGCCTGTGTCCTTTTCCCATAACCATCCGTTTCTGGATGGTTCAGGTAATGAAATTAGTTCCATGTTAGTTTTAGTAAGAGTTAATTAGGGGGTCAGATGTTCTATAAGGAAACCAGTTACATAGTTCATTTTAAAGCTGGATTAAGTAGCTTTTAGATTCTGAGCACCATTATGTTCTTATAAGCATAATATTCTTAGTAATACTAAGCAAAAAAGATGGGAAGGGGGTCAGATGGTGATTTTAACTCGAAGTGTCAAATTCCATCCTTTCCTGGCTTCCACTGCAAACTTATCCTTGTTTTCATCCTGACATATGGCCCCCAGAGAAATACTTTAAATAAGGTAAACCACATGCTGGGCAAGAGAGGGAGTAAACCGATTAACTGGGCACTGTTCTTCCCTGGGTCTCAGAGTCCTCATTCCTAACATAGAGAATTTAAACTCCGTCTCTTAAGTTCCTACTACCCTTTAGCATTTTAAGTTTGAATCCTTAATGTGAGTGGGAAACATAACAGAGAAACTGAGAAATATATAGGATTTCCTTTGCATGATGAGAGTTCTGGGACAAAATCTGCCAGACAGAACCGTACTCTCACTTTTCTTGTCTGCTGCTTCTTCCACAGTATGGCTACGCCCCGAAAGGCTCATCATTGGTGTTGTATAGTGACAAGAAGTACAGGAACTATCAGTTCTTCGTTGATACAGATTGGCAGGGTGGCATCTATGCTTCCCCAACCATTGCAGGCTCACGGCCTGGTGGCATTAGCGCAGCCTGTTGGGCTGCCTTGATGCACTTCGGTGAGAACGGCTATGTTGAAGCTACCAAACAGATCATCAAAACTGCTCGCTTCCTCAAGTCAGAGTATGTGTGGAAGACTGGGGTTCTGCCTTCTCTGTTGCTTTTTTTTTCCTAGTAGGCTCAAGGCACCTGCCTGGCTAAGTATCCATAGCCCTAACCCACCTGTTGTCTCCCGCGAGACAGAGGGTTTAGGGCAGCAGCTAAGGAGTGTGGTGCTGGCCTGGGAGGATAAGCTCCCTTTCTCTGCCCTGACTTTTGGAGGGTCTTCAGAGACGGGGGCCTCATTTGTAGGTTGTCTCATCTCTATGAATGTCTTAACAACTGGCAGCTCTTCCCCTAAGGCAGCTTTTCCCCTAACCATTGTACAATTTAATGGTTAGAACAGTGATTCCCAAACTTGAGCATGCATCCTAATCACCTGAAGGGCTTGTTAAAACACAGATAGCTGGGCCCACCCCTGGAGTTTCTGATTCAGTAGAACTGGGATGGGGTCTAAAGACTTCCATTTTTGGAAATACTGATGCTACTGCTCCAGGAATCATACTTGAAGAATCATTGGAATAAGAAAATAATTAGAAATGGGCCAGAAGGAAAGAGGAAACGAGGACAATGAAATCTTGGGTTAAGCCAAAGCCAGAACAGGCTGCATGCTTTGTCTAATGTATCTGTTAACATCTTATCTGCCCATCTCTCTATGTGTCACTTGGACTGGGGAGGCTTTTTAAGTATATTGATGGGGAAGGAAAGCTGCCAGCAGGCATTTCTCATTTGAAAAAGGTCCTTGGGGCCGGGCGCGGTGGCTCAAGCCTGTAATCCCAGCACTTTGGGAGGCCGAGACGGGCGGATCACGAGGTCAGGAGATCGAGACCATCCTGGCTAACAAGGTGAAACCCCGTCTCTACTAAAAAATACAAAAAACCAGCCGGGCGAGGTGGCGGGCGCCTGTAGTCCCAGCTACTCGGGAGGCTGAGGCCGGAGAATGGCGTGAACCCGGGAGGCGGAGCTTGCAGTGAGCTGAGATCCGGCCACTGCACTCCAGCCTGGGCGACAGAGCTACACTCCGCCTCAAAAAAAAAAATAAATAAAATAAAATAGAAAAAGGTCCTTGGCCAGGTGCGGTGGCTCAGGCCTGTAATCCCAGCAGTTTGGGAGGCCAAGACAAGAGGATCTCTTAAGCCCAGGAATTAAAGACTAACGCGAGCAACATAGTGAGACATTGTCTCTACAACAAATTTAAAAATTAGCCATGAGGCCGGGTGCGGTGAGTCATGCCTGTAATCCCAGCACTTTGGGAGGCCGAGGTGGGCGGATCACCTGAGGTCTAGAGTTCGAGACCAGCCTGACCAACATGGAAAAACCACATCTCTGCTAAAAATACAAAATTAGCCAGGCGTGGTGGCGATGCCTGTAGTCCCAGGAGGCTGAGGCAGGAGAATGGCTTGAACCCGGGAGGCGGAGGTTGCAGTGAGTTGAGATGGCACCATTGCACTCCAGCCTGGGCAATAAGAATTAAACTCCATCTCAAAAATAAATAAAAATAAAAATTAGCCACATGTGGTGTGCACCTTTGGTCCCAGCTACTCAGGAGGTTAAGGCAAGAGGACTGCTTGAAGCCCAGCAATTTGAGGTTACAGTTAGTTATGATCACAACACCACTGCACTCCAGCCTGGGTGACAGAGCAAGACCCTGTCTCAAATAAGCAAACAAACAAATAAAAATTATATATATATATAAAAGGTCCTCCTATAGCTCTGATAGGGCCATTGTTAAGACCTGCTATGCTGTTTCTTGCTTTAGGGATTACATATGACTTTTTAGAACTGTGGAGATGAGCAGATTATTTTTCCAGAAATTTTTTTTAGTACATCTTTTGTGTCTCAGAAACATCTAGGGGAATATAATTGGTAGTTGGGTAGACAGGTTTGAAGTCAGTGATTCTGAGTCATTAGATCTAGATGGGGTTTGGGCCTTGGAATATTTTTATTATTCTGTCTGTGATTCTGATCTCAGTGAGAACCAGTGATCCCAGTGTAGCCTTCTTCTTTTTGAAGATGAGAAGACTAAAGCCCAAGGGGTTAGATTGCATTCATTATAAGGAAGACTTTGAATGATTAAAGAGATAGTGACCAGAGTACTCTATGTGACTGGGTTTACTTTTTCTTCCTTTATTTATTTATTTTTTAAGACTGGAAAATATCAAAGGCATCTTTGTTTTTGGGAATCCCGAATTGTCAGTCATTGCTCTGGGATCCCGTGATTTTGACATCTACCGACTATCAAACCTGATGACTGCTAAGGGGTGGAACTTGAACCAGTTGCAGTTCCCACCCAGGTAAGCTTGAAGAAGCCTCTTTGCCTTATTTTGCTGCATGACTTTGGAAGAACTTGGGTACGGTAACCTGAAGTATAGAGTTTGACTGCTAGAGGCTGGCACTTTAGTAGCAACTGTAATATCTGAAGGATTTCTCTCTTATCACCTGGAATTATTAGATACAAAGAACAAGACCGTTAGCTTTAAACTCTGGCAGAATTAGATGACAACCTCCCTAGACCAGTGGTTAGTCATGAGGTTTTCTCCTGCTCTCTAGCCTTTCTACTCTCCAATCCATCTTGTACACAGCCATTATAAAATACTTGTTGCCTGGCTAATATTTAGTTCAAGACCTTCCCAGGGGGTCTCTGATCATTCAGACCTGCTACTGCCTTCTTTAGTAGACTTCTAACCTAATCTTCCTTGATACCTTTGCGTAAATGCACCACTCCAACTGAGTATAGGTCTGTTTATGTCCTCTGTGTACAACTTAGCCTTCCACACGTTGGTCCCATCTGGACTGTCTTTTTCCCTCTTCACAATTCCACTAAACCCCACTAAATTCCTTCAGGGCGAGGTAGAATTTCTTCTGTGCTCTGAAGTCCTTTAAGACCCCAGCCATGTGACCCTGTCCCCATGAGAGCACATGGGGGCTGATTATCTAAGATAAAAGTGTTCCATTGACGGTGACGTGGTTGAAGCAGTGGTGGTGGAATTTGTGAGGGGATGGGTGGGACAAAGCAGCCAACCCTGTTCATCCTCTTAGCTTGGTTCTCAGTCGCGCTTAGAAGCTCTGAGGCCAGCCCATGCCTGACACCCCAAGCATCAGACAGCCCAGATTCCCGGGACTGGGAACAACTTGGATGACTACACTTGTCAGAAATAATGTGAAAGGGCAACCAGGACATTCCCATATTTGGGGCTGTATTATTTTAGAACATTTTTTCTTTCTTCAAGGTTCATCTCTCTCTGTCTCTTCTTTCGTAGTATTCATTTCTGCATTACATTACTACACGCCCGGAAACGCGTAGCTATACAATTCCTAAAGGACATTCGAGAATCTGTCACTCAAATCATGAAGAATCCTAAAGCGAAGACCACAGGAATGGTAGGGACACTTGGAGTTTTTTTTTCTTCTCTTGGAAATTTAGGTGTTGGTGGAGAGTTTGAAAGATTTAAAGGACTTGGAGACTGTTCCTGGCTCTGCCCCTTTGCCACAGACATCTTTTATTTGTTGACTGGAGCTGATGATCTCTGCATCACCCACCCCTTAGGGTTGCTGAAGTCTCAAATGAGCTACACTATAAAGCACCTTGTAAGTTAGAGACCTCTGTATAAAAGCAGCTGGTGGTAGTGTCCATTTGAAAAGAAAATTTTGACACAGGAAAGATAGTAAACATGTTTTCTCTGGAATTTGCTTAGGCTAGTCCCTTTATGCAAAAAGGCCGACTGGAAAGTCCCTGTGAAAAATTGACTACGCCACCTACTTTTCTGATAGAGTGATGGGATGCCTAAGGTGGAAATGGGGTGGGGCAGTGCACATGCGACGCTAGGATTCGGGGAGAAGGGGCTCATTGCCGCAGTTTTATTCTTGCTCCTGGACCCAGCCTCACTAATAAATGTCTCTTTGTTTGGATTTGTAGGGTGCCATTTATGGCATGGCCCAGACAACTGTTGACAGGAATATGGTTGCAGAATTGTCCTCGGTCTTCTTGGACAGCTTGTACAGCACGGACACTGTCACCCAGGGCAGCCAGATGAATGGTTCTCCAAAACCTCGCTGAGCTTGGACCCTTTCTAGTCTCAAGGGGCTTCCAGCCTTCAGAAGGTTCTTGGGTATGAAACAGGCCGTGCACGACTTTGACATCTGGTCTTGCTCCATAGAGCACAACTCAAGATACACCATGAGACAGCTTGAGCCTCAGGATTCTTGCTCTTCCTCTTGTCTTCCTTTTGTGGTTTTTCATTTGAAGACCCCAGAGAATTCCATTACATAATGATTTTGCCCTTGTTATAAATGTTACCCTAGGAATTGTTTTAACTATTTCCTTTTCTAAACTCTACCTTTCAACTTCACTTAAACATTGTGTGGTAGCTCTGACCTGTCCTGATTCTTTAGAGAAGCTGGGGTACAGTTTCTGAGATAGCTAGAGTTTCTTTGTTATCTCAGGCAGGAGGCATTTACGTAACAGATGTTTCCCCAGCTGGGTGTGAGGTGTACTTTAAGCAGGAGGCTTTTACAGCCCTCTCTCTTTTTTTTTTTTTTTTTTTTTTTTTTTTTTGAGATGGAGTTTTGCTCTTTTGCCCAGGCTGGAGTGCAGTGGCATGATCTCAGCTCACTGCAACCTCCACCCACTGGGTTCAAGCGATTCTTCTGCCTCAGCCTCCCAAGTAGCTGGGATTACAGGTGACCGCCACCATGCCTGGCTAATTTTTCTATTTTTTTTTAGTAGAGACAGGATTTCGCCGTGTTGGCCAGGCTGGTCTTGAACTCCTGACCTCAGGTGATCTCCCTGCCTCAGCCTCCCAAAGTGCTGGGATTACAGGCGTGAGCCACCGTGCCTGGCCCTCTCTTTCTTAAGAGTAGGTTCGTTGTCTCTCTTAGAATCACTTCTATTGCAACTCATTTCTTTTTCCAGGACACAGATCGACCAAGCTGCTGTTCCCTATTCTGCAGGACAGGATTATTCTAACATACCTGCTTCATCCACCCAGGCAGGGTTTGGGGTGGTCTCTTCTGTGCCTGCAGTCCCCATTTGACACTTGGTTGCCACCATCTTTGGAGATTATTGTTTGGAATGATGCTCCCATTGGCTTGTTCTTATTACCATGGACTAGGAAGAAAACATGGTTTCCAAATAATGGAGGAGCTTTTGGCCATGGTGCTGCCTTCCTGAACTGGCAGTGGTCAGAATACATCTGAACCCTGTCCTGGGCTGGTGATGAGCAGACACCAGGCCTTTTTCTATGCTTTTCTGAATATCAGAGTAGGATGAACACCCAGATTCAAATATGTCACCAAAGTTGGTGGTGATCCTTCCCTGCACCCTTAAGCCATTATGTAATGAAAATATGTTTGCTTGAAGGAACAGCTCAAAGCACCTTCACAAGTTGCCTTGACTTACCCTAGGTGGGTGTGAAAGAGCACCCATAGCAAGGAAAATTTTCTCTAGTAGTGTATTCTTCTGCCTCTTCCCCCTTGATTCAGCTTTCAGAGGTACCATGGCAGTTTTGCCTCAGTTGCTGGACAGTTCTCAGCCCTGGCTAAAAGGGAGCAGTACAGGGAGAGAAACAGGATAGGAAAGCAGAATGGCGAGCAGCCTATGGCCCAGGGCCTGTAATCATTTCCCAAGACTAGCTGCTCAGGGTGGTGCAGGGACAGGACCAGACCCTGCGCCCACTTCCTGCCCTCTTTCCCCTGTAGGGAACTCTCCTTTAGGCTGAGCCACTGTCTTGCTCTAATGACATCATATCATGTGCCTTTCTCCACAGCAGTGAGCAGTGAGCTACTCCTGGCCCAGGCCCTAGGGGAAATGGATCAGTCTTTGAGGTTTCTATTTGGGGAGGGCAGTACTTAAGACGAGTCAGGAGACACTTTCCTCTGTTCCTTTCCCCATCTCAGGGACTCCTGAATATTCAGCCTCCTCAAGCTGGTATCTTCTAGTTTCCTCCACTGGGAATGCTGGCTGGGAGAGCCATGACTACCAGACTTTTCCTCAGGCTCCTTGGCATGTTAGTCTGAAGTGTTCTTGAGCACTGTACTACTAACCCAACAACTGTGACTAGCTGGTCATGCCATTCAGGGCTGGTGTGACTAGCTGGCACATGTGTGTGTGTGTGTGTGTGTGTGTGTGTGTTTCCTGTTTGCCCCGCAGTGCATTGTGGGATCCAAGAGTGGGTAGTGTGTGTGTGTGTGTGTATGTGTGTGTGTGTCAGAGGGAGACCTGGCAGGCACCTCTTTGAGAGTAGCTGTGGTCAGAGCTGTGTGGTCAGTGCATTATGTTGGATGAGGTCCAGGAACCCAGAGCCACCCAGCAGACACCACTGTGGCTTGCCAGCCACCAAGATGGAGAAGCATGTGCCCCTATAGAGTGTCTCCCCAGGACCAGACCCTGAGCCACTCGCTTCCTCTGTGCTGTGACAACATTGGTGCCAGGGGAGATGGTGTTTTTCAAAGGGACCTACTGTAGCCACTTTAATTTACAATTAAGAGCCTTAGTTTGACTTAAGACTTTTATAGGCTTTTCATTTTGTATTTTTGTGTATGCGTGCATATAGCAGCTACTCTGTAGCAGAGGTGGGTAGAGAGTCTTAATAGTATCATGTCGTATGCAGATGTCACATCGGCCTCTGCAAAAACTGTACTGTCTTGTTTCTGCATCAGACTTAAGTAGTCATGTGAATACACTGCTGAGTCACTTTTAATATTACGAGTTTTATACTTGGAAAAAGGTACTTGCTTCTTTTAAATCTGTCTTCTCTAACCTCCCCCTTACCATTTCAATGCTCCTTTCGTAATTTCAGCAATAATCTCAAAAAGCAATTAAATAGTTAAATGACCCTAATTGTAATTACTGTGGATGGTTGCATTCATTTGATTACTTGGGCACACACGAGATCACAAATGGGGCAGTGGCCATGCTTGAATGGGCTCCTGGTGAGAGATTGCCCCCTGGTGGTGAAATGGTCGTGTGTGCCCACTGATACCACGACCAATGAAAGAGACAGAGTTAAGCAGCAATCCATCTCATTTCCAGGCATTTTAATAGGTTGCTGATTGGTCCCTGTACCGGGAGTGGTAGTCGTACCTATTTCAGAGAGGTCTGAAATTCACATTCTTAGTTTGCCAGGGACAGGCCCTATCTTACATTTTTTTCCATCTTCATCATCCACTTATGCTTACAGTTTGCTGCTACAATAAATTAATGATGGATTGAGCTGTCTGGGTGGTCTCTAGCCATCTGGGCAATGTGGTTCTGTCTAACCAAAGGGCATTGGCCTCAAGCCCTGCATTTGGTTTAGGGGCTGACAGAGCTCTTCAGATAATCTTCACACACATGTAACTGCTGGACATCTTATTCTATTATGAATAAGAAATGAGAAGTTTTTCAAAGGGTTAGTCAGGATCTGAAGGCTGTCATTCAGATAACCCAGCTTTTCCTTTTGACTTTTAGCCTATTCAGACTTTGCCAGAATCAAACCAAGGACTGCTTTTTTGCTACAGTTTTCTGACAAATGGCCTAGTTCCTAAGTACCTGCAAACCAGAGAGAAGGAGGATCCAGGATATGCTTGGATGAGGAGGTCTGGCTCATCTAGGAAGTCATGTCTGGGGTGCTTATTGCTGCTCCATACAGCTGTATGTAAGCCCCTTTGCCTTCTCTGTAGGTTCTTGGCAGCAATGAGCAGCTTTCAGCCAGTGATACAAGTAATTACTGAGTCCTAATTTGATAGCCACCAACTATACCTGGGTAGGCAAAGTCAGATTTTTGAGAACCTTTTCTTGATTTGAAGTTTTAATTGCCTTATTTTCTTTTATGCTTTCCTCTGTCTTGTAATCTCTTCTCTTCTTAATATCCTTCCCTATAATTTCAATTATTTGGATTAATTTTAGAATAAACCTATTTATTTCTTTAAAAAAAAGTGTTACCTGTGTCTTTGTCTCACATAAATGTGCTTCATACAGCTGCAGTGCTGCCAAGGTTGGCTTTATTTTTTGGAGACGAGGTTTCGCTGTCACCCAGACTAGAGGGCAATGGCATGATCATCACTCACTGTAGCCTTGACCTCCTAGGCGTAAGTGATCCTCCCACCTCAGTCTCCCGAGTAGCTGGGACCACAGGTGTGCCACCATGCCTGGCTAATTTTTCTGTATATTCTGTAGAGACAGTTTCTCTATGTTGCCCAGCCTAGTCTCTAACTCCTGGGCTCAAATGATCCTCCCTCCTTGGCCTCCCAAAGTGTTGGAAATACAGGCATGAGCTGTCCCTGCACTGGGCAAACATTTTTCAACCCTTGACACATGAAAATAAGCAGAGGCAGGAATGTAATGTAACAGTGTAGTCCATACCTCGGCGTCTGGCATCTGTCCTCCAATCCGCCAGTCATCAGATCAAAGCACACTTGGAAAAATTTAAGTCAGAAGTGGAACAGATGGGAGACCACTGTCTGAATCTTGTTTGCCATCAGCATAGGTATTGATAATCCTTTACTAGCATATATACTAGGAACGGGGTCCTACTAATCCCTCGTATGAACAAGAACTTTACGCTTGTTTCTCAACCTCCAGCCTCTGCCCCTTTCCTGGCCTTTGCTGGGGGACCAACTCATCCAGGTTGAGTTGTGACGTTGCTAGATTCCTGCTCCAAGGGACCCTGGCATTTACAAGTCAGCTTAGTACTTGGGTTAGGAGACACGGGTGAGAACTATTAGGAAGAAGGCTTCTCAGTCTCTCTGCATAATGACACATGCGAGGTGAAATTTGTGTAGCATGCAGTGGGGGTAGAGATGAGGCTGCTCTCAGGGCCCCCTTCTTCATGACACAGCGTGGGAATATTCTGTCCTAGAGAGTTCCTGGCTGGGGAACTGACTTTGCAAACCATCTCTTTAACTGCTCCAGTGATAAATAGCCTGCCGGCTCCTAAGCTGCCTATGTCTTCTCTTGGGGAGTAAAACCAGGCAAGCCCTAAGAACTTTGCTAAGATTTTAAGAAATCTGAAGAGACCATCAGGATTTGAGATCTCCCGTATCTGATATGATAGGCCTGTGTATTAGGATTCTCCAGAGAAACAGAACCAGTACACAAAGAGAAACAGATTTCTTATAAGGCATTGGCTCATGTGATTATGAAGGCTGACAAGTCCCAAGATCTGCAGTTGGCAAGCTGGAGAACCAGGAAAGCAGATGGTATTGTTGCAGACCGGAGGCTTGCAGCCTTGAGACTCAAGGAGAGTAGATGTTTCAGTTTAAGTCCAAAAGCAGGAAAGGACCAATGTCCCACCTCAAGGCAGTCAGGCAGGAGGACTTCCCTCTTATTTGGAAGAGGGTCAACCCTTTTTAGCCCTTTTATTCTATACAAGCCTTCAGCTGGTTGAATGAGGCCACCCATGTTAGGGAAGGCAGTCGGCTTTACTCAGTCTATTGATTCAAATGTTATCCTCATTCAGAAACACCCTCACAGACACACCCAGAATGCTTGACCAAATGCCTGGGCACCCCATGGCCCAATCAAGTTGACATGTAAAATTAGCCATCACAGCCAGGAAGAAAACACAGGTTGAGTATCCCTTATCTGAAACGTGTGAGACCAGAAGTGTTTCAGATTTTGGATTTTGGAATATTTGCATTATACTGACAAGTTGAGCATCTCTAATCTGAAAATCAGAAACCTAAAATGATCCAATGAGCATTTCCTTTGGGCATCATGTTGGCATTCAAAAAGTTTCAGATTTTGGATTTCCAATTTTCAAATTAGGAATGTTCAAACTGTAATATGGCCCCAGACTACCTTTCTAGACATAGGTTCCACAATGCATATAATACCTGTGCCCTTACACACCCTTATCTGTGTTCATGGTGTTCTCTCAGCCATCTCTGCCTCTCAAGAATCCTACTCAGGTCTTCAAGGCATAACTCAAAGCCTCCAGATTTGCCCTTTTCACCATTAATCACTTGTGTTCCCCTTAGCTCATTTCTTATCCTGCCATCTAGCATTAATTCACCCTAGTAATAGTTAATTAGTACTAGTTAATTGTTAATTGGTAATAGTTAATTTGTGTTCCTGTGGGATGATAATCAAATGATACCCCCTAGACGATAATGAATCTGAAGGCAAGGTGGTCTGGTCCCTCTCTTTTCCCAGTACCTTGAACAGTGCCTAGCACAGAGGAAGTGCTTTCATTTAAATGCCTATTGACTCCAATTTGGATTGACCTGTGGAAAATAAGTTTCTAGAGTCTGAGACCAAGTGATACAATAGTTTTATTTGAGACATAAAAGCACATGTGTTTCTGTTACATAGTGTGGGGTTTAGGGTCCTGGTTTCTAAGACAAGACTTTATTTCACCCTGTATCACAGCTTCCTGGGAAAAGAATTAGGGAGACACAGCCTGGCAAGAAAATCATTGTTGCTGGGGAGTTGAAAAGAAAGGGGAGAACTTATTCAAATTAGTGTAACAGAGCCCCCAGGACGAAGAGAGAGGTGCAGGGAAAAGGTCTAAATTCCTGGTGTTGGTGGGGACGCTGGCACATCCCACAGCAAGGACTCACCCCTCAATGGAGGCAGCTGGGTCTTGGGAGGGGAGCAGGGGGAGGCCGGGGGCTCCTCAGCTCCCTCCCTAGATTCCCAGTTCAGTCACCCCTTCCCCCTGAAGAATTCAAAGAGGAAGGGCAGGGTCTACGTCATGGACACTGCTACTTGTTCGATGAAGCTGGCCAGGTTTATGTCCCGTTCTGAAAGGCCAGCACACTCATGGGTGCTCAGCGTGATGTGAACCTGAAACGAAACCAGAAATTCTGCTTCCGCTGACTTAAGAACAGGAGGGAGTCACCAGCTGCTGGGCTCAGCCCCGCTAGGAGCTCCAGAATAGCAGCTGGCCACTACAGTCTCTCCTGGGGACTCCTTCCTGACATGTCTGTAACAACATCTTCTACATCTCCCCTTTGCTGTCTTTCAAAAATAATTGTGACTTCAGCTATAGAATAAAAACTTAACATCCAACTGTCAAGAGTAACCTAAAAGCTAAAGATGAAACCAAAAACCAATGCCAGCTCCTAAACACTATCCATTCACAGATGGCCTCTTCCACCCTTACTGTTTTTATAAACAGAGACTGCAGAGCTTTTGGCACATGGTAGACATTTAATGGCTGTTTCCATTCATTAAGCAAATAATTTGATAGGTTGGCTATGTGTGTATATTCTTAGTTCAAGTTTATTACTTTTTCATTCTTCCATACCTCCAGCAAGATTAAAGCCATTTAGAACTAGGAACACTGAATAAGTATGCCTGATTCGCACAGCCTTTCCTTTCTTGGGTTTTGCCTTCTTAATGTCTACTTTAACCACAACTATCTCATGCATCTTTTAATTTGCATTTCTTTATAGTAGACTGATTTTTTTCCCAAGGATATTTTTGTTGATTCTAGGCATGTGCAATCTCAGTGAGATTGGAAATGAGATGAGTGGATGACCTATGGGTCAGGAAGCTGCACCGTTAAGTCCAAAAGCCTTCAGAATGTGTCAGAGTTTGCAGTACTTGGATGGGGGCAGAGCACAACAGAGGCACACAGCATCACTCACCTTATTGTACACGTTAAACCATTCAGGATGGTGGTCCAGTTTCTCAGCCTGCAGGGCCACTCTTGTCATGAACCCAAAGGCCTATTTAAGTGGAGTGAGAGCCAGGTTAGTGTTTTAAGAGAAAGGACTTCTGGACATCACCAATTCAAGGCCTAGACGAAGGAGGATGAATTAACTTCCCCCCAGGAGACTCCTTTATCTTTAAATCATTTCCCCCTTGACATTCTGTCACTGGTTCTCAGGCTTGAGTTAGAGATTGTCCCTGCAGTAGGAAGAAAGTCTTGCTATTTAGGACGCCAACAAGGTGGAAACACCACAACAGGCTTTTGGTCTGGCCAGTCTTGGCTGTCGGTTCAAATGTCTTCAGCTGTGCATGTTTTCTACTTGAACTAGCTCCTCAGAGGACTGCTGCTACAAGTTCCAGGAAGGCAGAGCCCAAGACACATCCTCCTACTCTCCAGTCCCCAAAGATGATACTTTCTGAGTTAGGCAGGAAAACAAATATCTCCCCCCCTCCCGGGCACAGTTATCCAAATAACTGGATGAGTGTGGGGTCTCAGAGTCTTGGCTAATGAGACGTGAAGGGAGAGAACATGCTTTGTAAGGTGACCCCATCAGCCTCAGTCTCAGAAAACTCTGTCCCGCCCTGGTGCCATACCCTGTTGAAGTCTTTGAAATGAAACTGCTTGAAGATGGCATCGCGGCCTTCTAGCTCATTCCACCCCACGGCCCTCAGGTTTGGCAGCAGCTGGTCCCTCTCCTCAGCACTCAGCCTGTGTGCTTTGCCAGCCTAGGAGAGGGGAAAAAACAGAGGCCCGAGAGCATTTCTTTTTATAGGTCAAAAGAGAGGGGCTCCAGCCTTTAGGGGAACTCAGCCAGCCTCCACTGGCTGCTTTGGACGTGGGTGACCAAGGGCAGCAGGTCTTTGAGCAATAAGCTGGAAGCCCTCAAGGGTGGCACTCTGCCCAGGAGGTGGGGTCCAGGCTTGTCCGCTGATAGGCTCTCAGGTCTTGGGTTTTACACTCCACACAGAGAAAGGAAATCCCAAAAGCAATGCAATTCATATGACGGGGACAGACACACACTCTTCCCCTACCCTGCCCTCAGAGCCTTACAGACCTTCCCTCCATGAGCTCTATTACATCAGTGAGGGCATAAAAGCAAAATAAATCCCAGACGCAAATATATTACTCCACAACCTCTGAGGAAGAGTACCATGACTGTCCCCCCTTCCTTTTCTTATTATGTACTTCATCATATGCACCCCACGTCCCTACGGTAACTTTCATGTGTATTGAAGAAGAAACAGGCCTAGAGAGGGGAAACGACTTGTCTGCTGTTCCTTCCTGCCCTCCCCTAGCCAGGGATGGCGCAGTGTTGTCTGTGTGTCAGCATCCCTGGGGCTGGACAAAGGAGCTGCATTTAAAATAAGTGTCCAGCCCATTCTTAGCCACACTGTAGCTGACCGTGTTGGCACTACCTCTAGTAGGTCCTCAGTCATGCTCCCAGGCAGCCTCTGGTCTTGAGCCGCCAGGGCTAGGTTCTCTGGTTTTCCATCTCTTTTCTGGCTGGTTCGGAAGCTCAGGCCACAGAACTCAGTCCCCAAAGTGGAAGGAACTTGGCCAAAGGCAGCTGGCAAACCTAGTGCCCCGTCCTATTTACCTAATGTGCAAAGTGCCCTCAACGCAGCCCAAATTGGCACAATTCAGGCCATGAGTGGAACCTCAGAGAATGCAAGGAAGCAAGGGTCAGTTTCATCCTAGGAGGATCCAGGTCTAGCAGCTTAACGGATCCCAGAACCTAGACTTCTAGGGTGGCACCACCCCAGGGCAGAAATAGAGTGCTGAATTGAAAAGAAATACTTAGGGGTGGGGAGGGAATGTGAGGGAGGTTAATTTAGCTTTTATGAGGCAGCCTGCAGACTGGACACCATGTGTTCATTGGCAGGAGGTTTGAGCCCCGCTTTCACCATTTACCAGCCAGGTGGCTGTACCTCTCTTGGCAGAACCTCTACCTCCACAGATCATCATGAGGTGCCAATGGGTCACTTTAGGAAACTCCACTGCTATAAAGTAAATGTCATCTGCATTATAAAAAAATACCTCCTAAGGCAAGTAGGCTTGTGATGGGCCTGGTAGCATTTGTGGTGGCTGAAGCATCGCAGTGCTTTCCTAAGTCCGTCTTTTTTCCCTCCTGTTTCCCTCCTGAAAACGTGAGCTCTCTCTGGACTGAGGGAGCTTGGCCCCTCTCCTCTCCTCGGCTCTAGATGGCTACAGGGATTGAATGGCAGCAGCGATTTGCATCATCTGCCCAGTAGGGAGGTCTCTACTCCAGAGCTGGCCCTCTCCCCGTGGCTGACCGCCTGGTCCGTGTATCCAGACAACCAGAAGTCAGCCAAAGCATCAGAGCCCACTGTTTACTTCCTTGGCTCTTAAAGGGGTGGGTGAGTCCAGGTGAGCTCTTAGGAGGCTTCCCTTTCTCGGTAGAGCCTTCTGGAAACCCCCAAGTCTCACAGCCTGGGGCTGAACTGACAAACCTTCCAGGTGCCGGCTCTGGAGAGGGGGACGGTGCCCTGTTTGCTTAGTAAATCCCCGCCAGGTCTTGCCTTCTCTGGCGAGGTGTGGGGAGTGGTCGCCGATTTCCCAAGCCTGCATCTCTGGGGGCCTCAGCGACCCTCACAAACAGCCCCACTCATCGTCCATCCCCCAAGTCCCTCTCCCTTCAAAAGGCCCTCCCAGTCTTGCCTGCTCCGAAGGCCTGTGGGCCAGAAATGGTCTGATGAAGCTCCCGAGCTTACAGCAGAGCAAGGGGCCCGCCCCCGCCCCGGGGTGGGTGGGGGAAGCTCGCCCGGGAGGAGGGCTGCTCCTGCGCCACCAAGCCCCCGCGGCCGGGCAAGGGCCTCAAACCAGCGCGGGGGCTGGCTCTGGAGCCCGGGACAGCACACGGGCTCAGAGCGTGAGCCCCAGGCGGACAGACCCTGTATCCAGAGTGCGAGCGGGAAGGGGCGCGGACACGCACGCACAGGAGCGCGCAAACTCAGCCTGCCTCTCGCTCCCACCCCAGTATAAAGCCGAATCGGGCCACTGAGGGGACGAGATCTGCGGACTCTCCCACCACGGTCCTCCCCGGCCCTGTAAGGTCGTAGGCCCCGCCCCCGGCAGGGTCCCGGAACAAGCACTGGCCTGGGTCAGGGCAGGCCTGGCCTCCCAACTGGCTGGGACCGGGACCCGCCGTGCCCCTCTCAGGGCCTCAGCTTCCCCTCCCCGCCGCTGGCGACAGGGACCCGGGCAGAGACTCCACTCTCGGACACCGGCGGCTCCGCAGGGGGCTCGAAAGGACCCTCCCCCGCCCCGTCCCGCTCCCACCTCGCCCGCTGCTGCCCCGGCCCCGCTGCCCCGATCGCGGCGGCGCACCCCTGGACTCACCATGGCGCGGGCGGCAGCAGGTGGCCGGCGGAGAGGGCAAGCGGCGGCCCGGCGCGCAGGCGGCCGTCCCGGGGCGGGGCCGCGCTCGGACCGCCCTCCGGTAATGATTAACGTCCCCAGCCAGGGACGCGCTCGGCTTGCTTCCTTCCAGTACTTTCCTCGCTGCTCAGAGCCAATCCTCTGAGCTTGTTTCAGGGAGCTAGGGTGAAGCATGAGGGCTCCAAATGCCCGCTTCAGGGTTGGAATCCCACCCCGCCGCTTACAGCTGGGTGGCCCTGGGCGCCAGAATACCTATTTATTTCTTTATAAAAATCTTTTACTTAGATAGAATTGACATGCAATAAGTTGCACATATTAAACGTGTACAATTTGATAAATTTTAATGTTTCCCTCGTGAGACCATCACTGAGATCAAGATTATGAACATATCAAGTTTCCTTGATGACTAATGATATTGAGTATCTTTTCATGTACTTATTTGCTAAGGATGTCTTTTTTAGTGAATAACATGTTTGAATTTCCTGCCCATTAAAAAAGAAATTGGGTTGTTTGTTTTTTTATCGAGTTTTGAGGATGTTTTTTTCTGGATATAAGGACATGATCAGGCAGTGCTTTTCAAATATTTTCTTTGAATTATGCTGCCTTTCAAAGAGCAAACGTTCTTAATTTTGATGAAATCCAATTTATCAAATGCTTCTTTGGTGGATTTCTATTTTGATATTGTATGCATAGAAATCTTGGCCTAATCCGAGATCACAAAAGTTTTCTCCTATGTTTTAGAGCTTTGGGTTTTACATTTAGTCTGTGATCCGCGTTTAGTAAATATTTTTGTATGCTTCAAGTTATAGATCCAGATTCACTTTTGCACGTGGAGATTCAGTTATTCCTTTCTCCACTGAATTGTCTTCGCACCTTTGTAAAACATCAATTGACTATATATGTGTGGGTTTATTTCTGAGCCCTTTCTTCTGTTCCATTGATCTGTTTGTCCATCATGACAGGACGTGACCTTGTCTTGATTATTATAGCTTTATAATAAGTCTTAGAGTCAGGTGAGAAAAGTCCTCTCACACTTTACATTTTTTTCTATTAACTTTTATTCTTGTACTCCATTTTTATTCCCCCCCGCCCGCTGCCACGCCCATAGCAGCCTCTCTAATGTGTTAATGTGTATTTTTGTTTGCACATGTTCTTGCAAAATGTGTGGTGTTGTTTCGTCTATATGTATTTTTAAATTTATGTAAATGGTATTATGTAAATATATTACATTTCTCAGTCTGTTTCTTACAAAACAGAGTATTTAGTGGAAAATTAAGATCTACCCATGTTGCTATATGTATATTCAATCTGTAGCTTTTAACTGCGGCCTAGTATTTTGTAATGAGAGTCTGCCGTGGTTTCTTGTTCTATCAGTGATGGATACTTAGGTTCCCTCCAACTTTCTGCTGCTACCACCACCTCCCAAACCCGTGAGTATGTGGGCACACACACACATACACACACAGAGTTACACAACAATGCTGCTGCAGTGAACATCTCTAATAGCTCCCGGGGCTGTGGGCAGTTTCTTAAGTATATTCATACCCTATGAATCCAGCAATTCCCCCCGTGGGTGTGTATCTCAAAATAGTTCCAGATAATGTCCAGAATGGGGACACCAGTCCTCATTCTCGCCCGCACAGTGTGAGGGGGTACTATTTCCATATGCACCTTACACATACATACTCATACTTCCTGTTAGCCAGCTTTTTATTTTTTGTCAGGCTAATAGCTATAAAATGAGAGTTTATTGTGATGCAGGAGTTTTCTTGACCCCTTTGCTGGGGTTGCAGCAGAGAGTGCCCTATCTATTCAGCTTGCAGGCCACATCTGGTTTGCGTTCCGGCCCACGGCTCACGTGGTCACCACAACTGCATGCTCAGCCCCTGGCATGAGGGAGCATCTGAGCGAGTGATGCAGGGTTTGGCCAGCTGCATCGAGCCATGACACAGGAGCAGGCTCTGTGCGGTGCCCACGGCCGGACCAGGTGTGTCACCCCAAGGAGACTGTGGCAGCACCCAGGCAGGGGTGCCTGAAGCCCCAGAGAGGAGTGTTACAGAGCTAATTAGCTCTTTTTGCTCCACCATCTGCAGCCTGATGGACAGCAGCATGTTAGCAGCTCTGTCAGCCCCTTTCTCCACTCTGGCCTGTGGCTCCAGGACCAGCTTGGCCCTGGTGCTGCTTCTGTTCTGTGGGGCAGCTGCCTCCACCAGTGAGGGCAGACGGCCAGTGTTACAGCGTTTGTGGGTGCTGTTTGGTGGGTCCTGAGCTCTTGTCCTACATCCAAGAAGAAAGAGGTCATGCTGACAATTGAAGGGTGATGAGGATGGATAATTTTATTGAGTGATGAAACAGCTCTCAGTGGAGAGGGAACGAGAACGTCGGGTTGTTTCTCTCAGTGTGGCTGAGTCTAGGGGGTTTTATAGGCACAGGATGGGGCGGGGCGGGCTGTAGGCAGTATTAGAAAAGGCAACATTTGATTGGTTAAAAAGCATTATTCAGAAAGAACCAATCAGGAAAGAGTGGGCAAACAGGAACAGAAGTTCTCACCCTGGGTTGAGGGGTTTCATCCCAAACCAGCAGTCCAGGCTGTTTTTGGCTTGAATGTGGGGTTTCACTGGGGACCCGCCCTATCTGCTTAGGTATTTGTTTGCCTCCTGCTACTCTCAATTGTTTTACCCTACATTGTTTTCTGATGACTAATGAGTTTGAGAACCTCTTCATATGCTTGTTACCATTTGGGGGTTACTATTTGTGAATTGCTTTTTAATATCTTTTGCCAATTTTTGAGAATTTACAGTGCTCTCTTTTTATAGTTGGTTTGTGGGTGTTTATATAAAATCTAGACATTAATTGCTTGTCAGTTTTGATATTGCAAATATCTCCTCCCATTCTGCCATCTGTATACTAACTTATTCCATGAGATCCATGATGTCTGTGGGCAGAAATCTTATATTTTGGTGTAATAAGATTTATCTTTTTTCCCTCTGCCTTATAATTTTGTGCATTTGAAAATTTCTTTGATAAGTCCTCTCCCCACCCTGCTACAAAAATATACTCCCTTTTCTTTTGTTAACTTTATATTTAGATAGATTTAAGACCTAAATGTGAAAGTTCCCTTTTGGTATGTAGTGTTAGGCAGGATGTTAGTCTCCAAAGATAGCACCCAATGAACCATAACTCCCAATATTCACAACCTGCATAGTTCTCACCCATGTTGAATCTGGGATGGCCCAGTGTGACCAATCAATGGTCAGAAATGTCACCATGCAACTTTGTTTTGAAACAGTGTCTTGCTCTGTCACCCAGGCTGGAGTGCAGTGGTATAATCATAGCTCATTGCAGCCGTGACCTCCTGGGCTCAAACGATCCTTCTGCCTCAGCTCCCCCAAGTAGCCACCATGCCTGGATAATTCAATTTTTAAAATTTTTTATAGAGACAGGATCTTTCTATGTTGCCAGTCTGGTCTGAAACTCTTGGGCTCAAATGTTGGGCCTTGGCCTCCCAAATGTTGGGATTCCAGGTGTGAGCCACCACACCCAGCTATAACTTCTAAGACTAGGCCAAAGAAACCCTGGGATCTGTTAACCATTCTCCAGCCACGTGAGTGAGCCTCTTGGATGCCCAGACCTGCCAAACCTTCAGATGACTTCAGCCCCAGGAGACATCTGACTTCAATCCCACGTGAGGCTGCAAGTGAGACCAGTCAACCCATGGAACCATGAGAAATCATAATTTTTGTTTTAAGCCACTCAGCATGGTGATTTGTTCTGCAGCAACAGGAGCAAATAGCAGGAACAAAAATTGGTGCCTGGAAGTGGAATGTTGCCATAAAAGCAACCTAAAAATGTAGCATTAGGTTGAGAATGGGTGGTGACGGTGGAAGGAAAGATTTAAGGACAGCAGGAAGTATTCGCCTTCCACCCAGGAGGCAGAAAGCCTTGCTCTCATACTTAACAATGAGAAAAGACTGCAGGCACTACAAAGGCATCACTTTTCTTGAGCTCATCAGGGAGCTGAGCTCACAGAGCAATCAAGTATCCTGAATTCCAAGAGGGCAGGTCCCTCCAAGGAGAGGCAGGATGTGCAGTTGGCTCACTTGGGCAGCACTTGGAGGAAGGGGCAGCCTTCATTAAAATGGGTAAGAAGAAAGAAATCAGTTCAGTTTTAACAAATTGTTGGGAGCCAGGTGTGGGCTGGCATGTTGGTCTGAGATAGCAGGGGGCCCAGACAAGGTGAGAGTTTGTACACACTAACCGCCTCTTCTGTGTGCATGCTCGCAGGGTGCTCCTCCGGTGAGGGAGCGGGGAAGGATGAGGGAAGGAGAGGGACCCACTCAGTGGTGTGAGGGCTGAAAGGGCTGTTTTTGCTGTGGGAAAAGTGCCCAACCCCCTGTCCTAAGCCCCCTGTTCAGTGGTGCAAAAGTCTGAAGCCACAAGCTGAGGCCAACAAACCCTGTCACTCCCAGGGCACAGCCCCACGGTGGCTTCATTTCTGGTAGAAGAACCCCCTACCCTTGGGGGAGGTTCAGGAAACTGTACTGGGACCAAGATCCTATGTTAATATCATTCCAGGTCAGCTCCCTCTGGGGCAGAGTGGGAAGCTCTCCCATGAAGGACCTGCCCTGGATATAAGGCAGGGTCCACTGCACTGAGGCAGATGGGTGGGAAGGCTGAGAAAGATCCACCGTCCCGGGCATCTGAGAGCCTACACTTACCTCCCCACCATGAACCTGGTGGTGGGCAGCAAACCTGGTAGTCGCCACCGGGAGAAGGGCAAGAGTATGGAAAATATGAAGAAAGAGACCTCCTTCCTGTTGGGCCACTGGGGACGTGGCAATTACTACCACAGAGAGATTACTGTACACCTCCAGAACAACTGGATAAAAGGCCACCTGACCCTACCATGTGCTGATGAGGAGGTGGCATCGCTGCAAGTCTCATATTTTGCTGGTGGACATGAAAAATGCTTCAGCCACTTTTTTTTTTTTAGTACAGTTAAATTTTCCGTATATTTTGTGGTTATTTGACGAGTGTCTGCTGTGTTAGCCTCCTAGGGCTGCCATAACAAGTGATCACAAACTTGGTGGCTTATTCTCTCACCATCCTGGAGGCCAGAAGTCCGAATGGAGGCGTCAGCAGGGCTATGCTTCTCCCGAGGGCTCTAGGGAAAAGCCCTTCCTCATCTCTTCCAGCTCCCGGTGGCTCCTGGAGTTCCTTGGCTTGTGACAGCATCACTCCTATCTTTGCCTCCGTCTTCACATGGCCTCCTTCCCTGTGTCTCTACATCCTTTTTTTTCCATGTCCAGAGCCCAGGAGCACATTCTTCACTGAAATCACTCTCTGCTGCAGCTTTTAGAATCCGGTCACTCTTGAAAACCCCAAAGGCCACTGGAGCCTGCAGCTGCCCATCATGTCAAGATCCGCTGATATCACGGTAGCACTCAGCAGTGGCAGCCCATTGCTTCAGCTGCTGGAAAAGCAAGACCATCTGCTGAGTCAGAGGTCCCACCCGAAGCCAAGTCAGCCACTTCTGAAAACCATTTGGCAATTTCAATTTCTTATGAAGTGGAACAGACACTTACCTATGTATCAGCAACCCCACTCCAACAGAAATGAAGACACATCCACACAAAAGCCTATGTGCTAATGCTCATGTTTGTGGCAGCTATGCTTGAGAACAATTCAAATATCCATCAACAGGTGAATGAATACACAATGTCGTATGTCCATAAACTGGAATACTAATCAGCAATATAAAGAAATGAACTACTGACACCTTTAACCACATGGGTGGATATCAAAAGCATTATGCTGGGAGTAACAGCACAGAAGGCTATGTGCTGTATTATTCTTTTTCTTTTTTGCAGGGGGCGGGAGGGGGAACAGAGTTTCTCTCTTGTTGCCCAGACTGGAGTACAATGGCGCGATCTCAGCTCACTGCAACCTCCTCGTCCTGGGTTCAAGTGATTCTCCTGCCTCAGTTTCTTGAGTAGCTGGGATTACAGGCATGCGCCACCATGCCTGGCTAATTTTTGTATTTTTAGTAGAGATGGGATTTTGCCAAGTTGGCCAGACAGGTCTCAAACTCCTGACCTCAGGTGGTCCACCCACCTCAGCCTCCCAAAGTGCTGAGATTACAGGCATGAGCCACTGTGCAAGGCCTATATTATTCTTTTTATATGACATTCTGAAAGCCACAAAACTAGGTATAGGGAGAGAAGAGATTAGTGATTGCAAGGGGCGAGAAGGGATGGGAGGGAAGGAGTTGACTATAGAGGGGCACAAAGGAAATTAATCAAAACAGTCTATGTATCTTGATTGTGGCATGATCACATGACTAGATGCCTCTGTCAAAAAGATGAATATGTAAATTATATCTCAACAAACCTGACTTTAAAAAGAAAGCTAATCTACCATGCTAAGTCTGCAGATAATTATTACCACTGGGGAGTTAGTGCTGGAAAGAGACTATGAATGGGTTTCTGGTAGTACCCTGTATCTTCATCTGGCAAAGTTGGTCTTTGGGTGTGTACGTCTGTCAGTTTACAAAAATTCTTCAAGCTGAATCCCTATGAATAATGTACTGTTATATATGTAATATTTCAATAAAAAGTTTTTTAAAAGACAGTGAGAAAATATTATTGGAAAAAAAGATTCAAGAACAAGTAGGAACACTGTCTCTTTAGTAACCTGGAAGAGACGAGTGGTACCTACTGAACTCATGCTTGGCTTCTAGCAGCCTAGAATACCATTGAGAAGATGGAGAGCAATGAGCTAAAAAGAGGGCCTTTTTAGCTTCTCAGTTAGCAAATGATTCTAAAGGTAAGAAGTGGCTTCATGGTAAAGATCAAGTCAAGGGGAAAGCTGTAAGGCTCCTGTTATGACCTCAGAAAGATTTAAGACTCTGTCTTACAGATACTTTCAGGTAAACAATAGGGCTTCTAAGAATCTTCTTGATATGCCTCCTAGACCAACTTTGCCAGGCAGGAGGGCTGTTAAAGACCTTAAGAATTTTGTTTCTCAACACCCTGACTCTTGGACCAAGGTACACAGGGGCCTCTCTTCATGAGATTTGTGGCTGTAATTCTTGTCCAATAGAAGGAACCTTAATAAGGTCTATAGGAACCTCACAAAGCTTTTAGTAGAATTGTATTGGTACTGGCACTGCCAACTTGAATTAAAGACAGAGACAATTCAAAACAGAAAGAGTCCACTGTACCTCCTACCTTTCAGAATCAGACTGAAAAGCTACTCCACTTCAAACATGGGCATATCTAAAAGAAAAGATAAGTCAGATTTCAGAGATAAGAGCTTGGCTTTTTGAGCCAAGAGCTATAATCACTTCCAGGGAGCAAGACTGGGCTATCAATCACTGGGGAACTGGCAACATGTGCCCTGCTGGATTTTAGAGTTACCATGGGCCCAAAACTGCTATGTGCCGTCTTCCCTTTTTTTCCTTTTGAACAGGAGTGTTCAAGTTGTCTGGGGCCCCCTGTTGCACTGAAGCAGCCTCAACTTCCCTCTTTTGATGCCTCTGTCTGTCAGGATGGGCTGGGTAATGCTGCAGTAACAAGTAACCCCCAATCTCAGTAGCTCAACATAACAAAAATTTCTTTTTTTCTCTTATAACATGTTCAATACAGGTAGACAGAGGGACTCTATGCCTTGTAGTTACACAGGAACCCAGGTTGATGGAGGTGTCATCTCTCATATATTTGCATAATAACTGCAAAAGTGGGGTGGGAACATGGAGGGGTTAGCAGCAGTGGATCTTAAGTTTTAGCTCACGTGGCTGTGCCTAGCTTCAAAGAGAGTGGGGAAGTGCAAATCTACCATGTGCCTGAAAGCCAAGTGCTGGAATTCTGCATTTTATAAATGACATGAAGGACTTTCATAGGGAGCCACTACCCTGTGATGAAGCACCTAGTGAAATCTGCTGCTGACCCAGGTAGAAAGAGAAGTCACCCTTTAGGCTACACATCCTGGGAATGGGGACCTGGGCCATGTGAAGCTCTAGGGTGTGGTCTGGTCTAGGGAAACTATTGTCCCCCAAGGGACTTCTGAGCCACCCTAGTGGAGTCTAGAGGCTGGTAATATCTAGATTTCTTTAGGCCATCTCCTGATCATCCCATTCTACCCCCTAGAATTTTGCCTCTCCATTAAAATAATTAAATAGTCACCTCTTCCGAGGGGCAGGGGCAGACCCAGAATTTTGTATGAGCCTGATGCTTAATGGAATTTTGGACACCTTCTTTAAGAGGAAGAACACAAATTACAAAAACAAATTAAAGTATAAATATAAATATTTACTTAGAAGGAGAAAGGAATTAACAATAAATTGTAAATTCAAAAGAACTTTTATAAGCATCACAAAGTTCAGAAAAACAATGTTTTTATGAGCTGCCTGACCACACCTGTAAGTTTTCCTTTCCTATGGTTTTGGCTACATTTTCATGGCCTTTTCATATGATGATGATTTGGCATTAGCACTTCTAAAGAGAGAATAGGATGGTAAATTTTGATAATCAAAAAAGGAAATGAATGCTAGAAGGAAGACTGATTATTTTTATTTTTGATAGTTCGAATGTGTAAACTTGATGGCACACACATACGTGCTTGCTGGTTGGACCTAATGAAGGGTGAAATTCTGATGCATTCTTTTTGTGCAATTAAAAAAAGAAAAAAGTGATAGTGTATTTACCATTGAATATGTTACATTATTAGGAATATTTATTGGCCAGGCCCACGCTGTAATCCTAGCACTTTGGGAGGCTGAGGCAGGTAGGTTACTTGAGGTCAAGAGGTCAAGACCAGCTTCACCATGTTGGCGAAGCCCTGTCTTTATCAAAAATACAGAAATTAGCCAGACGTGGTGACAGGTGCCTGTCATCCCAACTACCTGGGAGACTGAACCAGGAGAACTACTTGAACCCAGAAGGTGGATGTCACAGTGAGCCAAGATCTCACCACTGCACTCCAGCCTGGGTGACAGAGTGAGAATCTGTTTTTTTTTTTTTTTTTTAAAAAAAAAAAGAATACTCCTAATAAGAAGGACCATCTATTTTGACTAGGTGTTGATGAAAATGAAACTGTCTGCTTAGAAATATTGCACACCTGATAACTGGGAGAATTTTCCAGAGGTCCGATGCCAGCTCTGTACATATGGAGCCTTGTTTCCCTGCGTTACCCATCTTTCTCTGCCAGAGGCCATGGGACATATCTTGTAAGTGTGTATATTCCTAGAAGGCACTTCTATAACCATGATGGCTAGCAACAAACTTAGATATGGTAGTGACACAGAATGGCATAAATGTATCCCTCTAAACCCAAATGAAGTGTATCCTCAACTCACCTGGCCCTCCGCCAGGTCTGCACACATGCCCGGCATCTACTCTGACACCACCCAGCGGGAGGGGTGTGACGTGGGGAAAGTTGGAGTGGAAAAACAAACTGGGCCTGACCTAGTCACTGGGCCTACACTGAAACTATCTTTCTTTAGAAAATTTTGCAAAAGCATATGACCATATTGGTTCCTAGGTAGGACCCATCAGGTGAAGGCCCCTGAGGCTCAGACTTTATTTGCTTCCCAGGAATCCCACTCCTGCCTGGGAGCCTTCACTGCTGAACCCGCTCGATTCCTGCCCACCCTGTAGGTCTCTTTCCTCAGTGATTCATTTCCTTTTTCCCTTGCTGAAGGGTGAAGAATGACATATCTTTGAATCCCGCAGGGCATGTGGAAATCTGCCCCATACTTAATACATTCTCAACAAATGTTTCCCAAATTCATGTTTGTGTATTTCTGCAGGGAGCGGAGATAGCTACTTAGCACCATATAAACTGTATTCAAGAAATATTGTTCAACAGTGACAACCCTGAAACACTAACATTTATGTAGTATAATCTTTTGCCAGGTCCCATGCTAAGGATCTAAAAAGGTTTATAAAAGCTTTTTCTTGAATTATAGAAGGAGCATGTACTGATAGTAAAAAAAGAAAGAAAAAAAAGGTGGGCCCATATGGTTGGTATAAAGAGAAAGGTAAAAACCCCCTCTGCCACCCTGCTCTGTACCCACCCCAGGTCGCCAGGCGGAGGTCACCACGGCCTCTGGAGGCAGTGTCTGCCCTGAGGTCTGGCTCCTCCGCCTGCTTAACTGTGGGATCTTGAGCAAGTTACTTAACCTTTTGCAATATCAGTGTCCTCAACTCTGAAATGGGGATAATAACAATAGCAGCCTTGTGTGAGGTTGTAATGATTAAATGAGACATTTCGTGTTGAGTGTCTGTCACTGCCCCCTGTATCGTCTCAACCCCACCCTGAAGGTGACTTTCAAGAGTAAGACTTTCCGCCCCTCTCTGCCCATCGAACATGCTCTGCCCACATGCTGGACAGGCTGCAGGTGACAAGGAGTTAAGACCCTACTCTCAACCAATGTAGGATGGGGGTTGGTGGATGCATATCCACTTCCTTACCCCTCGGTGGAAGGATTCTGGTGTGTTTACACCATCGCTCCGAGGGTCGCCAGCAGGACTGAGTGATAACCTGCTCGTTCGTGCTTACTTACTCAGCTCTCCTCCCTCCCCATCCTAACCTGCTTTTTTTTTTTTTCTTCTTAATTAAAGGTTGTCCTTTTGTTATTGGTTTGTAGAATTACAACCCCTTGTTGATTATCTATGTTGTAAATATTTTCTCCGAATCTCATTTGGTTTTTAGCTTGGTGACATAAAGAAATGTTTAGTTCTTAGATAGCCCAGTCTGCCTGACTTTTCCTTTATGGCTTCCTTATGGTTTTGCTTAGGAAGGACTTTCTCACCTCAAGATTAACAAATAGCTGTCCCTATTGCCTCTTAGCACTTTTTCAGTTGGTAAAAAGTTGGTAAAAGATTTGTTAATCTCTTTGGAATTTACTTTTGGGTATGATGTGAGATATAATAAGAATAAGAAAAGTAACAATTATTTTATTTCCAAATAGATAAACAGTGATCTCATGCTATTTTTTAAATACAAAGAATAGGCCATCCTTTCGTCACTGATTGGAAATGCTACTTTTGTAATATGCTAATTTCCCATAGTCCCCATAGCTTGGTTTCTGGGTTCTTTGTTCTGTTCCTTTGATCCATCAACTCCATCCTGTTTTAATTTCTCTAGCTTTATAGTTCATTTTGATATCTGGTACGTCAAGTCCAATATCATTTTTCTTCTTCAAAATGTTCTTGCCTATTCTTGCTTGTTTACTCTTTCAGATGGGCTTGAAAATCAGCTTGTCAAGTTCTATAAAAGTCCCTTTAGGATTCTGATTGCGAATGCATTGAATTTTTGGGAAGAATTGACATCTTCATATTATCAGGTCTTTCCATCTTGGAGCATGATATATCACCCCATTTATTCAGGCCTTCTCTATGCCCTTCAGTAAAGTTTTACTGTGTTCCTCATGCAGGACTTGGACATGTCTCATTCAGTTTATTCTCAGGTGTTTTATAGTTAGAGTTGGCTGCTGTGCACGGGATGATTGCTTCATTACATTTCTAATTGGCCTTTGCAGGTATACAAGAGAAGTGTGGATTTTGATATGGTGTCTTATCTCCAGTCATGCTGATAAACTCTCTATTTAGTTCTAATATTTGTCAGTGGATTAGAAAAACTTTGAACCAGTCATGCCTGTCGCACACGGGATGGGCCTCCAGGAAAGGGCAAGGAGCTCCACAGTGCTGATGGCCGCTATTGAATCCGCGGATCCTGTTAGGGCTGCTGTAGAGACTGCTGTGTGTATGGGGCAGAGCTTTGGACAAGACAGCCTTTAGATCCCTTCCCATTCTAAGCTTCTAACATTCACGATTCTGGTGCCTGCCTGCTTCATGCACTGTCTCCTAGTTGCATAACGACCAAAGCCACGTTCCCTTCCTTCCCTCCCTCCTTCCTTTCCTTCCTCAACTATACTGTTACTTCTACCTGCCAAGCTCTGTGTCAGGTTCTGGGAAGGTGGGGAGGGAGAGATCACGATGATCATTGCAGAGATAAGTGCTCCACACCTTTGGGATGCAAGCAATGTTACTTAAATCGTCTCAAACTAGAATGTGGTAGAACGCCCGTGCCCCGCCGTGGGCTGGATATACAGTCTACCCTTGGGGGCCTCCTACCCCATCTCTCTAAATGGTTCATGAACCCTAGGGTTTTCCCAGTCCCAAAGGAGGGCTTCCACTCTCAAGGAACCCAGAGCCACGCTGCCTCTCCCCACTGCTGTCCTTGCCTTTGCTGCGCAGGCTGCCTCCATCAGGTCCTGCTATGCCTGTGCTCAGGGAAAGTCTCCCAGGCTGCTGCCCAGGGGTGGCAGCTCTCTGAGCCACCAGCCTTCTATGCAGGTGCCCCCAGGGAGGGCCCCTATCCCTTGGCAACCAAGCCTGCTCCTCATGGGCCCTCTCTGCAGTTCTCCCAGGGCATCGGCCCCAGAGCCTGTATATTAGGATAGCAGGGTCAGGCCCCTGCCTTGTGAACCTTGAAACCAGCCACCTCTGGCCCCCTTCCTGGGCCCACAGAGCTGCCCAGGGCTGCTGCTCCCCTCCCTGCACCCCCGGCTCTTTCCACCCATCTCTCACAGGGGACTGTGACGACTGCCCATCAGAAGGGCCCAGAGCGGTGGCTTTCCATTGGGGTGGCAGTGAATTTGTCCACCAGGGAATAGGTGGCAAAGTCTGGAGACGTTTTTGATTGTCACAACTGGGGATGGCAGTGCTGCTCTTATCTAGTGAGTGAACCAAGGACGCTGCTGAACATCCTACAGTGCATGCGACAGCCCCTCACAAGGAAGAACTGTTCAGCCTCAAATACCGGGAGTGCTGAGGGTGAGGCCCTGGTCCACTGTAGCACTGGCCAATAGAAATGTAACGGGAGCCACAAATGCAGGCTCCGCAGGTGGGTTTACACTTCCTGATAGCTACAGTTTTTTTTTTTTTTTTTTTTTTTTTTTTTTTTTTTTGTGATGGAGCTTCACTCTTGTTCCCAGGTTGGGGTACAGTGGCACAATCTCGGCTCACCGCAACCTCTGCCTCCCAAGTTCAAGCGATTCTCCTGCCTAGGCCTCCTGAGTAGCTGGGATTACAGGCATGCCCCACCATACCTGGCTAATTTTGTATTTTTAGTAGGTACAGGGTTTCTCCATGTTGGTCAGGCTGGTCCCGAACTCCTGACCTCAGGTGATCCACCCGCCTTGGCCTCCCAAAGTGCTGGGATTACAGGCATGAGCCACCATGCCCGGCCAGATAGCTACATTCTTAAAAAGTAAATAGAAATATATGAAATTGCTTTTAATTTACTGAATGTTATTTAACCCAATATATCCAAAATGTTATCATTTCAACATGTAACTGATATAAAATTGAGCTGTTACATTCCCTTTTTCATATAAGTCTTCAGAATCCACTGTGTATTTTACCCTATGGCACACCTTAATTGGAACACTAAATTTTTATTGGAAACACTTGATCTGCATTTAGATTTCATAAAATTTATGGTTGAAAAAGTAGATTTACATGTCAAATTGTTTATCAGTGTTTAAATGTAAATTAAAATGAATTGAAATTAAATAAAATATCAAAATAAATTCCTCAGTCACAGGGCATATTTCAGGTTCTTAATGGCCACAAGTCACTAGTTGCTACCCTATTGGGCAGCACAGGTCTAGACATTAGAAATGGTAAGTTCCAGTTTCCTCCTTAGGGAGGCAGAACCTGCCACCTCTTCCTCTCTGATGGGCCAGACTGCCTTCCTGTCAGAGAAGGGCAGAGGGAGCTTTTGGCAATAGTGGTAGAGACTCGACACATGACTTCAGTTCTTAGTGTGTCCCTGCCGTCTTCTCTCAGGGACCTTCTGATCTAGGGAAGGAGATGATCACACCAATGCTACAGGTGACAAGTGGTCTAACAGAGCCCGTGAGGCCAGGCTGCAGTGGAGTGGCAGCAAGTCTACACATAGGAAGCACTCACACTGGAGGGGGTGCTTAGAGTAAGCTTAAAGATTCATTAGGAGCTGGCCAGGCAGAGGCAAGATTGGGCGCAGGGGATGACCTGGATGGGCACCCGGCCAGAGAAGGTGACTGAGCAAAGGCCAGCTGGTCTGCGAGGGTGTGGTGTGCTTCTCTAAGCGAAGACCTGAGAGCACTGAAGAGGTTGGAAAGGCTCATGGCAACAGGCTCTGCATGTTTCTGTGTAGGTTCCCCTGGGGAACCCAGTTCCCAGCTCTGCTCCATGAAGGAAGTAGACTTGGACTTGGGCCAACTTGCTTCCCACCCTCCCTGCAACACTTCTGTCCACCAGAAGGGGGCAGGGCCATCTCAGGAAACCAGACCCATTCTCTGGGACTCAGCCAAGGTTCAGTCCTGAGTTAGGGGAGACCTTTCAATCCTCAGTGGACAGGTACTGAGCTTCAGGCCCCGTGCCGGGACCTGGGTGCACTAAGACGAGCCCCACCCCTTGCAGCCTGTGTCCGCAGTGTCCCAGACCAAAGGGATTGTGGGGGTTTCGAGGAGGCAGTGGGCAGCTCTGCCTGGGGGGAGGCCAGAGGAAAATGAGGACCAGCTCTCTAGAGGAGGCAACTCTTGAGCTGAAGCAAGAGAAGAAGTTGCCTTCTCGGCTGACAGGGTTGTGAGGTGAGCCACTCTGAGGGGGTGCGGCAGGCGGCGTGGAGGTGTGACCGTGCGCGTGGCTGGTTGCTGGCTATGTCCTGGATCCTGGAGCACAGGGTGCAAGGGGCTGGGGTGACGGGCCACGGCTCGTGGAGGGCCCTGGAGCCACACACACGAGCTCCATCCTGGTGCAGCAGGGAGAACAGACAGAATTTCCTTTTTAAAAAACAAAAAACCGTTTCCTTATGAAAACTATCAAATAGGCACCAAGTACAGAGAAGAGTTCCTGGACCCCTATGTACCCAGCACCTGGCACCAACAAGGATCTACCAGCTTCTCATCCATTCTCCCTCCACATTTGTACAAACCTTTTATAGGCAGAAATTGTTAAACACACGGAAGTAGGGAGACTGGCATAATGATCCCCAGACGCACCAGCCAGCTCCACCAGGAACAGTTTCCAGGCTGGTCTTGGCCGCCCACTCCTTCCCACCCTCAGATTATTCTGAAGCAAATCACATAGCATTTCATATTTTAATATTTCCGTGTAAATCTCTAAAACTGAGAGGTTCTTTAAAAACACAGACTGCACTACTATGCTCACACTTGAAAAATGTGCACGCCATCCTTTCACGCCATGCCATACCAGGACTGACAGATTTCAAACCCAGGAATGGCCAGGTTCAGATTGGCATTGCAGGAGGGTTGCCCTGGCAGGGCATGGAGGAGGAAGCTGGGGGAGAAGGGGCAAGGCAGGGCATCCGCAGGAAACTTTGATGAGGGTCTGGGGGAGAGGCAGCGAGGACGTGGACTTGGCTAAGGCTGAGCTGTGGAGGGAGGAGGTATGGAAAGCTTACCAAGTGCCAGACACTCTGCACACATTATCTTAATTAATCCTCACAAATGCCCCACGAAGGAGATTCTATTATCTTCCCCTTTTACAGACAAAGAGACTATGGCTCAGAGAGACGAAATCGCTCAGAGCGATGTAGCAAAAATAACAGAGCAAAGTGGAAGCACTGGGCTTCAAACAGGCTGGGTGGTCCCACAGCTCCGAAGCACAGCCTCCTGCAGCCTGGGGGCCACAGAATGGGAGAAGGCACCTGTGCAGGGCTGGTCCGGAGGCAGCACCCACAGAACTTGACGCCTGCTTCGACGTGAGGGCTGAGGTGGGGTAACTCCACCCTCGGCTGCAGCCCTGTGGAGCCCAGGAGCAGGTTTCTGAGAGGCAGCCTTGGGATCGCCCTCCCCGCCTCAGCCACTTTCCTCATCTTTTTTGAGAATCAATCACGTCTTCCTCTCCAGCTCCTGTCCCATGAACAATTCCACTAGTCACCAGCCCTGCCCACCTTCCACCTCCCCTCCACCCCTGGCAGGCCCGTTCATCTTCGTTGGGGCCTGGGAGGAGCAGCCCTTCCCGCCTGAGCCTCCCAAGGCCTGGGCACCCTGGGCAGGAGCTCTGGGCCCTGTGGCTTTGAAGGGAGATGGACACGGCCTAATTGGTGTCTCTTTGTAGCCCAGTGGCCCCCGATGAGGCCCAGCAATCGATGCTTCTCGATGTCTGAATCAGACTCCTGCACACCCCAAACCAGCCCGAACTGCAAGGGCTGCCCCTGTGGGAGCCACAGGGAATCATAGCCACACTGGGGCCAGAAAGCCCACTAGGAAGATTCACTTATTCTCTAGAAGAGACAGACAACCAGAGAGTGAAGGACTTGCCCAAGGCCACTGCCAGCTAGGGGTGAGGTGGGCCAGGGCTGGAGTCTGCTGCTCTCCTCTTCCTGCATCCTGCCTGCCTGGGCCCCTCACTCCACAGTAAGCACCCAGATAAACAAGGGCTGGATGGGGCTCCCCGGCCTGAAATGCCTAGAGGGGCTCTGGTGGTTTGGACTCTGCTGCCAGACCCCGACTCTCGGAGACCTCAGCTACCTCAGAGCCAGAGAGCACTTTAGATCCCACCGTGTCCAGCCCCATCCTCATGTGACAGTGGAAGGGGTGGGGCACAGAGAGAGGAGGGGTCTACCGTGTCCATGAACCCACCGAGATTTCCTGTCCATGAGGGCCATCCTATTTCTTCTTATTCTCCTCCTTTCCAACCACCTGTGGGCCAAGGGAGGGAGATAGCCACCGCGGCTGCCCTAGGAAGTGGGATCTCAGAGCTGAGTGGCTTTGGCTCTGCCCCGTCCCCATTTCCCTGCAGGCAGGTAGAACACGAAAAAGTCTCCCTCCTCCTGTTAGGTACTGGGCTCACCTCAGTGCTCCTTCTGGAGCCTCCCCAACTCAGCTTTGGGGTGGTTGGGGGTAGCTGCTGCCCTGGTTAGAGCACTGGATGGGAAGTACAGAGACCAGGATTTGAGTCCTCAACCTGCTCATTGCTGTGTGATCTTCGGTAAGTCACTTCACTTCTCTGAGCCTGCACAGTGGTGATAATTCCAACAGCCCTGCCTCGTCAAATGGAGTCAAATCTGGATAAAAACCCTGGACAAGTGTAAGGGTGGGCCTGTCCTGAGATGGCCACAGAGAATGTCCCGAAAGTGGTCCTTCCTGGGCCCCAGAATACTAATTCCAGTTATGTTGCTGATCTGCTGTGTAGCCCTGGGCAGGTGGCCAACTCTCTCTGGGCCTCAAAAAACATGGAGATAAATGCTTCTCTCTGCTGTGGTATCGACCTCCTGGCAACAAGGGGAAGTTAAATGTAGAAGAGCTTTAAGAGCCTTAGAAGAAAGGCCGTCTCTAAATGTGAGAGGTTATTAACACCATCCAGTAATCACGCTGTCTGCTGACAGAAGTAATGACCCCTGAAGCTGGGCACGGAGGCAGTCATGTCGGCACGTGGCGGCTCCGAGCAGGCTTCCTCTCGGCTCATAACGCTCTGTGTCTGTTTATGTGGAGTTCTGCCTCTACAAACCAACCACGAATTAGTTCCTCCGTGGGCGTGCCCGGAAGGGAGGCAGGAAGGGCAGGGGATGACGAGAGCTGGATCCCCAGGAAGTGGCGTCTAGCCCGGACGCCCAGCCAGGTAAAGATGGGTGGGGAACGAAAGGTTCTTGAAAGTGGTCCTTCGAAAGGTTCTCCTGGTTCTCAGTGCCCACTTCTGCTGCTCGCTGTCCTGAGCACCTGGGCAGAGAGTGTTCCCTCTCTGGGCCTCAGTGACCCCACTAGGGCTGCCAGTGCAGGAATGTGGGGAGGCGTTATGGATGTGTGACCTCAGATCACCTCTGACTTGCCCACTCGCCCTTTCTCCTCTGTCCTGCTGGAAGCTCGGTGTTGGCACAGGGGGGTACCCTTTGCACTTTAACACCGAGCCTGGGGAATCCCGCAGTGGGTCGTCTCTGTGGCCACAACCTCTTGGCGGTGCCCAGGAGCCAGTAGCATGTCGTGGACTCTCTGAGCCTCTGTTTCTCACCTGTCCCCACCCTGCCAGGTAGGAGTGCCCAGACCCTGAGTGCAGGGAGTCAGGCCTGTGCGGCCTTGGGTGGGGTTATTATTCCGCAGCCCTTCCGCAGGGCCCAGGCTGAGCTATGGGACGGTCCTCAGCCCAGCAGGCCGACCCACGGGTGGCAGGGAGGCTGCCTGAGTGGGAGAGAGGCCGTGCCTTGCCGCTGTCATTTTTTATCCTCGCCGAGGCCTGCAGGGCCTTTCCCCCATCCCCGGCTCCGCTGCCGTCTCTCTCTTTAGACAACTGCCCTCATTCTGTCTCCCGCTCACCACGCTGCCTATTTTTAACTTTCGGCTTTGGGGGAGGTGGAGGAAGGGAGACCGGTGGTGTTTTCTCCTCTGTCCTCCTCCCTGGTCTCATGTCCTTTCTGGGTCCTCCTCGGGAGGTCCTCCTCGCCGTCTGCCCTCCCCAGGCTCCTCACAGCCCTCCTGTCCTGCCTGCCTCCTTGCCTGCTCCTCTCCTCCTCTCTCTGCCTCTGGTCTCTTCTGCCCAGGCCCCTCATCTGCTTCTGTTTCTGCTGCCCCTCCCAAGGGACCCTTGCAGACCCCATCCCTGTCCCCGTGGCTTCTCCTCAGTGGCAGCAGTTAGTTGGAGCACTTGCTCTTGCCACGATCCCTCCTGACAGCTAGTGGCGGCTGACACAGGTGACCTCTCACTTTTTCTGGAAACCCGACCTTTTCCTGGAGTCCGCACCCTTCCAGGTGCATGTCTGTTGGGGACACTTCATTCCCCCATTAACGCTGGTGCTGGCTGGTGAAGTGGACAGCTGTGGGGGTGCCTGGCCAGCACCCTTCCACCTTCTTTGGCTGCCAACACCTAGATTTTCCTCGGACCCCCTCCCCACTCACTCACCCCATTGTTTGGGTGGAGCTTATCCACCTCCTGGCTTCAGAGATGTGCTGTCTCCAGGCCAGGCCAGAGTGAACCCAGCCTAGGTTTCTGTCAGATAGGAAAAGGGGTCTTCCTCTTGATTATGTGGTAAGATATCAGCTTGGAGCTGCCTGGGTGTCTTGGCCACTGTAGGGAGAGCCTGCCTGAGGAACAGGCTAACAGGGAGGAGAGCACAGCCAAGTGACAGATGGAGAAGGAGAGATTCCCAAGCTCTCAACAGCACCTGGACCCAGCATTCCCTGATTTTGATGTTTCAGTTCCATGAACTGAGGTTTTTTTCCCTTCAGTCATTTGAAGTTTGTTATTTGACCCTGAAAAAGTCCTGATTGTTCTGCTGGGATGCCGTCTGCTCTCTTCCCAGTCCACCCTCTGCCCCGCCACCCTGCTCCACTCTATGGCTTCCCCTGTCCTATGGCTGGTCATAGTCCTAAGTCCGCAGCCCAGAATGCGCTCCTGGAATTCAGGCCTGTGCTGTCAGTTGCCCCTAGACACTTCTGATGGGGAGCCTTGTGGAGGCCCTCAAAATGCAACATGTCCCAAACAAAACTCATTCTCTGTCCTTTGTCTTCCAAGGTTTTCTAATTGGCGATGAATGCTTCCTTCATTCCACTCATCTTTCCACCCATCTTTCCATCCTCCTTCCTTCCTTCCTTCCTTCCTTCCTTCCTTCCTTCCTTCCTTCCTTCCTTCCTTCCTTCCTTCCTTCCTTCCTTCCTTCCTTCCATCATTACACCCACCATGGTGTAATGTTCCATCCATCCATCTATCCATCCATCCATCCACCCACACGCTCACTCACCCATTCATTTCATCTCCTTGTCCTCATAACAACAATGATAATAATAATAACCTATGTTTATTGAGGGCTTACATGGTGCCAGACACTGTTCTAATCAATTTACATATATACATTTAACCCTCACATACACATTTAACCCTTTACACATACACATTTAACCCACATTACACTCACGTTACGCATACCCATTTAACCCTCAAAACCAACCTGTGCAATAGGTAGTCTTACTGACTTGGAGGTGAGGAGCCTGAGACACAGAGGGGTTAAGTAGCTTAGTGTTACTAAGTGCACAGCCAGCGTTTCTCATTGCTGAAGCCAGAGACTTGGGAATTGTCCTCATGTCCCCCCATCATCCTGAGCATTTGGTAATCACATCCTGCCAACTCTGCCCCCAAAGCTCCTCTCAAACTAGCCTGTGTCTTTCAACTGACCTACCTCAGGGCACCCCATGCCTTTCTGAGATCACGGTCCCAGCCTCTAGGCTCCCATCCCCCTCCACTACCCCATTCCTTCTCAGCCAGGCCCACCCTGCTGGGTACCCTCCGTGAGAGCCCATGGCACAGGCAGGTGGGCCTTGCTGAGGATGCATCTGCTGCAGGGCCGAGGCCACATCTGGGCTTTCACTCTCACATCCCCTGAGCTCCGATCAGCCTCTGGCTCAGACCAGGCACTTAACAAATGTTGTTGAGTGAAATGAGGCATGGACGGCAGCTTGGGAACTGCCCAGGGGTCCTGAGCACACGTGGAGTTGGCCACTGGCTTTCAGGACGACATGCCCCCGGTGTACACTAAAGGCCTCAGTCACAGGTTCTCGCCTCCGTCCATTCCCTCCATTCTGGGATGGCTCCAGCCGCCTCAGCAGAAGTTCTTGCTGATGGGTGAGGGCTATGTCAGGAACAGCGGAATGTCTCCGGGCCGTTGTTCAGCTAAACACTTCTGTCCACCCACCTCCAGACAGTCTCAATCCCTCCACCCCCACTCCCTCTTTGATGACTTACGGGCGGAGAGCATCCTGAGCTAGGTGGGGACAGGGGGACTCTGTGGGCCTGCCGCCACCCCTCACCTCAGGTGGGTGCCCCCTGTGTTAGGTCATTTTGCATTTCTATAAAGAAATATCTGAGACTGGGTAATTTATAAAGAAAAGAAGTTTAACTGACTCACAGTTCTGCAGGCTCTACAGGATGCATGGTGCTGGCATCTGCTCCTGGTGAGGCCTCAGGAAGCTTCCAGTCATGATGGCAGGCAAAGGGGGAGTAGGCACATCATAGGGTGAGAACAGGAGCGAGAGAGAGGGGAGGTCCCAGACTTTTAAACAACCAGAGCGCAGGTGAACTCACAGAGCAGGAGCTCGCTCATCACCAAGGGGATGGCACTAGGCCATTCATGAGAGGTCTGCCCCCATGATCCAAGCATCTCCCACCAGACCCCACTTCCCACACTGGGAATCACATTTGCATATGAGATTTAGAGGGAACCAACATCCAGACCATGTCATTCCCTAAGGAGGGAGCCATCAGTAGATGTGGTGCAGGAGGCTGAGGCTGGGGAGATCTGGGGTGACCAGAGACCCTGAGTGGGCTACTGCTTGCAGTCCACTGCGGTGAGTCTCAGGGCTCCTTCTGGGGTCTGCAGGAAGGTGTGCCTGAGGCTGAGGGCAGGTCTGGGAACCCCATGTCCTCTTCAAGGCCAGGCTGCCCAGTCCGTCAGCAACACTGCCTTGAGGTCTGTCCCTGAAGAGGAGATGAGGCTGCTGAGCTGTGCCAGGGCTGCCTCAGCAGCACTAAGCGTGTGGGAGGAGGCTCACATTCCTGGGTGTGCTCCCACAGCATGTGGAGTGGACCTGTTCAACTTGGAAGGACTCTGGCCCTAAGAGGTCAGAGTGGCTGCCACAGAAGGACACCTCTCAGGCCTCCCTTCAGGAGAGGTCACCCCAAGCTACGTGGCTGACCACCCCAGCTGCCGCACCTGAAGCCCCTGCTGCGGTACTCACTCCCAATGCCTCCTCTCCCTGGACTGCCCCTGCTGGTGGCTGAGCCCGAGAGGTCATTTGTAGATGTGGGACTCCTCCGGGGAGAGTCTTTGCCTGGGTCTCTGCTTCATCTGGCTGAGGTATCCCTAGAGCGGTGCAGGCTGAGGCTCGTCCTCCCAATTCTCTTTTCTGCCCCCATCCTTGCAGCTGTGACAGCTGGATGCCAGGGTCTGAAGGCTCTCCTGCCTATTCCTGTTCTGTCTCCCCTTTATCCTTCAGAGGTATTTCTTGGAAGACCCTAGATGACTCAGCCTGAGGAAGGGACAGTCCTGCCAAGAGCCAAGGGGCCCATAGCACCACCCATAGCCCTGGCAGGTGTGTCTGGCATTAGATGCTGCCTGGAGACAGGTGGAACCGCCCATGGTAGCACCCCCAAGTCCAGCCTTTGAAGGGGCTTTTGGGGCAGTGCTTGGAAGGCTTCAGTTCCCACACAGCCTTGGGCCTGACTCAGCTTCACCCACAGCCCTCAGTCTCCCCATTGGCAAATGTGTGCTCATCTGGGCCCCTGCCTGAGATCCCTGCTAGCCAAAGCTCCGTCTCGGTTTATCTGGATCATCTTCTCCCAGAGCCTCCTGGCCCCTTGTGGGGTTGAAAGGATGTCAGGGCAGGAGGGCCTTCAGACTCTATCAGGCTCCACCACTTAAATCTACAGAGAGGCACAGAGACGGTAAGTAACTTGTCTGAAGCCACACAGTAGGTCTGAAGCAAGCTAGTCAGGACCATGGTTGTGTGATAGTCCGTCCAGGGCTCTTCTCACCTGGATGGGTGATTTCTTGTGGCCTCAAATCAAATCAGAGGTTACTGCCTCCAAGGGCCACCCGTATGCAGCCCAGACCTCTGAGGGGAAGGCGATGGGCCTCAGCATCTGCCTCCCCAGCCTGCAGACCAGACCCCTTCACTGACATTGCTCGGGCATCCCCAGCCTGGCTCAGCTGCCTCTCCTGGTTCTCCCAGGCCCACCTCAGGCTTTCACTCACTCCCTTGCCCTCCTGGGGGACCTTTTCCTCTTGACCCAAGTATTAGTCTGTTCTCACGCTGTTAATAAACACATACCCAAGACCAGGTAATTTATAAAGGAAAGAGGTTTAATTGACTCACAGTTCAGCATGACTGAGGAGGCCTCAGGAAACTTACAATCATGATGGAAAGGGAAGCAAACATGCCCCTCTTCACATGGTGATAGCAAGGAGAATGAGAGCTGAGTGAAGGAGGAAGCCCCTTATAAAACCATCAGATCTCGTGAGAACTCACTGGCTATCATGAGAATAGCATGGGGAAACCGCCCCCATGATTTAATTACCTCCCACCGGGTCCCTCCCACCACACGTGGGGATTATGGGAGCTACAATTCAAGATGAGATTTGGGTGGGGACACAGCCAAACCATATGTCTTCGAAGGTTTCCACGACCCCAGCCTGAATAGCCTGCCCTGGGCCTGGGCTTCTTGCTTGGCCCTTGGCGTAGCATGGTCCCCACCGTGGTCTTTGCTTCACGAGCATCTTCTGCCTCAGAACCAGCCTGAATGCACCTTGAGGGCTGGAGGTTTGAATCCTGGCTGCACCTAGCCCAGGTGGCTGACATCCTCAGCTTGTGAGGTGGAGGTAAGAAAGTGCATGGGCTTTGGAGTTAGGCAGACCTGGGTTTGAGCCGCAGTATGGCTGGGGTGGTCTCCTCACATCTTTGTGAATCAGTTCCTTTGCATGTAAAATGGGGAAGCTGAAACCCATCTTGGATATGTGAGGATGACCCGGCTACTGTATGGAAAGTGCTTGGGATGGCAGCTGGCCCAGCGGCTCTCCCCAGCCATCTGAGCCTGCCTCTCCTTCCCTCCCTGCCTTAGGGTCTGGCTCAGGGCTGAGCACCCAGGAGATGTTTCAAATCCAGAAGTGCAATTGTGGGGAACTAGTGGAGGAGGCCTTCTGGGAGGGGTCTGCTGGGGAGACAGTGAATTCCTGTCAGTTCGCAGTAGAGCTCAGAAACACCGATTCAGCACTGGCTTCCAGAGTGAGAAACTCTGCAGGGCTGGGAGTTGTGGGGAGAGATAGAGGAGACGGGAGGTGGTGGGGTGGGGGTGGGGGGAATGAGGGAAAGAAGAGACAGAGAGAGACAAAGAGGAACAGAGGCGGAAAGAGAGGAGGTCAGAGGTACAGACAGATCCAGAGGGAGAGACACCAAGTGACTGGCAGAGAATGAATCAAATAAACACAGAAAGATGGAGAGAAATCCAGACAGAGAGGCAGAGAGCCAGGAGAGAAAGCGTGCAAGTTCAGGAAATGGAGAGAGCGAGGGAGAGAGGGGGAGGGGGGGGGGGAGGGAGGGAGGGAGGCTCTGGGGGTACGGTTTACAGGCCAGGTCCCCTGTGCCCTGCCTGAACGCCTCTCCACATGGCAGGTGGGGAGATTTCCTTTTGGGTGAGGACCTTTCGGGCTGTCTTTTTCCTGGTCAAAGGCCATGTCCACTCGTGACCCCTGTGAGTGCTGCCCTGCAGTCCTGCCGCCTGGGGCCAGCAGCAGAGTTGGCTGTGGCCTGATCCATGGGGGCTCCGAAAACCCTGGAGCTTGGTGATGAACCATTCAGAGAACACCTCCAAATCCCAGTGCCCCCAGTGTAGGGGCTGAAAGCAGGGCAGGGAAGGGACATCTGTGGACTTGTATTTCAGGCTAGCAGGCCTTGAGGTGAATGGAGGAGGAAGAGGGCAAATGCCCAAGTGTTTAATCTCTCTGGGGTGGGCAAGTCCCCTCTGCCTCATTCCACTGTCTTGACTTGAGTGCCTCTAGGGCCGGGTGGCTCCTGCACTCCCTGAGAAAGCCTGCTCTGAGAGTGGGAAGGTCTTCACTAGGTTCGTGCTGCCACTCTGGCCTTGGTTGTGGGGGGTGTGTGTGCGTGCTTGTGTGAGTGTGCACGCAGGTAGAAGCTGTAAGCCAGCAGGAGACCATAGCGCTGCCTGTAGGGAGAACTTTTCTCTGCTCCCCCAAAGGAAGCAGGGTAATTTCTCTTTGGGTCCCTTAGTTGACTTCAAGCCTCTTCAGTCTCAGAAAGAAACTTTTGATAGATTCATTTATACAGAAACGCCAAGAAATGACTTTATAGTTTCCTCTAAAGGGGCAGTTTTAACCTAAATCATCACTTCTCTCTGGGGCAACGGCAGGCAGTGGGGTGGGGAGAAGTTAGTGAGGGCTGCTCCCTCTGGCTCCCGTTGTCACCAGAATCCCTCCTCCCACCTCTACAGCAGGCTCTTGGCAAGTGGGGACCATTTCTTCTGTTTCTTCTGTGTCCTTCCCAATCAGGGCACAATGAGGTCCCTCCAGAGGGGGCTCCCAGTGAGGGGCAGAGATGGAACAGCAAGAAAAGCCTTTGTACCCATGATCTACATCACCAAGCAAAAACTAAGTTGTGAGTCCCAGCTGTGGGTGGCTGCTGTGTGGCCTTGGACAATTCATCACCCTTCCTGGGCCTCCATTGCCCATCTGGGAAAGACGAGGTTTGGGAGAGTGATGGTCATTGAAGGCTCCTCTGGCGGAGGTGTCTGAGGTTCTGGGTCTTTCACCCTCCTCAGGTTGCTGGTCAGCACCTGGGCCAGGCACTGATTGCCACAGGGCCGGGTGATGGACTCTAGATGACCCAGTGGCCCTAGACCAGCCAGGCAACCAGACTCTTCCATCTGGAAATAGTGGAAACACTCTTTAGACAGCCCCTTGTCTGACTCCCTCAGTGACAGGTGGTGAGACCGAGACCTGGGTAGAGGGCTGGCTTGCCGGAGTCTCACATCACGTGAGCACTGGGTCCAAATTACAAACGTCTCCTGCCACTTTGCACAGCTGGTTGAGTCTCAGGGGTAAATCCTGGTGGGCTCCCTGATAGAAGTGAAAGCTAAGGTATGTTCTGAAGGAAAGTGTGAGTGGAAAGAGATGGGAGCAGTGGGTATGATTTGCAGGTCTTACAGAGAGGGGCCCCATCTTCTGCCCAGAAGCCAGTTGGGAAGGGAAAGGGGCTGGGTGATCCACCTGTGTATCTCCTGCACCCTAAGGCTCCAGAAACCCCTGGCAAGGGCTGGCGTCTAAGCTGGCTGCTCTGCATTTGGTCTCTGGTATGAGTAATGGAAGACACCTCTCCCTGTGGGCTGCCCCTGGGCCAGTGGCTAGACTGGGCTGGCCACCACCGTAAATTACCCAGGGAGCTGGACTAGTGGACACGGTTTATGCATCCCAGGCACCCACCCTGCAACTCTGAGAACGGGCGGCAACATGTCATTTTAACAAGGCTGCAAATTTCCTTGTCACCCAGGAGGTGAACAGCCATGGCCAGCACCACCTCATTCACCCCCAGACCCCTCCAGGACATCCCCAGCCTGGGCAGTGGGTGCAGAAGGTGAAGGCTGACAGGTCTCATCGCTAGATCGGGGAGAGGCACCCACCTCCCCAGTTGAACTGGCCTCTGAGATTTGGTCCCCCCTGACCTCCCACTCTACCTCCTACTCCCTTGACCATCTCTCAGCGGGATCTCAGCAGATCCCACCGTCCCTGAGCGTGCTGTGCCAATTTCTCCCCTAGATGTACTCACACTGCTCCTGCCACCTGGAACACATTCTTCTCTTCCCCTCTATCTGGATTCTTCTTTCAAGGCCTACGTGAAGACTTCTGCCTCCAGGAAGCCTCCTGTGGTGGTCCTAGCATAACCCTTAGACCTCTGAGAGCAGGTGAGCCCCTTTTGCTTGCTAACTTTGGTGATCAGGCTGGTTGCTGGCTGGAGCACCTGATAGAGGCCGCATTCAGGCTCAGCTGGAAAGAGTTGCACGGATTGGCGAGGTCTGCCAGGGTCAGAGAGAGGGAGGCTGGGGTGGCTTACATTTGCTTTCCCTGCTGATGCATCTGGGCCATGTGGTCACCGTTCATACCCTTTGTGCACGCAAAACTTCTCTCACCTCTTTACCCCCTGTCTGCTCAGGGGAGACATAGCCCCCTGATGGCAGGCACCCTGCCTCATGCTTCTTCTGTGCCCCTCATCATGCTGGGCACACATAAGGCTCCATAGACCCGAGTCAGATGGAGGGGCAGAGCATAAGATGCTATCACGTTCCGTGGGGAAACTGAGTCATAGAGTTTCAGAGCCATTTACAGGGAAGGGACCTGGGCTTGGAAGGGGAAGGCATTTTCTTACAGCCCCAGAGGGAGTGCTGGGAAGGCTCCACCAGAGACTGGCGGTCGAAGTGTGGCTTCCCTGCCTGAGGGGTGTCTGGCAGTCCAGGTGGAGCAGGGGTCCAGATGCTGCCTCCCCATGGTCCCTGGCCCTGCAGAGGCTCCCCTTTTTTCATCGAAGCTCTGAGAGCATTAATTAGTGCACTTTACTCCCATGTGGGGTATCCATGCCTTTCATTATTCCCATTTTACAGATGAGAACATGGAGGGAGCACGGGGTTCATGCCTGGACCCCAGGTCCCATCTGGCAGGTTGCCAGTGGCTGTAGTGACTCTGGCCCCAAACATGGGCTGACCATGACCCTGGCTCAGGTTGTTCCCCAGGCTTTTTAAGGAGACTTCTTCCCTTAGGGGATCCCAATGCAGAGAGTGTCTGAGCTAGAAAATCACTTACAGGTTATAGATTCTGAGCCCCTGGTGATCCAGATAGAAAAAATGAGTCCCAGAGAAGGTCAGGGGCTGGTCCCAGACCACACGGCTTCCCTTCATGGACAGGCTTCCTGACAACCAGGTCTCCCCCAATCTTCCCAGAATGCAGAACAGAGGGAGAGCTGTGGCTGTGTATCTGGGTCCTTGCTGGAGCTCCATCCTGCTCAGGCCCAAAAGCACTGGAAAGGAGACCTGGCAGGATGCTCCAGTAGCCTGCCCTGGGCCAGCGTGGTCCTGAATCTCTGCAGTCTCACCTAGCCTCAAGTTCTCACTATGGTGTAAATGACTGATGGCAGAGCCTTTCCTGCAACCATGTTGGCAGGAGGGGGAAAGGAGCCCCTGAAAGAGGAAATGGGACACTTCTAGGTGTTGCAGGGATGCGTTGTGATATAGTCCAGAGAGGGAGTCCGGGGGCCTAGACACTCAACTTCTTCTGAGCCCCATTCCCAGATTGGCCCTCCTCCTCTCCCTCCTCTTCCTCCTCAGTCTCTCTGTTTCCCCTCCTCTTGTCCTCCTGCAGCAGCTGTTAATGCAGCCTCCCCTCTGCATGGTGCATTGTAAAGAGCTGGCCCTCCGCCAGAGTTGCATTCATGGTTTATTGATTTAATTAAGCAGGGGCCGTAAACAGCACCCCCCTCCTCAGCCTGAGGAGCATCCGCAGGGCAGCTGCCTGGCATGAAAGACCCGTGGAGGCCGCTGACTGTGGAGGCAGCCTGATTTAGGGACCTGTGATTCTCATGACCTTCGTTCCTCCATCCCTCTTGGATTGTATCAGAAGTGCCATCACAGTGGCAGTGATGGCTTAATCATAGCCCAGTGCCTCTGCCAGGCAGAGAGGGCCTCAGTGGACAGCAGGCAGAGGGTCTTGGGAGCCCTGGTTCTCAGTCTGTCCTGTCCCCTCTTTCTGGCCCCACCAGTCCAGGGCCCACCCCAGCTGTTTCCGCTCCTGCTGCTGCCCTGCCCAGCGCTCTGGGAAGGCTGCTTTTTTGTCCTCAACAACAGAGCCGCAGTTCCAGAGGCCCATGGCGGACTTTCCCATGCCCACTCTTGCCTGGCGTCTCCAGATGTCACCATAGAGCAGGCATTTGCTGCATCTGCAAAAGAGGCAGGAATGACTGTAGGTGACCGCTGTGCGCCCCACTCCCTCCCAGACCAGGGAGTGCTGGCCTGGGAGACAGAGACCTGGGGTAACTGTCCCATCCTAGCCCTGACTCTGTAGCCCTGCCTCCCAGCTGACTCCGGGCTGCTCCTTCTGGTTGTGGGTAAGGGGATGGAGTTGGCATTACCCAAGTTCCCTTCTAGCCTGCTAGTCACCTTTCCTCTTTCATGGGGAGATGTTCTTATGCCAGGGAAGGCTGGGCACTGGGCCAGGCAGGATTCTCACACCTATAGGGTCAGCCGATCTTCACACCAGCTCTGCAAAACAGTAACCTCGTCCCCCACCCACCCCTTAGAGATGAGCAACTCAGACGTTGAATGACCTGCCTCAGGTCACTCAGCCCTTAAATGCAGAGCTTGGTTTGAGCTGAACTAGTGCTAGGAGAGGTGAGGAAGACATTGCTGGATCTTCCCTGGTATCTGCCCCTGACACTACCTCTCCAGTCAGTTGTAAGGCCCCCTTCCCCAGAGCCCCAAAGAGAGGTCTGACCCGGAGGAATGGAGCCTGGGTGACAGAGAGGCTGTAGGAACACAGCCTGGGCAATGGAGAGGCAGCAGGAATGGAGCCTGGGTGACAGAGAGGCTGCAGGAACACAGCCTGGGCAATGGAGAGGCAGCAGGAATGGAGCCTGGGCGACGGAGAGGCTGCAGGAACACAGCCTGGGCAATGGAGAGGCAGCAGGAATGGAGCCTGGGTGACAGAGAGGCTGCAGGAACACAGCCTGGGCAATGGAGAGGCAGCAGGAATGGAGCCTGGGCGACGGAGAGGCTGCAGGAATGGAGCCTGGGCGACGGAGAGGCTGCAGGCATTCTTTGGCCCCTTCCATTGCTGAGGAAGACTCAGGCCCAGGTCAGTGTTTCGCGGTTGGCCATGCTTCCCCTCCGCCGGAGCTAGGAGGCTGGGCGAAAGGGGTGGAGCATCTTTGCAGGCGTGGGGCTGGGTGCAGGGGACATGCCTTGTGGCTCAGAGCCTGATGACTGTAAGAGTCCTTGGAGGCCCACTGCCCAGATGAGAACACTGAGGCCCAAGGCCACGCAGGCCGGGTAGGGGTCTCCCTGGGAGAGGCTGGCCCTCTCTCTGCTGATCCTCCTCCCATTTACAGCCCTAGGCACCTGGACCAAGGTGGGCAGAATCAGCTTGCTGGGTCTCGGGGCGGGGGGTATGGGGGCAGCAGACAGTGAGGGGAAGGAAGAGGCAGGTGGGAGCTGACGGTGGCAGGGACGCGCCCCGCAGGTCTGTGTTAGCCGTGTTTGTCTGGAAGTTCACAGCTGCTGGCAAACATCTGCTCTGTCTCCCACCTCTCACCACTGCTTCCCGCCTCACCGCCCCCGCCCAGCCTCTTTCTGGGGCGTTCCCTGTCATCCCTCCTCTCCCCAGCCGTGCCCTACCTGATTTCTGCTTTTCTCAGTTTTGTTGCCTCTCCATTTCTTTCTCTCTTCCCTCTTTCACGCTCTGGGTCTCTCAGAATTGGTCCTCCCTGCCCGTCCCCTGGGAGGCGAGCCCCTCCAGCCCTCCAGGCCTGGGGAGGTCTGGAGGTGAATGTGATCAGCTGGGTTTGGGTCTGCAAGGCTGGGGCCTTTGCCATTCTCTGGCTGGCCTCTCTGAGCTTCTGCTGCCCCATCTGTAAGATGCAGACTGAGAGGCGGGGATAGTGAGGGCTGAGGACAGTGCCTGACATCTTGCAGGGCTCCCTCTCTCCCATGTCCAGGGGCAGAGTTACTGCCACAGTCATCCAACCTGACCTGGAGGAGCACCAGGACTCCTGGGAGCCCTGAGAGGTTACAGATTCCCCAGCCCATTCTCCCAGCGCCATCCAGTCCGGTGGGCCCCACCCTCCTGCATCCCTGCCATGTTGTTCCTCACAAGTGGTCATCCACTCCTAGTGTGACATGGTCATCGATAGGGTGAGTTGACAGACTGGGGTCCTAGCACCACCACTCAGCTCTCGGAGCCCCAGTTTGCTCATCTGCAAAATAGGAAGAATAAGGTCTGGTGGGTCGCAGTGGCGCACGTCTGTAATCCCGGCAATTTGGGAGGCCAACGTGGGCGGATTGCCTGAGGTCAGGAGTTTGACACCAGCCTGGCTAACATGGAGAAACCCCGTCTCTACTAAAAATACAAAAATTAGCCGGGCATGGTGGCAGGCGCCTGTAATCCCAGCTACTCAGGAGGCTGAGACAGGAGAATTGCTTGAACCTGGGAAGCAGAGGTTGCAGTGAGCCAAGATTGCGCCACTGCACTCTAGCCTGGGCAACAGAGCAAGACTCTGTTTCAGAAAAAAAAAAAAAAAAAAAAAAAAAAAGAATCAGGCCTGCTTCACAGGCTTGATGGGCACTCCCCATTCTGACCTCTGTGGCAGTGCAGGGTCTACCATGGACCTCAGAAGACTCAACAAATGGGGCTGACTGTTCTTGTTGAACTCTGGGATGGGGAGCGCACCCTGTGTGAAGCTGCTCAGAGTATTGGAATAGGATTCCCAGGGTGCCTGTTCTAGACAGTACCTGGGCGTGTTGAAATGCTTCAGTGCCCCAGGGAGTTCCTGCCCAGCCTGTTCCAGTGGAACCCCTCTTCCTCCTCCCAGCACCTCCCCCACCACCTGCCCACACTGCTGCCACCTTCCTCTGGCCTCCCACAGCATGACTGGCCCCGCCCACACCTGGCACCTGTTTCCCGCTGGTTTACTCTGGTGTACTCACTCTCCCTTCCTCATGTTGCAAAAACCTCCCAAGTAGTTATGCTGCTTCCCTCACCCTCTCCACTCCAGTCTCCACCTCCACCGGGAGGGATAGAAAAAAAAAAAAACACTTTATTGGGGTATTTCTTAGTATAAAGTGCTCACATTCAAAGTGTGTGTATATATACACACACACACACACACATATATACACACTTGATGGATATATATACACACACAATGGATATATATATATATTTTTATATATATACACACTTGATGGATTTTCACATGTGTGTACAGCCATGTAAAACTCTCACAGATCAAGATATAGAACAATTGCAACAGCCCAGGCAGTTCCATTGTGTCTTTTCCAGTCAGTAACCTGCCTAGAGGTAGGTAACCTGTATTCAGGCTTGGATCCCCAGGGTTAATTTCATCTAACCTTGAGCTTCATATGCATGGAACCATTCAGCACACACTCACTTCTGTCTGCCTTCCTTCCTTCAGCGTGCACACTGTGAGATCCATCCACATGGCTGCATGCCTCTGTAATTTCTTCTTTGTCATTGCTGCATAGTATTTCATTGAATGAATGTACCATGATTTGTTTATTTATTCTACAATAGATGGGCATTACAGTTGTTTTCAGTTTTGGGTTATTACAAATAAAGCTTTGAGGACGATCTTTGCACATGTCATTTGGCAGTCACTTGCTTTCATTTCTCTTGGGCAAACACCTATGGCTGGAATTGCTGGATCATATGCAGGCATGTGCTTATCTTCAGTAAATATTGCCAAATCACTTCCCAAGTGGTTGAAGCAATTAACACTCCCACCAGCAATGCAAGAGTTCTGGGAGCTCCAAGCTCTTGCCAAAATTCAGAATTATCATTTCTTTTTAATTTTAGCTTTTTTGGTGGGAGTATAATGGTATTTCATTGTGGTTTTAATTTGCATTTCCCTAATGATTGATAATGTTGACAACTTTTCACACATTAAGTGGACAGCTGGGTATTATCTTTTGTAGATGGTCTATTGAAGTTTTTTGCCAAAGTTAAAAATTGGATTGTCTATTTTGTTCTTGATTTGAGTTTTTTCTCTCATTCTTTTTTTCACATATTCTGGATTTGAGTCATTTTGGGATATATGCATGGCTGATGTGTTTCTCTATCTTTATTACCTACTTTCCTACCCTCTCAAAACTCCTCACCCTGTCTGAAAGCTCACTGAGCCTCAGCCTCTGAATGTAGGGTTTCCTCTGCCAGGAGGGACCTCACCCTCTTCTCTCCTTCATCAGGGCTTGCTTTTCAAACCCCAATCAGACCCCACCTCCTCTAGAAACTCAGCTCTTCCTCTCACAGCCCTGGTTGATATGCCCTGGTTTTGGAGGCATCAGTGCATATAGCCCATTGGATACCGTGAAAGAACAAATCTTGCAGTCAGGGACGGTGTCTTCTCTTTCATATCTGCCCCCTGTCTCAGGGGATGCTGGAGCTGGATCAGCTCTTGTGGACTTTCGAAGGTAGGGTCGAGGTGTGGCCCCGTTTGCCTGAAGACAGTCCCAACGGCCACCTATTGACACAGCATGGTTAATAATAGCCCGTCCTGAGGCCCAGAGGAGAGGGGAGCTAAGATGGGAGCCAAGGGGCCGATCGGGAAGAGAACACTTGTTTCAGGGATAGACCTGGGTCTAGTCCTGACTACCTTCGGTGTGCTGTGTGCTCTCAGAGGAATCCCTCATCCTCTGCGCCTCAGTTTCTTCTTCTGTACAATAGAGAGAATAAATCTTCACCTGTCTCACTGGGCAGTTATAAGGGTAAATGAGACGTCAGATGAGGCTGTGACAGGAGACAGTGCAAATGTACAGAGAAGCTGCTCCTGTCCTCCCACGGCCCTGCTCACGATGGGGAATGTGGTCACCTACCCCATGGCAGTCCCATGGGCCCTGGGAGAGGCGCATTCAGCATGCTCAGGGGAGGGACTGGCGTGTCCCAGTGGAGGAAACCTGGCTGAGTGTTAACATCAGTTCAGTCCAGGTGGTGACTAAACGTTCTTTTCTGAATGTTCAAAATATTTCGTGAATAATTTTTTTTCTTTGAGCTATAATTGACAAATAAAAGTGTATATATTTATGCCATACAATGGGATGTTTTGATATGTGTGTACATTGTGAAATGACTACTGCAGTCAAGCTAATTAACATATCCATCACCTTGCATAGTTATCTTTTTTTTTTTTTTTTTTTTGGGTGGTGAGAACATTTAACATCTACCGTCTTAGCAATTTTCAAGTATCCAATGTATTATTATTCACTATAATCACCATGTCATACAGTAGATCTTCAGAGCTAATTTGGCCTGCCTCACTGAAACTTTGACCTACATCTAAGTTTAATTTACATTTTTAAAAAATGTATTTAAAATATATTTTTTAGTTTTTTAGAGACAGTGTCCCACTTTGCTGCCCAGGCTGGAGTGCAGGGCTGCAGCCTCAACCTCCCAGGCTCAAGCAAACCTCCCACCTCAGCCTCCTGAGTAGCTGGGACTGCAGGTGAGAGCCACTGTGCCTGGCCTATTTTTTTTTTTTTTTTTGAGACAGAGTTTTGCTCTTGTTGCCCAGGCTGGAATACAATAGCTCGATCTCAGTTCATCACAACCTCTGCCTCCTGAGTTCAAGCCTCAGCCTCCCAAGTAGCTGGGATTACAGGCATGGGCCACCATGCCCGGCTAATTTTGTATTTTTAGTGGAGATGGGGTTTCTCCATGTTGGTTAGGCTGGTCTTGAACTCCCGACCTCAGGTGATCCACCTGCCTCAGCCTCCCAAAGTGCTGGGATTACAGGCGTGAGCCACCGCGCCTGGCCATTTTTTTTTTTTAACTGTTAAAGAAGTGTTGATTGGGCTCTTCCAGTGCTCTTGGTTGCCGTGTCATTCAGGTGTGGCGTGTTTATAGAGCCAGGCTCTGTGCAGGATGTTGCATCTGCACCATCAGGACCCAGCTCCCTGGTCAGAGGATACATGCCCCCATGTGAATTAACTGTGTAGACTCCTCGGATGACAGCTGGCTGGGAACAGGTGTGTGAGGGGTTGAGGGAGAGTGACTCAGCACCTGGGGCTCTGCCAGGGCTGGGTGCCAGTCCAGGTCAGGGCAGGGCTGGAGGTGACAAAGGCAGGCGGGGCCGATCTCATGGCCAGAGTGGGGCTTCCTGAAGCTCATGGCCCTCAGGTCTCTCATTGTACAGATGGGGAGACTGAGACCCAGAGGGCAGAAAGAACTTGGTGGAAGTCACGTGGAAAATTTGGGGGCCCGATCTCCACACTGACTTTATTTCCTACTTTTGCCCACTCTTGCCAGGGATATCAGGAGGCATTGTTCTGGGTTCCTTCAGTTTTCAGAAAGCTCCAGGCTTGGATTGGCCTTTGTGTCTTTGGCCTGTGCTCTAAAGCTTAGAGGTCCTTGGGGTTCTGGGGAATGGGTCCCCAGAAGAGCCCAGGATGTGGGATGGGCGCTCTGGGTGCTGGAGCTGGCTCCCTGGCTTGTGGAGTTTGTTATGCACATCTCTTCCCAGCTCCAAGCTCAGGGACTCAGCTGGCACCTGAAATGGCTGTGGAGGGAGTGTTTACACCACAGAAATTGGCCGATGCTACAACCCAGAGCTTTCCTTCTGAAGCTGGGAGTGGAACATTCAGCAGCACACCACTGCCTGGGCCCCATCCCCCTTCAACCAAGGCAGCTCCATGTCATCTGTTTTATGCATTGGGTCTGGGGGAGATTTCATTTGAGGGAGGGTTTAAAAAAATTTTTTTTAAAAATCATTTATTTGTTTTAATCAATCCTGGGTATACCAAGTCAACCTATGCATTATGGACTAACCTGGGCTCACTTGTGTGTTTTGAACTAACCTCTGGGCTAGCAGATATTCCAAGCCACCCAAGGTATTCTGGGATACCTTGTGTTTCTGAGCTGGCTAATATGTGTGGTTTGTATTAAAGTGTGACTTCTAGGCTAGTCTGGGCTAAGCGATGTGTTATGAGATAACGGGCATATTCTGAGATAACCTGTGGGTTCTGAGCTCCCCTAGGAACTTGTTCCAGGTCCATCTGTAGACGAGGAACAAACTCCAGTCCCAATCCCCTCTTAGTTTTTTAATGGTGGAGAGAGGCCCTCAGGTTTCCTTCTGATCAATGAGAACTAGAAGCTACCAAGAAAATTGGAACTCCTTTGAAAGTGAGTGTCTGGGGTGACTTGGAAGGTCCAGAGCCAGACTCCTCCTGGACTCCCGTGGGAGGGAGAAGATGCAACTGCTCCCACCTGGGTCAGCAAGGCTGGGCTGGGTGCATGACCCACGGTGGGACCATTGTGGGCTCTGGGGAGGATGCCAGACAACAGGAGAGCTCTCTCCCTTTCTGAGTTTTCTTCCAGAAGGAAGGCAGGGACCTCTTTAAGAACGTGGGTTCACCAAGTCGAGGATACATTTTGGAGTCATTGGTGCATATATGGAACTTAGAGCTATGAAGTTAGATGGGCTTAGAGATGTTCGAGGCCTGCTACCCAGGACATTCGACTTTAGGAGCTCGAGGATATGAGGAGACAGGGGAGCAGCCACAGGGCAGATCAAGGGGACAAGGCACTGGGGCAGGTGCCTGGAGCTCAAGAGAGAGGAGGGCTGGGACAAGTTCCAGGAGGCTGGGGCACAAGGGGCTTAGAAAGGTGAAAAGGCGGAGTCTGGGAAGTGAAGTGTGGGCTGTTTCACAGAGGGCTCTGAGTGTCAGCACAGGGAAGGATTACTCCATTCTATCAGCAATAGGGAGCCATCGAAGGTTGGTGAGTGGAAGACAGGCATGAAAGACGTGGCAGACCTGGGGGCCCACTTGGTGACTGCAAATAGGAGAGAGGGAGGGCTGGCGGTGGGGACTAGGCTGTGCCCAAGCTAGGGTCTCGACATTAATTTAGGTTTTGGGGTGATCTTGAACGTCAGTTTCCTTTTATTTCAAGTGGGGTAACAATTCTAACCCTGCCAAATGGGCCGTTTTGTGGCAGGGGCGCTGACCTGCTCCATCTTCTCCGGGCGCCACGACCCGCCATTCCGACTCTGGCCGCTGGGTGGCAGCCGGCCCCCAGCAGCCCCACCCGCAGCCCGAGGACTGGGTCGGGGGACTTCCCTACGCCGTGACCCGGCTCAGGGCCACCCCCAACGCAGCCTAGTTTCCAGGTGGAGCCTTCGCTCCTTACCCTCCCACCAGCTCTTGTCCACTTGAAGGTTCTAGGGACCTCGGGCCATGAATCAGGAGCTCACTGTCCACCCTGCCCCTCCACACTGCCTGCGTGGGGCCTCTCTTTGGGGCAGCTCTGTGCCAGGCATGGGGCATAGGGGATGCTCTTCATAGGGATGCCAGATTTAGCAAATAAATGCAATAATTGGGATATAATTGTACTAAAAATTATTTGTCATTAATCCGAAATTCAAATTTCTCTGGCAACTCTGCCACTATGCCGCTGGTCCCTGTCGGAGGAGGTCAATCATTCTCACATCCACCCTGAGCACAAAGTGCCTGCCAGCCCGGGCTGTCAGGGCCGAGGACTGTCAGAGAGGGAGCTGGCACAGTGCTGCGGGGACCAGCCTCCGCTCACAGTCAGCTCCCTGGATGCTGTCCACCCGCCCGTCCCCCTGTCTGACTCCCCTCTCAGGACGGGCTGGGCTCTGAGGATGCAGAGACCACTGCCACTGTCCTCACGTTCTCTTGGGCTCTATTTCTGTCCTTCCAGGTCCCAGCCACCCGTCTTCTCTGCAAGGCCTTTGCAGAGTCTGGTGTGGAGCCAGACGGAACCCATAGCTCCTGCCTGCTCTGGGGGCCCTGCCCTTGGCTCAGCCTCTGTGGTGCACTCTGCCTGGGCTCATGCACTCCACTCACCACCCCTCAACCGGACCAAGCTAGCCAGAGGGTTGCCTGGGTGGCTCAGTGTCCCTGGGAGCATTGGCAGTGAGCCTTCACCAGGGTAGTCACATGCCTAAGCAGGACTGGGTGGGGTTGGCAGGGGTGCAGAGAAAGGAAATGGGGAGGCAGGGGCTGGATTCTGAGACACTGAAAATCAGCCAGGGAAGAGGAGAGATCTTTCTAGCACGTGGAGACATCATCCGTCTCTCTCCTCACCTCAGAAAACATGAGGCTCTGAATCCAGAAGTCCAGCTCTGGGACGCTTCCAGAGACCAGCTGACCTTGCCTCCTGCTGGATGCTAGATGTGGAAACTGAGTCCCAGAGATGGTTAGCAAGCAACACAAGGGTTGTCCGGCTCCCTGTCTGAGCGTGGTCCCTGCCTCCTCCAGGCTGGCATCCGCCTCTGGCTCTTGGGCTTCATGAGGCACTTTCTGTCCCTTGGGGTCCCCAGCAGGCCATCTGCAGTGATGCAGGCCCGGTCCAGAAGACATGGCCTCGCCCACCCTCTTCACTAGGAAGAAGATTCACGAGCAGGTGAGTTGGTTTAAAGGAACCTGCAGTCTTTTTATCACCTTGATGGCTACGATGGATTTTGTTTCAGGGAGTATCTGTAAGACTTTAATTAAATCAGGAACTCAGGCCTGGCCAGCTTCCCTGCTGCTTATCAGCTTCTTAAGGCCATGATTCATTACCCAGGATTATTTTTTTTCATCCCTGAAATAATCTTTAAAGGCCTTCTATCAGGGAGATTAAAGCCATAAGTCATACACGCCCACGTGGATTCTTTGTTTTCTCTGCACATGGGCGATGTAGAGCCACCCAGAGGACTGGGCCATGGTGCTACCCCAGCCTCCTGGGCTCCTGCTGGGCCCTCTGCTGCTAGGACTGGGAGTGGGGGGAGTATCCGGTTGGCATGGCTCCCTGGCTGGGCAGAGGTTCGGCCATCATTGTCGGGGCTGAGGTAGCCCAGGCAGGTGGGGAGTGGGTGAGAATGGAACTCCCTGCTTTATGATTTTTCTCCTTCTTTCATCTAACAAATGTTCATTGGCCCCCGAGCCACTTCCTGTTTTGGGTGCTGGGCAGAGCAAGACAGATGACACAGCTTTTGGGGATACAGACAAGTAAGTGAGCAATGACACCGCATTTATTTCTTACTCTGCCTCCAAGCCTCTTTATCTCTTTGCCCTGACTCTCTCTCCCTCTGTCTTTCTCTCAAATCACAGAAGCAAGGCTTTCTTTTCCAATGGGTGGCAGGATTGCTTTGGAGGTAGTGGCTTTTGATCTCATGTTGAATTATTCACTGTGAATCTCCCTTGAGCCAGTTTCAGGGGCAGGATGGTCTCAGTCTGGATCGCTAGGCCCTTAAGAATTAATAAAGCCTCCAGTTCAGCCTCTAATGGGGACAAAGGTAACTGGGGATTTAGAGAGAGGAGGGTGGGCTGCCTGGAGGAGGTGGCATGGGGACTTGGAGGTTGGACTGCCAAGAACTCGAATCAAGAGCATGACCCCTTCTCTGGTTGCAGAAGGAGCCAAGTGGATCCTAAACCCTTGGGCTCAAGTGCCTGCCTCGCCTCTTTTTGAGGTAAAATATGTGCTGCTGAGGTTCAGCCCTTGATAGGCCTTCCCATGTGTTGGAGCCCTGTGCCCACTGTCCATTAAGTTGCTAGTCACACGGCCAGAGTCCATGGCTTCGGAAATGTTACTGTATTTGTGCAGTGTTGTTTTGAGTCAGTTGCTGGCAGGGTCAGTGGGCTGCCGCTGATTGTGGCTGCTGTGTGTGTGGAGGGGGGCAGGAGATGGAGCTGGGGAAAGCCTCCTATGAAGTCCCAGGGGACTCAAGAGTCCCACTGCACCTGCTAGACAGTGGGGCAGGAGTAGCCCCAGGCACTTGCTTGCATGAGCTGATCTTTGAGGAAAGTGTGTATGGGAAGAAGAAATCTCAAGCATGGTTGTGGGTGGACAGAGACAGGGTGAGGAGTCTAGGGAGCTGGGGATCTGAGATGAGAGTCAGCGCCTTCCCCCCCAGCTCAAGGCTGTGTCAGACTCCGTACTCCAGCATGTGACTTTCCTTCCTTTCCTTGAATGTGTCTTGTCTTCTTTCCCTGCCTGGTCTCTGCGCATCTCTTTCTACCGCCACATCACCTGGGGTCATCTGTCCATCTCAGTGTGCCACACTGCCAGATGAGGTCAGGCCCCGGAGTGGCTTTGTGCCATGACTTTGTGGGGCCAGGCTGCCTTTGTGGTTGTCAGTCCCATGAGACTTGGACTGTGGCTGTCAGTTCAAGGCGCCTCTACCTGGCACAGAGCAGACCCTCAGAGAGTGTTTGCCAAAGGAAAAGATGAGCCGAGGGAGGGGCAGTCACACTGGAGGGCCTTTGGAGACAGGAGACATTGGGGTCCCTGCTTTAGGTCCCTGGTGGTCCAGCATGGCTGGACCCAGGGAGAGAACATCCCCCAGCCCACTTCTGTCCAGAACACAGAGGGCCTCATGACGCACAAAGGACTGAAGGGTTGACCTGGGAAAGGATCAGACCTGGGACCCCAGCTCCTTTCTCATGAGGCTACACATGAGGCCTGGGCATAAGCACATAAGAGAGGTCCCTCCTTTACCCTCCCTGGGCCTCCCACATCTTTCTGGGGTGGGGCGGGGGCTGCAATGAAGCGGGTGGAGACGGTGCAGCCCATGATCTGGGGGTGGACACTCTGTGACCTCCTTTATCCCACACTGGCCAGGTTGGAAGACATTTATATTTATGTTGATTTGTGTCACCCATGATGACTTCACTTTCCGAAACAAAACTCTGAAATACATGCAGAATTGTTCCAATCCAGGCCATCCTGATTTTCTATAACCTCTGCTCTCAATATTGTATTGCACGGTGTGTGTGTGTGCGTGAGGAGCCCCGGGATTTTATTAGACAGTGATTGAGTTTTGGGGAGCTGTGGGCTGACCTGTGGTTCATCCAGGAGTTGGGGGGTGAAGCCGACCATGGAGAGGCAATTAACTGGTGATTCTCCAGAGGCAAAGCCTCTGTCATCCCAGCCCCTCTCACCCACGCCCAGCCTGCCTCTGTGTTCCAGGCTGTGTGTGCGCTGCTTCCGACAGCCTCCCAGCAACCTTGGCGGGTAGTTGCCACTCTCCCATTTGACAGATGAAGGAACAGAGACCCCAGGGTGCCTCATTCATTCATTCATACATGCATCCATTCATCAAAAGCTTTATTTGGATCCACTGTGTGCTGGACCCATGCATGGAAGCGAGGGAGCTGGGCTAGAACTCAGCCCCATTGGGACCTGAACTGGTGCCCTGACCTGTCACAGGCCTTTCCTCTCCCTGCAATGCTGCCGCCCAGAAATGGGCACCTCAGAGGCGCCTGATAAAAACCCGGGGATTGACCGAGTTAACAAGCCAAGGAGATGGCAGTGCAGGTAGATGGGGCCTGGGTGGCTGGGCTGGACCCGGGCTCGGAGGTACAGGCACTGGGGTCTAGCCCTTGGAATGCTTAGAATCAGCCCTGTGCTGGCCCCAGCCCTGTGACACCTCCTTTGCAGGCTCCCCTCCCACTAAATCCTGCTGGAAAATGGAAAACCTTAACAGTCCTTCATCTTCCTGCCTCCCCTGAGCCCTCGATTCCCCCCAATCGTCATCGCAGCAGCCCAACCCCCTCGGTCCCTGCCTTGGATACAGCACGTTGAGGTTCTCAAGACTGTTTTTGTCTTGTGTTAGATTAACATAGCAGGAGCGGGGGCAGCAAGGATGATGAAATAGTAAGACTGCTTATGTGTTAGGCTCTGTTTCCTAGCCACGATCTCAGTCTACCCAAGGACCGTAGGAAGGGAGTGCTTTGATCATTACACCCATTTTCAGCAGAGGAGACCGAGCAATGACTTTCTCTTCCCTGCAAAACGTGGCCACAGCAGACGCTGCTTTGGCTTAATAGCCGGGGCGGGAGAGCCGAAGGCAACAGAGGCTTAGAGCTGAGAGGAAAGAACAGACATTTGGAGTCCAGTCTTGGCATTGAACCCTCAACTGCTCAGAGCCTTGGTTTCCTTGCCTGAGCAATGGGCCAATGAGTGCTCCCTCTTCATACAGCTTTTGCAAGGTTCGTGAGATGGTGTGTGGAAAGCCCCAGGCTCAATGCTGGCACAGAGCAGGTGGGGACAAAAGGCACCAACCAGGAGGAGAGTGGAACAGAGAAGGCGAGACAATGATTCTCTTTCTCTGTAAGACAAGCCAAAAACCAGTTCCCGGTCCTGCCTTTCCAGCCCTGGAGGGAAGGGAGACCTGAGGCACCAGGTGCTAAACCAGGAGTTCTGGGGGTTGGGCTGTGTGGTCTCAGGCCAGATCATCTCCCTGAGCCTCAATTTCTTCCTTAATAAAACAGGACAGGCTGAGCCTCATTGTCCACCTCTTTAGGGCATCCCAGTGGCTCGAACAACGTCAGATAGGAAAGCTCTCTGAGAAGTTCCTGGCATTGCTCAAATGGGAGGGCAACTGGCTTTTCCAGCACTACGAATAATTTACTCTGTTCTACTTCTCAAGTGGTGAAAAAGAAACTTCTGCAAGAGGTTGCTTCCAGTCTGAAATGATTCATCCCCTCTGTGAGATCCCTGTGGCTTCCTGACATATCACAGCACCTGCCTCCTGACACACCATTGAACCTGTCTCCTGACACAACACCGCACCTGCCTCCTGACACACCACCACACCTGCCTCCTGACACACCACCGCACCTGTCTCCTGACACACCACCGCACCTGCCTCCTGACACACCATTGCACCTGTCTCCTGACACACCACCGCACCTGCCTCCTGACACACCATTGCACCTGCCTCCTGACACACCACCGCACCTGCCTCCTGACACACCACCGCACCTGCCTCCTGACACACCATCTCACCTGCCTCCTGACACACCATCGCACCTGCCTCCTGACACACCACCGCACCTGCCTCCTGACACACCATCGCATCTGCCTCCTGACACACCACCTCACCTGCCTCCTGACACACCATCTCACCTGTCTCCTGACACACCACCTCACCTGCCTCCTGACACACCACCTCACCTGCCTCCTGACACACCACCGCACCTGCCTCCTGACGCACCACCGCACCTGCCTCCTGACGCACCACCGCACCTGCCTCCTGACGCACCACCGCACCTGCCTCCTGACGCACCACCGCACCTGCCTCCTGGCGCACCACCGCACCTGCCTCCTGGCGCACCACCGCACCTGCCTCCTGGCGCACCACCGCACCTGCGTCCTGACGCACCATCTCACCTGCCTCCTGACGCACCACTGCACCTGCCTCCTGACGCACCACTGCACCTGCCTCCTGACGCACCATCTCACCTGCCTCCTAAGCTGTTGGGCCTCATTGGTCTTGGGTTGTCCTGTGCTGTTTGAGACCCTGGGGTCCAGTGCTTTGGCTCCTGGAGGTCACAGTGCTACCGGCTTGTTGGGTGGCTGCTCCCACCTCAGAGCCTCCTTTCTCAAGTGGCTGGGATTGTCTGCAGGATCCAGCGTGATGATGTACAGACACGGTGGCTGGTATGCGGCTCACAGGAGGTGCATAAGACAAGTCAGGCCGCTCTTTCTTAACTCCTCTATCCAGTGCCTTCCCCTCCTTCCACATCAGCTTCCTCATGTATAGAATAAGGAGTTTGGAACTTGAACGACGGCAAAGTGTGAGGCCATACTTGGGGCTGCCTCACATTCTCTAAGGCCAATGGCAGCCATCACTCATCAGTCTGAAGCAGCTACAGAATCCTTAACCCAGGACCCAGAGAGCCTCAACCCAACAGTTCATGGAGGGCTGGAACTTCTAAGGCATGGATTTCTAGGGTCTGAAACAGTTTTGAGGTGGGATGTTCAAGGATTCCATGTGGGGGAGAGGATCTCAAGCTTGCTGGAAGGAGGAAGAAGAGTGGGAGAAGGAAGAAAATGGTAATTCCCCGTGTGTATAAGCCTTGTGGTTTCCAGAGCATCCTCATCTCAAGGGTGCCCTGTGATACAGGAGGGCCTGCCCGGCAGGGAGGTGAGAGATGGGGCTGAGAGGCCCAGGCCTTGAGCTCTGCACCTTGTGACCCTTCCCCAACTCATGGCCCCAGACGGGCTCCAATACCTGTCATGGCCACCATCCTTTACTGAGGGCCTACTGCGCACTTGGCCCAGAGCCAGGCATGCCCATCTATGATCTCACGACTCCTCACAGCCACCTGCACCCCCATCTTACAGACAGGCAGGCAGAGGCTGAATTGCCATGACTTGGTCATCAAAGGCTGCACAGCTAGATGGGAGCTGAGTGGGTGAGCTCCCATCTGTTCCTGCTGGATTTGCCCAGGCCATTAGCCAGGTCCCCGACATCAAATGAATTCTATAATTTGTAAACGCAGCCGAGTGGCTTTTACAGAGGAATGTCGGGAAGTGATAAAAAACACCTCTGATAGATTTATGGAGCAGCTGAATGCCAGCATCTTGCCTCTCTCCTGCTAGCTCCAGGAGCCACGTGAGGCCGGAGTGGAGGCCCGAGCAGCCTTTTGTGGCTGACAGCCAGGCCTTTCATCGGCTTTTACAAGACAAGTTTACAGCATGGAGGAGATGGGGGCACAGGGTGGGAGGAGGGAGCTGCCTCCATCTGGGGCTCAGGCAGAGTAGATGACAGATCAGCCCCTGAAGCCTAGGGGGTGAACAGCCCTTGCCTTCCCCCAGGGTTCCATACCCTCCCTGCCAATGCCTGGGGCCTCAAGGGCTGGGGGCATCTTGGGGTGGGGCTGGGAACCTCAGTCCTGACACATGGTGTGACCTGGGACCCTTGGTTTCCCTTTCTGGGCCTCAGTTTCCCCATCTCTAATGCAAGGGGGTTGAACTAGTGCAGTGGTCCTCAACTCCCACCGAGCATCAGACTACACGCCAGCAGGCCTGCCCAGCAGGGATCTGATTCAGGAGCTCTGTGGGGTGGGGCCTGGTGAGGGGTCTGCTGTGACTCTGATGGACAGCTGGGGCTGATAACCACTTCCATAGAGGGAGGAGCTCCAAGACCCGTGGGCCAGTTGACTGGTGAGTTCAGGAGGCTGCCATGCTGTCTGGGATCCCATTCCTTTCCTGAAACCCACCTGCTGGGAACAGAGTCACCTGGGCCCAGGAATGGTGGAGGGCAGGGAGACATGTCCAGCCCCCAGGCCTGAAGGTGGCAGCTGCACTCAGGATGCTCTTTCCATCCCCACCACCCTCCAGCCTCAGCATCAGCTGATGTCAGCTGGGAGTGTGTGGAGCAGCACTGGGGACCAGGAACCCCCCTGTGTGCCTCCTTTTCCACATTACTGTGTTTAACCCACTGCCAAATCCTTCAGAGTCCACCTTCTAGATACATCTAGGATCCATACTGTGCTCCATCACTCCTGCCACGCCCTTCTCCAAGCCACCACCATGGCTTCTCCTGGATGCCAGCAGTAGCCTCCCCAGTAGTCCCTACCTCCTGAGGTGGCCTGTTTCCCCTACAGTGGCCAGAATGAGCTTCTGCAGACACAAAGCAGCCCCTGTGACTCCCCCAAAGGCTGCTGCTGCACTCAGGATGCTCTCTCCTTGCCCTGCCCTCCAAGGCCCCACTCTGCTCCCTCTCAGGAAGGGGTGGCTGGGGCCTGATAGAATTCACAGACAGAGCTCCGGAAGGCATGGAGCAGGGGGCGGGGTGAAGGCAGCAGGGTGAAAGTGGGGCTGTGATGTCCCCTGGTATCCCCTCTCTGCTCATCACCAGCTTATCAAGGCTGGAAATCACTCGCTGGAAAAGACAAGCCCGAGGTGCCCCAAGGGTGTGATCACAGCCTTCCAGGAACTAAAGGGTAGTGGCCGAGAAGAGGGGCAGGCACTTGTGTTCCGGGAGCTCTCAGAGCAGGAGGAAGAAGGAAGACAGGGGGAGAAGGGGAAGCGAAAAGTGACTGAAGAAAGGCCACTGTCAGCCTGCTGTAAGAACTTTCTAGCCCTTTGAGATGGTCCCTAATGGAATAGGCTGCCTGGTGTGGAGGGGAGCTACGAGGAGCTGTGGGCACTGGAGCAGAGACCAGTGACAATGAGCTGAGGGACATGGCGATGAAGTTGATGGCCTCTAAGACCCCCCCAGCTCTTTGGTTCCACCTTGACCTCATCATATATGGAAGCCATTGGGAGGGCCACCAGGAAGTTAAAGAGTAGGGTGACCAACTGTCTCAGTTTGCCTGGCACTAAAGGTTTTTCAGGGGTGTGGGACATTACGTGCTAAAGCCAGGAAAGTCTTGGGCAAATGGGAATAAGTCGGTCACCCTATGAAAACACGTCTTGTGGGAATGCGCCCCTCCCAAGCTAGCATGGCTCTGGCCCACACACTGAACTCCAAGGCTGGCAGAAATGCCCTGGACCCTCCCTGCCTCCACTCTGCCTCTCCCCTTTCTGCCCCAAAGCCAGGAATAATGGAGCCTGTCTCACTGGGAGGGGCAGACACGGAGCCCCCCTGGGCCAGGAATGGTTGCTAATGACAAGCCAGGCCACCTAGAGGCCCTCACTTGCCTTCCCTGGGCCTCTGTTTCTCGTTCTGTGAAGTGAGACCGTGTGGGATGGGTGACTGGAGAGGATGCTCCCATGGGTACCTGTCAGTCTGACAAAGGGCCCCAGTCCCACCTCTCTTTTTCCTGGCCCGAGGCCACCTTCCCAGCCCCTTTCCTGTTGCACATGGGTGTGTGGGGAGAGGGAAAGTGGCAGTTTCCTCCCTCTTCCTCCAGCAGGCAGGCTGGGGAGCAAGGGGCCTACTCACGCCAGTTTCCTGTGTGTTGCCTGCCTCAGCTGTCTCTCTGGCCCCAGCCAGGCACCCTTTGTCACTCCCACCCAGCTTACTGTGCCTAGGCAGGGAAGGGTAGAGGGCTGGCAGGAGGGGTGGGCTCAGGCGAGAGCCTCTGCCTGCTGATGGCCTATGGAGGGCACACACAGAGCTGCACCTTCAGTCCTCAGTCCTCAGAGGGTGGCTGAATGAGGGTCCCAAAGTTCACCATAGCTGAGCTTCAGCCCTGGTGCTGCCTATAACCAGCAGAGCCTGGGGTGTGGAGCAGATGGCACAGGGCAGGGGCAGCCTCAGTCTAGGAGCCAGGAAGCTGGGGCCCCATGCTGACCTCCCACTGACCTGGGCAGGCCAGTGATGAGCCTCAGTGTCATTCCTGCCAATTGCTGTGGCTTGGGCAGCAGGCCCTGCAGTGCTGGCACCTCGGATGGATACAGGCGCTGACTCTTACCATGAAATCTGCTCACAGGGCTAGTTGGTGCCCAGCTCTCCAGGAGCCATACTCCCAGCTTCGCTCTTCCTCACATGCCTCCTGAACCATCTACAGATTCCCTCATGGCTGCCATGCCCGAGTATGCACACTTGCACACACACATGTGCACACACACCTTTCAACAGCCTACATCTTCAGACTCCCCATCTTCACACAGCCCCTGCCTCCACCCCCCACATACACACCTTCATATGCCCCTCACACCTTCACACGCTCACACACTCACGTGTACCCCCAGCCCCAGAACTACCTGGGAGGGAAGGCGATGGAGTGACAGCAGGAGATCATATGTTAAGAAGAAAAATTGCTGGAGAGGTTTGCTTGGGGGCACCTGCATGATTGGCAGAGGGATGGGCCAGCAGGGCACCCAGGCCCTCCCTGTACTTGAAGAGTCCTGAGCTGATCGCTCAGTCCAGGCCCCAGGCTCTGGTCTCCCTCTGTCCAGCCCTCCAGGGTGCCGGTCACCTGACAGTGCCTGAAAGGTCACCTGGCCCTGTGCCCCTACCACAGCCTGGTTCCAGGCAGCGGCTCGGCTCTCACCACTCCACATCCTGGATGCTGAGCTTTAGGCCTCCTTAAAATGCAGGAGGAAATGAAGTGGGGAGACCAAAGGTGACTGGCCCAAGGTCATGTAGAAACCAGGAAGGAAACTGGATCTCCCGAGAGGCTGTGAGATGCACTAGAAACAGCAGAGCCTCCTTCAGGAGACGGGACTGTGCCGGCCCCACCCGATCCTCTCCACCCTTAGCCTCAGCCACCCTCCCTGGACCTCTGTGTCCTTCTTTGTCAACCATGGAGGCTGGCCAGGCCACCCTTCCCAGGCTTTTTTCCTGCCCCAACAGATCTGCATCCTCACTCCAAGCCATGACTGGGCCTCAACTGCCCGGGCTGCTGTGTGCACTTGGGTGTGAGGTGGGAGGGGCTCCTGGGACAGGAGACTGGATTCTGGGCCTCAGCAGCTAACCCTAATGGGCCCCGGCACTGGGCCATGAGCCCATGAAGACCCGTGTAGCACGGCCGTCCAGATTGCTGGTGCCTCAGGCTGCCAGTTTCCCGAGCTCTCTCATCCACAGAGGGCCCTAGGGCAGTGGAGGGAGGAAACCCCGAGGGTTCTGTGTTTGTGTAGGAGCCCACAGGAGGAAGGGCATTCGTCTGTTTGGGGTGCTAGAACCCTTTACTCAGTAATTCCAGAAGTTCATCCAGGTGGCCTTAAGATAATGAGGTTTACTGGGAGGAGAGATGGAGCCAGCAGCCAGGCAGCTCCTCCCTCCTGCCTCTCTGCCTCCTTCCTGCCCTACCTTCGGGGCCTCTGACTCTCCTTCTGCTTGTCTGCTCCGTCCTCCACCCTCCTCCTCTGGCCTCTTGCTCTAGCTTTTCTTTTTGTAGAGATGGGGTCTCACTGTGTTGCCCAGGCTGGCCTTGAACTCCTGTTCTTAAGTGATCTTCCCACCTCAGCCTCCCAAAGTGCTGGGATTACAGGCATGAGCCACTGTGCCCAGCCCTCTTCCTCTAGTTCTGTCCAGAGCCCTAACTGATGGTCTGTTGCCCATGGGGCAGAGCCCTTGGTGCCAGTCCACATGATGGGCCTGGCTGCCCATGGAGGGTCATTTCCCCATCCAGTCAGTGCCATCTGGCAGATGTGGGCAGGACCGTCACAGCTAGAAGAGGACATGGCACCCTGAATGACATGGCAGTACGTGGGGATGGTGTGCAAGGCTTCCTGGAGGAGGAGAAGTTGGGACTTGATCTTGAATGAGAAGCAGGATTTTAAAGTGTGCTGAATGTTCTGTTCGTAGCTCAGGGAATGCTAGAAATGTGGGCTGAAGAATGATCCGCCTAGAGAAATCTCACAAGCCATGGGGTGAATGGATCAGAGCGAACGTGGGGAGAGGAGGAGGAGGAGAGGAGGAGGAGGGATTTGCAGGCCAAGGGTGCAAATCTGTAGAAGGTTTGCATTGCAGGAGAAGCTCAGGGGCGAGAGCCACTGGGACTGGGACCAGAGTTGGAGCAGGGCTGGAATGGGTCTGTGTGTCCCAGAACCACGGGGAGTGCGTGGCAGCTATGAGAGAGTCCAGAGTGACAGTTGGGAGGCTGATGGTGACCCTGGTGAGAGCAGCTTCTGTGCTGTGGTGGGGCATCGCCTGACTGCAGGGGTGAGGGTGTAGACACAGCAGGCATAGGCCTCTTTGGATGTTTGTGAGTGAGAAAGGGCCCTGACACCTGAATGCTTTGCATGCCCAAGGTGAGCAGTGAGAACAGTGAGTGGCAATGCTCATGCCTGCCTCTCTGGGGGAACCCTTTGGGGTTGGCATGGCCTGGATAGAACCAGAGGGAGGGCGGTGGGAGAGAGGGTGGAATGCCCTAGACCAGGGTGTGGGAGGCTGCCCTCCTAGGAGCTAGACACCCCTGTCTTGACTGCCTACTCTCTTTCTGGGTGACCACAGGTTGCTTCTGTCTTTGATCCTATTTCCTTATCTGTAAACTAGGATAATGATTCTGCTCTGCCCCTGCCTCCCATGGTCATGGGGAACGAAATGAAGAGTCATGGTTTAGCCCAAGTGCCTATTTGTGGATGGGTGGGGCTGGGGAGGGAAAGGAATGACCACGGCTTCATCATTCACCAGCACTGAAGGCAAGGGGGTGACCTGGGTGCCCCTCCAATGCAGGCTCAGGGCTCCTTCCTCAAGGAAGCCACAGAACAGAGGTGACCCTGCATAGCTGCTGGGAGAAGGTGGGTCTTGAGTGAGTCTGGCCCCAAGAGGCAGGGTCTTGGTGGAGTGACCTGTTGGCTTTGCTAGGCCTGGGCTCCGTAGGTTGACCTGCCCTTGCACAGCATCTACCCTTTAACTAGGAGTCTTAGCCGGAAGGAGGCCGTGGCTGATGGGAGAGTTTCTAGCATCCTCAGGTGGGCAGGTGAGTGAGAGGTAAAGTCCTGGGTGAGGCCCTACTGAGAGATCCCAAATCGATCTGAGGATCCAGCAGCCCATTTCCCAGGAGGCTCCTATTGCTCTGCTTCCAGAAAATTAGGGACAGTGTGGGAAGTTGAAGGATGGTTGCTGCAGTTTGGGGTATTGGGTAAGTCTCATGGGAAATGGCTGCGTAAAACAGGGGCATGTTTTGAGTCCCAGGTCCTTGCTTTCTATGGGGTGTTTGTGGGGGCTTCTGTCTATCATCTATAAGGACTGCCCACTGCCTCCATTCCAACTGGGAGTGGGTGGGGCCCTCGCCCAACAAGAACCAGAGGGAGGAGGAGAGACAGCTTCTGTTGAGGTCTGGGCACTCATTTGGGGGTTATATCTCCCTGGCAGCCAGGAACAGTTGATCCCCCAGACCTTGGTCCCTTGTGACCTCTCTGTACCCTCAAAGTTGCCCATGCCCCCAGGTTCTCCACCTGCTTCCTGGGCTCCTGGCACCTCCTTCTGGACCTGTGGACAGGAACAGATTGGGATCAGACTCAGAGGCCTTGGCTCACTTTGGTGGTGTGCTGTGGGGCTGGGGTCCCTGTTTGCCAACCCCCGCACTCCCACTCCACCAAACCAGTTTATGAAACTGCAGAACCACAGTAAACTCCTTCCCCTGGCAAGCCAAGGTGGTTGGGCGGGGTTGGGGTGACAATATGTTTCCAGGGGCCCCAGGGTTCTCTCTTCCCAATTACCCTGCTAGAGACAGCCTCTGATGATCCAGTCTGGGCATGTCACCAGGCTGAGAGGGACGGCCCACCCAAGAGAAGCCACAACAGGTCCCCAAAGAATTTCTGCAGGCTGGGACACCTGAGTGAAATGAAGAAATGGGATTCAACAGAGAGAAATGTGAAGTCTGCCAGCTAGGTATGAAGGGCCAGTGGCTCAACTTGAGGGAAGTTTGTGCAAAATCTACTTGGGAACGTTTGTTGACATCACATGAACTGACACTGTGAGCAGCCGCCAAAGCCCTGGCAGGTCTGAGTTGCATTAACTGTTGACATCGGTCTGGCTGTGCAGAGACCACAGCCCAAGTGAGGAACCCTACCCTTGGATAAATGTTGGTGAATTGCCCTGTGTCTTTTGGAGAGGAGTGGGTGGTGCCTGGGCTGCAGAGTCAGGCCAGGGCAGGACTTGGAAGGAACATGATGGAGTTCTCAAGGATCTGAAGGTCTATCTGGGGGAAGGAGAATTCCACTTGCTCCAGGTGATTGCTGAAGGCAGAGCTAGCTCCTGAGGGTGGGGAGGGCCAAAAGGTAATTTTCAGCTCAAATGAAGAGAAGTTTCTAGGTGACCACTCTCCCCTACTGGCTGCTGGAGGCACAGGGGCAGGAGTGAGTGTCTCAGCACCCGCAGCAGTATGAGCAAGGGATGGTGTGTTGTCACGTGTCTTGCACATCCAAAGTAACCAAAGGACATTTAGTCCAAGGGATTCCTAAGAAAAGGATGACTGAGGCCTGCACCTGGGGGCTGACAGTATTGTCTGGGAGACTTCACTCAGACAAAACACACAGAGGAAACGGCAATCAGTGGCAGATTGGTTCCACCTTTCTAGAAGAAGTTGGTCTCAGTTAAAGTTGCCCTGCAGTGAGCAGCAGCCTGTCCTTGCAGGAGTGCAACTGAGACCAGATAACCTTGAGCTGGAAAAGGGATTCCAGTTTCAGGCATGAGGAGGGGGTTGGATGTGAACAGATGACCTCTGTGGTTCCTTTGAGACCAAAGTTCCTTGGCAGAGAAAAACACCCGCAGAACTCTGAGCGGCACACAAGGTTACGGAGGACGGAGCAGAGATCCGAATATAGCTGGCGGGAGGAAGGAGGCAGCGGGCGAGGGGAAAGTAGGTCCTTGGAACAAATGAGGTGGGGCATGAAATTAACGAGGCTGGAAAAGGGCTGAGCTCAGGGACTCCTTTTTAAAGACTGTCTTTTAGCAAGAAAAATGAGGAAAAGAAATTTGGGTAGTGGAGATGTAATGGAGATTGTAAAGGTAGCTATGGACAGCTGGCCCGTTGGCTGGGGAGAGGAGCCTCTTGGAGAACAAGGAAGAGATGCAGATCAGTGGGTCTGGGGTGACCCCAGCATGGCATGCAGGGCGGACAGGAGTTGGCTGCTGACATCAACTGCCCACACCTTGAAGGCTACTGTGTTCCAGTCCTTGAGCTGGGCCATTCTGTCCCCCTACTGTCATGCACTGTGCTGTGACCTGCTTATCTTATCCCCTGACCTTGGCATATACTCATCCCTCACTGGGCATGCCACTTTTCTCCTTTTTGCCTTTCTGTGTTTCACCCCAATCACTCAGCTGAGTCCCTACCTCTCCAAGAAACCTCCCATGGGCTCATAGCCCATCCCCAGTTCCGCTCTGAGCATCTGGGGGCCATTCGACCCATTTGGCACTTGGATGGACACACTCTTAGGAGCTCAAGCAGCCTGTCGTGCAGTGGGGGAGGGCCTGTGCACCAGGCTTGGTCAGCAGGGTGGATGGAGGACATAGGGTGGACAGTTATTTGCCCCCATGGTGCTGGCCCTCTGGAAATTTAGAGTCCCTAGAAGCCCCCACCATGTCCTGCTTCTTACCTGCGATGTAGGGGTGGAGATGGAGGTACTTAAAAGGGTCCCTAGTGGCTTTCCCTTCCCTGGCCAATAACCCAGGCTGCCTGCTCCCTCCTTCCAGCCCTGCCAGCTGGCCAAGCTTATCCTGTGGCCCTGTCCAGGTGACAAGGCCCTGGAAGAGGCCCAGCCAGCTGGACTGCTGCGGAGCTGTCACCAGAGCCCCAGAACACGGGGGCTGGAAGGAAGCACAGAGGCAGCAGGGCCCCTTCTCTGGGGAAGACAACCAGGGACACTGGGAACCTGAAACCAGAGCCATTTCACACCTTGCCTATTAATTGCCAGATTGATTTTGGATCCGAGTCTCCAGGAGGACCCAAAAATCAATCCCCTCCACTCCATGCTTCTCTGGGCTCAGGAGTTATTCTTAAAGCGGCAGCTGTCCTGGCTGCTGTGGCTGAATCCTCCTGTCCAAGAGCAGGCTGTGGGTTCCAAAGCATGCTCAGGGCTGGGCGGTGGCTGGTGGCTTTATTCCAGATCCACTGATCCTGTGTAGGAAGACTCTTACCCTGAAGGGGAGCCATGGGGTGTGATTGGAGGGGTGTTAAGAAGGCTCTCATTCTCAAAGCTCCCTCCTACCAAGATGCCTGATATCCGTAATTCCACCGTTAAGAAGAATTTCTTGGGACACATTTAGGTCAGCAGTCCCAGCTTCCAAAATATGGAGGCCCAGGAGAAGGAACACAGATTAGGGCTGTACCATTGCAGTTCCTTGTGAATGGAGGCACTGGAGGCCTCGGGGCATCAGGAGAGCTCCGTGTGAGGGGTGAGGAGCAGGAGGCAGTGTCAGGGCATGGGGGAGGGGAAGTAGACATTGAAGACCAGCCCAAGAGGAGGCTGTGGAGGGGTGGTGAGCAAAGGAACAGTAGGTACCCCCAAGGCACTTCCCATTTGGGGGGCTGCTTTGGGGCTGTGGTGCTGGGAGACTGGCTGTTTGGCAGGTGAGAGAAGATGAAGGAACGCCCATTGCCTGGGTACCTTCTGTGCCTCCAGCCCTGAGCCAAGCACAGTGGCAGTCTGATGTCACCACCACCCTGTGGGAAGGGCTCCCACAGCCTTGTTTCTTAGATGAGACACTGAGGTGCATGAGGCTGGGTGACCTGCCCAAGGTCACACAGTTGCTCCTGCAGCATGGGGGCTGGAGCTCGGGTCCGCCACCTCTTCATGCTGTGATTTCACTGCCTCCCGCCTCCTCTGCAGAAGGGGCCAGGGGTTGAGGAGGTTTCTAAGAAGTTGGGAGAGCCGGATGGAGGGGGCACAATGGAAGGGGTACCTGAGCTCAAGCATGCCATGATTTCAAGAACCTGAGGCAGGAAGTTCTATGAACTGCTGATGTTAGAAGCTGGGGACAGCCTCTGGGCTTCCGTTCCTCAGCCTCCCTGACATCCTGCCCCGGTGCAGAGTCCCCACACATGGGAGGCCTGGTGGGCAGGTCTCCTGCAGCCTCAGCCCAGTGGCTGCTGCCTGCTACTCCATCACGGCTGTGGAGATGTGGGCTTTAGGCAGGGTCACTGCAAGTCAGCCTGTGTGCCTGGGGACATGGGGACATCATTGCTTATCCCCTGCCCACATGGACCCAATTACTGATGCAGCACTGCGTGTTCCCACGGCCACCAACAAGGGCCTCTTTCCTCATAGCATCACAGATGGACAGAGAGGTCCTGGATCTCCCTCCAACCCCCGCCCACAAGCCCATTACGCTAATTTCAGGTGTGTCTCCACTTTGCTAGCTTGGAGGGTGGAGAGTGTGTGTGTGTGTGTATGTGTGTGTGTGTGTGTGTGTGTGTTGGGGAGGGAATGAGACAGCAATTGCAAGCCATTTGGTGCAGTTACAGGGAACAACTCTCATCTTTGCCCAGCCCGTGAGCCCTGTGAGATTTGGGGCCATGTCTGTTTTCTAATAACTGACCTCGAGGGCCTGGCACGGATGTGGGTACTCAGTGCATGTTTGCTGAGTGACTGAATGGCTGAGTGAGTGAATTAGGCATCTCTTGGTGGCCATCTCAGTCCTCGCCCAGCCACAGCTGTGCTGTGTGGCTTTTGGTGAGTTGCTAGATGTCTCTGTGTGCAGATGCCTGGAAACAGTGCCAACTGGGAAGAATGGCCAATGACAGGAAAGCGCTGAGGGGAGAATGTGGCAGGAGGGCCTGCAGTTTGTGGAAGTTGCCTGCAGTGGAAACTGCTGGGGACACTGGGGCCTCTCTCTTTCTCCCAGGGCAAGGCGAACGTGGGTTGGCGCACAGTGTAGTCCTGAGGGGGAGGAAGGGGCTGTCCTAGGCTTGGTTGGGGTTGGGAGCATGTGGACTTGCATTGGAACTGAAGGGTGACAGGGAAGACTGGATCGGGGTTTGGCCAGGGGTCGAGGTCAGGGGCTGGCTCAGGAAATGGCTGGGGGCTCATGTGGATCCTGAATGAAGAAGTTGGTCAGGCCTGGGCACAGCTGGGGTTGGCTTCAGGACCTCAGCTCAGGGCTGGACCACAGGTCTCTCCAGCCTGGGGCCAGTGCAGATTCTGTCCAATAGGAGCACTGGGAATGGCTTACTGTCCTGGCCTCATTTGCTCTGAGCACACCAGCTAAGGGGTGGATACCCAAGGCTTTCTGAGGATGATGGCCTTGAAGAAGTCCTCCTGTCCCCAAGGTGTCCTTGGGGAAGCTCAGGGATGCCCAGGGACCCAGGGGCCATTTCACCCTGTCTCTGTGTTGTCAGGGGAAGAACAGAATTGCCCAGCTAGCACGGACTGGCAGCTGGAAGGTGGTGTCATCAGCATTTCTCACACATGCATGGCACTGTATAGTTTATGACCCCTTTCCTACCCTGCGTCTTCTCATCCTTTCCACAGCCCTGAGAAGCAGGCATGACAAGAGAGGATACCTGTGTTACAGATGAGGAAAACAGAGGCCCCGGGAGGAAGCTTGCCTAATGCCACTCAGGAGTTAGAGGCAAAGCTGGGAAAGGCCCTGGGTCCCCAGACTGCCCCTCTGGAACTCCACATGCGGGCACCTGGCTGTCCTGCCCGGGATGCCATCCTCAGGCTAGGCTGACACTCACGCCCATGCCCTGCTGCCCACTGACACCCCGCAGAGCTTAACACCCTGCTGAGCCTGCCCTGCAGCCCTTGCCAAGTCTGTCCAAGTGGCCTCAGTCATTGGCAAGTCACATTGCTGACATCACAACTGCATAAAATTAATTTATTTAGTTAAGGGAGGTGTTAATTAAGAGTTCTCGTTTATTGTGTCTTTGCAGACAGCTCTCAGGGGCTTCTGAGTTGTCATTGCTGGTGACAGCAAAAGCTAATGGCATCACAAGTTATTAATAGGATGGTGTAAGAGGCAGAGGGGCAGGAGCTGAGGCTGTGGGGGATAGGAGAAGGGGGAACTGGGGGAGGGGAGAGGATGGTCCCCTACTTTCTTCTCACCAGGTCGGGCTCCCGTCTGCAAGTTGATCCAATCACAGGCATTTTCTGGGGGATCTGGGGTTTTCTGCCAAGCCCCGTGATGCTCAGGATTTTGTGAGCCCTGAAGGAAGTGTCCCCAGGCCAGTGCCCACCCACTCCTGCTGCTGCCCCCATTCCCACAGTTCCTGGTGTTTGCCTTGAAGAGTGTTGGCTCTCACATAAGGAGCTCATTCTTTGCATGCTTTGTCTCCTCACTTACCTTGACCCTGAATATCTTGGGTTGCATATAATGACTGGTTTAGCCTTGCCTCCCCAAAGCTTAGCATAGAGCTTGGAGCTTCATGGGAGGGCAACAGACATTTGCAAAGGAAATGAGGGGTTCTCTGCCCTCCAGGTGGTCTCCGGATCTGGCCTTCTTGCTGAGAGACCTTGGGGTCATGGGTGGGGATGGTGGGAGAGAGAGGGCGGGTGGATCCAGGACTTCCCAAGTCCCCAGCCTCTCTCAGTGTCTTCAGTCTTGCAGCCCTGGAGATCCACAACCTGGGGAGTGGATAGACCTTTGCTGATGAAGGTGGGGTGTGTACAGGTATGGGCACCCAGGTGTGGGGCAGGCTTGCTAGGGTAGGGTAGTGAATGGGGAGTCTTCAGTGAAACTCTGCACAAGGACCCACCATGGGGAAGAGGGAAGAAGAGATTTTAAACTATTTTTAGCTAAACAATGATGGCTGCAAATCAGCCACTTGGTGCAGTGGAACAAACACAGCCAAGGAACTCAGACCTGCAGGCCTGTCCCTGACAGCCTCTGTGACTTTGGGAAGATAATTGCTCTCTGGGCCTAGGCTTCCCATCTGTGAAATGGAGGACTGGGCCAAAATTGACACATTTCAATGCCCAGTGTGTTCCTCACCTCCCATGTCCTGCACATCTCACCTTTCAGTAGATGTGCCAGCCCCTTCATGGTTATCATCTCAAATGCCTACAGCTTCCCTGTGGGGGAGATAGTCTATCATCCCCTGTTACAGCTGGGTAAACTGAGGTTCAGATGAGAAAACAGAGGTCATTTAATCTGCTCAAGAACCCATAGTCAGTGGAATTTAAACTCAGGTTGGTGCTCTGTCCAGAATATCAGCTTATCTCCACTGATCACCTGGGATGGGGCTGGTACAGGGGAGACCCTGCATTAGATGCGGGCTCGCTGACCAGGGCAGGCAGAGCTGAGAGAAAGGAGGAGAACAGAGCACCTATTGGATTCAACAGGCCCAACCACTGAGCTCCTGGGGCATGGGGGGCCAGGTATGAGACCATTATGGGACTAAACACACCCTGCACCGAGTTCCAGCAGCCGTCTGCCCCAACTGCCTCCTGCCTGTCCTTCCTCCTCTCATCTCAGAGACACCGTCATTCATTCAGGACACATTTGTTAGGGAGCTGGCCTGACAGCTGGGAGATGAATCAGACTGTCCCCTGCCCTCAAGGGGCTCACCACTGGGTAGAAGAGGTGGCCCTAGGAACAGTAAGCCCCACGGTGGGTCACCGGGATGGAGATAGCACATGCACCCGCCCAAGGAGCGAGGGAGCAGGCGGCAAGTTCAGGTCAGCTGGGGCTCCCTGGCAGGAATGATTGCCTTTTACTGAGGGAGGCTGGCCAGGAAATGAATTCCTAAAGGAAGTAACCATCGAGCTGAGTCTTGAAAGGTGACTAATATTCACCAAGTGGAGGGGATGGGGTTGTGGGGTGGACCTTCGGGTAGGGGAGTGGTGTGAGCAGAGTCTTGCGAGTGTGGGAAGAGGGGTATCCAGAGGTGAGGTGGGCGAGGGCTAGAGCATGTGGGGCATTGCATACCAACTTAGAGTCTGAACTTCATCCGGTGGCCTCCCTGGGGATGCTGCTGAGAGTGGGAAGAGGGAGATTTAGTTTGGGTTCCGCCAGAAGCCAATCCCGAGATGCGTGTTTAAGTGCGGGAAACACCGTAGGGACAGCAGGAAGGCAGCAGGAGCACTACCGAGCCAGCTCCCATGGTGGGTGAGTGGAGCCCAGTCCTGCTGGGGAACCTGAGAGCTCGCACAGCACATGGTCTGCCCAAGGAGCGAGGGAGCAGGGGGGTTTATGTAGCAAGTCTCACCAGCCATTGCTTGAAGGCTGCTCCCAGGAGACATCCCTGACATTTCTGGCCTTCTCTTCAGTAAAGAGGACCCAACAGTCAAAGTCCTCAGGCAAAGAAATAAAGATGTTGTCAGTTGGCAGTTGGGCCAGTGTGCCCTGAAATGGGAAGGATGAGGGGATACAGGTGGAGAACCAACAGTGTCTGCTACAGTGGCTGAGCTGGGAGGATGTCCCAGAAAGGAGGGTAGAGCGCTGCTTAGCTTCTGCCAAGTCTAGGTGGATGGACTCTGAGGTCTGCTACTGAGGGAAGAACTGCCTCCAACTGCACCTTTGCCAAGGCCTCAGTCTGAGGGCTGGACCTCAAGACAGGAGGGTGCAAAGAATTTGGTCCCAAGCTCCAGCACTTGAGAAATACAGATCTCAGTTCAAGTGCTGATTGCCACTTTCAAGCTGCATCCTTGAGCAAGTTACTTAATATCCTTTAACTTCAGACTTCTCTGAAAAAGGGGAGATAATACTACCCATGCTGTGGGACTGTTGTGATCAATAATGAAATGATGTCTGTAAAGTATTTAGCCCAGTGCCTTGAATACATTATGTGCCCAATGAATGTTTATTTTTATTATGATTTTATTATTCCAATGACAGGTAAAAAAGGGAGGAGCAAGATGCAGGCTTGTAGAAAACACTGTCAATTTACCAGCCCAGAGTAATTTTCAGTGACCCACTTTGTTGTTAGGAGATAAACAGGCGGCCGAGTGTGGTTGCTCACACTTGTAATCCCAGCACTTTGGGAGGCTGAGGTGGGAGGATCAACTGAGGTCAGGAGTTCAAGACCATCCTGATCACATAGTAAAACCCTGTCTCTACTGAATACACAAAAATTAGCCAGGTGTGATGGTGCATGCCTCTGGTCCCAGTTTCTCAGGAGGCTGAGGCAGGAGGATTGCTTGAATCCAGGAGGTGGAGATTGCAGTGAGCTGAGATCATGCCACTTCACTCCAGCCTGGGCAACAGAGCGAGACTGCCTCAAGAAAATAATATAATGTAATATAAAATAAAACAAAGAGAAAAATGGAGTAGGCAGTTCCTGGCCAGTAAGGCCATTCCTGGGTCTTGGAGGTGTTAAACAGGCTCATGTAGCATTTCTGGACTTTGTGAGCATAAATTGAACCAGCAGCAAGTGACTTTATATGTCTCTGCTCATAGGTACTGGTTGTGATAATCATTTCTTTGTCTATGACACCTGTCTCCCCCAAGAACTCAAGATCAGCTTCAGACCTTATCTAGTGATTATTGTATGATCTCAAGACTATCCTTGAAATAGTCTCTGAAGATATGGAGCAGAGGAAGGAACACTGGACAAGGAGTCTGGGGTCTTATTTAATTTTTATTTTATTTTGTTTTGTAGAGACAGTGTCCTGCTATGTTGCAAGGAGTCTGGAATCTTATTTAATTTTATTAATTTTATTTTTTTATACAGATAGTGTCTTGCTATGTTGCCCAGGCTGGTCTTGAACTCCTGGCCTCAAGTGATCCTCATGCCTTGGCCTCCCAAAGTGTTGAGATTATAGGCATGAGCCACCATACCTGGCCAAGGAGTCTGAATTCTAATTCGGGCTCTAAAATGAATGTCAAATTCCTTGTCTGAAATGTGGGGATAAAACCACATTATCTTGGTCTCTTCCTAGGGCTGTCATGAGGATCAAATAAGATCATGAAAAAAAAGACCATGAATGTGGAACTACTTTGAAAACTACAAATTACCATCCAGAGTTGGGTCTAGAGGCGGGTGACTTGATTCCTGTGCCCTGGGGACTTCTAAAGGGCCTAAGAAACCATGGCCACTAGAGAAGCTTTACATGTCATCATGCCACTCTAAGGATGGCTCAGGCTTGGCCTCTGGTACAGGCAGCCTGGGAAGAAGAAAGAGTGCCTGGGGAACCTCGGACCTTGGGAGGAATGCCTAAAGTTCTTGCTCAGGGACATCAGTGGGGGATGCTCTCAGCTGGTCCTTGGGGATGGAGGAAAGGCAGAGGAGGATGAGATCGGCAGTTACTAAACCAGGAAGTGAAGTGGTTACCTGAGAAGCATTCCGACCAGTTTGGGGCAGTTTTTCTCATTTCCCTATGCATGCAGGAACATTTCAGGATGTGGCTTAAGGGCCTCCTGTCCACACCCAGTTGGTGAAGTCCAGGGAAGCTGATTCTGGCCCAGGTGGTAAGACCAGTGGTGTCTCAGAGGTCATGTGGCTTTCTTTTCTTCCTGGCCATAGACTGACCTGCTCTCTGGCCCTTCATCTCCATCAGACTGAATGCAACCCCACCCCATCTCAATGGCCAGCCTTGGTGTCCTGCAATGTGAAGTCATTGTGTGCTGGAGAGGTTGTGAGTCTGGGGCTGGAGGTCCAAAAAGAGGGGACCTCTGTCTATACAAGCAGCTCTGGACTCAGAATCCCCAAATCCAAGGAACCATTTTCACTATTGCCCAGAGAGTGAAAGTCATGGCTTTAGTGGAGCAGAGACAGGAAAAGATGCATACCCCAACTTGGGATGTCTGGGTGGGATGTGTCCTCCACAAGAGGACAATAATCTCTCATAATGATAGTGAGTGGATACCACCAGGATGATGCATTGTCACCCTCTCCTTAACTCCATAAAAGGCACCAAAATGGTAAGTCTTCATAGCCTTTCTGACCCTTCTTAGCGTACGATGGCTTTGTGGGGCAATTTTCATTTTGGGGGCATTTCTCTGTGACTTCTTGATTGGAGAGACCTAAGATATAGAATGAAGATTCTTGGTGCTATTTAGAGCCCCTCTGATACCTGAAAAAGGCCTGTTCTGGTGACCTCAGGGCTCAGACATGATTGGTTCAGGGCCAGGGAAGGCAGTATTGAGAACTTTTTGCATAGGTTCAGATTTTAATCTAGATTCAGGGACCCAGTCAAACTGTCTCCCTAAGATCTTATTTTAGTTTTCAAAGCTAAAACCTCTAAAAAATTGGCTCTGCTTGCAGTTTAAGTAAAAACCTTCATATTTATGGCTTTTCTAGTTTTCCTTCAGTGGTTGACATCCATTTAACCCTCTGAATCTAAAATATGCTTTGTGAACTGAGATTATGAGAGGAAGCCAGTTTGGAAGACAAGGGTCATAGCATCCAGAGGTTTGGAGGAGAGGGACCTGGAAAGGGGGATATAGGAACGTAGTGGGGGAGGTAAAGAGGGGATATTGGTAAACCAAAGAGTGAGAGTGAATGGTAAGTAATCCAGTGGTCTAGGAGAGAGGGAGGGGTGAGAGTTGAAGAGAGAAAGAGAAAAGATGAAGGAGAGAATAAAATAAACTGTTCGAAGAGAGATGAAATTGCCATAAAATATGGGGACAAAACATTCGGGAAAAGAGAGAGCAGGAGGCAGAAAAGATGAAGAGGAGGCAGATGAGGCAGGGGAAGTGAGGTGGAAAGTAGGTGGGACGGGGGTAGGGGTTGGGGCATGGAGGTCCCAAGATTTGGACTCTTTTTTGTCACCATGCATCTGTACAGCAGATAAATACAGTGCAGCTGGGCTTTTCTCTCTTCTTAATTGACATCTTTGGATCTATCCCCGCTTGACAAATCAGGCCACTTATTATTAGTGATGACAAAGATAAATATGACAGGCATTCATTTTGCATCTGGGCCCCCTGATAATAGAAGTCAGCACACCAGCCCCTCTCCCCACTGCTTCCTCACCCCCGGCTTGGGCTCCCCAGTGGGGAAACTGCGTGGCCAGGAGCTGTCCACGGCGGCATCTACAGACCCCCTCCTGGGAAGGGAAGCCAGGGGACAGGACCTGTCCACGATTTGAGTGGTGCTGAAAGCCTCTATACCCTGCCTCCTGTCTGATTCCAACATGAAAGCTGGGTGGCTGGAAGCTGTCCACAGCCTATGTGGTGTTGAAAGCCCTGTCCCCAGGGCTGGGGTGGCAGGGTGCATCTCTTTCCCACAGAGCACAATTACTTCTGGCATGGAGTAGTCAGTGGCTTAAATTTACCTGCCTTGCCATGGTTCTAAAAAACCTGGATGACTTCAAGTGTGTTCCTTCCTAACTCTGGGTCTCAGGATTTCCACCTTTAAAATGAAGGGCTGGATTAGGTGTTCTCTCAGGGTCCTCAAGCACTAGTCTTTTCTGTTATCAAAAGCCTTCAAGAGATTCCTTCTGCTTATAGGATCGAGCTACAAATCCTTTAGCCAGGCCCTGAAGGCCCTCTCTGGACCCCTCCACTTCCTGGCTTTGCCCTCATTCTAGTCAGATGAGCCTTCTCTCAGGCCCCAGTCACACTCTTCTTTTCTTCCCCTGAGCCTTTGCCATCCCCACTGTCCTCCTTCTGCCTCTGACTCTCTCCCTTCCGGATCTCTGGGAGCACCGACCACCTGGGCCTCTCCTTGAAAACCAATGGCCTTATGCTCAGTGTGCTTTCAGTTTCTTATGTCTTATAAGGCTGTGTCTTACATGGCTCCCCTTGAGGGACTTGCTGAGGCCAGGGTCATGCTCTGAATCAGTGATCAGTGGCTCACAGTTTCCCATGACCATGTGTGTGGAGCCTGGGTGAGTACTTGCGGTATTTTGACCCAATAAGCTCCTTTAATAAAACTATGATTGCTCTTTCAAGGCTGCCAATGAAAGAAGATTACTCCAAGAAGTGCTTAGCTGAGGCTTGTGGCCCCCTCTTTGAGACAGAATCTTTCTGAGGCTCCCACTCCAAGCTGGCATGGGTGGCCAAGGTCACACTTATGTAGACAGATAATCCTGCCTCATGTCTCCATGGAGTGGCCAAGACATGTTGGGTCACACAAACAAGCCTCCATCTCTGTTTACTCTGAGCCTACCTACGACAGTCAACCCAATGCCCTCATTGTATGGTTGGCACAGCTGTCCCACCTTCAACTTCAGGGACCTTTCAGGGAGCTTCCAACCCACTCCCCCACTAGAGCTCAGACTGCCTCATAAAGTTTTCTCTCTGGAGCTCAACCATGGAAGATCCAACTTGATTAGTGGAGATGTGAGAGCTTCTCTGCACACTGTTCCCATGCAGGTGAGTCGCCTCTCCCTCTGCCCTCCAAAAATAAGGAGCTTCCATCTGTTGGGCTGGGCAAGCAAATAGAGAAGTGGTGGTTCTCTTTTTTTTGCTAAACCCATGGGAAACTAAAAGTGGCCCGGAGGTGGCATCATGCATGAGGTGGGCATCATGAGATAAGGGACTCCTCATCTCAGCGGAGCAGGCAGAACCACATCCTGACTGTCTAGAAAAAAAATCGTTGGGAAGAAAATTCTGTCTCCTCTCTAGGCCCATTTTCAGCCAATTCACCAGGACAGGCTTTGGCATCCACTCTGCCCACTGCCCACTGCTTGGCAGAGCCCCTAAAGCCATGGCTAGTAACCAGAAGTTCCAAATGGTTTAGAGGGGAGAGCTGTGTTTGCTAACGGATCTGACTGTGTCTGACAAACTGAAACCATGTGCTTGGTGGCCTCAGGTCCTCTGGGAAAGTGGGCCCAGAGCACTAACCTTCCCTCAAATATACTGGCACATTCTCAGAATCCCAGCGTTTGCCCTGTTGAACCTCATAACAGTGATCAAAGGGCTTGAAGATGATCTTAGATTCTAGACCAACTCCTCTTTTTAAATATGAGAAAACTGAGATTTCCCCAGGAAGGGAAAATCAGTTGCCTGAGCTCACACAGCAGAGAAAGGAGCCTCTTTGTCTCTTGGCTCTCAGTCTCATGCTCTTCCTCTTCCTGCCAGAAGTGTTTGCATTTTAATAGACTTGTGGAGGCTCAAGTGCCTCAGTGTCCCCTCTAACGGTAAGGACTTCAGGCATGGTGATGTGGTGATGGAGCTTTTGGGGATCCATGCTGAGGCTGTCTCCTGTCTTGTGGAGAATGTCTATGACCTCCAGCAGAAGAACTGTACAGAGAGCAGATATGACAGGGCACCCCTTTAGAAACTACCTTTAGGACTCTGCACTCTCCCAGGCTGATGGGCGTTGGAGGACCTCATTTGTCTCTGCACTGGGGGATGAATGGCTCGGGAGGAGCTAATGAAACCGTCTTCCCACCAACACACCACGACAGTGACGGATGGCTCGTGTGGAAAAGGCAGGTGTTGGCACATGGCCCATTGGGCAGGGTAGAGAATAAGACGTCCTTCAATGTCACTGTAGGTCACAGTGATGGCTGGGGCCTCAGGGAGGGGGCATGTAGGCTCTGGAGTGCAGTGACAAAGACCTCAGGGAAAGTCAGTGCCTCCCATAGCCCCCTTTCTGTGACCGGCAGACAGAAGGTCAGAGTTGTAAGTGTGATAACAGCCATATAATCCTGCTAGTTGTTGTCCAAGTGGAATTATACTGGCCCAGAAAGGGATAGTGAGCTGACCAAGGTCACACAGTTAGATAAGGTCAGAGATTGCTGAAAAGATCCTCAGTGGTCCAGGAGAAGGAGAAGAGTGACCTCAGGATGTATCACTATAGCACTATTCTCACCTGCAGGGGAGGGCAAGGGGAGGGTCCCACTTTTTGCCTAGTATTGGAGACCTTGATGATCTGTCTGCACATTCTTTTCCTCCTTACTCTGCAGCCCACATCATCTGCCTTCCACTCCCAACCTCTGAGCCTTAGCTCATGCCCGCTGAGGGCCGATTGTCCTCCAAGGGGCTCCCATCCGTCTGTCTGCTTATCTATGAGAGGCATAGGCCCAAATGTCATTTGTCATCATGCATTCCACTTGGCATTCTGAACTCACTCCCAGTGCAAGGTCCCCACCGGAGTGGTGTCCCATTACCATGCCCTCTCCCCATTAGTATTTTGGAAAAACCTCTCCAAAGAACATTCTCCTCCATGGCAACCATTCCTGAAGTTTTGGAAGTATTACAGCTACATGCCAGAAGCCTGCATTCCTGGTATATAGGAAATAAGTCAGGCCAAAGCGGGGAGACGGATGGAAAGAGAAAAGGGTGGAGTGAGTTATTGGCCTCTCTGCAGGCCTAGAGCAGTTTCACCCCAACCCTGGCCACCAAGATCTTCACTTCTTTCTGGTCCAGGTGGTCAGTCTGGCCTGGGTGGGCCTGTGGGATTTGACGGAGGAAGCAGGAGAAAGAGTGGCCCCAGAAGCAGTTGCTCCCCTCACCTCTGCCAGGGGCTCCTCACCACTGCAAGTGGTCTTGTGAGCATTAGCTTGCCTGACACCTGCTATCACAGCCCTGGGAGGTGAGCTGGGCATTGTTGGCCCCATTTCCCAGATGACGACATTGAGGTCCAGGGAGAGCAATGACCCAGTCCAAAGGGATCAGTGGGTTAGTGGCATTTGTTCGTTTTTCTCAAATCAATAAATATTTACTGAGGCACTGAGCTAGGTGCTGGGAATATGAGATGAGCAGGGCAGACATGATTCCTGTCTTGCAAGGCCCTTCAGAGGCCCAGGTGCCTGCATTGCTGGGTCTCTGGCCTCTGGAGGTACATGCGTTGGCAGGAGCACTATCTTGAGAGTCCTCCCTTGAAACTCGGTGTGCAGATGTATACCTCAGAGCTCTTCCTCCTGTCCAAGGGACTTTCTTGGAAGCCAGCATCCTCGTGGGCACTTCCCCGCCTTCTTCCTTCAGCGCATCCATCGGCCCCTCACGGTGTCTGGTTTTCAGTGTCCCACTTGCCAGGACCTCCTCCCTTAACTGCCACTCACAATTCCTGTTATTCACCTTTCACAGGGAATGAAATGAAAGAACAAAAAGGAAAATCTTTACCTGTACAGCCCCTTGGAGGATGGGGTGGGAAGTAAAGGCCTGCCACCCAGTTTCCTGCTGCCTGGAGAAATCTGGAAGATCTCCTAGGGCTTTGGAGAATGAAGGCACCCTTGTCTGGTTGCCACCACAGCCTCCTCTCTCACCCCCACCTCCTCCTCCTCATCTTCAGCCCACCAAGGCCAGATTTGTCTTGCAAAGTGGCATCATTATAAACGCATCAGCCTCCTCTGGACGCCTGTGCCCGCTCCCGCCAGCCCATCCAGGCTCGATTACATCTGAGGCTGTCTGGGGTAATTAAGTGACATTAGGACGCATCCCCCATTGTAATGCAGTGTTCAAAGCCCTGGGCTTTTGCTTCCCGAGAGCTGCTGCCGCTGCACTGAGGTTGTGTCTGCCTAATGCACCCCACTGTGATTGCAGCTAATTACTCCACAGACAGGCCTCATTAGTGGTGGGTTCGGGATGGAAGATGAGAAGCAGGCTGTCTCCCCTGCCTTCCCCAGCCCACTGGCTTATCCTCTCCCTCCATGGCCCAGTTTGCCTCACTTTACTGTTGAGGCAGAATTAGAATAGGGCAAAGGAATTCCCAAAAGAGGGCTCATCTGGACAAGGTCATCTACTGAGCTACAGGGCCTTCAGGAACTTTTCAACTGCTTTATTCAACCAATGGGAAGCCAAGGCCCAGAGGAGGTTACTGACTTGTCCAAGGTCACACGGCACAAGTGAAATGTGCCACCTTTCCTAACTGCCCAGCTTGGAGGGTTGGGGTGGGCAAAGTGGGATTTGCACAGCCAGGACCCATCTGGGTCCAGAGCTAGTGGGAGAAAGGGCTCATGAGCACCCAGGAAAATAGCTGGATGGCTACGCTACCCCAGAGGCTCTTTCTGGTCTCTAGGCCTTTGCAACTCTTGCCTGGAATCCTCTTCTGATGCCCTGCACCTGCCACCTTGCACCTGGCTGACTCCTTTCATCCTTCAGGTCTCGCTTTCTCTAGGAAGCCTCCCCTAACTCCTGAGTTTGGTGACCCTCATATGTGCTTCCATGATACTCTGTACTTCCCCATCTTGGCAGTCATCTCTCTGAATTGTCAATACCTAATACCCCACATGACTATACCCATAGGAGGATCAAGCGCTGAGACCCTCATGTTCACGTAGTAGGCATTAGTCTAGCTCACAGATGGCTTCCGGTAAGAATCAGTAGAAAGAAAGATGTAAGGATTGATGGCTGCTTGACCAGTACCATGAGTACCATGGTAAGGCTGTTGGTGTTCACTCACATCTGAGAGTTTCTTTATACTTCCCAGCCTCCCTTGCTCTTAGGTTGGTCACATGACTCACTCCAGCAAATGGGACGTGAGCAGAAGGTATATATGTTACCTGGAATAAGGTGAATAATTATCTGGTGTGCTTTTCTACAATCCTCGTTGCCTGAGTGATGCCAAGATAATTTTGAAGCTGCAAGATGGTGGAGCCACAAGAAGAAAGGAGCCTGTATCCCTGAGTCACCACACAGAAGAGAGACATCCAGAAAAGCTGCCTGACATGGGTCATATGGGTAAGAAATCAACCTTACTGTGCAAAGCCACTGAGATGTTGGGGCTACTTATGAGAGCGGCTAGTGGGAATTACTCTGACTAATATAAGGGGGTTAAACTTGACGGGATGCAAATAGGAAATGGCTTTTTTCCAATCACTGCTTTTAAACATGCTCCTATTAAGCCTCCTTTCCCTGTCTCTTGACAACATCTTGGACAGATTCTAAGTTTTGGTTACTGTTGGTTGTTAGAAGAGCCTCATCTTAGTAATTAGGATTCACTTTCAGGGCCAGCCCAGCCTCAGAGATTTATGCTCATATCCAATCGAAAACTTCTTCCTTTCCTTCAGCTCAGGTCTGACCCATGGCTTGGAGATCAAGATTGGTCTGTTCTTTTGCCTCACTTCTACTTTCTTGCCCTCCTGCTGCTGGCTCCTTGAGAGTCAGGGCAAGGAGACAGAGGAATAGTAGAAAAAGGGGTTAAAAGTCTTAGATAGGTCCCCGTCACTGTTGTGACGTCACTGCTGATGTCCTGGGTGTCAGGTTATCAGAGGCTGGTGTTTGGGGCAGTGTTTTTGTTGGTCTTTTTGAGGTACTACATGGACCACCATCTGCCCCCTTCTCTGATGGTGGCCATGCAGAATGCAGCTCGGCATGGCCTCCTGTTATACTCTTCTCTCCTGCCCTCACCCAGTTTCTGCCACCAGGGGTATGTCCCACCAGGGGTAGGTCCCACCAGGGGTATGCCACTGAGGATTGTAGACAGGGGTATGTGGGGAACTCATGCCTCCTTCCTACCATAGGACAGCAGACTGCCTCACCGATTCTCACACTCCAGTGTGGCCTGCGCCAAGGCAGGCACCTGAAAGACGTGGGAGGTAACAAGTCCAAAAACGAGTGGAACCATCTGTCCTTTCTTAGGGGCCCTATGGAGGGAGGAAAGAAGCCTGAAAAATAAATGGGACTTAGAATTCTGTTGGTCACAGATTTGTAACATCGAAGTTGAGGGGATTATTTTGTGTCTTAAAAGGATTCCTCTAGGACTCAAGTAACTTGGAGTTTGGCTAAGTGGAGGGTGAGGATGAGACAGATTGTAGCGCTGGTCTGTGCTCTTCAGAGGTCATGGGTTCTTTGGGGAATACGATGAAAGTTCCCTAGAAAAGTGCATGTATTCATGTATGGATATGACACTTTAGGGCATCCTGAATCCCACTGTGTCTCCCAGAGGAGTCCATGAAATCCCAACTAATTATCTCCAAACAAAAGTGCTGCTCACCTGAAGTCTGATTCCTTCAGTGTGGACCCATTTGGGGACCCTGGCACCCACCCCCTACCCCCTCCTCAGACTTTCTCTGCAGCATCACAGTGAACTTACTCTTCTCCAATGCACATGACAATTCCTGCCTTCGTGTCCTAGCCTCTGCTGTGCCTCCCACTGGGGCATCCTTTCCTCCATGCCACCCAGGTCTCACTGTTGTGCAGAGCTCAGCCTACACTCCATCTTCTCTAGGAAGCCATTGGTGGTAGGCAAGATTCTAAAGACATTGCCCCAAGACTCCTGTCCCTGGCTATTCAGTTGAATATGAATTCAGGTAGGCTGTGAAGAAGGGATTTTGCAGATGAAGTTAATGCTACTAATCAGCTGACCTTCAAGTAGGGATATTAACCTGGATTATCTGAGTGGCCAAACATAATCACATGAGCCCTTAAAAGCAGCAGAGGATGGCAGCAGAGTCAATCAGAGAGATGTGGTGGAAGGGGAGGGCAGAGAGATGAGGCGAAAGAGAAGGTCAGAGCAGAGCAAGTCACAGTGCAAGGAGGACTTGACATTGCATTGCTGGATTTGAAGATATGAGAAGAGGCCAGGAACTGAGGATGCGGGCAGCCTTCAGAAGCTCAGAATCATGGCAAAAAAGTGGGCACCTTGATCCTGCAATGGCATGAAACAATTCTGCCCCCAACATGAATGAGGCTACAAGCAGATTCCTCCCCAGAGCCCTGGGAAAGGAACACAGCCCTGATGACACCTTGATTTTGGCTTTGTGAATCCCAGAGCAGAGAACCAGCTGAGCTGTGCCATGCCCAGATTTCCAACCTATAGAACTGTGAGATGATAAATAGGTATGGTTTAAGCTGCTGAATGTGTGATAATTTGTTACAGCAGCAATAGAAACTAGCACTTCATTGGCAGTGCATTAAATAGGGCTACAAAGTCTTTGACATATTGAGAGGTGGAGGTGCTTCCCTGGCCCTTGAATCTCAGCTGGTCTGTGACTTCTTTGACCAAGGTGGCCAGCAGAAGTGAAGATATACCAGGTCCAATTTTTAAAAACACTGAGGCTGGGCGCAGTGGCTCACACCTGTAATCCCAGCACTTTGGGAGGCCAAAGCAGGTGGATCACCTGAGGTCGGAGTTCAAGAGCAACCTGGCCAACATGGTGAAACCCTGTCTCTACTGAAAATACAAAAATTAGCTGGGTGTGATGGCGGGCACCTGTAATCCCAGCTACTCAGGAGGCTGAGGCAGGAGAATCGCTTGAACCCAGGAGGCAGAGTTTGCAGTGAGCCAAGATCATACCACTGTACTCCAGCCTAGGTGACAGAGCAAGACTCCGTCTCAAAACAGACAAACAAACAAACAAAAATACTGTCAGCTGCCACATTGGTTTCTTGGAGCTGGGAGCTGCCATTTAAGAACTTTGGCTATGCCAAGACATCCATGCAGAGAAGAAGCCCAAGCTAGCTATGTGGAAAGGCCATGTGGTCAGAGGTGCCTGATCAGTTCCAGCTCCCAGCCATTAGTCATCCCAGCTGAGGTCACGGACATCATGGAGCAAAGTCAAGCCATCTCCACTGTTCCCTGTCTGAATCACTGACCCACAATACAGAGAGATACTATAATAATAAACTACTGTTCTTAAGGCATTAAGATTTGAAGTAGTTTGTTACACAGAAATAGACAACTGGGCTACACCATGTCAGTTTCAACTCCCAAGGATCTCTCCCTTCTTTCAATCCCTGGAGCTCACTATGCTGCTGCACGTACTTGACTCCAGAAGCTGATCTAAATACGTCTGCAGCAAGAAGGGTCAGTGGTGGGGTTGGCATGTTTCCCCTGCCCCGAGGACCCACCCTAGCAGGTTACACTGCACACTTGAAATTTCTAGGTGAACTCAAGGTCTTGAGTCTGCATCTGCAAGTCAGTGCGTGGTAGACCAATGAAGGCTTCTCTGGCTCAGATCCTTTTGCATATAGTGTGCTCTGGACTATATGGAACTCTCCCTCCTACCTACTGGTACTACCAGGAAGAGAGCTGTCCCTGGTGGTGTCAGCTCAGTTAGAGGAAAGCCACTTATGATGCTGGACATACCCAAGGATTACCTTACTCACATCCCTTCTTGTGAACTCTGCTCACGAGAACAGAGGGTTCTTCCCTCTGTTCCGTGTTCTCATTTCCCCTGGGGTCACCCCCATCCACCTCAGAGAATACAGAAAAGGATTTTCCCCCACCAGCCATGCCCCACCTCCCTAAGTTTGACCAGTTCTCAGGTTACTCCCAGGAAGCAGTGGGACACTTTATGCAAACTAAGGAATGGATTGTACCAAACCCAAAGACAACCACCAGCCTTTGTGATCAGACATGATTTTATCTTCTTCAGGGGACTGAGGGTAGAGACCATGGTTTTGATTTCTCTGGGTCCCCAGTGGTACCCAGAATGAGGCTGGGCATGAACGAAGGTTAATTTATGATGGTCAGTCAGTATCTCTGAAATGAAATTTCGAGTCCAGACATCAGAGCTATCCTAACAAATATCCTTCCTGGGTTTTGATACCTTTCTCTGCAGGTACCCTTGGTTCAAATGAAGTCTTATGTGGAAGCTGCACAGCTGTGTCTTGGAATTGGGGGATGGGCAGGAGACCCTGTTGCCTCCACCTTCTCATCACTCCCACGGCATCTCTGAGGCACCTCCAGGGAACTCTGAGATCCATAGGGCATAGTTTGAAACCCATGGATTCATCCATTCTCGTGGTTTTCTAGCAGATAAACTGAGGCTCCAAGAAGGTCTGTGGGTCTGTGGCTTGCCTAGGATCACACAGCGAATAGAAATATTGGGACTAGAACCCCCATCCTAGCTCCTTACCTTCCTCCACGCCCCACTGTCCTAGCCAGAATCATAAAGCCCTAATATGGAAAGGCCCTCTAGGTCAGCACCTCTGGGAGCAGGAATCCTTTTTGTAGGGCTCTAACAAGAAGGACGGCATCAGCTTGCATTCCCTCTAGGGGTCGGTTGCTCGCTACTTCCAAGGCAGCCCATTTACTGGTGAGACTGTTCTAATTCTCGGAATGTTCTCTTTTATGTTTAACCCAAACAGATCTTCCTATAAATGTTTGTCCCATGTTTCCAGGGTCAAAGTTATCATACGTTATGTATATGAGGGCCAAGAATCCTACCTATACTGTGGCCCTGTTGCAGGGATCTTTTAGTGTGTGTGAGAATGTAAGTGTGTGAGTGTGTGTGTGAGAGTGTGTGAGAATATATGTGAGAGTGTGAAAGTGTGAAAATGTGTGCTAGCATATGTGTGTACGTGTGTATGTGTTTGTGTGTGTGAGTGTGTATTTGTGTGCGTGTGTTTGAGTATGTGTGTGAGTGTGTGAGTATGTGTGTGAGTGGGAGCGTGTGTGTGAGAATGTGTGAGTGTGTATATGTGTGTGTGTGAGAATGTGTGTGAGAGTGAGAGTGTGAGAGAATGTGAGTGTGAGACTGTGTTTGAAAATGCGTATGTGAGCATGTGAGAGTGTGTATATGTGAGCATGTGTATGTGTGTGTATCTGTGTGTGTATGTGTATGAGTGTGCGAGCATATGTGTGAGCATGTGTGTGAGAATGTGTATGTGTGTGAGAATGTGAGTGTGTAGAGTGAGTGTGTGTGAGAATGTGTGTGTGTGAGTGTGAGAATGTGTGAGTGTAAGAGTGTGTGTGAGAGAGTGTATTTGTGGGAGTGCATGTGTGAGTGTATGTGAGTGTGTGTATGTGTGTGCGTATGTGTGTGAGAATGTGTGTGTGAGAGTGTGTATGTATAAGTGTGTGAGTGTGAGAATGTGAGTGTGAGGATGTGTAAGAGTGTGTGAGAATGTGTGTGTTTAGAGTGTGAGTGTGTGAGAATGTGTGTGTGAGAATGTGTGTGTAAGTGTGTGGGAATGTGTGTGAGGAATGTGTGAATGTGAGCATGTGAGTGTGTGTGAGATTGTATGTGTGTATGTGAGAACATGTGTGAGTATGTGTATGTGTGTGAGAATGTGTGAGTGTGTATATGTGTGTGTGAGTGAGCATGTATGTGTATGTGAGTGTGAGTGTGTGTGTATGAGTGTGTATGTGTGTGAGAATGTGAGAGTGTATGTGTATGTGAGAGAATGTGCGAGAGTGTGTGTGAGTGTAACGTGTGTAAGTCTGTATGTGTGAGTGTGAGAGTGTAAGAGTGTGTGTGAGAATGTGTGTGTAAGCAGGTGTGTGTGAGTGAGAGTGTGAGAGAATGTGTGCGAGTGTGTGAGTGTGTATGTGTAAGTGTGTGTGAGATAGTGTAAGAGTGTGTGTGCGAATTCCTCACCGCTGGAAGGAATCAGAGTTCATCTCCTCCATCCTTTCTTTCCGCCTCTCACAGTGTAGATGGAGAATGTGGCTCCACAGAGGGGTCTTCTCCAAGGCACCTCCTCACAACCATTGGCATGAAGTTGGGGACACATCTCCCAGCTTGGGGCTGGCCTCGACCTAGAGGAAGTCAGTAGTGTCCTTCCCTTTGTGACCGGATGGGGACCAAAAGTCACCAAATTTTCAAAATGTTTCCTCCCTACCCCGCCTACGAAGTAGATAGAGATTCCCATAGAACTTCCATCTAGGGGTCAGAGCATCATGTACAGGAGCCCCCTAGGAAAGGGCAACTTCTTCCTGAGGAGGACCAGGACCACACACCCTGAGCAGGACTAGCTGACTGCGTTAGACAGACTTCCTCAGAGATCTGGAGCTGCCACCAGGACAGGTACGGTTTGAGGAATGCAGCAGAGAATACCCAATGCCTGACGCTCTTCACTAATGCATCCTGCCGCCACTCTCGCCTGGCCTCGGAACCCCACACTGCTCCTGCAGCACCGGGCACCCTCCCTCCTCCAGGAATGTGCTTTGGTCTCAGTGGCAAGGTCTGATTGTTTAAGGAATACCCTGTAAGAAGCAGAGGGGGCTGGACTGGAGAGAGAGAGAGGAACCATGTAACTTGAAAGGCTGGCCTAGAAGACTTACAGTGAGGTTTCCCAAGATTGAATCAGTTCCTACACTTCCTGGGGCTGAGCCCTGTTCCGTTGTAATAAGCACTAAGTAGGGAACAGGTGACCAGACACGCACCACCATGGCTGCTATGACTCCAAACACACAAAGTGAGCCCCTTAACCCTCCTTCCAGTGGGATGCCCTCCAACTCAGTGCAGCGCAAACTTAGCCTAATAAAGCCCAACTCCCCATTTGTATTCATCGTATTTTAACTTCACCTTTCACACTCAAACCCACCAATTTCTACCCAAGCCCGCCCAGTCCAACTCAGCCTCTTTAAACGCAATGGCATCTACTCAGCCAGTGGGCACCGTGCATGGTTAACCAGGTTGTACCTTGCACAAGGGTGCCTGACTGAGCCAGGCAACACCAAGCCCTGCTGCCTCTCTGCTGGGGAAATCTCACCTCTTAGGGAGCAGGAAAGGAGCAACAGGGGATTAGTAACCCCTCAATACACACTCACAATCACAACATTCCCCGCTCAGGGCCCCCACCTCCATCTAGTGTCTCAATGGGCTTGGGGCACAGTCAGGTCTGTGGGGAAGGTCTATGAGTTGCCTTCTCTCAGCCTCCCCCTGCTAAAGGTGTACAGGCCAGGTGAGCAGTGCACTTAAGAGACCCATGCTCTTCTACACCCAGCCCAGGGAGACAGTTAGAGCCACAAACAGGGAGGGACACTGGACCACAGAGTCATAGAGAGAGAGAGAGGCAAAGACAGACCAGGAGAGACAGACAGGAGCGTGAGTCAGGGACAGAGAGAGATGAAGCAGGGGAGGCGTTGAGAGAAGGAAGTGTTAGATGGCAGGGGTGGGGAGGGGACCACAGGGAACCCCAAGTTTAACTGTGGGACTCCAAGTGTTGCCATGTGGCCTTAGGCAGGCAACCCAGCCTCTCTGGTTCTCAGAGCACCCCCTGACCGAAAGGAGAGCTTCCTTGATTCTTCTCAGCTAGTCAGGGATGGTGTGGGGCAGGGAGTGGCCCTGGGGTGGTGCCAGCCCCTGCCAGGGCGGGGCTATCTGCACAGCCAGGAAAGCTACAGTGGTGAGGGAGAAAGAGAGGAAGGACTGAAGTGGAAGGATTTTGCTGGTGCTCGGGCTCGCTTTCTTCCCTTGAAAGCAGCAGCAGTTATGTTCTTGCCACCCCGCCTCAATTCACGTTCATGATCAGGATGTGAGTGAGTGTGCATATGTGTGTTTGCACTTGTGGCTCATGTACCACTGTGTATGTGTGACTATCTGGATGTGTTTGTGACAAAATGGCTTAAATGAGAGACAGAGAGAGAGAGAAGTGTATGTGTGTGTGTGCATGTGTGCACACACATGTGTGTGTGTGCATCTGTGCACACGCATGTGTACATGTGCACATGTGTCTTTGGGTTGAGAGCATATGTGTGACTGTGGGTGAGCAAGGTGAGCGTGGATGTGAGTGTGGATGTGTATGCTGCATGATGGGTGCATGTGTGCATGTCGAGTGTGTGTTGGTGCAGCTGCTGGAGAGGAGGCTACAGACAGAGGTGGCTGCCTTGAGCTGGCTGTGTCTACGGCTCTGGTGTAGCAATGAGCCTGCCACATAGTAGGCCTACACCATATCATGGTGAAATAAATGCTTGGTGGGAGTCAATGAGAGGCTCCTGGACTTTTAGAGGAGGCCTGTAAAGTTAAGAAACTTCTAGCCAGGGGGCAATCATGGACTCTTACACGGTGTTTTCCAGTTCCCCAGGCCCTTCACCTGAGTCCTCTTGTTTGGGTCTTTTCACCAAACCTGAGGGATTTAACCCCATTTTACGGATGAGAGAGTGGAGGCTCACTTTTCCAAGGTCCCACCAGGGCCTGGGGCAGAGCCAGGGCCATGACAGCCCCCCTGCTGCAAAACCTGTAAAACCCTGCTGTTTCCCCTTCCCTGGGCACAGGAGCTGCTGAGAGTGTCCCTGACGGTGCAGATTTTCACTATTATTTGTGTTGGGTAAGAGCCTGTGGGCAGTCAGCATCTCCAGGGAAACCACAGTGAACACTATCTTTTAACCCATCCCTCCTCTCAGTTGTTCTGCCATTCCCTGCGTCCCCTGCACAGTAGCCCTGTGCCTAACTGGGTAACTCGGAGCCAGCCCCTGCCCTCTCTGGCCCTCATTTCTTCATCTGCAGGTGGGAGTGGTGCTGAAGACTAAGTGGAATGACAGATGGAGATGACTGGCACCTAGTAGGTGCTCAGGAAATACTGGCTTCTAAGAGCCAGGGGCTGCCTTTCCCCTGCAGCCCCAGCCACTGCAGCTCTTTCTTGCTACTTCTCCCAAGTCTCACAGATCGCCTGGGAAATCATCTCTGACCTGCCGTTTCCCAGTCAGCTCACTTGCTGCTTCCACATGCTGAATCCCACATCCTCAGGCCTTACTGGAGCCAGAGGCCCATCCTGCCCACCCTCCAGTGTCTAGCAAGACCCACCCCTAAGGCGCAAAGGGCAGAGAGGTGCCTGTCCCATGGGCTATGAATCCTGCTAGGGAAAAGTTCTCTCCCAGGGTCTCAGCCTAGAGAATCCTGTCTTCCTTTGCTGGGCTGTCTTGGTTGGCCCTTCCCCACATTGGGACTCAGTTTCCCCATCTCTACAATGATGTGGTTACTCCATCTATAGCTCAGACCCCACGGGTCCCTATGGCTCTGATGAAACACCCCCGGACTAATGGGTTTTTCTGCACACAGTTCGGGTGCTTTGGCCTTTGCCTTCGGTGAGCCGGCCCCACTATCTATCCAGTGAGGCCATTTGCCCTTCTCTGCCAGGATGAGGTCGGACTCCAGGAGGCCTGGGCGTGAGCCTCCCCTCTGTCTGTGCGTGCTGGTTTGGGTTCTCTGAGCCTCACTTCCTCATCTGTCGAATGGGGAGAGTGATATGGACCCTGCCCACCTCCCAGCACCAAGCCGGGTGAGGGGAGTAAAGCCCTGCAGAGGCTCTGAAGGGTCGCAGAGAAACGGCAGATTGCAAGCTGGTCACAACGCGGAGGTGAAGTGCGTGGTGGGTGAGGGCATGAGCCCCCAGCTATGATGCTGGGATTTGAAAGTGGCTCTTCAACCCCAGCTGCACGCCCTGGGCAGCCTCTCATTTGTGGAATGGGGGAATAGTGGAAATAGGGCTTGGACGGCTGTGGTGAGGATTAACTGAGGCATCTGTGCATGAGCGCCGAGAGCCATGCTTGGCTGTGTCAGCACGCAGTCACCGCCACTGTGTTCCTGTTCCAGCATTGTCCTGGGTGCCTGACACCTGTCACTCCCATCTGACCTCTTCTGACCTTCATCCCGAGGGCCCTACCACCCTCTGCCTGCAGAAGAATGCACGTTCCAGGTTTGGCATCCCACCCTTTCCTCATGAGCCAAACTCACCCAGGCTCCCCATTTTCATGTGGCACTGCCCACCTGGCCAGCCCTCCCCATCCTAGTGGTCTAAGGCCAAACCATTACTCATACAATAAGCACTTATTGAGTGCTTGCTATGTACCCAGCCCTGTTTCCAGCATGGAAGGGCAGTCTTATTGGTGCTGCCTGTCCAGCACTGAGAGCTTGTGCTGGAGCTGAACAGGGTGCAGAAGGGTAAAGGAACCAGGGCCACCTCCCCGAATGACAAAACCTCTGACACTCTCTCCCCAAGAGTGCCCAATAGTGCTCTGCAGAGCCCTGGGAACCATAACTGGGAGGGGGCGGTCAGAGCCCAGGGGCTCCAGGACCCCCACTCCTGCTCCCACCCATGCATCTTGCACACTGGAATTCTGCAAGCTGTTTTATAAAACGAACTCTGCAGTTAGAGGAGGGTTGAGAAGCACCACTCAAATCCAACCCTTCTCAGCATAGACAGGAAAATTGAGACCCAGAGGGACTCGGTCAAAGTCACTTCTAGATTTTGAGTCATCCAACTTCTAATGTTCTTCCCACAGCATCATCGGAACTCTTTTTCAGGCCTGTACCCTCTGGCCCCTGCTTTCGAGTGGCCCAAGTTGAGCCTCTGGAAATGCCCATCAAATATAGGTCAGCCCTGAGAGCCTCAGACCCTGGTGGACACCTTTCCCCTGCCAGCCCCACACTTTCAATTGATTAATAACGACATATTAGAGACGGTAGCACAAATTAATTTCTGAATCATGCCATTAGTGAGTAATTAATTTCTTTGCTCTGGGAAATGAAGATATCCCTGACGAGCATGTTATCTAAATCTATAAAAGAGGAGAAATGCTGAACGGGCAACTCCATTAATGCAAACATTGATTTTCTTTTTGGCCATTTCCCCCTCTCTTGTGTGAGAGTTTTCCCCCAATTTCTATACCCCCACTTTTTGGGAGGGCAGCATCTGTTTTTCCAAGGAAGGGTGGGGGCCCTTGGAGAGGGGGAGGGCTACCTCTTGATACCTTCGGCAGCAATCAAAAGATCGTATGTGCTTACTACAGCCAAATAATGTCCTTATTGGATGCTATTAAGGATACGGTTGCCATAGAAACTGAGGATCTCGACCCACCAGGTTCGGGTGCCAAACTTGGAACATGCATTCTTCTGCAAGCTGCTGGAGGTCTGGGAGTGATGGGAGGAGCGAGGTGGCTGAGCTGGGAGGTTGTGTTGCGGTCTTCCATACCAGCCCCTCCATTAGATTGCAGCTGCCTACTCTAGAAAGTCCTCCAGGATTAGCAGACCTCCATGTTTCCCCCACTCTTCCCGATCTGGTAGCTGGCACACTACCCAGCTGGCCTGACTTAAGACCTCTTGGACTTTCTAACACATTCCTATCTATGTGACTCTGGGCAAATTGCTTAGCCTTTCTGTGCCCCATTTCTTCATCTCTAAAACGGCGATAATAGTCCCTTTTTTTAGACTGATTATGAGAATTTAATGAGATAATGAATGTAAAGCGCTTAGCACAGTGTCTGGCCTGGGGTGAGTGCTTGATCAATGAGAGATATTATTACCATGGCAAGTGGAGGGTGGAGGGTCTGTCAGGGGACAGGAGCAAAATCTGGAGTCTGGTCTGATTCAGATCTGAGGCTTGCTTCTGCCTGGCTGTGTCCCTGGGCAAGTGGCAGTCTCTGTGATCCTTGGCTTGTCTTTTAGATGGAGATGAGGATGCTGATGGTACAAGCGGGATGACCATGCCTCTCAGTGTTCTAGACGGTCCCTGTCTACACCTATTGTCCAGTGTACTTATTCACAGCACACACAGACACTTGTTGGATGCTTGTTACCCACAAGGGGACCCAGGGTGTTAGGCTCAGAGGAGGTCCCAGGCTACCTGTCCCTTACTACCAATGTTGCTGCAGCCTCAGCTGTCTGGATTGGGCCAGGAAGTCACCTCATTAGCTCAGATTCCAGGTCCCCCAGGGCAACCTCATGCAGGCCTCTGCTCTGAGGTCAAAGGAACAAAAGGAGAGACAAAGGCTGTTCACCCCCTGCCTGGGTCCAGACACCAGCTCCTGCAGGATATCATGGCCCCTTGACCCAGTCAACCCCAATTAGTGCCCTGGGAGAAAGACCTGGCAGTGGCCTCCCGGCCATGGCTTCCTGGGGCTCCCTGTGCACCTCATCCCATTCAGGTCCGGGTGTCAGCCCTGACCTAGAGGGCCTGGCTGCGCCCAAGGCCTTGCCCGTGCCCCAGTTCATTAGGACCTTTTGGACCAAGGATGTTCAGATACATGCTGGCCTCATGATGGTTCACCATCTGGCCACCTGTCACTAACCAGAACCTCGGGCTCCTTGTCTGTGAAATGGGTGAAATAATCCCTGCCTCACTTGTTGGATTGAATTTCATGATACACGAGAAAGGGCTTTGTAAACTCTAGAGTGATGTGCACCCCATGAACTGTGGGTCTCATCGAGGGACTCCTAAAGCAGATGTCTGTGAGGCCAGCCCTGAAACTATGCCAGTTTCTTTTTAGACCCTTGGCTTCTGTGATGACAGTCAAGTTTCCATGGGAACAACATAACTCCACCCATTCACACGTGTGTGAGCAGAGAGGTCCCTCAGAGGCCACGGAAGCTCACGTTGCTGTCTTGGCTCTGCTCTCAGCCTGCTGGGGGATTTAAGGCCAGTTGCCTCAGTTTCCCCATCTGTCGCAGGGCATGCTGATGCCAATTCTGTCTCTCCCACAGGTCCCTGTGAGTAACTGGAGAAGGGGTGAGGTTGCTCATTCCATGGCAGAGACAGGTAGGGAATACAAGCAAGTACTCCTGAGCTGGAAGGACTTTCCCAGCTCTGGGGGCTTTGGCCAAGTTACCTCATCTCTCTATGCCTCAGTTTCCTCCATGGCCAAATGGCTTTGTAATATCTATCCTATAGGCTGTGAGGATTAGCAGTAAATTATGTGAAGTGCCTGGCTCACAGTCCGGACGTGGCAAGTGGTAACTACTGCTGTTGTTATTATTTTCACATTGGCAAGGTTAAAACATTACCCAAGTGAGGGACATCATTTTTGTTTTTCACACAAGAGCTGTGCACCTGGGGGCTGATTTGATTTGAGTTTGGTGCGCTGGATAGGAAGCACAGAAAGCGTGGCCCGAGCTCTTAACTAATGTCCTGCCTCCCTTGTCCCCACTGAGCAGGGAAGGCCTGAAGTTCAAGGTGATGAGGTCAGGGAGAGAAGGAGGTAGGAAGGCCAGCTCTTGGCTTCATGTTCCCTTTCCCCTAAACTGAGAATAAGTTTCCCTAGGAAAGTGGACCCGCATTCATGAGTAGACAGGTGAGCTGAGCGGACCCACTACCCTCAGTCAGTGACATTTTCTTTATTCATAGTGGTGGAATGTGGTGGTGGCTCCTCAGGGAGTTCCAGGGTCCTAGGAATTACCCCAAGGGACACATTAAATTTTCAGATGTAAGCACTGGCAGTTCTCAGACCCTCACAAACCCCCTTCCCTGGGCCCCAGGGCAGGATGAGAAGGGGCAGAGGCAGAACAGGGCCTGTGACCTGTGGCCTGCTCAAGGTGTGAGTGCAGGGACTGGAACTAACTGAATTGGTCACAAGGGGATTTCAGATGGGCAGGGCCTCCTTGGGGTCCTGGTGTTCAGGCTGGGCTGGTGGGGGCTATTTGAGAGGGGTCACAGGTTCAAAGAACTTCAATGACTGCCCCTCCTCTCTAAGCCACCCACCCTGCCCAAGTGGCACCCTGGAGTTGGAGGCTGACAGCAGGCAGGCTGGGGGAGAACGGCCCTAGAGTAGCGGCCTGCAGGCTCCTGACGAGCTGCTGCCAAGGAGGCTCTGGCTGAGCCAGTGTGGCGGGGGCTGCGGGGGAGAGCAGGGCTCCTGGCCTTGGAAACTGTGCATCTTAGCAGGTTCTCCTGCACTTCTTAGCTGTAGGACCTTGGGCACTCAATCAAGTCAATCAACCTCTCTGCACCTCAGTTTCCTCATCTATAAAATGGGGGCCAGTAGCAACTACATCATGCCATATTAACTCTATAGAACTACAGTGAGTATTTGACAGAATCGTGTGTATAAAATGCCTTGCACAATACGCAGCACAGAGCAACTTAGAGAAGTACAGTGAGGACTTTAAAAAAAAAAAGATCCTTTAAGAGCACCCAGGTCAGTGTTTGCCACAAAAGGGCCAAACCTATTGGCTTCAATACTCTAGGTTTGAAAGAATAAACCAGGCTTGTGCTCTAATATAATTTTGGATATATTTCCCCTCCAAATCTCATGTTGAAATTTCATACCTAATGTTGGAGGTGGGGCCTAATGGGACCTGTTTGGGTTATGGGATGGTTGGTGGGTCCCTCCTGAATAGCTTGGTGCCATCCTGGTAGTAATGAGTGGGTTTTCATGCTATTCGTTCCTGGGAGAACTCACTGGAAAGGAGCCTGGCACCTCCCTCTCCTCTGTCTTGCTTCCTTCCTCTCACCATGTGATGCCGACTCCCCTTCACTTTCTGTCATGAGTGGAAGCTTCCCGAGGCCTCATCAGGAGTAGGTGCTGGTGCCATACTTCTTATACAGCCTGCAGAACCATAAGCCACCTTTATCTATTTCATTATAAATTACTCAGCTGCAGGTGTTCCCTTATAGCAATACAAACAAACTAAGACAGGCTCCAAGGAAACCTGAGTGGGGAGGAGGGAGTGGGCAGGGGTTGAAGAGAGAGGCTGTGTGGAGAAGGATAGGCTTGCATGGCCTTTTCCTGGTCATGCCCAGATTTCTTCCCCTCCAACATGTCCAGGTTTTAGGAGGAGAGGGTGTCTTCTGCTGGCAGAGGTGTGGCAGATGGAAAGGACTGCAATAAGGAAAGAGACAACACCATTTCCAGCCATGTTAGAATTACTGAGTTGCTGAGACTGGACTTACCCTCTCCCCATAAATACCTACAGAACCAGACAAAATATGTGAAACAACTATTTTCAGACATTGACAGTAGGTAGCTGTTGACTGTGATTGTCGGGATGAAGGAAACAAATTAGGTGGACCCTGTGATCACTCCTGCCTGGAGGCACTATTCTGACTGCACCGTAAGGAGGAGGGGCCCAAGGAGAGCTGAGTGAACTCTCTCAGTTGAGGGGATGGATTGGCACTGGATCGGGCTGAGGCAGGTGGAATTTGTGGAGCAGAGAACGGATACAAGGAAGCTATGCAGAGAAAGGATTTTGGAAATCTCCATAGGAATTCCCCAGATTCTGTTGCCAAGTCCTAAGACATGGCTATTTAGGGTAAAACTCCACAAGCCTAGCAAAGAGTGACCAGGGAGCTGTAAACTAAGCATTTCCCCAAATTTATAAAGGCATGGAAGACCTTCAAGTTCTGACCAGTCAGACTGTAGAGTCCCCAGGAGCGTGATGTCTTAGTAATAGGCCTCAACAAGTTCAAGGGGCAGAGTACTCTAAACTCATCTTGAGTGAATTTAACAAGACTTTAGAGGATTAAAAGTCTTCTGTAAGTAGAGGATCTGTAAGTAACCTAACTACATGTTAAAACAAAGTCCAACACTTTTTTAAAACTACAGCAAGATTAGCACTCTGCAACGTCCAACATTCAATAAAAATATAACAGCGTCCAGCATTCAATAAAAAATACTTGACACATATATAGGAACATTCTCAACTCATTTTATGAGGAAAGAAGCATCCTGATACCAAAACAGATAACAGATAAACGTGTTATAAGTGTAAGAAAAATTTAGACCAATATCCCTCAAGAAAATAGATTCAAAAATCTTTTACAAAATTTTAGTCAGTTGAATTTTAAATTCTGTTAAACGTCATAAGCAAGTGGGGCTTATCCCAGAAATGCAGATTTGGTTCACCATCTGAAAAATCAATCTGTATAATTAACCATATCAAGAAATTAAACTAGAAAAACCATATGATAATTTCAATAGATACAGAAAAAGCATTTGACAAAATTTACCATTCATCCATGATAAATAATCTTAGCAACCCAGGAATAGAAGAGAATTTCTTCAACCTAGTAAGGATGTAATATAATTAATAATGAGAAACTTATGCTTTCCCCATAAGATCAGGACGAGACAAGAATGTCCACTCATACAAATCCTATTTAACATTGTACTGGAAGATCTGCCAGTGCAATATGGCAAGAAAAAGAACTAAAAGCACCCAGATTGGAAAGGAATTTAAATAACTGTCTTTATTTGCAGATGACATAATTGTCGACATATAAAATCCCAAAAGAATGTACCAAAAAACTACTAGAACATATGAATTTAGCAAGGCTTCAGGATAAAAGGTTAATATACAAAATTTAATTATATTTCTGTGTACTAGCAATGAACAATTAGAAAGTGTAATTTTAAAAAATCCATTTACAATAGCATGAAAATGTGAAACACTTGGGGATCAATCCAACAAAATATGTGTAAGATTTATGTGCTAAAAACTACAAAATAGATGAGAGAAATCAAAGAAGATCTAAATAAGTGGAGAGATATAAAATATTGTTTATGGATCAGAAGACTGAATATGGTTAAGCAGTTAATTTTTCCCATATTATTTATAAGTTTCATGTAATCCTAATACAAATTCCAGCATACTTTCTTTTTTTTTTTTTTTTTTTTTTTTTTTTTTTTTTTTTTTTTTTTTTTTTGAGGCGGAGTGTAGCTCTGTCGCCCAGGCTGGAGTGCAGTGGCCGGATCTCAGCTCACTGCAAGCTCCGCCTCCCGGGTTCACGCCATTCTCCGGCCTCAGCCTCCCGAGTAGCTGGGACTACAGGTGCCCGCCACCTCGCCCGGCTGGTTTTTTGTATTTTTTAGTAGAGACGGGGTTTCACTGTGTGAACCAGGATGGTCTCGATCTCCTGACCTCGTGATCCGCCCGTCTCGGCCTCCCAAAGTGCTGGGAAAATTCCAGCATACTTTCTTATAAATATTGACAGGGTGATTCCAAAATGTAAATGGAAATAAAATAACTTGAAATAGCCAAACCTATTTTAAAAAAGAACAAAGTTGGACAACCCATACTACCATTTTCAAAACTTGCCAAATAATCACCATAATCACGACAAATAGGTAAGTGAAATAAAATAGAGACCAGTATTAGACCCAGACATATGTGGTCAATTAATTTTTGACAAAAGTGCCAGGTGATTCAATGGAGAAGAGATCATCTTTTCAATAAATTATGCTGTAACAATTGGTCATCCATAAGCAAAAATGAAACACTGACTCCTACCTCACACCATACACAAAAATTAATTCCAAATGGATCATTGACCTAAATGCAATATGTGAAACTACAAAATTACTAGAAGATAATATGGGAGAAAATCTTTATGACATTGAGTTAGGCAAAGATTTATTAGATTAGACACAGAAAGCACAAACAATAAGAGAACATTTTGATTAAATTGGAATTCATGAAATTTTAAACTTCTCGTCTTGGAAAGACTAGTAAGAAAGTGAAAAGATGGCTATAGATTTGGAGACAACATCTGTAAATGATAAAGAACTTGCACATAAAATATATAAAGAAACTTCACAACTCAATAATAAGAAAGTAAACATTTTTTAAAATGGGCAAAATATTTGGATATTCACTAAAGAAGGGACACAGATGGCAAATACATAAGTAAAAGATGTTTAACATCATTCATTACCAGAGAAATGAAAATTAAACTGCAGTGAAATCCCACTATTCACTTATTAAAACAGCTAATTTTAAAACAACGACAAAAGCTGGAGAGAATGCAGAGTAACTGGAATTCTCATATTGCTAGTAGGGATGCAAAATAGTACAAATACTTTAGAAAGCAGATACAGCTTTTAAAAATAATGTTAAATAAATAACTCGTCATATGATCCAACAATCCTACTCCTAAATATTTACCCAAGAAAAATGAAAACATGTTCATGAAAAGACCTGCACATGAATTTTTACATCAGCATTATTTCTAGTCACTGAAACTAGAAACAAAAAATGGGTATGGTTCATTCTATATATTCATATAATGGAATACTACTCAGCAATGAAAAGGATTGGATTGATACATATGACAACACAGATAAATCTCAAAAATCATTATGTTGAATGAAAGAAGCCAAACCCCAAAGGGTACACATGTAAGATTCCATTTAGATGAAATTCTAGAATAGGCAACAACAAATCTAAAGCAGATCAGTGGTCACCTGTGGCCAAAGTCAGGAGGATTTCAAAGAGGCAGGAGGAAATTTGGGGGCTAAGGGAAACATTTTACCTCTTGGCTGTGATTTTGACCTTTGTTAGACTCATGAGCTGCCCACTTAAAATGGATGCCCTTGCTTAGATGTAGATTATACTTCAATAAAGTTGATTAACGTGAAAGGAAACGGCCACGGGTGAGCATCTGCCAAGAGCCACGCACTGTGCAAGGTGCGTTCAAAGATATTCAAATATATCATCTTCGACATTGTAAGGATCTTCTTAAAGCTGAGAAAGCTCAGGAGCAGAATTTGAGTGACTTTCTCAGGAGCACACAGCTGGAATGGCGGGGCTGAGCTCAAACCTGTGTTTCAGGACTGGGGATTGCCTCTCTCCATTGCTCAAAAGCCTCTTCACTTGGGGATAAAGGGTACAGGGGAGAAACTACAGTTTAAGTTCCTTGTGTTTACTTTCACCTCTGATGCATAAGCAGGAGTGACATATTATTGGCCCCCAGACACGGTGCCACATCCGGACAATGACACCAACGAAGCAGCAGGGAGAGGATGGGATCTTTGGCTGGTGCCAGGAAAGGGCATCACCAATGTTCCTGTAGAATTGTGGGGCATGTGCTATCACTCTGGGACTTAGTTTCCCCATCTTTAAAATGACATTCTCCATCTTGGGTCTCCTGTCCTTACTTGGGGGCTGTTCTCCTCTCCACTTTTTCTCTCCCCTAGTATCCCCTCTACCACCTTATCTGCTGCTGGATTGGAAGTAAGGGAGGAGGCAAGCAAGGAAGGGTAGAATCCCTTCTACCCTTTGTTTCTTGGTGCCTGGGGTGTAAGCCCGAAGCTGACGGTAAGAGGCTGTGACAGGACCTGGCCAGGGTGATGACTGCTGACTATGATGAGTCACCAGAGCACAGCCGCGGAGGCACTGGGGCCAGATGCTTTTTGGCGAGCAGGCACAAGAGGAGGGGCTCTCAGGTGCCAGGAGATCATAAAGGCCTTCTACCGAGGCCCCAGTTAATGCTGAAATCTCTCCAACAACATGTCAGACAAGCCTCTGCTTGATCAGCTCTAGAAACAGGGAGCTCACTCCTCTTGAAGCAGCCTGTTCCATGTGGGATAGATCGAGTGGGTAAATAGGTCTCCTTTTCACATCTGTCAGGATCCCAGCAGAAAACAGACAGCCTTTGAGGAGTCCTTTAATACAGGGACTGTTTGCGCAGGGTTGTAGGAGAGTGTGTGGACACTCCAGGAGTAGGGAGTGCCTGAGCTGGGACAATAAAAATGCCAGGCTGACAAGCTTTTGGCTCCTGCATAGACAGTGGGAAGCCACGAGGTGTTTTCAAGGGAGGGCATGCTACAATGAAGTCTGTTTTATAAAGCTCACTACGACTTTACTGTAAAGGAGAGGCTGCCGGGGAGCAGGAGGTGGGGGTGGAGCAGAGGCTGCATGGGCAGGTCAGAAGGAAGATGGTGCAGGCAGGACTGGGACTGTGAAGGTGATGAGGAAGAGAGGAGGGATGTGAGAGCTTCTGAGGAGCCGAAGGATTTTGGTGAGAGATTACTTATGGGGGTTCGAGAGGGATTGGAGTGAGGCTCCAGTAAGAGGGAAGAAAGCTGGACCCAGATTGGAATATGATTTGGCAGAGAGAAGTGGTCTTTCTGAAGGGAGAGCTGGGGGAATGCCAAGGAGGACCCTCTCATAGACCAAGCCTCCTGCATGGCTCACATCCTCAGACCCCTGGCTCTTGCCTCCAACACTGGACCCAGGAAGCTGTGCTTTGGGAGAATTAACCCAGTGGTATATTGGAGCTGGCTTACACCAGTTCACACGGACCAATTATGCGCATCTCTTCTCCACAACGTGCTCGGTAATGTCATGTCGGTAGCTTGAAATTATCCATGGTAAGAATATTTACACTATGGGAATTGGCAAACACTACAAACCAGGGCATTTTCATTCCCCACCCCCACCACCATGCCAGTTGTTAAACAAGTTTCCGTATACCACTGAAGTCAGAGAGCAGGAGCAGCTGTACCTGGTACCCCAGGCCACTAGGTCCTTTTCCAGGCAAATATCTGCCCATCTGAGGCCAGACAAAGCTGCACTAGCTGCCTACCCAGAAGAATGTCAAGGCAAACTGGTTTGTATGTTGGGAGCCATTGCAGCTGTGGAGAAGGGTGGGGGTTTTCCTGCAAACTTTTCAGGCTTTGGGACACTCTGTCTTCCCAGCCCTCAAGTGCATTCTCATATAGTCTTCGGATAGCTGGAAGAAGTTGGGAGTGGGCATTCTTGCCCTTTTACATCGGGAAAAATGAAAACTTCAGAGGTCAGGTGATTTGTGTGATATCACACAAGGGCATTCAATCCTGTGTTGTAAAACCACCACCCTACTAAAGAAATTGCACATTTCCAGCACCCCAGGTTTCCCTCCTGCCTATCCCTGACATTTCCCTCCCTATAAAATAAGCCACTATTCTGACTTCTATCACCTTACTTTAGTTTAGTCTGATTTAGAACTTTCTATAATTGGAATCATAAACTGTAGTATGCTGTCTCCTATGTCTCTTTCTTTCCCTCAGCACTGTGTGTGCGATTCATTTGTGATGTGGGCAGCAGCAGCTCATTTTCACTGCTGCATAGTATTCCACAATGTATCCACTCTCGTGTCTATTGACATGACTTATTTCCAGCTTTTAGCCATTTTGCATAGTGTTGCTCTGAACATTCCAATACATATGTTTTGAAGACCATATGCATGCATTTATGTTGAGTGTATATCCAGGAGTGGCATTGCTGGGTTTGGGATGGTTTAATGCAATTTTGATGCAACAGAGGGTTGTTGAATCCCTTTGGTATGTAAGTTGCTGAATGACACTCCCTGGGCTGGCTAAGATTTCTTCTCTCAAGGGCCTAGGGGGTGTGTGTGTGTGTTTGTGGAGAGGCAGTAGTAGACACATTCGGCAGAACTCAGATTGAATATGGAGGTGCTGCCAGAGAGGAGGAACAGAGCCTTGGGGGTTCATGGTGAAGGGATGGCCTCTCTGTGTGGGGAACCAGCAGATCGGGAGGATGTGGCCTTTGAAGGGCTTGGGAAAGACTTGAGTCCACAAAGGTGGAGGGAGGGTCTTCTAGGAAGGGGACTGCAGGGCAAGCGGGGGAGGTGGGGAAACAGGTACCTGGAGAAGAGCAGGTGTTCCCTCTTGACCAGAGGGCTGGATTCCGTGCGGGGGCAGCAGCAGTTAGTGGTTGGGGCATGATCACTGATCACAGAGGTCTTGAACATAGGTCTGGGAGTTTAGGCTTTTGTCCTTAGGGCCCTGGGAAACCACTGAAGGCCTCCAAAAGGGGCAGTATGTGGGAGAAAATCTTGTGTGTCTATGTATGTATGTGGGGGTGCTGGATTCAAAGAGGGGAATCCACAAAGTTTAAACTCAGAAATGAGGAGAGAGGGGAGAGAAGGGGGAAATAAGACTGAGTGGAGGAAGGTGGCTCATATGAGGGAGAAGCCCTAGGTGGGGACGAGAGTTCCTCTGTCCAAACCTCCTTTTCCAGATCCCCTCCCTCTGCAGGGGGACACATGAGCCTGAAGCACCTAGTGACCCCCAAAAAGGCCACTTACCAGAGGAGCCAGACAAGGCCCCTGCCACCCAGGATTGTGGACTCCCTGAGGCAGGAGGAGGGACCGTGGGCAGCCTTCACTTCCCTCCAGTGTCTCATTCGATGCTCAGTTTGGGATTCCTTTGATGGTTGTTCCTTCCCTGAGGGAGCAAGGTCCTTGGACCCATTGCCAAGGTGGGGAAATTGAGGCAGAGCCATAAGAAGACTCTGAGGAATGTGTGAGGAGTTGGGAGACCAGCTGTCATTTCTCTGCATCTTCCCACCAAGCTCAGGACCTCTTCCATGTGGGGAAGGAGAAGCAGGTGGGAAAGAGAGAGCCGAGAGATGAAGCCCCTCCTCGAAGACTTTGTGAAGGGCCTCCCCTGCCTCCTCACCTGCTGCTGTGCTCTGAGGCCTGAGGCCTCGCTGCAGGCACTCCACTGCTTTGCTGAAGGTGTCAATTCTGGGGTGCGGTGGGAGGGGGTCGGTGGAGGGGAAGCTGGAGGGGCTGCATCAAAATCTGAAGGCGGGGCCCACATCCCAGTCTGTCTTCCCCTGGCTGGGGGACCCTGGTGAGTCCCCTGCTCCCTAGCCTCAGGTCCCCATCTGTTCACAGAGGGCAACACTGACTGATCTCGGGAGACCTCGCCTCCCGCAGTCCCTGCTAGGCCTCCCTGGGGGTGGGCCTCAGGATGACTGCAGGGATGATGGATGGGAGGAGGCCATAAGGAGCCGAGAGCGCCAGACAAGTGCGAGGGAAATGAGTCGTCACGCCTCTACTTAGTGTACTTTTCAGCAGCCTGGCGATTTATTACTGGCATTATTATTAATGACATTAATAAAGAGGCCAACGACACCATTCATGGCTTGTACCACACTTTTGTTTTCCTCCGAAACACACTTCTCCATGGTCCTCACCCCTCTTTGTGAGTGTGACATTTGACATCCAAACAGGTAAACTGAGGCAGAGAGCTGCTGTGTCTGATTAACCAAGGTCAGGGAGTGAGTCACTGGGGAGGGAGGGAAGCTCTGCCAGTTCCAAGCCCAGTATTTTTAGCTCCAGACCAGGCTGCCTGCTTTCACCCCTCTTGTGTGATTCTAAGCTTTTCTTGTGTATCCCACCAGCACCTGGGCTTAACCTAAGGAGCACTGGGCGGGGCGGCTGACAAGTTTGAGTTGAAGCCACCTTCTCCACCTGCTAGCTACATGACCATGGGTAAGCTGCACCCCCCAGCCTCAGTTTCCCCATTTGCCACATTGAGGTGCCTAATCATCCCAGCAGGTGAGAGTTGAGAACGTTGGTGGAAGTAGCAGCTTGGGGTCCGGCACGTTGTCCAGGCTCCTGTGCTGCACCTAAGCGTCCCCCTCAGGTCAGAACTTGGCAGGTGGGGAGGAGGATATCTTTTTCTGCTTGGGCTGGCTGGAAAATCCTCTGTGGCCTCCAGTGCCAGTTTTCCCAAAATTGCCCTTTGTGCGTGTTAGTGTGTGTGTGTGTTTCTGTGTGTGCACTATCTGGCCGAGGCCAGGGATGAAGTATTATTCTACAATAAAGGTCTCTAGGCAACAGACGGTGGTATGACCGGCCAACATGTCACCACTGCCACCACCTCCCGCCCCTGCCACAAGCTGAATGATGAGAAAATCAAAGGCTGACCTTCTCCTCCGCAGCCTCCCTGGTCCCCAGCTCCTGTGGCTTTCAGGAAGGAGGAGCCTCCATGCTTGGCACCTGTGGTAACCCAACCCTGGCTGCCCATCCCAGCAGACGAGTGCCACAGATTTCAGTCCCTGACTTCCACTCCTCTGTGCCCATTTCTTCTTGCCCCTTCCCTACCCTGAGCACCACTGGCTGGGGCACCCATCCCTGCTGGCAGCCCTCCAGGACTACCTTCCCAGACTTGGGTGGAGGGCTTGCCTGGAGGGGCCCCTGCCAGCCTCTCTGTTCCTCAGGGCTCGCCCTCCCAGTGGCCCGTGTACCAGCTACTCTGTCATTGGAGGCTACCAATGGCCTCATCCTTCCTCCTGCCACTGGGCACTTCCCGTGCTATTCCCATCTCCCCACACTTCATCCCTCCACTCTTTATCATTTATCTCTCATTGCAAATGTTGTTTTTTCTTGGACACTTTTCTCGGCCCCTCTCTACAGGCCAGATCATTTCCCACTCCCCCTCTGATGTTCCGATAGCTTTCGTGCTTCCTCAGAGCCCCATGGAAATCTGTTTGCATGTATGTATTTATTCAGTAATGGTTTCTTTAATGCCTGCCTCCCTCAGAGGGTAAGCTCCGTGCCAGCTCACTGTCTGCGCAGGTGGAAGGAGTGCCCGGCGTTTAGCACAGTGCCCAGCCACGGGAGGTACTCATTTGGTCCACCAATGAGTGCGTCCATGAACGAATGTGGCCAGTATCACTGCTTCTGCTCTTCAACTTGGAAACTGAGGAATAATGAGGTGGTATCATCTAGCCAAAATCCCACTTGTCAGAACCAGAAAATCACACCTGGTGATACCTGGTTCTGTCCCCCATGTGGGGACAGGATCCTTATTCGGGGCAGCCAATCACATGCTTCCAATGACAGTGTTATACTCCCTTAAAGGGCAGCAAGGGAAGCCAGTAGGGGTCCTTATGTTGTTCCAGACAATAGTCTGTGATGTAGAAATGTCCCTAACACTTCTCCTGCCCTGTGCTAAATTACTGGGACCAGGAAGACACTACAGCAGACATCTGGCAGCCCTGGCTAACTGAGAGGCCCATCTCTAAGCTCGGCAGAGCAGAGGCTGCGAGGACTCCACTCAGACTCACTTCTCCCTCTATGCCCATTCCTAATCCTTACATATCTTCCAGTGGTAGTACAGGCCCCACTTTCCCCCCAGGAAACCCTCAGTGCTTTCTCTGTCCCCTGAGTGCTGTAACCTGAGCAGTCTGGGGCTCTCCCGGAGCTCTATGAGCAGAAGGAGATGTAGGGACCCGCTTGCCTGGCCCTCCTCAATTTGATACATGAATTTACGGAGGATCAGAGAGGCCAGGTGACCTACCAAAGTCACACAACTGACTACCTGACTGGGGACAATGATGCAATTTTTAATATTTTGAGTATTTTAAAATTAAAAAAAAATTCTTTTACCACTCTGAGGACAAGGGAAAATGAACAACCTCAGGAAATGTGGTAATAGACATCAAAATAATGCATACTTTTTAAAAAGAATGCATGCTTTTGACCCTCAGGATACAATTTGAGACGGGTGCAAAGATTTACGCACAAGGATGCTCATCACAGCCTTGTTTATGAGGGCAAAAAACTGGAAACAGCTTAAAGGCCCAACACACAGATTGGTTAAATAAATTATGGGGCATCCATGTGATGGAATACCATGCAGCCATTAAAAATGATGGCCCAGTAAAAGAGTATTTAACGACCTGGGGAAATGTTCACAAGATATTGTTAAAGAAGAAAAAAAAAGCAGGCTGCAGAACAGCATGTTCTATATGCCTCTGACTTTGCTAAAACAGTTATTTAAAAAACAAAGCCCAGGACCCCTGAAGTTATTTATGATATTGTTTCACTGCCTCCAAGACATCAGCCTCATTAATTCCTTTCAGTGTGGCTCAGCAGAAAGCATGGGAATTTGATGTCTGAAGGCCTGATTCTGAGTCTGGGCTGTGCTCCTTTTTAACAGGATGACCTTGGAACTCCAGACCTCACTTTCCCTCATCTGTGAAATGGGGATAAGAGGCCTCCATTGGAATAATGTTGCACAAATGATGTTCAAGGATAGTGTGTGCATGCACGAAAGATCTTGGCAAACTGTGCAGAACTGTACAGATATTGAGAATAATGGGTATTTTTATTCCTTAAGTAAACTTAGGACTCTGTGAGGGCCCCATGAGATGTGACATTCTTCCCTGTCACTCTGCAGCCAGTGCAGCGCCTCATGCACTACAGCACACGGGAATATGGGTGGGCCTGCCCCCTACCTCCAGCCTCAGGCCTGTCCTTTTCCCCCTTCGGGTCATCTCTGCCTGCCCGGGGTTGGGCTTAGCATTGCCTGCACAGAGAGGGAGAATGCAGCTGTGGGTGATGCTGTGGCTGGGGCTGTCTAGGGTGTTCCCAGCATCCCTGCCTCCCCAGCCCCTGCAGGACCAGGGGAGTGGCCCGATGTGGAGAGTGCACCAGGTGTGGCTCCAGGGTCAAGGCTCAGCCAGAAGGCAACAGGCCTTCAGCACCTACTGTGGACTTTATCTGACTCCTTAGGGAGTCTCAGGGCTGCAGGGGGGCTGCCTGCCTGCCACCTGTGGAGGACTTGGGTCAGGCTGAGGGTGGGCCTGCCCTGTCCTCTCCCTCCACTCCCTCGCAGTGGAGGATGGGCCAGCCACACCTCCTCTCTGCATTTTTGCTTCCTCCATTGCCCACAGGCCCCTCCTGGAGGGGCTGGGGAAATTTTTACCCACTCTCTGAGGGAGGGAAGTGAGCCCCACTGAGGGGAGGTGGCCTGCTCCGAATCCTGTGGTCCCTGAGTTAGGCTGAGTCCCTAGGCCTAGCTCTGCCCCCTGGCCCTCTGGCCATACCCACCAGCCCCTCGGCGGAGGGAGGGACGTCAAGTCAACAGAGTCAGGAACTTGGGGGGCACTCAGGGAGCAGTCCTGTGCACTCATATTTTTGATTAATCATTCTCTCCCCTCACACTTTGTATGCTTTTGCTCTGCGCAGCTCCAGGCTAGATAGAGGTTGGAATTGTTTGGGGGGAAAGCGGCAGAGGAAGAGACTGATACAATCTTTCAGGTGTATGGGAAGAAAATAATAAAAGTGGCACAGTGTGGTGAGAAGATGCTGCAGAAGGTGCTGTTGGGCCTCACCCATGGCTCCCTTTGCCTGAAGATGGGCTCCTTCCCCACCTGCTGCGGGGTGACCAGCTCTTGCAACTCCAGCGACTTCCTTGGGGGCCAGAGCTGCTGCCCACAGAGAGCTGAAGGTGACAGTCTCTTCTGCTGTCAGTGCCTCCTACTTGGCCCTTCCATAAACAGAACAACTTCACTGTGCCATGATTTACTCTCTAAACGCTCCCAGTGAGTCAGGTCAAGGCCAGGCCTTCCCTAAGACCTTCCCTTCCCTTCCTATCCTGCTCCCTCACCTCCCTCCCGTGAGGGCTTTACTGAAGAAGTGCTCCTTCGGAAAATCTTGTGCCCTGAATCCCTGCCTCAGGCTCTGCCTTGAGGGAGCGTGTCATGTCGACTCAAACCCTGACATGCCTTAGCTAAATATAACAGGCATAAACACCACACATGGAGGCTCTGCCCTAAATAGAACAACTTCCAAGCACATTATTTTTAGCGAGAGAAAATAACTTGAACCTACCAGAAAATATACTAAAGACTGGACTGAAAGTGAAATCTAGAAATTTTCTGGTTGTACAAGCCTGGCTGGAGCTAACATACATTCATGGCAGATGCAGACGTGACAAAGATTAGGTCTGTGCTGCACTCAAAGACAACACAAACCAAACCTAGGCATGGCACATTCCAAGCGGTGTCTACTGGACTCCAGCCTGTGGCATAGGCAGTGCTGGTCAAGCCTGTGCCCAGCCTCTGACAGCCCCTTGCCGGGCCAGCACCCCAGAATCCTTCCCAGATCTTGCTCCTAGAACCCACAGGGAATTCCTCTGGTCACAGGAAGTGGCTGGTGGCTCAGGCAGCACCAAGAGCAATGTTTTTGCTCCAATCTCTTCTCATCATCTTTCAAACCTCAGCCTCCTCCAGGAAGCCCACAGAAATGTTCCATCCTCTTAGCTTCTCCCTCCCTGACTGTCACCAGACTTCAACTGGCTCCATTATGAGCAGCTGGGAATAGAGGTTGGGACACTTTTTGGCCCCACCTGTGTGCACAGGATGGGCACACAGTAGAAAGGAAATGCTGGAGAAATACACACCTTCAGAGCGGGATGACTTGGGCCATCAGACATGCCCTGAATTCTTAGCCATCCTTCAGGTCACAGGGCAGACATCCTCCCAAATCAGGCATCCTCCTCTGACCACATGTCCAGTGTCTGTTGGTCTGCAGGCTGGAGCTCTGTTAGTCCTGCTCTCTGCCCTATCCTAGTGCCCAGGACAGAGCCTGGTACACAGAAGTCAATCAATGCTTATGAAATGGAAGAACATCTTGAGAAGTGGCCCACACTCAGACAAAGGGAGGATACTGCATGCAAACAGGCTTCTTGTCTTCCTCACCTGTGCTGGGCCAATGGCATGTGGTGAGAAGACGCTGTAAGGTGAGCCTGCCAGGGCCTCAGGGTGGCAAGGGACAGAGGCTTGCTTAGGCTGCTGCAAGGGGCAAAGTTTATCAAGGATATCAAGATAAACCTTGTTCAGGATTCCACCTGAACGAGCCCAATAACAGCAGCTATCACTTACTGTGATCATGGACTGTGCACCAGGCACCGGCTAAGCATTTTCTACACACTAGTTTACCATTGAAAAGAATACAAAGGAGCAGTTTTTAATGCTTGACATCTAACCCCCTTCTTGGTGGCCCTTCTGGGACACCAACCCATCCTTATTATGTCAAGTCCTTGGGAGAAGGGCAATTCCGGGTATTCACCGTCAGACACTAAGCGGGGGCAGATCTTTCCTCTTCACACCCTAAGGACAGTCAGGAGGTGAGCCGATATCAGACACCCTTTCAGGACTTTGGATACCCAGGAGGTGAAGCTGGGATGGACGGAATGGGTAGAGGTGACATCACAGCATTAGTAGGAGTCTTTGTGAGTTGGGGTTCCAGAAGGAAGCATGTGGCACACTCCTAGGGGCTATTGGAGGATAATTCAATGAGGACAGTGAATTAGTGTATGAGCAGGGCTAAGGAAAACCACCACGGGTGATACAGTGCCCTGAGGCTAACAGTGGGAGCTCTCACCACCCCAACCTGAGGGGCAAAGGGAAGGCGTGGCCACACCTCTGTAGAGAGAAGCTGTAGGAGCAGCCGCACAGTGGAAGCTATGGCCTTGGTAGAGGGGCCCATCCAAGGAGCTCTTGCCCTTCCTTCTGTGTCCCACCATGCTCCATCCTCCTAGGACACCTCCTAGGTAGCAGGTAGTGGCAGTGAGTGCACACTGTCTGGCACAAGGTCATTGCTAGTTTGCTGGTTGCTGTTTCTTACATTTTCTTGGAAATCTGTTGATCATCCAAGTTTCCCTGTAGCCTTTTAGGAGATCCTGTTTTGCTTGAGTTAACTAGAGGCGCTTTCTGTTGCTTACAACCACAAACTCTACAAGGCATTATATTAGTCTGTTCTTGCATTGCTCTAAGGAAATACGTAAGACTAGGTAATTTATACACAAAAGATGTGTAATTGGCTCATGGTTCTGCAGGCTGTCCAGGAAGCGTAGCAGTTTCTGCTTCTGGGGAGGCCTTAGGAAGGTTTCCAATCATAGCAGAAGGCAAACAGGGAGTGAGGTGTCTCACATGGTGAGAGCAGGAGCAAGACAGAGAGAGGGAGGAGGTGCTACACACTTTTAAACAACCAGATCTTACGAGAACTCATGACAACAGCAAGAAGGATGGTGCTAAACCATTAATGAGAAACTGCTCCCATGATCCCATCACCTCCCACCAGGCCCTACCTCCAGCATTGGGGATTACATTTCAACATGAGATTTGGGTGGAGACACAGATCCAAACCATACCAGGCATCATGGTAGTATTATTCCGTTTAACAAATAAGGAAACTGAGGCTCCCAGAAGTTTTGGTGTGGTCAGATCATACAGGCTGGGGGTGGCCTGCATGAGTCAGGTTGTGAAGGCTGCTCTGGCTGTGCTTAAAGCTCTTAGCATAGAGCAGTTGGGCACATGGGGCTCTAGAAAGCTGTTGGTCCCAGGCAGTGGAGAGCCTGGGTCACCCCATTGTCAGAGGCGTTTAAGCCAGAGCAACTCCATCTTGAATAGGGCCTGGGTAAAATAAGGCTAAAACCTGCTGGGTTTCATTCCCAGTAAGTTAGCATTCTAAGTCACAGGATGAGAAAGGGGGTCAACACAAGATGCAGGTCATAAAGATCTTCCTGATAAAACAGGGTGGAGTAAAGAACCTAGCTAAATCCTAACAAAACCAAGATTTGTCCTCAGTGCTACACTCCCACCAGCACCATGACAGTTTCCAAATACCATGGCAACCTCAGGAAGTTACCCTATCTGGTCTAAAAAGGGGAGAAACCCTCAGTTCCAGGAATTGCCCACTCCTTTCCCTGGAAAACTCATGAATAATCCACCCCTTGTTTAGCACACAATCAAGAAATAACCGTAAAAATGGGTAACCAGTAGCCGAGAGGGCTTATAGGAGTAGCCATTCTTTTATTCGTTTACTTTCCTAATAAATTTGCTTTTAGTTTACTGCATGGACCCGCCCAGAATTCTTTGTTGTGCAAGATCCAAGAGCCCTCTCTTGGGGTCTGGATCAGGCCCCTTTCTGGTAACACCTTCAGCAAGAGTTTAAGGGTTACAGCTCAGCCACACCCACCTTGTCTTTGCTTCTCTCTGCGTCTGGCTGACCACTTTCCTTCCTGTCGCTAACTGACTGTCCGACCACTTGTGGCCCTGGAGCAGCTGGCAGGCAGAGTCATGCCATACCAAATAGGGCCTCGCTCATGGAACAGGCCAGAGCAGGGCTGGGTGGGGAAGGTGACTTGGCAGTTGAGTTTGAATAAACGAGTCACAGTGGTGTTGGGTGGGACTAATGCTGCTGCAAATTAGCGTGAAGGTGGAGGCAGAGCTTACAAGAGTCGGGAGGAAGGAGGCTGCAGGTGGGCCCAAACCAGTCCCGCCTCGAGGGAAGGCCTGAGGCTGAGGGTGAGGAGCCCCCACACACCTGCCTTTCTCCCCTCCAGCTCAGACAGGGCGCCTCAGCCTGAAAGCTGTGATTTCCTCCCGGGGAGCCTCCCCAACCTCGTACACAGCCCCTAACCTCCCCATCGGGCCCCGACACCCCCATCAATCACTCGGCAAAAATCCCTGGCTTTCTTGCATAAGTATTAGGTGCTTTGTCAGAAATTACCTAAGTTATAATCCAATTACACAATAATTACATTGGGATGGCTTCGTAACTACGGCATTAATTAACTTTGATGGCTCTCATAAATTACTCAGGGGATTGATACAGTGGGAAGAGGGCGGGTGGAGCCCAGTGGGTGGGAAGGTGGGGCTGAGGAATCATTAGTCCTCCCTGAGTCAGGAGGCCCCTGGAGAGTGATGGGGGAGGGGAGAAGGGTCCTTACCTGCCTCCACCGACCCCCAAGCACAGTGTCAGGGCTGGATGTGACCTTCAAGGTCAATTATCCCAAAGTTGCTTCCTCTATCCAGTGCTTCAGCCCTTACCCTGGCAGTGTAGAAACTCCAGTATAAAAAGCCACTGACCCTTAAGGGGCACGCAGTGTAGAAAGAAACTTGGACTTTGGAGCTTTGCTTTCTCTGAACTTCAGCCTTGCCGCTTGGAAATAGGCAGGAGCAGTCTCCTCACGTGGTGTCACGTGGCCTAAGTGTTCAGTGGACGCACACCCTCGAGCCTAGCTCCAGCCAATAGAAACAGGATGTGGGCCTCAGATGTAAAGCATGTGGATACTGTTACATTTTCCAGGGGCCCCATTAAAGACGTCAAAAGAAACAAACAGGTGAAATTAATTTCTAATAATATGTGCATTTAAACTAATATATCTAAAATATTATTTCAAAATATATTTAATGTAAAAAAAACATTAACAAGATATTTCTCATTCTCTTCTTATACTAAGCCTTTGAGACCTGGTGTGTCACTAAGCACCTCGCAGTCAAGCACCCAGGAGCCACATGAGGCTGGGGACAGGCAGATGAGTGCATGCTTGGCATAAGCTTGACACTCACTACCTGCCAGTCCCCTGTCGTCATTGCTGAAGCCTATGACCTGTCTGCTTATGGTCGTGCCTCTTCTCTAGGACAATCTTTCACAGTGTGGCTGGGGAGGGCGGGGGTGCAGGCGGTAAGTGCTACCCAAATCTCCACTTGCCCAGGCAAAACAGTCCTGGATCCTCAAAGTCTTGTTGGTTGAGCACATCCAAACCATCACCAAATATGGTTTTTAAAACAGCCTGGATGCAACCTCCGCTCCACCTCCACTACTGTGATCCAGGCCACCCCGTTTCTCCCTGCATAACCAGGGGAGCCCCTGACCGGCCTCTGGGCTTCCAACCTTCCCCCTCCTACCCACTGCCCACCCTGCATCAACAGCAGCGTCAGTGGGATGGCGCCATGGCCTCCTGTCAAGAAGAGACCATGGCAGGGGCTTGGGTGCAGATGGCTGAGCTGGGCGGTGATCCCGGGAGGTATCATGGAAGTATCTGGAGCATGAGGAGGGAAAGGAGGAGGAGCTGATGGAAGAGTGTGTTATTGAGGCTGCCGCCATGAGCTGGGGGGTTTGCTTCTGCCAGGTCTCTCAATAAACATGCGGAAGGCCTCCAGGGTTGCCCCCGAAGCAGCATGGGCACTGGAGCATTTATCCACGGACTTGGTCCTGTGTTTGAGGGTGACCGTGCAGAAGCTTGTTCCCCTGCATTTGGGGACTAAGCTCCAGTGCAGGCTCAGGGGCTCCCCAGGTGTCAGAGAAAGCCCTTAGGCTGAACAGGAAGGGTGTGCGGGTGTCCTGAGGATGGACCCCGTCAGCATGAGGCCCACCAGGCTGCAGCTGAGATAGCAAGGCCGGAGTGCCGGGTGTCCGCCACACCTTTTATAATTGTTTCCTTCAGAGGCTTTCTATTGACCTTAGAATGAAATTTAACCTCTTAAGGGCAGCCTTCGAGGCTCTGCCTAATCAGGCCTCTAAATACCTTCTCTCCTTACTCCTCACCACTGTCCCCACACCCCTACCCTTTGGCCTTCTGTCAGATTCCAGAAAATTCCAAGCTGTTTCCTGCCTCCAGGCCTCTGCACTTGCAGTTCCTTCTGCCTGGAATGCTTTCCCCTGCCTCTTCTCTCTGGCTTCTTCTCTCTGGATTTCCCTCCCAATATCACCTCCTGAGAGATGACATTTCCCCTGACCTTCCTACTTCCAGCTGCTGTGCCAGCCCTCACTCGCTAGCCACGATCTTTTCCACCATTCTTCTTCAATTACTGCACAGTTCTCAGTAATTCCAGAAATAACCTTATTCCAGGGCTTTAGAGCTCTGCATCACCAGGCCTATCTCCCACGAAGGCATGGCACTGGTACCCGTTGTTCAGAGGTGTCCCCCGCACCTGGAGCTGGGCCTGGCATCCAGAATGAGCTCAGGAAGGACTGCCTGCTTGAGTGAGGTCAGTAGGCCTCCTTCTGGCCACTCCACCTTCCACCTTGGGTGCCTTCTGGGCAGTCTATGTGCCTCTCAGGCAGAGGGGAGCCTGGTCCTGGACCTGAGAGGAGGAGAGTGGGTCTGTCCTCTCCTTGTTCTGGGCACCGTGTCTCTATTTATGCAGCCTGAGGTCCCGCTGGAGCTTCAGCTGCACATCATTGTGATGACTGGCAGGCACTGGGGATGGCCGTTACTGCCTCCTACTCTGGGCCTGGGGTTGGGGTTGCAGAGATTGAGGGTATCGAGGAGGGGCAGGAGATAGAGAGATGAGTGTACCCCACAGACTGGGTGGGGCAATCAGAGACAAGGGGCAGTTTGCTGAGAGCCAGCTGTGCGTGTGAAGCAGGAATTTCAGGAGTCCCTTGAACTTAGGAGTTGGAGGGTGGGGCTCACAGAGCCACTCCCCTCTGTAATCCAGAAGTCAGACCCCTTCTCAGCGTCTGCTCCCACTTCCATGAGAATAGCCTCTGCCTTCCCTCCATGGCCTAGTTGAAGGTTGAGCTTGGCACCCCTTTGACTTACCCTAAAGAATCCCTTGTCCGGGGTGTCTGTGAGTTCCACGGACTTCCCTGGAGATGTAATGGAGGTGACAGCAGTCACCTCCTTCGGCCCACCAGGAAGACTATCATAAGAGAGACAGACAAGGCCCACTGTGGGTTGGTGTGTACAGCAGCTGGATCTTTCCCTCATAGCTGGTGGGGTATGAACTTGCACAGCGACTTTAGAAAAACTGTCCTGTAAGTTGCACATACACAGACCATGAGCCAGGCCTTCCACTCCTGGGCACGTGCTAACAGCAGCACTATGCAGAATTGTCAAAAATGGGAATGACCCACATACTCTTCCAGGTAGAATAGCTAAGTAAACCGTGAGCTGCTCAGCCAGTGGAATACTCTATGCGATGAGGATAAAAAAGCTGTAGCTACAGTGCAGCAACATGGCTGAATCTCACAGAAAAAATGCTGAGCGAAAGAAGCCAGACACGAAATAACACACCTGGATGATCCTGTTTCTGCGACGTTAGAGGCAAAGACGATCTCTGCGGTGGTTGCTTTGTGGGGAGGTAGTTTCCTGAGAGAGGCATGCAATCCCGCAGTGTCCTGTGTCTGACCTGGAAGTTTGCTCTGCACATCTTCACCTTGGGATGATCCGTTGAACAGTGGCAGTGTGTTTGTGCACTTTGTCTTTTGTCTTTGTGTGTTATCCTTCAATAAGACATTCAAAAGAAAACCCCATGAGCTCTGTCTTCTCTAGCTGAAACTCCTCCTCTGTCTCGGCGCCACTGGGTTTGATGGTCTGTTTCTTCTTTTTTTTTTTTTTGAGACGGAGTCTCGGTCTGTCGCCCAGGCTGGAGTGCAGTGGCGCAATCTCCGCTCAATGCAAGCTCCGCCTCCTGGGTTCACGCCTTTCTCCTGCCTCAGCCTCCCGAGTAGATGGGACTACAGGAGCCCGACACCACGCACAGCTAATTTTGGTGTATTTTTAGTAGCGATGGGGTTTCACCATGTTAGCCAGAATGGTCTCGATCTCCTGACCTCATGATCCACCCACCTCGGCCTCCCAAAGTGCTGGGATTACAGGCGTGAGCCACTGCGCCCGGCCGATGGTCTGTTTTTATCTCCTCTGTCCCCACCAAGTGTCAGACTCTCAAGCTTCCTCTTCACAAGCCTGCTCCAGCCCTCCGCATTCCCCCAGGATCTGCCATTTCTTGCTCGCTAATTATGTAGAGTATTTTAGATTTGACCAGGATCCTGTCCCTGAATAACAAACTCAGATCCAACATCAGGCACAGCCTACTAAGGGGCACTGTGAATAGGACCCAGGCTCTGTGAGAAGGCAGCTCAGGGACCATATTTTGTGATATTAACATGTTCCTCGGAGTCTCATTCCTCAACCCAAGAGGCAGACCAAGGTATTATTTTTCCAAATAAATACAGCGCGGTCCTCAAGAGGAATTCCCGGGGCAACTGTTGAGAAAGTAAAAGTGCCTCCTTCTCCTTTGTCTTATTTTACAGAAAGGCAGACAGGATTGGGGAGGGAGGGCGGTGGGCATGGCACTGGCTGAGATAGGACCAGCACCAGGATCCCTGCTCTGGGTACCTAGTGCTGCCTCCTCTCTAGCGCCTGGGTTCAGGGCGGGCGGTGGCCGGGTTGTGGCCGGATGCTGTTTCCTTTCCCCGGGTTTGCACCCCTGGCAGGAGGTCTGTTGGGCAGGAAATGCCCAAGCACCCACACCCAGGCTCATTTGTTTGAGGAGCTAAGCCTGCAGGCACACACTGTACATCTCAGACACTGTGGACACTTGGGCAAACAGGAGAGCTGGGGGAAGGGCACCCCGCCAGACACTGGGCACCCCAGATGCCATTAATTCAGGCCTCTACACCCTGGAGAGTTCCTGCAGCTAAACGTGTTTTACATCAAACTGCGTTCTCCTCCCTCGAGATCCCACAGCAAAGTGGGATCCTGGGCCTCACTGGTCCAGGGCGGGAAAGAAATAGGGAGGAGAGGAAATGAAATGAGGCAGCACACGGGTTAGCCCTGGGATTAAGATGGGACCTCCTTCTCGGTCTCTTGTCACAGATTGCTAAATATTGTGGGCCTTCAGTATCGGCATGTGGCTAAATATTTAACAGCCTGATCTCCAGGAGGCGGAGGGGAAGCCCTGCTTTGTAATGTGTGGAGACTTCTGTGGTGTAAATGCTCCCACCATGGCCAGTTTCCAGCTACCAACCGTCAACTGGTTCTCAAAATTGCTGAAGTTTTAAAAACCAGCTCTCTTGTACAGATGTAACCTGGCTCTAGCAAGTCCTGGGGAGGGGACTTGGCCTTTGAACCCTCCATAAGCTAGCAGGTTCTGGAATTTGTCTGTAAGGCCACAGTAAAATGTACAATAGAGGTTCCAACATATTCTCTTAGACCAAGGTGTATAGTGTGCCCCTGTGCTTCTCCCAAGGCTCTTCAGCTAAGTTTGCCTACAGCATGGAGGAGTTGCAAGTAGGGTTGAACTAAACATATGGAATATTCTCTTTCTCTCTCTTTCTTTCTCTCTCTCTCTCTCTCTCTCTCTCTCTCTCTCTCTCTCTCTCTCTCTCTCTCTCTTTCTTTCGACAGAGTCTCATTCTGCTGCCCAGGCTGGAGTGCAGTGGTGCGATCTCAGCTCACTGCAGCCTCTGCCTCCCAGGTTCAAGCAAATCCCAAGTAGCTGGGATCACAGGCATGCGCCACCATGCCCAGCTAATTTTTGTATTTTTTAGTAGAGACAAGGTTTTGTCATGTTTGTCAAGCTGGTCTTGACCTCAGGCAACTCAAGTGATCCACCCGCCTCGGCATCCCAAAGTGCTGGGATTACAGGTGTGAGCCACGGTGCCCGGCTGCATGGAACATTCTTGTTCAGAAAAATTACCAGCAGAATTAGAGAGCATACTAGTCATCATTATATCAGAAGTGCCTCTTTCAGATATTAAATTAAAACTGACTTTTTAAGAACATCCAGTGCTATTTTAACCCCTTCCAAAACAGAATGTACCACAGTTTGCCAGCGCAGTCCTCCCATGATTGTCTCACTGGATTCCCCAGCAGTGCCTTAGAGTGTGACTAGTCGTACTTCACAGGGAATCTAGTGAGACTGTACACTTTATCATCCAAACCAGAACCGTTTTGAGACTGTCAGGCAGTACTTGTTGTGCTAGGGCAACAGGCGTAAGCTGGCTCCTTCCCAGCCCCCATAGGTGAGGAGGCAGGCCCTGGCGAGGTTCGCTGACCTGCTCAAGGCCACGCAGCTGCAAGCAGGACTGAGTGCTCCTCTGGGCTGCACAGGGAAGCAGCGTCCTTGGGCTGACTAAGGGTAGGTGTGAGTGTTTGCCTGATCTACAGACTCCTTTAGAGTCACAGGGGCTGTGGGCACTTTTCCCTCTGTGGAACCCAGCTCTTTGGAGCCTTTCCTGAGAGCCAGTTCTGAAGGGTGAAGGCCTGGAGTGCCCGTGGTGAGGATGCGAACAACGGGGTACGCTGGCACAGGGAGGGGAAGGCAGCCTCCGCCTGCTCACCATTCTCTCTCTTTGTTGAGAGCCTCCGTCCACAGACTCTGGCACCAGTGCAGGGTAGCCTGACTTTGGAAAGCTTGCTGGGCACTGCAAGGTTGTGGCGGGAGAGGGCAGGGAGAGGCTGCTGGTGCGTTTCCTTTCCTCTCTCTCCAGCCCCATAGACCCGACATCACTACACCTGGCCTGGCCATCTGATTTGCAACAGGGGGAGTGGCTCCAGGAAGCGACATCTCCCAAGCCATTATTTGCCTCCCACTTTGTACTGGGTGGAGAAGGGGAAAAGATCCTTACTGTAGCCAGGAATGGACCACACCTGTCAGGCCACCCTCTATCCTTCCATTAATGGAACTCAGTCCTCATCCTGGAGGATCACAGCCGGGTGCCTCAGCACCTCCTCCAGGAAGCCATCCCAGAGTCCGTCTTCCAAGGAAGAATAAAGCCTTCTTCCCTGCAGTCTCAATGCCTTTATTGTGCCTAGTTACTGGACTGGGGTGTGTAAATGCCTCTCTGTCCTGCTAGAGGGTGAACCTCTTATAGGCAGTCCCTCTACCTTGTCTAGTTCTCTCTCCTCCCAGAGCCCTGTGCAGAGAAGGCACTCAGCAAATAGGCAGGCGGTAGACCGGCAGAGTGAGCAAGTCTAAGATTTGGTGTGGCCCACACCTGGGAGATTCCACTTTTAATAATCATTCATTTATTGAATACTTACAACCTGCTAGATGCAGTCTTAAGACATGACACATATTCCTGGCTTTCATCACTATGCAATATATTCATGTAACAAAAGTGCTCTTGTATCCCCTAAATCTATTTTTTTTAAAAAGACACCACACATATTAACTCAATTAACTCTAACAATAACCCCAGGGCAGAAGGTACTGTTATTTTTCCCACTTGTCAGATGGAAAAGCTGAGGTTCAGGAGGGTTAGGCACTTGCCTGCCTCACGCAGTTTGGGGGGAATACAGTGCAAGGCTGTGGGATGCAGAGGCAGAGTGCTTGTGTCTATAGCCGGGCTCTGCCACCTAGGGCAATTAACCTCTCTGTGCCTCAGTTTCCTTGTGAGTCAAATGGGACTACTAATAATTTATTTCCCATTCCCAGGAGGAAGGCCTCCTTCTCTGAGGGTTTGTGGGAGGATCAAAGAGGATAATGGATGTGGACACTCTCTGTAAATCGCTGGATGTTGTACAAATGTCAGGCATTAATATGTGTTGACTTGAATACTCTGTCTGACAGGCCCTCTGGTCTTCAGAAGACATGGTTCTTCCAAAATCCAATCCCTTGGGATAAAAACTGGCATTTCCTAATCCCTTCCAAGCACAGAGGCAATTTGATGTCCACAAAAGACTTCTTGGGAGAATTCGATGGCCTGATGAAAAGGAAGTTGTGGGGTAGGTGTCTATCTTGCGAAAAACATTAACCAGGGCCCCGTCTTCAGTACGGTTGTCCCAGAGGGGATTTTCCCCCTCTTTTTCTTTGGAAAAAAAATTTAAGAATTACTAAATAATGAAAAGATTAGAAAAAGCAGACTGACATAAACATGAAAATTAAAATATCCTGTAATATCCCATTAGCAGAGAGAATTGTTCTCAGTTCTGGGTGAAGTTTCTGGATTGTTATGATACTATATAGAGCCAAGCACCCAGAAATTCCCAGATCACAACTCCCCTTCTCCAACCCTGTGCAGAATTCTGATCGAGGAACTTGTATACAAGAAACAGTGGCCAGATGAGATTCCAATTGCTACTCTATGAGTAGATTTAGGAATAAATGTGGAACCCTGGTAAGGGTGAGGATGGAGAACATGGCCCAGGCCTGAAGCCTTTGAGGGGCTTTCTACCCCTTTCCCACAAAATCAAAGCCGGCAGCCTCTTTGGGGCAGGACCAACCTGCCTTCTGCAGCCTGGGACAGGGTGGAGGAAGTGCTCCGCTAGTGGCTGTTCAGTGCAGCGACCTTGCCCTCTAGTGAAGGTGGCCCCCAAATATGCTGGGCTTGGACCATTCTCAATTAAACTCCTCCTCGCTTATGAGGTACAGGAGAGGAGAGGGTGGAAAGAGGGGCCAAAATGTGGAGACAGGTGGGAGTTCCCTCCACCAATAACTCCGGCTCACACTTTATAGATATCTATCCAAACTTTAATTATCTTTTGACAAAAATATATCTCTATATCATTTGTAATTAATTTTATTTTGAATGGTTAATGCATGCATGTGATAAATAAGTCTAACATTACAAAAGAGAACAGAATGGAAACTAAATTCCCCTCCCCTCCCTGTCTCTCCACCCTTCATTTGCCTCTGAAGGGAACCCTACTATTAGCAGTTTTCTGAGTATTTCTAAAGACATCATGTCTAAAGACATGATGGTGTGTATGCATCATTCTTCATGGCTCAAGGTATTCCACTGTGTGGAGGCACCCAGAATCATTTGACTGAAGCTTTATCATGAGGCAATCAGGCACTTCTTAAGAACACTTGATTAACATTTAGATACACATCCTGGAGGCATTTCTTCAGATTAATACTTAGGAGTAGGATTACTGGGTTGAAGATTATGCCTGTGTTAAAGAGTCTCAGGTTTGACGGTCCAATCGTCCCCACCTGGAGAAGGATGTGCCACTTCTCACTCATACCCACAATATACCATCATGATGCGCTTTTCCCTGACACACAAACCAGCACTGGATTGAGCAAATCTTTGCTAATTTACTAGGTGTTAATTGCATCTTACTGTTATTTGAGTTCGCATGTCATGAATTATTATTAGTGAATAATTAGTGAAGTTGACAATTTTTCTAAATTTCCTAAATTTAGAAAATTTAGAAAATTTTCCTCAATTTAGAAAAGTTTATTTGCTCTTTGGATTTGTGAATTCCTAGTTTATCTTTTCCCAATGGTTTGAAGTGCTCTTTGTATTAAGACTGTTAACCCTTTGTCTCTCATATATGGTAAAAATGTTTTTTTCCAGTTTGTTATTTGCCTTTTGGCTTTGTTGCAGCATTCTTGGGAAGAATATAATAAGATTTTGGGGTATATAAATAACTGATATAAAATGGTACTTTCCCCCTTTTCTGAGAATCAAACAGAAAACATTAAATTGAAGGGAGACAAGCAAGATTTGACACTGACTTAGGAAGGACTTCAGTTACAGGGCTTTCCAGATTTTAAAGAGAGTGAGTGATCCTGGGCCACTCACAGTCTGTCTCTGGGCTCCCAGCTCGACCCACCCAGCCCTGCTGCTCCCCACCATGATGCACAGCCACCTGAATAGCTTGTCCTCTGGTCATGCCTGCAGAGCGTTTAGGCCAGTGTTGGACTCACAGTACACCTTTAATAAATAGGAGCTGTGACTGATTCTTCCATTCACTTGATGGATATTTCTTGAGTGGCAGTTATGTCCCAGGCACTGTTCTGGGTCTTGGGATGCTGGAGTGAACAAGACAGACACAAGACCCTGTCCTCTGATGGAGCTGACATTGTAGAGAGGGGAGGGAAGTATTGCTGCTGCTTGTTGTTAAGGGGTACTGGGTGGGGAAGGCTCAATTCCAGAAAGGACTTTAGAAATGACTTAGTTCAATCTCATGATGGGCCAGATGGGGAAACTGAGGCCCAGTGACAAAGTGACTTGCCAAGGTTACCAAGCCAGACAGTAGTAAAGATAGAATTAGAATTGAGGTCAGTAAAGGCCGAGAGTACCTCCCAGGCACTATTTTTGTACAGGTAGTGGGTTCATTGTTATGAATTAAACCATCTGACACAGACCTACCTTGGTAGGGAGTGATGGTAAGATGTCAGCTGGCCAGAGATGAAGGGAGGTAGTGTTCTGGAGGGGCTGCAAGGCAGGATGGGGAGTGGGACACAGACAGACCCTGGCTCCCCTGTATTTGGAAGATGTTTGCTCACCTACCATCCTACTTGTAGGGACAGAGAGAGAGAGAGAGAGAGAGAGAGAGAGAGAGAGACAGAGACAGAGAGGACTCAAGTGTGGGGCAGAATGAGCTGCCGTGAGCCAGCTTCACCTGAGATGGTTGCACCATGAACCATGGGGCCCCTGGGGACCAGCCCAGCTCAGCTGACCCTGCTGTAGAACTGTGGGCATGTCGTCTCCTACTGCCAAGCTGGCTGTGGGCTGTGACCCTTTGCTGCCCTCTTCACACTCAGGTGGGCTTCATGCCTTTAGCACCACAGGAGGCCACTCTTGTCAGGTCCTTGGTTCCCCACGCTTTAGGATGTGACCTGCTTGACTTGTGCCCCTGAGGCACTGAGTCGGAGCCTCCTCCCCAGGTGAACAGGGACCTGAGAGGCACCCAGCTAAGTTCCCTGACTATGCATCCTTAGGGCACTTGGTGAAGGGAGGTAGTTGTACCAGCAAGTACTCAATAAATAATACTCTTTGCCTAATGAATGAAAATGATGATAACAATGTCCAGTCAGGCATCCCAGCCCATGGAGATGTGAACATGAAGCGTCTAGTTTTCCCCCCAGTAACTGTCGATACCCTGTTAACACCCCCACCCGGGAGAACCGAGCTCCATTAACCGTAGCCTCCTGACTTGTTTATTAAGCAGTCTTACTCCCATTCTCTAAAAGCCAGTTCTGTTTATTTAAATCCTGCAGCCTCCCATTTAATTCAAGGGTCTCGCTGTCCTACTCCCCGTCTTTGGCATCCAGGAGGGAAAACGCTCCCTTCCTTTCTAGATTCCAGTCTCCTCTGATATTGGTGGGTGGTAGGGTTGGACAGGATGGGGCAGGCACTGGAGGGTTGGCTGCCTGGGCTTGTCTGGGCGGCTGTGTGGGGAGCTGGGCCCCACACTGGTGGTCCTCTGGACGTCCACGTGAGCCCTTGCTTTCCTCTCTTCTCAGCTGCAGCCTTGAACATCATCCTCTGGACAGCAGGATGCCCCTGTCCACTATCTCCATCCTGGCATCATCATCATAAGAATCATCATTTACTGAGTGTGCACTATGTGCCAAGTGCTGTTCACACCTCAGTGCTCGTGCTGGTGACAACCCTGTGAGATAGTCCTAGTTTTTCCCCATTTCACAGGTGAGAAAATACACACTTAGGAGGTGTAGCAACTTGCTCAAGGCCTCTCAGAAGCAGCATTTATACCCAAGCCTGCCCACTTCTAAGGCCCAAGCTCCACAAAGCCTCTGTGGCTGAGCGTGGGGCTGGTTCTCCATGTGGTGGGAGAGCTGGCTTTTATCAGGGGTCCCCCAGGAACATGCTCTGTCCCCAAAGCCCCTCTTTCCCCAGGAGGGTCAGAAAAGAGGAATGTTGAGATGAGACTCCCTATATGCTGAAACCCCTAGGGCAAGGAGCAGGGTTTCTAGGTTCTGGGCTAGGAATACCACCAGCACATTTAGGCCAGAACAAGAAAGAATCTCCTGATCAATAGTTCTTGTTGGATTTGAGGAAGGGGGTCCAGGGGGCTTTCTGGGCCACGTCCATGATGCCCTGGGATCCTCACCGTTGCTCCTCTTGGCCCAGGAACTCCCAGTGGGGCTGGGGCTGGGAGGTGTCCATGAATCAGGGGGCAGAGGAAAGGGAAAGCGTGTGGAGGGGCCGGGAAGGAGTGCTGAGACCCGCCTCACGGTAGGGCACACTGCTTCCTCGCAGGCCTTGCCCCATTAGCTCAGAGTTAATTACACCAGCGGGGCAGGGATGCGGTGGCAGGCAGAAAAGCCTTTCTGGGCATGTCCTGGCCTCACAGTTGACATGTGCAAGCCGCACTCATGTCTCCTGACCAGGATCCCTTTGTTATGGTGAGGCAGGGAGAACGAGACCTTTTTTCAAAGCAGACATGGGTCCCTCCTTCAGGGACTTCACCAACACCCCCTACGCCTACCACAGGGCCTAGCTCAGACCCTCTGCTCAGACCCTGGCTACCCTCCCCCATCCCTGAATCACTCATGAGACCTCTGCACAGAGGTATCGTGGTCACAGGGATGGGTGGACCCAGGAATGGATGGGTTCACCCTTTAGGCACAGGTCTTGCCTGTACTGAAAACATCCAGTTTGAGTTCCACCTGCACCCTTTGAAGCAGTTAATGCTATCAGACACCTCAGGTCACTCAGCCACACCTCTCCCTCCTGGGCTGACCAGCTCTACGCAGGCTTGGTAGCCTCCTGATACAGTTTGGAGGCTTGGCCCTTCCAAATCTCATGTTGAAAGGTGATCTCCAAATGTTGGAGGTGGGGTTAGTGGGAAGTGTTTGGGTCATGAGGGCAGATTCCACATGAATGGCTTGGTGCCCTCCCCTCGGTAATGAAGGAGTTCTTGCTCTATTAGTTAACCTGAGAGCTGGTTGTTAAAAAAAACAATGTGGCACCTCCTTCCTCTCTCTTGCTCCCTTTCTAGTCATGTGATGCTGTCTCCTCTTCACTTTCTGCCGTGGGTAAAAGCTCCCTGAGGCCTCACTAGATGCAGATGCTGGTGCCATGCTTCTTGTACAGCCTGAAGAACCGTAAACCAAATAAACCCCTTTTTAAAATAAATTACCCAGCCTCAGGTATTCCTTTATAGCAACACAAAACAGACTGATGGACCCCTTCAGGTGTAACCCGACAGTGACTCACCTCATTCCAGTTTCGAATGAGGCCCCCTTGTCATGGTGTGAGACATCTGCAGGAATCTGTGTGGCACTTCTGCATGTGCAAATCAGAAATGTGTCAATATGTGTGCAGACACCTGTGTGTGTGCACACATGTCTCTCCCGTTTCTCTCTGTCTCTGTGTGTGTGTGCACATGTCTCTTGTGTGTGTGTGTGTGTGTGTAAAGGGCAGTTAATGCCCACAGTCAACCCTTGACCAATGGGAGATGAAAACCAATGAATAAACACTTCCTGTGTTTATTGTCCTCGGGGACTGTCTTAGCTCAGGCTGCTATAACAAAATACCTTAGGCCAGGTAATTTACAAGAGAAAGTTACTGTTCACAGTTCTGGAGGCTGGGAAGTCCAAGATCAAGTGTGCCAACAGAATCAGTGTCTGGCAAGGGCTTGGTCTCTGCTTCAAAGATGACACTTGTCGCTACGTCCTCATATGGTGGATGGAGTAAATAAGCTCCCTCAAGCTTTCATTAGGGCACTAATTTCAATTATGGGGGTGACCCCCATGACCTAATCACCTCTCAAAAGTCTCCCTTCTTAATACCACTTAATCCTTGGAGGGTAGGTTTCAACATATGAATTTTGTGGGGCGGAGGGGGGTGGACAAAAACATTTAAACTAGTATTCCTTCCCTGGTCCCCCAAAATTCATATCCCTCTCACAGGTAAAATACATTAATTCCATCCCAGTAGCCCCACAAGCAATAACTCATTTCAGCATCAGCTCGGAAGTCTAAAGTCCAGAATCTTATCTAAATATCACCTAAATTAGATATGGCTGAAACTTAAGGTACCTCTATCCTGAGGCAAATTGCTTTCCAGCTGTGAACCTGTGAAATTAAACAAATTACGTGCTTTCAAAATGCAACGGTGGGACAGGCATAGGATAGACATTTCCATTACAAAAAAGAAATAAGAAGGAAGAAGGGGTAACTGGTCCTAAGTAAGTCCAAAACCCAACAGAGAAAACAACATTAAATCTTAAAGCCTGCAAATAATGTCATAGACTTGTTGTCCTACTTCTGGACCAACTGAGGTAGGGGTTGGCCCCTGTGACTTTGGGTGGCTGCACTCCTATGGCTGTGCTAAGCACAGCCCACACTGCGGCTCTCATGGGTTGGAATAATATGTGTGTGGTTCTCCCAGGGTATAATTACCTGCTGGTGGCTCTACTGGCCTGTAGTCTAAGGGGCAGCTCTGCCCCCATGGGTTCACTGGGCATCACCCTAGTGGAGGCTCTCTGTGGTGGCCCTGCCCCTGTGGCAGTTCTTGGCCTGGGACCTGAGGTTCTCCAGGACATCCTTTGAAATCTAGGTGGAGGTAGTCCTGTCCCTACAGCTTGTTCACTCTGCACACTCCTGGAGATGGCACTGTGTTGATGCCACCATGGTTCCTCATCTGTGACTACCAGAGGGTTGGCCCAAGCCACACCTGAGCTCTCTTGAGCCACAGTTGGGTGGCCAAGGAGCACTGTGCAAGAATCTGGGGAGAAGAATCTTGAAACCATTCTGCCTTCAATGCCTGGACATTCTGGTAATGGGAGTGGCAGTCCTGAAGACTGCCAAAACATTTTGGGGATTGTTCATTCATTATCTTGATGAATAGCACCTGGCCAACCTTCACTTGGCCACACACTGTTGGTGTTATCTCTCAAACACACTTTTACATTCTTTACAACCTGGCCAGGTGAAGAATTTTCCAAATCTTTAAGTTCTGCTTCCCTTTTGACTATAAATTGCATCTTTAATTAATTTATATCTTCTTGTGTTTTTACTACAGTCAAGAGAAACCATGCCACATCCTCAATAACTTTGTTTAGAGATTTCTTCCACTGAATGTCTTGTTTCATTGCTCAGAAGTTCTACCTTCCACAAAGCACAAGGACAGGAACACAATACTACTAAATTCTTTGCCTTTTTGTAACAAGGATCACTTTTCCTCCAGTTTCCAATAACATATTCTTCATTTCTATCTGAGACTTCATCAGAATGGCCATTACCATCCATATTTCTATGAACATTCTGTTAATGATCACTTAGCTCCTTTCTAAGGAGACTGAAGCTTTCTCTTCAGTCCTTTTCCTCTTCTGAGCCTTCACCAGAATCACCCTTTCCAGTTCATTCATGGCAGTACAGGCCTTTTCCAGCATGCACTTCAAAACTCTTCCAGCTTCTATGCACTACTCAGTTCCAAAGCCACTTCCATTTGTTACAGTATCGCCTCACTTCTGGTACCCATTTATGTCTTAGTCTGTTCCAGCTGCTGTAACAAAATTCCTTAGACTGAGTAATTTATAAACAACAGGAATCTATTTCTCACACTCTGGAGGCTAGGAAGTCTAAAATCAAAGTGCCTGCAGATTTGGTGTCCTGTGAGGAGGGCCTGTTCCTCATAGATGGTACCTATAGGTGTCTTCACATAGTTCCTCATAGATGGTACCTCTATGCATCTTCATATAGTGGCAAACAAGCTCCCTCAAGCCACTTTTTATAAGGGCACTAATCCCATTCATGACCTAATCCCTCCTTAAAGCCCCACCTCTTAATACCATCACTGTGGGTGTTAGGTTTCAACATTTCAATTTGGGGTGGGGGACATAAACATTCAGCCTATGTCAGGGACAGTTCTGAAACACATTTATAAGTCTTCTCAGAGTGCCAATTACCTATCGTAGTTGCCAGTCTGGTAACACATCATTGTATTTTCTCCCTCCTTCTCTATGTCGCTCACTATGCCTCTCATACCTGCTCCATGGGATGACCTTACCCAAACTACCTTTAAGCTAAAATTTTCCCCAGGTTCTGCTTCCAGGGGCACCCAGGCTAAGTGCCAGCCTGCCCTCAGAAAGCAGCTCCCCAGGAAGAAATCTGTAGCTAGGTCACCATTAGTCAGACAACAACAAGGAACTAATTGCTGCTGGTTAGTGGGGTGGTGAATACTCCTGGTTTGCAGGAACATCACACACACTAAGATGCACAAGGAAATTACATGACAAGGCAGTCCAAACTTTCATTGCACCAGCGCATCTCTTCCAACCCAGGCTCATGGTTTCGTATGGAGTTCTCTAAGACCAACTGAAAGAGCGAGACAAAATTCCGGCTTGGTTCCCAAGTAATTAATGCAGCATGTCAGTGCTAGTCCTGCACTAGAGTCCCACTCAAGTGGCTTGCAGGGGAGCACTGAGAGGAAATCCTCCTTTTGGCAGATTTGCATGCAGTGCATTTGGTCATCCACTCTGTGCAGGGAGACAGGCTTGTGGTACACATATACACAGTCTCTGGGTAAGTGACAAATAGCTTAGCTGATTGGTCAAGATCATAGAAGGGAGCAAGACTGGATGACTGGATACAAGGAAGGCTGGAGAAAGCCTATGGATGGTCAATGGGAGTGAGCCCAAAGTGTGTGGATCTTTGAGTCTCACATTAGTGCCCCTTATAGAGAGGTCCTCAATAGCCCAGTGAACAGGATGACTGGTTCTATGGAGGAGTCCCTCTCCATGGCCACTCCAGGGAGATTACTAATTTTAGGCAAGGGCCGAGGGCTACCAGCCTACATCTGGAAGGGTCTGGGGACCAAGGGGACTACAATAGATGCATTTCCTTGGGAGTAGGACGTAGGAGGGTAAACTGAATTCACCCCCGAGGCATCTCTCCCCATGTCACCAATTCCACCCTAGTTGTAAACACAGCCCTAGGGAACTGGTTTGGCCCCTGCTTTAGGGAGAGCTCTTTTCTACCCAACATAAAACTTACTCTTGCCTGCCAAGACTCCCAAAGTCCTGCCATAGTCCAGAAAGCCCTCAGTGATCCTCTCCTTCTTGGCCATGTGCTATTAACTCATTCATTCATTCATTCAGTCACACAACAGATACTTATCAAGCTTCCATGCTCCACACCCTGCATAAAGGCTCTGAATATGCAGGAGTGAATGAAAATGGCTGTGACCCTACCCTTGTGGAGATTATTACAGTCTTTGGGGAGAAGTAGACATTAATCAAATGATCACACAAATAAATATAAAATTACCCTTGGGATTAGTGCTAGGAAGAAGTCCATGATTCTCTGAGGGCAGATACTCTGTGGGGCCCCCCTAGCCTATCAGGGAAGTTTTCCTTGAGGAGGTGATGACTCAGCCACCTGCTGAAGGATGGGTAGGGGTGTATTAGTCCGGGTTCTCTAGAGGGACAGCACTGATAGGATAGATGTATAGGTGAAGGGGAATTTACTAAGGAGAATTGACTCACATGATCGCAAGGTGAGGTCCTACAATAGGCTGTCTGCAAGCTGAGGAGCAAGGAAGCCAGTCCAAGTCCCAAAATCTCAAAAGTAGGGAAGCCAACAGCGTAGCCTTCAGTTTGTGGTCGAAGGTCCAAGAGTCCCAAAGCTGAAGAAACTGGAGTCTGATGTTTGCGGGCAGGAAGCATTCAGCACAGGAGAAAGATGTAGGCTGGAAGACTAAACCAGTCTAGAATTTCCAGGTTCTTCTGCCTGCTTTTATTCTGGCCATGCTGGTAGCTGATTAGATTGTGCCCACCCAGACTGGGAGTGGGTCTGCCTTTCCCAATCCACTGAATCAAATGTTAATCTCCTTTGGCAACACCCTCACAGACACACCCAGGATCAATACTTTGCATCCTTCAATCCAGTCAAGTTGACACTCAATAGTAATCATCACAGGGGGTACCCAGGTGAAGTGGGGGAGGCAAAGAAAGAGATCTTGGTCCCAGATCTCTGCACCTGGATGCTCTCCCTCCTGAAACTGCTTCTCACTGCTTCCAGGCCTGTGTCCTGTGCCCCACGCTTCTTCAGGAAACTGGGCTCAGAGAGGTTAGCACATGGGGGTCACGATGAGATGGTCACTGATGGAAAGTAAAATTTCTCTAATGGCAAAGATCATGGAAACAGAGACCCAGGGGCAGAAAGCCGAGGGTAATACAGCCTCTTCCCAGAAAGAGGGCCCCCAAGGGACCCTGAGTTACCCACACAAGGATAGTTTCCACATGGGGAGGCTTCTCCGGCATGAGTGGCTCCTTTTGCTATTCTTACAACAATGGTCCCATCTCTCTCTCTCACTCTGGTCACTCCAGATGGTTCCAAAGCCTTTCCCCATGGGCCTGACTACTTCACTGGTGCTAGTGATCTCCCACACTTTCCAGGAGTGCCCTTCGGGGAGCTCGGCCTGTGTCCTGTTGGGGAAGCAGGAGCCCAGCGGGCTGCAGAGCCCATGGTTCTCCCTTCCAGGTCCCTGCCGCGTGGTGTGTGGACAGGCAGCATCTGGGGCCCGGCCATCCCCTGGTCCTGCCTCTGGCACTGTCTTGCTTTGTGACCTGGAGCCAGACCTGCCCCTTTTGCGGCCACATGAGGGGAAAGTCAGTCCTGTTTCTCACTGTTGCCAGGTCTGCATGTATTTGGGTCTGACAGACAGACAAGACAAGGGGAACCGTGTGTCAGGAGTAGGGCAGTTCTCAGCAGGGCAGGCTCCAGGTCTGCAGGCAGCGAGGTGGCCGTCCTGTGTCCCCAGCCAGGGGATCCGCCTTGGGGAGGGCAGCCTTGCCCCTTCCCCGGCAGCCCTGTTCATCCACCTCTCAAAACACCAGGCTGTCCCCACCTGACCTGGAAAGGGTCAAGAGGAGAGACCTGAGAATAAAGGAGAGGTTCCCTTTGTGCTCACTCTCCCTAAGGAGAAAAGCTTAAAGCTAGGAGGCGGATGGCGCCTCCTCTCTCCTCTGTGAGCCGGGAGCCCAGATCCTCTGCCCGCTGGCTCTGCCTCTACTCACCCGTTGGTCTTAGCTGCCCTCTCCCAAGCCCATCCCTGTGTGACCCCATGGGTGGCGCCCAGGAGATACTGGGGTCCCAGGTGGAGGCTGACTGGCATCCCCACAGCCCTGCCTTTGTGTGCACCCTCATGCCCATCCTGGGCCCGTGGCTGTGTCTGGGGCCTTACCCTCTCAATAGCCCTGTGCTCTCCTGGGCTGTGTCAGCAAGGAGCTGGTGACAGGAAGGATGAAGGAAGCTGGTGCTCCTTTAGGGAACTCTCTTATATAAATGGGAAAACTGAGGCCCCAAGAGGGGCAGGCGTTATGACAGCAGAGATCAGATGAGGAAATGGCACTGGCCTGGAAGTCCACAGACCTGGATGTGTACCCAGCCCCATCTCACACTGACTTCCGCCTTCTGGGCCTCAGCTTTCCCTGTCCCTAGAATGGAGATCACAGTCCCAGACCTGCCTAAAACGTGGTGTGGGTCTGGGTCTGATGAGATCCTGTTTGCGTGATCTCGGCCAGCCGTCAAGTGCTGTGCTGACTGAAGCCAGGCACAGGGCCTGAAATCTGGGACTCTGGGCTCCCAGAACAGTGCCCCTTCCTCAATTCTTCAGGCCCTGGCTGAGTTTCAGAGCCTCGGAGATGAGGAATGGGGTGAGGAAGAAGGAAAAAGTTCATGGGAGTGAGCCCTGATGCTTGGCCTCTGTGGGGAAGTTCCCCATATGGTTTCCAGAGTGACAGAGGACCCAGAGGACCTGGCTCTAGCCCAGGGCAGAGCCGGGGTGGGTGAGGCTGGAGCAGGCCTCTCCTATGTCCTTGGTGGGAATAGAGCCTATCATGGGCCAGAACTCCAGCCACGCGCCAGGGTGGGACAGATGCGCAGGTCTGTCCTCAGCCTTCCAAGCTCCCGCTCGCTAAGTAAACACCTGTGCGTGGGCTCATCGCTCACCTCCCTAATGAGCTCATCGCTCACCCGGCTCTCCATCGCTCTCCATCCATCTTCACCTTGCTGCCACGGCTCCACTGTGCAACTATTTTTGCACTTCCCAGTAAGCACTCCCCTGGGTGGGGGAGCCAGGGCAGCCAGGCCAGAGCTGAGTTAGGGCTGGGCTTGCTGCCACCTGGAAGTCCACGGCCTGCCTGTGGGCACTTCTGGCCACTGCTCCCCGCCCCCCCAATAGCAGTACTATGTTGCAAAGGACATTCAATGTAGTTCAGTGAGCTCCAGTGCCCTCCCTCCGCCACTCAGTAGCTGTGGGACCTTGGGCGAGCCATTTCTCCCCTATGGTTCTCAGTTCGTGAAACAAAGGCACAAGTATGACGGGGGCTCAAGTCCTGACTCCCTGGCCTGAGTTCCTGGGCCTCAGTCATCTGTGCTGGACCCGAGGGCTGGACTTAGGCTCTGAGTAAGCCGATGGGGCCGGGGCTATGGGTGGAGAGAAGAGGAGATTTGGGGTATGCATGTGCATGTGACGGGCAGCCCCCTCCCCGACCCTGCCCCCTGCTCGCTAAAGAAAGACCCCCAGGCACCTGGTGATCCTGAGCATGCAGATCCCAGCCCTTTGCATTGTCTCCATCACTACCTCCAGACACAGCAGAGCACTTCACCTGAGTTCAGGTGGGAAATGCCTGTGAGGGTTGCTTCATTGTCACCCCATCTCCCACGGGCAGAAACAGAGGCTCAGAGAGACTCACACATGTGCCTGAGGCCACACAGCTTGGCCAGGCCAGAGCTGGGACACGACCCTAATGCACCCGACTTCAGAATCTCCCCACCCTGCCCTCCCAGCCTGGCATGGGGCAGAAGGCTGGGCAGGCTAGAGAACTGCAGCCCCTCCTGAAGGAGATACTCAGTGATCCTCCCTCTCCCATGGCCATTGTTCTCTTGAAAATTAAGTCATCCCACTGGGCCCCTTAAGCCTTTTTGGAGCTGTCTGTTCCCAAGGCCTCAGCCAGACGGCAGCTGGAAGTCTGTTAATATTCATTGAATCTCTCCAGGGTGGCTGGGAGCCCGCCTTTTAATTGTCTCATCTCTGTCTATCCCTTTATCGAGAAAGAGACTAAGAGGCAAGAACAATCAGTTATCTCATTATAGATCAAGGCCTAGAAAGGGGAACTCCTCAACTAGGGTCCTCCTCCCCATGGAGGGAGGGCCTCGGTAGGGGGAGGAAGGGGCTCAGTCCTTCAGCCTCATGCCAAACTCATTCCCACCAGCATGAAGAAGAGGTTTGTCCACGGCATTTGTGGTCCAAGTGGTATAGAGCTGGGGAGTGACATAGTTGGGGATAACTCAGGGGACAAAAGGGAGGTCAGAGGACACCAATGTGTGGGCCCCAAATCTCACTCCCCACTTTTCACTGCTCCAGAAAATGCAAAGAATGTAGAACTGGAATTTAGAGATTATCTTGTTATCTAACAATCCATTCATCCATCTGTCCAACCACCCATTCATCCATCATTCATCTACCCATCCAACCATCCCTCCATCCACACATCCATCCACCTACACATCCATCCATCTACACATCCATCCATCTGACCAACAATTCGTCCACCCATTCCTCCACTGGGCCAGGAAGAAACTGGCATTTGTCAAGCATATCTTACTTTTCAAAGCAACTTTCTTTCTCTTACCTCCTTGGATCGTCCCAGCTGTTTGGTCCCATTTGACAAATGGGAAAAATGGGGCCCAGGGAGAAGCAGGGACTTGCTCAAGGACAGACAGAGCAGAGCAGTTTCCAGGATGGAGGCTCAGTATGAAACCTGCAGGTGGGATTGTGAACAAGGGGTGGACTGAAGGGCAAGTAGGGGCTGAAATCCAGTCCCTGCTCTGTCCACCAAGTGGTGGGAGCTGTGCCTGCTCAGAGAAGAGGAGCCTTTTTCTTCGGCATGCCATCTGGGCAAGCTATGACCCCAGCCGAGGGCCTGCATTTGGGGATTCTCAGGGAGAAGCTGTGCAGGCTATTGGCAGCCCTGAGCTGATCTTCAGCTCAAAGAGAGCCCGTGGAGAGGAGTGGGCAGGAGACTGGGCCAGGAGGGAGGGACCCCAGGCCCTGTGGCACCACAGCTCAGCCAACCCAAGGATGGCAAAGCATCTCCCTCCCTCCAGGCCAGCCACCAACCGCATGCCAAGTGGGTTGTCTGCACTGGGGCTTCCAGGTGGTGACTCTTTAGAGTCATATGCTCTCGGGAAGTACCAGCTGTTCGGATTACTCTCTGGTTGGCAATTTTCTTTTTGGTGCTTGTGTTTTGTTTTGACCTGCTGTTAAATCAACTTTATTGAAGTAAAATTGAAATACAACAGAATGCACCCAGAAAAATGTACAGTTCTGTGGGGTTTGACAAATGTGTATACTCATGTAACCAGCACCACAGTCAGGAATAGAACATTTATATTACAGTCCTTTACAGTCATGCCTCAACCCGACGGGAACCCAGAGAGCAAGCTCTGGTCTTCGTCCTATTACTAGTGACTGTCTAGATTTCTAGGATTTCATAGAAATGAAATCACTCGGTATGTACTCTTTTGTATCTGGATTCTTTTGCTTCACATCATATTTTTGAGATGGATCCATGTCGTGTCCTGTGTCAGCAGTTTCATAGCATTCCACTGCATACTGCAATCTATTTCTCCCTTCACCTGCCAGTGGACATTTGGGTTGTTTCTAGGCTTTGGTGATTTGTGTACAAGTCTTTGTGTAGACACATGTTTTCATTTCTCTTGGCTAATATCTAGGAGTAAAATTGCTGGGTAAAGGACAGTAATATGTTTAGACTTATAAGAAGCTGTTACTCCTTTTCCCAAGTGGTTGGATCATCTTATGCCATCACCAGCAATGTGTGAGAGCTCCAGTTGACCCACATCCTCATCAACCTAGCGTATGGGCCATTCTAATGTATGTACATTGAGATTTCATTGTCGCTTTCATTTAGGAGCCTATTTTGGGGACCCACCCCTTGCCTTGACTGCCCTGCCCTCTTGACTGTGGGATCTTCTGGGACACGGATTGACTCACTGGTGTCACCTGAGGGCCCACCAGTGTTGGGTAAAAGTGGCAAAGGGTGGAGCTAGGGTGTTTTTGGAAAGAGGGAGGGATCTTTCTGAGCCTCAGTTTCCTCATTTGGCAAATGAGCACCTTCCTTGACCTGCCTGGTCCATAGGGCAGGTTTGCATTAAAAATTGAGTGAGCTAACAAGGAATGGAATTGCTTTCAGGACATTCAGCACCAGGACTAGTGGGGGCCCATGACAACCCACACCGGCTCCTATTTGCTCTATCTTCAGTCCCAAGAAATGCTTATTGTCATGTCCAGTGTGCAAATGTGGGGACTGGGTCTCATCCAGGCCAAGTGGCACCAGGTCCGTGTGGCTCCAAAGCCTGCGCTCATCACTTCAGTACGAACCACACTGCTGCAAAGTCACCCAGGCTGGGACAGGGCCTGATAGTTGTCACGGTCACAGACGAACATTAACCAAGATGTGCACACGCCCAGGTTCCTGCCGCCATTCCGGCAGCTCTTCCGGACGTGCTGGTCCCTGGGGCTCGAACACCGCGTCTGTTGCTCCATTATCCTAAGCGGCCTCCCTGGATCCCATTACTTCACTGCTGTTATTATTTATTCATCGATGGAGCCCTCAGCTTGTGGATGGGCACTTACCTTGATGGCCTTGACAAGGGGTCAGGGGCCCCACTCAGAGCCTATTAATCACCAGCCGCGCCGGCGGGGAGTCTGTGTCCCCTGAGAGAGGGGAGATCATGTTGCAGTCACAGAAGGCCTGTTGGCTTGTCCATTTTCTCACGGAGGAATCCACCGCCTGGTGTTTTAGAGCTAGATGAGCTGCACAGACAGGGAAACTGAGGCTAAGAAAGGGTAGGGGCTTCCCCAAGGTCCCACATCTCATCCATGTGCTATCTGAATTCTCTCCATACATAAATGCACAATGATAACTCCATTTATAGGGGCATCACTTTGTGTCTATTTTCCTATTTGATGGTGATAACAACTCGAGACCAATAAGGGCTTTTATTCAGCTAGCTAGCTAGAGCTAGATGATATAGATATAGAAACTGAAACTCAGAAATTAAGGAATGCCAGGGTGTTGATAAATCGCAAAGCTGGGAGTAGGACCCAGGTGTCCCTGCCCCAGTCCAGTGCTCTGGTTCCGGCCAGGAAATGTGGGATGCGTACCCGGGTCCTTCTTGTTCCTGCTGATTCCCTATGAACAAAAGGAGTCTCTGGTTGGCTGGAATAGAAACTGAGGATGCAACCCAGCCAGAAGGGGGCAGAAAAGAGGAAGTGACTGGGGGGTCCCTGGGTACCAGTTACCTTGCTTTAAAGGCAGCTCACGGTCATGAGAAGAAAACTACCTGCAGCAGCCAGCACACGCTACACCCTTCCCATATGCCACAGGCCACTTTACAAGCACCTGAAAACAACCCCAGGAAGCAGTTGCCATTATTATCGTCCCATTTTACAAATGAGATAACTGAGGTTATGACTGGCCCAAATCAGTTCCTAAGGAGTGGAGTTAGGATCCAACACCAGGTAGTCAGAGTCCAGAGCCTGAACCCTTAGCCACCACCCTAGCCTATCGGAGTGAGTTTAGGGGGTCAGCAGGAGAAAGAAGCAGAGGTGCAGGTGCTTGAGCAGACCAAGTCACCATGGGGCCAGGGATTAGCATCTCCTGGAAGAAGTGGGCCTGAGCAGGACTTCTAGGACCTTCAGAGACACAGTGCAGGCCATGAAACAGGCACCCACTCTGGAGCCAGGACCAGCATTGTTCTTGCTGTTTATTTGCTGTGTGAGCTTGCATGAATCACCTTACCTCCTGGAGCCTCAGGTTCCTTTCCATACAACTGGGGCCAATAATGGCCACCTACTGATACTGTGAAGATGAAATGTGACTAAATGGCAGCTTGACAGCCATGGGAGAGATAGAGAAAGAGTGGCTTCCATCTCAGGCCATAGTCCTCACCGAGGGGTCCTTGTCCTCTTTGCCCTCCCAGCTCCTTCAGGTTTGAGGGCCTGGGCCCAGGCTGGGCTCAGTGGCTTCCTCAGGGATAGAACAGGGAGCTGGTGGTGCGTTTGGATTATTTTTCCTGGAGGGAGTTATTTTCTGCTAATCTAGGTCAGCTCAGCCAGAGGGCAGTGTGAGTTGCTGTATTAGTCCATTTTCACACTGCTATGAAGAATACCTGAGACTGGGTAATTTATAAAGGAAAAAGGTTTAATTGACTCATAGTCGGCACGACTGGGGAGGCCTCAGGAAACTTACAATCATGGCAGAAGGCAAAGGGGAAGCAAGGCACATCTTCTCATGGCCCCAGGAGAGAGAACAGTGGGGGAACTGCCAAACACTTTTAAAACATCAGATCTCAGGAGTACTCACTCAGTATCACAAGAACAGCATGGGGGAAACCGCCCCCATGATCTGATCACCTCCCACAAGGTCCCTCCCTCCACACTTGGGGATTACAGTTCCAGATAAGATTTGGCTGGGGACAAACCATATAAATTGCCTTTCAGTCTAGCTGCAAAAAAGCAGGTTGGCCCAACCTGTTGCAGGGTGAAGAACCCAAGAACCAACCTGGGTTTGGAGCTGGAGAGGGGCTGGCTTAAAACTTTGTACCCTGGCTCCTGGTTGCCCAGAGTGGGGAGGTCTTGATAAGGACCTTGAGATAATGGTCTGGAAGTTGAGAACAGAGTCACTGGGGCTCCTGGCTCCTTGCAGATCCAATCTAAGGGCTGTGGCACCAGGCTGCGTGCTCTGGATGAGTCCCTTCCCCTCTCTAGGCCTTAGACATGATTGTTGTCATGGTGAGAGCTGGGGAGGGTGTGGGAGGATGGAGATGTGCACATAATAGGTCCTCAGGAACTCGGCTGATGATGAAGCTGCCCCAGCTCAGGGTGAAGGCTGTGGGTGCCCTGTTTCCTTGGCCTTAGCCATGGGCAGGTGGGCCAGTACCTCGGGTAACTGTCAGGGACTCTGGGAGATCCTGGCCCTGCCTCATCCTGGCACTGAGGCCTGCAGTGATTTCCTCAGTCATTCTTACAAAAGATCCCTGGAGGTCTCAGGACCGCATTAGCTCATGGTGACTTTATTTTTATCTGTCATTGTCTTCTGAGTGATTCCTTTGTCACATCCTATGTTCTTCCAATTAGAGTGTGAGCTCCCTGGGTCAAGAAGGGAAACAGAGGCTGGGTGTCCTGTCTCCCAAGTCCCAGTCCCAACCTCTCCCCTCGGCAACTGTGTGATAATGAGTAAGTTGATGAACCTCTCTGCGTCTCAGTTCTATCCACAAGATGGGGATAAGGCCTGCTTTGCTTTCTTCTCTGGGCTCAAGTACACTAAAGAGGACTGAGACCAACTTTACCTGGAGCTCCTCAGCTGGGCCCAGTTCGGGAAACAGGTGAGCTGGGTGCAGCTACCGGCCTCAAGGGACTTGCACTTGCGAAGGAGGATGGAGCCACACTCTCGATGGGGGCTGTGGGGAGCCCTGAGGTTGGGGGAGAGTTTTCTAAGTGGGGGTATCAGGGAAGGCTTCCTGGAGGAACCATGAGCAGGACAGGTGGACAAGGCCATGGTCAGGTGCGTGCAGGGCTATCAGGGATGCAAACTGGAACTGCAGCTTACAGAGCGTGCCAGCACCAGGGCTACACAATGTCACCCCAGACCAGCAAGCAGCCCACAGTGCAGCCTTGGCTCCACCCTCCTGGAGTGCACAGTGTGGTGGGGGAGACTGACACTAATCACAAACTCACCAAGCAATGATACGCTTTACTGGGGATGGGGGTGGTGTGGGGAGAAGGAAAGTGCTGTTTTTAAGGGAACGGCAATTATCTCCTGAATGTTTCCTATGTGCCAGTCACTTTGTGCAGATTACCTTGGTTCATCCTGATTCAGGTGGACATTGTCAGTGTCCCACAGGAAACCAAGGACCAGAGAGGTAAAGTAATTTGCCCAAGTTTGCACAGCAGGCAGGCAGCAGAGCTCCACTTGAACCCAGGCCATCTGGCTCCAGGATATCACCTTACTATAACCACGGAACAATCCTGCCTCTCATGTGCCCACCACAGGCTTCTCTCTCTGGTATATCTGGCTCTCTCCCTGCCCCCTCTTCTTACCACCAGGATGCTGCAGCAGAACAGAGCTTGTTCCTGAGCAGCGCAGGGCAGAGGCAGCGTGTTTGCAGGTGTTGCTGCAGACCTTTGCTAGATGGCACCCGTCCCTCTCCCCAGACTCCAGGAAGAGCTTCAGTGCCTGGCGGGGAGCGGGAGAGGAGAGCCAAAGGACCAGAAAAAGCATTGAGGATTGGTAGGTCCCCAAGGAGGTACGCTGTCACTGCTTCCCTGCCTCCCCCACTCCCACCCACTTGGGGACTTTCAGGACAGAGAGAATTTGCATCTGCCCCTCCCCTGTTCACCCAACCTGGTGGGGTCCCCCAAGTTTCCCTGTGCCCAGCATCACATGTGAGCAGAAGAAATGAGAGCCGTGTGGGTCGTGGCAGGGGACTCAGGTCAGGCTGGTAATGATGCAACAGGGGCTGTGGGTGCAGAGATGGGACAGGAACAAGGATGTGCACCTGTGCTAGAGCTGGTTCAAGGATGCCAGGGAGCAGCCGACAGTGAGGCATGGGAGTCTCAGCACATGAAATGCCAGGGAAAGCAGGAGGACCCTGAATGGCCTTCGATTACATTCCTGCCTCCTGGCAGAATGGGCACTTATAGTAGAACTTAAGTTCAGTGACACAAAAATACAGTCACTTTTTTCATGCCTTGATTTCAGCAACTCAGAATCACCATGAAGGAGACTTATGGGGCACCACGAATCTGACCTCAGTGGGGAAGTCAGGGAAAGCTTCCTGTAAGAAATGATGAGTGGCCTGAGTTCTGAAGGAAGCGTAGGAAACAAGAGGAATGGAAAGAATATTACAGACAGGAGGAACAGCATGTGCAAAGGCCCTATGGCAGGCAGAGCTTGATGGGAGAAACAATGAGGTACTTCCTCCTGCTTTGTGCAAACTGCCTGCTTAATCCAATTGGGAGCCAAGACTGCAGCCAGTACAGTTGCTGGTAATTAACATAGGGACCCAGGAGAGTGGGACTCTCAGAACACCCCATCCTTGGTTTTCATCTGCTCAGACTGTGTTTTTGCCAACTCTGGGACTCCTGACACCTGCACAGACTCTGAATATGAGGAGCAGAGGAGGAGCCCTAGGCGACACCCTTATTGTCCTGCTGGGGAGACCAAGGACAGAGAAGACAAGCATTTGCCAAAGCCTACCAAGTCCACATGGGAACAACCACTGCAGAGCTGAGACCCTATCCTGCAGCGACAAGCCTCCTGCCTTCAGAGAAGAGAACAAGTTCTAGCTGTTCCCCAGCCCCACTCAGGCCTGAGAGGTTTCTAGTAGTCACAGTCAGGAGGATACGATGATGGCCACCCTGGGTGGAGATGGGCCAGCCAGAACTCACAGCCACCCACTTGTGCTGGTCATAACCCCACCACTCCCGTGGTGGCCCCTTCAACAGCCAGGAGGGCCGAAAGGAACAGGCAGCCAAGCTGTGTCTGATCCTGGCTGCCCTGTCTGAACCCCCACCTATACCTGGAGCCCACGGTCCCTCTGAGGTTATGGGGAGACAGTGAAATGCTCAAGGTCAGCAGCAGGCAAGTAGCTCAGGAGCCCAGACCACCAGACTGGCTCCACCTGTGCTAGAAGAGCAAGCCCTTCCTTCTCCACCAGGGCCTCTGCCCTCCTGGCCCAAGGAGTAGGTGGCCTATCCAAGGAGAGAGGCATAGATGGGGCGACACAAGCATCAGCCCCCTGGGCTTGCCGGGTAATTATGCATTAGGAGCTAATGTTAATAAAGGCTCCAGGAAAGGGGTTTTAATTCCAGATCTCACCACCAGATTATTGCACATGAGGGAAATATCAGAGCCCCAGACTGTCTCCATCCCTCGCCCTCCATCTCCAAGCAATCTGCTGCCTTTATTAATTCTGACAGAATTTTCCCAGGCTGGGGAGAAAAGGAGAGCGGGAGGGAAGTATGTTGGGGGTGGGGAGGTAAAGGGAGACGTGGGGCATGGCAATTTGGAGCAGACCTTGGGCCTTCTACTCCCTCCTCAACCCTACCCACCTGCACAACCGCAAGGCACCCCTGGGGCATGCAGCACACAGCTCTGCCCAGCCCCAGCTCCACACTGCTGCCTCCAGAAATGGGACTCCTCCAGCAGCTCTTACTGTCTCTCCTTCATGCTCCTCTCACTTCCCCTCTTTCTCATCCCTTCCTCCTCTAAGAATCAGAGTCTGACTTTCCTTCCCACCTGAACCCTACCCCAGTGGCTCCAATTCCTTGAGTTACTTACAGTGATGCTAGATTCACCTTCTAAGAATTTCTTCCTGAAATGAACCAAGTAAAAGGAATATTGGAAAAAATCTAAATATCCGTCAAAGGACATTTATTTTCTAAATTATAGTACAACCATGCACTGGAACACTCTATATGTAATAAAATGGAATAATCTATAAGGTATATTGTTGAGAGGAAAAAAATCAAGGTGCAGAACAACATGTAAAGTGTACTACATTTTGGGTAGAAATACACACACACACATGCACACACACCCACACATACACATTCATGTGCATGCATAGAATATGACCTAATTCCTTATAAAGATGCTGTGCAGACAAAAGGAGATAATGTTTATAAAATACTTGGTACGGTGTCTGTTACATAGTAAACGCTCACTTAAAGCTTGCTGTTGTTATCACTTGATATCTGACTTTTAAGTTGCTTCCCACTCTACCTTGAAGGCTCTCTGGAAAGGACATTTGCATGAATAACACTTGAGAAGAGGATGGGTTAAAAATGAGAGGAAGCCAGCATAGGTTTTGGGGGGCAATAGGAGGCCATATGCTGGTAAAGCCACACAGGGGCTCTGACTGCACCCCTAGATGGTGCCCACCACTTCAGGGGCCTCAGGAGGCGACAAGGAAACCCAGACCCACAGCAGGAAGTTTTAGGAAGATGGAACACAGTGTAGAAGAAGCAAGCACCATTACAGCTAATATCCTGGGGAAGTGGTGATCTCACCATTACATCAGACATCCCAGCAGAGGTGGGCCACCACTTGCTTAGGCAGCTGAAGAGGAGGAAATAGTTATGTAGCATGAAGATGCAGCCAATCTCTGTAACATGGTTCTAAAGGTCTGTGATCACGAGTGCAAGCTCTTAAGGTCTTCAGGAAAACCCCAGGGCATTTGCGGAAATGCAGATCCCCATACCCCCACTTACAGATGTTCTATTCGGCTGCCGTGGGGGCCCAGAAATCAGAATTTGTGGAAAAACAAAAAACAAACAAACAAAACACTACAGTAAGGCAATATGGTATTGGCAGAAAGATAAGACACGTAGAGTAATGGAACAGAATAGAGAGTTGAAAAATAGACCCACATAAAAATAGCCAATTGATTTCTGACAAAGGTGTAAACGTGATTCCATTGAGAAGGGATAGTCTTTTCAACAAATGGTGCTGGAACAACTGAATATCCACACGGAAAAAATGAACCTCAACCTAAACCTCATAGCTTATACAAAAATTAACTCAAAGAGATCATAGAGCTAAATGTAAAACATAGAACCCTAAAATGTTTACAAAAATAAAACATGGGAGAAAACATAGGTGATCTAGGGATAGCCAAAGAGCTCTTAGACACAATGCCCAAAGAAATGTCTAGAACAGCAAAAGTAGATAACTTGGATGGTATCAGAATTAAAGAGGCACTGTTAAAAGAATTGAAAGGCATACTACAGACTGAGAGAAATCACATATAGTACTTGCCAAAGGACTTATATCCAGAATATATTTAAAAAGCTCTAAAAACTCCACAGTAAGAAAATAAACAGACCAACTAAGAAATGGATGAAAGAATTGAACAGACACATCACTAAAAAGGACATGAGCCTGGCTGTATTAGTCAGGGTTCTCTAGAGGGACAGAACTAATGAAAAAATATATATATACACACACACATAGATATGAATATTAAACATAATTATATATAATGAATATCTATTCATATATATTGTATATATTAAGTGAAATATATATCCATATTCTTGGGAGTTTATTGTGTGTGAGTATTAACTCACACAATCACAAAGTCCCACAATAGGCCATCTGCAGGCTGAGGAGCAAGGAGAGCCAGTCCAAGTTCCAAAACTGAAGAAGCTGGAGTTCGATGTCCGAGGGCAGGAAGCATCCAGCACGGGAGAAAGATGTAGGCTAGGAGGCTAAGCCAGTCTCTCTTTTCACGTTTTTCTGCCTGCTTGTATTGTAGCCATTCTGACAGCTGATTAGATCATGCCCACCCAGATTAAGGGTGGGTGTGCCTTCCCCAGCCCACTGACTCAAATGTTAATCTCCTTTGGCAGCACTCTCACAGACACACCCAGGATTAATACTTTGTATCCTTCAATCCAATCAAGTTGACACTCAGTATTAACCATCACAAGTCCACCCTGTGTCAATTTGAACCCATACACATCTCCCTAGACCATACATAATCTTCAAAGAAAGACAATAATAAGGTCATAATTACACCTAAAATAATACAACTATCCTTTGTACAACCGGAAATGCACCAATCCCCAACCCAAATACCGTTACATAAAGTTGACGATACTTAAATGCCAATGTGAAGTCAATAAATCTTATGTCACATGATAAAGGAGAAAGGAAATAAAATGAAGATATTTTCTTAGTACAAGTGTATACATGCGCAAACATGTTTTTAACAAAAGAAGGACAATTACAGTACCCGTTTCTGCAGCTGGTCACTTGGTTGTGGCTGGTATTGATGACTAACTTCTTCTACTACCCATTCTGTATTCCCTTTGCCTTTAGCAAGCACCTCAGCCGGTCTTGGTTTTTTGCCTGGTGGAGTGGCGCAAACCTTCATTTCTGAAGAGTCTGGGTCTTTCGTAGTCCTGCCTGGATTGGGATGTTGTAGTTTCCTTTCGACCTTAATCACAGGGCATGGTAATACTAAGAGATGTCCTAATGGATCTCCTATATTCCATGCACACTCTTCCTTACCTCCATTGTGGAGTAATAGACTGATTTCTACTTGATAGTCTGGATCAGTCACCCCAGTCAACACTATAACTCCCTTCTCAGCCTATTGACTTAAAGGTAGGAGGATCCCAAACTGTCCAGGTGGCAACCTTAACTTCCAGTTTAATGGAATCGTTGTTGTGTCTCTTGGTGAGAATGTTCCTCCCTCTGGAAATAAGACCTCCAGGTCAGCAAAACATAATGTCGTGGGAAGAGGAAGCGAACATTTTGCTAGTGGATCACTAGGGGCGATGCTGAGTGGTGCCACTTCCACTTCCACTCCTTGATTCCTGGACCGATGAATCCTGGCTATGGGAGAAACAGTACCATATATTGGACGCTAATTCAGAGCATACATCTCCTTCCAGAGAACTTTGCTCCAGCCCTGCCAAGTATTGTCACCTAGTTGGCATTGTAATTGTGACTTCAAAGGCCATTCTACCATTCCATCCATCCAGGTGCTTCGGGATCATGGAGAACATGGTAAGACCAGTGAATTCCATGAGCATGAGCCGGCTGCTGCACTTCTTTAGTCATAAAACCAATGCCTTGGTCAGAGGCAATGCTGTGTGGAATATCATGACAGTGGATAAGGCATTCCATGAGTCCACGGATGGTAGTCTTGGCAGAAGCACTGTGTGCAGGATAGGCAAACCCATATCCAGAGTAAGTGTCTATTCCAGTGAGGACAAACCTCTGCCCCTTCCATAATGGAAGAGGTCCAATATAATCAACCTGCCACCAGGTAGCTGGCTGATCATCCCCAGGAATGGTGCCATATTGAAGGCTCAGTGTTGGTCTCTGCTGCTGGCAAATTGGGTGCTCAGCAGTGGCTTTAGCCAGGTCAGCTTTCATGAGTGGAAGTCCATGTTGCTGAGCCCATGCATAACCTCCATCCCTGTCACCATGGTCACTTTGTTCATGGGCCCATTGGGCGATGACAGGGGTGGCTGGGGAAAAAGGCCAAGTGGTGTCCACAGAACGGGTCATCCTATCCATCTGATTATTAAACATTTATCTACTGAGGTCACCTGCTGGTGAGCACTCACATGGGATACAAATATCTTCACAGTTTTTGACCACTCAGAGAGGTCCATCCACTTACCTCTTCCCAAAATTTCTTTGTCTCCAATTTTCCAATCATGCTTCTTCCAAGTCCCTAGCCATCCAGCCAAATCATTGACTACAGCCCATGAATCAGTACATAATCACACATCTGGCCACTTCTCCTTCCATGCAAAGTGCACAGCCAGGTGCACTGCTCGAAGTTCTGCCCACTAGGAAGATTTTTCTTCATAGCTGTCCTTCAGGGATGTCCTGGAAAGGGGCTGTAGTGCTGCAGCTGTCCACTTTCAGGTGTACCTGCATATCATGAAGATCCACCTGTGAACCAGGCCCTAGTCTTCTCCTCCTCTGTCAACTGATCATAGGGAACTCCCCATGAGGCTATCAGTGCAGGCTGGGGGAGAGAAGGCAGGGTGGCAGGAGTGGAGACCATGGCTATTTGAGCCACTTCTTGTAACTTACTTGTGCCTCAGGACCTGCTCGAGCCCAATCATGTATATACCACTTCCATTTGATGATGGAATGCTGCTGTGCATGACCCACTTTATGGCTAGATGGGTCAGAAAGCACCCAGTTCATGATAGGCAGTTCAGGTTGCATGGTGACTTGATGACCCATCGCCAAACGTTCAGTTTCCACCAAAGCCCAGTAACAGGCCAAGAGCTGTCTCTAAAAAGGAGAATAGTTATCAGCAGAAGAAGGCAGGGCCTTCCTCCAAAATCCTAGAGGCCTCCACTGTGATTCATCTATGGGGGCCTGCCAAAGGCTCCAAACAGCATCCCTACCTGCCACACCTCAAGCACCATTGGATCTGCTGGGTCTTATGGCCCAAGTGGCAGAGCAGCTTGCACAGCAGCCTGGACCTATTGCAGAGCCTTCTCCTGTTCTGGACCTCAGTCAAAACTGACAGCTTTTTGGGTCACTTGATAAATGGGCTAGGGGAACACACCCAATGAGGAATGTGTTGCCTCCAAAATCCGAATAGGCCCACTAGGCATTGTGCCTCTTTCTTGGTTCTAGGAGGGGTCAAACGTAGCAACTTACCCTTCACCTTAGAAAGAATATCTCGACAGGCCCCACACCACTGGACCCCCAGAAATTTTACTTAGGTAGAAGTTCCCTGAATTTCAGTCAGATTTATTTCCCATCCTCTGGCACACAGATGTCTCACCAATAAGTCCAATGTGTTTGCTACTTCTTGCTGACTGGATCCAATCAGCATAATGTCATCAATGTAATGTACCAGTGTGAATCTTTCAGAAGTGAAAAGTGATCAAGGTCTCTCCAAAGAAGATTATGACACAAAGCTGGAGAGTTGATATACCCCTGAGGTAGGACAGTGAAGGTATATTGCTGGCCTCACCAGCTGAAGACAAATTGCTTATGGTGGGCCTTATGGGCAGAAATGGAGAAAAAGGCATTTGCCAAGTCAATGGCTGCATATCAGGAGATTTGTTAAATTTGCTGAGGCAATGAAACCACATCTGGTAAAGCAGCTGCAATTGGAGTCACCACTTGGTTAAGCTTATGATAATACACTGTCATTCTCCAAGATCCAACTGTTTTTTTCACAGGCCAAATGGGAGAGTTGAAAAGGGGTGTGGTGGGAATCACCACCCCTGTGTCTTTCAAATCCTTGATGGTGGCACTAATCTCCGCAATCCCTCCAGGGATTTGATATATATATTTTTTTAATTTACTATTTTTCTAGGTAGAGGCAGCTCCAATGGCTTCCATTTGGCCTTTTCCACTGCAATAGCTCTCACCCTACCAGTCAGGGGGCCAATATGGGGGTTCTGCCAGCTGCTAAGTATGTCTATGCCAATTATGCATTCTGGCACTAAGGAAGTGACCATAGGATGAGTCCCAGAACCCACTGGACCCACTGTAAGTCAGACCTGAGCTAAAACGCCATTAATTACCTGACCTCTGTAAGCCCCTACTTTAACTGGAGGACCACAATGACGTTTTGGGTCCTTTGGAATCAGCGTCAGCTCAGAGCCGGTGTCCAGTAGTCCGTGAAATGTCTGATCATTTCCCTTTCCCCAGTGCACAGTTACCCTGGTAAAAAGTCAGAATTCTCCTTGGGGAAGGATGGGAGAAACATTCACTCCATAAATTGTCAGTAATGTAGTGGGGTCCTTCCTCAAGGAAACCTGGCCTCCCCTTCATTCAAGGGGTTCTGGGTCTGTAAACTGGCTCAAGTCTGGAAATTGATTGAGGAGCCATTATTCTCTGTTTTTATAATTCAAATTAGTCTTTTGTCCACTTGACCTAGAAGTTTTCTGTTTGTATAATTTAAGTAGGAATGCAGTAGGCTTCCTATCAATTTCACTTCTAGGAGCTTGATGATTAATTAGCCAATGCCAGAGCCCTACACGACTCAGACTGTTCTGATTGCCGCTTTGCTTCTGCTGTGCATTACCGTAGGTATGCCCACCTTGCCTTTGACAGTTGAGTGCTACCACTTGGCCCCTTCCATCTCAGGATCCAATTATTCCCATTGTATTTAAGGGCTATTTAAGTGTAGCACACCTCCTCATGGGTCACACTCTCAACCTCACTTCTAGGGGCCTGCAGGGACTTTAGTCTAGTTATAAGTCCAGAAGCCTTCCTCTGGGAGTGGCCCTGAGGAAAATCAACATTATTTTGCCTGGCAACTGCCTGGCAAGTGCCACTTTGTAGTTGAGTGACTGCTGTTCCCACCGTTAGATCTGACATACAAGAGAAGAGCAATTATAGGGCTCTTCAAAGATGCAGGTGCTACCCTCACAAAACTATTTCACAAGGCATTGGTCAAGAGTATATCTTCTGGACCCTCCCAGCTGGGATGCATAGGTGTAAACTGACTAATCCACTCCACTATCCCAATCTCCCTAAGCCCTTGGATCCCTTTCTCTACATTAAACCAAGGGAGATTAGGCATTTCCAGCTCGCTCACAGTGGATCATCTTTTAATCCATGTTTCAGCTAACCAAGCAAATAAACTATTAGAACTTTTTTTTTTTTAACCCCTTGAGCTACAACATTAAATGCAGAGTCCCTACTTAGTGGGCTCAAATCAATTAAATTCAGCCTGATCCAACTCTATGTTCCTTCTGCCATTATCCCACACCATTAGTATTCATTCCCATGCCTGTTCTCCAGATTTCTGTTTATATAAATTAGAAAACTCAAGCAGTTCTTTTTAAGTGTAGCACACTTCCTCATGGGTCACACTCTCAACCTCATCTCTAGGGGCCCACGGGGACTTTAGTTATAAGTCCAGAAGCAAACAAGGGTGTTCTGGATGGCCCTGGGGAGAAGCAACATTATTTTGCCTGGCAACTGCCTCAGGGGAGGCCATCAGTGTTGCCTTAGGCAGTGCAAGGTTTATCTCCTCAGACAAAGGTGGAAAGGCTGACAGCAGCATGGATTGGGGAGGGGATGTTGCCACTACTGGGGATGGGGAAACTGTTTCTTCTGGCAAAAAAGCTTCATCAGAGTTTACAAACTCAGTGTCCCCAGCTTCATCAGGGTCCTCCCACACATCCCCATTCCAAGTTGCAGGGTCCTATTCTTTTCCAATCAATGCCCTCGCTTTAACAGCAGGCACCTGGCAAGACTGTGCATGCACCTTTTGTTGCAGGTCAGCCACTCTCATGGTAAGAGCTTGTCTGTTTTTCCATAATGTCAGCTCTTTCCCTACAGCAGATAAGACTCTGAGTCGACAATCTTAGCAGATTTGTGGCTCAGTATCTGCTTCTGAAGCTGGGAGATAGAATCCCTGAGTTTATCATTTTTTTTCCATCACTTTGTCCACTGAACTTAGCTTCATTATGTTCCTTGGTTCCCCACATATGTCAAAGATATGTATGAGTCACTAAACTCCTTGCCTCTCACAAGCAAGGAAGTAGGAGTGTCAAATACTGTTTAAAGAGTTACTTTGCGTAACTCTCTAAACAGTTCACACCAAGGACTATCAGTGTTCTCTATACTATTGGAAGTAGAGTCCTTAGCATTTTGGGGTCTAATCATATGAAGCAGCCATCTCCAGGAGCCCCCAAACCAATGAAATAACTCCATCCTTAATGTTCTGTTTCTCTAGAACCCTCTTGGCACCAAAATCTGTATTAGACAGGGTCCTTTAGAGGGATAGAACTAATGGAATATATATATACACATGTATATATGATGTATATATATTTCACAAGGCATTATGAATATGTAAATATATATTTATAAAAATACATATTTATATAATATATAAATATATATTTATAGATATATAAAAATGTATTTATATAATATACACTTATATATAAATAATATATTTATATTTATATTATGTAAATATAAAGGGGAGTTTACTAAGTATTAACTCACAGGATCACAAGGTCCCACAATAGAACATCTGCAGGCTGAGGTGCAAGGAGAGCCAGTCCACATTCCAAAACTGAAGAACTTGGAGTCTGACGTTCGAGGGCAGGAAGCATCCAGCACGGAAGGAAGATGTCGGCTAGAAGGCTAGGCCAGTCTGTCTTTTCACATGTTTCTGCCTTCTTATATTCTAGCTGTGTTGGCAGCTGATTACATTGTGCCCATCCAGATTAAGGGTGAATCTGCCTTTCCCAGCCCACTGCCTCAAATGTTAATCCCCTTTGGGTAACACCCTCACAGACACACCCAAGATTAATACCTTCTATCCTTTCATCCAATCAAGCTGACGCTCAGTATTAACCCACACAGTGGCAATTAAGCGAATGAGAAAATATTCAACATCTCTAGTCAATAAAGAAATACAAACAGCCATGCACGGTGGTTCATGCCTGTAATCCCAACACTTTGGGAGGCTGAGGGAGGCAGATTGTTTGAGCGTAGAAGTTCAAGACCAACCTTGGATACCTAATGAGACCTCATCTCTACAAAAATAAAAAATTAGCCAGGCATGGTGGCGCATGCCTGTGGTCTCAGTTACTCAGGAGGCTGAGGTGGAAGGATTGCTCGAACTCAGAAGGTTGAGGCTGCAGTGAGCTGTTATTGTGCCACTGCATGCCTGCTTGGGCAACAGAGTAAGACCCTGTCTCAAACAAACAAACAAAAGAAGAAGAAGAAGAAATGCAAATTAATCTGCTGTGGTTTGAATGTGTCCCCCTCCCCTCCAATTCATGTGCTGGAAACAATCCCCAGTGCAACCCTGTTGAGAGGTGATTAGGTCGTGGGGGCTCTGCCCTTATGAATGAACTAATGCTGTTATCCCAGGAGTGGGTTAGTTATTATGAGACTGGGTTTATTATAAAAAGTGAGTGTGATCACCTCTTGCTTTCTCTTGCATGTGTGCTCCTTTGCCCTTTCACCTTCCACGTGGGATGACACAGCAAAAAGGCCCTCCTCAGATGCTGTCACCTTGATATTGGACTTCTCAGGCTCCAGAACTAAAAAAGTTTGTGAGAAATAATTTTTTTTTATAAACCACCCAGTCTATGTTCTATGATAACAACATGAAATGGACAACATCTATAAGAATGAGTAAAATAATTTTTAAAAACCACCATACCAAGTCCTGACAAGGATGTGGAGCAATTGGAATTCTTATACAATTCTAGTGAGAATACAAAATAGTGCAGCCACTCCAGAACACAGTTTGGCATGGTCTTATAAAGTGAAACGTACAACTACCACTTCACCAAGCAAGCTAACACTTGCGCCTTTGCCCTAGAGAAATGGAAACTTATGTTCACAGAAAAATCTGTATGTGAATATTGGTAGAAACTCTACTTCACAATTGCCCAGACTGGACTCAGTTCAAATATTCTACAGTGGCTGAATGGATAAACAAACTGTGGTAGAGTCATGCGATAGAATACTAGTCAGCAATAAAAAGGACGAGGCTGCTAGAACTTCGTGCAGCAGCTTCTATGAATCTCAAAGGCTTACGCTGAGTGGAAGAAGCCACTATCACAAGGTTACCTTCTGCATGATTTTATCTACACTACCTTCTTGAAAAGCCAAGAGTATAGTGTTGGAGGGCAGATCAGTGGTTGCCATAGGGATGTGACTATAAAGGGATAGCATGAAGGGGTTTTGGGGAGTGATAGGACTGTTCTGTACCCTGATTGTGGATTGTGATGGTGGTTACACGAACCTATATAGGTGAAAATTCACAAAACTGGTGATTATTTCTCAATGTATAGGTATATCAAATTATCAAGTTATAAAGCTTAAACATACAATGATTTTAATTGCCAATTATACCTTAATAAAGCTGGAAAAAATTTACAGAACTGCAAACCAATTCTATGTATGATAATTTTAAAGTAGAATGAATTAAAAAAGAAAAAAACCTCTCAGCTGGTCCAAGCATCACAGTTTGATGGCTGCATTCCTGAGTCCAGTACTCACCTGTTACTTAGCAACAAAGCTTGGGCCTTTCCACCAATCACACCTTGAGCTCCCAAATCAAAACAAAACTTTCTTGAAGGTAGGGGCCAGGATTCTTGGGCCTCTGTGGCTCCATGGCTACTCTCAGATCCTCCCTCCTTTTCTTTTTTTTTTTCCTTCCTCCCTCCCTTGGTTCCTTCCATTCTTTCCTTCTTTCTTTCATTTATGGGAACACTCCACAGGAAGTGCTCAACCAGGAGCTCATCTTATCTTCCAGGCCTGGGTCCCCTCCATATGACCTGGCAGGAGAGCAGTGGCTGGCTTGGACACAGCCACTGTGGGAGATAATAAATATCTCTGAATCTTCTTGCTCAGTAGCCCCAGTGGAAAGATTGGAAGATCAAGGCTCAGAAGGATGCCCTGTTATTCTGGAAGTTAGTGGAAGGGTCAGGACTGGAAGCCAGCACCCTGACCTGAAACGTGGGACCATTCCCATCAGCACTCACAAGCAGGTTTGCTCCACTCCCCTGTCCCCCACCTCCAGGCTCCAGGATGCTATTTAGTGTTTTCCCCCTTGTTTAATAAGAGTCACTTTCTTGCGAATAGCTCCCCTAACTTCTCTTTGCCACCAATCACTTGTATGCTTCAGACCTATAGGGCTAGACAGTTGCACTGGGAGATCCCCCAAGATCTTCAAAACCAATCCACTCCAAACTGATCTCTTCTTTCCTTGAAATCATCTCCCCCTTCCCTGGTTCCCTGTTATTTCTGTTTCCTAAGTCAGAAACCTGAAGTCCACCTGGATTTCCCCCATCTCTCCCTCCACAGCCAGATCTGCTTCTGGAAACACTCTTGAATGCATCTTCTTTTTTGCGTCCTTTCAGCCACTGCTGAGGTCCAGTCCTCACTACCTCTGGATGGTGCCCTGGACTCTGGCCTGTCCTCCACAGGACCACCAAAACATGATCTGGTGGCGCCTCGCCCTGCAGGTGAATCCATCTGGACTCGCCCTTGCTTGGCGAGAAAATGGCCAATGTCTTTACTTCCGTCAGCCAGGCCTTTGCTGCCTGGCCCCAGCCTATAGCTCCAGCCTCGCCATCTACCCCACACTGCCTGGCTACTCCTGATGGAGCCCTGTGCATGCAACTCCTTTCCATCGGGATGCTCTCCTCATCCCTCACCCGCCTGCTCTTGCCTGGCTAATCCCCAGGTAGTGGGCAGAATGCTGGGCTCCATAGCTAATGCCTAGAACCTATGAAAGGGGGAGAAAAAGACTTTGGAGGTGTAATTAAAATAAGGTCTTCAGATAAAGACATCACTCTGGATTATCCAGGTGGGCCCTAAATTCAATAACAAGTATCCTTGTAAGATGAGGCAGAGGGAGATTTGATAGAGATGGGGAGGAAGCACTATGACTTCAGAGGAAAGGGCTGGAGTGACGTGGCCACAAGCCAAGGACTGCCAGCCACCACTGGAAGAGTGGAGGAAGCTGGAAGAGTCAAGGAAGAATTCTGCCCCTGAGCCTCCAAGGGAGCACTGCCTTGCTGACACCTCAATTTCAGACCTCTGGCTTCCAAAACCATGAGATAATAAATAGCCATTGTTTGAAGCCACTGAGTTTGTGAACTAGTTACAGCAGCTACAGAAAACTACAATACTCAGGGTTGACCTTCTCTGTGACATGCTCCCAGGCCTCTTGGGGAGAGTTGCTCCTTCCTCCGTGGTTTCACTTGTCCCACTGGAAGGGGTGTCAGGAAGCGCTGAAGGCTATGGCTTCTAACCCAGGCTGTCACCAGCAGGGAGGAGGAGCAAGTGTTCTCTGTGTGTGTGTTGTGGGGGAAGTAGTTTGCCCTTCCTGAACAAGCCAGGTGTTCACATATCCTGCTGGATATGTCTTCCCACTGGCCACGTGGGCACCGAGAGAGATGCATAGGAATGTGTGTAGCAGCAAGCAACAAACCATCCAATAGCTCCTAATAACAACCATTAGAAACAGCCCTTGTGTATTTTGAGGATGGGTAAATGATGGTGGTATAGCCACACACTGGAATACCATACGGCAGTGAAAAATGGAGTCATAACTGCATACAAGATGGAAAAAATCTACAAAATACAATGTGGGCAGAACAGGTACTGTAGAAGAATACATGCAGTGATCTTGATATAAAGAATCAATGTGGGTGAGTGCAACATGATGGTTTAGGGGTACAGAAAGAAAGGCAAGGGAATGACAGGCCAAATTGGAGACCGTGGCCATCTCTGCAGGGCAGCTAGGCAGATCAGAAAGGGATCGTCTAAGCAGTGCTTGTCAAACGTTAATGGGCACGCATCACACAGAGGTCTGCTTAACATGCGATTCTCATTCGGTGAGCCTCAGGTAGGGCCTGAGAGTCTGTGTCTGCTACAGGCTTCCAGGTAAGGTTGAGCCTGTGGATCCAGACCACATTTTGGGTAGTGAGGATGAGCCAAGAGGCAGTGATGGCCCAGCCTGGGGATGCTTGACTCTTGCCGCACGTCGGAATCACTCCAGGAGCTTCTCAAAAGCACTGACGCCAGGTCAGCTGGAGACCAGTTATATGAGCAGCTCTGGGCACAGAGCCCAGGTGTGGCTGTGTGGATAGCTCCCAGGGACTGCACAGTGCAGCAGGTGGAGGCCCCTACTCCAGTCTGGACCGGTGTTCATTTTCTCTTCGTCTTCTAGGCTTTTCGTGTATACTATCTGTATTCCTTTGTACGTATAAGGCTCACACAAAATATAAAATGTGTTAAAAAAAGAGTGCAAATTAAAAAAAAAAAAAAAAGCCAGATCTATGGGGTCAGGGAGGAGAAAGAACAAGGAACTAAAAAAGATTCTTAGGTCAGGCACAGTGGCTCATTCCTATAATTCCAACACTTTGGGAGGCTGAGGTGGGTGGATTACTTGAGCCCAGGAGTTCAAGACCAGCCTGGGCAACATGCTGAAACCTCATCTCTATGAAAAAATAAAAAATTAGCCAGTGTGGTGGCATGCACCTGCAGTCCCAGCTACTTGGGAGGCTGAGGCAGGAGGATCACCTGAGTCTGGGGAGCTTGAGGCTGCTGTGAGCTATGATGGCACCACTACACTCCAGCCTGGGCAATAGAGCGAGACCCCATCTCAAATAATAAAAAATTAACAAGATTCTTAAAAACCGCTTTAGTCCACAGCAAAGAATCCTGTCGGCTGTTAGGCCTATTGGTCGGCACAGCCGGCAGCTGTTGCGTTGTTGGCCAGTCAGCCCCCTATCTGTGATAGTCAGAGTCAGCCAGGCAACAGCACAGTAAGTCAAGCTGTGGGTCAGTCCAGCAACCAGCAAGTCAGTCTGAATCCCTGAGCAGTTCGTTCTTCCTGTTGCCAGTCAGCCAGGGCATCCACTTGTTAGGACGGTGGTTTTTGCTCTGTCCATCAACGTGTAGTCACTGTTGTCAGGTGTCGGTGAGTTACCACCACCCAATCCCACTGTCAACTGTGGTTGCGAGGGTTGGTGGGAAAGGCCCATGGGTGCATGGAGGGCTCAGTGGTCGGCATGTCAGCCGGTCAGCCAGTCAGGTCAGTCAGAATGGCAGTTGGTGAGAGAGTCAGTCAGCAACGAGTCAGTCAGCCAGCAGCCTGCTGGACAGACTTTCTCTACTTCAGCCAGCCTGTTGGTGAGACGGTCTTTAGTCAGGAAAGCCCTGAGTCTGTCAGTCAGACCCTAGTCAGACAGATAACCTGTCAGGCCTGAGTCGTGTGAGACAGCCAGTTGGTCGGGCAGCCCCAGGCTGGCAGTTAGCTGCACCATCCATCAGTCGGTCACTGAACGGGCCAGTCACCACACCAGTGCCTCAGCCAATTGGGGAGACAGCCTTAGCCGGCGCCCAGGGCTCCGCTCAGACATGCTCTGCCGGCAGTCCCTGCGTGGTTGGTCTGGCCGTCTATCTGTCTGTCTGTCATGCAGGTAGCTGTGAGTCAGGCAGCACCCCAGCCAGCCAGGCAGCTGCAGGATCAGCTCACCCTCCCCACGCTGAGCCGGTTCATTAAGAACCCTGAAGACTGGGGAGAACTCCAAGGCCCTGTTCAACAGCAGTGAGGCTCTGTTACTATTATTAGCGAAGAGTGCTCCGGAGGTTCCGGAAAGTGGAAAAGGCCATCAATAGCCCTGCCCTGCTTCTCCCTCCACACCTCTCTCTCTATTAATGAGGTTCCTGCCACAGAGAAGGGGCGCTTCCCGGAGGCCGGAATTGGAGGAGGGGGCAGAGGTGGGGGAGTGGTTCCAGTCAGCCCTGCTGCCATCCTCATGGGGGGTGGGTGGGAGTGGAGCCAGAAAAGGAGCCCCTTCTCCCTGGCCTGGCCCTGCCCACCTTCAGGGTCTGTGTCCCCCTCTGAGCTGCCATCTCTGAACAAGCCAGGTGGTGGGCGTGCAGCTAAGGTCCACACAGGGTACACGGATTTTATGTCAGCTCTTGTGTTTATCTGCTGTGACTCAAAAAGAAAGGAGAAAACACAGTTGCAGAGTCTACTTTTCGGTTCATGGAAGTTCCCGTCTGCGATTTTATTTCAAATCACAGCCGTCCTGAAAGGTAGCAGCATCCCGCTACAGGCACTGAGATTCGGAAAGAGAAGCATTTGCCCGAGGTGGGTTCCATCCAGGTGCGCATGACTCCAGCGTGCATAGCTTCTCCTTACTGGGCTGCCCCTCCGGTGCTGGCAGAGGGCTTTCAATTTCCAGCTGCACTCTCCCCTTCTTTTCCATGGGGCTGGAGAGGACATTTCTGAGGTCTCTCATGCTCTAATGTTCTCTGCTGGACGTATGTTCTGTTATGAACTTGCTGTTGGGACCCGCTATGCCTGGGGCCAGACCAGAAGCGGAGGTAGGGGCTGGAGAGCAGCGTCCCTTGGCCTTGGGTCTGGGGTAAGGGGCCCACTCTTTTATAAGCTTCTGGACTTACGGAGCTGAAGGGAGCCTGATGCTTACTTGGTCTGCATCCAGTCTCATCAGAAGCAGAATCTTTCCAACAGCCATGCAGTCAGCACCTATCTGTGCTTATACGTTCCCAGTGACAGGGAGCTCACTACCTCTCCGAGGAGCCTTTTCTATTGTGGGGCAGCCTCGGCCCTTGTAAAGTCACTCCACGTCGTAGGCCCTCACCTTTAGGTCTCAGTCCTGCATTTTGGTGCCACCCAGATTAAGCCTCATGCTTCTTAAGAGAGCTGCCCTCCTATTCAGACTTAGGGAAAGACAACGGGATTTCCTGTTTGTCAGTTGTTTCAGTTGCGTGCAAGGGAAAAGACAGAATGTTGGAGAAGAGTGGAAAGAGCAAGGCTCTTGGGTCAGTGTGGTAGACTGCTGGCACTAGTGGCTTCAGTTTAGCACGCCTTGCTGTATCTATGGCTCTAAGTAGCGCCCTCCAACATTGACTTACTCTCGGCAGTGGGATCGTAGCAAACTTGATGTAAGCAGAGACTTGTAAAGATGCCTGGTTTTTCCCACGTTCTCTCCTGGACCCCGGCCACCTCCGTGAGAACAAGCCCGGGACAGCCTGCTCGAGGGATGCGAGAGACACATGGAGAAGAGCTCATCATGTTCCAGCCAAAGTCATCCTACAGCAGCCAGCACCAGCTCATCCTTCAGCTCACCACAGACACCTGAGAGATTCCAACCCATGTTAACTGAGGCTGGTTTAGATTAGCCAAACTGCCCAGCTGACCCAGAGACTCATGAGAAACAATAGTTGTTATTTTCAGCGACTAAATTTGGGGGCAGTTCGTTACACAGCAATAGCTCACTAAGAAAGACACTCAAAACTCTCCAAGGATCAGCCTTGCTTCCCCTTTTCCTAGCAGTGTGACTTCAAATAAACCACAGAAGCTCTGGAAGTCTCAGTGTTCTCATGTGTTAAGTGGGGCTACTAAATCCTGCTCTTCCTCCTTCAAAGGAGGCAGTCAAAAGAGTAATAGATAGGGAAGTACATTGCTCACTAGGTAGAGCATAAAAAGGGGCCGGGCTCAGGAGGGTCCAGGGATTGGCCTGAGGGCGGGTGTCCCTGCAGCTGCATGTCAGGGCTCTGCTAAGCAGAGGGCAGTGCAGTATATTAACCCAGCTCACCTCGCTGTCCAGAAGCAAGCCTGGCAGGCTGAGTGATGGGGTCAACTGCAGACTTATTTACAGACAGCCCTTTTGCCTTCCCTTCCTCTGTAGGCCCTACTGGCAGCATACAAATGAGAATCAATAGGCCAGTTATTAAACCGTACATATCCCTCCCCTCCGGCTCTTGGGCCAAGACCTCTGAGCCTCTCAGCTGAGAGGGGTGCTGAGGGTGCCTCACATGCAGTCTGCCTTATACCCCAGCCCAGCCCACCACCCCAGAACAGAGGAGAGACTGCCACTACCTTTCTGGGTAGAGAGGAGGCCTGATTCATGCAGAACCAAATTAAAGGAGCCCTCAAACCAGCATGCAACAACTATTGTTTAGGAAGGGAGGAGAGCCACATGAGTATGGCACAAACCCTTTACCTACCTAGGCTGAAACTCAGAATGCTTGAGTCAGAAAGGGGCTGAGAAGTCCATCCATGCACCTGCATATTCTGTGGATGCAGAGACAATTCAGGGGCCCAAAGAGGGGGCGACTCATCCGAGAAGATATGCCCAGAAAGTGACAGAATCCAGACTCAAACCCAGATGTATGGCCTATGAACTGTGCCATCATCTAAGACAGAAGAGGAATTGTGGTGCACAAGTAGGGAAGGGACATAGAGGGTGAGGCAGTTAATAAGGTCCAGGGAGACAGGACTAGCAATGAAGCCAGGGAAAAGAAAGCTGCTTAAAGGAGCTAGGGGGAGATGAAGGGAGGGAAAGAGAGTGTTAGGCGAGCAGGGGCTGGTGAACTGGGAAGTTTGGTAGTTTGGTACAAGAGAGAAGAATATAAAGACACACACACACACACACACACACACACACCAGACAGGGGGAACTGGTAGGCTTCCTGCATTCCTTAATTGTGGACATCATGGAGGCTGCATTTAAGCTGGGCCATGGAGGATGAGTAATTTGAGCTGGGCCATGGGGAATAAGTAGGATCTATGCTCACTTAACCCTCTCTCTATATGGAGCAGAAAGGAATGAAGGGCAATCCAGGAGGAAGGGCCAGAATAAGCAAAGGCATCAATGGTGGTAGCGATGATAATGATGGTGATGATGTTGATGGCAATGATGGTGGTGGTAATGAAGATGATAATAATGATGATGGTGGTGGCGATAATGATGGTAATGGTGATTAAGATGATGATAATGATGGTGATGATACTGATGGTGGTGATGGTGGTGGTGATGAAGAGAGTGGGGATGATGGTGCTGATGAAGATGATAATAATGATGAAGATGGTGGTGATGGTGAAGATGATGATGGTGATGATGGTGATGGTGATGATGATGGTGATGGTGACTATGGTGATGATAATGATGGTGATGATAATAATGGTGATGGTGGTAACTATCACTTTTTTTATTGAGACAGACTCTCACTCTGTCACCCAGGCTGGAGTGCAATGACGTGATCTCGGCTCACTGCAACCTCTGCCTTCCAGGTTTAAGTGATTCTCATGCCTCAGCCTCCTGAGTAGCTGGGATTACAGGCACCTGCCATCATGCCCAGCTAATTTTTGTATTTTTGTAGAGACGGGGTTTCACCATGTTGGTCAGGCTGGTCTTGAACTCCTGACTTGATCTGTCTGCCTTGGCCTCCCAAAATGCTGGGATTGTAGGCATTAGCCACTGCACCTGGCCGGTAGCTGTCACTTTCTAAAGGACTTTCTGTGCACCATGAGCTGTGCCAGGGCATTTTACATCCTCCACATTATTAAGTTCACGTAACAACTCTATTGGGCACCAGGGTCAGTGTAGGCCCAGAGCTGCCAGGCTCTTTCCATCTATGTAAAGGAGAGTGGCAGGTGACTGATAGGAGGTGGCCAACTCTTGGGGGAGTCTTGACCACCTGGCTAAGGCACTGGGACTCCATCTTAAGGGCAAGGAGGAGCTGTTGAAGGTTTTTGAGCAAGACATTGTCTAATCAGAACTGTTGCCCACCTGTTATATTACCAGACCCTCAGTCAGGGCTGGGGGAACTCAGAGGGGCAAGATCTCTGTGAACTAGGGCTTCTTAGAGGAGGTAGCCTTTTGTGGGTTCAGAGTTTCCCCACCTGAGTGTGGTTCCTTTTGTCAGCTCTGGCCCTGCCAAGAGCCCTTAGCCCTTCCTTCAGGCTGCTCTGTAGCACCGAGTGCCTTGGATTCATTTCTGGTGAGAGAGGGTTGTTTCCCAGACTCCTATGCTGAGTTCACGTGAAGGCATCTAGCCAACTACCTGGGAGCTGCCACCCACTCCAGGGACACAGCAGAGGGTGGAGCATGACAAGAAGTCCCTTCCCATCTCCCCAGGCCTGGGGGAGGCCCAGATTCCCAGGGGCAGCAGCGCCTCCCCCTGGCTCCACATTAGAGTCACCTGGGGGCCTTTCAGATAACACATGCCAAAGACCTACCTCGGCCTGCTGAACTGAATGCTGACCCTGTGAGTGGGGCCCGGACACGGATATATAGATATACACTTGATGTCCTGCTGACTCACTCAGAGAGCTAGGGTTAGAAATCACTGGGAATTGCACCCCAGGCTGACCCTGGATCCCATTTGCTCATAGGTGATCTCAGAAGTGCTTCTCTGTCTAAAGGGCAGCTGGCATGGGCTGGACAGGGCTGGTTCAGCTTTGCCTATGGTGGCCCTATAGGAAGGCATCCTTTACTTCCCAGTGTTGACAGCTCTTGCTACCCTGAGCATCCTTGTTGTGAACAAGTCTCTGAGGCTGGGCTAAGCTCTGGGCTGGGAAAGCCCGTGAGCAGGATGGGCAGAAGGATCCCTTCCCAGCCAGCCCTCTGCCCCCTGCCCACAGAGCCTCCTGAGTATCCCAGGGACAATGGCTGATACCCCTCTGCGCCCACGTCCTTGGCTGCTCAGTGGTTCAGGTCCCTGGCACCATTTGGCTTATATTCCAGGAGTTTATGCTTCTCCTGCTCCCTGAGGACAGCAGCTGAGTCTTCTGTGTGTGAGACAGACGGGGAAGAGCAGAGAGTGTCGGGACCACAAGCCCAGGGACTGGACAGCTGGGTTCAAGCCAGGTTCTGCTTTCTACTAGCTGCGTGACTGCGAGCAACTTCTCTGGGTCTCAGTTTTCTTGTTGGTGAAACAGATGATTATAATGATAAAACTCCTCCCCCATGAGGGTGCTGAGAGGCGTGGGTGGGGGGTGATTCTCGACAGTTGATCAGCAGAGTGGCTGGCACAGGGCAAGCGCTCAGGGTGAGCTAGTATTTTTCTCTGCGTCTTGCCCGTGGCCTTTCTGCACATGGATGCTTGCCAAAGGTGGGCTGCAGTGAATAGGAGTGAACACTAGGATGTTTCTCCCGCCCCAGATCTGAGTTCTTCTTCTGTATTTGGAGGTTATTCCACGCCTATCTGCTGCTATAGAAAATCCCGGCTCCTTGCTTTCCCAGCCTGCCTTACAGCACAGTTGCAGATTCCCTGAGTGGGCCTGTGGAGTGGGCCAGGATGCACACCAACGGGACCCTGGAAAAGCCGTTCTGGTGGTAGGCAGCAGAACAGCTCCCCGAGCCTCCAGGGCAGCATAGCAGTGGGCAGCACGTGCAGCTCCCATGGCCCTGGAGGCAGAGCAGGAGGTGGCTTCCCCTGGAGGCTGGCAGTGTCCTTAGACTGGTTTAGTGGCATGGCTGTTTGGCCTTCGGTCTGGCCACAGTGCTTTCCAGCCCTTCCCAGTGATTCTGTGAGTCCCTGGATTCCGTTCAGTACATCCTATTTCTGCTCAATCGGTGTTGATTTCTTCTGCCTGCATCTAGGACTCTACATTAGTCAGAGGAGGGTGGAGTCTCTATTGTACCCATTGCCAGACTCAGACACTGGTGAGATCCTGGACCAGGCCCCGCAGGCTCATCTGTGGCTGAGGGGAGCCAGAGCCAGGACACGCACTGTTGATGGTGTGAGCACCGCATCTGTGGCCACCCTGCACTTCCACCAGAGGACTCCAGTGGAGGCCACTCCAGAGCATTGGCCATGGTCCCCAGAGGGGTCAGGCACAAACTCCGACATAAGGGGGTCACTTGTGATTAAAAATGCCCTGAATCCAGGAAGGGGCTGTAGCTCACAACCACCTGCACACAGAGAGACCTTGGGAAAGGCAGCTGGCCTAGGAGTAGAATTCCTGCCTAACTCCAGCCTGAGCAAGGGCCGTGTTATCACAGAACAGTGATGAGAGCCTCTGGTGTTTACACTCAGCTGTACCTTTTCCCCTCCTTTTCCCATTTCTTCCCGTCCTACAGAGGGGAAATGGGAGCTCGGAGGCTCACAATGGCTTTCCCAAGGTCCCATAGCAATGAGAAGTAGAGACCAGTCCCAATCCAGGTGTTTAATGTCAAGGCTGAAAGGAATGTCTGAGGACACTGAGGCCCAGGACAGGGGTGGCCAGTGAAGCCTATCAAAGGAACTCAGATTTTGAACTTTCATTAAAAATGAACAAAAGACCCCCTGAAATACTCTCTTATGACTTTGGAATGGGGCACCCTGCCATGGGAGAGAGTGAGCTCCCTGTTGGTGGAGGTGTATGAGGAAAGGTGGAAGAGGTGGGAACCACTGGGTGAGGATGCACTGAGGGGCAAGGATTTCTACCGACTACAGGGTCTGCCATCTCCTGGGGGCCAGTGGGTCTCTATAAATGGAGCTGAGGGCTTCCTGAAAAATGCCTGTCTTGTTGCAATCTCTGTTGTCCCTCTGCTTTGAGCATTTGGCCAAGAGGACAGAGATCCACATAAAGTGGCCTGATTTTAAATGGGGTGTCTTGAGCTGCCTTGAAAGGTAGAGAAGAGCCCCAGAGTCATAAAGAATCCTGCCCCCAACACAGTCCTGCGCCTCTACACACGTGCATACTCTAGCTTACCGATGGAGTAACTGAGGTGCAGAGAGGGGAAGCAAGGGGCCCCAAGGCAGCTGGAAGTGGAATGGGATGAAAACCCAAGTCTTTGACACTTAGTCTAGGGCAGTGGTTCTCGGAGTGGGGTCCCCCACCAGCAGCCTCAGCAAGCCCTGGAAACTTGTTGGAATGTAACTTCTTAGGCCCCACTGACTTGAAACTCTGGGGACAGGGCCCATAGTCTGGGTTCCATCGAGTCCTCTGGGGGATTCTGATGTGCACTAAAGCCGAGAACCATTGACTAGAGTGCTTTTGTGTTTCAGCATTCACTGACGGGAGGCACATGAATGAGGCCCTTCCTGAGATGTGCCTGGCGATACCCTGCTTTCTAAGCCATAAGAGGAAATGTGACTCCTCCTGGCTTATAGGCTACACGTGTTTTATCTCAATGAGGTTGACATCCCCAAGCTCAGATATGTGGAATGACCTGGCAAGGTCACACGGCAGTGTGGTAGTTTCTCTGGCATTGGAACTCACAGCTTCCAAGTTTTCAGCCGGTGGTCAAGTGGATCTTTTGGACCTGATTCCCCCTACCCTAGTCCACCTGACATTGTAGGGCCCTCATCCCAACCTGAACCATGCAGAAGACCCTGGGCCACAGCACTCCCTGCCCTAGCCAGCAACAGGCTTTTCTCCAGGAGCCCTGGCTGCTCCGGGCAGTGGGGGCTGGATTGGTTTATTTATTGCTATCATTAATTAGTTTTGTTGGGGATAAAAGACAGGTCCCTGGAGAAGCCCAGTGCATTAGAGCCCATTATTCCATCATTGCTCTGGACTTGCCGGCAAGAAGCGCAGCCCCTCTTTGCTGTCAGCCTCGCACAATTAATTAGCCCGCAGGCCGAGCAGCAGCTCTCACACACCCCCTGGGTGGAGAGGACTCTGTTCTAGCATCTAGTGTCCTCTAGAGCTTTTCTGCCTCAATTCTAACTGGGGGAGATGTTGAGAAGATCCTCCTGAGGAGGGGCACTGCAATAGCTGGGTGTAGAAGGAAGGTGGGGATTCCTGGCCAGGTGGAACCCTTATCCTAATGATACTATTATTGAGTGCATTCTATGATGTGTCAGACACTGGGCTAAGTGCTTAGAGCACATATTTAATTCTCATAAATGTCCCGTGGGGCACGTTTTTATTTGCCAGATGAAGAAATTGAGGCTTTGCTAGGGGGATTGGCTTATCCAAGAACCACAGCACAAAATGGTAGAGTAGAATTTCAACCTGGGTCTGTCTGGCTCCCAAGTTTGGGCTGAGTTTTAATAAAGGGGCTGTTTAGTGTGGCTCAGGAAGCTGGGGGCCTGGCCCCACAAGAAAGGAAGGACGGTAAGTTGGGCAGGAGGCCTGGAGTAAAGCAGAGAGGATGGGTATGTGATGAGGTCAAAGGGGCCTTTGCTGAATGTGGAATCAGAAGCCACGAGTTTGAGGCCACTTATGAACTAAGTGACTTTGGGCAAGTACTCAATTTCCCTTTCAGTGGGAAGATTGGGTCCTATGATGTGGGTTCTTCTCAAGAGAGACTATATAGCTTAGTGGTCCTGGAAAGGTGATCTTTAGGGCGTTAATCTTTCTGAGCCTCAGTTTCCTCATCTGAGAAACGGGGATAGTAATAATACCCTATGGCGTTCATGTGAGGATTAAATGAAATTATACATGAAAGGGCTGAGCACAGTGTCTGACACTAGGAAGGGCTTGATAAATGTTGATGATGATGAGGAGGAGGATTTGAAAGGAGTTAGTTTCAGGCCAGCTTTGCCATGAGTCCTGATCAAGTTACTCCATTATAGTTGTGCGCCACATAATGACATTTCAGTCAACGACAAACCGCATATTTGATGGTGGTCCTGTAAGATGATAATGGAACTGAAAAGTTCCTATTGCCTAGTGATGTTGTAGCATCGCAGCTAAATGCATTACCTTTTCTTTTTTTTTTTTTTTTTGAGACAGAGTCTTGCTCTGTCACCCAGGCTGGGGTGCAGTGGTGTGATCTCAGCTCACTGCTCACTGCAAGCTCCACCTCCTGGGTTCATGCCCTTCTCCTGCCTCAGCCTCCCGAGTAGCTGGGACTACAGGTGCCGGCCACCACACCTGGCTAATTTTTTTTTGTATTTTTAGTGGAGACGGGGTTTCACTGTGTTAACCAGGATGGTGTCAATCTCCTGACCTCGTGGTCTACCCATCTCGGCCTCCCAAAGTGCTGGGATTACAGGTGTGAGCCACCACGCCCGGCCTAGATATACCAGTTCTTCCCATTGTGTTACCATTGCTTGCAGTATTCCATATAGTGATTTGCTGCACGGGTTTGTAGCCTGGGAGCGATATGGTATAGCTTAGGTGTGTAGGAGAGTGTGCCGTCTAGGTTTGTGCAAGTCCACTCTGTGATGTTCACACAATGACGAAATCACCTAATGATGCATTTCTTAGAATGTATTTCCATCATTAAGTGACACCTGACTGTCATTACAGAATCACTGTGCTGTGGATTCGTTGCAACTGATGACCTTGGCAGGGAAAGCATGGCTAGGGTTCCAGAATGGCCCTTCTGTTTGTCAAGGCTTGGATTCTAGGCCTGGTTAAACTTCCCTTTTGCTGTGTAACCTCGGGCAAGTTGCCCAGCCCACCTTCTCCTCTCTAGGCCTTGGTCTTCCCATCTGTAACAACAGTAGATTGGCCAAGGTCAGACAGGGACACTGCCCCTCCCTGTCCCTGCCACATGGGTGGGAGTTGCCTCTCCTGAAGGCCATCCCTACCCCTCAACATGGCTGACTCAGCCTTTGCCCAGTGGTGGGGGCCAGGCTGCCTGCCGAGGGTGCTAAGAAGTTAATTAAACCCTACAGAAGCCATTTGTTAACAAGGGAGCGATGGTATATTCAATACCAGCCAAAGGTTGGTACAAAGTAATGAGTCTTTCTTTAGCTGTGAATAATGTGTTCCCTCCCCTCGGCAACCCCCCAGCTCTGAAGGATGGTCCTGGGGAAGCCATGGCTCATCTTAATGGCCTGGGCACTGCAGAGCCTAGCAAGCCAGTCTCACCAGCAATCATCACTTCCCATCAGAGAAACTTGGCTTCTCTCTGTGTCTGTCTTACTCATGGTCTCTAACTATTCTCCAGATGATCTCCCTCTCCCTCCCTCTACATGCGTTTGTTTCTGTCTCTCTCCCCCATCCTCCAAGGAAAAGTTGCAGGCCACTATGTCACATGCCTGCACCGCTCATATTTTATGTGGGAGTCAACAGCCCTGCTGGGCAGCAGGTTTAGACACAGTTTGGAAATTCGGGGGAGGAAGGGGAGGCAAGGGCCTGGATACCACTGGCCCCAGGGGGAGGCAAATGACCAGGAGACTGCTCATGGGCAGCTTGGGCCATTCCACGCCAGCTCCCTCTATGTGCCCGCTCTGCAGAGGGCAACTTGCCTCAGGCACTAAGACAGGTGTCTGAAGGAGGGTCCCAGTCAGGCACCCAGGCACTCGCACCTGGTTTGGGGCCCAGTGTGGAGTGACTATGGCTGTTCCCTCTGTTTTTCTGAGCTTTATTTCTCCCCCAGCTGCTTCTATAGAAGATAGGGCTAGTTCTGGCTCTGCTACCCACGTGGGCCTTGGGGACAAAAGTCTTGACAGGGTCCTTTGGGAGGGGGAGACTGCACCCAGCTCAGTGACCAGCATGTCCCTCGTCTTGTGCACCTGCACCCATAAGCACCTCCTCTGGGCATCTGCCAGGAGGGGTCTTCTGATGCCAATGCCCATCCATCTGTCTGCCAATCTCTCCATGGGTACCCCTTGCTCAATACCATTTTCTGGCTTTCACAGGCAGTTTCAGTCCTCTCCCTCTCACTTGTACCTGGGGGAGCCTGGTCACAGCTGAAAAATAGGGAGCCCTGAGGCCTCCCTTCAACAGGTGGGCTGTGGCTTTGTCCCCCTTTGTGATAGCACTAAAAGAACCCACGCAGGGGAGGGAAGGGGCCCATGGCCTAGCAGGTGTCTGTCACCCTCCTGGCAGCCAGCACAGGGGAAGAGGTGGGAGGGGCGGGGCGGCAGTCATTCACTCACCGAGCTAGGGACAAGGCACCTTGATTAGGCCCTCAAGATAATCGCCGCACACCTGGACTGGCACCCCAGAGGCCCCCGCCTCACAGCCGCCCCTTTGTCTGCCTGGGGAGTCTCTGGCTCCAAAGCCTGAGGATGCGGCTGATAGGCTGGGCTGAAGCCAGGCGCTGAAACCCAAGAGCCGAGAGGTAGTGGGGAGGGCTTTGGGGAAAGAGGGCTCCTAGAGTTGGGGAAAGGCCCAGGTCCCTCTTCCCTGGGTCCCACAGTGAACACGGTGTCGGGAACAGAGGACCTAGGTGCGGAGAGGAGGGAGAATGGCTAAGATGTGTGCTGTGTGAGTGTGTGTGCAGCGTAGGCATAGATGTTTACACAAGGGGACACAGACAAACGGACAGTGGGATGGCTCCCCTCAGTCACCTCAGCTGTCACCTGCTGCCCTAGCCACAGTTCCCACCTCTCTCCTCTGGCTAAGGGAGCAGCCTGGCCCTCCAGGTGGGTAGGACAAATGTCCCAGGGGGTGGACAATCCTCAAGCAATGAGGAATAAGAAGGGGCAGGTAAATACCAGATATTCTTGGTAAATGCCCACAGATGGATGGCGGCCCGGATGGGCAGTGGCCTCAGGCAGACCCCTCCTGGCAGCTGCCCAGAGGAGGTGCTCATGGGCACAGGTACACAGGACGAGGGCAGTGGTGGCCACTGAGCTGGGTGCAGCGTCTCCCTCCCAAAGGACCCTGTAAAGACCTCCTTTGTCCCCAGAGCCCACGTGGGAAGGTAACTACTAAGATCCTCTATACAGGAGAGTGGTTTTAAGGTGTGTCCTATTCAGTCTTGCAGAATATTCCAAGTAGGATTGCACTCTGATTGCCCCCAGCAGGAATGCACTGGTGAACACGCCCTTGTTGCCTTTCCCTCCATGCCTGATGTCTCACTTCCCCAGCGAGTCTCCTGGGATCCCTTCTCAAACCGCTTGAACCCAAATTTCTTGTCCCAGGCTGCTTATACAGATACCCAAATTAAGACAGGGTGGCATTGGAGGCGGGGTCAGGTCTGCTGCTGTGCCCTATGTGGGGGAATGGTGGGGAAGGACTGAGAAACAGCCTCTCAGAAGCTGCCCAGCTCACAGGTTTCCTAAGCAAAGAGGGTCCCAGCCTGTACCAGCTCCCCTCCCAGCAGCAGGGTGGGCAGGATGAGCCCACATCCTCCTGGGCACCTGCCTGGAGCCCATATTAAAGCATATCTATACTGATCTAGGGACTGGTCGTGGGGGTCATGGGACATATGTGAGTGTGACAGCTGTGGGTAGGCAGGCGTGTCTGTATATATGTAAATGTGGGAGGATACACATGACCGTGTGTGTGTGTGTGTGTGTGAGAGTGTGTATGTGAGTGTATACGTGTGTGTCCATGTAAATTCGAGGGGCTTCTGACTTGGAGAGTTTGACCAACTGGCCCTGCCCCACAGGCTGCCTGCAGACCCCCGAGCTGGCCAGCATAGGAAAGGGCAAGTGGAGGCTGGAGCTGAGCCATACTCAGGGCAGAGGGCAGGACTGCTCTGGCCTCCTGGGGACCGAGGGGGGGAGGGCCCTAGGAGTGGGGACATGAATATGGGTGTTGCAGAGTGCTCTACGCCATCACATGACTCCCTGCACTGCCCCAGGCGGGGTTCAGTGTGGGGCAGGCTGCACCGGGGTATATTTAACATCCTGTTGATTGGGAATGGCATGTCTCACGCGGCCCCAGGCCTAGGAGCTGCAGAACCAGGTTGCTAGGAGAAGTGTAATTTCCGTCCCTGCCCGCTCCCTTTCATGTCCGCCCCCCCGCCCCTTGTCTATGTCACTCAGCTGCACGGAAAGCCCTGATTTCTCTCTAAAAATGAAACATGAGCTTGGCTGTGTGTTGGTACTGGTGGGGCTGAGGGGCATGTTTTCTGCCCATGACAAGGGCTAAGAAGTGGCCAGCTTTTTCCAGAGTGAGTGGTCATCCCCAGGGGCCAGGCTCAGGAGAGACCCCAGCCTCCTTGGGGTTCACTACCTTATCCTGGGGAGCACCAGGTTTAAAATGCAACTATCCACTCGTGTAAGGGCCTTGGAGGTCAGTTAGGCCTAGCCCTTGCGACTTACATGGGGAAGGAGAGTCTCAGAGAGGGAAAACTACTTATCCAGGGTCACACAGGAAAGCAGGCAAGAGCCAGGATTAGAACTGGAGTTCCTGGATCCTGGATTTGCTCAGTACTGCCTGCTCCACAGGGTGAATCTCACTCTTCTCTGGCTCACGTGGCCTACCACTCTGATTTTCCCACACTGACCAGGAGCCACATGGAGGGGCAAGCTCCTTGCTGTAAGTGGGCCCAGGGGTCCAACGTAGCTCGAAGGAGTGGCTCCAGCCCATCATCCCAGCTGATCCTGCAAACATTGTCGGAACCAGTAGCCCCCTGTCTTGGTAGGAGGATGATGCTTCTCAAACAGGCTCAAGTCAGGCCAGCCCTGCCTGGTTCCCTCGCTGCTGCCTGCCCTTCTATATTGGGTCCAATGGTGTCCCCTTAAAATTCGTGTTAAAATATTAACTCGTCTTTGCAGTTATAATAGGGTCTTTGCAGATATAATCCAGTTAAGATGAGCTGTGTCATAATCCAGTGACTAATGTCCTTGTAGGAAAGGGGAAATTTGGACAGAGCTGAGCTACACAGGGGGACTGCCATGTGATGATGGGGGTGGGATTAAGTGATTCATCTGCAAGCCAAGGAACCCTCGGGATGTCGGCCACCACCAGAGGCTGGAGGAAGCAAGGAAGGAGCTTCCGTTGGAGACTTTGGAGAGATCATGACCTTCCTGACACCTTGGTTTTGGACTTCTGGCCTCTAGAACTGTGAGGAATATGCTCTTGTTGTTTTAAGCCACCAGCTGGTAATAGCTTGTTGTGGCCGTCCTAGGAAAGTAACACGCCTCTTCTCCACACAGCTGGGATCATGCGCCTACCTCTCCCCATCGTGGTCATTCCTGCCCTCAAGTGCCAGCCGCCGACCCTTCACTTTAGAACTTGACCCCAAGTCCCTTGTCTTCTATTTCTGTCACCTTGACCTCCACTTCTGACCACTTCCAGTGTCACCAACTGATCCTCTCACCTCGGGGCCCAGAACTGCTAGGGATTTCCCACTACCCGAGACAGCTCCCTGTATGTCCCCAGCTGCTCCCTGGCCAGCTCCTCTTTCCCTGTCCCCTCCTTGTCTGGCTGAGTCATTCCCATGCTCCAAAATTCCGCATCTTCTCCAGTGGATGCCCTGCCCCTGGGCCTCACCTGGCCTGGCGGGCTGGGCTGAGAATCTCTCAAATGGACGTGGATGTCCCCAGTACCCTGAGCACTTGTGCCTAGCTTGTTTCATGCAGCACTATCACCATCATTTATTTGGGAATCTCTGCCCCCGGATGAACTGTCCACGGGCAGAGACCATGCTGTGCTCTCCAGGAAAGCTTGCCACATAGGGACAACCCGGTCCAGCCCCTCTCTTTAGGGATGGGATAATTGAGGCCCAGAAAGTAGAAGAAACTTGCCTAAAGTTACACATCGAAGCAGGACCAAGGCTGAGGTTCTTCCCACTGTCAAAACAGCATCCGGGAATGTTCTTTTTATGTCCCCAAGAGAGGCAGCAACCACTTCTTGGGCACCTCAGAACTTCCTGACTTTCAGGCCTTAAGGGGCCCATGTTTGGGCAGGTAGAGTCCTGAGGGCTGGCGTGGGAGGTCTTGCTCCTGCTGGAGGAACCAGGGTGTACTGGTCAGACTGGGCAGAGGATACCGTACCCTGGGCAGGACTAGAGCTCATGGAGGAAAATCCCCTCTGGGACAGAGACACTCTGGGTTCTGGGATGCTCCCTGAGATCAGCCTGTACAGTTTTGGAACTGCCTCTGCCACTGCCTCAGTTTCCCCCATCTCACCCAGACCTGGGGCACTTTAAAGATGCAAAAAAGAGCCAATAGGTTCAGATTTCAGCTCTGCTACATGTCAGCTTGGACGCATCGTTCAGTCTCTCAGAGCCTCCCTCTCCTCAGCTATGAATAACAGGGGCTAAGTGAGAGGCACTGGAGATCCAAAAACAGCACGCGGGCTGATTCATAGTGCTGCGCTTTCTTGGACGTCCTGGTCCCCCAAAGTCTGCCTGCTGCCATCATGCCTTGTGCCCTCTGCTTCTCCCCTGGGGCAGGGTGGAGGGGCTGAGACCACGGGTGAATTGGACCCCTCTTGGGCCAACCTGGGGCAGGCATATATCAAATGGAACCATATTTCCATCTTTACAACAAGCCTGTCAGGCAGAGAGCATAACCCATTTTACAGAGGAGGAAACTGAGGCCCAGAGTTTCACTTACTTGGCTGATGAAGAGAAATGGTGTGGCCAGGCAGGACTGGCATGAAGGTGGCCATGAGGAGTTAACTCTGCCTTATTTGATGTCTTCTGCCACCTGCCAAGTTTTTCTCAGGCTTTGGTGACATCAGTGCCCTGGGTGCATGTGCTGGGCAGGGGATCACAGCTGTGTGGTCTGGAACCCTGGTGTGAGGCACCACACAGTACCTCCAAAGCATCTCACCCTTCACTGGCATTTCAGAGCAGCCAGAGACCCCAAGTTTCAATCCTCAGGAATGAGCCCCTCACCCCAGCACACACGGCACTGGAGGAACATGCCCCCCTCCACTTCCAGGAGCCCATACATTTTACCTATCCCCCATGTGGGGAGGATAAGGTGTCTGGGGAGATGAAGGGCCTATCCCACTGTCCATCTAGATGACTGGGCCAGGCCAGGCAATTTTGCTGATGTCACCTCCCTGGAGATATTAAATATTGATAATACAATAAATTTTCCCTACCCCTTCTATAACTCACGTCTTGGTGTGTGCCAAAAGGAAGACAAGTAGGCTGGGGTGGCTCCCTTTAGGCTGATGGGCATCCATTTCCCTGGCACTCTGGGAATCACAGCCTTCTTGTTCTCAAGGCGCTTAGGGAGGTCATCTTGTCCAGGCCCCTGCTGCAGGCCCTAGCCGGCCTGAGATGAGCATTCTCCATGGCAGGGGAAATCATCCGGTTTGCTCCTCACAATGATCAACCACCCTTTCTCTTGGGAAGCTCTTCTTCAAATCCGACTGTGGTTCACATTAAGCAGGAGCCTGCCAGGCAGGCCCTGTATCTTGACAGCCACATGACCGAAGAACCTCATTCCTAGGGAGCAGAGCACCTGGCGGGGCTCAGAGGTCTCATTTTGACCCGTTTCCAACTGTGTGACCTTGTAAGTTACAATGTTACTGAACTTCAACACCCTCATCCATAAAATGGGGTGGTAATCTTTGCAGACCACTTCCTACGACTGTTGGGAGCAGGGCTTCAGCTTCCCACAGGCACAGCTTGGTGAGTGCAGTGGGGGACTACTGGGCTAGTTGTCCTCTGTGGTAAATAACTTGATCAAATGAGACAATAAATGTGGAAGGGCTTTGCAAATGTAAATTGCTCTGTAAACACAGTGTTGTGTAAATGTTAGGGAAAATTATATGCTTCAAAAATTCGGAGCAGTGAACTTCCTTAGAAGGGGGGAAGCTTCCTAAATTTTCTTGTATCCCCAGTCCTGGAGGCCTGTGTATGGGTTTGTGTGGAGGGGCAGGGGAGCCCCCCCGAGCTGGACTGGCTGTGTTCCTCCCCTCCCACTCCTCCTCCCTTGGGCTTCAAGCCAGGCTCAGGCTCCTGATTACAAAGGCCCAGGAGTGAGGAGCTTATCAGTTACACGAAATCAATAGGCATCTTCTTTATATTTTCCAATTAAAAGAGCTAACAGAGAAGAGAGAAAAACTCAAGTGCCCAGCAGCTGTCAATAGCTGTTGAGCAAGGGGAAGCACAGGGTCAGTGGGCCAGGCCATTTGTCAATGCCAAGCTCTGCTCGCCTGGCCTGCTCTCACAACGTGTGGATGTACCCAGAAGAGGAACTGGGAGGCAGCGCATCTTCCAGTGGCTTCTCAGACTTTTGGCCTTGGCAACTCTGTCTCCTGGGCCTTCATTTGTCAGGAAATGTGCAGAATTGAACTGAGGCTGCAGTGAGGCACTCCTGCGGTCAGTGACAGGCTATCAGTACAGCCATCCACTGCTAAGATCACACGGCTTCAGAGAGACCTGCAGGTGGGGCGGGGGACCCTGCAGGGTTGTTTTGGGGAATCCTTCTCAGAACCAGTGAGAAAACACAAGAGAGAATGGGCTAAGAGGCAGCAAGCAAGATGTGGGGCAGATATGAACAGGCATCTGGACACAGAGACAGGTCATCAGAAGCCCGACCTGCCTACTCACATGAGACTTCTGCTCCCCAAGGTACCCCAGGCTGCAGAACTCTCTTCGGCTCTGGGGTCTGTGAGTGGCAGGGAGACGGTCCCTTCTTGAGGTGACTGCTGCGGCTGCCCCTCTCAGATCCTGTTACCAGCTCCATGACTCTCTCCCCAGCTGCTGGGAGCTTTGGCTGCTCATGCCTCCCCTGACCCTCCGTACTGGGCAGAAGGAAGCCAGCTCATCTGGAAACGCCCTGGAGTTTATGCCTCCACAGGGTAGCCCTCATGTGATGACTGACTGAGATGGGGTACAAAAGGCTGGGGCCCTGGCCTAAAGGGGGATCCTGAGGCTCTGGAAGCCCCCATAGGGTAAATCTGTGGCCAGGCCTCAGCTGCACCCTCATCTTTGCCTAGTTTTTCTTCTTGCCCTAATCTTCTCCCTTCATCCCATTATGGGGCTCACCTGAGGGCAGCCCCGCCTAAGTTATGTGCACAAAACCCTAACTCAGGCTCTGCTTGCTCCTGGGAGAGCCAGACCCATTCAATTCATTCATTTGGTAGGCATCTATTGTGCATTTTTTACACACCAGGCACTGGGCTAGACCCTGGGGGAGGTACACAGTGACAATGACTGCCAGTGTAGGAGAAAAGTGACAAGCAGGTAAACAAATAGGTAAATGGGTTAGACACCAGAGGTGAGGAAAGGAGAAGGCCTTGTGGTGGGCGGGACTCCTTGGGATTAGGGGGGCAGGGAAGGTCTCTCTAAGGAAGTGGCCTGTGAGTTGGGACTTGGTGACAAGGAGGAACCAGGCGCGTGAAGACCGTGGGGAAGGGTGCAGTTAGACAGCTGGCACGTGCAAACACCCCAAGGCTGGACTAAGCCTGTGAACTTTGAGGCCCTGAAAGGCCAGTGTGCCTGGAACTTAGCGAGCAGGGCATGAGGGCAGAGAGGGTGTGACCTGGCCAGCCATGGCAAAGACTCTATTCCAAGGGCAATGGGGACTTTGGAAAGGAGGTCAGGCAATGGAATGATAGGATGTGACTCCTAGTTTTAAAAGGTCACCCTGGTGGTCCCACCTAGATGGGCAAGGGATGGGGTAGGGATCTCGGGAGTTGAAACGGATGCTTCTGGTGCCCTATGCCACAGCCCATTGGTGATTTCAGCTGCAGCTGCTGTGTCAAGGACAAACATCCTCAAATGTTCGCTTCTCCTCTCTGCTCTTCTTCTATGGGGCTTTTGGGGGAGCTCCAAGGGCTTCCTCAGTCTGCACAGGACACCCTGGGAGTATTAGGAGGACAGGGAGTCAAGGCTTCTGGGGACAACCATCCCTCAGTGGGCATTGAGAGTCAATAAATAAAAGCCCCAGCCTCTGTCCTTTGGAGGGACAATTCTGAGAAGTGGGCCACGCGGTTTCTGTAGGGATGAGCTACACTTGCCCTCGGCAGCATCAGTAATTCAGAAACACACACCGGGCTGGTGCTATGGGCTGAATGTGCTGCCCCAAAATTCATATGTTGAAATCCCAACCCCTAAGGTGATATTGTTAGAAGGTGAGGCTTTGGGGAAGTGATTAGGTCGGGGGCAGAGCCTTCATGAAGGGGACCAGTGTCCTTATGAAAGAGGCCCCAGAGAGCCATCTTGCCCCTCTTGCCATGGAAGAATGCCATCAGAAGCCTCCGTCTATGAGGAACAGGCCCTCACTAGACACTGAATCTGCTGTGCCTTGATCATGGACCCCCAGTCTCCAGAACCGTGAGAAATACATTTCTGTTGTTTATAAGCCAGTTGGTCCGTGGTATTTTGTTATATAGCAGTCCAAACAGACCAAGGCAGCCTCTCCTCTCTCCTGTCTTGCTTGTGCTCAGCTGTGTTTTCTGTGATTGCCTCCCAAAAAACAACCTGCATTCAAATATCTGTTTCACGCTCTGCTCTTGAGGGAACCTAAAGACGGACAGACAAAGGAGAGCTGATGGTGGCTTGGAGGAGGTGATGGCTGTGGGGGCAGAGATCCGGAGATGGACCCAGGATGTGCTATGCCATCCAGGCAATAGGACAAGCCAGTGGATTTGCTGTAGAGGATGAGGAAAGGGGAGGAATCAAGGATGACTCTGAGGACTTAGGCTTGAAGGTTGAAGGTTTACTAAAACTAAGAAGACAGGGCTGGGCGCGGTGGCTCACGCCTGTAATCCCAGAACTTTGGGAGGCCGAGGCAGATGGGTCACCTGAGGTCAGGAGTTTGAGACAAGCCTGGCCAACATGGTGAAATCCCGTCTCTATTAAAATACAAAAAAATTAGCCGGGCATGGTGGTGGGTGCCTGTAATCCCAGTTACTCGGGAGGCTGAGGCAGGAGAATCACTTGAACCCAGGGGGGCAGAGGTTGCAGTGAGCCAAGATTATGCCATTGCACTCCAGCCTGGGCAACAAGAGTGAAACTCCATCTAAAAAAAAAAACACACAGACTGGCAGAAGAACAGGTGTACAGCAGGGAAACTCAAGAGGTTGGTCTGAGTGGTATTAAATTTGCAATGTCTGTGAGATCTCTCAGTGCACATTCCCAAGAGGCAGCCAGAGCTACGAGTCTAGAGCTTCAAGCAGAGGTTAAGGCTACAGACAATCAATTTGAGTCCAGTCATCAGCTTAGAAATGGTATTTTAAGCCATGGGCCTAGGTGAGAGCACCCAGGAGAGTGAATCGACGGAGAACAAATGCAGGTTAAACAAAAGAAAAGGAGCCCCTTCATCTGAGCCTGGAGTCTTAGCCCAGCTTTGTGGATCTGCCCAGGTTTCCTAAACTCCCTGGGTGCCCACAGTGTCATAATCTCATGGGATCCTTGGAGCAGTCCTGAGGGGCGGGAGACAGGCAGGGCTGCCATGTATAGTCGCACAGTTTAGACACTGCCCAGCTCCAGGTGGTACCATTTACACAGGGCACAATGTCCCAGGTACCTCCTAGAGTTATTCAGTTTACAGTCTTCACAGCCATACACACTTCTTTGCAAGGCCAGAGAGAATATGGACAAGGCTCTACATGAGCCACAGAGTGGAACCTCTGAGAATTCAGCAGAGGTGGAGATTGCAGCACTTGGGGCAATCAGAGAAGTCTCCCTGGAGGAGGTGACATTTGCCCCGGAGCTCAAAGGAGGGGGAGTATTTATACCATTTGAATTTGGGAGTGAGATGCTCCAGCAGAGGCAATTGCAATGAACAAAGTCTGTAGGCAGAAATTGCTGGGTGTGTTTGGGAATTTGCTTTGCAGGGATTGCCAAGGAAAGTCATAAGGATTATGAAGACTATTCCGGGTGGAGGCCCTTGAATGACATGCCAGGGAGATGCACAAAGTTATTGGACTCACTCAAGGTCACACAATGAGGGAGATACAGAGCCAGGGCTTGGACCCTAGATCAGAGGGTGTGCCTGCCTGTGGATACAGGCTTCCTAGTGACCTCTCACCTTCCAGTTCCTGTCACTCCCTTTGGCAGCTCCAAAACCTCATGAAGGGGTAGCAGCTGACTTCTCCAGCTCCTGTCTATCTCCCAGAGGCAGAGGCCTGTTCTGCCTTTATTTCTCAGGGCAGCATCTAAAGAGGCAGACGATTTGTGCAGAGGGGACAGAGGTTCCCCCGGATCATGGAGAAAAGTGGGCAAGAAGTAAGTTCGTGGGCAGGGAGTTGGGCTTCCAGTGTGGGAGAGGAAAGATGGGAGAGGACCTGGACACCGGTTGCAGAGGTGGAAATAAGGCAATGGGCACTCTTGTTTGTCTAGGAACCCAGGAAAGAGAGGCAGCCAAGGGCAGGGCCTCCTGGGGATGGGCCTTGCCAAGCTCTCGCCCGACTTTGAGAGTGCCATGTTAGCCAGTCCCATGCTGGGATTCATGATCCTACACACACACTCTCACACTCACACACACACACTCTTTTTTTTTTTTTTTTTTTTTTGAGACGGAGTCTCGCTCTGTCACCCAGGCTGGAGTGCAGTGGCCGGATCTCGGCTCACTGCAAGCTCCACCTCCCAGGTTTACGCCATTCTCTTGCCTCAGCCTCCCGAGTAGCTGGGACTACAGGCGCCCACCACCTCGCCCGGCTAGTTTTTGTATTTTTTAGTAGAGACAGGGTTTCACCAGGTTAGGCAGGATGGTCTCGATCTCCTGACCTCGTGATCCGCCCGTCTCGGCCTCTCAAAGTGCTAGGATTACAGGCTTGAGCCACCACGCCCGGCCCACACACATACTCTTATACACACACACATACACACTCGCATGAACGCACACACACGCATGCACACACACACACACACACGGCGTTCCGGTCGCCTTGAACCCTTGTCACTCCCTCCGACACCACCGTTTCTTTTACCTTAGGCTTGCAACCCCGCTACTTCCTCCTTCATGTCTCAGTTTTTATGTCTTTCCCCAGGAGACCTTCTCTGTTGCCCCACATCTATTCAGGGGCCCTCCTTTGGGTCCGCTGGCCCTGTCATAGCCCCACCCTGTTCTGCAAGTTTGCTGTTCTGCATCTGTCATCCTAGCCTGTGCATGCTGAGAAGACAGATGTTTTGCCTGTCCTGATCCCTGTAGCATCTCCAGGGCCTAGCATGGTGTTTGGTACACAGCAGGTATGCAATAAATGCTACAGGCAGCAAGGGAGGAGCAACATATCTAGTGTCTATCGAATTCTTATTTTTCCCTTTCCTCCCGGGTGGGTGGCCACCTTGAGCTTTCCTGGTCCTGTGAGTCTGGTCCCTTCTCTGAGACCTTTAGTCCTAGCTCCCCAGCTGTCCCCTGCCCCCTGCATGCCCTAGAGTCCTGAGTGCCCCCATTTGATCATCTGTGCTGAAGGCCAGGTTATGCAGAGGCTGTTCTAGGAACAGAACCCATGCCCAGGAGACTCTTGACCTGGGGAGAACCAATTCAGGCAAATTCCCTAATTCCCTGGACTGTCGTCACCAGCGACGATGCTGCTTCTCCCGCCTTCGATTACCTGCCTTCCGCGGCTGCCTCTACCTCCCTCCACAGCTGGCTTTAGGAAAATCCCAGCAGCCCAGGCTGCTCCTTCCTTTGCCCTCCTCTCCATCCTTGGTCCTGTCTGAGGCAGGCCAGGCCTAACCTGGGCTCATACCACAGCCCCACCCTGCCCTCCCAGTTCTGTGTGGCTAGCCCTGCAGTTTTCTCCCCACAATGGAAGCGTCATCACTGTGGGAGCTTCAGCTGAAGGGAAGTTTCTCTGAGCATCTGCACACTGCAGCATCGCTGGGACCTGGGCTTCAGCGGAAGAGGGGAGTCTGGAGGCGGTCTCTGGCTCCTGCTGCTCTGGAGAGAGATGCTTTTCCATGAGAAAAACCACGTCTTGGGGTGTCCAACTCAAAACCTGACTGAAGCTGCTCCTGGGAGGCTCTGCAGCACAGAGTTGCTTGGCACCCAGCCCTGCCCTGGAGGCACCTGTCTGTAATCCTGTGCCGGACAGACAAGGGCTAGCCTAGAGCAGGCCATCTCTGGGAGGCAATGCACCAAAGGCCTCCCAGAGGAGATGGCACCTGGGGGGATCTGCACAGATGTGCAGGAGGAGCTGGGTGTGGAGGGGAAGGGTGCTCTGAGAGGGAGCTGTGTGAATAAGAGCTGGGTTTGGGAAATACTTGGTCACCGGCAGAGCGCTGGCCAACAGTAGCCTGGAGAAGATGAGCTTTCATCTACTCTGCACAGGCATCTTGAATAGGTACCCCATGCCCAGGCCCTACTGAGTGGTGGGCACAGATGACATGACGCCTGCCCTGCCCTCAAGTGTTTCTCTCTGTCCAGGGAAGGAGGCCATGAGACTCACTGTGCTTTAACACTGTGCCCATCAAACATGGCTCCGGGCAAGAGCAGAGGTATGTGCTGCTATTAACTTCACGGGGGCCCAGGGAGGAAGGAGGGTCCCCAGCAGGCTGGCAGGCAGCTGGGAGCCTTCCTCGGGGAAGCCAGGCTGTGCTGGGCTTGGGGAGATTTCGCCTGATGATGAGATGTGGGGAGGGAGATGCGAAGTGGCTTCTGCTTGGATGTGTCCATACTTGGGAGGTTATCACTGATATGGCAGGACTGGGAATCTCAGTGCCATGCGAGTGTGTGACAGTGTGAGCGTGTGTGTGTTTTACATTAGTGTGTAAGTACGCGGTGTGCATGGTGCACAAAACTGTGTGTGTGTGAACAAGAGCAAGTGCAAGTATGTGTGAGTGTGTGAGACTGGGAGCACAAAGGCGTGTGAGAGTGTGTGAATCTGTGAGCTAGTGTGTGCACGTATGTGTGTGAGGCTGAGGCTGTGAAGCTGTGTGAGCGTGAACTGGTATATGTGTTTGGATTTGAATGTGTGCGAGCGTGCATGCCCGTGTGGCTGAGTGTGTGAGCCTGCAAGGGCCTGTGACAGCGCATGTGGGTTTGAGCGTGTGCTGCACATCACCAGAGCCGTGCTCTGCTTGTTTTTACACTCACCGTGATTTGCTGGATTTCAGCTGAGCATTCAATCCTCCATGAGACATAAAGAAAACGAATTTTGTTCCCTGGGACTTTGCATCCAGTCCAGGTGGACAAGTGCTTGGCGTGGTCAGCGGTTACAGAGCAGCCAGCATGCGGGCTTTGCTTCTCAGGAGTGACGGCTCCTCTGGGGAGCACCCCGGCTGGCAGCCAGAAGCCCACTATGTGACCTTGGCCTGGTCTCTGCCCCTCTCTGGGCTTGGCTTTTTGCCCAAGCAAGAGAAGGACGCAGAGAAACATGACTGGCAGGAGAGACCAGAGCCACAGGCATGGCCTTTTCCAGGTCCACACCCTCAGCTTTGGGCTCTGTCTAGACAGGCAGCCACTCCCACAGGCTGCGGGTCTTCCCAGGAGGGCCCATGGAGCCCATCTTAAGGACTTGCCCTAGCGGTCAACTGGCAAACACGAGTGTGGGTAGAAGAAAGGCAATGAGCCTCCCAGCCAGGCATTCCTGGTTCAGACCCCAGGACCACCGCTCCCGGTACTAGTAACTGAAGCCACCAGCTAACCACCACCCCAGCACTCACTCGGAGCTGCAGCTGTGTGCTCTACACCTGCCACCTCATGTGCATCTCCCAACAGCCCAAGGAGGAAGGTAAGATTAGTCCCATTTTATAAGTGGGAAAACTGAGACTGAGAATGCCTCAGTGACTTGCTCTGAGCCAAGGCGTGGCTCTGACCACCTGCTGAGCTGCCTTCCTGGGCTTCACATCTGCAGAATGAGAGTAGTGATGCCAGCTTGGTAGGCTTGTCTTGGGATGAATGAGACATTGTGGGTGGGGAGGGACCAGCATGGCACCTGGCTCTCAGTGACCATTCTGTGAGTGGCCCCCAGCTCCTCTGTGTAGGAGACACGCCCTGGGAGGAAGGAGGGAGGCCTGGACCTCTGGGAGCCCCACTTGCTAGCTGCCTGAACCCGGATAAGGACTGGGCTGAGATGAGGGCTGAGGGTGAGGGTCCCACGGGAGGATTGGGTCTTACACTGTCCCCTTCACTGTGGTGGAAACAGACACTGAGCCTTCAGAACACAGCCCTGAAGCAGGTTGCACCCCAGGGCGCTGACCAGGGGCAGGAGGAAGCAGCCCCTTTTCTCCCCAGTGGCCTCCTGAGAATGGCACAGAGGAGAAACCTTCCCCCTGCCCCCAGTCCACTGAGGATCTGGGTGCCCCTAATCAAACCCCAGGAAGGGAGGTGGCAACAGGAGAGGTTAATTGGCTGGGCCTGGTGTGGCCTGATAAGCCTCTGTCTGTGTTCCTGGGGAGTGTGGGGTGTGAGTTGTGAATGTGCTCATGCATCTAATTGCAGGGTCACCCACCCCCAGGCTCTGTAACTAATCTCCATGGAGCCCGAGGCTACCAGCTCCCCTACCATAGGGCTCCCTTGGTCAGGATCCCAGCTTCCAACCTAGAAATTGTTCACCCCTCTGCAGCCTTGTACTGAGAGCCTCCTGCCCCCAACCCCAGTCGCTTGGCCCTGCACACAGCTCCAGCTAGTCCTCGACCTTGAGAGGACACTTGACTACAGTCAGGGCTCTGGCTATCAGGTCCAAGTCTTCTCTCCAGAGGTCCCTTTCTCACTGGAATGGAGTGTGGATGTGGGGGCATTTGGGGAAAGCTGGGGGACTCTGTTTAGGGATGTCCTTGAAAATCCCAAGATAAAAATATATGTGAATGGAGCAAAGCTGGTCTTTTTAACAAATGGTGCTGGAATAACTGTACATCCACATGCAAAAAAAAAAAAAAAGGATCTCGACACAAATCTTATACTGTTCAAAAAATTAACTCACAATGGATTAAAGACTTAAATGTAAAATGCAAAACTATAAAACTCCTACAAGATAACATAGAAGAAAACCTAGATGACCTTGGGTATGGCAATAACTTTTTAGATACGAAACTGGAGGCATAGTCCATGAAAGAAATAATTGATAAGTTGGACTTCATTAGAATTAAAGTAAAAACTTCTGCCCTGTGAAAGACACTGCCAAGAGAATGAGAAGACCAGCTGCAAACTGGGAGAAAATATTTGCAAAAGACACAGCTGATAAAGGACTGGTATCCAAAGTATACAAAGAACTCTTAGAACTCAACAATAAGGAAACACAAACAATGGCCAGGCATAGTGGCTCACGCCTGTAATCCCAGCACTTTAGAAGGCTGAGACAGGTGGACTGCTTGAACTCAGGACCTGGGCAACATGGCAAAACCCAAAATCTCTACAAAAAAATGCAAAAATAATAATAATAATAAAATAGCTAGGCATGGTGACACGTGCCTATAGTCCCAGCTACTCAGGAGGCTGAGGTGGGAGGATAGTTTGAGCCCAGGAGATAGAGGCTGCAGTGAGCCAACTTTGTGCCACTGCACTCCAGCTTGGGTGATGGGACTGAAACCCTGCCTCAAAAAGAAAGAAAGGAAAGAAAGAAGAAAGAATGAAAGAAAGAAAGAAAGAAAAGAAAGAAAGAAAGAAAGAGAAAGAAAGAAAGAAAGAAAGAGAAAGAAAGGAAGAAAGAAAGAAAGAAGAAAGAAAGAAAGAAGAAAGAGAAAGAGGGGGAGGGAGGGAGGAAGGAAAGAAGGAAGGAAGGAAACAACTCAGTTTAAAAATGGGCAAAAGACCTGAACAGACACCTCACCAAAGAAGATATACAAATACCAAATAAGCATATGAAAAGATGTTCAAAATCATATATTAAGGAACTGCAAACCAAACCAACAATAAGATGCCACTCCACACTTCTTAGCATGGCAAAAATCCAAAAACACTGACACCATCAAATGCTGGCAAGGATGTAGAGTAACAGAAACTCTCATTCATTGCTGGTAGGAATGCAAAAAGCTACAGCTACTTTGGGAGACAGTTTTGGCAGTTTCTTATCAGACTAAATGCACTTTTATCATATATCCAGCAATCGTGCACTTTGGTATTTACTGAAATGAATTGAAAACTTACATCTGCACAAAAACTTGCACATGGCTATTTATAGCAGCTTTATTCATAAGTGCCAAAACTTGGAAGCAACTAAGATGTCTTTGAGCAAGTGAATGGATAAATAAACTGTGATACATTCAAACCATGAAAATATTATTCAGCACTAAAAAGGAATGAGTTATCAAGCGATGAAAAGACATGGAGGAAACTGAAGCACACTTTACTAAGTGAAAGAAGTCAATCTGAAAAGGTCACGTACTGTAGGATTCCAGCTATATGACATTCTGGAAAAGGCAAAACTATGCAGACAGTAAAAAGATCAGTGAGGCCAGGTGTGGTGGCTCACGCCTGTAATCCCAGCACTTTGGGAGGCCGAGGTGAGCAGATCAAGAGGTCAAGAGATCGAGACCATCCTGGCCAACATGGTGAAACCGCATCTCTACTAAAAATACAAAAAGTAGCTATGCGTGGTGGCATGTGCCTGTAGTCCCAGCTACTCAGGAGACTGAGGCAGGAGAATCACTTGAACCTAGGAGGTGGAGGTTGCAGTGAGCCAAGATTGCACCACTACACTCCAGAACAAGACTCCGTCGCAAAGAAAAACAGAAAAAAAAAGAAAAGAAAAAAAGATTAGTGGTTACTGAGGTTGGGGAAAGGGAGGGATGAACAGGGAGAGCACAAAGGATTTTTAGGAAAGTGAAATTACTTTGCTTGATAAAATAATTGTGATTATATGTCATTATACATTTTCCAAAACCCATGGAATGTACAACGCCAAGAGCGAAGCCTGATGTAAACTGTGGACTCTGGACGATGATGACATGTCATCATAGGTTCATCGATCGCAACAAAGGTACCACTCTGGTGTGGGATTTCGATGGTGGGGGAGGTGGAAGGGACAGGAGGTATATGGAAAATCTCTGTACCTTCTGCTCAATTTTGCTGTGAGTCTAAAACTGCTTTCAAAAGTAAAGTCTGTTTAAAAAAAAATTATTGCATGAAATATGTTTAAATTTGATTCCTGTTTTGATCTTAAATCCATGCAACATGACCCAGTAACATTCCCTCTGGCTGGTCATTGGAACTCTATTATTGCTGCTGGGGTTATTATTACTAAGTTATTGAATTACCTGTCAGGCATTGTGCTAAGCACTTGACTGTGATCATCTCATCTGACCCTCATAACTTGCCCTGAAGTCGGAACTGGTGCCCCACTTTATAGATGAAACAACTGATGCCCAGAGAGGTGAGCCGACGTGCCCACAGTTGCACAGGTGTCAGTGATAGAGCTAGGAGTTGAACCAAGGTTTGTCTGGGTCTGGAGCCTGAACTCCACATGCCATGCAAACAGAACAGTAACCATTCATAGTGATAAACGCTGTGTTTCTTTCATCGTGCTCTCATTTGTTTTCATTGTTCCCATTTTAGAAGACGGACACTAGCCAGAGAGCCGAGGTACCTTGTCTTGCTTAGTTCCTTTGTGATCACACCCTTGTTTCTGGAGCTCTCTCCCCAGTCTCTGGAGTCTCAGAGGTGCCATAAAAGCGAAGGAAAATGTCAAGAATATTAAATTTATAATTGAGTAAAACCTGGGGAGAATCGTTAAATCATGGTTTAATATTTCCCAAATGGTTCATCGACATTTTAAAGACATGTCAAATTCTACGGCTTGCACATCCTGAGCGTGTAGATGAAAAGTTGGATGTTTATACTGGAGGCAAGCTGCAGAGCGGCACTAAAATGCCAGCAGCATGGATCTGAACCCAGAGCAACACTCCTCACCCTTGCAATGACCTTTTAAGGTCATTCTATGGGTGAGGCTCAAGTGGGACATGAAGATCCAGATGTGCTTACTTAAGCATACTTAATTGCAAAGGTATAAGAACACCTGATTATGACTGAAGCCAATCCATTTCTAGATATCAAGTTCCAGATGTCTTTCAGTATAGAAATTGACTTCAAAAATATGTGCCTTCCTGGCCAGGCACGGTGGCTCACGTCTGTAATCCCAGCACTTTGGGAGGCCGAGGCAGGTGGATCACCTGAGGTCAGGAGTTTGAAACCAGCCTAGCCAACATGGTGAAATCCCGTTTCTACTAAAAATACAAAAATTGGCCAGGCATGGTGGCAGGTGCCTGTAATCCCAGCTACATGGGAGGCTGAGGCAGGAAAATCGCTTGAACCTGGGAGGCGGAGCTTTCAGTAAGCCAAGATTGCACCTTTGCACTCCAGCCTGGATGACAGAGTGAGACTCGTCTGAAAAAAAAAAAAAAAGCCCCAAAATATGTGCCTTCCTAGCACCCAGGTCTTGGTTTCCAAATACCATTTGCCAATAAAAGGAACCAGGACTCCTCGGAGAGATGGCTGGTTCTAGGGCTGGTAAGAGATTGTACTAGATGACCCTGGAGGATTTTGTGGTGCCAGAAAGTAAGTTGCAAAAACAAACAAACAAAAACACAAAAAACAAAATAAACGAAAAGCAGCAGCTTGATTGGCATATATGTATGTATGTGATGGGGCTCATGTCAAAAGAACAGAGGAATCCACCTGCAAGAGTTTTGAAGGGCCAAAGCTGCAACAATTTGAGCAACACAATATCTAACAAGAGTATTGAATCCTAACAAATAAAGTAGAAGGAATGAGAAATCAAAAGTCGCCATTAGGACACACAGTAGGAACTGCTGCAGGCTGGGTCCAGCAGTGGAAGGTAAAGTTAGTGGGCAAATCTTCAAGGAGAAGCAGGACACTGCAGAGCCTCCAACTGTCTCCCCAAAACATATTAATCACTGTGGTAGTTTTAACAGATGTGTATGCTTTAATATATACGAAGGTAGAAGTAGAGCTGAAGCTTAATTCCTCTCTTCTTGAGTGTGGGCTACACTTAGCAACTTACTTCTAATAATAGAATAAGAAGAGGGGAAAACAGCAACACCACAGTGGAGAAACCTGGCAGATACTGCCTTAGCCCAGCGATCAAGGTTAGCATCACTGGTGCTAAGTCCTGTTGATGTGTGCACCCCTGCTGTGATGTGAAAGAGATCCACAGTGAAACCCACAGTGATTCACCAGCAGAAACACTGTGAACATTAGCAGGAGCTTTAGTGGGAGCTGGGTAAAGAGTGCACAAGAACTCTGTGCTATCTTTGAACCCCTCTATAAATCTAAAATTATTTTAAAATAAAACGTTTTACAGAAACACATGCCTTGTTCTGGGTTCAGGATCCCCAAAAGGTTGAAATATTGGCTTTAAATGAGGAGAAGAATGTAAAAAAAAAAAAAAAAAAAATAGCCAGGCTATTTCCAAAGCAGTAAATCCGATCTTTGGTTCCCTCTGCAATATATACTTTGCATACATATAACTATGTATCAGTAAAAGGGGATCGTGCTGTATGCACTGTTTTACAGCCTGCTTTATTAGTAACGAGCCATTATGAGAGATCCATACAGTTTATCACAAATGTTGCCAGGGACTACAGTTGAGAGGGGCTCTCCCAGACTTTCTGGAAACCTCCTTGTGTTCTGTGGAAGTTCTGTGGCCTCCCCACCTAGCATTGCCCCAGCCCATGTTATAGAGATCAGCACCCCATAACATAAGACAAAATCCTGGAGATGCTGTCTGGGAGCTGTCCTGAGACCTTCCTGAAAAAAAAAAAAAGACTCTGAACCAGAAGTCAGGAGACCTGGCAATGCATCCCTAAGGCAAGCCACGTGCTCTCTCTGAGCCTGTTTCTTCATCTGTGAAATGCAGAGACGATTCCAGGCTTTACTTCTCTCCCAGGACCCCTGGAGGTTCCAAAGCAGGCTGGCCATGAGGAAAATATGGTATCAGCTCTATCTCTGAGCATCAGGATTCAAAACCCTAGTTTGCCCCTTCCTTCCTGGACACCATTAGTGAATGGTTTAACCTCTGGGCCTCAGTTTCCTCACCTACAAGTGGGGTTGAAATCAACACCCGATTCACGGGGAGCGAATGAGCTCTCTCATGTTCAGAAGGCTGAGCATGGTGCCTGGGAGAAGGTGGTTGCTGTCAGTGGCAGATACAGTGATAGCTACTTTGGTGTTGACCAAGCGCACCAAAGCAAGCCTGGGGCTTCCCAGCACAGCTGTGTGGCACTCCGTGATGCCAGTGGTGGCAGCAGCCCTGCCTTCTCTTGGAACCAGCCCCAACTGGCACAGTCTGTGATCCATTCACTTGATGGCCAGCTCCCAGATGGCCCGTGTCTCCTGGCCCAAGACCCACCTCCTGTGGGCATGGCAAAGCTACCAGCGTGGACAGAACGTGGGCTGCCCAGAGAACAGGCCTATGGGGGTTGTGCGCCAGGGCTGGAGAGGGCTGGGGAGGGACAGGCCAAACCAAAACCTCTGCCAGCCTCCCTGGAGATGTCACAGGCTTAGCAGGGGCTGCTTGACACATGTCGGATAAAATAAGAAAAAATAAATAACAATGTTTATAAGAAGATTAGCGAGAAGGCGGCAAAATTTCTCTAGGGAGCCTCCTTGGCTGTGTCTCAGAATGACAGCTCCCATTGCCTTATCAGAGACATAATGAGTTGCCAGGATTTGGGGTCATTAAAAATCCTCCTGGGCTGGGCCCCCTCCCTCGCCCATTGCCTTTGATGGTGGAGAGAGGGGGCCTGGTGGTGGCTCAGGCCCCCTGCCCCCACTGCGCTGTCTGCCCACCACCATCCCTGTCTGCAGGGGTACAGAGGTGAGATGGTGGAGCCCAGCTTGGCGGAAGTAATGCAACACGACGGCCCAATTTGTGCCCTTGGCCCCTCGGGCAGAGAACTTGTCTCCCTGGTGCGGATTAGGCTCCGTTTTATCTCCGCTCCTTCAGAGACAAAAGCGGGGCTCTGCATAGGCGCATAGCCATGGGGCATCCGCGACTCCAGCCTGCGTTGTATGGTAAGGAGCCCTGCCACCCATATTATCCAATGCCTCACTTGACACATGTGGAAACTGAGGTTCGGGCAGAGGCAGTGTACATCAGTTGCAGCATCGTGGGGGCAGAGTCAGGCTTTGAACACAGGTCTTGGGATTCCCAGCCTGAGATTGGGTGTGTGCTCATGAATGACTGCATTTTTGTACGGGGAGCAGAATAGAGGAGCGCAATGATAGGAATGTACAGAAAATTGAATTCAGCGAGAACAAATGTGTATTGATCTCCTGCAAAGTGCAAGTCACTGGGAGAGACGTGAAGGAGCTCAGAAACAAGGGAGACACAAGCTTCAGGTCCCAGTCCAGCAGGAGGGATGGATGCTAACGCCAGTGTCCAGAGACCAGTATCTGCCACGCACACGCACAAATCCCCATCCCAGACAGCCTGACCCGTTCCTCCATCCCTATCAGTGCCACAGAGAAAGAGCTCCTGCCTTTAATCACCTCCCTCTTCGTCACAAAGCTTATCTTCAAGGAGCTCAAAGCACTTGTAGTGTATTGATTTTCTCAACCACTCACTGGCCCTGCTTCCCTTGAGGGATGAGGAGTTTGGAGGAGGGAGGATTACCCTTGTGTTTCAATTCAGCAAGCTGAGGCTGCGGGCAGCTCCACTGGGTGGCCCTCTATGGCACCACTGGCCCACATGGTACCTTTGTGCTCTTGGTAGATTGTCCCACACTGGAGAGTGTGGCTTGGCAACAAGAGTGAAGCTGGATTCCAGCCCCATAACCTCCCCTTCAGCCAAGCAGCTTTGCGCAGTTAACAACCTGCCCAACTCTATGTGGTAGGCTTGCTGTTGAAACTAAGTGCCAAGGTTGGTCCTGAGGTCTCTCCCAGCCAGAAAAGGGACTCTGGTTAAATGGTAAAAACAGGAGGATCCTCTTGATTCTGGGAAGAACCCTTGACCCCTTCTGGCATGAGTTTTCTGATGTGTAAACAGGGTGTGATAAGGGGTAGTTTGGCTGATTTGATGAGATGCTAGATGTTTCTATGTTTGAAACCACAAAGTGCTACGCAAATATTAATTTTGGTTGTTTCTAAAATTGCCTTATGGAGCTGGTAACCCACATGCTCCTTCTCAGACCTGTACCTGCCACGCCCCAGGGTGTGTCTACCAGGCTTCACCCCAGAACACCCCAGCCCAGCCCGGTCTCCCCTGTCAGCAGGCTGGGATCACCGAGCTCACAGAAGCCAGGAAGCTGAAGTCCCTGTGTCATTCTCTATCGTGGCCACACTGAGGAAGGACAGGGACAGCTCTCTTTCCCGGGAAGGAAAGCCAGACCCCTGCCTGCCAGGTCAGCCCCACCCCACTCCCAGCAGTGTCCTCCTCAAATCTGCCGCCCTCCTCTCTCAGCCTTTGCTGCCACAGCTCCTCAGCGGTTTCAGCTGGAGGGGATCTGAAATCACAGGGGAGCTGTAGTCCAATCTTGCCTTCTAGAGACAGGGCAGCAGAGCAGAGGGAGCATGTGGTCCCACCGGGGAGTGAAGACCTGAGCCCAGGCCCTGACCAAGAGCCCTGCTCTTTCTGCAACTCCAGGGACCCAAGAAGATGTCACTTTTCTCAGCATAAATCTGTTTCAGTGTCTTCTGGTCCAATTCCAGAGCCTCAGAGGCTCTCTGCTTACTTTAGCCCAGTCCTGAGGCATTGGGGTAGGCTCCGGGATGCTCCCAGAGACTCAAACCTGGGCTTCCATTGTGGGGGAAGGAAGGACATCCCAGGCTCAGAACAGGTAGATGGGCTGGCCAAATCCCTGTTCACGACTGGGGTCAGCCAGCTGCATCTCACTCAGGCCTGGTCTATGCAGCTTGTTTCATCACAGACCCAGGCAAGCCCCTCCAAGACCTCCAAGCCCAGCTGGGATGGCCAAAGCAATGCAGCCACCTGGGGACACTGTGGATTTCAGGGCTGCTGGGTGGTTTCCTTTCTGCAGCTGTGGCTCACAACCCCTGGCTCTCTGGAGGCCTGGGGCAGCCAGCCTGGCCCTCAGCCCCAGCGCTGGGCCCTATGCCGGCTCTTCATCAGCCAGGAGAGGTTTCAGTGCCACACTCACCAGCAATCACAGAATGGCAGAGTTAGCATATAATTTACTTTTGAAAAACAAATTAGAGTCGATTCAAGGCCACCCCTGGAAGGCTGCCCCTCTCAACTGCTTGCATTCTGATGCTAACACCGGAGACCTTGATAATAACAATAATAAGCAATAGCTGGTATTTATGGGGTGCTTACCCCGTGACCCCGTGCCGGTCACTATGCTGAGTGCTCTGTCTGCAGGATCTTGACTCTTCCTCTAACAACGCTGAAAGGCAGTGACTACTGCTACCCCCATTCTTCAGATGGGAACACAGTCTCAGAGGCATCACCCTTGCCAGCAGCTGCAATAGGGTTTGGACCCAGGCCTCTCAGTTACTGTGTGGAGTCCAGGAAGACTCCAGAAACTGTTTCTGACCCAGTGCCACGGTGTGCACTGCACTTGGGAGGGTTACCGTGCTGGAGTTCTTGATAGAAGGGCAGGCGAGTGCTGCAGGCCTGGCCCCCATGCAGTTCCCTGGGCAGTGCCAGAGTCCAGGGAGCCCCTCCATCGTGGAGCCCCTGCCTCCTCCCGACAGCCTTTCCCTCTCTGTCTGTTTCAGCCCCTCGAATATTGTCTTCCTTCCCTCTTCCTCCCCCATGACACCATGAGTCATGGCCTCCACGGCGGGGTTTGAGTATCTGCTTGAGAGAGACAAGCTGACAAGTTCTGTTCTGTTTGCGGATCCAAAGCTCATTAACTTCACAGAACATTCTAGCTGCTTTGGTCTGGCGGGACAGTGACGGGTGGGGTGCGTTCCAGGAGACAGTGAACATGCGGAAGGCCTGAGCTTCACCACCCTCTCCCTCCCACCCCACCAGGGCCTGAAAACACTTTTCTCTTTCCAGGGCTTCCTGGGAATTGCTTATCTTAATTTACATGGGGAAACTGAGGCTGTTTTCCCTGCAGTCCCGTGTCTCCTCCTTTTTGTCCTAGAGACGCCCAGAGAAAACCCTGGCCCCCACATCTCCCAGGCTTGGGGAGGAGAGAGAGGAAACAGAGGACATAGAGCTGGAAGCATTTGTTTTTCCTCCACAAAGCAACTCATTTCTTTAGGCAAATGAGCTGGGGAGGGGAAGACACGGCTGGAGACCAGCAGTGATTAATTACAAAGGAAATGAGCGGCCAGCACAGCCGGGGCTTGGGGTGGGAGGCAGGGACAGGAGGGTGGACTTGGGGCTGGCTCAGTAGCACCAGGGCCCAGGGAGGCCTGAGCAAGTGCAGGCTGAGCTCAAGGAGTACCTGCCTGGCGGACCAAGGGACACAGGGGCCGGCCTCCAGGAGGCAGAGAGGATGTGCTCACACAGAGCAGGAGGGACCCGGGGCTCATAGGAGGAGGCAGGAGGGTGTGCAGGGAGCCCGGACATTTGTAGGTCTGGCTTCTCCAGGCACGAGTCGACCCATGAGTGTCCCTTCCAGGATGTCCCCTTGCTGCCCACCCAGGTGCCCAGGCCACCAGCATCTCCTCTAGGTCCTGACTTGTCCAGATGTTTCCCTTGCCTTTACATCTAGTTGTGCCCCATCCAACATTGTCACACTAGTGTCACTTAGGTCCCAAGTCCTCTTGCGCCATTCACTGGCAAATGATATTAGACGGATAATGTGAGGCTGGGCATGGTGGCTCACGCCTGTAATCCCAGCACTTTGGAAGGCCAAAACGGGAGGATCCCTTGAGCTCAGAAGTTCAAGACCAGCCTGGGTAACCGTATCTCTACAAAAAAATACAAAAATTAGCCAGGTGTGGTGGTGTGCACCTGTAGTCGCAGCTACTCGGGAGGCTGAGGTGAGAGGATGTTTTGAGCCCAGGAGGCAGAGGATGCAGTGAGCTGAGATCGCACCACTGTACTGCAACCTGGGCGACAGAGCCCCTGTCTCAAAAATAAAAATAAAAGGGTAATGTGACGAGGGGCACATCAGGGTTACACAAGAACAGGGAATAAATACCTCGCTCCATCAATGGCTTCTAGTTGGCAAAAATAAACAACCTGGCAGCTCACACTAGGGGTTCACAGTCTTGGGCACTGCTCTCAGCTCTTACCCCACGTGGGTTTGAGCAGAGGGGTTATGCAGTTTAACTGCCTCATTCGTAGACCAAAGGCCAGAGAAGGGCTGTGGTTTGTCCCCAGCCACGTAGCTTATCTGCGGTAGACACAGGAGTGGATCTGGTCTCTTGATGCCCATCAGGGCTCTTTGCATAGTCTTTTAGAGTGCCTCCTTCTGGAAACTACCTGCAGAGCATGCTTGGCCCCTGTCCCCATAGAAATCCACGTAGCTCCCCCTGCAAGTTCTGCTCGGGGAGGCTTAGTTATTGCATCCATCCCATGGGTATCCACGAGTGCCCACCGTGGGGTGCCCCTTTGACTCCAGCTCAGTCCAACTCCCATTTCCAGCCCTCCCCCAGAGGCAGCAGGTTTCTTCTCCAGTTCTTTGCAGCACTCTGGCCCTTGCAGGGTTAAATCCAGCGGCTCCTCCCTCACTCCCCACTAATGACGAGCTTCTCTTCACATGATGGGACACTGGCTAAGAATAGAGTTTACCACTCCTAGGCTCTGCTCGGAAACACTGCCACGACACAAGAGCTTTCCATGTCTGCCTCTCCTCAGCGTCCCAGGGCCCTGGAGCCTCCTCCTCAGCCCCATCAGACCATGAGACTGAAGGCCAGCACCCTGTCAGCCTGCCTCTGACGCCCAAATGGGGACCAGGAGGAGGAAACAAGGGGAATCTCGCCACCTCAGAAAACCTGGTGATTTGGACTATTTGAACAGACACTGTTCAGGGACCCTCTGAGTGTGCCAGGACCACCCAAGAGCCCTTTGTGCATTGGATCCTCTCAGCACATTGCTTGGTGGAGATAATTGAGTCAGAGAGGCAAGGGACATGTCTGAGGCCCCCCAGCTGCTAAATGGAGAGCCAGGATTTGACCCCAGGGTCCGTTTCTTTTGTGGAGGCAACACCCACAAAGTGAAACTGGGTTTCCTTTTCATCTCTCCCCTGCCCAGCTGCAGCCTCCTTACTGCCCTTTCTCCATCCCACCCTAACACCTGCCAGTGACCCTGACAATGAAGGCCACGTTTGGTCAACAGCAAGACCGTAGGAACCACGTCTGGGAGGGTGAACATTCTCATGGTGGTGGTGTGCGAGGCGGTTAGGAGCACAGACTCCAACTGCAGACTAGCTGGGCTGGAATCCTGGCTCCACCACTTAGAACTGTGTAACCTTGGGCGAGTTATTTCACCACTCCGTGCCTTATTTTACTCAGTTGACAAGAGTAAAATGGAAGCATTCTAGGTTGTGAGGATTAACAGAGGGCCCCACATCTCTGCTCTGTGACTACTGCTTGGTTGGCAGAATGAGGGTACACAGTGTCAAGTCCCTGTGTGGTGGTGGCGCACAAAGAGGGGCTGGCCAGGCACAAACAAGCCTCCTTCTCCAAGCTTCCTGGATGACTGGGCAGTAGCAGCCGGGGTGTGTGTGTGCGTGTGTGTGCCCGAATGCGTGCACCTGTGAGCATGGTTGGATACTTAGACTCCCAGAATGAGAAGAAACCCCAGGGGGGTCACGTCCTATCTCCCCTCTACTGACATACCAGTTCAGAAATTCCCTCCACATCATCTCTGACCTGTGTTCCCTCAGGCCTCGCTCGTCTGCCTCCCATGACAAGAAGCACGGCCCCTCCAAAGGCAGCCTGTCACCTACTGAGAGGCCCTGGCTCTTAGAAGGAACTTCCCTGTGCCTTCCGTCCTCCCTTCACCTGAGGGCCCCGAGTCAGTGCAGCTTGCTGGCAAGGATGAAGGGTCTGGCTGAAGCCCCCGCCTCTCCCGGAAACCCATCCTTGGTCACCCCGGCCCACCAAACTGTCTCCCTCCTCTGACTTTCCCACTGATAGCAACTGTCTCTCTTTAAGAACGTTTCTGTTTCTCACCAGGTCTCCCGTCACATGGGTCCGGTTTTCCCAGCCAGACAAGGAGCCTCACGAGGACAGAGGCCCTCCTTCTTCCTCACACCCTGGGCCCTGAGTGAGAAGAGAAAGAGAGAGAGTACTTAGAACAGTGCCTGGCCCGTGATAAGCAGGTGCCAGCTATTATAATAAGAAGTACTGCTGTTGCTGTTCTTATTTCCATCATCATAACCTCCATCCCCATCTGCCGTGGTCTCCCCAGTGGCATAAATCAGTGCGCTCCACGGGGACCTCATGTCCTGCCTCTCATTCAGCCAGGTGGGCAACAATAGGGGCGGAGCTACGGGGCCCTCCCCACCTGCCAGGTCCCGTTCTAAGCATCAGTTCTCACACCTGATGATACTTCCATTTTACAGATGAGTAGAGTGAGGCACAAAGTGGTGAAATCACTTGCCTGAGGTGGGCAGCTGTAGTGGCAGAGCCGGCAGGCTGTAGCTAGAGTCTGTGCTTCTAACCACATCTCTCTCCACCACTGCAAGTGCTCGGAGAAAGGTTTGACCCTTGGGAGCCCAGGTGTAAGCAAGGCAGAGGTGCCTCCAACACTTAGGGCCGGTTCTCCAACGCTGAGTCTCCTAACCTGGACTGGAATTGAGCTGTCATCGGGCTCATCCTCCTGCCCCAATCCTGGTAAAAGTCCTGGAAGTCCAAAGGGAGCCTTTGGAACAGGGTGACTTTGTCATGTGTCCCCTGCCTCCCTGGGGGAGGCGTGAGAGGGAGGGGAGTTCGATGAGTGGGAATGTGTCAATGCCCATCCTAGGTGAGGAGATTAAGACCTTCCTGAGAAAGCAGACAGTCCAGCTCTGGAAACATGTTCCCCATCACAGGGTGACAGCGTGCACCCGACCTGCAGACACTGCTCTGCCGGCACCATCAGCCAGCCCAGAATGCGCACACACCCACACACGTGTGTGTGATATTAAAGTCATATTTTTGGTTGCTGGGGAGGCGCGGTTGTCACTTCCTTTGCCCCAGGCAACCCGCTGCCAGCTCCCCTTTTACTTCCCCACCCCACCGTGGAGTGCTTGCCGTTTGTATTTATATAGATAAATCGGCCAGGCTAATTAAAGTTCTCTTGCTGGAGAGTGAGGGAATTAATAAAAGAACTTGGAATGGAGCCGACTGAAAGCTGGGGCGCTCAGAGCTGCAGCCAGGACCCACTGCACAAAGGAGGCCAGAGGATCCAGCAGAGCTGCCTGGGCTGGCCCACTCCCACCTTCCTCGGGGAGAGCCAAGGATGTTCAGGGGCCTCAGGAACCAAGATGCAGGCCGCAGACACTCACTGTGTGTCTTGTGCCTTCTCTTACCCTCAGGAGGTGTGGCTGCAGCTCTGAGTACTTGTGGTGGTGGGGAGAGATGTGGTTAGAAGCACGGACTCTAGCTACAGCCTGCCAGCTCTGCCATTGCAGCTGTGCCACCACGGGCAAGTGATCTGAAAGCTCTGTGCCTCAGTCTACTCATCTGTAAAAGGGAAGCATTATCGGGTGCGAGGATTGATGCTTAGAACAGGACCTGGCAGGTGGGGAGGGCCCCATAGCTCCTCCCCTATTGTTGCCCACCTGGCTGAATGAGGGGCAGGATGTGAGGTCCCCGTGGAGCGCACTCATACCATAGCGGGGGCCACGGCAGATGGGGATGGAGGTTATGACGACGGAAATAAGAAGAGCAACAGCAGTACTTCTTATTATAATAGCTGGCACCTGCTTATACGGGGAATTCTAAGTACTCTCTCTCTTTCTCTTCTCACTCAGGGCCCAGGGCGTGAGGAAGAAAGCGGGCCTCTGTCCTTGTGAGGCTCCTTGTCTGGCCGGGGAAACAGGACCCATGTGACAGGAGACCTGGTGAGAAACAGAAACGTTCTTAAGGGAAGACAGTTGCTATCAGTGGGAAAGTCAGAGGAGGGAGACAGTTTGGTGGGCCGGGGTGACCAAGGATGGGTTTCTGGGAGAGGCGGGGGCTTCAGCCAGACCCTTCATCCTTGCCGGCAAGCTGCACTGACTTGGGGCCCTCAGGTGAAGGGAGGACAGAAGGCACAGGGAAGTTCCTTCTAAGAGCCAGGGCCTCTCAGTAGGTGACAGGCTGCCTTTGGAGGGGCCGTGCTTCTTGTCATGGGAGGCAGGTGAGCGAGGCCTGAGGGAACACAGGTCAGAGATGATGTGGAGGGGATTTCTTAACTGGGTGTGGCAGTAGAGCGGAGATAGAATGGGACCTGTGGGTCTCTTCTTATTCTAGGAGCCTAAGCAACCGTGCTCACAGGTGCACGCACATGCGCACACACACACACACAGGATTAAAAAAGAAAGTGGGATAAGCACCTTTTGGAGCGATGGTTTCTCATGGGCAAAAATAATGCAAAATAAAGATTCTGTTTAGTTGTGGTGCGTAGAGAAGGGGCCTTGCCGTGAGCGAAAATACTTCCTTCTCTGAGCATCCCAGATAACTGGACAGGAGCAGCTTTCAGGCTGCCAGGTCAGGCCTCCACCCTTCAGACTGGAGACCTGGGGCCGCAGTGCCAGGATCCTGCCAGCTGGGCTCCCAGCAATACTTTCGGTGCCCACAGCTTCCAGGACAGGCCATTTTCTCCTGCCTAGTGAGTTGGCTGCCAATCCCTGCCGGAGGCCCGGGGAATTGCCTGTGAAATAAGTCCTGACTAATCCCTGCAGCTGGGAGTCAGGGACGCAGGCTCTCTAGGACAGAGCAGGCCTGGGGTTGTTGGGATGATGTCCCATCCTGTCTCCTGGCCTCTTTCCCACCATTCAGGCTTCAGGGACCCCTAGTGTCCCTGCTGCCCTCCAGGTACAGGCCGCCTGCTGAGCTGTATTCCCCACAACACCTCCCTTTGCACTTCCTAAACCTTTGTCTGCAGAAAGCAGGGAGCCAGTGGGAAGCACACTAAGTTGGGGCAGGGACCCCTGGACAGTGCCTGCTTTGTTGCTGGCTGGCTGTGTGACCTGGGTCATGTCCAGCCCTGTCTACAGGAACTGGACTCTTCTCTGTGAACTGCCTTGTAGCTCAGCCCTTTGGGATTCCAAAATTAACTCCCAAAGGGCCAAGAAGGAAAAGCCGCTATCGCAGGCCTGCATCTATTTACCCAGAGGAGCCACTTGGTTCAGAAACATCTGTGCTGTGAAGTCTTGGACTTGAGCTCAGATTTCTCCTAAAGCTCCCAGAAGCTTCCTCAGCCCTAGAGAGGGGAGAATGGGGTGGGCCGAGTTCCTGAATTTCCAGGGTTGCCCCAGCCTGTCCTCAACACAGTAAGGCTCCTCACCCCCAGAAGCCCAGTCCCCCAGGAGCGGCACACAGCCCTCCCTGTCGGTCACAGGGTCCCATGTCCTAACCCGCCCTCTCTCCCATCAGTTCACCCATGCTGTCCCTCACCATTTGCTCAGAAGCAGCGACCCCGCTGCCCACCTCATTGCTATAAGCCTTTTCTTGTGTCTTTATAGCACTTATCTTTATCTGAAACTTCTCTATTTGGTTGTGGGGTTGTGGTCTGTTTCCTCCAATGAGAAAGAAAACTGCTCATCTATTCACTGCCACAGCGCCAGCACGTGGCTCCTGAGGAATTGTGTAAATGAGCAGGTAAGTAAATGAGTGGATGGACATATGGAGGAAGCCCCTGAGGAGATGGCCCCCAGCACAGCCTGCAGAGGCAGAGGTCAGGCCGGCCAGGCAGAGGCCAGGGCACCCCAGGAAACAGCTGGGCCTGTTGGAGCTGGGCCCTGGGCCTGCCACCTCCTGTTTGTCAGCCCCTGCGGGTGACAGCCAGGTCCCCTGAGCTCTAAGAGAATAGGGAAACTGGGTGGGGGCAGTCGGAGGAGGAAGGATGAGCCAGATCTAGCTTTGGGACAATGAGAAAGTGAAGGCCACAGGAAGAAGCAGAGGAGGACAGGAAAGGTGTGACGGACCATCACTCATCGGTGAGACGGCTGTCCAGGTGGCTCTCCAGGTGGCGCATCCTTCCCGTTATCTCAGCGCCGTGACGCCAGGAACACCCCTCCTTCCAGGTCAGCCCTGCGGCCCCGCCGCTGGAAACCTCGGGGATCGGGGGAGCTCATTTAGTCCTAACCTCCATTGTGCCTGGGCCGGAAGGTGAGGCACAGAGAGGGCCAGGGACTTGCTCAAGGTCACAGAGCAGAAGTGGCTCTCCCCATGCCCCAGCCCATGGCAGGGATGTGCAGGTCAACACCCCGACCTCAGCCCACCACCCCTGCTCACTCCAGCCCTGGCAGAACCCTGCTCAGGCACCAGCCACCTATTTCTAGGCAGCACTCTCTGCCCAGGGCCTGGTGTCTGAGCGTCAAAGCCTAAAAATAAAAAAAAAGACAGATTGTCCACTTCGGCTGTAATCACTGCCTAAAAAGACCCAGTGGGGAGAAAAAGAGGAGGAATGAAGGGAAAAAATTCCCAGAGCTGAGCATCCATCACAGGCAGACAGGCACTAGGAGGGAGGGTCTGCGGGCACAGCAGAGGGGCTCTCAGGCCTCCTGTCCCCAACCGCCCCCCTCAGTTCGCTGAGCAAGCAGGCCCTGGGCCACCGCCACCAGCCCTTTGGACTCGATGGAGACAGAGCAGGCCACGTTGGGGAGCTGGGCCAGCTTAGCTGCCCCAGCTGTGTAACCATCATCAAATGGCAGCCTTTGCTTGGAACTCAGTTTTTTTCACCTGTACAATGGGGTTATTCATTCACTTATTATATTGAGTGTCTACCGTGTACCAGAGAAACCACTGGAAACAAGAAGGGCAAACCGTCTGTTCTCACGGAACGTATGTCTGTGTGTGTGAGAGCAGCATTACGTCCTCAAGGGGCAGGGAAAAGCCCCTCTCACCTGGGGGACAGGGCAGGCCTGAAGAACTGGGGCAGAAGCCTCTCAGCAAAGGAAGGCCATGGGCAGGAAGGGACCAGGCATGCTCAGGGGACAGTGAGAAGGAAGGCCTCTGTGTCTGGGGCTTCATGCATGAGCTGGGCAGGTGGGGTTGTTAACAGAAGCAGCTGGGTCCGATCCAGGAGAGCCACGCAGGCTCCAGGGAGGAGTTAGGCTGTTATTCGAGGTGCCACGGGAAGTCACTGGAGGGTGCTAAGGACGGGAGTGACATGCCATGACGCAGGTGTGTTGAGGGGGGTTATTCCTACAGTCATGAGGAGAGATGGCGGTGGTCTGAATGGGGGCGAAGGCAGTGACAATGGAGAGGAGAGGATGGCCTGCAGCTATTCTTCAGGAACTGAGCCACAGCCTTGTGATGGATGGGATGTGGTGGAGGTGGGGAGAGTGGAACTGAGGATACCCGCCAGGTTTGGGCTAAGCAGTAGGGTGGATGGCAGTGCCCGTTACCAAAAGGCAGAGGCTCTTTCCATTGAGTGGTGATGGGTGCGCGGAGAGTTCCGTTTTGACTAGGATGACTTTAAAGGCTGCATGGGGAGGCATCCATGCGAATACACTGGGCAGGTATTATGGAAATGAATGCGGAGTGTCCTGGCTTGGGGTGCAAATCAAGTTTGGAAGCCATCATGGAGCGGGTGGTCTTTAAAACCATGAATCTGTGTGAGCTGATCTGGGAGGAGTGTGGCTGGGATAGGGAAGGATGAAACTGTGTGAGCTGATCCAGGAGGAGCGTGGCTAGGATGGAGGAGAAGGACTCAGACTGGGGCCTGGTGCTTCCCAACACTGAGAGGCCGGGCAGGGGAAAATCCACAAGGATCACCAAGGAGGCAGTGAGGCAGGTGGAGGACCAGGGCAGGAAGCCAAGGAAGACGGCCCCAGAAGGAGGGAGTGGTCAACTGAGCAGGACATTGCTGGACGTTAGAGACGACGAAGACAGCAGCGGGAGCACTGGGCGGGGCAACCTCCAGTGACTAGAGATCTTGACAAGAACCCACATTCACTGCATTGGGAGAGGAGACGGAGGAGCGGGGATTAGGAGCCAGAGATGCCAGAGATGACTGCAGGCGATGTGCTGCTGTCCAGACAGTGAAAGGGGAGCCCAGGGCCTGTGCAGAGCTATTGTTAGGGGGAGAAGCAGAGCACCTGCAAAGGCCAAAGAGAATTAGCCAAGGGCAAGAAAGAGACTCATGGAGCTGGAGAGAGAGGGAAGCACTGGAGGTGGAGGCTGGGAAGAGCAGGGGAGTCAGGGGAGGTGGTGAATGGGATGCTGAGGCTGGGAGGGGTGGAGATGAGTATCTTTCTTGGACTGTCAAGGAGTCCAGGGGTGAAGGTGGTGAACACATTGGGTACCAGGGACAGCAGGGCCTGAAGGAGGGGACGGACTGTGGCTGCTTCTGCCACACTCAGGATCCAGGCTGCTCTGCTGGGACTCTGGGCCCGGGGAGGCCACTGGGATAGTGCTGGGCACGTGGCTGGTTCTCTGGGAGCTGAGGAAGGGGTGGGAGCCAACAGGAATAGGAGAGTCTAGGTCAGGGAGGGCAGAGGCAGGACGCCTGGGGCCAGGTGTGCCAGAATGCCTGGAGCAAAGCCGGACAGCACCACTTCTTCTGGCAGACCAGTGGGAAGACCACGGGCTCTTCCGAGGCCACCTCTCAGCCTCATCCAGCTTTACTCTCCATTGCTGGGGCACTGAATTCTGCAGGCTGTGTCTCCCAGGCCCTGGCTCAGCTGCCTTCCAACCGTGAGAGGCACGGGGGGAGACTGAGGGCTGGAGAAAGGGAAGCCCAGGCTTCTCCCCTCCTTCTCTGCCTTGGGCAGAAGGCCCCACAGCAGCTGTCTTCTCTGTGACTCTGGCTCCACAAAGCAAACTGTGAGACTCCAACTCTCCCTGCATCCCTCTAGTCTAGGGTGGTGGTGGCCTTGTGCCATCACTAATCTGTTTTAAAGGCTGCATGGGAATACGTCCATGCGAATTTGCCTCTCAGCTCCTCCATCACCTGTGAAATGGATTTCCTGCACATAATTCCCCTGTCTTTTCTGCCTTGTTTCCTAGTTAGAACCAGACTGGAACAACAAATAGTGTAGCTTCCTAGCTTGCTTCTTCACCTGTACCAAGTGGAAAGCACCTCCCTCAGCATTGTCCTGAGGATGAAATTTGGCAATGGATTCAAACATGCAGCACTGGGCTCGACACGCACAGAGTGAGAGTGAATGGACGCTGGAGGACGACAGGAGTTCAATGTGCACGTATTCCACGCTGATTTCTTCAGGTCCTGGTCTGTGCTGTGTGCTGGGGACGCGGCCAAAATCCATCCCTGGCCCTGGCTCTTGGGTCTCAGCACCTGGAAGAGTAGGCAGCCACGGAGCAGCAGCACCAGCTGTGACAGACACAGCAGCAGGCCTCTTACCTGCAAGCTGCAGTGGGCTGACTTCAGAAGAGGCCACATGTGAGCTGGCCATGTAGGGGGAGCAGGCTTTGTGCTCCTGGAGAGCAGGGACTGTGCATCTGTGCTCACTTCCCAGTGCCGTGGCGCAGGGCAATGACCCCAGGACAGATAATGCCACACGCGGCTGCTCTTTGCAGAGTGCTCCCCGCCAGGCACTGGGCTCAGTGCTCTCCCTGCAGGCCTTCTCTCAGCCACCACCCGGGCCCTGGTAGGTGGGTGCTATCGTCATCCCCAATTCATCTTATGGATGGGGATTTAGGTGCTCAGGGACTGCATGACAACCAGGGTGTGGGATTAAGAGTCAGCTTAGAAATCCAGGGTCTGCCTTGGGCACACTGGATTCTTTTGCTCAAATGGCTTCAAAGCCAGGTGGGAATGGTGGCTGGCAGGGTCCTGCCAGTGTGCCCCGGGAGACTCCAGGGTGCATTTGCCTCCTGATCTGTGTCAGTGATGATCCTTGGCACTGGACATGCACAACCTGCAGGAAGGAAGGGTGGGGGGAGGGATCTCTTCAGATGGGGTTAGGAGTGCCCCACAGCGGTCAAGGCTGAACTGCTTCAGGGTGGGAAGGAGGCAGAGCCACACTAACTAGTGCCTGGGGAGATCCAGTCCATGCCCCTTGGTCTTGGGGGTCAAAAGGCTGGAGTGACAAATGGCCAAGCCATCAGAGTGTCCCCCGCAATGGGCTTTTCTCACTGTTGGCCCCTAAGCTGGTTACCGGAGCCACAGCAGAAACTGCCTGAGCCTGCACTGACAAATTCTGGAAACCCCACAGCCTCGGAAGGTGGTCAAACAACAACAGAAACACTCTTTCCAGCCCCAGGGCATTCGAGATAGTATCTTTGTGGCCTTGTGCTCATGATTGTCATTACAAATAAGCAGTGCTCAGTAAAAGCTTTCAATATCTTATCGCTCCCCTGTGGGCCTCCGTTTCCTCATCTGTAAGATAGGCCTATGTAATTCTCCTGTTCTGCCTCCATCCCAGGGCTGCTGATGGGTCAGATGAGAAGAGGTGCCTGGAAGCAGGCTGGGAGCTGAAGCGGGCCCCCAGGTGCACTCCACTCTGCTCTCCAGGACTCTGCCTTGTTCCTCTCTATGCCCCTCTCCTCTCAGTTCCCCCACAGAACTGCAGTGAGTATCAGCTGCGTGCAAGTTGCACAGCTTTTCTCTGCCTCATTTTCCTATTCTGTGCACTGGAGAGAGGGCCCCATCTCTGTGTCTCCAGATGCAGCCAGAATTCAATAATGGGTACAGAGGATATCAAGCCCCAGGAAGCAAACAAGGGGTGATTAGTAAGGGCCTGGCAGGTTCGCTCTGTATTCATAGCAGGCGTGGCTCCCCCTGGAGTTGTGGGAGGTGGCAGAGCTGGGGCCAGGGTTCTCTCTGAGCTGCCCAGTGGGAGAGATGCTCTTGCTGCAGTCACAACCCAAGTATAGCAAGACTGCACTGCCTCACCCCTCGCCACCTCCCAGAGGGTGCAGCTAAGGACAAGGCAGACCTGTCTCTGAGTCAGTGCCCCGTCCCCAGGCCCCTGCTGCTCCATCTAGTGATGAATGGGCTGGGCACACGGTGTCAAGCAGGGGATGGCTTTAGAGCCGATGGCATTTATCAGTCCAGGATCTGGCCCTCTTCCAGCAAACGTGGGCCTCTGGGCTGTCCCCGCTGTGCCCCCATCCTCAGCAGTGCCAGCCCACACTTGACACACAGTAGCCCTTCCCTGGACAGAGCCAAGAGGCTTTTAGAGCTGAAAGCACCCTTAGAAGTTATCAAATCCCAACTTCTACATGTTTAAGAGAACCCTGAAGCCCAGAACCCTTGCCACGGAGCCTGCCTGCACTTTCCAACTGGGCTTTGTCCTGTTCTTTTCCGCTGCCTCTGCAAGTCCAGTCCTGGGTCACCTTCCAGGAGGCACAGCTGCTGTTGCTTAGACAAGGACTCCCAATGCAGCCCACCACATGGATGGGTGAAAACAAAACGTCTCATCGAATCCTCACACAACCCCATGAGCTGGTCCTATTATTAGCCCCATTCTATAGATGAGGAAACCGAGGCTCTGGGAGGTTCAGTAACTCTGCTGAGATCACACAGTGAGTGGCGCACCCAGGAGCCCAGCTCACGTCTGCTGGCCTCTGCGACGGTGGCCCCACATGGCTAAGGCATAGGGGAGCCTGGGCTGGGGGCTGCAGTAGCTGCTGAGTCTTCATCTTCCTCCTCAATAACCATTTTTTAAAAACACCTGCTCTGTACCAGGCCTGACACCAGACCTTGGGGTGTCAGTGACGAGTAAAACCCAGTCTCAAGTCTCAGGAGGGTTAAACCTCTGGGGCAAGGCCATGTAGGTTTGGTTTTGGATAAGGAAACTTGTGGAATTCTGTTCAGATCAACCCACCAGTTGACCTTTAACATATCCCTTCATGGGTCCCTGCCCCACCCCCGTCTGTGAAATGGGCCTTGAAGGCTGGAGCTAATGAGCTAATGGCTGGGACCAGGCCCTCAGAAGCGTGTTAAGTACACTACGTGCAGGGCCCCATTAAAGCCATTATCTGCCGGCTGAGCGGGCACCACTTTGCAAGTGGACTCTGAGTGACCACAGATGGGCACCCCACGGAGGACTGTGGCTACAGGAGAGCGGTATCCCTCCCCTTTTAAAGTAGTGTTCACCTGGGGGCCCCAGCCTCCCTGACATTCTCAGGTAAACCTCCCCCAGGCCCCAGCCCCAGCCAGCAAGAGCGTTGTGTCTCTGCTCCAGCCACCATCCTACAGTTTCGCTAATGCCCTCTAATGGGCCCATTTAGCAGCCCTGTCTCAGCTGTCACTGCAGCAGCTAATTGCTACTCCTCCTCCAGCTACACACAGGCCACTGCAATCAGCCTGGTGATTCCACCCCACCCAGCTCAAACTGGCCGAGGCGCTGCAGACCTCAGCTGACAAGGAGCTTCTCCAATACCCCAGGTGCCACGTTCTTGCTGTTGGAAGAAGGAGTCAGGGACAGAGTCAGAGTCAGTAGGCACAGAGCTCTTGGCAGCCTGGGATGAGGAGAGGAGTCATAGGGGCCCTGAATGGGAATAGAGTTCCAGTCTCACACCGTGTCTTGTCTTATAGCAGGAGCTCCCCAAAGCAGACTCTGGCTCAAAGATTCCACTGCAAGCAATTTGCTTAGGAGATGCCCCCAGGAAGTGCTATGAGAAAGGCCAGAAGGGAGGCAGGGAGACAGGAAGCAGGGAGAGCCATGAAAAGGTGTGGTAAGGAGGTTCCAGCTGAGGTCCTGGCTTGGGCCCCCAGGGAGTGCCTTCTGAGAGCCTATGTGGAAGCAACCTCAGACCTTTCTCACTCTGGAAGGGCAAGGGAGCTGAGTAGCTAATCCACCAACTTCCACCCTCACAGGGGAGGGCTGCGGCTTTTCTGGCACTTCTGGCTTGCCCTGGTCACAGCCTGGCAGAGTGAGAGCCCTAAGTCAGGGTCCTGAGTCCCAGAGTCTGGGAGCCGATTGCATGCATGGGAACTGCCTGCCCATGACCCCCAGGGGAGCCCGATGGGCCGGCATGGACAGCTTCTGCCACTGGCCCCCAAAACAGCAGTGTACACATAGGAGGAGGAAGCAGGACAACTTCTGGATTAGAGCCTCTGGGCTTATAGGAGCCGACACTGAGCTGAAGCCACTGGCCAGGCTCTTGAATACGATAAGAGAATCACAGCACGCGGCTCAGCACACAGCTCAAGGGGGATGTCAGCCCCACTGGACACCACGCTCCTCTCAGCCCTGTGTCTTCCTTCAGGCTGTCCCTTCTGCCTGGACAGTGCTCTCCCACTCCCCTCCCCTCCTCACCCCTAGTCCCTTCACCTAATTAACTCCTGGGCATTCCTCAGGACTCTGTCTAAGTGTCACATCCTCTGAGAGCCCTCCTTGATGCTCCAGATTGGGTTAAGTGTATTATGAACCATCCCAAGGCCATGCATTCCTGCTGCAGAGCCTGAGCTCAATGGAAAGAAATCAAAACTTCATTCACCAGGGTATCCTCAGAGTTCACTGCCGCCTCTGCCTCATCATAATTTTTGTTAAATGAGGGAATGAATGAATAGGTTTCAGGGGGCCTGTTCTGGGTCAGATACAGAAGGAGAATGTGTGTGATTCAGGTCACAGGGCCCACCTAGAGTTCCAGTGGCTGGACCAGGAGGTAACCAGTTGGGGATGTGCTAGAGGGGACAGGGACTGTTACCCTTACCTGCTGGCTTTTCCCTGGAGTGTACAGAGGGCTGGGTGTGCCCAACCCTTCCCCCACAGCTTCTGCACCCTAGGCCTGGCACCGTGGTGTGTGCTGTACCCTCTCCAAAATCCACCACCCTCCAATGATAACAGACTGCAGTGTCGGGGATTCGAAGACACCTCTGGAAGTTTGTGAGTTTGTGCTCAGGTGGACACCCCTGCAAGGCCAGGGCCCTTGAAGGGGAGGCATTGCTTTTGAACAGAGGGTCTAGGGGTATAGAATACACTTCCCTGCAGGACTCTAGCCCTGAAAAGTCAGGGGAGCCAGAGGGCTTTGCTCCCAGTCACATTGTGGGCCTGGGAACTCATGGCTGCCCTGGGCCTCAGTCCCACGCTGCCTTCTCACAGGGCCAGTGAGAGGACAAATGGGCCCCCCTGCAAACTTCGCAAGGTGGCATTGAGTCAGAGGGACCTGAGCCTCCACGCTAGTAGGGGAGGCAAAGACACATGAACTGGCCGCCGCTTAGCACCAGCCTGGGAGCCAACCTGTATAAGGAAGAAGGCCTCGGTTACCTCCTGGGTCCCGGCTGGGGGTTCCCCAGGGTTTGTTGGCCTTGAGCGGCCAAGGTTTCTCAGACTCCCTCTTTCTGCTCGCCTCATCTGCTGCATTTCCCTCAGAAGGCCAGGCCGGCCCTTCTCCTCACCTCACTCTCTCTCTTGCCCTCTTCCTTGGCAAGCTCGTCTACTCTTGATCTCACCACCTGCCACATGGATGGCCTCAAACCCCTTCACCTTCAGACCCCATATATTTGGCGGTAAGGAGACATCTCTACCTGGAGGTCCCTCAGCAACCTCCAACCCCACCTGTCCCCAAGTGACCACATCCTCACCTTGTCCAGAGTCGGCTAACTTTGTGCACCATCCATCTGGTCACCCAAAGCGGAACCCGAGGGTCACTCTTGACTTTCCCACCTGCTCCCCAGCCCAGCGGCACAATGTGCATGTCTCCCCTGTGAGATGTCTGTCCTCATCTTGTCACCTCCGTGACCACACCCCTAGCGCAGGTCCTCATCACCTTCACTTGAATAAATGCCTTGGCCTCCCCCTAACTTGAGCCTTGCCCTGTTCCCATTCCCTTTCAATCTGTGTGACACATCAGAGCTGAAGAGGTCTTTCCAAAACATCACCTTCTTTTGAAAACCCTTCGATAATAGACTCTTGACCAGGATGAAGTCCAAGCTCCTTGGCATGTCCTATTCGGCACCGCAGCCTCCTTCCCATGGTGCCCTGCCCCTGACTCCACGCTGCAGCCATTCTTTCCTCTGAGTGGGCCACACTGTCTCACCCACAGGGCTTTGCATTTGCTGTTTCCTTCCCTCTGAGTTCCTGGGCCTTGGGACTTCCTAATAACTCCCCAGACCCTAAGGTGCTATCAGAGGTGAGTAAGTGTGGAGCAGTCATTACAAAATGCTTCCTTAGCAGGCAAATGCAGAATGAGGGTGTGAAAGGGGCAGCACCACCAAGGAGTTAAGATCCAGGCTCCAGCATCAGAGGGAGTCCAACAGGACACGTTCTGGCCCTGCACATAGCTGCAGGTGGGAAAGTCAACAGTGACCCTAGTGTTCTGCTTTGGGTGACTGGACAGACGAAGTTAGCAGACTCTAGACAAGAAGATGTGGTCACTTTGGGACAGGTGACTTCTCTGAGCCTCCACTGCCTGATGTGAGATGAGAAAGATCATATTCATCTTTCGGGATGCTAGTGGGTTTAAATGAGGCAATCTAGGTCCTCTGGTGCCACGTCAGGTGTGATGCAGGTCCTCCTTTGGCCCCGTCCCTCTCTAGGGCTGGCCAGAGAAGCACTGCTGTTGGCCATTGGCCTCCCTCTCCCCTCAGCCTGGCAGAGTCCTACCCAAGCAGCTGGGGAGATCTGAATATCACCACGGCCTACCCAGGAGGACAGCAGGGAGGACCAGCCGTCACGGCCGCCCCCAACAGAGGGGCAGCAAGGCCCTGGGAGGGCAGGTCCCTCAGAGGAGAGGCTCTGCATGCTGCCCTGGGTGGGCCACACAGCTTCACAAGAACAAGACAGCACAGCGCGTGAACGCAGAGGCCTCTTCGAGTTGTGCTGATGTGTCTGACAGTGACAGTCTTGGGGCTGGCAGCTGATGTGTCCTGACAACCCCCTTCACTCCTGGAACCCTGAGAGTAAGGGTGTTGAGCACGTGAGGGTTTGCCAGCTCCAGAGGCCCCAAAGGACCAGTTGGCTGAGTGTTGACTGGGCTGGGACCCTCTGCGAGGCTCAGGCTCTGCTGTCCTCTCCCACCCTCCACCTTCATCCCTGGGATGGTGGCTGTGCCAGCCCAGCCCTCAGGTTCAGGGCTGGTCTCTGAGCAAGCATGAAGAGCCTCACAGTCACCTGCCCATCCCTCGTATGTGGCAGAGACCCAGAGAGATGAAGAGAAGGACCTGTCACACCCTGCAAGGTCATAGGCTAGCCCAGGCCTCCAGGCTCCCCACGCCAGGGTCCAGGCCTCACTACATGGCAGGGGGATAAGCAGCCATCAGGGGACATCTTGACCGGCACAGGCTGGCCTCCTCCAAGGGTCCCCTCAGCCCATCTGCTTTCCATCGTCCCATGTTCTGGTGACATAAAGCCAGGATTGTTCAACCTCAAGAATCCACTGGGTGTGGCCAGGCTCCACCCACCCTAGGCCCTGTGGTCTCAAAATAAAAACAACCCTCAACCTCCTCTTTGTCAGACCTCCCCAATACCCTCTGCTCACTGACCGCCAAGGCAGGGCTCTGTTCCCAGGGTCACATCCTCAGGTCTTTCTGGGCAGAGCCTGAAAAAGTCCCCCAGGGAAGCCACCCCTCCAGGTGCCTGAGCCATGCCATGTGGCCACAAGGGCCCACCCTGTTCCCAGCCTGGCCTGAGCAGCACTGTCTTCCTGCATGTGGCCGGCCCCCTCTTCCTGGGCTCCCCTCCCTCATATCCCTCTGAGACAGATTTTGTCTCTTCGTGCATCAATTATTAACTTGCTCCAGCTACATTAAGCCTGGGTCGGTCGGTCTGTTGGCTGCTTCATCATTCTCCCTGGGGTGGGGGAGGCAGTGGTTGGGGCTGGAGGCACTGAGGCAGAGTTCAAGAGAAGCCAGGACTCTAGCCCTGCAGACGCCCTAAGTGCACAAAGCCTGAACCAGAGGACCCTTCAAGATCAGGGGTCTTGAAGACCTATTAATAACAGATAGGGAAACTGAGGCCCAGGGAGGGGAAGGTGCCTGCCAAGGGCAAACAGTGGTCTGTGCTTAGCTCTTCCCAGGACACTTGATTTTCTGTCAGCCACATGGCTCTGACCCTCTCTTCTCTGTTTGACATCCTCCATCCTGCTGCTCTAACTGACCCAAATATACCCAGGGGTTGCCCTACGAGTCACGAGGGGTCAAGTGGGCTTTACAAGGTCACAACTGAGTGATACAGAACACAGAGACTGCACCCTGGTGCCCAAGAAACAGCCCCATCCACCAGACTAGTTTCCCAAGCCCGTTCATGTTAACAGGGCTCTATCCTGCCAAAAATGCTCTGGTCAGTAAGTCAGGAAACGCTTCAAACCATAGACTTTCTGCCTTAGTCTGTTTGGGCTACTGTAACAAAATTACCTTAGACTGGGTAATTTATGAACAGCATACATTTATTGCTCATGGTTCTAGGGGCTGTAAAGTCCAAGATCAAGATGCCAGCAGTTTTGGTGTTTGGTGAGGGCCCATTCTTCATGGATGGCACCTGGTTGCTGCACCCCCACATGGCAGAGGGGCAGGCAGGATCTCCCAAGCCTCTTTTCTAAGGGCATTAATTCCATTCAAATTGTTAGAACTTTCATGACCTAATTATCTCCCAAAGGTCCCACCTCTTAATACAATATTGAATTTGGTATTAATTTTCAACATATGAATTTTGAGAGGACACACACAGTCAGACCATAGCACCTCAGAGAGCCACAAGATGCCTCATGGTGTAGTGAAGGCTCTGAGAAGGTCTGCAGGGGAGAACCTGTGCAGCTGTGAAAGACCCAGGGTGTCTCAAATTGTTTGATGGTGGAATGTTTGAGACTCACTGTGTTCTGCAGCTCCCAGATCTCACTGGGTTCTGTGGGACTTGTTGACGAACAAGATGAGATCCTTCCAATCTGCTCCCCAACTGGCAAGTGGCCAAGTAAAGGAGCTGCTTGGGCGATGACCCCAAGGGGAGAGAAGTAGGAAGAGTGTGGCTAGGCTCCCTGGTGATGCCCTCCCTGGCTGTGGGCTTGAGTAAGTCACTCAACTTAATGGGCAAGGTGATGGAGTGGAAAGAGTCGGAGTTTTGGAGCGCTACAAACCTGGTCTCATGTCTGCCTTTTGTTCTACCAGACATACGTATCCTAATAAATAGTTACCATGCTTCCTGAAGGCCCATCCCACATATTGTCTGCCATAATCCCTGTTTTTTTTCTGTTGGAGAAACAGGCTCAGAGAGATTGAGTCTCTTGCCCAATGTCAAAACATTATTGGATCCTCCTGCAGTCTGGCTGCAAAGCCCTTGCTGCTAACCATAATGTTGTACAGCCTCTAGGAATAAATCAGTGCCTCTCTCTGGGCCTCAACTTCCCAGCTGTCAATGGGGATTAAAGATACTTCTTTCTCAGGCTTGTTATGAAGCAAGCATCTCCCCGTGGTGCCTAGTACATAGTAGGAGGTTAATAAGTGGTGGATTTCTTTCATCTTTCTTTTGGATTCCACCCATAGAAACAGGGTGAAGTCTTTACTCCAACAAAATGAACTGAGTCTCTTGGGTGCCACTGTCAGGGGGACTGGGGTATGTGGAGGGAGAGGTTAGGTGATGGGTGTCTATCTATCCCCAGGCCTGTAGACTACAGGCTGACTTAAGGCAGCCTCAGGGGAGGCCTGGCTCTAAAATACATTTTTAAGGTGCCTTTCTCCTCCCCATTTGCAAAACTGAGTTTTGAATTGCAAGTGGTCAGACTGCAATAAATATCTCTGGAACCCACAGCATGTAATGGTTTGTAAATTGTGGCTCATAATTCAACTGGTGCCTGGGTCGCCGGCTCCCGCTGCCACCGGTTCTCCAGCCCTGCAGCCTGCACGAGTGCCTGGTGAAGTAATAAATCGGGAATAAAGAACACCCTGCTAACTCAATTTCACTTGTCAGCTTTAAGCTTTCATACTGCATTCTAAGTTCACACAAATACCACAAAATGTGTGTGCATGCCTGTGTATATATGTATCTATTTACATATATAAATAAACTATCCTACTGTTTTGTAATTTCCTCAGGACACAAAAACCTTTTCTGGCAAGAGCCTCATGTTTCCAGCCTTTGAGAGACGTTGACACGTTAAGTTCCCCCTCTTCACTCTCCAGCATCCCTTCCCCCGCAATTCAGGACTTTCCTGTGGTTTAGTACAGGAGTTCCTCTCCAGTGCAATTGGAGAAACTCATATTAGCTTGAAGCAGGAACTTCCCTAGGCAAGTTTCAGTGCCTTAGAGTGACAGCAAGCCCGGGTGTAGGGAAGGAGCCTCATCGGGGCCTCCCGTCCCACCCTCTGGTTCCAGAGACTGTGATGCATCCACACGGCGAAGTTCAGCAGATAGGTCAGAACAGAAACTCGCCAAGCCAGGCCACCTGGGGAATGTCCACGCACAGTGCCAGAGCTTCGGAGCCCTGCCAGAGCCCTGTCTTGGGGAAGCTGGAGACCCAGTGCCGAGTGGTGACTCGACCCTTGCGGTGGCCTCTCACCACAAACTCTGAGACCACTCCTCTGAGGGCAAGTTGGCTGTTCCTGAATCGGGTATTCTGGCTTTCCTTTCACACTTAGTTGTAAAATGAGGATTTTCAAATTGTTAGATCCAGTGAACTCTGTGTGTATACGTATACGGGGCTCTCGGCAGGGGTAGGGGTGAGGGGCCTAGATTTTTTTCACCCACCCACTTTGTGACTTTGGGAAAGTGGTTTGGCCTCTCTGAGCCTCCACCTCCTCGTGTAAAAGAGAGGGTGGTGACTGTGTGGGTTCAATGAGGGGATGCCAAGCACAAGGCCCAGCCCTCAGAGAAGGGAGAGAGCCAGTGCTCCCAGGACCTCTCACGTACGGGCAAAGACAGCCATCTCACGGCCTGGGGGACGGAGGCACCAGGCCTGCCCGGCCCATCAATCCCTCCGACAAGAGGAGCAGCCCCGCCTGGGCAGTGTGGAGGGAAAATGTGTGTGTTCATGCTGGGTAATGAGAAGTGTCATCAGTAAATGAAGAATCTCCTAATTACCCAGACGTCCCTGGGAGGATTTGTGAGGCTGCAGGCGGTGGCTGAGGCCCTGGCGCTGAGTGGTGGGGAGGGAGAGGGTGGCAGGCTGGGTTTGTAGGCAAGGGGTTCTGTGTTGCCCGGAGTAGGCCCTAACACCTGTGGATAGAGCCTGGGAAAAAACCACCAGCCAATGGTCCAGTGCTGGAGTTGGGTGCCTGGGGTGTGTCATCTGCAAAATGGGGAGTGGATGCCAGGGCATGGCTGGACTCAGGACTAGGGGCCACTGAGCTTGCTCTGCCTCGAAAGAACACGCTGGCCTTAAGCAATTACTTTTGCTCCCTGAGCCTCAGTTTCCTTACCTGCCAATGGCAGCAATGACGGCAACTGCCTTGTCAACTTGACAGGTTGTGGGGGGCCAAGGCCCAAACAAACACAGACTGGAAACGTACGTGCCAGACTGCAGAGGGCCCACACAGCCGGAAGAGGTGGGGGCAGCCACCCCAGGCCACCCACCCATGTGACGAAACTCAAACTCAACCATGTGATCCGTGCAACTGCTGCAGGAACTGCGTTTTTCCCAGGAGGGTTTTGGAATATTCAGGATCATATCTGAAATTTCCCTGGAAACCTCCTGGGTCCCTGCAGAGCCAAGGTAGGGCCACCCATGTCTTATTTTCTGATTGGTTTTTCACTAGTGTGTTCCCGAAGCACCTCTGTAGGGAAGGGGTGGGGAGGGATGCTGGGGCCTTCTGTGTGAGAGGTCACTTGAAAACCTTTAGCTGTGGGGCCATTTTCAGACATTGTTATTAAGTGATATCTTGTATCAGATGGTCAGTTTCATTGTCCTATTTGGCAGGTCAGAAAACGGAAGCACAGAAAGGTCAGTGACTCACCCGGGGTCACACAGCAGTGCCCATTTCTCCGATTCCCCTGCTGAGCTCCTGTGGCCTCACCGTCTAGATCTGCCATCAGTGTCTTCCCCTTCCTCAGCTACGGCTGTCAGAGTAAAGAATGTTCATGGACATGCTCCTCCTCCATTTGACAGACAGGGAAACTGAGGCACAGAACAGGGCTCTCTCAGGTGAGAACTGGGCTGAGATGGGGCAGAGCATCTGTGGCCACTCCTGTGTGCACCACTGCCCAGCAGTCTCCCCATTCGACGCCCTGCCCTGCATCCCATCGCCATCTCTCCCATTGGGTAGGGAGGTCCAGCATGACCCAGGAGAGACAGAGTGACGACAAACAACTGCCTGGGAGAGATAATCCACTATTGAAACACGCCTGCTGTTCTAATTATAAAGGAGACCAAATTGGGTTTAAATTGGAATTAATTGGATGCCCCCTTATCCACGCCATCTATCTTGCACTCGCCAGCCCTCTGGACGAGCAGGATGGAAGAAAGAGGAATCTCATCTTCTCCACCACTGAACACATGTCCCTGAAGGGGGCGGGTGCCCAGCCCCCAACCCTTAATCCCTTTAAACGTTTCAAGGAGCACAGACAATGGGAGCTGGGGTGCCTGGACCCCTCCTCTGCCTACCTTGCCAGAGGGGGATGAAAGGGGATTAGGTGACTCTGGAAGGGGGTGGGAGGGTCATACCCCAAAGGACCAGGCCTGCAGGAAGCAGGTGGGGCCAGGGCAGCTTGGAAATGCTCTCTGGAGTGCTGTGATGGGCTGGGAGATGACAGGTCTGTACACAAAGCAAAACAGCCTGGGAGCAAGTTGGGGAGGGGTACTTTACAGACAGGTCCTCAGGTCGAAGGCCTTGAAGGAGAGGGAAAGAGGTCCTCTAGCAAGCAAAAGAGGAGGCCAAGGCCGATGGTGCTGAGGCTACAATAAACTCTTAGCTCTTTGTATTAATAACAAGATGGTGAGTAATATACCCCATCCAGAAACGACTGTTCCCTTGTGATCTTTGGCAGGCGAAACCCTGCGTTATTAAAGAATTTCCTGCTTCAGTTGGGCTGGGCATTCAAGGCCTTCATCATATGCCCTTAGTCAGCCAAAGCACTTATTATTCACCTGGGGCCTCAAACTGGTGGCCCACGGGCCAGACTTCATTTGGCCTGCCCAGTGTTGGATTGTGGATTTTTATATTTACTGCTCTTAGCTGTTTTCGCTCCCCTCTAGTTTGTCCATCCCCACTTTCCCAATCTCATCTTGCACCTGGCCTGCTTCACTCATTCACATCACCTCCCTGGCCCCATCAGACATACGAGTTTGCAGTCTCATGGGTTCATCCCAACTGTGTGCTATGGCTAATCTGGCCTCTCCACTACCCCGCAACCCCAGACCCAGCACCATCTCTGCCTCCTTACCTCCTCATTCCTTTGCAATAATGCACCTCCCCCTCACATATGTACCCAAATCTTACTGGTCTTCTAACACCTGTTTCTGGGAAGCCATCATCTCTGCCCCTCAGACATCAGGCCCTCTGCAGCTCTCAGCCCCCATCAGGAATGATCCTTGGGCACTTGCTGTCCTCCTGGGCTTCCTTTGAGTCCCTGCTCCTCCTGGGGCCATCTTATTTCCTGGATTTCTGGAACACATTCAGGGCATGACTGGCTCTGCATCCCCCCAAAGCAAAAAGCTCAGAGTCAGGACAGACAGCATAAGCTGAGAGACTGCCTGGGGTTCCGCTGCAAGAGGATGAAGAGGGCTTCTGTGTGCAAAGCCGTGGGCAGTGCTCCGAGGGAATGTGGGCTGCCCTGGATGATCTTGTGCTCTGGGGGCCAGCAGGTTTCTGCAGTGCACCCCGCCCCACCCTCTGCCCCTGCTTAAACCCTTCCTAACTTAACTTTCACCTGCTTCGGTATTTCACAGTCCTGCCAGCCTGCTTCCTGTCTGCGGGGTCCTCGAGCCACACATAGACACACACTCACACAAACACACACATTCACACAAACACAGACACACTTACCTGTGTGTCCCCACCCAGCACACCTAGAATTCTACCCTCTCCAAAGATATCCCACATCGAGAATTCTATTCCCAGTACCTGGACCCACAATGCCCCCACCCACATTTAAATTTGAATGCTCCACCCACATCTAAAATTGCCCCACACCTAGAGCCTTCCATTCCGCCTTATGCACACCGTAACCTTTTCCCCGTCTCACTACCTCTGCATTGCTTTGGGACACCTTCCCTCTCCTCACTCCTGGAACCATGCACCCCACATCCGTAACATCTCCCTCTCCCTCCATTATCACCACATCTGGCTCCTACATCCACATGGAGTCGGCATCTGAAACCCCAAATCCACAACACTGGGAACGCTACCCTTCCCCCTGCACATAAAACAGGACCCAGGAAGCCTAAGCCCCCTCGTCTGCTTGCCTCCCATCCTTAGCACTGGCTCCTCCAGACCCGTGTCCCTCCCCCTGCCCTAGGGAAAAAGTGCTTTCAGGCTCTGCCTGAGTGAATGAGACACACCTGCAGGGATATTAGGACTCATTTCCAACTCAGGAGATTGTCTTCTCTTCTATGCATGAAGTAAATATTTGCTTAATTTCCTAGTTCTGAGCATGATTCATGGAGCGTTTTAGGCAGGCTGAGGGTTGGGCAGATGCTGGGAGATCTCAGCTCCTGGATGGCAGGAGAAGGAAAAATGGAGAGAGCAGAGTACTGGCCTAGGGAATAATATTTCCAGCTTCTAGGCCTTTTGAACTATGCAGGTAATTCAGGCTCCCTGACCAAAAACTGCCATGTTAAAATAAAGCATCACCCTTGAATTAAACAATCTATGAGATCCTCTAGCAAGCAAAATGTGGGTCTGAGGCCAACTGTGCTGGATCTACAATAAACTCTTAGCTCCTTGTAACTGAAAGGTGAGTAATGCCCCACGCAAGAACAATTGCTATTCCAGGCAAAAGGGAATGGAACCCTTTTTTCCAGAGATTGGAACCACAGTGGGTTGAGAGATGGTGCAAACACAGGCTTCAGGCTTTGGAAAGCCAGGAGCTAGGATGGTGGGGACAGCTACTATATGCTTCTAAAGAAGTGAATGCACGTTTTGATGAGAGGGAGTGAGGCTAAGAGAAGCTCCATCATGGCTGGCAAGTAGACAGGAGAGAGGATGACTTAAATGATAGGCCAGACCAGATAAAATCTACCAACCAGATATTCGTTCGGCAAATTCTTGAGCATGTATCATTTGCTGGGCCCGGTGCAAAGAGTCTGGGATAGAAAGATGAGGCTGCTGTAGCTGAGGGAGGAGAGAGGAGTTGTGTGGTGTGGGGCTGTGGACCTGGGGGAGCCCAGAGGGTCAGGAAAGGCTCCAGGGAAAGGGGCCGTTGGACTGGATGTGGAAGATGGGGCACTTTGCCGGATAGGAGAGTGGAGGGAATGGAGGCGGGTAGGGCATTTGCAGTGGCATAGGGGAGGGATGGAGCAGGGCTGGTTGGCCTGAGGCCATGTTAATGAGCTTAGTCTAGACACTTGAGTACAATGGGGAACCTCCAGTGGTGTGGGGGATTGGCAGGTGTAATGTGGCAGCAGAGAGATCTGTAAGAAGCTGGTACCTTGATTCAGAGATGAGGGTCTGATCAAAGCCATGTGGTGGTATGGAAATAAGTGAATGAACACAATTCTGAACTAGCACTGGTGATTCACAGGCTGTAGGGGGAAAAGGATGAAGGAGTTGAAGATGACGCAGAGGCCTCTAGCTAAGGCAACCAAGTGGAAAGAATCTACTCCGCATTTTGCCAAAGAAAATGAATGAAATCAGCCATGCTTCCGACAGGCCAAGCATACGCTGCCTCCCCCATCCAGGCCTCAGCATCTCTCCCGGGCACACCGATACCCGAAAGCAGTGTGCAGAGGGGACAGGGGCCTCAGCCCTCCCATAACCTCCCAGAAGGAAAAGTTTAATCTTTAGAAACATGATAGAATTGTCAAAAGTCCGTACACTGGGAAGTGAGAGGCCTGATTTTATTTCTGCGGCAACATTTAAAAAAAACAAGAAAGTCTTCCATTAAAAAACTAAATAACAAAAAGCATGAATCCTGGGGAAGGTTGGATAGGAGTAGACAAAGAATAAGAGAAACCACTCACCTCTGAACCAAAGGATGCTTCAGCATCACGGACAGCAATACACCAAAAAAGGTGGCAAAGCATTTCACCATGCGGTGTCACTGGCTCACAGCAGGAGATATCTGTGAGCCACCTGCAGTTGTATGCAGTGTCATATAATAGGCTGAGTCATTAAGAGTTCAGTATTGTAGGCAGCGCACAGTGGTTCACGCCTGTAATCCCAGCACTTTGGGAGGCCAAGGCAGGTGGATCACCTGAAGTCAGGAGTTAGAAACTAGCCTGGCCAACATGGCAAAACCCTGTCTCTACTAAAAATACAAAATTAGTCGGGAGTGGTGGTGCGTGCCTGTAATCCCAGCTACTCAGGAGATTGAGGCAGGAGAATCACTTAGAACCTGGGAGGCAGAGATTGCAGTAAGCCGAGATCATGCCACTGCACTCCAGCCTGGGCAACAGAAGGAGACTCTGTCTCACAAAAAAAGGAAAAAAAAAAAAGAATTCAGTATTGTAGACGCTTTAGTATTTTTTGTCCATCCTCAGGAGAGGATGACCTTGGAGGCAGAGAGCTTACCATCATGCAGAGGAAAGAAACTAACTACTGTGTTTCCATGCCACTCACCTCCCCAGTAAAGGTAAACAAGCTCCTCCAAGGTTCTAGACTGGGACATGACACTCAGGATCATCCAGCACTTTGAGAAAAAAAAAAAAAAAAAGGACAGTGCGAAGGAAGACTATGCATGTTGGGATTGAGAAACACAGGGCAATTGGCACCTGAGTGTTACTGTGATGGGAACAGTCCTTCAGCCTTCCAGGAAGGGAGAGCACATGGACCTCCCAGGGAGCAGGACCTGGGCAGGCTCACTGGGTGAGGCTCTGATGACTGTATGGTCACTGTATGGCAAGGCCAAGGACCTTTGGCCTACCTGGCAGTGAAGGGATGGACTCTCCAGTAGAGCCACCAGCCTTGGAAGGGAGTGTGTACTTGATTAAGGTTTGAGCAAGGAGGAATGGTGGTGATGACTCCCTACACCTAGCAAAGCTGTGGGCCCAGCCTGCTTTTGCAGGACTTATAAGCCTGGGACATATGTTCAGCCCAAGGCTTGGGAGGAAATCTGGAAAGTTATTGGTATTATTTGGTGGTCACAGAAGCTGGATTTAATTTGGCCTAGAAAGGCTAAATAAATGTGGCACCAGGTATACCTTGAGCATTGTGGAGTACATCTTTTCATTCATTCAACAAATACTGAATACTTACAATGTATGCCTGGCCTTGAGGATACCTAGGGAGCAAAAACTGACACAGCCTCGCCGGGGTGGTGGCTCATGCCTGTAATCCCAGCACTTTGGGAGGCTGAGGCGGGTGGATCACCTGAGGCCAGGAGTTCGAGACCAGCATGGGCAACATTGTGAAACCCCATCTCTACTAGAAATACAACAATCAGCCGGGTGTGGTGGTGCATGCCTGTAATCCCAGCGACTCAGGAGGCTGAAGCAGGAGAGTCACTTGAACCCAGGAGGCGGAGGTTGCAGTGAGCCAAGATCGTGCCATTGCACTCCAGCCTGGCAACAGAGTGAGACTCTGTCTCAAACAAACAAACAAAAAGCCTGACACAGTCTCTATCCTCCTGGGGTTTATCATCAAACGGAGACAGGCATTAATCAGATAGTAACAAATAAAAACTGCAACCATAACCAACATTTCAGAGAAGGAAAGCTCCCAAAGGTACACTAGGAGAAAGCACATTGCAGAGTGTAAGGGACACATCCCTGAGAAAATGATGCTGAGCTGAGAGGTGAGGAAGAGGCTGGAGTCACCCTGAAGAGGAGCGGGGTGGCAAGAGAGCCCCAGGAAGAAGGAACAGCTTGCACAAAAGCCCTGGGAAGAGAGAACTCAAGAGAGCGATGGGCACTGAAAGGAAACCAGGGAGGCTGGGATAGGAGTGGGAAGGGTGCTGGAGTGGGGCTGGAAAGGCAGGCAGGGACCAGATATCTCAGACCCTCATCAGTCACAGAAAGAGCTACCTCCTTAACACAGGAACACTGGGAGCTACTGAAAGCTTCTCAATGGGGTGAGAGAGGGGCGTTCTGGGAAGTTCACTGTTTCAGCCTGGGTCCCCTCCAAAGCAGGGCCTGAAGGAAGGACCTGTGTGCAGGCAGTTGATGTAGAAGGTGATCCCAAGTATCTAAGATGGGGGATGAGGGAGAGGAAAAGAGGGAAGAGAAAAGCCAATCCAAGGGTGCATTACTGAGATGTTCCCCATCATGGGAAACCAGGACCGTTCGCCATCGTAGGGCCAGGTGATCCGTGTACCTCTGTGCAGGACATGGAATGCCTCTCAGAGTGGAATGTCCACACCACAACCCATGGGGGGATGTATTCATGCATCAGCTCCTGTCCTGCATTGACCAAGGGTTCCCCAGGGCCGTGGGCTCCCCCACATGCATCCAGGCTGCACATACCCATGCCATGCAGACTCCTGCTGGGGTCGCACGCTGTGGCATCAGAGGAACCCTAGCGCAGAAAGCAAACATCACACATCGTGTACTTGAGGTAAGACGTTCTCGGCGGAAACCATAATGGAAATGGAGGCTGCCATTTCCATGATGGTGGGAGTCAGAGAGAGGCTGGGAGGCTGTTCAGTGGACACGTGGAGACTCTGAGACACTGCTTTGGCTGCAGAGCCTACTGAGGGTGAGGAGGGAGGGTGACTGTGCAGACAGAAATGAGTTAGGGGATGTGAAGATGGAAGGTTTGGGCTGTATTTTGGAGGTTGGGCCAACAGGACTGGCTGATAGAGCATCTGTGGAAGGGGATGGGGGGAAGTGAAATCAAAATGGCCCACAGACCAGGCGTGGTGCTCATGTCTGCAATCCCAGCACTTTGGGAGGCAGGCAGATCAACTGAGGTCAGGAGTTCGAGACCAGCCTGTCCAACATGGTAGAACCCCATCTTTACTAAAAATAGAAAAAGCTAGCTGGGCATGGTTGCAGGCGCCTGTAATCCCAGCTACTCGGGAGACTGAGGCAGGAGAATTGCTTAAACTGGGAGGTGGAGGTTGCAGTGAGCCGAGATTGCACCACTGCACACTCCAGCCTGGGCAACAAGAACAAAACTCCGTCTCAAAAAAAAAAAAAAAAAGCTCATGGGTTTCAGCCTGAGAAATGAAATGAATGGCAGAAACCCTGCTTGTGGAGTCTTCAAAGGTGATTGAGAAGAGGTGACCAGTGGGAAAGGAGATGCATGGAAACAAGGAGAGGAGAGATCTTCAAAGACAGGATCAACTGCTGAATAAGATAATGTGGCAGGCTGAATAATGGCCCCGCAAAAGATGTCCACACCCTAATTCCTGCGGCCTGCAAATATTACTTTTTATGGCACAAGAGGACATTACAGGTGTGATTACATTAAGGATTTTGAGATGGAGAGATTATCCTGGGTTATCTGTGGGAGGGCCTAAACATCCAAGGAACACCAGCAGCCACCAGAAGCTGGAAAAGGCACAGAACAAATCCTCCCCTAGAGCCTCCTGAGGGTGTGTGGCCCTGCTGACACCCTGATTTCAGTCCAGTGAAACTGATCTCAGACATCTGGCCTCCAGCACTGCAAGAGGATAAATTCCTGTTGTTTTTAAGCCACAATGTTGATGGGAATTTGTCACAGCAACCACAGGAAGCTAATACAAATTTGGGGCTGGGCACAGTGGCTCATGCCTGTAATCCCAGCAGTTTGGGAGGCAGAGGCAGAACGACCACTTGAGCGCAGGAGTTTGAGACCAACTTGGACAACAAAGCAAGACCCCATCTCCACACACACACACACACACACACACACACACACACACACAATTTAAATTGGCCGGGCATGGTGGCAGGTACCTGTGGTCCCAGCTACTTGAAAGGTTGAGGCAAGAGAATTGCTTGAGCCCGGGAGTTTGAGGCTGCAGTGAGCTGTGTGCACCACTGCACTCCTGCCTCAGTGACAGCCTGAGACCCTGTCTCTGTCTCAAAAGAAGATTTGTACAGAAAGGCAATCACTGTGATAGATAGCATGGGGGTTGTTGGGGAACCAGGAGGTTTGGATGTGGGGAAGAAAGGAAAGGGGGGTCAAGGATGACACCTGAGTTTTTCAGCATTAGGAAGTGGGTGACAGTACCACTTACTGAGATGGGGAATAGATTTTGGTAGCAGGATCAAAAGTTCTGCTTTGACTCCATTAGGCTTGAGAGGAATGTGAGACACTGTTGCTGCTAAAAATGGCACGGACTGATGAAATCTAAGCCCAGTTGTCCCTGCAGGACCTTGAAAAAGTCACAGGGTAATGTCTACTGGTTATGCAAGGAAAGAGAACTAGAAAGCTTCAGAGGCCCCTGTCCAGAGCATACCAAATGTGTGTGCATGTGCAGGAAGAGAATTCTTCCTGTGCCAGAGCAAGTGCCAGCTCATGCCAGGGATGTCCCCAGGCATTCCAGAAATAACAGTTGGTGCCAAGGGGTCACAATGAATGCTAGGCAAGTTAACTTGATACTAGGGGTGTAGCAGTGCATGCCAGAAGACAGACAATAGAAGCTGAGAGGAGTAACAAAGGAGTAGTTTTGGCATGTTGGGGAGGACAATCAATGCAGGGAGTGACTTTGTATGTCAGGGGAGTGACCTGGCATGTGAGGGAACCAGAGGGGTCAAGAAATAAGCCCGGGATAGGCCGTATGCCATCGGACTAACCATGGATGCAGCAGGAGTGAGATCCCAGCTGCCTGAGCCAAGCAGGGGCCTGTCAGCACCCAGCTCTGAGAGCCCAGGGCTGCTGCTCTCCTGCCTCACCCCTGTGTCCTCCCTTTTCAGAAGAAGCTCGAATTACAAAGACCCTTCCTGTCTCTGGAACCATTTCCATGTGCCTGAGCAAGACAGGCCCCTGCTCAGAGTGGATCAGCTCTCCCAGGAACCAACTATTGGGGTGTAAGAGGAGGTTCAAGGGTCCTGGAAAAAGTTCCAACTTTCCTCCTTCCCTTGACACACCTGGGATGGGGCCCTCACTTGTTCTCACCTACTTCCAGGAACCAGGAAGAGGAGAAATGTAAAAGGGGGATCAGATGGCTAGAAACCATCATCAGGCCTTGAGGACTTTCTGAGCACTGACCGTGGGTCTGGGCCTGAGCTGGGAGCTTGGCAGGTCAGTGCATGCCAGAATGGAAGCAGCAGATCACGGGGTGGGGAGGGAGCAGGGAGGGGTGGGACAGTATGTGCCAGCAGCCAACGGCTTCTGGGAAGATTTCACACCTGCCTTTTCCTTTTCTCTATTATGTTAGGTAGGCTAAACAGGAATTCTCCTTGTGCCCATGTTACAAATGAGAACACTAAAGCTCAGGAAAGGGAAGTAACCAACCCAAGGTGACTGGCTCTTGACTCCCCCAGTGCAGCATTCTCTTTATGGCTTGCTGCCTCTGGAGAAGAATCAGACATGATCCCTGGCCTTGGCTCCCTCCTCAAGCCCCTCAAATTTTGCAAAGTCATTGCTATGGTTTGGCTCTGTGTCCCCACCCAAAACTCATCTTGAATGGTAATCCCCATACTCTCCATATGTCGAGGGAGGGACCAGGTGGGAGGTGTTGGGTCATGGGGGTGGCTTCCCCCATGCTGTCCTCATGATAGTGAGTGAGTTCCCATGAGATCTGAGAGTTTCATAATGCGGTTTTCCCTGCTCTTGCTCGCTCTCTCTTGCCTGCCACCATGTGAGACGTGCCTCTTCCCCTTCTGCCATGATTGTATGTTTCCTGAGGCCTCCCTAGCCATGTGGAACTGTGAGTCAATTAAACCTCTTTTCTTTATACATTGCCCAGTCTTGGGTATGTCTTTATAGCAGTGTGAAAATGGACTAATATAGTCTTCCAGAGTACTTCTCAAACTCTGAAATGCAGATTCTGATTCAGTAGGTCTGGGGTGAGGCTCGAGAGTCACATTTCCAGCAAGCTCCTGGCTGATGGGGATGCTTCTGATCTAGATGACACTCTGAGTGGCAGGGTTCTACTCCTTCTCACGAGTCCTAATCCATCCATTCAACCTCACCCAGCTGGGGACCCGAAGCTTGGTAGGGAAGTTTAGAGGTGGCCAGGTCCACCATACCAGGCCAACAGCTCAGATTCCTGACCTGGTCCCCACCTACCCTGATGAGGGTCACACATTGTCTCTGAGGCTGCTCTGACCCCTGTATTTACCTACCTTCGTTAAGAGCCGATTCTCAAATTCTCTTTAATTTTAAAGCAAGGAAAAAGATCTTCTGAGTACAATATGACATAATTCTAGGGTTTAATCTGACACGATCTCACTCAGTCCTGTTATTTGCCAATTCATTCACCACTCACTGAAAAGACATTGACTCAGTCTCCTGGGTACTTTCCCTCCCTGAGCCTTGGTGGTTTCCCACCAGTACAGTAAGTCTGGATTACTGATCTTCACCCTGGTTGCATATTGAAATTACTGAAATTACCCAGGGAGCTGATTTGCTTTATTGAGATATAATTTACAAACGGTAAGAGTCACCAACTTTAAAAGTGCCATTTGATCAGTTGTGACAAATATATATGGTCATGTACTACCATCACAATCAACATATAGAACATTTCCATCACCACAAACCACACCCTCTGGCAGTCCACACCCATTTCAACACCAGCCTCTGACAACCACTGGTCAGCTTTTTGACATTATGGCTTCAATGTTTCTGAAATTTCCTAAAAATGGAATCATACAAAATGTAGTCTTTTGTGTCTGGTTTCTCTAACTTAGCATAATGCATTCTAAATCCACCCATACTGTGTGCATGGGTAGTTGATTCCTTTCTACTGCTGACTAGTATTTCATTGTGTGGATGTGCCACAATTTGTTTATCCATTCACCAGTTGAGGAATATCTGGGGTTGCCCACTATGCACAAGCCTGTTAGGAACATTCAAGTAAATTATTTGCATGAACATGAACATTTGTTTGCATTTCTCTTGGATAAATACCTAGGGGTAAGATTGCTAGGTCACATTGGGTATATGCTTAATTTTATGAGTAACTGTGAAATGATTTTTCCAAAGTAGCTGCACCATGTTATACCCCCAATAGCAATATATGAGCATTTCACAGCCTTGCCAACATTCAATATTGCCAGACTTCATCAATTTAGCCATTCTGGTGAGCGTACAGAAGAATATCATTGTAATTTAATTTATATTTCCCTGATGATTAATGATGTTGAGCATCTTTTCATGCTTGAGCATCTTTTCATGAGCATCATAGCATTGTCACTAATACTTTATCTTCCATTTTTGTATCCTTGCCGAAGAGTCTATTCAAATCTTTTGCTCACATTTTATTCAACTGTTTGTCATCTTATTATTCAGTTGTAAGAATTTATATATCCTGGATACAAGTCCTTTATAAATATCTTATTATACAAATATTTTTTTATAGTCTATAGCTTGCCTTTTTAACTTCTTATTAAATTTCGAAGAACAAAATGTATGCTTTTGTTTAACTCTGGTGAAGTCCAGTTTATTTAACTTTTTTCTTTTATGGTTTGTGTTTTTTAAAAAATTAGATATTTAGGAAATCTCTGATGAACCCAAAGTCACATTGACTTTCTCCTATGTTTTGTCATATAAGTTTAGAGTTTTATCTCCCACATTTAGCTCTGTGATCCACCTTAAGTGTGTGTGTGTGTGTGTGTGTGTGGTGTGAGGTAAGGGTTTATGTTTTTGCCCATGAATATCTAATTACTTTAGTATTATTTGTTAAAAAGTTTATTCTCTCCCCATTGGCTTACTTTACTGTTGTCAAAAATCAATTGACCATCTATTTTAGGTCTATTTCTGAACTATCTATTGTGTTCCACTGAGCTAATTATCTATAATTGTGCCAATGCCACATGGTCTTCTTTATTGTAGCTTAATATTAAGTCTTGAAATCTGGTATGGTAGTATCTCCAAGTGATCTGTTTTCTTTCTCAAAATTGTTTGGGCTACTCGAGATCCTTTGCATTTCCATGTGAATTTTAGAATGGGTTTGTCAATTTCTTTAAATATCCTAGTGGGATTTTGATAGCAAACACATTGACTCTTTTAACACTACTGCATCTTCTGATTTATGAACATAGAGTGTCTCTCTGTTTATTTAGATCATTTTTTAAATTACTCTGAGCAATAATTTATAGTTTTAATGTACAGGAATTGCACATATTTTATCACATTTATTCCAAAGTATTTCATATTTTTCATGCTATTGTAAATAGTATTTTATAAAGTCAATTTCCAATTATTTATTTCTGGTATACAGAAATACAATCAATTTTTGTATATTAACCTTGAATCTTGTTACTGTGCTAACCCCACTAATCAATTCTAGTAGATTTTTTGTTGATCATTCAGGATTTTCTGCATAGACAGATGATTATATAATCTGCAAGAAAAGATAGTTTTTCTTTCCAATCTGTAAGCCTTTTATTATTTCTTATTTTTCACTTTTTGCTTGTTTACACTGACTAGGACCTCTCTTAAATTGGTCAACAGAAATGATGAGAATGAGAAGTGTTGCCTTGTTTTTAATCTTAGGGGGAAACATATGCTCTTTCACCATTAAGTGTGACATTAGCTCTTAATTTATTATATATACCCTTTCTCAGGGTGTGAGAAAGTTCTACTCCTAGTTTGTTGAGATTGTTTTTGTTTTTCAGTCTTTTAAAATTATGAATGAATATGCAAATTTTCTCTAATGCCTTTTCTATGTCTATTAAGATAATCATGTTTCCTTTTCATGGTCTATTAAGCTGGTGAAATACATTGATTTTTGAATGCTAAAATAAGCTTGCATTCCTGAGATGAACTCCACTTGCTCATGATATGTTAATTTTTTCATATATTGCCAGATTCAGTTCACTAATACTTTGTTAGGGTATTTTGCTTTTTGTTGATGTGGGATATCAGACTGTAACTTTCCTTTCTTATAATGTCTTTGGTTTAGGTATCAGGAGAATGCTTGCCTCACAAAAGGAATTAGGTATTCCCTCCTCTTCTGTTTTCTGGAAGAGTTTCTGTAGAATTGGCATTATTTTGTCTTTAAATGTTTGATATAACTAACCAGGTAAGCCATCTGGGCCTGGCATTTTCTTTATAGGAATGTTTTTTAACTGCAGAATCAATTTAAAAAACAAACAAATATGGACTGGGCTCTAAAATCAGGAACAAGAACAAGGTTGTCTGCATCTACTACTTTTTTTCAACATTGTGTTAGAGATTCTAGCTAAAGAAACTAGGGGAGGAAAAGAAATAAAAGGCATCCGTGTTGGAAGGAAGCTGTGAAACTGTCTCTGTTCACAGATGACATGATCCTCTAGGCAGAATATTCTAAAGAATACACACACACACATACACACAAACTATTGGAGCTAATAAATGACTTTAGGAAAAATGTAGGATACAAAATCCAAATACAGAAATCAATTGTATTTCTGTAGTCTAGCAAACAATTATCAGAATATAAAATTTAAAAATAATTCCACCTACAATACTATCAAGAAGAATACAATACTTAGAAATAAATGTAACCAGAAAGTTAAAGACTTGTACACTAAAGACTGGGCGTGGTGGCTCACGCCTGTAATCCTAGCACTTTGGGAGGCCAAGGTGGGCGGATCACGAGGTCAGGCAATCGAGACCATCCTGGCTAGCATAGTGAAACCCTATCTCTACTAAAAATACAAAAAATCAGCTAGGTGTGGTGGTGGGTGCCTGTAGTCCCAGTTACTCGGGAGGCTGAGGCAGGAGAATGGCATGAACCTGGGAGGCAGAGCTTGCAGTGAGCCGAGATCACACCACTGCATTCCAGCCTTGGCAACAGTGTGAAACTCTGTTTCAAAAATAAAACAAAAACAAAAACAAACAAACAAACAAAAAAAGACTTGTACACTAAAAATAACAGAACATTGTTAAAAGCAATGAAAGGAAACCTAAATAAATGGAAAGATATCCCATGCTCTTGGATTGGAACACTTTATATTACTAGGATGGCAGTACTCCTGGAGTTGATCCTCAGATTCAGTGAAATTTCTATCAAAATTCAAATAGCCTTTTTTTGTGGAAATGGACAGCTGATCCTAAAATTCATATGAAAAATGCAAGGGACTCAAAATAGACAAGACAAAGTAGACAAAGAAGAACAAAGTTGAAGAAAACTTAAAATCACATTGTCTGATTTTAAAACTTACTACAAAGCTATAGTAATCAAGACAGTGTGGTACTGACATAAGGACAGACATATAGAACAATGGAATATAATTGAGGGTCTAGAAATAAACCCATACATCTATGGTCAATTGATTTTCAACAAGGGTACAAATACCATTCAATGGGGTAGAAAGATGGCATTTTTTAACAAAAGGTGCTGAAACAACTGGATATCCACATGCAAAAGAATGGATGAATCCTATCTCATGCCATACACGAAAATTGATTTAAAATACATCAAAGACCTAAATATAAAGGTGAAAATTATAAAACTCTTAAAAGGAAACATAGGTGTGAATTTTCTTGACCTTGGATTAGGTGATGGTTTCTTAGATGTGACACCAAAAGCACAAACAACCTAAGAAAAAATAGAAAAATTGTATTTCATAAAAATAATAAACGTTTGGGCGTTAAAAGACACTATGAAGAAAGTGCAAAGACAATCCACAGAATGGGAGGAAGTATTCGCAAATTAGATGTCTGATAAGGACCTAGTATCCAGAATATATAAAGAACTATTATAACTCAACAACAAAAAGACAACTCAATCTTATAAATGAGCAAAAGATTTGAATAGACATTTCTCCAAAGATATACAAATGATCAACAAGCATATGAAAGGACGCTTAACATCATTAGCCATTAGGGAAATGCAAATGAAAACCACAATGAGATACCACTTCACACCTACTAGGATGGCTATAAAAACAAATACAAAAAACAGAAATAACAAGAAGATGTGGAGAAACTGGAACACTCATTCATTGCTAGTGAGAGTGTAAAACGGTGCTGCTGCTTTGGAAAACAGTTTAGCAGTTCTTCAAAAATTAAACATGGGTTACTATACGACCCAGAAATTTTACTTCAAGGTATATGTAACTGTGATGGAAAATACTGAATGTCAACTGGAATGGATTGAGGGCAACAAAATATTAATCCCGGGTATGTCTGTGAGGGTGTTGCCAAAAGAGATTAACATTTGAGTCAGTGGGCTGGGGAAGGCAGATCCACCCTTAATCTAGTGGGTACAATCTAATCATCTTCCAACAAATATAAAGCAGGCAGAAAAGTATGGGAAAGGGAGACGGCCCTGCCTGCAAGCCTACATATTTCTCCCATGCTGGATGCTTCCCTCAAACATCAAACTCCAAGTTCTTCAGATTTTGAATTCAGACTGGCTTTCCTTGCTTTTCAGCTTGCAGACAGCCTATTGTGGCACCTTGTGATCATGTAAGTTAATGCTTAATAAAAATATACATATATATATATATCCTATTAGTTCTGTCCCTCTAAGAGAACTCTGACTAATACAATAACCAAGAGAAGTAAAAAGCATACGCTTACACAAATACTTGTTAAGGAATGTTAGTAGCAGCATTATTCATAATAGTCAAAAAGGTGAAACAACCTAAATGTCCATCAACTAATGACTGAATAAACAAAATGTGGCATGTCTACTTTCAATGGAATATTAGTCACAAAGAAGAATGAAGTACTGATACGTGCTGCAACATGGATGAATCTCGAAAAGTTATTCTCAGTGAAAGAAGCCAGACACAAAAAGTCATATATTCTATGATTCCATTTATGTGGAATGTCTAGAATCTGCCATAGAGACAGAAAGTAGATTAGTGATATCAGAGACTGGGATAGGAGAGTATGGATAGTGATTGCTAACAGGTGTGGGGATTCTTTTTAGGTTGATGAAAATGTTGGAAGTAGATGGAGGTGACGGTTGCACAGCCTTGTGAATATGTTGAAAACCCTTGAAATGTACACCTTAAGATGGTGAATTTTATGTTACATAAAATTTTGTTATATAAATTAGCTCAGCAAAAAAATAGATAAAGGGCTATTCGGAATTTGATTTCTTCTAAGGTAAACCTTGATCATTTGTGCATTTCAAGTATTTTGTCTATTTCATCTAAGTTGACAAATTTATTGGGCAAAGTTTGTTTATAATATTCCTGTATTATTCTTTTAATATCTATAGAACTCACTGTGATAATATTTTTTTCATTCTTGATTTTGGTAATTTATGTCCCTTCTTTTTCTGCCTTATTTTTTCCTGATTAGTATGGTTAGAGGTTTGTAAATTTTATTCATATTTTCGAAGAACCAGTTTTTGCTTTCACTAAGTCCCTCATTCTCTCTCTCTCTTTCTCTTTCTCTCTCTCTTTCTGTCTCTTTCCCTCCCTCCCTCTGTCTCACTCTCCCTCCTATCCCACTCTCCTTACCACCTCTTTCTATTTTTAAAACTTTCTTCTCTGATTTTTATTATTTTTCTCCTGTTTACTTTTGATTTAATTTTCTTTTCTTTATCTAGTTTCTTGAAGTAAAACTTACATAATTGATTTAGGATCTTTTTTCTTTTTCTAATACAACCGTTTAATGCTCTACGTTTCCTTCTAAACACTGTTTGAGATGTATCCTGCAAATTTTGATATGCTTTGCTTTCATTTTCTTCCAGTGCGAAACATCTTGTGATTTCCCTTGTAATTTCTTCTTTGACTTCTTGTTTATTTAGGAATACATCACTTAATTACCAAATATTTGGAGATTTTCCATATGTGTTTCTGTCATTGACTTAAAATCTATTTCTGTCTTGTTCAAAGAACATACTTTGTTTGATTTCAGCCTTCTTGGTTTTGTTTTATGGTCCAGAATATGCTTGCTCTGTCTTGGTAAATGTTCCATGAGCACTCGAAAAGAATGGGCATTCTGCTGTTGTTACGTGTTCTATAAATGTCAATTAGGTCAAGTTGATTGATAGTGTTGTTAAATTCTTCTCTATTCTTACTGATTTTTTGTGTACATGTTTTAGCAACTACTGAGAGAAGAACGTTGACATTTCCAACTTTAACAGTAAATCTATCTATTTATTTTTTATCTCTATCAGTTTTTATTTCATATATTTTGAATCGCTAATGTTCAATGCATACACATTTGGGATTGCAATGTCCTTTTGATTAATTGACCCATTTATCATAATGAAATGTCTCCCTTTATGCCTGGTAATATTCCTTGTTCTGAAGTCTGCTTTGTATGATATAACCACACTAGCGTTCTTTAGATTAAGTCTTGCATGTATATGTTTGTCCATCTTTTTATTTTTAAACTATCCTCATCCTCAAATGTAAAATAGGCTTCTTATAGCAACACATAGTTTGGTCTTGCCTTTTTAATGCTAGCTTAACATGTCTGCCTTTTAATTGGAGTGTTTAGATGACCTTAAATTTTATGTAATTATTGATATCTCTAAATTTAAACTTACATCAATGCTATTTTAATTTTTTTGCCAAGTGGTTTTTCTTTGGTTGTAGTTTCCTGTATTAGCTTTTGCTTTTTTGTTTTATTTTTTCTTAGTTGCTCTAGGATTTACATTATATATGTGAAGCTTATCACAGTCTACCTTCAAGTAATATTATAGCACTTCACTTATATTGTAAGAATCTTACAACAGTAAACTTCCATTTCTCCTCTCTCGGCCTTTGTGTATTGTTGCCATACATGTTATTTCTGCATATCTTTTAAACCCCAAATATGTTATTATTATTTTATCTTGAAATAGTCAATTATAGGCTCAAAAAGGAGTATCAGGAACCAGATTTACCCTCTTATCCAACAAATAAATTTTTTAAAACATACACAAAATATAAAAAACAACACTTTGAAAGACATTGGACACCAGGCACTTAAGGAGTATTATCTCTGGGAAGCAGGCAAGCCCTCCCTTTGCTGCAGCTTACTTCCTTGAAAGAGTTTTCAGGCTTTGATGCAGGGAGGAAGAATGCAGGCAGAACCTAGTGGACTCCCTAAGTTCAGAGGACAAAGCTAAACATCTTGGGAGGTGAAGGTAGCTAGAATTCCCAAGACAGAACACTAAAGAGAAAAATGTTTCAGAGGCAGAATCTTGGAGATCTGCACTTGGAGATCTTGGGGCTGGAAATTAAATAGATATATATTTATAGGAATATAAAAATCCAGAACTCAGTAAGGTAAATCTACATTGTCTGGCATTCAATGAAAGATTGCCAGGCATAACAAAGCAGCAGAAAAATGCAGTCCAGCAGAGTACTGACCAGTGCATATATGCAAGAAAGCTGCCTCCATTTGGGGAGAAAAACATTATGAAAATATTGGAAAACAGTGCACAAAGCTCACATGCAGCCAGAGATAGCACCTCTTCTCATGCACCAGACTGGATAAACTAATAATTCATGTGTTATTTGGTATACTACACAGGAAGGTATTGCCTCAGTAGTGAAAAATAATTTGCCCTACTGCCCAAGATTTGTCTAACACCATAAAAGCAAGACTCAAAATGATGATCAAACTGTTTTCAAGTAATTAGCTGCATCATCCCAAGGTGGGGGCTGGAAATTAAAAATATATGTATTTATAGGAATATAAAAATCCAGAACTCAATAAGGTAAAATCCACACTGTCTGGCTTTCAATCAAAGATTGCCAGGCATAACAAAGCAGCAGAAAAACACAATCCATATTGAGGAGAGTAATCAATCAACTGAAATGAACCCAGAATTGACAATAGATGTTAGAACTGGCAGACAAGGATGTTTAAAGTTATTAGAATTATATTCCACATGTTCAAAAAGTTAAGTAGATATGTGGATGATAGTTTTTAAAAACCAAATTGAACATCTACAGTTGAAAACTATAATATCTGAGATTAAAAAAAAATCTCAGTATCTGAAATGTGATAAATGACAGATAAGATATGGCAGAAGAAAATATTAGTGAATTAGAAGGCACAGCTATAGAAACTATCCAAAATGAAACACACAGAGAAAAATATTTTTTTTGATATAAGGAGAGCATCATTGAACTGTGGGGCTTCAGGTGGCCTAATGTATAAATAATTGGAATCCCAAAGGAGAGAAGAGGTGGAAAGAATCAGAAAAAGCATTTGAAGAAATAATAGCTCAAAACTTTTTAAATTTGATGAAAGCTATTAATCCACAAATCCAAGAAGCTCAATGAATTCTAAGCACAAGAAACATTGAGAAAATGACACCAAGACATATTGTAATTAAATTGCTAAAAAAAAAGTAATAAAAAGAAAATCTTAAAAGTAGCCAGAGGAAAAAAGACACTATATATAGAAGGGAAAAGAAGATAACTATAGTATTGCTGATTTCTCATCAGAATAATGAAAGCAAAAAGACAGTGGAAAATGATTCTTAAATTGCTGAAAAAAAAATGTCAACCTAGGCCAGGCATGGTGGCTCACACTTATAATCCCAGACCTTTGGGAAGCCCAGTGGTAGGATCACTTGAAGCCAAGAATTTGAGACCAGCCTAGGTAACATAGCAAGACCCCAATCTCTACAAAAAAATTAAATTAAAATTAGCCTGGTGTGGTGGCATGCACTTGTAGTCCCAGCTACTTGAGAGGTTAAGGCAAGAGAATCACTTGAGACCAGGACTTCAAGGTTGCAGTGAGCTTTCATTACACCACTGCACTGCAGCCTGGGTGACAGAGACCCTTTCTCTTTACAAAAAAAAAAAAAAAGGAAAAAAAAAGGCAACCTAGAATTATATGCTCAGTGAAAAGATCTTCTAAAGATGAAAAGAAAAGACTTTTTTTAAGTGGGAATGTGACTTGTCATTTATTTCAATTAAAACTTAAATGATTCTTACAAATCCTCTGAAAAGTAAAACTGACACTTTTATAAACAGAAATATATGCAAACAGTCGAAATATGCATTAGGACAACTGATGTTATTTCTTACATGCCAGGTAGTTCTTCCATCCTGGAGAACACCTCTTACCTGAAAGTTTTTTTCTCCTATAAATTTGCATCTAATTTATTTTTAAAGCATCAAAAACAGTGCAGAGCGTCTTTGAATTGATCAACAAGCATATTATACAATTGTACTATAGTTCTACTCTGAATACGATAGCTAAAAACAAATCAACCTTCTCTTTACAGAACACAGGCTCCAAATGTAATTTCTTAAATCATGGCCTGCCACTGAATGTGGCTATAAAACCTTATCTTGTACTAAAAGGATCTGTAGCTTTTCCAGTTGAGAATGGAGTTCAGAATACTGAATCAACATGGGAAAAGAGAGAAATTGAGGATGAAGAAAACTCAGCTACATTTCCTATAGGAAGGGGAGAGTTTGACAATGAGCAGTCTAGAAAAGAAGACATTTACAGACATACAAAAGCTAAAGTATTGTATCACCAGCAGATTTACATTCTAAGAAATGTCAAAGAACATTCTTTAGGCAGAAGTACCCTGGCACCAGATGGAAATATGAATCAGCACGAGGAAAAAGGAGCACTAGAAATGGTAACTACATGAGTAAAAGAATTTTAAAATTTTTATCTGAATATATTTAAAAGATCATTAAAGCCAGGGACAGTGGCTCATACTTGTATTCCCAGGATTATGGGAGGCTGAGGCAGGAGGATAGTTAAAGCCCAGGTATTTGAAACTAGCCTAGGCAACATAACAAGACCCCCATCTCCAAAAAAAATTAGCAAAGCATTGGGGCACTGCCTGTAGCCCGAGCTACTAGGGAGGCTCAGGTGTAAGGATCACTTGAGCCCAGCAGTTTGAGGTTGCAGTGACCTATGATAATCATGCCACTGCACTCCAGCCTAAGTGGATAATTGACTACTTTAACAGAGATAACAATATATTGCATAACATGTATAGCAACAATAGCATAAAGGCCTGGAAGGAAGAAGTAGTAGTGTCCAACTGTAAGATTTTTGTAATATATGTGTAGTACTATAATATTACTTGAAGGTATACTGTGATAAGTTAAAGCGGTAACTATAAACCCTAAAGAAAACACTAAAATAATAAAATAAAAAGTTATAGCTAATACACCAGCCATAAAAAATAGTCAAAAAAAAATCCAAAGAAGGCAAGAAAAAGAGAATAAAAACAGACAGGAAACTTAGAAAATAAATAGCAAGATGATAGATTTAACTATATCAATAATTATATTAAATGTATATGATATAAATACCTCAATTAGAAGGTAGAGATTATTAGACTGGATAGAAGAGCAAAAACCAATTATTGTGCTGCCTACAAGAAATGCACTTTAACTATGGAGACACAATTGGGTTAAAAGTAAAGGAATGACAAGAGATATACCATTGTAACACTAATCAAAATAAAGCTGCAGTGACTATTTTAATATCAGATACAGAACATGTCAGAGCCAAGAAAATTACCTGGGATAAAGTCATTTAAATTGATACAGGTGTCAATTAAGTAGGTGCATATAACAATACTAAACATTATGCCCTTAATAATGGCTTCAAAGCACATGAAGCAAAAACTGATAGAACTGGAAGGAGAAATAGAGAAATCTATAATTACAGTTGGAACAGTCAATGCCTGTCTCTCAATAATAGATAGGACAAGTAGACAGAAAATTATCAAGGATATTGTATTCATTTTCCACACGTAGTCCATTTTCACACTGCCATAAAGATACGACCTGAGACTGGGTAATTTATAAACAAAAGAGGCTTAATTGACTCACAGTTCCCCATGACTGGGGAGGTCTCAGGAAACATACAATCATGGCAGAAGGTGAAGGGGAATCAAGGCATGTCTTACATGGCAGCAGGAGAGAGACAGCATGCAGGGGAAACTGCCACTTGTAAACCAGCATATCTCATGACAACTCCCTCACTATCATGATAACAGCATGGGTGGAACTGCCCCTGTGATCTAGTCACCGCCCACCGGCCCCTCCCTCAACATGTGGGGATTACAATGGGAGATGAGATTTGAGTGGGGACACAGAGCCAAACCACATCACTCTGTCCCTGGTCCCTCCCAAATTTCACATCCTTTTTGCATTTCAAAACCAATCATACCTTCCCAACAATCCCTCAAAGTCATAACTCCTTCCAGCATTAACTCAAAAATCCAAGTCCAAAGTCTCATCTGAGACAAGTCAAGTCCCTTCTGCCTATGAACCTGTAAAATCAAAAACAAGTTAGTTACTCCCAAGATACGGTGGGGGTACAGGCATTGAGTATATGTTCCCATTTCACATGGGAGAAATTGACCAAAACAAAGGGGCCACAGGCCCCATGTAAGTCCAAAACCTGGCTGGACAGCCATTAACTCTTAATCTCCAGAATTTCCTTTGTGAGGCTCCATGTCTCACATCCAGAGCACACTCCAGTGTTCATTTTCCACACATAGTCCATTTTCCACACGTAGTCCACACTCTAGTGTGCTCTGGATGTGAGACATGGAATCTCACAGAGTATATCCAGAATACAGAGTACACCCTACTCTGCCAGAACACACTGATGCAAGGGGTGGGCTCCCATGGCCTTGGGCAGCTCCATCCCTGTGGCTCTGCAGGGTACAGCCCCTGCAGCTGCTTTCACAGGCTAGCATTGAGTGCCTGCAGCCCTTCCAGGAAAACAGTGCAAGCTTTCAGTAGATCTGCCTTTCTGGGGTCTGGAAGATGGTGGCCTTCTCTCACAGCTCCATTAGGCAGTGCCCCAGTGGCAACTCTGTGTGGGGGCTCCAACCCACATTTTCCCTGTGCACCACCCTAGTAGAGGTTCTTCAGGAGGGCTCTGTCCCTGCAGCAGACTTCTGCCTGGACACCCAGGCATTTCCATACATCCTCTGAAAACTAGCTGGAGGCTCCCAAAGCTCAACTCTTCTCTTCTGCACACCCACAGGCCCAACACCATGTGGAAGCCACCAAAGCTTGGGGCTTGCACTCTCTGAAACAATGGCCTAAGCTGTACATTGGCCCCTTATAGCCATGGCTGGAGTTGGAGCAGCTGGAATCTAGGGCACCAAGTCTTGAGGCTGCACAGAGCAGCCGGGTACCAAGTCCCAAGGCTGCACAGAGCAGCAGGGCCCTGGGCCTAGCCCATGAAACCATTTTTCCCTCCTAGGCCTCTGAGCCTGTGATGGGAGGGGCTGCCATGAAGGTCTCTGACTTGCCCTGGAGACGCTTTCCCCATTGTCTTGGCTATTAACATCAGCTCCTTGTTGCTTATGCAAATTTCTGCAGCAGGCTTGAATTCCTCCCCACAAAATGGGTTTTTCTTTTCTACTACATGATCAGGCTGCAAATTTTCCAAATCTTTATGCTCTGCTTTCTTTCAAACATGAGTTCTAATTTCAAACCATCTCTTTGTGAATGCATATAACTGAACACTTTAAGAATAAGCAAGGTCACATCTTGAATGCTTTGCTGCTTAGAAATTTCTTCCACCAGATATCCTAAATCATCTATCTCAAGTTCAGAGTTCCACAGATCTCTAGGGTAAGGGTAAAATGCTGCCAGTCTCTTTGCTAAAGCATAGCATGAATGATCTTTATAATAAGTTCCTCATCTCTATCTGAGACCACCTCAGTTTGAACCTCATCGTCCATATCACTATCAGCATTTTGGTCAAAACCATTCAACAAGTCTCTAGGAAGTTTCAAACTTTTGCACATCTTCCTGTCTTCTTCTGAGCCCTCCAAACTGTCCCAACTTCTGCCTGTTACCCAGTTCCAAAGTTGCTTCCACATTTTTAGTTATCTTTATAGCAGTGCCCTACTCTGCCAGTACCAATTTTCTGTATTAGTCTTTTATCACACTGCTACAAAGAACTATCTAAGACTAGGCAATTTATAAGGAAAAGAATTTTAATTGATTCACAGTTCTGCATGGCTGGCATGGCCTCAGGAAACTTACAATCATGGCAGAAGGTGAAGGGGAAGCAAGGCATGTCTTACATGGCAGCAGGAGAGAGAACAAAGGAGGAACTGCCAAACACTTTTAAAACTATCTGCTAGGCCAGGCACAGTGGTTCACACCTGTAATCCCAGCACTTTGGGAGGGCGAGGCAGGTGGATCACCTGAGGTCAGGAGTTTGAGACCAGCCTGGCCAACATGGTGAAACCCCATCTCTACTAAAAATACAAAAAAATAGCCAAGCATGGTGGCAGGTGCCTGTGATCCCAGCTACTCAGGAGGCTGAGGCAGTAGAATTGCTTAAACCCAGGAGGCGGAGGTTGCAGTGAGCTGAGATCAAGCCATTGCACTCCAGCTTGGGTGACAAGACCGAGACTACATCTCAAAACAAAACAAAACCATCTGCTTCTGCAAAAACTCCCTCACTACCCCAAGAACAGCATTGGGGAAACCACCCCCATGATCCAATCACCTCCCACCAGGTCCCTCCCTCAACACATGGTGATTACAATTAGAGGTGAGGTTTGGGTGGGGACACAGAGCCAAACCATATCAGATATAATAGACATTCACAACCTTATCAACCAAGTTGACCTAAATAACACTCCCAGAACACTCGATCAAAAATAGCTGAATACCAATTCTTTTCAAGTGCACAGAGAACATTTACCAGGATAGATCATATCCTGTGTCATAAAACAAGTCACAGTTAATTTCAAATGCTTCATGTCATACAAACTTTATCCTTTGATTATAAGATTAAATTACAAATCAATAACAAAAATATGAAAAATCTCCAAATATTTGAAAAATAATATATGTCAAAATAACCTTTGGGTCAAAGAATAAATAAAAATGGAATTTGATGATGGAAAATGAGATGATTTTACTTATCTTTCAGAGTAGACAAATTAGTAAAAAGATAACATCTAGTATTGGTAATGATATGAGGAAAGGGGCATTATGACGTTGGCAGGAATATAAAACTGTGTGATCTTTTAGGAGGAATTTGTAGGTGTATATCAAAATTTAAAAGACTCCTGCCCTCTGATACAGCAGTTTCATTTCAGGAATCTATCTTCCAGTATGGTTGTAGAAATTGATAGGTATGTAGATACTCATAGCTGTATTATATAGTAAGAAATAGAAAATATTACTGCTGTCCATCAGTAAGGGATTGGGTAAATAAAGCACATATAGGGTCAAAATATTTAATATCCTGAACAAAATTACCAAAAAACAACAAACCCAAACTTACTTCTTTAGCCTTTGTTCCCGCCAATTTTATTTCTCTAGGTTCTGGATACCTTGCCCCATGTGTACCTTTATTTTTGGAGGACCAAAGGAGGAGCTGGTTGTCTTTTAACTTCTATCCATTCTGGGTATTTCCCCCTTCATAATACTTGGGTCAGAAAGAGGGAGCTGGCCTCTGACTAAAACTCCAGTTTAGGCCTTAAACAGAAGAAGCACTTGAATGTCTCTTGTCTCATCTGTCCCCTGTAAAGAAGAAGGCCACAACCACCAATGCTCTCTCACCTTCACACAGCATTGCCTCTGAGGCAGCCTGCAGCTTACAGCAGCACTGAGAGATCTGGGTTCATCAGTGCCTGGCATGTAAGACAAGCTCCTTGTGGGTGAGCTGTTTGCTTGCTGTGGTACTTTCTCTTCAGCAACAACTTAAAAGCCAGAGTTGTCACCAGTAAAGAGCCTGAAGGCCTTCTCTCCATTGCCTCCTGTTTCTGTGACATAAAATCACCTGGGAACTTTACAGACACTGCCTCAGCTAAGTGATTAAGGCCAATATCTACAGTCATAAATCATGCTGATAGTATGGACCTGTATCCATTTCCTAGACTGCCGTAACACGTACCAAAGACTGGGAGGCTTAAAAAAACAGAAATTTATTGTTTCACAGTTCTGGAGGCTAGAAGTTTGAAATCAAGATGTCGACAGGGTCGTGCTCTCTCTGACAGCTCTAGGGGAGGATCCCTCCTTGACTCTTCTAGCTTTTGGTGCTTGCCAGCAATTCATAATGTTCATTCCAGATGTACCACTCAAATCATATGGCTGTCTTCTCCCTGTGTATATTCACATAATCTTCTCTCTGTACCTGTTTCTGTGTCCAAAGTTCCCCTTTCTACAAGGACACCAGCCATATTGGATTAGAGCCCAGGGATATCATTTAATAATTTCCCTTTAATTTCATTATCTCTGTAAAGACCTTATTTCCAAATAAGGTCACATTCTGAGGTACTGTGAGTTGGAGCTTCAACAGATCTTTTTTTGGAGGGGCACAATTCAACTTTTGGTATGCTGTGATGAAAATGGCTTTTTACCTTTGTTGTCTTCCTCCTAATAACCCATAACCCCAGTATAATGATGAGAAAATCATCAGACAAATTCTGACTGGTAGTAGAGGGGCATCCTACAACATCTCTGACAAAACTCCTCAAAACTGTCAAGGTCATTGAAAACAACAAATGTTTCATCTCCTTTGAGAATGAAAGAAAAAAAGAAAAGAAAAGTCTGAGAAATTGCCATCACCAAGAAGCTTAAGGAGATATGACAACTAAATGCAATGTAGTATTCTGGATGGGATCCTGGAACATAAAAAGGGCACTAGTAAAAATTAAGAAAATCTAAACAAGCTGTAGACTTCAGTTAATAATAACATAGCAATATTGGCTCATTAATTATGGTACTATAAGATGTTAATAGGAAAAACTGGATGCAGTTTGACTTCTGTGCACCCACAGGCTGAACACCACATGGAAGCTGCCAAGGCCTGGGGCTTCCACCCTGTGAAACCACAGCCTGAGCTCTATGTGGGCCCCTGTCAGCCACAGCTGGAGCGACTGAGGCACAGGGCACCAAGTCCCTAGGCTGCACACAGCACGGGGACCTATGTTGACTGCCCTGCTGGATTTCAAACTTAAATGGTAAAAAACTCTGTGTACTACTTAATTTTTCTACAAAGCTAAAATGTTCTAAAAAATAAAGTTATGATTGGGCATGGTGGCTCACACCTATAATCCCAGCACTTTGGGAAGCCGAGGCAGGCAGATCACCAGGTCAGGAGAGCCATCCTGGCCAACATGGTGAAACTATGTCTCTACTAAAATATACAAAAATTAGCTGGGTGTGGTGGCACATGCCTGTAATCCCAGCTATTCAGGAGGCTGAGGCAGGAGAATTGCTTGAACCAGGGAGGCGGAGCTTGCAGTGAGCCGAGATAGTGCCACTGCACTCCTGCCTGGCAACAGACCGAGACTCCATCTAAAAAAAAAAAAAGCATATCAGAATTTGTGGAAGGTTGCTAAAGCAGTACTTGGGAAGTTTATAGCAATAAACTACGTCTCTTTATATTGGAAAAGGAGAAAGTTCTCAAATCAATAACTTCAGCTTCCAATTTTAAGACACTAGAAAAAGAAGAGCAAATAAAACCCAAAGAAAGAAAATAATAAACATTAAAGTAGATATCAATGAAACAGAAAACAAAAAGAATAGAAAAATTTAATGAAACCAAAAGTTGGTTGTTTTAGAAGATCAATAAAATTGCTAAACTCCAGCAAGACCATTCAGAAAATAAGAGCAGGGAATATACACAAATGACCAATATCAGTAATCAGGCTTGATATCACTACAAATTCTAAAGATATTAAAAGGTAATGAGAATATATTTTTTACTAATAAATAATATCTGTACATATTTTATAGTACTTATGGTAATGTGATACATTTATATAATGTGTGAAGATAAAATCAAGGTAATTGGGATATCTATCACCTTAAATATTTACCTTTTCTTTATGCTAGGTACATGATATGGTTTGGCTGTGTCCCCACCCAAATCTCAACTTGAATTGTATCTCCCAGAATTCCCATGTGTTGTGGGAGGGACCCAGTGGGAGGTAATTGAATCATGAGGGCCAGCCTTTCCTGTGCTATTCTTGTGGTAGTGAATAAGTCTCACAAGGTCTGATGGTTTTATCTGGGGTTTCCACTTTTGCTTCTCCCTCAGTTTCTCTTGTTGCCACCATGTAAGAAGTGACTTTTGCCTTCTGCCATGATTCTGAGGCCTCCCCAGCCAGGTGGAACTGTAAGTCCAATGAAACCTCTTTTTGTTCCCAGTTTCAGGTATATCTTTATCAGCTGCATGAAAACAGACTAATACAATACATTGGTACCAGTAGAGTGGGACATTGCCAAAAAGATACCCGAAAATGTGGAAGTGACTTTGGAACTAGGTAACAGGCAGCAGTTGGAACAGTTTGGAGGACTCAGAAGAAGACAGGAAAATGTGGGAAAGTTTGGAACCTCCTAGAGACTCGTTGAATGGCTTTGATGAAAATGCTGATAGTGATATGAACAATAAAGTCCAGGCTGAAGTGGTCTCAGATGGAGATGAGGAACTTGTTGGAGACTGGAGCAAAGGTGACTCTTGTTATGTTTCAGCAAAAAGACTGGTGGGATTTTGTCCCTGCCCTAGAGATTTGTGGAACTTTTAACTTGAGAGAGATGATTTAGGGTATCTGGTGGAAGAAATTTCTAAGCAGCAAAGTGTTCAAAAGGTGACTTGGGTGCTGTTAAAAGCATTCCATTTTAAAAGGGAAACAGAACATAAAAGTTCAGAAAATTTGCAGCCTGATGATGTAGTTGAAAAAAAAAAAAAAACCATTTTCTTAGGAGAAATCCAAGCTGGCTGCAGAAATTTGCATAACTAGCAAGGAGCCTAATGTTAATCCCCGACACGATAGGGAAAATGTCTCCAGGGCATGTCAGAGACCTTCATGGCAGCCCCTCCCATCACAGGCCCAGAGGCTCAGGAGGAAAAAGTGGTTTCATGGGCCAGGCCGAGGGTCCCCATGCTGTGTGCAGCCTGGGGACTTGGTGCCCTGTGTCCCAGTTCCTCTAGCCTTGGCTGAAAGAGGCCAATGTGGAGCTCAGGCTGTGGCTTCAGAGGGTGGGAGCCCCAGGCCTTGGAAGCTTCCATGTGGTGTTGAGCCTGTGGGTGCACAGAAGTCAAGAATTGGAGTTTGGGAACCTCCACCTAGATTTCAGATGTATGGAAACACCTGTACGCCCATGCAAAAGTTCACTGCAGGGGTAGGGCCCTCATGGAGAACCTCTGCTAGAGCAGTGCAGAGGGAAATGTGGGGTCAGAACACCCACACAGAGTCCCTACTAGGGCACTGCCTAGCAGAGCTGTGAGAAGAGGGCCACCATTCTCCAGATCCCAGAATGGCAGATCCACTGACAGCTTGCACCATGCACCTGGAAAAGCTACAGACACTCAATACCAGCCTGTGAAAGCAGCCAGGAGAGAGGCTGTACCCTGCAAAGTCACAAGGGTAGAGCTGCCCAAGACCATGGGAACCCACCTCTGGCATCAGTGTGACCTGGATGTGAGACATGGAGTCAAAGGAGATCACTTTGGAGCTTTAAAATTTGACTGCCCTGCTGGATTTCAAACTTGCATGGGGCCTGTAACCTCTTTGATTTGGCCAACTTCTCCCATTTGGAATGGCAGCATTTACCCAATACCTGTACCCCCTATTGTGTCTAGGAAGTAACTAGCTTGCTTTTGATTTTACAGGCTCATAGGCAGAAGGGACTTGCCTTGTCTCAAATGAGACTTTGGACTGTGGACTTTTGGGTTAATGCGGAAATGAGTTAAAGCTTTGGGGGACTGTTGGGAAGGCATGATTGATTTTGAAATGTGAGGACAGGAGATTTGGAGGGGCCAGGGTGGAATGATATGGTTTGGCTGTGTCCTCACCCAAATCTCAACTTGAATTGTATCTCCCAGAATTCCCACATGTTGTGGGAGGGACACAGGGGGAGGTAACTGAATAATGGGGGCCAGTCTTTGCTGTGCTAGTCTCATGATAGTGAATAAGTCTCATGAAATCTGATGGGTTTAGCAGCGGCTTCTGCTTTTGCTTCTTCCTCATTTTCTCTTGCTGCTGCCATGTAAGAAGTCTCTTTTGCCTCCTGCCATGATTCTGAGGCTTCCCCAGACATGTGGAACTCTGAGCCCAATGAAACCTCTTTTTGTTCCCACTTTTGAGTGTGTCTTTATCAGCAGCATTCCTGGGCCACAGCAGGACAACTCCAGAGATCTGCCCTACCTCCCATCTCTAAACTGATATTAAGCTAATTTTATGACTCTTTGCCTACTGTGTGTGTGAGAGATGAGATTCTTTCCTTGGTACGTTCTCAGCTAGGCTCCAGGATGTATAGGTTCTCAGGGACACCTGCTCCTTGGCTGGGTACCATGGCCTTTGCACATTGACCAGACTTCAGGATTCAAGCAATGGACAAACGTGCTTAAATAACCAGGTGGGGGACTCATCACACCATAATGGTGAATGGTCTTTTTTTTTATTTTTGGAAATGGGGTCTGGCTCTGTCACCCAGGCTACAGTGCCATGGTTTGATCTTGGCTCAATGCAACCTCCACCTCACAGGGTAAAGCGATTCTCCTACCTCAGCCTCTTGAGTAGGTGAGACTACAGGTGCACACCACGATGCCTGACTAATTTTTTGTATTTTTAGTAGAGGCAGAGTTTCACCATGTTGCCCAGGCTGGTCTTGAACTCCTGGGCTCAAGCATTCCACCCACCTCAACTTCCCAAAGTGGTAGGATTACAGGTGTGAGTCACTGTGCCCAGCTGGCAAATAATCTTTTTAATGTGTTGTTGAATTCTGTTTGCTAGTATTTTGTTGAAGATTTTGCATTATGTGCATTAGTGATATTAACCAATAGTTTCTTTTTTGTTTGCTTTTGTCTGGTTTTGGTATCAGGTCAATGCTGGCCTCTTAGGATGAGTTTGGAAATATTCCCTTCTCTTCAATTTTTTCAAAGAGTTTGAGTAGAATTGATATTAGTTCTTTAAATGTTTGGTAGAATTCAAATATGAATTCTTCAGGTCCTGAGCTTTTCTTTGATGGAGATATTTTATTATGGCTTTGATATTGTTACTAATTATTAGTTCGTTGAGATTTGAAATTTTCTATTTATTCATGATTCAATCTTGGTAGGTTGTATGTGTCCAGAAATTTATCCATTTCTTCTAGATTTTCCAGTTTGTTGTTTGTGATAGTCTCTAATGAGTCTTTGTATTTTTCTGGGCTCAATTGTTATGTCTCTTTTCATTTCTGATGTTCTTTATCTGAGTCATCTCTCTTTTTTCCTAGTCTAATTGAAGGTTTGTCAATACTGTTTATCTTTTCAAAAAACCAACTTTTTAATTCATTGATTTATTGTATTCCTCAGTCTCAATCTCATTTATTTCTGCTCTACTCTTTATGATTTATTTTCTTTTAATAATTTGGGGTTTGGTTTGTTCTTGCTTTTCTAATCCCTTGAGGTGCATTGTTAGGTTGTTAATTTGGAGACTTTTTACTTTTCTCATGTATGCATGTATTGCTATAAACTTCCCTCTTAGTAATGCTTTTGCTATATCCCATAGATTTGGGTATGTTGTAGTTTCATTTTCATTTGTTTCAGTAAATTTTTAAATTTCTTTCTTAATTTCTTCATTGACCCATTGGCTGTGCAGGAGCATGTTGTTTAATTTCCAGGTGCTTGTATAGTTTCTGAGGTTCCTCTTGTTATTGATTTCTAGTTTAAGTCCATTGTGGTCAGAAAAGATATTTGAAATGGTTTTGACTTTTTAAAACTTATTGAGATCTGTTTTGTAGCCTAAAATATGGTCTATTATGGAGAACTTGCCATATGCTGATGAGAAGAATATGTATTCTGCAGAAGTTGGGTAAAATAGTCTGTAAATGTCTGTAAGCTTCGTTTGGCCTATAGTGCAGTTTAAATCTGGGGTTTGTTTATTTTCTGTCTACATGATCTGTCCATTGCTGAGAGTGGGCTGCTAAAATTCCCTAATGTTACTGTATTGCAGTCTCTCTCTCTCCCTTTAGATCTATTAAAGTTTGATTTATTTAGTTGGGTGCTGTGGTGTTGGGGGTATAGATGTTTATAATTGTTTTATTCTGTTGCTGCATTGACCCCTTTATCATGATATAGTGACTTTGTCTTTTATTACAGTCTTTAACTTGTAGTCTATAGTCTATTTTATCTGATAAAAGTATAGTTATTCCTGCTCTTTTTTGGTTTCCACTTGCATGGAATCTTTTTCCATCCCTTTAATTTCAGTATATGTGTGTCTTTATAGGTGAAGTAAGTTTTTGTAGGCAGCATATAGTTGGGTCATGTTTCTTTATCCATTTAGCCATTCTATGTCTTTTAACTGGAGAAATGAGTTGATTTACATTCAATTTTTGTTACTTTGGTTGGTTGGTTTTGGTTTTTTTTTTTTTTTTTTTTTTTTTTTTTTTTTTTTTTTTGAGACAGGATTTTGCTCTGTCACCCAGGCTGGAATGTAGTGGTGCAATTACAGCTTGCTGCAGCCTCTGCCTCCTGGGCTCAAGCAATCCTCCCACTTCAGCCTCCTGGGTAGCTGGGACTACAGGCATGTACCACCACTCGTGGCTAATTTAAATGGGGTTTCACCATGTTGCCCAGGATGGTCTTGAACTACTGGGCTCAAGCAGTCCTCCTGCCTTGGCCTCCCCAAGTGCTGGGATCATAGGTGTGAGCCACCATGCCCAGCCTCTGTTACTATCGATTAGTAAGGATTTACTACTGCCATTTTGTTGCTTGTTTTCTGCTTGTCTTGTAACTCCTCTTTCCCTTTCTTTTTTTATTTTTTTTACTGTCTTCCTTTGTGACTAAGTAATTTTCTCTTGTGGTATGTTTTCATTCACTGCTTTTGATTTTTATTAACTATATTATAGGTTTTTCACACTGTGTTTACCATGAGACTTACAAAAAAACATCATGCAGGTATAACAGATTGAAAGAAGTGGCAACCTATCTTATATCACATACACAAAAATAGAAACAAACAAAACTTTAAAAATAATGCTACATTTTAACTCCATCTCTCCCACTTTTTGACCATTTTTCTTTTTCAACTTATATGTTTTTTGTTGCCTATCCCTTAACAAGTTGCTGTAGTTTTGATTGTTTTGGATAGATTTGTCTTTTAGGCTTCATACTACAGTTATGAATGGATTGCACACTACAATTACAGTAGAGTATTCTGTTCGTCTGTGTACTTAATTTAGCCAGTGCGTTTTATACCTTCAAGTGTTTTCTTTTTGCACATTAAAGGGTTTTTTTCTTCTTTCAGACTGAAGAATGTGCTTTAGTATTTCTTGTAAGATAGTGCAGGTGGTGGTGAATTCTCTCAGCTTTTGCTTGTCTGTGAAAGACTTTACTCTCCTTCATATTGGAAGGATAAATTTGCTGGGTATAGTTTTTTGTTTTGTTTTGTTTTTTTGAGACGAAGTCTCACTCTCTGTTGCCAAGACTGGAGTGCAGTGGTGCAATCTCGGCTCACTACAACCTCTGCCTCCCAGGTTCAAGTGATTCTCCTGATTCAGCCTCCCAAGTAGCTGGGACTACAGGCACATACCACCATGCCCGGCTAATTGTTTGTATTTTTAGTAGAGACGAGGTTTCACCATGTTAGCCCAGATGGTCTCAAGCTCCTGAACTCATGATCCAGCCACCTCGGCCTCCCAAAGTGCTGGGATTACAGGCGTGAGCCACCATATCCGGCCCAGGGTATAGTATTCTTGAATGGCAGAGGCTTCTTTCTTTCAGCACTTTAAAAACACCATCCCACTCCTGTTTTCGTTGAGAAGTCTGCTGCTAGACAAATTGGAGCTCCTTTACATGTTATTTACTTCTTTTCTCTGCTGCTTTTAGGATCCTCTATTTTTTCTTGACCTTTGAAAATTGGTTATTATGTGCCTGGGTATAGTTTTAGTTTGGTTGAATCTGTTTGGTCCTTCTGATTTTCTTGTACCTAGATATATGTTTTTTCTTAAGTTTTGTAAAGCTTTCTTTTAATTATTTCTTTGAATAAGCTTTCTACCCTTTCTCTTGCTCAACTCCCTCTCAAACACCAATAATACTATTTTTTTTAGATTTGCCCTTTTGGGGTAATTTTCTATATCTTTTAGGCAATCTTCGTTCTTTTCGATTTTTTTTCTTATTTCTCTGCTGACTGTGCATTTTCAAATAGCCTATCTTCAAGATCACTGATTCTTTTCTCCACTTGACTCATTGTGCTGTTGAAAGCCTCTAATGAATTTTCCAGTTCAGCAAATTTATTTCTCAGTTTTAATATTCCTGTTTGATTTTTTCAAAATTATGTTAATCCCTTTGTTAAATTTCCCTGATAATTGTCTGAATCGCTTCTCTGTGGTATCTCGAAGATCACTGCATTTCCTTGAAATTGCTATTTCAAATTCTGGTCAGATAACTTACAGCTTGTTGTCTCATTAGGGTTAGTCACTGGTTCCTTACTTTGTGCATTCAGGGATGTCCATTCAGGTCCCTGTTTGCTGTTGTTCCTTATGGATATAAGTCTATGTCTTGCATTGAATGATTATTTATTTATTCCAGTGTTCTCTATCTGGCTTTTAAAAGTTTTATTAAATATGTTAGCATAGAGAGTCTTTGTAATTTACCTGTTGAATTTTTTTCACAAGGTCTCTGCCTCCTTTTTAGCCCCTGATGATGCCTTAAGCCCAGGTTTGCCTCAGCTCTAGTAAACAATCAGGATGCTGCTAATCTCAAATGGGGGAGCACCCAAAGGGAATATCCCAGCAGTGTGGGGAGACTAACTAGAAGTTCATGACTAGGAGAACTCCTACAGCATGGTGCTGCTAAACAGCCACTCTGACTTGGCATCTCCTTTGCACAAGTTACAGAGCAGAGTTTCCAGGGCTAGGAATGGTAATCCTATATCCCTCATTGTGGCTGGGTGACCTTAGGGGTATTTCTCAACTCAGACACTTGCAATGCTTCCCATGGGTTAAAGTAGAGACAAGTCTCCTGCCAGGGAACCCAAAATAATGAGGAAACTAATTGCCCAACTTGACCTCACTTATTCCAGTGTAGAAACTGTGAGTCAGGGGAAATTTTCCACATGGTTAGTGCTGGGCAGACTGAGGTGAGAGTCATTGTGGATATGTAAGTTTGATTCTTTTATCATCTTCTCAGTTTTTTCACTTCTCTGTGGCCCCAAGAACAGTCTCATTCTCATATTTCAGCTCTGATATACAGCTGGCGATAGTCTTGGTACTGTATACTTGTTTTGGGGCTTTTTGGGGGAGTGAGTTATGAAGCCAGCTTGTTTCTATGCCACCATTTTGGAACCCGATAAGGGAATATTATGAATAACTTTCTGTCAATAAATTTAACAACCTAGATGAAATTGACAAATTCCTTGAAAGACAAACTACCAAAGATCACTCAAAAAGAAATAGATATCCTGAATTGCCTTATATCTATTAAAGGAATTTAATTCATTCCCATAAAGAAAACTCTAGGTTGAGATGTCTTCACTATTGAATTCTACCAGGAATTGATTGACAAAATAACTTCAATTCTACAGAAACTCTTCCAGAAAATAGAAGAAGAGAGAATACTTCCTGTCTCATTTTATGAGGCAAGCATTTCCCTAATACCAAAATCAAAGACATGATTTAAAAAAAAAGGGAAAGCTATAGTCCAATATCTCATATCAATAAAAAGCAAAATACCTTAACAAAATACTAGTAAACTGAATCTAGCAATATATGAAAATGAATTATACCACGACTAGTGGAGGTTATCCTAAAAATGCAAAGTTGCTTAGCATTCAAAAACAAAGTATTTAACCAGCTAAAAAGACCAAAAAAGAGAAAGAACATTATAGTTACCTAAATGGTACAGAAAAGACATTTGAGAAAATTGAACATGCATTCATGATGTTAAAAAGCAGACTCTCAGCAAACTAGGGATACAAGGAAACTTTCTCAACCCGATAAAAGGCATCTATGAAAAGCTAAGCACTAAAATCACACTTAATGGTGAAAGGTTGAATGTTTTCCCTAGTGTTAAAAAAACAGGGCAAGGATTTCCACCTTCACCATTTCTGTTGAGCATTATAATGGGGGTACTAGCCAGTGCAACCAGTCAAGCAGGCAATAAAAAGAAATAAAAAGCATACATTGGAAAGGAAAAATTAAAATTGTCTCATTCACAGATAACATCGATCATATTTATGTAGAAAATCCTAAGGGATTGGGAAAAAAAGCTACTAGAATTGACGAGAGACATAGTAACAGAATATAAAAATCTATCGCATTTCTGTATACTAAGAATGAACAACTGAGAATTCAAATTTGAAATATCATTTATAACAGCAATAATAATATAAAATACTCTGGAATAGATTTAGTAAAATGTGTGCAATTCCTCTATGTGCAATACACTAGAAACTATAGTATATTGCTCAAATAAACTAAAGAATACCTCAATGATAGACATATTATATTCATGAATCAGAAGAGTCAATATTGTTAAAACATCAGTTTTCCACAAATCATTCTATCAATTGCAAAAAATCTCAATCAAGATCCTATCAGGCTTTTGAGAGAAATTGAAAAATTAAATCCAAATTGTATACGAAAGTGCAAAGAACCTTAAAAAGCCAAAAACTTTGGAAAAAGAAGAACAAAGTTAGAGGGCTAACACTATCTGATTTCAAGACATTATAAAGCTACAATAATCAAAACACCATAGTATTGGCTTAAAAACAGACAATAGTCAAGTTGACCAGAATAGAAAGTCTAGAATTGAAACCACACATATATGGATAATTAATTTTTTGCTAAGGCACAAGAGCAATTCAATGGAAAAATGATGATCTTTTTAGTAAATGATACTGGAACAATTGGATATTCATATGCAAAAAACTTTGATCTATAATTTGTATCATATACAAATTAACTTAAAATGAATTATACACCTAAAACTGTAAAATCTAAAACTATAGAACTTCTAGAAGGGAAGATAAAAGAAAATCTTTGTTACCTTCAGTCAGGCAAACATTTGCTAAAATCTTATGGATCACCAAAAGTATGATCCATAAAAGAATAAATTGATAAATTGAACCTCATGAAAATTTAAAACTTCTGTTCCTCAAAAGATGCACTTAAAAGAATGAATATACAAGGCATAGACTTGGAGAAAATCTTTGCAAAGCATATGTATGATAAGGGACTTGTATCCAGAGTATACACAGAGAACTCAAAACTCCAAAACATGAAAACAATCTGATATAAAATTTGCAAAAGGTATTTGTGAAATAGATATTCCACTAAAGAGGAAATATGGATAGAACATAAGCACATGAAAAGATGCTAACATAATCAACATTAGGAAAATGCAAGTTAAAATCACAATTAGGTACCATTACATACTTATTGGAATGACAAATATTAAAAAGACTGACCGATACAGTTTTGATGTATGTCCCCTGCAAATCTCATGTTGAAATGTAATCCCCAATGTTGAAGGTGGGGCCTAGTGGAAGGTGTTTGGGTTATAGGGGCAAATCCTTCATTAATGGCTTAGTGTCATCCTCACAGTAATTAGTGAGTTCTTGCTCTGTGTTCACACAAGACCTGGTTGTTTAAAAGAGTGTGGCACTTCTCCACTCTTGCTTCCTCTCTCACCATGTGACATGCCCACTGCTTTGCCTTCTGCCATGATTGAAAGCTTCCTGAGACCTTACCAGAAGCAGATGCCAGTACCCTGCGTCTCATGTAGCCTGTAGAACTGTGAGCCAAAACAAACCTCTTTTCTTCATAAATTACCCAGCCTCAGGTATTCCTTTTTAGTGACCCAAAATGGACTAACATAGAAAACTGATACCAAGGAGTGGCGTATTACTATAAATATACCTGAAGATGTGGAAGCAGCAAAGAGATTGGAATAATTTAGAGGGCTCAGAAGAAGACAGGAAGATGAGGAAAATTTTGGAACTTCTTAGAGACTTGTAAGTGGTTATGACCAAAATGCTGATAGTGACATGGACAGTGAAGGCCAGGCTGATGGCTTCTCAGATGGAAATGAAGGAATTTATTGGGAACTGGAGTAAAGGTCACACTCGTTATGCCCTAGCAAAGAGTGTGGCTGCCTTGTGTCCATGTCCTAGGGTTTTGTAGGAGGTTGAACTTAAGAGTGATGACTTAAGGTATCTTGCAGAACAAATTTCTAAGTAGCAAGCCATTTAAGAAACAAAGTGGCTGCTTCTAGCAGCCTAAAATCAGGTATAGGAGCAAAGAAATGACCTAAGGTTGGAGTGTATAATTAAATGGGAAGCAGAACACAAAAGTTTAGAAAATTTGCAGCCTGACTATGTGACAGAGAAAGAAAAGATGTTTTCAGGAAAGGAATTCAAGCAGCCTGAGGAGCAACCACTGGCTGGAGAGATTTGCATGGCTAAAGGGAGCCAGTGCTAAAGGTCAAAACAATGGGAAAAGAGCCTTGGAAGCATTTCAGAAATCTCCAAGGCAGCTCTCCTATCACAGGCCCAGAGGCCTAGGAGGAAAGAATGGTTTTAGGGGTTAGGTCTGGGGCCCTGCTCCCCACATTCTGGGAACTCCAACTCTAGCCATATCTCAAAGAGCCCCAGATACAGCTTGGGCTGGCACTTTGGAGAGTGCAAGTCACCATGAACCTTGGCAACTTTCACATGGTGTTAAATCTGCAGAAGCACAGAATGCAGGAGTGAAGAAGGCTTGCCAGCTTCCCCCTAGATTTCAGAGGATATAATGGAAAGCCTGGGTGCTCAAGCAGAAGCCTGCTGCAGGGGTGGAGCCCCCCTTCCCAGAGACACTCTACCAGGGCAATGTGGAGGGGAAATGTGGAGTTGGAGCACCCCCTCTCACAGTCCCCACCGGGGCACTGCCTAGTAGAGCTAGGTAGGGAAGGGACCTGTCATCTCCAGACCCAGAAGGGTAGAGCCACTGCTGGCTTGCACCCTGAGCCTGGAAAAGCCTAAGGCACTCAACTTCAACCTGTGAGAGCAGCCATAAGGGCTGCACCTGGCCAGCTCACCCCTGAAGCCTTGAACTCCTGGGCTTAAGGGATACTCCTACCTCAGCCTCCTGAGTAGCTGGGATTACAGGCATGTGCCAGGCAAGTGGCAGAGCTGCCCAAGGCCTTAGGGGTTGGAACAGTTTGGAGGGCTCAGAAGAAGACAGGAAAATGTGGGAAGGTTTGGAACTTCCTAGAGACTTGTTGAATGTCTTTGACCAAAATGCTGATAATGATATGGACAATGAAATCCAGGCTGAGGTGATCTCAGATGGAAGTGAGGAACTTGTTGGGAACTGGAGCAAAGGTGACCCTTGTTATGTTTTAGCAAAGAGACTGGTGGTATTCTGCCCCTGCCCTAGAAATTTGTAGAACTTTGAACTTCAAAGAGATGATTTAGATTATCTGGCAGAAGAAATTTCTAAGCAGCACAGCATTCAAGAAGTGACTTGGGTGCTGTTAAAGACTTTCAGTTTTATAAGGGAAGTAGAGCATAAAAGTTCAGAAAATTTGCAGCCTGATAATGCAATAGAAAAGAAAATCTCATTTTCTGAGGAGAATTTCAAGTTGGCTGCAGAAATTTGCATAAGTAATGAGGAGCCGAATGTTAATCCCCAAGACAATGGGGAAAATGTCTCCAGGGCGTGTCAGAGGTCTTCATGGCAGCCTGTTCCATCACAGGCCCAGAGGCCCAGGAGGAAAAAGTGATTTCATGATCCAGGCCCAGGGTCTCCGTGCTGTGTGCAGCCTAGGGACGTGGTGCCCTGCATCCCAGCCACTCCAGCCATGGCTGAAAGGGGCCAATGTAGAGCTTGGGCTGTGGCTTAAAAGGGTGCAAGCCCTAAGCCTTGACAGCTTCCACATGGTGTTGAGCCTGAGAGTGCACAGAAATCCAGAACTGGGGTTTGGGAACCTCTGCCTAGATTTCAAAAGTTGTATGAAAATGCCTGGATGCCCAGGCAAAAGTTTGCTGCAGGGCGGGACTCTCATGGAGAACCTCTGCTAGGGCAGTGCAGAAGGGAAATGTGGGGTTGAAATCCCCACACAGAGTCCCTACTTGGGCACTGCATAGTGGAGCTGTGAGAAGAGGGCCACTGTCCTCTAGACCCTAGCATGGTAGATTTACCGACAGCTTGCACTGTGCACTTGGAAAAGCCACAGACACTCAATGCCAGCTCATGTAGGCAGCTGGGAGGGAGGCTGTACTCTGCAAAGTCACTGGGACGGAGCTGCCCAAGACCATGGGAATCCACCTCTTGCATCGGTGTCATCTGGATATCAGATATGGAGTCAAAGGAGATCACTTTGGAGCTTTAAAATTTGACTGCTGGATTTCAAACTTGCATGGGGCCTTTATCCCTTTGGTCAATTTTCCCATTTGGAATGGCTGTATTTACCCAATGCCTGTACTCCTATTGTCTCTAGGAAGTAACTAACTTGCTTTTGATTTTACAGGCTCACAGGCAGAAGGGACATGCCTTACCTTGTCTCAGATGAGACTTTGGACTGTGGAATTTTGAGTTAATGCTGAAATGAATTAAGGTTTTGGGGGACTATTAGGAAAGCATGATTGGTTTTCAAATGTGAGGACATGGGATTTGGAAGGGGCTGGGGCAGAATGATATGGTTTGGCTGTGTCCTCATCCAAATATCATCTTGAATTCCCATGTGTTGTGGGAGGGACCCAGTGGGAGGTGATTGATCATGGGGGCAGGTCTTTCCCATGCTGTTCTCATGACAGTGGGTAGGTCTCACAAGATCTGATGGTTCTATAAGGGGAAATTTCCCTGCACAATCTCTCCCTCTTTGCCTGCTGCCATCTGTGTAAGACGTGACTTGGTCTTCCTTGATTTCTGCCATGATTGTGAGGCTCCCCCAGCCACATGGAACTGTAAGTCAATTAAACCTCTTTCTTTTGTAAGTTGCCCAGTCTCAGGTATGTCTTTATTAGCAGTGTGAAAATGGTCTAATACAGCTGGAAACAGACCTCTCTGGGAAGCTCTTTAAATATTGAAGCATGGATCCCATCCCAGGGTGTTCTGGGGGCAGACTTGGATATTGGGTATTTTCTGTGTTGATTTGCTTGTATTTAACTTTTATTTTAAGTTCAGGGGCACATGTGCAGGTTTGTTATAGGTAAACTTGTGTCATTAGGGTTTGTGATACAGATTTCATCACCCAGGTATTAAGCCTAGTACTCATTAATTATCTTCCTGATTCTCTCCCTCCTCCCACCCTTCACCCTCCAATAGGCCCCAGTGTATGTTATCTTCATCTATGTGTTCATGTGTTCTCGTCATTTAGCACCCACTTGTAAGTGAGAGCATGTGGTATTTGGTTTTCTCTTCCTGCATTAGTTTGCTGAAGATAATGGCCTCCAGCTCCATCTATGCTCCTGAAAAGGACATGATCCCATTCTATTTTATGACTGCATAGTATTCCATGGTGTATGTGTACCACATTTTCTTTATGCAGTCTACCATCGATAGACATTTAGGTTGATTCCATGTCTTTTCTAGTGTGAATAGTGCAGCAATGAACATGTGTGTCTCTGTGTCTTTATGATTTCTTTTCCTTTGGATATTAACCCAGTAATGCTGGGTCAAATGGTATTTCTGTTTTCAGGTCTTTGACAAATTGCCACATTGTTTTCCACAATGGTTGAACTAATTTACATTCCCACCAACAGCGTAGAGACATTCCTCTATCTCCATAACCTCACCAGCATCTGTTATTTTTTGACTTTTTAATAACAGCCCTTCTGACTAGTATGAGACAGTATCTCATTATGGTTTTGATTTGAATTATCTAGTGATCAGTGAGGTTGAGCTTTTGATGATCCCAACATCCAGATGAAAATGCAACAAATTGACACCTTGATTTCAGCCTTGTGAGGCTACCTTCCAAGGTATTTAAAATTCCTAGGTATTTTATTCTTTACATATGCTTTTTGGCCGCATACATGTCTTCTTTTGAAAAGTGTCTGCTCATGTCCTCTACCCACTATTTAATGGGGTTTTTTGTTTGTTTTCTTGTAAATGTAAGTTCTTTATAGATGCTGGATATTAGACCTTTGTCAGATGCATAGTTTGCAAATATCTTCTCCCATTCTGTAGGTTGTCTGTTTACTGTGTTGATAGTTTCTTTTGTTGTGGAGAAGCTGCTTAGTTTAGTTAGATCCCATTTGTCAGTTTTTGCTTTTATTGAAATTGCTTTTGGCATCTTCGTCATGAGAGCTTTGCCCGTTTCTATGTCCAGAATGGTATTGCCTATGTTGTCTTCCAGAGTTTTTATAGTTTGGGTTTTACATTTAAGTCTTTAATCTATCTTGAATGATTTTATATATGGTGCAAGGAAGGGGGTCCAGTTTCAATTTTCTGTATATGGCTAGCCAGTTATCCCAGCACTATTTATTGAATATGGAATCTTTTCCCCATTGCTTGTTTTGTCAGCTTTGTCAAAGATCAGATAGTGACTGATCAAGTGTGGTCTTGTTTCTGGACTCTCTATTCTGTTTCACTGGTCTGTGTATCATTTTTATACCAGTACTATGCTATTTTGGTTATTGTAGCTCCATAGTTTAGTTTGAAGTCAGGTAGTGTGATGCCTCCAGCTTTGTTCTTTTAGCTTACAATTGCCTTGGCTATTTGGGTTCTTTTTGGTTCCACATGAATTTTAAAATAGTTTTTTCTAGTTCCATGAAGAATGTCATTGGTAATTTAATAGGAATAGCGTTGAATATATAAATGGCTTTGGCCAGTATCGCCATTTTAACAATATTGATTCATCCTATTCATGAGCATCAAATATTTTTCCATTTGTTTGTGTCATCTCTAATTTCTTTGAGGAGTGTTTTGTAGTTCTGCTTGTAAAGATCTCTCACCTCTCCAGTTAGCTGTATTCTAGGTATCTTATTCTTTTTGTGGCAATTGTAAGTGGAAGTACATTCCTGATTTGGCTCTCTGCTAGTAATTTTTGTACATTGATTTTGTATCCTGAGACTTTGCTGAAGTTGTTTATCAGTTTAAAGAGCTTTTGGGCCGAGACTATGGGGATCATGTTTTCTGCAAATAGGGATACTTTGACTTCCTCTCTTCCAATTTGGATGCTTTTTATTTCTGTTTCTTGCTTAATTGCTCTGGCCAGGACTTCCAATACTATGTTGAATAGAAGTGGTGAGAGAGGGCATCCTTGCCTTGTGCCAGTTTTCAAGGGAACCCTTCCAAGTTTTGCCCATTCAGTATGATGTTGGCTATGGGTTTGTCATAGATGGCTCTTATCATTCTGAGGTATGTTCCTTCAATACCTAGTTTATTGGGAGTTTTTAACATGAAGGAGTGTTGAATTTTATCAAAAGCCTTTTCTCCATCTATTGAGATAATCATGTGGTTTTTGTCTTTAGTTCTGTTTATGTGATAAATCACATTAATTGATTTGTGTATGTTGAACCAATCTTGCTTCCCAGGGAGAGAGGCTGTTTGACCATAGTGGATAAGGTTTTGATATGCCAGTGTTTTGTTTAGAATTTTGCAGTGATGTTCATCAAGGATATTGGCCTGAAGTTTTCTTTTTCTGTTGTGTCTCTGCCAAGTTTTGGTATCAGGATGATGCTGACCTTATAATAAGGGTTATGGAAGAGTCCTTCCTCCTTAATTATTTTTTGGATAGTTTTAGCAGGAATAGTACCAGCTCTTTGTACATCTGGTAGAATCAACTGTGAATCTGACTAGTCCTGGGCTTTTTTTGGTTGGTAGGCTATTTATTACTGATTCAATTTTGGAGCTCTTTATTGGTTTGTTCAGGGATTCAATTTCTTCCTGGATGAGTTTTGGGAGGGTGTATATGTCTGGGAATTTATCCATTTCTTCTGGATTTTGTGGTTTATGTGCATAGAGGTGTTCATAGTATTCTCCGATGGTTATTTGTATTTCTGTGGGGACTATGGTAACATCCCCTTTGTCATTTTTTATTATATTTATTTGGATCTTCCTTCCTTTCTTCTTTATTAGTATAGCTAGTAGTCTGTCCATTTTATGATTGTTTTTTCAAAAAGCCAACTCTTGTATTTGTTAATTTTTTAAATGATTTTTTTGTGTCTCAATCTCCTTCAGTTCAGCTCTGATTTTGGTCATTTCTTGTCTCCTGCTGGCTTTGAGGTTGGTTTTCTCTTGGTTCTCTAGTTCTTCTAGTTGTGATGTTGGGTTGTTAATTTGAAATCTTTCTAACTTTTTGATGTGGGTATTTAGTGCTATAAATTTCCATCTTAATACTGCCTTAAGTGTGTCCCAGGGATTCTGGTATGTTGTATCTTTGCTCTCAGTAGTTTCAAAGAATTTGATTTCTGCCTTAATTTCATTATTTACCCAAAAGTCATTCAAGAGCAGGTTATTCAATTTCCACATAATTGTGTGGTTTTCAGCGAATTTGTTAGTCTTGATAGCTCATTTGATTGTGCTGTGGTATGAGAGATTGGTTGTTACGATTTCAGTTCTTCTGCATTTGTTGGGGAGTGTTTTATTTCCAAGTATGTGATTATTTTAGAGTATGTGCAATGTGGTGATGGGAAGAATGTATATTCTGTTGTTTTTGGGTGGAGAGTTCCATAGATATCTATCAGATTCATTTGATCCAGTACTGAGTTCAGGTCCTGAATATCTTTGCTAATTTTCTACCCCAATGATCTGTTAGTGGGGTGTTGAACTCTCCCATTATTATTGTGTATTGTGTGGGAGTCTAAGTCTCTTTGAAGGTCTCTAAGAACTTGCTTTATGAATCTGGTTGCTCCTGTGTTGGGTGCATATATGTTTAGGATAGTTAGGTCTGCTTGTTGAATTGAACCCTTTATCATTCTTTGTCTTTTTAAATGTTGGTTTAAAGTTTATTTTGTCTGCTATTAGGATTGTAATCCCTCGCTTTTTTCTGTTTTCCATTTGCTTGGTAGATTTTTCTCTATCCCTTTATTTTGAGCCTATGGCTGTCATTACATGTGAGATGGATCTCTTGAAGACAGCATACCAATGTGTCTTGGTTCTTTATCCAGCTTACCACTCTGTGCCTTTTAACTGGGGCATTTAACCTATTTACATTCAAAATCAATATTGATATATGTGGATTTGATCCTGTCTTCATTATGTCAGCTGGTTATTATGAAGACTTGTTTATGTGATTGCTTTATAGTGTCACTGGTCTGTGTACTTAAGTGTATTTTTGTAGTGATTGGTAACAATCTTTCCTTTCCATATTTAGTGCTTCTCTCCGGAGCTCTTGTAAGTTCTGGTGGTAATGAATTCTTAGAGCATTTGCTTGTCTGAAAAGGATCTTATTTTTCCTTTGTTTATGAAGCTTAGTTTGGCCAGATATGAAATTCTGGGTTGGGATTTCTTTTCTTTAAGAATGTTGTGGGATTATAGGCATGAGTTAACTAACATTGGACCTCTCAGCAGAAACCCTACAAGCCAGAAAAGACTGGGGGTCAATATTCAGCATTTTTTTCTTGAGATGCAGTCTCGCTCAGTCACGTGGGATTACAGGCACAAGTTAAAGACTTGTACACTGAAGTCTGGGCGTGGTGGCTCACGCCTGTAATCCTAGCACTTTGGGAGGCCGAGGCAGGTGGATCATGAGGTCAAAAGATCAAGACCATCCTGGCCAACCTGGTGAAACCCCATCTCTACTAAAAATACAAAAATTAGCTGGGTGTGGTGGCGTGTGCCTGTAGTCCAAGCTACTCAGGAGGCTGAGACAAGAGAATCGATTGAACCTGGGAAGTGGAGGTTGCAGTGAACCAAGATTGCACCACTGCACTCCAGTCTGGTGACAGAGCGAGACTGCATCTCAAGAAAAAAAATGCTGAATATTGACCCCCAGTCTTTTCTGGCTTGTAGGGTTTCTGCTGAGAGGTCCAATGTTAGTGTGATGGGCTTCCCTTTGTAGGTGACCTAACCTTTCTTTCTAGCTGCCTTTCACGTTTTTTGCTTTCATTTCAACCTTGGAGAATCTGATGATTATGTGTCTTGGGGATGATCTTCTTGTGAAGTGTCTTACTGGGGTTCTCTGCATTTCCTGAATTTGAATGTTGGCCTCCTAGCTAGGTTGGGGAAGTTCTCATGGATGATATCCTGAAATATGTTTTCCAAGTTGCTTACACTCCCTCCATCTCTTTCAGGGACACCAATGAGTCATAGATTTGGTCTCTTTACATAGTCTTATATTTTTTAGAGATTTTGTTTATTATTTTTCATTCTTTTTTCTCTATGCTTGTCTGACTGTCTTATCTTCAAGCTCTGAGATTCTTTCCTTCATTTGGTCTATTCTGCTGTTAATACTTCTGATTGCATTATGAAATTCTTGTAGTGTGTTTTTAAGCTCTATCAGGTCAGTTATGTTCTTTTCTATATTAGCTATTTTGTCTTTCAGCTCCTATATAGTTTTATTCTGATTTTTAGCTTTCTTGAATTGGGTTTCAATATACTCCTACATCTCAATGGTCTTCATTCCTCTCCGTGTTCTGAATTCTATTTCTGTCATTTCAGTCATCTCAGCCCAGTTCAGAACCCCTGCTGGAGAGATGGGGCAGTTGTTTGGAGGAAAGAAGGCACTCTAGCTTTTTTAGTTGTCAGGGTTTTGCACTGGTTCTTTCTCATCTGCATGGGCTTATGTTCCTTCGATCTTTAAAGTTTCTGCCCTTGGATGTTTTTATTTTCTTTTATCTTATTTGATGACCTTGGGGGTTTGATTGTGGTATAAGATGGATTTGGCCAACTGGCTTTGTTTCTGGAAGATTTTAGGGGGCCAGTGCTCAGCTCTCAACTCCTGGTCTGTGTGTTTTAACTCTGGGGGACTTGTATTGGGCCCCAACTTTGTTCTCTGACTCTTGAGGTTAAGAATCCACTGTCCTGGGTTGGGGCTGAGGTGCTCTCAGACCACTGGTCACTACATTCCAATGGGTGGTATCAAAGTGTTTTGTAGTGTGGTGACAGCAAACTCTGTCCTTGTTTGTACATGCCAGCAGCAGTAGCAGAGCAGCAGGGTGGATGTTCATCAGTTGTGGTAGGGTGCTAGCAGGTGCTGGGGTGCCTGGCACCATGTGCACATTTGCCACAGTGGCAGAGGCAATGTGGTTGGCAGGGAAGGGGGTCCCTGCTGGCTGATGACCATCACACTGGTGGTTGTGTTGACATGGGGAGCAGGGCACTGGCAGATGCAGGTCTGTGTACATTCCTTTTGCCAGCAGGCAGGGGTGGCTGCTTAGCATGGAGGAAGATCCACTGTTCTCTGTGTCTGGTTTCACTCCCATGCCAGTGTTGATGCAAGGGTGGGGCACTGGTGGCTGGTTCTGTGCCCACCAAGGCTCTGACTGCAATTGCAATTGGCAGGGGGAGCGGGGGAAGACTGCACTCCTGGTGCAGCAGTGACTGGGCAGGGTGCATGCACACAGGCACACAGGCAGGGCAAGGAAAGTAAATACTGCCCATACACACATACATCAGCAAACCAATGTGAGGGATTGCCGTGGGCCTGGGGGAAACTGCAGTGTGAGGAAGGGGCTTGTGTGCTGGTGCGTGGATGTGGGGGCCACCCTGCTGGAGCTTTCCACCAGCACGGCACTGTCCACCAGCACAGAAGCTATAAGGTAGACCCCCAAGGCACCTGAGGATGCCCTGGAAGCAGGCGCAGCCAGGCTGGGGCCCCAGGAGAAGCCAGCAGACTGTGGGGTGCTCAGGGCTAACCAGGCTTATCTGATGAGCAAGACTGCCCTGCAGAGTTCAGCCCCAACAGTTTCCCTTGGGCTAAAGTATCCTACTGGAGCAGTCAAGCCTAGGGGCATGGCCATCCATGGCTGTGCTCCACTACAGAGGCTCCCACATGAAATGCCCTGGGCTCCATATCAGCTGGCCTGCTATCCCTATCACTTCTCTAAGCTGCTCTCCCTGCCAACTCGAGTGTCTGCGGTGGTCAAGGGGTCTCCTCCTGCTGGGATTCCAGAGGCTTGTGGTGAGAGCAGGTTGCTCCTTGTCAGTTCAACTCACCCATTCCCCTGGAATCACTGGGGGTCAGGAACAAGTCCTGGTGTGTGGTAGCCTCGTGCAGTGTTCCCAGCTTCCTCACGCTTCAGCCCAGCTTTGGTATCTTCCGTCTGTCCATTTTGGGTGCCTTCCCTCTGAAGATCTGTTAGTGTGCCAGGCTCTCGGTCCCTCAGTGGCAGCTGCTCCACCTGGCTGCGTCTAGTCAGCCATTTTGCCCTCTCTGTTATGATACTGGGAATTTAAACAGCTCCCTTCATAATTCTAATGTGCAGCCACAGTTGAGAACTGTTAACATGGATCATCTATAAAGACACCTATTCTTAGAAGGAATCTGCCATTTCTGAGCATTTACCATGTGCCAGGCATTCTGCTGGGTATTTGACTTATCTGTCTCATCAAATCCTCCTAATAACCCTATGACATGGGTACTATGGAGGCTGAGGTGGAGGGTGGTTAGTGACCTGCCCCAAGTCACGCCAGCAGTAAGAGGAAGAGCTGGGATGTGAAACCAGCTGCCTGACTCCAACAGCTCTTTCTACTCCCTGGCACCGCCATGTCTTCTGACACTGCAAATCAGAGGCTGGGTTGCCTTACACTGGGTCCTGTGGAGGCTGGGCAGGCCCCTGGCCAGGAGGTCCTGGACAGGAGCTGGGCTCGGCTCCTGACTTTCCAGGGGCCCCACTGAAGGGCTGTGGGCTGTGGAGGCCCTTCTCACTTGTCCCTCAGCTCGGAGCTTTCCTGACCCTTCTGCTCCCATCCCTGCTCTTGCTTGAAGCTGCTGAGAAAGCACTGCTGGCCTCTCGGAAAGCCCTCCTCACTCCATGAAGATGAGGAGTTGCTCCATTGCTCCAGGGATGGCACAGCTGGAGCTACTTGGTAGGGGCAGACTGGCAAGGGGGGATGATTTCCCAGGGTCCTCTGCCCCCGTCACACTTCGAGTCAGGAGAGCTGGACATGACAGGAGATGGGGATGCTTTCAGAGGTGATCATAGAGCTAGCAGGATCCTTAGAGACTCTGTCCAGTACTTTTATTATGGGGGTGGTGGAGCCACACCCAGAGAAGCCAAGGAACTATCCCAAGGCCATTCAGAGACCTAAAGGTATGGGGGTAGCCAAGTTCCCCAGTCACCTGCCCATTCCTGCTAGGACACAGCCTAAGAGACTCCAGCTGCGCCTAGCACCCCTGCCGGTGAAAGTTCAGCCAGCGGGGGTGAGGTAACCTGCCCAGGGTCCCTGAGCAGGCTGGAGCAGCAGAGCTGGGAGCTCTGCGATGGGGGCAGCTGCTCCAGGAAGGCTGAAGGGCTGCTCCATCCTGGTTCACCCTCCTTTTCAGGGGCCTTGATTGAGGCATGTGGTTCCCTTGGAAACAGACTGGCTTGTCTCCTGGGGTCAGCAGCACTTAATCTGCAGTTACTGCAATTTTGATTCTAGTGGGGGAGGGGACCCTAAACTCCCCCTTTACATTCCTCCACCACCCCCTACATCCACTGCTTCATGAAAGCACAGATTTTCCTTCCTCGTTCTCACACTCAGTTTCCCTGGGTGCGTACATGTGTGCTCACATGCACACATGTGTATACACACACACATGAGTCTCCCAAGATCAGAGAGCTTTTAATGACTGTTTTCTTAACCCCAACTGAAATGGAACAATCATGTCCTTACCGATTATTCTCTCTTTGTGGCCCGAGGTTTCCCAAGAACCAGAAATGGAGCACCCTTTTCTTTCAAATGCTATCTCCATAGCATTACAATCAGATTAGGAGTGGGATGGAGAAAACAAGCCAGATAATACATTTTCCTTGCCCTTCCACCTCCTGAAAGGCTTAAACGTGTGCAAGGACAGTCAAGAGTGTGTTGAGGCATTACTTTGGACACAGTGATGGTTTAAATAATCTGTATTATAATTCGTCAGCATACACATCGCTCCTGGTGGGATTTACACCCTTTGAGGGCTGGCTTCCTGTCTGATCCCCTGCTGTGGCTCCCAGTGGGATTGTGCTGAATAAAGATCCCTTGGACTTCAGGAAGACCGAGATGAACATGCTCAGAGCAAAGACGGATGTGGCCCCTCATCCTGTGCTCTGATTCTGACGTAGGAACACAGCTGCTATCAAGGAAGACAAGGAGAGGTTCTAAAATGTAGACTATGGTTTGAAACCTTAGCCTTTGTAAAACTATGACAGTAAGAAAAACGTGACATGGCTGACTCCATCTTGCTTCTAGCCTCACAGGTTGGCTCTCTTTGCTCATTCCTGGGTGTGGGCCAAGCTAACTTTGGGAGAAGTTTAGTTTATAGTTTAAATAATAGTCCTTCCCTAAAACTAAACTGTTCTTATAAAACTAATGAAAGGCCAACAGGTTAGGAAAATGAGAGGCGCTTGGATTCTAAATAACTACCAGCCATTATTCCAGAGGTCATAAGATTTGCAATTTCCCGGTTACTCCTGCAGGTAACATCACTATTGTGGAACCAAGATTGGCCTTTTGAGATGTCTTTTCAGGTTTTTATGTTTCCAACAACCAGATGACCCCACTCAGCAACCAGTCCTGTGGCCCCCATCCAGGAAGTGATTCAGCACAAGAGGACAGCTTTGATTCCCTATGATTTTATCTCCAACCTAACAAATAAACACGCCCCCTACCCTAGCCCCTGCCCTCCAAGCTATCTTTGAAAAACCCCTAACCTCTGAGCCTTCAGGGAGATTGATTTCAGTAATAACTCCGTCTTCTGCATGGTGTGATCGGCCTCATGTCTATTAAACTCTCTTTCCCGCAATGCCATGGTCTCAGTAAGCTGATTTTGTATGTGCAGCAGGCAGGAAGAACCTGTTGGGTGGTTCCAGGTTTACTAAGGACCCAGGCAGAGGCTGGAAAGAGAGACACAATCAACACCAAGAGGCAAAAAGGCCAAAATGGATGTGTAGTTTGCAGGCTGACACCCAGAATGAGGATAAATTATGGAGAAAAAGCTAACTAAAAAAATAACAAAATAGCAGACACAAAGGGACTTTTAACCACATGCAGACTGGAAGGTCTTGATGGTGCAGAGTGAAACCGGGACAGGGAGAGCAGAACCTCGAATCCTATCTTGCATCCTTCTTTAACAAAGAGAACAGACGGAACCTGCAGGGCATTTGGTGAGCACCCGAATGGCGGGGAGGACAAGACACAAGGCAGCAACTTGTTTAAAATGATGAAACAAATGCATGCATTTGGTTAAAGAAATCAGAGCCATATGCAAAGATATTTTTAAAGAATCAAAATTTCCTCCCCCCAACCCCAGTCCTATTCTTCAGAGGTATTTGCATTTCTTACATATCTTTCAAGATATATATTTTTATAAATCCATAGCATGCACACACACACACACACACACACAAATAGAGCCATACTGCCAGGCTGTTTTGTAGCTTTTTTCCAACAAATGTGTCGGAGCTCTTTTTACATAAGCACAGGTAAGTCGATTTCATTCTTTCTAGTGGCTAATGCTAGTTCAGTTAACAGGTAAGCCAGTGTGACCAGCCACCTAGTGACTAATCTTTAATTCATTTCTAATGCTTTCTCAATCTTGCAATGAATATCCTAGCACATATATATTTGTGTTATGTGATCAGATCCCTAAAGGCAAAGGCATTTAAATTTTTGATAAATATTATTAAACTATGCTTCGAATATATTACAGCAATTTATATGTTCAACAACCATACAGCCAAGTGCCCATGTCTCCATATCCTTGACAGCATTAAGTTTTATCAAATTTTAATTTTTGCTAATCTGATGATCTACAGATTGAATTTCATTATTGATTTGCATTAATCATGAAAGATTGAGCATATTTTCATATGTTTATTGGCATTTTGTATTTCTATTCATATCCTTTATCCATTTTTCATGGGTTGTATATCTTTTTTAATTTTTTTTTTTTTTCTTTGAGATGGAATCTTGCTCTGTCACCCAGGCTGGAGTGCAGTGGCGGGATCTCAGCTCACTGCAACCTCCGCCTCCCAGGTTCAAGCTATTCTCCTGCTTCAGCCTCTCGAGTAGCTGGGATTACAGGCATGCACCACCATGCCTGGATAATTTTTGTGTGCTTTAGTAGAGATGGGGTTTCACCACGTTGGCCAGGCTTGTCTCCAACTCCTGGCCTCAGGTGATCTGCACACCTCAGCCTCCCAAAGTGCTGGGATTACAGCCGTGAGCCACCGCACCCGGACAATTTTTAAGATCTGTTTGTATGATAGAAAAATTAATCACTTGTCATATTTGAGGCAAACATTTTTATAACTATGTTTTATTTTGGAAAGGCATTTTTTCCATCAATGTGTTTAAAGTTGTTTGTTGAGCCAAACACAATGTTTTTTTTTTTCTTTTTGTTTGCCAGACAGCTAGCTGCTTTAAACAAGTTTGCTTCTTAGTATGAATAAGCTATCTTTGAAGCTTTGGGAAGAACTAGCAGACATGTTTGCAGAACCTGAAACAACAATGCTTGAAAAAACATGGAAAACAAAAGGGGCAAAAGGAGGTCAAGAAATGTCCCAGTTTTCTAAAAAAGAGAAAGATAGATTCCAGAAATGTCAGGCAAATTAATTTTATGCTAGTTCTGAGTAAAACTGTAGAACTGATCACTAAGCTGATGGTTCAGTAACAACCACCAAAGGACATGTGGGCACCAGGAGGACGTCATGCCAAACCCACTCAGTCCCCATTTTTGTTAAGGTCACTGGACACATAAATCAGAAGATTGCTATAGATCCAGAATTTCTGGGTTTCAGCAGGGTGTTTGATAAAGTCTTTCAAGATTTTCCTGTGGACAAGGATGTCAGCCAGATCCACAGCTGGTTGAACAACCGTGTCCAAAGGGACCTAATGAATGAATCAATATCAAATTGGAGGGTTCTCTAGAGATGACAGGGCTCTCTATGAACTTGACCAGGTCTTGTTTAATGTTTTTATCAGTGGCTTGAATAAAGGCACAGAAGGCCACTTATCAGATTTACAGAAGACACAAGGTTGGGAGTTAAAAAGCTCATACAGTGGCATGCTGGAATGAGGATGCAAAAAATATTGAAACAGGGTTAAGAAGGGTAAATGTAAAATCCTGCACTTTTCTGGGGGAAAGAATGTGAATAAGCAGAGCTTGAGAGCGATAACGAGTTAAAAGCAGTAATTTATGCGGAAAAATACATGCCAATTCAAGATGTGCCTGGTTGCCGAGGAAGTCTTAGATCCCAAGAGGGATTGGTTCCACTCGACTCCGTCCTGCTCTCATCATGAGGAAAAGCCCAACGTTCACCTGGAGAGGACTCCAGGGGATGTGACACTGATACTAGCCATGGCAGGGCTGGCCTGAGAACAGAGATCAGACAGGTGCCTCTGGCTGCAGCCGACTAGATGAGACTCAGCTGATATAATTACCAAAGGGAAGCTGAGGCTCACAGAAAAGAACTTTCTAAGCAGCAGGCTGCCTGAGAGTTACGAGGTCCACACCCAGGCTGGGAGTTGCCTGGCCAGCTTCCGGCCTTGGCACAAGGCTGGAACAGACCACTCTCCTCTCGATTTGGATTCCATGATTCTGAGATTCATGTTCAAAGTCCCTTAGATCTCCCAAGGACTCCAGGAAGAGCAGGTGCCTGCTCAGATGAGCCCACAGATGGCTCCTGCCCTGCCTACCTCCGGATGCCTGCCAGGTGGGCAGCTGCCAGTCATGCCCTGGGCCTGCCTTGTCCCTTCTGGTGCCCCTCTCTGGGCTGGACTTGGCTGGTGGAGTTCCTGGAGGTATTCGAGTATATCTGCCTTCATGTTACAGTCTGAGAAATGGAGGCCCAGGGTGGGGGGTGGGGGGATGGTGACAAACCCAAGGTCACACAGCAAATGGGTGGCAAAATGTTCTTAGTTCTGGCACAGAGCCACCTCTTCCCACCTCCATGCAGCCTCTCCTCTCCCTCCCCCTAAGGTGGGGCCAGCCCTGAAGGGTAGGGCAGCATGGGAGGAGTGACCCAGTCCCACCAGCCAGATTCCCTCCTAGCCCCTGGGCAGGGAGAAGCAGGAGGGTTTGCCAAGCTCTGGAGATTTGAAAGCCACCCCTCACCCAAGCACTCGGGACACATATAAAAGCCCTTCCCCTCCAGTGGGCTCCATTATCTCCTTCAGTCTCCATCAGGCCCCCAAGTCTCCCTGAATGAATATACAAATGCAGCTTCAAGACAAGCATTTACCAGTCCCAGGGTCAGCTGCTACCCTTGAACCCTCCTGTGTAAAATCCTGGACCCCTCCTTGCCCTACACACATTGTGCTTCTCAGAAACATTCTTTCCTCCTTGCCCGCTTTGGGAGTCCCAAAGACATTTGGGGGCCTGGTACTGGCCCAGTCACAGAGAAGACCCCAGCACCTGTCTTCTGAGCTCTGAGACTAGGCAGACCTTGGGGGACTGGCTGGAAGGGCAGCTGACTTCTGAAGGAAACTTACTTCTGTCCCTACAGGCACCCCTTTCTGTGGCTGGAGGCCATTCACATCAGGTGACACCCCCAGGCCACAGGCCCCCAGGGTGCTCTGCAACCTTCAGAACTTGTGACAGCAGCCCCCACACCACACACCCACGCCTGCCCACAACGCCCCTCAGGCCCCGGAGCAGCTGCTGCTCTGTTCCCATCCCAGCCTTGGGCATAGTTTGAGGGTGTGGGCAGCCGGGAAGGCTCCGTCTGCCCAGCCAGCTCTGGCCCTGCACTGAACAGGCTGCAGCACACACACCCTCCAGCCACTTCCTCACAGTCACTTCCTGCCACACACTCAGCAGCCCAGCATCCTTTAAGCTCAGGGCAGCCCACCATTTCCACCCTCCGTGGCACCTGCTTCCTGCTTCCTTCCCTCCCTTCCATCCTCCCTCTTCTCCCCTGTCCGGACAGCCCCAAGTCCATGCACAGCTCTGAAGTCACTTCCCAGCGCCCCTGGCTCCACCTGTCTGCTGGGGAGTGTGGTAGGGGGATTGAAGATCATTTTCCAGGTTCCTCTCCTCAGGCTTTTCAGAACCTTGGTTACCTCCATACAAAATGAAGAGGATCTCTCCGATTCCTTCTACGTGCAGCATCGAGTATCCTGGTATTTCATAAACGTCTGCAGTTCCAAACTCCGGAGAGCGAACGGTTCACATGTGTCAAGTGCCTGTGATGTGTCAGGCTCCGTGTGCCCTAGGCTGGATCTTGTTTACACCTCCTGAAATGCTGGGTGGGGGAATGTGAGCAGACCTGCTTCACCCATGGGGAAACTGAGGAAGCACTGAGCGGTGACATAACTTGCCCAAGATGAATGAGCTGGTGGCTGGAGAACCGAGGCTGAAGCCAGGTATGGCGTGGCTCCAAGACCACACATGGCACTTCCACGTCACAGCTAGGCTCAGGGTGGATCCCAGGAGATTCCCGAGCTCTGGGCTTCCACCTTATTTGTGTTGATCAGGATTGGAGCCTAGAAGAGCAAAGGCAACTCTTCCCCCTGTTAGCCCCAAGTTCAAGGGCCGAGGACTTCTCCCCATTGTCAGCCAGGGGAGAGTCTCCAAGGGACCCCCCACAAGGCTATAATGTTGCCACCCAAATTTGTTCTAAGGACACTAAGAGATGGCCTTCCCACCTAATAGGAGGGGTTTGGGTTAAACAAAGAGGTTGGTTAAATTATTTTTGTTGAAGTTAATGAGAATCTCCTTTCCTGAGCCACACCAGGGGGTAGCCCCCTGCTCCCCCTCGTCCCCGCCCCTCAGTCCAGCTGCCCAGAGGCAGCCACGTCTAATGCTCGTAGCTGTTTCTCTTGGTGTTTATTTTCATCTTTCAAAATGACATGCTTTTCTACTGACTTGGACCGAGATGTTCTGACAGGGTGTGCACGCGTGCCCTGTGGGGAGGCAGGGGTGGGTAGACTGACTTCCTGGAGGCAAGGGCTTAAAGGACCAGGGCCTGGGAACTGGGGGTGGTCCTTTTGCATGAGGAGTAGGGACAGTCCTGCTGAGGAGCAGGGGACAGCTGGGAGTTTCTGGTTTTGTCCTCCAAGCCCAAGGCACCCCACAGTTCCAGGACTTAATGAGACAAGCCTCTCTTCTCTCTACATGAATAGCAGGCCAGGTTGTTTCCACCGCCAGGCCCGCCTGGGATATACTTGCCTCCCCACTCTACCAGGAGTCCCCTGTCTGCTTCTTTCCCCATGTCTAAGTGCTATTTGTCCCTCAAGCCCTAGCTCAGTGTTACCCCGCACCGAGAAGCCTCCTGGGCCTGGCTGCCCTTCCATATCCTTGAGTTTCTAAAGGCTGGGCCACTGGAACAGCACATCTTGTACTTGTCAGTTCTCTGCCAACTCCGGGTATAGCTCTGGCCTCTTAGGTCAGGCATCAAGCCCCAGAATGCAGGAGCCTGTCTGACGTCCCACTGGCAACCCCCCTTCCTGAGCTTAGTCCCTGACACATGGGAGGACTCAGCATTTGGGGCTCTTGCTATTATCATGGTTCCTACTGAAGGACCCACAGCAGGGAGGAGACAAAGCCAGTTGGGCCCCACCTGAGACCATGGTGCTGCCACCGAGGTTCTATACTGAAGCAAATGGCCAAACGGCCCCTTCCAGTTAACAAGGCATTTAATAACTACCTGGGCATTATGTGTCACCAACACTCTAACTTTCAGGAGGAAATAAATGAGGCTCTGAGAGGCTTTCCAGAAGTCCCATGGCTAGAAAGAAGAGAATTGGCCTAGAACACCAAGTTATCAGATTCTTTCCTCTCTGTCCCTGGGCCCCACCCAGTGCCAGCCCCAGCCCCACATGCAGAAGGGATGAGGGTTGAGCATGGACCACTCAGGGCCACTACCAAATCGAGCAGGGTCTCAGATGGACGTGAGCCCAGCTACTCCCCCCACTCACTTGGAGCTCCCACAGCCCGTGTGGTCACATAGCTTTCAACACCAGTCCCTTGTCCCCAAGATCAGGGCTGGCCCAGCTCACCTGTGGGAAATACCCTCAAAAGCACACACCTGTGCATGTTGAATCACTACCAGACACAGAAGTTCACAGATGGGGAAACTGAGGCCAGGGTGGGCAGCAGCCGGCCCAAGGCCAAACTGACAACTGGCAGCAGATTTGCAAAGCACTTGGGCTCCTGCCCACTTCCCCCTACTGCGGGGTTATTACCACAGGTGCAGAGCCTGAAGGAGGCAGTGTGGGAGAGGGGCGTCATGTACAGGAGACAAGGAGAGCACATGAGAGGGTACTCCTGGGTGCTGTGAGATGTGTACACAACCGAGGTGTATCACAGCACCTGTCTCTGAATGTTTCATTAGAAGACAAGCATCAGAATGTACGAAAGCCTGCAAGTTTACCATTGCCTTGATAAAAGCAAGTTACGGGATAAAGTATGTTCCCATTTAGTTTTATTTATATACACACACATTGTCTTAGCTCAAACTGCTCCAATAAAACACTGCAGACTAGGTTTTCTCAGCTGTGGAGGCTGGGAATTCTAAGATCAATGTATCAGTAAATTGGTTTCAGGAGAGGGCTCTTCCTGGCTGGTAGACAGCCGTCTTCATGCTGTGGTCCTCACATGGCTTTGCTTCTGTGAGCAAGCTCTTGTGTCTTCAATGACATCAGTCCTATCAGATCCGGGCCCCACCTTTATGATCTTACTTAACCTTAATTTCTTCCTTTGAGGCCCCATTTTCAAATACAACCACACAAAGGCTTAGGGCTTCAGCATATGAATTTTGGAGGGGACACAAACGATCTATCACCAATATATAACCAGTGTGTGTGTGTGCGCCCATGGTGTTTAAGGGTGAATTTGGTATTTTCTCAACTGCTTCTTTTATTATTGGATTGTTTCATCTGTTACAACAATGTACTGGTTATACATTTTTAAACTTAAGGGGAAACACACACACGCACAAAGAATCAGGAGAGGAGTGGGAGAGAGCATGAAGCATGAAAAGCCCCACCTCCCAGGCTTACCAACCTCCTGGTCTCCAGGCTCAGAGACAGCAAGCACAGACACCTGTCTGAAGAGAGGCCATTCAGCCAGACATCTGATGCCTCCAGAGCGCCATGGGGCACTGGACACCCCGGCCCCCACGTCTGGGTATAGCCATCCTCAGCCTGGCAGGAACCAGGACAGGGGCTCCATTTTGTTCTGAGGGCTACAGGTCCAGGAGGGGCTTTACTCACACAAAGCATGCCCTGACCTCCCACCAATCGTCCAGAGGTGGCGGCCCCTGGTCATCCCGTTGCACTCCCCAGCCCAGGCCCTCCCTCCAGTTGCAGCCCAAGGGCATTTAATGTTGTTGCTTGGCACATTCTCCAGAGGCCCCGCGGCAGCAGGCAGACATTCACAGCAGGCACGTCCAGGGGACATGAAGGGAAATCAATGTCCCATTCATTCGAGAACTCTGACTTTCCATCTCTTAGACATGAGCAGTCCACAACCACCACCTCCTCTCGTACGGAAGAGGAATCAGAGGGCCAGGGAGGGAAAATCCATTTCCCGTGACACAGCCTGACAGTCCCCAACCCCATCCTTCCACACCAGGGAACCTACTCTTCACTACTCTGCCACAAGCCACCTCTCCAGACTCTGGGGAAGGCGCCCCCCAACCCCCACTGAGCCTGGAATAGAGGGTAATTTCCACCACTGCCCCTCCTTCCCACACTCCCAGCAGCTCCAGACGAGCTTGGCAGCTGGAGTCCCGGGGAGCAGCTGAATCCATCACCGGGGTCAAAGACAGGGCCTAGGGTATGTGTTAAAACAAGAAAACCAATCAGAGCTGAAAATGAAAGGCAGCAGAGGTGTGAAGCAGGGAAGGAGGCTGCCAGACACTGGGTGCTAGCAGGCTGAGTGGCCGCTGCCACACACCTGCCTCAGTCAGAGTGGCCCCCGCCCCAGTGCCCAGACACTCTAGGAAGCAGGTGGCCAGTGGGAGCCACAGGCACACCTCTCTCAACTCAAAGAGCAGGGCCCCGGCCCAGGCCTGAATTGACAAGGAGATGTATGCATCAGTCTGTCAGTTCTTAAGCACCTGTCAAAGTCCACAAACAGATATTCCCTATTGTGATGCTGCAGGGTGGGCCAATGCTTGCTCATCAGAAGTGGTCTGGGATCCTTGGAGGACACAGCCTGAGTGGGCTCCGGATTCCAGGCTCCAACATCCCCTCCCTACCAAAGCCAGTGGATGGCAGGTACTGTAGGGAAGCAGTTCCAGGGAATAGGGGCTTAACACTGACCAAAGCACACATCCTAGAGCCTGGCCTGTTCACCATCTCATTGAATCTTGTGTCACGCCTGGGAGAAAGGTGATTTTTGTGCCCACAACCTGAGACTTAGGGTGATAAAGTGACTTGCCCAAGGTCACACAGCTATGGAGGGACAGAACCATGAGTGGAAAGCTGAGATTATTAGAAATAGATTCTCCCTGCCAAGGGAGCCAGTCTCATCCAGGCCACAGTTGGGATCCAGATCTTCGAGAGGCCCGACTCTCCAAGGTCAGCCCCTGGGGCAGGCCCAATCACACTATGCATTCAACAAATACGGAGCTTCCACCATGCTGGGCACATGGTCCCCAGTGAAACCAACAGGGTTCCCATGCTCAGAGTTTACCATCCCAAAGAGAACAGAGTCCTTCCCCCTCCTGTCCCCTCATTACCATCACCACCATGGGACCTTACATAAGAGAAAGTCAGAAGCCCAGATAGTAGGCCTCAGGAGCTGGGTGCCCAGCAGCATTGCCTGCTTGGGGCCACTCATCTTATGCAAACTCCCATTTTATAGAATGGGAAGATGGGCCCTGCTGTCACACAAAGGATAGGTGTCCAAGGCAGGGGCAGCCTCCTGGCACCACTGCCAGCATGGTCATGCTCAGTTGGTTTCACAGCTGAGGGGTCAACCCACCACACAAGGCAGCTATGAAAAAGCCCATCAAGTAATATAGCAAAGGTGGGACCAGGGTGGGTAGTACAGGAGGGCTAGTACCCAAGGGGCATGCCAGGAGCATGGGAGGCATCTAGACCAAGAAAAACAGAGGGACAGGGAGAGCCAGGCATGGAGCATGTACTCTATGCTGGGGGCCATGAAGAACAGAGCTGCGCTGGGTGACTTGGATGCCAGGTAGAACCCCCAGGATGCTTGTCTTCAGACCAAGGAGGCACAGTGGGCTCTGGGTCCTCCTCCTCATCCTGCTCAGATCTCCAGCCAAGAGAACAGAGCCAGGTGACCCAGTTATGACCAACAAGGTGGCTGTCAGGTCTCAGTGGAAGAGAGCAGCAGCCCAAGCCAAGCTCCTGCTTCTCCTCCCTCTGCCAGGCCACCTCCGCGGCCGAGCAGAATTGCTCCTCTGGCCTCAGGCTCCCAGTCAAAGCCCAGGAGAGGCTGGGCAGCAGCTCTATTAACACACAAACTGGTGGCCCGGCAGCCGCTGACACTGGGGTTAATTAAATCTATCTCCCCATCAATTCTCATTCAACTACTATCGATGGCCATTAGATGGGTGACAGAGTGACAAGGAAACAGTAATAGACTTGTCTTAACCCTCACGAGTGGAGAGCCCCTCCCCCTCCCGCTGTGGTCCCTGGCTCATTCCCTGGGAGATCTCCACTCAGCTCAACACTGGCTGCTCCCTGCACTGCACCCGGCCGCCAGTCAGGCTCACCTCCTTCTTTGTTCATTTTGCAAATTCATCTTGGGTATCTCCTCTGTGCCAAGCCCGACAGGTAGAGAAGACTTGGACTATTCCCCTCTCCTCATGCCACTCAGCCCTTTCTCTGCCAGGCTGAGTCCATTCAAAGCTGCCTCCTCCTCCCAGGAGGCTCAGCCCAAGACCAGCTCATATAGCCTTTGAGGGTTCCTGCCACCCAGTCCCCTCCATGGCCAGTGGAATACTGGTTCCCACAAAGATGTTCACATCCTGATAACTAGAACCCATGCTTATGCTACCTCACGTGGCAAGAGGCTCAGATCTTGAGATCATGGGTTATCCAGGTGAGCCCTAGGTGTAATTGCCAGGGTCCTTATGATGGAAGAAGAGAGTTAAACACCATGTGACAAAGCAGTGTTAACATGATGCAGCATAGGATGCCACCAGCCATCATTGGCTTTGAAGACAGGAGAGGGCCAAGTGCCAAGGACTGAAGAAAGTTTTTAGACCCTGGAAAATGTAAGGAAACATTTCTCCCCTGGGGCTCCAGAAGGGATCCCTGCTATCACCTTCATCTTGGCCCAGTGAGACTCACTTCAGACTTCTGACCCCCAAAACTATAAGTTCATGTTGTTTTCAGCCAAGTCTGCAGTCATCGTTAGTAATTTCTTGCAGCAATAGAGAACCAACATTCCTATGCCCATTCTATGTTCCAGCAACACCAGGCTGCCTGCAGCTATGTAAGCCACCCCATTTCACACCTCCCTGGCTTTGCAGTGCCTGCCACCTGAGACGCCATTCCTGGCCAGTTGTATCTTACTTCAAAACTCCACCCAGCACTTTCTCCGCAAAGCTTTCCCTGATTTTCTGTGTGGATTGCTTTAAGCTTGTTCTTCCACTGTGTCTCCGTGTTCCTCACTGGGTGCTGCTCAATTTTGCATCTGGTGTGAGCTCCCGTAGCAGGGAGTTTCTTGTACCTTCATAACCAAGAGTCCTCTTAGATATGACAGTTCAGTGAACACTCATAAAATAACCATTTGATGGCCCAGTCTGTCTTGTGTTCCCTGAGCACAGCAGTAGAGCATGGTGGTTGAAAGCATTAGTTCATGTCAATTTTACATCAAAAAACAAAGCTGAAATCTCAAACTCCAGTTAATATGTATGCCGAAGTATTTAGGGAAAGTATACAGGTGACTGCAACTTATTTTGAAATGCAACCAGCCTGGCTAACATGGCAAAACTGTCTCTACTAAAAATACAAAAATTAGCTGGCGTGGTGGCACATGCCTGTAATCCCAGCTACTCAGGAGGCTGAGGCAGGAGAATCACTTCAATCCAAGAGATGGAGGTTGGAGTGAGCCAAGATCACACCATTGCACTCCAGGCTGGGTGACAGAATGAGACTCCATCTCAAAAAAAAGATTAATGGGTGATAGGGTATAAAGTGACAAAACAAGCTTTGTGAAATGTTAAGAGATGGGTGTTAAGGTTGTCAACTGGGCTCTGAGTTCTCATAAGATATTGGGGGAGTATACACCCTAGGACTAGACAGCCTGAAATAAAGTCTTGGCTCTACCACTTCCCAACCATATAAGCTTAGGCAAATGATTCCTCTAGGCTTCTGTGTCCTTGCTTGTAAGAGGACAGTACTTTCCATGTGCCTGTGAGGACCAAATGAGTTCATGCATGGGAAATGCATAACAGCACCCTAAGTGTCAGGTAGGTATTAGCAATAGTCTTTTTTTTTTTTTTTTTTTTTTTTTTTTTTTTTTTTTTTTAGGATGCAGTCTGTCGCCCAGGCTTGGAGTGCAGTGGCATGATCTCAGCTCACTGCAACCTCCACCTCCTGGGTTCAAGTGATTCTCCTGCCTCGGCCTCCTGAGTAGCTGGGATTACAGGCACGTGTCACCACACCTAGCTAATTTTTGTATTTTTAGTAGAGATGGGGTTTCACCATGTTGGTCGGTCTGGTCTTGAACTCCTGACCTCATGATCTACCCGCCTTGGCCTCCCAAAGTGCTGATATTACAGGCATGAGCCACCACACCTGGCCAATAGTCACCTTCTCTCTACAAGCCCCACTTGCAGGAGCATCACAGTGAGGCATGGTGCAGTTCCTACCTTACCTTCCTCAGTTGGAAACAGGGGATCAAGTCTTCCAGACTTCACACCCAGCCCATACTAAGCACTGCTGCTCCTATCTCCTGGGCACCAAGGTGCCTTGGAGACCTATGCACAGGGAATAACCCAGGTGGCATAAAGGGGTGAGACAATTGTTTCTGGAAGCAAGCGACTGGAAGTCAGGGCTCTGCTAGACAGCATCTGAATTTCTACTAGGAGTCACGGGCTCTCAGGGACAACCCATGTTGTGTGCTTATAAAAATTACACTTGAAACATTGAGGATAGATGGGAAAGGAACAGGAATGAAAACCCAGAGACCAATTAGGAAGCTTTTAAAGACATGAGCTGCATCTGGACAGCTCTATCCAGCTCTGCCCTAGATATTCAGGGCAGACCCAAGAGGCAGCAGTGAATAGAGAGCATGTGACTCCTCTCCTGGATAGTCTTATCCAAGGCACTGTCACCAGCTGGTACCTCTATCTCCAGCTGAAGTTTGGCAATCGAGTTCACACCATGGCTAAGTTCCATCAGGGCCCTCTAGCCCACCTGGCACCGAGGTCCAAGACAGGAGTGGTGTTCCTTACCACAGGCCAAAGTAGGTTTGTGTCTGGGGGACTAAGCAAAGCACTGCTGGAGTGAGAGGGGGCAGGCCAGGCACTGTCCTGGCTGTTCCTCAGGACAGAGAGGCAAAGAATACTGGATTCTTACTGTTCAAACTGCCCACAACCCCTAGGAGCCCTAGAAGGAACACTTCAAGACAGGAACTAGGACTGTACTAGACCACTTCTCCCCTCTGGGCTTAGAAAAGAGCTCAGCATCTTGCTCAGGACTTTAAGCCATGCAGGAAAGGCAGGAAGAGGCTCTGGGTCAGAGGTGCCCAGCAACCCAGAAGGATCAGGTATAAGTGTCACATAGCCCCTGGTGGGCTTTCCCTCGATGAAAGCTAGATATTTAGGGTGCTAAGCCTGGGGTGGTGGAGGGGATCCCAAGCACAGACAGGTGCAAGATCAGGACAGGGGACTACTAAAGAAAGCTGCCTTTGGAATGTGGAAGCAGGCTAAGGCCACCTGCCCACGTAGGGAAGCTCACAAGCAGGTCCAACACAGTCCTACAGATGCTGCCCACAGGTAGGTATCAAGGCTAAACAAAGACTCAGGCCTTAAGGCAAGTCAGGATACACAGGCTAAAGGGCCCAGCGTGGCCCCCAGCACATCTGGAGACAGTGGCTTAGTCACAGCCAAAGATCACACATTTGGAGCATCTTAAATGTTTTTACCCAGTGGCCATATCAGAAACGGACTTCACATGATTTAAGCAGAAAAGGAGTTTACTAAGGAATACATAGCCCACAGAATCAGGGCCAGAGAACAAGGCTCAGCCAGAAATACCCCCCAGAAAAGATATCACAGCCCAGAACTGCTTGGGACTCACTGCCGCCATCCTGCAAGCCCGTGCTATAGAACTAGCTGAGGAAGTTGAGATACTCTATGGTAGATGACTCCTACCAAGGCTCATTGACCATATGAGGGAGCTAGAGAGGACATACAAGTCTACAGAAAAACAAACAAACAAACAAACAAAAACAAGAAAAAAACCCCACACAACAGCAAAAAACCACTAGCTTTTCATTACAGTCTACCCCCTCTTACTAACAGCAGTATCTACTCTTCCTATTCTTCAAGGTGGTGATATAATTACTCATATCTGCCCATCTGTTTCCAGATTCCTACTCCCTGGCAGAACACCCAGGTCCGCTACATTCTGCTCTAATCCAGTATCACATGTGATATGGTTTAGGTCTGTGTCACCACCCAAGTCTGTTGAATTGTAATCCATGTTGGAAGTGGAATGTGGTGGGAGGCGACTTCTCATGAATGGTTTAGCATCATTTGTCTTGGTACTGTCTTCATGATAGTGAGTTCTGAGACTCCTCACCCACCCCCAGCCACCGTCCTCTTGGCTCCTGCCATCTGTGATGCCTCATTCCCTTTGCCCATCATGATTGAAAGTGTCCTGAGGCCTCCGAAGAAGCCAGGCTGATGCAGAACCATGAGCCAATTAAAACCTCGGGTATCTTTACAGCAGTGTAAGAAAGATGAATACAAGGTGACAGGCATTCTGTTTTTAGAGCTATCCCAATCCTATCATGATATTGTGACCTATGAACTAGAATATGCAAGCCGCCTCCACCTTACCTTTCATAAAGGAGATATACTGGTTACCATAAGGAAAACACAAATGAGAGACATTTTATTAGAGCAGTTACAAGAGTATGGTTATTTGTTCCCTTTCCCTTAATCTACAGCTTCAGCTGATTTAGGTGTTGGAATGATCCGAAGTCTTTCTACTGATATAAGTTTACCCTTGGTATTATGGCCAGGGTTAGGCTGTCATCTATTTACCCACCCCTGAGTGGCAGGAGGTTGGCCTTGGATTCCCTGAACTACTTCCCCTGCCTCTACTATGGAGAGGGTGATCTTTGACACAAACTCCCCAGCCAGCTCTGTAACCATCCTTTGCCTGTTCAAAGCGGCAGGTGCAAGTGACCAGAGGCTGTCCCCACTTCTACTTTAGTGATAAAGTTGTGTTCCCTTGGTAGAAGCATTCCTCCCTAAGTTACTAAGGCTTCCAAAACTAGCAGAACCCACAAACCCAGGAGAGCAAGTCAAGTTAGGAGTAGGACTTTAGCTGTTACATTGAGAGGTACCTTGTTTCTACTGTTGAGTATCTGGGTCCAAGCAGTCTGGCTATGAGGAAGACACTATCACAGTCATTGGTTCAGAACACATGCCATCCCTTCTACTGACAGTACTCCAGCCTCCCAAAGCAGTAGATCCCAGGTAGCACCATAATGGAGGTTTCAGAAGACTTCCCATCATTCATATAGAGTCAGCTGCTCCTGGGAGTCGAGGTGCACAATAGCCATGGGCTTCTGCCTATTGATTCACTTGTGCTGAGACAGGAGTTCCTTTGCCAGTTGCAATGCTGTATGGGGAACAATGAAGCTGAATGTCAAATTCACAGATAGTATTTTTCAAGCAAGCCTGTCAGGCAGGGACAGGTATAAATCCAAGGAATATCTATCTGCTCATGGCAAATGGCCAGTACCCTCCCACTCCATGGTAGAAGTCCAGTGGGGACTGGTAGGTGACTGGATCTCCTAGTATTAAGATGCTTTATTGGGGGGCCCAGGGTCAGCTGTTTCCAGTTGGTCTTAGCAGCTGAGAGTTCAGCCCTTGGGAGAAAGGTAAGTTGCAGATGCCATGCAGGGCCTTAACTCCTTCCTCCCATGGTTCCTCATTCATGACTCCTTCAAGCAAGGATGGGGGTGATTAGGGAAGGAAGCTGACTATTTTACGGTCAGGTGCCGCACTCATTAAGCAATCCTTGTCCAGAGTCACGTCTTCACGAGCATTCACAAGAGATCTCACACTTGCCATCTGTTCTAAGGCCCCCATCTATAAGGCCCCTATCTGTACATTCCTTTCCTAAACCTCCTTGTCACTACTCACGTCATCTTGCTCCAAGTCCATGAACAACCAGTCACATCTTTAACCTTCAAATCATAGATCTATGTAGATCTTCATTTTAGACTGCACCCTTCTAGGCAAGAGACAGTGACCTGTGTGAATTCCTGCCCTTTAGGAAGATCCCTTCCCGATGGTCCTTCAGTGTCACCTTGAATGGGGCTAGAATGCCATAGAAGTCTATCCAGCCGATACCAGCGTGTTGTCTAGAGCCACTTATGAGTCCCCCTAGGCTTTCTCCATGAGTTGTAGGGGTGGGTAACAGTGCGATACAATTAGGCGTACAAATCAGCCAACTGTTCATGCTACTTACATGTTTTTAGGGACTTCTGGTGCCTCCTATGAAAGACTTCAATTAAGACCACTGGGCATGCCCAGTGATAGCTGGGTGTGTCAACTCATACCCAGATCACGTAGGCAGTATTCACTTTCTATAGAGACCAAATAGCAAGCACCACTTCAAGAGCAGCTACAGGTGGAAGGCAGGTTGGCTCTACCCTCAAACCCTAGAGGCCTTCAAGATTCTCCTGCTCCTGGGGGCTTGCTGGAAGTTCCATACAGTGGCCTCGTTCTCTAGAGGCTTGGATGCCAGCAATCTGCTGTGACACAGGAATGAAGTGGCAGGGCTTTGCAGCTCCATCCTGTCCCAGTCAAGTCTCTGCTTGCTCTGAGAACCATTTGAAGCTGCCAGTCTGTTACACCACCACTGATAAGGCTCGAGTGTGACATACGCCATCTTCAAAAACCAAAGCAGCCCAGGGTATTGTGGTGCCTTCTAAGGAGAAGTGAGGCCCAGCAGCCACCTGTCTACTAAAGGTGAGGCTTTGAGTGGCAAGCTACTCCTTTAAAACATGAAAGGTGTGACAAAGGTGATTAAGCTGGTGGTGGCAGGACAGCTTTAAGGACATCTCATTCTCAGTAAGAATTTGTTTTGTCTCCACATGCCACAGGCTGTGAGAGCCTCAACTTAGTACCAGCCTGATTGTCACCGACTTCAGCCCTAACCAGGCCAGCATACCAGTAATTTCCCTGAAGACACAGTTTCCTGCAGCCATCCCAGCTAGGAAATTCTCATCCAGGGTTCTCAGTCACCAGCAACAAAAGTCTTGCTGGATTAAGCAGAAAGAACTCAATGAAAACTGGGGGTGGCCTGCAGAACTCCCAGGATTACTGGTGCCCGAGGTTCCGAGGCCACACCCGACCTGCCTGGTTGAGGATACACCCGGCCCCACCAAGCCCTAAATGCTGTCCCACTTGCAGGATGTAGGTGTGGCCACTGCCAGAGCTGCCCAAAGCCTGGTCTTGTTGCAACTGTCAGTTGGGAAGGTATCAAGTCCTAGAACTTTGCCTCATTGGCTTCTATTCCAAGTCTGGGAAGGATTCGTCTGATCCATAGAGCCTGGGTCACGTGTCTATTCTCTACCTGCAAAAGGGACTGGGAGAAAGGTTATTGGAATTTCTGTTGCCATAAGAGCAAGTGAGTGCTGCTTCCCACTAAGAGGATAAAGTATACCCCAAACACAGGCAGAGGGACTCAGATCCAGGTGGCCAGGGATAGCAAGCAAAGCTAGTTTCATCTATATAACTCCGACTTTTCCAGGTTTGGTCCTTACCTGTTCACGTAGGATGAAAGCCCTGAGGTCTCTTCTACCACAGCTAAGGGAGAGATAATCCAGTCTGCAAGGCAAATGCTTGGGAGTGCCTTTGCTCAGAGCCACCAAGGGAATGTCCCTATGCCAAGCCATAACCACCATGAGAAGGCCAGCTTCCACACATAGGCCTGTGCTGCAGGGCTACTGCTACCAGGGTGATGGGGCAGTGCCTGCTTCTGAGCAAAAAAAAGAAGACTTTCATGACTTTGTTAGGATGGTACACTGGAGTCTAGACTACAATGGTCAGCCCCCTTCATCCCTTTATTCTTTGTGATCATCTGCACCCCTTCTTGCCACAGGCCTGAGGCTAGTCCAGGAACAGGAGTATATAATCCATTGTCTTCTACTGTCCTGGTCTCATCTCTCCCAAGAGAAGAGGCTTGACCTTCAGCCATAGCGAAGGCATGAAGGCTACATCACAGCCTCAGGCCCTGTAGGCTCATCTCACCCCACCGCTTCAACCAGTCACAGGTAGTGAGTGGGTAGCATAAGTAGTCTAGGCACTGATCTGCCTCTAGCAGACATACATGTTTGCTACTTCTGGTTCTTCGTGTTGGTTTTGGCCCAAGTCTGCCAACTCTTCCCCCAGAGTCCTGTAACCTACAGAGGTGAAATGGGGGTCAGAACAGTCACCCCTGGTACAGCCCTGGGTTCTGTAGAGATAAGGACTCAGCTACTGGCCTGGTCAACCTAAAGGGGCTGCTCAGTGCCCTCACGACCCCTGATAGAATGGGCGACAGTACCCAATGTAGTCCACACATAACTAGGTACAAGCAGAAACCCAAATGCCACTGTGGATAGGGGTGGTTTTACCTGAATAAATAGATGTCCAGGAACTGTAACAAGAATGTGGGAGTCTTTAAGGCAGATGTGAGAAGATATTTCTGATGAGCATGAACCAGGGGCCTTGAGGCTGAAGTCTTGTTTTAGCAAGAGGTTTAGTCTGTGAGGCAACTGCAGATTCCCAGAAGGAATAGTAACCAAGTCATGTAGTATAGGGATGAGCCCCACACAAGAGCTGTAAGTCCTTTGAGCAGAGGTGGCTTGGTCTTCTCAGCATGTCTTCCCAGGGCCAGACAGCCCCAGCCATCCCATGGACCAGCCTGGACAGACAGGTTCAGAGTTGAATGGAGCTCTGCTTACTCAGTCATGTGGATCTCTAGGTTCCCTGTGTGTCCTGGACTCCAAGGGGAGAATCAGATGCCACTTGTGGGAAAGGCTGGTGCTCCCAGAGAAAGATAAGAAAGATCGCTAGTTTTCTCCTGTGTCAGTTGCATGCCTGTTGGGAAGATCTCCTGGCTGCTCCACAGCAATGACTGTTGGGGAATCTACTGCTGACATATTCTGTTCAGTGTTGAGGTGAGGATGCCCAGCTGCAGGGCCACCACTGGCCACAGTCATTCTCTGCTGAGGTCTACACACAGATCAGGGACCCCCATCCAAGCCCAGCAGTGTCTGGCTTCAGCTCCAGCGTGGTCCAACACAAGTTCCGGTTCAAGAAGAACACATACTGTTGACTTGAAACACCAACACCTTTTACAAAGAATCTGGGAAGTTCTGCATTGGGTGACATCTCATAGCTGCCAGTGCTTCAGACCAGTTCAGTCCACCTAGTGGTCTTTGCATGGCTCTGAAGAATGCCCACAAGTTGGGGATAGCTTAAGACAGCAGCACTTCCCCCCTACCTACCATTCTAGCCTTTACCCTCAGACCTGGCTGTTGCAGGGGGTTGGTTCTCCAGACTCTAACCTACAGCCTCCTACCTATTCTCCCCACAGGGCCTCTTATCCTTTCAAGGGGCTTGAGTTGGAGAAAAGAAGGTACCCCTGTATTTGTAGGACATATGTACTTGAGCTCTGCCTGGTCTTAGATGTGGTCAGGCCAGGAACAAGTGATAGCTTGGACAGCCTCATGTAGAGCCACCTTCTGCTCAGGACAGAGGACCAGCTCCAGAGCCATACTACTAGGATGTAGTGAGAGCATAGTCACGGCTTCCCAGTAGCACAAATCTCTCCATGAGGAGGTAGAGAGTTAGGGAGGCCATAGTACCCAGGAGAGATACCCCAAGACTTCTCTCCATAGACAGTCTGGCCCTGGGAGCCTATTGCCATCTCCTAGACTATGATGTTATAATGCTTGAAGTATGTCTGTCACTAACAGTTCTCAGGGCTGGGAGGGCCATGTGAGAACCTAGATGAACCCAATTGTCCCATAGTTTTCTCTACAAAACCCTCTGAGCTCAAGCCCTTTGAAGCTAGTTCCATGCCACAGTTCTGCATTATTTTGTGTTAGGCTAGACCTCAGGTCCATATAGAGACTTTCAAACTTCTACACCAACCATTGGGTGTTTACTGGTCCCTTTCCCCTTTTCTTTCCTTTCCCTATGTGATAAAGACACCCTCAGATTCCTGGCCAATACCCAGCCCCCTCTGTATCTGGCCCCAGTCCTCCCTGGATAGCCCAGCTGGAAAACTTGAGCTGCTAAGGTCCCAGCACCAGCTGACTCTCACAGGAAAGATTTATGCCACTCAGGAGAACCAGTGCTCCCAGCAAGGCTATAACTTGCTTTGTCCCTGCAGACATAGTGAATTTCAGCCTTATTTCTTGATAGGAATGATAGTCTAGACACGAGATTGGTATGTTTTATATGGGCATGACTTGATGCCCATGAAATCAGACATTGGATCTCAAAGGAGTCCCAAAGTCTGGACCAGCTCAGGACAAGTGCCAGCAAGTGGACCTTCAGCTTCCAAAGCCTTCCAAGCCTCTGGAGTTGCCACAGAACATCTTAGTCTCTCCAAAGAGACTCAAGGTGAAGGACTTGAGCAGTTAAACCTATCTGGTGAATCTTCTAAAGTTGGGAAAGAATGAAATAAGCTCCTTCTCCAATATCACCCCTAGTTTCTCTCTGCATCTGACAGTGCTATGCCTTGACTTAGTCTAAGAACCTCTATACGTAGGTGATCTGTGGCCTCAGAGTTATAGGAGTCTTTATGGGCAGCTTGCCTAGCATCACTATACATGCAGTGTTAAGCATGTCCATATATCCTACCTGGTTGATTGGGCCACCCTCAGGGAGTGATGGGGACTCCTGGTATCCCATCAACTCAGCATGTTTTCTCCCTGGTCACCACTGTACCCCAACTAACTCCAGGGGTAAGAACCTCAACATATGGGGCAGAACAGGCCAGATGCCAGAAAGAAGGCTGGTGAGCCACTGCCTAGGGATGCTTCCCTAAGGATTAATCCTTCCCTGCTACGGTCACACAACTGCCTCCATCAGGGAGGGGAGAGTGCTCAGCTATGTCCCAACCCAAAGTTCAGGATGGTAAGAGATGTCAAAAAGAGGAAGAAAGTTTGCATGTAGGTAACCAGGAGTGAGACCATGACAAATGCAGGGTCTTACCCACATTTGCCCTATCTGTGTTCAGAGTTTTCAGAGAACACGCTGAAGTGTCTCGTCCACAGCCACAACAGCCCCATACCCTAGTAGTCCAAGGCCAGTTTAGTCCCTAGACATCCAAAAACAGTACAAGGAACATCCAGATCAGTCGTGATGAATACTGACATGAGCAAACAGGACAGGTTAGAGTCTAAGTGAAGTAGTAACCTGTCAAGACACACAAACACCTTCCTCCATGCTGCTGGCCATGGAGATAACCCCAAGTTAAGGGATGTCAGGAAGTCCCAGCTGGGAGAAGAAAGAAGAGGCCAGGGGGACCAGGGCCATGATCCCCAAAGATAAGCCCCCATACACATACATGCTGAGCAGGGCGGCGAGCCAGGGCATAAGGAGAGATCTCCAGGTGCTGCCTCCTCTGTCCTTTCCTGCCCTCCCTGTTTAAGGAATGGAGACTCAAAGGAAAGGTGAGAGAAGATGCCAGGGCAGGGCTCCAAACCTGGTGTAGGAAGAGCAAGGCAAGGATTCAAGCCCAGGGCATCCCCAGCCCCTGACCCCCACACACCCAGGCAGCTGGGGGCTCCCGATAGCAAGGCTCCAGGCAGTAATCCTGGGAATCCCACCACAGCCTCCTGCTTTTCTAAAGGCTGTTCTGCCCTAGGCCACAGGATGGTCTCTGGGGCACAAAGTACACGCTCTGTGGTACCTTCTAGTCAGGGGCTGGTTGACCTGGTTATCCAGCTTCGGTCATTCTCCATCAGTGGAGTTCCAGTTCTCCATGGAGCAGGAAGAGGCCCCAGGCCAGCTTATGGGCAGGCCCCAGGGAGGAACCTTGAGCAGCAGTGAGCCAGTGGCAGGTCAGGAGGTATTGGTACAGGTCTTTACGTCTGATAAGGCCAAGGCACCAATTCAAATGGCCAAGAGCAATGTTTGGGCTCCTATGACCGGCTGAATAGCCCCCCAGGTCTACATGTGTGCCATAGAACCAGATTCATGCCTAAGTCCCCATACGCTAAATGAAGGCTAGAAGCAACATCAGAACATCAAGCAGATGGAGTATCGGTTTTTAAACAGTGTGCTTTTCTATCAATATTCTTGTGGCAGAACCCTCAAGTGTTTTCCCTTAAAAATTTTAATCCAAGGTCTAACTTTGGTGTTTAGCAGATAAAGATGACATTTTATCATCTTTAGAATTATGGGAAAGTAATATTTGTTAGCTCAAGGTATCTATGGAAAAACCAGTGGTATTCTGTCTTTAGTTTGTACCAAAGTAGATGAAGATGTTTAAACTTTCTGAAGGTGGCCTAAGAGCTAAGAATGCACCCAGGAAAACAAGACTGTAGTGTTTTCCAGGAACAGAGGTCAAATGAAGCAAGGTTAATATGACAGGTAGTTCTCTGGGGCCCAACATCAACAAAGGCCAGAAAGAAACTAAGCATCAGAGCTTAGTTTCTAAGCTAGTTTCTAACTAGCATGGATTGAAGGACGGGATAAAGGAGACATGTCTCACTGGGGCAATCAACCCCCAAGCACAGAAGGGCCACAAAGTCATAGCTGCAGGGAACAACAACTAGTCATAGATCACAGGAACAGCAATGATTCCGTCTCAGCTGAGGCAAGGAGATGGGCAGTGATGAAGTTAGTAGGGAGACAGCTTCCCAGTCCATGAGGACAAGCATCTGTCCAGGTAATAGTAAGCAGTGCCATCATAACAGATTCAGATCCAGGCAGTGTGGCACAGGTTTTTGTTCACATCAAGGGGGTAAGGTGGTATGCACAAGGTTCTTCCTAGTGTAGGCCTAGGAATGTTTCATCTTCAGCTGCATTGTCTAGAATAGGCGGAGCCTCCAGGCAGGGTCACTTCTGCATGGCAGAAGCGTGGAGAAGGCAGAGCCACTCCAATTCAAGCCAAGTCAACCCAGAAGCAACGTTGCCTTTACTCACATGTTGCAGGGAGATCAGTCATGTGACCAGATGCACTGGGACTGGGAAATACAGAAGGCATACAGATGGTCATGAAGATCACTGACAGCAAGGTCCTTATTCTCTTGGCCCAGCCACTACCTGCTGGACTTGTAAGAAACAGGACTACCACCACACTGAAGAATCGGTAAAGACAGCTCCTGGGGAACAGCCCCCTAAGGCCAGGCAGGGATGCCAACAGTAGCCTCCCATACATGGTAGGCTTTACCCATCACTAAATACTAGAGATACCAGCCCAGGAAGGCATTTGGGGGCCAGAAACATTCAGGAATCACTTTGTACAGAGATCAAAGAGAAAGTTCCTCCCTTTGTCACAGGGATAAGTCACTGTCAAGGCAGAGCTCAGAGCTTTGCAGCCTATGTCATTTACTAGGAGCATCCGCTTCTCAGCGGCTTCTGTGACACAGGTTCTCATTCCCAAAGCATCAGGACCTGAAGTCAGTCAGGAGGTCCAGCTGCAGAGGCTTCACAGGTGTAATCAGAGCACCAGCCTGATGTGAGCCACAGAGGATCTGAGTGAAATTCTGTGAAACCCTCAAAAAGTTGACTTGACCCAAGTCAGGGCATGATCATAAATCTGCAATTCCCATACGGTCATTCACCTGAGGCACAGGCCTACCATTCCCTGCCACATACAAAGTAGTACAGGGCATGGAGACTCCATGTTTAGAGGATGTCTACTAGCACAGTCAGTTGTAAGCAACCATCTGTTCCAAAGCAGCTGTCTTCCCTAGGAGAGCACCCTTGGGAATCTCAGTGATAATTTAAGCATAAAAGTCACTGAGAAGCTCTATTAAGAGAGGCTACTGTGAGTCAACTAGGTCCTTATCACCAGGCCTCTGCTCACACGTAGTCTGAGCAGATTCACTTACTCTTGGATCACTACGTGAAATAGCTGCTGTTCATTCAGAAGAAGCAGGAAATATGGTAAATGCCCAGGAGAACCAGGATGTACCTCTTTCTGCAGGTATCTCAAAACCCTCTGCAGAGGTAGCTGGGGCCAGAGCTGTCTCTAAAAAGCATAGCACCCCAGATTCAGGCAAGGAACATCAGTTTGTATAGATAGTTTGTTAAAGGTTGGACACTGGATATTTGTCCAATGCTGGAATAACACTTCAAATTTCTTCCTAGTCACGTAGAGATGATTTAACTGAGGGATCAGACTCTTGGTCCTCTAATCCAGTAGAGATACTGTCATTAGTATCTAACGTAAATGCAACACAGAACACTAACATTATTATCTGTAACAGATTCACATTCAAGATTTTCAGCTAGACTGCGTCAAGAATTTAGATGCTAATTCTAGGCTCTAGGATATAAGACAGGGACAAGCTAGACAACACTAAGCAGCATTGAAACCAATCTAGAAGACAAGACATCTGCAGGACTATTTCCCTGGCTCCAAAGATCTAAAAGAACTAGATTGCGACTAGATATAGCCAGATATAAGGCATGTTACTGGATTGAGAATTGGATGAACCATAAATGATACTTAGGAGGTCAGTGGGAAAGTCTAAAATATGAACGAGCACTCATTGATGTTAAAGACATAAGTGCATTAGGAGAGTACCTGCAGTTTGGTGTCATTTCAGATATCTTTATATATGAAAAGTACTAAGCCATTATAGTAGTGATCTCTAGTGATAGGAACATGTTTTTGCATGTCTAGTAATATACTGCTGTAACAAAACTACTAAAAAAGTTGTAAGTACAGAAGAATCTAGAAAAGCATAGTCTGTTCTTATTTGACTAAAGCCAGAGACATAATAGGCACTAAGCTCTTAAATGGGACTGTAAGTTCAGACCCTTGCTTTGTATGAACCTGAAAAACTGCTCTGGAAATGATGCTAGAGAAGACATTTGCCAGACAACCCCTGAGGTGGGAGGGGTGTTGGGGGCGCTGGGGGGAAGTGCTCTGGAATCAGCCCGACTTGTACATGTCAGCTCTGCTGACAGGAAGACCACCATGATGGGCAAGTCCATCCTGGGCTTGTGTGAGGAGTTGGAAGAAATTCTTTCCGGGCCTGGTTGTGCCCCAGTCATTCCAGAAGGTAGAGCTTGCAGAGTGCTTTGTGACATAATGATTCTTTCACCACTACAGAAGTCACAACTCCCAGCCAGAATAATTGTCTTAGGCCCATTTTGCTTATACACATGGATATAAAAAACTAAGCTAGAAGTGAGCTGAGTCTAACATTGTATTTAGGATTATACCATGACCAAGTAGCTTTTATCTTAGGACTTCAGAAAAATCTACCCAAAGTGTCTTACTACATTAATATGTGAAGAAGGAAAAGGCACTTTCCAAAGATCTAAGTAGTCCAGCCATTCAGGATCTAGTAGAATTAGCAAATCAGTAAAAGGGAGTGTTCTTACCTACACAGTTCCTAGGAATTAGAAAAGGTTCTAAATAGGACAATCCAGGTAAAATCAGTTCCTAGAATATAGACTAAGACTTAGTTCCTCCTAGAGAAGTTTATAAACTTAAAATAATTGCAAAATCCTTAGTTTGTTTCTGGTGAGGTTGGATCTTGTTTAATTTAGGAGCACAAGCTTACTCTAAAATTCACATGAGGAAGACAAGCCATAAGTAGCAAAACCAACCACAGTATGAAAGAAGGGGACCGGCCCTGTCAGTTTAGGGTCACGCTAGAGCTACTGTGGTATTTGCACAAGGACAAATGGACCAAAGCAGCAAGGCCCAAGTGTACACAGGCATTAACAATGATGAAAGAGCTACCATTAATCAATGGTGAAAGACAAACTTGTATAGGGAAGCCAGCTTCTCCAGAAGAAAAATATAACTGGATACCATCACATTGTATGTTCCTAATCTTTTCAGGAAAGCTTCTTAGCCAGAGTTATTTCTGCAAAATGAAGAGAACAGAGAACACAAATGATGTGACCTGAAGATAGGACACAGCTTCGTCAGACCCTAATAGCACAGACCCTAAAATCAGACTTGAGCAGCATCAAAATGAAGCTTCTGTTCAATGGAAGATACTGTGAATAAAGCTCAGATAGATTAAGGTGTCATATCTGAAGCCAATAAGGAATTCTCTAAGAATTCCTTTGAAATGAGACAGATGGGAACCCCAGAAGAAAAGTGAGGGATACTCAAATTGCTGTCGTCAGAAAGTGTTCAAAGTCAAATGCAAGCAACACAATAAGATCCCTTCACACCCATTAGGCTACCAAGTGCTAGACAGCTGGGTTACATGGAGGAGCTGGGGTACAGGAATACTCATGCATCGTCTTGGGAACATGTACTGCAGCAGCCATTCCGGAGAACTGTCTGGTATTGCTTAGTCAAGTTAACCCATTCTATGCCTGAGAGTAAGAAAATTTGTCCTAGAGGTAAATAAGGGTACTTATATACAACTGTTCTCAGTGTTGTTTGTAGTGACAGAGATGGTGGTATTTGGGTGCCTGTTCCTGGAAGAGCAGCAGGAAATGGTGTGGTGGCAGCATGCCAGAGTACCACATGCAGTAGAGACTAGATGTGTACATAGGTGTGTCAGGTGCCACCGAGCAGGGCAGAGATGGTGTATAGTTAATGTATGCACATGACACTTTGACAGTGCAAGGGAATAGACCTTGTACATTTGATTGTGGGTGACTGGGGTTGGTGGGAATGACAGCAGGGAGATGGAATAAGTAGAAGCACTCACCTGTAGTCCAAGGATGTTAGCATACCACAAATTAACAGCATCATTGTGCCAGGTACAGTGGCTCATGCCTGTAACCCCAGTACTTTGGGAGGCTGAGGCAGGCGGATCACCTGAGGTCAGGAGTTCAAGACCAGCCTGGCCAACATGGTGAAATCCTGTTAGTACTAAAAGTGCAAAAAGTTAGCTGGGCGTGGTAGCATGTGCATGTAATCCCAGCTACTCGGGAGGCTGAGGCAGAAGAATCACTTGAACCTGGGAGGTAGAGGTTGCAGTGAGCAGAGATCGTGCCACTGCACTCCAGCCTGGGCAACAGAGCCAAACTGTCCAAAAAATAAACCAACCAGTGTTATTGATTCAACCATCTCTACTGTAGGTTCCAGAAACTTAAGAGCTACCCTTCTTGGGAGATTTTCAGGCTTCAGAAGCATGAAGATACTAACAGAAATAAGGCTATGCTATGGACTTGTTTGTCTCTAAGAGTCCCAGGTCCTTGCCCTTGGCATCTGTCCAAGTTCCCCTAGCCAAGCAGTGCTATTCTCAGCATGGACACCTTAACCAAGCATACTCCTGTACTTGCCTACAACTACATCCCATGCTTTTCTATGAACACATTCTTATCTAGTTCTAGCTTTCTTCAGCATTATAGGTCACAGAAGGAATGCCCCCTTTAAACCCCTGGTCTTCTGCCCACCTTTGGGTCAATTTAACCAGAGGCTGTTCTTCCCCACCGATTATTATGGCAGACTCTAGTGTCTGTGGGAATTCAGAGGGGGCCGCATGAGAAGTGACAGGAAGAGACAGAGCCATCTTAACCCAAGGGCATAGGGACCAGGAACTGGAGAAGGTTTCAGGAGAAGCTAGAGGGACAGGAACCTAAGATATGTATTGTCCCTCCAGGACCAAGTCCAAAAAGAAGCCTTTTAGGAGCCATTGTGGCCACATCCCTATACTGCCATGCAGATATTGAGTAGTACCTTCCAAGACAGATAGGCCAAGATATAGATCTAAGGAACAGCTATGTATTATGTATTATCACACCTGAACCAGCATGTAGGGGATAAGTGTTCACTCCCATGTGCCATATTGTCCAAGTAGAACTTGACCAGGCTGACCAGCAGACCTAATGCCCAAGCTTAGGTATCCAAGAATAGGAATCCCATGATTCAGGACTAAGGTGGCCCCAGACACGCCACCTGACATCTATGTATCTGTACATTAGATCCTTAAGAGATAAAGGCCCAAGAAGTCCTGTCCTTGGTCACAACCTGGGCTCTGCTGCAGGAGCTCAAATACCCCTTCTCTAGGGTTCACTTGAAGGTGAGCTTCCTAGTTTCCTTGGTCAGTATGTCCCCACTGAGGGTCAATGCCAGTTCCCTCCCAGCAGCTTTTATACCATGTTCCTGCGGGGGGACCAAAGCAGAATCCTTGGTTTGTCCCTTCTTCCCAGATCTAGCCTGATCTGGACTATGCCCTGAACCCCAACGGTGCTTTGCAGTTTCCATATCGAAGTCTATGGTGAAACAACCTAAATCTGACTCGCCTACTAGGCAATTCTTCAATGCCTTCGTAACAAGTGACCAGGCATTATGACTAGTTGGCAGCATTCATCTTCAAGCACAAATCCTTCACTTCCCATACAACCTGAGACCCTGACCACCTGTTATTGAGAAAAAAAAAAAAAAAAAAAAGCCAGGCCATGGACTACTTGGATTCTACTTGGCAGGCCCCAAATTCTACCAGAGACAGATACTAGTTCTATGGGCCCCTTGTTCTATAGGCCCAGGAAACTAGAGCCAAATGGCAGCTTAGAGAATGGAGATCAAAGTCAACCAGATAACAGTGCAGGTCATCACTAACCTGCAGGCCACTACACTCCAGTGGTCCCCACTAGACCTGTAAGTTCAACTCCATGGAGGCAAGAGCCCAAGGACATCCTTGTATTACAGGGGACTGAAAGCTATAGAGCAGACAAGATCCAGTCAAGCAGGGGCAGGAGAAGATGACCACGGCAGTGAGGGATAAAGGTTTATTTGTATTTTCCCTGCCAGCCAGAAATGGCAGATCCAGGTATGGTATGCAACAACTTTTTCTAACAAATGCCAGAGGTTCATTCTTTATATATAGGCAAGAATATAAATAGGTTTCAGACCAGGCAGGAATCCCTGCAGACAAGCTTTCTAGGTAGCACAACTTGAAGCCTGAGCGACAAGGATGCTTAGCTTCTTCCCATTATGGCTGTCAGGTGGAGTGGTAACTAACAGCCAAGTTTCCTAGAAGACAGTCCTTTGGGTCTTGAGTCTTCTGGGGAGGAACCCTGCCTGCATTTGGCATTCAACCCTAGGAAGGGGTCAGCCTGACTCTCTCATTCATGGAGAACAACTGTGACAGTCAAGGCCCCTAGAAGGGATCCCAGCCCCAGTCTCCCAGCCCCATGCCATCTCTAGGCTCTACTACATAGGGCTACTAGACAGGGCATCATTCTCAGTCTGCCGAAGCTCAGGCATTTTCCAGCTTGAGGTAGGCCTATGGCCAGCTTCTAGATTGCCCTCTAGTCAGACAATCTCAGATCCTGAAAAAGGACTTCATGCAACTGGACTAGGATGAGGTTATGTGGATGATACTGCCTATCTTGTTGTACAAAAAAAGAAATCAGATCAAGATGTTGGGTAAAATGTCAACTGACAATTCAGGAAACATCTCATGGCTGATAGCCATTCAGAGCTGTTCAACAAGTGTAATCCCAGTTTGGGATCCAGGGCACGTGTACCCTCTGAGCATATGTTTTATCTGAAATGAGGCCATGCAATCACATAATCCAAAGAGATAAGTTCAGTTTGTATTTTTGTTTGGTATATGAAGGTGACAGTAATAGGTGGGAAGTAATTCTCCCAATTGTCAGGACCATGGCAAATTTTGGGAAGATGTTAGATTGGGGATAGTACGAGTAGATGCAGGAAGAAGTCTGTGCCGGGAGATGAGAAGCAAGGTATCTTATGGGAAGTCTGGTTGTCCTCCTCCCAACATGTGCTGGGCCACAGGCAAATGTTCAATGGAGACCTCTGGCTTTCAACATTATGTGTTAGCCTTGGGCATATACCCCAGGGAACAGAGGCAGAAGACAAAGTGTCTAGAAGCAGTCAGGCCTGGATAGATCCCTACTTTGTGGCAAAGCCAGATAATGGCTGTCATCCGTAGAGGACACAGATCAAAGTGATATCTTAAGGACTTAGGACTGTCTGGTGTATATCTAGACCCAGGAAATTAACATGTCTCCCAAAGATCCCTGGCCTCAAACTTAGCCTTTTCCTGTTGATGCAATACAACTAAACACGACATCTTTCTTATAGGGTCCCACACATCTAGGAATTCTTTTATGTCTGCTTTTCCAAGGATACTAGAAGACTACACCTAAAAGTTGGGTGTACCAGAGATCCTGGAATCTCAAGCCTATGAGAGTCCCAAGGATATTGTCAGAGTCAATACAAGTAGAGCCAAATGACTTGCATTTCACCTACTGGCAAGATGCCTTAGGGGCCTGGCAGAGTACCAGGAACCTCTTCTACCCAGCCGATACACTTAGGGTTTCAAAGGCAGAGCCGTTTATTCTTTCTAGACCATGTCCTACCTTCTATGCTATCACTGACTTATTAGACCAGCAGCATCTCAACTTTATAGCTGGTCTTATTTCCATAGACCTCAGATTTGGGGGGTAAGAGATGGTGAGAAGATACTCCTGAGCTCACCCATTCCTTAGGTTCTCATCACTTTAGTCCTTCTGAGGCCACACAAAGGAGTGCCTCAATAGTCTTCAATGGTCATGAGTCTGACCGAGAAACTAATAGTTCTGGGATAAGGCCCTGATCATTGTAAGAAAGATGAACAGCAAGTAGTTTCTTTTAGACAGTGAGTAGATAATAGCTTTAGAACAAGTAGAGAGGATTTTATAATATACTGGATCCTAGACGTAGATTGCATGATCAGGATGAGGATAAATAGCTTAGGGAACATGCTAACCCAACCAGTAAGGTGACTATAGCTGAGCTGAGCTAAGCAGAGCTGAGTTGAGGCAAGGTCAAATATCTTGAAGGCGAACTGCAGGATCTGGGATAGGCAGCTCAAGGCCAGACCAAAGCTAAGAAGATTCTAAAAAACCTGCAGGATACCTGGGGCCACTTAAACACAGAAATTGAAATGAGTACATGCTGCTCAGGAGTACAGCAGACCAGGATGGGGAAAGTCTGGTGGGATGGGCCCCAGGATCAGGAGAGCAACTGGAAGGGAGAAATGCCATTTAAGATTTACGTCTTCCAGAAGAGAGGCAGTGCCAACCATGCCACACAAAGGCAGATCCTCAGGAAGCCTTTTTGACAAAAGGGGAGGAAAAGCAATGATCCAAGAGAAAAGATGTCAGGGTCACATGATGCTTTCTGGAGGTGTATGCACAACCAGCCACCACAAGCCACATGCCCTGCCTCACACCATCATGTGATCCATTGGATTCCATATGTTCTCACCAGCAGGGTCTATGTTTAAATAGAAGCTCTCAAAAACTGGTCTTCTGAAACAAGCCTGACTTATCTGGGTGATGGGAAAGAAACTCCCAAAAAACACAACTTCAGCTGGGTTAAGTTCATTCCTTCTTCATGCTATTTAGTCTAAGAGCTACCCCAATGAGGGCAAACTGATAGAGCTAGCCCAAGATCTTAGAAGGTATCTAGAATTACCCTTGCTTAATTATCTAGTTGCTAAGATGCCCTCAGGTAGGGGTGAGGGTCTGGTTTCTGGCAGAGCTCTAGATCCTATCTGAGGTCTTTGTATAATAGATATCTGGCTGGAGACATATCTATTATTTTTTCTTTAAATCCCCTCCCAAGGACTAATTCCAGCTCTGGTCCCCTGGGAAGGAGAGGCTTAGAGGAAGATCCCTGAATTTTTAAGTTGAAGCGACCCCAATCCACCAGAATCCCAATGCCACCCCTCATCTTTGTGCATCCTGCAGTCCTGCCTCAGTCGACAGGTGAGAATGATAGGGAACCAGTTCAGTTCTATCAGCCCTTGAAGTTTTTAACCCCTCTGAGAAGCCTGGCAGGAACCAGCCTCCATGGCTTAGTGGTTTCTTAGTATCTCCTAACTCAGGCTGCATCCAGACAGCACAGTCTGGGATGTCTGAGCCACCTTCTGTGAAAACCTGAGCCCTGCTCAGGCCACAGGAACTCTGTGGCCAAGCAGATACTAGCTCTGTGGGGGACGCCCTTGGACATGCCCCATACTACTTTCTAGGGTTATGTGCCACCCGACCTAGGAAAGTCAAGCCAAATGAGTTACAGAATAATCACCATGGACTAGAGTTGGACTGAGACTGGATGGTCAACTTACCTGAGCCCACTGCCTTAATGTGGTAGTCCCTAAACAAGATGCCTAACATTTATTGCTGTACCTATGTGTTCAACTCTAGGTTACAGTTAGACTTAGACCCTTGGGCTTTAAGCTGAAGGCTATTATAGTGTTGTGGGTTGAATCAGGTCCCCCTAAACAGATTGAGGCCTTAAACCCACCATACCTTAGAATATTACCTTGTTTGAAGATGAGGTCTTTACAGAGGTGAAGAAGTTAAAGGAGGTCATTACAGTAGGCTCTAGTCCAATATGAGGGATATCCTCCTTAGAGATTTGGGCAGACATACATGGAGGATGCCATGTGAAGGTAAGGACAGATGGAGGGATGCTTCAAGCTAAGGAAGCTCAGATGCCAGCAAGCCACCCGAAGCTAGGTAAGAGCTGCAGAACATGCCTTCACATTCTTGGGAGGAAGCAGCCCCACTGACACTTTGATATCAGACTAACTTCCTGAACCAAGACAGACTTCTGTTTGAGGCACTTAGTTTATGCTACTTTATGACAGTCCTAGCAAATTTGCATGCAGAAGAGAATGACCCAACAGGAAGAGAGCCCCTGTCATCCTCAGCCAGGAGAACTATGGCAAAGGCAACTCTGTTTATACCTATCCCGCTTAGCAGGGCACTGGCCAGACTCCTGGGCATCAAATAACAGAGAAGCTGGACATGAACCTGACTGAGTCATTTCTGATAGACACCAAGAGCCTGTTCTGTAAGTAACTTATATGCAGCCTAGATTCTAAGAAAATGAACTCCCTGAAATCAAAGGTCAAAGAAACAGTCTTCTCAGGACCCAGGAGAAACTTCCCTGAAAGAGGTCCTGTGTTCAACCAACCAAGAATCAGAGCACAAGCCTTGTCCTGATGCCAGTGGCTGCAGGTGCCATTGCTCTTCTCCAGAAATCCCAGGGATGAGGTCCCAGGAAGGAGAGAAAGGGGACAGGTCTCTAGACCAGGAAATGATTTCTACATGTGGGGCAGAACATGGGCCCAGTGCCCAGTGCATGAGTAGCAGGAATGTCTAGGACATCCTGCTATAGCTGCTGGCAGTGGGAAAAGTAACATCCTCAGCATGGAGAAGATGGTCCTGTCTGGTCTTGGAAAGACCCAGAACTAGGCTCTACATATAGAGCTTGGATCAAAGGACAGATTGGAAAATGTACTAGGTTGACTTCTTATACGCCACCCCCAGTTTCTCAATCAGACTTTTCTGCCTGGGACTTACATGATAGCAGCTGGCTTCAGGGCCTGTAACTGCCAAGTCCTATCAGTTCTCCAGTCCTCCAATGCAGGGGTGGCCCCCCAGAGGCTTCCAAGGCTGTCCATCTCACCATGTACAATCATTAGAAAAGAAAGTAGGTAGAAGAGAGGGAGGAGAGGGGTTGCCAAGCTGTAGTATGGGACCAGAGGCTATCAGAGACCTTCATTCTGGGCTCTTAAGCCTCTAGAGTAGCCCAAAGACCATTCTCAGCCAAAAGCCCAGCCATACAGGTGGATGTGGCAAGAGAGCCAGGCATCATGCCCAGTACTGACACTCATAAGACCCAGATATCCTTATATGTATAATAAGACACTTCACTATCAAAACTTCATGCCCAAAGACAAGAGCTGTCAGATCAGAAGACCTCAATGGAGAACAGACAGTAGATCCTGGACACAGCAACGGGGCTACAAACTGCCTTGACTGTTATCATTTCAGTAGCCACAGTAATTCTGTTGCCTAGTTGATGGAAATGGCCATCCCAAGCAGAAGGGGTAATAGGCCATCGATCAGGAAAGGGTTCTGAAGATGACGCTTCAGACAGGATCAAGTCGAGGATCCAGGGTGTGATCAGTAAGACAGATCAGCCAGAATCTGTCTGCAACCCCTGGGTAGAATACTACTTCTTAAGAGAAAGGTTAAAAAGAAAAGATAGCCCTATCAGGTCCTAGGAAACTTTGCAAGCAAGCCCAGCATGGCATTAGATCTAACCATAAACTATGTAAGAGCCCAACACGACTTAGAGCCCGAGGACTATAGGTATCCAGGAATGGATACCCTAAGCATAGACTGCAGACTCATGTTTGTCTTAAGGCTTACGAACTGGGTTTCCCACATGGCCAGCCTCTGCCAGATATGCTCAGAGCCAAATCCCAGCCTTATTCAGCATGATGGAGGCCTATAGCCAGCTAGCTTCCCAGGTCACCCTTCTAGTCATGAATAGTGATAAACCCCAGCAAAGGGAAACCGAACAGATCCCAGGGATAATTATGGCTACCTAAAAGTAAAGCAGAGGTCAGAAGGCAGAAGAGGTTCCTGCCCAAAGGCTCTGGTTAGAGGAAATGGTGAGGTACATTGCCCTCAAGCAGATGCGGTTAAGGGTTGTTAGGACAGACCAAGGTCCAGACAGGAGAGATGTTAAGAGGAAGACCATTACCGTGTCACATGCCAGGAAAGCTTTCCAAGTTAGTCTATGAGCAGCACCACCAGCCTACACAGGCAAAACAAGAAAACTCATCTTACTACCAGACTCCAGAATCCAAAACTTCAGTTTATCTATAGTGTAGACATCAGTGCCAGTGGAGACATGTCCAGAAAAAGACCCAACGAGGTGAATACCTTGACTGATGGCACTTGGCCCATACTTGGGCCAGTCATCAGCCTGTAACCTGACCTAGTACCATGGGATGTGGCCACTAAACCAGCTACTATATATCTAAGGACAATGAGCAGGCCCATTAGAGAGGGGGAACAGGAACAAAGGGATAGAAGAATCCAGGAGAAAAGATCCTATGACCAGCAACAAGCCTAGCAAGGAGCCAAGGGGTAAGAACAAGGAAACTCTGGGGTTACCCAGGCAACACATTAAAAAGCTTATCTATTGTGATGAATAGGCTTTGTCCCTGGGATGCAAGGTTGGTTCAATATACAAATCAATAAATGTTACAATAAGCAGAACTAGAAACAAACCATATTATCGCAATAGATGATGCTTTTGATAAAATTTGACATCCCTTCATGTTAAAAACCTCAATAAACTAGGTATTGAAAGAACATACCTCAGAATAATAAGAGCCATCTATGACAAACCCATAGCCAACATCATACTGAATGGGCAAAAGCTGGAAGCATTACCCTTGAAAACTGGCAAAAGACAAGGATACCCTCTCTCACTACTCCTAGTCAACGTAGCTTTAGAAGTCTTGGACAGAACAATCAGGCAGGGGAAAGAAAGGGCATCCAAGTAGGAAGAGAGGACATCAAACTATCCCCATTTGCAGACATGATCCTCTGTCTAGAAAACACCATAGTCTCAGCCCAAAAGCTCCTTAAGTGGATAAATTTGCAAGTCTCAAAATACAAAGGATGTACAAGAGTCACAAGCATTCCTATATACCAACAGTCAAGCCAAGAGCCAAGTCAGGAATGTACTCCCATTCACAACTGCCACAAAAAGAATACAATACCTAGGAATATAGCTAACTAGGGAGGCAAGAGATCTCTGCAAGGAAAGCTATAAAACACTGCTCAAAGAAGTCAGATGACAAACAAGTAGAAGAATATTATATGCTCGTGGATAGAATCAATATCATTAAAATGGCCATATCACCCAAAGCAGTTCATAGATTCAGTACTATTCCTATTAGACTACCACTGAGATTTCACAGAACTAGAAAAAACTATTTTAAAATTCACATGGAACCAAGAGAGCCTGAATAGCCAAGGCAATTCTAAGCAAAAAGAAAGCTGGTGGCATCACGCTACCCAATTTCAAACTGTACTACAGGGCTACAGTAACCAAAACAGCATGGTACTGGTATAAAAGACACATACAGCAGTGGAACAGAACAGAGAACCCAGAAATAAGGCTTCACACCTACAACTATCTGATCTTTAACCGGACAAAACAAGCAGCAGGGAAAGGATTCCCTATTCAATAAATGGTGCTGGGATAATTGGTGGCTAGCCATATATAGAAGATTGAAACTGGACCCCTTCCTTGTACCATATACAAAAATCAACTCAACATAGAGAATTAAGTGTAAAACCAGGAACTATGAGAACCCTGGAAGACAACCTAGGCAATGCCATTCTGGACATAGGAACAGGCACATGTCTCATAATAAAGATGCCAAAAGCAACTACAACAAAAACAAAAACTGGTAAGTGGGATCTAACTAAAGAGCTTCTGCATGGCAAAAATCTGTCAGAGTAAACAGACAACCTACAGAATTGGAGAAGATATTTGCAAACTATGCATCTGACAAAGATCTAATATCCAGCATCTATAAGGAACTTACACTTACATGAAAAACCCCATTAAAAAGTGGGCAAAGGGCTGGGTGCAGGGGCTCACACCTGTGATCCCAGCACTTTGGGAGGCTGAGGTGGGTGAATCACCTGAGGTCAGGAGTTCAAGACTAGCCTGGCCAACATGGTGAAACCCCGTCTCTACTAAAAATACAAAAAATTAGCCTGGTGTGGCAGCAGGCACCTGTAATCCCAGCTACTCGGGAGGCTGAGGCAGGAGAATTGCTTGAACTCGGGTGGCAGAGGTTGTAGTGAGCCAAGATCGCACCATTGCACCCCAGCCTGGGTGACAAGAGCAGGACTCCACCTCAAAAAAGAAAAAAAAAGTAGGCAAAGGACAAGAACAGATACCTTTCAAAAGTAGATGTACATGTGGCCAACAAGCATATGAAAAAGCTCAACATCACTGATCATTAGAGAAATGCAAATCAAAACCACAATGAGATGCTATCTCATACCAGTCAGAATAGCTATTAAAAAGTTAAAAAGATAGCAGATGCTGGTGAGGTTGTGGAGAAAAAGAATGCTTATACACTGTTGGAAGTGTGAATTAGTTCAGCCATTGTGGAAGACAGTGGTGATTCCTCAAAGGTCTAAAGACAAATGCTATTCAACCCAGCAATCCCATTACCAGGTAGAGACCCAGAGACATACAAGTAATTCTATCAAAGACACATGCACACATATGTTCACTGCTGCACTCTTCACAACAGCAAAGACATGAAATCCACTTAAATGACCAATGATAGACTGGATAAAGAATATGGTACATATACACCATGGAATACTAGGCAGCCACAAAAGAATGAGACCATGCCCTTTGCAGTAACATGGATGAGCTGGAGGCCATTATTCTTAGAAAACTAATTCAGCAATAGAAGACCAAATACTGCATATTCACTTACAGTGGGAGCTAAATGAGGACACATGGACACAGGTGAACACCACATACTGGAGCCTAATAGAGGGTGGGAGGTAGGAGAGGATCAGATAAAAATAACTAATGGGTAGTAGAGTTAATGCCTGGGTGACAAAATCTATATAAACCCCCATGACCCAAGTTTACCTATGTAACAAACCTGCACGTGTACCCCTGAACTTAAAGTGTTAATAAGTTGTCTATACTCCGTTTCATTACTTTAGTCAAGTTTGCTTTTACTATTAAAAGCTAAGGACACCAATTTACCAGTTATTTGGTTCCTGAAAATGGGACAGATGCTTCCATTCTATGTTTGCCTTACTAAGCCCTTCAAGGATTGACTCTTGAAGCTCCTCTTTGATTGCTTTATCATCGCAATCTCTTGCTTCTCAGTCCCCCTTTGCCTATGTTTCTGCCCAGTCATTAAGTGTTAGGGCACTTCAGGGTACCCCATTGTCACACAGGCAGTTACTGAAGTTATTTGATAGCTATATCTTTCCTAGCCAGTGGATTCCAAGTCTATTTTCCTGGCACTGGTCTTGTTCTTGGGAGCCCAAGTTTATTCTCCTAATTACCTGTTTGATGCTTATATCAGAGGCGGTGCAGACCAAGCTTACCCAAGTCCGGATAATTTTTCCCATGAATCCCAACTGATACTCTTCTAATGTTCTCTAACTCATATAACAATGCATTTGTATACTTAGTTGTGACTGCCAGATACTTAGGCTTATTTGTTCCTTTTCTCCGTGACCTGGTTACCAAGTCCTGTCATTTCTACCAAAGTCTTAAACTCATGTACGGTCTAGTCTCCATTGTTAATCACCATTTTTGGTTAACTGGCTTAACTTGTGTTTACTCCTACAGTGGTTTTTTGTTCGTTTTTGTTTTTGCCACTAGAGTGACCTTCAAGAAGTCTGACATCTACTTGTTTAAATAGCTATGTATTTCTAACATGGCCTTAAGACTTAGGATCCCTAGATCCTAACACCTAGATCTCCTAAGAACAGGCAATTACAAGTTTATCTGGCTTCCAAGAATGATTGCCAGAGTAGCACCATAGAACTTGCCCACCAGAGGAGCTGATACCTTTGTTATGACTTAGGATATGGGGAAGCAGGAAGCCTTGCCACAACTTTGATTCCAAAGCTAGTGCTGAATAGTAGAACACCTGAAAACAAGAGACCATCCCCATTACTGGCTTGCCATTAGATGGTAGCTTCAAGCACATCTAGTTTGGCAGAATCTAATTGCATCTAATCTTAGCTATAAGAATGTAGGAAGGTAAGTCTGGAAAATAAGTCTTCCATCAGTAGGGGAAGGCGGCATGGTCAACAAGGAAGGTGATCTCCCATACTTACTACATGGTCTGACATTGTCCCTATCTGCATTTTAGCTTTACTTGTGCTTCTTGTAAGATTCTACTTTCTAGAGCTACTACCACTACTCCCAACATAGGCACTCCTAGTGTCTTTATACCTGAGACAAAAGTTAAATTGGCTTTTGAACTCTCAAAGTCAGTGACTGGACTGGAAGATTGGAAGTAGGGGTGTCTGAGACGTCCCAAATATCCTTAATATTTATCAGCAAGGCTAGGTCAAAGACCAGAGTGTCCTATTATATCTATACTGGTCTTTTAGATCCTAGCAGTCCAATAGTTGTTCCATGGCCCAGCATAGTTATGGTTTTGCTACTCTTTGGGGTACAAGATCTAAAGATCTCACCCTGATGGTCAGAGATACCCAGATGCTTTCTAATTATAGCAGTTTTGTTTCTAATTATAACAGTACCTAAGATAGTAACTATCTGGCTCTTTGTAGTCAAGGCTTGCTGACCTCTATTTTAAGAGGCAGGGAAAGACCTATAAAACTCCCAGCCTGTTTTATTATAGCAGTGTATTTCTTTAAATTTATGTTATCTAATTTTACTTTCTCCAAATGAAAGTAGTATAAGATCTCACCCAACCTCAGGCAGGCAGGATGTTGTGTAGAGTCATATCTTCAAATGCAAATCTAGATAGTCTGCCTTTCAGTTTAACTGCTAAGAAGCAAAAACTGGATGAAAGCTAATTTAGGCTGGAAGGAGTTACATGCCCAGACATCACACTTAACTGATTCAGTGGCCTTCATTTGCTTTTCAAGTGGTCTCTTGTGACTTCTCTAAACTGTTCCTCAAGCACTTCCAAAGTGAAAGAAGGATTCAGTCATTAAACAGGTTATGGATTATTGCATGTGAACAAGCAGACAGGCAGGGGAGGTACCACATCATAGCCCCTGACTGTATCTTAAGTTTATGTGCTTATTTCAAAGGCTCACTACTACTGGCTACTTACAGGGTTAGCTCACTTGAGCTGGCAGAACAGGCCAAGTGGTGGGAGATATAGGACAGTTTAGTGTATTCACTTTCAATCGCTAGGTACACCTAGAAGAAAACTAAACTTTCATGGGGTTTGATATTTTGTCTTGATACTTATGGCATGGGTAGCCTGAAGATTGAGCTGTTTACCTTTCTGGTCACTCTAGACTGAAGAGGTTTATAACCTACTTCATTCATAGAAATTGATTAAAGAATAAGGACGTAAGCCTGTTTTTACTACAGGAGACCCGATTTTTTAGACCTTTGGATAGTCTAGTCTCCAACACTAAGCTTTTTGAAGAATCAGATCTGTGTGTTCTTTACTGCAGATGGAGTGCATCCAAGTCCTATATCATGTTACCTCATAGAAATCTAACTCTTACACAGGTCTAAGATGCCTAAATAAGTTCCTAAGGCTCAAAGAAAAACATAGCCCAAAGACATTTTAGATAAACTAAGTCCATGTTTCCGTGACCTATTTGAAATGGATCATACTTACAGACAGGCAAACTCTGGAAACATCTGTAAGATACTAGATACAGATCTCACTGTAAGCAAGATGAGAAGGCCAGCGTTCAGCTGGAGCGTTTGGGATGTTATAGTCAGAAACTAATAGAGGATCTTTCCATCCTAATAACTAAGTTCTAGGGAAAGCTGGAACCATAGCTAAGGCAAATAGCATGACTAAACTCCTGACTGGCCAAGCAGGAAATGCAGCCCTCTCACCAGCTGAACTGAGAAGCTGAGAAGGTACCTCAGTCACCACTGATCCAAAGGCAGAGCTGGAAGCCCTGTTTAGTTTGATTTGATTATTTCACCCAGAAGTTGCTGGCATCAAGAATCTGTTTATAATTCAAGGTAGTGTTTGGTTCAAGAACTGTCAAGTTAGATGAAAAGTGAGAGAAAATAAGGCTTCAAGCCCAAGCCTACTCAGCTAAATGCAAGCCATGGCACCCCAACATGCTGGAGGCCCTGTTCTCCCAAGGCCTTTGGATCCATAGCATACCTCTGCCTGGCTGCTCAGGAGCCCACATTGTCAGCCTAGGCTGGACTTCTCAAATGGAGGAGTCAGAACTCAAAAGGCTGGTAGCCAGTCTCTGCTTTGTCCTTAGGTCCAAGTCATAGAAGCCTACACGTGCTTTGAAAAGGAGGCAAGTTCCAATACCTTCAAATGCCTTTGTAGTCAATTGCTAGCTACTGAGCTATGTAGTCCTGCCCCTGGCCCAGTCCTGGGCTTGTCTGGTGAGGCCTATTGATGAGGGCTGTAGCACAGGAACAAGGTAGGAATTACAGAAGAGCCTTCAGACTGTTAATCCCAAGGGACTTCAAGACAATAACTCTGGGTTTCCCAGAATTTACAGAGGATCTTTTCTCTCACCCTTGTTTTCCTTTTGGGTGTGGCTTCTAAACCCAAGTTTATGGGTTACAGACATTCTGGTTCTCCCTGATGGAAAAAAGTGCTACAGATTCTGTTCAAAAAGGCTCTGGTTTGAACAGAATCTGACATTTTCCCCCAAAGGGAATAAAAACCACATGATATTCACATAGAAGCTTGGAAGCTAGCTTTTGCTCCTAAGAGTTAGGATTTCAGAAGCTAGAATGTTCTACTTTTATACGTGTTTGAAGTTTCCATATGGGGAAGTTCAGGCTACTAGTTTGACCCTGAGGTTAAGAAATTCAACACTAAAATCATGAGACGAGGGAATAAAACGATAGAACAAGGGTTTAGGTCTGTTCCCTTCCAGTCATATCAGAATTTGATTGGAAGATATGTCAGATAACACAGAAGGCAGGCAGAATCTAGAAGACATAGGGAATACCTACAGAGACATTAAAATGCCAGTAACATTAAGTATATTAACAAGTAGTTCAGAAAAGAGACAAGTGACTTACAAGTGAAGTATATGTTGTTCTACCAATCAGAACCACAGGTTTGTGGTCATGATTTAACTTATCAAGTTAGGAAGTCTAGGTTCTAGTGGAGATGTGGAAGATATATGAACACCTTCAGCTTGGAGCTGTGCTTAGTGACCTTGAGTATGCCTGTGCCCCAGCGATCCCAAAGTGCTGAGCACTTTGCCTGGTGTGAGCGCTGTGCCTGGCCCATAGGGGAAAGGATGTCAGCTCTTCACACCATAGCCAGACAAGCACATGTATCTGTACCAAATGCCACGCTCTACTGTAAGTGGTTGCCTAGACTTATGTAGCAGCAGTGTGGCTAAGTCTCAGAAGTGCTTAACTAGAAGTGATAGGAATGTGCCATTTACAAAGATGAGCACACTAACAACCAACCACTCCACAGTATAAGCATGGCAGAACACAGTGCTCAAGGGAACAGGGTGAATGGAGAAGGAAGACGTTGGGAAAAAGGCAAGGGAGTATTGGAAGGGCCCTGTTACAGTCAGTCATTTTGCTATGTGCCAGATAGATTCAAGGTTTTCACATTCTACTGCAGGGTACAGGCCAGGAAGCATATTGGACACTGATAGGCTTCTAGATCCTTCCTCAGGAGTAGGGCTTACCCCAGCCATCAGTATAAAGGTCTAGTGTCAGTCACCCTTGGGAACTGCCTTCGAGGAGAGCCACCACACCCATAATTATAGAAGGATCCACATGACATTAGAAAAGCCTAATCCTTTTGCCCCAAGTTGGAACAGGTCTGAAGATGGGTGCTCTACTTTCAGAGCACCCCAGCAAGGTGGCTGAGGCTTCCATTGAGACCACATCCCAAGTCAGCTTTCCTGCCCAATCCTGCATCACTTTTCTTCAATAGGCATTAAGTCCAAGAACATGTCCTAATAAACCTTATTCATGTTGATCTCCATCTGAGTCTGCTTGCTAGGGAACTCAACCCACAGCAGGTAGATTGGAAACCAGCCACGCCACCTCAGCCTTATAAGAGCAGGGAAAGCTCCACCTTTAGTCCAGAGAACTCTTCCCAGCAGAGATTTCATCACTCCCTACCACCCCACAACCCATGAGTTTCTAGTACCCCCCAGGAATAACAGAATGGGGCAGCAATCCCTGACTGCTCCAAGGTATTAAGGAGATATCTCAGCAGTCCTTTTGCTAGGGTAGCCTATGACCAAACCTGACCAGCCCTTTTCATTGAACCTGGAGGAAAACCCACTGAGGCTCAGAGCCCAAGCTTTATAGACCCAGGCCCAGCTTTCTAGGACCACAGTGTCTAAAATTCATTGTCTGGTATTTGAGGTTCTCATGATGGCCATACATTCCTGACATTTCTATAGGAGTCAAGAATAACTTTAGTTTTAATGAAATAGCCAGATTCATCTAGACCATACCAGTTGGACCCTAGAATCCAGAATCTCAAAAGTGAATCCACATATGGCATGAGCAAGAGATGGCCCCATACCCATTTACAAATTCACCTGCTGTCAAACAACTCACTAAGTACTTGAAGTTGGTTTGATGTCATGTTGCTTGGTGCCTCACCCAGAGCACAGGAAGAGGTGGGATCGGCAGGGAACACCAGATCCTCTGAAGACACTAAGCTGAGGAGGCCAACTCCATCCAATCTAGAAACCATTCTCGCCTTCACTGACCTGGGAGGTTCTGATCCCAGATTTAAAATCATAGATAACCTATCCAAAGGCATCTCAGGATGTTTGACAGGGACAGCAACAGCATCTGATCATCTTAGCTTAGGTTTCCTGGCATGGAACCTCTACTTCATGAATGGGCCAAGTGAGTACTGCCATGGCCCCAGTATTGTCAGCATGCTACACCCAAGACTGGGCCTGTCTTATGCCACGGGTTAGGTGGGAGGCAAGAATACCTCTTGCTGTACTAGCTTCTGCAACAGGTCTACAGATGACTAAGCTATGGCTTTGTCTCAGACTTAAAAGGAAGGCCCCCCACTCCCAAGAAGCCCAAAGTCAGCCTGGACAGCTGACAGTCCTCCTGCTATATGAGGCCTAAGCAGTTCATGGTGGGAAACACTGCAGGGATGTTCTGTGACCAGCTGAACAGAGAAAGGCTTAGATGGAAACTAGCCCCAATGTGCTGAGAGCTTTGGGGTCACTCCCTTCCCAATAAGAACACTGAACAAGAAATTTCTCTCAGGACATACTGCCACCCAGAAATAGACAGGCAAATATGTGGACTTTCAACCAAGATTAACTTCTGTAGGAGCTGCTGAAGCCAGCTTACAAAAGACACTTGAATCGTAACTGACTGGTTGTTGGAGGTGGGGTTTCTGAACCAGCTTGAGTGAGGAACTCCAGGGGCCATAATGGTAGAAGGCTTATAAATTTGTGGGTTCTACCTCCGGGAGCCCTATCAGGTTCTTATGGTGAGGGTTAGAGGAAATCCTTATTTCAGATCTTCAGGGTTGTGGGCCAGGATGGGTAGTAACCATTTTAAAATGTGTTCAGACCACTCTCCATTATGAAGACATTTTCTGAGGAAGCCGATATTACTGGAGCCTTCTGCCCTGGGAGAAGGTTACTTAGCTTCAACCCCCTCCAGCCTTCCTGTTTCACAAGGGAAAGAGGGCGTGGGCCGAGGTTTGCACAGAAGAGTACAGTGTCTTTCCTCCCCTACCCCCAACCACCTCAACAGGGCTCTAGTGTACCAGTGGATTACAAGTGAGCCCCAAGATACAGATCGTACTTCAGGGGTTCCTAGGAAGATTCAGACAGGACAGAGGAAGCTAGTCTCTTACCTCTACAGCTAACATTTAACCCAGCTCATAGAATGTTACAGCATGTGCTGAGACATGAGAAAAGCATTACAAGACTCAGGACAGACCTTGAAATTATCAGATAAGGAATTTAAAATAGGGAGGCAACATACAAGGGAAGATGGACAGTATAAACAGATGAAAGCTGTGAGAAAGGACTGAGGAAATGCTAGAAGTCAGATACTTAGACTGAAAAATGCTTTTGATGGGATCAGTAGACTGGACACCTCCAAGGGAAGAAGTAGTGAGCTTGAAACTACAGCAGTAGAAGATTCCCAAAGTAAAGGGCACAGAGAAATTAAAATCTGACCAGGGTTTCTGACAGGCGGGCTTGGCTTCCCAAGCTCTAGCAGGTGTTTTGGGTTAGTCTTTCACCCACCCCCCCCACCATGTACTTAGCGTTCCTGGACCACCTGCATATTAGGTTCTTCTTCATCCGAGGCATTGCCAAGTCCTGTCCACTGCCCAGAGGCAGAATTCTAGAGCCTTCTCATTTTCCACACATCACTGTCTCTCCTGCCATACCTGGGAACCAGCTTGGTTTCCCTGCCAAGCCCTGGTCTCCCACTTTGGCCAGGGCTGGGCTATTTTATGCCAGCCTTTTCTTCCAAAGGAGGAACAGAGACCTTTGTAAGGTCTTCTACTCTGAGGCAAGTTCAGAACTGCCACCTAAGCCTTCTCAGCCCAGTGAGTCATCCTCCCCTGAGATGATATCAGGAAGGCTTAAGTGCCTTCCAAGGCCATTGAAGTTACCTCTAAGTATACCTGTTACTCTACCTCAAATCCTGCCCTGGTTCTTGCTGAGCCTGTCTCCTTGACAGGCTGAATGATGGGCAGCCTCTCTATAAGTCATGCTCCGGCTGTAATACTAGGGCCAGCTTGGGGCCACTGTGAAACTTGGCCTGAGGCCCAGAGACACCTCACACTATTTCCCAGAGCCCCTCTCAAAGCAAGGGAGGGCCAGATGGCCAGGAGTCACCAAGAATGGTGCCATAAGTCTCAGCTGAGACTTCAACATGGCCCCCTTCCCTAGTAGACCCTTGTGCTTTGCAACAGGAATCTGCCCTTCTTGTCAGTAAGGCAGCATCTCAGACACCTATGATCTGACTTTAAAAGTTAGAAATTCTTAAGGTGGAAGATTCAAGATAAACAAGGTAAGAATTAGGAAGTATCAGCGCCTTTGGAGATTAAGCCCAGTCTTTTTAGGTAAGAAAGTCTTCCTCTGGCTATTAAGAGCAAGAAACAGTATATCAATGGTATGAGGAGGGCTAATCCTTGACAAAACCTGAGCTAGGCGACCTTGGGGTGGGACCATCTTCTATGTCTGGTATAGATACCCCTGGGTAGGGACTAGGGACATTCATGAGTAGAGATACACCCTGAATTGATCCAGAGACTTCTGATCTCAGTCACAGATGCCATAATCTGACTCCTTCCCTAAAAATGCCCAGGAAGAAGCCCATGAGGTCTAGCTGAGCCAGTGCTAACCCTTTTTCCCTTCCTTGAAAGGCTGGGTCCCACCAGGCATACAGGACTTCTGTTCTACCCTACCTGTTCTCTAGAAAAACCAAGACAAGCAGATAAGTGAGCCACTTCCCATTGTCTCCAGAGGCACTGGACCCGGGCCTAGACCTTGTGTTCCCCTCCATGCCTTCCCAGTCAGAGGCACCTCCCGGGTCAACAGTCCCATCCAGGTGCCAGAGCAGCTCTGAGTGCAAAGCTGAGTTTTGCAGTGGCCCCAAGCTTGCCCTAGCATCACAGCCAAAGCGTGGCTCAGGGAGAGGCTAGCCATCTTTCATCCTCACGGAGACAGGCTCAGCAAGAACCAGGGTCAGAGGCTGCCTTCTCCATGCCTGCACTAACTTTTCACAAGCTACTGCTCTGCACCAGAAGGTTCATAGCAGATAGCCTAGTTAGTAGAGTCCGACTCAAAAGGAGGAAAGGGTGAGACAAAAGTTAGAAGGGAGTGACCAAGAGTTTTCCAACTAAGACACAAACCCAGAGACTCAAGAGGTTCAAATCTCAAGCCAAGTAGATTAATAAAAGATAGGCCATGTCAGCTTGGATAACCACCGAGATAAAAATCCCAGGAACAGCCAGGAAGACACTATGGATCATGTTTAATCTCAAACCCACAAGAAGCCAGAAGACAGTAACCATCTGAACAGTGCCGAGGGAGAGCTCCCAGAACTCTATATCTAACAACAAAAAATCCCCTTTAGAAGTTGATGTGAGATACAGACAGGCAAAAGCTTAGGATGTTACCAGCAGAGTCACACTTAATACTGAGGGAAATTCTTTAGTGAGAAGGCAGGTCATTCCAGATGGAATTGCAGGTCAACCGGCAGGAATCAAGGACACAGGAAAGGTGAAAGTCAGAAGAAATGAGTTGAGATTCAGAGGAAATGTTTGCACAAAACCAAGGTGGAAAGAAGCCTTGCTTGAGCACAGCAGTCCCTAGTTAAGGCTGACAAGCTGCATATTCAATAGCTGGTTACTAGAATCACTTCCCAGCCCAGGAATGGGAGCAGCTGTGACAGGTCAACAGATCTGACAGGAGACTCTAGGAGGCTTGCAACAGGAAACGCCGCTTTTAAGTACTCTGGATCTTGCAAATGTCTTGGCATCTTTCCTAAGAGGGCTGGGCCTGGTGGCACAGGTGAGTTTCTGCAGTATAGCCCTTTCTGGTCTGTACATTGGCCCAATACCCGTCAGCAAGTCTTTATATCTGGCAGATGATCCCAGGAGTGGGTCTCGATGAACTCACAGCTCTTCCAGAGAGGGTGACTTAGGAAGACATTGGAAGAGAAAGTAAACCAAGCAAGGAAAGACTGGAGGATGACCAAGAATAGACGGCCTTGGCAACAAGGCAGGGAAGGCAAGGGCTTTGAAGAACACATAGCCTGAAAGAACAGTTTTGAGAGCAGCATGGATTCAGGAGTTTCATCGTGGCCTTCCTGGGTCCATTTTTGAGTACTCTGTTTCTATTCACTATGACTACCAAAAAATGAAATCAGTCCAAAGTTGTAACCTATGAGTACTTTAAAGCTTTGGAAAGCAAGGAGATTGGATCCACTCCTAGCTCTAAGGAGATTGACCCCAGTTGCTAACTCCCTCCACCAGGATCAAGCTGAGAGTGAGGAGGACAACAAACCCGAGGAAAAAGACCAAAAGTCTCCAGCATAGGGGCAGCTTTGACCTGATGCTAGGGACTGGCTCTGTCCTGGGGCAGAAAGCAGCCTGGCATAGCTGTGGAAGATTAGGGGCCAGGGTATTTGAGTTCTGCTCCCACTTCTCCCATTACACTGGGACAGGGCCTGATACCTGCAGGAATCCACCTCTGGGCTAGGTGTCTTCAGGACTAAAATCAGGACCAGGCAAAGAGTCCTGAGCTTCATTCTCTATGCAAGTTCTCAAGAGGGGGAAAAAAACCCTGAGCTAAGAAGTCACAGATGGGGAGCTGCTTTCCAGTCCCCAGGCAAGGAAACCTCCCACCTTTGCCACTCTCTCCCCGGGGCTGGAGAGTCACAGGCTGATGCTTCCTGTCACTGCTTCTGCCCAGTAGGCAAAGCAGAGGGGGAGTCATTTTGTGGGGTAGAGAGCAGTATTAACGCTCTTGCTGGCACCCCCAGGTGCTCTACACTATGGCTCATTTTTCACCACCACACCCCCATCCCACTCATCCTCACTGTGGTCAGGAGTCCTTCAAGGACTGAGGTCTGGCCTTCCTCCATAGGCATCACTAGACAGTGGACAACACCGCCAGAAGAGGGAGTACAAGCCAGACACCAGGACTGTAACTAGTTCCCGTTATTTACCTCATCAGATTCCAGAGGCACAAATATTAAAACAGGCCAAGGGTATTAAGGATATTGGCAACACTAGATTCGGCATGAGTAGCTAGGATCCAGCTGCTGTGAGAACAGGACTGATCTAACCAAGGAACGGGGTAGCTCACCAAGATCGGGATCAAGGAAATCTCCCAGGAGAGGGCAGAGATCATGCAAGGACAGCTGAGGCAGAGGATGGGCATCCAGAGGAGAGGAGTCTCAGAAGAGACATCTGAGGGGGACATCCCAAGGCTTAGGGAGACTGAAGGTGGAGTGGAAAGACCCAGAGGGGAAAGAAGGGAAACCCCATTCCCTAGGAGAGTTGGCTCCGACCTTCTTACACTTTTTCTGTGAAGAGAAAGAAGTTGAAGGCAGGCGGACAACAGGCAAAGGAACAAAAAGACCACTGAGATCAGTGGTCCTGGGTAGAGGGCTGAGGCTCTTTGGAGAAAGTAGCCTTTCAGAGGCCAGAGCCAGGAGGTGCTGCTCTCGGGGTACACAGAGGTGCCCCTGCCTGGGGACGCTGCCTCCAGAGGGAGCAGCAGAGACAAGAACAGGATCCCAAGGCCCAGTAGAGACAGGACCCATCACAGGGACAGATTCTTATGGAGGAGGTGTCCTGGGACAGGACAGGAGTACCCCAGTCCTCCCATAATGGCTGCAGCAGTGGGGACAGTAGTTTGGGCAGAGCTATCTGGCCCACAAAGCTCAGCTGTCGGATGTGGGCGGGGAGCCAGGTCAGCCCACATAAAGGCTCCTCCATAGCCACTTAACCAGCTGCTGCCACTTAATTGGTGCCAGCCCCACTCCAGCCCCTCGTTCTCTATACCTGGCCCACCCCTCCTCCCTCCTTAGACAGCCTGGGTCCAGTCTTCATCACAGCCCCGCTTCTTTCCATGGCAAGGGAGACATTAATATCCTCACTGCTTCCCACCTGCAGCCCATGCTTCTACTACCCACCTCCCCACTGCTCAGTATGCCTTCTTTCCCCCTCAGCGCTGGGCCAGTGTCTGTTCTCTCCTCTTTCCCTCCACCCCTGCTAGACTAGAGGTCTTAAGCTGAGTAGGACCCCATCCTAGTCATCTTTGTCTTAGGAGGCCCTGCCCCAGGAAGTCACTGTGGGGTGATGAAGGATGATTAACCTGTCTCCAGCTCCTAGGTGTTCTCCCCGCAGTCTCATCCCCCCTATGACTTCCTGCACTCAGGGAGGCCTTCAAGGACTGGGCTCTGGCCTCTCCCATAGGCACCATGGGACAGTAGACAACATCCCCAAGTAGGGCAAGTTCAAGCCAAAGAGATTAGGAGCGCACCAAGCTCGTATTGTCTACACAGGCACTTGGAGCTTTTGCCTACTAGCTCCTTCCTGAGCCAGCAGCCCAAGCCAGACTCCGATCCCGAGGAGTCAGGTTCTGCAGAGGCTGCCAGGGGATTTCATAGCACCTGACCACTGGCTTGGCTGCCAGGGGATTTCATAGCACCTGGCCACTGGCTTCCCAGCCAGCCAAGCTGCTGCTTAAAGACTCTGGTCTCCTTTCCAGAACCCAGCCCTGCTCAAAGAAAGCCCTCAGTTCTGCAACCAGGCCCAAAGTACATGAGCCCAGGTCTAGCAGTGACTTCTTCTAGGATCCTGCCTGCTACACTGCCCAAACAGCGGGGGCAGCAGCCAGGGGCAGCCCTCCCAGGCGCTGGAGGCAGGGCCTAGGGGCCTCATTGCTATGAGCAAGGCCAAGACCTTGCCTCTTTTCCTAGCCAACCTCCGAACCATCCAAAATCCACCCAGCTCAGGAACCCAGACAGGCCCAGTACCCAGAGCCCAGGGTTGAACAAAGACAGTCGTGCTCACCTCTGGGGTTCCCTTTTCATCACATACTCCACAGCCAATACCAGGTTTCTTTCTAGCCCAGACCAGAGGCTCCCCAAGCACCAGCTCCCCATTCTCTCCCACTTCATCCTCTATCAAGTAATGGGGGTTCTAAGCTGCACTCTAGAACATGTCTCATCCCCAATCCTTTCTCCCTAGTGGCTACCTGGCTGAGCACCACATCCACCCCATCTTCCCCAAGCAGAGGTGCCTCAATTTCCTCCTCTCGGGGAGGCTGCCAAGACCCACAAACCCTCAGGACCTGTGGGGAACCAGCAAGCAGCCACCTCCCCCAAGACCTAGCCCCTAGATAACCCCATGCTGAGGGCAGGCTGGTCCTCAGAGCTTCCACACAGTCCTTATCCCAGGCCCAAGTCAAGAGCATTGCAGTCACTGGGCCAGCTGACTTCACCCCATCCAGAGTGAGGGTGTCACTTGGAGAAGCAGCCCTAGGCCCAGCCCCTCCTACCAGAGCACCAGGCTTGGTGGACAGAGCCTTCAGTCAGAGCTTCATCCCCATCAGCCAGCAGTACGCATGATGGTGGAACCTCACAGTTCTCCTGGAGACAGGGGTCCTCTGCAGATGCAGCAGGTATAGCCATCCTCCCAAGCCAGTTTGTTCCTGCCAGTGGGCCTCAGCCTAAGAACCTAACTGGTTTCACCCAGACACAGACCATATCAGCCCTTCCTTGGAGACTCGTCTTGACCTAGAGTTTGGACAGCTGAGGATGTATCTTGGGCAAGCAGCCCCTGCATCCATCTGCCCAGCCAGGGTACTTGCTGCATGAAGGTTTTTATAGGGCCCAGATCCTGCGCCTTCTTCTAGATCAGGTGTTTCACACCTTTGGCGTGCATCAGAATACCCTGGAGGCTTGTTAAAAAAGATTGCTGGGCCTCATCCCCAGAGTTTCTGAATCAGTAAGTATGGGCTAGACCTGGAGAATTTTCAGTTCAAACACGCTCCCAGGTGGTTCCAACATTGCTAGTCTGCAGCCCACACATTGAGAACCACTGTTCTGGAGCCTCCAGAGATGGAAAGGGCCAGTGCCGCCCCTTTAATGAAGGCACAGGTGGAGCTGGGCTCATGGGAATAGCTTTAGTACTTTAGGGTTGATTCCTTGGGATTGGCTGATGAGAGTGACCCAACTTGGTTTTGAAGGTCTTTGGGGTCCCTAGGGCCTCAGCAAATCCCAGGGAGTCCTGCTGTCTCTTCGGAATGGGAAGGCAGTGCTGGTTGTTTGATTCTTGGATTAGGGTCCAGGCAGGTGGGAGAAAGAAGGCAGAAGAGGCTGTAGGAGTGTGGAGCACATCCTGGAAATCCAGGAGCTGGGGTCTAGGCTCAGCTTTGCCACCAACACTTTGGGGACACTGTCAGTCACTTGCCTTCCTTGAATCTTGTCTTGCCTCAGACAGAGTGCTGAGACTGGACCATATTTTTTATGAGTTCAGGCAACATTTATTATTGAGTGCCATTTGAGTGTCAAGCACTGTGCTTGGTGCTGAGAGAGAGAGGTAAAAGATGGAGCCCTTTGCTCTGAAGAGTTTGCAGCCTATTGGGGACGTGACAGGGAAGCAGTGATCAGGAACCATGCGAAGGGCGGACAGTGCACTGGTGAGGGCCCTGGGGAGACTCTCCTGTGGCCCCCTGGGGTTCTTTCCAGCCCCAGACCTGGTGTGGGGCAAGGGGTCTCCCCAGCTCTGGAAAACACCCACACCAGCTTTCACAGGGACAGCGGGATATATATTTTTTTGACTTAAAAAAAAATGTTCTGTACATGAAAAAAATAAAAAATGTGATTATGAATCAAGCCCTGGAACAGATGAAGACAAAAGTGGATGAGTGAGTGATATAAACTTCCATTCTGTTTCGAATTTTAAGTTTGAGAGACTTGCTAATGAATCTCCTTTAGGTTGTTTTCCTTTTCATTGTTTTTGGTTTGTTTTATGTTTGTCCTTTTTTTTCTTAATGTGGATTTCATTGAGTTGATCTTTTGATAATCTGCAATGTAGATAATTTGTACTGCTAAAGTTTTAATAAACTTGAAATGAGAAAAAAATGTTCATGGGTACATAGCAGGTATATATATGTATGTGGCCTATGAGATATTTTGATATGGGGTAATATTTAAATGAGATACAAAATCAAGCTTTTAAAACTCTCTGCTACCCCGGGGAGGCTCAATCTAAGGCAGACTGAGCCTGTGAGAGCTGGGTCTGTTTTCATCATTTATCTGTTTATCGGCTACCAAGTGTCACGGGTCAAGATGCTGATGCCCAGGCTCCAGCCCAAGGCAATTAAAGCAGAATCAAGGGGTTCTCTGTGCAGAATCCTTGGTTGGCTGGAGAACCATTGATCTCGATTGGGAGGAAAAAGACTTCCAAAAGCCCAGAAGAGGCGGTGCAATTCCGGCAGGGGTCCGAGGAAGGTAAAGCGCCCCTTTCGACTGCTGGAGATGGGGGAGGAGTGAGAGGCGGGTGGGAAGGTGGCTTGAGCCAGTTTCCCCAAGGACCTTCTTTACAAAACTGAGGTGCTAGGCTTTTTTTCATGGTTAACAGGGAGCCATTGAAGGTCCCCAAGGAAGGACATGATGTGTTCAAAGCTGAGTACCAGCCATGGCAGCCTCTGCTTCCTCCTGCCTCTTCCCTCACTCCTCAATTCTACTTCCACCATGTGACAAAAAGAGCTTGGGCCTTGCAACCCCTTCTGTTAGAAAATGCAGGTTTTAGGTGTATATTGGTGGACCAGCGAGAAAGGAAGGGGGCCCCAGACTTCCGCCCCTTCACAACCATTGACAATTCCTGCGGGGCCTTGGGCAAGTAGGTCAGCATCTCTCAGCCCCAGTGGCCAAATTCCTGCCTGCCCAGGAATATACAATGTACAGAAGCGCGCTTTGAAAAGGTGAGAGCTGGACTCAGAAGCAAGGTCAACGTAAAAGGAAGAGGCTGAAGCACAAAATGTGATTTCAAGAGTTTACTTGAGCCAAAGTGAGGACAGCTGCCTGCAAGACAGCCCCAAGGAAGCTTGGTTACGAGCTCCATTTCGCCTTTCTTACAGGCAGGTTTTTAAAGGCAAAAAAAATAAGAGGACAGGGAATGGGCTGATACAAAGTTGTCAGGAATTCTCACTGGTTTACTTGAAATAACTTGATTAGCAATTGGCTGTACATTAAGCTGTAGGGTGTGGGACGTAGTATCCAGTGAGGCCTTTTTAGGTTAATTCATAGTTACTTGGGTCAACAGCAAGCAGTTTCAACAGATGAACACATAGCTGAAAACAGGGGAAGTAGGGCGTGGTTGCTGTCTCATTTTAGTGCCTCTCTGTGCCTAATAATTTGTTGGGTTTCTTTTTTTTTTTTTTTGAGACTGAGTCTCACTCTCGCCCAGGCTGGAGTGCAGTGGCGTGATCTCAATTCACTGCAATCTCTGCCTCCCAGGTTCAAGCAATTCCCCTGTCTCAGCCTCCAAAGTAGCTGGGACTACAGGCTCACACCACCACACCTGGCTAATTTTTGTATTTTTAGTAGAAACGGGGTTTCACCATATTGGTCAGGCTGGTCTCAAACACCTGATGTCAAGTGATCCACCTGCCACGTGAGCCACGGCGCCCGGTCCTGTGCCTAATAATTTGAAAAGGCTCACATTCCCCAGGTAATCGTTGTTTTCGTTCCTTAGCATCCTTTGATAAGCCCAGCTCGACAGGCAGGGCTAAGGGACCAAGGAATCAAGTGACTGGAAAAACATTTGAACAAGATCACTTCCTGTTGAGTCCCAAACCTGGGCAAAGTGTAAGGACAGGCAGGGTCAGCACATCTATTTTTCATGATCCCAAGCTCGAATGTGAGGAGGTAGCAGGGGTGATGTGAAATAGAAAACAGATGAAACATTGAAAAGAGCCAGATAATGATTGCAGGAGGGGCCCAGCCACAGATGTGGAGAGGGGCGGCCAGACCCTCGGGGGCCCCTCCCAGATGAGGCCTATCTGGAAAGATGCAATTGCATACGTTTTAAGGGGAATTGCCTGAGAACTGGAATGGGGGGTATGGAGTCGAGGGTTATGAGGAGTTTCTTCTGAATTCAAGTCCCAATTTTGCTGTGTGACCTGGGCACATGCTGACACCTCTCTGGGCCTCATTAGTGCTAATTCACCTGTTCCCCCTAATTAGGTAAGAACTGGACCCTTGCTAGGGTCATGAACTCATTGCTCTGATAAAATTGGTGGTGCAAAGTGGTGAGATGAACCTAAGATGAGTGATGAGAAATGAAGCAGCAATTTAACAAGCATCCTTCAAAGTGATTCCTGGCTCCCAGCCCCATCTCAGCCTCAGGCCCTGAGCCTCTGACCTGCCCTGCTCCGCCCAGGTGCTCAGCTCCAGGGCAGCCCAGCTGCTGGTCCCATCCTACCCGCCCACCTCTAGCTCCTGGTTTGGGACAAGTGCACCCTTTAAGCCCTAACTTTAGGGACCGGCTTTCCCCAGGTGAAATTATTGTCCCTAAGGATGGGCCCACTGGTGACTACGGAGTCAAGGAGTGCAGGTAAGTCTGTCAGGCCCCGGTCCCACACTCCAGCCTCCCATGCTCCACTTCCCTATGTCCACACCTTCAATTCTGCTGGTGGTCCAGAACCACAGCCTCAACTTGGCTTCTTTTCTTTTTTAAATTTGGTCACAACAACGATCTACAGTAGCATCAGGTAGTGCAGGCCATGGTAATGTAGCAACTGCAATGCCCCTGTCCCCTAACCAAGATAGCAGGGAAATGGCATGATGATTAAGATGTTTGTCTTCTATTTTCTTCACACGCATACTCACATGCTCAAGAGGAGCCAGGCGCTTCCATGATGCCCTCTGCCTACACTCACCCCATAGCCCAGCAAAAGAGGCACACCTGAGGTTCTGGGCCCGCGATCTGGAGTTGTAGAAGGGCAGAGCCAGGATCCCCACTCTGGGCTGTGCTTTTCCCCACAGTCCATGGCTTTGCCACCTGCAGGACTGACCTCCTCTCTCGCCTCAAGTTCCCCCCAGATAATGCGTGTACTTTGCACGCTCGGCCTTCATCAGGGTGGTCAGGAGGGGTGACCTGAGAACCCCACCAAGTTCCTTGTGGCGTATCCCAGCTTTGCAGACAGCAGCAGGCAAGCTTCATTCCACAGCTCCCTCCCCTCTGCAGCCATGGGAGCAAGTACCACTCCAGATTTCATGAAAGTCACATGACAGGAACCTTCTAAAACCCACTTTGGTGCCAGGCACAGTGGCTTATGCCCGCAATCCCAGCATTTTGGGAGGCCAAGGCTGATGGATCACCTGAGGTCAGGAGTTTGAGACCAGCCTTGCCAAAATGGTGAAACCCCGTCTCTACTAAAAATACAAAAATTAGCCGGGTGTGGTGGAGCATGCCTGTAATCCCAGCTACTCGGAAGCTGAGACAGGAGAATCGCTTGAATCCGGGAGGCTGAGGTTGCAGTGAGCTGGGATTGTGCCACTGCACTCCAGCCTGGACAACAGAGCCAGACTCCATCTCAAAATAATAATGCCCCCTTTGGAGCAGAGGAGTATAGTGTGGGATTGAGATTTGGAGTTTCATACACTTAAATTTGAATTATGGCTTCCACATTCATTGTCTCTGTGACCTTGGGCAAGTTGCTTAACCTCTCTGAGCCTTAGCTTTTTTTTTTTTTTTTTTTTAATCTCTTATGCAGGGATAATGCTACCTCACAGGGATGTTGTGAGGCTTCAACATGATAGTGAAATAACAAGCTCAACAGGTGGCAGTCCCTCCACTGGCATTAGTGTTGGCAGCATCAATTTGCCATAGACAAAGTCTAGCCATGGAGAGCTTGGCTTAGACGCTACCCAGGTGGCCTCACTACCAAAGACCAAAGCGGCTCTGCACCCAGGTGGTCCACTGATGAGACACTATTAAAGAGTGAGCCCGTGGGCTGTGTCCTACAGACCCTGGGGAAGCCTGTGCTTGTGGCCCTGCCCTTTAGGGGCACCCCTAAGCCTTTCCTTCCACCATCCCAACACCCCAAACTGCCCAACCTGTGATGCCTGCTGAAAGCCAAGCCCCTAGACGTCAGCCGCGTTGTCTGGAACTAGGAATAATATCAACGTATTCCCACACTAGCCCTAGAGCTGGGAAGAGCTCATGAACCATCTAGTCTAGCACTCCTATTTTACAGAGGAGGAAACGAGACACAGAAGGAAGCCACACAACTCACACAGCTGAGGCTCCCTGACTCCCCACCCAAAGCTCCTTCCATCACTCTCTGCTGCTAGGATTGTTCTTTTCCTGCAAAAGGAGAAAACAACCAGTTTGAAGGCTGGCCTGAATGATCCACTGGTAGATTTGCTTTGCCAGTAAATCAATATTTTAAATTTTCAACCCATGTTTAAAAATTAAGAGATTTTTGCATAAACATCCCCATTCTCAGTTCTCCTTGATAGGGAAGTAAATGTGGCAATACTAGACCCATGAACCCACATGGTATTGTTGTCTGCTGTTGTCTAATAGTCAGCACCTATTTTAGATAGGAGCTGCATCTCCACTTCTCCACAGTCCCCACCACTCCCTACAGCCTCACAGTAACCTGCCTGTCCCCTACAGCAAGTCCTTTGAGAGCAAAGTCTGTGTTTCTGTATCCCCACTCTGCTTCTGTCCAGTCCCCAAAATGTCTGGCGCAGGTGCTGCCCAGATGGCAATAATCGCCACCGCCAGCCATCGGTCCCGACAGTGCCGGCTTGCAAAGTGCTGCTTTCCAAGCCAGCATGAAGTCAGGAGAGGGGGTTAGCCGTCCCATTACAGATGAGGAAACTGTTAGCAAGTGAGGTGGTGGAATTAGAACTAAATAAACTGGCAGCTACTCATTGGGTGGGCTTTGGGGCACCCCCTGCCTCCTGGTTTGACTATTAGAACCAAGAGGCAGGAAAAAATGGCCCTTCCTGGGGGACCATGCAACCTGGCCTCTCCCCAGGGCTTGGAGGAGGCAGTTCCGTGAGGAGGGACACAGCTGGCCACCCCGCCTGACACTGTCCCCCTGGGCCAGCCCCGCTCTTCTCTTGAGCCACTGGGGGTCCTTCCGGGGAAGGAACGGTGAGCAGGCTTGGAGTCAGGACCCAGCCCCGCATACATTAGGAATAACATGATTGTGCAGAGAGCTGCAGAGCATTATTGTCTGTGCATTATTGATAGTGAACCCTTCAGGCAATAAATTAGCGACAGGACAGAGAGAGTGGCGAGGCTGTGGCCTGGGCTGAGGGGGCTGGGGCCAGATCCTGCACTGTGCCTGTGAGGGTGGCTGTGGTGGGTTTGGGCAGGTGGACCTGAGGTGCAGGAAGGAGTCTGCATGTGCTCGCCCCTGGGAAAGAGGGTATATGAAAGTGTTTCTCTCTTGCTGCTCGCTCTTTCCTCGACTTGCCCTTTCCTGGGTGCCAAGATCTCTTCCCCACTCTTCTCCTCTCCCTCTCTGGCTCATTTTCCTTCTTTGTCCTTCTCCTCTGCTTCCTCCCAGACCTGGAAGACTTCTGGTGGGTGGGGTTGACATCCAAAGAAGGTGTCAAGGTCAAACTTGAGTGCCCGGACATCCAGGCACTGGGGGTACCATTTTCTAAGAGAGGAGAAAGCTCAAGGGCATAATTTTGGGCAGATAATGGGTGGAGTCAAAGTCCTGTTACAGCTAGGCTGTTTGAGAACACTGGCCAGGTACAGTGGCTCACACCTGTAATCCCAGCACTTAGGGAGACCGAGGCAGGCAGATCACGAGGTCAGGATTTCTAGACCAGTTTGGCTAACCTGGTGAAACCCCGTCTCTACCAAAAATTAGCCAGGGATGGTGGCAGGTGCCTGTAATCTCAGCTACTCTGGAGGTTGAGGCAGGGGAATCCTTGAACCTGGGAGATGGAGTTTGCAGTGAAGCGAGATTGCACCACTGCACTCCAGCTTGGGTGACGGAGTGACTGTGTATCAAACAAAACAAAAAAATTTTGAGAAAACTGTCGGCCATCAGGTGGAGGTGGAGAGGGAGTTCATTATCATAATCATGGCTAACACTTGAGCCAAGAACTTCAGCTATCTCACTTAGTCCCCACAGCAATGCCAGGAGAGAGATGCTATTACTATTCTCGGAAGTACAGGAGGTTAAGGCACTTGTCCAAGGTCACACAACTAGTTAGTGGCAGAACTGGGATTCAAGCCAGTATTCAGGCCCTGAGCCTATGTTCTTAACCATCACATTGGATATATGAGTGGCTGGCCCTGAACGGGGAGATTACGAGGGGGTTTTATTTGCTTTTTGTGCTTATCTCTATTTTCCAAATTTTCTACAATGAATATGCATTGCTTTTGTAATCAGAAAAAACACATGTAACAAATTATATTTGTAATAGCATCTCCCCTCCTCCCAAGTCCCTAGATGCTTCTAACCTATCCCCTCTCCAATTCCTTGGCAACCCCAGGGCCATCCTCGCAGCAGAGGGGAGGAGGAAAAAGAAGGCCACCGACCCGATATTTACTCTCTTCCTATGGAATGGGGGGAGTGGGAGGGATGTCACCATGGTGCGATCTCCTCTGTCCACCTAGACCAAGTCCAGAGTGGTAGCTGCGGGCATTGACTGTGGGACTCCCCCCCAAGCTTCTCTGCCAGGCCTGGCATCTTCTCCTTCGGTTCCTTAGGGACTGGGGGTCAGTCCAAGTCACCCCACAAGCTCAGCTCTATCTGCCCACAGCAGCTGGGCTGGTAGTTGGGCCAGGGCCAGACTAGTACCACAGAAGGGACCATCATAAGCCATTCCCAGCACTCCCTCTGACTTCTGGAAGGCCATCTCCCTCTCTTGGTACCAGGTTTCCCTGGATTAATTCATCTTCCCAGACAGGGACCACACAAGAATGCTACTTTAATTTCATCCTCAAGCTCCAGGTAAGAGATTTCCTATGCCTGCCCACTCGTGGTTCTCTCCTAGAAAGATTAGGGTGAGGAGGGCAGGAGGGGGCCAGCACCGATGACAGGAGATAGAGTCTCAAGGGGGAAGGCTGCGGTCTACCACCACTCTGCACACTGCCTGCCACCTCCCCAGCAGTGGGAAGAAGGCATTGCCTCCTCCACAGTCTCATTATTCAGGCCTCCAACCCCCTGGGGATTTACAACAAAGCTGGTGGCAGGGGCACCAAGTGCAGCTAAGAGATGGCATTTGTCCTAAAGCCACCTGACCTAGATGGCCTTGAGGCATTGTTTATGTTCATACCCATACTCCACGCCTAAAAACAACTCAAACGCCCATTGGTAGATGACTGGCTGGGCAAATTATGGTGCCTCCAATTCTATAAACTACCATGTAGGCATTGAAAAGAGGACGGAGATTATTGCATGTTGATTTAGAATAGCATCAGTGTTACAGTAAGTGCAAAAGCAAGTCGTACACCAACGTAAAACAAATACTTCAACCTGAGAAAGCTGGTTGCAAAAAAAAAAAAAAAAAATCCATATACCTATTTATTTATTTATTTATTGAAAAACAGTCTCGCTCTGTCACCCAGGCTGGAGTGCAATTGTGGGATCTTGGCTCACTGCAACCTCCATCTCCCCGGTTCAACTGATTCTCCTGCCTCAGCCTCCCAAGTAGCTGAGACTACAAGCGCCTGCCACCACACCTGGCTAATTTTTGTATTTTTAGTAGAGACGGAGTTTCACCATGTTGGCCAAGCTGATGTCAAACTCCTGACCTCAGCTGATCTGCCTGCCTTGGCCTCCCAAAGTGCTGGGATTACAGGCGTGAGCCACTGCACCTGGCCTCATACACTTATTTTTGTTTTAAAAAATAGATATTTTCATTATGTTGACAGAAATTGACCTGTCTCTATAATCTTAGGACATGATTGAGAAACATTCCCCTGAACTGTTAACAGAGGCTACGAATTTGGTTATCTGCAGTGACTGGGTAAGAACTGGCCAGGAGGACATTAACTCATCTTGTTTTACATAATCCCAAAAGGAGGTGATGAGATTATGGGTTATTTTCCTACCCATAATAAGTAAAACTTCAAAATGTTAGCACTGTGGGAGTCTGAGGAGGGCGGATCACTTGAGTCCAGGAGTTCGAGACCAGCCTGGGCAACATGGCAAAACCCTGTCTCTACCAAAAATACAAAAATTAGCTGGGTGTGGTGGCATACGTTCGTAGTACCAACTACTCGGGGCGACAAGGTGGGAGAATTGCTTGAGCTGGGGAGGCAGAGGTTGTAGTCTCAAGGGGAAGGCTGGGGTCTACCACCAGTGGTGCTGAGACTGTGCCACTGAACTTCAGCCTGGGGAACAGAGCAAGACTCTGCCTCAAAAAAAAAAAAAAAGGAGGAAAAAAAAAAGAACTAAACATGGTGGGCACCTCCATGCTTCCAGACTTTCACAGCAACTGTGCATCAGATGTGGAACACTCCTGTGGCCCTTCCTGCCCTGGGACAGTGTCCTTCTCCTAGCAGTATCAGGCATACCCTTGGCAACTGCCGGTCAGTGGTCACCATGGACCAGTGCCCAGGGCTTCTTTGCAGAACTATCCCTGTCTTTGGGAAGATTTGATCATTCATTCAACAATTATATCAGGGCCAAGTATGTTGGTTCACGCCTGTAATCCCAGCACTTTGGGAGGCCAAGGCAGGTGGATGACCTGAGGCCAAAAGTTCGAGAACAGCCTGGCCAACATGGCGAAACCCTGTCTCTACTAAAATTACAAAAATTAGCAGGGTATGGTGGTGCATGCCTGTAATCCCAGCTACTCGGGAGGCCGCGGCACAAGAATCGCTTCAACCTGGGAGGCGGAGGTGGCAGTGAGCTCAGAGCGTGCCACTGCACCCCAGCCTGGGCAACAGAGAGAGACTCTGTCTCAAAAACAACAACAACTACAACAAACAATTATGTCAGATACCTTTAAATGCTCACCTCCCTTTCTGGATCCTTCTGTCACATTTCCACTCTGTGCGCTAAAGGACCTACACTGAAGAGAGGGCCCTCTGCCCTACTCCTCGTCCATGCCTTCTTGGACAGCTCAAGCCCCTGGTGTGTGCCAGGCACTCTGCTGGGTGTCTCTGTTTCCTCATCTTGATGCAGGTATGTAACTCTTTTCTGAGAGGAAGGAATGTGACAGACATAGGACTATACCTGGAATGGGATAGACCTGTCCAATTTGGAAATGCACATGTAACGTATCTATTGTTTTTGCAATGCAAACTGCAGAAAGATAAGTTTGAGGAGATATTGGCTGGCAGGAGCCACAGAAGATGGAGAGTGAGTTTTCTGAAAGGAGATGGAAACATCATTCCATTCAATGATTGAATTCATAGGACAGAATGGGGCAAAAAGTCTCCCAAGGGGAAGAAACCAAGGAACAGAGACAACTAGCCCTTCTTTTGTGAGGAATTGGCAGGAGAGGAGCAGGTGGTGATGTGGGGTCCTTATGAGGCTAGGACACCACAGAGCCCTGCTGGATGGAACTCGGCATCTAGAACACGTGCCAGGGCATGGCTGAGCAAGTGTTCCAGGGGTTAACAGAGGCAGTCCAGGAGTGTGTTAAATATGGCAAGCTCACCCTGCTGTCCTCTCAAAGGTCACCATCTTTGAAGAATTAGGAGATCTCATTGGGCAGATGGGAAAACTGAGACTCAGAGTGCTTGGGAGGCTCAGGGTTTGAGTCGAGGCAGGGTCTCTCCTGGAGCAGTTACCATTCCTGCTCTGGGCAAGCTCTGGTGGACTTGACCCATCCTCCTGTGACTCCCTGGCAGCTCCTTTTCTGCTCCTGAGTTCAGCTCTCTGAAGAGGAGGAACAAGGCTGTGGGCCCGTCCACCTCCCATGGCAAAGCCTGAAAAGTCCCAGAGAAGGGAGTCAGGAAGGGCAATGGCGTCAGTGCTCAGAGCATCATGACTGTATCTGCCTCCCTGAATGCCTTGGCATAGCGCCAGGAGGGTGAGGGGCAGGATGGCATGGGAAGAGATCTGGAAAAGGGAAGGGAGGGTCTTGCCCCTGCTCTGCTGCCAACTTCCCATGCGGCAACAGACTGTCCTCACAGGCTATAGGGTCAGGAAGTGACAGAGGCCCAGTGAGAGGCAGGGACTGTCAGGGTGGGGATGCCCAGCTACTCCAGCCCCCTCCTGTATGGATGAAAAGCTGGCTCAGAGATGGGAGTGGGGGTGGGAGCCCCTTCTGTGGTCCTTTAAGAGAAGGATTCCTGCAAGAGGTGGGGTCTGAGAAGGGGCGGGGCCTAGAGGTGCAGATGAGGACAGGGCATCCTGGGGAATGGTCTGTGAAGAGACAGGAAGGCGGTGACCAGGGAGCTGCAGAGAGGCAGGAGGAAAGGGGACCAGTGAGCGTGCAGCTGGAGGCAAAGTTAAGATCCTGGTGATGTCTGCACTGTCCAGTGCAGTAGCTGGGGCCAACAGTAACTAGTGGCTGTTGAGCCCTTGCCATGTGGCTAGTCACTGAGGGCCTGAAATTTTACCTTTGTTTAATTTTAATTTAAGTTTTAAAACTGATAACTGAGTCAGTTACTAGAAAACTTTTGAATATGTTTGGAACGATGTGCATGCTATTTTTTGCTATAAATTTTATGAAATCTAAACACTCATCAAGCATTTCTAATGAAAACTTAGCATCCAGCCAGACGTGGTGGCTCATGCCTGTGATTCTAGCACTTTGGGAGGCCAAGGCAGGAGGCGTGTTTGAGTCCAGGAGTTTGAGACCAGCCTAGGCAGCATAGCGAGACCTGTCTCTACAAAAATTTTTTTAAAAATTAGCTGGGCATGGTGGTGTGTGCCTGTGGTCCCAGCTACTCTAGGGGGCTGAGGTGGGAGGATCTCTTGAGCACAGGAGTTTGAGGCTGCAGTGAGCCATGATCACACCACTGCACTCCAGCCTCGGCAACAGAGAGAGATCTTAAAAAAAAAAAAAAGTTAAGAAAATTTAGCCTCCAAATTGAGATGTGCCCTAAGTGTAAAAATATACATGCAATTTCGAAGACTTAGTATAAAAAGAACATTATAATGATGAATAATGTTTATATCGATTACACATTGAAATATTAATATGTGGACCATATTGAGTTAAATATACCAAAATTATTTCCACCTTAACTCTTTTTGCTTTTTTAATGTAGCCACTAGAAAATTTAATGTTACATGTCTGATAATACCTCTTTAAATTCTAACTTTGGTGGTATGTGTTCTCTTTTTTGCTGAGTATAGTTATGTGTTTATTCAATTGATATTTCCTTTTGACTTTGTGAATTTTCTGTTTCGTTTATCTGGTTCTGATTTTGTTTGGTTCTACCCTTTATTATTTTACACCTTCTTTTTAACTTAGGTTTACTTTGTTCATCTTTTCCTAAGGCTTCACATGTATGCTTATAATTAAGATTCATCCATGAATTTTCTTTCTCCTATTGTCCTTGACAGATTTTGTGGTCAATCTCCCGCTGGCCTGATAAAATGTGTGCCGAGCGCTCATGTCTTCTTTATGCTTCAGAAGATTTGTCACGTACTGAAACTATTTCCTCATTAAAGTATGTATTAATACCTTCAGATTAAAAACATCACATATGTGACTTGCATTATGTTCCTACTGACAGTGAGGAAGGTCTTGAATGCTGGCCTGAATTTAGCATTAGAATCTGTACGAGCCCCTAAGTGACTCAGATGTAAGTGCCCTGGGAGGTCTTCCTGCTCCCCAAGAGTAAATAGGACTCCTTCTGTGTGCTCCCGGAGTACCCTAGGTTCACCTCAACGTTAGAAAAAAAGGTGCTATGATTCTAAGTCTTTAAGTCTATTTTATTCAAGATGCCTAGAGTCTGTGACTAAGATGTGTGAGCTGGAGTTCTGTTTCTAGGCTGCGGTATCCCCCACCCCTAGCCTATGGTGCCCAGAGAAGTCCTGGTCCAGCCAGGCATGAAAAGCAGACATTGCCCACCCTTCCCACCTCCCTTCCCCTGGCCTAATCTCAGCTCAGGCAGGCCCAGGGCAGGCGTCATGGGCCCAGGCCTCTATAAGCTTCCTGTGGCTGGTGCTGGCAGGGGGCACCCAGGGGAGCACAAAGCTGGGGATAGCTCCTCAAAGGTGACACCCATCAGACCTGTCAGCTCTGATGCCACAGAAGGAAGACACAGGCCAGTAAAATATGATCCTAGTTCCTGTCTCAAAATGTCTGGACTTGGCTACCTGCACGTAGAGCCCACCTCAGGCTCCCAGCTTTGCTCAAAACTCCCCAGCCCAACACAGATTTGCCCAAGGGAAGAGGAAGCTAGGGCCACATCCCCCTTCCCCAGGTCTAGGGAGGAACTAGATCAGCTTCCCTGGCCTGTTACATTTCTCTCTGTCCCCAGTTTCTGTGGATCCTTTCCATGGCACAGGATTTTAATCAGTCCTTGAAATCATCTTTGACCTGGTCCTTGTCACAAGGAGAGAATCTAAAGGGTGAAATTCTAAGCAAGGTAGTTTCTAGGGGCTGGAGAGCTGGACTGGAATTGCTGGGTGGCCTTGGGAGAGTCACTTGGCTTCTCCGTGCCTGCTTTACCAAGTAGGAAAACTCTCCTGGAATCTGCTCTCATGTCCCACACCTTTACAGAGGGAAAGCAAGCTGGAGGGCGGCGGGGCGGTGGGGGGAAGTCCTGAGTGTGCAAGCATGCAGAGGTAGGAGCTCTCAGCACCTGGCAGCTGGATCCCAGACCCAGTAAGAAAATGGCTGTCCTGGCCAGGCAATGTGGCTCATGCCTGTAATGCCAGCACTTTGGGAAGCCAAGGTGGGTAGATCACCTGAGGTCAGGAGTTTGAGACCAGCCTGTCCAACATGGTGAAACCCCATCTCCACTAAAAATACAAAAGTTAGCCAGGCATGGTGGTGCACATCTGTAGTCCCAGCTACTCAGGAGGCTGAGGCAGGAGAATTGCTTGAACCTGGGAGGTGGAGGTTGTAGTGAGCCAAGATCACGCCACTGCACTCCAGCCTGGGAAACAGAGCAAGACTCTGTCTCAAAAAAAAAAAAAAAAAGAAAAGAAAAGAAAAGGAAAGAAAATGGCTGTCCTGTGGCAAGCTGGGTTTGCAAATCAAGATGGTAAGGGAACGTTGCTAACAATCTGCTTCCCATTTCTCTTCAAAGACTCCATTCTCTTTGAACACTTGGGGCACCTTATCTGTCTCTCTATAGGAAGAGACCTATCTTGCTAATATATTCAGTCAAAAACATCTATGATGAAAAACGCAATTTTTCAAAGTTTTACAATTCCTAAAGCACATTCTCATTTTTTCTCTACACCAGATTCTGAGCATACTCTTCCTCTATAGACCAAGGTCTTCCCTGAGATGTCACCCACTAAATATTCCCTCTCTGGACCAAACCATCTCAGGGATGCTACAGCCTCACAAAGAGACCAGCCTCCTGCACCTTTCCAAAGTCCCCACCCATGCACTCCCCTTACCCAGGCTCACTGTAGTTTCCAAACATTTAGTAATGGAACCCTTTCTTTAAACGGATCCCAATGTATAAACCAGCTCTCTGAAGGAGGAAGGTGGGGTGTCTAGAATCCTCCTACTCAATACTCCTCCCCCGAGCCCTCTCTGGGCAGCACAGATTGAAAAACAACTGAGGCGCAGAAGTGACTGGGAGCCAGAAGGATTGGGCCAAATAGCATAGGCCATTGTCTTGCCATTGACTTCAGGCAAGTCACTCCCCTCTCTGGGCTTTAGGACCATTTTGGTCAAATGAGAAGGTCAGGATGGGTGGGTCTGAATGTCAGGTAGCTGTCCCCATCTGGAGTGAGTCACTGCACACCTGGAGGGCTTTGAGAACCTGCTTACACACTAATTGCCCCAAAATATGTTTCCCGTCGTGTTTCACAATGTCTGAAATCCCATTAGCACTTCCCTTTGGATCCTCAGTACTTTATGCTCCCCTTGGATCTTGTTAAACTACCGATGTGTATCTGTAAGAGGCAGAGAAAGTTAATCAGATAAGACCTTAGTGAGCAGGAGCTGCCATCTGGCAGACATGGTATTGGGATGCCACCCTAGAGAGTCAACAGCCTAAGAATCAAAGACCAACTTTACCAACTTCATAACTTTCTGCAACTGACACGGGCAAGATTCACCCAGTGCAGCCAAGCTTCCCCTACAAACTCATCTCCCACCCCTGCCCCATCCCTGCCTCCTAACCCAGCCAGCATGCTGTTCCAGTTCAACTCTAACAACAATGACTGACCAAGCACCTACTATGTGTGGGTGCTATTCTCTGGGCTGGGGATTCATCCATGAGAGGACAGAGAAAGCCTCCACCCCCAGACAAAGACACACCATCAACAAGGAGACAAGTGGGGGAGACAATTCAAGCCCTTCTGGTGCTCTTCATCATACTTTTATATAAGCTTGAGAAAAAAATGCCAGTTGTCCATATCAAGCAGTATTATTTTGGGTGATGGCTTTGGTGAAGGGCAGGTAATTATGGGGGAATTAAAGCCCCATACAGGGCCCCCTTTTGGTGTTGCCACTGGCAAGAGATGGGCCTAAGGCAGCCCCTCCATAATAGAGGAGTACTCTGACCTCAGAGGACTGGATGACCCACCATTTAATGGGAGGCTACTGCGTGTCAGTGCTGTGGTGAACCCCTGTTAGCCTCAACAGGGAAGGTACAAGGTTTGAGAGTTGGAAGAAGAGACGTGGAGCCAGCAAAGAGGCATGGGGCTTTATTAGGGGCCTATATACAGAGAGGCCAGAGGTGGTGGACTGGACAGGGGAACCACCTTACATAAACAGTTTAGCAGCGGCAGGCTGGAAAAGAGATCCACCTTCCCACAGCCCTGTGGCAGCAGGCTGGGACAACGTAGCTGCACAGCCCAGCAGCAGCTGGACAGGAAAAGTGCAACAGCTTGCACACAGCATGCAGTTTACATCACATTTTCACTTAACACCTTCCCCCTTAACAGCCTCCACCTGGTAACCTTCATTTATCCCAAAACTCAGGGCCTCAATCTCCCGTGTGGCCACGGGACAGGCCAGGGGCTCAGATGTTCCTCCTAGACAAGGAACCAATCTCCTAGTTGGCCACGTTGAGATCCCCTAGCTCGGAACACACATTCAGGTGCTTCTGCCATACAGGATCATTCTAAGGGTATGCTTGTTATTGCTGTCAGGGGTGTTTACCCTACAGCCAGGTGCTGTGCTAGTCACATCACAGTGCTTGGCTCATTTCCTCCTCACAGCAACCCCACCAGGCAGGCATCACCCTCATTTCCCACATGGGAAACTGAGGCTGGGACAAGCTGTGTCTTGTTGAAAGTCACACAACTGCCAAAGAGAGGAGTTTGGATCCCAGTCCAAGCAGTCTGACTCCACAGCCTCTTAGTTTCACCACCCTGCCTTTGAGAGAGAGACAGCGAGAATGAATGAATAAATCACAGGGTGCTAGGCATGCTTCTAGGACTTGAATTCTAAGGGAAGCCAAAAGATCATCTGAAACTGCAGCCAAACCCTTCCCCAGTTGACACAACAAGATCAAAAAGCTGCTCATGGCCCTTGAGGTTGGTTAAGCACAGGTGAACTCAGTCTAATTAAAACTGAAGCCCAGAACAAATCAACTCAACCCAAGAAGAATCTGGTTGATCTGCCCCTCAGCCTAACCACCTGATATAGTTAGGCTCTGTGTCTCCACCCAAATCTCATCTTGAATTATAATCCCCATAAATCCTCATATGTCAAGGGAGAGACCAGGTGGAGATCATTTAATCATGGGGGCGGTTCCCCCATGCTGCTCTCGTGATAGTGAGTTTGCACAAGAGCTGATGGTTTTATAAGGGGCTCTTCCTTCCCCTTCACTTGGCATTTCTCCTTCCTGCCTGCCTTGTGAAGAAGGTGTCTGTCTTCCCCTTTGCCTTCTGCCATGATTGTAAGTTTTCTGAAGCCTCCCCAGCCATTCCAAAGTGTGAGTCAGTTAAACCTCTTTCCTTTATAAATACCCAGTCTCAGGCAGTTCTTTATAGCAGTATGAAAACAGACTAAAATATCACCTAACAGAGAAAAATGCTTATGTGCTATGAAAGAAACAAGCAAATAAAGGAAAAATTATTTTTTTATAGACTATATTCAAATAAAGTTTTTAAAAGTATTCACATCTATGAGGAAGTAGGAAAATACGTAGTTGTGTGCTGGAGCCACTTCTGTTCACAAAAGCCAATTGTGCATATCTTTCTTAATTGCCTGTTCTGTCATGCTACATTGTGCTGGCAGCCTGAACTCAGCTATACTGAGAATATTTATACAATGATAATTTGCAAATGCTACAAATCAGGGCTGCTACATTGTTGCCTTGCTGCTGCTGCCTCTTCAGAGAGCTGATTGTTAAACATTTATAACATACCAATGAAAATATGACCTATAATCAAGAGAAAAAACAGTCACTAGAAGCAGATCAATAGATAGCCTAGTTATTTAAGCAGAAAGGGACTTTAAAGTAGCTATTATAAATATTTTAGGGAATATACAGAAAAATATGGGCACAAAGGGTGAAGAGATGGAGTTTTTCAGAAGAGAAATAGTAACTCTAAAGTGAACTAAGTGGATATAATAGAAATCAAAATTATCTGAAATAATTCATTTATGGTCTTAGACACTACAGAAGAAAGGATGAGTGAAACTTGAAGCTAGATCAATGCCAATTATGCAAACAAAAGCAGATAAAGAAAAATAATTGAGAAATCATAAATAGAGCATCAGCAACCTGTGGATTAATACTAAACTATCCAATGTGTACAGCCTTTGGAGTCCCAGAAGGAAAGGATAATGTGGCAGAAAAAAACATATTTGAAGAAATAATGTTGCATAAAGAGAAATATTAACTTATAGATCTAAGATGTTCAGTGAACTCTAAGCAGGATAAGTCAAAAACAGACAAAACATCCTAGGCATATCATAGTCAACATGATAAAAAAAAAAAAAATGAAGAGCATGGTGGTTTTATAACATATCTACAAATTATTTGATACCTATCCTTTCAAGAGGTGATGCCTAATTTGTCCCCCATGAGTGTAGATCTAACTTAGTGACTTCCTTCTGGTAAAGTGGGTGGCAAAAGAGACAGTGTGTAAGTTAAGACAAGGTCACAAAAGGTGCTGTGGCTGCCTCTGTGCTCACCCTTAGATTACTCACTCTAGGGGAAGTCAGATGTCATATAGTGAGGAGACTCGAGCAGACCCATGGAGAGGTCCACATAGTAAAAGAAAACAATGAGGGTTCTTGCCAACAATTAGCAAAGAACTAATGCCGCCTCCTGCCAATGGCGTTTTGAGTGAGCCATCTAGAGGTGGATCTTTCAATCTCAATTCAACCTTTAGATGATGGTAGTTCCAGCCAACATCTTGATTACAGTCTCATGAAAGATCCTAAGCAAGTACCATGAAACTAAGCTGCTCCCAAATTCCTAACCCACAGATACTGTAAAATAGTTGTTTAATTTGTAAATCACTAAGTTTGGGGGATAATTTGTTACATAGCAATAGATACCTAATGCAAAGAGAAAACCTGAAAGCAAATAGGGGAAAATGACACATTATATTCGGAGGAACAACAGTAAGAAATAACATTACTTCCAAAAAGAAACAATGCAAACTAGAAGATAATGAAATAAGATTTTTACCATGGTTTAAAAAAAACCAAAAACCTGTCAACTTATAATTCTATATGCAGCAAAGTGATGTTATATTCTATATAATATGCAGATGTTATATTCTATATAACATCAAAATGAAGCATTTTTCTGATAAGTAGACTATGAAAGAATTTATTGCCATTATAGTCACAGTAAAAGACATGATAGAGGATGCTCTTCAGACTAATGGGAAATTATGGCTGAAGGAAACTCACATCTATGGAAAGGAATGAAGATAGCTATAACTATAAAATACTCTTCTTTTTAAATAAATTGAGAAATTTGTAAATTCTGTAACTTTGTAATTTTTTTTTTTTTTTTTTTTTGAGACGGAGTCTTGCACTATAGCCCAGGCTGGAGTACAGTGGTGCGATCTCGCTCACTGCTACCTCTGCCTCCTGGGTCCCAGTGCAAGCAATTCTCCTGCCTCAGCCTCCGGAGTAGCTGGAATTACAGGCACATGTCACCATGCCCAGCTAATTTTTGTATTTTTAGTAGAGATGGGGTTTCACCATGTTGGCCAGGCAGGTCTTGAACTCCTGACCTTGTGATCCACCCCCCACGGCCTCCCAAAATGCTGGGATTACAGGCGTGAGCCACTGCGCCTGGCCTTGTAAATTTGTAAATTTCTAATAAGAGAAAATAAATTCTGCTTTTAGACAAGATGCAGTAACAGGGGCTGCATATACCCTCCCACATGAAACAGTAACAAAAAATGACAAAATATATGAAATATGCTTTTCAAGACACTGGGCATCAAAAAGTGAAGAACAGTGATTCCTGAGATATGGGAACAAATGAGGGAGACCTATGATTGCCCCAGCATACTGTTTGAGTTTCCAGGGTACTGGGGTAAGGGGGGTTTCAGGTAGACCCTGGTAGACACCCTGAGTTGAGGAGATAGAGATGAGAGTCCAGGGAGACTGAGGCATCTAGAGTTTGCAAGACAGAGCACTAGAGAGGAGAAGATGGCACAGAGGAGAGATGAGAGATCTGCAGAGATCACCCATAGACTGCCCAGCAGGGTACTGATCAGCAAGGAACAACTCGAGACGATTCAAGGGAACAGTGCCTGCTTCCACCAGCCAGACTGGAAAATCTCACAGTTATAGGACATTGGGTAAAGCACTGAGAAAAGTCTTACCCTAGTGACAGGAAATAACTAGTTGTCAACTAAACCCTGCTGGTTCTGTCTAAAAACATCTTAAAAGCAAGACCTGAGTAACTTTCGAAGTAACTTAATTGTGTCCCAAAACAAAGTTCAAGAATATTTATAGAGGCCGGGCGCGGTGGCTCAAGCCTGTAATCCCAGCACTTTGGGAGGCCGAGATGGGCGGATCATGAGGTCAGGAGATCGAGACCATCCTGGCTAACACGGTGAAACCCCATCTCTACTAAAAAAAAAAATACAAAAAAACTAGCCGGGCGAGGTAGCGGGCGCCTGTAGTCCCAGCTACTCGGGAGGCTGAGGCAGGAGAATGGCGTGAACCCGGGAGGCGGAGCTTGCAGTGAGCTGAGATCCCACCACTGCACTCCAGCCTGGGCGACAGAGCAAGACTCCGTTTCAAAAAAAAAAAAAAAAAAAAAAAAAAAGAATATTTATAGAAATACAAAAATTTTCAGCACCCTAAAAGGATAATTCATAATGTCTGCTAGACAATCAAATTACCATGCTGAAGAGAAGTGGGTAATACGATTTATGAAGTAATCAGTTAATAAACAATTTACCATTTTTTATATTGTTAAACAGTTCTTATAAATGTATTCTGTTTGTTAAAAAGTCAGAGACAGTAAAGACGTTAAAAAGACCCTAATTGAACTTGGAAAGATGAAGATGAAAAGTACACAGTAGCCTCCACTTCACAGTTTTAATGTCCACAGTTTCAGTTACCTGGAGTCCAAAAATATTAAATGAAAAATTCCAGGCCGGGCACGATGGCTCAAGCCTGTAATCCCAGCACTTCGGGAGGCCAAGGCGGGTGGATCACGAGGTCAGGAGATAGACACCATGGTGAAAACCTGTCTCTACTAAAAATACAAAAAATTAGCTGGGTGTGGTGGTGGGTGCCTGTAATCCCAGTAATCCCAGCCACTCAGGAGGCTGAGGCAGGAGAATGGCATGAACCCGGGAGGCAGAGTTTGCAGTGAGCTGAGATCGCACAACTGCACTCCAGCCTGGGTGACAGAGCGAGACTCCGTCTCAAAAAAAAAAAAAAAAAAAAAAAATTCCAGGCTGGGCACAGTGGTTCATGCCTGTAATCTCAGAGCTTTGGGAGGCCAAGGGGGGAGGATCACTTGAGATCAGGAGATAGACCAGCCTGACCAACATTGCAAAACCTCATCTCTACTAAAAATACAAAGATTAACTGGGCATGGTGGCACACACCTGTAATCCCAGCTACTAGGAAGGCTGAGGCAGGAGAATTGCTTGAACCCAGGAGGCAGAGGTTGCAATGAGTTCATATGGCGCCACTGCACTCCAGCCTGGGAGACAGAGCAAGACTGTCTCGAAAAAGAAAAAAATTCCAGAAATAAACAACCAGCAAGTTTTAAATTGCACACATGCCTTTCCAAGTAGTGTAATGAAATCTCAGTTGTCCACTTGTCCAGCATACCCATCCTATATATGTGACAAACCCATTACTAACTTCATAGCCATATTGGTTATCAGATCCACTGTACTGCATTGAAGTGCATAGGTTCAAGCAGCCCTTCTCTGACTTAATGGCCCCAAGACACAGGAGCAGTGATGCTGGCATGTTGTTATCATTGTTCCATCTTATTATTTGTTGTTGTTAATGTCTTACTGTCCCTAGTTTATAAATTAAACTATCGTAGATATGTATCTTTAGGAAAAAACATAGTACAGTTGTCTCTTGGTATTCTCAGAGGATTGGTTCCAGGACACCCCCCTCCCCAGCCCCCATGGATACCAAAATCTATGGTTGTTCAAGTCCCTTACATAAAATGGCATAGTATTTGCATACATAGACTAAAAATAAAATCCTGAATCCCCTACCAACTGAATGGACTCCCTCTTGCCCAAGGGGACCCCAGAAAAGCCTTAAAAACAGTTCCTGGAAATGACAGGAGGTCAAACACCCCTCACTATATCTCCTCCCTTTTAGAGTTGAGACACAACAACTGACCAGCATTGATGTTAAAACAGACTGTAAGACTGACAGAACAGACTCTTTGTGGCAATAAGATAACAAATTATAAACGGGACCTCAGGCCATGCCAAGCAAGGGTTAAGTTGCATACCCCCTACACTTAAAGGAGAAGCTATGTTCTAACTGCCACAAGGCTTTTCTTTCTAGCAGCTAAACAAGCACTGGCCTGGAGATAAGCAAGATTAACACAATTTGTAGCTCCATCAGATGCTGGGTAGCTGACCCCAGCCCCTGTTCCACCAAAGCTTATAGCTTTGATTGGACAAGAGGCGATTCCAATAACCTTCTCCTGATTATGGAGACCACTCACCGTGGACTGGTTCTCGCCGAGTTACAGAGGCCATGTGTTGAGTGCCTTTGTGTCCCTGCCTCCCTTTTGACTTATAGGGCCTTATTGTAATACATTTAAATATGAAGATGCCACCCTAAGGTGAACATGGGTTGTATGTTATATGCATGTTTGTTCTATATATCTGCATTCAGGACTACCTTCATGAATATTTATAATTTCCCCTGTAACCTGTTGAATATGTATATTTAGCCAATCCTTTCGGCACAAAGTTGCTACCCCAACCCCTCCTCCTTCGAAGGACCTGGCTCTGGTCTTTGCCTGAGGCTATGCGTTCCAACCTGCAGGATGGCCGCCTTGCAGGCTGTAACTTCTACAGGAAAAAAAGTCGCCTTTTCTACATTTATAGGTCTCATGATTTTTAAAGTTAACACATATAACCTATGCATATCCTCCCATATACTTTAAACATCTCTATATTATTTATAATACCCAATACAATGTACATGCTATGTAGTTAGACTGTAGTTTTAAAATTTGTAGTTTTTGATTGTAATTTTCTATTACTTTTTAAAAGAAAATGCTTTTGATCTGCAGATGGTTGAATCCATGGATTAGGAACCCACAGATACAGGGGGCCAACTATACATAGAGGGCTTGATACTATCCAATTTCAGGTATCCACGGGGGGCCATGGAATACATCTCCAGTAGATAAGGTAGGACTACTGTACGTATTATCTGTTTCCATTTATGTGACGTTTTGGAATTAGCAAAACTCATCTATGATGTTAGAAATCAGAAGAGTGGCTGCCTCTGCAGGATGATGATTACCTGGGATGGAGCTCAAGGGAATTTTCTGAGATGATGGAAATGATCCTATCTTGGTTAGGATTGTGGTTACTAGATGTCTTTACTTGCCAAATTTCATAGAATTTTACACTTTAGGCCGGGCATGGTGGCTCACACCTGTAATCCCAGCACTTTGGGAGGCCAAGGCGGGTGGATCACAAGGTCAGGAGATCAAGACCATCCTGGCTACCACGGTGAAACCCCGTCTCTACTAAAAATACAAAAAAATTAGCCGGGCATGGTGGTGGGCGCCTGTAGTCCCAGCTACTCGGGAGGCTGAGGCAGGAGAATGGCATGAACCTGGGAGGCGGAGCTTGCAGGAACCAAGATCGCGCCACTGCACTCCAGCCTGGGCGACAGAGCAGGAAAAAAAAAAAAAAAAAAAAGAATTTTACACTTTAGACCTGTGTATTTCATTGTATATAGATCACACCTCACTCAACTTTTTAAAAAGAGAAGAGGAAGCACAGAGCAGGAACATGGATATGCTGGTTCTTTAACTTTCCTGTCCCTGACCTTCTCTACCACTGAGTTCCCCTCATTCCAACAGTCAACACTCCCCAGCCAGCATCAGCCTAGGTCCTGTTTCCTACATGTCCTTGGGTGACAATGTTCTGAGTAACAATCATAGAATTTTTCACAGCTTTCTCAATTTGGAGCAGAAGTTGTCACTTGTTTAAAAATAACTCAACATACAACTTACAAAATTAATTTAAAGAAAACAAAAATTTCTTGAAAAGTTTCACCATATTAAGAGAGAACTCGTATCTCTGCAAACACCACATGGTAGTCCTCTGACTTAACCTGGAGTCTACATTCCTAGGCCCTAGTAGATGCCTGAAACCTTGGATAGTCCCAAACCCTATTATATACTGTTGTTTCCTATACATACACACCTATAATGAAGTTTAGTTTATAAATTAGGCACAGTAAGAGATGAATAATAATAATGAATAATAGAGCAATTATACCAATTAGCCAGCATTGCTACTCTTGTATTTTGGGGCTATTATTATGTCAAATAACAGTTACTTGAACACAAGCATTAAGATACCACCACAGTGGATCTGATAACAGAGATGGCTACAAGTTACTAACAGGCAGGTAAGGTAGGCAATGTCCATATACTAGGCAAATGGATGATTCACGTCCCAGGTGGGACAGAGTGGGATGGCGTGAAATTTCATCACTCTACTCAGAAAGTCATAGTTTAAGACTCTGAAAGCCAGGTGCGGTGGCTCATGCCTGTAATCCCAGCACTGTGGGAGGTTGAGGCAGGAGCATTGCTTGAGTCTAGGAGCTCCAGACCAGCTTGGGCAACATGGTGAAACCATGTCACTACAAAAAAATGTGAAAATTGCCAGGTGTGGTGGCATATGCCTTGGTCTCAGCTACTCAGGAGGCCTGGCTGAGATGGGAGGATCACTTGAGCCCAGGAGGTCGAAGCTGCAGTGAGCCTTGTTCATGCAACTGCATTCCAGCCTGGGTGACACAGCGAGACGCTATCTCAAAAACAAAAGACATGAATTGTTTGTTTCTGGAATTTTCCATTTAATATTTTTGGACTTCAGCTGACTGTGGGTACGTGAAACCTTGGATAAGAGGGGACTTCTGCACATAGTGACAGCTTTGAGTCCTGCTTACACGATGCCAGCAATGATGAAGAGTCATCAGGAACAGAAGATCTAGAAGAAACTAATAAAAAGCTAACCAGATCCAACTTTTAGTTCAGAAGAAATCGATTTGATAACAAAAGAGTTGAACAAAGAGAAATCTAAATATTCCAAACCAGAGGTTGGGTGCTGAAATTTCAAGAAGGATGGGATATCTGACAAGCGGCACTCCCCATACGGCCATTCATCAAGGAGTCAGAAGTCAACAGAAAAGAGTTTTTCACCTATCTCTCCTCCCATACAGGCACACACTCCACTTTGCTATAGGGTTTCTTTCCTCTGCCTCTTCCTTCAATAAAGATCTTTATAGCCAGTGTATCCAGGAGGGCAGTTCACAGCACAGGGACCTCCTCTTCCTCCTGGTCTTTCAGAAAGCCTCTGTGAATCACCTTCAGCGTACTTGCCACTGGAAGATATCTTTGGCACTTATCCTGAAAATACTAGTGAATTATCTTCAATGCTGACTCAGCTTTCAAAAGAGCCTGCTACTGAAAATCCAGAACCACAACAAGAAACGTGGGAATTTTGTCTGTCTTCCAAATTTATTTTTAATTATCTCTCATTTTTAGTTTAAGGAAGTGCTGTACCTTCAGTGATTACACTTCTGCCTAAATGAAAGCTTCACAGTATTATAATTCTTGAGCTAGTGTTTTGTAAATAAAGCTGATTTGCATATTAATCCCATTGAGTGAATTATTTACTTTATCTTGTACTCTCTGGATAGTATAAATATTGTGTTTAATTTGATTAATGGTCCATGACACATGAACAATACTGGAAGTATCACATGCACAGTGCTGAAATTGAACATATTTGAAATGGCAAAAGACATTTTTATACGTCAAAAGGTATATCACTGTAGTTTTAAGACAAATGTGAAGTGGCCTGATGTTTTTATTAGACAAAGTAACTTGATGTTTACCTGAATATATTTAAATTGGAATGTTTAAAACAATAGAGAGTGAGAAAGTTTAATAGGACTATCTCGTTATTTTAAGCCCTGTTAGACTATATGTAGCCTCTCCCCTTCTTTATTCCCCTACACAGATAACTCCCTATCCATAAGTCCAGGCAGAACCTAGAGAAGGTTGGTAATGTGGACTAATCATAAGAATGTGTGTTTAAAAGCTCAGGGCCAGTACTTAGCAGCTGACCTTAGACAAGTCATTTTCCCTTTTGGAGCTGTGGTTTCCTTTGTCATGGGCCATGATTAACACCAACCTCTAGGAACAATTGAGATGATCAGTGGGAAATCACATCATTAAAAGAACTACACACAGGATTTAGAGAGGCAGCATCTTGTGTTTAACATACAGGCTTAGAAGCCACTGCCTAGGTTTGACTCTAGCCTCAGTTTCTAGTTAAGCAGGGAAACCAAGTCTATTCTCACATTTTTAAAAGGGATGGACAAAGGGATGATTTCATCACTCAGAAAGTCACAGAATTTAAGACTTATGAATTGTTTTGTTTTTGGAATTTTTCATTTAACATTTTTGGACTTCAGTTGACTGTGGATAACTGAAACCATGGAAAGCGAAACCACAGAAAAGGGTGGGGAACTTCTGTACATACTAACGGCTTCAAGTCCTGCCTAAAAGATACCAGCAATAATAACTATTTTTTAAAGGAGACAATCATAACATCTCCTCATAGGTAATCATGGAGAACGAAAGAGCTAACTCAGACGGAGCTCTTGGCGGGTATCTGACTTGCTACAGTTGCCCAGTGTGATGGTTAATATTAGGTGCCAACTTGATTGGATTGAGGGATGCCTAGAAGACTGACATAGCATTGTTTCTGGGGGTGTCTGTGAGGGTGCTGCCAGAAGAGATTAACATTTAATACAGTGGACTGGGAGAGGAAGACCCACTCTCAATGTGGGTGAGCACCATCCAATCAGCTGCCAGTGCGGCCAAAACAAAGCAGGAGGAAGGGGAGGTGGGTTAACCTTGTTTGCTGGGTCTTCTAGCTTCCTTCTTTTTCCCCTGTGCTGGATGCTCACCTCTGTTCCTGGTGCCCTTGGACATCAGACTCCAGATTCTTCAGTCTTTGGACTGTGGGACTTGTACCAGTGGCTTGCCGGGGCCTCTCAGGCCTTTGACCACAGACTGAAGGCTGCACCATCTGCTTCCCTGGTTTTGAGGCTTTCGGACTCAGACTGAGCCACTACCAGCTTCTCCCTTCCCCAGCTTGCAGACAGCCTATCGTGGGAATTCGTCTTGTGAGCATGTGAGCCTATTCTCCCTATATACACACATATATCCTACAGGTTCCATCCATCCAGAGAACCCTGACTAATATACCCAGCATAGATTAGCATGCTTATTTCTTGAGATACTGACCACTCCTGTAGCATCAGTCAGTCCTGTGTTCACTGCTACGTGCTGGGAAGTCCACAGGGAACTTTAACTCACCAAATGCAAACCCAAATCCACCATCCTTTCCCCAGCCCAGCCATCCTCCTCCTTTCGTCACATCTCCCCTTGCAACCTCTGCCACTCTACCCAGCACCCCTCCCTTCCTCCATCCCTAAGTCCCCACCCTCCCTCAGACACCAAATCTGGGGAACTCTTTCTCCCTCTGCAGAGTCCACAGTTTCTGCCACCTGAATCCCTGGGCCAAGGCCCCATTGTTCCAGGACCATGCAGTGGCCACCTTGCTGACACCTGCTCAGTCTGCCCTGACACCCAGCCGCAAGGAGGCTCCCATGGCACAGCTCCAGTGTGGCCTCTCTCCAGCTCAGTCAGCACCCATGACTCCTGTTTCTTACAGAACAAATCTCATCTCTAGCACAGCAAGTCTTGCCCTTGTGGAGAGATTTTTCCCTTCTTGGCCCTGTGGTGTGCTGTTTGAGGGGCAGGATGAGGATGTGGCCACCTCCTGACCATACCATCACATACCTGACTCTAGGCCTTTGCTCACGTGGTTTGCTCTCCCATGTTTAAGGTCTCCTCCTCACTCCTAGGTCTAGCTTCCAGCATCCCCCATTCAGGGCACTGAGCCCCCCCCAACCCCCATTGCCACCCTACCGCCCGGCAATGCCAGGGCATGCTAGCCACAGCCTGCTGCATGTGCCAGCTCCAGCTCAACCTGCTTTTTCTCTGCCCCATAAAGCATAAGCAGGACTGGATACATAATCTCCAGGGCCCAGTGTAAAGTGGAAATCAGGGTCCCTTGTTCCAAATTATTAAGAATTATGAAATACATAAATCCTAATTGAAGGACATTCTACAAAATACCCAACGAATAATCCTCAAAACTGTCAAGGTCATCAAAAACAAGGAAAGACTGAGAAACTGGCACAGCCAAGAGGAGCCTGAGGAGTCACAATGACTGTATGCCATGTGGGATCCTGAATGGGATCCTGGAACAGAAAACAGAAGGACATTAGGTAAAAACTAAGGAGATCTGAATGAACTTTAGCACATAATAATGTATCAATGGTTCATTAATTGTAGTAAAGGTACCATGCTAATATAAGATGTTAATAATTAAGGAGACTGGTTGACGGGCATATGGGAACTTTCTCTACTATATTTGCAATTTTTCTGTAAAACTAAAACTTCTAAAATGAAAAGATGGCCTTTTAAAAATTCACAATAAAAGAATTTTGAGAAGGTGACAGCAGAGGCAATAAATATAACTTATGTATTCATTAATGTCCAAGACAGAATCGAGATTTGAATCCGGATCTGCCTGAGCCCAAGGCTTTTGTGGCTAACTGCTTACACTGCCTGAAGAGCGGTGAGAAGACCTAGGAGGGGTTGGCGGAGAAGACTGGGGAAGCTGGATGGAAGAAGAAGGTTGTCACAGTACTTAGTAGAGGTTAAGAGTCCAAGTTTAAGGACCCAGGCCACATACAGTATGATTCCACTTATATGAAATGTCCAGAAAAGGCAAATTCATGCAGAAAGTAGATTAGTGGGTGCCAGGGGCTGGGGGAGGGGAGAATGGGGTTAATGGTATGGGGTTTCTTTTGGAGGTGATAAAAATGGTCTCCAATTAGGTAGGGGTGATGGCTGCAAAATATTGGGAATATACTAAAAACCACTGGATTGTGCACTTTAAAATGTTTAAAATGGTACTTTTTAAAAATTTTTTTGAGACAGCATCACTCTGTCGCCCAGGCTGGAGTGCAGTGGCACAATCTCGGCTCACTGCAACCTCCGCCTTCTGGGTTCAAGTGATTCTCGTGCCTCAGCCTCCCAAGTAGCTGGGATTACACAGTGCGACACCATGCCCGGTTAATTATTGTATTGCTAGTAGAGATGGGGTTTCCCCATGTTGGCCAGGTTGGTCTTGAACTCCTGACCTCAAGTGACCCGCCCGCCTCCGCCTCCCAAAATTCTGGGATTACAGGCGTGAGCCACCGCACCCAGCCTAAGAGATTTAGAATCCTACCTGGCACATAGTAAGCACTCAACCTTAGCTCTGATAATATTATTACAAAGAGATGGTAAAGCATTAAGGACTTCAGGCTTAGGCGCTTCCCTTCTCCAGGGTCCAGGTTTTTGGGGTCCGTTCTGGACCGAACGTCTCAGGGAAGACATGGTGAACTCATTCCCAAGCCTTCCCACTCAAGATCCTGCAAACGGAGTCGTCTGAGAGCCCTCTACCCTGATGACCCGGGGCAAGGACCCTGTCGGGGCGGCCCCAGGTGGGATGGGGCCAAGGCAATTCTCCCACTGCCGGAGGAGGAAGACTGGCGGCCGCCGGGAAGCGTAAGCGGCAGCGCGCCGCCTGGTGGCACCTTCGCGCACACGGTCCCGGAGGAGCGGGAGGCGTCCACCCCAAGCCGCCAGCTACTCCTGCCAGGAGCCCCTACAGCTGCTTTTAAATCGTAATTGTTATCAAATAGTGAGTTTTTATACAGTCAGATTATTGGCCTTATTATTCTTAATCCTGTGAGGTAGTCATTATTCCTGTTTTACAATTGAGGAAACTGATGCTTGGAAAGTTTCAGTAACTGGCTTAAGATCCCCCAGCAGGTAAGAACAGCCCCCAGGTCTAGGGCCACAGCTGTCCAGATCCAGAACTCTTTCCTACACACTCCTGTGGTTTTAGAGAAGTGAGGGTAGCCAGTGGAAGCATCTGCAGTCCCCACTAAGGGTCAGAACTGGCTCTGGGACTGATTTCAAAGCAGATCTATGCCACAAAGCCTGCTCCACTTCCAGCCTCAGAACCCCCAGACCCAGGAAAGGTGGGTCTCACATAGCAACTCTGTAGGCCCTTTGACCATCAACCCCTTTCTCCCCAGCCTTATTAATGTACCCACTCAACCAACATTGCTTGCATCCCTGCTATGTCAGAAACTGTCTTCAGTGCTAGATATATCGTGGGGAACAGGGAACACAGGGTCCCTGACTTCAAGCAACTCACTACCTCGTCCTCATGCTTAACCCTAGCAGGACGCCTTTGCTGTGAGGCCCACGGCACTGGGTTTGGGAACACCCTAGCAAATCTTAATCCTGCCATCTTAATGTGTCATCCCATGGGCAGGGACCCTGCACATTCTTCACCCATCCCAGGGAAAGTTATGGCTCAGGGGGAGTCTGACTCCGTCTGAAGCCCCCACCCTGGCCTCAGCTGAGAGCCTGCATTCTCGAGATGCCAGGGCTGGAGAGGAACCACATCTGCAACCGCTCAGCTGCAGGTGGCTGGAGAAGGGTCAGAGACTTGGTACAGGAGCAGGGGCACAGAGCAGTTACAGAGAGATTCCCAACATGCAAAGTCCCCTACCCTGATGCTGGAGTCCTGGAGGGAGAGCAGGGCCCAGGACCTCCCATGAGTGTATTTCAAGAATTGAGAGAGTGGTTAGGCTGAGAAGGGAAGTGGGGCAGGGACTGGCAGGAGAGGGGGTAATGCCCTCCTTTTGCTTGCCCCCTATCCTCAGTCTCCCTTCTCTGCAGCCAGGAATTAAACAAAGACATGAAACCTGATACTTGGACTGGAAAGGCCTGCTGGGTACACTTTACCACCTAAACAGCAAAGTTCCAAAGACTGGAACTTTTTAGAAAAATCTCCAATACCCCACAGGCCTGAAGGAGAGAGAGAGAGAACATGCTGTGGTCTCTGCATGCCGCCCCTCTCTGCTGAGGTCCCTGCTGAGCTCTCCAGCATAGGCACAACCTTGACCATGTGCCCGCATCCAGGGGATGACAGATGTGGGTCTTGGTACAGGCGTGTCTGTATGTTCCTGGCAGTAGTTAAGTATCTAAATATCTATTTGTCTTGGCAGTCATCTGCCTATTCATGTTTTTAGCTGTGTGCGCCTGTGTGTTTGCTTTTTTAGGCATACATCTTTGGTATGTGGGTATCTTTGGAGTGGGGTGCCTATTTGTAGGTGTGATGTTTCTGGAAGGTGAAACATCGCACCTGTGTCTTTGTCGTATGTTTTCGTGTGTGTACCTTTGCAGGTGTGTATGGGTGGGTAGGTGTGTGTGTGCATGTGTATTTGCAAGGTGGAGTTGTTTGGCTGTGCTGAGCTGTTGACTCTCATCCACTGCCCTTGCTTGGGCTGTCAGAGGCCAAGCTAAGCAACCTACCTTTGCCCCACAGCAGCCTTTCTCAATTGATGGAAGTCCTTCCCCCAGGGAGTCCAGGTCCACCTGTTGCCACCCTCCTGATGCTGGGTGCCCAGTTAGGGAGATGTGCTGATGGCATGCACGACCTCCCCCAGATACTCCAGACCCGGAATTGTGAGGGGAGTGTGTGTGGAGAGGGTACTGGGTAGCCCTGCCTTCACCTCACCTCTGAGGAAACAGCTAGGACAGTCCCCTTCGCACAGCCCAATCCATCCCCAGGGAAGGTGTTCGAGGGAGGCTCCCCCGTTTAAAGGGTTTCTTTCCAATCCCATCTCCCCTGTCCCCTTTGCTCAGTCACTCATTCACTCCAAGCAGTGTGATCTCTGGCAGGTGGCTTTACACCTCTGTGCGAAGTCCTCATCTGTAAAATGGGATGTAAATGGTGCTTACTTCAGAGGATTGTGAGAATTAACTGACATGATGCATACAGAGTGCTTAGCCCTGTGCCTGGCACAGGGAAGGTCTTTGCCTATGTTAGCTGATCCCCTTATTCTGACCTCTCTGGGTTTCAATCACAAGACACTGCCCATCCTTCAAACCTCACCTGTCCCCACGTGCTCCTCGGACCACCCTTGGCTGGTTAGGACTTTCCCCCTGGAATCAGACTGGCTGGGAGGGGAGAATCTTGGAAAGAGATTATTGATATTGCACTGCAATTTCCACACAATTTAAAAAATTTAATTATATACCCCCTTATGAAATAGTTATCCTTTTCCTCCATTTTACAGATGGATGAAGGCAGCATCCGAATTGTTAAGAAACTTGTTCAAGGTCACACAGTAAGAAAGGGGCAGAGTCCAAGTTTACACTGAGGCAAAAATGGCTGTCCCACTATCACGTAGGAGGCTGGTTTACAGCAACCCAGGATCAGAGTGCTGGAGAGTTTCCAGGAGTCTGGTTAACAGTTCTGCCGAAGATCATACAGACAAGCAGAGCCAGCCAGGAAAATCCTAATCTATACCCAGCTTCACATTGCTGTAAGCCCCAGCGTAACCAGGACTTGGGTGTTCTCATCTTGGGAGCTTTTTTTGGAAAGATCCCCACATGTGGAAGGCAGAGCGCATACTACAGACAGGAGAGTCAAAAGTGAGAGTCCTACATTCAATCAGAGGAGAAAGCTGACATGGCCAAGCCAAATGAAGGCTCAAAGCCAGATTTCCTTAATTTGGGCAAGCGAAAATTGGGCCGCCTCCACGTCCAGTCATTCTCCAGCGGCCGGGTTTTTCAAAGCTCTGCGCCCGCCCAGTGTCTCGAGAGGAACCTCCCCCGGGGTACCCCAGCTCTGTCGCGGCCGCGCCCAGATGGCCGTCGGGTCTCCCCTCAAGGCCCCCCTACCGACTCCGCCCTCTGCCGGCCAGGCCCCGCCCGGCCGCTCGCGGTCCCCTCGGCTGGCGAACTCACTCCTGCGAGCGAGCGGCGGCGCTCAGCATTGTGGCGGGCGGCTGGGGCCGGCTGGGGCGCCGGAGCCGCAGGCATCCGCGGGGCTCCGAGAGGCGCGCACAAGGGCTGGGACTGCGCGGCGCCGCCGCTGCGAGCGCCACTGAGCGGTCGCGCAACTTCGGAGCCACAGCGCCGGAGCTAGGCGAGCGCTCGGAGACCCGGAGCCAGAGGGGCGCGCCGGAGCCTGGTTCGAGAGCCGGCGCCAGGCACCCACCGCGCTCCGAGTGCCAGGGGGCCCTCCGCGCAGCGTGGCTGCCGCTGCCCCCACGGAAGGCACGGGCTGGCGCGGCCGGGCGCCGGGGAGGACGGCGAGGAGGAGGCGGCGGCGGCGAAGACGGCGGCGGCGAGGCTGGGGCCAGGGAGACAGCCCCGGGGGAGAAGCGCCCGAACCGGGCCGCGGGAGCATGTGGACCCGGAGCGGAGCTCGGGGCGCGCTGCTGCTGGCACTGCTGCTCTGCTGGGACCCGAGGCTGAGTCAAGCAGGTAGGAAGCGATCGGGCCTGGGGGCACGGGGCTAGGGGACCCTTGCGCCTCACTCTACCCTGAAGTTGAGGTGGTCTTTCGTCGCATCGATGCGCGCAGGGAAAGCGGCAAGGGCGCCCAAGTTAGAATGTAGATTTTACTGCCTCCCAAAGTGGGCAATGGCGCATCCACATAGCGGGAGGGGGGCGCAGGGAAGGGGGTTCACAGTAAACTGAAAGCTCCCTGCTCGCTCCTGAAAGGGATCCCTTCTTCTCCCTGGAAGGGGTGTCGGAGTCAGGGTCTGAGTCTCCGGGAGGATCCGCCTCTTGGGGACCTCCGGCTCTCCGCGCGCCTGGCGTCCGCCCTGAAAAAAATCTGTGGCTACATAAGCAAGGTGTGCGCTCGCTGCCTTACGCCGGTAACTTACTAGTCTGGTCCCGGCTCGCCTAGGCTCTTACACGCTATAGGGACACGAATCCGCAGACCAGAGGGAGAGAGCGAAAGACCTGCTGAACACGGGAAGGGCTCCGGCAGCCGGGGGAGGCTGGCTTGCAGGGCTCCTGACGCGGGGAGGGCTAAGTCCTGCACACATAGCTTTCCCCGAGATCGCTGGGCCCGCAGGTCTGGATTTTTTTTTTTTTTTTTTTTCTGAATGTTGGGGTGTGTGTGTGTGTGTGTGTGTGTGTGTGTGTGTGTGTGTTGGATGCGGGCGGGGGTTCCTAGGGATCCTGCGGAGTTTCCTTTTAAATGGGTCACTGACATTCTCGCTGTCCAGGGAACAGACTAGGTGCGCTCTCCTTGGTACAGCGCCCGCTCTGGACCCACAAAGATGACTTCAGCGGACTGGTGGGCTCCTGAAATAAAGTCCCTAATCCGCCTCTCTCGCCGTGGATGAATACGTTTCTCGCTCGTCCTGTAACTGGACCCGGCGTCGCTGGCTGGGCTGCGTTTTCCCGGGTAGGCTGTGGACTGACTGGAGCCAGCCTCTGTCTGGTACCTGAACCCAAGCAAGTGGGCTAGCCACGGCCGCCGGGCGCCTCGGCTCCGGAGCCGGGTAGGGACGGGGACTCCTGCACGAAGTCCTCTCTGAGTTGAGGCTGAGAATGGAGCAGGAAAACTGGAGCAGAAAGTGGACGAGATGACGCAGCCCTCCCCACCTCCTACCTCCTGCTGCGATGTTGACATCCGCCCTTCCCCCCTCCATAGCCAAAGATTCCTCATTCTGGAATTAGTGATTCCCACGGCCAGGAGTGAGAGCTTGGCTTTAGCACATTCCCCACTTTTTTTTTTTTTTTTTCCTGGTGCAAGTCCTGTGCAGTAGAGTTACAACACTCAACCATTTGATCCAACTTAATTATGATTTGGGCAGACTCTGGTATTTAAAGCAGTGTTTTGAAGTTGGAAGGTAATGATGGGGATGGGGGAAGGCAGGCTGCTGAATGTCCAACCTTGTTTTAAAGGGTGCAGTTAGACGTGGGAGGTGCTTGGTTGGGTTGTTGGTTTCTGGTTGGAGGGGGGTTGAGCAGATGATTGAAGGGTAGGGTGAAGTCTCTGTAAATGGCACATGGGTAGGGTTGTGTCTTGGGAAGCTGCTTTTGTACCAGCAGGACAGTGGGATCAGGAATAAATACTTAGGTTACCAGGAATGAGGGGCTGCAGTAGGAGAAAGACAAGACTGGTTGGCCTCTAGTTCTCTGGGTGGGTGGGCTTGGCCAGGAAGGCTGGGGGTGGCCTGCATTTCCTGCTTAACAAAGCATCCAGCCCCCACCTTCCCCAGAAGAAACCCCAGGCCCAGGGCTTTGATGGATTTGGGCACGAATGGTGCCCAGTCAGAAATGGCCTCTAATACCCGGCTTTGATTTCTCACCAGCGAGCAGAAGCGGTGCTGGAATTGTGCTCATTACTTAGCGCGGCAGGAGCTGCCTGCCCACCAGCCTGGAGAGGGGCCAGCTGGTGGGGTCTGCCTGCAGCCTTCTCATTGCCCAGAATGTGTGGCCCTTAGAAACCTGCCTTCAGGAGGGAGAACATGTCCCTTCCTCCCACACAATCTTTTTTCTCTAATGCCACAGGCACAGAGCATCATTCTTTCAGAATGTTCTTTGGGTTTTTCCAGTGGATCTTTCACAAGCCCCATTTCACTGATGGGGAAAATCAAGGCCAGAGCGTTGGCTTTCTCCAAATCTTGCCTTCACTTGGCCACAGATTGAAGACTTGTGTGAAGGGCTCTTGTCCAACAGCCAGGCTGATTCAAGCCCAGCAGACCCTCCCTCCCATTCTTATCCACCCACCCCTCTGCCGTGAGCCTCATAACAAACTGAGGCAGGTGAGGCTCTCCCTGCAGAGATGGATCTTTACTAGGGGTGTCCAAGCTCCCCTCAAGTGGCAGGCACCTCTCTCTCCTTTTCCCCACCCTGACCCCATCTCTGGTGAATATGGGAATGAGCTCCCTTTACAGCACTGAGAATTTTTTTAAACTGTAAAGTCTGATGGTGGAGAAATCAAAACTGGAACCATAAAACCCCAGACCCTTAGAAGGTGATTCAGCAAGTGACTAGCCAGAAAAAAGGCCACTTCAAAAGCTCTGGTTGGCCCTGGAAATCTCCTCCCACCCCACCTTTCAGTCCTTCCTGGAGCTTTTAATAAGCCTTTCCATGGCCTCTGGCTGGGATGGTTGAGAAGGAGTTGAGGTGTCAAGATAATACTTCTTTTTAACGTGCAATTAAAATCAAGAGTTTTTGTAGTGTCTCTGCTTGGTGTGTGTGTGTGCATGTGTGTGCTCGCGTGCACCCACTTGAGCACACACAATGGTAGCCTGTCCTCGTCTCCCTCTGCACTCAGTGTAGCAAACACCCATCTCACTTAAACAAATGGAAAATCAAGTGTCTTAATGGGTTTTCTCATTAAAGTGAAAGTACCACTGCAGGGGAGCAATTTCTCCTGTAATCTCTCTCCTCCACCTCTCTCCCCTCCCCTGCAAACAGGGAATTCTGTAGGATAAAACAGTTCCCCTCTTTTCCAATCCACTTATTTAACTGTTGACACTTTGGTACAGGCCAACTTGCCCAAGGTCACATTGGGACTCACCGGTAGCACCCGGACTTGAACTGAGGCCTCACAACCTCAGTCTAGTGCTTCTAGCTCCTTCATCCCACCTGGACTGCCGACCCACCATCATGGGTGTGGGCTTGAGACTCTGAAATTGAGGCACCACTTAAGGCAGGCAGCTAAAGATAATATTGCTTCGATGGCTGTTTTAGACTGGAACTCATGGCAGGATGGAGGAAAGAGGTTGAGAGTTGGGAGGGTGGAGAGGTGTTCCAGGAGAGGGGAACAGGGCAGAGCCGAAGGTCTGCCACCAGGCAGGTGCCCAGAGGTGGCTGTCACGACCCCCAGCATTGGCCTCCTGAGCAACTGCCCTGACCTGGGGAAGGGAGACAGGTCCCAAGTCAAGCTCCCTTGGGCTGCATGGCCAAATAAACATTAGCATTTTAGAGCTCTGCACCCATTTGTAGAGTTGGGGACAGAATATGTTTTTACCTTTTACTTATATTCAAAGCTTTGGGAGCCAGTGTCCTGTCCTCCCCCACCTCTCTTTGTTGTTGAGTTTCTCCCTGACCAAAGGTCTTGTGACCCTTTTCCTGGGTGTCAGGCTTAAGATGAGGCCTGCCTCCTACTCCTGATTCCTTGAGCCACGGAGGTTTTCTAAGGAGGTTTGTGGACTGCCTAAGACTTTGGGGATGGGCTGGGGGGAGGTGGATCCTTTCCATTCCAAGAGCTCTCAGACAAGGTGAGTGATTCTGAATAGACAGTGCTGGGAACCTCCCTCCCCCAGGGCCCACAGGCAGCAGGTCTTTTGACCCTCAGAGTTGGGGTTGGGTGGAAAGGAGACAGCTTGGAGGCCACTGCTGCCTTCAAGAAAGGGCAGAGGGGGCTGGGTCATAGGCTGGGACTTGGGGGTGGGAGCCTGGGCCCATGGAAACTGCTGCCTGGGCAGATGGCCCCCAGAGGGTAGGGAAGAGAAAGCCGGCGCTCAGGCCAGAGCTGGCGCTTCTCTGGCGTCCTCCTCCTTCTCCTCCTCACCAGTTTCCTAAACAGCTTCCACAAATAGAGTCATTAAAGCTGTGAAGGCAAAATGAAACCAAACAAGTGCGTTCTGTGCTTTTCTGTTTCTTATTTTTTTAAAGAAATTAAAAATACCGTAATTAGAATAATACAAGGAGAGAGCATTTTCCGGAAGGCCTAGGGTGTGGGCACTTCCCACCCACTGGGTTGGCTACAGAGGTTGGGGCTGGGGCGCCACCTCCCGCCCCGTTAGGGTCTGTGATCCGCCGGGGGCGCCGCGGGCTTTTCCCCCGGCTCCATGCATCCCGGCGCTGGCCTCGGCCCCCGACTGGGAGTTGGGTGGCGCTGGATTGTAACTCCGGCCCGGAACCGCCGCAGCCGCTGCGCCCCCGCGGGCAGACAAGCCCGGGCGGAGCGCGCTAAGCCACAGGTCCCCGTGGCGTTCCTCCTGGTCTTCGGGGATGCTAATGGCAGCGAAAATATTTGCTGAAGTGCCGGCATAAATCAGCCGCCTCCCGGCTTCCCCACCCCCACCCCTTTTGTTTCCTCTTCCTTCTCTCCAAAAAGCGCTGGGCTGCTGCGAGCGCCCGAATTTACCTTTTCCAACTAAGCGGCCTGATTAGCATCTCCGCCGCTTGGGGGGCTGGATTCTACCTTCTCCTGCGCCCCCCACCCCCAGTCCCCATCTCCACCTCCCTCCCCAGCCGAGCTAAATCGGTCCGCTGGAGCCCCGGGAGCTCTACCACCACCGCCTAGCGAGTGAGTGCGCGGAGCCGCCCTCCTTCTCACCTCCTAGAACAGGCTGCCCCCAGCGCTTGCAACTTACCCCTTCGCGGCGCCGCACGGCTTGGCTCGCTTCTCCAAGAAGGCAGGCTTGTGGGTGTGAGAGTATGTATTAAGGAGTGTGTGGGGGGGTGAGAATGTGTATTAAGCAGGTGGGCGGAGGTGGGAGTTTGCAGTTGGAGGGGAGGGTGGGTGTGGTGTTGCATTGGGGTGTCAGGTGTGTGTGGGGGCGAGCCATGCACTGGGTGTGTGCCAGAGGATGGATGCGTGTTTGAGGAGGGTTGTGCCTTTTGTAACTCAGGATGTGTGGTGTATAGGCTGTGTGTGTGTGTTTGGGTATGTGGGGGGTGGCAATGTCACATGGGCACACTTGTGGTGTGTTTGTGTATAAATAGGTATATGTAATGTGGAGACAGTGAGTCACCGCCAGGCATGGGAAGCTCCATCCATTGTATTCTGTTGGGGATTCCACTTCAGGATGGGACACAGGCCATTTGCCCGTCAGCACTTAAGAGACCTCATTTTGCCCCGCACCTGCACTGTGAGCAGGGTTTGGCCTGGCTCTGCTGTTGGAAGGGCAGAGGACAGCTTCCCCTGCTGAGTGTGGATGGGACAGGCCTGCATGAAGGTGGGTCGTAGTGCTCCAGGGGGAGGAAAGTTGGCAGAGATGGACCCTAAGCCAGCCCAGCAGCTTGGGCTACTGCCCCCAGGAAGACCAGGGTCCCAGACCTGGAGTCTCCTGCAGTCGACTCCCAGCTTCCCCAGAGCATGGGAGCAGCTGCGGTTTGGAGATCTGCTGTCTGACCTGGGTCAGCTTATGCTTCAGCCTGTCTCCCCCAAGGAGAGTGAGTTCGCCTCTAGAGTTTGCTGGAGAAGGGGCCAGCAGAGCTTGAGTGGGTGGGATCCCCAGTGGAGGACCCCATCTCAGGCTGACGTGGCTGGGGCCTGGAACTCTCAGTGGTGGCAATTGAAAGAGGACAGACACACCCACACACATGCTGGACTCCACTGTCCTTACCACTTTCTTGGTCACAGAAGCGCTTCCCTGCTTTCCCAGGGCTGTCTACAGGAAGGACTTCCATCACTTCAACTCTAGGATAAGATGGACTGTTCTGGAGCAGGGAAGCCTACAGGAAAATCACAGTCCCTCCCCCGACCCTGGTGTGCATGTTGCTTTACAGTTTACAAAACTCTTTTATATGTGCAATCTCACTTTGTCCTTACAAGAACCCACCGAGGAGGTGGAGGCTTTCACTTAGGAGGCTGAAGAGGCAGGACTGGGACCCAGGTTTGTATTAGTCAGGGTTCTCTAGAGGGACAGAACTAATATATATTTAAAGGAGAGTTTATTAAGTATTAACTCACAAGATCGCAACATCCCACAATAGGCCGTCTGCTGGCTGAGGAGCAAGGAGAGCCAGACTGAGTTCCAAAACCGAAGAACTTCGAGTCTGCTGTTCAAGGGCAGGAAGCATCCGGCACAGGAGAAAGATGTAGGCTGGAAGGCTAAGCCAGTCTCTCTTTTCACATTTTTCTACCTGCTTATATTCTAGCCCTGCTGGCAGCAGATTAGATGGTGCCCACCCAGATTAAGGGTGGGTCTGCCTTCTCCAGCCCACTGACTCAAATGCTAATCTCCTTTGGCAGCACCCTCACAGACACACCCAGGATCAATATTCTATATCCTTCCATCCAGTCAAGTTGACACACAGTATGAACCATCACAAGGTCAGAACTCCTAAGCAGCCCTGGTCACAGCCCTCGAGGAGGTGCTGTCTGTAAGGAATGCTGACGTCCACTCTAGAAATGTTAAGTGGCATTCAGAGCATTGCGGATGCCATGTGAGAGTGACAGATGATATGCAAGGGAGAGCATAGCAGAGCCAAAGTTTTAAGGCATGGGGCTTCCTGGGGTGGATGATGACTGCCAGACCTTTACTCTGTCCTTTTCCGGTCCTTCTGAGAGCATGTCCTGAAGAGAGGATGGGATGGGGGGCTAGCCAGCTGGGCATGTGGGCAGGGGTGCCAGCCGACCTCTCCCTACTCTTGGGAAATTTGCCCCTGTTAGCATCTGTGGTGTTTACCATCTTGGGGTGAACACCAGTCTTGGGGAACAGACCTTCTGGCCCATTCCACCTCCCAGCATCCCAGGTTCAACTGAACGTGTGTGCTTGGGTCACGAGTCCTCTCAACTGCTTCTGATTCTATGGGCTAGGACTGTGGCAGGGCCTGGAGGCAAAAGGCTGCCTTCTTCTTGGATCTCTCTGTGTGGCTCCCAAAGGTGGAACGAGCCCAGAAAATGCTTTCTAAGCACTGGCAGGGATCATATTGGGGGTGGAGACTTGGGGAGGTATTTTCCTACCTTTGCCCTTCCCCCACCAGAGAACACAAAGTGGGTAGGAAGGGGAACGGTGGAATCCTCTGCCTAGCACTTCTGTGAGCCATTTGCCAGGGGTAGGGGTGGGGAGATCCTTTGTCATCACCACCTCTGGAACCCCCAGCTGCTCTGTTTCCATACACACCTCTCCCGGGGCCTTAGCTACAGGTGCAGAAGAGTGCATGGCATTGCCAATTGGAATTCTGAGAGGTTAACATGGCCTCCCAGCATTGTCATTGACTACGTGGTGACGTTGGGCAGCTCACCTAACTGGACTGTACCTCCATTTTCTCATCTGTAAAATGGGGGTAATAATAACATCATCCTCAGAATTGCCTTGAGAGTCTCATGAGCTGATGTATGAAAAAGCCCTTAGCACAGTGCCCGGCACACAGCAAGCACTTAGAGCCTCTTGGCACACAGCCTGCCCCAGAGAGAGCCCAGCGATGCATCATCATCTTCCTCAACGGGAGTGAAAGCTGGGAGGTCAGGGCCAGGAGTCTCAGCCGCTCCTGGTCGAGGAGTTAGGAGACTCTGGCTCTTGATCTTCATTTGCTGTGAGACCTTGGGCAAATGCCTTTCCCTCTCTGGGTTCTGATTGTTTGGTTTCCCTTCCTATCTCTAAGTCTGGAGTGGGGCAGAGGTAGAAGGATGATCCATACAGGATGTGGGGTTTTTGTCTGGTTCTATCTGAAGAGGCCCCAGCAGTCAGAAAGAAACAGAGGTAGCCGAGGCACAGAACCACTTGTGTTTACAGAGGCCTCTCCGGAAAGTCAATATATTGACTGGAATGCCCTTGCACGCATTATGCGGCCCTGGGTGTCTCTCTCACCGAAGCCGTAAATCAGCCTCTGGGAACTTGGTCCCTTTTTCCTGCTCCATAAGCGTCTCCTGCCTCAGACACTGAGAACCCCAGATGCCAAGCAGGGCCCAGGAGGTAGAGAAGGGCCCCACTGGCAGAGGCAGCCTGGGCATGTGCGAGTAAGGGCCCGTGGTCCCCCACCCTTGTCACCCACTCCAAAGCTCAAGTGCACCCTGCTGAGGGTGTGTTAGGGACAGACTTTGCAGACGTGGCCCCCGTGTCATGCATGGCTTCATTTCTCAGAGGCCGGGGGAGGCCAATCTTGAGGGTTGGGGAATGAGGACTCCTGTCTCCACGTAGGATATCGGAACACCAGCCCACCCTAAAACCTGATGCACTTGCCCATTCATTCAGCCTGGGCAAGTGCTGAGCTCTGTGGTCAGAAGCTAAAAGACCATGGGCCTGACTCTTGAAGAACTGATGGGCTTTGTGCTGCTTCTTGAAGCATGGGCCAAGTGCCTGGCCTGTGATGCTGGGGTACAAGGGGGGTTAGGGTGATGCAAGAGAGCAACCATTCAAGATGAGCCAAGATGTATGTGTCTTGGGAGGGGTCTTGCATGATGTTTAGAGGGCAGGCTGTGCAGTCACATTACTTGGGTTCAAATCCTGGCAGTGCCACCATCTGGCTGTGTGTCTTAGAGCAAGTTGCCTACCCTCTCTGAGCTTAGTTCTGAGCTTAGTTCATTTGGAAAAGGGGAGTAGTAACACCAATCTCATTAGATTTGGGGATAGATGAGATCATGCGTAAAAGTGCTCTGCATATTCTGAAGTGCTCAGTGACATTCACTGTCATCACCATCATCATCGTCATCATTATCATCATCATGTGGGCACCGTGTATTGGGTGGAATGAAGGGAAATGTCTCAATGTTGAGAGGAAGAAGCTCTTGTGGCCTGGGTGGTCAGAAAAGGCTTCCTGGAAGGGGGAAGGTTTGCCCTTAACTGGCCCTTGAAAGATGAGAGACTTTGGGTAAATGGAGAGTGTGACCCTGGTAGGGGATGTGTACGTGAAGGTATGGGTGGGACTGTCTGGCACATCTACCCAGGAGACAAATTCTACATTCGGGTTCTGACTCGTGTCTGATCATCTAGCAACTCAAGACTTCCAGGGCCAGAGGTCTCTTAGTACAGTAGAAAAAGGCCCAGGCTTTAGGATTTGAATCTTCCAGAGGTGGCTCACCCTCTGTGCCTCAGCTTCCCAATTCATGAGATAGGCATGATTCTACCTTCATCAGGTGCTGATGTGACGTGAACTAACACATATGCAGTCTTGGCAGAGTGGGTGTTCTGTGCATTTCCATTGCCTTCCCTTCTCTTCCTGCCCCTCGTCCACCCCCCACCACCCTCAATCTGGCTGACCCCTGGATAGGACTAGGGCTGGGCCTGGGCCCTGATTCTCTCCCTGTGCATCTCTGGGCAGAACAGGGGGACAGAGGGTCCCAAAGTGGCAGTTTCCAGGTTGGCTAGAGAGCCAGGGAGAGCGGCAGGAAGAGAGAGGCTGCTTTTTCTGGTCCCTGGTGCTCACCTGGGCCTGCCCTGACCCAGGAGGCATCCCCAGGGGGTCTTCTGCTGAGATCACCCAGGAGCCTGCAACCCCCAGAGGCCCCAAGCGGTGTCAGGAGGCATCACTGCCTTCAGGAGACAACACCCAAGGAAAGCAGTTCTGTAATGCGATCAGAGGCGTCTGCCTGCCTGGCTGGGGACCTGGACACCCATGCAGGATGCAGAGCTTACCAGAAATTGAGTCAGGAATTCCAGGAAAGTTGTCCGTGGCCCCCTCCCCCATCCCTGTCCCACCTTTGGTCATTCTGTGACACAGCAGGGCAGAGTGAGATTGGGAGTGAGCAGTGACCTCTGGTGGGTGGGAGTCTGTCGGATGGGGCAGCCTGCATTCTTTCCTTGTCACCAAGCCAGGGCTCCAGGGTTGGGGAGACAGGTTCAGCAGGGGCAGGCAAGATGGATTGAAACGACTAGGTGATGGCAGAGCAGTCATGGCACTAGGTGACTAGGGAGGCTGGGTCTGATTTTGCTTACTCGTGTGTGTTGCTGGCACCCGGAAGGTACTGGGTAAATCTCTGTAGAATGGATGAATGAGAACTCATGGTCAGACCTTACTCACCCAAGAGGTAGCTGTGATTTTGTCCCAGCTGTTCATGGACCTGCTGCTGTGGATGAGTAACCAAAGAATTAGAAGATTTTTCATTCCCTTGCTTCCAGCCTTCCCCTCCTGCCTGCCTGCCTCCCTCCCTTCATTATCTGCTGCTTGCTTTCTTTGAACACTTACTGTGTACCCCGCACGGTGGAAGCCAGAGCCAAGTCTTCAGTGATCAGAGCCCCTAGTTTGGAAGGAATTTATTCACTAAATTCAATGGAGCCACGGAGAATTAACCAAGTTTTGCAGTCAAGTGCCCTTGGCCCCTTTACATAGAGAAAGCAGACTGGCAGAACACCTGCTGGGCTGGTAAACTTTGTACTTATGTGCAAGGTGGCCCATGTAAGGCACAGCTGGTCCAGGGCACTTTAAATGTTTGTTTCCTACTTGTAGCCACAAGCCCATTATCACTTTTCTCCACCTTGCCTTCCTGTGGTTCAAGGGAATGCCCACTTCATGGACAACAGACTCTGAGGCCTGAGAGCAAGTGTGGGCTGAGCAGGTATATCTAAAGGCCATGGCCAGATCTGACTCCAGGCCTCAGCCGTCTATAGCGACTGCTACCAGCTTCTTATCAGGAGCTGGGCTAGGTGCAAGAGAGCAGTTCTGGCCATGGGGTCTGGCTGATCCAGACTCTCGGTGGCACCATGTCCAGTACTGACATCTTTGGGAGTAAACATCCCCAGGCAGCAGCAAGCCTGGCCCAGTGACCATCCTCAGCTGGTGGCTTACTGGTCCTTGTCAGGGACCCCTGCCAGAGGCTGATCTGGAATTCCTCCCTGGCAGCCCAGGAAAGCCAGGGCTGCTGGGCACAGTGACCCATGCTGCAAATTTGATGCAGCCCCACATTTTCCTCCCGGTCCATCCCACTTCTGACTTCTGTATAGGCGCGCGCGCGCGCACACACACACACACACACACACACACACGAAATGACAGCAGAAAAAGCCCCAAGTTGAGAATTGGGAAAACTGGATTCTTTTTTTTCTTTGGAAATAAAATACTAGATTCTAATCCTAGCCATGTAGCTAGCTAATTTGCTTTGTGACATTGGACTAGTCCTTTCCCCTCTCTGAGCTTCCTCTGTCCAAATGAAGAGGTTCTGCCCTGGAATCAGAAAACCTGAGTTCAAGTCCTGGCCCCATCACGAACTACAATTTCATGAGCCAGGATCTCCACACTATAAAGTGTGCCCCCTGACTGGTTGTGGGGACATTAGAGGAAATGGGCATGGTCAGTAAAGGTCGCTTCTCTTTCCTTTCCACCCAGAGGGAAATCCACAAATTGCTGGATCCTGCCTTCTAGCAGGATTTTGGATTGCTGGATCCCAAATCCACAGAACCTGCCTTCTTTCTTTCTGGTATTCCCTTCTTGACATGGCATATTAGACATAAGGTAGAGTGGGGTTATCCTAGGGACTTCTGAGATGCCTTCCAGCCGTCAAAGCCCATTGCTGTAAAGGACCGTGGGTACAGTTCAGGAAGGCCTGTGGAGTGACTTGGTAATCATCTGGGGGTCATCAGCAAGGGGAGAGCCTGCCTCGTTGTACACATTTGGAAAGAGCACTGGACTAGGAGTCTGGAATCTTCAGCTGAAAGGCCAAATCTGTCTCTGTGTGATAGGCAAATCTCACCCACCTTCTTTGAGCCTCAGTTTACCCATCACCAAAAGGAACAAAAGAAGCTGAATGCCAGGTAGGGCCAAGTGAGAAAACACCCAGAGAGGTGCTTCAGAAACTGTTCTCCAAACCCCCAGGGGTCGCTGATCTGAGGCAGCAGGAGGCCTGCAGAACAGCCCCTGGACTGTGTGGTGCATCCTGGGAACTGCTGCCTGTGTGGCAGGGATGGGAGGGCCCACATGCCCATTTCGCCGGCTTCTCCCATGCCGGGCTGACCACGGCTATTGAGCTAAGTGACAAGAGTTTTGGCCACTTCTCATCCATCTTTGTGTCCCCATACCCTGACCCCATCGCACACCCCACATCCCAGAGCAGAGGAGGCCCGGGTGCCACGTCAGAGATGGTTAGTGTCAGTGCCGGGTTTGATGCTGTCTGAGCCAGCACACCATCTGCCATGCCCACCAGAAGTTACATAATCCCTCGGCCGGCTGCCCATTCTTAGAAAACGGGGCAGGCAGGACCAGCAGGGAGTAGAGAGTTAGAGTTTTCTTGTCTGCATTTTGTTCCCTCCCAGCCCACCATATCCCTGGACGAGTCTTCGCTCTCTGAGTTGCTCCCACACTGTTCAGAGCCTGAGACGTAAATGCCAAGGCAGAGAGAGGCTCACGTTGGAAGGGGACATGGGTCGTGAGGACTGCTTGCCACCGTGCCACACAGACTCCAGGACACCCTGCAGATATGCCTGCTGGCAGCACACCTGGCTGGCCACGTCTTGCCAGTTCCTCACACCGCTCCTTTGCTGAGCCTGTGGTGGGTTGAGGAGGACCACTCAAGCTTCTAGGACAAACAGAGTCTCCCCTCCACCCCCTAGTTCCTGCAGAGATATTCCCTTTCCACAATCTTATCAGATCATAAGCATTTTTATTTATTTTTATTTTATTTTATTTTATCTTTTATTTTTGAGACTGAGTCTCGCTCTATCACCCAGGCTGGAGTGCAGTGGCGCCATATCGGCTCACTGCAATCTCTGCCTCCCAGGTTCAAGCAATTCGCATGCCTCAGCCTCCCAAGTAGCTGAGATTACAGGCGCCCACCACCACTGGACCTGGCTAATTTTTGTATTTTTAGTAGTGATGGGGTTTCACCAAGTTGGCCAGGCTGGTCTCAAACTCCTGACCTCAAGTGATCCACCTGCCTCGGCCTCCTAAAAGTGCTGGGATTACGGGCATGAGCCACCTCGCCCAGCCCATAAGCATTTTTAATAACTGAATAACAGCCAGATAACACCACCCATATATCATTAGGGTCTTTGGAATCCCCGAGACCTAAGATCCCATCCTGTCTGCTTCATTTGCTGGCTGCATGATGTTTGCCAGGCAACTTTACTCTTGTTTGGGTCAGTTTCCTCGTCAGTGAAATGGGAATTATGAAGCCTGCTTCCCAGAGCTGCCTTAAGGATGGAATCAGATAATACTTGGAGAGGACAGAGAAAGTATTTAGTGATGGTAGCTCTGATCAGCGGCATCCAATTCCATTCTCTCTATTTTTTTTGAGACGGAGTCTCGCTCTGTCGCCCAGGCTGGAGTACAGTGGCACAATCTCGGCTCACTGCAAGCTCCGCCTCCCGGGTTCACACCATTCTCCTGCTTCAGCCTCCCAAGTGGCTGGGACTACAGGCACCTGCCACCACACCCAGCTAACTTTTTGTATTTTTAAAAGTAGAGACGGGGTTTCACCGTGTTAGCCAGGATGGTCTCGATCTCCTGACCTCGTGATCCACCTGCCTCAGCCTCCCAAAGTGCTGGGATTACAGGTGTGAGCCACTGCACCCAGCCTTCCATTCTCTCTTTTTAACATCGTGACCAGATCTGATTTATTGCAGGAATGCAAGAGTGGTTCCAAATGTTATTTGATAACATGCCAAATTAATATCATGTTCCATATTAATGAATCTGAGGAAACAAAATCATATTATTATCTTCATAGATGCTGAACAAAGCTTGGATAAAATACTACACTAAAAGAAATAGGAATTAAGGGATACTTTTTAAATGAGACAGATAGAGAGAGAGAAAGAGAGAGAGATACCATGGAATACTACTCAGTCATAAAAAGGAATGAAATAATGGCATTCACAGCAACCTGGATGGAGTTGGAGACCATTATTCTTTTTTTTTTTTTTCTTTGAGACAGAGTCTTGCTCTGTTGCCCAGGCTGGAGTGCAATGGCACGATATCAGCTCACTACAACCTCCGCCTCCCGGGTTCAAGCAATTGTCCTGCCTCAGCCTCCTGAGTAGCTGGAATTACAGGTGTTTGCCACCATGCCTGGCTAATTTTTGTATTTTTAGTAGAGAAGGGGTTTCACCATGTTTGCCAGGCTGGTCTCGAACTCCTGACCTCAGGTGATCTGCCCACCTCAACCTCTCAAAGTGCTGGGATTACAGGTGTGAGCCATCACGCCCGGCCAGAGACCATTATTCTAAGTGAAGTAACTCAGGAATGGAAAACCAAAAATCATATGTTCTCACTTATAAGTGAGAGCTAAGCTATGGGGATGCAAAAGCGTAAGAATGATATAATGGATTTTAGGGAGATAGGGGAAGTGTGGGAGGGGGTGAGGAATAAAAGACTACACATTGGGTACAGTGTGCACTGCTTACGTGATGGGTGCATCAAAATCTCAGAAATCACCACTGAAGAACTTATTATCCATGTAACCAAATACCACCTGTTCCCCAAAAACTATTGAAATAAAATAAAAATAATATATTTATATACACACATACCCGAGTCCTAAAGTTAGTATCTTAATTAATGGGGAAACACTAAAGGTACTTTCAGTAAGATCAGTAATAGATACCCTGCTAGTATTCACCTCTGCTAGTATTTACCTCTGCTAGTATTCACCTCTGCTAGTATTCACCGCTAGAGGCATTAGAGAATGTGATTAAATGAGAGAAGTCTATTAGAAGCATTAGAAAGGGATAAAGAAGAAATAAAACTATTCCTACCAGATAGCAAAACATACTGTAAAGCCTCTGTAATTAAAACAGTGTGCTTACTGGTGTGTGAATTAGCAAATAGACCAAAGAGAATAGTAAGTTCAGAATTAGACTCAAATGTCTATGGAAATACAGTATATAACAAAGGTGGTATCACAGGTCACTGCAGTTAAGATAGACTTTTTAATAGATGGTGCTCGTACTCCTGGGTAGGTATGTGGGGAAAGGTGAAATTTGATTCAAGTCTCACACCATACAGAGAGATGAGCTCCAAGTGGATTTGGGATCTAGATGTAAACAATGATACAACTACTAAATGAAAACATGGGCAAATTCCTTTTTAAACTTGGGAGTGGGAAAGGCTTTCTAACTATGACTTAAGATCTAGAGGCAATAAAAAAACTGATCAGTTTTATTACATGAACATTTTTAAATTTTTGACCAAAAAAAAAAAAATCACAGAACACCTTAAACAAAGTCAAAAGACAAAGTACTTGACAAACTGAGAGAAATATTCAAAACATATGCCACAGACGAAGGGCTGATATTTATAGTATATAAAGGGCTTTTAAATACCAAGGAACAAAGGATCAAGCCCTAACAGAAAGGTGGAAAAAAAGACACGAGCAGACAATTCACAAAATAAGATAGAACAATGACCCTGAAACACTCACTCGGAATTACAGAAACACATATTGTAAAACTCCGAGATACCATTTCTCACTTACCAGACGGGGAAACGTTAAACACTGTGGCCTCGCATTCAGTTGTGGAGGGGGGCTTGAGCCCGCGAGGGCACCCACAGGGCCTGCTCTGTGCCCACCTTGGCCATTGTGTATGCATTGTCTCATTCAGTCCTTGTGATGACTCTGGGAGGAAGGTCTTAGCAGAAGAGCAAAATGGGGCTCGGGGAAGTGAAGTGACCCACCCTAATCTAGCTTTTAGTGTCAGGGCCTCATCTGGATTCAGCCCTAGCCTTTGGACTCCAGATTCAGTGCTCCTTCCATGAGCCCACCCTACACCCACTTCCCGAGGCAGGGACTGGGCCTTATCCCCCACGCACCTCCCTCAATGCCCAGGGAGTGCTGGATGCTCTGGAGTTACTTGTGGAGTGACTGGGTGGTGAGGGAATCGCACTTGTAGCCGCTTTATAAAATGCAGACTCCTCCACCGACGTGATTGTTGTCTCCCTCAAGAGCTGTTGATTGATGGACAGAACTGGGCTTTTCCCACAGGCCAGTCAGCCAGCCCTAGTCAGCCCCTTTGCCATTTTAAGGATTGGTCAGGGAGAGTGGGTGTTTGTGGGTACATGGGGAGCAACAAGCCCCAGGGGCAGATCAGCTGGTCTGCTGGAAAAGAGGCTGAGCCAGACCTCACCGCCTATAGACAGTGGAGGGGACCCTGCGAGGATGGTGGGGGCATGATTGCCGGAAGGTCCTGCTCCAAGCCTGAGAATTCTGCTTACCAGTCAGTAAGTTGTTTATTACACCCTTGACAGTGTCCTCCTCCGCCCCTGCCCCCGGATCCTGAGGAGCCTGCAGAGGGCGAGGCAGGGCCCACTGAGGGTCTGACCCCTCCAGGGAAAGGGGCTGCCGGAAGTGTGGATCAAGCCATCCACCCTCCTTCCCATCACAGCCCACTGGACCAGAGCGCTTGCCCGAACCCTCAGAGGCCCTGATCTCTGCTGGAAGAGCAGGCTAAACAGAAATTCCCTGGGACCCTGGGGCATCTCCCTCTCACCTCCCTGGACTTCCTTTCCAAGGCTCCTTCTAGGGAGTTGTGCTTCTGGGGCAGGGTGTGTAGTTCTCAGAGCTTCTTAGGAACGGCAGTCTGGTAGACCCTATAAAGGGGTGCATGAGGGCCCCGTGTCCCCTTGGCTTGAGTAAGAGCTAGTGGTGAGAATCAGCCCCATGCCATCTCTGGCTGTCCCACCATTGCTGGTCAAGGTGATTCCTGTTGCTCCCAGGCACAGAGCGCTCATGCAAAAACACCCTCTTATTGACTGTGAGCTTCTCAAGAGCCCCACAAAGTCATCAGGGGGCGTGTTTTCACTGCCCTTTTATGGCTGGGGAAACTGAGACAGAGCTACCTCCTAACCTACACTGTTACCATCTGACTTTTCACTCTACTGCCTCCTCTCTGCTCTTGCCTTGGTTTGGTGGCTCAGAAAGATGAAGAAAAGAAGCATTGTAGACCATTCTAGATTGTCCTTCAAGGACACCCTGTCTTACCTCCATGCTTTCCCTAGGGGAACTCAGCTGTGATTAGGAGGAACCTGAGGGCCCTCACTCTGATTGGTCAGAGCGAGGAGGGGTGCAGGCCTGTTCAGGAGCCAGGATCTTACCTCCACTCCATGGCTCAGCGAGGGAAGCTGTTGACCCCTGAACACACAGCAAAGCCAAGGCCAAGCAGGTTGAAGACTGGCAGCCCCTAGCCTCTAGCCCTCCTGGCTACACCACAAACGTGGACATCAGACTGAGCAGAGCAGGCCGGTGGCCAAGGTCGAAATTGCTTTCAATGGCCTGTCCACCAAGTGACCTGGGGACCTAGCCTGCCTCTCTGGGGAGGGGCTTTCCAAAGACAACCAGCCACCTTCTTTTATGCCCTCCCCACCTCATCAGGCCTCCGGCCCTGGGTATGTGGGCCTCCCCCCACATCCCTGGAGCCTGGCACAGCCTCCCTTTGGATGCTTACCATGGGTGGACAGCTGGGACCAGCCTTCCCCATAAGGGAAATTCCAGATCCCACCAAATTCCGAATTCCATAGCCTTATCTGGCACCATTCTGTCTGACCTTTCATGGGCTTCCTTGTGTGGGACGAAGGACCTCCCGCCCACAGAAAGATTACGGGGCAGGGAAGCAGGGAAGTGGGGGTTCCCCACCTTCCTACCACTCAAGCTCCCTGGGTGTGTCACAGACTTGTACCATGGCTGGAACACACAGGTTGTTTATATGGAGAGCAGCCGGGAACAGGGATTTGGGGTGTGGCTGGGGGTGAAGACAATGGGCTTGACAGTAGCAAGCGACCTCCATGGTGAAGTCATTGTCCCATTTAACCCTGTCAGAGCAGAGATGCTACATCAAGGCAAATCACTTCCTCTCTCTGAGCCTCAGTTTCCTTGTCTGTTAAATGAGGGGTTTGGACTAGTGAACCATAGGATTCCTTATAGCTTTCAGCTGTGCATTGTAAAGTCCCCTTAGCCCAGCAGCCTATAGAATTTCCTAAGGCCGGGCGCGGTGGCTCACGCCTGTAATCCCAGCACTCTGGGAGGCCGAGGCAGGTGGATCACGAGGTCAGGAGACCGAGACCACAGTGAAACCCCGTCTCTACTAAAAATACAAAAAATTAGCTGGGCGCAGTGGCGGGCACCTGTAGTCCCAGCTACTCAGGAGGCTGAGGCAGGAGAATGGCATGAACCTGGGAGGCGGAGCTTGCAGTGAGCTGAGATTGTGCCACTGCACTCCAGCCTGGGCGACAGAGCTAGACTCTGTCTCAAAAAAAAAAAAGAATTTCCTAAGGGGCAGGAGGTGCCATTGTGACACCCGCTGGCCTCTTCCAAGCATTTCCTGCCCGGCACCCTAAAAACACAGTGGGGGTGAGGTGGGGGTTGGCGAGAGTGTGGGCTCGGCCGCTGATAGAGTTGTCATTTCACACATCAGCAAACGTGCCTCTGGATGGAGTGCTCTCGCACTGAGCTTGGCGTGGCTAGCTCCTTGTCGTCCAGGTCTTGGTGCCAATGGCCCCTCCCCAGAGAGTCCTTTCCTGGTCCCCTGCCTCTTTTACTCTTCTTCCAGCACTTCTTGCCATCTGGAATGGTTGTTTGAATACAGACTTATGCGTTGACTCCCCAGCCCAGGAACACAGGGCTGTGTACACTCAGCAATGTACCCTTGATTCTCAGAACAGTCCCCAGCACACAGTGGGTCCTTGTGAACAGGTTCTCAGCAAATGAAAAACCACAATTGTACATAAAAATCTTACGAGTTTTTTTTTTTAAATGCACATGCCTGGCCTCTACCCTAAAGGTTCTGGTTTAGGGACTGTGGGCCAGGGTTGGGCATACGAGTTTTCACAAAACACCCCCGGTGATTCTGCTGCACACTTATGTTAAAAAAGAGACTAGCTTGGTCATTCTCAACCTTAGCTGGACAGTGGGATCACCTGGCACCTAGGTCCCACCCAGAGATCCTGACTTAATTGATCTTGGGTTCTAGCCTGGGCATTAGGATCTTTAAAAGTCCCCCAGGTGGTCCTCTTGTGCAGCTAAGGTAGAGGACCCTGGGACCTGAGGATCTCCAAGACCTCTCTGATCCAAAATTCTGCATTCTTGGAAATGCATTCTTGGAAAGCCCTGCGAGGTTAAGCCACTCTGTTCCACACAGCAAACTGAATTCTCAAATGGGGGAACCTCCTTGTTGAACCCTCCTGCAAAGATGAAGAAAGGGATACCCCTTTTGACCCTCGTAGATGAGTTTAAAGCATTGCCAGGAGCCTTGTGGCCCATCTCCGACGACTGCTCAGGAACTCCCAGGAATGGCCTGTGGCTCTGTGCACAGCCCCCAGCACCTCCTTTCCCTGGCAAGCCAGCTGAGCTGTGTTGAAACCTGTCTTATTTCCTCCTCTGATAGCACACAGTTTTAAATAAGATCTTCATTTACCAGAAGTTCACACCACCACGTATGTGTTATATGAGAAGCAGCAATCTTGTGTTCATGAGGGAAATGCAGTCAGGGAGGGTGGAGGAGAGCCGATTGCAGAGGGAATGCACAAGGAGGGAGGAACTCGTGGAACCCGAGCTGGTGGCCCGGCCCCGGCCCCAGCCCCAGCCCTGGCAGTGCCATGCTCCTCTTGGCTCAGCATGGGGCTGGAGGGGGAGGGGCCCCTGCTCTGCAAGCTGACCTCAGCTGCTGGAAGGCTTGGAGCGAATGGGCATGTGATGTCACTGTGAGCTCCGCCAGTTGGCAGCCTTGGCCTTGCTTTGGGCCATTTACATGTCTTCAGTTGGCTAAGAAGGAACTCTTACTGCCAATTTATTAGTTGCCTCCTGCCTAGCCTTGGAAGCTGTGATAAGGAAGGGGTTTGGGGGCCATGGATGGATACCAGTCCCCCATGGCCATCCTGCCTCACTTCCCAGCACTGCCTGCCATGCAGCATGTCAGTGAATAAACCAATTCCGGTGGGATGGGACTTGACAGTTTCCAGGGTGTCCTCATGCAGTCTTCCCAACCACTCTGTGAGATGGGCATGATTACCTTGGTCGTGGAGAGGGAGAAAGTGAGGCTAAGGGAGCTTGAGTGCCTTGTACACAAAGCTGCGACCTTACTCCAAGATTTCTATCAGCTCTGTCTGCACCTGATGGTGGACTGGTGGGCAGGTCACTGTCCCTCTGAATGTGATCTGGGGTATTTCTACTTCCACAGCATTTGTCCATTCTGATGGCCTAAATGCCAAGAGAACAGGGATCAAGGACCAGTGTGCCCTGTGACCTTGAGCAAGGCTGTTTCTGCATCACACCTCAATTTCCCCAAAGGTAAAGCGAGAGTTGAACTGGGTGGTCTTTCAGGAAGGTAGGACCCCTTGGCTCTTCCTTGCAGGTTTTCAAGTGTGTCCTGGCACCGAGGAGATGAGGAAGAGGGTCCTGAGGCGGCCCCATCACGGGGTCCACAGTACAAGGTCAATGCATTTGTAATAAATATTGAGCCAACCAATGCTGAGCCGCATCCCTAGCCTCTGAATAAATAAATCGTTGCTCAGAATAACAGTCCGGAAGATGCTGGTGGCTCCAGCCAGCTCTCACCTTTGCCTCTCCCACTGGCCAAGCCTGTCACCCATCCCTATACTCCCTTGTCTCCCCCTTCCCTCCCCCTCCCCACTCCATAGTCCATTACTCTAGCTCCAGAGGTAGCCACCGTCACAGCCTGGCTTTAGTTGCTAGCTCTGCAACCTGTGTCTCCCTCTCCCAGCCCCTCAGCTGCCACAGCAGCTAATGAGGACCAGCCCCTACAGATGGCAGCTGCGAGACAGGCTAGCCAGGTTCTGGTGGGGCTGGGGTGGGGCACAGGGACCTGGAGGTGGGGCACAGGGGGGTATGCCTTTAATCCCCAGCCCCAGACAGAAGTCTTTCCTTCTGTGTCAGGACCCTTGCTGGCATTTCGTCCTGTAGCCCATCCCTGGGAGATGAACTGGTCCAACTCCTGCAGGAGGCCAGCCCACTCCAACTGCTCTTGGCTGAGGCCACCAGGAGATTAGAAACAGGGTCCACAAAGGAACCTGGCCCCAGGGTGCTCTGGGCCACACGAGCACACTTGGTTTGATGCTTCTCTGCCTGATGGGTGTGCGAGTACAGTTCTATGTGTTACATGGCTCCCTTCTTTTTACGGTTCGAGTTTCTCAGGGGCAGAGCCTGTTAGGTCAAGTGTGAAGTTACAAAATGTTAGCACTGAAGAGACATCTTCCTCATTTTATAGATGAGGAGATTAACCCCGGGGGTGGGGGGCGGAGATAAGGCCACTTGCCCAGGGTCACACAGCCAGGAAGCAGCAAAAGAGCCTGGATTTGGAGCCTGATTAGGGCCTTGGCCGGCACTTGACACGGCCTCCTCCAGGGGCTTTTGCTGGGGCCCTCATGGAAATGAGGCTTCATTCTTGGGATTCAGGCCTGGCCCAGAGAAGTCCAAGCCAGGGAATCAAAGCTTCTTGGTCCCAAGGTTTATGGACTGCCCTGGGGAAACAGTGCCCCATCAGAAAACCTGCTCTCCACTCTCTGAAAAGGACCTTCACCATGTCGTGGGGTTTCACTGAAAGTGTCCTGGGGGCCAGCGTAAGAAGCAAAGCCCCTTGTATGACCTTCCTTTGGTCTTTCAAGCTGTGTGAGAACCAGCAGGGAGCCCCTGGGGTGAGAGGCCCAAAGCCCCAGGCAGAACACACCTTCCCTTTGCAAGGCACTTTCTAGATGGAATCTCTGGGGAGAAGACTAATACCTCAGTGCAAAAGGCCTGTGGGGTTTCATCCCCATTCTGCAGGTGAGAGCACCTAGATGCAGCTAGAGTCTTGTGGCCAGAGTCTTGTAACTAAGACACTCCCCCAGCCAGTTCCAGGCTGCTGGGTCTGGGGGCCCGGCTGCCTTGTTAGGAACTTGGGAGACTCGGAAACCTGGGCCTCTCTTTCTCTGTTCTGTTTGCAGAGGTCCCAGGGTCATTCTGAACACATCAGGGAGACCTATCCTAAGAGCTGGATTGAGGGGACAGGATTTGGCATCCAGATCCCCTCCCCAGCAGGCCAGATAGATTCCCACTGGTCTGGCCCAAAAGGAGAGACCAGCCCTCCCCACCACCAGCGCCCGGGGTGGCCCCTCCTCCCCCAGCCTGGCTGCAAGTGCCGGGCCTCTATTGCAGGACTCCCTACCCTGCTGCCGCTGCCTCTGACAGATATCCCGCCCCAGAAGATAAGGATCCTGTCTGGCGCCGGAGTGCTTTTTTTCCTCCTTCTTTCCAAATCTGTTCCCTGATTATCTGCAGACAGCCCCTCACTAGGGGAGCCCCCAGGGAAGGGGTCCAGACCACAGAGAAAGACAGGAGGGGTGGGACTAAGAGGCCTGCAGCCACCAGACCTCCCTCTAGCACCAGTCCCCCCGAACCCCTCTGGGGGCTTGATGGTCATTTGCTGAGCCCCCACCGTAGCCAGAACCCTGAACTCAGCAGAGAGCTGAGGACTGGTTTCCCTGGGTGGGACAGACCCACTTCAGCGGGAAGAAGAGGGTATGTGGACTGGAGGCTGTGCCAGCGTGGGCTGGGATGGGGACAGAGGGTGGGGTTCCTTCCGTGGTCAGCGTTCCTCAGCCTTGGGCCTGGAGAGCACCCAGAGGGGATGTGGTAGAGGCTTCAGCCAGCCAGACGGCCACATCCTGTGGGAGACGCTGGCCCTTCCCAGGCCAGACAGTGGGAGGACACTTAGGGACCGGTAGGGGGGTCCTAGGGGGCTCCCAGAGCCCAGCCTCCAGCTCTGAGGACTGAGCTTAGAGAATGACCAAGGCTGGTGTGGCCTCTTGGCCTCAGCCTGAAAAGGAAGGGCAGCTCCCCACCAATTGGGCCTCAGACCAGGCACCATTGTGGAATTCCAGCCTTACAGTGCCCGAGCTGTTGAGAGCCCTAGGGAGCACCTGGTGGCATCTGGGCTGTCTATAGACAGAGGGACCCATGTGGAAGGCAAAGGGATCATCCCAATCTCGCCCACTGGCATGTCAGGAGCCTGCATCATGGGTCTACTGCCCTGGGAGCTGGGAGCCCCAGTTCAGGTCCACACTCTGCCACTAATATGCTGTGTGACTTTAGGCAAGTTCCTTTCCCTCTCTGGGTCACACTCTTCAACTGTAAACTGAAGAGGCCTTCTGGTGGGGCAGGAGGGAACAGTAGAGATCTGAGTCCAAAAACCTTTCCAAACCTTGTCAAACTCCTCAGGGTTTTTGTAAGATTCAATGAGATATTGAAGGTGACACCTTGGTTTGGAGTAGGTGCCCAATAAGTATGAGTATGTCCAGCCCTTGACAGCTCAGACTAGGGACCCCCAGGACTGGGCAAAGCCTGCTGCCCAGAGCCTGGGCAGTTGAGTTCCCCTCTGTGAGAATGTGCTTGTGTAGCCTTAAAGACCCTACACCTTCCCTGCCCCCAGCATCCCTTGTCATGCCCGCCCCGCCCCACCTAAAACACCATGGGGGAAGGGAAGCAATGCAAGATCATTTTTTATGGCTTCCTGACCCCGGAGCCAGAGGGCTGAGGATCGGGTGGTGTGGGCCGGATTCCTGAGCCCCCCTTCAGAGCCAGCTCGTAAATATGAAGCCGGGGCAGGGAGGAGCTGGCTGTTAAGCTGTCAGCAGAGGTCCACTTAGGAAGTCGTAAAGCGTTTCTCAGAGCTCCTCAGAGCTGGGACCCAGGGCCCTCCCACCCCACCCTGACTGGCAGTGGCCTCCTCACTCGTGGGTGCTGGGCTTCCCTGCCTGAGCCCCCAGTGGAGACTCCTTGGCTCTTGCCATTGGCTGTGCCTTGGTTTCCTCTCTGTGCAAAGGAAGTCTGCTCTGCTTCTCTTCTGGGAGAATGGATGGGGAAGCCCAGCGAAGGCCTCAAGAGGCCAGAGGGACCCTGGTCCTGAGAGCAGTGAACCCCCATATTTATCATTCCCTTCTCTGTGCCTCGCTTCAAGGGGACCCAGAACCTACCTGCAAGGAGCTCACCAAATTCCACTTAGGAATGAGAGAAGATGCATGCCCCTGAAGAGAACACCACATTTTCTCCAGCTCAGAGGAGTGAGCTCCACAGCGGGGATGTGGAAGGCTTCCTGGAGGAGGTGGGGGTGTAGATGGGGCTCCAGGGGATTCAGAGGTTTGGAGAAGAGGCAGGAAGTGCAGGTGGGTGGGCAAACAGGCCTGCCTGGGTGGAGGGTAGCTAGGATCCCAGGCTGGGTGTGGAGTAGCAGAGGCCACGGAGCCTGTGAGCAGAGGCCCAGTCTGGGGACCAAGTGCACGTTCCCTAATGACCCCTGTTTGCCTGGTCACCAAGACTCGTGCTTATGTGGAAAAGCTCTGGCAACAGCATGGGTTCAAACACTACCCTCCCTACTTCCAAACCATGTGTTCCTGAACAGTTTAGCCCATCTGAGCCTCATCTTCAACCACAAAATGGAATTAATAGCAATCTACCCTATAACATCTCCATGAGGTTTAAATGAGATTTTTGAGATAGAGCAGTCTCACTCAGTGCTTGGGCATTTTTGGAGTTGGATAGCCTGGGTCTGAAACTCGGTTCCGCCTCTTACTGACCATGTGTCCTTGGGGTCACCTCTTAAGACCTCAGTTCTCTCATCTGTAAAGTGGGGGTAAGAGCAGTGAGACGTCAATGAGTAAATACACGGAAAGTCCTGAGCACAAAGCTGGCAATCCTGAGTGCATTAACTATTATTATGCGAGGTGTTCCTGCAGCACCTGGTGCGAAGGAGGTGCGGTGAAGTTATTGGAAGCCTCCTGCCTCCATCTTCAGCCTGTGGCTCCTATAGGGTCGGGAAGGAGGTGGCATTACTGGGAGCAGGAGTGGTCTTTACTAGGACTTCGTAAGTCCTTTATTCTGTCTTAAGAAATATTTGATGTTCACCTTAAGGCAAGTAGAAACAACAGTAAAAGCTTGGCCAGTCCATTTCCCTCACTGGTGATGAGCCAGGTGAGCCTGGGGGCAGAGGCGTGGTACCTGGAGCTGGGGAAGATGAGGAAGGTGGGGAGAGGCTCCTGTCAGGCAGGTCATTGGGGATCAACGGGCTTCCTGTGTCTTCCCACGGAAGCGGGCGGGAGACAAGGCAGCTTCCACTGAGTTGCCTCATTAACTTCACCACAAATAGCCCAGCAGCCTGTAACTCCCTCAGGCAGAAATCTGGGGCTGTTCAGAAACTAAATAAATAGGAGTGTGATCATTAAAAACTAGAGGTGCTGGGGGTCCCCCCCGCCCTGGGTGGAAATCCTGTTTCCTGTTGGAAACACCAGCCTCTTTACCATTTGGAGCCACAGGAAGGGGTTGCTCAAAGACCTCAGGGGTAAACTGTTCTGGAGGGTGCCAAGGGTCATGAAAGTCGGGCAAACTCCCCACAGCGCCCACCCTGCCCATGGCTCGCTTCTCCAGAGTGGTTCTTTTCTTCCCAGAGTTTCCAGTGACCCCAAGCTTTGCTGCTTACACTCACTCCTGTCCTCGATCCCTTCACTCAGAATGTCTTGTGGTTTCTGATTGGCGATAGGTCCTGCTGGAAGTCTGAGGCCTCCACTCCATGCTTGCATTTGCATTTATTTATTTATTTTTGCGTCTCACTCTGTAACCCAGGCTGGAGTGCAGAGTCGTGATCTCGGCTCATTGCCACCTCCACCTCCTGGGTTCTGCTTCCCAAGTAGCTGGGATTACAGGCATGAGCCACCAGGCCCAACTACTTTTTGTATTTTTAGTAGAGATGGGGTTTCACCATGTTGGCCAGGCTGGTCTGGAACTCCTGACCTCAGGTGATCTGTCTGCCTCAGGCCTCCCAAAGTGCTGGGATTACACACCTGGACAGCATTTTCACTCTCTTGTACATATCCTCAGAAGCTTAGTAATTATTATTACTATTTTAAAGACAGGGTCTTGTTCTGTTATCCAGGCTTGAGTGCAGTGGTGCAATCATAGCTCACTGCAGCCTCAACCTCCTAGGCTCAAATGATTTCCCACCCCAACCTCCCTAGTAGCTAGGACTACAGGAGTGCACCACCATGCCTGGCTAATCCCTAGAGGCTTTAGATGAGGGAGTTTAGGCTTCTGCCTCCTCAGACTTAGAAATGGAGGCCAGGTAGCATCCTGTTCATTCCCCTGCCCTTGAGCTCTCCTGGGATGGTGGAAGAAAGGGTGGGTTCAGGTTTGAGTGGCCTGTCCCCCAGCCACCCTAAGCCAACCTCTGACCCACGGTGCCTGTGACCCAGGAAAGACTGACTTATCATCTCTCTCAATGTGCCAGAAAACATCTCAGCTAGTAGCTACTTCAGTGCCTGGGGCTTACTGGCGCTGGGATGGCATTGGGGGTCGTGGGGTGGGTTTTAGCAGCGGCCCTGGGAAGGGGAAACGTTTTCTATAAAGGAACATCAACAGAGGTGACGCCCCGCCCCCAGGAGAATCTCATTATGAAGAGGGGGTGCCTGAGGCGGCCGGAGGCCCCGGGCACAGGGAGGGAATGGGCCTGAGGGTGGCCATGGAGTTCGGGTGGGTGGGATGAGGGTCGCCCGTCCTGACTGAGCAGTTAGGGGCTCCTCATGTGTGTCACTGGCAGATCACTTAACTGCTTGGGCCCTGTTTCCTCATCACTAATAGTCCCAGCCTTATGGGAGGCTGTGCATGTCAGTCAGAAGGTCCATGCCAGGCCCTGCCCAGCGCTGAGGTTAGCTTCTGGGGCTTAGCTGCAGTGGCCCAGTCTGGAGAGGCCACTCCCTGCCCAGTCCGCTGTTCAGCAGTGCAAGAGCAGGGCGTCTGCGGGGGCGGGCAGTGGGCAACACCCCTGCTGGATGGGTGGGAGCCCCAGCGATTACAAGCCGAGTATATGGTGGCTGGTGCCGGAGGGCCCCTGGGTGACCCTGAAGCCCAGATTCCTCCGGTCAGCTTCACAGGGTTCCCTCCTGTTATCCTGTTGTCTGCATGTGAGCACACAGACATCTGGATTTGGCGGACCCTGTATATATACTAAACCACCGGGCCTGCCCTCAGGGAGCTGCTCATTCTGTGAGAGGACTGGCCCTGGGCTCATGGAGAAATAAACAGGCGCCCAATGTGGGGTGCCTGGAGGCAGGAAAGACTGGGCTGGGGATCCAGGCAGGTGAGAGAGGGTGGCATGTTAGCTGCTGTTCCTGCTGAGCCTTCCTTCCCTCCCCACCTACCCCACCTACCCTCACGGTCTCTTGGTTCTCCACCTCAGAAGCCCTGCTGCAGGAGGGAGCCCCAGAGGTTATGAGTCACGCTTCTCATGTGCCAACCTGTGCCCCCTCCCCTGTGGGCATGCTCACTCTTCTGCCATGCAGCCTACTGCATGTGTTTGGATGACTTGGGCAGCTATTGGTGTCCGGCCCAAATCTGCATCCTCTGGCTTCTGCCCACTGGCCCAGGCCAGCCACTCACCACCAAGGATACTTCAATTCCTTTTCTCATGTAACCTCCGGAGCCTGATTGCCCTTCTCCAAGTAGGGGAGACCCCAGTAACCCCAAGAAGGAAGGAGGGCTCTCAGGGTGGACTAGCCATGGTGGTGATGCCTGTGGCCTGCCTCTGATAGGCGCAGGCCGTGGGCACAGGGCCAGCAGGGTGGACACGGGTGGTGAGGCCTAGAAGGTCCAAACCCCATCCCTCGCCCTATCTTCAGACTCCAGCCTCCCAAGGGGCCCTCACGATCGCTTCCTGTTAGGGTCACGGCTGAGCAGAGGCTACCAGCAATGATTTCCTCCCGGCCCAGCAGCTGTCTGCCGCCTGCTCCTCCTCCCCTACTGTCGCTCCACTACTCAGGCTCATTTCTGAAAGACCTGAGGGGAGGATGGGGGCAGGAACAGCAGAGGCGTAGCTGATATTTCTGGCTGTCCATCTGTCTAGCCTGAGAATGCCTGTGGCTGAGAAGCCAGAAGATTCCTTTGACGACCCTTAGAAGAAGATGGGGCAGGCCCCTTGGTACCAGTCTCCAAGGGCCAAGAAGAAGACTTTAATAGGAATTCCTGCCTGAAGGGCAAGTTTAGGATGGCCTGCTGAGCTTCTTATAATTAACAGCCTGGGAATCCAAGATTCTATAATTTTATTGTTGTTGTTGGACTTGATGTGTCTGAGAGTCCATCATCATGGTAGCCTACATGTATGCCAGGAACTGGTCAGATTACTCTACTTGTATTGATCCCATTCATCTTCAAAGCCTCTTTAGGCAAGAACTAGGCCCCATTTTACAGAGGAGAAAACTGAGGCTTAGAGAAGTCAAGCAACCAGCTGGGTTTCATATCCTGGCTCCAGACCTCTCAAGGCTCCTGTCTTGAGACTCAGCTGTGATTCACTGTAGCTAGAGGAGAGGTTGCCTAAGCAGCCCTGAGAAGCTTGGTGGGTTGCCACTGCCAAAGCTCCCTCCCCTCCCCCACCAGAGAGCCTGTAACTGAGCAGCTTCAGCAAGAGCCCTGCAGAAACATCTTACAGGCACCTGGCTTGTAAAGACACATAAAGGCCTCCTCAAATGCCCCATATCCCCACTGCCACGCAACCCTCTCCAGTCAGAGAACTAGCTTGTGTCCTGGGTTTGTGCTGTCTCCACGGCTCTGGTCTGCTCCGGGAGTGAGCCAGAGGCCCTGGTGAACACAGGTATTATCTGAGCAGGGGGAGGCTGCAGAGAGAGGGGAAATGTGCTTATCGGGCACATCTAGCTCTGTCCCTGGGAGGATGGGCCGGACTTGAACAATAACAGTAGTAACTGGCACCACGACAGAAGGCCTGTCTTCTCTTTGGCCTGGCACCTCCCCAGGAGATCTCTATCTTTAAATCACAGGCTGTCGGAACTGGAAAGAGCCTCCCATTACCATTGCCCAAGTGGAGGCCCAGTGCTTCCAAGTGCCGCCCAGGGACGCATGATCATCATGGTGCGCCTGGGCCATTAGAGTGGGTAAAGGCCAGGCTAATAGTAATAATAAACTTCTAACAATAGAGATAATAGCAGTTAGTTATCTTGTATATCACCTCCTATGTGATTCCAGCCTGGAGGGAATGTGGGGCTGGCCTAGAGTCACTGCAGGAGGAGGTGAGACTTGCCCAGCAGTCCCTGGCTGCTAATGAGATGCTCACACATGGCCTGGTGCTCAGAGAGGCTGCACAGAGGCCCAGCTTGCTGGTCAGCTTTGTGGAGGTCTGAGGCCATTCTTCCTAGGCCAACCCCAGCCCCCTGGAGTGGAGTGGGGAGGGGACATGGGGGGGCGTGACATTCCCTCGCAGTCTGTCTCAGGCCCTCCCTGTGACTCCCTTCCTGCGTGGTGTGCTTCGGTGTGTCCAAACCCTGTGTCTGTTACTATGACATGTGACCTCGCCCCACCTCCCCCTGGGCGAGATGATCTCCTTTGTAGGGATGAGGAAGCTGAGGCCCACCGTGCCCAAAACGACATGGCCCGAAAGTGGTAGTGCTCATTGTGAGGTACTTTGAGGTCCCCCGAGCTAGTTCAGCAGAGAGGAAAGACCACTGAGGGAGAGGAGAGCCTGGCATGGGCTTCTTTCCAGCAGCTGAGTGGGCAGCTTCCTCTTCATCTGGGCCCTGCACCAATACAGTCATGTCTGCCCCCCTCTCCCTGGGCGGGGCCTATCCACCCTCTAGAGACATCAACACAGTCTGTGGACACCAAGATTCCAGGGGGATCCACTTTGTAGCTGCAATGTGGTCACCCTACAGTTCAGGCCCTTGTATAGCCATTGTCCCTGTGAGACCCTGGCTGTCCCTGCAGAGGGTTGGCACTGTGGCATGGCAGGCCAGGAGTGCCCAGTGCCCTCTCCTGCCACATCCGTTCCTGCAGACCATTGGGTCTGGACTTTTGGTCAGTGGCCCACAGAATCTCACACACACGTGTTGGAGGTGTCTTTATGGTGCCTAGGTGAGGGAGACTGGGCCATGGTGTCACTCTGTCTGTCCTGGGTTTGGCCCTGCCAGCAGCAGAGCACTGGGTGTGTCCCAGCCTTCCAGCAGGTGGGACCATGGAACACCCAATGAGGACCTCAGCCCACCCACTCAACAGTCTGGGGAGCCAGGCACGGTGGCTCATGCCTGTAATCCCAGCACTTTGGGAGGCTGAAGCGGGTGGATCACCTGAGGTCAGGAGTTCAAGACCAGCCTGGCCAACATGATGAAACCCCGTCTCTATTAAAAATACAAAATTGGCCAGACGTGGTGGCTCAAGCCTGTAATCCCAGCACTTTGGGAGGCCAAGACGGGCAGATCACGAGTTCAGGAGATCGAGACCATCCTGGCTAACATGGTGAAACCCCGTCTCTACTAAACAATACAAAAAAAAAACTAGCCGGGTGAAGTGGCGAGCACCTGTAGTCCCAGCTACTCGGGAGGCTGAGGCAGGAGAATGGCGTAAACCCGGGAGGCGGAGCTTGCAGTGAGCTGAGATCCGGCCACTGCACTCCAGCCTGGGCAACAGAACAAGACTCCATCTCAAAAAAAAAAAAAAAAAAAAAAAAAAAAAATTAGCCAGGCATGGTGGCCTGCGCCTATAATCCTAGTTACTCAGGAGGCTGAGGCAGGAGAATTGCTTGAACTCAGGAGGCGGGGGCTGCAGTGAGCTCAGATTACACCACTGCACTCCGGCCTGGGCGACAGAGGGAGACTCAGTCTCAGAAAAAAAAAAAAAAAAAGAAAGAAAAAGAGTCTGGGGGCTGCTTTAGAGCTGAGCAGAAAGAGAGCCTGGGCTTCAGGATCAGTTTCCCCATCTGTGCAGCGGAGGCTGTCACACCTTCCCTGAGAGCAGCACTGTGCAGTGGAACTTCTCGCAGGGCTGGGGACGTCTGCTGCCTGCACTGCCCAGTCTGGTAGCCACTAGCCACACGTGGCTATTGAGCACTGGAAATATGGCCAGGGTGATGAAGGAACTGAACTTTTCATTTTAATTAAAGTTTAAACAGCCACATATGGCTAGTGGCCACCGTGTTGGATGGCACAGCTCTGAAGGCTTCTGGGAAGATGCCATCCATCAAGTGCCCAACACCAAGGTTCTTAACCAGGGTGAGTTCTCTTCCCTGTTCCCCAGGGGGCTTGGGAAGCCTTCACCATCCCCTCCTCAGAGGCCACCCCACCTGAATGGCCAAGGTTCGAGGGACTAGACAGTACAGGGTGGGCTGGAAGGAACATGGAGGAAAATCAGAGCCACAGCTACAGGATCACCTAAGGTCACTGGTGAATACTACCTTTTTTTTTTTTTTTTTTTTTTTTTGAGACAGAGTCTCACTCTGTCATCCAGGCTGGAGTGCAGTGGCATAATCTCGGCTCACTGCAAGCTCCGCCTCCCGGGTTCACGCCATTCTCATGCCTCAGCCTCCCGAGTAGCTGGGACTACAGGCACCCGCCACCACGCCTGGCTAATTTTTTGCATTTTTTAGTAGAGACGGGATTTCACTGTGTTAGCCAGAATGGTCTCAATCTCCTGACCTTGTGATCTGCCTACCTCGGCCTCCCAAAGTGCTGGGATTAGGTGAATACTACTTTTAAAATCTCTTCTGTGCCTTGTAATAATAACATTGCTTGAGTTTTAACCAAATACCACACACTGTGTGAAGGACCTTACGTATCAGGCTGCTTAACCCTTGGGGCTAACCATTGTTCTCCATACTTTATAATTGAGTGCACCGAGACCCAGAGAGGTGAAGCAACTTGCCCAAGGTCACACAGCTGGTGTGTGGTAGTGCCAGGATCTGCACCTGGGTGTGTCTGTCTCCAGAGACTGTGCCCTTTGTATAAGCCCAGGTCTCTCCGTTTATTTAGCCACCACCTATTCTGCTGTATCTAGTACTGGGCCAGGCATCTTCAGGGACAGAGAATTGTGCAACACAAGGTTCCTTCTCTCTTAGAGTCCTTGGAGGAACTCCCTGCACAACACGCCCACAACAGAAATGATGCAGGGTGCCCCCAGGCCTAATCAGCGTGAGACTCTGAGCTCTGGCCTTCATAGGGTGGTGGCAGCTTCGTCCCTACATCCTGGGCCAGTGCCTGTTGGGTAAGGGTGGCCCCCCACCCCGGGGCCACTCAGACATTATGACGACACCCTAAACTTGGGTGTCAAGGTTTGGTTATAATCTCCTAAGATGACATCCAGCCCCTGGGATGTTGCCTGGCACTGCAGAAGGTTTACAGTAAATATCAGTTGGGTGAATGGCCTCTAATGTTGCAGTGAGCCAGGCAGAAGAGTCATATCCTACTTACAGAGGGCACAGATCTGGAGAAGCCTGGACACTTGCCCTAAGTTTGCCCCTACTCAGGCCCCCGCTCCTTTCCGAGGCTAGCCAGGGAGCAGGTGGAAGGAAAACACTCAGCTTCCATACGTAGAGAGGCAAGTCATAAATATCACAACCTCCAAGAGGAGAAGAGGGAGGAGGGAAGGCGGATCCTGAGAGCAAGGATGTCCGCTTCCGAGAACCTGCGATCTGCCACTGCCACCAGCAAGGTCCTGCGGGTCCCGGGGACACCCTGTGTGCATGTATGCATGCCTGCGTGCTCCGAGCTGGCTGGCGGCGGGGGCGTGCTGGCATACTTGTGTGACTGTGGGCCACCACGGCACGCAGACGGTCTCCAGCTCCCGCTGGCCCTCCCCAACCCACTTCTCAGTTCTCCAGCAGCCAGATGTCTCCCAGATGTTCCTCACTTCCTGCCTGGCTCCGTGCAGTGCATGTGTGTGTTTATTTTGGACAGGCCACTAAATAATAACCATTTTAAGAAAAGCTTTTCATAACCTCGTTCCCACGAGGAGTCAGAGTTCAGGAAATAATCCCAACTCTATTCACTATTGTCCCCGGGCTCCCTTCTCTGACCTCCTCTCCCCCAACCCTGGGGACCACTTTTGAAAAGATTTCTTTTTATCCTACATGACGTGTGCTCTCTCCATAACACTGTCTCTCTGGGAGCTGGGGCTTAGAGCCAGGAGCCCCTTAGAGCTCTGCCACCAGCATCACCTGGAAGCTTGTTAGGAATTTGAGGCCTCAGCACTGTCCCAGACCACAATCAGTCTGCGTTTTGACAAGATCCCAGGGTATTTGCACCTACATTCGCATTTACCATGAGCCCAGCTCTGTCTTGTTGATGGGGTAATAAGGGCTGAGTCTGGCAGGGGGGATCCTTCTGTCAGGTCTTCCTTAGCAGAATCCAGGTAGGGCCTGGGGGTGCAGACTGAGAGGCCCCGAGCCCTCGGAGCTTGGGGTCTGAACCGCCCTTCTGGGTGGGCTGGCAGGGAGAGACGGCCCAGCTAGTCTCTGATGTAGGGAGGCAAAGGGGTGGATTCATCCAGAGAATATACCACCTCATCCCTGGTAGCCAGCAGGGCCACAGACTGGGTGCCATGCCAGCCTCGCCATGCCACGTGGCCACTAGGTTTGGGCCAGTCCTAGATCTGCTCTGTGGGCTCCTGTGAGTCCCTGCTCCACCCGCAGCTGCCCTTGGAGATGGGTCTGGCCCTCCCTGTCTATTCTGTAGGCACTCTGGGTGCTCAGGTGGGGTGCCAAAGCTGGTGTCCTCCCGTTCCTATGTGACCCGGCTTGTCATCCTGCGTCCTGTGAAAATAGAGCAAATCGTGTCAGCTCTGTTGGTCTCAGGGCAGTCCCAAGGAGCCCGGGGCTGCGACTGCTCCATACACCGCCAGCACCCTCCTCATGTCTGGGCTTCATGGCTCCTTCCTCTCCGTGTCTCAGTGAGGGTGTGCAGAAGGCCTGGCACACCTGACTGGAGGTGGAGGTGGGGGCGGCCCCAGAGGACTGAGGCTCAGGCTGTCCTCAGGCAGCTGGTAGCTTAGCTGGACAATAAGACTCTCGCCTGTGGAAGCCTAAGGAGAAACCAGCCCCCAGTTCAGGAGCCCTGCAGTTGGTGAAGGCTGCCCTCAGTAAGGGAGACCTGGTAGGAAATCATTCATCAACAAGACTGGCGTGGCTTGGGGAGCTGTATACTGTAGGCTGGGAGAGGTGTGACACTGAGGGGGCATGGAGGTCCCAGCAAGGTGGAGGACCCCAAGGGGAGAGGATCCGAGAGCTTCCTTCCAGAAGGATGGCTTTGTGGCTCTCCACGCCCAGGGGCAGGTGAGATCACGGTTGGGTGGGGGGCCAGGATGGTAGGGGAGCCCACCTGAGGGAGGTAGGGCTGAATCAGGGAAGCACCTTGTGGGCTCTCTGAGCTCCCTCTCTGCACAGGGACCAAGCTGTGGGTCAGAGTCCTACATATTCAATATCCATTCACCAATAATCATTGGGGACAGCATTGGTGAGTGACTGGGTTGAGTGAAGGGAGGGAGGGACAAACTTGACAGTTGGATGGGTGGCTGGATAAGTAGATGGAAGGATGAACAATGAATATAATCACCCCAGCGCCCCACATCTGTCAAAACCCTTTCAGAGCCAGCCACATTCTTTTGATCCCACACCCATCCTTTGAAGGAGATAAAGCTGAGACTATATCCATAGTGTCAATAAGACTTAGACCCAGGCCAGAGAGGGGAGCAGAGGGCGGCTGAGCAGCCGGCAGGCTCCCTCTGGGGCGATCGCTTCCTTAAACACTCTGGGTTCACGGTGCTCCCTGAAACAGGGAGGGCTTGGCACTGAGTCATTCACACTCCCTTGCCCACTCCCTGTGTGACCAGAGCCCCACCCTGCAGCCGTCCAGGACCTGTCTGATCACGCCCCTGCTACCTGGAGAATGTCAGCGCCAGGAGCTCTCTGCCTCCAGCCTTTGCCCAGATTCCAGTGCAAGCCAAATGAGGAAGTGCATGGCCCGGGTTTTTCACTGGGGCCGTGTTCAGGCCCAGCAGCATTGTCCAGGAAGCTCGGCCACTGAGCAATAATAGACCACCAGCTTATTCACAGAGGTTCCTTGAGACAATAGGTAGTAAAGGCCTATCCCTGCCCTGAACGTGCCTACAGAGTCAGAACAGAGAGGTCACTCAGAGGTGACAGCATCTTGGGCTGCAGAGTGAACATCCAGAATATCAGGGAAGGCTCCCTGGAGCAGGTGCCATTGGCACTGAGTGTACAGAGAGGGCCATGGCTATAGGGAAGGCACTGTTTCATCTACCCAGCCTTCCAGCAGTCCCCTCCACCCTTGCCGCTACCTGGCTAACGTGTGGAAAGGAGAGGTGAATCAGCAGGCCTGGCTTGTTTCTTTCTTGCCCACTGAGGCCGTTGGACAGGCTCCCAGATGTTGCAGTCAGCTGGAGGCCTCACCTTCTGAGCTCCCAGACCTGACCCTCTGCACTTTAACCTGGCATCCTGGTCCCAGCTGAGTTGGGCTGTTTCAGGAACCTGAGTCTGGGCCTTCCTCAGCTGTACACCCCCAGTCCCCAGGCCCCAGCATGGATGTGAGCGAGCCACAGCACCCACACTGGGACCTCTGCATGGTTGGGAGTTCTGTGCCATAGAACAAAGAGAAACCAGGCAGCAAGTTCTATAGAAATCAGACCGGGGGCTAAAGAAAGACATGCTTCCTTATTTGCTTTGCCCTGGGATGTAGGACCCAGGTGAAGTAAGGCTCCCTAGTGATTTGGGGGTCTTACTTGTGTCCTTGAGACCTGGAAAACCCCTCTCGAGGCCACAGGGAAAAGGAGAAAGGACGGGAACACCCCATCTGCCTTTGGCAAGCTGCTGATTCACCTCCTCCTATGTGGCCTTTACTTTCCTACTCTGTATAATGGGGAGGGGTGGACTCAGTTGCCCCCTTCTCTCTCCCCTCTGCCAAAGCCTGTCTTCTAGCACTGCCTTTCCAGGCTTGTGGTATCTCAGGGAAGGAGATGCTGCACCCAGGTCCCTGGTAGCAGCTCTCAGCTCTTGATAGCAGTCTTGGGGACTCCCTGAGTCCTGGCTCTGAGGAGCAGAAGAGGAGTTGAGCTCCCCCCACTTGCCCCCACCTCTCAGGTAGACAGCCTTGCCTCTGGCCTTGGCAGCACTTTCCCAAGCAGGGACGCCCTGGGAGCCTATATGGCCAGGAGGGAGGCAATACACACAGCGCCCTGGAGAAAAGCCACCCGCACCTCCAGAAGGGGATGAGCTAGCGGGAGGCAGGGAGAAGGGGGGCCCACTTTCCCCTTCTTCCCTTGAGTTGGCACTTTTCTCTTTGGGTGTTAAACTCAGCTCTTCCTTTTTCTCCTATTCCTGACTGCCTGATAAATAATTTAAATATTTGGGCCTAAAGGGCTTCAATTATCCTTTAATTTACATTAGTAATTTATGTATTAGGCAGAATGGACACACGGTTAGTGTAACAACCCCCAGTAGACTGGCTAATATCTGCCGCACTCCCTCTTCTTAAGAATCTCATCATTTTTCTTTGCAGCCCAAGGTCTTTGTTTTCAAAGTGGCTCCTAGGCATGCACTTTTACACAGACCTGGGTATATGCTCAGGGGTACACAGCAGAGGATGCCTGAACTCATAGAGAACATTGACATGCACCCACTTACAGGCAGGCACACTGAAACAGTGGGTTACAGGCTCCTCTCTCTCTCTCTCTCTCTCTCTCTCTCTCTCTCTCTCTCAACAGTGGGTACAGGCTCCTCTCTCTCTCTCTCTCTCTCTCTCTCTCTCTCTCTCACACACACACACACACACACACACAGATATAAAACACACACCCTATCAGACCTGCCATCTCCACTGCCACCTGACCCCATTCCTTCCTGTGGGATGTATGTATGCATATGCTTGTATTTGCATCTGTTGGCCAGGTGATCCCAAACATAGCTCTCTCTGGCAAAGAGGCTACTGGGCCCCAGCATGGCATTCATATGTCACATTCTGTGTCCAAACTTTCAGTCCTTTTTTGCACAGCCCCACACAGGCACCTGACCCCAGGGTTGAACGCACTCATGAGAACGTGACCATGGCCACAGCTCCAGCGTGCTCACATGCCGCGAGCTGGCACCAGCTACAAAGTCCTTCTGGGCTTCTCAGAGCCTGCAGCCTGGGCACTAGTAACCTGGCATGGCCTAAGCTCTTGCCCTGACATAGCTAGGCTGCCAAAGGGACCCCATTTGGGATTGCCAGTTCCTGGCTGCCCCTCAAAACTTGGCCCAGCTGCCCCAGCACCAGCTTGCAAGGGCTGAGGGCTCCCTAGGGGGTGGGGACAAAAGTGACAGAGAGTGATATCCCTGTGTGTGAGTGTATATTGCAAGCTTGTTAAGTTGGGATGGGCCCCTGGCCCTGTGGAATGCACCTTGCACCTCTGTGCTGAGACCATGCTATACTGGCAAGGCCCTTGGGATCCAGAGCCATCTCTGAGCATGTGGCTTTCCAGCTGTCATTTCTAACTCCAGGAGAGTACCCTGGCATGGTCTCTGGCTCCTCCTACCACACTCATCTCTCTCCCACAGCCACAAAGCACAGAGCAAGTAGAAGGCAGGTAACACAGTGGGCAGTGCAGATATCTGATTGGTGGGGTAGTCCATTATACAGAAGGAAAAACCAAGGCTGCAGGAGGTTAGGGCATGGAACAGATAGATTACTTATAGAATCTTCTGGAAAAGTCCCTCTTAGGGGCTTTGGCCATGTATCCCAGTGCCATGAGGGCTTTTGGAGCCCAGATTTTCCTCTTCCCACTCTGGTGCTCAGGCTGTGGTTCTGGCTGGGATGGGGTGGGGACGTGGTTCCTCTCCCCAAGCATATGTTTAGGCTCAGGAGAATAGCCCAGAGTTGCTGAGTGGAAAGTGCGTAGCCACAGGTGCCCATCTCTGTGCCTCTTCAGGAGACTGCCATGACACCAGCCATCTCATCACTCTTGAGCCAGGCAGGGGTGCTGGGAGCCCATGGCAAACCCCGCTGGGCCTGAGCCACCTGCCTGCTCTCGGCCTTTTACCATGTGGTGCCCCAGGCCCTGCTCCCCAGGATGCCTTGAATGAAGGGGCAGTGCTGGTCGGGGAGACATCAGAACCCCTTTGCCCCAGCCTAGGGATGACCCTGACCCCCCGGCCATTCTGCTGGGTCCAAATGGGATACTCCCTACTGGGTTGCATGAGCTAGGCCCCTCCTGGAAGTCCCCATCATTGCCCTTCTCCCAGCCTCGACCTCTCCTCCTCTTCATCTGTCTGGCCTGGCTTGGGTGTGTGGATGCTTCCTCAAGTCCCAGCTTAATTCCTGACTTTCCCAGGAACCCTTTCCTGATAGTCCCAAACTCCCCAGACCTGTATAGCCTGTACCTCAAAATCTAGGGCAGCACTGCAAACAGTTTGTCTCAGGTGGCTATTTTGAAAGTTTGAGGGTGACTGCCCAGGGTGTCATGTTGAGAAATCTAGGGCCACATCTGGACTCATTTGCAGAAGTCAGCATTAATTAGTGATGTCTGCTGTGGTATGGGATGGGGAGGTGGTGGCTTTCAGGCTGGGCACATGCCAAAACAGATCCAGGGCTAAATTCTGAAGTGCTGTTGCTGCGCTGCAGTGATTTCCTGAAGGGTTATCCCCCTCCTAGCTCCCAGCACCCCAAAATAGATTATAACTTTTCTAATTTGTAATATATGGGAGTATACTTCTGTCTCCTATAGATTCTAATATAGATCTAGATACATAGTAGACGCTGAAGAGGGGAATACTTACAGCATGCTAGAGATGGAAGGATTTCTAGAGATCACTGAGTTCAGGGATGGCAAATAGGTTTCCTCTTGCTGCCAACCCTGAACAGACCATAATGACTTTCAGGAGTTGTGCTGATTCAGAGACTCAGATCAGGCTCAGTTGGGTCGATTAGTGATGTCTGTCATAGGCTCAGTCATGGCAGTAGTTGTACCAAGGTATTGCTATCCGTATTTTATTTCAGTCTTCCAAATATATTCTTATGGAAACTAGGACTCAGAGTGGGTAATCTGTCAGAGGTTACCCCACTGCTTGCTTGGATGATTAGAGAATCCTCACTCCTGCCAAAGGAGTTTCCCTGTCAGAGGTCAAGGTAAGGAAGGTAGAATCCTCAAAGCCTGGGTAGACAAACTGGTGATGTGTCTTTCTGAGACTGGTTCCTACAGCTGTAGTCTTCATATGTCTTCATGCAGTTTTTAAACTTTTAAACTTTCACCTTTTGATATAGTAGGTGGTAGGTACAATGGAAACACTGTACATGACATTTAAAGGCAAATTGGATTTTCTTCTGGCAGCCACCCTGGACTTCAGACTTGCAGGCCCCAGAGCATGGTTTATCTCCCCATCTGCTAGAGCGATTTTCCATTTGCTCCGCAATGGGAAATAAGAGTCCATCATGTGCCATTGTGTCAGGAAGGTGGTGTCTACTTTAATAAATTTGCTTTTAAATGCTGGCTGTCTCTGGAGATTGTTTCACTCATGCCTGCAGACAAAGTGATTAAAGTTGCAGAGTGTACACGGTTCCTGCAAAGACCCTGAGCGCCGTTCATATCTGAAACCCTTGCCACATAGGGGAATGAATGAACCGAGATAATTCCTCTCCTGTGAGAGTCTCGGTGCCACAGGCTGAAGCACACACAGGGAAGAATTGAGGATATTTATTTTTCTTTAAGTTGTTTTCCCTCAGGGAAAAAACCCACAGGCTGGGGATGTATACCTCAAGCCATTCATTTTCTTTCCTCTCAAATTGACCTTGCTTTTCTAGGACTTTGCCTCTTTAAGTGTACCAGATGTGACAGCTTTGTAAGTAAATGAAGTACTATGTAATGTTCCACTTCATGTCCTCCAACAAAAAAGTGATTTGAAATCTGGGTTAAAAATAAGTGTCACATATATATTACAATATTTTTCCAAATGCCCATGCTTTAAAGGGGGGTGAAGGGACAGTTAACACACTCTTCAGTGGTATCTGAATCTTAAGTTTTATCTTTCCAGGTCTATTCCCTACATAGCTGATCATTCATGGTGACTGTAGGCTGATCTCTTGCCCTCTCTGGGCCTGTTCTGCCGTATATCAAATGGGCTGACTTTGGGCCTGAGCAGCAGGAAGTGTGATAGAGCACCAGGCTGTGAGGGTGGCTCCCTTTTGTGTCTTTGTATTGGGCAGGATAGAGTTTGACCTGCTGCCTACCAAGTGTCCTGCCATGAGTCCCAGAGCCCTGCAGATTATAGCAGCCACGCCCTCCGCCTCAGTGCCCGCTTCTGTGAGAGCGCCTTCAAATCTCTCATTCCTCTCATCTCACAATTACCCTGCGAAGGCGGGACTGGTATTGCATTGTACAAAAGAGGAAAGAAACCTGAGCTTGGAGAGGTTGCTAATAATGACAGCCACTAGCAGTTTTTCAGGTTTTATTATGTGCCAGGCACTGCGCGAGCTTGTCGTATGCATTGCCTCATTTATTCTTCAGAACGACCCTAACCCTGTGAGGTAGGCATCATTTCTCTCATCTTATTGTGAAGGAAACAGACTCAGAGAGGTGAAGTGATTTGCCCAAGGCCAGACCCCTTCACGGGGATCTGCCTTCCAAGAGGGCACCTTCAAGAAGAGGGAAGGTATTGGTAGCAGTGAAGTCCATTCCAGAGAGCAGGCAGGAAGTGACAGCAGGATCCCCAGAGACCCCCAGGACCTGACTCAGCCTGGCAGTCTGTTCAGGTCTCCCCAGGAGAGTAGACGGTGGATGGGGAGGTGAGGCTTGGGGGTTAGGGCAGAGAAGAGGGAGTTTTCCTAGAGAACTCAAGGGACAGGAGGAGAGAAGATACAGCACAAGCCCCAGGACCCATGTCCAGGACACTGGGCATTTCCCAGGACCCCAGGCATTTCCCCCTGTCCCTCTTAGCTCTTTGCTTCCTTGCAGCTCAGACCTCTAAAATCCTCCCCTCATTTCCACACTTCACCTCCTCACCTGTGGACTCTGGGTCTGCACCTTCTGCTTCTCACACTTCCTTGCTGCAGACTCCAACCTCAGGGGGAACCCCAAAGGCCCAGCCCTCCCCAGCACTGAGTATCAGAAGTGCCACAGCCCTGCCATTAACAGGGCCCACCACCTCCTTTCCCCACAGCTTGGTCTTAGTGATGCTGGCCACCCTACTGCAAGGCCCAGGCCCAGGGGTAGACAGTAACTGAGTTTGGATGTCCTTCCCTTCACCCAACACCATGCCCAAGGAGGAGCAGCAGCAGTGCAGCTTCCTGGGAATGAGGCTTTCTCTCCACCTTCTCGTCCATTGCCCTGGAAATACCTGTAGCAGGGGGGCAGGCTGGCAGGGAAGGCCAAGGGCATCTGATGTCACTGCTCCCCAGCATTGTTTTGGTTCTGGCCACAGTGGGGGTGGGGTGTATGTCTGTGTGCTGAGTCCACTCAGTCCCAGGGCAACCTGGAGCTTTGTCTCCCTGTCCCCTGCCAAGCTCCCTGGTTCCTGGCTGAAAGCATTTCCAGGGTGTCAGATGCTATTGGCTTCCCCAGGGCTGCCAAGGGGAGAAGGGGCAGGAGAGCTGGGTGGGGGTGTGAGGGTCCCCCTCACCAGTGATCCCCATAGCCTGAGAGTGAGAGGTGGACACTGTACCCGTGGTCAGTAGGGGAGCAGGTGTCCCCAGGACACTAGGAAAGCTGGTTCACGCATGTCTCCCAGGAGGTATTCAGGGAGCATTTGCTAAGGTGGGGATTGCTGCAAGGTGGAGGGTCCCAGGGTCCCCCTTCTGGTTCTAGACGTGTCCTTCCTGCTCACTATATCATGTCAACTCCATCAACCTTTAGCCAGGTCCGCGCTCGACAACCAGCAGTCCAGTTTCCCAACTCAGCACAGAGGGAAACTGATGCCTAGTAGAGAGGATAAAAATGAGCTCAAGGTCACATCCAGTCAGCAGTATTGTTGGGACTGGACTCCGAGGTCTGACTCTTGGTTCAGTGCTCTTTCCCCTATAGCCGGTGGTTATGTAAAGTCATGTAAAGTATATGCAAATATCTGTGGCTTCCTACCTACACCTAGCAGAGGGGGTTGTGTGTCCCACTGGGGCTGGCAGGAGTCTTCTGCCATCACAGACCGTCAGTTCTGAAAGGGCTCATGGTCATTGTTTTACCCACTGTCTGACTCAGGGCCTGGGCCCCAGCCTTCTGTGGAGATCAGGAGGAGCACAAATGGCTCTGGGACCATGGGTACCTGGCATCCTGCTGGCGTGGGGGGCATAGGCCTGACAATGCCAGGAAATGGCCAGAGGAAGCCTCTGGATAGGCCCCTAGAGTCCACAAGACAGTGTGGGCCTGGTGCGGGGAGGTTTTCTCACGAGTCCTGGGAAGTCGGCTCACTGTCTCCGGGCCCCCTGGGTCCCCATCAATAAGCTGGCCTGAATGGAGAGGCTGGGTTGGGGGAAGGAGATTTATTTCCTGGCTTAGGAACCAGCCATTCTCCCTGCCTCCCATCTTCCTCCTGGCCGGAGAACAATGAGACGTCCCCAGAGAGGCCTTCCTGTGGCAACAGGTGCACTGAGCAGGGTGGATGACCACCACCCAGGCCCCCATAGGCTCCAGCTGTGCACGTGGCGAGCCTCCACCATTGGCCCTCCTTCCAGAACAGCAGCCTGGCGCCCTTAGAAACAACACCAGGCACTGACCCTTTCCCCACTATTTCTGGGTCCAGGAAGTGGCTTGTTTGTTTATACAGTTCAGATAATGTTGCCATATTTCCCCAAACGGTGGGAATTAAGGTCTGAAAAATAATCACCCTTAATCCCACCCAGATGCAACCACTACTTGCATATTAGTGAGTTTCCTTTCAGGCTCATGCCCAGGTTTGTTTTATGATGTCATCATGTACTTACATGTTTCATTTCATGCTCAGGCCCCTACACTTAACATTATTCCATGAACCTTTCTTGTATAATTACATAGACTTCATAATTAGCCATTAATACCTGAGAAGAACCCACATTGGGGATATGCTTTAATTTATTCAACCAGTTATCCCTTTGTTGGGTATCTTACTGTGGTAAATAACACTGCATTGAACATCTCCATGCTCATAGCTTGGTTGGGTTCCTTGGGAGAGATTCCCAAAAGTAGAATTCTAGGTAAAAAGACGCGCCCTCATTCGTACGTGCTGCTAGATTGCTTTGTGGGTTTGATGCAAGTGTCATCACCAAGTTGTCATTCTCAGAAGTCCTAGCAGTTGTTCATGGACCCACAGGGTGGTAAGACGTATTTCCTAGACAGCCCAGACATCCAAATGTCGCCAGGCCCACTGATGATGGGGGAAGGGAATGTGAATTGACACAAAAGGAGCTTGGGGCTCTCACTTCCAGGGTCCCTAACTTAGAAACACCCCGGGGCTTTAGGGACAGGATTGACTGAGAGGCCACTCCTCGTTCATAATTAGCACCATCCATCCGCAGTCAGATCTGGAACGAGCGGAAGCCCTTTAAAGTAATTTGCTCTTTTAATATCACCCCTGTGATCTCATTTAATTTTCTCAACCAAACTTCATTCACGGAGGAAGCCAAAAGCACTCCACCAGCCCGGACTGAATTCTCACTCTTTCCAAACAGTGGCTCTGGACTTCTGCAAGCTCTGCTGAGATTTGTCTGGCCTCCAGCAGCTTGCATCCAAAGCCAAAGGGCTGTCTCTGTCCAAAAACAAAAGGCAAGAGCATAGTGTAAAAGCTGTGGCTTTAAACATAGGCAAGCAGCTCCCACTGCCTGCCTGAGCCCCCACGGTGGGGAGGAAATCGACTATATATTGAGTCATACTCCCTGGCAGGCTCCGTACTGGACATTTTTTTGGTTGGGCGGGGGCATGGTCTCAGTGATCCTTCCGTGAACCCTGTGAGATTGGTATGATCACCCATTTTACAGATAGGGAAACTTATCTGTAAGCTCTGAGTCGCAATGGCTTGTCAAGGTCCCTACCATAGCCCCTTCTTTGGGAGACCTCCAGGTGACACTGCACATGGAGCTGGGGCACTGCTGTCACAATGTCATACCCCAGAGGTGACCAGGTGATTGGCCGAGTACCCGCCACACCCCTACGCTGCTGCCACTCACACAGCCACTCCCAGCCCTGGCCCCAGCTCCTCCAGGAAGGGAGCCTCCCTCCGCTGAGCCAGCAGAGCTCTCAGGCCATTGGCAACTGGGCTCAGGAGAGCCATGGTGATTTATGGCTGCCGCGTCTCCCCAGCACCCCGCCTGGGCCCAGTGTACTTATCGACTAATGGAAGCTGGAATGGAGGGAGATAAGTTAATTCTGCTAGGAGCTGGTTCCAGTGACAGGGGCAACCACCATTGCCTCAGGGCAAGGAGAGGTTCAGAAACAGAGAGGACTTGGGCAGAGGCCAGAGACAGAGGCGCTGAAGGCTCTTGAGAGCAGATGGAGCCCAGGTGGGGGCTCAGGCATGCAGAGGGTGGCACTTCCTGGCAGCCCAGTCCCCAGACCAGTTTCTCCAGGCCCCCCAGAAATGAGCCAAGAGGTGAGCCAGGAGCCCACGGCCCCAGGTGCCCAGCAGCACACCCGCCCATGCATTTGGTGTGTGGGTTTTGATATTCTTAGAACCTCCAAGCTTCTCACCTAACCCTTCAATGACAGATGGGGAAGTAGGGGCCCAGAGAGGGTCAGGGACTTGTCCAGGGTCACACAGCATGTTGGTTACTGAGCTGAGAGAAGAGCCCTGGGATGTCACAAGAACACAGCAGGTGGTGTGGAGTGAAGAGGAAGACCTTGGACAGGGCAGGTGGGAGGCTGAGCACAGAGCAGGGAAGGTGCAGGGGGACGACAGTCAGGGTCAGGGATTAAGGAGGAGGCTTGGGACAGCCCCAACAGTGGAGCCCAGAGGAAGGGGTGCAGCAGCTGGCATCGACCCTCCTGGCAAGGGAGGGTTAAGGGGTACCTGGAAACCCACAGCCCCATTGGGTTCCCTCTGTGAGCCAGCAGGTGCTTCCTGGGGCTCTGCCGGGCACTGAGGGGTGAGCACCCCTGGATCCCACCTTGCTCCTTTCCACTGATGTCCTCCAGCCAGCATGGCGCACCACTCAGCTCTCCTGAGCCTCTCTCTGTGTCCTCTTAAATGGGACTATTATGCCTTCTTCAAAGGGTAAGTGGGAGGCATCAAAAAGACAGTAAATAGGGAAGTTCAGGTTGAGAGAAAGCCAAAGTGAAGAAGAGACGCCCACCTCAGTTCAGATGTCTCAGCACCCCTGGCACCTCTCTTGCCCCCTTCCCCCTCCAGGCCCACACAGACTAGTCACATAGGTTGCTAGTGCCTCAGTGTATCCCATCTGTGAAATGGGCTCCCCTCACAGCCCCTGGCAAGAAGGCATATCCCTGGCTGGGTGGTGAGCTCCCTCCTGCATGCCAAGCCCACACAGCATCTCCGAGGAGCACCTCAGTGGTGAGCTGCCCCAGCTGGGAATGAATTCTCACCGTGGAGAGACGTACATGCCCGGTGCTCCTTGGAGGTGCTGTGTGGGCTTGGAAGATGTTGTCCATGGCTGGGGGCCCAGCAGCCATCTGGGGCCTGACAACAAGGAGTGAGGAAACAACTGCGCCTGTTGTAGGGCAAAGAGGAGCCTCTATCCCCTCCTGGAACCAGTGCAGGATGTGGCCAGGTGTGCAGGGAACTCTTCCAGGTCATCTGGCTCAGCGGCTTCCACAAACACCTAGAATCCATGCTATGCATAGGCACCTGCCTGTGCTAAAGTCCTTTGATATATGTGAGCTCTTGGAGGTAGGTGATGTTCTGATACCCTCTATAGATGGGAAAACAGGCCAGTGGCTTCAAGTGCCGTGTCCAAGAAACACGTGCTTTCACTGGCATCTGTTTTTGAGAGTTTACCTGATGCCAGGTGCACAGGAGCTAGGGCATTACTTATCCTCTTATCCTCTAGGCGAGGGACTGTTAGCCCATTTTACAGGTGGACAAACCAAGGCCAGGGAGACAAAATCGCCTGCCTGAAGCCCCCACAGTTATTGATGCTGAGACTATCCTGCGGATGTTGGGCTCTTTCCACCGAGTAAGGTTCCCTCACTCTCTAGTGACACATGGGGTGCCCTCAGCCTGGGCCAGGGCAGGGCAGATGCAGAGACCCCCACTTCCCTCCTAGGATAGAGGAATCTGTATTGCTTCATGCTTGTCTCTGCCCACCTGCTGGCCAAGCCCAGGACAGGAAAAGAGGGCTCACAAATTGGGAGACTCTGGGCCGAAGACCCGGTGGTCTCAGCCATTTTTGTTTCTTGTGGGTCCCAAAACCACCCATTCCTCCTCCAAGCCCAGCCCTGTAGCTCCTCCAGGAAGCCTGGCCCCTTCCTGAGCTGTGTGGCCAACTCTCTGTGCTTCTCCTGGAACCCCCACTCCAGAGCACCTGAGAGCAGCAGGACAAGCCGTGGCCTTGGGCAGCATCCTTTCAGAGGAGGAAGGTCCAGAGGGAAGGGACTTGCCCAAGGTCACACAGCTAGTGACATCCCAAGCAACCCTGCTGAAGCTCTTCAGAGAAAGAACAGGAGGAACCAAGGGTGAGCTTGGCCAAGCTGGCACCCACTTGCCCCCAGAGTCACCAAGGTCCCCACCCTTCCCCAACATTGCCTTTTCCTGAGGAGTTGATTCCTAGCCCAGCAGAGGAGCCGGCAGATGGGTAAAGACCCTCCCGCTGAAGAACTGAGCATCCCAAGCCCCTCTCGTCCTCCCCACCCAGTGGCCGGCCAGGTACTGCCCTGTCCAGGAGGCAGCTGACAGACAACAAGGGAAGAGCCGAGCCTCAGGGCAGGCAGCCCATGTGGGGCCATGTGAGCCCAATGTCACCAGAGTCCCATGGGGTGAACTGGGATAGAATGGCCCAGCCTTTCCTCATGGGCAGGCTGGAGGGAGGTGAAGTATGGCCATTCATTAGACAAATAATGACTGGGCCGGGTGCTGTGGCTCACACCTATAATCCCAGCACTTTGGGAGGCCAAGGCAGTAGGATCACCTGAGGTCAGGAGTTCAAGACCAGCCTGGCCAACATGGCAAAACCCTGTCTCTACTAAAAATACAAAAACTAGCTGGGCATGGTGGTGCGTGCCTGTAATCCCAGCTACTCGGGGTGCTGAGGCAGGAGAATCGTTTGAACCCAGGAGGCAGAGGTTGTAGTGAGCCGAGATGGTGCCACTGCACTCCAGCCTGGGTGATACAGTGAGACTCCATCTCAAAAGAAAAAAAAAAAGGAAAGAGAAAAAGAATAATGACTAATCTTGGACTTGGGCAGCCCTTCATAGTTTATGAAGCACTTCTGCATCCATAAGAGAATGTGTTCTGTTCATTCAAAGACTGAGAAACCAAGGCTCAGAGAGGCGAAGTGGCTAGCCCAGTCACACAGCCAGGCAGACTGTGGGGAGGACTTCATCCTACACAAGGTGCATGTGAGTTTACTGAACGCTGCAGTCAGGCCCTGTGCTTGGTACATTCACATACGTGACTCTGTTTGCCATAACGACAGGCCTGGGAGATTCCTGTGGATTGTCCCATTTTATAGAGGAGGAAATATAGACCCGTGACTTGCCCAGGCCCCACAGGGACGGAGGGTGGAGCTCGGTAGTTCAGCCATAGCTAGGCTCAGCCCAGTCAGTGGGCATGGGTCCCTGCCCAACTTGCTGAGGGTCTCCAGCGTGCGTTCTGCCCACCTCCTGAGTTTGGGGTAGATAGCCGGGGGGGCTGGATAGGGGCAGCTCCGAGTGCCAGTAACAACACAGTTTGGGTTTGAGCTGGAGCCTTTAAGGGACAAACAAGCCAGCTGCCAGGCAGGAGCTTCATCACGGTAGCTCCTGATGGAGAGAGGTGGGGGGCATGAAGCATCAGGAGCAGAGGCACTGATGCCCTCTCCTTCCTGTGGCCCAGCATGGGGGTTGGCCACTGCTCCAGCCACTGCCCAGGGGCTGGCTTCTCTGCTTTTGCCAGCTGCCTCCAGCGCCCCTGTTTCCATGCCTGACATCCAAAACTCAGCTGGAGAAACCACACCTGAGAAATCCGGCATTCCATTCCTTGCCAGGGGCCTCAGGATAGGGGAGGCAAGCAGGAGTGCTCGGGACCGCCTTTCCCCGCAACCCCAGGGAGGGGGTGGAGTGGGTGGAGGCGACAGAGGCAGGCTGGGCCTGGGAGCACAGAGGCCTCTAATGGCACTGGGTGTGGCCCATAGTCCCGCTGGCTGGCTGTCTTGTTTCCTAATTAAAGTGCCCTTCTGAAAATGCCCTCCAGTCCAGGCCCAGCACTGCTGGGTGAGGCAGGCACCTCCCAAAAAATCTCAGCAGCTTTCCTGCCTTCCCTGCAGGGCCTCTGGGCTCAGGACCTTTGGTCATCTGGGGGAGGCTGGGGGGCGTCAGGGTTGTGTTCACCCTGTTATCATCACTGGGCTCCCAGAAGCTGCTCTCTGCCATCCCTTTGCTGAGGGCAGCAGGCCGTCCTCATTAAAGAGCCTCGGCAGCCAGGATCAAAGGCACTATTGAAGAGGCTCCTAAGAGCTGGGGGACGCCAGGGCCAGAAGACGGGAGGAGGAGGTAGCAAGGAGACTGAGTCACTGCAGGCCAATTGTGGTGAGTGGGCAGTGGGTGGCTGGAGCCAGGTTTTCGGGCTGGAAGGGAAGCCCAGCCAAGAGGCCCAGGAAGGGGCGGGCAGGCAGCTGGGAGCCGTGCAGAGAGGTTGCTGCTGTTGTGCTGGGACACCTCCGCCACTGAGCAAGTCGGCACCCCCGCAGCCCTTACAAAAACCACCTTCTGGTGAGGGCAGCAGAGCAGCCGGCTGGTTCGCTATTAGGGGCCAGCGTGGGAATAGGGAAAGGATGGGACCTTGAGTCCAAATCTTTCCATTCGGGAAGCCCATAATTGACAGGGCTGCACCGAGGGTGGCACGCTGGCAGTACTTAGAGTCTGTCATTATGGAATAAGGGCCCCTCAGTTCTTTAGGCAAGTCACCCCAACTCTCTGGACCCTGTTTTTCCCTTGGGTTAAGTGAGGATGAATAGAATAATCAGATGGGGAGGGGGTGGAATATCTTTATCACTTGATTGGTTGTGTCTGAGTATAGTCCTGTGCTGAGAAGGAAGCCTTGTCCAGATGTGCCACACTTGATTAGTGACGCCTGCCAAAGCCTCAGGATTGGCCAGGTGGCCGTGCATTTGCCGCTAGACTAGATTTACTCTATAGCCCTTGCACATTCTAATATACTGAGATTCTGAGGCTGACAAGGCCCGGGCTGGCATGGAAAAGACCTCCCAAATGCTGACCCTGACTTCCCCAAAGGACATCCTTCCCTGAGACGTCAGTGGAAATCTGAGCCTCAATTTCTTCATCTTTCAAAGGGAGAGAAGGACCTCTGACCTGCTTCAACCTGCAAACCACATCATTCTTAGTATTAACCAAGTCCTTCCTTGTGCCCCTCCTTGTGCACAGTGCAGTGAGGGGTGCAAGATGGAGTGTACCTACACTCTGATTTGAGGATTTGAGGAGTCCTACACTCTGGAGTCTTGCCCTGTGCAGGCCTGGCTGGAGCCCTGCATCTGCCTCTTACTGGCTGTGTGACTGGGGACAAGTTACTTTAAGTGCTGAACCTTGGTTAGTAAAATAGGGGTAATGGTACCTGTCCACAGGGTTGCTGTGCCCATTGAATACAACTACGTAAAGCCTGTGACCCCAGGCCTGGCACAGAACACCCAGCCCTTAGATTGGAGAAGGGTTAGAAGAGAGGCCTCAGTTGACTTCTTTGCCTATTCTGACCGTGGCTTTGGATGGGAATTTGGACGGGGGTGGGGCGGGGTAGGGGGGAGGTGGGAAGATAGTTTCAAAGCAACACAGGCCCAGACTGTTTGCTCTCAACTCTCCAGAGACCGCAGCCCCAGCCTGAGCTGGCTTCTCCATAAACTCCCGGTCCCTTCCTTTAACCAGCCCCATAAAAAGGGAGTGGGGCAGGAGGGAGTCCGGCTGTAGACTTTGTAATTTGGCTTGGAGGTGGCTCCTGTTCGTTTTAACCAGGCTGTAATTACGGCTGGCACGCAACACCCCCTCATTACCGGAGCCTGGAAGGAGGACTCTAATTATAGCATACTGGGTCCCGGCTGGAGTGGGCTGGGGGAGGGAGACCACAGTGGAGGCCTGTGTAGGCAGAGAGGGACTCTGAGCTGGCTGGGGGGATGGGGCAGGGCCGGGGTTGGGCAGGGGGCTGTCCTGGGCTCCTCGTTTCTCTTGCTTTCAGAGTCATCGTTGGGAGGGATGGGGCATAGATCCAATCCAGGCCATTTCCTTGGGGAGAACAGGACCTAGAGGAGCCCACCAAGGAGATTCATTCATTCATGCACGAAGGATTTATTAAGCATCTACTGTGTGCCAGGCTGGCACTGGGTTACAGCAGTGGGTAAAAACGTGCCATCCAGCCAGAAATGGTGTTCAGGAAGAAAGCACAGTAAAGCCGTCTTGCTGCTGGGAATGTCTGAAGAAGTCCACATTGATGGCAAATGGCCACCGCTGTGAGCCTTGATTACCCTCTAGTCACCCCAGTCACTCCCCTGAACCCCCTGGGCCTCACTTGGCACAGCAGGGCTCCAGGACCCTCCCCCAGAACCCTGTCAGATTGTTGGCTGCCCATGCAGGTTAAATGTTGTGTGGCTGTCACTGAGCCTCTTTCCTGGGACCACAGAGTCGATGGGGGCACAAACCTTAAAGGAAATACACAAATAAGTATATAACTTGAAAAGGTAATGAGGGCAATAAGGAAAAGAGATGCCAGAAGAAGAGCCAGGGCGCTGGTTTAGGTGGGAGGGGTGCAGTCAGGGCTCTCTGGGGAAGTGACCTTTAAGGTGAGACCTGGAGAAGGAACAGGGTTTAGCCAGGTAGGAGTGGGAAGGCAGTATTCCAGGTGTCTCCACGGAGGCTTGCAGCCTGGGCATCCTACGTTCTGAGGTGTCCCCACGCCGGGGTGGAGGCAGTGGGGTTTCTCCTGCTTGTCATACAAAGAGCACGGGACTAAGTCTGTAGACTTGGTGCTCAGGCCCAGCTCTGCCAGAGAACTGTGTGGCCTCAGGCTAGTCACACCCTTTGTGGGCCTCAGTTTTCCCATCTGTCCAAAGGGAGGCCCCTTCAGGCCACTGGCCCTCCCTCTCCAAGCCTGAGGATTTGAGGAGTCCAGCAAGTCCTGTTCAAATGCCACTTTTCCGGATGCCCCTGATGACTGAAAGGCAGCCAGGGCAGTAGGGAGGGGGCCAGAGAGCTCGAACTGAGAGCTCCAGACATCCCATCCCCTTCTCTGAGTTATTAAGAGCCACCCGGAAGCAGACACAAAGGGAATTGTCCTGAGCTAGAGTCAGCCCCCAGCCCCCAGCTGAGAACAATCAGAGAGGAAAACCAAGGCCATTTGTCCAACACGGAGTGCGGCAGTGACGGCGGCTGGGAAAATGCCGAGTATTTCTCAGCTAAAATTAGCCACCTACTAAACCTTTACATCAAGGGCAACCTGAAGCCTCTATTGTTTTGAACTTGGAATCCCAGAGGACTTGGGGGCAGGGCTTCTCAGGAGAAGCAAATGACCATCCCCTCTCCCAAGGGCTGGGCCAGCCAACACCAAGCCAACCCTTGAGCCACAGGGGTGCCCAGTAGGGTACCAGGGGACAAATGGACAGACAGGGAGGGAGTCTAGCTGCCCAAGGTCACCAAGCGTTGGTGGCTGACACAGCTTCTGGTCGCCCCATTTGAGACATTCTTCCTTCACCAGTGATAGTGAGGTACTCTGAGCTAAATGGGTGGCAGGCAATGGGGAATGTGGAACTAGAAGGAATTGCTGGAAATATAAGAAAATAATTCTTTATCCTTTCCAGAGGAAGCAGTCAGTGTGGGCATCCCTATTTGCTAATGGTGGACAGTTCCTGCCATTGGGGTGGCAAACCTGCCTTAGAATCTTTCCTCTGCCACTTAGTAACTGTCTGACTTTGCACAACTTTAGATAAACAATAGAGATGGCTATTGATACCAACCTCATAGGATTGCTGCAACAATTAAATGAGATAATATAGAAGATATAGGTATTAGCAATGGTAATTATAAAACAAGAATGCCGCTTTTATTCATTAAGTCTTTTTAACATGCCCAGCACTCCTCTAAGCTCATTGTGTGTATTAACGTGTCTAATCCATGCTAGAAATACTATGACCCCATTCTGCAGAGAAGGAAATGGAGGCCCGGAGAGGCAATTTTGCAGGAACACAGGTGATGGCCATCATTTATTGTTATTGCCACACAGCAGGTCCTGATTCAGGCTCAGATAGCTAAAGCCTGGCACCATGCTGCTGTGTAATTCCTTCAGCTCCTTTTGAAAAGTCTCCAGCTGAATCATAGAAGTGTTAAGGAAAAGGAAGCTGACATATGTTAAGCACCATTATGTGCACTAAGCGTTTGATGTTTCTGTCGGGAGGCAAGAGAGCACAGAACCGTGTGTGGACTGGCAGCAGCACCTAGACATTTCTTAGAAATGCACATTCTCAAGGCGCACCCCACACCGACTGAATCAGAACCTTGGGGTAGGAGCCTGGGTTCTACCAAGCACTCCAGGTGGTCCTCGTGCAGGCCATGGTTTGAGTACCACTGGCGCCAAGGTTAAAGAGGCGGCTTGGCCAGCTGCCATGGCTCATACCTTTAATCCCAGCACTTTGGGAAACCGAAATGGTAGGATTGCTGGAACCCAGGAGTTTGAGACCAGCTTGGGCAACATAGTGAGACCCCTGTCTCTATAAAAAAATAAATAAAGTGTATGGGACTTAGAGTCAAGGAGACCCAGATTCAAATGCTGACAACCCTGCTCTGTGACATTAGGCAAGTAACTTAACCTCCCTGTGCCTGCAAACTGGGGCTAATTATAAGAATACCTACCAGAAAGAGTTGTTGGGAGGATTCAGTTAGATAATTATGCCAAGTACTTGGCGCAGTACCTGAGAGCTAGTTAGCACTGTAAATGGTAGCTGTTAACTCATTACCTGAATTACCTGCTAGTGCTGAAGAGGTACTAAAGGGAAAGGTGAATCTTTGTGGCCAGGGAAGCCGTTTAATCCCAGCCGGAATGAAGCTTCCCCTCTAAGGCAACCTGGCAGGAGTGGGGGCCCGGGTAACAAAAGTAACCCTTGCAGACTGAGGACATCGGGGGTGGCTGGGACGGACATTTGCTCCCCACCTGGCCTGCCCTGTCTAGCAGGGGCTCTCCCTGTCTTCCCTGAGCTTATGATGCCAACCAAAGAGACGCATGAACTAAGAACTTTTCTCCCCCACTGTCTCAGGGAAACCAGCTCTGAGAATGACAGTGTGGTGATGCGGCGTTCCCCAGACCCTGGGCTCATGGGGGCCTCGGCTGCATGCTGTGACCTGGCGGCTTCTGGGAGCATGTCTTTGCTCTCTTCCCCTCCACCCATGTGTTTTCAACGGCTGCTTGGAGGCCTCAGGGGAGCCGTGCGCTCCTCTTCCATGCTTTCCTCCCTAAGGAGAGGCTCCTGGCCAGCTGGGCAGCGAGCACAGCGGACAGGCCCCACCTTCCCTTTGCTTCCACTGCTTGGTGAGGGCCTGCCCAGCCTCTGGGAGCCCCAGGCTCTTGGTGAGGCCCCCCACCTCGACTGCTGGTTGTCCCCAGGTCCCCTATGCTGACCACACGCCTTAGTGGGATGCCACACTTTCTTTCACACCTCTGGCCTCTAACTGTCTCTGTGAGGTGGGAATGGTGATGGTGCACCCATTCTACAGAGAAAGAAACCAAGGCCCCAGGAGCTAAGGCTAGGGCCCAGAGTCACCCACTGAACGGGTGGCCCAAAAGTGTTCTGGTATTTCCTGTCACTGGGTCGTGCTTCTGTCCTTTCTTTTTTTACCCCTACCTCATACTTTCTTATCCTCCTCAAGAAATCCCTAGAAAGGAACTGACAAACTGAGTGCCTGTCATGTACCAGGCTCATTTCATGAGATCCTGCAGCTGTGAGGGGACCAGGCTCAGAGACAGGGGGTGGCTCCCCCAGCGAATAGCGGCAGGATGGGATGGAAGCAGATCCCACACACTCCAGAGCGCCTTCTCCTTGGCTAACCTCCTGCAGGTTTTGGGCTTTTTGCTCCGCTTCATCCTCCCGGCGTCCTGGTGCCCCTCCCAGAGGAGCCCTCTCATGGTGTCCTCGGCTGGATGCCCGCCCTCTGACCCTTGCACCCTTCCTCTGCTGCTCACTGAGAGGACATGGGGAGCAGGCCGAGCCCTGAGCCAAGGCGGCCCGGCGATTACATCAGCAGGTGCAAACAAACAGGCAGGAGCAGGGACGGGTGTCCCTCAGGGCTGGAGATGGCACTCCATCCGCCCCACGCGAGTCTGTTTCATTCCCTCCTTCTAGCTTGCATCAGCCTTTGGCAGCTCTGTGTCATCACAGAGTGGGCCAAGGCAGCGGCTGGGAGGCTGGGGCAGGGGTGGAGGCGAGATGTGGGGCTCGCAGGGCCCCGGCAACCTGGAAGGTCCACTCACTGTTTCTTCCCGAGAATGGAGTACAATAGTCCCCACTTACTCAAGGTCTCCCTGTCCACAGTTCAGTTACCCATGGCCAACTACAACACCAATATATTAAACAGAACATTCCAGAAATCAGCAGTTCACACATTTTAAATTGTGTGCGATTCTGAGTAGCATGATGGAATCTCCCACCACCAGGATGGGAACCATCCCTTTGTCCAGGGTGTCCACACTGTATACACCACCCGCCCCTTAGTCACTCAGCGGCTGTCTCCGTTATCAGATCAAAAAAAAAAAATAGTCTATCTACAGCTTGGTACTATTCAAGTTTTCAGGCATCCATGGGGGTCTTGGAATGTATCCCCCACAGATACGGGGACTCCTGTAATAGAAGTTGGCTAGTGCCTAGGGCTTCCCAGTGGCAAAATATTTTTGTACTTCTGACTTTGGTGTTTCCAACAGCCCTGTCAGTCAAAGCAAGTAAAAGTGGTCTCATTTCTCACAAAGGAAAATTGAGGCCCAGAGGGAAGTGGCTGCCCCGGGGCTGTCTCGTGAGTCACTGACAGCACCAACTCATTTCACCTCAAGAAACGCATGGGATTATAAGAGCCTGGAGATTGAAAAATCCCTATAGTCGTCAAGGTGGAAGTAGTTAAAGCCTGCTTCCTAGAGGGAGTGAGCTGGTTCCTTGGCCGAGGAGGAGAGAGCTACCGGAAGAGCTATGGATTGATTTTTGCACTGATGCTGGGTGCGCAGGCAAAGGGACCATGACATGGCTATGGGGGTAGGCTGCAGGCAGACTGGGCGCTGGTCTAAGAGTCTCGATGTCTGGATTCTTAACCTTGAAACGTTGCTGTGAGCTTTCCACTGGTGGAACTGAAGCTTGATCATTGCTCTCTGAGCCTCACCACAGGAATGGTCAAGAGGAGGCCCCCAGGAAGTATTTGATGAATGAGTGAGTGAATGAATGAATGAATGGGAGTAAGTGCTTTCTCACCATCTGCCTCCCTCGAAGTGCACCTGCGCAGCCACACAAGTCTTCCCCTTGGCCAGTGCCACCTGTCTCCCCACATCTCACCCGCTGACAACTCAGCTGCTCACCCACACCCAGGGCCGGGGTCCTTCCCAGAACTGGGACCAGAGAGGCAAACACAGGAACCATGGCCTACATGCCAGGATGCCCACATTCCAGTCCTGGCTCGGCCTCCTAGCTGCTGTGTGACCTCAGGCAAGTTGCCACCCCTCTGAGGTCCCCAGGATGTTCCCGGGACTCTGAGTCTACAAGGCCTGCCCTCCCCAGGGCCCATGGAACCTGAGCCCCAGTCCTGCCTTGGGAATAGAGGCCAGAGATGGCTGCCTTCCTCCCTCACCCCTGGGGACTGAGCAGGAATCCAAGTGGCTTCCAGATTCAGAAAACGCCAAGGGGAAGCCCCTACCCAGTTCCAAGGACCCCTTCTACTCACCCCCCACTGCCAGGCACTCTCAGGGGCTATTTCTCCCTCTCCCCATGGCACCATCTCTACCTCTGTTTCTCTCTCCCATTTGCCCTCCCCTTCTCATGCCCATTTCACAGATCGGCAAAGGCCAGGGTCTGGCCACCCCTTGTTCTCTGTCCCTTCTGTGACTTCCTTTATGCCAGTGTGATGCCGAGATAGGAGTGGCGCTGCAGCCACAGACTGGTTGTTTGCCCTTGCACAAGTCATTGCCCCTCTCTGGCCTCAGGGTCCCCAACTGGAGGTGAAGGACTTGGATGCAGTTTTGAGGGCCCCATAGCCCAGGGTCTGAACTGCCTCCTGGTGGTGGTGCTGACAGCAGGCAGCAGGCAGCAGGCAAGGACTGCAGCAGTTTTTCCCCTTGGAAATGTGTTTGGCCGTTGCCTCCCCTTTGCAAGGAAGAGTTGTTCGGTTCTAGAGTGTGGCGCTGAGGGAGGCAGGGGAGATTTGTGTGCCCTGGGTGCTCTAAGAACAGCCTTAACCGTGGACTTTCAGGGCAGCATGGGGGTGTAGGCACCCTGTCTGGCCTAGTCCGGGCAGCCCCCAGACCCAAGACTGTACCAAGGCATTTTGGGCTTTTCTGGGAGAAAGTGACGGGACACTGGGCATCTTCCTGCCCAGAACCCAAACACGCGGCCAACTTGATGGCGTTGCCAGGCTCACTCCCCATGCCAGCTCTGCGTCCTTCAGCTCCTCCAGCAACCTGAAACGCGTGGCAGGAGCAGGCAGCCCAGCTGGCCCTCGCCCGTCTGACACGTGTGACTGTGCGGGGGTGGAGGTGGGGAGACGGAGAGAGATGCCCAGCATGTTCTGCTTATGATTCAAAAGTCCTCAGTCAACAGCCTTTACGGGAAAGCACAGGATATGCAACTTACATGGTGAGACCAGATTTAGGTAACTAAATATTCGTGCGTCTAAAAAAGTCAGAGAGGATCAACATCCAGTGTAACTCAGCTGGGGTGGGAATGGGGTGGCTTTTATTTTCATCTTTTTTTTTTTCTAGATTGTTTACAATGAGGCTACTTACCTTTGTAATCAGAATAAACCCAAAAATCTGTTTTCACTTAAAAAAAAAAAAAAAGGAGTTTAGAAAAATGAAGTCCCCCGAGCCCCTTTCCTGGGAGTCTGCTGCACAGTTTTTCTTTCTGGCTCTGCTGCTCAGGTGCTGTGTGATCTGAAGCCAGACCACACCCTCTCTGGTCTCCATCCTCGAGGGCAGTGATTAGATGGTCTCTGAAGTTCCATCAGTTAGTGGAGTCTTGCAGCATGGAATTTCCCAAGGGATGGGCTTCTGTAGCCCAGGTCAGCCCTCTTACCCGCCCTCCACTGCCCAAACCCCCTCTGACTGCTCCCTCCCCACTCCACCTGCCACCCCAGTGCTTGTCCTGTGTCCCCAGTGGACCCATCTACACCACAAACAAGATTCCCAGGCCCTCGAGGAACTTGCCTTCCAGAAAGCAGACTTGTCCAGAAACAGACAGCAAGCTAACAAATGCATACACAAAGAAGGTGATTCCAGAGGGAGGTGAGCCTGCCAAGGGGAAAAAAGGCATTGGGGAGATAGCACGGGAAGGGTGGAGGATAGTGCATTTTCACTGGGTGGTCAGGGAAGGCCTCGCTGGAGAGGAAGCATTTGAGTTGGGATCTCAATGACAAAGAGCCAGCCAAGAGAATATGTGTGTGTGGGCAGGGTTGGGGGAGGCGCTCCAAAAGAAGAGACCAGCAGAGGTGCTGAGGCTGGAACAAGCAAGGCATGTCCCAGGGAAACACGCCTGGTGGGGCTTGGAGCACAGTGAAAGATAGGTGAGTTGGCCAGGTGCAGTGGCTCACTCCTGTAATCCCAGCACTTTGGGAGGCCAAGGCAGGTGGATCACCTGAGGTCAGGAGTTCAAGACCAGCCTGGGCAACATGGTGAAATCCCCTCTCTACTAAAAACACAAAAATTAGGTGGGCGTGGTGGCATGTGCCTGTAATCTCAGATACTTGGGAGGCTGAGGCAGGAGAACCCAGGAGGTAGAGGTTGCAGTGAGCTGAGATCATACCACTGCACTCCAGCCTGGGTGACAGAGTGAGACGGAAGGCAGGAAGGCAGGAAGGCAGGAAGGCAGGAAGGCAAGAAGGCAGGAAGGCAGGCAGGCAGGAAAGAAGGAAGGGAGGGAGGGAGGGAGGGAAGGAAGGAGGGAGGGAGGGAGGAAGATTGATTGGTGAGTCCATGAGGTTGGAGGGTTCTGGGTAGCTTAGGACTTTCTCCAGGGGCACAGAGAAGCTGCAGGAGGCTGTACACCACTAGAGGGCGGGGTTTCTCTCTTATGAGATCACTCTAGTGTTAAGAGGAAAGTGGGTTTTAGGAGCAAAGGAAAGATAGGGAGCCCAGGGAGAGGAAGGGTCCAGGCGAGAAGACCTGGGCTTGGAGACCTCAGCAGGTGGTGGGGGCGGTCGTGCAGTGTGAGGCATATCTTCCAGGTTCATCTGGCAGCACCAGGTCCCTCCAGCAGCACGAACTGGAAGTGGGGTGAAGGAAAGGGAGCCACCAGGCACCCTCCCCAGATGGGACCTGAACAACTGGGCGCTTGGCAGAGTGTAAGATTGCAGCTCAAACTCACCCCGTGCCAACCCTGGGTCAGGGAGAGGTGACCTTTAAAATAGCAGGTCTGAGTCACAGGTGGGGAGCCTGCCATTGCCTTAGGGGGACAGCAGCATTGACACAGGCCCACCCTGAGAAAGGTGCCACGGTCCCAGCCTGGGCGGGCCTCTCAGGGTGTCCCTGGAGATAGCTGTGGATGTAACCTGGCTGGGCATGTGTGGGCCTGTTGGTGTGAGCGTGTGTGTCTGAGGGGGCTTGCCACCTGTCACTGAGTGGGGGGCCAGGGTGGCCCCAGGCCTTACCCCTGGATCTCGGTTTAGGAGGGGCAGGTCCACAGAGCAAGGGAAGCCAAGTGCTGGAGTCAGGAAACTGAGACCCCGTCCCCTCCAGCAAACTAGTGAGCTCCTGAGAGGACGGAACAATAACTGCCCCTGCTGGGCCCTCAGGGCCATTGTGGGTTTTGGTGGCTGTGACCTTGAACACGTCCTTTCACTCCTCTGCCTCAGTTTCGCGTCTGTAAAATGGAACAGCTTTGCAGGGTCGTTGTGCTGCTGATGATGTGCACTGTCTCATTGGAACACACAGGATTTTAAGTGTCAGGTGCAGGAATATGCTTATTACCCGCAGGAGCATGGATGAGAGGGCTTTGAGCTCCTTGTCTGGAAAAAGAAGGGGAAACAGAATATCCCCGTCTCAGGGCCCAGGCCTCTATCACAGTGACCCCATCAGACCTGAAACTTGGAAAAGGAACCAAAAATTAGCCCCAAGCCTGAGCCAAAGAACCCAAAGCCAGAGGAAGGGTCTGGAGGGAGGGCCTGGGGGTGGGAGTCGGGGTGGCCAGTGACCCAGTGACCGTAGTGCCCTTTCCAGCTCTGTAAGCAGTGTGGTCCCCACAGCCGGGTCCGGGCTCATCCCAGCACTGCACCTGCCCTGGGGCCTCGACCCCAGCCTCCCATCCACTCCTTCACCTGCCCCACAGTCCTTCAAGGGAGACGTTTCAGAGGAGCAGCTGGACACACTCTTCGGGATGCAGGCCCCTGCCCCAGCTGGCCACCTTGGCGAAGCTGCTTCCTGTGGCAGCAGAGGAAGTGATGTCAGGGCACAGATGGGTGCAGAGGGTATGGGAAAAGGGCTGCATGAGGAGCCGCCTTTGTTAGGAATGACTCGGCATCCCTCGAGCCCGCCAGCCCCCATTTGTCATCGGTAACGGCCATTGTGACCGCCTCCGAGGGGGCCCCAGCCTGAACCCCACAGCCGCAAGGAGCCAGGGCCAAATGGAGGAAGGGCTTTGTGTCCAGGGAGGGGTCCTTCCATGTGGGGTTGTGTGTTTTTAAAACATAATAATAAATGGGCTTCTCTCCCCCAACTCTCCCCGCTCCCCACTGAGCACATCAGCCACACAGTGAATGGGAGAGATTTTCCATGCAGTGGGAGGTCAAGTCTGGGGAGAATCAGCCAGTGTCCAGGGGCTAGAGAAAGACTGTGATTACTGATGATAAATGTGCCCAGCGTGGGGCATTTCTCTGTCCTCACCTCCCGCCTGACTCCTTCTGCCCTCCCTGTCCTGAGCCAGTCAGCCCTGGAGACACACAACCCTGCATATGGCTACAGATGCCCACCCCTGGTGGTAAGCCTGGGGGTCCCAGGCCTGCAGACAAAAGCCAGCGGTGGGGGTTTCAAGGCCTTCCCTACCAGACCACAGCAGCTTCCCTCTGAGGTCTCCACCCTGGGCAACAGGTCTGACCGGAAGTGGACCCGGCTGAGATGGATGGCAGGAATTTCCATCCCAGGCATGGGAATCACAGAGCCCAAGCCTTCACCCACAACCCTGCCATGGCTGTGCTGTCTTTCTGGGCCCGCTCTCCTGCCTCAGTCCTGAATCAGCAACTGGGCTCTAGTCCAGCTTGGCTGTTAATTTGCTGTGTGGTGTTGCGTTAGTCACTTCCCCTCTCTGAGCCGGTAGAACGCAGGACTCCAGGGGCTCCAGGCTCTCTGAACATTGACTTTCTATGTGTCTCACCTACTCGGGCTCAGGTGGTGCTAGGCCAAGGAAACGGCCTGTGGGGTGTCTGACCTCCCACACACAGTTCAGCTAGAGAACAGCTCCTGCCTGCTGCCGCTCCCGGGCACTTGCACTGCCTGTTTGTTTGTTTGTTTGTTTGTTTGGAGATGGAGTCTTTCTCCATCGCCCAGGCTGGAGTGCAGTGGTGAGATCTCGCAACTTCTGCCTCCCAGGTTTAAGCAATTCTTGTGCCTCAGCCCCCCGTGTAGCTGGGATTACAGGCACCCGCCACCACACCCAGCTAATTTTTGTATTTTTAGTAGAAACAGGGTTTCGCCATGTTGTCCAGGCTTGTCTCGAACTCCTGACCTCAGGTGATCCACCGGCCTTGGCCTTCCAAAGTGCTGGGATTATAGGCGTCAGCCACCGCGCCTGGCCCACAGTGCTTGTTAAGAAAGATATTTGCATCTGTTTTCTCAGTTGACTTTTCACAGCAATACCCGAAAGTTGACAGAGCAGGAACTGCTAGTCACTTCTTTATAATTGGGGAAACTGAGGCCCTGAGAGGTCAAACAACCTCCCAAGGTCTCAGTGCAGGGTGGGGCTTGGAACCAGGACTGCTGGCTCTTGGGTCAGCCTGGGCCCAGGCTCAGAGGCGTGGTAGGGGCCTTAGCACTCCCTGGCTTCCCCTGGGAATAGTGACAGTCTCTCGCTTAGGAATGTTGGAGCCACCCCCTCCTCTCAGAAGACCCTCTGAGAAGTACAGTGTCTTTACATTTGTCCTGAACCCACCCCTTCGCCTCCTGGGCCCTCACTCCTGCTCATCCAGGTGGGTCAGAGTCTGACACCTCTTCCACAAGCCTGTGTCTCCACAGCAGGCGCTGCACAGGCCCAACCCCTGGGAAGAAGCCTACAGATGGGCACAGGGCCTGCTGTCCAGCCAGCTCCACTCCACTCCCAGAAGGCGCCCTGTTGCCCATGGGGGACACCAGGAAGAGCACAGTGTGTTCCCTGCCCTCCAGGAGCAGCCGCCAAAACTGCGAAGGAGCCTTTGAGCTGTCTGACTCCAAACAGACTTTCCAGAAGCAGGAAGGTGCCCGCTAGACCCTAGCCTGGTCACCTCACCCTCCTGCATTTTAAATGGGTGGTGACATGAGGAACTTGTCCATAAGGAAGCCAGCATGGAGGTGAGGGGTGCAAAATGTGTCTTCTAGAGAATATTTGGATAAGATGGCCTGGGAGACCAGGCTGCAAGCTCCAGACTGGGAAGTGCACTGTTTAGTTAGTTTAGAAGTTAGAATTCTAGGCCGGGTGCGGTGGCTCATGCCTGTAATCCCAGCACTTTGGGAGGCCAAGGCAGCTGGATCACGAGATCAGGAGTTCAAGACCAGCCTGGCCAAGATAGTGAAACCCCGTCTCTACTAAAAATACAAAAATTACCTGGGTGTGGTGGCAGTGACTGTAATCCCAGCTACTCGGGAGGCTGAGGCAGAGAACTGCTTGAACCTGGGAGGCAGAGGTTGTAGTGAGCCGAGATTGTGCCACTGCACTCCAGCCTGGGCCACAGAGCAAGACTCTGTCTCAAAAAAAAAAAGTTAGAATTCTAGCAATGGCTGGAATCTCAAATTGCAGCTGAGAGTAAGGAAGGCTTTTCTAACTATTAGGTCTGTCCAAAGGAGAACCTTGCTGAGAAAAGCAGTGATGAGTTCCCCGTCCCCACAGGTATGTGAGTCAAGGTTGGCTGAGGAGTTGATGGGAGACGTTGGATAAGATGGCCCTTTAAGTAACTTCCATAGAGACCTCATATGTGCAGGTAAAGGCAAATTAGAGGTGAGAGTTTGAATGGCGCCCCTCGGAGGTCCCATCCACAGGTGCTGGTGGTCATTTTGATCTAAGGCCTGGGGTGGGTGGGCTGGAGCATGGTTAGGAGAGCCCAAGGGTAAATGTTTTCTCCTCCTCCTTCCCCGGGTTCTACCCACGCTCTGCTTTAAGACCACCCTATAGCAAAGGCAAGGAAAGGGACCCTAACTTAAGCAAATATGCTTTCTGAAGAAAAACATTTACTCAACTGGACATTTTCACACATGAACAGATTCCCCTTAAGGGATCTTTAAACCTCCAAGTGTTAGAAGCAGAGGAGGGCTTAAGAGACTGACTTGGCCAACCTCCTCATTTGACAGATGGAAACTCCAGGGCCTGGGAGAGAACAGCCACACAGCAGTGCCAGTCCCCAGCTGGGATGCAAACCCAGGGCCTCTGCCTCCAGCGATTTTTCCTGTCCTTCATTTGACTGTCTTGTCGTTACATCTGTGCAGGGATGTGTCCTCTTTCACAGCTTCTTGGCGGGATATCTGGACCATTCTTGGATGCAGCTTTAAAGGCAGGCTGCACTTTTGCAACTTAGGCCCAAACGAGTTCTACTATTAGGAAAAAACACTTTCTGTGGGAATTTTCCTGCCAGCAGGAAACCCAGACCCGGCCTGGCTGAGGCAAAGACTTCTAGGGGAGCCTATCTTAGATGCAGTTCCTCTGTAGAGACAGAGCAGCAGGAAGTCCTGCAGAGAGGCCAGGGAGGCGGGGCTAAGAGACGCGGCTCAAGTCTTGCTTCCTGCCATCGACCAGGTGACCCTTTATGTCCCTTGTTGCCCCACGTTTTCATCTGTAAAATGGGAAGAGTTGTGAGGAGTAGCACCTAGTAGACTTAAATGCCCATTTCCAGTTCAGCAGAGCTCGGAAGACAGATTCTGGTATCAGATTACCTGAATTTGCCCCCTAGCGATGCCACTTACTAGCTTTATAGCTCTATACCAGTCACTTAAACACTTTTGGTCTCAGTTTTCTCATCTGCACTGTGGGGATAATAATCATATCCAACTCATAGGCCTGTGGTTCCCAAACTGTGTGCCAAATTATCCCAGGGTTCCTCAACACCCTCACAGAGGAGCCGTGGGATATTTTCAATGTGGGAAACTCAGTAATGCTAGATAGCTGTCAGACACTGCACCAACAAGTAGCTCACAGTTTCAATGTCCTATCACTCTGCTTTCCTTTATTTGGCACCATATCTTTGCACAGCTAGGATTGTGGCATTTGGGAGTAGCCCACGACAAATAATAAGAGTAGTGGTGTCCACTCGGATTCCAAAGTTTGAGAAGTTGTTCAGCACCCAACGGGTGCACACATCCCCATTCATAATTCTTTGTGGCTATTTAGGAATGGGATAAAAATGTATTTTTTCTTTCAATTTATCCTAAGATTTTAGAATATAAATATTTACAAAGCTGTTGCGATCTAATACATTCCTGTTAGGGACTTCTTTTTGGCCTTGGGATAGCTTAAAAAAATTACTGATATGCTAAAAATCAAAACGTTTCTGCATCTCTGCCTAGGTTTATTGTGGAGCTCATTGAGTTTATATGAACCACCCTCTGAGCAGCGCTTGGCAGGGTAAGCATCCAGGAACCCCAAGACCCCATTATTCTCCCACCCAGCTGGTACCTATGCAGCCTGGCCATGGGTCGCTCTCATCTAGCCCACCTTTCAAGCCTTCCTCAGTCACTGGGGCCCAAGCCAGGGCCAGGGAGAAGTGAGGGCTCTGCACAGGCCCTGGCATGCCCCACACTTACTCCCTTACTGTTTTTTGTCGTTGTCGTTTTGGAAACAGAGTCTCACTCTGTCACCCAGGCTGGAGTGCAGTGGTGCAATATCCACTCACTGCAACCTCTGCATCCCGGGTTCAAGCAGTTCTCCCACCTCAGCCTCCCGTGTAGCTAGGATTACAGGTGCACACCACCATGCCCGGCTAATTTTTGTATTTTTAGTAGAGATGGGGTTCCGCCACGTTGGCCTGGCTGGTCTCGAGCTCCTGAGCTCAGGCAGTCCACCCACCTCAGCCTCCCAAAATGCTGGGATTACAGGCATGAACCACCATGCCCGGCCTACTCCCTTACTCAAGTTGCATTCACTGTGCACCTGCAGTGTGCTGGCCAGCAGAGTCCACTCATGGTCCCTCCAGGCAGGAACCTCAGGTGGGCCTTTCATTCTTTCATATCTCCTGGCAGTCTCTGCCTCCAGGACACCTAGGGTACAGGGACACAGCAAGAGGGCAACAGCTACATCAAGAGCCATCCAGTGCTGCTGCAACAGAGAGGCACAGAGGGGACACTTGGCCTGCGTCCCTGCCAAGGCCAGAGCTGAATCTTTGCACCAGGGCTGAGAGGAGGGGCAGGGTGGGAAGAGTGGGGCGGTAGGGCTGCCAGACGCAGGGCTTGCTGCACTAATGGATGTCTAATGTTTGCTTTCCTCAGTCCTGTCTGTACCCACTTTATAAATGGTCTGCATTAGAGTTATAAAACAAAGTCATAATACAGCCTGCAGTGCTGCAAAGCACAGAGGCAGCTGTCACCCCGGGGCTGGGAGCGGTACGGTTAGAGATGGGTGTAGGCACGTGACATGCACCCATGGGCCCCCATGCCCCTTCTCCTGTGGCCATGACCCACCCCCAGAGGGAGGCTCAATCCCACCATTTGAAAGACAAGCTGCCTGAGGCCAGCAAGGGGCTGGTTCAGACCCAGGGGTCTCTGAGTCTGAAGGCAGAGCTCTGTCCCACAGCCCTCAGGGCTGAGATGGAGACAAGATGCTGGTGGTCAGTGGTGGGCATGGAGTCTGGCAGGTTCTCTGCTGCCCAGATGCCCTCCTGGCTCCATCCTGCTCTCCCAGAGCTGCCTGACCTGGCAGGGAAGCCTCAGTGGCCATCTCAGGGTGTGCACAGCAGCCAGCTCTCAGGCCACTGGAAGCCAGTGTTCAGCTCCCTGGGCTGTGATCAAGTCACTGTGTCATCTCATCAAATCCCCAAGCAGCCCTAGGGGGCTGCCAGTTTGCCTACAGTGAACGTGTCCCTGTACCTGGCAGTGGGAAGCAGGTGTCAGAGAGCCCTGGCCTGGCCTCAGGAATCTGCCTTGCTGTTCCCACATTAGCTGCCCGCTCACTGGGTGGCCTCAGGCAAGTCATGCGAACCATTTGAATGGTCTTCAGTTTCCTCTGCTTTGAAATGAGGACAGTTCCAGCCTTGCTGGCCCCTTGATGAGAGAGCCCTGTGGACTATGGAGTTCTGGTCACTGTCAGGGTGCTATTAGGATTCCCGGGTGTGGAGACACCCACACTGTTACAGAGCTACATCAATGATAGGTGGTGTGGAGTCTGAGACAACAGCCCAAACGGTGAAGTCTTTTCTCAGGTTCAAACTTTTGATCTGCCTCTTGTTAGCTGTGTGAACTTGGACAAGTTGCTTAACCTCCCTGAGCCTCCATTTACCCATCTCTAAACTGGGGACTAATAGAACACACCTTACAGGTTTGGTGCCAGAATTCAATAAGTTAACAATTTAAATTCCTGCAAACATAGCACCTAATGCTGAGTAAGCATTAGTTGTTCTTTCAATGCAGCAACATGTACCTACTGTGCGCCAGGCCCCACCTAGGCGTTCATGCATGTTTATCTCATGTGATCCTCAGAGCAGCCCAGAGACAGGGGAAGGGTGTCCACCTCTTGTGCTCATTAGGCATAACGAGGTAGGAATTAAGGTTCTCTCCCTGGGCCCTACAAAACATGCTGGATGGAGCTGGAGTCATGTGTCATCTTGTTAGCTCCCCCGCCCCCACCCCCCATACACACTGGCCAGGGCCTAGGCCCCAAGCCAGTGACAGTTTATGCATTTTCTCCCAAGCTCCCCAGTCTCAGCAGGCTCTCCTGGTCCACAAAGAGAAAGCATAGTCAGACTTTCTGTTCTTGGGAAACCAGGTGTCCCCTTGCCCCCTCTGCCTATAGGGGGACTCCCTAGGGCCAAATATGGCCTTCTAGACCAGAGAACAAGTGCATGATCCCAGTGGCCACACAGGCCTCCCGGGACACCACCCTCCCCACTCCCTCGGCTGTAGGTGGGGCCTCTGGCTGGAGGGGCTGGGAAGCCATGTGCCACCCCACAGCTTCATTCACTGTGTCCTCTGGGCAGTCAGCAGAGGAGGACAGGCCCCCGACAGCTTGTGCCCAGCCACCTGATCATTTGGCATTTGGCGCTGGAAAATTCGTTTTCCGAGTGGATTGTAAACCAGCAGCTCGGCGGCCTGGTTTCCCGACTTCTGGGCACTGGCGGTGGCCACACCCCTCTTCCTGTTTGTCTCACCTCCTGAGGTACAGTTCTTTCCAGGGAGACCGGGTGGGCCGGGATTTCCATTTGGCCCCCTTCGTGGGAGGAGATTGCCACAGGCACAGCCTCGTCTGCTCTGAAGTCTCTTCATCCATTGTGCTGAGGGCTGGGGTGGGGGTTGGAAGAAGAGGCCAAGGGATGGGTGACAGCCACAGACCATGGGAGGTGAGCTCTGTGGGGAGGCTTCTGGGAAGGAGGGCTTCCCCTGGGGTAGGAGACCTGCAAGGGGCCGAGCACCGTGGAGTCCAGGCCTGGTTCAGCCGGCTCACCCCACCCCTGCCCCGCAGCCCTGACTCCTGTCCTGCTTGCCAGCCTGGCAGGGGCTGCAAAGGGCAGCTGTGACTCCAGGGCAGAGCTGGCCTGGTTTGAGCTCCAGCCCCAGCCCCGTTTCCAGCCCATTGCGTCTGGTGGCATCACCATGAGGAACTGGATAGAGGCCGGGCAGGGACAATGGAGCAGACGCTGGGGGGTGCCCAAGGGGTATCCTCACCCAGACAGATTGCCTTCCCTCCCGGGACCTCCCTGGCCTCTCCATCTGTAATGAAGTACAATCACACAGCATCTCAGAGCGGGAACTGGCTCTTTATAAAGCCTAGCCTCTTAAAAGCAGGGCAAGATGGGAAACTGAGGCCGCAGGAGTGCCAGACTTGACCCTGGTTGCAGATTGCGTCCCCAGCAGGGCTCTGGTTGCCCCACCTCTGCCTCCCCTGCCCTCTTCATCTGTGGTGGGCCCCCGGGGTGGGCGAGGGGTGCCACAGGGCCCTCCCAGCACACAGCCTCATGAAAGTCTCCACTCACTCTGCAGGCACTGATTCCGGCAGCGAGGTGCTCCCTGACTCCTTCCCGTCGGCGCCGGCAGAGCCGCTGCCCTACTTCCTGCAGGAGCCACAGGACGCCTACATTGTGAAGAACAAGCCTGTGGAGCTCCGCTGCCGCGCCTTCCCTGCCACGCAGATCTACTTCAAGTGCAACGGCGAGTGGGTCAGCCAGAACGACCATGTCACACAGGAAGGCCTGGATGAGGCCACCGGTAAGCCCACCCCACATGTCTGGACCCCCCAGGACCCCCCAGGCCCAGAGGCACAGGCCTGGCTCCATGTGAGACTTCACACAGCCATGGTGCCCCCTGGTCCTCAGTTCCCCACCACCCACCCCGGGCTTCACCTTGGATTAGCATTTCCCCAAATGCTGGCCACGTGTCCCAGCCTGACTTTGGGACCATCCCCACTGCATTCGATAGCACCGAGTGCCCCGTGAGCCCTCACTCCCTTTCCATTTTCTCTCCATCCTTCTGCTTCTGTCAGGGAGCAAGTTCCCATCAGGTGGGGGCTCTTGAGCCCTCCCAAACACCTGCCAATCTCCCTGTTTAACAAAGAGGGCAGGTTTCTGCCTCACGGCCCTGGCACCCCACAGCACCGACCCAGAATTCAATGCAATCGTTATTTTTACAGTTCCTTCTGTTTGTGGAAAGTGATACTGGTTTCCATTCACAATAATGATACGGCATTTCCTGTGTCGAAATAAATTGTTTTAGGTTAAAAAGAAAAAGTTGATAGTATTAAGTAAATAACCGTTCAAGTGGTGCTGGGATGTAGCCCAAATCTGGAGGGAGAGAGGAGAGCAGCCAAAACTGGGAAATGAGAGGAAGTGTGGGGTCCCTTCCTTCTCAGATGTGTGGGGGACCCTCGGTACTCCCAGAGGAGGAGGCAGAGCCCTGGGGTTCCCCATATCTCCCAGAACTGAGCCTGCCCCCAGGGTGCCCTCGAGTATAAGTGAGGAGCTCTTGCTCACTTGCCACCAGGTCCCTGTTGATAGTGCAGAGCCCTCAGGGTGAAAAGCCCTCCCTGGGGCTTAAGACAGGCAGGTGGGACCCCGCTTCAGTCACCGGACAGAGCCCACCCACCCCAGACTCGGGGCTCCCGGGCAGCCTTCCTGGCTTTTTGTTTTTCCCGTCTCTGTCTGGATCCTTTGCTTTCTCTTTCTTCGGCTCTCTTGATTTCCCTGCCTCTCCCTGCTCATTTCTCCCTCTCTCTTTTCCTTATGTGCCTGCTTTCCTTCTTTCTTTTTCTCTCCCTCCCCCTCTCTCTGTCTCACTCTCTGTCTCCCTGACGTACTGTGTCACTGTCCTTCTTTCCCCCTTCTTTAGTTTCTGTTTTGTCATGTAAAGCTCACAGATTTCAGAACCAGTCAGGCTTAAAACCATACTCCAGAATGTACTCAAGGTCACTGAACCGTATTTTACAAATGGTTAAAATGCTAAGTTTTATAGAATGTGTATTTTACCACAATTTAAACATAATTTTAAACAATAGATTTGGAGTCCCATGCTCACCCAAAATATAAAAATGGAAAAGGAAATTTTTTTTTTTGAGACAGAGTCTCACTCTGTCACCTAGGCTTGAGTACAGTGGCATGATCTCGGCTCACTGCAACCTCCACCCCCCAGGTTCAAGCAATTCTCCTGCCTCAGCCTCCCGAGTAACTGGGACTACAGGTGCCCACCACCACACCTGGTTAATTTTTTGTATTTTTAGTAGAGACAGGATTTCACCACGTTAGCCAGGATGGTCTCGATCTCCTGACCTCATGATCCTCCTGCCTCGGCCTCCCAAAGTGCTGGGATTACAGGTGTGAGTCACTGCACCCAGCCAGAAAAAGGAATTTTTAAGGGGAAACTAAACAACACATATTTGCCAGCTGCCCCCACTCTTTGACTGAGTGACCCTGGGGAAGTCACTCGACCTCTCTGAGCCCCAGTTCTTCTCTTTGTAGACTGGGAAGTTGACTGAAGGTCCTGGTGAGGGTAGAGCCAGGTGGCACACATAGCACAGAGCAGCATGCCAGGGCCCAGCAGGCAGTCAATAACACCTGCTTCCTCTGTCCTCTTTCTGGGCTTTCCTTGGCCTCTTTCTCTCAAACGGTCCTGACCTCTCTGCCCACTGAGCTCCTCTGGCCTGTGTCAGAGGTCAGCCATCGGGGTCTGGACAAGGCAAGGGAGCAGTGTGCCTGCTGGGGCCCCTCACGGGCCGTTAGTATGGTAATAATAACCCTGTGATTATTACTAATAATAACAGCATGGCTCTGACTTCCCTGCCACCAGGCACACAGGCCCTGCCAGCCCTAGAAATTGGGGCACTGTTGTCCCCATTAGCTGCAAATAATGGGCAGAGCTTCCTTGGCAGTGGTGGGGCCTGATTCCACTTCAGCCTCCTACTCTCTAGCTCTGGCTTTCCCTAGCACTCTCTGAGGCCTGAAAACAGAAGAGGACGACTGGAGGCCAGGAGAGGCAGAACAGCCCCCCACCAACTTGTGCCAGATCAGGGCAGGCAGCCCAACCCTGGGTGTCCTGGTCCAGACATTGCTATGCTTGGGAGGGCAGTCTGGTGCTAGGCCTCAAGCCTGGGACACCGGAGGTCCCCGTCCTATGCTCCCTGCATCTCTGCTTGCTGGTGATCATGGACGAGGTGTCGCGCCTCCTCCCTGGTGGTGGTTTCCTTCTGTCCAGCTATTGGTGCTGCTGAAACCTTGCATGGATGACCCCCTTAAAAGGGCCCACTCTTCCAGGTTCACAGTCTGGTAAGCAAGGGGCAGGGCTCTGCTCCCTGGGCCATGCAACATTGACTGTGGAGCCAGCCCCCGGGCAGCCATGGCAGGTAGGCAGTGCCACCCACCCCTGAAGCAGCCTCTTCCCTGGATGGCAAACCCCTAGCCGCCTCCCATTTAGATCCTTGGCCATCAGGACGGGGCTGTTCCCCCTGTCTGGACTCCCTGCACAAGGACCACACCCTCCTCAACAATAGGAGAGTTACAGCAGTGGCTTCATCAGGAGAGGTCCCGAGAGGAGTTGTGGGTGAGCGGACCAAGCTGTAACCTGGGAAAGACGCCAGGGAGCTGACCGCTCTGCAGCAGCTTGCTGGGGGACTTGGTGCCTGCCACCTACCCTCTCTGGGCCTCAGTTTCTTCAAAGGTAACAGAAGAAGCTGGTTGAGATCCAGATGACCTGCCAGAGTATATTTGTGTCTGGCCCGGGCTGGGCACTGTGGCGGAGTAGTCACCATAATTTGTTTAGAGTTTGCCTTGAGAGTTTACTATGATGAGGGATCTGAGGCTCAGAGAGACTGAGTAACTTCGCAAAGGTCACCCAGCTGGGGTTTGAGGGTGGGGCCAGGACACAAACCTGTCCAGCCATCCAACCCTGTCCTTACCCACCATGCCACCGGCGGTGTGTACCTTAACAATCCATGGTGCAATGAGAGGATAAGATAGGACACATTGTGGCAGGGAGGAGCAGCTTTAGCAATTCTGAGACACAAGGCAGTCAGGGAGGCTTCCTGGAGGAAGAGGCCTCTATAACCTTTGGGGAGGAACTTCAGATGAATGTCCCCATTCCTGGCAGGTTCCCCGCTTTCTTGAGCATGGAGGGCTTCGTTGAGGGATGGTTGACTGAAATCCTACTGACCCCCTTGTGTAGGCTGCTAGGTCCTGTTATGTAGGAAGTTTCCCAGGCCCTGACCAGGGAGCCATTGAGAGATCAGGGGCTCCCTGGAAGAGGGACCTCCTCAGCTCCACGCCCACATGGCCTGAGTAGTGATCAGGGAGAGCAGGTGTCCCACCTCTGCACGTGCTGAGCCCCCTTTCTATGCCAAGCCCTGGGCCACAGCAGTGAGCAGGACAAAGCCCCATCTTGTTCTCCTGCAGGAGACAGACATTTAACACATGAATGCGTCCATAAATAATCTGAGTCCAGCTAATGGTGGGTGCTGGGAGGCGACGAGGCTGGGTAGGGGAGTGATTGCTGCATAGACAAAGTTCGGGTGCAGTGAGGGGAGTGCCGAGCAGTGCTGGGAGAGCTGTGGGGGAGGCGCAGGGTGGAGGGGGCTTTCCTCGGGAAGTGAGGCTGATCCGAAATCTGGCAGGGACTGAGAGGCCACTGGGCCCAGAGGAGACAGAAGAGTTCCAGGCAGGGGACTGATGTGCAAGGGCCCCGTGGCTCTGTAGCCACACAGCCAGGGAACATGAGAGCCTGGAAGACACCGGGTGAGGCTGCAGGGGGGTGGGGACGGTGGATGCACAGTGCAGCTCAGAGCCGCTCCTGGGGATGACCCTACAGGCCTGCAGGCCACTGAGAGCCCGCATGAAGGGTGTCATATCAGGGAGGAATGACACACCGCTTTTGCATTTTGGAGATGACACTAGCTGCCAGGTAGAAGATGCACTGGAAGGGCAGAGGGCTTGTGTTAGCCACTGCAATGTGCAGGTGAGTGGCCATGAAGCTTGGGCCAGGGTGGAGACAGGAGACAGGAGGAATGGATGGAAAAGGGCACTTGGGTGAGAGAAGCTTGGGTGAGGGTAGAGACAGGAGACAGGAGGAATGGATGGAAAGGGGCACGTGGGTGAGAGAGCCAGCAGGACCCGAGGTGGAAGGTCTGGGGTGTCCTGTGCCTCACATCCTTGCTTCGCCCCTGCCCCCTGACGGCACTCTCTTCTCCTCCCAGGCCTGCGGGTGCGCGAGGTGCAGATCGAGGTGTCGCGGCAGCAGGTGGAGGAGCTCTTTGGGCTGGAGGATTACTGGTGCCAGTGCGTGGCCTGGAGCTCTGCAGGCACCACCAAGAGTCGCCGAGCCTACGTCCGCATCGCCTGTACGCCACCCTGACCCCCACCCTGTCCCTGCAGGACCCTTCCCCATCCCCGAGGATGCTGGAGAGGGAGCTTCACATCTGTGGGGCCTCCCCCAGCATCCCTGGCTGAGGATGCCCACGGCAGAGACATCCCAGCACATGGATGCCAGCTCAGAGAGGGCTCCTAGACCCAGAACCTGGGCCTCTTTTCATCTACTTCTGTATAAAAGAAGCGGGCAGCTTCCTCCCCCATTCTGAGCCACTGTGTGCTTAGGATCCCAGAGTCAGGGAGGGAACCCTGTTCCCCTAAGTCTCCCTGGTGAGGCCCCTCCTTTGGAGAAGAGGAAATTTCCCAGGCAAAGGACAGGTGGGCCCATGAACAGTTCCCTGGGTCTGCACTGCCACCCAGTGGCCACAGTGTAGCACATCAGGTTCCAGTTCTCCCCACACCTGACTGCCTTGGGACCCTCTCGCTTCTCCTAGACCTGCGCAAGAACTTCGATCAGGAGCCTCTGGGCAAGGAGGTGCCCCTGGACCATGAGGTTCTCCTGCAGTGCCGCCCACCGGAGGGGGTGCCCGTGGCCGAGGTGAGCGGGGACGTAGAGACCACTGAGCGCAGCCCTGTGGCCATGCCTGCGGAGGCCAGGCAGGCACGGTATTTACCATCAGCCATGGTGCTAGTCTCCCAGAGCCCTACCCCTTTCACAGATGAGATCGAGGCTTGGGAAAGAGAAGAGAACTGCCGCCTCTGCAGAACACAGCAATGCCAGATCCCAGCTGGTTCTGCCACAGGCATAACCCCACAGGATGGGGTGGCTAGGGCAGAAATCCCCAGAACTCAGGAGCTCTTTAGGTGGACCTAAGGAGTCTCGATCTCCTGCCCCACCTGGAACCCAAGGCCCCAGCTTTCTGGATGCCAAAGGGTCCTATCCTGCATGTGTATGAGTGTGTTCTCCCCCACAAGCTGGTCACCCCTTCCTGAACGAGCTGGTCACCCCTTCCTGAAACCACACAGTCTTTGGATTGCCTGTCCTCTCTCGCCATCCTTACCTCTGTTCCAGACATACTCCCTGCACTGGTGGTCCAGGGAGTAGAGCTGCATCTCAGCTTTGCCCAGTGGAGTGGACGGTTGGGGTAGTCAGGACCCTGACTTCCAGCCTGGGATCAGCCCTGTCTGATCCCAAAACTGTGCACTCATTGCTCAGCCTATCCCAGCCCAAACCCTCCTCTGCACAGTGGGCTCAGACAAACACCCCTGGCCCATATATGCTAGGCACTTGGCATGCTGGTCTCTGAAACAGCTCTGCAAAGTGGATGTTACCATTCCATCCTACAGCAGGGAAGCAGGGCTGGGAGGGACCCAGTGGCCGCCTAGGGTGAGGTAGCTGGTGAATGGCAGAGCTGGGATTTGTACCCAGGTCTGCCAGACCCGGGGACCTTCTTCCTATCACCTTCCAGGCTTTTCATCCTGGCTAGTAGAGCCGGGAGGAGTTAATGATAAAGACAGATACTCCTGGCTAGCGCTTATTTAGTTAGCTTAACTCAACTTACTCTGAGTACTGTTCTCGGCACCTTACACATTCTAACTCGTGTAATCCTCACGATGGATCCCTGTGGGGTAGGTGCTATTCAGTTCCATCTTGCAGTCCATGAAATTGAGGCCCTGAGTGGTAAGTCCCCTCCCAAGGCCACCCAGCTGGCAAATGGCGCTCTTAACCCTGGAGCTGTACAGTGTCCAGTCCCACCGAGGCCCTGCCTCACTGCCATGACCATGGTGTGGACCCAGGTAGAACTGCCCTTCTTCTGTTTATGGTCAGACCTGCCCTGGGCCCTCACTGCCCCCTCACTCCCACTCTTACAGGTAGAATGGCTCAAGAATGAGGATGTCATCGACCCTACCCAGGACACCAACTTCCTGCTCACCATCGACCACAACCTCATCATCCGCCAGGCCCGGTTGTCAGACACTGCCAACTATACTTGCGTGGCCAAGAACATCGTGGCCAAACGCCGGAGCACCACTGCCACTGTCATCGTCTACGGTGCGGGCCTCTCAGAGTGGGAGGGGCAGACACGGCCAAGGGAGGGAGGAGAGCCTGGGGCTAGGTGGGACCCTGGCTTGGTAGGGAGGATGCAGCCCAGAGAGGGGAAGTGAATTGACCAAGGTCACAACAAAGCAAAATTCATGGCCAAGTTGGGCATTCCTGGGTTCCCAGCCAGGAGCACTCCCCAGTTCTCAGGATGCCTTGCCTAACTCTGAAGGAGAAGAACCAACTCTCTCCAAGTCTGGGGGCTGAGGCAGGACCCAGTCAGTATGCCCAGAGGCCTGTTGTCCTTGTAGAGTTAGGGACCAATGCCCAGGCTTGTGAGCTGTTCTCTGCTTCTCCCTTGGGCCCTGTGGTTGGGAGGAGTGGAGCCACAGCTGAGGCGACTTTACAGAGTTCTAGAAAGAGCCCTGTACTAGGTTCCAGCTCCAGGCACAGTCCCAGGCCCCCATTACTCCCGGGATGACCCTAGGCAACTGGCAGCCCTTTCTAGACCTTCCTTGCCATCTTACAACAAGGTGGGGCATAGACAGTGACTTCCTGGGTCTCCTCTGGTGCTGATGGTTGCAGCCCAGCTCTGCCTGCCACTTCTGAGTCCCTCACACTGTAGGCAGATGGGGGCTCACCAGAGGCCAGGCTTCAGCAGAGGGGCCTCGTCAGGGTGAGGGATGGGTTTGGGGGAGGGCAGAGGCTTCCAGAGCCAGGCCAACCAGGTGACAGCTACCACCTTGCAGTGAATGGTGGCTGGTCCAGCTGGGCAGAGTGGTCGCCCTGCTCCAACCGCTGTGGCCGAGGCTGGCAGAAGCGCACCCGGACCTGCACCAACCCCACCCCCCTCAACGGAGGGGCCTTCTGCGAGGGCCAGGCCTTCCAGAAGACCGCCTGTACCACCATCTGCCCAGGTAAGGTGCCTTGCCCATGCCCAGCCCCACCCTGAACCCTGCCCCACCTTCTGTATTGTGCGCCAGAGCCAGGACAGCCATGCTGTCCCTAGCATGGAGAGCAGAAGGTGCTTGTCCCAAGCCCACAGCTGGCTGCCCAGGCTGACGAGATGCTCTGATCTCTGACTTATTCTGCCCTGGGCTGCTGGTGAGATAGAGGCAGAGGGTCTGAGTGGTGGCCCCTTCTCCCTGACCCTCTAGCCTGGGCTCTTCTGTCCTCCAAGCTGAGGGTTCTCAGTGTCAGTGTGTCAGCCCCAGGCCAAGGTTTCAGAGGGACAGCCTTAGGGACAGCCTCTTGCCCCTAACTGTTAAGACACACCGTGGCCACAGACCCTATTCACACTGACAGCCATCCTCCTATTCCCCTCTCTGTGCAGCCCGTCTGCTCCCCTACCCCCACACATGTGCTGTGTTCTCTCCCTTGGGTTGTATGTTTGTGCCTACACTGTTTTTCTTTACCCTGGGTTTGTGTCTGTGTGTGTAAAATGTGCACTGAGCTGTATCGTGTTGATGACCTTATGCATCTATCTGTACCCTCTTTGTCCACCTGCCAGGTGTATCTGGCTGTTCATTGGCATGGGGCTATGTGGATATCATGTGGATTTCTCTGTGTGGCACACATGTGTCCTGGGTTCCTCATTTCCTTCCACAGTGTGTACGCATGCATGTGTGTTGGCGCATTGCTGTGTTCTGCACACGTAATTATGTGTGCACATTTCCCTGCGTGCACATGTCTGTGTGTGCACATACTCCTGTATGCCCTGCTCTTACAGTCGATGGGGCGTGGACGGAGTGGAGCAAGTGGTCAGCCTGCAGCACTGAGTGTGCCCACTGGCGTAGCCGCGAGTGCATGGCGCCCCCACCCCAGAACGGAGGCCGTGACTGCAGCGGGACACTGCTCGACTCTAAGAACTGCACAGATGGGCTGTGTATGCAAAGTGAGTCACAGGGAAGGTGGGGCCCTGGGGGTGGGGACTCTGGAGCCATGTAAGGGTCCCCCAAACCCAGCCCCATGCCTCAGTGCCCAGCCTGCAGCGTGGCAGTCCTCAGGGCCTCTGTCCCCCCACCACATCCATCATCTCATCTCATCCTTCCCATTGCCTTCTCTGCCACCGTTTCCCTGTCACCTATGTCATTGTCTTTCCGTTTATTTCCCTTGACAGATAAGAAAACTCTAAGCGACCCCAACAGCCACCGTAAGTCCCCTTTCATGGCTGTCCTCTTTCCTCTGGGGGATCCCTGGTTCTCTTTGGCTGGCTTTTCCCGGGATCAGGGTGCAGGGCAGGGAAAGCTGAAGGTGCCGCCCTACCCACCCTCCATGGGACCATCTACACCTGACACTGCATGTGTCTGCATCTCCATCACCGGCAGACAGGCAAACCCTTGGCTGACAGAAAAGAAAGGCCCTAGGACACCCTACTGAGCTTCCTCTCATAGGAGGGGAAACTGAGTCTCAGAGAGAAGGGACTTGGCCAGAGACACAGGCAAGAAGTAGCAGAGTGAAGATTTGAACCCAAATATTTTTGTAGCCAAAGCTGGTGTTCTTAACCATACGCCCTTGGCCCTCCTCTCTGGACCAGGGCCGGGGCATCACCACTGCAGTTGCCCCTCATGCCCCTTGCTGTACCTCCGCCCCAGCAGCTGGGCCAAGCCTCCCAAATGGTCTGTGATGCCCGCTGCCCTGCGTCAGCTCCGGGGGGCGCACCCTCCAGCCCCAGAGGCTGCACCGCCACTGCAGTCATACCAGAGCAGCAAAGCCACTTGAGCAGATTGGCCCATGGTAATTAAACCACAATTTCCAGATAGTTCTGGAATCATAAAATCAGTGAGGCCCTTGGCCGAGCTCACTGGGGCTCAGGCTGGGGATGATTCGAGTGTAAATCACCAAGCAAGTGGCCCCAGTGTTAGTGAGGGCAACAGGAGGCAGAGCCAAGCTGGGGGAGCCATTTCTTTGCTGAGACAGGAGCCCAGCCCTGAGGGATCCTCTGGGGAGCCCAAGAGTGAGGGCTGCTGAGGAGAGATACTGGGGGACAGAAGTTGGAAGTGGGCAGACATCCGGGGCTGGGAGCCATGCTCTGCCTTGCTGAAAGCCTCAGGCTGACCCCAAGTGCAGGGTGTGGAGGACTCCAGGCAGAGGAAGCAGGCCTACTTCTCTGAGGGCCCCCCAGGGAGGGAGCGCGTGGACAGGTGCTTCCTGGAGCTCCCGAAGGAAGCAAGGGGAAGAGCAGCAATCTTGGCCGCCAATTTTGCTCTCCCTGAACTGTCCAGTGTGGAAGCCACCAGCCACGTTTGGCCGTTTAAACTTTTATTTAGCTTAATTAAAATTAAATAATTTTTAAAAATGCAGTTCCTCAGTGGTACTGGCCACATTTGAGTTATTCAGGAGCCATACGTGACTAGTGGCTGCATACCGGACACTGCAGACACAGGATATTCCACCACTGTAGAAAGCTCCACCAGAGAGCCCTACTTCAGACCCTGCCACTTTGACCTTGAGGCTTCCTGCCTGGCCATATTTGCCTGGGGGAGGAAAGTGTAGCCATGGGTTACCTCCCCAGGCCCATCCTTCTCCCCACATGCCCACCTCTTCTCCACTGCATTGCTGTGCATCTCATTCCACTCCTTCAGCTCCCATCCCTCCACCTCCCACCCTCAGAGCATGGAATGGAAGAAGAGTTCAGAACAGCTACTTACAAAGATAACAGAGCCAGAAGAGCTTATCCACCTACCACGCTAACAGAGCCAGGGCCTTTGGTGCTATGGAAATTGCTGCAGACTCAGAGGTTTCAACCCCAGCGCCCACAGGGCAAATTATGTTGCCGCATGGCCCCGAGCCACAGACCCTGTCTCCTCAGCAGCGAGCAACGAGTTAACACATGGCGTGAACGTGATTTTTCTTTTCTTCTCATGCCACAACTAGAAGGGCAGTAAGGCAGGGAGTTCGAGCCCATTTTACCTATAGAGAGGTTCAAGGCTAGCCTGAGGTTGCCAGCCTGTGTAGGTGGGGCTCAGACTGGAACTCAGCACCGTGCTGGTTGGCCCTGGGCCCTGCCCTTTCCAGGGACCCAGCGCCTCCCTGACTCCCCCAGGGCCTGGTGTCTGTGCTGCCCCTTATGTGGTCCTCCTGTCCCCGCAGTGCTGGAGGCCTCAGGGGACACGGCGCTGTACGCGGGGCTTGTGGTGGCTGTCTTCGTGGTCGTGGCAATCCTCATGGCAGTAGGGGTGGTGGTGTACCGCCGCAACTGCCGTGACTTCGACACAGACATCACTGACTCATCTGCCGCCCTGACTGGTGGTTTCCACCCTGTCAACTTCAAGACGGCCAGGCCCAGTAAGAACCTGAGGATGTCTGGGGTGGTTGGCAGAGGCAGGATACCCAGAGGGCTCTGGTGGTACCCAGACCAGAGCCAGGCTCCTGACTCCCTCCCGGGGTTTTTCCGTAGAGATAACTATGTGGATGGGTATGGATTAGAGAGCTACAGAGAAGGGAGTGACCCAGGCTGCAGGATTCCCAAAGCTTCCCGCAGCTGGCAGCAATTGAGCCTTTCACAGCTGGACATTTGGGTGGGATTTTGCAGTGGGAGCTGGGCCAGTGAGATGAGGCACAGCTGGGTCTGACTATAGCCCCCACTCCTGCAGACAACCCACAGCTCCTACACCCCTCTGTGCCTCCTGACCTGACAGCCAGTGCCGGCATCTACCGCGGACCCGTGTATGCCTTGCAGGACTCCACCGACAAGATCCCCATGACCAACTCTCCTCTGCTGGACCCCTTACCCAGCCTTAAGGTCAAGGTCTACAGCTCCAGCACCATGGGCTCTGGGCCAGGCCTGGCAGACGGGGCTGACCTGCTGGGGGTCCTGCCGCCGGGCACATACCCTAGTGATTTCGCCCGGGACACCCACCTCCTGCACCTGCGCAGCGCCAGCCTTGGTTCCCAGCAGCTCTTGGGCCTGCCCCGAGACCCGGGGAGCAGCATCAGCGGCACCTTTGGCTGCCTGGGTGGGAGGCTCAGCATCCCTGGCACAGGTGAGCCCCCGCTCTGCTTGTGTGTCAGCCTGGCCTCAGCACCTCCTCTGCGGACTGCCCCCACACCCATCCAACAGAAGATAGGGCTGCCCTAATTCCATCTCACAGATGGGGAAAGGGAGACCTGGTGGCAGGAAGTGAGTATAAAATAGAGAGGTCTGACTAGAAAAGCTAGGCTTCAGGCCTGCCTGTGCCCTCACTAGGGCAGAGGAACCTTGGGCCAGCCACCTTCTAAGCTTCAGTGTCTCTGTTGTGTGAGAGAGAATAGTACTATGTAGTTCAGCAGACCTACAAAGCACTGTCCTAGAACTAGCAGCAGAGGGGCAGGGGCGCCCATCTTAGTTTGCAAAGCCAGCAATTAACAGCTTCCCAGCACCATACACTAAGCTAGGAGTAGAGCTGGCACTTGGACCTCCAGACCCCATAGCAATGTCAGAGACCCCTGACTTCCTAGACAAGCCAGCACTGGTCAGTGGCCTGGCCTCTGCTTGCATCCAGTCCCCAGACCCCCTCCCACCCCTGGCTGGTGACCACCTGGAGCTCAGGAGATATCTTTCTCTCCTAGCCCCAAACTGGGGCCAATTTCCCAAACCCTTATTCTCCTGAGCTCCTGGACTCCCTGCTGACCTCCCTCTCCCCCTAGGGGTCAGCCTACTGGTGCCCAATGGAGCCATTCCCCAGGGCAAGTTCTACGAGATGTATCTACTCATCAACAAGGCAGAAAGCACCCTGTGAGTACAGCCCCGGCCCCTGCTCCTTTTTCTTCCTCCCATCCCTTGCTGCATGCCCCCACTTGGCGCCCCTTCTAAGCTTGATGCTAAGACCAAACAGTCCTCCAAGGAAAGCATTAATCTTACTGGGTCCATATTTAAAACTTGCAGAACCAATACCATAAATCGCAAAACTCAGGCAATTGACAAGCTGGCTACAAGTATGACAAAGGGCTGAATATCCTTACTATGTAAAGAGATTTTGTAGATCAATAAGAAAAAGTAAACATCTCACTGTGAAAATGGGCAAAGGATATGAACAAGGGATTCACACACACACTCTCACACAAACACACTGGCCAGTAGGTTATGAGAAACTGTTCAGTCTAATTTGCGGTCAGAGAAAACTAATGAAAAAAAAACACAAGGTATATTGGGATTTTATTATTATTATTATTATGGAATTTGCAAGGACCTTTTTCCAAATGATAATACACTCTTGCTGGCAAGAGGGTGGGAACATGGCCTTCTGTGGCACGTGGGCTGGAGTAGAGATTGGAACCAGCTCTCTGGAGGGCACTTTAGCGTAACCTATTGAAAACCTTCCAAGATTACACAACCTTGGAAAATGTAAGCAATGAATTTTGAGCTATGATAATGTTGCAGTGAAACAGCAAAAATCTGGAAACAACCTCAAGGTTCGTGCCATTTTCTTTGCCTCCTTTGCCCCTATGACCTCTGGGAATGCAGAGTCCTGAGTGGCAAAGAGCTGCCCTCCACCTCCCGGGCCCTGGGAAGACTTGGGAGCCCAGCAGGAGCCTGCACCTTTGCCGAGCTCTTCACTGCCTCCCTCCTACCCTGTGTCCTCCCCCAGCCCGCTTTCAGAAGGGACCCAGACAGTATTGAGCCCCTCGGTGACCTGCGGACCCACAGGCCTCCTGCTGTGCCGCCCCGTCGTCCTCACCATGCCCCACTGTGCCGAAGTCAGTGCCGGTGACTGGATCTTTCAGCTCAAGACCCAGGCCCACCAGGGCCACTGGGAGGTGAGGAGCCAGGGTGAAGGTTGGCCCAGCTCTCCCAACCTGCCTAGGGAGGCAAAAGAAAGCCCTTTTCCTCTGGCCCGGCCTCAATAACTGTGACCGCTACCCCACCCTTGCTGTCCCCTACAGGAGGTGGTGACCCTGGATGAGGAGACCCTGAACACACCCTGCTACTGCCAGCTGGAGCCCAGGGCCTGCCATATCCTGCTGGACCAGCTGGGCACTTACGTGTTCACGGGCGAGTCCTATTCCCGCTCAGCAGTCAAGCGACTCCAGCTGGCCGTCTTCGCCCCCGCCCTCTGCACCTCCCTGGAGTACAGCCTCCGGGTCTACTGCCTGGAGGACACACCTGTAGCACTGAAGGTAGGGCCAGCTGCAGGTGCCCACACAGCCCTGGCCGGCCAGCTGCATGATCCCTGCCAGCATCCCCCTCCCCAGGCTCATGGGCCCTCCCAGGAACCCTTCCCCACCACCAGCCTTATTAGGTCACGCATGCGGCCCTCACACACTGAAACAGCCTTGGGCACAGGGCCTGTCTCACGAAGATCCAGGTTAGAGGTGGGAGGCAGACCAGGGATCCCTGAAGGCTCTGATGGGGTCTGCCCCAGGACCGAGGGAGCATGAGACCAGGAGCGGCTTGGGCTGGTGGGGAGGGTCTCTGGGAAGGCTGACATGTAGGAGTTTCAGCAGAGAGGAGTGAAGGGCATTCCAGACTGATGGAAATGACTGCGTTTCATATGCGTTTCAGCTGAAAGGCATAGGGAATGTGTGAATGTGAGGGCAGGAGAAAGGGGCAGGGCTCAGCCTCCCAGGAGCCTGTGCCAAGGAATTTGGAATCCACGCGGCAGGAAGGGGAATGGACCTGGTAGACACCGGTTCACAGGTGCTCTTTAGAAAGCCCCTGTGGCTATACTTGGGGTGGGTAGATGAGAGGGGCTGGACCCTGGGCCACAGGGAGTGACAGCAGCCAGAAGGGGGCTGGATGCTGCGTTTGCTCAGTGGAAGGGACAGACTGATGGGATGGGCAGTGGGAGGGGAAGTTAAGGCTGACAGCCAGGCTCCTAGCATGTGTAGAAGGATGGAGAGCCATGTCCCAAGTGAAGGAAGGGTCGTGCAGATGAGGGGTGGTCAGGACAGGAGGGAGGGAAGCAGAGGGGAGGGTCTTAGAGCACTGAGAGCCTGATGATGGCAGGTATGGAGCCCTGTGTTAGCACCACTATTCCCTGCCAGCCTTAGCGCCCTTGTGCATTCCCCCGTTCTCAGGAGCTCAGGCTCATCCTGATGTAACCCTGGAAGCATATAGATACTTGGCTGTGGGTGAGCCCGTTCCCTCCCACCTCCCATCTGCCCTCCTCAGTGCCTCATGGTCCTTTCCCATGGCTCCATGCACCTCCCATTTCTGCTCCCTGGCCCCATCCAGCTCCTTCATCTCCCAGACTCATGGGACTTGTCCCAAAGCCCACACTGCAGACAGCAAAGGTGAAAGAGGCCCATGGGAGAAGGAGTGTCCCTTGCTGGGAGGACACTGGCTTGAGATGCCAGTGGTCCTGCGATGGGTGGGAGGTGCCTGGGAAGTGCTCCTGCAGCTGGATCTCTTGGTCCTGGGGCATTGGCTAATGGCCAGCTTTGGCCAGAGAGTGCTATAGAAATCAAGAGGGAAGTTACCAGGTTTTGGCCTGATGGTATTCTTTGTTTATTCAACCCTCCATCCATTATCTATCCATCTGTCCATCTGTTCATCCATCCATCCGTCTTTCTGTTCATCTGACCATATACCCATTCAGTCAGCAGCCCATCTGTTTACCTATTCATTACTCTTCTATCCATTCATTTATCTTTTCTTCCATCTTTCTATTCATACACCCATCCTTGTACATCCATCTGTATATTCATCTGTCTATCTTTCTAGCCATCGATCTGTTTATCCATCAATCTGTCCATTTATTAGTCCCTCTAGCCATACGATCATCTATGGATTCATTCATCTAGTCATCTTTCCCACTGTCTGTCCATCCATCCATCATCCATTCATCTTCTCACACCATAAGCCCTCTGTGAGCTCTTGCAAATGCCCAGCCACACACTCAGATGGGCCCCTACCTCCTGCCCTGCAGAGTGCAGCAGAAGAGACCCATTGACCAAGTGTGATGGGTTCCCCTTCCCCATGCCCCTGGCCCACAGGAGGTGCTGGAGCTGGAGCGGACTCTGGGTGGCTACCTGGTGGAGGAGCCGAAACCCCTGATGTTCAAAGACAGTTACCACAACCTGCGCCTCTCCCTCCATGACCTCCCCCACGCCCATTGGAGGAGCAAGCTGCTGGCCAAATACCAGGTGAGGGCTGGGTTGATGGGTGGGGAGGGCCAACACTTAAGGGCTGCCCGGGAAGACCAGCTCCCTCCCGGGCTCTGCCTCCTGGCTCTGCCCTGCGGCCTCCCTGGGTCTCTCACTGTCTCTGTCTTCTCCCAGCCCAGTCTCCAGGCTCCCAGCCATCCCCAAGCACATCCCCAAATTCAGGGCAGTGGGTAACCACATGTACACTCTGCCCTGTCACATCCCTACACGCACAGACGCCTGTGCCCTTCATCCTCACAGAGGCTCCCCACCCTTCAGGGCATGCCCTCCTGGCAGACTGTCCATCTCATCTGTGACAGCCACAGCCTGCTGCTGCCCACGCAGCAGCACCTGAGACCATGAGGCCCCCCAGCCCCCAACACACACACACCTGTGCCTTTCCTTCCCTCACGTACCCCACCTCAGCTCCCTTCTGGAACTGAGGGTCTGACACCAACTCAGCTGGCTAGCTTAGGGCACTTGACCTCTCCCCATCTGGGTGGAGAGACCTGAACTGCCCACTGAAGCTCCCTGAGCTCTCCCTGAGTCTCCATTTCCATGAGGACAGGGCAGGCTGGCCTTGCCTGCCTGGTCCTGACCCCCTCCTCCTGCAGGAGATCCCCTTCTGTCACATCTGGAGCGGCAGCCAGAAGGCCCTCCACTGCACTTTCAGCCTGGAGAGGCACAGCTTGGCCTCTACAGAGCTCACCTGCAAGATCTGCGTTCGGCAAGTGGAAGGGGAGGGCCAGATATTCCAGCTGCACACCACACTGGCGGAGGTGAGGGAAGGGGGCCAGATATTCCAGCTGCACACCACTCTGGCAGCGGTGAGGGAAGGGGGCCAGATATTCCAGCTGCACACCACTCTGGCAGAGGTGAGGGAAGGGGGCCAGATATTCCAGCTGCACACCACTCTGGCAGAGGTGAGGGAAGGGGGGCCAGATATTCCAGCTGCACACCACTCTGGCAGAGGTGAGGGAAGGATGGCCAGATATTCCAGCTGCACACCATGCTGATGGAGGTGAGGGCCAGAGGACACCTCTAGGGTTTGGGGCGGGGCTGCAGCACGCAGACCCCTGTAGTTCCCTCTCACCTCCCAAGTCTGAGCAGACATTTGGTCATGTTTTGCTAACAAGCATCATGTATTGATTGAGTGCCATTCACATGCTTGGCATATACCAGAAAACTTACATGATCTCACTAAATCTTCACAAGCACCGGGAGATGCATGACAGATATGATCCCCACCTGGGAGGTGAGAATGTAGGTTTTAGGAAGGGCAAGGATTTGCACACTATGCACCAATGGCAAGACTGGATTTGAACCCAGGTTGATGCAAGGACCAGGCCTATGGTTCTCAACCGTTATAAACCTGGATTGAGATTAAAACCCAGGCCACCCAGGGTGACAGCACTAGATCCTCCTCGTGGGGCATTGTAAAGAGCACTGGATACAGGTCTGGACCCAGGTCTGCCACTAACTTGGCATGTGGCCATGAGCAGGCCACTCCCCTTTTCTAGACTTCACTTTCCACCTGTACAAATGGGTGCATGTGGATTAGCCTGTGGCTGGGGCTCCTTGGGGCTTCCTAACTATGAGGCTGCATCTGCATTTGCCTGGGGCCTTAGGTAAGCATGGTGCACCCCCTGAGGCCTGGAGGATGTCCATGCAGGCCTTGCCCTTGGGAACCGACCATTCAAGGGAGAAGCCCCTGCCTGAACAGTGGGAGTCTGTCCAGAGGAGGTGGGAGTGACTCAAGGCTCAATGAGCTCACAGTCCAAGGGGAGGGAGACTGGAGAGCAGTGCCCAGCGCTGTGCCCCTCTCACTCTTGGTCCCCACCCTTGCAGACACCTGCTGGCTCCCTGGACACTCTCTGCTCTGCCCCTGGCAGCACCGTCACCACCCAGCTGGGACCTTACGCCTTCAAGATCCCGCTGTCCATCCGCCAGAAGATATGCAACAGCCTAGATGCCCCCAACTCACGGGGCAATGACTGGCGAATGTTGGCGCAGAAGCTTTCTATGGACCGGTGAGTATCCCAAACCACAGCCCACCCCCATCTGCCTTCGTCCTCAAGGTCTCACAGGGGCAGGCAGGGTAGGCAGCCTGACAGCCAAGACCAGCTCCCAGACCAGCCGCCCTTTTGCCACCATTTGTGGCAAATCAGGAACTCGGGATTGGATATGCAAAGTTCAAGAGTACTGCTCCCTCAAGGAGCATCATGCTCAGAGCACTGGTCCTCGAGCCGGGCAGACTCTCAGGCCCCACTCTTTTCCCATTGTGCGGGGATAACGCTCCACCTGCCCATCTCACAGAACAGCAGGAGACTCAAAGCCAGGGCATCAGCTTGGTGCCATCATTGTTAGCACCTGGTGTCTAGGACAGAGAAGGTGCTCCGGAGATGCTTGCTGACTGACTGAGATACACTTTGGTGTCAAAACTCCTTTGGAGAACTTCAAGTGCTGGATACATGAATATAAAGCCAATGATAATAAGTATTATATGTATTGAAAGATGTGTAATAAACCTGCATTGAGCAGATGCTTTAGATAAGACATTTTACTAGAAATGAGTAGGACTTAAAAAGATGGCTAAGGCTTTGTTCCTCCTATCAGGGGAGTTCATGGGAGCAGGAGGAAACACAGGTGGGAGGAATGAGCACATGCTACACGTGGTCATTCTCTCTTGGGGCCAGTGTCTTTCAATGATAATAACGATGATGACAGACAAGATGGTTACATGCTAGAGACAATGCTAGACCCTTACTTTATATGATCTTGGATCTTGTTGAGAGGTAACTGGCATTGTTCCCATTTTAGAGGCAAGGAGACTAAGATTCTGAGCCTTAGGTTCTGACTTGCCCAGAGCCACACAGACTGCAACACAGTAGCTGGAATTCAGACCCAGGACAGTAGGACACCAAAGCCCACAGCCTTCCCACTTCCCCTTGTGCCCCTTCACCCCCAGGCTCCAGGAAGGAGCTAAGTGCTTGGGGACCTCAGTGCCCTCCTTCTCTCTGCCAGGTACCTGAATTACTTTGCCACCAAAGCAAGCCCCACGGGTGTGATCCTGGACCTCTGGGAAGCTCTGCAGCAGGACGATGGGGACCTCAACAGCCTGGCGAGTGCCTTGGAAGAGATGGGCAAGAGTGAGATGCTGGTGGCTGTGGCCACTGACGGGGACTGCTGAGCCTCCTGGGACGACAGGCTGGCAGGGACTGACAGGAGGCAGGTGCAGGGAGACCTGGGGGAGCCTCCTGATGAGGATGTTTGGCCTCTGCTTCCTCCCAGTTCACAGCCAGAGTTGCCTCTCCTCCTCCTCTTCCCCAACCCCCAGACCACAACCAGCCTTAGAAAATCCATGTACTCTGTTGTTAGAGGGCCCAGAGTTCCTTCTCCATCCCCGCTCTCTGTGTCTTGGCCTGAGATCTCTGTACGGGAACCAAGATGGGGCTGAAGCCTCTGGAGGCGGTTGGGGCAGGCAGGAGGCCCTCCCTCCACCCCTCTACCCTCAGCCTGGCAACTTCTGAGTTCCATGGGTTTTAGTTCCGTTCTTCGTTTTCTTCCTCCATTATTGATTTATCCTTTCTCCCTAAGCCCCCTTCTGCTTCCACGCCCTTTTCCTCTTTGAAGAGTCAAGTACAATTCAGACAAACTGCTTTCTCCTGTCCAAAAGCAAAAAGGTAAAGGAAAGAAAGAAAGCTTCAGACCGCTAGTAAGGCTCAAAGAAGAAGAAAAACACCAAAACCACAAGGGAAAAGAAAAACCCAGTTTCTTAGGAAACGCTAATGATCTATTATCCAGATTATTTGGATAAGTCCTTTTTAAGAAAAAAAAAAAAAGAAAATGAAAAACAACACAAAAAAATAGAAAACTCTTTTGTTGAGTGTGGATGAGAATGGGCACACTCACACTTCTGGCCAGGAGTGAATGTGCCTCTGTGTGCGTGTGTGTGTGTGTGTGTGTTTGTGTGTGTGTGTACATGTATGCCTGTGCATTGGGGAGAGAGAGACTGAACAGAGAGTACTTTGCTGCTAACAAATCCATCTTGGACTGAATTCTGAATTCTGACAAGGCCTCAGTTTCCCCAGTTGTGCAGGGAGTAGATCAGACAGGGTTTTCACTGTCTAGATTTAGCTGGTTAGATTTCCCTCTAAAATCTTAAGCAGATGCTGAATCCATAAAGCCAAGGAGTGCTAAGGGCTGCAGTGGGTGGGCCCTCCCTCCCACAGCCTCAGGGAGATACCTCTGGGCTCCTGGGAATCTGGATTAAGAAAGTTGGGATGAAAGAGGAGGCCAGCTGTGAGCCAGGGAGAATGTTCCAGTCTGGTTTTGGTCTGGTGGCTCCTAGAAAGGGATGTGGCTCAGAAGTGGGACTCAAACAGAGAGACGAGTGGGGGAGGAGAGTCCTCTACAGACATCTCTCTCCTGGGGGCTGGATAGCTTTACCCTAAGGTGGGGCCAGCCCTGACACCCTCATCCCATCCTCAGCCCAGCAGCCTCTGGAGCAGGGTGACGCTCTCTTGATGGCCAGGAATCCAGAATCTGCCCTTCCCCAGCCTTGGTTTCTCCTTCTGTAAAGCAGAGTGATGGCTGAGTGGTCCTTTCTAGCTCCAAAAGCCGGAGCTTCCCAGTGTCAGTCAGCCCTGCAGTGTGGGAGGCTGGGAGGCGGGTGGCCTGGCTGTGTTTTGCATGCCCAGGAGTGGAGGAGGAGACTGAGAAGCTGGTTTCCCAGCTCTGATCTCCACAGGCACCTCCTATAACCTTCCTATAGACCCCACTACGGTCTGGGAGATCTGAAATAACCTTTCCCAGTGGGTGGGGTTGCCAAGGTAGAGGGGACGACATACACCACCCCCACCCAACCTGTTCCAGGGGCCCTGCATGGTGCAGGATGAGTCTGCCCTGTGCAACTGCCTGACAGTGGCTGGGACAAGGATCTTGCAGCCAGCACAGAGGCCTCATCAAAGGCCTCTCCCTCTTGGCACTCCAGGCAGGGCAAGTGTCAGCTTCCCCAACACTTCCAGGCAGTGACCCTAGGGCGTGCCCCAGCAGGCCTCTGAGCAGCCACTGGGATCCGTCTCAGCACATCCTGGCCTTTGAAAGTCTGATATCCTGAGAGGAGGGCAGGTTTTAGGGCCGCAGTTCCAGCCAGCATCCCCAGCTTGGCTTCCCTGCCAAGGACTCGGCAGCTCGCGGGGCTTCTTACCACCCACCAGTCCCCTGGGGTGTGGCCTAGCTGTGGGCAGAGGAGGACTTGCCTGGAGATTTGAGAGAGGATTCCTTCTACCAGGGCTGCTGAGGGCCAGGTCTGCATCAGGGGCTGGACCTTGACTGGGTCCGGAGGCTGAGACTAAGGCTCTCAACCCTGGTGCCTCCAGGCACCAGGATGCTGCCTCAGATGAAGGAAAGTGCCGGATGACGGGCACTTTCCCTGCCAAAGTGCCCGTCCCATGGGCTCAGCCTCACTGGTCACTGTTAGCCCAGGCACACATGTGGGCCTCGGTCACGTGGCTTTGAGGGCAATCTGACCAGGCTAGACCACACGTGCCGTGACAGGGGGTGCCATTCCCCTTGCAGGCTCTGACATGTCCACATGCAGCCTGGCAGTCCAAAGACCAGGAATCGAGTTGCAAATCTGCCATTAAACTGCTGTGCGACTTCTGGCATATCACTGCCTTCTCTGGGCTTCAGTGTCCTTTTCATACCTAGAAGGCTGCAGTCTGAGGTTCTTTGGGTTCAGACACACCGTTCTAGGCTTCTGTAGGGGACCCTGTCATCTGCCGTGCCCCTCCTCCCTGCTCTTTTCTGTCCTCCCTGCCCCACCCTCAGAAGCTGCTTGCGCTGCCCCCAGGACAGGAGCTTGACGGATGAGGTGCAGCCAGCCACCCAGGTGCCATTTCCAGTCTGACTTCTGGAAATGTGCACCCATGTCCTAGAGCACAGACCCATTGACTGGAGCCTCCTGGGAGGGTTCAAACCGTCCAGCTCTACGAGAAATGCCCAGAAAGAATTTGCCGACTCCATCCGTCTGTGGAGGCTGTGTGCCTCCAGGGTGGGATCGGTGGTTTCTCCTCTAATTCAGACCTGAGAGGTAGCCCCAGAGGGCGTGTACCGTGTACCTGGTGGACAGCAGCTCAGGTAACGTTGGGGTTTGCAGGGCCCTTATGCAGGTGTTTCTCTCTCTCCTCTCTGGGGTGCGCATGTGCGTGCGCGTGTGTGTGCCTGTGCTGTTCTCTGTGAGCACATCAGGGTGCCCTTCCGAGAACACGTGCACGTGTCCCCACTTGAGCAAGCGTGTGTGTGTGCTCCTCTGCGTCCCAGGTTTGGACGTCTGGAGGTTGGTGTGCCTGTCTTCTGCCCTCCCTGAGCCCACAGGGTCAGTCAGTGTATCTTCTACGTGCCTCTCCCTCTGCCTTCTCTCACAGTCCCCCCGGCTCCAGAGCTCAGGGGTAGGGGTTCTCCTGAAGGTGCAGGGGACCCTCCTCATCTCCTGGACCCTCCAGGGCACTCTGGTCCCTATTCCCCAGCTCCCAGGCAGCTGAGCCGGGTCTCTTAGGGGAGGTGACCAGCAGCTTCGGTGCAGGGAGCTCTTGGTGGGGCAAAGGGCTGGACCCCTGCCAGGTCCGTGGACATGGTTATATGCCCGGGAGGGGCCGGTGCAGGGCCCCAGGGATGGCCCCCAACCCCACCTCTGTTTATTCTGTAAACTACAACCTATAAATAACCTTTAGCATTCCTATTGTAACAAAATTAATTTTTATGAAATAAATTATATTTCCTAGTCTAATAAAATCTGGGTTGCATTTGGCTGTCTTCCTGTTGGTAATTGGGAATGGCTGTGTTGCTCTTCTCAAAATTCCATGGAAGGTGGAGGTGTCATTGTCAGTTCAGAGCTATCTGACCCCCAGGAGATGAGCAAGCCCAACTGCCTCATTTTATAGAAGGGAAAACTGACTCAGAGAGGGGTGAGGACTTCCCTAGAGTCACACAGCAAGGAGGAGCCCATGGTGCATCTGGATCCCGGTCCCTGTGCGTCTGGATCTGTTCAGGAGTTCGTCGTGTGAGTCTGCCAGGGGCTAGGTAATGGGTAAGAGGGATGACACAGAGATGAAGCCCCAGCATCCCTGACCGTCTCTGAGGAGTTCAGAAGGGAGTATCCCCAAGGGTGCTGAGGCTGCGGGGTCAGTTCAGAAACCTCACCTAGGATATATGACTATTGTGCAGGCTGAAAGGGAGTGATGGGCAGGTTGGGATCATATGACTCCACCCCAGGCTGCCAGGCATGGTTGGGCAGGTAACGCACTGGGCAAGAGTACCATATCTAAAGGGGAGGGTGGCTCCATTCCCATGTATGTTGTAGATTTGTGTATTTGCTGAGATGTTTCCAGCAGATGGCAGTAAAGGGGTCTTGTGCTAATAAAAGGAGTACCTTGCTATCGAGGAGAGGTTGTTCTAATGTGCACAGAAGTGTTGTAAGAAGACTAGCAGCGGCCCCATTTCAAGCTGGTCCCCTCCAGCCTGTGGACCTCAAGTCTTTCCTTTTGTGAGTTGAGTCTGGCCTGAGCATTTCCCAGCATGGATTGCCTGCTCCATGAGTAGGTTCTTTAAATTTGGGGTGAGAGCACCCTCTGGCCCCATCTTGGACAGTCATGTTGCCCATCAGCATGTTAAAGGCTCTGAAAGGCCCTGCAAGAAGAAGCGGGTCTCCTCATATTAATGGAGATCCCAGATATATTTGACCTTGGAACTTGTTTTCACAACCTGAGTATGTGGTGCCTATAGGCCCTGCCAGCCCTGACTTTCTGGGACCTGTGGCTCTGGGTTCTATGTGGCTGTATCACCTAGCTGTCCCCTTGGGAATGGGGAACACCTGTGGGCTCGGTCTGAGACTGAAAGTTACCAAGACGAGAAAACCCACGTCCTCTGGCAGAGGAGGTGGGGCAGGCAGGGCACAGTGGCACCCACCTGCATGCAGACCCCCAGGCTCAGATCATCATCTTTCCCTGGGGACCCAGAGGACCTGGAACGGTCACATTCAGCATGACCTTCCTAGCAGAGATGATTTGGGGGTAAGGATTTATAAGGGAGAAGAAGAGGAAAGGGACAGCTTCATGAGGATGGGGGGTGAAGAGAGGGATACAAGGGGCGGGCAGCAGCCCAGCTAAGGAGTGGGCAGAGCCAGGCGTGGGGCAGCTATTTCATGCAAGTAGCCCCTACAAGCAGGCAGACAGTCTGGGGTCCCCCAGGAGTCAAGGGGATCCATTTAAATTCCTTCATTCTCTACCTGCCACTGTCCCTTGGAAGCTCACCTAAAATCAGGTTGGGCAGCAGGTGGGGTGCAAAGAGTTCTGGTCCTGAAGGTTGGGGACCTGGGTCCCAGCCCTGATGCTGTGGAGTCACTATCCTTCCCTGAGCCTCAGTTTCCGCATCTGCGAAATGTGGGGTATAGACCTGCTACCCTGTGAGAGCCCTCTGGCTGGCGTAATTCTGTAATTGGCGGGGCAGGGGTCAGGGTCCTGGCTCCAGGCAGGAGTGTGACAGCCGCATCCCTTGAAACCTCCTTTCTGTGCCAAGCCCAGGGGATGGTTGAGGGACAACCAGGAGAAGGCAGCAAAGGGGCTGGTTGCAGCCTGGGGCTGTGTGGGTGCCCAGTGAGGGGCCAGAGCCAGTGGCACAAGAACCCTCCCAACCTGCCAGCCTGTCACAGCCAGCACACTGCAGGCCTGTCACTCGTGAAGGTGTGCCCCCTTCTCCACTAGGGACCCTAAGAAGAGGAAATCCACTCCAACTCCAGCTGACAGCTTCAGGTCAGACACAGGAAAACCTCATCTAGTACTGCCCAGCAAAGTTTCAAAACCTTTGTCCATTTTAATTGAAAATGATACAGCCTACCATTTTAAAACAAGAAATCAAGAGGTACAACAGAATCGGTGAAAAGTAGATTTCCCTCCTTCCTCTGTCTCCACTTTGTTTCCCTCTCCGCCCCGTCCCTAGTCCCCACCCCACTCCCATAGAGGCAATTGCTACAATTCTTCTGTAGCCTCCTAGGAAGATCTGTGCATATACAAACACATATTTGTAGGTGTAATTATTTAAATATAATGGGTTTGATCCAGAAGCCTCAAACCCTTGAGGTATAAACATGAAACAGTTTTATTTTTCCAGTAACTGCTTGGAAATTGATTTTGTCGACGCCGTCCATCCCACTAGCTAGAAGGCTCCCTTAACGGCACGTGGAGGTCCCTGGCTTTTCCCTTGCTTGCTGTTACTAAGACGGTCTCATTTTGTTGCTAAGGCTCAACCAGACTATCCTGGAACTCCATCATCACCTTTAACTAAAGCTCTCCGAGAGCCCCAGTGCAGGCCACTGAAGGCTGAGGCTGCCTGCCTCCCCCTCTCTCAACAGCGATGTCTCCCTCCTTCATCATTTGATAGGAAAAGCTGCCATCAAAACGCTTCTGTCTCCTGCACCAGCACGGGCATCTCTCCTGCACCAGCATGGGCATCTCACACCAAGACCTGGGCCTCCCTAGAACTGGGCCTGGAGAATCCAGTGACTGTTTGTTATCGACAAGACACTGTCTCTTTTCTTTTTTTTTTTTTTTCTTCTTTTTTTTTTTTGTTTTTTTTTTTGTTGTTGTTGTTGTTGTTGATACGGAGTCTTGCTCTGTTGCTCAGGCTGGAGTACAGTGCCATGATCTCAGCTCACTGCAACCTCTGCCTCTCAGGGTTCAAGCGATTCTCCAGCCTCAGCCTCCTGAGTAGCTGGGATTACAGGTCCCCGCTGCCACACCCAGCCAATTTTTGTATTTTTAGTAGAAACAGGGTTTCACTATGTTGGTCAGGCTGGTCTTGAACTCCTGACCTCAGATGATCCACCAGCCTTGGCTTCCCAAAGTGCTGGGATTACAGGTGTGAGCCACCATGCCCGGCCAACAAGACGCTATTTCTACCATAACACCTGCCCTGCATAGAACATTCCAGAGACAGACGGACCTGGAGATGAGGACTTCTCAAGTCCTGATTTTTCTTTTCTCTTTCTCTTTTTTTTTTTTTTTTCTGAGATGGAGTCTTGCCCTGTCGTCCAGGCTGGAGTGCAATGGTGCGATCTTGGCTCACTGCAACCTCCGCCTCCCAGGTTCAAACAATTCTCCTGCCTCCGCCTCCTGAGTAGCTGGGATTACAGGTGCCTGCCCAGCTAAGTTTTGTATTTTTAGTAGAGATAGCATTTCACCATGTTGGCCAGGCTGGTCTCGAACTCCTGACCTCGTGATTCGCCCTCCTTGGCCTCTCAAAGTGCTGGGATTACAGGTGTGAGCCGCTGCGGCCGGCCCAAGTCCTGATTTTTCAAAACACAAATAGTGTAGGGGACAACCATGTTCTGGTTCAACAACCCATTCAGCCAATTGCATTGGTCACCTCCAGGGTAAAGGACAAAAGTTGCACAAAATGCCCTTGGGAGCCTACAATCAAAAGAGGAGACATGTCAACAGGGTGAGGGGCTTTGGAAGCTCAGAGGGACTCCTGACCAAGCCTGGGGGTCCAGAAAGGCTTTCTGGAAGAGATGATATTTTCCAACACTGGGGTTGGTTTCTCTGAGACACAGTTTCTCAGGTATGCATTTTGTGGGAGACACTTATAGGCAAAAGTTTACAATAGCTTTCTTCCATGAAACTTCTTGGCTGGGTGTGGTGGCTTACACCTGTAATCCCAGCACTTTGAGAAGTCGAGGCAGGAGGATTGCTTGAGGCCAGTAGTCGGAAACCAGCCTGGACAACACAGTGAGACTCCATCTCTCCATAAAAAGTTTTAAAAAATTGCCAGGTGTCACATACCTGTAATCCCAGCTATTTGGGAAGCTGAGGCAACAAGATCCCTTGAGTCCAGGAGTTGAAGGCTGCAACTTCAACATGCAGTGACTCCTGAATGGGGTCACTGCATTCTAGCCTGGGTGACAGAGTGAGACCCTCTCTCTAAAAAAAACAACAAAAAACCCTTCTTACTAAGAAAAGATGCTGGCCGGGCGCGGTGGCTCAAGCCTGTAATCCCAGCACTTTGGGAGGCCGAGACGGGCAGATCACGAGGTCAGGAGATCGAAACCATCCTGGCTAACACAGTGAAACCCCGTCTCTACTAAAAAATACAAAAAACTAGCCGGGCGAGGTGGTGGGCGCCTGTAGTCCCAGCTACTCGGGAGGCTGAGGCAGGAGAATGGCGTAAACCCGGGAGGCGGAGCTTGCAGTGAGCTGAGATCCGGCCACTACACTCCAGCCTGGGCGACAGAGCGAGACTCCGTCTCAAAAAAAAAAAAAAAAGAAAAGATGCTGATGTCCCTTTAGCAGGCTAGACGTGAAGGCTGCTGTCTGCCGGAGGTGCTCAGATGGTCACAGGCCCTACCCGCGCCTGTTTATATGAATGTTAGTTGATGTCCTCTCAGTGACCCCAACCCAGGAGCTGGGGAATCTGGGGAGGGGCACCAGTGAGTTCCTGCTTTCCTGCAATCAGGAGGGGCTGGGCATCCAGGCCCACTGGGGCTGGCTCGAATCTGCACAGCCTAGTTCCTCAACTTAAAAGGCTTCCTCAACATGAGGGTCCTCAATACCTAGCAATTCAATAAATACTGCTCTAATCCCCAGATGGGCCCAGCACTGGGGGAAGGGGATACATCAGGCCTGGACTCAGCCCCCAAGCAGCTCACAGAATACAAAGTGAATTCACATAGCTGGTACCACACACCCTGAGATGGTACCAATAGAGTGTGTGGGGGCAGGAAGATGGGAAGGGTCCCTCTAGCTGCCCTGCCTCGAGAGATGGTGACGTGTATGCAGGTAGAGATTAGGGCCGGGATGCAGGGAACAGCACTATCCTGGGTGCAGCGTGGAAAAATCCAGCATGGGGAGAGTAGCTGGGGGAATCCGAGAGAGGACAGGAGCATCCTGGGTCTGGGAAGGACAGAGGGGTGTGGCTCCCTATTTGTCACCTGCTCCAGGTTCACATAGATGTGCTTCTGGGCACTGGGGTCAACTCACAGAAGCTGGGCCTCAGGAGTTTGTCCACAGACCAAGGGTCAAAAACACGAATGTGTCCAGGCTGCTCCGTCATGTGAATGAGAGAAGCCGCCAAACCAGCAATTCACTTCACAAAGAAATGTGCCTGCTCAGCTATTTCTTGAAACATCAGGCTGTCTCAGCACATCATTCATTTCTCACTTTTCTTAGCAGCACAGGTCTCTACTTGAGTGAAATAGAGGACGGATAACCTATTCAGTGGCCTCTCACGTTTGGCTGCAGTGCTATAGGGAAGCAATAGGGAGAAGTGGGGACTACGGCCAACTGGTGACCACAGAGCCCACTGGAAGGGGTAGGCTCTCACTACCCATATCTGTGAGTGCCCAGGACTGCTCCATCCTCCTGCTTTTAGAAACCAGAAACCAGGATTCGGAAACATATGTGAAATCATTCTATTTGTAACTGTTGGCTCCAATTATTTGTAAACTGCAGGCCAAACAAGAGCCATCCAGTTTGTGATCCGCTGGGCAATGGGAAGCTATGGGAAGGTTTTGAAGCTGGGGAGGGTCAGGCTTAGGTTCAGGGATTTGCTGGCCGGGACACAGTCCTGAATCCCTGGCCCTCTCTAGAGACTGCCAGGGGCCCCTGCCCAGGTGTTGCCTTCCCGGGGTGGCATCAGGGCACCATGGCGCCCACACCAGCTACCTCCCTCCTGCATTCCTCTGCGGGATGGTGGGTGAGGCTGGTCCTCTCCCCACGAGCCTCTTCTATGCCTGATGAAACTCAGGGCAGGGCTTGGCTACCAGGCCCTCAGGTTGCAACAATTCCCCTGCTACCAGGTTCCCAGGGACAGAGGCCCAGCACCCACCTCAGTAAATACTGCAATTACCCAAAGTGGGTGCACCAGGCAGAGGCTATGGCCAAGGACTTCAGGGGTTCATCAGGATCTATCTCACGGGCTTCTAGGACGGCAGAGATGGGGGTCCTTGGCTGCTATCTAATCCATCCTCATCTGATTCCAGAATTCCCTCCACAGTGGCTCAGACAAGGGCTTCCCCAGTTTCTCCTTGAATACTTCCAGAGATGAGGAACTCTCTACTTCTTAATTGTAATAATAGCTGGCATTTTCACTGTAGGGGCTGATTTGACCCATAGGAATCAATGAGAGTAAGTCTAAGCTTTCCACTCCATACCACCTTTGCAAATACTTGAAAACAGCTTTCTTGGCCCACCCTGCCTCTTCTCCTCCTCCAAAGTGCTCCCAGTCTCTCGCATGGCTGGGCTCAGCATCCATGTGCCCACTGGTGCTCCCTCGGGGTTCTGGTGGTTTGCCTCCATTTCCTCAATTCCCACAGGGTAATTATGAAGCTCACATTATCCATAGTTCCCGCTCGGCTGCAGGTTTAAGGGAACAAGCTTTGGGGTCAGCCTGACCTTGGTTTATGGCCACACTCTACCATCTGCTCTCCATGTGACCTTGAGCCAATTGCCTAAACTCCTGGAACCTCAGATTTTCCAGTAATAAGGATGACAAGCCCTTCCTTATAGGCTTCCTGTAAGGACTAAATGAGGTAATATGTGTAAATATTAAGAGAGTAATCATATGAATCTCTTTCCATTTTGTCATCATCGGGATCAATAGCAGTTGCAGGTGTTTCTCTGGATGATCACTATGACCTCTCGCCCATTAGATGAAGATAAGAAGGAAGAATACGCTCCTTGCATTTGCAGACACCTGAGATTACAAAGCACCATGTGCCCTACATTTTCTCTTTTTATGTAGCTAGGAGAAGGCCAGCAAGCCACATGGCTAGAGCACTGACTTCCAGTCCAGGGCTCCCACTACAGCCCCACGCAGTGGGAAACACAAGCCAGCTGTAGCCCTTCCTCCCTAGTCTGTACTGCCCCTGACATTGATGTACCTTTGTGGCATTCCCCAAACACCTTCGTACCAATGCTCTCCTTGATTACCAGAACTAATCCCACTGCCACGCCACTGGAGACAGTCAGGACAGGGACCCTACTCTTGGCCTCATAGATGGAAAAACACAGGACAATTAGTGCCTTGCCCACCTGGGTTGGAACCAGAACTCCAGAGCATCTGAGCTAGCGTAGATGATTAGCCAGGTTCAATCTCAGCTCAACACAATTCTGCTTCCACTAAACAAACATTTACAGTTCTCATGTTGGTGGAAGGAAGACAGACAATTTAAAAATGTGATATGTAAAGATACACCGAAAATAAAGGCAGGTTATGAGTGAGGATAACTGGGGAAGTCAGGGCAAGACCACTTCAGCACTACCAAAACAGATACGGGGATCTGAGAAACCAGTATCTTAGAGAGAAGGGAAGCTCAAGGAAATTTGATATTCTGTCCTTCTCCCCTCACCCCAGCCCCTCTGCCCAAGTCACTTACTGATTTCTAATCAGTGAGTGCCAAACTGAAAGCAGCGGCTAAGAGGCTGAGAAACCAAGCAGAGCTTTTGACAGACCCACCACTACAGGGGACAACACTGGGAGTGAAGGGGGAGCCCCGGTCAACAACCCAGCCTTTGACCTGGGGTCTCTGAAGGGCCACAGCCTAGGATAAGAGCAAACAGGAAGCAGATCAGGCTTAAAAAGACTGAAACCCAGCCATTCTTAATCCCCACTCCAATCACCTACCAGAACTAAAAGTAATCCTCCTTGTGGGAAGATCAGTATGCCTCTAAGTTTTCATTTACAATGTCTAACATTCAGTAAAAAATTACTGGACATCCCAATAGACAGGACCAAGAAAAATAACAGATAATAGAAACTACACATACATACATCTGAGTGAGCCCTGATTCTGGTCATCTTTTTATCCCCTGAGTCCAGACATCTAGTGTACTCAGGACCAAGTTCTGCCCACCTGCCCAGAGAGAGAGAGAGAGAGAGAGAGAGAGAGAGAGAGAGAGAGATTGCAGATCTTTGACACCAGGGACTATATCCCAAGCCTGACACTGGACAGAAGATCCTTGTTCTGACAGACGCTAAGTCCACTTTTGCATGAAGAATAAATCCTTACCACAAAGAGACTAGAGCCCTAGACTTGAATCTCACCCTCACTGGACATCTGGTTGACCCTGGAAGTCTAGACCCCTGATTGACTCTAAAAACTGGCAGGTCCAGACCCCCATGAGGACAAAGAATGAGTCCTCCTACGCACCTCACTTGAGACATGAAATCCTCACACATACCTGAACCAAGTCCTAGACACACAGAGTCCAGAGTCCCAGACAAGAGCGTTACCTCCACCCAAAATCTGGCTGACCTGAGAAAGCATGTATATACATATGTATATGGGGCTGGAGACAGGGTGGCGAAAGAGTCTAGCGTCCAGACAGCTGGTCAACCTTTGGGTGAAAGAGAGGTCACCCACCAGTCCCCTGGAAGTCTTGCCCTTTGGGCACTGCGGCAGGATTGGATCCCATGTGTGGCCACAGGTCCAGTGGGACAATATGAAAGCAGCCACCACTGCTTTCACATTGATGTGACTGGGACCAGGAAGGATCTGGATTCCCCAGGCTGGTGAGAGCCCCAGATGCTGACCTCCTTCCCAGTGACCCTCAAACTGTGTTTCTCTTTCCAAGGAGGTGGGAGGGTGGCGGGGCCAGCACCGGGGCATCCTCTCCTGGCCCAACTGTACCTTCAAAGGAACAGTAAGATTCATAGCTAGCTTCTTAACAGAAGCCATGGAATGCAAAAGGCAGTGAAATGATCTTTAAAGTGCCAGAAGAAAATAAGCACCAAACTAGAATTCTAGATCTGGTGAAAATAGGGCAAAGGGCATTTCTAAGCCAACAAAAATTGAGAAACTTCATTGCCAAAAGACTGACATTAAAAAGAAATGGAGTCTTTGGGCTCCAGAAATATAAGCCTTTGGGTTTACAGGAATGACTCCAGGAAGAAGCAAATGCAGGAAGGTATGAGGAACAATGAGAATGGGTAAATATGTGAGTAAATAGAAATTAAAGTGAACTGTAAAAAAGGAAAAAGAAGCATCTTGTGAGTTTTAAAATAATGTAAATCATGTTAAAATGGTAACACAAAAGTTGGGTCAGGGTGAGTGTAATTAAGGTATTCTAAGGTACCTGCAACATCTGGGAAAGTGGGAAATGTACTACTAATTGATATTAGAGCCTAGTAAATCATGTATGGATAAATATAAGCTCTAGAGAATATTTAACTTATAGAAGTGAGAAAGAAATAAGTTTTAAAATTGATCAATCCAAAAAGAGACAAGAAAGGAGGGGAAAAAAGAAACATAGACAAGGTGTGCTATTGGGGAAAAAGTAGTAGCATTAACTCAAATATATCTATCGGTAATTATATTAAATATAAATGGACAAAAGACTTCAACCTAAAGGTAAAGATAGTTAGAGTGGATTTTTTTTAAGTATATGCCCCATTTACCAGAAACACGCCTTACATATAAGGATATCTGATAAAATTATAAGAATGAAGAAAGATATATCATAGAAAGACTATTCAAAATGAAGCTAGTGTAATTCCACTAAAATTAGAAAATACACATTAAGGCAAAAACCAAAACAAAACACAAACTACAAGAAAAGAAAGCCATAGACCAAACTCTCTCCAAGATGTAAAAATCCCAAGCAAAATACTAACAAAAAAAATTAAGCAACACATTGTTTTAATTATTTATTTAGCTATTCATTTTGTGGAAACAAAATCTTACCATGCTGCCAGGCTGGTCTTAAACTCCTGGCCTCAAGCAATCCTCTTTCTTCAGCCTCCCAAAGCACTGGGATTATAGGCATACGTCACTGCACCTGGCCAGAGTAATATTTTTAAAAAGTGATACATCATAATCAAGTTGGGTTTATTCCAGAAATGCAAGGCTGATTTACCATTTGAAAATCAATTAATGTAAATTTACCACATTAATAGAATAAAGACAAAGATCATATGACCATCATTGCAGATTATATTTTCCAACTATCACTGCAATAATATGTACCACTTGACATGCTCTTCTTCCAACTTGACCTTGGCACTCTTCCATCAAGAGGTGAAGTCTATGTCCCCTACCTCTGGATCCTGGGTGGACATCGGTGACTCCTTGACCAACACAGAACAGCAGAAGTAGCCGTGCCTAACTCTCAAGGTTGGATCCTAAAAACACCCTGCATATCCTTAAGCCTAAGAAGCCACAGAAAGAGGTCACTTGAAGGAGTTGTGGACAGTAATCCCAGCAGAAGTCTAGCCCACAGCCAGCATCAATTGCCAGACACAAGAGAGGGAGGACACTTTCAGATGATTCCAGTTCCTAGCCTTTGGGTCTTCCAGCCGAGGCCACAGCCATGGTGGTCGAGTGAGGATGCAGCGCAGAGACAAGGCATCCTCATCCCGCCCTGTCCATTTCCCAACCCACAGAATCTGTGTCATAACAAAGTTATTTTGGCACCACTACATTTGGGGGTCATTTGTTTTGTAGACACAGTGACCAGAGGAGAGGGGTTTCTAGGGCTTTAAGAGTGTTCACTTTCTTGTTCCGGGTGCTGGTGAAACAGATGTCACCATTCTGTGATCATTCATGAACTCTACACTTATAATCTGCACACTAATCTCTATGGAGGTGGTACTTCTATAAAAAGAACTCAAACGAGAGTACCAAAGAAAAGGGCGGAGGGGACGCAGAGCAATTTCCCTGTTGTAACCGTGCAGCAGGAGATAGATCGGCGCTGAGAAATGAAAGCATCCCTAACTGGTGGCCTCTGTTTTCTCCGTAAAGACCATCTCCGGGAGGGGTGTGTTCAGGGGCCTGGGCCACGTGGAGGAGGAAGATGGCAACAGTTCTTGCAGCAAGCAGGAGCCAAGACACATGGTAGGCCTGCAGGCAATCCTCAGGCCCATCTGGTGTTGATAACTGTGAGTTCCAAGTGGACGCGCCAGTCTGCTGGGGACTCTCCAGTGAGGATGATTTGTCAGCTGTAGCTGGGCTCCCCCAGGGTGGGCCCACGCTGCCACAAGATGAGGGACATGGGAGTTTAGGGTACTGCGAAGATGTTACTGACATGGTGGACCTTGGGATCTAAGCTGCCTGAGGATGGAAGGAAGGACATGCTTGATGGATGTAGGGGAGACAGGAGTCAGTGCTGGCATCTCCTGGAAATCCAGAACATTCCCAGAGGGAGCCACTGACCAACACACAGTAAGGAGAGGTGGCTAGAGTCAGAATGGGGACTGGAATTCAAATCAGTGATGTGGGCCATCCATGGTGGCTCACACCTATAATCCCAGCATCTTGGGAGGCTGAAGCCGGAGGATCACTTGAAGCCAAGAGTTTGAGACCAGGCTGGGCAACATAGTGAGATCCCCATTTCTAAAAAAAAAAAAAAAATTTTTAATTAGCCAGGAGTGGTGGCTTGCACCTGTAGTTCCAGCTACTCAGGGAGGCTGAGGAGGGAGGATCACTTGAGCCCGGGAGCTGGAGGCTGCTGTAGGCTATGATCATGCCACTGAACTCCAGCCTGGGTGACAGAGCAATACCCTGTCTCTTAAAAAATAAATTAGTGATGTGGAAGCAGAGAATTTATGAGTCCATAGTTATGGCTTTATCACCATAACTACTAACCTTACCTCTCAGAATCCTTGTGCCTCACATGGGTATCCAGTAACCCTGGAAAGAAAGACCCTAGTGAGTGAGTGACCCCAATATGTGAGCATTGCAGTGATAGAGAAGTTGCACGAGATGGCAGCATCTGCCCATGAGCCTTATGCCTGGAGCTCTCCGCGCCCCCAGCCCCACGGCTCCTGGCCCCGCCTCCTCCCCCAAAAGGAGCCTGTGAGAAAGATTCTGACTCTTCCTGATTGTTGTATTGCCTGTAGGTCAACAGACCCTGGGGTAGAGAAGAGGAGAGCTTGTAGGACTCCAGTCTTAGAGGAGAGGGCTTGTGTGACCCCCACTCCCAACCACTTTTCATGGAGTCTCCTGGGTGGGTTCTGGAGGCAGAAAGGCATCCATGTGAATTTTGGCTCTGCAGTTGACCAGCTGTGTGACTCTGAATGAGGTACTAACCTCTCTGTGCCCCACTTTCCACATAAGATAAAAGGGGCTGACAGCTGCACCGACCTCACGGTGTGTGGTGGATTCTATGGGATAGGGGGCGGCGGGTGGCGGGGTTGAGGTTGGAGCCAGAGCAGGAGCTGTGTCCTCTGGCTCACCGTCTTTAATAGCAATCCGTATACCTACTCTGTGCCTCCTAGAAGGCTGTTAGGTTGTTATTATCACCCCCTTTACAGATGAGAAAACTGAGGCTTGACTTCCTAGGGCCACATAAAAAGCATCCTAGCCCAGGTCTGTCTGACTCCAGGGCCCAGTTCTGACCACCAAGCCAAGACACCTCCCTATCAGCTGCTCTGGCCAGCCTTGGCATCTCACCTTCCAGTTCCCTGGGGCTGGAGCTGGTCCTCTTGTGATAGTGGGATGGCTTCTGCCAGCACTCAGAACCTTTCAGGGCATTTCCAAACCAACGAGAAACAGGGTGTTTTTTTCTTTTCTTTTCTTCTTCTTTTTTTTTTTTTTTTTTTTTTTTTTTGAGACAGAGTCTCACTCTTGTTGCCCAGGCTGTAGTGCAGTGGCACAATCTCAGCTCACTGCAACCTCCGCCTTCTGGGATTCAAGCGATTCTCCTGCCTCAGCCTCCCAAGTAGCTGAGATTACAGGCGCCCACCACCATGCCCAGCTAATTTTTTTTTTTTTTTTTTTTGTATTTTTAGTAGAGACAGGGTTTCACCATGTTGGCCATGCTGATTTCAAACTCCTGACCTCGTGATCTGCCAACAGTTTGGCCTCCAAAACTGTTGGGATTACAGGCATGAGCCACTGCACCCAGCCAGCGTGCTTTTTCAAAGGACTAAAGATTGTAAAATGTCGATCCAGTGGAAAGTGCTTTGGCCATTTGGAGTTTTCCTTCCTTCTCTTCTCCTTCTTATCCTCCTCCTTTTTCTCCTCGTGTATAAGAATAAAGATGCCTAATGGGTGTAGTACTTTACCATGTACAAATATTTTCCCTGACCTTCTCCAATAATACTTGAGCATAGATGGTTGCTGTCATCGACTCTGCTTGGTTGCAATGCCTCATATGCCCCAGTCAGATACAGAGTTGGGGGCTCTCAAGGCAGAAAAGCATGACCACTGCATTGCTAGACACAGATGGGGTTCAGGACACACTACCCCAAACTTATGACTGTAGGAGACCAGAATAGGCCACCCAAAATATGCCTCCTTGGCATAAGAATAATTTTGAGCTGGTTACTTTGAGAAACTGCAGACTCAGGAGAAGCTCTAAGAACAAAAGGAAAACTTACCCCTTGGAAAGAGAAACTTACATCTTTAAAAGAAATGATATGTCAGGGTGTCTCCCTGTCTGCACCAGGAAGAGAAAGATGTCTCTAATCACTAGAAACACTTACCAATGGAGAAGGCACAAACTTCAGTCTGTAAGACCAACTTTCCCCTTGTTGACTGAGCTTTTCCTGCCCAGATCCCCACAGCTGGGCCTTCTTTCTTTGTTTCAGTTGAAGATGGCATTTAAACCTGAACTCAAAGTCATGGATTTTGGAGATTTACTCATTTATCTGAGTATTTCCCAAGTGTGCATGACGTATAAACATTACTAAATTTCTATTCGTTTTACTCTTCTCAATCTCAAGATTGTTTCGGGGGTCTACCCTACCTCAGGAAGGCTAGAAAAAATTACCTTTCCACTCCTATAGCCCTTACCAAAAGCAATGTTCAGGATAACTTCAGGCAAGAGACAGGAACCCAGCCAATTTCTGAGGCCTGCCCACCCCAGCCTCCCCAACCCTCTCCTCCCTGGAGTCTGCTGCTGTCAAGTGGGCGTTGTGAAAACACTTTTATTCTGTTTCCTCTCTACTTCCCTTTCTTGACCCTATCTCCCTCTTTTCTGATCATCTGTCAGGGTAAATGTTTTTATTACCTGGTCACCGAAGTGCCTGCTGGCCAGGGACCGGGGCAGACTCAGAGCTCAAGCCTCTGGACCCCCATTCTCCTGTTCCTTCCCTGATCCCCCACAGCCTCAAACATTCCCTGGGAAGCTGAATGCCCAACAGTGCCTGACTCATCTTGCCCCCAAGCTAGACATTACCACCACCATCTGCCTAGATCCTGGAGGAGAAGACAAGCCCACATTGGCCTGGAAGCAGCCCCACGGATGCATTAGCAATCTGTTTCCTCCCACGGCTTTCTGCTTTCATAATGGAGGCCATCCCCAGAGCCCCTTCCTGAACTCAGCCCTAGCAACAGCAGATCCCCAAGTGGCTGGCACCTCCTCCATTTGAATTAAGACCCCAGCCTCAGAGCTCTGGAAGAGGGCTCCTGGCACCTCTGATTCTCTAAGCAGGTGTCCTGAAACTGTCTCACTCACTCACATACATGCACATTCTCCAAAGATAAAGATAACACTAACTACAAACAACTGAGGACTCTGCCTGAAGTAAAAGCAATCAAGTGACAAAGCACTGGAACTTCACAGAGGTAGGGCATGGTCCCTGGGCTGGGCCAGAAATAGCCCTGATCTGCTGCCCTCACTGGATCCTAGGACTTTGTCCCTTGGGCTGTGCCCCCTCCCCTCAGCCTCACCTGCCTGCTTGAAACCGGGCATGACAGAAAGAGCCTTGGCTCTGGGTTCTGCCACTCCATCACTGCCAGCTGTGTTCCCTGGGAAGCCACTTTACCTCTTTGAGCCTGGGTTTCCCCATCTATAAAATGGGGACAACAATCCCATTTCACTGGGTACTGGGGTGGGGGAGGGGAGATCAAATGAGAGACTGTTCATGAAAATGCTTTGTATATTAGAGGATTTTTTTTCCAATGTAAAGAAGGCCAAAAATAAGGCCTGATGACTAAACTAGCATACGAACTATCACATTCTGGGGGTGGGGAGTGTCTTCCTTGGAAGTGATGGAAATTTGCATTGAGTGCCTGGCATGGATCACCTGACTTAATGCTCCCGCTAGTCCTAAGCCGACCCTGGGATTCCGAGAGGTTTAGTAATTTTACCATTATCCCGCAGCTCGTAAGTCTGGAGCTAAGCCCCTTCCTCTCCTTGGCTGGGGGGCTTTCTGACAATTTAGGGTGCTAGTCTCCAAACTCGCCTGCTGGTGGAGCTTGTTAAATGATCCATTCTGGATTCCCAGTCTGCACCCCTTGAATGATGGATTGTATCAATCCAGGTGTTTATTGAACACAAATTATGTGCCCACTATGAGGGAAGAGCAAACAAAGTAGGTATAGCACCACCCTTAGGGAGTGGGGAGTAGCAGCAACCCTCCTGGGGAGAGGTCCCCAGAATCTGGATGTGTACCCAGAGACTTATATGATCAGGCCAGTGTTTGGGGAATGGTGGTTATAAAATGAGAGGCTGGGGCGGGGAGTGGGGATGCTCTGAGAACCTGTCCACACTACTGACAGCCTCGATGGGCTCTGTGGCACTCTTGAGCCCTGGGGTGGCAACTGCAAGGATTTACTATCCATGGTCACAGATCTTCAGGCCCTGTGAAGCATCTAGATCCCCGCTCTGAATTGGCCAACTGGGCCAGGACTGGGAGTCAAGAAGGTTTCCACCATTTTTTTTTTTTTTTTTTTGAGTTGGAGTCTTGCTCTGTCACCCAGGCTCCAGGCTGGAGTGCAGTGGCATCATCTCGGTTCATTGAAACCTCCGCCTCCCGGATTCAAGCAATTCTCCTGCCTCAGCCTCCCATATAGCTGGGATCGCAGGTGTGCGCCACAATACCCAGCTAATTTTTGTAATTTTAGTAGAGATGGAGTTTGGCCATGTTAACCAGGTTGATCTCGAACTCCTGGCTTCAAGCGATCCACCTGCTTCAGCTTCCCAAAGCGTTAGGATTAGAGGCGTGAGGCAGTGCGCCCAGCCTGGTTCCCGCTTTCTTTACTTTTCTTTTTTTTGAGACGGAGTTTCCCTCTTGTTGCCCAGGCTGGAGTGCAATGGCACGATCTCAGCTCACTGCAACCTCCGCCTCCCAGGTTCAAGCGAGTAGCCTGCCTTAGGCTCCCGAGTAGCTGGGATCACAGGCACACACCACCATGCCCGGCTAATTTTGTATTTTTAGTAGAGACGGAGTTTCGCCATGTTGGTCAGGCTGGTCTCGAACTCCCAACCTCAGGTGATCCGCTTGCCTCGGCTTCCCAAAGTGCTGGGATTACAGGCGTGAGCCACCGCGCCCGGCCCCCACTTTCTTAAAGAACACGCAGCAGCTGTGTGTTACACGCTGCGGCTGCGGTCAAGTGTGAGGGCTGGAATTGCTGACTGCCAAGTTCTGGGTCTACTGAAAATAGCTGCCCAGCCTGGGAGGCCCAGTTCAGTCCAGGTGTGGGTCCCGCTTCACCTCCAGAGCAGGGGCAGCCGGGAAGGGTAGAAGCAGCCTTTGGAGAGGGGTCTCGGCAGCGGTGTGGGGGCAAGATGAGGGCTCCTCTTAGTCCTGGGGTGCAGATTATTGTAGCTAAAGGGGAGGTCTCAGACAGTGGGGTCTGACTCCAAAGTAAAAAAGGAGCAGCAACCAGGAGGCCTGATGCGCCGCGCACCCATCGCAAGCATGGGCAGTGCGTTTAACACTGGGCGCCTCACTTTTTCTCCTGTGAAATGGGCGCAGGCTGGCCCCAGCCCAGTGCCAGGAGGGGGAGCCCCGGCGCGCCGGCAGAAGACAAAGGAAAAAGGCTTGTTTGCAAACCGGGAAGCGGCGGCGTGGTGCCGGGAGGGGCGGAGCGGGGCCGGAGGAGGAGCCCGCCTGCCGCCTACCAAGCCCAGTGGTCCTGGCCGTGCGCCGGAGGCAGCGGCGGCGCGGCGCGGCGCAGCGCAGCGGCGACAGTAAGTGCGGGCCGGCTCGGGCTCTTCCGGCTCCGGTCCCGGCCTCCCCCAGACTCGCGCTCAGCGACCTCCCTCCCGGGCCCTGGGGACGGCTGCGGGCTGCCAGGGGAGCCAAAGGACCCCACCCCCTCCGTGGTCCCTTCCCCACCGTCCCTCCTCTCCCTCCTTGCTCTCTGCCACCTCTCTTTCTGGGTCTCTGTCTTCTCTTCCTCAAATCCTCTCTCCCCTCCTCCTCCTCCCTGAGACTGGACCTTACTGCCTGTATGATGGGGGCCTGGTATGGACCTGTCGGCCCGAAGTATCCAGATGGTGGCTGGTTCTCTCGGTCCCAGCTGCCCGGCCTGAGGCTGGTGCTGTTTACACCGCAAAGCCGGTTCTGCAGCGGCCAGTGGGCGGTGCCCTGCGCTTCCCAGTGCCCTCCCACAGGTTAGCCCTACCAGCTCCCCACCCCGGTTCACAGCCCAAGAAATCGAGGCACAGAAGGGAGAGCCACCTAGCCAGAGTCAGGAGCCTCCTTGGAACCAGTACCTAGGCTTCCTGGCCCAGATGAGGTTTTGCCGCGGCCCCAGCAGTGCCTGCCTCCTTGTGCAGGGCTGCCTCTCTATGCATGGCCGGGCTCCTGCAGGTGACCCAGGAGCACGTTCCAGGCCACAGCCAGCCTGTTTTGGGGAAGGTTGGGCACTTCCTTGCCTGCCTTTCTCTTTCTTTTTTAATCCAGAAGTCAGCAGCTAGCTTTTGTAAAGACTAGTAAGACTGCTCACTCCAGTGCCCTGGCCTGTGACCCTGGTTAGAGAAAATTCCTGGCTCCTTGTTCAGAAGCTCAGTCAAGGCTGAATGGTCCTTGACAAATAGACGCCAGGTACTGAGAAGGGGGCCCTAGCCAAGTGTGGTCCTGAGTGACAGGGCTGGTGGTCCTTCTAGCCACAGGTAGCTGGAGCCTCTGGGAAGAACCACTTGTGGTTCTCTCTTGTTCTATGTGGGTGGGTCATGATTATTTTTTACATTTTAAACACTAATTTTTAAAATGTAACAAGTGAGCTTGTTACATTTGTACCATTTTGTGCCAGACAAAATACCATAGACTAGGTGGCTTAAAATTTGTTTCTCATGGATATGGAGGCTGGGAAGGGCAAGATCAAGATGCTGGTTGATTTGGTTTCTGATGAGCGCTCTCTTCCTGACTTGCAGACAGCCTCCTTCTTGCTGTGCCTTCACATGGCCTTTACTCTGTGAGTGGGTGCATGTGGAAAGAGATTTTCCATACAGTGAGCTTCCAGACAGTGAGCTTGTTAATGCTAGCCTCCATCCGAATCCAGGCTGGGGAGGGGCTCTGCTAACCAGAGGAGTTTAAAATAGACTTGTGGGCTGGATGCATTGCACTTGGGCATCCAGTGGCCTCCCGCCTGCCGGCTCCAGGGTACATGCTACCCTAGCCGGGGAGAATGTCCTGGTGGTGCAGAGTCCATTCATTCAGCAAACAAGGGTGCCTTCAGTGTGCCTGGGCTCCTCCCCACTCACTGACTTCAACGCTTGCAGGAAGGATGCTTGTACTTGGAACCAGCAGACACAAGATTCCCATTCCCAGCCACTCCTCCCCGGTGTGCTGAGGAGTCCAGCATGGTCCCCAGTCTGCTTGGCTGTGTAACTTCACTCTTGCCATCTGCTAGTTTTGTGACCCTGGGCAAGTTACTCAACCTTTCTGAGCCTCAGACCCCTCATCTGTGAAATGAGTCTTAGAGTAGTACCTAATATATTAGGCTGTTGTCAGCCTCAAGTGTGACCTCTGTTAGGCACAGACCTTGGCATTTGTGATTACTGGACTTAAGTTTAGCTATTGGGAGTTCTTTCTATTTGAATGTGGGACATAGCAAGTGCCTTCCAGACCTGTCTTTCCATCTGAAAAAAGAGAGCAATGTTTTTTGCCCTAATTCCAAGGGATGCTCTGAGGTTCTCCTGAAATAGTGGATAAGGTTCTGCACCCACATGAGGAGGTATTCCCATCCCACCAGGGAATAAAGGCCCCAGTCTTCTTGGCATGATGCTTTGAGTTAGGTTTAGCCTCCTATAGAAATCAAGATGCATTTATTTATTTATTAGTTTATTGGGTAGGGAAGAGGCTACTGCAGAAGGGACTCTGAAGTGTCCCATCCTCAGCATTACGGAGACATTTCTCATTTAACAAGCTGCTGCCACATCCTAGGTGCTATCTAGAGCAAAGAAGCAGGCATGCTACTTTACAGCCAAATCCAGCAGCCAGCCAGCCATGCGACAGGCCCAGGATGCCAGGGAGATGCTGACATTTGTTCAGCAGCTGCTTACAGGCCAGGCATTGCCAGCCAGTTGCAGTTGCATAACTATCATAAAAATGGCTTCCCTGGGTTTACATTTAGGGAAATTGAGGCACAGAAATATGGTAACTTGCCCAAGGCCATGTAGACAATATTTGCTGGTAGCCCAGGCTCTTCCATTTGTCTTAGGCGCTACCATAGATTGAAAGTAGCTGACTCGGCCGGGCGCAGTGGCTCAAGCCTGTAATCCCAGCACTTTGGGAGGCCGAGATGGGTGGATCACGAGGTCCGGAGATCGAGACCATCCTGGCTAACACGGTGAAACCTCGTCTCTACAAAAAAAAAAAAATTACAAAAAACTAGCCGGGCGAGGTGGTGGGCGCCTGTAGTCCCAGCTACTTGGGAGGCTGAGGCAGGAGAATGGCGTGAACCCGGGAGGCGGAGCTTACAGTGAGCTGAGATCAGGCCACTGCACTCCAGCCTGGGCGACAGAGCGAGACTCCGTCTCAAACAAACAAACAAAAAAGAAAGTAGCTGACTCCTGATAGGGCGTGATGAGCAGAGGTGGGACCCAGGCAGGAGCTGCAAACCCAGGCTTGACCATTTACCTAGTCTATGGCCTTCTGTTCTTTGGACCTCTCTTTCCCCACAAATGAAATGGGAATGGACTATCAGAGGCTACACACCAGCTTATGGAGGCAGCCCTAGACACTACCAGTTTTTAAACAATTATTTAATCTGAAGGTTTTTATTTTTATTTACACTTTTAATTTTATTTTGGAACTGATAATAAACTAGGAACATAGTTAAAAATTCAAGAGGCACAAATAAGAATGCAGGGAAGTCCCCCTCCTTAGAGGCAGCCACTCAGAGCCACTCACTGTTAGAAACTTCTTATGTAGCCTTCCAGAGATATTATATCCAAATACAAATACATATGCGTATGTATATTTTCTCTCCCTTTTTTTTAACACACATAGTAGCATATTCTACATACTATCCTGCCCCTTATTTCTTTCAAATAAAGTCGAAAAGGGTTTAAAGATCATTCTTTGCCCATCAGGGGTCCTAATTCTTTTTTTATGGCTGCACAGAACTGTGAATGCCTTTAGACTAGGTTTGCCTTTCTGGGTACATTGTCACAGTCCCCACTATCATGCAGTGGTTTACACCCAGCCTGTTCCACAATTATGTGCTACCTCTGTTGCACTTGCATGGTTGGGGTGACCTCTGAGGACACTTACAGTTCTGACATCCTGCCCTTCTCCAGGTCTAATTTTTGTCTTTCTCCCTGATCCTTAAAATGAAGTTCTCCAACCAGGCTTTAGTGACTTTACAGAGCCCAGGGTGAGGGGGCATGGTCATTTTGTAGGCTGGGTGGGTCCCCAGCTGTCCCCAGCCTCAGTTTCTACTTACCTACCCTGTCTCTGTTGCCCTTCTTGCTCCAATAGTGGCCATTGCTTCAGAGGAAGACTTTCAGCATAGTTCAAACTCCACCTACAGAACCATAGGCAGCAGTCTCCAAGCTGACCAGGAGGCACTGCTTGAGAAGCTGCTGGACCACCCGCCCCCTGGCCTACAGAGGCCCGAGGACCGCTTCTATGGCACATACATCATCTTCTTCAGCCTGGGCATTGGCAGTCTACTGCCATGGAACTTCCTTGTCACTGCCAAGGAGTACTGGATGTTCAAACTCGGCAACTCCTCCAGCCCAGCCACGGGGGAGGACCCTGAGGGCTCAGACATCCTGGTAAGGGCATGTTTCTCCTGCAAGGCTGGTGGGAGCATACAGAGGCCTCATGCCTCACATGGCAGGGGAAGATGGAGATTTCAGACACATTTCCAGCCTTTAGATTACTTACTGTTTAGCTTGGGAAGAACATGCAAATTATGGTTCCATGTGGTGTGTATGGTAAACCCAAGAATCTAGAGTCCACACCTCTGGGGGTGTGAAGGTATGGACTGAATAGCATTAGTTACAGAAAATTCCAAAAGACTAGTAACTAAAATGAGATGGAAGGTCATTTTTCTCCCATGTTCAATTCTGGTGGGGACAGCCCAAGGCTGGTATGACGTTCTATGGCGTTAGGAACCCAGTTGCTTCAACTCTGTGCAGCTTTCATGGCCAAGGCCACCTCACAGTACGAGATGGCTGTTGTAGGTCCAGCTGTTACATCCGTAGGTAGAAGCAAGAGGAGGAGGAAGAAATGCCTGTTGCCTGTAAGAACACTTCCTGGAAGTGACCTTGCTCTTCTTACATTGCATTCGTCAAAACTTAGGCATGTGACCACATCAGCTTACAGAGCAGGCTGGGAAATGTAGTCTTTCGATGTAGCTTTATCTCAGAGAACCATGTGCCTGATAAAATGGGAGGTTCTGTTATGGAAGATGGGGAAAATTAATCCAAAGGGATAATTAGTCTGATCACCATGGGAGAGATTGCTGTGACTTGGAGTTGGTGGATTTCAAGAAAGAGGAGAAAACGATCCAGGTAGAAGAAAAAGGCTGGGCAATGGCAGAATGGGAGGAAAGTCCAGGTGTGTATGACAAACAGTGAAGCTGTGTTTGGGGCACAAGTAAGAGAGAGAGGTCTTGAGATCATTGCCCGGGGCCTTGAATGTCAAGGTGAGGAGTCAATTTTGTTTAGTTGACAGGGCTGCTCACTTTGCTGGGTGACTTTTCCAGAGAGGTGGGGGTGGTAGGGGAAGAGGATTAAAGAAAAAAATTATGACACTTGTTAAAACAGTAAGGAAAGCTTTATTTAAGACTTGTAGTAGGGGAGATAAATGGAGTCCAACTCTGAAAAGGAGACATGGGGATTTATAGCCAAGGGGCAGCATGAGGGGCCGGAGGATGGCACATTTCTAAGAGGAGAGTCAAGGCGAGGCCTCTGCTTGCTGAAAGCAGGCCCAGGGCTTACACAGTCGACCCTTGAACAACAGGGGTTCACTTGGATGCAGATTTTTGTTTCAACCAAATGTGGATGGAAAATACAGTATTTGTGAGTTGTGAAACCTGCATATACAGAGGGCCAATGTTTCCTATTTGTGGTTCTGCAAGACCGACTGAGTATGCTCGGGTTTTGGTACCTGGGGGGGATCCTGGAACCAATTCCTTGAGTACACTGAATGGTGTGAGGAGCTTGATCGGATTTGAGAGAAGGGAATATTCTGGCTCAACTGGCCTAACAGGATGCTTGCTGAAAGCAGGCCTAGGACTTACACAGTCTACTCTTAAACAATATGGGTTTGAATTGTGTTATATGTGAAGTTTTTCAAACAAATGCTGATGGAAAATGTGCTATTAGTAAGGTTCAAAACCTGATTATAGGAAGAGCTGGGTTCCACAAGGCTGACTGGAGACCTGAGTACGTGTGGATTTGGGTATAGGTGGGAGTCCTGGACCAATGCCCTGAGTATATGGAGAGACAGCTGAACATCAGAGGTGGGGAATGAGGAACTCGATCAGATCTCAAAGGTGGGGGTGTAGCAGGACAAGCTGCAGACAAAACTCCTCAGACACCGGATTAAAGAAGGAAGAGGTTTTTTATTTGGCCAGAAGCGTCGGCAGACTTGCGTCTCAAAAGCCAAACTCTCCGAAGACAGAGTTCCTGGCCCTTTTAAGGGCTTATAACTCTAAGGGGTTCCACTTGAAAGGGTCGTGATAGATTGAGAGCACATGTGGTTAGAGTGGGGGGTTAAAAGTAACCTCAGGCCTCGTCATCAGTGGCACTGGCTGGTCTTGCCACTGACCTCATTCCTGTTGTTTTTTAACTTTTACTTTCTCCTCTTCAGAGACAGGAGACAGTAAGAGAAATGGCTTCTTGCCTCATTCCCCCCTTTGAGAACCTCACTCACTAGTGGGAGTTCTCACTCTCATCTTCACTATCCAGGTCTTCCTGCCAATCCAGTTCCATTAATTCCTAGAGTTACATACTCTGTTTTCTAACGGGGATCAAGTAGTTCTAATGGGTTATAGCACACATCAGGCTGGTCACTTCCTGGGCTGCATACCTTGTACTGGGTGGCATTATACTCACAAGTCCCTTTTAAACAACAAGACTGTTTCAAGTTTTTGCCCTATCTCAGTCTGAGGAAGGTCAGTTGAAGTCCTTACTGTACAAGTCCAAAATTTAAGAAAAATGAATCCCACAATGAGCTTCTTCATGCTTCGGCTGTGCATGGACCAGTCAGCTTCTGGGCATGACTGGAGCAGGGCTTGCCATCTTCAGAGTCACTCTTCAAGGGTTGTCCAGGCTTGGTCTTGCCTCCCAGGTTTCAGGTGCTGCAGGTTTTACACGGCTGTGGTGGATCCAGGCTGGGATTCCCTCTACCTTCACAGTGGTGGGAGTGGTCAGGATGACAGTCTGGGGTCCTTTGCACCATGGCCATAAAGAGGCTACATTCCAGTCCTTGATCCACACTCGATTACCTGGGGAGAAAGGGTCAACTGGGGAGAATAAGCTAACAGGGCATCTCTCATTTACCCAGGCTGAGATTGTGTTATTTTTCCTAAAGCCTGTAGCTGTAACTCAATTTCACCTCACTCTCAGGGAGTGCCTGAAGGTCCCTGCAATGTGGGGGGGGGCCTATGATATATTTCATAAGGGGAATATCCTGTTCTTTTAGAAGGGGTACATCTAATTTTAAATAATACCATAGGGAGAGCCTGTATCCATTTTAATCCTATTTCCTGACATACTTTCCCTAAACTATTTTTGATAGTCCGATTCATCTGCTCCACCTTTCTGGAACTCTGAGGCTGGTAGGCGGCATGCAGTTTCCATGTGATCCCCAATATGTTTGCTGTCTTCTGTACCAAGTCAGTCACAAACACCGCTGGCCTGTTATCTGAGCCTATCCATAAGGGCAGCCCAAATCTAGGAATAAGATCTCAAAGAAGCATATGGGTTACTTCACGAGCTTTCTCAGTTCGTGTTGTATAAACCTTCACCCACCCAGAGTAGGTACACACAAGAACTAGTAAATACTTGTTACTTCCACACTTTGGCATCTCTGTGAAGTCCACCTGGAGATCTTCAAAGGGGACTGTTCCATAAACTTGTATGCTGGGCGAAACGGCTGGATCTTGCCTCGCATTATACTGTTGGCAGGTAACACACAGCTGCGTCACCGTTTTGGCAAGGGCTACAAATGCGAGATGTAGAAATACGTGCCTAACAACTTTTCAAGTGACTCCTGACCTAGATTGGTGGTTTCATGCACAGCCAGTACAACTGCGGCTCCTAGCAGCTATGGCACAGCTACTCTCCCATGTGGTAACCGAATCCATTCTTCCTTCATCACTTGTCCTCCCTCTGCCTGGAGAAAGTCCTCTTCTTCTTTAGAATAAGTAGGTACAAGATCAGGTACTTGAGGGAGCAGGGGGGCTGTGACTGATGCCCAGAAGGGGGCAGATGCTGCTTTTCGAGCCTCTGAGTCAACGCGGGAATTCCCCAAACCCACCAAGGTGGAAGCTCGCTGGTGTCCTCTGCAATGCATAACTGCTACCTTGTGGGCTTTCCATACTGCTTCTAATAATTGCAGAATTTATTGTTGATATTTTATGTCCTTTCCCCCAGAGTTCAATAGGCCCTTTTCTTTATATAATGCTCCATGCACTTGAAGGGTTATAAAGGCATACCGAGAATCAGTGTAAATGTTTAGTCTTACCTTCACTGAGTTCTAAGGCCCGAATTAAAGCAGTGAGTTCAGCTTTCTGGGCTGAAGTGCCCTGGGGCTACAATCTGGCTTCAACAGTGTCCAGGGTTACCACTACATACCCTGCACATCTCTCTCCTTGTGGGTTGATGAAGCTGCTCCCATCCATGTATAGTTCCCAGTCTACTGATGCCCAAGGCTGGTCCCGGATGTCAGGTCTGCTTAACTGAGTCCAACACTTCTACACAGTCATGCTCGACAGGGGTCTGTGATACCGGGAGCAAGGTGGCAGGGTTCAGGGTGTTACAGACTTCAGTGGTTACACAGGGATTTTCACAGAGCAAACTTTGGTACTTGGTGAGTCTAGCATTCATTAGCCAATGATGTCCTTTAGTATTCATTAAGGTCACCACAGCATGGGGGACCTTTATGTTCAGGCTTTGCCCAAGAGTCAGCTTATCTGCTTCTTGTACTAGCAGGGTAGTTGCTGCCAAGGCCCTCAAACATGGGGGCCATCCTTTAGAAATCCCGTCTAGTTGTTTAGAGAGGTAGGCCACCGGCCTCGGCCAGGGCCCCACAGTTTGGGTTAAAACTCCAAGTGCCATCTTTTCTTTCTGACACATACAATGTAAAAGGCTTTGTCAGATCGGGTAGCCCCAGGGCTGGGGCTGACAGAAGTTTTTCCTTTAACTCATGAAAGGCTTGTTGTTGTTGGGATCCCCATTCAAAAGGTTCCTGGTCCCCCGCTTTGTGACCTCATACAAAGGCTTGGCTAATGCTGCAAAGTTTGGGATCCACAGTCTGCAAAACCCCACAGCTCCTAAGAATTCTCTCACCTGCCTTCTGCTCTTAGGCTCCAGTAGATTGCAAATGACCATCCTCAGTCCAATAACCATTCTGCCAGGTTGAGCAGGGCCCCTTCCTCCTTGTCTGGGACCTCCCGCTCTGAATCACCTTGTTTTCCTTTTAGCTGAAGGCATTTGTTCTCCCAATGTCCTTTTTTTTTTTAAGTTCTGGGGTACATGTGCACAATGTGCAGGTTTGTTACATATGTATACATGTGCCATGTTGGTGTACTGCACCCATTAACTTGTCATTTACATTAGGTATATCTCCTAATGCTGTCCCTCCCTGGTTACGCTGCAAACTCTGACAACCAGGCTCAGTTTCCTTTCCAGGGCAGCCCCCCCTTCCCTTGCCTCTTTGGAGGGATCCCTCTGATTGCTGCAGCTAATAGGTCAGCATTTCGCCAGGCCTGACGTTCATTCTCTTTGCGGTTTTCTTACGGCTTACTGCATCCCTGTTTACAAACACCTGGTTAGCTATTTCTAATAACTGTGATGTATTCATCCCTGCAAACTCAGACTGTTTCTGCAGTTTTCTTCTAATGTCTTCTGTGCTTTTACTAACTAAAGCCATGTTAATCATGCACTGATTTTCAGGGCTATCGGGATCAAAGGGCGTGTACATACGATAGGCTTCACACAGTCTCACGTAGAATTGTGCTGGACTGGCCGGGCGCGGTGGCTCACGCCTGTAATCCCAACACTTTGGGAGGCCGAGACGGGTGGATCACGAGGTCAGGAGATCAACACCATCCTGGCTAACATGGTGAAACCCTGTCCCTACTAAAAATACAAAAAAAATTAGCCGAGCTTGGTGGCAGGTGCCTGTAGTCCCAGCTACTCGGGAGGCTGAGGCAGGAGAATGGTGTGAACCCAGGAGGCGGAGCTTGCAGTAAGCTGAGATGCGCCACTGCACTCCAACCTGGGCAACAGAGTGAGACTCTGTCTCAAAAAAAAAAAAAAGAATTGTGCTGGACTTTTTTTCCCTGAATAACCTCAGAGACCTTGTTAACGTTTGTGGCTTTCTGGGCTCCCCTCTTTAATCCTTCCAACACAGCTTCCCTGTATCGATTCGGCCTTTGCATACCCTCTCTTTCATTTGGGTCCCACTGGGGGTCGGTTCCTGGGAACTGGGTCCTTACATACTCTTGGGGGTTTAGTAATCAGCCAGTGCATGTTCCTCTAGCCACTTAGTTGCTGCTTGAAGCACTCTCCACCTTTCATCTGTGTTAAAGAGGAACATGAGCAATTGGTGGCAGTCAGCGCAGGTGGGGTTGTGGGTCTGGATAATAGTTTGGAGCAAATCAGAGCTTGTGACTTTTCAGTATAGGGCGGGGTATTATTTTTCCAGTTGAGAAGGTCGGCAGAGGTGAAGGGCTGGTACACAAAAACATGCCTCTCCACCATGTGCCCATCCTCATCTATCCCAGTATACCGCTGCTCTCTCAGGGGCATTTGTATCCCAGTTTTGGGTCGTAAACGAGCTGCCAAGGGAGGGGTTTCTCCCGAGGCTTCACCTCCTCTCTAGTCTACTCTAGGTGGCCTAGGGATATGTTTGTCTTGCAGAGGCGCAAGCACTGTGGGCTCAAGAGTCGGGAGCCTCTCTCCCTGGTAAGGGGAGGGCACCGCTGGGATCACTGGTGCCATCTCCTGCAATGGATCTTCTGATGTTGGGTCGAACAGAACTTGCAGGCGTTGATTTCCCTTGGTGGGTGGAGTGGGATCCTTCCTTGGCTATCTGTCTCTTTGCTACTAGCACTGCTGCTGCCTGCCCTCTTAGCCACTATGGGGGATCTAGCATCAGCTGTAACCAAGTATCTATGTATGGGAATTGGTCTGAGTATCCTGACTCACCAGATACCTTGTGCCATACCTTAGAAACAAGAGACCTGTCCAGGCTTCCTTCTGATGGCCAACCCACTTCTAATGTTGGCCAATCTATTTCACACAAAGTTCTAAGTTTTCCTGGTGTCATAGTAACCCCATAGTCTCCACTAAATCCTTCCTTGAAATTTTTCAACATAGTTCCTAGCGGACTGGGCATACTTTGTGTCTGATCCATGTTTCCTCGAGACAAAACACCATGCTCACACCACACACACACCACAGAACAAAGAACAGGTAAAAAGGGCACCCACAACTTTTTCAGTTTACACCAAACCAGAATCAAAACCAAAATCAGAGTATCCAGAAATCCAAGCCAGGTCAAAACCAAAATATCAAGCAATTCAAGTCAACTCAAAAACCAAAGTGCCGGTACAGGCACGCCATGGGTGATCAGGCCACGCTTCCGCTCAAATGGAGTGGGCAAGTTCCAAAGACCAGTCTTACCAAGTTTCAGATGTCCAGACTTAAAGTGCCAGTTCCTTCCCCGTGTTCAGCCACTGCGCTGATCCTCTGTGGGGGCCTGCTGTGCACTGCTCTGACAAGGCGTTCCACCCGGGCAATTGCCTACCCAGGAGCTCTCTCAGGATCCGCGTCGCTCAAGCTGGCCAGAGTCCCCCGCAGGGTTGTTCCACAGGGCAGGCCTAAGCAGCAGCTTCGACCGTCTGTTAATCACCTCGCCTCCCAGTCAGGTGAACCAAGAAATGTAGCAGGACAAGCTGCAGACAAAACTCCTCAGACACCGGATTAAAAAAGGAAGAGGTTTATTTTTTCGGCCGGGAGCTCGGCAGCCGAGCTCTCCGAAGACAGCGTTCCTGGCCCTTTTAAGGGCTTACAGGGGGTTCCATGTGAAAGGGTTGTGATAGATTGAGAGCACATGTGGTTAGAGTGGGGGGTTAATCTTTTAACCCCAGGCCTGGTCATTAGCGGCACCGGCTGGTCTTGCCACTGACTTCATTCCTGTTGTTTTTCAACTTTTCGTTTCTCCTCTTCAGAGACAGGAGACAGTAAGAGAAATGGCTTCTCTCCTCAGGGGCATGCTGGCTAATCTGACTTGGCAAGATTCTTGGCTAAGACTGGGTTGGGCAGGCAGAAGTCAGGACTGGGGTTGGGGCCAAGGTCGAGGATGCGGCTCAGAGGAACCTGACGAAAGTTTGGTCAAGGAGAGTCTTGGTCAGGAGCCTCCGTTTCCACAGCTAACCCAGGCTGGTGTCTGCTGTCACGTGAGAGCGTGGGGAGGCAAGGACTTCTCCGACAAATGCCAAGATGGGATGTTGCCAGCTGCCCAGCTGTGCCCTTCTTCTCTAGGGCTGCTTCAGAAACAAGAAGGAGGTATGCTAGCAGACCCCAGCCGCACCTTCCAGTGGCCCAGAAGGTGGCTCATCACTGCTCCCCAGAAGGAAATCCTCGGCCTCGCCCCAAGGAGCTATTCTCGGTTTTATAGGCATGAATCTGCCATAGCGAGGGAGGCATCCCTGTTGTCCATCTCAAGGACTCACTGCGGCTACACATGTGGATCACCCAGGGAGCTTCTTAAAAAAACACCAGTTCATGGTCCTTTTGTAGTTCATGAACGTGATGACTGGGTTTCCATGCACATGTGTGAGCTGGGCCTCCCTCAAACCTTGTTGTGTCATTGGCACATTACCTGTCCAATGAAAAGGAATAAAAATACCAGTGTGGGCCATGCCCCAGGGATTCTGATTAGATTAGCCTGAGCTGGCGTGTAGACAGTGATATGCTTACAACTTCACACTTCCACACTCCCCTCCTCTACCCCTCAACTCCCCCCATGATCTGACACATCTGACACCTGTGAGGGCCTTTTCTGTTAACTGAGCAACTCATAGATGCCTCCCGAGGCCAGAGCAATGGGATATAAACCATTTCTAAGGCTGAGGAAGTGCCACAGGAAGGCAGCAGAGTAGTTTACAGCCTCTCGACTCAAGGTGTGGTCCTCAGACCAGCAGCCTCACCTGGGAGCTTGTTAGTGATGCGGTCTCCCGCCCACCCGAGGCCCATTGAGACAGGGCCTGTGAGCTGCCGAGCCCTTCGGGTGACTGAAGGGCACAGTAGGGTTTGTGGTGCACTGGACAGGGCTTGGCTGTGTGACCTCTCCATGCTGCCTCATGTTTCTGGACTGTATTAGTACTTTTTTTTTTTTTTTTGAGACAGTCTTACACTGTCACCCAGGCTGGAGTGTAGTGGCACAGTCAAGCCTCACTGCAGCCTCGACCTCCCTGGGCTCAAGTGGTGCTCTTGCCTCAGCCTCCTGAGTAACTGAGACTACAGGCGCACGCCACCATGCCTGGCCAATTTTTTTGTATTTGTGGTAGGCACAGAGTCTCACTATGTTGCCCAGGCTGGTCTCAAACTCCTGGGTTCAAGAGATCCACCCGCCTCGGCCTCCCAAAGTGCTGGGATTACAGGCATGAGCCACCACACCCGGCCATCTTTCTGGTATGTTAAAGGAAGATATTTTAATACTACCACCAACTTCTTAGGGCTGTTGTGAGGATTAAGTATATTAATACGTGTTAAAAAGCAGTTAGAACAGGCCTGGCACGCCTATCCGAAGTGCTGTATAAACTATGATTGTGATGATCGTTTGGGGGATGGGGCCCATGCTTCTAAGCTGTCTGCAGCCCTGGTGCATTTCCACAGGCGCAGGCTTAGCCCGGGTGCTTTACAATCCACTTTTATTTACCAGTGACTCCGATGTCCCAGCTTTCTGCCAGCCGCAGTAAATCACCTGGCCTACTGGGCTTCCTCCAGAAGGTCCCTGCCTGTCTCGGCCGGCACAGAGCTAGATTGCGTGTGCACCTGCCCTGCCCCTCCTCTGTCCACCACCAGGCCCCCAGGATCAAGCAGCCTCTGGAGGGAGGGGTGCCCAGGCTTGGCTCTGGGAGCAGCCCTCGCCCTGTGTACTGCTTTCACCGCGAGGCGATCCCTTCCCAGCTGCAGGCACTTGGCATTCTGAGCCCTGCAACGATGCTTTATGGCCTCTCTCCAACTGCTGGCAGGTGCAGATGTAGTACCTGCGGCTGCCCGGAGCTCCTGGCTCTTGGCATCGGAGATGAGAGACCTGTCACCCCTCGATTCATGGGCCGGGTTTGGGAAGCGAGCATGCTGGGGCGTTTCTGCATTTTGCGGGCCATTTTTCTTTGCCTCATTCCTCATCCCAGCCACCCACCTCCCCAGCTCTTTCTTCCTCTCTTCCTGATTTCCCTTCGAGAGGCTGCCTGTCTGCCCTGTCACCTGACGGCCACTTTGGGGGAAGGAGGAGGAGAGTCAAATGGTCCTGTCTCTAGCCACCACCTGCAACTCAGTTAGCTGTGGGTCTAGATGTTTATTCTTTCCTGTACTTTCCTTTGAACATTTTCTGGGGATGAATACCATTTGATGGGGAGCAAGACCCAGGAGGAGGGTTTACCCAGACACCCCCTCCCCCAAATTATGTCACTTTCAAGGTCAGTGGGCTCATTTCCTTCTGCCTGGACAAATGTGGGGATGCCTTAGTATCCTGCTCACTCTGCCCTCCTGTCTCTATTCTCTGGAGTAAGAACCTCCAATAAATCTATCACAGGCCTGCTGGCCCAGGGCCAAACAAAATTAGAGCATAAATGAGGAAGAATTGATAAGAAAAGATGGCACAGGGGCCTGCAACAGCTGGCATTGCCTGAGCCCGACTCTGGGCCCACCATGCTGGCAGGGGTATTGCATGTGCTGTTTCTCATTAGCCCTGCAATGCAAGTCTTTGTAACCCTTTTCTTAAGACAAAAACCAGAGGCTCAGAGAGGCTAGGTAACCTGCCTGAGATCACACAGCTAGAAAGAGCTATAGAGAATTTTATGGGGCATTGAGGTGGATAGATGATTACAGACTCATTCATACTCAGAGAGTGGTATGTAGGGTATATCCTGGAGATGCCCCACCCCCCACCCCCCACACTTTGACTCCACCAAACACCATCTTCCTTCCTTTGGAGAGCCTGCCCTTGGTCTGGCCTCCTTTTCCAGCCTGAAACCACAGGTGCCTGTGTTCTACCCCTGGGTCCTGGACCCAGCATCCCTTCTCCCTTCCCCACCTGACCTGTTTAGCTGGAGGTCCTCCCCAGCTCTGGGGTTGTAAGCCATCCCCTGCCCTGTGGGGCCTCCTCACCCTTCCCCAGGCTCTCCTGCAGGCCTGTATTGGCTGCCCTTGGCCTAGAACAGAACAGTGAGCTGAACAAGCCCCACTTACTGCACCGGAGAGAAGAGTGTCTGCACCTTCTCTTGGCCATTCCTTGTTGCAAGGCCCCCACAGTCACTCTCCACACCTTCCTTCCTGTGTACCTCGGTCTGCCCAGGGACTCCTCTCTGAGGGACTGCAGGACACGGCCAGGTCATGGGTGGGACCTACAGCCCGACTTGGTGTCAGCAGGGCTGGGACCTGGGCCAGGCACTCTACTGATGCCCCTGTCCATCTCCCCATCTGACCAGGAGGCACCCCACCACTCAGTCCCGGGGGTGAGGCAGGAGACAGAATCATCTCGTCTCCGGGCACGTCCCCTGAAGCCACCTCTCTGAGTTAGGGGCTCCACGTCTGGGTCTTCAGAGCAGCATCATACTTCCCCATCACATCCTGCCCTATAGCTCACGGAGACCGAGCGCTGGCTGGGTGGGAGCCGCGGCTCTCAGCACTTTGCCTGCATTATCTCATGCAGCCCCACAGCACCCCTGTAGGTCAGGAACTGTTATCATCCACCATGACAGATGAGGAGGCCTCCCCCGCCAGTGAATAAAACTCTCTTACTTTACATCCTGTGCCCCTGGCACACCTGGCATGGCACCCAACACATAATAGCACATAAATATTTGTCACATTAGTTATCATAAGGCTGAGAAGGAAGGCTCCACAACCCAATCCATGGGAGTGATGCCGTGGCTCTGCAAGGGAGCAGAAGAAGCTCTGGGAGTCACAGTGGCTACCAGTAAAGGAGTTCTGATCTTTCAGGTGTGTTGGCATAGACATGAAGTGGGGTTCCTGCCATAGGGAAGGTAGCCAGGTTGTCCTGGTTCAGCAAGTAGGGGACATAGGGCATCGCCTCCCCTTATTTCCAGTCCCTTAGTTCTGGTCCAGTCTCTCAGCCCTGCAAAGCAGCAAGGCTGATCTGCCCTTGAAGTGCGGACCTCCTAGTCCAAGGAGGAAGTGTTCAAAGGAAGCAGGATGAGCTTATGTGGAGAAGAGGAAGCTGGAGGACAGGTTATCAGAGGTTACCAAGTCCCTGCCGTGCAGCCTGTACCCACCTCCCACTTGACCTGCCATCTTCCTTCCACATGACATCCTGGTGAGTTAGGTACTGTCATCCCAGTTGCCAAATGAAATCAAGGCTCACAGACTTTAGGCCACTGACCCACGGTCACTTGCTAGCAAGTGATAGAACTGCAGAGCCCATGCTTATAACCAGCGTGTTCTCCAAGCTATCTGTCTACCTTGGCGCTCTCAGCCCTTGCTGCACATTGGGATCACCTGGGAAGCTTTTAGAAAATACCCCACCGGCGTGCGCCTGTAATCCCAGCTACCCAGGAGGCTGAGGCAGGAGAATCACTGGAACCTGGAAGGCAGAGGCTGCAGTGAACCGAGATCATGCCAGTGCACTCCAGCCTGGGCAACAGAGCAAGAATCTGTCTCAAAAGAGAAAAGAACAGAAAAGAAAATACCCCACATCCCACGTGTTCCACTCACCCAATTCTAATTCCTTCTGAGGGGCCTGGGCACAAGCGTTTTAAGTTCTCCAGATAAGGCTAATGTGTAGCCAGATAACCATGATCCAGGCCAGGCATGGTGGTGTGTACCTGTAGTCCCAGCTACTCAGGAGGCTGAGATGGGAGAACAGAACAGTGAGCTTGAGCCTAGGAGTTCGTGACCAGACTTGGCAACATAGTGAAACCCCAGTCTCAAAACAAAAAGGACTATGATTCAAGTAAAACGTTACCACATAGGGGGAAGAAGCAGCTGTCCTCTGCCTCCACTAGAGTACCCATTAACCCATTAAACAAGCAAAGGCTACATCATGAGAGACTTAGGTGAGCCTTCTGGGAGAACTTCCTGCCATGCAAGTCAAGTTGTCAAACCTAGCAGTGAAGGGGACAGTTTCCCCCTTGGAGAATTAGGGCCACCATCCTGCGGGAAGTGCAAGGAGGTGGCCTAGTCTACCTTAGAGTATGGGGTTCCTCATGGGACTCCCTACAAATGTAGGTGGTTGGAGGGTTCGGTGCTTGTCTAACGGAAATGCCCTGGGCTTGAGCTGCACCCGCGAGCCCACAGTTCCACGCCAACCAGTGGCGGCCCCTGGAGGAGCCTTTACCCTTTCTCTTGGTAATGCTCCCCTTTGCTGGGCCAGGGGGCCAAGGGCTGTAGTTAGGAGATGGGGGCTCCACAGCCACCCTCCTCTTCCTTCCAATTTCCCAGGCTCCTGGAAAAGGAGTGATAGGGCCAACTGGGCTCAATGTGGGCATCCTACACCTGGGGTGGCACAAAGCAAGAGCAAGTGAAACTGGAGAGCAGAAGAGAGGCAGTCCTGAGGCCCTGACCCAGCTGGGTAACCTCTCTGTGCTGTATCAGGGAGTGGAGGCTCCCTGTTCCCAGAGGTTTAAGAGTCATAAGACAACTGTTTGGTAAAGGCTCCATAGCTGGGTGAAAGGTGGATTAGTCCTGTCTCATAGGACCACAAGGTAGCTGGGAGGAACCCAGATTTGGCAACAGAGGGACTCTAGTCTAGCAGTGCCCTTACCTACTGTGTGGGTTGGGGACAGGCTCTGTGGCCCCTGGGCCTTCTGCCCACAGACCCACCTGGCAGCATTTACGTAACGCTGCAGACACAGGTAGGGTGGAAAGTCCTGACAGTTATGGCATGCCTTATAAGGTGGTGGCCGCTGTGTGAGGACTTTGCTAAATCCCAACATTCACTACCTTTACTAAACTCTTACCATGTGCCAGGCATTGCTAAGGGTACAAATTCATTCATTAACTCAGCAATATTTATTAAGCAATCTACCGTGTGCTAGAAGTTTGTTTGTTTGTTTTCCCATGTTTTTTTTGTTTTTGTTTTGTTGGGTTGTTTTTTTTTTTTTTTAGAGTCCGAAGACATAGGTTTATTATGCCCTTTATACAGAGAAGGAAACCAAGGTTGAAAAAGTTTAAGTCATTTGCCCCCAGGTACAAAGTAAGTGACAACTGGGACTCAGACTGGGGCCCTGTCAACCCATGTATTTATGATCTTAACCCCAGTGCTTTATATCAGCATTTTCAAAATTTTTTTGAGCATGATGGCTATCTCACCTGGCAAGACCTTTGTATCTATAATGCAGAAAACAGTTTCATGAAGCTGCATCTGTACTTAAAAAAAGGAAACTCCACTCTGACTGCAGTTTCAAGGAGGAGCAAGTGATCAACAATGGCAGTGCTAGTTGTAAGCCTTGCAGGATGAGGATGGAGCATTTGACCTTGTGTAGGTTCATGGTGACCTTGGGGAGCAGCATTGTGGAGGATGGGGGGAGAGGCAGAGGAGACAGCAAACTCAAGGAATTTTGCTTTAAATGGGAGCAGGACAATGAGGTACAAGCTGCAGGGAACTGTGATTCAGAAGGGGAAGAATGTTCTGTTCTTTTATTTTTAATACGAGAGACATAGCAGGGAGTTTGTGTGCAGAAGCAAATGATCCAGCAGAGAAGGGAAAACGCGTGATGTAGAAGAGGGAGCTTACCTGAGCGAGGTCCATGAGCAGGCCAGAGGGCTCGGGTGCACAGAGAAGGGTCCCAGAAAAAGATGCAGACAGCTCACTCACCTTTAGTAAGAAAGAGGGCAACAAAGGATTAAATAGAATAAAATAAAATTCTGGTCGTGACCCATCAAATGGATTTCATATTCTATAATGAGCTGTGCAACAACTCATTAAACTTTGAACAACCTGCTCTGCCTGTTTCCCCCTAACTTTGTAGCCATCTATGAGGATGTGGCATGTCCTCATTCTACAGAGGAGGAAAGTAGAGACAGTAACTCGTTAGTGTCACATAGCTAATAAGACCAGAATGGGGGCCGCAGCCCAGGGTACCTGAATCAGTATCAGATTTCCTGGGACATTTGGAAAATACCTGGATTCCTGGACCTTTCTGTGATGACTTTATCTCCCCGGGTGAGGCCTGGGCATTGTTGCCAGGTGGTCCTGATGCCAGCTGGCCAGGGGAACAGGTATTCAGGAGTCTCTCCTTTGTGCCAGGTGGTGTTCCTGCAGACCCATTTTAGTGTTACTCAGATCTCTCTCCAAATGGAAACAATGTTTAGACTCCCTTTGGCAATCCTCTTTTATTCTTTTTTTCTTTTTCTTTTCTTTTTTTTTTTTTTTTTTTTGAGACAGAGTCTCACTGTATCGCCCAGGCTGGAGTGAAGTGGCGCGATCTCGGCTCCTGGGTTCACTCCGCCTCCCAGGTTCAAGCAATTCTCCTGCCTCAGCCTCCTGAGTAGCTGGGATTACAGGAGCCTGCTACCATGCCTGGCTAATTTTTGTATTTTTAGTAGAGATAGGGTTTCACCATGTTGGCCAGGTTGGTCTTGAACTCCTGACCTCAAGTGATCCGCCCACCTTGGCCTCTCAAAGTGCTGGGATTACAGGCGTGAGCCACTGCACCGTACCAGTAATCCACTTTTTAAGAGCAGAATTCCCAAGAGTGGAGAAGGGTACAACACCCCTCCTCCCGCGTATTAAAGTGGGATTTTGCCTGAGCTTTGTCATCCTAGGAAAGGAGATGGGGAGTCTGAGGTCAGGCAGGATGCGGGGGGCTTCAGGCTTTCTGCCTCTGGGTGTGCGTGAGTGGCTGCCAGTTGCTTCGGCTGGCGTGGATGACTGCTCTAAACCATTTTTAAAAATTAGAACCAAAGTGAGTCATTTTTTAAAATCCCCTTGTCCACCCTCTGATTCTAACTGCGGGCCCAGCCAGCGTGCCATTCCGAATAAATAATACACCTGTGATGGCTTTTTCTTGTTTTTAGCTCTTGCTGCGTCCTACAGAGGGGGAAAAAAAAAGCCTAGTTTGAAACACTGTCAGTCTTGCCTTTGGTAGCCTCAGCTTCTCTAGTTCTTTTCTTATTTTCTCCCTAAGTGCTCACGACCCCTTTTTCCCCACCTGCGCTATGCTCCCTTGCCCTCCGGGCTATCGACTGCTCCCTCTCTGCCTTCAATTTTATTTCTTCCTACAGATATCCTTAAAATCCAGAGGCGATTTCCTGGACAAATTAGAAGATGGCCCGGACCTTAAGTGCTCAAGTGTCTCTTTAACATGATTGATCATCACAAGTGTCCAGATAGCGGAACCTAAATTAGAGTCTGCACTGAGGAGCCCAGCGCTTTCGACACAGGCAGGGAGCCTGGGAGGGGTCTGCGGCACTGGGTGCCTGGGGCCTCCTTGCTGGCCTCTTGCAGGTCCTCACTGCCTGTGCTTCTGTGCGCGTCTGTGCCTGTCTGCATGCAGGCACCTGAGGCCTAGAGCAGCCTGTGGTTTCTGCCCACATGCACCTCCAAAGAGAAACGGCCTCCCCAAGGCGGGAGCGGTCTGTTGTTGAGGAAGTGCCTGCCAGGGGTTGGCTAAGGGCTCTCTCTTCCTGATGGTCCCTAATGTTTTCTACTACAGAGAGAGGCTGGAGCACCCCCAGACCACCTCCTCATTACCAGCAGGTCACAGGGCATGGCCCTTGTGCCTGGTCATCAGCCTCGTGACACTGATGCACGGGACCCTCTGGGGGATGCAGAAGCCTCCCCGGTCAGGCGAGGGCTGCGTGGGTAGGTGGAGAGTTTTCTTGAAAGGCCTTCTTCCTCTTTTCCCTATCACATGGCAGAAGTCAGGCTGCAGAAGAGGAAAGACTGGCCGGCCCGAGCATCAGCAGTGGCCGAGCCTCCAATCAGCTCATCCTCAGGGAGCTTGAGGTCACTCGTGCATGGATCCGTGAGGTTCCCTGTTTCTCTGACCCCTCGGTTTCTGAGCCCTTACTCTGCCTATTCAGGTTCCAGCCTGGGAGTACATGGGGGGAATAAAAGGGAAAAGAATCAAAGCAGTCAGCTTGCCCCTTACTAGGGGGCCTCATGAAGGCTTGGCCGAGGCAGGATATAAGGGTAGATAGAAATGAGGTTTCCATCTTTCTTGCTCACTCTGCCTGGCAGAAAGACTCTGGATTCAGGAGAGCTGGCTTCTGTTTCTGACTGTGTTTCAAACTTGCTGGGTGACTTGAGACCATGTCCTCGTTTGAGAAATGAAGATATTAGACTGTAGATTGGGATCCAGAAACTTTTCCTGCAAAGGGCTAGATGGTTCGTATTTTAGGCTTTGTGGGCCCCACAGTCTCTGTTTGCAACCTCAGCTCTGCCCTTGCAGAGTGAAAGCTGCGCTTGACAACACATAAACAAATGGGCTGACTGAAGGCCGATTGCACTCCAGTGTTCACACAAAGGAAGAGGGCAGACTTGGCCCAGGGGTAGCCTGTTGCCAACCTCTGGACTGGGAACACTCCCTTATGGCTCTTTCCCAGTTCTGTGATCTATTACAGAGGTACCTACCCTGCTGAATTTGTCTTCGTATCACTGACCACTGCCTGGCCTATTATCTATTCGTTTATGCATTTGCTGGCCGTCTCTTTGACTAGATGGCAGTTCCATAAAGGCAGGAACTTGAGCTGAATCTCCTATGTCTACAACATTTAGTGAGCTCAGTAAATATTTGCAGAAGGATGAATTCATCTGTGAGTATTTGTGGAGAGGAGAGAGGGAGGAGGAAGAACCGCCATCGCCTGAGTGTGCCCTGTGGTCCTGCAACGCACCTGCACCACAGTCTGGACACCTGGGCCTGCCTGGGCCCCAGCCTCATCCCCCCTTTCCCCATCCCCATCCATACTCCAGCTCACCCCTGTGGAGGCTTGAACACATCAAGCTTATTCCTGACTCAGGGTCAGCCATACCCTGTTCTCTCTGTCCAGGCTCTAGATTAGCCAATTATTTGTGTTTTAGTTTTATTGCATTTATCCTAATTTGCAGTCTTTCTCCCCAACACTTGCTGTTGACTCTTTTTTTTTTCTTTTCTTTTCTTTTTTGTGCCTCCTTTACTAGGACACTGGCATCCCCAGCCCCTAGAACACATTGGGCACATACAAGGTGCTTGGCCATCGTTTGTTGAATGAGTGAATGAGCTCTAGAAGGTCAACCGCCTTTCACCTTTAGTGAGTGAATAGATGAATGGGTAAATTAACCACTGCCACCTGCTTCTTGCCATCTGCTCCCTCCACCCATTTCTGCCAGGTGATTCCCTCTACGCCCAGCACTGCCCCCCATACTGTTTGGCATTGAGAAGCCCCCAGAGCTCCCCAGTACCTTCGAAAACAAAACCTCTCTTTAGGCAGCTGCCTGAGACCACCCCCGAATCGGCCCTCAGCCACCCTCGCCTCCACATACCCCATTATTTCTCCAAGTGGAGCCCCCAAGGTTTCCTGAAAAGGAGCCAAGCGAGGGGACAGTGCAGCAAAGTGCACGAGGGGCCTGGAGGCGAGGCTGCGAGGAGGAGGCGGCGTAGCAGTAGCAGTCACAGGGAGGCTGATTGATAAGGCGTGTAGGCTAAAGGTGGCCAGGCCCAGGGAGGAGCTTGAGCAAAGGCGTGGAGGGGATGCCTGGGGGAGAGGCTAGAACCCAAAGGGAGACTGGGTGGACGTGTGAGCCATAGTCAGGTGATGTGGAGACGGGACCAGTAGATGTGATTGGGGTGAGGGTGAAGGAGAAACCAAGGAAGCTGTGAGGAGGGGCTAAGAAAAGGAGGATGACCATGGGCCCTTTGGAGGGGCTACTTGGGAGTCTTCTCTTGAAGACCTTTGATTTGAGGAGCTTGGGGTTTGGGCTCAGCAGGACCCCTAAGCAGTTGTTCTGGAGGAAGAGACGGATGTGTGGGTAGAGGTCATGAAGCCAGGGGAGGTGAGCTTCTCCTACCACCAGCCTCACCCTTAACAAAAGGAGGTCAGAAAATGAAGGATGGAGCTCAGGGGGCACCTCGGGGTGGTGGAGGGAGCCACAGGTGGACGGAGATGATGAGGAAGTGTGGTGGAGGCGGGAATGGGTGTGGCCTTGTGAATTTGGAGGAGAGGAGTGCTGGAAGGACATTGCATTAGTTTCTTGTGCGTGTCTTCACCAAGTACCACAAACTGGGTAGCTGAAAAGCAAGGCTCTAGGGAATAACGTTTCCTTGCTGCTTCTTTGGCATTTTTTGACTCATGGCAGCATCACTACAGTCTGTGGCTCTGTCTTCACGCAGCCTCTGCCTGTGTGTCTGTGTGTCCTTCCCTCTTTTCCCATCTACTGTGGATTGAGGGGTCATTCCTCCTCCAGTAGGATCTCCTCTTAATTAAGCACATCTGCAAAGACCCTATGTCCAGATAAGTCACATCCTGAGGTTCTGGGTAGACATGAATTTTGGGGCATGAATTCAGCCCCCTCTAGACAAGGTAGCATGTAGTGTCTGGAGTGTGAGGAACAAGACCAGGCCTTGGTTACAGGTGGGCTGCGAGGAGGACACTGAGGACCCTTAGAGGAAATGTTTCCCCAGGGCAGCTGGGAGGGACACGGCTGGCAGTGGCAGCATGGGCGCGGTGGCTCAAGCCTGTAATCCCAGCACTTTGGGAGGCCGAGACGGGCGGATCACGAGGTCAGGAGATCAAGACCATCCTAGCTAACATGGTGAAACCCCGTCTCTACTAAAATACAAAACAAATTAGCCAGGGGAGGTGGCGGGCGTCTGTAGTCCCAGCTACTCGGGAGGCTGAGGCAGGAGAATGGCGTGAACCCGGGAGGCGGAGCTTGCAGTGAGCTGAGATCCGGCCACTGCACTCCAGCCTGGGTGACAGAGCGAGACTCCGTCTCAAAAAAAAAACCTGGCGGCAACAGAGTCAAAGTGTTTTTTGTTTGTTTGTTTTTACCTAAAGGGAGACCTAAGAGAGCCTCTTGGCCAGCAGAGAAAGGAACAAGCAGCCCTGAGGGAAAGAGAGAAAATGCAGGCAAGAAAGGTGGGGTTCATGTGTGAGTCTCCGGGAAGTCAGCTTAGGCTGGAGGAAGAGCCCTTCTTGCAGAGTAGAGAGGAGGTGTGCTCCAGAAAGCCTTGCACACACCGCGGGGAGGAAGGCGGGGAAGCTCATTCCAGAAGACAGGAACTTTGCTCATCTTCCGGCCAGGATTCCCAAGGAGGCGTGAGAAAGGATTGGAGGCTGGGAAGAGCCCCTGGGTGCTGAGAGAGCAGGATTTACAGTGAGCCCAGGCCTGGCGCTATCCTGGGAGACCAAAGGAGGGAGGGCTGTATACAAGGGTCAGATGGGGACCCTCTTCCTTAGGGTGGCCACAGTGGCTTTGTCTGTCTGCCAGCATTTTCCAGAGCTTACCTGTCTGATTCTGACCCCAGATTCGTCCTTCCCTTGGGTCTCTGGCCTCTCCATTCAGCCTGGCTGTGTCTAGCCTCCTGCCTGGCCCCTGGAGCAGGCATTGCCCCCCTTCCCTGCCCAGCCAGCCCTCCCAGCTGGTCCCTGCCCTTGGCCACACACCCATTAACTTTCCTGGGCCAGTGCTCCAAACACAGGGCCTTGGAAGTGGCAGAAAGGACACCAGCCCCACCCCTTATGGGGATGTCTGCCCTCTGCTCACCTCAGTTTGCTCAGGAATGATCTGGGCTGATGCCCAGGGCAAGGGCACCTCCCCTACAACATCCTAGGCTGCAGAATTCAGCTATCCGAAAGCAGCAAGTTTGCAATGGCAAACTATTCTTGGCTCCAACCTGCTCGCTGCTGCTAATTTCATGCCCCTGTGATCCAGGTAACGCTCTGCTGCCTTGAGCTGCCACCCCCAGGCTTGAATCGCTTTTCCTCGCCCGGCAGGAGCCCAGCTGCCTCTGCTGCTGCTTTCTGGAGGTGGGGGCTACACAAAGCTCCTTTGCAGAAGCCGCTCAGCAGCACGGACACCAAGTCTGCCGCAGCTCGTGACTAATTTGCTGCACTTATTTCAAAGTGCCCATAATGGCATTCAGAGGAGAGAAAGCTTAACCAGGGTCTGCCAGAGATAAACGGGCTCATTTCGGGGCCTCCCTGCCCGAAGAAACCTCTTTACCTGGACTCTGAGCCCGGAATTAAATTCTTCCAGAAGAGACGCTTAGCACGGAGCCTCTCAGCGTGCTGGAGGAGAGGAAATGTGCCCTGTCATAAAATGGGCCTCACATCTGGCCAGCTGGCTCTGGTGGGCTTTTAAATTGTGTTTGAAGAGCGTCTCTCCCCTTTCCTGGTGTTCGCAAACTGGGTCAGAGTGTAGCGAATGAAAATGAGTTTCCTTCTCACCAGAGCAAGTGACTCAAGCACCCCCCTGCCCAGGCCGGCAGTGGCTTATCCACATTCACCCGCCATATGGGGGGACCCTGGCACCTGGCACCCCTGGGCCAGGGCCTGTCCACAGTCTGGGTGAGGAGCCCCCATGCCCACCCTGGGCCTGTCTGGTTGAGGCCCCATGCCCACTGGGGCTGTTTTTAGGGGTTGCAGAGTAAGGCGAGAGCTTGGAAGCCTGCCCCGTGCCGCCCACCCACAGGCACTCTTTAACATGGTCTTTGCTTAGCTGCCAACCATGTCCGTCCATTTCGGGTAACTGACAGAGGTGGGGGCTTTTCTCTTAATCGTTTTTTTTTTTCTTTTCTTTTCTTTTTAGCACTACAAAGACCCACAGACCTCTGGAAATGCTGAGGGGAATGAGCAGTGGGGTTTGAGAGAAAAGATTAGCTAATGCATTCCTTTACTCTTGTCTACCACTGCAAAAAGAGGAGAAAGAAATCAAACCCTGGCCGGGCACCATGGCTCAACACCTGTAATCCCAACACTTTGGGAGGCTGAGGCAGGTATATCACCTGAGGTCGGGAGTTCGAGATCATCCTGGCTAACACGGTGAAACCCTGTCTCTACTAAAAATACAAAATTAGCTGGGTGTGGTAGTGCACACCTGTAATCCCAGCTACTCGGGAGGTTGAGGTAGGAGAATCGCTTGAACCCAGGAGGCGGAGGTTGCAGTGAGCCAGGATCATGCCACTGCACTCCAGCCTGAGCGACAGAGCGAGACTCTGTCTCTTTGCTGGCTTGGGCAGGTCACCTGCCTTAGGGCCAGATAGAATAAAGACATTGCCCACCCTGAGAGGAACGTGTCTCACATCCCTGCTTGCTGCGGGGAAGGCACGTGGCTGCCAGGCCCGGCCTCTGAGGCTTCCTGGCGATGCGCCGCGACCCCAGTGGTAGTGTTTGGGCTTGTGCCTCCAGGAGACAGGCAGCCTCAGCTAGAGCAGCTTATGCATTTGTAGGGGGATGATAAATACGCACCCCCCCGGCCCCGGTCCCTGCCCTGCTCTGTAGCAAAAGATGCTGCCACCAGCACTCCCGGGTGTGGGCCTCTGTGTACCTCTGGGAAATTCCTCCGCCTCTGTGAGCCTTAGGCTGCTCATCTGTAAAATGGGAGTGATTCCAGCCCTGCCTCGCCCTCCCGGGCTGTGTAAGAGCACATGGGCTGGGGTCTGTGCAGGCCCTCTGGAAGCTGTGCTGCTTGCATGTCAGAGTTCCCTGGCGTTCTGCAGAGCTCCCACTTCCCCACCTGGGTTACCTGACTTTGGTGCAATTACTAGCAGAGGCTAGATGTTAAGTCCCCCACCCTGCCTGAGCTCCAGGTCATTGCAGGGCACGGATAACGCTAGGGAGATAGTGGCACACAGGAAGATGAGATCTCACATTCAAGGAGCACAGCTATCCCTCTGTTCCTCAGAGCTGGGCCTCCCCGACGTGGGTTTGAGAATTCAGAGGTGACTGATGGGCCTGTCTGCCACGAGCGCTCTGGGGGTGAGTGCTGTGGCTGCCTGAGGTTCTGCCAGCCCTCCTGTGGATGGGATGGACAACACAGTGTGGTTTGCTTCAGCTCAGGAGAGGTTGTCGATGCTGAGGAAGCCTCAGAAGTTGCTTTCAACAGATGAGCTGCACTGGCATCCTCAGTGGTGGGGAAGCATCCGTTCATGCTTTTGTGCCAGCTGTTCCGTCCTGTTGGGAATGTTTCTCTCCTCACTGGCACCTGTACCTCCCATATCTGTCTGACATGCTTCCCCCAATCTTTCCAGCCACCGTCCAAGATGGCACTGGTGGAAGCCCCCCAGAGCCCCTCCTTCCATGCCCCCCAACACCTTGTATCTGTTGTACTCCAGCTCCAGGCTTGTACCCACCTCCCCGAGGGCATGCAGGTGCCACAGCTCCTCCGTTGTATCCACCCAGCTGCCAGCACAGCACTGGTGTATGGGCTTGACACCTCTTCAGCAAACAAAGGGACAGGTGAAAACAGGAAGAGGCGCTGACCTGCACAGACAGTGGGTACCCAGCCAGGGCTGAGCACCGTGGGATTACTCACCAGTCTAAGGGTCTCCTGCCCGGGGCCTTCCTGCTGGGGCAGAGAAGCCTGCTTGGGAGGCCCGTCACCTCCTAAGGTGTTTGCCCTGAATCCACCTGCATTCCAGCCCTGCCTTCTTGCTTAGTCACACCCAGCCTTTCACCTCTGGTTCTATAAGGCCCCCATTGACCCCCAGGCCTCCAGTGTTTTAACTGGCTATGTAAACAGAGCTGCTATGGCATAATTCTGAGTGACACCATTCCTATCACAGCCTACAGGTCTGGTGCCCCTGGAGTTGTGCAAAGCTCAGCCTCCACCATCATACGCACTGGCCCCACTGCCAGCTCCCTGATATTCTCATCCCCCAACTCCTCCACGGCTGGAGCTGGCCTTTGGGTCCCTGTGCTCATCTCTAGAAGTAGAGTTGGTTGCAGGGGTAAAACAAATCAAAACAGACTTTTGAGGGAGCTCTCAGGAATCAGGCCCCAGTGGAAGGTGAACTCTGTGAATGGTCCCCAAACACTACTGTACATAAAATCCCCCACTGGTTAGATGGATGGATTGCTTTGGGGGCAGTCCTGTTACCATCCTAGTCACAGTGTGTTTAGATCTGTATTCAAATGTCTTTACATTTCCTTAAGTAAAATGGGAGAAGATAGCCCCAACACCTCTTGAAAGCAAATGAGATGAACCCAGGAGGGACGTGCCAGCTGCCCGGCTACAAAATAAATAAGAGTGGAACGTGACCTTCGACGGCCGCTGGAGGTTTCTTAGGAAGGCAGTGCTGGTGGGAATGCTCCATCAGGGAGTGCAGTCCAGGGAAGTAAGAGGGAGGGAAAGGAAAGTAGGGCTGGGACAGAGAGAGCAAACACAAGGGACGATGGTATTTTGGAGTGGCCACAGCTTTGCAGCAGCACACACGGAACACCTTGGAGAAGCCTTGTGGAGCCACCACATTCAGAGCAGCCAGTCTGGGGTGAGGAGAGGTGGGCGAACCATCCGTGGGCTCCTTCCAGTTCCTGCCTCTCATTGGTAAAACTGGGTCTCAGGGGACTTGACTCCCCCATCTTCCGGGGAGCATCCCCCGCCCCTCAGCCACTGGTGCAGCCTGGCAGGGTGTGGGGTCTCTCTGTAGGGGTCAGCTCCTCCTTTGGTGGCAGTGGCAGCAACAGTGGCAGTGATTTTATGACCATGGGACCAATGGCTCTGGACAGGGGACCAAGGTGAGTAACCTGAGGGGGCAGGCAGGGTGAGTCCGTCTGGAGCAACATCCACTAAGTCCAGTTTCTTGACATCAGCACATGCCACCTGCAAAAACCCTAATTTCAGCTGAGAGTTTGGTGGGGAAGAGCTGCAGGGACCGGTGTGCTCATCCTCTGTGCCCCTCATGGGTGAGCACACTGCTCTTCCTGTCTCTTCGGGGGGTCAAAGAAAGGAGCATGATCAACTGTCCTGGTTTTCATCAAGGAACTGCATTTAAATTGAAACAGGAAGGCTGAAATATTCAGGAAAACCCTGATTAGCAGGAACCCAGCTATCAGAAACCCTCATGAATTAGGAATCTATTGCTGCCTAGCAAAATACTACAAATGAGTGGCTTAAAACAACCTGCATTTATAATTACAGGGTTTCTGTGGGCCAGGATTCCAGGCACAGCTGAGCTGGGTCTCCTGCCTGAATTTGCACAAGGCTGCAATCAGTCAGCCAGAGCTACAGTCTCCTCTGAGGCTTAGCTGGAGAAGGGTCACTTCCAAGTCCACTCCAGTTGTTGGCAGAATTCAGTTCCTAGTGGTTGCAGGCCTGAGAGCTTCAGTTTCTAGTGGGGAGAGTGCTGGAGACCGCCCTCAGCAACTTGGGGTTCTATGCCAGGTAGTGTTCCCCAACGTGGCCACTTGCCTCCCCAAATCCAGCAAGGGAGGAAAAGAGTCCAACAAGGTGGGCACTATAGTCCTATGTAATGCCATCATGTTTGCTCTAGTGTCTTGGTTGGAAGCAGCCACAGGTCTCATCCACACTCAGGGGAGGGCATTGCACAGGTATGAGCACCAGGAGGGCAGGGATCACGGGCCACGTGCCACCACACCTCATTTTAGAACTTTTCCTATAGGCGAAAGCAGCAAATAATTGAATAAAACCCACCACGTGTTTCATCAGGAATTAAGTGGTTTGTTTTTGTAAATTCCATGGGATGTGCTGAGTCAGCTCCTGTCACCATGTGCATCTCCATCTCCTGATCTGCACTCGTGGAATGATGGCCTGGCCTCAAGTCTGTTCTCTGAGTTCTTTGTAAGGCGGAGAAGTGGGCCCAGACAACAGAAAGAGACTCAGAGTCTTATCCAGTGGTCAATATCCGAAAAGCTTTCCAACAGTAAATGATATATTTTTCTGCTTAAATATCAACAAACAGGCATATTCAGTTACCTGGAAAATTCTCATTCAGGAAACCTGAGCCTGCTCGAAGAAACAAAAGTCATCAGAGATTCTGCATTACACAGATCGAGCAGCCACTGGATGAAGGGGCCTCACCAGGGGCTTAGGCTGGGGGCAGTCACAGCCCCATCTGCAGCCCTCTCCTCCTAAGGGCCTCTCTTCTTTCATTCCTACCCAGTGCTCTCCCAGCCTCAGATGCCCAGCCACTGTGTCAAGATGTAATTGACTGACTGCCCCAGACCAGTCCAGGCTCTACTGAGCCCATCAGGGCAGGAACAATGAGGTGCAGCTCAAAGGCTATTTCTCAGGCTCATGGTTGACGGACCTCACTAGCTGCGATTATCATTTTAATTGCAAGGCCACCACAGCCTTATATTCAGGGCACAGATTTCAAAGACCACAAAGCACTCTGCAGGCTTCAAAGGGAACTATGGAAGGCTTGTGCTTCAGACACAAAGGGGTCCATGACGACATCGTTCTTTCTTTTATCTTTTAGAGATGGGGTCTCACTCTGTTGCCCAGGCTGAAGTGCAGTGGTGTACTCACTGCAGCCTCGAACTCCTGGGCTCCAGCAATCCCCCTGCCTCAGCCTTCTGAGTAGTTGGGACTTACAGGTGCACACCACCATGCCCGACTACTTTTTTTTTTTATTTTTTGTAGAGACAGAGTCTCACTACTTGCCCAGGGTTGTCTCCTGGATTCAAGCTATCCTCCCACCTTGGCCTCCCAAAATGCTGGGATTACAAGTATGAGTCACCATGCCCAGGCTTGTTTTGTTTTTAAAGATAGGTATATTAAGAGATAATGCACACACAGTACAGTCCATCCTAATGAGTGGACATTCTTTGAGTTTTCACAGACACATATAACTGCCACACAGCTGCTTTAGCTGCGAGTTCCAGCACAGCATAATCAGGTGATTCATCTGTCTGTGTTTGCACAATTATCTCTCACACCCCTGAGCTGCTGCTGGAAAATGCCCTTTTTCCTCATTCTGTCCAATCTAGGAGCTACTCCCCCAAACGGCTTTGACCTTCTGTAGCTGCTCTATTAAGAGAGCAAATCCAGAGTGAGAACAGAGTTTCCCTGTAGGCAGCAGGGCCTGGTGTATTTCTAAGAGGTCTCACTTGGTGGCAAGAAAGCAAGAATATGGTTGGGTCACAAGAAAACCCAAGTGAGCAGTGCCTCATGCCTGTAATCCCAGCACTTTGCGGGGCTGAGGCAAGAGGATCACTTGAACTCAGGAGTTTGAGACCAGCCTGGGCAACATAGCAAGAGCTTGTCTCTACTAAAAACTTAAAAACGTGGGTAGTCTTGCATTTTGGTGATGGGCCAAGAAGGCTGATAGGGCAAACTTTTCTTTTCAGATGTACATTGAGTTCTGTCCCTGTGGCCTCAGTCCATGGGCAGAAGTGTAGGCTGTACAGCACCAAGGGCCTCACTGGGGACAGGGCCGACGTCTTATCCTTCCTATGCCTCTAGCACTTAGTACAGCTGACATTGGCAGCTGTTTGTTGAGTGGCTGAGTGAGTGGTCTTAGGCTGGAGATGGGGTGAGGCCTTGTTTGGAGGTGGGTTCACCCACGGCTCCTGGGTGTCTGAAGACAGTGGGGAGAAGCCCCACGGAGAGGGGCCCTGTCTCTGCTTGGGTGGGACTGTTCACCTCCATCCCGAGTGACCACAGCACCTCCTCACTTGTGTGCTTGCAGAACTACTTTGAGAGCTACCTTGCCGTTGCCTCCACCGTGCCCTCCATGCTGTGCCTGGTGGCCAACTTCCTGCTTGTCAACAGGTAGGCAGCTCTCCTCCCTCTCTCAGGCCTCCACCTTGGCCTCCTGCCTCCTCTACTCCCCTCTTGCCTGCAGCTGCTTTTTTTCTGCCTACTTAAGTGGTGGTCACCCAAGTAGGAGGCAGCAGCTCAGATTTGTGCATGAACAGTGAGAAGTCAGATCAGATCCCTGCTGATGCCCCTGGGGAGCTGGGCTTTCACTCTCCAGCCACACGCTGTGACATCGCTGTGACATTGTGGCAGCAGCCAGTAGGAAGTGTGTGAGGATACTGGGATCTTCCTCCCTTTTCTTCTCAGGGATCCTGTCTGTCAGTCTGCAAGTCCCTTGGCCCAGAATGGGTCACCTGACTGTTCAGTGCTAAGCTGGTAACACCAGCTCATGTGTCAACCACTCCCAAGAAGGCTCATGCAGAAGTTCTGACATTGTAATGGTAAGGGCCAAGAGAGGCTCCATCTGGATGTGCCTGGGAAGGAGTTATTCAGGAGCTAGCTAGGCAAATTAGCATGTCCATAGACCCCCCTTGGGTGACTTGCTGGCTCAAATTCTCATTTTGAGTTTACAAGGACAATAGCCCTAGCTACTTTGCCTGTATTTCTTCTAAGCTGCCGCTAAGTGATATCAATGGCTACGTTGTGGTCCAGAAACCTGGACTCCTGTTCACCATGGCCTACTAAAACCTGAGGTCACTGATGGCAAATCTGTTTTGCCCAGTTCTAATCAATTTGTAGTGACTGCCAGATCTCTAGCTGGACAAGATTCTAAGGCAGGTCTGGCTTCAGGGAGGGTGCTGGGATTGATTAGTGATGTCTGCTCTGGGTACAGGAGGAGAGAGGGCACCACGAGTGTCTTTTACATGCTGAGCCTGAGTAGATCAGTCTTTCCAAACATATCATGCCATGGGGATATTGCAGTTATCTGTTACATAATATGATCCCAAAGCATAATGGCTTAAAACAATAGCAGTCGTGAGTACTTCTCACGTTCTGGGGGTTATCAAGGCTCAGCTGTCGTAGTCTCTCCTGCATCTGCAGTCAGATGGCAGCTGGAGCTGGAGCCATTCATATCCCCTCTCTTTCTGTCTCTTCTGTCTATGTAGTCGCACACGTTGGCCTCAGGGTAACAGGACGACTTACCCAGTGGCTGAGAGCAAGGGAGAGGCTCTGTGGTTTTTACAGCCTGGTCTCGGAAGTCATGTGCTGTCACTTTTGCCACACTTCACTGGTTTGGGCAGTCACAAAGTCTACTTCGTTTCAAGGGGACATAGAACCCGCCTCCCAATGGAAGGAGGGTCAAAGAATTTGCACCCTTCTCCAAACCAAAGTGTAGTCTGGAAGAGTGAGAAGGAGAGGTGTGTTGCAGCCCCTCTTACCAACCAGCTGGCCTTTGTGGGCCTCACTCCTGCCTTCCTAGGGCCATATTCAGTGTCCTAGCAGAGGGGGCACAGCCTGCAGAGACCCCACCCCAGGAGGATAGTGGAGGAGGGCAGAGCAGGGGCACCGGCTGCACCTCACAGGAGAGAGGGTGTGTGGAGAGCCAGTGCAGGCAGGAGCGGGAGGCAAGGAAGAGGGGAGACAGCTGTGGTGGGGGGAACCCTCGGCTCCCTCATGGTTTTCTCTGTCTACTCACTTGGCCAGCCCTGAGGATGGGGCTATTTGTCCAGCACAGATAGTCTCGAGAGAGCTCCCAGCCCCTTCCAGTTCCAGAATCACCATGTGAACTATAGCAAGAGTGTAATGCCTCAGTCACCCCTTGTCATGTCCCTTAGGCTTCACTGTGACCCAGGAGGGAGGCCATGACATTGCCCCATTTTCTAGGTGGAAGTCAGGAGACCACAGGGTCACTATGGGGCAGCCGAGCCTGCCTCTTGCCTCTTCAGTGGTCCGGAGGTCCCACAGGCTGAAAGTCCTCCTGGGCCATGGGTCAGGAGTAGCGGGGAAGGTCCAGCCTCTGGGCCCTGAGAGAATGCTGTCTAATAATCCTAGCACTTCCGAGCATTATATCCTGCAGATGCATTATCTCCTTTAACCCTCATGGCAGCCTAAGAGCGGGAAACTGCTGTGACCCTGCTTTGAGATGGGAAAACAGGCTCATGAAGGTGACTGGCCCAGGGGAATGTGGCCATTAAGGATGGAGCCAGGTGGAGTGCAGTGGCTCAAACCTGTAATCTCAGCACTTTGGGAAGCCATGTCAGGAGGATTGCTTGAGCCCAGGAGTTTGAGAGCACCCTGGGCACTACAGAAAAATGCTATTTCTACAGAAAAAAAAAAAAAAAAGAAGAAAGAAAAAAAATACTAGCCTGGCATGGTGACACATGCATGTAGCCCCAGCTACTCCGTAGGCTGAGGCAGGAGGATTGCTTGAGCCAAGGAGTTCAAGTCTGCAGTGAGCTATGGTCACGTCACTGCACTCCAACCTCGGCTAGAATGAAAGGGAGGAGTCAGGATCTGAACCAGGACCTTCTCACCCTACATCTGTGCTTAGAACCCCCGAGCCACCTACATCCTAGTTCCCCAGCTTTGCACTCACCCCTGCCCCTGCAGCCAGTGCCACTCCCAAGATCCTTCTAGCGAGAGCCCTGTCTCTCCAGGATTCAGGCTGCTGGGATGGAAGGGGGTGGTTAAGAAGGGCTGGGTCTGTCTCCAGTGAGATGTGGGCCCCCAGGCCAGCTGCCCTCCGAGATTGGGTCCCGGCAGATGGCTCAGCAGTTACAGGACATTCTCAGAGGGGATTAGTCCACCCCTGTCCTGCCCTTGCTCCTCCTGGGCTCTAGGAGAGGGGCAAGGGCAGTGCAGGAACACGCTCTGGAACCTCATCTGTTTCCAGGCTGTGGGAAGATGGTCTGGGGCTAAGCTGTTTTTTATTTAATGTGTGAGATTGAAATGTCTCCTCTTCTCCCCTCCTGGAGAACCCTGGCTTTCTCGACTGGCTTATCCGTAATCGCCAAGTGTTTTATTATGTTAAATCTGCAGCATGATAAATACTTATGAGGAGGATTTACATCTTGGAGACTGATGAAGAAATCAGTCCCCTGGGGTCCTGAGCCCTCACGAGTCAGGGAGTACGGGGGCGGGCAACCTGGGTATTGGAGGCAGCCTCTCCAAGAGTCTTCACAGGACTGAGACCTGCCCCAGGGTCTTGGTCTTGGAGCTGTCCTCTTGGCTATGCCCTGTCTCCAAGTAGAACCCCAGATGTCAGAGTAACTGAAAGTCTAGACTTTCCTAAGACCCTAAGAGCACCACCGTCCCCAGGGCCACTCTTCTTCCCTGGTGGAAGTGGCAGAGAGGGAAGCCAGTGTCCTCCGTTTGTGCCTGTGGACCAGGCTTGCACCTGGCACGTTTCGTGAAGCTTGATGAATGTTGAAAATAGCCCTGGAGCCCATGGACGGAGGCTCTGGGCAAGAGTGGTTTATGCAGCAGATAATTAGCAAGCAGGAAGGAGACCTGTGAGGATGAAGGGCCGCATAGAGGGACAGAGCAGGGGACAGAACAGCGTTCCACACTGCATTGTTTCTGGAATGCATTTGGTATTGACCTCCTCCTCTCTAATTCCTCCCCATCCTGCCCTGGGGGTGCCTGAGTAAGCAGTTCCCCAGCTCTCTGCAAAACAACCTTCCTGTTCAAGGAACTTACTACCTTGTGGCGACAGGCACACAGGAGGGCTCCCGTGATGCTGCACCATTCCTGCTGGACTTTTTCCTGGCTCTGTCTATGAGGAGGCGGTTAGAGGCAGAGGCCATTCCCCAGGCTGGCGGATGTTTCCAGCCGAACTTCCTGCCATGCTGAGGTGGCAGGGATCAAGAAGCAGACAGTCGCTGGGAGGTTCAGGCCAGCGTGAAACCGCCCCCCAGGTGCTACTGATCTCCCTTGCTTGTCAATTTGTACATCCAGCAAATATTTACCCAGTGCCTCCAGGTCCTGTGTCTGTGCTGGGGGAGAACAGGCAGGGCCCTGCCTTTTTAGCATGCCTCGTCTCTCTAGCCTGGCCTTTGCCTCCTTCTTGCCCCAAGGAACTGGTTCAAACTTCTTGGCATTTGTTCCCAACCTCTCTCCACTTGAATTTTTTTCAGATTTAGAATCATTAGCTGTTAGGGACCTTAATATTATCTGGTCTAGCTTCTTGTTATAGATGAGGGGACCGAGGCCCAAAGAGGTTGAATATTTGTCGGGGATTACACAGCAAGCAGATGACAGAGCTGGGCAGGGCTCTGGTCTCCTGACTCAGGCTCCATGCCCTGCTGGCTCTTATCTTGGGAGTGGATGGGACAGCTCCAGCTGCTAGGAGAGGGTGGGGACACTGTGTGACAGGGCTCAGTATGTAGGACCACCTCGAGCATCGGGGTAAGGCTTGACTGCTGGCCTCCAGGGCCCCTGCTGTACTCTTACGATAGATGCTCTGGGCCACCAAGGGTCCAGATGCCCACCTGGCTGCCCACCAGCTCCTGTCCAGGCCAGAGCCCCTGCAGACCTTGAGAAGATGTGCGTTAGTGTGAGGTCTTCATGGGCATCTTAATGCAAGGTTCCCCACAATCAGGCCCTGAAACAAGGATTCAAATGCGAGTAGTTTATATGGGAGGTGAAGGTGGGAGAATACAGAATGGGGACAGGAAAGGGAAGGCAGTCAGCGGAGGATTCCTTATCAAGTCAGCTCCCTCAGAAGGGACAAGAACACAGTCCTGCTGGGGATCTCGGAGTGCCAGTGCGGAGCATGGCTGAGCAGGAGGGAGCTGAGCTGGAGTATTTGTGTACCAACTTCCCTAGTCATTGGTTGAAGGCTGCTCTTAGGTGGTGTTACTTACCTTTCACTCCCAGCATTGATGTAGCTTCTGACCCTGTAATTCCCAGCTTGAAATCCTGATGTACCTCTTTGTGTTAGTGGGTACTTTTAGTAGGAACAACAGAGACACAAAAAAGATGTCCTCTTTCTTTAAGTGGAAATTAAAGGCAGGTCCACCTTTAGGCATCATTGGATCAAGGGGATCTCCTCTGCGCCCCCCCTGGGCTCTGTGTGTCTCTGCATGGCTTTTCCTCCGTGTCTAGCCTCGCCCCACACAGCTGGCTAGATGGCAGCCAGCAGCCCCAGACACAGTCTCAGCAGCAAGCTTCTCTCCACAGCTTCCATGTAGCAGTCCCAGGGAAGACTTAATGACCCTGTGTGGGTCACGTGCTAATTCCTAACTCAACCCCAGGGGCCAGGAGCAGGGAACACTCTGATTGCCCCAGGCTGCGTCACGTGCCTGTTGTTTGTGGCTCTGTCGGTGTGGGTATGGGCAACCTGGCTGACCACCTCCCCAGGATGACTAGGCGAAGGAATGTTCTCCCAGGGGGTGATGCTGACAGACAAAGGCCCTACGCCCCGCCCTCCTCCAGCATGTGAGTCCACACGCCTCTCTCCAGCATCACCTCTGTGCTCCTCTGCTCCCATCTTGACTGCAGCCAGAGTCCATTTGCAGCTCCCTGAACATGCCTTGCTCTCTCTCCCAAGACACGTGCACTCACATCCTCTCATTCATCGTTACCATCCAGCATAGACATTGCCTCCAAATGACCTTCCACGATGCCCAGGGTGGGTTTTGTGCCCCTCAGATGTGCTACGTGATGCCCTGGGCCTCCGGATGGAGCATCTGCCACAGTGGTACCTGTTGCTGGTCTGTCCCGTGTTCTGGGCATCTAGCACAGTACTGGACACACAGTAGTTGCTCAGTGGTCATTTGCAGAATGACCACACCATTGAGTATACACGTTAACAGTCTGAGTGATGGGCTGGGACTCAGCACACCTGGGTTCTCATCCAAGCTCCCTACGGACTCACTCCACAACCCTGAACTGTCCCTTCACTTCCTTGGGCTTCCTCACACCCCTTAGAAAGCAGTGACAGCACCTGCTCTCCCTTTAGCTGAGGACCAGAGGGAAACTCAGATTAGCCTGGGGCCACAAAAGCACTTTGAAAAAATTCCTTTCTTGCTTTTCATGTTCATTTCACACCTACTTGTGTGTGTGTGTGTGTGTCTGTGTGTGTGTGTATTTTTTTTCTACCTTTCAAATTTTTCTTTTTTTAATAAAAAAAAAAATTATGGAATCTGGCTTTTCTCCCAGCCCCTCCCACTGGTTAGCAGGAAAATTAACTACACATCCAATCCGGTTTAAAGCTTAGTCTAATCTGATGATTTAAGCAGCCCCTTGAGATGATGTTCTTGCTCCCTAGAATAAAAATGTGCAGCTTCTCAGATAGATTCCTTCCCTGCTTTTCTCCCCAGGCCAGTATGGGGGCTGGAAGAGTGCATGGCTCATACGCAGGCCTGGTGCTAGGGAGTGTGAGGGTTCCCTGGGCCCCAGGCAGCACTCACTTGGCATCAGCTGCTCCCCATGATGACTGAGGCCATCACAGGAGGATGCCCCTGCCCTGACCACCACTTCTGTGCCACCCATATTTCCTCACTCCAGGGGAGGCAGTAGAACATCATTCTGAGAACTGACCAGAGCCAGACCTCCTGGGTTCATTGCTGAGTGACTTTGAGCAAGTTCCTCAACCTCTCTGACCTCAACTTCCTTATCTGTATACATGGGATAGGTAGGAATACCTGTCTTACAGAACCAGTATAAGAATCAAACACACTGGCATATAGGAAATGCCTAGAAGAGTGCTAGAAAAGTATGCATTAAACACTCTTTGAGTGTTTGCGATGATGATGATGGTGATGATGATGATGATGATTTTCTTCCCTTCTTCCCTTTCCCCCCAAACCTTCCGCTAAGTTTTGGGGAAAGGAAGCTCAGTGGGTGGCTGCTCTGTTTAAACACTAGACAAAGCCAGCAGGAGCTCAGCCCTGTGGCAGGAAGAGCAGGGGTTTGCCTCGAACATCCTGGTGTCCTTGTGTCCTTGAACCTCACAGCAAGGTGAAAAGCAGCAGTACCCACTGAGCGCTGGTCCTGAGCCAGGCACTGCCCTCTGCACCCCACACTGCTCACCTCTTCTGCCTCACCCCTACATGAGTTGAATCAACTCCCCCCATTGTACAAGTTCAAAAACTGAAACCAGAGCAACTGAGTCCCTTACCCAAGGCCACACAGCTAGGGAGCCAGGAAAGCAGGATTCAAGTTCAGGCCTCTTGACTGCAGAGTGAATAGTCCTAACTGCTAAGCTCGCCTGCTTCACTTAAGGTGGCTCACCAGCCCCAGCCCACACAGGAGCCCCAAAGGGGTGTCTAACGGCTTCTGGCATCCTCGCCCCAGGGTTGCGGTCCACATCCGTGTCCTGTCCTCACTGACGGTCATCCTGGCCATCTTCATGGTGATAACCGCACTGGTGAAGGTGGACACCTCCTCCTGGACCCGTGGCTTTTTTGCAGTCACCATTGTCTGCATGGTGATCCTCAGCGGTGCCTCCACTGTCTTCAGCAGCAGCATCTATGGCATGACCAGCTCCTTCCCTATGAGAAACTCCCAGGCACTGATATCAGGTGAGAGCCGGGGTCCGGGCAGCTGACCAGGTTCATCCACCCAGTAGTCATGGGAGGGAGCCAGAGGTGAGCATGTGGTGGCCTTTTCTGGAAAGGAAATGGTGTGGGTGCTACTTGTGTTTCAGTCATCTAGTGATGTAGAACAAGCTACCCCAAAACTTAGTGGCTTAGAACAACAACGGTCATTTCTACTACTCACAAATTTGCAGCTCGGACAGGAGTTTGCAGGTGTAGCTCTTCTCTTCTCTCCATGGCATCAGCCAGCATAGCTCGACGGGGAGCTGGAGGATCCAGTTCCAGGTGGCGCGCTCTCCTGGCTGGCGTGTTGGTGGTGGCTGCTGGCTGGAAGCTTAGCCAGGGCTGAGCTGGGGCCAGGGACTTCCATTCCTCTCTATGTGGACCTCAAATGGCAACTTTGACTTCCTCATGGCATGGTGTCTGGGTTGCAAAAGCCAGCATTTCAGGAGATCCAGGCAGAAGCTTTATTTCTGATTTAGCAAAAGAAGCCACATAGGGTCAGTTCTACCATAGCCATAAGCTCACACAGACTCGAGACAGATGGACCCACCTCTGGGAGAGTATGCAGTTCTCCCACTGTGACTGTGAGAAGGTAGGCAGGAGGGGAGATGGAGTTGCAGCTATTTTTGGATAACATGGTCTGCCTACAAAATGCAGTTCCTGAAACCAGTCTTCTTCCCTTTCCTTCCCTCCTTCTCCTATTCCTCTTCTATTTTTCCTTTTCCTTATCTCTTTTCCCTTCTTGTCTCCTTTCCTTCCTTCTGTCTTTTCTTCCTTTCTGATTTTATAGAGAACCTGCTATGTCCTGGGGATGCAAAGATGAACAAGCACTGGTCCCCTCGGAGCTGCTGGCTCAGTGAATAAACTCTCATCCCCAGCTCCCCCAAGCTTTGGTATTCCAAGGGTGTGCCTGTGCACGATGTGGTCTGACCCCTCTAGCTGACGTTTGATGCTGATGTTGATGAGCCTGTTCCAGAGGCCTTGGCAGTTTTGTTCTCTAAGCTGGAGACACACACGTCTCTCAGCCAGGTAAAAAGGAGCGGGTCAGGAACCATTGGTGCTTTGCCAGGAGGCCACAGTCCCTGGGAGCAAGACTGGAGGCTCTGCTGCTGTGTCTGCCCCTCCACATGCCCCTGTTGTGCAGAGGAGAGCTCTAAACATTTGCCCACTGACAGCAATTTCACAAGGAACCTGCGCTGTGCCCCTCAGTTAATAATGCCGGGAAGCATGTGGCCAGGATGACAATACTTTGACAAGGGTACGTCCCTTCCCCACTCAGGCCAGTGCCAGACATCACTGGTGGATCTCTATCTTTCATCCTGAGCTTCTAAATCCTTCTCAGCGCAGCACTTGAGGCAGTTACTCTCAGCAGTCAGAGTCTAGATGTGAGCTTCAATCTGTTTGCCATTTCTGAGATCGGATTAGGCTTCTGGCTGTATCCTGGGAAACACTTGAGCCTAAGATAAAATAAAAATGGACCTGTTGCTAAGTTTCCTGGGTGCAGGCAACACGTACTAGCGATGCTTTCAAACGGGCATTTCTGGACTAAAGGCAGTGGCCACTAGACATGGGATTTAATCCCTTCTGTCACCATGGTCTCAGAAGGAGGCTCTTGTCCCCTTAGTTCCTTCAATCCTTGCTGGCAGCCTCTCCAGGAGCCAGTGACCAAACTTACCATTTACATTGACAAGCAGTCCTCGGGTTCCTCTGTCCACCTGTGATCTGCTAGGGATGGGGAGTCTCCTGTGGATTTTTCAGAAAGTCTATTTAGAAAAGTGGGGAAGTTTAGTACTTCTATGCCAGTATTAATGACCCTGAGTCTAAACCATGGTCACCACTGTATGGGGCCCTTGTGGGCGTCCAACACCCTGGAATATCAAGGTGTCCCAGTCTCCTAGAGGTCGCAAGGCCACCTCGCCAGCCCCACTTGCTTTTTTTCCAGCACAGCCTGTCTGTGAATTCCACATGCGTTGGCATCTGAGGAACAATTCATTTGTTTTGCGCTGGTGTTTTTTTAAACCCCTCATTTGCATGTATTTCCATAACTGATGAGATAAAAGTAGAGAGTCATGAAGGATGAGCTCCCGGAGGCCTGGTTTGTTGTTGATGATAATATTGTAAATTCTCTACAAGTTGGAAAGAGAGAGAGGAAAATCAGTAGGCAGTGATGTTAAGATCTCTTCCTTGGGGCGGCTGGGGAGTGTCTTACTGAGTTTAACCCCAGTTCTTACAAAATGTCTAGGCGGGGATTACAGCTTCTCAGAAGTGGGCATCCTCTTGGCAAAGGGTTTACCCGTTGTTGCTGCTTTGATGTGAGAAGGACAGAAATAGCCAAGCACCTAACTGGGAATCAGAAAGGATTTGTTTGGTATTTGGCACTTCTCCTCGCCAGGCAGGCTTCTGAGTGCTTCACGTGTACTAATCCTTTTAATCTTCATCACAGCCCTATGAGGCGGGTATTATTAACACCCCCATTGTATAGATGAGGATACAGAGGCACAGTGAGGTTAAGGACTTGCTGAAGGTCACATAACTGGAAGTAGTAGAGCCAGGTTTGGACTCGGATGTTTTGATTCTAGAGTCTATGTTCCTAATTACAGTGCTAATTTTTATACCTTTGCCCTCCCTCAAGTACTACCCAGGCTAATACAACTTATGGTGGCGAGGCTGGGGAAAGGATCCTCCATCGGGCCAAAGGCTATTATCTGTAGAGCCACAGAGGCCACAGGCGGAGCATGGGGAGCCGTGATGGCACACCATGGTGGACGGGGCCTGACTGTCCCGCTTCCCCTCTGCTTCGTGCAACAGTGGGCAGGAAAGTGGTGCTGCGTAAGAGCTGCCTGATGGAGACAGAGCAGGCCATGCCCACACGGACCCAGATGTCTTCCCGCCTCTTCAGGAATGGACATTCTGATCTTCTGAAGTGGGCAGGTTCATCCTGCCAGTCAACCCGGCTCATCCACCAGGCCCTTCCCACATTGATGGTGATGGTCTTGGCCTTGTAGTCAGTGCTTTTCCATTCATCATCCTGTTTCCACCTCACTACAGTCACCTGTGATGAACAGGACAAGTATTAGCCTCACTTTCCAGGCAAATAAACACAGGCAGGGAAGAAAGTAAGTGATCTGCCCACGCTGGTGTCAGCGTTCCCAAGCAGTGCTGCACACAGGCCTTCTGACTCGTGGCCAGCACAGGAAGATGACCCATGGCTGTGAGGGTTCTAAGGAACAGAAAGACATGTCTGCTGCCTCCCAGAAGCAACGGTGCAATCGTGGCAAGGCAGGGCATAGTGTTTGTTGAAGGCTACTGTGTGCCAGACCCTTTCTGAACATCATTTCAGTTAGTCCTCAAAGCAACCACACAGGGCGGGGTTGTTATTCCCATTCTACAAGCGAGCACACTGTAAAGTCAGAGAAGCCACGTTACCCCTAGGGTCCCAGCTAGCAAGTAGCAGAGTCCAGGGTGACACATCCGTCCGCCTGACTCCTAGGCCCATTGGCACCCCAGTAAGTCGTGTGGCCTCCTCTGTTAGGTAGCGGTGAAAGGTGTGGCAGCCACACGGTCTCACGGGTAATATGTCTCAAAGCCATTGGCAAGGAGAACTTTCCATGTGGTGGGGTGGTTGCGTGCTTGTGTGTGTGACTGTGTGTGTGTGAGTGTTGTATGTGTTACACATGCATTCACATGTGTGTGGTGCCACAGTCGCCTTGGGGTACACAGCAGGTTCTGTGAGCTCATGGGTGGGCAATGGTGGGGGTTTATAGCCAGTGAGGATACCCCAGAAAGGGTGGCCTCTGGGCAGCCCCTGAGCCTCCTTCCCAGTTTGGTTGGTGGGTGCTTTGGGCTGGGGACAGAGAAGAGGAAATCCAGAGGTCTCTGGCACTTCCTGCCCCTAAATCTAAAATTTCAGCCCCTACTAGAAGAGCAATAAAGAGAGATGGAGGTCGAGGGTCCAAGGTGCAACAGGAAAGGCAGCGGACTGGTGGTCCCCTGGAGGCCATGTGCCACCTCAGGCAGCAGCCTCTGACAAGTCCGGCAGAGAGAGGGGGACACGACTCCCTCAGAAACTCAGGAAACGCTGGAAATGCTTGGCTGCTGGGCCCTCCCTGTCTCTGAGGCTTCAGGACACTGAGAGAGCTTTGGCATTTTTCGCACTGAGGAATTTTTATTTTGGTTTGTGAAACCCAAGCAGGGAGGGGCCTGCAGGCACTCCTCCTCCTCGCCCACCCCTCACCATCTCTGCATGTCCTCTGTTCTCTGCAGGAGGAGCCATGGGCGGGACGGTCAGCGCCGTGGCCTCCCTGGTGGACTTGGCTGCATCCAGTGATGTGAGGGACAGCGCCCTGGCCTTCTTCCTGACAGCCACCATCTTCCTCGTGCTCTGCATGGGACTCTACCTGCTGCTGTCCAGGCTAGAGTATGCCAGGTGAAGTTGCCACTCACTGTCCGCGCCTCCTGCCTGTGTGTCCAGTGATGGCCATGCTTCTTTTTCTCAGCAAATTCTATGCTGGCTTCTTGTCTCGGTGCTATGATTCAAAGCAGTTGCTCAACACATTGGCTTGGCTGGTGGACGTGAGAAGCTGGCTCTGTGCTGCACCAAGCAATTGGAGCCTCACGTTTAATCATGGTGAACAGTAGTTCCCATTGGTGAAACACAGCCCCTTATTCCAGCGCCGTGTTCCTGCTAGCTTGATGTGTTCTACCTCATTCAATGCTCACGCCTCTATCCAGGCACCGTGGAGCACACCTGTAATCCCAGCACTTTGGGAGGCCAAGGCAATAGATTGCCTGAGCCCAGGAGTTCAAGATCCATTCTGGGCAACACAGTGAGACCCTGTCTCTACAAAAAATAAAAACTTGGCTAGGCATAGCAGCATGTGCCTCTAGTCCCAGCTACTCAGGAGGCTGAAGTGGGAGGATCGCTCGAGCCCAGGAGTTAGAGGCTGCAGTGAGCTGATTGCACTACTGCAATTCCAGCCTGGGTGACAGCAAGACCATGTCTCTCTAAAAAACAAACAAAAAACAAAAAACAAACCCACACTCCTCTGTTCCTCTTAGAGCACAGTACTATTATTGTTTATTATTATTCCCATGCACAGATTAGAAAACCAGGGTTCAGAGAGATTAAATTGCTGTTGTTTTAGAAGAGACAGGGTCTCACTCTGCGGGCCAAGCTGGAGTGCAGTGATGCAATCATGGCCTGCTGCAGCCTTGACCTCCTGGGCTCAAGCTATCCTTCCACCTCAGCCTCCCAAATAGCTGGGACTCCAGGTGTACCACCACACCCAGCTATTTTCTTAAAAGTTGTTGTAGGCTGGACGCGGTGGCTCACGCCTGTAATCCCAACACTTTGGGAGGCCGAGGCGGGCCAGATCACAAGGTTAGGAGATCGAGACCATCCTGGCTAACACGGTGAAACCCCATCTCTACTAAAAATACAAAAGATTAGCCAGGCATGGTGGTGGGCGCCTGTAGTCCCAGCTACTCGGGAGGCTGAGGCAGGAGAATGGCGTGAACCTGGGAGGCGGAGCTTGCAGTGAGCCGAGATCATGTCACTGCACTCCAGCTTGGGTGACAGAGCAAGATTCCATCTCAAAAAAATAAATAAAAAAACAAAGAGAAAGAAAAACAAAAAGCAGTTTTTGTAGAGACAGAGTCTTTTTTTTTTTTTTTTTTGAGATGGAGTCTTGCTCTGTCACCCAGGCTGGAGTGCAGTGGCCCGATCTCAGCTCACTGCAAGCTCCGCCTCCCGGGTTCAGGTCATTCTCCTGCCTCAGCCTCCCGAGTAGCTGGGACTACAGGCGCCCGCCACCTCACCCGGCTAGTTTTTTGTATTTTTTAGTAGAGACGGGGTTTCACCTTGTTAGCCAGGATGGTCTCGATCTCCTGACCTCGTGATCCGCCCGTCTCGGCCTCCCAAAGTGCTGGGATTACAGGCTTGAGCCACCGCGCCCGGCCGAGACAGAGTCTTACTATGTTGCCCAGGCTGGTCTTGAACTCCTATGCTCAAGTGATCCTCCTGCCTCAGCCTCCCAAAGTGCTAGGATTACAGGCATGAGCCACAGTGCCCGGCATAAAGAGGTTAAATTACTTGCCTGAATCTCAGAGCCAGTAGGTAGTAGAGCCAGGCAGGATTTTAAGATGACTCCAAACCTGTGCTTGGACAACTTGCTGCCTTATGGGGCTTCTTTCCACCTCTAGGACCTGTTTTCTCACCTCGAGTCTTACTCTTGCTTTCTCTCTCCAGTTCCTCCTTTTGCTTTCTTGCTTCCTGCTGCTTTTTACAAAAACAACCCTTGTCTTTCTCTCATGTTTTATTGTTTTCAAAGCATTTTCCTCTCCACTATTATTTGATATAGGAAAGGCAGGAGTTATCCCCATTTAACGGGTAAGGAAACTAAGACCAAGAGAAGGCTAAGTGGTGTGCCAGGTGCGTGAGCCAGCAGAGCTGGGGAGAGATCTGCCCCTGATGTGGCTCTGTTCCACAGGAAGCTATTTTTTGCAGTGGCACAAAGCTAAGCAGTTTACGTGTATATTTTTGTTTATGATTTATGACAATCTGTGCATTTGTGATTGTATTTTCTCACTTGAGAGCTGGGGAAACTGAGGCTTAGGAGAGTTCACAAGCATGCCCCAGCTCACTCATCTGGTGAGTCACAGGCAGGACCGGAGCTGTTTCCGGAGTAGCCTCTCCCCACCGGCTCATGCTATATCCCTGGCTCGCGACTGCAAGGGCCTTTTCTCATCATTCGTTCTCCCTGTCCTCATGAGAGTCACCTCGTTAACCCCTAGAACCCCCAGCCTTTCAGCAGAACATCGATTCCCCCTGGACTGGGAGTGAGCCACTTTCCTCAGCTGTAGGATTCTTCACTGCTTCAGCAGTCCTCAGGGTTCAGGAGGGTAGGAGGAGGCTGATCTGCTTGAGCTATGCAGTATCCCAGGCACCTACAGACGCCTGGGCTGCCCAGCTCTCCCCGCCCCTTCAGGGCTGTCATCAGAAATTGCCTAGCTGTGGCTCCAGGCTGACATCCCCGAGTTTCCTGCTGCCTGGCTGGCTGTCCATCCCCCAGCATCCTGTACACTGCCTGGCACCTCAGCGTTGTGCCTTAAATGATTCTGCAGCCACTGAATGAACAGAGGAACAGGAGGGCCGCCCCACTCCTTGTGCTGTTTCCTCATGTCCTATTTCTGGTGCTTTGGGTGGTCTGTTTCCAGCAGGGTAGTCAACCTTCCTTGCTTGCCTAGAGCCAGAGGAGCTCCCAAGACAAGGGACTGTAAGTATTAAAACCAGGACAGTTTCAGGCAAACCAGGATGGTTGGTCACCCTAGTTCCTAGTCTCATTTGGGCAGGCCAGAGTCCCTTACAGCTGAGCGTGTGAGACAGAGAACACCCAGGACCATGCTATCCTGTAGACTTTTCTATTTCTTTTTCTTTTTCTTTTTTTGAGACAGAGTCTCACTCTTTCACCCAGGTTGGAGTGCAGTGACGCAATCACAGCTCACTGCAGCCTTGATCTCCAGGGCTCAAGCAAACCTCAAGTTAGCCTCCCGAGTGTTTGGGACAACAGGCATGGGCCACCACGCCCAGCTAATTTTTGTATTTTTTGTAGAGACAGAGTTTCACCACGTTGGCCAGGCTGGTCTCAAACCCCTGACCTCAAGTGATCCGCCTGCCTCAGCCTCCCAAAGCGCTGGGATTTATTATAGGCACGAGCCACTGTGCCTGGACAGAAGCTTCTGTTTCTTTGCTGATTAAAACTAGGGTCAGAATTTGTGGGCTCATAGACACTTCTCTAAGGATGGGGCTCATGGAGAGAGCTGTGCTTCCGGGTCTGCTTGAACTAAATCTTCCTGAAAAGGCAAGCTCGCCCGTCCTACATTTGGGAGGGTGAGGTGACGCAGGAAAATTTGGAAGAACTTAGAGGAAGAGCTGCGACCAGAGGAACTTGGGGAATTTCCTGAGAGCAGACTTAAGGCAAGGACCTGACAACGCTGAATAGAGGGGAAGTAAGAATATTCCTTTGCCTAGATAGCGATTGTGAAACCAGACAGGGCTCTTGGCTAAAGCACCCCATTCACTGCCACTCAAGAGCGATTCTGGGGAGGGGCCCTCCCACACACCCACTTACCCACTACCCACATGCGAGTTATCTGCAGGTCCTTAGGGTAGGAGGACTGACTGGGGCTTCAAAACTTGACTGTATGAAACCTCCATTTTACAGAGGAGGAAGCAGACCCAGAAAGGGGTGTGCCTGGCCCAAGATCACACAGGGAAGCAGAGACAAGGCTGAAAGCAGAACCAAGTTACTGCTTACACACACACCCCTACACCAGTTCCCTCTGTTTGAGCTGCATTAATACAGTCAGCCTGTATCTTCTGGTTTTCAGATACCTGGGGCCCAGAGAGGTTGAGTGGCCCAGGCAGGGTCACATAGTAAGGGAAAGTGATCTAAGCTTTCTCACTGGTCAGAGTAGCAGAAGTTGGAGAGATTGATGACATTCAGTGTTGAAGATATGGAAGACACTTCTATAGGCTACTTCTCAGTTCTTTCAACAGTTATGTGTTGAAGGGCTGCTCTGTGCCTGAAGATTTAGCTAGAAACAGTCAAATGCGGTCCTTGCTCCAGGAACCTGCCTCCTTCTCCTTCTCCTTCTCCTTCTCCTTCTCCTCCTTCTCCTTCTTCTTCTTCTTCTTCTCCTCCTCCTCCTTCTTCTTCCTTCTTCTTCCTTCTTCTTCCTCCTCTTCTTCTTTCTTCTTCTTTCTTCTTCTTTCTTCTTCTTCTTCTTCTTCTTTTCTTCTTCTTCCTCTTCCTCTTCTTCCTCTTCTTTTCTTCTTCTTCTTCTTCTTCCTCTTCTTCTTCTTCCTCCTCCTCCTTCTCCTTCTTCTTCCTCTTCTTCTTCCTCTTCCTCTTCTTCCTCTTCTTTTCTTCTTCTTCTTCTTCTTCCTCTTCTTCTTCTTCTTCCTCCTCCTCCTTCTCCTTCTTCTTCCTCTTCTTCTTTTCTTCTTCTTCTTCCTCTTCCTCTTCTTCTTCCTCTTCTTCCTCTTCCTCCTCTTCTTCCTCTTCCTCTTCCTCCTCTTCCTCTTCCTCTTCTTCCTCTTCCTCTTCCTCTTCTTCCTCTTCCTCTTCTTCCTCTTCCTCTTCCTCTTCTTCCTCTTCCTCCTCTTCCTCTTCCTCTTCCTCTTCTTCCTCTTCCTCCTCTTCCTCTTCCTCTTCCTCTTCTTCCTCTTCCTCCTCTTCCTCTTCCTCTTCCTCTTCTTCCTCTTCCTCCTCTTCCTCTTCCTCTTCCTCTTCTTCTTCTTCTTCTTCTTTCTTCTTTCTTCTTTCTTCTTTTTGAGATGGAATCTTACTCTGTCACCCAGGCTGGAGTGCAGTGGCATGATCTTGGCTCACTGCAATGTCCACCTCCCGGGTTTAGGCAATTCTCCTGCCTCAGCCTCCTGAGTAGCTGGGACTACAGTTGCACACCACACCACCATGCCTGGCTAATCTTTGTATTTTTAGTAGAGATGGGGTTTCACCATTGGGTCAGGCTGGTCTTGAACTCCTAACCTCAGGTGACCCGCCCACCTCAGCCTCCCAAAGTGTTGGGATTACAGACGTGACAAGAAACTATCTTCTACCGAAGGAGACACATGATAAACAAGTAAGCCAATGCAGTTGCTATAGATTGTGGTCAGATCTTTTGAAGGAACTAAACAGGTGCTCTGGTAGAGATGAACAGTGCAAGTTACTTCAGTTAGGGTGGGTAAATGGTGCTGAGCAGAGTTAAACTGGTAATACCTATTAGGAGAGCAGTTTATCAGTAGCTATCAAAATGTTAAAGGTGTAAACCTTTTAATCCAGCAATTTCCTCTTCTAGAAGTCTGCCATACCAAAATACTAGTATACATGTGCAAGGATTTATGTGTAGGGATATTCATTGCAACACTGTCTGTAGTAATGAAAAGTTGAGGCAACCTAAGTGTCCATCAGTAGGGGAGCAGTTAAATTGTACATCCATTGGGTGAACCATCATAGAGTAACATAAGGGAGACATAGGCCATGTGTTCCTGTGTAGAAGGATGGCCACGCGATACTGTTCTTCATGCAATTTTATGTATTCATTTATGTTTCACAGTTATGCAGGATTTAGGCAGTTAGCATAAGGCACTTGTGTATATTATTTACATATATTGTATTTAGGCATTACACTGTTGTAGAAAGTTTTACAATATATATGGCTTGACCCCACTCTTGCTTAAGAAATGTAACTGTGTGAGTGTTGTTTGTATGTGCATGGAATAGTATGTACCAGATTGGTTTTTCTGTTGTTTTGTTTTGTTGAGACAGGGTCTCACTCTGTCACTCTGTTATCCAGGCTGGAGTGTGGTAATGTGATCATAGCTCACTATATTGAACAACTGGGCTCAAACAATCCTCCTGCCTCAGCCTCCCCGGTAGCTGGGACTACGGGCACATACCACCACCCCTGGCTAATTTTATTTTTAAATTATTATTATTATCATCATTTTTGTAGAGACAGGGTTTCACTTTGTTGTACAGGCTGATGTTGAACTCCTGGGCTCAAGCAATCCTTCTGCCTCTGTCTCCCAAAGTATTGGGATTATAAGCATGAGCCATCAGGCCTGGCCTAGAATGTTAACGGCCAGTACCACTAAGGAGTAAAATCAGAAGTGGGAAGAAGTCAGAGTCCTCTTTCTATTAATACTATACCATTTATTTTTTGTATTATTTGGGTTTGTTGTATCAAGCATGTATTCATTTTATCATTTTAGAAATTTGCATTTTTAATACTATTTTACCTCTATTCTCCTAAAACATAACAAAAACAGGTGAGCCAGGACAGGGGCCCAGACTCACCATGCGGTGGTCAGTCCTGGTTTCCTCTGTCCCTGCTCGTGGCATGGTCACCACACTGGCAGGCAGGCCAGGCACAGTGCAGGTCTTCCTCTGACCACCTCGCGACAGCATCCATCATCTCAGGGAATGCTGGGGCTGTAGGCATATGGGGCTTGGGCTTTCCATGCTGGGCTGGAAGGTTCTGTTCTGAGTGCCCACCCCTGGCTATGCTGACTCAGATCCCAAACAACCTGCTTGACGGTGGCCCTGTCTCCTCCCCGCAGGTACTACATGAGGCCTGTTCTTGTGGCCCGTGTGTTTTCTGGTGAAGAGGAACTTCCTCAGGACTCCCCCAGTGTCCCTTTGGTGGCCTCCAGATTCAGTGATTCCTACACGCCCCCTCTCCGCCCCATCCTGAAGAAGACGGCCAGCCTGGGCTTCTGTGTCACCTATGTCTTCTTCATCACCAGCCTCATCTACCCCGCCGTCTGCACCAACATCGAGTCCCTTAACAAGGACTCAGGCTCACTGTGGACCACCAAGTTCTTCATCCCCCTCACTACCTTCCTCCTGTACAACTTTGCTGACCTGTGTGGCCGGCAGCTCACCGCCTGGATCCAGGTGCCAGGGCCCAACAGCAAGGCGCTGCCAGGGTTCGTGCTCCTCCGGACCTGCCTCATCCCCCTCTTTGTGCTCTGTAACTACCAGCCCCGCATCCACTTGAAGACCGTGGTCTTTCAGTCCGATGTGTACCCTGCACTCCTCAGCTCCCTGCTGGGGCTCAGCAACGGCTACCTCAGCACCCTAGCCCTCCTCTATGGGCCTAAGATTGTGCCCAGAGAGCTGGCCGAGGCCACGGGGGTGGTGATGTCCTTTTATCTGTGCTTGGGCTTAACGCTGGGCTCAGCCTGCTCCACCCTCCTGGTGCACCTCATCTAGGAGGGAGGACACAAGGACATTGGTGCTTCAGAGCCTTGGAAGATGAGGAGAGAGTGCAAGAAGGCTGGGGGCCATGGAGGAGAGGCCTAGAGTTTCGCTTGGGACAGACAGCAGAGCACACTCCAGGCTCATCCCTCCCAAGATGCCAGTGAGCCACATCCATGCCCATTCCGTGTGAGGCAGATATTCCAGGCACGTTAACAGAACACTCTGAGACAGCTGAAGAAGAAATAGTACAAAGCAGGGGTACTCCCTTCACTGCCGATGGTTAACATTCCACCTTCTTTCTAGCCCTTCAAAGGTGCTGCCAGTGTTCGCCCTAGAGTTGTTACAAAGCCAGTGCCAAAACCCAGCCATGGGCTCTTTGCATCCTCCCAGCTGTGCTCATTCCAACTGACAGTGAGATGCAAGCAAATGCTCAGCCCTCCTTACCCTGAAGGGGTCTCCCTGGAATGGAATTCTCCCTGGCATGGTCAGTCCTCAGGCTGACCAAGACTCAGACCCCTGTGTTCTGTGGGTGAACAACTGCCCACCAACCAGACTGGAAAACCCAGAAAGACGGGCCTTCCACGAATGCTTCATTCCAGAGGGACCAGAGGGCCTCCCTGTGCAAGGGATCAAGTGTGTCTGGCCTGGGTTTTCAAAGAGGGATCCTCATGGCCTGGTGGTCTATGGCCTGGGTCAAGATGAGGGTCTTTTAGTGTTCCTATTTACAACATGTCAAAGCCATTGGTTCAAGGGCATAATAAATACTTGAGTATTCTATGTAAGCCTCATTGATGTCTCTGTTAGTCAGAGTCTTAACAAGCAATGGCATACTCAGATTAGGCAATTTGAGGATTTTTAAAAATTGTATTATTCTTATTATTGAGACAAGATATCACTCTGTCACCCAGGCTGGAGTGCAGTAGCTCAATCATAGCTCACTGCAGCCTTGAACTCCTGGGCTCAAGTGATCTTCCAGCCTCAGCCTCCTGAGTAGCTGGGACTACAGGTGCACACCACCATGGCTGGCTAATTTCTGTATTTTTAAAATTTTTCATAGAGATAGGGTATTACTATGTTGCCCAACCTGGTCTTGAATTCCTGAGCTCCAGCGATCCTCCCACCTCAGCTTCCCAAAGTGCTGGGATTACAGGTGTGAGCCACTGTGCCAGCCTAATTTGAGGATTTTCTCTTTTCTTTCTTTTTTTTTTTTCTTTTTTTTTTTGAGATGAAGTCTTGCTCTGTTGCCCAGGCTGGAGTGCAGTGGCGCAATGTTGGCTCACTGCAACCTTGAGGATATTTTAAGAGCAGGTGTAGGAACCCCAGGGGGTTGTGCATTCTATCTAAAAACTAGTAATAGGGAGGCCATTCCAGCTCAAGCCTGATGTGGTGGGTGGGAGGGAGTCCTTCTAGAACCTAGGGAGTGACTTTGTCTGGGGATGGGTTGGGACACATCCAGCCTGCTGTAACCCTGCAGGAGGGAGCTGAAGGAATAAATTCCCTCCATTCTTCCTCTGATTTCCATGTCCCTGTGCACTAAAGCCCAGCCAGCCGCAGGTGGAGAGGGTGGAGAGAGGCCTAGAGAGAAACAGAGAGGTGTCTGGCCCCGGGTCTTATGCATTGCAGGACCAGCGAGCACCTTGGCTTTCACAGGTTTATTTTTTGTGAACATCCCTGGAGGTCTGAAGCTTTGATCAGCAGAATTAGGTGTTGCTTTGTTCTGGTTTGTTGCGGATAGTTGTGTATATTGAAGCTGTTGTTTCAAAAGACAACCCCCAGGTTCCATTGCTCTATCTGGGGAGGCTGTGGCCCCTCATGTTGGCGATCTCCTGACATGAAGAGTAATTTATATTTTTTTCAGGTGTCTAGAAGGCTCCCAAAAGGCTGTTCCTTAGAAAACAGCATGGCTCGGGAATCAGAGAGAGAAAGGAACCAGATCAGACCAGGAGCTCTCTCTCAAGAGTCCTGCAGAAAGAACAGAACTTGCCCCCAAGATGTGGCAACCCCTAAAGCTGTGAATCAGCCCTCTGCTTCTCTGCAGAAGCGCACTGGCTCAGTGGTGCCCTGCAGAGGCTGATGAAACTGAGAAGCAGTCAGTAATCCAGCCAGTGGCAGCAGTTCATGTTCCCTGCTGTCTCAGCCTAGTACACATTCCCTCTCCTTGGCCAGAGAATTAAAGAGGACACCTTGAAAGGGTTTCTGAACTCGATACCTACCAAAAAGAAAAAATTCTCCCCTCCCTTTGCAGGAGCCTGAAATCTCCCCCTTGGTTTTTTCATTGACTTTAATGCTGTGGATGATTTGGGGTGTTGGTCTAGCTGGTGACTCATCTGAATCATAAGTGTTTTAGAAATAAGAAGCATGGGCCGAGCACAGTGGTTCATGCCTGTAATCCCAGCACTTTGGGAGGCCAAGGCAGGCAGACAATCTGAGGTCAGGAGTTCGAGACCAGTCTGACCAACATGTCAAAATCCCATCTCTACTGAAAATACAAAAATTAGCTGGGCACGATGGCTCACGCCTGTAATCCCAGCACTTTGGGAGGCTGAGGCAGGCGTACCACCTGAGGTCAGGAGTTCGAGACCAGCCTGACCAACATGTTGAAATCCTGTCTCTACTGAAAATACAAAAATTAGCTGGATGTGGTGGCGGGCGCCTGTAATCCCAACTACTCGGGAGGCTGAGTCAGGAGAATCACTTGAACCTGGGAGGCAGATGTTGCAGTGAGCTGAGACCATGCCATTGCACTCCAGCCTGGGCAAAAAGAGCAAAACTCCATCTCAAAAAAGAAAAAAGAAAAAGAAAAAGAAAAAGAAATGGGCACCATGCCTGCCTTAAAGTAAACCAGCAGTCTCTGAGCTCAGAGATGGGGACCACCTTGGAGCGATCACCTTGCAGCTATTGGGGAAGGAGTAGTGGTGGTCTCTCATGCTCTGTTGTAGGGGAATGGCTTTCAAAGAAGTGGAGGAGGCATCTCCATTAGAGAGATGATTTGCAGTTAGTGTGGAGCACAGGGGGAGTTGGGGGGCCGGCCGTGGTGATGGTAGGGCATGGAGATGATAGACTAAGTTGCATCCACTTTGCCAGGGGAGGAGAGGTCACTCTGTTGGGAGGGGCCGGCGGCTTGGCTGTTGGGGATCATCCAGGCTTTCGCTCAGTTTGCTTGGTTACTCACCTTAGTGGGCACTTCACAGAGGGTCATTCCCTCCCAGGGAGGGAGGAAGGAAAATGAAAATCCATCTTCAGGCAGAAGGATGGTTGGGGAGTTCAATAACCCTTCACTGTGAGAAGTAGCTCATGGGCTTCGGCTGCTCTGGATCTCAAGTCTCATGTGAACCCAGCAGGCTTGTGAACCAGCTAGTATGTTTGGAGGTGTGAACAAAACTCACCAAAGAGGAGGGGAGTTTTCAATGAGGGAGGTAGAGGGGGTGCCTTGAGAGGCTGTCGTTGTCTAAGAGTTCTCTGATTTAATTCCAAATGGCAGTTTTCAGGGCACCATACAGATGTTCATTTTCCTCCCTCTTAATTTTTAATTTTTTGGTTTCTTTGAGACAAGGTCTCAGTCTGTCACCCAGGCTGGAGTGCAATGGCATGATCACAGCTCACTGCAGCTTCCACCTCCTGGGCTCAAGCGATCGTCACATCTCAGCCTCCCTATGAGCTAGGACCACAGGTGCATGCCACCACACCTAGCTAATTATTTTTTAAATTTTTTATAGAGGCAGAGCCTCAGCGTGTTGCCTAGGCTGGTCTCTAACCATGCAAGCAAACACTGTGTTTGTGTTCTAGTGTTCTCTGAAAGGTAGAACTTGAGAGTGATGAAATCAGATGTTTAGCTGAGGACATTTCTACGCAATGTATTGAAAGTGTGGCTTGGCTCCTCCTGACTGCTTATAATAAAATGTGAGAAGGTGGGAGGACTCAACAATTTTCCCGCCTCGGCCTCCCAAAGTGCTGGGATTACAGGCATGAGCCACCATGCCCGACCATTTTTCTCCATTATTCAGTTAACAAAGCCGCATGAGTGGACTCTTCAACCAGTAGGCAACAGGGATTTCTGAGAACATGCTTATTCCTACATATGCAGGAGCTGGGGGGAACTTCAACCAGGGGCACTATTATGAGCAAAGACCCCTCATTCAGCTGCCTTCCACTCCATGCTCCAGGGAGAAGACTTCGGCCTCCTTGTTAGCTCGGAGGTGATGTGGGCGCTTAACTTTTGAGCCAATGTCACGCTTTTATAGAGAACTCCACGTAGAAGAGGGGGAAAAGCCTGTTGGCATATTTATAGTATATTCCAGCTGAATGTGAACTGAGAGCCCACGCATGTCTCCACTTGGTGGGCTTTCTGAGTGGGAGTACCTCGTGCCTATTCTACCATCATCACCTCCTTGGTGGCAGCATTGTCAGTGACAGTATGCCTCTGGGCCTGAGTCATTGTTGCTCTTCACTCACTCGCTGAGGCTGCCTGGTTCCTGGTCCAGCGTTGATTCCAGCAGGATCCTAGAAAGAATTTCTGCCCCACCATCAGGTAGAAGCTAGGACTAGTCATGTAGCCATAGAGCTGGCTACTGGGAAAGGAGTAGTGGGGGGTCTCTCATGCTCTGTCGCAGGGGAATAGCTTTCAAAGAAGTGGAGGCATCTGTTAGATGATTTGTAGGTAGTGTGGAGCACAAGCGGGGAGGTGGGTGGTGATGGTAGGGCCTGGAGATGACAGATTAAGTTGCACACACTTCACCAGCCCCTGCTGCTGAGGTGACCCCTGCATGGCTCGCTGCTGATAAACTTGTCTTGGAACAGGAGGGTTGTGGGACATGAGACACAGCTTTAGAGGTCAGGAAGTCTTGCTCCCAGCCCCACAAGGCACCATCTGTGTGAGTCAACGTTCGTGAGTCTCATTTCCTCATCTGTAAAATAGGGATAATAGTAAGTCCCAGAGCTGTGACCATCTGCTGTGCCACTGAGCCAGCCTTTCACCCCAGTCACACCCACTCCCCAGCCCACATACGCAAGAGCTGCACCAGGGGTCACAGCCTTTGCAGCAGGCAACTCAGGGCACAGTGCACACCCCCTACTGCCACCAGGTTTCTGCCACTCAGGAAGTCCAGGGCAGCCTCAGCCTGAGATGGCGAACTCAACTTCAGTCTTCCCTGGGCTTGACCTTGAAGGAGAGTGACAAAGATAGCCATGCTCTCTGCCCCTACAAGGTTCCAGCCAACTGACCCATTGGCACTGTGCTCCCTGCTAAGAACAGTTCCAGCGCTTGACTGGAAGTTAGTTAGAAGAGCTCCAGGGCCACAACACAGGGCCAAGGAATTGACAGTCACAGGATTCAGACACGCAGACTGAAGTTGGAATGCTGTTTCTGCCACCTCCTAGCTGGGTCACTTTAGCCACATCCTGCTGGTGCGCTTTTCTGATGTCTAAAATAAGCCAGCCAGGCATGGTGGCTCACACCTACAATCCCAGCACTTTGGGAGGTTGAGGCGGGAGAATCACTTGAGGCCAGGAGTTCAAGACGAGCCTGGACAACATAGTAAGACCCTGTCACTACAAAAAAAAAAAAAAAAATACAAAAATTAGCCAGGCCTAGTGGTGCATGCCTATAGTCCCAGCTACTCAAGAAGCTGAGGCAGGAGAATTGCTTGAGCCCAGGAGGTGGAGGTTACAGTGAGCTAGAATTGTACCACTACACCCCCTCCTGGGCAACAGAGTGAGACTGTGTCTCTAAAAAAATAAAAAATAAAATGAGAAGCCTCTCAGGGCTGTAGAAAGATTAAATAAGCCCTAATATCATATGCAAAGTACCTGGCATATGATAGATCCTCAACAAACTTGGTTTTCTTCCAGGTTTTGCTGCTGCCTGGACAACTTGTTACAATGCCAGCTGCCTCCCTGTGGCAGGCTGTACCCTGTACCCAGTGCTCAATGGACTTGCCAGGCCCCTTGTCTGGCCCCCAGGCCTAGAACCTGACACTTGTTTGATGCTCAGGCCCCCCACCTGGATCTGCCTACCCAGGCATGCCCGACCTGGGGGCAGGATACACTGGGTAGAAAGCTGGAAATCTAAGACCCCAGACCACTCACTTTCTCCTTTGGACAGGCTGCTGCACTGTTTTTTCTATGCCTCAGCTGGAAAATTGGGTACCCCAGTGCCCATTCTATCACTATCGTGAATGCACAGCCATGAACAAAGATGCCCTTTAGAAACCGGTGTAGTTCCAATGGGGTTACAAGAGCCTGGGCTCTGGAGTCGTTCTGCCTAGGTTTGAGTCCTTATTAGTTCCTGGCTGTATGACTGAAGGTAAGTCCAATCCCCACCTCCGTTTTCTCATCTGAACACTAGGGGCGATTGTAGTACTGCTCTCATACCCGGTTATGATGATACACTAGCAATGCACATAAAACATTTGGAATGGAGCCTGGTGCTACAGATGAATGTTTGTGTCCCCCTCAAATTCACATGTTCCAATCCTAACCCCCAACCTGATGGTATTAGGAGGTTGCATGTTTGGGAGGTGATTAGATCATGAGAGTAGAACCCTCATGAATGTGATTAGTAACCTTATAAAAGAGACTCAGCAGAGCTCCGTCACACCTGTGCCATGTGAGAACACAGTGAGAAGATGGCCCTCTGTGAACCAGGAAGCAGACCCTCACCACATACCAAATCTGCTACAACCTTGATCTGGGACCTCCCAGCCTCTAAAACTGTGAGGAATAAATTTCTGTTGTATATGAGCCACCCAGTCTATGATATTTTTGTTATAGCAGCATGAACAGACTAAGACAAGTGTGAAGGAGCTTGACTGAACTGTGTTTGTGTTCTAGTGTTTTGTGGCAGGTAGAACTTGAGAGTGATGAAACAAGATGCTTAGCTGAGGACATTTCTATGCAATGTATTGAAAGTGTGGCTTGGCTCCTCCTAATAACATGTGAGAAAAGAGAAATGACTTAAACATGGAATGGTGAAGCAAAAAGGAAGCAGAACTTAAAGCCTTGGAAAATCCTCAGCCTATTCATATTGTAAAAAATGAGAACACTACAGTTGTAGTCAAATGACTGTTTGCTAAGGAGATCAGAGTGTATCAACAATCCGACCTGGACTCTGCAATCCACTGCTGGCCATGAGCTTGGGAGCAGGCCCTGCTTCTGCAGCAGGATGAGTGTGGTCTACATCAAAGTAAAGGGAGGTGCAGATCATTAAGCAGCTACTATGGTCAGGCTGTGCCTATGTACAGTATCCCTGCCAGGTGGGGTGGGTCATCCCCATTTTACAGATGAGGAAACTGAGACTCAGAAAGATAAAGTCAGTAAGAGACCATGTTAGAATTCAGACCAGAGTTAGGAGGCTCCAAAGCCTGTCTTTCCTCTTCACCCTGCTGCCTTAAAAGATTGAGAAGGGCAATTCCAGTTTAAATGGTTTGTGGATCTGAGGACACCCAGAGCACATGCTGGGTAGACAGGGTAAGGAGGGGGAGAAGCAGAATCAGGACGAACTTGTCTGGTATGAGGGACAGGGGCCACCCAGCCTGCCCTCAGTCCTTCTGTGGTGGCACTGATGGGTCACTGGTCATCAATACCCAAGGCTGCATTTATTATAGGCACTTGAAACATAAGGTTCATGAAGGCAAGAGCAAGATTTACAGCGCATGTGATACAGGCAGAGAGGTTCACCATCTGGATCTCATGTACCACATGCCTCAAGCCTGTCCTCTCCAACATGCCAAGGAACTGTGGGTGGGTCCACCTTCCCAGACACGGAGAAGAGTAAAGTATGAAGTCCTAGGATAACCATGCCTTCTGTTCCCAACTTAAAACATATGCCTAGAGCTGGTGGGGCCCTGAGGCCACTAAGTCCAACCTCTACCATACTTGGGCTACTGTAAACCAGCTGGCACCAGGCCTACACTGACCAACAGTTTCTAACAGATTAAGTCCCAGAGGCCCAAGGAGATTGAGCATCCTCAGTGCTGTTCTTCTTATTTATTTATTTATTTATTATATACATTTTAAGAGATGGAGTCTTACTATGTTGCTGAGGTTGGAGTGCAGTGGCTGTTCAGTGGTGCAATCACAGCTCACTGCAACCTCCAACTCCTAGTCTCAAGTGATCCTCCCACCTCAGCTTCCCAAGTAGCTGGGACTACAGGCATGTGACACGGTGCCTAGCTTTTCAAAAAAATGAAATGTAACTATATTTTCCAAAACAAAATATTGGTGAGAAAAGTGCCATTGTTTTACATTTTTTAATGTAATTTTGTATTGATAACATAATAGACGTACATATTTTCAGGGTACATACGATAATATACTGATATCATTTGTAAAGATCAAATCAGTGCAATTGGGATAGTCATCGCCTTAAATATTTGTCTTTTCTTTATACTAGAAACATTTAAATTATTTTATTATTTATTTTTTAATTTTTGATAGAGACAGGGTCTCCCTATGTTGGTCTCGAACTCCTGAGCTTAAGCGATCTACTCACCTCGGCCTCCCAAAGTGCTGGGATTACAGGCGTGAGTCATCGCACTTGGCCCAAATGATTCTCTTCTAGCTATTTTGAAATATATCATAGATTATTGTAAAGTATAATGAATACTGATCCATCAAACACTAGGTCTTACTGGTGCTGTTCTGATTCTGGAAAAAGCCCCCACATTCCTAGCCCACTTCCCATGCACTCACTCCAGGCTGAAGGATGTGAGGTCCTCTTCCCAGCACTCTCACTCGACAGCCTCCATCACTACTGCACTGACCCACCCCACTCCTTGGAGTTTAACCAGGGCAAGAAAGTTCTAATGCCTCCGGACTTCTTATGTCCGTGCTACTTCCCTCTAAGAGTCTTATGTGGGTCTTAATCTGGGGCCCCTGGGTGGAAAGAGGGATTCAAGGAACCCCTGAGATCATATGCAGAAGTCTGTGTGCTTTGGGGGAGCGGCTATAGCTTACATAAGATAGTCAAAGGGGTGCGCATTCCAAGAAGGTTTCCGAGCCCCTGGGTGCCAAGTTACAGTGACCTGTCCTGTTTAGTGGTGTTCCTGGACAGAGCAATGGACAGAACACAGTGCTTAAGAGCAGGGACTTAGAGGCCAGACTGCCTGATTTTGAACCCCGACTCTGTGTCTTATTAGTCAGTGATCTTGGGCAGGTTTCTTAACCTCTCTGTGTCTCTGTTTCCTTATCTGTAAAAGGGATTGACAGTGTGTCTATCCTCATGGGATTGTTGTGAAGATTAAATGAGTTAATCCATATAAAGCTCTCCATTCAGGCTGAATGATTACTTCTCCTCCCATCGCCCTTGGAGGTTGGCAGGGCAGAGGTTATCCTGACCACTTTTTCAATGAGGAAGAATGACAGAAATAATAGCCCAGTTCCAGAGTTCTGCCTGCAAGTGCAGCGGGTCCTGCTGACTGTTTCATGAAATCATTGCAAAGAGGAAGTCTGCACACTGCTTTCAGAGTCGGGAGGATTCCTTTTAGAGAAATGGGGAATAAACAGATCTGTCAACAATTTCAGTCCCGGTCAAGTAGTGAGAACCAGTCATAGGTCACAGGATGCAAGAGGTGGCTTTAGGCGTGAGTCAGGAGGCACACACCTGAACTGGCCTGTTAGCATCTTCACAGTGACCTCCTTGAAGTCCCTCTAATCAGATTTCCAGAGAAATAGAGGAACTACTGCTTGTTGAGCACTATGAACCGGGCAAGTGAATGCATAATCTTACTTAATCCATACAGTCACTAGGCGGAAGGATTATTATCCCCATTTTATATGTGCCAAAACTAAGACTCATTCACATGGCTGCTAAGTGGCAGAACCGAGATTCAAACTCAGGTCTGCCCGACTCCAAGACTCAAGTGCCTGATGGTCACAACAGCAGCAGTCCTCATTAGAATCACCTGGAGCACTTGGTAAATGCAGATTGCTGTATCCGCTCCCAGAGTCCCTGATTCCATAGGTCTGGTGTGGGACCTGATAATTTGCAGCTCCAACAAGTTCCCAGGTGGTGCTGATGCTGCTGGTCTGAGAACCCCGCGTGGAGAATCACTGTGCTAAACCAGAGTGATGAGGGGTTGTCAGGAGCTCACACCTGGCCCGGGGAGTGAACGTGAAGGCTTCATCTGCTGCTGTTCCAGTTGAGGGCTCAGGAACTGGAAAGTCTTTAATGAAGCTAATGCATTGTGGACATTCACTCAACCTTCCTTGAAAATGATCACAGGTTCAGGGCAGAGCCTTTGCATTTTAAGTACCAAGCTCATCTTCTTCACCACGCCCCGAGGTTGGCACCTGGTAGCTTTACCCCTCACTTGTGTCTTTCCCACCTGCTCCTTTCAGCTGAGGCCCAACACCATCCATATTCAGGAGGGAGGAGGGAGAGGGGCGGGGGTGAGACAGTGAGGCTGAGGGGTAAGTCTCAAGGTGTGCGATGACAGGTTGGAAGGCGCTATGATCTCACTCCCTCGCAGGCATTCCTGTAACTGGGGAGCAGTGGGTGGGGGTGCGGGGCTGCCTCCTGCCAGGGCACAGTCACACCTCCTACCTGTTCTCTGGAACTCATTAGCTGCTGAGGTGATGTTAACTGTTTTTCATTTTCTGAGTCTTTGCTGAGACTCAAAAAGGGGAAATGAGCCATTACCAAGTAGCAACGTTTTTTGAAACAGAAACTGAATTGACTGCATTTTCTAATAATGTTGTGTGAACTACGAATGCAGAACTCTGACCTTGTCTTTCAGAAGACAGACATCTGTGGCTTGCCTTCTGCTTATAAAGCTCTGGGAGAAAGGAATAGGAGGGGTCAAATGTCAAAATGTGCTGGCCCTGTCCTGTTGTGAGAATATCGGGAAATTTCCCTTTCCTGGCTTTCTGCTGCTCAAGATCCTCAGGCTCTGCCCTGTTAGGTAAGGAACGGCCACTTCGATTTTTGAAATAGGGGAGTCAGGACACAGGGCTTGGAATCAGAGAACTCTGAACCTCAGTATCCTCATCCGTAAAATAGAGATATTAATCCTGCATGCCTCGACATTCTGATCATGTCAGAGTGCCTTGTGAACTGCAAAAAGCATATCAGATATTAGCTCTTATTATCCTGCCCTTAGATCCATTTGCACCCCATCCTATGGGACAAGGAGTCTGTAGGACCAAGGGGACATGATAACCGGGAGCTCACAGCCCTCTCCCCTTCTGCCATGCTCTGGGTACGAGGGACACTTGAATCCCTTGCCCAGATGGGCTTGAACCTATAAGGAAGGGCTGGGAAGGCCTTTTTCTAGACCCATGGCCCCAAGGGCAGACTGCTAAGGGCACTCCAGGGTGCAAGGGATGGCTGTTTGCAAGGGGTGCAGAGTTGGGACTTATAGGTTGGGATAGCTACATTTGTACACAGGAGACCCTTCTAGATGTGGGACTGAGCAGAATACTGAGAAGTCAGAGAATTCTAGATTCCAACCTGACTTTCCAGGTTGTTATAAAGGTATATATGTGTCAAGGTAGAAGAACAACATTTTAAGTTTAGTCGTTGATGCATAACTTACATATGAAAACACCTGGTATAGGGCCTCCATGTGTATTATTGCCCTGGGCCCATTCTCATTACTAGAAGTTTGAATTCACTTCCTTTGAGCCAGGCAGACTTCTTGCTTTCCTCATTATTTGTACCTCTCTTCCTATTTCCCTCTCCTCTGTCTTCCTAAATATGCATAGCTGAGCCTTATTAGGATATATAGCCAGGATTGGTAGAGATTTAGGGGGCTCCCTTTCCTCTCTCCCTTAAACCATTTCCCCCACCTCAGGACATGTGGGACAGATGATAGGCAGGGGCCAAGGGTCCTCTCTGGTCAATGGCTGGCTTCCTTTTTCCCTCTTAAGAGGTTTCAAGATAGTGGTATCTGTGTAACTTCATGGTAAGAAGATAGAGCTCCATTCTCCCACCATGGTAACCCTAAGGTAAGCCAAGAGGCTCCATCTTGTTGGGGGGGGTGTTGTGGGGAGCAGGCCTGAGAAGCCTAGATTTCTGGGCAGAGAACTATAAGAGTGATGTTGCCTGCCCCTGTCCCCATCTCCATCCTGGAAGGGCGCAGGTCCCCAGCTGGCAGCAGGAGAACGGCAGCTGGCGAAAGGCAGCAGCCAGCAACTTCACCACTTTGAGTTGGGCCCCTTCTGGTGTAGAACCTGGATCTCCTAACTTCCTTGGCTTGCCACTAGGGTGTCATTATCCACAATTTGCTCCATGTAAAACCTTCTTTCAACATCCCCTTTCTACCCAGACACTGTTTGACAGTGCAGAGACTGGTCCAGAAATGGGGTCGCTTGCCTCTGTGAGTCAAGCCTCTCCTGCTCCAGAAAGTAAGATGAAAATAGCTGTTCCCCACTTGCTTCTTGGGGTCCTGGGAGGATGCAGAAGTAGTAGAACAGCTTTTGGTACATATGAAAATCTGCTAAACAGCTCATCTCACCTGTGCCTGAGATGGCGATAACGCAAAGGAGGAAAAGCGCAGGCGGGAGTACAGAGGTGGCAGGCTTGTGAGAGAGCTTTGTGAACTGCAAAAAGCCTATCAGATATTAGCTCTTGTTATTATCCTGCTCTTAGATCCATTTGCACCCCATCCCACCTGCCCCAACAACCCTAAGAGAATCAGAGCAAATGCTTATTAGACATGAGCACTGAAGGCTCCAAGGACTACTGCAGCTACCGTTTCTCCACAGGTGGAAAGAGAGTGAAGTGCTGGTACTGTGCTGAGTGACTTTGGGTGCTACCAAGCAGAGGATTAAACACAGAACCTCAGCATGTCCAAGTTCTCCCCTTTTCAATACTTTCAATCCTGATTACCCACAGGAGAAACTTTCAGTTTAGTGTTTGAATTCTTCAACACCTCACTAAAACTCAACAGTCTCCCTTTTTAACAAAGCACTCAAGGTTTTGCCCACTAGAATTGAAAACAATATTTTAATTTTTATCTCTTTATGTGGTTTCTTACTTTCCATTTATGGCAGCTGATAGTGGTTTTCCATTAAAGTAATGACATACACATTTTAAAAGTAAATATAAGTAAATCAACTAAAAGGCCAATTTAAGAAGTACTTTAAAAAAAAATACAGGTGGTACTTGGACGTGATTAATATTATTCGTTTCATAGGCAAGGAAAGGGAGAAGCAGGCAGGAGTCTCCAAACTCCAGTGTGGTATAAGCAGACATTTAGGAAGAACACAGACCGCTGTCTCCGCTGACTGAAAGCCAAACAGATACTGGGCCAGGTAAGTTCTCCCTTTCACATTTAGGACCCCCATTAACAAGAGTCTGCCTTTTGTGGTTATGTTTTCGCCATTTTCATTTTAGCCAAGAACAGTTAAGAATGTCTGGGGCTACGGATTGATCCCTTTAAATTGAGGGCAGTTGCCGCGTTAGATATAACCGGAAGTGGGGGAGGAAGGGGCAAAAATAGAGGTGGAGCAAAGTGTAAACAGGAAATAGAAGACACAAAGGCAAACCAGCTTGAACATTTTTAAGGACTTGAAACTCCAGGGATTGGTGGAAACAAACTCCAGATTGTTCCTGTCCTAAGTAAACACAGCAATGTGTCTCTCACAAAGCTCTGACCACAGCCACTCTTTGATACTGACAGAACTATTGCTTATTAAAACTACTATGATGATTTGCCCACTAACCTCCACTGGGCCCTCAGTAGCTGTCAGGCATCTGGCTAAGACTGAACATGCTGTTGTCAATCCTCACAGGAAGACTTCAAGTGAAAATTGCAGGCTCTGGATTTGACTACCCTGGGTTGGAAATCTGGCCCTGTAGAGCTGTGTGTCAGAGCAAATCAAATTCTTCCCTGAGCCTATTCCCTCATTCATTATACCCATTATACTAAATGGGTGTAATAACTATTATACCTCTTAGACTTCAGCATTAGAACATTTATCAGGGGTAGGAAGTAAGCAACCAATAACAATATCACTTATTATTCACTGTTGGTATTATCAGTACCAGAAGAGCAAAGAAGCTTCTGAAGTTTATACGATATAGAAAATACGACTAACTATAGAGTTTATTCAAGCCCAAAGCTTGAGGATGGCCACCCAGGAGCATAGATTCAAGTTTCCCTGAATGTACATGCTGAGTAGCAGCAGTTAGAAGTGGGTTTGTTTGTGTATGAGTGTGTGTGTTTTGGGATGGAGTCTCTCTTTGTCGCCCAGGGTGGAAATGCAGTGGTGTGATCTTAGCTCATTGCAAACACCACCTCCTGGATTCAGGCGATTCTCCTGCCTCTGCCTCAGCCTCCCGAGTAGCTGGGATTACAGGTACCCACCACCACGCCCGGCTGATTTTTATATTTTTAGTAGAGACGGGGTTTCACCATGTTGCCCAGGCTGGTCTCGAACTCATGACCTCGCCCTCCCAAAGTGTTGGGATTACAGGCGTGAGCCACCGCGTCTGGCCCTGTCTTTTCTCAAAGTCACTTGGCCCAATGTCACAGAGCTGAACCAAGTTGGTTAGGCTGAGGGATAGGTCCCGGAGTGCTCAGATCTCCGGGCCTCAAGGCCCAGGCTGGGGTGGCACGGTAGGGGCTGATGGGGAGGTGTCTAGGCCGCCGGCGTACGCTCCCGGAAGATGCTCTAAGCTGCCGTCCGGTCTTCCCTGGGATCGGGCTACCTGGAGACTCCCAGGGCGGTGACACACCAAGCGGGGTGTGTCGAATCGTCAGGTCCGCAAAGCCACCTCGTTCAGCAACTCACGGCTATGCCGGGCCCGCTGCGCTCAGCTCGGCCAGAAACAGCTCCTAAAGCCAGGACCTGGACCGCCCTCGCTGGCCTCTGGCAGGCAAACGGCCACACGCCACGAAACAGATGGTCGCGAGCGGCTTCCGGGAGCCGCGGGGCAGGCCGGGAGCCGGGCCCTACAGCCAAGGCCCGCGCGGGGGCCGTAGGTAGTTACCCGGCAACGGGGTGGACGCCCAGTCGAGGGGGCGGAGCCAGTAGGGCTGGAAGAGCCAGCAAGAAAGCTTTAGGGACAGGCGACCTGCCAATTCCGGAAGCGGCTTTTTGTTTTGTCCCCAGATCACTCTTTCCTACCTGGTCTTGGAGGAAGATCGTGGAGGCAAATGATAAAAAGCAGAAATAAACCAGGGGAGCAAATAATGATAAAAAAAAAAAGATACTCATACTTACTGTCGGCCTGGCTCTTTGCAAGGATTATTTAATTTGATCATCTGATTTTGTAGGGAAAGTATGGTTACTGTCCCAATTTGTAAATGAGAAAACAGGAGTTTAGACTGATTAAGCATCTTGGCCAAACTACCTCAAACTAGGGAGTGGCAGAACTGGGATTTGAAGTTGGGTGGTCCTGAACTCAGGTGGCTTGTGTTCTCTTAATCATTCAAACCGTGGACACTCATTTCAGTTCAGCAAACCTAAATCTGTGTTCCTACTAGACCATGTGGGGCCAATCCAGGTTTTATGGGGTCTGAAGCTTAGACAATTTGGGGGGCCCTCTTTTGGAAAAAAGAATAAAAAATTGCAAATATAAAATCAGGTATAAAAACGAACTTATTTAGAATGTAAAAATAAATTACAACAAAATATTCTTGCTAATTTTACAAAAATATACAACCATATGAATGCATAGCTAGGGACTCAACGAAGCCATCTTTGACCCTTAGCTTCCCTTGAAATCCTTCAGATGGCAAACTACCTTGCAGGCTTCTCTGAGGTTCTCCTCCTCACCCTGTCTCCCAGCCAAAGGACCTGAAGACCCTAGCAACAGGCTTAATAGGGCTTTTCTGACCATAGGAGCCATTTTGGCCTGAGTCAACTTGAGTGCCAGAGGGTGAATGCCCTCAGAAGCAGCCCCCAAATACTGATGAACAGGGAGTTGGTGGAGAAATTCCCTAGCTTCCTCATCCCTCAGTTGAGATCATGCTGAGACACATAGTGGTTCTTAGGGTGTAGTCCCAAACCAGCAGCAATCGGTACCACTTGAGAACTTGTTAGAAATGCACATTGTCAGCCTACTACTACGCTGTACCTACTGATTCTAAAACTCTAGGGGCTGGGGCCCAGTCACTGGTGTTTCAACAAGCCCTCCTAGTGAGTCTGTGCTGAAGTTTGAGTACGACTGTTCTGCTAGGCTGTTCCCCAGAGCTCCCTTATGGGCTTGAGCTCCCGTTGTCTACAATGGTAACCTGCTTGATAACACATCTTATTTTGGTCTCCTTCCCTTTCTTGTCTTACTTCCTCATTCTTCAGCTGGAGCTTCCTGAAGTCACTTCTAACAAACGACTCGCACTTAAATCTTTGTCTGGGATCAGCTTCTAGAGAAACACCACCTCAAATGGGAACAACTGGGGGAGGTGTCATTGCCCAATGAAGCTGGCTTCAAGGAGAACGAAATGCTCTGCTAAATCCTTTGCTCTCGTTGTCTGCTTCACCTTCACCATGCCTCAGTTGAGAGGGAGATGTTGCCCCCCAACAGGGAAGCTAGGGTTTGGAGGATTTAAGTGGCTTGTCCAAGGATTTGAATCCAGGTCTGCCTGAGTCCAAAAGGTGAGCTCCTTACCAGTGAGGGCAGAGGGTCAGTCCATGTTTTGCTGTCTTGTCATTCCTCCTCTTCTCAGAGCAGGCAAGTGTTAAATGAAAATTATAGGAGGCCATTGTTTTGGACTAAGTTTCTGAATTAGGCCCCAACAGACCAGGCTAAAAATCCAAAGGGAGTCACCCATGCTAAAGTTCCATGTCACTAAACCCAAACTAAGTAGTTACCTGAAAAGAGGTAGCAGGCAATTTCCCAAACAGGCCAGTTCAAATCTGAACAGGCATGAGAGTGAATCCCCTCTGCTTTATTCCTTATACAAAAGAAGTAGCGTTGAGTAGCCTGATGTTAATGAATCAGTTATTTTTCTATCATTCTGTCTCCCTGTCCCCACCTCATGAGGAAAGTGGCTCTGAAGCAACGAATAGGCTCTTTGTTCTTTGCTTCTGTTTCCTTCAGCCCTCTCTGTCTATAAAACCAACTCCCTCTGCTCAGCTTATCGAAACACTTATTCTATTTTATGGAATGAAGTGTTGCCAGATTCTAGAATTGCAATAAAGCCATTTGAGATCTTTAAGCTTAATTTATTGTCATTTTGTCTTTTGATTCAGGGATCCAGTTTTGTTGTGTGGAGTGCTATAGGCTGGACACTTTGGAAAAATCCAGAGTGCACTCTATGGACACTGCTGGCCTGAAATAGTGGGGCACACTGACCTGAGAGTTCCCTGGCTCCCAGTGCCTAAGGTCCTTCACCCCATGCTCCCTCAAGGTCCATCCCTGCACCCTCCAGCCCACAGCATGTGACCAAGCATGTGCCCTGTAACCTGAAGCTGGAGCCCTTCCTTTCGCAGATACCTGGAAATTGAGCCAGATCTGCATCTGAGGGACACTAGAAGGGTTGGGGAGGAGTGCTTACCCCTGAACTCTGTTCTGTCTCATGTTTGGAGGCCCAACGTCATTTGGTTCTTCAGATTTCCAGCAAACTATAGCTCTCATTCTTTTCCCGCATGCCCTCACCCCAAGGCTTTTACACTTAAGAGGAATGACCCTGCCTTCTCTGGGCCCACAGCTCCTGTGGCTTGAGGTTCCAGTTGTCTTGTTAACAATTTTTCTCCCTGTGATGTAGGAACGATGACTGTGTTAACAGGTTGGGGGGCGGTTGGGGAGACACTAACAAGATGACAAACCTTGGTCTTTGGCTCTGCTGCTGACTTTGAGTGAGTCCTTTTTTACCTCTCAGAGCCTCATTATCTCATCTGTAAAGTGGGGAGTCCTGCTCCCCTCCCCTGAGGTTGTTCTAATGAGGCTGCACTCATAGTAGGTGAATAACATGGGCACGCACAGTGATGGGTGCGGGTTGCAATTGGGACTTCCTCTGTTCCCTCCATCACAATTGATGAGGGAATTTGGGGCTGGTCTTGACTTTTCCAGGACCTTGGTCTCCCAGTAGGTTGCTGGTGATGCTCAAAAGGTAGGGGTCTCTCCCCAGGACTCTGGCAGCCTGCCTTTCCGGGAGGAAGGAGACAGAAGGGGTTACTTTGGTAATCACTATGCTTAAGGATGCCCTAATGCTTCACCCTGTCCCAAACCGATCCCCCACTCCCACCCTCAAGTCTAAAGTGGATCCCTCTACAATAATCTCTCATCATGCCATTCAGTCTTCCTTTGTGGCACTTATTGTAAGTGCTAATTACTTATCAATATCTTTTTTTTTTTAAACAAAACTTTATTATGAAAAGTTTCCAACATTTACCAGAAAAACCCAAAACAGAACAGTATCACAGACTCCATATACCTATCACTCAGCTTCAACAATGATCAACTCGAGGTCAATCTCGTTTTATCTCTACCCCTACTCACTCCTGCCTCCTAGTAATTTAATGCAACACATCTGTAAATGTTTTGGTAGATATTGCTAAAAATAAGGGCTCTTCTGTAAAATATAACCACAAACACATGTCATTATACGTTTATCCAAACCCACAGAATGTACAACTCTAAGAGTGAACCCTGATGTGAACGATGGACTTGGGGTGACGATGATGTGTCAATGCAGGCTCATTACTGTATCAAATGCTCTGCTGAGCTGGGGGATGTTGATACTGTGGCAGGCTGTGCACAACGTGGGGGCAGTCTCTGTACCTTCTTCTCAATTTTGTTGTGAACTTAAAACTACTCTGAAAAAAGTTAAGTCTTAAAAAGTAAAATCAAAAGAGCAAAGCTCCTGTTATTAAAACTAAAAAATGAACAATAATTCTTTGGTATGTGATTACTGTTAAATGTGTATCTCCCTCCACTGGGTTGGGAGCCTCATGAGAGCTTGCGTGAGGCCTACTAGGTCCTTGGTGAGTAATTGTTGGATGGATGGATGAATGGATGGGTGGACAAAGGGAGCTGGGAGCCCACTTTGCTTTCCATGGATGCTGTCTGATCCCTTCAACACCGGGGTGTGATCACTGCCTTGCAGGTCCACAGACTCTCTCATCCTCTCGGATGTGAGCACCACCAGGGAGCTGAAAACCTTTCTCAGTTTTTTTTCGCTCCTAACCTGCCTTCCACAGAATCAGGCAACAAGTCACTAATCCTCTCCTGTTGGTTGCAGCCTGCTCCCACTGTGCAGCTAATTCCACCTTCCAAGTTAATCATCATGCTTAGCACTTTCAATAAGGGCTTTTCATCTGTAGAGCACTGCTCAGCCATTAGCTGATTACTGTAATCTGTCCAACTCCCAAGACGTCAACCAGCATAGCAATGAGAGGATTCCCTTATTCTCTTGGAGACTCAGTTTCCTCATCTGTAAAACCAGGTTAATATACCTAACTGGCATGGTCGGTGTAGGGATTCAGTAAAATGAAGTCTGGAAAGTGTCTGGCACTGTCCTTTGACACCTAACAAGCCCTCAGTAATTGTTTATTATCTGTTCCCTGTATAGTGTAGAGGTTAACTCTCATTGGAGAGCCCAGAAAAATCTGGATTTGAATCCAGCTTCCTGTACTTAAAGTTACATTTCCTGAGCCTCAGTTTTCCCATTCCTAAAATGGGGGTGATGGCACCTGCCTCAGTTGGCTGAAAGATCAAATGATGTGACATATGTGTGTGATGTGCTGGGCACAGCATGAGGCACCTAGGGAGTCCTACCCAGAAGGAAATGGAGGCAGGGAAGGAGAAGGAGGCTGTAGGTTCCTTGGGAAGGTGCCAGATACTTCTTTTCTCCTTTGTCCCTCAAGATGCTTTAGGGGAAGAAAAATGCCTGTTGGACTCACCATAACAACTCCAGCCAACTACCCCTTTGCCCAGCTGTGTATTCAAAAAATAAGTAAAGGAATTAGGTGTGCTATGGTTGGAACTACATCTCAACAGGACTGGATAGTTGGAAGACTTTCAGATTTTTATCTCACAACCAGAGAAAGTAAACAGGCCAGGGATGATCCCCACATATTACAGATGAGGAAACTGAGGCTCAGGGAGAATAAACACAAGGCCTGCAAACGTTAAGAGCTAGAGCCTCCCCATCCCAATTTGGATGCATCGGGAGACGTGTCTAAGCTTTGCGCTCCAGAGGAGCTGGGCCTCTGTCTCAGCTGGAGTTACGGGTCTTCTTAAGACCTTCTAAAGCTACAAGGATTCTGCCTGCTAGCCCTTCCTCTCACTCCACCTGGTATGGGACTGTATCCCAGTGCGCCTGTTTTTAGTTACTGAGAATTTCAACATCAGGGAAGCCATCAACAGCTGCTGTGGTTGTAACTGTGCAACTCTAGCAGAGGGATCTCATTCATCATAACAGCAATGAATCAGCAAAGAAGTTAAGTCCTCACCATAAAGCTGGGGGTGACTCTAGGAGGTGATAGGGGGCCTCTCTATACACTGACTGGGCCTGGGTTAGGACCCCTGTTCCAGGAACCAGGGTTCCTGGCATTCCCTGAATAGGCAGGGTCCAGCATCAGAGTGGCGGCATCAGAGTGGCCGCATCAGGAGGCTGATCTCCACCCTTCCTAGGGAGAAGCATAGGAAGGACCTGGGAACTGAACCCTAAGTTTCAAAATGTGAGGAAGTTGAAGAAAGGGAGCAAGATTCTGAGCTGGGTACTTCACGTGAATTATTACATGTACCATATCATATGTAAGCAATAATTTATTCTGATAATAAGACCCTTTGGGGCTGGGCGCAGTGGCTCACGCCTGTAATCCCAGCATTCTGGGAGACTGAGGTGAGTGAATCATTTGAGGTCGGCAGTTCAAGACCAGCCTGGCCAAAGTGGTGAAACCTCGTCTCTACTAAAAATACAAAAATTAGCCAAACAGTAGTGGTGCACGCCTGTAATCCCAGCTACTCGGGAGGCTGAGGCAGGAGAATCACTTGAGCCTGTGAGGTGGAGGTTGCAGTGAGCTGAGATCATGCCACCAGACTCCAGTAGTCTAGGTGACAGAGTGAGATGCTGTTTAAAAAAGAAAAAGAAAAAAGACTCTTTGGATAGGCGCCATCAACCCATTTTACAGATGAATTAACTAGGGCACACAAAAGTTAATTAAGTTGCCCAAAGGGTCACACAGCAAGGAAGTGACACAGGTGGGATTCAAATTCAAGCCTACCTGACTCCAGGCCCCACAGTGTTGCCTCTGGTTGTTACCTGCATTTTATAAGGAAGGCAGCTGAGGCCCAGAGATGGGCAGTGATTTTCCCAGAGTCACACAGCCAGCTAGTGGCTGGACAGAGACTGAAACCAAGAGTCCAGACTTCCAGTTCCAAAATGAGCCCACAAAAGTACCTGGCCCATAGGAGATCTTCAAGTCATATTTGTTTTAGAGACAGGATCTCACTCTGTTGCCCAGACTGAAGTGCAGCGACACAAACATGGCTTACTGCAGCCTTGACCTCCTGGGTCAAGTGATCCTCCTGCCTTGGCCTCCCAAAGTTCTCGGACTGCAGGCATGAGCCACTGCACCCGGCCATCCATTAATATTTGTGATAGAAACAAGGCTAGGGAGAATCCCTGGATAGTTGAGGATAGGGGAGCAGCGGGGAGGAGCAGATGGTGAAGAACAGGCCTTGCTGGACACCACTAACCTGCTGCTTTTTTTCTAGAAGTTGCCCTTTAGCCTTCCCTCCAAAGTAGGGACCGGGGAAGTGACCCAGAGCTGAGAGGGGTGAGAGGTGTTGTGCAGCACTCGGCCTGCAGGTGGCGCCCGCACTGCAGTTCTGGACTCCCCCAGGGAATGGGAGCCTGCAGGGGATTTTCCTGTGGCTGGGCAGGGTGAGGCCAGGGCAGTGGGTCATTCACCAGCGTGTTCAGGATGCCCTTAGACAAAAGCTCCCCTCTTACCCTGGCTGCCTATGCCTGGCTGTGGCAGCAGAGGGCTGACAGGGCCCAGATAGGAACTCACACCTCAACTCCTTCTTCCCTGGCCATGCCCTCTGCAGGGTCCTGGGTAAGAAACCTCAGAAGGACTGGAGATCATCCAGCTGCTTGACTTTGGTCAGTTTACTGAGCCTCTTGGACGCCTACTTTCCTCATCTGTAGAGCAGAAGTGGGTTTTATTTCCAGGGTATTGGGAGGATCAGATGGAACATTTATAAAATGCCTGGCCCTGGCTGGGCACGGTGGCTCATGCCTGTAATACAAGCACTTTGGAAGGCCGAGGTGGGTAGATCACGAGGTCAGGAGTTCAAGACCAGCCTGGCCAACATGGCGAAACTCTGTCTCTACTAAAAATACAAAAATTAGAGCCAGGTGCGGTGGCTCACGCCTGTAATCCCAGCACTTTGGGAGGCCGAGGTGGGCGGATCACCTGAGGTCAGGAGTTCGAGATCAGCCTGGCCAACATGGAGAAACCTGTCTCTACTAAAAATACAAAAATTAGCTGGGCATAGTGGCGCATGCCTGTAATCCCAGATACTCAGGAGGCCAAGGCAGGAGAATCACTTGAACCCGAGAGGCAGAGGTTGCAGTAAGCCGAGATTGCACCAGTGCACTCCAGCCTGGGCAACAAGAGCGAAACTCCATCTCAAAAAGAGAAAAAAAAAAGTGCCTGGCCCATTGCAGGCACTCAGCAGACGGGAACTGTCAGGATTATTCTCATGGACAGTGGCTGCCTGTCCTGATGTCACATCTGCCTGGCAGCTATCTCTTCTTAGTCTTTTCCACATCACAATGGCAATCCATCACACCATGCCTTACCAATCACTGCCAAGCTCTGTTATCCATCCCCTACGGACCTGGTACTGCCTGGAAGACAATATAGAAGAGCGGTTAAGTGGAAGACCCCAGGTCTGTGTGCAAAACCTTGCCTCTGCGCCTTCCTGTGTGGCCTCGGTCAGGCGGCTCCCGTGTTGCAGATTCTTAGTGCTCACCACTACGGAGCACAGGCTCCTGGAAGCTAGGGTGGAGCCATGTGACTCACTAGCTCTGGCCAGGGAAATGGGGGAACAGGAGTGATGTGGACATGTGTCACTCTAGGCCAAGGCAGGTAAGAGCTTGTGGATTCCTCTGCCCTTTCTTGCCCTGCCACAGTGACCTGTGTATGGCCAAAGGGCCATGTGTTTTTATGGTAAAGCTCTAAGATGGAAGCACCCTAGATCCCCTAAGCCACCCTCAGAGGAAAGCCACTCCAGCAGCACTGTGTTATGTATGAGCAAGAAGTAAACTTTGATTGCCAGTGAGGCTTCAGGGTTTGTTTATACCACAGTGTAGACTAGGTTAACTTTATGGATGCAACCTCCCTGTGCCCCAATTTTCTCATCAGTGAAAATGGGGATAATAATAGAACTACTATCGTAGAGTTGTTGTGAGGGTTAAAGGAGATCGTGGATGCAACCCTCTTAAGATGTAAAAATCTTAGTTTTTATCATTCTATGGGAAGATACAGAAGAGTATGAAATGATCCTACATGCTCAGAGCAAGAGGGGCCCTAGGAACTTGAACTCACATTTCATGTTGAGATGAGGACACCGAGGCTTGGGGCAGAGGAGGGGATGCCTTGTTCAAGGTCATGCAGGCAAATGGTGGGAGAGTCAGGGCTGAATCCTGACTTTCTGAGCCCTGTCCAATGTATACCTTCAGACACATTTTGGTCCCTGCCCTCTGGGAGTTCATGATCTATTTGGAAACAAGACAGACATGCTATGGAAAGGTCATTCAAGATTCCATGCTATACCCAGATGCAAGAGTCATCCAGACAGTGAGGGTTCTGAGGGCCAGAGGAGGACAAGGACCTGGGCGGTCTGGGAAGTGGGCAGAGAAGGCTTCTGGGAGCCGATGGGATTTGAAGAATGGGTTTCAGCAGAGAGGAGGAGTGGGCAGAAGGCAGTGGTGGGGGAGATGACGGTATAATCCCAGGCCCAGAGATAGGGAAGTCAAAGAGCAGAGTGGTCCATAGAACAGATAGATCAAAGCATGGTATGTTTAACCAGTTTGAGGGACATGTAGATTTCTTCCCCTTTTTGAACCCTATTATAAAGAGCACTGCACTAAACACCCCTCTGTGTATCTGTGTATTTTGTCAGCTGAGATAGAGGTTTTCTAGAGAAGAGAGGTTGGGTTGAACCTGGAAAGGTATGGTGGCCTGATTTGCAGGAATGGTGTTGTAGGGTTTGGAAGGCTTTTGAATGTGAGTGATACAGAGATGATTTGACTTAATTTTTCAGGCCAAGACCTCCCAGTTTCAATCATTCGCTTACCACATTTACCAATTTTGGCCTATTCATGTGACAACTATACTATTGCTGACCCAATTTAAATTTTAATCCCTCACTTTTAAACTCATGCATTTATTTTAAGAGACTTTTTATCACCATCATAGAATTTTTTTTTTTTTTTAAGACGAAGTCTTGGTCTGTGGCCCAGGCTGGAGTGCAGTGGCACGATCTTGGCTCACTACAAGCTCTACCTCCCGAGTTCACGCCATTCTCCCCACTCCGCCTCCCAAGTAGCTGGGACTACAGGTGCCCGCCACCACGCCCGGCTAATTTTTTTTTTTTTTTTTTTGTATTTTTAGTAGAGATAGGGTTTTACCATGTTAGCCAGGATGGTCTCAATCTCCTGACCTCGTGATCTGCCCTTCTCGGCCTCCCAGATTTTTAAAAAAATAAAAACAATGCTACTTGCAATAAATACAAGATAACCATTAAAATAAATACAATGATAGCAAATCAGTATTATTAAATACAGCCATAAGTGCCTGCCAGAGGCAGAGCAGAAGGCCTGATTCCTTCTGGTTCAAGGAACAGGGATTATCAAGTGTTAAAGACATAATAGCACAAATTGAGACTTTCTCCTTTGCTTGTTTGTATAGGCTAGGACAGAACTGACAGGGAAATAACTTTCTCACCATGTGATTCAAAAAGGTCACATGAAGAAGGCTTGCCTCTGGCAGAAAGTGACTTGTAGACCACACCGAATGGGCATCCTGTCCTCTGAAGACTGTCCCCAGAATGACAGCAAGTTCTTTTGTGGGGTAGTTTGGCAGCAGTAGGGCCCAGGGGTGGGAGACTGGGCCAGGTGATCCAAATCTGCCCCTCTTTTTGGTGGACATTAGGTTTTCTTGTGTGGGACTAATGGGTTGGGCTGGGGCCTGGGGGTTCAGAACAAAAGAGAACAGATCTTGCTTACTGTCCCTGACTATAGGTTGTGGAGACTCTAACTCTGGGTCTGCTTCCCAATAAAAGAAGAAAGTGATCTCTGAACATTAAAAAAAAAAAAGACACTTTTTTGGGGGCATTACAAGGAGAATGGGAATTGCCATCTCCCTGCACCATCATCTGCAGTCGGGGCGGGCTCCGTGGACGTGTGACCTGTGCTGTCACATAGAGCCCTGTGTTTGGAAGAGCTCAACACTCGGTTTAATGCTCTGTTGTTGCCATCATTCCACGGGATACACACTGGCAGACAAAAAGGAGGCAGACCCTCTGGGGACCATTGTGGAAAGAGCTACAGGACATACCTTAAGAGAGAGAGAGAGAGAAAAAAAAAAACAAGTTATAGGACAATATGTGCAGTATGGCTGTATTTGTAAAAACAAAAAATTCTTAAAATTTTAAAAATACACACACACACACTTCATTATTCCATTTTCCCTCAACTGGCTGGTTAGTAATATGTGCAATTACCACTCTTCTAGGGTTAGCCTGGAGATGGAGCAGGCATCCTTGATTTATTCATGTTTACCAGACACTCCCCATTTCTACCCACTTCTTGGACAATGCGAGGACCTTAGAGCATTCTAACTCCATTTACCCCCTTCCTGCTTGTGTGCCATTGGATCGTGTATTTTAATTCTCCCTATATATTTTAAACATTAGTTTTATTGTTTTATACAGCCAAGATTCATTTGTATTTACCCATATTTCCCTTTCTATTGCTCTTGTTTCCCTTCTGAATATCCAAGCTTCCATCTGGGACCACTTTCCTTTTGCCTGAAGCATACCCTTTTGTATTTATTTTTATTTTTGAGCCATTCATATGGTTCAAAATTCAAAAGTACAGAAGTGTGTCATGATAGATATCTTTCTCTTCCACCCCTGCCCCCAGCCAAAAACTATACATTTCCATATGCACATAGAACATTCCTTGAAGGAAATACACCAAATTGAGAACAGTGGTTTGTCTACGTGGTCTGAAATGTTCATGCTGATAATGTGTTCATGTCTCCCATATGCAAAGAAAGAGAAAGTCAGGGACAAGCAGCCAGGAGACCCAGTCTCTTCTGATTGACAGCCTCTCACTGTGTCCTGCCGTGCACGCAGCCACTCTGTTATATGTGGCCTCGTTTCATCTTGGCCACAGCCCTGTGGGACATGAGAGGCAAGGTTCCTCCATCCCAGGACAGCTACTGACCATGTCTCCCATTTTCATGAGCACTTACTATGCCAGGTGCCATTTTATATTCACCACATCACTCAATCCTTATGACAGCTCTGCTAGTATTATCACCATTTTACAAATGAGCAAACTGAGGCAAAGAGAAGTTAGGTAATCTGCCCAGAAGGCAGAGCCAGGGTTCAAACCAAATCCCAACAGTCCAACTCCAGAGCCATGCTATCACAAACCCCATTATACAGCTGAGGAAACAGAGACCCATAGAGGTTAAGCCCTAGGCTCAAAGTCACTAAGTAGTGGCAGAACAAGAACTCACATCCATGACTTTTGGGGTTAAAATCCACAACCCTCCCCCCACCAATGGTTTTTTCTGCACATTAGAATCATCTGAGGAGCTTTCAGAATGCCGTGTTCAGATGTTAGCCAAGACCAAAAAAAATCAGAATCACTGATACTATTTTTGTGTCCCCCTCACCTCCCAGAAGTTTCTGAAGTGTAGTCAGGTGAGAACCACTGTCCTTGCCCACAGGAGACAGGGCTCAGAATCAGGCTCTTTGGATTTCATTTGATCCAGACTTTGCCTCTCATTAGCTCTGTGACTTTGGGCACACTGCTTTAACAGTTCTGTGCTGCCTCAGTTTTCTCACCTGTCAGTTTGGATAACTATAGTGTCTTCTTCACATAAGGATTGAATGAGACCATCCGTACAAAGACTTGGAACAGCGGCTAGCACAAGATGAGCTTTAAATAAATCTTACCCTTATTACAATTGTTATAGTTATTATTATTTTTGCTGTGTGCCTTTGCATAGAACCTGTCCCCCTCTGAGCCTCACTCAGGTCCTCTCTGTGTGAGCACACTGTGGGGTTTGGACTGCAGGGTCTTGAACAGTGTCTTCCAGCTCTGATGCACCTTTGTTGTGATCAGCTGGCTGGGTCTCAGAACTTCTCCACTTGCCCTCATGTTTGTGGAAGCTTGCCCTTTCTCGTGAATGCAGAGGCGGCAACAGGCATGTGCTTGGAGAACCAGGGACCACTTCTGTGGGACGAGTCCAGCCTATGATTTTCTCACAGCCAGGATGTGCTGGGCTGTGCAGAGAGGAATTGCCCACTGAGGGGTGGTGGCTGACAAGGTGCCAGCTGCCCCAGAGAGAGGCCAAGAGCCCTGGATGGAGGGTGCCTTGGAAAGGCATGGCGGGGGCCGAGGCAGAGGTGGGGCTCGTGCCCACTTCCTACCAGTGCCCAGGGCACTTGGTGCCAGTCCTTGCCACCAAGTGCCATTCTGCACCAATGTATAATTCATGCCCCCGTGTGCCAATCTGTGCCAGCTTTAATTAGCTTCTAACTTTTTGTCATTCATTTTGCTCTGAACACCTTATAAATAAATGATGGGCGAGGGGAGTGGAGAGTGGGGCAGGAATGTGAGGGAAGGACCGTCTTTTCTTCAGCCACACAAGGGCGGGGTGAGCTTCCAAGGCTGGGCCCAGGGAACCTCATGCCCCCGGGGCTTTCCTGGGGGCCTCCATGCTTCAGAGGGGTGGCCACAGCCCACTTTGTCAGCCTTCCAGCCTGCTCCTCCACACGCCAAGCAGGGCCGCCACAGCTGTGCCAGGCTCCGAGGGCTCACAAACTAAACTCGGGAGCACACATGTCTGGTTTATGGTGGCAGGCGCTGCCCCGGGAGAGGACGCATGGGCTGGGGACGACGACAGCAGGAAGCAACAAACAGCTCTTTATCAGCTGTGGGGTGGGGGCATGAAAGGGGGAGCAGGAAGGGATGGGGAGGCTGCTACGGAGGAACCCACAGGAGAGGCGTTTGTGTGCTTTAAAAATAATCATCGACCCTCATGGGGAGGAAAGACTCGCCTGTGAGGGCTGCTCTGTTTTTACAGTTTGTAAAGCACTTTAATGTGTTTTTTGTTTTTCTCTTTTGATCTGAAAGGCAGCCTCAAGAAGTGTTTCAGCACCTGGGGGTTATCATACCCATTTATAGTTGAGGAACCTGATGCTTGGACCGGTAGGCTAAGACCCATGTGAACCACAGCCTGGTGGAGCGAGCTTTGCGTTGCACCACCCTGCCTCTCTTGCATTCCCCAGGGGCAAGGCAGCGGCAGAAAGCACCCCCATGAGGCTGGAAGGCCAAGGTGGAATGGAGTCCAATTCCAGGTGGTTCCAGGGGTTGGCATATTTAAAACAACAGATTTGGATTCCCTCCCTTCTTTGTATCCTCATTCTCTGAGAGTGCCAGTAGGCCAGCTGGTTATTTGGTGTGTGAGGATGCAAAGACATGGAAGGGGAGATGCCCCTTCCTCCAAGATGTCAGCCCAGGTCACCCTGGGACAATGCACTATCCCCTCTTCCTCCTGTAGCTGGTCATGCTTTCTACTGTGTATCTGCACCTCCAAGCCTAGCGCCTCCATCTCCAGCATTGCTTACTGAAAAAAACCTGGGCTCCTGGTGGGGCCCTCAAACCCTTCATGGTCCAGCCCTTGCTGCCTCTGCATAGCACACTTCTTGGTCCAGCCCTATTGCCATATTACTTGAGGTCTCTAAACTGTGTGCTGCCCCTGTGACCTTGCACACAGTCCCTGCTACCTCAAGGTATGTCCTTGCCGGTCTTACCTTGCCAGGTACTCTTGTCTTTCAAGGCTCTATTTAAGTGGTCTCTCCTGTTCAGAGTCTTCCCTAATCTCCTTGGTTAGAGTGGATTGCACCCTGCTCGGGGTCCCCTCTGTCAATGTTGAACCTAGTCCCAGCCTGAAGGATGGCATCATCCTACTTCTTCCCAACTGTTTCTGTCTCTATCTCTCCAGCTAGACTATAGCTTCTCTGAGGACCAAAATGATGTCATTTGCTCTTTGTGTCCTCAGCACCCAGCCCACAGACTGGCACACTGTGGGCCCTTCAGAAACGTGTGTTAGGTGAATGAACAAACACATAGTCCCTGCCTTCGAGAATCTTAAAATGAAGTGTGCTGTGGGCTAAACATGATCTTGAAGCCACTGTACAGATGTGGCCGCTTCTGGAAATCCTTGGGCAAGATGCCCTGGATATGGAAGGAATTGCATATCACTTTTTTTCTTTCTTTCTCTTTTCTTTTTAATTTTGGGAAAGGGAAGGTGGCATTATTCTAATAATGCTGACTCTATACTGTTCTATGCTCCCTACGACAATCACCGGAAGAATAATCAGATGGTCTGCACCAGGCAGGGTTCTCACAGTCGCTAGCAACAGAAATGAACTCTGGCTACTGATGCAAAAATTGAACTCACTAGTTAGTTAACAGGGGCAGATTCAACCAGAAGACTGGAGGACAGACCCAGACAACAAATAGGAACAAAAGGAGGCTGGTGGCCAAGGATGCAGCTGAAAATACAACCCAGGTCAGGCCTCAGGAGTCCTGGAGTCAGGGCTAGGTGCTTTGCATAGCTTCAAAAGGATTCTTGACTGTTTATAAACGTTATGGTCCTTCTCAAGGTTCAAAGTTGAGAGTAGAGCTTCTGACTGGCTTGCCTAGGTCATGCACTGTGCCCTGCAGGCAGAAGGCCTTTCTTTATAGCTTTTTCAATTAAAGCAGGGCCTGGTCCTACCCCTTACTTCATACAGTGGGGGTCCCCCAGTAGGAGTGGAGTTTGGATGAGTGGGAAGTTGGCATCTCTGTGGCTCTTCGTGGCTGTCCAAGTGCTTTTACATCCACCCCAGGAGGGAGGCTGGGCAGGCACCATTCTCTCATTTTCAGAAGTGGAAACAAGGCACAGAGAGGTTCAGTGACTTGTCCAGACTACATAAGGTGGCAAGGGTGCTTCTTTATCACACAGGTGTACCTTCCTCGATGCCCCATGGGCTTGGAGAGCAGGCAAGTGTTTCCTGAGGAAAGGGTTCTAGGGAGAACTTCGAGAGCTGTTGTTGAAACAGCCCTGACATGGTTTCAGGAATGGAAATCCCAGAAAGGCAGAAAGGTGAAAACTTAGGTGATTCATCTCCTGGAATGAGGAGATTAGAATTTCTGAGATGCTGGTTCAGAGGATAGAGGCTGGGTTCTTCTCCCCAGCTCTGAGGCTCCTGCAAATGCCATCATCCTACCTTTGGCTGGTTCATGTGCAGAAGAGCAAGACTGCTGTTCACCTCCGGGATCCAGTAGCTCCCGTGGCTCCCTGGGGAGGGTCCCTGTGCACGCCTCCAGGCCCTACACACATGCTGCTCCTCCACCTGGAGCGCCCTTCTGCTTCTGCTGCCTGTGGACCTCCTGGTCAGTCTCAGCTCACTGCAGCAAGCTCTGATGTCCCCTTGTCCAGGCAGCCTTTCTGGACTCAAGATTTCATGACAATGAATCACCCCACTCTCCTTTGGGCCACTTGTCCACTTTGCCACACTTACCTTGCTAGGTTGTAACTGATTCGTCTGCCCCTCTCTCCTACGGGGAGTGCCTTGAAGACAGGATGGATGTCACTCACGTCTGTGTCCCTGGTGTGCGGTCCTGGCCTGTTTCCCTCAGGGCCATTCTCTCCTCTCCTCTGTGGTGCTGCTGCTCTGCATCACGGCAGGCTGACCCCGCAAACTCCCAGGTCCGCTGGCTTCAGGTGGGAGATGAGAGGGGCTGGGGAAAGAAGCCGGAATGTGTCTTCACACTCCACCGTCTCTGGCAGTAGCTGTGTTTCTGTGACTAGAGCCCACACCACATGGGCCCACTGTGGTCTCACCTTCCACTGCATGCCTGATCCTGGCCACTCTGCTTCCTCCCTTGTCCCTCCAGTCTAGAGGTGGCACACTTTCTGCTGTTGCTGCACTCTGGGTCGCTTCGCCATCCAGTTAGAATTCTCAGCTCTTCCATTCCCTGTTACACATTCATGGTGGTTCTGTGGGCTGGCTGCACCCCAGCTGATACCCCAGTTCCCAGCACGGTGCTTGGCACAGAGTGTAACAGAAGGTTTGAGGAGTGGAGAACCTTGAAGAACACCTCTTCTCATGCTTTCATTTTACGAATGGGGAACACGAGGCCAAGAGAGGTCCAGTGTCCAACCCGCCACCATCCAGCTACAGGGTGGTCTAGAAGTCAGATCCCAGCTCCGGACTCCTGGCTCCATCACTCTGTCTAAAAGCATGACCATCTAAGACATGTAGGACCACAGCTCCAGTTCATTTGTCCAAGAGCCTGCTTGGCATCTCTGTTCTGTGACTGCACAGGCCTCTCACACAACACGTCCCAAGGGAGCTCTTGCTCAGGTCTCCATAGCGGCCTCCTCAGAGGGCCCGATCACAGGAAACAGCACGCTGTCCATCTACCACCACAAGCCAGAAACCCAGAAGTCTTCTTGACCCTTTGCTCTATCTCATGTAAAACCACTCCCTCTCCTGGCCCTGTAGATTTTTACCTCTTGAAAGTCACTTCTCTCCACTTCTACCCACCCTCTCATTCCAGGCCTCTGGCACCAATCACCTAGGCACTGCAGCAGCCTGAGGACATGTAAGTTTCACCAGGGCAAGGATTTGTTTGACGCAAGCATGCGTGTGTGTGTGTGTGCGTGTGTGTGCGTGTGCATGTGTGTGCGTGTGTTGTTCATTGACATATCCGAAGTGTCTAAATTCACAGGGATTAGCTAACTTTTTCTGTAAAGGGCAAGGCTGTAAATATTTTTGTTTTTGCAGGCCATTTGGTCCCTGTTGAAATTCCTTATGTCTATAGTTGTAGTGTGAAAGGAGACACAACTGGATAGGCCACATCTGTGTGCCACTAAAACTTTCTTTACAAAAACATGTGATGAGGCAGATTTGACCTCTGGGTAGCGGTGTGCTCACCCCGGTCTAGAAAATTTCTTGGAACATAGTATTTGACAAATAAATACTTTTAATTGAAGAAGTCTCTTCTCATCAAGTATTGCCTCCCAATCAATTCAATCAATTCTCTCTCTCTCTCTCTCTTTTTTTTTTTTTTTTTTTTTTTTTGAGATAGAGTCTTGCTCTCTCACCCAGACTGGAGTGCAGTGGCACAATCTTGGCTCACTGCAACCTCCAGCTCCTGGGTTCAAGCGATTCTCCTGTCTCAGCCTCCTGAGTAGCTGGGACTACAGGCGCAAACCACCACACCCTGCTAATTTTTTTGCATTTTTTAGTAGAGATGGGGTCTCGCTATGTTGGGCAGCCTGGTCTCAAACTCCTGACCTGAAGCCATCCACCTGCCTCACCTCCCAAAGTGCTGGTATTACATGTGTTGAGTCACCGTGCCCTGCCTCAATTCTCATTTTTCCTAACTATAAATCTGATCATGACACTCCTACCCCTCAATCTCCACTCCAGCTACCTGCTTTGAAGCCTTCAGTCTTTTTATTTTTATTTTTATTTTTTAAGATAGGGTCTTGCTCTGTTGCCCAAGCTGGAGCACAGTGGCACAATAATAGCTCACTGAAGCCTTGAACTTTTGGGCTCAAGTGATCCTTCCACCTCAGCTTCCTGAGTAGCTGGGACTACAGGTTCACGCCATGATGTCTGGCTAATATTTAATTTTTTTGTAGTGATAAGGGCTTGCTATAGTGCTCAGGCTGGTCTGAAACCCCTGGACTCAAGTGATCCTACTGCCTCAGCCTCCCAAAATGCTGCCATTACAGGCGTCAGCCACCATGCCCGGCCTCTGAAGCTGTCGGTCTTTTTTTTTTTTTTTTTTTTTGAGACGGAGTCTCACTCTGTCGCCCAGGCTGGAGTGCAGTGGCTGGATCTCGGCTTACTGCAAGCTCCGCCTCCCGGGTTTACACCATTCTCCTGCCTCAGCTTCCTGAGTAGCTGGGACTACAGGTGCCCGCCACCTTGCCCAGCTAGTTTTTTTGTATTTTTTAGTAGAGACGGGGTTTCACCGTGTTAGCCAGGATGGTCTCGATCTCCTGACCTTGTGATCCGCCCGTCTCGGCCTCCCAGAGTGCTGGGATTACAGGCTTGAGCCACTGCGCCCAACCCAAGCTGCCAGTCTTAAGATAAAGATCAACCCCTGATTAAGGCCAACACACCTGCACAGTTTGGCCCCCACTCCATTGTGGCTTTACGGTCACTGCCAAGGACTAGAGGGACCACTCAGTGACTCGGATCAGAGAGGGGGTGCTTAAAGCCAACAGATGGTGCAAGCTCACCTAGGCCAAGTGCCTGCTCACTTACCCTCCCAAGCTTCCCGGGAGCATTTCCTCATTCACTGGAGGCACAGAGCTCTCCCCACCCTTTCTGAACTTCCTGACATATGCCAGCTCCTTCCTACCTTTGCACAAGTTGATTGCAACTGCGGCCACCAAACCATTGTTCCTGGCCCAGCCATTGCCCGTAGTGGGCACCTGGGGTCTTTGCACATGCTGTTTCTCCTGCCTAAAACTCCACTCTCTCTCCCTTGCTCATCCTTCAGCTCAGTCACCTCCTCCAGGAGGTCTTTCCTGATCCCCTAGGCCAGGCACCATTAAAGCACTCTTCTTCCTGGCACTGATTCTGGCTGTAATTTTACCTGCTTATGTGTTTCATTGATGAATGTCTGGTTCCCCTACTAGAGGAGCTTCATAGGGCACAGGGACCAAGCCTGCTTTGTTCGTCATCCTATTCCTAGAACCTGGTTCAGTTAGCTAGCACGTAGCAGTGACTGTGAATGAATGAACCAATGAATGAATGATGAATGAGCAAATGGTAAGGAACTGGAGCTTTGGAACCAGATGGATTCTGGGTTCAATACCTGACTCCACCACAGGGGCAAGTACCCAACCTCCTAAAGCCTGTTTCTCACTGTAAAACGGGGATAATGGCAGGACCTACCAGAAAGACTTTGCTGAAGATAGAATGAGTTGAGGCCCAGAAAGTCTCGCCCAGAGCCTGGCTCCAGGCAGGTACGGTCAATGTACTGACTGGAACAGTGACAGCTCCAGAAATCCTGTCATGTGAGAAATAGTTTTAAAAAATCAGAATGTTTAGCCCCGGGGAAGTAAAGATCAAAGGTAGGGAATAAACCTCTTCCATTACCTGCATATGGACCCTTCCTTGATCCAGCTGTCTCAAAAAACCATAAAGTCACTGTTCCTATAGGTGTGCAAAAAGAAGCCGGGAGACCATGACTCGGGCACTGCAGACGGGGCTCCCAAAGGGGTGAGGGCGCCTAGGTGACCTCACAGGTCTCCTCCAACCCAGGGCCCTTCCTTTCTAAGCACTTGGAGGCATCTTGAGCTTGAGTGAGGGAGGAGGCACAGGTGGGAGCGCAGGAGTCGAGTTGGGTGGGCAAAGGTTGGAGAGAAGCGTAGGCCAAGCGGCCCCAAGGACTAGAGGGACCGCTCAGCGACTCTGGGAGCAGAGAGGGGGCGCTTAAAGCCAACAGATGGCGCGGGCTCACCTAGGCCGAGCGCCCGCTCGCCATCCCGGGCTTCCCAGGAGCGTTACCTAGCTCTGCCGGAGGCGCAGGGCGGACGCGAGGCTAGGGGCCCCCATCCGCCTGCGCGCTCCTCTGCGGGACGGCGGGCGGCCATGTGGGGCACGGCTCTGTCTCGCACCTGGGGCCGCTTCTGCGGGCTTCCTCCCTGCCCCTTTGGGGCATTCGTGGAGTTGCCACAGCAGCCGGTGCCATGACATCGGCAGAGGGCAGCTTCGCCAGCACTGAAATATTCATGCCCTGAGCGCCCGGCGGGGCTCGGCGCCGCTCCCGGGGGGTCCGGGCGGGGCCGGGGCGGGAGCTCGGGGGTCCTGGCGGCCGGAGGGGTGGGGAAGCACCGAGCGCAGGCGGGCGGGCGGGCGGGGGCCGGGCGAGGCGGGAGGTGAGGGAGGGAGCGGCGGGAGGCGGGGTCTGGACGGCGGGGGCCGAGCGGGGCGGGGGAAGCAAGGGAAAGTTGATCGCGGACTTGAGCGGCGGCGGCGGCTCAGGAGAGAGGAACGTGGGCTGCAGGCGCGATGCTTGGCCAGAGGACGTGTCCGACGGCGGCCGGACGCTGAGCCGGGCTGGGCAGGGCAGCCCTGCCCGGGCATGGAGCGCTGGGTGGCTGAGCCTCTGGACGTTTGGGGCGCGCCTAGTCCGAGTCCCCGGCGCGCCTGAAGTTGCGAGCGGCGAGCGGCCCGCGAGGACCCGAGAGCGGCCGGCACGCCGCGGATGAGCCTTCGCGCCGGCTGCGAGACGCGGCGGTGGCCAGGGCAAGAGCAGGCGGCCCGCGGGGGCCGATCCGGCGGAGAGCAGAGCTCCAGGCGAGGCGCGGCGCCGCTGCACACACGCACACGGTACCCGGAGCCACGCACCGCCCCTTCCCTTCTCGCTTCCCTCTCCTTCCCCTCGCCGTTCGCCCGCCGCGCGGCGGGAAAGTTGGTGGCTATAGCGGCTGCCGAACCACTTGTTCTCAGCGCGGCCATCGCCCGCGGCGGGCGCTCGTGGCATCCTTCGGTTCCAGGCCCCTAGCCCCAGCCCCGCGCCCCTCTCCGAGCTCCCGGACCGACGCCCGGCAACTTTGATTCCCGGGAACTCGAATTCAATTCGCGTTGGCCTGGGAGGACAGGCACCCCATCCCCCATCCCCGGTCCTGGGACCGCGAACATTCGGGGGCTTTGCTCTTGGCGCTACGGAGAGGGTCCAGGTCTGGGGTGGAGAGATTTTCGGGAGTGGAGCGCGTTGGGATCCAATCCCCTCCCCTTCTGAGCCCTGGGTCCTCATTTGGACAGTGGGGATGGGGTGGGGCGCACCCCTACTGCGGGCTGGGCAGCGGCGCTGAAGGGAACTAAAGGCACGTAGTTCTCCCCTCCCCTCATCACGTCCCTGTGCCCGCGGGAGACCCCAGAGGACTTACACGTCCTCCCAAATTCGGTCCAGCTATGGGAAGACGCGCCCCTCGCGGAGCCGGGAGCCTTATGCGGCTCGAGCTTCTCCTTCCTGGCCCTGGAGATGGCCCGCTACGAGCGGTGCTGGCTGCCCCGAGGAGCTCGCACCCGGGAGCACTGCCCCTCGTCTCCACCGTAGGTCAACCCAGGACTCGGGCAGAGCCCGCGTGTTCCGAGGTAGTGGCGGCGCCAGCCGGCGGGCACTCTGCCTGGCTTTCCTGGAGCGGGCACCTAGAGAGGCTGCCTCCGTGCTGTGAGCGGAGATCCGATGCCAGCCGCCGCCCCACTGCGACCCCAGCCCCAGCGCTAGTGCTGTCAGCGGTCCACTGGGAGGAAATTAGCCTTTCCTCTGTAGAAATACGCCCCCATCCTCCCTAGTAATTCAGAAACCAGAGCCTTCTTTTTCTGCGTCCTTTGCCCTCTCAGACCAGAGCTGGCATTGACCTCGCCTTCCAGCCCCTTGGCAAGTGCCCCCACCCTAATTTGGATTTTGAAATAAGCTAGAGAGACACAGGAGGAGTGTGTGTGTGTGTGTGTGTGTGTGTGTGTGTGTGTGTGTGTGTGTTGGGTGGAGTCAGACCCTCACACAGGGAAGAATTAGGTTGTGGGGTGTGGGGTAGGGCAGGCTTGAAGAACCTAGTTGGGGCCAGTTGCATGGTGATGATGAATCAGCCCATGATGGGAGAGCTGGCTTGGAGTTAGTGCTTGGTTCCTGGTGCAGGGGTAGGCGCACTGCGGTCAGCACCTACAGGGGTGGGGGCACTAGATGTCACTCTGCCAAGGAGGAGCTGGGAAGGGGTCCCTTGGCTGGGGGAATAGCAAAGCTTGGCTCTGGCTGCCAGAGCTGGGGAGGACGGGAAGGCAGAGTGTCTCGTGGTAGAGGGTGGGTATACCCCGTGAGCTGGGAAGGTGGCACACAGAAGCGACTGGTGTGAACCAGGAAGCTCTGCCTCGAGTGCTGGAGGACAGCAGTGAGGGGTGGGAGGCCCAGAGCTAGCATCCTGGCCTCTGTGCTGGGCCCGCATATGCTTCTCTGACTTGGCCTTCCTCACCTCCAAACAGCTGGGCTCCTCATGTCTGCTTACCAAAGGGCTTGATTTGAGGGGTGTGATGGCAGATGGTCCTGGTTGCCTCTGGAATAGCTCCCCCACCCAACAAGCTACCTTACCTGCAGTTTCACCATTTGAGGTTCATTTATTTGAGCCAAATATTTTAAAGGGCACCTTCCTGAAATGCTCATTTAAAATGCACATTCTTCTGGGAGGTGAAGGTCTGGTGGAACCTTGCTCCTCTGAGTGTGGCCTGTGGACATGCAGCCTCGGCATCACCTAGGGACTTGTTAGAAATGCAGACTCTTGGGCCCCATCCCAGACCTTCTGAATGAGAATCTGCATTTGATAAGATCCTTGGGTGACTCATGTGCTCAGTAAAGTTTTAAGCTGTTGTCCACAGTGCCTTCTCTAAGAGGTATTGCATAGTTACTTGGTGCAGAGTGTTGTATAGGGCAGTGAATAAGAACAGAAATGAGAATGAGATTGAACTTCTTTCTCTGGCTGCTTTGCTAGGCTTGGATTAATAGCCCACCACTGGCCCCTTCGGGTTGTACCATGCTAATGCCACAAGAGTGTCTGTGTTTTAGGGTCTTTTAAACGGATTAGAATAGCATCTCAGCTTTGTGTGCAGTCAAAACTGTACATGGAACCGGGTGCAGTGGTGAACCCCTGTAGTCCCAGCTATTGGGGAGGCTGAGGCAACAGGATTGCTTGAGCCCAGAAGTTCAAGGCTGTAGTGTGCTAGGATCGTGCCTGTGAATACCCACTGTACTCTAGCCTGGGCAATATAACAAGACCCTGTCTAAAAAAAACCAACAAAAACCCCTGCACACGTTCCAGTAGGAGGTGAGTGGAGGGGGCAGGGTTTCCGGAAGCTAGATATACATACTCTGCCTCTAGGATGCCTAAGACTGAGACTAGATGCTGTCCCTCAAGCAGAAGGAATTGAGCAACTACTTTCCACCTCATCTGCCCTCCCAAATGGGTGGATTGACCCATTGATAACACCTCTCAGCGGCCATAGGACTTATGCAGAGTGGAGGAGCATGAGTGCCAATTTGGAACAGCCTACAGAGGGGAGGATACTGACCAAGCTCTCCCTTGACCCCATCCTGGACTGGACGTCCAACTTCTACTGCCCTGGGGTGGTTCAAGGCCTCTAGCCTCAAGACACAGGGATGATGCTGAGGCATGGTGGCAGGTTATACCCCTGGTCCTCTGGATGATGACCCTGAAGCCATCAAGGCTGGCATGAGAGTAGGAGATTTGAAACACTGCTGGAGAGATTTGGGTCAGAGGCCTGGTGTAGCTGATGGTGTCACAGGTGAAAGGTCATTGCATGGCTCAGGCATCCCACCCTGCCCAAAGAGCCTATCCTTCCCCTAAGCTAGCCTCTCCCAGAGAGAGGGCAGCTCTGCCAGGGGACAAGGTGATGAGGAGGAACTATGGGAGACACAGTCAAGGGCCTTACAAAGAGCGAGCTAATGTGAAGACATTCAGACATCAATTTGAAAATCAGTGAGTTCAGAAATAGTTAGGTTAGGCCAGGTGCGGTAGCTCACACCTATAATCCCAGCACTTTCGGAGGCCAAGGCGGGTGGATCACTTGAGGCCAGGAGTTTGAGACCAGCTAGGCCAACATGGTGAAACCCCGGCTCTACTAAAAATACAAAAATTACCCAGACTTGGTGGTGGGCACCTGTAATCCCAGCTACGTGAGAGGCTGAGGCAGGAGAATTGCTTGAACCTGGGACATGGAGGTTGCAGTGAGCCAAGATTGTGCCACTGCATTCCAGCCTGGGGGACAGGGTGAGACTCCATCTCAAAATCAATTGACAAATAAAAATAATAAAAATTTAAAAATAACTCACTGTTTTCTTGAACCCCCAGGTCTTAATATGTAAAGATGTTTGTAAAAATTGACTTAATTCCCATTGAACTCATTGTTTTCAAATTCAGTTTTAGTTGTTTTTTAAACATTTTATTTTATTTTAGTTTGAGCCTTGATTTGGCTTCCTCTTGACACTGGGGCAATCCTGTTTGTCCATGAATAGATGAGCAAGGTTGTTTACAAGTCGAACCCTACCAGATAGGTTATTTCAGGGTGGGGGTACTTTGCCTTCAGTAGAGAACTGCGGATCAGATTGGGTTCTTCCGTATTCCAGCCTCCTGTGCATAATGTGGGTGACACTGATGCTGCTCAGGAGTCGTCAACTCCAGAAAGCCCTCCTGAGTCCTTTGGTGGGATGGCTGGTGCGGGTGGGCTGCCCCTCCAGCCTGTTCCTCCCTCGCTCACGGTCCTTCCTTGGTGCTTCTTACTATTCTGCATGGTTCTGGCCTCTCAGTAGCCGCTGAGCTCCTCCAGGGCACAGGCTGCATCTCTTTCCTCCACATCAGTGGAGTAGTTGGTGCTCAGTAACTGTTCATTGACCGAATGGGCTATTGCTGGGTGATGGTTCTCTTACCTTCTCCAGCCCTATTGTTAAGTGATCGTTAACACACCAACCGTTTGCTGTGCCTATATCCAGTTTTAACTGTTCATGGTGGTTACTTTCAAGATGGGTGGTGAATGTCCATCTTGCTGTACTCTGGTCTCTAGGCATCTGCCCTTGGACATTTGCATGCCTAGGGAGGCGAGGATGCAGACAAAAGAGTAAAGCAGTGCCAAATGTAACACAATAGGGAGTGGTGGGGACTGGGGAGAACTGAAAAGCATAGGCCCCACAGAGAAGTGGCAAAACCCATCCATGTGATAGAAGTCAGAATAATGGTTACTCCTGGGGGCATAATGACTGGGGTACAGGGGTGCTGCTGGCATGCTGGACATTTCTAATGCTCGATCTGAATGTCTGCAACAATGATGAATGATCATTTTTGCAGAAGAGCCAATTCAGAAAACATTAGAACATTTATAGGTCATATTTATTTGGATTCAACATGAAAATGGCTTTATTGAATCCCATAGGGCAGAAAATGCATATTCTTACCAACCTTATTCACGAGAAAGGTGTCAGCCAGAAAACTGGCATATTTAAGATGTAGCCACATGGAGACAGTTTTTCAGTCTTTCAGTGTGAAAGTTGATCAGAATCCCTCATGGAGAGTGGGGTGGGCCGCTGCTGCTGCCCACAGCTCCATATATTTGGGGCCTCAGGATTTGAGGTCTTGGGGCCCTGTGTCACCTCGATAATAAATGTTGGCATAGCTCAATGTATTGGTGAGGGGAATGGGAATATCAGACAGCCCTCCTCAGCCTCAGGGGCTGCAGGCTGTGTTGCTGAGAGTGACACAGCAGGTTCAGTTTTAGCATTCATATTTTTTACATATTCTAAAACCCCAGGCAAGTGTTGGTTATTATTATGATCATAATGCATTCAGTTTGTGATTTTCATAAGGCAGTTTGCAGGCTGACAGACTTGATATTGAGCACCAGTTCTTCCACTAGAGCTCTAAAGCCTTGGATTTGACTTAGTTTTCTCATCTGTAAAATGGGAATAATTTTCAATTGCCCTATAAGCTTGCTATGAGCATTAATAAGAGGACAACTTTACACAATGCCTTTTGTGTAGTACCTGGCACATAGTATACATGCAAAATGTAGTAGCTTTTATTGTATCCCTTTGACTTACTTATATGTTAGGCACAATGTATTCTAGTAAAGAGCTGAAACCTGTTCTTATTTTCAGAGCTTGACAATCTATACATTCATAAATTGAATTCTTCCTGAATGTATGTGTGTGTATGTGTGTGTGTGTGTGTGTGCACGCGCGCGTTGGGCAGGAGATGTTGTGGTTTTTCATTTGTAATTACTTACTGATAGCATTTAAAAATCCAGCAGTCCAGTGTAAACATCTAGACTTCTGGCATCTCTGATTAGAACTAGCAACCTTGTGTCCATGTTCCCAATCAACAGTTGAACAGTTGTTGGATGGAGCTGAATTGCAGATACCCCTCTCTCTCTCTTTTCTTTGCTTTTCTCTCTCTTTCTCTCTCTCTCTTTCTTTCTTTCTTTCTTTCTTTCTTTCTTTCTTTCTTTCTTCTTTCTTCTCTCTCTCTCTCTCTTCTTTCTTTCTCTCTCTTTCTCTCTTTCTCTCTCTTCTCTCTTTCTCTCTTTCTCTCTTTCTCTCTTTCTCTCTTTCCTCTCTCTTCTCTCTTTCTCTCTTTCTCTTCTTTCTTTCTTTCTTTCTTTCTTTCTTTTCTTTCTTTCTTTCTTTCTTTCTTTCTTCTTTCTTTCTTTCTTCTTTCTTTCTTTCTTTTCTTTCCCTCTCCCTCCCTCCCTCCCTCCTTCCTTCCTTTCTTTCCTTTCTTTTCTTTCTTTCTTCTTTTTTTTTGACGGAGTATCTCTCTTTCACCAAGGTGGAGTGCAGTGGCACCATCTCAGCTCACTGCAACCTCCGCCTCCCGGATTCAAGCGATTCTCCTGCCTCAGCCTCCCGAGTAGCTGAGACTACAGGTGCACGCCACCACACCCAGCTAATTTTGTGTATTTTTAGTAGAGACGGGGTTTCACCATGTTTACCAGGATGGTCTCGATCTCTTAACCCCGTGATCCACCCGCCTCAGCCTCCCAAAGTGCTATTAATGGGCCAGGCACAGTGGCTCATGCCTGTAATCCCAGTACTTTGGGAGGCCGAGGTGGGTGGATCATTTGAGGTCAGGAGTTAGAGACCAGCCTGACCAACATGGTGAAACCCCGTCTCTACTAAAAATGTAAAAAATTTAGCTGGGTGTGGTGGCACGTGCCTGCAGTCCCAGGTTTTCAGGAAGCTGAGGCATGAGAATCTCTTGAACTCGGGAGGCAGAGGTTGCAGTGAGCTGAGATCGTGACACTGCACTCCAGCCTGGGTGACAGAGCAAGACCCTGTCTCAATAAATAAATAAATAAATAAATAAATAAATAAATAAATAAAAGAATACATACATAAAATAAGGTCAACAGATCTTAAGTGGAAGTGGTGAATTTTCACATATGTATACACCTGTGTAACCACCTCACTGCCATGGAGATACAGAACATCTCCAGTGCCTTGGCAGGCTCTCTGATGCCCCCCTCCCACCCCATGTTATCCCACTCCAGAAGTAACTACTCTTCTGACTTCACTCTGACTTCTGTCGCCCCTGTGAGTTTTGCCTGCAGCTGCCTTTTAGATTTATGTGAGCCTGCAGCTTGCAGTTCTCCACAGTCCTCACCATTCCCTATTGCCTCACTTTGGACCCCACTTTATTCATTTCCGATACCGCCTTGCTCCTTTAGCCATTTGAGTTTGTGACCTGTACTCAAGGTCTGGAAGTGTTCTCAGAGACCAGCTAGTCGTTCCATTTTACAAGTGGGGAAACTGGAGACCTGGAGTCAGAGAGTAAGCTTGTTTAAGGACCCCAGATGAAGCTGAGCCTGAATGCTGGCCAGTCAAGGGCAGAGCCCTGCTCTTCCCGCTCCAGCACAAGGAGTGTTGAGGAGGGTGGGCAAGCCTTGTCTTTCAGACCCCAGCAGCCCCGGGCCTGGCCCTGCAATCAGCCACCCAGAGCCTGCCTCAGGCCAATCAGCCGAAGAGGGCGGGAGTTTTTTTCTGACCTGTGTCTTCCTGGAGATGCATCTTCCTCAAGGCAGGAGGTTAGTGATATCATCTTCCTCTTTAAAGGCCATGCTCCATTTGGAGAGGACCTGAGATGCCATTTGTGACAAGGGCCATGCACACCACCTTGATTCTGTCTGTTTCTGAGAGAAGGCTGTAATTTGGGAGCCAGTGAAAGCAAGGGAGGGAGGGGAAGTAGAGGAGAGAGCAAGAGAGAGAGAGTGGGAGGGCAGAAAGGGAAAACAAAAGGGGAAGCCGCGACCCTGTCTGGGTATCAATTTGTATCACTAATTCTGTCCCCGAGGAATGCTGGCTTTCCCTGGCTTCGGGTTAGTGTGGGCTGAGTCCCTCTGAGGAGTGCCCTTTAGCTCTGCCTACTTTTCTTCTGTTCCTTGCCTACAGAGACAGGAGCTTAGCCATCCTGCCCCGGCTTATAAGGGAGTTTATTCTCCTCTAGCTCCCCGTGTTCCTTCTCCTGCTCGGAACTGCCCCTGGCCCGGCAGCAGGCTGATCTTGCCCTTCTTTCCTGGAGCCAGGATCACTGATGTCATCTCCAGGGAACCAGTGGCAATGGAACTCTAGGCCAGACCTTTCTCAGACACTCTATGGGGGCCTAAGGCTTTGTCTTAGAGGGTGAGGCACAGGTGGACTATCTTTTTTTTTTTTTTGACAGTGTCTCTCCCTGTTGCCCAGGCTAGAGTGAGTACAGTGGCACAATCTTGGCTCACTGCAATCTCCACCTCCCGGATTCAAACAATTCTCCTGCCTCAGCCTCCCAAGTAGTTAGGACTACAGGTGCATGCCACCACACCAGGCTAATTTTTGTATTTTTAGTAGAGATAGGGTTTCACCATGTTGGCCAGGCTGGTCTTAAACTCCTGACCTCAGGTGATCCACCTGCCTTGGCCTCCCAAAGTGCTGGGATTACAGGCATGAGCCATCGTGCCCAGTCGTGGATGGACTTTCACTAGAAAACCAGCACATAACTGGGTGGTAGGGTGGGGGATCCTTCCAAACCCATCCTGTCTGTGCTTTAGGATCTCACATCTACTGTTGGGGACGCCATTCCTCAGCCAATACTGAACATCACCTGTGTCCCAGTCTCCATCTAGTTGCTGGGACTTCATGCTGAGAGTCCACAGCTGCACTGCCCATTAGAAAACTAATGCGAGCCACATGTGCAGTTTTAAATTTTGTAGTATCCACTTTGAAAAAGTGAAAAGAAGCAGGTAATTTTTTTTTTTTCTAGGCAAGGTCTTTCTCTGTTGCCCAGGCTGGAGTGCAGTGGTGAGATCACAGTTCATTGCAGCCTTGACCTCCTGGGCTCAAGTGATCCTCCCACCTGAGCCTCCCAAGGTGTGTCTCCCTATCTCTGTGCTCTTTCTATGAGAAGGATAAGTATTAAATTCATCTTTCTGTTGCTTTTTGCTTTGGGGAGTTTTCCAAGTAGGGAGTGACACGGCCTAGACAGCTAAGGAAGTTGCAGCAACGTGGAGTGTTTGAGGCTTTCCTCTGGGGAAGAGAGTCTGGCCTGTCCACAGCAGAGGGGGCTTGGATGCCAGAATATCATGGGCACTTAGCAGACCCGGCGCAATCTCTGGGGGCAGAAGCCCTGGGGCCAGGTAAATGCAAACTTTTCGTGCTGTCTGCACTTCTCCTGTGATATACCCTGGGCCAAGAGGGTCACGGTCCCCCCAGGAGGCATTCAGGTGGCTCCAGGGTCCAGACAGCTGGCAAGACACTGTGGCAAACTGTACATACTTACCTCGGCTAATGGGGGCCACTGCTACTGTTTGGTCTATGTTGCTAAGCCGCAGTACAAAACAGCTTTTAGGCTTGCAGGACACTTTGATTTTCAAAAGAATCTAAATATTGAGATTTAAAAAAAAAATCTTTCTGAGATGTTAGCAATGAATTTAATATTTAAAGACACAGTGAGGCCATTCATTCATTTAGGAAATAGTCATTGAGCCTTTACTGTGTGCGAGGTGCTGTTCTAGGCCCTTGGGCCCCATCAGTGGCCCCTGCCCTTAGGAAGCGTTTGTGGTGGGGAAAACTCTTCAGCAAGCTGCAGGTCGCCCATAGATGGCCAGTTTATGACCATAGACTTAGAGAGTGTCAGAGGTGACAGTAGCAATGAGAAACATTTATTAAGTACTTACTGTGTGCCAGGCCCTGAGCTTAACACTTCATCTAAAATCCCTCACTTAGTCCTTACAACAACCCTACGAATCAGGGTCAGCTGTTACTCATACTTTACAGGTGAAAAATATGAGGCACAGAGAGGTTAAGCAATTTGCCCAAAGTCACATAACTTGCAGGCGGTGGGGCAGATTTTTGCACGAAGGCAGTCTGACTCCCTGATCATTACTTTGTACTGCACTTTCAGAAGGCCAGAGCCAAACCTTTTGCTATACAGATGGAAACTGAACTCAAGAAAGGACAAAAGTCTCACCTGGGATCCACAGAGAGGCAATGACAGAGCTGGGGCTGGGTTCTGGGTCACCCCTTTCAATCCAGCCCTGCCAGGTGTTTCTTACAGTCCTGACTTCCCCTGTAATTGATCCTGGGCTGAGGCTGAATGTTCAGGCACCTCCAGCATTTGGGGAGGAGATGTGAGAGAGTGAGGCTGGCTGGGATTGAAACATCCATGGGAGTGAATGAGGTGGATGGTTATCTACCCTGAGCAGGTTGCCCCCATCTGGAAAGGTCATGTATGTCAGGGTCTCTGCACTTGCCTGGACCCCAGCTCTTCCCATCCGTAAACCTAGGGGTTTGCATGCAGTGGTGCCTATAATTGAACTCCAGCCGCACACCTTTCCCTGCCATTGGCCAGGCTGTCTCAGGAGCTCCTGGGTATTTCTGGCCATGCGTATTAGTCTAAGCTGACCTTGGCCTGGGCTTTCTGGGTCTTGACCCAAGTAACCTCATCAGAGAAGCCCATCCTTGTAGTTTTATCATGTTGCTATATGCGTGGTAATCATGAGGCAGTGAAACAGGTGTGAATAATGAAGAAAAATGCCCCCGACAAGTGTGTGAAGACCTTAGTGATAGTCCTTACATTGACCCAAGTGCTTTAATTCTCTGAGCCACAGTTTTCTCATCTGTAAAAGAGGGGAGAAAACCCCTTCTGACCAATCATGATTCAGTGAGTAGGGGGCTCTCATGAGACACATAAAAGTGCTCGGCAAAATGAGTTGCGAATGAGTTGCGATAACCTAAAAATCGTGCTATGCAAATAGTATGTGTCATTGTAATTAATTTTTACTAAGTATTAATGACTTGAATTATGTGGGATCTATGAGATATATGCAGTTGGACATTTAAATAACATGACAATCTCGAAACCCAAGGAGCAATGTCTTTGTAATGACTTGATGTAACTCTGCTCACTATTAACAATTTGACATCCATCTTTTCTGGGGAGCTGTACCAGTCAATTGATATTTATTAAGCGCCTACTGTTTGCAAGATACTATACAGAGCACACTGAGATACAGAAATAGACAAAGCATGGCCCTTGTGTCCCATGAGCTCTCACACTTATTCAGAGTTCTGTATTTGGGGCAATCAGTTCAGGATGTGTGTGTGTTAGAAGAGGGGGGAGACAGAGAGAGAGAGAGTTGTATCTCCTCAGGAAATATCAGCATCTCGTGCCTGACTCAGCCAAGGCCAGGGTTTTCCTTCTCTGATTTTCCTCACTGCCCCCAAATTCTCCCCCTCACCTGAAGTCCTGGTGACCACTGGGTCTGAGTTACCATGGGATGGCTACATCCTAGGAGGGGCTGGGATGGGCATGGGGTGTAGAGAGTGGAGACAGCCATGGGCTAGGACCTGCCGGGCGGCTGACCTGCCAAGCTGTGTCTGCTGCCTGCCTGAGGGCTGTTGGAAACTGGAGCTCAGGCCGGAAGAAGGGAGCCCATGAATAATACAGCGGGAGAGAGGCTGTTAACTAGGTGACCTCGTTGCACCTGTGTGCTTCACAGCTTCCTCGGGAGCCGCTGTGGAGGGCCTGGGTGTCAGGGGCAAGGGCAGAGGGGAATGGGAAAAGCCAGGTGTAGACATAGTTTATCTGTTTTTCCTTCCTACTTTCCTTTCAACTGCCTGGCTCAGAAGTCCGTGGTACTAACTATTGCCTCTCCTTTCTGGTGTTGAAGCAGACGGCCTTGGCCATGTGTGCACGTGTGTGTGTGTGTGTGTCTGCATATGTGCGTGTGCGTGTCTGCATATGTGTGTGTGCATGCACTGGCTGAGGTAAGGGTGGGCTTTCTCTTACACCCTGCCCCTTGGCCTGATCACAAGGTCTGTTTGCTGAACTGGATATCAGGCCTGCCCCTAGTCTCTGGCACAGATGTATGGTGTCACCTTTAAGTATCTGGCTGCTGTGAACTAAGAAGTCTCCTGGGCAGGACTTTTTGTCTCCTGAGGCTTTGGCCTCTGACAAAAGGGCCCTGTTTGACGTAAGGGGTAGGGGATTCCCTGGTGTTCCCTTCTAATGTGTGGGGTCCGTCATGAAGCTCTGGCTAAACTCATCCAGACCTGAAACAAAGGGGCTGCGGAACCCCAGTACCTCTCAGGTAGACAAAGAAAGTCTCTGAGCGGAGGTGAGGGCCTCTTCCAAGGGCAATGAGCTTAAACTCATTGTTTAAGAGCAAAGGGAACTGAGAGAAAACTGCACCAGGAAGGGTTAAAGGTAGACCCAAGGAGGAAGTGGTTACATGGTATGTTGTTTAAGGGATGGAGGATGGTGAGGCACTAGAATTCATTCCCAGAGTAGACTGGCTTTACCTTCCACGTGGCTGTTTCCTGACTGCTGGCCTGGGGGTGGGATGGATGAAATGATTTGGGAGTGGAAAGCAGACAGCCCCTAGGCAGTGCTTGGGACAGGAAAAGGTGCCCTTGGTGTCTACTTCCTCCTTTGTCCTGAGTGCTGTCAGCAGGGGCCTGACCCTTGAGGGGCTCTAAGACCCTCTTCCCTAGGACTGGAAAGGGACTTCTCTCCCCAAACCCATGCTGCAGCCGCAGCCTGCTTCCCCAGGCTTAAGAGCCCAGTCCCATGGGCTGGAGCCTGCCTGCTGCCCTAAAGTCTTAGAACCAGGCTTTCAAGAAGGTACACACCTCATCACTGTCCACAGATACACTGGCCTGCCTGTAAGAGATGAGAAGCATCTCTTCCTTTGTGCCTTGTCTGGGTGGGTGTGGCCAGGGCTCTGGGCACCAGGTCTTACCTCTGGGCCCATCCCCTAAATGAGAGGAGATGTTTCTGGCTCTGGAGCCAGACCCCCCAGGTTCAAATCCTAGCTCTTTCATTTGTGAACTGTGTGGACTTCTGGCAGTTTAATTAATCATTACTCATCTGTGTCTTGTTTTCTCTTCCACAAAATGAGAATAATAGTACCCGATTCAAAGGGTTATTGGGAGTATTAAATGAATTATTGCATGTAAAATGAATTATTGCATGTAAAATGCTTAGAAAAAGTACTTGGCACATAGTAAATGTTCAACAAATGTTGCTATTGTTTATTACTGTGCTACTGTTATTCTCAGGTTCTGTATTCTGGGAGCTCACAGTCTTGCAGGCTGCCTGTGGGTTCCAAGAGTAACTAACTATCATACCTATGAGAAAGGCTGTAGGTTGAGGGGGTGCAGTCCTGGAAGACCTCCAGGATGGGGAGGTCCCTTGCCCTGAGGCTGCAGCTTTGCTCTTTGCCCACCAGCACTGTTCTTCCCATGGCAAGAGGGCTGGAAGAGAGGCAGAGTAGGACGGCTGTTAGTAGCACTGATATTGGTGCCAAGTCAACAATGACTTTTTAAGGCAACTTTTTAATTGAAGTACAACACATGCAGAAAAGTGTGCAAATGTGTTTATCCTGAGTTGTCTCAAAGGGACCATGCTCATGTAACTGCCGCCCAGACTAAGAAAAAAGCGATTACCAGAGCCATCACCCGGCATCCTCCGAAGTTACTCCCATCCTGACTTCTAATACAATAGATTCATTTTGCCTATTTTGAACTTACATAAAGTAAGTTGAATAATGTAGTGGGTTCTCTTTGTGATGTTTCCTTCTCCTTAACTTGTTTGTGAGAGTCATCCTGTTGTGTATAGTTAATGTGTTTATTTTCATTGCTGCATAGTATTCCATGTTGTGAATATACCACAATTCATCCATTCTACTGTTGTTGGACAGTCGGGTTGCTTTTATTCTTGGCTATTACAAAAGAGACTGTTAAGAACATTTGTGTGTGTGTCCTTTGGTGTACATAGGTATATGCAATTCTATAGGTATTTGACTATCCTTTTACTAACACAAGCTTTAGAGCTTAATTACTATAGCTTTACAGACGTAGTCTTGATATTGCCAGTGTAAACTGTTCAGTTTTGTTCTTCTTCAAGACTCTTGCTTAATTTTGGCTTTCTGCATTTACAGATACATTTTAGAATTGGCTTCTGAAATTCCATAAAAACCCTGCTGAGATTTTGATTGAGACTGCATCAAAACTATGTAGGTCAATTTGAGGAAAACTGACATCTTTACAATATTGAGTTTTCCAATGCATGAACAAGATATACTCCTCCATTTTTCTAAGTTTTAATACATTATATTCAAGAATGCTTTTAGTTGTCTGTGTAGCAATCTTACACTTTTAGAACTGGATTTCCTTCTATGTGTTTTATGTTTTTCAATACTATTGTAAGTGATACTTAATTTTTTCATTTTGATTATTAACTTGTCATATAGAAGTATAACTGATTTTTTCATTGATTACACAACTGTTGTTAAATTTACTTATTTATTCTTATAGGTCATTGCATTTTTTGATTTCTTTAAACATATATGATTATGTTTTCTATAAATAATAACAGTTTTATATCTTTTATAATACTTATATCTTTTTTTCTTGCTTTATTGCAATGGCAAGGAGTTTCAGCATAATATTGAATGGAAGTGGTGATAATAAACATACTTACTTCAATTCTGGTATCAAGGAGAAAGCTTTCAATATTTTATCATTAAATGTGATGTTTGCTGTAGGTTTTTTTAAATAGCTGTCATTTTTCAAATTAGGAAAGTTTTCTTCTAATTTTTTTTCAAAATTATAGTAAAATGTGCATAACATAAAATTTAACTTTAAACCTTTTTTCAGTGTACAGTTCAGTGGTATTAGTATATTCACAATGTTGTGCAACCACTATGCATTTCCAAAACTTTTGCATCATCTGAAATAGAAATACTGTACCCATGAAACAGTAACTCCCCATTCCTTCTCCTGTCTGCCTGTGTAACCTTGATCCTAATTTATTTCTCTACGAATTTGCCTTTTCTGGGTGTCTGGTCTGAGTGGAATCATGCAATATTCATCCTTTTATGTCTGGCTTATTTCACTTAGCATAATGTTTTCAAGATTAATTCATGTTCTAGTAGGTGTATGAATTTAATGCCTTTTAAAGGCTGAATAATATTCCATGTACGTATATACCATGTTTTATATCCATTCATCTGTTAATGGACATTTGGATTGTTGCCACCTTCTGGTGCTTGTGAATAATGATGCTATGAATGTTGATGTACAAATACCTGTTTGAGTCGCTGCTAGCAGTTCTTTTGAGTGTATATCTAGGTGTGGAGTTCCTGGATAATATGTTAATTCTATGTTTAATTTTTTGAGGAACTGCCATACTGTTTTCCATAGTAGCTGCACCATTTTATATTCCTACTAGCAATGTACAAGGCTGACAATTTCTCCACTTCCTTACCAACTCTTGTTATTTTATTTTATTTTTCGAGACGGCTGTCTTGCTGTGTTGACCAGGCTGGAGTGCAGTGGCTACACTAAACTGTAGTGCACAGTTCTAAACTACACTACACAGTGGTGCACTACAGTTTAGAATTCCTGAGCTCAAGTGATCTTCACGCCTCAGCCTCACAAGTAGCTGGGCCTACAGGAGTGCACCACTGCACCCAGCTAATTTTTTGGTTTTTGATAATAGTCATCCTAATGGGTGCGAAGTGGTATCTCACTGTGGTTTCTATTTGCATTTCCCTAATGACTAGTGATGTTGAGCATCTTTTCATCTGCTTATTTGTATATCTTCTATGGCAAAATATTTTTGAATTGGGTTGTTTGTCTTGTTGTAGTTGAGTTGTAGGCGTTCTTTATATATTCTGGATATTAATCCTTTATCAGATGTATGATTTACAGATATTTTCACCATCCTCTGGGTGGCTTTTTTGCTCCATAGATAGTGTCCTTTGATGCCGAAAAATTTTTAATTTTGATGAAGTACAAATATCTTTTTGTTGTTGTTGTTGCCTGTGCTTTTGGTGTCATATCCAATAAATCGTTGCTATAATCCAATATCATGGAGGTTTCCCCTGTGTTTTCATCTGAGAAGTTTATAGTTGTGGTTCTTATGTTTAGGTCTTTTATTTGTTTTGAGTTAATTTTTGTATATGGTATAGGATTAGAGTCCAACTTGATTATTTTGCATGTGGATACACAGTTTTCTCAGCATCATTTGTTGAAAACTGTCCTTTCTGCATTGAGTGATCTTAGCACTCTTGTCAAAAAATCAATTCCTTGTTTATGTGACAGTTTAATTCTAGGCTTTCAGTTCTATTCCATTGGTCTGTAAGTCTGTCTTTACGTAAGTTCCACGCTTTTTGATCACTGTAACTCTGTAGTAAGTTTTGAAATAGAAAGTGTGAGTACTCCAACTTTGTTCTTCTGTTTTTTCAAGATTGTCTTGACTATTTGGGGGTACTTTGAGATTCCACATAAAATCTTAGAATGGGTTTTTCTGTTTCTGTGAAAAATGCCATTGAGCTTTTGATAAGAATTGCATTAAATCTGTAGATTGCTTTGTGCAGTAGTGTATCTGAACAATAGTATATCTTAACAATATTAAATATGGTATCTTAACAATAGTAAGTTTTCCAATTTATGAACATGGGATGTCTCTTCACTTATTTATGTCTTCTTTACTTTCTTTTCCTTAAAATTGTTTTTTTTAGAGACGAGGTCTCACTATGTTGCTCAGGCTGGATGCAAACTCCTGGGCTCAAGTTGATCCTCTTGCTTTAGCTTCCCAAGCAGCTGGGACTACAGGCATGTGCCACCATGCCTACTTTAGCAATATTTGTTACTTTTCAGTGTACAAGTTGTTTGCCTCCTGGGTTAAATTTATTTCTAAATATTGTCTTCTTTTTGATGCTATTGTAAATGGAACTGTTTTTCTTATTTCCTTTTCTGATTGTTCATTATTGGTATTTAGAAACACAACTGATTTTTATGTGTTGATTTTTTACACTGCAATTTTGCTGAGTTTATTAGCTCCTGGGTTGTGTGTGTGTGTGTGTGTGTGTGTAATTGTCAGAGTTTTTTGCATATATGATCATGTCATCTGCAAACAGAAATAATTTTACTTCTTCCTTTCCAATTTGCATACCTTTTCTTTCTCTTTCTTGTCTAACTGCTCTGACTACAACTTCCAATACTATGTTAAATGGAAATGGCAATAAAAGGCATCCTTGTTTTGTTTCTGATCTTAGGAGAAAAGCATTCAGTCTTTTGCCATTTTGTATGATACTAGCTGTGGGCTTTTCCTTTTATGGCCACTTTTGTTCCTTTTTGTTAAGAGATTTTTTCATAAATGTGCCTAGAATTTTATCAAAAGTATGTTTGTATCTATTGAAATGATCGTATAATTTTCCTTCTTTCTTCTGCTAATGTGGTAAATTACATTGGTTGATTTTCAAAAGTTAACCAACCTTGCATTCTTGGAATAAATCCAACTTTGTCATGATGTGTTATTCTTCTCATAATCCCTTATCTGTTATTGCTATCGCTACAACAGCTTTTGTTTGTATTTTGGCATAAGTGAATTGCTAATGTTCTGCTTAAGATTTTTTTCATCTGTGTTCATGTGGCTTTTCTTTCTTGTAAAATCATTGTCAGATTATAGTATCAAGTTCTGCTGACTTCATAATACAAATTGAGAACTGTTCCTTCTTTTTCTGTTTGTTTTCTGGAGGAGTGTGGATAAGATTTGTGTTATTTTTATCCTTAAAAGTTTAGAACAATTCAATGGAGAACCCATGTAAGGTTAGATTTCGTAGTGGGAAAGTTATAAAGTACAGTTTCAATTTCTGTAATAAATATAGGACCATTTATATTCTTATGTTTTTGTATGTCAGTGTTAGTACATTACATTTTTTAGAACTTTATCCATTTTATATGTAATTCCAAATGAATTGACATAAAGTTATTTATAAAATCTCCTTAATTGTCCTCATGCATTTTTATACTCTCTACAGAATCTACAGTGATATCTTTTCATGGATGAAATTGGTAACATGTATCTTCTCTTTCATTTTTATTGCCTTTATTGTTACTGTTATTATTCTTTTTTAGACAGGATCTCACTGTAGTGCCCAGGCTGGAGTGTAGTGGCATGATCACGGCTCACCGCAACCTCTACCTCTTGGGCTCAAGCAATCCTCCTGCCTTAGCCTTCTCAGGAATGCACTATAACACCTGGCTAATTTTTAAATTATTTGTAGAGACGAGGTCTCGCTGTGTTGCTTAGGCTATTCTTCAACTCCTGGGCTCAAATGATCCTCCTGCCTCTACCTCCTAAAGTGCTATTACAGGCATGAGCCACTGTGCCCAGCCATCTATCTCATTTTCTTTGTCATCTTGTTGATCACTGGATTAATCAATTGTATTGATCTTTTCAAAAAACCAACTTTTTAGTTTTACTGATTTTTGTGTATTAAATTTTGTATTCTATGTCACTAATTTTTCTTTCTTTCTTTTTTTTTTTTTTTTGAGACGGAGTCTCGCTCTGTCACCCAGGCTGGAGTACAGTGGTGCGATCTCGGCTCACTGCAAGCTCCACCTCCCGAGTTCACGCCATTCTCCAGCCTCAGCCTCCCAAGTAGCTAGGACTACAGGTGCCTGCCACCATGCCTGGCTAATTTTTTTGTATTTTTAGTAGAGACGGGGTTTCACCGTGTTAGCCAGGATGGTCTCGATCTCCTGACCTCGTGATCCGCCCGTCTCGGCCTCCCAAAGTGCTGGGATTACAGGCGTGAGCCACCGCGCCCGGCCACTAATTTTTCTTCAGAATTTGTATTTCTTTTCTTCAGTTTTAATTTACTTTTTAAAATATTTTTTGAGACACATACATAGCTCATTGTTTTATAGATTTTCTTCTTTTCTAAAATCTGAATTTAAGGCTGTAAATTTTCTTTTGAGCACAGCTATTAGTATGTCACAAATTTTGATGTCATATTTTTATTGTTGTGAGTTTCAAAGTGTTTTCTAATTTCTGTTATAGTTTCCTCTTTGATTTATGGGTTTTTAAACCTCATTGCTTTATTTCCAAACATTTGGGGATTTCATACTTTTTTATAGTTGTTTTTAAGCTTAATTCTGTTATGATCAAAGAATATACTTTTACTGATTCCAGTTCTTTGACATGTTTTGAGAGTTACTTTATGACCCAGCATGGGGAATTTTTATAAATATTTTTCATTGTCCCACAAGAATAGTGTTTATTCTGTTATTGTATACCATGTTCAATTTTATCGATTAGGTTAAATATGTACATCATATCATTCAGATATTGGTGTCCTTACTGATTTGTTTTTCAGCTTTTCTATAGTTATTGAGAAAGTTGTGTTGAAGTCTCCCATTATGACTGTGGGAAGAAAGCAGCTGAAGATAAAGAAAGTAGAAAGTACAATTCTAAATTTTTACTTACCTGATAATACAGCTTCAAAATACATAAACAAAAATTGACAAAACTAGAAAGAAAAATAGGGAGTAAAAATTTAGAATTGTTGTACTTTCTACTTGCTTTATCTTCAGCTGCTTTCTTGGTGAATTCACCCTTCGATAATGTTGAAATGCCTGTTTTTGAAATATCTGTCTTTATTAATACTAGGAGTATCTAGTAGCTTGTACTATTAGTATCTAGTATCTTTTTCCCTTAAGTGTAACTTGTTTGCTGTTGAAGTAGCTATGCCAGCTTTCTTCTGACAAAATTTTGTGTGTTGTAATATTTTTAATCCCTTAATTTCAGTACTTATGTGTCCTTATATTTAAGGTATATCTTTTGTAAGCAGAATGTGGTTGTTTCAAAATCCAGTATTTTGAGCATTTGTCTTTTGAGTGTTTGTTCCATTTACACTTAATGTAATTACTGATATATTTAGGCAATTTCTACTATCTTAATAATAGTTTTTTATTTGCCCACTTCTTTTCTTTTTTTCTTTTAACTACATTATTGCTTTCTCTTGGATTCCTTGGATATTTTTTGTTATTCAGCTCTCCCCTTCATTAGCTCGTTAATTATACAGTTCTTTACTCTTCCTTGTAGTGGATTCCCTAGAGAGTACAGCTTGTATTCTTTTTCTTTCGTTTTTTTTTTTTGAGATGGAGTCTGGCTCTGTCGCCCAGGCTGAGGTGCAGTGGCCAGATCTCAGTTCACTGCAAGCTCCGCCTCCCGGGTTTACGCCATTCTCCTGCCTCAGCCTCCCGAGTAGCTGGGACTACAGGCGCCCACCACCTCGCCTGGCTAGTTGTTTTTTTTGTTTTGTTTTGTTTTGTTTTGTTTTGTTTGTATTTTTTAGTAGAGACGGGGTTTCACCGTGTTAGCCAGGATGGTCTCAATCTCCTGACCTCATGATCCGCCCATCTCGGCCTCCCAAAGTGCTGGGATTACAGGCTTGAGCCACTGCGCCTGGCCTCTTTTTCTTTCTTTCCTTTTTTTTTTTTTTTTTTTTTTTTTGAGATGGAGTCTCACTCTGTCACCCAGGCTGGAGTGTGGTGGCATGATCTTGGCTCACGGCAACCTCCACCTCCTGGATTCAATGAATTCTCCTGCCTCAGCCTCCCAAGTAGCTGGGATTACAGGTGCACACCACCATGCCTGGCTAATTTTTGTATTTTTAGTAGAGATGTGGTTTCACCATGTTGACGACGTTGGTCTATAACTCCTGACCTCAAGTGATCTGCCCACCTTGGCCTCCTGAAGTGCTGGGATTACAGGCATAAGCCACCATGCCCAGCTATAGCCTGTATTCTTAACTTTTTTTCTACTATCTCTTGGACAAAACTAGGACTTTGGAACACTTTAACTCCATTTACTCCCTTTCTATGGTTAGTGTTACTGGTTGTTATAAATTTTAATTGTGTATATATTTTACATCCATAAGCCATTATTGTTTTTCTTTCAGTCAGTATTCGTTTGCTTACATATTTGCCCTGATATACTTTATTCTTCATTGTATTTTACATTTTCCTTTGGAGTAATTTTCTCATTGTCTGAAGATCTCTCCTTTTGGTGTGGATCTGCTATTAAATTTTTGCAGTTTTTGTTCATCTTCGAATGTATTTATGATACCTTTGCTTTTTATTTTTAGAGACAGGGTCTCACTCTGTCACCCAGGTTAGAATGTGCAGTGGTGTGATCATAGCTCACTGCAACCTTGAACTCCTGGGCTCAAGCGATCCTCCCACCCCAGTATCCCAAATAGGTAGGACTATAAGCATGTGCCACCAAGCCCGGCTAATACCTTCAATTTTGAAGGATATTTTTACTGAGTATAAAATTTTCTTGTCACACTAAAGAGGTCATTCATTTCATTGCCTTCTGGTTCCCATTGTTTGTTTTAAAAAGTCACCTATAAGTTTTATTAGCACTTTTGAATTTATGTGTCTTTTCTCTCTGGCTTCTTTAATTTTTTTTCTTTTTTTGCCTTTGGTTTTCTTTTTTCTTTCTTTCTTTTTTTAAAAATTGAGGTGGAGTCTGGCTCTGTCGTCCAGGCTGGAGTGCAATGTTACGATCTCGGCTCACTGCCAACCTCTGCTGCCAGGGTTCAAGTGATTCTCCTGCCTCAGCCTCCTGAGTACCTGGGACTACAGGTGCACACTACCATGCCCAGCTAATTTTTGTATTTTTAGTAGAGGTGGGTTTTCACCATGTTGCCCAGGCTGTTCTCAAACTCTTGACCTCAGGTGATCCACCTGCCTCGGTCTCCCGAAGTGCTGGGATTACAGGTCTGAGCCACCGTGCCTGGCTTTACCTTTGGTTTTCTACAGTTATACTTTTATTTATCCTGCTTTGTATCCTCAGGATTTATCCAATCTGTGACTTGATATTTCAATCAGTTTCAAAAGATATTCGGCCAATATATTTTCAACTATTGCTTCTGACTTAATCTCTCTCTTTCTTCATGACTTAAATTATACACATGTACTAGATATTTTCACCATGTCCTATATATCTCTGAAGCTATTTTAACACTTTCCCATCTGTGCTTCTTTTTTTTCTTTTTTCTTTTTTTTTTTTTTTTTTTTTTGAGGAAAGTTCTGGCTCTATCACCCAGGCTGGATGGAGTGCAGTGGCACAATCTCAGCTCACTGCAACCTCCACCTCCAGGGCTCAAGTCATCCTCCCACTTCAGCCTCCCAAGTAGCTGGGACTACATGTGCTCACTGTGACGCCTGGCTAATTTTTGTATGTTTTATAGAGACAGGGTTTCATCATGTTGCCCAGGATGGTCTCGAACTCATGAGCTCAAGTGATCAGCCTGCCTTGGCCTTAAAAATGCTGGAATTACAGGCATGAGCCACTGCACCCAGCTCATTCCAGTTATTTTCTGTGGGTCTATTTTCAGTTCACTCATCTTCTCTTCAACTCTATCTAATTCACTGTTAAACCCATCTGTTAAGATCCTGATTCTAATTATTGTATTATTCCTTTTAGGAATTTACTTTTATTTGTTTTGTAGTTTCTAGTTGGTGATGTCGCTCATCTTTTTTCAACCATTGTCTTGAACATATTGATCACTATAATTTTTAAGCCCATATTTGATAATCTAGTAACTGATTCACCTATGGGCTTGTTTTTATTGACTGTTTTTTTCTTTCTCCTGTTTATGATATAGCTGGTAATGTTTTAATGAATGTCAGTCATTTTGTATGAAAAATTGTAGAGGATCTGAATGATACTGTTTCTTTTCAGGGAAGATTCATCTTATCATCCAGCAGACAACAGAGCAGCTGTTCATCTTAATCCAGTCAGGGCCTGAGCTGACTCGAGGTTCGGTTAGTCTTTGTAATGCTTCATCTTCATCTAATTCATTCACAGTCCATCAGCAACTCTCCAGGGGTCTGAGTTCATGTCTCTGTGACTCCCTCCTCTCTGGGATCTGGGAGCCTCAAGTCTTGGCTGCCTTGTTAGCCCCAACTCAATCTTGATGTCCCCAGGCTCACAGGAAAAGGCCAACATTCTGCCCACTCCTCCATTCTCATTCTGTGCCAAAGCTCTGAGTGCAAAAGAGGCTCTCAGAAGGCTGGGCTTACCTCTGGGAGATTCTGTTCTCTCTGGATTATCATACCACAGCTTCTGTCTAACCTGACGGTTCTCTGGTAGCTTCAAGTGAATTTTTATTTTTTGGACCCAATTTTCTAGTCTCATGGAGATTATTTGTCTGCCATGGCTATTACATTATAATTACAAGCAGTAACCAATTGGGATTTAAATCCTGGTTCACTGTTTACTAGCTGAGTAACCTTGGGCTAATGACCTCTTCTCTCTTAGTCTCAATCTCTTTATCTGTGAAATGGGTATAGCAATAATTGCATCCTCCTCATCAGATGGCTGTGGGAACTAACTAATAAACATAATGTTTGCATGTACTATGCACTCAACAAAGGAGAGCTACTATAATAATAAATTTTTAACTTTATTTTTGTTACTTTACTATCAAGTAGGAAAAAACTTTGGGAAAGTGTTAAGGGTTTCATAGCATGACTTTGAGGGGACTGAGGTTAGTTTTCCTCTGTGACCTCAGCATAGATTCAGCCACCCACTTCCTCTCTCTGCCCTCAAAGACATATGCATACTCTCCCCTCCCTCTACTTCTCCCTTCCCTTCTCCCTGCAATACCAGAGTGTGCAAGCTTTCTTCTCCTTAGCTGGGCCTGTCCCAGAGCTGCTTGTGCTACAGGAATGGACTCTCTGAAGAATGAAGTGACCTTGAGGGGGAATGGAGTGACATCCCTTAGCCTCTGCTCTGCCCCTGCTCCCCATCCACCCCAGTATGTCACTGTGCCCTTTCCAGTGGGGGATGGTATGAGAAAGGCCTTGGAGGCAACACCCAGGCCCTTTAACATGGACGTGCAGGGACATTTCCCCATGGAACGTCTCTAGCCCAGAAGAAAAGGGCATTGGAGGGCCACTCAGATGTGAAAAGCCACCTGGAGGTTTGGTGGTTTTGAATTCTCCTAATTTCCCCCTAACATTTTAATTAATTTTTGAGCATGCAGAAAGGTCAAAAGACTTGTCCAGTGAACACCTAGGTACTCACCACTGGGATTCTATAGAGTACATTTGGTTACATTTCCTTTACCTTTTCTATCTATTCATTCCCCATCCTTCCATCAGACCATTGTTTTGGATGAATTTCAAAGTTAGTGTGAACAACAGCTCACTTTACCCGTAAACTCCTCAGCATGTGTATCAGTAAGTGGTGAACTCATCCAATTTAACAATCAAAAATGGGGACCTGAAACTTAATTTAGTCAGGAGAATAGCTGTTTAGGGGAGAGTGGGCCAAGAAGGGAAGGAGGTGATGTCACTAGGAGTTTCACTTGGGGTACCTGGGACCCAGATGGCAAGACTGAGCATGTCTCTCACCTGCCAGGCTGTAGGGATGGAGTCTGTCCCGGCTTCTGCTGGGTGCCTTGCACTCAACAGCTATAGCTGGTGCTCAAGAAGAGTTTATTAAGCCAATGAATGACTTCCTCTAAAGGGCGGGGGTTGACTGTGTGACTCTAGAGTCCAGAAATCCAAATAGGGATGGAAAGTTACTGGAAGGCAGATTGGGGTACATTAGAAGGGCAATTTGTCTTTCTCCTTTCTCTTTTTTAAAATACCAAATTATCTCTTTTTTAATTTTTATTTTTTTGGGCAGGCAATAATAACATATGTAGAAAATTCAGAAGGCCCAAAGTGGAATCCAGTGAAACCCTTCTCTCCCACCTCTCTCCTCCAGATGCCTAGGCTTCCCTCCCAGAAGTTGTCCTTTTTTGCTTTCTCAGTGCCCTCTCCAGTAGTCTATGCACACACATGATGATAATGGTGATGGTGATGATGGTGATGACGGTGATGATGATGGTGATAATGGTGATGGTGATGATGGTGATGATGGTGATGGTGATGATGATGGTGATGGTGATGGTGAAGATGATGATGGTGATGATGGTGATGGTGATGATGGTGGTGATGATGATGGTGATGGTAATGGGATGATGATGGTGATGACAATGGTGATGGTGGTGATAATGGTGATGATGATGATGGAATGATGGTGATAGTGATGATAATGATGGTGATGGTAATGCTGCTGCTACTAATAATAGCACTTATTGGGAACTTAATGTAGGTGAGTTTGTATTCCAGAGATTTCACATGTATTACCTCATTTGATACTTATAACCACCCTATGAAGTAGGTATGACTATTATCTCCATTTAAGAGATTAGGGAAACTGAGGCACAGAGAGGCTAAGTAGCTCTTGCAAGCTCACATAGCAAGTTGGGCAGTCAGCCTGGCTGCTCTCTTGGCCTCTGCTTTACTCACTTCAGCATTTCGCGGCACCACCCCCTTCCGGAAGGTCCCCGCAGTGGCCGGGCTGTAGTAACCTCACAGAGCAGCAGGCTGGCTGAGGAGGTGCTGAGCTTCCTGTCTCTGAAGGGCATTCAACCAAATGAGCCCCAGAGGCTCTCTGCAAATAGCTTTGTTCCTTTCCCCACAAACCTTGGTTTCTGCTGCTCCCCTGCCTGTGGGGTCTGTCATTCTCTCCAGTCTTCAGAGGTCTCCAGGTTCTTATACTGCTCTCTTTAACCCCCAGATAGGAGCCCTTTCAGCTCCTCATAGGAAAGATGAAGCCTGTGCTCCCCTCTTTGTTTGCAGGAGGCAGTGCTGGGCCCAGAGTGGGCCTTGGGTACTGCCCAGTCACACAGCAAGGCTGTGTCCAGCCAGGAGCAGTTCCACTCCTGCTCCCTGCCCAGCCCTCTGCTTCCTGCCACCATGTTTATTTAACCTGGCCTGTTGGCCCCCTGCCCTTGTGCCCCATGACCTGCCCCAGCTGAGGAGAACCTATGTGCATGGGGAGTGGGTGGGGGCATATGAGAAAGAGCTGAGGAAAATTCTTCACTGGGAACAAATCTCATTTTCAAGAAAGTCTTGACAAAATGAGGCATTAAATTACAATATTTCGGAGAGCGTCGTAATTCTATTGCAGACAGCCCTTCATCATGGTATCTGAAAGCTGGGAAAATACAAAACTCATTAGATTAAAATAAACCACCTACTGCTCTGGAGAAAAGCTTATTTATCAATATCAATTTACTTATGATTACTCTGGCCTGCAATTTGTTATTTTTAAGAATTACGATTTGTGTATTGCTCATGCAGATGTGAAATATTTTTTCTTAAACTGAGTATTTTAAAAAAGATATACTTGTCCTTAGTAAAGGTTAGAAAGTAGTTACTGGGGAAGAGAAGGAGGGAGAGGGCTAGAAAATAAATTAAAAGAGGCTGGTGTGGTGGATGGTGAGGAAGCCCGTGTATGTGTGTGTGCGTGTGTGTGTGTGTGTGTGTCTGAATGGGAGCAAATGTGGACACAGTGAACCAGGAGTTGTGTGAAGTTTTTGGGTCATTAAAGGAGGAAGGGCATTAAGAGGAAAGGCATCCTTATTAACCAAGTTGTCCAAAAGATGGAATGTGTCCTGAGTAGGTAGTGAGCTTCCCACCCCTGGAGGAATACAAGTTTGGGTTGAAGGTCTATGAGGGAGGATGCTGTAAAGTACAACAGTTACATGAGGAGCCAACTATAGTCATCTCCAATCATGGTGTTTAATGATTTTCTGAATCAGACACATGACAGACACATGGGTGTAGAAGGTGGGACATCGTGGGGCAGCCCTACAGTGTGTAGAGGAGTGAGCACTGGATTGGGCGTCAAGGAACCATCATCTTGAAATCACTGGCTCTGGTGGTCCTGGCTCTGGGAAGCCTTTGCCCTGTGGTGCCATGCAAAGAGCTTGGTCTTTGGAGCCAGAGCTACCTGGGTTCGAATCCTGCCACTGTCACTTACTTCTGTGAGACCTCAGTCAACTACAGATCTTCCTGAGTCCCCATTTCTTCACCTGCAAAGTGGGTCAGCAAGACCCCCTCATAGGGAGTGGTGATATTTATGAAGTTCTATAGAAAGTCTAGCACACAGAAGGCTCACTCAGCACATGCCAGTATCCTTCCCTTCTGCCTTTCTGGGCCTCAGTTTCCCCATCTGTGAAATGAGCAGTATGCTGAGGATCTCCAAGCTGCTTCTGGCTCTAGATTTCTGCCACTGGTTTGTAGCGTTCCTTGTATGAGGAAGAAAAATTGTTGGGGTGAGGAACTAGGCCCTCTGGGGTTTCAAGGCCTCCACAGGCCTGCCCAAATGCTTGGACCTCTTTCCTCACCACCTGCATCAATGTGGGTGGCTTTCCTAGCCAAAGGACCCACTGTAAGCTCTCCCTGTGCTTGATCTGCCTTCAGGAAACTGGATCTCCATTTCACGAGTGGGAAAGCTGGGGCCCAGAGAGGGGAAGAACAGTATGCTTATCTGCCTCTACCACAGCCCCATGACTCCATTTCCTGGGCAACTTCATTGGGGGAGGGCAGAGCAGAGGGGCAAAGTCTTCGGAATTCTTGAGAGTTTGATTTTGGGAAGAGGGGTTGTGCTCTGGCCTCCCTCTTTCCCTCTCTCCCTCCTTTCCTCTTTCCCTCCCTCCCTCCTTCCCTCTCTCCCTCCTTCCCTCTTTCCCTCCTTCCCTCTCTCCCTCCTTCCTTCTTTCCCTCTTTCCCTCTCTCCCTCTCTCCCTCTCTCCCTCCCTTCCATTTATGTTTTTATATTTCAGCCACTACTATTGAACACCTCCTATGTTATGACAGCCTTGTGTTAGGCTCTGGAGCAACCAGGGTGAAATAGGCAGGCCCTGATCCTCAGGTCCTCGGGAAGTGTAAGGACCAGTGAAGGAAACAGACGTGTGCGCACACACAGGGCACGGAGGATTCGAACGGGGGGACGTCTGTTTGTCAGAAGCACGGTGGGGTGGAGGAAGGGCCTGCTGCAGCCTAGCTGGTGAAATCAGAGGAGACTTCCCAGAGCTGGGGCCTGGCAACAATCAAATGTCCAGCTGTGCATTTCACCTGAGGCTGGATTTGAAAGCACCCCCTGCTGCAGGCTCTGGGTAAGTCCATTGCCTCTAGAGTAGAAGGTGCTCCTTGGCTGGGCTCCTGTGAGGAGCACAGTTGCGGGGAGGTTAGCAATAGACAGACAGGAGAGAGAGCCAGCCAGTACCTCCAGGAAGGTGATGCATTCGCTGGAGAATGGAATGAGGGGAGGGAGGCAGAGAAGGTGGTGGCAGGAGGTGACAGCTTTAGGGGAGACTCAGCCTACGCCCCAAATTTCTAGTTCCGTCAGTCATACTGGGGCCTCAGCACTGCAGGGTTTTAGGGTTGTGCTTCCATCCTCCCTGAGGTTCATTTTCACCATTTGGAAAATGAGGTGGTGTTCCCTCCTCCAAGGTCTGTGAAGGCCGAGCGACCTGAGAGGCTGGTGGTGCTCGCTGGGCAGGGCAGGATGGGTGACGCTCTGTGCTCTGTTCTAAGATCGCCTGGTCTGGGTCTTCCCTGCCTGCTCTCACAGAACCTGCAGTCGAGGTGTCGGATGCTTGTGATGAGTACAACAAGGGTGACATTCTCTACATACAACGGAGCATGGTTGTCACTGCGACTGTTGTTAGTGGCTTGAGAACTGGGCAGAAGAGATGGGGACTGGGAAGAGGCAAGGCAAGAGGATGCTTGGGTGGGCCGGACACACACCACGTGCCAGGTGCACCTGTGGGTGTTCTCAGGTGTGCTGCCTTTGAGTCCTCACTACATCCTGCCACGAAGGTGCTGCCTCCATCAGCATAGAGAGGAAACTGAGGCAGAGCAGGGTTTTGAAACTGGATCTCGTGCCCTGCCTGATGGTTCCCGGGTGGACTTGTCCTTTTCTCTCCACCCGCAGTAAGGTAACCTGATGGGACCTAGGTTTCCCACTGAGCTCTCAGGAGCCCAAAGCTCCTTCTGGTCAAGCTCCCACTGGCTGCCCCTTGCTCCTTTTGGAAGCTGTGATATTAACACGCATAAAAACAATCCAAACAGCATCTCACACAAGTATGTGGGGAGGAAGTGGCTGTCACAGGCAATCTGGAAAAGATGTATGACTTAACTCAAAGGGAAAATGATCAGCTTGCTGTTAGAGAGTGTGTGCCTTACCCTGTCTCTTTGATACCCCCACTCATCCCCACAGGGATCCCCTTCCCCGGGCTGAGAGTGTGCCTGGCAGCTGGCTGGTGGGGCTGTGCCCGGGCCTTCCCTGCAGCATAGTGTCAGGCTGTTCAGGCTGGAAGGGACCTCGTTTCTTTATTTGTTCAGTCATTGATTCATCCAGTGCTCACTGTGCACCTACTATCTGCCAGGCTCTGGGCAGGCTGTGGGAAGCCTGCAGCATAGACAGTGAAACTGTCACACAAAGCAGAGCTCCAGCGGCACCACACTAGGCTTGAAAGCAGTATGAGTCACATCTCAGAGACCCCAGACACAGGGTAGAAGGCCTGCTTCTGCCCGGGCGCCTGAGAGGGGCTCAGGGAAGGCTCCTCAGTCCCCGTATCCCAAGTGGGAGGAAGACCCTCTGCTTGTAGGGTCCTGTCTCAGCAAAGGCAGGAGCTGTGTCCCAAGTTGCATTTTGCAGACAAGTACACTGAGGCCTGGAGAGATCTGCCACCTTGCCCAGGGTCACACGGCTGACCCACAGCTCTGCTTGGAGTGAGAACTCCTATTTGTACCTAAGGTCAAGGAAGAGGGGCTGAGTGCTGAAGGGGTGTCTGTGAAGACTGGAGAGTGTTGTGGAAGGTGTCCTGGAGTGGGTGAGGGTGGAAGGGGAGGAAACCAGCTTGGCTAAAATCACGGTGGGGCAGAGACAGAGAGAGAGAGAGAGAGAGAGAGAGAGAGAGGAAGGAAGGAACGAAGGAAAGGAAGGAAGGGGAGGAAGAAAAGGAAAGGAAAGAAAGAAAAAGAATAGTCACGGGGGGCAGAGAGAAAGAAGGGAAGGGAAGGGGAGGGGAGGGGAGGGAAAGGGAGGGGAGGGGAGAAGAATAAGCTCCCAGGTCATTAGATCACATGGGAGGGAGGAGTCTGAGAGAGGCCTTCACTTTTGTGGCTGATCTAGAGCCAGCCCCGCCCATCTGCAGGACAGTGCTGCCCAAGCAGGGTTTGGAGCTCCTGTGTGGGTGGGAGCACAGCAGGGAGTGGGCAGTTGCGTGTTGTTTGCCTCACTTTCACCCTGCATGGGGTTCTGTGCCAGGGGGAAGCTCTGTCTTCAGATGAGAGGCCCAGACTCTGTTGCTGACTCCTTGGCTGATCCTTAGTGTTAAGCTGATCCTCTGAGTGCTCAGTGCCCCTATCTGTGAAATGGGCATAACATCACCCTGTCTAGATTGCAGTCACACGTACAGAAAGACTTTGCAGAGTTAAAGTCATCAAGGGAGGTGTTCTCCTGGCAGCTGCTTGGAGTTGGAGGACACAGGATGGAAGCTGCTGGGTTCTCAGCATTGAGATTCCTTTTGGGAAGGTTTTGGGGTGCAGGGGGTGAGAGCAGAGAGAGCAAAGGAGAGAAGAAGGTGGAGACTTGGGACACCTGTGAACCTTTCTATTGACTGGAGAGAAGGGGAAATAAGAAAGGATGTCCTGGCTTCCCTCCCACCCCTCCGTCTTGGAGAGGGCAGAAGGGCCTGGCAGTGAATGAGCAAGTGGAAGTTGAACAGGCGGCCACTAGGAGTGGCCTTGGCCTCACCCATAGTTCCGTCGACCACCTGCATGGCCCCTGAGCAAATGGTCTTAACTTGGGAGTGGTGATGGGGTCAGCATCCGAGAGGCTGAGAAGAGCAGAGCTGAAAATGCCTGGGGTTACCAAGTCTGCCCTGCCCTTTCAGAGGGGGGCCAGGACTTTCTAAGGGCCATCCTGTGAGAGAATGGGGGACAGGCCCAGGACTTGGGGTCTTCCTTTCCATCCTTGGCTCTTGGACTGATGGTCTGAAGACAGGGAAGGCAGCCTCTGTGAGCCTCATTTCCCTTATCTGTCAAATGAGCTGGCTGGCCCGGGTTGGCTCACCACAAGAGATGGACTTCAGGTGCAGCAGGAGAGGGCTAGGTGAGGCCAGCCTGCCTTTCTGGCTGGGGGTGAGAGGTGGGGCCCAGGGAGGCAAGTGGGGGCTGCGGGGAAGTAAGGAGACTGGAAGGGGGTCTGCACCAAGGGTGAACTTGGCAGTGTACCTCACTTAGATTTGATAAGCTTCGGTTTCTACACTAGCTTTATTTATTTGTTTATTAAATTCATTTTTTAATTTTTTAAAACTGCTCTATTGATATGTTATTCACATATGATCCAATATGCCCATTTAAAATGTACAATTCAATGGTTATTAGGGCACGCACATTAAAATGTACAATTCAATGGTTATATGTGCAACCATCATCACAGCCTATTTTGGAACATTTTCATCATATCACAAAGATACCTCTAGCTGGGCGCAGTGGCTCACACCTGTAATCCTAGCACTTTGGGAGGCAGAGATGGAAGAATTGCTTGAGTCCAGGAGTTTGAGACCAGCCTCAGCAACACAGTGAGACCTTGTGTCTACAAAAATAAAAATAAAAAAATTAGCTAGGCATGGTGGCACGCTCCTGTAATCCCAGCTACTCGGGAGGCTGAGGTGGGAGGATTGCTTGAGCCCAGAATGTTGAGGCTGCAGTGAGCTGTGACTGCACCACTGCACTCCAGCCTGGGCAACAGAGTGAGACCCTGTCTCAAAAAAAAAGAAAAAGAAAGGGAGGGAGGGAGGGAGGGAGGGAGGCAGGGAGGGAGGGAGGGAGGGAGGGAGGGAGGGAGGAAGGAAGGAAGGAAGGAAGGAAGGAAGGAAGGAAGGAAGGAAGGAAGGAAGGAAGGAAGGCCGGCCCATACTTTTTAGCTACCCTCCCTCCCCATTACCCCTGGTGCCTGGAAGATTTACCTCTTCTGGACATTTCACATAAAGAAACTCATAATATGTGGTCCTTGGTGACTGGCTGATGGCGCCAGGTTTTGAGGGTTCATCCTCGTTGGAGCAGGTGTCAGTCTCCATTCTTTTTCATGGCTGGATAACAATTCATTGTGGTATGTCAATGGATATACCACATTTTGTTTATCCATTTTTCTGCTGAAGGACACTTGGTTTGTTTTCATGTTTTTGGCTATTATGAATAATGATGCCATAGACATTGGTGTACAAATACAGGTTCCAGTTTTTACTTTCAGTTCTTTTGTGTATATTCCCAGAAGTGGAATTCCTGGAGCATACAGTAATTCTATGCTTACTTTTTTTTTTTTAGACGGAGTCTCCCTCTGTCACCCAGGCTGGAGTGCAGTGGTGCAGTCTCGGCTCACTGCAACCTCCACCTCCTGAGTTCAAGCTATTCTCCTGCCTCAGCCTCCTGAGTAGCTGGGACTACAGGCACCTGCCACCACACCTGGTTAATTTTTGTATTTTTAGTAGAGACAGGGTTTTACCATGTTGGCCAGACTGGTCTCAAACTCCTGACCTCAGTCAATCTGCCTGCCTTGGCCTCCCCAAAGTGCTGGGATTCCAGGACTCAGCCACCACACCTGGCAGGCTGTTTGTATATCTCCTATGGAGATATTTGCTTCCTTTCGAATTGGGTTGTTTGTTTTGTTTGAGTTTTAGGAGTCTTTTCTATATTTTAGGTATGAATCCCTTATCAGGCATGGGATTTGCAGATATTTTCTGCGGGTTGCGTTTTTACTCTGCTGATAGTGTCCTGTGACGCACAAAAGTTTTTCATTTGGATGAAGTCCAATTTATCGATTTTTTCCATTTCTTGCCTGTGTTTTTGGTGTCATATCCATAGTGTTATCAGTCATTGTTATCTCGATAAAGCTGCACAGCAAAGCACCACAGCAGTCATTTATTCTTGCTTATGTGTCAGGGGTCAGCTGGAGGGAGGGTCAGCAAATCTAGACTGGGCATGACGGAGCTTGACTCTAGGCTGTGCGTCGGTTCTGTCTGCTCACTCTTCTGGGGCCAGGGGTCTACATGGAGTGTGTTCTTCTCAAGTTGAATGGCGGGAGCTCAATAGACAAGACCCTCTGCACAAGGTGCATACTTGTGCTACTGTGGAGCTTGGCCAAAGTGAGTCTCACAGTCAAGCTCAGCGTGAGAGGTGGGAGACCCCTGCATGGGTGTGGATGGGTCATTCTTCTGAAGACGAGTGGAGGGCTGGGATCGAGAATCTGATCAAGCCCAGTGATGGCCAGCAGGTGGGAATGAGCTGGCAGCTTTGAGGCTGAGAGGGGCTAGGGTGGCTGAAATACAGTGATCGGGGACAGGGAGAAAAGTCATATTTAGCAGGTGCGTGGAAGATGTTCGTTAACGGAATTAATCAAAGGAAGGTATTGTGACTGACTGGCTGGATGGAGATGAAGGTATCGTGACTGACTGGCTGGATAGAGATGAATGTGCTGAGATGGGAAAGGCAAGGACTGGAACCTATTTAGGAAAGAAATCAGTTCACTGCCAGACCTGTTAAATTTTAGAGACACATGCTAGTGGGCAAATGGCTGTATAAGACGAAGTAGACTCTGCTTGCAAGGATCTGTGAGTCTTCTGGCAGCAGGAGGACAAGGGCATGGCCAGTTGTCCCACGCAGCTGGGATAGATGCCTCCAACAATGTAGTAAGGATGAGGGGAACTCAGCCTCCTGTTCCAGCAGGGTTCCACAGCGGCTTCATAGATGCAGGGCATTTGAGCTGTAAGGTGGAATGTGAAAGGTGGAGCCAGGGAGTGCTCCAGGTGGAGGGAGCCACCGCGTCAGGGCACAGGGAGAACACAGGGTGGGTGACTGGCAGTGACCCCAGTGAGAGGGTGGGTGCAGGTTTCAGCAACATGCCAGGCGTGGGCTGGGGTCTGTGGGCTGTTCCCCTGCTGGTGAGCCAGGGGATAGGAGGAAGCTGACTTTGATCACTCCATTCTTGTCTATGTGCCCAGTGGGGCCTGGGGATATGAGGATCAGGAGCCTCCTCTGTCTTTTTGGAACTCAAGAAAAAAAGGTGAGAGCCCAGTGATGGCAAAGCTGTGGGAAAACCACTTTTTCCTCATTGTTGGTGGTGGAGGGGGTATAACTTGGTGCACCCTCTTTGGAGGGCAACTTGCCAACAGCTGTGAAAATATGAAAATTTCGTGCTTCTAAATGCACCACTACACACAGACATAGGAACAAAGATATTTGTCATGGCTTTCTTCGTCAAAGCAAAAGATTAAGAATAGCCTAGGCCGGGCATGGTGGCTCACGCCTGTAATCCCCACACTTTGGGAGGCTGAGGTGGGTGGATCATTTGAGGTCAGGAGTTCGAGACAGCCTGACCAACATGATGAAACCCTGTCTCTACTAAAAATACAAAAATGTTAGCCAGGCTTGGTGGTGGGCGCCTGTACTCCCATGTACTCCCAGCTACTCGGGAGGCTGAGGTAGGAGAATCACTTGAACCTGGGAGGCGGAGGTTGCAGTGAGCCGAGATTGCACCACTGCACTCCATCCTGGGTGACAGAAAAAAAAAAAAAAAAAAAACAGCCTAAATGTCCACTGGCAGAGGACTGGTTAAAGTATGGTCCCCCCTATAGAAGGACACCCTGTAGCTGCTAAAAAGAACAAGCAACTCTGTATGTACTGAAGTGGAACAGTCCTCAGGATACATGGTCATGTAAAAAGCTAGGAGTCGGATAGCATGAGTACAGCTCGGATTTTCTTTAAAGAGAGGGAGGGGCCGATGTGCTCATATGAACATACAGAACTTCTGGAATGAGACCTTAAGGGTTGCCTCTGGGAAGGAGACGTGGGGTAGGGAGACAGGAGACTGGCCTCCTGCTGTACACTCTTTTTTCAGTTATTTACTATGTCTGTACATTGCTCCCCAAAAGAATAAAGTAAAATAAAATATGTCTTCTGCTGAATGATATTTTTAAAAGAGTCGGTGAGGGGAACTCAGAGACACCAGGCTTCACATGGGGGAGGCTGATGCCTGTGGCTCCCCACCCTGGGGGTCTCAGGTCGTGCCCTCCCTTCCCACCCCAGGCACCACTTCATGGAAGCTTCTGGGAGGGATTCAGAGGAGGGCACAAGAACAGAATAGCCATGAGGTGGTCTTGTCTCCTCTTTCCATTACAGCAGCCTCCCCGGTGGTGGCCTGGATAGTGTGGGCTTTGAAGTGTGGTCATCGGTGGCCTACAAGGGCTTGGCCATTAGCAGCCCTAATGGTGTCGTCTGCAGGCGCCTTCTTGCACGCACGAAACTCTCTGTGTGTAGCGGTGGTGAATAATCCCCAAATTGTATTTGATTTCTGCAGCGCATTTCAGTATTTCTATTCAAAGTTGAGTGCATCTGATTTTATGGGAATTCATAACAGTTCAAACTAAATTGTGGCACCCTGCTGTGAAAATCTCTCACTCCCGAAAAACTGAAACACTGCCCAGATGTCCCCTCCTGCCCTTTTCCTTCCCCCTGCTCTGTTCTCTCGTGTCCCCCTGCCTGCTGGGCCAGGAGGCGTTGCATGTCGGCAGGCAGCAGTGCGCCCTCTGCCATTGTACCTCCTGAGCGGGCTGCAGGAAGAGATGGGAGACAGTCAGGGTGGGGGCCCTGCCCCGGGAGTTAGGCCCAGAACTGCCTATTTCCCAAAAGAGGGGAGTGTGCCTTGCTCCAGCAGAGACGAGGAATGTGGCTTTCCAGTCTAGGACACCAGGCTTCAACAGGCTTCATCTTAGGTTTTTTTCCGGGATTCAGAGGTGTTTGGTGAAACCCCCACAGGTCATGGGGAGCTTTTCAAGGAGTCTGGCTTCCTCCAGCCTGGGCAAAGGAGTGGGACAGGAAGGAGGGGCCCTCCAGGGTTGTACAGTGGGGTGGAGTGAGGGCATTTTGTGGATGCATCTCCTGGAGGGAGTGGTAGAACACAATTGTGTGTATGTGTGTGTGAGAGAGTGGGCACACATGAGCGTGTGTGAGAGTGTGTGTGCATGAGTGTGTTTGAGAGAGTGTGTGTGTGAGAGTGTGTGGGTGTGTGAGAGATTTGTGTGCGGTGTGTGTATTTGTGTGTGTGTGGGTATGCGTTTGAGAGAGTGGTGTGTGTGGGTGTGTGGATGACTGTGTGAAAGAGTGTGTGTGTGTGAGTGTGTGGGTGTGTGTGAGAGTGTGTGTGGGTGTTTGAGTGTGTGTGCTGTGTGTGTGAGTGTGTGGGTGTGAGAGTGTGTGTGTGCGAGAGCATGTGTGTGGGTGTGAGTTTGAGAGAGAGAGTGTGTGTGCAGTGTGTGTGAGAGTGTGTGGGCGAGTGTGTGTTTGAGAGAGTGTGTGTGGTGTGTGTGTGAGACCTTGTGAGTGTGTGGGTGTGTGAGAGTGTGTGTGTACAGTGTGTGTGTTTGAGAGTGTGTGGGTGAGTGTGTGTGGGAGGCTGTGTGTGGTGTGTTTGAGTATGTGTGAGAGCATGCGAGTGTGTGTGTGAGACTGTGTGTGTGAGTGTATGAGTGTGTGTGTTAGAGACTGTGTGTGGTGTTTGTGAGTGTATGAGAGTGTGTGTGGGTGAGTGTGTGTGTGTTTGAGTGTGTGAGAGTGTGTGTGGTGTGTGAGTGTGTGTAAAGGTGAGTGTGTCAGGGTGTATGTGAGTGTGTGTGGTATGTGTGACTGTGTGTGTTTGTGCGCTTTCAGGCACAAGCTTTTCTTTCACACTGTTGGTCTTCTACTGGGGAAAGGAGAACCCCTCAGCATGTGGCCAAGCGCCAGCCCTGGGCCTTGTCTCCGAGCCTGGGGTTTAGCCCATTCTGCTGCTCGTGGCCTGCAGGTGAAGCATGAGGGAGCCCTCCTGGTGGTGGGAGCAATCTGACCTCCTGGCCTAGCGAGGAAAGACCCACTCGGGATGGAGAGGCAGGGCCTCTCAAGCTGGGACCCACTGCCCAGGGTAAAAGGAGCTCCATGTCCCTAGAAATGTCTGGTAGCAGTCTAGGGAGGGGTGTCAGCCAGAGGACCGCCGAGGACCCTCCCAGTTCCCAGAGTCTCCCCTGGTGTTTGCACCTGGGACTCTGGGCTTCAGGGAGGATCAGGAGAGTGCGGGAGAGAACGTCTAATCAGGGTTGTCCACGTGTTCACAGGCTGTGGCAAGATTTTGGTAGGGTGGACATAAGCGAGGCCACTGATATCAACACGTTGAATGCTTATTATAGAAGATAGGCAGAATGCAGAAACTAGGTAGAAGAAAATAAAATTTCCCATGACTTCACCACTCACACAACACCCCAGCTTCACCCCACAGTGCCGTATGTGCACACTCCCCTGCACACATTCACACACTAGGAATCCACACACCATCCCCTGTTGCTTCCTAGGGACATCCCACAGTTGAACCAGTCCCCTGTTGGGTATCTGTCATAAGTAACGCAGCAGTGGACATCCCTGTGGCTTGGTGTCCACGTACAGCCATGGCGATTTCCTCAGCTGAGCTTCTGGAGGTGGAATTGCTGGGCCACAGGGTATATGCGTTTTCAGGCTCTTTGGACAATTTTCAAAGGTGGACTGCTTCTCCGTCCAGCTGCCTCAGCTCAGGGGTGTGGGAGCCCTGCTGATCTTGCCTCTCTGGCGGTGGTAAGCACCACCTCCCTGCTGGTGGCTCCCACACTTCTGCTTCCTGCCCGGCCTGGACTTTGGCTGAGCATGTGCAGCTGCCGACCCACTGTTGCTACTTGGTTGTCAACAGCCATGCCAGACTCGCCATGTCTCAAATGAACTTCTGATCTTGTCCCTCAGCCAGCTCCACCTGCAGCCTCTCCTGTCCTAGCTAATGGCAATGCCATCCTCCCAGGTGCTTGGGCTCGATTCATTCTTGCACAGTCACATCCCCACCAGCAGGAAACCCTCTCAGCTCTACCTTGAAATACGCCCAGAATCTGCCAGATCCCACACCGCCCTGCTGCCTGGAGCCCATCATCTCTGCCTGCATCCCGGCAGGAGCCTGGACACCAGTCTAGCCACTCCCGCCCATACCCCCTACAGTGTCCTCATCATAGCAGCCAGGGTGCTCCTTGAAAACTGGTAATTCATATCATGTGTTTCCTCACAATCAGTGGCCTGCAAAGTGTCCATGATGGCCCCTGAGATCTCTCTGCCCTCATCTCCTGCAGCTCTTCCCACTGTGCACCCTTTCCAGCCACACTGGCCTCCTCATGCTCCTCAAGCACACTAGGCATGCTGTTGCCTCAGGGCCTTTGCACAGGCCACTCCCTCTGCCTGGAAGGCATTCCTCCCAGATATCCACATGGCCAACTCTCCTGCGAGTGCGCGCTCATGTGTCACCTCCCCAGTGACCCTCGGCTGGTTCCTGCGCTGCCCCTTCTTTCCCAGGGCACCTCGCTCCCGACACGCTGGATGACTCACCCACCTGCTCTATGGGGTTGGTCTCAGGCAGTCTCAGCTCCCCCAAGGTGCGGGCTTTACCTTGTTCCCTTCTGTGTCCCTAAGCCCTAGCACGGTGTCTAGCACACAGTAGGGCCTGTCAGGGCAGACGTGTGCAGTGTGGCCAGACCCAGCTGGATCTCCCACTGCCCAAAGCCTCCCCTTGCAGCTCAGTGGCTCTCTGTGGTGTAAGTTGAGATTTGATTGGACTTGGTGGTGACTGGGGGGGGTGATTCCTATGTGGGTGGCTCCATGGATGCTGTCACTGAACCACCTCTCAGAGCCTCCCCAGAGAGCCCTCATTCCAGAGCTGGTCTGAGCAGCAGGTCTTCCTGGGTGACAACAGGAGAAGGTGGTTAATGTGGGTGGGGCTGCTGCCCTAAATCTGAGAAATTCGTAGTCAACTTCCACCAGGGACGAAGGTGTCAACCTTGAGGGGAAGGTGGTGGAGGGAAGCAGTAGCGGGTGAGGAGCGGGGAGACTGGCTCACCCCTGATGGAGCATGCATTCTCCGATTGCTACTGGTTCTAGGGGCAATGCATGTGAGTTGCCAACAGCCTGGGAGGGCAGATGAAACAGGAGCCCACCCACCACCACCCTAGCCATCCGCTTTCTTCCTGGCATGTGCAGCTTACCTCCTGCTGGCCCAGCGTGCCTTGGCTGTGAGCATGCTGGAATTCTCACTGGGCTCGCTGAGTAGATGCCACAGGGTCTTGCCCAAAGACTTCCTATCAGGCGCCTCTGCAGGACCCTCCCCTGGGTCACATGTCTGAGCTCAGCAAGGGTTGGGGCTGAGGCTGGGAGCCTGGCCATGATGGCCATCAGAATGGAGTTCAAATCCAGACTTGACACGTATTAGCTGTGTGACCTTGAGCGACTTGTTTAGCCTCTCTGAGCCCCAGCATGTAGAGTGCATTGTGTATCACAATGACTGGCATAGAACATAGACTCAGTAAATGTTAGATTTATGAATCTGATGTGTGTGTAGCTTGAGCCCTGAAAGCTAGGAGCCCTGGGATTTTCTCTCTCCTGATGGCCCTGGGCAGTGATAGTCTGTTTCACTTATTTGAATGTTTCACTTACATGTTTCCAGTCACAGCTGTATGTTCCCATGACCCTATGTCCCCCCACTGTGCCTGGCACAAAGTTTGGCATGAAGAAGGATGTAGGGAATTGGAGTCTGAGGGCTTTGGGGCTGTGTGTCTTCTTAGGAGGAGGGCTCTAAGCCAGCACTTGAGAGATTTGGGAGCAGCTGGCTGTGGCCCTGCCCCTACCTCTGGAGCAGGTCTCTGGCACCTATCCCAGGTCCAAGCAGGAGGCCCAGCACAGAAGGGTGTGTCTGTGTTTCCTGATCCAGTGGGGAGACATGAGGGTTGGTGGGAGCTCAGGCCCCATCCTAAGGGTGGGCCTGAAGATGGTGGAGGAAGCCACTTGGCTATGCTGAATGGGAGGTGAGGAGGCCAGGAGGCTGGGGAAACAGCTATTGCACAGAGCAGAGCGAGGTCAGGCTCTCCCTGGGGACCCACGCTGCTCGCTGCGGCCCCACTACTGAGGAATGCCAGCAGGCAAAGCAGCGTCGCTCACCACACCGAGGCTGGAGGTCAGGGCTTAGGAGTCTGTCTCTTCCTGCTGGCATCAGCCTCTGCTCTCTCTGGGCCTTGCTTTCCTCCCATAGCCAGAGGAGCCAGAGGAAGAAGATCTGGGACCTCAGGGAAAACCAGCAGCAGGGTGGAGCCCTTCAGGCCCAGCTGCTTTGCTTTACCCTTTGGAACCTGTGTCCCCTTGACCCTTGACCCAGTGTCGGTGCCACCTCGCCCTATGGGGAGGATGGAGGCAGAGTCAGGATGGAGCTGAGATGGTCCCTGCTTCCGGATGCTCTGGAGGCAGTCCCTGCCAATCCTGCAGAATTAGGATTGTGTGCATCTACCCCTGACTGTTGGATCTGGGCACTGAGGCAGTCTGATCGCCTCCAATGGGGAGAGGAGAAGGGCACTTAAGAAGAGAGGTTAGGGGCCCAGTGTGCCTGGCAGTGTTGGAGCCTGAACTCGCACTGTGGAAAGCGAAAGGCATTATGCACATATGTGTGTGCAGGCGCTCACCTCTTGACAGATATTCACCCTGTGTTTTTTGTGTGATGGATATTATGCTCCATGAGGGAGGGGTCATGTCTTCCCCTTTTACACAGTCAGGAAATGGGAGCAGCAGCATGGTGTGATGGAAACAGCAGGAGACTCTGACTCAGGCACACTTGATCAATCCTAGAGTGACCTCTCTGAGCCTCAATGTCCTCGTCTATCAAATGGGGACAAGAAGACCTACTTCATAGAGCTATTTTGGAAGTTTGAGTAAAAATAATACCTGTGAAAATCCTTGGCCTGTGGGATTGCCTAACAAGTGTTCATTTCCTCCCTTCCTTCCACCGCAAACTTCCTGCAACACCCAGCAGAATGGCGTGCTCTCCCCAGCTATTTGTGGATGATGTTCTTAGCAGATGTTGTTTAATTCTCATGACATCTGGTTTGGAATGGCAGAGGGCTGAGGTTTTTTCCGTAGAAGATACTCACTCACTGTGAGATGTCAGATTGTCACCTAATTGCCCAGTGCCTCGATTTCTCCACTTGTAAATCAGGGATAATGCTAGTGCTGCTGGCTAGCTTCTTTGCAGGATATGATAGGGTAACGCAAGATAACAGATGGAAAGTGGTTTGAACGTTTAGAGAAAGGCATCTTGCTCAACCTTGCTAGTAGTTAGGGAAATGCAAATTAAAGCAGCAATGCTATACCATTTTTCATGTGTCCGATTGGCAGCCATTTAAAAGAGAGATCACTTCCAGGTGGGCACATAGGCCCCCTCATATACTGCTGGCGGGACTGCGAATTGCCACAGCCTTTTCCAGAAGATAATATGGCAGCGTTTAGTAAAAGTTCACATACACACTCGGGGTTGTATTTAATTGACCCAGCACTCCCACTGTTGGAGAACCAAACGGAAGAGCCAAATCCCAACACAATTATGTACAGAGAGACGTTCACGGTGGCATTGCTCACGGGGGCAGGAATCTGGAAACATCCAAATGCCCATCGGTAAGGGATGAAGTCTCCATTAGGAAACATCCATACCACGAGCTATTATTATCTCCTAAATAGAAAGAGGTAATTCTAAGCAATGTTGGCCTGGAGTGCCATCTGCGGAATTTCTTGATGTGTGAAAAGCAAGTTGCTTGTATGTAGAGGGTAACTCCATTATTCTCAAAGTAAACAGTAGCCTCACGGCTCCGTACATGTGTGTAATGGGAACATATTTCTTGGGTGCAGAGAAAGGCCTGGTAGGATGCATGCCAGGCCCTGCCTGCCCACTCTGGCCATGGTCATGTTTGACTCACAAAGTGTTCCTTACAAATTGAGTTATTTGCCAACATTTAAAAATTGAATTCATGTGAAAAGCCTGATTTCTAGTTTTTCATTGAGAAAAATCAGAGGCTCTGCCACCCTGGGCCCACATTCCCTCTTGGCTGAAACACATCAACAGCTGCCACTTTTCAATAGAGAGCATGTGGCCTCCAACTGGCCATCATCTCCAGCTACCCAGCATTACCCTCATCTAAATTCCCTGCTGGCCTTGTAGGCATTTCAGTTTGCAACCCCTGTGATAGGCTGTTAATATTCAGAAACTCAATAGGATGTGTAGGGGAAGAGTTGCCCCTTATTATGCAAATACGTCTTAGAATCTTTTGTGTTTTGTCGTGCATGGTGGCTCATACCCGTAATCCCAGCACTTTGGGAGGCTGAGCCGGGTGGATCACTTGAGTTCAGGAGTTTGAGACCAGCATGGCTAACATGGTGAAACCCCGTCTCTACTAAAAATACAAAAAAAATGAGCCAAGCTTGGTGGCACGCACCTGTAATCCCAGCTACTCGGGAGGCTGAGGCAGGAGAATCACTTGAATCCAGGTGGTGGAGGTTGCAGTGAGCCAAGATCACCCCACTGCACTCCAGCCTGGGTGACAGAGTGAGATTCTGTCCAAAGAAAAAGAAAAATGAAAAAAAAAAGAAAAAAAAAAGAAAGAAAGAAAAAGAATATTTTATTCTTCAAATGACTATTGCATGCTTTGTAATTAGGATATTTTAATTATGATATTAGAAGGAAAGCAAAAGGGGACTGTGGACTGGACTGTTGTATGTCATGTTGGTCAGGAACCATCTGGTAGGGTCACCTCATTGTTCACTGGGGATGTGGGCTGAGAGGGATTGGGGCCCCTCCAAGTCCAGAATTAAGGGCTCTGGGCTCTCAGCTCTTTCTTAATCCCTCACCCCTATATGTTGGCAGAGATGTGGAAGTCTCTCCAAAAGTCCTTTCTTCCAGCTCCATTCACTGCCCTGTGTCTTTCCTGGTCACTTATTGACAAGAGAGATAGTACACCAGCTTGGGTCTTGATGCTGGTCTCTAGCTGGAGGTCTCTGAACAAATCGCCGAATGGCTCTAACCCTACTTTGTGAGCCAGGGAGATGAACACCCCCCAGGCCAGATGTACAGTAGGTACGCATTGAAGGGTGATGTGTGTGAGTCCGGCCCTGCACTACCAAGGCGGACAGTTCTGTAGGAGGTTAGGATTCCTGGTTGGTGAGCGTGGTCCCCCTGGTGTCACTGCTGGGCTCTAGGGAGGCCTGCTTCTGAGCCGCTGGAGGACCAGGGCCCTGATGGAATGGGACCAGAGTGGGGGCTGCTGCCATGTGGGAGAGAGCTGTCTACCCTCCCAGCCACCCTTAGAAATGGGATCTGATCTTACAGAACCTCTGTCAGCTGAGCCCCAGATCTCACTAGAGCTTAGCTCTGAGCCCTTCAAAATTCAGCTTTAGCCTCCACAGACTTGCTGTGAGGTCCTGGGCAGGTCACCTCCCCTCTCTGTGCCTCTTTGGACACCATGGCCTGCTGCATCCCTTCATATACAAGGTTATGGGATAATATGGTGAATATAAAAAATGAAAAACAGGAAGAGCTATGCTCATTGGGTGCTGGTGGTGGGCTTAGGCTTGTTGGACTTGTCAAGCCTCCTGTTAGACCCCTGTCTTCCCAGGCAGTGCCCATCTCCTCAATGCTGTCCCCAGGATAACCAGGCTCTGTCACTCTTGGGGGATGTCGTCCTGGAGGCTGAAGGCAGCAGCCCCTCCCTCCATCTACTAAGCCTAGAATATGTCACTCTTTGCCCAGAGTTCCCTTGCAGGACAGCCAGTCCCCACGAGGGCAAAGAGGACCCGATAGGCCCCAGCCCCAGTGTTTCACAGGCCACTGTGCTATACCCAGGATTGAACAATGTTAAAACCAAATGATACAGACCCTCTCTTTTTTCCCATGTGCTCCCAAACCCTCCAGCTGACTTGATTCCTTCTCCTCCCTTCCAAGCCCCAGTTCTCTCTGGAGTTGCAGAGGTGGGAGGGGCTGAGGAGCAGACCCCCTGCTGCCCAGGAGGCTTCTCATCCTCTTCTCCTTCTTTGTGTCCCCAGGAGCCATGGGGTGCCATGTTGCTACCAGCTGCCACGTGGCCTGGCTTTTGGTGCTGATCTCTGGATGCTGGGGTAAGTCCAGTCCTCCCTGTGTCTACTCCATGGGCAGCCTCCGCACGGGAGGCCAGGCTGGAGGGTGTTGGGGCTGGTGGTTCAGCTTTGTGCTCTGGGACTCTGGAGACACTGCCTGACTGTGGGACTGAGGCATATACTTCTCTCTCTGGGCCTCGGTTGCCTTCTGCAGCTCTCACAGGGCTGAAAATACCAGCTGTCCCCAAAGCCTGGGACACAAGAGGGAATGGGAGGAGCCTTGAGAAATACGTGAGCTCTAAGGGAAAGAGGCATCTGTGACCGCAAACCGTCCTCCTCCTGGGGTGCAGGGACTGGCCACAGCTCTGTTCAGTTCCACGGCTGTGTTCTGAGCACCTACTATTTGCACCGTGTGTGACCTACTGCATCCAGCTCTGGGGGAATGGAGGAAATAACTTATTCTCGAAGTTCAGAGCCTGGCAGGGGAGAAAGACACACGCAGGATTTCCTATACTGCAGGGTGAATAGAGTGGTAATGAAGGATGGGCACGGCTCCAGGGACGTCCATCAGAAGAAAAGATGAACTGGGCCTGAGGGGACAGTAGAAACGCAGCCAGAAGGGTCAGCATTTGATCTGGCTGTGAAGACCAAGAAGTAGTTTTAAACTAGGTGAGCAGGAAGAAGGGCATCCTGCTGGAGGGCATAGTCTGAGCAAAGGAATCACAGCCAGGAGGCTTCCCCTCTGCCCTCCTTTCCTGGCCTTGCAGCAGCCCGCTCTGAGTGCCAGCTCCAGAGCCCATGGAGGAGGCTAGAAGAGGCCTGGGCATTCGCTTCTCGCTTGGCCCCTGGACAGCAGGTGGTGAGGAACAAAGCAGTCCTGGGCTGCACTGAAGGCAGGCCAGGAGAGCAGGCACGCCTGACGTGGCATCCCCGGGGGCCATGGCATCCCCAGAGAAGAGCCGTGGGCACTGTGTACCTGGTGACACACGCACACACATTCCTATGGGGAGGCCAGCTCCTTCTCCCTCTGCAGGGAGCCAGGCGGAGTCTCTGGAGGCCGCTGCAGCCTCGTGCTTGTTGGAGTGTTGCTAGCGTCCTGCAGCCTGAATATCCCTCGAGGATCCCCTCTCCTTGCCTCCATGTTTGGAGGGATCCCTACTGGAATCCCCCCTGTGGTGGGGAGCTCACTCGCATCCAGGCAGCCCAGGAGCACAGCACAGTCTCAAAGACTCTCAGAGTGCAAGACAGCCTCAAGCGTTTTCTTAACTCCCAGCACATTTTACAGAGGAGACACTGAACCCTAGAGAAGTACTGGCCCAAGGCTGTACAAAGCAGGGGTCTCTTATCCTCCATGCGGGCTTCTGTCAGGATATCACCCCTCCAACCCTGCTCCCCCCGCCCCATGTGGGAGGCTTTAATCAGGGGCACCTGAGAGCAGCCCTGACCTCCATGTTCACTGGACGGTGGGAATCAGGACTTTCTTCAGCCTCCCTGGGGACTCTGCCACCTGGGACCGACCCCCCTCCCCCATTCCGTTCCACTCACTTTCTTCATCTGTTAAAAAGAAATACACTTGGCCTGGCACAGTGGCTCTTGCCTGTAATCCCAGCACTTTGAGAGGCCGAGGTGGAAGGATCGCTTGAGGTCAGGAGTTCAAGACCAGCCTGGCCAACATGGCACAACCCCAACTCTAATAAAAATACAAAAATTAGCTGGGCATGGTGGTGGTGCACACCTGTAGTTCTAGCTACTTGGGAGGCTGAGGCACAAGGATTGCTGGAACCCAGGAGACGGAGATTGCAGTGAGCTGAGATCGTGCCATTGCACTCCAGCCTGGGTGACAGAGCGAGACTCTGTCTCAAAAAATGAAAAAAAGAAAAAAAAATACATCAGTAGAAATATAGCAGGTGCTAAGCCCTCAGCTGCCTTCCCCTGTGAGACATGGCAGTCTCCCCTTGAGCTCTCCAGATGAAAGATGCTTCATGCACTCAGGGTGAGAACAAGAACAGAGCGTACAGTCAGAGCTGACCTCCTGTCTTCCAGTCCCACTTCAGCCAAGGGGTCCCTTGGGCGAGTGTCTTAACCTTGCTGTGCTTTAATTTCCTTGTCTTTAAAATGGGAGCGATAATAGGACTCTCCTTCTCTGGTCATCAAAATGATCAAATAGATTAATCTATACATCAAGCACTTATAATACTGACTGGCACAGAATAAGTGCTTATTAAGCGTTGGCTCCTTTATTATCAGAAGTAATCTTTCTCTAAGGGGAGCAAAATGGGGCACAGAGAAGCTAAGCAAGTTGCCCAAGGTCATCCAGCAATTCTATGCCAGAGCGCGTGTGGTCGCCTGCATGTGGACTATGTGCTTGCTGTACGCACAAGGCTCCCTCTCTCTCTCATTGCTTGGCATAGTCCCCTCTTCCTGGTCCCTGTCTGAAGCAGCCAGTGCTATTCCTTTGGCCTGGTGGGGCAGTGGCTGACTTTAGGGACTGGGGGAGAGTGGGTGACTGAATCACCTTCTCAGGCCACCCTCTAGACACCCGCCCCGACCTAGCCCTTCACTTGTGCCCCAGACCAGACCACACTGCCCTCGCCACTTTGCTTCCACCTGACCCCGTCACCCCAGCTGATCTCTCCTCCCCTCCCTGGTAGTCAGAGATGGGTAGGGCTCAGGGCTGTCAAAACGCCTTGCCAGCCTGCCTTCTCTCTTTCAAGCCTCCTGCCCTTCTCCCCTCCGGCCTCAATGTACTCTAGCAATTCTCCTTCATCCATGGGCTGGTTGGGGAGGCAGGAAGCGAAGGCCTGGGCAGGCCCGCCCCACCCCATCCTAGACTGACCAGCCAGCGAGGATCCTGCTGGGTCACTCCCTTGGTCCCCAGGTGCTGGGTGGGGACCCATGCGCCTGACCATGAGGCCACCTGGCTTCCCCACCCGACACCATGTCAGGCTCCTATCCCCTGGGGCTCCTGTGGGCCACACTGCAGCCACCCCAACAGTGACCAAGGTGCACAGGACACCTGTGGCTGGGAGGCAGGACTGGAGCGCAGGGCAGAGCTTTTTGTCCCTATCCTGAGGCTGGAAAATGGGGCGGAGCGCGAGGCAGAAGGAGAGGGATCTGCCTAAGCTCCCCAGCAGCAGTGGCAGAGCACGCAAAATCCCTGACTCCTTGAATTTATCCCTGCACTCCCTGTCTAGTGCGCCTTCCTTGTCAAGGGATGACTGGCAGGGGGACTCTGATGCTCTCTCCAGCCGGGATCTCAGCACAGCCACAGAGCCTTCAGCCCCCACCCTTGCCCCGAGGTCTGGGGAGGCAGCCGAGGCATGGACTCAGGCTGGCCTGGCTGGAATCTGGACCCTCCACTCGACTGGGTTCTTCATGCCCTCAGAGGAACCCCCACCCCGCAATTCAGAGAGAAGTTCATGCTTCCTGGCTTGGGCCGCCGTGATCCGGTGGGGACCTTCCCCATATAAGCACACCGACGTCCCTTCAGTCCCAGATCAGGTCCCCTGGATGGCACCTCCATGCCGCCACCCAGCCTGTGTTTACCCCTGTGTGTGGGAAATTCTTGTCATTCAGCAGGCAGCTGGAACGCTGTGCCCTCTCTGCGCCCTTCTCTCCCCTCTCCCCTCAGGCCCCTTAGGGTGCTGGAACTAAGCAAAGCAGGCACATGCCTGCCTGGTCTACCTTTGCAGGCTCTAGTTGAGGAATGGCAGTGGGGGTGGCGGGGAGGCTGGGAGAGGGTGGGAGAGGGCTCAGGGCAGCGCTCACAAGCCACCGACCCACAATGGGGTGGGCCATGTGGGGCCTGAGACAGAGCAAGGGGTCCTACACTTGGGAAGCTGGGATTCTCCTTCCCCCGAAGAAATCACCCCCACCCCTCCCCTTCCACATCCACTTACATTCCCGCTTCGCTGGAGGCCCCAAAGCTCCTGAGCACACAGCTACTGCGCTTTAACAGCGGCTTTGAGAATAAGTCACCTGTCTGCCCCGCCTGTGGTGGGCCCGCTCTGGGAACACGGGAACTGCTTGTTATGTGGCAGGCAACCCACGTCCCCGAGTCTGCCTAGCTGCCCGTGCAGAGCTCCCAGCCACTGATTATCAGCAGGCCCTGTAAAGTAAAATTTAAAAACGAACGATGCCACTGCAGGTGATTTTATTTTTCCTCACTGGTTTCCTAGCCTCACCAGCCCAAACCAGCTATTGAGTTCTCTGGGCACTCATCTACCTCGGCTGGGCTGCGTCCCGCTCTCCTGTATCCTGAGCCCAAGGCCCCCAGCAGGGATCAAAAGCCTTCCAGTGGGCTGCAAAGGCGGCATCTTTATTAATACCAATGTTAATACTGGCAACCATTTATGGAGTGCTTGCTGTGTGCCAGTGGCACAACGCTAAGCGCTTTATGTATGTCATCTCATTTAATTCTCAGGTTAGCCATGAAGTCCTATTGTTATGGCTATTTTACACATGGGTAAACTGAGACATAGGATAGTCATATGGCTAGAAAGAGGCACAGGGGGGTTTCAAAAAAAGGTGAGGCCCTTGACCACTGCCTCTATCTGAGGCTGCTGTGCTCCTGACATGAGAGTGGGGAGGTGTGTTCATGGGTGCATGTGAGTATTTGGGGTGGTCGGGGAGGGCTTCCTGGAAGAAGGGCCAATGGAAATGAGATTTGAAGGGTGAATAGGAATTTGGCAAATGAAGGCAGAAGGGCCATCGGTCCTGGCCGGGAAGTGAGAGAGGGCAGAATGAGGGACTAGCAATGGCATCAGCTTGTCTGCCTGAGCACATCGAGGTGGGGAGGAGGAAAAGAGGCCAGAGTCTCCCAGCTCTGCCTGGTCCCAACTAGGAGGCATCTTGGGCTGGAGGAGGAAGTGCCATACCCAGATGCCAGCCTTCTCATCCTCTGGGAGCCTGGCACTGCTCTGAGGGTGCCCGGGTCAGCAGAAAGGGAGGGAGAGAGAGTGCCCCATATGCCTATGCTCAGGGCCCCTGGAGGGCTGAGCCAGTGCCCCCGATGGCAGGTGCTGCACAATGACAATCCCACTTCCAGCTAAACCAGCTGCCTCCTGGTTGGGAGGGACCGAGGGGAAGTGCCCTCACTTGCCAACTGAAGGCCCCTAGGAGAAGCCGGGGGGACGGGTGGAGTCAGCCTCAGGGAAGCTTTGAGTGGCTGCTTCTCATAGGTGCTATGCTCCCCAGCCCATGTGGGTATCACCCTGACCGCCTCCAGCCTCAGCCCCCTCTGAAGCCATCACAGAGCAGCACATGGTTAACAGCATGAGCTTTGGGGTCTGGCTTCCTGGATGGCCACCGCCACTTGCCAGCTGTGTAAGCAAGGCATGTTACTTATCCCCTGGAGTTCTCATTTTCCCCAGTAAAATGGGGATGTGATAGCACCTGCCTTGCCATCAGGATTGAGTGAGGTGGTTTAGATAGCTGGTACAGAGAAGGGGTTCCTGAGATGGCAGCTATTGTCATCATTGTTATTATTCTGTGGGATCAGCTGGCTATTCCTGCACACACCAGATCATCCTGTGGGCCATCTAAGTGTCAGGCCCTGTTCTGGGCACCGGGGTTCCAGCCGTCAACCAAGCCCTGACCTTGCAGAGCTCATATTCTGCTAGAGCCACGCTGCCCAATAGAAAGACAATGCAAGCCACATGTGATTTTAAATGTTCTAGGAGCCACAGTAGAATAGTAAAAAGAGACCAGGTGCGGTGGCTCATGCCTGTAATCTCAGCACTTTAGGAGGACGAGGCAGGAGGACTGCTTGAGCCCAGGAATTGGAGACCAGCCTGGGCAACATAGTAAGACCCTCCTCAACGCATCTATACAATACAATAAGATAAAATAAAATAGCCTGGCCTGGAGCATGCCTCTGGTCCCAGCTAATTGGGAGGCCGCGGTGGGAAGATTGCTTTAGTCTGGGTGATCGGGCCTGCAGTGAGCCGTGATCACACTGCTGCTCTTCAGCCTGGGTGACAGAGTGAGACTTTGTCTTAAAAAAATAATAATCAGAAAAGTAAAAAGAAACAGGTGAAATTCATTTTAATCATATATTTTACTCGATCCAATATATCCAAAATATAATCGTTTTAATATATAATCAATGTAAAAGATCAATGAGCTATTTTATACTAATTTTTTCATACAGAGGCTTCTAAATCCTGTCTTTTGCCTGGGGAGCCCCTGTCATATGCTTGCTCCATGTGGCCATGCTCAGCAGGCACGTGTGGCAGGCGGCCTCACTCGCCACACACCTGACAGGTGCCTGCCAACCTACTGGCATTGTCCCTCACTTGCCCTGAGGCAGGATAGTGACTTCCAGGGTCCTGGGAAGTTGACCATGGCCATGGACACAGGCTCAGTGCCCACTGTAGCCCTCACCCTGTGTCACCTTATAGAGTGTGTAAAGCTGATGGGGGGTACTTGGCTGATGCTGTTGTCCTCTGACTTCCAGGCCAGGTGAACCGGCTGCCCTTCTTCACCAACCACTTCTTTGATACATACCTGCTGATCAGCGAGGACACGCCTGTGGGTGAGTGGGGACACGGGCTGGTGGGCGTGCGGCTGGCCTGGGGTGCAATCCCTTCCCACAAATGAAGGGAATCTTATAGGTTGAGGTCATCTTCCACCTGATTTTGGAGTATTTTCCATGGTATTCAGAGAGGCCCCCACTAGGATGCCTCCAGGGACGGGGTACTCAGTCCCACAGAGGGGAGCTCTGAACGTCAAATGGTTTATCACATTGAGCCTCAGATGCTCCACTCCCGCACTGGTTGGGATTCCTCTTGCACTTGAAGGCCTTGTGAATATTTGAAGATGGCAGCTGTTGTGGACTGTGTTTTGTGGCCTTTTGCACTTTTCTGTGATTACTAAGTTTTCTGCATCGAGTTTGCCTGGTTTTGGCATGAGAAAAAACATGAACTAGGGGGTGATTATAAACATCTTGGTGCTCGGCCCGTCGCCCCATCACTCAGGTCTGTCCCAGTGTCTGGCCCCCTACTGAGGGCCTGCCTCCTACATCTGTGGCCCCATGGTCCTAGCTCAGTTCTTAGGACCCAGAAGCTTCTCAAGAAACTCAGGCTGAATTGCAGGAGCTGTCTTATAGCTGTGCTGATGGGAAGGCACCTGTGCCCGTGTGCAGGCAGCCAACCAGCAGCACCTGAAAAGGGCCTGCCCACCTCCACCGACAGTCCTCCTCTGTCATGTCATTCTCGCTGGTGTCACTTTAGGGAAAGTGTCTATCATCCGGGGCTTCTTACTTTCAGGTCTGCCTGCTCTACGTGTGCAAAGGCGTGGCTGTGTGCCGGAGGCCGAGTGCGTCAGGGGTCAGCATGGTGCATCTTTAGGGAGCATCACTTGAACTTGAAAATGAGGCATGATGGCTCAGAGTGGGGCGGGATATTGAGATGCTCACCTGATAGGTCATGTACACACTCTTTCATATAAAACCCAGTGTAGGTGTTTGGTAGAGTGGATGCATGATTTGTTAACGATCTCTGCTGAAGTGGGGTGCCTTACGCGGACCCAGACTCTCCTCTGCTGTCAGTGGGGGCCTGTGAGCAGCGCCTCTCACTCTTCCTGATGGAGGCTTTTTTTTTCAGGGGGTGCTGGGCACAGCAGGTGTGCATCTGGCTGTTTGCTGTGGGGATTGTCCCCATGGCCCAGTAGCGCTTTGTTCATGCGGGCTGTGGGGGGCCCTCTGTGGAAACCGGCTACTATTTTGGTGACAGATCAGTGTTGTAAGGCTACATTTGGGGTTAAGGTTTGGGGATCTGGGTGTTTGAGGGCTCCCCAGGAAGAAGGTTCCTGCCTTTTTGGAATGCCCTCTCATAGGCAGAGACCCTTTCTGAGGGTAGAGTGTGTACCCACATCCCTTGGGGACCCTGCCGAGCTGTTTGCTCCCCTCTGGATTGGGTTGGGGGATATTTGTGGGTGACTGGACTTGTAACACACCTGTGTTCTTTGGGTGGAATTCACCTGTGACTCCTCTCTCCACCCAGACCTAGGGTGGGGCTGGCATGGAGCCAACAGAGCAGCACACAGTGCATGTGTCTAGGCAGATGGATGTGCTGTTAGCAGCGTTTATCATCATTCATGTCCATTTAAATCTCAACCTCTGGGAGATCCCTTTGTGGTGGAGGGATATATTTGGGACAGGTGGGCCCCTGAGGCAGAGGTGTGGCCAGCCACTAACTGACCCTGCTGCCGGCTGGGGCAAGTGAAGGCCCCTCTCAAGTGAGTTGTCCCCACTCTATCTCCACATCTGTGACTTGCATGCCAGGTTCTGAGCATGGGGTCCTCAGAGGCCTATGTATTGGGATGGGTTGTGGAGGCATGGACATTGCGTGACCTGTGCTGATGGTGACAAGCCCGGGCTGGACGCCCAAGTGGCCAGCCCTCCAGCGGGCCCTTCTCCTACTGCCTTCAGCTCTGACTCTTGATTGTCTTTTGCAAACTCCAGCATCGATCGGCCTCCGGGAGCAGCTTCCAGGCCTCAAGCCCTGTTAAGGCTGCACTTGGCAGTCACAGCAGGGTGGCTGTCTAGTACCATGGGGATTGATCCCTGACTCCAGGGTGCCATAGGATTGAGAGGGGGCTCAGTGAGCTGGAAGATAGCTGTGCTCATCTCTTTAGGCAGGGGGTGGGTGCGGAGCTGGCTCAGCGCCCTCCCAGCCTCTTCCCTTCCTTTTGCATCAGTATGGGAGCAGCACAGCTTTCACCTGAAAGTTAGGAGCCCAACATCTGTTTCTCGCTGTGTGACCCTGGGCACAGCACTGTACCTCTCTGGGCCTCTATCTCCTCATTTCAACAATGAGTGGGCATTGGAAAGATAAACCCAGTGGACTTTGACTGGGGCAGCCTGGCTGGCCCCAGTTGTTTCCAGATCCTCAGCAGAGACCAGCCTGGAGCCGTCTGCCGGGTGTTGGCACCCACTTGGCCCTGGGCCAAGCAGATGGTGGGTATGGACTCACATGGATGTGGTGGGCTTCATGGGTGCAGGCCTCCCACCAGCAGGCTAGGGAGAGGGGGAGGTTGAAACAGCTTGTCCAGGGGACTGGACTTTTGCCTGCCATGGGGAGTGGGGTGGTCTAGAGACTTAACTTTAAGACTTGGCTCTCACGAACCATTCACTCTTTGACTCAGAGTTCCAGTCTCCAAAATGGGGATGGGATAGTCCTCTCACTGGGAAGTTTACATACAATACCACCGCCTCCAAAGCTTCCAACCTGGGAATGTTTTGTTGTTACTAAAGGGAGGCCCGTGCGTGGCCCAGGGATGGCGGGTTGGGCTGTCCTACCAGCCATGGGCTTTCAGGGCAGACAAACACACAGATAAGCTGGATCCAGGGTGGTGCTTAGTGCCAGGGCAAGACGCAGAGCCCAACCCAGGCTGAACGTATCAGCCCACCAGAGGTCAGAGTTGTAGGCAGATCGAACTTCCAGCTCGAGGCCTCATTACGTGGTTTCTCTTTAGACACCCAGTGATGGTCAGTTCATGGGTCTACGAGGCAGCTCACTCTGTGCTGTGGGACGGTTCCAGGAAGAAAAAATTCTTCCTAAGAGTAACAGGAAACCTGCCTCCCTGGAACTACCCATTGGGTCTAATTCTGATTGCTGGAGCCTCATAGATTAAAAATGATAATATAACATATATGACATACTATATATACACATAACATAAATTATTATAACAACAGCCTTTATTGACTGTTCAAGGCAGTGTCCTAAGTGTTTTTATGCATTAATTCATTTAAAAAATTCCTTTTAAGAATCAGAGGTAGAGTTGGGCTACAGGGTCTATCTGTATGTCTTCTGTGAATGTGTTCTCCTGGGTTAGAGACTGAGACTTTTATCCACCCCCAACCTTCTGAGCCTTGTCATTTTATGTGCTCTTGCCTGCGTTCCATCAGGGGGCCAGTGGCCTGGGAGCAGAATGGGAGGGCACAGCATGGCCATCTGCAATCCCTCACAGAGACTGCGTGTTCACTACTATCTCCTCACCTATCTCAGGCTCCAATTCCCTCTGTGTAATGTTCTTTTTGAAGACCTTCTACCAGCCGGAGAAGACAGAGGCCAAATGAAGTCATTAACTAGTGCTGCCTTCTGGTCTGTTCATATCACCCTGCTTCCCCAGACAGGGCCCCGCGTCCCTGCATGTCTTGTTCCACACGTGAACATCAGTTGTTGGCAGCAGAGCCTGGAATGGGAGGAGTGGCGCGAGGGCAGATCAGCAGCTCAGTCCCTGGTCAGGCTGGTTGGCCTCACCCACACCTTAGTCCTGGTTATCAGCCCTGAATGGTCACATGACGCCTTTAGCATGAGGGACAGGTGCTGCAGGGGTGCCGTCTCCCACTTACCGCCTGAATCTAATTTTTTTTTTTTTTTTGAGACGGAGCCTTACTCTGTCACCCAGGCTGGAGTGCATTGGCGCAATCTTGGCTCACTGCAGCCTCCACCTCCCGAGTTCCAGTGATTCTCCTGCCTCAGCCTCCCAAAGTGCTAGGATTACAGGCGTGAGCCACCGTGCCTGGCCCTGAATCTACTTGAAATGCCCCACCAGCCTTACTGATGTCAAGATCACCAACGACCTCTTTGTTGCTAAATCCCGTTGTTTCTTCCCAGACCTTGTGGCCTTCAATTGGTTGATCTTTTTCTCCTCCAGGACACCACCCTCCCCTTCCCAGCCTCTCTGTTGGTTCCTCCTGCACCTCTTAGCATTGGAGGGCCCCAGGGCTCAGCTCTTGTCTCTCCTCTCCTCATTCTCATTCCCATGGTGGTCCCATCTAGCCTCCTGGTTTGGACACTACGTATATGCTGACAACTCCTAGCTTTACATTTTCTGCCTGGGCCACTCCTCAGGGAAGACTCTAGACTCCTGTAGCCACCTCTCTACTCAGCATTTCTGCCTGGTGTCTAAAGGGACATCTTCATCCTCAGCTTGTCCAAAGCTGGACTCCTGACCTCCCCCAAACTCCTGCCTCACCAGCAGCCTTCCCCATCTCAGGTGTGGCTCCATCCTGCCAGTTGCCCAGGCCAAAAGCTGGGACTCATTCCTGTGCCTCTCTTTCTCCCTCCCCTCCCCTCCCATCCCTCAGGGCATCCTGTTGGCTCAGTCTCCAAGATCATCCCAGAATCTTCTCACCTCTCGGCCCTCCCACTCCCATCATCAAGGTCCAAGTCTGCTTACCCCAGCAAGTTCTTCAGGTCTCAGTGTTCTCCGTGACTCCCCTCACCCGAGCTGTGGCCTTTTTTATCCCAGCTGTGGATGGCCCTCCCCAGCCTGAGGCAGAGCCTGCTCCAGGCCTGCTCAAGTCCCTCCTTCCCACGTGGAGTAAAAGCCCATGTTCTTCAACGGCATCCAGGCTGTTTGCAGCCCAGCATCTGCCACCTGTCAGACCTCACCCCCACCCTGCTATCCCCCTCACCAGCTCTACTTCATCTGTGCTGGTCTCCCTCTATTCCCTAAGTGTGAAAGGCAAGTTCCCACTTCACGGCCTTTGCAGCTGTTGTTCCTGCTGCCTGGAACATTATGAATCTGCACTTACCAGGTTCTTTCCGATGCCACTGCCCCTGGGTGGCCTTCCTGGGTCTCCCCATTGGGGGTTAAGTGCTGCTCCCTTTGCTTTTTCTGGGGCCCGGCCATCCTCTCTGTTAGCCCCATGGAGATGCTGCTGTTACTCAGTTGCTCTTCTGGCTCCCCTCTTGGTCTGTGAATGCCCCCAGGTGGCCTGGCCATCACTGTGTCCCCAGGGCCCAGCCCTGCCCTGGTGTGTGCCTGGAACTTAGGGAAGGAGTGCATGTCTGGACTTGGTGAGCATGTAGGGGAATCTTCCAAGGCAGGACCCGGGGCCTGGCTCCATGTCCCAATCACCGTCCCTCCTGGAGGCTCAGGCAGGTGCTCCCCTCTCTGGGGCTTGTCAGGAGCGAGGTGTTGGTGACGATGGGGATGATTGCCCAGGGAGTGGGCCCAGGAGAGCACTTTCCTGCAGATGGCACAGACGCTGTACGTGCCTATGCTTATGAATGGCAAGGCCCGTGCTGTGCCAGGGTCCTGTTTTTATCATCCCAGCTGCCCGCCTGAGCTGTATGTAGAATATTTGCCAGGACCCTTGGGGCCCTGAGCCGTGGCTGGCCCTGGGGGAGGAATGCAGAGGTGGCAGCATGAAACCTGGCTTGGAGCCACCAAGTTGATCAAGGGGGACTAGCAGAGATCCTGGAGGGCATCGAGGCCCTGCACCTTGGCCACCACCTTCATACCCCATGCCCTGGAGGGGGGCAGGGTTCCTGTCACAGTGGTAACCGCCCACAGCCAGAAGCCTCCCGAGTGCCTGCAGGAAGAAGTGGAGCTCTTTAACTCAGCGAGTCGCCCCCACTCTCCACAGACACCCTGCCCCCCAGCATCGACACCTGGCACTCTGTCCCACTGTCGTGCCCTCACCATGCTGTTTCCTTGGCCAGGGGTGCCCTTTCCCTTCCCTGCCTGGCAAAGTCCTGCTCCTCTTTCAAGCTGCAGCTCATATGTCCCTTGTGCTTACAGGCTTCTGAAGCCTCCCCGGTCCACCCTTCTGCTGGCTTTGTCTGCATCTGTGAAAGCCCTCAGTACACTGTAGCGTGGCTATTTGTGTGGAACTCCCCATTGGACTATTAATTTTTACTTATTAATCTTATTAATATTGACATTATAATTGACGGTGATTTTAGTGTCTCTGTATCATATAAGACTGTGGAGTGCTCATGTGAGCTACGGTTTGTTGACAGCCAGCTTCCTGCCTGAGCCTCTATTAGGCACTTCAAGGGCTTGGCCTCCTGTTAGAACTTGCAGTGATTGTCCTGGAGAGATGGCATGATCTGCATTTGACAGAGGAACAAGCTGGGCCTTCATCTCTGTGCCAAGCATGGTGCCTGGCACAAAGGGGGCCTCAGCGACTGCTTGGTGGATGAGTGGATGGATGAGTGGATGTCAGATGTCCTGCTGGGTCCCCTCCCCTTGCCTCCCTGTCCCTCCTTTTGTCACTGAGGTTGGTACACATGGAGCTGACTTCCCCTGCCAGAACCCCCAGCACCCCAAAAGCATCTTGAGCCACAATTAAGGTGATAATGCCATGCTAATCACCGACACGAGTAAATTCGTCTTGTCAGGAGCCATTAAGGTGGGAACCCGGGATTCATTAGGATGGATTGGTCCCAGGCAGCGCCTGGCACTGCTGCCAGTTGGCGCTGATTAATTTCTCTCCAAACTCCATCAATGCCCAGCTGTTTCGTCTGGACCCAGGGAGAGCAATTTTCAGGTGGGCTGACCCCGCGTCAGCAGTCTCAGCAGACGGAGGAGTGGTGTGCCTGCAAGCAGGCCGGCAACTCCCCGCAGGAGCAGCCCCTGTGGAGCAGAATGGGTGGCCAGGGAGGGTGGATGGTGCGCTGTGTGGGCAGCCAACGCTCAGGGGTGATGAGCGTAGACGCTGGCAGGCACCGAGGCATAGGTGAGAGAGGAGTCTGGGAGGCATTGAGGACTTTTCTGGGACTTGTTTTAGCCCTGGTGCTCCAGAAAGGACTGTCCCTCCTCCCTGGAACCTCCTCCCAATGTCCCTTTAAAGAAGAGAAGCATTCTTGGGAGAGGGTGGAGAACCACAGTGGGAGAATTATTTTTCTCTTAACCAGAGGTTGCTTAAGATTGACACAGGCAAGAGGGGTCATGGTACCCCAGAGCTGTCCCTCGGCGAGGGCTGGTGGCAAAGCCACAGGAATTGTGGAGCTTAGAGGGACGGGGATGGGAGGAGTTCAGTGGCTCCCGGACATCAGTTGGGTGTGTGCTGTCTGCATAGTTGGGGCTTTTCTGCCTACTGTGTTCGCAGAGGTGGTATAGCCTGGTAGATATCAGCTCTCCAGAAAAAAATATAGGGTGTGTTAGACAATAATAGGTGCCCAGAAGAAATAATCATCTTTGGTTGGAGTTAAGCTGGGAGGTAGACAGTGGGGTTGTAATAGCCTGTATTGTCCACCTTTGCCTTCACCCTAACCTGAAGCGTCCTCAGAGGGCCCAGGATGGACTTGTAGTTTGAGAGCCACTGTTTTCATCAAACACTCCCATTATGAAGATGGAGAAAGTGAGGCCCAGACTGCCTGGGTGTGAGTCCCAGCTCTGTCTCTTACTAGCAGTGTGCCTCACTTTCCTCTTCTGCAAAATGGGAACAACGTTCAGTTTACCTCTTTGGGTTTACGGGGATATTAAGCAAGCAAATTGTAAAACCCTTAGAACTATGTCCGGCCCTAGCAAGTGCTCAGAAATCCAAACTGTAATTTAAACTCGCTCGCTTGCTTTTAAGCTCCTATAAACATATTTTTAAAAGGAAACTTTAATGTGTCAGACAAACTTCCTGGTTGCCCACTGGAGAAACCTCCTCTGGCTGTCCATTCTATTGGAAAGCTGCTGGAGGCTCTTGGAATTGACAACGAAAGGACCTAGACTGGAAATTGGCCAATCTGTCCAGCCGGTCACTGCTGTCACCCTGAATGAATTCTACCACTCATGGCACGGGCTAGCAGTGTCCAGGTGGCCAAGCCAACTTGAGCATGTGTCTGTGCTCAGGCTGCAAAGGGGCAGGCAATAGTGAGGGTCTGCCCCTCCCAGCTACGCCTAATGGGAGAGTCTCCAAAAAGAGGAGGGGTGGAACTGGACACAGCACCTGCATAGAGAGACAGATGTCCATTTTGTACCATCAGAGTGAAATCTCAGGGCTGAGATGCTGACTCTCTTTTCCTAACACATATTAAAATAAATACTTTTTTATTTTATGTTATTATTTTTTTTAGAAACAGGGTGCCACTCTGTTGCCCAGGCTGGAGTGCAGTGGCGCAGTCATGGCTCACTGCAGCCTGGAACTTCTGGACTCAAGTGATCCTCCCACCTCAGCCTCTCAAGCAGCTGATTACATGCTCATGCAGCAACACCTGGCTAATTTTTAATTTTTGTGTGTGTGAAATAGGAGTCTTGCTATGTTGCCCAGCCTAGTCTTGAACTCCTGGCTTTAAGCAATCCTCCTGCCTTGGCCTTCCAAAGCACTGGGATTATAGGCATGAGCCACTGCACCTGGCCCTTTGTTTTATTTTTAAACTTTTTATTTTGAAATAATTTTAGACTTACAGAAAAGTTGAAAATTGTACAGAGTTCCCATGTACCCTTCACCCATAATGTTCACATCTTGCATAACCATAATACAATTATGGAAACCAGAATAATGACTTTGATGTAATACTATTAATGACAGTTTATGCAAATTTTATCAACTTTCCCACTAATGTTTTTTTCCTGCAGTTAAGATGATTTTTAAACTCCTTTCTAAGCTGTGGAACTGCAAATGTAATCTTGCCCAGAAGTCTAGGATAGATAGATTAGATAGATAGATAGGTAGACAGACAGATGCACATATATACTTATATTCATTCATTCAACAAATGTTTTGTTGAGTGTCTTCTATGCGTCAGGCACTGTTCCAGGTACTGTGCTTGCGAACAGAAGAGACAAAAATCCCTGTCCTCATGGAACTGACATTCTAGAGCGGGGAGCAGACAGAAAGCAGCACACAAAAAAAATATACAGTATGTTCGATTGTAACAGGTGCTAAGGAAGAAGAACCGTCTTTGGTGGAAATTAAAGTCATGGGTAGCAGTGAGGGGTGAAAGAGCCTGTATTTTCCACCTGTGTGTTCACTTCTGTACTAAATCAGAGGACCCGTGATAAACCCCGGGGGCTTCCTGTCGGACTGCTTGTGACCGCTTTGTCAGACAAACAGTTGCACAGATGGAGAAACTGAGGTGGAGAATGGGGCGCTTGCCCAGGGTCCCTGGTGAGTTACTGCTGGGGTCCAGATTGCATCTGCCCTGACTTCACACATCAGCTACAGAGGGAATTCCAGGGGCTCTGCCCATGCAGTCACTGGTGCCCCAGGCAAGAAGGGGCGTCCTCTTGGGTTGGTGGGCTGTGAGCTCGGGAATTGAAGTTTGGGAAAGTCTCCAGCTGCCTCGCGGCTGCTGGGATCTGGGGCTAGAGTGCTTAAGAAGGGGAAGTGAGGGTAGCCTGGAGGCTTCCTGGGACTGTTGGCAAGTGGGCTGTGGTTTTGGAGGAAGGAGGTGATCTAGTATCTTTCCAGATGATTGGTGCTGGAACTGAGGGGCCCAGGGCCTTGGGCTCTTGGTGCCCTCACAGAAGGGAGGATTTTTCTCTCGCTTCTGGGAGTAGGGGCATGACTGATAGAACCCCCTGGAGGGCTTGGGTGCTTCTGTGTCCTTGCTTCCTCTCTGCCGTTATCCAGGGCAGCATAGGCCCTCCTGGTAATAGAACAGGCTGTGCCCTCCTGGGGGTCCTTAGGGCTGCAGTCACTCCCAAGAGGTCCCTGTCTGGGCACATCTGGAGCCTGTGGCAGCCCCAGCTATAGACTGCCCCTCAACACACAGGTATGGGTACGGGGCAGGGCTGGTGTTTTGGATGCGGCCATAATAGCACTAATGATAATGATGATGTGCCACCTGTCGTGTGGGCATGCCATTAATGCCAGGCACTGAACACCTGTGCCAGGCTGTGCCGGGGTGGGGTAGGGATATGCACATTAGCGATAACTGGGGAAATAGTGACTAGCTTTTATTACATACTTAATCTCTCTAGATCAGTCATTCATACACATTGCTTCATTGAATACTAACAGCAAAAAAGTGGGTCTTATAACCCTCATTTTGCAGTTGAGGAGCAGAGGCTCAGAAAAGTTAAGTAACTCACACAGGGTCACACAGCTTGTGTAGGGACAAAATTGAACCTGAACTTATTGCCCCCTGACCCCAAAGCCTGTGCACTTCACCACAAATCTGGGATTCTGTATGTAGGTCTTTGCTTTTAAGGAGCTCCAGTCTGAAGTGGAGAAGAGAACCAATGGTAAATGACCACCTCACACCAGGCAAGTGGGAGGCATAAACCAAAGAGCCTTGCTAATGCCCTGAGGAGGAAGAAACTCATCCTGGGTGTAGGGACAGAGAAATCTTCCTAGTAGAGGTGGCCTTGAGTGGTTGGGTTTTGATAGGCTGAAGCTGGAGGGGGGACATTTCACAAGGACGCATTGGAACAGGCTGACCAGCTGTGGGGCAAGCAGTTTGTGTTGTGTCTTGAAGTTGTGGTTAAAAATGAAAATAACAATAGTAATTATTTAGCCCCTGTGTTTTACTAGTTAGGTTACCTGCATGATCTTGTTTAACCCTTACAGTGATGACAGGAAATCTGTTCTAGTACAATCACCTTGTTCCAGGCTCAGAGAGATCCAGCAAGCCTCCCAAGGTCCCATAGCCAGTAAGCAGTGGAGTCAGGATTTGAATTCCACATGTTCAATCTCCAATGGCCACACTCTTACTGCCCTGCGATGCTGCCTCCCAGGATTGTGTAGAGTCTTTCCTCAGTCTGTTACCTAGGAAAGAGCCTCAGTGGCCAAGGGTCCACACAGGAGAGGTGCTGGATGAAGGGGCAGCTGCTCCTAGGGAGGGGAGATTGGCCAGCCCAGCTTGATCTGGGAGACCAGGCCCTGGACTGGGGCCAGTGCCTGCGTCCCAAGCCTGGCTCTGCCCCTATGCAACCGTGTGAGCTTGGGCAAGTCGGTTTCCCTGTTCAGCCCTTGCTTCCCTGTTTCTCAGAAGATGCACATCCTTGCTGGGTATACTATGCAGAGTCAGCAAGAGTGCTGAAAATGACTTTGGAGAAAATAGATGAAAATATGAGATTAGTCAGCTTGCTTGCTCCTGGGTCCACAGCCTTTTCTAGTGACCAGCAGTGACGGGGGGTGGGGGTCTCACCCAGCTGTGCTGTGGCCAGGCAGCAGGCACCCCCTTTGCAGGGGTGGGGGCTGACAGATGAGCCTGGCTCAACTGTGCCATTGGGACGAAGATGTGCTGAGCTTGCAGCCAACCGGGAACACTTGGACTCCCTAGAAACTGGCAAAGGTGTAATTTACAAGAGCTGAACACCCTCCAGCTGGCTGAGGAGACAGGGGCAGGCAGAGCCGACTTTGAACTTGTCATCACTCCCCTCGTCCTGACTGTTCTTTACACCTCTCAGGAGACCTGTGAGCCTGACTGTCCAACAACAGCTTTTCCTGGAATAGGAGATCAAGTTGTTCTGTTGGCTCTTGACCAAGAAAGGGCTTGGATGACCAGGAAAGTTGTTCCTTGGTGCAAGGATCTCCTTGAAGGTCCCCTCACCCAAGTGCCTTCCCTTCCTCCTCTCTACATCTGAGCACAGTGAATGGGGTGGGAGGCACAAGGCCTGGGTTTCAATCCCAGCTCTGCCACTTATTAGCTGTGTGACCACAGGCAAGTCCCTTAACCTCTCTGAACCTTGTTTCCCTCCTCTAGAAATGGAGATGATCATACTTGCCTGCACAACCTCACAGGGAGCTAATGAAAGAGCTTTAGAAATGAAATAGCTGTACAAATGGTGGACATTGTTTTTATTGAGCAATTCATCTTTAAATGCCTCCTCTTCCAAGGAGCACTCCTTTGCATCTTTAGCAAGTATGGACTGTATCACCAGCTACTTCACCTCTCTCTGTCCCAGTTTACTCAGTTCAAAATTGGGGATAATGATCACACTATATTTACTAATAGAGTTGCAGTGAGAATTAAGTAAGTTAATTAAAGTAAGGCTTTGTGTGTGTGGGGTGTGTGTGTGTGTGTGTGTGTGTGTGTGTGAAAGAGAGAGAGAGAGAGATAGGGTCTTGCTCTGTCACCCAGGCTGGAGTGCAGTGGCAAGATCACAGCTCATTGCAACCTCGACCTCCTGGGCTCAAGTGATCCTCCCACCTCAGCCTCCCAAGTAGCTGGAACCACAGGTGTGTGCCACCACACCTGGCTAATTGTTTTTTAAATTTTTTTGTAGAGATGGGGGTCTCCCTGTGTTGCTGAGGCTGGTCTCGAATCCTGAGTTCAAGCAGTCCTCCCACTTTGGCCTCCCAAAGTGGGGGCATGAGCCACTGTGCCTGGCTAAGTCAGGCATTTTAAACTGTGCTTGGCAGATAGTAAGCACTAGTAGAAGTTAACTATTATTATTTGTGGTGGTGCTGTTGTTGGCTAGTACTTTTCCCAACTAGGCGAGAAGCAGCCTGGGGACAGGAACGATATTCTGTGTGGCCAAAGCCCACTGTGCTGCCACGTAAATATGTGGTGTGATTTGATGCGTTACTCTTCCAAGGGACATTTTCACTCTCCAGGTGGAAGAGGCCTAGAGGCTCCTGGGCCCACCTCCCAGCCTGACCAGGAATCCCCTTGATGCAGCTGCCTGCCAACAGGTGGTGTAAGCGCTGGTGGACCCTGGCAGCAGTGGGCAACTCTACATCTCACCAGGCAGTGAGTCCCACCTGCTACTAGCAGGCTGGCTGCCTCCTGCTGTTACTGCCCCTGGCCAGCCCCAGAGCTCCCTGGAAGCAGCCTGTTCCTCTTCATACGGTGGCTGTCCAGGGTCTGCAGGGCTTTCCCAAGTCTGCTCTTCTTTATTCTAGAGGTGGCCAGCTCTTATAGCTGGTCCTTATCCTTAGGACAGACTTGGCCCAACTTCTCCCTCCTGGTCATCTTCCTGTGTTCCAGAAACTATGCTAGGAATGTTTTGCGTGCCTCACTCATTTAATCCTCACAATGCCCTATGAAGGAGGTAGTTATGGAGCCCATTTTACAGATGAGGAAACTGAGGCTTAGAGAGGTTGCTGCCCACCCAAGGGCTCATAGGCATTAAGCTGCTGAGCTGGATTCAAGCCCACATGTCTCTCTCTCTCCGTAACCAATGCTCTACTCTTCTTGGCACAGATCAGAGTGGATGAAGAGGAGAAACTTCCAGCCCCAGGGCTGGTACAGGGTCCCCACCCACCATCTTCCTCACTTTCCTTCATAACATGGTGGACAGGGCACAAGATCCTCTAACCTTGAGTAAGGGAGAGGGTATGCCCTGGTGTCGCAGTACTGCCTGTGGGCCCTCCTTTCCTGGGCTCTCTTGGCAGCAGCACTGTGTGCGGCCGAAACCCGCGCGCTTGCTAGGATTGATTTGGCCTTTGAAAGGATAATTCAAGATGAATATGCTGGCGTCCGACTGGAGTGAGATGGAGAGATTATTGAGTGTTGAACCTGCTTTGCCGCATTGGCTGCTTTATGAGCTCTCTAGAGAAACCCTATGTTGTAGATAACTCAGGCCTGACGGGCAGGGAGCGGCGTTTGTCTCCCACACTCCGGAGTGAGCAGTCCGACAGGGCCCAGGCGCCCTGCTCGCCCCATCCATGAGCCAAGAATCAGCTTCCAGCCTCATCACCGACGGTTGTCCCTCCCACCCTGCTCATCCCAGCCCCATCTCTTACCCTGTCCTGCTCCTGAATATGGAGCGGAGACTGTGGTGCCCAGCTGGTGGGTTCCTGCTGTGGTCCCTGGCTCCAGCCTGCCTTGGACAGTCCAGAAAGAGCAGAAGTGAATGAGCAGAGCCTGTGGACACATCTCTTTGGTTTCTGACATCTGTCTCCCCGACGGGTAGCCCAGCCTGGTCACTAGGGACACCACCTCTGCATATTCCCTGGGATATCAGAAAGGATCTGTAGTGCAGGGACTTAGTACACTATTGGGAAACTTAGTACACACAGAGGCATGAGGCCAGGGGAGCAAAGCCCCTCGTGGGGACTTGGAAGTTCAACTTAGCTCAACTCTGGCCATCCTGGGTGTTTGTCCTAATCAGCCTGCTCCCTCCACCCCTGCAGCCACACGGTATTCTAAGGGACCATCAGGAGACAGGGAGGAGTCCAAACCACAAACTCTTTGAAGGCCGGGCCCATGTCTTTGAGCCTTGTTAGGTGGGATGGCCTGTAGTGTGCACCACACTGACAGTGGGTGTGATGGCCTTTCTCCCTCGGAGTCCCCTGGGGACATGGCATGGGGTGTGGCACACGAAAGGGGCCAGTTCTATGAGTGATGCCTTAAGTACCTGTCAGCCCATAAGACATCCATCCTGGGCCATGACAGCCTTAGGCCGGGGAAGCCTTTTCTCTGGAAGAGGCGTCTGGAGAGGGAATGACAGGAGACACACAGGGACTGCAGGGGCCTCCCCACAGCGGGAGTCTGGACAACAGCACCAGGGTGATCCTGAGCAGATATCGTCCTGGGGGTGGTGCACCAGCCTTCTGTCATCTTTTACACAGTCTGCGTCTTCTCCATGCTTGTTCGTCTCCATGCCCGCTCTGTCACCTCACAGGACAGCGCGGCCACAGTGACTTGGCCTGACAGCAGCTTGCAAGCCCTGTGCCGTGTTGCCACACAGTCAGTCCTCACTGCAACCCCGAAGGCCACCCTCAACCCCACTTTATAATGAGGAAAAGCTAGTGACTTGTGCAAAGTCAGACTGTTCATTACACATCAGCACCAAGGTTCCAACCCAATAGTCCAGCCCCTGGGGTGTGGGCTTGTGTCGGCAGTGCCCGGCTTCCTGGATAAGCTGCCTCAGCTCTTCCAGTCTCAGTTTCCCCAGCTGATAAACTGAGGATAACAGGCCTCTCCCATTCCATTTTTTTCCTTCCACTGGCAGTTCTCAGACTCCCAGGAGCCTCAGAACCCTTAGGAGGGATTGTGACAGCACAGGTTGCCAGCTGTGCCCCTGGAGTTTCTGATTCAGTAGGTTCAGGGTGGGGCCTGAGAATCTGCATTTCCAAGAAATTCTTAGGTAATGTTGCTGCGGCTGCTGGTCTGGGAAACCCACTTAGGACCGCTGCCCTGGCCACGCAGCTTCCCAGCCTCCGGAACTGGCTCCATGAGTCTGGTGTGAGTCCTCCTCCATCACCTGCCTGGTCAGCTCCTGGCAGCGCCTGCCCTTTGGGCAGCATGCTGGGCTTGGGGACCTACCTAGTCGTTTCAAGGGTCCCCTGCCTGAGACATCGCCTGTGTCTCTGAAGCTCAGCTGGGGCTCATCATCGGGTAGCAGATGTGTGAATTAAGAGGGGGCCCACGGGGGAAGACAGGCCCGGGAGGCAAGATGCTGAGATGCCCAGCGCAGTTCACCCCCCCGCCCTGTCTTGTGTGTTTACACAGAGTGGCCGTGCAGCAGCGGACATAATTACTCCTGATGGCCTTCATTAAAGACTCTGGAGCAATTTGCAGTCAATTAAGGAGAAAGGAACTGTCTCCCTCTTCAGGCGCCCCACCACCACCTGCTTTAGAGGGAGCCCTGCTGGAGCTGTGGGTCTGGTGGAAGTGGGGCCTCAGGGAGGAGGAGAAGGAGGAAGAGGGGCTTCTGAAGCCAGTGAACCCGCTGTCCTCAAGAGTGAATGGCCGAGCCACTGGTCACCAGAGCTTGGTGGAACACTCACAGTGTGGCGTGAGAGGCCATGTGCCAAGGAGCAAAGTGCTCTGTGCCCCGGCTCTGCCCTGATGCATGCAGAGACCTGGGGTGATTCTTTCACCTCTCAGAGCCTCAGCTCTCTTATCTGTCAGATAGGGCTGGTCAAGCATTCTCTGCAGATCTGTTTTGATTGTTTAGTGAAATAATAAACATGGCCAGCACATGGCCTGGCCCCCACCAGATGCTCAGTGATTGGGATGGCAACTCCTGTTGTACCTGGGAAGCCTCACCTGCCCCTGCCCGCACAGGTGCTTTTCAGAAGCAAAGGCTCTTCATATGTCAACAGTCCTAGGTCTGCCTCAGTCCCCACTCCATCTTCAGACACAGGCAACCGAAAGACACTCGTGGGAATGCTTCTTTGGGCCAGGCCTCCACCCTCAGAGAGCCCGGGTCCAAGAGTGAACAACCTCTTCATTGGCCTAAAGGCCAACTCAGGAAAATTAAAATGCTTACCGGCTACATTTTCCCCATCTAAAATGAAAATCGCTTCATTGAATGCCATGGGGAGGGGGCGTATATTTTCACAACCTAGATTACCTACTTGATTGACTAGAAATGTGTCAATGAGAAAACTGGTACTGCTTCTTAGCTCCCAAAATATAAATATCTGAGTCTATTTGAGAAGTGGCAGTAAAGAGGCCGCGTTCTGAAATTAGATTAGGACCATATTGAGAAAGAAGGCAGGCTGCCTGGGAGCCCAAGGGTGCCTGTCCCTGCTCCAGCCTGGTGCCCTCATTTGGTGAGATGGCACATGACATGTGACATATGTCCAACACAGAGCCTGGCACACCATCAAGGTCAGTACATCCCAGCCTGCCCACACCCGGCTGCCAAGAAGTGTTTTCCTTTCTTGAAATCCAATTATTTTCTGCCCGGTCCTCTGCCCATTAAAAGAGTAATGAACAATGGGTTGAGGGCCGTCCTCCATCCCCTGCCATTCTTCCCGCTCCGGGACGCACCTTTCTCAGGAGCCCCTCTCTGGGTCCCCAGAGCGCTGGGAGAGGGAGTGCACAGCAGGGATCCGCGAAGGGAGGGTGGGGGAAGTTAGTATTCCCTTACCTGCCAGCTCTCCTGCCAGGGTTTTCTTGTCTGTAAATTAGGACAGTGACTCTCTTGTTACCAAGCCTCAGTGGGTGTGAAGTTCCCCGGGTGTCTGAGAGCCAGGACCCAGAGATCAAAGACATCTTCATGGTAGAACTTCACCTGTTTTGCCTGACATTTGTTGGCCAAGTTTCTCATTCTCTGTCTCCACATCTGGGCAGTGTCCTGCCATCAACAGACCAGAACCTAGGCCTGCTGGGGTTCCCTACACTGGCCACTTCTTTGTAAGGAAGTTGTAGATGTTTTCTACCCAATACCCTGTCTTTGGAGTCCCCATTAGAATATTTTCACTAAATCAACACCTATAGTACTTGCTCTCCATCCATAACTACTATAAGCCCTTTTAATCCTTATGACAACCTGTGAGGAAAGTACAATTATCATTCCCATTTTATAGATGGGAAAATGGAGACAAACAGAGTTGAAGTGACTTGCCCAAGATCATGCAGCTAGTGAATGGGAGTGGGACTGGGATTTGAACTTGGGGTGTCTGGGCACCAGCACCCATCCTCTTAACCAAGGTGTTCTGCTACCTGCTAATAACAATAATGACAGAGTAATAGCAGCACCTGGTTATTGAGCACCTATAAGGTGCCAGGTGCTTACATACATTATTGCATCAGATCTTTATGATAACTCATCATGTAGATATTTATGTCTGCCTCTGTGTGGCAGATGAGGAAACTGAGGCTCAGAAAGAACAATGAATTTGCCCATGATCATAGAACTAGTTAACAGTGGAGCCAAGACTGAAATCCAAGGCAGCCTGTCTGTGTCTCTGCCTGCAGGGATGGAGAAGATGGTCCAGCAGTCATTCGCCTACTGGTCTTGCTACACTTCCTAGTTGCTCTGGCTCCAGGGAAGAGGGGTTCCTCTGAGGCCCACCAGGTATCAGTGATGAGGACTTGTCTCATCTGGAAGCAATTTCGCTCAGCCCCACTATGCTGGAGCCTGGGTGGATGACTTGCTGCCACAGTTCCCTGTGATGCCAGTGTCAGGGTGGTGGGGATGGGGCTGGAGAGAGTGGGAGCGAGTGGGTGGAGCAGGACAGCAGGCCTTCTGCGGATGACTGATTGTTGGCCCAGCTCACGTGTTCTCATGTGCCTCTTACTGGTGGCAACTAGATCTCTTTACCAATTAAATCAAACACTAATGACAGGAAAGTAAGTTCTGTGAAGTCTCCTTATACTCTGACACTCCTAAGTTTAAATCCAGTCCCCCTTTCTCCTGTCCTTCTGACTGTGTCCCATAGAGTTCATGACAGCTGTCACTTATGGAGGGCCAATTAAGTGCCAGGACTCTATCTGCATGATCTCATTCAGTCCTCACAGCAACCTAGGATGAAGACACAGTGATTCTATCTCCACTTATTTTGGTGTGAGATACTTCAGGCATGCAGAAAAGTTTAGAGCTAATATAGTAGCCATTAGCCACGTATGGCTCTTTACGTGCAAATTAATTACAGTTAAATAACGTAGAGTTCACTTTCTCACTCACACTGGCCACGCTGCAGGTGTTGGGCAGCCACATGTGTTGAGTGGTTACTGTATTGGACATTGTGATAGAAAATGTTTCCATAATGGCAGTGAAATCTGTTGCACAGCACTGGTGTAGAGTTGTATTTTATAAAAGAGAAACAGACTCAACTGCCTGCCCAGAGTGACTCAGCTGGAGGCAGCAGCCCCTGAAGGAGCTCCTGTGGTCTTGACCAGTGTTCTCAATGCCTAGCTGTCATCCCCTATCCCTAGGACAAAGAGCATTCTCTAGCCACGAGGCACTTGAGGTACAAAGAGGCAGTGTGACCTCCCCAAGGTCGAGAGGCTGGAGTTGCCTGGGTAGTAGAAACAGAGGGCCCTGAGCCATCGAGTGCCACCGAGTGGTCTGGATCTCTGGCTGGGCCAGCTCAGGGCGGGGGGGTGGCCCGTGGCTGATAGGCCCACCCCTCAATTGGAGCAGCCCTGCTGGCCATGAATTTTTACCGCTGTTTACCTGACGCTGTTCAGTCCGGGAATGAAATAACTCTCCCCACAGCCACTATGAATTCTTTGCTTCCCTGGGAAAAAAACAACCCCCATGATTGGAACATTGTCTGCAGTCCTGTCAGGTAGCCGCGCTGAGTGACAGGTGAGAGAAAGCAAACGGCCGAAAGCCATTACCCTCTTACTTCAGTGGAGTTGGAAAAATAGTCATAAATTAGTGCCGGGTACTGAACGAGGGGAGAGGAAGAAAACACCAGAAAGAAAAAAACATCCTCCCTAGAAAGTCGTAATTTTCCTCCGGAGGGTGGGAGGAATAGGGTGTTTGAAAGGTGATGTCTCAGAAGAGCCTGTGCATCACCCCGGCCTGTGCTGGGCGGCTCTTGCTGCTGCTCCCCAGGGACAGCGTCAACGCAGACAGGACATTCCGGAAAAGCAAGAGGGACTTTACTTCCTCTCACCCACTCCAGGGCCACCCCTTGCAGGGAAAGTGCCTTGTGTGTGTGTAAGTGTGTGTCTGAGAAAGGGAGCGATTGTGGGTGCATGTGCTCATCTGTGTGTGTGCATGTGCACACATGTGTATGAGCATGTGAAGTGTGTCCTTGTTCATATGTGTATACACACATGTTAGTGTGTCTCTGCCCACCTATGTGAGTATGTATACCTGCCCATGTGTGTGAGTCCCTGCCCATGTGTATGAGCATGCATGTGTGTATGTCCCAGCTTATGAGTGTGTGCGCACGTGTCCCTGCCTGTGTGTGATAGTAAGAATGTGTGTCCCTGCCTCTGTGTGTGAGCCCCTGCCGGTGTGTGTGAGTGTGCATGCATGTGCATGTGAGAGTGTGTGAGTGTGCCCCACCTCATGGATGTGCGTGTGTCCCTGCTGGTGTGTGAGTGAAAGTGTGTATGCCTACCCCTGTGTGTTTGTCCCTGCACATGTGTGTATGTGTGCACGTGTGAGTGTGGGCTCATGTGTATATGAGAGTGTGTGTGTCCCTTCTCACAGTATGTGTGCAAGTGTATCCTTGCCTGTATGTGTGCATTTGTGAGTGTGTCCTTGCCTACATTTGTGTGTGTGTGTAGGTACTGATGTGTCTGTGGGGTGGTGTCCCGCTGACAAACACACCTCTGCCTTCTTGCGTGGTATCTGTTTAAGAGTGTGTGACTTCACCTTTATTTCATACTTTGCTTCTTCTGTATATTTGTAGCAGCCCACATGGAACATCTCTGCCCATTGACAAGGCAGCATGAGGTGTGTGTATGTGTGTGCGTGTGTGTGCGCGCACATATATCCATGGGGTTGCAGACTGCCTTGAAGGCTGCTGTTCATTACAAGGCTGGAATCTAAGGAGAGCAAAAGACAACTCGTGAGCCCCGGAGGGATGGGTGTGCGCTACTCAGGCTTTTCCTTACTTAAAGGACATTGCCTCTGTTTTCTTTGTGGAGCCAAAGGTGTTTCTCTGCAGAGGATGCTAACAGGAGCTGCGAGGAGGGGCTGGGCACAAGGCAGAAGGGCTCGGCGAGCCCCTTTGGAGACCCCAGAGGGAAGAGCGAAGGACCACCCAGACCTGGGCTGCTGGGTCATAAGACCTGAACCTCAGTTCAGCGTATTAACTGTACAGACATAAACGTGTGAACTTGAACGAGAACATGTTGTAGGTGATAATGTATGCCAGCGGTTCTCAGGCTTCCACGTGCATGAGAATCCTCTGGAATGCTTGCTGAAACAGATGGCTGGGTCCCGTCCCCAGAGTTTCTGGTTGAGCAGGTCTGAGGTGAGGCCTGAGAACTGGTATTTCTAAGAAGCTTCCAGGCGAAGGTGATGCTGCTGGTCTGGGGAACCCACTTTGAGAACTACTGATGTACACCTCTGACAAATCCTTTAATGCAGCCCCAGCACCACCAGCCAGTGAGATTGGGTGGGAGGCAGTGTGCCATAATGTTTAGGAGCAGAGATGAAGAGCACAGGAGCTGACTGGGGGGTTCAAATCTGACCGCCACCACCACCTGTGTGCCTTTAGACAAGGTTTTGAACCTCTCCGTGCCGGGGCTTCCTCGCCCATGAAGGGTGAAGGATGATCGTATCTACTGTACAGGGCTGGTGTGCAGAAACTTAGTGCACGTAAAAAGCTTAGACTAGTGCCTGGGACCTACACAGCATTATGTGTATTGGCTCATATTATTATCCCCACTGCACAGAGGAGCAAACCGAGGTCACCCTTCAAGTTAAGGCAAAGCTAGAAATGAGAACCCAGGTCCCATGACTCCCGGCCAGTGCCTCTGCTCCCTGCTTCTCCCACCCTGGCCTCCTCAATTCTGCTTTATGGGAACCCCTTGGTTCCCATTGTCCCTCTGGCCTACCCCTGCAGATGCTTCCTGGACTCCCTTTGTGGGGAAAAGTGGGCAGACACTTAACTTCTTCTCTCTTAGAGAGGAATTGCAGGTGAAACAAACCCTGATGGAAGCTCTGAGCTCTGCCCCAGCCCACACGCTCCTTGCTGTCCACCTGTGACCTGGCCCCCTGTCCTCCTGTCCCCAGCTCCTCTAGCTCTGCCAGTAAAGCTCCTGGCTCTGCCAAGCCCTGCAGCTGCCAAACTTGAGACTTGATGGCAGGAAAGAGAGTATGAAAAGACAGGGTCCCGCTGTGGGGGCCCTTAAGCCAAATCCTTAACACTTGGACTTGAGCCTGGGTAATGGTGAGCCATGGCAGGTGCTTGGGCATGATAAATGCGGGGTCTTTGAAGCATTGCTCTCTTGGTGTCACTCCTCAGCTCAGAAACCTTCAGTGGCTCCTACTGCCTACACATCAATCCCAGGGTGCTTGGCTTACCAGGCCAGGCCATCTGTACTAGCATCCATGATGCCTGATCCTCCCAGCCCGTGTGGATGCTTGGTCCTCTAGAAAGATCTGCTGTCATCTTCCACACTTTCTAAGGGCCATCCTGTTGTACAGCCCCAGACAGCATGGCCAGGCTGCACTTGCCCTGCACTGTTCAGCTCTAGCTTCTGCCACCTTTTCCCTGCTAGGTACCCTTCCACAAAGTCCTCGCTGATCTGTCGCTGGAAGTGGTGTTTGGCACCTCAGCTTCTACACCCTCCCTTGGTTTATGGTGATTTGTGGCCCTCTTAACTCGAATACTGGTTCCTAGTAAACACACTCCCCTGCATAGTCCCTGTAGCCTTCTGCCAGGGCCCAGCAGGAGGCAGGGCAGGGCTGAGGCAGGTACCTTACTCCATGCACGCCTCTGTTCTTCACCTGCTCCAGGACACCCTCCTCCCTCCCAGCCTTCAGCATGTGACTGCCCTCACGCTGGCTCTCCGGAGCTGTCTTTCTGCCAGGCTGCTTCTCTGTGGGCCTGAGGGAGACTTAGTAGCTCCCTTCCCCTCCAAGAGCCCCAAAGCAGGCTCATGTCTCTTGCGTCCTAACACACAACCCTCCTGGACCCTGTATCTCCCTCTACCATTTTCGTTCCTTTTTCAGCCAAGCTCCTTTAAAGAAAAGCAATCTTTATTCTATAATGTTATTGAAGTGTAATTGACATATGATAGACTGCACCACTTAAAGCGTATAATGGATAAGTTTCAACATAGGCACACGCCCTTGAAACCATCACCACCATCAAGACAGTGAACATATCCATCACCCCCAAGTTTCCTCATGCCCCTTTGTGTCCTTCCTTTCCACTCCTCCTCCTTCCCCAGGCAACCTTGGAGCTGCTCCCTGTCACTGTATGTTAGTTTGCATTCTCCAGAACTTTACGTACATGGAATAATACTGTATGTACTCTTTTTATCTATCTTATTTCACTTAGCATAATTATTTTGGAGTCCTTTTATGTTGTATATAACCACAGCTTATTCCTTTTTATTGTTGAGTTATATTCCATTGTAAAAGCTGTATCACAATTTCTCTTTTCACCCATTGATAGACATTTGGGTTATTTCCAGTTTTTTTTTTTTTTTTTCCCAAATAAAGCTTTCATGAACATTTGTGTCCTTTTTTTATTTTTCGAGACAGGGTCTTGCTTCGTTGCCAGGCTGGAGTGCACTGGCACAATCTCAGCTTGCTGCAACCTCTGCCTCCCGGGTTCAAGAGATTCTCCTGCCTCAGCCTCCTGAGTAGCTATACTCAGCTCCTGAGTATAGGCATGTGCTGCACACCCGGCTAAGTTTTGTATTTTTAGCAGAGATGGGATTTCCCCATGTTGGCGAGGCTGGTCTCGAACTCTTGACCTCAGGTGATCCGCCCACCTCAGCCTCCCAAAGTGCAGTAATTACAGGCACGAGCCACTGTGCCCAGCCCATTTGTGTACTTTGTGTGGACACATGTTTTTATTTCTCTTGGGAAAATATTTATGAATGGGATTACTGAATCATATGTATATGTTTAATTTTTTCATTTCCTTTAAAAAAAAAAAAAATTGTGCTATGTTGGCCAGGCTGGTCTCCAAGCTCCTGGGCTCACATGATTCTTCCATCTCAGCCTCCTGAGTAGCAGGAATTACAGGCTGACACAGCTGCACCTGGCATAGGTTTAACTTTTTAAGTAACTGCTATGCTGTTTTTCAAAGCGGTTGTACCCCTTCACCTTCCCAGTGGCAGTGGGCGGGGATCCCAGCTGCTCCTCTCACCAGCATGTGGCATGAGAGGCTTTTCTTTTTTATTGTGGTAAAATATACATAACATAAAATTTACCATTTTAACCATTTCTATGTGTACAGTTCAGTGGTGTTAATTACATTCACAGTGTTGTGCAACCATCGCCACTGTCTGTTTCCAAAACCCTCTTATTCTTTCCAAACAGAAACTCTGTCCCCATTAGATAATAGCTTCTCATTCTCCCTTCCTCCTACCCTCTAGCAATGTCTACTATGAGAGGTATTTGATTTTTAATGTAACTTTTTTTTTTTTTTTTTTTTTGGTCTTGCTCTGTTGCCCAGGCTGGAGTGCAGAGGCACCATCACGGCCCACTGCAGCCTCAGCATCCTAGGCTCTAGCAGTCCTCCTGTCTCAGCCTCCTGAGTAGCTGGGACTACAGGCATGTGCCACTACATCTGGCTAATTTTTCATGTTTTGTAGAGATGGGGTCTTGCTATGTTGTCCAGGCTGGTCTCAAACTCCTGGGCTCAAGTGATCCTCCCACCTTGGCCTATCAAAGTGCTGGGATTCCAGGCATGAGCCACTGTGCCTGGCCCTTATTTTTTATTTTAGCCATTCTAATACTTATGTGATAGTATCTCATTGTCGTTTTATTTGCATTTTCCTAACGATTAATGATGTTGAGCATCTTTTCATAAACAAATTTATTTGCCATCCATATATCTACTTTGGTGAAGTGGCTATTCAAATCTTTGACCATGTTTAGAAAATGAGTTATTCACTTTCTGATAATTGAGTTTTGAGAGTTCCTTATATACAGAAAAAGGACTCATATATCTGAGTCCTTTAGCAGATATATGATTTGCAAAAATTTTTCCCCAGTCTGTGGCTTGTCTTTTCATTCTCTTGGCAGTGTCTTTTGAAGAGCAGAAGTTTAATTTTGTGGGTCTTGCAGCCAAGCTCATGCCCTCGCCCACTCTTGACCTCAGTCCCTGGCTTACTGCACTGCCATCTGCACGCAGCCCGGCTCCTGCTCCCACCACACCACTGACGTGGTACCCACTAAGGCCAGCCAGTGGCTCTCACTCTGCCCAGTTCAGCAAATGTGTTGCAGATGATATATGCCCAGGATCTTTTCCTATATTTGATCCTGCAGGTCACTCACGACCTGGAACCGTGCTCCTCAGGGACCCCTGCTTCTCTCCCACCATTGTGATTGTGCCGTCTCTGTCTCCTTCTTCCATTCAGCAGTGATGCTTCCCAGGCACGTGCCCTCTGCCCCCTTTATGTGCTCTCTGTGATGGGATTTCCCTCATATTTGCTTTATGACCACCCCCAAGCGAGTGATACCAAGATTGCAGTCTCCAGCCCAGCCACTTTCCTGGACTCCAGTTGCATGGACCCAGCTGAGCCCTGGAAGCTGCACCAGGAGGGCCAGAGGCACACCCATTGACGTGTCCCTGTGAGAACTTTTCCCTGAACTCTCCTCTAACCATCCCACGCCGTGTTGTTTCCAAGCCCAGGGCCTTGTTCCTGCCACTCCTGCAGCCTGGTATGCCTGCCCTAGCTTTCCTTTCCTCTTCTTTTCTTTTATGCATCTCATGCCATCTGTCTTCCCAGAAGCTTTGCTGGGATTCCATCCTTGGAGTCTTTCCTCTGTACTCATGGCCTGTAATACAGCCTAGCACGTATCATCCTACCTGGAAATGACCTGTTTATGTACTTATTTCCTCCGATAGGCGGTAATTGCTTTGAGAGTCGATGTGACTTCTCATTTGTATTTTTGTCCCCCACATCTACAGGTGTGCCTGGAATGGATCTGGCGCTCGGCAGATGATGGGTGATTCAATTTCAGGGCTGGACCTGGGCCAGTTCCGAGCTTGTTTGTCCTCAGATCCGTTCTTGGCCACCTCCAGCCCTGCTCCGAGTGGCAGGGAGCTGACCCCATGGGCTGCCCTCCCCAGGCTCCCAAGTCAGCTGGTTTCCGCCTGGATTTACCCAACAGGAGGCCCTGGCAGGAGACTGGATGGGGGGAGGAAGGGAGGAGCCAGGGTGTGTCCTTCCTTCTCTCCTTGGGTGGTAGCTCCACAGTTTGTGTCTCTTGGCTCCTGGTAACACCACCTCCTCCCTTGTCCCTCCCGCGGAGGGCTGGCGGTGTGGCTTTCTGCTGGGCCTCTGTCTGGGTCACCACACCACCCTGTTTGGCCTCTTGGCTCCTCTATCACCCGTGTGACCGATTCCCCACGTTAAATCCCCTCTCTTCGCAGCACTAACAGTGTCTCCCTCTTTCTGGTTGGACCCTCACTCAGCCCAGCTGTCAGGGACTGTTCCCTCTGCTTGTACAGTGCTGGCCCAGGAATCACTTGTCCAGGAAATGCTTGGGTGAATGGCAGGCACATGGGCCAGGCCCCGACTTGCTCTGCCCTCGCCCTTTGGCCTTGAAGGCCCTGCCGGATACTCCACAGCGAAGCAAGGCCTGAGCCCTTGTGCTGGGGTCTCAAGGGAGAGGTCTGGAGGTGGCGGTGAGTGGTGGGAGGGCGGGCTGGCAGTGCCAAGCACTCCTGTGCTCTGTGCATGGCCCTTTATCTATTAAGCCTGCTGAGTGGTAGACGCCAGTGTGGTCCCAGGTGGTGGGATAATAGCATCTTTAATTGTGCTCGGAATGAGATTAACTTCTTATCTGACAGTTTGACATCTTTATTGTTATTAATACCCGAATAATGCATTGTTATTTTTATAAACTCCATGGTGGCAAACATTTTCCCTTTATTTGGATTAAAAATAGGTGTATCTGTTACTTCCCCTCATTACCCTGGGCTGGAACTCAGGGTCTCTGGCTGGGGAGCAGGGACTGGGGTGAGGGGATGCCACATCCGCCGAGTCCCCTCCCAAGTGGCGGAGGAGCCAGGCCCCAGAGCTGGTCACTTGGCAATAGCACAGCCAAGGTCCGGGCAAAGCCTCCTGGCCTCCATTCCCTGTCACCTGGGAAGACAGGATGCTCCCGAAGTCTTCGCGACTGGAGAGGTGGTGTTCTGGAATACAGAGCCTGGAGACTTTGTCCTGGACTTACTCAGGGGCTCTAAATGGAAGCACAGGTTCTCCATAGCATCAAATGGATGTAGAAGGAAGACATAAGAAGTCAATATAAATGCTGTGGAGGAATGCCAAGGACCCTCTGTGCACCTGCGTGTTCATTCATAAGTATTTGCTGATCCCCTGCTGTGTGCCGGATATGATGTTAAGTGCTGGTGTACGATGGTGCTGGCATCCAGAGTGCCCCCTTTGGGGGTGAGGTTGAGGGGAAGGGCAGGATAATACCAAAGTCAGGATCACGGCTCTCGAGTCAGGCTGCCTGGGCCCAAATCCTGGTACCCAGAGGTCCCAGGACAAGTTCCTCACCTTCTCTGAGCCGCAATTTTTCTCGTCTGTAAAATGGAGATGAAAAAGTACTTACTTCCAACATTTTCGGGATCATCAAATACATGTGAAAACATTTGCTACACTGCCTGGGGCACAGAAGAACCCAACAATATTATGGATAATGATTGTAGCTGCAGCTCTGGACATAGGGCCGGGCCCTTGCAGTATAGTTACTGGAGGGTCAGGTGAGCAGTGGGCAGGAGTGCCCACAGCCGGCCCCTGCCAGCATCAAGCTCCCTCCCCAGTGACCTGTTGCCCACTCCCAGGCCCCCTGGCTCCTCCACTTACCCAGTCGTTAGCCCAGCTGACAAGGTCGATAATGCCTCTGCCTTGGAGAGCTGGCACCGACGTCTTTATCAAAGCCAATATTAATTTTCACTAATTAGGAGCTGCCGCTAATGAGCGTCACAGCTAATTTAGCTCATCTATAACCCAGGAATGGCACTGCTCTCATGCCAGGCTCCAGAGTCCAGGATGTTGGTGCCCGCTGCCTCCCCACCTCCTCTCCACAATGCCAGAGGCACCAGCTGCCAGTACAGCCTGTTCCCACCTGCCACCAGGGCCAGCTTGTTCTGCAGAGGGTCCAGTGGCCTTCACCTCCAGGGAACCCCCAGGATGGGGCCAAAGGGCATATCCCTAAGGAAGGGGTCAGAATATGTGCCAATCAGCTCCAGGAGTAGGTCTGAAACAGGAGGTTCAGCCTGGGAGGCTTCCTTTTTATTAGGATACCATCCCTGCTGAGGCTTTCGCTCTGTCAGTTCTAATGCCTCTGTCGCCTCTTTCAGGAAGCTTTCAGAGACCACCTTAGCCCACAGAGACCTTTCCTCACTTAGTAGAACTCTCACTGGTCAAACATTTGGCAGCAAACAGCCTTGGCCATGTTGCCTTCTCCTGGGAGACAGTGGAACACGGTGCTCAGAAGGTGGGCCTTGCATTCTGGCAACTAGCAGCTGTTAGACCTGTGCCTCAGTTTCCTCTCTGGTAAAATGCAGAAAATAACATATTGCTCATTAGGGATATGGGGTGGGTGAGATGAGCCAGTGCCTTGCCATGATCATTGCTTTCAACTTTCTCATTGTGGTTCACAGGCCCACATGCATCTTCTGGTAGTCTCGCCTTCTTGAGAGAACTTACTTGTCCTTCTGCCCGTCTGTGTGATCAACACAGACAGGGGCTGTGCTCAGAGCAGGCAGCAGGTCAAGAGCCCTGGCTAGCAGGCCGAGCCTCCAGCGCACACCAGGTGACTGTTGAATGAGTGAATAGACTTGGATTCTTACTTCTTTCTGAGCCTTAGTTTCCCCATCTGTAAAATGGGGCCATTAGCTTGGTCAATGTCTGAGACTCCTCTCATCTCTTCCATTCAAGATCTTTGATGACTTCAAGTAAGAATTTGGTGAGTGGATGGATGCTGGCTTCTGCCTCTCACTAGGAAGATGGGAACGGTAACTTATTTGCCCCTCCAGGCCCCATAGGATGACTTCTAGTTCTCAGATGGGGCCTGAGAGTAGCTGCTGGTCAGAGCTGTGTAACCTTAGCGCGGGGCTGCTTTGCTGGGCTAGTGTGGTTCTCTCTTCTCACCACCAACACAGGGAGGCATTCACCTGGTTTAGCCCTCAGACACACGACATCCACAGGAATTGCCCAGGCCTCTCCACCCTGCTGGGATCTCCCAGGTGTGAGCATCACGGTGGGGAGGGCAGGGTAGGAAGAGAGGAAGCACTCGGGGGATGGTCTTAGACCCTCTGGTTTGGAGTTCCTGTTCCTGCTCCCCCTTCTGTTTCCTGTGTGCAGCCTGAGCTCTTGGCTCCCAGGAGGGGAGGGCCTAGGAGGGCGGGTGAGGACATCTTTTTTGCACTTATCACCTCCGAAAATCGACCTTCAGGCTGAGCCAACTTTGGGGGAAGTGCCTTCAGGCGTGACAGATTTGACTATAAATCTTTGGTATTAATGCCCAGTTCCCAAGGTCTGTCATCCTGTATGCCCGCTTGACAATTGAAAACAGTGTGAGGCCCATCTGTCACCCAAGGGGTCCCCGTCCCCTGCTGGCTTTGCCTGAGGAGGGGTGGCAGGTTGGGAGGCAGAGGTATGAAGGAAAAGGTAGGGAGGATCTGGCCAGTGACAGGGTTGGGGATTGCAGCCAACAGCCTTGGAGTGCAGGCCCTGAGGGGCGGAGGCTGGAAGGCAGGGAGCAGGCCCCAGTTCCATGCCTGGGGTCGGAAGCCTGTAGGCGGATGGGAAGAATATCACCCTGCCAGGAGCTGGGGCCTGGGGTTAGCTCTGGCTCCATTTCCCATCTGCCATGTGGCCTAGGCAGGTTGGCTGCCCTCCATGGGCCTCAGTTTCCACTCTTCAAAGCGAGGAAGTGGCTGAGATGGTTTCTGAGGTCCTTTACCCTCCAGTCGTTTGTGTGGAGCCCCCACCTCACTGGCAGCTTTTAGACATTTGGTGATTGGTTTGGTGGGAACTGAGAATAACTGTACAGAGACACACAGCACGCAGGTGGGGAGGGAGTATCTAAATAGGGTATCAACAATGCAGGCGGCGTTTTCCTTCCCCCTCCCAGGAAAAGTGCAGGATGCTGCGGTTCATGGCTGCGTCTTTCATGCACACGCCCCCACCCCCACCCCTTCATGCGGAGGAGGACTGTGTCTTTATTATCTCCTCATCTCGAACCCGGTAATAGCAAGTCGATGATTTGGGAGAATCTGAGACTTGTGTCTGGAAAGATCTTCCGGTATCTCTAGCCCAGGCTTCTCACTGTATTGAGAAGGAACCCGGGGCTCAGAGAAGAGAAGTGACATGCTCAAGGTCACACAGCAGATGGCTGGGTAGGAAGCCAAGAAAGGGGCAAGATGTGTCCCCAACTCCAATTTGCTCCTGAGGATTCTCTGGAAAGATTTGGGGCCAGAACAGACACTTCAAGTACAAATGGAAAACCACTGACTTGGCCAAGAGGACAGAGGATGGGAGCACCACAGCTTAAGAGAGGATTTGTCTGCCCCTGCTTTCAACTTCTTATTTGTACTTTTGATTTCAAGTGTGTAATATATCACATAGACAGAAGGGTGTACCATAGAACCTGGATATATGAGTTAAAGAAAACACATGTATGATAAACCGAACACATATATGATCTCAGCCTGGACATTGCCAGGAACTTCAGAGCACCCCCTCTGGCGTGCTGGCTTGATCAGCTCCTCCTGCTCCCAGCCGGCCACACCACCTCTCATGGCTCTTCCAGAGTGAGAACATTCCCGAGAGAACCTGGGAAAAGCACCTTGGCTGAGAGGAGCACTGGAAATGTTAGGGCCGTTCTACCCTTGACCTTGAATGAGATCCCAGAGGGAGCCACTCCTCCATCTTTGCTTCTTGAGATCTGTGCAGCATCCCACATGGCCAACCCCTACCTCTTCTCCATCTTCCTCCTTGGCCTTCATCCAGGGCTCTTCTTTGTTTTTGTTTCTGTTTTTTTTTTTTTTTTTTTTGAGATGGAGTCTCGCTCTGTCGCCCAGGCTGGAGTGCATTGGCACGATCTCTGCTCACTGCAACCTCCGCCTCCCAGGTTCAAGTGATTCTCCTGCCTCAGCTTCCCGAGTAGATGGAATTACAGGCACCTGCCAACATGCCTGGCTAATTTTTGTGTTTTTGGTAAAGATGGGATTTCACCATGTTGGCCAGGCTGGTTTTGAACTCCTGACCTCAGGTGATCCACCTGTCTCGGCCTCCCAAAGTGTTAGGATTACAGGTGTGAGCCACAGCGCTTGGCCCTGGGCTCCTCTTTGAATCTTCCTCAGGCCTCTGTCTTCAGCTCCTTCCCTGCTCCCCCTAAAATCCTTTCTTCTGGACCTCACCACTCGCATGACTTCAGCTGCCATGTGCAAGGTCCAGCTCCAAAAACCTCCTCCAGCCCATCCTGTACCCTGGGAGTGCTAAACGAGCATGTCCGCCTATGCCCTGCATCTTACCTGAGACATCTGCAAGCACCTCAGACACCGAGTCTTTCTTCCCCCTCTCATCCAACATTCAGTTCATTGCCTAAGCCAGAGCTTTGTATGCCAACTTTCTTGTTCTTAAACCGATTTACTAAGTCACTAGATCTTGCTGTTTCCACTTGCAAAATATCACTCCCACTGCCTGTCCATTTCTCTCTCTGCTGGGCTCTTATTGTCTCTGCTTAGGCAGGACTGGTAAATCCCCAGAACTCATGCCACATTTCTCCTATCGTGTGCCTGGGTCAGACATTACTAGTCTATCATGGTACTTTTTCTCTTCTCCACACAGTACCCCAGGCAGCCCCTACCAATCTATCGGAATTGGCACATAAGATAAATGTGATTTGCTATTTATGGCCTAGGTTTCATAATAACCTTCCAACTAGTCTCCTTGCCTTCAGTGTCTGTCCACACAAATCTGTCTTCTACATGTCTGCCAAAAGAATCTTAAAAGTACAAAAGAAGCCAGGTTGCCCTTCTATTTTGAAGTCCTTTCATAGTTCTCTATTGCCAACAGGGTAGAATAAAAGCTTCTTAGCCTGGCATACAGGGCCCTTCATGGCCCTTGCTCTGCCAAGTGCTCTCAGCTTCTCACCGTCATCTCTTATCACTGTATCGTTGACCCCCTCCCTCCTGCTGTGCCCGGAGACTCACAGTTTTATTGATACATCATGCAACCTCACACTTCAGGGCCTTTGCACCTGCAGTTCCCTCTGCCCAGTGCCCTCCCCCTCCTCGGCCTCCTGCTGATGCCTTCTCATCCTTCAAGGTCCTGTCTTCCTGCACTGCCATGGCCCCTTTCCCCTGTCACAGGGAGTTGTCCCCCTCGGTTCTTCTGGAGCATCCTGAGCAGCCCTGCGTGATAGAGCTTGTCACTGAGGTTCATTTGCAATTCCTACTGCATCTAGTTCATTTTACATCTCCAGGATCTGGTGCTGGTCCGGGCACACATGGCCCCAGGTAGTTCATTAGATGCCGTTGGGGCAGGGGTCTGGATCCCATGCCTTCCCTGCCCCCTCCCATCTATCTCTGGTCTCTGATGCTGCTCTCCATAGCTAAGGGTCACCCCAAATTCAATGGTACATTAGTAACTCCAGTGACTGTGGAGGAATCTAAGAGCCCATCTCCAAAGCCTGAAATACATAAATGAAAACATTTTCATATTTTCTTAGAGCCCCTCCTTAACAAATGACTTGGCCAAAAAGGTCTTTTCTTCTCCTTTTTTATAACAATGGAGAGCCTGAGCAGGCATGGTTTATTTGTCCTGTTATTTTTTATGTCTGTTCATGGGTCACATGGAGACCTTATGCCTTTGGGTTGAGAGAGGAAGGGAGTGGCCATTTACCGAGTGTCCACTTCAAGGAGGGGACTTCTACGTGTGGTTCTTCACTGAGTCCTCAGAACAGCCCTAAGAAACTAAATAATTGTCCCCATTATATAAGATGAGGCTCAGAGAGGTTAAGTGCCCTGACCAGGCTCACACGGCAGGTAATTAAAGGAGGCAGGATTCAAACCTAGGTTTGGCTGTCTCCCAAACTCATATGCCAGACTGATCTCTTCCAGACTGATCTCTAGGCTGCCCATGTGAAGGAGGAGCGGGAGGCAGAGCTAACATTTTGGGGTTTCCTCGTACTCATTTCCTTCCTCTCCTCTCTCCTCTCAGGGTTCTTCAGGGAACCTGCAGTGTGGACACCTTCAGGAGGTTTTTGTCTAAGGATTTGGGGGCGGGTGAACTGAATCCTGCAGGAAAGTCGGAGTGAGAGGGGAAGGGACTGAGGCCAAAGTGAGCCTGTCCGTCTGCAGGAGCCTTTGCAAGGGGCAGAGTGGATTCAGAGGGACACAACAGGCTTTCTTGAGCCAGGAAGGCTTCCTGCTCCTGCTAATGCCATGAAGTCCACCATTAGGGAGCCATTCCTTTGGGTTTTTATACTTTTGATTCTCCAAAAGGTAAAGTGCTCCTGGGAAGCCTCACAGCTTACCCAGGTCATGAGTTGCGTGAGGGTCTGCCCCTACCAGGAAGTTAGAGAGCAGGGGCCTGGTGAGGATCAGGGCCAGGGAAACCAAGCTGGGGTGATGCCGGGGTGGGGAAGCGGAGGACACCAGCAGCATACACTCCTGTGAGAGCAGCGGAGAGGCTCGGATGTGTGTGTGCATCCATAAGGGGACTGGATTTAGGGACTCGGGGAGCCATAGGTCAGAGACATGGCTGAGATGATGTTCCTGTTGGTATCATCACAGGGGCTTAACACAGTCAAGGCTCACACAAATTGTCACACAGTCAAGTTGCAAATTGGGTGACTCTCTGGACACCTGCCTGCTATGTGGTGATTCAGCGATCCACCTGCTTCAGTCCTGTGGCTCTGCCGCTGTCTCAACGTGTTGCCTTTAGAATCCACTGTGGCACAGGGAGGAGGAGTGGGGAGAAGCACCTCTGCTCCCCCACACCTTAGCTGGGAGGTGACACAGGTCGTTTCCTCCTGTGGCCCATTGGCCAGACCTAGTGCATGCCCCCCGTGAAGTGCCAGGGGACTGGGAAGTGAGGGGTTGCTTAAGACTCTCAGGGAGTGGGTGGCCGGGAAGGACCTGTGGTGTTCAGTCTGCAGCGTGTTTGCCCACATTCCCACCCTTACCCAAGTCTGGCCCTATCGTTTCTGCAGCAGCTTATTCAACAAGCACGTAAGCCAGGCTATGCTCTTGGGGGACAGTGGTGAGCGGGATGCAGACACTGCTGTCCAGGTCGTACAGGGGCAAGACTAACATCAGCCAACCCCTCTCGAAAGCGAGGCCCAGCACAGGCTGCTCTGAAGGCCTGTTGGAGACTGGGCTGTTGGAGAGGCATTGAGGTGGCCGCTGCATTGGAGCTGAGACTCAAGGGACAACTTGGGTGTGAGGATGGAGGAGCGTTTCCAGTGAGGAGGGCAGAGGAACAAAGGTACGGAGGCAGGATGGAGGAGGACCTGCTGCACACATCAGGGATGGCGTCCACATCCTGTAAGCCAGGAGCCACTGCCAGGGCTGATGAGAAAACGGATGGGGTCGGGATACTGAGTGCAGAGAAGGCTGAAGTTGCTGGGATGAGTGTAGGGAGGCTGGGTGGAGGCGGCTGTGTGGTCTCAGCTCACACAAGAAGGACATGGTTGGAGATAGGTTATATTTGGGGGTGGACTCGATAGCACTTGCCAATGGAATGATATGAGGGAGATGGAGGAATCTAGGATGGTGCCCAGTGTCTGGCTTTTGGAGCTGGACAGGTAGTGATGTATTTCACGGACCCTTTCGGAGGAAAATGGAAGTTCCATTTTAGACTTGCTGGCTTTGGGTATCCAAGTGGATGTGCCGAGATGGCTTTGTGAAAATCTGCAGCCTGACAGCCTAGGAAACTTGGGGGGCGGGGGTTGACGTTGGGAAAGGGGACTTTGAGACCCCTGGGGAGCCCCACTGCCCATTGTCCAGCTGTGTCCCGGTGGCAGCCCCGTTTTCATGGCTGGAGGCCAGAACTTTGCTCTGCTCATGGGTGCGCTGGCTTCTTCTGGGTGTCTGCAGGGCCCCAGCACAGTCACAGGCACCCTGCTAAACAGATTCATTAAAAAGGAGGGAGTTCTCTGCCTCCAGAGAGTGCAGAGCAGCCAGGATGAGCAAAGGGGTGAAGGCATTAACTGGGCCTTCCCTGGAACAGGCAGTCTGCTGCCAGCTCACAGCCACCCTTAAGAGTCAGGAAATGGGGAAAGGAGAGGTGTGTGATGGTGGGGGGAAGGGCAGGAGACCCCACACGGCCCCAGCAAAGGGAACAGGGTTTGAGGCAGTGTCTGAATGGCGCCTTTTCTCAGGGTGCATGTGAGATAAGAGTGGCTGGGGCCCTGGGTGACTTAGGCCGGGCTCACCTTCCACATCCCTCCCTTTGGATGTCGTTCAACAAATAGTGTTGTCAGTACCAGTCTCTGTCTAAATGGTGGACAAATAGGGCCAGGTAGGAAAGGTTTTAAGTGCTGGAAGCTGGGAAATTGCTGGAATAGGCAAATGGGAGCAAAGGACTTCTTGGATCAGTTTCTCCTCTGCGATTCCATCCTGAACAAGCTCCCCGTGTCTAGGGGCTTCCTCTTCTTCAGCTCGTAGAGCTGACTCTTGAGAGGTGGCTGTGTGTGGGGCCCTGTGGGGCAGCGCTGTGTCTGGCACTGCCTGGGGTCCTCTTGCCTAGTTGGGTGACTGAGCCCCTGCCGGCCCACAGCAGTGGGCCTGTGTGGCATCTGCTTTAGGTCAACTTCCTGCTAAGTGGCCATGAAAGCCTGGGCTGCCCTTCCCTGGAAAGGGTGGGGGGAGTCGGTCCTGGCATGAGTGTGAATCCTCTTCCCACCCTCCCTGTCCAGAGCATCAGGAGCTTGATTGAGGCCCTTTGCAATGTGGACCTGGCCAAGTCCCTGGTGGGGATCTCCATTCTGTGGGCCCCCATCCCCATGACCAAAGCAGGTTTCCAGGTATGAGGCCCGCTGCCAAAGCCTTTCCCTCTCCTTCTTTCCTCCTTTCTGTCTTCCCTCTCTTTCTTCCTTGCTCCCTTCATCACTTTCTTCCTCCCTCCTTTCCTCCCTCTCTCTCTTCCCTCCACTCCTCTTCTTTCTCTCTTTGCGTTTCTTTATTCCCTCTAGTATTGAGCTTCCAAAGTAGAGTTCCCTGTGATAAAGGACCTCAGGTCCCAGACTGCCTTGCAGATCTACCCCTCCTCACCTTCCTGGACCCCCACCCAACAGAGATACCTCTCTAACTTCTTTTCTCAGCATAGGACTGCTTTTAAGTTGATGCTAGAAGTTTCTTGACCCTTGGGAAGCCTCCTGTTCTCTAGGCCATAGTGGACACCTGAGGCTGGGGAGACAGACCCCGCAGAATGGGAGAGGCTGCCTCCTTCACCCCATTGGTGGGAGTGTGCCAGTGCTCAGGACCACCTGTGGGGGCGTTGGACTACTGGGCAGGTGGAGGGGTTAGGGATATCATCAATGCTGCTGGGCTGGTTTATTTCAGATCTCTTGCCTCCAAAAAGACCTGGGGGGCTTAGCAGGAAAAGCCCAGTGCAACTGGAGACACAGGAGGATAAAACATCATGGCTCATCCGGAGGAAGCAGAGGGATTAGGTGGTGTCAGGTGCCCGAGAAGAACAGATTACAACATTTGGGGCGTTGCATTTGGCCCTAAGTTTTCTGACAGTTAAATCCAAAAGGGAGCCATCCTGAAGTGTTTCCAGGCAACAGAAAGCGTGCCCATTAATCTGTAGAGCACTTTTTCTCTGTGGAAGTAAATCTTCAGCAGGAATTGATCATGTGGGTCTTGGTACAAAGGACATTGAGGGGTGCAGTCAACAGCATCTTCAGCTGCGGTTTTGCAGAAGATACAGAAATGCTGTTCAGTGGCCCATCCTGGCGGATGGAGGCAGGGGCCTAACATTAAATCACAACTCAGCTGGGGCCTGGGTACCAGTAGGACTGGGGCTGGGGCTGGGGGCTTTGCCTTCTGGGAAGCTCCCTGGATGCCAGGCTGTCCTTTGGACTTGGCGACCCACCCCAGCATAACTGTTCATTCACTCTCACCCTTCCAGGGGTGACGTTCAACACGCTCACTCACCTATCCAGCATGGGACCCCAAGCCCACAAGAGGCTGGTGGCGAGGTTTGAGCTTTCTGGGGAGCAGGCCCAGGCAGCGGGTGGGAGTGCCTGGGATAGCAGCTCTTTATCAATCTGCAGGTGGTGCTGGACATTTTAACAACCAGTATGGCTAGTCTGGTGCATCCCAGCTGGGTCTCAGCCCCGCCCCTCATCTTGCTCCTCACTTTGCCAATCTCTGCCCTGTTCCCAGGCTCCCTCAAGAACCCAGGCAGGCACCGTCTCTCTTCTTCCACTCTGGCGCTTTCCCCCACTCGCTCCCACGTACAAGTTCATCTTAATCACTACAGTCATGGGACAAGGGAGGAGCTCCTCACCCTTTCCTGGGCCTTCTCCATTCTCAGGGCCGGTCCCTGGGCTCAGCCCTTTAGGTGGATCAGCTGATTTAATCCTCCTAGTGGCCTGTGTGGTGGATGCAATCCTACACCCATTTTTCAGGTGGGGAAACTGAGGCATAGAGAGTTTAAGTGCCAGTCCTGGGACTGGGTAATGCAAAAATCACTCTGTTGGTGTACATACATTTCCTGTGTTTCTGTGTTCACTCCCCCCCCAACACACATGTGCCTGTGCACACACACGTGCCCCCTCACATGCATATTTTTACATCCTTGCTGCAGAGCCTTCAAAAGGAGGTGCTGGGTCTTGTCCTCCAGCCCGAGCGCTCCTATGGAAATCATGGTTCTGGGATCCTCCCACCATTCCACACCTCCCATGGCTACGGAGTGCAGCTGTGGTTGTCCCAGGGCCTATACCTAGATGCAGAGGGTGAGGGCCTGAGGCATGGTGGCCCCATTACTCACAGGTGGGAGGACGTGAGAACAGTCGAGCCACTCTTAAACATCTCTCCACGTCGTCCTCATTAATAACTGTAATGCCAGCATCATTCGCTCTTAAATAGCCTCATTTATCAACAAGCAATTTGCCGTGGCGAGGTGGCAGGGACACAGATAAGCAGACGGGGCCGAAGTACTTGCAAGACACCTGCCAAGTACCTTCCTCTCTCCTCCTCCATCTCCCAGGGGAGTGGGAGAAAGAGGAGGCAGCGGCAGGAAACTTAACAGGAGGTGTTCCTCCAACCCGGAGAGGGGCCGCGGGATCACCTTTTTCCAGACTCAGAGGAGCTGGGCAGCGCAGGACAGGCTGGCTGCTGGGGAGGCTGGCGCTCCCTGGGCCCCAGCATTTGTGTAGTGCTCAGGGAATGCTCTGACAGCTCTTTCAGCCGCATGTAGGACTGAAAATCAGGAGGTCAGAGCCCGGCCCTGTTCTGCCATCTCCTGGTGGTGACCTTGGGGATGCCTTGGATCACCCACTGTGTCATTTGTAAACATTATCAGCAATGCTGGGCATCCTCTGTCTTGTTTCTGATCTCAAAAGGACTGTGTCTAAAGTTTTTTTCATTAAGTGCAATGCCTGCTGTAGGTTTTTGGTATATACATTCTATCGAGTTAAGGATGTTCCCTTCTATTCCTAGCTTGCTGGGGTTTTATTACAAATAGATGCTGACTTTCCCTGTGCATTGATGTCTGTAAAATGGGGACTTGAATGAGAAACTTACATACCAGTTCATACATACTAAAGGGCTGTGTCGTTTTAAGAGTGTATTGGCTGCAAGTTACAGAAAATTGGCTGGCACTGGTGTCCACAAATAAGGGTGTGTGTTTTTCTTTCCTTTCTTTTCTTTTTTTTTTTTTTTTTTTTTTTTTTGTCTGTCCACCAGGCTGGGTAATTTTTGTATTTTTAGTAGAGATGGGGTTTCACCATGTTAGCCAGGATGGTCGACCTCCTGACCTCGTGATCCGCCCGCCTCGGCCTCCCAAAGTGCTGGGATTACTGGTGTGAGCCACCGTGCCTGGCTGGGTGTGTGTTTTTCTTATAAAACGTGGTCTAAAGGTGGGTGGTTGCAGAGTTGGTTGGCTCAGGGGATGAATGACACCATTAGAGACCCCAGCTCTTTCTGCCTTTGGCCATCTGTCCTGCATTAACCTTTTGTGCTCAGGCTGCCATGTCTGCGACATTCCAGGCAGGCACAAGGGAGGAGGAGCTGAAAGCTCTTTCTTTGTTTGAGAGGATATTCCCACCTGCTCCCAAGCCAAGTCGGCTTACATCTCATTGGCCAGAGTCAGCCAGGGCAGCTGAGGTGGTTTGACTGCCCCAGCCCAGCAATGATTCATGTCCCGAGGCAGGGGATGGTCCTACCTCTCTGGGGCCGAGGGTCCTCTACTGGCTGTCTGAACAGATCGGAACTGTGTGGGCAGAGAAGCAGTGTGGAGTGGGATGGTTGCCAGGTAGGCACATCGGCCGGCCATTGTGGGTGGTCATGCTGGAGTCCATTGCTCCAGGTGGGTGTCATCCTGCCCTCAGGGTGCTCTGTTTCTATGACAAAGTCACATTTGAACAGGAGGTTGTCCAGATGTCTCACTCTGAGCTGCCCACGCCCAACTGGCGTTCGAGAAGCCATAGAGAAGTCTGACTTATCTTCCTGGGGGACTAATTGTATTTGAAAATGGATGGAGAAAGAAAGATTTTATGTTAAAATAAGCATCAATATATTATGGAGTAGAAGACAGAGTTTATGTAGATTTTCATGTCAGACCCACTCGACTCTAAGCTCCTGGAGCCACGCCTGTCCTGTCGTTATGTAGACGTCAGCGACAAGTTATTGAATGGATAAATAGGAGAATGAAGATGCAAATACATTATTAAACACAAGACTCTGAATCAATTTCATCTTTGAGGTCTGCTTCTTTGGGGTCCTCATTTCCAGAGATACTAGTTCCCATCTCCTCTGCATCTAGGGATGTTTTGATGTGAAGTACTGAATAAACAGGTTATTTGGTGGAGACTCCAGGCACTCTGAGATTACAGAGGAGAGGGAGGCAGAAGAATGTGTGACCATCAGGGAAGGCTTCCTGGAGGGGGTGGGCCTTGAACTGGGAAAGATGGGATGGGAGGAGGGGAGCAGCCTGGTGCTTTTGTAGCACAGTCCAGGCTAGATGGGGGGCAGGAGGCAGGGATTATGAGGGGATACATGACACGGGCTTAACTGCAAGTAATGTGGCATAAGGTGACATCACTCTCTACTGGCTTTTCCCCAAATATCATCTTATACCAGACCTCCAACAGAGTAGGACAAGTATCATAGTCCTCATTTTCTAGATGGGAAACCGAGGCTCAGGGTATAACCGCAGTTGCATGGTCAGTAGGGGGCGCACCTGGACCTGACCTGGTGTGTCAAACTCTACCGCTGTACTCTTGGGCCACTCCTCATTGTCCTAGGCCAGGGTCTCTAGAGACAGACTCTGAGCCAGAGATTGCTGTGCAGGAGGCTTACGGGGGTGTGCAGGACTGAGGGAGCAGGACTGGGCAGAGGGGGAAGTGGAGCTGCGATGCAGCTGCTGGAAAGGCCTCAGCCAACCCTCTGGGGAGCCCTGGGGAGGGGCTGATCCCTACTGAGCAAGAGGGCCAGGACTTGGTACCTTTCTACCACTTACTTATTGGGCATAGACTGCCCCCTGGGAGGGACGCAACCCTGGGCCAGGCATATGCTCTGTGCCCCTTCCCCTGTTGGCCTCCCCCACCTCCCCAAACTGCATCTAGAACCAGCTGTTTCCCCTGCCTGGAATGGCCCTCTGCTCTCTCACCTTCCACCTCCAACTCATCCTCCAAATCCAAGTACACACATCATTTCCCTTATCTCTAAAATCTACTATCAGAGATATAGCAAAGTGCAGGACGGTAGACTACTACTTGTGTAAAAAAGAGAAATAAAGTATATATAAATGTATATGAGTGTGTCTATGTGTATATAGATGACCCTTGAACAATGTAGGGGTTAGGAGTGCTGACCACCACACAGTCAGAAGTCCTCGTATAACTTTTGACTCCCTGAGAACTTAACCCAAGTGGTTCAGACCCGTGTTGTTCAAGGGTCAGCTGTACATGCACATACATACTTGCTTACGTGGGCATGACATAGCGTGTCTCTAGAAAGAGACATAAGAAACTGCAAACAGCGGTTCTTGCAAAGGGCTAGATGGGTAGGAGGCTCTGTGTTCCTTTTGAATTTTGAATTATGTAAATTAATGACTTAATAAAATTTAAATGAATCAAATAATTATTAAAAGCACAAAGAAGTTTAAAAAGAATCGTTAAATCATCTGGTGGGGTGGGGCCTAACTGCTCACTTTTCTTCATATGGCCCTTGTCACCATGGTAATGAAATAATTCATGGTGTGGTTATTTATTTAGAGTTTGTCTCCACCCCCTAGTCATAAGTGGGGTGAAGTGGTCTTGCCCACCATGGGAACCCCATGCCTAGACACCCTGGTGAGCCTTGGAGGATACCCAGTCATCATCCTCAGGCCAGCTACTATTCTCACCTCTCTCCTTCTCCCACCCCATGCATAAAAACAGTCTACTTCCTTCTCAGTTTTTGCTTATTAATGCTCTTTACGATCACTTACGCATCCAGCCAGAGGCCCTTGCATAATATATCCACCCTGTGTGTACACCATCATTGCATACATAATATGGTAGCATCTGCACTCCTCAGGTCTTGGCCCCTGCCCCTCTTTGTACCTTTCTGGGAACCTCAGCTATTGTCCACTAGGTACCAACTCTGTGCCCTGCAAGGGGCCAGGCCCTGGGTCATGGTCAGGCCCTTAGGAGAGTGGGAGATGGACCATCAACAGTGGTTTTGTGTGGTTGGATCTGCCAGTGAGCATGGGCAGCGTGGAGGGAAGGTCAGGAGGTGCCTGGGAAGAGTGTGGAGGAAAGGCATTTATTAAGAGAAAGGAGGTAAAGGGTTTTCCAGACAGAGGAACTTTGGCCTGGCACCTTCTGCTGAGTACAAGATGCTGTAAATTTGGGTACAGCTCTTAGAGAAAAAGATAGGAACCTTTCTGCCCAGGAGTGAGGGCTGCCTGCCAGTCCTGGACATGAGCCACTGGGTTTGGCAGCAGAACCTTTTCTAGTGCTACCCTGGCCACTATAATGCCCCTTTTCCTGGTCCACCTGACTTGTCAATCATTTGATCCCTCCAAACCGATAGTTACCCATGATCCATCTGCTGCCTTCTGCTCCCAGCATTGATTTGTTTGACCCACTCAGAGTTTCTTTAAACATCTGATTTTTTGTTAGGACTTAAACATTGAAATGTTTCTTACAAACATGGATTTCCAGTTTTTGTTAATTGCACCTGGCAACAATCAGTGGGAACTGAGAAAGCCACCCACCTTAAACGGGACACATGTGCCCTGCAGTTCACCACAGCATTCACCTGAACTTCTTTCTTCATCTTTTTTTTCCTACTGATCCCTAGTGGCATTGACCAATGCCTGAACATGTCTGTTTCATTCTTGTTCTTAAAATATATTTTTGCTTAATATGGAATTCTAGGTTGCCATTTACTTTCAGTACATTGAAGATACCAGTCTATTGACTTTGGCATCCACTATGATCATTGAGAAATTACCTGTAAGTTTAAATGTTTGTACCTTGAAAGTAGTCTGCTTTTCTTCTTTGGTTACCTTTAAAATACTCTATTTTTCTTTGGTATTCTGAAGTTTTGCTATGACCTATCTGGGTTTGAATTTCTATTTATTTATCTTGCTGGATTTCACTTGTCTTCTTGAATCTATGGAGTTTTTGATTAATTCTGGAACATTCTCAGCCATTATCTCTTCAAATATTGCATCTGCTCCATTCTTTGCTTCTGGAATCTCAGTTAAATGTAAGTTAGATGTTTTATTGTATCCTCCATTCTTCTTAGCCTTTCCGTTGTATTTTCCATCTCTGACCCCTCTGTGTAGCATTCTGGGTAATTTCTTCAATTTTACCTTTCAATTCACTAATTCTCTTTACAGCTATGTCTAATCCTCTACAAAGCTAATGCATTTGAAATTCAAATAATCATAGTTTGCTTCCTAGGGGCTCTATTTGATCCTTTAAAAAATGTCCTTGGTCATTACTTGTATTTGCAAGCCTCTCTTTCCATTATTGAAACACAGTAAACATGTTTTACATTCTATGCCTGATAATTGTAATATCTGAACTGTTTGAGGGCCTGATTATGCCATCTAGGTTTTCTTTAGGTTTTCATTCACAGTGTGTTGGGGTGTGTGTGTGTGTGTGTGTGAATTTTGACTGTGAGATACTCATTTGGTTGGTGGGGAGAGTGATTCTTTGAGACCTGAGATAAAGGTGAGAGTTCCTCCAGAGGGGATTTGTATTTGTTTTTGTTAAGGACTTAGGCTCACTACTTGTCTGGGACTACCTTAAATTAAATTCTTCACTTAAGGATTTTAGATACCCAGGCCTTGTGAATTTGGGCTACAAATGCAGATATGGGCCATTAGGTTTACAAATCCTTAAGAGTCACGTTCCCCTCTATATTCAGCATGACAATTTCAGAGATGTCATTTTCTTTTCTTTTCTTTTTTAATTTTTTTAAGACTGGCTTGTGTGGGGGTGTGAATTTATTTCTAGTCACTCTTACAATAAGGGGGAGGTTCTTTGGGGTGCCTGCCTGAGGGGGAGTTTCCTATTAGACCCCTATGCTGGGTGGGGCAAGGCCTTTTCTCCTCTTTTCTGGGCCCTGGGAGCTGTAAAAATGAAAACTTGGGTTTACCTGGTTCTGTAAATGACCCAGAGTCTCTGGGTTTCTTCCTTCATTTAGCATTGGCCTGAGTATTCTTGATTTTTTTTTTATCAGCTCATTTATTCATTTAATAAGTTTAAACACATTTTATCTGCTATTTTCAGTTGTTTGCAACTTTCAAGTTGATCCAGGTACCTACAGCATGTTATTAGAATCAGAAATCAAGACCACTTAAACTATGGCATATTTAAGAGCAAGATTTTTTTCTATTTATCTTATGACTTTTGTTGATTCTGATTGTCTAGGGTTGTGTCTGGCACACATACTAAAGCCACGTGGTAGGTCCTCCATAAACGTTAATTGAGTAACGAGTGGCTGAGTAGATAAGTGAATAATGAGTAGATTAGTTGATAAAATGGGAGATCATCATATTACAAAGAAGGAAATTGAGGCCCAAAGAGGCCAAGTAACTTTCCAAAGCTGAACAGTAGTTGATAACTGAGCCAGGGCTACACAAATGAGGGTCATTAGGGACAGCCAGGGCGTGGCTCAGAACGGGCCACCCTGATATCTTATGAATGACTTGGGAAATAATAGTAATGACTGACATTTATTGAACATGGACTTATGTGTTTGTTAGACACTTTTTAAATGCTTTACATGTACTAATTCTCACAATAAGCTTGTGTCATAGATCATGTTATTATTCCCATTTTACAGATGAGGAAACTGAGGCACAGGGAGGCAAAGTAACTTGTCCAAGGTCACTCAGCTGGTAAAAGTGGCAGATCCAGGATTGAAACCCAAGCAAATCTAGCTGCAGAGCCCACCCTCCCAACTGCTGTATTAAGAGTGGCTGAGATCACACCACTGCACTCCAGCCTGGGCAACAGAGTGAGACTCCATCTCGAAAAAAAAAAGAGGGGCTGTAACCAGTCTTGGCTCCCCCACCCACCTGGGTGCCATTCCAGGTAGCCATGCACCAAATGCATTGATTGGGTGCTTTAAAGTCAGGCTGGGAGCTCCTCACATCATGTGATCACAGATTGAGATTGATTGGTGAAGGTCTGCCCTGAGACCCCCCTCCCACACACTGGCTGGTGTTGTGACGGGGTTGGAGGGCTTTGATTACTTTGCAGTGTGGCTGCATTTTGCTTGGACCCCATTAGACTTCTCCCCCAGTGCTGCTGTCAGTCCAGTGTGGCTGACTCATCAGCTCCCTCCTCCTGCATACCCTAGGAAACATCAGTCACTTTGAGAGACCCTGAGATGTGCAAGCAAGCAAACAGACTTGCACAGCCCTGGGCACACTGTCGAAATCCAACAAAATGCGCACAGTGACTTTAGCCCCAGACCTGTTTACCAGGTAAGAGCTTCTGTTAAACCAAGGTAGTGGGGGTTGGTTTGGCCAAGGTGTTTTTGGAGGAGTAAGCTATTTCTTCTCTTTTTGACCTCAGCAAAGGCCATACTCTCCGCCCTTCATTTGTAACACAACTGGGAGTATCACACTTCAATCTTCTGAGGTTGTTGAGGTATTCAGTGCACTTTGTCAGAGGAAGAGGGTTTCAGCAAAGTTGGCAGATGGGGGAAACATACATTGGAAAAGATGAGGTAAAGAGGTCTTCATAGCAACAAAGGAGAGTAGGAGTTTAGCTCCATCTCTGCTCCTGTTTGTGGGGTCTCCAGCAGCCCTCACCTGCCTCTGTGAGCAATTGGAGGGCACTCGGTGGGTCTGAGGCCCTGTTCAGCTGTGACATTCCGCGATTCCCGTTGGAACCAGAGGCGAGCCTTCACCACTTGAACACATACAAGTCCCGGTGCCAGCAACCCAGGGAGTTCATGTCCAGGGCTTATTGCCCCACTGCGCTGCCCAGCACAGCTCCACAGTAGTGCTGAACCCTGGAGATGGGCAATTTAAGAGGGAGGCCCTAGCCAGAGAGAGCACAGAGCCCAGAGTCCTGCCACAGGCTCCAGGAATGAAATTACCCAATGCTCAGGAACAGAGGGCATTGAAAGCCATGAGTGACAGGTGTCACAGGAGTCACAGAGGTATGTAGGGGCCAATCTCTGGGCAGTTCCTTGGTTAAATGGCAAACGGAGCTCTCTGCAGCCTACCCTCAACTTACCCGTTCCTGCCTCCTGCCCACCGACATTTACCAGTTCCATGATGTGGGGCCTGAGAGCTTCTAGCTCTGTCTGTACTAGACTGGAAGGGTAGATACTAATTCCAGTGGAAAGAGGACATCCGAGGACTCCAGAAGTTTTCCCTCTGCCTAGGTAAAAACCAACACACCCAACTAAAGAACATCCATCCCAATTACGCAGACCCCAGACAGGTCACGCACTGGGAAAACTGACCCGTGCTCTCTTCTCTCTGCCGCTCAAAGACAGCAGGACGCTCCTTGGGATGTGCTTTGCAGAGATGGGATGGAGTCCTTGGTGTAGCTTTTGACATTATAAGAACCACACTCCTGCAAACACTAGAACCATGTCACTTGTGTTTACACGCTCATTCATTCATTCATTCATTCATTATTTGTTTAGTAGACATTGACCACAGGCCTGTCTGTGCCAGGCACTGCTCAAGGCTTTGGGGATACAGCAGAGAACAAGGGTCAGAGTTCCTGCCCTCAGGGCACTCACAGTCAGGTGGGAGATGTGGTTGGGAGGATCAAAGGCCAGTAAGGACACAGGGCGGGGAGTGCTGCGCTTGGAGTCTGCCGTGGGGGTGCTCGCGGCCTCTTCCAGATTGTGGGATTGATTCAGCTCCTCTTGTGTTTCCCAGCTTGACCCTGCCACAGCTTCTTAGGCAGCAACAAGGCCAAAGAGGTGGGGCGACTTGCCTAGGCTACACAGGAGGGCCGAGAGTGGAATCCAGGACCCTGACTCCATGTCCAGGAGCCCACACTGTACAGCTCTGGGCATACTACTCAGCAGTGTTGAGCCATAGTTTCCTCATCTGTTAAAAGGGTGTGTAGCCCCCAGACAGCCCATTGTGTGGGGAGTGGTGGGGTTGTTGATGGGGAAATCCCAGAATCAGTGGCCAGGAAAGTATGTGCATTGTGTACATATTTCAAGTTATTACGATTATGATCCCAGGTGCTCAGGATTTGGCCTGAGTGAAAGCAGCTCAAACTGCCCCTGACCTGCCACCCTTAGAAGTAGAAAGGCCCAAGTGACTTGCAAGCGGGCAGGGCCCTGGGCAGAAATCATCTAGGCAGTGTTCTCAGACTCCACACTCATGCGTCCCCCTCCACGACAGAGATTCTCATGAGAACAGCTTGTTTTTTTCCTTTACTCATTTGCTCATCTGTCCGTCTGTCCATCCATCTACCCACACCAAGAAGAGACGTGCCTGAGGTAAGAACAGCCAGAAAAGCCCCTGGCCCAGCATTTCCCCAGTTATTATTTCCCATTCCACTGGCGTCCTTTGAGATGCTCTCGGAATAAAGGGCTTCCTGAACAAATAGATTTGGGGAAGGCTGTATTTTCTTTACCACCTTGTGGAGCTTCACAGCACACGTTAGTGTAGTAAAGGCTCTGAGAGATCCTGCAGGAAAGAAACCTGTTCAAATTTTTTTTCTAATGCAATGTTCCCTAGACCTTTTGGACCAAGGAACGTTTTTTCATGGAGCACCCGTTAGCCTGCCAGGGAATTAATGATTCGCGAAATACACTTTGGGAAGTATTCCTTTAAACACAAAATCCTTTTTTTGAATTATAATAGCTTGCATGGAATATTCATAAGGTCTCTTATATACCTGCCTGCCTTCTTACATAGGATGACTCATCATTCAGCATTTCCTTGGCCTGTGGTTGAACATATCACCATGAATAGCAATCTGCGATGATGCTTTGCCATTTACAAGAGCTAGGGAAGGGACTCAAATTATTCCAGTTTTTACTTTTCAGAGAATTTTTTGCCTTTCCCTTTTGTGAGCGGCAGAAGCTGTTGTTTGTTTGCTTCCTATTATTGTCCATGCACCTGCTTGGGGTTACCATGAATCGCAAGCAGCAAAGTGCCAAACTCATCAGAACTGTGTGTAAAGTACAAGTCAGCAGGCTCTGAGTGAGGACCCGGACCTATCTCTCTTTTCTGTAATAAGCTTGAAATTTAGTGCATGTATTTTGTGTCATGGCTTTTACCTGCTTAAAGACGTTTGGGGCTAATCTCCTGCTTTTCATCTACGTTCTGGATAACTGGGTGTGTAGGATGTGACCCCAGCAGAGGGAAGGCCTTCTGTGAATCATTTGGGGCTGGTACTGGATAAGAACATTGTCTTTGGGGTCAGGCAGTCCTGGATCTTAGATCCTGGCTCTACCTCTTCCTAGCTGTGTAATCTTCAGCAAGTTGCTAAACCTCTCTGAGACTCAGTCCACTCATTGGAGTGCGGGAATACCTTCCTCACACGTTAGAGGTAAATATTGAGTAAGGTTATGTGTGCAAAGTGCTTAACAGAGTGTCTCCCATACAGTAGATGCTCAATAAATAATGGCAAGGCCGGGACTATGGTGAAGTAAGACGGCCCCCAGGGCACAGAAATTCAGGAGACATTCTCAGACTTGTGCAAGTACAGAGGCAGGACCTGAGCGTGAGTACCTCCTGGGTGCCTGGCTTGCCTCACGCTAGTTTCCACCCTGTCTAGCTGGGTCCTGCTACTCCCTCCTGGACACCCTGCAGTTGATCTCAGAGACTGAGCCCCTGGAAGGCCTCTGATAGGATGAGAGAGACTCAACCCTGCCCCCTGTAACTGCCTGCCCACCTGATGGCAGGTGAGCCCCATGAGAGGATCCTGCTGCAGATGAATAAAGGGTGTGTACCTGGAGAGAGAGGAATGGAGAATGAGCCCAGTGAAAAGGCTGAAGACCTTGCTCACCTGGAGCCTTCGGAGGGTGGGAACCGCCATGGAACCCCTGGCCCTGCCCCTGAGTGGGGGCAGGGACCCCCACTTCCCTGTCAAAACTTTTAAAAACACAAACAGAGGCAAGAGCGGCATTTGCATAAATCTCATTAGAAAAAGTGCAAGTTTCATAAATCTTGTGATAAATTAGTGCGATATCATTCTTAACATGATGTATTAATTTTAGGGCAAAATGAATGGTGCTGTGATCATTGTGGGTAATTATGAGTCTCCTCAAAGAGGAAGTGATTTCTGGAGGGACTTTTCTGACCTCCTTGGCTGCGGGAGGGTGGGAGGAGAGCTGGGCTGAGGGGAGGGTGTCTTGCTCACCTGCTTTTATGATTGCACCTTTCTTCATTTCTTTTCCTGCTATTGAAAGGCGAAGACAAGCCGGGTTGGGTCTGTGGCTAAGGGGTGGACAGCAGGGGCACAGGAGGTGATGGAATTTTGAAATCAGGCCTTGAGTCCCAAATTCCCCAGAGTCAAATTATTTTAGAAAAGAATCTTAAGCTGGGCACGGTGGCTCACGCCTATCATCCCAGCCCTTTGGGAGACTGGGGTGGGAGGATTGCTTGAGCCCAGAAGTTTGAACCCACCCTGGGCAACACAACAAGACCTCATCTCTATAAAAAAAAAAAAAAGAACTTAAAATTAGCCAGGTGTGGTGGCGCACTTGTAGTCCTAGCTACTTGGGAGGCTGAGGCAGGAGGATCGCTTGAGTCCAGGAGTTATGATTGTGGCAATGCACCAGCCCAGGTGACAGAGTTTTTGAAAAAACAAAAAAGAAAAGAAAAATCTTAAATTTCTAGGACCTGGACTCATGGAAACTGTAACTTAGGGGTTCTCAAAAATGTGGTCTCAGGCAGCATTAGTGGCAATTGGGAGCTTGTTAGCAATGCGTATTCAGAACCTGAAAGTCTGGGAGGGGCCCATAAATCTGTTTCTAACAGCTCTCGTGGTAGTTTTGATGCACACTCAAATTTGAGAATCACTGCTCTAACCGGGTGGTTCCTAACTTGGCTGTACATGGGAATCACTTGAGGATTTATATCCGAATACTGCTGTCTGGGTCCTGCACTAGACCAGTTAATTAAGACAGAATCCTTAGTGGGTGGGGCCTGAGCATCCTTAGTTTTAGAAGCTCTCCAGGTGATGCTGATATGAAATCAGGTCGAGATGCATGGCCCCAAAGTCATGAATTAACATCTTTTTAATATTGGGATTTGGAAAAATTTGAACATGGGAAGGGGCAACAAAGCAAAACATTTTTTTTTTCTCCACCTGTGGATTGGTCTAAGCTGAATGTGCCTGGGGGGCCCCCACTGTAGCTGGGTTCCACACGGGTGAACACATGGAGAACTGGAAGTGGCTCAGGGAAGCTGGCCTCCCTGGAGGAGTGATTCCCATTCTTGCCTGCCCAGTACATCACCTGGCAATTTAGAACTTTCCAAAGCCCAAGTTGGACCCAAGGCCAGCTAATCACAATGATGGGAGTGTGGGATGCAGACACCAGTATTGCTCGAAAGCTCCAGGTGATTCCAGTGTGCTGACAAGTGTGGGAACTGCTGACCTCTAGGTTTTCCTCCATCACAGTGTCTCAGATATGTCCTGAAGATTGAAGGAACCTCAGAAATCATCAAGACTCTGGATATCAGCTCCACAGCCCATTGAAATCACTTGAGTGGTTCAGTTTGTTCTTTTTTTTTTTTTTTTTTTTTGAGACGGAGTCTGGCTCTGTCACCCAGGCTGGAGTGCAGTGGCCGGATCTCTGCTCACCGCAAGCTCCGCCTCCTGGGTTTACGCCATTCTCCTGCCTCAGCCTCCGGAGTAGCTGGGACTACAGGCGCCCACCACCTCGCCCGGCTAGTTTTTTGTACTTTTTAGTAGAGACGGGGTTTCACCGTGTTAGCCAGGATGGTCTCGATCTCCTGACCTCGTGATCCGCCCGTCTCGGCCTCCCAAAGTGCTGGGATTACAGGCTTGAGCCACCGTGCCCGGCCCAGTTTGTTCTTAAATCCTGATGCTTGGGTCCCTCCCTGGAGATCCTGATGTATGTGGTCTGGGGTACAGATGGACAGCTGGGATGTCAAAAGGGCTACAGGTGATCCTAAGGTGCAGCCAGGGCTGAAATGACCCTTTGTTGTGCTGGGACAGGGGCCCAAGATGGAAGGGATGCCCCGGAGATGGCAGCCTCGTAGTGGAGAGTCGTCCTCCAGCCAGGCCACTGCCGTTCCCCCACAGTCACATTCAGGGGACTGTGAGGGGTTCACGAGTGCAGCCCCGTTCTTGAGCTGTGGGGAGGGTGACTGGTGACTTTCCCTGCAGCAGGGAAGGAGAAGACATCAGGGTCACTTCTGAGCAGGAAGGAACCAGCATGTGCCTGCGAGTGTTTGGATAATCTCCTTGTGAGCCTTTAATGGCCTGCAGTGCTCTGTTTATTTTAATGATAATGTCAAGTTCAATTTGCCATCATTTTTCCACATTTCCTTTTGTAAAGTTAATTGAACAATTCAATGAATTGAAAAGTTTCAGGAGAGGGAAAAAAAAAAAAAAACCCACCTCACTATTATCACTGTTATTAAATCTGGTAACTACCTCTTGGCTCTCCAAGCCCTGAGACAAGACTTCAACCCTCATGGGCCTGGGAGCTGCCACAAGGACTCAGAAAGGTCAAACAGAACATCCCAGGGCTCCTTTATTCATGGCCATTTCATGCTCAGGCTGCTATTTCTGGGCAGAAAAAATATATCCAGTCTGCCGCGGACCCTGGCTGCTGGCTCTGTGGTAGCTCATTCCCCAAGTGTCCAAACCAGACTGTAAACCCTTGGGAGCCAGGCTGGGTCTTCTCTGCCTGTGTATGCTCCGCTGCGGAGCGTCTTCCTTGTACACAGTATGTGGAAAACAGAGCCATAATATCGTAGATGTTTAAACTGGAAGGGACCTTAATGTGGTGTGGTGGAAAGAACAGCATATGGGGAGTCCAGGGACCAATTTGAGTGGCAGCTCCGCCACCTGCTAGCTGTTGAACGGGGTGACTGTGAACTTGTCATCGGGCCACTCAGCCCTATTTTCTCCTTTGTAAAAGGAGCTTGTTGGCCATATCAAGAATACAAATATTCAGCTAAGTAGAGCTACTCCCTCCCCTGTGTGCATCGTGTGTCACTGACCAATCACACGCTCCTTCCTACTGACCTCAGATGCAACCTCACACTCCTCAGCACGATGCCCACAAAACTGTAATCTGGAGGTTGGGGTGGGCATGTGAACCTTGACCCATTTGCCACGATGGTTTTCAGTTCTCCTCATGGACCTCTGTACTTTGGCCATTGATGCCAGCCCCTTCGTGGTGTCAGTGGGGAAGGAGAAGCTCAGAGACAGCAGTAATTTGCCCATGGTCACACAGCTAGTCTTGGCTGAGTGTGAACCAGGGCCAGCCACATCAGTTCTAGGCCTGGCTGATTCTGTCAGTCTTAAAGGTAGAGACTTCTGTAAGGCTGCCTTGCTCCCACAGCTTCTTCTGTGCCCTTTGAGCCTGTGTCCCAAGTCCCCAACCCCTGTCCTTGGACTCCCTGGAATGCTCGTCCTAAGGGTCACGTTCGGGGCCAGGTGAAGGGCAAGGATGCAGTTCTTCATGTCTACAGTCTGCAAACAGCCCCCAGCCCGTCCTGAACTTCCGCAGTGTGCCAGGGAAAGGCCAGAAGGAGTGTGCAGTGTGGTGAATTTGTAGGTCTGCCTGCTGGACTGTCAGCTGCAGGAGGGCAGGTGCTTCTGGCTGCAGTGTTCGTTGTATCATCAGTGCCTGGAGCAGTGCCAGGGACAACAGCTGCCCAGGAACCTGGAGGATGTCAACAGGAGGGTCACTGAGCAATCCCAGCTCTGATTGTGCTAGCTGTGTGACTTTAGGCGAGTAAGTTGACCTCTCTGTGATGCACTGGGTTGTAGGGGAATAGAGCACGTAGGTGCCTATGACTGGGCCTCGAAGCACTCAGCAAATGATGGTCCTAATTTGCTATGTCAGAGGCAGAGGAGCTCTGGGTTTCTAAGAGTCAGGGCCGGATCCCTGAAGTATTGGTATTCAATGTCTGATCTTTCCTCTTGGGCATATTAATTTTTTTAAATGTGTGTGTGAAGGGAAGGAAATCAGGATAGCAAAGGGATAGCTGCCTCCCATGCTTGTTGCAGCACTATTTGCAATAGCCAAGATATGGAATCAACCTAAGTGTCCATCAATGATAAATGGATAAAGAAATGTGGTATATGTACACAATGGAATACTATGCAGCTGTAAAAAGGAAATCCTATCATTTGCAGCCACATAGATGGAACTGAAGATCATCATGTTAAGTGAAATAAGCCAGGCACAGAAAGACAAATATCACATGTTCTCAGTCATAGGTGGGAGCTTAAAAAGTGGATCTCATGGAAGTAGAGCATGGAATAATGGTTATCAGAGGCTGGGGAGAGAGGGAAAGAGAGGATGGTTAATGAGTAACGAAATATAGCTAGCTCACGCCTGTAATCCCAGCACTTTGGGAGGCCGAGGCAGGCAGATTGCCTGAGGTCAGGAGTTCGAGATCAACCTGACCAACATGGCAAAACCCCGTCTCTACTGAAAATACAAAAAATAGACCAGGTTCCATGGCTCATCCCTGTAATCCCAGTATTTTGGGAGACCAAGGTGGGTGGATCACCTGAGGTCGGGAGTTCGAGACCAGCCTGACTAACATGGTGAAACCCTGTCTACTAAAAATACAAAAATTAGCCAGGCATGGTGGCACATACCTGTAATCCCAGTTACCTGGGAGGCTGAGGCAAGAGAATTGCTTGAACCTAACGAGGTAGAGGTTGCAGTGAGCTGATATCACGCCATTGCACTCCAGCCTGAGCAACAAGAGTGAAATTCCGGCCCGGTGCTGTGGCTCAAGCCTGTAATCCCAACATTTTGGGAGGCCGAGGTGGGTGGATCACTTGGGGTACAGAGTTTGAGATCAGTCTTACCAACATGGAGAAACCCCGTCTCTACTAAAGATCCAAAATTAGCCAGGCGTGCTGGCGTATGCCTTTAATCCCAGCTACTTAGGGGACTGAGGCAGGAGAATTGCTTGAACCCACGAGGCAGAGGTTGCAGTGAGCCGAGATCATACCATTGCACTCCAGCCTGGGCAACAAGAGTGAAATTCTGTCTCAAAAACAAACAAACAAACAAAAAATAGCCAGGCATGGTGGCACCCACCTGTAGTCCCAGCTACTCGGGAGGCCGAGGCAGGAGAATCGCTTGAACCTGGGAGGCAGAGGTTGCAGTGAGTTGAGATAGCGCCACTGCCCTTCAGCCTGGGTGACACAGCAAGACTCCATCTCAAAAAAAAAAAAAAAAAAAAAATCTAGTATTGTGTAGCACAATAGGGTGGCTATAGTTAGCAACAATTTATTGTATATTTTAAAAAAGCTAGAAGAGAAGATCTGAAGTGTTCTCAACACAAAGAAATGATAAGTGTTTGAGGTGATGGATATTCTAAATCCTGTGATTCTATCATTACACATTCTGTATGTATCAAAATATCACAGGTACCCCATAAATATGTACAAATATTATGTATCAATAAAATAAATACATTTTTTAAAATATGTGTATGTGTGTGTACTTCACTTACTCCTCCTCTTCCCTGCCACCAGAGCCCCTGAGTTTGTGTCATCTGGCTCTGTTTAATGCCTCCTTCTTCCCTGGATTAGCCTGTCCCCATCCATCCAGACACCTGTGTGGCCAGGTGAGCCCGCAGCCCCTTCTCTGACTCTCAGGAGGGAATGGCCATCTTGCTGGTAGTGATAGGTAGACTGTGGAAAGCCAGGGTGCTAGCGGGGAGCCCACCCCCACCAAGTCTCTGCCTCAGGGCTGCTCACCTTCAGACCAGGGTCCACCTGGAGGCAGCCCCCATGGGGTTAGTTGCTTTGGGGTGAGAAGAAGGTTGTATTCAGGGGCTGAATTTTGGATTTGGATAAAAGGCTTTGTGATAAAAGCCACGAGGGTCGTGGAATGAGAAAGACTTGGATTGGACTTCCGGCTGGGTGACCTTGGGTAGGTCACTTTACCCCTCTGAGCCTCAGTTTTCTTTCTCTTTCTTTCTTTCTTTCTTTCTTTCTTTCTTTCTTTCTTTCTTTCTTTCTTTCTTTCTTTCTTTCTTTCTTTCTTTCTTTCTTTCTTTCTTTCTTTTTGTGTGTGTGTGTGTTGTTTTGATTTGTTTTGTTTGGGGACAGAGTCTCGCTCTGTCATCCAGGCTGGAGTACAGTGGCATGATCTTGGCTCACTGCGACCTCTGCCTCCTGGGCTCTAGCAGTTCTCCTGCCTCAGCCTCCTGAGTAGCTGGGATTACAGGCATGTGCCACCACTGCCCCCCACCCCCACCAGCTAACTTTTGTATTTTTAGTAGAGACGGGGTTTCACCATGTTGGCCAGGCTGGCCTTGAATTCCTGACCTGAAGCGATCCACCCACCTCGGTCTCCCAAAGTGCTGGGATTACAAGGTGTGAGGCACTGCACCTGGCCTGAGCCTAAGTTTTCTTACCTGTATAAAAGGGATGCTGACCCCTCTGTGTAGGGCCATTAGGAGAAAATAAGTGATAGAGTGAATGAATGAAAACCATTGAGTGTGGTACCTGGCAAACAGTCATGCCCAGGAAATGGAATGCTGGTTTCCTTTCCCCCAGACAGTTCATGCCGTCCAAGTGGACAGAGTTGCAGGAGAGCACAGGAGTGAAGATGGCCTGTGGGCTTTGAAGGCAGAGATGGTTCCTTTGACTCAGGGCAAGGGTTTTCTGATGACAGTGAGGGCGTGGGTCAGTGGAGGGTGAGCCTGGAGGCCGCCTGCCTCTCAGGAGAGAGCCGGCCAGTGTCAGAGCTCACTCTACTCCCTCTGACTTCCCCCAGATGGGGATATTGGTGGAGCCTAAGAAGAAGAAAAGAACTCCTCCGAGGTCAAACCAAGTTCAGGACCCAGGGGATTTGAGAGACTGGAGGCAGGAGGGTAGGAGGGGGACCTAAGACAAATGAGATTATCCCCAGAAATCAAGGCACTTAACTGGCCTGTCTGATCCCAGAGGAGAGACAAATGAGACGGCAGGCTCCAAGGCCAGCTCAGGCTCTGGGGAGCCCATCCCAGGAAGAGTGGGAGGGCAGGAGCCCCTGGCCCTGGCAGGGACCCAGGCCAGCCAGGAGGAGGAGGGTAGGTTTCCCTTCTTGCGGGTGGGGTGTGCAGCAGGCTTGATGGCCATGGTGGGATGGTTGGAGTGAGGAGTACTTATTCTCAGAAAACCCTGGCCATACCCATGGACTTGGAATTTGAGACTGGGGGCCTGCTGTCTGCAGCTCCTTGACTCAGCTACTCACGCATGCACAGCTCTATCCCAGGCAGCCCTCTCCTGGCCAGGACCCTTGCTTCCCTCTCTGCAAAATGAGCAGGGGGCTTTGTCTGTTTGGTTCTCACTTCAGTCATAACTAGACCCTGTTTCTGAGCTAGCCTGGACACACCAAGGCTGGTTCTGTCTCTCTAACAACCCTGAGCCTGGCAGGGGCAGACTGCTGGGTTCTTGGCCCCTAGATGGGGAAAGACAGTAGACCACAGCTGGTGTGAAGTCCTTTTAGGTCACAGGTTGCAAAAACCTTGCTTTCTTGTGCCTTTTAGGATTGATTATGGTGACTGCATGGAACCCTGTGTTGTGAAGGATTCTGAAGTTGAATGTGATTCAATGGGAAAAGGTGCTGTGATTGATTAGTAAGGTCTGTGTGGGCAAGAGCTGGGACTGGCTAGCTCCCTGGCCCTAGAAGAGCAGTAGTTAACCATGAGGGATGGGGAAGACGAGAAGGAAGATTTGCCAAGCGTGTCCCAGAACATCAACTTCTACCTTCTATGGATGATGGCCTCTTGCCTGCTGTGCAGAGGTACAAACAATGAATCCATGCAGGTGCCTGATATGCTTTCGGGTGACAGCAGTGTGGAGGGCCGGGCCCAGGGGTGCAGAGGGAAATGTGCATAGCCAGGGAGGTTAAGGATGCATTGGGAAGCACTAGACATCGTGGTAAGGAATTTGTTTTCATTCTCTGGGAACTAGGCAGGCGTTTGAGCAGAGTGTGGCACAATGGAAGGTGTGCTTTAAGGAGACGCTGCTGCAAGAAGGGAGCAGGGCACGTTCTCGCACCGCACCGCTTATTCACTCTCTCCGTGTTTTGGAAACAAATCTTGCTTTCATGCTTCTCTCATCTAGAGAAAATAAAAAGCCCTGCAGCCTGTGCTGCCCTGCCAGAGTTTCTGGCCCGCCCCTCATCTAGCAGGCACCGCTCTCCAGAAACCGTGTGACAACAATGCCCAATCCCAGCCCTTGCCCCTCAGTGCAAATAACAACAATAATAGTAATAACAGTCATCTCAGCGATCAGCATGGGCCCAGCGGGGCCTCAGGGGAGGCTGTGATTGTCCGCCCCTTGCCTGGAAGGCAGATGTGGACTGCTGCTGAGGGCCAAGGTCACGGTGGAGGATGTGCCACCAGCTTTGCAACTCCCAAGGGGCCTTAGCAGTCTGCTGGGCAGATTCCTACCCCCACCAGGGCACCTGGCCTCCCAGGCTGGGTACATCCTGGGACAGGGTACTCAGCTCTCAAGATGGGGTACATAGCCCCCAGGATGGGGTACAGGGCCGGTTCCTCAGAGACTGGACCCCCAGTCATCGCACAGCTGTGATTCCTGCCTGGGCCCAAAGCCAAGCGCTACTGATTTGGGTGTTACTAGGTTTTGATCAGCTATCTTTTCCCCTGTCCATTTGTGCACACAATTAAGAATTGACTTGCTATACTCTCTCCTCCTGTCGTGGCTCATAGACCTTCATGACTTTGGGGGGCTGTCTTTTCCTAACACCTCTGGGCAGTTGTTAGCAGGATTCATTTATTTACCCAATGGCTATTTACTGAGTGCCTCCAGGACGCCAATCCCCGTGTTAGGCTTAGGGATATGACAAGGAATACGACAGGTCAGGCTGAATGTGCTGTGTGATGGGCAGGGGGTTGGGGTAGGTGGTCAGCAAGTCTAGTGAATAAGCAGATCCTTTCAGAGAGAGAGGATTGTGAAGACAGTAACTTGGAGTCTTGGGACACTGAGTGACCAGGCGTCTCTTTAGCTAGACTCTGCTGATTGAGAATTTGAGGAAGGCTTCCCCAAGGTGCTAACTCACGATCTGAGAGGTGAATAATGAGGAAGCTGCCATGGAGGTGGAGTGACCTAGGGTAGGAACCTTCCCAGCCAAAGGCACAATCAGGACAAGGGTCCCAAGGCAGCTGCCAACTCGTCCTGTTCAGGAACAGAAAGAAGGCCTGTGGGGCCAGATGGGGCTCAGCTCAGTGAGGCTGTGAGATGTAGTGACAGATGTTATCTTGGGCCAGATCACTAGTGCCTTAGACATGGTCGATTTAAGGTTTTTTAAAAAATTTAATTATAGTAAAATATACGTAACATAAAATTTGCCATCTTAGCCATTTTTAAGTGTATAGTTTAGTAGCGTTAAGCACATTGATACTGTTGCGTAACCGACCTCCAGAACTCTTTTTCTGTTGAAAACTGCAACTGTAGCCATTGAACAATAGTTCTCCATTCTGCCCTTCCCCACCCCTGGCACCCACCATTCTACTTCCTGTCTCTGAATTGGATTACTCTAGGTACCTTGTATCAGGGGGGTCATACCATACTGTATTTGTCTTTCTGGGACTGGCTTATTTCACTGAGCGTAATGTCCTCAGGGTTTATCCATATTGTAGCATGTATCAGAATTTCTTTTCTTTTTAAATCTGCATAATATTCTAGTGGCTGTATCTACCACGTTTTGGTTATCCATTCATCTGTGGACAGATACTTGGATCACTTTCCCCTTCTTGGCTATTGCAAAGAATGTTGGCATGAACATATATGCATAGTGATTAAGTTCTTGAATGTTCCGCTTTCCACCCATGAGGTTAGGCTGGGCATGATTTGGGTGGCACAGAGTGGAGGGGCTGGCCTAGCTGGATGCCCCTTCCCCGTGAGGGTAGGAGAGGCCAGGTGCATAGAATCATCTGCCACACTGATTGAGCCAAGAGCCCTAAGACTGGGCCTTTCAATCATCCTGGGACGGGTGGAGCTTTTCTCTGCATCTAAAATGGGAGCCATAAACCAGGTTGACTTACAGGCAGTACTTACTGGTCTGGTTGTTTATGGCCAGTGTTTTTTCCTGATTGGTTGATGTCTGTACTGTGCCTGTTGTTAAATATTTGAATATCATTCTGCTATAAACCAGCCACAGGACTTCTAACCTGGCTGTGTGTGAGTGTCTCCTACAGGGAGAGTAGGGGCTGCTGTTGAAAAGTTTACACTCTGGGCTTCCCACTAGCCAACCCAGTCAAGAGGGCCTGAGAATTTGCATTGTAAAGCTGTACAGTAGTTCCAATGCACGGTCTTAAACATGCATTGGAAATTTGGGCTTCCCCAGAAATAGACCTTGTGATGAGGACTTAAGTGCAAGAAGCTTACTGGGGAGGAGGTTCCAGGAAACACAAGTAGGGAGTGAGGAAGTGAGACAGGAAGGGAAGGAAGCCCTAAAGACGTGTTATTGTCAACCAAGTTGCCAGTGTAGAACACGGACCTCTGAGTTATGCCCTCGAGAGGTGCTGGAGCTGGGCTGTTTACCTACCTTATCCACAGAGCTCTGAAAACCCCACCAGAAAGGAAGGATTCCAAATTCTTGGAATTTTATCTAGAAAAGAAGACTAAGCAGCTTTTGTAAGTGAACTTTTAGGAGGGTTCTAACATGACAGTGATAGCTAACATTTTTGAGCTCTAATCATGGTAGACAAGGTCATCCTTATCTATCATCTTCCATAATCGCTCAGTGAACTCTGCTACGGGGGCATCCATTCCCGGCACTTCCTGGCCATGCTGTATTTAGGAGGAGCAGTCTCTGATGGCCAGAACCCCTCGGCTGAACACTCACAGGCACTGGCAGTTAGAAGTCAGGCTGGTGTGTGTGGAAATGTGTGTGCTGAGGGATAGAGGGCAGGGTACCAATAGCATCTGTTGCGGAGACCCAGGCAGCTCCCATCTCTCATCATAGGAGGGTGTTCCAGCCCCTGTGAATAGCAGGGTATCCTCCTTATCACTGAAAAAACACCAGGTCTCATCCATTGCTGATGAGAATGTAAAATAATACAGCCACCATGGAGAACACTTTGGCAGTTCCTCATTAATTTAAACATAGAATTACTATATGTTCCAGCAATTGTGCTCCTAAGTATACATCCAAAATAATTAAAAACAGATGTTCAAACAAAAACTTGTACATAAACGTTCATAGTGGCATTATTCCCAATAGCCAACAGCTGGGAACAACACAAATAGCTGTGAACTAATCAATGAATGAACAAAATGTGTTACATTCACACAATGGAATATTATTCAGCTGTTAAAAAGGAGTGAAGTACTGATACATGCTACAACATGGATGAACCATGAAAACATTTGGCTAAGTGAAAGAGATCAGACACAAAAGGCCAGATACTGTGTTATTTTATTCATATAAAATCTCTAGGATAGTTGAATCCATAGAAACAGAAAGAGAAAATGGATTTGTGGTTGCCAGGGGCTGGGGAAGGGAGTCATGGGGAGTGACTGGTTCGTGGGCATGAGGTTTCCTTTGGAGATGATGAAAATCTTGTGGAATTAGTGGTGGTGGTTGCACAGCATCGTGAATGTACCAAATGCCACTGAATTGTGTACTTTAAATGGTTGAAGTGGTAAATTTCATGTGATGTGTGTTCTACCACAAATTTGTACAAAAGGAACTCCAGGTATTCTCCAGCCCTGAGATGCAAGGTATATTCTGTTTCTCAGGTGGGAAGCAAACCTGTGTGGCATGTGTACCCCAGGGTCCCCCAGCCAGAGATGATTCTCCTGCATGGCTGTAACTAAGAGCACTGGGCTGGAGCTGAACCTCAGAGATTGGCCTCACTCTTGTAGGAATAGCACAACCAGAGGTTGCTGGAAACCTCCCCTAGTGGAGAAACAAGCCCTGCTTCCTGGAGAAGCCAGGGCTGGGCCCAGCTTCTGTAGAGAGGCAGAGCAGTACTGGGCGGGGGAGTATGTGCCCAGCTGGAAAATTGCAGGGCTTCTTGTCTTAAATATAATATTAAATCGGCACCTTTAATTAGTACACTTAGAAAAGGTCACTAGCAATTACCTGGGACACAAAGAAGGCATGCTCAGGCAAGAGCCCATGAGGAAGCTGAAAAGGACCGTTTTGAGCAGTACATAATTGAGGGGAAAATGGATAAAAGTCCAGGAAATTACAGGGTGGGTGACAGCAGCTGATGGCCCCATCCCTGTCCTGCCCAGCGCCCCACTTCTTGGGAGGACCTGAGCGTCAGGCCTGAGAGAGCCATTTGGGATATTGGACCCAGTCATGCAACCTTGGCTGGAAGGCCAGGATGGTCTTCCCAGAATCTCCTTGGCCAGCTGGGAGCTTGGCCCCAGATCCGCCACCTGGGCTGGGCCCTGAGGTACAGCAGGTGAGGACTGCGGTCCAGGGGGCTGCAGGCTGCCGTGGACTCATTGTTGCACCTAGACAAGTAAGGTGCTTATGGGCTTCAGTTTCCCTATCTGGAATCTGCCCAAGCCTTTGGGAAGTAACTCAGTGTTTCTCAAACTTTGCCACTAGAGAATATCTGAGAGCAATGGAGAGGAAATGTATACTCCTAGAAGTCAGGGGAGGCTGGAAATTCATTTACAGCTTTAGGTTATATCTTTACAAATAAATTAAACATAAATAAATTAGGCCGGGCATGGTGACTCGCACGTGTAATCCCAGCACTTTGATAGGCCAAGGTGGGCAGATCACTTGAGGTCAGGAGTTCAATATCAGGCTGGCCAACGTGGTGCAACCCCATCTCTACTAAAACTACAAAAAATTAGCTGGGCATGATGGCAGATGCCTGTAATCCCAGCTACTGAGGAGGCTGAGGCAGGAGAATCACTTGAACCCGGGAGGTGGAGGTTGCAGTGAGCCGAGATCGTGCCACTTGCACTCCAGCCCGGGTGACAGAGCGAGACCTTGTCTCCAAAAAAAAATTAATTAATTAATCAATCAAATGCTGCCCCCAATGTCTTCCCATTTGTTTTAGTATAAAACACTTATTTGTCATCGGGCAATGCAAATGCTTTGGAAAGATGTGCTTGGTTTATCTGTGGCTTTCACATACTTCCTCTTACACTATCGAGAAAGAGCAATGAACTGGGAATCTGGGAGTTTGGAAACCTGGGTTTGAATCCTGCCTTTGTGGCTCACCATTGTACTTTGGACAACTTGTTAAATGCCCTCAGCTTTTCCAACTCTGAAATGGGAGGGTTGGGCTCTGAAGATGTTCCACGATTTTACTCCTCCATCTCACCTTCTCCCATCACCTTGGATGCTGCCGTTTCCTGCTATGCTGTTCTGCTGCCTGACCTTGGAGAAGCTGCTTTGCCTCTCTGAGCCTCAGCTTCCTAATCTGCAAAATGGGTAGAATAACAACTACCAAACAGACTTGCTGGGAGGATTTAATGAGAGAATCCACATGAATGGACCTTATGTCTGAAATATCGTCAGAGCCCAATGAATGCCCAATGTCTTCATTTTCCAAATCTTGGGCTACCTGTTAGGATCTGATAGATCATGTCCATGAAGTCCTGAATCTTGAGTTTACATATTGAGTGTTGAGATGTCTGTGCTGTCGAAACAAATGTAGACTCTCAGCCCCAACTGGCTGGGATGTAGATTCCAGCTCTGCCATTTGCTGACCGTGAGGCCATGGTAATCACCTCATCACTCTGTTGCCTAATCCGTTAAATGGGGAGAATCGCATTATGGACTGAATTAGTGCGTGGAAATAGCTCAGCTTAGGCCTGGCTTATGATTTGGGCTCAAAAATGTTAGCTAGCCTCATCATGTTAGAACTGTTCTAGAAGTTCTTTTCTAGATAAAATTCCAAGAATTTGGAATTCTTTCTTTCTATCTAGCTTGATTTTCAGAGCTATCTGGTAAATGTGAGAGTCAGTATTTGGGGCAGGTGGTGTCTGTCTTGTTTTATAGGGGAAACTGAAACCTGGAAATAAGTGATTTGCCTAAGGTCATGACTCCGATCTGCTCACCCCTTTGAGAATCAGATGAAGACTATAGACACTGTCTTCGGAAAATGACGCACTATACACTCATAACATTTTGTGTACCATTCCAGTGAGTTTAAGGACCTCCTGAAGCTAAGGAGACCAACCATCCCAGTTTGCCTGGGGCTTCCTGGTTTTAGCATATGTGCTGGGAAATGCTTCAGTCCTGGGCAAAGCAGGGCAGTTGGTGACCCTACCTGAAAGTTACACAGGGGAGCTGTGAGCCCCAGGAGAAGATGCCCTTTTCTTCTTAGGCAGGGTATAGGCCAGGCATCCTGAAGCCTAGGCGCCCTCAGGCCAGGGCTTTGCTTTCTGGTAAGGGATGACACCTGCCTCTCAATCCCCTTCTTGAGGATGGGAACTAGACCTTGTCACCTAGTTCTAGACTGGAGTTCCTTGAGGCTGAGCTACATCTTCCTAACCTCTGCATACTCCAGTGCTCATCATAAGGCCAGCACCTGGTCACTCTTGAATAAATGCCAAAAGATTTTGCAAAGTATTCCGAATTAGGAAAGGCACTTCCATTTGCAAAAGACAGAAGTCCAACTAAACTGACTGAGGCCAAAGAAAAGGTTGCAAGGGTGATTATTAGCTCATATAGCTGGAAAGTCCAGAGGGTGGAGCTAATATCAGGCACAGCTGGTGGCAGACCCTCAGAAAGCCATCAGGAATCTGTCTCTCCATACATCATCTGCCTCTGTTTTCCTCCTTGTGCGTTTCATTCTCAGGCTCTTCTTGTGTGTGGTGCCAAAGATGGCTGCCCACAGTGCCAATGAGCAACCCCCATGAAAGAGAGCTCCTCTCTCCCGGTAGTTCCAGCAAAAGTCCCAGGGCTGGCTTTGATTGGCTAGTTTGGGTCACATGCTCATCCCTGAACCAATCATCATGACCAGGGAAATGGCACGCTCTGATTGGCTAGCACTGACTTATGTGCTCATCTTGGAACATAGGACTTGAAATATTGGGGGCCTGTCCTCATCTGAGCCACTTGGAGAAGGAGGTCTTCAAATTAAAATCAGAGAAAGTGGGGCAGGCTGAAGTCACAACTGTGTTTTACACACACAGAACATGGTGAGTGATGGTCCCCTGATACCATCATGACGCACTGTGAAAAGTGGACCAGGGCAGAGGTGGGGTACCTGGGTCAGAGCCCACAGATGCACTGGGGCCTTATGATGATCCGTGGCCTGCTGGAGGGTTGCTGAGTGGCCACTCCCTGCTGAGAGTTCAGCCACCTGGGCAAGGTAGGAAGACATAAACCTGACCTCCCATATTTTCCGTCTGCTCTCTCTTTTGGCTACTCCAGGTTCTTCTGTGACCCAGTTGCTGGCCCGAGACATGGACAATGACCCCCTGGTGTTTGGCGTGTCTGGGGAGGAGGCCTCTCGCTTCTTTGCAGTGGAGCCTGACACCGGCGTGGTGTGGCTCCGGCAGCCACTGGACAGAGAGGTATGACTTGCTCATACCCCTGCCCCAGTTCTCTCCTGGGGACAGGAGGAGACTCTGGGAGAAGGATGGCCCACCATCTTTTGGGGTCTTCCTCTAAGACTCCATTCTGATGCCGAAGTGGCATCTTTGTGCCTGAATGGTATTCTTCTTCAAGGGTCAATGCTGGTGTCTGGACTTAGGGTTGGCATGGGTAGTTAGAGGTGTCTCCAAGCAAGCAGCTACATTGGAGAGGCAAGAAGAACAGTGACCCTGGGTTCATCCCTTGTAGAATGGGGCTCCATGGAGGGTACAAGTCTACCCCTACCCTGAGTAAATATTCCCCCAATATCCAGAGAAGCAGGAATTGACAGCATGGTAGCCCTTAGCAAGTTAAGGTAAAGGTGTGAACACATCCCCAACCCTTACCCTCTTCTTGTGTTTGAGGAAGGAACCATAGAGGTATGTAGTGACTTGCTCAGTGTCACACAGCATCTTAGAGGCAGAGCCACGACTAGCACCCAGGATGCTTGACTTCTGTCTTTTATTGCTCTCTTAAAGCAAGGATCCATATTCCACACTACTTCCCTAACCCAAAGGGCAATGCTAGTATTTTAGGGAAGCCTTTGGATGCCTGGTTCCAGGCAAGCTCCTAGGGCAATCCTGGAGCTCCTCCCGCCCCATTTAGGGCCCAGGATCCAGGACCCAGCACCTCAGCGCCGACTAAATGCCCCCCTCCCTCTCTCACTTTTCTTTCAGACCAAGTCAGAATTCACCGTGGAGTTCTCTGTCAGCGACCACCAGGGGGTGAGTGTCCCCTGGGACCCTAGAGACATGTTCCTGGGGGGTCACAGGATTTCTGGGCCCCTAGGGTGGAAGAGGCCAGAGTCAGGTGGCAGTGCTAATTGCCTGCCTTTCTCTTGCCAGGTGATCACACGGAAGGTGAACATCCAGGTCGGGGATGTGAATGACAATGCACCCACGTTTCACAATCAGCCCTACAGCGTCCGCATCCCTGAGGTAGGAGCCACCAGGGTCACACTTGGGGATATTGAAGACCTGCTGCTCCCCAGACCACCAGGGTGTAGGTGAAGAGTCAGGTGGGGAGAGCAGCTCTGGCTCTTCTGCCCAGACTGCAGCCCAGGTGCCAACTCTGAGCAGGTTGGTGAACATGCTGGTACCCTGGGGATCAGGGCCCAGCCTGGGGTTGGGAAGAGCAGTTGGGCCGGTAGGTTGGGAGCCTCATGCTGGAGGCTGAGCCCCACACCTCCAGCTGGAGTCAATGGTGGAACAAGAGTTGAGAGAAGCGGGTGTTGCACCCTCTTTCCTTCCACTCATATCCAAATATGGGCCTTGGGCAGGGTGGGTGGGCAGGCCTAACACCAGACCTTCCTGCTTTGGCCAGAATCAGGTCCCTCCAGGACTCAGGGAGCATGCAGTTCTAGGAAGGGGCTTTCCCTAGCCCCACGCTCTCCACCATGGTCTCCCAGGCCCCTGTACTGTGTGCTCTGAGTATGTTTGCATGAGTCCATGCGTGTAAAATCAAGCCATTGCTGGTAATTGAGAAGTACAAATTATTGCATTACAAACGGTTCGTTAATAAGCTGGCTGCCAGCTCCTGATGGCACCAGGGTTCCCACTGCTTGCGGCCCCTTGCCTGGGTGGCTGATGGCAGTCTTATGGTCTGGCAGTTAGTGATTCAAAGACTCTGAAGCGGGAGGGTAAAGGGCTTCTTGCTGGGTGTCCCTTGGGCCTGCCCTTGGGGTTTTGGGCTGGAGGGTGGCAGTGAAGGTTTGGGATGGGAACAGTGGGAGATAGAACCCTCTGGAAAGGCAAGTTAGCACCGTGTCATTTGAGTTCTAATCCCTTGATCCAATGAGGGATCAGGGAGTAAAAAGTCTTGAGAGAATATCATGGTCAGTTCATGGATGAGACTGGGCATAGGAGAGTGACTTGCCCCAGGTCACACAGCTTTAACTTCGAGCCTCCTGGCTTCCAGGGCAGGCTTAACCTGCCTCAAGGGTGACGAGGTCTTGCTCATACACCCCACTCCCTGGCCTCTGTTACTGAGCTGTGAGCCAAGAGTCCTGTGCTGGCACCAGATGGAAGAGAGGACACATGTGCAGGTGGGGATGCAGCGGAGGTGCCATGCCCTTCACCTGCCTGGGGCGGGAGAGAACTGGGGAGCCCGCAGTCCTAAACATGGGAGGACGGTGCCCTGAGCTGTGGCCAGTGTGCCCAGGGACTGCAGATTGGCTCCTGCTCTCTCTCATTTGGAAGTCTCCCTAATTTAATTAAGGGTCTCTACGTGCCAGCCTGCACTCCGGGCCTGGGCTCAGAAACCAAGGGCATGGCTCAGAGTTAATGAGCCTTGGACCCATTGCTCAGCTGCCATCCTGGCAGGCATGGCTGCCCTCTGTCTTCCCTCTCATGGGGCAGCAGGGAGCCGCACTGGCAAGGGGACGAGGGGTCACGTCCCTCCTCTCCCGCCCTTGGGCTGCAGGCCAGCCTTTTCCTCTCTCCTGCTTCAGGAGATGTGACTTCCAACACTCGGCCCTATTGGAATCCCCTGGGATTCTCCAAAGGCCTGTGCCTCCAAGGAGAGAGTCTCTTCAGTCATTCATTCATTTATTTAACAAATATTTATTGAATGTCTGCTGTGGGCTTGGCTCTGAGCCAGGCTGTCATTGTGCAGAGACCTGGGAGGCCGCAGGAATGTGGAATGACAGGAGTTAGAACTAGAGGCAGGAGACCCTGGGTCCAGCCCCTGCTCTGTTCCCAGCTTGCTGGCTGTGTTTGGGCATGTCACTTCACCTCTCTGTGCCACGGCCCCCCTTATCTAATGAAAACAAAGGGCAAGTGGATACAGTGGCCTGCCTGATACCCATCTGACAAGGAGAGGGCAGGCTGAGAGGGGCCAGCTGCGAAGGACACACTGTCCTTGGAGGAAGGCCCATGTGGTTTACTTGCTCATGTGTAAACATCCCCGGTTGCTTTAGTGGCCTGATACTCGATGCCCTGCTTGGGGCTGCTCAGTGTGGCCAGTGGGGATGTGGTATCAGCTGGACGGAAGCCTGGCCACTCCTGATCTGAGGCATCTTGGCATTGGCCAGCCCTGGCCTGGTGTGGTCACCTGAGCTGGAACCTAGCTGCCTGGCTCTGTCCGCAGCTGGAGTACCAGCCCAGAGTCTGCTGGCCCCTGGCCCGGAAGTGAGCCCAGGGTTTCCTGCTTGCATTCAGGTCACCCTGGAAACCCCAGGTCCCTGCTCTTTAGAGTGTGATTCAGCAGCAAAGGACCCTGCAAATGTGAACAGGGTGACGATGCAAGCCAGAGAAATGGGGTGGGGGAGCACTGCAGACCCTGTTAGGTGTGAATGCCAGGGTCTGCCAGGGTGATCAGAGAAATCTCAGCAGGCTTCCTGGAGGAGGTGGGTTTCCAGCAGAATCTGGCTGAGGTAAGCAGTGGTCGCTCTTGTGCTGTTTCGTGGGAAGAGAGAAACTGGAGTCAGGACACCTGGGTTCTAGTCTGCTGGCTTCAGGCCCTACAGCTTTCAAACTAGGGAGTTGAACCAAGCCCCTTCCAGGGCTGACATATGATCAGAGGATGAAACCCAGCAGGAGAAACTCCTTCCCATCCTTCAACACCTTATTGTTCTTTGCAGGATGGCGGAGAAGCTCTGGTGGCCGCCTCCATTCAGTTCCCCTCTTGGCCATCTCAGCCATCTAGGGCCCTAATAATGATGGATACTATTGTGTGCAGAACCCAGGGATTGGCACAGGGAGAAAGTTACAGGGTGGCAAATCCAGGTCTATCTAAGGAAGAGCTTGCTAATGATAAGACTGCCCACACACACCCATGCACACACAGTCTGTGCCCCTACCTTGCTGAGAATGTGTTGAGCTCCCCATCCCTGCAGTTATGCAAGCAGAAGTAGGAGGACCACTTCCCTCCAGCTGTCTAGCACTGCATGTTGGGGCAGTGATGAATCAGAGGGTCCCAAACATGCCCCAGCAGAATTTCCCAGGGGACTGGTTAGGAAGTATATTCCCGACCCCTGCAATTGTGAATCAGTAGGCTGGGGAGAGATAGCCCAGGAAGCTGCATTTTTAACAAATTCCTCTGGTAATGGTGAGAACAGCCAGGTCTGGGGAGCCTTGGAGGATCCCACTAGAGGTTTTCTGAGAGGTGCTGAGGGCAGCCCATCTTGGATGTGAACTTTCAACCCCTCCATGGCTGCCTGGAGACATGGCCCACCTGGACCCAAGTCCTCAGGCCAGGAACAGCAGGGAATGGGAGGCAGTTCAAGACCAGGCATTGCCCTGCTGCCTGCCTCTCCTGGGCCCCCACTCCCTCTGAAAGCTTCTGCCGGGTCCAGCCCCCAGCTCGGGAGAAGCCGGGCAGGTGTGTGTTTGGGTTTGTTTGTTCTGGTTCCCCTCCTGCCCACCCCACTCCCCTCACTAAGCTGTTCTCCATGTAATTATCCATTTTATCAGGGTGAAAGGCCCGGCAATTCACTTGTCGAAGTCCTAACGAGGCAGCGTAGATGCTTTCAAGTCCGTAAAGAAAAGGGAAATCCTGCTAGAATTGGCAACTTAATTCACCAAGCCAGCCTCGACAGACCTCATTAAGTCCCCGTGTATTCATTTCAAGCTAATGGCTGTCATGCTGACTGCTGTTTGATTTGCTGTAATAGACTTTTATGGCGTTCCAATTTGCTCAAACGTGTTTGCCTGTGTCTGTGCCCAGCGGTGCTGCTCCAGTACCTCCGTTAGGGGCGCGTGCCTGCCTCACTGACCTTCAGCACTGCTCCCTCCCTGATCCTCCCAGGGCCACCCCCTCAGCCCTCCAGTGTGCCCCAGGGAGGTGACCCTGGTGCTGGGGTGTTTAGGCAGGAAGATGGATGTGAGGTTAGAAGTCAGGTGGTGCCAGGTGGCTCACTGGGTCAGGGAATCTGGAAGACCTGCTGGAGTCTCAGAGATGGCTGTGTCCTTGAAGGTCTGACAAGTTCAGCCTCCTTAGCTGGGCAGTCTAGGCCTTTATCCATCTAGCATCAACCTACCTTTCCCAACTTATTTTTCAGTATTCTCTTCTGCTATTCCTTCATATGAACTCTCCTGTCAGCCATAGAGTCAATTCAATGGCAATGGATACATGTCTGTTTCTCTCTCTCTCTCTCTAACACACACACACACACACACACACACACGCACACACACATTGTACTTTTCTAACTAGTACTGGAGTTCAGCCTAACTCAACTCTGCCTGTCCTTCAAAGCCCACATCTCACCTACCATGCTCGGATCTGACCTTTTTTTTTTTTTTTTTTTTTTAATGAACACAACGAACATTTGTTGAATAGCTATAGGATCAGGGATTCTGAGCTGACTTGGGCATGCAGGGTAGGAAAAAGATGCTACCATTTGCCAGCCATGTGACTTTAGACAAGTGACTTAACCTCTCTGGATTTCAGCTTTCTTATCTGTAAGATGAGCAACAATATCTGCCTTGCAGGATTGCTATGAGAGAATGTAGCTAGGCAAAGTCCTTAGCACAGCCTGTGGCTCATGGTATATTCAATAAAAGGCTGGTAATTAAGACCAAGGTCTTTGTCCTTGGTGAAGGCAATTTTACTAAGAGAAAGACAAGTAAGTGAATGTCTAACTACATCTAAATGTATTAAATGCCACGGTAGCTTTGTATGTGCATAGTGTATTGCGAACAGTGTGGTCTGTACATGGGGGCTATTTGTTTGGGGCCTTAGAGGCTGAGTAGGAGTTCGTTAGAGAAAGAGACTATGGTGTCTACGAATATCATTCACTTTCTGGGATCCTATAGCTTATTTTCATATATTGGAATTTCCCAGAGGAAAGTCAACTCTGATTTATGATTAGAGACACTGCTGAGGAGGGACAGTGGCTAGGTGGGTGTGTGTCCTTTGCAGGTCTCCACTGTTACCTCACGGAAATAAAGCCAGGCTGGAAGTGAGCCTCTGGGTCCCTGCCCAGGTCTCTGTGACAGGTGCTGCACAGATCCTTGTCCGATGGCCTCAGGTGACCAGCTTGAGGCAGGGATGAGGCTACTATGGGGAAGGGCTGGAGCTGGGGTGAGATCCTGGGAGCCTGAGAGATGGAGGGTCCTCGCCTGAGCCTCAGTGCTGGCTGGGATCAGGGTCAGAGCCAAAGCCATGCCTCCTGGCCCTGGGCCCCACTCACCTGAACCACCTCTCCATGTCCCTTAACAAGGATGAAAGCTGCTCATTCCCTGTGCCTCCTTACTAGAGATGGGAAGGCGTAGAGAAGGGTATCCCTGGATGCCATTTGTCAATGAGATCAAATACATAATTTATTTCTCCGGTGACAGTAATAATAAATTTATTGTTGTTGTTGGTTTCCTGTGTGCCCAACACTGTTTTCTGCATGGAATCTCAGGGAGCCCTCACAACCACCTCCTGGGGCAGCCACTCCTGTCATTCCCATCCTACTGAGACAGACACTGAAGTAGGACAGTTACATGGCATGCCCAAAGCTAATCAAGGGATGGAGCCAGGATTAGGAGGCAGGCCTGGGGTGGCACAACTTTTCGACAAGTAGCTTCACTTCTACCTGCAAAGCAGAAATAATTATACCTGCCTTGCAAACATCATAGTGAGGATTAAAGTAAATGAGATCACTCACGTAGAGTGCTCAGCCCAGGCCCAGGATAAGTGCGTGCTCAGGAAATGGTTGTGGCTGTTGTTTGTATGTCCATCTCTCCCACCAGACTAAGCAAAGACTGAGCTTGGTCATCTGTGCATCCTCAGCACCCTGCCCTGGGCCTGGCATATGGACCGTGCTCGGTGTCTTTTGAGTGAATGGAATTCACAAATGCAGACAGCCATGCGGCAACCTCTGCCTCTTGAGTGGTGTGAGGACAAAAGGAGCATTTACATGAAGTGCTTTGCCTTGGCCAGCTGGTCTACCAAGGTGAGGGCTTCCTTATTGTGCATGGGCCAGGGCTGGGTGAAGAGTGGTGAGGCCTGGCACTGAGCTGGCAAGGGCACTTTCACATGTGCCCTGTACCCCACTTTCTTCCCAGGCACTGAAAGCATCCTTGCTCTCTGCTGGTGCCCACTAGTTCCTGGATCTCAGCCCTGTCATCCTGTGTTCTTTGGCATGTGAGGAACCCTGGAGTGGTGGCCAGACAGGGCCCAGAGCGTGCAGAGTTGGATTTGGTCCAAGAGGCCAACCTATTAGCACCCACCGCAGCCAGCAGCAGTGCCCCAGCTACCTTCCCGCATGGCATGCCTGTCAGATGCTGAATGATTTATAAACTGCATCCTCAGGTTGCAGTAAGAGGCTGGCGGGGGAGGTTCGAGGGGGCTCCCACTGGCTTGTGCCTGCCGTGGCCCCCTAGGTGACAGCTCCACTCATGAGCGTGTCATCTCCCACGCTAGGAGAGGCAGCCCCTCGACAGGCCATATTAATTTATACCTTGGGGCCACGGGCCTTGGCGGCCCCTCTGCATCTATAACCATGCACCTATTGATCTGGGAGAGGGAGACCAATAAATCATCGCAGGGGCTCTGGACTCCTGCAGGCCACAGTCAGAGTGGGTTTTTCTGGCTGAGCGGCAGCCCCAGACGATGTCTCTATGGCCCTCGGCGACCACCCTGAGGTGCCTGCCCCTTCCCTGGTCTGTCACCTCTGTCAGCACAGTGACCCATGCCTGGAGCCCTGCTCTCTCACAGCAGACAGATGCCATCGCCTGCGGCAGCCAGGACAACAAGCTCTGGGCTTGTAGTGCTGAATCGACATATGCTTGTGGGCAGAGCAGCAGGGCTTCCTACACAGTCCTGAGGGGGGTGTGTGTGTGTGTGTGTGTGTGTGTGTGTGTGTGTATGTTTGTGTTCTTATTTAAATAATATCATCTTCTGTATCTCCCAGTGTTTTCATTATCTTTCATTTGTCCTCATGACAACTCTGTAAGTTAGGGGGAGTTATTCTTTCCATTTTATAGATGAGAGAGACTGAGGCCACGACCAATTCACTGACTTCTCCAAGTCCCCCAGAATCAGATAGGCCTGCAGCATCTTCCATCCTGTGTCCTGCCTCCCAGAGGGTCTTTTGAACTCATTCTCACCTTCCAGCATCTTTGCATGTATTGTTTTGCAATTTGCAATGGCCCGCTTTTGATTTGCCATAAGTTGCAGGGGTCAGGCCCTGATCCATCCCTGGCTGGGGGAAGCGACAGGGAACTCGGCCTCTTGCCCAGGCTCAGGGGGTCCAGTGGAGAAACTGCACTCAGAGCCCACTGCTGGCTCTGTGCAGTGAGGACCATCCCTGCTGGGCATCACCTTGTAGCTCAGGACCCAGCCACGGTCATAGTGACACCCCTTCCTTGTGGCCTGCAGTGTTAGTGTGCCTCAGAGCCACCTCCGTGATTTCAGTCATCAACTGTGCACGCAGCATTGTTTGTGAGAAGCAGGGGATGACCCCCTTCCCCTGCCCACACACACACAGGCTAAATGTCAGCCTGCTCCCCTTGCCTGCAGGGAAGATTCAACATTTTCTGCCACCTCCTTCTGGTTCTTAGGTGCCAAGGAGGGAGTCAATGGAGTCCCACAAAACCAGGGCCCCGAGCTCAGCCCAGCCACACACTCGGAGGCTGCTTGCTTCCTCCTCCACACAGTGGGGTGAAGCCAGGGACCCCTGGTCCCTCATGTCCCCTGTAACACCACCTGCTTCCATGCCCACTGGGGGCGTGGCCAAGGCTGTGGGCATCTTCCACCGCCCTCAGCACTAGGAAAGAGGACAGCATGGGAGCAGGAGATAGAGGCAGCCCAGCTGTAATTAAAATTATTATTTTGTTTTAATGGTAGTAATGTTCTTCATTACATCGGTTTCCTCGCCGATTCTAGCTGGGAGTCTTTGGGGGCCCATATAATTCTATTGCAATGATGCGGGACCCTCTGCCATGAATACGAAGCAGGCGGACTGTGCGGAGCCCAGTTCTCAAGCATTAGGGATTCTATTGCACGCACCGGGACACCTTTTATTGTGCCCCCCACCCTTTAAATAAAGAACCTCTAAATGGAAGGAGATGATAGCTGCCTGCTAGTTCTGCTGCAGTGCTGGGCTGTCAGCCTCGCACACCAAGTCCGTCTGCCGTCTTTCAGCTCCTTTCTTTTAAATGGTCTCATTGCCCCCATCGTAGGGCCTGTTGGAGGGAGGGTACAGCGTCTTCTGCCTGTATGCCTTTTCCTCCAGGCAGTGGGGCACCCCAAGTGGGGGGCAGACTTAGGAAACCAAGGGTCTAGAAAGGCCCCACCTACAGTCAAGGGCAGCTTTGTATCGTGAGAACCTGTGTTCATCTGTGACATGGGGACCAGACTTCTCCTGCATTGTGATGGGGCTGTGCACGTGTGAGCTCTAACTGCACACTGGGAGGCCATAAGCAACGTGTTAGCCTCTCTGAGCCTCAGTTTTTTCATCTGTAAAATAGGGATACACTGAGTTGTAAAAGTTTAATGAGAGCACGTGTATGAAGCACCGCACACATAGGTTGTACTTGGTAATTGATGGGTATTACCTTTTTCTCTTTTCTTTTCTTTTTTTTTTTTTTTGAGACAGGGTCTCACTCTGTCACCCAGGCTGGAGTGCCGTGGCATGGCACGATTATAGCTCACTGCAGCCTCAACCTCCTGGGTTCAAGTGATCCTCCCACATCAGCCTCCTGAGTAGCTGTGACTACAGGCACGTACCAACATGCCTAGCTAATTTTTGTATTTTTTTTGTAGAGACAGGGTCTCACCATGCTGCCCAGGCTGGCCTCAAACTCCTGGGTCCAGGCAGCCTGCCTGCTGCGGCTTCCTAAAGTGCTGGGATCACGGGCATGAGCCCTCTCTCCTGGCCTGAAGAGTATTACCATTGTTATGAAAAGCTCTGAGAACTTCAGGAAAGTTGCCTGAAAGCCCGAGGAGCTCGACAGATGGACTTATCCCCGTAGACTGATTGGCTGAAGTCAGGGCATTGGTGGTCAGGAAACTGACATTCCAGTGGCAGTCAGGAAATGTGTGGGAAACATAAAACAAAGACATGGCAAGGGAAAAAAATGAGAGCGTCATCAAGAAACAACTGATAATAGGCCTAGAGTGTTCCATGTAGACTCTGTGAAAACAGCACAGGGTGACCCTGGAGGTGACTTAATCTAGCCGCACACTCTGTGGGCAAGCAACACACTGAGTAAGGGTGAAGGATCTGCCCAGGGTCACCCCGCAATTAGTGGCAAAGCACAGGCCATCAAAGGTGGCTGGGGAAGATTCTCAGGAACTGGCTTCCAGAACCTATGAAACAGAGCCCAGCCCTGGGCCAGAGGCACAGCACTGTTTTCCCAGGTAAGGCCTGAGTGTCCAGAGCAGGGCTGGGATGAGGGTGCTTTCCTCTGGGCAGCTCTCCAAACTCCATGAGCAGTGGGCCTGGACTGCCTTCTTGATGCAGGTCACAGGTGCCCACAGGTATCTGATCGGCCACCAGCATGCTGCTATTGTTCTTCCTGTTTCTGGGGGCTCTAGGGTTTTTATTTTGGTCCCTTCACTTATCCTAACAAGTTCAAGTATTGTCCGAACAGCCTGAGGACAGGCCTGGCAGCCCCTGTGACATGGAGGCCCACCACACAATAGGCTTGTTTTGATGTGTGTGCAGGCTGCCTTGACCCACCTTGTTTTCTAAACCAGGAGGGGGAAAATGAGAGAGTGCAAGCTTTGAGTTGATGGAATTATTATAATTTCTCTGATTCCTTAGCAGCCTTTAATTACTTAGCAACTTTGTGGTGTTGGCTGGAAGCTGTGAGGGCTGGGCTCTCCCTCTTTATAATAACCTTAAGTGGAAGCCGCCTGTCCATCTATTAAAAAGCCTGCTCTTCTCTCCAGATGAGATAATGCCACCGAGAGATGTCACCCAGGGCGTAATCACTAGATACAATGTAAGCATCCCTACTCACTGTCTTCATCATTGATCAGCCAGCCCACCTCCCAGGCACAGGGCACTGCCAGTCCCAGAGAGCCCAATGCCCACTCACATCCTTGCCACAGAGGGTCGTGGGCTCAGGCTGGTCCCCTCTCCCAATCCTGCTCCCGAGAGAGGGAAATGGTGTGGGAGGCCTTTTCCCACTGGCCCCTTCTGATCCCTGTACCTCCCAGTCTGAGCCCACGCCTCCCACCGTTGCTGACACAAACCCTGCATTTCAGAAATCCATCCCATCCGTGTGAGGCTTTGAGCCCCTGGTGTTCCTGTCATTCCTATCCTCAATACCAAGTGATCACTTTCCTGCCACCTAGCCTTTGTTCCTGCTGCGCCCTCCGATGAAATGCTGCCATCCAAGCCCACAGCACCATCTTCCTTCCTGCCATGAGCCAAGCCCGACACTTCCTTCCTCAGAACCATCCCGTGGGAGAGGTGGGGAGGTTGGTCCTTTATCCCCGTTTTACAGAAAAGCAAGCCAAGTGCTAGAGATGTCAGAGCACATATCCCCTTCAGAAGCCACTGCTGAGCGCCGGCCCCAGGCTCTTCACTTAGTCCTCTGTCCTCTGGATTTGGAGGCCCAAGTCTCTGCTCCTTATACCCACCCATCCGAGCTTCTAAACCACCCCCCAGGTGGGCCCTCTGCTTCTTGACCTTGGCCCAGCCTTTCCTTCCTGGGGTGGCCTCTGGCCCCCCACCTGCAGACAGCAGAGGTCATCTGCCTGTGCACAGTAAGACAGGTGCAGCTCAGCCGGGAGTCTTGGGCGAGTCACCTCACTTCCAGGGCTCGGCCGCTCCTCTGGAAATGGGACTGCTCGACCTGGGCCTGTCCACTCCATGCTGTCTGGAGCCTCATGCCAGTGGCATGAATTAATTCCTGGAGTATTTTTTCTGGCAGGTCCCCACAAGCTTACACAGGTTTTGTTTTGTCTTATTTTTTGAGGAAATGTATTACTTAAGCTTACATATGGAGAAGCGAGCACTCATAAATATTCAGCTTTATGAGTGATTACAAAGTGAATGCATTTGTGTAACTGCACCCAGATGGAGAAGCAGAGCCTCGCCAGCATCTAGAGATCCCACTGTGCCTCTCCCGGTCCCTCTCCCTTCCCCTAAAGGCAGCCACTGTCCTGGCTTCTAACCCCGTGGCTTGCTTTTGCCCATTGTCATTTTATTATATCCATTCCAGTGGGTTTCTGTTATCGTGTAGGCCCCTGGGAACAGGCAGCCAGCTTCCTCTTGGGAGCCGCTCCCCACACTGGTTAGGAGTACTGTGTTAGGAGTACCACAGGCGAGTTTGAATCCTCTTACCACTTACACCTGTGTGTCACTGGGAAGCTTACTGTCTCTGATCAAATGCGTGTGGTGCTGACACAAGGTCACCACTGTGCAGGTGACATGGGACAGTCCGCCTATACATTGCACGCACCGGGGGAGCTAACCCCTGTGGTCATTACCTTGAGACACTCTCTCCCTCATCCAGGGTCATCTTTCAGGTGGATATGGAACTGCCTAGGCGCTGGGATAAGAGGCTGGATGGGTGAAGGGGAATCCCAGGGAGGTGAATGGGATGGGGGAAAGTTGGATTGAGAGGAATGAGAAGAGAAAAAAGGAGAGGGGTCTTTTCCCCTCACACTGTCTCCTTCCATCCTCAGTGTAGTCCTTCCAGTTGGTAAGAAAGGTGTGATTGTCTCCATGTTAGAGCTGGAGAAAAACACCCAGAGAGGTTAGGTGACTTGTCCAAGATCACACAGCTTGTCTCAGAGCTTATTGCTCTTGTCTGCCCCCCAAAGCAAGCCCAGATGCATTTAACCCCCAGAGTAGCCACTCAGGGTTTGGGGTTTACTGCCCAACTGCTGCCTTTAGAGGAGCCGGCCCTGAGACGAGAAGGTGGAAGCAGGGAGGGTGTTTGGTTAAGGGAGGGATTCATCCGAGATGACCTTTATTGTGTTCCAGCACCTTCAGCCTCCCACAAAGCTGCTGTTCATATCAGCAACCCAATCTCAGTCCTGCATGGGAAAACACAAAAATCTTTAAAGGCTTCTTAGCGGCTTGAACTGATTGTTTTTTTCCTTTCCTCGTCAAGGCTGGGGCAGGGCCAGGGCAATGGGAGAAGAATAATAAATTCTTCTAAAGCATTGTCTTTCTCCTCACCTCCCCCAAACCATCAGATCCCTCAAACTCGGGGACTACCAAACCTTAGAAAAAATATTCCGCCCAACACAGCCCAAAAGATGGAGATGGAGGGAAATGCAATAGCAGCTATTGGGGCGGAAAGCTCTAAATGGTGTGGAAGTAATGCCTAAAGTGTGCTGGCGATTACAGACATTTCCACGGAGCCACACTCGGGAGGCACGGGTCGGCGTCAGCAGCCGGGGGGAAATAAATAAATAAGTGAGCAAGCCTCGGAGATCCCGTTTAACTGTTGCCATGCAGAAGGGAGGGATGGGGCAGGTCACTGGTGAGGGGCAGGAGGAGGGTAGAGAGGCTCATTCATGTATTCTCCATCCATCCATCTATTCATTCAAATGTACTGAGTCCCTGGGATGTGCCAGGGATGTTGCAGAAACCTTTCTGTGGTGCTCTGAGGCTGACAACCAGAAGCCCAGAGGCTGGCAGGGTCTCATCCCGGCCCCCTCTCCAGCCTCCCCTTAAACAATTCCTTCCCCTGCTCTTCTGTATTCCTGCACCTCCACCTTCTTGGTGGTCCCCAAGGGCACTATGCCACAGGGCCTTTGCATGGCCTTTCCACCTCCCTGGAACACATCACCCTCCCCATTTTTCATGAACTCCCAACTTCCCCTGGGATCTTCTATTCCTGATTCATCCCTCCTCCCAATGCAGAAAGATTCTTCTGTTCTTGGGCTTTCAGAGCACCAGAGCTCCTATAGCTTTGACCTTGGGGTGTAATTACTCACTTATGTGCAGGACTATTTGATCACTATTAGCTTCTCACAGGTGACTGCGAGCTCTGTGAAAGCAGGGGCAGGGACATGTGGCTTTCCACCATGGATGGACCCTCAGGGCCTGGCACCCAGTGGGGACTCAGTGGATTTGTTGCATGATGCAGTCCCTGCCCTCAGGGAGCTTCCTCTTCCTCCTCTGTAGGCCATATCCTTTAAGAGAGAAATTCCATGAACCACCTCTCGATGTGCTCTCTTCCAAGACCAATGCTGAAGGTAGCTCAGAAGTGCAGTCCGAGCTCCCTGCCAGGCCGTGGGAGAAGGGCCGAGTCTGGCCTCATCAGAGTCAAAGGCAGCTGGTGGCAAAAGGAGGATACCTCACTCAGGGCTACTGGAAGAAATCGTGTCATCTAATGGGGCTGGAGCATGGTAGGCAGAGTAACACCCCCTTGCCCACCAAAGAGGGCCATGTCCAAATTCCTGGAACCTGTGGCTGTGTGGCCTCACATGGAAAAGGGGATTTTGCGGTTAAAAGCCTAGAGATGGCTTATCTCTGTGAGGCCCCTGTAATCACCATGGTACTTCTAAGAAGGAGATAGGAGGGTCAGAGGAGAAGACATGACAGTGGATGCAGAGCTGAGTGGGGGGATCTGAGGCTGTTATGTTGCTGGCTTTGAGGATGGAGGAAGAGGACAGGAGCCAAAGAATGTGAGTGTCCTCTAGAAGCTCAAAAAGGGAAGGAAACAGATTTCCCTTAGAGCCTCCAGAAGGAATGCAGCCTGTGACACCTGGATTTTATTTTCTTTTACTCTTTACTTATTTACTTTTTGAGACAGTCTTACTCTGTCACCCAGGCTCTAGTGCAGTCTCAGCTCACTGCAACCTCTGCCTCCCGGGTTCAAGTGATTCTGCTGCCTCAGCCTCCTGAGTAGCTGGGATTACAGGCGTGCACCACCATACCCAGCTAATTTTTGGATTTTTAGTAGAGACTGTGTTTCACCATGTTGGCCAGGCGGCCTTGAACTCCTGACCTCAAGTGATCTGCCCACCTCAGCCTCCCAAAGTGCTGGGATTACAGGCATGAGCCACTGTGCCCAGCAGACACCTGGGTTTTAGCCCCCTGAGGCCCATGTTGGACTTCTGACCTTCAGAACTATAAGGTGATAAATCTGTGTTGTTTTAAGCCACTAAGTGTGGAGTAACTTGTTACAGCAGCTACAGGAAACTGATGCAGAGTGCTTTGGAGGCAGGGCAGTGGGGCATGCATTCTAAAGTGCACCCCTGCAGCACCCCCAGGCTCTGCCTCCCTTGCTTCTCTGCGGCCCTTCAGGCAGGAGGATGGAAGCAGGTTGTCTGCACAACAGTGGGAGGTTGGTGGTTGTTGGGAACAATCCACGAGGGCCAGCCGTGGGCAGAGCATCCAGGACTGGGGAGGGCAGCTGCCTGGGAAGGGGCCCCATGGAAGCCAGGAGGGGTGGAGCGGGAGAGTCCAGGAGCCCAGAGTTGCTAGCTGCAGGCAGGAACCCATGCCGTAGGTGTGAAGAGAGGGAGAGCTGGCAGGTACGGGGTGCTGCGGGTGCTACATCCAACAAGTGGCCACCACGCTGCTGGGACACCACAGAGGAGGCTTCCGCAGGGGCCTGAGCATCCGTGACCCTCCTGGGAAACCTGGCTTCTTGGCAGCAGCCCAGAAACCAGAGAAAGAGGAGTCCCTGCTTGGTTTGCTACAGCAGAGTGGCAGAAGCATGCTGGAGTGTTGCTTCCATGTGCTGACCCCACCCTCATTCATTCATTCATCTACTCACTCACCAAACATTGCCTGAGGGCCTGCTGGGTGCCAAGCCCATGCTTGGTGCTGGGGACACAAGAGGAATGAGACCTGGTCCCTGGCCTCCAGCAGATCCTGGCTGAAAGCCTTCACCCACAGCAACAGGATGCAAGACCCAGTGCTTGAGGACCCAGACGGCCACCAGCAAAAGCTCGGCCCTCCGCATCGCTGAGGGGTGGAGCCGGGGGTTCACCCATCCCAGCTTTGGTGCTACAAGAAAGCCGGGTCCTGCCCTGGTTCCCAAGTCCCTGGTCCTCCTGTGGCATGTATCAAGCACATCTTCCTCCAGGCGGTAGAATTGGGTCGGATGAGCTTCAGATGAGCCTGGCAAAGTGGCTGTCCCTGTCCTGTCCCACCCCTGCACTTGCCCCCACTGCAGCATCCAGCGCTCACCTGCTGCTCTCCACATGGGCCCGGGAGGCAGGAAGCAGGGACTGCCTGGGTCCGAGGTGAGAAGAGGGGCCTCCCTTGTTTCTGAGCTCTCTGCCTGCTTCTCTATTTCTGAGGTGGGTGGAGGCCTCAAAAGATGCAAAAGGGCTGCCTGAAGTTAGGGGCATGAAGGAGAAGGGGCAGGGCACAGGCCCGGCATGGGCTCAGATAGACCGTTCCCTGCACTGTCCTCTTTCTCCAGTTTCTGCTTATACTGCGTGTCTGACACCTGGGACCTCTTAGTCGCAAGCTCCAGGATTCACAAATGATAAAAAATGGGTCTGTGTCTTATCATTTCCTTGAACCTCTAAAGCCCAGTGGTACTGGACGGAGGGGAAATGCTGAACAGCAATAATAATAACGATCATGGAGACCGCATGCGTCACTCAGGTGCTTTTTATAACCAATCTGTGGCCAAGGCATTGGGATTCTCCCCCTTTTAAAGATGAGGAAGCTCCCAGCACTTTGGGAGGCCGAGGCGGGTGAATCACAAGGTCAGGATATCAAGACCATCCTGGCTAACATGGTGAAACCCCGTCTCTACTAAAAATACAAAAAAATTAGCTGGGCATGGTGGCGGGCGCTTGTAGTCCCAGCTTCTCGGAGGCTGAGGCAGGAGAATGGCGTGAACCCGGGAGGCGGAGCTTGCAGTGAGCCGAGATAGCGCCACTGCACTGCAGCCTGGGTGACAGAGCGAGACTCCGTCTCAAAAAAATAAAATAAAATAAAATAAATAAGGAAGCTGGGGCTCAGAGAGGTTGTCTTGCCCACGTCGCAGAGCAGAGATGGGATGTGGACTCTGTTAGTCGCCCCCTGTGCCCCTTACCGTGCTGCGCTTCTGTTGACCAAGGGCTGGGCTGCAGAGGCGTTTATTCTCAAATGTCGGGTGCATGTGGCCAGGGTTCTCAGAGAACCCAGCAGATGACAGACCATTGTGAGAGTGGTGCTGGGCTCATAGGGCAGGACGCCTGGACTGTGGCACCTTGCAGTCTTCCTGAGGTCTCCCGCCACCCCTCTCTCTCCAGCCCCAACCTAGTGCTCTAGGTCAATATAGGACAGAGTAGGGTGGGGATGCCAGACGCCTCTCTCAGTCTTAGAGAGCCAGGCTGGGCAGCTTGTTCCTGGAGAGACAGCCTCCCGCCCCTGCACAGGGCACGCACGCGTGCACACACCTCAGCTGCCACAGCTGCCCTGCCTCCTTCTGTCCCGGGTGTCTCCCTCACGGGTCAATGCCCCCAAGTGCTAAATCATGAGCAAATCGGCCACAGCCAGCGGGAGGCCAGCAGGACACAGGGAGGGGGTGCTGCCATCAAGGCCATTAGCACTGAGCTGGCCAGGTCGATGCAGCACAGCTGATTGGAAGAGAGCAGCCCAGCCTCCTCCTCTGGGCCCTGTGTGTAGCCCTCCGAAGTGTGACGTGGGATGGGACACTGTGGGATGTGTGTGCTGTCTGATCATTCACTGGGCATGCACAGTTCATGGCCTGGACGCTTGGTTTTGTCTCCCCGTAAGAACAATGTCCACATGGGGACAGCTTCTCCCATGCCTGGGGTGGTTTAGAGGTATTCCATCTTGAAGGTAGCAGAGAAGCAAGACCAGAGCACCAGGAGTTAGCCAGGCCTGGGTATGAATTCTGACCCTGCACAAGTGATTTCGCCTCTCTGAGCTTCAGTTTTTCTCTGTGAAATGGGGACGATCGCAAACCTTATAAGGCTTCTGCAATGCACACGAAGCGCTTAGGAACAGGACTTGCCTGCCACAGGGGACCCTTGCACGTCGCTTCCAGCATAGGAGAGGAGAGACCAGCTTGCATCCACCTGAACCCTTTTGGCTGGAGCAGACCTCATCTCCCTGGTCCCCATGGCTGAACTGGGATGCTTCCATATGCTTGGGGACCTCTCATCTCATCTCTCTAGGCCTCAGTTTACCCATCTGTGCAGTGGGGTTAATAACCTTGGCTCTGGCTAGCTTCCTGGCTGGTCAGTGTTATAAGAAACACATGAGCCAAAGGGTGTGTAATGACATGTAAACCAAGAGTCCAGCTCCCCAGGCCGTGGCCTGGCTGAATAATGCCATTATGCCATGGCACTAAGAAGGGTCTGGTAGCATTCCTGTGCCCATGAAGAGAAGACAGGGCTACTGTGACGAGAAGGACCATCCTGCGGTATGTCACTCCACCGCCAGGCCTCTTGGGACTTGGGTCTCGGTGTTCTCTCCCTAAAGAAGGTCATGGGTCAATCAAATTCTAACAGTTAATGTAGAGGCAGGGCATATGTTGGTAAACTGAGGCCCGGGACCTCAGTGCCCCCTCAGCCTGGCCAGTGCCTTGGGACAGGTCCCTTCCCATAACTCACCCAGGGGGCTGAGCAGTGACTGTCAGGCAGGCAGGCCCGTCCCTTCTGCACGGCTGGCCTTGCAGCCGGCCTGCGGCAGACACGGCTTTTTTGTTTTTGGTTAAAAAGCCTCATCGGAGCGTTATGATATTGGAATGTGAAGGGTAATTGAGCTGAAAGCTATTCTCTTCCTGCGACCAGCGCGATAGGAGTGATTGAGGTGCCTGGGCCTCTGCAGCAGCCTGGGAATCCTGATGAAAGGTCTCTGTAGAGATGGGGGTCTATTGGCAAGGAGTAGAGCCAGGCCCCCATAACCCTGTTCCCCACCCTGGGGGCCCAAGCCTGCCCTGCAACATGCTCCCCTGGGACTCTGAGCTGCCAGGCTGGGCCTCCACCCACCTGGGGCAGATAGCCAAAGCCCCCACAGGCTGGGGATGTGGGAGGGTCTCTGATGATAGGTCTTTGAGCAGGAGGACAGGGCACTGCACTAAAACCAGCAGAACAGGCTGTTTCCTGCATCCCCAAGCCCCCTGCTCATTGCTTTGTCTTTGGTTAGCACACGTCTGTTTCCCCTGTTCTATGGGAGGGTCTCTCGCTCTCTACTTTGAGTCTCTCTTCTCCCATGTTCTACTCCACCTCTGCCAGTATTTGGACAACCCTAGTGTCTTCTCAGCCATATTTTAACACACATATGAGTCAGCTGCACATTTGTTAAAATGTGGACCCTGATTCAGTAGCTCTGGGTGAGGCCTGAGACTCTGTTTCCACCAAGATCCCAGGCGATACCAGTGCTGCTGGTCCTCCCACCTCGCTTTGAAGGTTCTAGGAAGCAGCCAGGGCCATGGGCCAAGCAAGAGTGACCCAGATGTTCAACACAGGACTCAGCTGGGAGAGACCCACCCAGGGTGACAACAGCCAGTTCTGGAGCAGGGCCGCCCTCTGGGGTCGTGCATGTAGTGCCCTGTACAGGGAGGAGAGCGCTGGTGAGATGCAGCCCAGCACTGCTCACTGCTCAGGAAGCTGCGTATCCTGGAGTGGGGTGGCCTTGTCTGGAGGAAGGAGCATGCTTTTCTCGGCACAGAGGGGCCATTGGCTCATGGAGCTGTGCACTCATAGGGCAGAGTCCACTCTGAAGGGTGTGTTTTTCTGTGTTGTCACAAAAGCACCAGATGGCATGCTTCTGCATACCCCTATTCCTGCCTCCATCACACACCCTTCCAATCTCAGAACATCTAGCAGAATATGGAAATCAAGGAGAAGGGAAACTAGAGTGTATCACACTCATACTTCAAGACTGTCATTCCCTTACTCACCCCCAGCTCCACCTGGCTGGGTGGCTCCGGGCCACCTGAGCCCTACAAGCCCAAGAAACAGGCCCTTTCCTGCCTCCCACCTCCTCCTCACCCACTGAACTCAGCTGGAAGGGTTAAGCTAGGACAGGCCCCTCTCACCTAGCCTGGGGTGGGAACAGGTCTGCTGCAAGGAGAAGGTGTCCTTAAGGAAACAGACTCTGACCCACCCCAGCCTGCAGCTTACCCCTTCTCCCCTAGCATATGCACACACACACACACACACACACACCCCAAACTCAGTCTCTGCCTGGCCGGTTATTAATTGCCATGCGGGCTGAGCTGAATGGGTCCCATTAATATGTGCTTCAGCAGCTCCTCGGAGCCCGGGCTGGTGCTGGGATGCCACAGCTTATCTCTGTCAGCCAGGCTTTCCTTACACAGGACTCCACTGGCATATATCAAGCCCTCCTTGGGGGCTCTGGACCCATCGGCCAGGCTGGGTGAGGAGAGAGAGGCCCACCTCTCCTGGCTCTGTCTGGCCAGCTCAGGCCTTCCTCTCACCCTGCCGGTGCCCACAGTGGGGCCTCTCGGCAGCCAGAGTCACGGTCCCAGGACAGGTGAGTAGGCCTCTGCAGACTGCCAAGCCGTTCTCTACCCCCGCCTGGCCTAAAGCACCCCCTTTCCACTCTGTATTGCTCTGCCAAGGACCACAGGAACTGTGCTGTCATTCTTGTTGCCTGGTTGGCATGGCATCGGGCGGCAGGTATGAGGCTGGGTCTCTTGAGGTCTTACAGGTGAGCAGAGCTATCACATCTTTCTCCCTCTTTTCCAAGCACCTACCATTCCAACAGCCTCTCATCTCACATGTCTCCAACGAGGGTTGGCATTCACAGCCTTTGTGACCATCAGAAGAGGGAGGAGTCAGAACGCTCACCTCCCCAACCTTCTGTCCGACCAATGCACAGTGTCCTGTGCACAGTTCATCCTTACCGAACATGTCCCATGGGCCAGAAACTGTGCTCAGCACTTTCTAGGCATCGTTTCATTCTTCAACCACCTTGGAGGAAGGCTCATTCAGTCTTCGTATCACGCAGATGAAAAAGCAGAGACCCAAAATGTGCCTGGCCCCAGTCACACAGCTGGCCAGCAGACCCCAGAATATGCATGACACATAGAGAACCTGTTTGAACACCTTGCTTTGGCATGAGGCTCTTGGCTTTGTGGCAAGTTCAGGCATCTCTACATCATAAGAAAATTCTTCCTATGTCAAGCTGGCATAGGCTTCCCTGCCATTTGCACCACACGGGTCCATGTTTGCTGGCTGGGATAGGGTCTATGACAGTGCACCCCTGAGAGGCCGCCACAGGGTTGAACCCAGCCCTTGGGCCCAGTAGCAGCAGCGTGTGAACCTCTGACTAGCTTGTAACTGGCTTACCAGGGTTTATAAAGAGCAAAGAGGCCTCAGAGCTGTCCTTCCTTTGCCAAGACTTCCCCAGCTCTGGACCCTTGGGCTGCATTCCAGCTTTTTGCTAGTGCAAACAATCAGTGTCCCCTCATTCCCTGCATAAGGTCATAAGCCCAGCATCACCTCTTCATGATTCTCAACCTCCATGGACACCCACATGTCTCTAAAAATATTGTATTTTCCAATTCTGAGATGCCCATTTGCCCCTTATTTTAAAATATATGCAGTTGAGATGTGTCTGAGTTAGTCACCCACAGCCTTTGCCTGCACAAATAGTAGCTGCACTCACCCCACTAGAGTGACTGCTCTGTGCTCTGTAGCCTGACCCTGCCCTTGGGAAAGTGGGCATGGCTTACCCTTCCCAGCCCTAGGGTAGGGATGGGGAGCCAGGCTGGGTAGGGAGGGGGAGCTGAGGTAGGGACTGAGGACCAGAGAGCATCCATGGGCCATCACTGCCCTTGTCTTCCTCGCCATAGACAACACCCATATTTGGCACTTCCTGTGCAGGCAGGAAGTGGTGACATTTTTGACTCCTGCACATAGATTGGTTCTGTGTCATCGTGGTGCCTCAGGGTCAGCCTTGGACCAAGATCTTCTTTATTCCCTTGGTCTCTGAATGTGTGATTCAGAGCCAAAGAGGGGAGCAATAGTGTCAGTGTTTCCATTCTGCTCACAAATTTGATTTTCTAAGGAGTTGAAGAGTTTGGGGCTGGACTAAATGTTTCTCAGTCTTGTTCAAAAGACCCCTAGTCCCCAGGGAAACTACCAGCCAGCTCCTCCCAAACATGGGGAGTCCTTCAGAGAGACCCCACAGCAAAAGGTAGAAGAAGCTGTTTGGGAGCCAGGAAGGGGGACTGAGACTCCTCCGAGGGCCTAAGATGGGGAACTGAGTCAGCTTGAGACATCAAGATCTTTGGAGGGAGTCCAGTCAGCCTTCTCCTTCCCCCACAACAGCCCTTCCCAGAAGCCCTTGGGCAAGGAGCCTCTAATTGATGAACTTGTTCCTCTGTAGCTGTCACATGTCTTCAGTTCATTACAGCCCCATCTGCCTCTTACAGAGACTGCTCTCCGCCAGCCTCCTGGCTGCATCTGAGGGAGACAGCGCCTGCAACCGAGCAGCTGGGCTTTGAGGCCCCGATTACCTTGGAGAGTCCAATCAGGGTAATGGCAGGCCCTTCTTTAAGAGCACTGAGCGTCAGGGGTGGAGGGGAACTGGTGGAACTTGGAGAGGTGAGTTAACCCTTAGCCTTCCAGATCCAGAAGCTGGGGCCACAGCCAGCACACCCCATGGCAGAAGCCCTCCCAGGGGGGCCCTCTCTGAGGTCCACTTGTAACTCCCTCTGGGGCTGGATGGAGACTCGGGCAACCTGGCCTTTTGAGTCCCCAGTCCTGAGCTTTGCTTATACTAAGGACTAGGACCTTCTGATGAGTAGGATTAAGTTTGATGTTGGCAAGTTGTTTTGTTTGTTTGTTTGTTTGTTTTTAGACGGAGTCTCACTCTGTCATCCAGGCTGGAGTCCAGTGGCACAATCTCAGCTCACTGCAACCTCCGCCTCCTGGATTCAAGCGATTCTCCTGCATCAGCCTCCCGAGTAGGTGGGATTATAGGCATGTGCCACCATGCCTGGCTAATTTTTTATATTTTTTAATAGAGACGGGGTTTCACCATGTTGGCCAGGCTGGTCTGGCACTCCTGACCTCAAGTGACCCACTCGCCTTGGCCTCTCAAAATGTTGGGATTACAGGTGTGAGCCACTGCGCCCGGCCGAGTATTTTGAAGTGTCTGTGTGTGCCCAGCACTGTATCTGGCACTGTGGGTGTGAGGCTCTCCCTGTGTTCTGGCCTCTCCTGGGCGGGACCATGTCTTTGCAGAGCATGGATTGCTGCCACTGCCTGCCCCAAGGCGACTTGGAGAAGCGGCGTGGTGTGCTCCGGAATCACAAGACCCCTCCGTTCTCATCCTGTTTCTGCCATCAGTCAGGTGGCTTTGAGTGTCACTTATTATCTGGACCTTGGCTTCCTTGTCTGCATAATGAGGATAGGAATGCCCCTCTGCCACCTCACAGGGTTAGGCCATGCCATGCTGTATTTAGCCTTTGATTTTGTGAGTAATAAATTCAACAAATACTCGAATACTCATTGGCTTCTGGGATATGGAAGACACACAAATGAAACACCGCCCTGCCCCCCAGAAGCCTGAGGTCTAATGAGGGAGACAAGTAGAAACCCACACAATTGTGACCCTAGGCTGGCTGGACACAACACACACACACACACACACACACACACCCCAGCTGGGGCTGCAGAGGCCAGAAGGCACTTAGTTGGGGCAGCCTAAGTTAAAAGCACAGGTGATTAAAGCTATGTGACACAGGACCCAGCACATCCCAGTCAGTGGTTTGGATTTTCTCCTCTGAGGCACTGGAGAGGTTGGAGGGCTTTGGGATCAGGGAAGGATACAGTTGTAGCTATGCTTTTGGGAGGGGTCTCCGGTGACTGCAGGGACAGTAAATGGGGTGGCAGAGCAAGATGTGCAAATAGATATTCTCTCCCCCAGCCCACTCTCAACACCAGCTGTCTAAATCTATAACTCTGTTCTAGGAAAGAGATCTTGTCCCACTTCCCATTTCCTGGCATTATCTTTTCCTGAGGTTTCAGGAAGCAGCTCCTCTGAAGCTCCCACTGTCCCCTCCTCATTCCCGGCCAGGGTCTGAATTTTAACCATCCTATTTTCTTTACTGATTTTATGATAAACAGCCCAGTGTTTTCCCACACATTTCCTAAGTATGTCAGGCTGTCCCTTGAGGCACTGCTGCATCCCTTTGCTCCAAGATGCCCAGTCTTGTCCCCATCCTGGATGCATGATTGTCCCCAGATCCTACTAGTTCCTTCCAAGTGGCCAGCATATTTCCAGCCCACCCCTGATCCATAAACTTTGGAGGCAAGTGTCCATCATCTCGGGCTGAATCTGGGTCAGGCTGGCTCATAAACTAGCCCACGGAACAGGCCCCTCAACTCCACCACAGTGCACCTGCCCTGATTTTTCAGTTTTCTTGCCACTCCCATGTCTGGGGGTACTGGCTGCCCCTAGCAACCACCACAGCACTATGGCTGCTGAGAAAAGCTTCCCATCGCTGTGGGATCCCCGCAGCCCCATCCTTGCTGCTGCCCTCACTCAAGTCAGTCTTTTGCTACTGATACAGAAATGAAATAATTCTACTTAAAACTCTCTGACCCCTACACTTTACTGAAATACCTTTCATTCCTAAAGTTCAGAAGAATCCTGCCAGCTTGACAAGCAGACCCATCTGCATTTCCAGCCCAGTTCTGCCACCACCCCCCACATCAGAACCAACAGTTAAACTCATGTGACGGTCAGAGCCGCTTCCCTGAAATGTTCAACCCCATGACATTTTAAGGTTCTTTCCTCTGCCCTGACTTCTGCTGTCCAGTGGCTCTGTTCTGAGAATGGCAGTTGCTGCCTGTGCTGGACCCTGGATATATGACAGGTTTGGACATTGGCACAGTCCCAAAGTATAATGGCAGTTGCTGCCTGTGCTGGACCCTGGATATATGACAGGTTTGGACATTGGCACAGTCCCAAAATATTGTTCCAGACCAAGGAGCAAGGCTTGGGGATCTGTGGGATTCGTTCTTGCTCCAAATTCCAACGTCCTAGAGGCCCCACCTGGCTTGGACAGGCCAAGGGAAGAGGTTCTTCCAGCCAAGGAAGCCAGTCATTCCTGGCCTGATACCTGTAGAGCCCCCGTCTTCCCCTCCCCATGCAGGCTGCCAGGAGAGGGCCCCTGGGGGCTGGGCTCACTTTCCCTGTGCCCTTCGCGGCTCTTCAGGGAAGCATGGCTGACTGCCTCCTCCATGCCCAGTCTCTTCCATCCAGACTGCTCATTGTACTTTTTATGGCTTGGAGCTGGTGGTTTATGGAGCAGGAGAAAGACAGCAGTAGGACTGAAGGAAGGGCAGACTGGTTAGGGGCGGGTGGATGGTGCTTGTAACCTCTGGGTAAGCCCAAAGACACTGTGTAAATTACAGCCAGTGTCTTGTTCCGGGCCCACTTTGCATTCCTGATCAGGTCTCCGTGTTCTACTGGGAGGAGGGTGAGCTCTGATTCCCTCACACACGGCTCAACCCCTCCTGCCTTCCCCAGCCTATTCCGGTGGTGAGGAGTCTTCAGAACCATGAGCACCAAGAGTCAGCTCCTCTTGCATGAGTCTCACTTCCAGGCTTAGTGGGCTTTGTGGCACCGTAGAAGGCTTCACTCCGCATCCTAGAAAACGCCAAGGAAAACGCCTCATGGTGAGGCCACTCTGGGGGTCTGAAGAAGTGGGAAGAAAGCTTCATCCATGGACAGACACCCTCGCAGTGGCCTTTCACCATGAGGAGCTCTGTGGGATAGGACCTGACCTGTGTTCTGCCTGGTAGCCAGTTGTGAGTGTTCCCCAGGCCAGTGGCAACTGTCCCAGGCTGGCTAACTGGAGGAAACAGACCCTGATGTGAGCCCCAGGGCAGGGACTTGGTTTATCTGTCAGGGCACAGCTGGAGCCCACCCTGCCCCATGTGCCCTGAGGACATGAGGGTTCAACCAGGCAAGTGGCATTACATTTCCACTGTGCTCCTGCCCTGATGTGCTGAGTAGGCAGCTCTCTCCATGCGGTGATGAGCTGGGACACAGGGAAAGTGCCCGTTACCGAAACAGACAATATCAGGCCAAGACAGACAGTCAGGGAAATGGCCGAGGAAAGGACACACGCTCTCGGGAGAAGTCGTCGATCTCCAGGCCTCAGTGCTGGTTGCCTGAGATCCGCTGGGGGTCAGAGGGCAAGCAGAAGGTGCACACGCCTTGCTGTGGCATGGCCCCTGCCCTCAGGAAGCCTGCGCTCACATCATGGGAAAGGGAACCGCACATAGAAGTGAGCATGGTGTCATGGGGACAGGGAGGCACAGGGAGGGTTACTCCATGGAAAGCAGGCTGTAGGCTCTGACAGGCCTCCGTGGAAGGAGGGCTCAGGGCACCCCTGAACATGGGTGTGGCTTGACGGAGGCCAAGGCAATGAAGGGGGCACATTTAGGGAGTAGACAGAGGAGCAGAAGGAGGAATGAGTTTGGTCTGACTGGGGTTAGTGAGGAGGAGGCTGGTTCAATGGAGCCAGAGAAGGCCCTGGGCAAGAGGGAGGAATGGGCTGGAACAGTGGAAGGAACAGGCTGTTAGGGCTTTGGAAGGCAGGTTTGCTTTGGATGTAATGAAAATAGTGAGTCACTGAAGGTTTTAGAGTGATGGCATGACACAATGAGAGTAGGCTGGGAGGAGGACGATCATGAAAACCTGAAATGAGTGGACAAGGCTGCTGGGATTTGAGTTGCAGCTTGAGTTTGGAATGGGGCTGGAGACTCACTTTTGGGTGGGGCAGGTTTGGAGACAGTGGACAATGGAAATCCATTGCTGATATTCAACCCATAGTCCCCTGTCCCATCCCGACCCAAAGGGGTCAGCAGGGTAAGCTGGCTGTGTGATGTGATGGGGAAAGGTCTTCAGGAGAGGGTCACAATGAAGGAAAGGGGCCAGGAGCCCATGTGGAGGAGGCGGTGGAAGGGACACATGCAGCAGTGCAGAAGGATGCAGTGGGGTCTCTGGGGGCCAGGAGACCGTGGAATACAAAGATGCAAGTACCTCAGTTGTGCTCCTCGTGCCATGGGAGAAGCTGTCCTGTGAGCCTTGAGGACAGTCTGGCCTATAAAACTGGAATGAGAGGAAGAACCATTTGGATATTTGATGGCGAGGCTGCTCTGAAAGTCTCCTTATTGCCTTCGCCACCATGAACCGGACAGGACTGCCACAGGAGCCGGCGCTGACCCTCCGACCGCTGCCCCCAGCTCCACCTCCATTTTCCCAACCTTCATGGGCCCATGGCTGAGGGCCTGGGGATAGGAGCAAGAAATAGTGCCCACCCTTTAGGGCTGGCAACCCCTACTCCCCAAGCAGAAGAGCAGCTTGGTTCCCTAATTGAATAATATGCGGAAATAATGGGATTTCTCCCAGAACCATCAGTTATGTTTTGGAGCCAAATCATAACGAGAAAGTCATTAGTGGTAATAAACACAGCAGAGCGCCCGGGACATGATCCGTCAGGGATCTGACACAGTGAAGAGGGGAGTCATCCCATTTGCATTTTCGTTAGCTAGCAGAATGTCACTAGCACCCCTGCCCCCCTCAAAAAAGTCAAGACACTAGAAAACACATTCATATAAGGCCTTTTTCTTGGTATCATTGATGCTGAGGACAGTGCAGCCGAGAGTAGCTTGGCCTCTGCCAAGTGGCCTTAAAAACTGGGTGTTTTTAAGGGAATATAAAGAGCCTTTCTCACTTTGATGTCCATGGAGCCCAGTGATGAAGGAACAGTGTGTGGGCCTCAGGCTTTTGGTTTCTCCTCCTGCCTGTCCCATCAGTCCATCCCAAAAAACACTCCGGCCGAAGGCATCTCAGCCATTTATCTGGCTTCATCCAAGGCCCCAAATCGACAGTGACAGTGGCCCTTGAAGGAGCCCTGAGTTTGGGCCCACGCTGTGTTAACTGAGTCAAACATCACTTCGTTTCCCTCTCCTGACTTTTTGCGATGATAGTGTTATTATCATCTTATTTCATAAGCAAAGAGACTGAGGCCAAGAACTGAAGCTGGCTCCTCCCATTCACTTGACTGGTATAGAGCAGAGATGGGATTCAAGCCTATGGCTCTCCCACTCCCTTAGTAGGGAGCCCTGCACAGAGTAAAGCTGTCGGTTTCCCTCTAAGCCTCAGCAGCCAGCACTGTCCACATCACTGAGTCCATTTTACAGATGGGAGTCACTGAGATCCAAAGTCAGGCCAATATGTACAGCAAGGCCAGGAAAAAGATAAGCAGGTCTGCACTGCTCCTGGCCCTACCCACCCCCACCAGGTCTCCACGGTCACGTTGCTCAGGAAGAACAACTACAACAGTGATCAATGAGTTCATTTCCAATACACTAGGGGTTGACGAAAGCTGAGAACTTCTCACAGCCTCCAGCATGTGTTAATAACTCGCCACCAGGTCCCCCAGTGAGGGAAAACATGTCAGCCTGGTGCCTGGCAGTTTCTTGGCTTACTGCATGGCCACCATCAACCGCCCAGATGCCAGAGGATCAGCTATCGGAATTGGAAGGGCCCTTCCAGCCTGTCTGGCCTCACTCGACGTTTGGGAAAACTGAGGCCCAGATGAGTGAAATGACTTGTTCTGGGACCCATGATTGCTGGAGCCACTGGCCCGCCCCTGCCAAAAGCCATTTCTCTTCCTGCTTCCCTGTCATGTCCAACGTATTTTTTTTTTCTGTTTCTCAGATTAATCTGATTTTAGCAAAACGATACAAGGCAAGTGCATCCAGTCTGTCTGATGCCGAGGTGAATATACTCCAGGAAACGACAGGCAGCTAGAACAACTGCCTTCTCCGTGGATACAGCGTGCGGCAAACTCCCCGGAGTGTGCAATCATTCGTAACTGTTTGTATTTTCTTTTCTGTAAATGAGCGCATCCGGGTTCTGAATGTATACCAGGTGCTTTTGCCTGCCCTACTCTACTAAAGCCTCACCTGTGGCCAGTGCGGGAGTTCTTACTGCTCAGTACAGATGAGGAAACCAAGGCTGGAGGCAGTGATTTGCCAAGTTCTCATGCTTGGTAAAGGGACAGAATAAGAAATCAGGAGACACGTGTAGGGACCACAGAACAAAAGCCTGAGGCCCTGACACTGCTCTCCTCACTTGATTTTGACCCTGGGAACATAGCTCAGCCTGTATCCAGGGAACCTAGGGAGTTTCCGGTGGCTTGCTCCCTCCAGTCCAGACATGAGTCCTCCTCACACTGTGGCCCTGCCTGGGGAACTACCACTCCCTAATTCTCTCCCCACTGGTAGTGCAGGTGTGTGACAGTGTCCTCCAGAGGGCAGACACCTGGACCCAGCCACCTCACAGCCCCTTTGCCCTTCCCCTGGGAACCCCAGCCAGGAACCCAGAGTGAGCACCCTGGCTTATGGTGCAGCCCCAGCCTAGGACTCTCATTCCTGTCCAGACCAGTCCCAGTCCTCCTAGACCCAGACCACCTGTAGCCTGGCACTCCGTGGCTCCCTCCTGGCTCCTTCCAGCAGGAGATCAAGTCTTCGGAATAAAAAGCAGAGGTGTCAGCTTCGTGCGCAGGGCCAGGGGAGGACCACTTGCTTTTCCCTCCCTCTCTGTCTCTCTCTGGTCTTTCTTTCTCTGCTTGTGGCTTTGTTTGTTAGACACATGTCAAGCCTGATGAACTAAATGATGCAAAACTAGAGATATAACAGCTCCTTTTATCTCCCATTTCAAAACCCAATTTGTTCCTGCTGTCTCCTAAGGGCTGCATTGCAAACCCAGCCTCTCTCCTTCTCCTTGGAGAACTATGCATATTCAAGCCCTCTCCCTCTCCTCCCTTCCCTCTCCAGTCTCCTTCTTTGCCGCCTTCTCTCTCTTTCCTCTCACCCCCTCTCCATCCCTGTTTCTCTTAGACTCTCTTCCTTCTTTCTTTCCCATCTTCTCCCATTTACCCCTTTCTCTGACTCTCTTGACCTCTCTCTGTCTCCCTGTTTCTTCTCTTTCTCTCTCTCCTGCTTGCCCCCCACCCATCTTCCCCTTTCCATCTCCTTGAAGACAGGCTGCTTGTGTTTGCCTTTGTCTTGTTAAATGGTGGAAGAGCAAGGGCGCTCACCCGTATAGCGGCTGGCAGGGAGCAAGTTGACTTCAGAACACTTTCTTTGCTGCCTGGACCCTCGTGGGGAGCCAGGGACCTCCCTTTTAACAAGACCCCACTAGGGTGCTGGTGGGGGCAGTCCTGGGTGGACCAGGACTTTCTGCTCACTAAGGATGTGGGGCATAGGCCATCTCAGATGTTAAGCTATCAGGCAATATGATCTTCCTCCAGGGTAGAGGGATGTAGCTGGAGGGGGCCGAGGCTCGTGTGCAGACCAGAGTGCACAATCCTCCTGGGTCTGCACTAGGGAACCCACCCTCTCATCAGCCCAGACACTGGACCAGAAAGCAGCTCATTCTCCTCTGCCTTTCCCCCTCTCACTAGGCAATTTCAGCTTGACTGGTTTGTTCAGTGCATGGTGCTAAGGCTCCTGCGGGCAGTGCCAGTATGGGCCAGTTACTAGACTGTGGTCACGGAATGTCTCACCCACCCCAGCCTTCCCAGGCTCACAACTGCTGGCCCTTGGAGACTGATAGAATTGTGGGGTCTGTGACGTTCCTGCCTGCACAAACCGCACGTGCTGTTGGTGATAACTTAGTTGGTCTCACTACCCCAGGAAGACCCCCTGCTTATTGCCCCCATTTCAATTCTTTCCTGCTCTTTTGGACAGAGAAAGGAAAAGAAGGCTCTGAGATGGGGCTAGAGAAGGTCAGTTCATGAAGGAGTCTCCGCCTACCTTCTCTCAGTTGTGCCGACTAGGGCCTCAGCTCAGAAATTCCCAGCAGCCCAGCTCTGTGCAAATCCCAAGTGCCCAGGTGACTTCCTGTCCCTTGGGTCTTGCTGGACTGGAGATAGCAGGCCCTGATGGGAGGACGTATGCAGCATGACATAACCCATCAGGCTGGAGCTAGGACCAGGACAAGGTCTTCTGCTTGCTGTCCCTGGGCCAGGTGCACACTTTGGATGAATGGGTCTCTCTCATGTTCCCCAGTTTCCACCCCAAAGTCTGGTTCTTGGAACCCAGGTTCCTCCCAAGCAGGCCCTACCCAACTCCATCCCTCTGGTGGTCAGGTGGTAGTTAAGGAGAGGGCCCCAGACCTCCTGCAAGCCCAGCCTCCCTTGCACATGCTGCCAGAGCCCTGCTCCTGAGCGCACAATTCTCATGCAGCTGATGGCCCCCCTGGAAATAGACAGTCATCAGGCTCTTATGGATCTTTCAAACCCCCTTCGCTCCCTAATAATCCCTCCTCTGGGGCAGTATTGATTCCCAGCCGCTGGCCGCCTCTTGGTATGCCAAGGCCCAGTTTGGGGTGGATAAATAGCTGTGCTGTCATTTTCACGCAGCAATTACCCGCTCTGATTCCTCTCCTCCTGGCCCCCACACCAGCCACACGGTCACCTGCCTATTGACAACACACTCAAGCCTCAGCCAGCCCGGCAGGGAACCTATGGACCCGTGAGCCATTGCAAAGTTAGTAGGAACAGAGACTTTGGAAAGGCAAGTCTGGGGCCCTGGCCCTGGGTTAGAGGGCAGGTCTCAGAGCTGCAGGCTGCTGGGAGGAAACTTCTTCACTCTGGACATGGAGGAGCACTGTGGAGCGTGTGCGTGGTATCATTTCATGGGATTCACCTGTGCGTCTGTGGCTGGAGCGCTTCCAGCGGGAGCTTCTGCACCCAGCTCCCTCCTTGGGTTTCCCCACTCCTGGCTGCTCTGGGGGTTTGGAGGCCAGGCTCAGCTCAATCTTACAGAAGAGGTCAGCAAAGATTTTCTATAAAGGGCCAGATAGTAAATGTTCAAGGCTTTGCAGGCCATATGGTCTCTGTTGCAGTGACTCACCTTTCTTGTGACACAAAAGCAGCTGCAGATAGCATATAAAGAATGAGGACAACATGTTCCAATACAAGATTACAGATGCTGAGATTTGAATTTTATATAACTTTTACACATCACAAAATATTATTCTTCTTTTGATTTTTTGCTAAGCACTTAAAAATGTAAAAATCATTCTTTGCTGGTGGTTTCAACAAAGACAGTCAGTGGGCCAGATTTGGCCTACAGACCATAGTTTGCTGACCCCTGGTTTATATCTACAAAGGACGGTAAGGACTTTTTTCCTCTCCTCGTTTTCCAGATAAGGAAACTGAGGCCCTGAGAGGCAGTGGCTTGGTCCCATGCAGGAGGAAGGCACCTTCTATCTCGCTCAGTGTGTGAAGACCCTCTCAGGATCTTCAATGTCATTGGCTTGGAGATAGAAAGGTGATGTAGCTAAGTAATTCACAGCCAGGTATCTGGGCATCACAGCCTAGGGTTGGATCCCAGCTCTGCTAGCTCTGTGTGACCTTGGGCAAGTTACTTCTTTTCCCCAGAGCCTCCTTTTCCTCATATGGAGAATGAGGGAGAGTAGGATAGAGGACAAAAGAATCCCTAAGAATCGTCCAGCTAGGAGAATAGTGATTAATCTGTGACTCTGTGATTTGCAGCCCTCAATCCTCTGTCTTTAGGGTCTTGCTGTGCTTAAGGATTCTTAGTCACCAAGGCTGCCGCCTCTGATGGCAGGACTCAGGGCCTGGCCTCCTGCCTGCCCAACAGATGTCAGTTCTCCAGGGCCCCCTCTGCCCACAAGTCTTGGCCCTGAACAGCCTCTCTCTGGGCTTTGCAGGGAGGCTGAGCTCAGCAGGTGCCCACCTAGGCAGGAGGCCGAGGAGATAAGGCCAGCCAAGACCTGGCTGCTGATACCTGGCGTGAAATTGAAAAGCACCAGACTCCTGCCTCCACAGCCCAGTGCCCTGAGGGAGAGAAGGCTGGGAATGGTGAATGAAACTGACCTGCCCAACCAGCAGGGCCGGGCTCCAGGCTGCCACACTTCAGCTCTCCCCACCCCTCCCCTTTGGAGAGGCACAGGCCAAGTGGGTTTTTTGAGGCTCTGAGCAGCAAGCTCCTTTCCCGGGTGGCTGGGTGTGGGGGGCTTCTGCGAGCCTAGGGTCTTTAGGGGGCCCCTGGTTTTGCAGTGGGGGACAATCATGAAAAGGGGAATTGGATGGGAGTGCCCTTGCCTTGTGGAAGTATGCAGGGTTGCCGTGCTCTAAGGTCGTTGTAATGCAAGGCTAGCAAGTCCAGAACTTCTCAGAACAGCCTGAATGCACAGACTTAGGAGACGCTGTTCCTCCAGGGCAGGTGGGGACACCAAGGCCCGGAGAGCTGAGCGCCTGGCCCCAGGAGTACAGGGAATTGTGAGGGGACCCAAGTATCTGATTTCTCAAGCAGGGCTCTCAATTCTACAGCCCAGTATAGTGCAGAATTTGTCACCCTCATCCTCAGGCCTGTTGCCCCCGAGGACCTCCATTATCCAGAGACTGGAAGAAACCTTGCTATAGTAGACTTGAGGATGGGGACAGCTCCCCTCTCTCCTTACCCTCACTGTCAAAGCACCCACAGATCAGATGTCTGATGGCAATGACCTCTCCAGGATCTGGCCCACGGCATGTTTATTAGGGTCCATATGCAGCCGATGCTGTCCATGCCGGGTGAATACATGCCAGGTGATTTCCTGTTCACCCAGTTCCACATAGATTATTGTGGTTATAACAGTGCAAGCTAAGAGGGAGGAAGTCAACCTTTTTTTTTTTTTCCATCAGCAATCTGAATTTTACAAGTCTTCATGCTTCTCCTGGCCACTTTAGCAAGGGAAAAGATTCTTTCCATTTGACAGATGGGAAACTGAGGCCCAGATGGGCACTGTGATGACCTTCAGGCTCTATAGAGTTCAGGGGCCCAGGTGGAGCTGAACCTCCCAGCACCCTCTTATCAGCCACCCCGCCCCATGTGGGGATGCGGAGGGTCCCAGGGCTGCTGGGACCTGTTGCTTCACAGTGACTTGGTTCTCCCAAAGCTGCTAAGTACTGTAGAGCAGAATGAAGAGCAGCAGATGGGACCTTGGGCCTCTTAGAGAGTGCCCCAATTTGTAAAGCAAAGCCTGAGAAGGAGGAAAAAAAAAGATGGAAAAAAGCAAATTGGAGGCCAGGGCAGGCTGTATTTTCCGTGCCTTCAACCATCAGCTGCTTTAAAGGGCCAGCCTCCTCCTCGTGGGCAGGATAGGCTAAGGAGGCAGGCCTGAGCTTTTAATCAGAGTTATGTTAGATGAAGCTTTTATTATTCACCTGGCTTTATTATAGCTCTTTCCTGAGGTTAGAAGTTAATTTTCCTGGTTTTTACAGAACTCTGGTCTGCTTGGCTGCCACAGACACAGGAGAGGTGGATGGGAGTAGCGGAAAAAAGGGAGGTGGGGGTAGAAATCAAATCGAATAAACTCTCCTCATCCAGTGGACCGAGAGAGTGGACGGAAAACAACTTTAATAACAGGGAAGGTTCCAGAGGTGGAAGCAGGCTGGTGAAATCAGGCCTAATCAGCTGTAGCAGAAGGGGTTCCAATCACCCCCAGCCTCACCAGGGGGAGGGCAGAGTGGAGGAAGCTGGCGATGGGAGCAGGCTGGGGGCTGGACGGCGGCAGGCAAGGCAATCAGGGCCCTGCCAGCAGAGCCTGCCCCACGCCCACTCCCACCCTCTGCCTTGTGTTCCGGCCACAGGAGTGGGAATGCTGGCAGAGGGTTAACCAGTTAGTGACCGGGACGGAAAAGAAGAAGGGCGTACCCACACCAGGCCGGGGCCACAGGCATGTTGCCCTGGGATGCGCTGCACACCCCAAATACCCCTCCCACAATCAGGCATGAAGTAGAAGCCGCCAATGCCACGGACAAGACCCACGAGGCAAAGAACTTTGGCCACAGCTATCTGGGGGAAGAAGATAGTGCTCCGTTTCCTAACTCCCCACCTTCGAAGACAGTCAGATCATTTTCAGTTGACTTCTCAGCCAGTCAGGAGCCCATCGAATGATGTTCCCAATTCTTGACAGTTAGAGAGTCTAGATTTAGAGGTTGGAGGTGGTCCGTGGCTGGGGTCTGGTGTCTGTGACTGGTGCAGTGTGTGCCCTGGGGTAACCCTGGGGACAGTCAGTCCCCGACCCCAACCCCTGGTGACAGCAGCAGGAGGGGAAAGCCACATCCACCCTCTAACTTACTGTCGAAGGAGGGATTCGCATCCACCAAACAGCCATTAGGCCAGAAGCACCTGATGCAATAGCTTGAAAGAGACAGCAGTGCTCGCCCCAGCCTTTCCTGGCAGCTGATCATTTAATCTCTTTAGTTCGTGCTACAAGGGGGAAAGAAGGCTGCAGAGAGGAGAGGTGATATTGAGATAGGCACCGTGCTCCCAGGCCATGGCAGGGGATGGGGGAGGATGGAGCAGCTGTCCCTGCTGGAGAGGTCCGTGGCCTTTGGAGAAACCCATTAGACCGTTCTCATCCACCGTGCGTGTCATTAAAAGTGAGACAGTTTGCACCTTCAGCTTTCTCGGGCTGTCTTCAGGTTGTCGTCATCAATGAGCCTGCCCTGTGTCCCCTGCAGGCGCTGTTTGTTCCATAGGGAGACCCGATGCTTACCCCCTAAGAGTCTTTTGCACTTTTAGCTAGTCGGATAAGTTTTAGTTGCCACATACCATCTTCCTATTTGTTATTCAAGAAACAGTTCTTAAGGGCCTACTGTGTGCTAAGCACTGTTCCTAGAGCTGGGAACTCAGCCAAACAAAACGGATGGAGTCCCTGCTATTGGCAGCTTTCATCCAGTGGGGGAGACAAGAGAACCAACACATACATCTATGTCTGCTGGTGAGAAGGGCCACAAAGAAAAATAAAGCAGGCAAGTGTCTAGAGCAGGCTTTGTGGCCGGGGAGGGCCTCTCTGAGGACATGTGAGCGGAGACCTTGAGGGAGTGAAGCACGCATCATCTTAGGGGAGGCGACTCTCCAGATAGAGGACAGAGTGATTGCAGAGGCCACCCCTACGCCCTAGGAAGTGACGGGCAATACCAGGAGGACATCTGGGGTGGTATAGACACCCGAGGGAAGTACGAGGGCCAAACAGAAGTAAAGCTGAAAGCAGAGGGCTTTGGAGTCGGGCAACCCGGTTGTCCAAGTTTGACCATCTAAGGGTTTCTGGTCTTGCAGCCTCATTTCCCCTCTGATCTGATGGCCACAGCATTCTCAGACCCAGGACAGGGAAATCACTGTTTTCCAGCTTGTATCCCCTCTCGGTATCTCGTCTCAAAGCCCCTCCACCTCTCCATTGCTGGCCACGGTCTCCTTACAAATGCCCCTTCTCCATGTTTATTTCAGCAACCGTAACTCAGTCCGAAGCATCTTCCTCTCTACCTTTAGAGCTTGTGGAGACACTCGTAAAAGAAACAGAGGCATTTGCTCGTGCGGAAAAATGGATTTTGAGTGGCTGCTATGTACCAGGCAGAGCAATATGATGGTACCAGAGCTACTGTGGTGAGCAAGGCAGTTGTGGAGTTTTAATACAATGCGAGCAATTTTAAGGTGATGTAATAAATGCTGTGATGGAGGCAGAGCAGAATGTGGGCTCTGGGAGCCCACCAAAGGGGCACCCACCCCAGGTTCAGGAAATTAGGGAGGGTTTTCCAGAGGAGGCGATAAACAAATTGGGACTGAAACATGCATAGGAGTTGGCCTGCGTGTCCACTGCACCTAGAACAGAGAACATGCCTGATATATAGTGTGTGCATGGTCATTATTAGTGGAATGAATGAATAGAGAAGAATGTTCCAGAGAGAACAGCATGAGCAAAGATCTACGGGTACCAGATTCAGGCAGTGGAGGAGCTGGGAGCTAGGATACAAGTACATCGCCCTTCCTGTCACACCTCCTGACATTGAGATGGGCACTCTGCCTTCATGGGTGCCTTTAGACTCTCTAGGTGCCTGTCAGTGTGCCTCCACTTCCCAGCAGGGGCTAGGACATAATGCCCGGTGAATATTTGTTGAATGAATGAGAGGGGGAAACTTCAGAGCTGGTATTTCCCAGTCATCTCACTAAATAGGCAGATGAGGGGCAGGTCAAGAGACAGGTGGCCAGGGTGTCATTCATTCAACAGTGATTTTTTTCAGTAACCGTTTAATGCAGGGCACTGGGCTGGGCCCTGGGGACACAATGGAGAGCAGACTTGGGCGTGGACCCACCCTCAAGGAGCTTACAGTCTAGTGGGGAGTCAGATGGTGACCAGAGAGTCACCTAATGTCAGTGAGATTGGAGACCCAGGGAATAGCCAGGCAACTCTGAGCAAATACAGCCAAGGACCTGACCTAGACTAGGGGTCAGAGAAACCTCTGGAGGAGACAGGCCTGGTTGAGATGTGAAGGCTGAACAGGCAAGAGTTGGGGGTGAAGATGAGGAAAGGATTCTAGCAGATGGATGGCACAGGCAGCGGCTGGAGGCGGCGCAGCACCCAGTTCATCTGAGGAAGTTCAAGGCCAGAGGACTAGAGGGAAGTGAGGAGTCAGTGAAGCCGAGAGAAGGGGAACCAGGCAGGCCAGGCCACACAGGCGTGGAAGGGCTTCTGTGACGTTTATCTGGAGGTCAGCAGGAAGCCACTGTGGAGTTACTGGAGGACTGGGATGGGGTTGTGGCGACACGCCCAGATATGTATTTCAGAGCATGCATAGCGCCACGGGGGAGTCCACATTGCAGGGCCAGAGAGGCTGTGGAGCCCAGTGAGCCGGTCCCCGCAGGGATGGTGGTGGGTGGGAGGGGCAGGAGCAGACTGCTCCTGGAGAGGGAATTGCAAGGAAGAGTCTGGTTTCTGGCTCAGTGGTGGGTGCAGAGGGAATGTATTGCCATTCATGGAGCCGAGGACACAGTTTCCAGAGTTTGTTCTTAGGCGTGCTGAATCTATACCGTCTTTGAGACTCCTGCAGAGGTATCCAGTGGACAGTGGCTTGTTTGGGACCCAGAGTGGCCTCCATGGAGATGGGGGTGTCCCAACTGCTGTGGCCAGGGCTAAGCAGCCACTTGGCGTGCTTGACTCCAGCCAGGGACAGGAGCTGGAAGAGAGGCCCCGTGGGGTAGGGTCAGTCGGAGGCTGGCCGCCGCTCCTCCAGCCTGCCTGGAGCCTGTCAGCTGCGTGGTGACGGAGTGCATTTCTCTGCACCAGAATAGATTTGGGCTCAGCAGTTGGCTCTAAGTGCTTTTTGCCCTGACGTTCAGAAATGAGCACTGGGGCAGCGGGAGGGCTGGGATAGGGGAGGGAGCCCAGGGGACGGGGCCACAGCCTGCAGGGCCCTGCTGCGCGCCTGAATAAATACGTGTTTGCCACATCACACACTGTCGTGCAGGGTGGAGGCAGAGAGGGGAGAGTGTCTTTATGTATGTGTGTGCCTGGTGGAGGGGGTGATGGCATATGGGTTTGAGCTCCTAATCCAATGGCGTTGGAGGACAGGAATATCTCGAGGTCCAGGAGGGGTGCACAGAGCCTGACAGCTGCTTCCACCAAGTATGTCTTCTTTATCTTCACGTTGATCTTGGTCAGAGGCACCAGCTCTCCTCCAAGTGGAAGGGATTAGGAGACAAGGGAAGCAATTTCAGAGGTGGGCTGGGAAGAGGCAGTGTAGAGCCCCAATTTGGGGAACCAGGAGGAAAATGTAGTCCCATGTGCATGTGCATCCTCCCTGCAGATCTCTGGGTGTGTGATGCCAAACCTTGCCAAGGGGAGCACTGTGTACACACAGAGAGAGAGGGAAGAAGGAAGTAGTACAGTCCTCAGGGTAGTACTTAGTGGTTTTCATTTTATCTTTTAGGGGAACAACTTTCGTATAATAAAGACTTCCTTTAAGATCAGTGTTGACCTGCCTCCTTTATTAGACTGCAAAGCCTGTCCCCATGAAGAAGCCATTGGGTTTGCCATACTTGGGCAAAGCCTGCCAGAGGGTTCTTGAAAAACCAGCTCTGAGCCTGACTAGACCTCTATCTTGGTTCAAGAGAAATGACTTCCTGCCTGCAATCACCATAACTGATAGCTTATGAGGCAGAGACAGTAAATAATTGTTCCATAAGTTTCAAGAGCAAGCATAATTAGTACAGTTAACAGTGTTAGGTGATTAATTGGTTCATTCAGCACCAGTGTGAATGAGGCACAGCGTGAGCAGGGGAGGGGCCAGAGCCCCCAGACACCCAAATGTGGTCATGGCCCACTGCTGATCAGCCAGGATCTGGCCCCTGAAATAGGAGCCAACAGCTAAAGGGCATTCACCTCCATGAGCTGGGGCTCCCTGGGCCAGAGCAGAGGGCCGGTCATTGGGCAGGGCCCACAGAGTTTGTCCCATTGGTGGACATTCAGGACTGGAAAGAGCTGGATTTGGCTTCCATATTGTTTCACCTGTTTGCCAAAGGTCAGAACGCTGTTGTAAGTGAATGATAAGACTGACCGATTAGCCCATTTAGGAGGGGAGGGGGCACGGATGCACAGAGTCCCAGCCTGTGGGGTTGGAGGAACTCCAGAGAGGGGTCATTTACAGGATCTCTTGACCACTGAGCTGAACTGCTCTGGGGCATCCCTGTCAGAGGAGACTGGGCTCTATTTTAAAGTTCTCCAGAAAAAGATGCTGTAAACAGGGGTAACAAGCAGCAATTCAAATCATGTGCCAACCCCAAGCCTTCGATGGAAGCTGCTTATTAGCATGTTGGCCAGAGAATCCCGAAGCTGAGTCTGGGAAGAGCACTGTGCCTGACTGGCACTGCCTGCCCTGAGTGCAGAACAGAGGAGAGGCGGCCTGCAGGTCGTTTTCAGATCAAATCCACCTAGGTCACTCAGGCAGGTTTTACGCTTTCCTCCAGGGTAGTTTCTTGGGGCCTCACTTATTGCCCCAGAGAAGCAAAAATGGTCTTGACTGCAACTCCAAGGCACTGAAGGGTGTGAGAGATGATCAGGAAGGCGGCTGCAGACTCAGCTTGCGGGGCGGGGGCGGCGAGGTTCCTTTCTTGGCCTTGTGGGACTATAAGGTCCCACAGACCTTGAAGCACAGAGTAGTGTGGAGAGTTGGGACCAGCCTGCAGATTTATCTAGCTATCCCTGCCTCCACCAAGATATTAACGGGCATTCCGCAGATGGAAACTTCTCTTTGGAAACAGTGTGTTGGGAGCTTTAGATTAAGGCAGAGCTGAGTCCCAAGCCTGGCCCCTCCTCTTAGGATCAAGGAGTAAGGCCTTGACCTCTCTACACCTGTTTCTTCTCCTTTACAATGGGGATAAAGCCTCAGGGACTGTTGTGAGGGCTGAAGAAGAGAAAGTACATAAAACTTCTAATATAGTTTTGGTCATGGTACATATGAATTCTCCCACAAGATGTTCTGAGGTTTGGGGTGACACATTAAGACCAGACTGACTATTCCAGCGACTTGTGAAGCTTGGGAGTGGGGGGAATCACTTGAGGCCAGGAGTTTGAGACCAGCCTGGGCAACATATCAAGAGCCTATCTCTATAAAATTAAAATAAACATAAATGAGCTAGATGCAGTAGTGTGCACCTGTAGTCCCAGCTACTTGGGAGACTGACACATGGGAGGATTACTTAAGCCCAGGAATTTCAGGCTGCAGTAAGCTGTGATCGTGCCACTATGCTTTACCCTGGGCAACACAGTGAGACACTGTCTCAAAAAAAAAAAAAAAAAAGAAAGAAAGAAAAAAGGAAAAAGACAAGTCCGCCTGTGGGAAACGTGTTGAGAATGAACGGCTGCTTCAGGCCCGAGTCCACCCCAGGGCCCCAGTGCTGTTACTCCTTCCCCCACCGTCCCATCCTCAAGGCCAGTGAGTATACACCAGGCATGCTGGATTTGCAGGGGCGGGGGCAGCGTCAATTATGCTGCTGACATGGGGCTTGCTCAGCCTGGGGGAGGTTCTGGGAAGAGCCAAGAGGAGTGTCCTGGGGTGGATGGAGGAGGGAAGGAAAAGCAGATGTAGAAAAGTCTGGAAGATGCTTCCCCTCCACCCCCACAGCCAGCCCCCACCGGCTGCCTCCCCCAGCCAAAAGGCAAGGCTCCCTCGCAGCAGAAAACATATACACAAATTTGCAAGCTACAGTACAAACGAGCGGCAAAGCTAATGATTCGTGATTATTATTTGAAGGGTCCCACTGTTACAGATTTATTTGTCATTTCTTGTAATAACACCGACGGTAATGAATTCATTTGTATTAATGTGAGTGTCACGAGGACTTCCGTCGAAATTCCGCATTAATTAATGTACCATTAAAACAAAGTGTCGCCCAATTAATATCAAACAGAGGTAAGGCTGCCAGGGTCCTCTTCATCTGGGTTTCATTTGCAATTCATGGTATTAGCACCCTGCTTAATGAACGTCATTTGCAATTCCTACCCCTGGTCTCTCCCACTTCCTGGGGGAAGGTCAGGGAGCCCTAGGAGCTGTTGGGCCCTTCACTGGGCACCCCGGGGCCAGGAGGAGGAGGGAGGGGTGGGACTCTGTTTCTAGGTGGAAATCGAGTCTCTGCATTCTTCATTCCAGAAGGGGCTTGGAAGGCCCTTGGAACTTCCTGATCGGTTGGTTATCTCCTTCAGTTACCCAGAAGATACCTTCCTGAGGTTCTGGTAGGGAAGAGAAGACTAGTTTGTTTCTTAGTCAAGCCTGGTCTTAGCAGATGAGGCCATGGCCATCCTGGGAAAGCCTTCCAGCAGGGTGCACCCAGGATTCTGGTTTCCCTCTTTTCTTGGGGTCAGCCTAGTGGTCTTCTCATGGTCTTTGCGTGCCATGAGAAGACCACCAGACTGACCCCAAGGACCCTCAGGACCTCTAGCTGTCCCTGAAGCCAGCAGTGGAGCCCAATAGGCCTTGGTCTCCAAGGCACAGTAGACCAAGGAATTGGACCCCCTGCCCTGTTCCTCCCACAACCCCTGCAGCGGGGCTTCCACCTCCCCCAGCAGGGACAGAGGCACCATCCAGCACCCTCCCCTCTCAGGGAATGCTCCTCAGGTGAATGGATCTCCTTGGGCTGCCCCCGCCCAAGTATAAGAAGCTGAGGCTGCCACTGGCAATAAGGAAGTTTCCTGCAGTGATCGTGACTGCTATTGCTATGACTGTGGGCCAGGCCTCAGGCTAAGTGTCTCAGAATCACTACTGCTAGGCCCACAGATGCAGGAGGAAGGTGTTATTGCCCCATTTTACAGATGAGAAAACTGAGGCTCAGAGAGCTTCAGTACTTGTCACACAGAGGTGGAAGAGGGGAACTAGATAGGTGTTTGGGTTTGTCGCATTGATGTCTCTGTGTCCTCCCATCCTTTCCAGCTAGTGATCCACATGAGAGCTGGAGGGACAGGGCCACAGGGGGCCGGGCCTCTGGTGTCCTGGCACATGGTGCCCTTGACTCTCAGAAAGTCCTTCCTTCACTGGTCGCCCACGTGCAGGGACTGTGCCCTGCAGTCCTGGCACATGGCAAGCACCCATAGCCGGCCGTGGAGTATTTTAACCTGTGCTTAGTCTACATGAGAGTGTCATGTGTCTCACTGGAAAGTGAGGCTCTGAAAAAAAAAAAAAATAGGAAAGGGAGGGAGAAATGCTTTCACTGATTTTCACTTCAGAACACACTGCCTTTCTATATTCTGAGGATGGTCCCAGAGCAAACGGGCTGGCTTGGAACTAGAGTGGCTTGGATTTGAGGAAGGACTCACAACTGAGCAGAAAGGGAGTGCGGAGTGATGTGGTCTGCCCCGTCATTGAATGGACAAGGACCCAAAAGCCAAAAAGCTTTGATTCTTGTCCGGGATCACACAGGGGACCCTGGTCCAGGGTCTTCTGTCCCCCATCCAGGGCTCTTTCTTCCACCCGATGCTGCTTCCCTCGAGGTTAAGAATACTGTGTGTTTGGGAAACCACCTTACATTCATGTTAGGGCAAGGTAGGGGACATCAGGGAGTCAGCACTAACATGGGCACCTGCAGTCAGAACTCTACCCCAGGGACCATCTGTGTGACTACCATCCAGTACCCCCACTCCCAACTGCAGCTTTTTCATCTGTAAGACAGGGTTCCTGGGCTAGGGCAGTGCTTCCCCACCTTGGCTGTACATGAGAACTTGATGGGAATTTAAAAGATACAGAGGCAGGGACTGGGCCCCAGCACTGATATTTTTAAAAAGCTCCCCAGGTGATTCTAATATGCAGCCAGGGGTGTGAACCATTGGAATAGACATTGGAATAGGATCATTCGGTCTTTCTTCATCGACTGAAGCTTAAGCCATTTCCCCAAGGTCCCCAGAGCCCAGTGACTTTCTCCAATTGCCCTCTCCCTGCCTGGGTCCAGTGCCCCCCAATCTCCCCACACCCCCAGCCCTCACCACCCCTCAGCTCCCCTGCAGCCCGGTGCAAGCCTTCCCCAGCTCTGTCTACCCTTAAGCCCCAGGGAACCAAGTGACAGGTTCCGCTTATCACATCACACCGCCTGAAGGGCCAGCAGCTGTAGCCTCAGGATTGGAGAGGCAGAAACCACACCAGGCCTACCCCACCATACTTATGCCTGCCCAGGCCTCTGCTCCCCCCTTCACCCACTCCTTCAGAATGCATACCCACCCAGGCTGGGGACTGAGGGACAGGGATGGGAGGAGTCCAAGGGGCAGGGGAGGAGAGACAGCAAGAGAGCCTGCTTTGCTGGAGCTGTCTTCTTATTCAGAATCCATTGGTTAGGCGCAGCGTCCCATAGATGTAAGGCCCGCCCTGAGGAGATTTGCATATTTATTTTGTTTAACATGATTCATCATCATGCAAGGGAATGAATTTGGGGGCAGGGAGATGGAGCCCCATTTGTGAGCAGGACATCTGGGTACAAAGAGCTCAGGGCAGTGTTAGAGGCTTTTGCACACCCAGAGTGCTCCCCTTTGGGATGGAGGTGGGGGACATGTGATCGATCCCCAGAGGGTTCCCTGGGAGTTTTCTCTCTGCTGAGGGCAGAGCAGGGACCTCAGCCTTTAGAACCTTCCCCTCCCTTTCCAGACCTTCCCACCATAAGTAACATCTGCAAAGCACCTTACAGTTTACTGACCCTTGTCTATGCACATCTCCACCTTAACCCTTACACAGTCCCATGAGGTAAGAGCATTACGACAGAGCCAAAGATTTGCTGAGCACCTATTATGCACTAAACACTTTACACACTTTGTCTCTCATAAGCCTCACTATAACTCCATGAAGCAGGTTTCCTTTTTTGCCTTTTGATTTTTGAGACAGGGTCTCACTCTGTGGCCCAGGCTGGAGTGCAGCAGTACAATCACAGCTCACTGCAGCCTCAGTGTCCTGGGCTCAAGCATTCTTCCCACCTTTGAGTCCCAAGTAGCTGGAACCACAGGTGCACACCACCACACTGGACTAATTTTTTCTTTTTCTTTTTCTTTTTTTTTTTTGGATAGAGATGGTCTCACTATGTTGACCAGGCTGGTCTCCAACTCCTGGGCTCTAGCAATCCTCCCACCTCAGCCTCCCAAAGTGCTAGTCTTTTTCTTATTTTAAAAAAATTCCAGTAGGCTCCTTGCATCCCTCAGTCACCACTTTTCAGACTCTACCAAGTCTCAAGGTTACTGCATGCCTCCAGCCCTGGGTTCAGAGACAGTGCCCTGGAACGTGATGGCCCAGCTTCTGTACTGCAGGCTAGCGTTTTAGACAGGACTCTTCTTATAGATCACATCGTATCATTCCCTGGATTTTTCTCTTGAAGTTTTCTGCCTCTGCAGAAAGTTGTGAGAATTTTTTTTTTGGCCTTTGATTTTTCAAAACATGTTTCCATAGTTAATTCATTTTATCTCCACATCAGCTCTATATAGAAGATAGTATAGGGATTAGTATACCCATTTTCTGGATGGAAACACTGAGGCATCGGATGTTTATGTTGACATTGCATAGCAACAGAGAAAGAAGTCAGGAAGATTGTTATTGGAGAGCAGCCGGACTGTGACGCCGTCTGGGACAGTTGTTTCTGGGATTTTCCTAATCAGGCCAGTGTGCATAGAGAGGAATATGGGCACCACACGGATCCTTCCTGGTCTCCAGAAGCTTGTTTCCAAGTCCCTACTTGAGGGTAGGAGGGTATGAGGCTTCCAGCAGCCAATCACACCAATCACTCTGGCCAGGGAGGGATATGAGATGATGACTCTAAATAGCTAAGAACTGGATTTCCCAACTCATACCTTTATTCTTGGTTTCCTTCCATTTCATGGAGAGGAAAACAGAAGCCCAGCCCATGAAGGAGGGGGTGGTACCTGGTACATGCTGCCTGGTGTTAAAAGCAGATATCCTGGGTGCTGGGGCCAGGGCGGGCACCAGGGCTGCACCGTCATCATGGCCCTTCCTGTTCCCTTTTTCTTTGCACACAGCCCTTAGCCAACTTCTGGGAATGGAAATAGTGTTCTTTATAACATGAAATTATTTCTTCCTTAATGTTTCAGCCTATAGTGTCACTGTTATGAACTTTGGTCCACTTTGACTCTTGATCCTTTGTATGTGGTCCAGCCGTCCGTCCCTGATGCATGCTACCCTCTGCTGCCATGTGCTGTCTCCCTCTGCTCCTGCTGGTTTGCAAGTGAGAGGGTGCAGGGGGAGCCTGGAGGAGGCAGGTGCAGGGATGGCCCTGGAATGTTGTCAGTGATGGCAGATGGCACTGGGGGATCTCCAAATTCTACTGTCATTCATTCTACAGGAAGGTCACTGGGTTGGAGTCAAGGGTAAGGAAACTTGCCTTGGAGCTCCTTAGTCTCTGAATAGGAAGGAGCTGGGGCCATTTCATGCTTGGGTATCACACTTGGCCTTGAAAGTCAAGTTCCTGAGAAGTGGCGGAGGCCCCAGATGTCCCTCTGATGAGACTCCACCTAGCCCTGCGTGTCCCACATGTGTGCATGGGGTGAGGGGGAGGGTGTCTCGCTCCAGACCCAGGCATGTGTGCTAGAAGCCTGGGTGGAGCCAACAACCTCTTCTAAGGGAGGGAGTGTCAGTCACTGGGTGGTGATGTCTGACCTCTGCCCTGTAGGGGAAATATCCAAAGGAACGCAGGTCGGAAAGACAGAGGCACCATGAGCACGGACCTGGGAGGGGACTACACTTTGGGGCTGGCACGTGGAACAGTTGAACTGAAATCGAGGCCCCAGTGGAGCAGTAGTGAAAGAGGAGTTTAAAGAGAGAAGGTTTGATGAGACTATGGTGATGGTCAAAGTCTGGGAGACTTTGCCTTGGAGCACATGATGGTGTTTTTGGGGAAAATGAGATGCTGAATGAGTGCTTTAGGGCAGGGACTTTCAGGAGCCATTACAGGGGGCAGAGTTGAAAGGGAGGAGGCAGCTGGGCACCATGGCTTATGCCCGTAATCCCAGCACTTTGGGAGGCCAAGGCAGGCAGATCACTTGAGGTCAGGAGTTTGAGACCAGCCTGGCCAACATGGTGAAACCCCGTCTCTACTAAAAATACAAAAATTAGCTGGGCATGGTGATGCAAGACTGTAATCCCAGCTACTGGGGAGGCTGAGGCAGGAGAATTGCTTGAACCCGGGAGGCGGAGGTTCATGCCATTGCAGTCCAGCCTGAGTGACAGAGCGAGACTAGGTCTCAAAAAAAACAGAAAAAGAAAGGGAGGAGGACACTCGGTGGTACAGCCATAGGGAAATACTGTTTTTAATTTTGATATTAACTTTTATCGAAGTAATATATGTATGAATTTAAAAGTCAAATAGTACAGCTCAGCTTATAATAAAAGCAACAGACCCTGATTCATTCTTTACCACTCCTGCTTCCCACCCTGAGAGAATCTCATTCAATTTCTAATTTTCTAAATCACATGCTTATACATTGTTTTAGTTTTGAATATCATCTATTGATTTCCACCTATGAAAGATGAGAATTTCACTTTTACACCATCCTCTACCTTAGCTATACACACACACTGGAGCATGCACCCTACTCTTAACATTCACTACACCCTACCCTTAACGTACGTGCACCCTACACAGACATCCTACTCCTAAATTTCACTACGTCCTACTTGTAACACACATACACCCTACATAAACACCCTTCTCTTAACATTCACTATCCATCTCTAAACATAATTATATTTCTCTTTGTAGCTAAACCATCATTTAGTGCACACAGTATTATGATTATGTAAATGTTATTCACAGCTGAGCCACATAATATACTGTAATTATATTTCCTCTTTTATTTTCCCTACAATTAATAGTCACTTCTTTTTTTGTTTCTTAGTGTTCCTTAATGCTTGATGTAGGGAGCCTCTCAGCATATTCAAAGTATATTGAATTTTTAAAATTTGATTTGCATTTTTCTTAACAACATTCTCCCTGGAGTGTCTACCCTCCGGTCTCAACCTGGACCAGCTGTGCTCTGACTTGTGTGGTGTTCTGGAGGCTTGATGTGGGGTGAGCGTTGGGGAGGAAAAGAGAGTCACTCTGAGAAATCTGCTGTCTTTCTCCTCTATTGGATCCCGTTTCATGAATGTCATATTTTCCTCTTTCTTGGTTTACACCCTCGTTATGATGAGGTACACTCTTCAGTAATTTTCAGAAAGAAGCATTCACGGGAATTTTTTTTCACTTCATCTGAACAATATGTTCATGCTATGCTTTTGTTTGTTGATAGTTTGGCTGCGTATAGAATTCTGGAATGGAAATAGTGTTCTTTGTAATGTGAAATTCTTTCTTCCTTAGTGTTTCAGCCTATAGTGTCACTGTTATGAACTTTGGTGCAACTTTGACTCTTGATCCTTTGTATGTGGTCTTTTGTTTTCTCTCTGAAAGTTTCAGGATTTTTGAAAAATAATCAATGTTTTTGAAACTTCATGGTTTTATGCCTCAGTATAAGTCTTTCTTCTGAACACGTAGTGGTCTCTTTCAATCTGGAAACATGTCCTTCAGATCTGGGAGATTTTCTTATGTTACTTTTTGAATGATTTCTTCCTCTTCATTTACTCTTTTTTTTTTTTTTTAACTTATTTTATTTATTTATTTATTTATTTATTTATTTATTTATTTATTTATTGAGACAGAGTCTCACTCTGTCACCCAGGCTGGAGTGTAATGGTGTGATCTTGGCTCACTGCAACGTCCGCCTCCTGGGTTCAAGCGTTTCTCCTGCCTCAGCCTCCCGAGTAGCTGAGGTTATAGGCACCTGCTACCACGCCCAGCTAATTTTTCGTATTTTTAGTAGGGACGGGGGTTTTGCCATGTTAGCCAGGCTGGTCTCTAACTCCTGACCTCAGGTGATCCACCTGCCTCGGCCTCCCAAAGTGCTGGAATTACAGGCATGAGCCACCATGCCTGACCTGTAATTTTTCCTCTGGAATTCCTATTAGTTAGAATGTTGGATCTTTTGAACTGCTCCTCTAATTTCCTTACTTTTCTCTCCCATTTCCTCTCTTTGAATTTGTTTCTACTTTTGTGGAAATTTCTTTATCTTCCAACTCTTCTGTTGAGTTTTTAAATTTCTACTGGGCCTTTTTTCCTCTTGGAATATTCTTTTTCCAAAGATGTTGTGTCTTATCTCTCTGAGGACATTAAAGATGCTTATTGTTGTTATTCATTTTTACTGTTTTTTTCCCACTCTGTCTTTCACATTAGAGGCTCTTCTCAAATGTTTAGTAATCCTTAGTTGTCTCTTCATATATACAGGTGAGTTCACACGTAGCTGCCTGGAAGTTTGCTGTGTATGTGTGGAGCAGGGCACGGTTGGGACTGCTTGTTTGCCAGCGGACTCTATTATGGGATGATTGGAGGAGTACCTGGCTATTCTTTCGAGGGATCTACAGCATGTCAATGTTCGTGTTTTCTCTCTTGCACCAGTTCTCCTTTTTACTGCCTGGAGCCTTCAGGAGGCTGAATGGCTAAAGAGACCTGATGAGGGATGGGGTTGGTGGGGAAGGTACAGATTTCCTCCTAACCTCCCTGTTTTCAGTGCTTGGTTCAGCTTCCAGCCATGAGTCCAGAGCTTAACTAACTCAGATCCTCTAGAAAGTAAATCTCACATTTTGTGCAAGAGTTGGGGAAGGGATCTGGGAGTCTAACCACTCTTTCTGAAGCTGTCCAGCCTCACCCCATTCCCTCCCACTCAGCATCACCTGCTGTCTCCAAGTCCCGAGCTTTTCCAATGTTCTGAGACATAGGCCTGAGCTTCAGCTCGCCCATCTCCTCAGGCAGTTATAACTGGCCCATCTGTTTCCAGTTTCCAGAATTTTGTTGACATCTCTCATCTGCTGTTGTCTCCTCTCCTGTTCTTTTTGCCCTTGTGGATTTATGCATTTTTAATTCCTTTATTGTCATTTTGGTGAGGGGCTGGGACAAAAACAGAAATAAATGGATGTGTTCAATCTGCCATGTTTACCACAAAATCCTGATTCTTTTAAAACATTTATTGAATGCCTTCTATGCACAAGTGACAGTGCCAGGACTAAAGAGGTGGCCAAGGTAAATAACAAAAAGGAAGAGGAGGGTGAAGAGTGGGAGTCGGGAAAGAAGAGGAGGTCCAGTCTGGCTGCAGCAGGTCAGGAGGGCCATTCGGTAAGCACTTTGATGAGTGTCTTCCAGGAATTCCAAAAAGTCAGTACACAGCTGGAGGCTGCGAAGCAGGGACTCTGAGGAGGGACTTGGAGATGGGAGGGTGCTGGGCTGGCTCTGGAGGAGACCAGAATAGCTGGAGAGACCAGCCTAGGCCCAGAGAGATGTCCTCGAGCCGTGTCAAGGTGTGAGTGACTTAGGGCCCAGCCCACAGAGCTGGCAGCCCACCCCGGCTCTCAGAGCATACCTGGCACCTTTTAGATCCAGTACATTTCACCGAAGAGAGCAGATACTGGTAGAAAGAAGAGATGTCATCAAATTATTGCTCCCCGATTCCTCCAGACAGAGATGCCGGAGTATGGGTACACATGGGTTTGTGCACACACGTGTGCCCCTCCCTGACCAGAGTGGGGCTCCCTAAGATATGTGTCGATGCCCTGTGGGCACTCGCCCCTCCTGCTTCTCTCCCCTGCACTGTCCTATGTGGACCTTGTCCTCCTGCGCTCAAGTGCCTCCTTGCTTATTTGAGAAAGAAACGTAGCCCACCTCTCCTATAGACCCCATTTCTCCTCCATCACTGCTCCCCCATAAGTGGAATGCCACAAACCCCCATATTTGGGAGTGACATCCTCCCGAAGCATCCCAGTAGGCCTCCAGAATCACCAGTGAAGAGGCACCTGCTTTAGCGTCCAACAGAAACTGAAGTGCAGTTTCTCCTCTGCCCCAGGAGCCCATGTTCAGAAAGTTCCTTGCCTCTGACTTGAATTCTTCTTGTTCCAATGGGAGCCCCTTTCCTTATTCTCAGTGGAAGTGTGCGATTTCGCAGTGCCCTCTTTCCTTCCGAAACTCTTTTTAGGCTAAAGCTCCCACCAATCCTCTGTTCTCTTACCTAGAGGCCTCTTCAGCTGCCACCCTCACCCGCAGGCCTTTCAGACCAGGAAGTCCCACTTATGAGGGGCCCTGAGCCCACTCTCCATCCTTATCTCTGGAATCCTGAGGTCTGGGCACAGAAAGGTGACCCGACTTTGAATCCTGATTCCACCACTTACAATCTGTGTGACCTTGCACAAGTGGCTTCATTTCTCTGACCTTCCATTTTCCCCATCTGGGAAAAGGAAGCAGGGAGTGAAGGTGTGTAAAAATGCAACCAAGGGCAGAGGACAGAGAGGCAGAATCCCAGTAACCCCTCTCCTCGCCCCATCCCAGCCCCAGCAGGCAGCAGCCCAGCCTCTGAGCAGCACAGGAGGCTCTGTTACCAGCTCTGATCCACCGCAGCGCCTGCACCTTGTCAGAACTCCATCTGTCAGGAATTTATTACTAATGCATTTTATAACAGGCTCTATAATAAGATATTAAAGACTGTAGCGGCATCTAGCAAGCATTCCATAAATATTAATAACGCCTTTAGAGATGGCACCTACGGTGGAAATGGTAGGGCTTTTTGCCAAAGTTTGGTCAAGGGTACAGCATAAATCTTACAGGGGGTGAAGGGAGCAGGTGCACCCCAAAGGTGAGAGGGTGTGGCATCCTTCTTTTCTCTCTCTCTCCTGTCTTCCTTTCTCTTGCTGCTGAATGTTTGTACGTCTTTTCCTGTGTTCATAACTTTTCCTCTAGAATGTCTCTTTTTATTTTCCTGTTTCAGTTAGTTCCTTTCTCCCCAAGTTTCCTTTCCTCCCTTTTCTCTTGCAAATTCTCTTTCCTCTTCATTCCATTTTCACTCTGGCCCTCAGTCCTGCCCCTCTTCCTGTTCTCACCACATTTTCCTCTGTGTTCGTGTGCTCTCCCTTCTCCCTGCCCCTCCTCCCTGCCCCCGTTTCTTTACTGCTCTCTTCGTCTGGTTCCTCCTTCCTGCCTCTCTGCCCCTCTCCCTCTGGCCTTTTCTCCCTCGCTGCACGCGCTCCCTCACCCTGTTCCAATGAGCACCCGAGCCACCTCTGGAGAGGCCTGGAGTGTAATGTAACTCACACTGCATGTGAGAAGTGAGCTATTTATCATTATTATTAACGAACAAGATCCTTTGCACGGCAGAACTTTCCCAGAGTCTATTCCCTTGTCACCCCAGGAGTAGCAAAAAGATTTATTTGTCTCTGAATTGCACAGGGTGGCCCATTTACAGCAGGTCCATCAGAAGTGATATGGAGCTTAAAAGGGAACTGGAAGAGGCAGGACCTGCCCTGCCTGCGACCTGCATGGGTGTGGGTCACTTGGTGAGAGAGACAACCTGGCAGGTGCAAGAATTTTGAAGGGGATAATGCCTAGACATGCTCCCTGGTCCCCTGAAGGCATGGGTGTACATTTGGGGAGACTTCCTTTGAAATGGCCCGGAAGCCGTAAGGGAGTAGGTGGGACCAGGCAGGGGGAGTACCATGAAGGAAGGGAGGAGGGAAGCAGGGGTGGGGCAGAGAAGTGGGTCAAGAGGCCTCCCTCAGAAGTAGAAGTGATCATGCCCCATGGGGTCTTTCTTCCAAAGGCCACGGCTGCTCCCTTCCAGCAAGAAGGTGGACCCAGGGCCGGTCTCCACAATGGAGGTGTGGGGAGAAGCTGCCCTGGAAAGGAGAGACCCAACCCCCAGCTGAAACAGGCCTCTTGGTGCTGCTTCTTACAACTCCAGCCCATGCAGTCCCAACCCCAGACACCACCGAGCCCCAACCCCAGACACCAGAGCGACACCTTCCACTCTTTCTCCTTGTCCTCAGATGGCAAAGCCTGGCCCTGCCGAGCATCTCTCTTCAAGGCCTGTCCTGGCTGACTGTGTCAAGTCCATGATCAAGCCATCCCCTGCCCATCCGGCCACCTCCCCATGCACATGCTGATAATTACCTGCAACCTGGATTTACACGTTGATAGGAGTGTCTGGGGACAGTTAAAATGAAGAGGTAGCCGGCATTTACCCGGGCTCCTTTATTCTTCTCTCCATTGTAACCTCCAGCCTCGTGTGGCAGGCACTGCGCCCTCATTAGCAGTCCTGCAGCAGTGACCTGGCACTTTGCTTGCTGTGGGCGCTAAAGAGGTAGAATCCCATCAGCAGAGGGTCTGGGTGAGCCTGGGGTAGAGCTGTGGAAATGAGGAGGCCCTGCCCATGGCTGGGCATGCTCTGGGGGCAGGAGCTAGGAGCTGAGACCCATGCAGGCCAGTGTGAGCAAGCGGGGTGCCCACAGAAAGGACAGCACAGGCAGGTCATAGCACTGCAGCCACAGGCAGGAGACAAAGTCAGTGGGGCCTGGGACAGCCATGGTAGGAGGCTCTTGGAGGCCCTCGTTTCTGTTTTGTCTCCTGCACTGTGTTCTGCTCCGCTCACTGCAGGTGGGCTTCCTCTGACTGCCCGTGGCATCTCTGCCACCCTGTAACTGTGGCTTGTGTGTGGCTTTTGGCCTGTCATGGTGCCCACTCCAGCCAGATAACAAAGATCTTTCTTTTCAGATTCTCAGAGAAAAGTGATTTAATTTCTCAGGCCCCACCTGATTGATGTGGCCTGGGTCCGAAGTTACTTGGAAGAAACGAGAGTGCCTAGACCCATCATCTAGAGCAGAGCTGTGGTCATGAGGAGCAGCCATTTTGGAAGGAGGGTGGGCGGGGAGGCGGCGGTTGGCATCTCTTTGGGTGAGGTGGACAGAGCACTCTGGATGAGTCAAGACACCTGGTTTCCACTCATGGACTCTGCCATGATCCACCTGTGAGGCCTGGAGCAAGGCACGCCCCCATCTGGGCTCATTTTCACATCTGTAGTCCATCCTAGGAAATGGAGAGGCTGGACTGGATGACCCCAAGGTTCCTTCCAGCTCCTGCATTCCAGCCATCCAGAGTGGTGTATGGTCAGGACTGGCTTCCTCGTTTAGGAGCCTCCCAGGCCCCCAGGTGCCCCTCTCACCCCTGCCTCAGATCCCACCCCTCCCCTCACAGGCTCTCAAGCCCATTGTGGAGGGTCTCCTGGGGCTCTTCCATCCTCATCTTGTCTTCAGCAGCCAGGATCCAATCAGTGGAGATGTTCTCTTTCTGAATTTTAAGGTGCCCATTTGTCCCAAGTTCATGGTAAAGAGATTCGTTGACTGTTTACACTATTTATAATACTTCCCCCTTTATGTGGGGCTCATCTCACCCTGCCTGTAATGGTATTTTATTACTATAGTAATAAGCGCAATGACCATTTATTGAATATTGCTCAATGTTGCTGTGTATCTGGCGCAGGGAGACTCTCTTTTTTTCACACTTTATCTCATATAATTCTTTTGTTTGTTTGTTTGTTTGAGACAGAGTCTTGCTCTGTCACCCAGGCTGGAGTGCAGTGGCATGATCCTGGCTCACTGCAACCTCCACCTCCTGGGTTCAAGCCATTCTGCTGCCTCAGCCTCCCCAGTGGCTGGGATTACAGGCACATACCACCATACCCAGCTAATTTTTGTATTTTTAGTAGAGACAGGGTTTCACCATGTTGGCCAGCCTAGTCTCGAACTCTTGGGTAGGAGCTGCTAACAGCTTCATTTTACAGATGAGGAAACTGAGGCCAAAAAGAGGTTTAACAGCATATGTCTGCAATCTCCCAGGGGAAAGGTTTAGACTCAAAGTTAGGGAGTCTAACTCAGAATTCATGCTCTGAGCCACCAGGTGTCACTCCCTGTAGCCTAAACCCAGATGCACCTGGCCCCATAAAGCAAATCTGCTTGTGTTGAGTCTGCAGATCTGTGTGCACGTCTGTGCATTTTCCATGGAACAGCAGCTGGGTGCTCGGAGAAGCCCCCAGTGTATGTGCTGATGAGCGCCCCTCCTTCCCCCCATCTACTTCCCTGATAGAGCGTGGTGCCCAGGACCTGAAATGCAGGAAGTCAGCATTCTTTTCTCTCCAATAGTTGGTCCCTTCTAAGTATATGAATGGCTCCTTGCCAGGCCCATTTAAAACCTTCTCTAAGTTATGCAGAAATTAAATGGGTTTTCACCGCAGGGCATGAAACATAATCCAAGAAGGTCAGACGTGGAGACCATCACTTCTTTTTCCCCTTTTCCACCATTTCCTGAATCTTGCTTTTAAATCCTCTGATCAGATGCAGGAGGATCAGAGAGGCTTCCCCCAGGACCATGCGGTATGGACAGTCAAATGTCCTCGCCTCCCCGAGGCAGGGAGCTGGAAAGCTGACATCTCATGGGAGCCGTCCCTCTCCTGTGGGCGCCAGCTTCATCCAGAGTGGTTTAAGTAGACTGGCCGACTGCTCTGAAGTGAGGGCTGGCTGTTTTGGTGGTGGTGGTGGTGGTTGTTAAATATTTGGTAGAATTCACCAGTGAAGCTGTTGAGTCCTGTGCTTTTCTTCGTTGGAAGATTTTTTATTACCAAATCAAATAAACATAAAAGCATAATGTTGAATTAAAAAGCAAGTTTCAGAGTGATCTATTGTATATGAAAACCATCTATTTACAAATACCCATGAAACAATGTCTTATATTATTCATGGCTAGCTATAGATACATACGAAGTATAAAAACAGACTTTCACACAAGGGGCTGGCAGCTCTGAAATCAGAATATAGTCATCCTTTCTTGTGGCAGGAACCGTGGGCCCCCATGAAGTGTTTCATTCTGGATTCATGGGACTGGCTTTGGCACTTATGTGTGATCTAGAGAGAGAGAGGGCAGGACAGAGAACTGTGGGTTAGCTGAGAACCTCAGAAAGATCTCCTCAAGTGGGAGGAGAGGTGGAAATAAGGGATACTAAGGTACCCAGGGCTTAGCAACAGGGGAAAGTTCTACCCCTAGGGTTGAAGAGAGAAGGAGAGGAACATAGTGTTATCAGAGCCCACTGAGAGTTGGGGCTGGGGAGGAGAGCCTGCTGGGGTAGAGCTGGAGGGGGTAGAGGAAGTAAGACCCCAAACTCTTTCTCTTCCTGCTCTGGGAGCTCCTACCAGAACTTCCCATTGGCAGAACCCGACTGGAAGCCAGCCAGCAAGAGAGCCTGGAGATACAATCCACTGAGGGCCCGGGGATTGGGGAAAGGCAAAACTGGGTGGATCATGGGGCCAGGGGGGTGGGTAGACAGGGAATGCCCTGGATGGTACTGTTAATATCAGTGCTTCTTGACACTTCCCTACCCCACCCTTGAAGGTGCCCTTGTCTGTGCCCCTCTAGGTTTCCAGAAATTAAAATCGCAGCTACTATCTTCTCAGCACTTATGTGCTGGAATGTTTACACTCATGAGCTTGTGTATTCTTCACACTAACCCTATGAGATATGATTAGCTTCAGTGTACAGTGAAGGGATTAAGGATCAGAGAGATTATGTAATTAACCCAAAGACACACAGCAAGGCTGGGATTCCAACAAATGGTCTGTCCATCCCTGAAACTCTAGCACTTGTCTGCTTTGCCCCCTTGCAGACTTGATTCTGTTTTGGAGGGAATGAGCATCTTCCAAGCAGCTGAATTAGGACAGGCAAACCTAGCAAAGGAACAGCACATTCAGATGTCCAGAGGTGTGAGGGAGCCTGCTGGGTTCAAGAAGTACAAATAGCTCCATTCCCCTAGGAAATAAAATGTGAAGGGGGGAAACAGGGATGGACAAGGACCTGTGTTCTATGCAAAGGGCACTGGGGAGTCACGGATGGTGAGGAGGAGAGGGGTGTCCTGCTTCTGCCTCCTGTCCCCAGTGAATAGAGTGGTTGGAACAGGCAGGACGTGAGCCTGCCCATTCAGGTTGACACTTGTCTGCTGATGGGGGCAAATCCACAAACCCAGGAAAAACCTTCAGCAGCCCCATGGCATTGTTCTCTGCAAGCCCTTTCCAGCCTGACCCGGGGCCCTGTAAAGAGCACCCCTATATTAAGTGCATGGTCTGTCTGTGAAGGGCTGCCAGGAGGGAGGCTTGAGGTTGGTCCCCAGAAAGGAAGCCTGCAGCTTGGGCAGCCAAGGGGCATTTGACAGAGGAAGCAAAACCACCAAGAAACAGGTTTGGGGACCATAAGACCCTCATCCAGAACTCCAGGATCAGCAAATCATCTTTGGAGCTGGTGCTGTTTATAGCCACCAGGAGGAAGAAGAAGGAAAAAAAAAAAAAAGATACTGCATTTTAAATGTTTGGGCCCCTCCTAGAATGAAAATGACAAGGCCTCGGGTCTGGTCGGCTGAGGGATGTAGAGAATGGGCTTTGGGGGACTCGGCTCTGATGGCACAGCTGCTCCGCGCCGGCTCACCCTTGTACTTGGTTTGCTCTCACCCCCAGAATACACCGGTGGGGACGCCCATCTTCATCGTGAATGCCACAGATCCTGACTTGGGGGCAGGAGGCAGCGTCCTCTACTCCTTCCAGCCCCCCTCCCAATTCTTCGCCATCGACAGTGCCCGCGGTATCGTCACAGTGATCCGGGAGCTGGACTACGAGACCACACAGGCCTACCAGCTCACGGTCAACGCCACGGTGAGTCTCCACGCTGGGGCCCCGGCAGTTCCAGCTGCCTCTTCCCACCCTGGAAGAGAGCAATGGGGCATTCCAATGAGACACTGACCCAGTGGCACACACTCGAGGATCTGTAATAACAATAGTGGTGACAGTCATGATAGAAATGAGGCTGGCATTGCTGAGGCTTCGTGCTGTGTCCCTGGCACCGTGCTGAGCACTTAAAGGGACTTTAAACCTCAAGCATCCCTATGTCATAAGTATTGTTAAGATGCCCATTTTGCAGATAAGAAAACTGAGGCACAGGAGCAATTCAGTGACTTTCGATGGTCACCCAGGAGCCTGACTCCAGAGCCTGCTCGGGAGACATTCTTAGTGCAGGGCGCCTCTTGCTCTCTGGGACACAGGACAGAGGTGTTCACCCAGCTGTGTCCTGACACCGTCCAACATGCAGGGCCCAGAGGAGTTCAGGCATCCTGGCCCTACTCCACAGTGTGGTGTCCTTCCACAGCATTCCTCTGGCCAAGCACATTGCTGGCCCCTGGGAATTCCAAGATGAGTGAGTCAAGGGCAGAAGGCAGGAGCGGGTAATTATCCCACCTGATGCTGACTCTGTTGAGAGTCACACAGCCCATGAGTAGTGGGGGAGCAAGAACCCAAGCCCAGGTTGTCCACCTCTCAGTCCAGTGCCCTGACCACCGTGCCCCATGGCTAGACATCTCCAGGTCTCAAGAACATTGCAGCATGCCCTTTGTGCCAGCTGTTTGGGAAATCCTGGGGAATAGGCAAGCCACACTCTAAATAGGGTCCTCCCCCTACCCGTCCCCTCTCCCTGCTCCCAGCTGCTACGTCGGGGCATAGCTGGAGCCATCAGTTGGCAGCAGGGCCATAAGCTGGCCTGTTGTCCCTTAGATTCTGTTGACAAAGCTTGTGTCAAGAGCAAAAAAACATGGGAATCCCTCTCACCCCTCCAGGTCCCATCTGCCTGACACACAGCATCCACTCCTGACCCACATAGCTGTCGAGGGGGCTGCCGGCAGTGCTGGGGGCTCTCCGTGGCAGGTCACAGGCTGCAGATCCAAGGCTCTGGATCTGGACCAGATTGAGAATCCAGTTTTGAAAGATGGGGTGCCCCAGTGGTTGGCCAAGATGCAGAGAAAGGCCTCAAGAGCTAGGAAATGCAAACTTCTTGTTTGTCTCTGGCCCAGTGGCTGTGAGGGAGGTCACTGCAGGTGACACTCACATTCTTTTCTTCTCCCCTGGTTAAGTGTTAGTTGCCTGGGAGGAGCTGTGTGCTACTGTTTGTAAAACTGACTTCGGGGGTCAAGAGGATGTGCAAGCCCAGGATTTGCTTTTTGTGCACAGTCGCCTGCAGCTTGCACGCAGCCCAGCACCCACACATGCACTGCCCCTCCACCGCACTGTTTGCACACACCAGGGCCTGGAAACGCGCAGATGCTTGCCCGCTGTCGGATAATTTCCATCCACCATAAAAATGGCTTTGGACCGTGAGGAATAGACCAGAGCTGGGCACAGGCAAGAATGTGGGTGGCGGGGCCTATCCAGAGGCCTGGGCTCAAGCTGGGATGATGAATACAGTTAAATTGCTGTTACTCTCCCAGAAATCATGCTTGGAAGCAGCAGAACGGGAGGGGCCCTAGAAGTCCCTCTCTAGATGGCTTCCCCCTTGCTTCTGGAGGAGCTGACACCAAGTCCTTCTTGGGGCTGGCGCTGGGCCCTTGGCTGCTGAGCACTTCCCCAGGGAAGGAGATTCTCATGCCTGGCATTACAGGCAACAGTGTGAGTTCCCAGCCACCGCTGAGCAGGCACCAGGATGGGGAAATTGAGGCATCCTCTGGGAACAAGCTGCTGACAGCCATGGGCCCCAGAGTCACAGCTGGGAGCCTGGCAGGATCCCTCCCCTTTCCCCACCACAGAGTCCAGAGTGGGCTGGGCAGGGGCATTTGTGGCATGAGCAGGACTGCAGCCACAAGGATGGGACAGAGAGGGCCTGTGCCAGGCTAGACAAAAGCCAGCTGCCTGAAAAAGCCTGGTTATGGCAAATCAGAGCTGCTGGCATCCCCTGTCCAAGAGGTCAGGGGACTTGTTTTGAACCTCTCCACTCTAGTCCTGGGTGCCTGGTGGTCATTCAGGTCCCTGGCTGGGAGCTCTCCCCATAGGGCAGTGCCCAAGCCTGCGGTGCAGGCTCTGGTCCTGGAGCCTGAGAGCCTGCCCCCAGAGAGCCTCTCTGCTCACCTCCTGCTTCCAGACCTTCCCCTCCCTTGCAGTACCCACTCCCATCCCTGAAGGCCCCCCGACCCTCTCCTTGGCTGTCCCTGAGGATTCCTAAAGACAACCAGCCCTCCCTTCTCCTAGGCGCTGCAGCTCCATCTCTGCAGGCCAGGGGCAGGTACCGGGCTTCTTGGAACACCAGGAATGCCTTGCATCATTCAAGTCACCCCAGACAAACCAAGGGAGATCTAACCTGGGGACAGTTGCTCCTCAAATCTTAACTCAGAGAATGTTCCAACCCGAAGGGCCTTAGAAGTCATTCACTTGAGCCCCTTCATCTCACAGAAAAGGACATCAGATTCCCAGAGGGAAAAAGAACTCATTTGAGGTTACTCAGCAAATTAAGAGACCAAACTGGTGTTAGAGCTCTAAGTCAAAACTGTTAGTGGCAAATTTTTATGTGAAAGGATCTGAGTTTGAGTTCTGGCCAGACACTTGGAAGTTGTATGACTGTGGGCAAGTTACTCAGCCTTTCTGAGTCTTTGTTAACTCATCTGAATAATGGGCCCATTGTAACTACAGATGCAAGTGAAGTGCTCCGTAGAGTGGCTGCCACCTCATCTGTGCAAAGCACTGCAGTTACTGTTACTGCTGGCTATTGTTATTCAGTTGCAGCAGGCTACTTAAACAGTAGGAGATAGGTTTGGGGTTTTCTTTCTTGCCAAGCATTAAAACAAATTTTTTTTGAGATGGGGGTCTTGCTGTGTTGTCCAGGCTGGAGTGCAGTGGCTATTCACGGGTGCCATCTTGGTGCACAACAGCCTCAAACTCCTGGGCTCAAGTGATTGCCCCACCTTAGCCTCCTGAGCAGCTGGGACTACAGATGCATTGGCGAGGTTTTATACAATGAAATTCCCAGCTGACGGCTTAAATATTGCTCGCCTGGCTACAGGGGGATGGCCTATGTGACCTCTCAGGATTCTTTCTTAGAGTCCCCCAAATGTCACAGACCCTGGAGCTCCCCCTGCTGGTTAGACTGGGAAAAGTCCTTAACCCGTAAAACCCCAGCCCAAAGCAAGGGACTCATCATGAATGCAGGAACGCAGGTGCCAGAGTAATCCCCTCTGTGGCCTTTCTTCCGAGGAGTCCCCATCCTTGTCAATCCCCTGCTGCCCTAGGTTGAGTGGGGGCAGGAAGTGGGCACAGAGAGGGGTGGCGGCCCCCGGCTGAACTCAGCAAAGGAGCTGAAGGTGGCACCATATCTACTCCAAGCTGGTCATCCCACCACCCGATGTCCAAGGAAGTCAGGCCTGGGCTGCTAGGGGCTGGAGGTCTAGCTGTACCCCAGCCCTGCTTTGTAACACTGGATAAGCTGTCTTCCTCTGGACCTTGGAGATGCTGTTTGTATTTTCCTGTTCAGTTCAGAAATCACCGCGGGTTCTTAGAGTTCTTAAGCTTCCTTTAACTAAGCCCTTCCCTGCTGGAGTGCAAGAGCATGGGGGTGTGTGTGTGTGTGCGCGTGTGTTTGCACATATGTGCTGCACAGTGCAGGTCTGTGTGTGTGTACATATGTGTATGAGTGTCCCCACCATCACTCAGCCTAAGGCTGTGTGTTCTCTCTGCTCTCTAAGGATCAAGATAAGACCAGGCCTCTGTCCACCCTGGCCAACTTGGCCATCATCATCACAGATGTCCAGGACATGGACCCCATCTTCATCAACCTGCCTTACAGCACCAACATCTACGAGCATTCTCCTCCGGTAAGACTCCTGGCCCTGAGGGACTTCCTTCTGAGCTCCTGTTAGGGATGAGCCCTGTAGTGGGCCGGGCTCCTCCTTGGCTCCTCCACAGTCCCTGTGCGTGGCCGTGATGGGTGTCCTGGCACAGTGAAACCCCAGCCACTCTTCACACCATGCCCATCTCCTCACCCTCTCACTCTACCCCAGGGGCTCCTTGTGGCAAAGAACAAAGGCTTCCAGGGCAAGTAACGGGGAGCCATTCAGACAGACTTATGTGGAGGGATGAGGATCCCATGCAAAATCCAGCCTGGGCTGGAGAATGAATCTAGACTCAGTCTGGCTCCACAGAGCATCAGTGTAGCTCAGCTGTGTCCCTACCGTGTCAGTCTGTCCCTCTCTGCTGATGAGCACTGCCAGAAATGGTGGCAGCTGCCCTTCTTCAAGGGCCCTCTTGGCTCCAACTCTTCCCTGCGAGCTTGCAGCTCCTGCTGTCCTCTCTAACGCCCAGTCTTTGGATTTCTTAAGTCCAGGTTTCCAAGAAAGGCTCCTGATTTTTCTGGTGTGTTGCAAGGTCATAGGTCACCAGCCTGTAGATCGGTTACCTATAGGTGTCTTAGAGGACAAAACATGCCTTGGCCCACTCTGCAAGGCTGTGGGTGGGGCAGCTTTGCTCAACTGTGGGCCAGATGGGCAACGGCAGCCATCTCTAGTCTCATAACCACTCGTGCATCTGTGCAAACTTGGATGCAACACCGGCTCTGGGTGGAAAAATTAGAAAATGCTACCTCCCCTAGGCAGTCACAATCCCTGGTCATCAGCTTAGGGAACAGCATTTGGGGAAAGATAAATGAGCCCCTTCTTTTGAGGGAACTCAGTGTGCTTAGAGGAAGGACTCAGCTTTGGGAGCAAAGTGGGGCACCCGCCTGAGGCTCGTGGGTGTTCAGGGCCCCACCCGCACCTCCGCACAGGCTCACAGAATTGAGTGTGACAGGCGAGCTTCCCTTGACTGGGGTGCAGGCTGTGCTCCTGGGCCTGACCCCTCATTTGGAGACCAGGGCTGCCCTGACCACTGGACTCCCTTCAGAGCACGAGGCCCCAGTCTCCTGGTGTGTGGGGCTGGCGTTCGGCTGCTTCCTTCTTGGGGCAGGTGTGGAGGGAGGCTCTAAGAAGCAGGATCCTTTCCAGCCTGCTACTGTTGAATGTTTGAAGCTGCTTTGCGAGTAGAGGGGGACAGATCAATGCCCCCAATTCCCCAGCCTTCTCTTTCTTAGCATTCTGTGGGCAGTGGGAGCCCCAGCTTTTGAGACTGAAGGCCAACTCTTAGTGCAGCCCAGCCCATTTCCCATGACTTTCCTAGCCCCCTTTCTCTCTGCCCCTAGCCCAACTTTGCCAGGTCAATACCTTTACAGCATCGGGTCAGCCCTGACGTGCTATTTTCAGAGGAGGCAGGGCCCACAATCTGCCCATGGCCCCTGGGCACCTCCTGAGTGCTCAGCACTCTTGAACAACTTGCCCCACCTCTGCTCCCCTGAAGGACTGGAAGCGTGCAGTCAGGCAGGGACGGGGTCTGCTGTGGGCATAGCACACAGTGTGTGCTCAGGAGATGGTTATGGAATGGACAAATGAACAGGCACCCTCACCCTGGGCAGACCAACACCCTGGGCAGACTCGCCCTCCTGCACCCTCTCTGCCCCTGTGCCTGCTCTTGTCACCAGCCCAAAGTCCACCCACCCATTCTACCTTTCTTATAATTTTTTCACCCTTATAATTTTTTCCCTGACTTCTTCCCTACCTGTCCCAGAGATAGCAATTCCTCTCCCTCAACCCTGGTAGAATTAACTCTATGCTGCATAATTTTCCACTTAATTATAGTCTTGCCTGTAATCTTACCTGTATACGTAGGCTACTTCTGAGCCCCCAGTAATCAAGGTACTTGCGTCTCTGGAACATGATCTCAGCCTTCCTTTGGGTCTCCAGGGCATTATGCCCAGGGCTAAGTGCAGGGAAGATGCCCAAGGCCAACTAAATTGAAGTACAGGACACAGTGGTGGCCGGGCTGGCAGAGGAGCTCAGAGGAGTCCCACACTGCCGTACTCACTTTGGCTGAATCACACAGCCTCCTGACCACCTCCTCACTGGGAAAGGGGGATAATTGTGCCTGCAGTGGTGCCTCCCTCACCTTAGGGTTTTAATGGTTGAAGATAATGCACATAAAACACATAGCAAGTGCACCAATTAGTGGACATTAAACTACGCTGGGCAGTGACCTGGTCAGTCAATTACAGTAGCCAGGTTGGGTTGGGGCTCCCAGCTTCAGCTTCCTTTCAGAGTTGTAATAGTTGGCAAGATGTGTGTTCCTGGTGTGAGTGTCCCCTGAGACCCCCTAAGTTGTCTTTTTCTAGTATCGTTTTTAGTATTTCGTACAATGCTCAGTGTGCGTGTTTTTACTTCAGACCTGCAGATTTCGGAGCTGTCCATCCATTCAGTCTGCACTTCATCCTTTTATGCACCCATCAAACATTGATGAGGCTGTCCCATGTGCAGGCCCCATGCTAAGCCATGCCCTCTGCTGTCCAGGTGATCCCACAGGCTCCTGCGAGGGCAACCCCGTCAGTCTCAGCAAACCAGATCCTTGCCCTCCTTAGCTCCCGGTCTCCTGATGCTCCATTTCTTGGCATATGCTATGATTCTTCTCTCTCGGGGACAGGGATCTTGATGTCTCTTTGCCTCGCCAGTATTGCTCCTTTGTCTCCACAAGGGCACTAAGGCCCATGCCCAGGGATCTGCTAGACCCCCAATCTGGGTGGTGCAGGCTTGAACCCTGTAGCTTGGCTTATGGCTGGGCTGGGGGAGCCAGAAAAGGCAGTGCATTGAGGGTTTCAGGCCCTCCAGCCTTGCCCGGCTCCCCTGGTGCCCACAGAATCCGCCTCTGTGTCCACACACCTCTGCCCTTCCTCTGGTCTCCACACGTGAGGAGTTCTCCAGTTCCCTTGCCTTTTGCAGAGCCTCTGCCCTGCAGGCTGATTCCCCTGCACTCCCAGCCTGATCTTTCCTGGCTGCTAATTGGTTTCTGTGCCTTGATCTGGGCCCGCCATGTCCCTTTACAGTGTAGAACCCTGATTTAATGCAGCAATTCCCCGGCCGGGCCCAGGCTGAGATGCACCCTGGCCTGCTCTGCCTCCCAGGCCAGAGGACCCCAGCACCCCCCTTCCCAGCCTTGCCTCTGCTGTCCCAGGGCCCCAACCGGACCTTTCCCCATTCTCCCCAACTCCCCCTCTTTATCTGCGGCTCGCAGCATGTATGCCTCCCCCTATCAGCGTATCGGGCTAGCATGCCTCATCTAAAGTGTATATATTACCTAATAAAATCCTTCTTATTTGGGATTATTGCATCAGATTTTAATTTCCTCACTCGAGCAGCAGCATGTCGGCCTGCCCGTCAGTGAAGGGCCGATAGAAGGTGAAAAGAGCGGATAAACTGCACAAATTACTGCCAGCCGATGCCTATCAGCCCTTCGACTGGAATTGACTGGAATTAAGGACTGAGAAATAGGATTTGCTACCTCAGAATCTGCTGTGGCAGCTCTCATCGGAAGTCCCTTTCAGCCCCCACCAGCCTGCCCCCTCCAAGGACACCTCCTATTCCCGAAGCAAGCTGCACATTCACCTTTCAAGTCCTTAATCCCGTCATGGAAATGGGGGTAGGGGGTGTCCCGGCTGAGCTTGCTGAGAAGAAGGAGGACTTGGACCCCTGAGGCCACGCACAGCCCAGCTGGGCTCCTGTGTCCACGGTTTTCCTGACAAGGGCATCTTTGGAAGGGGACAAGCCACAGAGGGAAGAGACTCGCTCCCTTCTGGAGAAGTCCAGCTTCTCTCCACTGTGTCCCCACTGCCCGGGCCTCAGAGGCTGGGGCTGCCTCTCACACCTCACCCACATCTCAGCTTGGCACACCCACTGGGTGCAGAGCCCTGAGCCCTTGCCTCCTCCAGAGAGCAATGGGGTCCCCCGGGCCCACCCCACATGGCCCTCCATTCCCCAGTCATCCCCGCCCCTTTCCCCTCCCCACTGCACCTTGTGACCCTCAGCAAATCCCTGAGCACTCTGAGCTTCAGTTTGCTCACACGTACCCGCATGTGAGGAAAGAGAGAGGGGGATCCTTGCTGGGTGCCCCACACAGTGGCACATCGTGGGCACTCCACTCATGCCAGTTCTGCCCTGGAGGCTGCTAGCTGTCCTCATAATGCACAGAAAGCCCCTTGCCGCTAGGTAGAGATGATTAATGTGGGGTGTTGGGGAGTCTGAATTTGCTGAAATTCTTTGGAAAAACCCACGTGGATGTGCATTTTCTGGGAAGAGGCCCCTGAGTTGTCCTCAGATGCACACAGCGATTCTAGGCCCAAATAAATAGTAACAATCACGTTTATAGCATTTGCCATACGTCAGGTGCTGTTCTGAGTGCTTCACGTTTATCGGCTGCTGAGGGGGGGATTGTGATTTCTACCCATTTTATAGATGGGGAAAACAAGGCAGCAAGAGGTTACAGGTCACTTACTCAAAAGATTCGAGCGCATGCAGTCTGGCAGCAGAGTCAAACCCTTAACCAGCTTGTGGTGCTTGTCCGCTCCTCCCATCACAAACAGCTGGGCCCCTGCAGGCCTGCACGCTATAGCCTCTCTCTCAGGAGGCTTCCTACTCCCTGAAATGTGGATTCCTGTGAAGGGCAGATGCCCTTGGCAGGTCGCACCCTGGTACACACCGCAGCTGGACTGGCTCCCTGGAGAAGCACAGCAGGCAGCGTGCCCTTGGGAGCGGGGCCGGCTCTGGGCCGAGCACAGCCGCACTTCTCCATCCCCTGTCTTTGGAAATAAGTTTCAGTATATTGAAAATATAATCACTGAGCCTCTGAAACAAGAGCTGTGGGCTCCCAGGAGCCCCCATTCCTCCCTGTTAATTCCTTCTCATAACATTTCCAGTCTTTCTGGCTGCACTTGTATTAAAAGCTCAGGGTTTTATTAAAAGTGGATTTATTTACCCAAAAAGAGATGAAACCCCAGACTTTGCCAGGAGCCTGTCAGACCTTGCTTCGTGGAAGCTCGGGTATGACTCTTGTGGGAAGAGTCCCCATTGTCCTCCTGTCCTGGTGAACCAACTGCCCTCCACAGAGCCCTGCCCGCCCAGGAGGCCTCTGGGCAACCCCATGCAGGAGCCCAGCACGGGCTCTGAGGACTGAGGGCACTTTGGTCGCCAGGTCTCCTCTACACAGGCCTACACCAGCCCCCTCGTGCCTCCTCCTGAGGATCACTGTCCCGGGCCTGGCCTAGCCCTGCCCTGCATGTGTGCCTGGGTTGTGCAGTTGCCCCTGAGTACTGCTTAGTGACTCTCTGGGGTGGTGCTCCGGTGGGCCTCAGGCCTAGTTATCCTAGCAGGCCAGGAGAGCATGGAGCAACTGCTGTGAAGGAATACCAGTGCCTGGGGAGGGTGAGGTAGGGAGGTGCCCCTGCTGTGTCATGGCAGCAAGACTGGGTGGAGTTAGAGGAGGAGCAGCTTGTCCCACAAGAGCGCAGGGTGTGCCTGTCAGGGAACAAGCCTCTCTGCACAGGTGAGGGGGTGGGGGTGCAGCGCAGGCTTCAGCCTCCTGCTGATAGACAGTGAGTGTAGAGAAGTGGCCAAGGCCACAAGAGCCCCTCATTAGCCATGCAGATGCCAGAGTTGACATTTCCCTAGGGGGTGGGGACAGGCTTGTCTTGCTCTCTATCACCCAGGGGAACACTGTGGCCTGGAACCAGAGCCTCAGGCAAGCAAGGTGGGCAGGCATGGCTGGCACTGGCCATGGTGCGATAGGACCTGGGGAGCCAGGTAAAGGCTGCCCCGGGCAAGGGGTGACTCAGCGAGTGGTGGCGGTGACCTTAAACCCTAAGGTTTAAGGGCTCCGTGAAGGTTTAAACAAACTCTTGTTTGTTCATTTGTTTATTCAGTCAATCAACCAACCCATTAATTGATATTTGAATGTGCCAGTTGTATGCCAGGATCTCTTCCTAGAACAGCCTCCAAGCACTTGCCTGAGCTCTGCCTTCTACCCAGAGCACCTTCCTCTTCATGTTCTCTCCCTGGCAAACTGCTACTCATGCTTCATGACCCATGCTGAATGTTGCCATCTGTACAACAGTTTACCAATTCCTCCAGGTGGACTTCTCCCCTTTTTGGTACATACACATGGCTCCATCTGAGCCACATGTGTATTCACACTCCTCATATGTGTATAGCAGCTGTCTGCTCAGATATCCTTGACTTCATGCCATAGGCCGTGCTCCCCAAGAACGCATTCCCCTGGCTCCCCATCCTGTTAGTTCCAGCTCCTGGACCCTTCTCCACCAGTGCTGCAGAGAGAATGAATTGGGGTGTGGGCAGAGCCATTCCAAGCAGGAATTGCTAGGCACAGCACTGTGTGGGCCATGGTTCCTAGGGCCATGGCAGCCTCTGGAGTTGCCATGGTCATCCCCCAAGATACATGCTTTCACGATTTATGCTTTCATCCCTAAGGTAATTGATCCATCATGTTTTCCTTTATTCAGACCCCAGTGAAAACAAGGTCCCAGGCTTTTTGCTGTTATTCTTATTAAGGTGGGGGGAAAGTGAGGCCAGAGAGGTGCAGCAACCTTCCTAAGGTCACACAGCAATGTGATGGGTGGTTGAGCTAGAGAGCAGATCTCTTGTCTCTTCGCTGGATGCTCCTCATCGGTTCTTCTTCCATGGTGGTCCATCTGAACAAGGGATATGGGAAGGGGAAAGGGGAATGATAGCATCGATAAGGTTGGGCCTCCCCATGGACCACAAGGCGTTTGCCTGGGAACTGCAGTGTGTGCCCAGGGCAGCTGAGGCCTGAGCCCTTGGCACCTACTTCCTGGGTTGCCCTTGCAGCCAGGATCAGCCTGGGGAGGGAAGCTGTGGGTGCCATGACAGCTGCAAAGAAAGACAGCAGCCAGGGGACCCAAACTCAAGTCCCTCCTCTCTTCTGCCCAGGGCACGACGGTGCGCATCATCACCGCCATAGACCAGGATAAAGGACGTCCCCGGGGCATTGGCTACACCATTGTTTCAGGTAAGGCAGAGGCTGCCCCCTCTCCTCTCACCCTTCTGTCCTCCACCCAAGGAGAGCCAGTAGGTGTCTCAGGCTCTGAGGGCTAAGGAGAAGTCTGTGGGCACGTGGGACAGGGTAGGAGACTTGCCTACAGGGACAGTCCTCGCCAAAGGGCCAGGAAGGGGACCCAGTGAAGGCAGTAGGAACGGGGAGAAGAGATGCTGGGAAGCTGACAGAGGCTAAAATGTCTGGGGGCTACTTGGCTGGCACTGGGGGGCGGGAGCGTGTGCTGCTGTCCAAGGTCTGAGACACTTGGGCACTTTGGGGCTCTGGGCCTGGGACTTGGGTGACTCCCATCTAACCTCCTCCAGCCCTCTGGGTTTGTCTTTTTCTTTTCGTATTTGATGAAAAGGTGGCAGTTCTAACATCATTTTAGAACAAACGGAGCTGCAACTACAGCTGATTTCATGTTCTTTTCACATTTCCAACCCTTAGGAATTCATGTCGCATCTGGAATGCTGCAGGGGGGAATATCGGCCCCCTTGCCACCAGATGCCTGGGTTGAGCAGAATAGTGACTGATGGCAGAGATGGTTCTGGGTGACAGGATCCCTGACCCACGCCCCACCCAAAGACTGACAAATGGCAGCTCTGTTCGGCTTTCCCAGGGCTGGTTGGTTTTAGAGCAAGGATGCCTTGAGGATGCAGCGAGAGGCTGCTCGCCCACAGAATTCTGGCTCTGCCTACCCCCCATACATGCCACTCACCGCCTCCCTGCCCAGCCCCTGAGTCGGGGAAGGGTCAGCCTGGTGTGTCTGGGCAGGCCAGGCTGATGGCCGAGAGGACGTCTGGCCAGTTTCCACCCACTGCCTCTCCCTACCATACCCCCACACCCCCAGAACCGGGACTGGCATTGCTGGAGTAGCATCCTGCCCCTGAAGCTCAGAGGACAGCAAGGCATAGTGGTCAAGAACATGGAGGAGGAGGGAGTCTACTGTGTCATGTCATTTTGGGTGGGTCCCTATCCCTCAATTTGCCTGTACTTGCACAAAATGGGAGCAGTAAGAGTACCTACCTCGAGGTGACGTAAGAGTCAGATGATTTAACATATAAAGGGCTTAGTTAATGCATGTAAAGTACTTCATAAGTGTTAGCTATGGTTATTACTAGAGTTAGCAGCTAATGCTACCTTGGGAGGCTAGGGGTTAACTAGTAGGAGGGAGACGTCTCATGTCCTTGGCAATGCAGGAAACCAGGGGTGTCCCCCTGGGACCTGCAGCTGGTGACATGACTATTGTTTTGTCTCCAAGCCCAGGGTACTCCAGGACCCAGAGCCACTCCCAACCCAGCGCAGGTGGTGACCGGCAGCAGGAGCATGGATTTGGGCCTCTGCCCCACCCCCTCCCCCCATTTCATCATTCTGGTGTCCAGCACAGGACCTGGTTAGCATAAACCCTGATACGTACTTGCAAAATGAGTGAATGTCACTCTAGGGGAGTGAGTGTTCAAACTCCAGCTTGCCCAAGAATCTCCTGGGACTCCTACCCAAAATACAAAGTCCTTGGGCCCCACGGAGATTCTCCTGGAGGTCTGGGATGGGTCCAAGAATGGTCCTTTCTCACAGCACCCCAGGCAGTTCAGGTTCAGGCAGTCCTCTGACGGGGATGTGAGGAAGCCAGGCCCAGGAAGGAAACTATTCTGCAGGAAGGCAGGACCCGCTTGGGAATCAAGGCCCTTTCTAGGTGGGCAGAGGAGAAGAGGAGGCCTGTCTTGGTGCTGATCTTCTTCATGAATTTTGCAAATTGAGACACAGTGTAAGAGCCTCCCAGTGACCAGAGGCTTGTGCTGGAGAACTGAGGGAACACCGGTGAGCCCTGGGTGATGGAGTTGGGGAGCCAGGACAGAGTGGCAGCAGGAAGGGAGTGCTCAGCTGGGCGGAGGCCTGTCTCTCATGTGCTGACAGCCTCTGGGCTGGTTTCAGATATACCCCAGCCTGGATGGAGGTGGGGAGCAGAGAGCCAGGACTTGGTTCAAGGTCATGCTTAGAATGGGAACTTCTGCAGAGACTCTGAGTCCATCCTCCAGGGCGCTGGTCCATTCCAGGTTCATGCTGGGTGCCAGGCTGCCAGTCCAGACCCTTGGGTCCTCTCCAGTCTTCAAATAAACCCTGATGGCTCCAGTCAGAACCATCTCTCTACTCTCTCCCTCTGCGGAAGGAGGCTGGAGGGCTGAGCTGCTGAGCCTTTGGTGTCTGGGCTGGACTCTGGAGCTTGCAGTCCAGGCACAACTGGGGCAAAATCTCTTGGGGCAGGCTCCCAAGTACACATATCAGGGTGAGAAGGGAGACCCAAGATTTGAAACCACAGAGAAGGGATGTGTGTGGAGGTGAGGGCAGGAGGCAGAAACTTCTGGAAGGCCTGAGGCATTCAGCATAGCTTTATAGGATTCCCACTGCCAGCACAGATGTGTCGTAAGGGCTTTTAGAAAGGATGACAAATGAGTTACTGCTCACATGCCAGTTATGATTGATTGGTAATGGCTGCCTGCAGAGGATCATGGAACCAAACAGGCTCATGAGCGCAGTATTCAATTGGCAGAGTCTGCTATGGATGTGGCAAGGGAGAGGGCCACTATATGACAAATATTTGCCATCCTTGGTATGTTACCACTTGAGCAACACTTGCTGGGTGGCCTTAGATCTTCCTCTACCTATTTTGTGGATGTTTGTCACCACCTTGCGTCGCCCAAACCCCTGTTGGGTAATGAGCAGCTTGAGCAAAGGGCAGTCCTTCTCTTTCTTCCCTACCCATCCTGACTGGCTCAACGGGGCTGCCCCTACCCGCCATTCCTGCCCCCTTCTCCCTGGCCCTGGGCTGGCACAGTCTCCCTGAGAGCCATCCTCAGCATGAACCTAAAGCAGGTTGATGGGCAGGAGGGCACTGTCCCCAGGAGAGCAGGTGGACCGCGGGCTAGGATTTTGGCCTCATCTCTACTTCCTTCCACCAGGGTAGATGCGGCTGAAAAGAACATTGTCTGCCAAGGGTCTGTGTCACACACCTGCCTCTCTGGTGACATTTGGTCGCAGCCCTCTCCCGGGTGGCCTGGCCAGTGCCTGTTTATTGGGAAGCAGGCAGAAGGGATGGTTCATGTCACCCTGAGGGCATCTTCACAGCTGACTGCCCCAAGCTTGCCCTGAGTGCCCAGTAGGGGCCTGCCCCAGCCCTAGCAGCTCAGGAACCATTTTCCTTTGAAAGAAAGAACTAAGGCTTTGTAGCGGGTGGGCAGAGCCAAGTGGAGAGTCCTGAGTGTGGTGATGTGGGTGACTCGAGTCTCTGGGACACCCCCAGAAGCCTGGGCTGGTGGTGGCTCTGTCTGCAGTGGGTGAGGCCTGTCTGCCCCACGTGGCTGGAGACAGGCCTGAGCCCGCAACGGATCCATGGCCCAAAGTTAACCTGCCCAGTCCCCTGAGGCCCTGTCCCCTCCAGGCTGTTTATCAGCCCTGCAGCTGTGGGGATTTATGTCTGCACACCAGTGCTTTCCCCATTACTAATGACCCCTCTGTTTTGCCAAGAACAAAGAGGCCTTCAGCGCTAAGTTATGGCTCCACTGCCATCAATTTGTTCTTAGCTCCTCGTGGCCAAACTGAGACTGAGGAATGACAAGTTCTTTCCCATAGATGACCTGGCATGGGTCCCATCTTCTCCCTCAGCCTGTACCTACCCTGCCACCCACAAGTGGCATCATTTTCTTGGGGCCTGACCGAAACAGAGTTCTGCAGGCTCCTGTCCCCAAAGGACAGCCCAGCCTGTGGTCTCAACAGACACCCCCTCTGGCCTCATCCTTCCTCTGCCGGACAGACACAACCCTCCTTCAAGGGGCAGCTGCACTCGCCCCCCTCCCTCCAACCAACAGAGCACTGAACTTGGAGTCAGAAGTTGTGGGTTCGAGGCCCAGCTGTGCCACCTGCCAGCAATGTATCTTAGCAAGGGGTTCGACCTCTCGACCCCGTGGTCCTCGCCCACGGAACTGGGTTAATAATCCCCACATGGGTGAGAAGGTGCTGGAGAGACTCGAAAGGGCCATAAAATATTAAGGATTATTGATTGTCAAGGAACAAGCAGGACCCAGGAGTCCTTGGGACTCATTCATTCATTTCCTCCTTTATTTGTTTGAGCACAGGGCAGTGGTTGAGAGTACAGGCTCTGGAGCCATTGTCCATAGTGGTGACCTCTAGCTGTGCCAGTCAATGCATTTGCCCGTTAGCCCATGTAGCTATTGGGCACTTGAAGTGTGGCTAGTCTGAATTGAGATATGCTGTCAATAAAACACATAGGATTTTGAAGACCTAGTGTGCAAAAGAAGGTGATAAAATATCTCACTGGTAATGTTTTATATTGATGACATGTTGAAATGATAATATTTTGGATATACTGGGTGAAATACAACATATTATTAAAATTAATGTCACCTATTTCTTTTTTGTGACTACTAGAGAATTTTAAATCACCCATGTGCCCATATTCCAATTATGTTGGCATCTCTGTGTTCTAGAGTTAGGTGGCCTCGGCTTAGCTTCTGCCACTGACCAGCTGCATAACCTTCTAAGCGTCCATTTTCCAATCTGTAAAATGGAGATGATAACAGCCCCTGCCTCACAGGCCTATGGGGGTTTAGTGAGCTGAGCCGAGTCCGCACACAGAAGAGCACCTGATCTTGTAGCTAAGGCACTGAGCAGAGTGGACTCTTCATTCCCACCCACAGTTGACTGAGGGCTTTCTCTGGGCCAGGAGCTATGCTGATGTCCTGAGAGGTGGTGGAGACCAGGGCACCATCTTCGCCCTGGGAACCTGCAGTTTGGTCAGCAGACAGACCTATGCAGAGGCAGCTTTGTTCCCCGGGTGGAACTCTGGGAAGAGGAGGCACAAGATATGCTGATGTTGACATGGAGTGATGGCTCCCTGGGGGCCCGTTAGACTGTTTTATCTACTTCTGTGTGTGTTCAAAAATATCCATGATAAGAAGAGAGAGAGGATCCTTGGGAGGGGGTGCCTCAGCCACTCAGCGCAGGCTGGAGAGACTCCTTGAGGAAAGATCACAGAAGCCAGGCACTGCAGGAGGAGTAAGAATTCGCTGGAAAGAGGGGCGGACAGGCAGAAAGAACAGTGTGTACAGAGACTCTGCAGTAGGAGAGGAGCCACATTCATGCATCTGCAGTAGCTCAGCGTGACTGGGCGCAGCGCACAGGGGAGGCAGTGGCGGGGGGGTGGGGGAGTCGGGTGCTGAGGCTGCAGAGGGAGGCCAGGCTGGCCATGCAGCATGTGGGGTGCCCGGCTCAGGAGAATGCCAGCCCTGGTCCTGAGAGCAGCAGGGGGCCACCTGGGGGGTCTTGGGGGTGGGGTGCATGGTCAGGAGTGCTTTTGGGCAGCTCATTGTGGTCAAGGTGGAGCAGACAGGTTGGGGGACAGTAGGTAGGAGCAAGTAAGGAAGAGGTTGGGGTGTCCAGCTGAGAGTTGCAGCCCCGACTGCTCAGCCACAGGCCACACTGGGGGACAGAGCCAGACAGAGGCCAAGGGGGGGCGTGGAGGCCTTGGAGGAGGTGCTGACGAGACAAGTGCCATGGGTGAGGGCAGAGCTCTGTCCTCTTTTCATGCTGAAAAGGCCTCTAATCTCTTCTTGCTGCCCACATCCATTTCCCCATCTGCTGTCGTCCATAGCTCAGGACCATCCCCCAGAGTGAGGGGAGGAGAACCCTGTTTATTGGGTGCCTGCCATGTACCAGGCCCAGCCTGGACACAAGTTATCCCTCAAAACAGTCTATGAGAGAGATGTAGACAAGGAAAGCAAGGCTCAGAGAGTTTACATATATTGGCCAATAGTCACAGCTACTAAGAGGCAGAGCAGGGATTCGAACCCAAGTCCCTCAGGTTCCAGAACCTCCCAGTTTCCATGACAACCCACTAGTTCTCAAAGTGTGGTCCCCAGAGCAGCAACATCAGCATCGTCTGGGAATTATTAGAAATGCAAGGTTTTGCATCCTCACTAAACCTAAAGAATCAGAAACTCTGGGTGCGCCCAGGCAATGCTGATGCTGCTGGCCTGGGGACCACACTTTGAGAAGCTCTGGTCTAAAGGAGCGTGTGTTCTCAATGGTGGCAAAATTTTGTACTGGGGAAGATCTTACTCTTTTAATGTATAAAGCAGATTTACATTACATCCGTGGTGTTGACATTTCATGTCAGGGGAGGAAAGTAATTACGTAAAAATGTCTAAAGTGGCTCCTGGGGCAAGGGATTGAGTGGGGTGGGTGATGATGAAGAGAAGGTTGAGAAACACAGGGCTAGAATCAAGGGTAAGTGAGAAGTATCAGGCCAAAACCCCTCACTTTCAATTTGAAAGGCATGGCCTCACTTCCAGGTCACACTGGGGTACTATGTTAGTGAAGAACAGAGCTTTCCCTTGCTTGTCTCTGAATTTTATTTTAATGCTATCAAGTGAGGAGGTACATTGGGTGCTTTAAAATACATTGAAATACATGAAAACACATTGATTGCTTTGAAGGGAAGTGTGTGTGTGTGTGTGTGTGTGTATACACAGGGAGAATAATCAGATACAGTCACACTTGCACAAGCTCACACCCCCGACATATGCCAATAACTGAATTGGGCCCCTCGCCGTGGCCTGGTGGGGGACAGCTATCATAGGAGACCATCGTGCGAAACACTTCAAAGCCCTTGTGATTAAGCTGCTTGGCATTTTCTCCCCCTGAGAAGTAAAAACTCAGGAAAAGCAGAATTGCTTTAGAACTCTGAATCGCACACCACAGCTCCTGGCTTGGGGTAGCACAATGGGTGCCTGGAAGCCCCAAACATCTCGGGGCATCTTGGGGAATGGCTCACCTGGCTGGAGCCAGAGGTCACCAGGAAGGAGTCCAGGGCAGGTAAGAGAGGGGTGGCAGGGCAGTTGCTAGAAGACATAGAAAGCAAAAAGAAGTAGGTTCTTGAGTGCAGCTGGGGTGGGGGAAGTGAACACGGGGTCACTGGGAGATTCATCTCACACAGTTCTGGGTGGATTGAAGCAGGAGGCACTCGAATGAGGGTGCTCTGCTAACAGGCTGTGACTCTAATCTATCCTTGCTGAGGGGAGGTCTGGGGGTCATTGTGGAGATGTATAGGAGCCGAGTCAGCAGGCTCTGGTGATGTACTGAAAATAGATGATGCAGGAAAAGGAGGAGACAAATAAACTACTAACGTCTGAGTCTAGGTTTCTCGGGTCATGGTGGTGGCCTAGGCAGAAAGGGACATATTCATAAGAAAAGCCTGTTAACATCTGTGAATGCCACCCTAGACCCACATGTACCAAAACACCCCATTCTTCACCCATGGCAGACATCACTAATTGATCCCAGCACAAGGATGGGCCTCCAAGCCTTTCTTACCTGCCCTCTTGCAGCCACTAGCAATTGAGAAGCATTCTCTCTCAAGCTAGAACAAACCTACCGTCCAAAGTGTAGGTTTAGCCCATTTGCATCCTGTAGCTCTCTTCTTTCAAGAATATCTAGGGACAGAGCCTCTGGAGGGTTTTTAATTTAATTATACAAACACGCTGGCCTATTATTTACAGTTCTCTCCCATCATCATGCCGAAACAGCAACAATGTATCACACCAACACTCATTTTCTCCTGATGAGCCACAGGAAAGTCTGCACTTCTTCCTTCCCCCGATCTTTCTCCCTCTTCTCTCCAGGCTGCGCTTCCTGCCACCGGCCTCTCCTGGTGCTCTCATGAGCCCGCCTTTGTGATAAACCAGTCTTTACAGCCGTGCTCATGATTCCCTGTTCTTCCTCTCTCCTTTAATGAGGTCCTGTATGCTCTTTGTCAGTAACAGTGGCTTGCCCCTTGCTTCCTTCCCATAAAAAACACTGGTGGGTGGACTTTTAAGAGGTTTCACTGCCGCACAGTGAAACTCTCCCTTTCTGCGTTTCGTCTTCCCCATACCCTCCTCATGGGCAGGAGTCTGTCTCTGTCCCTTGCTCGGAACATAGAGTGCTGTGGAAACACTCTCAAGGCTTCCCCCTTCTGCTAGACCTGAGTCCACTTCCCCAGCTGGGCAAAGCATGGACTGCATGGGCCCTTTTTATTAGTCCACGCAGCTTAGGGAACCATGTCTCTGAGCCAGAGCCATGGCTGAGGCAGCTCTGCGAGGTTCGGGGGGTTCTTGCTCATGGTTGGAGGTTGTTTGAGTGGGAGATTCTGGTTCCCCCATGTCAACGGGAGCTTGTCTTTTTTTCTTTTTTGATTCTTTTCTGCTTTTTCCTCAATCTTTAAGATAACTGCTTTTTATTGACTTTCAAGAGCTTTGAGATCTTTGGAGGAATATGAAATTAGCCACCATTTAGTTTGCATTCTCTTTCTCTTTTAACTTGGTCTACCTCTGGTACACAGAATTGATTTAAATGTAATTCTTGGCTCACGATTAACACTGGTCCATGTGTAGCTCTCTTTTGTTTCATTCTTAGCCTTAATAATATTGTGGATGCCTGTGAAACTCACCAGCCCACCTAGAGCAAGACCATCACCTATGCCTTATGTCGCCTTACCCACACCTCATTCACACCTTACTCACACCTTACCCTCACCTTACCCACACCTTCCCCTCACTTTACCCTCACCTTACCCACACCTTACCCTCATCTTACCCACACCTTACCCACACCTTACCCTCACCTTACCCACACCTTACCCACACCTTACCCTCACCTTACCCACACCTTACCCTCACCTTACCCTCACCTTACCCTCACCTTACCCACACCTTACCCTCACCTTACCCTCACCTTACCCTCACCTTACCCACACCTTACCCACACCTTACCCTCACCTTACCCTCACCTTACCCACACCTTACCCACACCTTACCCACACCTTACCCTCACCTTACCCTCACCTTACCCACACCTTACCCTCACCTTACCCTCACCTTACCCTCACCTTACCCACACCTTACCCACACCTTACCCTCACCTTACCCACACCTTACCCACACCTTACCCTCACCTTAGCCTCACCTTACCCTCACCTTACCCTCACCTTACCCACTCCTTACCCTCACCTTACCCATACCTTCCCCTCACTTTACCCTCACCTTACCCACACCTTACCCTCACCTTACCCTCACCTTACCCACACCTTCCCCTCACTTTACCCTCACCTTACCCTCACCTTACCCACACCTTACCCACACCTTATCCTCACCTTAGCCTCACCTTACCCACACCTTACCCTCACCTTAGCCTTACCTTCCCCACACCTTACCACCTGTGTGTTCCTCCTCCACCCCATTCCCTGCCTCCCATCCCCCAGAACCACATATTTGAATCCTGTATTCTCTTATTCTCTTCCTTGTGGGAAATATCTTATCGCATGTGTGTGGATGACATATTGCTTGGATTTAGTTGTCTTTGAACTTTATTTTACAAGTATCATGTTATACATAGGCTCCTGGGACTCATATTTTCTCCTCAATAGTATATATCCAAGACTCATCCATGCTGTCAGGCGAGTATCATTTTTCATGTTTACTATGCATATTACTCCATCATGGGAAAATACTGCAGTTTACTTATCCATTTCCCTGTTGATGGGTTGATTACAAACTGTGCTGCTATGAGCATCCATGTATCTCTCTCTGGATGTGTTCAAGAGTTTGCCTTCAGCTACATACGTCATCTCTCACCCCCATCATAACCCCCAAATGTGGCTGGCTAGAGCTGTTTAACAGATGAGGAAGCCTAGACGCAAAGAGCTTATGAAACATGCTTAGGGCCACATGGCAAATGAGCGGCAGACCCAGGATTCAAACCAAGACCTTCCTGCTTCTAAAACTCACATTATTTTCTGCTATTGTTTGCTATTCTGCCTGAAAAGCCAAGGGATTTATGTCAGCCTGGTGGTCTGTGTGTAGGAGTGGAATATTAAGATTCATTCAATCATTCGTTTATTCATTAATGCATTTGTTCATTCATTCATTCAGCTAACCAGTGAGTACTTATTCAGTGGCTACTGTGTGCCAAGCTCCATGCTAGACCCCGGGACCATCTGTGAACCGAAAGCCCCCATCACCACCCTCATGGAGTTCACATGTTAGTGGAGGAAAGGGATCATAAATAAATCAGCAAAGACAGTGTTTCCCCGGTGTGTTAAAAACATCAGGAAGAAAACGCCAGGGTGAGGAGAGGGTACCTAGGATGAGGAGGCATCTAGGAAGGGGATTTAGGAAGGCTGGACCAGGGAAATGTCAGCTGCCTGCCTCCACCTTTCCAGGCTACGGGCATGGGAAGAGATCCTCATTGCTCCCGCCTCAGAAAAGGTCTCCAATATCTTCTGGGGGCTTTGAACCTGAGACGAGCCCCTCTAAGCAGCTCAGATTCCCAGCTCCCTTTTTCATCTGACTCCCTGGATGACTGCTCAGCTTTCAAGGCAGCCCCCAGCCAAGGCTAATCTGAAATAAAAGTTTTTATTTATCTAGCTTGATACCTGGTGCAAGGTTAAATCATACAAAAGAAAAAGCAATAAGAGAGAAAGATTAAGCATAAGGCGCTGTCTTAGGCATGCCCTTTTGCAATATGGTTACAAAGATATTAAACCTGAAGACACCCGCAAGTCCACATTGCTATTTCCTTGTCTCTCTGGGCTCAGCTTAGCCGCTGCTGGAGCAGGAAGGATGACAGAACTCGATGGGGGCCGTAGGAGGGAGACCCCCTGGGGTACCCTGCAGAGAGGGTGAGCAGCCAGATGGAGTTCTAGTTACTCAGCCCATCAGCCACCTCCCACCTCACACAGCTCTGATTCATGGCTTCCCTGGGGAACAAAAACATTGACATCTGCACCTACGTTTCTATCAGCGTGTCCGTGTCATCAGTATTTATTATGTGCCTGCCACGGGCAAGGCACCCTGGGAAGAGAGAGCAGGGAAGAAACCTTCATCACAATCCCTTCCCACAGTCAGCCTGGGCTTAAATCTCAGGTGACCTTGAGCAGGTTACATCCACCTGTGCCTCAGTTTCCTCATCTGTGAAATGGGAATATTCATAGGGTTATTTTAAGCATCAGATGAATTAATACAAGCAAAGCTGTCAAAACAGTGCCTAACACATAGTAGGCATACTTTATTGTTATTATTAGCATTGAAAAAACTATAGTTGATGACAAACGCAAACAAGAAACACCAGGCCTGGATTCCTCAGCCTGTAGGTATTAATGGGGTCTCTAAAAATCCAGATTTCACTGACTTGTGGCCTTCCTCCATGACTGTATAACCCTCAGACTTCAGCTCTCTGTAAAATCCCCACCAAATGTTGCAGGGGCACCTACAGGGTGGGGAGGAGGCAGTTTTCCTGTGCTTTCTAACTGCCCTGCCAGCTCTCCTGCCCTCATCCCTCTCGGTGTCCCCTGCACAAAGCTGCTGGAGGTGGGTAACTCACCAGGCCCCTGCTGTAGGCACCCTCTCTAGCCCCTGAAATGGCCCAGCATCCCCTGGGTGCCCCATGACCCTGGAGCCAGATGGATTGTGGGCTCCTCCCCTGCTGCAGGCTGCACTTAGGATCTGGGTCCCACAGCCCCGCTGCCTGAGCCCTGTGCACTGCATGCCCCTCTCCACTCACACGCAAACAGCTCCCCCAGCTCCAGTCTGCAGCCCTTCCCTCTGTAGGGCCAGGAAGGGCCATGAGGACACCATGCCACCCTCCTCACCCATCTTTCCTACAGAGCCCATTGTTTAAAGCAATTTTTTTCTTTTTGAGACAGAGTCTCACTCTGTCACTCAGGCTGGAGTGCAGTGGCGGCATCTCAGCCCACTTGCAACCTCCACCTCCAGGGTTCAAGCCATTCTCCTGCCTCAGCCTCCCTAGTAGCTGGGACTACAGGCGCCCACCACAACACCCAGCTAGTTTTTAGTAGAGACAGGGTTTCACCATATTGGCCAGGGTGGTCTTGAACTCCTGACCTTGTGATCCACCTGCCTCAGCCTCCCAAAGTGCTGGGATTACAAGTGTGAGCCACCACGCCCGGCCTAAAGCAATTTTTTTAAAAGAAGGGAAGGAAGGAAAGGAGGTGGACAAAAGAAAGAAATAAGAAGAAAAGAAAGCTTTATTTTAGCCAAAATATCAGCTTACTGAAAGCCCACCCACCCATTCCCCAGACATATCCAGTACGGACCCTAGGGAAAACCAACTACACAAGTAATTCATCATGGGTGCCTGAAGCCTGGCATATGTAACACACATAGGGTTTGTTCCCCCAGGAAAGGCAGTCCTTGAAGGAGGGTTTGGGGAGATGGTGAGGAAGAAGCATTGCCACCCGCAGGGTAGGTTGTGAGCACACACTCATAGGACTTTCCCCCCACCCCCGCCCTAACATTCTCCTGCAGGTTGGAACTCACATTGGGAAAGGTTTGGATGCCAGACTATGGAGTAATAATGACATCGTAATAATAGCTACCACTTATTGGATGTGTGCTAATGGATCTAAATGTTTTACCTACATCAACTCTTTTAATCCTCTCAATAACCCCATGAGACTGTCCTATTATTGTTATCCCCATTTTACAGAGGAGGAAACTGAGGCCCGGTTGCCCAAGGATTCATGTCTGGTAGGTGATAGAACCGGATACTGAACCCAGCAGCCTGGCTCTAAGCCCATTTTTCTCCACCGCTCCCTGCCCTGAGCACTGGAGCGGGCTGCTGCAGGCTGAGAATCACTGGGTCTACCTCTGTACTTGGCTAAACTTCCTGTGCTTTCTGCCACCTCTCTCTCTGCCTCTCTGTCAAAAGCTCTGAGTCAATTAACTGGCTGCCCCCATTCAAATATTTGACCAATATCCTGGAAACAGAGATTTCAGAGCAGATATTTTCAGACAATCATTGAAGTGAACAAACATTCTGGCACAGAATGAAATTATTGCTCAACATCTGATTCTGTCGGGCTGTTCTCCCATCCCAGCCTTACCCCTACCCACCACTTGAAGGCGTTTCTTTATGGGGGTGAGGTGGGTGGAATTGGGCTGCTTCTGCTTTCTAGCTCACTGCCCCTCCTACCCCCTTCCACTGCTAGTGCATGAGGATTCCCCCGCCCTCACTTGTGGGATCACATCATTGAAGCACTTTTGAATCTGTAAAGGCAGATGCTGAAGGGCACCTCACAACGATGACCGGCAGACCAAGAGTTATTTTAAAGGGGCTGGTGACTAGTTTTTCTTCATAATGACAGTGGTAGTCCCAAATGTCAGCAAAAGCAATTTAGTTGAGATTGAAAGGAGCACTTTGCAAATGAGGATTTGAGTCCCTGGGATGCTTTCAGTCCTCTGTAGAAGTCTGTAGGAGCTGGGTGTGGTGGCTTGTGCCTGTAGTCCTAGCTACTCCAGAGGCTGAGCCCAGGGGTTTGAGGCTGCAGTGAACTAAGATGGCCCCACAGCACTCTGGCCTGGGCAACAGAGTGAGACCCTGTCTCCAAAACAAAAAGTCTCTAGAGACTGGGGAATTGATCATTCATGACTCAGCGTATGGTTGGCAAGGTCTTAATGTGCCAGCTTTCACATGGGGTGGTCTTGAGGAGACAGACAAGACTGTATAATGGAAACTGAAAATGTAAAACCAAGCCACCCAGAAGCTTGAGGATTTGCTGCAGAGGTAAACATATGAGAAATCGCTCCTCCATCACAGCATTTGCTGAGTGGCTGGTGCTGTTGGTGAGTTCCTGGGGGAGATCAGAGGAGGCCGAAAGGGCTGAGAGCTGGGGCAGAGGCGAGGATAACAGCTTCAGCCGAATGCTGGTTCCCCAAATGTAAGAAGATACTCCCAAGGGATGATTTTAAGGGATGCACGGGTGAGGCGTGAAATAACATTGAATCACACAAAGAGACAGTTATTCCCTTCTTGATTCTCTTACAGAATTTCCATTTCTGTCAGTTCTATCCAGGAAAGGGTTCAGTTGGGTGCTCATGTCTTTAGCACCTCTTCAACTGGGCTCATGTCCCCACTGGACACAAGGAGAGCTGCTGGAGCCTTCAGAGGTTGAGCTGATGCAGCTAACCATGCAGGCAAACCACACAGGCTCATTTCCCCGTGTTACAGCCACCTCTACACATGGCTGATGAACTGGTTCTCCATGTGTGATACCCTTCAAGAGTTTTTTTTAGGATGATGTTTTAAAAAATTAAAGAAAACTACTAAACAAATAACAATAGAAGTTTCATACAAACATAGCAGAAATTGGGAGGCTGGTATCCACATGACTGATGATCAGGCAATGCTGATGGACGAGTCATCTTGACCTGGGCCTTTCCTTGAGTGACTTTTCTTCTGAGAGTCACCTCAATGCATGTGAAGGGCTCAGAACAGCTCCTGGCCCAGGGCAGACGCTCAGGAAATGCCAGCCCTCTGTTGGATGGAATGGCCCTTGGAAATGGGGTGCACTAGCACCCACACGGCAATGTTATTGGCGCTGCTGCTGGGACTGAGGGGTGGGTTGGTTAGGTGGCGAGGAAAGCATCCCAAGCAGGAGAGGCTGAGATGAGCAGAGGCTTAGAGGGAGGACCAAGGGACATTTAAAGGACAGTGGACAGACAAACCAGACTGCAGAAAGGGAAACATGGAAGATGATTTGAAGGGTCTTGGGCCAAGCTAAGGAGTGTGGATTGTTCCTTTCAGGGCATCTGTGTTTACAAGGACCCAAGAGCTCTCAGGAGCCCAGGAAAAGGGGCTTGCTGTGAGGCTCGGGGTTCCCATTGATATCCTGAGCTGATGCTCCTCAGCATCGGGTCTTCTGGCTCAGGAACTAGGAACAAAGCTCAGATGTTTTCTCCTTTCCTATAGCATCTGTACTCATTTCCTATAGTTGCCATAATAAAATGCCACTTACTTAGTGGCTTAAAACAACAGAAGTTTATTCTCTTACAGTTCTAGAGGCCAGAAGTCTGAAATGAGGCTTATGGGGTTAAAATCAAGGTGTCAACAGGTCCAGTTCCTTCTAGAAACTCCAGGAGATAATCCCATCCTTGCCTCTTCCACCTCTTCTCGTGGCTGCCAACATCCCTTAGCTTGTGGCTGCATCATTCTGATCCCCTCTTCCCTGTTGCCATTGCCTTCTCCTCTCCTATAGTCAAATTTCCCCCTGCCTCCCTCTAATGAGGATCCTTGTGATTATATTTAGGGTCCACCCAGACAATCCATGCTGATCTCCAATTGCAAGATCTTTAACCAAACCATATCTGCAAAGTCCCCTTTGCCATGCAAGTAACATGCAGAGGTTGCAAGGTTTTTGACCTGGGTGCCTTTGATGGCCATTCTTCAGCCCACCACAGCATCCGTGCCCTCTCTGAGCATCTGCCTCTCTCTACTGGCTCCCTCACAGTCTCACCTGGGCCACTGCCTCTTTTTTGCACTGCTCTTGAAATGCCCTTTCAGCTGCTGTCTCAGCTGCCAAGCACCTCTATACTATAGTTACCCCATTCTGAGTTTCCTAGAGGGGTCAGATTGTCCAGCTCAGCACCACAGCAGTGTCCGCAAGCCATAGGGAGCTGGCAGCCTGAAATGCTGTCCCCTGGGCAGCTGGTACAGAAGAGGGTAGTGGGGCCATGCGTGGGGCAGGCCCCAAATACATCTAGTACACTTTCAAAGATAGACAGACCTATGGGACAGAATAGAGCTTTTAGAACCAGACCCAGATATAAATATGGGAACTTGTTGTATGATAAAGGTGGCACACAAATCACCGAGGAAATGATGACTTGTTTAGTAGCTGGTGTTGGGAAAACTAGCTCACCATGTGAAAGAAAAAAAGCAAGATCCCTACCATACGCCGTATACCAAGGTAGACTCCAGATGGATTCAAGACCTAAATGTGAAAGGTAGAATATAAAGCTCGTAAAAGGAAATGTAGGGGTATATCTTCATGACCTTGTAGTAGGAAAGGACTTCTCAGCATCCCTGGAGCACATGCCATAGAAGAAAAGTTGTTCTACATCAAAGGAGTTCCAATTAAGTCAGAATATGTAGACTGTTAACAGCAAATGATATATAGGGAAATTTTTGCAACAATTAAAACCAAAGAACTAATAGCATATATAAGGAATTCCTGCAGATCAAGAGGAAAAAGTTGGAAAATCCAACAGAAAAATAAGCGAAGGATATTCATGGAGTGGGAAACCCGGATGACAGGTGGATACACGTAGAGATGCTGAAACTGACTAAAAATCAGGGAAACGCAAATGGTAACTGCAGTGACCGACCTCTTCACACCCCACATCGACACAGGAGCCACATCCTCCCTGTTTTTGTGTAGCCTGCGAGCTGAGAATGGGTTTTAAAGATAACTATCTTTAGGCCTGGTGCGGTGGCTCACACCTGTAATCCCAAAGCTCTGGGAGGCCAAAGCAGGTGGATCACGGAGGCCAGGAGTTTAGACCAGCCTGGGCTACGGAGTAAGGCCCCATCTCCATGGGTGGGGTAGTGCAGGCCTGTAGGCCTAGCTACCTGGGAGGTTGGGAGGATTGCTTGACCCCAGGAGTTTGAGGTTACAGTGAGCTCTGATCATGCCATTGCACTCCAACCTGGGCAATAGAGTGAGACTTTTTCTCTAAAAGAGATAAAAGAAAGAAAGATAAGTATTTTTGCAGTTGATCTGAGGGTAGTAAACATGATCTGTGAACTCCAGTTAAAAAAAATGTTATCCCCCACCACAAAAGTTCCACTCTTCTCATTAGCAGTACTGTAGTGTAACAAATTCTGCTCAATTATTATGTTTTGAATTCCTCAAAAATGTTTGTGGAAACTTGTTTTCTTTCTTTCTTTCTTTCTTTCTTTCTTTCTTTTTTTGGTTTTTTTGGTTTTTTTGATAGAATTTCACTCTTGTTGCCCAGGCAGGATTGCAACAGCGCGATCTCAGCTCACCACAACTTCTGCCTCCCGGGTTCATGCAATTCTCCTGCCTCAGCCTCCCGAGTAGCTGGGATTACAGGCATGTGCCACCACGCCCAGCTAATTTTTGTATTTTTTTTTTTTAGTAGAGATGGGGTTTCCCATGTTGCTCAGGCTGGCTCAAACTCCTGACCTCAGGTGATCCACCCGCCTTGGCCTCCCAAAGTGCTGGGATTATAGGTGTGAGCCACCGAGCCACGCCTGTTTTCCTTCTAGTATCAACATAGTGTCCTCAATTTGGCCTCTTGACCTGCAAAGTTCGAAATATTCACTATGACCTTTTGAAAGAAAGTTTGCTGACCCCCACACACTCTGCATCAGTTAAAAGCCACATGCTATCAGGTTGAACCACATAAAATCACCATTTTTATACATCAAAATGGTTCAATGTCAGCAATTTCTTATGGTTCAAATTCATAGATATATATACAGCAAAATAGATTAATATTTAAAACCTACCATTGAGAATTTATAAAAGAAATAGAATTTATAAAAGATATAGAAAGGTATCACATAATAGCATTTCTGTAAGATAAAATAAGAAAGCAAACATCAGTAAGAGTAGATACTGAACAAGAATACAGGCTTGACCAGGCGCGGTGGCTCACGCCTGTAATCCCAGCACTTTGGGAGGCCAAGGCGGGCGGATCACGAGGTCAGGAGATCAAGACCATCCTGGCTAACACGGTGAAAACCCGTCTCTACTAAAAGTACAAAAAATTAGCCAGGCATGGTGGCAGGCGCCTGTGGTCCCAGCTACTCAGGAGGCTGAGGCAGGGGAATGGTGCAAACCCAGGAGGTGGTGCTTGCAGTGAGCAGAGATCGCGCCACTGCACTTCAGCCTGGGCGACAGAGCCAGACTCCGTCCCCCCCCCGCCAAAAAAAAAGAGAGAAAAAAAGAATACAGACTTAAAGAATACAGGCTTATGCAGAGACATGTTGCAAAGTACTTGTTTTGGAGAAGAGAAAAGGTGGGAGAAGGGTGAAGAGGAAGCCCAACTGTAACATTTGCTAATATTTATTGAATAATTGCCTGGTCCTGCTTTAAGCAACTCACAGGTGTTAACTCATTTACTCCTCACAGCTCCCTGATGAGGAATGTGATATCATCGTGCCCACTCTACACATGAGGAGACCCAGCTCAGTGGGGTTAGGCAACTTGCCAGCCAAGGCCTCTCAGCTTGTAATTGTCAGAGCCAGGATTTGAACACAGGCAGTTTGGGCTCCAGTTTGGGGAATCAGATCTGAAGTCCAGTGATGTGGGTATAGGTCAGAGGTGTGAAGCTGCACCCAACATGTCTGAAAAAGCAAACTCCCCTTTTAACTAAATCCTGCACCCACCCCTGCCCACTCCATGCTCAGGAAATCCCTAGTGCTCCTTTTTCACTTGCTTCTCAAGGATCCAGAACATTTACCTCAGCTCTGACCACACTATGAGAGTGAGGAATATGGACCCTGGCCCTGCCTTGGCCCAGCCTGGAGTGATGGGCCATCTTACCCATAGGGCAAAATTACTGACAGAATGTGCCCTGAGAAAGGGCTCTGGCATTAATATACTGAGATACAGCCAAGGGCTTGGGATCACATAGGTCCAAGTTTAAATCCTGGCTCTGAGTCCAACTGCCTGTGGGGCCTTGACAAATCAGTTTTATAAACAGAGTTCAAAATACCTACCTCGATGAGGCATTGCACAGCACAGTGCCTGGCATATAGTAAGTGCAGGGTAAATTACTATCGATCATGAGTTCATTGACATCACCTAGGGAAAATGACTGCCTTTCATTATACCATCTGGAAAGAAGGCCACTTGGGGAAAGCAGGGAGGAGCCTCTGCCATCCTATTTCTCTAATTAGTCTGCCTGTTCCCCTCTTTTCCATCCTATCTATCTTTCTGTATCTCCCCCCTCTTAAAAACTTATCTTCACACTCACCTCCCCCAGGAAGCCTTCCCTGACCACCTGCTTGCATCATCTACTTAACTGACGGTAGCAGGTTCGTCGCCCCCTTTCTATTTCTAATGTGGAGGTTCATGCTCACTCCACCATCCCCGGACCCCATGCCCAGGACAGTGTCTTGACCTGGGGTTCACAGGCATTTGTCTCTTTGCTGTTCTTTCCCTTTCCCCCTTGGTAACCACTGAATCCCTGGGAATCTGCAGGTCCCAAACACACGGCCCCCACAACCCAGAAAGGAGCCATCCTTTCCCGAGGGGCATCCCAAGCACCTGCCTTCCCCTGTTACCCGCCGAGACAATGCTCTGCGGGAGGCATTGCCTCCTACTGTACCCTGAGAACAGGTAGGCCCAGCCTCAATGTGGCCTGCCTGGGTCTGCCCAGGTTGTGCGTGGCACTGCCAGCAATTGGCACCAAACCGCCCACATTCACATCCAAGGCCTTTCTCTCATATCCCAGCCACTTCAAGCCCAGAGGTGACCATGTGACTCCAATGTCCCTCCTATGAAATCCTCTCTTACCTTTCCAGGGAAGCTGAAGCCCACACCAACCGACTTTCCTCCATGGTCCGTGTAACTCAGAACTGCTAATTGGGGCTTGGCTCTGGTCAGCCCCCTCTGTGATTAGTACTGATTTTCCCTGGCACCAAGGGTGGTGCCTTCTGCCTGGTTCTGCTCAGGGGTGGTGGGAGGCACACACCTCAGCAGTGGGGAGAGACTGGCCTGCAGTACGAGAGAAAGCAAGCCCCTTGGACCCCACTTTTTTGCAGCCATTATTAGGATGTCGGTGGGATCCCACACAAGGATGTCATGCAAGGCCCTCTCTGGAGGTTGCATCTTACACTTACAACAAGAACTATCAATATCCCCATTTCACAGATGAGGAAACTGAGGCTCAGAAAGGTAACATAACATGTAGGGTCATGCTAGGCCAAGAAGTGGCAGAGCCAGGATTCAAACCCAGGTCTGCATGAGTCTGAAGTCCGCAGGGACCACCCTCCTCATTGGATGGTCGTGACAACCCTGTCATGTGCAGACCCTGCCTTTACTATTTCCACCATACAGATGGGTAAACTGAGGCTCAGGGAGCTCAGGAAACTCAAGGCCATATGATTGGTGAAGTGATAGATATTGGCTGGCCCCTGATCCAGCCTTTATTCAGTCCACTGTACACTGACCCTTCCCTTCCACGTCAGCACCCCTCTCCCTCCAGTGTGGCACATGAGGGGTAACCAGGAGAGGAGTTGAGGGTCGTGACGAGTTGGATGGGCGTGAGAAGCAGATGGGAATTGTCACAAAGTTGTTGGATGGGTTACAAAGGGCCAAGTTGCAGAAAGTGCTGGAAGCCAGGTGGACTTGCTGTGTTGGGCAGGAGGGAGCATGTTGGATCTTACAGGGGGAGTGAAGTGCTGAACTGGCATTCCTCAATGCCCCTTGCCCAGCCCACCCCAGGGCCTGCCTCCCAGCCCCGGTCCCCACCTCCCCGCCGCCCGGTGCTACCTTCCTCCCTCCCTCCTTCTCTCCCTCCCTCCCTCCCTCCCAGGTTGGGGACATTGGGCCGCTGAGGTCAGGCCTTTGTTTGAAGGACAGATAATTAATCCCACAAAGTAATCCCCAGCACACTCTGGCAGATTTATGGAGATCGCCTCTGTCCTGGGAACTCTGCCTCATCATCTTTCATTTGCCAGGCAAAGCGAGTGACTTGTTATATCATAGGCCCCACGCCAATAGGAATTTCATTTAGGGGAGTTCTCCAGGTGGAAGGAGATTGATAACCCAGGCCTGGGCAGGAACCGATGGCAGTCCTGGGGCCAGGAGGGTGGGAAGCAGAGCAGGCTTTGCCACCTCCTCTGTCCCCTTGCTGGTTTCCCGTCTTTCTCCCAACATGGGGCTGGTTTCATGGACTTCACCTGTCACAGGCCACAGGGACCTGGATATCATCCAGTCGAGTCTTTCCAAGCCCCAGATGAGAAAGCAGAAGCCCGGAGCATGAAAGAGGGACTGTTTCCCACCCGGCTCTTGGGGCTACTCTGCCCCAGCTGTCCTCATCGTTACTTCTCCCTCCCCACTCGCCACCTCACAGGGCTGCCACAGGTACAGGGCTGTCAAGGGCAGGGGCAGGGGCTCCTCAGAGCCTGCCATGGTGGCCCTTGGAGCCTGCCTCCCAAGGAGGCTCCTTTCGGTGCAGGAGGGCAGTAGGGGTTGGCAGGACCTGGCAGCTCATCCACCAAACAGTGAGGAAGGAGAGGCGTGGCCCTGGGGTCAGGGTAGTTGCTTCTGGTCCATTGGCTCTGCCTTTAGCTTGCTAGGCAGTTTAATGGCTACCACTGTCCACCTTTGCAATACAGGTGTTTGGGCTCATTTGATAATTCATAAATATTTATCAGGCACCTCTCGTACTCACTGCTGGAGATATAGCCATGAACAAGACAGACAAAACTGTCACCCTCAGAGCCTGTCTTCCAACACACTCTGCTGTATCCACACTCCCGCCCCACCCCCACCCTCAAAGGCGGGGTGGGCCCAGGCTATGGGCAACTGGGAAGGGAGGGGAGGGCCTGGGCACAGCTCAGAGAGCAGGGGTTGGCGTGGCAATGTGTAGGCAGGCACCAGCACCAGCTTTGCCAACTTGGCAACTCCATGTCAATAGAGACCAAGCATGGTGGGGCTGGCTCCTTCCTGAGGCTCCACCCGGCCCTCAGTAATTAAAGCCATAAGTCATCTTCCAAGGGGAGTCTGTAGGCTGGGGAGGCCACAGCTGGCCTTGCTTGGGGTTTAGTGCTGAGAGGGAGAGTGAGTACATCTGGGCAGAGGTTTGCAGAGGGAGCTGAAGATCAAAGGCTGCCCTCCATTCTGGCCTAGGCTGGGGACAGTGTTTGGGCTCTGAGGCTCTGCTTGGTGCTAGGGGCAGTGCCAGGAGTTTCCTCCACAAGCAAAGAGTTTACTTCGTCTTTTCTATGAGTGCTGAGTCTCAAGCTTGCAAATAACCCAAGTGATGCCATCTGTCTCCAGTGGTACCGTTTGTCCTGGTCCCCCTCCAGGAGGGCCTATACCCAGAGCTTGGAGTGGGGGTGCTATAGGGTGTCCACTGCTTTGGGGTGCTTCCCAGAGAGCCTGCATTCCGTCCTGCCAAGAGACTAGGGGTCTGTAGCCCAGACGAGCTGATGGGGAAGGAGGCAGGGCCAGGAACCCGTGTAACTGAGAAGGACACCAGGCCATGCGTCTGTAGGGTGGCCCAGTGGGAAAGACCCAAAAGTCGCTCCTGTGACTTCTCTTTTTCTAAAAAGCAGTCAGAGACTTTGGAAAGATTTGGGTTGTGGAGCCTCCTCCCTGGTCGAAAAGGCAAGGACGTTTCTCTTTTTCTTGTTTCTCGCTTGCTCAGCAAAAGTTTCTGCCTGTGTGAGCCAAGGGATGGGAGCGTCTTGGGACATCCCTCCCTATCTGGCTGGGCTCATTCATCAAGCATTCTCTGAACGCCTATTCGGTGTGGGGCACTTGGCCAAGGGCTTGGGACATAATGTGACATCTGGGGCTGAGCCTCTAGCTGGGAGGATGAGGGCATTCTGGAGGCAGACTGCTGGGATGAAATGGCCAACCACCCACCCCACCCCACACTCCACCCCGCATCCCAGCCCAGGACCCCTGGCCTTTGTCAGAGAAGCAGGGCCAAGTTCACTGGCAAATGCGAAATACTAAATATTTAGAAAAGTACAGAAACCAACACAGCACACCGCCATGTATTCACCACCCTGATAACATTTGTTGACATTTTGCCATAATTGCTTTGGATCTTTTTTGCTCTTCTTTTTGTTCTCGTTTAAGAAATGAAACATTGCAGCTATTGTTGAAGGCACATTTTCTTTGATTTCAATCATCTCAGAGGCCTGTTCTTAGAACACTGAGTAGAAAAGGTAAAAACCTCTGATCCTGACGTTGGCTTCAAAAATGGCGTCCCTGACTTGAATGTGAACTGTGTCTTAGGTGACATTGAGGAATCATTTATTTTGCTTAGGGTGAAAATAGCATGTTTTGTTGCATTTTTGAAAGTCCTCATGAGAGATGCATGCAGTATTTAAAGATGAACTGGAATTTGCTCTGATAACACCATGAAAAATTGGTAGTGTTGGGGGGGGCAGTGATTTTAAGATAAGATTGGCAAAATTTTGATGATTGTTGCATCTGGGTGACGGTACCGAGAGCTTCATTGTGCTCTTGTCTCTACATTTGTGTTTGTTTGAAATTTTCCATAGTAAAACTTTTATGTGTGGTCCCCAAAGCTCAAAGCAGACCAGAGAGCCACATCTGACCTGTGGCCTGGACAGGAGCCCAGACTTGAGCCAGACTTCTGGTCCACCCATCTGGTGCCAGTTCTGCTTCTAACTTGCTGTGTGTTGTTGACCAAGTTACTTCTCGTCTCTGATTGTCAATTCTCCAGGGGTTGAAGGAAAAGTTGGAACCTATTAGGCTTTAAGCATCTTTCCATTTTCCACCTCTGACACTTGACACATCTAACTTGTATGCTCAGACTCCATTGGAGGGAAACTGTGGGAACAGCCCCATTTACACCTTCAATTTCTTTTTTTTTTTTTTTTTTTTTTTGGTGAGACAAAGTTTCACTCTTGTTGCCCAGTCTGGAGTGCAATGGTGCAATCTCGGCTCACTGCAACCTCCGCCTCCCAGGTTCAAGCGAACCTACTGCCTCAGCCTCCCAAGTAGCTGAAATTACAGGTGTGTGCCACCATGCCCAGCTAATTCTGTACTTTTAGTAGAGACAGGGTTTTACCATGTTGGCCAGGCTCGTCTCAAACTCCTGACCTCAGGTGATCCACCGCCTTGGCCTCCCAAAGTGCTGGGATTACAGGCATGAACCACCGTACCCGGCCATACCTTCAATTTCTTCAGTGGGTTGGCCCACTGGCACTTCAGGAGATAAGCTTTGCAAAAAGGGCTCTGTGGTCAAATAAGTTAGAAAGACACCACATCACAATATCCTTGTGCTGGCAGGTCATAACGCCCATGAACACATTAAAGGCTCTGATAAGTCCTGCAGTGAAGATGTCTCTTGAGCATTTCCCAGATTTATTTGACGACAGAATTTTTTTTTTTTTTTTTTTTTTTTTTTTTTTTTTTTTTTTTTTGAGACAGAGTGTTGCTCTGTCACCAGGCTGGAGTGCAGTGGCATGATCTAGGCTCATTGCAACCTCTGCCTCCCAGGTTCAAGCGATTCTCCTGCCTCAGCCTCCCGAGTAGCTGGGACTACGGATGTGCGCCACCACACCTGGCTAATTTTTTGTATTTTTAGTAGAGACGGGATTTCACCGTGTTAGCCACAATAGTCTGGATCTCCTGACCTTGTGATCCACACACCTTGGCCTCCCAAAGTGCTGGGGTTACAGGTATGAGCCACCACACCCAGCAGACCACAGAACTTTTAAAAGTTGGCCTTACCTATACCCTATGGTATCAGAGTTCCTGGGGAAACCCTTTCTGTTTCAGACTGGGGGCTCTGACTCTGTAGGACAAATTTGCCATCTTTTCTCATAAACATGATGACTCTGACTCATACTCTGTACAACCCAAGATGTTTGATGTTTTCCACATTGCTGAGTGGGTTTGTGCTTAACCAAATTTGTAGTTTTTTTCCTTCAGTCATGCCCTCACCAGAAACATCTGCTTTGATGTTACACTCTGAGTCACTGACCAAATGCCGGAAAACCCTCCAACGTTAGGAAACTGGGCCTGGCACAGTCTGCAGCCTTTCTGATAGAGCCTTCTAGAAGCATTGTTTCTAGGGAGGAGTAGGAGAAAGAATATAGGCATTGGCATTAAAGGCCATGGGTTCAAATCTCGGTGTGACCACTTACAAGTCTTACGACTTTTTCACCTCTATCCTCAGTTTACTATCAATGAGATCTAACATTTGTTGAGCATTTGTGATGTGCTGGACACTGTGCTGAACTAAGTAGGCTTATTACCTGCTTTTATCCTCACATCAGTCCTATAAGATAAGAATTACTTCTCCCCTTTTTATGGTTAAAGAAATGAAAGCCCAGAGAGGGTAGATAACTTGCCCACAGTCACACAGCTAGTGAGAAGTAATGCTGAGATTTGAACCCTGGTCCTAGCCACTGCAATATCTGCCCCTTTCAAAAAGATCAGATCTCCCATGGCATCTTAAAACTGAAAACGTCCTGGGAATCTCCAAATTCCCTGAATCACCAGACTCTGAACCCCATCCCTCAGAACCCCTTGGAGGGTAAGGGGGTGCTGGGGGTGCTGGACTCCACACCCCGTCATCTGCTTCTGCCAGGGCGGCTAGCTCTGTTTTGGGCTGTTTTCTATACTGGAGCTCTGTGTGAAATTTTGTCTGATAAAAGAATCTGCTACGGAAACAAAGCCATTTGAAAAACCACTGCCATAGAAAAATTCCCTCTTTTTTAAACAGGGGAGAACTCTGAGGCCCAGAGAAGTGAAGTGACTGGCCCAGGGTCACAGCTGTCTTCTCAGCCCCAGGCAGATCTCTGTTCTCTCTTCAGGCATTGGAGCAGGGCATGGGCTGAGGGGGAGCTCTGCAGCCCCTAGGGGACCCCTCAAGGTCGGTCATCGGGGCTGGTTCTGCCAGCTGGTGACCAGTTTCTATGAAGATAACTATGTCTGAGGCTGGCTCCCTGAACCTCGTCCGACCACATCTATTTCTGGGCTGCAGAGTCCTGACGGAGCACAATTTGATTCATAAATTACCCGGCTCAAGGTGTGTGTGATGGGTTCTCCTTCCACAGATTTGAAAGTCATTCACTATGGAACTTGCAGCACTTGGGGCGGGAGGGTGGGGGCAGCCGTGGCACTGTCGGGATTAGCGTTCATGGAGGAAAGGTGGCAGGGAAGATGGAGAGGACTCGGAGAATCAGTGAGAGCCACTCTGTGCCAGCTCTGTTCTCCCAGCAGCCCCAAGAGGCAGAGTCTGTCAGTGTCCCTATTTGGCAAGTGAGGAAACTGAAGCTCAAAGGTGAAGTCACTTGCCCAAGGCCATGTAGCTAGAAATATTGGAGCTAGGATTTGAACTCAGTACCATCTGAGGCCCACACTGCTTCCACATGATCTCAGTGATGTGAGATAAAGGACTGAACAGATGGAAGTTGGAGGGGGAGGCTGGACCCTGGGCAGTAGGATTTGAAGGGAAGGTTCAGGGGCACCAAGCTTCTTTGTCCCACAAACCTCAGGGTGCACCTGTCACTGCCATTGCACTCCACCCTGCCCTGCTCTGCCGGTGTTTCCTGCTTAACGTCATCCAGTCTGTGATACTGCACAGCTCCACCTGCCCCAGGCACCCAGTTCACCATCTTTGATGCATCCTGACATGGGCTCAGCACTTTACAGTTTGTAAAGCATCTTCAGATTCCTTATCTCACTGAACCTCTAAACAGCCCTGTGAGCCGGGGAGGTATTCTCACCTCCAAAGAGGAAACTGAATCTCAGAATGTCCACAAGCCCAAAATGATGAAACCAGTCTCTTAAATTCACATCCACTCCTTTATTAGCTCCTCAGTTGGCTTCTTCATACATGTGCCTTATCCTTCCCCGAAGGTGACCAATCTTCCCCATTAGACGGTGGGCTCCCTGGGGTTATGACCCACCCCATGCCTGGTATGGACAGGCCCAGTGGTACATAGGTGGTCTCTGGTGTCCCCACTTCCCGAGAAGCTCCATCCCTGGGCCCGTCTTTCCCATGTCCTGTTGCTGGATTGGAGCCAGAGAAGGGGGTGACAACATGACCGGGATGATAGACAGCGTGTGCCCCCTCCTCCTGCCATGAGCCTTCTTCTCCTTGGGCATCTGATCACCGTCCTCTTTGTTTTCTTAAGTGTCTCCCCCACTCCTTCCCCCTTCGCCCTCCCTCCCCAGGACAAGGCCTTTCAGATCATCAAATATCAAATGCTGGTTAGGCGCAGACTGAGATGGCTTTATCGGGGTTGTAAATCTCCCAGAGCCCTGACCTCTCTTGAGTGCCAAGCCTCGGGTGAGTTATATGGGCCCTGCCCAGTGACAGGCAGAACAGACAGCCCTCTGGGAGGCACAGGCTGGGGGACCTGGGGCACCTTGGCTCCCACTCTTGGCCCAAGGAGAGACCCCAGTTGAGGGGAAGCACGGGTGTTTGGGCCCACCTACCCAGGCCCCGGAGGTAACCAGGTGCCAAGCAGTCAGCAGCAGGGGACTCCTTTTCCTGCTCTCCTTTTCCTCACCTTGCTCTCCTCCTGGCCAGACTCTGGGCCCCAGGGCTGAGGGAGCACCAGTCCCACATAGGAGACACTAGGCCCATGGCAGCCGTGAGGGCTCTGTGAGACCCTAAGCGCCCAGGTTCTAGTCCCAGCATGGTCACTCAGTAACCATGTATCCTTGGACATGTCACTTCACCTGACAGTGCCTCAGTTTCCTCATCTGATAAATAGGTAGCAGTACTGGCTTCACAGGTTATTTTGAGGGTCCAGTGAGACTGTGCATGTGAACAAACATGTAAAGCGCTTGGTCGACAGGCAGAAGCACGCATCTTCCCCATCTCTCAGGGGCAGGCAGCCATGTGGACTAAGCCTGTAGTCTCCAGAGGCAGACAGGCTGGCCTGGATTCCTGGCTCTGCCACTGACCAGTGGTGTGACTTCAGGCAAATCATTTAATCTCTCTGTGCCTCTGTTTTCTCACCTGTAAAATGGGAATAACAATAATAATGGGAGACCAGGCATGGTGGCTCATACCTGTAATCTAAGCAACATGGGAGGCTGAGGCAGGAGGATCCCTTGAGCCCAGAAGTTTGAGACTGCAATGAGCTGATTGTGCCACTGCACTCCAGGCTGGGTGACAGAGTGACACTCTGTCTCTAAAAGTACAAAAAAATAAAAATTAAAATTAAAAAAAAAGAATTGTAAAAGCTAAGAGTGGAATAATAATGATGATGCTCTTACAGAAGGAGGCCTTGAGGAGTAACTGACCAACGCACATGAAGTACTGAGCACCTCGCCTGCCATGCAGCGGGTCCACAAGAAATGTCAGCCCTTGTCATTGTCCCTTTTCTCACTACCATCACCCAGTCCATGCCCTCGTCACCAGCAGGCTTTCCTGCTTCCAGCCCACCTGCTGCAGGAACTCTTCAAAGCCAGACAAAAATCCAAACTGCTTCCTCCTCTGGGCATCAGCCTCTCCTGACGGCCTCCTGTGAACTCTCTGCTCCTCCTGCTGGCTCCCCACCTGGGAAGCCGTGGTCCCACCTCCACCCTTTTGCTTAGGCCAGTCTCCCCAGCAGGAATGCCCTCTTCCTCCATACTGACCCCAGCACTGCCCTCCAAGGCCCAGCTGAAGGAGTTCCTCCTCCTCCAGCCTCCTGCAGAATCTTCCAGGGCCTGGCAAGCCGCCTCAGCAGGACTGGGCCCCTTTTTGGCATAGGTCCTGTTTCCTCATCCAGACTAGATGCCGCTTGGAAGCAGAGACCTCACCTTTCAGTGCCTCGCAGCTTGTCTGTGAGCAGACTCCTTCCTTCATCCCGGCTCCTGTGGCTAGACCAAGGCGGGAAAGGCTGCTGCCCTCAGGGAGATTAAATCTGGTGAATTGTTGTTAGTAATGGTGTAACCCAGGGAGAGGAAGAATTGCACATTAAAATGAATCAGTTCACAAAGCAGCCTGCATCTAGCACCAAGTTGGAACACAAAGACACACACCATCAAACGCTGGGTGTTTTTTTGTTTTGTTTTGTTTTGTTTGGTGCAGTAAAATATAAATAACATAAAATTTACCGTTTTAAAGTGTGCAATTCCGCGGCATTAATTACATTCACAGTGCTGTGCAACTGTCACCGCTAGGAAGTTGTAGAACTTTGGGGATTAATTTCAAAGGAACTTGTATTGACCTTTTTTTTAAAAAAAGAAAGACAACAAATGTAATGCAGATCAATCAAAAGAGAAAGTTGAAATGACTGGAGCAATGGTTCTTCATTGGGGTGACTTTGCCTCTCAGGAGACATTTGGCAATGTCTGGAGATGCTTTTGGTTGTCACATCTCGGGGAAAGTGCTACCAGCATCTAGTGCGTAGAGGCCAGGGGTGCTGCTGAACAACTCACAATGCACAGGACTGTCTCCCACAACAAAGAATTATCCAGCCCCAAATGCCACAGTGCTGAGTCTGAAAACCTCTGTCCTAGCACTATCACTCAGACAATCTGTGTTCACATTTTGCTAACATTTCATTCCTTTTTTCTATGCACACATTTTTTAAGCCAAAAAAATTATCTTACAGAACTGTGCTGATCACTGTCCCTTTTTCAAACACGTCATAAATACATCTATTTTTTCAAGTTAAAGCATCTCTTCTGCAACGTTTTAGTGGCTTGCTGCATTTCATATCATAACTTATTTAACGAATCCCCTATTGTTGGACATGTAGGTTATCTCCAGTTTTTCTTACTAAACAGCACTATGGTGAACATCCTGGTGGCTGCATTTATGGACACATCCATGACTATTCCCTTTGAAGAAATTCTCTCCATGGTAGTGTAAAGGTTTTTCAGGAAATAGGTTCTTATTTCAACCATAGTCCCTGGTGATGTCTTTCTGGTCCCCATCAAAACATCCTCAGAGGACAAGGGGCCGCCTCTCTGAGGCTTTCCATTTTACAGGGAGCCATGCACAGAGCATTGCTGTGGGTGGAAGAGTGTGGCTTGACCCTTAGCAAACTGGCATGATAGATTTCACTATCTTTGGCCACTCGAGTTAATGCTTCATAAATTGGAGCCAGTTATTAGCAAATTATCAGGGTCCAGTGTGTAGCCTTATTAGGAGAGGTATCATTTGTTGGTTTAAGTGAGCTTGATAAAAACTGTTGTTGTGTAAAATGCCTGTAAGACAAGCAGACTGCAGTTCACACCTATTTGAGGGACTGGAAGGTTGTCTCGCCCTGACTGGACAGTAATAACTGTAATTAATTGAGACGGCTCAGCTGAAACAAACATATCACTATGGCTGCATCAGGAGGGTACTACAGCCCCAACTGGAATTGCTAATTGGCTCGTCCCTCCTCATGAGCGCTAGTGCAGCTGTGGCGTCTTTAGGATGTGTGACATCAGGAGTCACCCCAGGATTGCTCTGCTCCGTAGCCTTTTGGACCAGCCTCAGAGTGACCCTCAGACATTCCTGCTGTGGCCCATTCATCCATTCAGAAAACATTGATTGGTCACCTGCTAGGCATCTGCTGGGCACTTGGGGAAACCAGTCCTGCCCTCCTGGGGCTTACATTCCAGTAGGGAGAAACAGACAATAAGAAACACATAAACAGATGGAAGAGAGGTTCAGAAAGTAGAAGTGCTTTGAAATAAATAAAAGAGGATAATGGAGAGAGAGGGACAGGGGTGAGGGTGGGAAGGTAGGGGTAACTGGAGAGGAATCCGAGGAATGACATTTGAGTGGAGGCCTGAATGCACACAGAGCAGATCTGCAGGAAGAGGCTCCAGTCAGCTTGGGAAGCTTTGGGGAGGGGCAGTCTTCCCCCACCCCACCTGACCCAGAATCCTTATGCAGCGGCAGACTCTCAGCTGGTCCCCTTTCCTGGTTGGAAGCCGAGGTAACCCACACCGCTGGTTGCCATATGTTGATCGTGCGGCTATTGAATGCAGCCCAGCCCAGATGCCAACCAGGATGCAGGCCCCTTTTGTCATCAGGCAGCTAAGTAACAATTTTTAATTCATAAGATGTCTTGCTCAAAGCCCGTATCTCATACTGGCTCCCAGTTTTCATTATACAGTGATACAACTGTATACCAGTCAAAATGATATGGCCCCACTGGACAGCGATGGGCCTGCAGGCCAGCCTGCGTCAGGGGCCCAGGGGCTTAGGCTGCCCACATGCAACTGCTTAATGGGCTACATGTGGCAGGGGAGACAGGAAGGGCCAGGGCCTCTGAATGGGACATGAACTATTTAGCTTCCTGGAAGCTGAGTTTAATTCCTTGCTCCACCTCTCACTGCCTGGATGATCGAGTGCAGGTTATTTTTAACCTCTCTGTGCCTCAGTTTCCTCCTCTGTGAGATGGGGATAGTGTGTCTGTCCCAGGGGTTTTGTGAGACTGAATGAGACATGCATACAAAACACTTTGCACAGTGCCCCGCACAAGGTAAGAACTCAGAACTCAGTCCATGCTGGCCATTGTAGGACCTGCCCCTCACAACTGGGTGAGAGGGGCCACAGCTGGGACCAGCTTGCTCTGATTCTACTATTCCAAAAACAGGCATGGCCAGGTGTGGTGGCTCACACCTGTAATCCCAGCACTTTGGGAGGCTGAGGTCAGAGGATTGCTTGAGCCCAGGGGTTCAAGACCAGCCTGGGCAACATGGTGAAATCCTGTCTCTACAAAAAATACAAAAATTAGCTGAGCGCAGTGGTGTGCACCTGCAGTCCCAGCTACTAGGGAGGCTGAGGTGAGAGGATCGCTTGAGCTGGAGAGGTTAAGGCTGCAGTGAACTATGATCAAGCCACTACACTCCAGCCTGGGTGACAGAACAAGACTCTGTCTCAAAACAAAAGGAAAGAAAGAAAAGAAAAGAAAAGAAAAGAGAGGAAAAAGGCATGGCAGGAAAGAAGAAACCAAAGTGTCCACCTACTACGTGTCAGGCACCACAATAAGTGCCTTATGTACATGATCTCACCTGATGCTCACAAAGCCTGGTGAGGTGGGAGCTGTTATCCACACTTTACAGATGGGGAATTTGGCCCAAAGGAATGAGTGGTTTGCAGGAGGTCTCACAACTGGTAAGTGGTGGAGCTGTTGTTGGAACCTAGGTCTTTTTCACATCCTGCAAGTTCATGCTCAGTAGGCGGTCTTCACCAGGGTGTTGACGTAATAGACTCCAGGCACAGACCATGACTAGAAGAGAGACCATTGGAAGGAATGGAAGCAAATGCCAGTTCTGCTCCCTTGCCCGGGTAAGGTCCCTGACGCTGGACCTGGGCAGGACCAGGTGACCAAGACAGAGGCCACAGTGGGGATGAGGGCCGCACAGGTCAATCTCATCCAGCCTCCCACCTCCATTCAGACACTGCCATTTAAAGAGATGGCTGCTTATGCCCAGCTCCTAAGATCCCGGGCTCCTCATAAGCCATGGCTTTTTCTTCTCTTCTCTCCCCTGCAGCCCCAGGACAGGACTAGGCCCCAAGTATGCCACTGCCTCTTACATACTGGTTGACCCTTTGGAATTGCTGCAGAGGGAGGAAGAGAAACTTCAGGCCATCCAACAAATACATAATGAGCGCTGTTCTGGGGACTGCCAGACATAGCAGCATGAGACCCCGGCCCTTATCCTCAAGGCCACACTGGTCTCCAGGCATGAGAATTAAAGAGGCCCCACCGCACAAGGCAGCTGCCTCATGAGTTCTGAGCCCGGCACTCAAGGGCTCAGAGGAGCCAGAGGTGGCAGAGCCTCCAGGCGAGGCATGCGGGCGGGCTTCCTAGAGCAGGTGATACTGGACCTTCAGAAAGGGCAGTTCCCAGGCCGAGTAGGAAGCCTTGGGTTTTCCTTTAACTCTGAGTGCAGGAGAGCAGAGGCAGGACGCAGGGGCTGTTAGCCCAGCGGAGCAGACAAAGCAATTGAAAGTCATCAGCCTGTGTTCCCGCACGCACCACCGGCCACTCGCTAAACTGCTTTTCGCCCAGACCCAGCTCCGCTGTGGGTCAAGATGCTGCCGATGAGATAACAAGGGGACAAGATGTGGGAATGATGAGATTTGGCAGCAGGCAGGAGGGGCGATGCTGCAGGTGGAGCAGGGTGCGTGAAGGGGGGTAGCCTTCCAGCCTGGAAGAAGAAAGAGATAGGGGGATGAGCCTAAGCTCCACCTGCCCCACATGGCTCCCGCCCACACACACATCGGACCTTCTACCCCCTGCTGCAACCCCTCCCAGTCCACTTCCCTCTCCCTCTCCCACTCCCTTTGACCAGCTGGAAAACAGCAGAAGCCTTTTGCTTGACTCTGCGGCGCCCTCTAGCTGCCACTCAGCCTCTTGCCTTGTTTTTTACACCAAACTCTGGGCAGCAGCACCTGAGCACCTGCACTCACTGTCCTCACATCCCTGCCCCACCGTCCCTCAGTATCTTAAAGTCTGACTCTGGGGACATCTGAAGACCCAGTCAGTGGCCTTTGCCAGACCTTCCTCTTCCTGAGCTCTCTGCTGTATCTGACCCTGCTGACCGTCTCTTTCTCGGGACTGCCTCTTTCCCTGACTCTGGGCACCCGACGCTAGGCTGGTTTCCCATCTACCTCTCTGGCCATTGCCTCTCTGTCTCCTTCACTGCCTTCTAGATATTCCTGCTTATACTCGTCCAATTATACATCTGCCATAAAGGCCAGCCTCGCCTGGTGTTCTTTTCCCCAGTGTCTGACAAACGTCGCCGGCCCATTGTGCTGACAGCTCTTGTCTCTAGCCTTACCTTCCCCCACCAGTCCCCATGGTAGGCCACCTCCCCAGCTACCTGGAAGACATCACAACATGGGCATTCTGCTGCCGTGTACAACTCTACCATGGAGGAATTTATTTAGAACTTTCCAGAATGTGTAAGGACTCCCTCGTGTGTGTGTGTGTGTGTGTGTGTGTGTGTGTGTGTGTGTGTGTGAGAGAGAGAGAGAGAGAGATGGAGTCTCACTTTGTCACCCAGGCTGGAGTGAACAATGGCATGATCTTGGCTCACTGCAACCTCGGCCTCCCGGGTTAAAACAATTCTCCTGCCTCAGCCTCCCGAGTGCTTGGATTATAGGCACCTGCCACCACACCTGGCTAATTTTTGTATTTGTAGTAGAGATGGGGTTTCACTGTGTTGGCCACACTGTTCTTGAACTCCTGACCTCAAGTAATGCGTCCACTTCGGCCTCCCAATGTGCTGGGATTACAGGTATGAGCCACTGTGCCCAGCCCTAGGACTCCCTCTTGAGGAAGAAGTCACTTTGTTGACACTCCACTCTATGAAGGATGATGATCTCTTATTTGCCTCATCCTGTTTCCTTGCCCGATAGCACAGGGCCGGGCACAGAATGTGCACAAATGTGTGGAAAGCGAATGCTTGCAGGTAGAAAAAGAGAAATGTAAATCTAAGTCCAAGCTGGTCACTTGCTGGCCATGTGACCTTAGGCAAGTTATTGAACATCTCTGAGCCTGCTTCCTCACACAAAAGATGGGATATCTTCTTATAAGGTGGTTGCAACGAATAGGTGATGTGATTGTGCAAACAGCTTAGCTCAGTGCCTGGTACATGGTGTTTGATAAGTAGTGGCTACTACTTTTTAATAAATAGGAGAATGAAGGCTGCAATCCCCACCCCCACCCCCTCACCCCCGCCCAGCACCCTTTCACACATGATTCATTCCTCCCAGCCTCTCTCTTGCAAATCTGAAAAGGTCTTGATTCCTGGAGCTCCTAGAGGAGGTGGTTGCCCTCAGGAAAACCAACAGGGCCAGTAATGACCTGCTTTTTTCTTTTGTGATCACTTTGAATCACCAGTTCCCAGAATCCTTACAGTGGTAAAAGTGCAACCCCCACCCCACCTCCAAAACCCCTCCCCTACCAGATACACCCCCACCCCAGAACTCAGGACAGCACCTGTCTGCCCAGGGAAAGCAGCTGCCCTTCTGCTCAGCAGTGGGGCTGAACAGATGAAAGGCATCCCTGGTGAGTGCCCCCAGCCCCCGAGTCCCCCATGGGACTTGGATAAAGAATGTCTGGGAGACCAGAAGGTGGACACGGAGGTATTAGTTTCCAGGAGAGCAGAGAAACTTGCATGTGTGGCTGCCAAGCCCACAGCGCCTGTGGAGGGGAGGATGTGGAAGTGGGGGAAGAAGGGAGGGCAGTGAGGCAGGGAAGTGGAGTTCTCCTCTGCACCCACCATCCTGAATGAGCGGGCAGCAGAGGCCAGAGCTCTGAGTTCAGGGCCCTGTGGGCCTGAGGGTTTTGTTCTCGGCCTCAGGCCAGGGCAGCCTGTAAACACTAGCCCTCTGTGGTGAGGTTGTCCTGGTAAAAGTGTGGGGTTGGCTCAGTGTCGCTGCGGGGAAAACAGCTGTAGGCACAGGCTGCTGGGGTGGTGGGAGAGACCACAGTGGTACCATCTTGGTAAAGCACAGGCAGCCAACATTTGTTCGGAGCTTCCTATGTCCCCAGCACTGTATTAACTTATTTAATCCTTGAAGCGACAGCCTGGGGTGGGTTCTATTATTACCCCCATTTTACAGACCAAGAAACTGAGGCCCACATATAAGTCACTTGATCAAGGTCACACAGCCATTGAGTAGCAGAACCATGATATGAACCCATGCAGTCTGTTTCCAGAGGGTGTAATCTTAATCATTTCTGTTTTCCAAATTGCTTCTCTTCAGGGGCCTTAGCTCAGCAAGTACTTACACTTTCAATTGTGTGGTTATATCATGAATGTCTGTCTTCACAGACAATTCATATGAGACTGAAGGCATGAACTTTGCCTGCTTTTCTTTCCTGATTCTCCAACACCTTGCACACAGTAGGTGCTCAATATGAACTTGAAGGAATGCGTGAATAAAAAATCAATGAATCTTTGAATGAGACACGCCCTCGGCCTTTCTAGCTTAGGGTGCAGGGCTCATCTCCTGCCCCTGCTCAAGCCTAGCAGCATCCCAGCAAGCGCCAGCGTTGCTATGGTGACAGTAAGAGCATCTTACCAAGCATCTCACTGAGTCAGTCCTCACTCAGGTGGCCTTGTCGGCTCCCTAGGTGTGGCTCTTTCTGGCTGTTGATCCGGGGAGTTAGTCACCGGTGCTTGGCAGGAGGTGGGAAGGTGTACTCCATGCAAACAGATGTGTGAAAAAGAAGAGTGTGTGTGTGTGTGTGTGTGTGTGTGTGTGTCTTGAGTTTGGTTGAATGTGGACCATGTGGGGGGTACTTGCCTGCAGGTTTGTTGGAGAAGGTTGCCTAGGTTGGGGCATGGGGTGTCTTATGTTCTGGGGACAGATGCTGGGTTTGGGGTGGACAGTGTGGACATGAACGGGGCATAAAAGCTGAGTGAAGAAATGCAAGTGAGTGTTCCAGGGTTGAAACCCCTATTTTTCAAACCAAAAGCGAAAGCACATCATTCAACAAGGGGCTTCAGGTTTGTGAATGATTTATAAGAAAAATCTCACAAAGATAAAAATTGAATCACATTTAGTTAAACATTTGATAGCTTCCTTTATTGAAAAAAGGAAATTTATATGAAAATCTGGAATGCCGGGATGCTGTCTGTGGGGGCTGGGGAGGGGACCCCTGCCTGTGAGCATATTGGGGCAGGGGTGGGAGGCTGGAGGCTCTGAGGTCTTGCCTCAGGGCAGCCCTTCAGCTCGGCCTTAGGGGCTCAGAGGACCTCGGCCCCTACACGGGCCTGCACAGCCTCTGCTTCACCCAACCACAGCACTGATCACCCTGGACTGTGAGTACCTGGTTGAGCACTGTGACCCCAATTAAAATGTATCACCAGTATATATATACATATTTTTATATATATATATATATCTCATATAATATATGTTTTTTGAGACAGAGTCTTGCTCTGTCACCCACGCTAGAGTGCAGTGGCGTGATCTTGGCTCACTGCAACCTCTGCCTCCCAGCTTCAAGCGATTCTTATGCCTCAGCCTCCTGAGTAGCTGGAATTACAGACATGCGCCACCACACCCAGCTAATTTTTTGTATTTTTAGTAGAGATGTTAGCCAGGCTGGTCTTGAACTCCCAACCTCAAGTGATCTGCCCGCCTCCACCTCCCTAAGTGCTGGGATTACAGGCGTGAGCCACCGTGCCCTGCCTGTATGCTCATTAGAGAAGCACAATAACTGTTTGTTGAATGAATGAACAGATGAAAGCACACATACCGTTTCTCTAGCAGCAAAATTCTCAGCTAAAGGAACTCCCTTCTATCACACATTTGTATGCCTCCTTGCAATCCTGTCCCCACAACTCCCCACTATGCAAACACAGCCATACAAAACCCAGCAGGAAGGCACCTAGGTCTCTCTATGGCTGGGAAAGGAAGCCTTAGGCAAGGGGATAGCTGCAGTGACACCCTCTCCTGGGCTGGCCCCATGTTAGAGATTCTGAAGCCATAGACTGATAGACTGAGTTCTAAACAGGCCCCACTGTCTGCATCTTCTCCCTAGCCTTGCCAAGCCCATGCAGTGGGCTGGGAGGACAGGTGAGAGCGGCCGCTAGCCACCAACCTGAGTAGAAGTAAGCTGCCGTGCTGACTAGCACAGGCAGGTGACTCAGCATGGGTTGACTGAGAATAGCTTCTGTCCCGAAGTCTAAAGTTAGAAGAGGAAATTGCCCCGACCCTTGACTTTTTCCCTAGTTAATCCAAGAGATGCTATGAGCCTCTGGTACATGCAGATCCCTTTAGAGATGGGGAAGGGGAAGACCTGGGAGCTACAGCTGCTTCCACAGTGATTCTGGTGTTCACCTGCAGGTGTTGAAGACTTGGGTATTAATTCTTGGGTATTAATGGAATCAGTGCCCATCCGTCGTCTTCCCCAGTCCTGCTCGTTCTCCAGGAACCACCTCAAACGATAACAATGACAACACTTATTTTGTGCCAGGAATGGTCCCAAAGCAATATATCTATACTTTCACACTTATTTAATCCTCATAACCTTATGAGGCAGATGCCATTATTATCTGTATTTCACAAGTGAGGAAACCAGGGCACAGAGGGGTTAGGTAAGTTGCCCAAGGTCACACAGCCAGTCAGTGTTCCAGGGAATTAATGACATCTCCTCTATGGAGTTTTCCTTCTTTGAGATTTCCCATCTGTAAACAGCCTCTCCCTGCTGTGAACTCAGAGATGCTGATTCTGGTGAGTACCAGAGATCAGTTACTAGGCTTCAAGTGCTTTGGCGTCAGAATTCCTGGCACGCTGATATCTGCATGCCCAACAGCGCCCAGCTCAGGGCCTGCTATAGGAAAGCCTACCCCAGAGACTGCTGGGTGGGTGAATGAATGGGAGTGAGTGAGTATGTGAATGAGCCAACAAACAGGTTCATGAAGAGAGAGCCGAATGGAATTGGGATTTTCCCAGGTGAATTCACAGGCTGGTGGGAAGGGCATATGGGCAAGGCAGCAGACCATGCAGGACTAGCCCAGGTGGGGAACATGCTTGTCACTGTGTGCCCAGCATTGGCCAGGTACCTTAAGGGACAGTCATGAAAGGTCCTCATCTTCAGAGGGCCGGGAAAGGAGATCCAATTAACACCCAAGAAGCAACTGAGGAACAGTTAGTTACAAAACAGTGACTACTGCCTGTGGGGACTGGAAGGGGCCAGTTAAAGAAGTCAGGACTGCCTTTCTGGAGGAGGAGGAGAAGAGGCTGGCACTGAGCTAGGCAGAGGGTGAGGACAAGAGAGAAAGACAGACGCTACAAGATAAGGAGGCAGGAAAGAGCATAGTGATCTGGAGAAACGCGAGGATGACAGTGTGAGTTTCTGTGGAGAGGAAGCAGAAATTGAAGCTGGCAGAGGAAGAGGCGTGGGTTTACAGAGACATAGGTTTGAGGCAAGTGTGGCTCATAGATAATTTTTGCGAGGACTTTAAATACGTATCTTAAATTTTAATAAGTACTTAACATAGTACTTATTTTTAAATTATGTCTTTAATTTACATTTGTTGTAAAAGGAAACTTTACATCACTGTCATAAATTGAAAATGAATAGAATAGAATAGAATAGGACCATAAGAATAAGCACAAGAGAAACAAAACCAGGTTACTGCATCCTGGCTGGTATCCACTCCCTTTGGAAGGCTCTGAGCCTGAAGCCTGGCGACGTGGCGAGCGCCTGTAGTCCTAGCTACTCCGGAGGCTGAGGTAGGAGAATGGTGTAAGCTCGGGAGGCGGAGCTTGCAGTGAGCTGAGATCCGGCCACTGCACTCTAGCCTGGGCGACAGAGCCAGACTCTGTCTCAAAAAAAAAAAAAAGAAAAAGAAATCAAGCGAGTCTAGAGAAGTGTTAAAGCATAGTAGCACCAAACCAAGACTTTCTCCATAGCTGGGTCAGCGAGACCAGAAGGAGATGGGAAAGGCCATGCTATTCTCCTTCTGGGACCCGGTGCTGTCTGCCGGCTGCTCCATGGACTCCAGGGCTCTTTCTATTACTCTTGAACCAGCATTCATTTCAGTAACTGATGAGTCTTTAATGCCCAGAGAGGAGCCCTGGCCCCAGCTCCATGCCCCCCCCCTGCCCTGTGCCCGGTCAAACCTGAATGCTTCTCTCTCTTGCAGGGAATACCAACAGCATCTTTGCCCTGGACTACATCAGCGGAGCACTGACCTTGAATGGCCTGCTGGACCGGGAGAACCCCCTATACAGCCACGGCTTCATCCTGACTGTGAAGGTGAGAACTACATGGGCACCTCCACCCCAGCTAGAGGGGATGCCCCCGCTCAGATGCCAGCCTCCAGTGGTGTCCGAGGGCTCCTGCCCCTGGTGGTGGCTCCAGAAGCACATCGCTTCCGTACTCTCACCCTGCACTGCCTCCCAGGGCTGTGCCCAGGGCCCCATTAGGAAGGCACCCAAATTATGAAGTTGTAGGTGTGCTGGGCGTGCCACATCCATTATCAACAACCACATGGGATGGAACTTGTATGCCCTCTCAGTGGGAGGCACACAGTAGGTGCTCATCCTGTGGTCCTTCCTTACTCTTGTCCCAGGATTCCAAGTTCTCTGTTGCAGCCACCTAGAATTCTGGAACTTGCCCCGTTTCTGGGGTTCTGTCCCACTTCCAAGTGCCACGACTTCCTGGGTTAAGAAACAGCAATGCAGCAGGGAGGAAAGGAGGTGCTGGGGTCCCCACCCCAGAATGTGAGGCAGAGCTACAGTCCCACACCCCGTGCAGCCGCCTGCCACTCACAGTCGGTTTTAATTCAAATCAGTGACTTGCAGAGCCATTCCCTGAGAAACCCATTTGGGAGTATGGATCCTGTCTGAGCCACAGGGGCTCTTCCCAGCCCAGGCCATCAGCCATGGACTGAGAGAAATGGGTGGCCCAAAGACTGAGGCCAGGGGCTCTGGGAAGGAGGCCCTTCCATTGCCATGGGGAGGATGGTGCAGCCCAGCCTGGCCCTTAATTGCTGTCCTTGACCTTGAGAGGCCCTGCTGTTCAGGGTGGGTTAGCCATGGGAGGGTGTACTCACACCACTGTCCTTCCCTCCCGTCTGCTCTCCTCCCATGGAGGTGAGGTGGTCAGGTCCACCAGAGAGAGCTGCCCCCTGGTCCCAGCACCCCACTGTGGGACTTGAACTCTTTCTGTCTTTATATAAAATGTGGGGGTGTGTTCTCACAATTAGCTGTGAACCCAAATCCCCTGGGAAGCTATTGAAAGGTATCTGTTCCTGTGTCTCTTACCCAGAGAGATTCAGATTCAGGTTGAAGTCAGAACTGGGAATGGGCACTTTTGGGCCCACGGCTCTGGCCCACAGACTGGACACCAGTTATCTGAATCAGTCCATCTGTGCTGACCCTCAGTACCGAGCACAGGGTTCAGGCCATAGCAGATGCTCAGTTGTCTTGATTAACCACCAGCACAAACATTCTTGGCCTCAGTTTCACCATCTGCCAAAGAGGATGAAGACTTCCCCCTTGTCCCTCAATGAACCCCCAGATCTGTCTTGTCCTCACCCCATCTCATCCATCTGCTGTCAGTCCTAGGCTCCTACTACCTGAGCTAGAAATCTACTCTGGCTGTGAATCCTTGTACAAGTTACTTAATCTCTCTGAGCCTCAGTTTCCTTATCACTAAAATGGGGATGCTAACGATAAAATCTTCCTCCTGGAGTTGGGGTGAGGATTAGATGGGATCATTCACATTGAAGCACAGTGGCTGGTGCTGAGAAAGTCCTTGGTAAGCAAGAGCTGTTGCTGTGATTAGCTGCCTTCACCCCGGGGTGACCGGTCTCTGTCCGCAGGGCACGGAGCTGAACGATGACCGCACCCCATCTGACGCTACAGTCACCACGACCTTCAATATCCTGGTTATTGACATCAATGACAACGCCCCGGAGTTCAACAGCTCCGAGTACAGTGTGGCCATCACTGAGCTGGCACAGGTCGGCTTTGCCCTTCCACTCTTCATCCAGGTGGTGGACAAGGATGAGGTGAGTCCCTGGACACATGGCCCATGCAGACCCACCACCCATCTGGACCACCCCCCATCCGGACCACCCCCCTGCCTGGGCTGTCCAGGTCCTCAGCTATAAAATAGAAACAAACATTGCAGCACCCCACTCCTGGTAGGTTCTGAGGATAAATAAGGCTGAAAAAAAAATCACTAGTCTCTATTTTTGGATTACCCCCTACACCCTGCAGAAAACATGTGAGCACATGTTTCCATATGTGTGGTTATTATTTAGAAGTTATGTACATGATCATCATACTAATCTAGTAGAGACATTGTAAAGCATGCACAAAAATGCAATTTTAAAAGGTGGAAATAAGGCCAGGTTCAGTGGCTCACGCCTGTAATCCCAGCACTTTGGGAGGCCAGCAGATCACGAGGTGAGAAGTTCGAGACCAGCCTGGCCAACATGGCGAAACCCCGTCTCTACTAAAAATACAAAAATTAGCCCAGTGTGGTGGCAGGCACCTGTAATCCCAGCTATGTGAGAGGCTGAGGCAGGAGAATCGCTTGAACCTGGGAGGTGGAGGTTGCAGTGAGCTGAGATAGCACCGTTGTACTCTAGCCCTGGCAACAAGAACAAGACTCCATCTCAAAAAAAAAAAAAAGTAGAAATAAACCATATATGTATTTTCACACACTGATGGATCATCTGCTGCCCTCTCTGGGATGCCTGTGCTCATTTTTGCTCCTGTTCAAATAATGACCTTAGCAGAAAGTCTAATTCCTGTTTTTGGTGTAATAATGACCCCAACTTTTCCATGTGAAGAGCGAAAGGACCTAAGTGCTTTGGAGGGGATCCCACGCCATAAGAAGACCCCTGCATCACCAGGGGTCTGCCCTGGCTGGAACCAGTCTTAAAAGGAAGTAAGGGAGAGCTGCAGAGGAGGAGGGAGGAGGCTCAGGTTGGGGACAGCCCCCTGCACTGCTCCTGCCACACCCTGCATCACAGGGGCAGGGGTGGGGAGGGGCACGGCGGCCAGGCCTCTATGAGTTGGGGCCAGGTCTCCATCCCTTCAGGACCCTCTCAGCCTGCCTCCTCCCCTGCCCTCACCCCTCCTTGTGCCCCATCTCCCTGCCTGTCAGCAGCTGCCATGCTAATAGGACTTCTATTTATTACTGCTGCTCCTCCTGGCCCACTCTGCTCAGGAATTCCATTAGGTTTTCCAGCCTGAGGTGCTTCTCTTCAATTACTCCTTTCGTGGGTCTGCCGTGGTGGCCTTGCTCCAGGCTGGTCTTCCTCCACCGCCCTCGGAGGAGCCGTCTCTACTCTGGCTGCTTAGCAAGCGGCCCTCCCTGTTGACCCAGGAGCCCTTCTGCCCACGTCTCTTGCCCACTTCCATCAGCTCCTCTCAACCAGACACGGTCCCCCCAAGGACTCAGGGCACGTGGGCAGGTCAGTCCCACCATGCGCATGTGTGTGTGCTCAGGTGTGTGTGCACACGTGTGTGTGTGTGTGTACATGTGTGTCTCCACCTCCTGCTAAGGCATTCCATACCTATCTGTCTGAGGTAACTAAAGTATGTATTGATCACCTACTGTTTACAACAGGCTATATTTAGCCTCTTGGGGAGCCAAGTGTAACCCATGGTCCTTGTCCCAAGGAGTCAACAGTGTGTTGATACAAATACAGTATGTACATTTTAAAACATATTTTAAAGCCAGGCACAGTGGCTCACACCTATAGTCCCAGCACTTTGGGAGGCCCAGGCGGGTGGATCGCTTGAGGCCAGGAGTTCAAGACCAGCCTGGGCAATGTGGTGAAACCCCATCTCTACTAAAAATACAAAAATTAGCCAGGCATGATAATGTGCTCCTGTAATCCCAGCTACTCAGGAGGCTGAGGCATGAGAATTGCTTGAACCTGGAAGGCAGAGGTTGCAATGAGCAGAGATCGCGCCACTGCACTCCAACCTAGGTGACCGTCTCAAAAAAAACCCCAAAAAACATATTTTTTAATGTAGCAGTTTTAAAAGGTGGAAAAAACAGGTATTAAAACAAGTTCTAATATGTTCTCACACCCTAATGGATCACTTTGTATTCCCCTTTAGGGCAGGCACCTCCTTTTGGAGATGACTGTATGAATGAGATGCTCAGAAGAAAGTCCCATCTGTGGTTTCAGGAGAACCATAATGCCCAAGAGAAGAGAAATATGGATACCAGTGTGGGGTCCAAGTCCAGTGACCACAGGCAGGGAGGAGTCAGCTGGAGAAGGGGCAGTAGGGGCTGGGAGGATCAGGAGAGGCTCTATGGTGAGAAGGGCCTAGGGCTGCTCCCAGGGACACACAGGAAGGTCGGCTGGCCAGAGCAGGCCATAATCCAGGCAAGCAAGGATGTGTGCAGTGGGGAGGCAGGCCAGGACCCCAGCCAAGGAATTGAGGCTTGATCTTGGAGGCAACCCAGAGGGAAGGCAGCTTGTGTGGGGGCGGCACAAGCTCTGGAGTCAGATAGGGCCGGTGTTTCAGCCTGGCCTTGCCATGTACTAGCTGTGTGACCTCAGGTAAAGTAATGAGCCTCACTTTGTCCATTTGTTTAAAAAGGAATAGAAAAGAAAGAGAATGTATCCATCAGCTTATATTGCAGTAACGAGTTAGCACCACATAAAGGTTGATTTCTCATGCGGATGAGAGGCCAGCACAGGTGGGCAGGGAAAGCCCACCCCGTGTAGTCGCCGACGGGCACGATCTGCAGGTCCCTCGGTCCCTGCAGCACGGAAAAGGCAGCTGGAGGCCTAAGCACCAGCTCTTCTGTGCTTCATCCCAGAAGTGGCTCTGCGACTTCTACCCAACGACTATTGGCCAGAACTAGTTATGTGCCTCCACCTCGCCACCAGCAGACCAGGAAGCATGGGGAAGGTGCCAAGTAGTTGTCTCTGCCACAGAGGAGGAGGCATGTACAGGGCGCAGCACAGCACCTGTCTCACAAACATTAGCTGTTGTCATCATTGAGGAGCTGTAGCTCCTGACCAGGACTGGGTCCAGTGAGCAGCTGTAACACTGGAACCCCCCAGGCCTTCTCACCCCAGCTGGTTGAGGGCAATGTAACCCTGACACCTCCGGTTTTATCTCAGGCTCCCTTTGCTAGAAGCGCTTTCTGAAATGTCTGCAGGAATGCTCAGGGGTATCTGGGTCCAACCCACCTCTAGTGACTGCCCCCCACCCAGGCTCAGCCATTGGCATACCCACTGCGGTCAGGGCACCCAATGCCGCCAGGGACCATTCCCTGCTCTCCATGGCTGTTTTCCCCAGGGAGCTGGTCGGTGTCTCTGACAATGCAAGCCTGGCCTCCTCTTCTCCAGGGCACAGTGAGTTGCAGAGACAGAGCCAATGAGGAGAGGCAGCCCAGGAGCCCAGGCCACCCAACCCTGAGGTCACCTTGGCCATCTTCCAGCCTCCGGGTGGGGTGGCCCCCAAACCATCCCGCATGTGGCACCGGGCCCATTCCTCAATAAGAGGGAGGAATGAGTTGCTTTCAGCCCCTGCCCTGCTCCCGTGTGTCTCACGTCCTTCTCTGGAGGAATCCAGAGCTGGCTGGGTGAATGCTGCGGAGGACCAGTCTCCGTATAGGGAGGCCCCACCATGACGGAGGATCAGGCCCAGGCACCCCGTGGAGCATGTAGCCACATTGTCAACAGGAGCAAAAGAAGAACTGCAAAAGCAGTTGAACATTGCCTGAGTGTCCAGAATCAGAAAAATCAGGGAACCACAAAGAGAAATCAGGCAACTGTTAGAGAAAAGATTTTTAGAAAAGTGTTGTTTCTTGCCAGTCCATTTCTGAGGAAAAAGTACATCTGTTGGGATTTGTGTCTGGGTTGAAGGTGACTCTGGATTTGCTTGGTGTGGCAGGAAAACGTGTTCATTGAGCAAATTCTCTGGAGGGAAGGGAGCCGGCGGAGCAGTCACAACCCTCTGTCCCAGGCTCTGTGGAGCCAAGTGACTCTCGCACTGCCCGTGATTAGGGTGAGGATCCCATTAAATCTAACTCCTGATTGCACTAAATGGTGCACGGGGGCAGGGCATGCCTGGTTTGACTCACCAGTGTAACCCAGGCCCCCATGCTCTGCCTGGAATGTGGGGGGCACTCCAGAAATGAGCAGTGGTTGAGTTGATACACAGTTAAATGCCCAAGTATCAGGGAGATGGCCCAGGGCTTTTTCCAAACCGGGTCTGGCTGAGTTTGTGTAACAAGGATGACCTCAGAAATCCACTGCGGGGCAATGGAGGGAGCTGATGCAAAACAGAAAGGGAAGGAGGAAGCAGTGTAACTTCTCCAGAGGAACTTTGTGGCAGTCGCTCCTAATGAGGACGCTAATCGAATTCACTGTTGCCACCAGATCGAAGATTCTGCTCAGTCTCTCACTGAGTCTCAGGCTCTGCCAGACCATTCACAACAACAAAGGTGCTTGAAAGCAGTCCTTTCTGTCTCCCAAGGACTCCATTCACATTGTCAAGTCTCACTGAGTAATTTCTTCTCCTTTGCCTGGCTATAGAAAACCAGGGAAGGAAAGGACGGGGTGGGCTGAAACCAGCAACAACCCATTTGTACCTTGTGACAGTTGAGATGCAAATAGCTGGTTGTGATGCAAATCAGGGGAAAAAAAAAAAAATCCGAAAGGCAGAAGCACCAGAAGTCAGCCTTGGTGTGGGGAGCTCATCTCTGAGTTTCAAATTAGAGGTTGTGGCAGCCTCATTCCCCTGCACGAAGCAGCTGGGCGTTTTCTCATGTCTTCCTCGGTGTTCTGGGGAGCCACGGTGAATCGGCAACCCACTAACCCACCTGGAGTCCTACGATGTATATCCTTAAACCCCTGTGCCGCCCTTGCCCCCAACATATTCTTCGTATTTTCTGTACTTGGGTCAACTTTTCTTCTCCTGGCCTTGCCTGCAGCCCTCCCCAGCCTCACCTCATTAACGTGCCTGGAAGCTGAGTCAGCCACTGGCAGTACCGCTTTCCCTTCTGCACGGGGACAGTTTGTTGCGCGGGTTGGGATTTTCTGTTCAGTTGTTCCAAAAAACATTCCTCCACTTAGGCGCCAGTGGATTACCTCTGTGTGGCATCCCCCCCACCCCCAAGGGTCAGACTAGCAGAAGGGGGCAGGGGATGAGGCAGGGTGGCTCAGAGACCATCCACACCTCTGGTTGCCTTACAAATCCCAGCAAGGGGTATTGTTCTTAAACAGTTGTTTCATTATGCACGACCCCTCCCTGCTGACCCAGATAGCTAAAAACTGACAGTTCCTCTCATCCACTGTCAGGAGAAATACCATTTGCGGACATCCTGCCTTCCTTCTCCAGAGCTGGGAGCATTTGATTCGCTTTCTTCTGCCTCACTCCTTTCCCGCAGCTTCTCGGAACACATTTGCTGCTGTCCTTGAGAATATATTGTGCAGAGGAGAGGGACTGGGGTAGGGATTGGAACACCACTCTCTTCCCCACCCCAGAGAGGCCTCGGCTGCCAGATTCTGCCTGCTTCTGGGAATTGGAATATTTCAGAAAGGCCTTCAGGCCTCATTAATTTGCGGAACCCCTGACCTTCCTGAGGGACTATGCTGAAACTTATGCAGGTTGGGGGGTTAGTTATTGATTCAAGCAACAAGTGTTGTGTGCACCAACTATGTGCCTGCCACTGTGCTAGGTCCTGGGGGGATTGAGCTGAAGATGTAGCCCCTGCCCTACCAAAGCTTATATTTCTTTCCAGTGGGGAGATGGAATTGCAGTAGAAATCGATGTTCAGAACTCTATAAACAGGGTGAGTGAGTGATGGGACGGGGTAGGGCGATTTCTGACTCTGGTCCCAGAAGGCCTTCAGAAAGGTGCTGTTGGAGCTGAGGTTAAGTGGCATAGAGGGTGCAGCCATGCAGAGCTGTGGAGGCAGAACATTCTGGCAGCAGACATTCCCCTACAAGGGCAGAGATCCCCAAAAGGTAAATGGCCTGGCATTTTCAAGGAGCAGGAAAGAGGCTCTTGTGGATGTCCAGGACAGAGCTCAAGAGGATGGGGGTGTCAGGAGGCCAGGCTGCAGCCTCATCAGGGTCAGGCAGGGCCTTGTCAGGCACAGGAAGGCATTTTTCTGTTACTGGGAGCCCCGGGAAGCCAGGGAGCTCGTGTGGTCTGAGTCGCCTTTCTCAAGGAGCCCTCTGATGGCTGTGTTGAAATGTGCAGGGTGGAAGCAGTAAAATGGAGTGAAGTCTCCTACACGGGAGACACTCCCCACTCCCGTGACCATGCATTCCAGTGTCTGATGGTTTAGCAGTTTAGCCATTTTCCTCTTAAGGTGTTTGCAGAAAGCCGGAGAACCCCCAGTTCCCTGATCATAGAACCCTAAAGGTCCAATAGGAACTGCTCTTTGGAACTCTTCCCAGGATACCGAGTTGGCCCCTTCAACCTTTGTGACTGAGACTCTGTGATTTCAAATCAGCCCAGGATTCTGAACTCTGACCTCAGCCTTCCACTACCAGACCTACCCCGACTGCCGTGAGAAAGTGGCAGAGAGAGCGCCCAAGCCAGGTTCTCAGCGAGTTCTTCTTCCGCACTCAGGTGTGATTCCAGGCAAGCCTCGTCCCCACACCGTGCCTCAGTGTCTGCCTCTGGAAAACCATGAGTTGGGCCAGTCAGTCTTTAAGATTCTACTAATCCTAACGTTCTCTTCATCCAAGAGGACGTGGGTGGGAAGGGGAAGGTGCCGCCCGGGGCTTCCCCCTGTCCACCGACCCTCGCCGCCGGCCCATCCTCCTCTCCCTGAGCCAGCTCCACGGACTTGGCTCCGGCAAACCCAGCTCCCACTTCACGCAGAGGGACTTGGGCGCCTCTCTGGGCCTCCTCTCTGTCCCCAAGCCCGGCCTGCCACGTATTTGTGTATTTGATACCCCCTGCAGCATCCCTTTTCAGGGAAGGACGAGAGGCAGTTGGAGTGGTTAGAAATAAAATGAACCAGCCAGACAGCCTGGGTGCCACTCGGCTTTCCTACTTTTGATCTGTGTGACCTTAGGGGCTTATTTATCCTTTGATGCCATTTTCTTATCTGTAGAGACAATAGCCACTGTACCTCACACAGTGGCTATCAGGATTAAATGGGTTCATATCTGTATTTAGAACAGTGCCTAACCCATAAAAAGTACTCTTGAAGTGGGGTATGGTGGCACACACCTGTAGTCCCAGCTACTTGGGAGGCTGAGGCAGGAGGATTGCTTCAGCCCAGGAGGCTGAGGCTGTAATGAGCTGTGATTGCACCACTGCACTCCAGCCTGGGTGACACAGAGAGAACCTGTCTCCAAAAGAAAAGAAAAAGCATACTTTAGACATTAGCTATAATAATAATAATTAGTATTATTATCCCCTGTCCTTTCCATAGAGGAAGAAGTCAAGGCTCAGAGGACTTAAGCAGCTTGCCCAGGGTCACACAGCTAACTGGTCTCAGAACTTGGTCTTGAACTCTCAGCCTTGCGCTTCTTGCATGTGCTGCAGGGCTCCCCATTTGCAAACATGGCTTCCTGTTCTCTCTCATCTCAGTTTTCCAAACTCTGATAATTTTTACTTCCCAGTGTCCACTGAGGAGATGAGCTTAAACGACAGCATTAGACAAGAGTGGGCACATCCGACTATAGTTATCCAATATGGGGAAAACGACTCTGAGTGGGGCCTTAAAGAAGTGAGAGCCCCCCATGAACGTGGGTAGAAAGCCAGCCTCTGCTGGCATGAGACGCACCCCAGCTGGGGGTCGCTTGGGACCCGAGGGTTGAGAATTCAGTCACAGGGCTCAAATCCACTGGGCGACCTCCTGAAGGTTTGGTCTCACTGAGCGGAGGGGCCTGCACTGCAGAGAGAACGGGGACACATCTGGCAGGAACTGATTCCCGTTTCAGGCAGGAGATGACACGGTTCATTTGTTTGAGGGGCATAGAAAAAAAAACAGAAAGAATTACCCACCTCCCCATGGAGAAGACATCACCAAATAAATTTTAAAAAAAAAACAAAACACAAATGACAAGGAGAAAAGGCCACATTCCTGAATGCTGGGCAGGGGGTGTGGGGGGTGGGGGTGAGAAGGGGAGACTGTTCTGGTTCTCCTGCTCATCTCAGTCTTTATTTTTATCCGTCGCCCTCATTTTCCATTCCACATGTGTTCCAGGCCTGTCAGGCAGCAGCAGCCCACAACCTTGTATTTATTTAAATTTATTTTCACATTTGGTCCTGTTAGGCAGTTTGTCTGGGCTGCAGTGCCTCCCGGCCCTCCCCACGCAGCTCTGCAAAGGTTGCGTTCCTGGCTGCAGGCTTCTCCTGCGGGCCTCTTCGGCTTCCTTTCAGTCCAGGAGTTCTCAGCCCACCCGGGGAAGGGGGACCACAGACCACCTGAGGCATCCATGATCCTGGGTAGAGAAAAATCTGCATCTTTCTTTTCACCAGCTTCTAAGTGAATCGCAGCATTCCTTTAATTACAAATACAGAAAAAAACCACAGTGGTATTAGCTTTACCTGTGGCTTTGACCCCGAGAGACATCTCAGATATTTTCATATCACATTACATGTATCACAGAAATCTCAAAATACTGTTTACGCTCATCACTGCTCTGAAATTACAGCAGGTATGAGACTGGCTGCTAAGTCTCCTTGTTTAATGCATCCTGAAGCACATACAGGATTATAACAACCTTTGAAAATACTTTGATAACTGTATTTCAAAATAATTAGTTGACTTTGTGGTCTCTTGTATTTTAGTTTGTGGAAAATAAAAATTCGGAGAAGGGGTTCCTGGGCTTCGCCAGACTCTCAGAAGGGTCAGGCACAAAAAGATGAACACCTCACCCTTAGTCCCTGTACCGCGCTAACCCTAGCTCCCCACTCGGGCCTTTACTGCAGGGCTGGCGTCTGCTGGTTCTTAGAGCTGGCATCCTTAGCTGCACACAGTGTGGGGGTGGACAGGGTGGGAGCAGGGAGGAGACAAGACCCGTGGCTCCATGTCACGTGTTCAGCTGAGGGTCCCTTTTCCAGCTCTGGACCCTCCAGGCCACTGTTCAACTGAGCCCCAGAAATCTACACCCCAGCATCTGCTCGGTGGGAGAGACCCAGTCAATGCACATTATTGGCACCCCAGAGAGTAGGTGCAGCTGCTCTAAACTCTCCCCACCTGCTGGTGTGACCCAGGGCATAGACCTCTGTTTTTCCATCTCCTAAGCAACTTGAAGTAGAAACCAAACTCTAGAAGCAGTGAAGAGAGGTGAGGGAAAGAAGGGGGCAGGCTGCCAGCATCCCGTGGGGCAGATGCAGGGTTCGCATTCTCGGATGTACAATTGTCCTATTTTCCAGACCTTTCTTTCTCCTCCATGAAGGAGGTAACTGGGTTCTGGCTGGAAAAAGGAAGTGGATGGATTGCCTCCAACATTCTGTACTTTTCACCAGCTTGTGATTTCATCAATGAAGTAAAGCAGAGAGGGGTTAGAGGGCCCTTGTCCAGGGAGCAACCAAGGCAAGACATGCAGAGAAGTGGGGGTCTTCATTGCCTCGCCCCATGCCGGAAGCCAGGAAGCCTATCCTGGCTGCTCTTATTTTGAAAAGGTTGTCTAGTGACTTTGACTTTGTAGCAAGGGTTGAGCATTCACGCAAAGCAATGTCGGCACGGCTGGTACCTGGGATTCCTGTGGCCCCGGTGAGCACCTCTCCACATCTCTGTTCCCCCATCCTCTGCCCTGGCAGCAGGCAGAGGGGTCTGTTTGCAAGGCCTTGGTCGTCTCACAGCTTCAGCTCACATTTCTAGAGTTCCTCCCCCAAGATTTAGTCTCTCCAGGAAAATATCTGTTGACTTCAGAGCAAAGCCATTCTGGAAGAGAAGCTAGAGGGAGCGGACAGTCCAGATTGTGCCTTTTCCCATTAATTTCTCCCCAGTTGCCTTCACTGAGGATCTTATTGTGATGGTGATGATTATTAAGATTTTTCTGTCCATGGCTGCATCCTATGGCGTGCTTCCTCCCAGTGGGCTAAGCTCCAGCCTCCCTGGGGACCAGAGGGTGTCCTTTGCCGTGATTCAGACAGCTCCTAATTTAGTCTCTTCATAAATCTAATTAGCATGCTGTTTACACCAAGCCCCGTACCCCTGGCAGGGGGTGTGAAGCAAGACCTGTGTGGCAGCCGCTGTGCCAGTGCCCACCCCTCACCTCCTCCCCACGCCAGTTCCTGCAGCTCCCAGCCCAGAGTCCCCTCTAACGGCTAGAGTTCATCTTTCATGTTGGATTGGGGGAATTGGTCCCCTCTCACACGCCTCCCTGGCAGGCTCCTTCCCCACACCCACCGCCACCCACACTCCTGAGCAGGGCTGGCACCGTGGGAAATAGTGAGAATCATTTTACGCATGGAGTCACGCTCCCTCAAAGCAGTTGTGGGGCTTCCTGAAGATCCCCATGGGAATCAGAAGCAGAGCTGGCAAACTTTCTTCTCCGTGCCTCTTCCTCTCCCCAGCACCTCTTGGCTGGCTTGTGCCCTCTCTGGTGCCCCTTTGCTGTGGGTGCCAGTGAGCCCAGTTTCACCCTGGAACCTCCCATGCTCCCTCTGCCTGCCCCGCTGGCCACCCCACCTCATACCCCTAACAGTAACAGGTGTGTCCTGTTTTCCCCTGTCTTGAACAAGTCTGCGGTAAGCACAGCTCGGCTGGGAGCTGTGCCTGTGTGTCTCAACCCATCACCATCATGGGCCGTGAAATGTCCTAATCAATAAGTAACAGCAACCGCAGATTCCTGCTGGGCAGCTGTGGCAAGAGTGGGCCACCAGGAGCGCGGGAGCCTCCTCCCCAGCCCACGCTGGGCTCTGCTTGCCTACTAACTCTGTCCCCTGAAAGGGGAGAATGGTGCAGGGATGGGGCTGGGTGCAGGGCAGAGGGGGAGGCAGGGCATTTCATGGCAAGGCAAGATATCACAGCTGTGCTCTCACTCTGTCCATGCAGGCTTAGGGAAGATCCTCCCTTCTTCCTCTCCAGGCCTCAGTTTCTCCATCTGTTAAAAAGGAATTCATTACAAAGGAATTAAGAGTGAGATAATTTTTTTTTTTTTCTTTTTGAGACAGAGTGTCCCTCTGTCACCCATGCTGAAGTGCAGTGGCACAATCTCGGCTCACTCCAATCTCCACCTCCTGGTTCAAGTGACTTTCCTGCCTCAGCCTCCCGAGTAGTTGGGATTACAGGCACCCATCACCACGCCCGGCTCGTTTTTGTATGTTTAGTAGAGATGGGGTTTCACCATGTCCACCAGGCTGGTCTTGAACTCCTGACCTCAAGTGATCCGCCTGCCTCGGCCTCCCAAAGTGTTGAGATTACAGGCGTGAGCCACCGCACCCGGCCTGAGATAAAATGTTCAACATTGAAGTTGTCATAGGTTTACATCCCAGGTTGCAAGGTGCAGAGCACGTTTTCCCCTCCCTGGTTCTGACTAGCGCTAGCATCAACACATGGATGACATATTTGCTCTTTTCACATGGGCAAAACGAGGCTCAGGGAGGAAGTGTCTTAGGGAAGGTCACAGAGCATGGGAAGAGATGCCTGGTGGCTAGCGAAGCATGCAGATAGCAGGCGGCCATGGGCCTCGGGCAGGAACAAGGAAGAGATGCCCTGAGGGATGTACACGTTGAGTGGGAGGCAGGATCAGCTCATTCCTTCATTCATTCAACAAATATTTGTTGAACACCTACTGGATGTTAGATGTGTTCTGGCATCGATTCTTCAGGAATACACCAAATTCAGCCCTTGGGCAGCTAAGCTTCCAAGGATGCAAGACCAAAGAAACAAACAGATGCATATGATGTCAGGTGGTGAGAAGAGCCATGGAGAAAAAGAAAGCCGGGTAAGGGGATTAAGGGAATCCTGGGAGGGGTAGAATGGTCAGAGGAGGCCTTGACAGGCCTGGATGAAGTGAGAGGGCACAGACTCTGGATATCTGGCGGAAGAGTGTTCAGGCAGAGGGAAGGGCAGGTGCAGTGGCTCTGCAGCAGGAGGCCCAGGGGCTGAGAGACGAGGTTGGAGAGGCCCAGGGCTGTGGTCAGGCCTTTGCTCTCACAGGAATGAGATGGGAAGCCACCTGAGGGGAGCAGGCAGGCAGTGATGTGACAGGTGTGAAGTTTCGGGAGGACGCATGGTGGAAGACACCCAACTTCCGTCCATCTGCTGCCAAATGGAAAAACTGAATATGATGCCTCCATGCAGCGGCCATACAAAAGGCCACTCGGTGGATGATTTTGTGTGCAGGAAACGTCCAGAAGAGGCAAATCTAGAGACAGGAAGCAGATTAGTGGTTGCCAAGGGCCGGGGAAGAGAAATGGGATGCTTAATGGGAACAAAGCTTCATTTGTGGGGGAGATGAAAATGTTTTGGAACTAGATAGAGGGAGTAGTGGTTGTACAACCTAGTGAATGTAGTAAAAATGCTGAATTATACACTATCAAATGGCTAAAATGGTGACTTTTATGTTATATGAATTTTATCTCCATTTTTTAAACTTTTTTTTGTTTTATTTTGAGACAGACAGCGTCTCACTCTGTCACCCAGGCTGCAATGCAGTGGTGTAATTATAGCTCACTGCAGTCTCGACCTCCTAGGCTCAAGTGATCCTTCCACCTCAGCCTCCCCAGTAGCTGGGACTACGGCACATGCCACTGTACCCAGCTAATTTTTAAACTTTTTGTAGAGATGGGACCTCACTACATTGGCTAACCTCATGAGACCATCCTGCCTTGGCCACCCAAAGTGCTGGGATTACTGGCATGAGCCATTGCACTGAACCTAAAAAAATTTTTAAAAGGATGCTGTGTCCGCCAGGGGTGGGGGTAGTGAGTAGACCCTGAGGGGCAGGGACCTTTCCTAGGAGTGACTGCCATCATTCAGACGGGGCCTGTGGAGGCTGAGGAGTGGTCAGCTGCTGGATCTGTTTTGAAGGGAGAGTCAGTGAGATTTGCCAATATGGGGAGGGGAGGGAGAGAGTTAAGAGTGACTGCACAAGGTGTTTGGCCTGAGCAGTTAGAAAAGTGAAGTTCTTACTTCCTGATACGGGAAAGTAGTCGATTTGGTGAGGGGATGATAGAATCCATAGGTTAGCTTTCAGCGTGTTACGTTTGACATGCTTGTTAGACATCCAGATGGACATGCCAAGAAGGCGCCTGGGCTGTGCTGGTAGATACCTAGCGAGCAGCTCTGGGGCCTGGGTGTCGGTGAGGGGCCTCATAGCATTTAGTAATCTCTGTGGTGTCAATGCTCCTCGATGGCCAATCTCAAGCTACTGGCATGGTCTCTGTTGGCTCTCCCAGATTCTAGAAATCCAACCATTGGCTCTCAGGAGCCTCTAGATCTCCAGCTACCACCACGTGGATCCAGACTGGAGGTGGGAATGAAAGTGTTGCCAACACCCAGATTGTATTTAAAACCACCGGTGGCCAGCACGGTGGCCCACACCTGTAATCCAAGCACTTTGGGAGGCCAAGGCAGGGGGATCATGTGAGCCCAGGAGTTGGAGACCAGCCTGGGCAACATAGTGAGACCCCCATCTCTACAAAAACAAAAAAAAATTAGCTAGGCATGATGGCGCACACTTGTAATCCTAGCTGCTGGGGAGCTGAGGCAGCAAGACTGCTTGAGCCCAGGAGATTAAGGCTGCAGTGAACTGTGATCATACCACTGCACTCCAGCCTGGCCAACAGAGCAAGACCCCAACTCTACCTAAAACAAATGAATGAATAAATAAATCCACTGGTCTAGCTGGGTTCACTTGGGAAAGGGGTGTGGATAGAGCAGAGAGGAGGGTGGGTGGGGGCTAGGCAGCCCTAGGATACCCTGATGCTTCACTTTAGGGGAGATGAGGATGACTGAGGAGCTACCCCCAAGGGAAGGGGAAGAGGAGCAAGAGGGAGCACTGAGGACAGGAGGAAGATTGAGGCAAAGGAGGGAGTGGAGTGTGCAGGAACAGAGGCAGGACTCAGAAGACTTGGAGGCAGCCCTAATATCTTTCAGTAGTGGCAAATTAGCAAGCGTATCTTAGTCCATTTCTGTTTTTGGCATATTGCCTTGTTGTGATAGCCCTCATTAGGGAGTGTCCAAACCTACTAGCATTTACAGAGCAGGCCTACCAGGATTTTTCTTTTGCTCTTAATCCACTTAGCCCCCTTCTCCCTCCTGCCTCCAAAGCCCTCCTCTTGCACACCAGGTGGCCAACCTTCTTAGAGGGATGCCAGAGGTCTCCTCCCTAGCTCTGCGGATCGCTCAGATATGCTAAATCGTCCTACAGGGACAGACTGTGCTTAAATAAATAGATCACTAAAGGGAATTGAGAATCAGAGGCATCTCAAAGGCATTGTGCTAAAAGAAGCCACTCGCTAAAGCCCTGTGCTGCATAATTCCATGACATTCTCAAAAAGACAAACTTACAGGAACAGAGAACAGGTCAGAGGTGGCTAGGGGTGGGAGAGGGGTCCCTGTAAAGAGATGGGACAAGGAAGTATTGGGAGCGGTGGGACTGTTCTGTGTCCTGGTTGGAGGGGATAGGTAACAAGAATCTATGCATGTGTTAAAATTCATAGAACTATATACCAAAAAAGTCAACTTTACAACATGTTAATTAAGAAAAACTATAAATTATGGAATACCCTCCCACACCCATCCCCCAAAAAGGATGAAGTGAGAGGCAGTAGCATGAGCAGCAGCACTGGTGGGCTTCTAGACTAAGATAGCCCCATCCTTCTCTCCACTGTCATTAAATCAGCAAGTGCATAATTCGCACCCTCCTATACAGCTAGAAAGGCCAGTTAGAGGGCCTTGAATGCTGCTGTGAAATTCAATCTAATTCAGCAGGCAATTGGCAGCCATAGATAGTCCTTGAGCATAAGTGATATACTCAGAGCTGTGCTTTAGGTTGATTAATCTGGACACATGGAGAGTGGGGGTGGTACCAGTGGGCAATGACAGAGAGCACCAGTGGGGGTGGGGACCTGGCAAGCGGTCAGGCCTGCTTAGATGTGGGGTCTGTAGGAAAGGCATGGGTTGAGATGAGGCTTCGGTTTAGAGTTCCAGCAATGGGAGTGACAGAAGCTCAAAAGGGCAGGCTGAGGGAGGGGCTAGATGGATAAAAAGATGGGAGCTGCCACCATCTGCCATCACCCTGCTGTGCAGTGGCCAGGCCATCCTGGTCCCATCTTTACCTCAGTATAGCTCCTCACCTGAACACCCTCCACCACCTTTGCATGCCCTCTCTTTCCCTCTGTTTGTCTGTCTGAATCTGATCCTCTCTCCCTGTCTCTCTGTCTCTCACACTCCTTCCCACGTGTCTTAGTCCATTTTGTGTTGCTTATAACAGAATAACTGAAATTGAGTAACTTAAGAAACAAAATTTATTTCTTGCAGCTATGGAGGCTGAAAAGTCCAAGGTCAGGGGGCTGCATCTGGTGAGGGCCCTCTTGCTGGTGCAGACTCTGCGGAGTCGTGGGGTGGTGCAGGGCATCTCGCACAGTGAGATTGCTGAGCATGCTCTGCGTAGCTCAGGTCTCTCTTCCTCTTATAAAGCCACGAGCCCCCCTCCCGGGATAACCCATTCATCCATTAACTCATTAATCCACTAATCCATGAACAGATTAGTCCATTCATGGGTACAGAGCCCTCATGATCCAATCACCTCTTAAAGGCCCCACCTCTCAATACTGCCACATTGATGATTAAGTTTCAATGTGAATTTTGGGGGGAGACATTCAAACCCTAGCACCATCCTTCCTTCTCTGTGTCTGTCTCTATCTTCTGATTTTTTTTCCTCACACTCACACACCCACAGCAGATAAACAAACACATGCAACTCATTCATTCATGCCTTTATCCCTTCGTCCATTCACCCGTAGCAACAATGTGGCCAATACACATGCACGCCCCACACCCCAAAGATAGGGAGTGTGTCAAGTAGGAAGGGCCCTTTGCAGGCCTGAGCAGCCCTGCCTGAGGGCAGCTGAGTGCCACACAGGACTGTCACCAGGGATGGTCACCCCTCTACCCGGAGCCCAGCACCCTGTCCCAGCCCAGGACCTATTCCTGAAGACATTTGTGATGTCTTTGTTCACTGGGAAGAGGACCCAAGGCTGGGCAGCTCCCTTGGAAGAGGACTAGAAAGGAGAGGGAGATGAAATTACCTGCTCCTTATTGGCTCCCAGGGTTCCAGGACACCAAGTTCATGGCCTCCTGTGACGGTGGGACCCCTGATGTAGAAAGGCAGCCCAGAGAGGGCAAACAGTTTGCATGAGGTCACAAAGCAGGCCAATGCCAGGCCTCTCTCCTCCTCTCCTGTCCCCTCCACTCTTCTCAGCTCCCTCTCTGCCATCCAGACATGAAGGAAAGGTAGACTCACTGTTGGAGGAGAGGTGGTGGAATACAAAGCGGTGTGATTAGCAGCTGTGGCAGTGTACCCTCCTGATTTCCATAAGGCATTTAGATTTCTTGCCCGGCCACACATTTCTCTCTCTGTGGGAAGAGGGAAATCATTTTAGCATGGGAAATAGACAGAGCCAGGCAGCTGCTAAGTGGGAGAGCCAGTTCCCAGCCCTGCACCCTGGCCCTCCCTGCTCCCTGCCTGGAGGCCTCTAGAGGGCCTGGCCAGAAAGCAGAGGGCTGGAGACCCAGGAGGCTGGTGAGGCCAGCAAGTACTCCCTCTCTGCAGCCCTGCCCCTCAGGCCCTGTGATTCTTCCCAGAAGGGGCCCCAGAAGGAGAGGCAGGACAGTCCTGGGCTTGGGACAGACCTGGGTGCACACGTCCCTTTCCCCTGCATTTTGGACTCTTCTTCATGCATCTCTGAGAACACTTGCACCCCGCTTTAGCCTCCTGCCCCAACCCCAGCCAAAACTCGGGTGCAGAGTTTGCCAGTGGAGTGTGGAAAGGGGTTGAGGCCAGGGAGAGCAGTGAGGTTCACATTGGCAGATTCTGATCAGAATGGCAGACCTTGAAGTTGGAAACATGGCCACCGGGGCTGGGAGGCTTGCCCAGGGTTGCAAGACAGGGCCACAAGGAAGGGATTGCTGAGTTTTCCAAGTGGGGCAGGTGCCTTCCAAACAGAGCCCATGCTGGAGCGGGGGAGAAGAGGACATGGCCTGGCTCCCCTGGGATCGTGGGAGGCTGTGGGGTAGAGCATGGTGTCCTTGAGTTAAGAACTCAGGCCACATAAATCCTCTGTGGTTCCCTCTGTCCTTTGCACATGAATTGCCAGTCCAGGTGGCTGTAGCAGCAGCAGCTGCTCCATCTGCAGAACTGGAAAGGACTGTGTGTCCCCCGATTTCCACATAAAGCTTGCCCTTTGGCCATACCCATGGGCACTATTGAGGGGAGCCTCGCTCTCCTGCCTAGCCCCTCTAAGGCCACTTTATTTCAGGGAGTACCCTCTGGGCTGACTGCTCTAGTCCCTAGAGGCCCAGGGCCTGGAATGCAGAAGAGAAAGAGACAGCAAGGCTGAGCTATGAACCATGTGACATGGGCTTGGCTGGGTCCCGGGAGTTGAAAGTCTGTGCCCAGGAACAGGAGTGGGTACAGACAGGTGGTAAAGTGTAGCTAGGCTTTGGAACTATAAGATTCCCATAGTGCACTGGGTCAGCGGGCTGCAAATTAGGAAAATATAAATCAAAAGCACCTGCCCCTCATTTGCCTTAATGCAAGTACCCAACGCACATTATAATTCTTTTCCCAGGAGAATGGAAGCTGGCTTCAGGGCCGATCAGAGGGAGTGGGGGGATGTCTGCACGTGTAGGTGAGGAGGACCTGCCTGCCTCATGCCTTCATCTATAGACAGATAATACACACATCTGTGGTGAAAATGATGGCGCTGTGGTATTCTTCCCCCAAAGTGCCAGCTGCCAATCGGATTGAATTAGATTTCACAAGGGTTTTTGCAATACATGGAATTCACCAGCAAATTACCCTTAAAGAGGGAAAATCAATCATTTGGAGCAGAGATAAGCTGAAGGCAAGGCAGCCTCGGATTGATCCCGTCTGTGCAGGCGTGTGTGGAATTCAGCAGATAACCTGCAGAGAGGAGGGAGGGGAGGCTGTCTGAGAGGGATGGGAAAGGGAGAGAGGCACGGCAAGACGGAGACGGAGGCAGTTGGAGAGGGAGAGATTGGAAAGAGGAAGGTGAGAGGTCAAGAAGGAGGAGGAAAGAGAAAGGAGAAGAGGGATAGAAGAAGGAAAGGAAGAGGAGAGAGAGAAGAGAGGCTGTCTTAGTCTGCACAGGCTGCTGTAACAAACCACCGTTGACGGGTGGCTTGTAAACAACAAACTTATTTGTCTCGGTTCTGGAGGCTGGGAAGTGCAAGATCAAGGGCCCAGTAGATGTGGTGTCTGGTGAGGACCTGCTTCCTAGTTCACAGATGGCCATCTTCCCACTGTGTCCCCACATGGCTGGGGGACAAGAGTTGCTCTGGGGTCCCTTTTATAAGGGCACTAATCTCTTTCATAAGGACTCTGCCCTCATGACCTAATCACCTCCCAAAGGCCCTGTCCTCCTTGGGGGTTAGTATTTCAACATGAATTTTGGGGAGGGGGACACAAGCATTCCATCTCCAGCAGATGAGAAGAAATGAGGGTGAGATAAAGAGAGAAACAAGCAAAGCAGTCACAAGAGAAGGCAAGGAGAGAGGGGAGGAGAGAGAATCAGGGGAGCGGGAGAGACAGCTCAGGCTGGAGGCATGGAAAGCAGTTGGAAGAGCACAGTGGGCTGGGTGCAGTAGCTCACACCTGTAATCCCAGCACTTTGGGAAACTGAGGCGGGAGGATGGCTTGAGCCCAGGAGTTCAAGACTATCCTGGGCAACTTAGGGAGACCCCGTCTCTACAAAAATAAAAAACATCCACTGGGCATAGTGGTACACACATGTGGTCCCAGCTACTTGGGAGGGTTGCTTGAGCCCAGCAGGTTGAGGCTGCAGTGAACAGTTTGTATCAACTGCACTCCAGCCTGGGTGATGGATTGAGACTCTGTCTCAAAGAAAAAAAAACATCACCACATTAATGGGCATTAATGGGCCTTAGAGGATCACCCCATCCAAGCTTCCCATGTAGGAGATCAGAGGCCCATGGTGCTCAAGGGCCAAGCCACAGAGGAGCTTGGGGAGGGGACATAGGCGGGAGGATGAAAGCCTGAAATGAGGGCGACATCCTTCACCTTGATGCAGGCCCAAGAGGTACTCCACTCCCACAGTGGAGAAACGGAGGTCTGGAGCCATGGGTGGCGGGGCAGGCCTGGAGGGCAGAGGGGAAAGAGGCAGCAGGGCAGAGCCGGTGGAGCCACCCACCATGTGACATGGGCTTGTTGGGTGCAGGGGGTTGAGGTGGAGTCAGAAATGGAAACAGTGTCCTCTGCCAGGCTTCCTCCACTGCTCTCTGTATCCTGGCATCTTAGTGGGCAGAGAAACTTGGCATCCCCCTTAGTGTAGGGTTTGGAGGGAGAAGCAGCTGGCTTTGAGTTGAAGGCAGAAGGAGAGGGCTGCCTCCTGCTGAGGTCCACTTTGCCATATCTGATTGGGGTGAATTAAGTGAAAGGATGGACAAAGAAGGATAAAGAATACATATTCTATGGACTTTTATTTTCTGCTGCTCAATGGTATGGATCAGACCAACAGAAGGTACAGCCGAGGAAGGAGGGAGACCTGCAGCCCCACGCCCAGGGTGGGACTGGTGGGTCCCGTCACCCCTGCACACACCCAAACCTTTGCCCTTCTCTGCCTCCTCCTCTCATTTCTGGCCATGGTTTAGAAATCAGCTCCTCCCCGGGGATGCCTCCTCTCCTACCCTCACTACTCCTAGAACAATAATAGTTCTCCCCTATTGAACACTTATTCCATCCCAGATGCTTAACCAAAATTTGGCAGCTCACCCACAGTAACCCTATCAAGTAGGCTGCATTCTTCCCATTTTACAGGTGAGGAAATAGAGGCTCAAGGGTATAAAATCGTGTATGCAAAAATCACGCAGCTGTAAAAGGCAGTGCCTGAGCCTAGGCTCACCTCCAGATGTTGTGGCTTCCAAGGTTCTACACCCTGGAAGCTCAGGTCATGGGGCTCTTCCCTGGCAGACCTGAGTTCGGGACAGGGTTGGTTTCGGTGAGGGAGGCACTGACTCTGGGGGCCCCACTCTGCACTCCAGATTCCCAACCCCAATCCAGCTTAGGCTGAGGGTGTCACACCAGACCACCAACCAGAACTCCCCGGGTGCCTTGTGAGAGCCCTGGCCCTTTATCTTGCCCCAGCATCCCCCTAACCCCCGACCCCAAACATAAAGGTGGCCTTGGTCCTTGCTGTGGCTCCTGAGTCCACCCTGCCTTCACATGACCCTGGTCCTTCCTCTTCCATGAAAAGGAATTAAGGTCTCCTCCAAGGGCACATTGTAGTTTACGGGGTTGGGTGACGGTCCCCTAGCATTTGAGGTACAAAGAAAAGAACATACAAGGTCCCTGCCATAGGGAATTTCCTGACTAGTCAGGAAAACACAATTCACATGCTTATAAAACATGGGGGAGCAGAGGAATGATACTGTTTTCATTCAATTCTGTGAGGTGTGCTTACCCTCCCCACTTCACAGATGAGGACATTGAGGCTTCAGGAGAGGAAGTGAGTTGTCTAAAGTCACACAGCTAGGAAGTGACCCAGCCTGTTCCTCAACATTGAACTGTGCTGTCTTAACACTGCATCATGCCACTGGGTCACTAACCCAGGGGCCACCCTGACTGATGGCAGAGAGAGACAAGCATCCTGGAGAGGCAAGCTGGTGTGAGCAATAGCAGGGCAGTGCCTCAGGATGGGGAGGGCCAGGCAAGAGCCAGAGAAACAAAGGAGGCATCTGCAGGCCTCATGTGCAGGAGGGAGCCTGGAGGCCGGCTCAGGCCTTCCTCTCTTTGGGGGCCCAGGCCACCTGCAGAGGGATGTGCCAGTGCTGTGAGCCCTCAGGCGATGACCAAGGAAAGCCATGCTCAGAAGTCAGGGCACCCAGCCCGACGGCAGGGGCCAGCCTGAAATCTGCCCCTCCGAGCCAGGGAAAGGCCTGCGTGCAGGTGGTTAAGTAGCGGAAATATCATCCCTGACCCTCCCTCCCAGGGGAGTATTTGACGAGCTGATGTCTGTTGAGGGCGCAACATGTAAACTCAACAAACAGCTGGACAACCACGCTGGCTCAGCACACGGAGCTGGGTCCCCTGGGACAGACTCAGGTCGGCCGGCTCTGGGAGCCATAGAGAGACCTGGAGGGTGCAGTGGCTCCTCTGACCCTTCTCGAAGCTATCCCCCACCTCCAAGAGTGGGAGGCAGGGAGGGCAAGGCCTAGGGAAGTTGGGGGGCAGCGCTCCTGGCAGCCGCTGATAAGGCGCTGCCCTCGTTGGGGTAGGAAGGCTGCAGCCTCAGGAACAAAGTGCAGGAGCCACATGGAGAGGAACCGGCAGGGAGCCAGGAGAGATTTCATGTGTCCTTCCCCTCCCAAGAAATAAATAAAGCTAAGCTGTCGCCTCGGCCTCCCCGCGGGCAGCTGCCAGCTCCCCAGCCTGTGGTGGCTCGGCTCCCGGACCCGCAGTGGGCGCTATCAGCCTTCTCATCACCTCTCTCAGCTGGAGGATAATTTAATCCACAGGCTCCTCTCCACACACACTAGGGCTCCTTTTGATGTTTTTCTTTATCTCCCTTCCAACAAAATCGCCCCTTTGCAGCTCCAAGAGCCCCTCCAGCGTCCTCCACACCTCCACCCCATGAAGGCAGTACCCTAGCCCCCTGTGGGACAAGGGCATGGAGAAGGCCTAGCAGGAGCAGGGAGGTGGGTATGCCCTCCTCTAGTCTCAGCTTCGTGCCCTGACCTGAGCTGAGGTGCTTGGGGTCGTCCTTCTGCCACGTGTGGCACAGGGAGGGGTTCACTATGCCAGCTCCTGGCATCGCACTTGGAGCAGTGTTCTGTAGTGGGAGGGCCAGGAGAGCTGGGTGGTTAAGAACTCTGACTGTGGGGAGGGTGGGGGCACACTTGAGTTCCAAGCCTTCCTTGGCTGCTGTGTGGCTTGAACGCTTACCTTTTCTGGCCCCAGTTTCTTTCTCCAAGAAAAGGAGTGGACTGACGCTGTCTATGAGCCATTGTGTGGATTCTGGTTAAGGTGTGTGGCGCCTATATGGTAGCTGGGCTTTGCAAATGGAAGCTGCTGTCATAAACGGCTCAGAAGCACAGGACTGCGATCAGTAGGGGTTTTGCATCAACTTAGCAAACTGGAATATCTCTCTCTCACACACACCCATCCTGAGGGCTCACAGTCACAAATCCAGACCAAGCAGGCATTGGCCAGCTGGTAAAGTTCTGGAAGGAACAGGCTGAGCATTTTAGAGGACTTGGTCAGTAGGTGATCCTGAGGGTCTCAGGACATGTGTCCTGACCACTGCAGTGTCTGGCCTGAGTGAGATTTTCCAGCCCCTGGCAGCAGATCAAGGAGAAGGGAGCAAGTCTCATTCATTGAGACCCCAAGAATTCTCTTAAAGGGGTCAGGAAGCTGTCCCGAGGGCTTGTCCCCTCTGGGTGCTCCTGCCTCACCAGGTAGTTAACCAGAAGCTACACTGAGCTCACACCATCTTCCAGGCATCTTTAAGCTCAGACATCACTGAGCTCACACCATCTTTTCAGTCCCTCACTTTTGACCTCAGCCTGCACACGATTGGTGCCGCCTCAGCCGACACATGGTTCTTCCTAAGCCTTCTCTGCTCATCCACCGTACCTTACAGGCCAGTTCTCTTCAGTTCGGTCTTGCTTCTTCCCAGCATCACTCTATCACAATGGTTCTCAGACATTAGTGAGCATCAGAATGCCTGAGGGGCTTGTTAAAACAGTGCTGGGTCCGGTCTGGGTGCAGTGGCTCCTGCCTGTAATCCCAGCACTTTGGGAGGCTGAGGCAGGCAGATCATGAGGTCAGGAATTCAACACCAGCCTGACCAACATGGTGAAACCCTGTCTCTACTAAAAATACAAAAATTACCCGGGCGTGGTGGCACGCGCCTGTAATCCCAGCTACTCAGTAGACTGAGGCAGGAGAATCGCTTGGACTGAGACCCAGGAGGCGGAGGTTGCAGTGAGCCGAGATCACGCCACTGCACTCCAGCCTGGGCAACCGAGCAAGACTCTGCCTGAAAGAAAAAAAAAAAGAAAGAAAAAAAGAGAGAGAGACAGAAGGAAGGAAGGAAGGAGAGAGGGAGGGAGGGAGGGAGGGAAGGGAAGGAAGGAAGGAAGGAAGGAAGGGAGGGAGGGAGGGAGGGAGGGAGGGAGGGAGGAAGGAAGGAAGGAAAAAGAAACAAAAGAAAAGAAAAGAAAACGGTGCTGGGCCCAATCCCCAGAGTTTCTGACTTAGAAGATCTGGGCATGGCCCCCAATTTTGCATTTCTAACAAGCTCCAGGTGATGCTGATGCTGTGGTCCCAGGACCACACTTGGAGAACCACTGTTTTACCCTTGTAGTTCTCATCCTTGGATACACTTTGGAATGAATAATTGGAGAGCTTTACAGAATGCAGAAGCCTGTGCTTCCACCCCCTCCCCCAATCTGGTCTCCATGGTCTAGGGTGCAGCATAGGCAGGGGGTATTTTAAAGCTCCCCAGATAATTTTGATATGTGGCCGGTGGAGGACTACCCCTCTATGCCTCTCCAACTGCTCACCTCTTTCTCAACTCCTATAGGTGCCTCAGAGCTACTCTCCCTGCCCAGTGATGTCTTCCCAACCCTCGCTGCGCAATGTGGTTCCCTGGGGAGCGTCGGAAAAATGTAGCTTTTCCCAGTCTCCAGAGATGATGACACACTGGCTCTGGGCATCTGCATTTCTTTTCAGAACTCCACTGGTGATTCTGATATGCATCTAGGGTGAGGAGGGCAGCACCAGTATGACCTGCATGTGGCTGCAAGGTCACCTCCCTCTCACCTGCTGCAGAGCTTAGAGTGGCTCCTTCTTGCTCATGGAAATCATGCCATCCTCGGGCGGGCATCTGCCTGGGACTCCAAGCTTCTTGACATAGACTCTCTGCAAATAATAAGTCACTGATGATTCTTCTCCACACTCCATGCCTTTACTTAGGACAGTGCTCCTCAAAGGGTGGCTTCAGATCAGCATCAGCATTGCCTGGAACCTGGTTAGAAATGCAAAGTCACAGGCCCCAACCCAGGCCTACAGAATCAGGAATTCCCGGGGGAGGAAGGAGAATGGGAGAGCAATCTGCAGGTGATTCTGAGACTTGTAAAGATCAAGAACTCTGTGTTTAAAGCTACTTTCTCCACCCGGAATCCCTTTTCTGCCAGTCCAAAAGAGTCCAAAAATAATACCTTCCCACCAGACACAGTGCCTCATGCCTGTAATCCCAGCACTTTGGGAGGCCAAGGTGGGTGGATCATTTGAGGTCAGGAGTTTGAGACCAGCCTGGCCAACAGGTGAAACCCCGTCTCTACCAAAGAAACACTATATATGTATATACACGCACAAAAATTAGCCAGGCATTGTGGCATGCACCTGTAGTCTCAGCTACTCAGGAGGTTGACGTGTGAGAATCGCTTGAACCTGGGAAGTGGAGGTTGCAGTGAACCGAGATCGCACCACTGCACTCCGGCCTGGGCAACAGAGCAAGATTCCATCTAAATAATAATAGTAATAATAATACCTTCCTTCGTTCCTAACAACAGCTCAGAACTCCCCTTCTTGGGGCAACCTCCCCTGCTTGTCCTCCCCTTAGACTGGGCCCTGGAGTGCTCAGATGGTACATCTCAGTTTGCTCTGGTAACTAACATTGCTGACTGCATGGCCAGTACATTTCACACTGTAGACTCAGCCGCCACTGGGGAATGCCCGCATCAGACCTGAGCTCTACTTCCTTGGCTGGGGCAGCAGCGTGGGGTCGTGGGAAGGTCCACTGGCCCAGGAGCTGGCCCAGCCTCTTTGCCTCTTTTTCTCTTTTTCTTTTTTCTTTTCTTTTTCTTTTTTTTTTTTTTTTTTTTGAGATGAAGTCTCACTCTGTCGCCCAGGCTGGAGTGCAATGGCATGATCTCAGCTCACTCCAACCTCCGCCTCCTGGGTTCAAGCGATTCTCCTGTCTCAGCCTCCCGAGTAACTGGGATTACAGGCGTGTGCCACCATGCCCGGCTAATTTTTTTGTATTTTTGTAGAGATGGGGTTTCACCATGTTGGCCAGGCTGGTCTTGAACTCCTGACCTCAAGTCATCCACCCACCTCCACTTCCCGACATGCTGGGATTACAGGTGTGGGCCACCACGCCTGGCCTGGGCCCAGCTTCTTATCCCCCACTCTGCCACCAGCTCCCTATGCAACCATGGGCTGCTCAGTCAACCTCTGTGAACTCAATTCCACTGGAGGGGCCCGTGGGAGGAGCAGCAGTAACACACAAGGAAGAGCTGCTGGAGCCCAGTCACTTCCTGAGCACCCACTGTGTGTTGTGGTCTGCTGGGGAATCTTCACCGCCTGAGGCATGGTCTACAGCCTCAAGGGGCTGCCGACATTCCAGAATAATCACAGAGGGAACTGTAACCCAGTGATGCAAGTGCTCTGCAGCCATTAAGGAAAACAAAGCAAATATTTGGTACTTACGGAAGTGTTTAGAATAGTACCTGACCAAGAGTAGGTGCTATGTTATTAGTGTCCTCATTCGCATCATCATCTATATGCACAGTTATGGACCAATCACCAAGATGTAGTTCTAAGTGAAAATACTGAACACAGAGCAGTGTGCATAGCATGCTGTTAGTGTCACAGCAGGGTGGCATGTACCCCTAATGCTCATATAGGCATGGATTTCCTGGGGAAAGAGACCCAGGAATGGGGTGTGGTGGCTGCCCTGGGAGGTTCATCGGTACCTGGGCTGGGGGGGAGTGGGAGAGGCGTGTGTGCCTCTTACACTTTTAACATCTGGAAAATTTGCCATGCCTCTGCTCATCATGTCTCTGACATTTTTTATGTTAGGAAAATCAAAGCATGGCAGTGTTTGGGGCTGTTTCCTGCAGGGATTTTATCCAGGCTCCGGGGATGTAGGATATAGGGATGGCCCCTCCCATCCCAGCCTACACTGAGGCCTTCTGGATGAGAGTGGGCAGAGATCAGGGAGACAGGAGCCCTTGCCCCCTCCTCTCACCTCATCACCCTTCGTGTCCTTGAGCCTCTTCCTTCTGGGTCCCACGCTTGTCCCTCTTCTCTACTCCCCAGCACACGCGTGTGCACACTCACGCAATACGCCTCCTCCAGACCCCAGAAGCTATAGCCCATCAGAGGCTGGGGACAGTCGCTCCTCTAGGGTGTGGTCCCGGGGTCCCTCCCCTCCCATGACCCAGGGTCTCACCGCCTTTTCTCTCTGGTTTCTTCCTCCTCTCCATACCTCTCCGGCTCCCTCTGTCTGTCTCCATATCCTTTGACTGACCGACTCCCACTGACAGAATTTGGTAAGTGAGCCTCGGAAGGGCAGGGGTTGGGCTTGGGGAGGGCTCATGGTGGGCACAGTGGGGAGGGGGCTTTGAAAAGGGCACAGCTCCGCCCTCCCCCACCCTCTCAGGCCCCCAGCTCTTGTGGTTGAGGGATCGAAGGTTCAGGGGAAGGAGAGGAGTTGGTGTCACCTGTTCAAAGCTGTCACACCCTGCTGGCTTCAGCTATTAGTGCCCCTTCGGGCATTTAATTGGTCCCTTCCATCTGACGGGACGCATTCCACAACAGGGAGTGCTGCAACCTCCACAGCTCGACAGGCCCAGAGGAGTCTTGCCCCCACATCCCCTGGGGAGCCGCTTTGGGCTGAGGTCCTGGAGCCCCGCGGCTTGCCTGGACCCCAGAATTGGCAAGAGAGGGTTCAGGGAGCTCAGCTTCCACCTCTCCATCCAAACCTCTGTGCCAGGAACAGGGCACAGGCCTGTCTCCAGCCTCTTAGAAAAGTCTAAATGCAGCAAGGGTATTTGCCGGTTTGCTAAAATGGGAAAAACCCAGGAGACTGATGGGTAAACATTAGCATGCATTCACTCCACAAGTGCATTTGAGCATCTCGGGGGCAGCCCCAGGGGCCCATGAATCTTGTGAACTCTCAGGCTTCACTGGGCGTATCATTTTCTGATCATTCCCCCTCTGCCCTGAGCGGGATGGGAACCAGCCTTTCAGGGAATATCCCCTTGGACCATGGAGAGTCTTTGGGGCCAGGGTGACCTGGCAGCCCCCTCTCACCAGGAACAGGTTTCCGAGAGGAGTCCCACAACATCCCCTAAGCAACCAAGAAGTGAGGGTAGGCTTCCCTTGCCAGCCACTGGTTCAAGAGAAAAGGGCCCATTGCAGAGGTGCTGAGTTGGCCACTGGGCTAGGGGTGGGCTATGCACCATAAGCCAGAGCTTCTGCCTCTGGACTGACAGCCAAGGTCAATGACCTACTAGGCACCTACAAGAGGGATCAGGAGGAGGCTCTTACACATCACAGGCTACCTGCCCAGTTGGAGGGGAGTTTGGGGATGCAGGTGATCCCCTTGCCCCAGTGCAGGCAGGAAGAGGAAGTAGAATCACTTTCTGAGCAGGCCAGACCTCAGGGGAGTCAGTAAGCTGAATCTCCCACCTTCAGCCATGTGTCCTCCTGCTGACCTGGAGACTTCAGTCACGTCTCATGCTTTGAGTGAGGAGAGTCAGGTGGCATCTGAGGGGCTCTGTGAGCCACAGCCCTGGTTAGAATAATCAGAAACACCTGAACTTGAGTGAGGCACCCACCTCCCTGAAACGACGGGCTTGGACCTCCAGGACACGGGAGAACATGTGATAGGGGTAGCCACCCTGTGCTCAGCCTGGGATCCAGGGCCCCCCTGCAACTGGCCACAGTGTGGGGTCCCTGGCAGTTCACGTTGCCACTCAGTCTCTGGGTTATTCCCATTTCACATGTCAGCAAACCAGTGTTCTCCCTGATGGACACGTTCCAGAGGAGGAGGGGAAGAACAGCATCTGCGTCCCTTGTGTCCTCTCCTGCCCTAGCCTGTTGTGGCCGCTTAACCCCTTCTCTTCCCTCCACTCCCCTCGCATCCTCTCTCCCCCTCCTCCTTCTTTCTCGCTGCTGGGTTGTGCAGCTGGCCGGTCCCTCTGCAGCTGGGGTCACTGGGGCAGAGAAAGGGAGCAGGAGATGGAAAGTGAACCAAACCACCTGGAGGGGACACTGTGGGCATCTGACAGCACAAGGAAGGGGAAGAGAGCCAGAGGAGATTTCCAGAGGGCCTAGACATGGGCAGGTCATGGAGTCTCGGAGCTGCACTGGGAAAGCCCTGCTGTGTCCCAGCACCTCATCCACTGCCCCAACCACAGCAGCTCCGGGCTCATTCTCCAGGGGCCTCTGCTTCTCCATCTGGGTCTGGGCTTCGGCCACTGTGCCCTTCCTGATGGCTTCTTCTGCACTCTTGACGCAGGGCCTGAACAGCATGTTTGAGGTGTATCTGGTGGGGAACAACTCCCACCACTTCATCATCTCCCCAACCTCCGTCCAAGGGAAGGCAGACATTCGTATTCGGGTGGCCATCCCACTGGACTACGAGACCGTGGACCGCTACGACTTTGATGTAAGGCCACACTCACTGGCATTTTGGAGTAGGGTGGGGGTGGATTTCAGGGGAGGCAAGGGTAAGGTAGAAGATTGCCTTAGATCCCACCTTCCACTGCTGCCCATCTTCCCTTGTGGATCTGACTCAGACAAGCCCTCCAAGAGATGGCAGGGGCCGGGCTGAGCCTCCCTTTTCCAAGAAGGACAAGGATATGTCCAGGAATTAAGTGGAATTTTACCAGACTCCCATCAGGAGCTTCTGCAGCCCATATCCTGCCAGATCAGCCCCTGCTAGCTCCTCCTGCCCTAGCAGAATCAGCGGCCATCCCTAGAGCAATGACAGATGGGCTCACAGTAGCACACAGCTGGGATGGGCAGAGACTCTTAACAGGTGATCTGGGCTGGGGCCGGCAAAGGCATGGATAGGACTTATGGGGACAAGGACTCTGGGAGGGGACATGTGGGAGCTTATCTGGGCCCCTGTTCTGCACACCCAGCTCTTTGCCAATGAGAGTGTGCCTGACCATGTGGGCTATGCCAAGGTGAAGATCACTCTCATCAATGAAAATGACAACCGGCCCATCTTCAGCCAGCCACTGTACAACATCAGCCTGTACGAGAACGTCACCGTGGGGACCTCTGTGCTGACAGTCTTGGTGAGTCCCGGCTCTCCCACAGGGCTACTGAGCTCTCCGGGGCCGACTGCGGTAAGGCATCCAGAGGGATTTTGTCCAAGGGACCTGGGCAATCAGGGAAAGAGGCGCCCCCAAATCCCTAAGCTGTGTTTGTTGGTGTATTAAATAAAGTTTCTGGACTCTTCAGGGTGGGGCTCCCTTGGTCTAGGCAGCGATATGGAAAATGAGCCAACCTGGGGGGAGACGAGACTGGACTGAGGACACTGATTTTCTATCTTTCCCCAAGAGAGACTCAGTGAGGGTGGGCCAGGAGACCTGGAAGCCCCCTCCAGTGGGTGGGAAGGTGCCGGCCATCTCTGAGAAGGGCGACCCTCTCCATATGAGCATAGGCACCAGAGAGGGACGGGCTCCTGGGGGATGCCTGGGCATCCCTAGCTGCCCATGGCTGGACTTGTCCTTTGACAAGGGGCCCTCCCAGTGTCATCTGTATCTGTCAGTACTCTTGTTTGCAAGGGACAGAAACCCTTAAGTAGTTCAAGCAAAAAAGGATCGGCTCACGTAACTCAAAAGTACAAGTGATTTCAGGCCAGGCGCGGTGGCTCACGCCTGTAATCCCAACACTTTGGGAAGCCAAGATGGGAGGATTACTTGAGGTCAGGAGTTTGAGACCAGCCTGGCCAACACGACAAAACCCCGTCTCTACTAAAAATACAAAAATTAGCCAGGTGTGGTAGCACATGCCTGTAGTCCCAGCTACTAGGGAGGCTGAGGCAGGAGAATCGCTTGAACCCAGGAGGTGGAGGTTGCAGTGAGTCGAGATTGCATCACTGCACTCCAGACTGGGCGACATAGCAAGACTCTGTCTCAAAAAAAAAAATAAAAAATAAAATAAAAAGTGTAAGTGGGGGCCGGGCGCGGTGGCTCAAGCCTGTAATCCCAGCACTTTGGGAGGCCGAGACGGGCGGATCACGAGGTCAGGAGATCGAGACCATCCTGGCTAACACGGTGAAACCCCATCTCTACTAAAAATACAAAAAACTAGCCGGGCGAGGTGGCGGGCGCCTGTAGTCCCAGCTACTCCGGAGGCTGAGGCAGGAGAATGGCGTAAACCCGGGAGGCGGAGCTTGCAGTGAGCTGAGATCCGGCCACTGCAGTCCAGCCCGGGCTACAGAGCAAGACTCCGTCTCAAAAAAAAAAAAAAAAAAAAAAAAAAAAAAAAAAGTGTAAGTGATTTCAGGCGTGGCTGCATCCAGGCACTCAGTTGAGCAGGGCTCGGTCTTCAACACTAGGTTCTGCTTTTTTGTATTGGCAAAGAGGGGCACCAGCACATCTAGGCTGACTTCTTACCAATTTATCAACCCTAGTGGGAAAAATTCTTTTGCAGTAATTCCAGCAGATTCTCATCGGCCCAGTTGGTTGGGCCATCCTGGAACCAATCGTGATTCTGGTATGCCGGGGAGGGATCACACTCCCCCTAGTGGACCCAGGGGTTGGGGTCAGCCCCACCCGAATCACACTGGCTGAGAATGGGGGAGGGGCTTCTATTCTAAGACAAGGGATTGAATGCTAAGCAGATCCGAGTGGTAGATGTGTGCCACACAGGCTCAGAGTCTTGCCCATAGTCGGTGCTCAATAGATGTCATGGAGTTTAACTCACTGCTTTCTCCTCCTTGCACACCTGGGGCCCCCAGAGTCCTTGCTTCCATTTCTTGCTCCTTCCCCACTCCAAGCAGAGACCCTGCCTGTGATACCAAGACCCCGCTCTGAAGTGTGTTTACTCTACAGACAGATGGTGTGAAACTGCACTGAGCCCCCAGGCCCTTCCCATCTGACAGTTATTAATATTTCAAACAGATGTTTAGCTAGTCAGGTTGTCAGACGAAAACAATAATTCTGCGGCAGCTGTTTCCTCCAACCCCCGCGTCTCTAGCTCATGATTCCTCCAGCTTTCACGAAGGTGCTCCCTGCAATAAATCACTAGGTGCTTGAGGCCCCCTGGACCCTCCTCCAGCCTCTCAGTGCCCAGCCAGAGAGCAAGTGCCAGAGGCTCTGGCCTTCTGGACCCAAAGTGTGTGTCTTTACCTACCACCCACCTTCGAAGGACTGGGTAAAGGGCAGCCAACAGCCTGTGCCTTGGAGGCCTCAGGGAGTGGAGGGGAGGCTCTGTGCCCTGCAGCTCTGGGACCATGCGGCAAAGAATTCCAGTGTCAGATCCAGGCTCAGTGGGTGTTAGGGGATTCCTCCCTGGCGTTCTTGCTTGGGACAGAGTTTCCTCACTGTGTAGTCCCAAGTTCCCATGGTCCTTGGAAAGGGATGGGGAAAACCTATGGAGCAGGGAGGAGATATGAAATGTGAGAAGGGGCATCCCTCGGTCGGTGGTACCAAGGACAGCTGTGTCAGGCCTAGTTCAGTTTGGGGCTGGCACTGGGGAGCAGGCTTTGGTGAATGTGAGCCGAGCCCCTCATGCCAGGTTTTTATCCAGAACTGGGGCAGCTGCTGGGCCTGAGCCCAGCCTTCTCTGTGAGTTGCTTGGAACCAGCAGATCCGGCCAGCCTCCCTGGGTTCCTGGCTTCCTTCATCCAAGCCTCACCCACCACCTTCTCAAGCTCCCAGCCCCAGGGTTTATGAAACCATAAAGGGTGAGGGCCCATCTCATCAGGTAACAGCTCTCACAGCGTGACTGTATGCCTAAAGGAGTTCAGGCCCTGCAGGAGGACAGTGGGGACCCCACGTGCTGGCCTATCCATGCCACTCTTAGCGCCTTCATTTTCTCATCTGCAAAATGGGCCCCAGAGCTAGTAGTGACTAAACTGGAATTCTGTTCCTGTAAAGGGGATATAAAAACATCCTGGGTGACCCACCCAACCCCCTTCCTCTCCCAGTCTCCCCGAGGTATTTCCTGGCCACAACCTCCACACTGCCCTGCCCTGCTCTTGGCCTCCCTCACCTGGCAGCTCTCTGTTCAGACCCGGGTCAGCCCAATCTCTCTACTCCTCTGCCATAAGAGGGGCTGAAGTTATGGTTGCCTGCTCAGGGACTGTGAAATTCCTTCCCCCTGACCTTTTCTGGGATGTTATTAAAATGTTTCATGGGCAGTTGTGTCAGGAAAAAAATTATGAAGAAAAGGAAATGTTTTAATTTGCACTGAAGGCAGGAGTAGAGCGTCCCCAGCCCCCATCCTGGCGTGGCCCTGCTTCAGTGACTAGTCACCTGTCCAGGGGGAAGGTGGTCATTTAACATGACTTGAGGAAGCTGGAATAGGAAGGGCTGTCACCACCAGCCCAGGTGTCCTGGCAGGGGTAGAAGGGCCAGACTTTCTCACCTCCCAGCTCCCTGGACCTTATGGCCCCCAGTTACAGCAAAATGAGCTTCCACTGGTTGCAGGAAAAGAGTGGGGACACCCCCACGCACACAGTCTGTGCTGGCAGAACCCACATGTACAAAAAGCCCACCTTCTGTATGTATACAGGTATTTTGCATATCTGGAATACTGTATTTGCCATCCGAATTTGGTTGAAAAAAATGTTGCATGTAAATGAACCCACACGGTTCAAACACGTGCTGTTCAAGGGCCAACTGTATCTCTAACCTGTTAAGTAGGTGCTGTTATTCTCACTTTACAGATGAGGAAACAGATGAGGCTCGGGGAGTTAAGTAACTTGCTCAGGGCCCCAGGGCTAGTAAGTGACTAAACCAGATTCACACAGTGACTCCATTTCCCAAGCCACAGGCTCTTAACCACGAGGCCGCCCATCCAGAAGGTTCTATGTGGGACCACTGAGCCTAGCCCTTTCAGCAACCTTCAGAGCTGAGGGTAAAGAGAGGAGCTGGAAAGTGCTGTCTGTGGTACCCGTGGGGACAGGTCCCAGGGTCGCTCCAGGCAGTGTGTTCTTCCGTGACACTCAAGACTTTTAGGGCCTGTGGTACCAGCAGGTGAATTTTCACATCTCTGAGCCCTAAGCTGCTCCAGGGACAGAGCTGTGCGTGTTTTCATTGATGGAGAAACCGCTTCAGAGATACTCGAGCACTTTGCTCAGGGAAGCAGGAATACCAAGGCAGCCCAGAGCTGTCTCTACTAGGAAAGGCTTCCTGGAAGGAGGGAGGGTTCAGGATGAATGTGCTCTGAAGGGTGATCACACAGAGGAAGGATGTGCGGGGATGCATATGTGTATATGTGGGCAGGCATGTGAGGTATGCTTGTGGATGTGTATGGGCGTGTGTGTAGGCAGGCATGTTTTTTGTGCCTGTGTACATGTACATGTGTTTGCGGCTGTGTATACTCAGGGGTATGTGTATGTAATATACACATGTGTGTGCATGTGTGCCTTGCACATGCATGTTATAACTACATGCATTTGGGTATGTGCGCACACTATATGCATACATATGTGCACACGTGTGTGTACATGTATGTGCCTGTGCTGATGCATGGATGATGCTGGTGGCTCCCCATCCTCTAGGTTGTGTGGTTTGTTCTCTCTCATATCGCAGGCTGCTCTGTGATTCACACCTTCCAGTCCTGCCTCCTGACCTGGCAATAGAAGTCAGATGAGAAGACCAGGGAGTGTCTTATCCTGGGACCCTGCTAGGCTTGGGGCAGCCCTGCAGCCTGGCCAGTGTCTGGGGCCTGGCAGGGTTTGTGAGTACTACTGGGCAGTACAAGAGGTGCAAGAGTAATCTAATCATTTACTCATTCATTCATTCAATAAATGTTTGTGGAATACCTGCTATGTGCTAGGCACATGGCCCTGAGGACACATGGTGATGTGAGTCTTATAAAGTTCACAGTCGGCCGGGCGTGGTGGCTCACACCTGTAATCCCTGCACTTTGGGAGGCCGAGGCAGGCAGATCACGAGGTCAGGAGATCGAGACCATCCTGGCTAACATGGTGAAACTCTGTCACTACTAAAAATACAAAAAAAAAAAAAAAAATTAACTTGGTGAGGTGGCGGGTGCCTGTAGTCCCAGCTACTCGGGAGGCTGAGGCAGGAGAATGGCGTGAACCTGGGAGGCGGAGCTTGCAGTGAGCCGAGATTGCACCACTGCACTCCAGCCTGGGCGACAGAGTGAGACTCTGTCTCAAAAATAAATAAATAAACAAATATAATGAAGTTTACAGTCTTACAGGAAAGCTGGACTAAGTACGAAATGAATCTTTACATTGAGTATTACTTGCTGTGATGGAGAGATCAGGGAGCTACGAGAACCTCTAACAGGGTACCTGACCTTGCCTGGGGCCCAGGAAGGCTTCCCTAAGGAAGTGGCATTTGAGTAAGCATTAACTGGTGAAGGCAGATAGGGAATAACATTGGAGAAAAAAGGCTAGGAATAGTGGCTCATGCCTGGAATCCCAACACTTTGGGAGACCAAGGCAAGTGGATCACTTGTGCCTAGGAGTTCAAGACCAGCCTGGGCAACATGGCAAAACCCCAACTCTGCACAAAAAGAAAAAAAAAAAATTAGCCAGGTATGGTGGCATACACCTTTAGTTCCAGCTACTGTGGGGGCTTAGTTGAGAGGATCACCTGAGCCCAGGAGGTTGAGACTTCAGTGAGTCGTGATCCACTGCACTCCAGTGAGCCGTGATCCACTGCACTCCAGCCTGGACAACAGAGTGAGACCCTATCTCAAAAACAAAACAAAAAAACCCTGGAGGAGAGAACAGCATGTGCAAAGGCCCTGTGGCTGGAGTGCAGTGAGGGGCATGTGTGATGTGCAGGGAAGTGGGGTCCTGTTCCTTTGAAGCACAAGAGGCTTGGCTATTTCTCTTCTTCCCAGATTGGTACTCCCCGCAGTGTGCCCATTGGGATGCTGTTCTGATAGTGGGAAAGGCCTATATCCAACTCTCCACACCCCTTTGCCTGTTCCACCCTTGTGACGGTGGCAGGTGTTTGGGAAACAGCTGGCAGAGGTTGTACCTGGGATGTGCGAGGAGCCAGCCTGGCCTCCTGCAGCATGGGGCACATGTCCCTGTATTTATTAGCTCCATGTCCTCTGGGCAGTGGAAGAGGTGAAGTGTGCTGAGGAAGGGTGGCAGCGCCCCTGAGCTCCAAGGCCTTCTCTCCCTCCTGCAGGGGGTGGGGAATGGCAGAAATGGGCAGAAGATGGACTTCAGACAAGACAGGCTTCTTCCCCAGTCGGAGGAAGCCAAGAAAGAAGGAGAGGCCCTGAAGAGTCCTGACTGGGCAGGTGTGGGGCCCCAGGACCAGCTTGTGGTTTGTTGAGCCGGTGGCTAGAGCTCCACCTCTCAGCTCCAGACAGACAGGGCTGGCTGGAGGTGGCCAAAAGGCCTCCTCCTCTCTCATCTCTCTGCCCCCTCTTCCCAGCCCATCCTTGGGAGACTGGCAGCATCTTGGGCAGGGCCACAGCCATCCAGAGAGTCCCTGCAATCCTGTCTTACTGTGAACTGGTCACTTCTTCTCTGGGACTTGGCTTTCGTCCTATGAAACAGGAAAGTAGTACCTGCCCAGCCCGCAGTGCTGGTCTGTCGGGAGACCCAGTGCAGTGATGTGGTGTAAATAGGTAAGTCTTACAGATGGCAGGAGTGGGTATTTTCATCATTGGCCTTCAGGGTCTCACCTGGCTGCCCACCACCCCTTCGGCCTGTGGACAAGCCCAGCTCTGCCGCAGTGGACCCTGGACAGGACACTGGGCCTCAGTTTCCTCTTCTGTGAGCTGTGGGAGACAACCTGCTAGGTGCCTACCTTGGAGGATTGTTATGAGAATCAAATGAAAGGATTCATGAAGACACAGCACAGAGGCTGGCTAGGAACACACACTGGAAATGTCCACAAGTCATGCCTGGCCTCCTGGCTGAGCCTCCAGGGAACCTGGGCACTAGGCAGGGACACCACTCTCGGAGCTGTGGCCCTGCCTCAGGCAGCCAGGTGACCTTGGCTAGTCACTGAACCTCTGGGTCCCAGTAAGATGACTGGGCCAGGGGCTGGTTCAGGCCCTTCTGGGTTGGTAAGGCTTTAATTCCAATTTGCACTGTCCAAAGAGAAAGAGGAGCCATTCTTGCTGTTTAGTTTCATGCCCAGCAACATGAACGAGCCACCCACCCTGCAAGGGTCCCCACCCACCCACTGTCCTCTAGAGCCTGTCTCCTGCCCTAGCCCTCCTCTCTCAGCTCCCATCTGGAAGTCTCAGGAAGATTCCCAAAGACTTCACTTCCCCCTGCCAGAGCTAACTGGCGTTTCCTCCTGGTCCAGCCCAGCCTCCCTCCCCTGCCACATCAGCAGACAGCCCTGCTGCATCAATGTCAGCCCCATTGCTGTTTGTCCCCATCTCTCCTTCCCCTCCCACCCACAGCATTGACCCCACAAGGAAAAGGCGGGTGTGATGTCATTGCCCTGGGCTGGCCCTGGTGAAGGCAGGCTTCAATCCTGGAGGACTTCAAATGCAGCAGGCCTGTTCTACTAGCTGTAAGGCTGCAGGGCCTCTCCCCCTGCTCTGTGACTGCCAGGACACCCCCAGCCTTCAGGTTCAGAGATCACCCCTGTCCCTCCATGCTGCTGAACCCAAGAAGTCTCACATGGGCCCTACTCAAGGTGCTGGAAACCTAATGACCCAGCCAGATGATCCAGGAAGGCCAGTTCACTGCCTGTCTTAGTCTTGGTGCTCCCTGGGGCAAACCCCAGCTCCTCCCTGGTCCCTTGGTCCCCAGCAGAAGGACACGTAGCTCTGCAACATCTGTGGAAGCCTCTCAGCTGTATCTACTACTGCAGGAGGGAACCTTGCTATAGGAGCAAGGCTTTGGAACCAGGGACCCAGCTTCAAATTCTGGCTCTGCTGCCTGCTGTCTCTGTGGCCCTGGGCAGGTGCTTAGCTGTGTCCTGACCCTCAGTCTCCAGAGTGTGCTGTGGAGAGAATAACAATAATATTTATCCCACAATGAAAAGAGATGGGGCATTTAAAGCACTTTGTGTATTAGAAGGCACTGGGTAAATGGCAGATTGCTAGAAAAGTTATCGTTACTCTTATCCAGCTTGAAGGTTTGTTCTGTCTTATCTGGGAGTCAGTGGAGCTTCAGAGAGCATTGTTATTGAAGCTTAGCTCTCTCAATTCCTAGATTTTCTGCCTTTGGCTGTGACTTCCTGGACTCTGGGTCCTCTCAGTTGGTGCGTTGGTTGAGTTTTTGTCTGTGCCCAACCCTGGGAAGCCAACACACAGACTCTAGCCTCAAGGGCCAGAACACGGAGAAAGGTTAAACAAGCTTGCAGGTGAGAACCAAGGCTCTTTGAGGGAGGCAGAGAATACATGCTACCAGGTGTGCTACCTGTGCCGTGGTCTGGGGACGTGGACTCAGAAGGGCCCCAAACTTGGTTGAATGCTCTGCTGTCACCATCTTGAAATTCTGATAATTTCTGAACAGCGGGCCCTGCGTGCTCGTGTTGCTCTGGGCCCTGCAGCTTACGTGGCTTGCCCTGGCACAGGAGTTTATCATCCTCTGCCCAAATAAACTCAGTGCCTCTCCGTGGTTTTCATCCATCCCTACATTCAGTTAACAGTCAGCAAAGGCTAAAGTGCTGGGGCCTTCTGTTCCCACAGAGCTCGCTTCTGTTCTTATTGCTGCCTAAGGAACCACCCAAACTTAGTGGCGTAAAGCAACAGTCGTTTTTAATACAAATGGCTCATGGATTTGGTGGGTCAGGAATACAGAAAAGGTGCGGCAGGGAGGCTTTCTCTTTCCTTGGGATCTGAGGTGACTTGACCAGCTGGAGTCTGGAAACAGAGGGCCTGGAGGCTCCATTCTGACGGTGTTCTCACCCTGCCATGCCTGTGCTCTTGGCTCATTCGGCTGAAGGGTGAGTGCGCTGGACTGTGGCCCGAGCACCTACATGTGGCCTCCCCACATGTCCGGGCATCTCCCAGCATGGGAGTTCTGAGCAGGTGCACCCCAGGGGAGGCCTCTGGGGGAGGAGTGTCCCAAGAGAGTCAGACAGAAGCTGCGTGGCCTTTTCGACCCAGCCTCTAAGTCACACTGCATCATTTCTGCTGAATTCTGCTGGTTTTTAAGTCACCAGGGCAAGTCCAGATTCAAGGGGAGAGGACAGATCTCCCCAGCTGTCAATGGGGAGAATGTCCCAGAATTTACACAAATGTAAATGTCACAGAGTCACTCAGAGATCACTTTTCCATACCACTTCTGAGCGGTCACGCATGAGCACAGTGCTGTGATTCCACAGTTTCCCTCGCCTCCTCCTGGAGGGTGCAGAAGGAAGCAGGAGAGCAGAAGGGAAGCCTGCAAATCCCATTTCCAGCCTTGGACAAGCTCTCAGTGACTGGGAAGGGAAAAGACAGTGATCCCTGCTACCCCAGGCACTCCCTGGCCAGTGGAGTTCAAGCCATCTAGACCTGGGTTGGCAATCAAGGCCTCCGCAGCCTGGCCCTGAGCTGCTCTCCAGCCCTTGCTCCCATACCCCTCACACCCTTCTCTCCTGCCCACCCAGATCCTCCACACCCCTGCAACCCTCAGCATTTTCTTGCCACGGCGTTTTTGCTTGCTACTTGCCTGCCTCTCCCTCCTTCCTATTTGAGACCATCAAAACCCACTGACCCTAAGGTCCAATCCCCTTGGCAGCACCGCCTTAAAAAGCCCTCTCTTCCTGGTAACTGGCATGTGTCCCCTCTCTGGAATTCCTCTGCCTCTTCTCTGAGGCCCCAGCATGCTGTGTGTCTTGCTGTCTGCGGCTGTTCCCACCCCTGTACGAGGGCTCTCTGGCAGGTGTTCCTTCTTCCCCACGCCACTGAAAACCTTCCCCAGGCAGGTTCTCTCTATCTTGGGGGCCCCACCCCTGGTGTGTGCAATACAAAGTAGGCTGGACTCCTACTTTGGTGTCTGGGGTGGTCTGGGGTATCTAGGGCAGCTGCTGGAGGAAGGGATGTGGGCAGGAGAAGGTTAGCAGAGGCCTCGGGAGGATACATGAAGCACAGAGAGGAAAAACTACATACACAAAACCACCCAGGCCGTTGGCAACCGAGATGTTTGTCCAAGCCTGAAGCCTCATGATCCCACATTTCACTCTCTGTGCCATGCTCCTCCAACATCCCTTCAGGTGACAAGCATGTCACTGAGAAGACTGCCGGCCAGAGAACCCCAAGGCCTGGCTTCCAGGCCACTGACTTGCCATGTAACCCTGTCCCATTCTCTCCCCTCTCCGGACCTTAATCTCCTGCTGAGTCCAAGGAGAAGATGGGCTGGAGGCCTTCTGAATGCCCTTCATAGATCAGGCATCCCTGGGGATGTAGACCCCAGCCCAGGGACCCAGGCCAAGGGTAAGGAGGTATAATGGCCACCAGCTTCGAGGATCCCCTGGGCCTCCTAGTCCTAATCAGGGCATACAAGTCCAAGGTCAAGACTGAAATCTGCCCTGCCTTTCAGTCTGGCCCTGTAGACAGGTGGGTGGCAGCTGACCCTGCTTCCCTGGCTGCTGCTGGTCAGAGCCAGGTGCCCTGGGCCTTCCTGGCCCTCTGGGAGCCCCTGTGTCTCCTTGGATTGTCTACTCTCCTCCTTCCTCTCCCAGAGCAGAACTATGCACTCTCTGGGACAAAGGGTGCCCTCCAGATGCAAATCCAGTGACTATTTAAGCCTGGAATGACAGTGGTGAGCCAGACAAGTTCCCTCTCTGTTCCAGGGGCAGGAGGCAGATGATGAACAAGGAAAGTCGGAGCCGGTGGGGTGGGGAGGAGCGATGTGGGGAAATACGACTGGGCAGGGGCAGGGGCAGGGAGTGGCAGGGCTGGGGTTGCTACTGCATTGTTATATCAAGTGGTGCAGGAGGACAGGCTTCTCCTGGAAAGTGAGATGAAACAACCTGGAAGGAAGCCAGCAGGGATCCAGGTTGAAAATCCAGGAAAGAGTAAGCCAGGTGAGGGATGCAGGTAAAAGGCTCTGAGCAAGAGCCTGGCTGGTGGATGTGCAGAGAACAGGAGGGGCCTAGAGGCCGGGAGGTGATGAGGCCTGGAAGCCCCTCGTGGGTAGCAAGTCTAGGAGAGCCCCGAGGATGGGTCACCTCGCTGCTCCTCAGTGGAGAATAGGCCTGGGGTAGGGGATGGATGGGGACTGGGGTGGAAGCTGGAGACCCGCCCTGAGGCTACTGCAAGAAGCCAGGGAGGGATGAGGCTCTAACCTGCAGGTGGGGACAGTGGAAGTCCAGATCCCTCCTGCTGCTCCACCCTCCTCTCCCCACCCTTGCTGGAGTTGCTTCTCCTTCCCAGGCCAGCAAAGTGCATGCGTCTCCATCTCCGCCTGACTGACTGCGCCGTCCGGAATATCAAGTGGAAAAGACTGCAAGTAGGCCCAAGGCGGGGTTGGGGTCCTGCCTTAGCTTCCTACCTGCAGGTTGGCCTTGAGCCGGTAACTGAAGGGCTCTGGGTTTCCCTTTTCTCCTCCATAAAATGGGAAGGGTAATTCCTATCTCAGCAATGCTGTGAAATAATGTATGGCCAGGTCATAGGCCAGGTCATAGGCCAGAATCGACTTGATTCTACCATTGTATAAAGCTGATGACAAAAATTGCCAACATGAATTCTTAGTAAGCCTGGGAGATGATAACAGGGCCCAAGGGGCAGGCCCGGTCCGCAGGCTTTAGCAAAACCAAGAGGACAAGCCGGTCAGAGCAGGGAAGACAGCCCTTGCACCTCTGCCCGAGAATCATCAGAAGCTGGACTTCCAGAGCCTGCCCAGCCCTTCCAGCGCGTTCGCCAGCAACCCCTGCCTGGTATTCTCCCTCCCCACCCCCTCCTGACACCCCCACCATTGGCATCTTAATTGATCTCATTGTTCTCAAACCCTTGAGACCTGAGACTCCAGCTGTGTTTAAACAGAACAAAATCTCTTCCAATTTCCCCACCGTTTAAAAGAAAATTGAATTCTTTATCTGCAGCCTGGGGAGGGGAAGAGGGAGTCTAAAGAGAGAGGGACACACACACACACACACACAGAGTAAATAGTAGGTCTTTCTAGCCCTGCCCCCAAGCTGGCCTGGAAGGCCTCTGTGGACACACTCTCCCCGCATTTGGAGGTGTCTACGGATGTACTTCTGGGCCCATTTAACGGGCACTTCTGTTCCTCTCCCTCAGAGGGCCTGGGGTGGGAGCTGGAGGAGGCTGAGCTGGCTGTCGGTGATTGACGGGACTGAAGTTCCTCTGTCTGTCAGGCCTCAGGGCCCCTCGCCTGTGTTTATCTCTTTAATCTAAATATCTGTCTGTGAAACCTAAATGGCATGGAGTGAGAGGTAGGACTGGGGTAGAGAGAGAGAAAGAGGAAGAGAGAGGGAGGGAGGAGAGAGTGAGAGATGGAGAGAGAGGGAAGAGAGAAGAAGAGAGAGAGAGAGAAAGAGAGAGAGACAGAGAGAGAGAGAGCACAGCAGGCGTCGCCTTTCCTCCACTGCGGCTGGGGCGCCCCCGCCTCTGCCTGGGAAGTGAATTATCCTGGACCTTGTGTATTTGTGTGAGGTCTGATGGTTTTCCGCTGATTGGTCATTCAACAAATTGATTTTTGGCAAATTGATTTAAGGCCTCACTGCCTGTTCCACCTTTGAAGCACTCCACAGCCTCTGTCACCAGCACCTCCAGAATCTACCATCCTTGACCGAGCAGCTCTGTCTGCGGCTAACTTGCCCCTTTGCCAAAACAAGAGGATGCTGTGTTCACCCCAGGGCTGATGAAGCAGTGGTGTGAGCTTAGTGAATGCCAGACATTTTACAGGGCGTTCCCTGTCTCTTCTGTACCCATTGTGTAGAAGAAGCCGAGACCCGGAGAGGTGAGTGGCCTGTCCCAGGCCAGCCAGTTAGTAGCAGCCAAGCCAGGATTCAGACCCCAGATGGTCTGACTCCAAAGCCCCTGACTTCCCCTCCATTTGCCAGTCACCCTCAGGGCTCACCTCCCAAGCTGGGCTCCAGCCTTTTGGAGTCGGCTGTCTCCAGAGTCCAGGGAAAGTGGACTTGCAAGGTGGGAGCCGCTCACTCCCTGGGTGACCTTGAGCAGGTCCATGGCTCCAGGGGCCTCAGCGTCCTCATCTGGAAAAGGAAGGGATTCTGCTGGACCACTTTCTAAGGCCCCCTGTTCCAACAACACATGACTGTGCCTGTAGACAGTCACCTCCAGCACAGAGAGCCCGTGACGCCCTGTGCTCTGCGCCTGTCAGAAGTCACCCTTCAGTAGGTTCGCTGCTGATTGTTCCTGCTCAGACAATCGCTCAGAGAACACCAGAGCGAAGAAAATGGACCCCCTGGGCCAGGGGACAATGGGCAGCTGTACCAGTGGCCAGGGCCAGAATGAGTTTGTAAATGCTGCAGACCAAATGCCCGTTCAGAGTCCACCGGTGCCATGAGCTAGGAAGGTTATGAGCCCTGGAACTCAGGTGACAGGGGAGAGAGGGGAGAGAGTGACAGAAGCAGCCACTGGGAACTGGGCATGCGAGTTTGTCCAGGGAACATTTGGGAGAAAGCCTCGAGCAGGGGGGTGGAAGCCCCACAGAGGTTTAGGGAGAGGTTGAGCTGGGCCTGTGGGTTTGAGGTGGCTTAATCTCCCTCTGTAATCTCTGTAGTGGGGATAGTAGCTGTGGCTCCTACCAGCTTGTTTCTGGAGTGGCTCAAAGTTCCATATACCTGTCGTAAAAACAACATTTAACTTCATAACCCAGGACACATACTCACATGGACACTTACCTCCAGCAAAGCAGTACTTCCTGAATACATGTAATAATACACTCTAGTGTTTTCTGATTTAATTCTGCTAGATTTCATTTTCTAAGTGCTAACCATGAACCACTAGATTGATTTCATGACCAACTAATGGATAGATGTTCAATTAAACCAAGTTTGAACTTCTCTAGAAGGAGCCTTCTCTGCTTCACCATCTGATGAGGAGGAGGTAGTATCAACTTTGTTTCAACTTTGTTTCTCCAGTGTTCACTACAGGGAGCAAAGAGATAAAGACCCTGTCCTCCAGACTTAGACCACTCAGGTTTACTCTGACTCAGCCATTTCTTTTCTTTTCTTTCCTTTTTTTTTTTTTGAGATGGAGTCTCACTGTCTTGCCAGGCTGGAGTGCAGTGGCGTGATCATGGCTCACTGCAACTTTCAACTCCCTGGTTCAAGCGATTCTCCTGCCTCAACCTCCTGAGTAGCTGGAATTACAGGTACATGCCACCACACCCAGCTAATTTTTGTATTTTTGGTAGAGGTGGGTTTTCACCATGTTGACCAGGATGATCTCAATCTCCTGACTTCGTGATCTGCCCCCCTTGGCCTCCCAAAGTGCTGGGATTACGGGAGTGAGTCACTGCGTCTGGCCTGACTCAGCCATTTCTGAGCTATGATTTTGAATAGGTTACTTGTATCAACAATGAGCCAGTACAGCCACCAGCAACAGAGACCCCAAAAACAGTTGTGTAAATATGATCAAGGTGTATTTTTCTCCCATGTAAAAGCAGTATACAGGAGAGCAGCCTTGGGGGGCTCCTTTGGCTCTCTTCTCCACCATCCCTAGGGTGTGTCCCTCATCTTCACGGTCCCAGGTGGTTGCCAGAACTCCAGCCATCACATCTGTCTCTCAAGCTACAGGATGGAGGAAGTGAAGAAGGGAACCTCCCCTCTCTTTGGAGGATACTTCCTGGAAGTAGTTTGCAAACTTCTGCTTTCGTCTCACTTCACTGGTCAAAATTTCATTTCATGTGGCTGTGCTTAGCTGCAAAGGAGGCTGGGAAATTTAGCATTTTAGCCAGGTAGCATTGTGTCCACAGTTTCTGTTAATTTGTGAAAGTTAGGGAAGGCATGGCTGTTTAGTCTCTGCCAGATCACCTCTTGTGTGCCTCCATTTCCTCTTTTGGAAGTGGGAGTGATGGTAGTTCATTATAGAATTATGTGGGCTTGAGAGAAATCATACATGTAAAGTGCTTAGCCCAGTGCCTGACACAGACCAGGTACTAATCAAATGATGGGTACTAATATTGAGGGCCTGGTGCCAAGCTGCGCTCCTGTCACGTGTGTTATCAAAGCCTCATGACAACCTGGTGAGGTCAAAATTAGCCTCCCCATTTTATAGATGAGAGCACTGAGTTTCAGAGAAGGTAGCTCTGTGTCAGACCGCACCCCCATGGAAGGGGCAGAATGGAGGCACGAACCCCCTTGTCTCCAAGATGCCAAAATTCTTTCCCTTAACTGTGGGGCAGTGCACCCCCCCTCATGGAGACTGAACTGCTCCCTGACAGCCTGGCAAAACCGAGGGACTGAGATATGATGAGTCAGAAACTGAACTCGATTAGCCGACATCCAAGCTGAACCCAGGCCCAGCGCTCCCTCTGCCGGCCCAGCCTCCTGCAGAAGAATCCCACCCACCCACCTAAAAGGAGAACAAAGCCAGGACAAAAGAACCCTTTAGGCTTCCACTGTATCGCCACCTACAAACTGGCAGTCAGAAGATTCAGGCGTTTGACTCACTGAATGACCTCGGGCCAACCCCTTTTCTCTGAACGCCTCCATTTCTCCATCTGCAAAATGGGGAGAATGTTACTGTGCCCTCTCCACCTTCCGGGGATGTTTTTAAAACACTGAGGCCAGAGTGTTTTGGATTCCTTGGGAAGCAAATAAATGAGATAGGCGGCTCTTCTCTCCGTGGGTTTCTCCAGCCTGCGTTAGGACATTCTGACAACTGAGGCAGGGTGGGCAGAGGAGTCACGAAACCTAAATGTCAGGGGACTGGGAGTGAGGGCTGCTTCTTGGCCGTGGGTGCTCCTAGCGTACCCCTCCTACCCTGCGTGCCTCCTCCCACCCAGTGTGCCCCCTCCCACCCTGCGCGCACACACAGAACCCAGCGGCACCATCGTGGTACGGCCCCGGGCTGCATGGGCCCAGGTGAGTGAGGGGCTGGGCCCGCGGCCCTCTGCTGGTCTCGGAGATCATGGGTGATTTATACTTCCTGCGTGGGACTTTGACCTTAATTTCTTCTGGCAGCGTGGGGCTGTAAAATTCATCAGGGACCTGCGGGTGGAGTGACGGAGATGTCAGGCGGGCAATCGTGTGGGTATTTAATCTATCAGATATGTGGCTTGCCATTTAGGGAGACAACACAAGAATGTGGAATCAATATGGTTCATTAGCGAGCCGCATGTGCCGGCCCAATCAGCACCCGCCAGTGACAGGCGTAGGGGGTGTCCTGCCAGGCACCAAGTCACCTTGGAGTGAGGACATGTCCCTGGAGCATAGGCAGTGACCAGCCCCCACCCAGGTACCTCTCTCCACCTTCCCACTAGACTGGGGGCTGCCTGACACCTTCGTATCCCACAGGGCAGGGGAGAGGAAGGAGAGTGTGAGACTTACGTCTTGTGGTGGGGACATTGGGAAGATGCTGTCATGGTGGGAGGCGTCGTTACCGGCCCAGGTTTCACTGCACCCCGAGGGGGTTGACTGGACTGTCTTTGCCCCCTTCTCTCATTTCCTCAGCTCATAAGGTCCCGCTTAACTGAGCCTCAGACACGGTGTCTGTCCCCACATCTCTCAGGCCCCTCCCCTTTTCCTCTTCTATCACATCATCCCAACTTAATAACTGGCCCCAGAAAGGGCCCAAGTCCCTTCTGATTGTGAGCATCTTGCTCCCCTGCCCCTTCCCTGGGTACCGCCTGTATCTGTTACCTAGGGTGCCACCAGCTGGGTGGCTTAAAACTACAGAAATGTATTCTCCTGCAGCTGTGGAGTCAGAAATCTGAAATGGAGGGGCTGGCAGGGCTGTCCTTCCTCCTCAGGCTGAGCAGGGAATCCTGCCTGGCCTTTCCCAGCTTCTGGAGGCTCCAGGCGTTCAGGGCCTGTGGCTGAGGACTCCAGTCTCTGCATGCGTCTTCTCTGTGCCTCTCCTCTGGATGTCGTTATGAGGACACTTGTCACTGGATTTATGGCCTGCCCAAAGAACCCAGGATGGACTCGTCTCAAAATCTTCCACATAATTCTTTTTTCAAACTCCCCTTTTCCAAATAAGGTCACATTCGTGGGTCCCAGAGGTTAGGACGTGGATCTATCTTTTGGGAGGTCACCATTCAACCCATTACCCTTGAAGATGTCTTAAGTAGTGACAGGGACATGTTGATAAGGACGTGAAGGGCTGGCCATGGGGACCTGACAGTTCTTCCAATGCTGGCTTTCATATTTTCTCTCTGTGCCCCGAGCCGTCTCTGAACCACCCACCCTGGACTGCAGCCTCCTTGGGCTTCTCCCTCAGTTCCCCGCCAGGAATGCTGTCTCCCCTGCATGTCAAGGCCCTGCCTGTCTTTCTGGCTGCAGCTCCGCTCTGCCTCCTCCAGGAAGCCCTGACTGACTCATGGTCCCCGGATTCCTCTCGGCCCTTGCCTCCCTTGCCATTCCCTGTCTACACCATCCTTGAACTTTTAACCTCTGACCTTGCTGGGTCTTTTTTCTTGCACTGTGTGGGAACTGTGACTTCAGGCATGTTGATTAACCTCTCTGAGCCTCGCTTTCCTAGTCCATAAAATGAAGATAGTATTACTACTTGTCTCATAGTGAAGTTAAATGTGTCAATGTGTGTACATATCTTAGAATAATGCCTGGAACCCAGTAAGAATTAAATCAGTAAGCTATTACTACTATTTTTGCAGTTATTGTCGGCCAATTTCTTTGCCTGTAAAATGGAATGTGACCCTTGTGTTTCTGGTTGTTTTAAGGATTAGGAAATTAGCCAAGCATGGTGGTGGGCACCTGTAATCCCAGCTACTCTGGAGGCTAAGGCACGAGAGTTGCTTGAACCCAGGAGGCAGAGGTTGCAGTGAGCCAAGATCGCGCCACTGCACTCCAGCCTGGGCAACAGAGTGAGACTCTGTCTCAAAAAAAAAAAAGGATTAGGGACTGGTTGTGTGAAGTGCCTTGCACAGTGCCAGGTCCACAGACGGCACTCAGCAAGGGAATGACCTTGGTTATCCCTGTGCCTCTGAGGGGAGCCCCACACCCCTCCTCCAGGCATCTCCCCAGCAAGAGGCCCCAGGGACCACCAGGTGGTGCCAGGCACTCGGCGCAGGCAGCCACCGGCCACCCTGACAGCCTGTGACATACCGTAATTGCTTCCCCCACTACGACTCAGTTAAGCACAGAGCTGCTGGCCAGAGCAATTTGCTCCCCATCAATTTTTATTTCCAGGTTTTAAAATAAAATAAAGGGAAATAAAGAAGAAGGTGGGGGAGCCCAAGAACAACACCGCGTCTGTGATAACAAAAGCCGAGGGCCTCATACCTCAAGAGCACCCGTCAGCCTCCACCCCGGGCTGGGCCTGGCTTCCCCTAGAGCACCCCTCCTGCAGGGCTTAGTGCCACTTCCCCTCCACTTCCACGGACCCGCTGCTGGCACAGGACAAGCGGGTGGGAGGGTTGGGCTGGGAGGGTGCTCAGCAGGAGCACGTTTGCAGACAGCTGGACAAAGTGAGCTCTTAGAACTGGAAGTGGAAATAATACTAGCTCCACTTAGAAAGTGGCTCCTGTGTGCCGGGCACAGAGCTGAAGTGCCTATGTGCATGACCTTCCTTAATCCTCACAATAATTCCCTGAGGTAGGTGCTCTCATTACCTCCATTTTACAGATAGGAAAACTGAAGCTCAGAGCAGATGTTCCTGTGGTTACTCCTTCTGTTCTTCCTTTGATCTCCTCCCACTTCCTCCTTCTCCCTCCTCTCCCCTCTTCCTTCTCCTCCTCCCTTAATCGATTCCTTTCTCTCTTCCTCCCTCTCCCCTCCCCATCTTCCTTTATCTCTCCCCCAGCCTCCATCATCATCTTTCTGATGTCCTTTCCTCCCTAGAAGTCCATCTACTCAGGATTAGGATCCTTAGTTTGTCTGCTAAAAAAATATCCTCATAAGTCATCAGATACCTTATTTATTCTTTCATCTGTTTAACTGATATTTGTTGAGGGCATCCTGTGTGTCAGGAACTAGATGGGTGCTGGAGATCCCTGGGGAACAAGATAGACTCAGTTCTTGCCCTCATAAAGCTTACATTCTAGTGGGGGCGGGGGAAGCCCAGTCAATATTCACCCAGGCGCTCTTACCAAAACCATGACCTTCTCTCACCACACCTATCCACTGGCAAGAACCGTCAGCTCCAGATTCCAAACATACCTGGAGTCCAGCCATGTCCAGCTAGACTTCTCTGACCACCCTGGTCCAAGCCCCCACTGCCTCCCACTACCCCTGTGTGACTGCCTTAACTGCCTCATCTCGGAGCCTCTGTTCCTGCCCTGGAGTTGTAGTCAGAGTTTGCTTTTACAAGTGCCAGTGCTTTGCAAACATAGATCGGAGTCTGTCCACTGAGGTCCCAGGGAAGAGAAGGAGCAGAAACCCAGAGATCTAGGGAAGAGTGACCTAGCAGAGGGACCTGTGGGTGCAAAGGGTGTGAGACTGCAGCCACTTGGCCTGTTAGGAACCTAGCGACTGTCTGAGAGGCAGGAGCAGAAGGCAGTGTGTGGGCGAGGTGAGGAGGCTGCTGGAGGATGGACGCTGACGCCAGGACAGCCAGGAGCAGACCTCGTGGAGAAGGAATATACAGCATGCTGGCCAGCCCCAATGTCTTATGCAACGTCCCACGTACACATAGGGCAGAACCCAGGTCCCACCCCCTAGCTCAGTGGGATTTCCATGACTTTGCACCTGGCCACAAATCCCTTTGGAGGCTTTTTGTGCCTGGTCTTGCACTGCACCCCCCAGGGAGAAGCTCATTTCTCACCCTCAAGGAGCAGAGAGTCCAGCAGGATAGCAAAGATGCATTAACACAAGTTCCACCTGCAACTGGTTGTTGGAAAGACTGATTGAGAGATATTCTGAGGCTTCCTCTGCAGTCAATGCCGTGATCCATTAGGAATGTCTACCATTGGCACTGGTGATGGAGTGGTGGCTGTCCAGCCTAGGTCCACAATACAACAAAAGGGAGGGAAGGTCCCCTTCCCTTTCTCTGCAGGCCTCACCACCAGTCAGGTCCCCATCCTGTTCTCACTGCCCTCCTGCTTGGTCCCTCCGCCCAACCAGTGATTTGAGCCTCCAGCCAAGCCCCCCTTCACAGTAGCACCCTCTTGTTCTAAGGCCTCCCACATGCTCAGAAGGCCCAGAGCAGGCATGAGAGCCTTTTCCTATGATCACAGTCCCCCAACATCTCCCCTCCACCCCACCGCTCACTCCCCTGGTGCCATTGCCAACCCAGGACATGTACCCTCTTATGCCTCACACAAAGTGCAGTGGGAGCCGTTTTCCTTAGAGCACCCATCATTTCCTTTTCTCCCGGGTGCATGGCCACCCCCAGGAATGCCCATAAAGGCACTCAGAGAGCAGCTTCCCACCACACTTCCCTCTTGCCCATCTAACACCCACCATGCTCCCATCTGTCCAGCCCTGGCTTCCTTCTCAGATTAAATCACTTCCTTCTCAGATTAAATCACTGAGACGAGAGGGGAAAACCGAGGCACCAAGCATTTTCCTAGAAGTGTGGGGCAGACTGGATGGTATTTCCTGGCCACTGGCTTCTACCTCACACACCAGAGAGAAGCTGGAACCCTTGTCCATAGCACTATGGGAGGGGAGGAAAAAGGGCTTCGGGGGCCCCAGCAGGCATGTGGAGGTCACCCCAGCCTCTGGGCTACCGGGTTCCTGCAGCAGAGTCTTCCTGCCTCCTGCCAGCCACTCCAGCCCCCCAGAGCTTACAAGAGTGCAGTTAATCTCATACAGTTTAAGGACTTATTCAGAGGGGCTCAGTGAATGATGAATGAGGAAAGCATTACCAGCGAAGCACTGGGGCTCCGCAGAGCTGTTTAAAAATGCATTCTCCCATGTAAATTTCTGCTCCATCAATCCTTATGACATGTCAAACATTGCTATTGTTTCCTGAACAAATTGTACCGCGTGCCCTTCTCTGCATATTTGTGCATGGGAGCAGAACTGCTCGCCGGCACCGGCCGCCTGCCTCTGTTGCTGGGACCCAGGGCTGCTGCAGAGGCAGCTGGGCCCGCCTTGCTTCAGAGCAGAAGCCCCGTGCGGGGCATTCCTGTGAGGGTGCATGCATGACAGGAGTGTGGGCGCTGGTGGGGAGTGATTGAGTGCGTGCCTGCCAGCCTGTGGCCTGCAGGGACAGACACCCAGGTGTCTAGGGAGGGGTTGTGGAGGAGACCACAGGGGCTGAGACTGGGCTGGGGACAAGTAGGGGTGCTGCTTGAGGCAGAGAAAGAGAGAGAGAGAGAGAGTGTGTGTGTGTGTATGTGTGTGTGTGTGTGTGTGTGTGTGTGAGGGGTGGTGTGGAAGACCTCTGAGTAGAGTCTACCTGAGCCAGACAGAGAAAAAGAAAGTTTCTAGGAGAGTGTGCGGGGGGTGCAGGATGCAGAAAGCTGTTGGCAACTGCCTGAGACGCAGAGAAAGGAAGAGAAAGGCATTGTGTGTGGTGGTGCGTGTGTTTAAAGAAGCAGGAAGTATGGAGACACAGGAAGAGAGATGACACGAAGACACACAAGGCAGGCACCCTGTAAGGTGTGCCTGTAAGGGACCCTGTTCCAGGGCAAATCAATGGAAGAGGGTGAGAGATGATGACTGTTAATTGCAAAGACAGGCTGAGTAAGAAGGGGTTCTCAGGAAGGGGACAAAGAGACAGGAGAGCCTGAGCGCTGTTGGAATAGTGGGTCCCAGGAGAGTGGGCGTGGGATGTTGCACTGAGCACCAGAGGGCCGGGAGCTGGGCTGGACATAGAGTTCTGAATGCACAAGATGAAGGGGGACTACATGAGAGGGTGCCGTGGGAAAAGCCCCAGTTGGGTCAGGAAGGGCTCCAGCAGCTAGCCAGACTGCCCCATCCTTCCAAGGTGGCCTCAGGTTGGGCCACACAGCTCCCTCCAATCCAAGCCCTGAGTCACCTGCACAGACCAAGACCAAGCCTGGGGCAGGAGTGGGGTCCTTCTTTAAGGGTCTGTGGGAGGCACCTGCTTGGGTATCTGAGGGTCTAGGCTCAGGGGCTACCACAGCCAGAGACCCCTGGGAAACCACAGCCAGAGACCCCTGCCACCTTTGCTGATGGGCATAGCTAGAGTTGCTGGGAGCCTGCTCTTTCCAAGCAGAAGGTAGGGAGCAGAAGCCACCATGGCAAGAAGGGCAAACTGCCTGTGGGGGCACATCGGGCATCAACAAGGTGAGGAGAATGACCCTGGTAGGAGCACCCTGGATCCCATGGCCGAGGTCTCAAGCTCGGACTCAGATTTCTCAGGCTCAGACTTCGCTCCCCCAGCCCCACCAAAGGGAGCAACAAGGGAGGGGAGGTCTTAAGAGCGTACACCTTGGAGTTAACCATGTTGGTTCATGTTCTAGCGCTGTGACTGTGTCACCCTGGCCAAGTCAATTGACCTCTCTGAGTCTCCGTCCCCTCCTTCATCTGTAAAGTGGGGATGCTATGGTGCTGGTCCTATAGGGCTGTTTGGAAGGTGGAATGAAATAAAGTGCAGGAAATGCTTGGTAAATTTGGTGGCACGTAGTTAAGTGCTCAAAATGAAATGTCAGAGGGGCACTCTTGCCCCTTCCCTTTGCTACAGCCAGGAGAAAGACTGGCACTGCTGACTCAGGCCTTGCCAGACCAAGCATGTAGCCATTCCCCCACCATAGGCTCCTCCAATTACCTTGTATTAACCTTGGAATTTCCCCCCCATATGTATTTATTTTTTTCCTTTTTGTCAGCAGAAGAAAATTACACTTCTGCCGGCATTGTCCATCACAGAAATAAGCACTTGCAGATGCAATTATAAAGGCCCAAATGATGGAATTAGTTTTGCTGGTAATGCCAGCATTGGGGAGAATCAGAAGAAATGCCTTATAAATCAGGCGCTAGGCAGAAGCCAGTCTCAGCTGCACCCTCTCCCCCACATGCTGACGGCAGGGCAGGGGCTGACCGCAAGGAGGGTGCTGAGCGCTGAGTGGCCACTGATCTTCACTGCTCTTCCGCTGATGGTTCTGCTGAGGGAGGCTGTTGGGGGAGGCAGAGACTTCCTGAGCCCTCCTCCAGGCCTCGGTGCCAGCAGGTGCCCAGCTCTCTCCGGGAGCTACCTGGACTCCTTGGTGCCCAGGCAATGACTGGCCCATAGACTGACATACATCTGCCCAAAGACAGCTTCTCCAGGATGAATCTAAGCCAGCAGCCTCAGTGACGTTCAAGCCCACTTTCAGCCTTGTTTTCCTCGTAGTTCTTACCACTACCTGGAATTACATTACTTAGTTATTTCTCCCCTTGGTGCTCTGTCTCCCCATTCTGAGTTGTGTGTGTGTGTGTGTGTGAGAGACAAGTCCCACTCTGTCCTAGGCTGAAATGCAATGGTGCCATCTAGGCTCACTACCACCTCCGCCTCCCAGGTTCAAGCGATTCTCCAGCCTCAGCCTCCCGAGTAGCTGGGATTACAGGTGCGTGCCACCATGCCCGGCTAATTTTTGTATTTTTAGGAGAGGCAGGGTTTCACCATGTTGGCCAGGATGGTTTTGATCTCTTGACCTCAGGTTATCTGCCTGCCTTGGCCTCCCAAAGTGCTGGGATTACAGGCATGAGCCACCATGCCTGGCGTCCACATTCTGATTTTAAGTGGCAATCCAGGTTGTCATGCTTAGGATGTGACTTCAGTGTTGGGCACAGCAGCCAGCACATTGGAAAATTCCAAAAAAAAATATTACTGGGCCAGGCGCAGTGGCTCATGCTTGTAATCCTAGCATTTTGGGAGGCCAAGGCAGGCGGATCACAAGGTCAGGAGTTCGAGACCAGCCTGACCAACATGGTGAAACCCCGTCTCTACTAAAAATACAAAAATTAGCCGGGCGTGATGGCACACACCTGTCATCCCAGCTACTCAGGAGGCTGAGGCAGGAGAATTGCTTGAACCCGGGAGGCGGAGGTTGCAGTGAGCCGAGATCATGCCATTGCTCTCTAGCCTGGGTGACAGAGTGAGACTGCATCTCAAAAAAAAATGTACTAAATATGTGACTGAACAAGTGTCTGGTCACTATTTTCATGAAGGTGCCTTCAGCGGTGTGCCGGGCATCTTCAGCTGCCTCTGCACATCCTCTGTGCCTGTCTCCTTCTGGGCGGGGCGGGGGCAATAGGGAGCCTGAGCAGGGGCCAGGGCGTTGGAGGTGCTCTATAAACCCCACCTGGCCCCATGCAATCCGGCAACCCCTCTGTCGCTGCTTGCCGCCCCCGCAGTGTCTGATCAGGTGGTACCAGCCCCACAGAAGGAAGGTAATGCTGACCCTCCATGGCTGGCAATGGAAATCAACCTTCTACTAAACTGGGCAGAGACGTTGAGCCCTGTATCAAAACTGAGTTAGATACAAACTTCTCTCCTTCACAGGGAGGAAAGTGGGGCACACACAGACAGTTTTCAGGAACAGCAGATTCTGCCGGGTGTTCCAAGAGAGGGATGAGCAGGGGCTCCTGGGTCAAGACCAATGAATGGTTAGGGACTCTAGGAGAGGGGCATTTGGGATGGGCCTCGGGGGTGGATCAGAGTTTGGAAGGCAGTTAGAGAATGAAAGGATAGAGGAACTAGCAATGAGAGAACAGTCTGGGGTGCACCAGGGAAGAGGTAGATACAAGAACACTAAGTCCAACCAGACTGTGGACGGCCTTGACACTAGGGTCTGAAATTAATTCAGCAGATCATAGGGAGCCATTGAAGGATTTTGAGCAGAGAAGGACAATAATTTTAGCTACTGGCTTTGACTTTTTGCCCCTGGGCCTCTTATGAGAACCTTGACAAGTAGTAAAATGCACTAGTGTGTACCTCTGAGTACTAGCCAGAACCGGGGGAAGCCATTAGATGGCAATGGAGACACAGAGGCACCAGAGGGAGGAGCCTGGAGCACAGTTGAGGTGCTCACCTGGAGCCTTGGTTTGGCATCTTTTTCTTTTTTTTCTTTTTTTGACAGGGTCTCACTCTGTCACCCAGGCTGGAGTGCAGTGGTGCAATCTCGGTTCACTGCAACCTCTGCTTCCCAGGTTCAAGCGATTCTCCTGCCTCAGCCTCCTGAGTAGCTGGGACTACAGGCAACTGCCACCATGACCGGCTGATTTTTCTATTTTTAATAGAGATGGGGTTTCACCATGTTGACCAGGCTGGTCTTGAACTCCTGACCTCAAGTGACCCATCCGCCTCAGCCTCCCAAACCAAAGTGCTGGGATTACAGGCATGAGCCACCATGCCTGGCCTTTGATTTGGCATTTCTTAGGTACAATATGAAAGTGGCCAGCTGGGCCATCCCCTTCCCCGATCCCTGTCGCCATCTGGCTGGCCTGTGAGACCCTGGAAGTTACTCTGCAGGGAGACAGATGTGCTCATTCCTAGCACATCGCAGGGAAGGGGGTGTTTGTAGCAGGAAGAGGAAATTTTGTTCTCTATACTTAGGCCCTTGGCACTCCTCAAACCCTCCTTCCTAAAATGGGCCCCCAGGGTCACTGTCTGTCTGCCACTTCATTTGTCTGTTGGACTTTTAGTTGGTAAGCCACAAACAAGTCTTGCTTGGGAGGAGGTTGTTTAAAAGGTGCCATGACAAACAGTCACTTAACACCACTGCGCCTCTGTTTCCTCACTTGCAAACGTGGGTGGGAGGTAATAACAGTACTTCCTTGTGGAGATCTGGTCAAAATTAAATTCATACATTGGTATGTGTCATGAGAACGTGGATGTAGTTGTAGTTATAGGTGACAGAGACAGACTTACCTATCCTGAGCTGCCTTTATGTCCGGGCCCTGTGCTAGGCCCTGGGCACAAGTGGACCCCATGACTCCACGCTGCCCTCTGGGAGCCACATCCTAGTTGGGGGAGACACGCGTTAGCCTCAGCTTCGGTGCCTCAGTGTGATCAGGGCTGGGAATGCTGCGTGAGTGCAGAGAGGAGCCCTAACTTTGCCTTGGGGGTCAGGGAGGGCAGAAGGGTGTGAGCCAGGCAGGAGAGGGAGGGGCGCCGTCCAAGTGGAGGGGGCAGAGCTGCACGTGCTCCAGTCTGGGTCAGAGATGAGGCTAGACATTCAGGGCTAGGGGGTTTTCCTTTGAGCTCAGATCTACCGCCTCTTCCCAGGCCCAGGGCCCCTGACAGGCCCTGCTGTAGCCTGGTGCTGGCCCCACACCCGACAAGGCCCAAGGTCAGTGCTGCTGTCTTCACCCTGGCAGGGGCAAGGAGCAGCTTTTCATCTAGTTCAGCTTCCTACACTTGAAAAAATGAAAGCTCTCCCTCTCCGCCTCACCCAGGCACACATATTTCACACGGTCATTAGGCGGTGGCACTGAAGGACTCACAAATCTTCCCTGGTCAGTATCGGCAGCCTGGGCGGGCAGTGAGAGGCCCTGGGGACAAGGGTCACCGTGGGAGCCATGGCTATGCCCAGTCCAATGTGGGCAGGGGAGGGCAAGCCGTGCAAGGGTTGGGGGTGTGAAGCCAGCTTCTGCTCTAAGACAGTCCAGTCCTGTCTCCTGGGGCTCATCACCTAATTTCCCTGGGCCTCAGTTGCTCCAGGCCCCAGGGTGAAGGGGTGGGACGCAGGCACCTCATGCATCCTTCCCGTCCTGACAATCCAGAGCAATTTTGTGGCGCACCCAGATCTGAAGGGTTCATCCCCAGGGCTCAGATGTGACCTTCTCCAGGGGCAGCACGCCCCCCATGACCCAGGCCCCTCCCTTCCTGCACACCCCACTTTCTGCTTCTCAGCTGCTGTCCTCCGCCTCCTAGGCTGCTGTCTCTCCTCTACTTCCCTTTCCCTTTTCCTTCTGCCATTTGCTTCTCTTCTGTCCCCTTTCTTCTGAGTCCTGCCTTCTTTACCTTCACCCCAGTCTCTCTGCCCCTTCCCTATTTTCTCTGCACCACCCCCTTCTGATTCATTTTTCAGGCATTTAAGAAGCATCTACTGCATGCCAGGCACCGTCTGTGCTGCACAGTGAGCACCACAGGTACCTTCTCTGCCCTCGTCCTTCCCCAAACCCTTTTCCTTTGACAAAGGCAAATGATGGGGGCCAAGGAGGTATGGTTTGGTCACACAGTGACCTGGAACTGAGCTCTCCACACCACAGTGACGCCTCGCCAAGGGGCTCAATGGCATGGCAGTCAGATCTTCCCGAGACCAAGCTGCAGTTATAACAGTCCAACAAGACCATGCAGTGATGACCGTGATTGTCAGTGGAACCTGGGAGTGGGAAGGGCTCTGGGATTCCTCCCGCTCCCCTTCTCCTCCATCCCTGTAAAGTGAGGATGAATCTGGGGTTGCTTTGGGTGGTGTGGTCTCCTCTTGCCTGGAATAACCAGGCTCCCTTCCTTCTGAGAACAAGCATCCCTCTTGACTCAGAGGCAATAACTGATGAAGGGCAAGGGCATGGCTAGATGGCACAGGATTCCAATCCAGCACTGTTCTTTCTCTAGCTGTGAAGCCTTGAGTGAACGATGTACTGTCTTGATGCCTCAGTTTCCCCATCTGTAAATTGGAGGTGGTGCTGATAATAGTACCTACCTCACAGGGCTGTTGTGAGGGTGAAGGGGTTGTAGGTAGAAGGTGTGCAGGAGCCAGCAGTGGCTGCTGCCGTCGTGAGGAATGGTGCAGGCAGTGGGAGAGGCCCCGTCTGGGAGCCAGTCCTGGGTTGGAGGGTGGTGACATGGTTCAGTGCCTTCCTTTCACTTGTTCAGCACACACCCCCTGAGAACCTGTGAGGAGCTCTGAGCCTGGGTGTGGTGGTGGTGGGGACAGAGGTCTGCACAGTCTGTAGGAGCATAAGCTGTGGGGATATTGAATGGAAATTCGGCACAAGAGGCAGTCCTATACAAGCTGGCAACCTAGAGCCCCCAGAAATGGCATCTTTCTGTATAGCCAAGTGTTCTGGATAACTAAGATCTTAACCCTTTGGGTATAAACTTTTTTTCATTTCATTAATTTGGGATAGAAATATATTTTTCACTTATCTGCCTTCCTGAACTGAATATACTAAACACAAATTAGCTTTTCCTTGAAAATTCAGGCTTATCATAAAGAACATAGAATTTACTGGATTTCATAGAATCCAGGAACTTTAAAAGGAACCTCAAAAAATATTGAGCACAAAGGGATCAAAACATATTTTTAGCCGTGAGGGCTTTATCCACTTACAATCTTATAGAGATACCTTAAATACAAAACAGATGCAAGTGGACCCCAAAGTCAGTCTGACGCCTTTCCCTACGGGCATCTGGTGGCAGGCAGCAGTTTGCCCTGCTCTAGGGCAGTGGCCTGGGAAGATAGCAGAGGGCACATCTAGAACAGCACCTTGCATGGATTATGTGTTTCATAAGTAACTATTGAATGAACAAATGATGTCATTTAGCCTGCACTGTGGATTAGAACCATGTCAGGGACAATATAGAAGCCAATGTTCCCAGCCACATAAAGCCAAACCCCTACTAGAACTTCAGGTCGGGGGAGATGGAGGAGGCCTCACTGGGATGGCCACAGAGAAGGAACACCAGGTGGGGGTGGAGAAGCCAGTTTCTGTCCCACTCTGCTTCTGACCTGCTCCTAAGCCAGACTGGCAGCAGGCTTTCACCAGGCCTCAGTGAGGTCTGAGCCTCCATTGTGTGACCTGTGAGACAGATGGAAATGTCTGTCTCCCTACCACATGGACAGCTGTGAGGGAAAAACGAAGCCATAGTAAACCTGGATGTTCTTTGAAAATGTAACAGGTATGACAACCATGCAGGCTGCCACCATCATTGTCCTTGTCATCAGCATAAGGCTGGCCCCTCTCCTGTCTATCTCTTTTGACCATAAGTGATGCCAGCCTGGACCAGCCCAGTTAAAAGAGGTCTCAATTAGCCAGGCACAGCAGCTGATCCCTGTAGTCTCAGCTACTCAGGAGGCCACAGTGGGAGGATCCCTTGAGCCCAGCAGTTGGAGGCCAACCTGGGCAACATAGAGAGACCCGTTTCTAAAAAAACAAAAAAAGAGAGAGAGAGAGCGATCTCAGTGAACTCACAAATCGAATCAAGGGTGGGGAAGGGATGTCAGATCAGATTCAGGATTCTAAGACTACCAGAATTTGGCCTTCTCTTCTCCTAGCTTTCCTGAGGTCTGGGTGCATCTTCATCCTCCCCAAACATGCAGCAGCTCTCAGTTCATGTCGCCCCTGCCTAACTCTCTGGAGGAAAGCTTTTATCCCCAGCAACGCAATAGGAAGAGTCCCCAGAGGATTCTGATGGACCCAGCTGTGGTCAAGGGCCATTCCCAGGCCAGTCCCTGTGATCAGGGACAGGCAGGCAGTTCCCAGTCAGGCCTTTTGTGCAAGCAGAGGGAGGAGCCAGTGGAGACGGGTGGAGAGGGTGCAGAGTGTTTCTAAAAGTGAAGGCCACTGGGCAGGTAGGTCTGCCCTATGCATGCAGTGGATTTGCAAGAATTTCCAGGGTCAAAGAAGGGGGGACCAGAGGGCTTCCCCCAGTGGCTAGTACATCTGACTTGGAGGCTTTAAGGACTGTGGGAGAAAAACCAGAAGAACCCACCAGATGGCTGACACCCTCCTTCGTTTGTGATACTCTCACAACCACAGGCCGTGATCCCAGGCCACGGGTCCAGGGTCTCTCTCCCAAGCTCTCGGAGCATCTGCAGAGAAGAAGCTTGCCCAGCCTGGAGTGGGCATGAGCCCCCATGAGCCCAGGAGGGGTGGTTTCATTCAGTTAGAGATGCCTGGTAGACCAGTCCTGTAGAACTGCGCCTTCCAATATAAATTTAAACAGCCAGTAGTGGCCTGTGGCATCCTTACTAAACAGCATGGTTCTAGAAAATTCCACCTGGGCCAAAGGAGACATGCGAGAGGAATATGGATTTCCTGTGAACCTGAAACCTCAGCTGGGCCTGGCAGTAATGACTTCTTGTTCTCACTGTTGCAGGCAACAGACAATGATGCGGGCACCTTTGGGGAAGTCAACTATTTCTTCAGTGATGACCCAGACAGGTGAGACTCTGCCCACAGTCCCTCAGGGCCCTCTGCAGTGGTCCTTGGCCCTCCCCAGGCTCATGAGATCTGGGAACTTTTCAGTGCCCAGGGAGGGAGGTGCTGGGCCCTGTGGCTACAGCACTGGACTGGAAGTTGGAGCCCATGGGCACTGTGGCTGGTTTGACCCTGATCGTGGCACAGCCTTGGTCAAGTCTCCTCAACTCTCTGAGGCACAGCTTATCTGACCCTCAAAAGATAGCCTTTAGCTTTGGGAATGGATCCATTGTGTCTCTGAGAGGCTTTGAAGTACTAGCGACTGCATACCACCACCACCACCACCACCACCACCACCGCCGCCGCCAGCCGCAGCAATTACGTGTCAGGCTCATCATGGCCAAGGGCTTCACACGCATTGTCTCATGTCATCCTCTCAGTGAAATGACAGAGGAATTCAGTCCTAGGCACTTTTATCATCCCCACTTTACAGGTGAGGAAAGTGTAACACAGAGAAGCTAAGTCACTTGTCCAAAGTCACACAGCTATAAGTGCCATGGTCAGACTTCTGCACGTGACCTTCACCACTAGGTTACACAGCCTGCCCCAGGAGGGCTGTCAATGTGCAACAGCCCATAGGCGGGTTACTCGCCTCCCTGCCTGACACATGCCAGCCTTGCCCCATCATTCCTCATGGTAACTTGGTCTAGGCTTGGTTTTGGGCCTTGTCTTCAATTAGTCCAAGCCAAAGGGCAGCCTTCTCACTTTTTTTTTTTTTTTTGGAAACAGAGTCTCGCTCTGTTGCCCAGACTGGAGTTTTATGGCAAGATCTTGGCTCATTGCAACCTCCACCTCCTAGGTTCAAGCAATTCTCCTGCCTCAGCCTCCTGAGTAGTTGGGATTACAGGCACCCACCACCACACCCAGCTAATTTTTGTATTTTTAGTAGAGATGGGATTTCACCATGTTGGACAGGCTGGTCTCGAACTCCTGACCTCAGGTGATCCACCCACCTCGGCCTCCCAAGTGCTGGGATTACAGGCATGAGCCACTGCGCCCAGCCGCCTCTCACCTTTAACATGCTCAAAGGCCACGTGTCTGATGCACTGGGAAGCCCAGTGGAATGAGTGAGGCGGTGGGTGTCAACTTGAATGACTGACCCCGACTATCTGTGAGAAAGATCAAGAAAAGATGGGGAAAGAGCTAGATGCAGTGGCTCATACCTGTAATCCCAGCAGTTTGGGAGGCCGAGGCGGGTGGATTACCTGAGGTCAGGAGTTCAAGACCAGCCTGGCCAACATGATGAAACCCTGTCTCTACTAAAAATACAAAAATTAGCCAGGCGTGGTGGCAGGTGCCTGTAGTCCCAGCTACTTGGGAGGCTGAGGCAGGAGACTGGTTTGAACCTAGGAGGCAGAGGTTGCAATGAGCTGAGATTACGCCACTGCACTCCAGCCTGGGCGACAGAGTGAAACCCTGTCTCAAAAAAGAAGAAGAGACAAGGAGATTGTTAGGGGCATCTGGCCATTCTCTGTCACTCAGTGATGGGGGCCTCAAATGGGAGGAAGGCACCAACATGGCTGAATGCACAGGGAACCCTTTCCCCAGGGGACCCGTGTTCATGTAGCCTTATCTTGGTCATCTTGGATGGTCTCACCTCTTCCCGTCTTCTGGGCCTGAGACTTTCCTCACTCCGAGCCAGAACCTTCCAGGCTTGGTGGTTGGCAGCTGTGGTCAGAGTACACAGATGTCAACTGACGTCTCAGATGAGGCTCCTGAGAGGACATTTAGAGGATGCAGTTGGAGGGGTTGTCTTGCCATACCTTTCTACTACCCAGGAGATGTCTACCAACCTCCCGCTCAAGGCTCATCTCCTCAAAGTCAAGGGGCAGCTCCCAAAAGAGGACCAACCACCCTGCCCTTCACCAGCTGCTTTCTGCCCATTCCTAGCATGCTGGTGCATCTAAATTTCTGCAATAGGTAGGAACTCCTGTTCACAGCAGGAGGGTTGTTCTGCCTGGTTTCCTCTTTGCTTAAATCAGGCGACGACTCCTGCCCACCTCGTGTGATCCTGATCCCTGCCCCCACCCACCGCCTTTAGAAATAGCAGCTCTTCTCAGGGCAAGTGAAAGAGAAGGCAGATTTCAGACTTCATTTATTTCTGTTTGTCACTCTGGGCAAGGACAGGCTGGGAAATGCCGGCCCCATCAAGCCTGTTTTAAACCACGGTGTTCCTTCCCTCCATCCTCCCGGCCTGGCACAGGTTCTCGCTGGACAAGGACACGGGACTCATCATGCTGATTGCCAGGCTGGACTATGAGCTCATCCAGCGCTTTACCCTGACGATCATTGCCCGGGATGGGGGCGGTGAGGAGACCACAGGCCGGGTCAGGATCAATGTGTTGGATGTCAACGACAACGTGCCCACCTTCCAGAAAGATGCTTATGTGGGTGCTCTGCGGGAGAACGAGCCTTCTGTCACACAGCTGGTGCGGCTCCGGGTAAGGTGCCAGGGAGCCCTGCACTCCTGCCATTCATCTTACCCTTCCCCCTGTACTTGCTTGCTTGCTTCTTTTTTGTTTTTTGTTTTTTTGAGACAGTCTCACTCTTTCACCCAGGCTGGAGTGCAGTGGTACAATCAGAGTTCATTGCAGCCCCAAACTCGTGGGCTCAAGCAATCCTCCTGTCTCTGCCTCCTTAGCAGCTGGGACTACAGGCTTGAGCCACCGTGCCTAGCCTGTGCTTTCTTCTTGACCAACCCCTCGGGAAGCCACTGCAAGAGGGGCTGACCTCCCATCCACAAAGAATGCTGCAGATTTGAGAGTCAAATTCTTGGTCTGTGTTGGGCCTTCTCTGAGCAACACCTCATGTCCTTGGTACCAAGTGGGGCTTTATATGTCTCAGCTTAAATATTAGATCAGAATTAGCAAAAGATCCCCCTCTGCACCCATCCGCCGCCATCTCCCTTAGCAAGGGCATTGAGTGGGGAGGACTTCCTTGTGTCAGGACCCCCTTCAAACCTTTTAATGACTGACTAGAATCAGGAAGTGCTACAGCTGGAAGGAGCTACAGAAACCATGGAGTGCAACCCCATTTTACAGAAGGAGAACCCGGAGGGGAGACGCTTGCCCACGAAGACATAGTTAGTAGAGTATCAAAAATCAGAGCCAGGTCTAGTCCTGGAATGCTATTCTCCAAGTGCTTCCTGCAACAAGTCCCCACTAGGCATCAGTGACCTTTAACCAGAGACTTTTAAATGTCCCCCCTTCCCATGCTGCCTACCCAAAGGGATGGGACCCAGAACCTCCATTTGGAACTTGTTTTCTAAGCAGGCAGGGATGAAGGCAAGCCTGGAAGGGTGGGCACAGGGGATACCTAGAAGAACAGACCATGTGCCCGCCCAGCTTGTCCATGGCCCCCCATACAACCCTGTCCTGCCGTGCCCTCCCTGCTCAGCTCCAGGTATACCCCGAGTGATGGGGAGCACTGGAGGCTCTAGAGTGAGGGATGACCTGGAAAGAAGCTCATTAATTCAGTGCCCAGAGAAGACAGCCAAGGGGAAGAGGGATCCCTGGCCCTACTCCAGGTGCCTTCCTTTCTCCTTGCTTTCATGCAATATGCGTGGATTAGACACCCACTGTGGCCAAACACTGGGTTGGCCTGTAGGTATGCAGCAGCAATCAAGAAACAAGGTTCCTGCTCACATGAAACTGATAGTCTAAGCAAGGGAGGCAGAAATTAGATAAGAAATTACCACTCGGCGTAAGGGGACCAGTGGGGTAAGGGGACCCAAGGCCCCTAACCGGGTCCGGGAGTCAGGGAGGGCGTCTGCAGGTGGGGGTGTTCCAGCTGGGGTTGGGGGTGGGAGGTAATTGTGTCTCAGCCTCTGGGAAGGCCAGGCCTCCACATTCTTCCTGGGCATCCTACCTGCCCTCTAGGTTCCCCAGGCTGCCTCCACACGCAGCACATGGAGGGGAGCAGGGAGTCTGCTGGAAGCCAGAGTGCGGCCTCTAGTTGAAGCACAAGGGGTGCCTCCCAGGGTCCTGGGCCAGGACAAGACCCAGGGCTGGATCACCCAATAAAGGAGCTGTCAGCAGGGCCAGCCTTCCCCTCCCTCCCAGCTGCCCGCCCTCTTCTGGTCCTCAGCCTCCTGCAGGCTCACGGCTCTTGTCTGCCCTCTTCCTTCCAGGCAACAGATGAAGATTCCCCTCCCAACAACCAGATCACCTACAGCATTGTCAGTGCATCTGCCTTTGGCAGCTACTTCGACATCAGCCTGTACGAGGGCTATGGAGGTAGGTGTGGGGCAGAACTCGGGGCCCAGCCAGGAGGAGGGCTGGGGGGCTCTCTGTACTCATACCTCCCTTGTGCGGGTGGGGCGGGCACCCCGTGTCTCCCTGACACCCTGGGCTACTCAGGAAGCTGCCCTGAGCACCTGGGGCTGGAGCGGGATGTGGCCTGAGTCGCCGTTCCGTAGGGTCAACGTCTGTGTCTCTCATCAGCGGGATCTCTCTCTGGTTCTCAGGCCATGGCCAGCCCTGCAATCGAGCCAGAAGTGTGATGGTAACAGAATCTCTGGGGCTCTCTGTTTCTTACCAAGGCTACGGGCAGGTCCGTGGGATGGAAGCTCGTTAGCCAAGGCTCCCTACCCTTTGGGCGGCCCTGTGTGGGTCCCCATCCCTGGAGCCCTGGCAGGAAATAGCAGCAGCAACCTCAAACTCCAAGATCCCAAGAGAGACTACTTTGTTTTTCAGACAAGGCAGCTAAGACCCAGAGACGGAGCAACTTGCCTGAGCTCACCCAGCAAAGCTGCTGAGCTTGGCACAAAGTCCCTGTGTGGTCTGGCCCTTGGTTGCCTTGCGAGCCTCAACTCTCAGCAGCCCTTGCCCCACCAGAGTCCAGCCTCTTCTGACACTTTGACACTTGTCTCCCCTTACAGGTGTTCACTCCCATGTCTTTGCGAAGTGTGTTCCTTTTGCCAGGAAAGCGCTGCCTCCTTGCCCCTTGGTCCCGCCTCCCTTTGGCTTTCCAGTGTGTAGCCCCTGGCTAGCTTTAAGGGCTCATTTAACACTTCCTCCTCTGGGAAGCTTCTCTGATTCCTGGAGCCAGGGTTAGGTGCCCCCAGGGCAGAAGGGATCGATGTGCATTGAATGACTCTAGGTCCAGTGCTCACTCCTTCCACTGCCCCACAGTTTGTTCAGAGAAGTGCCATTGTAGAAATTGCAGTTCTGACCAGAGAGGTGGCTCAGGCCTGTAATCCCAGCAGTTTGGGAGGCTGAGGCCAGTAGATCAATTGAGGTCAGGAGTTCGAGACCAGACTGGCCAACATGGCAAAACCCTGTCTCTACTAAAAATACAAAACGGCCAGGCGTGGTGGTGTGCACCTGTAATCCCAGCTACTTGGGAGGCTGAGGCAGGAGAATCACTTGAACCTGGGAGGCAGAGGTTGCAGTGAGCCCAGGTCGCGCCACTGCACTCCAGTCTGGTGACAGAGCGAGACTCCGTCTCAAAAAAAAAAGAAAACAAATTGCATTCTTTATGAAATCTACATCCATCTTTCTTTCTTTCTTTCTTTCTTTCTTTCTTTCTTTCTTTCTTTCTTTCTTTTCTTTCTTTCTTTCTTTCTTTCTTTTCTTTCTTCTCTTTCTTTCTCTTTCTTTTTTTTTTTTTTTGACAGCGTTTTACGCTGTCACCCAGGCTGGAGTGCAGTGGCTCTATCTCGGCTCATTGCAACCTCCACCTCTGCCTCCTGGGCTCGTATGATTCTCCTGCCTCAGCCTCCCAAGTAGCTGGGATTATAGGCGTGCCACCACACCCAGCTAATTTTTGTATTTTTAGTAGAGATGGGATTTTGCTAATGCTGGCCAGGCTGGTCTTGAACTCCTGACCTCAAGCCATCTGGCCGCCTCGGCCTCCCAAAGTGCTGGAATTACAGGTGTGAGCCACCGTGCCCAGCCCATCCCTCTTTCAAAAACTTAAAAGTTCCATGCTTCTGCCTGCCTCCATACCTCATCCTCCTCTCAAGTAGAAGAATCCCCCTTAGATTTTATATTACTAAAGCAATAATCTTGTTTCCCTTTTCCAAATAGAAAGGTGTAATTTAATATTGTTGTAATGCCTTCTAAGACCTCCCATGCCCCCTACTCCCAAGCCAATATGCCTTCCCTCCCCAGTTGAGAATCAATGGCTTAGCATAAACAAGTACTAATGGAGAGACTTCAGGCATGTGCAGTGGTGGGGATATTTCAGGGCAGAGGCATCTATCTTAGCTCCCTGCAAATCCTGCCTCTCAGCCTGGGTCTGCCTTTGGCGTTAGGGTTCTTCACCCACGTCTAAACAGAGTTCTGTTGAAGGTAAGGTCTGCAGCACCTAACCCTGAGTACCTCCCCATGGGGTCTAAACAGTGCCCAGAGTAGGTGACTGGATGGGCATGAAGAGCCCATAGCATAAAGTGAGGAGGAAATGGAGGGAAGAGAAGAGAGAGAGACGCCAGGGGCAGTTGGCTCACGCCTGTAATCGTAATACTTGGGGAGGCCGAGGCGGGAGGATTGCTTGAAGCAGAAGTTCGAGACCAGCCTAGGCAACACAACCAGCTCTGCTTCTGCAAAGAAAACTTTTTAAATAAAAGTAAATAAAGGAGAAGGGAGGGAAGAAGATTAGAGAAATAGGGCTAGAGGAGACCGAGGAGGATCCTGCCTTCTGCACCCCACTGCCTGGTCCTCCCTGGCATCCCCAATGCTGGGCAACAACTGGGGAACTCTGTGCTTACCTGGAGAGAGGAGTAGTGACAGGGAGGGCTACAGGGCCCGAGGCATGACCCTGTCCTCCGAGCAGCTTCCAGACTGATGGGGGGAAATCCATAAAGTGCCGGATGAGTAAGTGAGACAGACAGACAGACAAGCAGGCAGGAGTGCCTACTAAGAAAGAGCCTGGGTTCTGGAGCTCATCTCCCCACTCTACTAAGTTGAGAGCTGTGTGACCTTGGGCAAGTTACTGAACATCTCTGAGCTTGGTTTCTTCATCTGTAAAAGTGGGGCTTACATTACCACCAAACCGGCTGTCACCTCATGGGCTCCGCACAGGGTCCGACACACTTCAGGCAGTCAGGAAACCTCAGTCGAGATGGCGACGCTCCAGGTGTTCAGAAAACAAGCCAGAGCTGGCCCGGGCCATGGCAGCCATACCTTCTTTGCCCAAAGGGGACCCCTGGCTGGACGGGCATCTCAAGTCTGCTTACAGAGGGATCTGGCCTGTTCCTGTCGTTTCAGTGATCAGCGTCAGTCGCCCCCTGGATTATGAACAGATATCCAATGGGCTGATTTATCTGATAGTCATGGCCAAGGATGCTGGAAACCCCCCTCTCAACAGCACCGTCCCTGTCACCATCGAGGTATTTGTAAGTACCCAGGGCCACTGGCCTTGCCCTTCCAGGAGCTAGGAGTCAGGTGAGGAGGAAACGTTGTGGGCTTCCTTCATTTATGGCTGCGTTCTGTGAAGAACGGGAGAGTTACTGGAAGGTCATCTTCTCCCTTCGCTCTCTCTCCCTATCCCGCTCTTTTTTTCTTCCTTTTCCACTCCTCTGAAGATCTAAAGGGGTCTGAAACCAAGCCAGTTTGTCTGACATGAATATCAGGCACACCTTAGTGCTTTCTGTGTCTGAAATTATCAGTTGCTGAATCCATCTCCACGCTGGTTCATTTGCCCCATGCCACACCGGGATGCAGAGTATGGTATGACAGGGGGACCAATGGGCCCCTCCGCATGGAGACCTCCCGGCACACACCTGTGCACGCACTGCCTGCCCCCCTCCCCATCTGTGGGAGATAGCGAATGCGTGTTGATGGAAGAGTTAGTGCATTATCGGCTCCGGGAGGATTAGATCAGATTGTCAGGTTCGGAGATGCGCTGTGATTTGACATAAGCTCAGGAAAATCTGCCCCTGGAGCAGGCATGCTGGAGAGCCTTCCTGTCACAGCCAGCTTTACCAGCAGCCTCTGCCACTGCCCCACACCGGGCCTTAACAAGCTCTTTCTTCTCAACCTGAGGCTAAAGCTTCAGGGCCAGCTCCCAAGTGGAAAGGCCCTTGTCTGGGCCGGGAACCCTATTTGCTTGCTGAATAGGATGGAGCTTGAATGATGGGAAAGTCAATGTGATGTCTGACGGGGGAGCCTTCCAGATGGCCATGTGGGAGCAGAATTTAGGGGCGGCCAGGAGAGTGAGGCTCTGCAGAACCAGGATAGCAAAGGGAAGGGCAGAGAGTTGGGGCCCTGCTTCTGGAGTCCTTATGCCGGGCACCTCAGGCTTCAGGGAGTGTCAGGGGAAGGAGGACAGGGACCAGGAGATCTTCAGAAGCCTTAAAACTGGCCTGGGCCAGGCACAGTGGCTCATGCCTGTAATCCCAGTACTTTGGGAGGCCAAGGTGGTCACAAGGTCAGGAGTTCGAGACTAGCCTGGTCAACATGGTGAAACTGCGTCTCTACTAAAAATACAAAAATTAGACGGGTGTGGTGGCGGGTGCCTGTCATCCCAGTTACTCAGGAGGCTGAGGCAGGAGAATCATTTGAACGCTGGAGGCAGAGGTTGCAGTGAGCCGAGATTGCACTATTGCACTCCAGCCTGGGCAACAAGAGCAAAACCCCATCTCAAGAAAGAAAAAAAAAAAACCACCTGGCTCAAACCTGTAACCTCCCACCTAGAAACACCGAGGGTAGGGAACAAGAATGCATCCCCTGGCAGTCATGACCCTGGGCTGGCACTCTTTACCCCATGGCCCGGCCCGGACCACATCACCCAAACCTGGCCTTAGTTTCCCAGACTTGACCACAGCCCCCAAGCCTCCTCTAATCCTAGCTACACTCACAACCCTGACCAACCCACCCGTCGCTTTCAACCAGCCAGGATGCTGCTCTGCACAAGGAGGCAGTGAATTCTGAATTCTGTGCTGGGCCCCCAGTAGGACAAGAAGGTGAATGTGTATCCTGCTCCACTCCCCAAGAAGACACCAAGTGGAAAGAGGGGTGTGGCTGTGGAGGCATATGGGTCTGAAACCTGGCTCTGCTACCCTCTTGCTGTGTGACCTGGGTCTCTGAAACAACATCCTCATCTGCAAAATGGGGATAATCATGGTACCTGCCTCATGATATTTTTGTGAGGATGAAATGAGATTGTGCAGGTGGCACCTGGCACCTGGAATGTTGGCTGTCATTACAGCCAATAAGACAAGCCATGCATAACAGCAGCCACACCCGTGCCCCAGCCTGTCGCTAGTGCAAATGGGAGTTCCCGTGAGTGGGCTGAGGCAGAGAGGTAGCCGTTCAGGTTTTGGGGAGTGGATGCTGGAGAGGGTAAGAGTAAGGGAGGTCTAGGGAAATAAGTTAAGTGTTCTGGCTAGCCCTGGGCTGGACAGACCTAAATAGCCAAATGGAAATTAAACTGTGCTGAGCTCCAGCAATGTGCCAGGTCCTTTCACATGACCCAGTCCCTTTCAGTCCCACTTTACAGATGGGGAGGCTGAGGCTCCAGGAGGACCCAGGGTCACCAGTGCCTTTCTTCACCTTTCTTCCTTACTGGCAGAGCTGGGACTTGAACCCTGACCTGAATGACTCCCATGTTGATATTCTTTCCACCACAGCCACAGGCCTGGAACCTTGGTCATCCCTATCCACATATGACTGAGACCAGAGCTTCTCAAAGTTCCCTGGGCCCTGGAATTCCCTGGGGATTTCATTAAAAGGCTGATTCCTATTTAGTGGGTCTGAGGCAGGGCTAGGATTCTGTGTGTCCTCCCAGCTCCCAGGTGACGTGGATGCTTCTGGCCAGGGGACCACACTTTGGGGAGCAAGGCCTTCAGAGACCCACCCGCATGAGATTTTGAAACCCGAGCTCTGCCCCAAACCCCAGACCTGTCCCAACCTGTAGCTCAGCTAAGGCAGGGACCAGAGCATCTCGTTGTGCCTCAGCCCCCCTCAAAGGGACCAGAGCACGCAGAGAGAGGAAGGCGAAGGGACTGAACTCCCTTTTTGCCCCTGCAAACAAAAGTGTGATCTGCAGCCTCCCTCCCTGAGACCACAGAGGAGGTGGGTGGGGGTAAGAATCCGCCTCACTTTGCACTTGGCAAGCCAGGGTGTGCCCTGGCATGAAACCACAGTGGCCTAGTAGAAGGGACCCCATTTTCAAATTCCCTCAAAGGCATCCCAGGGACCAGCAGGGGCCCTGCACTTCCCTTTGGAGTCCACCGTAACCCTGGGGCAGCCGGAGAGTCTGGCAACAAAGACAGGTGCCACCTTGCTGTGAGTGAACATTGTCTCTCAAGCAGGGCCTCTGGATGGCACAGTCACTTGTGTCTGAGGACCACACTTGAAAAGGTCACCGCCTTCAGGCTGATTTTGCACGTGGCTGGTTTTTAAGTAGCTGTCACTCGGCTAAGCGGCCTCCTCCCTCCACAAAAAGGATTTTCTCCCAATTGGAATTTAAAAACCCAGCAGCAATGAAGTCGTGGATGGCAGCATTTCCTGCACAGGTTGGGGTGAGGGAGAGGCAGATGGAGACCACGGGGCTCCAGGAGGAGGAGGGGCCGGAGGGGCCAGGTGATTCTTTTTCATCCACTGCTTGTTGGTTTTTAATAAAGAAGTCAAACTCGGTTTGTAGATTTCCCATTAGGGGACAATAAGCTTTTGTAGAGCGAGCCGCTGAATTAGAACTAATAGCAAATGCAGCGCCAAGATCCAGGGAAATATCACCGCTAATAAGTTTCTGCCTCATGCTCTGTCACTGACATTCTCCGCACCGTTTCGTGCAGCCAGGCAGAAGCTTAAATGTAGAAGTATATGGGGCACTCGCACCCGCACCAGGGACGGGGAAGATGCCCAGGCATGCAGCTGGGGCATTGGACATCAGGGGAATCCTGAGACTACTGGGTATCTGGGGAGAGGGGCAGGTCAGCGTGAGCCAGGGTGCCATCCAGAGCCAAGGGGCAGATTGGAGAAAGAGAGGATCACTCCTTTCTGAGCACCCATAATCTTAGCAGGGTGAGATTCTCAGATGTCCCAAGGGGTGTGCAGCCAGATTGCATGCCCCTATCTTTCATGGCTGCTCCGTCAACAGGGACTCCAGCAAAGGGGGCTTCGTACAGGATCCTTTCCCTCTAAGAGCTCTCAGTTCCACGAGAAGCCAGGCCCTGTCATGGAACTCCTATTTGCACTAGCAAACAAACAGGAACTGCCGAAGACTGTAGCATAAAGACTGCCCAGCAGTGCCGGGGCTCAGCCTGACTCCTGAGCTCTGCACTGGACTCTTGGGAAAGGGGAGAAGGTCATGAGTCAAGTGGGCTGGGGAGGCTTCCTCCAAGAAGGAAGCAGGGAGGAATTCTTGTTGGGGGATTGCAATTCTTGTCCAGTGAGGATAAGAGTATTAAAGGGCAGGAAAGCCTCTTCTCATTGAAGAGGAAGGGCCGCGGTGTGGAGGAGTTGGAGGATGCGTAGGAGGAGGCAGAAGCTGCCCACCCCACCCTGCCAGGCTCAGCCCCTCAGCCAAACACCATCCTCTGGCCACTGGCGAAGTCTGGGCTAGAAGAGCTATTGCTTTAGAACTGACAGGGCTGTGGCTCTGGGCCAGGGGTGGCCCAGGGGCTGGAAGAGCCATTGTTCTTGTGTGCAAGGAGGAGTCTAGCTGTACCTGCCAGCAGCCAGCCCAGGGCCAGAGTTTGGGCTCTGGGAACCCCCTGACCCTGACCTGCCCCCGCATACTTCGGTATCTTTGGGGAGAGTCCTAGAAGCTTTTGTCATCATCCTGGTGGACCTACACAGGGGTCCAAGTGGGCATTCTCAGCATGGGAGCTGGGGGTGTGAGTGCTGGAGTGAGCTTGGGGCTCAGCTGGAGGACCAGCGGGAAGGCTGGGGACCTGGCAGCTATTGGCAGTCCCAGCTGCTGCCGGCACACTCCCTCTCCCTGGGCCTCCCCATCCCTTCCTGAGGCCTGCATGTTTCCCCAGGGCTGGTCCTACCTCCTGGAACTGTAGCCTGCCAGAGGGTTACCTGACTGCCTGTGGCACCTCACCTGGCTCTGGTTATATGGAGAGGCCAGAGCTCTTTAGTGCCAGCCTGGCCTAGCCTAACTCCTTGGTGCCTACCTTAGACATCCGGCCAGCCACCTGCCTCCCTGGCTCCTGCAACCTGTCTGTTTTCCTTCCAGGATGAGAATGACAACCCTCCCACCTTCAGCAAGCCCGCCTACTTCGTCTCCGTGGTGGAGAACATCATGGCAGGTACAGGCTTAGGTCGGGGGGTGGGGGGCACATGAAGGTAGGCAGCCAGCAGTCACGGCACCCAGGATGTGCAGACCCCGGCTCTGCACACAAATTCTGAGAGGTCCATGGCCTTCTCTTTCCCCAGCCAAGCTCCTTGACAAATCGGGGAGCCTTTGGAGACATCTAGTTACCTGCAAGCTAACAGCTAGTTACAGAGCACCTACTATGTGCAGGTGCTGTGCTGGGCACTTGGTTCCTGCTCTCCTTTAACGATAGTCTAGTGGAGAAAGAATCATGATCCATGATTAATTAAGCAATCTTGATTAAACAGTCCCAAGTGTGCAGAGGGCTCTGAGACTACAGCACTGAGAGGCAGGTCCCAGGGGCCATGATTTCAGAGAAGTGGCCTTACAGCATGGCATGTGTTCCTATGTGAGGATGCGATTGACAGGCTAATCTCTGGGCCAGGCTCAGGTTGCAGGACTCAGCTTGCAGACCCAGCACCACCAGCTCTACACTCAGGTTCCAAGGGATCTGTTCTGCCCTCAGGGCAGGCTGGCAGCTTTGCCCTTACCCTCAGAGCAAATGATCCCAGCAAGGAAAACACCCATGTCAGGAACTGCTGCAGTGGCTGAAGGAGATGGGAAGGTTGGAGTCAAGGACAATAGAGTCAGAGATGCTGGAGTCATGGATGGTGGAGTCAGGGACACTGGAGTTAGAGACACTGGAGTCAGGGATGGTAGAACCAGGGATGGTGGAGTCAGGGATGGTGGAGCCAGGGGTGGTGGAGCCAGGGGTGGTGGAGCCAGGGGTGGTGGAGCCAGGGATGGTGGAGTCAAGAGTGGTGGTGTCATGGGTGGTGGAGTCAGGGACAGTGGAGTTAGAGACGCTGGAGTCAGGGATGGTAGAGTCAGGGGATGGTGGAGTCAGGGAATGGTGGAGTCAACGGTGGTGGAGCCAGGAGTGGTGGAGTCAGGGATGGTGGAGTCAGGGATGGTAGAGTCAGGGATGGTGGAGTCAGGGGTGGTGGAGTCAGGGGATGGTGGAGCCAGGGATGGTGGAGCCTGTGGTCGTGGAGCCAGTGATGGTGAAGTCAGGGTTGGTGGAGTCAGGGATGGTAGAGCCAGGGATGGTGGAGTCAGAACTAGTCTTCCCTGACACCATAAGCCCTTCTAAAGAAAACCTCTCTGGGTACCACTCTGGCAGCTGACAATGAGCTGGGTGGGTGCTGGGCTGTACCCAGCCTACCCTTCCTGTCCTAGTCAGGCATCACCTGGAGAATGTCACTGCTAAAGAGCCACCCCCAGCACTCCCCGCCATCCCTGGGGACTCTGTCAAGGAGAGGCCTTCACTATGGCACTTAATTGTCTTCAGAGGTATGTTAGGGCTCATGTGCCTGTCCTCCTGCTCAAGGCAGACCTGAGGGTCATATTTGAGGACCCAGGACCACAGGGCCACAATGACCTGCCTGGCCCCTTGCCTCTCGGGACTGCTGATTCATCTGCTGGATGGTCACCACCAGCCCTGCAGCCCAGTGGAACTCCCTGTGGGGCTCAGCCTGTGGCCTCCATGCTTTATCCCTCAGGATCCCAGCAGCAAACCCACAAGTTAGATGGTGTCTTTAGACCCGGTCCCAGGGGAGGAAATGATGCGCAGGCAGGTAAAGGCGCCTGCAGAGGCCCTGCGGGTTCCAGTCTGGGTGTGAAGATTCCAGGAGCCTGTGTACCAGACCTCCTTGCCACTTGGCCAGAGCTGGTAGTTGGGTGGCGGGAGGGGCTGGAGCCAGCAGCCTTGGTGGGCACAGCTGCAGGACAAGCTGCTCTCAGGGTCTGGACAGAGTGGCTGGAAAAGCTGATCCCTTGAGTCAGGATTTCACGGAACTGGAAATAAAGGTGAAGGCCTTAACTGAACCTTAAGGAGAAAATAAAAACCCTTATAAATTCCCCTGTGAATGAGATAAAACTAGAATAAAATTGAATATAGTAAGTATAGAATAATTTAATATGGAGCTTCCTGTCTTTTGACTCCAAGTAAAAGCTGGCCAATCTGAGTGTATTTAATATGGTGTCCAGCCAGGCAGGGGCTGGGGAGACAGGAAGACACCAGAGGGCCCAGTCCATCCCTAAGCATCTCATGGAGCCTCATCCCCACCCAGCCCAGCGATCTGGGCTCCAACAACGGTGACTGAGCCGCCCTCATCCCTGGGGTGTCCCAACAGGCAGGCCTCCCACCTCCCTGAGAGCTGGTCACTGGGAGGGTCCCATGTCCTCCTCTTGGGCCAGCACAAATGCTGCTCCCAGGGCTGGGGCCATGAGCTCAGGGGCCCAGGGTGAGCAGCACCCCCTGCCCCCACCTTTTTCCCCCTGAAGGAGCCACGGTGCTGTTCCTAAATGCCACAGACCTGGACCGCTCTCGGGAGTACGGCCAGGAGTCCATCATCTACTCCTTGGAAGGCTCCGCCCAGTTTCGGATCAACGCCCGCTCAGGTGAGCCCCCGACCCCAAGCACCTTGGTCCTCCACACCCTGAGGCTGACTGTCCATACCCGGCCCCAGAACCAGCCTCTGGGTCCGGGTCTCCTTCCTTTCAGTTTTGAGCAGGCCAACTTTGAGCACCAGTGTAATCCCTGAAATATTAATTTGAGTGTGATTACTGATCTTACCCAAAAAAATCACAACGTGAATTGATCCAGGGAAGGATGTCTTTCAAGGGTGAAGAGTTGTATTATGTTTTAAATGTGTTCCATCTTACAAACAGCTGGTTAACACATCCTTTTTCAGGAACACCTTTATTAAAGCCTCAGTGGCCCCCCTCCCTCAGCTCCTGACCTCATTCTTAAAGCCTGGCTCCTCTTCTTAGACAGATGTGTGCCTCAGTTTCCCCAGCTGTAAGATGAGGAAGATAAGGTTAGGGCTGCTGTGTGGATTAAATGATGTATAACAGGGAACACACTTTGAATAGTCCCTGGCATACAATAAGTGCTAAAAATATTACTATCATTATTCTCTTTTATTTATTCACCTGTGAGCCCCCTGCCCCAAGCTCCCATCCCCTGACTCCACCATCCCCTGGATGTAACTCTCTTCTTTCTTCTTCATCTCTCCATGTGCATTCCTCCGTTTTCTCTCTTCCTTGAAGCTGGGAGAAAACGTGGGCAGAAAGAAGCAGCAAGAGACCCAAGCTTTTCAGCCAGGCCTGGGAAAGAATTGGGGACCTCTGTACATTCGTTCATATGTTCATTCAGAAATTGGGGTGGGGGCTGCTCTGAGCCAGGTGCTGTGCCAGGTGCTGGGGTACAGGAAGGAATAAGACATGGCCCTGACCTCATGACGTTCCCAGTCAGCTCAGTGAGCATGCAAGGCACCCCACTTCCAATACCTATTTCTGTATGAGTTGAAGGAACTGTTGATGCTAAACAGCTACACCTTATCTCAGTGGCTTGAGACAATAGAAATTCTAATTCATATAGTCAACCCAGGCAGATGTTGAGTGACAGCCTTCCACATGATGATTCTGGGGCCCAGGCCCCTTCCATGTTGTGGCTCCAAGGTCACTGCTGAAGGGAAAAGAGAGCATGGGTTATCGGACTAGGAGGAGGTTATGGGCCAGGCCCTGCTTGGCAGTCACATCCAAGTAATAATTATCCCCTGGAAAGGAAGCAGGGATCTTTGATGGACACTGGCCATCCCTGCTGCAGGTGGTCAGTGACCCAGCAGGGCATTAGCTCTTCCTGCTATCCATCCCTCCGCGGTGGAAGTCAGCCTTCAATCCCTTTTTTGTACCCTTTTCCTGGAGGCTTGGGGAGCAGATGGCCGGTTCTGATGGGTACAAAGACTGAGGAAGGGGACCCAGGGGCACTGTGAACCTGTTTTTCTATCTCTGAGAAAGTGAAGGCCTTCCTCTCTGCTCTCAGGAGTGTCCCCCACAGTGAGCCCTCATTCCCAGGGGTCTCAGAGTAATGTCATGAATGAGTATGAACCACATGCCCAGCACTGTTCCCAGGGCTCTGAGCAGCAGCATCTCATTCTGCCCTCCTCACCTGTGAGGCAGGTACTAGCCTTCCCCATTTTCCAGATGAGGAAGCTGAGCCACTGGGGAGGTTAAGTAACCTGACTGAGGACTCACAGAGCATGAACTTTTGATCCGGAATCCAAACATTAAAGTTTCCATTATATGAGTAGCTCCCTGACCTTTCAGCCACCCCTGCCCTTGCCTCCCCATTCAGGGCTCCAGCTCCACCTGGGGCCTTTAATGACACAGGCTTTTTCTTGCTGCCTTAACAAGACTTTGGCTCCAAAGGTGTAAGCATTTTCCTCTGAGCTCCTCGGTCAAATTAGCCAGGCCTGCTCCACAGAGGTGGCCTTAATTGGATCTAATTTCCCAGACAGGAGAGGCCATCTATCATGCCGACAAGTTCATGTTTAAAACTTTTTAGATTAATTTCTTCCTCGCCCTGCCAATTAATCGACACCACCCTGGCAGAGAATGTGGCTTGTTTGGCAGACCTTTGTGAGTCTTCCATTCCTGGCCTTAGCACCTAAGCTGCCCTGTCACCCACTCCCAGCTCCCCGCTCAGCCCTGCACGGACCAGAGGGCAAGCCAGCATGCCACGGAGGGAACTGTCAGGGTAGAAGCAGTCCTAAAGGCAATCTGGCCCAGCTGCCTTGTTTCATGGTGGAAAGAACCAAGCACAGAGAAGTTAAGCGACTTGCCCCAGGTCACACAGCTCAGGCAATGGGGATAAAAAGATGGATAGCACACAGGCCCTGCCCGTGGGGAAAGCTCACAGTCCATTGGAAGGAAACAGTCATTTTCTGAGTGTTGGGAGCCTCCCCTAGAATTACTTTAACCTCACAACAGCTCTGCATGGAAGTCACACTAATCTCCATTTTATAGATGAGAAAACTGAAGCTTCAAAAATTTAAAATTTTCCAAGGCCAAGCATCTGGGAAGGTCCATAATCAGAATTCAAATCCACGTCTCACATCCTACCACGTGGGCGCTCTCCCATGGCTGATGCAAGCTGGTGAATGGCCTGGCTGCAGTGACTGCTGAAGTCTACTGGGACTGGCTCACCCTGCTCCCAGGAGCTAGTGAGGCTCTCAGCTGTGAACTCCATATTCAATACCATCAAGTTGGTAGCTTCAAATGGGCCCTGCTGGGGCTATTAACACCAAGGAAGTTGGAAAATGCCTTTTTTTTTTTTTAATTTTGGGGAGCCAGTTGTCAAACACTTACCAGCACACCACTATCAGGGTGTGCTGGTAAATTTCAGTTACACCAAAATACAAAGAAAGACCAAATACAGGTGAACAAAAAATTTTGTTTAATTGTTCAGATTTAGCATGCTAAAAAAATTTGAGGCCATGTAATTATGCTGTTCGCAATGTAATTAGGAAATTATTTTATAACTATTAATTATCAATGCACGATAAGGCTGGATAGGTTGAACTGTCCAGTAATGAGTCATAAGTTAGAACGCGTGTGAACACCTGGTGTTTTTCTTTCCTGTCATTGTATTTCTGTGACTATATAAATAAACAGCGCCTGGCACTGTTCTAAGATTTCCATGATCTTAATTAAATTAACCCCATGACAGCCCTATGAGGTAGGTCCTATTATGGTTCCCTTTGGACCCTATGAGGAAACTGAGGCACAGAGGATTGAAGTACCTAGCTCCAGGTGATAAAGCCAGTAAGATAATGTCAAAAGTCTAAACAAGAGGTGATCTGTGACTGAGCTCAAGGCCTAATGGCCCTCCTGCCCTGTTCTCCAGCCCCTACCCCGAGAATCAGCCTAGATTTTCCCACATCTGCAAATATTTCCTCCCTGTGGGGTTACATTGCCCAGCTCTGGGGAGCTGGCTCCCAAGGCACGGGAGCTCTCCTGTCTCCCACTGTGATAAGCACCATCTCAGGAACACATCCAGGCTGCCAGATCATGGTAGTCTGCTAACATTTCTCATGCACGTTCTCACTCTCTCTCCTTCCCTCGCTGTCTCCCTAGCCCACCCAAGGCCTCTCACACACCCACTTCTCTCTCTGGCAGGGGAAATCACCACCACGTCTCTGCTTGACCGAGAGACCAAGTCTGAATACATCCTGATTGTTCGCGCAGTGGATGGGGGTGTGGGCCACAACCAGAAAACTGGCATCGCCACCGTGAGTGTGCTCCCCTCCCATGCCCCAGTTCCCCTCGCCAGCCAGGCTGCTGCTCCCCGCTTGTATCTCTGGACCGCCGTGCCCTCAGCCAGTGTGAGGCTTTGTGAGAGTGAGCAAGGGGGTGAAAACGAACTCAGCAGCGGCAGAGGTCAGTCCCCGGGGTCACCACAGCTGTGGGGAAGAAAGGCATCACCACCCGGAATGTAGGGGCCCTTGGGAGGAGCAAAATGAATTACTTTCTCTCCTGCCCCTAAAAATCCAGGAGGGCAGGTGGCAGAAGGCATGAGCCCTGTAGGCCTCTCCGTGCTTGGCACCTGCCAACAGAGCAGAAGCAGGCATTCCTGTGAGGAAGAGCAGCTCAGAGCAGGAAGCAGGGCCCTGGAGGGTTCCTGGGGGCTTGTTCTTCCCCGACTGATATGCCCTGGAGAGTAGAAAGCTAGAGGAAGGAAATGTGGGGGCCTTGAATGAGCTCTCAGCTGCAGAAGTGAAGGGGGAAGTGAGAAGCGCTCTGTGAGAGAGGAAGCGGGAGGACCAGCTCACAGTCACTGCAGCCACCTCCCCGATTTGTTCCCCATTCAGTTTCTTTGGCTCACCCTCAGAACTGTGGCCCTCACCCAGCCTGCAGCAGCCACCACATCCTTACCCAGCCAGAGAGGCTGGAGATGGTATCGCGTGGCCAGGGATTTGGTGTGAAAATCCCCAATGCCCTACTCTGTCAAGGGAGGCCCCTGCTAATAGGAATCAGCCCTATAAATAATGTACCTGGGTGGCAGGTGAGCGAAGAAATTGCTTGGCTTATAGCTGAGATGGGGAAGCTCAAGGGATCCTATTAGATCCCCCACCCTGTCAGTCACCTTCAGCCAAGACTGGAGGCAGGGATGGGAGAAGTCGCAGATCACAGCAAGGATTTCAGGGGTCATCACATCCATTCCACTGCCTCCTGATGGGACAACACTGGAACTCTCTCTCCTGAAGGGGCCTGGCTCCTTCCTGTCCTCCAAAGCCCAGGCCCTGCCCAAGGCTTCCAAAGTTGGTGGAGCTGGCAGAATGAATGCCAAGATTGCCCGTGGGCATCTGAGCATGTTTCCCCTGGCAGGCCCTGCCCTGGCCCATCTCAGCTGGGTGCGTCTCCCAGCGCCCCTTGTGGTTTCACAGGTAAACATCACCCTCCTGGACATCAACGACAACCACCCCACGTGGAAGGACGCACCCTACTACATCAACCTGGTGGAGATGACCCCCCCAGACTCTGACGTGACCACGGTAGGTGGTGGCAGAGCAGCAGAACTGCTAGGCGGCCCTTCCCAGGGGTGTGTGCCCCTCCCACCGCGATCCCAGGAGGCCTGCCCATATGGGGCTGGTGGACTCTGTCCCTCTGAGCTGGCTCTTGCAATAGAGTTCTAGCGGTTCTCCTGCATGGTGAAAGGCAGTCAGAGATCAAGGGAAACCCCTCCAGTGTCAGTAGGCCTCAGGCTTTGTCACAGGGAGCTTCAGGCAGCCCAGGGACAGTGGCAGAGGGGCTCTGGCCGGTTCCACTTGCAAGTCACATGTGCCCTTAGAGCCCAGGACTCTGGCCACCTGCTCTGGAGAGCTCCCACCCCTCCACTGCACAAGCCCCAGCTCCACCCCAGCACCTCTCTTTCACTGCTGTGCCCTGCAGCTCCCCCACAGGCTGGCCCCCAGGGCTGCCCAGCAAGGATTTTGTTCACCTCAGGAATTTTCTGGCACAGGTTTGCCAGGTTTGCACAAGCTCCTGTGTGTGTTGTGCACTCATGTGCAGGAATGTGCACAACTCAGGGTGCAGAGGGGAGACACAGCCAAAGCCAGGGCATCCACGGGGGAGACCAGAATCCTGGGGACACTGAGGAAGCCCAGGTCCCAGTCCCATACCATCTTCTCTGCTGGGAGATCCACGTTTTTCAGCCTTCTCCCCCACACCCTGTACACCACACGGCCTCACTTGGGGAGGCTTGTCCCCACAGGAACAGCCCCACGGCCACCCACCCAGCCCTGTGGGGGACCTGAATCCTGACAACTCACAGTAGCGCCATTGACTGAACAGCTGGGATGTGCCCTGAGCTTCACCTGACGGCTTCTCAGGAACTCTCTCCTCCTCACCATAATCTCACATGGCACAGGGATTCCGCTGCCTCTGTACTGTGGAGGAGACAGACTTAGAGCTTGAAGGCTTGCCCAAGGTCCCAGAGCTTGTAAGGGGTGCAGTCGGGACTCGAACCCTGGTCTGTCTGACTTGGAGACAAGGGATTGGAAACCACCTGGCCCAGTCCTTATTCCTCTGGGAGGGGCATCCACACACCAGCTGGCAGCCAGTCAGTGAACATGCGGAAAGGAAGATAGGCATGACGGCCATCCTTCCCTCCCTCTCTTTGTCCTTCCTTCCAGGTTGACCTCCTCTCCCATCCAGAGCCACTGCCAGGTATGGCTCTGGCACTGGAATAGGTACAATGGAATAGAGCAGAGGTGAGGGATCTGGAATCTGTGATTTTTCAAAGTCCCGTAGAGGAATTCCTTCCAGCCCAGGGCCAGGTTTAGAAACCATCACCCTCGCCCTTTGACACAGCTCTCCAGGCTCTTTGGTGGGTGCTCTCTGCTGCCACCTCGTGGGCACTGCACTGCCCCAAGATAACCTTCTCCCCACCCCAGGCAGGGATTCCAAGAGCTGGGGCTGGATCTCACCTCTGAGCACCTTCTGGTCAACCCTCACCTTCCCTTAGGTTTCTGGGAAATTCCTCCCAAAGGGAACTGAGGGGCAGGTGAGGAAGGTTGCTCTGGGAGAAAGGGGTTGCACGGGACACCAGCCTGGATTGCCATTATCAAACAGTATACCCAGCAGACAAGGAGTGGGTGTGCCAGGTGAGGACTGCACACAGCCTTGGGCATCTGCAAGCTCTGGTCCCCACGCCCTTCACCAGGTCTCCTGCCCTCCGCAAGTCCTTCTGAGCCATGAACAGGCACGAGAATGGACCAGGGGCCTGCTGCCCAGTGCCTCCTCACTTTCCAGGAAACCCACAAGCCATCAGGGAATGCTTACTGCATGCCAGGCCCCACGCTTGTCTGGCTAAGGGTACAGGAAGCAACACCAGGCCGGGTGCAGTGGCTCATGCCTGTAATCCCAACACTTTGAGAGGCCAAGGCAGGCAGTTCGCTTGAGCCCAGGAGTTCGAGACCAACATGGGCAACATAGTTAGACCCCCACTTCCCGTTTATAAAAAAAAAATTTTAAGTAGCCAGATGTGGTCGTGCATCCCTGTGGTCCCAGATACTCAGGAGACTAAGGCAAGAGGATTTTTGAGCCTGGTAGATTGAGGCTGCAGTGAACCAAGATCATACCATTGCACTCCAGCCTGAGTGACAGAGTGAGACCCTGTCTCAAAAAAAAAAAAAAAAAATTAAGCTCCCGCCCTGCCTGCCTTTGGGGAGTGTCATGTCACTCTTCTGTTCAAACCCCAATGGTTCCCATCTCACCCTGTGCAAAAGACAGAATCCTTGCCAGACCTACAAAACCCGCAGGGTCCACCCCATTGTCACCCCTGAGGAGCCAGCCGTGTCATCCCAATCTGTAGTACAGAGCGGGTGTGGTTGTTCCACCGCTGGCGTCTGGTAGGCACAGGCTTGAGCTTTTCAGTGCCCCAGGGTAGTATTTGAGACCTGAAAAATAAATGTGATGGCTTGAAAGTTCAAAGAGAAAAGGACAAAATCAAAATTAAAACTTGTTATATGAAACATCTATCAGATGAAAGACGGCAGTTTCAGTAACTATGAAATTTAGTGTTTGTGAAAATTTCATTACATTTGAGGACAAATTGGAGGTTAGATTTTTCTAGAATTCTTGAAAATTTTCCAGAATTTTCTGGAATTCCCAGTTACGTATGATGATTGCCAGGAAATCAGAAATCAAGAAGCTTCAACGTTAGTCAAGTTTGTCATAGCCAAATATTTTGAAAAGGAAGTTATAAAAATTCTTTCAAATTGTATAGCCATAAAACGTATATATGCATTCGTATGTATATACATGGGTATGCTTCATTACCTTGGAGAGGACCCCCTGGGGCCTTCTAGGGCCTCACAGTGGCCTAGGATGAGGTAGGGTCTGTGGCCAAAGTGTGAGGTGAGGTGGCTACAGAGGGAACGGCTAACCGAGGTTCAGGTGACAGAAGGAGGAGGTGATATTTGAACAGGGGCTGGCCCACCACCTGACTCATCTCCCACCCCACCATTCCCACACATCCACGCCCACAACTACCACCCATCACCAACCCACAGGCCTTTCCTTTCCCTGCACCCACTCAACTCTCCCCAAGCTCAGAGCTTTTGCACAACAAGCCCTTTCCTCCCTGACCCCTGCTCTTTCCATAGGTAACTCATTCTCTTTCATCTGTCCCAGCTGAAAACATCAGCTGTCTTCGAGAGGCCCTCCCTGACTACTGTCGAAAGTAGCTCGGACCGCTCTCCAAATTCTGTTTCCTGCAGAGCTGGGCCCACGATCTGTGCTTATTTGTTTGGTAGGCTATTTGCTTATTAAGAGGCACATGGTTTAGTGATTAAGCAGGCAGCCTCTGGTACCAAAATGCCCAAGTTCTCACCCCAGCTACACCACTTACCAGCTGTGTGACCTTGGGCAAGTTGCTTAACCTCTCTGTGCTCCAGTTATTCTCATCTAAAAAATAGGGCTAATAAGAGTCCCCAGCTGATAGAGCTGTGATCTGCGCTTACTGAGCCGAGATATAGGAAGCACTGGCACATGGGGAGTGGTCAGTAAATGGTAGTTGTCATTATCATCACTATCATTACCATCATCTGCTTCCTTTGATGGAATCGCACCTATCTTGTTCACTGTCAAACCACACTGCCTAGCACAGTTCCAGGCACATTGTAGGTGTTCAAAATATTTCAAAATATGTGTTGTTGAGGACTGACTCAGCTGGTGAATATCTTACCTTTCCTTCCCCCAACCCCCCAGCTCAGCCAGGCGGTGGCTGGGTCTTCCTTGTCGGAGGGAGACTAGGGCGTGTGGCCCAAGACTCTCTCAAGAGCCCACTCTAGGCATGGCATGGGCCACAGCCCCTGGAGTCAGAGGCACAAGGCAACCCCAGTGATTTTCAGAGCTTGCATGCAGACAAGTGTCTTCCCACATGTGGCTTCATTTGGGTGCATTTGGAGTTGGTGCAGTGTGTGCATCTGCATGCACCGGGTGTGGCCTGGCATGCAGGCACTGAGGAGGTCCACCTGCACAGGCGTGCGCTGGCAGAGTGGCCACCTCTGTCTGCAAGGGAGATTTTGGTCCCACTCTCCTTTCTGGCTCCTGCAGCTGCCTTCAAGGACCTGGCTGATGGGCATTGATTTAGAGCCTTTCAGAGCCCTCCAGCAAAATAAAGGAGAGGGGAGAAGCAGAGAATTATTCCCCGTCAGGCCAGGAGAAAAATGACGGGCGTGAAATGGGAAATAAATGAGGGGAAAGTGGTGAGATTCTACAAAATCGCCCAGCAGGGAGCCTGCAGGAGGGCTCACAGCCCTCTGCCCTCTCCTGTACTCCCAACCCACCCTGTGACCAGAGAGTGGCCAAGAGGCCCAAAACCAGTGCCATGCCCCAACCAGGGTCACTTGGAAGCAGCTACCCCTGGCACTCTCTGGCATGGTGGGGGCAGGAAGAGGGAATAGAAGAGGAGAACCACCTCCCATGTGAAATTTGTCTCAGCCTGTTCAGCAACAGGCCTGGCCTGGAACAAGTGATTCAACTGCTCTATTCCTCAGTTTCCCCATCCAGAAAAAATAAAACAGGGAGAAAATCATCTCTCCCCCAGGCTGGGTGTGGTGTAATCCAAGCACTTTGGGAGGCTGAGGCGGGAGGATCACGTGAGGTCAAGAGTTTGAGACCAGCCTGGCCAACATGGTAAAACCATGTCTCTATTAAAAATACAAAAATTAACCAGGCGTGGTGGCTCTTGCCTGTAATCCCAGCTATTTGGGAGGCTAAGGTGGAAGGATCGCTTGAAACCAGGAAGTGGATATTGCAGTGAGCCGAGATTGCACCACTGCATTTCAGTCTGGGCGATGGAGCAAGACTCCGTCTCAAAGAAAAAAAAAAAATCTCCCTTTTCAAACTGTTGAGAGAAGCATTGTAAAAACGCAAGCAATGCTGGTCTTCTATGTCCATCTGTGAAATGACTTGGCCTGTTTTAAATTATGCCTGGAGTACCTAAGAGCCCCGTCTCCTGTTTGCAAAATGGGGGTGTTGGGGTCCCCTTTATGGAGGCTAGGGAAACTGAGGCAATATGCCCACAGCGAGATAAGGACACCTCAGGCCTGGAAGGCAGAGACCTCCCCTCCCCTACCCTTTGATGCTGCAAGGCTGGGCTGAGGAGAGGAGGGCTGAGCAGTCCAGGGTGGGAGTGGGGGCTGCCCCCGCCCCTCTGAAGGGGCAGCTGGCCTAGGGCGCCACAGCGTTCAGCCGTGCATCAGCCTCTGTCTCCCCGGCCTCCCCAGGAGCCATGGACAGGGTAGATGGGAGTACTCAGCCGGGGCAGCTCGTCTGTCTGTTCTGGTCTGGTGGCCCCAGAGACACCTCTGGCTGGGGATTAAGCAGAGGAGGGACAGATTCTGCTGCCAAAGCACAAAAGGCTCCACATCAAGTAAGATGAAGGAGCTGACAAGCCTGGCTGTCACCACCGAGTGTACTGCAGTTAAGAATAATCCTGTCCTGATGTGGCCCCAGGGACTGTGGTCACTTCCCCCGCACTGGTCTTGTCCACCCCTGGTGCCACAGTGGCCTCTGCAATGCAAGGTCAGGGATGAGCGAGGGGTAAGGGCCACCTCAGGAGCCTCCAGGCTGGGAGCTGGGTCAGCTCCATGGCTGGGGCTGTGTGACCCTGAGACTGGCCTGTGCCTCTCTGGGCTCTGCTTTCTCCTTGTGGAAAGCAGGGCGGGTGGAGGATGAGGGAGCTTCCCCACAGAGCAGGGGATCCGTGCACGCAGGGGGCCTTAGCGAAGACAGGGAGCCCTCAAAGGCTGCAGGGGGCCCTTTGCCTTTTGTTTACGACCTGGCTGTGTGGGATCTGGGACACTAAGGGACAGCAGGCTGTGGGGTTCAGCGCCCCTGGGTTAGGGCGGCACTGAGCACTGACCCCCTTCATGACATGGGGGTTATAAGTGGGGAACAAGGCTGTGGGCTGGGGAGTTGAAGGGGCCAGAGTGTCTGAGGCCCAGTCCTGAGACCCTGCCTCTTATCAGGGACTGTGTACCTCCCTTCCAGGGAGCTCCACCCTCTCCTTCCTCAACACTCCCCCAGCCCCACAACTGCCCCAGATAACTGGGTCCCGCCTTCTGAAACTGGGGCCCAGCCACGGCTTCCTCCACATGCCCTGTCATCTCTGGTGTCACAATCTAACGCTTCAAAGAAAGGAAGGAAGGAAAGGAGGGTTTGATGAGGAGGAACCCAGTCTCCAAAATCCAGGGTTTCAAATCCTTTCAAAAATCTCAGCTGGAGTACAGACTCCCCAGCCCTTCCCAGCCCCTCCCCTAGAGAACTCCTGCCTCCCATCCCTCTCAGACCCCGCTACTGGGCCCAGCAGGGAGGCTCACTTCCTGGGCTGGAGCCAGGATGCCCCCTCCCCGGGACCAACGTCTGAGCTCAGATACCCCCAACCAGCCCAGAGACACCCTCCCCAGGCACGGCTCAGCGAAGGGGTCTGCTCCCTCTCTGGCAGGTGGTGGCTGTGGACCCAGACCTGGGGGAGAATGGCACTCTGGTGTACAGCATCCAGCCACCCAACAAGTTCTACAGCCTCAACAGCACCACAGGCAAGATCCGCACCACCCATGCCATGCTGGACCGGGAGAACCCTGACCCCCATGAGGCTGAGCTGATGCGCAAAATCGTCGTCTCTGTCACTGACTGTATGGACCCCTCTCGCCCCTCACAGCCCCCACACCTTAGACTGCGGGCATCCCTGGTGACTGGGTCTCTGGGGAACCTGGGCCCACCCAGGAGGGCTATGTCTGATCACTAAGAGTAGGGTAATACCCACACCCCAGTTGTGACTCCCAGAGCACCCCGAGGGAACGGAGGGGGCGGGGGAGGCTAGCTGTGAGGCCCAGGCTGCTTCCTGGAGGGGCCACTGGGACGGAGGGCTCTGAATCTGCCACCCTCTCGCCACTTGCCTTCTTCTGTCCGTTTTCTCTTGCACTCATCTTACCCCGTCCTCAGCCCCTTCTCGCCTTGGTCTCCCCAGGTGGCAGGCCCCCTCTGAGAGCCACCAGCAGTGCCACAGTGTTTGTGAACCTCTTGGATCTCAATGACAATGACCCCACCTTTCAGAACCTGCCTTTTGTAGCTGAGGTGCTCGAAGGCACCCCTGCAGGGGTCTCCATCTACCAAGTGAGTCTCTCTCATCTCATTCCTACCAGCCCAGAAGTGGGCAGTGGGTGCCCGAGGGGCCTAGCCCAGGCTGAACACTTTGCAGAGCTGGGGCAGGGGAGGAGCTGGATCTTGAAGGACAGAGGCTCTGGAGATGTGGAGGGAAGTGTGGCAGGAAAGGATAGTGAGATGGGCAAAGGCAGAGGGAGAGAGGCAAGATGGAATTCTGGAAGTCAGGTCCAAGTTTCTCAGGGCCTGATTATGGAGGTCTGGCCCAGGAACTTCCATTTCCTAAGCCTGCAGATGGTTCTAGAATACAAAGAAGAATACAAAGAATAAAAAGAATACAAAGAAGGCCAGATGAGTGTAGCCCTGGGCATCCTCCTCTCCCATGGCTTCCCATAAGGAAGCCATGGGAGAGGAGGCTTCCTTATGGAAGCCCCTACTACAGTAGAGGGGCCTCTCCCCACTTTGCAGGGCTCTAAAGAGATTTGCCCAAGACCCTGTGGCCAAGCAAGGCACAGTCTGATCTTGGGCCTGGCTTCTTTGCCTCTTGTTCCATCATCCTCTGGTCAGGGGGATCCTGAAGGTGCTGGTTTAGGGGAGAGGACATCCAGGGTTTCAAGTCCTTTCAAAACCTCAGCCCTCCAAAGGCCGTTTGGAAACAATGGAGACCCTCCTGCTTAAGAGCATGGGCTGTGGAGTCCAAACAATAGGGGTGCGGATCCCATCTCCAGCACCAGGGTGCTGTGTGACTTGGAGCAAACTGCTTAACCTCTCTGAGTCTCAGTTTCTCATCTGTAAAATGGAGATAATAATAGTACCTGCCTGGCTGTGCTGTGGGGACTCAATCACACACATGTATGAAGCACCCTGGAACTTGGACACAGGAAACACGGTAGCTGTGGTGATCACTGTGTATCTGTCACGAGGGCTTATATCTGAGACGCAATGGCCGTATCAGGTTAGCCTGTTCCCATTAGAAGAAGACGGGGTTGTTTCTCAGGATGCCAGAGGGAGTGAGCTTGGTGGTGCCCCATAGGCCCGATGTGCCTCAGTTTCTTCATCTGTAGTAGGAGGTGGTGTTCTTTGGTGGGTCCCCAAACCCCCAGCAGGGGGCGCCACAATCCAGGGAACAGCGGCCGGTCCCCGAGGAAGCCCTCAGACTAGAGGGGAGGCGGGGTGAGAGTGAGTCAACCCCCAAACCCAGTTCTCTGGGGGCTCACGGCCGGCGAAGAAAGATGCCCACCAGTGCAACTTCTGAGTTCATAGAGGAAGGAGCGGGGAGCGTTTAATTTGGAAACTGTCCTCACGTACAGGATGAGGGCCCTCCCTTGAACTGTGGCTCCCTGGTCCCACCTAGGACCTCAGGCGATTCAGATTTCTGCGGGTTGTGCAGAAGAGCCTTCTCCAGGGGAGTAGAGCTGTGTTCAAGTAAAGTAAAAATACTGAGCCCCCTGTCCTGGAAAGCATTCAAGCTGAGTCCAGACACCTCTCGTCCAGTTTGCTGGATGTGAAATAGATCAGACGACCTTGATATTGTCTTCCAATCCTGAGAGTCTTGGCTTAATCCCAAACTCTTATTTTAGCTGTTATTACACATTTCCCCAAATGCCTTGGGTCCACTTCAGTAAAACTTTATTCAGGGAACCGGGGTCTTGAGTTGGGCAATCTGATCAGGGCTGGAGGTGCAAATGAGAACAGTGTAGGAACTGGGAGGAGGCTTGCCTGTACATGGCCGCAAACAGCTTTTTAAAAAAATAGTCATAATGAAATCCTCAAGTGACTTTTTAAAAAGAACGCTTGATGTCATTTTATTTTTGTTGTTGCTGTCTCACAAATCAAAGCAAAGCGGGGGAGGGGAAGCCTGTGGATCCAGCCTTCTATGTGGTTGAACTCCAGATAATGGTGGGGTCCTTAAGCTGGAACAGCTGCTCCAAATCTGGAAGGGCTTCCTAATGGGGAGAGCAGGAGCTGAAGGGGGGAAAGCACTGTAGAGACCTGAGCTCTTATTCTAAAAAGTCCCTCTGCCACCCCATCGCCGGCCTCACTTGGTGCATCCGGACGCCTTTCAGCTGACGTGCGACCCCCTTAGAGAGCATCTGAGAGGGTGCCCTGGGGACAGTGGCCTGGCCTAAGGCTTGGAGGGGAGCAGATGTGTTTGGCTGCAGCCAAGTGTGGCTTGGCAGGGAGGAGGGAGCACTTCTTGGGGGAGAAGCACCCGTCCCAGTGTCCCCTCCCCACCCTCATGCTGCCCCTCCTCGCCCTCAGGTGGTGGCCATCGACCTCGATGAGGGCCCGAATGGCCTGGTGTCCTACCGCATGCCGGTCGGCATGCCCCGCATGGACTTCCTCATCAACAGCAGCAGCGGCGCGGTGGTCACCACCACCGAGCTGGACCGAGAGCGCATCGCTGAGTACCAGCTGCGGGTGGTCGCCAGTGACGCAGGCACGCCCACCAAGAGCTCCACCAGCACGCTCACCATCCACGGTGAGGGGCGCGGGGGCTTCTGCTGTGTGCTGTGTGTGGGCACAGGCCTGGGTCAGGGCCAGGGGGAGAGGGAAGCCCATGTCCCCCACTGCTGTCTGCTGGACTTGTAGGCACAGGCTCCCTTGTTAATGAGGCGCCCTCCTCAGCTGGAGCCATTCAACACAGCAGAGGCTTCTCCGCACCTGGCCACTGCCTTCAGTGCCCCAGAGCTCAGGGGCAGTGGCCTGGACCTGCTGCCAAGGCCCCGTCACCCCCACCCCTCCTGGCCTCTGATCACAGCAACAGCAGAGAGGGCTTGAGTAGGGGCCGGGACCCTCAGGGTCATGAACAGGCAGGGAGGGTGCAGAGCCCTTTGTCTTCTTTGGAAGGCCAGAGTTTTTGTTTGGGAGACATAAAGGAGACCTCCGTCTCCCATGGGTGTGGAACCCCTGGGCTGGCAGTGGCAGGGCATCACCCTGGGAAGAGAGCAGCTGGGACTCCCAGACTCCCTAAGATCGTCATGCCCCTGGGACTGTCGTGCTCATTCCCAGTGTCTCTGCCCTCTATTGGTGAAGGGACGGGGTACTGTTTCCACTCTGGATGAATCATTAATTTTCAGGACAGGATGGGGACGTAAGCTGTTGCCAAGGGGCCAGGAATAACCCCAGGGAAATAAGGGCAGAGTTTAACAGGCAAGACATGGCCTGTTCCCAGGCCTGTTCAGTCCCATGCTAGCTCTGCCGGCCTCCGTGGCTTGGCAGGGGGGCGGGGGAGGGAGTAGTTAGCTCAGCACAGGCGCAGACACTGACCCTCTTCAGTGGAGACCTGAGATGGCAAGGATTTCAGAGAGCACGACATTCTCTCTCCCATCGGTCCAAGACTTGCCTGTGGGTTTCTGGTGCCAGTTTCAGGATCCCCTTCTTGGCCGATGATTGACAGGGAATATGTCCCAGCTTTAAGAGAGGACCCCTGGGGGGCCTTTCTCCAAGCCCCAGCAGAAGTCATAACATCAAACGGGCCCAGCATCTCCCCTGGTGATACCACTTAGAGGAACCCAAGTAGGGTGGGGATCACTTCGCTATGAAGGTTGTCCAAGCCCCATCTGCCGAGGTATAGGGGCCCAGCAAGCAGAGCTGAATAAACAAATCCGTAAGGGAAATTAAACCTTATTTCAGGGGGTGGGATTTTCAAAGTGAGCTCCCTTTGCTGAAACTCCATTGCACACTGAGGGTAGATCTTGAGGCTCCAGCTCTCCACTCTGCCACTGTGTGACTGGACAAGTCACTCAGCTGCTCTGAGCTTCCGCTTCCTCAGCTCCACAGTGTGTGTAATAATGCCTGCCTCCTAGGGTGCTCTGAGGGCTGCCTGTGGTTCTGTATGGGAAGCATTCAGCATGGGCTTGGCATGCTGGACAAGCTCGTAAATGGTCACTGTCATCATCGTTGTCGTGATTGTCCATGTTGTCATGGTCGTTGTTAGGCACATACTGGAGAGAGGTTCTAAGGTTTTCTCTCCTCCCTTAGCTGAGCAGCAATAAGCCCCCAGGGCACAGGGACAGCGGGAGGGTCTGGAGCACTGGTGGGCTTGGTCCTGGCCCCAGTGGGCATGGGCGGCCCTGGGCTCATGGCCAGGAGGTGTTGACACAGATGCCACTTGGAGCCCGTGACTCCCTTGGGAATTCGTTCCCTACTTGGTCTGGGGCTGGAGCTGCTGCTCCGGAGCTGGGTCATCTGCAGCAGAAGCCAGGCCTAGCCCCGGCGCCCATTCTGCCCTGCAGTGCTGGATGTGAACGACGAGATGCCCACCTTCTTCCCGGCCGTGTACAACGTGTCCGTGTCTGAGGACGTGCCGCGCGAGTTCCGAGTGGTCTGGCTGAACTGCACGGACAACGACGTGGGCCTCAATGCCGAGCTCAGCTATTTCATCACAGGTGCTGTCCCCGCCTCCGCCCACCTGTGCAGGCCTCTTGGGGCCCTGCCCCACCCCTCCCAGATGGACCAGGTGGGGGGCAGGTGAGGGTGGAAAAGAGGTCAGGGCTCTACCGTGGGGCTTTAACCCCTGTTGGTGCCTCCCGAGGATTTGCTCCTGGCTCTTCCCCAAGGGCTTTGCAGCCAGATCACTCTGGATTGGCTCCCTGGGGACCTCCTGAACCAGTTGCTTGCAGGGATGGGGAGCATCTACCAAGGTTCATTCTAGAGGGAGGTGAGGCCCCATGATTCCTAGGGAGGAGCCCTGAGCTGCACTCCCTGCCCCAAGTATGGGTGGCAGAGCAGTGACTGGAGGAATGTGGCCTCATCCTTCCTTGGGGACCCGTTACTCAGGAGAATTCCCATCTGTTTAGAGGCAGATGGTTTTGATCTCCCTAAATGAAATGGTTTTAGCTCAAAAATGTTGCCTAGCTGTTGCCTGCAGAGCTATGGCCGCAGATGATGAGGCCATGTCCTGGCTCACAGGGGAAAGTGAACCGCGATGGATTAGTGATGTCTGCCACGGTGATAGGATTGGTAGGTGGTGGCACACGTCCCATGGATTTGCCATTCCTGGATGAGAACACAGCTTCTTAGCCTCCCTGACACACGAGAGGTGCTGGGACACATGGGGGTGCGGTCTTCCCCGTTCCTCAACCCTCCTTGGCCCTTTTACCAACTCAGTCTTCTCTCTGTCCATGACCTGCCTACCAACACACATGTGCCTCTGCATATGTGTGCCTGTACACACAGCAGGGCACACACCAGCCTCCCAATGCCCCCCCGTGAAGCAAGGAAGCCCGGCCCACAGCCCATCTGTGGCTCTGCTGCGGCCAATGTGACCTCCCAGCCCTCAGCCTTCCCTTTCTTCCCTCGACTCCCTGAAGGGGCCCAGCGCCCTCAGGCCTACTTCTCACACTCTGGCCCTCAAGTCGGCCCTAGGGAGGGCTTAGTTGCCAAGACCCCTCACATGGCACCAGCTCCGTGGCTCCACTGCCCGCACTTCTTACGTCCTAGTTCTCCCCTGGGCTCCCTGGGAGCCAGTGTGTGTCCCTTGTCGATGGTACTTCAGACACTGGGGAGCACTGGAGGTCTGGGGGTCAGAATGCTTTCCCCAGGGACAAACCAGCAAGGACAGGGGAGCATCTGGCAGCCAGCATGATGACTCTTCAGCACCCCAAAGTGGTGGGCTCCTGCCGACTGCCCAGAGCCCTCCTGGATTCTCAGTGTGCTTTCTCCAAGGAGCTGAGCCCAGTCCTGCCCAAGCTTACCACAAAGCTGGTGCCATGGCGCCCTCTGCTGCCCAGAACACCACACTGCTCGCCAGCTGGCAGGGGAGGGGTCTCCACACTATTCTGGGAGTTCTTTGCTGACTCCCTTCCACCCCAAGAGGAGACCCTCACACTTCCCACCTGTCCCAGAACTCAAGGAGACTCTAATCCCTGTCTCCTGTATGCCTGCCTTGACTCCTCCCTCTGTGGAGCCTCCATGTCCCCACTCAGGGAGCTTCGATCCTCAGCCCATCTCACCTCCGAGATGAGGGGCCTGGGGGATGCCCAGCCCACCCCAGAGTTCTCAGCCGCATATCCAAGCCCCTACGCAGGTTAGCTGCTCAGACGCTTCTGCAGGACAGGCCGGGAGCAGAGGGGTGAAGGACACGCCCAGGGACCCACACACGGAGAAACCCAAGGTGGCACAGGCACACCGCCGAGCGAGGGGTTCTCCTCTGTGAAGTGGAAGCTAAATGAAGTGGTCTGCATGAAGTACCTGTAAACAGGAGGTGCTTCATGAAGGTTAGGAAACGATTCCAGGCATCTGGCGCCCCCACTGAGCCCATCCAGGCTGCACCCGCATCAGAGCACCTCAGGCAAGGCTGAATCCGCAGCACAGTCTCCCACTCCTGAACTCACCAGGGCAGGTCCCAGCTCAGGAGCAGAGCCCCCGCTTCTCCTGGCCAGGAGCTCTGTTTCCCAGCCGGAAGCTTCCTGTCCTTCACCCACAGGTGGCAACGTGGATGGGAAGTTCAGCGTGGGTTACCGCGATGCCGTTGTGAGAACTGTGGTGAGCCTGGACCGGGAGACCACAGCTGCCTACATGCTCATCCTGGAGGCCATCGGTATGCACCAGCCCCTCACCCACCAACACAGTGATCTGGGCAGAGTTCACACTGAGTGCCTCCCAGGAGCCGGCCTTTTGCTAAAGGCTGAACTCTGCCCAGGTGCCAGTGGAGAAAGGGCCACCAGACATTCACCAAACATTACTGAGCACTTGCCAGGCATGAGGCTCACTGTGTGGTGCTACATGCGAGACTTTAGGATGGTAAGGTGGGAGCTGCATGGGAGACCCACGTGTGGACAAATTATTGCAAATCCAGGCAAGCCAGCAGGAAGGGGAAAGGATGACATAAGAGTATCAGGCAGTGGTGCAGACACAGAGAGGGACAGGTCATGGGAGGCTTCCTGGAGGAATCGACATCTGGGAGTGCCTTTGAGTGAGTTAGGACCCTTTCAGCTGCAAATTTTTAAATAAAACGAACTGACTTCAGCAATATGGGCTCACAAAATCAGTCCACTGGGAGATGGAGCTTCCAGTATGACTGGATTCAGGGCTCAGGTGACACCTCAGGCTTCAGTCTCTGCATTGGCTGGTGCTGCCTCCTGTGTGTTGATGTATTAGTCTGTTTTCACGCTGCTGATAAAGACATACCCGAGACTGGGTAATTTATACAGGAAAAAGGGTTTAGTGGGACTTACGGTTCCACGTGGCTGGAGAGGCCTCACAATCATGGCAGAAGGCAAGGAGGAGCAAGTCCCATCTTACACAGATGGCAGCAGGGAAAGAGAGAATGAGGAAGATGCAAAAGCAGAAACCCCTGACAAAACCATCAGATCTCATGAGACTTATTCACTCCCACGAGTACAGTATAGGGGAAACCGCCCCCATGATTCAGTTATCTCCCACTGGCTCCCTCCCACAACACGTGGAAATTATGGGAATATCGTTTACGTTGAGATCTGGGTGGGGACACAAAGCCGAACCGTATCAGTTGGTGTTATTCTTCAGCTCACATGGTGGCAGGTCATTGCCCCAGCCTCACCTGTACACATTCTCAGGTTCAAGTGCAGCAGCAGGGAAGACAGCACTTGTCTCTTTCCCCTCCCTGGCAGAAGCCCTCAGGTCAGCTCTACATAGATCCATTCTGCCCTAGTGCCCATTCCTGAGCCCCTCACTGTGGCCAGGGAAGTGAGATGTGCTGATTACTTAGGCCTAAGTCACTTGCCCATCCTTGGAGCTGGGGGCAGTCCCATCTACCCAGCATTCCAGGCCTCAGAGCCTGGAAGGGAGGGTCCACGGGGGGACATTCAGGACATGGCCTTCCCAGGGGAGCACCGGGCAGTGCTCATGGACAAAAACAAGAGGTGCCCACTGCAGCCTTGGAGGCCACATAAGGTTTCAGTACATGAAGAAGCAGGGAGGGCATTTCAGACAGAGGCACCAGCCCATGCAAGAGCCTGGAGGTGGGAAAGCGCCCTGTGTGCATCAGCACATGTGCATACACTGCAGCTGGCCATGGAGTGGCCCACACTGGGGAAGGGGAGGCTGTGATCAGGCAGGGCCATGTGTGGAGGCCTAAACATTGGCCAAGAAGTTTAGTCTTCAGTCTCTGGGCAGCAGGGAACCCTTGAGGGCCCCAGAGGGGAAGAGTGGTGGGATGAGGCCTGTGCCGCCAGGTGCCCCTGGTCCTCCCAGGAAGTTTGCAGTAGCTGAGTAAGAAGGGAATGTATTCTCTGGGCCTCACTCTTTCCAACCATCCGTCCCTTCCCAGCCTGCCCATGCCCAGATGCCTCTGCCCTCTGCCCTGCTCTCCTCCCCTCTTGGAATGGCCACCCACCCTCTGGAGACTTGTTATCACCCCTGAGTCCAGCCTTCACGTTGGGCATTGGCTGGCAGGAGGAGAGGGCTTCCGCCAGCCTTCCAGGGAGCCTCCCCCCAACACACCAGTCCCAGCCAGAGCAATAAGCCAGCCCCCAAGGGTGGTGGGAGGCTAGTCTGGAGAGGAGCTTTGGAGGGTGAGAAGACCTACCTCCAGTGAGCGACAGCACAGTCACATATGGTCAGCTGGCCTGGGGAAGAAGCATGGAGTCACCCTAGGCCTCCAGCCTACTCCAGCTGCCTGCACTCCCCGCTGGGGTGACTACTCTTGTCTGGACATGCAACGCTGGTTACAAGCTCCTTCCTCCAGGGAGGACAACTCAAGAGCTGCCCCGGGGCTGAGTGAGTGCCCCATCCTCACCACTTCCCAGCCTTGGGAGGTTTCTGCTGGGAACTGGATGGACAGAGTCTCCGGGTACCTTAGGCTTAGATCCCAAGCAAAACCCGTGTCCCTGAATGCGGAGGGGATGTTTGTTTGACCTATCCAATATTTTATAAAGAATGACCATTAGTTGTGAACATTTAAAGATCAGGAGATTTTATTTAAAAGCTCAGATGTTCAATTTCTCATGAGAAATCAGAAGATCTGGTGTCCCTGGGCCCACACTCTGCCTGTCAGCTGTGGACTGGGGTGGAGGACAGCTGCCCCTCGAGCAGGGGCCCATCCAGGTGTTTGGCCCGGGTGCTGTACCCGCCAGTCCCTGAGAGCAGTTGGTTTTTTGCTCTTAGTGCCTGTATCTGCATCCTAAATTTGCCACGACAAACTACCACAAACTTAAAACAGCAGAAGTGTATTCTCTCCTGGTTGTCGAGGCCAGAAGTTAGAAATTCAGGTGTTGGCAGGGTCATGCGTCCTCCAAAGGCTCTAGGGAGAATCAGTCCTAGACTCTCCCAGTTTCTGGAGTTGCTAGGCATTCGGTGGCTTGTGGTAGCGTCACTCCAACCTCTGCCTCCATCTGCATGTGGCCTCCTCCTCTCTGTCTCAAACCTCCCTCTGCCTTTCTCTTACAAGGACACTTGCCATTGGGTTTATGGGCCACCCAGATCGCCCAGGATGATCGCTTCTCAAGACCCTTAACATAATTACATTTTCAAAGGCCTTTTTTCCCAAATAAATTAACCTTCACAGGTTCCCAGAGATTTAACATGGGTCTGTTTTTTGGGAGCCATTCAATCCACTCGAGTGCCTCGGTTACCGCCTCCGTAAAGTGGGGATGACAGTAAAGTGCCTGCTTCGTGGGTTGCCATGAGGACTAAATGGGTTAGAAGAATGGCTGGCACATGGTGTTATCTAAGTATTCGATACTGTTAGTGTTATTCCTAAGCTAAAAAGAAGTCACCCCTTGCAAAGGCTAGGGCAGATGGGGTGGAACAGGGCACCTCTCTGGCTGGTGCCCAGGAGTGTGCAAAGGCGCAGGCAGCTGCTAACACCTGTCTTCCTTCAACTCCCACAGACAACGGCCCTGTAGGGAAGCGGCACACAGGCACAGCCACCGTGTTCGTCACTGTCCTGGACGTGAATGACAACCGGCCCATCTTTCTGCAGAGCAGCTATGAGGCCAGCGTCCCCGAGGACATCCCCGAAGGCCACAGCATTGTGCAGGCAGGTGGCCTGTGGCTTCTGGGGCAGGTGGTGGGCTGGGGGAGGTGGGGCCACACACAGCCCTGAGGGCACATGCTCAGTGGCACCAGAGGCAGAAGCAAGTAGGGGCCCAGGGTGGATCTGCTGCTCTGGAAGGTGCTGTGGGGAAAGGGGAACCCAAGCCCCCTCCCATCCCAGGGAGTGTGGGCTCCCAGGTTGCAGAGCTGAGGATAGGGCTCTGGCTCCCCACAAACAGAAGGAAGCCTTGGCCTCCCCCTCCATATCTCCTGCCCCACCCAGAAGGGCCTTTCAGTGTAGGGGGGAGAAGGAGATGTCACAATTTCCCGGAAAGGAGTTGAGGAGAGAGCCAGGGCCCAGCAAGGCCCAGAACAGAGCCGCTTTCACAGAGCCCTTGGCCGAGGCTCCCCTCTTGGGAAGTAAACAGGCACAAGAAGAAAGGGCTCCTTTGCCCAGGGAGCAGGCACAACAGCTCCAAGACTCAGAGGGAGAGAGGGGAGGACCCTGAAAACGATTTGGGTGCCCCCCCAACCTCTGCCCAGAGGCCTCAGTTGCTGGGTGGGGAGGGAGGCCCGGAATGAATGAGTCTCTTTACCAGCTATGGGATTTCCGACCCGGAGGCTGAGCCAAACAGCGAATCTGGGCCTGCCCACTGGGGCAGGCTCCTGGGCTTGGGAGGGACAGAAGCGTGGGAGGCTGGCAATGCTCCCCTCCCTGCATCGGGACCAGGAGGAGGGCAGGAAAGGGCTGGGGAGCAGGGAGCTGACTCCCAGAAACACAGAGAGCCCAGAAAGCCCTGGGGATTTGCGAGAGTGTGGTGGCTAGCTCCAGAAGGAGGAAGGAGAGGGTTCTCTCGATCAGAGCCTCAGCTTGTAAGGACTTGGAGCATAACCGCCTGGCCTGGTACCTGAAACCCAATTGAGAGCCCCTCCCCGTCCTGGGCTTTTCCTTCTTCAGGCCTCAGGGCAGCCTCACCCCCTACCCCAACTTCCAGGAAGAGAGTGCCGAGTGGCCAGCAGGGCCTGCTGGTGGGGTGGATGGCTACAAGCTGAATCCAGCCTGGGATGTGCAGGGAGGCCCCAGGGGAAGCAAACCAGGAAGAGGTTACTGAGCCGGAAGGGAGAAAGGAGCAAAACCCTTAGGGAGGAGGCCTGCCCCACTTTCTAAACCCAAAGACTTGATTTCTATTTACACAATACTACTACTACTGAAATCCTAGAGCCAGCGAGTTAATACAGGGCAGCGCTGATTTCTCCCATTTCTCAGGGAGAAATGCAGGGTCTCAGGATGACTTCTCCAAGGTCCTCTAAGTAAGTTTCTTGTGAAGCTGGACTCACTTTTTGAGATCAGATTGACTTGGAAGGGACAGTGGGCTTCTCCAATAGGGCCTGCTTGGAGAGAAATCTTTCTAGGGGCATCTGAGGGAAGATGAGGCTCCGTGTTGTGCCGGCTTCCACCAGGACGCCTGCCTCAGAGGGTGGGGACACCCCCAGGCTGGGCCACTCTTCACTCTGTACACAGAAACCTCATACTTCTGTGCACAGAACTGGGGAGTCAAAGTGAGGGGCTGGACAAGGTCTGGCTCTCTGCAAGCTCCCAAGCTGGTAGGAAAGAGAAGACATAGACAAGAAGGACCCATGCTGCCAAGAGAATGTTCCTTGTCCTCCCCAAGAGAGGTAGGAGACAGTAGGGGCGGCTCCAGACAGGAGGGCTTCACGGAGTGTGTGTGTGTGAAGCATAAGCCACAGTTAGTGGGTGACAAGTTGTTCAGTTTCCTTGGAGTTTTGGATCAAGATGAGGCTAGAAAGGTTCACTGGAGCCAGCTCCCAGGGGGCACTGCACGCTGGGCTGAGGAGCTTTGGCTATGTCCATTTGGCACTAGGGAGCCAGTAAAGGTTTTGGAGCTGGGGAGTGGCAAGCCAGAGTTCACTCCTTGGGAAGACTTGGCTGGCTGCGCTGTGGGTCACAGCAGGATCGGGGTGGGGCAGCTTTGTGATGGGATCCTGGCCAGCTGACTGGGACAGGAGCTGGGCAGCCCAGGTCCTCCCTCTGCCCACCCTTCAAATTTGGGACCTGACCAAAGTGTTTAACCCTGGCGTTGGGGTGAGAGGTCAAGGGTTTGGGATTCTGAGAAGCCTATCCTGGGGTGGGACTGCTTTGACAGGTAGTCAGCAAAGCACTCACCAAAACCATAGATAGCATCCCTAGTGTGGGCCGGACCCGAGACCCCACAGCTGTCCTGGAGAGATCTGGACCATCCCACCCTCAAGGAGGCCACTGCTTTCCCTGGGTGAGGTGTGGAGCTGCTGTGAGCTGTCATCCTCCAAGCCCAGGTGGCATCACCTCCAGCTGCTGGAAGTGCCCTGCCTCTTGCCACTCTGTCACAGCACCTGCTCTGGCCTCTGAAGGGAGCCTCCTTGTTTATCCTCAGTCCCTTCTTGATCAATCCCAACGTGGGTGCCTGAAGAGGGGCCACCAAGATGGCTGCCAAGACCGTGCTTGGAGAGCCCCGCTTGCTCCTCCTCCCAGCCGGCACCCAGGCATCTGATCCACCAGGACGGAGGCAGCTGCTCCCACAGGCAGCGCCAGGCAGATGCTGGCAGCATCCAGGAAACCCAAGGAAGGCAGCCCCGAGGTTTTGCTCCAGCACTGGGCCAGCACAGATGGCAGGACAGTGCCTTGGCCCCGGTGTAGGCTGAGCATTTCACTTGGCTAAAGAAAACCTTTGCCACTTGGCAACTTCTCCAAGCTGGGCTTTGGCACGTGGAGGGCAAGGCTTCTGTGACGAGCGAGGCTGCTGCTTCTAGGAGGTGGTTACAAGCCCCAGATTGTGCCCTGTGGAGCCTCAGGCCAAAGGCCCAGATGACCACGAGCGCTCATCTCTTGACCAGAAGTCTTTCATCAAGCAGCAGCTAGGGGGTCTGCAGAGAGGAAGGTGCTCTTCTGAGGATCATCTTTAGGGAAGGGCACTGGCCTGGGCATGCAAGGAGCTTCAGGGGTGAGTGTGTGGCCCGGGCTGCTTGGGCCACTGTCTTCCTGCAGCCTGCAGCACCGGTCTCTGAAGCAGGAGGATCTACAGGTAGACCTGGGGAGTGTGGGGGCATGTGTGTGGACACCCCGTCACATCTTGGTAGACTCTGTGCAGTCACAGTGGCCGCGGTGGTCTTCGGGGCCCGGCAGGGGCCGTCGAGGGGCAGTGGGCCGGCCACGGCGGAAGCTGTTCAGGGAGAGGCGCAGGGAGCCCAGGCGCTTCCAGAGCCGGAGCTGGGGCTCACTGGGGCTCCCGGGGTGGTGGGGCATGCACTCGCGAGCCCTGCGGCGGCTCGGGTCCAGCGCGGCCGGCTTGCAGAGCATCATGAACAGCAGACAGGTGGCCAGCAGGAGGAAGATGCAGGCCAGGGCAATGAGCATGGGGAGTGGGTCAGTTGCCTCTGCAAGGGTCCCGGGAGTGACGGGGACTGAGAGAAAGGCGAGGGGGCTGATGGCTGGGGAGCTGGCGAGGCTGGGGTCCTCTGTGCTCATGGCTCCTGCAACAGCAACAGGACAGAAGCTAAAAGCCAGATCAGCTGGACCCAGGGCAGCGGGTGCAGGGGAGACTTACCTGGAGAACATGGATAGGGTGAGGCACTGTTAAACTGGACGGCATCATAGCCACATCACAGGTTAGGCCAGTGAGGTCCAGAGACATGACAAGTCTAAGTGCATACACAGCTGACCAGTGATGGAGCTGGGCCCAAGCTCAAGCTCTCGTCCTGCTCCACCCCTGCCCATCTGACATGGAGACAAGAGGGCAGTGCCTGTCCGCATTCTCAAATCAATCCTCGTGAATCATCACAGGGTCTTAGGCCTGGAAACTTGGGACCAACTCCGTCAATAACTTGCTCTGTGGCCAGCAGCGAGTTATGGATGGTAACAGACTGTAGCTGCCAGGGTCCCTAGCAGTTATCTAATGCCCAGGCTGCAAACTGGGGGCCCACAGGTGTGTTTAGTTGGGTCCTTGCCGTGTTTTTATCAATTTAATTGTGAGTATTTTCAAAATAATAACAGATTTCACAAAAATATCTGGGTGCCTGAACTCCCTTGAAATGTCAGAATTTCACCACTGGCACTGGCCCATGTTCCTGCCTCATCCCTGTGTCTGGGGTTGAGCAGCCATTGCCCCCTGTAGACAGGGCACTGACCTCCCACTCCCCACACTCCCCCACAGGCCCACCACACACCTTATTTCACCTGCCTGGCCCCGTAGGGATTCCTGTGGCTGCTTCCCAATGCAGTCCAACTTGCTCCCATGACAGGTGGAAAACTGAGGTCCAAAGAGGGGATTTGGCATTAGGGAGCCAGTGAAGGTTTTAGAGGTGGGGAGTGACAAGCCAGAGCTCACTCCTTGGGAAGGCTTGGCTGGCTGCATTGTGGGTCACAGCAGGGTGGGGTGGGGCAGCTTGGTGGTGGGAAGGCCAAGGTCCTATTGTGAGCCAGTGGCCGAGTAAAGGCCAGAAGCAGGTCTCCTGACTCCTGGCCCCACGGCCTTGCCACCCCTCTGGCCCCTAACCCTTTCTGAGCTCAGTGAACTGCTCTGGGAACAGGTGGGAAATACACCCACAAGGAGTTGACAAGGGGGGCTGGAAACCCCCCAGGGACATTGTACACCTGACAGGGCATTTCCGTTCCCACCGAAGATCATCCCATTAGATGCAGTGCAGCAGATGGTCCTTGTTGATGGAAAACTAGGCTGAGCTTTTGGCTCAATATGTCTAGGGTGATAAAAATGCTCACAGAGCCTGGCCGGCAGATAACGCATGGCCAGAGGGTACAGATGAGCAGCGCCACCTGGAGAACACTGACTGGGCCCTCTCGAGGAAGTGGACGAGCCTCAGCCCAGACCCACGGTGCCAGTGCCGGAGTGCAGGCCCAGTGTGGGCAGCTCTGTCAATTTCCCAAGAGAAGCCAGAAATCTGGATTTTTTTAAGGCAAACATTCTAGACGTTTAAATGTTGGCAGCTAATTCAAACTTGTTGAAGGCAAGAAAGAAGAGAGGTGGGATGGGGGAGAACACAGCAAAAGCCAAATAAACTTGATTTCAAAATAATGTGAAATGAATTTTCAAATATTTGAAACACTCCATAGGCCAAACCAAACACATAAGCAGAGGACGTCCAGCCTGCAGGTCAGCATATGTGATCTTTAAATTCTACTGACGTGGACAAGCAATCCCAGGGGTTCTGATAAAAAGTCATGATTTCCCTTTGACTTTGGGGTCTTTCCTTTTCATGAGGGTGGAGGATAGCAGATTTTCCTCCTTCCCAACTTGCAGCTTAGATAGCAGTTGAGTTTCTAGCACGGAAGCTCAGGAGGAGGAAAGGCGTCAGGTCACGCTCAGAGAAGCCCTGCCACAGGTAGCGGGGAGGGGAGTGGGCCACCTAGTCCCCCACCCGAGGGACTCCTGTCCCTACCCCGGGCACTCACCAGCAGTTGCAGGACCTCACTCCTGGCTCCCCGTGCCCAGTCGACTGAGGGCATGCAGAGCACCCCACCTCCCACCCACTCCCCACCACAACCCCTCCCAGCACTTCCAGGCAGAAAACGACCCCTCCCAGCGCCCGGCTGGAAAGTGTGATGCCCGTCTAGCTGCCCAGGGCCTCCGCCTTTGCAGCTTCAGGCCTAGAGAGCACTCTGGCTGTGCAGCTGTGCATGGGTTGGTCTTTCCTTGAGTCTGAGCAGGGAGGAGGGACAGGGTGTGCTCACTGCCCACTCTCATGGGGAGAAAATCAGCCATCCCTCTCTTCTACCCTGGACGATGCTTGGCCGGGAATAAGAAAACAGCAGCCTGAAATGGGGAATGCCTCAATCCTACTAGTTCTAATGTTATTTCAAGGCCTTCAAAGGAATCTGGAGACCCTATTGGGTTAGCAAAGAGGATCCAAGCTTCAGGCCTTGGGACCTGCTTTAATAAAAAAATAAGTGAGGCCAGGCGTGTTGGCTCACGCCTGTAATCCCAGCACTTTGGGAGGCCGAGGCAGGAGGTTCACTTGAGCCCAGGAGTTTGAGAACAGCCTGGGCAACATAGTGAGACCTCATTTCTAAAAATAAAAAAATTTTTTTAAATTAGCCAGGTGTTGTGGTATGTGCCTGTGGCCCCAGCTACTCAGGAGGCTAAGGCAGAAGGATCATTTGAACCCAAAAGTTTGAGGCTACAGTGAGCTAGATTCATGCCACTGCGCTATAGCCTGAGCGACAGAGCAACACTCTGTCTCAAAAAAAAAAAAAAAAAAAAAGTTAAGTGGAGTTGTAATTAGCATCTGAGTAGTTTCTGTGGCAATGATCCTAACTGCTTGAAAACAACACGACACCCTTCCTGGAGCACGAGGCAAATCCAGATGCCAGGCCCCTTGACACCCTCTACTGACCAACCAGCAAAGGCCAGCTAGTGCTGGGAGCGGACGCTGTGCCCGGATCAAGGCCAGGAATCATCTGGAGGGCAGTTGAGGCCACTCCCTTCCCACTGGGGCCAGGGTACACCAGCAGGCCCTGCTCTGGACATATCTCTGCAAGTTCAGTGTAGAAGCCTCCTCTTCCCTTGGAGTTCCACAGAGCAGGACCTGCTGTGGGCAGAGAAGACTGCTGTGTGGCCTCGGGCTGGTCCCTACCACTTGCTGGGCCTTGTTTCCACTCTCTACAGAACCAGAGGACTGCCTAGGTCTCAACACACCCTCACATTCTCCCAGGAGTCCCTCAGCAAGGGTCTCCACCATACTTCCCTCTCCAAGCCTTCTCCTGCAGTCCCCCAAGCACTGACCTCAGAGCCAGACCTCAGCTGTCCCAAGCTCCGTGGAGACGTCTTCTCAGCTGTGGAAGGGAGGCCCAAAGAGCCCTGGGCAGTGCCTGTGACCCCAGCCCTGCCCAGGCTCTGCTGTGCCCTGTAGCCCTCGGTCAGCCTGGCCAGCAGAGTGGCCTCCCCGTCACTCCCCAGCTGGACCTGGCTTTGTCTGGAAGAGTTTGGGCTCTGCTTTGGGGGAGGGGATAGCTAAGGGAGAAGAGATGGCAACTTGGTTGGGAAGAGGGAGAAGGGAGCTGTCCAGAGACTCTAGGATGCCCCCCTCCCTCGCCTTCCCACCGCCTCGCTCCAGCCTGTCTCCTTGGAGCCTTCTCAGCGCTGGGGGACTCTGGGAAGACACAGAGGGAGGGCTTTACTGCCTCTGTGGCCCCGTGGCGCTCACCTTCCCCTGTTGGAAGTGTGAATGGTATGGTCGGCGGCAGCCAGCGGGTCGCTATTCAGTAGCTGCCAGCCACCAGGTTACCCGGGAGAGAGGTTACCAGCCGTGGCGGGAGGGGAGCAGGCAGAGTGTTGGGCCCTGGCAGCCCCTGAGGCCCCTCTTGCAGCGTCCCTGGGTCTCGCTCCTTCCAGGCTTTTCCCTCGGCTTCTAGAAAAGCACCTTTCCTTTGAAGGTGTCTGGCTACAGAAGCGAGGGGTGAGGGGCATCTTCAAAGGTCAGGGGTATCCCAGGGAAGAAAGCACAAGAGTGAGGGACTGCGAAGGCCATGCTCCCCACAGTGCGAGTGAGCCACAGGAGACCTCCACCGGAGGCTCTTTCCAAACCACACACACACAAACACACACACACAAACACAGACACACACTTCCCTCCCCCAGCCTTCTTTCTCCCCAGAAGCCAGAGCTTCCCTGGCAACCAGCTGCCTGCTTAGGAGCCCAAGTCTTCCGCAGCTTCCCCACCAGGGACCTCCAAGCTCCCAGAAGTGCAACTCAAGACGGGAGTCATGGCTCTGTCCAAGACCTGAGCCTCGGACCCATTCCCTTTTTTGGAGCCCCGGTTTATGGTTTTTAGCTCTTCCCTCCTGCCCTTGCCCACAAAAAGAGGCACTGTCTGCCAACCCCAAGATGGACAGGAGCTTTCCTATGGGCTGTTAGGGCTGGAGAGGTCCTCAAGGGTCATCTAACTCCTCTTCTGAGAGAAGAGCCCCCCTCTTCTCTCAGAGGACCAAACTGAGGCCCAGAGAGGTGTGACCTGCCCAGAGGCACCCAGCAAGGGAGTGGTGGGGGACTTGGTGTGTCCCCTGTGCCGGGTGGGCAGGGGCAGGCAGTAGGCATCCAGTGTAGGCAAAGCATCCAGCCCAAAGGTGTTCCCAATGCCCAGAGCCCCCATTGGGATTCCTGCCCCTCCCATCACAGCCTTCACTGCCCTCATTTTCCTTAACTTCCTCTTCTAAAACCAACTGAACACTTCATCTGTGGCCCCCATTACTCCTGAGATGGCAGAAGGCAAAGCTTCCAGGGTGGTGCAGGCTGCTGGAGCAGGGAGGCATCAAGGAAATCTCACCATGGATAGACACGCAAGGGCGTGCTCTGGGCAACATGGCTGTCTTCCTAGTCCTGAGCCCTTCCAGATCTGGACAATTGAAGCACCCTGTTATATCCCTCCACCTGCCAGCTCCTAAGACTTCTCAGGGAATGGGGAGAGAAAGAACTGCAAGGCAAGGGGCAACCCAGCCATCCCCAGCTCTGGCATAAATCAAGAGGGCTCCCTGGAGAAGGTGGCATCACTCATGTCAACCTTTACCACACATCCCCATGCTAGGCACCAGCCAAGATGCTTTGCAGGATGACTTCTGATCTTCCTCTCAACCCTGCAAGGTTGGTCATCATTGTGCCCAGTCTAAAGATGAGGAAACTGAGGCTCAAGGGGGCCTTATCCATGGTGCCATAGAAAGTAAGTGACAAATCCTAAATTCATGCTTGGGTGTGCCTGACCCAGAGCCCTTGTTCTTTTTGCTCCAGTGTGCCGGTCCTCTTCCCCACCGTCAACATGCTCATCAGAATCCTCAGACATGCTTACAGCAGTGTCCAGGTGTGCATCGAGCCCAACCAGGCCAGTGCCTGCTGCAGGCTCCTTGCTCTCCCTGCATACCACCATGTCTGTGTTCGCCGTCCTGTGGAGGCTCCAGGGCCTCAGTGCTGCTGATTGAGGCTGTCATTCCACTCTTCCAACCACAGCCCTCTGCTGTCCCTGCATGAGCCCTTCACTCCAGACTGGGGTCCCAGTTCCTTCCTCAGCCTCCCCAGCTGCCTCTAGTTCGGCTCACACTGTTTCCCAGCACAAATGTTCCTCCCACCTCTCTCTGCTAAGCCAGGTTTCCACCATCCTTCCAAACCCAGCTCCCTCCTTTGGAAGCCTTCAGCCAATCCCACCCTCACTGTTTTCTTGATCTTTGCTAGCAGGAACCCATCCCCATCTTCTCTGCAGGTTTGTCCAGTGAGCAGAGATAGGAAACCCTGCATTAGGGCTTTGGGTGGCAAGAAAGAAAATCCATTCTGTATCATCTTAAGCAGGGCCAGACATGGTGGCTCACACCTGTAATCCCAGCACTTTGGGAAGCCAAGGCGGGAGGATTGCTTGAGCTCAGGAGTTCAAGACCAGCCTCGGCAATATAGCAAGACCCTGTCTCTACAAAAAATTAATAATAATCTAGGCAGAAGGAGAAGTATACTGGAGCAATACTGGGATACCCCACAGGATCAAAGGAAAAATCAAACAGGGAGTGAGGCACAGAGGGGCTCCTGGAATAGCTGGGCCCAGGGATGCAAACCAGGGCTGAGTGTTGTATGTGTCCTTCATTCGTGCTCACTGAGTGTCAGCCTAGTTCCTCTCCCTGGAGCTCTGCTTCTAAGTCATTCACATGTTTGACCGTACTGTGTGCCAGGATTGTTGTTCCAGAGACCAAGGATATCGCAGTGCACAAATCCCTTCCTTCCTGTGGGGATATAGGCAATAAACAAAGATAGCGTGTATCAGAGGATGACCAGGGGTAGGGAAGGCCAGGACATTGGAGTGGGGGCTATAATTTCACATGCAGTGCTCAGGGAGGGTCTTAGGAGAAGATATTTGAATAAAGACCTGAAGGAGATGAGGGCATGAACATGCAAATATCTGGAGGGAGAGCTTGCCAAGAAACAGCCAGGGCAGAAGCCATGAGGCCAACACACGCTTGGTGTTCAAGAAACAGCCAGGAGACCAGTGTGCTAGGGCAGTTAAGAGGAGAGAGTGGTGGGAGGTGGGGCCCAGGGTGTGCAAGAGAGGGGCTGTTGATATTCCCACATTTTACTGCTAGAAAGACTGACTCAATCTCTCTGGGCCCAAGGTCAACAATCCCAGAGAAGGATGCGATTGGCTGAGCTTTGATCAGGCACCTGGTCCTGGACCAATCCCCTCTGACCATCTTGGCAGGGTCAGGAAGAAAATGGCAGCTCCCGTGCATACCACAGGGCTGAAGTGAGAGGTGGTGAGACAAAGAGGGGCAGACCCAGAAGAAGTGGGAGAGCCCAGGGTCTTACAAAGCAATTCACCACAGATCCGACAGGACGACATGTCATGGGAGGTTCCAGCCTCTTCCTGCACTGCCCTGGGGGAGTGGGGGGTTGTTCTCCACTTGTTTTGGGTGGACAGTGGGTAAAGTAGGTATTCAGTTGTTGGCTTGACAGGACTCATGTTGGGGTCAGCTATGGTTCTGCCAGGAGCCTTGAGGCTGGACTTGTTGTAAAAAGGGCTAAGCACTAGGCAGTGTCTCAGAGTGACAACAATATCCCCTACACACACAAGCCCACCAGAGGCAACACATAAACTCATAAGCCTGAGGTGCAGCCATGCCAGCCGGGCCGATCTGAAGCTAGACTGGAGTGATGGTGCGTGTGAATGAACATGGAGCACTCACGTGGGAGGAGGGCTCCTGGGCTTCTACGAAGTGACCGTTACAGTGTACAGTGCTGGCTGGGACCCAGTGTGGCCAGAATAGCTTCGGGCCAAGGAAATGCGGGCAAGAAGCAACCCTGTTGTCCAGCCACCCTGGGAGAGGTTCCTGGGCTCTGAAAGGCGCCGGGTAGGGATGTGGAGGGATGGGATAACCTGAGAGAGTCTCGACCCAGCGAGCTGCAGTGCCATCTTTCACCTTCTCCCCCATCCTCCCTGTGAACCTGAAGGAGGATCGGGGCAGAGCTGGCCCTGGACAGGGCCACAGGGGCCTTCAGTGGTTGGACATCCTCATGGGGATCAGAAAGACACACCCCCAGCCTCTGTGGGAGACCGCTGGTTTTGGCAGGATGCGGTAGGATGCGTGAAGGGAAGGAAAGGGGGTCTAAAAATCTCTTATCTCCCTGCTGGGTGGCATTCAAGAAGTAATTCGTGTCTCATTCTCCCTCAGCTGAAAGCCACAGACGCGGACGAGGGCGAGTTTGGGCGTGTGTGGTACCGCATCCTCCATGGTAAGTGAGGCTGCCCTAGGATGGGGGCCCACCCTCCTGCCTGGGTGAGGGCAGAGCTTCTCTAGGCTTCCACAGGTCTGGGGGATGAAGCCAAGAAAACCCCCAGGGCTGTACACATGGGGCAAGGCCAGAGGGAGGAGACAGGGACATTCTCCTTATTCACACAAGGTCGATGAGGGGGCAGCTTTTTTGATTATTTGTTTTTAAGACGGAGTCTCCCTCTGTCGCCCAGGCTGGAGTGCAGTGGCGTGATTTCTGCTCACTGCAACCTCCGCCTCCCGGGTTCCAGCAATTCTTGTGCCTCAGCTTCCCAAATAGCTGGGACTACAGGCGCGTGCCTGTAATTTTTTGTATTTTTAGTAGAGACGGGGTTTCACCGTGTTAGCCAGGATGGCCTCAATCTCCTGACCTCGTGATCCACCTGCCTTGGCCTCCCAAAGTGCTGGGATTATAGGCGTGAACCACCACACCCCCGGGTGGCTTTTAATTGCCGTATTCCTGAAGTCTCTGGTGTCCTGCAGAGCTTCCCAAAGCTATGGCCCTGACAGATAGGGCCCAGAGCCCAGGGCAGCCCCCAGCAGCACACTCCCCAGGAACTGGGTCTCAATGGTCCAACCAGAATCTGGTGCCCATCCCTGAACCAATCACTATGGCCAGGGAATAAAACGTGTTAATCCTCCCACTTCTCAAATCAGGGGTAAAGTCACTGCCCACAAATGTTATGGACTGAGAGTAGAGAAGAGTAGATCCCCAAAGGAAAATCAGGGTGCTGTGCCCAAAAGATAGGGGAATGAGTGCTGGACCAGCGCTGAGATGTCCACTAAATCCTGGATTCAACCACCCATGGAGAATTTGGTTTCGGTCCCTGTTTTTGGAGTGCCCCAGCTTCTTCTGAAATGTTAAAAAGGCCTCACACTACCCACATCTGTGGGTGTAGGAGCAGGGCGAGGGGGACCAGCAGGAGCCCCACCTGCTGGGGACCATCAACACCAAGATGAAGGCTTTCAGGAGAGAGCTGCAGGCCTTCCTGGAGCAGGAGAACCACTCTGGGGATGGCCTATCTGCCTTGTGCCACCTCACAGAGTCCTCCAGCTTCCTCTCCACTGTGACTTCCGTGTCCTGGAAGACCCCCATTCTCCTCACAAGGAGGGAGCATGGGAACTTCTGCCCCCAACCATGGCAGGCCGGCACAGCAGGAGACTTCTGGGCAGGGCCGGTATTCCAGGGGGTCTGTCCCTCCACGCAGGTAACCATGGCAGCAACTTCCGAATCCATGTCAGCAATGGGCTCCTGATGCGAGGGCCCCGGCCCCTGGACCGAGAGCGGAACTCATCCCACGTGCTGATAGTGGAGGCCTACAACAACGACCTGGGCCCCATGCGGAGCTCCGTCAGGGTGAGTCTCGGGGCAGGCTGGGGTGCTGACCTCAGGACGGGGCCAAGCCCACCGCTAGAACAGAGAAGGCCATTAGTTGGTGCCTGGTGTGGGCAGGGCCACCACCAGGTTTAGGAGCTGAATGACATCTGGGGCTAAGGGTTCAGTGACAGGTGCCCAGCCTGGGACTTGGACTTGTCATTTTGCTCTGAGTCTGTTCCTCCAGCTGTGGAAAGGAGTCAGTGATAATGACGTCTGTCCTAAGGGATGAAAGAGGTATCCTTACTGTACTAACCCCTGTATCCACAGAGCTCTCTAAGGTAAGTCAAGGAAATCTCACATGGGTGATCTTGGAGGTACAGATGCCAACCTCATTTTACAGATGAGAAAACTGAGGCACAGAGAAGTTGCTAGTGATAGAATCAGGACTGGAGCCCCCATCTTCTGAATCCAAGTTCAGTGCCCTTTCCAATGAAAGTGACCCTAACATATTCCAGTCACCTCTCCCAGCTGCCTCATCAAATGTATTCTTTTCTGCCCAGCCTCACCTGTGCAGCCAAAATCAAATCAGCCTTAGTCCTCCCGAATGGCTAAAAACCTACACACAGATGCTCCCACTGGTTGTGTTATGTGCACTACCGCCAGCAGGGGGATGACTGAGATGACCTCTCAAGGCCACCTCACCCCTACCCCTGCACACTCAGCGGCCCCCAGCCCCTTCCCCTAAACCAGTGAGTCAGACCCCGGACATTAGGAGTAGGAGGGAGATGGGAAGAGTCAGGCGGAGCAAGCAGGGACTTTCACCCAGAACTGAGCGCCCCGCTCCTCTTCTCAGCCCCATCTCCACCCCCTGCTTCCCCCAGGCTGGAAACAATGAGCAGTGGTCACCGGTACTCACGATCACAAACACGATGGGTCTGACTGCGCAGGGACTGTGCTGGGGCGGGTGACTCAGCCCTGACCCAGCTCCTGCTGACACCCCCAAGGCTTTGCCCCAGGAAGTGCTGGGAAGAAACCTGGGTCTTTGCAACTGCCCTGAGTGAGACCTGCCCTGTGGAAATGGCTGAGGGGGTCAGATCCCCTGGTTCTTACAGGGTCCTGATGATGGAGACTCAGACACAGTGACCTGGACATGCACACAGCCATGCTGGCCTGCATAACTGTGAGTCTCATTCGTGGGCTGGTCAGTACGCCCTCATCCGAGCCTGCCTTGTGTGGGGCCCACTTCAGGCCACAGAGTGACGGATGTCAGTGAAGCTGGGGTTGGGTCTTTAAACTTCAGGCTTCCTAACACAGCCCTCCATGTGGCCCTCGCTCCCCACTCCCTCCCCGAGGCAGGGTGGGCGCCTGCCTCCAGGATCTGCTCCCATCAATGCCTCAGCATCGTGGCTGCAAACCTTTTTTAGCCACAAACCTTCTGTTTAAACAAAATGATATGCAGCATCCCAGGGTACGGTGTAAAACAGATCGAAGCCAGGCTGTGACGATCAGTGCAGGGGTGGGGCTCCCAGAGCCACACCCGCTCAGCTACTTACCTCCTGCCCCTGTCCCCGTGAACCCTGAGGAATAATAAACCCTCATATGTGCCAGATATTTTTCTAAATGCCTCGTGTACTTTAACCTCTGTAATCCTCATAATAGCCCTATGAAGTTGGCACTGTTAATACCTCCATTTTACAGATAACATGATTGAGGCAAAGAGGAATTCGCCGACTTGTTCACGGTCACACAGCGGTAAGGGTGGAGCCAGGCTTCATGCCGCGGCAGCCAGCTCAAGCCTGTCCCCTTAACCGCTACACCCCACTGCCTCACACAAGCCTCTTCAGAGCCCAGTCAGAAACCACTGCCTCATCCCCTCAGGGTAATTTTAAGGTGAGAATTTGGGGGCTGGCCCCTGGGTCAGGGACTTGGTGGCACTGTAGCACACAGCCTCCACACCTGTGAGACCCGGGAGAGCTGGGGATGTTCCTGCAGGCAATGTGGGGACTCTGGCTTTCCGCTGGATTCACTTTCCCAGCAGCAGGGGACAGACAGCTTGCAGGAACCATCCACATCCTCCAGTTCCTGCCTCAGAGACCGGGGACAGCCCCAGTGAGGGGCCAGGGAGTGCAGAGTGAGACAGTCCCCACAAAGACTGGGTGTCTCAGGGTGTACACGGCACATACGCACTCAAACACACACACATGCCCACGCACACCTCCTCTTCCTGTCCTCCTAACCACTAACACCCCATTTTACAAATGAGGAAACTGAGGCACAGCACTGCACTGGCACAGCACTGGACAGGCACAGCACTGGACAGAAAGCAGGTCTGGTTCTCCAGGAAGCCCAGTAGCTCCCACTTGCTCAGCAAGAACCTGACAGACCTCTGCTTCCTGTACATCTGTGCCTCTGAAGTTCGCAAACTATCTTGCCTCCTCCTGTCTCTGCTGCTAAAAACAAGGCTGAAACCAACCAGAGGATGGTGGCATGTAGCCAGACTCATGGAGGACAGGCCACACCCCAGCTCCGTGCCACCTCTCTCATCTTGTCATTGTACTGTCAGCCCGGCCCTGTTTTTTCCTCACAACTCTTGGAGTCAAGGTCATTTGGACAAGTAGATTCAGGAAGGGTAAGGCTCACAGTTTTGAAAGAGGAGTGGTTAGTTTCTGTTTACAGAAAGAGTTCCCGAAATTCATCCATGCAAATTCCCCCCGCACCCACCCTACCCAGGATCTTCCCCAGCCAAGTTCTGGGTGAAGCCAAATTTAGAAGTTTCCAGCTTGTGAACAGCTGCGCTCTGGAGTGGACGCGTTAGTTTGCATAGTGGGTTCTGGGTGTCTGTCTGGACATGAAAATTCTAATGACACAGCAGAGCTGTGAGAACCCTAGGAGCAGCGATGCAGAGAAACTTTTACCCGCCTATGCCTCTTCGCCCCCAGCCCTGCCACCCTCCCCACCCTGGAGTCCTCCACTGGTCAGGCTGCTGTTTTTGGCTTCTACCAGCCAGAGGCTGTGTCACTTCTCTCCAGCTGATTCCCAGCTAATCCCCAAAGAGAAAGCAGGGCTGATCCCAGAGGCAGTGACCAGGTGCCAGACACACACGCCTCTGCTGCACATGCCGCCGGCCCCTCCCTTAGTGCTGGTCACCACATGCAAAGTCTGTATGGAGAGTCACAGCCCCTTCCCTATTTGCTCCTCTCTCCACTTTGTTGGCAAGTTCCTACCAGCCCTGGCTCTGTTTGGCTGGGAAGAGGGTGCCTCTCCTGTTCTGGGGCCAGCTCACCACAGCACAGAGCAAAGAGCTAAAAGCTAAGAACTCCTGGGCTCCAGCAATCCTCCTGCCTTAGCCTCCCTAGTAGCTGGGATTACAGATGCATGTCACCACCCCCGGCTAATTTTTTTTTAAAGACAGAGTCTCACTATGTTGCCCAGGCTGGTCTCAAACTCCTGGGCTCAAGCGATCCTCCTGCCTCCACCTCCCTAGTAGTTGGGACTCCAGGTGCGTGCTATCACCCCTAGCTAATATTTTTTGTATTTTTTGCAAAGACAGAGTGTTACTATGTTGCCCAGGCTGGTCTCAAATTCCTGGGCTCAAGAGATCCCCCCACCTCAGCCTCCCACATTTATGGGATTATAGGCAAGAGCCACCATGGGTGACCTCCATAAACACCTTTTAAACTGTATTATGTCCATGATGTACAATGCATACATTCATAAAGAGGACTTAGAAAGTGCTGTTAAGCGGTGAGGAAAATGATGTGTAATTGCACAATTCAGAAACAGCCACTGCCTTGGGTGGGGGCCTCAGAAGCAAACCCTGAGACAAGGATTGGTGTGAAAGTAATGTGTAAGAAGCGCCCACAGGAAAAGGTGGAACAGGGTGCGACCAGAAAGGAAAAACAGCCAGCAAAGTGGCATGGAGGGAGCTAGGCCTCCATCCCCCAGGGAGCCCTAAAGCATCCCCTCACTGCCCCAAACAGGGCCAAGGAAGGTGGAGTCTTTGCTCTCCACGCCCATCAATCATTGGCTCAGGGCTGCCCTAGGGGACGGAAGTTCCCAGGCATTTCTGCTCACTGGGCTGGTTTCCAGCAGCCCGGGTGTGGGTGCAGTGAGGTGGGGTTGGTCCTCCCCAAAGAGCCTGAGGGGCTGGGAGCTGGCTGTGAGAAGGTGCACAAGAATCGTAAAGAGTGCTGAGCACTGACATTCTCTACTGCAACTGCCATTGTATTTTAACCTGTATTCTCCAAGATATATTTTGATATTTGATTATGATCACTTTGAATTTTTTTGAGAACTTTTGCAGGCCCTGGCTCATTTGTCTTCATAACAACCTTAGGAGTGGCATGGAGCGTGAATTATTACCTTAATATTACCACTTCATAGCTGGGAAACTGGTGGCCCCAAAGAGTCACTAATTAGTCAGACGTTCCCACAGCGTTAGTCAAAGAGCCAAGAGCAAGATGAAGTTCATTCCAAAACAAGTAATGTTTGAGCATCTGCCACGCACCAGGTGCTGTGCAAGGTGGTAGGACACAGTGACACACCAGATAGGCCCGGGGTCCCAGAAGGAGCTCATAGCAGGCCCGGGAGAGCAGTGACCACATTAGCTGGCCACAGCGGGCCAAGCCCTGGACTTCCCAGCCTCCACCCCGCCCTGACCTTGCACCCCTGGCCCGGCTCCCGCAGGTGATTGTGTACGTGGAGGATGTCAACGATGAGGCCCCCGTGTTCACACAGCAGCAGTACAGCCGTCTGGGGCTTCGAGAGACCGCAGGCATTGGAACGTCAGTCATCGTGGTCCGAGCCACAGACCGAGACTCTGGTGAGGCTGGCAGGAGGAAGCTGGGGGTCCCATTGCTCAGAGCAAACCTCCCCGGCTCACCCAGCCCCTCCTTCGAAACGGTCATCCCTGATGCTTCAGGCTCCCCATTTAGCCATGTCTGGGCCAGAGAGGGGCTGCTGGGATAGTCTTGATCACTTCCCACCAGATGCCCTGGCCTGAGAGGGTTGGAATCAGGGAGAGTTGTCCTAACCACTGGGTGGACAGAGGAGAGGCCACAAGCTTGAGAAGTCCAGCTCCATCATCCCAGGACCCAGCGGCTCCCACTAGCCTTTGGAGAGGGGCTGAGCAGAGCTGGGAGGGGTAAAGAGGACCCATCAGAAAGCTGGCTGTGGCCTGGCCTGCTCCTCCAGCCCCTCCATGCCCTCCAGGACCAGCTCAGGGCCTAGCACACACAGCCCCCCTGACCCTGTGCAAGGGACAATGCCTTTCTGTGCTACAGGGCAGTAGCCTGAAGGCAGCCTGAACCTTGCGAAGGGCCCAAGCCCCAGAGCCACAGCCGGCAGCGCAAAATGAAGGGGAAGCATACCGGGTCTCTGTGGCCCTCTGTGCGGCCTGGGCTGTCTGAGGCATGGCCTGAGCCTGTGCCTTAGTCAGCGATATGACTGAAAAGGAGCATTTTCTGGGGACCCACCGTCCCCCAGAGAGGCTCCCTGAGCTGCTCATCCTTCATGTCAGCTACTCTGGTGGCCCCTAACCCCCCTCTCAGCATCCTCAGATTATCTGTGGCACACATGGGATGGGGAGGAGGGAGAAATGGCTGCAGATTCTCAGGCGGAGTCTCAGGCACGTTAGTAGAGTTTAGGCTACGGCCCCATGGTTTCTGGCCTTTTCTATGTCAGGGATCCCCTCCCCAGAAAAATGCACATCCAGTCAGAGTCCCCAAGTAATTCCAAGGAAGTCTTGGATTCCCAGAGTGGTTTGATGACCACTCCCTTCCCTGACCTCCCCTTGAGGTCTGTGAACTTCAGTTTTGGAATGCCAGCTCTAGCTCCTGATTGAATGGTTTGTTTCAAGGCACAGGAATTTGGGGTGTAGGGAGTGGGGACGATGGGGGAAGGTGTCCCTGACACTGAGGCCCTCTGTTGAAGGGACCAAACCAAGGCTTGGCCACCTATGAGGATGCTCTCTAGATCAAAGCCTCCACGACAAGAGATCCTTCATTTCCCCAACCCTTGTATGTCCAGATATCAAAGGGAGGTACATGAGCTTGAATTTTGAGGCTCCAGGAGCAGACCCAACTCCCTCTGTCATATCTCTAGTGCCAAGGCCAAGCCCCAGAGGAAGGCTCAACAGTGCATGCTGGATCTTGCCATCCACATTGACCTTAACCCATCCTCTGCCTCATCTCTGGGGATGATCCCTCCCACAGAGGTGGGGCAGCCCATGCTGGGTGAGCCACCCAGAGGGTATGGGTGTGGCAGCTTGAGAAGCCACAGCATAGCCCCACTCAGTTCTATCTGGGACTGCACAGTCTCTGTGTCCTCCTGCAGGGGACGGTGGCCTGGTGAACTACCGCATCCTGTCGGGCGCAGAGGGGAAGTTTGAGATTGACGAGAGCACAGGGCTTATCATCACCGTGGATTACCTGGACTACGAGACCAAGACCAGCTACATGATGAACGTGTCGGCCACTGACCAGGCCCCGCCCTTCAACCAGGGCTTCTGCAGCGTCTACATCACTCTGCTCAACGAGTTGGATGAGGCTGTGCAGTTCTCCAACGCCTCGTACGAGGTTGCCATCTTGGAGAATCTGGCACTGGGTACCGAGATTGTGCGGGTCCAAGCCTACTCCATCGACAACCTCAACCAGATCACGTACCGCTTCGACGCCTATACCAGCACCCAGGCCAAAGCCCTCTTCAAGATAGATGCCATCACGGTGAGGGGCTGGGGCAGGGAGCACCATTTCTTCCAATCTAACCAACATCGGTTGAGCTGCTTCTATGTGAACAGCACTCTCCTCTTTGTCGTAAAGTGTCCTTAAGATGGCCACGTGTGGTGTCATGTACTTGTAGTCCCAGCTGCTTGAGAGGCTGGGCAGGAAGACTGCTTGAGCCCAGGAGATTGGAGGCTGCAGTGAGCTGCGTTTGCCCCACTGCACTCCAACCTGGGCAACAGAGTGAGACCTTGTCTCTCAAAAAGAAACAAAAAAAAGTCCCTGAAATAAATATCCCTGTAACACACCCATTTTCGTATGTAGGGGTAAGATAAAGTTTATACCTATGCAGGCTGGTATCCTTCTTGTTACTAGACAAGGAAAGTCTATAGTAGGAAAAACCAACTGTTTTTCCTTCTGTTTTCACACCCATCACAGATCCCTTCGCCTCTGGTCATCGAAGTGTGTGTGGGGTTTTCCCCCATACCAGCAACCGATTATCTAACTCTCTGGACACCAGCTAGGAATCCTATAGTTTGATTTAATTCTGAATATTTCTACCTGGAGTTAGCATCAGATCCCACAGGCTCACAGCTCAGTCCCTCCCACACACCAAGCAATTACCCAGCAGACACCATAGTGTCAGATCCCACAGGTTGAGGGCTCAGTCTCACAAAACTGCCTCCACTTCAGCTGCCAATCACAACCTCTAGGTTGTTTGACCCATGCTTCTGACCAACCGGCTAAATCAGAGTTCCCACAACCCCCTCCACAAGTTCCATGAATTTGCTAGAGCAGCTTGCAGAACTCAGGGAAACACTTTAATCACTATTACCAAGGTATTGCGAAGGATATTCTAAAGGATATCAACAAACAGCCGAATGAAGAGACACACAGAGCGAGGCATGGGAGAAGGGGCTCAGAGCTTCAGTGCCCTCCCTGGGCATGCCAACCCTCCAGGCACCCCTACATGTTCAGCAGACTGCGAGCTCTCTGAACACTGTAGTTCAGGAATGTCTATGGAGGCTTCATCACATAGGTACGATCAATTATTAACTGAATCTCCAACCCCTCTCCCCTGTCTGGAAAATAAGGGGTGTGGAGGCGGGGCAGAACATTTCAAGCTGCTCATCCTGGCTTGGTCTTTCTGGTGATCAGCCCCAACCCAGGAGCCCACCAAGAGTTGCCTCATTAGAACAAAAGACTTCTATCACCTAGGAAACTCCAGGGGATTAAGAGCTGTGTGCCAGGAACCGGGGACAGAGACCAAATGCATATTTCTTACATCACAATGTCACAGAAAGCTCTACAAGTCTTATTTCCCTTTTCACCTTGGCTGTTAGGAAGCTCAGATATAAATGTTGGGCTTCATTACAATAACTATTCTTAGCTAGTTGTCTGGTGCACCAGTCTCTTATCTACTGCCAGGCTCTTACTCCTCCATCTTTGCTTCAGTGTATCTTTTATCAGAATTCCTTCTTTGAAAGTAGGCAAGGTGTGAATCACTACAACGTGACAGGCCTTGTCCTAGAGGATATTGGGAACACAAATGGACACAAAGATGAACAAGAGCCTTCTCAGCCCTCAAAGAGTTCTCAGGCTAGAAGTGGAAATGAAAATAATCCAGGATGCAAATCAGAGAGAGCACCAAAGGAAGATGTGCAGAGAACTACAACAGAGGGGTAGTGGAGCCCCTCAGGGCCCAGCAGTCATACCTGGCTGGGGAAGCAGGAAGGCTTCATGGAAGAGGTGGCTTCCCAGTGGAAAGTGAGCGAGAAGAAGGCATTCAACAGACAGAGTGTCGTGGGGAAGTTATGCCGGGCAGAGGAAGTGACATGGAGGTGGGAAAGTGGGCAGAATGACCGGGGTTAACAAGGGTGTGATGTTGTTACTCACCCATCTGACCCCTTCCCTGCAGGGTGTGATCACAGTGCAGGGCCTGGTGGACCGTGAGAAGGGCGATTTCTATACCTTGACAGTGGTGGCAGATGACGGCGGCCCCAAGGTGGACTCCACTGTGGTGAGTGGGACCAGGGCGAGAGCCCCTCAGGTGCAGCCCCTCGCCGGCCATGACACTTCCAAACCCCCATCTTCCCCAGCCACCCAATGTATGGGCCAGGCAGTGGGCGAGGGTCTTGATAGCCTGAGACCTCGCCGTGTCCAGCCATGCCACACCTTCCCAGCATGCTGGGCTAGGATGAGACCTCAGGCAGGGGGAGGGTGGCACTTCCAGAGACCACTGCCGGGAGTGGGGTCTGGAAGAGCCACAGACTGCTAACCATCTGCATCTTTGCCTTTTCTCTCGCTCCCCTCCTGCTGCTGCCTCTGCCTACAGAAGGTGAGTAGCCTGTGACTGGAGTTTCCCCTGTGCTGTTGGCTGTGGCCAGGGCTGGCCGGGCTCTGCTTGGCCCTGGACCTTCCCATCTCTCCCAGAGAGAAGGCACGTGGACATGCCTGCAGCAGGCCCCCTTCCAGTGCCTCCACTCTCACACCCAAGTTCAGGCCCCTCTGGGGCATGTCCCCTGCCTCCAACTCTGCCCTCTGTGTCTTGCCTAGCCCCGGTAGGGTCTTGGGTGGGGAGAGCACTAGCAAAGGAGTCACTGGAAGACCACTGAGGCCTTGTCCCAGCTCCACTCCTCGCTGGCTGTGTGACACTGGCAAGCTGCTTAACGTCTCTGTACTTCCCTTCCTCAAGTCCAAAATGAGGGTCGTGCTGGCATCCCTGCCATCCTCAGAGGATGTAATGGAAGCAGCAAGAGACTGCAGGCAGAAAGCCCTTTGTAAGCCAGTCCTGGAGGCAGATGTGACTGCAGTGGGGCTCTGTCCTGATGCCTCAGCTGCTGCATCCATCAAGGGGACCCCCTCCCTCTCTTGGGGGTTGGTGCAAGCGTGTGGGGTGGAATGCACATTGCGGGGCCTGGGAGTGCTTAGGAAGGGGAGCCATGGGCACAGGTTTGTTGCTGCCCTTAGGACAGCCTCTAAGTAAAGGCAGAGAAGACTACGTGCTGGGGCCCCTGGGGGAGGGGAGCCCGCTGAGGTCAGAGGAGCCAGACAACATTCCTAGAAGAGACGGCCCAGCCTGAAGGGAGAGGCAGGCAGGGGAGCTCACGCTGGGGTTGCAATGGGAGTGGGTCCAGGACCAGCTACCTGAGAGAGGTCCATGGGATGGCATCCTGTGGTGATCCCAGAACACTCAGCCATCGATCTGGCCTGGACACTGGCCGGTCAGGTCAGCTACTGTCTGGAGACCACCTGGGGCATCAGGCTCATCATCAGCCTTGGTTATAGCCACGTTGCCATGCCCTGCTGAGTCCCTGTCACATTAACCTAAAAAAGCTAGAAGCCAACTCAGTGTCCAAGCAAAGAGCTGAACACAATTTCTTGGGGTCCTCGGCCCCAAGGCTCCCTTGGAGGTGCCCAGTTCTAGCGGCCCTGGCTGTGGCTGGGCCATACCTAAAGGCCTCCTCCATCCATGGGGCCAGCCTGGGGGTGAGTGAGGCTGTGATGGGCACGGAGCCCCCACAGCTCCCCTCAGCTGTGCTCCCCAAGGGCAGCCGGTGAGCCAAGTGCTCGGGCAGTGGGTGCCGGGTCACCCGCATCCTGCCACTCCCAGCCAAGGGGCAGACACTCAGGGGTAAAGTGGGACCCTCTTACTGAGCCTCACCCTCTTCATTCATACAGTGGGCCCACCTGGCCCTCACACTGCAGGTGTTGCAAGAAGGCTGGGAGGAGAGGCCAGTGGGAGCCCAAGGGTGGCAGGGATGGCGAGGAGGCCCCCCTGCGTGGACCGCCAGCCACTTCCTCGGCACGGCCAGCGAGGGCTTCGGAGCACACAATCCTACCTGTGCCCCCGTATTTCCACAGTGCTTTGCCCTCTTCCGGGTGGCAGGGCCCACCCGCTTTTGCTCTGCCCTGACTTCTTCTGAGAGGCTCCCAGGGCCCGCTGCCCCAGATCCACCAGCCACGGTAGCCCCAAACACTGTTTGAGGTGCTAGGGTGGAGGCAGAGGAAGGGGCCCTTTAAAGGTGGAAACACTTCCTCTGCTAGGCCGGAACCCAAACCACAGCTCACCTCCACCTGGCTCCTCCCCGTCCCCAGCAGCCCTGGCCAGCCCTAGAAGGAGTGGTCAGGCAGACCAGAAGGGGCAAACTGGGTAGGGCATGGCTCTGCTATAAGAGCTCTTGAGTAAGCTCAGACCTTCAGCGCGTATGGGAGGGCAATGTGGACTGTGAGGCCCTGGGTGAAGACACAGACACCCATCTCATTCCCATAGGCCTGGGAACCTGTCCTCCTTCCTCACCCACTGATGCCGACCGCCTTCCACTGGGAGGTCCAGCAGCCTCCTCACCCCTGCATTGCAGCCTCACCATGATCAGAGCAGTAGTCGCTGTGGGAACACCTGCTGTGTGCCAGGCACTAGGCTGGGTTCAGGCCACAGCAAGAAACCAAAATTAGACACACCCCCTGCCTTCCTAAGCGTACGATACAGTGAGGGAACGACATTGATCAAATGATCACAGCAGTAAATGCATGCCCTGAGAGAAAGCCTATAATAAGGTGTCAGGGAACTAGAAGAGGGCTTCCCTGAGGAAGGGGCTCAAGCTGAGAGCGTCAGAATGCATGAGAGTTAATCCAGCCTAAAAAGGAAGAGCATTTCGGGCAGAGGGAACAGCAAGCACAAAGGCCCTGTGGTGTGAGGAACCACGGTGTGTCTAAATGAGGCCTTAGCTAGAGTGAGGGTATTTAGGAGGGATCCAATCACAAGGACCCTTGTCTGTTTTCACTCTGAGAACAGTGTGATAAGTATTGTTTTTCCCATTTCAAATGCGCGAACTGGGGCTCAGGGACCTCAGGGAACTCCATAGCAAAATTCATGACAGATGGGTAGAGTCTTGGCAAGAGAAATCATGAATGTCTGCCAGGCAGGAAGAGGGAACAGGGAAGAGTAGGTGCCACCCCTTCACTTTCTGTTTGCTCAGTTATTCCTCCCAACAGGTGTTCTCATTCTGATTTTCAGCTGAGGAAATGGAAAATCAGAGAGCTTGAATAACTTTTTCCAAAATCGCACAACTCCTAAGTGGTTGGGTTGGCCCAGCTGCGAAGCCTGGGCTCGCTCCCCTATACTTCCGAGAGCTGCCTACAGATAGGGGAGTGTGGCCGGGACTGAGCAGTCAAACCCGTATAGTAGGGAGGATGACATGGAATTTCCTCTGCAGCGTGCACATGCTCAGCCGGCTCCCCATGAGTCCTGTGCAGAGTCAGCAGGGCCTGGGAGCCCCTGAACCCCATACCCAGGGAAGCAGAGAATGGGGTCTGGCCTGGGGCAGGGCAGTGGGAGAAGGCCTGTCCTGGGATACCTAAAACCTGAGCTCTTCCAGCTTCCCTCATGCCCTTATCAGTGAACCCCTGGGTACCTGTGATTCCAGCCACCTGTGGCCATCCATGGACTGGAGGCCTCACCCGCAACAGGCCTCCACTCTCCTGCCTCCCCACAAGAAGCCCGAGCCACAGACACAAAACAATATGCTCTTGCGTGCCATTTTTTGCATGCCTGGTTTTTATTTGACAGTCGGAAATTAACATGCCTTCCCCATCTGCCCTTCTACCCACTGGCACCTAGCCGCCTTGCAGCCCCCTCCTACTCCTGGGCCCATTTCCTTCCCTCTAAGCCCCAGGTTGCAAACAAAGACACCTTCGGGCACTATCTGGCCACCAGATGGGTTTGGACAGCCCATGCATAATTTTCTTCTGTAAATTTTATTACTCATCAGCCAATTTCACTTTAAAATCTAGATTCCTTATTTTTCATGAAAAACAGGAAGCTTTGCTCATGCTAGACCAGCATTCCTAGCCTCTGCCTGCTTTAGCCATGGCCTGGCTCTTCAGTTCTCCTGTCCCCACCACCTCTGACAGTCTCCCCACCAGGCCTCTTCCCTTGCCCTCCTGGCCAAGATTTGAGTGTGTCTATCTGCCACCCCACACCAATCAGACTGCTAGGAGCCATGGGCCCAGGGCTTCCTTTGTAAAGTCAGGATAGGCTTCAGTGGGCTCTGAGAGTTTGCTGATGTTCCAGAACTCATTGGGGATCTGGTCCCCACTGGACCCATGGTGGGACCCAGGTGTTTGGAGCCAGGGAGGGGAAGGAGGCTGTAGGTCTCCAACCGCGTTCACCCTCAGGTCTACATCACTGTGCTGGACGAGAATGACAACAGTCCCCGGTTTGACTTCATCTCCGACTCAGCGATCAGCATACCCGAGGACTGCCCCGTGGGCCAGCGAGTGGCTACTGTCAAGGCCCGGGACCCTGATGCTGGCAGCAATGGGCAGGTGGGCCACCGAGTGAAACAGCCGGGATCCACCATGTCAGCAGGGCTCCCACAGCTCCCACAGCTGGAGGGGCCTTCTGAGCCACCCCCATCACCAAGCACCAGGCTCTTCCAGTCTCTGCCCCTGCACTTACCCAGTTGGTGGTCAGGGAGAAGGGACAGAGCTGCCTCAGAGCTGTGCTGGCCGGTGGCCCTGCCTGGGTCATGTGGACATGGAGCCCAAAGGCCAGCCAAGGCTCAGCCCCGCAGTGAAGTTGTTTTCCGGGTGACTCCTCCCCACGCAGCCCCAGCTCCCTGAGAGGACATGCTCGTCCTTCCTTCTGCTTCCCGGGCCCAGCCCCATGGCAGGAAGTGCTTGCCATCGCTCCAGATTTGGACACCCCAGAGTGCAGAGAAAGAAGTGATGAAACCCACTCGTGTTCACACAGCTTTCATCTTTTCCGTGCACTGGGCCGTGTGTTTGCAGGTGTTAGCATGGCTTACATAGTCTCAGGGGTCGAGGGATGCTGGCTTTGGAGACAAAAGTGTGTGGGTTCAGATCTCTGGCATTTGCAAGCTGTGTGACCTTGGCTGGTTGTTCCATGTTTCTGAGCCTCCTCTCTGTGAACTGAGAACAGCTGCTTTCTGTCAAGGCTGCTCTAAGAACCAAGTAGAGTCCAGGTAACGCTGCGTGTGCCCGCCTCAGCAGCGTGAGCACAACTCCCTCTACCCTGGGAAGACGTCAGCGCCATGGGATTCATGCCCTGCTCTCCCAGGCCAGCATGCTGACATCCCCTAACCCGGGAACCTTCCATGGGTGCTACACTGCCTCCATAGGCCTGCACCCCCATTTTGAGGGAGATTAATCACTTCTGCATAAAACACTCTACTCCCAAATGCCCTTGATGAACAGAAGGCCCATGTGGGCAGGGGAGGACCAGGGAGTCCCCCTTAGCCCGACCTGGCCACCTCTCCTCCACACCTGCTCACCCCTCACCCTCTCTTCTCCCCACAGGTAGTCTTCTCCCTGGCCTCTGGCAACATCGCGGGGGCCTTTGAGATCGTCACCACCAATGACTCCATTGGCGAAGTGTTTGTGGTCAGGCCCCTGGACAGAGAGGAGCTGGACCACTACATCCTCAAGGTGGGGCCTGGCCTCCCTTGGGCCGAGAGACCACTGGCTAAGTGCCTAGACCAGTCACTACTCTCCATCCAGGAGAGAGCCCGTCCATCAGCACACTCTGGTGGTCAGTGCCCCTGCTGTCACCAAGTAACATGGGGCCAGCTGGACCCCTCGGGGCCAAGAGCACAGTGAGGCTGATCCAGGATGGGGAAACCTGGGAGGGACCTTAGATACCCAGGAGGAGGCAGCTGAGGTGTGTTCCCCTGCTGTAAGAGCCAGGAGGACGAGGGAGAGCCTGGTGGAGCTGGGAAGGCCCCAACTCTTCTACAAATACAGTGTGGCCTTGGACTCTGGGCCTATTAACTCTGGGCCTCATTTTCCCCACCTGTGCAATGTACAAAAAGATCCCCATCTGGCCTGCCCTATGGAGGGAAGAAACAAGTGCAGGCGTGAGGAGCCACGAAGGCTATCATTATTGCAGAATGGCCGTGGCTGGGATGTTTGCCGAGGGCTTTCTGGGGACCTCAGAGCTGCACTTCTGCAAGGGGCTGAGCTTCTGCAGCACTTACGACTGCATCAAGGCTCCCAGGAACAGGCTCAGCCTATGGTTAGGGCACCAGCTCATTGCTGATAATATTACTTGAGGCTCTTTTCCTGTTTGCCAGAGATCATGGGACAGAGTGCATGGGACAGAGGCCTTTGAAGCTAAAGGCAGGAGCCCTGGGTCAGGTTGCAGGCCCAGGGTCATGGTCAAAGGCTGGCACAGCCCAGAATACAGTCAGAGGTAGGTCAGGAGGTCAAGGCTTAGGTACATGCTAATCAGATTCCAAATGAGGATCCCAAGTCAGATGACGATTGGGCAAGAATCATTTGCAGCATGGGGCAGAAGGTGAAGGCTTTGGGGAGAGCCCAGGGCTGGCCAGGCCACCTGGGGGTGCTCAGTGAGTCTCTCTGCCCTCCCAAATGCTTCCCACTGATTGCACAGTCCTTTTGGACTCCATATTCCTGATCCTGCCTGCCACCCTTTAGCCCTGACTCCAGTTGCCCTCCTCCTTGCAGGTTGTGGCTTCTGACCGAGGCACCCCTCCACGGAAGAAGGACCACATCCTGCAGGTGACCATCCTAGATGTCAATGACAACCCTCCAGTCATCGAGAGCCCCTTTGGATACAATGTCAGTGTGAATGAGGTGAGAGCAGCCCCAGGGCCCATATAGCTGGACATCTGAGGAGACGTGGGCATGAGCCAACCATGCAGCACCTGTTTAAATGTCTGCCCGTCCCACTGGTCCCTCAGATCTCACGGATGGGAACTGTGGCTCATTCATAATGATATCCCAGATTTCTAGCCCAGATCCTAGAACACAGTATCTTTTTGGAGTAGAGGAGAAGAGAAAAGAGGAAAAGAAGAAAGTTGCCTTTCACCAGACAGGAAACTGAGGTTTACCCCGGGAGCTTGCCTTTTTAAAAAATGTATTTATTATTCAGCCCTAAGACTGAGCCACTCCAATCTGCCCTGGCATTGCTGGGTATCATGCCAGGCTGGATGTTCATGAAGGCAGGATGGCACATGGCCAGAGTCTAGCTCTCAGGCCAGACTCCCTTGCTTCAGCCCACTGATTGGCTGTGTGGACTTGCACACATTCCTTCCCTGCACCTCGGTTTTCTCATCTGTAAATGGGGATGATACCAGTACCTAACTCGCAGGGCTGGAGAGAGGACCCAGTGAGTTAATGTAGGCCCCAGCATATCGGAGGTGCTCACAGAATGTTTGCTGCCATCATCCTTATTATCTCCATCATTGCTCTGGGGTAGATGCAGCAAAACTTTTGGCAGGTACAGGGGGAGCCTTTGGGCTACAGGAGCAGGTGCTAGACTGTGCCCCAATGCCTTGAGTCCAAAATGATCGCTCTCCTGCTCTCCTCCCAGAACGTGGGTGGAGGTACTGCTGTGGTCCAGGTGAGAGCCACTGACCGTGACATCGGGATCAACAGTGTCCTGTCCTACTACATCACCGAGGGCAACAAGGACATGACCTTCCGCATGGACCGTGTCAGCGGTGAGATCGCCACACGGCCTGCCCCACCTGACCGCGAGCGCCAGAGCTTCTACCACCTGGTGGTCACTGTGGAGGACGAGGGCACCCCCACCCTGTCGGTGAGCGAGGGGGGTGGCCAGTGGCCACAGGGAGGAGCACTTGGGCCAGAGCGGCTCCGCCTCCGAGTGAGGGGAACAAGATGGGTGGGAATGGAATTCCACGCGGCAGGCGAATCCTTGACAACTCCTTCATTGTGCGTTTAGTCCATCTGCCCAAGATGGCCTCCCCTTATGGAGGCCTATTGCATGCAAAGCCAGGGTGCTAGTTTGCCCTCCTGAGTCTACAGCTACTCAGAAGCTCTGTTTAGTCTTCTTTTCTCTCCCAGAGCAGCTCTATGGGGTGGCACAGCTTGAGCCTCTGTATTGGGGCCTGGCCCAGGGAGCAAGCTGGTATGAATCTAGCCCCCACTTCACCTGTGCACTGTGAGGCCACACCAATGTGCATGGTGGTGTCTTACGGAAAGGGTGCCTCTCTGGCCCTCTTCCCCTACGTTGTGTGGTGTGGCATGCTGTCACACATCAGGGTGGGAAGGGACTGGTGTCTGTGGTTCACACTGATGCTCGAATGAATGGGGCCACAGCCCAAGGCAATGTTCAAAGTTTGCCAGGTTAGAGAAGGACGTGTGGGCCTCAGAGGCTGGATGGAGATCTCTAGGAGGTGATGAGCTGTATTGGGAGTGGCTTATAAACTGAGAGTAGGAAATTTGGAGTCAGGAGCACTGTGGCTGGCTGCATGATTTTGAGCAAGTCAGAACCTCTCAGCATATTGCTTTTGTCATCTGCAAAAGGGAGATAATATCTACCTCATAGGTGTTGTTTGGGGAATCAAATTAGCTCATGTCTGTGGAAGCACTTGGTAAACCATGAGGAGGAAGAGGACTGTTATTAGTTCTCTATTGCCACAATAATGCTGCCTTACAAACCAAACAAAACAGAGGTGTAAAACAATAACCACATAGTTAGCGCTAATCCCGCAGGCTGGCAATCTGGACATGGCTTTGCCGGGTAGTTCTTCTGGTCTCAGCTGGGCCCCTGCATTTGTGTGTGGGCAGCTGCCTGTCAACAGGGCGCTATGCTTCTGAGGGTCGGCTGGCTAGCAGCTGGGGTGACAGGGACAACTCATCCTCCAGAAGGCTAGCCCGTGCCTGTTCCTATGGGACTGGAAAGTGTCCAGAAGAGACGGCAGAGGCATGCAAGGCCTCTTGAGTCCCTGGCTTGGAATTGCACAAGGTCACTTATACTACAGCCTGTTGGCCAAAGCAAGTCACAAGGCCAGCTCAGACTCAAGCTATGGGTAAACAAACTCTACCTTCTGAAGGAATGAGCTACAAAGTCACACTGCAAAGAGTGTGGTTACAAGGAAGGTAAAGAGTTCAGGGACAGTTTTGTAATCTGTCTCCTGGAAGGACCCTGATTGCAAATGAGGCCTCAGCTCTGTCCCTCTCACAGCAGGTTAGACCTCTCCCCTTTGACAGCAGCACTGTGGGAGGCGAGGTCACACCAGGTCTAGGCAGGGCTCTTTATCTGGAGCTTCTCTCGAGATGTTGGTCCAATAACTCCAGGAACTGGGATTGGGCCAATAATCCCAGGAACCCCCACCCCCACCGCTACATTCTGAGGAGTCCAGGAAATGGGACTGACTCTGGGCACCCCTGTGGGCATCCTTAGACCCACGGCTCCACAGTGTCATCACTAGCTACCTCAGTCATTCACACCCAGTGGGCTAAACAGGGGCACATTTATAGGACACGTGTCACTCACTGGGCAGGGTGGGGCTGCGGCAGAGATGGGTATCATTTACTGTGTTAACGTGGCAGGAGCCAGTGTCGACATAACCCTCCCCACTGCACCTGGCTTCAGGGTGGATCGTCTTGGTCATCCCTTCAATAGCATTTGTGAAGTAACAGAAACTGAACTATGGAGTCACAAAGAATCAAAATGCATTTTCCCACAGAGCAAAAATTCTACAGAGAATGTGGATTTCAGGCTCGGTGGTGTCAGAGCTCATGTTTCTTGGCCTTTCCCTCATGGTGGCAAGATAGCTACTATAACTCCAGGCACCAAGTCAGCATCCAAGGCAGGAAGATGACAAAAAGATGGCAAAGGGCTATGGCAGCTACTTCTGCCCTTTTATCAGGAAAGCAACAGGTTTCCCAGAACGACCCTCCAGAGTGCTGCTTGTGTCTCCTTGGCCAGGAGTGGCTCACGTGGGCACCCTAGCTGTAAGGGAGGTTGGAAAAAATAAGGGACAGGATTATTATGGTCAGCATATTACTTGGGGGCCAGATATATCACTGCCTACACAAAAGCAGGCCTCTGTCAGTGAGGAAGAAGTGGAGAATGGATTTGGGGTGGGTATCTGACAGCATTTGCCACACTGCCCTCCCTAATCCTAATGCAGGCCAGCCAACGCACCACCCACACTCCCCACCCACACTCCCCACCCACACTCCAACCCCCACAGTCCTAGGGTCTCTCAGGGAGGCCATGGGTGGGATCCATAACATTCTAAGACCCTGAAGTTTGTAGGCAAAATCAGACTTCCTTTGGTCCCCAGAATAAATGGGAACTGAAGAAATGGAAAATCACCCTGGCCACAATTAATCACCCAGAATGCATGGGCCACTATCCAAGCAACCCTTTAAAATCTTGGGATTGGTCCCCATGGCTAAAAAGAGTTTCCAACTGCTGGCCAAACCCTCTGCAGGGACCCATCCCAGCCCCTTGGGGACCATAAGCATTCCCTCCTCACATGTCAGCCCCTGACATTCTGGCTCTCATTGAAGCAGGGCTCAGCCCACACCAGCTCCCTGGTGAGAGCATGGGAAGCTGGATGGCATCTGCCCTGCTCATCCTGGTCATCACCAGCTCTGCTCCCTGAGGCCCCAGAAAACTCCCTCAGGATGACTAGGACCAGAGACCCTGAGGCCATCCATCTCCAGGGGAATATATATGGGGCTTCCTGGGCTGAACCATGACGCTTTCTTCCAGGCCATAATATAAACAGCAACAGGTACCAAATTGAAAGATTTATAGGAAAACAATTTTAAGTCGAAAAGAATTCATCCCTCTTCAGTTTTTTTCCCCCTGCTTCTCCAAGTTGGGAAAATATTCCTATCATTTGGTTTTTGCAGGGGACACCTCAGTGAAGAATTGCAGTGACCACAGGGACATAGAGAAACTAGCACTAAACCATATTCATTCATTCACTCATTCATTCAGCCGTTATTCCCTGAATGGCCACTATGTGCCAGGGACTGGAGATACAGAAATGAAGAAGATGTGGTCTGTGGCCTGAAGAAATGAAGTTGAGTAAGGGAGGCAATGAAAACACCGGTGTGCAATGGGGTATTGAGAAGGGCTTGGGGAAGGCTTCCTGGAGGAGGTGACACCTGGACTGAGTCTTGTTGGTCAGTCTTGGTTAGCACAGCCAAGAAAGAAGTACATTCTGGGGTTCAACCTGCACAAAGGCTGAAGAGCAAGCAATAATCAGGGGTGGGTTCTGGGAGCCACAGGTGGTTTAGGCCTGGGGCTGCTTCCAGGGCCAAGGGCAGGACTCCCTATTTCCATATCCTCCCAGGACAGTCTATATGAAGCTTACCACAAGGGCTGCTCCCACTGCTTTCTCAAGAACCCCCACTGCTGCCTCCATGCCTAGCCGAGCCAAGGTGGGGATGGGGCAGAGCTAGCAAGCAGGGGTCCACAGCCCACAGGGCCCACCAGGGTAGCTTGCCTCTAAGGAGCACTGGACCCTTGAAGATTTGTTTCCACTGACCAGACCCTCACCTTTGGGCAGTAAACCCCTCAGGGTTATGAATATCCCCAAGAGCAGGGCCCTTCTCTGCCGCTGGGCAGATTTCACCGGATGCATGTGTGAGGAAGGAGCATTGTCCCAGCCCCTCCTAGAGCAACCAGAGACCTGAGCAGCTTGCAGCCAACCACCCTGAGATTCCAGGAATGGCTGCCACAGTCTAATAGGTGAGAGAGCAGCTGCTACCCTGCATAGATCTGTCCAGAGAAACCCAGCAGGCCCACTTGCCATCCTTTTATTCCCACTGCAGTTATCTGCCTGGCTTCAAGACGGCCCTCACTGGCTCAGGATCATCCTTGCTAGAAGACAAGGGCATGAAATATTCATTCATTTGTTCATCCAACACCAAGTATGTGTGAGGCCTGTACTACAGGCCAGGACACCAGAGATACATCAGACACAGGTCTGCCCTCCAGGAGCCTACAATCTGGCGGGGGAAGACACATGTACCGGAGAGCTGACACTGTGGTATGGTAGAGTGCTAGGAGCCTGGAAACCAGGGCAGGTTTTCTGGAGGAGGCATCATTTGCATCCCTGTCTGGAAAGATGAGGCTCCCTAAGCAGGGGGCCTGGTATTCGGCTGCTAAGACCCTCCCCAGAGCCAAGAGAAATTATCTGAGTCCCTCCAGCTCTACTTTTCTCCCTGGGACCCTTGTCCCCCCAGTTTCCTGAGAGCCAGACATTCCTGCAAACAGCTTAGGCCACCTCCACCCAGCCTCAGGTATCACCCGAACTTGGAACAGCTGTGCTGCAAGGGGTATCCAGGCCAGCCCCAGGCCCGCCACACAATGGTGTGCCACTGGCCAGGGGGAGTCATTGTGCAGCCTCACTCCCTGCCTAGCTCCAGGCCATGGGCAGACAGGCCAGGCTTGGGGGAGGGGTCTAAGTGGTTGTCAGGGAGGCCCCTACAAAGGAAGAGCTGGGCTCAGGGAGGAAGCACGGAAGGTAACTGGGAGGTCAGGAGTTAGCCCAGCCTCAGAGGCACTTGGCAGCGGGGTGGAGACGGAGGGCGGGCTTGACTGTGGCCTCCCTCCCACGTGAATTGTAGCCAGCTGATAATACTATTCCAGATAAGAAGCCCTGGCTTCTCAGGCTGGTGAGGACATGCAGAAGTCACCTATCCAGGCAGGACAGAAATCTCCCACGGCCCCCTTCTGGTATGCAAGTCCCCAGCAGCGGCCCCATGACGGTCTATGAGCTGGGGATACTGCTCTTGGCAGCGCACCTCATGTCTTTAGAGCAGAGGCCCCTTCTGTTTATTAGACTTGGACCCTGCTATTGTGAAGCTGCTTCCCCTGGCTTGAGATCAGAAGGTCCCAGCCTGGCCCTCACCCTCTGTGGCACCAAGGAGGCTGGCCTTCCCTGACCCAGCACAAGTACATCCAGACCCCTTGGCCTGGCTTCTTGAGGGATGTTCCGCGGCTGCCCACATGCTCCACATACAACTGGCTAAGTTCCTCCGAGAGACCCTGGGGCTCAGCTGCTGAGGGTCTCTCCCTTCCCCATCCCCTAATGCAAGCAAGAGGGGCGCATGGGCCACTGTGCCTGTCAGGAGTCCTCTAGCTCCACAGTTGGCAGGCAGAAAAGGGGGTGGCAGGAGCCGATGTGGAAGGAGCCTGCCCATCAACAGCAGCGTCTTCTGGACCCAGAGAAGGCCCGGCCAGGGCAGGCAGAGCACAGATAGGAATGTTTCTGGTGTGCAGTACAGTGGAGCCCTGGACCTGTGGGCACAAGTTCATCTCCCAGAGCCCTGGTATGTACTCTAAGCAAGTCCAAGATGAAGGCCAAGCCAGGTCCTGGCCCATAACACCACTCCATTCAGTGAGGAGAAAGCAGGAGACCCAGGGTTTAGTCGTAGTCCCACCATTTACTTGTTTTGACAAGACACAGACCTTTCAGAACCTCTATTACCCTATGTGTTAAATGGCAGCAATAAAATCTCCCAGGGTTTTCAGGGAAGGGGGTGGATCAAACAAGTAATAACACATGTGAAAGTGTGTTGGAAAGCACCAAGGATTATAACAGAAAAGGCCAAGAGACAGCATGCATGCCGCCACTTCCCTCTCCTGTGCCCCAGGCGGACATGGCTATCTATCTCGGCACTTTCTCACCAAGCTATATTGATCATTCAGAATCCCTCTCAACACATTCCAGGAAGCAGTACCAATAGATCAGAATTACAAAACAAAAGAAAAAGAAAAAGAAACGCCTGCCCCGAGGCTTGCACAAGATGAGGGCGTTATTGCCATTGAGGAGTTCCCACTAGCCCTAGACAAAGCTGCTGGGAGGCAGAGCTGATGGAAAGTCAGAGGGGGCCCCACCCACTGTGAGAGGTTCTGAGAACAGAGCCTGGCGTCTGGGGCAGCCCATCACCCAGAAGCAATGTGTCAATTGTCAGCTTTGCAGCAAGGTCCAAAGCCCAGGCTATTGCTGGACCCTGCTCTCCCGGAACTCACAGGGTAGTTAGGGCGACGTAGCATCCACGGGTGAAGAGAAGCAGTAATGCAAAGCAGGGAATGCCCAGGGAATGGGCCAGGTGGCCTGTGCTGTCTGTGGGCTGGGGTCCATGCTCAGCTGGGCTGTGGCTGGGCTTCAAGAGGCCTTTGTTCCCAGCATCCTGGTTAGCAACCCCAGTTCCTCTTTTGAGCATTGCAGCTCCCTGAGCAAACGTTAACCCCGCCCCCAGCACAGTCAGGCCAGCCTTGGGGAAGGCCTCATTCTTGAGGCAGGACCCCAGGGGCCAAGTTGGTGCAGGGTGGTGGCGGGACCCTTGCAACCCCCCGTCCCACCACATACTCCCAAGTCCACCCTGCGAGGAGCAGCCCCTCGGCCCAGGCCCTGGGCATGTAGTGGGAGCTCTGGTCAGGCAGGAGTCTTTTGAAAAGCAGGTCCCGGGGTTCCTGCACCTCCACCCCAGCGCCCAGCGCCCAGCGCCACGGACTCCCCCAGGCAGGGCTAGCCTGCCCACCAAAAGTCACCAGTGGCCTCCAGGGTGTGTTTTTAGGGAGTGCCGAGCAGTCCCCACTGCGTCAGTAAAACCCTCTGAATGGTGCTTTCAATTCCATTCCCTCAGCCTCTCCCTGGGAGGGAATAAAGGCAGGAAGTCTCTATTAAAATGTGAATATCAGGAGATAGGTAAGATGGCCCCTAATTCCTGATTGATCTCCTAACAATGAATTAGTTCTTAAAAGCACGGATTTCCCTCTCAGGGCCTCAGACTGTGCCAGGAATCCAGCGCTCCAGGAGCCTCCTGCCCCAGCCCCACCCTGCCCCAGCCCCTAGTGCTCCTCCTGCCCCTTGGAGGTGCCATGTTCTCCCACCCAGCTCTCCCATGCACCCCAGCCCACAGCCATCAGGGCTGGCATCAGAGGCATGACCATCCCGGGCAACTCAGAGGGCGGCTCCAGCAATCTGCCCCTCCCCAGCAGCAGCAGGGTGGGCCTGTGGCCATGGATGAAGATGGAACTGGGAGCTCAGAGTAAATTTCGCTGAAAACAGGAAACCACGAAGCCCAGATGCGTTCAGCTGTAAAAGGGTCCAGAGAAGAGAGGGCAGGGCCGCGCCGGAGGAAGCTGGGGAGGAAGTGCGGCAGCTGCTCTGCTGCGGGCCGCCTCCCTCTCCACACAGCAGCAGCCAGGCCTGGGGTCTGGCAGCCTAATTCTTAGAAGTTGTCTCTGCCTCGAGGTCAGAAGCTGAGGGCTGGGGCCAGGCCAGCCTCCCCAGAGGGCAGGGCACGCTCTTCCTGAGTTGGGACGTGGGCTGGAATCTGGGCTGTGGGCTTGTCCTTCGACTCCAGGGACAGCAGGTGTCCTGTCCCCACTCCTGCCCTGCAGGCCCCCATGAATTGTGAAAAACACACCCTCATTCCTTCATTCTTTCTTTTTAAAATCTGCTTTGAGGCAAAGTCTTGCTCCGTCCCCCAGGCTGGAGTGTAGTGGCTTGAACATAGCTCACAGCAGCCTTGAACACCTGGGCTTAAGTGGTCCTCCCACCTCAGCCCTGCAAAGTGCTGGGATGACAGGTGTGTGCCACCGTGCCCAGCCAGCACCCCTTCCTATGGCAGCTGGCATCAAGCATTGTGGTGACCAGAGGGAATAAAAGAAGGGACCCCCCTCTACCCAGGTACAAAGGAGAAGCCGGGTTTTGGGCATTCTGGCCACTTGAGGTGTCAGCCCCACCTCCGGGCCTATGTTTGCCCTCTCCTCAAGGCCCCCAGCCCAGCCCAGGCCGAGCAGAGGTGCTCAGTGGACCATTCCTTTGGGCCGAACTGGGGGACTTGGAAGCAGGGCCATGTGTCCAGGTGGGGTTCCTGGCTGTAGCTGCAGGCTCAGGGCTCACTGCTGCCAGGCAGCCTAGAGTTGCTCCCCTTTTCCATCGCCCCAACCCCCCCAAGCAATTGGGTGAACATCTGCCTGCCTAGCCTCAAATCCTGGCTTTCAGCACCCAGGCCCAGCTCAGCAGAGCCAGTGTAGGCTGCTAGGAGACAAATGCCCAGGCTGGACTACGCCCTCCACAGTTCCTGGGGTCCCCATCCTGCTAAACGCTACAGGAAGTCTGCCCAGCCCCACCTCACCTGTCCCCATGCTCAGGTACTGCCTTTCCTGTTTTACCCCCAGAGTGTACAGAGATGCCCCCCACTCTCCTCCCCAGCTTTCAAATCCTTCCATCACAATTCCACAAAGGACTGCCTTTGCCTACGTGTATAAAATCAAATCCAGGGCATGCCCACAAGCAGGAGATGGGAACATCACCCCCACCTGGCTGAGTCGCCCTGCGGTGAAGACTCCGCCAGGCACAGATTGTATGGAGTGGAAGGTGGGGGCGGGGAGGAGCAGCACAGTGCTGATTTAAACTGGTTCTTACAATCCATCCACAGGGTTTGCACCTGTTTCCCCACGTAGTTTTTAATAGCATCCCGCTTCACACTCAGAAGTGGCCCAGAGTGGACAAGACATTGTGTGGCACCCTTGCAATGGCCCAGGCTGAGCAGTGGGAGTAGAGGATGGGGAGGGTGGGGGGCCCCACTTACCTTCCCAGAAGGCCCCACCCACCTCCCTCACCACCATCTCAGTGGGTGGTGCAACATCTGGCCTGGCCTCAGATTGCCCAAGACACCATTTGCTCACAGTGGCCACTAGGCCCCAGTACGTACTTCCCGTTTCGGGACCACCAGGCTCTGGGGACTGGAATGCAGGCACTGGAAGCCCCAGATTGACTGAACCTGTTGACAGATCATCAGAGAAACTGCTGGTAGGAGGCAGCTGGGGAAGGTGGCGATGGCCAGTGGGCAGGCAGGCCTGGCCCCAGAGCCACTGTGGTACAAAGAGGAAGTCTGACAGAAGAGCAGCCTCAGGCGAGATGGGGGAGCCCAGGCAGCCATGGGGGAGAAGTCTCTCCACAGTGCCGTGTGTCTCATGTCTGGGAGGGTGGCCCAGTGTCCATCTTGTCCCACTGATGCTGCCACATCCCAAGGCTCATGTCTCAGAATTAGAACTGCTGACGGGCTGGACATTCTGAGACTTCTTAACATTAAGTCATTTGAATCTGTGGCTGGTGAAGTTCAGGTCTCTAGGGGAGAATCTCAGCACCCCAAAATCCTTGGAACAGGGGCTTAGCCATCCAGCGTCCCCATGTAGCATCCAGAGGGGTTGAGGGTCTGGGCTTCTGGGATGTCGCAGCATCTGAACCCAGAGCAGGAGGGAGGGAACCAGGGCCGAGGCCAAGGAGGCCACTCACAGAGCCAGCCCTGGCTCAAATGCACCTGCCCCAAACCCAGCCACAACGGCCCACTGTCCCCCAGCTGGTCTAGATGACCTCAAAGTTTGGAGAGTCAGGAACAGGGTCTGCAAAAAAAGGAGAAGCAAAGTGAATGGGGGCTCCTCTGTCCCTCACCCCTCAACCCCACTCCATGAGGCTGTGGAACTCTTCAGGGAGGGTAGGGAGCGAGGCCGACGCCCTGCAGGCCATGAGGTCATGACCTTACAGGTCATGGTGCTGTGAAGGTCAGGAAACACTTACCCAGGGATGGGAAGAAGACGTCTCCGGGGCCTGGAGGAGATAGGGGGGTGCCGGGCTCCGAAAGCAGATGCCGCCCAGACTCAGAAGGCTGCCGCTGGGCCACATAGGACAGGGGGTGCCTGACTTTGGCCTCCAGTATCCCCTGGGCAGGTGATGAGGCCTCAAAGCCAGGGTTTTCAATCCCTTGAGTGTTGCTGCCACAGAATCAGAATGGAAGGTCACCTGTGCTGTCTGGAGCATGAACTCTACCCTCCCTGCCCCCGGCTTTTCTCTCCTCCCTTCCTCTCACCTACATCCCCATCCCCAGGCCTCAGCAGCATCTCCAAGCAAGAAGGCAGGAGCCAGGCCCACAGAGCAAAGGCCATGGGCTGCACCTGCCCACCTGTCCTGAGCTGAGGGCATCAGGGCCCACCAGAACAGACCCCAACTCCTCCCTGACCATCAACCCTGGGCACAGCCAGGAAGCCGAAAATCACAGACACTTCCAGGACTTCAGCCTCAGGAATTTGGGGACAAGTTTCTCTTTGGTCAATAGAGTTGATGGCATTAGGATCAAACATCCCCAAAGCCTGTCTTGAGCTGAGGGGAGGGGTTCTCTTCTCTTCCCAGTTGGGAGTAGGATAACTTCTGAAGACCCCTGCAACTCTTAGATTCTAGGTGGGTTGCAAGCAGGACTTCCTTCAACCTGCCTTGAAGATCATCCCTTTCAAACACCTAGAGGAGCTTTGTGTTTGGTGTTGCAGGTACCAGGGCAGAAACTCGGGTTCCCTGAGCACATCCTCCAGGCCACGCTGCATGCCAGTTTCCTGCCCAGAGCACACCAATACACAGTCCCCATCCCCTCTGCCCCTAGACCCGGCCCGCTGCACCACTCTAGGACCCTTCAGCCTCCGCCCTTGTGGCCTGCAGCAGTCCGACAGCTTTCTCCTTGGAGTTCTCTGCAGGCAGGAGGCACAGCTCAAGGGGTGTGGCTGGGGCTGGGCCCGCAGGCGTCCTTTGCATGTTTCACTGTCTGCGCCAGATCAGCTGCTTCCTCCCTGTCCCCATCCTGGCCCAGGCTGACCACTGAGACCCGAAGGTGGGTGCACGACACATCTGAGCAGAATCAGAGCTCAGCCTGCTGAGTGGGGGTGGCAGGAGAGTAGCCAATGCGCACAGATGTGCAGCCTTCAGCAGCAGATGGCAGAGGCTCTTCTGATCAGCTGCTCTAGGTGGCTAAACAGGGCCCCTACTGCACAGAAGTATCTCTTCCTGGATAGCCAGCCTAGGAAGTTTTCTCAAGCAGGTCTCCATGGGCCTTACCTGTCCATCCGCACCAGCTCCTGGGCACCTAGGGACAGACAGACAGAGAAGCTGGTCATGGAAGGGAAGGCTTCCCCATACAGCATGCCTGCCTCTGCTGGCAGATGCCCTGCAGGGAACAGGAGCGAGCCCAGGAGGGCCCTGCCCAGCTCCAGACTCCATTTCTGCTCACATGGGTGCTGTCCAGCAGTGATCTGCGTGTCTGTCCAGCAGATGGGGCCTCCACGAGGGGCCCATTTTGACGACTGATAAATGAAACTCTATCTGCATTTTCCAAGCGTGTAAGAACACTATTTGCCATCAAAAGGCCAAAGGCAGCCAGCACTTTCTCCTATGGCTTGACTTACACAGCGTCAGACCTTCGGATTTAAGTACTGACCAAAGGTCAACTCCTGAATTTGCTAACTGATGTCTCTTGTTTGAACATTTGCCAGGTTCCGGTCTTTAGCCATGACTTACTGTTTAAAGTCAGTGCCTAATTAGAGGGCTCCTGGTCCTCTCTGTCCCATCCCCTACATTGCCTAATAGGGTGGCATTCTAGGGGACATCTCTCAGGGAAACCTTACAAGGTGCGAGTCCCCGATCACTTCCCAGCCACTTCACTTACTTTCTGCTTCTCATCCAAGTTGCTGCCGCTTGCCTCAGCCTTGGGACACCCCACCCCCTAAACTGGCCACCAATTAGATGCAGTGACCCCAACTTCCCTCTTTCATGCAGCACCCCACGTCCTCCCACAGATGCTTCTCGTTTTAAGGAGCTTTACTGCTGATTACGATGGGGAAACGGATGGTGGGGGAGGGGCACAACAACAGAACAAACACAGGGAAGTTACCCAAAAGTTCCTGAAATCTATTCGAATCATGGCTATTGTTTACGGCCGACTCATGGGTCAGGCTTCGTGCAGGTGCACACGGGTATTCCCTCATCTCATCCTCTGCACCACCCTTTGGGGTGAGGGTTGTTGGCTCCATTTTAGAGCTGGGGAAACTGAGGCTCAATCCAAAGCAGGATGGAAATCCACACCTGTTGGCCTCTCCAGCAAACTGCCCTCCTCAAGGCTCCAAGCCCTTTCCTTTTCTTCCTGAGAGTGCTTCATTCCTGAGCAGGCTCTGCAGGCCAGCCTTCCACCAGGGAGCAATGCTGCTCCCCCTGCCCTGCTGCCCGGGGCTGCTCTTCTGTTCCAAGCCCTTTACCTGCCCCCACCCACCCCCAGCCATGGGTATTCCTGCAGGTAGGTTGTGGTGGGTTCTAGGAGAGGAATAGGGGAGTTCTGAGAGCAAGGGTGAGGTGGCCATAGCCCCCGAGTGACCCACTGTGGGGCTCCATGTGGGACCCCCCAGGAATGAGGGGAGGGAGGGATGACAAGTTGTTAAGGGCCGGCCACAGGAAATAAGTTGTGAGCCAAAAGCCACCTGGCGCCAGAGCGATCCTTTCTCCGTTACTTCTGTAGCCAGGCAGAGGGGAAGAGGCCAGGGAGGGGAAGCAAGGACGAAAATCTCCCTAGCCTCTTCTTGGAGGACTCAGACTAACCAAGACTCATGCGCAGGGTCAGGAACCAGGCAAGGGGCACTGTCACCTGGCCAGGGTGGGAGGTGAAAGATGTTTGTGCCATGACTTAAAGCCCAGCCCCACCACTTATTTGCTGTGTGGTTCTTTAGGCAAGTTATTTAACCCCTCTGTGCCTCCGTTTGCCCATCAGTAAAATGGGGACAATGGTAGGACCAAATTCTTGGAGTTGCAATGAGAGTAAGTGAGAGCATTTTTATTATGTGGTGGACTTCTATTCCCTGGAAACAGCATGCGTTGAAAGCTCTGAGATCGAGTCCTGGCTCTGCCACTTACTAAGTTATGTAACATTCAGCCAGTTATGTAACCCCGCTGATCTTAGCCTTCTCATCTGGAAAAAGAAAGGGTTGAGCTAAGTTATCTGTAAGACCCCTTCCAAGTTATCTGTAAGACCCCTTCCACCTCTGATATTCCAAAGGTCATTTTTTGTCCCAACAATTGCTACTAATTACAAAACAAGCATGCCTATACCTTAAACAGGTCCCCCAAGGATATCTGAGTGGCAGCATTTTTATAAAGCAACTTGAGCTACTCCATATGATCATTCATTCAGAAGACATGTATTGAGTGCTGGGCCAGCACTGCCTGGGAGCCAAAGGGGCTGGTGGGCACTTGGTCCCCAGAAATGGCATGCCTCCTTTCTCTCGGCCATTTTGCCCAGCTCCTGGCCGGAAGTGCAGCAGCTCCCAACTCTCAAATGGAAAGGAATCGTGCCTGCATCGTGTCTTGCTAATCCCAGGCGCTGAGCTGGGGGTTGGAGCAGGTCACTTGCACCGTCCACCCACCCCAGGCAGGCAGGAGTACTCACGACGGTTGGAGGCCGCCTGCCTTTGCTTGTAGACCAGGAGCAGGATGAGGGGGAGGCAGAGGATTCCTACGATGCAGGCACCGGTAGCCAGGGCTGCAGCCGTGATGTCTGAAAGGGCAGAGAGGTAGCCAAAGTGAAGCCCCATTCCCATTGCTCCTCCCAAGTGGAAACTGAGGCCCAAAGAGGGAAGACCAGGCAGCAGGGAGACCCGCCTTTCCCCAGAGTCCTACAGCTAGACCCCCAGCGACTTGCAGAGGCATGGAAGATAAGGGGTTCTCCTTTCAAAGAGAGCCCTGTGCCTGCCGCCATATGCACCTGGAGCATACAGAAATAAGACTAGTCACCTACAGCTCAGGCGGCTCCAGGCAAGAGAGGGAACAGAGTCCTCATCCCAGCCCACAAGGGACAGCTGGAACACCCTTGGCTACAGGTTATTCCCTGAAAAGGGAGAGCAGGGCCTTCGCAGACCCCATGCCACAGAGCTCAAGGTCAAAAGAAGCCTAAGTGATGAAAAAGTTTTGAAAATAGATAGCGGTGACGGTTGCACATTGTGAATGTAATTAATGCCACTGAACTGTAGGCTTAAAATGGTTGAAATGGCAAATAAATTTTACATTATATGTGTTTTATCATAATAGATTAAAAGCCCCAACTCATCCCAGAGACTCCTTAGCTCTGGGACGGGGCCTCTGGAACCCCTTGATCTTGCCACACAAGTCACAGGAGAAACACCCGAGGTGAGAACTAGGAAAATGTGAATCCTTGTCCAATGTTTTTCAATTTTAAACTTATTAAATTACCAAAAAAAAGTATAAGTTTAAAAAAATATTCAAATATTCTCCTCCCTTTGTACCAAGAGCCCCTCTGAAGAGATCATCCCTGTGTGCCGGTTTCTGTGTTGTGGTCCTAGTCATATTCCCTGCAAATACAACAGATGCAGGATCATATGACAATGCTTTTCCCACTGAGCACAGCGTGGACATCTCTCTGTCTCATCTACCTCATTCTGCTTAGGGTTTTATCACATTGCTCCCACTAAATTTATTGAAGCAGTCCCCTGTTGGTAAACATGTTGTTTCCATTTTCAGCATAACTAATAATGTAGCAATCAACTTGTGCACGCAGCCTGGCTCACTCAGGAAGGAAATCTGTAGTAAATTCCTAGCGGTCAAAGTGCTGAGCCAAAGAGTATGTGCATTTTCTTTTAGGCTATTGCTAAATTGCCCTCCAAAAAGGTTGTACCGCTTTGCTGTCCCAACAGCACGGGGAGGTTTGATTTATTTCAGGCCATCTGCTGACTGCAGGAGTTTAGCTGGGAACAGACGTGCCCTCGGAACCACAACCAACATAAACGCATTTCCTTCCCAATTTTAGCCTTTCCCAGAGCCAAACGATGGGCTGGGATACCTTGTCACAGTGTCAACTTCGCCCCTAAGAGGTAGATGGGCTATGGTCTACATGTTGCCTTTGCGCTATTTGTTTGGGAATAAAGGTTGTTTTTGTTTTGCTCTACAATTCAACAGTGTAAACAAGTTTTCAGGAGGTTTGTTCATACCGCAAATGAGAACAAACTGTTTTCAGGCACTTTAGAAGTACCCACCGGTAGAGGAACAGTTGCTATGCTAATTACAAAGCAAGCTCCGCTCCACATTACAGCAGGTTCCCTGCAGATCTCAGCAAGACTGCATTTTGACGTGGAATATTGAAAGTAAAGACATTCTATAACCTAGACACCTCAGTATTTCAAAACCCCCATCAAAGGACCTTATTGTGGGCAATATTTGAGAAGCCAGTTGCAAAGCACTCTCTTCTAGTGATCAAAGCAGGTCTCCTCTGGACGGCTACTAAGCAACATTTTGTGAGCTTTGCCAGGTGCCACTGATGCCTGTTCCCTGTCTGCCTTTGGAGGGTGAGCTCTCCAAAGACAAAGATATTCCTGCCTAACTTCTGTCCCCACATAGAGATTTCCCCTCTGTGGCCCCTCTATCAGATCAGGACTTAATGTCTCTTCAAGAGCCTGAGGCTTCCTTGCAACCTGGGCTGAGTTGAGTCTGGGGCAGAGGGGCGCAGAGGTTTGGGGACAGGTCTGTGGATCCAGCTGCTCTCTGAAGCCGCAGGCATCTCTGCAGAGCTCAGCCTCGCCACAGTTCCCCACCCCTTCCCCCAAGCGTGGCCAGTGCCTGGGCTGGCACTCACAGGGGAGGGCAGGCATGCTTGCTCACCATCCAGAACCAGGCTTATCCTGGGAAGGTGATCAGGCGCTGGCAGAGGTAGCTGCCGACACCGCACTAAGGAATGTGCCAGGCCCTGACACAGCAGGGTGGGATGGGAGGGGCCTGGCCTGCTCAGGCAGCCTTTGTCCAGGGCCTGCCTGGTAGCCCACGGGGATATGTGGAGGAGGGAGTTTGGCTGCTGAGGGTTGGGCTGCCTGGTTTCCCAGGGAGGAAGCTGGGTGAAAGCAGACAGTACATTCTGCTGCACTGGGGAGGCGGGAAGAAGTTCACAGGGAGATGAGCTGCCTGGCCCCCTTCTCTGAGCTCACTGAGAAACCACAGCCCCTCAGCAATGCAGGAGCTCCTTGGGCACCAGCTTCTCTAGTCTCATTCCCCTACCTCAGGCCAACTTGTACTTCCGTGTTATTTCACAGTCAAGCTACACTCTTACTTTCAAGGATAACATTAAGAGGCTGGGACTGGGGCTGGGCACAATGGCTCAATCCTGTAATCCCAGCACTTTGGGGAGCCCAGGCGGGTAGATTGAGCCCAGGAGCTCGAGACCAGCCTGACCAACATGGCTCCGACCAAAATGCATGTTCTAATTTTGCTCTTGGCCTGTTTGTTGGTTGGAAAAAAGGGTAGCTGAGTAAAAAGTCAATGTAGCCTTTGAGTTGGGTTTGGTTTAGCTGATCCCCATTCCAGCTTAGGTTCTCGTGCATGTCCTCCTGGATGCCTTTGTATCTACAGGGCCTAGCAGGGGTGGCCCCACTGAATGCCTGACACATACAGGGTGTAGAGGGATGTGGAAGCCAAGACCTGTACTCAGAAGAGGGAAGTGCCCTTGCATTTTGTCTCCGAGCTGCTGAGTATTTTCACCCAACCTCTCAGTGCCAGGTACCCTTAGAGCAGTGCCCCTTACCCTGTAGGGCACCTCTCTGAGCAAGCACCAGGGGCTAACTGCTACCCACTGCACAGCCCCAAGCTGAGAAGGTGAGTAAGCAGAGCTAAGCAGGCCTGCAACCAGATCCCAGCTATGCTGCCCTGAGCTATGTGAGTTTAGGCAAGTTAACATACATCTCTGGGCCTCTGTTCCCATGGATACAGATAAGATGGTGACGCCTGCTTCATAGAGTTCTTATAAGAATTCCCTGAGGCTAGGCGTGGTGGCTCACGCCTGTAATCCCAGCACTTTGGAAGTCAAGGTGGGAAGATCAATTGAGCCCAGGAGTTCAAGACCAGCCTGGGCAACATAGCAAGAGTCCATTTCTACCAAAAGTGATTTTTTTGTTTTTTGAGACAGAGTCTCGCTCTGTCACCCAGGCTGGAGTGCAGTGGTGTGATCTCGGCTCACTACAACTTCTGCCTCCCAGGTTCAAGCACCTCATATGTCTCAGCTTCCTGAGTAGCTGGGATTACAGTTGCCCACCACCATAAAAGGCAAATTTTTTTTTTTTTTTTTTTTTTTTTGAGATGGAGTCTCGCTCTGTCACCCAGGCTAGAGTGCAGTGGTGTGATCTCGGCTCACTACAACTTCTGCCTCCCAGGTTCAAGCAGCTCTCATGTCTCAGCCTCCTGAGTAGCTGGGATTACAGATGCCCACCACCATGCCAGGCAAATTTTTTGTTTTGTTTTGTTTTTTTGAGATGGAGTCTCACTCTGTCACCAGGCTGGAGTGCAGTGGCACGATCTCAGCTCAGTGTAACCTCCGTCTCCTGGGTTCAAGCGATTCTTCTGCCTCAGTCTCTTGAGTAGCTGGGACTACAGGCGCACACCACCATGCCTGGCTAATTTTTGTATTTTTGGTAGAGACGGGGTTTCACCATGTTGACTAGGCTGGTCTCGAACTCCTGGCCTCAAGTGATCTGCCTGCTTTGACCTCCTAAAGTGCTGGGATTGCAGGTATGAGCCACCACACCTAATCCCAAAAATAATTTTTAGAAATTCACCAGGCATGGTGATGCATGCCTATAGTCCCAGCTACTTGGGAGAACGAACCAGGAAGATCACTTGCATCCAGAAGTTTGAGGCTGCAGTGAGCTGTGATTGTACCACTGCACACTAGCCTGAGTGACAGAGTGAGATTCTTTCTCAAAAAAAAAAAAAATTCCTGAGGCCAGGCGTGGTGGCTCACGCCTGTAATCCCAGCACTTTGGGAGGCCAAGGCAGTTGGATCATTTGTCAGTAGTTTGAGACCAGCCCGGCCAACATAGTGAAACCCCATCTCCACTAAAAATACAAAAATTAGTCAGGCGTTGTGGTGCATGCCTATAATCTCATCCTAGCTACTCGAGAGGCTGAGGCAGGAGAATCGCTTGAACCCAGGAGTCGGAGGTTGCAGTGAGCCCAGATCACACCACTGCACTCCAGCCTGGGTGACAGAGTGAAACTGTGTCTCAAAAATATATATACTATATATGTAATATATATGTAATATATTATATATTATCTATAATATTACATTATATATATAACATATAATATATATCTATAATATATTATATATTACATATATATATATATATATATCCCTGAAGTAGTAATACTTAAAAGGACTTAGTCCAGTGCCCAGCACAGAGTGGGAACTCAGGAAAGGTAGTTCTGTTCCTCTTCCTGAGCCTCTTCCTCCTCCCTCCCCTACAACAGAGAACATCTGAGGAACACAGAAACACAGAACACAGAAACCTGAAGTAGTTGAATTCTAGACCCTCAGCCTTCTGAAGTCATAGGGGGCTGGTGGGAAGGGCAGCACTTAGCTGCCTGGGGCACCCAGTACCTGTCATGAGGCACTTTCCCTAGCCAAAGGTGACTGCCAAGGCACAGCCACTCCAGAGAGGCAAGAGGAGCAGAGACTCCAGAGCAGATGGAAGGGGAGTGGGCTTCTGGGGACTGCACCAAGGAGGAAGCAGAAGGGATGTGCAGCAGCAGAGGAGGAGGAGGACCGGGGTTTCTGTGGGCTTGGGGTGACAAGGCCAGAGTTCCAAACAGGGTCTGGGTGCAGGATGAGGACAGAAGAGAACAGATAACCCAAAAGGGGCAAGAGGATGGTCCCTTACTTTCACTCTCCTGGGAGGAGGATGGGTATGCCACGCAGTTGGATGGTGCATCTTTGCCTGTGGGAACAAACAGAAGGGCCATTAGGTGGGTGTCAGGCCCAGGAGGCCGGGGAGGCTTGTCCAGGCCAGTGTCCCTCTCCCGCCCCAGGTTCTCACGCTAGTGCCTACTCAGCAGTATTGGCCCAGTGGCAGCCTGCACACATGTGCACCCACACACACACCCTGGCATGTTCTCACCCAGCCCATTCTCATGCCACTCCCAGTGGCATGTGGATACCCGCCAGCGCCCACACCTCTATCCGAACCACGGGCCCTTGCACTCTCACCTGAACAGAGAGACAGACACACACACATATTCCCCAACAGCCATTCAGCCATCCACTGAGTCATGCCCCAGGGCACCAATCCATCCCGCTGATGCCTATACCCACGGTAGCCACAATGTCACCACGAGCAGTCACACTCCCAGCCCAGGTACCTACAGCCTCACACATTAAAAAATCTCAGTGTCACAAACGGAGCCAGGTACACCCTCCCTCTCCATCACTCCAGCTAACAACACACCCACACTCTACACACCCTTGACCACCCCATCTCACCCACACACTCCCTGGAGTCCCAGTGCTACCCATGCAGCCTCACACTCTGCCCAGCACAGTGTCATGCATGGTCACACCATCAGACAGGCAGCCCTCCACACACGCCGGGCTGTCACGTGCAGGATGCCCTCACCTGTCTGCACCTGCAGCTCCATGGCACCATGGACCCTGTGCTCCGAGTGGTGGTGCTTGATCTCCACCACAAGGCAGCAGTAGAGGCCGCTGTCCAGCAGGGTCAGGTTGCGCATGGTGATGGAGAAGTTGCCATGGTGGTCGGAGGCCGACTCCAGCCCGTGGCGCTGGGCCAGGTCGTGGCTGGTGTTGGCAGCCTGGTGGCCTCCATGGTGCAGGTGAAGGTCCTGGAACGTGAGGTTGCGGATGGGCCGGCGCTCTGAGCAGGTCTGCACCTCGCCCCTCGAGCTGCGGTACCACGTCTTGTAGAAGGTCACATCATGCCCTTTGTCGACAGGGCCGAAGAGCCTGCAGGTGAGGGTGACGTTCTGCCCCTCGGGACAGACGTACAGGGAATACAGCGTGGCGACCTTGAAGGCTGCCACTGGACCTGCTCAGAGAGAGGAGAGCCCTGTCACCTGACTGATCCAGCACTACTCCTGGCACCCCCAGAGCAGGGAAGAACCTTGGCCTCAGCTACTTCCCAGCCTCAGGTCCCGGGCATGTCAGCTGACCTCCCTAAGACTGCCTTCTGCATTTGTTCACGAACCCCACTCCATCCTAGGCTGTTGCGGGGGGAGCCACAGAAGCTTCCCCAACTAGGGGTGCTCTTGGATGCTAGACAGGGCAGGGAGAGACTCGGAGGGCAGCAATGCAGTCGGGTGTGTCCCTCTTCCCAGTAGAGTGTATGCACAGCCCGTTGGGTGGGAGGCAGGTTGGGGAGCAGAAAGGCTGTTTGGAACAACAGCTCCTTGTCCTTGGCCGCTCTGTGGGGGCCATCAACACCTCTGCCCCTTCCTACTCCTAGGACTGAACATGCCTTCCCATCCTCACCAGGGAGCACTGAGAGCACCTGCTTGTGCAAGGCCTGGGCCAGGTGCTGCATCTCACCTGCATGCTGAATGCATGGCCCCCGCTTGAGCAGACGAGGCCTGCATTCTCAAGAGTAGAACCCCATGGCAAAGGCAATCCAGTGCCAGCCCTCAGGTCACTTGGAGGAGGGAGGAAACTGCCTTCTGGGGACAGTCAGGGACTTCCTGAAGGAGGGAGGGTCTTTGGACTTGGTGCATAGATAGGATTTCAGCCAGTAGAAAGGGTGTCCTAAGCAAGGTAGTGTGAAAATGGGAAAACCCAGTGTCTGAGGGACCGGGATAGAGAATATGTGAAAGGTCATCTCATCCGTGCACTTCCTCCCAGCCAATGTTGGAAAATTGTCTAGTTCTGTTTGTTTTTTTTTTTCACCAAGCAAATGAAGCAATTCCCTGGTCCACTTTGCCTTATCCCAATCCTCCGGCATTTAATCGGGTTGACCCTCAAAAGCATGAGCTTTTGAAAACAGAATATGGGCCAGAGGCCGTGTTTCTAACTGTATGAGCCTCAGTTTCCTCATCTGTGCAGTGAGAAAACTATTGGCTACAATGCAGGGTTGTGAGAGGACTAGATGAGGGAAAGACGAGAACACAAGATGTGAGCTCTAATGCCCTCTGCAGATCTCTGAGGGATACCTACAATTATTACACGTTAGTGTTATTTTTATTTTTAATTTATTTGTTTTGGAGACGGGGTCTCCCTCTGTTGCCCAGGCTAGCCTTGAACTCCTGGGTTCAAGCAATTCTCCTGCCTCGGCCTCTCAAAGTCTTGGGATTACAAGTGTGACCCACCACGCCTGGCCAGTGGTATTTTTATTTTAAATGGCATGTCAGGCTGTTGTGGGTCTAATAGAGAGGAAAGGAGGGTTAGAACTATGTACAGAATCCAAACTGATACATCCTTTTCATTGCCCCAGCCAGGGGCATTGCCCAGAGCCAAGATAGCACCACATCCTCCTTCAGATGCCCCTTCCCTGCCCTTAGAGCCCAGGACCCTCGGCGGCAGGCTGAGACCCACTGGAAGAGCTGAAAGCCTTGTCCAGTCAAGAGAGAGGCAGCCTAGTGGGGCTTCTGGAGCTGACCAGCCTGCATTGGACCAGTAGCTGTGAGCCACTTAGACTCTGAGCCCCGACTCCTCACTCACAGATGTTTTACCCAGAAATGAACACATTTCCCTGGCAGAGTTGAGCCTAGGGTTAGTAATAATTCACATGAAGTGTTCTGCAAGTGCCATGCGAGTAGTCGGTGCTTGGTACTTGGGAGTTAGACAGGTCTCTAATTCATTCAGCAAGTCAAGAAGCGCCTCCTAGGAGTGAGAAGCACAGTGGGATGGAGAAGCCAGCTTTAAAGTCTTTCCTGCTAAGGTGTGAATGACTGATAACAACTTGTGATCCGATCCTGGGTGGCTTGTGTTTAAAGGAGAGTCTCCAAAGGCAGCAAAGCCCCAAACGGCATGTCTGGAGTGGCATTTTAGGCAGAGAGCCAAGTCTGGGAGCCCCAGATTTTTAGAGTCATTGTCAGGGTGATCAGAGATTTCAGAACTTCTTTGACAAGACACAGGTCTCCTTTTCAGGCAGAAACAGAGAGACCCAGAAAGGGAAAGTGGTTGGAATGAAGCTCCAGAGTTCCAGAAGGTATGAACTCAAAGCCGGGAGCATGGGGGACCTCAGGTGGTGCAGGATCTAGGTAGAACCATAATACGAAGACATAGCATGTGTTGTGCACTATGCTGGGGGTTTCATGGGCTTATCTAACAATGATATAAGGCATTGCTTTTATTCCCATTTCACTGATGAAGAAACTAAGGCACAGAGAACTTATGTAACTCACTGATGATCACACAGCAAGCAAGTGCTAGAGCCAGAATTAAACTCAGGCATGTAGACACTACACTGATGAAAAAAGTCCAGAAACTGGAAGCCCACAGGCCACATCCAGCTTTCCCACAGGGCAACTGTCAGCTGGAGCTCAGTAGCAGCTTTAGGGGGGCACCGGCACTCCAGTTCTCCACAGTCCGTACTACTCCCTAATAATCCCACCTGGCCTGCTTCACTCTGTCACCGTGGTTTCTTGGCCCTATGGACATTTGAGTTTGTGATGAATGAGTGTGGCTCCTTGGGCTAGCTGGCATGGGACTCTACTGCCCAAACCCATTATGCTACAAATCTGACCCACAGACTCAAGAGAGGAGATGATCCACCCAGGGTCCCCAGGGGAAGCCTGGCAGTGCAGGGACTAACCAACTCTCCTCTGACTGCTAACCCACTGCCCTTACCCCTGCAGCAGGCTCAGTGGAAAAGGAGCCCCAAGAAGCTTGGCTGTGCCCCTGGTTTTGTCTGTGCTGGCCTGGACTTCCCCTTCACACCTGAGTGGGGTGGGTAGAGCTGCAAAACCATGGCCCTGCCGGGAAACAGAAGTGAGGAGGACCTAGGGAAAGGGCTCTCCCACATGCTCCCAGGAAGAACCAAAACCCGCCCCAAGAGTGGGTCTTGTGCTGCCCCCTTCCCCAGCAGGCCATGTGGCAGGTCTGACCAGCACCTCTCCCAGCTTCTGCCCCTTTCTCCCTTTGTCTGGCAATGCCTCCTACCCCAGAGCCACCCCAGGGCTGGGAGCCGAATTCAGCTCCAGCTTTAGTTACGGTAGTATTTACCACCAGGACACACACCTTGGGGGCTGGCTGAAGGGCTGGCTCAGCAGACACAGGGCTGTAGGCCAGGGGTGGGTAGGGCAGGGCAGGTAGAGTAGACCTGGCGGCCAAAGCTGAGCTGGGTGGGGTTGAGGGCCCTCAGGTGGACAGAGGTGTGGACAAGGGGGGCTAGCGTGGTTGTTGGCCTGAGTATCCCTGTGAACAAGGTGGGGCAGGGCACCAGGCTGAGAGCCCTCAGGGTCTAAGCAATGGGGTTAATGACCCCAGGATTGTACCCATAGCACCCGCAGCAGTGGGGAAGGTATGTTCTCCCCTGGAGGCAACTTCCTTGAGATGCACGGAAGATGGGGGTGGGTGCATCAGAGAGAAAGCAGGGTTCAGGGAGTGCTGTAGAGGGGGCATTGCTCAATCCCCCACACTGCCTCACCCCTCACACACTGGGACCCATCCCACAGGTCCCAAAGGAGTCGCTCCCCTTTTAGAAAAACGGAGAAGCTGCCCTAGGATTCAAGTTTGGGGAGCAGGGGAGGATGCCCAGTTTCAAGGAAGAGGGCCAGACAGGAGAGAGTCCAGGACAAACCAGAGGGACAGGACAAAACAAGGATCCACGGGGGTTTGTCCTGGGGAGGGAGGGAAGGCCAGAAAACACCCCATTTACTGTGTCTGAAACTCCAGCTGGGACAAGGCGCACGGCAGCCTGTCCTCAGGACACTCGAAGGCATGGTATTGGGGAGAGGGGCAGTGCACAGTGTGCAGAGGGGCCTGCACGCGCCCTGCGGCCTCCACGTCTGCGCACATGCACATGTGTTGTCAGGGGAGCTGTTCAGCCTGGCTAAAATTACAATTCTTTGGCAAGAGGATGTTGCTTATTGTCAGGAACAGATCCTTTCGGACACCTGGGTCATTGTCGGAGACCGGGGAAAGTGGGTGGGGAGGAAGGCCCCTGGCTCCAGGGTGGCCAAAGAGCATGTGGGACAGGAAAACGACCTTGGGCCTGGGCCTGAGAGCATGTGCCAGGCGGGAACCGTCTGGTTGCCATGCTGCTGTCAAGACCCAGTGCCCCCGGACCCCCACCGGCCACCTGCCACTAGGTAAAGAGGCAGGGCCACCTAGAGGAAGAGTGCCGTGAAACTGGGAAAGCCTGAGTCTCGAGAGTAAAACTCTCGCTTGGATTGCAAGGTCCTGGGGCCTCAGTGTCCGCTTAGTTGTGCCCTCATTGTGTGCCCCTGGGCAGGTCCCACCCTTCTCTGAGCTTCCCTTTCTTCATCTTAACCTGAGGGCTGTCCCATGTTCCGAGGCCCCCTCCAGCTCTAAAATCCTGTGGCCAGGAGGGAAGAGCTGTCTTATGACCATGTGTTATGTGTAGGCACTTGCTGAGCATCTTATACCTGTCACATTTAATTCTCATAACACCCCCGACATGGGTGGTATCATCCCCACTTTAAAGACGAGGAAACAGACTCAGAGAAGTGACTTGCCCAAGGCCACACAGCCCTACGTGACTGAGCTGAGATTCACACCTTGGACGGGCCAGCACTGCAGACAGGAAGAGCCCCCACCTCTCCAGAACCCTCCAGTGGGCAGGCAGGGTTGATACCTCATCCTTCAGCTATTTAGAAAGAATGAACTGACCGTGCATTGACCTCCACGCCCTCCGTGCAACATTCCTGCTCTGCCTCAGACCCAAGCTGAAAACATCATTCTTTCATTCCGCAAATATTTACCAAGGTCCTAACATGGGCCAGGCCCAGGCAGGGAGGCTGTGGGGATGCAGAGTTCCATCAGGGGCATCTGCTCAGCACTTGGGCCTGGGCCTGTGCCTGTGATTTCTAGCTGTGGCACCCTCAGATGTTTCTGTCCTAGTACAAGGGAAAGGAGTTCTTGTTGGCATCTTCTCAGAACACCAGTTTTTGTGACCTTCACCTCTCTCCACCCAGCAGGCCCCGGGTGACCCCTGTGAGTGTGCACGGGATGGGTGTGTGTGGGTGTGGACAGGCCTGTGTGTTTTTCATGACAGGGCGTGAGCTTAGACCACAGTCGCCAAGGCAACGCCCCAGCCTTTGGAGGTGGGACCCAAGCGCCTAGGAGGCCCCACCCAAACAGCTGAACTCTGACCAGCTGCTAGGGGTTGTCAAGTAAACAGTTATTAATTGACTGCTGTGGCTGGCCCCACACTAGATGCAAAAGGTCCCGTCCTTGGTCTCACAGGACATCCCAAAGAGAATGGGACCTGGTTCCAGCTCCCTGCAAGGCCCCATCCCTCAGGATGGTCCACAGGCTGGGGCTGGGGCTGTAGGAAAAGACTATGTTCTGTCTTTATCAAGATGCAGAGGGAAACAGAGGCATGGATCAATCAGGCTGGGTCTGCCAAGGCTAAGAAAGGAAGCGTGGCAAGGAAAAGGCTGAGGGCCTGAAGCCAGCAAGTCTGCCCTGGGGCTTTCTGGCCAGTGAGGACAAAGGGCATCTCAGATGTGTTTATTGATACCTGCCCCCGCAGGAAGTGTCCATTCACATCAGACCGAGGGAGCTGGGAAGGGGAAGCCAGGCTCTATTGAAGGAAGCAGCACTTCCAGCACCTTGGGAAAGCGTCCTGCATCCGGGGCTGGGGCTGGAGGCTAGCATGCCTCCCCGGGGAGGGCCTAGACAGCTGGCCAGAGGTCCTGGCCCGTGGATGCTTTTGTGGATGAACCCCTCCCAGACTCCCCAGGCCCTTTTGGAGGAGGACTGTGTGCAGGCCAGGCTCCCAGCTCCAGCCAGCCACCCTCATGCTCCTATGCCATGAAGACGTCCTCAGGGTCCATCTCAAGTCTTTTTGCCCCCTACTATTCTGTGCCAGGCATCATTCTAAGTACTTGTTTGTTTGGTTGGGTTTATTGTTGTTGTCTGAGACAGAGTCTCACTCTGTTGCCCAGGCTGGAGTGCAGTGGTGCCATCTCGGCTCACTGCAACCTCCGCCTCCCAGGTTGAAGCAACTCTCCTGCCTCAGTCTCCCGAGTAGCTGGGACTACAGGCGCCGCCACCACGCCCAGCTAATTTTTGTATTTTTAATAGAGACGGGGTTTCACCATGTCGGCCAGGCTGGTCTTGAACTCCTGACCTCATGTGATCCACCCACCTCGTCCTCCCTACGTGCTGGGATTATAGGCGTGAGCCACTGTGCCTGGCTGTTTGGTAGGTTTTCTTTAGAGAGCTAGGGTCTTGCTCGTCACTCAGGCTGGAATGCAGTGACAACGAGATCATAGCCCACGGTAACCTCAAACTTGTGGGCTCAAGCTATCCTCCCACCCCTGCCTCCCAAGTAGCTAGGACTACAGCCACATGCCACTATGCCCAGCTAATTTTTAAATTTTTCGTAGCAATGGGGTCTAGTTATGTTGTCCAGGCTGGTCTCCTGGCTTCAAGTGATCCTCCCACCTCAGCCTCCCAAAGTGCTGGGATTACAGGCATGAGCCACCGTGCCCTGCCTCATTCTAAACACTTTTACATGGATTAGTTTATGTAATCCTTCCACCCCATGAGGTAAGTACTAGTATCATCTCCATTCTACAGATGAGAAAACGGAAGCACAGAGAGATTAGTATCTTGCCCACAGCCTTACAACTAATAAGTGATGGTGCCGGGATCTGAACCCAGGTAGTCAACCTCTGGAGGTCTGGTGCCATCTGACTACTCTCTAAAGACTAGAGGTAGCTGGGGACTGACTGGAGGCCCCACCTCCTTCCTGAAGACGGACAAATGTCATGACCAATGAAAGCCCAGCTTGCCTTGCCACGTCTACCACATAGTTTTACTTTTGGTTTTACATTAAATAACATTGAATCATATATAGAAGAGGTTATTCCCTTTTCAATTATTTCAGTCCTGATTACATCAAAGAGAAAGGCCCAGTTTGATGCTAATATGTCTCTAAAACATCTCTCTCTCACTTGCTAATCTCCTTTTCTTTTAAAATTTTATTTTATTTTAATTTTTCGCAAGGGAAAACAGCAGTTTTCAGAATCAGAGCCTTCCCAGGCTAAAGTTTCCAACTAGAATTTAATACCCTTATATGGTTTTCCTGTTACGTACTTTTATGGTTTTGTTCTATTTATGACAAGTGATACTGGCTTTCCACTAATGACAGCGATAAAAAGTTTCCTTTTAAAAATCTACATACGCAAATAAAAGAATGAGTAGATTTAAAGAAAAAATAACTAAATATTATGAAAGGGCAGACACTGCAGAGATCATAAAGGTGATAAGCAAATGACTGCAGCTAGGGAAACACCGGTGTGGAATTACCCTTCAGAGAAGGGTGGTCAGCCTCACTGAGACCATGTCACCCAACCTGTCCATTGCACAAAGGGGAAGTGTGTGTTTGTGTTCCCATGATGAGTGAACAGCAAAGGCAGGGTTTGACCCCAGGTCCCCATGGGAAATAAGATCCTATGCAGAAAGGCTAAAGGAATGGGCTTGCTTGGCTTGGTAAGTAACAGAGCAACCTCATTATTGGATTACTCATTGATGAGCAAGATGGTGGCCACTGTCTTTGTCTTTGGGGATAGCCAGCCAAAGTGAATGGACTGAATGTAAAAGAATCAAATGTAAGAAAGATCCTACCAAGATAGGCAAACCCAGGACCAGGCTTGCCTTCAATATCCCCATCTCCAGATAACTTTAAGAGGAGAACCTGCAGGCACCTCCGTGGGCATTTCAGACTGTGAGGACCCATCGGGGCTCACAGGTAACTGGATGCAGCCCATGCACCCTTCACACTCCAGGTTTTGGAGAATCTAGTCCCAGTGAAGCTCACCAATGCGTTCCCAGGCCCTGGGCACTCCATAAGGCCCTGTAGAGAGCAAGGACCTTAGATGGAAAACCAGTGGCATGTGGCCTGCAGAAGCCAAGAAATCCCATAACATTACACAGTATTCACGAGCAGCCGGGTGCTGTGTTAAGTGTTCGTTCATTGGCTCTTCACAGTAGCCCTCCAAGGGAAGTGTTATCATCATCCCCGTTTTAGAGGTAGGGGAACCTGCTCAGGGATACTGAATAACTTGTCCAATATCACAGAGCAGTAAATGGCCATCTTGGGATTTGAGCCTAGGTCTGAGTGACTCGCAAAGCCCAAGAGTTAAGCAAGGGGTTGTACGGAAGCCCTGGCATGCAAGTCCCTGGCTTTGCCATACACAGGCGTGCCGGGACTGCTGCTAAGGGCATCATCTATGGGGCCACTGGAAGCCACAGTGCTGATCCCTGGCCCACCCTCCCCTGGGAGACCGGACTGACCCTGGGTCATTGGTTGGCTAAAGCCTGGGGCCTCAAGCTTGGTATGTGGGGCTCGATACCTCAATACTTAGTATGCCAATGGGTCGTCATTGAGAATCTCTTTCTTCCTTTCATCTGCTCAGGCCTAAGACCCCAAACACTGTGTGCGGATAGGGAGGTGGCCCCTTTAGCATCTCAGCAGCACACTCCTGCCTGGATCACCCTCTCCCAGGAAGGTCAGACCTCAGCAGAACCTTTGCCCTGCTTGGGAGGAAACATGACCAACCAGTATAGCTCAGCAAGGGGCTCCCAGTATTGCTGGCCCTTGGGTGTCCCTGGCATTGGGTAGATGCCCCCTCATGCAAGGGACTGGCCTCAAGGCTGTTCCTCTCTACTCCAGAGCCTCTGGGCAGTGGGTTGTGGATTTCCTAAGAGCTGACCATTGCTGCGTCAGAGGCTTGCAGCACTGGGTTACTCAACAAGGCCCTGCAGCCTGGTTTGCTGTGAAGGGGAAGATGGGGTCTCTCATCCCTAACCCCAGTGCACTTCTATGAACTTAAATGTGCTCGTCCCAGAGGTTGGGGCTCCTGAGTCAACCCATGAGGACAGGGCAAGGACAGTAACTGCCTCAGGTCCTGGGAATGTCTGTGGGGAAGAAGAGGCTCTGCCACCCTTGAGATCTGCTGGGTCCTGGTCCCAAGTGTACCCCTCCACCCATCTCACCCTGAGTCAGGCCCAGGAAAGGAATATCTCTGATGTTTGCTGGGCTTCTGAACACCACATTCATTACTACCATTCTCCTCAGTGCTGGCCCAAACCCAAGAGCTGCAGAACAAGCTGGTGCCGGACACTCTATCTCACCTTCCCTGGCATAAAGGCTTTGACCTTGGGCAACATACCCAGGGCAACCCAGCACCTTGGCAGGCTGGTGATCAATCTTCTCAACTTACAGATCCTGCTGACCACGCCTGCAACCAGGCCTCCCATCTGCTAGCCCCTCGGTGCACACTGTCCTGGGGAGTTGGGTGAATATCTATTATAGTGTGTCCATGTCACAGTTCAGAATACTGAGGTCCCAGAGCAATTCAAATGCTTCTGACTCCTTTCAGTGGAAAGCTGCAACCAGCCTAAATCATCTCCCTGTGCTGGGCCCAGGAAGAGATGGCTCTTTGGTGTACCATGTTGTTTGAGTAGCCAAGACCTCTGGGAGTAAAGGCCCCATGGCCATATAAGCAATACAGGGGAAGGCGTCCCAAGCTCCTCTTGGGGCCTCTCTGCTACTGGGTACTCTGCAAGCTGGGTCCCTGTGCCCTGGATCTCTAGAACTGTTTCTCAAATTGGGGCTGCTGAACAGAGGGCAGCCCAGCCAAGTGAGGGCAGGAAGTGGGCAAGAAAGCAGGAAGGGTCTCACAGGGTCACCTGGGAGGACAGGGCAGGGCAGGGCAGGTGGCCCATGACAGGTGGGATGCTGACTTGCCTGCCTGCCACCGTCCCCTGTTCCTTCTGGAAGCCATGCCCTGCCGTAAGCCGTGGTCTTGGTGCTGAGACTGTCCACTCCACCTCCCGTTCTCCTCTTCCCTCTGACTGTCACCTTGAGGAGCATCCACCCTGGGGCTTAGGCAGCTGTGTCGCCCTCCTCCTCCTCAGAGGCCCAGGCCACCCTCCAAGTGCTGAGATAGCCAGCAGCCTGTGGGCACCCAGGTTGCTGAGGTATCTTCCAGGTTCAGCCTCCTCCTCTCCCTCTTATCCTGTCACCCTCTCCTTCTGTTCCATCCCGCCCATTGGGTCCCTCTGCCAAGCCCTCCACCTCCCTCCTGCCTCCCTCCGAGTCCCTGCATGACTCATACTTTCCCTGGGCCCTCCCCATAAAGTTTGGTTCCACAGACTCTTTGAAGAGATCCAGCCTCTTCAGCTCTGGGCAGGCAAGAACCAGGCAACCAGGCCATGGGTACCAGGGCCTCTGTCCCCAGCCCAGGAACCCCTGTGTTCAGGCTAGGATACTGTCTGAACATGCTGACAGTCTGGACTTTGGAAGGGGAAAGTGGTGTTTCCCTGTGTGGGCTTCTGTGTTTGAGCTGAGACCAGAGATGCCGTAAGTTATCCAGAGACCTAGAAGGGGCTCGTGGCTGAGCTGGAGAGTGTCCCACATCCTCCCCAGTACCCCACACTGGTCCCTGAGTGGCAGCCTTGCTAGGATGGCAGGAATCAGCTGACCACTTATTCCTGGGCTATCAGACCCTTAGAATCGGGACCAGGTGGGCAGTGTTGCCTCTGTGTCTGAAAGTGGGCCCACCGTGACCAGTGCCCACCAAGGCTCAGCCAGGGGTTTCACCAGGGCTGAGCATACCACGCCCTCTGTGTCCTCTGCAGCACTAGAGCCCTGAGACTAGAGGGGCAAAAAGATGCCAGCTGTCAAAAGCCGGTGACATCCACCAGAACACACTGACCACCCCCACCCTGTGCCTCTCCTTCTCTGCAGAAGCTACCTGTGCCTGGGGCTCTCTGGGCAGCCCTCAGGGGACAGCCCTGCCTGCCACTTGGGCAGCTATCAGAGCATGCAGATGTGCCTGATGCCTATCTGGGACACTTGGCACAGTCGCCACTGCACCCTGCCCAGTGGTCCCAGCAGCCTCCGGGCGGTGGGTGGAGTGGGGTGCACGGTCACACAGGCTGAGAGGGCTCCCAGGACGCCCCCATCCCACAGTTCCCACTCCAGTCTGCTGTCTTCTCCCAGCTCTTCCCCAGCGCCCCGCCTCCCCCGACCTTACCTAGGGACGCAGCCAGGAAGAGGGCGAAGAGCAGGGATCCCCAGCGCCAGCAGCCGGCCTCCGGGGCCGTGCGGACGCCCATGTCGCCTTTAGACGCGCAGAGGAACTTCTGGTGCCGGGGAGCGGGAGGAACGCCGCCGGCGCGGGGAAGCCTCCCGCGAGTGAGTGCGAGCGAGTGCGAGCGAGTGAGCGCAGCGGGCGGCCCCAGCGCCGCGCTCCAGGCACCCGCCCCCGTCGCGCAGCGCCCCCGGCGGGGCGTGTGGGGGAACTGCCTCTCAGAGGAGGGACTTCCCGGAGACCGGCCCCGTGGGTGGGGAGCCAGTGTGCGTCCCAGCGAGTCAACTCTACTTGATCGGCAGTTTAAAGCCCGTTCTACAGTCCCCCAGTCCTTTGGAGAGAAGATTATTATTGCTGCGCAGCCTAAGAAGTAGATCTACCTCTAACAGCGTGACAGACGTTACCATGGCTTGCTTCTGCCCTCAGCCACCAGCCTTTGAGTGGTCTGGGGACAGAGACTTGTACCTTACATTATCCAGCCAGACCAGGGCTTGGTATGTGGTAGGCACTCCCAGTTGTGAATGAGTGAGTGAATGAGTGAATGAATGAAATCTAACATTGTGAAGAGCTAGGCAAGCTGGAACCAGTTTAACTGTAGATTCAGAGCCTAAGGCACCCTGAGTGCATGCGCGCACACACACACACACACACACACACACACACAGAACAGATGCAGGACTGCACGCCAGGATCAGCACATCCCTACCCCGAGACACAGACAGGTATGCAGGCAACACCTGTTGGCGTGCCCCACAGCATATGCTGCAAGCCCCCTCCGGCAGAGGCCTCAGCTGTCAGCCCGGCTGTGCACCGGCCCTCCCTCCCTGGTGCCTGGATATCTGCAGGACACTCTGATGCACCCTAACTTCTAGTGCCTCTGCTCTTGCACCCACACCCAGCACTGCTGGCACCACTGGAATGTCTCTCCTCTCCTCTCCAAATGGTTCTCATCCCTCAGGGCTCAGCTCAAGTCCTCCCGCTTCACAAAATGTCCTGACCCTTCCTTTTTCCCCCGCAAATCCTTACTGTCCACACTCCCTTCAGCTACCACCTCCAGCCTGAGATAACCAAGCAGTTGGTTCTTCTTCCAGCTCTTCTGCCCTCCGGAGCTAAACCACAAACCTCTCCCTGATGTTTCTGAGTCCCTAACACAAAGCTGGGCATGGAGAAGGTGTTTATTGCACTTTTATCTGAATGGACAAACCGATGAATGAGTGAGTGATTATGTGATGGAGGAGCTGAGGTGATCGTGGCCAGGACCAGGGATCGAAGGAGTGGAAGAGCACAGCCGTTTTAATCAGTTTACCCCAGTCTAGCTGAAGCTTCCAGGGGTTTTTCTGGCCCTTTAGGGATCTTGGGGTCATAGGTGACTCCTAGGCTGAGGGGCAGAGGACACCCAAAGTCTGACTGGGTGAGGAACCAGGATAACAGGACTGAATGGGAGCCAGGAGTTCTGGGGGCCTTGTGGGTGACCTGATCCAAGTCATGGGCTCTCTGGAGGCCCTTAGCCCTTGCTCTCAGGGCAGGAAAGGCTACAACAGACGAAGGCTGAGGCATCATGCTATTACTAAGTGACCTTGTGCAGGCCCAGTCCCCATGGAGCCAGGGAACTCCCCCAGGAGGGGAGCTTCAGAGGCTGCCAGGACATAACCCAGGTCCTTGGGCATGCTCCTGGCCTTGTGACCCCACTTCGGGAGGCAGCCTAGGGCCCTTCCTGCTGGCACAGCGTGAGCTTCCTTCCACCAGGGGAGGTACAAAGCCAACTGAGATCAGGTGTACACTGGGCCATTCTCACCCTGACATCCTCTGGCAAAAGTGAGGGTGGTCCCTTAAGGGCAAGACCCTAGAGCACCACCCCATCTCAACCCTTCCTGGACTGGCCTTGCTCAGGACACCCTTGAAACCAGACTCCCTCTGCCCCCGGGGCCTAGCAGCTGGGGAGAGCCTGGAATTAGAGAAAGGGGAGCAATTGCCCTGCCAAACCCTTCCGCAGGGGGCTAGAGCCTCTGAGCTGGGCCCGGTTCCCTCCCCCTTTTCACTTCCTTTCTCCCGGCCACACTGCCCACCACTGAGCCTCCTGGGGTTGCATCAGGGTGAGACAGGCATTGCCCAAGGACCATGGTCCAGAAACCTCAAGCACTGTTTCCTCAACACCAGGACAGGACAGGAAGGGCTCAGCTTAGAGGGCCTTTGGAGCACTGACTTTCTCCTCCCTCCAGAGACCAGAGGAAGTCAAGCCCACCTTCCCTTCTCAAGCCCAGACCTGGTCTCAGAGCAGGAGGGGCTCCAAGGCACAACTCTGTTCAAACTCTTCACTCCCCGCCCCTGCAGCCTACACAATGGTTAGACCCACTTCCAGGGAGTTTGGGAGGTGAGTTTGGGAAAGTGGGAAATGTCAGCATTCCCTACCCAACAGGGAGGCTGGAATTCAGCCCCTTTCCTGCAAGGTGGTGCTCTTGCACTCTTGCCGGCAGGTAAGGGGACTCAGGAGGGCTCGAGGCTGGGCCCCTCAGCCCCTCACCAGTAGTGAGTACTCACAGCTGCCTCCAGGTCCTGCAGAGCCACAAGATGGACATGGTGGCTTTCCTTGACAGTCATCTTTATTTGAATATTTGGGGCCTCCACCACTATTTTTAAGGAAAACAAGCAGGAACAATGATGGAGAAACATGTAAAATCCACATGAGCTTTCGAAGAGAACATGAGAGATTGCAAAGATATTTCATTCTGGAGACAAATCGTTTAGGCCAGTCCTCAGACTGTGCAAGTTCCCTCTCCACTCCGGTGGAAAAGTTTGAGAAATGTTAAAACAATGCATTTTCCCCCATTGCATGCTTGTTATTTTAAGATTCGTTGAGACCCTGCAACCCAAAGGAATGCCTCCCTAATGGTGGACTTTAGTCCACTTAGCTGATGGCAGCAGACCAGAAACCCAGAACATCTGAGCTAGAAACAACTTTAGAAATCAAGCTGGATCCTTTATTAAACAGACAGAAAAGGTCCAGAGAGGGGATGTGACCTGCCCAAGGCCACACAGCTCCTTTTCAAGTCTGCCAACCCTACCTGCTTTGGAAACCGTTTCGACAAACACCCAATACCCTCCACCCCCAAGATCCAGAGCTGCATCTCAGAGGAATCATTGCCTCCTCAGGGACAGTGACAGCCTTCTTGGGTCCAGATCCCCTGCCCATCTGTCCATCCTTCCATTGGTAGCTCCAGAGCCAGCCAGTCCCAAGGAAAAAACCATATGCAAATTGCCTACACTGAGTTGTCTGTACCTACCTGCTTTCTGTTCTCTGGACTGGCAATGGCCTGGCAATGGCCTAGTAACAGTCTCTTTACCCAGACACCTTTGCAGTGATTAACACCTTATTGTTTTATTTTAGTCACTCATTATGGTTTGTATTAGTTAGGGTCCTTGCAGGAAACAGATGGCACACTCAGAAAGGGTTCAACTGAAGAGACTGTAATACAGGAACTGTTTAGGAAGGCTGGTGAAGCACCCAGAGACTATCACCAGCCACAGGAAGCCACTACCACTCATGAGTCCAAAGGGAAAGAAGAGGAAGTGATGTTCTAGAGCCCAGTGAAAACTGGTGCTATAAAAGGGGGACCCCTGTCTCCAAGCAGGAGAAACACAGCCATGGGCAGAACGGCAGTGAGGAATGGAGGGAGTGTGGAAGAAACACCCCCGCCTCTTTCTCCCTGTTGCTTTCATCCTCTGCCAGGGCCTCCCATTGGCCACGCCCAGCAGGAAGCTGGATAGCAAGAGAGCCAGGGTAAGGCAGTCAGTCCACAAGGGACATCTTCCCAGGTGGAGAAAGGCAGGCAGCAGGAGCAAGAACCATTTCTAGTTGATTCTTGAGTGCTGATTGCTGAGTTCTGATTAGCTGAATATTATTTGTGGTCCAGTTGACCCAAGCATTGGCAGAGATGGTAGATCACAGGAAAGTATGTTGTAGAAGCTGTTCTTGTAATGAAGTTATGTTCTGTGAGTCTTATTTTTCACAGGTCAAAAAATTCTGCCCCCGAAATTGCCACAAACCCAATGTCCTCCTTCTGAAAATGCTGAAAATATGTATCTCTTTCACTTACATGAGATGAAGCTTAAATAGGGCATTGGGTCGGGTGTCTCACATTCTTGCCTCTTGTAATCTGGCAGGACACCTAGGCTCAATAAGACACAGGCCCTGGTAAAGCTCTGAGCTGGGTTGACTACCAGGGTTCATCCCATATGCCAGTCTTAATCACTAGAGCACTGTGCTGACAAGGATCCCAAGTTTACATCTGGCCTCAGCAGTTCTGTGATTGATTAATGATGTCTGCTGGGGGAGTCGCAGACGTAGGAGTGGTGGTGCAAGTGCCATCTAGGATAGAGCAGTTACCTTGCTTTGGCTTTTGGTGGAGCTTTTGAGCTTTCTTTCTCCGTCAGCCTGTGACTTCCCCCCTGCTTTCTTCTCCCTTGCCCAATCTGTGTGAGTCACATCGAGTTCAGCCCAGCCATCTGGATCCACCTCAGTCCCTCTGGCCACCTGACCAAGGACCTGACCCATTCTTTTCCACAGGCCACCACGCACGTGTATGTGACCATTGTGGATGAGAATGATAACGCGCCCATGTTCCAGCAGCCCCACTATGAGGTGCTGCTGGATGAGGGCCCAGACACGCTCAACACCAGCCTCATCACCATCCAGGCACTGGACCTGGATGAGGGTCCCAACGGCACAGTCACCTATGCCATCGTCGCAGGCAACATCATCAACACCTTCCGCATCGACAGACACATGGTCAGCAGCTGATGGCAGGATCAGGACAAGGGGCAAAACCTCTCCAGGGACTGGCAAGGAGTTCAGTGACACTGTAGGGGGATGGAGCAAAAATGCAGTCTAGGGGAAAGTGTGGGGGCACTCAGTGTGGGAGGATGAAAAGTTTGGTGGGGTGCACCCTGGGCTAGGGGGTAGCAGTGGTTCCTCATCATGGCTCCAATGTCAGGGCCTACTTCCCAAATTGGTCAGAGGGTGCCCCGGATCTACCACCCTTAGATCCATCCTTGTCCCTTCCATGTGTCCCCTAGGGTGTCATCAGTACTGCCAAAGAGCTAGACTACGAGATCAGCCACGGCCGCTACACCCTGATCGTCACTGCCACAGACCAGTGCCCCATCTTATCCCGCCGCCTCACCTCTACCACCACGGTGGGTGTGTGGGACACAGACCCAACTTGGGCTTGGAGGTGGGGGAAGGACAGGACCCAGAAAGCTGCAATGTGGGAACAGGTTAGGGGAAGATTGTCCTAGGGAAATGCCTAAGTCCAAGACCCCTGTCCTAATCTCAGCAACTCACTCAAACTTGCTGTGTGACTTTAAGGAGGTCACTGAACTTCCCTGTGCGGCTATATCTGTCAGACAGTTGACAATCCTGCCCTCCTCTCCTTCATGGGAAAACCATGAACTCTGGGTTTCAAGTCCCTGCTCTTCCACTTTCCAGCTGTGTGACCCTGGGCAAATTGCTTAACCTCCCTGCTTCCATTTCCTCATCTGTGAAAGGAGGACAATACAAACTATGTTTTAAGGAGTGAGAGGAGCAAATGAAACCTCGTAAGACAACCACAGTGCAGCAACAAATAGAAGTCTATAACAGTACTATTATACTATTATTGTTATTTTTTAAGACAGATTTTCACTCTATCATCCAGGCTGGAGTGTAGTGGCTTGATCACAGCTCACTGCAGACTCGACCTCTTAGACTCAGAAGCAATCCTCCCACCTCAGCCTCCGAAGTAGCTGGGGCTACAAGCATGCACCACCATGCCCAGCTAATGTATTACTATTTTATTTTTTGTAGAGGCGGGGTCTTGCTATATTGCCCAGGCTGGCTCTGCCTCAGCCTCCCACAGTGCTGAGATTACGAGTGTGAACCACTGTGTCTGGCCAATAGCATTTTTATTGATATGATTATTATGCCCATAAAAGGCTTTAGCAATAATGATAACTCATCCACATGCATGGCTTAAAAGGCCCACCCATATCCGACATCCCATGTGATTCCTCCATGGGCCTCATGAGGCAGAATTGTCAGGTCCATTTCACAAAGGAAGGAACTGAGGCCAGGTGAGTGGTAGGCCCAGCACAAAGCTGGCTGGGGTGAGGCCCTGGCTAAGCTTTTCCACCATCTCAGGTGCTTGTGAATGTGAATGACATCAACGACAACGTGCCTACCTTCCCCCGGCACTATGAGGGACCATTTGAAGTCACCGAGGGCCAGCCGGGGCCCAGAGTGTGGACCTTCCTGGCCCATGACCGAGACTCGGGCCCCAATGGGCAGGTGGAGTACAGCATCGTGGACGGAGACCCTCGGGGTGAGTGGGGCTTGTGCTGGGCAGTGGGGGGCATGTCACCCACAGGGTCTCACCTGCGCACCCACTCAGGGGAAGATAAGAAGGGAGGTCTCAAGGCATTTGGCCCTACCACTGTGTGAATTTGTCCTCTCTGGGCCTCAGTTTCCCCATCTATGACAATGATGAAAATAATCTTCTCCCACCCCTTCTTCCCAGAGATGTGGTGAGAACACCCTATAATCCGGGAACAAGGGCTGGTGGTCTTGGAGGGACACAGACCCCTTTAAGAACATGATTTAAAAATGCCCTGTTTTATACCCAGAGGAAGGGCCCCAGGGCAGATGAGGGAAGCACATCCTTACAGTGTGTGCAGAACACAGCCCCCACCCTCAGGACCCCAAACCCGCACACCAAGGGAGCACCTGGCTTGCTCTGCACATCTCGTGGTCACCCATTCACAGCCCTCTCCTTAGATGAAGAGCAGAGTTTGCCCTGGCCTTGAGGGCAACTTCTCAAGTCCATTTTCACTCATTACTGTAGAGTGGGAATCCCAGACCCAAAGAGGCCAGCTAGGGTCAGGCAAGGAGGCTTTGTGGGAGACAGTGTAGGAAAGAATCAGGAGCGGTGGGGACTGCGCAGCCACAACTCAGCTCCTGTCAGTTGTAGCTGTGTCCAGATCCCAGCCTGGGAGTGCCTGGGCCCATTTTGAAAAGAAAAGCAGAAATCCAAATCTTCATGATATATCCTGATTTTTTAATTGATCATGTAGTAAATATTTATTGAGTACCTCCAGTGTGCCAGCCATGTTCCAAGAGCTGGTGATACCAAACAGATGCAAATCCCTGTGCCATAGAACATACATTCCAATTGGAGGACATGGGCAATGAACCAACTGACTAAGTAGATAACTTAGTACGCTGGGAGGTGCTAAGGGCTATGGAGAAAAATAAAATCAAGCCGGAGGATGGGGAGTGTCAGGGTGAAGGCAGCAATTGTAGGTTGGCAAACACCTGAAGGAGGGCAAAGGTGGGTCAAGTGACATCTGGGGAAGAGCATTCCAGGCAGAGGAAACAGCAAGTGGAAAGGCCCTGAGATCGGAGCATGCCTGGGAGGTTCACAGAGAAGCAAAAAGGCCTGTGGCTGGGGGAAAGTTGAGCAAAGGGAAGTGTAGGAAGAACTGAGAACGGAGAGGTAATGGGGCCAGATGTTGTTGGGCCTTGAGGGGCATCATGAGGGCATGGCTTTTGCTCTGAGGTGGGAGCCCTAAGAGGGTTTTGAGCAGAGGAGAGACGTTATTTGACTTAGGTTTCAGCAGGACTACTCTGGTTCCTGCGCTCAGAACAGACTGGAGGGGTGTAGGAACAGGAGCAGGGAGGCCAGGTGGGAGCCTGCTGCAATCACTCAGGCTAGAAGGAGGTAGCTGGGACAGGGTGGTGGCATCAGAGGTGGAAAGAGATGGCCACCTCTGGTGTAATTCAGAGGTGGAGTCAGTAGGATGTGCTAACTGATTGGCTGTGGGATGTGAGAGAAAGTCAAAGGTTCTGGTGTGAGCAGCCTGAAAGATGATGGCGTTGCCATTGACAGATGGAGGGCAGCTGCAGGAGGTCGTGGAGGGAAAGAAGGGTTGGTTCGAGATGTCAAGTAGGGGTTGTATATACAAGCCAGAAGTTCAGGAGAGGGGTCTGGGCTGGAGACGGGTATTTGGGAGTTGTCAGCATAGAGGTATTTAAATCCAGGAAACAAAGAGCATTGTGAAGATCCAACAGTGAACCCAAGGCTCGCTTGCAATTAAGAGGCTGGCAGAAAAAGCAACATCCTATTTGTGGAGGGCCCAAATGAGAGAATGAGAGCCCCTGCTTGCCAGAGCTTGTGGTGGGTAACTCTGTTCGGACGTGCTACCCTTTCGGGTCCCAAAATCTCCTCTCTGGCCAACCACTAGGCCTTCCCATTTGGAAACCAGCAAGGCCCTTTCTCTTCTGCTGTTTTCACAAACACAGAGATTTTGTGATTTTATGGGAGTCCCTGGAGCACAGGAGGATGCCAGCACCTGGTGGAGAGGCAGGTGCTGGGCAGAAGGCTGAAGCCCACCCCATGAGGGGCCCGCTCTGCACCCCAGCCTCAAGGCACAGAGCACAATGCAGACCTCCATGCCGTGGCCTTTAAGTCACAAGCAAAACTTCCCGGGTTCAATCCACATGTAATTGGGATGAGCTTTAGGAATCTGGGACCTTGTCGGGGAGTCCCGGCAGATTAAGAGACAGACCCCCAAAGGAGTAAGAGGCATCTAGGAGTTTCCTAAGGCGGACCTGGGTGGGAGGCTTCCTCCCCTAAGGAAGGAAGGGTAGACATTTAGAGCCCAAAGATAACTTTGGGGTCACTGAGCGCCACCCGCATCTCACAAATGATCAATGAAGGCCGAGAGAGGTGAAGAAGGCCTGATGGTGCTGTCGACATGGGTCATGACATCCATTTCCCACATCTCCTCCCACCTGGGGGTTCGTGTTGGTCACTGAAAGGTTGACAGATGCTACAGTCAGCGCCACTGTCTGGGGAGAGCTGGTTTCACAGTGCACCACTGCATGGAGGGACGTGCCTGGGACCCCAGCTTAAAGGTCGCCTTCCCAACACTGCAGCCTGAGGCTGGAAGGCTGCTTTCTATAGGGAGACAGATGCCAGATTTCTGGGCACTTACCAGCCCCTCTGAGCCCTGAGGAGGAACTGTGTGCTCAAAGAAGAGCTTGGAGACAGGCCACGTGCACTTGAGCCTTTCCATCGAGCCCCAGCCTTCTCAGTTGCCCTTTCTGGTCATGCCCATTCCTTGGACCCCTTTCCTACATCCTTATCCTCCCTAAAAGCTCCCCATTCCTTCAGAGGCCTGCCTGGGCTCCCTTTTGGGATCAGCACACACAAGGTGGGCCAGGCTTTGTCCAGTACCAGCACAACCCCACGGTGGCATCTCTCTATTAGCCCATTTTTCAGATGAGAACATCAAGGCAAGGCTCAGTAACATGCCCAAGGGCACACAGGCATGAAGTCCAGATGCAGACCTAGATATGATTGGATCAAAAGCCTATGCTTTTAACCTCCTGTCTCCAGAAGTTGTGGAGGGATGGGGAAGTCTGGCCCCGGAGCAAGCTGCCGAGGAGGAGAATTTGCACAGGGGAACTAGGCTGGCCCTGCCCCTGGTCCCTTGGGCCTGCCTCCCTGAGCCTTCAAGGGAGTGGTGATGGTGTCTCCTCCTGGCTTTGGAAGGAGAGCAGGAGGCCCTCTGCCTGCATATGACCAGGGCTTGAGACAGGGCTGGGAAACCCCTAGAAAGGGAATCCCCAATTCTTTGGAGACCTTGGGGTGTTAGGCTCAGGAAATCCTGCTTTAAGCAGCTTCTGCCCCCCAGGCAGGGTGAAGCCCACTGGACGGGAAGAGCCTGGGAGCGGAAGGCCTGGTGGGAAATCCCAGCTGCAGGTGGGACTGGTAGGGGCTGTTTTTGTAAATCAGAGTATTAGGAGCTGGGGACAAGGAATTGTGAGTAGGGTGTGAAGAGGCAGGCAGAGAAAACTGTGGGGGAGCCTGGGCCCCTGTCCTTGCCTTGTCCTGTGTGCTGTGTGTCCTGGAGCAAGTCAGTGCCCACTCTGGGCCCTTTCCACCAAGTGTTCAAAGGGAAAGTGAACTAACCTTCTCTCCCTTCCACTTCCTGGGGGAATGCCGAGAGGTGGCCTCTCTTCTGCAGGCTCTCCCAGCTCCCTAGCTCACGTCCCCCCAACTTTCTTCCTGTCAGAGCCACAGCCCCCACCATTCTTGCCTCTCCAACTGGGCTTGCGCTTGCTCACTGGTTTCCTTCCCTCTGCCTCTTCCCTCCACCCTCCTTGTTCTCACCCCTCCCCGGTCAGCTCTGAGTGGTGCTGTCTGGAAAGAACACAAGTCCTGTACGAGGCAATGGGTTAAGACCCAGAGCACTGGGTTTGAATCCTGGTCTGTCATTCACTTGCTGTAGGAGTGCAGGCAAGTGGCAACCCTTCCCTGGACTCCTGGTTCATTTTCCAAAGGACACAAGGGACTGGACAGTCTCTGGGCTGCCTTCCAGGTCAGCGTCTGAGAATCTCAGGTTCTTGCTCTGGACTCTCAGACATCGGGCCCTGCAACCCGGTCAAGAAAAGGGCTCTGGGGTCACAGGGCCAGTGAGGCTCTTCAGAAATGTCAAGGAAAGGAAATCAGGGTCACCACAGGCATAGGGAACACACTCTGCACTCCAACTATAGCTCAATATGGGGACTGAATAGAGGACATTGTGGGCTTCCCTGCCCCTCATCCATCCCCTTCTGCCTGCCCAGTGTCTGCACATTCACCATTAGCAAAGCATTGCTTTGTGATCAGCTCTGCCCTTCCCAATATCCTTTTTCACAAGCCATGGCTTGTGGGACGGATCATACATTGCAAAGCACCTGATGCTTTTATTGATCGAGTGTGCTTAGACAGGGGGATCCAGTGTAGCAAGGAGCCCCCACTTTTTCAACATAACCTTCTTACTCAGGTCAGTCTCTGGCCTGCCTGTGGCCCAGGGAAGGAGGCTGCTTGGTCTGGCACCTGGGGGGCATGAGTGGCCCACATCCATCTTCACCTCTGGTGGTGATCTGTTACCATCCACCTGCACATCTCAGTCCTTGCAGTTCCCATGAGGATCTGAAGTTGGGGTCACTGGAGGACCCAGGCCCCAGCTGTCCCCCATCTCTGATGAATGAGGCTTGCTAGAGGAAGCAGGAGGAGTCCTGGGGTCTCTGCAGTTCCTGCCAATGCCTGACTAACTCGGGCCTCTCCTGGGTGGCACCCAGGGGAGTTTGTGATCTCTCCTGTGGAGGGGGTGCTGAGGGTCCGGAAGGACGTGGAGCTGGACCGGGAGACCATCGCCTTCTACAACCTGACCATCTGTGCCCGTGACCGGGGGGTGCCCCCACTCAGCTCCACAGTGAGTCTTGGGGCCCCACCCACTGGCTTCACCTTGCTGCCCCTGTACTCGCCACAGAGATTCTTGTAAACATTGTTATCCTTGTGCCAAGAGAGGCCACAGGCTGCCCTGGAGCCAGGCCAGGCCTGCCCCTGGTGCCCTTAACAGACCTCTCACCGCACCCAGCACCTCTCTGGGGATGCTGCCTTTCAGCGCTCCCTCTGCACCCACCCCTGCCCCATCACTCCCTTCCTCACTGCCCCTCCTCTGCCTCTGCCTTTCCTGCTTCCCTCATCATCCTCTTTTCATCTTCTTGCCTTTTTAATGTTCTTTTTCTTCTTTCTTCCTCTCCCCATTTCTCTTTCTTCTCCATGACCAACTGCGCCCTCCCTCCCTCCATGCCGCCCTTGGCGAACCTCCTCCTCGGTTGCCGTGCGCAATATCCCTCGCTCTTCCTCCCCTCCCTCCTCCTCCTCTGACTGGCCCAGATGCTGGTGGGGATCCGGGTGCTAGACATCAACGACAACGACCCTGTGCTGCTGAACCTGCCCATGAACATCACCATCAGTGAGAACAGCCCTGTCTCCAGCTTTGTCGCCCACGTCCTGGCCAGCGACGCTGACAGTGGCTGCAATGCACGCCTCACCTTCAACATCACTGCAGGCAACCGCGAGCGGGCCTTCTTCATCAATGCCACGGTAGGGCCAAGACTGACCCCAGGGAGCTTCCCAGGGTTTCCAGTGAAAAAGAGGACCCTGCCCTAGAGGCTTTTCTGCTGCCACCGTCTGGGCTCCACCAGGCTCCCGTTCCTCCACTGGGATGAGGACATCTCTGTGGGAAACATGGAATCTTGGATTCCCCAGTGAACCATCTCTGGAGTCCACCTAGAGCCAGCCCTGAGGCTTGTCATGTGCAGAGATGGGGCCAGAGCCTGTGGGACCACTTGGTTTAATCAAGACGCACCAAAGTTCTCACTTAACCTCTTGAGGTGTCTGTAGCTGGCCAACAACACCATGGGGTCTTCAGAGGGCCATCCCTTAGAAGTAGCAAGGCCTGGGCATCAGTGGGTCACTCTCGCCCTCGTGAGACCCTGCCAGCCCACATTTTTGATCTTCTAGACCATCTCTTAGGCAATGTAGGGAGGCCAGGCAGAGCAGTTGGCATCTGTGGGCCAAAGCAGAAAGCAGGGAACAGGTCTCCATGCAGCTCACCACCCTCCACATCCCAGACAGGGATCGTCACTGTGAACCGGCCCCTGGACCGTGAGCGGATTCCAGAGTACAAGCTGACCATTTCTGTGAAGGACAACCCAGAGAACCCACGCATAGCCAGGAGGGTGAGACTGGAGAGCACTGGTGGGAGTGGGGCTGGGAGCTGGCAGTGCGTGGAGAGAGAACACATTACCCCTCCTGCAGGCAGCATGGCCAGGTTTAGATGCGCAGGCTTTGGAGTGAGCACCTGCTGGGTTCAAATCCCAGTTCTCCCCTTCAGTAGGTGCATGGCTTTGGCGAGTTAAGTCCTCTTGGCCTCCATTTCTCTTCTGCAAAATGAAGATCACACCTACCCCAAAGTTGTGGAAAGGATGAAGGAGCCAATATACGTGAAAGCCTCAGCACAGTGCCTGGCACGTGACAAACACTCAGTGAACATCAACTATCATTGTTTCCGCCCCAAACCACTGATACCTGGACACACACTGCATTTGTGCATGGAGCACATGTGCCTGCGTGCACCCACAAGCATGCTCTGAGGTCCTCGAAGGGCTGCGTTTTCCAGGTTGCTCTCCCCTCAAAAGCCAAAGAAATGAGCTCTTGATTAAAGGGAGGTGGATGTTACAAAGCAAACAGTCCCTTTGGGTTGGGGATCAGCTCTGTCCTTCCAGCTCATGAATCTGTAGTAGATCCCTAGCCAGGAGCTTTCGGGCCCAGTTCATCTCAGCTCTGCCCCTGACTAGCTGTGTGGCTCAGCCAAGGTACCACTCTTTCTGGGCCTCAGTTTCCCTATCTGTGTAGCCAGAGGAGACATCAGGCTGGAGAAATTCATAAGCTATATGCGCCTCCCATGTAGTGCTCCTCTGCTTTCTACTCCCTTTTTTTTTTTTTTGAGACGGAGTCTCGCTCTGTCACCCAGGCTGAGTGCAGTGGAGTGATCTCGGCTCACTGCAAGCTCTGCCTCCTGGGTTCACGCCATTCTCCCGCTTCGGTCTCCCGAGTAGCTGAGACTGCAGGCGCCCGCCACCACACCCAGCTAACTTTTTGTATTTTCAGTAGAGACGGGGTTTCACCATGTTAGCCAGGATGGTCTCGATCTCCTGACCCTGTGATCTGCCCGCCTTGGCCTCCCAAAATGCTGGGATTACAGGCGTGAACCACTGCGCCCGGCCGCATTTTTTCATGTTTCTTGCCCCCTTGTATGTCTTCTTTTGAAAAATGTGAGTTCATGTTGGTGTGGGCTTTTCTGATCATCCACCTCTGTGCCCTGATCCCCCACCTCCCAATCCTCCTCCCACCTGGGTGGGGGGTACTTTGCTGAGCATGGCCTACAACCTGCCCCATTCTGCCCCTTGCAGGATTATGACTTGCTTCTGATCTTCCTTTCTGATGAGAATGACAACCACCCCCTCTTCACTAAAAGCACCTACCAGGCAGAGGTGATGGAAAACTCTCCCGCTGGTAGGTGCTGGGCCCGCCTGGGAGCTCCTGCTGTTGCCAGGCACCACTGGGGCCTGTGGTGCCTGAGGACCTCCCTTAAGTCTGATGGAGTAGCTGAACATAGGCCCTAGTGGATGCGGGAGGGGAAGAATGGTCTCAACTCCAGGGGATGATGGGCTGGGGCTGCCGGGCCTCCTACGAGCACCAAAGAGACTACAGGTCTGGTTGGAAGAGACAGTCATGGTCATTGTTCCCCAGGGTGATCTGAGAGCTACCCCACCATCCCTCAAGAAGGGCATTTAAGGTGTGAGGACTACCTAGGAGGGGAGTGGGCCCACCCCTCACTGCTCCCTCCACCCCAGAAGTGCTGGGCATCCCAGGGGCTTCTGGAAGTCCTGGGGAGCATCTATAATCAGAAGTGGGAGGTCAGGGGGTCCTGGGCAGGCCAGTGTAGCCCTCTCCCGCATGCACTGACCAGCCTCACCTCCCTTCAGAGGGACAGAATCTCCTCTTTGATGTCCCCTGAGGTGGCACCTGCACTCCTCCAGTCTCCCCAGCCCCTGCTCATCTCTGGCTGGGCGTCCCCCACTAGGTGAATTTCATTCTCAAACCTGTCTGTGTGTATGCTCACACATGTGCCCGTGTGTGTCCATACCAAGGCATGTGCGTGGGGTTACACGTGTGCACAGACACACATAGGCACATGGGTGCCCACCGATACTCTCGTATGCAGACATGCCCACCTGCAGAGGCACACGAGCGCACAACCAGGGATTCCCAGGCTTGTGCGTGCTTCTGGGCAAGTGCCTGTGGCCACGTGAACACAGAACTTGATGCACACTTTTGGATTTTTCTAGTCATGTATGGCCAGACCCCCAAAGGTAGAGCATTGTGTGCACACATGTGTGGACAGGCGAGACCCACACACTGGGAGGGGATGTCAGAGAGCCCCAGACCCTCCCGAGGAGCGGCCAGCCTCAAAGGCTGCTGGGAAGGCAGGTGTGGTTCTGGGCAGCTGGGGCCTTGCTCACCACTCTCATGTTTTCTCCCCAGCAGGGCTTTGAGGCCGCTCCCCAGGCATCTGCGTTCAGTCTGCCAAGGCTGCCGCAGGCCCGCCCCCAGGGCCTCCCCACCCTGTCCACCTCACCTCCCTCCCGTCTCATCCATCGTCAGCCATGGCTCACCGGGACAGGGCAGGGGAGGTGGGAGGGCAGGGGGCTGGGTTGGTCTTGTGGTGACCCCTCTCCTTCTGGCCCAGGGACCCCTCTCACCATGCTCAATGGGCCCATCCTGGCCCTGGATGCAGACCAAGACATCTATGCCGTGGTGACCTACCAACTGCTGGGCGCCCAGAGTGGCCTCTTTGACATCAACAGCAGCACCGGTGAGGCCTCTGTGCCACCCAGCACTCCCAGCCTGACTCTGGGGTGGGGATGGCCCCACTGCTGGATTGAGGGCCTCCGTTCTCAGTGCTGGACCCAGGCTGTCCGTGGAGACCCCATTTTTCGCAGCCCAGAGTCCCCATCTTGCAGCTGGGTTATATCACCCAGTGGCCTGGCAGGGGGACCTGGGAAGAGGCTTGGAGACGATACACAGGACCTGTTGGTGCACAAACTCTCAGCCTAGACCGGGAGCCCCCCAGCCCCCTCCGTCATCTCCCCATGTGCAGGCCAGAGGCTCAGGCCCCTAGTCCAGCAGAAGTAGCCAGAGCACCTTTTCTGTCCTCCAACCAGACCATATCACATCAGTCTGGTCCTGGACAGGAGGCCGCTTTGGTGACAAGTGCCAACAGAAAAGCAACAGAGAAGGCCAACCCTGTGCCCTGGGTCACTCTTCCCAGGCCGGAGTCTTGAAGACAGCAGAGGGCACCTGTAGAGGGGACAACCACAGGAGATGCAGGGGGCCCTCCCTAAGCACGGGTGGTTGAGCCTGTGGGGAAGAAAGTCATTTTGTTACTGCCTCTGCTCCTCTTTCATCTCTGTCCCCATGGTGCCCCTGTCTTTCTCTGCTCTCTCCCTGTTGGTTCTTGCCCTATCTCCCCCACTGCACCCCTTTTCTGTGTGTTTCCCTGGCTGGCGGCACCGGGTGCCAGGTGTGGTGACCGTGAGGTCAGGTGTCATAATTGACCGGGAAGCATTCTTGCCACCCATCCTGGAGCTGCTGCTGCTGGCTGAGGACATCGGGCTGCTCAACAGCACGGCCCACCTGCTCATCACCATCCTGGATGACAATGACAACTGCCCCACCTTTAGCCCTGCCACCCTCACTGTCCACCTGCTAGAGAACTGCCCACCTGGTAAGCAGGGGACAGGCCCCAGTACCCCACAACCAGGGGCCAGTTGGTGGTCACAGGGAACTGGAGCCTCAGGTTGGACATGGAGTTTGCCTCTAGTGGGGAGAAAGATGGGCAGCAGGGTGAGTAGAGAGCACACTGGAGAGGGAGTCAGGAGACCTGGGCCCCTGCTTCTCTCCTCTGAGCTTCCATATCTTGTCTGCAAAACAAGATTCTTTTTTTCTTTATTTTATTATTTTTTTTTGAGATGGAGTTTCACTCTTGTTGCCCAGGCTGGAGTGCAGTGGCACAATCTCGGCTCACTGCAACCTCCACCTCCCAGGTTCAAGTGATTCCCCTGCATCAGCCACCTGAGTAGCTGGGATTACAGGGGCCCACCACCACACCCGGCTAATTTTTGTGTTTTTAGTAGAGATGGGATTTCACCCTGTTGGTCAGGTTCATTGTAAACTCCTGACCTCAGGTGATCCACCTGCCTCGGCCTCCGAAAGTGCTGGGATTACAGGCGTGAGCCACCACGCCGGCCTACAAGATTCTTAAGTATTCTCCATCTGAATTCCCAAATGGAAAGTCTGACTATTTTAAAGCCAACATAGGATCAACATGATTCCCATCAAAATCAAAATATAACTTCTGGAAGAATAAGAAAATTTTGAAAAACATAAGTATAATAAGTCAGATTTGGCTTACCAGATTTTATAACACATTACAAAGCTACAGTATTTAAAGCCATGCAATATGGGCCCAAGACTCCAGGACGAAGTAGCCCAGAAACGGATACTGGTAAATTAAAGAATAAAATATGATGTGATAAAGGAAGCAATGAAGCCAATGGGGAGGCTACTTATTCAGTGTGCAAAACACCTATTTAATCTGATCTAATCAATTAGATCCAATTATTATAATCTGCATGTAATCTAACATAATAATAATCTAATATTTAGTGTAGATTCTCCCCCATATCAGATACCAAAATAAAAACCAAAAGAAAATATTAAAAAGTAGAAAACACTAAACAATAAATGAAGAAAATTTGGTGAATAACATTTCTGGATAAGAAGGTTCTAAGCATAGAAGAAACAAAAGAACTCAAAAGGAAAAATACTAAATTTCTATGCATGCTAATTTAAACCTTGTTACATCAAATAGTTATAGCCAATATTGAAAGGCAAACAACAAACAGAAAAGTATACTTGTCTTAGTCCAGGCAAGGTGGCTCATGCCTGTAATCCCAGAACTTTGGAAGGCTGAGGCAGGTGGATCACTTGAGATCTGGAGTTCCAGACCAGCCTGACCAACATGGCAAAACCCTGTCTCTACTAAAAATACAAAAAAATTAGCCAGGCATGGTGGTGGGTGCCTGTAATCCCAGCTACTTAGGAGTCTGCTGCATGAGAATTGCTTGAACCTGGGAGGCGGAGGTTGCAGTAAGCCGAAATCACACCACTGCACTCCAGCCTAGGTGACAGCGTGAGAATCCATCTCAAAAAAAAAAAAATATATATATATATATATATATATATATATATATGTCTCAAGTTGTCATAATTATGTGACTTGTATAATTGACAGAAAAATGGGCAAAAGACAAAAGCAGACCATTTGCAGAAGATACAACTAATTATTACATTATAAAATATTGTTTAATCCAAGAATATAAAATAATATTCCATTTTCCTTAAAATTGCACGTATGAAAAAGGTATAAAAGAAAATGCTGTCAAGGCTGTCATGAGAAGGGGCCTCTTGTACATCACCAACAAATATGTCTTGGTAGCTCTTTCTGGAAGAGGCCACTGTGCGCAGCTACTCCCTGTTCCCTCCCCAACAGGATTCTCAGTCCTTCAAGTCACAGCCACAGATGAGGACAGTGGGCTCAATGGAGAGCTGGTCTACCGAATAGAAGCTGGGGCTCAGGACCGCTTCTTCATTCACCCAGTCACTGGGGTCATCCGTGTTGGCAATGCCACCATCGACAGAGAGGAGCAGGAGTCCTACAGGCTAACGGTGGTGGCCACCGACCGGGGCACCGTTCCTCTCTCGGGCACAGCCATCATCACCATCCTGATCGAGGACATCAATGACTCCCGCCCTGAGTTCCTCAACCCCATCCAGACAGTGAGCGTACTGGAGTCGGCCGAGCCAGGCACTGTCATTGCCAATGTCACAGCCATTGACCGCGACCTCAACCCAAAGCTAGAGTACCACATCGTCGGCATTGTGGCCAAGGATGACACTGATCTCCTGGTGCCCGGCCAAGAGGATGCCTTTGCTGTGAATATCAACACAGGTACAAGGGCCTGCACCCCTCCCACCTCCCTCCCGGCTCCCAGTCCTGTCTCCTTACTCCCTGCTTCCCCCTTCTTTCTCCTTCTTTCTCTTTCTTTGCTGCTCCGTTGCTACTCTCTTCTCTCCCCTTCCCCTCTTTTTTCCATCTCTCCCCTTGCTCCTTCTTTCTCTGCTTTCTCTTCCTCCTCCTCCCTTGAGCAGCTCCTCTGGCCTTCCTGATTCCCTCACCCTACCAGTGTATGAGAGCACCTGTCTCACCACACTCATGCCAGCATTAAATACGATAACATTTTCATGTTGGCAATTTTAAAGGAAAGTAATACCTTGTTTGTCCTTTTGTTTTTGGTTTTGGTTTTGGTTTTTTTTGAGATGGAATTTCTCTCCTGTCGCCTAGGCTGGAGTGCAATGGTGCGATCTTGGCTCACTGCAACCCCTGCCTCCCAGGTTCAAGCGATTCTACTGCCTCAGCCTCCTGAGTAACTGAGATTACAGGCATGCACCACCACACCCAACTTATTTTTGTATTTTTAGTAGAGACAGGGTTTCACCATGTTGGCCAGGCTGGTCTTGATCATGCTGACCTCAGATGATCCACCTGCCTCAGCCTCCCAAAGTGCTGCGATTACAGGCGTGAGTCACTGCATCCAGCCGTGATACCTTGTTTAACATGCATTTCTTTACTAACGAGGTGGCTGAATACTTTCTTCATATGTATGCTGGCCATTTAAATCCTCTGCAAGTTGCATGCAGATCAATGATTTTCTTATGCTGTCACGAAACCAACAGAACCGTGGCTTATCTTTCACAATGTATGCGGCTTATTGTAATGCTGATGGTTTTATCATTTTCCCCAAAGTTCAGTGTTTTCTCCTTTGGGGAGTTAGGAAAGGGACATGGATCTGATTGGTGTACCTCTTGGAAGGCCCAGAGGAGTGATAGAAAAATCAACATGGCTGTGACAAAGCACTAAAACAGCAGTAAGGTATCAGTTTTTCACACGTGATTAGCAGACATTAGGATACTGGACAATGTTGATATGGATGACAGTGTGGGGACATTGAAACCCTCATGCACTGCTGTAGGAGTTGTGACTGATTCCACTGTCCGGATAGCAATCCATAGCATAAGGTACACTTGTACCATCATTACCCAGTATATGTTCCAGAGAAAGTCTCAGGGCATTAATGAAACTGTCTGAGGATGCTCACTGCAGTGTTATTGTTGACGGTGGAGTTGGGGCCATGCAGGTGTCCATTTCTGGGAGACTGAAGAGTAAAATATCGTGGGTGCACATCATGGGTTTACCAGCCAGCAGTGCCAGCAGTGAGAAGCAATAAATTAGACACACACAAAGCAATGTAGATGGATCTTAATAATAAGTATTATTAGAAAAGCATAAGAAATGGGATGAGATATATGTCACTGCACCATTTCCATAAATGTAAAATACATACAAAACAATGCATGATTTTCAGGAATACTTTTATTAACAAAAAATATACTTCAATACATGACAATGACTGCCTGAAGGGAGAAGGAAAGGAGAGCGGGGTATGGGGATGAAAGGGAGTAGACGCACACATAAAACAAGAGAAGTGCCAGTGGTCATAGTGTGCAGCCAGCCAAAGAACAGGATAACCTCAATCTGCTCTTGAGGCCCAAAGGGAAACAGAAGAAGAAAAACACACGAGCACTAGGAGAAGTTAGATAGAACCAGCTACATCCCAGGTTAGCAAAATTCCTGACTGCATGGGTTGGTCAGGACCATGGAGAGCTGCTCCACGTCCCTGCTCAACTTGAGGCTCTCTGCTCAATGCCCTACTGCTTTTCTCTTTCCTGTTCCCCCTTCCTCCAACTGACTCTCTTCTCTATTTTTCTTTCCAGTGTCTTCTCTGCCCCCTCCTCCTCAGCCCCCCATTCCTCCCTTGCCCACTTTGCTCCCTTTTCTTCTTGCCAGAGCCTCAGCCCCTGAGCTCTCCACTCCAAATGGGCTTCCGCTTGCTCCCCTGGTTTCCTTCCCAGTGTCTCTTCCCCTCCCCACTCCCTGTTTCCACCCCTCCCTCCCCCCACCCTGTCAGCTCTTAGTCCCCACCGTCCTCCCTGCCCTGCTCTGCTCCTTCCCCGCTGCACCCTGAACTAACTGATGTTAACCCTCTTCTCTCTTCCTCACGGCTGGCAGGCCCACAGGTTTGAGCTCTGTTTCTCTGTCACTTCCCACCTCATCTCTTCTCTGCCTCACCCCACTGCCTTCCTCCATGCCCACCGCACCCCCATCACCCTTCCTGTCCTGTGGGGCCTGGGCCAAGGCCGTGGCCCAGCCTTTGCAGACTGAATGCAGCCGCCCTCTCCCCATCCTCGCTCCCCAGCCTGGGGGACAGGGAGCGAGAGTAGGAAGAGGAGGAGGAGGAGGAGGCGGCCCAGGGTAAGTGACTACCCCATGGCTGGGGACCCACGGAGGACAGAAGCCCAGCAGGGGGATCGGCCAAGGGGGAAGGGAATCTCAGAGACCCCTGTACCTGAGAGGGAGAGGAAGTCTCACTCTGGGATGAAGCCAGTGGGAGGAGAAGCCACCAGGCCCTCTAACAGTCAGGAACAAGAAAGGTCCCAAGAAAGCCAGCACTGAGGTCAGCCAAACTAGGTCTGTCCAGTCCCAGCCCATGCTTCTGGGGGGTTCCTCTCTGATTTGGGGAGCAGGCAGGAACTCTGGGAGGCAGTGCATAGAACAGAAGGAAACCCCTTGCTAGGACTGCCATGGAACCAATGCTCCTGTCCCACAATCAGTCCATGTCACTCCCTATTTAATCAAGACAAAAGGATGGACCTGAAGTATCCAGATGGTCCCACCACTGTCCCCTCCAGGGAACCCCTCAGGGCTTTTCAGCTACCATGACTTTCTTTTAAACGTGATCTCCCTAGAATCTAAGCATTTTTAAAATTGTGATAAAATACACATAACGAAATTTACCATTTTAGCCACTTTTTAAGTGTAGAGTCCAGTAGTGTTAAGTACATTTGCATTGTTAGGGAATACAGCAGTTTTTAAACAAGCAATTACATAGCTTCTGTGTGCCAGGTACTGTTCTAAGTACTTTACAAATGGAAGCTCATTTTGTTTTTCTAATCCTCAAAATAGTAGGGGATTGAGAAAAGGATGGGTTGACAGTCAGTAGTGTAATTATCTTGTTTTACAAATGACACAGAGGTGCAGAGAGGTGACATAACTTCCCCAACATCACCTGGCTACTAAGCATCATAGGAGGGGCAGAACCACGTGCCCTCAGCTTATGAGGAGTCTGTGGGCCCACCCCAGCCACAAGTCCCATAATCCACTGGGGACCATCATCCTCTGTGAGGAGTGGGAGGGTTTGGCTAGGAGCACCCCTGGGAAGGGCAGATTTTAGGGGGTTCTTCTCAGGCTGAACCTGGCCTGGTCTGGTCCACAGGATCTGTAATGGTGAAGTCCCCCCTGAACCGGGAGCTGGTTGCCACCTATGAGGTCACTCTGTCAGTGATTGACAATGCCAGCGACCTACCAGAGCGCTCTGTCAGTGTGCCAAATGGTAAGGTTCCCTGCAGACATCTCTCATTGGTCACTCAGAACCAATTAGGGCAGGGGGCAGGTGGGGAATAGGCACTGGTCTGTCCCCACGGAGGGAGCAACACGACCCGGTTGCTCCAGGAGTCAGTCAACACAAGAGGCATGGAAGGTGGCAGCCACTGTGAGGCCCAGGGTGGTGATAGCTACATAGAGCTCAGCAGTGGAGGATCCAGAAGCTCAGAATTGTGTGTGATCTGAACCCCCAGGCTCAGAGTAGGAAGGAGGCTTGGTAGAGACTGGAAAGGATTGAGAAAAAATGGTTTGACAGAGGCTTAGGTTCAGCCAGCAGAACTGGTAATCAGGGTGTGGCTAGGATGTGAGATGGGAAACCCATGATCTTATAGGAAGCCACAGGGTTAGCACAGAGGAAGCAAAGAGCGAGGGGAGGTGATCTTAGGCCACAGACACTGCTTTGAGGATGCAGGCACTTACAGTGGAGAATGGAGGGGCCTAGTGTTACCTTCTGCCAGTCAGGCCCAGGCCACCCTGCCTGCAGCCTTGAGGCATGGGCTGGGAGGGGGAGGCAGAGGGGTGGATTTTGTGTGGGCAGAGCGAGAGTTGAGAGGGGGAAGTGGGATGGGTGGCCTCAAGTTGCCTCGGACATGAGGCAGAGACAGCTGCTGTGGGGGAAGCCAGGCCTGGCAGATGTTGACTGCTTATCTTCACAGCCCAGAAGGCCACATTTTCCGGAAGGAAGGGTAGACTTGGTCATCTCTTCCGTGTCAGAGGCTCAGATGGTTAAGGGCCCAGGCCGGTTACATAGAGGGGACAGCTCAGACAGGATCTAGGATCTTAAAGATTATCTTACCCTACCTCATTAAGCAGGTTAGGAAACCAGGGCACAGAAAGGGCCAAGGGTTCCACCAGGGTCACCTAGCCCTTCCTCTTATGGAACAGCAAGTTAGCAGACCACTGGAAAGGCTCCTGTTCTGCAGCCTGAGGGTCAGGTCAATCCTCAGGGGGCCTCTGGGGGGCTGTGGGATGCTGCCATGCTGTCCCAGCTTGGCTGAGACTAAGGAAGGCCTGGTCCAGCCACACTGGTATCCTTCCCCTCTCCCTCACTCCCGGCCTCCACCTCAGCCAAGCTGACTGTCAACGTCCTGGATGTCAATGACAATACGCCCCAGTTCAAGCCCTTTGGGATCACCTACTACACGGAACGGATCCTGGAGGGGGCCACCCCCGGGACAACGCTCATTGCTGTGGCAGCTGTGGACCCTGACAAGGGCCTCAATGGGCTGGTCACCTACACCCTGCTGGACCTGGTGCCCCCAGGCTACGTCCAGCTGGAGGACTCCTCAGCAGGTAGGTCAGAAATCTGTCAGAGGAGGGCTGGGGGGCATATATCTGTACTTGCTTAGCCCCCAGGAGGGACCATAGCCTCTCCGTGGCCCCTCAGTGGACTGGGCCAGATCCAAGATGGCCAACATTCCATGCCAGATTCCAGATGCCCAAACCAGGGGAAGGGACAGAGTGCTTACTCCTGGGTTGGGATGGAAGCCTCTTGATGTCTGCCGGAAACCTGGGATATCCTACCAGCCAAGCTCCTATTAGTACCACTGAGGGAGCAGGAAGGCCAAGAAGGAGGTGTCTCCGGTCTGGGCTAGTTGATGTTCATCCCTGTGACTGGGAGAAGCTTTTTCACCCTCCATAAGAAAAACTGGACACTAGTCCCTCCTTGCTGTGTGCCCTGCCGCTGGGCAGTGCTGCCCAACCACCCTCCTTCAAGTGACCACACCTGCCCCTCGGAGTCCAGGTCCTTCCCCTCATACTTTGGAGAGCTGCCATGAATGAACCATGGCCAAAATGACCATGGGAGCCTCTGTGTCTTAGGGAAGGTCATTGCCAACCAGACAGTGGACTACGAGGAGGTGCACTGGCTCAACTTTACTGTGAGGGCCTCAGACAACGGGTCCCCACCCCGGGCAGCTGAGATCCCTGTCTACCTGGAGATTGTGGACATCAATGACAACAACCCCATCTTTGACCAGCCCTCCTACCAGGTGAGTGGCCAGGCCACAGGCTGGGTCCAGGACCTGTGGCCATTCTTTGGGGCCTTTGGGCATCTTCCTCTCCCACCCTGCCAGCCTCTAACCCCCCTGGGAGTGCTCAGCCCACGAGCAACTTGATGCCTGCATCAGTGAATTCTAGGGCTGTGCTCGGGCTCTGGGACTGACCTTGGCCTACTCTTTCTCCCTGCACACTGGGCTCCAGGAGGCGGTCTTTGAGGATGTGCCTGTGGGCACAGTCATCCTGACAGTTACTGCCACTGATGCTGACTCAGGCAACTTTGCACTCATTGAGTACAGCCTTGGAGATGGAGAGAGCAAGTTTGCCATCAACCCCACCACGGTGAGCAGTGATGGAGGGCCTGGAATCTAGAAGTGAGAAGGACCCAGGGTCAGAGACTGAGCAGCCACCAAAAGTATTGCAGTGATCCCTCTGGGTCTTGTCACCTGGACATCTGCAGCCCCAGAGGTTCTTTAGCCAAATCAGCAAACCCTGTTCTCAGAGTCCCAGACATTTGTCAGACTGCAGCCTTTCTGTCCCAACAGATGTTGAAGGAAGTGGCCAAGTCTTTTGGAATGAGCTCTTTGTGGGACTTCTGAGATGTGTCCTCTGCACACTAAAAATGCATGATTGAAGTCCATGGGGCTACTTTTTGAGATAGTCAGAAAAGAGGCATGGGAAGCACTGCAGAAAGCGGGCACAGTGTCTGAGCACCTACTGTATACATGGCCCTATACTCTGTGCTGGGGAAGGGAGGATGCCCCAAAGGGTGCCTCCCACATGCTTCCTTGAATCTCAGACCTGTGGAAGAGCCGAAATTCAGGAGAAAAGATGGGTGATGATTTCAAATGTCTGCTAATTGGTTCAAAGCTGTTATTTTCAGTATAGAGAGAGAGCCCCGTGGCCTAGGGCTGGTTGGTCAGGCAGGGCCTTCCCCAGTTGCTGGGGCTGCAACTGGACTTTCCCTTCCACTGCCCTGCTCTGCCTACATCATCTGGCACTCTGCCCTTTCAGCAGGGTTCACTCCTTCCTGCTTGGTATGAGCCATCAGACATGGCTCCAAGCCTGGCATTAAGACAATTGAACATTTATGGGGTACCTACTATATGCTATTTCCTGGTCAGGCAGGTAGCAGCAGGCTGGGCTGGTCACCCCATCCCCAGGTAGGTTGGGGTAGTGAGAGCAAGAAGAGCCGCTAGAATGGGAGCTTCCTGGGGGCAGGAGTTATTGTCTCTTTTGTTCAGTGTCAAATCTCCAGACCCCATAACAGCATCTGGCCATACTAGGGGCTCAATAAATATCTTTTGAATGATTGAAGGACCTAAAGCCACCCTCCCCCTACTAGGGTGACATCTATGTGCTGTCTTCTCTGGACCGGGAGAAGAAGGACCACTATATCCTGACTGCCTTGGCCAAAGACAACCCTGGGGATGTAGCCAGCAACCGTCGTGAAAATTCAGTGCAGGTGAGGGGAGCTAACCTGGGCCAGGGACAACAGGGACTGGGGTTGTGGAGGCAACAAGTAAAGCCTCTAGCGAGTGGACTGCTACAGATTGGGAGCAGAGCCACCCAGTCCCCTTTGAGACACGGTGACAGAAAGGAGAAGGCAAGAGGGTGACTGGATGGGTTGTAACCCATGACTGTGGCCTAGGAAGACAGGGACCCTCTGGGAGAAATCTTTGCCAAACTGCTATTTGGCAAAATATTTTGGCAAATAGGCAGCTAAACATACCTGGGTGTAACCCAAATAATGCTTGGGGCTCCACATGGCCCAGTATCACCATCGTGTCCCATTGAAAGAAACACAGTCCAGAAACCAAACATAATTATGAAGGAATCATGTTTGTTTATGTCTCTCTCTCTCTCTTCTTTTTTTTTTTTTTTTTTTTGGAGATGGAGTTTCACTCTTGTTGCCCAGGGTGGAGTGCAATGGTGCGATCTGGCTCACCGCAACCTCCACCTCCCGGTTCAAGCAATTCTCCTGCCTCAGCCTCCTGAGTAGCTGAGATTACAGGCATGCGCCACCACGCCTGGCTAATTTTGTATTTTTAGTAGAGACAGGGTTTCTCCATGTTGGTCAGACTGGTCTCAAACTCCCGACCTCAGGTGATTCACCCGCCTCAGCCTCCCAAAGTGCTGGGATTATAGACTTGAGCCACCGAGCCTGGCCTAGTTATGTCTCTTAAAGAATACTAATGAGGGCTCCAGGTCACAACCCCATTCCCATTCCAGTGTCCACACAGCTGTTCTGAGGCCAGCATCTCACCCTCTCGGCTCTCAATCCCCTTTTCTATGCAAAGTCCAGGCCTCAAGGTTTTGCTTCCTCTTTCTCTCTCCTCCCTTCTTCTGCCTTTGGCAGACCTATCTTTCTGTACGTAGTACTCACTTCTCCCTCATAATAAACTCATCATCTGAAGGAAACTCTCTTGAAAGGTCGAGGGTGTGAACAGCTGACTGGGCCAAGACCACTTCTTTTTGGCAGGTAGAGAGGGCTGGGAACACACGCACACATCCGAACCTCATCCCTGTCACATATGCATGTGCTGTGTTGGGAAAAGCACAGTATTTGGGGTCAGAAGACTCAAGTTCCATGAGCTGAGCACACTGCCTTTGTCAGTTAACCTCTCTGAGCCTGTGTTGTCAAATCTGCAAAGGAGGGTACAGATGTGCAATTGGGGACATGAGGTGGTTTGAAACTGCTTTGTGCACTGAAGGGATCTTTAAAGTCACTGCTGTTGGCCGGAGCATGGTGGCTCATGCCTGTAATCCCAGCATTTTGGGAGGGCGAGGCGAGGGGATCACCTGAGGTTAGGAGTTCAAGACCAGCCTGGCCAACATGGTGAAAACCCATCTCTACTAGAAATACAAAAATTAGCCGGGCGTGGTGGTGCGTGCCTGTAATTCCAGCTACTTGGGAGGCTGAGGCAGGAGAATCGCTTGAACCCAGGAGGTGGAGGTTGCAGTGAGCTGAGATTGCACCATTGTGCTCCAGCCTGGGTGACAAGATCAAAACTCCACTGAAAAAAAAAAAAAAATGAAGTCACTGCTATGAAGGGCTCTGATAAGGATGCAGTTCAGGCAGGTCCCAGCAACCAGGGAACAAAGGCCCCATGGTTTGCTGTGTCCATAAGACCTGCCCTAGACTGGGAGATCAGCTAGGGAAGCCAAGTCTCAGGCCAGACACAAATCCCAGTCAAGAGAAGCCTTGGGGAGTGGAGGAATGCCACCAAACCAGCACTAAGGGACAGAGATTAGAGCCAGATTTATAGGGCCACTGTGGGGAGTAGCAAGGAACAAAAGTAGGAGGTGTGAGGGGATAAGGGGTTTCTGCTTCAGGGCCCAGGTGCAGATTACCTGTTAACCACTGTTCTAGTTGTTGAGTGTTTATTGAGCTAGGCACTGTGCCAAGGATCTAGGATTGTGCAGCCAAGGAAACTGAGGCTCAGGGGGTTAAATAAGTTGCTTCAAATCAGACTCCAACACATTAGAAGACATTACCTCCCTCCCAGGCTGGTGCCTGTCCTTCCTGTATCCGGGCTTACTCCTGCATGACCAGGTCCCCTGTGGCAGCCCCATCCTGCTCCTCACCTTTAGCTTTGACCTCCCTCCACCCAGGTGGTGATCCAAGTGCTGGATGTCAATGACTGCCGGCCACAGTTCTCCAAGCCCCAGTTCAGCACAAGTGTGTATGAGAATGAGCCGGCGGGCACCTCGGTCATCACCATGATGGCCACTGACCAGGATGAAGGTCCCAATGGAGAGTTGACCTACTCACTCGAGGGCCCTGGCGTGGGTATGTGGCCTTCCTTGGACACCTGTGATGCCTTGGGGGATGGGAGGGGCAGGCCTGCCACCCCAGGCCAGGAGTAGAGGGAAGGGTGGGAAGGACGTCTCAACCAGAGCTACTCTCCTGCCCCCACTGCCAGAGGCCTTCCATGTGGACATGGACTCGGGCCTGGTGACCACACAGCGGCCACTGCAGTCCTACGAGAGGTTCAATCTGACCGTGGTGGCCACAGATGGCGGAGAGCCCCCACTCTGGGGCACCACCATGCTCCTGGTGGAGGTCATCGACGTCAATGACAACCGCCCTGTCTTTGTGCGCCCACCCAACGGCACCATCCTCCACATCAGAGAGGTACTCCTGCCCCCAGGGCCTCCTGCCCACCAGTATTTCCTTCTTCCAGCTGTGGCCTAGAAGAGTGGAAGCACCCCACTCTAAAGGTGGGGAAACTTGGCTTCAGGAAAGTAGCTCCGGGAAAAAAAAAAAAAACCTTTTTTAATTAAAAAAAGTTTATTAAGGTGGGGAAACTGAGGCCAGAGAAGGAAGCAGACCTGTCCAGTGCCACACAGAGTGGTATTGAACAGTGGTTAGTATATGGGCTGTGCTAGTAAAAGATCTTTGGTTCGGCCGGGCGCAGTGGCTCATGCCTGTAATCCCAGCACTTTGGGAGGCCGAGGCAGGTGGATCATTTGAGGTCAGGAGTTCGAGACCAGCCTGGCCAACATAACGAAACCCCATCTCTACTAAAAATGCAAATAAATAAATAAATAAATAAATAAATAAATAAATAAATGCTGGGCATGGTGGTGCATGCCTATAATCTCAACTGCTCAGGAGGCTGAGGCAGCAGAATCGCTTGAACCCAGGAAATGGAGGTTGCAGTGAGCCGAGATTGCACCACTGCATTCCAGCCTGGGCAACAGAGTGAGACGCTATCCAAAAAATAAAATTTAGTTGAAGTCTAACTGTATCGCTTATCAGCCCAATGACTTTGAGCAAGTGACTTCTGTAAGTCTATTTTCTGTAAGTCTATTTTTTCCTCTGCAAAACAGGACTAATAATAAGTAAGTACCCCATCTCTTGCTCCTAGATGTCTACCAAAAAGGACAGGCTCCTCCACAACCCACTTCCCCCATACTTGTCTCAGAATAAACACACACGCCCCTTCCGTCTGTCAGTTGTTCCTGCTGATACAGTGTGGAGACAGCCTAGGGGCTGAGAATAAGAATCAAAATAAGAAACAAGGGGAAGTGGCGAGGTTCTGGAATCTCTCCAGTTCTTCCACTTCTCAGTCTAAATTGCCACATAAAGATAGGGGAAGTACTCCTTTGTCTTCTGCTCTCCCCGTTTCTTCTAAGTACACAGGCCCAAAGTGCTCCTTAGTGGCACCATCAGAGTATCTCCCACTTGTTCTTTGTCCCCCAAACTCCACCCAGGCTCCACATCTCAGAATGTCCGTGCTAAGTCCATCGTGTCACTCTGTCTCCTCTTTGAGGTCCTGCGGGATAAAAGTCTCCCAGGGCTAAGCTCAAAGAAGCATTGTGCCTTTTACCATGTGCTTTGCTTTTTTACCTTGTGTCTAGTATCTCATCAGCAGTGATTGAGCAGTCCGTCCTCTTTGGTGTGCCCACTAGGGAGCTCAGAGTGGTCAGCTCATCTCGAGTGACCCTGCAGGGACTTAGGGCTTATACCTTGCTTCCCACCCCTCAGCTTTCATCTTCCTGCCAACCAATTTTTTTCTTTACCCTAGTTTTTTAACTTGATCAGTCTTGTTATAATTTATGTATTTTTGTCCCCTGCATCAAATCTCTTTTGTGGAATGAGGCAGGGTATAAATTAATAATAATCTAGTCCTTTTTCACACCAAAGGCCCCATTTATGAAGACTCCCTTCAAGGGCTTTGCATTTGGAAAGACTTATGTCTCCTGAACAATCAGCATGTATTAATTATGTGTATGTCGTCCTACTTTTTATTAGACGTAACTGCCATTTAGAACTTCCAGTTGTCATGATCTGTGAGATAAACAACGAAACCACGCTGAGCTGATCATTTTTCAACTAAAAGCAAAGAAACATGCCCTTTCTTTTGCCCTGGGCAGCCTTGTCATGGGTCAATGTATGATTTCAATGATGTTTTCAAGATCTTGGACTTAGCTCAAAGGCGTTCAGGAGACTGAGGCTCAGGGGAGTGAGGTGGCATGTCCAGGTTCCGGGCAGGTTAGTTACAAACCAGACCCTGGTGGCCAACCCCTATCCTATCCACCATGTCACCCTGCCTGTGTCCCCCCCCCATTTTCAGGTACCCCATTGGATGGATGTTGTTGTTTGGGGACACCCAGAATTCCTGTGTTTGGGGTAGCAGAGAGAGCAAGACTGATACAGGACAAAGGGTGGCTGCGGCCTCAGTGCTTGGATCCCCTTTGTCCCCTAAACCTCAGCATGCAATGAATGGGACTGGAAGGGCGGAGTCAGCTCCTGGGAAGATGGTCACCCTGGGAAGGCTTGAAGCATGTGGTTCTCAGGCTGGACTGTCAGTGCACAGTGGCCTTAGCTTGGGTTGGGGAGGGGAGAAGAGGGACAACAGCTAGCAGAAGCCCAGAATCCAGGAGAATCCAGCCGAGCAGGAAGGTGCTCCTGGCGGGTGCTATAAGCTGTTGAGGACATTCTGCTACCGTAGGAGAAAGAGCGAGGTCTCTCCCTCAGGGCCTGGGAGCTGAGATTCTCTCAGGGGTCCAGGAGCCTTCCTCCACACTTCCCACAGGAGATCCCGCTGCGCTCCAACGTGTACGAGGTCTACGCCACGGACAAGGATGAGGGCCTCAACGGGGCCGTGCGCTACAGCTTCCTGAAGACGGCGGGCAACCGGGACTGGGAGTTCTTCACCATCGACCCAATCAGCGGCCTCATCCAGACTGCGCAGCGCCTGGACCGCGAGACGCAGGCGGTGTACAGCGTAAGGGCGGGGCCCGGTGCGAGGGGCGTGGCCTGGGGCGGGGCTTTCTTCTGGGCGTCAGTCCTGCTCCTCGCCTCCTAGAAAGTCTCTAGGGGACCTGGCCACCGGGAAGTCCCCAAGCCAACCCCCTCTCCCAGTCTTTTCCTCTGACTGCACTCTTCCGCTCCTAGCTCATCTTGGTGGCCAGCGACCTGGGCCAGCCGGTGCCATACGAGACTATGCAGCCGCTGCAGGTGGCCCTGGAGGACATTGATGACAACGAACCCCTCTTCGTGAGGCCTCCAGTGAGCTCGCCCACCTCCTGCGCTGGTCACACCTACACAGGGACTCACCTGCCTGCAAGCACACACACGCACACACTTTCCTATATACACTGTGCCAGAATACACATTTGGCTAGACACGGAAACATCTGTCTACATGCACTTCATGCAAGAACAACTATTTATTGAGCAGCTGTGTTACACTATATTGAGCTATATTGAGCGATGGAAAAAAAAAAAAAAAAGGCAGACCAAAATGCCTGACTCATGGAGCTGATAGCCTTGTCTTTGCCTGCACACACACACACACACACACACACACACACACACACAAAGCATGAAAATCAGCTCTGATTTTGTTTTGTTTGTTTTGTTTTTGAGACAGAATCTCGCTTTGTTGCCCAGGCTGGAGTGCAGTGGCATGATCTTGACTCACTGCAACCTCCACCTCCCGGGTTCAAGTGATTCTTCTGCCTCGGCCTCCCAAGTAGCTAGGATTACAGGTGCCCGCCACCATGCCCAGCTAATTTTTGTATTTTTAGTAGAGACAGGTTTTTGCCATGTTGGCCAAACCGTCTGGTCTCGAACTCCTGACCTCAAGTGATCCACCTGCCTCGGCCTCCCAAAATGCTGGGATAACAGGCGTGAGCCACTACGCCCCGCCCAGCTCTGATTTATTGATATGGGGCTGACATGAAATCTGACAGCAGGGCTGAGAGCCCCTCCTGTGGACTCCAACTCTCTGACATGGTTGTTTTTTCTTCTTATGTGTACATGGGATGTGATGTTGCTTGGAGACTGTTGAGTGTGAGTGCATACACACGCATGTGCATATAAGAGTAACGTGTGTGCTCCTCTCATTTAAGCACTCATTTGGGTTCTGGGCAACACTCCGTGAGGGCAGAGCTCAGGTCCCCAGGCCATGCTTTACTCCCTTGAGGTTACAATGGTTCTACTCACCCCATAAGGCCTGGACAGTAAATTCCCTCAGGACATACATAGTCACTGCCCAGGGCCCTGAAACAGGGACTGGAAGCTTAGGCCTTCCCTTGGCACCCTGTGAGGACATCCCCCTCCCTCCGCAGAAAGGCAGCCCCCAGTACCAGCTGCTGACAGTGCCTGAGCACTCACCACGCGGCACCCTCGTGGGCAATGTGACGGGCGCAGTGGATGCAGATGAGGGCCCCAACGCGATCGTGTACTACTTCATCGCAGGTGGGGCCGGACAGAGCTAGTGCCCTGATTATCCTGGGGCTAGAGATGACCCACATATGCCCCGCCCCTGGCCCTACCCCCTCACCCTGTGCCATGGTCCCACCCTCAGTCGGCAACGAAGAGAAGAACTTCCATCTGCAGCCCGAAGGGCGTCTGCTGGTGCTACGGGACCTGGACCGGGAGCGAGAAGCCATCTTCTCCTTCATAGTCAAGGCTTCCAGCAATCGCAGCTGGACACCTCCCCGTGGACCCTCCCCAACCCTCGACCTGGTCGCTGACCTCACACTGCAGGAGGTGCGCGTTGTGCTAGAGGACATCAACGACCAGCCGCCACGCTTCACCAAGGCTGAGTACACTGCAGGTGCAGGGACTGGAGCCTGGGCATGAGGTGTGGGGTGGCCCCTGCTCTGCAACTTACACCACTTGCCTGTTCCTGCAGGGGTGGCCACCGACGCCAAGGTGGGCTCAGAGTTGATCCAGGTTCTGGCCCTGGATGCAGACATTGGCAACAACAGCCTTGTCTTCTACAGCATTCTGGCCATCCACTACTTCCGGGCCCTTGCCAACGACTCTGAAGATGTGGGCCAGGTCTTCACCATGGGTAGGGGCCTGGCAGCACATGAGTGGCCTCTAGCCACGACCTCTCAGTCACTGCATGGACTGTCATCTGGGGGGAGATGGGGTCTGGGGGAGCACCACAGGATATGGGTGACCCCCCAGCCAGCCACGCCAATCCTGTTCATCCATCTATTCAGCAGTCCTTTCTCCAGTGTATCCGCCTATCCACCTCTTCATCTACCCCCCAGTCGTTTCTTTTCATTCTCTCTTCTTTTCAACTCATCCGTCCATTACTTATCCATCCATCCATGTATCCACACTTCTGTCTGTCCATCTATCCTTCCATCCATCTGTCCATCCCTCCTTTTATCCTTCCATCCATCTCTCCGTCTGTCCTTCCATCCATCTTTTCTTCCTTCCATCTGTCAATCCATCCTGCTTTCATTCATCTCTCCATCTACCCATCTTCCCATTCTCCTTCCCATAATATTTGCCTGTTTTTCCAGTTGTGCACCTCGCCCTCCCCTATGTCAGGCATTGTGTTAGGACTGGGGCTCCAGGATTCAAAGCACACACTTATACCTATGGATGTGCATGTTTGTTTGTTTGTATATTGACCTGTGTAGATGGCTGAGACTCTCTGGGTCAGGCTCTAGGAGATGCCCCTCTGGGTGTCCCATTACCTTACTCCCAGTCCCAACCCCTTCCCCCTTCTTCTCCATCTAAAGACTCCTCCTCTGTATGCCTCATCTGTGGCCTGGCATTCAAGGCTCACTAGATCTTCCTCCTAATCCCTCTTTCTGTTCCACAGTCACCTGCTATCCTTAAAGGCCCTGTGCCCAGCCTAGCTAAGTTGCTTAGCATCCCCTCAGCCTGCTCTCTTCCATCCTCCCCTGGCCTTTGACCCCTCTGCCTTCATTGCCTGGAATGCCATTTTGGCCCCTTTGCCTTCAGATGTCCATCCCCCACCCTTCAAGGTCTAGTTCATGTGCCACCTCATCCAGTTACACAAGCAGACACCATCCCTTTGTCCTCTGAGCTCTCACTGCTCTTATTTTATAAATCAAGGCACAGAGAGGCTCAGTAGTTTGCTTGAGGTCACACAGCTAGAAAGTGACACATTTTGAGCCCAATCTCTTGTCTTTTAAGAGAAGACTATGCTGTACCACCTGATGATCTCTCTTCTATGGGTTTTGTTGTTGTTTTCTTTTTTTTTTTTTTTTTTTTCAGCGATAGAGTCTCACTCTGTTGTCCAGGCTGGAGTGCAGTGGCGTAATCTCAGCTCACTGCAGCCTCTGCCTCCTGGGTTCAAGTGATTCTCCTGCCTCAGCCTAACAAGTAGCTGGGATTACGTGCACACACCACCATGCCTGGCTAGATTTTGTATTTTTAGTAGAGATGGGGTTTCATCATGTTGGCCAAGCTGGTCTCAAACTCCTGGCCTCAAGTGATCCGCCCGCCTCAGCCTCCCACAGGCATGAGCCACCACACCCAGGCTTGTTTGTGGAATTCTGAGGTACATGTGTTCGAAAGAGAGAGGAGAGACAGACAGACACTAAGGGGGCTCAGAAATGGTCCTTTGCACCCTAGCATGGGACAACAGAGTCACAAACTTGTCATCTGCCCTCCCCCATGCTGATAACCTGCTGAGACCTGAGCCACTGCCACTTCAGATGGGCATCGTTCCCACTTGCCTGTCACCTTTGCTTCCAGCTGCACCCTGTGGGCACTTGTGCTGTCTCCCCTAGATGTGCCCACCTACCCCAGGGCTCATGCCCCTTCCTGGGGATTCAAGGGCACTGAGTCTCTGAGCTGTGCCCCACCTTCGGGCTTCCTGCAGGGAGCGTGGATGGCATTCTGCGAACCTTCGACCTCTTCATGGCCTATAGCCCCGGCTACTTTGTGGTGGACATTGTGGCCCGAGACCTGGCAGGCCACAACGACACGGCCATCATCGGCATCTACATCCTGAGGGATGACCAGCGCGTCAAGATCGTCATTAACGAGATCCCCGACCGTGTGCGCAGCTTCGAGGAGGAGTTCATTCACCTGCTTTCCAACATCACTGGTGCCATTGTCAATACTGACGATGTACAGGTGCCTCATGGACCCACCTGGGGCCGGGCCAGTGGAGGGAGACGGGGAGGCCAGCCACAAGGAGAGACAGGGCATTGTGCAAAGGCCAGGGTGTGAAAGGCAGTATAGGCCCCACTCAGTCATTTCCTAGCAGTGCGGCTTTTATAAAGTTCTCCCAGGTCTCTGGGCCTCACTTTCCTCCTCCATAAAATGGGGTCAATAATAAATAGTACCTGGCCAAGTGTGGGTGAAGTGATTGGCCCATGCCTGGCCCTCAGCAAACATTCAGAGGGCTCTATTCACAGGGAAGGGCAGAAGGGGCTCCTAGAAGAGGCCTGCCCGTCCCTGTGGCCCCCTGCTGTGGTGGCCACACCCTACAATACCCCTTCCCATCCAGTTCCATGTGGACAAGAAGGGCCGGGTGAACTTTGCGCAGACAGAGCTGCTCATCCACGTGGTGAACCGTGATACCAACCGTATCCTGGATGTGGACCGGTGAGTGGCGCCCTGTGTTTGGACTGTCGGCCTGTCTGTCAGCATGCCTCCCTGCCCTGGAGTAGGGGAGAGGACCCACCAAAGGAGACACAGACCACACCATCAGGCCCACTGTGTGGGGCCACCTCCCAGAGGGGGCAGGGCTAGGAGACAGAGCAGAGTTTGGGAGTACGAGCAACTCTGTCCCTCGGAGCCTCCCTCTCCCCATCTGTAACATGGGAGTATTCAGGCTGGGCGCGGTGGCTCACACCTGTAACCCCAGCCCTTTGGGAGGCCAAGCCAGGTGGGTCACCTGAGGTCAGGAGCTCAAGACCAGCCTGACCAACATGGGGAAACCCCATCTCTACTAAAAATACAAGTATTAGCCAGAGTGGTGGCGCACACCTGTAATCCCAGCTACTCAGGAGGCTGAGGCAGGAAAATCACTTGAACCTGGGAGGCGGAGTTTGCAGTGAGCCGAGATCATGCCACTGCACTCCAGCCTGGGCAACAGAGCAAGACTCCAATCTCAAAATAAATAAATAAATATGGGAGTATTCATCCACTGTGAAGATGGAACAGGATCCTACATGAAGGTTCGAGGAACCTTGTAAAACACAAAGCTATTCCAGCCAGTAGTCCTCAATCTTGCAAGGCTTGGCGTTGATGAACTTTGGGGGCTTGAGGCAGGAGCAGAGCAGACTGTCGTGAGGGGAATGGCTGAGGAGGAGAGCTGAGACCCCTGCCCCTCACCCAGGGTGATCCAGATGATCGATGAGAACAAGGAACAGCTGCGGAATCTTTTCCGGAACTACAATGTCCTGGACGTGCAGCCCGCCATCTCTGTCCGGCTGCCGGATGACATGTCTGCCCTGCAGGTACCCAGCGACCCCACCCCACAGCCCTAGCCGCCCTCCCCACTGCCCAGGCTCACCCTGGTCCTGCTCCCGCAGATGGCGATCATTGTCCTGGCCATCCTTCTGTTCCTGGCTGCCATGCTCTTCGTCCTCATGAACTGGTACTACAGGACTGTGTGAGTGTCCCCCACCCCTGCCCTCAGGGGGCCAGCCACCTGCTCCCAGATGGCCATGAGGCAGGCAGGGCCTGAGACGTCAGCTTGGCCCCAGCCCGCCTCACCGCCCCTCTCTGCTTCTCTCCAGACACAAGAGGAAACTCAAGGCCATTGTGGCTGGCTCAGCTGGTAAGTGAGGGCCGTGGTGGGGGCACAGGTGAGAAGGCAGCAGGCTGGGGGCCTGGAGTGTCCACCAGGGCCTCACAGGGCTGGCTCAGGCCCTTCACTGGGCCCAGGACCACACCCCCACCCCACCCTCCCTCACCCCGCAACACCACCCCTAACCCTGGCTATGCCCCTCCCCTCCATGCCCCAACCCTTCTCCCTGCAGGGAATCGCGGCTTCATTGATATCATGGACATGCCTAACACCAACAAGTACTCCTTTGATGGGTGAGTGGGGTAGTGGCCCTGCCCAGTCCCCTGCGGGGAGTCCTGCTAGGACCCAGCTGGGGAGAGCTGCAGTCTCCCAGCACTGGGGCTACTGAAACCCAGGCTGTGGGCGCCCCCTGGTGGGTGGGCCACCCTCCCTCCATCCTCAGAAACCGTGTGGCTGAGAGGGGCTCTCTACCCCAGTGGGCCTCAAGTTCCAGGGGGTTCAGACTTTGGGCAGTGGGTGCAGGGTGAAGCCTCTGCACCAAAGGCAATCCAGACTGACATGCAGTCCTGGTTCTAGCAGGATCCCAGGGTGGGAGCATGCACCACAGGTGCCAGGGCCTCACACCCCCAAGTCAGTGAAAGGCACTACATGGCCAGGGAAATGGGCAGGATGTGGGGCGAGGCTGGAAGGGCACCTGTCTACTCGAGTCTTCCCTCCCTCCCCACTCTTTTCCCTCCCCAACTGCAGAGCCAACCCTGTGTGGCTGGATCCCTTCTGTCGGAACCTAGAACTGGCCACCCAGGCAGAGCATGAGGATGACCTACCGGAGAACCTGAGTGAGATCGCCGACCTGTGGAACAGCCCCACGCGCACCCACGTGAGCCAGAGGCGGTCAGGCATCACAAGGGGCAGGAGTGGAGGGGCTGGGTCTTTGTGATCTCTGGCCTAGGAGCTGAGTTCTTTAAGCGGTAGCCCCCTCCCTTGTGCATGTGTGTGGGGTCTGCCTCTGCTCCAGCTAAAGTCCCCTCTCCCCAGGGAACTTTTGGGCGTGAGCCAGCAGCCGTCAAGCCTGATGATGACCGATACCTGCGGGCTGCCATCCAGGAGTATGACAACATTGCCAAGCTGGGCCAGATCATTCGTGAGGGGCCTATCAAGGTGAGCCCTCTCCACAGGCTCCATACCCAGTTCCCTGGCTGAGGTTGGACCCCACCCCAGAGAACACAGGGTGTTGGAGACCTCCAGGCTCAGCTAGACCCACCCTCCACTGGGGCAAGAACACCAGGGCTGATGGGGGGCTGCTCCAGCCTGCAGTGGCCTTAAGGGCAGGGCTCGGGAATGAGTCCATGTGTGTCCGGGCTGGCCACCGTTTCCAGGCTCTGCTGCTCATCCTCTGCCCTAGGATCACCAGGATCAGATTTCTGTGTACCCTTGACTCCCAGAGGGAGTGGGCGAGGGGCGGGGCAGGCAGAGAAGGGCCTTGGTGGGGGGTTAACCCTTTCCCTCCCCCAGGGCTCGCTGCTGAAGGTGGTCCTGGAGGATTACCTGCGGCTCAAAAAGCTCTTTGCACAGCGGATGGTACAAAAAGCCTCCTCCTGCCACTCCTCCATCTCTGAGGTAGCCAGCTGGGTGGCCGGGAGCTGTGTGCTGTGCCCCAGCCTGGGGATGCTCTCTCTTGCTGTCCTGCTGTCCTTCTCTATGTCCCTGGAGCTCTGCAGCCCGGACCAAAGACAGGAAAGGGTGGGGGCCAGGATGTCAGACAGCAGGCTCTGCTTTCCGGGCTCTTGGGGGCTTTCACAGGAATGGGGTAGGCTCTAAGGCAGTCTTTCTCAGATTAGAGAAAGACCTCAAGAACATACCTTTGGGAGTGATGTCACTTTAAGAAACTCGGCCAGGTGCGATGGCTCATGCCTATGATCCCAGCACTTTGGGAGGCTGAGGTGGGCAGATCATGAGGTCAAGAGTTCGAGACCAGCCTGGCCAACATGGCGAAACCCCATCTCTACTAAAAATACAAAAAATTAGCCAGGCGTGGTGGTGGACGCCTGTAATCCCGGCTACTCAGGAGGTGGAGGCAGGAGAATTGCTGGAACCCAGGATGCCAAGGTTACAGTGAAGCAAGACCATGCCACTGTACTCCACTGGGTGACAGAGTGAGACTCTGTCTCAAAAAAAAAGGAAAGAAAAGAAACTGGCCATCGGGCTCAAATAGGCCTACATATGTTTGCCTGTAGTGATTATGTCAACACTTATAAAAGTCAGGCTTTACCTAAAAATGAATTTCCAGCTGGGCCCACATTCTCAACAGGAATAAGCTAGTCGAATAGCCTCATGCAGGACAAGAGTGACAGTTTCAAGTCTCTACCCACCTATTTATCCTCTGTAGCTTGTCCTGTTGACATTTTCTGCCTGGACACAATTAGAGGTGATCTGCTTGAGGCCAATTTGGCAACAAACCCAGACACCACAGTTGCATCCCAGGATTTTTATAGAGCACCAAAGTTAATATATAAAATTAAAGATTCTCGGCCGGGCACGGTGGCTCACGCCTGTAATCCCAGCACCTTAGGAGGCCAAGGCGGGCAGATTACGAGGTCAGGAGATCGAGACCATTCTGGCTAACACAGTGAAACCTCATCTCTACTAAAGAATACAAAAAATTAGCCGGGCGTAGTGGCGAGCGCCTATAGTCCCAGCTACTCGGGAGGCTGAGGCAGGAGAATTGCGTGAACCCAGGAGGCGGAGGTTGCAGTGAGCCGAGATTGTACCACTGCACTCCAGCCTTGGCGACAGAGCAAGACTCTGTCTCAAAAAAAAAAAAAAAAAAAAAAAAAAAAATTAAAGATTCTCATCCAGGTGTGGTGGCACACGCCCGTAGTCCAGCTACTCAAGAAACTGAAATGGGAGGATCACTTGAGCCCATGAGTTCGAGGCTGCAGTGAGCTTTATGTTGCTGCATTAGCATGGGCAACAGAGAGAAACACTGTCTCTAAAGAAAGACCAGGTGCGGTGGCTCACACCTGTAATCCCAGCACTTTGGGAGGCCGAGGCAGGTGGATCATCTGAGATCAGGAGTTCCAGACCAGCCTGGCCAACATGGCGTGCCTGTAATCCCACCTACTCGGGAGGCCGAGGCAGGAGAATTACTTGAAGTCAGCAGATGGAGGTTAGAGTGAGCCGAAATCACACCACTGCACTCCAGCCTAGGTGGCAGAGCGAGACTCCGTCTCCACACACACACACACAGACACACACACACACACAGATTTTCACAAGAAGCCGATCCTCCTGAGAACCACTCTGCAGCACCTTAAGCATTCATTGTTCCCCTTCGCACGCAGTTTGAGAAACAGAGTCTGACAGGCCTGCTGAGGTAGGAGCCCAGGTTCAGCCACATAGCCGGTAGGTCTCTGGGGCCATCCACCTGCTCACCCTTTTGGCATGGCCCTGAGCATATGGGGGTCCTGGCCTCTTGCAGCTGATCCAGACTGAGCTGGACGAGGAGCCACGGGATCACAGCCCAGGGCAGGGTAGCCTGCGCTTCCGCCACAAGCCACCAGTGGAGCTCAAGGGGCCCGATGGGATCCACGTGGTGCACGGCAGCACAGGCACGCTGCTGGCCACCGACCTCAACAGCCTGCCCGAGGATGACCAGAAGGGCCTGGGCCGCTCGCTGGAGACGCTGACCGCTGCTGAGGCCACTGCCTTCGAGCGCAACGCCCGCACAGAATCCGCCAAATCCACACCCCTGCACAAACTTCGTGATGTGATTATGGAGAGCCCCCTGGAGATCACAGAGCTGTGACTAGACAGGGAAGCCTCATGGGTGTAAGCAGCACCTGTCCACTGCCCCCTCCCAGGGAGCAAGGGCAGGGACAGGGCCGGTCGGGGAGCTCCTCCCAAGGCCAGGCCTGGGGGACAACCTTGGCTTGGCCCTGGCAGCCTGCATCAGCTGCTCAGATCCCACTTTTGCCAGATGCTCATTCAGCATCTGACCTCTACCTTCATAAGATCTGTTATTTTTATAAGAAAACCAAACAAAAATGCTAAGCGTCTAAGGACCAGGTAAGGAGGGTCACTGGGGCCCAGAAGTCTGGGGACCAGCTCGGCTCAAGCTGAGCTGAAAGAGGCCGAACAGGCCCTCCTCCCTCCGGGCTCCACCCTGCAAGCACTATCCCCTCTGGCTGAGCAGGCGCAAGGGAGGCCCGGCGTGGGCATCCCCTGCTGGCCGGACACCTGACTCCAGTCCAAGTCCTGCTACATTTCTGCTACATTCCTGCTGGATGTCCAGGTGGAGGTGGCATCCCCACATGGACAAGGTCAATGTCAATGAACAAGCATTCTCTCCATTTCACTGGCTTCCCAAATGTGCCCAGCTTATAAAGAGAAGTGACTGATGTTCCCTTGGGTTTTGAATGTGGCGTGTTCGTGTGTATTCCTTTTTTAAATTAAGTTATTCCCTCAATAGTTTCCCCTTGGTTTTGTTTAACTGGCACTCACTACAAGTTTCTGGAATGGTTTGTTTAAAAAGCAAGGCAACTCTCAAGGAACTGGCAACGTGCTCTGACTCTGGCCTCTAGGGAGCAGGGACAGGGGCGGATGAAGGGCAGAGCCGACCTTCAGGTGCGCCTGACCTACCGCTCGCCCTGAGTCTTGGGGAGGACCAGGTGGGATTTTTCCTTTATTCACTTTGCTTTCATTCTCTGGCCAAGAGGGGTCATGGGAGTGCTGGGCCCCAAAGGTGTCATGGGCTCAGAACTCATGAGAGAGGAACACACTCTTCCAGCTGCAGAGTCACAGAAACTCAGGCCCAGATTTGGCTAACAGAATTTTATTGTTAAATCACAGAAACTTTAGTGCAAAACAAAACTCACAAAGTCCATTTAATAGCAACTGCGTATCCTGCTGGCTTTGCTTGCTGTCTCCTGGCAACCAGAAGTGGACAGAAGCGTGGGTGCCAGCGGGCTGCAGACAGCATCCAACCCACAGCCAGCAGACCCCTCAGCATGCCGCCCTCTAACAGCAGCCACAGGCCTAGGAGCTCGCCGTCCACATTTACTTGAAAAGAAAGGTCAAAAGGAGCCTCTATGAGACGGGGGAGGGGTGCAGGCTGCAGCAGCGCCTCAGCAGCCAGGGACACGTAGCCAACACGAGCAGGCACAGCGCGGCCACCACTGTCCACACGCTCACACAAGCCAGGCCCGTGGGGCCTTTGGAGAGCTAGCAGGTTACATTCAGGCAGATGGCCCCCTTCCCACCCAAACCCACAGAACCCCAAACAAGGCATCACCAGGAAAGACAAGGGAAAGCCAAATCACAGTTGAACCAGGGACAGAGAACCCGTGGCCCCACTGGGGTCCCAAGCCACCAGCAGCTGCTTCCAAAATTCCTGTGCTATTACAGCAGGAATTAAATCATTTAAAAAGCCTGATTATTCTGGGCTTCTAATCTTTCATATAAAACTGCCTTTGTTTTGCTGCTTTGTACAGCTGAGAGGCCCAGGAAAGGGGAGAGGGTCCCTGACCAGGGCAGGAGACCACCTCAGAAGCCCAGGCCCACCAGTGCCTGAGCACATGTCAGGGCTCAGAACAAGGCCCCAACCAAGAGGGTTGATGGCCTCCAGTCAAGAAGCTGTGGCTCATGCCAGCAGAGCTCTCTCCTCCTCCAGCAGGTACCATGCGAGGGCAGGCTAAAAGACCTCCAGTGCATCAACATCCATCTAGCAGAGAGAAAAGGGCCACTGAAGCAGCTATGTCTGCCAGGGGCTAGGGGCTCCCTTGCAGACAGCAATGCTACAATAAAGGACACAGAAATGGGGGAGGTGAGGGAGCCCTATTTTTATAACAAAGTCAAATAGATATGTGCGTTCATTCTCCCAGACACACAAGTAGAAAAAAACGAATGCTGCGGTTTCTCCAAGCTGGAATATTCCTCCTCCTAATTCCACACATGGCGTTTGCAATGCTCGACAGCCTGGTAGGAGAGAGGAAGCTGAGTTTAGTCTTCAGATGACAAACTCCATTCCCGGCCCATCGGTGTATCAGGTATCACCCCCAAATGGGACCTGTTCTCTTGTCCTAGGTCAGTTAGACGGCACCAAATGCTGAAGACCCAGGACAGGATCTCACTTAAAAACAGGGAACACATGGCCATCAGAGTTTTGGGAACTTCTAAGACACGAGTCCAGAGCAGCAGATGCCTGCAGTAGTCTGCAGATAAGTACCCATGCAGGCAGGGCTCAGGACCCTTCGTCTGCCTACACCCGGCACCCAGCGTCCTGCTAGCAGCCTGCAAGCTAATTCCCAGGCAGAACCTCCTCGCCTGAGTTAGGCTACACACCAGCTCGGGCCTTGAGAAGCGGGCCCACATTTCCCCAGGACAGCAACAGAACCAGCCGTGGGGTGGGGCTGGTGGTGGAGATGGGCTGGAGCCTAGCTGGAGGAAAGAGCTGGACATGGCCAGAATGGGGCCCCCCTGCCCCTCCCTGCAGTGGTCCAAGATGACACAACTGCCACTGACATGGTCACAAGGAAGTCCGGTGAGGTAGGAAAAGTTGCGCAAAGCAACATTAAGTAACGGACCGGACCAAACATCCCCACCCAGGGAAGCAGCACAAGTCATCCAACTGGTGGCTGCCAGGCCAGGCCAGGGCCACAGTGCCCTAGGGCTGCTGGGTGGGGCCAGCTCTCACGGCTTTGAGTGAAGAGACTCAGGCCTGGCTTCAGCAAGGGCAAACATGTTCCGGGGGACAGGACCTGGGCAAAGGTCTGGGCAATGAATCCCACAGACCTGTGCAATCCCTGGAGTGACCTTGTACAAGTCTGACACTGTCACAAGGGAAATGAAGACAAGAGCAACAAAGCAGAAGCAAAAAAATCCCCCCCCCCCCCCCTTCACTACAAGAGTAGAGTTCACCCTGTCTTTTCTGGGGGACCATGAGTAAGCCTAACCACCTCTCTGAGCCTCTGTTTTCTGACAACGTAAAAGCAGGGTGGAGAGTTGATCACTGGGTTCCCGTTAAAGCAGGATTCTCCCTCAGGCTACCCCAGGGCAAGACAGGCTGGTGGCGCTGGCTGCTGGGCTACTCACATTGCACTGGGCTGCCGTCTCTGTGTTCTGGCACCAGTAGCTTGGGCCCCATACACACTTCTCAGTTCCCAACAAAGGTTTATGGGCTGACGGGCAGGCTCCAATTTTCTATATGGTGAGAAAAGGAAAAAAGAAAGGGGGAGAATGAGAGCTGCCCAATGTATCCCTTTCAAACTAAGAAAACAGTTTCCAGAACGAGCTAGAATCAGAGCTCCACCACGCTCTTTTAGAACATCAGGGTTGCTGAGGAAAGTGATGGGGCTTGGGGGACTGGCTCCCTACCTTCTTGGCTTTCCCACAGCGGAACCCAGAGACTCCACCCCACAGCCAAGTCTCGGAGCAACCCTCCCGGGTCTCTGCAGTCCCTCAGGTTACAGCTGCCCGAGAGGACCCACACCACCCAGTGAGGCTCACCAAGCACACGAAGGAAGGATCCATCACCTCCACCAGGATCTCGATCAGCACAGGCTCGTACTCTGCCACAAACTGATCACACTGTAAAGGAAAGTGGGGACACAGGTCCAGCTCTGGGGGTGTCCGAGCACGGTGGGGCACAAAAGGCCAGGCAGCCCTGGATATACTCTTCCCTGAGAGCCCCTGGCATTCCCAGCCCACTGGGTCCTGGGGCCTCCCTTCCCAGACACCCTATCTGGCCTCTCTACTTCAGGGTGCTTCCCCCAGTGGCTCATCTTAAGCCAACAAATCACCTCCAAGTAAAACTTCATTGGACTCCATGCCCGGAGGCAGAAACAGCTGGTTTTCCATCAAAATGTACCCCAGCCTTGGCATACTTCATCAGGTTCTGTCATGCCGGCCTACCGCAGCCCAGCCCGAGGCATACCTGCTTCTGGTAAGGGTCGGGCAGGAAGCTGCAGCCTTTCTCAAGAGCAGCCAGGATCTCCTGCTTGGTGCTGTTTTTCTCCAGGTTACGATCCAAATAACCCACCAGCTTCTTGCACACTTCGCAGAAGCCACCGTCCTTTGGCTGAGTCACATGAACTACACAAGAGGGCAGCGGGCTCAATGCTGGCAGGGCCCTCCCAGACCCAAGAGGGGCACCACCCTCTCCCGCACCACACCCAGTGCTCACCGGTCAGCGCAGGCAGCCGCGTGCCAGAGCAGAGGCGCAGCATGCTGCACACCAGCTCAGGGCTGACCTCCTGCAGCAGGATGGACAGGATTGAGCTGCCGTACGTGTCCACCACCTCCTGGCACTCTTCCGACAGGGACTTCGGCAGCTTCGAGCACATTTTGTCAAAAGTGTCGAGTATTTCTTTCTGAAACACAGGAGAGGATCGTGTGAGAAGACGGGAGGCTGGGCAAGGGTTGGGGAGATTCTGAAAATACTAACACGACCAGGAAACGAGTCAGTGGTGGGTGCCGTTTCCAACCCCAGAAAACTACCAAACCACAAAGCAGGGCAACGGTGTCTACCTCCCCTGAACCCTGCCAGCCTAGAGGTCCCACTGGTGAGGACTGCCTTCCATGAGATGGGGACATGGCTGTACACATGCCAAGGCTGGGCCAAGCCCTCTCTCCTATGGGACTTTCCCACTGGGACATTCAGGCTCAGGGGGCAGAAGAGGGCCTCTCTCTGCCAGGAGGACAGCATACCTCAGTCTTGTTGTTGTCAATCAGCTTGGTCACCTCCTTCACCAGGAATTCACACACCTCACAGTAAACATCAGACTTTGCTGGGACTTCGTGCTTCTGTGGGAAGAGTAGAAGGAGAGTACTTTAATGCTGGGACTCACAGCCCTTGGTCTTGCTCCCCTAAAGGAAAGGGGCTGCAGAGACCAGGGTGGGTTAGCACATCAAGGGCCACTGCCTACTGAATTCCAAATGATGTGTGGCTTCTAATATCCAAGTTAATTCCCTATTTTTATACGGTGGGAGACCCACCTGCCTCCTTCCCCAATCTTCTACCACCACCACCTCCCCCTAACCCCACCAAAACAAAACCCAGGAATTCACGGTTCAGGAGCTAGAAAGTCCCTTGTCCACCCCAAAGAGCTGTCCTGATGATGTTGTAGTTACAATCATTTCATCACTCAGGGTTCATTCTGGGGAGGATGAAGGACCAAAAGCAAAGGGAGGGGCTCACTATCGGTCCACTATCTAGAAGGCAGCATGGTGAACACATTTCAGGTCTGCTCGTGTGTCTGCCATGTCTCATTAGCACTTGAGAATGCTCTTCTAGAACCCACCTTTAAAAAGGCAATACTGTCACAGAAGATGTTCTATGGCAGTGGAAATGTTCTCTATCCCTGCTGCCCACTACAGGCTCCAGCTACCTGTGCACTGAGCACCTGCAATGTGGTTGGTGGAGCCAAGGGACTGAATTTCTCATTTTGCTCCATGGTATTTCATTGAAATGTAAGTAGTCACATGTGGTTGGAATGTGAGCTATAACTCTTCAGTTTCTCTGGCTGCACCTTGGTCAGTGGGCTGGAGCCGAGGAGCAGCCCGTGGAGAAGGCAGGAAGCAGTGCTTCCTGGATTCCAGCTGACACTTCGGCCTGGCCCCTGGGCCACACACTCTGCACACGCAGAGAGAAGACGGCAGAGAGAGACAAACAGCTGGCAGTCAAGTGCCGTGGGATGTTCTAGAACAAGAAGCATGTACATGTGCCATGTGTTAAGGCATCACACAGCCCGGGCCTTGAAGAACCAGGATGTAAGCCCCATGGGCACAATGACATCATCTGTTCAGCACAGCCCCTAATACGCTGCCTGGCCCATAATAAATGCCAAATACAAATGTATTATGGGAGGAAGTCCTCTGACCTTCACCAAGTGAGGTGTTCTAGTTAAACAAAACAGACACCCACACGGATTTAGTATACAGGCTGCAGGCCCAGTGAGGCTTCCACATACTCTGAGGGGTGTGCTGGGATCATCCAGTCTGTCAGGGCCACAGGATGGGGAAGGACCCAGACAGTGCATGTGAGAAGGTGAGGCTGGAGCCAGGCACCGCAAAGTCACCTTTGAATGGCATGCTGAAAATACTCAGGCTAATGATCCCACGACCATTAGGGTTTACTACCAAGGCAATAAAATGTTTTCAAAAGAACTCAGAGGCGGGGGCTGCATTAGTTTAGGGGATAGCATAAACCAGTGATCACAAACTCAAAGACCTTCAGGAGCCAGGCAGGGAACCGAAAGAAGTGACTTGTAGGATGCAATGTGACACAGCAGGGAGTGGTGTGGCATTGCACAGCCCTGGCCAGTACACACAGTGACACCAGGTACCTTAATGGGCTCCACCAGTTCCAGGGCAGGGATGACATTCTTGGAGGCCACTTTGGCGGGGACCAGAGTCTGCATGGGCATCTCTTTCACCTCATCACAGAACCCAACCAGCGCACAGATCTCCTTCGGTTGCTGAAGAGAGCACAGAACAACCAGTCAGCGGCAAGCCTGCGCCCACCGCCCCTTAGTCCCAGTCCAGCCGGAGGACAGGGAGCTGGACAGCACCCTGGGCCCAGGTCGAGGCTGCCTCCCTCTCCCCCTCCCGCAAGGGGGCAGATTCCAGATTCCATGTTAAAGGGCTTGTGTCTGAAGCAGTGCATATGTGCCAGTAACATCTCAGGGAGGAGACCACACAAAGCTCCTAAGGGACATCGAACACAGCCTCCATCCAGGGCCACCACGAGGAAGGGAGACTCCCCAGCACTTTCCACATCTCCAAGGACACCTGGTCTGCTCTAGAATGTGTCTTTTCAGGTCACTCTAGGTAGGAACTAAGCTATGCTTTTTTCTAGAGGGGAAACTACCATGCCCGTAAACTAACAGAAAGCCAAATGTGTTAGAAATAAAACCACACCGGATCTTTCAGCGGCAGGACCATTTAAAATGATGCATTAAGGGGAAATGCTGGCTTTTTTAAAAACCACATTCTATGTTCACAACTGCACACAGTGCGCATGAAAACCCAATCCCCCAAATGGATGAATCATTTTAAGCCACAAGGTCTCCAGATTGATCCCCTTTCACCATTTAGACACCAAACACAGAGCACTAGACAGTCTAGAATCCTGACCATGACGCTCTGACGGCCAAGAGCGAGACAAGTGTATACACTCTGTATACTGTGGAAATAAATGCAACCAGTAACTAGCTCTGAGCCTGAGTGCATTTGCCTCCCAGCACCAAACCCTAAAGCAGCAGGAACAAAGGTGCTAAAAACGGGACCTGTTAAGGGAAAAGAGCTAGACCACGACCATGGCTCATCTTGTTTTAATATCAAGAAGGCTCGAGAATTAATAAGACTGGGGGAGTCTGGAAAGCAAATCCCAAATACCCTGTCTTTGGCACACCTTAAGAATGAAAAATAAATAAATAATAAGAACGCAGAAGATACAGCAAGCTTTTTAGAAAAAAGTAGATGCCAATATTCAGGAGGTATAGGGCTGCTTCGGCCTCGATCCGCTTTGTTCCAACTCTCTGAGGAGGCCTAGGTAAAAATTCAAGCATTTCAACCAAAGTCCTCTCCCATTAAACTTCAAAATACCTTCAAAAAAAGCTCCAATGCTAATCCCAGTGGATGGATGCCAATGCTCAGAGGTGGCAGTGTTCAGGATGGCCCCAAAGGACACTGACTCAGAGCAAGTATGGACTGGGCACTTGGTTCCTGTAGCATGCCATCTGATGTGGCTCTAGATCCCAAAGGACCCTGTTACCCAGAGGGGCAGAAGCCACAATCAAGAGATTGTTTCCAATTCTCTGGATCCAACAGCCAGGAACAGTCTGCTGGCTGTCTGCAAATGTTTGCTCATGCAGCTGAAGCATTTCTGTGGTTATGAAAGACAGCACTAAAGACATGCAATGCCTACTTGCATTGTGACAGACACAAGGTGCCCTGGGGAAGCCAGACCTACACTGGACTTCCTAACCAGCCTATGCTGAAGGAGGCTGAGGCACCTCCTGGGCCACCCATGGTTCCCCATCGTCACACTGGTGGCCTGCATGTACATATGCTGTACATGGATCATGACCAGAGCGCAAGGCTCTGTTGGCTTCATTTTTCTGGCCCCCTGAAGGGGAGATGAGATTCCCCAACACCTCAAGGGCTGAATTACAGGGGAGAAATGCAGAAGCCCTCCCCAGCCTATTAACAGACAGGCACCCTGCCTCTCATAACCATTCCTTGTATCTGTCAGAGCTAATCACGCCATACCCCCCCGCCAAAAAAAAAGCAAGGTAACTAGAGGAAGCAGCAGACCACTACTACAAGCAGATTCCCCGACACATACCTGATCCTGCTGTTGAACAAAAAAACAGGATATCGGAGGTGAAAATAAGAGAAAGGAAAGGACACAACAGTTAAGAAAAATTAAAACAACAATCAAGCAGTTAACCAGGTGTAAGGATGTCCTAAGAAGTTCAGGGGAAATGCTCCTGCAGTCAGATCTTAGCAACCTACCGTGTTCCTGCTATCTTGTAGACAAGGGGGCCCTGAAAGCTTTCCTGGCCCTGCAGGGATAGACCATTTGGGGGCTGTCCTGCTCATGTGTGCACCATCTCCAGGTCTTAACACACTAAATCACACTCAAAACACTGTGCAGCAAGAGCCCCAGAAAATGCCACTTGATGAAGGGTCTCCATCCTCAGGAGCCCACGCCAGCCCCAGGCCTGCAAGGCCTTCCCACAGGATAGTGACCAGCAGCACCACGGAACAAGACACAGGGCTGCCCCAGTAAGGGGGGTGTGTTATAAACACCCTGAGGGGTCAGGGATCCTAGGGCAATCTACCGCAGGTGGCCAAATGCCAGCTGGAAGGCCAATTTAACAACGTATGCAAAGCCTCATGCTTCCATTCAGCAGTTCCAGCTTTAGTTCTCCATAATAAGGGGAAAGGCAGGGATATGCATATATGTATGCGTTTGGCTATAAGGAGATTTATCTTCCCAAAGGCAAACCTGAAAACCTAGACACATTCAGCCACCAGGGACCGGTTATGTAAATTCTCTATGTACACAGGTGATTATTATGCAAGCACTTAATCATTTGTACAAGAATATTCAATGGCCAGAAGTATTCAATGGACAGAAAAGTATTGTCCACATTTCTACACAGTATAACTTTTATAATGAGAAAAATATTTTAAGTTAACTATAAGGAAGTAATTCACGAGGTTAAGTCCCGTCAATGCTTATGTTTACCTACTTCAGGTGCATGTCTTTGTAAGCTGCCTTTAACTGTTTTTAGAACATGGTAGGGTGTGAGTAATAATCCCAAATAAACTTCTCCTCCTCTTTGGCTTGAGTGGTTAGAGCAGGTCAGAGAGTCAATCTTTCAGGCTACTTGGCCATAAGCTCTAGCTGCAACTACTCAACTGTGCTGCTGTAGCACAAAACAGGCATCACTGTGTTCCTCCAAAAAAAAATACCCTTTATGTACAAAACATGATGGGCCAGTCTGCTGACCCCTGGATCAGAGAACAAACTCAAACGATGGTATGTCAATCTCAAGTAGTCAGAAAGTCAGTATGACAGACAGGGAAAAGGTGCTCCCCCCTCAGCCCCGCGAATCAGATCTAAGGAGGCAGTGCCTGTTCCCAACGTGAGCAGGCCACCCTGCTCTGCGTGGACTAGCGAGCTCATTTCCGGAATGGGTATTCTTGATTCTAATGAAGGAACACCCGCTACCACCTGAATGCCTCCAAAGCCAGCTCAGGAGTTACCAGCTCAAGCAGCAGCTTCAGCAGACACTGCTGCCATGCATGGGACCAACTCTGGGAGGTAGTATTCCCCCCACTCAGGCTGCAACACAGCCATTCTTACACCTGGCTTAGTTAGAGAGCACTTGACTTCTATAGATCCCAGGGCTAACGCCAGACCTGGAAACCTGATGGCCGGCCTGAATGGGCAGAGGCAAACAAACTGCCAGGAAGCCACCAGGGCAGTCCTGGGGATCAAGATGCTTCAGCCTCTTCTGTGACAGGGGAGGTACTGAGATTGCAAGTGGAGAGTCTCCTAGCCAGAGGGTTCGATTTAGCCCAATTCAGTACTCTAAGGTAAAAAAGGGAAACTAAACCATTTAATTTTCAAAATTGCTAGAAATAACGAAACCTGAAAAACAAAGAAAAATGCTAACAAGGGGTCTCCGTGCCACCTACCATGTGCATCATCATCTGGATAGCAATTTCAGAATACTGGCTGATATAGTTCTTGCACTGGAGAGAGAGAGACACAGATTCCTTAACAAATCACTGCAACAGTGCAACAAAAACCAACCAACTTTTCCCCCAGCATTTCCAACAGTGTCAACTGGTGACTATCAAGCAAGTTTCTAAAGTAGAATTTTATAAATGTCTGCTCTGGGTCAGTTTTCATAAGATGAAAATAACCATTTGGTTATTCTATCATTCATAGGAAATGTGTGCAAAAGATGTTTTGAAAATGTTTTGTAAGGGACCTTAAAGATTCCATCCTCCTGTCTCCTTTATCTTACAACCTCACTTGCCCCAGGATCATACAGCAACTATTCAGTGGCAATTTGGAGAGAAGGCAGCTAGGAGATACACTGTTTAGGAACTGCAGCTTACTTTTCAAAGCCATTTACACAATCTCAGATGGCATTATAAAGCTTAAATCCAGTAGAGTCAAGTTACAATGATTTTTAACTGCCTATTTTCAGACTATCTAGATACTTCCAGTAGACTCCACAGACTTGCTCCTTGTATTTGGGGAGCTTCTACAGAGACAGGACCAAAGGTAACATGATATAGCCCCTCAGAGAGGGTTCCATTGGGAAACTGTTGAAACGGTGTTATGCAAAGACATTTAAAACGAGGCTACAGGATTCCAAGACTTTCAACATCAGTGAGTGTTCACCTGATTGACATTCCTAACGGAAAGTCAGAGAGAAACCCTCAGCTGGACATGGTGGCTCACTCCTGTAATCCCAGCTACCTGGGAGGTTGAGGAGAGGATTGCTTGAGCCCAGGAGGTAAAGGCTGCAGTGAGCTATGATTGTGCCACTGCACTCCAGCCTGGATGACAGAGCTAAACCCTGTCTCAAGAAAAAAAAAAAAAAAAATGGAGAAGGCCTCATCTCCTAGAGCCAGCCACTCCACCCAAAAAGCCTCTCTAGATCCCAAAGGACCGAGAGATTACAACCAGCTTCTCAGCTGTCAGTCTAGCAGATTTCTTGTCAGGTACTAAAACTGGCATTTTGGTTTTACACATCCACCTGAGTGTGATTAATAATCTTGGAATAGGGTCCCAGAATGAAACCATCTAAGTTAGGGGCCAACAAAATGAGTTTCTGAGCCCACAGGACTAAGGGAGGCTTCCAGGTGAACCATGGTCAGCAACCATGCTTGCTGCAGGAGCACAGTTAGAATTCTGAGTGTCACATACATTAGCCAAGCTTTCAAAAATAGGGTAAAGGCCGGGCATGGAGGCTCACGCCTGTAACCCCAGCACTTTGGGAGGCCAAGTGGGCGGATTACTTGAGGTCAGAAGTTCTAGACCAGCCTGGCCAACACGGTGAAACCCCATCTCTACTAAAAATACAAAAATTAGCTGGGTGTGGTTGCATGCGCCTGTAATCCCAGAGGTTAAGGCAGGAGAATCGCTTGAACCCAGGAGGTGAAGGCTGCAGTGAGCTGAGATCACACCACCGCACTCCAGCCTGGGCAACAGAGTGAGACTCAAAAAAAAAAAAAAAGGGAGGGGTAAAAAGTGTTTCTACAGTGTTCTAATATACACGGTGCCTGGCAGGAAACAAAATCTTCCCAGAAACGGTCTCCTACTTTTTGTCCCCAGTTTTATTACATATCCAGATGCCATTAACCGAAACAGATTCAAGTCTATACTACCTATTCAAGCTGCTTTCTGGTTAAAAAAGAAAACTATGTTGTCTGAACGCCCTACTCCAGCCTCCAGAGCCCAAATCCCAGACCCAGACCATCCTCAATGCACAAGGACACAAGGCTCACCATGTCGGCCATGCCAGGGCCCAGGCGGTCACACTCCTCCTTGACATGTTCCACCAAGGCCTGGACAAAGGTGGAGTTGGTCCGTACAGCAGTCTGGATGTCGGTCACCATCTGAATGCAGTCCTGGCAAACATCCCCATTATCCTACGGAAGAGGCAGTTAGGTTGGCAACTTAAGAGGATTCAAATTCCTAGGAAAACGTCCTTCTATACTCAGGGCTACAGCATTAGTGGGCACTTACTGGCCAGTTCCTAAGGTGCTTTACAGGCTCTCAAATTACTGATAGGCTTAAAATCGATTGAGTGTTCATTATAGTAACAGTATGGTATAAAAAGGGGGTTTAGTATAAATAAAAAGGATGGCCAGGCACAGTGGCTCACACCTGTAATCCCAGCACTTTGGGAGGCCACGGCAGGCAGATCGCTTGAACCCAGGAGTTTGAGACCAGCCTGAGCAACACGGCAAAACAAAAAATACAAAAATGTAGCCAGATGTGGTGGTGTGCATCTGTAGTCTCAGCTACTTAGGAGGCTAAGGTGGGAGGATCACTTAAGCCTCAGAGGTTGAGGCTGCAGTGAACCATGATCACAGCACTGCACTCCAGCTTGGGTGATAGAACGAGACCCTGCTCAAAAATAAAAGAAGTAAAAATTTTTTAAAGGGGGTTAACCTTTGCATATTTTAAATATCCCATTCTTTAGAAACTTCATGGTACAACCATTTAAAGGCTGGTTCATGTAACTACAGAGTTATGCACAGAGATAAGCCCCTGTTTAGGAGCCACACGTGCACTCTCTGGCCCTTTTGTCTCTCATCTCCAGTGCAACCAAAAATGGGGTCCTCAGTGGCCAGCCCATTGTCTTACCTTTGGCTGGGGCTTGCTGCGGGGGCCATCCTGAGGGTAGAGGAGGAGAGGGATGTTGGCCATGAAGGGGGCCACCACCTCAGTCATGTCCAGCTCTGGGATCTTATTGGACTCCAGCTGCTTCTGGTGATTCAGCTCTGCCAGGTGCTTCTGGAGAGACTCGCAGAGGTTGAGAGCAGAGCACACCTCCCCAGGACGGCTCTGGTGGGAAGGAAAGATGTCCTGCTGAAAATCCTCTCTCCGGGGGGAAAATAAGACAGGCCATCTGGTGCCTCTGAATTAGTCCCTCTCTTTAAATCCCTTAAAAGCAGCGCAAACCTATTGTCTAAATTAAAACCCAAGAATGTCAAAATTACCCAATCCAAGTGCCTAACCACACAGCAGCCCCTAAGCTTCCTCAATTCTCCTACTAGGCAATGATGCAGTTTGGCTGTGTCCCCACCCAAATCTCATCTGGAATTGTAGCTCCCATAATCCCACGTATCATGGGAGGGACCCAGTGGGAGGTAACTGCATCACGGGGCGGGTTTTCCTGTGCTGTTTAGTAAGAGTAAGTCTCATGATCTGATGGTTTTATAAAGGGCAGCTCCCCTGCACATGCTCTCTTGCCTGCTGATATGTAAGATGTGACTTTGCTCCTCCTTCACCTTCCACCATGATTGTGAGGCCTCCCCAGTCATGTGGAACTGTGAGTCCATTAAATCTTTTTTTTCTTTTTATAAGGTATGTCTTTATTAGTAGCATGAAAACAGACTAAATATAGGCTTCCGAAATGTTACCTCTGCTCCCCTCAGCTCTTCTTTAAAGGAATAGGAAGCCAGGCGCAGTGGTTCACACCTGTAATCCCAGCACTTTGTGAGGCCGAGGCAGGTGGACCACCTGAGGTCAGGAGTTCAAGACCAGCCTGGCCAACGTGATGAAACCCTGTCTCTACAAAAATACAAAAATTAGCCGGGCATGATGGTGGGTGCCTATGATACCAGCTACTTGGGAGGCTGAGACGGGAGAATCGCTTGAACCCAAGAGGCAGAGGTGCTGTCAGCCAAGATCGCGCCATTGCACTCCAGCCTGGGCAACAGAGTGAGACTCAGTCTCAAATAAATAAATAAATAAATAAATAAATAAAGGAATAGGAGCTTCTTGTTGGAGGAGAAGAGTCAGCAATTCTAAGCCACTTCTCCGCAAAATGAGCTAACACAATGGCTTTCAACACCTTCCATATGCTGACGGCTCCCAACTGTTTAACTTTTGTAATCATGCCCACCCCGCAGACATCTCAAACTTACCCCTCATTCTATCCTGTCCAACGAGCTCCATTTTAGCAAGTAACTCCACCTTCATCTTCTCAGAAACCAGGGAGACATTTATAGCTCTTCCTCTCCTATACATCCCCCTCATGAGCAAGTCCAGTCCATTTAATCCTCCAAAAGAGAATCTGCATCTGCCGTTTCCACTGTCCGCATCCCATCTCACTCACAAGGCCATGACCTCCTGAGGGTCCTGTCGGCTTCCCCACTTGCAGCTTCCCTCAATGGGACCTAGACCTAGATCAAACCCTTTGACAAATGCCCTTACAATCATGACACTCCAAGGCTGTACCTGCAATCCTTGAAGATGGCCTAGAAGGCTGTGCGTGACACAACCCCTGCCTTCCTCACCAGAACCTTGGTCAACTTTGGTCCTGTCTTGAGACAGTCCTGCCCCACTGGCCCTCGTCAGTTACTTAAACACCTCTTCTTTGTCAAGGCCTTTCCAAATTCCACAAAGCTAGTTCCGTGTTCTTTGCTAAAGACCCAGTCTGTGACAGGGTCTGCGGATGATACATACTTGATGAATGAAAGATGAGCATCTTTGTAGCTGAACACCCAAGTACATTCCCTGAATTATTCCTTAATTATAAGTTCACAGAAATAAATTCACGGAAGTGAAGTTTTGTGCTTGCTCAAAGGGGTCAAAGATTGGACATCATCTATCCAACTCACATCTCTGAAGGTTATGCCGGTTTACATTCCTTCAGTAGTCCGACCAGTCCCCAGCAGCCGCACCCTTGCTATCCCCAGGGCAAGTTACATACAGAGTGGCCTGCTGTGCCAAAGGAGCTATTCGGGATGTGAAATTGTAGCAAAATGCTGTTGAGGAATTCCAGAGCTATGAACAGACTTTCCATTTTAATCAATCTACTTGGGGCCACTGCCTCTCCTGGGCCCCAGAAGCACCTTCAAGGAAAAGCCTATTCCCCATCACTTACCATTTCTCCTTTAATGATGTCCAGGATGACAGGGAGATAGGAGTCCACTATCTCCTTGCACGAAGCAGACATGTTCGGTTTCGGAAGCCAGTCACAGGTCTTCTCCAAGTAAACAAGGATCTCCTCCTACGAGAGGACACCAGGGTCAGAATCAGGACAGGCTTTCCTCCCTGGAAATAAATGGGCTGAAGGAAAGAGGCCCTCAATAGCTCCCAGAAAAACCAAGCCTGGAAAACAGCCAGCCCTCAGGGAAAAGGACTTGGCCATGTTACCATTACCTATGGCTCTATCAGGTCAATCAGGCAAAAGCAGACATGAACATTCAAAACGAAGATCCTCGGACCTGCAGTCTCGCAGGCACAGGGAATTCTAAGCAGAGATGGCCAAACTGGACCTAGGTATTAGTGGCATGCAACATAACATCTCAATTAACTTCGGGCATTTAGTCCCAGGGACAGGAAAGGAGGCCCTTCAGCTTATTTTTGTACAAACCAGAACTCAGGATGGTTTTTACATTCTTTTTACATTTTTAAAAAGACACTGTGTGACAGGGACAGTATATGGCTCATATAGCCTAAAATCTTTTCTCCTTGGTCCTTTGTGGAAGACATTTGCCCCCCTCAGGCCTACACCATTCCTCTTTAGACACTCGGAATCACAGCTCTCTTAGGAACCAGTGCACGTGCCCATGGCTCAGGCACCATCCCCACTCACAGCTGCTCACCTCGGTGGCATTGTCCTTCAGCATATCACCAGCTGCGGTGACAACGTCTTTGCATATGTCACAGGGAAGGGATTTCTAAGAGAAAGAATACGAGAAATTTGTATTTGTAGGACACAAATTCACACCCCACACTACTGGAACTCCCCATGGCCTTTTCCCTATTCTCTCTAACCAGGGATATGATCATGACCACACTCCCGTCACATCCTGGTTCTCCACTCTGCATGAGCAGTGCTGGGGCACTGCAGGGAGGGAAGAGGTGTGACTCACTAGAACACACTGTGATTTACAGGACACAGAACCTTTGCTCATACCCATGCAGCACCCCATGTGGCACAGGTCAATTTCACATCAATGCTCACAACACTTCTGAGGAAACTGAGGCTCAGGTGAAATCACAGAGTCACATCAGTACATCAGGGAGGGGGGTGGGACAGAGAAACGAATGCCCCACCCACTTCTGAAGGCACATCCACACTGAACCGTTCACCTGCGCTTCCTCTGCCTCCCAGGCATGTTAACGAGGTACCACCATGCCAAAGCCAATCTTCTGATTGGCTCTAAGGCCCCCACCTGGACTAGAGGCCACGGAAATTCTAGTTGGTTCCTGCAGCCGTTGGGGAAGAATGCCCAGGCTGCCTTCTTGATGTCAACCAACTTTTCACCCATGGAGAAGAAACATGTCTGCGTGAGACTGAGGAACACCTATGAACTTAGCTGCATTTAGAGAAACCGATTTGAACCTAGTCAGGCTAATACAGTCATCTTTTGGTATCTGAGGGAGTATCAATTCCAGGACCCCCGTGGACACCCAAACCCCAGGATGCTCAAGTTCCACAGACAGCCCTCAACATCTGTGGAAACAGAGGGTCAAGGGTACCATGCATGAAACCATAACAAGAGAGGGCCAGACCGGGTGCGGTGGCTCACGCCTGTAACCCCAACACTTTGTGAGGCCAAGGCGGGTAGATCATGAGGTCAGGAGTTTGAGACCAGCCTGACCAATATGGTGAAAACCCTGTCTCTACTAAAAATACAAAAATCAGCCGGGCGTGGTGGTGTGCACCTGTAGTCCCAGCTACTCTGGAGGCTGAGGCAGAATTGCTTGAACCCAGGAGGCGGAGCTTGCAGTTTGCCAAGATCACGCCACTACACTCCAGCCTGGGCGACAAAGTGAGACTCCGTCTCCAAAAAAAAAAAAAAAAAAAAAAAAAAAAACAACAGAAGGTCGGGCCATGACAAGACCAGCCAATGAAGGAAGTTTAAAAGTCCTTACTGGACACACATTACACCTGGAAACAGGAAGTAGTATTAAAAAACAAGATTGAAAGCAAATTAGAAATCAAATCTGAAAAGAGTTCCAGACCAGTCGTGGTAGCCCACGCCTGTCATCACAGCACTATGGGAGGTCGGAGGATGACCTTAGCCCAGGAGTTCAAGACCAGCCTGGGTAGCATGGTAAAAACCTTATCTCTACAAAAAATACAAAAATTAGCCGGGCATGCTGGTGTACATCTGTGGTTCCAGTACTCAGGAGGCTGAGGTGGGAGGATCACTTGAGCCTAGAAGGTTGAGGCTGCAGTGAGCCATGATTGTGCCACTGTGCTCTGGCCTAGGTGACAGAGCCAGACCCTGTCTCCAAAAAAAAGGGCAAGTATGGCCACAGAAGGCAGTTTTCCAGTGAATAATTCACAAACTGCTTCTAAAACAATGGTGCTAAGTTTTCTTCTCTCACTGAAGGAGCACTAGGGGCTCCCTGAAGTCCACTCAGTCAAACATAGCCCATACCATATGATGGCCGGCATAGCCCCAAGTGAGCCCAGGGCAGCAGCTCTGCGTTCAGCTGGCACGGTCAGCAGAGCATCTCCTGAGAGGGCTTGGGACCGTGAGGAACGCACCCGTGGCTTGTCGCCTTAGACTATGCCCCACATTAATATGCTATATTTAGCATCGGTTAGATGAAAAATCAGTGCTAGCTTCCTCAGTGTGGTTACAGCTGGAAATCAATTTTAAATTGCAACTGCGCTCCAGGATCTCAATCAGCAGTTTGCCTGTTTGAGAGGAATGAGGAGAAAACAAAATACGAAACAGGTAGAAAGTACCTGAAAAGCTCAGCGTGTACTTTGTGGAGTGAGTGACCAAGGATAGAGCTGTGCCCATGTGCCCAGTGGTGGGAATGGGCACTGCCAATCCACTGGCCTCTTATCTAAGGTGAGAAGTGGGATCTGCACAGAGGTCCAGGAGGCAGTGTGGGGCACCTGGAGCCGCAGGCATGAAGACCTCATCCTGTCTGCCACAAGAGACCAGGCAGCCTCAGGGGAAGGAAACCTTAACCTCTCTGAGCCTCCATCGCCTTTGCTGTAAAACAGGTACATTCACCAATAGGTCCTGCCTCCCACACAGGGTCACAGTGAGAAGCAAACAAAACCAGGCAAGAGAAAGCGCTCTGTCAATATGGTGGTGAGTTACAGCTGCTCTAAGGGGACCCCAGGAGTGCTGGGGCTGGGACTAGAGGGTAGCGGCACTCACCACTGTCGGCTTGTTCCAAACGGTCTGCAGGCAGTGCTTCACTGCCCCGCAGTCGGATGCCGTCTTCACATTCTGGCACCACACTGCCGAGCCTCTGGTGCATTCTTTCAGTCCGAGGACTGGGCTGGCTAGAGCTAAAATGAAAACCAGTGTGAGGAGGTGGCCTGTTTTGCAGCAAACCAGGTCGACCTGACTTATTTCCCTAGGGCTGACGGCGAGCCCTGTCCTTGAGCTGGACGCCCCTACTCGGCCCCTCACCCAGCTGTATGGGACACCAGCCACACAGATGCACCCCTGTCCCAGTCAAGAAGCTGCCTTGTCAGTCACAGGGCTGGAAGGGACTCATTTATCTGGTTCACTTTCATTGGTTCCAACTACCTTTAAACAGTATCAGGGAGTATCAGACTTTAAATCCTCATAACCTTAAAATGTTTCCATAAGTAGCAAAAGAAACCATAGGAGAAAAGACTGACAAATTCAAATACAGGGAAGATTTGTGACTTCTGTAGAATGAATAACAGCAGTAGAATGAGGGGTTTTTTTAAAAAAGAAAAACAGGCTAGACGCGGTGGCTCACGCCTATAGTCCCAGCACTTTGGGAGGCCAAGGTGGATCGCGACGTCAGGAGATCGAGACCATCCTGGCTAACACGGTGAAACCCCGTCTCTGCTAAAAATACAAAAAAACAATTAGCCGGGCGTGGTGGTGGGCACCTGTAGTCCCAGCTACTCAGGAGGCTGAGGCAGGAGAATGGCGTGAACCCAGGAGGCGCAGCTTGCAGTGAGCCGAGACTGCGCCACTGTACTCCAGCCCAGGTGACAGAGTAAGACGCCGTCCCAAAAAATAATAATAAATAAAATAAAAATAAAAATAAATCATATCCTTATAACATAAAACAATTGCCAGCTGCAGCAGCTCACGCCTATAATCCCAGCACTTTGAGAGGCCAAGGTGGGGGATCACTTGAGTCCAGGAGTTGAAGATCAGCCTGGGCAACATGGCAAAACCTCATCTCTACAAAAAATTAGCCAGGCATGGTGGCACACACCCGTGATCCCAACTACTCGAGAGGCTGAGGTGGGAGGACAGCTTAAGCCCAGGAGGCGGAGGATAGCTTAAGCCCAGGAGGCAGAGGCTGTAGTGAGCCAAGATCTCACCACTGCACTCCAGTTGTGAGCTACCATACCCAGCTCTAAAAATGTTTTATCAACTGCCTTGAGAGTGCCTATGTTTCTTAAAACAAGTCCTTGATTTTAGAACCAAAAAATGGCGAAAAAAAATCCTCAGATTCACATCTCACTTCTAGGCCAACTATTCAGCTAGGAAACAAGATTACATCAGACTACACATAGAGGATGGTGGTGTGAGGGTCAAACTCCAACAGGCATCTCAGTAGGGTTGAACCAACTTTTGCTGCAATAGATACTTGGCCCAAGTCTGAGAGAAAAAAACAACAACCCACAATCACCTGAGAAACATACTTAGAACCTCAGGAGTCTCGCTGTATGCTGCTTCCCTCTGTAAGCCAATTCTACGTATGTGTGTAACACACATAGGAAACACGTGTTATATAGGTCAGCACCCGTTCTTCCTCCAGGAGAGGGAAAGGAATGAAGTGCTTTCTTTCATTACTACCTCCACAAGCTACTCACACAAAGACTGAGTCCCCCAAAGCTCGAGCCAGATCACCTCTACCCCTTCAGACACAAGAAAAATGAATTATTCATCTGCTGTCCAGGTTATAGCCTTCCCTGTCCCCAGAAGCAAAATCACAAACACGTCCAGTTCGCAATCTCAACCAAGCTGGCCACATTCCAGAGAATGCTGGTTTGGACTCTAGTTTCCAGGGGAAAACATGTGCCAGATGGGAATCAGTACCGAGCTCCCCAGATGGCTCACAAAAGCTTAGTTAGCGCACAGTGTAGCCAAGCATGGCTGGCGTCAGCCTCAGTTATAAATCTCAGGGGAGCGGTGGAGGGGAGAAATTGAGTCATGAGGGTAAGGGCTCTGAGGACTGTGCGGTCACAGAAACAGCTCAAATAGGAGCCCCAGACCTGATGGCTCCCACCACACCCTAGCAGGCCCTGGGCCCCTAGGACTTTGAAAAGGACCCATGATGACACCATGATACACACTGCCTAGCCCTACCTCCAAATCAAGAGAGGGCCCGAGTGATGAACAGGTGGCTACCACCAAAATGAGTCTCTAGGCAGAGGAAGGCAGAGTGATACACAGGGAAGCCACAAGAGGATGGGCTCAGACCTCAGGAGACCAGAGCCAAGTGGAAGAATCACCACCAAAAGCAGGGGCAAGTGACCGGCACTCCCCATTCTTAAAAATGCCCATCCAGTGTAACATCCACCCAGCTACTTTCTCCAGCCTTCTCAGCAGGGAACTAGCTACAGCTGACCAATATCTAGAGTGTTTCTGGAACACAACTCACTCCCACAGGCCCATACAAGAATACTTTGTAGGTTGCCTACTTCCTCTAGGAATGTGAAACAATAAGTTTTCCATGATGACTTTGTTACTTATTTTGGTCTGGCCAACCTGGACTGAAAATAATCTCGGGCAGCCCCTTGTATCTGAAACTGGCCCAGCTAATACAAACTGTCACTTCCCAATCCATGACCTACTGAATGGCAGCAGACCTCTTCCTCAGACCTGGAGGCAAAAAGGTACGCATGGTGGAGAATTCGGTACGCCTATAAAGTCATCAAATTCCAGCGTAAAACAGATTTCCGTGGACACAGGAAGTAACACATAAATTCCAACCCCTAGAAACTCCCTTCTTAGCGAGACAGCCTCTTCTACCTCCAACCACAAGCCAAACATAAAGGTGAGTATTACAAAAATGGCCTGTGGTATGCAATGGATTCCATCTCCCAGGATGAGCGACATGATGACACATGTTCACAGAGACTGCGTGTCCTCAGGGCAGGCACTGCTGGGTGGTGCTGGGGAGCTCCCGGCTGCCGAGAGGTGCAAAGCCCATTCTCAGAGCCTATCTCCTAGGAGGGGATCAAACAGTGGGTCAGAACCTTTTGGGGACATGGATCCCTTTCCCAGAAACTTTATTACACATAAAATCCTCCTAGCACTGGAGGAACTTCTCAGGCCCCAGCTGTGGATTAATCACAAAGCTCTACAGGCGAGGGTGGCTCCTCTCCACACAAGCAGGTCAACAACCCAGATGGTCACCAGCTCCACCGACTGTGCAGAGCCCGAGGCCCTCATGGCAGAGACCAAATGGTCACAACTTTCTTTACCCCCAAGAGCGGGAGGAACAGACATCTAAGTAACGGTGTGTGATCCCACACATCTGTGGGAATGGGAGCGGCGAGGCAATGCTAACGGAGCCTTCCTCAAAACGAAATTGGAATTGGCACCTGCAAAATGGTGACAGAAAGGGCTGGCTACGTGGAGAGGGGATGGGAAATTCAAGAACATTCCAAAGGAGTCCAGTTATCTGTGGGGAAGGGAAGAAACTGTCCTGTCTTTTCAGGAGCGAAGCCAAGGAAGTAGTGGCAGCCAGGCTGCAAAGGCAGACAGTCTCAGGTGCGCGAGGAATGGTCTCACCTGCCACACACACCCCAAGGTGAGGGCTCAACCCCATGGGTGATGCTGCAGGAAGCTCCAGGGATTTCTGGGTGGGACAGGACAGGTACGCTCATGTGTGGGTCTCAACCACCCAGGCACGAGGTGGCAGAACTGAAGAGGAGGCAGGAGATACCAACGCCAGGCACCTAACTGGAAGGCGAATTCAAAAACGTCCACATGAGAAATGGAGGCAGCAAGAGCCGAGAGACGCTAACACAGACTCCAAGAGAACAAGATGGGCAAATGGCACTAACTGGGTTCCATGAGAAGTCGGGAGGCTCAAAGGGAAAGCAGAACAGCAAGGGCCAACAGCACCAGGAGAGACACCCCCATGAGCACCGTGAGCTGCTCAGCAGAGGCCAGGGAGGGGAGGGCCTGGGGCCCCACCCAGAGAGTCCCCTGGAGGACTGGGGATGAGTGACGGGAGAAGGAATGTTTCAGAGACATGCATGGTCATCTCCAAGTAGGGGGAGAATCCCTTGCACCTTCCACCCGGGTGTGGAACTGGTATGAGTGGCTCCAGCCCACAGACCTCTGAACAATGAGCGGAGAACTGCAGCTCCAGGTAAAGAACGCATTTAACATCCACCCAGGGTCATAAAAAGAGAACGGATTAGCCGGGCTTGGTGGTGTACACCTCCATAGTCCCAGCTACTGGGGAGGCTAAGGTGGGAGGATCACTTATGCCCGGGGACGGAGGTTGCACTCCAGGGCCCCAGCGTCACTGCACTCCAGCCTGGGCAATAAAGCCAGAACCTGTCTCAGAAAAAAAAAGAGAGAATGAGTGGCATCATCAGGTGATGACCTCATCAACAGTGGAAGCAACCAAGCAGAAACAACGCATAACCTATGAGCAATTCTACGTAAGATGGATCCTTTCAGTGGTGGGCTGAACTAAAAGAGCTCCCAGGACCTCCAAGTCTTCTTTCCAACAAGGCAGATGACATTTTCAGCATTTATAACTAATAAATAAAAACTACTCAAAACTGCTTTCTGGTGAGTTACTTCTCAAAACATGTTGCCAGCAAAGCCTTTCATCTCTATTCTCATCCTCCCACACCCTACCCCCAAATACCAATTTCCTTCTCTGAGGCAGTATGCTGAACTCCAAGAAAGTTCTTAGAACGTGTGAGCTCCTGGAGATTTCTGATTAAACGTGTCATAAAGACATGAACAGCACTCGGAGCAAATCGAGCGCTTCACTTCTTAGTTCAAGGGCCTGGCAAGAGAGCTGGGAACAATGGGCCCTTTTTATTTTTATTTATTTCTTTTTTTTGAGGCAGAGTCTTGCTCTTGCCACCCAGGCTGGAGTGCAGTGGCACAATCTCAGCTCACTGCAGCCTCCGCCTCCTGGGTTCAAGTGATTCTCCTGCCTCAGCCTCCCGAGTAGCTGGGATTATAGGCGCCCACCACCACACCCAGCTAATTTTTGTATTTTTAGTAGAGACGGGGTTTTGCCACTTTGGCCAGGCTGGTCTCAAACTCCTGACCTCGTGATACGCCCGCCTCGGCCTCCCAAAGTGCTGGGATTACAAGTGTGAGCCACCATGCTCGGCCCCACAATGGGACTTTTTTAAAGACATAGATTTCAGGACCATGTGTGGTGGCTCATGCCTGTAATCCCAGCACTTTGGGAAGCTGAGGCGGGAGAATCACTTTGAGCTCAAGAATCAAGACCAGCCTGGCAACATGGCAAAGCCCCATCTCTACAAAAAATACAAAAATAGCTAGGCGTGGTGGCAGGTGCCTGTAATCCCAGCTACTCGGGAGGCTGAGGCAGGAGAATCACTTGAACCTGGGAGGCGGAGGTTGCAGTGAGCCGAGATCGTGCCACTGCACTCCTGCTGGGCGACAGAGCGAGACTCCAACCAAAAAAAAAAAAAAAAGAAAAAGAAAAAGAAAAAGAAATAAGTCATTATTATTCTATGTCTCTGTTGTTTACAGTCAAACCTCAGCCCAACTAATATACACATTTAATCAACGACCTCACTTACAAGAAAGGTCTCCCAACAACGAGTGTTTCCGGGGATACTCCAGTGAGGACACTGAAAAGCCCAGTACACAACAGAACCAAAGATTTTCTGAAGCAATCTCAGAATGACAGGATAACCCTTCCTAGAAGGTGATAAAACAATCAGTCTCATTATTTTAGCCATACAACATATGCTTTGCCTTTTAAATATTTTAGTAACATGCTAAAATACAATTTGAGTCTAGCTACCAAAAAAAAAAAAGTCACAGAAAATGCATGCAGCCTCCCAGTGCTGACAATCAGAGCCTACATTCCACAGGGCAGCAGATCTGCTGCCTGGGTAAGGCGGCACCATGGCAACAGGCAGGTTGCTAGGAAACCAAGAGAGGATAACCCCAGGAGGGGCAGCTTCTGCCGCAGGTCCCCCGCATTCAGGCATTTCTCAGAGGAATTCATGTACTTCCATCCCCTAGAAGCAGGAGATAACGTAATGCACTCAACACTAACTACTCAAACAGCGAGTGCCACAAATATCTTCTATGGCAAAGAGCACTTGTCTCTTCTTCATAGATAATCCTGCCTTTGGAAAACAGTCTGCAGAGCAGAATAACACAGCTCACTGAATCATTCAGAATAGTATACGCTCAGAGGTAGTCTCCCTTGATTTGGAGGAAGTAAGGTCCGAGAGTCCTCTTATCACATAAGAAATCAGTGGCAATAAAGCTCTTAAGCTTGCTAGGCTGACATCCCATCACCTCTGGCCTCAAAGTATTAAGACAAAGGTCCTTTCTTCCCTGCTTCTCCTCTGCTGCTACAGCCTGGCTTCTTAATTTTCCTCCCAAGCCAGATCATTCCACGGCAGGACATTATCTACACAGAGAAAGCGATAAAGTCCTCAGGGAAATTACCTTGTGCAATAATGGCTGAGGCTGGGGACAAGAATGCAATCTACTCAGACCGTATAAGAGTGATGGAATGGAGGCTTAACTAATTTGGGGACAATTCCTAACTAGTTCATTCAAGGGCACTGTAGTCCAATAAAAACTCCTAACAAAGCTTTTCTTCCAAAGCATTAACATATCAGGTGATGATCAAAGAAGAACTTAGATCACTTCAGATAAGATTACAAGGCAATCCATGACTGAAAAACAAGCCCTTGGAAGGACTACCCAGATTCCAGCCAAGTGAGCAAGTGGAGGCAGGGGTCAGAGGGGGGCTCTGCATGGCTCCCCATCCTCAAGAAAGCTCCACTGCAGATCCAGCATGCTGCAGTGCACTCAGTGCAGGCACCCACACCGAGCCTTGCTAACCAGCTGCGTGGTCTCTGCACATTTGCAGAAGATAATAATATGCTAAAAAAGGTTTCACGCAAACCTCATTAAAGAAATTCAGTATTCTGAACTTGTCTCATATACCGTTTACTAACTAAAAAGTTCCAGATATATGTGAGTCCACTATAAATGTCACTTTTGGCTTACTTCAGTTAATACTTTATAGGAATATTGCCTTCATTTGAAATCTAAAATGCTCAGACCACAGTATGCATCACGGCAGGATATCAGACTGGCCCAGAATTCCGAATTAGTTGCTTTCACCACAGAGGGCTGTTATGAGAATTAAATGAACTAATGTTCAATAAAAAGCAGAATGGGCCAGACGCAGTGGCTCACATCTGTAATCCCAGCACTGTGGGAGGCAGAGGCGGGCAGATCACCTGAGCTCAGGAGGTCAAGACCAGCCTGCGCAACATGGTGAAACCCCATCTCTACTAAAAATACAAAAAATGGCTGGTTGTGGTGGCTCACGCCTGTAACTCCAGCACTTTGGGAGGCCAAGGGGAGTGGATTACTTGAGGTCAGGAGTTTGAGACCAGCCTGGTCAACATAGTGAAACCTGGTCTCTACTATATACATATAAATAAAATAGCCAGGCATGGTGGCGCACACCTGTGGTCCCAGCTACTCAAGAGGCTGAGACAGGAGAATCACTTCAACCCGTAAGGCAGAGGATGCAGTGAGCCGAGATCATGCCATTGCACTCTGGCCTAGGTGACAGTGTGAGACTCCATCTTTTAAAAAAAAAAAAAAAGCAGAATGTCTCCTTGGGTTAGCTCTTAAATATCTGTAGGTTCTGCAAATCAGCTAAACCAGTGGTTCTCAAAGTGTGGTCCAAAACCCTAAAGGTCCCAAGGACTCTTTCAGGGGGTTTGTGAGGGAAAAAATCCTCATAATAAAAACAAGACATCAGTTGCCATTTTGCTCACTCACAAATGTTAAGTTTCTGTAGAGGCATGTGACATGACATTGCAACAGACTGAATGCCCAAGCAGCTAAGAATCCAGCCAGGTGTTAAAAGGATTGCAAAAATGTAAAACAGGCTGCTCACTAAATATTTGTGCTTTGGAAAATATTTTTTCATTAAAAATATAATACATACAATAAATATATATATGTTAACATGTAATAGGTTTATCAATATTTCAAAGCATTACTTTTTAAACACTGACAGTTTAACTTATAAGATGTTAAATACTGATAGATACAGCCCACATAAGCAAAAGCTCTTTGGGGTCCTCAAAAACTAAGGAGTATATAGGGATCCTGCAACCAAAAGTTTGAGAACCTCCAAGCTAAACATCTAGAGAACCAACTTCTGAAACCAAAAGTGGTGGGGATAATTTCCTCAACTTATAGTTGCTTTCTTTTTCAGATTTACCTCAAATCAGAGCCACCATTAACATCTAAATTATATTAGGCTCCCCTGTCCCTACCCCCTACATAGAACCCTCCCCAAAAGGTTTGGGAGGGGCGGGTCCCAAACTATCCTCAACTATTATAAAGGTCAACACTTCATTTGTGCTCAAAGTCACTCTTAATTTCGTAACCCTAAAAACAATTTCTTAACATTAATTTCAGAAGAATAGAAGATAATATTCTATCTAATCATGATAAAGACTCAGCACTATGAAGTAATGAAGTTTCAAGCACACTAGCCTACACTTCCCCAGCTGAAGTCTACCTGGCTACACCTCACGGCACTCATCAATGCTGAGCACCTGTTATGTGCCCAAACTGCTCCACATGCTGCAGACACAGCAAGTGATCAAGACAACACACACACCACAACGCCAGGTAGCGGTGAGTGCTACAAATAAAGCAAGGTGGGGTGGGGCAGCTATTTCAGACAGATCCGTGGGGAACACTGATAAGGCAACATCAAGCAGGGACCTGAATGCATATAGAGAGGAAGCCCCATGGGTTACCCAGGGAGGAAGATGTTTCAGAGAGGTGCAATTCAAAATGGAAAATCTATGAACACCAACAAGGAAGGGGCCAGGAGCCTGGACAGCAGGCCAGACAGAAGACAGGGGGAGGAACTGAGAGGTGGTCAATCACCAGGTGACAGGCGACCTTGCCAACACACTCTGAGTTTTATTCCTAGTGCTATAGGAAGCCACGTGGCCCTCTGGTATCAATGCCTGAAGAACAGACTTACTCGTACAGAACGGCATCCCATCACAGCTACTGAAAGAGTCGTAAGCAACGTGACAAATACTGGCCAAGAAAACTTTCGCTGCGTCTTCTTCAATCTTAGTCATGTTGTTTCCTCTCATGTAAATAATTTTCCAAAGGCAGTATCTGTCCAAATGTGGCCAGAATTTACAATTTTTACATTTACAAGTCTCATTAGAATTCACCTCACATTTTATTAGATGTCATGTCCATCAATAGGCGTTAAATAGACACATCCATACAATGAAACACTCAGCTGGGAAGTGGGAAGAGATTAAGGAGACCTGACAGCCTGAGGGCAATGTGGCACAGCCGGTTGGACCCAGGAACCAAAAAATGAGATTAGTGGGAAAACTGGTAAAAATCCAAATGAAGTTTGCAGTCTAGATAGTGACAGTGTCCTGATATTAATTCCTTGCTTTCAGCAGACATATCGTGGTTATACAACACATTGACAGTATGGGAAGCTAGGTGAAGGGTATACAGGAACTCAGTATACTACCTTTGTAACTTCTCTGTAAATCCAACATTATCTCAAATTTTAAAATTTAAGTACATCTATCTGTGTTAGCATGAAGTGACCTCTAGGATATACTGTTTAAGAAAACAAAAGGAGAAATGCAAATGAAACCACTAAGTCATTTTACTCCTATCAAATTAGCAAAATTTAAAGTTTTAACAATATCAAATGTTAACAAGGTCATGCAGTAACTGGAAATTGAATATGTTATGGAATGGCAACTGCCAAGATCATCTGAGAGTACTTCTACAATTGTCAGTTACTCCACAACTCAGCAATTCTGCTCTTAGACATATTCCCTAGAGAAATGTTTTCCATGTGCACAAGGAGACATGTACAAGAATTTTTACAGAAGCAGGCTGTAACAGAAAAAAACTAGAAATTATCTAAATGTCTATCACTAGAATAGAAATGATATAGACCGGGCTCAGTGGCTCACACCTGTAATCCCAGCACTTTGGGGTGCTGAGGTGGGCAGATCACCTGAGGTCAGGAGTGCGAGACCAGCCTGGCCAGTGTGGTGAAACCCTGTGTGTACTAAAAATACAATCACTAGCCAGGCGTGGTGGCATGCACCCGTAATCCCAGCTACTCGGGAGGATGAGACAGGAGAATCACTTGAACCCAAGAGGTGGAAGCTGCAGTGAGCCAAGATCATGCCACTGCACTCCAGCCTGGGTGACAGAGCAAGACTCTGTCTCAAAAAAAAAAAAAAAAAAAAAAAAAAGGAAATTCTATAATTTGAATACTATATATTGTAGTGAAAATGAAATAGATCTACGCATTTTCTTTTTTGTGGAGGGCTTTCCAGTAAAAACCAGAAAGCCTTCTAGACAAATTCTAAAAGGTATAACAGTAATCTACACATTTTCAACGTAGATAAACCTTCCTAGCAAAACAAAAAACTAACCCAACAATATAGAGTGGTCCCTCTTTAACCACAGCTTCCTTGTCTACCATTTCAGTTACCCACGGTCAAATGTGGTCTGAAAATGTATTCTGAGAGACAAAGACCACATTCACATAATTTTGATTACATATTGTTTTAATTGTTCTGTATTACTAGTTGTTGTTAATCCCTTACTGTGCCTAATTTATAAACTAAACTTTATCACAGGTATGTATGCATAAGAAAAAACATACTATATATAAATAAAGTTTGGTCCCATCCACAGCTTCCGGCATCCCCTGGGGGTCTTGGGACACATCCCCCAAGGATAAAGGGAAAGACTGTTGGATACAATATTTGCAAAATGTTTAAAATATCCAAAACAATACTCTATACACACTGCTGAAGCTTCCAGTCACATGTAGGGGAGGAAAAAGACCTAAGGGGGAGGAAAAACAAGTCCAGGAAGGTGGCTGTCTATGGCGGCAGCTGGGTTGTCAGCTTCCATTTCTTAACCTGGGTGTTGTATACACATGTGTTCATGATAATCTTCCACTTTTAAAATGTTTCACAATTTAAGGAGCAACAAGCAAAACAGTCAGTAGAATATACTATTATGTGTGTTAAAAAGAAAAAAGGCAGAAGGAACTCACACATGGGGTGTACCTCTGCAAGCTCCTAAGGGAGCTGCTACCAGGCTATCTGAGGAGGGCCTGGGGCCAGCAGTGGCGGGGACAAACCTTGTACTCTACACTCCATTCTACTGACTGACCTGGCTTCCCACGTCCATCTATTATCTACTCTAAACAGCTCGCCTCCATTTATGAATGGGGACACTGGACTAGGGGGCTGGAACAGACTACCTCAGGTCCAGGGTTAGTGACAACAGGTCCAGACCCAAGCATTCAGGTTACCAGGAACCAGTTCCGATCTGCTGGGCTGCTCTGACGTCAAGATCACCTAGCAGCTAAACCTAGTTTGGCAAACTGCCTACCAACTCCCTCCTAACTGCTGTGTACCTACCCTGGCTTGTTTTCCTGACTCACTAATTATACCCAGCATGTATGTTTTTAATAAGTCAATTTAATTTTGTTAAAGTCACAACGTCCTTTGAAACGAAGATGCCAAAGGAAATCACAAAATCAAGGGCAGAAAATAGGTCGCTGTGCTAGGGGGACAAAGATATTGACAATACATTATTTGTATTAGTGGTACAGCAACAAACAATACTAACTAAGCCCTTTTCTGTATTCACCTAATTTATTTAAGCTAAACAGCAGCCCAGTGAAATAGGAATGATTAATGCCACTTTACAAATGATGAAATACGGGAGACTTTAAGCAACTTGCCCAAGGTTGTATGGCTACTGTCAGCAATGAGATAATGTGAAACTTCCATTCCACATTGTCATCTTCTCCCAACATACAATATTACAAATGCCATAAAGTTATTTTTTGGAACTTCATGTAATAAAAAAATAAAGCAATTAGTACTTTTGCAACAGCCAAAATCTTCATCCCAATCACTGTATTTATCATCACTGTTTTAAAGCCTTAAAAAAAAAAAAAAAAAAAAAAAAAAAAAAGGCCAGGTGCAGTGACTCACGCCTGTAATCCCAACACTTTGGGAGGCCGAGGCGGGCAGATCACTTGAGGTCAGGAGTTCGAGACCAGCCTGGCTAACATGGCGAAACCCCATCTCTACTAAAAATACAAAAATTAGCCAGGCGTGGTGGCACACCCCTGTAATCTCAGCTATCAGCTACCTGGGAAGCTGAGGTATGAGAATCACTTAAACCCGGAAGCAGAGGTTGCAGTGAGCCGAGATCACGCCACTGCACTCCAGCCTGGGCAACAGAGTAAGACCCTGTCTCAAAAAAATAAATAAATAATTTTTTAAAAAAGGCAAGCAGGGCAATGTAATTCTAATTAGTACTCTCTTTCATTTATCTGAAGAATATCCAGACTCTCCTTCCTGGTGGCAGAACCAAAAAGGAGCCAGAAAGCAAGTCTTACAGCCTGGCAGCCAGTAATCTAGAATCCCTGCTAGAAGCTGCCTCCAAAGCTACCATGCATACCTGTCTAAGTGGCTTTGGTCTTGGCCTCGAGAACTTCCTAAGCATGCCTCATTAGGTGCTGTCCCCAGCCAGCAACACCCCGCCCCACCCTTCCACTTCCCAACAGCTGTCTGGACATTCCATAGTTTCACTCACCGAGAAAATGGAAGACCAAGTTCTCCTTTCCCTCATCTAGAAAATGCCACATCAATCAATCCAACACACTTCAACTCTCAGAGTTCCTTCTCCAAACAACCTGTCAGGGCCGGGCGCGGTGGCTCACACCTGTAATCCCAGCACTTTGGGAGGCTGAGGCAGGCAGATCACTTGAGGTCATGAGTTCAAGACCAGTCTGGCCAACATGGCAAAACCCCATCTCTACTAAAAATACAAAAATTAGCCGGCATGGTGGTGGGCGCCTATAATCCTAGCTACTCAGGAGGCAGAGGCGGGAAAATCGCTTGAACCCAGGAAGCGGAAGTGGCAGTGAGCCAAGATCGCACCACTGCACTCCAGCCTGGGGACAGAGCAAGACTCCATCTCAAAAACAACCTGTCAGGTTTTTCCCTTTCGGACGCCTCTCTTTCACAAGAGAGAGCTGCTCTCCTCTCTCCTTTCTTCTGCCTATTAAACTTTCTGCTCCAAAAAAAAAAGAAAGAAAAAAACAAAACAACCTGTCAAATGTACTTCAAGGACGTGACAAATCACTGATTTGTTAAAACAAATAAACCCTTCTTTCTTCAGGAATTATACTCTTATTTTCACAGAATAAAACTGATTTACTATTGATAAACAGGAGATTTATCCAAAATCCCTGACAGGCCAAGACCTGAAGTTCCTACTGATATTCAGCAGGCCAGGCTATAAATTCATATGTTATTGAAAGAAAATATATAATACCTTCTAGCATGCCCAGAAAACACACCTGTCTTAGTGTGGGGTAGACAACATTCAGCTGGCTAGCCACCACACAGCTGACAACTATCAGAGCATCTAAGCTTCAGGGAGCACCTGCCACATCCAGGCACCATCCCTCATGCCTTACACCTAGCTCATGAACACGCTCCTTTTTCCACCAGAGGACTCACCCAACAGCAACAGCCTCCATGATCCCATTTGTAAAAGTTCGAAACTGCAGCTTTTACATCTATGGCGTTCAAAGGTTAACAAAAATGTTTCCTTTGGGGCAAGTGGGACAGGGCAGTGAATGGGTGAACAGGGGCCTCTGGATGCCTGGATGCCACCGCTCTGCTCCCCAACCTCGGGGGCTGCTTACACAGGCGGGCTCACTTTGTGATAATTCATCAAGTTGTCTACTTAATCTTCCATGTATGTAACTTACACTAAGTTTTTAAAAGTTAAGAGGTCCATGTTGACAGAGGGATACGGAAAAAGCGAGCACTGTAGAGTCTTGGGTTCTGGTCCTGGCATCCCCAGTAAATGGTCTGTGATTTGGGAGAATCACCTCTGGGCACCTCCAGGTCTTCATTTCTTACAAAGGGGTTAGATTAGATGCTCTCCAATTCTCCCACGGTGCCATGGCTTTGCTTTGGCTTTTAGGTGGGTAAAAAGGAGAGGCAGCTGGATGGGCAAAGTAACTCAAAAGCAAGTGTCTCTACCATCAGGACATCACTGAAACACAAAATACAAAGCCCGCCCCGATTCAGGGTGGCACTCTGTACTATAACAGTGTCACGAAGAAAGTTCTAAATGCCTCCCAGGCAGTAGACAATAGCTGCAGTCACCAGGCATTTTCACTAACAAAACTCATTATCATGTCTAGAAATTTTAGGAGTAACAATTCCAAAAAAATCACAAAGGGGCCACAGCTGTGAAGGCCAGGCAGCATTCAAACACTGTTATCAGCACTGACTTTGGCCTAATCCTAAAGGTAGGACAGCAAAGTTTGACCAAGGCCATAACAATACCTCCCATTTACCAGAGTTTTCAGGGAAAAGGGTCCCTTGGTTAACAAAATACTGTGGTTAACCACAAGCCCATATATACCCGAGGTGGATTTTACATTTCCCAAGACACAATTAAGTCCCTTTTGGGTGATGTGAGTGAATCAGAACTCTTAAGGGTCTTGTGAAGAGTGACTCAACGTCAACAAGAACAATGGATGATGTAAAAAGTAAGAAAAAAATTGCTCTGAATCAGTATAAAAAATTTAGAGACCAGCATTAGTTTATTATACAGACCATAGAATAACAGCAGTATAAGCTTGAATATAAAACCAAAATGATTTTTTTAGTAAGCAGATCGCCTTTCACTGTGCACAGGTAAAACAAATTTAAGAGCTTGGTATAGGGTCAAGAGACATTCTTGAGAGCTGCTGAAAGCTAACGCATTTCTTTGGTTTTGCATCAACCCTGTCATCCACTTTGTCACTGTTTATTAAAATCTGGGTAGCTGTATGGTGGCTAAAATGGCAGCCAGCCCTTAAATTACATATAGTTACTAAGAAACAGAAATTGTGGTGGGGACTGGGTGCGGTGTCTCACGCCTGTAATCCCAGCACTTTGGGAAGCTGAGGTGGGAGAATGGCTTGAACTCGGAAGGCGAAGGTTGCAGTGAGCCAAGACTGCGCCATTGCACTCCGGCCTGGGCAACAAGAGCAAAACTCCGTTTCAAAAACGAACAAATAAAACACAAACGGCCAATAGTGTGCAAGACTTTCTTTTCTCTCTCTCTCTCTCTTTTTTTTTTTTTTTTTAATAGGCGGGGTCTTGCTATGTTGCCCAGGCTGGTCTCCAACTCCTAGGCTCAAGCGATCCTCCCACCTCGGTCTCCCAAAGTGCTGGGATTACGGGCATGAGCCACCGCGCCCAGATGCAAGACATTTCAAAGCAAGTGAAATGAGGACTCCATTGCAAAATAACTGGACCAAAAAACACTATATCGCCTTCAATATCTATGAGAATTAAGCTCTGATATTTTTTTTTTTTTAGCTTGGCCAAATTCCTATCTAAGGAGTCTAGGGAGTCATACCTACAAATCACAAATTCTCATCAGATAGGTTTTATTTGACCCTATATATCGTGACTTACTTTCCAATCTGACTCTGGCATAACATTATGAGACAAGGAAAAATAAAATCAAAATATCTAAGCCCAAAATATATTTCCTTGCCATACCTTGAACTTGCCCTGCAAAGTCTCTTGTGGGAAAAATCCACATTCTATAGAGAATCCCCTTCCCCCCATGTTTTCCTTCCCAGATCCAGGAGATAATCAACTAAGAGCCAGACACCCTTTCGGGTCCATAGAAACATTTTACAACGTGCTCGCTCTCTTAAGTTGGCTACCTGAGAGCTTCCTCTGCACAATAAAACTTGGTCTCCACAATCCTTTATCTTTACTTGAATATTTTCTTTTTATTGATCCCAGGTCTTCAGATAAACTCAGCCAACTGTCAACTAGAAAATGTTTAAATTTACCTATGGCCTGGAAGCCCCCTGCCGCTTTGAGTTGTCCCGCCTTTCTGAACCAAACCAAAGTATTTCTTAAATGTATGTGATTGATGTGTCATACCTCCCTAAAATACGTAAAATCAAGCTGTACCCAGACCACCTTGGGCATATGTTCTCAGGATCTCCTGAGGGCTGTGTCACGGGCCATGGTCACTCATATTTGGCTCAGAATAAATCTCAAAATATTTTAGAGTCTGACTCGTTTTGTCAACACCTAGAATCCGGAGTAAATACATACACAAACGTCAACACAGATGATATACATGTGCTTCCTGCAGCTTCGCTACCCTGACAGGCAATGAAGCCAACGGCCAAAGTGTCCTGCGGGACTGGGCTCCAGCCCACCTCCATCACGTGCGCCCAGCACAGGCACAACACAGCTGCCCAAGGGGTCACCCTACAAGACCCAACCCACAGTGGAAAGCGCAGTCTGAAGGAAGGCCTCGGGGCCCCCACGGCGCAGGAACCCACTCCAGCCCCGAGGGAGATGCTGCCTAGGGCCTGGGCCGCCCTCCCGGGGGCATTTTCGCAGCCCGCCCCCCGGAGCCCCTGGTCGCCCAGGGAAAGCCGGCGAACGCGCCTGCGCAGTGCGCGCCCCCTCGCCAACCCGGGCAGGGGGAGCAGAGAAACCAGGCCCAGCACAGCCCGCGCTGGAGCCGATGGACGCTGCGAGGCACCTCCTCCCCAGACTGAGGGTCCCAGAGCTTACCCGCGCCCAGGAGGCTGGCCAGGAGGAAGAGAGCGTACATAGCGCCGCCTGACTCCGCAGTCTGCAATGCGGAGCGTCAGCTGATCCCCGCAGATATAAATCTGCCCTGCCCCGAAGCCGTCCAGTGCGCAGGCGCTAACCCCGCCCAGTCCGGGCCTGCCCGGGCTCATCAGCACCCTGACTCAGCGCCTCTGAGGGCGCCTGCGCGAAGGGCAGGCCAATTGGGGGACAATGGGAGGAGCGAAGGGAAGGGCTATGGGGAGGAGTGAGGAAGAACTTCGAGAAAAGGAAGGGAAAAGTCATAAAAGAAAAACCCTATTAATAGGTCAGAGATTATATATGTAACAATACCTTTTAAATCTCCACATTGTTGGCCGCCGCGGTGGCTGACACTTGTAATCTCAACACTTGGGAGGCCGAGGCGGGGGGAGAGTTCAAGACCAGCCTGGGCAACGTGGCGAAACCCCATCTCTACAAAAAAAATACAAAAAAAATCAGCCCGTTGTAGTAGCGGGTTTCGCACAGAATAGCTTGAGGTTTCACAGAGAATGAGTAGTCGTGTAACGGTGAGGGTACAGGACTTAGTCCTGGCCAGGAGCACGTGGGGGCAGGTGGTGGCACCTGGTCCAAAGCAAGTCTGGGCTGGGCGTAGTGGCTCACGCCTGTAATCCCAACACTTTAGGAGGCCGAGGCGGGCGGATCATGAGGTCAGGGGTTCGAGACCAGCCTGACCAATATGGTGAAACCCTGTCTCTACTAAAAATACAAAAATTAGCCAGGCATGGTGGTGCACACCTGTGGTCCCAGGTACTCAGGAGGCTGAGGCAGGAGAATCGCTTAAACCTGGGAGGCGGAGGTTGTGGTGAGTCGAGATCACGCTATTGCACTCCAGCCTGGATGACAGAGCAAGACTCCATCACAAAAAAAAAAAACAAAAAACTGTAAGCCTCACATTGTGGTACCGTTAAAGATGTACTACCATTCCTCACCCAACGTAAGAGATCATAAGAGTCACAACCAACACTCCTGTAGCAAGAGACAGCTTAAGAGAAAAGCATAACAAATTTATGTAATCAACGTTTTATGTGACATGGAAGCCTTCAGAAATTAAGACCCAAAGACCTAGGGAAAACTTAATTTTTATGCCAAGGTTCGATGAAAACCGAACGTGTAAAAACATGCTCAGCCAAGGGTGTGATTTCATGGTGATAGACTGAGAGGAAACCCAGCAAGGCCTGTCAGTTCAGATTCTCCTAGGCCTTTGTGTTCCTTCCTCCCGGGTATGGGGAGGGTCTTCAAAGGAGAAAGGAGAAGAAAGGAGATTGACCTTTCTAGGTTTTATGGATGGCTTTGGGGCACAGGCATTCTAGATTCTATGCCTTGGGGAAGAGGAATTTGAGTTTCTGTGACTCCTTTTTAGGGAGAAAGAGAGGCGAGAGACAGGAGGGCAGAAGGCGGCCAAGGTCTTTGTTGTGACCTTCTAATCTCCATTAGTTCAAAGTAATCAGCATGTCAAAGTGCCATATTTTGGGGTATGTTTTCTGAGCCCCAACAAGTCAAAAAGGTTAACAATGTATACAAGTTCTTACAGTTAGGATTCAGACTTACCACTGGACCCACACTGTCTCCTAAATCATGTTTCTAGTACTTAGAAGCAGCTTTATTCTGTGCCCTCCTTTCCCTCTTAACATGTCACGTGTGCAATCCCTTTCACGAGACTGTGGGTCTCCCCATGAGTCACAGACAGGCTTTTCAGTATTAAAAACATCCCCTCCCAAGGCTCCGCCATGGTTTGTCTGTGGAGTTAGAGGCAGTGGAGGAAAGGGACTGAGGAGAAAAACAAGAGAGAGGAGGAAGTGCCTCAGCCTCTGGAGAAGGGAACGAGAAGCAAAGCCAGAATCTGAGAACCCAGCTAAAAATCCACCTTGCTGGAAATGGGAGCAGTGCCACCATGTCCAGCCGCCACCTGAATCCAAAATAAGAAAGGAAGGCCTGGGTGGCCCACACAAAGCCAGTCACCCTCTGCCTGTGGTTGCTCCTGCCAGCTCCTGAACAGAGAATGATGGCCCCCTCCAGAAGGACAAGAACCTGCCAACCCCAAGGCAGGGAAAGGAGGGGAATCTTAGCCCCTTAGGGCAGGCACTTAGAGGTCATTTAGTCCCGTTCCATCATTATACCTGTAGGGAAACTGAGCCCAGGAGAGGGCAGGACATTTATCCAAGGTCACACAACAGATAGAGACAGAACCTGGCCTGAAGCCTAGTTTCCTGACCTAGGAAGGGTAGACCTACAGTTGTCCCACTTCCTCCAATCTGCAATCCCCTCTGGAGAACAGCCCCAGGGACTAAGGCCTCAGAACCTTCAGTTCTGCTCCCCTGCAATCTCCCTAAGCTCCCCCCACCTCCGGCCCCCACCACAGCTCTGACTTCCTCTGGGGAGCCAGATGGGGAAGTGTGCCCCATGCACCACCGTGGGCCATGTGAGGCAGCCAAGATGTGGTCTCAACTGGATGCCTCACAGGTTGGCCTCAGTGGCCAGATGGAGACTTCGTGGCTGCTCCACCTTTGGGCTTCCCAGGCCAGGCAGAAGCATGAGGCAGACCACACAACAGCTGGTTAAAAGCAAGGGAGCTGGGGCTCTAGGACAAATCCCCACTCCTTCAGCTCCTTGCAGATGGAGGAGCAAAGCATCCCAGTGTTCCATGCAGAGGTTACAGGACTCCAAGCCAAAAGGAAGCTCAGAGACCTCAGATCATCCCCTGTCATCTGGTAGAGCTACTGATATCTCAGGGCTGGTTAACAACAGAGCCTGAACCAGGACTTGTGGTTTTTCTTGTTTGTTTTTCTGTTTTTTTGGAGATGGAGGCTCACTCTATCGGCCAGGCTGGAGCGCAATGGTGCGATCTCGGCTCACTGCCACTTCCACCTCCCAGGTTCAAGTGATTCTCCTGCCTCAGCCTCCCGAGTAGCTGGGATAACAGGTGCATGCCACCATACCTGGCTAGTTTTTTGTATTTTTTGGTAGAGACAGGATTTCACCATGTTGGCCAGGCTGTTCTCAAACTCTGACCTGAAGGGATCCTCCTGCCTTGGCCTCCCAAAGTGCTGGGATTACAGGTGTGAGCCACCACACCTGGCCTTTTATTTATTTTTTATTTTTTGAAATATTCCTCCTTCATACCTAGAGGAATATGTCAGTGTTTTTGAGAGAAACTTTCTGCCTTTTATCTCCTCACCTGTAACTCAACAGTAATATGCTACTTCATCCACCTCGTCCAGAACTCCATGAGGACAGAATTTTAATAAATAATATAAAAGCAATAAGTAGATTATTATTAATTTTTTTACCTAGTTAGTAGATGCTTAAATCCTCTAAAAAAAAAAAAAAACCTTCTGAACCATCTGCGTGTAGGCATAGGCAACAAGAACTGTGAAGCTCCTCAAACCCTCTGGCTCCCTTATGCCGTTGCTAGCTATGCACCCTCAGGGAAATACTCCAGAAGTGAAGGAATATTTTGTCCGAAGTGTTCACAGAAGGGTCCTTTAGAACCATGGAAGTTGGAAAGATCCCAAGTGCTGAAAAATGAAGAGATGACGCGGAAACTGGCTGGATAGAGCAACGGTTCTGAAGCAGCGTTGAAACAGGAGGAGGAGGGAGCAAGGGCCAGGCTGCAGCAAGTCTTCCAGGAATCTGGGTCCCAAGAAACATGGGCAGAGTGAGAGGCCAAACCCTATCTGCTAGTAAGCCCTGCTACTGACTTCCCAGAGAGGGTGGCAGAACTGGTGGAGAGCTTCCAGATCCTGGATCCCACCGGGCGCGGTGGCTCACGCCTGTAATCCCAGCACTTTGGGAGGCCAAGGCGGGCAGACCACTTGAGGTCAGGAGATCGAGACCAGCCCGGCCAACATGGTAAAACCCCGTCTCTACTAAAAATAAAAAAATTAGCCGGGCCTAGTGGCATGCACTTGTAATCCCAGCTACCTGGGAGGCTAAGGTATGAGAATCGCTGGAACCCAGGAGGCAGAGGCTGCAGTGAGCTGAGATCCTGCCATTGCACTATAGCCTGGGTGACAGAGCGAGACTGTCTCAAAAAAAAAAAAAAAAAAAAAAAAAAAAACCTGAAAACAAACGAACAAAAAGATCCTGCAGCCTGCAGCACCCCAAAGAGAGGATGCACAGGCAGCCATAGCCCTCCACCCTGTCCCTCTCCCTCCCACAAGTGCAGGATTTCAGCCAGGAGGGGAACAGAGAATTGGAAGTAGGGGGGAAATTCTGACTTTGGATGAACTCATCTTGCATTATTTCACTCATGGAAATGTCCACATTGTAATTTTTAAAAAACAAAATTAATATGGGAAAATTTAAAAGAGAAAAGAAAATCCCTTCCACCACCACCCTCTGGGAGCTCAAGTCTTCAAGGAACTGAAAAGATATTTTTCCTTAGAAATGTGAGCCATGCTTAAGGTTTCTCAATGGCCTTCCAGTTCTGGATCTCAGTTCTGCATGAGGTCCCAATTTTTGTGTCTGAGATCTCTTGAAATCCCCACCTGCCAGACCCTTTTAATAATTTTCCAGCTGGGCACGGTGGCTCATGCCTATAATCCCAGCACTTTCGGAGGCCAAGGTGAGAGGATCACTTGAGCCCAGGAGTTGGAGACCATCCTGGGCAACCTGACAAAACCCTGTCTTTACAAAAAAAATGCAAAAATTAGCCAGGTGTGGTGATACAGGTCTGTGATCCCAGCTACTCCGGAGGTTATGGGATGAGAGGATGGCTTGAACCCAAGAGAGTGAGGCTGCAGTTGCACACCTCTGCATGTCAGCCTGGGCAACAGAGCAGGATCCCATCTCAAATAATAATAATGATGTTCCCTGTGGCCCCAGATGGCCTCCATCTGTTACTTTTTCTACAACTGAAAGTTCCTGGCCAAGATAGCCGAGGAGACAAGACGTATCTACCAATGAGGCCCAGCCCACCTGCTTGACCCCAAGGCTCCACTCCAACGTCCTAAACAGCCACCCTGGAGCCCCCTAATGCCCTGGAAACCTCCCTTGACCCCTCACCCTGTCTCAAACAATGACAGGTTCTCTCCCTCCAGCATCTTCCTCCTTGAGCCCTCTGGCCTTCAGGCCCTCCAGCCTGCACTTGTCCTTGTGCCTCGAATGAGACTTCAGGCATCACTCAGGGCAGGTTCAGGCTGTCCCAGGGACACCTCTCCCATCACCCACCAATTCCCAGCCTCTGACTTCTCCTCCTATACCCCTACCTCCCCTGGGCTGCTGAAGCACTCAACAGTGCAGCCAAGCTCACCAAGCCCTCTATGCTTCTCAGCACCTATTCACTCTCCCCTGTGGCACAGTCTGCTACACCCTCTAATATCCTTCACCCCCTTCTCCTTGATTTGATAGTTACTAATCAGACCCCTTATTTCTAGCAGGGCACGTGGCCACCTACAATAAAAACTACACATCCCAACCTCCCTTGCAGCCACGGGACTTCATTGTGGCCAATGAGATAAAAAAAAAAACAAGTACCCAATTTGTGATTTCTAGGTACTGTTTTTTAAAGGAAGGCATATATCCAGTGCAAATATTCAAATATTTAACAACCGGTACTGCCAGGACACTGTCCATAGTGCTGGGGGAATGTCCTAGAAGGCCCCAACTGAGCCAGGCTGCTGTCTTGGAGGGGTGGATGGTTCCTGGGGATGAGCCGGCAGCGGGGGTGGGCAGGAGGGGGCTAGTAGGTGTTGCCAACTGGTACAGAAGTCCTTCATAATTTACTTATTTTTATTTAATTTTACATTTATTTATTTATTTATTTATTTTGAGATGGAGACTTGCTCTGTCGCCCCGGCTGGAGCGCAGTGGCGCCATCTTGGCTCACTGCAACCTCTGCCTCCTGGGTTCAAGCAATTCTCCTGCCTCAGCCTCCCAAGTAGCTGGGGTTACAGGTGCCCACCATCACGCCCGGCTAATTTTTATATTTTTAGTAGAGACGGTGTTTCACCATGTTGGCTAGGCTGCTGTCGAACTCCTGACCTCGGGTGATCTGCCCACCTCAGCCTCCCAAAGTGCTGGATTATACGAACTCTGCTCTTTATAATTTAATTACTGGTACAGTTCTACTGATATGTATAAGCTAAATATCAGCCCTGGCTACAACCTCCTTTCTTCAGCCTGCTGCCTGGATTGTAGACATAATGGCAGGAGCTCAAGCATCCATCCTGGGCCATGAGGTAGAAGCCTCGTTAAGGATGACGAAACAACAAGAGAGGAGCCTGCGTCCCTGATGACTATACCTGCTCCAGGCTGTCCCTTTCGGGCTTTATTTATGTAAACAAACTCCTATCTTGATTAAGTTTGTGTTATCTTCAGTTTTCTGCTTCATTCCCAATCCTGTTAACAATGCTCAAACCCCTATGTAATTTTTAATTTATTTCATACCCAAATACTGTTTTACTCCTTCCCTTTCTCTGAGAAGATGTCCTTCCTCTTCTTTGCAAGGCTTTATGTATTTTCCTCCCCTTTGCAAGTTTAGCCACTAAACGCTACTATACTTTTGCTGATCAGCTCCTGTGACTTTTTGGACAGGACTGATATTCTGTCTATTTTGGTTGGTTGATGCCCACGTCTTTCACTTTGTTGAATTATTTCCTAACTGCTATATCACCAGGAACCATCAATGAATATTTTTAATATCACCTCTCTGGTACTTTGCTTTGTCAATTGTTCTTTCTTTCCTTTCTCTCTCTCTCTTTTTTTTTTTTTTTTTGGAAATGGAGCCTTGCTCTGTTGCCCAGGCTGGAGTGTAATGGTGTGATCTCAGCTCATTGCAACCTCTGTCCCCTGGGTTCAAACGATTCTTCTGCCTCAGCTTCCTTTGTAGCTGGGGCTACAGGTGTGTGCCACCACACCCGTCTAATTTTTGTATTTTTTTGTTTTGTTTTGAGACGGAGTCTTGCTTTGTTGCCCAGGCTAGAGTGCAGTGGCCAGATCTCAGCTCACTGCAAGCTCCGCCTCCCGGGTTCACGCCATTCTCCTGCGTCAGCCTCCCGAGTAGCTGGGACTACAGGCACCCGCCACCTCGCCTGGCTAGTTTTTTTTTTTTTGTATTTTTTAGTAGAGATGGGGTTTCACCGGGTTAGCCAGGATGGTCTCGATCTCCTGACCTCGTGATCCACCCGTCTCAGCCTCCCAAAGTGCTGGGATTACAGGCTTGAGCCACCACGCCCGGCCTAATTTTTGTATTTTTAGTAGGGACGGGGTTTCGCCATGTTCACCAGGCTGGTCTCAAACTCCTGACCTCAAGTGATCCACCTGCCTCTGCCTCCCAAAGTGCTAGGATTACAGGTGTGAGCCATTGCGTCCAGCCCCTTTCTTTTTTTTTTTTTTTTTTTGAGACAGTCTCACTCTGTCACCCAGACTGGAGTGCAGTGGTGCATTCTTGGCTCACTACAACCTCCGTCTCCCAGGTTCAAGCGATTTTCCTACCTCAGCCTCCTGAGTAGCTGGGATTACAGGCACACGCCACCACGCCTGGCTAATTTTTATATTTTTAGTAGAGATGAGGTTTCGCCATGTTGGCCAGGCTGGTCTCAAACTCCTGACCTCAGCCTCAGCCTCCCAAAGGGTTGGGATTACAGGTGTGAGCCATTGTGTCCAGCCCCTTTCCTTTTTTATATCTTCCGTCTCCTTCTGTGCATTGACTTTTCCCTGTCAGACTCTAAGTATGCCCAAGGCTCTCCTATCCTAAAAGAAATCTTTCTTTACCCTTGACTTTCACATGAGCCACTGTGCTTTCTCCCACCTTCCCTTCAGTGCCATACGCAGCATGGCAGTATACACTCACCATAACTACTACTATCCCTCCCAACTAACTCTAATCCAGCCCACTGATCCCCCAAATGGCTTCTGGAAAGTAGGGAGTCAATTCCTTCTTGGAAAGTCCACCAGCACCCTCTGTTCCCTTTAACCTCTGGCACTGTTGGTTTGCTTCTCCTTTCTACAAGTCCTCCCCTCCCGCCCCTGCCTTTGGCATCAGTGACACAGTGCCACTCCGCAGGGATGCTGAATACGCACCACACACGTCCCCACTGCCCGCTTCCTCATTCATGGCAGACACCACCAATAGACCTTGCCTCCTGAAGCCTTCTCAACTCAGTACTCCTCTGCTTTCAGAGTTGGCTCTTGGATTGACATATTTGCCATCTGTCTCAGATGGGGTTGCCTGGGAACCACAGTCTAAGGCTGAGATGAGTAGGCAGGAGTTTACTGGGATGTGTTCTCAGGATCACACCTGTGAGGCCGTGAGGGCAGCAAGATAGGGGACACCGAACTGCGATGAAGTTGTAACAGCCCATACGGTGTTGCAGGGATAGTGCTGCAGAATGGCTCTCAATTAGGGTAAGGGGTGTGGGCCTTTATAGCCTAAGATAATATGTCCCAGGGGAGGGAGTGCAAGCTTGGGTGAGGGGCTCCGTTGGCTGAGGGTAATTCCTGGAGAGGGCACAATTGTCAGCCCTCAGCAGACAACCCCATGGTGGAGAGGCAGTGGGTGGCTTGGCCCTGAAAGAAGAATCTATATAGTATACTCACCCACTATACTCTGATTGCTCTCAGTCTTCCTTCTACTTCTCTGACCATTTCCTTTTCTTCTTCTTTTTTTTTTTTTTTTTTTTTTTAAGATGGAGTTTTGCTCTTGTTGCCCAGGCTGGAGTACAATGGCACGATCTCGGCTCATCGCAACCTCCACCTCCCAGGTTCAAGCGATTCTCCTGCCTCAGCCTCCTGAGGAGCTGGGATTACAGGTATGTGCCACCACGCCTGGCTAATTTTGTATTTTTAGTAGAGACAGGGTTTCTTCATGTTGGTCAGGCTGGTCTTGAACTCCCAACCTCCGGTGATCCACTCGCCTCAGCCTCTCAAAGTGCTGGGATTCAGATGTGAGCCACCGCGCCCGGCCACCATTTCTTTATAGCAAGCTTGTCCAACCCATGGCTTGCAGACCACATGCAGCCCAGGACGGCTTTGAATGCAGCCCAACACAAATTTATAAACTTTCTTAAAATATCATGAGATTTTTGTTGTGATTTTTTTTTTTTTTTTTTTTTTTTAAGCTCATCAGTTATCATTAGTGTTAGTGTATTTTATGTGTGGCCCAAGACAATTTTTCTTCTTCCCATATGGCCCAGGGAAGCCACAAGAATGGACATCCCTGCTTTATGGAATACAAGGCCTTGAACCTAGCCCAGCTTTGCAATCTCTGTTCCCTCAAACTTCCAACCTTGCCCTCCATCCCCTGGTTCCACCTACTCTGCCCACATTTTCTCAGATGTCTAAATAAGCTATGCAGCTTCACATTTATGTGCCTTATAAATACACCCACTCCCTACCTTGAATTCTGTTTCCTACCTCTTTCTCTGGTAAACTCTTACTCATCCTTCAAAATCCATTTAAGTCCAGGCACGGTGGCTCACGCCTGTAATCCCAGCACTTTGGAAGGCCAAGGCAGACGGATCACCTGAGATCAGGAGTTCGAGACCAGCCTGGCCAACATGGCGAAACCCCGTCTCTACTAAAAATATAAAAATTAGCCAGGCCTGGTGTTACGTGCCTATAGTCCTAGCTACTTAGAAGGCTGAGGCAGGAGAATCGCTTGAACCCGGTGGGGGTGGGGAGTGGGGGGTGGTGTGGAGGTTGAGCTGAGATCGTGCCACTACACTCCAGCCTGAGTGACAGAGTAAGACTCTGTCTCAAAACAAACAAACAAAAAAAGATGCTGCCAGAGGGAAGCCTTTGCTATGCTTTAGGAATTGGTGGACACTTACTCCTCACCACTCCCATTGGGTTCTGTTCACATCTCAACAGCATTTCTCATTTTGTCTTGTTAAAGACAAAATTGTTTTAGCAATACATTTAATGAGCACCTGGTATATACCAGGCGCTGTACCAAGAGCTGAAGACACAGAAATGAATCACGCAGGCTGAGTGGAAAGGCCACACAAGATGCTCATTATTACGTCCCCACTCCGGGGAAGCCTGATTGCTGGCCGGGCCCACAGCTCCATCAGGGCTCCTTGTACACACACGTCCCATTTGGCATCCTGAGGCCCTGTCACCTGCTGGGTTGTGGATGATCACACTCCCAGTCAGTCACTCTATTCTGAGTGCATGGGATGCCACCTGGCCCCACAGCTCTGCCCTCAGATGTTATTCATATTGGACAGGCGGCCTCCATCAGCTCCTCTCTTGGGGAGTTTAAACAGGAGCTGCTAGGAGAGCCCTGGCACAGCTGGTGAGTCAGCAGCAGCAGGGCACTGGGGCAGGCCGGGAGCTGCTGAGTCACTGTAGCAGTCTGCAAGTTGGTGAGGTCAGAGCCCCTAGAGAATCTGATGAAAGCTGGGAACACTCTGCCAGAAAAATGCTCAGACACATTTTGCACTGACTTCAGCAGTCTCTCAGGCCTCAGCCATCCATCTGTGGACGTCAGAAGGAGAACCTTAGTAAACCCAATGAGGGGAAGTGACTTAACTGCTCACACTACCAATAAATAATAGAACTGAGACCAGAGCCAGTGCTCCTGAGTCACAGTCCTGTCAATTTATCAGATCCCTGTACCAGGCATCTGTCAAAGCCTCCCTTTATTTCAAGGCCCGGCTGCATTTCACCTCCTGGGAAGCCCCCCTGCTTCCTCTAGCCTCAGGTACCTTTCTCCTTCTCCAAATTTCAGATGCCTGTGCTTCTAGAGCCCTTACTCTTGGGTAAACTTGGAGGGTGAAAATAACAAAGACGAGATTAGATCAGTTGTTTCTGAGCCTGGAAAGGAAAGCAAGAACTGGGCTATAATCAGACTGACCATGTTAGCATATCTTAAAAACCAAAGCTTCTTAGCTGGGCATGGTGGTGTGGGCCTAAGCTACAGGAGGGTTAGGCGGGAGGATTCCTTGAGCTATGATTGCGCCGTTGCACTCCAGCCTGGGCAACAGGGCAATAATAATAATAACTGGCATTAATTAGTTGCCTGTTAATTTATCTACCTCTCAACTGATCACTCTGTATACATAATCTCTCTCTGTCTATTTTTTTTTTTTTTTTTTTTTGAGATGGAATCTTGCTCTGCTGCCCAGGCTGGAGTGTGGTGACTCGATCTCAGCTCACTGCAATCTTTGCCGCCCAGGTTCAAGCAATTCTCCTTAGTCAACCTCCTGAGTAGCTGGGATTACACGTGTGCGCCACCATGCCCAGCTAATTTTTGTATTTTTGGTGGAGACGAGATTTCATCATGTTGGCCAGGCTGGTCTCAAGTTCCTGACCTCAAGTGATCTGCCCACCTTGGCCTCCCAAAGTGCTGGGATTACAGGCATGAGCCACCACGCCTGGCCAATATATACATGATCTCTAGTATTTATTTATTTATTTATTTATTTATTTATTTGAGACAAAGTTTTGTTCTTGCTGCCCAGGCCGGTGTACAATAACACGATCTCGGCTCACTGCAACCTCTACCTCCTGGGTTCAAGCTATTCTCCTGCCTCAGCCTCCCAAGTAGCTGGGATTACAGGCATGTGCCACAATGCCCAGCTAATTTTGTATTTTTAGTAGAGAGAGGGTTTCTCCATGTTGGTCAGGCTGGTCTCGAACTCCTGACCTCAGGTGACCACTCGCCTCGGCCTCCCAAAGCCACTCCTCCCAAAGTGGCTCCTCGGCTTGAGCCACCAAGCCCGACTACTCATTTAATTATAAAATAAAGACAGCATCTCACTATGTTGCCCAGGCTGGTCTCAAAATGGTCTCAAACTCCTGGCCTCAAGTGATCCTCTCGCCTTGGCCTCCCAAAGTGCTGGGATTACAGTTGTGAGCCACTACACCTAGCCAATCTCTAATCTTTCTTTTCTTTTTTTTTTTTAATGCAGAGTCTCACTCTGTTGCCTAGGCTGGCGCACAGTGGTGTGATCACGGCTCACTGCAGCCTCAACCTCCTGGACTCAAGCAATTCACCCACCTCAGCCTCCCAAGTAGCTGGGACCACAGGCACATGCCACCACGCCTAGCTAATTTTTGTATTTTTAGTAGAGATAGGGTTTCACCATGTCGGCCAGGCTGGTCTTGAACTCCTGACCTTGTGATCCACCCCCCCACCCTTGACCTCCCAAAGTGCTGGGATTATAGGCACAAGTCACCACACCCAGCCACGCTTCCAATTTTTAAATCAAAAGTTTGATTACTCCCATTTTACAGATGGGGAAACCGAGTCTCAGAGAGGCCGAGGATGTCCCTGGTCCTGATAGAACTAGAATTCAAGCCCAAGATCATTTGGGGCTGAAGTCTATGCAATGTTATTTCCATTGAGAATTAGAATTGCCCAAGGGAAGCAGACACAAAGTACAAAGATCCACCAGGCCACCAGGGGCTGATGCCATCACACACCACCTTTCTGCATTCCCGCTCCACATGCCTGAGCGGACACTATGACTGACCAGTCTGATCTCAGATGTGGAGTGTACTGCTCAGCTGTGCAGATAAATCTGTTAAGGTGACAGAGCTGTCCCCTGGGGTCAGCTTAGTCTTAAGGACTTAATCTGGTTTATGTATCAGACTCTTGTAAGTTTCTTCATGAGTCTCACCCTAAAAACCTTAACCTTTTCTTTGGGCCAGGTAAACTAAGATCCTTGGACCCCAGTGTCTTCATCAAGATTGTGACACCCTATGAAGACACTTCACAGTTGGCCTCTGGCGTCCACGAGGACCCCATCCTAATCCTCAGGGCAGTGGACTGAGAACACGCTTGGCTCAGGCTGGACGTTTGTGTCTTAAATGCCCTTGGACACAAGTGGGCTGGGAATTAGGGCCTCTGAATCTTTAGGTTTTCTGGAGATTTCCATTATAAGGTATGATCCTGTCTTCAGAGTTTCTTTATCTTATGAGGAGTTTGACTGAGTCCTACTCTGAGGTGGAATTACCTCACCCAAGAACCCCACACCCAACCCAAACCTGAGAGCTTTGCTTATAGAGAGAGGACTGGCTTTGATATCAGGGACCTGGAATCTCCTCCTTGATCTGCTTCTTGTTGGCTGAGTCACCTCTGGGGAGACCTTCACCTCCCCATACCTCAGTATGTGCACAATGAACATGGACATAGTTTGGCAACTGGGAGGAGCGGTGCTCACCGAAGGAATCATTGTGCCTTTAAGGGCATAAACCTGGTTTGAGGTCAAATCCACCCACTCAAATACTAATTCAACAATCCTCCCACCTCAACCTCCTGAGGAGCTGGGACTATTGGTGTGCATCACCATAGCCAGCTAATGTCTTATTTTTTATAAAGATAGGGTCTCACAATGTTGCTCAGGCTGGTCTTGAATTCCTGGGCTCAAGGGATCCTCCCACTTCAGCCTCCCAAAGTGCTGGGATTACAGGCATGAGCCACTGGTGCCTGGCAGATTTGTACACTTTATTTATTTATTTATATAATAAATAGAGATGAGGTCTCGCTATGTTGCCCAGGCTGGACTCAAACTCCTATCCTCAAGCAATCAGCCCACCTCGGCCTCCCAAAGTGCCAGGATTATAGTCATGAGCCACCTCACCCAGCCAATTGTACACTTTTTGTTTTTTTTCCAAGATGGAGTCTCACTCTCTCACCCAGGCTGGAGTGCAGTGGCGCTATCTTGGCTCACTGCAACCTTCGCCTCCCAGGTTCAAGCGATTCTCCTGCCTCAGCCTCCCAAGTAGCAGGGACTACACAGCACGTGCCCCCACACCCAGCTAATTTTTGTATTTTTAATAGAGATGGGGTTTCACCATGTTGGCCAGACTGGTCTCGAACTCCTGACCTCTAGTGATCCCTCCACTCGGCCTCCCAAAGTGCTGGGATTACGGATGTGAGCCACCATGCCCGGTCCCAGTCGTACACTTTAAATGTGTGAATTGCATGGTATATAAATTATAACGCAATACAATTTTTTTCTTCTTCTTCTTTTGAGACAAGGTCTCTCTCTGTTGCCTAGGCTGTAGTGCAGTGGCACAATCATGGCACATTACAGCCTCGACCTCCTGGATTCTAATCAAAGAAGGAGACCACTACTACTCCTACTGCCCTCCTGCCCCCACCTTGCCTAGTTCACAAGACAGGAGGAAAGAGAGAAAGAAACAAAAGTAAGATAAATAGCCAGACAATCTTGGCACCACCACCCAGCCCTAGGAGTTAAACAAAGTAATAATAACATCAACCCCTGGCCTAAACTACTTGTGTTATCTGTAAATTCCAGACACTGTATACAAAAAGCATTGTAAAACTTTCTGTTCTGTTAACTGATGCATGTAGGCCCCAGTCACGTTTCCCACGCTTGCTCAATTTATCACGACCCTTTCACCTGGACCCCTTAAAGTTGTAAGCCTTTAAAAAGGCCAAGTATTTCTTTTCTGGGGAGCTCAGTTCTTAAGACGCGAGTCTGCCGACGCTCCCGGCCAAATAAAAAACCTCTTCCTTCTTTAATCCACTGTCTAAGAGTTTTGTCTACTGCTTGTCCTACTACAAAATGATTCTCCTGCCTCAGCCTCCCAAATAGCTGGAACCACAGGTGTGTGCCACCACACCCAGTTAACTTTTAAAAAAAAATTTTTTTTTTTTTTTTTTTTTTTTTTTTTGAGACGGAGTCTCGCTCTGTCGCCCAGGCTGGAGTGCAGTGGCCGGATCTCAGCTCACTGCAAGCTCCGCCTCCCGGGTTTTTACGCCATTCTCCTGCCTCAGCCTCCCGAGTAGCCGGGACTACAGGCGCCCGCCACCTCGCCCGGCTAGTTTTTTGTATTTTTTAGTAGAGACGGGGTTTCACCGTGTTAGCCAGGATGGTCTCGAACTCCTGACCTCGTGATCCGCCCGTCTCGGCCTCCCAAAGTGCTGGGATTACAGGCTTGAGCCACCGCGCCCGGCCCCAAAAAAAAATTTTTTTTTTTTTTTTTTTTGAGACGGAGTTTCACTCTTATTGCCCGGGCTGGAGTGCAATGGTGCAATCTTGGCTCACCACAACCTCTGCCTCCCGGGTTCAAGCGATTCTCCTGCCTCAGCCTCCCAAGTAGCTGGGATTACAGGCATGCACCACCACGGCCGGCTAATTTTGTATTTTTAGTAGAGATGGGTTTTCTCCATGTTGGTCAGGCTGGTCTTGATCTCTCGACCTCAGGTGATCCACCTGCTTCAGCCTCCCAAAGTGCTGGGATTACAGGCGTGAGCCACCGCACCCAGCAATTTTTATTTTTTTGAAATGGAATCTTGCTCTGTCCCCCAGGCTGGAGTGCAGTGGTGTGGTCTCAGCTCACTAAACCTCCATTGCCTGGGTTCAAGTGATCCCAGCTACTCGGGAGGCTGAGGCAGGAGGATCTCTTGAACCCAGGAGGCGGAGGTTGTGGTGAACCAAGATTGCACCATTGCACTCCCGCCTGGGCAACAAGAGCGAAACTCCAACAACAACAACAAAAAATAGAAAGAAATGAAGGAAGAAAGAAAGAAAGAAGAGAGAGAGAGAGAAAGAAAAAGAAGGGAGAAAGAGAAGGAGGAGGGAGGGAGAGAGAGAGAGAAAGAAGGAAAGAAAGAAAAAGAAAAGAAAGAAAGAAAGAGAAAAAGAGAAAAAGAAATGAAAATAATGATAACAGCGTTTGCTTTCTGATTACCCAGGCAGTACAGTAGTAGTCCCCTTTGCTTATCCAAGGGTTCGCTTTCTGCAGTTTCAATTACCTGTGATCAACTAAAGTCCAAAAATACTAAGACATTTTGAGAGAGAGAGAGAGACCATGCTGATGTAACTTTATTACAGCACATTGTTATAATTGTTCTACTTATTTATTATTGTTAATCCCGTACTGTGCCTGACTTAGGAATTCAACTTGATCACAGGTGTGTATGTATAGAAAAAGCAGAGCATATATAGATAGGGATCTGTACTATCACTTACGTCTCAGGCATTCACTGGGGCTCTTGGAAAGTATCCCCTGAATATAAGGGGGACTACCATATTTGTTCACTATTAGTAACTGAGAAAATGTGGAAAAGCGTAAAAGAGACAAGTAAAAATCTTTTCCCCTTCAGGAAAAACCCTTTCTCCTTTGGATAACTAAAAACCTAATCTCCTGGGTGTTGTGAGAACTATCAAAGGGAGGTGGCCTTCACTCACCTTAAGTAAGGCCTGACATTGTCCAAGGGCCCACCAGGAGATATTGCCAGCGCTCACCCTCCCCAGGGCAAACACAGCCCCTTCTACTCCCTCCTGGGGCCTTTGGGCCCCACCTGGGGTCACAGCCTTGAGGATGCACACTGCAAGCCATAGCCTGCAACTTCCTGGGTCATGTGCTTCGGGGGATGTCAAACCGCAGAGTTCAGCCCTCCTCAGAATTGTCTGGGTCACCCAGAACGCCCTATGTGGGCCATGTGATTCAGCACGGTCACATGCTGAGCCACAGGCATTTGACTCCATGCCAAATGTCATCACTTCCAGAAAGTTAGAAAAAATTCGGGGGGCCCTGGTGTGGCAGGCACAGAGCAGGGCAAAGGAGACCATCACTCCCAGATACCAACACCTGTTAAAAGAGGATGAGGTGGGAGAATCAGGTTGCTTGAGCTCAGGAGTTCAAGGCAGCAAGGAGCTGTAATTATGTTACTGCACTCCAGTTTGGGCAACAGAAGGAGACTGGGTCTCTTAAAAAATAAAAAAAAAGGAAAACGTATCCCAGCACTTTGAGAGGCCAAGGCGGGTGGATCACAAGGTCAGAAGAGTTCAAGACCAGCCTGGCCAATATGGTGAAACGCCGTCTCTACTAAAAATACAAAAATTAGCCAGGAGTGGTGGCGTGCACCTGTAGTCCCAGCTACTCAGGAGGCTGAGGCAGGAGAATCGCTTGAACCCAGGAGGCGGAGGTTTCGGTGAGCCGAGATCATGCCACTGCACGCCAGCCTGGGTGACAGAGTGAGACTCTGTCTCAAAAAAAAAAAAAAAAAGCAAAAAGTTAATATTAAACACTAATTTTAAGTAACTATAAGTAATTACAACTATTTTCACTTTAAACATTAAATAAAATAATATTGAATTAAATTAAAAATTAAACCTAAAAAATTTAAATTAAGTAAATGTTAATGCTCATTAATCTGATTAAATAAATGAAAATCTGCAAAAACAAAACAAAAAACCCTGTAAGTTCTCAATGACACATTTAAAAGTAAACTGAAGCACAATAAAATTAGAAAGCTTATTTTTTTATATTATATTATATTTATTTATTTATTTATTTATTTTAAAACAGGGTCTCACTCTGTCGCCCAGACTGGAGTGCAGTGGCATGATCTTGGCTCACTGCAACCTTTGCTCACTGCACCCTCCGCCTCCCAGGATCAAGCAATTCTCATGCCTCAGCCTCCCAAGTAGCTGAAATTACAGGAATGCGCCACTACTGCTGGCTAATTTTTGTATTATTCTCATTTTTTTTAGTAGAGACAGGGTTTCACCATATTGGCCAGGCTGGTCTCCAGTTCCTGATCTCAAATGATACACCTGCCTCGGCCTCCTGAAGTGCTGGGATTACAGGCGTGAACCACCGCACCCGGTCTAGAAAGTTTATTCGAGCAAACGATAATTCATGAATCAGGCAGGTCCAAACCAGAAGTGATTCATGAGTTCTACTGAGAGAGCACAGCCGGGACAGACACAGAAGTAAAGCTAAGGTGGAAATTGCACTGAGCTGAGATCACCTCATTGCACTCCAGCCTGGGCAACAGAGAAAGACTGTCTCAAAAAAAAAAAAAAAGGTAAAGCCGAGAAAATATTTGATTTGGCAGGGCACAGTGGTTCACACCTGTAATCCCAGCACCTTGGAGGGCCGAGACGGGAGGGTCACTTGGGCCCAGGAGTTCAAGACCAGCCTCAGCAGCATGGCAAAACGCCGTCTCTACAAAAAATACACAAAGTTAGCTGGGTGTGGTGTTGTGGGCCTGTGGTCTTAGCTGCTTGGGAGACTGAGGTGGGAGGATCACTTGAGCCCAGGAGGTTGAGGCTACAGGGAGCCATGAACGTGCCACTACACTCCAGCCTGGGTGACAGAGCAATACTCTATCTCTAAAATAAATAAATAAGCCCGACGAAGTGGCTCATGCCTATAATCCCAGCACTTTGGGAGGCTGTGGTGGGTGGATCACTTAAGGTCAGGAGTTGGAGACCAGCCTGGCCAACATGGTGAAACCCTATCTCTACTAAATATGTGAAAATTAGCTGGGCATGATGGTTGGCGCCTGTAATCCCAGTACTTGGTAGGCTGAGGCGGGAGAATTGCTTGAACCCAGGAGGCTGAGCTGAGATGGCGCCACAGCACTCTAGTCTGGGCGACAGAGCAAGACTCCATCTCAATCAGTCAATCAATATGTAAATAAATAAATAAATAAATAAAATAGAGCTTGCAGTCCCTCAGAGAGAGCACCCTAGTCCAATGGCCTCCTTTTACAGGAAGAGAAACTGAGGCCCAGAGGGATCAAGAGGCTCATCCAAGGTCACCCAGCAAGAGGCTAGAGCTGGGACAAAACCCCCAAGTTTCTGACTCCCTGGGCAAGGCTTTTTCCACTGTATTGGTCTTTGGCTATAGAGATAATCTGCTTAAAAATTAACTTGGGATTTCATGTAATCACTGAGGTCTTAGGAGCCTTGCCCAAGGAAAGACAAGGAGGGTTTATTAAGCTTTGTTCTGGGAGTTACAGGGACAAGGCCACATAGCAGGGCTAGAAACTGATGTGTGCCACCCTCCTCCAGGCCAGTAGCAGCTTGTATTTCTAGAAAAGGCTTAATTTTCCAGGTCAAGGCAGGGCCCAGAAGGCACTTTCTGGGGATGGGGCTGGGACCCTGTGACTCAGCTGATTCCACAGTATTCTGTTTCCCTCCCCACTCAGGATGACTACCAGATTCTGGCCTCCCTTGGGCCTTCAGAGATGGAAGTGCTCTTAGGTTGCAGGTAGGTCCTACAACCTATGGTGGAAAGGTGACCGTCTAATTTTTTTTTTTTTTTTTTTTGAGACGGAGTCTGACTCTGTTGCCCAGGCTGGGGTGCAATGGTGCGATTTCGGCTCACTGCAACCTTCGCCTCCCAGGTTCATGCAATTCTCCTGCCCCAGCCTCCTGAGTAGTTGGGATTACAGGTGCGCCACCACTTCCAGCTAATCTTTGTATTTTTAGTAGAGACGGGGTTTCTTTTTTCCTTCCTTCCTTCCTTCCTTCCTTCCTTCCTTCCTTCCTTCCTTCCTTCCTTCCTTCCTTCCTTCCTTCCCTCCCTCCCTCCCTCCCTCCTTTCCTTCCTTCCTTCTTTCCTTCCTTCCTTCCTTCCTTCCTTCCTTCCTTCCTTCCTTTCTTTTTTTTTGGGGGGGACAGAATTTCGCTCTGTCACCCAGGCTGGAGTACAGTGACATGATCCAATCTCGGCTCACTGCAACCTCTGCCTCCCGGGTCCAAGCGATTCTCCTGTCTCAGTCTTCCGAGTAGCTGGGATTACAAGTGTGCGCCACCATGTCCAGCTAATTATGTGTATTTTTTTAGTAGAGATGGAGTTTCACCATGCTGGCCAGGCTGGTCTTGAACTCCTGACCTTGTGATCCACCCACCTTGGCCTCCCAGAGTGCTGGGATTACAGGCATGAGCCACCATGCCCGGCCTGAGATGGGGTTTCACCATGTTAGCCAGGCTGGTCTCGAACTCCTGATTTCAGGTGATCCACCCGTCTGGACCTCCCAAAGTGCTGGGATTACAGGTGTGAGCCACCATGCCCACTTGTGACTGTCTAATTTATCATCCTCACCAGGACACTTTTGAGCATGGCCAGGGACATCTGGTTCCCCCAGTCACTGCTATCTCTGAGCATCATGATGGGTTAAAGAGTCAGTGAGCCTGACAGTTGAGGACCCACTGTGTTTGGGTCCCATACCTGATGAGAAAGAAGGGCCCAAGTCCCAGTCCTGCAGAGTCACAGCCCTAGAAGGAATGAGAGCACACAGCCAGCACAACCCAGGAAAGTAGAAAAGCTCAAAGCTGAAAGGTCTAGATGACTGTCCTCACTGTCCCCACGGGGAAGGAACACGCACCTCTGAAAGGCCAAGGGCCTTGCCCAGGGTTACCCCCGAGAAGATCAGAGACTCAAACCCAGATTCCCAACTCTCAGCTCAGAGTGCACTGTGCCACCAGGTCTCTTTCATCTGCAAACGCCCTGCCTATCTGGAAGGTGTGCACACAGCCTGGAAGTTTGCTTTACTGGATTGTAAAAATTGTTCCTTACCCTGGACTGCTGTGTGGCTTTGTGTGTGGCTTCCCAACCCTGCAGCCCCTGTGGGCGGGGAGGTCAGTCCCCTTTCCAAATAAGCATGCCAGGCTCCAGAACACAGGGAGAAGGCAAATATTTCCTGAACTAAACCTGCTCTCAGCACTTCCACTATTACTACTCCAGTCCAGGCCACCACCATCTCCCAGGTGGCCTCAGTGGCCTCTAGGTGGTATCTGGGCTCCTTCTCTTGCCCCCGCTCTTGATCCTCTGTGTCAGAGGGTGGGGTCTGGGTATGGATCCCACACAGCTCTCCCTCAGAGCTATCCACGCCCAAATCCTGGATGCAGTATCACGTGGCTGCCATCCTCCTGTCTGGCTTCCCCGTGTCCCCTTTCTTGGTGTCCTGCCACCTCACACAAGAAAGGCACAACTCCTGCCGAACTGGGCCTTCCATGGGGCAGTGCCCTGTGAACAACCTCCTACCCCCAACGAAGGAGTGGTTAGATAGGTACCTGGAGGCACAGCCTGCTTTCAGCACACTATGAGGGCAGGAACCAGGGCCCCACTCCTTTGGCCCAGATAAGGCTCAGAAGCAAGAAGGTTGTCATGGGGACACGCGCTTATTTGAATTTCAAACACGAAGCCAGGGTTTTCTGACAGAAGGAAAGTCTTGTCTTGCTTGACTATGTTGATGGGGCGTGATGTGGCAGGCATTCTTCTTAAAGGGAGTAAATCTGTAGCCCCAGTTTTGCGTGGAAAAAATATTTAAAGATGATATACAGTCTACAACAAGCCACCAAATGTATCATTTGCAAGTTTAGGCTAATGATAAAAAATTTCAAAGGGGCCAGGCATGGTTGCTCATGCCTATAATCCCAGCACTTTGAGAGGCCGAGGAGGGTGGATCACCTGCGGTCAGGAGTTCGAGACCAGCCTGGCCAAAATGGTGAAACCCCCATCTCTACTAAAACAACAATTAGCCGGGCATGGTGGCAAGCGCCTGTAATCCCAGCTACTCCGGAGGCTGAGTCAGGAGAATCGCTTGAACCTGGGAGGTGGAGGTTGCAGTGAGCTGAGATCGCACCATTGCACTCCAGCCTGGGTGACAGAGTGACAGTCCATCTCAAAAAAAAAAAAAAAAAAAAAAAAAAATTGTGAAAGGGTTTTTTTAAAGGGTGCCTGTGGAAAAAGTGTGATCACTGTTGTGTGAAAGTGATCCTTTACAATCCCTATCAGATCACACTATTTGCTGCTCACACATCTCCAGTGGCCTCTTTTGCCTTTGAACGTGCCCAGGTCGTTTCCCCCCCGTCTGGGGGCTCTTGCCCTTGGTTCCCACTCCAGATATTCATTCTGCACCTGCTCCCTAGCGGCTTTCTCTCTGCCATCCTCCCATCTTTTCTTCTTGCCATGCTAGCATATGTTCATTTATGACTGGCAGCTGTATCTCCAGTCACTAGGTCAGGACCTGGTATATACTAGGTGCCCTGGAAGCATTCTCCAGAAACAGAGGCACGGTGAGGAGAGTTTGGATCCAGTTTCGACTGCAGATAAATGTTTGTGAGGCTGGGCACCGTGGCTCACACCTGCAATCCCAGCACTTTCAGAGGCCAAGGCGGGAGGATTGCTTGAGCCCAGGAGTGAGAGACCAGCCTGGGCAACATAGTGAGACCCCTGTCTCGAATTTTTAAAAAAAGGTTGTTTGTGGCTGGGCGCGGTGGCTGATGCCTGTAATCCCAACACTTTGGGAGGCTGAGGTGGGTGGATCACAAGGTCAGGAGATCAAGACCATCCTGGCTAACATGGTGAAACCCTTTCTCTACTAAAAATACAAAAAATTAGCCGGGCATGATGGCCAGCGCCTGTAGTCCCAGCTACTCATGAGGCTGAGGCAGGAGAATGGCATGAACCTGGGGGGCGGAGCTTGCAGTGAGCCTAGATCATGCCACTGCACTCCAGCCTGGGCGACAGAGTGAGACTCCGTCTCAAAAAAAAAGGTTGTTTGTGAAATGACTGAGCAAGTGAATAATGAAGGAGTGAAGGAACGTGGACTCATGACCTGGAACACCTGTACCCTTCTCCCACACCAAAAAGCCCCTGCCCATCCTCACAATCCAGGACCAGCATCACTCTCTTTTTCTGGAAGCTTCCTCAGTATCTTGGGTATGGGTTCCCTGTGATGCATGGAGCACCCTCAGTGGGGCTCCCAATGGCACGGCATGACCAGCGCCTGCACCTGCTGCCTCCCCAGTCACCCCTGGCTCCCAGGTTTCTAGTGCACAGTAGATCCTCTAGAAATGCTTCACAGACATTGATGTGGTGAGGGAGGAGGGACAGGTAGCTGTCTCACCACCCATTACCCCCACCCCTGCCTTTCATTCAACGAACACTTTGAGCACCTGGCACTTTGAGCCCCTCGGAGCCGGGCACTGAGCTCCAAATCCCAGGCTCTGTAACATGCAAGCAATCCTTACTCTTTCTATTTTAATATCTTAACCCACGTATTTATATACCGTGTCAGGTAAAATGTATTCTTTTCTAATGATTCTCAAAAGGATACTCATTGAAAAAATTTAGAAAACACAGAAAAATGCAAGGAAGAAAAATACAATCCTCTTACAATCCTGTATAATCCTGTGCCTCTAGGCCCACAATCAGCTCCAAGGAACGGCACAGACACCTCCTCCTCCCCTGTCTCCAGATGACCAGCATTGCCTCTGGGTTTGTCACAAGCTGGAACAGGGTCCTTTGGAGGATGGGGCTCTGAAGAAAAAGAGGTGAAGTGTTTGGCTTCAGTCTGGGCCAAAGGTGAGCGTTATCAGTCCCTGTAAGGCTTCAGGAGTTGGCTGACTCTCTGAGAGGCGGGCAGGACTGGTGAAGTTCTGGAAGAGGACCTGGAGGTCCTGAGGCCCAGGCAGAAGCCAAACGTTGCTCAGGGCCCGGCTTTAGTTGGCAACAACTCTCATTGTTCTCTTACTATCTCTAGGCCACTTTATCTGGGTTTAAGGACACAAGACTCCGTGGGAGACAGACTAGTTCTTCTTTCTGCCCGGGGAGTCCACTGCCAGCCGATGCAGACACAACCACTTCCTCAGCCGCTGTAGCTGAGGGCCCACCACTGCACTCTGTGGGCTTGGTGCTGGGTATGGAGAGGAGGGTATGACACAGCCCCTGCCCTCAGAGTTTCTTAAGGAGGCCACCGAAGTCCCACAAGACCAAGTGGTGACTTTCCTATGCATTCTCCCTGCTGTCTCTGGGGACTTCTTAAATGTCAGCAATATTGTCATCTTCACTGTTGCCTCCACAGCCACCGCACATGGCTGCAACTGGGTTGTCTCCTCTGATGTAAAGGCCCTGCAGCCAAAATTTGCAATTATTCCCCCCAACTTTTAAAATTGTAGTAACATATATATAACGTAAAATTTACCAGCTTCGCTGTTTGTTAAGTGTACAGTTCAGTGGTATGAAATACACGCATTGTGCTGTGCAACCATCACCACCACTCATTTCCAGAACTCTCTGTATCTTGCAAAACAGAACTGTGTACCCGTTAAACAATAACGTCCCATCCCCATCCCCCTTACCCCCAGCCCCTGTAAATGCTTGTTCTTTTCTTTTTTTGAGACAGGATCTCACTCTGTCACCCAGTCTGGAGTGCAGTGGCACAATCATAGCTAACTGCAGCCTCAACCTCCTGGGCTCAAGAGATCCTCCTGCCTCAGTCTCCCCCAAGTAGCTGGGACTACAGGCACACAGCACCACACCTGGCTATTTTTGTTCCTTCTTTTTTCTTTTCTTTTCTTTTTTTTTTTTTTTTTTTTGAGACGGAGTCTCGCTCTGTCCCCCAGACTGGAGGGCAGTAGCGCGATCTTGGCTCACTGCAAGCTCCGGCTCCCGGGTTCACGCCATTCTCCTGCCTCAGCCTCCTGAGTAGCTGGGATTACAGGCACCTGCCACCACGCCTGGCTAATTTTTTGTGTTTTTAATAGAGACAGGGTTTGATCCGCCCACCTTGGCCTCCCAAAGTGCTGGGATTACAGGCGTGAGCCACCATGCCCTGCCCTTTATTTTATTTTACTTTTTTATTTTTTTATTAGTGGCTTAGGTATGAGCAGTGATCATTTTAAATTTTTTTGTAGAGATGGGGTCTCACTATGTTACCCAGGCTGGTCTCAAACTCCTGGCCTCAAGCAATCCTCTTGCCTCAGCCTCCCAAAGTGTGGGGATTACAAGTGTGGGCCACCATGCCTAGTCTTCCTTTTTTTCAAATAAAATTACTACTTATTTATTTATTTATTTATTTTTAAAGATGGAGTCTCAGCCAGGCAAGGTGGCTCACACCTATAATCCCAGCACTTTGGGAGGCCGAGGCAGGTGCATTACCTGAGGTCAGGAGTTCAAGACCAGCCTGGCCAACATGGTGAAACCCCGTCTCTACTAAAAGTACAAAAATTAGCCAGGCGTGGTGGTGGGCACCTGTACTCCCAGCTACTTGGGAGGCTGAGGCAGGAGAATTGCTTGAACCTGGGAGGAGGAGGTTGCAGTGGGCTGAGATTGCGCCACTGCACTCCAGCCTGGGCAACAACAGTGAAACGCTGTCTCAAAAAAGAAAAAAAAAAAACAGAGATGGAGTCTCTTTTGGCTCTCTAATGCCCATGGGATCAATGCCAAATTCATCTCCCTGGCAGTCAGTGCTCTATTCTCCCTCTCCCCTCCACCTCTCCACCTCTCCAGCATGTCCCCTCAACATTCTGCCCCGGTGACCACAACCTGCAATGCCCACCTGTCCCGTGGACCTCCCTGCCAATGCCTCTGCTCCAGCCAACGCTGGCCCATGTGTACACACCATGCTGCTTACCATCTGTGCTTTGCTCATGCCACTTCCCTCACCCGAGTGCCTCTCTTCCCCTCAGCTCGTCTGGTGCCTGTTTACTCTGCAAGGCCAGCGCATGCCCCCTGCATCCTGGAGGTCTCTCATCATCCCAGCCCCACTGGGCTCCTGCAGTATTTCTGAGGTCTGTATCTTTCAGAGAGCTACGTTCCACATTGCCTTCTGCTTCTGGCTCTCCTTACACCTTTCACCCATCCCCCCATGTTTTTCCTGGGCACCTAGGGCGTGCTGAGCACTGTTTGGGATAAAATAGATCCAAGGCTTAATGAGACAGACACCATCTCTGCCCTCCAGAGGTTACAGTCTGCAGCCAGGGGTGGGGGGACCTACAAGAGAAGGGGCAAAGACCACAGGACATGTGGTCAGATTTAAAGGGAGGGGCTGCCTCAGAAGCCACCCAGTCCAGAATTGGGCTGCCCTAGAAGGCTTCTGGGAGCAGGCGGATCTGAGCTGAGACCGAAGCATAGGCAAGAGTCAACCTGGCAGAGGGGCAGGGCACGGAGCTCGTTTTCCGGTCAGAGTCCTGGGTGCATAGGTGTCTGGCAGAGGGAAGACTGAGCTGGGCATGAGGTGGAAGTGAGCCAAGCCACGCAGAGCTCAGCAGGGCTGGATCAGGGGCCAGGGGAAGCCGTGACTGTCCCACAATGCTTCCCTCAGCATGTGATGCTAAGGGGCAGAAGCCAGCTCCCAGGCACATCTCAAGGGCACCAGGCCAGGCACCCGACAAGAGGCCTTCAGGAACCCTAGTTAAATAGGTGACTAAACAAATGATTTCATGACTAAATGTAAGAATGAACTGATGCATGTGAAGGAAACCAGAGTATTCCACCCCTAAAATATGCCTCCTTGACGTTTTTTGTTTTGGTTTGTTTTGTTTTTTTGAGACACAGTCTTGCTCTGTCGCCCAGGCTGGAGTGCAATGGTGTGATCTTGGCTCACGGCAACCTCTGCCTCCCAGGTTCAAGTGATTCTTCTGCCTCAGCCTCCCGAGTAGCTGGGATTACAGGCATGAGCCACCGCACCTGGCCAATTTTGTATTTTTAGTAGAGACAGGGTTTCACCATATTGGTCAGGCTAGTCTCAAATTCCTGACCTCAGGCGATCCACCCGCCTCGGCTTCCCAAAGTGCCGGGATTACAGGCGTGAGCCATTGCACCCGGCCTTTGTGTTGTGTGTGTGTGTGTGTCTGTGTGTGTGTGTGTGTGTGTGAGAGAGAGAGACAGGGTTCTGATATGTCACCCAGGGTGGAGTACAGTGGCATAATGTTGGCTCACTGCAGCTTTGACCTCCAGGGCTCAATCGATCCTGCCCCCAAGTGACTGGGACTACAGGTGTGAGCCACCATGCCCAGCTAACTGTAACATTTTTTGTAGAGATGAAGGTCTTGCTATGTTGCCCAGGCTGGTCTCAAACTCCAGGCCTCAAGTGACCCCCCCCAACCCGCCTCAGCCTCCCAAAACGCTGGGATTACAGGTGTTAGCCACTGTGCCCAGCCTTCAAAAGATATTTTTGAACTGAGGTTTCTCCCACATGATGGGCATAGCACGTGTTAAAAATAAAAATGCTCATTTTTCCTGTTAATCTATTTTTTGTTTGAGGAGATGCCTCAACTAAGAACTTGTGAGAGATGAAGAAAGATGATGTCTTTTCTCTCCTTCCCATGCATGTGGGGATGGGTGAATCCAGGGTTTCTAGTGCTGTTTCCCTGAGTCTTTTTTTTGAGATGGAGTCTCACTCTCTCACCCGGGTGCAGTCTCGGCTCACTGCAACCTCTGCCTCCTGGGTTCAAATGATTCTCCAGTCAGCCCCCTGAGTAGCTGAGATTACAGGCACCCAGTACCACACCCAGCTAATTTTTTTTTTTTTTTTTTTTTTAGACTGCAGTGCAGTGGCACGATCTCAGCTCATTGCAACCTCCGCCTCCCAAGTTCAAGCAATTTTCTGCCTCAGCCTCTTGAGTAGCTAGGATTACAGGCGACTAACACCACTCCCAACTAATTTTTGTATTTTTAGTAGAGACAGGGTTTCACCATGTTGGCCAGGCTGATCTTGAACTCCTGACCTCATGATCCACTCACCTCGGCCTCTCAAAGTGCTGGGGTTACAGGCGTGAGCCACCACGCCCGGCCTTCCTGAGTCTTCAGTAAGAATCTTGTTTGGCCTCTGGGCAGGCCAAGGAGGAGGAAGGTTACTTGGAGCCTCTCTACCCTGATTGTCAAGGAAGGGAAAACAACGAACCCTGAACCAACAAGCCCTGCTTTCTTTCTCTCGGGAGAAGGCTGGCCTTGGGGAGACATTCCAGGAAAGGTCACCTTTCCATTCCATGGTGCCAGGGAGGAAACCACGAGGCCTTCCTTATGAAGGAAGGGAACATTTCTTGCCAGATCTCTGGAGGAAAACTTGGAGGGAAAGTTTTGGTGCTATCCTGGAGAAGAAAGAGAACAGTACTATGCAACCCCACCTGATCTCTGGAAGGCAAAGTCAGGCATATTATCTTTCAAGCCACGTGGAAAGGAAGGCAAGAGCTAGAGGAGGGACATGGAGGAGGCCCAGGGAGGGCAAGTGATTTTCCCAAAGCTACACAGCCAGTCGTAGACCCAGTCGTGAGTTGAACCCGTAGGACCTTCTCTGTCCATTAAACCACAGGGAAGGGGGACAGAAGGGGGAAAAAGTGAGTCTGTTTGCAGGAAGAAGATTCAGAAAAGCAACTGGACTTACTAGAAAATGAAAGAAAAATTATCTTTCAATGGGCACCACGGCTCCACTTGTGCAGAATGCAATTTCGCAATGAGGAGTCAGGGACTTAAATGTGTTCCTTTCCACTAGCCCAGCAATTTAACTGCTGGGAATGGGTCTGAAGGCCTATGGCTAGGAAAACATTCATACAGATAAGCTTATCAGGGCATTAGTCCGATGGTAAAAGATTGGAGATGAGTCAAATGTCTGACAATAAGAAAGCTGTTAAGAAAATCAAGACGGTCACAACGTGCTATACGGCCAATCAGAGGGCCATTTGTGAGGGCTTTTTCATAATGGAGAAAAATACTAACATCAAAAAGTCAGGTGTAGAAAAACAGGATGTGAAATTATTTGTGCTGAATAACAACAGCTATTTTAAAAAGGCATAGGAGAAAGATCAGAAGCAAATGGGTCAAAATGGTACTGCAGTGGCTTTTGTGGGATGGAACTGGGGAGAAGTTGGGTTTTTTATTCTTCTTGTTGGCATTTGCTTTAATACACATGTATTGCTTGTTTTTTCTTTTTTTTCTTTTTTTCTTTTTTTTCTTTTTTTTTTTTTTTTTGAGACGGAGTCTGGCTCTGTCGCCCAGGCTGGAGTGCAGTGGCCGGATCTCAGCTCACTGCAAGCTCCGCCTCCCGGGTTTACGCCATTCTCCTGCCTCAGCCTCCCGAGTAGCTGGGACTACAGGCGCCGCCACCACGCCCGGCTAGTTTTTTGTATTTTTTAGTGAAGACGGGGTTTCACCGTGTTAGCCAGGATGGTCTCAATCTCCTGACCTCGTGATCCGCCCGTCTCGGCCTCCCAAAGTGCTGGGATTACAGGCTTGAGCCACCGCGCCCGGCCTTTTTTTTTTTTTTTTTAAGACAGAGTTTCGCTCTTGTTGCTCAAGCTGCAGTGCAATGATGCAATCTCACTCAGCTCACTGCAACCTCTGCTTCCCGGGTTCAAGCAATTCTGCCTCAGCCTCCCAAGTGTCTGGGATTACAGGTGCCCGCCACCCTGCCTGGCTAATTTTTTGTATTTTTAGTAGAAACGGGGTTTCACTATGTTAGCCACCTGAACTCCTGACCTCAGAAGATCCACCCGCCTCAGCCTCCCAAAGTGCTGGGATTGCAGGCGTGAGCCACTGCACCCAGCCTGTTTTTTTCTTTAAAAATGAAGAATATTTTACACTTCTTTTCTGATTATAAAATCAATAATCAGTATGGCCAGGCGTGGTGGCACTTTGGGAGGCCGAGGCAGGTGGATCAATTGAGGCCAGGAGTTCGACACCAGCCTGATCAACATGTTGAAACCCTGTCTCTACTAAAAATACAAAAATTAGCCAGGCATGGTGGTGCGAACCTGTAGTCCCAGCTACTCGGGAGGCTGAGGCATGAGAATCGCTTGAACTTTCGAGTCAGAAGTTGCAGTGAGCCGAGATCGTGCCACTGCACTCCAGCCTGGGTGACAGAACAAGACCCTGTCTCAAAAAACAAAAACCCAAACAAAAACAGTACATTCTGCTGGTAAAAAAAATAAAAATAAACAATACAGATATGTATGAGAGTAAAAAGTGAAAGAACCCCGCAATTCCACTGCCCAGAGATAACCAGTGTTAATAGTTACTATCTTCTTAGTCATGCACACACACATAAAACACAGGCAGTGAGGTAAGTGGTCACATTCTTGTACCTATATACACATACACACATGGACACCCACATATATACATACACAGTGTGAAGGGAAAAATAGAATCTCAGGACCCCAAACTCACTATGCCAAAGGGAAAAGTTAAGCTTGGAAATTGAGTCACACCAAAAGCTGCCTTTTCTTGTTTCTTTCTTTCTTTCTTTTTTTTTCTTTTGAGACAGATTCTCACTCTGTTTGCCCAGGCTGGAGTGCAGTGGCGCGATGTCAGCTCAATACAACCTCTGCCTCCCGGGTTCAAGCAATTCTCCTGCCTCAGCCTCCTGAGTAGCTGGGATTATAGGTGCCTGCCACTATGTCCGGCTAATTTTCATATTTTTAGTAGAGATGGGGTTTCACCATGTTGGGCAGGCTGGTTTCGAACTCCTGACTTCAGGTGATCCACCCGCCTCGGCCTCCCAAAGTGCTGGGATTACAGGCATGAGCCACCATGCCTGACCAAACTGCCTTTCCTTTTGTTTTTAAGGAGATAGCTACAAAATAGAAGACCACATCTCCCCTGGTGGCCTCCCTCACCCTGACTATGTACATTAACACCTTATCTTCACAGGTATGAAACAAAGACAAGACTAAAAATCACCCTTCCAGCCACCCAGAGATATGCAGATTTACTGAGCAGGTGACAGAGGCATAATTGCCTGTGCCTCCACCCTCTCCTTTCACAGGTGACACATGGATTTGGTGAGCACTAACCAAAGCCTCACAGAAATGCGCCCCCTTATCTCACGGCCTACCCTCCTTTTTTTTTCCTTCCCCACTTCCCCTCCTGCCTGCTCTTTCCCCTTCTAATACTGAAGCCCTCAAAATCTTCTCTGAAAAAATTATGGGGCCACAGATCCCACTGCGGCATATGCCTCTTTTTTTGGGCACGTCCTCAGCCTTGTCAAAATAAACCTCTAAATTGATGGAGACTTGCCTCAGATACTTTTCTGGGCTACAACACGCATATATACATATACACATACATACTATATATATAATTTGTATCTACACATGCACTTATGCACATATACACATACCTGTGTGTATATATACATACACACATGGACATGCATGCATGCACAAATACACACACACATATATACACGTGTGTATATAGAAATACTGTTTTGGAACTTATTTTTTCATGTAACATAATATATCCATTTCTCCACATCAATTTACATAGATTAATCAGCCTCATTCCCTTTATATTTAACATTTTTTCTTTATTTAAAAAATATTTTTTTTTAGAAATGGGGTTTCACTATGTTGGCCGGGCTACTCTCAAACTCCTGACCTCAAGCAAGCCTCCTACCTCAGTCTTCCAAAGGTCTTCCAAAGTGCTGGAATTACAGGCATGAGCCATTGCACCTGGACAGACTCACCTTTTTTTTTTTTTTTTTTTTTTTTTTTTTTTGGGATAAGCTCTCAGTTTGTCACCCAGGCTGGTGTGCAATGGCATGAACATAGTTTACTGCAACCTTGACCTCCCTGGGCTCAAGTCACCCTTACCTCAGCTTCCCAAGTAGCTGGGAATATAGGCGTGTGCCACCAGGCCTGGCTAATTTTTGTATTTTTTGTAGACATTGGATTTCACCATGTTGCCCAGGCTGGTTTCAAACTCATGGGCTCAAGCAATACACCCACCTTGGCCTCCCAAATTGCTGAGATTACAGGTGTGAGCCACCATGTCTGGCTGCCTTATCCTTTTCTTTCCTTTTTTTGTTTTCTTTTCTTTTCTTTCCTTTCCTTTCATTTCCTTTTTTTCCCTTTCCTTTCCTTCCCTCTTCCTTCCTTCTTTCTTTTTTTTTTTTTTTTTTTTTTTGAGATGGAATTTCACTCTTGTTGCCCAGGCTGGAGTACAATGGCATGATATCGGCTCACCATAACCTCTGCCTCCCAGGTTCAAGAGATTCTCCTGCCTCAGCCTTCTGAGTAGCTGGGATTACAGGCATGCACCACCATGCCCGGCTAATTTTTTGTATTTTTAGTAGAGACTGGGTTTCTCCATGCTGGTCAGTCTGGTCTCAAACTCCTGACCTCAGGTGATCCGCCTGCCTGGGCCTCCCAAAGTGTTGGTATTACAGGTGTGAGCCACCGCGCTCAGCCCTTTCTTTTTTCTTTTTCTTTTTTTTTTTTTTTTAACTTAAAGACTACATTCCTTTTGATGGCTGCTTAATTTCCACTGTAGGATGCAGAATTATTATTTTTTTTTGGTAATAAATCTCTTATTTCTGGATTTTTGTGCTGTTTCCAATTACTTTAATCATGACATATGACTCTGCAATGAACATATACCTTGGCACATGTGTTTTTCCTAGAGGTGTAATTTCGGGGGCAAACAGAAGCCATGTTTAATGCTTTTCCTCCACATTAATAAATTCCTTTTAGAAGATTGTACAGGTATGAATTTGAAGGTAGTACTCGTTTTCCCATATTTATGCAGCATTAGCATTTTATCTTTGCCAATGGTATAGGTGAGAAAATGTTTCATTGTTGGTTTAATTTGTGTCTCTTTAAAACCTGGTGAGACTCCTTTTCCATGATTACAGGCTATGTGGATTTTTTATTTTGTGAATTCCCTATTTATGTACATCTTTGGATGGTTATTTATTAAAGCTGCATTGCCTTAATAATTGTAACAGTAATATAAATCTTAATTTTATTTTTTGGAGACAGAGTCTCACTCTGTTGCCCAGGCTGGAGTGCAGTGGCACAATCTGGGCTCACTGCAACCTCTGCCTGCTTCCCAGTTTCAAGCAATTCTCCCACCTCAGCCTCCCGAATAGCTGGGATTACAAGCATGTGCCACCACACCCAGCTAATTTTTGTATTTTTAGTACAGACAGGGTTTCACCATAGTGGCCAGGCTGGTCTCGAACTCCTGACATCAGGTGATCCACCTGCCTCAGCCTCCCAAAGTGCTGAGATTACAGGCATGAGCCACCATGCTTGGCCTGAATCTTAATTAAAAAAAATATATATATATATATATAAAATACCATATATATATCTTTTATATATATATCATATATATACACACATACGCATATATATATATATCTCTCTCTTTACCCCATGATCTCCAATCTGAAGACAGAGAAATTCGCATGAAGGAGGCACACTCAGGGTGGTCTGCGGGCAGAGCCCTGGTGTGGGTAGTAGAAGTTCATGCTCCTGGCCAGCTTTGCAGCTCTCCTGCTGGGAGCGCTCAGGCAGGGCATCCACTTGGGCTTCTGGGAGCCTCTGCTTCCTCCTTCGAGGACTGTGGCCTTCAAAATCTTAATATGGAATCCCACCATGATAGCCCAGTGTTTCTCAATCCTGGCTGCCCTTTTGAAAAACTGGAGGAACTTTAAAAATATATACCTCTTCTCAGTCCCCAGAGATACTGACTCAATGCCTGACTTAAAAAGCTGTTCAGGTGGGCACAGTGGCTCACACGTGTAATCTCAACCCTTTAGGAGGCTGAGGTGGGAGGATCGTTTGAGCCCAGTAGTTCAGGACCAGCGTGGGCAACAGGGAGAGACCCTGTCTCTACATAAATAATAAAAAATATTAGCCGGGTGTGGTGGTCCACGCCTATGATCCTAGCTCCTCGGGAAGCTGAGGAGGGAGGACCGCTTGAGCCCAGGAGGTCAAGGCTGCAGTGAGCCAGATCGTGCCACTGTGTTCCAGCCTGGGCAACAAAGCAAAACTCTTGTCTGAAATAAATAAATAAATAAATAAATAAATAAATAAATAAACAAAAAACAACAACGAATGAACGAAAGAAAGAAAGAAAAGAAAAGGAAGGAGAGAAAGAAAAGAAGGAAGAAAAAAAGAAAATTAGAATGGGAAGAATTTCAGTTTTACAACTGTAACTAATAATTTTAAACGTATATTTATTGTAAAATAAAACCCAGAGACATAATCCAATGGATCCCACGTACGGCTTAACTAATTACTACAAAGTGAACTGCCTCCGAGACCAAGAAAAAGAACTCTGCCAGCCACAGCAGAAGTCTCTCCACGCGCCCCACCCCAGTCACTCCTTCCTCTTCCATAAGTAGTCATCCTTATTCTGACTCACAGGACGCACTGATTGCATTTTTAGCAGCAAGTCCGCTGGAGGTGGGAGTCGCTCGGGGAAGCTTCTAGGGCCGTCAGGGCCCATTCCCTCCGCTAACACCCCTCTCTCCCCAGCCCTCAGGTTGCGCAAGACCTCTCCCGTCAGGCGGACCCCTGGGGCGGGCTCAGCAGTCCTCCTCCACGCTCAAGATGCAGTTTGATGTAACCCTAGAAGACGCAGTTTCAAGTTTCTCCAGATAGAGAAGCGAAAGAGGATCCGAAACCGCGCTTCACGTCTGAATCTGATTTCAGATTCCTCTGGAAGAAAGCAGAAGCGCGGGGTTGAGGGCGCAGACCTGGGCAGAGGAGAGGCGCGCGGGTCTGCAGGGACGCAGCGCTGGGCGCGCGGTGGAGCACTCGTGGCCTGACGCATCCGCGAGACTGGACCCGTCCACGCGGGGGCCCGAGCGGGCTGGGGCATGCGGGGGCAGCGTCGAGTGGGCCCCTTGGGGGTGAGGATGGGGGTGAGGGGCAGTCGAACTAGGGAGAGAGTCTGTGGAAGGGCTCAGTTGTCACTTCACACCTTTCCCCGGTGTTTATTGATCTTTAACACTCTCTCTCTCTCCCCCCCCCCCCCACCTCTCTCTCTCCCCCTCCTTCCTGTCCACCCTTTGGGGTCATCTCTTCCTGTCCACCCTTTGGGGTCATCTCTTCCAAGAAACCACCCGTTTCTCCCAGCCCATAGGAAATTGTCTCTCCTGCGAGCTTATCCAGCCTGAGCGGTTCTCATCCATGCCGATACCGGTTGCTTGTGGAACCTTGTAAGAGTTCTTCCCTCTCCCTGTAAAACGGGGCTAAGGTGGGTGATGCTGAGGCCAGCGCCGGGCACACTCACCCTCACCTTCTTCCTGAGAGGGGAGACAGCCTGGAGACCTGGATTCTACCTCTGCCCCCAACCCCCACCACAGGCTAGCCCTGCCACCACCTGCTGGTTCTTTGGGCAAGTCACCCCTTCATTGGACTTCCATTTCCTCAGCTCTAAAATGAAGGAAGTGAGCCCAGTGTGGTGGCACCTGTAGTTCCAGCTACCTGGAGGCTGAGGCAGGAGGATCGTTTGAGCCTGGGAGGTGGAGGTTAGAGTGAGCGGAGATCTTGCCACTGCACCCCAGCCTGGGTGACACAGCAAGACCCTGTCTTTAAAAAAAGTCATAAAAAATAGAAATACAATGAAGGAGGTGAACAAACTCAGGAATTTTGTATGAATGCCATAATGACCACATTAGAAGGAAGTAGCTTTCCTTCTCTCTTTTTTTCGATCTTGTGCAGATTTTCTTCTAAGCCCCAGCTTCCCCTCTGCCCTCTGCCCCCCTCCTCCCTCCCTACCATCCTCCAGCTCCCCAAAGCCCTCCCAATTTGAGCCTCCTTTGGAAAATATCTCTGAGGATGGTACTGTGGGTATCGGTGACTAAAGGGCTCCAAGGACACCCCTCTGGGGGATTTCTGAAATAATGAGGAAGTCCATTTCCAAAGTCACGGGAAATCCCAACTGGGCCTCCCAGACAGTTGGCCATTGAGTCTGTCCCTTAAGGATCTGCTTGACTTGCACAGTCTTAAAGGCATCATGTCGGATTTTTTTAACTTAATTTCAGTTAGTAGCCAACAGTTCAGATCAAGGGATCACACAGCCTGTTTGACCTGTTCTTGCAGGGTCACGCATGCTCCACTGAGCCGTGGGAAGTGTCCACAGCCAGCCGTGGGAGCCCTGTGGGTTCTGAAACTGACATTTCTGCTTTAGGTGCCTTAAGCTGAAGAAATGCATAGTAGAAGGAATTGGAGTGCAGGTGAGTGCAGTAGGGGAAGTGTTTTGCCATCAGAAACCCTAAACCGGCCGGGCACGGTGGCTCAAGCCTGTAATCCCAGCACTTTGGGAGGCCAAGACGGGCAGATCACGAGGTCAGGAGATCGAGACCATCCTGGCTAACACGGTGAAACCCTATCTCTACTAAAAAATACAAAAAAAAAAAAACTAGCCGGGCGAGGAGGCGGGCGCCTGTAGTCCCAGCTACTCGGGAGGCTGAGGCAGGAGAATGGCGTAAACCTGGGAGGCGAAGCTTGAAGTGAGCTGAGATCCGGCCACTGCACTCCAGCCTGGGCGACAGAGCGAGACTCCGTCTCGAAAAAAAAAAAGAAAGAAAGAAAGAAAGAAACCCTAAGCCTTTATGGACAAGAAATTCTGCAGGGGCAGACTGGCCTTGACCCCAGAAATGTCACATTGGACTCCGGGCCTTGCTTTTCCTCATCTATACAATGGTTGATCAGACTAGTGGTCTTTTTTTTTTTTTTTTTTTGAGAACAGAGTCACCCAGGCTGGAGTGCAGTGTTGCGATCTCGGCTCACTGCAACCTCCACCTCCTGGGTTCAAGCAATTCTCCTGTCTCAGCCTCCCAAGTAGCTGGGACTACAGGTACACACCACCACATCCAGCTAATTTTTGTAATTTTATAGAGATGGAGTTTCATCATATTGGTCAAACTGGTCTCAAACTCCTGACCTCAGGTGATCCACCTGCCTTGACCTCTCAAAGTGCTGGGATTACAGGCGTGAGCCACCGCACCCGGCTGAGATTAGTGGTCTTTAAGGGGCCTGTGGACTCAGCAGTTTAGACATTTTAGGGCCTGTGCACTTCTGCGGTGATGGTTTCTTGTTTTGCCCTCACTCAGAGGGCACGTTCCTCAGGCTGGTGGTGTGGGCCATTGTCCTAGAGTCCCTGGGGCCAGGCCCTACCATGAATTCTACCTCTCCCTTCAGCCCTTGTCCCTCCCTCCATGCCATGACTTGGCACCATTCCTGTCTTTGCAACCCTCCATGGGCGCCTCCTCCTCTGACCCTTCAAACTTTCCTGCCCTCAAACTCTGTCTCCCCACACCTCCCTGCCTTCCACTCCATGTTTCTGCCTTCTCCCTCAGCCCACAGATACTACTGACCATGGTTGCCAGCCCTATGTTAGGCCTGGGAATTCAAGAGAGAATTAGAGCCCTCTGTGGACTCCCAGCTCTACTAGGGAGAGAGACCCACAAATAGGGATAGAGAGGGGTAAATGCTTCAGTGGGTGAGTACAGGGCCTGCGAGGCCACTCAGCTCAGACTGAGGGAGTCAGAGAGAGCTTCCTGGAGGAGGCAGTATCTGAAGTGAGAAGCGGAGGGAAGTCCACCGGGCACACACAGCAGGTCAGGGAGAGTGCTCCAGACATATGTGAAGGCCCAAGGAAAAGCAGAGCAGGAAGCATGCAGGCCCTGGAGGGGAGAGGCTGCAGCTGGGTAGGTCCCGTCCCGAGGCTGAGAGCAGGTTTAGGAGTCTGGAAACGCTGCATCCCCTGCTGTCTCCCTGGCTGTTCAACTCCTTCTAGGCCTGACATTCCCCAGCTCTTTGAAGACAAGATCATGCAGATACTTTTCAGCACACACATCTGGTCTCCCTGGCAAGTGCCCAGCTCTGGGCCTGTACCCTCCCAGCAGCGCCACCCAAGGTGGCCGGCCTGAGCTCATGAGCTGCTCACTGGGGTCCCTCCCCTGACCCTAACCCTGCTTCAGTCACCCACTAAGGGATCCCTGGCATGCAACATGTCCTTGGCTCCAGAGGGGTTAGATCCATGGGACTCCAACAGGCAGAGCTGCCCCTTGTGGCATTTTGAGTACTCATAGGGACAGTTTGGGTTGTTGCAGGGATGTGGGAGGCACTGCTGGTATTTGGGACAGAGACCAGAATGGCTGACCATCCTGCAATGCTCAAAGCTGCCCTTTAGGACAAAAAACAAAAAACAAAAACTGTTTTAAGTATTCTGATTTTCAAATGTCCCTTCTGTAGCATCCCCTAGTTTGTTCTACTTTCTTTCTGTGTCCTGAGCGAAAATCAAGAGTGCCTTGACTGCTCCATGACCCAACCCGCTGCAGGGCTTCCCAGCAGGCTTAAACCCAAACCAGGGCCTCAAACATTCCCAGGCACTGAAAGAGATGTCTAAGTTATTGCCCAAAACCCTGAATGAAACTGGCCCCAGCCTTGAGCCCAATTCCTTAAAGCCTCAGAAAAATTCCGCACCCTGATCCCATGGCTGTGGACACACCTAGGTGGACCTCCCTTTTCTCCTGGCCACCTGAGGATGTGCACGGCCCCATGGAAGTGAGCTCCCCTAATAAAAGCCTGGACTCATCACACTGGCGCTTCGTGCTTCTCTCCTTGGAATCCCAGCGGGCCCCCTTCAGGATGATTCAGGTACTCCCTTGTCGGAACTCCCCTGCCACCACTTTTGGGGCAATCCTAGCTGAGGGCTAGGGGTGAAACAAGACATTTTCACATATTCGTGTCAGTGAAAAACCAAACTCCATTTCACACCTAACCACGAGGTATTTTTGAATATTTTATTTTTTATTTATTTTATTCTGTTTTTTGAGATGGAGTTTTGTTCTTGTTACCCAGGCTGGAGTGCAATGGCTCGATCTCGGCTCACTGCAACCTCTGTCTCCTGGGTTCAAACGATTCTTGTGCCTCAGCCTCCCAAGTAGCTGGAATTACAGGCATGCACCACCACGCCCGACTAATTTTTTTATTTTTAGTATAGGTGGGGTTTCACCATGTTGCCCAGGCGGGTCTTGAATTCCTGACCAGGTGTTCCACCTGGCTCAACCTCCCAAAGTGCTGAGATTACAGGTGTGAGTCACTGCACCCAGCCTTTTTGCATATATTAAAACATACTCTGAGAACGCAAATGAATGGAAGATTGGACTTTGTTTTGTACAGAACTTTGCCAACAGTTTAACCATTTCAGAGAATCACAGCACTGATAGTGGCTTCTCTCCCAGGTTCAGGTCCCCAAAACAGCATCCTCCACCATCAGGGTTGGTGGCTGGGCATCTGTGATGCTTCCCATGCAATGTGAGCAGTTGCCCACTGTCTCCTGGACTCCTAAGACCCTTCCCTCACAATCCTAAGACAGTATTGCCTTTTCACTGTGATGGCGTTAGTGACATAAAAGCCACTGGGGGCTGGGTGCAGCGGTTCGCACCTGTAATCCCAGCACTTTGGGGAGGGTGAGGCGGACAGATAGCTTGAGCCCCAGAGTTTGCCCAGACCAGCCTGGGCAACATGGCGAGACCCCATCTCTACAAGTAATAATAACAAAATTATCTGGGCGTGGTGGCAAGCACCTATAGTCCCAGCTACTCAGGAGGCTTAGGTGGGAGAATTGCTTGTGCTCGGGTGGTCAAGACTGCAGTGGGCCATGATTGCACCATTGCACTCCAGCCTAAAAAAAAAAAAAAAAAAAAAAAAAAAAAAAAAAGGCACTATGGGTGAAACTGCTGGAACTTCAGGAAGCAAGGCAGCGGCCACGAACTGGGCAGGTCTCTGTGCGCTCCCCTAGGTAAGCACTTGCAGGGAAGAAACATGCCTGTGTCACTTAAGTACACACCCTTTTGCTCTACTGTGTGATGAAGCAGGCATGCACACAGAGTGCCTGCTCCAGAGCAGGGGACCTGGCTCGCAGAAACAGCTTGTCAGAGGTGGAGCCACGTGACCCTCTGGTCCGGGGAACACCATTTACTTTATTTTTTTAATTAATTGTATTTATTTATTTATTTTGAGATGGAGTCTTGCCCTGTCACCCAGTCTGGAGTGCAATGGTTCGATCTTGGCTCACTGCAACCTCCGCCTCCTGGGTTCAAGCAATTCTCCTGCCTCAGCCTCCCAAGTAGCTGGGATCACAGGCACACACAACCAGGCCGGGCTAATTTTTGTATTTTTAGTAGAGACGGGGTTTCACCATGTTGGTCAGGCTAGTCTCGAACTCATGACCTCGTGATCCGCCTGCCTCAGCCTCCCAAGGTGCTGGGATTACAGGCGTGAGCCACTGCGCCCAGCTGGAGAACACTGTTTATACGGGAAAGAACGACGAACAGACATGTGATGGGTATTCAGATCTGGGCATTTGGCAGACAGACATTTTCTCATAAATGAGCAAAGTGAGCCTGTCCCTTCAAGAAATGGAAGCATTTTTTGCCAATGGTAAAGTTGGAGCTTGGAGCTTTCAAGGGAAAATTAGAATTTTGGAAAATCTGTATACACCACCACAAGTCTGACAACTTCTCAATATTTAAAGATTTTTCTGATGCGATGGATGGCAGTGCTAACAAATGCTATTTTTTGGCACTGTTCAGTGACATGTCATCCTTTGGAAGATGTATGCGATTTAATGGGTACCAAATTTCAAAATGGCCACATGATGCTGCAAATCATGTGTGGGTAAAACAGCCATTCACAGTACAAGATAGGCCAGGTGCAGTGGCTCATGCCTGCAGTCCCAGCACTTTGGGAGGCTGAGGCAGGCAGATCACTTGAGGTCAGGAGTTCGAGACCAGCCTGGCCAACATGGTGAAACCCTGCCTCTACTAAAAACTGAAAAATTAGCCAGGCATGGTGGCACGTGCCTGAAATCCCAGCTACTCAGGAGTCTGAGGCGGGAGACTCACTTGAACCCAGGAGGTGGCGGTTACAGTAAGCCGAAATGGTACCACTGCACTCCAGCCTGGGCAACAGAATGAGACTCTTCCAAAAAAAAAAAAAAAAAAAGGACAAGATAGGCCTGTGCATTTTAATAAAGCATTGATATGGTTTCAGGTTCTACATTATAACCAACCTTAAAGAAACAATTGCTTGTTACGTTTTGGTGTAGCATTAAAGAAGAATATTTACAATTATCTGAAAAAGCTATCAAAATACTCATCCTTTTTTCCAACTGCATGTTTGCGGGAAGCTGGATTTTCTTCAATCAAAACAATATATTGCAGGTCACAGTGGCTCACACTTGTAATCCCAGCAGTTTGGGAGGCTGAGGCGGGCGGATCACCTGAGGTCAGGAATTCAAGACCAGACTGGTCAACATGGTGAGACCCCATCTCCACTAAAAATACAAAAAAATTAGCTGGGTATGGTGGCACATGCCTGTAATCCCAGCTCCTTGGGAGGCTGCGGCAGGAGAATTGCTTGAACCTGGGAGGCGGAGGATGCAGTGAGCCGAGATTGCACCATTGCTCTCCAGCCTGGGCGACAAGGGCAAAACTTTGTTTCAAAATAAAAAAATAAATAAAAATTTTAAAACCCCCAACATATTGCAACAGACTGAATGCAGAAGTAGAAATGAGGCTCCCACAGTTAAGACAGTTGCTTGAGAGGTTTGTAAAACTGTAAAACAATGCTGTTTTTCTCACTAAATTTCTCTTTATTTTCGAAATGAAGATATTTTTCATAAAAATATGTTGTGTTTACATGTAATGAGTTCATTATTCCTTTTTGATAAATTAATAAATATCTGGGTCCTCAATAATTCTTTTTAAAATTTTTTTATAATTTAAAATAGAGATGAGGGCTGGGCACGGTCGCTCACGTCTGTAATCCCAGCACTTTGGGAGGCCAAAGTGGGCGGATCACTTGAGGTCAGGAGTTCAAGAACGGCCTGGCCAATATGCTGAAACTCTGTCTCTACTAAAGATACAAAAATTAGCCGGGCGTGGTGGCACGCGCCTGTAAACCCAGCTACTCAGAGGCTGAGGCAGGAGAATCGCTTGAACCCAGGGGGCAGAGGTTGCAGTGAGGGGAGATCTGCACTCTAGCCTAGGCAACAGAGCAAGACTCTTTTTCAAAAAAACAAACATGTAGCAATGAAGCCGTTAAAATAATTTATTTTTAATTTCTTTTTCTTTTTGTATGAATCGACTTTTGATAAGAAAAAATAATCTACTTTTAAAGAGCTGGGTTTGGGTGGTAGGACACATTGGGTGCAACAATGTTGAGAACACTACCCTCTGGCGGTTACTTCCAGTATAGTACCAGATAGGCGGGGAAGCTGCGCTTGCTATTCTAGGACTGACCACGAGACGGCAGAAGAACACAGTATTTGCTTCTTTTCAATTTCTGTTATTCTTGCTTTTCTTTTTCTTTTCTATTTCTATTTGCTTCTTTTCTATTTTCTGTTCCTTCTTTTCTATTTTTTTTTAATTTAAGTGTAGCTAAGGGGACTTGCTATGTTGCCCAGGCTGATCCTGGGTCAAGTGACCCTCCCACCTTGGTCTCTCAACGTGCTGGGATTATGGGCATGAGCCACCATGCCTGGCCCAAAACCGTGTTCCTAATCTCTAGGTTGATCCTCAAAGCCTCACACTCAGCTGGGTGCCCAGGGATTGGGGCAGGAGTGACGTCACAGAGCTGCCCACAGTAATGATGCCTGAAGTGCTCCAGGTAGCAGGCTAAGCCTTGTCTTCTCTGCCTCCACAGGAACTCATAGGAGCCCTAGGGAAGGCCACATCCCGGACCCCTAAACCCAGAGAGACAGAACGTAGACCTGGGTGGCAAGGACTCAGTAAGTTATTGGGTGCCAAACCTGGCCACCACTGTGCTTGGCTTTAGGAAAACTTGACATCTATAAAATTGTAATCTCTCGTAGGTGCTCAAAAAAAGCCATTCACTCTTTCATGTAACCAAGAAAAGATGTTTGAGCACCTACAAAGTGCCAGGCCCTGTCCGAGTCACTGAGGACACAGTGAGGAGCAAAAGGGGCCCAGGTCCTGCCCACATGGGACTTATAATTTGGTGAGGGAACAAAAAGTTTAGTCTCAAAAAACCAAAGTTTGGTTAGATGCTGTGAAAAAGGAAGGGATTCTTTAAGGGCATCTGAGAGAGGGGTCTTGTTTATTCTGAGAGCCAAAAAGAAGCATAAACATTGTTATGGTTTGGATGTTTGTCCTCCAAATCTCATGTTGAAATGTGATTCCTGGCCAGGCTCAGTGGCTCACACTTGTGATCCCAGCACTTTGGGAGGCCAAGGCAGGCAGATCACTCGAGGTCAGGAGTTCGAGGCCAGCATGGACAACATGGTGAAACCCCGTCTATACTAAAATTACAAAACTTAGCTGGGCATGGTGGCACTCAGAAGGCTGAGGGAGGAGAATAGCTTGAGCCTGGGAGACGGAGGTTGCAGTGAGCCGAGATTGTGCCACTGCTCTCCAGTCTGGCCGAAAGAGCAAGACCCTGTCTCAAAACAAACAAACAGGGAGGCTGAGGCAGGAGAATGGCATAAACCCGGGAGGCGCAGCTTGCAGTGAGCTGAGATCCGGTCACTGCACTCCAGCCTGGGCAGCAGAGCGAGACTCTGTCTCAAAACAAACAAACAAACAAACAAACAAACAAACAAACAAAACTACATCTCAACTTAACTTAGTCCCCCTGCTTTTTTTTTTTTTTTTTTTTTTTTTTTTTTTTTTTTTTTTTTAAAACAGGGTCTCAGTCTGTTACCCAGGCTGGAGTGCAGTGGCGCAATCATGGCTCACGGCAGCCTCAAACTCCTGGGCTCAAGCGATCCTCCCACCTCAGGCTCTTGAGTAGCTGGGACTACAGACATGTGCCACCACATCTGGCTAATTTTTTTTAAAATTTTTATGTGGAGATGGGGGTCTCACCATGTTGCCCAGTCTGGTCTCGAACTCCTGGGCTCAAGTGATCCTCTCATGTCGGCCCCCTAAAGTGTTGACACTCCAGCCATGAGCCATGGTGCCCAGCATCCCCCTGCTTTTTAACTTTGTTTTTAAAGCTTGATTTTTGTTTCAATGTAATGCTGTCTTGGCAACTTTTTAACATTTCGTTGTTTAGTCTCACTGTCTTGCCCAGGCTGGAGTACAGTGGCGGGATCTCGGCTCACTGCAACCTCCACCTCCCACGTTCAAGCGATTCTCATGCCTCAGCCTCCCGAGCAGCTGGGATTACAGGTGCCCACCAGCATGCCTGGCTGATTTTTGTATTTTTAGTAGAGACAGAATTTCACCATGTTGGCCAGGCTGGTCTCGAACTCCTGACCTCAGGTGATTCACCCACCTCGGCCTCCTAAGGTGCTGGGATTACAGACATGAGCCACTGCGCCCAGCCCAATTCTGCTATTAAAGGACTCTGATGCATTCTTCAGTATGCCAATTGCATTTTTCAGCTCCAGAAATTCTGCTCTGGGTGTTTTTAATTATTTCAATCCTTTTGTTAAATGTATCTGATAGAATTCTGAATTCCTTCTCTGTGTTATTTTGAATTTCTTTGAGTTTCCTCAACCGCAATCAGCTGGTGGCAAAGCCAGCCAGGCCTGTGTCCTTCCCTCCAGAGCAGTGAGGTCCCCCAGGCCCCAGGCAGGTCCAAAGATGCCTTCTGCAAGCCAGGGACTGAAGTCCAAAACCTTACAAGTCTACCTGGTGTTCTATTGTACTGTGGCTGAGCTGGGACTCAAACCACAAGACACAGCCCTACCCGCTCTTCCCTCCCCTTTCTAAAGGCAGAGGAGCCTCACCCTGTAGCCACCGCCACCACAGGCCCACAGGGAGTTCTGCCAGAGTTCCCTTAAGGCCCAAAAGCTCTTCAGTCAGCTTGTGGTGAATGCTGCCTGGCCTGGGACTCACCCTTCAGGGCAATGGGCTCCTCTCTGGACCAGGGCAGGCCCAGAAATGCCACCCAAGAGTCAAGTCCTGGAACTGGGGACCCCAAGACTGCACTTGGTGCTCTACCCCTCTATGGCTGTGCCAGGACCTGAAGCACAAGACAAAGTCCCCTTTACTTTTCACTCCGCTTTGCTCAAGTGGAAGGAACCTCACCCCACAGCCACCACAACTGGGAATGTGCCGAGTCTCACCTGAAGCCAGCAAGACTCAGAGGCTCACTGAGGCCCTCGACGTAGCTCCTGGGCATCGCCGCTGGTTATTCAGGCCCCAAGGGCTCTTCAGTTAGCAGCGGGTGAATGCTGCCAGGACTGGTTCCTTCCCTTCAAGGCAATAGGTGCCCTTCCTGCCCAGGGTGTGTATAGAAATGTCATCTGGGAGCTAGGGCCTGGAAGTGGGGTCTCACAACTCTGACTAGTCCCCTACCTGCTGTGGCTGAGCTGGTAGTCAACATGCGAGACAAAGTCCTCCCCACTCTTCCCCTCTCCTCTCCTCTCCTCTCCTCAAGAGGAGGGAAGGGGTCTCTTTTGGAGCCATGAGCTGTGCGGCCTGGCGTTAGGGGAGGGGTGATGCCAGCACACTCTTGGCTGCCCCAGCTGATGTCTCAATAGGTTGTGTGTCCTGCCCCCCGGTTGGCTGAGTGATTTTGAGTGACCCTGGACAAGTCATGTCACCACTCAGAGACAGATAATGGGTATGAATCACACATTCATTCAACAAACACTTCTTGGGAGCCCATTGTGGCCCAGGCCTGTTCAGGACGCTGCACAGGTAGCTGGGAGCAGGACTCTCACTGTTTCCAGGCTTTCCAGTCTAGTGGAGAATCTGGACACAGACATGAACAGGGGGTCACGCTAGTGTAGTGTGCAGAGTGACCCAGCACGGTCGGGGACATAAGAGCTCTTGCAAACCAACTCCTGGGGACTCGGCCCAAACCCTTTGCTGGCCAGTCCTTCCTGGAGGCCATGATCTGCTGCAGCCGCTAAGCCTGGGGTGGTGGATGGGTGCAGCCGGCCTGGGGAAGGAGGGGATGGCACAAATGCCCTCTGTCCCTGATCCCCGGGCATCCCTGGAAGTGGCTTTGGGGAACAAGTCCCTCGATTTTTGTATTTTTTGTATTTTTAGTAGAGATTATTTTGCCATTTGCTCTTTTCCTTGAATATGACGGGGGGTTGGGGGGGGCGGCAGATGTGTGGCTGTTACAGTTTGCCCTGTTGGCCCTCCCTCTCTCCCTCCCCGTTCCCGTCTTCCCTCCCTCCCCCTCCCGTTTGCAGAGCCCCTTACACATTTTCCCAAAGCAGCAGCCCTGTGAGTTCCTTTGGATCAGACAGTTGAAAAACAATAGCAGCCATTAAATGCTCACTGTTGGAAAGCAGAAAGAACTGTCACCCCTAATCTTGCTCCTCAGAGAGAACCATTGAGAATATCTTGGAAAATAGACATCTAGTTTTTTTTCTCTATGTGTATTCATTTTATTTTATTTTATTTTAGTTAGTTAGTTTTTGAGACAGAGTTGTGCTCCTGTTGCCCAGGCTAGAGTGCAATGGCGTGACCTCGGCTCAACACAACCTTCGCCTCCTAGGTTCAAGCGATTCTCTTGCCTCAGCCTCTCGAGTGGCTGGGATTACAGGCATGTGCCACCACACCCCTCTAACTTTTGTGTGTTTTTTTTAGTAGAGACGGGGTTTTTCCATGTTGGTCAGGCTGGTCTTGAACTCCCTACCTCAGGTGATCTGCCCGCCTCGGCCTCCCAAAGTGCTGGGATTACAGGCGTGAGTCACTGTGCCCAGCTTTATTGTTATTTTTTATTTTTTGAGATGGAGTCTCAAAAACTAAAAGTCTCTGTTGCCCAGGCTGGAGTGCAATGTTGCCATATCGGATCACTGCAGCCTCTGCCTCCCCAGTTGAAGCTCTGGGCGCAGTCACTTTGGGAGGCCAAGGCAAGCAGATAACCTGAGGTCAGGAGTTCAAGACCATCCTGGCCAATATGGCAAAACCCTGTCTCTACTAAAAATACAAAAATTAGCTGGGCATTGTGGCACACACCTGTAGTCCCAGCTACTCAGGAGGCCGGGGCGGGAGAATCACTTGAACCCAGGAGGTGGAGGCTGCAGTGAGCTGAGATCATGTCACTGAGCTCCAGCCTGGGTGACAGAACGAGACTCTGTCTCAAAAATGATAATAATAATTAAAAATAAAAATTGATATTCAGTTTTACACTAGGGTCATATTGTATATATTGTTCCATAACTTTGCCTTTGCAATCCATGCGGTTCCTGTTTAAAGAGAGAGACTGAGGCAGAGAGGGTGGAGTTACTGTCAGAAAATGTTGGGGCAGAGTCGGGCATGAACCCCTGTTCGTGTCCTGTCCCTCGGGGGCCTTGGAGCAATTCCAGGGCCCACCTGGAGCAGGTAGGGCAGAGGCTGACAGCCCATGGGAGCGGCCCCTCCGCCTGCTCTCCAGATGGTGCAGGACATGGAGCCTCTGTCAGCCATACGGTGTGACCAAGACCGAGACCCCAACATGAGGAATTCCAGGGCCCACCTCACATCCCCTCCTGGACACACATCTGGGCTGCATGCCATCGTCCAGGCAAAGCATCCCAGTGTTTTCTCTCAACAAAAAGAGTTCAGAAATCACCCCCCAGATCCCACCACTCTACACATGGTCCAGTAAGAAGGGAAATGCCTATCTTTACCCATCAGCTCCCAGCACCGCCCTCCCCTCCTGCCACACCTGCTGCATTCTAACCCATTACCAGTTTGGGGCATAGTCTTCCCAAACTTCCCCCAAGTTTAAGTAGACATCACTTTACAGGTAAGTGTATAGATAGTTCACAGAAGAATACATTTTTTCCTTCTTAAACATGAGATTAGGCTGGGCGCAGTGGCTCATGTCTATAATCCCAACACTTTGGAAGGCCAACGAGGGTGGATCACCTGAGGTCAGGAGTTCGAGACCAGCCTGGTCAACATGGTGAAACCCCGTCTCTACTAAAAATACAAAAATTAGCTGGGTGTGGTGGCGCATGCCTATAACCCTAGCTACTTGGGAGGCTGAGGCAGGAGAATTGCTTGAACCTGGGAGTCAGAGATTGCAGTGAGGAGAGATCACGCCACTGCAGTCCAGCCTAGGCAACCAAGCAAGACTCCATCTCAGGAAAAAAAAATGGGATTATAGAGCCAGGTGTGGGGATGTACACCTGTAGTCCCAGCTACTTGAGAGGCTGAGGCAGGAGGACTGCTAAAGCTCAGGAGTTTGAGACCAGCCTGGGCAACATAGTGAGACCCCCATTTAAAAAATTTTTTCAAATGGGATTATGCTCTTAATATTGATCTGTATTTTTTTCACTCAGTAATATACTATGAACATTTTTTTCAACTCAGTATTGATAGATTTACTTTATCCTTTTCCAATGACTGCATAGAATTTCATTGCATGGACATAGCATCATTTATTCACTCAGTTCACAATTGATATATAGCTATACATATAAACATAGACATAAATATAGATTGATATTACTTTCAGTTTTCTTATTTTTAAAAAAACTTTTATTTTAGGTTCAGGAGTACATGTGCAGGTTTGTTATATCGGTAAACTTGTATCACAGGGGTTCGTTGCACAGATTATTTCGTGACCCAGGTACTAAGCCCTGTACCCAGTATTTATTTATTTTTTCCTGATCCTCTCCCTCCTCCCCACTCTCCACCCTCTAGCAGGCCCCAGTGTCTGTTGTTCTCTTCTGTGTGTTTATGTGTTCTCATCATTTGGCTCCCATTCACAAGTGAGAACATGCAGTATTTGGTCTTCTGTTCCTGATTTAGTTTCCTAGAGATAATGGCCTCTAGCTCCATCCATGTTCCCAGAAAGGACATGATCTCTTTTTTTTTTGGAGATAGAGTTTCGCTCTTATTGCCCAGGCTGGAGTGTAATGGTGCCATCTCGGCTCACTGCAACCTCCCCCTCCCAGGTTCAAGCAATTCTATCTCAGCCTCCCAAGTAGATGGGATTACAGGTGCCTGCCACCACACCGAGGTAATTTTGTATTTTTAGTAGAGACGGGGATTTCTCCATGTTGGTCAGGCTGGTCTCAAACTCCCGACCTCAGGTAATCGACCTGCCTTGGCATCCCAAAGTGCTAGGATTACAGGTATGAGGCACCTCGCCTGGCTGATCTCATTCTTTTTTATGGCTGCATACTTTCAGTTTTCTTCATTACAATATTACAGCAAACATTAACATCTACACCTGTAACTGTATGTTTGTATCAATCTCTGACATTGTCATGCTTTTTCTATAGGGTCAACTTCTGGAAGTGGGATGGCTAATTCAGAGGGGATGTGGATTTAAAATGTTAGTACCTGCTGTCAACTTACTCTCCTAAATTTACACTCCCATGCACAGGCTCCCCAGCCCTGGATGTAAAATGTTTTCTGCCTTTAAAAATAACTGCTCTCAGGAGGCCGAGGTGGGCGGATCACGAGGTCAGGAGATCGAGACCATCCTGGCTAACACAGCGAAACCCCGTCTCTACTAAAAATATAAAAAATTCGCTGGGCGTGGTGGCGGGCACCTGTAGTCCCAGCTACTCGGGAGGCTGAGGCAGGAGAATGGCGTGAACCCGGGAGGCGGAGCTTGCAGTGAGCCGAGATCGCGCCACTGTACTCCATCCTGGGCGACAGAGCGAGACTCCATCTCAAAAAAAGAAATAGCTGCTCTCCCGTCCTTTGCAAGGCCCAAGGTTGCCCGGGTGAAAACACATCAGGCCCAGCAGGCAGGGAGGAGGCTGAGCGAGGCAGGTGCGGATCAAGGGAGCTGCACCTCCTCATCCGAAGAACCTGGGACTGTGTTACCTCAGGGGCAAAGGGTTTTGCTGATATGATTAAGGTTAAGGACCTTAAGATGTGGAGATAATACTGGATTAACTGGGTGGGCCCAAACTAATCACACACGTCCTTAAAAGCTGATAACCCTTCCCAGCTGTGGTCAAGAGAGGCGAAGTTGCTGGCTTTGACCGTGGAAGAAGAGGCCGTGGGCCAAGGAACATGAGCAGCCTCTAGAACTGGGAAAAGGCCAAAAAATGGCCTCTCCCCTAGAGCCTCCAGGAGCACAGCCCTGTCCACACCTGGATTTTAGCTCAGTGAGACCTGTGTTGGACTTCTGGCCTTTAGAACTATAAGATAATTAATTTATGGTGTTTTAAACCACAAAGTTTGGAATTATTTGTTACAGCAGCAACAGAAAATAAATACAGTGGACACGGAACTGCCTATTAACCTGGCCAGATTTCTCAGGAGCTGGGAGGCTAGGTAGGCCTCTCTGGCTCCAACTCCTTCAGGGAAGAACCCTTTAGCCACCAATTCTCACCACACCCAGCGCGAAGCAGGCACTATCCTGCTGTACTGATTTTCCCACCAAGAAGGCCCGGCTGCCTCCCTTTGGACTTGGCCTTCAGATCCTTCCGGCCCAGCCCCTACACTCTCCCACCTGCCTTCTGGAGCCCAGTCAACCCTCAGAGAGCACCTCTTCCTTGAACACCGTGCGACTGGGCTCACCTGTGCCTCCTCTTTTGTCGGGAGGATGGGGCAGCAAAGAGAAGCATAGGATACCCTCTCTCCTCTCCTGAGCCCTGAATCCATTTGGGGCACACAGACCCACAGAGAACAAGGGCTCATGTGCATGGCTGGGCCTTTCTCCAGGTGAGCACCAGCCTTGAAGGACAAGACAGCGTTGCTCGTCTGTGTCTTCAAGAGCTTTTACTTGATTTGGGTGGTAAGGTACCTAAGTGGATGCTTTTAATGGCCTTGTCACACCCCTTCAGCGCCTGATGACAGCCACAGCTGTGGTGGACCACTGTAAATGGATGCTGATGGTGGCTCATCCCTCGAAGCGTACCCTCTGTGGCCCTCCACTCCTCTGTCCCAGGACTTTCTCAAAAGCCACAGGATCTTGCTGGGCCTCTGGGCAAGCACGGCCTGGTAGGATGGGGAAGCTGAGCCCCAGGCCATCCACAACCAGTGTGGGGAGGAGCCAGGGGAGGAACCCCAGCCTCCCACACTGAGATGGACCTTTCTGGGCCAGGTGTGATGCCTTGTGCCTGCAATCGCACTACTCAGGAGGCTGAAGCAGGAGGATCGCTTGACCCTAGCCAGGGGTTCAGGATAGATCATTCTGGGATGACTTCTATATGAGACAAGCACCTCAATCACACACCTTTTATCAGCATTTACACTGTCCCTGTAGCAGCCCCTCCCTTCCTCACCCCTGTTTTCTGGGAGGACCCTGATAAACTCTTGAACCCAAGTCCTTGTCTGAGGCTCTGCTTCCAGGGGAAGCTGTAAGGGTCTCCTGGGTCATAGGAATTTAATCAACCTGAACGATCCACTTGTTTTATAGCCTCCTGCCCTGCAGCCTGTTTCTTCCTAAACCCTGTGTGGAATGTACTCACCTACTTGGTTAAAATCAGCTCTTGGCCGGGCATGGTTGCTCATGCCTGTAATTTCAGCACTTTGGGAGACTGAGGCAGGCAGATCACGTACAGCCAGGAGTTCCAGATCAGCCTGGGAACATGGTAAAACCCCGTCTCTACAAAAGATACAAAAAGTGGCCAGGTGCAATGGCTCACACCTGTAATCCCAGCACTTTGGGAGGCCAAGGCAGGTGGATCACTTGAGGTCAAGAGATCGAGACCATCCTGACCAACAAGGTGAAACCCTGTCTCTACTAAAAATACAAAAATTAGCTGGGTGTGGTGGTGCGCAGGAGAATCTCTTGAACCCAGGAGGCGGGGTTCAAGGTTGCAGTGAGCCAAATCGTGCCATTGCACTCCAGCCTGGTGACAGAGCAAGACTCTGTCTCAAAAAATAAAAATATAAAATACAAAAATCAGCTGGGTGTGGTGGCTAATTAATTAGTTCCAGCTATTCGGGAGGCTGAGGTGGGAGGATTGTTTGAGGCTTGAGCCTGGGAGGCGGAGGCTGCCGTGAGCCAAGATCGTGCCACTGCATTCCAGTCTGGGCAACAGAGTAAGATCTTGTCACCAAAAAAAAAAAAAAAAAGGCCAGGTGTGGTGGCTCACACCTGTAATCCCAGCACTTTGGGAGGCCGAGGCAGGTGGATCACGAGGTCAGGAGATCGAGACCATCTTGGCTAACATGGTGAAACCCTGTCTCTACTAAAGATACAAAAAATTAGCCTGGTGTGGTGGCAGGTGCCTATAGTCCCAGCTACTTGAGAGGTTGAGGCAGGAGAATGGCGTGAACCCGGGAGGGTGGAGTTTGCAGTGAGCCGAGATTGCACCACTGCACTCCAGCCTGGGCGACAGAGCGAGACTCCGTCTCAAAAAAAGAAAAAAGTCAGCCCCTGACAGAGCCGTCAACTTACAGATGAACCCAAGTGACCTCTCCTCATGAGCCTGCTACAGTCTCCACTCGGGAGAAGCGATGGCTTCATCACCATCGCATGCAGCCCAGGTGCTGGCGTGATGGCTCACTGCATCTACGCCACTGGGGCCCCGCCTCTGCGCACAACCACACACCCTCTCCCCTCTCCTCGCCCGATCAAACCTTCCTGTCACTGTCCCTGGAAGAGACACTGCTTTAGAGAATCCTCCCAGTGTCCTTACTCACGCTGAGTAATAAATGCCTATTGTTCAAAACAAACCCTGGGTTTTTTCCCCAGGTAACAAACCCAAACTAAGGTGCTCAGGAACAATCACAACCAAAATTTGAGTATCTTGTGTACCGGAAGTATCAATAAGGGCCCTCAGACCCAGCAAAGTCACCCCCACAACACACAAGTGTGGGAGATGGTTTCCGTCTAAGCCAGACCAGAGGGACCGAACAACCAAATGCGGCCAAGAAACTTGGTGGGATCCTGGATTAGGAAATAAGAGAGACACTTTAAGGGAAAAGTTGAAGCAATGTGAGTGTCCTGCGCACTGCATGTTTGCTGATCTTGTTGAATTAATGTTATTCTTGGGTGTCATGACGGTTCTGTAGGAGGATGTCTTTGTTCTTAGGAGATGTACACCTTTGTGTTTATGGGTGAAGGGCCAAGAGATTGGCAAGTTACTTTCAAATTAGAAAATAGAGAGACAGAGGCTGGACGTGGTGGCTCTCACCTGTAATCCAAGCACTTTGGGAGGCCAAGGCAGGCGGATCACCTGACGTCGGGGGTTTGAGACCAGCCTGACCAACACGGAGAAACCCCGTCTCTACTAAAAATACAAAACTTAGCCAGGCGTGGTGGTGCATGCCTGTAATCCCAGCTAAGGCAGGAGAATCACTTGAACCCAGAAGGTGGAGGTTGTGGTGAGCCGAGATCGAACTCTTGTTGCCCAGGCACTCCAGCCTGGGCAACAAGAGGGAAACTCCATCTCAAAAAAAAAAAAAAAAAAAAAAAAAGACAGAAAAAGAAAATAGAGAGACAGAGACAGAGTTTAAAAGGATGGGAGGGAGAAAACATGCTAAAATGTGAAGAATTGGTGAAATCTGGTTTAGCGGCACACAGGTATTCATTGTACTAATCTTTTGGCACAACTTTTCTTAAATTTTAATGTTTTAAAATAAGAATAGGTGTGCAGAAATGGCTGCAAGCCTCCAGATAAAGAAAGAAGCTATTCTTGAGGTCCATGCCTCATGCCTGTAATCCCAGCACTTTGAGAGGCCAACGTAGGTGGATCATGAGGTCAGGAGTTCAAGACCAGCCTGGCCAAAATGGTGAAACCCAGTCGCTACTAAAAAATACAAACATTAACTGGGTATGGTGGTGTGTGCCTGTAATCTCAGCTACTCGGGGGGCTGAGGCAGGAGAATCACTTGAACCTGGGAGGCAGAGATTGCAGTGAGCCTAGACCGCACCACTGCAGTTCAGCCTGGGCAACAAGAGCAAAACTCTGTCAAAAAAAGGAAGGAAGGAAGGAAGGAAGGAAGGAAGGAAGGAAGGAAGGAAGGGAGGGAGGGAGGGAGGGAGGGAGGGAGGGAGGGAAAGGAAAGGAAAGGAAGAAATAAAGGAAAGAAAGAAGGGAAAGAAAGAAGGAAGGAAGGAAGAAAGAAAGAATGAAAGAAAGAAAGAAAGAAAAGAAAAAAGAAGGAAGGAAGGAAGGAAAGAAGGAAGAAAGAAAGGAGGGAGGGACGGAAGGAGGGAGGGAATGAAAGAAGGAAAGAAAGAAGAAAAGAAGGAAGGAAAGAAAGAAAGGAAAGAAGAAAGGAAGGAAGGAAGGGAGGAAGAAAGAAAGAAAGAAAAGAAAGAAAGAGAAAAAAAGAAGAAAAAGGGAAAGAAAGAAAGAAGAAAGAAAGAAAGAAAGAAGAAAGAAAGAAAGAAAGAAAGAAAGAAAGAAAGAAAGAAAGAAAGAAAGAAAGAAAGAAAGAAAGAAAGAAAGAAAGAAGGAAAGACAGACAGACATTAATTCTTGGCGAGCCAGGAAGGCTTCGTGGAGGAGGTACTATCTAGGACGAGCCTGAAGGTTGGGTATGTTCATGGCAGAGACCAAAGGTGTTCCCAGCACAGGAAACAACACGTGCGAAGGTGTGAGGGTTAGATGTGACTTAGATGTAATTAGCCGACAGGTTCCTCCTGCTTGCTGCATGGACAAAACCAATTCACTGAGACCATGGTACTGCAGTAGAGAAAGAAGGCTAGCTATGTGGAAGACAGAGTTATTACTAAAATCAGTCTCCCCAAAGGCTCAGAGGTTAGGGTTTTTCAAGGACAGTTTGGTAGGCAGGGGGCTGGGGGAGGGGGAATATTGATTGGTTGGGACTGAAATTACAGGGGTGTGGAAAATTGTCCTCGTGCTCCAAGTCCTCTCGGTGGGGGCCACAGGACCAGTTGAGTTACGAGTCGGTGGCCCAGGAGGGGTCAGTTGATCGTCAGAAATGCAAAAGTCTGAAAAGACATCTCAAAAAGCCAATCTTAGGTTCTACCATAGTGTTGTTATTTATAGGAGTAATTGAGGAAGTCACAAATCTGTGACCTCTGGAACAATACTGATAGTAATTTACTGCGCCTTCATCTTGCAGAGTTCAGGCCCTTCTCATAACCCTAACTTTGTGGACTTTTATTAGATTTACAAAAGTGGTTTAGTTTTGGGAAGGGCTATTACCATCCTTGCCTTAAACTAAAAACTAAATTCCTCCCAAAGTTAGCTTGGTCTATGCCCAGGAATGACCAAGGACAGCTTGGAGGTTAGAAGGAAGATGGAGTCCACTATGTCAGATTTTCTCACTGTCATAATTTTGCAAAGGTGGTTTCACTAACACAATGTGGCAGGTGTTATGGGTTGGGCCACTCATCACATATTCAAATTGGATCAAGAAGGATCTTAGAAAACTACAAACTCACCTTATCTCAAGCTCTTGCAGCTAGCAGTGGCCATGTGACACAATTTTGACCAAGAAAGCTACTGAGGAATCCCAGGAAAGTCTTTGCTTTCCTGATACGGCCGCAAACTTGTCTTCCACTTCCCTCCTCCTGGAACTCAGACCTAATTGATGTGGGGCTGGCCATGCAGGAGACAGAAATTTGTAGAACACAATACTCACCAACAGTAGAATACACATTCTTCTAGAATACCCATGGAATGCTGGTCAAGATACACCATATGGATCAGGCATGGCAGCTCATATCTGTAATCCCAGCACTTTGGGAGGACGAGGTGGGCAGACTGCTTGAGCCCAGGCGTTCAAGACCAGCCTGGGCAACATGGCAAAACCCCATCTCTTCAAAAAATAAGAGAAATTAGTTGGACATAGTGGAGCATGCTTGTAGTCCCAGCTACTCAGGAGGCTAAGGTGGGAGAATCGCTTGAACCTGGGAGGTCAAGGCTGGGGGGCAGCCTGGGGGACAGAGTGAGACCCTATCTCAAAAAAAAAAAAAAAAGACAAACCCTATGTTGGGCCATAAAATGAGTCTCAATAAACCTAACAGAATTGAAACAATACAGAGTATGTTCTTTGATGCAATGGAATTAAATAAATTCTTTTACAAATCAATATAATCAATATCAGTATGATATCCAGAAACTCCCCCAAAGTAAGCAAGACTTCTAAATACATATTCTCTGGGTCACGGAAAAAATCACAAGGTAAATTAAAAAATATTTATAAGTGAAAGATAACAAAAGCACAAGATATTAATCTCTTTTAGTAGATTTTTATTTATTTTATTATTATTATTATTATTTTTAGGCGAATCTCACTCTGTTGCCCAGCCTGGAGTACAGTGGTGTGATCTTGGCTCACTGCAAACTCCGCCTCCCAGGTTCAAGTGATTTTCCTGCGGTCTTGTTCTGTCACACAGGCTGGAGCGCAGTGGTGCAGTCACAGCTTGCTGCAGCCTCGACCTCCTAGGCTCAAGTGATCCTCCCGCCTCAGCTTCCCAAAGTGCTGGTGAAGGGTTGACAAGCATTGCATGCTGGGTTCTAGACAGAAATACAGTTACAATTAAGCATTAATCAGGCTACACTTTCGCCCACTTCCTCGTTTCTAGAAGTCAGCATGAGATCCCGACCAATTGCATCCCCATCGTTCCCATAGACAGGGTCTCCAATATTAGAATCATAAGGCTTTTCTTGAAGGATCACTTCAGATGTTTTTCATACCCCAAATTCCAGCAGCCAGTTTGGAGACCCCCACAGAGGAATGGGATCAGCATGGGAATACAGCTGCTTCCTCTCCCAGTCCCGTGACTTCACCCTGCACTTTTCCACCATCAGTGATCTCCACACTTCAGCCCACTCCAAAACCCTTAGGAACCCTAGCCCCAGGCTCCTCAGGCAGATAGATTTGAGGTTCCCTCCCATTTCTTTGTTTGGTGACCCTACGATTAAACCTCTTTCTGTTCTGCAGCCTGGGGTCTTGTATTGACTTGCTGTGGGCTTTGGGCAATGAACCTCTCACAGTTATACTGAGGTCACAGGCATGAGCCATGGTGCCCAGCCCTCTTTCAATAGATTTTTGATTTTTTTTTTTAAGATGGAGTCTCGCTCCGTTGCCCAGGATGGAGTGCAGTGGTGTGATCTCAGCTCACTGCAACCTCTGCCTCCTGGGTTCAAGCAATTCTCCTGCCTCGGCCTTCTGAGTAGCTGGGTTTACAGGCACACACCACCATGCATGGCTAATTTTTGTATTTTTAGTAGAGATGGGGTTTCACCATGTTGGCCAGGCTGGTCTCGAACTCCTGACCTCAGGTGATCCACCTGCCTTGGACTTCCAAAGTGTTGGGATTACAGGTGTGAACCACTGCGCCCAGCCCAATAGATTTTTTTATTTCAGATATTGTATCTGGCTGTTGTAGGATTTCCATGGACTTCCTAATTCCCCTGGCCTCCTCAGAGTCTCACCTCGTACATGTGCAGGTCAGGAGTTGGCAAAGAATCTTAGGATGTTCTTAGGCAGATATTACCCTCCCCCTCCCCAACCCCACTGTGGCTCCCACTCTGCTGGGATTTCCTCCCTCCATCCCTAGCTGCTGAACCCACTCTTAACTCCTATTACCACTAGGGATATCTCCAAGTCACGTGGCACCAGAGTATGTTAGAGGCAGCGAATCTGTACAGGTCTGCAGCAACCTCAATCCTTGCCTCCTCAGAAGACAGAATTCAACCAAGGGGCATAAGGCAGAGTGAGAGACCAAGGCATGTTTTAGAGCAGGGTTGAAAGTTTGTTAAAAAGTTTTAGAGCAGGAATGAAAGGAAGTAAGGTACACTTGGAAGAGGGCCAAGCAGGCAACTTGAGAGAGTCAAGTGCACAGCTCGACCTCTGACTTGGGATTTTATATGTTGGCATGCTTCCACGCTTTTGCATTATTTCTCCCCTGATTCTTCCCTTGGGGTGGGCTGTCCGTATGCACAGTGGGCTGACAGTACTTGGGAGGGAGCATGCTCAGTGCATGTACTGAAGTTGGGCACATGCTCACTTGAGGTGTTCTTCCCTTAGCAGTGAGTGTTCCTAGAGGAACATACCAGTTAAACTCTACCATTTTGCCTCTTAATGTGCATGCTGGAGCCCACTCACCCAACTCCTGAGATCTTACCCAGAAGCTGCTTCAGGTGCTTCTGTCTATTATGAGACTGCCTTTCCCTGGCACTGGCTGAACCACTTATTATTTTAGAGACAGTTAATAATCGCCTAACCATCACCTGATGGTTGCCTGATATTCCTGGTGTTGGGGGGCCCTCTCCTGCCCTGCTCATGTCTCACTAACTGTCTACTGTAACACTCTGACCTCTGATCCCTCTGACCTCTGATACCAGAGGGTCTGGGCCATGTTCTCCTGGGAAAAACTGGAGAAACATGGATCTCAGCCCATGACCCCCTTCTTTCGAGAGTCACATCCACTCCACTCTCCTGCTCTGTGCCGTTCTCCAGTGCCTCCAAACAGTTGTTTTTTTTCTATTGCATCCAGTGCTGTAATTGTTCTTGTTGTTGCTGTTGTTGTTTTTGAGATGGCTCTTGCTGCCCAGGCTGGAGTGCAATGGTGCAATCTTGGCTCACTGCAACCTCTGCCTCCCGGGTTCAAGCAATTCTCCTGCCTCAGCCTTCTGAGTAGCTGGGATTACAGGCATGCGCCACCACGCCCAGCTAATTTTTTGTATGTTTAGTAGAGATGGGGTTTCTCCATGTTGGTGAGGTTGGTCTTGAACTCCTGACCTCAGGTGATCCACCTGCCTTGGCCTCCCAAAGTGCTGGGATTATAGGCGTGAGCCACCATGCCTGGCCCCAGAGCTGCAATTCTTATGATTTTTCCATCTGCCAACGGCAGATAAATGACTCTGCCATTCCTGGGAGCCAGAAGTCACTCTAGCCCTTGCGTGATCATCTTCCCAGGTATTGGCCATGTGACATGCATGTGGTTTCACACAAATGGAGCCGTACAGCTCATGTGGCTTTATAGTGTGTATTTTTCGTCAGCAATGACATGGATGTCTTTTTAGGTCCAGGTTTATAGATCTACATTATCCTTTCTAATAGCTACATAGTTTTCCATAGATATGTATAAATTGTTTTCCTAGTTACAGTTCAGTACACATACAATACTGTGTAAAACACTTTGTGCAGTTCTTTTTTAGTATTTATTTATTTATTTATAGAGACAGGGTCTCACTATGTTGCCCAGACTTGTCTTGAACACCTGGCCTTAGGCAATCCTCCCACCTCAGCCTCCCAAAGTGCTGGGAATATAGACATGAGCCACTATGTCCAGCCCCTTTGTGCATCTTTGTGCACTTCACCAGTTATCTCTGGGGACAAATTTCTAGCAATGAAATTGCTGTGTCCAAGGCATACCTCCATGACACCCCCTCAACTTTTTGGGAGTCTTGAGACCCTCTTCAGTAAGCAAAAGAAAAACATAAATATTTTCCACCCACCTCTGGCCCCAGTCACCCAATTCCCCTTCCTGGAAGCAACTAGCATATTAATTTCTACGTAATTCTTCTGGGCATAATCCATGCTTCTACATAAAAAGATAGTCATATATTTCTCCCAATCCACTTCACACAATGGGAGCCTGCTCTGAACATGATCCTGCCCTTCTGGCACATTCTACTTGCTTTGTTTCAGAGACAGGGTATCTGTGTCACCCAGACTAGAGTGCAGTGATGTGATCTTGGCTCACTTCAGCCTCGACCTCCCAGGCTCAAGTGATCCTTGTACCTCAGCCTTCCAAGTAGCTGGGACTACAAACAGGAGCCACCACACCTGGTTAATGTTTTTTCATGTAGAGATGGGGACTCCCTGTGTTGCCAGCTCCTAAAGTGCTAGGACTACAGGTGTGAGCCACCATGCTTGGCCCTTCTAGCACACTTTAATTTTTTTTTTCTGGTATCTTCACAAAGACGGAATGGCACATTTTAAAAGTAAAGATACTAAGAATAAAACACAATATTGTAAGCTTTAAAATGGGCCCCCAAAATATTTTCCCAAGATGTTTTTTTAATTAGTCCCCAAAGATGGGAGAAAAGAGATATAACTAATGTTAAAAAGTTATATCCTCTCTCTTTGATTGTCTGTGGACAAGTCGCTGTCAGTGGCAGAGATGCAGGACAGAAGGAGAGGCGTGACCCTGCCACCCATGTCCTCCTAAGGCCACGTCTGTAGATAGCCCTGTTTGCCAAGAGGAGATGCCCCTTCACCTCCCAATCTTGGCCAGGGCTTATTTTTATCCACCCCAGTCACCAGCTAGCCTGGCAGCCCTGTAATTTGGGAGCCTGGCCACCCCTGTACTATATAATTCCCTGGCAGATGCTCAGACCTTAGGTTGGCCCCTTTGACTTGCATTTTGGTGATGCTCTGTGGCCAGGAGCCTCTCTGGCAAATTAGGGGTCAGAACTTGGTGCAGTGGAGTCAAAATGGGGGAGGGAGTCTGGGGCCTTTGGATTTTTCACAACTGTCTCACTTCTACCATCAAATTGCATCTGGCCATCCTGGAAATATGAGTGCACCACCACTTCTCAAAGGAGACCAGTTGGTGCTGAGTGTGGGGCTTGCTATAAAAAGGTGAGGCTGGCTCAGATGTGGTGGCCTGTAATCCTAGAACTTTGGGAGGCCAAGACAGGTGAATTACTGGAGGTCAAGAGTTCGAGACCAGCCTGACCAACAAGGAGAAACCCTGTCTTTACTAAAAATACTAAAATTAGCCAGGCGTGGTGGCACACACCTGTAATCCCAGCTACTCGGGAGGCTGAGGTAGGAGAATTACTTGAACTCGGGAGGTGGAGGTTGCCATGAGCCAGATCACACCACTGCACTCCAGCCTGGGTGACAGAGCAAGACTCTGTCTCAAAAAAAAAAAAAAAACAGTTGAGGCTGGAGGAGCAGCATGAGGGGCCAGTGAGCTGAGACTGTGCCATTGCAGTCTAGCCTGGGCAACAAGCGCAAACCTCCATCTCAAAAACAAACAAACAAAGATTATTGGTAAAATAAAAAAGTCTTGAAAATTTAGACATTTGATCTAAATTAGGCAGGTCAGATACTAGGTTTGCTAAATGCTTTAAGGTCATAAACTCCTTCTTTGACTTTTAAAAATTGTTCAATTACCTACTTTGGAGTATTAGATTCTAGAAAGGGTTCTTTTTTTTCAACATGGGGTTTCTGGGCAAGATGGTCATCCTGAGAAACAGAAAAGATAAGAAAGGGAAAGGAGAGAAAGAGAGAGAGAAAAGCATGACCTGTGGCAGGGTGGGGAAGGCAAGGTGCTCAAGGAAGCCAGAGAAAGACCCACCCATTGCAGCGATGCTGAATTAAAAGTTCAGGGAGCCACTTGTCAGTTGCGAAGGGGTCTTTTCCAGCAGTCCCATCAGCTCTCAAGTTTCTCCTTTTGGGGCGGAAAAAGCTCCTCATGTTCCATATCCCTGTACATGCCTAATCCTGCCAACAACAGCCCTCAGCAAACAGTGCAAGGCAGATTAATTCAAAGAGAAAAGCAGTTAACATCCTATAGTGCCAAACCCGTTCTTAGCTGAGAGGGACTTTACTGAGCTGGGGGGCCTCTAATTCCCTAAACTTTAGGAAGGGTTTTAACCTTTCTAAGTTGAGACTTGAATCCAAGTTCAGTCAAGTGCCCTTACCTTCTTTTTTGTTTTTTTGTTTTTTTGAGATGGAGTCTCGCTCTGTCGCCAGGCTGGAGTGCAGTGGCGTGATCTTGGCTCACTGCAATCTTCACCTCCTGGGTTTAAGACATTCTCTTGCCTCTTATCTTTTATTAAGAGGAAGCTTTAAACTTCTCTATCTTAGGAGAGACTCTAACTCCTCTAAGTTGGGTCTCTAACCCAATCCCACCCTTTACCCAGGTCAATGCACCCCACTTACCTAAAGTCAACCAATCAGTGCTGTAGTCTATTTTCTTTGGGTTGGGGGGTCTCCTCAGTATCGTCCCTTCCATGGTTCACCAGAAAGATGTTACCAGAAAGCGGTCCCAATCCAGACCACAAGAAAGGGTTCTTTTTTTTTTTTGAAACGGAGTCTCACTCTTGTCACCCAGGCTGGAGTGCAGTGGCGCAATCTCAGCTCATTGCAATCTCAACCTCCCAGGTTCAAGTGATTCTCCTGCCTCAGCCTCCAAAGTAGTTTGGATTACAGGAACCCACTACCATGCCTAGCTAATTTTTGTATTTTTAGTAGAGACAGGATTTCATCGTTTTAACCAGGCTGTTCTCGAACTCTTGACCTCAGGTGATCCACCCGCTCAGTCTCCCAAAGTGCTGGGAATACAGACGTGAGCCACCATGCCCATCCAGGTTCTTGGATCTTGCGCAGGAAAGAATTCAAGGCGAGTTCATAAAGTGAAAGCAAGTTTATTAAGAAAGTAAAGGAGTAAAGAATGGCTACTCCACAGGCAGAGCAGCCAGCCCCGCATTCTATCTCTTGATAGCATTAACCTCTACTTCCTGGAGTGTCATTTGCTTTCCATTCTGTTATCGGATCCTGGCCTGTTTCTCCCTAGAGTATAAGCCCCTTGGAAACAGGGACTTAGTCTGCTTTAATCGCAGCTGAATCTTAGCACCTAGAGCAGGGATGGCGTGCTGAGGGCAATCAACTGGTTTCACAGAACAAATTCAGGGGCAAAGTCTGGATCCAAACCCAGGTCTTGTAACCACCCAATGGGTTCACCTTGCCCACTGCCTAGACAGACAGAGCCGATTCATCAAGGCAGGGTAATTGCAATAGAGAAAGAGTATTTCACGCAGAGCCCGCTGTGCAGGAAACTGGAGTTTTATTATTACTCAAATCAGTCTCCCCACACATAACGGGATCAGGTTTTTTGGTTTTTTTTTGTTTTTTTGTTTTTTTTTTTGAGACGGAGTCTCGCTCTGTCGCCGGGACTGGAGTGCAGTGGCCAGGTCTCAGCTCACTGCAAGCTCCGCCTCCCGGGTTCACGCCATTCTCCTGCCTTAGCCTCCCGTGTAGCTGGGACTACAGGCGCCCGCCACCTCGCCCGGCTAGTTTTTTGTATTTTTTAGTAGAGACGGGGTTTCACCGTGTTAGCCAGGATGGTCTCGATCTCCTGACCTCGTGATCCGCCCGTCTCGGCCTCCCAAAGTGCTGGGATTACAGGCTTGAGCCACCGCGCCCGGCCGGGATCAGTTTTTAAGGACAACTTGGTCAGTGGTGGGATGCCAGTGAGCTAGGAGTGCTGACAGGTTAGGTCAGAGATAAAACTGTAGGGAGTGGAAGCTGTCCTCCTGTGCTGAGTCAGTTCCTGGGTGGGGCCCACAAGATCAGATGAGCCAGTTTATGGATCTGGGTGGTGCCAGCTGATCCATCAAGTGCAGGGTCTACAAAATATCTCAAGCACTGAGGTTAGGAGCAGTTTAGGGAGGGTCAGAATCTTGTAGCCTCCAGCTGCATGATTTCTAAACTATTATTTCTAATCTTGTGGCTAATTTCTTACTCCCTACAAAGGCAGTCTAGTCCCCGGGCAAGAAGGAAATTTGTTTTGGTAAAGGGCTGTTATTGTCTTTGTTTTAAACCATAAACTATAAGTTCCTCCCAAAGTTAGTTCTGTCAACGCCCAGAAATGAACGAGGACAGCTTAGAGGTTAGAAGCAAGATGTACTTGGTTAGGTTAGATCTTCACTGTCTCAGTTGTAATTTTGCAAAGGCAGTTTCAGTTTGCCTGATGCTAAATGGTTGCTTTTTCCATCCGCCATCCTACTAAAGGAGCGCAGTGAGGTTATGTGATGGAAGGAGGCTGCAGGGTCAGCTACAGCTGCACTCAGGATTTCAACCCAGGTCCTCCAGTCCCAGGCTGTCCTGATGGAGTCCCTAGTGGGTGGGGCCGCAAAAGAGTTTGCTAAACACCCACGCTCGTTCCTCCTACCTCTTGCCTGGACAGTTTAAGCAAGGGGATTTGAGTGAATGGTAGACATCTGGGATATTTCTGAGCATGGCAGCAAAACCCATTCAAAGTTCTCTAGCGGGGTAAGGGTTACTATTGTGGCCAGTCCCTGTATGAAATCTTTGGCTACCTTGGACTGAAAGCCAGTATCCAGTGCCAGGTCTGCAGTCACAGTCAGATGGATCTGTGTGTTCCTCACCGGCTCAAAGCGAATTCTGGTCACCATGGAAACTGGGCCCCTGGGCTTCCTTCTAAGGACATCTTTGGACACCATCCCACCAGCCCAGGAGCCCCTCCTGCCCAAGCTGGCCCTGAGGAGAGGCTCAGAGTGGCCTGGGGTATCCAGGATTGCAGGACTGACCTGTTGACCCCGTTTCTGATCAGGATTCCAAGAAAGGAGAGATTGCCAGGATTCCTGCATTTGGCAGGGGGTTGTGGGTGGCTGGAACCCTGTGCTCAAGGCTGGACAATGGCGACTGCAGAGTCACTGATCCAAAGCTACAAGGGACCTTGAGCATCAGCTCATTCAATGTCTTTGTTGTCCGGATGGGGAGACGGAGGCCCAGAGAGGGGAACCAACTTGCCCAAGGTCACACAGGGAGTGTCAGGGTGGAAATGGTTTTAGGTTGGATTCCCTGAAGCAGGCCCTGAGTTTAGGATTTGTGTGAAAGTGATTATTTGGAATTCTTTGAGAGTAGGAAGAGATGAAGGCCAAACAAAGGGGTAATGTCAAGCCATGTACCACAGGTGGGGAGGTGGGCACCCAGTCCTGGAGGGCGCTCAGCTCTAGAGGCAGCGTGGGTCACACCTATGCAAGTTGTCAGAATTAGAACAGTCACTAACATGTTTTTTTTGAGACGGAGTCTCGCTCTTGTCACCCAGGCTGGAGTGCAGTAGCGCAATCTCGGCTCACTGCAACCTCCACCTCCTGGGTTCAAGCAATTCTCCTGCCTCAGCCTCCTGAGTAGCTGGAATTACAGGCACCCTCCACCACGCCTGGCTAATTTTTGTAGAGACAGGGTTTCACCATGCTGGCCAGGCTGGTCTCGAGCTCCTGACCTGTAGTGATCCCTCTACCTCGACCTCCCAAAGTGCTGGGATTACAGGCGTGAGCCACTGTGCCCGGCCAAACAGTCACTAACATTTAAAAACAAAACAAACAAACAAACAAAAACCCTGACAAATAGAGCCAGAGAAGGCCATAAAGAGATGGTTCTCATGCTTGTATACCTGATAACAAAAACTATCACAAAAGCCTACAAAACCACAGCCTTGCACAAAGGCCAATCACAACCTTACACAAAAATTCCTTCTGCGAGGACATCTGCCTGGCAACTGCCTGTCCAAACTTGAACTGGCGTCACCATGTTACTGATCTTTGTAGCCAAGGATAATTATTTCAAGACAATTATGTAATCCTCCTCATTTTTCCCTTTAGAAACCTCTGTCTTCCTTTATCTCCCTGAATACCCACATAGTTTACTATGGCTGCATATTCCCAAAGCAATGCTCCATTTCCAAATACATTCCTTTTCTTTTGGAGAGCCTCTCTGTGTTATTTAGGTTGACACATCTCAAAGCTGTACTGATCAGGTGACAAAGGAGCTGGAAATTCTATGGCTCCCCACGTGCTAGCTGTTGACAAAAATCTGCCCCAGGAGACCGTGAATTCCCAGGTCCTTCTGGGGCTCCCTCCTGAGCACAAGCCAGGGAGGTGATGCAGCCTAGGACAGTCCTTCAACAAAGAGACGCAGGCACTGGCTGCGGGGGGTGGAGCACACTGGGAGAGGGTGGCGCAGAGGTGAAGGGAGCAGGAAGGAAAGATCTCATCTGCTCCAGAGTTCACCAGGTTCTCTCCCTCATTGTACATAGAAGGAAACTGATGCTCAGAGAAGGCAAGTGACTTGCTTAAGGTCACACAGCTAGTTAATAGCAGAGCCAGGCCTGGGACCAACTCCCCTGACTCCAAGACCTATGAGTTTCCCATTTTACTCAGATGTTTCTCATCCCACTCCCACCCTGAGCTGCTGGAAATCAGGGAGGTGAAGGAAGAGAAAGCCAAGAGGAGACAGGCAATGCTTGGACAAGCCATTGGTGTGTCTAGCTCCAACTGACACATTGGCTCTGCACACAGGAGGTGTTCTAGAAATGCTCAGAGAGGCCAGGCCCAGTGGCTCACACCTGTAATCCCAGGGCTTTGGGAGGCCGAGGTGGGCAGATCACAAGGTCAGGAGTTCGAGACCAGCCTGGCCAACATGGCAAAACCCCATCTCTACTAAAAATACAAAAATTAGCCAGGCGTAGTGGCACATGCCTGTAATCCCAGCTACTCAGGAGCCTGAGGCAGGAGAATTGCCGAGAGGCAGAGGTTGCAGTGAGGTGAGATTGCACCACTGCACTCCAGCCTGGGCGACAGAGTGAGATCCCATCTCAAAAAAAAAAAAAAAAAAAATTTTTTTTCTTCAGCCAGATGCAGTGGCTCGCGCCTGTAACCCCAGCACTTTGGGAGGCCAAGGTGGGTGGATCACCTGAGGTCAGGAGTTCAAAACCAGCCTGGCCAACATGGCGAAACCCCGTCTCTACTAAAAATGCAAAAATTAGTCAGGTGTGGTGGTGCACGCCTGTAATCCCAGCTACTCAGGAGGCTTAGGCATGAGAATTGCTTGAACCCAGAAGGCGGAGGTTGCAGTGAGCCAAGATTGCGCCACTGCACTCCAGCCTAGGCGACAGAGTGAGACATCATCTCAAAACAAACAAACAAACAAAAAAACAAAACAAACAAAACCCAGGGGCTTCAGCCTCAGGCAGCCCCAAGCCCAGATGCCAGTTCCGCCACCTTCTGGCTGTGACCTTTCTGAGTCTCAGGTTCCTCATCTTTAAGATGGGGCAATAGCGGACTCTACACTGTAGGTACTTAGCACAAGGCTGGCGCAGAGTATGAGGCTTACTACTACCGTCGTTGTGTGAGACGCAGGGAGAGGAATCCCTTTATACCCAGGGACACCACGGAAGGCTTTGCAGAGGAAGGATGCTTAATGCAGGTTTTATGGTGATTCCATTTGCCCCCTTCACACCCCATTCATTCTCTGCACTTCTCAGCCTGCTGTGTGCCAAAGAACTGGACCACTACAGGTGGCATCACCTGGGCCCTGTCCTCTGGCTTCTAGTTGGGCTCAGCCTATGAAAGGCACTGGCAGGAGATGGAAGCAGGGAGGTGAGAGAAGTGGGGATATTTACTCCTCCCAGATCCAGCTCTCCCTGGCTCCAGTAGCCCCCTACCTCTTCTTGCCCCAAAGACCTTCAAGCTTCCCCCAAGTGCTAGTCCCTGGATAGTTCCCATATCTTGGTACCCCCAACCCTGCCGACATCTCTGTCCTCTGTCCTTTCATGAGAGCATCTTAAATGTGCCAGGACCTTAACCAAATAAGGTTGGAATTGGTATCCCTGGTGAAGAGGGAACAGCATGTGCAAAGACACAGAGGCATTCATTCATTCATTCATTCATTCATTCATTCATCATTATGTAGGACTGGCCACAAAATTTGTGGGGCCCTGTGAAAAATAAAAATGAGGGTATGTTTTTTCGAATTGTTGAGAACTTCAAGACAGCATCAGCAGAACATACAAGTGCAAAGCCCTTCTAAGCCCAGGGCCCTGTGCAGTTGCACAGGTTGCACACGCATGAAGCTGGCTCTGAATTCATCAAAGTTTGACAAATGTGTTGTAGGAACCAAGCACTGGACCAAATACTGGGGATGCAGTGGGACCAAGACAGATAAGAACAGGGGTCTTGGAGCAGACAGCCTGGTGGGCAGTAAAGCAGGTCTCACTGCGGGAACTGCAAGAGTTTCAGAGTTGAAATGTAAGGTGTGAAATGGGGAGTGCCTGAGAGACAGAAGGTCCAAGTGCCCCCACAGAGTGGTGCTCTGTAGACAGCAAGGGGATTGGATTGGAGGAGGAGAACTAGAGGCACAGAGGACCTCAGGGCTCTGTGATGGTCTAGAAGAGAGATGAACAAGGCGTGAGCAGGGCCAGGCAGATGGAGAGGAGGGCACACGAGTTATCTGATTCTAGAAATAACCAGCCAGTGCCCAGTCCTGGGGACCGAAGGGAAAGGTGACCACATGAGACTCCACAGACCAGACTCTGGCCTGCTCACTGATCCGCATAGCCTTGGGTGTCTATTATCTCTTAAGGTCTCCTGATCCACACGCCTTGGCCTCCCAAAGTGCTGGATTACAGATGTGAGCCACCGCGCCTGGCCCATATCATTATTTTGGGGGTTAAATTCCAAACTCCAATTTTGGAGACACATATACATGCAAAATCATAGCAATAGGTTTTTTCTCCAAATACAGTCTCTCTGGGGGTTAGGGCTTCAACATATGAATATGGCAAAGTGGGCAACAATTGTGTCCATCACAGGGGGAATTTGGAGAAAGGCAAAAACTACATTCTGCCATTTTCATCTTCCCAGAATAAGAGAGGCTCTGGGGACAGCCCACACAGGTCAGCTACCCAGGACATGGAGCAAAACGGAGCAATTACGGTGCTATGGTTGAATGTTTGTCCTCTCCAAAACTCATGTTGAAATTTAACCCCCAAAGGGACAGTACTGAGAGGACTTTAAGAGGTGATTAGGTCATGAAGGCTCTGCCCATTAATGGATTAATGGATGAAAGGACTAATGAGTTATCATGGGTGTGGGATGGTGGCTTTATAAGAAGAAAAGAGATCTGAGCCGGCACACTGAGGCCCTTTTCCGCGTGATGCCCTGCACCACCTCAAGACTGCAGAGAGTCTGTTAGCAAAAAGGTCCTCACCAAATGTGGCCCCTTGCCTTGGACTTCTCAGCCTCCATAACCGTAAAAAGTAAATTTCTTTTCTTTACCAATTATCCAGTTTCAGGTATTCTGCTACAAGAAACAGAAATGGAGTAGGACATGAGAAGAGATCTGGGGGATAAAGGAAGAGTCCAGAGCATCAGAAAGCCCCCATGGTTGGGTCCTGCCGACCTCTGCCTGTCTTCTCCTCCTCATGCCTACTGCCTCTCCCTGCATGCTCCAGCAACAGCAAACTGCTTCTCATTTTCCCTGCACATACCACACTGCTCCTGGCCTCTTGCCTTGGCTCATACAGTGTTGACTGCCTGTAATGCCTTTCCTCCCTCCCTACCCACTTCTCTCCATTTCAACTAAGAGCTTGTCCTTATTTTATCCTTTTGCACTTGTACCTTAGGCCTCTCCTTCTCTAGAAAGTCTTTCTAGATGTCCAGATGGCTGCAGGGACCTGCCTGCATGCACATGTATATATATATATATATATGCATTCATGTGCACGTGCACTCCCATGCCACCCACCTACGCCTCCTCATTGCACTTGCCTTATTGCATTGTAATTGTTTCTTTGTGAATCCCCCCACTAGACTGTAAGCTCTCTGAAGGCAAGCAAGGTTTGTGCCTCATCACTTGCAGCAGACTGGATCATTGCTCTCAATTTTTCATTGCCTTCTTGAATTATCTTCATTGAATTATCCAGCTATGCCATATCGTGGCTTCACAGTGGGCAGAATATACATCTCTGCCTCAGTGACTTTAGATTTGGGTATGGGATTTGCTTTGGCCAATTATATAAGCAGAAGTCTTCATTGTGCCTGTGTGGTTTGGCCCATCTCCTGTACTCATACTCCTGTAATCTATCTTGAGAAGAACATATACCAGGGTAGCCACTGGGCCAAGTAGAATGTGGAGATATGAGTAGACTTGAACCCAATCCAAAGCCTGGTCCTAGGGCCAACCAACTCATGGTCTGAAATGGAACCCTGCTGACCCACTGACCTGTGAATGAGGAAAACAAATATTTGGTGTTGTAAACCACCAAGATTTGGAGGATGTTTGTTACATGGCACTATGGCAGCAATAGCTAACTAAGACATCATTCATCCTTGTGTTCCCAAGCAGAATATCTTGGCCTAAAAGATATTCACTGAATAAAGAAGCAAATATGTTCATTGTTCATTGATCTAAAACATGTAGTATGAGTGTTCTCATAGGTCCTCTGCTTTTTTCCAAGTGGATAGTAATGGCTCTTTTCACAGGGTTGATGTGAATATTAAATGATACAATATAGGTAGAGCTCTTGGCACTTTGCGCTAAGTAAGTGACATTTTTCTTCCTTCCTCTCCACCCATTGACTTCTTTAAGTGAGCTCCTAGGCTAAAGTTATTAGAGGCAAAGGAAGTACTCTAGGCTACTGAACCTCTGAGCCCTCTGACCTCTGTGGGGGAGCCTCTTTGTGCTCTTCTTCTCCCTCCCTCTCTTTTGCCCCTAGGATTCTTCCCTGAGTCACTGCCTAACTGGTTTTTCCTTGCCTAGAAAAGAAGATTTGCCCTAGATTCTGAAATAGCTCAGCAACTTCCTGTCTCAAGAGAATGGGCAGCTTACATTTCTCCCTCTTGCAAGTTAGCGGCTACAAGAAGTCTGTCTCCTCTGAAACCACCATGTTGTGAGGAAGCCCAAGGTAGTCACATGGTTTGAGCCATAGAGGCCATATTAAGAAACATCAAGGTGCCATACGTGTGAGTGAAGCCTTCTTGGACTTTCTAGCCCAGCCCAGCCCAGCTGACCAAAGCACAGTGAATGATCTCAGTTAATGCCATACAGAGCAAAGGAATCTTCCAGCTGAATCCAGTTAATCCACAAAACTGTGAGAAGTAATACATTTCTGTTGTTTTAAGGCATTAAGTTTTGAGGTAGTTTGTTATGCAACATATAAATTAATATATGGACAAAACTTTATAATTATTTGTTTTATATATAATATTACTTATTGTTTCTGAACCATCTGAGAGGAAATGGCAAAAATCATAACCCTAAATTAAGGGAGGAGACCACCTCTCATATAACTTCTGCCTAATTTCTGCCTCAAAGGAAAGAGAAAGTAGGAGTTAAAGAAAAGGCGGAAGTGAAATTAATAGTCAGACAGCCCGGCGCCACACCCCAGGCCTGGTAGTTAAAGATCGAGCCCTGACCTAATCGCTTATGTTATCTATAGATTCCAGACATTGAATGAGGAAGCATTGCGTAACTCCCTGATCGGTTCTATTCTGTTCTGATCACCAGTGCATGCAGCCCCAGTCACGTAGCCCCTGCTTGCACAATGTATTGTGACCCTTTCATGGGAACCCCTTAGTTAGTTGTAAGCCCTTAAAAGGGACAGGAATCTTGACTTCAGGGAGCTCGGATCTTGAGATGCGAGTCTACCGATGCTCCTAGCTGATTAAAGCCTATTCCTTCCTAAAACCGGTGTCTGAGAGGTCTTGTCTAAGACCGGTGCTGCTACATTTCTTGGTTCCCTGAATGGGAAGCGAGGTGATTAATGGAAGGTCAACACAGACCCTTAGGCGACTTAGGCCTGCCCTGTGGAGCATCCCTCAGGGGGACTCCGGCTGGCTTTAGTGACGCAAATCCTGAGAGCCTCCCAGGTGGGCAGTTGCCCCAGTGGAACGCCTCTCCAGAGCAGGGCACAGTAGGCTCCTGCGGAGGATTAATGCAGCAGCTGAGCACTGGGAAGGAATCGGCGCTTAGAGTCTGGACATCTGGAATATGGTAAGACCGGTCTTGGAACTTGGCCACTCCATCTGAGTAGAAGCGTGGCCCGATCACCCACAGCGTGCCTTTATCGGCACCTTGGTTTTGGTTTTGATTTTGACTAGATTTGCACTGTTTTGGTAGATTTCAGTATTTACTTTCGGATATGAACTGTTTTGGCTTTGATTTCAGTTCTGACTTGGCTCAAATTGCTTAATGAATGAGTAACTCCTTATCCATACTTTGGTTTTAATGTGGATTGCTTGGTGAACAGGTGACTTTTTGCCCCTTTTTCCCTTCCCTCTTTGTGGTAAGAGTGTTGTTTTGTCTCCTGAGAGAGGAGTAAAACACAAATAAGCCTACCCCTTTAGGAACTATGTTAAAGAATTTCGAGAAAGGATTCAATGGGGACTATGGAATCGCTATGACACCTGGAAAGCTTAAGGCTTTGTGTGAGATAGATTGTCTGGCATTAGAGGTGGGATGGAAGGAAGCCTAGACAGGTCCCTAGTTTCAAAGGTGTGGCATAAAGTGACTGGTAAATCAGGACACTCAGATCAGTTTCCATACATAGATACTTGGTTGCAACTGGTTTTAGACCCCCCACAGTGATTAAGCAGACAGGCAGCAGTAGTACTAGTGGCAAAGGGACAGACAGCCAAGGAAGAAAGAGTAGCTCCACTCCCGCAGGTACCTCCCCTAGGGGAAGAGGAAGGAGAGAGGAGAACAGCAGCATAAGTGGCTCGCAGAGGCAAGGAAAGACCAGCAGAGAGAAAAAGAGAGAGACAGAAAGAGAGAGAGGGGAAAGAGAGCGAGAGAAAAGAGAGAGACAGAGGACAAGAGACAGAGAGGATAAGAGGCAAAGAGAGAAAGAAAGAGAGAGGAACAGACAGAGAGACAAAGAGGGAGTCAAAGAGAGAGAAAGGGGCAAAGAGAGAGAGAAAGAGACAGAGACAAAAAGAAAGTCAAAGAGAGAAAGAGAGAGATATACAAGTAGTTAAGGAAAAAACAGTGTACACTATTCCCTTAAAAGCCAAGGTAATTTTAGAACCTATAATTGATAATTAAAGGTCTTGTCAGTGACCATATAACACTCCAATACCACTTTGTTGTCAGTTTAAACAAAGGCATAGCCCAAAAGCACTGAGGCCACTAACAACCCATAGCCTTCCTGTCAAAATTCCTTAACCCAGTAACCCGTAGATAGCCCAAATACATTCAATCTGTAGCAGCAATGGCTTTGCTAACAGAAGAAAGTATAAAAATAACTTTTAGAGGAAACCTCATTGTGAGCACACCTCACGAGTTCAGAACTATACTAAATTTAAAAAAAAAAAAGCGAAAAGGTAACTTACTAACTCAAAAAAGTATGAGGTTATTCTGTTAGAAAAAAATGATTTAATATTAACCGCTGAAAATTCCCTTAACCCAGCAGGTTTCCTAACAAGGGATTTAAATCTTAATTACCACACAAAGGTCCGACCAAACCTAGGAGGAACCCCCTTCAAGACTGGACGATAGATGGTTCCTCCTGGGTAATTCGGGGAAAAAAAAAATAAGAGAGAGAGAGAGAAAAAAAAAAAAAAGCTGAGGAAGGGGGAAGAATTTATGTAAAAAGAATGGTATATGGTAAATTCTTGTCCTAAAATACATTAACTGGTTGTTTAAAGAAAAGGATGTTTGCAATAAGTCAGAAAATTGAGACATGTCAAAGAACTGTCTGTAAAAGTCGTGAAAGAAGAAAAAAAATGTGTGTTATAAAAAAGGAATTTATGCAAGAAATGTTGTATAATTTAAAAGTAATCAGGCCTCCCGAATGTAAAACTATTGAAGAAACAGTTTATATGCAAGGTGTATAAGGAAAGTAAAATATCCTTTTAGTAAAAGGATTATAAGGAAGCATAAAAATGTGGATTTTTACCTACATTAAAAAGTTAAAAAATTTTTTTTTGTTTTGAAGGTTTAAGCAAGTTTTAAAACATTAATTGTAAAAGAAATTCTGTATGTAAACATATTGGCTAAAGTTAAAGAGGTATCATCCAGTTTTCTGTGAACTGGACATTAAAGTAAAAACACAATGGATTTTTCTTAAAGCATTAACCTGCTCTTTAAAAAAATTATAATAGATTAAAAAGAGTCTATAAAAATCTTACCTTATGGTCAGACATTAAAATTTAAATAAATATGTCCACAAAGTTTTATTAAAATTAAGTTTAACATTAATAACACACTAATATAAAGGTGAACTTTAGCTTATCTGGTATAAAAAATCATACAGAAAGCATTGTCAGATATAAAATGGTGTTTGGCTTTCTTTGGTCTAAAAACTAATAAAAATAGGTGCTAAAGGAAATTTCTCAGTAAGAAGACACCAAGGACTATAAAATCCACTGCTGATGTCCCCACATTTAAAACAAAAGGTCAATTTCTTAGAAATTACATACTTGGTTTATCTTCCACTTTCCTCTCCCTCAAAACTAAAAGTCTTTTAGCACATGTACAACTAGAATTTCTGATAAACCACCACCAGCCTGAAGATTATGTTCTCATCAAAGGGTGGAAAGAAGGAAAACTCCAGCCAGCCTGAGAAGGACCCTACCTTGTGCTGGTAACCACCAACATTGCTGCTCATACAGCAAAAAAGGGATGGACTCATCACACCCGAGTCAAGAAAGCACCACCTGCTCCAGAGTCCCAGGGGAAAACCCTAGCAAACTAAAGCTAAGAAAAATTTAACTCTTCATCTATTCTATTACTCTTTCTTCTTTCCTAGTTCTATTGCTGACCATCTAGTTATTAACATAACCAAGTCAATTTCGCCTCAAGCTATTGCATTTAATGCTTGCCTTGTTATACCCTGTGGGGACTTGCCAAGTCTCAAAGACAGCTTTCTACTTCAGAAAAATACTTCTGTCCCTCCTGACTGTCCTCAGACTGGGCATTAGTAAATTGGGACCATTTAATCTGGGGAGATTTCAATAAAGACCCCAGTGTCAACCAGGAATCTTGCCCCCTGATGTAGAGCTTTTATGCCATAGTTGGTCCAATGTTCTGTGGACCACTAAAGAGCAAGGATGGACTGCCCCAACCGGTTTTTGTAATTTCCTAAAACCATACATTCATTTTACTAGAGGATCATGGAAGTTAAAGACTTAAAACAAACTTTGGCAGTTAGGACAGGATACCAAGATGTAAATGCCTAGTTGGAATGGATCAAATATTCCGTCTGCATGTTAAACAAAAGCAATTGTTATGCTCGTGCACATGGCAGGCCAGAGGCCCAGATTGTCCCCTTTCCACTAAGGTGGTCCTCCAGTCGACCAGGCGTGGGCTGCATGGTAGGTCTTTTCCAGGATTCTACAGCCTGGAGTAAAGGTCATGCCAAGTTCTCTCCCGAGGGCCATCCAGCTTCAGCCTGGAGTAAAGGTCGTGCCAAGTTCTCTCCCGAGGGCCATCCAGCTTCCATCTCCCAACACTAAGTTCACTTTGTGTCTCTCACAACAGGGAGGAAACTTAGTGATCCTTGGAGACCTGAAGGGATGCAGTGAACTTAAGAACTTTCAAGAGCTTACCAATAAGTCAGCCCTTGTTCATCCCCAGGTGGATGTGTGGTGGTATTGTGGTGGACCTTTACTGGACACTCTGCCAAATAACTGGAGTGGCACTTGTGCTTTAGTCCAATTGGCTATCCCTTTCACCCTGGCATTTCATCAACCAGAGGAAGGGCAAGTGATAGAAAAAGGATGGATCTGGTTATCGGATGGAAGAATAGCTGTGTCACAACTGCTAGGAGCCTCAGTCATACTGGCTGTGCATGAGTCCACCCACCTGGGCCAAGAGTCACTTAAAAAGTTGTTAGGCCGATACTTCTACATCTCATATCTGTCAGCACTTGGCAAAACAGTGGTGCAGCAGTGTGTCACCTGCCGGCAGCACAATGCTAGGCAAGGTCCAACTGTACCGCCCAGCATACAGGCTTATGGAGCAGCCCCGTTTGAAGATCCCCAAGTAGACTTCACTGAGACGCCCAAATGTGAAGATCTCGTCGCTAGGTTTGGACTGCCCTTACAAATTGGCTCAGACAATGGGCTGGCGTTTGTGGCTGACTTAGTACAGAAGACAACAAAGGTGATTGGGTGTAGATCAAGGTTTGGAACGTAGCCGCCTTGCGGCCACGGTGGAAAGGACCTCAGATCATCATCTTGACCACTCCCACAGCCGTGAATGTAGGAGGAATCCCAGCCTGGATCCACCACAGCCACGTGAAACCCACAGCACCTGAGACCTGGGAGGTGAGACCAAGCTCGGACAATCCCTGCAAAGTGATTCTGAAGAAGACGACAAGCCCTGCTCTAGTCACACTTGGAAGCCAACTGGTCCATACATGGCCAAAGTATGAGGAAACTCACCGTGAGACTTATTTTCCTTAAATTTTGGAGTTGTACAGTAAGGACTTCAACTGATCTTCCTCAAACCGGGGACTGTTCCCAGTGTATACATCAGGTCACTGAGGTAGGGCAAAAAGTTAAAACTGTCTTTTCATTCTATAGTTATTACAAATATGCTGGAACTCTAAAAGGGACTTGTATGTATAATGCCACCCAGTACAAGGTATGTAGCCCAGGAAGTCACCAGCCTGATGTGTGTTATAACCCATCTGAGCCCCCTGTGGTCACAGTTTTTGAAATAAGATTAAGAACAGTCACCTGGTGGGGTCTAAACCATACTAAGAAGAATCCATTTAGTAAGTTTCCTAAGTTGCAAACTGTTCGGGCCCATCCAGAGTCTCACCGGGACTGGATGGCTGCAGCTGGACTATACTGGATATGCGGGCATAGAGCCTACACCAAGCTACCAGAACAACGGGCAGGTAGTTGTGTTGTTAGCACCATCAAGCCATCCTTTTTCCTACTGCCCACAAAAACAGGTGAGCTCCTAGGCTTCCCTGTTTATGCTTCCCGAGAAAAGAGGAGCATAGCCATAGGCAATTGGAAAAATGATGAGTGGCCCCCTGAAAGAATCATACAGTACTATGGGTCTGCCACATGGGCACAATATGGCACACAGGGATACCGAACCCCCATTTACATGCTCAACCAGATTATATGTTTACAAGCTGTCTTAGAAATAATCACTAATGGGCCGGGCGCGGCGACTTAGGCCTGTAATCCCAGCACTTTGGGAGGCCGAGGCAGGTGGATCACGAGGTCAGGAGATCGAGACTATCCTGGATAACACAGCGAAACCCTGTCTCTACTAAAAATACAAAAAAACAATTAGCCAGGTGTGGTGGTGGGCACCTGTAGTCCCAGTTACTCAGGAGGCTGAGGCAGGAGAATGGTGTGAACCTGGAAGGTGGAGCTTGCAGTGAGCCGAGATTGCGCCACTGCACTCCAGCCTGGGAGACAGAGCAAGACTCCATCTCAAAAAAAAACAACAAAAAAAAGAAAGAATCACTAATGAAACTGGCAGAGCTTTGACTGTTTTAGCCCAGCAAGAAACCCTGATGAGAAATGCCATTTATCAGAATAGACTAGCCCTAGACTACTTGCTAGCAGCTGAAAGAGGAGTTTGTGGGAAATTTAACCAATTGCTGCCTGCACATAGATGACCAAGGGCAAGTAGTTAAAAATATAGTTAAAGATATAACAAAGCTGGCACATGTGCCCATGCAAGTGTGGCATGGGTTTGATCCTGGGTCCATGTTTAGAAAATGGTTTCCAGCGCTAAGAGGATTTAAAACTCATATAGTAGAAATTATGATAGTAATAGGAACCTGCTTGTTGCTTCCCTGCGTGCTGCCCTTGCTCTTTCAAGTAATAAAAAGTTTTGTTACTACCTTATTCCATCAAAATACTTCAGCACATGTGTACTACATGAATTACTATCTATCTATCTCATAAGAAAACCTAGATAGCGAAGATGAAGATGAGAACTCCCACTAATAAGTGAGATTCTCAAAGAGGGGAGTAAGGGAGGAGACCACCTCTCATATTGTCTTCTGCCTAATTTCTGCCTCAAAGGAAAGAGAAAATAGGAGTTAAAGAAAAGGCAGAAGTGAAATTCAATATTCAGACAGCCCAGCGCCACACCCCAGGCCTGGCAGTTAAAAATCGACCCCTGACCTAATCACTTATGTTATCTATAGATTCCAGACGTTGTATGAGGAAGTATTGTGTAACTCCCTGATCGATTCTGTTCTGTTCTGATCACCGGTGCATGCAACCCCAACCACGTAGCCCCTGCTTGCACAATGTATCATGACCTTTTCACTTGGACCCCTTAGTTAGTTGCAAGCCCTTAAAAGGGACAGGAATCTTGACTTCAGGGAGCTCGGATCTTGAGATGTGAGTCTACTGATGCTCCCAGCTGATTAAAGCCTATTCCTTCCTAAAACTGGTGTCCAAGAGGTCTTGTCTAAGACTGGTCCTGCTGCAAAATCTTTAATGAACAAAACATCCTTTTATAAAACCACAGTACAACTAGCACTCACTTATTAGTGGGAGTTCTCGTCTTCATTCTTTGCTATCTAGATTTTCTTGTAAGACAGATAGATAGTAATTCATGTAGTACACTTGTGCTGAAGTATTTTGATGGAATAAGGTAGTAACAAAACTTTTTATTACTTGAAGGAGCAAGGGCAGCACACAGGGAAGCAACAAGCAGGTTCCTATTACTATTGTAATTTCTATTATAAGAGTTTTAAATCCTCTTAGCTTTGGAAACCATTTTCTAAACATGGACCCAGGATCATTGAGACAATATTACCTATTTTGTCACTATTCATATTTTACCAATGATCTAAATAGTGTCTTTCATAGTAATTTTTTTTTTCAGTTTCAGGATCTAGTTCAGGATGACACATTGCATTTAGTGGTTGTATTAGTTAAATTTAGCTGCATAACAAACTTAGTAGCTTAAAACAATATTTGTCATCTTAGTTTCCATAGGTCAGGAATCTAGACGTGGCTTAGCTGGGCTCTTTAGCTCAGGGTCCCTCACAAGACTGCAACCAAGGTGTCGGCCACAGTCATCTGAAAATTCAAGTGCAATACAATCTGCTTCCAAGCTCATTCAGTGATTGTTGGCAGGATTCAGGTCACTGCAGACTGTTGGATTTAGGGCTTCAGTTCCTGGCTGGCTGTTGGCCAGGAATCCCTCAGTTCCTTGAAACATGGGCCTCTCCAGAGGGCAGCCCACAATTTGGCAACTTGCTTCATCAGAACAAGCAAGCTGAGAAGAGCCAGAAAGAATTTTAGCAAGACGGAGGTCTCAGTCCTTTGTAACCTAATCTCAGAAGTGACAGCTCATCACTGACATCTGCCTATCACATGTTTATGTCTCTAGTTTCTTCTGATCTGGAAGAGTTTCTTAGCCTTTTTATTGTCTTTCATGTCCCCCGGCATTTTAAATACTGCAGGCTAGTTGTTTTGTAAACATCCTTTGTTTTGTAAACAGGTTGAGTCTGTTTGATATTTCCTCGTGATTCCATTCAAGTGATGCATTTTTGTCAAGAATACTTCACACTCAATGTAGTATTCTCAGTGCATCGCATCAAGACGTTTGTCCCCTTATTAGTGACAGTAACTTGGATTGCTTGTTTAAAATGGTGCTCAAGCTCTTTACTATTTTTATTTTTATTTTTTTTTGAGACAGGGTCTCACTCCGTTGCCCAGGCTGGAGTGCAATGGCTCACTTCAGCCTTGGACTCCTGAGCTCAAGTGGTCCTCCACCTCAGCCTCCCAAGTAGCCAGGACCACAGGCATGCACCACCATGCCTGGCTAATTTGTTAATTTTTTTGTAGACAGGGTCTTGCAATGTTGTCCAGGTCCCAAACTCATGTGCTCAAGAGATTCTCCTGCCTCAGCCTCCCAAAGTTCTTGGATTACCGGTGTGAGCCACCATGCCCGGGGCCACTCAAGCTCCCGTATTCTTAACCACTCTGCAATTCTGCCTCTGGCCAGGAAAGTTCTTTCCATTTTTCAAGCAGGGTAGAAAATGAGACCATTTCTCTTGGCTGAGAAATTATGGGAAGAAATTGAGCCTGGAAACTATTTTAGGACAAAATTCCCAGTGTCCTGGATCAGACCCTCTGGCTCTCATTTGCACTCAAGATAGCCTCACTGGAGGCCCAAGCATTAGCTGCCATGCCAGTCCACAGCTTGGAGGATGAATGTCCTTTCACCCCTGTTTTTCTTTTTGTTACTGGTTCCTTCATCTAGAAAACCCTTGGAGGGGCCAGTGGTGTAATGGATAACACATCTGACTACAGATCAGAAGACTCTAGAAAAGCCTTTGTCCCACCTCTACCTCCTTCTCTGCCTCTAGAACGCCTGTTCATCTCTCAAGCCCAGGCCAGGGTTCAGTTCCAGAAATAAGGCTGCAGCATTGTACAATTCCAGTAGTGCCTGGCACCCCCTGGAGTTGTGCTAGCCTGTGGTTCTGCTCTGGAAACCCCTCCCCAGCCTCACCTCATGTGCACATTTTCTTGTTAGTATTTGTTTAGATGTATGTGTGTCTTCTCCAGACAGAGAGGAGGACTAAGGCTTGTTTCCCCTGTGGACCCAGTGTCCAATATGTGCTCAACAAGGGCTGAGTGAACACAGGAATTTTTCGTCCCACCACCCCTCTGCCCTGAAACAGTGGCACAGTCCCTTTCTCCTTAATACGATGGTGACACAGCTCTGGCATGTGGCCTTTGTATCCCTGAGGTGCATCACAAAGTTCCCGCAATAAAATCCAACACTCCAAATGTCCCAGTGGAAAGGCCCCTTATAAGGCCAGCAGGTGCAGTTAGAATGTGGCTTCTTGACAAACTTGTGAGGCTGAACCGTGGCCCTGCCATCTGAGACAGAAGAGTGCTGAAAAGCTGTTGGAGAGCAGACAGACTGATTCCAAGGCAGAGGCCACCGGTAGGGTGGGGAGGGGTGAGGGCAGCCGGGCTGCTGAAGATGTAGACAGGGACTTGGAGGTGAGCTGGGCTCTGAATTCTCAGCAAACCTCCGGTTCCCGAGGGCAGGTCACAGAACTATTAGTAATAGGACCAAAGCCCCCAAACGGGTTTTTCTGCTGAAAGAGACTCTTTGGTCTCACAGGAGGATCTGGAGTGCTTCATCCAGGCTCCTCCCCCAGCAGTCTTGGTGGAAGCTTTAGCTGCTCTGGACCCAGATGATGAACTGGGACCTTTGACTCCCACCCGCTGAGAAGCCAGCTCCTGGGAAAGCGTGGTTCTAAGGTTAGCCAAGAGAAAGGACCAGAGAGAGACCCAAGGTCAGGTGAGTAAGTTTACTAACCTGCCGGGCTGCTTCACCACAGTCAGAGGAAGAAGGCCCGAGCTTACAAAATGAGGGGTTTATATGGGGGAGAGAGACCTTGGGGTTGTTTGTCGGTTAACTTGACCACATATCATCATGTGACCAGCTTACAATATAGGAGTTTACAAGAGGGTGTAACTTAGGTTTATTCACGTTTCTCATGACCTTCCCCATGCTGCCCGGAGGGCTGTAAGCAAGTCTGGTGACCTTGCTGTAACACCTAGATAAGGGTCCAGTAATACAACTGCAGAGTGTTCAGGGTCAGGGCCAGCTGCCTTGTGTGTGCGGGGGGGGGGGGGGGGGGGGGGGGGGGGGGGGGAGTCCTGAGGCAGCTTGTCCCTAACATTCCAGCCTTTTAATAGGTAATAGAAAAGCGACAGGTTGTTATCTGGCTGCTTCTTGCTGGATAGGGGCGACAGTTAGCGGGAGAGACTGGGTGGTAGGGACTGCTGTTCCTGGAGCTGTCGGTATTCTTGGAGCAGCATCATATCTTGTATTGTTCCATGGCTGAAGGCTCTAATACGGTCCTGTAAAAACTGGGTAAGGAGACGTAAGAGACAAGGGCCAAGCGCTAAAAGGAGGAAGAGGTTTATGGCAGGCCTAGAAACGGCGGTAGCCATGGTGCCCAGGAGTTACAAAACCGCGGGGGCCAGGAGTCTGGAAGGTACTGCCTGATTTCAGAAGCTTTTTCATTTATTCATCGGGCGGCATCTTGCACTAGTCCTGACCGGTTAGTATAGAAACAGCACTCTTCTCCTAAAAAGATGCATAATCCACCTTTCTTGGCAGTGAGGAGAGCTAAACCTCAACGGTTTTGAAGTGTCACTGCTGCTAAAGAGTCTATTTGGGATTGGAGAGCAAGGATGGATTCAGCTATGTGTTGTAGGCTGTCTGAGAGATCTGTTGAGAGAGCATGATAGTAGGACAGGGAAGTGGACAAGCCTGCTATCCCTGTTGCTGTTGCAGTGGTAGTTCCTAGTCCTATAAGCAGGGGTATTAGTTGTACGGCTCTGCCTTGACAGACTTGAGCCTTAACAGAGACTGGTAAACTCTGATTTCCAGGGGCAATGTCAATTTTGGGACTTAAGAAGACCAGGGTGCAGGTGCCGGTCCGATTGGCAGGGAGGCACACATAGGTTGAGGTTCCACCCAAGAAAAATATGCCTTGACTGGGCAGACAGAACTGGTTATGTTTGTTGAAAAGGTGCGAGAGTATATTGTTTTATTGTTTTCATTTTCCCACATGCCTAGAGTCCTCGCTAAGGTGGCTCCAGTGAGTGGCTGAAAAGGAGTTGCAGGGACAGTTTGAGTGCCTCCTTGTGTTTTATTTTCCCATTGGAGAAAGAATCGTTTTGTGTCTATTAGGAGCCAGTCAGAAGAGTAATTGAAAGAGGGTATGAGGAGGCATTTGGCAGGGAGGGGAGCCGTGCTGTAAGGGGTCCATGGGTGAATGATCATACTGCTCGTATGTCTGCCATTACAAAATCCTGAATGTTTATTTAGTAAAGAGCTGGTAATGACGTTTGGGGGTCCTGAAAAACTGACAAGCTGTTTAAATTCGGCTGTTTGGGTGACCTTACAATTTTGGTGGTCGTTTGTGGCTTGCAGCTGTAAGGTATAGTTACATTGATGGGTCTGTAGGTGACCTAAAGGCAGACCTGAGGACAGGTTGTGTTGGATACATATTGGGGCTTAAAAAGTTAAACCGGTGTTGGTGGTCACAGGGCCATGAATGGGCTTGTTATTACTCGCCTATTGGGTAAGATTGGAGATACAGGAGCGTAAAAGTTGTACTGCGTGCCCGGTCAGAGTGTTTTTTGTCACGTCTGTGATAGAAAACTTGGCCAATAACTGCATGTCTAAAAGTCAAAAGGGGCTTTCTCCTTCATAACGGGGGTGATAGGTTAATTTAGTAAGAACCCAGTTTTTTGAGGAAACGGGGGGTAGCAACATAGGTGGTAGTTGATAGGGAGATGCAGAGCCCGCAGTCTTGCTAGGATGGGGTTGGACTGGTGTAGCAGGGAGTGAGTTAGGTTAAGGGTCTTAGAGAGGTAGTTGGGTACTATTGGAAGGGAAGGTGTGGCTATGTGGGCAGCCAAGGAGTAGGAGAGGTAGCTACGCAAAGAGTGAGTAGGAAGGTACATAAATGCGTTTCATCTGGGGAAAAGTCACATAAGGTGACTTTAGAGTGGATAGAGAAGGTCATCTATCCACTCTAAAAGAGAGTCAAGATTGGGAGTTTGGGGATGAAACCAAGAATCTTGTCAAACAGAGATAAGGAAGAGGGTGAAGCGGCAAGGTAGGCAAGAACAGAGCATTTAAGAGACATCAAGAGTGTACTTGCGGTTGTCAGGAAGGCAAGGAGGAGTCTGGGTATTGTTCAAGGGTCTTCTTCAGGACAGGTGTGAGGCGGACTTTGGTTGGGCCAGGGAGAGTACTGGAGAATCGACAGAGGATGGCAGTCAGCAGGTTGGTGGGTGCTTCGGGGACTCTTTTTAATCTGGAAAGATGGTACCAAGAGATATGTCTTGAGAGTTTAGCTGCGGTGGGGGTAGTGAGAAGAACTTGAAACGGGCCTTCCCACTTTGGTTTAAGGCTTGTTGGGTTAAGAGTTTTTAGGAAGACATGCTCTCCTGAAAGGAGAGTCCGGTCGGTGGGGCCTTCATGGGGTTTTGGGAGGGCCTGGTCAGCTTGTTGGTGGAGGAGATGGTGGATAAGCGAGAGTGTTGGGAGGTATTCTCCTAGCTGAGAGTTAGAAGGGGACCTGTTTTGTAAGAGAAAGGCCGTCCATACATTAACCCAAATGGACTGAGGAATGAGGGTGCTTTTGGACTGGCTCTGATGCGGGCCAGTGCTATGGGCAAAAGGGAGGTCCATGGTTTTTGGACTTCAAGAGTGAGTTTGGTCAACTGAGCCTTAAGGATCCCATTTGCCCTCTTGACTTTTCCAGATGACTGGGGCCGGTATGGGATATGGAGGCACCACTGGACACCAAGGGACTGAGAAACCTGTTGGGTGATTTGGGAGATTAAGCTAGCTAGGGCCACTGTCTGATTATATGGAGCAAGGGAGACCAAATCTAGGGATGATTTCTGTTATAATAATTTGGGAGACTTTTGCGGCCTTTTCTGAAAAGGTAGGAAATGCTTCTACCCACCTAGAGAAAGTATCTATAGGAATAAGAAGAAATTTTGTCCTCTCGATGGGAGGCATGTGGGTGAAGTCTACTTGCCAGTCCTGCCCTGGGAGTGTTCCTCTGAGCTGATGTGTAGGAATAGGGGGAGAGTGGAGGGCCCTTGGGAGGAAGTAACACAGCATATGCAACAGTTGGAGGTTATGTCTCTTAGTGTGGTGAATAGATGGGGGGAGGAGAAATGAGGGCAAAGGAGTAGGTACGGGGGTTCACACCAATATGGAAGGACTGGTGAAGAGATGTCAGAATTTCTTTGGTTTGCTCTTGGGGGAGGACGAGCTTTTGATTTTTGACTATCCAGTCCCTTGAAAGGAGGCTCCTTGCTGTAGTAGTAAAGATTTCTCGGTGGGAGAGTACTTGGGTTGGATTGCTGGGATACCGAGGAGGAGGGGGGGGGGGGGCAGAAGAAAGGGAGGATTATTTTGCTGCCTCATCGGCCTTTCTGTTCCCTCTTGAGATTTCATCTGATCCTGCTTGATGTCCTCGACAGTGTATAACTCGTGCTTTAGTTGGGAGGTGTGCGGCCTGAAGGAGTTGGTAAATAAGGGGGCTGTTAGTGATGGGAGTTCCTTTGGCAGTAAGGAATCCTCTCTCTTGCCAGATAGAGGCATGGGAGTGAAGACTGTGACAGGCATATTTGGAGTCTGTATAAATGTTGACTTGTTTGCCTTTGGAAAGGGTCAGCGCCCTGGTGAGAGCTATGAGTTCTGCCTTTTGGGAAGAGGTTCCTGGGGGTAAGGACTTGGCTTCAATTACTGGTCAAGGGAAACAACTGCATATCTAGCAATTTCGGGGGAGCCAGTGGGCCCAGAAGAAGAGCCACCTATAAATAGTTGGTCATTGGGGTTGGTGAGAGGCTCGGAGGAAATGTTTGGGAAATGTGGCTGTACGTGGTCTAGAATGTCAGTGCAAGAATTAGTAGGAGGGGAAGAGGATACAGGGAGTAAGGATGCTGGGTTGAGGGGAGCACTTTTGGCAAAACCGGATTTGGGATTTTCGATAAAGAGGGCATGGAGTAATTGAGTCCAGGAAGGAGGAAGGGAGCTTAATGCTCGGGAGGAGAGGAGATCTTGTAGATTATGAGGACTGTGGATGATGGTATTCTGGCTGAAAGTTAGTTTCCTGCTTTCTAGAGCTAAAACGGCAACTGCTGCTAGTGCTTTAAGGCAGTTTGGCCACCGTTTGACTATGTTATCTAGTTGTTTAGAGAGGTAAGCTACAGGTGCAAAGGAAGGACTTCCTTTCTGTTGTCCTAAGACACCGAGGGCTATCCCTTGGCTTTTGGCAGTATAGAGAGTGAAAAGTTAGGAGATATCAGGTAAGGATAGAGCTGAGGCAGTGACAAGAGCGGTTTGGAGTTTGCGAAAGCTGGGGAGTATGTTATGTGTGAGGTTTAGGGGTTCATTGAGAGGGCCTTTGGTCGCTTCATAGAGGGGATGAGCTAGGAGGGCAAAGTTGGGAATCCATATTCTAAAGAAGCCTGCTAGCCATAGGAAGGAAAGGATTTCGCTTTTGGAGGAGGGTGGGGGTAGATTATCTATTAATGTTGCCCCAGCTGGAGTCACAGCCTGGGCCCTGGGGAAAGTTGAATTCCTAAGTAGGTCGCCATGGAGGTGGAGAGTTGGGCCTTGGACAGGGAGACCCTATACCCTTTGATAGCAAGAAAGTTTAAGAGAGCAGTGGCTGTGTGAGTTTGAGAGTCTTTTAGAGAGGGGCTGCAAAGATGAAGGTCATCCACGTATTGAAGAAGAAGACTGGGAGACAGGTTTAAGGAGGTGAGGTCTCAGGCTAGAGCTTGTCCAAAGAAATGAGGGCTATCCCCGAAGCCCTGAGGGCAGACAGTCCATGTGGGTTGTTGTGACTGGAGGGTGTCAGGGTCAGTCCAGGTGAAAGAAAATAGGTTTGGGGAATCAGGGTGTAGAGGAATGGTAAAGAAGGCATCCTTCAGGTCAATTGTGGTGTAGTGGGTGGTGCTAGTGGGGACGAGAGAGAGAAGTGTATAGGGATTAGGGACTATGGGATGGATAGGGACGACAGCCTAACTGATAGCTCCAAGGTCCTCAATGAGTTGGTATGAGTCATCAGATTTTTTTTTTTCTTTTGAGACAAAGTCTTGCTCTGTTGCCCAGGCTGGAGTGCAGTGGCGTGATCTCGGCTCACAGCAACCTCCACCTCCCTGGTTCAAGCAATTCTCCTGCCTCAGCCTCCTGAGTAACTGGTATTACAGGTGCATGCCACCACACCTGGCTAATGTTTTTGTATTTTTAGTAGAGACAGGGTTTCACCATGTTGGCCAGACTGGTCTCAAACTCCTGTCCTCAGGCAATCTGCCTACCTTGGTCTCCCAAAGTGCTGGGATTACAGGCATGAGCCACCACGCCCGGCCCAGAGTCATCAGATTTTTTAACAGAGAGTATGGGGTGTTATATGGAGAGTGTGTTGGTCTAAGAAGACTGTGTGAGCAGAGCTTGTTTACGATGGGCTGTAGGCCTTTTTGGTGGGTTAGAGAGATTGGGTATTGGGGAACGTTGGGAAATTTGGAGGGGCTTTTTAAGCAGATTTTGATGGGGTCATGGTGAGCAGCTATGGAAAGGGTGGTGGTGTCCCACACTAGTGGGTTAATGAGAGAGGCAGGAAGTGGGTACTGGGGAGAGGAGCCAGGGGCCGGACTAGTGGAGAGGAGCAGGAGGGACTCTGCTTGAGGGGAGCAGGAAAAGGTGATAGAAGCTTTGAATTTGTCTAAAAGGTCTTGGTCTAGGATGGGGATGGGATGGGGCAACAAGGCATGATAAGGAAAGAGTGTGAGAAAACAGTATCAAACAGGGAACAAGTAAGAGGTCTGGTGGTGCATGGATGTCAGATGAGTCAGTCAACCCCCACAATTAAGACTTGATGTTGGTAGAAGAGCTGAGGCAGGACTGGCTTGTCTGTTGTAATATAAGAGTATTGGAAGATGTCTGGTGTCCAGGGTCTAAAACCCCTCGTGGCCTTTAGAACACCAAGCTCTGTGCCAAAAGGTGGAAGGCTGCCCTGCTGCACCACAGATCTAAGCCCAGGGCATAAAACTGCTCGTGGCTTGGATGGAATCCAGGGCTCAGGGCATAAAACCCCTTATAGCCTCTGGAATGTGCACAGACTTCGTGTTGGTTGCTCTCCCAGGCTCGTAAACATGTTCTCCATTATCTCAAGCAGCAGAGCATATTCTATATGTGTCAAATAAAACACTAAACCATCACAGCTATGCTTGATGCACCACTACCTTTCTACCCCCACATCTGCATGTCCTTACCACCTGCTTCTTTGTTTGATCACCAATAAATAGTGTGGGTTCCCAGAGCTCGGGGCCTTCTCAGCCTCCATACCAGTGTTGGACCCCTGGACCCACCTTATGCACTCTTACCTTATCTTTTCTCTTTCCTTTGACTCCACCGGACTTCATAGCCCCCATGGCCTAGTGTTGGGTCTGATCATTCCAACATTTCTGGCGCCCAACATGGGGCTGTGAAGACCCTGGTGAAGGAATACTAGAGCATGCAGAAGCAGAGGATGCATCATCAGAGGACACCTGAGGACGACTGAAAGAAGCTCGGCAGGTAAGCTGGGCTCTCAGAAGAACCAGTGCAACAATGGGACAGAATGAAAGTAAACATTCTGCTTATTTAAATTTCTTTTTTTTTTTTTTTGTGGGCAGCAAGCCACCCAGGTGGTGAGGCAAGAGACTGAAGGCACAAGCTGTTCAATAAAGAAAATACCTAAAATAAGAATAGTTACATTAGACATAGAATATAGACATGATTATATATGAATATTATCAATAATTAGTTGGTAGCATTACTCTTTATTCCAATATTATAATAATCTCTGCTTTACAATTATAACCTAGGAAAAACCAGGCCATACAGAGATAGGAGCTGAAGGCACACGTGAGAAGTGACCAGAAGACAGAGTGTAAGCCCTCTGTCACGTCTAGACAGGGCCACTAGAGGGCTCCTTGGTCTAGCGGTAACACCAGTGCCTGGGAAGGCACCCGTTACTTAGCAGACCTTGGTCTAGTGGTAGTGCCAGTGCCTGGGAAGGCACCCGTTACTTAACAGACCGGGAAAGTTAGAGAAGACTCTGCTCTACCACCTCTTATGGAAGGCTTGACATCAGTGAAGCCCACCCATAGCCATCCAGAGGCCTAAACATCTCCCTGTGATGCTGTGCTTCAGCAGTCACCCTCCTGGTCCACTTTCATGTTCCACCCTGTACACCTGGCTCCACCTTCTAGATAGCAGTAGCAGAATTAGTGAGAATGTTAAAGTCTTTGGTCTCTCCGAGAAATGCATAGAAGAAATAATGACCTAAGCTGTCCCCTCTTTCTCTCTGCCTCAGCTATCAAACAGGGAAGGGCCCCCTGTCTGATGGACACGTGACTTGCATGACCTTACCTATCATTGGAGATGACTAACACTCCTTACCCTGCCCCCTTGCCTTGTATACAATAAATAACAGTGCAGCCAGGCATCTGGGGCCACTGTTGGCCTCTGCATCTTGGTGGTAGTGGTCTCCCGGACCCAGCTGTCTTTTTTCTATCTCTTTGTCTTGTGTCTTTATTTCTATGATCTCTCATCTCTGCACACGAGGAAAAAAACCCACAGGCCCTGTAGGGCTGGTCCCTACATTTTTTGAGACAGAGTCTTACTCTGTCACCCAGGCTGGAGTGCAGTGGTGCGATCTCGGCTCACTGCAAGCTGTGTCTCCCAGGTTCACGCCATTCTTCTGCCTCAGCCTCCTGAGTAGTTGGGACTACAGGCATGTGCCACCACGCCTGGCTAATTTTTTGCATTTTTAGTAGAGATGGGGTTTCACCATGTTAGCCAGGATGGTCTCAATCTCCTGACCTTGTGATCCGCCTGCCTCAGCCTCCCAAAGTGCTGGGATTACAGGCATGAACCACTGCGCCCGTCCTCGGTTATTTAAATTTCTTAAGGCATTTATTACAGAGAGGGGGAGTGAAAGTTAGTACTCAGAATTTATTAACACTCTTTAGTACTGTAGAGTAGTTTTGCCCATGATTCCCAGAACAAGGGACAGTGGAGTTGGATGAATGGGAAATAATTGGCAGAGATTTTAAAAAGGCGCATAAAGAAGGAGCCAAATTCCAGTTTCTTTTTGGTCAGTGTGGGCGTTGATAAAGGCAGCTCTTGAGCCATTTCAAACAGATGACGAGGCAGATTCAGATGAGGAAGAGGCAGACAAGTGTGAAAAATTAACTTCAGATTCTGAATGTGAGGAACAGGAACCAGAGGAAATTAAATAAAAGAAAGGGAAACTGAAAAAGGTACATTTCACTAGCCTGTCAATTCCACCTGCTGAATTAAGTGAATGGCCACCTCCTCCCTTTCCCTTAGTGGGCAAGAAAATGAATTAGCTGAAAAACTTACTGCTCCTGTAGTTGCAACATGAAAACCTGGAGTGATTGGTGGTGCTATACAAAATTCTATTCAAAAGGCTAGAGCCGAGGGAAACCTTGAAGCGAGGCAATTTCCAGTTACTATAACCCAACAAGGAGGACAGAATATAGCTAATTGGGCCACTTTTCCTTTTAAGTTGTTAAAGGAATCCAAGCAAGCCGTTAGTCAATATGGGCCAAATTCTCCTTTTGTACAAACGTTACTAAAAAATGTGGCTCTTGATAATAGATTAATACCATAAGATTGGGATACTTTAACAAAACCTGTTCTCACTCCATCCCAGTACTTGCAGTTTAAAACTTAGTGGGCTGAGGAAGCTCAAACTCAAGCAAGAGAAAACACACAAGCACAGCTGCCTGTGCCTGTTTCCTTTGAACAATTAATGGGGTTGGGCCCTAATTGGGGCCAAGGAGACAATCAAGCAGTAATGAAAAATGTTGCCATTGTTCAGTTACACACTGTGTGTTTATGGACATGGAAAAAAAATAAATGTTACAGGGAAAAAATATCCTTCTTTCAGTTCTGTAACCATATACTGACTTTATTGCTCAGCTCCAAGAGGCCGTGCATAAAGCCATAACTGATAAAACAGCTCAAGATGTAGAATACAACTCCTTGCATAGGATAATGCCAATACAGAGTGTCAAAATGCTATTAGACCTATGAGAGGGAAGGCTCATTTGGCTGAATATATTAAGGCTTGTGATGGCATTGGAGGTAACTTAAATAAGGCTTCTATTTTAGCCCAAGCTGTGGCTGGACTAAAGGTGGGAAAAAATACGCCCCGTTTCTCAGGCTCTTGTTTCAATTGTGGAAAATTTGGACACACAAAAAAGGAATGTAGAAAAGGAAATCAAAAGGCTAAAACTATTACCATCAATCAACAGAAGTCCCAGTGTATGTGCCCAGTGTAAGAAGGGCAATCACTGGGCAAATCAGTGTCATTCTAAATTTAGCAAAGATGGGCAACCTCTTTTGGGAAACAGGAAGAGGGGCCCAAGGCAGACCCCTCAACAAACCGAGGCGTATCTGGTACAGTCAGTGCCCTTACAAACGTACAATAATTGTCCCCCACCACAGCAGACAGTGCCACCGCAGATCTTTGCAGCAGTTCCTGTTTCCCTACTTCCTGGGGAGCCACCAAAGAACGTCCCCATGGGAGTTAGGCGCTCTTTACCCTCAGGAACAGTTGGTCTATTGCTTGGAAGGTCTAGTTTAAATTTCAGAGGTATCACTGTACATACAGGAATAATTGATTCGGATTATACCAGAGAGATTAAATTAGTTATTAGTTCCTCAATTCCATGGTCTGCTTCCCCAGGAGAAAGAATTGCTCAGTTGTTACTGTTACCTTATGCAAAACTGGGAAGCAGGACAGTAAAAAGAATAGGAGGCTTTGGTAGTACGAATCCAGCAGGAGAAGCTGTATATTGGGTTCATCAAGTGTCTGATAAGAGACCTATGTGTACAGTAATCATTCAAGGAAAGAACTTTGAAGGGTTAGTAGATACTGGAGCTGATGTCTCTGTTATTGGTTTAAATCAATGGCCCCGGCATTGGCCTAAGCAAAAGGCATCCATTGGTATTGTTGGAGTAGGGGCTGCCTCAGAAGTTTTTCATCATTTAATTTTGCCATGCCAAGGGCCGGATTGCCAAGAAGGGACAATTCAACCTATTATTACACTTATTCCTGTCAACCTCTGGGATAGAGACTTATTACAACAATGGGGTGCTAAAATATCTCTCCTATGGATTAGTATAGTAGTAACAGTAAACAAATGACGAGAAAAATGGGATATCTCCCAGGGAAGGGACTGGGAAAAAATGAAAATGGCCAACCAGAACCTTTAGAACTAAAAGGACAAACAGATCAAACTGGATTAGGGTATCATTTTTAGGAGCAGCCATTGCTGAGCCTCCGGCTCCCACTCCTCTTGTTTGGTTAACTGCCAAACCAGTTTGGGTGGAGCAATGGCCACTGAAACAGGAAAAACTGGAGGCTTTAAAAGAATTGGTACAGAAACAATTACAAAAGAGACACATAGAGCCTACTTTCTCTCCTTGGAATTCTCCTGTGTTTGTTAAGAAAAAATCAGGGAAATGGAGAATGTTGACAGATTTGAGGGCCATTAATGCTGTAATTCAACCCACGGGCGCGGCAACCAGGGCTGCCCTCCCCAACTATGATTCCTAAATCCTCGCTTCTAATAGTGATAAATTCAAAAGATTGCTTCTTTACTATTCCTTTAGCTACCCAATATTAGGAAAAACTTGCTTTTACTATTCCCGCTATAAATAACAAAGAACCAGCGAATGAATACCATTGGAAAGTGTTACTATTTGTCAAACTTATGTCAGAAAAGCTATTAAGCCAGTTAGAGAACAATTCAAAAAATGTTGTATTATCCATTACATGGATGATATTTTATGTGCAGCTGAAACTAGGGAGGAAAAGGCTGTAACTGCAGCAGGGTTAATCATAGCCCCTGATAAAATCCAAACTTCTACTCCCTTTCAGTATTTAGGAATGAAAGTAGAACAAAGTACTATTAAGCCTCAAAAGATTCAAATTAGAAGAGATAATTTAAAACCCCTAAATGATTTTCAAAATTTATTAGGAGACATTAATTCGATTCATCCCACTGTAGGCATTCCTACTTATGCTATGTCTCACCACTTTTCTACCTTATGAGGCGATTCTAACTTAAACGGTAAACACTCCCTGTCCAAAGAGGCATTAGAGAAACTTCAATTAATTGAAGAAAAAATTCCACAGGCACAAGTGACTCGAATTGACCCTATGCAACCATTACAGTTTTTAGTTTTTCCTACCAAACATTCACCCACAGGAGTTATTGTTCAACAGAATGGTCTGGTTGAGTGGCTTTTTCTACCTCACAATACAACCAAAACGCTTACTCTGTACTTAGATCAAATTGCTGTACTAATAGGACAAGCAAGGCTGCACACAACAAAGTTAATGGGATATAATCGAATCAAATTACAGTTCCATTAAACAAACAACAAATTGAGCAAGCTTACATTAATTCCCAGGAATGGCAAGTTAATTTGGCAGGTTTTATTGACATCCTTGATAATCATTATCCTACATCCAAAATATTCCAATTTCTTAAATTAACATCATGGATATTGCCTTCCATTACTCAAAAAGCACTTATTGAAGGGGCCATTACTGTTTTTATTTGATGGATCTAGTAATGGAAAGGCTTCATTTGTGGGACCTCAACAACAAGTTTTTCAAACTGACTTTGCTTCTGCTCAAAATGCTGAACTTATGGCTGTGATAACAGTGTCACAATCTTTTAAACAGGCGATAAACACTGTTTCTGATTCAGTCTATGTAGTGCAAGCCACACAAAATATTGAATGTGCCTTAATTCAAAATGTGACTAATGACCAACTTAATCTTTTATTTCATTCTTTACAGCAAGCAGTACAACAAAGGCATTCCCCTTTCTATAGCACTCATATGAGAGCACATACTAACCTCCCTGGCCCTTTAACTAAGCTTAATCAAAGGGTGGATTTGCTTGTATCTCTCCGGGTAACAATCAGGTGCCTGTATGGGTGCCTACCAAACATCTGAAAATCTATCATTAGCTACAGCAGGAAGACAGGGCTCTGGGAAGAGTCATCTGGGAAGAGTCCAGAACTCCTGATACAAGTGATGGTGCAAATAAACATCTCAGAGATGAAGGAGAAAACCAATAATAGTCATCAGGCAAATTCTCCAACATGGGGACAAATCAAGAAGTTGGCACAGATGGCAAAGGACAACTTGAAAGCACAGAACAAACTAAAGACAACTAGTAACCTGATGGTGGCCATGCTGGCTGTACTCACCATGGCAGTAAGCCTCCCTACTACAGGAGCAACTCAGAATTTCACTTATTGGGCATATGTCCCATTTCCTCCTTTAATTAGGTCTGTGAGTTGGATGGACCCTGTTATTAAGGCGTACACCAACGACAGTACCTGGATACCTGAGCACATAGACAACCAAGGGCCAATGCATCCTAATGAGGAAGGGATAAAAATAAATATATCCATAGAATATAAGTATCCCCCAATATGCCTGGGACCTGCTGTTGGATGTTTACAGATTGACACACAGGCCTGGTTGGCAGTAGTCCCCAAAAAAATAAATCATGGGCTGCTTTGCACATGATTTTGGGGCATAGTTTAAAATATAATCATTCCCATCCTAAAACCCTGCAGTTCCATCTGAATAAGTTCAAGTATAAACAAAAGAGAGTTTAGTTTAAAGGTATGGACGCTTGAACTTAGGAAAATCGTATAGCAAGTAAGGCTGAGGTGTTACAAAATAATTCCTATCGAATCATCATTAATTAGTCCCCTAAGAGGACTAATTAACAAAGATCCCACTAAGGGGATCTTAAAAAAAAATTGCAACAGAAGGCCTTCTTATAGAACAAATGTAATAAACTGATGGAACCATTGGCAATTAAATCATACACAATATATTCGGACAAAAGCTGAGGTCCCTATCATATGGAGTCCTAGTGGCACTGTTGGCCCTAGTCCAAAAATAATATCTCCTGCCAAGGGACAGGGACATTCTGAATTATGGAAATTAGCTATGGCTCAAAGTTCAACCAAAATTTGAGAGAGTAAATGTAACAAGTATAAAGGGGAGGGAGGTAAAAATAAATATGCTCTTCCTTTTCTTTCCAACAGGACTTTTTGGATTCAAAGTTGTGTCTGGTCACCTTTTGTGCTAGCAATAGGAAATGTTACTCTTGATATAAATACACGCTTTATTTCATGCCCTGAATGTCATTTGTTTACCTGCATTAATTCAACTTTTAATAGAAATCAGATTATCCTAATAATTAAAGCCAGGGAAGGAGTCTGGATCCCCATGTCTTTAAAGAGACATTTAAAGACATGGGAGGCTGGGCGCGGTGGCTCAAGCCTGTAATCCCAGCACTTTGGGAGGCCGAGGCGGGCGGATCACAAGGTCAGGAGATCGAGACCATGGTGAAACCCCGTCTCTACTAAAAATAGAAAAAATTAGCCGGGCGCAGTGGCGGGCGCCTGTAGTCCCAGCTACTCGGGAGGCTGAGGCAGGAGAACGGCGTGAACCCGGGAGGCGGAGCTTGCAGTGAGCCGAGATTGCGCCACAGCACTCCAGCCTGGGCGACAGAGAGAGACTCCGTCTCAAAAAAAAAAAAAAAAAAAAAAAAAAAGGCCATGGGAGGTATCTCCATCCATTCATATAGTAAGTGAAATCCTTAAAAAACTTTTATCCCATTCAAAAAGATTTATAGTTGCTCTCATAGTTGCTACAATTGGCCTCACTGCTGTTACTACTACTGCTGCAATAGCTGGTGTGGCTCTACGTTCATCTGTACAAACTGTTAAATTTGTCAGTAAGTGGCAAAAGAATTCCACAAAATTATGGAACTCTCAAACTCAAATAAATAAAAAAATAGTTAACCAAATTAATGATCTCCACAGACAGTGATTTGAATGGGAGATTGTATGTAAGTTTAAAAAGTAAAATTCAAATGCAAGGTGATTGAAATACCTCTGATTTATATATTACTCCTCGTCTGTATAATAAAACAGAGCATGAGTAAGAAAAAGTTAAGAGACATTTAAAAGGTCATACCGGACATTTATCTTTGGATATTGCAAAACTGAAGGAATAAGTATTTCAAGCCTCTCAGGCACATCTGACACTAATGCCAGGAATTGAAGTGCTTGAAGGAGCTGCAGGTGGATTAGCAGCTATTAACCTGTTAAAATGGATCAAGACACTTGGAGGCTCCATGATTTCAATTATGATTGTGCTTTAAATCTGTGTTGTTTGTCTTTATATAGTCTGCAGATGCAGAAGCCACCTCTGAGGAGAAAGCTGCCGCCAAGAACAAGCAATAATAACTGTGGTGGTTTTGCAAAAAAGAAAAGGGAGGCATGTTGGTAGAAGAGCTGAGGCAGGACCGGCTTGTCTGTCATAATGTAAGAGGTGGAATTTTTCCAATGTAAAAATTAGAAGATGTCCAGGATCTAGGTCTAAAACTCCTCATGGCCTTTGGAACACCAAGCTCTGTGCCAAAGGGTGGAAGGCTGCCCTGCTGTACCACAAATCTAAGTCCAGGGCATAAAACCCCTCATGGCTTGGATGGAATCCAGGGCTCAGGGCATAAAACCCCTTATAGCCTCTGGAATGTGCACAGACTTGTTGGTTGCTCTCCCAGGCTCGTAAACATGTTCTCCATTATCTCAAGCAGCAGAGCATATTCTATATGCGTCAAAGAAAATGCTAAACAGTCACAGCTACACTTGATGCACCGCTACCTTTCTACCCCCACATCTGCACGTCTTCACCACCTTCTTCTTTGTTTGATCACCAATAAATAGTGTGGGTTCCCAGAGCTCAGGGCCTTCACAACCTCTATACCAGCGTTGGCCCCCTGGACCCACCTTATGCACTCTTACCTTGTCTTTTCTCATTCCTTTGACTCCACTAGACTTAGTAGCCCCCAGGGCCTAGTGTTGGGTCTGATCACCCCATCATTTGAGAGGGATGAGTTGGTCCTGAGAACTCAGGCAAAGCCAAGTAGGTGGCCCCGCTATCGATTAAAAGAGATCGGCTTACCTACTGCTAGTAGAGTTACCCTGGGCTCCAATGCAGTGATTGCAGTGGGGGCCAGGGGCCCTGGGCCTCATCAGTCTTCAGTGGCTAGGCCAAGGAGCTGTGGGAGTGCAAGCGATTCTTCACTTTTTGTCTTATTGAAGGGATGGTGGCTGTGAGGAACAGGCTTGTCTGTCTATCTGTTGAGAGGACAGTCAGACTTCCAGTGGCCTGTCTGCTGGCAGACTGGGCAAGGGCTCTTTGGCACTCATGGGTTGGGACATGCCTGCACCCAGGGGCCTTCTTTGCCGCACTTAAAACAAAGCCCAGGAGGATTGCTGCTATCAGGTCTTTTGTGCCCTTGGGTACCATGGCTAGGTTGACAGATAGCTGCTGCTAAAAGCTGGTATTTAGCATGATCTCTTTGGGTTTTGTCTAATTTATTTCGCTGATCCCTGTGATTAAAGATTTTGAAAGCCACGTTAAGGAGGTCTTGTTATGGGATTTGAGGGCCATCTTCAGCCTTTTTAAGTTTGCGCTGGATGTCGGGGGCAGATTGGGAAATAAAATGGGTATTAAGAACAACAGATCCAGGGAAGGTTCCAAAATGGCCGAATAGGAACAGCTCCAGTCTACAGCTCCCAGTGTGAGCAACACAGAAGATGGGTGATCTCTGCATTTCCAATTGAGGTACCGGGCTCATCTCACTGGGGCTTGTCAGACAGTGGGTGCAGGACAGCAGGTGCAGCCCACTGACTGTGAACTGAAGCAGGGCAAGGCATTGCCTCACCTGGGAAGCGCAAGGGGTCAGGGAATTCCCTTTCCTAGCCAAGGGAAGCCGTGACAGATAGCACCTGGAAAATCGGGTCACTCCCACCCTAATAATGTGCTTTCTGAACGGTCTTAGCAAACGGCACACCAGGAGATTATATCCTGCGCCTGACTCAGAGGGTCCCACACCCATGGTGGGACTAGCACAGCAGTCTGAGATCTAACTGCAAGGCAGCAGAAAGGCTGGGGGAGGGGCACCTGCCATTGCTGAGGCTTGAGTAGGTAAACAAAGAGGCGGGAGGTTCAAACTGGGTGAAGCCCACCACAGCTCAAGGAGGCCTGCCTGCCTTTTTAGACTCCACCTCTCGGGGCAGGGCATAGCTGAACAAAAGGCAACAGAAACTTCTGCAGACTTAAACGTCCCTGTCTGACAGCTTTGAAGAGAGTAGTGGATCTCCCAGCACAGAGTTTGAGATCTGAGAACGGACAGACTGCCTCCTCAAGTGGGTCCCTGACCCCGGAGTAGCCTAACTGGGAGGCATCTCCCAGTAGGGGCCAACTGACACCTCATATGACCGGGTGCCCCTCTTGAGACAAAGTTTCCACAGTAACGATCAGGCAGCAACAAGACTGTTCTGCAATATTTGCAGTTCTGCAGCCTCTGCTGGTGATACCCAGGCAAACAGGGTCTGGAGTGGACCTCCAGCAAACTCCAACAGACCTGCAGTTGATAATCCTGACTGTTAGAAGGAAAACTAACAAACAGAAAGGGCATCCATACCAAAACCCCATCTGTATGTCACCATCATCAAAGACCAAAGGTAGATAAAACCACAAAGATGGGGAGAAACCAGAGCAGAAAAGCTGAAAATTCTAAAAATCAGAGTGCCTCTTCTCCTCCAAAGGAACGCAGCTCCTTGCCAGCAACAGAGCAAAGCTCTGACTTTGACGAGTTGAGAGAAGAAGGCTTCAGACGATCATAATAACAAACTTCTCCGAGCCAAAGAAGAATGTTCGAACCCATTGTAAAGAAGCTAAAAACCTTGAAAAAAGATTAGACAAATGGCTAATTAGAATAACCAGCATAGAGAAGACCTTAAATGACCTGACAGAGCTGAAAACCATGGCACAAGAACTACGTGATGCATGCACAAGCTTCAGTAGCCCAATTCAATCAACTGGAAGAACGGGTGTCAGTGATTGAAGATCAAATGAATGAAATGAAGTGAGAAGATAATTTTAGAGAAAAAAAGAGTAAAAAGAAATGAACAAAGCCTACAAGAAATATGGGACTATGTGAAAAGACCAAATCTACCTCTGATTGGTGTACCTGAATGTGATGGGGAGAATGGAACCAAGTTGGAAAACACTCTTCAGGAGAACTTCCCCAACCTAGCAAGGCAGGCCAACATTCAAATTCAGGAAATAGAACACCACAAAGATACTCCTTGAGAAGAGCAACCCCAAGACACATAATTGTCAGATTCACCAAAGTTGAAATGAAGGACAAAATGTTAAGGGCAGCCAGAGAGAAAGGTCAGGTTACCACAAAGGGAAGCCTATCAGACTAATAGTGGATCTCAGCAGAAACTCTACAAGCCAGAAGAGAGGGGGGGGCCAATATTCAACATTCTTAAAGAAAAGAATTTTCAACCCAGAATTTCATACCCAGCCAAGCTAAGCTTCATAAGTGAAGGAAAAATAAAATCCTTTACAGACAAGCAAATGCTGAGAGATTTTGTCACCACCAGGCCTGCCTTACAACAGCTCCTGAAGGAAGCACTAAACATGGAAAGGAACAATGGGTATCAGCCACTGCAAAAACATGCCAAATTGTAGAGACCATCGATGCTAGGAAGAAACTGCATCAATTAATGAGCAAAATAACCAGCTAACATCATAATGACAGGATCAAATTCACACATAACCATATTAACCTTAAATGTAAAAGGGCTAAATGCTCCAATTAAAAGACACAGATCGGCAAATTGGATAAAGAGTCAAGACCCATCAGTATGCTGTATTCAGGAGACCCATCTTACGTGCAGAGACACACATAGGCTCAAAATAAAGGGATGGAGGAAGATCTACCAAGCAAATGGAAAACAAAAAAAAGGAGGGGTTGCAATCCTAGTCTCTGATAAAACAGACTTTAAACCAACAAAGATCAGAAAAAAAAAATCCTTCAAAAAATCAATGAATCCAGGAGCTGGTTTTTGAAAAGATCAACAAAATTAATAGACCACTAACAAGACTAATAAAGAAGAAAAGAGAGAAGAATCAAATAGACACAATAAAAAATGATAAAGGGGATGTCACCACTGATCCCACAGATACAAACTACCATCAGAGAATACTATAAATACCTCTATGCAAATAAACTAGAAAATATAGAAGAAATGGATAAATTCCTGGACACATACACCTTCCCAATACTAAACCAGGAAGAAGTTGAATCCCTGAATAGACCAATAACAGGTTCTGAAATTGAGGCAATAATTAAGAGCCTACCAACCAAAAAAAGTCCAGGACCAGACGGATTCACAGCTGAATTCTACCAGAGGTACAAAAAGGAGCTGATACCATTCCTTCTGAAACTATTCCAATCAATAGAAAAAGAGGGAATCCTCTCTCACTCATTTTATGAGGCCAGCATCATCCTGATACCAAAGCCTGGCAGACACACAACAAAAAAAGATAATTTTAGACCAATATCCCTGATGAACATTGATGCAAAAATCCTCAATAAAATACTGGCAAACCAAATCCAGCAGCACATCAAAAAGCTTATCCACCATGATCAAGTTGGCTTCATCCCTGGGATGCAAAGCTGGCTCAACATATGCAAATCAATAAACATAATCCATCGTATAAACAGAAACAGAGACAAAAACCACACGATTATCTCAATAGATGCAGAAAAGGCCTTCAAAAAATTCAACAGCCCTTCATACTAAAAACTCGCAATAAATTAGGTATTGATGGGATGTATCTCAAAATAATAAGAGCTATTTATGACAAACCCACAGCCAATATCATACTGAATGGGCAAAAACTGGAAGCATTCCCTTTGAAAACTGGCACAAGACAGGGATGCCATCTCTCACCACTCCTATTCAACATAGTGTTGGAAGTTCTGGCCAGGGCAATCAGGCAGGAGAAAGAAATAAAGAGTATTCAATTAGGAAAATAGGAAGTCAAGTTGTCCCTGTTTACAGATGACATGATTGTATATTTAGAAAACCCCATCATCTCAGCCCAAAATCTCCTTAAGCTAATAAGCAACTTCAGTGAAGTCTCAGGATACAAAATCAATGTGCAAAAATCACAAGCATTCTCATACACCAATAACAGACAAACAGAGAGCCAAATCATGAGTGAACTCCCATTCACAATTGCTTCAAAGATAATAAAATACCTAGGAATCCAACTTACAAGGGACGTGAAGGACCTCTTCAAGCAGAATCACAAACCACTGCTCAATGAAATAAAAGAGGACAAACAATGTTCTTCCAAACAAATGGAAGAACATTCGATGCTCATGGATAGGAAGAATCAATATCATGAAAATGGCCATACTGCCCAAGGTAATTTATAGATGCAATGCCATCCCCATCAAGCTACCAATGACTTTCTTCACAGAATTGGAAAAAATTACTTTAAAGTTCATATGGAATCAAAAAAGAGCCTACATTGCCAAGACAATCCTAAGCGAAAAGAACAAAGCTGGAGGCATCACACTACCTGACTTCAAACTATACTACAAGGCTACAGTAACCAAAACAGCATGGTACTGGTACCAAAACAGATATATAGACCAATGGAACAGAACAGAGCCCTCAGAAATAATACCACACATCTACAACCATCTGATCTTTGACAAACCTGACAAAAACAAGAAATGGGGAAAGGATTCCCTATTTAATAAAAGTTGCTGGCAAAACTGGCTAGCCATATGTAGAAAGCTGAAATTGGATCCCTTCCTTACACCTTATACAAAAATTAATTCAAGATGGATTAAAGACTTCAATGTCAGACCTAAAACAATAAAAACCCTAGAAGAAAACCTAGGCAATACCATTCAGGACATACGCATGGGCAAGGACTTCATATCTAAAACACCAAAAGCAATGGCAACAAAAGCCAACATTGAGAAATGGGATCTAATTAAACCAAAGAACTTCTGCACAGCAAAGAAACTACCATCAGAGTGAACAGGCAACCTACAGAATGGGAGAAAATTTTTGCTATCTACCCATCTGACAAAGGGTGAATATCCAGAATCTATAAAGAACTAAAATGTACAAGAAAAAAATCAAACAACCCCATCAAAAAGTGGGCAAAGGATATGAACAGACATTTCTCAAAAGAAGACATTTGTGCAGCCAACAGACACATAAAAAAAAAAAAACACAACTCATCATCACTGGCTATCAGAGAAATGCAAATCAAAACCACAATGAGATACCATCTCACACCAGTTAGAATGGCGATCACTAAAAAGTCAGGAAAAAACATGTGCTGGAGAGGATGTGAAGAAATAGGAAAACTTTTACACTGCTGGTGGGACTGTAATCTAGTTCAACCATTGTGGAAGACAGTGTGGCGATTCCTCAAGGATCTAAAACTAGAAATACCATTTGACCCAGCCATCCCATTACTGGGGATATACCCAAAGGTTTATAAATCATGCTGCTATAAAGACATATGCACATGTATGTTTATTGTGGCACTATTCACAATAACAAAGACTTGGAACCAACTCAAATGTCCATCAATGACAGGCTGGATTAAGAAAATGTGGCACACATACACCATGGAATACTATGCAGCCATAAAAAAGGATGACTTCATGTCCTTTGTAAGGACATGGATGAAGCTGGAAACCATTATTCTGAGAAAACTATCACAAGGACAGAAAACCAAACACCACATGTTCTCACTCATAGGTGGAAATTGAACAATGAGAACACTTGGACACAGGAAGGGGAACATCACACACCAGGGCCTGTCGTGGGGTGGGGGAGAGGGGAGGGATAGCATTAGGAGAAATACATAATGTAAATGACGAGTTAATGGGTGCAGCACACCAATATGGCACATGTACACATATGTAACAAACATGCGCATTGTGCACATATACCCTAGAACTTAAAGTATATATACATAAAAAAAGAACAATAGTTCCTTCTTGGGAGGCAGGGTCAATGCAGGTATATTTTTGGAGAGCCTCTGAAAGGTGGGCAAGGAATTGGACAGGATTTTCATCTGCCTTTTGGGAAATTTCTTTAAGTTTTTCAAAATTTACAGCCTTATGGGCAGCTTTGTTTTTGTTTTGTTTTGTTTTTTGTTTTTGTTTTGTTTTGTTTTTTGTTTTTGTTTTTGTTGTTTTTTGACACGGAGTCTCGCTCTGTCACCCAGGCTGGAGTGCAGTGGCACGATCTCAGCTCACTGCAACCTCTGCCTCCCGGGTTCACACCATTCTCCTGCCTCAGCCTCCTGAGAAACTGGGACTACAGGTGCCTGCTGCCACGCCCAGCTAATTTTTGTATTTTTAGTAGAGGCAGAGTTTCACCATGTTAGCCGGGATGGTCTGGATCTCCTGACCTCGTGATCTGCCCGCCTCAGCCTCCCAAAGTGCTGGGATTACAAGTGTGAGCCACTGCAGGCGGCCTTTACAGTGCAGCTTTGTTAAGGCCTGCAATGAGGCAAGTAATCATATGGTTACAGACACCCAGCCCCGGTCTGTAGGTTGGTACTCCCAGGAAGGCTCTTCCCAGGGAACAGCAGCGGCTCCTACGGGCTTAGTAGGATCTTGCCCATGAAGATTGTCAGCATGTGCCTGTGCTGTGAGCCACACTCTTTCCTTCTTTTCTGGAAGGAGATATAGAAGGGAGGATAATGTAGAGATCATGCCAAGTGAGTTCATAAGATTGGGTAAGATATTTAAATTCTTTGATGTAAGTATTGGGATCAGAGGAGAAGGACCCGAGCCATTTTTCAATCTGTTGAGAGACTGGAGAGGGAGAAAGGGACATGGACATGGATGGTCCCCTTGGCTCCTGCTACTTCCTGGAGAGGAAGCAAGGGAGCTGGTTGCTGAGCATGCTGGGCCCAAGAGAAGGTGAGGGGCGGAGATGGAGAGGACTCAGAGTCAGAAGCAGAGTGGTTGGAGAGAGGGGGACAGAGAGTTAGAGCCAGAGCAGGGACATACAGTGAAGGATCGTGATGCTCTGGTGGAGGATCATGATGCTATCAAGGAGGGGGAAAATTGGTGGGGTCAAAGAAAGAGGAGTTGTCGGCTGGGGCTGTTGCAGGTGTGGCGGGAGACCAGTTGGGAGAGGAGGATTTGGAAAGTAGAGCAGGACTGTCAGAGGGAAGGGCGGTTACGGAGAGTGAAGAAATCCTGAACATAAGGAATCTCAGACCATTTCCCATTGCGATGGCAAAAGTTGTCTAAGTCTCTAAGTATATTGAAATCAAAAGTGCCGTTTTCAGGCCATCAGGAGCCATTGTCCAGTTGGTATTGAGGCTATGCGGTATTGCAGTGAAAGATAAGCCTCTTAGAATGGACCTCTGAATGGAGGCTGAGAGCCTTGAGATTGCCGAGGAGACACCCAAGGTGGGTGGTCTTGGGATGGGTAGACTGAGAGGCTCCCATAGTGAATGGAGAGTGGTAGGTAGAGGAAGAAGAGACTGCCAATGACAAGGATGGCAAGAGAGGGTGTCCCCTGTCCTGTGGGCCTTGTCTGGAATACAGGAGGCAGCCGCCAAGTCAGGCATCCTCCAGGCCTCCTCTATTCTGGACACCTCTTTTCTGATGGGTGATGGAGGGTGTGGGGGAGGAGAGAGAGAGAGAGAGTCCTCTAAGTACACCCAGCCAGAGCCTATCCCCTTCCTGGGTTTCGGCACCAAAATGTAACGTTAGCCAAGAGAAAGAACGCAAGAGAGACCCAAAGTCAGGCAAGTAAGTTTATTATCCTGCCGGGCTGCTTCACCCCAGTCAGTCAGAGGAGGCAGCCCTGGAGCTTACAAAATGAGGGGTTCATATGGGGGAGACAGACCCTGGGGTTGTCAGTTAACTTTACCACATATCATCTGGTGACCGGCTTGCAATATAGGAATTTACAAGAGGATGTAACTTAGGTTTATCCACATTTTTTGTGACCTTCCCCATGCCGCCCATTGGGCTGTAAGCAAGTCTGGTGACCTTGCTGTAGCACCTAGACAAGGGTCCAGGAATGCAGCTGCAGAGTATTCAGGGTCAGGGTCAGGGTCAGCTGCATTGTGTGTGTGTGTGTGGGGGGGGGGATCCTGGGGCAGCTTGTCCCTAACAGGGTCAGGATCAGTTCTATCTGGTTCTGTATTTGCTGTCCGTCTGTAAATGCTGAGAATGGCAGAGGAAGGTCAAATGTAGACGTTCAGGTTTTATCTTTTTTGGATTTTCCTACTTCTCCTGTACAGGAAATAACTTATTGTCTAAACCCCATACTATCCCATTAAACGTCAAGAGTGCTGTCTTAGAGAGGCCTGAATTAGTTCATGACGTTAAGTACTGGAAGTCCCAGGAGGAATGCCCAGCAAGTGGAATCCAAGACGTTCTCGCCTTCTAGGGGACAGGGCCATCACCAGAATTCAGATAAGGAAAGGGGAGGTTTGGTTTGTGTTCCAGTTCTGAGCCCTTTACCTCGTCCCTCCGGAAGCTGGCCTTTGCACCTCGGAGCTGGTGCTGCCCAGCCAACCACGCCATGCGCGGGAGGCCACTGGGACCCCACTTGCCTGGCAGCCCAACCGGAGACCCAGCTGCCTGGGAAGGTACAAAGATAATGACAGGCAGCCCTGGCGGGCCGGGAAGACCCTCTGTCCCTCCCGTTTCCCGGTTCTTGCATTCGGGGAGCCCTGGACTGGCTGGCGGCGCAGGAAAGCGCGGAAGGGCGGGTGGGGGACCTGCTACCGCCCAGGGAGACGGTGCTGCGTTCTTTGGAAATCAGGGAGACCGTCCTCCAGCCCCCTTGCCCCAGGCGGCAGCGGGAAGATCCTCTCCGGGCAGAGATGACGGGGAACCCCTGCAGCCGGAGGGTCTCCCTGGCAAAGGTCGGGGGAGGCGGGGGGCGGTAACGGCCCGGGGGCTCCGGCACTGAGACGCCAAGGGGGTTCTGCAAGCAGCCTCCACCCACCAGCCTCGCCAGGAGAGCGTGGATACTCGAGCGGCCCCAAGCGAGTCCCCGGGGACTGGAGGGCCTAGGGGCAGCGCCCGGAACAAAGGCCCGCAGAGGGGTCCTGGAAAGAGCGGCTCCCCGGGGGCGGCTCCCCTCTCTTCCCTCCTCTCCCGCCAGCTCCTCCTCCTCCTCCCCTTCCTCCCGCAGAGGCCCGGCCGGCGCGCGGCCCGAGCAGCGCCAACTTCGCCAACGGTTCCCAAGTTGCCGGGCGCGCAGGGGTGGGAGCTGGGTGGGGTGAGGAAGAAGAGGAGGAGGGCTCCCGGACGCCTTGGACGCAGTTCAGGAATCCGCTGCTGCTCGCCGGCTCGGGCCGGAGCGGGGAGGGCGCCAGGCAGGACTTCTCGCGGGCTCGCTGCGCAGGACGGCGCCCTCCTGGCGCCGCTTCCCTTCCAGCGTGCGGACCGGCCCGGCCGCGCCTGCATCCCTCCCGCCTGCCCCGGGGAGGGCGCACAGCCCGGGCCGCGCGGGCGCCGGGGCCACGGAACCGCTTCTGTCGGGATCTTCCAAGAGGAAGGCAAAGTTGCGAGCGGATGCTGCCCGCGCCGGACCCCAGCCGTGGAGGGTCGGGGCCGCCCGCGCCGGTGGAGCCTCGGCAGCTGGGGTAAGTGCGGCGCGGGCGTCCTGGAACCGCCGCCCGGCCCGGGGGAGGCCGCCCAGCCGGGAGCCCCCCGCCTTCCGCGTCCAGGCGCGCGCGCCAAACTTGGGAGGGAGAAGGGGGCGAAGCGGAGGGTGGGAGGCGGAGTTCCCGGCTCGGGGAAAAACCCAGGCAGGCACCCACAACCCGCTGCACCCGGATCACACCTGCCAGGTACACACAGCTCATCGCCACTCATACCCCGCACACTGCGCAGGCCGATCTGCGCACACCCACACCGGCGAGGCACGTGCCACCCACCGAAATGCACATTCCTGGGAGCGCGGGGGATTTGGCCTCTACACCAGGCACGTCCTCACACCCCTCCCTCACATCCACGGCCTTTGTCTGCTACCCCTGCAGCCCCCAAGGAGAGGGAGCCCCCAAAGCGCAGCGGGCAGGAGAGAGGCTGCCTGAGTTTTGAAAAGTCGTGGCCAGAACTCCGAGACCAAGGGCGGGGGAGCAGACGTTGCAGTGGGTTCTCGGGGTTCTGCAGGAGCGGATTTGGTGTGGAAACTCGGTGTCTGGGTGATGTGTCTGGGTGTGCGAAGCCCTTCCGGAGGCGAGGCCCAGAGAGAGGAGGGAGTGATTCATAAACTCAGAGCCAGCGTGCCAGGGTCTGTGAGCAGAGTGGAAGAGGCTGGCAGGCCGTTGCTGCGCTAGACAGAAGGGTAGTGGCCGTGACAGAGTCTTCCCGGGAAGCAGGGACCCTTCCCCCCAGCGGATGTGCTTCCTCCAGGGACTTCCAAGGGAACCGGGTGAGCAGATTCCAGTCCTGGGTGTGGACGGAGTAAGGGGAGGTAAGGGAATTTAAGCCTAAAAGGTTAGGGAGAAACCAAGGCAGGCCTGAAGACTTAATTATTTTCCTCGCACCTGAAGTTGTGTTTGGTTTCTGATGCGTGGTGTTCCTGGGCCCCAGGATGTCCCGGGGATTGTCCTGGGCCTAGCATAGTGCCTGGCACAGTGGGCACTCACTCAGTACTTGCTTGATGAATAATGACACCGGTAATTATCACTCATTATGGACTCACTGTGAGGCAAGCCCAGTGGGCCTCTGCTGGTTTGAAATTGGTCTTCCAGCAGAGAAGGGGACCTGAGTAGTTCCTGGGAGCCCTGCCTGATCTGTTTGGGCCAGTGGCCCAGGTACTGTGTGTTCCACTGTGTGCCGTGGGCTGGCCTTGGGAGACTTGAGCTCATCATTGGCCTCTGCCCCTCTAAGGGCAGCAGGAAAACTTCATTTCTGTATCTGGCTAAGATGGGGTTGATGTGGGTTTTGGTAGATGACAGGCTGTTTGGCAGATTCTGTAGGTTCTCAACTGAAGAATAACTTTAGATCTGCAGCAGAGAGAGGAGTTGATTCCATCAACACCCCCCACCCCCCGCCGCCCCCTCTCCTGACTGCAGGAGAGAGGGGTGGGAACCTGGAGAAAGAGACGGGCCAGGCTGCTGGGCATGTGCTGGGGGCAGGCGGAACATGGGAACATGTAGAATTCGGGGGCAGCTGTTTTTCTGCCTGGCTTCTGATGGCCTGGCTGGAGATGGGTCTCATGAAGGGTCTAGGAGCTGTGTTCTGCAGCAGTGGCTTGGCTCTGTGGTGGCAGCAGGTAGAGGGGTGGTCACAGTCCCTTTACTGAGTATTGCCGTGGAGTTTCCCAGAGGAGCAGAGACATTCGTGTTCCTGGAACTGGATTGCCAGTAGTCTTGGGATTGAGAGTGCACAAAGATGTGAGGGTGGCCTGGGCATGTCATCCAAAAGAAATGTGTCATTCCCCACCCCTGCCCCCTTGTGAAGAGCTCTGACTAGGTTCAGTGTGCATTTCAAACTTCTAAATGCTGAAATCAGCAAGGCATGTGGGCGGCACCAAGGACTGTGGCCTCAGATGAAAGAGTAGGTAATCTGGGCTTGGCCATCCCCAATTTCAGGTGGAACCCTGCAGCCAGTTCCTTCCCTGTATCACCTTTCCACCTTCATTATGCCCTCTGTGAATCAAGAGTTCTGTATACGTTTTCTAATTATATCAGTACATCCTTATGAGATTAGCATTTCATCTCCATTTTGCAGATTAGGAAACTGAGGATCAGAAAAGTTAAATAACTTTCTCAATGTCACACAGGCAGTGAGAGACAAAGCCAGTATTTGTGTATTTGGTTTTTTGTAACTTTCTGTTAGGTTCAGAGGTACATATACAGGTTTGTTACATAGCTAAATTGCATGTCTGGGGGTTTGGTGTACAGATTATTTCATCAGCCAGGTAGTAAAGCATAGTATCCAACAGGGAGTTGTTGGGTTTGTTTTGTTTTGTTTTGTTTTGTTTTGTTTGTTCGTTTGTGTTTGTTTTGAGACAGGATCTCTATTGCTCAGGCCGGAGTGCAGTGACATGCTCACTGCCACTCACCATAGCCTCAACCTCCCGGGCTCAGGTGATCCTCCTGCCCCAGCCTCCCAAGTAGCTGGCACCACCATCCTGACTAATTTTTTTGTATTTTTTGTGGAGACAGGGTTTCACACAAAAAAAATGTTGCCCAGGCTGGTCTCAAATTCCGGAGCTCTAGCGATCTGCCTGTCTCAGCCTCGCAAAGTGCTGGGATTACAGGTCTGACCCACCGCACAGGCCCGAGATAGGTGGTTTTTGATCCTCACCCTCCCTACTCCCTCCGCCCTCAAGTAGGCCCTAGTGTCTGTTGTTGCCTTCTTTGTGTTCAGATGTATACTCAGTGTTTAGCTCCCACTTATAAGTAAGAACATGTGGCATTTGATTTTCTGTTCCTGTGTTAGTTTGCTTAGGGTAACAGCCTCCAGCTCCATCCATGTTGCTGCAAAGGACATGATCTCATTCTTCTTTATGGCTGCATAGTATTTCATGGTGTATATTTATCACATTTTCTCTATCTGGTCTACCACTGATGGGCACTTAGGTTGATTTCATGTTTTTGCTATTGTGACTAGTGCTATGATAACCATACATGTGCATGTATCTTTGTGGTAGAACAATTTATATTATTTTGGGTATGTACCCAATAATGGGATTGCTTGGTGGAATGGTAATCCTACTTTGAGTTCTTTGAGAAATCTCCAAACTGCTTTCCACAATGGCTGAACTGATTTACATTCCCACCAGCAGTGTATAAGCACTCTGTGTTTTGTTTTGTTTGTTTGTTTTGGATGGGGGGTGGGGGGGATGGAGTCTTGCTCTGTCACCAGGCTGGAAAGCAGTGGTGCAATCTTGGCTCACTGCAACCTCCACCTCCCAGGTTCGAGCGATTCCCCTGCCTCAGCCTCCTGACAGCTGGGACTATAGGCGCGTACCACCACCATGCCCGGCTAATTTTTTTTTTTTTTTTTTAATTTTAGTAGAGACAAGGTTCCACCATGTTGGCCAGAATGGTCTCGATCTCCTGACCTTGTGATCTGCTCGCCTCAGCCCCCCAAAGTGCTGGGATTACAGGCATGAGCCGCCTCGCCTGGCCAGCACTCCCTTTTCTCCACAACCTGAGCAGCATCTGTTAATGTTTGACTTTTTAATAATAGCTATTCTGACTGGTATGAGATGGTATCTCATTGTGGTTTGATTTGCATTTTTCTAATGATTAGTGATGTTGACCATTTTTTCATATGCTTTTTGGCCACGTGTATGTCTTCTTTTGAAAAGCATCTGTTTGTGTCCTTTGCCCACTTTTTAATGGGGTGTCTTTTTGCTTGTTAACTTGTTCAAGTTCCTTATAGATTCTGGATATTAGACTTTTGTTGGGTGTATAGTTTGCATATATTTTCTCCTGTTCTGTAGGTTGTCTGTTTACTCTGTTGATAGTTTCTTTTGCTGTGCAGAGGCTCTTTAGTTTAATTAGGTCCCATTTGTCAATTTTTGTTTTTGCCACAATTGCAAAGCCAGTATTTGAACCTGGATCGTCTAACTCCAGAACCCACCCTGTCTCTACCATGCTAGGCTGTCTGCAAGGTCCTTATTGGTTCTCCATGGCAACAGGGAAACAGCCCTGATGCTTCTTACTAACATGGTCCCAGGGCCTCTGCTTGCATTCTTCTTTTTCCACACACTCTGCCGAGCCTGGATTATACCTTAGGCTGTGGGAATCAAAGGCTAGGTTGTACCAGGCTGCTGGAGCCTTCTGTGTGGCTCTGGAGTCGGGAAACTGGAGATTTGAGGGGACACACAGGGAGATGTGCAGTAATTCCAGTGAGAGATGACTCACTGCTTATCTGAGAAGTTGGGGCAAAGCTGCCACTTGTGACCATACTGTGAATAGGGAAGAAATTGCCAGGTAGACAAAACATCCTCAAATGTTACTGTATTTTTTCCCCTTTTTGGTCCTCTCCAGGGTAATCTATTACCTGGGGAAATCAGCCCTCACCTGACACCTCCTATTGTCATTCACCTGGTGAACACAAGGGGCCATGTCACAGCTGTCCTTCTGCCCCTCCATATGCTCTGGACAGCTGGACTCCTCAGCAGTGCCTGGTCCACAGGAGAGGATAGGGCAGAACCGGGACAGCCAGGGGAGGTGATAACCACATGCTCCTCTGGTTCCCAGCTCTTGCTTTTATACCCACGCCCCACAGGGAGACAGCAATTATCCGCTGGACCCGCTTTACAGATAAGGACATGAGGCTCAGAGAGGTGCAGTGGTTGCCCAAGCTCATGAAGCCAGGGAGCTGCAACGGCCTGGGACAGCCATGTTTGCAGTCACGGTGGTATTTTCTATCCCCGCCCCCAAGGGCCGAGAGTGGTTATCCCTGCTAGGGCAGAGTTCTCACTGCTCCACCCACCCTCACCTCTGCCCTGAGAGCCCCCGATACAGGTGTCCATAGAATGGGAAAGGCTGGCACCCTTCAAAGGACGCCAGGAGCATTGGATGAGCACTGCCCAGCCGGCCCCTGCCCACCTTCCGCAGGAAGCCCGCCTGGGTGAGTTCTGAGAGCCTTCCTAGTGCTGAGCTGCAAAGAAACTGGAGCCCTCTCGGCCTCCATTGCAGAGGGGACACGCTGACCAGGATGGAAGTTGGGGGACTGGGTGTGGGGAGAAGCCATCCCACTGCAGGGGCCGAGGCTATCCATCTTTGTGCCCCTGGTTCCATGCCAGTGCCTGAGGCATGGGAGGTTCTTGGAAATGCAGTCAGATGCTGGGTGAAGCCCCACGAGGGGCTACGAATGCTTCTGCTGGGAACTCCTAGAGGGGCGGCACAGAGAGGGTCTTTGATGCGACCAACACTCAGAGAGTCTGGCTTTCGTGAGGTCATGCCTCAGGAGAGGAGACACTTCTCCTTTTCATTTGTAAAACAGAAATGATATTTGTCACCTTTTCTTCTCTGAGGCCTAAAGAGATGACAAAATGCTGTCGGTCCCACCCTGAGCCCGTGGACTTCACAGCAGGGTGTGGGGTGGCCCCTGACAGGCCTGGACGGTTTGCTCTGTGCTTGCTGGTGGACACGCTTCAGCCCGCTGTCTCCATTGCCCCAAATCTGGTCTGTGGCTCCTGGGCCCCCACCAGTATGGAGGGCAGGGGTGGGCCCCAGGAGCCCCTGACCACCAGTGACTTCTTGTTTCCAGCCACCCTCCTTCCTCTTGATTCCCCCCGACCCCCCGCCACCTCCTCACAAAGATGGCTGTGTGCTGAGGGACTGTGGCTTCCCTGGGCCCTGGGAAATTTATCACTGAGGTTTCAGAGGACTCTATGAAAAGGATCTGGAGAAAAAGTGTGGAAAATAAACAATCCAGTTCCCAGCTCAGCCTCTCCTGCATGCCACAAGTAAACAGCCACCTCGGAGGCCAGCCCGGGATGTTCTTATTTGGCCTCTGTGGTTACACCTGCCCCTTCCCCGCCCAGTTCCTCCTCCTTGACTTTGAGAGCCTCATAAGTCAGGGAACACACCCTCCGCTGGCCAGTCCTTGTGCTGCAGGGACGCTGGTGGCCGGACACAGGAGGAACATGTATATGGGAGAGAAGACGGCCGGGGGTCCCAGCTCAGTCCTGCTCCCTCTGAGTCAGTCCCAAGCCCGGACCCTCCCCAGCAGGCAGACGGTGACCTCTTGGTTGGTTGGTGAGTTTAACTTTGATGGTGCAGAATGATGGGACTTTTCTCCAGTTTCGTGGCATCTGAGAAGCTTTACTTCTTAAACATTGCTTTAGGTTGGATAGACCAAAGCTAATTTTCTCGTTATGTCTCTCCAAGGTGGGGCCTACCTGTAAGCAAACCCTCATACGTTCATTTACTTTGTAGGCTACCTGAACAAAAATGTCAGATTTCTTTGCTTTGGGCTCGAGTCCTATCAGCTCAGGGGTGGTGGTGTAAGGTGGCACCAATGATTTCCAGAAACTCAGGCACTATTCTGAGCGACTAAGTCTGTGGGATAGGAAGCACATTTTCTATCTCTTAATAACTTCGATTTACTTAGTGACCAACTTTAAAACCAAGCACTTGGTGAGAAGCGGGAGAGCCGGGCTTGGCAGCGGAGGGTCCTCACCTTGCATCCAGGGAGTGGCTGAGGGCTCTTCTCGTTCTCTGTGGCTGTGCTGAGCTGAGTCTGCAAGCCTCTGGGATTTGGGGAGTGGGGCACTGCCAGAAGGTTCTGGTTCCTGCTTTGTCCTGCTGCTGCCAGGCTTCTGGAGAGGGTGGTTGTGGGGTGAGTCCTGCATTCCGCACGTCCACTGGTTCCAATTCTACATATTGGGCTTCCAAAGAAAGTTCTGGTTCATAAGACGGCTTCACAGCTTAGCCGTCTGCAGACTAGTCTGCAGGTTGATCGGCTTTCTGTCGTGTGCTTGCTGTTCCTGTTCACACATGCCACGCCGAAGCCTGCCTGTGCCTGTGCCAGCCCCAGCCCACACAGCTACCTGAGATTTAGCCCTAGGCGTCCCCCCCTACCCTTTCCCGCTTCCCCCTTCTCCTCCCTTCCTCTCCAGCTGCCTCGCCATCTGCAGGATTCTGGAAAGTGCTAACGTGTGTGAGCCAAACAGTGCTATCCAAGGAAATATTTTGAAAACACCCGGGCCACCCGCTTCCCCACATTGTGACTACGCTGATTTTCAGCGAGGAGTTCACAACTCCAGCCACAGGGCAGGGCTGCAGGTGCCTGGCTTTCCTCTGGAGACTTCCAGGGGCTTGTCAGGGACCCAGAGGCAAGCTGAGGGCCTGTCCTGCAGGGTTGAGGACAGACGTGTCTGAAAAGGCCCCGAGAATAGGAACCTAGAACCTGCCAGTCATGAAGCAGTGTCAGCCACCAGAGGATGAAGAACCGACCGTGACCTCACAGGTCAAGCACTTGCCTTCTTTTTACCCGGACACATGCTATTTCTCTTTCACTTTTCTTCCTTCTTTTGCATCTGGTGTAGGTGTCTGGGGGTAGCATGCACAGGAAGCAATCATAGTAAGAGCAGCTGGCGTGCCTAGCACTACCCTGAGCACCTCCAGGGCGTCCTCGCTGAGTTCTCACCGGAAGCTCCAGAGGTGGCTCCAGTTATTCCCAACATTTTACAGATGGGAAAACAGAGGCAGACAGGCTGGATAAGTTGCTGACATGCCACAGCTGGTGAGGGACAAAGCCGGGCCCAAACCCTGCAGCTGACTCCAGAATCTGCGCTCTCAGTACCACCTGTGTGTGCATCTGTCCCGTTGTGGCTGCACCGAGAGGAGAAACGGCACACAGACACTCATTTTCAAACTGTGGCCAGTGCATGTCGTTGCATTCTGACTGGGAAGCTCTGGCAATGCTGGCATTGCATGGCCCATTGTGGGCACTACCAGTGAGCCTCGGCCTTCTCCAGGTCTGACTCTGGTACCTGTTGGCTGCCCTGGGTGGGGCATTTTGGATCCGGCATCAGGGTCTTTTGCCCGCTCTGCTGATTCTGCTCCCCTGTGCCCTGACCTGGTCACAGGAAGGGTGCAAATGGCAGTGGGTGTGGTCTCAGTTAGCAAGGGGGAGCTGGCAGATCAGGGACTTCTGCCTCCCTAGTGGCCATTCCAGCAAGACAGAAACCCCACCCTGAGTGATGTCTGGCCCTGTGATCTTTCAGCAAATATTTCTTCCCCAGCCTCACCTGGACTCGGTATCCCACATTCCAAATTGTCATCATTTCCCAGACACACACACCCTGCTCTCTGTAGCCTTCCCAGCTGCCAAGGACATTCCCTTCTTCCCCCTTTTTCCCTTGGCTTGAATGCTACGTTCTCCTGGAAGCCTGGGTGGTGGCCCTCCCCATGGCTGCCCATGGGTCCCCCTCGCCGCACTTTGCCCACGGTATTGTGACTGCTGGTTTACTGATCTGTGGTCTGCACCAGGCAACGGGATCTGCAAGGGCAGGACAGCTGTCTGCCTTGTTCATCCTTGTAGCCCCTGACTTAACAGTGAGTTCGGCTACCTGTTTATGGAAGGAATGAGTGACAGATGTGGCACGGGACCCTCAGGGGGCTGCTGGCTGGGAGGGTGGGGCAGGCCCAGTCCAGGATGCTTCTGTGAGGGAGTGCTTTGTGTCTGGGGAGGGTGGCAGGAGTCATGGTGAGCGGGAGGGGTGGCTAACATGGGCCAAGGAAGGGACAGGAAGAGTGGGACCCCGGCACGCGGCCTCTTGAGGTCATTATCCTGTGGGTATTGGGCTGGAATACGGAGGATGAGCCTGAAACCCTTCTAGAAGCCCCTCCAGTCCCGCCACTAGTCTGTCTGCCTGCCCTGGATACCCCTTTTTGGGCTGGTGGCTGGCTGCACTCTGGGCCCACTGCTCAACCCCACCAGCTTGTGGACAGCCGTTCAACTGCTCAACGGTCCAGTCCCCATCCCCAAATAACAAGGCCTCCCGTGGCTGAATTGTTTCCCTGAGCAGAGAGAAGGAAGTCCTGCTGTCCGGCTGTCTCCCCATGGGTGGGTAGAAGTGTTCTGTGGCCCCAGCTCCAGCCCTCAAGCTGTCTGTCCTTGCAAAAGTAGTGGGCCGCAGAGTGCTGGGTTCTTGGGCGTCACCTGTCCAGGTATTGCTCACCTATGCTCATGCTGACACTGCAAGATGGAGGGACTTTCAGGCTGGAAGAGAGGAGACCTGGGTGCCCCAGTAACCACCTTTGATTCCCGCTGTGATGAGTCCACAAAGGTAGACATGAGGGAAGACTTGGGGAAGGCTTCCTGGAGGAGGCAGGCATTCCAGTGCATGAGGGAAGCTGGGCAAAGGCATGAGGATGGGAAAGTTCGGATCGAAGACAGGGACTGGTGAGGAGTCTGAGTGGACTGAACTGAAATGTATAGATGCACAAGGAGAGAGAGACAGGCAGGGTGGAGTTGCGGTTACGCACATAGGCTCTAGAGCCAGGCTGCCTTCATGGGAACCCCAACTCCCCACTTACTGGCTGTGTGGCTGTGGCCACGTAGCTTACCTTCTTTGTGCTGTTTTCTCACTACTGGTACCCACCACATGGGGATGATATGGGAATAAAATGTATTTCTATACAAGTGTTGAGAGCAGTGCCTGGCACACTGAGCATCAAGAAGGGTGAGCTGATATTATATAGGTATATGTTTTAATGCAGCTAGAAAAGGAAATCGAGGTCAGATCATAGAGGCCCTTGAATGTCATTCTTCCCATTCACTAAGCACCTGCCAGGTGCCAGACTCTTCACAGTCATTCTCACCAAGCGCCCTACAACCCGGCAAGGTTGTTATCAATGTCTCCATTTCACAGATTAGGAAACTGAGGCTCAGAGAGGTTGAGTAACCTGCCCAAGGTCACTCAGTCAGGGAGAGTCAGAGCCAGTAATAACACCCAGGTCTGCTGTCACTTGAGTCTTCCCTCAAAGTGAAGATTGGAGAGACATGGCAGGGGCATCACAGGGATGAGCCCTGGGCTGGGGCTGCAGTCAGGAGCAGAGCAGGAATGTGGCAACTGTGGGTCCCTGGAACAGGGCGGAGACGGGGAGAGATGCCAGGCGGGCCTGGAGGGTAGGGAGGCCCGGAGGCCACAGCATACAGCTCACCATTCATAGCCCAGGGCAAACCATTGAGTCATTTGGGGAAAACATGACATCACTGAGTCTCACTGTCTGCCGCCCACCTGCTGTCTGCCCTCTGTGGTTCTCCTGATGACCTCAGTGCTCCAAGTCCTGCAAGGGGACCCACACACCCCAGGTCGCAGGGCCAGATCAGCACTCCAGCTTCCTGCACTGGGTTTCCCTCCCCAGCCACTGTCTCCCACTTCCCCACCTCTCCCCTCCCTGCTTGGGGCCCCTACCCCAGCCCTACTCATACACACTGCTGAGGCAGAAGCTTCTGGAAGTGGCACTGGGCATGAAGAGCTTCCAGAAGGGCTTCCATGCCAAGCCCTTGATTGGAATTCCGGGCGGGGAGGGGACAGCTCAGAAGCCTGTGTCGCTTTTCCTTGAGAATGGTGCTGCTGTTTGGGTGGGATCACTTTTAAAAAGTAGAGCCTGGTAGAGCTACGTGACCAGCACTATGCCATAACCTAGAGGAGATTCCGACTAACGGGCAGGCCCCGCCTTCCTGGATAATACAGTTGAGTGTCTGAGAGTTCTTTCTGTACTAAGCATCTTTGAGCTGAGTGCTTTATTTTCATCCACCTGATTGTACAAGGTAGTCTCATTTTACAGATGCCATCCCTGAGGCCCAGAGAGGTTAGGCAACTTGTCCAAGGCCACACAGCCAGGATTCACACCCATAACTGTCCAACTCCAGATGTGCTCTTAGCCACTCTGCCATCCGGCCACAAATGAAACTACCAGAGAAGCATAGAAGGTGGAACGTACGCAATATTTGCCCCACAAATTGTACAGTGCAGACAGGAAGTACAGGGAGTTTTCATGTCAGAGTGTAGGTCACTCCCCTGAGTGGCTTGAAGTCTGTAGATCCATTTAGGAGAACATCCAGCTTCACTGGCTGTGCAAATCCCACCCATGCAGCTGTTTGGGGTGAGAAGTTTCTTTAAATGTCTGTTGACTGTCCTCTCTGGAAGGAGCACGGGGACTCAGGGGGCGCCTGTCCTGGTGTTGGTGGCCACACCTGGAAACGGACTATGAGTCAAGCCAGGGGCCCAGTGCCAGCTTCTTTGGCCTGTCTGTGGGTGCAGATGCCAGCCTTTGCAGCTGCTGCGGCAACTCACAGCTCTCTCCCTGTGCCGCCCCCATCAGGCCAGCTGGAGTGGAGGGGCCAGTGGCTGGGCCCTGTGCAGAATGATACCCTCTCACCTTCGCAAGGGAAGTGTGATTATCCTTGCTTTCCAGGTGAAGACACTGAGACTTAGCGAAGTTTTCTGGCTGCCTGAGCTCCCTCGGTGGGAAAGAGGTAGAACCGAGACTCAAGTCTTCTTTCTGCAGGGAGATGGCCGGTTTCTTCCTAGAGGAGGGAGGAGCCAGCTTGCCTTCTGGCACTGGGTGGCACAGCCCTGTTCGGTTCTCTGGGGCTTGCACTTCTGATTCATTCTGCAGTCACCAGCTGCCTGTGATTCGGGAAAATGACCCTCTAGGGTAGGAGAAAAGCTCTTGGAGCACTTAATGAAGCCATAGAGGCCCTTTCCACGCTTTGGGAAATGTTCCTTCTCCACCAAGATGCCAACACCACCCTGGTCCTGGTGGTACCTGTCCCTGGAACGGCCTCACTGCGGTGACTGATTACCCAGCATGCAGCACATTGCCATTGCTCTCAATGGGCAGATGCTGTGGGGACACAGGTCTGCTGGCCTGCCATCTTATAGGATTTGTCCTTTGTCTCTGCCTAAATTCAAAGACTTGTTAAAATGACTTTTCTCAAACAAGAGGCTAGCCTCAAAAAAACTTTGCCTCTACAGATAGAAAACTGGAATCTACTTTTATTTTGGTTTTACTTTTATTAAATTTTATAAAATCAATAATACATGTCCACGGTGCAAAGTTGAAAAGGCACAAAACAGTCTATGTGCGGTCTCTTTCCCATGCCGGACTCGGACACTCAGCATTGTTAGTTTCGTGTATGTGTAAGCTGCATTTAAATTGTCCAGCTTTAAAACAAAACCCTTCCCTGTTTCACAATTAGGTCGACCGAGGTACAACCTGAAAAATAACCTGGAAATAGCATCGGGCCCCCTGCAGCGTCCAACTCTTCCCAAGGACTGTTATTATGATAATGATCATTGCTAAGGCTGCCCCTTCCCAAGCAGTGCTGCTGCCCACAGTCCCAGCCCCCAGACCTGAGCAGCCACCCACGCAGCATGAATGCGGCCAGCCCCAGCCTGCCCGCTCAGCTTCCAAGCCTAGCAGTCTCAGGCTCTGGGCTAACCCTGCCCTTCCAGCTGCCCCTTCTACATTGTCCCCTCTTGTCTTGCAGGGCAGTAGCCACAGCTGGGGCTGTGGGGTCAGGGCATGGCAAGGGTGATCTGACCAAACTATGCTGCCTCTTAGCCAGACTGTGTATTCGGAGTCCCCTAAGCTCGATGTTTTTTGTTTGTTTGTTTGTTTGTTTATTTTAGACAGGGTCTCACTCTGTCACCCAGGCTGGAGTGCATCAGTACAGCCATAGCTCACTGCAGCCTTGACCTCCTAGGCTCAAGTGATCCTCCCACCTCAGCCTCCCAAGTAGGTGGGACTTCAGGTGTGCTCCACCTAATTTTTAAAGGTTTTTTTTTATAAAGAGGAGGTCTTTCTATGATGCCCAGGTTGGAGCTTGATTGCTTGTTTGTTTGTTTGTTTTGAGACAGGATATTGCTCAGTTGCCCAGGTTTGAGTGCAGTGGGACGATCTCAGCTCACCACAACCTCTGCCTCCTGGATTCAAGTGATTCTCCTGCCTCAGCCTCCTGAGTAGCTGGGATTACAGGTGTGCACCACCACACCCAGTTAATTTTTGTGTTTTTAGTACAGGCAGGGTTTCATCATGTTGGCCAGGCAGAATTTTTTTTTTTTTTTTTTTTTTTAAAGAATGTATCCTACCAGCTGCGTCTGAGCCACTGGCTGAGAAGGGAATTCCATGAAGCATTCAACAGTAGTAATGGCACCACCACCTCCTCATATTGAAGAAGCCTCTATGCTTCTTCCTATGCCTTCCTATGCCTCTATGCTGACTTCTGGAGAAGCCAGTCACTTGCCCGGTCACACTGTACAAAGTGACTCAGGGCTGGACTCGCTGACTTATTCCTATAATCCCAACACTTTGGGAAGCCAAGGCGGGCAGATCACTTGAGGTCAGGAGTTCGAGACCAGCCTAACCAACATGGTGAAACCCCATCTCTAATAAACATACAAAAATTAACTGGACATGGTGGCAGGCGCCTGTACTCCAGCTACTCGAGAGGCTGAGGCAGGTGAATTTCTTGAACCTGGGAGACAGAGGTTGCAGTGAGCCAAGATCATGCCATTGTACTCCAGCCTAGACGATAGACTGAGACTCCGTCTTGACAAAAAAAAAAACAAAACAAAGTGGCTCAGCTGAGCTTGGATCTCCAACGTGCTGGGCCCCAGTCACCAGGTTCCTAACCCCGTGCTGCCAGGCTTCCCCAGAGGGTCTCATGAACTCAACAATCTACCCCCTTCTTCTACAAGGTAACCTCTCATTCCCCAGAGCTCATTTAATAACAAGAGGAGTAATCATAGTTAACCTTCTTTACCCTTTACTATGTGCAAGGCATTGTTCTAGAAGCACACACATCAATCACTGAGTCCTCACAGCACTCCCAGGGGGTAGGCGCTGTCCTTATACCCTTTTTGCAGATGAGAAGCCCAAGACACAGGAGCCTGCCTGATGAGCAGCCCATGTTTAAAGGGCAGCGAGGAGCCGGCCTCTCGGGAATGCAGGGCTCCTCTTGTGCCCAGAAGGGAGGCACCCTGCCTCTTCTCTGTGGAGCCTTTGGAAATGGCTTCCGAGGGGCCCCTGCTCAGCACAGCTCTGTGGGTCAAGAGCAGGAGTGTTTGAGGCACAGATAGATGATGTCTGGACCTCTCCCCGGGATGCCTCCTCATGTCTGACCCTGGGGGTCCAGTGCCAAGGGGAAGTTCAATAACATACCAGGTTTCTCCTTGCCCTGGTATAGGTTCCTTCCCTTCCCTCCTCCCTGCATCCTTCTTTCCTTTCTTCCTTCTTTCCTTACATATTAATCCAGTGCCATACAGCAATAGCACACACATGTGACCTCTGATACAAGGTGAAAAGCGATATGAATGGTGCAAGGTAGAGAGAGGAATGGTGCTGGGAGAGGAGCGTGTGGTAGGAGGCCCTCCCTTCACATCCTGGCCTCAAACCTCCAGCCAGGTGGCTTTGGGCGGGTCACTCAGCGTCTCTGGACCTCTGTTTCTCATCTGGATAATGAGGGAGAGGTTGGAGGTGAGGACCTAGGTTGCCTGCCAGGCTCTTGTGAGAATTGGAGGTGTAAAAGGGCTTTCTTTTTTTTTTTTAGACGGAGTCTCAGGAGAGGGGTTAGATGGCGGGAGAGGGGTTAGGCTAGTCCCCTGGGGGATTGGTTATGGTTGTGGGGGAGGATGGAGGGAGGCTCTGGGAATGTGTGGGGTTTGGGCTCAGCCATAAGGGACGGGTGGAATTTGGCACAGATGGGGGAGGGGTAGTGCTTTGGGCGCCACCAGCCCTAGGCTCACGGTTGCCACCCTCCCTTCGGGCACTGCCTTCCCTTTTCTGCATTTCCACCCAGAGATGGACTGTCAGCTTTGAATTCTGTTTAGGAAGTGACTTTATTGTTTGTATTTTTTTTCTCTATCTAAGGCAGTCAGAATATTATTTTTGTAATAATGCTAGATGCTTAGTATGTAAAATTCAAGTACAATGGGTAAGTACAGAGAAGAATGCAGCAAATCGCCACCAATGCCACCACCCAGATGGAACTGTTTAGTTATTTGGTCCGTATGCGTATAGACACCTCAATAGGCAGGCCTACCTGGCGGGCCTGGGAGCACGGGGGCTGGAGGGCCAGAAAGGTTTATAAGCACAGGGAAAACGCACAGTTTAATTTACCTTCAGGCCAGAGTTGTAAAGATTGTCTGACCTGAAACAGCCCTTCCCTTCTGTCCACTGCCTACATAACTGTATCGGATGGGGAAAGAGGGAGTGGGGAACTCTTAGGCCATGGCCTTCAAAATCTCCCCATTCAGACAAATTTCAGAAAAGGAGCCAGTCTCGGTGAGCGTATTCCAGCTCCAGAACAGTGGCTTTCCACCTTTTAGACTAAAACCTCAGACACAGACACCTACACATAACTGAAACAAAAGCCTTATGAAACCCATATTTTGGCTGGCCCAGTGGCTCATGCCTATAATTCCAAACACTTTGGGAGGCTAAGGTAGGAAGATCACTTGAGCCCAGGGGATCGAAGCTGCAGTGTTTGCAGCGTTGTACTCCAGCCTGGGCAAGAGTGGAAAAAAGAAACTCATGCTTATCAACTCATGCTTATCATTATGATACAGAGGCATTCTGATATTTTCTAATCTACACAATGCTGTTGTGTTTAAAAAAGAAAAAAAAAGTTTATCTTAACCTACCAAATTGTTGGCACAGCCTGCAGTTTGAGAAATGTCACTGTTGACCAGCGATTTTCAAACGTTCGTGTGCGTCAGACTCAACTGCAGAGTGTGCTGAAATAACTTGCTCCCAGTCCTAAGGTTCTGAGTCATTAGGTCTGGAGTGGGACCTGAGGATTCGCATTTCCACCAAGTTCCCAGGAGGGGCTGATACTGCCAGTCTGGGGACCCCACTTTGAGACCCACCCTCCTAGGGTGTTTTTAAGGCAACATGCTCCCTTGGCAAAGACCATCAGGGGATTTGAATGGATGAGAATTGCTGATCGCTAACATCGGAACTGTGGATCTCTGAGATACTTGAGGATGCTGGTCAGGCACTGTCGTTGGGATCTTTAACACCACCCTCCTAAAATCCAGCTCACACTATTAATACATAGTGTTGAATGTAGAAAAGGTCTGCTAAGCAAAAGGACATTTATGCCTAGCCCTGGTTGAATTCCCTGCCTCTCAAATCCCAGACCCGCAGAACATAAAACCCTCCCAGCCTTTCTGAAAACACTGTTCTTCTAAAGGCAATGAAAGGCGCTATTTAGCATGTGGGTTTCACCTTTCTGTTTTTGTAAAGGGAAGAAGGTAGGTCAAGCGTGACTGCCCCATGGGGAAGACTGTCCCCGCTGGCTCTGGTAGGGGCCTGGTGGGTTTCACTGGCAGTCCCCAGTTTCCCAGCTTTAACCGGAAATTTTCTTGGCATTGTAGCACACAGCAGCACCTCGGCCTTGCAGCCTGCCAGCTTTGGAGACTGGCCTATATCCCAAACTGCTTCTGCTCTCCAACCAGGGACTGTCAGCCCCCGCCCCAATCCTCCTCCTCTGTAGCCTTGGGGCCCCCATGGGCCCCTCCCGAGCCTCACAGCCCTCCAGAAGCCAGCCCTCAGCTGGGAGCAGCTTCGCAAGGGAGGGGAGTGTTAAATGGGCACAGAGCACCACTGTTCCAGCAACAATGGCCCGTTGATGACTAGATTCTGCCCAGGTCAACCCCCTCAACTGGACTTTGGGGAGGAGAAAGGACTCCAGCCCCCGCAGGCAGCCATTTCTGGGTGTGAGATTGATTCAGAGGCCTGAGCCTCTGTCTGCCCACAGAACCTCATTCTTTAGACCCTGGTGCAGCAGGGAGAAATGCCCATCCCAGGGCAGTGTAAGGGCCCAGGAGTGATTCCGTTCCGTCCAATTCCACAGAGAGTTATTGAACAGTCCTGGCCACTGAGGTGTGGTGCTAAGTAGCTATGGGGAATAAGAATAACTGCTGACATGAATTCAGTGCTTCTTACTGTCAACTCCGCCCCTGACTGCCCAGTAGTCTCTAGGGAACTTATAAAAAATCCCAGGCACAGATTCCCCCTACCCCGGAATCTTCAGGGGTGAACCCTTGGCACTGATATTTTTTAAAAGCTCTCCGAGTGATTCTCATGCCCAGCTGGGATGCAGCATCACTGGCCTCCAGTCTGTCAGACGCTGTGCTAAGCATTTAACTTGGAGTACCCCACTTAAGGAAGCAGGTGCTTATGGGATGCTGAAATATGGCCCCCACAGATGTCCACACATGAGCCACTAGCACCTGTGGATATGTGAGCTTGCATGGTAGGGACTGTGCAGATGGGATTAAGTTAAGGATTTTGAGTTGAGAGATTATCCTGGATTATCCAGGAGAGCCCTAAATATAATCACAAGCATCCTTATAAGAGGGAGGCAGAAGATTTGACTACAGAAGAGGAGTGTCAGAATAATGCATGGTGAGAAGAACTATCAGCCATTGCTGGTTTGCAGATGGAGGAAGGGGACATGATCCATGGAAAGCAGGTAGCCTCCGGAAGCTGGGAAAGGCAAGGCTGCAGACTCTCCAGAAGGAACCCAGGCCTGCTGGCACCTCCATGTTAAGTCAGTGAAACTGACCTCACACTTCTGACATGCAGAACTGTACGATAGTCAGTGTGTTGTTCCAGCTAGGCACGGTGGCTCATGCCTATAATTCCAGCACTTTGGGAGGCTGAAGCGGGAGGATCACTTGAGACCAGGAGTTTGAGACCAGCCTGGGCAACCTGATGAAAACCCTGTCGCTACAAAAATAAAAAAATTAGCTGAGTGTGGTGGCACCCACCTGCCCCAGCTACTCAGAAGCTGAGGTGAGAGGATCTCTTGAACCCGAGAGATTGAGGCTGCAGTGGGCCATGATCATGCCACTGCACTCAGCCTGGGCAACAGAGCATGACCCTGTCTCAAAAAAAAAAAAAAAGCAAAGAAAATAAGTGTTATTTGAAGGTACTAAGTTTGTGGCAATGTGTTACAACAGCAGTAGGAAACAGATACAGGGCTGTCATTAACCCCGCTTTACAGATGAAGCATGGGGGCCAGGCAGTCACCTGGGCTCACCCAGCTAGTGGGCTACCGAGCCGGAAGAACCAGGGTGTCCGACCACTTCTTCACTGCCCGCCCCGCCTCACCACACTGCCCCCTCTTGGCAGTCAGACAGATAAGGGTTCACTCAGCTCTGTCATCTTCTGTCTGTGTGTCCTGTGCTGCTGGTAAGGCTTGTTTGGCCAGGGGGAGGTTCCAGGAGGGGGAGGTGTGGAGACCAGTTGGAAAGATAGAGTGGGACAGGTTGTCCCCAGGTAGAAGAGTTTGGACTTGATTTTGGAGGAATGGAGCCCACAGAGCACTGTCTGGTCTCCTCTGCCGTATTTCGTGATGATGCCTCAGACCCGCAGGCCTGCTCAGTCTTTGAGATCAGACATAATGCAGCAACGCAGCTCCCATTCAGAACCCCAGGATTGGGACCAGAAGCATCATTCTACTCCTTGTCACCCACAGCCAGTGACAGCCATTTATCTGGGACGGCCAGTGAGCTCCTGTTTCCCAGGAAGCCAGCAGTGGCCTGGTGCCAGCAAAATATGTTTCTTCCAAGATTCTCCTAGAACCGTGTATTCGGGGCCATGCTTTTTTTTTTTTTTTCCCTCGAGATCGAGTCTTGTTCTGCCACCCAGGCTAGAGTGCAGTGGCTCGATCTTGGCTCACGGCAACCTCTGCCTCCTGGGTTCAAACAATTCTCCTGCCTCAGCCTCCTGGGTAGCTGGGATTATAAGCACATGCCACAATGCCCAGCTATTTTCTGCATTTTTAACAGAGACAGGGTTTTACCATGTTGTTCAGGCTGGTCTCGAACTCCTAAACTCAAGTGATTCACCTGCCTCGGCCTCCCGAAGTTCTGGGATTACAGGCGTGAGCCACCGCGCCTGCCCAAGGCCATGCATATTTTTTAGAGTAAAAGTATGAAATACAAACAAATACAGAGAGTTGTCCAGATGAGGCAGGAAAATAGGGTCTAGAGGCAGGGAATGTAAGGCCAATTCACACTTCAGCTATAACAGGAAATACCTTCTGCATAGCGTAAATGACTTTGTAACTTTACTTCATCCTCTTCATTTACATAGGGTGCACCCGAAATAACAAATGGAATCCTCTAGGGGGTATTTAAACTCACCAAAATTCTGTAATGGGCTTTTTGTTTGTTTGTTTGTTTTGAGACACAGTCTCACTCTGTCACCCAGGCTGGAGTGCAGTGGCACAATCTCAGCTCACTGCAACCTCCGCCTCCCGGGTTCAAGCGATTCTCCTGCCTCAGCCTCTTGAGTAGCTGGAATTACAGGCATGCGCCACCACACCCAACTAATTATTGTATTTTTAGTAGAGACGGGGTTTCATCATGCTGTCCAGGCTGGGTTCAAACTCCTGACCTCAGCCACCCAAAGTGCTGGGATCACAGGGGTGAGCCACCACACTCGACGGATGGCCTTTTGAGCTCCTGTGCTCGGGCCGCCCCACACTGTGGAGTGCACTTTCTCAGTAAATCCCTTCGTCCCTTCCTTGCTTTGTGCTTTTTGTCCAATTCTGTGTTCAAGACGCCAAGAACCTGGACACCCTCCACCTTTAACACAAAGCCGCACCACAAGTTAGTGGCAGGTCCTGAAAGATCAGTTCCTGACCAGGACTCTGATCTGCCCACTGCTGTACAGCTGCTCCCTTCTGGTGCAATCAGCTTGCTCAGACCTAGAGCACAGTGGCTGAATTCGTGGACTGTGGAGCCAGGCTTCCTGGGTTCAGATCCCTGCTCTGCCTTTAACTAAGGGTAAGTTTTCTCATCCCCTTGCCTTTGATGGGGATGGTGACTATTATCTACGAGCATTATCCAGGGTTCTTCCAAAGATTAAGTACATTCATGTACGTGAAGTACGTGGAACAATTCCTTGTTCATTGTGTTAACTTCTGTTACTATTCAGCTCCTCTAGAGCAGGGGCTGTGTTTTGTCTTTCCTGTTCCTAGTGCCTGGTTCCATGCTTGGCCCAGAGCAAGTGCTCAGCAAATGAATATATTTGTTTTATGTGAGCTTTTATCACTCAAGGATTCTTTAGGTACTTTCCCAAAAGCTTTCAGTCTCACAAATTTCCATCTTAGTTCTTCAAATATTTATTCTCCTCCTTCCTGCCTGGGAGCTGCCGCAAAATTGCCATAGAGCAGCCTAAAGCTTGCTCTGCCCCTTGCAAAGTACAGCAAGCAATTCAAAGATAACCCAAATGTCCCAAACCTCCCAGCCAGAGTGCCTGTGCTGCGCAGCTGGCATGGCTGCCCCAGTCCCCTTCACTCCGAGGCCACGCTTGGCCGACCCGCTGAGGTTGCACAGAGCTTTTTGGGCCCTGTAGCAGCCCTGCTTGGGCAGCAACCCTTGCATGGTCCCACAGGACTCACTGCCTGCAGCCACTAGTCCCAGCTCCCCTCCTTAACAGAGCCCACACCATGTTGTCCAGCTGATGGGGGATCACATCATATCATGCTATTCCCTCCAGGATCCTATCCCCTGTTTTTCTCCCCCTACCAAGAGGAGTAGCATCCTTATTTAGCCTTTCCCTCAGAAAGTCCCCACGCTTATTACTACACGAGTAGACCCCAGGAAGGTCACTTGCTCATGGTTCTGCAAAAAGCTAAACTCCAGTTGAGTTCTAGTTTGAACCCAACTAGTTCACTCCTCTGCCCTAGGGAGGCCATTTCTGCTCAATCTTACTGCCCCGCCTCTAATTCCATTTTGCAAAGATCTCTTGAAACCCTGCCTGCTGTTGTGGGAGCTAGTTTTCTTTTCTTTTCTCTTTTTCCTTTTCATTACATGGTTTCATTTTGGCATAATAGTAGATTCACATGCAATTTTAAGAAATCGTACAGAGAGGTCTCATGAATCTGTTACCCACTTCCCCCTATGGTAACATTTTGCGAAAGTCTAGCCTAATGTCACAACCAGAATATTGACCTCATACGGAATCCCTTGTGTTGCCCTTTTATAACTACACTCACTTCCCTCCTGCTCCCACCCCTTCCTTGACCCTTGGCAATACTAGTCTGTTCTCCATTCTTACAGTTTTGTCATTTCAGGAATGTTCTATAAATGGAATCATGTAGTGTGTAACTTTTTGTGATTGGCTGTTTTCATTCAGCCCAGTTCCCTGGAAATTCATCCAAGTGATTGTATATGTATGACTAAGTAGGTAAAACAAGGGACACAGACCTGTTCTCCTGGCATCCCTCCCTGGTTAGCAAGAGATTCAGCAGCCTGCTGCCACTCTGGCCTTGCTGATAGCTAGTGTGTGTGCAGGCAGCAGCTCCCGCTGTCTCTAAGAGCACCAGGGTAGTGAAGCTGGATGCTCTAAAAGTAGTGGCTTTCCATGTTTGCTGATTCTAGGTTAGAATCACCTATGGAGCTTTAAGTAATCTTGATGCCAGGCCATACCCACACCAATGCAATCCAAATCTGGAGGTGGCACCCAGGCCTCAGTAATTTTTAAACTTCTCTGGATGATTCTCATGCTGTCAGAGTTGAAAACCAGTCCTCTGAAACAGCCGCAGCAGATTCACAATAGCTACACCATCCTCTACTCATGACAGATGTCATGGATCAATCACAGCACTCGTATTTTCAAATACAGTGCCCCAGGCAGCCCCTTCCTATCCATCAGCCTTGGCCTGGAGTGGAAATTGACTTGCCCTCTTAGCTGAGAAATGGTTTGGCCATGGCCATGTCCAGGTGTGCCCAGGCCCAAGGCCTGATGTGTTAGGTGAGCGTCCCTGTAAATAATGCTGGAAAGGTGGGCCCTTGACCGATAGGAATAGCTGCAGCAGGCAGAGATCTCCTGGGCTGGTTCTATAGGATAAAGCCGAAGTGGATCAGCCAGTGTCCCTCCCCTGCAGCCCAGCATGGGGAGAGATGTACCCAAGAAATACCAACCAACGGTGCCATTGGCATAGACGGGCTGTGGTTGACATTTGTTCAGATCAGCAGTAATGCCCAGCCTGTGTGCAATCTTCCAAATTTTCAGAGCTTGCACAGCTTCCTTGATGCTCACAACAACCCTGTGGGGCCGACCTAGGCTCAGAGAAGTTAAATGCCTCACCCCACGTCAGCAGAGAGTAAGTGGGAGAGCTGGGACTCACTCCAAGTCTGTCTAAGTTCAGGGCCAACTGTCTAATGCTCAGAGCAGTTAGACAATTGACCTCTGTTTCCACCGGCAGGCCGAGTGTAGATGGGCTCTTTTGTGGCCGTAGATCAGCCAGAGGATAGCAGCAGACACACGTGGACCAAGCCTCCTGCTGCCCAAGACCCCTGTGGCCCCTCTCTCCCTAACCCCTACTTCTCCTACAGATCTAGTGTGGAGATGCTGGACAGAACACAAGAGGTTGAAGTCAGGGCGGGAGGAGGAAAAAAAAAAAAAGAATAAGAAGAAAAGAGGCTGGAGTTCCTCTTTTCATCACAGGAATAAAACCCCTTCCTGCTGTCAATGGGACCATTAAGTGGGAGTTTGAGGAAGCTCCAGAGGATTCCAATTCTGTTGCCACTGTGTAGAAACAGGAGATCAGCGCGGTGACTCACGTCTGTAATCTCGGCACTTTGGGAGGCTGGGGTGGGCGGATCACTTGAGGTCAAGAGTTCAAGACCAGCCTGGTCAGCATGGTGAAACCCTGTCTGTACTAAAAATACAAAAAATTAGCTGGACGTGGTGGTGCCTAACTATAATCCCAGCTACTTGGGAGGCTGAGGCAGGAGAATCGCTTGAACCCAGGAGGTGGAGGTTGTGTTGAGCCAAGATTGTGCCACTGCACTCCAGCCTGGGTGACAGAATGAGACTGTCTCAAAAAAAAAAAAAAAAAAAAAAAAGACAGGAAACACTCAGAAGTAGGGTTGGAAGAAAACAGGGAGCAGAAGAAATTCTCCTCTCTGTCCTGTCCCTTACTTGGTCATTCTCCAGGAGCAGAAGGTCCCCTTAGAAGGTCAGGAAGGAGGATAGAGCGGGAATTGGGTATCCTAGACTTACGCATGGAGAGTTTTTCTCTACTTGGTTATCTCAGAAATCCTGTAATGGAGTCGTCTTTACAGAGGTGCAGAACAAAATGGGAAGCTGTGGCCACTGTGTAGCCATTGAAGGCTAGCCCATGGTCCCCTCACAGCTTCCATGGGCTTCTCCCGAAAATGTGCATGTATGATGCACCCATTGCATGTATACGTATGTGTACACATTTCTGGTCAAGAGGTTGCTGATTGATAAAACAGACAAAAGCTCCAAACCCCACAAATAAGCACAGCATTTTGCAATAATGAGCGTGACTAAAATGGGAAAAAATAGGGCACATGAGGGATGAGGGAAGGAAAAGGACTCCAGGGCCCAGAAGATTCCTAGCCTTCGTTACCTCCTAAAGTAGGGGTAACAAGTACATGACACATATGCCAGCCCTTCCCCTGTGATATAGTTGGGATATTTGTCTCCACCCAAATCTCACACTGAATTGTAATCCCCAATGCTGGAAGTGGGGCCTGGTAGGAGGTGTTTGGGTCATGGGGGTGGATCCCACGTGGCTTGGTGCTGTCTTCCTCATAGTGAGATCTGGCAAGAACTTATTTAGAAGTGTGTGGCACCTCCCCATTCTCTCTCTCTCATTCCCGCTTTTGCCATTTGAAGTGCCTGCTCCTGCTTCGCTTTCCGCCATGATTGAAAGCTCCCTGAGGCTTCACCAGAAGCCAAGCAGATGCCAGCACTGTGCTTCCTGTACAGCCTGCAGAACCAGGAGCCAATTAAACTGCTTTTCTTTATAAATTACCCAGTCTCAGGTATTTCTTGATAGCAGTGCAAAAACAGCCTAATACACCCTATCTATACACGCAGCAGACATCACTAATCAACTGCCACATTCTTTCCCATAGAAAACAAGCCTGACTTCAGGATTCTTCTCATCAAAGTGCTCCAGGCTGCCAGTTACCAACCTATCAGGTTTTACTTATGAGATGAAAATGATTTGCCAGTCCAGGTGTGGTGGCTCACACCTGTAACCCCAGCACTTTGGGAGTCTGAGGCGGGTGGATCACTTGAGGTCAAGCCAGCCTGACCAAAATGGTGAAACCCCATCTCTACAAAAAATGTAAAAATTAGCTGGGCATGCTGGCACTCACCTGTAATCCCATCTCAGGAGGCTGAGGCAAGAGAATCTCTTGAACTCAGGAGGTAGAGGTTGCAGTGAGCCGAGATTGTGCCACTGCATTCCAGCCTGGGTGACAGAGCAAGACTCTGGGAAAAAAAAAAAAGAGAGAAAGAAAGAGAGAGAGAGAGAGAGAGAGAAGGAAGGAAGGGAGGGAGGGAGGGAGGGAAAGAAAAAGAAAGGAAGGAAGGAAGGAAGGAAGGAAGGAAGGAAGGAAGGAAGGAAGGAAGAGAGGGAGGGAGGGAGGGAGGGGAAGGAAAGGAAAGAAAGGAAAGAAAAGAAAGAAAAGAAAGAAAGAAAAGAATAATTTGCCATCCTCGGCTTGAGCCCAGGTGTTTGAGACCAGCCTAGATAATAGGGAAAGACCCTGACTCTCCAAAAAGTTTTTAAAAAATAGCCAGGTGTGGTGGCACATGCCTGTGATCCCAGCTACTTGGGAGGCTGAGGCAGGAGGATCACTTGAGTCCAGGAGGTGAGGCTGCAGTGAGCCATGATCACACCACTGCACTCCAGCCTAGGCAATGGAGTAAGACCCTGTCTCAAAAAAAAAAAAAAAAAAAAAAAAAAGTGTTGGAAATCTGGTATAGTCACTATCTTTGTCAGGATCCCTCTTGCTTATTCTGGGTTAGGTTCATCACAAAGCTGCTTAGATGGACTTGGTCATTCAAGTAAATATTAAGTGCTAACTGTGTGTAGGATGATGGATTGGGACACAACTCCATACACTTTTTATTTCCATTTATTTTTATCACCGCTTTCTCTTATATTGATATTTTATTTTAGTAACATGGTAACAAATTTAAACAATAGAAGAAGAAGTTAAAAGTCAGTGACAGTTCCCACCCGTTTCCCAGTTCTCTCAACCACTCTTGTCAATCTCTTGTCTCCATCTCCAAAGATACCCAGCACATGCCCCATTTGCGTGGATCCAGCCCGGTTTGCAGGCAGTTGGTAGCATGCCACGCGTATTCTTGCCCTTGCTTTTATCACTCATGTCTTGAACAGCATTTTATGTCAGCCCTCCAGAATTGCCTCCTTCTTTTTAATCCTTCTTTTTGATCCTTCTTTTTAATCATTACACGGATAAATGTACCTAACATTGAGCTAGGCACGGATAAATGTACCTAACATTGAGCTAACGAGTTACTGTTTCTTGTTTTTGTTTTTGTTTTGCCTATTAACGTGCGTTAATGTCATGGTTAGCCTTTTGTAATTATAATCGATTTATTGTTTTATGTGTCCTTGTTGTATCTATGCAAGTATATCAGCAAGATTAGCTCCTAGAAGTGGAATTCCTGGGTCAAAGAGCGTTACAGCAGTCCTTTGGGGCTACTATAACAAAGTACCATACACTGAGAAACTTACAAATAGCAGAAATTTATTGCTGATGGTTCTGGAGTCTGGGAAGTCCAAAATCAAGGAGCCAGCAGATTTGGTTTGGGGAGGGCTGCTCTCTGCTTCCCAGATGGCACCTACCTGTGGCAACCTTACCTGGTGGAAGGAGCAGACAAGCTCTCTCAGGGTTCTATTCTTTTTTTTTTTTTTTTTTTTTTTTTGACACGGAGTTTTGCTCTTGTTGCCCAGGCTGGAGTGCAGTGGTGTGATCTTGGCTCACCGCAACCTCCACCTCCCAGGTTCAAGCAATTCTCCTGCCTCAGCCTCCTGAGTAGCTGGGATTATAGGCATACACCACCCCGCCCAGCTAATTTTGTATTTTTAATAAAGACGGGGTTTCTCCATACTGGTCAGGCTGGTCTCAAACTCCTGATCTCAGGTGATTCACCTGCCTCGGCCTCCCAAAGTTCTGGGATTACAGGCATGAGCCACCACGCCCAGCCTCTAATTTAAAAGAACACTAATCCCATTCATGAGGGCTCCACAGTCGTGACCTAGTCACCTCCCAAAGGCCCTACCTCTTCATGCCAGCACAATGGGATTCAATTACAACACAAAAATTTTAGAGGGGCAGAAGCATTCAGCCCATAGCAAAGAGTATGCACATTTAAAACTGTGATGGTTTGGCCCAATCGTCCTTCAGAAAGGACACTGCCATGAGTATTATGTATTAGGACGGGACGGGCTATGCTGTAGGAACAATTAGTCCCCCAAATCTTAGTATTTAACACAGCAAAGGCTTGTTTTTTTCTCTTGCATCACATCTGATGCAGATGGGATGGCTCTCTAAGCAGCATCCCGGGGATCCAGGCTGCTTCCATCGTGAACTCAGCCAGTTGGAACCTGTGGCCTCCACTGTTGCCACAGCCAGGGTAGAGAGGCCTGGATGAGTGTGTGGGATAATTTTAAGCGAAATGGCTTACATCACTTTCATCCACATCCTACCTGTCAGAACCAGTCATATGACCTCAGCCTGACCGCGAGAGACTCTGGGCAATGTGGAGGAGCCCATGGCCACTCAATGAGTCTCACGTCTCTGCCAGTCGGTTCCCCCGAAATTCACCCGCACAGTATATTCCAGGGCATTTTGTTCTTCGCTAATTAAATATATGAAAAATGGCGCCGCGTAGACTGTCGTTCTGCTCTGCACATCTGTGCTTTCTTTGGGCAGTTGCCCTCCGCCTTTTTCTGCTGAAATACTCATAGGGGATTATGTTCACACTCCAAACAACTCCAGTGGCCTTCTCCAAATTTTCTCAAAACCCAAAAACCTTTTGTGGGGAAGCCCTAAGACATTCTATATTTTAGCTGTTATAGGCATACCTCAGAGATATTGCAGGTTTGGTTCCAGACCACTGCAACAAAATTAATATCACAATAAAGCAAGTCACACAAATTTTTTTGTTTCCCAGTGCATATAAAAGTTATGTTTACACAAACGGGTGCAGTGGCTCACACCTGTAACACCAGCACTTTGGGAGGCCAAGTTAGGAGGATCACCTGAGGTCAAGAGTTCACGAACAGCCTGGCCAACATGGTGAAACCCTGTCACTACTAAAATTACAAAAAATTAGCCGGGCATGGTGGTGGGTGCCTGTAATCCCAGCTACTCGGGAGGCTGAGGCAGGAGAATCACTTGAACCCGGGAGGCGGAGGTTGCAGTGAGCAGAGATTCATGCCATTACACTCCAGCCTGGGTGACAAGAGCAAAACTCTGTCTGGAAAAAAAAAAAAAGTTACATTTATACTATACTGTAGTCTATTCAGTGTACAGTCGCATGTCTAAAAAAAGTACATATCTTAACTTAAAAATACTGTATTTGCTAAAAAAAATGCTAACAATCATCTGAGACTTTAGCAAGCAAGTTGTAGTCTTTTTACTGGGGAGAGTCTTGCCTCAATGTCGATGGCTGCTGACTAACTGCTGAAAATTAGGGTGGCTGTGGCAATTTCTTTCTTTCTTTTTTTTTTTTTAGTTTTTGTTTGTTTGTTTGTTTTTTGTGTTTTGAGACAGGGTCTTGCTCTGTTGCCCAGGCTGGAGTACAATGCCATGATCACGGCTTGCAGCAGCCCTGATCACCTTGGCAATGCCCCCACCTCAGCCTCCCGAGTAGTTGGAACCACAAGTGCGTGCCACCACACCCAGCTTATGTTTTTATTATTTGTGGAGACATGGTCTCACTATGTTTCCCAGGCTGCTCTCAAACTCCTGGGCTCAAGGAGTTCCTGGGCCCGCCTGGGCTTCCCAAAGTGCTGGCATTACAGGCGTGAACCACTGCACCCAGCCGCAATTTGTTAAAATAACACAACAATAAAATTTGCGGCATCAATTGACTCTTCTTTTCATGACAGATTTCTCTGTAGCATGCAATGCTGTTTGATTCACAGTAGCACTTCTTTCAAAATTAGAGTCAATTCTTTCTAACTCCACTGCTGCTTTATCAACTAAGTTTATGAAATATTCTTTTTTTTTTTTTTTTTTTTTTTTTTTTTTTTTTTTGAGACAGAGTTTCGCTCTTGTTGCCCAGGCTGGAGTGCAGTGGCGTGATCTCGGCTCACTGCAACCTCAGTCTCCCAGATTCAAGCAATTCTCCTGCCTCCGCCTCCCGAGTAGGTGGGATTACAGGCGTCCACCACCACGCTTGGCTAATTTTTTGTATTTTTAGTAGAGGCGGGCTTTCACCATGTTGGCCAGGCTAGTCTTGAACTCCTGATCTCAGGTGATCCACCTGCCTCGGCCTCCCAAAGTGCAGGGATTACAGGTGTGAGCCACCATGCCCAGACAGTTTATGGAATGTTCTAAGTCAAGCTTGTCCAACCCATGGGCCACATTCAGCTCAGGACGACTTTGAATGTGGCCCAACACAAATTTGTAAATTTTCTTAAAACATGATGAGATTTTCTTTGTGTTTTTTATTTGTTTGTTTGTTTTCTCATCACGTATCATTAGTTGTTAGTGTATTTTATGTGTAGAACAAGACAATTCTTCTTCCAGTGTGACCCAGGAAAGCTAAAAGACTGGACACCCTGCTCCACATCCTTTGTTGTCATTTCAACAATATTCACAGCATCTTCACCAGGAGTAGCTTCCATCTCAAAAACCACTTTCTTGACTCATACGTAAGAAGCAACTCATTCATTCAAGTTTATCATGAAATTGCAGCAATTCGCTCATATCTGCAGGCTTCACATCTAATTCCAGTTTTCTCTTATTGCTTCTACCACATCTGCAGTTCATTTCTCTACTGAAGTCTTAAACCCCTCAAAATCATCCACATGGATCCACTTCTTCCATCCACTTCTTAGCATCCACTTCTTCCAAATTAGCATCCATTTCTTCCAAATTCCTATCCATGTTGATATTTTCACCTCCTCTCTTGGGTCACAAATGTTCTTACTGGCATCTAGAATGGAAGGTTTTCAATTTACTTTGCCCAGATCCAACAGAGGAATCACTACCTATGGCAACTATAGCCTTACAAAATGTATTTCTTAAATAATGTAACTTGAGGGTCAGATATGGTGGTTCACGTTTGTAATCTCAGCACTTTGGGTGGCCAAGGCAGGAGGATTGTTTGAGGCCAGGAGTTCAAGACCAGCCTAGGCAACATAGTGAGACATCTCTACAAATTAAAATTTAAAAATTAGCCAGGAGGCTGGGCGCAGTGGCTCACATCTGTAATCCCAACACTTTGGGAGGCTGAGGTGGGCGGGTCACCTGAGGTCAGGAGTTCAAGACCAGCCTGGCCAACATGATGAAACCCATCTCTACTAAAAATACAAAAATTAGCCGGGCGTGGTGGCAGGCACCTGTAATCCCGGCTACTTAGGAGGCTGAGGCAGGAGAATCGCTTGAACTCGGGAGGCAAAGGTTGCAGTGAGCCAAGATCACGCCACTATACTCCAGCCTGGGTGACAAAGCGAGACTCCATCTGAAAAACAACAACAACAAAAATTAGCCAGGTGAAATACCGTGCACCTGTAGTCCCAGCTACTTGTGAGACTGAGACAGGAGGATCGCTTGAGCCCAGGAGTTCGAGGCTACAGGAAACCATAATCATGCTACTGCACTCCAGCCTGGGTGACAGAGTAAGAAGAACCTGTCTCTAAAAAAAAAAAATTTTCATTAAAAAACGACCTTGAAAGTCAAAATTACTCCTTGATCCATGGGCTGCAGAATTAATGTTGTGTTAACAGGCATGAAAACATTACTCTCCTCTTACCTGTCCATCAGAGCTCTTGGGTGACCAGGTGCATTGTCAATGAGCAGTAATATTTTAAGCAGGAGGTGTCAACAGTGGGCTTAAAATATTTAATAAATCTTACTGTAAATAGATATGCTGTCATCCAGGCTTGTTCCATTTACAGAGCACAGGCAGAGTACATCTTGCTTAATTGTTAAGGTCCCTAGGAGTTTTGGAAGGGTCAATGAGCATTGGCTTCTGCTTAAAGTCGCCAGCTACCTTAGCCCCTAACAAGAGATTCAGTCTGTCCTTTGAAGCTTTGAAGCCAAGCATTGACTTCTCCTCTCTAGCTATGGAAGTCCTAGATGGTATCTTCTTCCAATAGAAGGCTTTTTGGCCTACACTGGAAACCTATTGATTATTGTAGCCACCTTCGTCAGTGATCTTAGCTAGATCCTTGGGATAACTTGCTGCCACTTCTCCATCAGCACTTCCTGCTTTACTTTGCACTTTTATGTTATGGAGATGTCTTCTTTCCTTAAACCTCACGAACCAACCAAAGCTAGCAGCTTTGAACTTTTCTGCAGCTTCCTTGTCTCTCTCAGCTTTCCTAGAATTGAAGAGAGTTAGGGCTATACTCTGGTTTAGGCTTTGGCTTAAGAGAATGTTGTGGTTGGTTTGATTTTCTATCCAGACCACTCAAACTTTCTTCATATCAGCAGCAAGTCTATTTCACTTTATTATAATTTGTGTGTTCACTAGAGTAGCCCTTTTCATTTTCTTCAAGAACTTTTCCAGCTGGGTACGGTGACTCACGCCTGTAAATCTCAGCACTTTGGGAGGCTGAGGTGGACATATCACTTAAGGTCAGGAGTTCGAGACCAGCCTCGCCAACATGATGAAACCCCCTCTCTACTAAAATACAAAAATTACCCTGGCATGGTGGCGGGCACCTGTAATCCCAGCTACTTGGGAGGCTAAGGCATGAGAATCACCTGAACCTAGGAGGTAGAGGTTGCAGTGAGCCGAGATTGCGCCACTGCGCTCCAGCCTGGGCAGAGCGAGAGTCTGTCTCAAAAAAAAAGGAAGAATTTGTCTTTCGCACTCACAGCTTGGCTAACTGTTTGGTGCAAGAGGCCTCACTTTTAGCCTTTCTGGCTTTCAGCATTCCTTCCTCACTAAGCTCCATCATTTCTAGCTTTTGATTTTAAGCAACAAAAGCGTGACTCTTTCTTTCACTTGAACACTTAGAGGCCATGGCAGGGTTATTAATTGACCTAATTTCAATATTGTTGCATTTCAGGGAACAAGGAGAGCCTGGAGACAGGGAAAAAGACCAGGGAATGGCTGGTTGGTGGAGCAGTCAGAACACACACATTTATCGATTAAATCCATCATCTTCTATGGGTGTGGTTTGTGGCACCCCAAAACAATTACAATAGTAACATCAATAATCACTGATCACAAATCACTATAACAGGTATAATAATAATGAAAAAGTCTGCAATATTGTGAGAATTACCAAAATGTGACACAGAGACACACAGAAAGCTCATGCTTTTGGAGAAATGGCGCTGATAGACTTGCCGAAGACAGGGCTGCCACAACCTTTGATATGTAGAAAACACAGTTATCTGTGAAGCGTACTAAAGCAAAGCACAATAAAATCTGGCCTGTTCGTATTCACAAAAGCATATAAAGGCATGTGAGTAATAATATAAAATTAGCTGGGTCAAGATCGTTGCCAGCCGTGGTGTGAAATGGATTGGCAGCAGTTCTGTGCCATTTTCCAGGCTCGCTGTGCTTCCATCTCCTCCCTCATTCATGAAAGACAAGCGAAGCAAGGGACAAAGGTATACAATAGTTGCTGTAAATGTCCCTATTTCACCTATGAGAAAACTAAACTCAAGGAGGTTTAAGTTCCTTGCCTAAGGTCACAGGGCCTCAAAGGCAATAAGTAAAAGCAAGGAAACTGAAAGCACCCATAGCAAGAGAGATTCATTGCTAACTTTGTCAGATGTTGTACCAAGACTCTCTCTTTCTCTCCTTCCCTCCCTCTCTCTCCCTCTCTCTCTCTCTCTCTCTCTCTCTCACTACCCGTCCCCCCACCCCGTATGTGTCTCTGTGTGTGTATGAATATGCATGTATATACCCATTTTTTTTTTAACAAAATAGACTGCAACTGGAGATACTGATGTGTCCTATTTTTTGGTGCAGCATTATAACATAAGCATCTTTCTGGGCAATAAATTAACGTTATGCTGGCCTTCTTTTTTCAGTGGAGCATTAATTAAGCATCTTATATGTGCCCAATGTTCTGCTGGTTCTGGAGGGGAGAAGGCCAGCCTACAGGAAACAACAGCTAACTCTTTAAGGCAGTGCATAAGTCCATTCATTTGCTTCACAAACGTTCATTGAGCCCTGCCACGTGCCAGGCACTGTGGGTATCATGGAGAACAAGACTGCTGTACGAGGCAAGAGCGGGGCTCCTCCTAACTTCCTCTGTCCCCCTAACCTCCCCTCACCCACAGGCATTGCTGGGGGTATTTTCCTGGGTTTGTTTGTTTGTTTGTTTTGTTTTGTTTTTTGAGACAGGGTCTCGCTGTGTTGCTCAGGATGGTCTCAAACTCCTGGGCTCGAGCAGTCTCCTGCCTCGGCCTCACTGTGCCTGGCTGTTTTTTATTTATTTATTGTGGTCAAATGTACATAGCATAAAATTGACCATTTTAACCATTTTCAAGTGTACAGTTCAGTGGCACTAAGTACATTCACACTGTTGGGCAACCCTTCCCGCTGTTCCACTGCAGAACCCCTTTCATCTTGCAGAACCCAAACTGTCCCCATTAAACATTAACCCCCCAGCCCTTCATCCCAGCCCCTGGCAGACACCCTTCTGTCTGTCTCTATGATTTTGGCGCTCTGAGTACCTCATAGATGAGTGAGATTTATAGTATTTGTCCTTTGGTGACCAGCTTATCTCACCAAGCATGATGTCCTCTGGGGGCATCCGTGTGGAGCAGGTGCTAGCATCATTTTGACTTCTCGAACATCTCATGGGTGTCACCTCCCCCTCTACCTCTCTGCCACTGCCTTGCTCAACTGCCTGCTCTCTCCTGGACCCTTGCAGAAGGGACTGACTGGGCTCCTGGCCTCCAGTCCTGCCCTCTTCTAATGTATTTTTCATACCACTTCCAAAGTGGTAATACATTCCTCTTGAAATCTTAGATTTGGTTATTAAAGCGATACAGGTGTATGGTTACCAAAAATTCCAACAGTATAAAAGAGAATACCTGCCTGGGCAATGTAGAGAGACCCTGTCTCCATAAATGTTTTTTGTTTTTGTTTTTGTTTTGAGATGGAGTCTCACAGTGGCTTAATTTCGTCTCACTGCAACCTCTGCCTCCTGGGTCCCGGTTCAAGCAATTCTCCTGCCTTAGCCTCCCAAGTAGCTGGGATTACAGGCATGCACCACCATGCCCAGCTAATTTTTGTATTTTTAGTAGAGACGGGGTTTCACCGTGTTGGCCAGGCTGGTCTCGAACTCCTGACCTCGTGATCCTCCCACCTCAGCCTCCCAAAGTGCTGGGATTACAAGCGTGAGCCACCGTGCCTGGCCTCCATAAACGATTTAAGAAAAAATGTAACCAGGCGTGGTGGCACACCCCTGTGCTCCCAGCTACTTGGGAGGCTGAGGTGGGAGGACTGCCTGAGTCTGGGATGTCAAGGCTGCAGTGAGCCAGGATCATGCCACTGTACCCCAGCTTGGGTGACAGAGACCGCGTCCCCCCAAAAAAATAAATCAAAGGGTGTAAGGTGAAAAGAATCATAACATTATGTTTTTGTAGCTCTGCATCTGTGATGGTGCCCCCTTCATGGCTTGCTTTCACTGTGCCAATGCCCCACAGTTACCCAGCCTGCCGGCTTTGAGAAGATGCTCGCCACGCTTCTCCCATGCTGGGCTTGGGCACGTCCTTGGCCATGAATCTTGGTCCATGTCCAGGTCGGTTCTGAATGAGCCAGCAGACTCCTCCCAGGGCTGCCCGGCTACACGGTTGAGGGCATCATGGACACCAGCTTCAGCCACAGCTCCTTACCAGGCAGGTGCAGTGAAGCTGGGAGGTGTGGGTCAGTTCCTACCTCTCCAACCTGAGGTCCTGCACTTCCTGCAGCTGTTGGAAGGGACTGTGTCCAATGGGAGCAAGAAAGGGTGCTCCCCCACAGCTCCACGCGGGCATAAAGGGCCGAGGGGCAGCCAGGCCTGTCCTGGCCGGGGCTGGCTCAGAGTCTGTGGCAGCCCCACCCCTGCCAGGCTGGTCCTCAGCCCCAAGATCCACCTATGGCACTCGCCCCTTTACAGCTACGTGGACATCCACTGACACTCAGGTGACACACCTTTGTCTGCTTCTATTCCATCTTGGCAGTGGTTGGACAAAAGGAAATCAAAGATCGGTTCTTTCTTGGGAGAGGAAGAGGAAGCTGGAGCCCTGGGGGGCTCGGATGCTCTCAGGAGTGACATAGCCCCATAGCCCTGGGGCTCTACTGGGTGCCGGTGGGTGGAGGTGGTGGGGGAGCTGGAGCCAGGCATTCATTCACTTCCCCTTCTTTCATTCCTGCTCTTCTTTCACTCACTGGCTCATTCAGCAGTCTCTGGGCTGGGCATTTGCTCTCCTGTCAGACACCACACTCCTGATTGGGTGGCCGTGGCCTTCCCAAGCTGTGTCTGGATGTCCCCAAGTGAAATGGAATCTGGGCTGGACAGGCCACCGGATGGACAAGCTCTTCTCATCTAAAACCAAGGCAGTTGGCATTTTGGGCTAGATGGTAAGAACAAAATTAAAAAATAAAAACCAGGCAGGCTGGCATAGGAGCCCCATTTCCCTGCCCTACTGTGCCAGTGGCCTGGGGGCTTCCCCGCCGCCTCTTTCTCCACTCTGCAGATGCTGAGAAAACTCACAAAAGAGCCCACTCCAAGGTGTTTGGCAACAAGGTGGGTGGGGGCAGCCTCCCAGCACCCAGCACACGTGGCACTTTCCCGCAGTGGGTTTCAGCGCTCCCACTCTGCCTTGGAGCGCTTCTGTCACCAGCTCTTGCCCTCCCTTGGCTCCTCTTTCCCATGCAGCTCTTCCTCCAGCTCGTGGGAAAGGCCAAGAGGCTGAGCCAGCAACAGCTGAGCACCAGCCCCCGCCCAACCTCCCCTACCCCACCCCACCCCACTGTGCTCTTGGCCCCAGGCAGGCGAGGGGAGTGGAGTTTTGCTGCCTGATGCAATGTCTGGCAGGGCCATCCCTTATCACAGCCGACTTGCTGGGACCCCCACCTTCCCTGGGGTAGGCTAGAACGGGGCCACAGTCCATTTTGGGCCTCAGTGGAAAGGCCTGGTTGGAGACCATCCAAGTAGAAAACTCGTTCTCTGGGAGGCACCTTGCCAAGTCACGAGGGAGGCCTGAGCAGAAAGACCCCTGCGGGAGGGAAGGGAGGGAAGCTGAAACCTCACTTGCTGGGGCTTGCCCGGCCTCAGCTCACAGCCCCCTTTTTCCACAGCGTTCCCTTGCTCACATTTGTCTGCAGATGGCTTAGGCTGTTTTCTGCCCTCCCCCTTGTTAGCCCACAGCTGTAAAAGGCTGGATGGAAACAAGAATTCAAGAGACTAAAGTTATGTGCAGTCCCAAGTGTGAAGTTTTGCCCACAGTCGGTGCCCATGGTTCACACTATGCTCCCAGCACAGGTTTCCAGCACACACCCTTGGCATGTACCTGTGGCCTACGCACTCATGCTCACAGCCTGTGCACACGTGGGCCACTCATCTATGGAGCAACTGCCTTTTTTTCTTCCTCTTCACATCTTCTGTCAACTTAGAACGATTAAGCATCTTGCACTGGGCTCAGTGCTTTGGGAAGGACATTGATTCGTTCATTCATTCATTCAGCAAGTATTTATGAAGCACCCATTCTGTGCCAGGTACAATTCCGGGCACTGGAGATGCAAGGGTAGAGCAGATAGATGAAGCTCTCCTCTCCCGGAGCCAATGTTCTGGGGGATGAGAGGCCATCAGCAAGCACGTTTCCATCTATGAAGGGTGCCGAGAGGCAAAGTGATGGGGGTGGCCCACATTAGGTCAGGGGTCAGGGAAGGACTCTAGAGCGGGGGGGCATTTGAGCTGAGTCCTGATTGCTTAGAAGGAGCGAGCCAGAGCAGATCTGGCCCTGGCAGAGGGACCAGCTGATGCAGAAGCCCCCATGCGGGGAGCAGCAGGAAGGGCCGGGGTAGGGGTGTTGGGAGAAGAGGTGGGAAGGGTGAGCAGGGTCTGGATCTTGAAGGCCCTTACAGGGCTTTTTTTTTTTTTTTTTACCAAGTAGTGCATGGAGTGTTTGAAGCAGGAGCTGCCTTGTTGCCTGTGCCTCTGAGAAGTTTCCATGTGGCTGAGAAGCTGGGTGGCAGCACAGTTGTGATCAGGTGCTCAGGTGCTCCCCTGTCTGGGTGGCAAGCGTGCCCACATGTGATCCCATAGAGGAGGCCGGGCCTGAGGAAGCCAGGGAAGCAGGAGGGGGCGTGGGGAGGCCAGCAGAAATGTGGGCCTCCGCGGGGAGGGAATAGGCAATGCAGCATAGAGGATGAGAAGCCCACAGCAGCCACACTAGGGCCCCAGGAGATTGTGGATGCCGTCGAGAGCATTATTCGGTGGAGGGGTGGGGACAAAAGCCAGATGAGACAGTTCGGAGGTGATAGGCAGGTGAGGACGTGAGACAGAGGGAGAACAGTGATTTGAGAACTGTGTCATAGGTGGGACAGGAGTCCACATCCCAGTCAGCACCTGGAAGGTTGGGCTGGTTCTGCCCAGGGTCTGGCACGTAGTGTGCACTCACCAGATGGTCGCTGCCCTGAAAGAACTCAGCACCGTGCCTCCTTTCCTACCTCTGGTGTTTGCTGTCAATGTGCAGAGTGCTGGACAAAACTGGGCCAAGGGAGCTGTCCCACTGCCTGCTGCCCTCAAGCAGAGCTGACCTGGCACATGCCTCTGGCATGCTTCACTGTTGGCCTGGCCGCCCCAGTGGGCCCAAGCAGGGGATGCTACCTGTTCCTTGGGCTGTTACGTATTTGCTGGGGCATTGAGGGGATGAAAGGTTTTTTGTTTTTTGTTTTTGAGACAGAGTTTTACTCTGAGTGCCCAGGCTCCAGTACAATGGCATGATCTTGGCTCACTGCAACCTCCACCCCCAGGTTCAAGCAATTTTCCTGCCTCAGCCTCCCAAACAGCTGGGATTACAGGCGACAGCCACCACACCTGGCTAATTTTTGTATTTTTAGTAGAGACAGGGTTTCACCATGTTGGCCAGGCTGGTCTCAAACTCCAGACCTCAGGTCCACCTGCCTCAGCCTCCCAAAGTGCTGGGATTATAGACATGAACCACTGTGCCTGGCTGGATGAAAGGTATTGAGTACTAGGGGCTAGGAGGGACCAAGAGAAAGAGGAAGAGATTTTTTGGTTCTTCCCATGAACTAAGCAAGGGAGGCAGGGCTAGCCCTTGCACCATGAAGGTGGGAGAGAAGTGATACAAAGGTTCATCTGATGTCACAGATGTCACAGGTCTGCTTCTTGTAAAGGGCCTCCTGTACGGGGGGCCTCATGCATGGTGGGTTCTGCATGGGACTTTGCTGAGTAACCCCCATCCGGGCCCTATCCCCTTCCCTCATGGCCCTGTGACCTCCTGGCACCATGACCCTCTCCCTGCTCCTGGCTCTAGGAAGCTCCAAACCTCTCTCACCTGCCTGCCCACCTGCCTGCTAGGTTTCCAAAGCTAAACAGAGGGGCAGCTGTCTGGGCAGGGCAAGGGAGCCAGCAGCCTGCCTGGGTTCCTGTCCGAGTGTCCAACTTTGCTTCTTCCTTTTAGGGCAGCGTCAGGAAGGATCTTAGGAACACCATGTTGCTCTGGGGATGAGGAGGCTGGAACAGCAACTTAAAAATAGAAATAGTACCTGGAAGGGAGGGAAGGAGAAGGTTCAGAGGCATGTCATTTAGGCACCCCAACTTCTATACCTTACCAAGGTGCCAGGCCCAGAAGGGAGGGGTAGCTAGGGCAGCTCCCTCACCCACACCTGCCTTCTCACCCCTCTCCTATTTCATGAGCATTTACCATGTATCAGATACATTCCTCACAGCACCTTTATCAGCAGGGATGCCCTTTTCATGCTACAAACAGGCTCAGAGAGGTTGTCACTTATACAAGGTTGCACAGCATCATAGAGACACAGAAAGGACTAGAGCCCAGGACTTCTAACCCCAGCTCCTTCTGCTTCCCTCCCATCATCAGCCCCAGACAACCTGAGAGTGGAGAGGACAGAAAGTCAGGATATCAACACCTCGTACTCCGAAAACTCAGTGGTGGTTCTCACCCTCTCAGTGGGGCAGGTGGCCTCACACCGCACCACAGGCTAAACAGGGTGCATGGGGCATGTAGCCCCACTGGCCATTCTACACATTCATGCCAACAGCTGCCAGGCACCAGCCTCACCATTGTTTTTTGCACAACTGGTCTGTGCCAAGTGCCATTCTAGATGTGACCCCCAACTTCGGGGAGCTTGCGTTCTGAGAAGGGAGATGGTCAGCCGGAATACCCCACCACAGGAGCTAGGCTGGAGGTCCCCAAGGTACACCAAGAAGCTCAAATGACCTGGACCTGGGAGGGGTGGCCAGAGGCTTCTGCTGGAGGAACCTTAAGTAAGTTAGTGAACTTGTCTCAACCTCAGTTTCCTCATCTGGAAAATGGGCTAGTTGCTGCCTCATAGGGTTTTGCTGAGGATTGGATGAGTGCAAGTGCTTAGCATGGCACCTGGCACAGAGAAACATGCCTCAGTAAACTTAAGCTGCCCATATCATTGGTTGACCCTCCCAACCAGAGTGCAAGCCCCAGGAGGGCACAGATCATGCCTGCTTGTTCATCGCCGTATTTTCAGTGCCTAGGCCAGAAGCCAGCACAAAGTAAATGCTCAGAAAATATTAACTTAATAAGTTCATGAGAAAAGGCCCAGGAAAATTAGGAAATGGCAGGGCTATTCCAGTTAGGAATAGACTCCTAGGCCAGGTGAAGTGGCTCACACCTGTAATCCCAGCACTTTGGGAGGCCAAGGCAAGCGGATCACCTGACATAAGGAGTTCGAGACCAACTTGGCCAACATGGTGAAACCCCATCTCTACCAAAAAATACAAAAATTAGCCGGGCATGGTGGCACACACCTGTAATTCCAGCTACTTAGGAGGCTGAGGCACGAGAATCACTTGAACCCGGAAGGTGGAGGTTGCAGTGAGCTGAGATTGCACCACTGTGCTCCAGCCTGGGTTGCAGAGTGAGACTCCGTCTCAAAAAAAAAAAAAGGAATAGACTCCTTTCTGCACCTGTATTTGCTCTAGCCGTAAAAAACTTTATAGCCAAGTGCAGTGGCACACCTGCAGTCCCAGCTACTCCGGAGGCTGAGGAGGGAGGATTGCTTGAGCCTAGGAGTTTGAGGCCAGCCTGGGCAATATAGCAAGACCCTGTTAGATATTATCTATTTAGATAATAATAATGACCTGTAATCCCAGCGCTTTGGGAGGCCTAGGCGGATGGATCATCTGAGGTCAGGAATTCAAGACCAGCCTGGGCAACATAGTGAAACTCTGTCTCTACTAAAAATACAAAAATTAGCTGGGCGCAGTGATGCATGCCTGTAATCCCAGCTTCTCAGGGGGCTGGGGCAGGAGAATTGCTTGAGGCGGAGGTTGCAGTGAACCGAGATTGCGCCATTGCACTCCAGACTGGGTGACAGAGCGAGACTCCATCTCAAAGTAATAATAATAATAATGATACATACTATTTTAGTCGAGAGTCATTTTTTCCTTTATCCATCTTTTGTTCACCAACTGTGTATCTCTTGCCTGGCCCAGAATTGAGAGATAATGAGGGGCCCAGACAAACTCCCTGTCCTGCCTGAAGGGATGTTCAGTATTGAACAATTGTTGCTTTATGGCTTTATGACAAAGTCCCAGGTGCTCATGATAATCTTTGTACAGTGGTGGGGCTGTAGGGAGCCCTAACATAGCCTGGGGAAGGCTGCGTAGAAAGTGGAGACCTGAAGGCTGAGGCCGTGTTAAGGATTTAGGTAGAATTTATGCACTATGATATTTTTTTCTTTCGTTAATTTTTTATAATTTACACATACACATGGTAAAATGTGTAACAAGGCACAGTGTTACATAGCAAACATAAGCCTCACTCCACCTTCTCTCTCCACCTACCTGTCCACCTTCTAGATGCAGCCATTGTTACCAGGCCTTGCATTTTCCTGGAGCCAGAGTCCATTTGTATCCCGCGTCTATATTTTTTTCCCAGCATTTGTTTCCGAATGGGATCTTGCTACTTCGGAGGTTCTCCACCTGGGATGATTTGGTACCCCCCACCTTCCCACCCCAGGAGACACTTAGCAATGTCTGGAGATACTTGATGGTTACAGATGAACGGGGGGGCCGGGCATGGTGACTCGTGCCTATAATCCTAGCACTTTGGGAGGCCAAGGCAGGTGGATTGCTTGAACTCAGGAGTTCAAGACTAGGCTGGGCAACATGGCAAGACCTCATCTCTACAAAAAATTTTAAAAATTAGCTGGGTGTGGTGGTGTGCACTTGTGGTGACTAAGGAGGCTGAGGTGGGAGGATCAATTGAGCCTAGGAGGTTGAGGCTGTAGTAAACTATGATCATGCCACTGCACTCCAGCCTGGGCAACACAGTGAGACCCTGTCTCAAAAACAAACAAACAATTATTGCCAATTAGTGGGTAGAGGCCAAGAATGCTGTCAAACATTCTATAATTCACAGGACAATCCCCACTTATCTGGTGGAAAATGTCAACAGTGCTGAGGTTGGGAAGCCCTGTCCTGCATAAGCACAGGGTCTGCACCTTGTGTGTGTGTGTGTGTGTGTGTGTGTGTTCTCATGTATTTTCTGGATCATTCACATTTATAGATCCACCTCATTATTCTTTGTGGCCACATAAAAATCCATTACCTGGATGCTCCACCATTTTCATTTAGGTATTTGCACACTTTCTGCTATTATAAACATTTATGCTACAAGGGTTATTATTTTCCATGCACATGCCTTTGATGTGTGAGGTCAAGGGAGAAACTGATGGAGGTGGGATGGATGAACCCAATGGTTCATTCGCATTTTAAACAACCTATTAAAGAGACCTTCAGTCTCTCTGGGGCACAGTCTGTCTGGAGAGTGGGTCTGGGTCCTGGCTGCTAACCAGGGCTGAGATCCTCAAAAGTCTGGTGGAGAAACATCCTCTGCATTCCTCGTGTACAGACAAGGGTGTTCTGACCACCTGTATCTCCACAGGATGAGGGTGTCCCCCACCTGAAGACGACAAGCCGGGTCCTGAGTGATGCTCCTGAGCTGAGTGTCCAAGGCCGGCCCGAGGAGCCCCCATGGCCCCACCTTTCCCCATGGAGAAAGGACTCACTTTGCCCCAGGACTGCCGGGACTTTCTGCACAGCCTGAAGATGAGAAGCAAATACGCTCTTTTCTTGGTTTTTGTGGTGATAGTTTTTGTCTTCATCGAAAAGGAAAATAAAATCATATCAAGGTGAGGGTTGCAAGCCCAAGTCTTCATCTTCCTTTCAAGGTGGGGCGGGTGGGGCAGGGAGGTAACTGCCGGGCTCTCTGCGGACTTGCAAATGCATTCCTTCAACAAGCCATCCCCAGGCCCCTTCTATGTCCCAGGCAGTGGCTTCTGCACACGTCCTCATGACTGCACAGGGGCGAGACTTGGGCTCTGGACTCAAACAGCCTGGGTTGGAGTCCCCGTGTTGGCCCTCTACAACTGTGAAAGGTTAGGCAAGATACTTCACATTTCTGAGTCTTCAGTTCCTCTTCTGTAAAATATGGCTAATGATGGGACCAGCATTGTTGTAAAGAGTAAATGAGAAAATGTAAAAGCATTTAGCCCAGTGCCTGGCACATAGTTGGTGTCCAGTATTTGCTGGCTGTGACTATTACTATTAATTTACTTCCTGGCCTTGCATTAGCAGCACATCCCCTATAGAAGTCTTGATGTCATTGAACCTGTGGAAAGGCAAGGTCCTAGTATGGATACTCTGATGGGCAGGGCTGCCATGTGCAGCTGCCAGGCTGTGTACTGCTCAACTCCAGGAGCATGTCCCTCAAATAGGCTACCCTGGGAACGCCCCTTTACCCCTTTGAATTGGCAGCATACAGCTATGTGCAGTGGGCCTGTTAGATGTAGAAAGATTTCGTAGCCTGTTCTCCTCCCAGGCACAAGCCCTGCAAGAAAGCATTAGCTAAGATGGGTGGGTCAGGGATTGGGCAATACAGTGGACACTGTCAATGCCCCACTTGGGTCACTGAGCAAGGACCATTCTAACTTGTGCCTATTGGGTTCTACTGCAAGCCCCTACAGCTCTGCACCTGAGAGCTTTCTCTCCACCAGCACACTGGCAAGCCGGAAGTACTAGGGAGTAAATGTCCCCCCAGATCCCCATCAGACTGAGCCTCTGATGCCCACACCTGCTTCTAGCAGCATATCTGTCATGGACCTCTTTCCTCCCCTGCCTCACTTCCCTATCCAGTTCTTCCTGTGATCATGTCCCAAATAAACTAAACACAAATCCTTGCCTCAAAGTCTGCTTTTGGGGAAACCCAACTGAGACAGATCTTGGTGATCTGCTTGGGGGACCGCTTCGGGTTGCCCAGGAGACAGGGTCGCCAGTCAGCCACTGACGCTGATCTTCTTTGTCCTCACAGGGTCTCAGACAAACTGAAGCAGATCCCCCAAGCTCTGGCAGATGCCAACAGCACCGACCCAGCCCTGGTCTTAGCTGAGAACGCATCTCTCTTGTCCCTGAGCGAGCTTGATTCAGCCTTCTCCCAGCTGCAGAGCCGTCTTCGCAACCTCAGCTTGCAGCTAGGTGTGGAGCCAGCCGTGGAGGCCGCGGGAGAGGAAGAGGAGGAAGAGGAGGAGGGAAAGGAGGAGCCACCCAGACCGGCCGTGGCTGGGCCCCGGCGCCACGTGCTGCTCATGGCCACCACGCGCACCGGCTCCTCGTTCGTGGGCGAATTCTTCAACCAGCAGGGCAACATCTTCTACCTCTTCGAGCCGCTGTGGCACATCGAGCGCACAGTGTCCTTCGAGCCGGGGGGCGCCAACGCCGCGGGCTCGGCCCTGGTGTACCGCGACGTGCTCAAGCAGCTCTTCCTGTGCGACCTGTACGTGCTGGAGCACTTCATCACGCCGCTGCCCGAGGACCACCTGACCGAGTTCATGTTCCGCCGGGGCTCCAGCCGCTCCCTGTGCGAGGACCCCGTCTGCACGCCCTTCGTCAAGAAGGTCTTCGAGAAGTACCACTGCAAGAACCGCCGCTGCGGCCCCCTCAACGTGACGCTGGCCGCCGAGGCCTGCCGCCGCAAGGAGCACATGGCCCTCAAGGCCGTGCGCATCCGGCAGCTGGAGTTCCTGCAGCCGCTGGCCGAGGACCCCCGCCTGGACCTGCGCGTCATCCAGCTGGTGCGCGACCCCCGGGCCGTGCTGGCCTCGCGCATGGTAGCCTTCGCCGGCAAGTATAAGACCTGGAAGAAGTGGCTGGACGACGAGGGCCAGGACGGCCTGAGGGAAGAGGAGGTGCAGCGGCTGCGGGGCAACTGCGAGAGCATCCGTCTGTCCGCAGAGCTGGGGCTGCGGCAGCCCGCCTGGCTGCGGGGCCGCTACATGCTGGTGCGCTATGAGGACGTGGCGCGCGGGCCGCTGCAGAAGGCCCGCGAAATGTACCGCTTTGCCGGCATCCCCCTGACTCCGCAGGTGGAGGACTGGATCCAGAAGAACACGCAGGCGGCCCACGACGGCAGCGGCATCTACTCCACGCAGAAGAACTCCTCGGAGCAGTTCGAGAAGTGGCGCTTCAGCATGCCGTTCAAATTGGCCCAGGTGGTGCAGGCCGCCTGCGGCCCTGCCATGCGTCTCTTCGGCTACAAACTGGCGCGGGACGCCGCGGCCCTCACCAACCGTTCAGTCAGCCTGCTGGAGGAGCGGGGCACCTTCTGGGTCACGTAGGGGCACCTGGGCCCCGTGTGCCGCTCCTCGTGAAAGGCCTGCCCCGCCTTTCTGCCGCAGCCCTCGCAGAGGGCGGGTGCGCAGCGCCGTGAGCGGGCAGCGCCTCCTGTAGCAGTAGGGCCCCCAGCCAGCTCTCCGCCAAAGCGGCGGCCCCAGGGTTAATCGCGGAGAACAGGACAGTGCCCGGTCCCCTTGAGGGCCATCACACCCAGACCCAAGGGGTTGCAGCCTCCTGAGCAGGCCCAGGCAGGCCTGGGCCTGTTGGCAAGCTTCGATCTCAGAGAAACATACATTTGTGCCTGGAGACCCTGCAGGCCAGAGTCCAAATATTTAACAACCAGAAGGGGCAAGGCTCTGACCAGTGACAGTCAGACCTCCTGCTTTATTTGGTGTTAACCGTTTCTTGTCTGGATGGTGAAGTCTGGAATCTGGGTGGGTCCTTGGAGGAGGGGCCAGGACAGCCCTGGGTGTCAAAGGTGGCATTTGAGGTGACAGTGGCTGTTTACCAACCAGTACAGAGCGATTCAGCATTTTCATGAATGGGATGGCTGGATGAATCTGGGCCCCATATTGAGCTGAAAAACACACACATGCGTATAGACATGCATACATATACGCCACACACAGACAAGCCTCATAAAGGCACAAGTGCACACACATCTATGCAGACAAGCTTCCTCGCTGCTTATGCCTACAGGGTTTTTCTGTATCACACACCTCAGAGGAGCCTGTGATTACATTTGTAGGATTATTTCGAGGGCAGGGCAGGGAAAGGAAATGCGTTAAAGGTCCATGACATGACACAGTTCCCTGGCCAGGTTTGGGACTGAACGGCGGATTCAGAACTGCAGCGTTCAAAGCCCCTGCCCGCCTTAGGTTCTCATGGCTACCTCCTCTGACCTATCCACATCCTTGCGGCTGGCAGGCAGGATGTTTTGAAATGGTGCAGCCAAAGGCCCCGTCCAGCTTGGCTCGCTCCCGAACATGTCCATATTTGAAGGCTGCCTCAGGCCTGGCAGGGAGAGGCAGCTGTGGTCCCTGCAGGCAAAAGGCGGCTCATGGGGCCTTCCATTTCCAGCCAGGCCTCATCTGGGGCAGGGCCAAGAGGAAAGTACAGAGTTCCCGTGGGGGAGAAGTCCCGCCAGGATGCACCCCTTCCCTGAGAAGCCCGCCTTCTCCCTGGTGGACAGGGGTCGGCCAGCTGGTTGCCATGGTTACAACCAGTGCCTGGAATTCCTCCTTAGGGCTCTGGGAAGAGCATTGCTCAATGCAGGATGTGCGGGGTGTTTTATTTGGGGTTTTTAAGTTATTTATGGCTTGGTGTCTTTCTTGTTTTGTGGCTGTTTTTTTGCTTTTGTTTCTGCAGGAGCGCCTCTCCCAAGCAGTGGGGGCCTGAGGGCTTGAGGGAGGCTGGGGAAACCAGCAGGGAGCACTTGGCTCCTGCCAGAGGGAGAGGACAGGAGGAGGAGCCTTCCCCAGGAGGAGCGAGGAGAGGTGGCTGCGTGGCAGGCCACAGTGCCCTATGGGCGTTTCTGTTTGAACCCCATGTGGGATGAATCTCAAAGCCACCAGCGTTCTGGCCTAGTGTCCAGAGCAGCAGAGATTTGCAGCCCTCGCCCCTCCCTGAGAAGAAGCTGGATTTGAAAACCCCTGACAGGCCCTAACATGTTTCCTGGGTGGGCAGAGGCCTCATGACCAAGCAGCAAGTGTACCCAGAGTAGAAGCCCTTCCCCACTCCCACCTCAAGCCCAGGAGCAGAACTCAGTGTCCAGAGCTTGCAAGGGTTTGCCAAGGGCTGCCTAGCCCTGTTTCTGGTTTCCTGGACAATTTCTCTGTCAGATACGGCCCATTGTAAACCCAGAGGGCTGCATTTTGGGTTGAGTAATACGGACACCGGGGAAGTAGAGAATGAGTCCAGCATTGCCGTGGGGGAGGGAAGAGTATGTCCTGGCAGGAAGCCACCATTGGAGAAGGTGAGGCCAGTAACCGTCTCATGGGATTTGCAATCATCAGCCTATTTGAGCTGCTGGGTCTCTGTTACTGTGGACTCCAGTCATTCAAGGAGTTCTCCACTGTTGGGTTTTTTTCTTTTCTTTTCTTTTGCTATTTTGCCTGAACACCCCAACACTCTTGGTTTTAGAGTCCAAGAGTAAGTTGCGCAGAGACATGGTTCTAATTTGGAGTTCAAAGGAACACCAGCTCTGAAAAGGTGACCATGGGGCCAGGATGTTTCTGGCAGGCTCAGAAGTGCTGGCTGCTCTTCCCCAGCCTCCCCACTGCTCCCTCCTCTGTTCCCCATGTGGAGGTGGGGGGTGCTGGGACTGGGGAGGGGGCAGTCACCTCCATCCAAGGCTCTTCCTAGGGGCCCTGCTATTGTGGACAGCAGACTTTATCCCTCCTTCTTACTCTGGGCCAAGACCTCCCACTCCACACTCTGAGGATGGTACCAAGAATGGGCCTTTGGGACTTCTCAGGACATTGACAATGTGCACACTGCAAGTTGACTTAATTTATTTATTTTGTGAAAAGAAGAGACAGAAAATACCTTATTATCTGCAGGGACTCAAAGCTGTACCCAGATCAAGAAAGAAAATAACAATAGAAACCATTCACACACTCTGTTCATGCACGGACACCAGAAGATGATTCAGAACACCAGAGGAGAATAAGCCGGAGCGCCAGCACCACGATGGCCCTGGGACGTTGTTTAAGATCTGAGATCCCTTGGTTTCTCTCATGTTTATCTGAGATGCCACATCAGGGCCCTTGCTGCTATATTACCTCTGCCCGGGTGTTTGAGACCGGTCACAAGTGCCTGGGTGTTTCCTGGAAATGTATTCCCCTGGGACTCAGTGATGCTCTGGGAACCGTTGGGGTTTGGGGAAGGACAATGTGGTGTGACTATTGGCTTGACACTTTGTGGATGTGGTTGGAGTCACCCACGTGGACACGATTTTCACCTTGGAGCTGGGATGGAGAAGATGGAAGCGCTGGGGGCCGGGCCTCCTTTTCCAGCAAGGCTGGCCCTGGTTTCTCCTCTGTTCCAGCTTGTCTGCCAGAAGCCTTCCCCTGTAAAGTGCCCACCTGCCTGGAGACAGGGGGAGCAGCTGAGGCCTCTCTCCACTGGCCGCCAGCCTCCCCAGCACAAGAGGACTATTCAGCAATGAGTGTTGATACTCATGTTCTTTCTTATTGATGAGTTCTGCAGCCCAGCCTATAGAAATGGCTCAGAACATTCCAGGCCTTGGTGAGACAGGGCAGCATCCAGCGCTCACAGGCTGTCCCCGCTCTGCCTGTTCCCATCTTCCCCTTGGGGCCTGTTCATAAATTGAGGAATGGATAAGGGCCCTGGAGGGTCCTTGGGAGTAATTAGTGGAGGGCAGGATTCCCAGGTCCCCATAGAGAGGGAAGGAGAAGCCCACATGTGCACAGAAGCCCGTCTCTGTCACACACACACCGCAGGTGGTCACCGATTTATTTTCCAAAAGCTTAGAAACATAAAGCAAATTTAGGCTTTTGTCCCTCTGCGATACATGCACTTGAAAATAAACAGAAAAAAGATGTTTAATAACAAGTTTACTTCCTGTCTGCTAGCACCCTCAGCCTGGGAGGTACTGCCAGAGGCTGGCGTAGGGGAGCAGCTGCTGACCAAACCCCACAGAACGGAGGCACCAGGCATCACACGACATCTTTCCCTCCCATCTCGGTCATCTGTCTGTCTGGCAATGGAAGGAGCTCCAGCAGGAGGTCCTTCCCAGAAGGTTGATTCTTGGCCTGGGTGGTAGAGGAGATATCCTGACCCTAAAGTCTTCCAGCCCCAGGTCGTCCTCTCCTATGCTGGGGTCTATTGACCGTATAGGCCAGGTGCGGTGGCTCAGGCCTGTAATCCCAACATTTGGGGAGGCCAAGGTGGGAGGATTACTTGAGCCCAGGAGTTGGAGACCAGCCTGGGCAACATGGTGAGACCAATTGACAGTAGGGCTTGTCACTTGCTAGAATAGGAGCAGAAGACTGAATAGCTGTGTCCTCAAGGCAGTCCCCTCCCACCCCCATTCCCAAAGTTAAAGCGAAGCCAGATCTCAAGGGCTGATACCTGAGGCAAGGAGAGCTAAGGGGAGAGAAAGCGGGGTGGGGTGGGAGCAGACACCTTCACAAACCAAGTGTGTCTTACTGATCTGTACAAGCTGATAGAAGGACCATCTGCTGAAATCCAGGGCTCCTGAGTTGGTGGGTTTGCTTGTGAAGCTTCTAGGACAAGGCACAGCCAGATGGAAGGGAGAGGATCCAGGACTTCCTAAATGCAGCCGCATCACCTCAACTCGCTGCAGTTTCAGAGACAGTGGAAGCTGCTCTTTACCTCAAAAGCACAAAGCAGAATTGGCAACTTCACATGTCTCAAGAGCTTCAAGATCCTTTGGTCTCATGTCCTTTGGCACCCCACAACTGTATGGGGGACAAATGTGTTACATGTTTCCAAGGCTACAGACATGGTGCCATCCTTACGGGCCTAGCTCATGTGAGGTACTTTGTGGATCAGGTACTTTGCTGGATCAGGTAATTTGTGGATCAGGTACTTTGCTGGGGGGATACAATGACCCAGGTGGTCTGCGTCCTCTGCCATTGGTTTGAACAGGGCACCCCCTGAAGTCTCCATCTCGGCTGTATAGTCTAGTCCAAATTTGCCTGGCTCCCCCGCTCCCTCCCAAGTCCTGCACACTGTCTTTTTGCCAACACCTCAGCCCTGTGTGCTAATTCATGTCTGCATGGTACGAGACACCGCTTCACGGCATACACTGCCACGGTATGTACATATGCATCCACGTGTGTGTATGTGTAGCATGTAGCTCATTCTGCTCAGCCTCTGGTGCCGTTCCACATTGCTCCCAGCCCCACTGCTGTCACTGTCGTCCCAGATGTCCTTGCCATGGCCACAGACAATCTGCCGTCTCCTGGAAACGCTGGGGCTGCCCTTCAGAGAGCTGGCAGCCACTGGCAGTCAGGGCCTGCTTTGCAGAATAGAATGTGAACCCATCTCCTGATGGCCTACTTGACTTATTTAATTAAAGATGAAAACATGCAACGAGCAAAACCTGCAGCGTGTCTCTGCCTTTTCCTTTGCATTTGTTCTCAGCAGCAATTGGGTCACCATTTTTTTTTTTTTCAATTAACGGAAGGGAGGTGACTTCCAGCATGAAGCAGGACAGAGAATCCATTCCCTGCCCATTCCCAAAGGATCAAAGGCACTGGGGGAATATGGGCAGGATGAACGTTCCTTGCGTTACCAGGCTGGCAGAGCTGGTGGGGACTGCGCTGGGGGGAGAGAGAGAAAACCCAGGTATTTGGGGGCAGAGACAGGTACATTGGGCCAGCGGTCAGGGGGCCTGGGGATGAGTCCCAGCTTTACCACTGTCTGGCTGTGTGACCTTGGATGAGTCACTGCCTTTACTTGGACACCAGTTTCCTTTTAGAATGAAAGTATAATCAGTTGTTCACATTGTTCCCAAAAAGCCCCATTAGGGATTCAAAAGTCAGCTGAAAGGGCAGGCGGCACGCTCTCCATGAGAGCCACGGTGCGTTTTGATCTGCTTTACATGTTCAGATAGCATTTCAGATTTATTTGGCCTTCAACTAAATCTCCAAAAACACATGAGAAGATTGCCAAGGACCCTTTCAGCTAAGACATTGAATGGAGTCCTTTTAAATTGCAGTTACATCTGTCATAACAACTTCAGTTCTTACTACATTTCAGCCCTGCTTGTCTCCCGAGAGCTGCCTACAGAGCATGGGTGTTCCCCGGGGAGAAGGGAGAGAGCTCGTTTTGGAACACAGAAGCCAGAGCTGGTGGGGCTTTGTGGGTCTCAGGACACAGGGGTAGCAGGACCAGCAGCTGCAGGAAGAGGCAGAGGAGGGCTGAGCATGGGAACAGTGGCTCCTGGAGTGAGGGAGTGAACACTCAGAAAGGCTCAATGTGAGGGAACAGGCCCCCTCCCCAGATCTTAACCTGTGTCTGCCAGTTCACCCAGTCCAGGCCTGGGAAGCTCAAGCCAGCTCCCTCCTGCCCATTAAAGTATTTGAGCTGGTACCTGTCATCCCGACCTGAACAGAAGCTGTCCATCCCCGTCAGGTGCTATTGCTGTCTCCCCTACTCTGGGGACTAGATATAGTTAGTTTAATTTCTGGGCTGTGTTTCCTACCACAAATGACCCCCTGGGGAAACAATTGCACTAATCACAGAGCAGAGAAGCCTGGACGCCTCCCCACCTGCCCACCCCTCAGCCACGAGGCCGGAACCATCTCTCCTCCTCCCCCTTTTCCCCCACCCCCAGACCCCTTCGGGATCCTCAGTCTTCCTTCCTACACCCCAATTTACTCAACCCTGGGAAGGAACCAAGTGCCCCGTGCGATCTCTGGGACAGGGAGAGTCGGCTGGGACTCTCTGGAAAGCAGTTTGATCAGCAGGGGACGGGGGTCAAGGACCTGTGCCATTGCCCACAGAGCCCTGCCAGGCCCAGCACTGGCCCAGCCCTGGAGCCTGCAGCAGTGTCCCCAAGTGTGTTTGGAGAAATTGTGGTCACAGGGCTGCTCTTGGGAAGTTACGGTGCACGCTTGCCATTACAGGCTCCACGCAGGCCGCTTTCCTGACTCACCCAGCGTTAAGGATTACCTCCTAGAAAGAACCATTTTTACGGAATTCCTTTATCATGAAAAGCTTTTTTTTTTTCCCCCCAAACAACAGTGTTTTTCAAGACTCTGGCCTTCTTTATTTTTTAAGACTCTGTCACCCAGGTGGGAGTGCAGTGACACAGTCACAGCTCACTGCAGCCGAGACCTCCCAGGCTCTAGCAATCCTCCTGCCTCAGCCTCCCAAGTAGCTGGGACAACAGGCATGTGCCACACCTGCTAGCTTTTTTGTATTTTTTGTAGAGATGGGATCTCACCACATTGCCCAGGCTGATCTTGAACTCCTGAACTCAAGCAATCTGCCGGCCTCAGCCTCCCAAAGTGCTGGGATTATAAGCGTGAGACACTACACCCAGCCAAGACTCCGTCATTCTGCAGATAGTAGCCATCAGCAGCCTGCAGCTGGAAGTGTGTAGAACCAAAAGCCACCCTAAGCAGACATTAGGAGGTGGGTGAGTTGGCTGGGAGAAAAAATCCAGGGTTGGGTTTAAGGCCCATCCCCCTTCACGCCATCCTCCCCGAGCTGCCAGGGTAAGAGGAGCCCTCAGAGATTACAGCAGTCTCAGGGGCACTGTGGGCCAGGGTTCAAGGCCCTGAGACTTGCTGTCCCCAAACCTCCCTGGTTCTTGGCTTCCTTAACTCAACCCACACTGTGGGGCCTCCGTGGCATGATCCAAAAGATGTGGAACTCCCCACAGAGAGTGGGGACTCTGGAGAACCAGGCCAGGTATAAACACCACGGGATACTATTTATCTGAGAAATAGGAGTTTGAGATCGCTCTTAAAGGAGCCATTTCTGAAACAGTGGGACAAAGGTTACCAGCAGTAAATAGGTTTCCTGGAGGTGTAATCCTCTGGTAGCTAGTAAAACCTTTGCTGAATGCTGTGGGCCAGCCGTTTATTGGAAGAAGAAGCAGGTAGTAAGTGCCCAGCAGGAGAGGCCCGCCCAAGAAAATTAGAAGGGGGAAAAAGAAGGAAGGGAGGGAAGGGGAAGGAAGGAGAGGGAAGAGAAGAGGAAAGAACGAAAAAAAGGAGGAAGAGGCCGGGCTTGGTGGCCCACACCTATAATTCCAGCACTTCGGGAGGCTGAGATGGGAGGATTGCTTGAGGTTAGGAGTTCGAGAACAGCCTAGTCAACATGGCAAGATCCCACCTCTTAAAAAGAAGAAAAAGAAAGAGGAAGGAAGGGAGGGGAAGGTTGGGAAAGGAAGGGAGAGAGGAAGGGAAGGAGGGTGACAGTGGGATGCATTTCATGCCTATGCAGAGGGGAAGACAGCCAAGTTGTTGAAAAGTACACCCTTGGGGATAACCACAGCCACAGTGCCCGAGTTTAGAGGGTCAGGCCAAGCCCAGGTACACTCAGTCCTATACACCTTTGACCATGGGGCTAATTTGCCCCATGGATATGTGGCTCACATCATGTTTGTTTTTGCTTTTAACAACTGGCAGGCCAGCACAGTGGCTCACACCTATAACCCCCAGCACCCTGGGAGGCCAAGGCAGGCGGATCACTTGAATCCAGGAGTTTGAGACCAGCCTAGGCAACATGGTGAAACCATGTCTCTACAGAAACAAGACGAAACATTCACCCGGTGTGGTGGCACGCACCTGTAGTCCTAGCTACTCGGGAGGCTGAGGTGGGAGGATCACCTAAGCCCAGGAGGTGGAGGCTGCAGTGAGCTGTGATCACATCACTGCAGTCCAGCCTGGGTGACAAAGTGAGACTCTGTCTCAAAAACAAACAGTTGGCATTCGAGGACAACACTTGAAAATGAAGGGATTTTATATAAAAGGCAGACTTGGCTCCTCTTGAAAATCAGGTGTCTTGGTTTGGGTTACACCGGCAGCTGACCCTGGGACAAGGGCACAATGGTTTCTTTAGGAGCTGCAGATGGTCCGGCAAGGGAGGAGAGGAGGCAGGCAGCCAGCAAGACTGCGCCGCTGAGCCAGCCGCCACTTTGGGGAACTGCAGCCGAATCCCTCTGGGAACCACGGTGTAAAGCCGGTGCCTTGGACTCACTCCACCCCGGGGTGAGGGGAGGGAGTCTGGAGGTTCCTACACCAGTGCCTGGCAGCCTCTGGCTGAGACTGCTCTAAGAGAGTATTAATTTCACAGCACAGCCGCTGGCCCCAGCAGAACAGCATTCCCAAACTCTGGAAAAACCCATTAGACTCAGAGGTGAAGATACAGGTGGCTGGAAGTTTCCAGAGCACAGTAAAAGGTTAGGTGTAGGGGATAGGGCACGGTCTGACAACATCTACACCCTGGGGTGCTCTCATTCCCACAGGAAAAATAGGCTCTGGTGGGAGAGGGCAGCAGCCTCTTTAACAGGAGAAGGGCAGAGTCCCCACCTGCCCATCCCCCATCGCCCCAATTACTGAGGCAGCAATGCCCATTGCCATGTATCATAGCACTTGCACTGATGTTTGACTTCCAACACAATATCTTCTCTGTGAATTCATGTCTGTCCAACATGAGAAAGTGTCAGGCCAAGAGGGCCACGGCTCCCATGCCATTCACTGTGACAGCTCCCCAGCCACTATAGGCATTTGGGTTTACAGCCCTGGCTTAAAGTCCTGGAATGCTAAGTTCTGGGCTGGCTTTCCTGACAACACTCACTCTAGGTTTCTCTTTTTTTTTTTTTTTTTTTTTTTTTTTTTTTTTTTTTTTTGAGACAGAGTCTTACTCTGTTGCCAGGCTGGAGAGCAGTGGTGCGATCTCAGCTCACTGCAAGCTCCGCCTCCTGGATTCACGCCATTCTCCTGCCTCAGCCTCCCCAGTAGCTGCATCTCTACAAATATATATATATATATATATACACACACTCTAGGCTTCTTAATGCTTAGACCTCAGGAATGAGGTGGTTGCTCTCCCTGGTCCGCACACCATGGAACTGAACACCCCCCGGCCATCTCTCACGGCACCTACCTAGACTTCTCCCGCCCATCTGAGCAGGTGGCCAGAATAAACATGGAGGAAGAGGACAGCTGGTTTTGCCCACCTGGAGGTGAACAGGGTCAGGCCTGCATCCAGTTCATGCCAGAGCTGCCCCCTGGAATGTTTTCAACTCATTTCTGCCTCGGTGCACGCGGTGGGGCATGCTCCTCTGTAGGGCACACAGACCCCTTGGGCATGCTGTCTCTGTGATCAGCATGGCAATGCCCAGTGCCTGGGCTCAAATGCTGCTCCATTCTCTCCCACACAGGAAAGCTCAACAGAGTGACAGAGGACACTGTGTGTGCAAAGAGGATAAAGGGGACATGGGAAGTTTGGAGACCAAGAAGCAGTTTGCTCTGGCCGAGACGGTGATGAGACAGGAGGCTGGAGAGGAAAACTGGGGCCCGAATGTACTAAGTAAAAGAGGTTTCACTTGCTCCTAAGAGCTATAGAGAGCCATTGAAAGGCAGAGTGAAGCAGAGTGGTTTGGTCTGATCAAGTGTATTCTATTTTACAGAGAGAAGAGTGAGGCACAGAGAGCTGAAATGGCCAGCCATGTTGGAACATGAACCCATGCCACTCATCCTCAGATTCCAGGCCTAGATCCTCCTGTCCCATCCTTTGCCTCACACCTCACACCCGATGTATTAAGACCCCATGGGCTGTGTGCTATGGTTTGAATGTCCCCCAAGATTCATGTATTGAAACTTCATCACCAATGTGATAGTACCAAGAGGTGAGACGTTTAGAAAGTAAATCACGAGGAGAGAGCCTTCAAGAATGGAATTAGCAGCTGGGTGCTGTGGCTCACGCCTCTAGTCTCAGCACTTTGGGAGGCCAAGGTGGGCAGATCATGAGGTCAGGAGTTTGAGACCAGCCTGGCCAACAGGGTGAAATCGAATCTTTACTAAAAATACAAAAATTAGCCAGGCATGGTGGCGGGCCCCTGTATCCCAGCTGCTCAGGAGGCTGAGACAGGAGAATCGCTTGAGCCTGAGAGGCAGAGGTTGCAGTGAGCCGAGATCGCACCATTGCACTTCAGCCTGGGAGACGGAGTGACTCTGTCCCAAAAAAAAAAAAAAAAGAATGGAATTAGCAACCTTATGAAAGGGCTGGAGGAAATGAGCAATCGCTCCTTTTTGCCTTCTGCCATGTGACAGCACAGCACTTGTCCCTTCCAGAAGAAGCCAGAATAAGACAGGAAGCAGAGAACATCCCTCACCAGACACCAAACCTGCAGCACCTTGATCTTGGACATCCAGCCTCCAGAACTTGAGAGATAAATTTCTATTGTTTAGAACTTGCCCACTCTGTGGTATTTTATTATATTAAGTTGGTGCAAAAGTCATGGGTTTTTTGCCATCACTTTAATGTAAAAAACTGCTTGCACCCACCTAATAGCAATACAAATGGGTGAAGATACTGTGTGCATGCTATGAAACCCAAGCCAGAATCGCAGGCTTCCCTCTGGGATCATACAGGGCAAGCACCAGCTGTCTCCTGGGTATCAGCTTTCCAAAGTCTGCCCTGAGTCTGCTCTTCTCCAGGCTTGAATAGCAACAATGTGTCCTGGCTGTGTGACTTTGGACCGTGACTTGCCCTCTCTGAGCCTCGGCTGGCTCATGTAGAATGGGGGATAATATCGACGGGAAGGGTAGGGTGCTGTATGGAGCATGCCTGATTCACAGTGAGCCTAAATCAACAAATACTTTGAAGTCTGGAATGGGGGCCCGAGTAGAGCTGGTAATAGAACCTAGGGCCACATAGAATGAGTCCCTCAGCATGAGCGCCAGGCAGGCAGGCTGTAAACCTGGACAAATACTGAAAGGACAAATACTGAAAACCAGAACTGAGGTTCCAGGGACCAACTCTGAGATACCCCATGGAGCAATTCCCAGAGTTTGGACAAGTGAACAGGGCAGAGTTTTCTCGTTCCTTTTGGGAGTATTCATTCATTCCACTTCTGTTTTTTAACACTCTCTTTCCCCTGACTCGAGGTTGATTTATTTAAGCAGTTTCTCTTCCCAGAAAAAAAAAATGCCCTCTGCCTCTGTCTCTATCCATGGAGAGACCGACCCTTAGGACCAAGAAGACCCTGGTTTAAATCAGTTCACTCAAAGCATTGGCTGATCGGCAGTGCTTCTCCCTCCAGCCCTGGCTCTTGAGGGGTCTGACCAACCCAAATAGTGGCATGTTCACACTTGGCCTGACCCACCACTTCCTGACACGTGTCCTGTTCAGCTGGGGAGCAGGGAAACGGTTGCGAAGACATGTATCAAGACTTGCTCATGGAAGCAGGAATCCAAGACGCCCGTTAGAGGGGAATGCTGCTGACATCTTACTTCTAGATGCCAGTGCCTTTCTCTTTCTCTTTGAGGGGTGTTTAAGCCTCGGTTCCTGACCTCACCATTCACATAGCCTGCCACTGTGTCTGACCCAGAAGATCAGTGGTTGGATGAATGAATTAATTAATTAATTAATGGTCATAAAGTTCAAGAAGCATTTGGAAGAACTTTTTTTTTTTTTTTGAGACAGGGTCTCACTCTGTTGCCCAGGCTGGAATGCAGTGGCATGATCATGGCTCACTGCAGCCTCAGCTTCCCAGGCTCAAGCAATCCTCCCACCTCAGCCTCCTGGGTAGCTGGGACTACAGGTGCACACCACCACAGCCAGGTAATGTTTTTGTATTTTTTGTAGAGAAGGGGTTGCCCATTTGCCATGTTGCCCATGCTGGTCTCGGACTCCTGGGCTTAAGTGATCCTCCTGCCTTGGGTTCCCAAAGTTCTGGAATGACAGCCATGAGCCACCACACCCAGCCATGTTTTTTTAAATACACAGTGATGTGCCATCTTTGCAAATGTCAGTGTTAGTATGGCATGGAAGATAAGAGTGTGGAATCTGGAGCCAGTCTGCCCGGTCTCAAGTCCTGGCTCTGCCCATTTCATGGCTGTGTGGCCTAGGGCAAAGTACCCAGCCTGTCTTTGCTGCAGTTTCCTCATCGGTGAAATGGGGATAAAGTTGGTATCTACCTCATGGGGTTGTTGTAAGTATTAAGTTAATGCATGAAAATTGACTGGTGCATAGTGAGCACTCAGAAATGATTACTGTTATGCTAAGAGCCTCGCCGGAGGTAGAAGTAAAGAGGGTAAAACAGGCAGTTCTAATGGTTTTCCTTTCCAGAAATTGTTACTGAAACCACAGGGGTTCGGGCTAGGTCCTGCTGCTCACAACACAGAAAGCCAATCACTAAGACAATGAGAGTTGCCAGTGAAGAAGGCTTCAACTGGGTACCGCATCCAAGGAGGTCAGTCTCAACTCTATCCCCCTGACTGACTAAACTTAGGGGTTTATATAGCAAGGAAGAAATGTAACTACATCTAAGAAAGCAGGAATTAGGGAGGGATAAGGAAGAGGAGTTGGTCAACAACAGGCAGGCGTTGGCTTAGGAAATCATGGCTTAGGAAATCTGGCCGGTCATTGTCCAGATCCGGTGAGTTTCAGTTCCTTGATACTATCTGGAAGGCCTGATGGTTGTTTTCCTGAGAAATGAACTCAGATAAGGCAAATGTCACTTTATCAAGTTTCAAGACTGGGAGGTTTCATTTCAATATTTATTCCAAAGAAGCCATAAACGTCAGTTCTATGGGATAATTGGGTTGGTTTCAAAAATGACAAGATTGTGGCCGGGCACAGTGGCTCACGCCTGTAATCTCAGCTCTTTGGGAGGCCAAGGCAGACAGATCGTCTGAGGTCAGGAGTTCGAGACCAGCCTGGCCAGCATGGCGAAACCCCGTCTCTACTAAAAATTACAAAAATTAGCTGGGCGTGGTGGCGGGCACCTGTAATCCCAGCTACTTGGGAGACTGAGGCAGGGAGAATTGCTTGAACCCAGGAAGCGGAGGTTGCAGTGAGCCAAGATGGCACCACTACACTCCAGCCTGGGCAATAGAGTGAGACTCTGTCTCAAAAAAAATAAAAAAGAATTTGACTTTTGATGCCAGTGATGCTGGCAAAGGCAGGGAAACACCACATGAAGAGCTCCTAGACAAAGTCTCCTGCTCCACTCCAGATGCAAGCCCAAAATAAACACAGGAATAAAAAGCTCAGACTCAGTGGAGATCAAAGAAAGGCAAACCCAAATAACGGTGACCTCTTACACTGGCAATATTTTTTTAAAAAAATAGCAAAACCTAGCTGGGCCCAGTGGCTCATGCCTGTAGTCCCAGCACTTTGGGAGCCAAGATCATGCCACTGCACTCCAGCCTGAGCAACAGAGTGAGAGTCCGTCTCAAAAAAAACAAAACCCACTGCTGGTGAAGGTGTGGGGAAACATCCATTCTTCTGATGGGAGACTTCTGAAGGGCAGTTTGGTGACATATATCAAACATCTTAACGTGTCCCATACCCTTTAATCCAGCAAATCCAGTTACAGGAATTAATTTTATTTTATTTTATTTTTGCCACAAGATCTCACTCTGTCACCCAGGCTGGAGTCCAGCAGGGCGATCTTGGATCACTGCAACCTCCACCTCCCGGGTTCAAGCCATTCTCCTGCCTCAGTCTCCTGAATAACTGGGACTACAGGCACATGCCACCGTGCCCAGCTAATTTTTTTCTTTTTTTGGGGGGCTTTTTTTGGGGTTTTTTTTTTGTTTTTTTTGTTTTTTTTTTTGGTAGGGACAGGGTTTCACTGTGTTGGCCAGGCTGGTCTCTAACTCCTGGCCTCAAGTGATCCGCTCACCTCGGCCTCCCAAAATGCTGGTATTACAGGCATGAGCCACCGTGCCCAGCCCAGTTACAGGAATTTATCCTAAGGAAGTAACTGTGGCTGAAAGCTAATATTTAATGTCATTAAACATTAAATGTTGTTTATAAAGTGAAAAACTGGAAAACCACTCAAGTGCTGAATGACAGGGGGCTGGTTACATCAATTATGGTTACATATGATGGATTCTCTGCAGTCATTAAAATGATCATGTAGTTTTTTTCATGACAATTAAAAATGTTTAGGATACATTAGATGACAAAAGTGGGCTGTAAAACAACAAGCACCATATGACCTCATTTTTGTGAGATGAAATATTATCTCTAATGTGAATATATCTGCACAGAGAAATGACTGGAAATATAGAAACCAAAGTGTTGATGGCCGGGTGCGGTGGCTCACTCCTGTAATCCCAGAGCTTTGGGAGACTGAGGTGGGCAGATCACGAGGTCAGGAGATCGAGACCATCCTGGCTAACACAGTGAAACCCCGTCTCTACTAAAAATACAAAAAAAAAAAAAAAAAATTAACCAGGCGTGGTGGTGGGAGCCTGTAGTCCCAGCTACTCAGGAGGCTGAGGCAGGAGAATGGCGTGAACCTGGGAGGCGGAGCTTGCAGTGAGCCGAGATCACGCCACTGCACTCCAGCCTGGGCAAGACAGAGGGAGACGCTGTCTCAAAAAAAAAAAAAAAAAAAAAAAAAGAAGCCAAAGTGTTGACAGTAGATGGTGAGTATTTTATGGTTTTCCCTTTCTTTATCTGAATTGTTAACAATTTCTTTAACAAACATGTATTCCTCGTGTCATCACGTAGCAGTTAAGAGCATGGACTTCGGAGTCAGGCTGCCTGAGTTCAAATCCCAATTCCATTCTGGGTTAGCTGAGACCTCTCTGAGCTGCAGTCTTCAAGTAGAAAATGGAGAGAATAATAATAAAGCCAAGACCCTAGCTGGGAGGGTGTTGGAGGCTCTAAGTGACATGATACATTCCGTGTGCTGCCCCGGCGCAGTTCCCCACAGTTATCGGTTACTGTCACTGTTATCACCATGACTAATTACTGTTATAATTATTAATATAACCTTTGCAATTGGGAAAGTGATAAGCCTTGGCCTCTGCCCATATCCTCTGATCACCCAGAGTCCCCGAGAGCTGTCCCCACCAGCTCTTCCCCGGCAGGCTGGCGCTCGCTCTCAGACTTGCTGTGAGGCCTTCAGCCCACACTTGCCAGAATGCCTGCATTTTCTCCTCCGTGCCCTTTTCTGCAGAGAGGGCTTGGAAGAAACAGCCTAGCAAACACCAGTCTCCTGGCCCCAGAGCGAGACGTGGAAGTTTGCAGAAATGCATCACCAAATGTTTGATTTGGGAGGAGAGGAAGAGCAGAGCTCATACCGAGAGCAAAATAGGACAGAAAGGAGATTTTTCAGTAAGGGCTGAGGAGAGACTGTCGTTCATCACTGGAGCCTCCTTGTTTCCTCACTTCGCTTCTTGACTTCAGTCCTGACCACCTCGCTTGCTGTGGAACATCTGGCTCCAATATGGGGCTGATTTTAATACATCCAAGACATCTTCCTTTGCCCAGCAGACTTAGAAGAAGCCAAGGAGAAACCCCGTGGGGTTGCCAGCAAATATCTACAGAGGCAGAGAGGCAGGCAGGAAAGAGGAGGATGGTGAATAACCAAGTGGGAACCGGGGCGCATCTGGCAGGTGAGCTGAGACCCGTGTGTTCAGATATCAAGATTATGGGCCAGACAGAGGCATGCCCATTGGACAGCAGCAGCCTCTGGAAGCGACCACCTGCCCTTGGTTTCTATCCTTTCCTGTTGTTCCTCACTAGGCAGGAGCTGGCTTTATGTAGGTCACAGATTTTCCAGATATGGGAGAACAGGATTTGGGGCACCTTGTAGTTGTTACACACACACACACACACACACACACACACACACATGCCCCTCCTCCCAGACCAGGAGGGCAGAAGGGTCATGGAACTTCAGCTAGAGTCCATCCTCCTGTTGGTCTGGCCTGGAGGGAAGCTGCAGCCCCTCTGCTTGTGGATGTCTCATGACCCGAGACAAAGCCAAGTGACTGTGGCTGACGAGCGCGTCAGAAGGGCTGACGGGAGCATCAGGTTGAAAACGAGAGAGAGAAGTGAATGAAAGAAGCTGTGGGCCAGGCGCGGTGGCTCAAGCCTGTAATCCCAGCACTTTGGGAGGCTGAGACGGGCGGATCACGAGGTCAGGAGACCGAGACCATCCTGGCTAACACGGTGAAACCCCGTCTCTACTAAAAAGTACAAAAAACTAGCCAGGTGAGGTGGCGGCGCCTGTAGTCCCAGCTTCTCGGGAGGCTGAGGCAGGAGAATGGCTTAAACCCGGGAGGCGGAGCTTGCAGTGAGCTGAGATCCGGCCACTGCACTCCAGCCTGGGCGACAGAGCGAGACTCCGTCTCAAAAAAAAAAAAGTTGTTGTGATTCCTAGAAGTTTCCGCTCCACCCACTTCCCACAACAACTCCCACAACAACTCCACTACTCTAAATGAGCGATTAATTCCTCCAGGATCAGGGTTGTGAAGGAGGTGCCAAAAGCTAAGAAAAAGGCTTTATGTTTGCAGGTCCTGGACCTCTTAGCATTTCAGGAGAGTTAGCAAGGCTGCCCTGTGCAGGGGTGGAGTGGCTCTCTTTTATTATTGGTGTTGGAGATAGAACAGTAGTCAGGGACATTAATTGTGGCATTCTATTTTTCTTATTCTCACTTATGTATGTAGAAGATGTTCAAAGAATGGTAAAGTCATTACCCCCTTTCCCCTACAGGGAGTAGAGGGAGACCAGCTTTCCTCCTTCTGAACTCTGTCCCTCAACAGGGAAGAAAGAGTCCCCAAACTCAATACTAAACAAACCCAGTGGTTTTCAGCACTGGACACAAGTTAAAATCTCCCACTGGTTCTCACACTTTCCTGGACATCTGACGCCCTGCTCCTGAAGGCCTTGTTAAAACACAGATCTCTGGACCCCACCCTAACAGCTTTGGATTCTGTTGTCAGGGTGGGGCCTGAGAGTTTGCACTTTAACAAGTGCCCTGGTGATGCTGACGCTGGTCCCCGGCTTCAACTTTGAGAACCACCACCCTCCCCCAGTCCTCAGAGACTGATTTGGTTGGTCTGGAGTGGGGTTTCTTCGGCAGCTGTTGTGCAAAAGCACCAGGAAGAGCCATGGTTCACACCACCAGGGCCAGTTATGGAGAACCTACTATGAGAGCACATTATAAAAATAAGCACTTTCAGCAGGACATGGACTCTAAAATAATAAATAACACAAAAGTATAAAATAAGCAGAAACATCCGGCTCTCAGTTAAGTACTTGCTAAGCTCCAGCTGCTTCCACCTCATCTAACTCCTGTTCCCTTTCCACATCCTGGTCTTAGCCCCTCTGTGGCTTTGCAGGAGCCGTCTCCACGTGGCCCGGCCTTGCTCCGGTTCTGGCTGAGCTCTGGGACAGGAGCGCTTGATGGTGCCTCTTGGCTCTGAGTCTGCGTTTCCTTGACATCTTATTGCTCTGATTTTCTCTCAAGTGCCTCCCCTTCTTTCCTTTGTTGTGGAAGAAACATTCCCTCGTCTTGTCTATGTGCAGAGATCCCCAATGACTCGCCTTCTTTGCGACGGAGCAGATAGAAAGCGACTCGCCTTGGTCTTTGGAATAGCCGAGATCCTATGACCCTTATCCCTCCACCTGGCCAGACCCACATGGGCATAAATCACAAGGGTGCCAAGGCAAGACTGTGGACCCTGCCTCCATCTAGGCCCAGCAGAGGGGAGCTGTGGGCTTCCAGCCCGCTATGGGAAGATTTACCAAACAAAGAGCAGATGCTTCAAACAATGACATCATTGCAGACTGGGTCTATATTCAGGAAGGGAGTGGCCCATGGATGCTGGCCAGTCCTGCTCAGAGGAGCCTCAAAGAGAGGCCAGGCAGGCAAGCACGCTGACCAAGCAGCCACAGTGAGGACTGGGGAGGAAGACACACACATTACACCTCTCTTGGGCCAGGCACCTACAGGCAATATCCTAATTAATCCTTTTAACAGCCAGGTGCAGTGGCTCACGCCTGTAATCCTAGCACTCTGGGAGGCCAAGGTAGGTGGATCAGGAGGTAGGAGTTTGAGACCAGCCTGGCCAACATGGTAAAACCCTGTCTCTACTGAAAATACAAAACTTAGCCAGGCATGGTGGCAAGTGCCTGTAAGGAGAATCGCTTGAACCTGGGAGGCAGAGGTTGCAGTGAGCTGAGATTGTGCCACTGCACTCCAGCCTGGGCAACAGAGCAAGATCCCATCTTAAAAAAAAGAAATTAAATTAAAACAAAATTAATCCTTATGACGCCACAGTAGGTGCTGTCAGACCTTGATCTAGAAGACATGACTGCTGACCCCTATCCTGCCTCCTTGGGTCTGATACAAACAAGCCGAGTGGGAACTGGCATAAGGGCACGTGTAAGTGCTCATGTATGTGCATATAGGTGTGTGTGTGCCTGTGTGCATGTGTGTGTTGATTTGCATACCTTCCTGCCCTCTCCACACAGATTCCTACCCCTCAGTCTTTCCAGCCCCAGCACACGCAGATTCCATCTTCATTTTCTTAAATCTTCATCTTTGCCCATAACCTCCCCCAGGGAACCTCCCAGCCTAATTGAAAAAAAAAAAAAAGAGAGAGAGAGAAAATGTTGAATTGGTGTAGGATTCCCTTATCTCAGATGGGAGGAAAATCGCTGGAAAGTTTTAAAGTTTAGGTGTCAATAGTCCTGTGAGTCATTTTATGACTGGGTTTGTGCAGCCCCGCAGCCAAGCCTTCTTGCCTCTCTGAATCTGTTTTACCATCTGTAAAATGCAGGCAAGGGAAGTGGGGAAGGCTTCTAGTCAGGTTAGTTTCACATCCATGCTTTGAGGCCCTGTGGTCCCAGAGACAGCATTAAATAGGCAAAACATTAAAAGGGAAAATTTATTTTTAAAATTATTTATTTATTTATTTTGAGATTTATTTTGACTCTGTCGCCCAGGCTGGAGCACAGTGGTGTGATCTCGGCTCACTGCAACCTCCACCTCTAAAAGGGAAAATTTAAAACCACCCCCTCTTTTAGAAAATGAAAGACATAGTCACACTCAAAATCACTGTAGACATATTTGTGGTACAAAAATGGACTGAAACCCCAACGCTGGAAGGCTCCAAAGCCCTGACCCCTTGGGGCTCTGGGTCAGAAGTCAACTGTCTAGGTTGGGCTTGGTGGCTCATGCCTGTAATCCTAGCACTTTGGGAGGCTAAGGTGGCAGGATCACTTGAGCCCAGCAGGTGGAGGCCGCAGTGAGTCATGATGGTGTCACCTCACTCCAGCCTAGGTGACAAAGCGAGAACCTGTCTCAAAAAAAAAAAAAAAGAAAAGAAAAGAAAGAAAAGAAAAAGAAAGATGTTTCTTTATTGTCTTATCTTCTTTCCTGGCATCTCTTACAGCTAGGTGTACCTATGTGGCTAATGTCCAACCAATGGAAAGATGGAAAGTAAGTGGCAGCATTAGGTGCAATTTCATAAAGGGAGAGTGGCACTTTTTTTGGCTTCTTCCACCTCATGACAGCTCGATGCAAACATAATGGCAAGACTCAAGCTGCCATATTGGAGCATGGAGTAAAAGTCATTCACTGGGGACAGCAGAACGGGACAGAAATCTCCTGAGTCTTTGATAAGGCACGACAGTAGCCTTGGATAGCCTATCTCTGGAATGTGTGTGAAGTTTGTGTTTCATAATGTTGCTCTAATTTTGCGTGTTCTATTACTCAAGACTGAATCTAATCCTCACTAAATCAGAGGTGTCACACTTGGTGCCACTACTCATTAGTCTGGGGCATTAGATTTACTTTCAAATTGTTTTATTCTAAATAGCATAACATGAACTTCTTTATGTAAAAAAACACAACCTGCATCTCTGGGGGTTTTTTCCTCATGTATTCTATTATCTTCCTAGGATACATTGCTGTTAACAGAACTTTAGCATCAAAGAACATCTAGGCCGGGCGCGGTGGCTCAAGCCTGTAATCCCAGCACTTTGGGAGGCCGAGACGGGCGGATCACGAGGTCAGGAGATTGAGACCATCCTGGCTAACACGGTGAAACCCCGTCTCTACTAAAAAATACAAAAAAAACTAGCCGGGTGAGATGGCGGGCGCCTGTAGTCCCAGCTACTCGGGAGGCTGAGGCAGGAGAATGGCGTAAACCCGGGAGGCGGAGCTTGCAGTGAGCTGAGATCCAGCCACTGCACTCCAGCCTGGGCGACAGAGCAAGACTCAGTCTCAAAAAAAAAAAAAAACATCTAGGCTGGGTATGGTGGCTCACGCCTCTGATCCCAGCACTTTGGGAGGTCGAGGTGGGTGGATCACCTGAGGTCAGGAGTTCGAGACCAGCATGGCCAACATGGTGAAACCCCGTCTCTACTAAGAATACAAAAATTAGCCCGGTGTGGTGGTAAATGCCTGTAATCCCAGGTACTTGGGAAGCTGAGACATGAGAATCACTTAAACCCAGGAGGCAGAGGCTGCAATGAGCTGAGATCGTGCCACTGCACTCCACCCTGGACAACAGAGTAAGACTCTGTCTCAAAACAACAACCACAACAAAAATCTACATTTTAGTATCTCTCAATACATGCTGCCAACTAATGTTGTTTTTGTTGTTGTTGTTTTTGTTTTTAAAAAATAATAGACATGGGGTCTCCCTATGTTGCCCAGGCTGGTCTCTAACTCTGGGGCTCAAGCAGTCCTCCCACCTGAGCCTCCCAAAGTGCTGAGATTACAGGCCTGAGCCACTATGCCCAGCCTACCAACCAATGTTCTGAAATGGTTGCAAATGACATTCCTGCCAGTTGCATATTTGAATGCCTATTGCATGGTTCCTGCACTAGTACAGGAGGCAAGGGAGTGGACGCTTTCTGTCCCCCAGCCATGCCCCTTGAATCACTCCGGACTTGAGCAGCAGCTGAGCAGTCTCGCCTGTCCCCGCTCACAGCTTCCCCCTCTCAGGTGCCAGTAACATCTCTCATTTCTAACCCAAGACTTCCTCCAAAGCTCCAGAAGCTTACTCAGCTCTGAGGCAGGTGAAGTGTGGCAAGGAGTTAGTGCTGCAAGGAGACGGGAGATGCTGAAACATACCTGGGTATTTTTTATTTGTTTGTATTGGTTTTTTTCCCTTTTATTTTCAATTGACACATAATGATTGTACATCTTTATGGGATACAGAGTGGTGTTTTGATACGTGTTGTTTTTGTTAATGATTTATAAAAGAGGAATAACTGAGTCAACTGGAGATATTTTTGAGGATAGAGGTGAGGACCAGATAACAACAAAATAACAATAGCAATTATTTGTTTAACACCTACTCTGTACCAGATACTGTTTCACTGTTGACATAAAACAATCTTGGCCAGGCTTTGTGGCTCACGTCTATAATCCCAGCACTTTGGGAGGCTGAGGTGGGCGGATCACCTGAGGTGAGGAGTTCAGCCTGTCCAACATGGTGAAACACCGTCTCCACTAAAATATAAAAATTAACCCGGCCTGGTGGTAATCCCAGCTACTCGGGAGGCTGAGGCAGGAGAATCACTTGAACCCGGGAGGTGGAGCTTGCAGTGAGCCGAAATTGCGTCATTGCACTCCAGCCTGGGCAACAGAGCGAGACTCCGTCTCAAAAAAGCAAAACAAAACAAAAACGAAACAAAAGTAAAACAATCTCTCAGCAACTCTGCAAAGTAGATTATTTTATTCTTCCCACTTTGCAGATGAGGAAACCAGGGTTTGCAGGTGTAAAGTAACTTGCTCAAGGTCTTGAAATTACGAGGCTGAAGCAATACAGCTTGAACAAAGCCTGAGCCCCACCTCGTCTGAGGTAGCAGACGATGAGGAACACTGTCTTAGGAGGGAGGAAAGAGTGGATGATCTGAAATGAATCCCAGTTTCCCCTGCAAAAAATGATGGTCACGTGCAGAGAACCCTGGCCAGGCCTCCTGTGAGTGTGTGTGTGTGTGCGCGCGCGCACGTGTATTAGGATGGATGGGACAAAGTGAAACATTACAAAAAGCCAGGAGAAGGAGCTTGGTCCGATGCTAACCGGCGCTATGGGAGTGAGGCTCCTATCTTCCTACAGAGAGTGGGAGCAGGGGCCGTATCTTTGGGGCTTGGCTGGAACAAACAGTTCTGGCGGCAGCCTTGTGTTTGTTTTCCCGGGCAAGGCAGCTTAAGGGGAGGCAGGGTCACCCTGGACTGCAGCCTTGAGCTGTTGCAAACACTGCCTCACATCCCACCTCAACCCACTCAATGCTGGGGCTCTGGGCAGGGGAACGATGGTGGGTCTGTGAGGGTGTCAGGTTGTCAGGAACAAGGCTGCTGGCTTCAAGCAAGTGGTGCAACCCCTTCCAGCCCCAGGTACTCATCCTTCTGGTGGAGGATGTCACGGCTGCCTTCACGGGAGACGGAAAGATCAGTCCCTCTCCCAGTTTCTTGTGGTTCATTTCTCTGACTCTCCTGAGCCTCCGTTCAACCCCTCCCCATTTCCTTCTTCTCCCCGTTTTTGTTTTGTTTTGTTTTGTTTTTAGGGTATTTTGTGATGGAGTCTCACTCTGTCACCCAGGCTGAAGTGTAGTGGCACGATCTCGGCTCATTGCAGCCTCCGCCTCCCGAGCTCAAGCAATTCTCAGGTGTCAGCCTCCCAAGCAGCTGGAAATAGAGGCACCCACCACCACACCTGGCTAATTTTTTTTTAATCTGAAAAGCTAGTAAAAATGCTGAGACATTTCTCTGCTACCAAGGTGTGTGGGCACCGGGAAAGGGTCAGCTGCCTTGGCCCGATGCTGAGGGGCTAGTAGAGAGAAACATGAGCAGATGGGAGAGCTGCTTCTGTCCCACAGAGGGGCCAGCCTGAAGCCATGGGCTTAGGGACCCAATGTTTGGGCCGACTATGGTTAAGAACACAGTTATGATGTTCCCCTGAGCTGAGTTCCCGTCCCGGCTCACGGTGGTTCCCTGGCTGGGCAACTTGGGGCTCGTGATTGTCCCTTTCTCAGCCTGTTTTCTCATCCCTAACAACTCGTGAACATCGTGAATGTTGTGAGATTTGAACGAGATAATGCAGACAGAGCTTTCAAAGAGGCCGGATGCAGCAGCGCGCACCTATAATCCCAGCACTTTGGGAGGCCAAGGCAGGAGGATCATTTGAGGACAAGAGCTGGAGACTAACCTGGGCAACTTAGTGAGATCCCATTAAAATTTCTATGGAAAATTTAAAAATTAGCTGGGCGTGGTGGCACATGCCTATAGTCCCAGTTACTCAGGAGGCTGAGGCGGGAGTATCACTTGAGCCCAGGACATCAAGGCTGCAGTGAGCTGAGATAGAGCCACTGCACTCCAGCCTGGGCAACAGAGCGATACCTTGAGTCCAAAAAAAAAGCAGAGAGGAGGGCTTAGAAAAGAGCTTGGCATGTAGAAAGCCCTCCAAATGTTACCTTGTAATTATGGCAGGGATGAATTTCAAAACCATAAAGTGCTCACAGACAACAGGCCGCCTTGTCCACAGAGATGGCTGCAATTCCTCTGAAATACTGGGGGAGGGTGAATGGTGATGACTAAATCTCCCCTTCCCTCAGGCCCCAGGACTCCAGGGCAGAACTTTCTTAGCCCTGGGGGGAGGAGTGAAGCATGGGACCCTCCTTCCAGTCCCCACTGCCAGCCTCCCTGGCCCCCCAACACCCTGTCCTGCTCTGTGCCAGGAGGCTGCTCACACCCCCCAGAGGGCCTTATTCCTGTGACTGGACCCAAAGATGAGGCTGGGCCCAGTAATGTGTCACACGTGAATCTGTCACACATGAAGACACAGAAACAGCCCCTTGGCTGTTATTAAAAGGAAAAGAGGCCAGCAAGGTGACTCACGCCTGTAATTCCAGTGTCAGAGGCATGTGAACCAGAGCAACTCCATCTTGAATAGAAGCTGGGCAAAATGAGGCTGAAACCTACTGGGCTGCATTTCCAGAGAGTTAACACATTCTAAGTCACAGGATGAGACAGAAGGTCGGCACAAAATACGGGTCATAAAGACCTAGCTGATGAAACAGGTTGCAGTAAAGAAGCCACTAAATCCTACCAAAACCAAGATGGTGATGAGAGTGACCTCTGGTCATCCTCACTACTACACTCTCATCAGTGCCATGACAGTTTGCAGATGCCATGGCAACATCAGGAAGTTACCCTATATGGTCTAACAAGGGGAGGCATGAATAATCCACCCCTTTTTTAGCATATCATCAAGAAATAACCATAAAAATGGGCCAACAGCAGCCCTCAGGGCTGCTCTGTCTATGGAGTAGCCACTCTTTTATTCCTTTACTTTCATAATAAACTTGCTTTCACTTTGCACTGCTGACTTGCCCTGAATTCTTTCTCGTGTGAGATCCAAGAACCCTCTCTTGGGACATGGGGTTGAGACCCCTTTCCTGTAACACCAGCACTTTGGGAGGTCAAAGTAGAAGGATCACTGGAGCCCAGGAGTTTGAGACCAGCCCTAGCAACATAGCAAGACCCCATTTCTACAAAAACTTTAAAAAATATATTAGCTGGGAGTGGTGGCATGAACCTGTAGTCCCAGATACCCAGGAGGCTGAGGCAGGAGGATCACTTGAGCCCAGGAGGTCGAGGCTGCAGTGATCTGTGATCGTGCCACTGCACTTCAGCCTGGATGACAGACCTGTCTCAAAAAAATAATAATAAAAGAAAAAGGAAAGGAAAGAAAAGAAATGCTCCTCTTCCAAGCCTTTTCCCTGAAGAGAGTCCCAGCCTTAGACTGTGACCTATTCCCTCCCAGGCACTCTAGACTCCTGTGCCATGGGGTGACCCCCCCACACACACACACCAGCCCTGTGTCTCTCCACTGGGTACTTTTCATCCAGTATTAATTCTCCAATCTTTGTTGGTGAATCCTCCCCACTCCCCGCATATGATCTCTCACGTGGGGCTTTAACTGATTTTGAAAAATAAACATTAACAAACCGTGAAACTAAAAGCACAGCTATGTTGAAGCCTTGTCCTCTAATCTAGCTTTAAATGATAATAATGATAATGATAACAGCAGTTATTATTTATTGTGCTTTGTTGGAAGGATATTAGACTATAATTCAACATTCACAAAAATCCCGGGGTAGGTATAGTGATCACCTGCATTTTACAGAGAGGAAACTGAGTCACAGAGACGTTAAGCCACTTGCCCAAGGTCACACAGACCAAGGGAAGATGTATAAAGCCCCCTCCCACACCAGCTGCCGCTTCCTGACGGCAGAGGCTCAGGTGCTCTCTCTGTCCTCAGAGGCTTGTAACCATCTCTGCGTCCCCGTTGCCCGCCTGGACGTTCTTGCTTTCAGGGATGGGCACAGGGATCCCTCCAGTTGGCCACAGGGAGGAGCATTCTGAGTGAAATGCCAAGCCTGAGTTAGAAAACTCTGCCCCAGACAGCAGTCCGAGCATCTGCCGCTGGTCGCCTTCCTGTGTTTATTCTGAGGCCACCATGCCTGACAAAGGCCCCTTGTCCTGTCCAAGAAGGGGACAGATTTTTAAGGACATGGATTGAGGATAAGGGCTATTTATTACTAGGACTGGTTCCCTCTCCCGGTGGTGTAGGAGTTGCTGTCATGGGCTGTGTGGAGGTCGATGCCAGCCTTGCAGCTCCCCCACTGCTTGCTGACCCGGCTCCCTGCCCGCACTCGGATTCACCTGACAGTTTCCTACACACACACGTGCACATGTACACAGCTTGCCAGGGTGCAGGGCAAAGCAAAAAGGGTATCTCCTGAGAATATAATGGCCTATAGGATTCCTGCACACCTAAAGTCATGTGCAAAGTGGTGGTGCATGTGGACACGTGCATGTCAGTGTAGCACACGCAGGACAGACTACATAAGCTTCAGGGCCCAGTGAAAAATGAAAATGTGGCACCCCTTGTGCAAAAGCATTAAGCATTTCATGATGGCAACAGCAGAGCATTAAACCAAAGATGGGGCTCTTATGAATTTGGGGTCCTGTGCAACAGCACAGGCCATACACCCAGGAAGCAGGCCCTGCACACACATGCTGTGTGTTTACACCTCAGGCACTTTTCTGGTTAAAGGGCTCCAGGCTTCCATTAGAATCTCCAAGGGCAGTGGCACAGTGGCTCACACCTGTAATATCAGCCCTCTGGGAGGCTGAGGCGGGCGAATCACTTGAGGTCAGGAGTTTGAGACCAGCCTGGCCAACATGGCAAGACCCCATCTCTACTAAAAATACAAAAATTAGCCCTGTGTGGTGGCACATGCCTGTAGACCCAGCTACTCCAGAGGCTGAGGCACAAGAATCGCTTGAGCCTGGGAGGCAGAGGTTGCAGTGAGCTGAGATCATACCACTGCATTCCAGCCTGGGCAGCAGAGTGAGACTCCATCTCAAAAAAAAAAAAGAAAAAAAAGAAAAAAAAAATCTCACAGGGGTCCATGATACTCCAAAGGTTATAAACCATTTAGTAGCAGAAGGCCAGTGTCAGACAGGCCTGGGTTTGAGTTCCAAGCACGTTACTTCTGCCCTGCAGGACTGGACTAAGTTCTGTGCCCTTCCGAGCCTGTTTCCTGGTCTGTAGAAGGGGGATTGTCATAACACTGACCTCCCAGTGCAGGAGAGATGGGAGCCAGCTCGACACAGTGCCTGGCACATTTCAAGTTCCCAGTTGGTGGTTGGCTAGTTAACCTTTAGTTAGGTCTGTTCTGCTTGTTGCTGTGTGATGTCACCTAGAAGTTTCTAAATCCTCCTGCCAGTTTGACCTCAGCTAGCTGTGCCTTCCATGGATGTCCCCAGCAGGCCCAGCACAAAGCATGGCAGGAGCTCTCGGGGACCTGAGTTGGCGTTTCTGTCACCTGGTCTGCTGTGAAAAGGGGTGAGCTGCACAGGCTCGACTGGCCTCTTCCCCCGGCCCTGTGCGTTCGTTGGCTGACCTGACTGATCTGCTCTGCAGTATCTGTACTGTGAGAACATGTGACAGGGGCAGCAGCCTGAGAGGACCTAGGGCTGGCGGATGCAGGGTTCTAGGCTGAGCTCGAAGGGGCTGGGCTACCTGATAGCTTCTGAGTCAGTGTCACTCTGGACAGAGGCTCTTTCCAAAGCAGGTCACCCAGGAGAGGGTTCTCAGGAGACCTGCGGCCCAGTGGCCCTTGGTGGCCATATTTCCCCTCCAGTGTGGTAGCTCCTCAGGGGTCTCTGTGCTGCCTCCCAGTTGTCCCCAGTGGGTCTGCTAGCATCACAGGGAGAAGACGCCCTGTTACCTAGTCACCCCTTCCCTCCTTTCCCCAGCCTGATCTCCTGGTCCCTCCCCTCCTCTTTCAGAGCAGAGACACCCAGCGGAGAGGAAGGAGGAGGACACCAGGCTCTGGGGCCTGAGAGGAGGGGCTGAGACGCCTGGTGTGACCTCATCTTGAGACATCACAGCCCCTCGGGCCTCTATTTCCAAGGCTGTAATGTGCAAATGGAATCTTTATTTCTGCCCCGGGGAAGCCCTGCCCTGTGCACCCAGGAAGGCTTTCCAACACAAAATGTGCATTTCTTTTTTTTTTCTTTTTTTCTTTTTTTGAGACAGAATCTCACTCTGTCACCCAGGCTGGAGTACGGCGGTACAATCTTGGCTCACTGCAACCTCTGCCTCCCGGGTTCAAGTGATTCTCTTGCCTCAACCTCCCAAGTAGCTGGGATTACAGGTGCGTGCCGCCACGCCTGGCTAATTTTTGGTTTTTCAATAGAAACGGAGTTTCGCCATGTTGTCCAGGCTGGTCTTGAACTCCTAACTTCAGGTGATCCACCTGCCTCGGCCTCCCAAAGTGTTGGGATTACAGGCGTGAGCCGCCACGCCCGGCCACACAATGTGCATTTTTGAATTGATGAGAAATGGAAAGAACCAAAGGTCCACCATGAGGGAGGAGCAGACATATGTCTGGAGAGTCCTATTGTGAAAGGTATGCAGCAGTCAGAAGCTAAGTGGGCTGACAGAGAAAGGTATCCAGGAACTATTTTTAAGTGAAAAATGAAAATTGCAAAACAACACATACAGTATAAATCATTTATGTGAAAACAAACTGCTGTACATTCTCTAAGCATGTTGATGTGCAGGGAAGGATCTAGAAAGATATATTTTACATGGGTGATAGCGGTTACCCGAAGGGGCTGAAGGGGTGACCAAGGAGGACTTTCACCCTCTGGAGCCCCTCCCCCACGCACAGTGAGCCTGGCCAGGCTCCCAGACCCCAAGAAGGAATGGAATTTCTAATCCCAGGGCTAAGGCCAGTTATACCATGGGCACTCAGGGTGGGAATCCTGTGTGGCTTGTAAATAACTAACTTCCTGTCCACTGATAGTAAAATTGTCACAATCACCTTTTATTAACCACCCACCAAGGGCAAGGCACAGCCCCGGCATCTCCCTCACAGCAACAAGGTAAGTATTATAAGCATGGCATTGACCGTCCAGAACTGCGGGGGTCTGAGTTCCACCCTGCCTTCAGGCTAGCAAGGTAGCCTGCCATGCTTTCATGGATGCTGGCAGAAGATGCAAAACTCCTGGGACCCAGACAAAGGGCTTTATTGCTCAAACACAACAGGCGATAGGCGTTCCTGTTCGCCTTGGTTCCCCTTGTCTCGTTGGGCAGATTTGGAGGTGGGCCCATGTTCAGTGGGTTAAGCTGAAGAATCCTGAACCTGGAAAACTCTCAATCTTAGAAGGGGGTTTCCAGTAAACTTGCCCTGAAGGGAAACATTGTTTTTATTCCCCTGGAAGGCAAACAAAGAAATCTTCCCTCTTCCCTGGAGGGAGACGCCAAAATCACTAAGCCAAAGGGAAGAATCAAGCCAGGAACTAAGTCAAGCAGGTCCTTAACCTAGGAACTGAGTAGTGCAAACCTGCCTCCCAAGATAAAGCTACATACCTCCCTCACGATTTGCCTGCAAGAAATGCCTACAAGGAAATTCCCTGTGGACAAAGGACAGACAGAGTTCAGAGTCATCCCTCTGCTCACAGGAGACAAATGCAGGTCTGATTGTTTCCTCTGCCCTTTTGTTTCACTAAGCCGGACTATGGCACAAGTAGCTATTCCTGTAAATTGGGTATTCAGTGAAAGGTTAATCAGAAACTCCAAAGAATGCAACCTTTTGTCTCTTATCCACCCTATGACCTGGAAGCCCCTTCTTTGCTTTGAGTTGCCTCACCTTTCCAGACTCAGCCGGTATACATCTTACATACATTGATTGATGTCTCATGTTTTTCCTAAAATGTATAAAACCAAGCTGTTCTCCAACTACCTTGGGCACATGTCCCCAGGACCTCCTGAGGACACATCCTTAACGGTGGCAAAATAAATGTTCTAAGTTGATTGAGACTTGTCTCAGCTACTCTGTGTACACTTCCTAGGCTGTTGACTACACAAACATCCTTGAAAAGATAATCCAGAACAAAAGCTGTCACAAGACAAGCAGGAATGCAAGAGGCCCTGGAGAACGATCTCCCAGCATCGACAGACTGGGGAAGGGAGACTAGGGAAGGGAGGCGCTCAGAAGTTGAGTCACTTCTCAAGGTCACACAACCAGGACACAGCTGACCCCAAAGCCCTTGCCTTTTCCTCCTGCCTCCAAACTAGGCTGCTGGTCTAGCCTGGGAACCAAAGACCCACACGCAAGATTGTTTCCAAGCGAGTGTCCATGGAGTCGTGGTTATCACGGTCACCTAGCAATACTGCTTCCACGGGAAAATCCGCTCTGAGTTCTGGACAACGACTTGTACAGAATCGTGGGCACAGGGCCTGTCTGTGGCTTGTGGAGCAGGCGTCGCCCAGATGAGCCTGATTCTGGGATCCAGTCATCCCAGAAGAGAAAATTCCTCCCTGGCTGCCCCTGGGTGATGTCAGAGGAGCTGGAAAGAAGAAATGAGCTTCTGGAGGTGGGATAAATGCTCTTTTCTTTTGCAGAAGGGAAAAAAAAGTCACGTTGTTCCATATTTATTTAAATATGAAATTTATTTATAGAGTAAAAAGAGTAGGTGTTGACTTCCAGCACCCGTCTGGGAAGTGGTTTGGCCTTGTTTTGTCTCCTCAGAGCACCCTGTCCCCTGGTGACCTAATGTGATTTTTCACAGTTGGAGGCTAGACCCTGTCCCCAGGCTCTCAGACCTCCCTGGTCCCACCTGGTCTCTGGAGCCCACCCCTCCCCGCCTGGAGAATGGCAGGTCGGGGCTCAAGCTTGGCAGTGGGCTCCCCTGTCACTCGCTCCTGGTCTGCAGAATGGGGGCACGCACACCTGCCTCATGCCGCCCTCGCAGATAAAAAGCAGTCGAATAGTAAGCCAGGTAGCTTCTCACTTGGTAAATTGCTAATATGTGCATCTGTATTTATAGAGAAGGGAGCTGAGGTTTCAAGGCTTCCCTATCTGTAGTCAGCCACTGTCCCATAGATGCCTTTGAAGAAGGTCTGTCCCTGTCACAGCGCCCCTCTTGACCTCCTCCCAGCCACCAAGGAGGAGGTGTCTTCCACAGCTGTGCCTCTGAGCTGTCTCTCAGTCACATGAGGTTTGTGTTCTCAGAGGCTTGGGCAGGGCTGAGACTGGGGTCTCATCCTACAGAGAGTGAGGACTCTTACCCAGGAGATGCTCCCTACAAGACCCTTTAACATTGCTTATTGCATTTCAACTTCACAGCAACCCTGGGAGAAAAGAGCTTTAACGCCATTTTCCAGATGGAGAAACCTAGGTTCTGAGGGTCTTGTGTGGCCGGGCCTCACGGTCAGTGGGGGTCAGAGATGGGACTAGAACAGTGACAAGTCTTCCACTGTCTAGGCCCAGCTTCCTGTCCCCACACTGGAAAGCTTCTGAATTGTGATGCCAGACTGAAAGCCTGCACCCCTGATGCCACCTCTGATGTCTCACGTGTTATGGTACAGCCTCAGTTTCCCCCTCTGCACCCTGGGATGATGCCGGGCTCCTCGCCACCTGAAATTCTCATGGGATTCTAAGTTATCCTCAATTGAACTGTGTAGTGTTAATTTGGAAGGGTCCAGAGAGAGTCAGTGACGTACCCAGGGTCACCCAGTGAGCTGAAGCATGCCAGGACAAGATCCAAGCCCCCCACCACAGGGTCAGGGCTCTGCCAGCCACACCTCCATAGCACAGGCCTCTGCAGGGAAGTCGTGGCAGTGGGTGGGCAGCCACCCTGACTCAGGATGAGCACTGAGAACCCTGTTCTTGCCTTGTGTGAGACAATTCCTGGTTATGTCCCAAATAAGCTCCCATGGCAGACAGGAAATTACAGGGCGGGTGGCGGTGAGGAGGCCAGGGAGGACTAGGAGGACAGGGAGGATGGAAAACCAGGAGGAGCAGGCCAACCGCCCACACTTTCCTGCCCGGGGATAACTGGCAGCTGTGGAGATGGCACTTGCAGCAAGATGCACCCAGGAGCCTTGGGGAGGGCCGGGCCCTCATCTCGGGAGATGCCTACCTGAGCCAAGACTGGACACCTGGGGCTGGGGATGACCCCGTGACATCTGTCACCACCCAGGCAGGGTAATGAGGGTGTCTCCTCTGCCTGGAACCCTTGCTGCTCCCTCACACTTCAGGCCTCAGTTTCTCTCTTTTAAAAAAATTTATATAAATATAAGAGGTACAGGTACAGTTTTGTTCCATGCGTAAGGTGAAGTCTGGGGTCTTAGTGCAACCATCACCTGAATAGTTTGCGTTGTACCCACTGAGTAACGCCTCACCCCTCACTCCCTCCCTGCCTCCCGAGTCAGCAGTGTCCTTCATTCCCCTCTGTGGGTCCATGTGCACATTTTTTAGTTCCCACTTACAAATGAGAATATGTGGTATTTGACTTTTTTTCTGAGTTGATTCATTTAAGATAATGGCCTTTGGCCAGGTATAGTGGCTCACGCCTATCATCCCAGCACTTTGGGAGGCCAAGGTGGGTGGATCACCTGAGGTCAGGAGTTCGAGACCAGCCTGGCCAACAAGGTGAAACCCCGTCTCTACTAAAAATACAAAATTTAGCCAGGTGTGGTGGTGTGTGCCTGTAATCCCAGCTATGTGGGAGGCTGAGGCAGGAGAATCACTTGAGCCTGGGAGGCGGAGGTTGCAGTGAGCTGAGATCATGCCATTGCACTCCAGCCTGGGTGACAGAGCAAGACTCCATCTCAGGAAAAAAAAAAAAAAAGATAATGGCCTTTGGTTCTATCCATGCTGCTGTTAAAGACATGATTTTACTCTTTTTTATGCCTGCATAGTATTCTATAAGTATATATACCATATGTTCTTTATCCAGTCAACCGTTGATGGACACTGAGGTTGATTCCATATCTTTGCTATTGTAAACAGTGCTGCTGTAAACATATGAATGCAGGTATCTTGTTGATATAATGACTTCTTTTCCTTTGGGTAGATGCTTAGTAGTGGGATTGCTGGATTGAACAACGGTTCTAATTTAGTTCTGTTTCGAGTCACCTTCTCAGGAGGCCCTTCCTGACCTGCCCTGGTAGAGCAGCCAAGCCGCTGGGTGTTGGTGACTATTTTCATCTGCTTTATTTCTGCCTCATCTTCCTGGATTCACAAACTTGTGAAATCCATGGAGCTCAGCTTTATCTGGCTTCCCCACTGCCTCCAATACCCAGGACAGAGCCTGGCATGCATGGGGTGCCCGGTCCCTGTGCACGAGGCCCGAACTGTCATCGTGGGTCCCTTGCTCATGGGACGATGACAGGAGGGCAAGCTGCACCAGTAGGTGTTCGTGGATGCGTGGGATAAAGGCAAGGCCCCACACAAGATAAAAATGCAGGTCTCTAGTTCAAAGATTCCTGAGCAAGGTTAACGTCAGTGGTGAGGCCATGTTTGTACCATGTTCCTTTGGTATGATGTGAGGAGAAGAGCACTTTACCTCTGGGGTCCTCCCAAAAACCCATAACTCAGGAGGCACAGTGGCTCACACCTGTAATCCTAGCGCTTTGGGAGGCTGAGGCGGGCAGATTACCTGAGCTCAGGAGTTCAGTACCAGCCTGGCCAACATGGTGAAACCCTGTCTCTACTAAAATACAAAAAATTAGCCAGGCATGATGGTGCATACCTGTAGTCCCAGCTACTCGGGAGGCTGAGGCAGGAGAATCGCTTGACCTGGAGAGGCAGAGGTTGCAGTGAGCCAAAATCGTGCTACTGCACTACACCCTGGGTGACAGAGGGAGACTCTGTCTAAAAAAAAAAAACAAAACAAAACCCTTAACTCCAGTCTAACCGGGAGAAAAGCATCAGACAAATCCAAACCGAATGATGTTTTATAAGATACCTGACCAACACTCCTCAAAGACTATGAGGAGTTTCAAGAGGACAGCAGAGTGTTAAACCAAAAGCCAAGCCCTTCTAAGCGCAGGGCCTGGGCGATGGCACAGGCCACATACCTGAGAAGCAGCCTGGGCAGGAGGCCTGAGTAACAAATGTGGGAGTGCCCCAGGCCCCCACAGCCCTTGGAAACAGGAAAGGGGCCCTGAGAAGGAACCCTGCAGGTGGGGGTGAGGATGGGGGAAGAACCAGGGGCCTAAGCTGGAGAAGGGGTAAAGGGTATGATTGTGGGCAGGACCCAGGGCCCCCTCTGAGGGTCCTCAGCACGGGGGGGGGGGCGCGCCATGAAGCTGGGCACTGCCCAAGCAGGCCATGCACCCCATCTACAAAGAGACCCCCCATAGCTGCAGGGCCCCGGGAGCTGGGATGTCAGAGCTCAGCCACCCACAACCCATGAGTGTCCCCTGCATCCCAATTCTGCTCCTGTCCCCAGCAACAAGCAAAACGAAGAGGGGAGGAGCTCCCTCAGTGTCAGAGACCCCTCACAGTGAGGGTTCGGCTCTGACCCGCAAGAGGGTGTGCAGAAGCAGTGGCCAATCAGGAACAAGACCAGCACTTTAAAGTAGACAGGACTCATTTAGAAAACCACGCCAGCAGAAAAACAGAGAATCTTCTCAAGATATCTCCAAGGGGTAGAAACTGGGGCACTTGGCTTCACCCAGCCGATAGCAGTGTTTGGGTAGAAAGTAACATGCCTTCATATTCAGGTCAAACTGGTACAGATTCCTCAGCAGTTCCCAATGAACTCTACGGGGCATGCAAAGAATGTTCTAATGAGGAAGGGGTCAGGAGGCCTGGGCTCTGGTTCTCTGTGGCTAATTTGCTGTGTGATTGGAATGAGTCCTTGGCCCTCTCTGGGCCTCAGTTTCCTTGGCTGAACAGTAAGGGAGCTGTTTGGGGTGAACTCTGGCCGGGAGGAGCCTACTGTCCTCACTCTGCTGCGGGGCTGGCAGGGCAGAGAGAGAGAGAGGCTGGGTGAGGAAGGGTCTCTGGGGAAAGGAGGAGAAGAGGGGGCTTCTTGGGGATGACAGAGGCAGGGGAGCATCCGTGCAGAGGTGACACGGGGCGCCGAGGGAGGGGAGGCTCCGCTGCGGTTAGGAGCTGAGTTCAAACTCACACTTGGGTTTGGATCCTGGCTCTGCTGTCCACTTGCTGGGTGACTTTGGGCAAGCAGCTTAACCTCTCTGGGTCTGTTTTCCTACCTGCAATGTAGATGAAATGGCCATCCCTATCTCACGAGGATGCTCTGATTAGATGAGGCGGGGCGTGTGGAGGGTGTAGCTCAGTCTATAAGGAGCACCCGGCAAAGGTGGTCAGGATGATTGCGGGCAACGGTGCTTTGTGAGCTGATACTACCTGACAACAACCCTGAAAGGTGACACTGTCACTCCTTGAACACTAAAGAAACGGACAATCAGTGCAAGACAGTGTCACCCAGCAAGAAAGAGAATGGGACCCAGCTCCCCTACTCCACGAGGGTTCCCCAGAGGCATGTACAGAGGGAACTGACAGCAAGAAAATCAGCAACCCAATCACCGTTTGAAAAGATGCTCATGGCCCGACGTGGCAGCCCACACTTGTAATCCCAGCACTTTGGGGGGCCAAGGCAGGTGAATCACCTAAGGTCAGGAGTTTGAGACCAGCCTGGCCAACACGGTGAAACCCCATCTCTACTAAAAATACAAAAATTAGCCGGGTGTGGTGGCAGGTGCCCATAATCCCAGCTACTCGGGAGGCTGAGGCGGGAGAATCACTTGAACTTGGGAGGTGGAGGTCGCAGTGAGCGGAGATCTTGCCACTGCACTCCAGTCGGTGCGACAGAGCGAGACTCCAAAGAAAAGAAAAGAGAAGAAAAGAAAAGAAAAGAAGGAAGGAAGGAAGGAAGGAAGGAAGGAAGGAAGGAAGGAAGGAAGGAAGGAAGGAAGGAAGGAAGGAAGGGAAAGAAAGAAAGAGAAAGAGAAAGAAGGAAGGAAGGAGAGAGAGAGAGAAAGAAAGAGAGAAAGAAAAGAAAGAGAAGAAAGAAAGAAAGAAAGAAAGAAAGAAGAAAGAAAGAAAGAAAGAGAAAGAAAGAAAGAAAGAAAGAAAGAAAGAAAGAAAGAAAAGAAAGAAAGAAAAGAAAGAAAGAAAGAAAGAAAGAAAGAAAGAAAGAAAGAAAGAAAGAAAGAAAGAAAGAAAGAAAGAAAGAAAAGAAAACCACTCCCCTACAAAAAAATGAAAAGGAGATAGGAAGGAAAGGAGGGCAAGAGGGAAGGAAGGAGGGAGCAAGGAAGGAAGGAAGTACAGACAAGCCCCCGACCCATAGCACTGCATACAGCCTCTCCCCGAATGCTCTGGTGCAACCACGCCAAGACGGCCTGGAGCAGCACCTGCTGGCCACGTCCCTGGCCACACCGCGCTGGCATCCTCCCTGCAGTCCAGCAGCCATCCTCTGCTGGCCATAAAGGCCCCTTTCTCTGGTGGCTGTTTGTGTTGGGCCCTTCCCACCTCCATGGGCAGCCTCCAGACACTGCCGGCAGGCACGAGGACACAGCCCCTGCCCGCTGCTGAAGGGCCGCCTTTGTGGACACACGGACCAGCTGGCTGGTGCACCCTGGCCCTTGGAAGCCAGCTGCTTCCCCCTCCTGCTCATTCAGGAGGTAAACAGGACTGAGAGCCAGCCTCTGCCACGTTCCCAGCCCCCTCCCCACCCGAGCTCTGTGAGGTCCTGACTCCAGGAATGAACACACAGTCCCTGTTCTTCCTCAACCCACAACATAAATCACTGCTCCTCTGTCCAGGCAGCCTGTATCACAGGCGCCACTGACGCCTGCTGCCTGGACACCGGGCCTGGTCCTGCTTTCACTGGCCTCCTAGAGCTGTGGGTGAGGCAGGACCGGGACTGTGGGTGAGGCAGCTGGGGACAGTTCCAAGGTGTATTTCTCATTTTTAAAACACTGTGTGTATTTAAACACACCCTGCCTTGTTCCAGAGAAGATCTAAAGCAGCTACAAGGACACATCAGATGCAACCAGTGTAAATGAAGACTGGGACAAAATGCTCAGAATGACTTTTTTTTTTTTAAGAGACAGGGTTTTACTCTGTTGCCCAGGCTGAAGTGCCGTGGTGGGATCCCAGCTCACTGCAGCCTCAAACTCCTGGGCTCCAGCAGTCTTCCTGCCTCAGCCTCTTCAGTAGAGACTACAGGTGCCCGCCACCACACCAGGTTGAGATTTTGAGTATAGTTTAAAACAGAGGAACATCAGAAGCCATGTAGATGTTCAATGATAGGGAATTGATTAAATAAATTACAATATAGCCACACAATTCAATTCATAATGATATTTATTATGCAGTCATTAATACTGAAATTATGGGTATAGAACCTAATTAATTTACTACTTATGTATTTATAGAATCTAACGGCAAGCTTGTATGTATAGGCCTAAGAGGATCTTTCCTCAAAGGGAGCGAGAAGTCTCGTGACCTTCTTGAAATGACTATGGTCTCCAAGAAGTTAAGAGTCACAGTATAAACTGTATGTATTGTGAAATCCCACTTTCATGTATGTGTGTAGTCTAGGAGGCTGTACCACAAACTTCAAAGCATTCTTATCTCTGAGTATTAGAATTGTGTATTTTTTCATCATTTTCCTACCAGTATGATCTATACCCTTATCATGGTAAGCCACAACTGTGGCCACATATCTTCCAGCAACCAAAGCAAAAACAAAACTGTGGTCAGTTACTAATTCCCAGTGTTCATAGGAGAAAATAAGTGACTGCTTTTGGCATTAAAGAGGGTAGAGAGTTCTCTGAACTCTGAAGGGGTTCAGAGATGTATTTTATTTTTTTATTTTTATGTATTTATTTTTTGAGATGGAGTCTCGCTCTGTCGCCCGGGCTGGAGTGCAGTGGCATGATCTTGGCTCACTGCAATCTCCACCTTCCAGGTTCTAACGATCCTCTGCCTCAGCTTCCTGACGGAGAGGAGGCTGGCTCATATAGAGTGTGAGAACAGGGTGCAGGGAAGTCTCCATCAGGGGCTGAGGCATCTGCAAATACCAGATGATGCATCTGTCCAGGAGAACATCTTGCAGCCCCCCTCGGCTGGCCCCATTCAGGAAAGGGGCTGACTCATTGCTTCACAATAGGGTAGAGTGAGATGGGGTCAGACACTCGCTGTTCACGTCTTCATAAGAAGGACGGGTAGCAGTATCACAAAGAGTCAGCCAAGAGTTGTCGACTGTCTGGTACAAATAGAAGGATATTTGGAGGTTACTGAAATCAAAATATACAGAAAGCTGTTCACTCCACCCAAGCCTAGGAGGGCTTTTCCACCAACCTCAGAGGAAAATCTGCAGAACATATTCAAGAGTGTTCCAAATCTCTATTGCTGAGTCACAAATCACCCCAGAACTTAGTGAACTAAAGTTCACAACAGCAATCCTTTTATTATCTCTCACAGTTTCTGAGGTCCAGGAAATCAGGATGGGCTCAGCTGGGTGGTTCTGGCTCAGGAAGGATCTCATAAAATTGCAGTCAGATGGAGGCTGGTGTCGGAATGGCTCAAGACTGGAACTGCTAAGGATGGCCACATATCTCTCTTCATATAGTCTCAGGGCCTCTCCACGTGGTCTCCTCATGTGTGACAGCTTGGGCTTCCTAACAGCATGGCCGCCTCAGGATGGTTAATCTACTTATATGGTAGTTCAGGCCTCCAAGCCCAAGTATTCTAACTGACCAAGCAGAAGCTGCATCACATATTATAGGCTAGGATTGGAAGTCATCCATGTTACTTCCATTGCTTTCTATCGGCTATGAGCAAGCCACAGGCCCATCAGATGCAAAGACACAGGACACAGACCTCTCCATGGAAGAAGTGTCAAGGTCACTCAACATCATGTAGATTGAGGGATGTTGCAACCATATTTGGAAAATATAATCTTCCACACAGAGCCATCACCAATATCCAGAGCAGGTAAGAACAAACTGAGGCAGGTACAAGTACTGAAAACTTTGGCCTTTGAACATTTGACATGGACACCCTAAGACTACCTTTTATCTACACCAATTTCAGCCATCATAGGCCTCATGATGTGGCAAACACTTTGAGCTGTGATAGGCACCACGTGTCGGCCAAGAAATGGGCTTTGGCAGTGGCCATCTTTGTCTGTCAGCAGGGCTGAGTTTAGGCAATGATTTAAATACACTGTTAAGGCTGGGCGCGATGGCTCATGCCTGTAATCCCAGCACTTTGGGAGGCCGAGGTGGGTGGATCACCTGAGGTCAGGAGTTCGAGACCAGCCTGGTCAAATGGTGAAACCCCATCTCTACTAAAAATACAAAAATTACCGAGGTGTGGTGGCACGCACCTGTAATCCCAGCTACTCAGGAGGCTGAGGCAGACGATCATTTGAACCTGGGAGGTGGAGATTGCAGTGAGCCAAGATCACGCCACTGCACTCTAGCCTGGGTGACAAAGCAAGACTCCATCTCAAAAAATAAATAAATAAAAATTAAAAAATAACATACATCATTGAGTTTTACCCATACTATCTGATTTTTTAAAAATGAGTGGAGGCCGAGCACTGTGGCTCACATGTGTTATCCCAGTTCGTACCTGCACTGGATATTGGTGATGGCTCTGTGTGGAAGATTATATTTTCCAAAGATGGTTGCAACATCCCTCAATCTACATGATGTTGGGAGGCTGAGGCAGGAGGATTGCTTGAGCCCACAAATTCAAGATGAACCTGGGCAACATAGTGAGACCCCCATCTCCATTAAAATTTAAAATAAAGGTGGAAAACAGAAAAGTAGACCTTCAGATAGAAATGATGGAAAAGGTATTTGCTCCCACCCCTAAGACAGTTGAGACTGAGATGAGTTAAGAGGGGCTCTCATCTGCCATGTTGGCTGCTGATCCGCCTCGAGTCCGTTAGCTGTGAATTAGTTCTCTGGTGGAAAACAAAGAATAACAGTAACAATAAAAGAACAAATAAAACAAGGTGTCTATCTAAAGTATTTTGGGGTAAAATTATATAATGCCTGGGATTTGCTTTAAAATCCGCCAGCAAAGTAACAAAAAGTACATAGAGGGACCAAGATTTGTCATGAGTTGCTAATTGCTGAAGTTAGGGGTGGGTATATGAACGGTGTTCGCTTGTTTGTTTGTTTGTTTTTGTTTGTTTTTTTGAGACAAGTCTTGCTCTGTCGCCCAGGCTGGAGTGCAGTGGCGTGATCTCAGCTCACTGCAACCTCCGCCTCCCAGGTTCAAGTGACTCTCCTGCCTCAGCCTCCAGAGTAGCTGGGATTACAGGCGCCTGCCACCACGCCCAGCTAATTTTTGAATTTTTAGCAGAGATGGGGTTTCACCATCTTGGCCATGGCTGATCTCGAACTCCTGACCTCAAGTGATCCTCCCACCTCGGCCCTCAATTGAAGTGCTGGGATTATAGGCGTGAGCCACTGCACCCAGCCATGCGTCAATTTTCTTAAGTTAGTTGATTGATTCATAATCAAGAAAAATCATCAGATGGTTATTGTTGGCTATTACTTTCTTTTCCCTGTAGGTTTTTTTTTTTGTTTTGGTTTGGTTTTTTGGTTGTTTTTTTTTTTTTTTTTTTTTTTTTTTTGCTGTTTTTGAACTTGTTTTGTCTGCCAAGGGAGCAGGTATCTTTAGTGGACAAGAGGTACCAGGCATAAAAGATTAGGAGACAATTATGGAAGAGTAAGTGTTAAATAGAATGAATTTTGGACATTAGCCTAGTCCTAGACCTCCCCCGATCCCATCCACTCCCTGACTTGAAAAACCTCCGTTGGATTTCCCAGGACACCTCCCAGGCCTGGTTGTCAGAGGCCTTTTCTAACGCAATGGCTGGCGCGCCCTCTGGTGGCTACTGGCAGAAGTGCATAAATCCGTGCTTTTTTGTCTGCGCTCACGGAAGCCAAGTTTTAGAGCTTCCACTAGAGATCACAAATTGGTTGCTCCAAAGGTGGAATGAGACCTATAGATGCGCTATCTACAAAGTATGCATATAGGGGCCAGGTTCTTCATATGTTACAAGCATTTAAAAATCTAGATATCTTACGTACAAATCCAGATTTCTGACTTCTTTGGAAAGCCAGGTCTGACAATGACAGGCCGAGGCCTGTACTCTCCAGTTACCTGTCTGGCCTCTGTGGTTTACGTTCATTTTCTCCAGCACACGATCCCTGTAGTGCGTGGAATAATAACTCCCAAATATTTGTGTCCACCAGGAACCTTGGAATGTGACCTTATTTAGAAATAAGATCTTTGCAGATGTAATTAGTTAATCATCTGAAGATAAAATCTTACTGAATTTGGAGTGGGCCCTAAATCCAACAACTTATGTCCCTGTAGGAAGAGGGAGGATACCAACTGGGTGCAATGCCTCACATCTGTTATCCCAATGCTTTGGGAGGCCGAGGAAGGAGGATTGCTTGAGGCCAGGAGTTTGAGGTGAACTTGGGCAGCATAGCAAGACCCAATCTCTACAGAAATTTTTAAAAATTAACCAGGCTTGGTGATTCACACCTGTGGTCCTAGATGCTCAGGAGGCTGAGGCAGGAGGGTCACTTGAGCCCAGGAATTTGAGGTTACACTGAGTTATGATCACACTACTGCACTCCAGCCTGGGCCACAGAGCAAGACCCTGTCTCAAAAACAAAAGAAGAAGAAAGAAAAAAAAGAAGAAGGAGAAGGACAAGAAGAAGGATAAGGAGAAAGAGGAGAAGAAGAATCAGGAAGAGGAGGAAGATAGAGAGCCACAGAGGAGAAGGCCATATGGAAATGGAGACAGCCTGGAGTGAGGCATCTGCAGGTCAAGGAATGCAAGGATGGCTGGCAAACACCAGAAGCTGGGGACAGGCCTGGCACAGATCCTCCCCAAGAACTTCAAGAAGTAGCCAACCCCACTGACACCTTGATTTTGAACTTTTGGCTCCCAGAACTGTGGGACAATAAATTTGTGTTGTTTTAAACCACCCAGTGTATGGTCATTTCTCATGACAGCCCTAGAAAACTAACATGCAATCCCCAGGAAACCCTTGCTCTTCTACAACAACCCCCAAACAGGCCTCTGCTCTAAAGCCTCAAGGGAGGGACAGCTCACATCTCCCTGCTGGGTGATGGACTAATCATTGGAAAGTTCTTTCTGCTAAACCAGTACACAACACAAACAACACAAAATCAGGCTAGAGTCTATAAAAAGTGGGGGGAAGGGTACCTGGAAAACACTGAAAAAAAGTGGGTGGAAACAAGATCATAAAAAGAAAGAAATCCTGCTGGTTGTGGGATCAGGGAGGGCTTCATGGAAGAGGTGGCACCTGAACTGGACTTCAAGGATGGCTATGACAAGACAAGCAGAAACTGGTGGGAGTGCAAGGCATATTCCAGGCGATAAAGCAGTGAAAGGCCCAGAGGAGGAACGTGTGGGTCATGCACAGTAACATTCATCCACCCATCCCTTCCATGAATGTTTCTTCACTAAGCAGTGAGCAATGAGCTTAGTTGCATGGAGCCCTGTGGCTGAGTGGGGTCAGTAGGTTGAAATGAAACAGCAGAGTCTAAATCTTTACAAAATCCTGGGTACCCAAGCATGCTAAGTAAAGAATTTGACATTTACACACCTCCCCAGGGGTTTTCCTTCAAGTTAAACTATTTCACTAACCTCTTGTATAGAGAGGGCTGTTGGTTTTGTGTCTTTCCAGGGTCCTTCCCCTGGTAATAGACCCATGCCCTGGAGGCAAACATGGGCACATGACTGGCCCAGACCTGGCCAATCACTGCATTCCATCCACCTGGCAACAGTAACGGATCCAATCAGGGTCATTCCCTGGGATTAATATACAGATTCTGGGTGCAACCAGCTCTCTGTCTCCTGGGGCAGTATTGTTCCCTGCCACATGGAGACAGCCCAACAGGAGTCAGACGGACTGAGGCCAACAGGTGAAAAGAAACAGTAAAGCAAAGACAGTCAGCATGGAGGAGCCCTGGGGGTGCTGAACTCACAGTTGCCATCCCCGAAGAGCTGGTTCCTCAAATTCTTCCTTCAATTCCAAGACCTGCTGCAGGATCCCCACATTCCATGAGAGCCAATACATTCTTTCTCTGTCTAAGCCAGTCGGAGTTAGGTAGGTGTCTGTCACTTGCAACCAAAGGCTCTTGGCTGGTACAGTCCTGTTTCTGAAACCCTGCCCCTGCGGACCAAGCAACCAGTGAAAGCAAAGGGAGATGGTGCCCATCCCGGCAGCAGCCCTCTCTCCGGTTCAGACAGGTCACTCCAGGGCACTTTCTGGTGGGTGCTTGATGCTGAAAAGGGTGACACTGAAAAAGCACAGGGATGTGAACTGAAGTCAGTTATGAATAGGGTAGAAAAGATAACAAATCAGACTCTTTCCAAAGGACGCACATGTCCACCCTCAGTCATTCCTTTGGATTACGGCTCCCTTTGAAATATAAGCTAGGACAAAAGTTCAGGAGGTAGAAAGTAGGCCAATTTTCCAAAATACCAAAATGCCTTAGATGCAGCCACCGAATTTACTGGTGCAAATTTTGTAAATCAAAATTACTAAAAACTTGTTGCTTTTAACTAAATGTAACATTTTCAGAAATTCATGTAAAGTATTGACATTTTGGTTTCCAACAAAAAGCAGCTGGGATACATTGGCTTGGAAAAAATTTACAGAAAGATTCTGAAGGGAAAAGTAAAATTGTTTAAAGTAACTGAAAAGAAATGAATCTCCAATGGTGAGAAAAAGTACTAGGAGTGCTTGTAGATGTTTTATTTTATTTTATTGATTGATTGATTGATTGATTGATTGATTGATTGAGACAGGGTCCTGCTCTGTCACCCAGGCTGGAGTGCAGTGGCATGATCTCAGCTCACTGCAACCTCCGCCTCCCGGGTTCAAGCGATTCTCCTGCCTCAGCCTCCCAAGTAGTTGGGATTACAGGCACGTGCTACAACTTCCAGATAATTTTTTAAATATTTGTGTAGAGATGGGATTTCACCACATTGGCCAGGCTGGTAGATGTTTTAGACATGGATGATATTCAAATGACATGTAGAGAAGGTAGCGTAAGGGTGATGTCAGGGCTGAATTGGGTCAAGATCATTCATTCATGCATTCATTTCAATGTATGTCCTGCTTACCCACCAGGCCCAGGCCTCAGGGATACAGATGTGACAGGACATGATCTGTGCCCTAAAGAGCTTGGCAGGAGGAGCTTCAGGGAGTCAAGAAGATGTGACCCAGTTCTATATCCTTATAGATATATCCTATATCTAGCCAGGGCAGGGTAGAGGCCTGTGCAAGGCCATCCAGGAGCAGAGGCAGCCCGGTTCTCTCTGCCTGCGGAGGTCAGGGAAGTCATGATATTTGAGCTGGGTTAATTTTTTTTTTTTTTTTTTTTTTTTTTTTTTTAGACGGAATCTCACTCTGTCACCCAGGCTAGAATGCAGTGGCGCGATCTCGGCCCACTGCAGCCTCTGCCTCCCGGGTCCAAGCGATTCTCCTGCCTCAGCCTCCTGTGTAGCTGGGATTACAGGCACCCACCACCATGCCAAGCTAATTTTTTTGTATCTTTAGTAGAGATGGGGTTTCGCCATGTTGCCCAGTATTGAACTCCTAGGTTCAAGCGATCCACCTGCCTCAGTCTCCCAAAGTGCTGGGATTATAGGCATGAGCCACTGCATCAGGCCAATTTTCTTTTTTTTAAGAGCAAGGGTTCCCTATGTTGTCTAGGCTGGTCTTGAACTCATGGGCTCTGTGATCCTCCGGCTTCAGCCTCCCAAATAACTGGGACTACAGACAGGCACCTCTGCACCTGGCTTGGCCTGGATTTTGAAGGATGTGTAGGAAAGTCAAGAAAGGAGTGGTGAACATTTTCAGGCAGGGGGTGCAGCCCTAAGCAAAAGGCTGTAAGGCACAGAGGGTAGAGGGAAAAGGGAGGACAATGAGGCTGGTGACAAGGGCGAGGACCAATTCTCCTGGCTTTCAAAAGGTGAAGGAACTTGACTTTCACCCTGTGGGTAGTAGGGAGTCATTGAGGGTTTTATGTAGAAGAAAGACCCCACCTCACCCATCTCAATGGTAGTTATGACAAAAATGGATGAGGAGCGCTAGAAAGGAAGGGGCTAGAAGCCCAGTTTGCCAGCTGCTGCAACTGTCCGAGTGACAGGTGATCAGGGCTGAGCTGGGGAATGCATTCATTCAGCAGGTATGATGAATCCATACTCAACTAGAAGGCAGACTTTAGCCTGGACAGTTTGGCCCCAGCTACTTCTCCAGTCTTCATTTGAATCCTTTCCTGCCTCCCAGCCATAGCACGCACAAGGTCTGCAGCCCCCTCTGCACAGGGTATGCACCCAGCAGATCGCCACTGTTCCCAGCCCTCCCTACTGTCACACAGGCCCCGTCACCCCTTCACAATGAGTTTGCAACCCCTGGGAAAGCACCTTCCTCCCCGAGAAGAATCACACTGGGACACATGTTCTTGTGTCTTTTTTATTGGACTGTGGGCTTCCTAAGGCAGGCCAGGCACTATTTCCCTCTGTATCCTCTTTTGCACCACCTAACTCAATTTCTCCAAGCCTGATAAGCAAAGAGCCTTGCATACAGCAAGGGTTCAATAAACACATCCAAGTTGACATCCCATCTCCAAGGGTCAAGGGCAGATGGTGTAGCTCTAAGGAAAGAGCAGACCAACCGAGCTTTGACATCTCTGGGATTTGATGATCCCAGGATTCTGAATCCAAGAATCTGGGGTTGAATGGGCTCCTTGGAGCCCAGTGTGTGAGCAGAGGGAGAGGACAAGGAGAAAAACCAAAGAGACCCAGCTTCAGTGGAGTCCCGAGCCTGCTGGAAACAATGCTGGAGCAGGGGTGCAGGGTGAGAAAGGTAGGCGCCCGCGTCTCCCTCGCTGCCCTCTAACTGCTGCAGGACAGGCCATCACCTGCCCATCAGCACCTCAGCAAGTGAACAGGCCCCCTCAGCCCTGGCCCAGGGGTCTTGCCTCGCCTGATGGGGGCCCCTCCAGGGTGGTCCTAGGGGCCCTGGGGCAGATCGCCTTCATATTGAACAACTGGGCGTTGCCAGGCCCCAGGCTGGCCCTCCGGGACAAGGGGAGTGTTGGAAGACCCGGCTGGAGCCAGCTGCCTGGCAGATTCGGGGAGGAGGCTGAGGCTGCGGAGGAGAGAGTGCAGTCTCTGTTGGTGTCACTGACTGTGGTATCGTGATATAAGAAGAAATACGTATTTGGTCTTTGTCCCAGTTCCTGACCCAGAGTTCAAAACCTTTGTAATTTCCTGAGTAATAGGAACTACTGACGCAGAGCTCTGAAATCCCTTGGAATTTCCGGAGTGATAGAAGCATCTATTGTTCCAATGAGGTGACTCCTGGGGGGCTCCTGGATACCCTCGGGATAAGGGCTGGCTGCCAGGGGAACCAACTCCCCAACCACTGGGGAAGGGAGAGGGGCCAAAGGTTGAGGCTATCACCAGTGGCCAGTGATTTCATCAGTCATGCCTATGTAATGAAGCCTCCACAGAAACCCAAAGAGACAGGGTTTGGAGACCTTCCTAACAGCTGAACACATGGAGGTTCCCGGAGGGTGGTGCCCATGGAGGGCATGGAGGCTCCACGTCCCCCACCCACCTCACCCTATGCGTCTCTTCCATCTGGCTGTTCATCTGTGTCCTCTGTAATATCATTCACCATAAATGGGTAAAGGTGTTTCCCTCAGTTCTGCAAGCCACTCTAGCGAATTAACTGAACATGAGGAGGGAGTGTGAGAACCCTGATCTGTAGCCCATAGGTCAGAAGCACAGGTCAGAACCTGGGGCTTGTGACTGGCATCTGAGGTGGGGGCAGCCTTGTGGGACTGAGCCCTTTTTAAAATTGTTAAATTCATCAATTTTAATTTTTTTAGATAGGGTCCCACTCTCTTGCCCAGGCTGGAGTGGAGTGGTGCAATCATGGCTCACTGCAGCCTTGACCTCCCAGGCTCAAGAGATCCTCCACCTTCAGCCTCCCAAGTAACTGGGACTGTAGGTGCATGCCACCTCATCTGGCTAATTGTTTTGCTTTTTTTGTAGAGATTGGGTCTTATTATGTTCCCCAGACTGGTCTCAAATTCCTGGCCTCGAGTCATCCTCCCACTTTGGCCTCCCAGTTCGCCACTGCGCCTGGTGGGACTGAGCCCTGACCTGCAGGATGTGTCACTCTCTCCAGGCAGTGTAGGAACTGAATTGAATGTGGGACACCTAGGTGGTGTCCCCTGGAGAACAACTTGGTGTGTAGAGAAAAATCCCCACACATTTTGGTGACCAAAGGGGAAGTCTTCTGTGTTGACAGAGTGAGAGTAGAAGAGAAAAAAATAGTTTTGCTTTTTTTCCCCTTCAGACAGACTGTAAAGGAGATTGAGGCCAGGCAGGGTGGCTCATGCCTGTAATCCCAGCACTTTGGGAGGCCAAGGTGGGTGGATCACTCGAGGTCAGGAATTCTAGACCAGCCTGGACAACATAGTGAAAACCCATCTCTACTAAAAATACGAAAAAAAAAAAATTAGCTGGGCATTGTGGTGTGCACCTATAATCCAAGCTACTCGGGAGGCTGAAGCAGGAGAATCGCTTAAACCCGGGAGGCAGAGGTTGCAGTGAGCCGAGATCATGCCATTGCACTCCAGCCTGGGCGACAGAGTGAGACTCCATCTCAAAAATAAATAACTAAATACATTAATTAATTTAATTAAGGAGATTGAGAGGAGATAGTGTAGGGAGAGGCCTCCTTCCCCACCAGGGCCGGGGAAGCAAATACTCCTGGGAGATTTGGAAGGCATCCACCCTCTCCTCTACTGGCATGGCGGGAATCAGAAAAGGACGGGCAGCCGGAGCAGGAGCTCCACCTCAAGGGTCAGCCCAGCTTTCTCCAGAGGCTGACCCATCCCACAGGGGTGCATCAAGGATGCCCATCCTTCCAGGGAAACAGTGGCAGAGTCATGCCAAATGTGCAATGTGAGAGGGAGAGAGAGAAAGCAAGACAATCCTGAACCTAACAAGACATTTTCTGGACTCGTACCTGTGCATGTTTTTTGTTTTTTGTTTGTTTGTTTTTTCACCTGTGCACGTTTTCACAGACTCACAACACTGGACAATTGAGTCCAATCCCCTCATCTTACAGATGGGGAAACTGAGGCCCATGGAGAGGTGCTGACCCAAGTTCAGAAGCAGAGCCTGGCAGAATCTCCATAGCCTACCTTCTTCTGTACTTCCCCAGTACCCACGCTCCCATCCACATTCAACCATGACTTATTGATGAAAACACAGGATTTTCCACCGTGGGCATTATCTCAGTGCGGGAGACACGCCAGGAGTGGCTACAGCCCTGGGCAGCTGACCTTGCAGTGAGCCAGGCCTGGAGCAACACCAAGGCTCCACCACACACCCCTGCCTGAGCCAAGGTCAGCCCTGGGAAACGGAGTCTTCTCATCCATAGATGGGTCTGAGTGGCTGGTGATCCCTGCCTCGTGGAATTGCTGAGGGGATTCAACAGCAGATGCGGCCTGGACTGGCTCATACCTGTGATCCCAGCACTTTGGGAGGCTGAGCCCAGGAGTGCAGGACCAGCCTGGGCAACCCCCATCTCTACAAAAAGTTTAACAATTAGCCGGGCATGGTCGCACACGTCTGTAGTTCCAGCTACTAGGGAGGCTGAGGTGGGAGGATTACTTGTGCCCAGAAGTCTGAGGTTACTGTGAGCTATGATCTCACCACTGCACTCCAGCCTAGGTAACAGAGTACGAAACCTGCTCTGAATAGTAATAATAATAATAATAATGATGATGATGATGTAAAGGACATAGGGCATTGAAGGGAACATAAAAACATTTTTTTTCCTTTGCTCTCCCTCACCTATTTTGCTCAAATATAAAAAGTTCTGGTTTTTGTTTGTTTTTGGTCAAATGCACCCGTTCTCCTCTCTGAGCTCTGCACAAAGGAGGGAAAGGCTCCTGTAAGACTCTGTGTGCAGTTTGGGTTTTTTCTTTCAGATTTGTTCCCAGGCCCCAGTTATTCACTGGAGAGAAGTCAGTACACAAACCCTGTTCCCAGGAGGCTAAACGCTGAGGGAAAGCGAGGTCCCCACGCATTTGGGCTCTGGTGACAGCTTCCCGAACGGCCTCAGCCACGTCTGCACTGCAGGTCAGCACCTGGGCCTGTCCCCGGCAATGCTCTGTTTGCTGCTGGGCCAAGGAACCCTGAGAACCCAGGTTGACAGGACATGGTGACAATGGAAGGATTGTTCCAGAAGCTGGGGCCCTGGCTGGCCTCTGGCTTCCCGTCATCTCAGCAAATGTCGATCCGCCAGGTACAAAAGCCAACATTTCCCTGATGATTGAAGATGCTCATTCAGAAGGCTCCCCCTCAGCAGGCTGCAGGCTCCTCCTAGCCACTCCGAATCCAAAACCGCTGTTCTCATCGCCACCCCTTTCATCCTACATGCTGGGAGCAGCCCCTTGGCAAACCCCATCGCTCCTCACACCACCTTCCAGAAAGCTCCTGAGCCTCCAAGTCTGAGCCTGCTGGTGGCAGCGAGACACAATGAATAGCAGAAAAGCTCCCCTTCCTAAGGAGCCGCTGCAGCCAGACGGGCAGAGCCTGCCCTGGCTGCAGGCTGTCACTGGGGGCTTGCTTTTGCTGTTCGGAAAGCACTGGGGCTGGCTACCACAGGTGATCCATCCATCAGATCCTGGCCCAAGGTCACAGTTAGCAAGCTCCAGGGCTAGAGCTTAGAGCTCCTGTGCCCAGATTCCATCCCCCTTCACACCGCAAAAGGATTTGTTAAAAGACTCGTCTAGTGAGGACTGGGCAAGGCCTAAGAGAAGAAAAGTCACAGAATAATGATGACAGTCCCCCAGCTCAGATAATCCCAGAAATAAAAGTAAGACACATGGTTATTCTTCTGCTACTCTGGCTGGGCGTGGTGGCTCACACCTATAATCCCAGGACTTTGGGTTGGCAGATCAGCCTGGCCAACAGAGTAAAACCCTGTCTCTACTAAAAATACAGAAATTAGCCGGGTATGGTGGCGCACACCTGTAGTCCCAGCTACTCGGGAGGCTGAGGCAGGAGAATCGCTTGAAGCAGGGAGACGGAGGTTGCAGTGAGCCGAGACTGCACCTCTGCACTCCAGCCTGAGCAACAGAGACTCTGTCTCAAAAAATTTAAAAAAATAAAAAATAAATAGAATCATGGGCTGGGCGTGGCAGCTCATGCCTGTAATCCCAGCACTTTGGGAGGCCAACGTGGGAGGATCACTACAGGTCAGGAGTTTGAGACCAGTCTGGCTAACATGGTAGAATCCCATCTCTACTAAAATTACAAAACTAGTCAGGCATGGTGGCGGGTGCCTATAGTCCCAGCTACTTGGGAGGCTGAGGCAGGAGAATCACTTGAACCTGGGAGGTGGAGGGTGTAGTGAGCCAAGATCATGTCACTGCACTCCAGCCTGGGCGACAGAGTGAGACTCCGTCTCAAAAAAAAAAATAAAAAAATAGAATCATAATGCTGACAAGCACGTAAGGGCCCGATACTCATGTACTCCACTGACGGCGCTGTCTCAGTTGGTTTTACCATTCTCACAAGCCATTTGCTAAGAGGTGGTTGAAGTCTCTGAAAAGCTCACACCCTGGATGAAAATGCTCTGGAGCTGGATTGTGGTGATGGCTGTACGACACGCAAATGTACTAAATGCCACTGAACTGTACTGTACTGTATTTTTATCTTTTTAGACATATGGTCTCCCTCTGTTGCCCAGGCTGGAGTGCAGTGGCACGACCATAGCTCACTGCAGCCTCAAGCTCCTAGGTTCAAGCAATCCTTAGCCTCATACATTGCCCCCTCTTCCCAGCCTAATCTTTAAAACAATTTTTTTTTTTTTTGATAGATACAGGGTCTCGCTATGTTGCCTAGGACGGTCTCAAACTCCTGGGCTCAAGGGATCGTCCTGCCTCAGCCTCCCTATAAAGTGCTGGGATTATAGGTGTGAGCCACCGCGCCCAGCCATAAATGCTGTTTTTGTGAAAAATAATACCAAGGGTAAGAATAATCTGAGTATTGCCAGCAGATGGTGTTTATAAAGTTTTTATTTTCCATTTTCTTAAAAATAACATTTGATTTCCTTTATGCATGTGTGGAGTGTACTTGTTTCCTTAGGCTGAGTAATAGGCAGATAAAGACGACACGAGGCAGCGTCCCCAAGTGGAGGCGGGCGGGACGTGAGAGGATCGGGTGCAGGGGCAAGGGATGGCTGGATGACTCACGGGACGCTTGAGTGCCCATCAACGCACACACACAGTCTAACACTTGGTTTTTCGATTTTTTAAAGACATCTAAAATTACTGAGAGATACAATTTCAGCACTTAAATCTACAGACGGAAATCCAAGCACTTGAACACAATTCCTAACTCTAAGCTCGGTTATTGCACATCACACAGTTTAAGCAGGCTTCAGGCTGGAAAGCAGTTTGTTCGCTGGGAACTTCCTCGGGATGTCTGGGTCTCCTTCTGCACCCGCGGTGTCTCTCCCCTGGGACTGCCACCAGCCTGCAGCCTCTCAAGGACCCTGGGAATCAATGCTCAGCCATTCGTTCTCCCCAAGGGCTGAGGGCTCGGGCTTTGGTGAAGCAGGGGGTCCCGTGTTGATGCCAACAGATCCCACCCCCTCCAAGGTGAAGTTGGAAGCAGGTGGAGCTCATGGAAGGCTGAAGCCAGGCGGGCTGGAGTGAAGAGGTGTGACCACCCCCGTGTGGGACAACAGGGGACAGTCAAGATGCCACCACCCACTACCCCTCCCTTCCAAGCTCCCAGGCCATGCTTCCTTCTCCATCACCCTTGGACCTTCTCTGAGTGGTTTTTCAAGGCACATTTATTTTCTGTGCTCCAACCTACCAGATCTGACATCCACCTCCCCTGGCACCCACGGGCCAAGGAGGCCTGGGGCAGCCAAGGGGAGTTCCAGGACCAAGCAAGCAAGAAACCGTTCTTTGAACACATGGTTAAGCTTCTTCCAGCATGGCCCTAATTCCCTTACCTGCCTAAGCCAGGGGAGTGGGGGCAGGAAGAAGCAAGGTATCGAGGAGAGGGTGCTGGAGGGGCTGGGTGGCAGGCCCCTTGGTCAAGGGCATGAATCAAGGAGCTGAGGAAGGACCAATCTGCAACATTAATCATGAGGAAATCTTAACCTTGTCTAATAAGAAGCCACTTGGAGGCCGACCTTCAGCCCCACTGGGAGCTGCTATTCTGTCTACCTTTTGAGGGGCCCAGTCTCAGTGGGGCAAAAAGCAGTGTAGAGGCTTCTGAGACAGGCAAGGCTGGACCCCTGCAATCCTGCCAGAGGCTAGTTCAATCCCTTTTGCTTTCTTCCTAAAACATATTTACAAGGACACACAAACGTGTACAGTCAGAAGACCCAGAGACAGAGAAAGCACGTGCCCCAGGAGCAGAGGGCGACAACAAGAGGACAGGGAACACCCTTCCTCTGAATCCCTTCCCTTCCCAGGCCCCCCAGCATCCTTAACAACCTCCCCCCCAGTAGGAAAGTTCCAGAACTCCAGCTGGGGCAGAGGGAAGAGACAGGTAGACTTCAATCCTAGCAAGAGCGAAGTTTCAAGTAGCTCCGAGTCAGAGGCGCGGCTGCCTCAGAGAGCAGAGGGCTGATGTGGAACAGCATTTCCCTGAACTGAGCCGGGGCTGGAGGGGGAGGTGGAGGACAGAGAGAGGACAGGAGGAAGAAGGGGCTGGGGGACCTGGAATGGCACGACACCTCAACAATCAGAGCTGGGCTGCGGAATGGGAAGCAGTTTATGGGGCTAAGTGGGGCTCTGCTATTTCCCTGAAAAAGGACTCAGAAGATGTTGATTCCAGGGCAGAGTGAGGGGCAGACAGGGTGAGGCTCTTCTGTAAAGTCCAACAGACACTCGCAGATGCTGGGAGGCTGGGGACTGCCAGGTTGGGAGCTTCACCCAGAGAGCCTCACCACATTGACCCCACACCCGCCACCCACCCAGCACACAGGAGTCCCCTCCTCACACTCCCAGGCCACCAAGACGGCCCCCAGGTTCACACACAGGCACACACACGCACGCTGCTCTCACGCACTGAAGGGCATCACAGCCCCAAGTCTGGGTAAGAAATTCTCCACCAAAGGTGTTAAGGAATTTGCTTCCATGGGGAGAACTTGATGGGTGGGGGAAAACAGCAACAAACAAGCAAAAGAAATGCACGGGGCCTTTTCTCATCTGGCGAGATGAGCTTACACTGCTCAGGGGATGTTGGGAACCGCGAGGTGTGAGGTGTGGCCGCAGAGCCCAGCTGCACCTGTCCTGTCCCCTCTGACTTCTCACTTTTCCGTACTGCAGGCTTCGAAACAGAGCTTGGGGAAGCCCCTCTGCTGGGGCAACCCTAGGGGATCTTCAGAGGGGCCAGAAGGAAACCCTGGGGGACTGCGGGGAGTGGGGCTGGACATGGCCTGTGGGTGGCTCTCCCCTGGCAGGAGCAAGATCATGGTCTCAGAGCGCGGAAAGGCTGCAGCCTTCGACAGCTGCTTCTCTCTGGGGTCTCAGGGACAGGTCTCTCTGTTGGTCTGGGCAGGACGGGAGTGTTAAGGGTCAGGGAGGAGGTGGGCACACACACCCCTAGCCTAGACCCAGGCTCCTCGCCTGCTGCTGCTGGCCCTCAGGCGCCCTCAAGTGGACGAGGGGACCCCAGCAAGGGGATGAAGGCAGGAGCAGCACCCCATGGGATGGGCTGCACCAAGGGGGAGCCAGGCAGAGGTCAACTGTGTAACCACCGCCCAGTGTCCCCAAGAGAGCAGCCCAGACCATGGCTCCACCACGAGACTCAGAGAAAAGGGACAGGCTATTCCAGGGTCTGGGATTCAGAGCTGCCCCTTCTCAACTCCTAAAAGCTCCTCCAGTCTCTGCAGCCACAGCCTCCTCCTGCTGAGCCGACCCCTCTCCCCACCCTGTTCTACCCGCACCACCTGGGCCCCCTGGGACAGACCTTGGACAGCCTGGCAAGGCACCCTGTCCCCAGCCTCTCAGCTGCTGCCCTCCTCCTCCGCCGCCGCCGCCACCTTCATCACTCTGCCTTGGGTTAGGAGAGTTTCTCCAGTGCTTGGGGATCAGCAGAGGGACAGGGCTTGCTGTGGCTGGGCGTCCTGGCCCGTCTCATCTGAGGCTGGTGGGGATGTCACACCACATCGGCCCAGTTTTGGGAGGACCTCAGCCAGTAGACAGCTCCCTGCCCTCCCTCCCCTTTGCAATGGGGACAGGCTCGCAGGCCAGAGCTTGACTTCAGAAGCGAGAGGCAGAAGGGCAGGCAAGGGCCGGTCGAGCCAGGGTAGGAACCCAAGGGGTCAGGGCTAGGCTGGGGGACGTGGCTGGGGGCATCTCATTTCATGGATTTTGACCTGTCAATTTGTATTTGTGTGTGAATGTATTTTAAAACCAACAACAAAAGGAAAGAAAACAGCTACAAGGAGGCCGAAGCGGCCTTTGGGTGACTCACTCTGCCAGGAGCAGTGTGGATCAAGGACACATTTGTCAGCACATGCCACACACACACGCACACATACGCACGCACGCACACACGCACTCACACTGTCACCCATCCCAGCCATCTGTGCTACACTCATGCCATGCACACTCACACTCCCGGTCCCCCCGGGTGGAGCAGGGTCCTTCTGACTGCATTTCCGGATCCGTTCTCGAAGCTGCCTGCTGCTGCTCAGAGCTCTGCTGTTGAGTCCCCCCGGCCGCCGGCTCCTGAGGGCATCTACCAGATGTAGCCCCCGTCGTCAGCCTCGCCTGCCTCACCCTCCTCCTCCTCGGCCTCCTCGCCTGCTTCCTCCGTCTCCTTCTCCTCCTCGTCCTCCCAGCCAACGCCGCTCCCAAAGTCACCCGAGAAGCCCACGATGTCATCTGTGAGGGGACCAAGCCAACAGGGGGTGAGGGAGCTTCTGGTACGCCCCCACCTGGCATCCTATGACAAGGGGCCCCCAGGCCCGGGCCCCCAGCGGGCCCCCAACAGGCCCCGAGCCACCCAGCCCGTACCGCAGTCGGGGCTCCCATGCGTGCGGGTGCCAGTCAGCTCCAGGCCCAGCTGGTCCACACACCAGCAGTCACCACTGCTCTGGTCACACTGCATCTTCCGGTAGTAGCCATCCTCGTCGCAGCTCGGGATGAAGATGCCTGAATGAGATGGGGCCAGGCAGGTCAGAGCAGGGACCCGGGCTGTGGGCCCCTCAGAAAGGTGACCTCCGGCTCTACTCGCTGGAGATGAGGACACCCGCTTCCTTGAACCACTGCTCAGGTCCCTGTGCCAGCTCCCGGCCACCCCATCGGTTTCCCTGACTCTGTGGCCCAGATCTTCTAGGACAGCCAGTCTGACTTCACCGGGTTCGACACTCTCCATCCTCCCACAGTTCCTCCAGCCTGGCTGTCCCCTGCCAGGAAAGCCCAGCCTTCTCCTCCCAGCCACTCGGAGTCTGACCTGCCTCCAGGGCCCACTCGCTTTCCTGTAGGCCCCGCAGCTGAAGGTCCTGGGCGCCTGTGTACAGGTCACACTGCTAGTTCTATCTTTTTGGTGTGTCCATTTGTGTGTTGTGTGTCTCCTGACTGGCCCAAGCTAAAGGGTTATGAGGCCGAGGAGTGCGTCTGTCTTGCCATCCGCTCTGAGCTGGGTCTGTTGCTGTTGTATCTCTGGAGAAGGCCCCCAGGTGTTCATGGAGTATGTGAGGGAGTGTCTCTCAGGGAGCCGCCTCACTCAAACACTAGTCACACGCTTGCTGAAGGAAACTGAACTCGAGGGTTCCAGCGTCCTTCTGTATCCCAAACTCTAGCTCCGGCATGGATGGGCATAAAATTAGTGCCTAAAACACACTTTTCTGGGGCAGATTGGGAGGCCCTGCCCCCCACAAGGATAGACACAGGAAGGGGGCATCCCTCTCCTGTCTTCCTAGGCCAGGGCCTCCTCTGGGCTCCATGTCTGCCATGAGGCCCAAGGCTTGAGCCACTGGGTCTCAGACGAACCCAGGAAGCTGTCCCCACCTCCTCCTCTGAGTGCCTGGTCTGGCCCCTCACCTGGCTTCTTCTTGGCAGCCTCCTGGATCTGGACGCGCTCCAGCTCCGCCAGGCAGGGGGGCTCTGTGGGGAGAGAAGCAGTCTCTGATGGGGCTGTCCCCTGGTGCTGGGAGGACGCACTGAGCCCTTCAAGGCTTAGAGACCCAGGCAGGGGCTCTGCAAGATGAAAACACCCCGTTTCTGACACAGGGCCACCCCACAGCAGGGGTGGGAAGCACAGGAGCTCTGTGGCATGAAAACACCCAGTCTCTAATTAGGGGAGCTCATCCCACAGCTGTGGATGACCTGAGGTCCCCAAGAAGTCCTAGGGACCCGTGAGAGGAATAACAGGATTCAGAAGAGGAGGTGGGGTGAACACATAGACACCCAAGGGTGAGAGACCCCAGGGGAACGTAATGCTAGAGGGAATGTTAGAGAGAACTCCCAGGCCTGAAAATACAACCACACGCTACATGACAACATTTCAGTCAATAATGGATGGTGGTCCCATAAGATTACAACACTATTTTTACCGTACCTTTTCTGTTTTTAGCTGTTTATTTTATTTTTTTAGATGGACTTTTGCTCTTGTCTCCCAGGCTGGGGTGCAATGGCGCGATCTTGGCTCACTGCAACCTCTGCCTCCCAGGTTCAAGTGATTCTCCTGCCTCAGCCTCCCAAGTAGCTGGGATTACAGGCGCCTGCCACCATGCCTGGCTAATTTTTGTCTTTTTAATAGAGACGGGATTTCACCATGTTGGCCAGGCTGGTCTCAAACTCCTGACCTCAGGTGATCCACCTTCCTCGGCCTCCCAAAGTGCTGGGATTACAGAAATGAGCCACCACGCCCAGTCTATGTTTAGCTATGTTTAGATGCACAAATGCTTACCATTGTAACACCATTGTAACAATGGTAAGCATTTATGTGTTACATGTTATGTATCTGCAGTATTCAGCACATAACATGCTACACAGGCTGTAGCCTGGGAGCAATGGGCCAGGTGCACAGGAGGCCGCACCACCGGGGTCTGTGGAAGCACTCCTGTGATGCTTGCACAGTGAGGAGATCACCTCATGATGCATTTCTCAGAATGTATCCCCCTCATTAAGTGACGCATGACTGTAACTGGCAGCCAGCCTCTAACTCGTCTGCAACCTTGGGAAGTCCCCACCTCTCCAAGCTGGAAGCTTGCCTGGTTGTAAAATGAGGACAGTTCCCAGCCTCCTGCCCAAGAAAGCTGCTGTACAGAATGGATGGAATGGCCTTCAAAGGCCTGGAAAGTCAAAGTGCTGGAGTGACACAGGTCACAGGAGGGCTGGGCAGTCAGAGTGTTGAAACAGATCACAATACCATGCATTTGCAGAGGGATTTGTGAATTACACAGTGCTCTGCACAGATTTTCTTGGCACATCCTCACAACAGGCTCCAAGATAGGTATTGTTATTTCCTGATGCAGATGAAGAAGCAGAACTTAGAAAGATTCGGTCACTTGCCGGGGATCCCTGACTAGCGTATGGTGGGGCTCGGGCTGAAGCTTTGGGCCCTGACTGCCGATCCCCCACCAAGATGGGGAGAACCATCCAGCGAGGAACACCAGGGCTTCCCCAGCTCCAGTCGCACAGGTCAGGTGAGCCCTGGGGACCTCAGCCTCCCCAGAGAGGACTCTGGTTCGAAAGCTCTGGCTTCAGGTATATTCAGCTGAGAAATTTCATCACATCTCTAAGGTTGATGACAACGTATGTAATCACTTATTGGCGGCACAAAATGTAAGATGGGCCCAAAAGAAGAATCACCGAGAAGCAAATGCATCTTCAGCTCTGAGACCCTCACTTATACAGCCGTTTCCCAAGCCCTCTGAGGGGCCCCAGAAAGTTTACATTTGTAATTTTTCATACCCTTTCTTTCCTTTTTTTTTTTTTTTTTTTTTTTTTGAGACAGGTTCTTGCTCTGTTGCTCAGACTGGAGTGCAGTGGCACAATCTCAGCTCACTGTAGCCTCAACCTCCTAGACTCAAGCGATCCTGCCACCTCGGCCTCTCAAGTGGCAGGGACCACAAACGCATGCTACCACGCCTGGCTATTTTTTTCTTCTTCTTCTTCATAGAGATGAGGTCTCCCTGTATTGTTTGGGCTGGTCTCCAACTCCCAGGGTCACATGATCCTCCCACTTGACCTCCCAAAATGCTGGGAATTTTTTTTAACTCTTTCTTAAAGAAGACCTCCAAAAGTATATAAGCGTCAGGACCCACAAAATCTGGATCCGCCTGGGAGCCTGCCAAGTAAGGGAGCTGAAAGTGTTGGCTTCCCCGGGCCTTAAAGGATGAAGTCCTGAGGGAGTGCAGGAAGTGGGCAAGCTGGGAAAGTGCTGAGTCTGGGGACGTAGCCAAGAAAGAGCCACTCTGACTTCCCAAGAGAGCCTGGAACTTCAGGCAGAGCCCACACGGGTGAGGCAGGGGCCTGGGAGAGGGGTCACACTCACTCTCCCTCCAGAAGCAGAAGCACCACTCAGCAGTGGAGACCCGGCCATCCTTGTAGGTGTCACAGGAGTTGAAGAAGGGACGGATGCAGACCTCGTACTTGTCCAGGTTGATGGCAGCCAGCTCCGTCTGGTCCAGGAAGAGGTCGGCACTGGTGTCCAACTTGGAGAACATCCAGCCAATGGAGTCCTTGCAGCTGGCCCCCAGGCTCTTGTCCAGCCCTGGGAAAAGACCAAGTTCAGGCACGCTTCATCTAGCTCTTCAGTCGTTTCTCCAGCCCTCCAGCCCTCCACCTCACCATCAGCCCCAGCCCTCTGTTCTGGGTCTGGGCAGCTTGGAATCTAACCATGGCATTGACAAACTCGAGAATGGCCAGGGGTCCTTCCTTTCACCTCCACATAGGACTATGCCTGAACCATTCAAAACCTTGTTCTGAAAGCCCTTCAGGGAAAAGAATTCCTGCTTTCCCTGGGCTACCCATGTCAGGGTTTAAGCTCCCTCCACCCATGTTAAGTTCTTCCTACTAGCTAACTAGTATCCCTCCTGCTCTGGTGGAAGTCGACCTCTTTGGGTTGAAGGTTCTTTTGGGACCCAGACTGTAGGACCCAGAGTCCAGCAGGAAGGAGCAAGGGTGGGCTGGCTCAGCATACACCAGTGTCCTCAGCACCTTCCCTATCTCCCTCCCTCCTCCAGGCGGAGCAGCAAGCTTCCTACCACTGGCCGGACTGGCTGCACTGCTGGCTGAGCCATTCTGCTTGGAGTTCTCATGAAGGAGCTGGAACCAGTCCCGCAGCCGATCTCCCAGGTCAGCCAGGTCCTGACCAGTGCAAGTCTCTGCAGAACAGAGAGAAGGCATGGAGGGTGAATGCACAGTGGAGCAGCAGGCTCGATCTCAGTCTGGGATCCTGCCCTACAGGCCAGGAGGCTGAGCAGGGGTCAGGGAGGCAGCAGCAGAAGGGAAGGTGGAAATCGGACTTCCTCTTGAGTCCTCTCCCATCTCCCACCACCCACTCCTTCCTAGCATGAAAAACACACAGCCCAGATTCCCTGTGGCTGAGTCCCACCCTCTGCCCATCTTCCAGGCACCCAGGGGGGGAAACGAGGGCTGAGCCCAAGCCTCCTGCTCTGTGTTAACCTGGACCTCTGACCTCACAGCTCCCTGAAGCCTTTCTGCATTTTTGCCACTTCCCTCTTGCTCTGCACACCTCTTCTACCATCCTAGAGCCCTGAAGGAGGTGCCAGGAGGCCCTGCAGCCCCCCAGCCTGGTGGCCCAGTGCTCTCCTCACCTGGTTTGCCATCAGCAGTGGAGGTGGCTGCCTGCTCCGTGGGGCAGGGGCAGGGGCCCTCGCATCGCACCGCCAGCTGCTTGTTGCTCAGGCACGCCTGTTGCTCCAGCTTACACTGCACACAGGGAAAGGTGGGACAGGGGACTGAGGGCTTACCCCAGGGGTCCCCACAACTGGGGACACCTTCAAGCCTCCCATGGCAGCCACATCTGCCTCCCCGCATGGAGCGCCCATGAACAGCCTGAAGGGCCCCTCTTGGTCCCTCTGCAGACCAAGGTGCACGGTGGAGAGAGGCAGGGCCCGGGAAGCGGGGTCCAGAGCTGGTCCTAGCCATGCAGGCTCCCATGAACCTGCGCGGCCCTCTCTGAGGATCTGTCCCTCCCAGGACACCCATCTCCCCTTCCCTCCCTGCCCCTGTCACCCCTCCCCTGTGTTAGCTGTCTGTCGCTCCCCCTGGTTCTCATGGCCTGTTCATTGGTCCCTGTGTAATCAGCCATCAGCCCTTCCCTCAGTGATCTCCCCACAGTCACCCCAGTGGGCTTTTCTCAGCTCTCCTGAGAAGACACAGCACCGCCTATGGAGCATCTAACAATTCCTCGGCCTTCACTGAGAACTGCTTCTGCCATGGCTGCCCGCTAAAGCCAGGTTCTGAGAGGGGCTCATGCACTCCTCGTCATGAAAGCCTTTTCTCCTGGTCATATCTCTTTCTTCTCATGGGGCGGCTGCTAATGGGAAGCGGGTCATCACAGCACTCGGTAACATTGTCTCACTTGGGAGGCTTGGGTTTCTCCTGCTCAGCAGAGAACAGCAAGGCGCAGAGAGGCCCAGTGACTTGCCCAAGGCCATGGGCCAGGGTGAAAGCCAGATTTCCTGCCGACCTCCACCTCCCTAAAGGACAGTATGATCCCCAAACCGGGCCACACTGCAGCGTCCTGCCCAGACCTTGCCCTGGCCTTGGGTCGTGGGACACTAGCTCCTCTTCTTCTCCTCCTCTGCCAGCTCTGCCAGCTCCTCTGCACCCCTCCCACCTCCTAAATACAGCCTCTGCCTTGGCCTCTTCCTCATTCTCTCTCTCTCTCCTCCCTTTCTTCTCCCTGGTGACCTCATCCCCACAGCAACGTCAATCATCACCCACAGCAGGTGACTGAAATCTGCATCTCACTCCAGGAAGGCCCCTCAGCCCTGGCATCCACCCCAAGCCAGCTGTCAGTGCCCTCCCAAACCAAGCAATTCCTGACTCCTTGTTGCCAGTAAAAACATTCATAATCAGCATCTGTATTTCTATGTTACTTTTTTTTTTTTTTTTTGAGACAAGGTCTCACTCTGTCACCCAGGCTGGTGAAATCATGGCTCACTGCAGCCTCGAACTCCTGGCCTCCACCTCAGCCTCTCAAATAGCTGGAATCACAGGCATATGCCACCACACCCAGCTAATTTTTATATTTTTTGTAGAGACAGGGTCTCACTATGTTGCTCAGGCTGGTCTCACACTCCTGGACTCAAGCAATCCACCCGTCTCAGCCTCCCAAAGTGCTGAGATTACAGGCGTGAGCCACCATGACCAGCCTAAAATTTTTTAAATGCTTTCTCAAATATTGTCTTCTGAAATCCTCACAAAAATCCCCATAAGGTGCGAATTCATTCTTCCAGTCAGTTCCTTCTTCCATTGCCTTCTTATGGAGGATTATTTCCTGCTGCCCCAGAAGGCTCCTGCTCACTGGTGAACACTAGCGCCTCCCTGTGGAAATCCTTCTTTCTTCGCCCTCTAACAATTGGATGCCAGAGCTCCTTCTTCCACAGCCATGGACACTTGGCTGAGGCTTCCCTCAGTTCCTTTGACTTGCAGTTACCTGACCGCAGAGTCTCTTCCAGGCCCCACTCCCTACTGGCACCTGTCCGAGGTCAGGGACAGACAGGGTCTGGCTCCAACTCTCAGGTAGTCCCAGCCAGGGCTGCAGGTGGCCCCACTATGGCTGGCTGCATTGAACACACTGACCTTGCCATCTGGCCCCACCTCAGCCCTGGAAACCCCTTGGGAGGCCCCAGCTGGGTCATCCTTTCTGCTTCCTGTGGCCTCGGGTGACTCCACCCCCACCCTACCTGGGGCCAGGGCTCCTCACCACAGAGCTGTATGTGTGGCCATCTGATCCGCAGACAGAGGCAAGCTGGGCCATGTGGCAGGGCTTGCAGATGGAGTCTTTGTTTCCATGGAGTTTCACGGTCGGCTGCTTGATCCTACAGGAGAGGGTGGGGAGCACACCAGGGTGGAGGTGACAAAGAGGAAGGAGCAGGGGAAGGGAGGGCTGAGGAGACCTGTTCCAACAGGAAGGCAGCAGCAACCTCCAGCAGATCAGCCCCTTCCTGCCCCTGCCCACCCTCCTCACACTGCTGCCAGAGCTTCCTCCAGCTCAGAAGGTTGAACCAACTGGGCAAGGCATAAATTCCCCCAGCTTCGCTTCTTCCAGGCTTCACTGAGTCCCATGGGGCCTTCAGGTAGCAACTCCAGGTCTGACAGCCAGAGGTAAAAGGGAGTCACACTTCACTTAAGGGGTCAGACCAAATCTGAGGTTGCAAACTGATGACCTCTGGGCCATATTTGGCCACCAAGGGTTTTTTTTTTTTTTTTTAATTGAGTTATTTATGCACTAACATTTACCAAACGGGAGAGTTCACATAAATACCTAGATTCTTGGCCTTTCTTTGAAAAATGAAAGACGTGGGAGTCCTGGACCTGCATTCCCACATAATGGGCCAGGGCCAAGAAGGAGCTGCCAGGCTTGTGCTCCACAGAGCGGCCCGTGAAAAAACCGCTCTTCATGCATTACATTACCGGCCACGCCCCGCAGCCTTCTAAGACTGCAACTCCATCTTTCATCTTCTATGATTCAGGAGAGAAGGGAATGAACTGGAACCTTTTCCAGGGTCTTGAAGCCAGACAGAGCCTTGTCCTTGGGCTGGAGCTAAGACTTCCTTTTTTTTTTTTTTTTTTTGAGATGGAGTCTCACTCTGTCACCCAGGCTGGAGTGCAGTGGCGTGATCTTGGATCGCTGCAACCTCAGCCTCCCAGGTTCAAGCAATTCTCCTGTCTCAGCCTCCCAAGTAGCTGGGACTATAGGCACAAGTGACCATGCCTGGCTAATTTTGTATTTTTAGTAGAGGCAGGATTTCATCATATTGGTCAGGCTGGTCTTGAACTCCTGACCTTAGGTGATCCACCCACCTTGGTTTCCCAAAGTGTTGGGATTACAGGCGTGAGTCACCACACCCAGCTGGAGCTAAGGCTTCCTTAAATGTCCCTCACTCCTTTCTCCTCTGTAAGCTACAACCTCTCACAAGCTACCACCTTAAATATTTCATGAAGTCACTGCATGTCAAAGCTGAAGGGAACCTCAAATTATCTAGTCTAACCTATTTGTCTTAGAGATACTACATCAAGGCCCAAAAAGGAGATGTGACTTTCCCTGGATCCCACAGTGTTTGGTAATTGTTCTTATATGGTGTGGCTTTCTCCTCACTCATCTCTTGAATGACTTACTTTAGGTGAAGACAGCCGCCATGTTGTAAGGACACTCAAGCATCCCTACAGAGGGGTCCACATGACCAGGAACTGAGGCCTCGCCTCCCACCAAGAGCATAAGAGTGAGCTTGGAAGTGGATCCTCCAGCCCCTGACAAGCTTTCAGATGAAACAGCCCCAGCCAGCACCTTGATTATAACCTCAAGACAGACCCCGAGCCAGAACCATCTAAGAGAACAACTTCTGGATTCCAACCCTCAGAAATGATGTGAGATAATACATATTTGCTGTTTTAAGCACTAAGTTTTATAATTTATTTCACAGCAGTAGATGGCTAATTCATAAGGAGAGGGTCAGTTGAGCCCTTGCTCTTTGAACACACCCCCTCCAGGGCTCCCACCTCCCCAAACCCCTCACCTGTGCTCCAGCTTCTTGCGACTGATGCACATAGCCCGCTGGTAGCCCTGGGCGATGCACACTTTGTGGCGGCTGCACTTCACCTTCTGGCAGGGGTCCTTGGTGGTGTCCAGGGCTACAGGGGCACAGAGTCAGGACACAGGTCACCTGGGAGAACCCAAGAACCTCCAGCCCCGCTTCTGAGCTGGGAGGCCTCTCCCTCCAGCAGCCCTTGATAACCAGAGCTCCTGAGCTCAGGAGTCCCACCCCTACCAGGGCCTGGCTGCTCAAGGAGCCTCCAAGCGGGGTCAGGGCTTGCCCTCTGGTCTCAAGTCTTCACACTTATCAGTCACCTTCCCCCGCCGGGAGAGTCATGTTACCTTCATCTCCTTGCTGATTGTCCTCCCAGCTCTTGATGTAGTCGTCCTAGAGGACAGAGAGGGACAAGGGAGAAGGGAAGGGCTAAGATCCATATCCCAGAGGTTCAACTGCAGGGCCAAGGAGAGGCCGGGCCAGCAACGCCATGTGCCAATGGCCGTCATCCTGGTGGCTGACTCCTGTCCACCCAGGCCCTGCCAACTGCCTTCCCCACACCTCTATCCCTGTAAACCCATGTCTAGAATCCTTTCCAGCCTCTCCCGCGAGCTCCTTATGGCCCCCGCGCCACACTGGAGGCTGGCAGGGAAGGCAAGTCAGAGTGAGGGTGTGGAGGGACAGGAGGGGAGGGGGTGTGCTCTGCAGAGACCACACAGACTGGGCCCCCCAGCAGTACTCACCTCCACTTCCTGGAGATTAGGGAACAGCCGCAAGCCATGGAAAACGGAGCAGGAGGAGAAAGGGAGAAAGATGGGGATATCAGTGTGAGGCCTTCTGGTGTTTCTGGGGTCCCCCGCCTCGTCATGTGGCCATGGGTGCTGAGCAATGGCCTTTGATGGCTGTGTTCCTCTGACCCCCAGGAACCCCAACAGGAGGCCAGTATTCTTACGTCTTCACCACAGAGCTTAAGACTGGCCTTAGGAGAAGAAGAGGCTTTTTCTTTGAGAGGGTGGGGCACCCCCACTCCATTCCCAGCCCCACCACCAGGACAGATGTCCGAGGGGCCCACACTGCACGGGAACAGAGCTTCTCATGCCTGTGCCCTGGGTGTCCCAGAAACTGCCTGAGAAACGGTGCACTGTCTGTCTCCTGCCAAGGCCCCTTCCTTGTCAGTCCGCTCTCCTGACCTCTGCCCACCATGTGAGTGAGGCGGGAGGAAGGCCCTCTCATCTAGGCTGCAAAGGGATGCTTTTTGCTCCAGGTCTCACTTCTCTACAGAGCTCAGCTGGTGCACGGAGTGAGTGGGGAGGCCATGCCTGTGATGAGGCTTCCCCAGTTATCACAGGTCAGCTTCAAATCCTCAGAGGCAGAGGACCCAGAAAGGGTCCTATGAGGTCACCTGGTCCAGCCCCCTCTTTGTGCAGGAGAAAGCCCAGAGACAGGAGATGACCTGACCCAGGTTCTCCTGTCACAGAACCCAGGTGTGCCGACACCCAGCACAGGCCACTCTTCTTGCTACAACACACTCTCTGAGGCCTAAGACACAAGGGAGACCTTCTCACCCTGCTCTGGCTGCAGGGGCCTCTCGGGCCATGGACCACAGAGTGGCCAGAGGCAGAGCACCTCCCACCCAACCCAGCTCCCTGGTAAGAACACTCAACTTATCTGGCTTCCTCCCTTTCCCCTACAGGGCAGAGACAGTTGCTAAAAAACACCAAACAGTCCCATGGCACTCCTGGTGGAAGCTCTGCCAGGCAGGCAAGGAGGGGGCTTCCCGGGCCTGGAGGCTGGCAGTTACAAGGACCAGCTGCCCACTTCCTCTGCGTGGGGCTCCAGGAGGGGCTCTGGGAGCTGGGGGGGAGAAGGGCATGAGAAGTCATGCGCAGCTGCCCCCTTCATACTGAGTTCTGCCCTAGCCCAAAGGAACGGAGATGTGCAGGGGTGAGCAGAGCTGTCAGATCTAGGGGAAAAGCGCACGGGGCCATGGCACCAAAGGGCACCCACATGCATGCAGCAGTGGGCACACAGAACCATGCCTAAAGGGCTTTGAAATCCCAAGGCCTTCAGGCTTCTGAAGCCTCCCCTGGAAGCTGGCAAGCATCAGAGCAGGCAGGGTGAGGCCTCCTGGACAAAGGCCAGAAGGGGCCAGACCCGAGCAAGCAGTTGGCATCACCACCAAGAAAGACGCGGTGTGCACAGGCATAGACCCGAGTGCATGCTTCTGTGCGTGTGTGCATTTATGCAGACCCAGGTGCACTCATGCACACTCACAGGTCTGTACCATGTAGCGTGTGTGTGCAGGTGCGTTTGTGTGTATGCACATCCTCATTTATGCACAGGTGGACATATGCACACACGTGTGTAGCTACAGTAGGAAAACAAGGACACTAACAAGGACACTGTTCACCCAGTGCCAGATAGTTTTTATCCAGAAACAAGGTGACAAAACCCACTCTGTGAGCAGCCTCCAGTTTCGCACTCGAGGCTCTCCCTCAGGCTGGCCTTCCTGCCTCTTCCGCAGTGCGAGAGGGAGGCAGCAGGAGACGGGAAGGAGGGAGAGGGTGGGAGGACCACAAACTGCTCCCATGAGGGCCCAGGCCGGCTCTCTCCCTCTCTCTCCTTCTTTCTCTTGCTTTCACCTGCGTCCCCGTGTGTTCCTGTGTCCCTTTCTCCTCTGTCTCTCTCACTGAGCCTCTTCCCCACCCCTCTGCTCGGCCCACACCTGGCCACACATACCCAGCAGCCAAGAGTCCCAGCAGCCAAGAGTCCTGCAGCCCCTGGGCCCAGGAGCAGACAGAGGAAGGCTGCAGGGGTGCTTCCTGGGAGCCTGCGGGGCACCTGGCCTCACACCCACCCCATCCCTGGGGCTTGACCTGAGCACTCTTGGGCCCCTAGGCAAGCTTCTGCGGAGGTACCACTTCCCTCATTTGCTAAAACCAACGAAGCCTTCTCCAGGAGCTCCTCGGGGTGCAGGGGTCCTCTGCTGGGGGTCCACCCCACAGAAGATGGAGGGAGGCCAAGAGAGGTGCAGCTGCTGAGGCCATGATGACAAGGGTTGGGGCAAAAGTGGCAACTGGTCTCCATCAGCTGGGGTCTTCCCATCTGTACCCATCATCCCCTGGGGCAAGGGTGGGGACAAGACTGTGCAGGTGACAGGAAATGGCTGGGTTCTGGGAGGGAGGTATGAGCCCTCAACCATACCTGCCCTCAACCAACAAGATCTGTGTGCCCATAACCCACCTGCCCTGCCCAGAGTGGGAGTACGGAAGGCACCTCCAGCCCCTGGGCGTCATCTGAGGCCCCTGATACTTCCATCCTCTGGCCCAACCCTGCTGCCTTAACCTCCAGCCAGGCTGTGAGTGGAATCTTTGGGACTCAGTACACAGTGGATTCTCAAAGATCAAGACCAAGAATTTCTGATTAGAAATTTGAGGGAAAGTGGGGATGGGGTGGGAGTTCTAAGAAAGGGACTTCCCCAGCAGCTCCACCATCCCCCACTCCCCTCCTGACTCAGTTGGCAGGGAGGCAGCCCCTTCTGTGCAAAGCACTGCCCCAGGTTCCAGCCTCGGCTTTTTGCCTCTGCTGTGGCCAGGCTGGGTGGGAGGGATGGAGGGGCCCCGGTGGATCTGGATTCCAGGACCCTCACTCCCAGGAGAGCAAAGACAGCCAGCCAGAGAGGGACGAGGAGAGCAGGGCCCTGGGGTCCTGCAGATCCCCAGGCTTCCCCTGACCTGTGCACCTTGGGCAAGCACCCGACCTCAAGGGGCTCAGTGCCTCACGGGACTACTCAGATTAAAGCAGATGGCACCTGTGAGGTGCCTGGGATCCAAGAAGCACTTAACAAATCAAAGCTGAAAAGGCCCCGGACTGCGGGTGGGGAAAAGGGGGACAGAGATGCCACATGAGGAACCCCGTAAAAGTGGAGAGGGAGAGGCCACCACGGGGACAGCAGAGACCATAGGCGGTGTGAGGAGAGTCCCCTAGGTGGTCTTGCAGGGAGGAAGGATGAGGAAGTCCTGTGGGCAACTTGGGAGTGGCCACTCTGAGGGCAAAACCCAGGGACACACTGAGGGCCCCTGAGGCCAGGTGTGGGCTGGTGCCACCTTTAAGCTGATAAGAAGGTGTTTGTTGGCAAGTGCGAATAATGCCTTTCAGTGCAGCGTTGGGTGTCTATTTCTGGCACCCCAGTGGGCTCATTAGCAGTTGTGAGAAATGGTCTCATCAGGGCACCTGGGGTTTCTCAGGAAACAGAGGCCCCGTTCTACACCTGAGAGTGCTGGCAGGTGGCTCTGCTGCCAACCTCACCTGGAAAATGGGGATTTGGAAGAGCCCATGGCTTGTATTGCGTGGTGCTTAGATATGCTTATCTATCTACCTATCTATATGAGTAAAGCTTTTAATTTAAAAACAGTTTTTTTTAATAGAGATGGGGGTCTTGCCATGTTGCCCAGGCTGGTCTTGAACTCCTGGGCTCAGGCAATCCTCCTGCCTTAGCCTCCCACAGTGCTGAGATTACAGGCGTGAACCACTGTGCCCAGCCTGCATGGTACTTTTAGAGTAAGTTCTCTCCAGGAATTTGGATGGGTCTGCCTTTTGTCTTCACAGTCCTATGAAGTAGTCAGAGCCAACAGGATCAACACCAGAAGAAAGGAGAAAATGAAGGTTCCGAGAGGAAAAGCAACTGGCCAGAGATCGCAAGACAAAAGAGGAACTGAGCCAGGGTTCCCTATCCCCCACTCCCACCCCATAAGTTAGAGTATCTCTCCTTAAGAGAGTACCAGTGTCTGCACTGAGGAGGAGGAGGTAGAGAGAGGACATAGAAGGGGCATTGGACCAGGAGTCCACTTTCAGCCTGGCCCACAGCGTGTCCTCAAACAAGTCACTTCCTTACTGTGCCATGAGAACCTCAGTGGTGACTGTGCCTTAGAATCAGCCGAGGAGCTCTTTATTTTTATTTATTTATTGAGACAGGGTCTTGCTCTGTCACCTAGGCAGGAGTGCAGTGGCACGATCATAGCTCACTGTAGCCTCAAACTCCCAGGCTCAAGCGATCCTCCTGCCTTGCAAGTACCTGGGACCACGCGCATGTGCCACCACGCCTGTCTAACTTTTGGTGTGGTTTTTTTCATAGAGATAGGGTCTTGATATGCTGCCCAGGCTGATCTCCAACTCCTGGGCTCAAGTGATCCTCTTGCCTCAGCCCCCCAAAGCACTGGGGTTACAGGCATGAGCCACCGTGCCCTTCCCCGAGGAGCTTTTTAAATCTTCCAGCACCCACGTGCTACCTGAGACTTCTGGAATCCCATGGGCAAGACCCAGCTTGGGCCAGGCTTCTGCACTGGCTCTAGGCAGGCAGCTTAGAGACCACTGAGACAGCCATGAGGCCTCAGGTCCCTCCCGCTCTGTGCTTATGTCTAACACTTTGCTGATGTTCTTGGGTATCTTCACCCCAAACACGGGGCCTCTGGGATGAAAAAGAGCAGCCGTTCTTCCTCCCTCCGAGGGTGCCTCACACAAAGCAATACAAGGGGCGCTAAGGAACAGGCTGGTCCAGGGAGAACCCAGGCTCCTGCTTCCCATTCCAGGCCTGTTCCTGCAGCAGGCTCACAGTGCCACCCTTGCCAACCCAAAGACTGTCCTGCCCCTTCCCCTCCCAAATCCCTCTTGCCTGCCCTCCCTGCCCTCCACCCACTGGCCTGGACCACCCCAACCTGAACAACTGCAGCGCCCCCTGAGGGTCTCCCTCCTCCCACCATCTTCCACATGGCTGTGGCCACCCAGATCCTTCCAGAACACAATTCTGACCCGGTCTCTCCCTCCTTGAAACTGAATATACAGTTTGATCTCATTTTGGGGAAAAAGAAAGTGAGTAGGTGAAAAGGATTTACACCAAAATGGTAATAGTCGTTTCCTCTGCTGGGTAGGAATACAGAGAATTCTGACATCTTTCTTTCTGACATCTTTCTTTTCTGACATCTTACTTTCCCCAAAATTTCTGCAATGAACATATATTACTTTGTAATAAAGGGAAAAGACATAATCATAACCATAATAAATATAAATAATAAAATAAAATAAATTCTAAAAATAATAAAAAATATAATAAGTATTATATTTTGAAAGCCCTTCACGGGTTCCCTGTCACCTACAGAAGAAATTCCGTCTTCTCTTGATCTCTCCCTGGCTGCCCCGGCTCCAGGTCCCTCCTGCAAGGTTCCAGCATGGCCAGCACAGCCTTCGCCATCTGGAATGCGAGTTCACGTCAGCCCCAGAATTTCTATTCATCTCCCAAAACCCAGCTCGGCCATCATCTTCCCGAGCCCCACTCCTTATCCTTTAGGCCAGCTGCGCCTCACAGAAGTCTACCATTGCTCCAGTGACACCAGGCAATGTCACCTCCGCCTCACTCCGCCCTAGTTAGATGGCCAGTTCCTTGGATGCCCTCCTTGAGGGCAGAGATCATGTAAATTTCTTCTCTCTATGCCCAGCATCTAGTAATACACACTCCTAACACTGGCTGACATCTTTACAGCAATTACCACGTGGCAAGCATTATGCTAAACATTTTACATTCATTAGCTTGTTTCCTCTTCACAACAACTCTAAGAAACATTACTATTATTATCTCCATGTCTCAGATGATAAAATTGAGGCTCAGAGAGGTTAAGTGACTTATGCAGGGTCACACAGCAATTGCAAAGGAGAAGAGTGCTGTACCCAGAACTGTGATTCCAGAATCCATGCCTCTAACCAGTACTCCATGAATGTTAGCTGATGAAAAAAGTCCCAGGCCAGGGGTGGGTCCCAGGAGGCCCAATCCCAGCCCACAGGTGGTTTCTCCTACCACACCAACTCAGCTTCAAGCCCTAGGCAGGGAGTTTTGCAGTTAGGAGGGGAGGGTCTGGCGGTGGAAGGGGAAGACACCTGGGGGCCCCCGTTCTCCAGGCATTTTTCAGAAACCCCTTCACACGACCCCTGGTTTGGCTGGTTTGGAGCTAACCCATCTCCAGCTTTGATCTCTGCAGCTCAGCTCCGTTGCCATGGAGACGGTGCCCACTGCGCCAAGCTGGGGGAGACAGCAGTGAGTGCGCAAGCCTAGTCAGGCTTAGGGGGCACATGCTGGGTGTTTCCAAGTGCTGTTTACTTCCTGTCATTTTAATTAGCACCCAAATCACCCGCTCACTTCACAGCTTGAATTAACCCAGTCTCTCCCAGCTTCTCCATCTGGTGGGAAGCTTGGGGCCCAGCAGCGCATCAGCAAAGAAGAGCAGCCCTCCAGACCCTGGCTTATGGGGTCAAGATCCACCTGCTTCTTTGCAGCACAATGTGACAGGGAGACCTTACCCCCTACACCCCTCACCACCAAGGACTCGGGGGCCTGGGCTCCTGCTTGGTCTTGCCACTGACTGCCAGCAAGTGAGTTGCTTCCCTTGCTGGACTGGCTTCCTTGGCTGTAAAATAAGGATGACCCCCTTGCCTTCCCCTCTGAGCTACAGAAGAACCCAAGCAATCATGTCTGCAAGGGCACTTTGTGAACTGAAGCTCTGTACTTTCAAAACACACAAGACAGGACGCCTGAACCCCGGGTTCTCTGGCACACACCCGGGGAGTGTAGGGGCAGGGCTGGGCAGAGGCTCTGTAGGGTCTCAGTGTTACAAGGGGCCTCAATATGGATGTCTGACATTGTCTCCACTTGCCACACAGCCAGAAGCACAGCAAGAGGACGGAAAGAAGACGGTCATCATAAGACTGAATACACTACAACTTCCCTAACCTTGTTACGGCATTTCTTCATTTTTTAATAGATCAAGAATCTCTAAAAATGGAAGTGGGCCAGGCCTGGCTCAGCATCTGAGAGGCCCTGTACCTGCCATTATTTTGACCTCATTCCTCAGGCAAGGGAGCCTGTGATGGAGGCCAGTCCACCGAAGAAGGCCCAGGACTGGAAAGAAGCTGGCCTCTGTGGCCTTCTCCTGCCCTCCCTGGAAATAGCCACAGGACACAGAGAGAAGGACCCAGAAAAGAGCGAGGCGGGGCCCAGTGGCGACACCTGGGATCCTCCTCTGCTGAGGATTAACACCCCATCACACACCCGGGAGAGGGCACTTTGGGAGGCAGCATCCCTGCGAGGGGGTGGGGGTGGCTGGGCAGGGGGGTGGGGGGCAGAGGGGCCAGGTGTAAATACTTGCCCCTCTCTTGGAGGCGGCGGCAGAGGCTGTGTTAGGCCTGGATAAACAGAAGGAGACAGGCATCTAGAAGACTCCAGCCTCCCACCTCCTCTGCCCTCAGAGGAATTTCCTTAGAGGGCAAAAATGTGCTTATCATCACTCCCCGCATGCCAGGAGCCGGGCTGGGCCTGGGCTCAGGTATGCCTGTGCCAACACCCACCTGATGCCTGGGGCCTGACCTCCCTGCTGGTCCAGTGGCATTTTGGTGGTTGCCCTAGTCCTTGGTCCCTGCCCCAATAGTCCATAAAGGGCAGAGAACAGTGGGAGGAGTGAGAGGCCCGGGGCTGTGTTCTGAGCTGCCTCAGGACCCTGACTTCCCTTCTGGAACATGGGGATGGGGGTCAGAATTCAAGCCCCAGGGAGGTCTGAGGGAGACCCCAGGGCTGGAGCCGAGCCACAGGCCATGGTGCAGGGGAAGAGCCCCGGGCCGCAAGAGGAGCGGTGTCGCAGGTGCCTGCCCTTTCTCTGGCCCTGTTTCTTTTTTTTTTTTTTTCCTGCCCTTTCTCTGGCCCTGTTTCTCTTTTTTTTTTTTTTTTTTTTTTGAGACAGAGTCTCGCTCTGTTGCCCAGGCTGAAGTGCAGTGGCTGGATCTCAGCTCACTGCAAGCTCCACCTCCCAGGTTTACGCCATTCTCCTGCCTCAGCCTCCTGAGTAGCTGGGACTACAGGCGCCCGCCACCTCGCCCGGCTAGTTTTTTGTATTTTTTAGTAGAGACGGGGTTTCACCGTGTTAGCCAGGATGGTCTCGATCTCCCGACCTCGTGATCCGCCCGTCTCGGCCTCCCAAAGTGCTGGGATTACAGGCTTGAGCCACCGCGCCCGGCTGGCCCTGTTTCTTTACCTGTGAAATGTGGGGCTCAGTGCTTCTGAGCCTCCAGGATTCTGCTCCCCCAGTTCTTCCAAACTGAGAACTTGGAGATTAGCAGAATAGGAGCCTGAACGATTTCAGACTCGTTGAGTCCTCTGCCCTGTGCCAGGGGACAAGGGGTCAGGGAAGGAGCGAGCTGTTTGCATCCAGGCAGAGGTAAGACACCAGCGGGGTCTGGCTTACCCTTCTGTACAGGGCAGCCTTGACAGATTGGCAGGTGTCAGGGCAGAGAGCAGGAGGGGGCTGCACACCCCGCCTTACAGAAGCTGTTCTCTACCCGAGGGAGCCCTGTCCCCACCATCCACATGTCTGATAGGTGACTGGCACACTCTTTGGGCATAATAAGGTGTGGGAGTGGGGAAGAGGCTCAGAGCACCCTCTCCACAGGATAAAGTGGGAGACTGGCTGCAGCCAGGGACAGGCACAGAGGGCTGAAGGACAGGGAGACCTGGGGACAGTCGTCCTTCATTTATCATTCACTCCCTTATCCCACAAATGAATCACTGAAATTCAGGGAGCTGAGCGTGTTGCTGTGTTTGTCCCAATGTTTTGGGGTTCAGGAAGAGGAAGAGATCTCCCCAAATCACCAGCACAGTCAGACCAGCACTCCAGCCCCTCTTTATTTGAACCCACAGCACTGCTACTTGGAGAGGAGAGGGAGGGGTGCAGAGAATGTGCTGGATGAGATCCTGTCTGGCTCTAACATGCCACAGTGCACACGTTTACATTGAGCACCTACTGTGTGCCAAACACCCCATGCAATGCTCTGGGGATGGGGTGGTAAGCTACGCAAGGCAGTCTGTTCCCAGACCCTGTCCTCAGGGGATTACGATGGGAGGAATGTGACAAACATACATTACAAATACCAGCAGGAGGACTCTGAAGATACAGCCCGCAGTTTAAGTGATGCTATGAGGTGGCATCTAAACCTGTGCCAAATGAGTTATGGCCAATAAATGCTGCAGGAACCCCAAGGAAGGAGCCACACCTGCAACTGGATGCTGGCCAAGCCCTTGGGCGGTCAGAGGCTGGCACACTTCAAGAGCCACAGCCGGGCCAGGTCTGCACACTGAGGCTGGGCATAGTGGTATCTAAATTCTATATCCAGGCCTAGGCCTGGGCATACATTTTTCCCATCCACAACTCTAAGAAGACCCACATTGCTCCTGCAAGGAGACGCAGAGATGGCGTTGTAGACTGCATGTTTGTGTTCCCCCAAACCCAAATGCTGAAATCCTGACCTCCAATGGGAGTTGATTAGGAGGCGGGGTCTTGGGGGGGTGGATTCAGTCTAGGTAAGCCATCAGGGTAGGGCCCTCATCGGGGTCTGTTTAAGAGGCTAGAGGCTGGCATGGTGGCTCATGTCTGTAATCCTAGCACTTTGGGAGGTGGAAGGGGGTGGATTGCTTGAGTCCAGGAGTTCAAGACCAGCCTGGGCAACATGGTGAAACCCCCTATCTACAAAAAATACAAAAATTAGCCAGGCGTGGTGGTGTGTGCCTGTGATCCCAGGTACTTGGGAGGCTGAGGTGGGAGGATCGCTTGAGTCTAGGAGGTGGACGTTGCAGTGAGCCGAGATTGCACCACTGCACTCCAACCTGGGTGACAGAGTGAGACCCTGTCTCAAAAAAAAAAAAGGAAGAGGCTACATAGAGCTCATGCTCTCTCTCTCTCTGCCATGTGAGGCTATAATGAGAAAAGTGTAAGCCAGGAAGAGGGCCCTCATCAAACACCAAGTCTGCCAGCATCCTGATCTTAGACTTCCTGGCCTCCAGAAGTGTGAGGATAAAATAAATCTCTGTTGTTTAAGCCACCCCATCTCTGGTATCTTGTTACAGCAGCCCACGCTAACTAGCTAACTAAGAGAGATGATACGTGCATCCTCAGCCTGGTGCTTGCCCCAAGATGCCATTAGGCCCCATTTCTCAGGTTTCTTGGTCTCCAGCTAATATACACCTTCCCCTAATCTGGTCACAGGTACTTTCTCTGGAGAGAAAAGAGAATCTCTTCCTTAAACCCAAAGACTTGCTGCCCAGCCTGTGGCGGTGGTGTGGTAGGATAGGCAGGGTATACCTATGGGTGGCCAGGCCATTGCCAGGTTCTTCCTGGAGTCACAGCATGCTAAAGCCTCTGTAGATGATTTGGTTTCGCCTCCCCACTAAACCACCAGGAAAATCAAGGCCCAGAAAGGTGAAGTGGCTGCCCTAAGGTCACAACTAGTTCTATCCCCTCACTGGGAAGATGAGCAGAGCACTCTCTCTGGCCCTTGGGGCTCAGGGTAGGACAGAGCTCTTCTGTGCTCCAGGTAGCCTTCTGACCTCTTCGAGACGGGGAGGGGAGGGTGCTGGCTTCCCATCCTCTCCGGCTGCTGCAAGACTGGAGTAGCATACGACAGCCTCTCCAGGCAAAGAGGGCTCTTCTCTCCCTCTCTTCCCAGGCTTGGAGTCTCGCTGGGTGTTCAAGAGCCCATCACTCTGCTGACACTGCTCCAGTTAGAAGCCGGGGTGGAGGGGAGGTCAGGGAAAGGCCCACCCTTCCATTCTCAAACCCCAATTGTTGTTGTTGTTGTTATATGTTTTGTTTTGTTTTTAGTCACTTTATCTGGCAGAGGACCCAAACCCCAATTATGAAATCCATCCTGACCCAGTTTTGGGTTCTTCTCACACACCCACACTTACCCACAGACATTGGCGCAGCACATCCCCACACTCACGCTGGTTTAGGTGTGTGGGGTGGGAAGCAGGGAGGGGTGGTCAGGAGGGAGCCCCTTTGTGGCTACTTGCTACTTGCCTTTTTGGTGTTCCTAAACACATGAGACTCGTATGTAGCCAGCAGGTAACAATATCCCTGGACCAGACTCCAGGATCATGATGAAGTCCCTGGCATCCAGGAAGTGCTCAGATCTGCAGTGCATGAGTGACAGTGAACATGCAGTAACGTCTTTCTCACAGGGACAGGCATGGTGTGGGCCAGCCCCAGAAATGAGGACCCATCTGGTGGTTTTTCCATCGGGAAGGAGCATAGTACCTGCCCTGGAAGCCCTCCAGCTCCCTGACAAGGTGCCTTCAGGCTTATGCGTCCCTTTTAGTTTCCTAGTCTGAAACCGAAGCTCAGAGGGGTTATGTGATGTGCCTAGTATCCTGGGGCCAGTCAGTGGCAGAGTCTGAACCTGCACCCAGGCCAGAGCTGTCCCAGCGCACTGCACCCCAGCCCCTCCTGGGTGGAGAGCTGCCTCTGGAGTGTTGCTAGGCCTGGGTGGGGAGCAGGCTATGGGAAGGCTGCTGGAGACACTGGGGGCTTTGGCCCACCTTCCTAGGAGGTGACACTCCTACTCAGGGCATCCTTGAAGACTCAGAGGACATGAGCCAGGGTAGACTTTGTTCTTCAGGATAGACCCTTCCTTTTTACTTTTGCTAAGGGTGAGCCCTAGAATTCCCTGAAAAGCAAAATTAAGTGAGATGACTTGGATTCAAATCTCAGCTCTGCTACTTACTAGCTATTTGACCTTTGGGTAAGTTACTTCTGTGTGCCTCCGTTTCTACAACCATAAAATGGTAGTCTGTAAAGTAACAATAACTATCTCCCAGGTCGTCGACAGGCACAAGAGACCACTCAAATTAAAGTGCTTTCCATAGGGACTGGCAGACATGAGTGCTCACTGCACCAGAGACTCAACTTATATGAACTGTGCGCCTCCTGGGTGCCAAGCACTGTGCAAGACACTCATAAATATAATGAAAACTTCGTAGAAGTGGAGTACAAAGTAGAGAAGAACCAAGAAGAAAGAGAACAGTCAGTTCTTCATAGCCAAGCTCTGTGGAGCCTGCCCTGAAGAATGCTGTGTAATGGACCTGTCTCCTCCAAGTGTCCATCCCTCTAAGCCCTAGATGCTTTGTTCCAAAGACCTGCATTAAATTCCACCCAGTTGTGCAGGGAGTGAATTGGGAGGTAGGAGCATCGGGCAGCAGGGCTTGGAAAAGCCCAGGACTGCCCAGGGCAGGGCATGGCTAGATCTGTGGGCCAGGGAGCCAGGTGGAGTCCACAACCTCCCTGCTCCTCTGCCAGAATCCCCTCCTCCCTGGCAGTCGGGCACCCAGCATTAGAAGAGATCTAGCCAGGCGCAGGCTGTGAAAGCCCTGAGCCCACTGGAAGGGAGGATTACTCAGCTGGTAAATCCTGCCTTCCCTATAATCCTGGTGCTCAGAGAAAGATGCTAAGCTGCCCTCCCTCTCAACCAGCTCTGGCCAATTCCAAAGTGGAGCAACTCCTAAAGTTTTCTTGCTCTTCTTCATTCTCCTGACCCTTTCAACATGATTCCCTCAAATTCCCCCTTCAGTTCTGTCCACATCATTTAATGAGGCATTTCCCTCCCAATCCTGTTGCCTGAGAGTATCCCACTCCTCCTGCTTGCCTCCACCCTACTAGGGCAAATGAGGGGCCCTGCACCATTATGGGGTTATGAACAAAGTTCCAGTTCAACCTTGCAACCCCTTAAGGGGTTCAAATGAAATTCCCATCTCTCCTTTGAGGAACCAAGGAGCATATTTTCCAAAGAGCTGGCCTAATGGAAATATAAAGCCCATTGCTACTGGGCCCAGTTAGAGTGCCTTCAGCCCTTAGGCAGGAAGTAGGGCTTCTTCTGGCAGAAGAGGAATACGTTTCTAGTGCTGGTGGGGACCCTGTATACTGTCTGTGCACTGCACAACTTCAGCGGGCGACATTTCTATTGTGATACCCCTAGAGTTATGCAAAGCAGTGGCTCTGAGCTAGCAGCCTCCTTCCTGCCTTTCTGCAGAGGCTGTCAACAGATCCCCAGGGCCAGGCCCTCCTGCCCAGCCTTCTTTGTCCTACTTCTCTCCCTGACCCTGTCCTCCTGCAGTCAGGACTACCTTCAATGGGGTTTTAGAGGACATCTGCCCTACAAAAGCCTGAGGCTACCAAAATCAACACATGCCTAAAGCTTTCCCATAAATCTTATATGTGCAAGTCCTGAAGACTTTCAAATCTAGTGCCCTTCTTCTGATGAGCATGGGAGGAAGGGGGAAGTGGTTGGCACCAATACAGGGAGACAGGTGGGCAGCCCAGTGCCATGGGGTCAAGCAGTAAGTCATTTATTGTCACCCACTGAGCTGGCTATTAGAAGCAGGTGGAAGAAGGGAGGTGGGGAGGAATCTTTTATTTTAAACCTTTCCTATTCTGATTAAGCATCTCTTTTCCCTCTGACCTTCACTGGTCTCATTTTGGCAGATCAAACAGCCAGTGAGTCGGAGGGAGGCCCAGGCCAGTGACACATGGATTCCGGATGGACCGGCCTGCTGCCACCCCCTCGCTGCTGTGGCCGGGCTGCTGCCCAGGAGGCGGCAGGAGACTGCGGCTCATCTGTGCCGGGCCTGCAGGTGCCTCGGGAAGGCCTCACGGGGCTCAAGGCTCCTGCGGCTGGACAGGTCGCAAGTGGGGCGAAGGCGGAGATCAGCAGCCCATCGGGGGCCCGGCCACTCAGCCTGGAGACCTGGCTACCCGTGGTTCCTGCTGTCCTCTGTGAATTACAACCTGCCAGTTTGACTTTGGGGAGAAACAGTCACTTGTCTGACGGTAATAAAAAGATCCAAATCTCTGCCTCTTCCCATTACTTGGCTGGACAGCCTATGAAGCAAGTGTGTTTTCAACAAATTTCCAAGAACTTGTGGATGCACGCAGTTTAAGAGAAAACCGGAGAGGTCATGGTGTGGCCTGCGTTGTACTGGGTGGGTCAGACGAGGGAATCTGGGGAAGCAGGAGTAAAGATCGGGGTCCTAGAAGAGGTTTTCTGGGGTCAGGGCGATGGTGAGCACTAGGTTGCCAGGAGCAGTCGGCGTCGCCTCTGGTGCATCCGGGCCCATCCCCCACAGCACCCCCAACGATCTCGGGGTCCAGCCACACCCTCCGCCCGCCCTGCCTCACCCCTGCTTCCCCAGCCCACAACCCGGCCCGGCCCGGAGGAAGGAGCCGGCCCGCCAGGCCGCCGCCTGCGACTTCCCCTCTGATCCACAGGTGCCGGTAAACAAAAGTGCCGCAGCCGCCCCCCCGCCCCCACCCCGCGGAGTTCGGCCCAAGGTTACGCCGGGGTTCGGGCGGCGCCCGCCGGGGGCCCCCAGACCCAGCTTCTGGGCTCTCCCGGGCTTCTCAAGCCCACCGGGTCGGGAGCCTTCCTGCGGCTCCGAGCTGCTCCGAGTTGCTCCCCTCGCTCCGAGCTGGGTTCCCCCCTGAAAGATTGGTCCAGGAAAACCCTCCTGGGTCCTCGAGCGCCCTTCTGCACGGGAACCCCAGCCCACCCCCGTACAGACACGCCTTCCACCTTCTCGCCTAGGAAGGCTGCTGGGACCCCAGACCCAGAGCCCCGGCCACACTCCCGTCCCCTGCTGCCCCCTCCCGCAAAGCCCACAGTGGGAACAGAGGGCACCGCGCGAGCCGATGCCACCCTCACTGCCGGCCCCACCCAGACCTGCCGGTGCTGCAGTGCCCCGTATGTGCAGCCTGCAGCATCCCCGTGGCTAGGACAGGCCCGGGGGCGGCTGGCACAACGCAGCGGGGGAGCGGGTCGGGGTCCAGCAGCAGCCAGAGCCCGGGTTCCCCCGGCCCCGCACCCCTTCCCGCTCCCGACCCGCAGAGGCGACCCCGGAAAGCGCGCCCCCGGAGTGTCGGGCGGGTGTGGGGCTGAGGGTCCCGGGGCTGGGGGGTCCCAGGGCCGCCGGCCAGGGCCACAGGGACAGAGGAGGGGCGCCAGGCTGTGATCCCCCCATACTGTTTACTCTCCGTGTAATTAGCCGGCCGGGCTGCGGAGCCTTGGGCTGCGACGTGCGGCTGCCACTCCCGCAGATCCTGGAGCTCACTCCCCTAACCCGCAACCCCGGGCCTCTGCCCGGGCGGCCCTGCGGACTCACGTCTCGGAAGCGGTTCCAGTGCTTGATCTTGCCGCTGTACTGCGAAATGGACGACAGCCATTGCTCGTCCTCCATGAAATTGCCGGGGGTCTCGCCCTCCTTGAGACCCTTGGCGTCACCTTCGGCCAGGGCTGCCGCGGTCAGGAGCAGCAACGGCAGCACCAGCCGCCCGCAGCCCGGGGCGCGCATCGTGGTCCGGGTTCTACGTGGGGGTCTTGACTTCTGCAGTATTTTAATGTCCTTCCTCCCACCCCGCTGCTGGTGAAGAGCACGCGGCTGTCCTCAGCCCTCCTCCCGCGGTCTGCGTCCGGTGACTGGCGGAGAGTGGGTCGCGGCTGAAATGTGACCTGGTTAGGAGATGCACTTGTCTGAAAAAGCCCAGCACTGGACGCGGAGAGGGAGAATCAGAGAGGCTGCGCCAGCAGGGGCTGTAACTGTAGCATCAGCATCACGTTTGACATCATCATACCTGGTTTAAAAAAAAAAAAAAAGGAGTGGGTAGATTTCAAAGCGAAGCGCTCTCTGGATGAGAGCGCCAAACGCCAGCCAGCCGCAGCGGGGCCCAGCCCAGCCTGGCGCACAGGGAGTTGCAGACCAAGAAATCAGAATCCCGAAATGTCCCTGAGCTCTCTCCAAGGATGGAGAGCAAGAAGGGCCCCAGGATCTCCCCGGGGAAGATGGGATGGGGGAAAGGGCGCAAAACTCTCCGGTTACAAAGCCAGCCAGGCTCAGGTGTCAGAAAGGGAATTTGGCCAGACACCGTTTTTCTCCCCTTGCCTCCCACCCGCAGGGGCCTGCGCCACAACCCTGACAGCTGGCTTCCTGGAGTTATGGCTCTACTGTAATGGGTGGCTTCGTTAAAACAAAAGCCGTATAACAACTGGCTGCTCAGAACCATTGCTCCCCAGCGGCACCGCGTTGCGCGAGGCAAGGCCTGAGCACTGAGTGGCTGGTGAAAGAGAGGCAGATGTCCTCCTCCCCAAGCAGCTGTTTAGGGGCTGTCACCCTTTTTGTTAGCTCTTCCTAGGACAACCCTAAAAGGCAAATGTCTGACCATTTCATCTGCCTTAGAGGCTGCAAATTTGGAAAAGGCATATTTGCTTCTGGTTTTTTGACTTTAAGTTAGTTTGAATGAGCCACTGGGGAAGCTGGGACGTGCGGGGGTGGGGTGGGGTGCTGGTTTTGTTTAAGGTGTTTTGTTGAAACTGTGACCCTCCTTATTGGCTGTAGATTTAAATGTTGACATACCAGCGGGGAAAGGTTGGAGGCTGGCCACAGTCCCAAGATCACAGCAGAAATGGGGGAGAGGTTTACATTACAAATACATTAAAGAGGAAACATCATCTAATGGGACAAAACCTAGTTAGTGAACTTTTGTGACCCAAGGCCTAGACTGTGTTTTTAAAAAGACTTAGCTGCTGTGATCTAAAAAATAAAATTTTAAAAGGCAATGAAAAACATGATCTTAATCAGTAGGAAAAAACATAGCTTACAAGGTTCCTCCTCATCCTGAATCTGGCCTGTCTGGGAACTCTGAATGCCTCAGTGGCTCAGGCCGGAGTCTCCTTGGGAAAACAGAAAACAATAGCTCCCTTTCTGTGTTTTTTTGTTTCCTTTGCTGTTGGATTTATTGGTGGTGCTGCAGTGAGGCCCTGGCCATTGACGTCTTCATCTCACAGTAATAAAGCATTCTTCCTGGGTGTGTCCTGGCGCTGTACAGTGGGAGAGCATGGCTTGCTGTCATGGAGACTGGGGGACAGAATCCCTTACTGGCTAGATTCTTGAGCAATTACCTATTTTCTAACTAAAATTAATGGTAATACCACCATTAAAATTGCTGTAAAGTGCAGGCAAAATTACATACTAAGTGTCTGGGCATAATAGGCATTTTTTAAAAAGTTAGTCTTCCCTCTGGTTGGGAAGAGAAGGCTACGGTGTCCCATAGTTCTGAAAATTTATGAAAATTTGCCATCTTTTCCACTATCTCAATCCTACAATCCTTGTGTGTGTGTGTGTGTGTGTGTGTGTGTGTGTGTGTGTGTGTGTTTTAGCAAAGCTAACTATATATCTCTAAGGCACTTAGGAGATAGGTACCAGATACCACAGCTCTCCCATTCCTGTGCTATCTTAGGGACTTCCAGAGTTACCAAAGTTGCTAAATGAAGAGTTTGGAAAGGTGCTGTCAAGATGCCCATCAATATGACAATAGCTGTCTCCAGACTCTCAGGGTTAAAATGGCTCCCACAGTCCCAGGTAGCTTCTCCAGTGGGACTCGCCTTCTGTAGCACCTTCAAGCTGGGTCAATACTAGTCCTGTGTCGAAAGCTAATCAACAACATCCCAGTCCCATTAGTGAAGCCAATAGTAATGCTATTTAGGAAAAAGAACACAAATTTCCAGATGATTGATGTAAAACTTGTAGGAAACGGCCAATAGTTTTAGTTTACAAGGAAGAAAAAAAGGGCCACGTGTGCTGATTCACACCTGTAATCCCAGCACTTTAGGAGGACTAGAGGCAGGAGGATGGCTTGAGCCTAGGAGTTCCAGACCAGCGTGGGCAACATAGCGAGACCCTATCTCTGTTCAAAATTTAAAAAATGAGCCAGGTTGCACATGCCTGTGGTCCCAGATACTCGGAGGCTAAGGCGAAAGAATTGTTTGAGCCTGGAAACTAAGGCTGCACTGGGCTAGGATCGTGTCACTGCACTCCAGCTGGAGAAAGAGAGTGAGACTCTTTCTCAAAAGAAAACAGAAAAGAAGAAAAAGAAAAGGTTTTCCTTTTTTTTTTTTTTTTTTTTAGACGGAGTCTTGCTTTGTCACCCAGGCTGGAGTGCAGTGGTGTGGATCTCAGCTCATTGCAAACTCTGCCTCCCAAGTTCAAGCGATTCTCCTGCCTCAGCCTCCTGAGTACCTGGGATTACAGGTGCCCACCACTATGCTCAGCTAATTTTTGTGTTTTTAGTAGAAACGGGGTTTCACCATGTTGGCCAAGCTGGTCTTGAACTCCTGGCTTCAGGTGATCTGCCCTCCTCGGTCTCCCAAAGTGCTGGGATTACAGGCATGAGCCACCACACCCAGCTTGGTTTTCCTAATGTTTGAAAGAATTACTGGCAGGTCAGCCTTTTCAAGACAATGGCCCCAAACACGAGGAGCTGCTAAGTATATGTGCTAAGTGGTACATATATTTTACACATTTTTCTGTTTGCACTTAATATTTAGCAATTCTAAAACGGAGAAGAGAAACCTTAGTTTCCTAATAAGAAATCCAAATTGAATACATCTTTTTTTTTTTTTTTTTTGAGACGGAGTTTCGTTCTTGTTGCCCTTGCTGGAGTGCAATGGCGCGATCTCAGCTCACTGCAACCTCTGCCTCCCAGGTTCCAAAGCAAATCTCCTGCCTCAGCCTCCTGAGTAGCTGGGATTACAGGCATGCAGCACCACACCCGGCTAATTTTGTATTTTAGTAGAGATGGGGTTTCTCCATGTTGGTCTGGCTGGTCTCAAACTCCTGATCTCATGTGATCCACCCGCCTTGGCCTCCCAAAGAGCTGGAATTACCGGCGTGAGCCACCATGCCTGGCCTGAATACATCTTAAAACCCATTTAATTCCATTTCTAGATGACCCCACAAGCACAAAAAGATAAATTCACAAAGATAATTGTTCATAATAGCCCATCCTGGAAACCAATTCAATGCCCATTAGCCATTAAAGGATAAAACATACCTATAACAGACTACTGGTCCAGACATTAAAAATAATGATGTAGATCTGTATCTATTAAAGACCAGTGTGATCCACTATGTATTGCTGGGTGAGAAAAGCTCATTATATAAGATCATATATAATAGGATCCCATTTGGAAGTACAGTATAGTGTAGCCATTCTCAAACTTTGTGGCATCAGGAGCGCTTAACACTAAAAAATTACTGGGGACCCCAAAGAACTTTTGTTTAGGTGAGTTATATATATAGTGATATTTACTGTATTTGAAAATCAAAGAATTAAATTTTTTTTACTTTAAAATAAATGTACCCATTTCATATAAACAGAATATTTTATAAAAAACAACAGTCTCCACCCCTCCCCCAAATTAGTAAGAGAGTGGCACTGTTTTACAGTTTTACAAATCTCTTTAGTGTCTGGCTCAGAGGAAGACAAGAGTCGCACATAAGCTTCTGCATTACAGCAAGCGTATCCGTCGCTGGGGCTGCCGTAACAAAGTACCACAGACTGGGTGGCTTCAACAATAGACAATTATTTTCTCACAGTTCTGGAGGCTCAGAGTTCAAGATCAAACTGTTGGTAGGTATGGTTTCTCTAAGCCCTCTCTTCTTGGCCTGCAGGATGGCCGCCTTCTTGCTGTGTCCTCGTTTCCTCTGTGCACACACTAGTCTGGTGTCTCTGTGTGTCCAAAATCCCTCTTTTTGTAAAGACACCAGACAGCCTGGATTAGGGCTGACCCTAACAGCCTCATTTTAACCTAATCACCCCACTAAAAGCCCAATCCCCAAATAAACAGTCACATTCTGAGTAACTGGGAGTTAGAGCTTCAACATGTAGATTTTGGGTGGTCATGACTCAGCAGCAGGTATAAATGAAAATAGCTAGTAAGAGCACAGTAGAAGCACTGGCAGCAAACTGAGTTAAATCTCTGAAAACACATACATTTATACCCTACACCTATCAATTTACAATATTCTAGAAAACAAAAGTACACACGCACACATTCTACTAACCGTCAGACTGATGTCACCATGTCACAGAGCCTCTGGAAAACTCCACTGAACACTCATGAGAGAATGAGTTTAAAAGGCACATAGCACCTTAGTATTCTTATGAAGACAGTTTGGACCTCCTCATAGACATCCCCTAAAAGGTTCCTGGGGACTCCCAGAAGTCCAAAGTCCACACTTTGAGAGCTGCTGGTACAATCTATATGACTTAAGGCAATTTTTTTTTTTTTGAGACAGGGTCTCACTGTCACCCAGGCTGGAGTGCAGTGATGTGATTATAGCTCACTACAGCCTTGCCCTCCTGGGCTCAATTGATCCCACCTCAGCTTCTGAAGTAGCTGGGACTAGTCACATGCCACTATGCCTGGCTAATTTTCTTTTGTACTTTTATTTTGGTAGAGACAGGGTTTCACCATGTTCTGGTCTTGAACTCCTAGGCTTAAGCAATCCTCTTGCCTCCCAAAGTGCTGGGATTACAGGTGTGAGCCACTGCCCCCAACTTTAAGGAAAACTTCTTAACCTTGTTAAGCCTCAGTTTGTAAAATGGGGACAATATTACCTACTTAAGTGGGCTATTGTAAAGATTGAATTAATGTACAAAAAATAACATATGTGAGCACTCCACTAATATTAGTTATTATTTGTGAAAAAATTTCTTAACTTCTCATAGTTTATATATGTCTAAATGTATAGGGAGTAGTTACCTCTGGAAGCTAAAATTTATTTTCATTTATTATTTTTTTTGTAGAGACAGGGTCTTGCTAGTTTGCCGACGCTGGTCTTGAATTCCTGGCCTCAAGCAAACCTCTGGTTTCAGCCTCCGATTTAAATTGAGATATAACACACACTGACAAAAGCACAAAGCATAAACTTGGTTATTTTTCATAAAGTAAACTTGTCTTCATTTAAAAGGACATTTTACCAAAAAAAAAAAAAAAAAAAAAAGCCGTAATAAAAACCATAATGGCAGCCACTTTCCTCACTTCTAGCAGCATAGGCTTGAACATTCATGCTCCCTATGGTATCAAGATGGAAGCTGACAGGTATTCCATTGACTCAATACACCTCCAGTGCCACTGGGTTCCCTTGAGCTCCAGGACAGTGAGTTCCAGCACAGTGCAAGGGAAAACAGGAACCAAATCTGAATTATTACAATGCTGGATTCTACTCAACGCCCAGTTTTGGAAACTCTAGAGCTCACTTTAAAAATAATCATTACAAGAAACATTTATAATGTTTCTAAAATAAAAATTACTCTCCATAACAAAGTTCCATGTATAACAACACAGATTCTGTGAAGTAGCAAGTGAGAGATTTTTTCCCCTCTTCCTCTTAAAGGAATTGAGGGTGAAGTCAGTGCCTCAAAAGCTGGCTGGAGCAGTGTTAGGTACAATGAACTATTTCAGTGTAGAATGAATTACAAAACAGTAATATGAAGGAAGGTTTGATTGTAAGCACAGCAGCAGCAAATCCTCCAACATTTACCCCATTATCATTTGGTGAGAGGGGGCCTGAATCTAGAAAAATTCTTTAATAACCCTAACTCTAACCCTTTTACGGTTGTTGCTCTCTACCATTTTGCTTTTTCATAAAAGTTCTACATCAAAACTGTTACTCCCTCTTCCACCACAGCCCTGAAAACTGTATTTCCTTAGAGCTACACTGTCCCCCAAATTGGAATACAGACCTCATGAAAGAACATTTTATGTCTGCCTACCACAGCACGCGAAAAAAAGGAATTTTTAAAAATTTAAATTTAAAAAACTTTCCAATTCTACCAATACCTACCAACTTACAAAACTCTAGAGAACACAGAAATACACAAACACACATTCCATTAACCACCAGAGTGATGATGCTGTCGTGTCACAGAGCCTGTGGAAAACCTCACTTTGTAACTTGTGAGAGAAAGAGAGGGAACAAGGCAAACAACTTGAGAAGAATTACTTAACAAGATATAGGGAAGAGTAATCACTAAATTCTCAATAACACAATTTCCAATTCTATTTAGAATTTGGTATTTGGGCCCAGTGTGGTGGCTCACACCAGTAATCCTAACACTTTGGGAGGCCAAGGCAGGAAGATGGCTTGAGCCCAGCAGTTCGAGATCAGCCTGGGCAACACAGTGAGACCCCATCTCTGCAATTTTTTTTTTTAAAGTAGCCAGGCATGGTGGGGCACACCTGTAGTCCCGGCTGCTTGGTAGGCTGAGAAGGGAGGATAGCTTGAGCCCAAGAGGTCAAGGCTGCAGTGAGCCGTGATTGTGCCACTGCACTTCAGACTGGGAGCCAGAGTGAGACCCTGTCTCAAAAAAAAAAAAAAAAAAAAAATTGGTATTCAATATATAAAGCTAAATTTTCCAAAGACAAAAAACTTAAAAAAAAAAATTCCTACAAATGTTAGTCATAAGTCTCAGACACCCAAAAGAAGTGACATTTACTTCCTGGCTGAGGTTGCCCAATGGCTTGTCAGAAAGAAACCAACGAGACAGAGGCACACTAAGAGGAGATGGGGCATTAACTCCACAGTCAGCTTCAGAATTCAGCACTGTCCCTGGAGCACTCATTCCCAAGTGCCATCTACCAACAATCTGAGGTAAGGTAACATCTCAATTTATATAGAAAATGAATATCCGTAGAAAGAGGAGGCCTTCTGGGGAAAAAACCTTGCGCCGGGCGCGGTGGTTCACGCCTGCAATCCCAGCACTTTGGGAGGCCGAGATGGGTGGATCACGAGGTCAGGAGATGGAGACCATCCCGGCTAACACAGTGAAACCCCGTCTCTACTAAAAATACACACACACAAATTAGCTGGGCGTGGTGGCAGCCGCTTGTAGTCCCAGCTACTTGGGAGGTTGAGGCAGGAAAATGGAGTGAACCCAGGGGGTGGAGCTTGTAGTGAGCTGAGATCACGCCACTGCACTCCAGCCTGGGCGACAAAGCAACTCTGTCTCAAAAAAAAAAAAAAAAAAAAAAATCAACCTTGCAGGTATTAATATGTAAGTCCTCCATGAATGACACAGCTATGCTGGTAAATAAGTGAGGGCAACATTGTATTCCAACACAGGAAGGGGGTCAAATTCAAACTATGTGATTATACTAACAGAAAAACCGTTAAACATTTTATTCACAAGTGATTTGTGCAGTCCCAATAATAAATCTCAGTGTTAGACACAGTCCTCACAATGTAGCGACTTAACACAGAGTTCAGAAGTAGACTTAAAGAATAGAAAGAAAGAAAGAATCAAGGTAAGAATAAGGAAAGAGAAGGAGGAGAGGGCATGGAAGGAGAAGGAGGAGAGGGTGTGGAAGGAGAAGGAGGAGAGGGCGTGGAAGGAGGAAGAATGTGAGGAGGGAGGAGTGGGAGGCTGGGGCTCCCCAGCATTCTCCTCTCCCTCTGCTGGTCCGTGGTGAGGGAGGAGTGAGTGCCTCCTGTGGCTGACATTCTTCCAGGGAACTCTGCACAGTCCTGCTGATATCGTAAGTTTCTTTTGCTGCTGCCTTGAAAAGTAAACACAAAAGGGCTACAACACTGCAACTCCATCAGGGGCATGGGAAGATGAGGGTGGGGATGGGGTGAAGGAACAGGAATCCAACAAATATAAAGAGGACAAACTTTGGTAGGAAAATGATAGATCAAGCAAAGTAAAAGGCAAAAAACTTTAATAGTTATTTTGCTAAAGATAAAACTCTGGGTGGTAAAGGAATTAAAGGCAGAGACACCCTTGTCTGTATTAGCACTACTCCCAATGGTCAAGAGGAAGCAAGCCAAGTGCTCACTGATAGAGAAACAGAGTGTGGTACACACATGTAACGGAACATTCCATTATATGTATAATACAGGAAGGAAATCCTGTCACCTGACACAACATGGATGAACCTTGAGGACATTATGCTAAGTGAAATAAGCCAGTCACAAAAGGCAAGTCACTGTATGATTCCACTTATATGAGATACTGAGAATAGTAAAAACCAGAGAGACAGAAAGCAGAATGGTGGCTGCAGGGGCTGGGAGGAGTGGGAATGACTATTTAATGGGTAGTTTCCATTTTATAAGCTGAGAAGCCTATGTAGATTGATGGTGGTGATGGCCGCACAGCAATATGAACGTATTAACAGTTAATGTTATTGAACTGTGCACTTAAAAATGGTGAAGACAGTATGTTTTATGAGTATTTTACCACAATTTAAAAATTAAAAGAAAAAAAACCAGAACACACTAAGGGTTATAGGCACAAATTCTCTTTATGCCCACCACCATCTCGGCTGGTAGTTTGATGGCTGTAGACACCATTAGAGGCACCACCCAGGAAAGTCACCATCCAAATGTGCACATCTCCGCTTGGCAATTAAAATGAAGAGACTTTTCTTCAGCACCTGGTGAGGATGTTCAGTTTCTAGTGCTTTCCAAGATCTACTCAGGAGAAATCAATTTGTCCACAGGAAGCGTAGTTTCCAAAGCTGTCTATGGTGAACCTCTGAGAGATGTGAATTGAATTCAGTTTCAGGGAGCCAAAGTAGAAGTTCTCAAACAACTAAAAAGGAAGAATAAAAACCCAGAATGAATATTTAAAGTATAGATGAAAGTATTAAACATCAGATTCTCCTGTAAAAACACCAAACCACAACAATCCCAACAAACTTCTCATGCTTTTTCTTTTCAGTGTTTACTCTGAATAATGATCCAGGAGAGGAGGGATGGGGGTGGGAGTGAGAAAAGAACAGCCAGCTTTTCTCTCTGATTAATTCTAAAGTCTCCCCTAACAAATGCACCAGAGAAAGAGGTTTTGAAAAGTCAAATCCAATATTCATCTATTGACCAGATATGACCAAGAATTTGTAGCAAACGCCCCGTGGCCACACCCTGACTCACAGAGCCTGACCAGGCTGCTTCTGACTTCCAGTGACTGACCATGCAGGGATCCCGGCTTTGTTGCACCAGGGTTAAATTTGACATAACATATGCCTAATCGACGCTATTTGTTAGGAGCACTGACTAAAATAAATAGAAGATAAGGCTCTTGACTCACAAGTGATTTAGACTAGCCACTGAGGGGCACAGAACATGCACACACACACAGAACAACCCGAGGGACACTTTTACTTGCCAACAGAACAAGTACAAGGGATTACTTATCAAATACCTTTATTAGACTTGGATTCAAGCCAGCAACCTAAAATAAACACTTTTTACTATGATCCTGTACTTTATAAAAGCTGTCAACTGTGTCAGAGGGAGGGATGAACCATACATACTTCAAGAGGGACTGGACTTTGTGATTACCACATTTATAAGGCAGGACCCAAAATGACATCAGAATTCATCCCAGGAAAATGCAGCCATACTGCCTGAATAAGGACTGCCAAAGAGTAAAGCATGTGCCTTCCTCTGTTAGGATGTAGGAATTGCTCTTTCTTAAAATGTCAGTACAATCCCAAGAAAGCCTTTGCTTGTTTTTTAGAGATAGGGTCTCTCGCTCTGTTGCCCAGGCTGGAGTACTTTGGATTGCAGTAGTGTAATCATGGCTCACTGTAGCCTCAACTCCTGAACTCAGGCAATCCTCCCATCTCAGCCTCCCAAAGTACGGAGATTACAGGCATTAGCCACCATACCTGGTCCCAAGAAAGCCTTGCGATACACGTCCCCAACAATGCTTGAGGGGACCTTTGCACATGGGCAAGTGATTGTCTTTTCACTTATTTTTATACAACCTCCACACACGGACCTTGGCCACCATTGCTTTTCCTCTTCCTGCAATTAATGGCCTAGCAAAACGCCTGAGGGTTCATTAAAGGTTAACTTTACAAAGTCCAGTAAATATTGATTCTTCAACATGACATCAACTTGACCCCAAAGATCTATTTAGAGGTTGTGTGCTGCATTGTCTTGTGTTTCAGAAAGGTGATCAGCTCTTGCCTGCATTGATTTACACAATTAACTTCTCTTCCTGGCTTTGGCAGCCTACTCAAACCATATCCACCCTTTTATGTAAAGAAATTCAGCCTGAAATGGTTATCTGCTAATCCCTTTGCTGAACATTAATTTGAAGTGAAAGACACGTCACTAAGACTGACAGATTTACAGCTCTGCAAACTGAAGCCTTCTAGGTACAGAAAAGCTATAACCAAAGAGGCAATAAAAGACAACACAAAAGAAAACTAAAAGGAAACTCATAATACTTTCAACAAGTTACTTTTTAAGGATTGGCAGCCTGTGGGTTCTCTACCTTCTTCTCTTTGTGCCCATGTTTTCAAGTAGTAGGGAGGCCGCCATGAGGAGCTGCAAGTGACCCACCCATGACTTAACTTCGCCTTATGCAGATGGCCTACAGACAGCATCAATCTGCCAGGGATATTCTCCTGCTCCAGGTTTAAGGAAACAGCAAATGTAGCAATCATGACGTTAGCTGGGATGTGACTGCAATGCAGTAACAGAAAAATTGAGAGAGAGAACTGAACATAAATTCTCACGTCCACTAAGGCAAAAGCAGGCTGTGGAAAGACTGCTGGATTCTAAACGTATGCCCAGACATGTAAGCTGTGTGACTGTGGGTAGAAGACACCACCCGCTGCACCAACCACAACAGGGGCAAAAGATCATAATGGGCAAAGACCTCATAAGAGCAAGTACAAGGCCAGGCGCAGTGGCTCACGCCTTTAATCCCAGCACTCTGAGAGGCTGAGGCAGCCGGATCACCTGAGGTCGGGAGTTTGAGACCAGCCTGACCAACATGGAGAAACCCTGTCTCTACTAAAAATACAAAATTAGCCGGGCGTGGTGGCACATGCCTGTAATCCCAGCTACTCAGGAGACTAAGGGAGGAGAATTGCTTGAATCTGGGAGGCGGAGGTTGCAGTGAGCTGAGATTGCACTATTGCACTCTAGCCTGGGCAACAAGAGAGAAACTCCGTCTCAAAAAAACAAACAAAAAAACAAATCAAAAAAAAGAGCCAGTACAAGCACCTTGTGTGCTCACTGAGCAGGGTTTTAAGTACCTTGTAAACTGTAAAGTGCTATGGAAAATTGGTATTTTCGTAGCAATATGGTATTTCCGTATGGTATTTCTTACGATGTTTTAAAATATCTCTCTGCCATCATTACCCTTGTATTTATTTCACCTTCTAAGTTGCCATATTCTTTCATACCTTTTGATAATATCACAACAAATGGATTTTTCATCCAGACGACCCTAGTGCCAGTGCCAATCTTCATGTCACCCTTCCTACCTCTGTTCTTGTCCTCTCTATATGTTTACAATTATTTAGTAACGGATAATTCTCTCTCTGTCACCCAGGTTGGAGTGCAGTGGCGCGATCTCAGCTCAACACAACCTCCGCCTCCCAGGTTCAATCGATTCTCCTCCCTCAGCCTCCCAAGTAGCTGGGATTACAGGCATATACCACCACACCCAGAAAATTTCTGTATTTTTCAGTAGAGACAGGGTTTCACCATGTTGGCCAGACTGGTCTCAAACTCCTGACCTCAGGTGATCCGCCTGCCTTGACCTCTCAAAGTGCTGGGATTACAAGAATGAGCCACCATGCCCGGCCTGTTATATCTTTATTCTTTGTTTTTTTTTTCCCCCCTTTTTATTTATTTTCTTAATAGAGACAGGGTCTTGCTATGTTGCCCAAGCTGGTCTTGAAATCTTGGGCTCAAGTGATCAAGTGATCCTCTTTCCTTGGCCTCCCATAGTGCTGGGATTATAGGCATGAGATACCACATCCCACCAATGTAACTTTTTTTTTTTTTTTTTTTGAGACGGAGTCTCACTCTGTCACACAGGCTGGAGTGCAGTGGCGCAATCTCGGCTCACTGCAAGCTCCACCTCCCGGGTTCACGCCATTCTCTCGCCTCAGCCTCCCGAGTAGCTGAGACTACAGGCGCCCACCACCGCGTCCGGCTAATTTTTTTGTATTTTTAGTAGAGACGGGGTTTCACTGTGTTAGCCAGGATGGTCTCGATCTCCTGACCTCATGATCCACCCACCTCAGCCTCCCAAAGTGCTGGGATTACAGACATGAGCCACCGCACCCGGCCGTATCTTTATTCTTAAGTCTTTCTTTTAGTTCTATCAATTATTTCTAATGACTCACTAAAATATAAGCCCTACAGAGGAAGAAGCTGGATCCTACTGTACTGTAATAAACATTATCTAGTAGACTGCATCTGATCAATAAATATCTGTTGGACAAAATGACAATGAAAACGAATGCTGTAGATGTCTATATACATCCCCAAGTCTGGAAAGAGAAAACTATGACATGCACTTGTCTAGACTGGATTTAAAGGTCTAATGTACAGTTTCCCACCAAGGAATTTCTGAACAGGACTTGCCAAATTATATTACTTCAAATCAAGGGGGCAGGGGACATTTCTACATGTTTCTTATTTGTGAAAAACCTAGATCTCTTTCTTAGCTTCAGTTCCTGATCTGGAATACTGCTGAGCACCTGATGTTATACATTTTCATGCAAAGAGGCACAGGAAAGTAGTTCTGTTTCCCAAGTGCCTACCATCTCGTTAAGGAGAGTGCATATCAGAAGAGAGAAATGCTCATGACCTGGGTGTGTCCACCTTATGAAAAGTCACTGAGTCCTTTACTCTGTGATCTGTGTAGCTTTCTGTCTGTATGTTCTACTTTAACGAAAAAAGTTTACCTAAAACAATACAGGCAGTAAAGGTTAAGTGTGTGAGATGAGAGGTACAGGCCATCAATAAACAAAGCAGGAGGTAAGGAAACAAGGGATGCTGAGGGCTGTGGACCTAGGAAAGCCATCTGGAGGAGACCAGACCTGAGCTGGGCCTTGTGGCAAGTATAGGGTGTAACACAGAGGAGGGAAGGCAGCAGGAAGGCAGAAATGGGCATGGTGGGCTGGGCCAGGCAAACAGTTTAGATGTTTGGAAGGTTCCTAGACTTAAGCAGTGAGAAAGACAGAAGGAAGGAGAATCAGATTAAGGGTGTATGGGGGACCTGAGGCTCAAGTTCACAAGTTATACTTCATCCTACACGGTAGGGAACCACTGAAGGCTTTAGGGTAGGTTGGTGGCGCAAGATGAAAACCATGTTTTAGGGAGATGAACCTGAACAAGAGAAAGAAAAGAAAGGAGACCATGGTAGTCATTCAGTCATGAGGATGATGTTGAGTGTCTCAACTACAAACAGGCAATAGTTGGAAAGACTGGAGCAGATGTGAATGAATAAATGAAGCCATGAATGAAACTATGAATGAAACAGACCAGAGCTAAATGACGAGAACTTACGAACACAAAGAAGGAAACAATAGACACTGGGGCCTCCTTGAGGGTGGAGGGTGGGAGGAATGAAAGGAGAAGAAAAGATAACTACTGGGTACTGAGCTTAATACCTGAGTGATGTAATAATCTGTACAACAAACCCCCGTGACACGTTTACCTGTGTAACAAACCTTCACATGTAGTACCCCCAAACCTAAAATAAAAATTACAAAAGAAACATAGAAATGCCTTGGTGACTTTCTGGATGAGAAGGAGATGGAAAAATCAGTGATGATGGGTCAAATGGGTGTGTATGAGGCTGCCATTGATAGTAACAGAACATTTTTGAGAGGGAGCTATTTCATGGGGAAAACAACAACAACAAGTTCAGGTGTGTTTGCATACTCACGGCTGTATCACACCCACTAGCTCTCTGTGTCCCAAGCCCTTCTCAATTCTAGGATTTTCCTGGTAGGCTCTGAGAATACGCATCAGAGACATCTGTAGCACAGTTAAGTGGAAACAGATCACCATAAAAGGCTTTACGATCGTCCCTTCTTTATTGAGTTGTAGTTCTTTTTATATTAGGGAAATGAACACTTTTTGTCTATGTCACAAGTTGCAAATATACATATATTTCCTCTAGTTTGTCACTTGTCTTTTGACTCTGCTTATGATGGTATTTACCATGTCAACTTTAATTTTTATGAACCCACATTTATCATAACAGATTTTAAAAACAAAGTTACCTAATGCCAATAGTTATATATTAAAAGATTGGTTGGGCATGGTGACTCACACCTGTAATCCTAGCACTTTGGGAGGCCGAGGTGGGAGGATCACCTGAGGTCGGGAGTTCAAGACCAGCCTGGCCAACATGGTGAAACCCCATCTCCACTAAAAATACAAAAATTTACCAGGCGTGGTGGCGGTCGCCTGTAATCCCAGCTACTTGGGAGGCTGAGGCAGGAGAATTACTTGAACCCAGGAGGCAGAGGTTGCAGTGAGCGAAGATTGCATCATTGCACTCCAGCCTGGGCAACAAGGCAAAGCTCCATCTCAAAACAAAACAAAAAAAAAGATCAAAGTGAACCAAAAGTATGTAGGTATTGACAACAACACTAATAAAGATCGCAACAGTCGACATTTATTAAGTAAACACTTGTGCCAAGCATTATCTCATTGCATCCTCACAACCCCAGGAAATAGATCCTTTGATTAATTCTCATTTACAGTTGAGCCTTAGGTTTAGATGGCTTAAGTCACTTGCCTAAAAACACACACAAAGTTGATGGTGTTCAGGACTTCCCAAAATATGGCACCTTGGCGTTTGAGCAAACAGCAGAAGCAGGAAAGTCTCTCTTACCTTCCACAGCCCTTCTTCCCTAAAGCAGATGATAAAACCTACGAAGGCCGTCCTGTGACCTCCTGTTCTTCTCCTCTGAAGCAGGTCATAAGACCCTCATTCGACAGGTACCCTCCCTTTACCCAGAGGAAAGAAATATATCTGTGAAGATATAGGGCATAGAGAAGAATCCGAACAAACAGGCCTTACTAAGCCTCCCTTCAGTTTATTACCATTAGACCACACCCTTTGTTCTCCAACCATACTTCTCCATGACAGTCAAACTTACTTATAAAAATCAAACCTACTTATAAAACCTTTATCAAACCTACTTATAAAAATACACAAGTTACCTCTTCCTTTGGATCTTTATTTCTGAAGGCTCCCGTGTCATATAAAGCTTGTATTAAATAGATTTGTATGCTTTTCTCTTATTAATCTGACTTTTGTTACGGGGCCTCAGCCATGAACCTAGTGATGGGCGAGAAAAGAAATCTTTCCTCTCCTACAAAATAAAGGTAAAAAACTGAGATTCACACCCAAACAGCCTCACTCTAGAGTCTGAGCCCTTTGATTCCTCTACTCTACTGCCCCTTACTGTGAGTGGCTCCCCGTGAAACACAGCCCCATTAAATAGCCACGGTGAGGAACGCTGACCCAGACAACTCCCAAAGACTGAAATGAACATGTTCTTTCCCTTGCTGTTCCTATATTCACTGCCACTGCTTTTCCTGGACCTGGTTTAAGAATCGGATGGCTCTAGCTCAGCTGGAAGCATTTTAATTGAATTCTGGATGAAAATAAGCACGAGTCAACTAAAAGACTATATTTAATTTGGTATTTGAATGGGGAAAGAAGAAAAAGCTTAAACTACACGTTTAAAAAAGAAACTTGGTTGCTCTTTTGAACCTGAACTAAACATGAAGAGCAAAGTGTTGTATTGTTTAGAAAATAACAGACCTAACAGGAAAAATTTAAGTTGAAAAAGCATCTAGTTAAGGTGTCTGAATCACATTGAATTTTTTCTCCTGTTGTTTTATAACAATTCCCTTGGGGATTTTGAAACCTAAACCATTTTCTTTCTAAAAACATTTTTCCCTGACACGCACACACACACAGCCCTGTTGTTATGGAAGTCAGTATTTTTTAAAACCTGCTATAAAGGAACATAACAACGAACGGTACACAAAACTACAAATATTTAATGAGGAAATGGAAATAGGATTAAAACTGCCAATCGCTGTGATATAATTAGTAAGTAGTAAGTACTGACTTGGACGATTTAAAAAAAATTTAAAACCAGGCCAGGCATGGTGACTTATGTCTTTAATTCCAGTACTTTGCAGGGCGGAGATGGGATGATAACTTTAGCCCAGGTGTTCAAGACGAGCCTGGACAACATGGCAAAACCCAGTCTCTACAAAAAAATACAAAAATTAGCCGTGCGTGATGGTGTGCATCTGTGGTGGGAGGATCACTTGAGCGAGTGGTGGGGGCAGAGGTTGCAGTCAGTGAGACCCTGTCTCAAAAAAAAAGAAATGTAAAACCTAAGTAAGAGTAAGTATGACATTTGAAAACTGTTATGCACACAGCTGCTATCCTCTATTGAGTACTCATAATGACGGAGAAAGGAGGCAGAGAAATTCTAGGCAGACAGGGGCAGGTCCCCAGCAAAACCCCACCTTCAAGCTGAGAAGCCTGAAACCCGCAGACCAAAGTGAGAACTTCTATCCCTGTTTGCCCACTCTCTCCCAATTGGTTCTTCATAAATCACGTCTTTTTACCAATTGAATGTTGCCTTTTCCAAAACTGCCTACAGCTCACCCCGCCCCCCATCCTGTGCCTATAAAGACCCCAGATTCAGTTGGTAGAGGGAAAGAAGCGGCTTGACTGGAGAGAGGCGACTTGACTTCAGAGGGATGGCTGGACTCCGGAAGAGAGATGGCTGGACTTGCAGGAATAGCCAGCCAGAAACAGGCAGACTTTGGGGTAAGATTACCTGCCCGTCCCGTCCCTTCTCCAGCTCCCATGTCTGCTGAGAGCCATTTCCATCGCTTAATAAAATTCTCCGCCTTCAATATCCTTCAAGTGTCTGGGCAACCTCATTCTTCTTGGATTCCGGACAAGAGTTCAGGACCCACTGGGTGCGGGTACCCAGAAAAGGCTGTCACACTGACCCTTTGCCCTCACTGGCAGAGGGCACCCACCCCACATGACGAGGCAAGGGTACCACTGAGCTGATCACACACTGCTGTCCATGGACAGTGGGACTAAGAGAGCATTCTAACATGCCCTCTGGGGCTTTGGAGGTCACTGGCACCCTCACCTGGGCACTGCCACAGGGCCCACACGGAGCCTGCTTCTGCCAGCACCCAAAATGGCTGGCCAGATCCCATACTCACTCGCTCACATGCTCCCTCCCACAAGGGTTGAGCACAGAGAGCCAAATAAATTGGGCCACCCCCATCACAAGTTTGACAAACTGGTCAAGAAAAATCCTGCATCAATAATATCTTTAGAAAATTAAACAAACTTTTCCTATCACCAAGTAAGAGAGAAATGTGGACCTTTGATGAAAAGTTTTTGGTCAAAATAAAGGTTTCCCTGACAAAGAATGGCAAGATAAAATCCAACCATCCTGCTGTCCCCTGCTCACATGATCTGTAAAGCCTACCATTTTCAGTTTGTACATGTTTCTTTCCTAGGGAGAACACAGACGGAATTATTGATTTCTGGTAATGTTGTGGTATACATTGAAAGAAAACAAATAGCAAGATTTAAGGGCTCACTGTGGTTATTTTTCCTTGCATTCATTTCAAACCTTCTACTCCTTCCCCACTGCCCTGTGATACAGCCATCAAAGACCAGAAATAACTCCAAATTCAACATGGCTGCCAAAACGAAACCGGCAATCTCAAACAGAGGTAGGGAGGAAGGTGGAGAGGGGCGTTCTCTTCTCATATCTGTGACCTCGGGCTACAAAACCGAACGAATGACCAGTCTGCAACAGCACAGTGACAATCTGCTGGGGATCTCTGCTCACTTGGCTTCCCCAAATGAGGCTCACTGTTTTTCTTCAATCTTAGACAAAGCTATGGTTACTCTCTTCCAAGATCCCTCTTAAGAAAATCTACTTCTTGTGCTGGTGGTCTCGGTGAACTATTTGCTGTCTCAATACTACTTGAATAAGAAGAAATTCCATTTTGAAGTTAAAAACGAAAATTCAAAATATTCAACTCTTACGCTATTTATCATCATTTTTGACATACATGAGATAAACCAACCCTTAGGATGTAATCTGGAGCAACTAAAAGTAAGTGCAGGGGGTTCAATTAATTCAAGTACTTAGAAGGATGTACTAGGTCATATTTCTCTCTAGGAAAGGATGCTATTGTTATCATGTATGGCAATCAGGCTTTTGAAACTCAAAGCAGAGTGAATAGGAATAGCAAATGCATGCTACTTTGAGGTTTTCCCAGTGTTTTTCTTCCATAGTCTGTTTTACCAACTTCTATTTCTCACAATTATCCCACTTATAGATAAAAGTAACAGTAACAACACTATTTTGTACTTAATAATAATGCTTAACCACCTACCTCCCTACCAGGGATGGTATGAGGATGAATAGAAGACAGGCTGACAAGTACTTTGAGCTCTTTGGGAAGGCACTCCCAGTGTGAAGCCTTGCTGTGGTTAAATAACACCTTTCATCTAAGGATCTAGAAGTGTCTTACAAAGCCCAGCTCATTAACTCCAAAAAATTGCTATGATATAAACCAGAGCTGAGCATTATTATCGCCATTTATATAAGAAACAGGGACAAGCTAGGACCACTAATACTGTGAGAGAAATTTAAGAGTTCCTGGGATGAGGCCTAGGAGACAGGCCAGTAGAAGGCCATGTCCACAAGGCACTGAGTATGTGCCTCTCAATTCCATTAACAAATATGTACCAAAGAATGCCAAGAGGGGAAGCAGGTCCATCCTTAGGCTGTGCATATACAAAAAGATAGCGAAGAATGAGAAGCAAATGATGTGAAAAGCTATCATCACAGCCCTTGGAAGATCCCAATTGCAAAACATCAAAACAAATAATGGTATATTTCAGATGCATTCCTCATAAAAGAGGCATCGAGGTACAGGACTAGTATGACTTCAGAGAGCAAACAGAAATATATAAATAACAGACTAAAAATATAATAGATTTTGAAAAAAAAAATCAATGTTCTTCATATGTTATGTTACTAATCTCACTTAGAATTAAGATCACTTTACTGGGAGTTAAGTCATCAAAAAGAATTAAGTTCACAAATAAGTTTCACCCTCCAAAAAAAAAATTTTGTTTCAAAGTTATGTTTATTAAAATTCCTCAAACCTAAAAAAAAAGATTCTGAGTTTCTGCCAAATACAATGCATTTGTCTTCTGGGCCACCTGTGAGATTACTTCTGAGGAGACCAAACGTGGGAGGTACGAAGAGGCAACAAGGAAATGGAGATCCACCACATCCGGGGTACAAAAAAACCTTCCATCTACTTTAAAAATATTCATATGGGCTCTGCCCAAGTGGATTCTTTCTAAATATCATCACAAAAGAATGTAATTAAGCCTGTTTATCCTAAGGTAAGTCATGCTCCTCTATACACAGACACACGTACGTTCACCTAGGTACAAAAAATAGAAATTTCTTTTCTACTGAAGAAAGGGGACAAAAAGTTTCTTGGGGCGGACTAGACTTTAATGCTTTCCTATTGTGAAAATATGTAATTCAAAATCTAAGTTGTTGGAATCTTAACATATTGTAAGACTTAAGGGAATGTGATTATGTGGGTCACTTAAACTTGTAGCTGTAACCTGGGCAGCTGTAAGTGTTGTTTTTCTGATTATAGATTAGCCTTTTGCCTCACCTACACTGTTTTGTAAATTGTAAATGAATAAAGGGTGCCAGAGAAGACCCCTTCCCTTTTAACTGTTGCTCTTCATAACAGATTAAACTTCCCTCTTACACTTCTCATATAGAGACTTAAAAGACTGTCATGTCATCTAGGATGGTATGTTACATACACTCTTTTTTTTTTTTTTTTTTTTTTTTTGAAACAAGGTCTTACTCTGTCAGCCAGGCTGCAGTGCAGTGGCATGATCACAGCTCACTGCAGCCTCTGCCTCCCAGGTGCAAGTGATCCTCCCTCCTCAGCCTCCCAAGTAGCTGAGACTACAGGTGCGTGCCACCATGCCTGGCTAATTTTTGCATTTTTTGTAGAGACAGGGTTTTTCCACGTTGCCCAGGCTGGTCTCAAACTCCTGGGCTCAAGTGATCCTCCCACCCCTGCCTCCCAAGGTGCTGGGATTACAGGCGTGAGCCACCATGCCAGGTCTTACACTCTTCAGTTGGAAAGAAGTGAAAAGCTGTACAGAAAAGAAAACAAACTGTAATTAACGAAATTATAGCTCATAAACCAACCTTGTATAGAAAATGTTACAAACCTACTAAATTTCTTTGTTTTCTGCCTATATAAGCAGGACCTTAACTTTTAACTTTAAGCACTGACCTCATTTCTCAGAAGTCCCTGTTTCCCGAATGGCCATTCCCAGCTTTTCACTTGAATAAACTTTTAAAAACTGAGTTCTGATCCTTTCCATTATTGTTGGTCGACATTATCAATGACTACAGACCCACTCCCTCCCCTCAATTTCTCCATCTTTAAACAGGGATGATCCTTTATAAGGATGTTCTGCAGTTACAGTAAGATAAATTGTAAGATGAAATTTTGAGCTCTGATTATTATTGTCACTCACTGACTATAATTTCTAATGCATCACTGCAGGAACCAAAATGCAGAGTATCCTTAAAAGAAAAAAGGAGAAGGTTTATCAGGTACTCTGACAGCTTACAGGCTCTGCAATCATTATCTGGTCTCATAGGGCTGTAATATTTTTAAAGATCAAAATAGGAACATCTACTTCAGAATAAAAGACAACGAGATTGGCAGGTAGTGACTATCCGAGAGTCATCTCCAAATACAGCCTTAACTCTGCCCAAGATGCCACTTTTAATCTGAAACATCAGACTGCAGTGATCAGTGGTGTGAGAGCCAATAATATTATAGTATCTAATAATAGCCAATAAAAGAGAGGACATAATGTACTTCCAGAAGGCCTGGGTACCTCAGATGCAAGGAACAAGGTCAAGGGCAGTCTGTGGGAGGAGCAATTCTTATCAACATCGTGGCCCCTGTGAGGAGAGCAGCAAAAAGGCTGTCAAGTCAGTAGAACAGCTGTGATTTTTCAACCCATCAGCAGGCCACTCCTGTTTTTGTCTCCATTAAAATAGTACCAAAAGGCTTGTGTTTCCCCAGAGCCCAAATCCCCTCTTCACTGACTGAGATGGCATTCCTTGCACAGAATGGGAACAGGAACTTCCCTCACTCATCCTGCTCTCAAATCACCTGCTGTCGTGCTGCAGTGAGCAAGAGGAATGCTCAAATGAGCATTAGCCTGACCTAAGGATGTGCTGGCAGAAGGCAGACAAACAGAGCCAGGGAGGGAAGGTTTGAAAACTTCCTTCAAATAATCACTCAGGGATGCACTTTGGGAATTCGGCCTGAGGCTCACTGCTGATGTAAGGATTATCAAGTTTAAGACTGCTAGTAAGGCCAAATGACTTATTAAAGGGCAAATTAAAACCGCTATATACAAACAGGATGCCAGGCAGTTCTGCTGAGCACCTCAATATTCAAAATGCCAAGGGATTTCCCCTCTCTGCAGTTTTTCAATTTTGAAAAGTAGCAAGAAAAAAAATATGAGTCGGGGTAGGAGGTGGAGGAGAAAAGAGGCTACACTGACACGGCTGGAGAACCCATACCTAATCTCCGCACAGGCTAGGCACACTCTGCCCGTTTCTACATTATCTCGCAGAATTAGTCTCAGAGATGAGAGTTGAAAGTTCAACTTGCTGCATGATTTATTCCCAAGGAAGCCTTGCCACAGGGCATGAATATTACTGCTTTACCGGACAAAACTGCCCCTGGGGCTGATGGCTAGCAGAGACTCTTCAAGCCTGTGACCAGCAACCCTAAGGGCAGGCGCCCTTTCAGAACTAACCTAGATGATGTTTCTGCAGATAAATTCTCTCCCTTAGAAAAATGCCTCTTCTTATTGCTCTTATTTCTGGTGTGGTCATCTTCCCTCGGGTATTATTCATAATGGTCCCTCAAACAAATGCAACAGAAGATAAATATTTGGTCTCCATATCACAGAGTAGAAAGGAAGACCAAGTCAACAGAAATGAATCCTTAGAGGGGAAATACATAGGAGACAGCAACAGGGTTTCTTCCTGGTCCCCGGCTTTTGGGAGGCTGGGCACAAAGGGGCTGACTATAGTGCCAAGGCAACAGATTCAGGAGCAGCATGGAGGAAACCAGTCACCAGCCTCAGCCCATCTCTACTCCAACTTCTCCACCAACAAGGCAGCATCCAGAAGTTAAAGAGCAAATCACGCCGGGTGCAGCGGCTCACGCCTGTAATCCTAGTATTTTGGGAGGCCGAGGCAAGTGGATCATGAGGTCAGGAGTTCGAGACCAGCCTAACCAACATGGTGAAACCCCGTCTGTACTAAAAATACAAAAATTAGCTGGGCGTGGTGGCACCTGCCTGTAATCCCAGCTACAGCTACTCAGGAGGCTGAGGCAGGAGAATCGCTTGAACTGGGGAGGTGGAGGATGCAGTGAGCTGAGATCGCACCATTGCACTGCAGCCTGGGCAACAGAGCGGGACTCTAATGTCTCAAAAAAAGCAAATCAGATGTCCCTAGGCAACATCAGACAATGCAAAGAGTACACATACATATAAATAACAGCAGTCCAAATAATGGCTGGCCTTGGAATGGCTCCCTAGAAGAGGGGAGAAAGGCTGCCACATGTTATCAACTAAGTTATTTCCAACTAAGTTACCTCATTAGACTGGAAGACATGAAATACTGCATCCTCTGTTAGAACCAAAGGAAACACACCTTGAGTAGCATCACTGTAACTTTATTATAGACTACAACACACACTTTTCTATAATCTAATTCAGATGGCCCTCCCTGCCCTCTGCAAAGGTGTGGGCTAGATGTCCAACAAGCAAAATGCCTTGGAAGAGAGAGAGGGTTGTCTCCACGCATGTCACAGTGATAAGGCCACTACAATTTAAGAAACTGCTATCAAGCCAGGCGTGGTGGCTCATGCCTGTAATCCCAGCACTTTGGGGGGCCAAGGTGGGTGGATAATTTGAGCCCAGGAGTTTGAGACCAGCCTGGGCAACATGGCAAGACATCTCTACAAAAAAATACAAAAACTAGTTGGATGTGGCAGCACACACTTCTAGTCCCATCTACTCAGGAGGCTGAAGTGGGAGGGTCACTTGAGCCTGGGAGATTGGGGCTGCAGTGAGCCAAGATGACGCCACTGCACTCCAGCCTTGGGTGACAGAGCAAGACCCTGTCTCAGAAAAAAAAAAAAAAAAATCAAAGTTTTAACCTACAATTGAGAGAATAAACTCTGAATTGGATTTCTGGTTGATTTCTGGTTGATTTATACCATTTTCTCACTTTTAATCTGTAATAATAACATTCACATTTGAGTATTAATTCTAAAATTGTTTCATCCCTGGGATATGGGGGAAGAGAGCTTTTTTTTTTTTTTTTTTTTTTTTTTTTTTCTGAGATAGAGTCTCTCTCTGTAGCCCAGGCTGGAGTGCAATGGTGCGATCTCAGCTCACTGCAAGCTCCACCTCCTGGGTCCACACCATTCTCCTGCCTCAATCTCCTGAGTAGCTGGGACTACAGGTGCCTGCCACCACGCCCGGCTAATTTTTTTGTATTTTTAGTAGAGACGGGGTTTCACTGTGTTAGCAAGGATGGTCTCGATCTCCTGACCTCGTGATCCACCCGCCTCGGCCTCCCAAAGTGCTGGGATTACAGAACATAGTTTCATTTGGTCTGGTCTCTAACAAAGGGCTGCTTCAAAGAGGACAGTGCCCTGTCACCATCTCTGCGTTCAGATTTATATTCTGCTACTGGTTTGTTTATACTGTAGCTAAAAACACACAATGCAGAATATATGTACAATGGAACAATATTCAGACTCAATAAGGAATGAAGTCCTGACACATGCTACAACATAGGTGAACCTTGAAAACGTTATGCTGAGTGAAATAAACTGGACACAAAAGGACAAATGTACAATTCCACTTATATGAGGTACCTAGAGTAGTCAAATTCATAGAGACAGAAACTAGAGTGGTGGTTGCCAAGGGGAAGGGGAAATGGGGAGTTGTTGTTCATTACAATGAGTTTTAGTTTGGAATGATGAAAACGTTCTGGAGATGGATAGTGATGATGGCTGCACAACAATGTGAATGGACTTAATGCCACTGAATTGTACACTTAAAAATGGTTAAAATAGCCAATCTTATGTATATTTTACCACAGTTTAAAAAAACAACGGCCAGGTGCAGTGGCTTACACCTGCAAGCATAGCACTTTGGGAGGCTGAGGTGGATGGATCACTTGAGGTCAGGAGTTCGAGACCAGCCTGGCCAACATGAAACCCCATCTCTACTAAAAATACAAAAACTTCCTGCGCATGGTGGCATGCGCCTGTATCCCAGCTACTCAGGAGGTTGAAGCATGAGAATCGCTTGAACCCAACTGGTGGAGGTTGCAGTGAGCTGAGATCCTCCACTGCACTCCAGCCTGGGCAACAGAGCCAGATTCTGTCTCAAAAAAAAAAAACCAACATACAACTCATTTCATCAGTGAACTACATCCAAAATAATATGAACAGTCCTAGAAATGAACACATAAAAGATATGAGTATTTTCTATAAGAACAGACATCCCATTCAAAGAGTTCATAAGAATGACATCACAGGAACCACAGACAATTGAATATTTATTCCCCCTCCCTCAAATGCACCAAGCAAGCATGTAGCTTAGTGTTTTATATTTAGTAGGTATTTAGTAAACATTACCAAATATTTATTTTCATTCTGATAAGAACAAGAGATGATTTTAAGAAAGGCAATGCTAACCTCTTAATTTTTTTCTATTTTCCCTGCCTTTGCCAAACCATGGCCTATTTCTTGTTACTGTGCTGGCTGGGCCCTTTCAAAAACCCTGCATCATTTCCTGCCTGAGCCAAAACAACACATGGAAGTATTCCAGTTCCACTGCAAAGAGGAATAATCTGTGAACATGAATTCAAAAGAGAGCAAAAAACATCATGTAGAAACAGATAGCCACAGACCAGGGAAGGTGCATCTTCCCAGAATAAATGGTGGCTTTTGCCAAAAACCAGCCAATTTCTTGTTTTTCAGTTCCATGTTAACAATGGTTTCACCTCACTGACAGCCGTATCTTCAGATGCTCTCATTAGACTTCACTGTCCAGGCAAAGTAACACATAAAACACATTAAAAAATTCCGAGGAAAAGTTATGGTGAAACACAGCTTAGATTTGAATTTTCCTTTCCCTCACCCCCTAAACAGACTGAAATAAGAAGCTACGACACCAAACTGAAGCATTTCAAACTGTACTTTTTCCTTATAAATCTGATGTTCTGAGGAACTGCCCAATCACCTGTCAGAAGTCTTTCAGATCCTTTAAAACATGGTCTATTGTTTTTCTATTGCTGGCAAAATATGAAAAGCCCCTAATAATCTTCTGCAATCTCCTATTTTTATGAGTTTCATTTTTCACCATCAAAGAAGGGAGGCAGAGCCCTATCTTATCACTAACAAAGCACCATATTCTAGCAAGATGTCTCATCACAATCTCCTTCCTAAGCTTTCACATTTTTCTGACATTCATGTTAATTGTAAAATTAGCACCATTCACTTGCAAGTTCAGTGCACTTTATTTTTCATTCAGTATTTTTTATTAATAGCTTCTGTAATAAGGCATAAATGAAGCTGCAAACAAAATCACTGTCCATGTTTCAAGTTAATTAGTGCATACCACAGAGAAGCACACAATTAGTTTTGGATGTATTTTGAAATAAAAGAAAGTTAAATGTAAATTTAAGCTCATTATTATCTTTATCAGCTGAGTGTTGCTATGTGTAATAATAAAGTTGCAATCAAATTTAATCGAGAAATGAACTTGAAAGATTGTGAGTATGAGCTATAGGTATATTCAGTTTGTGGCTCTCTTTTCTTGAGTTGAGTAACCTCATTTTAAAAAAGAAATAAACGGATGGGAGCGGTGGCTTGTGCCTATAATCCCAGCACTTTGGGAGGCCAAGGCGGGTGGATCATGAGGTCAGGAGATGGAGACCATCCTTGCTAACACGGTGAAACGCCGTCTCTACTAAAAATACAAAAAAGTAGCTGGGCGTGGTGGCTGGCACCTGTAGTCCCAGCTACTCGGGAGGCTGAGGCAGGAGAATGGTGTGAACCCGGGAGGCGGAGCTTACAGTGAGCAGGGATCACACCACTGCACTCCAGCCTGGGCCACAGAGTGAGACTCCATCTCAAAAAAAAGAAAAGAAATAAACATTTGCTAGAAATGAAAATAAACAGAAATTCAATGGGATTGACTATTATTAACTAAATCTTTATGACATAATTAGTTTATCTTGAAGGCCTATTAAATAAGTGCATCATATTGAATCATAAAGCAAAATTGTGTTGGATGAAATAAAAGAAAAACTAACCTCTAAGGAGTCAGCAAACTTTTTCTTTAAAAGGCCAGGAGGCCACATGGATTCCACCACAACTACTCAACTGTGCCAAACGGTGTGTAAATAAATGAGCTGAGCTGTGTTTCAATAAAGTTTTACTTATTTGGATTTCACATAATTTTCACATCATGAAGTATTACAGTATTCTTCTTTTGATATTTATAATCATTAAAAAATGTAAAAACTGATCTTGCTTTGAGGGCCATAAAAAAAACAGGTGGTGCGCCACATTTGGCCTTCAAACAGCAGTTTGCCAAGTCCTGCTTTAAGAGTTTATTATATGAAGTACAAGGCAAAAAATATCCCCTCTGGCAAATCCAGTGTTCTATTGATGCATAAGAAAAAATCTTTTTCTCCTCTCCTTCCAAAATCTGATGTCTGTAGAAAACACTTCCAAAAAAGTTTCCTGAGTGCCTGCCAGGTGCAAGACACACTGCTAAGCACTGAGAGGCACCTAAGAGGTCTCTGAACAATCAAAGTAGGGAGAGGCGGGGCGCTGAGAGATGGAGAGAGCTCCATTGATTTGGACGGCTCTTACCATTAAGGAAGAGGTAATATCTGTATTAGACTTTGAAGAACAAGGATCATTTGAATACACGAAGACTGAAGTAAAAGAAAAACACAGAGATAAGGACAAAACCTTAGGGAATAGACATATTATGGAGTGAATTTTTTAAAAAGCAGCTCCAGAGTCAGGAAGAAAACCAGGAGAACCAATTGCCCCTGAAGCCAAGAGAAGAAAGCATTTGAAGGAGAAAAGGGCTTAACACTTTCCATGCGGATACTGGGGAAAAAGTAAAAGTAGATCAAGGCACTGAACAAATAGGGGCTATCAATGACTTTTTACAGTGCTATTTTGGTATAATGATAGAGGTGACAGACAGGTTGGGGAGAATAAATAGGGACTAGTCTGAAAGGGATGGTGGTAGGAAGAATGGCTTTATAGTGCTTACTCAGACTAGAGAAATGGGTTATCCTTTCTTAAAACAAAAAACACTCCCAGGAAAGATGCAGCTACCTTCTTAATAAATTGCTCTAATATGAAACACTCTAATCAGAAAGTTGTTCTTTATACCAATTAAATTCTTACACTCTTTGAAGTCAAATGGCCCAATTTATGTGGTAAGATCAACAGTTAATAAAAGGTTCATCTATTGTAAACACTGCAAAAAGATACAGCCAAGAATCAACAAACTTTTCTGGAAGGTGCTATATAAACACACACCCACCCCAAATGGTTAAGTGTCCTACTAAGCCCCTAAGTGCATGTCTGTCTGTCCTTCTTTCTTTATAAAACTTTTTATTTCAACATAGTTTTAGACTTATAGAAATGTAATAAGAATAGTAAAAGGAATCCTGAATACTTTTATTCTTCTTTCTTTTTTAATAACCTACTTTAAGAAATGCATTATTTGGCCGAATTTCCTGCTTTTTATTCTTTGTAATGTAGATATTGCCATTAAATTTTGGCCATCAGTTTAAATACTGTTAGGACTCAGGTAGTTTAGTTAATGTTGTCCATGATTCAGCCACAAGTTGTAAGAAAGCAAAGTACAATACAAGCTCACTTAACAGAGTTCCTGTTTAAAATTCATCGGGTTTCTTTAATCTTTAGATTGATGTTTTTCACCAACTATGCCCCATTCTCTCCTTCTGAGGTTCCAATTAAATATATGTTAGATCTTCTCACTTACTATCCTGAATGTCTTGTTCTCTTTCTGTAATTTTTATCTCTGTCTATGCATCATTCTAGATAATTTCTCCTGATGTTCTGGTTCACTATTTCCCTCTTCAGCTATGTTTTATTTGCTGCTAAACCCGTACATTGAGCTCTTTATTTCAGTTATTGCCTTTTATAGTTCTAGCATTTCTATTTGGTTCTTTTTCAGAACTGTTATATTGGTTTTTCTTTTTAATAGTTCCCAATTCTCTAATAAAAATTTTAAGCTTGCCAGCCAGACACAGTGGCTCATGCCTATAATCCTAGCACTTGGGAGGCCAAGGAAGGAGGATCACTTAAGCCCAGAAGTTCGAAACCAGTCTGGGCAACATAGTTAAGACCTCATCTCCGTATTTTAATTTTTTTATTTTCTGAGATGGAGTCTCACTCTGTTGCCCAGGCTGGAGTGCAGTGGCATGATCTCAGGTCACTGCAACCTCCACCTCCCAGTTTCAAGCGACTCTCCTGCCTCAGCCTCCCAAAGCGCTGGGATTACAGGCATGAGCCACCATGTTTGGCTTTTTAAATTTTAAGAATTAAAAAACAAATTTAAGCTTGGCTTTGATTTCGAACACAGTAAGCATAGTTGTTTTTAGTACAAGTCTGATAACTCTAGTATGTCATATATTTATGAGTTTTATAAGTCTGTTTGCTTATTGTGACTGGTTTCCTCTTATGTCTAATCACCTTTGACTGTGTACTGGTCACTTTTGGAGAAAAAGTTCCCTGGAGGAATATTTTTAGACAGAGGATGATGGTACCCTCTTCCAGAGATTTCTGTTTGCTACTGCCATATGCCTGGGAGCACTACCAGTTCAGAGCCTCTTTCATCCAAATTCAAGACCTTAGGGTCTACTTCCTTCTTTTAGAACCCTAATAGTTAATTTTTGCACTGATTGAGAATCCTCTTTGTCATATTTTCCCCTCACATTTTCTCTTTGCCATTTGCCAGAGATTTCCTTGACTCTTTCTTCCAATCTTTGATTGAATATATGTATATGTGAGTGCATATATGTAATCTCCAAGGACTCTCTCATTCTCTAATTGATCCTTTTAAATAACATTTTTACTTTCCAAATGATTCTTCAGAAAGTTGTATATTTGTTTCACTAACAATTACCTACTTCACATGATCGTCAAGAATAATGTAATTGCTTTCAATGCTATATGTAAACGCTATTATAAAATATTAGTATGGCCAACTGAACTGCAGTTTGTATATTAGCATTAAAAGCCTGGAGAAGAAGTGACATCTGCTAGTGATTTTACTTAAACAATATTAAAATGTCCAGTCACAGAAATATAACTAAGTAAAAAAGGCACAAGAGCCATGGTGAAAATCAAGGGACAATAACTTTATCCTAAATTCCATTTGCTGTTATATATCCTGCTATAATAGTGCAATGAGACATTCAGCAATAGACAATCAAGGAAAGACTTTCTGGGAAATTTGAGTTTTGAGAAAAAAATCTAAAGAAGAGTCAAGTGACAAAGAAATAATTTTCAAAAACAGTACATAATATGGCTGAATATTGAACTGAATAATAAAACTGGATAATAAAAAGACACAATGTTTTCTTCCTCAAATGAAATAATATACTTTCTGGCTGGGCATGGTGGCTCACGCCTATAATCCCAACATTTTGGGAGGCCAAGGCAGGTGGATTACCTGAGGTCAGGAGTTCGAGACCAGCCTGACCAACATGGTGAAACTCTGTCTCCACTAAAAATACAAAATTAGCCGGTCATGGTGGTGTACGACTGTAGTCCTAGCTACTCGGGATGCTGAGGCAGGAGAATTGCTTAAACCTGGGAGGCAGAGGCTGCGGTGGGCCAAGATTGCACCATTGCACTCCAGCCTGGGCAACAAGAGCAAAACTCCATCTCAAAAAAAAAAAAAGAGAAAAGAAAAAGAAAGAAATAATACACTTTCTAAATGCTAGTCTTCCTTTGCAAGCATTAGTATCTTTTTTAAAAAGCTACAAAACTTCTAGTTTACAGTCTAGCATGAAGGAGTTTGGAAGTCGCCACTCCATCCTAACAAGTGAAAAGCTGAACAAACTAAAACCTTGACAACTCTTCATAGGTCTGTCAGAGAGGTGAGGTTGGGGACAAACTGCTGCCCCCAAAACTGGAGATACACACAGGTAGATACAGAGAATCACAATGGAGCAGAAACCCACAGGAGAAACCTCCAGAGAGTGGAGAAACCTAACTGTAATTGACAAACTGCTACAGGCTGTGTGGACAAGTCTAAAAGTTAGAAACTCCAGGGAACCAACTCACCAAAGGTTTTTGTAGTTTTACCTCCAGGAGCTCTACTTGGCCTCCTGCTTCCAGCAGGGGGAGGAATAAAAGAACCATTCTGAAATACACCAGACCACTTTGTTCCTAACAAAGCCTGCCCTCAGGAGAAACTATTTTACCAGAGCCTAAACTGCTGGGGTTTTATGAAAGCTTAACATACCTAGGGGAAGGATGATACCCAACTCCAGCCCCCTCTAGCCATCCACAGTGGGGAAGAGAAATATCAAGCCCTAATGGGCACTAACCTTCCATGTGCAGGAACCCCACCTCAGCTCCCTCCAGCCTTCCACATAGGGGCCCCTCTAACCATCCTGTCCCACCTAACGAGGGTGATGAGAAGCACAGGTGACATTCACAGTCCAGTGGCACAAGCTCACCAAAAGACTAAGACCTAATCACAGAATTACAGAACACTTCCCCTCCCTCCAACCTCACCATCACACCACAAAAGGCCTTTTTACAGGAGTCCCTTTCACCCAGTACATCATGTTCAGATTCAACAAAAAATTACAAGACATAGTAAAGGGCAAAAAAGCACAATTTGAAGACACAGGGCAAACATCAGAACCAGAGTCAGAAATGGCAGGGATATTGGAATTATCAGACCAGGAACAACTATGACTCCAATGGATAAAGGAGACAACATGCAAGGACAGATGGATAATGTAGGCAGAGAGATGGAAATTCTAAGAAATAATCAAAGAGAAATGCTAGTGATTAAAAGCACTGTAACAACTGGGCACAGTGGCTCACACCTGTAATCCCAGCACTTTGGAAGGCCGAGGCAGGCGGATCACCTGAGGTCAGGAGTTCAAGACCTGCCTGACCAACGTGGTGAAACCTCATCTCTACAAAAATACAAAAATTAGCCAGATATGATTGTGGGTTCCTGTAATCCCAGCTACTCGGGAGGCTGAGGCGGGAGAATCGCCTGAACCCAGGAGGCGGAGGTTGCAGTGAGCCGAGATTGTGCCACTGTACTCTAGCCTCGGCGACAGAGTGAGATTCCATCTCAAAATAAATAAATAAGTAAATAAATAAATAATAAAAATACTGTAACAAAAATAAAGAATGTCTTTCATGGGCTCACTAGCAGACTGGACATGGCTGAGAAAGAATCTCTGAGCTTGAGCATATGATAACAGAAACTTCCCAAACTGAAAAGCAGAGAACAAAGACTGAAAAAACACAACAGAATATCCAAGCACTGTGGTACAACTACAAAAGATATAAGGTATACACGATGCAAATACCAGAAGAAGAAGAAAAAAAGGAATGGAAACAATATTTGAAGGAATAAAGACTGAGAATTTCCCCAAATTAATGTCAGATTCCAAACCACAGATCTAGGAAGCTCAGAGAGTACCAAGCAGAATAAACGCCAAAAAAAACCCCCAAAAACACCCAAAACAAAACTGTACCTAGGCATATCATAGTCGCACTTCTGAAAATCAAAGATAGAGAAAAAATTATGAAAGGAGCCAAAGGGAAAAAACAAATACCTTTCCTATATAGAAGCAAAGATAAGAATTACATTTGACTTTTCCTCAGAAACCACGCAATCAAGAAGAGAGTGGAGTGAAATACTGTTGAGAGAAAGAAACTCTATCAACCTAGAATTCTGAACCCTGTGCAATTATCCTTCAAAAAATGAGGGAGAAACAAGTATAAGAGATATGCTAAGAAAGGCGAGAAAAAGAAATTATATATAATATTCAAATAAAACAAAAAAAAAGGCAGAAAAAGGGTGGGAGGCAAAACTAGAAATAAAGAACAAGGGCAATAAGTAGAAAACAGTAACATATATAATAAACACTAATCCAACTATATTAATCAATAATCACTTTAAACATCAATGGTCGATATAGCCACCGCCTCTGCGCGTCGCCCTCCACGGTTACCCCGGTTCTTCGCCCCTCCTTCCTGCGGCGCTCTAGGGACCATGGCCGAACCTCGCGTGAGACAGATCAAGATCAAGACCGGCGTGGTAAAGCGGTTGGTCAAAGTAAAAGTGATGTATGAAAAAGAGGCAAAACAACAGGAAGAAAAGATTGAAAAAATGAGAGCTGAAGATGGTGAAAATTATGACATTAAAAAGCAGGTAGAGATCCTACAAGAATCCTGGATGATGATCCCAGATTGCCAGCGCAGGTTGGAAGCCGCATATTTGGATCTTCAACAGATATTAGAATGTGAAAAAGACTTGGAAGAAACTGAGGAATATAAAGAAGCACGTTTAGTACTGGATTCAGTGAAGTTAGAAGCCTGAAACTTTTCTTGTATGGGGTGGTTCTTGCATTGAATCCTGGGGTCCATTTTACAATCCATTATTTTTGACCACTGCTGTGTGTTCAAGTAGTGTGAGAATGTGATTGTTTTTATCTAGTTACGTATGTATTTCTTTGTCTAATTTAATATGTCAAATAAATGAATACATCTAAAAAAAAAAAATCAATGGTCTAAATACACCAATTAAGAGACAGAGAGTGTTAGATTTAAAAAAAAAAAAAAGCACCCAAACAATATATTGTCTACAAGAGACCGACTTTTTATTTATTTATTTATTTTGAGACCCACTCTGTCACCCAGGCTGGAGTGCAATGGTGCAGTCATAGCTCACTGCAGCCTCAACCTCCCAGGCACAAGTGATCCTCTCACCTCAGCCTCCAAAGTAGCTGGGACTACAGGCATGCACCACCATGCCCAGCTAATTTTTAAAATTTTTTGTAGAGACAGGGTCCCACTGTGTTGCTTATGCTGGTCTTGAACTCCTGGGCTCAAGTGATCCTCCCACCTGGGCCTCCCAAAGTGCTGGGACTACAGGCATGAGCCATTGTACACAGCCAAGAGACTCGATTTAAATATAAAGACACACAGAGATTAAAAATAAAGGGATGTACCAGCATAGATGGGTTCTTTAAAAAAAAAGAAAGAAAAGAAAAAGTAAATAAAGGGATGAAGAAAGATATGCCATTCTAACACTAACTGAAAGAAAGTTGAGTAGCTATATTAATTTCAGATGGAGCAAACTTTAGAGCAAGGAAAGTTACTATGAATAAAAGGGAGCAATACATAATGATAAAAAGATCAACTGTCCAAGAAGACCTAACAATCCTTAACACATATGTGCCTAAAAACAGTGTCAAAATACATGAGGTAAAAGTTGACAGAAGCAAGAAGAAACAATGAACTCACTATTATAGTTGGAGACTTTAACCCCCATATATCAGAAATGGATGGATCCAGAAGGCATAAAACCAGTGAGGATATAGTGGAACTCAACAGCACTACCAACTGACTGGATATAATTGACATCTATAGAATATTTCATCCAACAACAGCAGATTACATGTTCTTCTCAGGCTCACAGGAAACACTGACGAAGACAGATCACATTCTGGGCCACAAAATACCGCTGTAATAAGTTTAAAAGAATAGTATCACACAGTGTCTGCTCTCAGGCCACAATGAAATTAAACTTGAAAGTAATAACAAAGATAGCAGGAAAATCCCAAAATAGGTGGAAATTAAACTACACACTTCAGCCAGGTGCAGTGGCTCACGTCTGTAAACCCAGCACTTTGGAACGCCAAGGTGGGCGAATCACAAGGTCAGGAGTTGGAGACCATCCTGATGGGGTGAAACCCCATCTCTACTAAAAATACAAAAATTAGCTGGGTGTGGTGGCACACGCTTGTAATCTCAGCTACTTGGAAGGCTGAGCCATGAGAATTGCTTGAACCTAGGGGGGTAGAGGTTGCAGTGAGCAAAAATCATGCCACTGCACTCCAGCCAGGGCGATAGAACCAGACTCAGTCTCCAAAAAAAAAAAAACACACACACACAAACACACACACTTCTTACCAACACATGGGTCAAAAAGACCTTAGCTACCACACCTTTAGCTGGTTTCTCTTAGCTGTGTGTGGTAGCTCACTCCTATAATCCCAACATTGTGTAAGGCTGAGGTGGGGGGATTGCTTGAACCCAGGAGTTAGAGAACAGCCTGGATAACATAGTGAAACCCCACCTTTACAAAACAATGTAAAAGAAAAATTAGCCAGGCATGACAGTGCATGCCTGTAGTCTCAGTCACTTGGGAGACTGAGGTGGAAGGATTATTTGAGTCCATAAGTTCCAGGCTGCAATGAGCTATGATTGTGCCACTGCACTCCACTCTGGGTGACAGAGCAATGAGGCCTTATACCTAAATAAATTAAAAATTAACTTTTAAAAAAGACACCTCAAGAGAAATTTAAAACATTTTAAGCTAAATGAAAATGAAGATACAACTTATCAAAATGTGTAGGATACATCAAAAGCAGTGCTTAGAGGGAAATTTATAGCATTTAGTGTGTATGTTAGAAAAGAAAAATGATAAAAAATCAATAATCTAAGCTTCTACCTTAGTAAACTAGAAAAGTAAGAGCAAATTAAATCCAAATTAAGCAGAATAAAAGAAATAATTTAAAAAATCAGAGCAGAGGCCAGGCGCGGTGGCCAACGCCTGTAATCCCAGCACTTCGGGAGGCCGAGGCGGGCGGATCACGAGGTCAGGAGATCAAGACCATCCTGGCTAACACGGTGAAACCTCGTCTCTACTAAAAATACAAAAAAGCCTGTAATCCCAGCACTTTGGGAGGCCGAGACGGGCGGATCACGAGGTCAGGAGATCGAGACCATCCTGGCTAACACGGTGAAACCCCGTCTCTACTTAAAAAAATATAAAAAACTAGCAGGGCGTGGCAGCGTGCGCCTGTAGTCCCAGCTGCTGGGGAGGCTGAGGCAGGAGAAGAACGGCGTGAACCCAGGAGGCGGAGCTTGTAGTGAGCCAAGATCGCGCCACCGCACTCCAGCCTGGGTAACAGAGCGAGACTCCATCTCAAACAAAAAAAAAAAAAAAAAGAATCGGAGCAGAAATGAATATAACTGAAAAGAGGTACTCAATAGAGAAAATCGGAGTGAATCCTAATGTAAATGGTGGTCAGTGTGGCCTATTGATTTTAAAGATGCACGAATCTGGTGTCAGATGCCAAAAGTGGGGGAGGCTGTGCGTGTGCAGCGATGGGGGCATTTGGGAACACTGTATACTTTCTGCTCAACTTTGCTGTGAACCTAAAAAAATAAAGTTCATGAAATTTTTTAAAAAGTGACCACATAGTTCTAAATCTCACGTCTCTTCTCTGTCCTCTAGAAAAAAAAATTGAATTTATCTTTTCAACACTCTTCTAATACTTCAAAACAAAATATTCATTCAAAACAAGCCTCTCCCCTGAGAGTGTTTAAGAAGTTAATTGTGCTTTTGTTCCCTTAGGACCGACTGACTAAAGAGTCTCCCGGGAGGGGCATGGGAGGCAGACTCTACTCTTTGACCTTGGTAGTAGTCAACACTGTTCATTTTATGACTACTTGTTCAACAGTAAATGTATGTCTCATGTACATATATATATATTTCAGCAAAAAAGAATAAACAGTATTTTTAAAAGCTTCCTTCATAAAAATGTCTCTAAGTAAAGCAAACTAAATAAAGATCTCATTTAAATTTATTCATTCTAATTGTCCTTTTAAAGGCTCTAAAGAACAGAGATGGGACAAAACCAAAACTGAATGAAATACGTGGGTGACTCAGTCACATCTTTCAAGAAAAGTCTCAGTGAGGCTAGAGATTTAAAACACTTTCAGGGGAAAGTATTTCAAATTAATACAGTCAGTTTAATACTGCCAGTCTCTTCTTTCTCTAAATTTAAAGATTCTTATATATAAAATAGAAAAGGTACAAATTCATTTCCCTTTTACATGGCTTATATTTTCCAGGATTTTTAAATGTCTAAAGATAATGCACTTTTACACTATCCTCTGACTTTAGACCTATAGTACTTTCCATTCTTTCCCAAATATATCACTGTACCTTTATTTGTACCATACCACCTTCTCTGATGAGTACAATCTAGGGCTCTAATGCCTCCTCTTCACTCTGCAGTCAGAAGCTATGCTTTTGAACCCCTGGTTCAATCTGCTGACAGCACAATCTTGGAACACTGATTCTATTGCTTAAGACCCCAAACAGACTGTCATTACCTCTCTCCCTAGAAGCTGGCAGTTAATGACCATTTTACTTCTAGCTAGTGAGGGAGCAGTTACTTCCAGGCAGTGTGTCTTTAGGTCAGTATGATTTCCCCAATTATAAATTTATCACTGCCTAAGGCTATACAAACAGCACCTTTTTTTTTGCTATCTCTTAGATTAGAAATGGATACTCTCTGAGGGGGCACCATCCCATTAATTTGGCCTAAGTCTTCCTCACTCATGCATCCTCCTTTTGGAGCTATCTGGCACTTTTCCGTAAAAAAACACCATAACCAAATATGTTTGTTCCTTTTCAGGTTTGAATAACACAGGAGAATGATTCTAGTTGTCAATTCTTAATTCAAAGTCTTTCTTAGGGAAAGACTTTCTTATTTTAACTAGGAATAACCAGACACTAGTATATTACAGCTGCAACAACTCTCAAAAAAGCTGTACGAAAGAAAAATGTGGCTTCCATCTGCATTAGTCATTAAAGATTTCTTTTTTTCTTATTAAGGCACCCAGAACACATATTATACCAAGCCAAAAGAACCAATTTTCTTCATGGAGTAGAATAGCAATTGGCTGTTACTCATTAAATTCTTACAGCAATGAGCAATGACTTTCTTTCTTGTTTTGTTTCTCTTTGAATAGCAGATGAAGTTGATTTTTTTTCTAAGGCTGCCTCCCATCACCAGCATTCCTGATCCTTGGCCTATGTAGCTGTTCATATGCTGCACACGTATGCCTGGGCTCCTTAACAACCAATGCAGTTAACCTTTCTGTTTACTCCAAGTCAGTTCCTATCTTGTTAGTGAAATTGATTTTTTTCTTTCTAAACATAATAATTTCATGTTGTACAAAAACTATACATATATATACACATATATATATATACACACACACACATATATATATATATATATATATATATATATATATATATATATAAAGTCCACTGGTTTTCTAAATCCTGTTTTTATTTTAAGGACAGGGCCATAGAGTCTCATGTTTTAATTGAGAAAGACATGTCCATTCATGGTAATGCCAAAAGGTGGGTGGACCACGGCTACTTCACAAACACTTAATTGCCTCTGTGTTGGGGGTGCGAGGTAACTGTTGGAGCCCACAATTTACTTTTATTTTAAAAAGTAGTTAATTCTCTTGATTGAACACAGGTGAAAGATTATTTTTCTGGAACTAGTGATCAAAGAGTAAATATTAGATACTATACTAAAGGATATGTCATCATAACTATCTGTGGTCAAAGGCACTTGTCCCTAACTCACTTCATGGTTTTTACATTCTAATTGTCTATTAACTGGCTGTACCCCTCAAGGACTGGAAGCTCCTAGAAGGCAAGCATTGTATCACAAAGACTGTTTCATCTTTAGGGCACATAGTCTGGCAGATGGTATACAGTCAGTAAGTATTTCGGTTAGTTTTGATATCATGTTCAATACAAGAATCTAATTATTAACTAGCTACAGTTTTAGACTAATTGGCACACTCACTGCCCCACCATTTATGAAACAAACTTTAATTGGCCATTATCCCAGTTCAGGCAGATAGACCCAACTTCAAATATCTAATGTTCTCTACCTAAACACTGGGCATCTTTATGGGAGGCAGCAGAACACAATGCTCAATTTGTGAGTTTTGAGTCTTTCTGTTCTGATTCAGACTCTGCTACTAACTAGCAGTACCTCTGGCAAGTCACTTTACCTTAGTAGATTTTTTTTTTTTTTTTGAGGTGGAGTCTAGCTCTGTTGCCCAGGCTGGAGTGCAGTGGCCCAATCTTGGCTCACTGCAACCTCTGCCTCCCGGATTCATGCAATTCCTCTGCCTCAGCCTCCTGAGTAGCTGGGATTACAGGTGCCCACCACCATGCCCGGCTAATTTTTGTATTCTTAGTAGAGATGAGGTTTCACTGTGTTGGCCAGGCTGGTCTTGAACTCCTGACCTTGTGATCCAACCGCCTTGGCCTCCCAAAGTGCTGGGATTACAAGCGTGGGCCACTGCACCCAGCCCTACCTTAGTAGATTTTGTGTCAGAGATTAAAGTGGGGAATTGGACTAAATGGTCTCCAAGAACCTAGCTAGGTCCAGGTCTAAAAGTGATTTGACTTGAATTAATAAGGGTATTACTGATATAGCAAGTCCTTGTCAACACCAGAGGGAGCTACGTTCATATCATCACTGGGGTGGTTCAGAAGATTTCAGGAAAAAGCATAGTTAAATGGAAAACTTACTTCCCAGAATGAGAGAAATTCTATACCCAGGTAAGAGCTCCACACTGCTCATACGGCCACCCAACAGGCTCTCTGCCATCACCCCACTCTTATAGATGTCAAAGCACCTCACACCTGACTTGTACCAACACACAAGGCTTCAGTTTTAACTCCAGAAAACCCAGTTGGCTTTGAGCCATTCCTAAAGATTTCTTTCCCCATTCAGTCTATTTTCTTTCTTAACCAAATTAACAATAACAAAAAGCAAAGTAATTCATTGTGATACTGGAAAATTCCCAAAGAAGGGAGACAAAGGAGGAGAAAGATTCATATCACACCGAAGCTGTAGCCTGGAAAAAACAGTCAAGTTAACTACAACTGAATTCATTAGCAGCCTGCCACTCAAACCCAGAGCTACCTCAAAAACAAGAAAACTACTCAAAAAGAGAAAACATATCAAGGAAAGGAAGGACTCGGCATAGCTCTGCAATGCGGGTGCGGGAATGCCTGTCTGAGTTGATGGCTGGCACTGCCCTACTGGGCTCCATGGTAAGCAGTCACAGCTGTTGAAGAGTGATGTCATTAATTAAGGCAATGGGGCCACATTAGGCATTTGGCAAAAAAAACTGTAAAGCGACAAGATAAGGGAATGGAGGGTGGGATAGGGAAGAAAAAGTAAAAGCATTTCTAAAGCTAAAGCTTATTCTGATGTTATTATATACTCCCTCCTCCACCTCAGCAAAACACCCAAAGCCTTGAAAATGACCTAAACCCTTACAGAGCAAGTGAAAAGAAGAATTGAAAACCTCTACATTAGTATCAACTTATGTTTCTCTTTGTCCAGAGGAACAATGGCATGTTAACCTGATAGAGAAGGCATAAATCACGAAAATTACAGAAGGGTAGTCTGTTGAAGAAAGATAAATGTAATCTTGAAGAACCCCTTTACTTTCATTTCATAGATTAATTCAACACTCAGAAAGGCAAAGCTTCAACAGTCAAAAATGGACCATCTACATTTTAGGACATAGGCTGTTCCTAAGTAAAAATGGATTATAAAGCCAGTACAGAGATTGACTTTGTGGGTAAAGAGAAAAATCTACTAAACAAGACAAATAATTATTTTCCACTTTAAAAAATGCAAGCTCAAACCTCTAGAGGTAAGTACAGAGTAAAACTTCGGTTGAAATCAACTTATTTCTATGAATCCAAGTAGTTGGAATACCTAAGGATTTTTTTTTTTTTTTTTTTTTTTTTTTGCTAAGTGTCTTATATCACTAATTTCAGGCAGGGTGCAGAGGCTCACACCTGTAACTCCAGCACTTTGAGAGACAGAGGTGGTAGGATCACTTGAGCCCAGGAGGTCAAGGCTCCAGTGAGCCGTGTTTGCACCACTGCACTCCAGCCTTAGCAACAGAGTGAGACAGTCTCAGATAAATAAACAAACAAACCACCAATTTCAAATACTCTAGAAGTGCCAAAACCTTAAGGGGACCATCTACTTTTCCTCTCTTTCCCTTTAGATAATTAAAAAAAACAAGTATGAGAAAAAGTATGTAGTATGAAAAAATATACTCTATTGTTAAAAGGAGAACTATTCCTTTTCCTCCTTTATTTAGGACATGTGCCAAAGGATTTCCAATTCACTCTGCTTCATACTGACCTTTAAAATATTTCGGCCATCAAATGATTCTCTTTCCTTGAAGATATATTTGCCATCCGCGGTGTAGAGATTGTACCTGCCTTCAGCTGTAAATATTCCAAAGATAATGTTAGAAGCTCACATTGGTTGGTTGTTTTCTCTTGGACTTCTATAGGTACATAGGTACAACTAGCAAAATTTTCATGTACTACCTGGAAAGTGGCATAATGCAGAGGAAAAATGTCAGGCCATGAATCAAGAGACCTGGCTTCTAGTCTCAGTTCTGTCAACGATTCATTCAATATACATTTATTCATTAATCTATTCATTTGACATTCTCCAGGCACTCACTATATATTCCTAACTATGCAACTAGCTACATTATTAGGCAAATTATGTCTCCATTGTGGACCTTAGTTCCTCACTGACAAAGTGAGAAGTAGGACTAAGTGATCTTCAAAGGTTCCTTACGTTCTATAGATCCAAGAAAAGTGGCATATAATTTTAAATATGTAAAAACACATAAGAGTTCACACATTAGCTAGTCAAAACTGCTGGCACTCATGCTCTGGGTTGATTTAAGGACTTCCCCCAAAGGAAAAAGAGCCCTTTAGTTGCAATCAAAGGTATCCTTACAGACATTCTACACAGGAATGCAGCAAATCTATGACCTTAGCCTAAACCAAGCTGTGCTCTAGCTTCTTGAGTTAATTTGGGTTGCATATCTCAAAAGACATCCTTAAAGGTTGGCAACAAAAAGAATATCAAAGGAGAGGGAAACAGGAAAGAAAAAAAAAATGTAACATCATTTCATGTCCTTTTCAAGTAAAAATTCAATACAGGAGAGTCCAGAGCACAAAAAATTCAAAGCATCCTCAAGAATTAACTCAGAATATTTTCTGAAATATTAATCATTTCCTACCCACTGACAGACCTTCAAAAATACTTATTTCCACCTTTAAGTACATTACTTTACTTATATAAGTAAGGAGAGTACTAGGCCAGAATTGATCAAATATATCTAGAGTTTTAAAAACTCCATGAACAGAATACATAATACATTTCAGCTAGCCCACTGGAGTTGCACATGGGTAACTATGGAACTATTTCTCTAAAGAGAAGAATGCTCTTAATCAAAGTTCCCAATGCCATGCATGTTTCACAACTTAAAATTAGGAGAAAGGGAATGTGTGAAGTGGCAAAAGAACAACAAACACATTAATACCAAATAAATATCAAAAGTGGAAACAACATAAATGTTCACCAATTGATGAATGTATACATAAAATGTGGCATATCCATACAATGGAATATTATTCGGCCATAAAAAAATGAAGCACCAGGCATGGTGGCTCACGTCTGTAATCCCAACACTTTGGGAGGCTGAGGTAGAAGGATCACTTGATCCCAGGAGTTTGGAACCAACCTGAGCAATATAGTGAGACCTTGTCACTACAAAAAAAAAAAAGGTTAGGCCAGGTGTGGTGGATCACGCCTGTAATCCCAGCATTTTGGAAGGCCGGGGCAGGCGGATTACCTTAGGTCAGGAGTTGGAGACCAGTCTGACCAACATGGTGAAACCCCGTCTCTACTAAAAATGCAAAAATTAGCTGGGCATGGTGGCGCGCACCTGTAATCCCAGCTACTCGGGAGGCCGAGGCAAGAGAATCGCCTGAACCTGGGGAGGCAGAGGTTGCAGTGAGCCAAGATTGCACCATTGTGCTCCAGCCTGGGCAACAAGAGTGAAACTCCATCTTGGGAAAAAAAGAAGAAAAAGTTTAAAAATTCGCTGGGTGTAGTGGCATGCACCTGTAGTCCCAACTACTCTGGAGGCTGAGGTGGGAGAATCACTTGAGTGTGGGAGGTGGAGGTTGCAGAGAGCCAAGATCACTCTACTACACTCCAGCCTGGGCAACAGAGACCTTGTCTCAAAAAAAAAAAAAAAAAAAAAAAAAAAACCACACAGAAAACAAAAAGGGAATGAAGTACTGCTATATTATAACATGGATGAGCCTTGAAAATATTATGCTACGTGAAAGCAGCCAGCCTCAAAAGATCACATACTGCATGATTCTGTTTATATGAAATGTCCAAAACAGACAGCTCTATAGAGACATAAAGTAGGCAGGTGGTGCCTAAGGCTTGGTGGAGGTCAGGGGAGGGCAGAGTAAGAGGGGTAGGAAGAAATGGAAAGTGACTGCCAATGGGTATGGGGTTTCATTTTAGGGTAATGAAAATGTTCTAGAACTGATTGTGGTGATGGCTATACAACTTTAACCAGACTAAAAACCACTAAATTTTATATATATATATATATATATATAAAATATGTATATTATATATATCAAGAGAGTAAATTGTATAGTATGTGAATTATATCTCAATAAAGCGATTATATTTTGAAAATCTGCAAACAGAGGGATAACTAGACTGTGAACACACAACACTCTCTTATATAAAGCTCTAGTGCTAACTGAACATAAACCTGGATCCACACAACTTAGAATATACAGATTCCTACATATCTGAACTCTTTCTGTGTTAAGAAATTAGTTAATAATGGACCATGATGTAGTTTTAAGAGCTCTGAACAAATATTTAAAGACTAAGACAAATGGAAAATGTACTGATAGTTAACAAATGTCTAATAAAATACTGTCTATACCTGCAACACCCAAAACAGAGGCCCCTATCCAGATGTGGCTCTATAAATTTTAATTAAAATTAAAAACAAAAGTTCACTTTCACAGTCTCACTAGCCACCTTTCAAGTGCTCAGTAACCACATGTGTCTAGTGGCTACCATATTGGACATTACAGATACAGAATACTTCAATCATCACAGACAGTTTTCTTAATACCATATGTCTTCTGAAACAATAAATTTAGGGTATACTCCAGAGTTCTGAAACTCTGCCATTACATAGTAATGTTAAAATGCACATCACCTCAGGGGATTCTCAATTTGTTTTCCAAAATTAAAATACACTGTCCAGAATAAAACAAACAGCACAAACCTAGTTATATGTTTCTACTGGACAAGCTACATTATAATACATAGATACCTAAAATATTCCTACTTTCTGTAGTACTACTCCCCGAAGGAAAGAAATATGCTCATCTTGGCCGGGCACAGTGGCTCATGCTTGTAATCCCACCACTTTGGGAGGCCAAGGCGGGTGGATCACGAGGTCAGGAGTTCAAGACCAGCCTGGCCAAGATGGTGGAACCCTGTCTCTACTAAAAATACAAAACTTAGCTGGGCGCGGTGGCAGGCGCCTGTAATCCCAGCTACTCAGGAGGCTGAGGCAGAAGAACTGCTTGAACCCAGGGGGCAGAGGTTGCAGTGAGCCAAGATCGTGCCACTGTACACTCCAGCCTGGGCGACAGAGCGAGATTCCATCTCAAAAAAAAAAAATGTATATATCATATATATATATATTTTATATATACACACACACACATATATACATACACACACACACTCAACTGGAACAAGTTCAAAGTTTTGGATTGTTCTATCACCTACCCAAACAAGAATATATAGGCTTTGACTGAGTTACTTGAAGTTCTTTTAATCTCAGTGTTCTCAAAAGTAAAATAGAGATTTATTCATAAGTCTTAAATAAAATTCAATATGATATCACAAAATAGTAACATTTTAGAACTAATAACTAGATAGCTATATATTTCTTGGTCCTACCATGGCTCTAACCAAACTGGGTTAATATCAAATGATTTCCAGTTGGGATCTTTGGTACATATCTGAGAGAAATTAAAAGACGTACCTTAACTAAAAGGGACACACAAATTGTCCTAACTAAAAACCTACAAATAGTTAATGGTTCAAGTCCTGATGGAGTTCTCTTCTCCTCTAGATTTTTTTCTTTTTTTTTTTTTTTTTTGAGAAAGTGTCTTGCTCTGTCGCCAGGCTGGAGTACAGTGGTGCGATATTGGCTCACTGTAACCTCCGCCTCCCAGAGTCAAGCGATTGTCCTGCCTCAGCCTCCCAAGTAGCTGGGATTACAAGCATGTGTCACCATACCCAGCTAATTTTTGTATTTTTAGTAGAGATGGGGTTTCACCTTGTTGGCCAGGCTGGTTTTGAACTCCTGAACTCAAGTGATCCACGCACCTCAGCCTTCCAAAGTGCTGGGATTACAGGCGTGAGCCACCGTGCCTGGACCCCACCTAGATTTTCTAAAACCAAGGTCGGGGCCCAAGAAAGGAAATGAAACCAGAATATGTGATCTTGGTGCTAGTGTATTTTGAACCACGAATCTTGGAAGGAAGAGTTTCATATGGCTTGAATGTGTGACTCCTGATCAGATGCTGAAGGTACTAGAGAAGCTTTCACTTTGGAGATACGGACAGGAAGAAAAGAAAACTTCTTTTTGAAATAAACACCTATCCCAAATCAAGAATTAAAACAAGGCATTTTTATAAAAAGGCTCAGAGTCCATGAAGAAAAACATTATTATTTTAACACAAGGTTTCTCAACCTCTGTGCTACGACAATTTGGGAAGAATAATTCTTTGTCGTGGGCGACCATCCCATGCATTGTAGAGTGTTAGACAGCACCCACTAGGTGCCAGCAGCAACCCATCTCCAAATCCCTAACTATGATAACCAAAAATGTCTCCAGACAATGCCAAATGTTAGCTGGGGGCAAAATCACCCCCAGTTCAGAAACACTGACTTAACATTTACTTTTACTAGCTCACCTTCCTTTCTCTCTTTAAAAAAAAAAAAAAAAAAAAAAAGCCACCAAGTATTACACGTGACATACTTATGCCAAAAACTTACTCACTGTTTATATAAAATTTACTGAAGCGTCCTATATTTTTATTTGCTAAATATGGGCAATCCTATGTGTGACAGAAATAAAAGATCTGGAAGCCACAGTCCCATGCTATATATGTTCTTGCCCACCTCTACTATGCTCATCAGAATAAGCTAAGAGGTCTAAAAAGAAGTATATCAGAGATTCTTTGATAGCCCATTCTGTGTAAACCTCAGAGATGCACAAGGCCACTGATCACAAACTGTGCTACAGTTCTCTGGGGGACTTACCATTGGGGTCTTTCCTGAATAGTGTATTCATAACTGTAGCATGCAGTTTCACACTATTCCACTCTTTCACTATTAGTCCAGATGCCTGAAAACGTTCCAGCACTCGATCAACTAATTCTTGCAGCCTGGAGAAATTGGAGAAAAGTAGTGCAGAAATCTTAGTAAACTTCCGAACATGCGATTACTAATTCAACAATGTTTATGGAGCCTCTGCTCTGTGCTCATCACTATACAAAGCCCTGCATCACGAGAGGAAGAAGAGACTCATCTCCCACCATCAGGGAGCTAAAGCTCAGTCTTGTTTGCTTAACAGATAGTAAAAATAAATGATGGCAATATATTACGGTGAGTGTGAAGGGAGTGATCAGCTCTACATGGAGAGGGCCAGGTTTCCACAGGAGGTTTAGACATAGTCTGGAACGATCATTAAAAGATTTGCAAATAACACCAGGGAAGAAGGGGCACTTCAAGTAGAAGAAGAAATAGCATGTGCAAAGATGCCAAGGCATGCAAAATCACAGCATATTCAAAAAACTGTCAACTATTTACAGTACAGCTATGACAGAGAGTGAGAGAAAAGGGACAATGGAGAAGAGTTAAGTCTATAAGTAGTGGTCAGATTAGGGAAGCCACAGAAAGACTTTCAAAAGGGAATAATGTGGTCTGATGTCCATTTTTGAAAGCTGACTCAATAGCAGAGTGGGAAAGGCTTTAGAAGAGGAACAGCTACAGAGGTCAGTCAGCTAGGTGGCTATTTCAACAGTCAACATCACCATGATGTATCAGGCACTGTTCTAAGCACTTTTTATCTGTTAAATCATTTAATCCTTATAACCAATTATTATCCCTATTTACCAATACAGAAGCCAAGGCACAGAGAAGCTACAAAAGTTGACCAAGTTCACAAAACTAACTGACAAAAACTAAGTAGCAAATCCAAAATTAGAAGAGGCCAGGTGCAGTGGCTCATGCCTGTGATCCCAGCACTTTGGGAGGCTGAGGCAGGCAGATCACTTGAGGTCAGGAGTCCGAGACCAGCCTGGCCAACATGGTGAAATCCCGTCTCTACTAAAATACTAAAATTAGCTGGGCGTGGTGGCACATGCTTGTAATCCCAGTTGCCTGGGAGGCTGAAGCAAGAGGATTGCTTGAATCCAGGAGGTAGAGGTTGCAGTGAGCCGAGACTGTGCCACCACACTTCAGCCTGCGTGACAGAGTGAGACTCCACCTCAAAACAAAACAAAAAAGAAAAACAAAATTAGAATGTATGCAGTCTGGCTTCAGAGTCCATATTCATAAGGACTGTATTATAAAGGGGGAAATGGGGACAGGCATGGTGGCTCACACCTGTAATCCCAGAACTTTAGGAGGCTGAGGTGCAAGGATTGCTTGGGGCAGGGGTCTGAGACCAGCCTAGACAATATAGTGAGACTGTGTCTCTACAAAACATTTTTTAAAATTACCCACCCATGGTGACATGTGTCTACAGTCCTAGCTACCAGGAGGCTGAAGCAAGAGGACTGCTTGAGCCCAGGAGTTTAAGCCTGCATTAAGCCATGATTCCACCACTGCACTCCAGCCTGGGCGACAGAGCAAGATCCCATCTGTAAAATAAAGGGGGTGAGGAGGGGATGATAAAGACCTAAACCAAGCTTGTCCAACCCGTGGCCTAGGACGGCTTTGAATACGGCCCAAAAGAAGTTCGTAAACTTTCTTAAAACATTATAAGTTTTTTGTGTGTGATTTTTTTTTTTAGCTCATCGGCTATCATTAGTGTTAGTGTGTTTTATGTGTGTCCCAAGACAATTCCTTCATCTTCCAATGTGGCCCAGGGAAACCAAAAGTTTGGACACCCTGACTAAACTATGGTGGGGCAGTGAGAACTGAGACAAGGGAATGGGTTCACAAGAGCTATGTGAGAGAGAAGCTGGTGCCCATTCGGATCTGGCTGTGTTAAGGGAGAGGAAGTGGTTGAGAATGACTCCCAAGTGTTGCCTAAAATGACCAGGTGGCTCACTAACCAAGGTGGGAGGCTGTGGGGAAGCAACTGCTTATTATTCTGCTGTGTCATCTCGGGGAGGAGGTTAATACTGTGCAGGATTTTGCACATGTGGCACGGGATGCAAGTAGGACATGTCTAGGAAAAGAGATGGAAATACAGGCCTGGAGCCCAGGAAAAAATCTAGGCAAATGACAGATTGGGAGTTGTCAGTGTAGCAACAGTAGTTAAAAGTATGGGATAGATGCTTTTAACATGGCGAAACCCCATCTCTACTAAAAATACAAAACTTAGCTGGGTGGTAGTGGCGTGTGCATGGTGGCTCACACCTGTCATCCCAGCACTTTGGGAGGCCAAAGAGGGAAGATTACTTGAGGCCAGGAGTTCAAGACCCACTTGAGCAATATAGCAATACCTCGTCTCTACAAAAAATTTTTTAAAAATCAACTGGGCATGGTGGCATGCACTTGTAGTCCCAGCAATTCAGGAGGCTGAGGCAGAAGGATAGCTTGACCCCAGGAGTTCAAGGCTGCTGTGAGCTGTGATTGTACCACTGCACTCCAGCCTGGGCAGCAGAGTGAGATCATGTCTCTTAAAAAAAAGAAAAACGAGGCCGGGCACAGTGGCTCAAGCCTGTAATCCCAGCACTTTGGGAGGCCGAGCCGGGCGGATCACAAGGTCAGGAGATCGAGACCACGGTGAAACCCCGTCTCTACTAAAAAAAAATACAAAAAATTAGCCAGGCGCAGTGACGGGCACCTGTAGTCCCAGCTACTCAGGAGGCTAAGGCAGGAGAACAGCGTGAACCCGGGAGGCGGAGCTTGCAGTGAGCCGAGATCTTGCCAGTGCACTCCAGCCTGGGCAACAGAGGGAGACCCCATCTCAAAAAGAAAAGAAAATAAAAGAAAAACAACAACAACAAAAAACAACCCTCAGTTTCCCATGGCCTTCCAAGTAAGAGTCCAATCCTGCCTGACCCACGTGGCCTTCACCGCTTGGCTCCAGCCTGCCTTTCTGTTTCATTACTGCCCTTCCCTTTCTACAGATTTTCTCCAGTCCTTGAATGGACTGCGTTCTTTGATACTGAATCTCTCAATTACTTAGGACAAACATCCTTTTAGAATCATCTTCACTTCTTTGACTCCCTTATACCAGGGAATCTCACTTCACCACTTCCAGTGCCACTGTCCCAGCCACCTGGGAACCAGCAAAGACAACCGATAAGGATGAGGAAATAAGAGCAGGAAGACTTCAGAGACGCTGAAATGGGAATTACAACGGGGAAAAAAGGAATAACCGTACAGTACAATACTCGAGAAAAGAAAAAAAGCAAAACTATGCCTCCTTGTTTCTCACAATTAGAGCCCTCTATCAGAGCAGTTTTGCTGGCACACCGGGGATAGAAATCTTGTGACAGAGGACCAAGGGAGGAGCCAGAGAGGAGGGAAGGCAGGAAGCGCACATAACTCTGTCCAGAAACTTGAAAGGAAGGAGAGAAACGAATACCTGGGGAATCTGAAGATAGGAGTTGAGTGAGGGCTGTGTGTGTTTTCAATGAGGAGAAAACGTTGAAAATGCTTACTGACAAGAAATTATCCAACAGAGAAAGAAAAGGAAACCAGGCAATAGGGTAAATGGACAGAACAAGACCTCAAAGGATGGTGTGGTCATAGGTGATAGGAACACAGCAGTGAACAAAACAAGCCCCACTCTTGTGCAGCTCACATTCCGGTAGGAGGAATGAACAAACACACATGTGCACCTCGGGGTGCCATGTGCCTTGAAGGAGGTGAAACGGCAGAGAGGGAGTAGAGTGTGATCTCACTCTGCTGACCATAGTGCAGCTAACATAGGTGCACTATGTTAGGTAGAGTGATCAGGAAGGGTCTCCCTGATAAAATGATATTTGACAGAGACCTGAGGGAAAAGCATTCTAGAGAGAGGAAACAGCAAATACACATATCTGAGATAGGCATATGCACAGGAGGATTGAGGAACAGAAAGGATGCCAGTAGTGAAATTTCAGTGAAATTAGAAAGAGAGAAGTGACGAGGTCGGAGCGATGTGACCAGGTTACCTGAAGCTCTCAGGCCCGTGGAAGGACTTTAGTAGTTACAGAGTGAGGTGGGAGCTTTTGGAGGGTGTTTAGCAGAAGACTGACATGATCTGGCTGCTGTATGAAGGACAGATAGCAGTGGAGGCAGGATAGAAGCAGGAAGGCAGTTAGGAGGCTGTGGCAATCACGCAGGTGGCTGGGACAGTGGCACTGGAAGTGGTGAAAAGTGAGATTCCCTGGTATAAGGGAGTCAAAGAAGTGAAGGTGATTCTAAAAGAATTTTTGTCCTGAGTAATTGAGAGATTGAATGGCAAAGAACACAATCCATTCAAGGACTGGAGAAAATCTGTAGAAAGGGAAGGGCAGGCTGAAGCCAAGCTACGAAGGCCCATGGGTCAGGCAGGATTGGACTCTTTATTTGGTAGGCCATAGGAAACCGACGGTTGGTTTTTGCTGTTGTTCTTGTTTTTCTTTTTTTAAAAGACATGATCTCACTCTGCTGCCCAGGCTAGAGTGCAATGGCATAATCACAGCTCACTGCAGCCTTGAACTCCTGGGGTCAAGCTATCCTCTTGCCTCAGCCTCCCAAGTTGTTGGGACTACAAGTGCATGCCACCATGCCCAGCTAATTTTTTTTAAAACTTTTTGTAGAGACGGGGTATCGCTACATTGCTCAAGCGGGTCTTGAACTCCTGGCCTCAAGCGATCTTCCTTCTTTGGCCTCCCAAAGTGCTGGGACAACAGGTGTGAGCCACCATGCCAGGTCATCAATGACAGTTTTTGAGAAGCAAGAAACAGGCCAGGCGCAGTGGCTCACACCTGTAATCCCAGCACTTTGGGAGGCCGAGGTGTGCAGATCACGAGGTCAGGAGTTCGAGACCAGCCTAGCAAACATGGTGAAACCCCATCTCCACTAAAGATACAAAAAATTAGCTGGGTGCGGTGGTGCATGCCTGTAATCCCAGCTACTTGGGAGGCTGAGGCAGGAGAATAGCTTGAACACGGGAGGTCAAGGTTGCAGTGAGCCAAGATTGCACCACTGCACTCCAGCCTGGGTGACAGGGCGAGACTCCATCTCAAAAAAAAAAAAAAAAAAAGCAAGAAGCATAAGGAAAAACAAAACAAAAAAAAACCCTAAAAGCCTGGAAACTAGTTAAGAGAGATGTTGTGCTTCCTTATATACTTATCTTAATCTTTTTCCCCAATTACAAAAATAATACAAGCTCATTATAGAATACATGCAAAGTACTAAAAAGCATAAAAAGGAAAACATAACCTCACCATGCACAGATAAACACTTAACCTTTTTGTGTTAAGTGTATATCTATAGATGGTGAGGTTACCTAATCAGAAAAAATTTTCAGGTAAACTAGTTTTAAAAGTTTCTGATTAACACCATCACAGAACCATAATATTTCTTCTTCCATTTATTTATTTTATTTATTTATTTATTTATTTATTTATTTATTTTTGGAGACAGGGTCTCACTCTCTTGCCTAGACTAGAGTATAGTGGCACGATTTTGGCTCGTCTCCCAAGTAGCTGGGATTACAGGCGTGCGTCACTAACACCTGGCTAATTTTTGTATTTTTAGTAGAGACAGGGTTTTGCCACGTTGCCCATGCTGGTCTCAAACTATTGACCTCAAATGATCCACCTGCCTCGGCCTCCCAAAGTGTTGGGATTATAGGCGTGCGCCACTGCGCCTGGCTGAACCATAATATTTCTAAATATAACTTAGGTCTGACTATAACCATGCACCACAAATTGCACCTCAGTTACAAATCACAACAGAATAATTCCTCACTTTTCCCCTTCTTCTCTTAAAGAAAAAAAGTAGACAGGGAGTTCAGCTACATAAAACTGAACATGAAACACGAAGCATGAAATACTGGCGTAAGTAAACTAAACAGACCACATGAAAGAAATCAAGTTTCCACCTTTGTCTTTCTGGAAAATTAGGATTTCTGACAATTTACAGACTCAAAACTTTGAAGGGACTAATGTCCTTTAAAAAGTTCTAGTGTAACCTGCTCTTTTTACGCAGGAGGAAATGATGCAGAGAGGTTGGGTTGCTCAGTCAGTGACAGAGGAACCAGAATCCAAGTCTACAGGCAGCCTGTGCTGTTTTCTTTCTCTTTGTCTTTTTTTTTTTTTTTTTGAGACAGAGTCACTCTGTCAACTAGGCTGGAGTGCAGTGGCGCAATCTTGGTTCACTGCAACCTCTGCCTCCCAAGCAGCTGGGATTACAGACACTCGCCACCACACCCAGCTAATTTTTGTGTTTTTAGCAGAGATGGGTTTCGCCATGTTGGCCAGGTTGATCCCCTGACCTCAGGTGATCCGCCAGCCTCGGCCTCCCAAAGTGCTGGGATTACAGGTGTGAGCCACCACTCCCGACTTGTTCTGTTTTCAATTCACTGTGCACTCCATGAAGACTGGCTCTTTGTCTTATTCACTGTTCTATCTCTGCACCTAAACTAATGCCTAATTGGCACATAATCAGTGCTCAACAGTCTTCACATGCATTCATGAATGAATTCACAGATAGCAAATATTTTGGAATTCTATTAAGAGAGCTTAAGGGTACTTGGATATAATCACTAAATTTCAGGTTGACAATACGTCACTTTTTTTTTTTTTTGATAGTCTCACTCTGTTGCCCAGGCTGGAGTACAGTGGCACAATCTTGGCTCACCACAACCTCCGCCTCCCCAGTTCAAGTGATTCTCCTGCCTCAGCCTCCCGAGTAGCTGGGACTACAGGTGCCTGCCACCACTCCCGGCTAATTTTTTGTATTTTTTAGTAGAGATGGGGTTTCACTGTGTTAGCCAGGATGATCTCCTGACCTTGTGATCCGCCCACCTCGGCCTCCCAAAGTACTGGGATTACAGGCATGAGCCACCGCGCCTGGCCATTTCTAACTTCATTGATCAATTCTTACTTGATTGATCCTTTCCTGTTTATGAATAAGTCACAAAGTTTCTCTATGCCTTTGCTTCCTAATAAGTAAATTTAAAATAACATAGGGTTGCTATGAAAAAAGGAATGAATTATTCTTAAGCAGCTTTATCACTTAGTGCTTCGGATTTGAAAACAGAAGCTAGTTATTAATGCATTAAATCTAAGCTCTTAGTTTAAAGGCCTATAAATGCCACAAAGCTCAAGCATTCCAGGACCATCTTTACAGATAAGGAGTTTGTGCTGCAGAATGATCACTGACTGCCTAGAAAGTGCAAATTTCAGGCTTTTGTTTGGACTTTTCCTCCCAGTTTAATTCAGCTCCATCCAATTAATGATTCCTGAGTGCTCACTGTGTACAGACATTATCCTAGTGACTACAAGAATAAAAACTAAGCAAAGATGGTCTTTGTTATTAACAGATCTACAATCTACCAAGATAAATTTTTTGTTAGTTTTATATGAGACTATAAAGTAGATTTTGGTAATGACATAAGCAATACAGAGTGTTTGCGTAATTTAAAATTTGAAGAGATTGTAGCGGGGTTAGGACCAGAATAGGTTACAAGGAGGATGGGCTTAGGATAAGAAGCTAACTGCACTCAATGCATTTTTATATATCAGCTGAATGAATAAATAACAAACGTTCTTTGAACATCTATGTCATGCATTATGAAAGGCAGCTGAATAATGCATACTCCCTGCCCCCAAAAATCTTACAGTCTATTTAAGAGAAAGAAGAAAGGATGGCAAGCAGAAAGAGAAATAGCATTTGGACAAAAGAGGAGTAATATAAGGGAAATTTCAGTCACAAGAAACAGTATTAACAAAGACACAAAGGATCATCCACCAATAATGAAGCAGGCTGGGGCCCAGGGCAGGGACTAGATAGTGGGAGATAAAGCTGAAGTATAAAGATGGTGTCATACTGGAAAATCTTGGATGCTAGACTGAGGATTATGAATTCAAAAGATGACAAAAGATGATGAGAAATGAAAGATTTTTAAGCAAAGTCCTATGGTACACAAGCTATTGCTTAGACTGATGCAGTAGTATTTCATAATATCTATATTCACTAACATGAAAGTAACGTCTAGGTTATATTTCACAAGAAAAGAACTGCAGAAATACATGTGTAATGTGATCAATTTACGTAAAATTATATGCATAGACAATGACTCTCAGTATTTGCTCTGGGGAAGAAAACTCAAGAGTTGGAGGAGGGGGAAAAGGAACTGTTTAATTTTCACTTCACCCATCTGTAAGATTTTATTTTTATAGGCAAAAACAATGTAAAAAGAAGCTTGGCTATGAAAGGAAGATGGCAAACTATGTATAGTGATGCTGGGCTGCTGCACCATTGTGGAATTTAATGCACACATAATTACCTCTCTCATCTTTTCACCAAACATCTCAAAAGAGTAGACTATATCCACTTATTTTAAATGTCCTCTTTGTGTCCCATAAGCACAGGCTTTACAGTCAAACAGAGCGGGGTCAAACCACAATTCTACCACTTACAAGCACACACTAATTACTACTAACCTGGACTTGGCCAAGTATACCAAGTATAACATCAATTGTTCATACAGATATACACTATATACACACATACACACACATACATACATCAGACAAGCTAAAAGAAAAACATTGCTTGCTATTCAGAAATAATGACTGGCAAATTGTTTACGTAACCAGGCTAACTGACTTACTCTTCTATTGCTCTCTCTTCCCACTTTTGAGATGGGGGGAAGTCAGTATACAAATTGCTTTGTAATCTCTTTTTAACACATAGTAATCTACAGTGAATACTTTCCCAAGATATAATGTTTAGTCAATCCACAGTATTCTCTATTCTACAGATGTTCTATAGTTTATTTTCCATCAATTTGATGTTGATGAACATTTAGACTGCCGCCAGTATTTACTGTTATATACAATACTGTAATCGGGATTATATGAAAATCCATATATTTGTACATATTTCTGATTAATTCCATTGGATAAATTTCTACAGGAAGAATCAGCAAGTCTAAGAAATATAAAACAAAATACTGGGAGTAAAAGGCCAATATGCTCTCTAGAAAGCTTATATTAATTTATACTTTTACCAGCAATGACCTCATACCTCTTAACAAACATCTACCTAGTTTTCTTCTATTTTTAAAATTACCCTTCCTTGTAACAGATGAATTATTGAATAGATTTAAGCTCCCTAAGATAAGGGCCATTGTACCCATTTTTGTTTCCCTTATGGTATCCGGTACAATGCCGGGTACCAGTTTGTAGGTACTAAACTATTTTTGATATTTATCTTTTGTCTGACTGCTTGTTAGCCCTTTTACTGATCTCTTATCAATGTTAAAGCTTTTACAAGTATTTTTAGTAGAATGCTATTTATTTGCAAATAATGACCATTTGGTCTTTTAAAAACATTTTCCCACACAACACCTATGTACTTTTTAAAATTGTCTCTGTAGCTAGGGTATTAGCCAAAACTTTCAGAACAATGAGTTTAATATTAATGATAAATGTAGGCAACCGTGTTTTCTGATTGTAATGGGAATAAACCTAGTATATTACTGTTCAATATGATTGCTAATTTAAAACAGACATCATATTAGACAATATCTATTTTTATTTTTTGAAAGTTTTTAAAAATATTAAATTTTATCCAAAGTCTTTTAGTCATGCACTTAGATATTATTTTTTAATTTGACCCATTTAGTAGGATAGTATTAGATTTTCTGTTCCTAATTCCTCTTTGCATTCCTGAGAGGAACCAGCTTAGTCATAAGAGTTCATATTCATCTTATTCTTACCCTCTACTTTCAGAAAACTGCCAAATCCAGCAGATTTCTTTTTTTTTTTGTGAGACAGTCTTCCTCAGTTGCCCAGGCTTGAGTGCAGTGGTGCGATCTCAGCTCACTGCAACCTCCACCTCCCAGGCTCAGACAATTCTCTTGCCACAGCCTCCAGAGGAGCTGGGATTACAGGCATATGTCACCATGCCTGGCTAATTTTTGTTTTTCATAGAGACGGGGTTTCACCATGTTGGCCAGGCTGGTCTTGAACTCCTGACCTCTGGTGATCTGTCCGCCTCAGCCTCCCAAAGTGCTGGGATTACAGGTGTGAGGCACTGCACCCGGCCAGATCTCACTATTCTTGCATCCATGTGATTCTCGTTGCTACTACTTTAGTTCAGGCCTTCTTTGCTTCTCAGCTGGACTACAGTAGTGGCTTTTTTTTTTTTTTTTGAGATGGAGTTTCACTCTTGTTGCCCAGGCTGGAGTGCAGTGGCTTTTAAATACCTCCCCATCCTGTTCCTGATACTTCGTTTCCATTACACATGTAGTATACACCTGCATACAATTTATATAGTCTCTCAATTTATTTATAATTTCCTGCAAAAAGGTATTAAATGGGCTGGGCACAGTGACTCACGCCTGTAATCCCAGCACTTTGGGAGGGCTGAGGCGGGTGGATCACGAGGTCAGGAGATTGAGACCATCCTGGCTAACATAGTGAAACCCCACCTCTACTAAAAATACAAAAAATAAGCCGGCCGTGGTGGTGGGCGCCTGTAGTCTCAGCTACTTGGGAGGCCAAGGCAGGAGAATGGCGTGAACCCAGGAGGTGAAGCTTGCAGTGAGCAGAGATAGTGCCACTGCACTCCAGTCTGGGTGACAGAGTGAGACTCTGTCTCAGGAAAAAAAAAAAAAAAAAAAGAAAAAAAAAAAAGGTATTAAATGTGTTTTGTCATATTTATTCCTAATTTCCTTAAAATTTTTGTTGCTACTATAAATGTGTTTTACTTTAAATGATGCTGCTTTCTGTTTGTTGCTGGTATACAGAAAACCAAATGATTTTATTAGACTGATTTTATAGTCAATCACCTTACTAAACTCGCTCTTCTTCTTTTTTTTTTTTAAGAGACAGGGTCTCGCTGTTGCTCAGACTGGCCTCAAACCCCTGGGCTCAAGCAACTCTCCAGTCTCAGCCTCTCAAGTAGCTGGGATTACAGATGCATGCCACCACGCCTCAAACTCCCTTATTATTTCCTAATAACTTGGTAACTGCAGGTAACCTTGTTTTATCTCTGGTCAGAAAGTATAATATGTAAGATACCAACTCATTAAAATGTATTAAGCCTTACTTTATGATCTAGTATGTAATCAATTTTTTTCTACTGTTCCATGTGCCTGAAAAGAATATGAATTCTCTAATTACTGGGCATATAATTCCAGAGATGACTATTAGTTGAAACTTGTTCATGGTTAAAATATTCTGTATCTTTACTGACTTTATATCTGCTTGATCTACCAATAATTGAGAAATAGGTTGCAATCTCCTCCTATGATGAAGGATTTCTCAGTTTTTCCCTAATAAAAAATTAACTATACAAATTTCACTTACTGTTCTATTAGGCTCATACAGGTTTAGAACTGTTATATCTTACTGGTAAAATGAACCCTTTATCATATATAATAGCATTCTCTATTGCTAATAATGCTTTCTTTTCTTTTCTTTTTTTTTTTTAAACAGCCTCACTCTGTTGCCCACCCGTGATCTATGCTCACTGCAACCTCCGCCTCCTGGGTTCAAGCAATTATCTGCTTCAGCCTCCCGAGTAGCTGGGATTACAGGGACCCGCCACCATGCCCAGCTAATTTTTGTATTTTTAGTAGAGATAACGTTTCACCATCAAATAAAGCAAATAAATGTGGGAGCCTGCCTAGAGAATCAGATTTTCTCTAGGTTTCTGGCTCAGTGTGAACCTTCTTCTACCCTGCCCTAAATAAGAAGACCACACAAAAACAAATTTCCAATGCATGTGGGGCTTCTCTGTTCATCAAAGGCTTCGATTCAACTAATAAATGACATTAACACTGGAAATGGCTCTGGATGCCAAGGCCAGCCTTAGAAATCGCCTCAACTGCAGACTGAGAATCGCTGGGAGGGACGTAGGTGTGGTAATAACAAAAATTAAAAAGAGTAAACATTTGCAACCTACAGAATGAGAGAAAATTTTTGCAATCTACCCATCTGACAAAGGGCTAATACCCAGAATTTACAAAGAACTTAGACAAATTTACCAGAAAAAAATCAAACAACCCCATCAAAAAGTGGGCAAAAGATATGAACACTTTTCAAAAGAAAATATTTATGCAGCCAACAGATATATGAAAAAATGCTCATCATCACTGGCCATCAAAGAAACATAAATCAAAACCACAATGAGAGACCATCTCCCACCAGTTAGAATGGTGACCATTAAAAAGTCAGGAAACAACAGGTGCTGGAGAGGATGTGGAGAAACAGGAACGTTTTTACACTGTTGGTGGGAGTGTAAACTAGTTCAACCACTGTGGAAGACAGTATGGCAATTCCTCAAGGATCTCGAACTAGAAATACCATTTGACCCAGTGACCCCATTACTGGGGATATACCCAAAGGATTATAAATCATGCTACTATAAAGACATATGCACACGTATGTTTATTGCAGCACTATTCACAATAGCAAAGACTTGGAACCAACCCAAATGTCCATCAATGATAGACTGGATTTAAAAAATGTGGCACATATACACCGTGGAATACTATGCAGCCATAAAAAAAGATGAGGTCATATCCTTTGTAGGGACATGGATGAAGCTGGAAACCATTATTCTGAGCAAACTATCGCAAGGACAGAAAACCAAACACCGCATGTTCTCACTCATAGGTGGGAATTGAACAGTGAGAACATTTGGGACACAGGGCAGGGAACATCACACACCGGGGTCTGTCATGGGGTGGGGGGTTGGGGGAGGGATAGCATTAGGAGAAATACCTAATGTAAATGACAAGTTAATGGGTGCAGCAAACCAACATGGCACATGTATACATATGTAACAAACCTGAACATTGTGCACATGTACCCTAGAACTTTAAAAAGTATAATTTTAAAAAGTAAACATTTTTTAATGTTTTGATAATGTAAGTGTGTGCCAAGCACTATTTTAAGCATTTTAAGTAATTTAATCTTTTTAATTTTTTTTTTTTTTTTTGAGATGGAGTCTCGTTCTGTTGCCAGGCTGGAGTACAGTGGCGCGATCTCGGCTCACTGCAACCTCCACCTCCCTGGTTCAAGTGATTCTCCTGCCTCAGTCTCCTGAGTAGCTGGGACTACAGGCGCACGCCACCACGCCTGGCTAATTTTTTGTATTTTTTTAGTAGAGATGGGTTTTCACCATGTTAGCCAGGGTGAATTCGATTTCCTGACCTCATGATCCACCCACCTCAGTCTCCCAAAGTGCTGGGATTACAGGCGTGAGCCACTGCACCCGGCCAATTTTTTTTTTTTTTTTTTTTTGAGGCAGGGTCTCGCTCTGTTGCCCAGGCTGGAGTGCAGTGGTGTGATCGTGGCTCACTGCAACCTTGACCTCCTCAGGCTCAGGTGATCCTCCCACCTCAGCCTCCCGAGCAGCTAAAACTACAGGCGTACACCATCATGTCTGGCTAATTTTGTTTTTGGTTTGTTTTTTTTTTTTTTTTTTTTTTTTAGAGAGAGCTTCTTTCACTCTGTTGCCCAGGCCGGTCTTGAACTCCTGGGCTCAAGCAATCCACCCACCTCAGCCTCCCAAAGTGCTAGGATTACAGGCATTAGCCACCACGCCCAGCCAAAATTAAGATTAATAACCCTATGAAGTTGGTAAAGTTTTCATCCCCATTTTGTCCTGGTATCCACTACAACCACATTACATCACGTTTGAAACTCATATTCTAAAATGCCATCCTTCCTGCCTCTTATCCTGGAAAACACAAAGGAACCACTGAGTTCCACAAAGACTAACTATCAACACCCATCATCCAAGTAACTCAGCAGCTACCAGATTAGCCTGGTGCAGGGTGCGCACCTATAGTCACAGCCACTTGAGAGGCTGAAGCAGAAGGATCGCTGGAGCCCAGGACGCTGAGATCAGCTTGGTCATAGTGAGACCCCCATCCTAAAAGTCAGACTTAAAGTATGATACTTTTTCCTACAACAAATTCCTCTTCCAAGAGATTATTAAGAAAGAAAGAAAGAAAGAAAGAAAGAAAGAAAGAAAGAAAGAAAGAGATAATTAACATGTTCTTTACAATAAGAACTCAAAGAAAAGGAATCAAAATTAATCAAACTTTTGAGGATGATTTTAGGTACCTCTTGATTGAAACAAAGAAGCATTCCAGAAACATACCTGTTGGAGCCATCTTTCATATGGACTTTGGCGTAAAGAACATCCACCATGCCAGGATCATCATTCATGTATTCTATCCCTGCCATCTCCACTTCTAGGGGTTTACCCCCAGAAATGTCACTGCAAAGGAAAAAGCATTAAGATATCTATAAGTGTTTAAGCTAAGAGGGCTATTATATTTTGAAACATGGTTAATATACATAGTCAAATATGTATGTTACTTACATATGTACAAAAACATAGTAGTTGTGTTTTTTCCCTAACATTATTTAATTGCCCTTCTAATTTCAAAATTAGTAAATTTTCAATGCACACAAATTGGAAAACACTGGAAAGTATTTCCAGTGTCACACTATATTTATCCCAATACCAGTTTATTAGCATGGTCTCATAGAGAAAGTCAAGAGATGACAGTTCTGATCCATAAAGACATTTACTATGTTGGCTCATCTCTCAGGTGCCCATCTCTACTATTTCAACAAGTTACAAACAGCGTTTCACTCATATAACAAAGGTGGAGGTGTAAACTGATATCACATCTTTATTTATTTTTTTGTTTGTTTGGTTCATTTGTTTTGTTTTGAGATGGAGTCTCGCTCTATTGCCCAGGCTGGAGTGCAGTGGCACGATCCTGGCTTACTGCAACCTCCACCTCCCGGGTTCATGTCATTCTCCTGCCACAGCCTCCCAAGTAGCTGGGACTACAGACACCTGCCACGACGCCCAGCTAATTATTTTGTATTTTTAGTAGAGACAGAGTTTCACCATGTTAGCCAGGATGGTCTCGATCTCCTGACCTTGTGATCTGCCTGCCTCGGCCTCCCAAAGTGCTGGGATTATAGGTGTGAGTCACCTTGCCTGGCCTTTTTTTTTTTTTTTTTGGAGACAGTTTTGCTAGTCGCCCAGGCTGGAGTGCAATGGCACAATCTCGGATTGCAACCTCTGCCTCCTAGGTTCAAGTGATTCTCCTGTCTCAGCCTCCTGAGTAGCTGGGACTGCAGGTGCTCGCCACCACACCAAGCTAATTTTTGTATTTTTAGTAGAGATGGGGTCTCGCTATATTGGCCAGGGTGGTCTTGAACTCTCGTCCTCAGGTGATCCTCCCGCCCCAGACTCCCAAAGTGCTGGAATTACAGGCATGACCCACTGCCCTCAGCCTGATATCACATCTTTACAAGCAATCTGTCAGTATTTATGAGAAGTCTTCTTCAATAAAAACCCTTTCCCCAAGCAATTCCATTTCCAGGAGCCCATCCTAAGGAAACAATTATGAATTCAGTTACACATCAACTTGTGTAACTGTTGATAAAGAAAGTTCTCCTTTACAGAAGAACTCCAAAACTAGTAAATGTAGAAAGAACAATGAAATTAGAATCTTGCAACCCCTGATAAAAAATAGATCTCAGCCGGGCGCGGTGGCTCATGCCTGTAATCCCAGCACTTTGGGAGGCCAAGGCGGGTGGATCATGAGGTCAGGAGATCGAGACCATCCTGACTAATACAGTGAAACCCCATCTCTACTAAAAATACAAAAAAATAGCCAGGTGTGGTGGCGGGTGCCTGACGTCCCAGCTACTCGGGAGGCTGAGGCAGAAGAATGGTGTGAACCCAGGAGGCGGAGCTTGCAGTGAGCCGAGATAATGTCACTGTACTCCAGCCGGGGCGACAGAGTGAGACTCCATCTCAAAAATAATAATAATAATAAAAATAATAATAATAATAGATCTTGACAATGATCACCAATGGCTGCTAAAAACTTGGGCAAAAGGCTGGGGGAAATATAAAGTGACCTCTCTAAAGAGGAGCTCTATAAACAATGGTCATGACCGCACCTGAACCAACTGACCAAGCTGAATATTAACAGTAAAAGAAATAGCCAGACAAATATGTGCCTCTTAGCATGATGCAATAAGAATATACTCATATTTATGAGAAATAATTTATGCATAGGGTTTTTGTTTTTGTTTTTGAGACAGGGTCACACTCTGTCACTCAGGCTAGAGTGCAGTGACGTGATCTTGGCTCATTGCAACCTCCACCTCCCAGGTTCAAGCGATTCTTGTGCCTCAGCCTCCCAAGTAGCTAGAATTACAAATGTGTACCACCATGTCCGGCTAATTTTTATATTTTTAGTAGAGACTGGGTTTTGCCATGTTGCCCAGGCTGGTCTCAAACTCCTGGGCTGAAGCCATCAGACTGCCTTGGCCTCCCAAAATGCTGGGGTTATGGGTGTGAGCCACTGCACTTGGCCTATGCATAGGGTTTTAAATGAGGCATAAAGTTTTGTTTCGAGTATCAAAAGACTGGCAACAGACTAAAAGTCAAATAACATGGTACAGATTAGATAAACTATAATACTATGAGCAATAAATAAACTATACATGTGACTAAGGAAGCTTTTAGGTACTGATATAAAAAGATATAAAAAACTGATTAAGAACTGATATAAAATAATATATAAAACTGATATAATAAATTATATTTCTAAATTTTAAAAAAGGTCTACAACAATGTGCATGCTAAGCTACTTGTACAAAAGATGGAGGTAAGAAAAAATATATGTTATATATATTTGTTTACACATCTATAAAATCCCTGGAAGGACACAGAGAAAGTGACACACTGGTTGCCTCTAGAGAGGAAAGCAGGTGGTTGATAAATTTCAGTGGTAGAGAAACTGCACTGCATATCCTTTGCAACTTTAAATTTTTGAACTATGTAAATGTATTATCCATTAACAAGTTAAAATTTTTAAAAATATCCAAAATAAACCAAAACAAAAGTGTATATACTGAAAAATTCTATTTGAAGACATTAAAAAACAAACCAGCCAAATCTATGCAATAGAAATCAGAACACAGGTTGCTTCTGGGAGAAGTGAAGTCACTGGAAAAAGGCATGAGGGACCCTCATGGGGTGATGGCAATGTTCCACATCTTGATTTGGGTGAGGTTGCACAGGTACAGACATTTTGTCAAAGCTCATCAACTACACCTAAGATCTGTGCATTTTTACTGTAAGTAAATTACACATCAAAGGAAAAACATACATATACGTATCCAAAATGTTAATGGTAATTATTTTTAAGTGGTAAGATTACAAGTGATATTTTATTTTTGTGTATCTATAATTACTGGCTTTCCTAAAGTTAACATGTATTACCTTTGTGTTAAGTAAAGCTCCACCATCCTGTTTTCTTCCTGGGCCCCTTATTAAAGAAACTTGTACTCCAACCAGAAAAGGCCTTGTTGTGCCATGCTGAAACCCAATTAAAAATCAGCTCACTGCACAGTCTTCTCCAAACCCGAGGAGGATAGGCACTTTCTCCATCTTATCCACATCTATATCCTCAAATTCTGACACCATGCCTTATACAAAATGGGTGTTCAATAAATCTCTGGTAAACATTAAACGGATGTTTTAAGGGGGAAGCTGTTCTGGAGAATTTTGAGAAGAATATGGTCACAGGCTGATATATTAGTTGAATATGTGTCCCTGCACAAATCTCCTGTTGAATTGTAATCCCTAATGTTGGAGGTGGGGCCTAGTGGGAGGTGTTGGGATCATGGGGACAGACCTCTTGTCAATGGCTTGGGCCACCCCTTGGTGATAAATGAGCTCTCAGTCTGAGTTCACACAAAATCTACTTGTTTCAAAGTGTATGGCACCTCCCCTGCCACTCTCTGTTGCTTGTTCCTGCTTTTGCCATGTGACATGCTTGATCCCCTTCACCTTCTGCCATAAATGAAGCTTCCTGAGGCCTCCCCAGGAGCCGAGCATGCTTCTTGCAAACCTGCAGAACTGTGAGCCAATTAATCTTCTTTTCATTATAAGTTACCCAGTCGCTGGTACTTCTTTATAGCAATAATGCAAGAACAGCATAATATACATGCTATATTGTCATTAAGTAAAAATGTGGTGCTGCCTTAAAAACAAAAGGATTTGGCCGGACGCAGTGGCTCACACCTGTAATCCCAGCACTTTGGGAGGCTAAGGCAGGTGGATCACGAGGTCAGGAGATCGAGACCATTCTGGCTAACACAGAGAAACACAGTGAAATCCCGTCTCTACTAAATATACAAAAAGCTAGCCAGGCGTGGTGGCGGGCACCTATAGTCCCAGCTACTCGGGAGGCTGAGGCAGGAGAATGGCGTGAACCCAGGGGGCGGAGCTTGCAGTGAGCAGAGATCTCGCCACTGCACTCCAGCCTGGGTGACAGAATGAGATTCTGTCTCAAAAAAAAAAAAAAAGAAAGAAAAAAGAGATTTTAGGATCAATCAAAAGACAGCTGGAAAAAAAGTTGTCTTGACATTGAACCCAGGTCATGGGGATGCTTTGTAGCCTAGGAATCCTAATAGTAAAGATTCCCTTAACACTTCAAGGCCTTATTATTGCATAAGACCAAAACTTTTCTCAGTACGAAATTAGTAACTCAACTATTTTAGGCAGATACTTTTCTTTCCATGTTGCCCAGTGTGGTCTCAAACTCCTGGGCTCAAGCAATCCTCCCAGCTTGGCCTCCCAAAGTGCTTGGGTTACAGGCCTGAGTCACTGTGCCTGGCCCAGATACTTTTTCTAATTAAGAAAAATTACAGCCCCAATCATAGTAAGTCTTCCTATAGCCACCTCTAATAAGAAGTGAAACATTTCAAAACACAAGCCAAGCTCTGAACTGTCATCTGAGGTATGTAGCTTCAATCAATACACAATATATCTCCATTCCAAGCACTAGCCAAAGAATTCAATTTGAAAGATTGCCACTGAATCCTATCAAAGTGAAGTCAAAAAAGTCTGTTTGAAGAAAAGTTTCACACTAAATATACATCCCCCACCATTTCTAAAGCTCTCACCCTGCATAGTTAAATCACCAGAAAGCATCACACCATTGGCTTAGATCCCCACTAAAATGTTTTTAATGGGTTACATTTAATGTTACATCTGCAATTTCTAGGGTCAACAGAAGAAAGACCCATAAGAACAATGTTTTTATCTTCTGCAAAATTCCTGTTAAAGACACTGTCCATCATCATTTAGCGTTCTTTATTAAGATTTACATGACAAACTTTTGACAGACTGAGAACCAGAAAAGGTTACTCTCCTGAAAAAACTGTTATACTGGGGTTGGCTGCACAACAGCCTGAGTGTACTTAACACTACTGAACTGTGCACTTAAAATGGTTATGATGGCAAATTTTATGTTGTATTTTACCACAACTGAAAACTTTTTTAAACTATAAAAAAAATTGTCATACTGCTTTTTATCAGACAAGAACTATAATAAATGGTGTACTTCTTTTTGTAATTTAGTTCAAGTACACTGGTGTCAGAAAATAGTACCACACTTTAATGCTCAAGTACAATTATTATCTTACCTTGATTTTCAGGTAGAATTTTCTCCCTATACCATCCTTATGGTTTCTAAATCTCTGACTGTAACATTTCTTTTGTATACATGTCCTCTTAACTACCTCAAATACTTGGAATTAGATGGGGTACTAAGAACAAAAAAAAGTTAGAAACAACGAAACAGGATCCAAAGCCTGCTTTATGAGCAGAAACACAAACTCTCTCAACCTACTCCTAAGATTTATCAAGAGGGAGATTAAAGAGCAGGATAGAAATCCAATGGTTTGCCCGATAAACACTTTGTCTTGGTGGCCAAACAATTACATCTGGGACACCAGTAAGCAAATTACTTTCCAACTGATGCCACGTGAGGCAATAATCAGGCATTAACGTTTGTTCATGGGTATTTTCTCTCCTCTTTCTAGTCCCTTTAAACTTCTGCGGTTTGACGTCAGACCTGCTGGGAAAACTGAGGCACAGGAGGGTGCTGCTGGGACTGAAGAAGAGCCGCACATCTGTCAGACTCCATACTCAGAGCCAGTGCACGGTCTGTGTCCTACATCTCACAAAGAAAAGTCAACAGGGACACAGCCGGAGCTTCCGAATTTACTAAACACTGAATAATTCATTCAAAATCTATAGAGCTACATAAGCCTTTCACTGAAAAACTGAAACAAAAATCCTGTTTTTGGTCTTATAGCATCCTTCAAATTAAAAAACTACCCCCAAATTTAAAACGAATACTCAACTACTCATTTCTTTAATATAGCCATATAGCACCACAGTTTAAATCAAATTCCAATATAGCCACATTTATTTCAATCCTTCAATTTTAAAAACCATCAAATTAAACTACAGCACACTATGTACAGGTCTGTTCATTTTTCAGTGTTTTCCTTTCATATTTTAATTTGGGACCACTACACCATAAAAGGTTCAGGTTAGAAATGCCATTATTTACAATTTTTTTTTCTAAGTATATACCAAGCACAAAGATTAAGGTCAAAGAGCAAGAAAAAATTCAGCGATCCAATTTACTGATTTACTTACCAGAGCTTTAACAGAAGTACCCTTTTTGTTTTTTTAAGAAGTAGTCTCTTCTCAGAAGTAAATCAGTTTTGCACTTTTTACTTTTTAAACAAATGCATGTGACGGGGGAAATTAGAAGAAGGTTGGGGAGGCTTGCTTTATTTTACTCGCTGGTTCCACATCTTTCCAGCTTTTTAAAAAGAGCATCTTTAAACAAATTTTTGCATGCACTGCAGATTTTTGGCAGGGTAACTTTGTCCTATTTCAAAAGCTTTGCTGAATTTGAAAAACTACAATTACTGTTTTCATACTGTCATGTCAAAAATTCTGAGGAACTATTAAGACTGCTCTTTATTCCCTAGGCACACTAACTCTGACATGCTTAAAGGGCTCCGATTTGGCATTTAGTCACAAAAGGCACCAAGAGACATAAAAGGGAGGAACTCAGCTAAATCTTCCCACAGCTTAGGATAAAGCTTCAGTGATTAAAAACCTGTGACCTAATTTTCAAAAGGTAAAAAGAACAAATACTTCTCTAAACAAATATTTTATCTACCTTTAAATTTTTTCTTAGCAAGATTATCCCAATGGCAGCCAAGGAAATGCAGCAGCTTTCAGTTTAGTTTAGCAAAAAGTAAACTGGAAACAAGTTAAAGTATCAGAATTGATCCTTAAACCAGGTAAAACTGCCCTGCTTTGTAAAATAAAGCATAATGTTTTGCTTTATACAAGGGAAACGGCAAGTATCTAATGACAAACACCAAATTATTTTGCATTTCAGGTAAGATCTAAAGAAAATAGGTATGTCTGTTACTGAGCAAAGAACATGACAAGAAGTGTTTTTGCTCTCTCAGATTCAGAAAGGATAGGAGACTGCAAACCCTATCAGATTATGATCTTGCTCAAGAAAAATAGTTTATCTTTAAAACAATTAGTGGAAAAGGATAACTGGCCCATAAAGTGTTTGCATTACACAGTTTCTTTTCTTTTTTTTTTTTTTTTTTTTGAGATGGAGTCTCGCTCTGTCACCCAGGCTTGAGTGCAGAGGCGCCATCTCGGCTCACTGCAAGCTCCGCCTCCTGGGTTCACGCCATTCTCCTGCCTCAGCCTCCCAAGCAGCTGGGACGACAGGCACCTGCCACCACGCCCGGCTAATTTTTTGCAGTTTTAGTAGAGGCAGGGTTTCACCGCGTTAGCCAGGATGGTCTTGATCTCCTGACCTCGTGATCTGCCCGCGTCGGCCTCCCAAAGTGCTGAGATTACAAGTGTGAGCCACCACACCCAGCTACACAGTTTCATATACAATATAACTAGAGAAAAATTTTAGATCCTTTTACCTTGTTCTATCCAATGAACCAGGTAAACCATTTCTATAAGGCCATGTTAGAATAGCATGGGGCCTGCCTACAAGAATGGAATAAAAAAACTATTTGAGTGAATTGGCTTTCACATTTCTCTCCTTTGTCAGTCTTAAGTAAAAGGAAGAAAGTAAAGGGAAATACGGGAAGATATGGTTCTTTGAAATAAAGCTGTTATGTCAGATATATGTGTAAATTAAAATTTTACAGTAAAAAAGAGTAACAACTCTGCCCTTAGAACAGTAATGCTTTCCCTGAGTCAAAACAGATTGCTTAGACTATTTCTGGTATCCTTTTTGAACTGGCTGGACATGGCAGCTCACACCTGTAATCCTAGCACTTTTGGAGGCCGAAGCAGGAAGGTTGCTTGAGACCAGGAGTTTGAGACTAGTCTGGGCAACAGAGCAAGACTCTGTCTCTAAAAATAAATAAATAAATAAATAAAATAATAATAATAATTTTAAAAGGCTTTATCTTTTTAAATACTTGCTGAATCAAATAAAATTATTTGTACTGGAAAAAAAAAAAAAAAAAGAGGCTGGGTGCAGTGGCTCACGCCTGTAATCCCAACACTTTGGGAGGCTGAGGCAGGCGGATCACAAGGTCAGAAGATCAAGACCATCCTAGCTAACACAGTGAAATCCCGTCTCTACTAAAAATACAAAAAATTAGCCGGGTGTGGTGGCGGGTGCCTGTAGTCCCAGCTATTCGGGAGGCTGAGGCAGGAGAATGGCATGAACCCGGAGCTTGCAGTGAGCCAAGACTGCGCCACTTCACTCCAGCCTGGGCGACAGAGCAAGACTCTGTTTCAAAAAAAAAGAAAAGAAAGTCAGTGTTTCTAAAATATAATGAAGACTTTCCAGAGAATCGTGTTATAATGTTTGGGTTACTATAGTAGACAGAATAATGACCCCCAGAGATGTTGATGTCCCACTCTCTGGAATTTATAAATATTCTATCTTACATGGCAAAGAGACTTTTGTAGGTGTGATTAAGGCTACAGATTCTGATATGAGAGGTTAGCCTAGATTACCTGAGTGGGCTCCATCAAATCGCATGAATCCTTCCCATGTCGTACACCCTCTAGTTCAAAAAAAAGTCTGTAACACCAAAAAGAAGCCAGCCCAGGTAGACCACCCAACCCCATCCCTGAGGATTACTCACTTAATGAATTCCTCTTTACACTTCTGCAGCATCTCACATGTCTGCTGGATCTCTTCCTCACTCAAAAGCACCAACATCCCAATAGTGAGATGAAGCTTTTTGGGATTCTGGAAAATGCTGCTGTCAACCCCATGATCCTGTTATCAAAGGGAGAAAAACAAGAAACTCTGCCCTTACAAAGGCAAATGGCAAGAATAAAATTGAGTCCCCAGAAATACACCCACACACCTACAGCCAAGTGATTTTCTACAAGGTGGCAAGACCATTCAATAGAGACAATCTCCTCAATAAATGATGCTGGAACAATAGAATACCCACATGCAAAAGTATAAAGATAGACTACAACCTCCTACCATATAAAAAAATTAACACAAAATAGATCATGACCTGGAATTCGGCAATGGATTCTCAAATATGACACCAAAAACATGGACGACAAAAGAAATAAACTGGACTTCATCAAATTAAAAAACTTTTGTGCATCAAGAACACTATCAGGAAAGTGAAAAGAAGCCTACAGAATGGCAGAAATATTTGCAAGTAATTTACCTGATAAGGGTCTAGTATCCAGAATATACAAAGAACTCTTCCAATTCAACAACGAATATACAATCTAATATTTTCATTTTTTTATTTTTATTTATTTATTTATTTATTTTTGAGACAAGAGTCTTGCTCTGTTGCCCAGGCTGGAGGGCAGTGGCGCCATCTTGGCTCATTGCAAACTCCGCCTCCCGGGTTCATGCCATTCTCCCGCCTCCGCCTCCTGAGTAGCTGGGACTACAGGCGCCCACCACCATGCCCAGCTAATTTTTTTGTATTTTTAGTAGAGACGGGGTTTCACTGTTTTAGCCAGGATGGTCTCAATCTCCTGACCTCATGATCCGCCCTCCTCGGCCTCCCAAAGTGTTGGGATTACAGGCGTGAGTCACCGCGCCCGGCCCAATTTTTTTTCATTTTTTAAGAGACTGGGTCTTGCTCTGTCACCCAGGCTGGACTGCAGTGGCGCAATCACAGCTTACTGTAACCTCAAACTCCTGGCTCAAGTGATCCTCCTGCCTCAGCCTCCTGCATAGCTGGGATTATGGGTGTAAGCTACAGAACCCAGTTGAACCTAATTTTAAAATGGGAAAAGGGGCCAGGCACGGTGGCTCACGCCTGTAATCCCAACATTTTGGGAGGCTGAGGCAGGCTGATCACTTGAGGTCAGGAGTTCAAGACCAGCCTGACCAATATGGTGAAATGCCATCTCTACTAAAAATATAAAAATTAGCTGGGTGTGGTGGCAGGTGTCTGTAATCCCACATACTCAGGAGGCTGAGACAAGAGAATCGCTTAAACCCGGGAGGCAGAGGTTGCTGTGAGCCAAGATCACACCATTGTACTCCAGCCTGGGTGACAAAGTGAGACTCTGTCTCAAAAAACAAACAAACAAAGAAACAAAAACAAAAACAGACAAAAGGACTTGAATAGACTTTTTCTCCAAGGCAGAAATACAAATGGCTAACAAGCAGAACTGGCTAACAAGCACATGAACATTATTAGTCACTTAGGGAAATGCAAATCAAAACCACTGTGAGTTACCATATCACACCCACTAAACTGTCTATAATCAAAGTAATGGAAAATGACAAGTGCTGGCCAGGATGTGCAGAAATTGGAACCCACATACATTGTTGCTAGGAAGGTAAAATGACTCAGTCACTGTGAAAAACAGTTTGGCAGTTCCTCAAAAAGTTAAACATAGAATTATCATATGACCCAGCAATTCTACTCCTAGGTATATGCCCAAGAGAATTGAAAAAGGGACTCAAATACATGTATATGCATGTTTCCAGAAGCACTACTCATGACAGCCAAAAGATGGAAATAACCCAAATGTATATCAACAGATGAATGGATAAACAAACTGTGGTATATATACACAGTGGAATATTATTCAGCCTCAAAAAGAAATGAAATTCTGGCCAGCCGCGGTGGCTTACACCTGTAATCCCAGCACTTTGGGAGGCCGAGGCAGGCAGATCACCTGAGGTCAGGAGTTCGAGACCAGACTGACCAACATGGTGAAACCCCTGTCTCTACTAAAAATACAAAAATTAGCCGGGTGTGGTGGTGTGTGCCTGTAATCCCAGCTACTCAGGAGGCTGAGGCAGGAGAATTGCTTGAACCTGGGAGGAAGAGGTTGCAGTGAGCCGAGATCGCGCCACTGCACTCCAGCCTGGGTAACACAGTGAGACTGACACTGTCTCCAAAAAAAAATTTTGGCTCTGGGAAGCACAAAAAGTAAATATACCTTATGAATCCCTTTTTTAAAAAATTGAGGTGAAATTTGCATAACATAAAATTAACCATTTTAAAGTATACAATACAGCAGTATTTATATTTAGTGTATTCAATGTTGTGCAACCACCAGCATTCTTTAATAGCAAAACTTTATCACCTGATAAAAGCATTCCATACCCATTTATTTATTTACTTTATTTATTTTTATTTTATTTTTATTTTTTGAGATGGAGTCTTGCTCTGTCGTCCAGGCTAGAGTGCAATGGTGCAATCTTGGCTCTCTGCAACCTTTGCCTCCTGGGTTCAAGCAATTCTCTCCTGCCTCAGCCTTCTGAGTAGCTGCGATTACAGGCACCTGCCACCATTCCTGGCTAATTTTTGGATTTTTTGTAGATGGGGTTTTACCATGTTGGACAGGCTGGTCTCGAAGTACTGACCTCAGGTGATCTGCCCACCTCGGCCTCCCAAAGCGCTGGGAATATAGGCGTGAGCCACCATGTCCAACCCTCATACCCATTTAAATAATCACTCCTCTTTCTCCATGTCCCATCCCCTAGTGACCTCTAAGTTGCTTTTTGTCTATCTGAATTTATGTATTCTGGATACATTATATAGAAAGAATCATACAACATAAGACCTCTGTGACCAACTTCTTTCATTTAGCCTAATGTTTTCAAGGTTCATCCAAGCTGAAGCATTATCACTGCTTCGTTCCTTTTTAGAGTTAAATATTTTAGTGTATGTATGTACCAAAATGTGCTTATTAATTCATCTACTGATGAAGATTTGGGTTTTTTGCACCTTTGCTATTAGGAATAATGCTGCTATAAACATTTGTGTACAAATTTCTGTGTTGACATATGCTTTCAGTTATTTGGGGTACAGGAGTAGAACTGTTGGGTCACATGGCAATTCTATGTTTTAACTTTTGAGAAACCACCAAACCATTCTCTACATTGGCTGAACTAACAAACATTCCCAGCAGCAGTATATGAAGGTTCCTGTTTCTCCACATCTTCACTGACACTTCCTTTTTTAAAAAATGATAGCGATCCTAGTGGGTATAAAGTGGTATTACATTGCGGTTTTGATTTACATTTCACTAATGATCAATGATGATGACATCTTTTCATGTGCTTTTTGGATATTTGTACGTCTTCTTTGGAGAAATGTCTGCTAAAATCTTTTGCCCATTTAAAAATTGTCTTTTTATTGTTGAATTATAAGAATTCTTTATAAATTATTGATACTATACCCGTATCAGACCATGGATCCCTTTTAAAGGAAGGTAGGTCTCAAATTTCATTAATCTCATTCTGCAAATGAAAACAAGAAAAAAAAAAGTTGAAGCTCTTCTATTCCAACAGGAACGAAACAGGAATGCTATCACTGAATTGCAAGTTCTTACTGTATAATCAGGTGTCTGGCCTAACAAAATGCCCCAAAGGCAGAGAAATGTATTTTATCAAATGTGAATACCTTACATCCTGTTCTTGGTTTGCCTAAGGCTTACTGCCTAATATTTGCCTTGGCAACAGTAGTTAGCTGATTCTTCCTTTTCTAAGTGTTAATGGAGCTTGAGCTATTTTTACATCTGATGGAAAGTTTTGTGATTCCACACATCAATACAAATTGCCTCACTTAATGAAAGTGACTGTAAGCAACAATCAGCTTTAAATGTATCAAGGAAGGCTAAGTGCAAGGCTTATCACCCCAGCATCTCTAACCCATGGCCTGCCACATTAGAAAAGGCATGCAAAGCCCCTCAAATGATTTTAATATGCACAACTCCATCCCAAATTACAACTGAGAATTGCTCCCCAGCAATAACGGTCTATTTGTTGGGCCCTTGCTCTGCTCCAAACGTTTTCTGTGCAACGTACAGACAAATATCTTATGAGGGAAGCACTATTATCATCCATACTTTACGGATGAGGAAACTGAGGCACTGAGAAATTAAGCCACTTTCCCAAGGTAACATTGCCAGGAAGAGATGAGGTCAAAATTCAAACGCAGGCAGTCGAGCCCCAAAGCCTATACTTTTGATCAACATTATATACATAGCCTTCTTAGTAATAGTTGCCCAAAGGGGGCTAGGACCATAGGACACCACCCAGAGGCAAGTCCTTATGCATTTCAACACAACTCACTCAATAAATGGATCTAACCACTGTATTAGCCCTGAAAATAAAGAGAATCTCATAATTCTACGAAAGGAAAGTGGTTTTAACATCTGCCTTTTTAGCCAGGCACAGTGGCTCATGCCTGAAATCTCAGCACTTTGGGAAGCCAAAGCGGAAGGATCACTTGAGGCCAGGAGTTCAAAACCAGCCTGGGCAACACAGACCAGTTCAAGACCAGCCTGGCAAACATGTTTCTTTTTGTAGAGAAAAAAACAACATAATTGAGTTTTTTTCTCTACAAAACACACACACACACACACACACACACACACACACACACACACACAATATCTGCCTTTTTTTAGATATGACCCCAAAAGCATAATCCATAAAAGAAAAAATATGGATAAAGTGAACTTAATCAAAATTTAAAATTTGCACTTCAAAAGATACTATCAAGAAAATGAAAAGATAAGCCACAGAGAAAAATATTTGGGAGAAAGACTTTTGCAAGTCCTATGTCTGATAAATATAAACATAAGAAATTCTTAAAGTTCAACAATAAAAAGATACATAATCCAATTTTAAAATAAGCTAAAGATTTGAACAGATATTTTCCCAAAAGAGGATACACTAATGGCTAATAAACTTATGAAAAGAGGCTCAACATCATTAGTCATTAAATAAGTGCAAATCAAAACCAAAATGAGATATTACCTCAGACCCAACAGAATTATTATAATCAAAAAGATAATAACAAGTGTAGATGAGGCTATGGAAAAACTGAGCAGCCACTTTGCAAAACAGAAATTTGTAAAATGGCACGGCCACTTTGGAAAACAGTTTGGCAGTTACTCAAAAAATTAAACATAAATTTACAAAAATTCACAGAAAAAAATAAAACCCAGCCATTTCACTCCTAAGATTCTACCCAACGAAATGAAAACAAAGGTCCACCTAAAGATGTGTACGTGAATCTCACAGCAGTATTATTTATAATAGCCAAAGAGTAGGAACAATCCACAAGTCCATCAACTGGTGAATGAATAAACAAAACAAAGGCTAGCCATATATGCAACACTATTCGGAAATCAAAAGTAATGAACTACTAACACATGCAAAAGTATAGCTAAACCTCAAAACATTATGCTAAGTAAAAGAAGCCAGATGCAAAAGACTATGTATTATATATGATTCTATCTATATGAAATGTCCAGAAAGGACAAATCTAAAGAGATTGAAATCAGGTTAACAGTTGCCTGTGGTGAGGAGTGGGGTGGCAAACAGGCAAAATGGAACTTTTTAGGGTGATGGAAATGTTCTAAAGCTGGATTGTGGTAATGATTGCACAACTCTGTAAATTTATTTAAAATCACTAAATTGTACACTTAAAATGAATGAATTTTATGGTATGTAAATTATACCTTAATGAAGCTGTTAAATAAGTTGTGTCTACTTTTTTTTTTTTAAGACAAGGTCTCCTCTGTCACCCAAGCTGGGGTGCAGTGGCAGGATCATGAATCCTGCAGCTTCAAACTCCTGGCCTCAAGCAATCCTCTCTCCTCAGCCTCCCAAGTGGCTGGGACTACAAGCTCACATCACCAAACTCAGCTAATTTTTTTTTTAATTTTTGTAGAAATGGGGTCTCATTATGTTGCAAAGGCTGGTTTCAAACTCCTGGCCTTAAGCAGGCCTCCCACCTGAAGCTACCACACCTGGCTAGCTCACTGGCGGTGGTTCACGCCTGTAATCCCAGCACTCTGGGAGGCCCAGGCAGGGGGATCACAAGGTCAGAAGATTGAGACCATCCTGGCCAACACGGTGAAACCCTGTCTCTACTAAAAACACAAAAATTAGCAGGGCATGGTGGCACGCGCCTGTAATTCCAGCTACTCAGGAGGCTGAGGCAGGAGAATTGCTTGAACCTGGGAGGCAAAGGTTGCAGTGAGATGAGATCGTGCCATTGTACTACAGCCTGGGTAACGAACAAGAGTGAAACTCCGCCTCAAAAAAAAAAATTCAGGCAAGAATCATTAAAGGATGTTAAATCTAAGGAGAAATTTTGTTGAGGAGTAGAATATTTGCATAGTCTTAAAATGTCCTCTTATAGATTGCTTATTGGTTGAAAGGTAAAAATACAGTAACTATAAAGAAATTAATCAACACTGACTGGATGGTGTCAAAATTAACATCACCAGCGAGGGACACTGTATACTCTGAGAAGGACACATCATCACTTACACAATGCTCCATCCAGGAATACCTAAGTCTACTCATAAGGAAATGCCAGACACATCAAAAGTGAGAAGCATTCTACTTAAAAAGTCAATGTCAAGAAAGACAAAGAGCCAGTGGGGCACCATGCACCTGGAATCCTGGCTACTCAGGAGGCTGGGGTGGGAGGATCACTCGAGCCCAGGAGTTCAAGGTGCAGTGGTGCTCACAACACCACACTGCACCCTGGGTGACAGCAGAGTGAGACTCTAACTCTCTAACTCAAAAAAAAAAAGAAGAAGAAGAAAGGCAGACAAAGAAAGCCTGTGGAAATGTTCCAGATTCAAGGAAGCTAGAAACGTGACAATTAAACAATACCTAATCCTAGACTGAATCCCAAACTAGAGGGGGAAAAAATGCTATAAAGGATATTATTGGATTAAGCGACAAAATTTGAACGTGGATGGTAAATTAGATAAAACTATCAATGTTAAATGTATTGAGGTTGAGAATTATAACACTATTATGTATAAAAAAAATTTTGCCAGACATAGTGGTGCATACCTATAGTCTCAGCTGCTCAGGAGGCTGAGGTGGAGGGGATAGCTTGAGACCAGGAATTCAAAACTAGCCTGGACAACATAGCAAGACCCCACCCCACTCCCCCCAATATTTTTAATTAAAATATTTTGAAATATTTAGGATTAAAGAGCTATGACATGCATAACTCACTCTAAAGCAGTTCAGAAAGAAAAAAAATGGAATACTAAAACAAATAGTGAAATATTAACAATAAGTGAATCTGAGTAAAGGATACTATTCTTTTCTTCAACTTTTCTGTGAGTTTAAAACAACTTCCTGCATAAATTCTCTATTGGTGCTATAACAAATTACCACAAACTCTGTGGCTTACAACAATACGAACTTAACCTACCATCTTCTGGAGGTCCGAAGTCTAACATGAGTCAGCAGGGCTGCATTCCTCGAGGAGGCTCCAAGGCAAATCATTTCCTTGACTTTTCTAGCTTCTAGAGGCTACCTGAATGTCGGCTCAGAGTCACATCACTCCAATCTCCACTTTAATTGTCACGTCTCCTTCTCTGACTCTGACCTTTCTGACTTCCTCTTTTTTTTTTCTTAGACAGAATCTTGCTCTGTTGCCCAGGTTGGAGTACAATGGCAAGATCCTGGCTCACTGCAACCTCCGCCTCCTGGGTTCAAGCTCTTCTCCTGCCTCAGCCTCCCAAGTAGCTGGGATTACAGGCGCCCACCACCACGTCCAGCCAATTTTGCAGAGATGGTGTTTCACCATGTTGGCCAGGCTGATCTTGAACTCCTGACCTCAGGTGATCTGCCCACCTCGGCCTCCCAAAGTGCTGGGATTACATGTGTGAGCCACCACGCTCAGTCCGACTCCCTCTTATAAAGACCCATCTCAACATCCTTAACTTTAACACATCTCAAAGTCTCTTTTGCCATAAAAGGTAATAGTCACCGGTTATGGGATTAGGATATGAATATCTTTGGAGGGCCATTGTTCTGCCTGTCACATGCCCCCTTCCCAAAATGTTTTTTAAGGCATCTTTGGGAAAATATACTTGGGTGATAAAACTAAAGAAAACTAAGGATATGATTACTGTAAAAGTTGGGACAGTGGTTACCCTTCAGGAGAAGAAGACAGAGGCAAGACAAGGAAGTCTAGGGTGCTGATAAGATTGTATCTCCAGCCTGCACGGTGGTTATAAAAGCATCCATTGGTTCTGTACCGTCTTCTGATGTGTGTTACATTGAACAATTTTGAAGTTTTTTTAGAAAAACTCTAAGCACAAGGCTGGTGCAGTGGCTCACCCCTGTAACACCAGCACTTTAGGAGGCCGAGGTGGGTGGATCACGAGGTCAGGAGTTCGAGACCAGCCTGGGCAACATAGTGAAACCCTGTCTCTACTACGCATACAAAAAATTAGCCAGGCCTAGTGGTGCATGCCTGTAATCCCAGCTACTCTGAAGGCTGAGGCAGGAAAATCGCATGAACCCAGAAGGCAGAGGTTGCAGTGAGCCAAGACTGTACCACTGCACTGCTATCTGGGCAACAGAGCAAAACTCAGCATCAAAAAAAAAAAAAAAGAAAAAGAAAAACTCTAAGCACAAATAAAAGAGGAAACCATTTGTTTTTAAGTTTTTATAGATGTTGGGCTTTTCTTTTTTTCTTTTTCTTTTGTAGAAATGGGGTTGTGCTATGTTGACAAGGCTGGTCTTGAACTCCTGGCCTCAAGTGATCCACTGGCCTCAGCCTCCCAAAGTGCTGGGATTACAGGCATGGGCCACCACACCTAGCCCAATGTTGAGACTTTTTAAAGGTAAAATTACCCTAGTTCCTCTAAAATTATATATTTTTATATTATATATAATATTTTTATATTTTACATATATATAATATATAGTCACTATATATAATATATATATAATACATAATATAGTGACTAGAGAGAGAAAAACGAGGGAAAAAAATGCCCTGTCACTGGCATGCCAAATCAAAACTTAACTAGTAGAGTCAGACTCAATTCTAAAGGCCTGAAAGCACTCATAAGTACCTTTCTAGACCCAGAAATGACTAGGAAACATAGGAGGAAAACAGCCTAATGGTTTAAAATTTCCAGCTTACTATCTCAGTCACTTTCACATTCCATTGCTCTTTTTTCCTTTTTCTTTCTCTTTGTTCTTCAACCTTATCTTGCATAAATTTGCCCTAATACCCAGCTAGAAAAATGAAGTTCTACAACTTTGCTTTCCCTGCCTTACCCTTTGGGAGCCTAGCACTCCAGTCAACTTGAGTTTACTTGCCAAGAAAACACCGAGTACCGGGAAACAAAACACACAGAAGGCAATGGAGCAGGAAAAGGTACAGACAGGACACCTAAGGGTCACACAATCAAAAGTCCTTTTTGGAATTTTGAGTCATAAGGGTTCAAATAATCCCTCACTCTGCTGTAGACTATATAGTTTACAAGTAACTCCACTGGACAGTCTTTTAATGAATGGAGAAACTCTCTAAACTGCCCTACCTCACAATGCCATCTACCAAGAGACACTTTTCTCTTACTGAATTATCTAAATTTAATTTGGAACCAAACAATCTTCAAGGCAACAGCATAAATCTCTAGAGCCACTGTTTTTCTTTGCTCGGAATATATCATATTCCTGCTGCAAGTCCATTCACTGAGATGAATGAAGACCAACCAACATCAAATTCTTCACTGCAGGGGTTTAATTACACTGGGCCCTGCTCCAAGTTCGCCATTACTTGGAGCTGGAACTATCTTACTCCATTAGGTTGGCCACCCAGGCTGGCGCCTCAAAGTTCTAATGGTATTGACCTTCCACCCAGCAGGGAGAAGCAAAGGGTGAAGTAACAGGAATTTCCTGGGGCAGTTTTGTGTATGAAAATAAACATGTTTCTTTATGGCTAAGTCACACCACCACTGAGCCTCAGTTTCTTTCTTGTTAAATAAAGCCTCATGCATGCATGCAAAAGCTTCCTCTAAAGAAAACTTATGTACATGCCCAACTCACAGTTCACCGAGTTCAAGGTCATGTCCTGACTCATCAGTCCTGGGTGCACGGACCTTAGCCCTCTCATTCAAACTGCAGCTCACGATTTACCACTAGCAGTCACCACATCATCACAGGCCCTTCACTGGTATCACTTTTAATCCAGCACCCTGGGCTCGACTGGGGCAGAAGTGCTCATAATACTATCAGCAGGAACAACTAACAAGACATAATAAAATCTACAGATATCAAGCTTGGGGAAAAGGCCAGTAGACAGCAGTATGGATTAGTCCATCACGAAGCATTCTCTGCTTCCTTAAAGCTCAACCATCCTTTCCATGAGATGGGATACAACACAGGTGCAACTGCCAGAGCTGTCAGCAAGTAGAAGGGAGGCCTCTCTCCAGACATAGACCTGTAAGCTCACGCTCCACTACATGATAGTGAAGAATCTGATCCAAATGTGTAGCACCCAGAATGTAAATAATTTATAGTCCTCTGCCTTGATAGTACATGCCAATTGCCAGAGACAAAAAATAATTCTTAAATCATATTCACATATATCTTTTAGGAACTCCAGGTATAACAAAGGTTTGTGCCTTTAACCCGGAGTAGAGAGTCTAGGATTCTAATTCCAACTGTGTCACAAAGCAGCTGTAATTAGGCAAATCATGTCACTTTTCTAGCCCCGGCTTCCTCCTCTGTAAAATAAGGGAGGTGGCCTGGTTTACCTGTAAGTCAAAGGACCTATAAACTTTGTACATGTTCCCACAAAACCTAAATAATTATCTGCTAACAAAATAGATTATGTGTGAGGGATCTACCAATTCACTTTCTGATATTCTATGCAAAGAAAAAGAGAAAACATGCATGCTTTCCCTATACTCGTTGTATTTTCTTTCTTTTTTTATGGCCAAATCCTGTAGAATTGCTTCTGGGCAGGTGATATGAAGTTCATTCATATAAAGAAGTCATTCCAATACAGCAAAGTGATGAAAAGAGCATTTAGCTACGCAACCAGACAGGCCTATGTTCAAATTCTGCCAACTATCAGCAGCATGACCCTAGGTGAGTTACTCAGTTGCTACAAAGCTTAATTTCATCATCTATAAAACAGACAATACTTCTCAGGTTTGCTCTGCAGATTAAATGAAACACACGTGAAGTCTCTGGCACACAGTAGTATGGAATAAATACAAGCTTCCCCCTCTTCCTTTTTACATGTCTGTGCAGCACTAGACAAATGCCATCTTTGCTCTCCCTTTTAAAGCAGCACTGGAAGCTAAATCAGGCTCTGCTGAGTCATTTCCATTATTCTTTAGGAATGTTCAGAAAAGCTGACTTTGATTTGCAAGTCACTATGTGCTACTAATGAAATACTATGTTAAGCTGTATAAGCTTTAGAAAAAAGGGTTTTGTTTCTCCTGGCTTATAAACTCTATTTATTCATACATAATTACAAGAAAGTGAAGAGGTTCTTAAAACGTGGACAAATATTCAAGCATGGGCTTTTATATTGACCAGAGAAAAGAACTTCTCATGCATTGTCTAAAGATCTTTACCCACTAAAGACGAGTGAAGAGCATCTTCACTCACTAACGGATGCACCACCCCACTTACCTTAGATGAGCACAAAGAATCCTTCAGCCTGCGCTTCTAAAAGCTTCACCATTCCTCTATAGTTACTTGAAAGCACTCGTTAACAAGGCATTTACTCAACTTACATTTATTCCCAAAGACAGACCCTGGTCCCTCTCACATTTCTGATGGGTTAACAGCGCAAGAGAGATCTGCTGCTGCTTCTTAATGCCACTCCTTCCCTCCCCTCCATTTTGTAACCCATGGGATTATTACAAGTCTTACTTGGTACCGCAATAATTAGAACAATTATAACAACAATAATACTTATTCGGCACTATGTGCCATGCTCTGCTCCAAACACCTTAAACTTATTAACTCATTTACTCTTCATATCAACACTGTAACATAAATACCATTATTATCCCAACTTTAGAGCAGAACTCTGTAATATCTTTGGAATATATCCCCTCCTGAATATGCCACAAACCCTATTCTTTCAATAGACAGTATTGATAGCCTCCCAACTGGTACCTGCCTTGGTGCCCAACTCCTTACCTCTCAAGGCATCCTCCACACTGCCTTCAATTTTTTTCCTATGGTGCTAAGTTCATCACAGTCCTTGCTTAAAATCTCAACTAGTTTGTTTCTTTCTTTCTTTTGGAGACAGGATCTCGCTCTGTCACCCAGGCTAGAGTGCAGTGTCATGATCATGGCTACTGTAACCTCTATCTCTGGACTCAAGCAATCCTTCTCCCACATCAGCCTCCCAAGTAGCTAGGACCACAGGTACACACCACCATGCCTGGCTAATTTTTTTATTGTTTGTAGACATGGAGTTTCATTATGTTGCCCAGGCTGGTTTCACACTCTTGGACTCGAGGGATCCTCCCACCTCAGCCTCCCAAAGTGCTAAGATTACAGGTGTGAGCTACTACGCCCAGTCTTAACTATTTTCTTACTATCTATAGGATATTACATTCAAAATCCTTAACCCACACAAGAGCTTTCACAACTTGGGAGCCATGTCATTTCCACTCTTAACTCCTACCTCTTCCTAACTCTACCTCTTTCTAAGTACCAGCCTTAACAAATTCCTCACTCTCCCCTGAATACCTCACAAGTGACATTTCCTTTGCGCAATGCTCCCTGCCCCATTTGCCTGCCTGGCACAAACTCCTGTCCTTTCAAGACTGTTCAATTGTCAGCTCCCTTATCAAGCCTTCTCCAACCACTACAGAATTTCTCCTCTGGATACCCACTGCATTTATCTAGTAGCACTTATCTCACAACACTGCAACTATTTCTGGAAGAAGTCTATTTCCCACACCCTAGAGTATGGGATCCTTAACAGCAGAGTCCATTGTTGGCACATAATATGTCCTATATGTTATGTATACCTGGTATAAAGTAGACATTTAATAAATAGTGCATGAATCAATAAGACACAAAAACCTGTTCAAAACTAGTATCTCCACCAAAATGGGACAATATATGAATCTTTTAAATATTTTCTTTTCTTACTTTCCTACTGAACATCAGAAATCAGGGGGTTTTACAATTTTCCTTACAACCAAAGACAACTATCCCATCTTCATTCTAAATCAGTTCAAAAGTTAACTACAAATCCTGCAACTCCCCTTATACATGAAAAATCCTAAATTACACACTAAAGCTTTTATATAAACATTTTCTTCTTCAGTCACTAATACTAACCGGAAAAAAAACCCTGCCTGAGGGAGTTAGGGGGATGCAGACCCATTACCCATTCTGCCCAGTGTAAACCTTCACACTATAATATGAGCAGAATTATGCAGTTTCTGCAGCTATAACCGATTCAGGTTATCTAGGCAGCCTGAGAAATCCCCTGTTGCTTCAGATGGATCTATAAGCCTTCAAATGTTCCACTGCACATGGTTTTGAATTACTGTTTTTCATTACTGATGTGCTTTCTACTGGACCCTGCTGTGAGATAAAGTGGAATTATAGCAGCATTACTAGCTAAAGAATGATTGAGAGATATACAGGGTTGTAATATACTTCCTGAATTTGTAGGCAATGAGACATCTTTGAATCTTAATGCAAGAAACAAGTGAAAAAATAAGGTGCAGCTTATCTGCAGATCACACAGATGAAGAATAGCTTGCCAATGTCTGTGAGCAGCTAAATCCTACGTTAAATACTCAGGCTTAGGGAACTGAAGCACAGGGATGATAGTGATAATGTCTGCAGTCAAACAATATTTCTTATATAACAGATGAACACAAACAAAGGTGATTTCAGGGAATGCTATCCTAAAAGGTAAATTCAGTTTCCTTGAAGAGCAAAGGGTGAGGTGAAGGACAAGTCTGCTACCAAACAAAGAGGAAAAAGAGGCCAACTGTTTCAAAGGAAGAAAGAATTATGTTCAAGGAAGGATGATCAGAAGGACAGAATGAGACCTGAGCGTAGAAAGGTTGCCTGTTGCCCCAAAAATGTGACCTTCACAACAACGTTTAACAATGAAAATTAATAGCTGTGATGGAATTCTCAGACTGACCCCTAATGACCTTTTGTCCTGGTATAATCCAGGTTGTAGGTGGACCCTGTGGCTGTGATAATGTACCAATCCTACGAATTATATTGTGTTATATGGTACAGCGGACTTTAAGAGAGAGAGATTATCCCAATGAGCCTAATCTATACACATGAGCTGTTTAAAAAGCAGTCTTTGCGGGAGGCTGAGGTGGGAGAATGGCGTGAACCCGGGAGGCGGAGCTTGCAGTGAGCCGAGACTGCGCCACTGCACTCCAGCCTGGGTGACAGAGCGAGACTCCATCTCCCAAAAAAAAAAAAAAAAAAAAAAAAAAAAAAAAAAAGCAGTCTTTGGCTGGTGGCAGAAGTCAGATCTGACATGGGAAGGATTTGATGAAGCCAGAGTAGCTATGTATCAAGGAAATGGCACTTTCAGATGTATAGACACAAGGATCTGAATTCTGCCAACAACCTGAATGAACATGGAAGTTGATTCTTCCTAAGAGCCTCCAGATGAGATACCAGTCTGGTCAACATCTTGATTTTGGCCTTGTGAGACCCTAAGCAGAGAGCCCAGTCCAGTCCACTGAGTCTTCTGCCCTGCAGAACTATGAAACTAAAAGAGAACTGTGAGATGATACATGGTTGTGGTTTTAGGCTGCTAAGATTGTGGTAATTTTTTACACAGCAATAGAAAACTCATAAGGTAGGGTAAACTATAACCTGACATTTCAACAGAACCTTTCATATCAGAGATCCCAAAAGCACTTGATGTATTTGTCATGAGTTATAAAGAAAAATAAATTCACCTTCTCAAAAAAGGAAATAAACATTAATAACATCAATTTTTTTTTAGAAGATGAAGAGTCTCACCCTCTTAAGTCCTGAACCAGGACTGAAGGCAGACATCACATCCTTAGATAATATCTGACCCATATGACACTTATTTTGAACAGTTCAGGAAGAGCATATGATTTGAATAACAACCCAAGCAAAAGTGGAAAGCTCTGCTTTCCCCCCCACCTCCCCCCGAGACAGGATCTTGCTTTGTTGTCCAGACTGGCTCATTTTTGTATGTTTTGTAGAGACAAGTTTTCACCATGCTTCCCAGGCTGATCTCAAACTCTTGGGCTCAACTGATTCACCTGCCTTGGCCTCCCAAAGGGCTCGGATTACAGCTGTGAGCCACTGCGCCTGGCCTGCTGCTCTTTTTTAAACCCTCAAATACTGTCCAAATTATTACCGAATTCTAGTCAAGGCTGTTCTCACTTGAAAATGCCTGCTGAAAGATTGATATAGTTGGTTAGCAGTTGGTCAGCTGATTAGCAAGCAACCATCAAAACGTCTTCAATTGTTTCACAGGGTATTTTTTTTCCCATTCAAATAACTTTTCCTCAGTGAACCCCAGAACTGTCAACTATTTGTTCTATTGGATTATATAAACTAGAGCAGATGCTAGATCCTACACAACTTCGTATCACTGCTCTACTTAACACTGCGGCATCCACTAGCTGTGGCACCTTAGGCAAGTTACTGTCTCTAAGCTTCCATTCCTTCATCAGTGAAATGAGATATAAATACCTACCTCAAAGGGAGGGAATGAAGATTAAACAAAATGAGCATAGGAGACATTTAGAACACTGTCTAGCAAAATATAAAGCTCAATAAATATTTGCTATTTTATATATCATTCAATTATCAATTGAGTGAATAAAAACAGTGGGACACTCAGGCTAATTTACAATATCATAGATTACTAGCAGGAAAAAAAATGCATGAATAGCAGCTTTATTCATAATATCCCATAAGTGGAAACAATCCAAATGTTCCAGTGATGAAACTCAACTTTAAAAAAAAAAAAAAAAAAAAAAAAAAACATAAAAATACTAATGACAGAAAAGAAAAATATTTTTTTAAAAACCAGCTGGGTGCGGTGGCTCACACCTGTAATCCCAGCACTTTAGGAGGCCAAGGCAGGTGGATTACTTGAGGTCAGGAGCTTGAGACCAGCCTGGTCAACATGGTGAGACCCCATCTCTACTAAAAATACAAAAATTAGCCAGCCATGTTGGCACATGCCTATAATTCCAGCTACCCAGGAGGCTGAGGCATAAGAATTGCTTGAACCTGGGGGGCAGAGGTTGCAGTAAGCCAAGGTTGTGCCACTGCACTCCAGCCTGGGCAACAGAGTGAGACCCTGTCTTAAAAAAGAAAAAAAAGAACCAAATGGAACTTCAAGAGATAAAAAATAAAAGAGCTACCCAGGCACAGTGGATCACACCTGTAATCTCAGCACTTTGGTAAGGCTAGGCAGGTAGATCACTTGAGGCCAGGAATTCAAGACCAGTCTTACGAACATGGTGAAACCCTGTCTCTACTAAAAATACAAAAATTAGCCACGTGTGGTGGCATGTGCCTGTAATCCCAGCTACTCGGGAGGCTGAGGCAGGAGAATCACCTGAACCCAGGAGGTAGAGGTTGCAGTGAGCTGAGATCGCACCACTGCATGCCAGCCTGAGCAACAGAAAGAGACCCTGTCTCAAAAAATATATAAAAATCAAAAATCAAAAATGGTAATTCCATCAAATGGGATTAACAAAAGATTAGACACTTCAAAAAAAAAAAAAAATCAGTGAACGTGAAGACACAACTATAGAAACTATACAACCTGAAGCAGCATGGGTGATGGCATTAGTCATACCCAAACCTCAGCATTACATAATATACCCATGTAACAAACCTACACATGTACCTTCCGAATCTAAAATAGAAGCTGATTCCAAAGTATTGAGTTCAGTTCAAGGCAGCTTCCCTATTCTGTTAACTAAACTTTGGGACACTGAAATGGGCTACAGGAGATGATTAGTTAGAAACCATTATTCTGGGTGGTGGGCGCCTGTAGTCCCAGCTACTCAGGAGGCTGAAGCAGGAGAATGGCATAAACCCAGGAGGCGGAGCTTGCAGTGAGCTGAGATAGGGCCACTGCACTCCAGCCTGGGCAACAGAGTAAGACTCCGTCTCAAAATAAATAAATAAACAAAAATATATATATATAAAAAAAAGAAAGCATTATCTGTTCAACTGCTTCTCTTTTTTTTTTTTTTTTTTTTTTTTTTTTTTTTTTTTTTGAGACAGAGTCTCACTCTGTCACCAGGCTAGAGTGCAGTGGCATGATCTTGGCTCACTGCAACCTCCACCTCCCTGGTTTAAGCAATTCTCCTGCAATTCTCCTGCCTCAGCTTCCCAAGTAGCTGGGAATACAGGCACCCACCACCATGCCCAGCTAATTTTTGTATTTTTAGTAGAGACAGGGTTTCACCATGTTGGCCAGGATGGTCTCGATCTCTTGACATTGTAATCCACCTGCCTCGGCCTCCCAAAGTGCTGGGATTACAGGCGTGAGCCACCGCGCCTGGCCTATTTGCCTCTCATCTTACAAAAAATGCCTGCTTGAGTCTAATACATCAACAGTTAAAGATGCCTAGAAGAGATGGGACTGATGAGGCTGAAGACTTACTGAGCTTGGACTAACAGACAAGTTACATTCAGTTTTAGGTAGTCAGGTCTGATGAGCTAAGATAAAAAGAAACTGAATTATTTTCATACATAGTTGCTTTTCAGAAATAAAATAAAAACAAAATAGAAGCTGAAATTTAAAAAAAGAAGATAAACAGATTTTAATATTATAAAATTGGAAAAACAAAAATTTTGAACAGTAAAGGAATATTTAATTTTTTTTTTCTTTTTTTTCATGAACCATACATGAGACTTAAGGAATATTTAACTATTTTGGAAAACCGAAGCAGAGGGAAAAAAACATCTGGACAGAATTTCAGTAACTTGTGTACCAGTATCAAGTGATTTTTTTTTTTTTTGAGACGGTCTCACTCTGTTGCCCAGGTTGGAGGGCCGTGGCACCATCTCAGCTCACTGCAACTTCCACCTCCCAGGTTGAAGCGATTCTCGTGCCTCAGCCTCCCAAGTAGCTGGGATTATAAATGTGTGCCACCATGCCCAGCTAATTTTTGTATTTTTAGTAGAGATGGGGTTTCACCATGTTGGCCAGCCTGGTCTCAAACTCCTGACCTCAAGAGATCCACTCACCTCAGCCTCCCAAAGTGCCGGGATTACAGGTGTGAGCCACCATGCCCGGCCTCAAGTATTCTGATACACATGTAATCGGTGTTCCAGAAGGAAACGAGAAAAAAGGAAAGAAAAGACATCTGAGGAAATAATGACTGAAAATTATACAAAACTGGAGTGAAACAGCAAGAACGGAGACTAGGAAGTTGTAGGCCCTCATTCCCCCATGGACATATCAAATAACAACATACAGACCAAAGTAGCTTTAGAAGAACCCTAAAAACCAGTTAAGAAGTTGCAGGAACCAAACATACACCTAACTATGAAAAGGTCACACTTCAAAGTGGTAGAAAACTTTGTGCCATTTTCATTCATCCTTGTTCCACTCAATCTGTCCCACCTTGTCCCACCAATGGGAAGAAGCTATCCAATTTCCAGCTCTTCCCTCAGGATGGAGCAAAAATAGAACTAGCTTCAATGTTCTGGCTTGTGTGGGGCTGCCTGAGGAACTGACTGCTGTCTCACCTCACTCGGAGGGCTAATGGGAATGGTGGCATAGTCTGGATACCAGGCTGGAGGCCACTGAAAGCAGTGGCAGAAGCCACAGCAGGGTGAGAGAGTGCATATCCTGAGTACCTGGGGCAAAAGGATTGCTGGCAGAGGAATACAATAGACCACCTAAGGGTCCAAGAAGAATTAGAAGTGAGACTCAGTGAAATTAGGACATTTAAAAGCAGCTACATATACAGGGGAACTTTATTTTTTTTTAATACTTATTCATATTTTATTTTGTTTTTTTTTTCTGGTCTTTTTTTTATTATTATACTTTAAGTTCTGGGGTACAGAACATGCAGGTTTGTTACATAGGTATATCCATATCATGGTGGACTGCTGTACCCATTATCTACATTACGTATTTCTCCTAATGCTATCCCTCCCCTAGCCCCCTAGCCCCCGACAGGCCCCGGTGTATGATGTTCTACAGGGGAACTTTAAAAAAAAAAAAAAAAAAAAAAAAAGCATATGCTATGAACTAGGCATGGCGGCCCACGCCTATAGTCCCAGCCACTCAGGAGGCTGAGTTGGGAGGATCACTTGAGCCCAGGAGTTCAAGGCTACAGTGAACCATGAATGCACCACTGCACTCCAGCCTAGATGACAGAGTGAGACCCTGTCTTTAAAAATTTTGTTTAACAACAAAAAAAAAGGCACATGCACAGGCCCAAGGAAGACATATCCCCAAAAAAGGTTTGAGAAGACCCCGGGACAATCTGAGATAATTTTTTAAATGACCAAAATAATTAAGCACAATAGTAACTTATATAAATCCTTGAAAAAAGAAAAATTCATAAAACCATACCAATAATAAATAGATAAATTATGAAGTAAGGGGAGAAGGTAGGTCTCCTCCTTGCAGTAGGGTGTAGAAAGCTAACTACTAAATGCGGAGAGACTGCTTTAGAGTTGGAAAATGATCATTTTGCAACCATCATGGTAAAAGACTGGATCAGGCAAGAATCATCAATGGATACAGAACCCAGGGAGAGATGTTAATGAGGAACAGGATATTTGAACGATCTTTTGAAGTATCTCCCTGCAGACTGCTTATTAGTTGCAAGACAAAAATAAAATACAGTCATTACACTTAGGAGAAACCGGGTAGCACGTTGATTCAAATGTAACATCACCTATGTAATGCAGACGCAGATTACATGCCCCTAGATGTGACAGCCTGAGGACATAACATTACCTATACAGTACTCTGAGAAAGTGTAACTTAAAGCTAAACAAGAGGAAATATAAGAAAAACACAAAATAAAGAATGCTCTTGGGGCCGGTGGCTCACACCTATAATCCCAGCACTTTGGGAGGCCAACATGGGTGGATCACTTGAGCTCAGGAGTTCGAGACCAGCCTGGACAATATAGTGAAATCCCATCTCTATCAAAAATACAAAAGATTAGTTGGGAATGGTGGCACACGCCTGTAGTCCCAGCTACTCAAGAGACTAAGGTGGGAGGATCGGCTGAGGCAGGAGGATCGCCTGAGCCTGGGAGGTGGAAGTTTCAGTGAGCCAAGATAGTGCCACTGAACTCCAGCCTGGATGACAACATGAGACCCTGTCTAAAAAAAAAAAGAAAAGAAAAGAACGCTCTCCTGGCCTGGCGCGGTGGCTCACGCCTGTAATCCCAGCACTTCGTGAGGCCGAGGTGGGCAGATCACAAGGTCAAAAGATTGAGACCACCCTGGCCAACATGGTGAAACCCCATCTCTAATAAAAATACAAAAATTAGCTGGACGTGGTGACATGTGCCTGTAGTCCCAGCTACTTGGGAGGCTGAGGCAGGAGAATCACTTGAATCTGGGAGGCAGAGGTTGCAGTAAGCTGAGATCTCGCCATTGCACTCCAGCCTGGCGAAAGAACAAGACTCCATCTTAAAAAAAAAAAAAAAAAACAATGCTCTCTTTACCTGTCATCCCAGAACTTTGGGAGGCTGAAACAGTTGGATTGCTTGAGCCCAGAAGTTTGAGACCAGCCTGGGCAACACAGCAAAACCCCATCTCTACAAAAATTACAAAAATTAGCTGGGCATGGTGGTACACACTTATAGTATCAGCTACTTGGGAGGCTGAGGCAGGAGGATTGAGTCCAGGAGGTGGAGGTTGCAGTAAGCCAAGATTGCACCACTGCACTCCAGCCTGGGTATCTGAGTGAGACCATGTCTCAAAAAAAAAAAACTTTTTTAATAAAAAATAAAATAAAGAAACAATAAATGCCAGAAGACAGTAGAATTATATGTTCACAGTCCTAGAAGAATAAACTACTTAGAATTCTATAACTAGTAAAAATCTTCCAAAAAAGGTGAATTAAAAATTTTTCAAACAAATAAAAGCTGACAGAAATTATTTCCAGCAGACCTGTACTACAAGAAATCTTAGGCTGGGCATGGTGGCTCACACCTATAATCCCAGCACTCTAGGAGGCCAAGGAGGGCGGATCACCTGAGGTCAGGAGTTGGAGACCAGCCTGGCCAACATGGTGAAACCCCATTTCTATTAAAAATACAAAAATGAGCCAGGTGTGGTAGCATGCACCTGTAGTACCAGCTACCTGGGAGGCTGAGACAGGGGAATCACCTGAACCCGGGAGGTGGAGGTTGCAGTGAGCCAAGCCTGCACCACTGCACTCCAGCCTGGGTAACAGAGCGAGACTCAGTCTCAAAACAATAAATAAATAAATAAACCCTCAATCCAAAAAAAAAAAGGGGGGGGGGGGGGTACAAAGAACAGTCAAACAGAAACAAACAACAAAAGAACAAAGAAGACCAAAAAAATAAATAAAGAAGAGACAAAGAGAAACAAAGACTAAGATGGTAGATTTAATCCACCCATAGCTAAAATTACATTAAATGTAAATGTTCTATCTACTCCAGTTAAAAGGTAGAGATGTCAGACTGCAATTTGAAAATAAGAAACAATACCTAACTATATGCTGTCTAAAAAGAAACCTGTTTTGAATATAAAGACACAAATATGTTAAAAGTAAAAGGAAAAAATAGATATATAGTACAAACATTAATCAAAACAAAGTTAGAGGCCAGGCGCAGTGGCTCACACCTGTAATCCCAGCACTTTGGGAGGCCAAGGCGGGCAGATCACGAGGTCAGGAGATCGAGACCATCCTGGCTAACACAGTGAAAACCCATCTCTACTAAAAATAAAAAAAAAAATTAGCCGGGCGTGGTGGTGGGTGCCTGTAGTCCCAGCTACTCAGGAGGCTGAGGCAGAAGAATGGTGTGAACCTGGGAGGCAGAGCTTGCAGTGAGCCGAGATCGTGCCACTGCACTCAGCCTGGGCGACAGTGAGACTTCGGCTCAAAAAAAAAAAAAAGAAAGAAAGTTGGAATGGCTATATTAACATCAAAAAAGTAGACCAGAACAAGGAATATTATCAGGAATAGAAAACATTTTATAATTATAAAAGGATCTTATTAAGAAAGCGTGGAAAAAAAACTGATAGAAATGAAAAGAGAAATAGATGAATCCACAGTTATAGGTGGAGATTTCAACACTCATCTCTCAATAATTAAAAGAACAAGTAGATAGAAAATCAGTATTGATAGAGAGCTTGCAGTGAGCCAAGATCACTGCACTTCAGCCCGGGCGACAGAGCAAGACTCTGTCTCAAAAAAAAAAAAGAAAAAATTATAACACAATAGTAAGAAACAAAAAAAGAGTTAAATAAACAATATCATACACTTTTTAAAAAAAGGTTAAAATGGTAAACTTTATGTTATGTATATTTCACCATAAAGAGAAAAAGCTAAAATACCATTAACAACAACAAAAATGGACAAAATATTTGAACAGGTACTTCACAAAGGCAGATACACAAATAGGCAATGAGCACATGAAAAGATGCTTCACAGCATCAGCCATGACGGAAATGTATATAAAAACCACAATGAGCTACCATGATGAGATGCCCACTAGACAGGGTTAAATTAAAAAAAGATAGACACCACTAAGTGTTGGTAAGAATGTGGAGCAACCTAAACTTTCATACATTATTTGTAGCAGTATAAAAGAGGCACAACCACCTTGGGAAAAGATCTGACAGTTTCCTATAAAACTAAACATACACATGATCCAACAATTATACTACTGAGTATTTACCCAAGAGGTATAAAAACATACTGAACACAAAGATTTCCACACAAATTTATAATGGCCAAAGACTAGAAACCATCCAAACATCTATCAAGGTTGAACAGATAAAGAAATCTCCAGCTATAAACCACCCAAACATCTATCAGGGTTGAATGGATAAAGTGATACATTCATGCAAAGAAATACCACTCAACAATAAAAAGCAGCAAACTCCCATAACACACAACATGAATGACTCCCAAAAATATTAATGTTGAACCAAAAACAAAGTCACACAAAAGACTATATATCATATAATTCCATTCATATAAAGTTCTAGAAAAGGGAAACCTAATAGCAACACAAAATAGATTAGTGGTTGCCTGGAATCAATGGTAGGAGGTGAGAGGGGAGGGAGAGGGCATCAACTGCAGAGGAAAGAAATATTTGAGGGTGATAGAAATATTCAGTATCTTGTTTGTGATGGTTGTTACATTGGTGTATACCTTTATCAAAACTCATCAAGTCATATTCTTAAAACGAGTGCATTATAATGTTGTATATAAAGTATAACTCATTAAAACTGACTTTTAAAACAGAATGGAAAAAACTATGAAAAAATTTAAAGTTTGCATTCCCTTAACCCATGTCATTTCTACCTCTTAGAATTCATCCCAAAGAAACCAGGAGTCAAAGACAAAAAGATGCATGTACAGATATTCACTGCAGTGTTATTTAATAAAAATAATTTCCTCCAATGTTCCATCAATAGAGGATTGATTAAATAAACTAAGGTACATTCACAGAATACTTCACAGCAATTAAAAATGGGAGTTAGCTTCTAATGTATGGACCTGAAATATAAGTATTAATTTAAAAAGTAATATAATATAAAAGAATATAATTTTTTTTTTTTTTTTTTTTGTAGAGACATGGTCTTACTACATTGCCCAGGCTGGACTCCTGGGCTCAAGCTATCCTCCTGCCTCAGCCTCCTGAGTAGCTGGGGTGCCCACCACTGCACCTGGAGAATAAACATATATTACAAATAAACATGTATATTCAAAAAATTTATGAACCAAGAGATTTTGTACCAAGAGATGCTATCTTTTTCTTATGCTATTAAGCAAGGGAATGTTGAGATCATCCCTATTTTAAAGATGAGGAAACTCTCAGAGATGTCAAATGAGTTTCAGAGGAGCCAAAAGAACTGAAAACCCCACAGTCTCTCAGAAAACAACTGCTATCTCTGTGAACAGGTATTTGCTCTTCAAACCTTGTAGAAGAGAACTCACATAAATTGAGTCATAAATGCAGAGTACTACTGGAAAGTGCCTACAGGCTTTCATAGCCATCTTCATGTCATTCTAACATCAGAATGAAACTGACTAAAAATCTCTTCCATATAATCTAGATAATTGTCCTTTACTGATTTCCTCTTTAATGCTGTGCTTATTTCCAGCTGTTATCAGGGCCTGATTTGAAGACAGAAAAGAGATTATGTTAATATGCAGTCTCCCTGAAAGCAGGAAGGAAGTCCTTTGGACTGATTAAGGCCAGCATGATGTTCACAGCAAACAAGCTCATTCTGGCCAAATTAAAGCAGTAATTCCAATGTTTGTTCCCTGTCAGCCATGTCAGCAGCCAAAAAAGAAATCCAAGAAAGCAGAGGTGCAGGCACGTGCCCAGAAAAAAAAAAAAAAAAAGACTAACTTATTACACATCTGCTTGTCTCATACCTGGTATTTGTATCATTCCAAAGAATATATCAATGACTGAGCTTCAACTAGTTCACATTTACCAGTTAAATAATTTCAAAACTTACCAGCCCTCACTCCCCAAAACAGTACTGGACTATACTGAAACCTCAGCGTTCCTGATCTCCTACCCCACTCTTTATTCCCACTGAGAATGAAGCCATCTTGTTACGAAATGTTAAGGGGAAAAATGATTTTCTGATGGCTCACTGATATTAACATTCACATATATGTATTTTCCTTATAGATATGGCCTTAAGCACATAAATGCAAAGTCAAGTCATTAAAACTGGTTTTACAAATACAAAAATCAACCAGGTGTGAATGATTAAACTTATTGACACTGACTTTTTACAGTTACAGGTGGTGGGCATCGGTAGTCCCAGCTACTGGAGAGGCTGAGGCAGGAGAATCGCTTGAACCCAGGAGGCAGAGCTTGCAGTGAGCTGAGATTACACCACTGCACTTCAGCCTGGGCGACAGAGCAAGAGTCTGTCTCAAAAAAAAAAAGAAAAAAATTGGTTTTACAATACTACACTAAGCTCAGGCCATCTCTTGTATTTGCCCAATCTGAATCTATTCACCTTCATAGGCCTCTTCACAAATAAGCAATTTTACTAATTCTCATCCCCTACCCCACAAAAGTACTTGGTTTCTAATGCCTTTTTTTTTTTTTTTTTTTTTTTTGAGACAGTCTCACTCTGTCACTTAGGCTGGAGCGCAGTGGCATGATCTCGGCTCACTGCAGCCTCTACCTTCTGGGCTCAAGCAATTCTCCTGCCTCAGCCTCCCAAGTAGCTGGGATTACAGGTGCGTACCACCACGCCCAGCTAATTTTTGTATTTTTAGTAGAGACGGGGTTTCACCATGTTGGCCAGGCTGGTCTTGAACTCCTGGCCTCAAGTGATCCACCCGCCTCGGCCTCCCAAAGTGCTGGGATTACAGGCATGAGCCACCGCGCCCAACCTGGTTTTTAATACTTCTAACACTGCATGTCCATGTCTCACTGTATTCTAACACCTAAGACTACCATTAGCAATATGGACCTGATCGAAAAAAGGAAAAGAAAAGGAGAAAGGGAAAGGGAAAGCGAAGTAAGGAAGAAAAGAAAGAAAGAATATTGTAAAAGTTTTCACCCAAAACATTTTCACTTTGCCACAACTTTCAAAGCTACCCTTTATCTACTCTTTACCCTCCAAATAATACTAACAACTTTAACTGGCAGTAAAGTATAGCAGGAGTAGCAGCTACTATTTATTAAATGCTTATTATGCATCAAGTACCATGCTGAGTTATGTCATCTCATACATTTATTTTGAGACAGGGTCTCACTCTGTCACCCAGGCTGGTGTGCAGTGGCACAATCATGGCTCACTACAGGCTTGACCTCCTGGGCTCAAGCACCCTCCCACCTCAGCCTCCTGAGTAGTTAAAACTACAGATATGTGCCACCACTCCGAGCTAATTTTTTATTTGCTACAGAGACAGAGGCTGCCGAAATGGCCCAGGGCAGTCTTGAACTCCTAGGCTCAAGCAATCCTCCAGCCTCGGCCTCCCAAAGTGCTGAGTTTAGAAGGCCAAAGCTACCTTGTCCAGCCAGTCATCTCATTTGATCCTTCCTACAACCCTCCCAAGTAGGCTATAAAGATTTGCAGAAGTTCATTTGTCCAAGTCCACACAGACTGAAGAACTCAAAATCAGAACTAAGTCCATCTGTCTCAAGAACCAAAGATATTGGTCAGGCGAGGTGGCTCATGCCTGTAATCCTAGCACTTTGGGAGGCCGAGGCAGGTGGATCACCTGAGGTCAGGAATTTGAGACCAACCTGACCAATATGGAGAAACTCTGTCTCTACTAAAAATAAATACAAAATTAGCCAGGCGTGGTGGTGCATGCCTGTAATCCCAGCTAGTCAGGAGGCTGAGGCAGGAAAATCACTTGAACCCAGGAGGCGGAGGTTACGGTAAGCCGAGATCGCACCACTGCATTCCAGCCTGGGCAACAAGAGCAAAACTCCATCTGAAAAAAAAAAAAAAGAACCAAAGATATTAACCATTGTTCTATTTTATTCCAAATGCTTTTATTTCTGTCTTCACTACAAGATTAAGAAAGCACAGCCTTTCCATCTGGCAGCAACCATCACGTAAGCCAAGATGAGTGCATACAAGTATATCCAGGAGCTATGGAGAAAGAAGTAATCTGATGTCATGTGCTTTCTTCTGAGGGTCTGCTGCTGGCAGTACCGCCAGCTCTCTGCCCTCCACAGGGCTCCCCACCCGGCCTGATAAAAGTGCGCCAATTGGGCTACAAGACCAAGCAAGGTTACATTATATATAGGATTCGTGTTCGCTGTGGTGGCCGATAACACCCAGTTCATAATGGTGCAATTTACAGCAAGCCTGTCCATCGTGGTGTTAACCAGCTAAAGTTTGCCTGAAGCCTTCAGTCTCTTGCAGAGGAATGAGCTGGATGCCACTGTGGGGCTCTGAGAGTCCTGAATTCTTACTGGATTGGTTAAGATTCCACATACAAATTTTTTGAGGTTATCCTCATTGATCCATTCCATAAAGCTATCAGAAGAAATCCTGACACCCAGTGGATCACCAAACCAGTCCACAAGCACAAGGAGATGCGTGGGCTGACATCTGCAGGCTGAAAGAGCCGTGGCCTTGGAAAGGGCCATAAGTTCCATCATACTATTGGTGGTTCTCACTGGGCAGCCTGGAGAAGGCACAACACTCTCCAGCTCCACTGTTACTCTAATGTAAGTAAAGTTTGTAAAATTCATACCTAATAAACAATTTAGGATAGTCATGTCTGCTTACAAGTGTTATTTGTCTGTTAAAGCTAGTCTGCAGATTGTTTCATGAATGCTTTGTCAAATTAAGAAAGTTAAAGTGCAGGCTGGGCGCGGTGGCTCACGCCTGTAATCCTGGCACTTTGGGAGGCCGAGGCGGGCGGATCATGAGGTCAAGAGATCCGGACCATCCTGGCCAACATGGTGAAACCCTGTCTCTATTTAAAATATAAAAATTAGCTGGGCATGGTGGCAGGCACCTGTAGTCCCAGCTACTCAGAAGGCTGAGGCAGGAGAATCACTTGAACCCGGGAGACAGAGGTTACAGTGAGCCGAGATCACACCATTGCACTCCAGCCTGGGCGACAGAGCAAGACACCATCTCAGGGGGGAAAAAAAAGGTTAAAGTGCAATAATGTTTGAAGACAATAAGTGACGGTGTATCTTGTTTCTAATAAGAAACTTTTTTGTCTTTATCTTATTAGGAAGTTCTGTGTCAGTGTATAAAACATACTGTGTGGTATAATAAGTTTAAAATAAATTCTTTAAAAGAAAAAAAAGCATAGAATGGACATATATACACCAAAAAAAATGAACGTTGACCTAAATATTGCATGTTGTACAAAAAAATTAACTGAATCATAGATCTAAATATAAAAAACCAAAACTATAAACATTCTAAAGAAAACTTTCATATTTGAGGGTTAGGAAAAAAATTTTCTTTTTTCTGAGACAGAGTTTCACTCGTTGCCCAAGCTAGAGTGCATCTCAGCTCACTGCAACCTCCGCCTCCCAGGTTCAAGCAATTCTCCCGCCTCAGCCTCCCTAGTGGCTGGGATTACAGGTGCCCACCACCATGCCCAGTTAATTTTTTCTATTTTTAGTAGAGACGGGGTTTCACCATGCTGGCCAGGCTGGTCTCAAACTCCTGACCTCAAGTGATCCACCCACCTCGGCCTTCTGAAGTGCTAGGATTACAGGTGTGAGCCACCATGCCGGCCAGGAAAAGATTTTTTAGGCATAACATCAAGAGTACAACCCATACCAAAAAAAAATCAATAAACTAGTCTTTATCAAAATTTAAAACTTTTGCTCTACAAAAGACACAAGTAAGAGAATGAAAAGACAAGCTACAGATTAGGAGAAAATATCTGCAAATCACATATACTCGAAAGGACTTGTATCAACAATATATATATAAAGAACCCTAAAAACTCAATGATTAAGAAAACAATCCGGCTGGGCGTGGTAGCTCACACCTGTAATCCTAGCACTTTGGGAGACTGAGGCAGGTGGATCACGAGGTCAGGAGGAGTTCAAGACCAGCCTGGCCAATACGGTGAAACCCTGTCTCTACTAGAGATACAAAAAATTAGCCGGGCATGGTGACACATGCCTATAATCCCAGCTACTCGGGAGGCTGTGCCAGGAGAATCGCTTGAACCTGGGAGGCAGAGGTTGCAGTGAGCCAAGATCAGGCCATAGAACTCCAGCCTGGGCAAAAGGGCGAGACTCCATCTCAAAAAAAAAAAAAAAAAAGAAAGAAAAGGAAAGAAAAGAAAAGAAAAAACCCAATTGTTGTTGTTTGTTGAGACAGTCTCACTCTGTCACCCAGGCTGGAATGCAGTGGCACCATCTTGGTTCACTGCAACCTCCATCTCCTGGGTTCAAGTGATTCTCGTGCCTCAGCTCCCTGAGTAGTTGGGATTACAGATGTACGCCACCGTGCCTGGCTAATTTTTGTATTTTTAGTAGAGATGGGATTTCGCCCTGTTGGCAAGGCTCGTCTCAAACTCCTGGCCTAAAGTGATCCACCCAATTCCATCTCCCAAAGTGCTGGGATTACAGGCATGGGGCACTGCACCCCACCAAATAACCCAATTGTAAGACAGGCAAAATACATGAACAGACACCTCACCAAAGATAATAAAAGGATGGCAAAAAAAGCACGTGAACTAATGTTCAACATCATTAGCCATTAAAGAAATGTAAATCAAAACCACAATAAGATGTCACTACACAGCTATTAGAATAGCTAAAATAACAAATAGTGATAATATCAAATGCTAGTGAGGATGGAGAACAACTGGGATTCTCATAAATTGCTTTTGGGAATGCAAAACAGTACATGCATTCTGAAAAATGGCTTGGCAGTGTTTCGTAAAGTTAAATATACACCTAGCATACATCACAGCAACCCAATTCCTGGGTATTTTACTGTAAAGAAATGAAAACTTATGTTCACACAAAAACCCGTACACAAATGTTTACAGCAGTTCTAATCATAATTGCCAAAAACTGCAAAAACCCAAGTGTCCTCCAATGAGTGAATGGATAAGCAAATTTTAGCACACCCATAAAGTAAAATATTACCCAGAAATAGTAAATGAACAAACTCCTGAGACACACACAACTTGGATGAATTTCAAAAGCACTATGCTGAGTGAAAGAAGCCAGTTACCTACTACATGATTCCATCTATATGACACTCTCAAAAAGACAAAACTACAAATAATAAACAAAACACACATAAACACAAACACACACATACACACGACAAAACTACAGTGAAGAAGAGATTAGTGATTGCCGGAGTTGTGGGTGAGGAAGAGGTGACTATAAAGGGAGAGTATGAGGGAGTTTTTGGGGTGGAATTGTTCTGTATCCTAATTGTGGTGGTAGTTACAGAAATCTAAACATGTTTTAGAATTCATAGACACGGGCCGGGCGCGGTGGCTCAAGCCTGTAATCCCAGCACTTTGGGAGGCCGAGACGGGTGGATAACGAGCTCAGGAGATCGAGACCATCCTGGCTAACACGGTGAAACCCCGTCTCTACTAAAAAATACAAAAAACTAGCTGGGCAAGGTGGCGGGCGTCTGTAGTCCCAGCTATTCGGGAGACTGAGGCAGGAGAATGGTGTAAACCCGGGAGGCGGAGCTTGCAGTGAGCTGAGATCCGGCCACTGCACTCCAGCCTGGGCGACAGAGCGAGACTCTGTCTCAAAAAATAAAAAAAATTTAAAAAATTTAAAAATAAAAAAAAAAAAGAATTCATAGACATGTATACCCCAAAAAAGTCCATTTTAATTATAATAACTTTGAAGATAAAATTGAAAAAATTTAATTCTTCAGAGGATAACTGGTTAAATAGGTGTTTAAAAAGTTACAGTCTTATCTCTTACTGTATATCCAAACATATTCTAAATGAACTAAAAAGCTAAATGTAAATTATGAAATAATACTGATTTTTTTTTTTTTTTTGAGACGGAGTCTCATACTGTCACCCAGGCTGGAGTGTAGTGGGATGATCTCTGCTCACTGCAAGCTCTGCCTCCCGGGTTCAGGTCATTCTCCCGCCTCAGCCTCCCGAGTAGCTGGAACCACAGGCACCCACCACCATGCCCAGCTGATTTTTCTTTATTTTTTTAGTAGAGACGGGGTTTCACCATGTTAGCCAGGATGGTCTTGATTTAGAGATGGGGTTTCAACATGTTGGCCAGGATGGTTTCTATCTCCTGACCTCGTGATCCGCCCACCTCGGCCTCCCAAAGTGCTGGGATTACAGGCGTAAGCCACTGCGCCCAGCCTGATCTTCTTAATATATATGATGCTCCTACAAATAAATTTTTAAAAAGAACACTTCCAGAGAAAAATGGGTCAAGACATGAATAAACAGAGTTAAGTAAAGGAAAACACTTTATCTCACAAATAATTGAATAAACAGTAAAGCAATGAGACAGTATTTTTTGTCAACTGAAATACAAAAAACAAAAAACAAAAAAAAAAAAACTTTAAAAGAATGATAACATCCAGTATTGGCAAAAGTGGGAAAGGAAACCTAAAGAAAACTCTAGTTTGGAGCATAAAGTGCTATAAGATTTCCTGAAGGTAATCTGGATGTCTATACATTATTGAAAAATTCATACACATACACATAAACTGTTTTTTCACTTCCAGGAATTTAAGTAAAATAACCCACTAGTGCAGAAAAATGTATTCAGCATACACATAACAAAGTACAAATCTAAAAAGTTAAATAATTATATATCCATATAATAGAACAGTAAGTAGCCATTACAAAACCAAGTCACCCGAACAGTTAATGAAATCAGATTTTTTGTGTGTGTTTTTTGTTTGTTTTTTGTTTTTGAGATGAGTTTCATTCTTGTTGCCCAGGCTGGAGGGCAATAGCGCTATCTCGGCTCACTGCAACCTCCGCCTCCCTGGTTCAAGTGATTCTCCTGCCTCAGTAGCTAGGATTACAGGTATGCACCACTATGCCCGGATAATTCTGTATTTTTAGTAGAGACGAGGTTTCTCCATGTTGGTCAGGCTGGTCAGTCTCAAACTCCTGACATCAGGTGATCCGCCTGCCTTAGCCTCCCAAAGTGCTGGTATCACAGGCCTGAGTCACCACGCCCAGCCTAAATTTTATTTTTAAAATGTATGTGAGTGGGCCAGGCAGAGTGGCTCACGCCTGTAATCCCAGCACTTTGGGAGGCCAAGGAGGGCAGATCACCTGAAGTCAGGAGTTCGAGACCAGCCTGACCAACGTGGAGAAACCCCATCTCTACTAAAAATACAAAATTAGCCAGGCTTGGTGGCGCATGCCTATAATACCAGCTACTCAGGAGGCTGAGGCAGGAGAATTCCTTGAACCTGGGAGGCAGAGGCTGCGGTGAGCTGAGATGAGTCATTGCACTCCAGCCTGGGAAACAAGAGCGAAACGCTGCCTCCAAAAAAAAAAAAAAGTATGTGAGTGTACAGACACATTGATACACACACATATACAGTAATGATGTAACAGCATCTCTCAGTAGTGGAATTATGGATGATTTTTTATTAATCTTTTCTGTATTTTCTAAATTTTCCATAATAAACATATATTGCTTTCATACATTTTTTTGAATCAATATACATTTTTTGAAATCAACTAACTGATATCCAAAATGAGTTTAAAACTTGTTTTCTAATCTAGATTATCTGCTATTATCCTGGTCACAAGCATTTCACTGTTATCTAAGTATGGCAATTCTATATGCAAATTTGTCTTTTAGTTACTAATCTCAAATGAGCCATGACTGCCCAAAGGCAGAAGATCTACAGATAATGGCATCTCATTAACATTACCACCCAAAAGATGCAGAATAGTGTGTCTATTAGGATGAGCATTTTGTGTCTTAAATTTTTTTTTTTTTTTTTTTTTTTTTGAGATGGCATCTCACTCTGTCTCCCAGGCTAGAGTGCAGTGACACGATCTTGGCTCACTGCTTGGCTCACTGCAACCTCCATCTCCCAGGTTCAAGCAATTCCCCTGCCTCAGCCTCCCAAGTAGCTGGGATTACAGGCACGCACCACCAGGCCCAGCTAATTTTTTTTGTATTTTTAGTACAGACGGGGTTTCACCATGTCGGCCAGGTTGGTCTCAAACTCCTGACCTCAAGTGATCTGCCTACCTCAGCCTCCCAAAGTACTGGGATTACAGGTGTGAGCCACCGCACCCAGCCCGATATGTGCTAAATTTTTTTTTTTTTTTTTTTTGAGACGGAGTCTCGCTCTGTCGCCCAGGCTGGAGCGCGGTGCCGGATCTCAGCTCACTGCAAGCTCCGCCTCCCGGGTTTACGCCATTCTCCTGCCTCAGCCTCCCGAGTAGCTGGGACTACAGGCGCCCGCCACCTCGCCCGGCTAGTTTTTTTGTATTTTTTAGTAGAGACGGGGTTTCACCATATTAGCCAGGATAGTCTCGATCTCCTGACCTCGTGATCCGCCCGTCTCGGCCTCCCAAAGTGCTGGGATTACAGGCTTGAGCCACCGTGCCCGGCCTTTCCGGCTAGTTTTTTGTATTTTTTTTTAGTAGAGACGGGGTTTCACCGTGTTAGCCAGGATGGTCTTGATCTCCTGACCTCGTGATCCGCCCATCTCGGCCTCCCAAAGTGCTGGGATTGAGCCACCGCGCCCGGCCTGTGCTAAAATTTTTTAAAGACATTTCTGTAATATACAGAAACTTATGAGCTGGTATGTCCATACACTTTTTTTTCAGTTCAATATTATACGAAGTCATAAGAAATAGTTATATTTTTTGTTGGGGGAAGAAGTTTATAACTCTCTACTGTTTTTTTTTATGAACCATTTTTGTATTCTTTTTATATTTAACTTTTTTTTTTTACCTTCTTGTTTTCTTTGTGCTTACCATGGAGCACTTCGCCAGTACTTCCTCTTGGAATCTCAGGAATCCTTCCTGAACCTCAACTTCATTGAGGAAAAAGGCAAGGAAGTGAGTGAAGGGCTGCTTTCTTCTAAAAGTGTCCAAAAGAACATCAATCCGTGTTCGGGCTGAAATTACACCATTTCGATGCTGGCCAGTGATTACTGTAAACAAAGAACAAAGGGTAAACATGCTCAAGGACCCCCAAATGCTTATAAAATATGGGACCTCTTGATACTGTCATCTCTGAGAAGCTAAAGCAGTTCTGAATGCATATATGAATCTAAACAGGGGACAATAACAAAGAAAACTGCTAATTAATTCAATGTAAGCAGAATGAGGCTTAAAAATAGAATACCCTTAAGACAGCATATAAAGTAGAAAAATGAATTCAAATACTACAAAGCAAACCCTTGCTGACAGGAATGTAAAATGGTATAGTCACTATGAAAAAGTTTGGTAATTCCTTAAAAAGTTGAACATAGCTTTGGGCGCGGTGGCTCACACCTGTAATCCCAGCACTTTGGGAGGCTGAGGTGGGCAGATCACTTGAGGTCAGGAGTTCAAGACCAGCCTGGCCAATATGGCAAAACCTCGTCTCTACTAAAAATACAAAGATCAGCTGAGCGTGGTGGCACATGTCTGTAATCCCAGCTACTTGGGAGGCTGAGGAACAAGAATGGCTTGAACCGGCGAGGTGGAGGTTGCAGTGAAATGAGATCGAGCCCCTGCACTCCAGCATGGGCAACAGAGCTAGACTCTGTATCAAAAAAAAAAAGTTGAACATAGACTTACCATATAATCCAGAAATTCTACCCTTAGGGATACCCAAAATAAGTAAAAACAGAGAAAGAAAAAGGAAAGGAAAGGAAAGGAAAAGAGGAAGGAAAAGAAAGGAAAGAAAAGGAAGGAAGGGAAGGAAGGAAAGAAAGAAAAGAAAGAAAGAAGGCAAGGCATGCTCACGCCCATAATCCCAGCACTTTGGGGCAGAGGCCAGAGCAGGAGGATTGCCTGAGGCCAGGAGTTCCAGACAGCCTAGGCAATTTACTGAAACTCTGTCACTACACCAACAACAACAAAAAAAAGCTTCTGATGTTCCATTGCCTGAGATTTCAAAACAGACAAGACCAGATCCTTGTCTAGAGGATTAAAACCTACTAGATCATTTCCTTCTCTGATTTCTCTAATTTAAGAGACACAGGCCGGGCGCGGTGGCTCAAGCCTGTAATCCCAGCACTTTGGGAGGCCGAGACGGGCGGATCACGAGGTCAGGAGATCGAGACCATCCTGGCTAACCCGGTGAAACCCCGTCTCTACTAAAAAAATACAAAAAACTAGCCGGGCGAGGTGGCGGGCGCCTGTAGTCCCAGCTACTTAGGAGGCTGAGGCAGGAGAATGGTGTGAACCCGGGAGGCGGAGCTTGCAGTGAGCTGAGATCCGGCCACTGCACTCCAGCCTGGGCGACAGAGCGAGACTCCGTCTCAAAAAAAAAAAAAAAAAAAAAAAAGAGACACAAAAGAAATGGATAAATGACAGCAAATATCACACCACTGCAACTGCAGACTTGACTTCACATCACAACTCAATTTACTCTAACCAATAAATTTGGTTTTTCTATATACTTTACTTCTGCACAAAATCAATAAGCTAGTTTATTTATTTTATTTTATTTTCGAGACAGAGTCTTGCTCTGTCGCCCAGGCTGGAGTGCAGTAGCGCGATCTCGGCTCATTACAACCTCCACCTCCCAGGTTCAAGCGATTCTCCTGCCTCAGCCTCCCAAGTAGCTGGGATTACAGGCATGCGCCACCACCGCCTGGCTAATTTTTATATTCTCAGTAGAGACAGGGTTTCACCATGTTGGCCATGCTGGTCTTGAAATCTTGACCTCGTGATCTGCCCGCCTCGGCCTCCTACAATGCTAGGATTACAGGCATGAGCCACCAAACCCAACTTTGTATTTTTATTTTTTGAGACAGAGTCTTGCTCTATCGCCCAGGTTGGAGTGCAGTGGCACGGTATCAGCTCACTGCAACCTCCATCTCCCAGGTTCAAGTAATTCTCCTGCCTCAGCCTTCTGAGTGGCTGGGACTACAGGTGTGTGCCACCACACCTGGCTAATTTTTTTTTTTGAGACAGTCTCACTCTGTCACCCAGGCTGGAGTACAGTAGCACAGTCTCAGCTCATTGCAACCTCCGCCTCCCAGGTTCAAGCGATTCTCCTGTCTCAGCCTCCTGAGTAGCTGGGATTACAGGTGCACGCCACCATGCCCTGCTAATTTTTGTATTTTTAGTAGAGGCTGGGTTTCACCATGTTGGCCAGGATGGTCTCGATCTCCTGACCTCATGATCTGCCCACCTCGGCTTCCCAAAGTGCTGGGATTACAGGCGTGAGCCACCACGCCTGCCTAGTTTTTATTTTCTCTTCTTTGTTTTTTCTTTTTTTTTTGAGACAGAGTCTCTCTCTGTCACCCAGGCTGGAGTGTATTGGTGTGATCATGGCTCACGGCAGCCTTCACTTTCCCATATCAAAAGATCCTCCCACCTCAGCCTCCCAGGTAGCTGGGACTACAAACACGTGCCACCACACCTAGCCAATTTTTTTATTTTCTTGTAGAGATGGGGTTTTGCCATGTTGCCCACGCTGACCTTGAACACCTGGGCGCAAGTGATCCTCCCACCTAGGCCTCCCAAAGTTTTAGGATTACAGGCATGAGCCACCAAGCCCAGCCTGACACACTCGTTTTCCACACTGCAACATTTGTGCTTTCTAAGTTGAAATGGAATCGTTATAGCCTGTCTACCCTTTTCTGGATAAGTTCTGGAATGACTCTAGTATATTAAAGTGGCTAGGGTCTCCAGATTTACACCACGTTATAATTTTACTGCAATAAAAAATATTATATAACTTACTACACAGATAGAAAAAACAGGGAACATATAACAAGTGTTAATAGCAATTATGTTTGGGGTTAATATTATAAGAGACTTCCATTTATAACTTATATATAATTTCTGCAAGCTTTCTTTTTTTTGAAAGCATGTACTAATTTTATAATGAGAAAAAATTAGGGCCGGGTGTGGTGGCTCATGCCTGTAACCCCAGCAACTCTGGGAGGCCAAAGCTGGCTGATCACTTGAGATTGGGAGTTCAAGACCAGCCTGACCAACATGGAGAAACCCCATCTCTACTAAAAATACAAAATTAGCCAGGCATGATGGCGCACGCCTGTAATCCCAACTACTTGGTAGGCTGAGGCAGGAGAATCACTTGAACCCAGGAGGCAGAGGTTGCAGTGAGCCAAGACTGTGCTGAGCCGAGATCGCGCCAATGCACTCCAGTCTGGGCAACAAGAGCGAAACTACGTCTCAAAAAATAAAAATAAAAATAAATAGATGAAGTAAGGTTTAATGCAATTATAAAATGACTTTGGTATTTGTAACTTGAACGTTACAACTTAAGGAAAATAAACTTTTGCACTTATAATTCTAATAAACTGAACATTTACTTTAATAAAAGTCCTTCCAAATGATGTTAAAAGTTCTAATGCTCGAGTTTGCTGACATTACCAAGGAGCTAGAGAAAACTGTCACTGCACTGGTCAGTATGGGAGCCCACATGCAGCTAGTTAATCAGAATTCAGTAAAAGTAAAAATTCAGTTCCTGTCACACTAGCAATATTCCAAATACTCAAAGTCACATGTGACCAGTACCTGACATACAGCTCCTCTGCTAGACAGCACGGATATAGAACATCCTCACTATCACAGAAAGTTCTTTTGGACAGCACTGCTCTAAAGTCAATTTGCTACTTATCTGCTGTCAAGGTGATTGGGTTTTTTTGTGTGTGTGTATGACAGGGTCTCGTTCTATCACCCAGGCTGGAGTGTGGTGGCATGAACACAGCTCACTGCAGCCTAACCTCCTGGGCTCAAGCGATCCTCCCACCTCAATCTCCCAAAGTGCTGGCCTTACAGGTATATGCCACTGTCCCCAGTCAAGGTGATCATTCTTACATAACATAAACTGAAAAAGAGTACTTACAATTTTTTCTGCAAAAACAATACAGTCTATTAACAATTATGGAAAATGAGGCTGAGTGCAGTGACTCATGTCTATAATCCCGGCACTTTGGGAGGCCAAGGAGGATCGCTCTGCCCAGGAGTTCAAGGCCAGCCTGGGCAACATAGTAAGACCCCATCTCTACAAAAAAATATTAAAAATTAGCTGGGCATGGTGGCAAGTGCCTGTAGTCCCAGCTACTTGGAAGGCTGAGGGAAAAGTATTGCTTGAGACAGGAGTTCAAGGCTACAGTAAGCTATGATGGAGCCAATGCACTCTAGCCTGGGTGACATGCTACACTTTGGGAGGCCAAGGCAGGCAGATCGCTTGAGTGCAGAAGTTCGAGACCAGCCTGAGCAACGTAGCAAAATCTTGTCTCTACAAAAAATACACAAAAATTAGCCAAGTGTGATGGCATGTGCTTGTAGTCCCAGCTGTGCAAGGCTGAGATGGGAGGATTGATTGAGTCCAGGAGGTAGAGGCTGCAGTGACCTGTGATCATGCCACTACACTCCAGCCTGGGCAACAGAGACTCTGTCCCCCCAAAAAAACAAAATAAAGGACTAAAAGGCTGGGCATGGTGGCTCATGCCTATAATTCCAGCACCTTGGGAGGCTGAGGCAGGCAGATCACTTGAGACCAAAAGTTCAAGATCAGCCTGGGCAACATGGTGAAACCCTGTCTCAATAAAAAATAAATAAAAATTTTTAAGTGAATAAAGAAAAAGAAAATGGGTTAATGAATTATTGGAGGTTGCTGCACTCTTTGACTTTAAAAAAGTTCCATCAGCCGGACACGGTGCTCATACCTGTAATGTCAGCACTTCAGAAGGCCAAGGTGGGAGGATCACTTGAGGCCAGGAGTTCGAGACCAGCCTGGCCAACATGGCAAAACCCTGTCTCTACCAAAAAATACAAAAATTAGCTGGATTCGGTGGCACACGCCTGTAGTCCCAGCTACTCGGGAGGCTGAGGCAGGAGAATCGCTTGAACCTGGGGAGCAGAGGTTGCAGTGAGCTGAGATTGCACCTCAGCACTCCAGCCTGGGTAACAGAGTGAGACTGTCTCAAAAAAAAAAAAAAAAAAAAAGAATTTCCGTCCTTCTAGAATGAGTTTACAGTTTTGTCCTAACAATGCCCCTCACTCAAAGCCATTGTACAACAAAAGCCTAAGCCCTTGGTTCACACCAAGGATTGGTACAGACACTTTCTAACTTGATTTATACTGCTAAACTATTTTTCCTTATCAGAACAGTTATTTGAGTCAAGTTACATTATTTTAATCATTACTCTTATAATTTCCTTTCTGGTCTACAAAATCAAGGGTAAAAAACTGAGAACACAATGGAAAAGGCTGAATTCCATTTCATATTCACTGATCTCATTGATTTTTCTCTAATTCTAACTGGAAACAATTCACAAGTCCATTTCAAAGTACCAAAGCATAAAAAGAAATCTCCTAATACACAGTGAAATCTGGAAGTTTTATTCCATCAATGTATGGTAAAGTGTAAAACTAAGGCCCAGGTACTCAATCAAGATAAGGTTATATAATTCTATAGTTCCTCATTTGGGAGATTGGTACTGATAAAACATAAAAAAGCCCACAGCTGGCCGGGCATGGTGGCTCACGCCTATAATCCCAACACTTTGGGAGGCCAAGAGGGGAGGATCACCTGAGGTCAGGAGTTCGAGACCAGCCAGGCCAACATACAGAAACCCCGTCTCTATTAAAATACCAAATTAGCTGGTGTGGTGGCACATGCCTGTAATCCCAGCTACTAGGAAGGCTGAGGCAGGAGAATCACTTGAACCCGGGAAGCGGAGGTTGCAGTGAGCCGAGATCGTGCCACTGCACTCCAGCCTAGGTAACAAGAGCGAAACTCCCAGTCAAAATAAAAAAAAAAAGAAAAAGCCCATAGCTATAGAACCCCACAGAAAACATAGTTACTAAACCCTGCAGTTGGTTACATTATTCCATAAACATGCAAAAGTGACTTCAAATGTAACTTATATGTACTGAGTCTCACCAATTTCCCCATCTTCTCCAGGTTTAGGAATGCTAATAGAAGTTTTGGTCTCCATTTCTATTTTCTTCCTAGTGTCCCCTCTCCTTCCAACTATATGCCTGTAACATAAAGAAATATAATTAAAAGAAGATTAAGTCAAAATGTACTAAAATAAAGAACCTCATCATGTTTAAATCCTTTGTGACTAGAGATACTCCCTTACAGAAAAGTGATTTAGTAAAAGCCCAATATTTGTGGAAGAAATTACAAGTCAACTAGCTTTAGAACATGCTGCATTACAGTCATTGGCAAAAATGAGTTTTTGGCCCTATAGCCAATTAAATGCATAGATAGAAAAACCATGCCCAACACCCGTTTGCTTCTCAAAATTAGATTTAAAATCTGGGTCTGCAATTCAGTGAAAGAAAAGCGGACCAGCAAGTACAGTGGCTCACACCTGTAATCCCTGCTACTCAAAAGGCTGAGGTGGGAGAACTGCTTGAGACCAGGAGTTTGATACCAGCCTGGGCAACAGAATAAGACCCTGACTCTAAAAAAATATTTTAGGCTGGCCGCAGTGGCTCACGCCTGTAATCCCAGCACTCTGGGAGGCTGAGGCTGGCAGATCACCTGAGGTCAGGAGTTCGAGACCAGCCTGGCCAACATGGCAAAACCCCATCTCTACAAAAATACGAAAATTAACCCAGCGTGGCAACAGGGCACCTGTAATCCCAGCTACTTGGGAGGCTGAGGCAGGAGAATCACTTGAACCCAGGAGGCAGAGGTTGCAGTAAGCTGAGATTGCACCACTATACTCCAGCCTGGGCAACAAGAATGAGACTCTGTCTCAAAAAACAAAATTTTTAAAAAATTTTTTTAAATAGAAAAATTAGAATATCTGAGGACTCATGGCAACAGTGAGCTACAGCCAACTCTCGACTACCCCATGAAGACGGGACATGAGCTCACAATCCCCATCACGATCCCACTTCAATCACTTATTGACTCATTTACATTACTTGCCTGGACTTCCAAGTATAAATATTCTGACAATCCAAAGTTATCTTCTGGAACCCACAGTCATTTGATGTGTTCAAGTGAATGAGACTACTGAATCCCAAGAGAGAAGTTTCAGAGTCTATAAAGCACTAAGAGGCCATCACAGGGCTACAGAGTTAAGAGAAAGAACTCCTTGTCATCAACGTTATTTCAACCTCTATGACTTCAATTACAGTACCCAATACCACGGATGACTATGTCTAAAACTATTGGTTTGTTTGTGCATGGGATAACAAAGCCCAATTATTTCCCTTAGGATCTATTACAGTAAGCCAGTTTTTAAAAATAAGATGTTTAGAAGATTGGAAGTCTGTAATTTCCAAGTGGTTTTCCTTGTGTGGGGATGGAGATTGTAGGGCACCAAACTCTGTCGGGCTTTTGTCTTCCCACCTTATCAATTAGGAGTGCTTTCCATCGGGCTCCAGTTTATTACTATGTGGCTAGTGAACAAGCCTATCACAAAAAGCGTGGTTCAAAGTGCTATTAATAATCCAGGCTTCAGCACCTTAGAAAGCAAAGTGGTTGAGGTTTAAAAGGCTTTAGAATCAAACAAACCTTGGAATTCATATAACCACTGTAAGCCTACCTCTTCACTTATCAAAATGAAGTGAGAGGCTGATGCAGAAGGATCCCTTGAGCCCAGGAGTTCAAGGCTATGGTAAACTATGATCACACCATGGCACTCTGGCCTGGGTGACAAAGTGAGATCCTGTCTCTAAAAAAATAAAAATAGGCCAGGTGCAGTGGCTCACGCCTGTAATCCCACACTTTGGGAGGCCGAGGCGGATGAATCACTTGAGATCAGGAGTTCAAGACCAGCCTGGCCAACATGGCGAAACCCCGTCTCTACTAAAAATACAAAAATTAACACATGCACACGCATATTCACTGCGGCACTATTCACAATAGCAAAGACTTGGAATTAACCCAAATGTCCATCAGTAACAGACTGGATTAAGGAAATTGGCACATATACACCATGGAATACTATGCAGCCATTAAAAAGGTTGAGTTTGTATCCTTTGTAGGGACATGGATGCAGCTGGAAACCATCATTCTCAGCAAACTATCGCAAGAACAGAAAACCAAACACTGCATGTTCTCACTCATAGGTGGGAACTGAACAATGAGATCACTTGGACTCAGGAAGGGGAACATCACATGGGAAGGGGGAGGGGGGAGGGATTGCACTGGGAGTTATACCTGATGTAAATGACGAGTTGATGGGTGCTGACGAGTTGATGGGTGCAGCACACCAACATGGCACAAGTATACATATGTAACAAACCTGCACGTTATGCACATATACCCTAGAACTTAAAGTATAATAAAAATAAATAATAAATAAAAATTCTTTCTGCTAAAAAAAAAAAAAAATACAAAAATTAGCAAAGTTGGGCAAGGTGGCTCAAGGTGGTGTGGTAGCTCATGCCTGTAATCCCAGCACTTTGCGAGGCCGAGGTGGGCAGATCACCTGAGGTCAGGAGATCGAGGCCAGCCTGGCCAACATGGTAAAACCCCATCTCCACTAAAAATACAAAAATTAGCCAGTGGTGGTGGCGGGTGCCTGTAATCTCAACTACTCAGGAGGCTGAGGCAGGAGAATTGCTTGAACTCGGGAGGTTGCAGTGAGTCAAGATCACACCATTGCACTCCAGCCTGGGTAACAAGAGTGAAACTCTATCTCAAAAAAAAAAAAAAAAAAAAAAATCAGTGGGGTGTGGTGGCGGGCACCTGTAATCCCAGCTACTTGGAAGGCTGAGCAGAACTGCTTGAACCCAGGAGACAGAGGTTGCAGTGAGCAGAGATTGCACCACTGCACTCCAGCCTGGGCAACAGAGGGAGACTCCATCTCAAAAAAATAACTAAATAAAATTAAATTAAAGTTGGCTGGGCGTGGTGGCTCACATCTGTAATCCCAGCACTGTGGGAGGCCGAGGAGGGTGGATCACCTGAAGTCAGGAGTTCAAGACTAGTCTGGCCAACATGGTGAAACACCATCTCTACTAAAAATACAAAAATTATCCAGGTGTGGTGGCAGATGCCTATAATCCCAGCTACTCAGGAGGCTGAGGCAGGAGAATCACTTGGACCCAGGAGGCAGAGGTTACAGGGAGCCGAGATTGTGCCATTCTACTCCAGCCTGGGCGACAGAGCGAGACTCCGTCTCAAAAAACAAAAAAAGAGGCCAGGCATGGTGGCTCACACCTGTAATCCCAGTGCTTTGGGAGACTGGGGCGGGCGGATCACCTGAGGTCAGGAGCTCGAAACCAGCCTAACCAACTTGGAGAAACCTCATCTCTACTAAAAATACAAAATTAGCCAGGCATGGTGGTGCATGCCTGTAATCCCAGCTACTAGGGAGGCTGAGGCAGGAGAATCTCTTGAACCCGGGAGGCAGAGGTTGCAGTGAGCCGAGATCGTGTCATTGCACTCCAGCCTGGGCAACAACAGCGAAACTCTGTCTCAAAAAAAAAAAAAAAAAAAAAATTAAATTAAATTAAATTAAAATGGAGTGAATAGTACCTACTTGTCATAAGGTTGTCATAAGGATTAAACGTGATCATATATGAAAAAGCTTCCCAATAAGTGGCACAGAGCTCCATACAGTCCATGCTGTTGGGCAGATGCCCCAAACGTTAGCAGGTTAAACATACGAGGAGAAGGACCCTGTATGGCAGACATACCTGACAGTAATAACTTAAGCCTACCTGAGAATCACTCTATGATCTAAGAAGAATATGTGTTCAGAGTTCCAAGCTACGGAATCTGGCTTGGATTCATTCCAACCCAGAGATCCATTCCTTTATGCATGAGGAACATCTGAATCCCTGACCCATTTATGGAACCCAAGCCATACAGGGGATCGAGGGCCTTTGTTTTGGATTAAATAAAGGTTGCCAGGTGATGTCTGCTAGGGGCAGGGTGCGAAGTGGAAATGTTATATAAACTGTATGCTTTTTCCAAGCAGTTGAAGTTCTGTCGCGCCCACCACCACGGTACCGCCCTTTATGCAAGTCCCCTCAATAAACCCTGTGTCTCACTTGCTGGCTCTGGGTCTCTTCCCCCGACTAACATGGTGCCATCCCTGTTGAAGTCAACAGGTATGCAGCATGACACATGCTATCCTCATTAAACCCATACTGGTATCTTTCCAGTTAAAAGTATAGTTGGACTGAAAAGAGGTTTCCATGGAAAATCTAAAATATTCACTATAGGGCAGGCACAGTGGTTCTTGCCTGTAATCCCAGCACTCTGGGATGCAAGGCAGGCAGATCACCTGAGGTCAGCCTGACCAACATGGCAAAACCCCATCTCTAAAAAAAACACAAAAAAATTAGCCAGGCGTGGTGGCGCATGCCTGCAGTCCCAGCTACTCGCTGAAGTAGGAGAATCGCTTGAGCCTGGGAGGCAGAGGTTGCAGTGAGCCCAGATCACGCCACTGCACTCCAGCCTGGGTAACAGAGTGAGACTCCGTGTCAAAATAATAAAATAAAATAAATAAAATATTCACTACAATAACACAAATAAGCAGTGACAAGGTGACTCCTTAGTTGAATACATAAGAGGAAACTCCTACCAGGTCAAGTGGTTCTCAGTCTTGGCTATACACTGGAATCACCTGGGGGGCTTCAAATAGTGATATCTGAGTCCTGCTCCCACAGACTCTGATTTAATTGGTCTAGGGTGCACCCAAGCACTGGGATTTTTAGAAACTCCCCAGATGATTCTCCTGTGCACCTGAGGCTAAGAACCACAGCATGAGACATAACCCATGGACAGGTGTTGTCAATATTAGGCTCTGATTATAAAGTAGTTTGGCCAGGTAATTTCTTTCTTGATCCAAATAAGCCTACAGAAATTATTCCTAAGAAAGAAAATCTTCTTAGTATTTTTTATTTATTTATTTATTTTTGACAGAGGATATTGCTCTGTTGCCCAGGTGGAACTACATGGCACAATCATAGCTCACTGTAACCTTGAACCTCTGGGCTCAAGCAATACTCCTGGCTTCAGCCTCCCAAGTAGCTGGGACTACAAGCACTCACTACCAAGCCTGGCTAATTTACCTATTTCTATTCATTCATTCGTTCATTCATTCATTCATTCATTTATTGTAGAAACGGGGTCTCACAATGTTGCCCAAGCTGGGTGGTCTCCAACTCATGGGCTCAATTAATCCTCCCATCTTGGCCTCCCAAAGTGCTGGGATTACAGGTATGAGCCACCACACCCAGCCTTCTGAGTAAATATTATCTATTAATTAGGATTTATCAGAGCCAATACCTAATCTAACATGCAAGTCACCTGGCACATAATGAGTGCTTAGAATATAGAGAAATCAAAAGATTATCAAGTTAGAATCATGCAAGGAACTTTTATACATCTCAGCAGTAGCAGATACAAACCAAGACCTGTTACACTGATTTTCTTTTTTTTTTTTTTTTTTTCAGGAAACTGAGCCACGACTTTCTAAAATCATGTTTCTTAGGAAAAAATGTCACTAGAGCCTGATTTGGTCATATTCCAGGAAAATTTTATATTTAATAGGTGTTTAGAATGCTATCAAGGCTGATGAAACCATTTGTGGCCAGGCACGGTGGCTCATGCCTGTAATCCCAACACTTTGGCAGGCCGTGGGGGCGGATCACCTGAGGTCAGGAGTTCGAGACCAGCCTGGCCAACATGGTAAAACCCCACCTCTACTAAAAATATAAAACTTAGCCAGGTGTAGTAGTGCAGGCCTGTAGTTCCAGCTACTCAGGAGTCTGATGCAAGAGAATCGCTTGAACCAAAACGGAGGAGGTTGCAGTGAGCCAACATCATGCCACTGTACACCAGCCTGGGCGACAGAGTGAGACTCTGTCTCAAAATATGTGTGTGTGTGTGTGTGTGTGTATGTGTGTGCAGAGACCAATAAGCAGGCTATTTTAAGTAATCCACAGAAAAGGCAGAGGGGTAGCAGTGAAGATACAGATAGCTGGTAGATTCAAAATATATTTAACACATTTGTAATACCTGCCCACTGGGAGGCCAAGGCAGGTGGACTGCTTGAGTTCCAGAGCTCAAGACCAGCCTGGGCAATATGGAGAAACCCTGTCTCTATCAAAAATGCAAAAAATTAGCCAGGTATGGTGGCGCACAACTATAGTCCCAGCTATTTTGGGGGGTTGAAGCAGGGAAGATCACTTGAGCCCAGGAAGTCAAGGCTACGGTGATCCAAGATCGCACCACTGCACTCCAGCCAGGTAACAAAGCAAAAGCAAAGCCTTGCCTTTAAAAAAAAAAAAAAAAAAAAAAAAGATATTTAAAAGGTAATATGGGATATGGTGGTTGGGCATGGCTCATTCCAACACTTTGGGAGACCAACGTGGGAGGATCACTTGAGTCCAGGAGGTCAAGATCAGCCTGAGAAATATAGTAAAATCCCATCTCTACAAGTAATTCAAAAAATTAGCCAGGCTTGGTGGTGTGTGCCGGTCCCAGCTACTTGGGAGGCTGAGGTAGGAGGATCACTTTAGCCTGGGCAGTCAAGGCTGCAGTGAGCTGAGATTGTGCCACTGCACTCTAGCCTGGCAACAGTGAGACACCCTGTCTCAAAAATACAATAATAATAAAAATAGGCTGGGTGCGGAGGCTCATGCCTATAATGCCGGCACTTCGGGAAGCCAAGGCAGGTGGATCACCTGAGGTCAGGAGTTCAAGACCAACCTAGCCAACATGGCGAAATCCTATCTCTACTAAAAATACAAAAATTAGCCACGCATGGCAGGCACTTATTATCCCAGCTACTCAGGAGGCTGAGGCAGAAGGATGGCTTGAACCCTGGGGGCGGAGGTTGCAGTGAGCCAAGATCGTCCCATTGCACTCCTGCCTGGGTGAAAGAGCAAAACTCCATCTCAAAATAAACAAATAAATAAAATAAACAAAAGGTGATGTGGTTTGGATCTGTGTCCCTGCCAAATCTCATGCTGAAATGTAACCCTCAAGTGTTGGAAGTAGGGCCTCGTGGCAGGTGTTTGGAACATGGGGGTAGATCCCTCATGATGGCTTAGCACTATCTCCTTGGCCATGAGTGAGCTCACACAAGATCCGGTTGTTTAAAGTGTGTGGCACCTCACCTCCCATGGTTTTTGCTCCTGCTTTCACCATGTGACATGCCTGCTCCCACTTCAGCTTCTGCCAAGAGTAAAAGGTCCCTGAGGCCTCCCCAGATGCTGGTGCCATGCTTGTAGTGTCTGTAGAGTCATGAGCCAGTGAAACCTCTTTTCCTTTTTTTTTTTTTTTTAAGACTAAGTTTCATTCTTGTTGCCCAGGCTGGAGTGCAATGGCATGAATCTCTGCTCACTGCAACCTCTGCCTCCCAAGTTCAAGTGATTCTCCTGCCTCAGCCTCCCGAGTAGCTGGGATTACAGGTGCTCACCACCACACCCGGCTAATTTTTGTATATTTAGTAGAGACAGGGTTTCACCATGTTGACCAGGCTGGTCTTGAACTTCCGACCTCACGTGATCCATCTGCCTCGGCCTCCCAAAGTGCCAGGATTACAGGCATGAGCCACCGCACCTGGCCGAAACCTCTTTTCTTTATAAATTACCCATGCTCAGGTATTTCTTCATAGCAACACAAGAATGGCCTAACACAAGAGGCAAAATCAGCTTAGTGATGCATGTGGAACAATGAAATTAATCTGTAATCAGTCCTCTGACACTTTAGGACATTTTATCATTTTATCATTAGTAATCAAGCATTGCAATAAGTATGGAAGACCAAAGAGTCCACTTCCCACTGAGTTTCCTGGAAGTCTCTCCCCATGAAGCTGTTGGGGACATGACTCACTTATAGAGCAAGCTGGGGGCCCTCACAGTAGACCGGAATCCTTGTGGGGTCTGCTCCACCTCGTAGGCATCACAGGGCTCATCAGCACACTCCATGGAGCCTGCACAGAAACCATGACATCTCACTCAGAAACAATGTTGCTCTGTGGACAACAGCTTTTGCCTCAGCTGTCAACCCCTGTTGGGGTTTAAAAAAAGCAATACACAGGCATAAAAAACAGCCAGACACTGTACATTCCATGACACTGCTCTGATACTCCTTCTGACCTGATCTTATAAGAAATAAACCATAAAAAAACACATAATGACTATTTTAAATCTTTGAGTCTTGGAACCCTGGGAAGGTAGCACATGTATACAGTAGTTCCCCCTCATCTGTGGTTTCACTTTCCAAGTTTTCAGTTACCTGCAGTTAACTGCTGTCCGAAACCATTACTACAATAAGATACTGGGCATGAGACAGAGAGACCACATTCACATCACCTTTATTACAATGTATTGTTATAACTGTTCTATTTTGTTAGTGATTGTTATTAATCTCTCACTGTGCCTGATTAACAAACTAAACTTTATCAAAGGTTTCTATATACAGTTGGCCCTCCATATACAGGGATTCTCCATCAGTGGATTCAACCAACCACAGACTGAAAATATTTGAAAAAAAATCCAGCCTGGGCAACAAAGTAAAACCCCTCATCTCTACAAAGATTAACTGGGCATGGTGGCACATGCTCGTAGTCCCCACTACTCAGGAAGATGATGTGGGAGAATCATTTGAGCCCAGGAGGTGACGCTGCAGTGAACCAAGGTCGTGCCACTGCACTCCAGAATGGGCTTGTCTCTTAAAAAAAAAAAAAATTACTTGGAAAAAATAAAATAAAACAACAACACAGCAATAAAAATAAAACAAATTAAAAAACAATACAGGTCAGGCATGGTGGCTCATGCCTGTAATCCCAGCACTTTGGGAGGCCGAGGCAGGCGGATCACCCAAAGTCAGGAGTTTGAGACCAGGCTGGCCAACATGGTGAAACACCATGTCAACTGAATATACAAAAATTAGCCACGTGTGGTGGTGGGCGCCTGTAGTCCCAGCTACTGGGGAGGCTGAGGCAGAACTGCTTGAACTCGGGAGGTGGAGGTTACAGAGAGCCCAGATCATGCCACTGCACTCCAGCCTGGGTGACAAGAGCAAAACTCTGTCTCGAAAAATAATAATAATAATAATAATAATAATAAACAATACAGTACAACAACTATTTACAGAGCATTTGCATTGTATTGTGTATCATACGTATTACAAGAGAGGATTTAAAGTAGGATGTGTGTAGGTTATATGCAAATACCACGATGTTCTACAAAAGGGACATGGGCATCTGAGGATTTTGGTAACATTACTGGGCAATGGACTAAATACATATGTTCATTTATTTCAAAAATTTATATATAATTACTTTAGGGCCAGGTGCGGTGGCTCATGTCTATAATTCCAGCACTTTGAGAGGCCAAGGCAGGTGGATCACTTGAGGTCAGGAGTTCAAGACCAGCCTGGCCAACATGGTGAAACCCTGTCTCTACTAAAAATACAAAAATTAGCTGGGCATCGTGGCACATGCCTGTAGTCCCAGCTACTTGGGAGGCTGAGGCACCAGAATCACTTGAACCTGGGAGGCAGAGATTGCAGTGAGTGGAGATTACATTACTGCATTCCAGCCTAGGTGACAGAGCGAGACTCCATCTCTAATAATAATAATAATTACAACGCCACAGACAAAGGAACTTAATTTTGTCATAGAATATTAATGGTTACTATTAATAACTAAAATTTCTCCTTATGATATTTAAACCTCTGTACAAAGAAGAAACATAACTTATAAATTGCAACCAAAAACACTTCAGCTAAACTCAAACTCATCAGTACCCTTAGACATGAACAAAAACAGAGCTATATGAGGCCAAACATCTCAAATTTCAGTGCTGACACAGAAACACATTGAAACAAACAAAAAATTGATCCTACAATACACAGGACATTTTACTTCTTATCTGACCAAAGAGCAACTAGGATTACCTTGATAGAAGTCCTCTTCATCTTCTTCATGTTGATAGGTCTGTTCTTGGACTGGATTCTTCCTGTAATTCCGGCCATCAATTCTTATAAGCTGTGGACGCAGAACTTCCATGACACTTTCTTCAAATAATATTCTGATGATGTCCTGAAAAATATAATTACCATCTTACCCTTCTTAGTGAGAATTAAACGTCCTATCTGTAGTATCTGAACCATTGTGTAGGTCTGAATTGGGCATCAGTTCACAGTATCTCCCACACAAAAGCAGCACTGTTTCCCATTGGATTTCCCATCTGTAAACCAGTTTAGGTTAACTGCTGCATTTTCCACCACACTGGCTCACTCTAGAGAGCAAAGTAATTTGTAAACTATTTATCACCCACCCCCCAAAAAAAAGGGATTAAAAGGCATATACTCTTTAAAAAAAAAAAAAAGACAGAAAGAAAGGAAGGAAGGGAGAGAGGGAGGGAGGGGAGCAGTGGCTCACATCTGTAATTCTAGCACTTTGGGAGGCCAAGGTGAGAGGATTGGTTGAGTTTGGAGTTCAAGACCAGCCTCGTGAACATAGTGAGGCCTCGCCTCTAAGAAAAGAAAAAGAGGACCAGGTGCGGTGGCTCACACCTGTAATTCCAGCACTTTGGTAGGCCGAGGTGGGATGATCACCAGGTCAGGAGTTCAAGACCAGCCTAACCAACAGGGTGAAACCCCGTTTCTACTACAAATACAAAAATTAGCTGGGCATGGTGGCACACGCCTGTAATCCCAGGTACTCGGGAGGGTGAGGCAGGAGAATCTCTTGAACCCGGGAGGCAGAGGTTGCAGTGAGCTGAGATCGCACCGCTGCACTCCAGCCTGGGCAACAGAGCCCAACTCCGTCTTAAAAAAAAAGAAAAAGAGAAAAGGGCCGGGCATGGTGGCTTACATCTGTACTCCCAGCACTTTGGGAGGCTGAGGAAGGAGGACTGCTTGAGCCCAACAGTTTGAAACCAGCCTGGGCAACATGGCGACACCCTGTTTCTCAAAAAAAAGGGATTAAAAATAAAAGGCAGCCTTTGAAAGAGAGAATAAAGCTCTCTTTATTACTTTAACCTAATAAGTAAAATGCGAACTTCAGTGGTTATCTAATCATTTGCACAGTATCTTTTTTTTTTTTTTTTTTGAGACGGTGTCTCGCTCTTGTCGCCCAGGCTGGAATGCAATGACACAATCTCTGCTTACTGTAACCTCTGCCTCCCGGGTTCAAGTGATTCTCCTGCCTCAGCCTTCCAAGTTGCCGGAACTGCAGGCATCCGCCACCATCCCCGGCTAATTTTTTGTTATTTTTAGTACAGACTGGGTTTCGTCATTTTGGCCAGGCTGGTCTGGAACTCCTGGCCTCAGGTGATCCACCAGCCTCAGCCTCCCAAAGTGCTGGGATTACAGGAGTAAGCCACTGCGCCCAGCAAACTCTATCTAGCAAGATAAAGACAATGAGGAATATTTAATACACTTAACCATCTAGAAAAAAAAAAAGCCCCTAAGTACTTTCAGAGGTGCTAGAAATTCACACAAAACAATCAGTTTCAGTTGCCTGTCAAACCAGTAAATTAATAACAACTTAACCAATATGGTTCTCAGACCAATATACTGCTGAGGGGAGGAATCCAGTTTCTACAGGCCACTGCCCAACAAAATGCACATCACTCACTGAGAAGCGAAGCTTCTGGTCACACCACTTAATGGATCCATAATTTAGGAAACAAAGGTTCCTTATAGGCTAGCTGAAGTTAAATTCAGCCAATATTCCTACCACGTACAGCGTAGTCTTGAAGCCCAAAATACTGAAGAGTTCCAAAGAAAACAAGTTGATCCTTACTAAATACACTAACGCTCAAGCCAACGTGGACGCGGTGGCTCACGTCTGTAATCCCAGCACTTTGGGAGGCCGAGGTGGGAGGATCATCTGAGGTCAGGAGTTCAACACCAGCCTGGCCAAGATGGTGAAACCCGTCTCTACTGCAAATACAAAAAGTAGCCGGGCTTGGTGGCGGGCGCCTGTAATCCCAGCTACTCGAAAGGCTGATGTGGCACGAGAACCGCTTAAGCCTGAGAGGCGGAGGTTGCAGTGAGCTGAGATCGCGCCACTGCACTCCAGCCTGGGTGACAGAGCGAGACTTCGTCTCAAAAAAATAAATAAAATAAAATAATAATTGATTATTTGTGTGCTTACAGAACCAAGAAGAGGTTTTGTGAGAAATAACAACATAGAAGGTAAACCGACATGGATAGAGGAAAAGAGCACATCATTAGCAATAGTCGATGACATCACAACCCAGTGGTCTATTCCCTGAGGCCTCTAAAGTTCTCAATGAAAAAACACTTTCAAGGCGAAAGCTAAAAAAAAAAAAAGTTCCCCACAAAAGCAGACTAAGGTGAAAGTCGGGCCCTCAGAACAAGAGCTCCGGAAAAACAGGTAGTCGTCGCGGAGACAGCAAATGCAGCATCTACCTGTCCTACATGGCCCTGCGCTACGAGACTGCTCGGAATGAAAGGCGGGAATAACCAACTTAACCCTGCTTCGAGGTGGTTTGGAGAGGAAGAGGGAAGCCGAGACCCCGAATCATCAAAGAGAAGGAGCAGAAGAGGACTAGGCGGCTGCAGGTAAACCAAGGTAGGGCGAGGAGGCAAAGGACCCGGAATTCCTCTCCACGAGCGCCTTCTCTGCTCCCCTCCTCGCGTCTCCGCCCCGGCCACGCCCACTACGGCACGGGCGCGCGCACGCCGCCTTCGCCGTGGGCCCCTCCGTGGAGGCGCGAGCACGCCGCCGTCCTCGTCGTGGTGAGCGTGACCGCTCCGGCTGGTCCTGGGGGCGGGGCTGTAGGGGAAAGTGCTAAAGACGCTGAGGTAAGAGGCCGAGGGCTCAAGGGCCCTCGGGAGCTTGGTGAAAAGGGAGTTAACCCCTAGGATCCTACCTGCAGGGACTAGAAAAATGGAGAAGGTAGGAGAAACAGGAGACTGCTGTAGCAGACGTGCGACAGGAAATTTTCCCAGGCCGGGTTTGACTGAGTGCGCATGCGGGCCAAGGGGTGGCGCCTGCGCAGTGGGACAGCGCCGATGGCGTCGTTTCCTGGGGACCCAGCTGGGTGGGAAATGTGGTTAGGAGTTAGCTTGGGAGCCGCTGGTGTTCTGACCGCTCCCCTCTCTGGCCACTTTCTCTCCACGCCCACCCCACTCCCGGTTACAGCTGCGGCGTCTATTTGGTTTGGGTTGTAATCCAGCTGTTTTGAAGTGGAACGATTTTTTGATGATGGAATCTAATGATTGCTTATAATGATTTGCCTTTGTACTAGGGTAGGAACTTTTAAGGAATTACTCTTTTTAAGAAAATAGGCATATGTGTGTTAGAAAGGAAAGGAATTTATATTCATAAAACTATGAAGGCCGGGCGCGGTGGCCCACGCCTGTAATCCCAGCACTTTGGGAGGCCGAGGCAGGCGGATCACGAGGTCAGGAGATCGAGACCATACTGGCTAACACGGGGTTTCACCGTGTTAAATACAAAACAAAATTAGCCGGGCGTGGTGGCAGGCGCCTGTAGTCCCAGCTACTCGGGAGGCTGAGGCAGGAGAATGGCGTGAACCCGGGAGGCGGAGCTTGCAGTGAGCCGAGATTGTGCCACTGCATTCCGGCCTGGGCGACAGAGGGAGACTGCGTCTCAAAAAAAAAAAAAAAAAAAAAAAAAAAAGCTATGAATGCGAGGTCATCCCTGCCGTACATGAAGTAAATGTTTAAGCATCTTAGCTCGGACACAGCAATCTGTCCACAAAGCATCGTTACTCTCCTGTGAGGATGTCCACTGTCAGCCCCAACTTCCCTGACAGGGCCAAATCCCAGGATACTTTTTTTTTTTTTTTTTTTTTGAGACGGAGTCTTGCTCTGTTGCCCGGGCTGGAGTGCAATGGCCGGAACTCAGCTCACTGCAACCTCTGCCTCCCGGGTTTACGCCATTCTCCTGCCTCAGCCTCCTAAGTGACTGGGACTACAGGCGCCCGCCACCTCGCCCGGCTAGTTTTTTTGTATTTTTAGTAGAGACAGGGTTTCACCGTGTTAGCCAGGTTGGTCTCGATCTCCTGACCTCGTGATCCGCCCGTCTCGGCCTCCCAAAGTGCTGGGATTACAGGCTTGAGCCACCGCGCCCGGCCAGTCCCAGGATACTTCATCAGTATTTGTTCAACAGAACATTACTGAGCACCTCTGGTGGGCCTCGCAGACTAGTTGAAAATAGAGTTGTGCGAATAGATCTGCACAATGAGAAAAAAATCCGTAATGAACCAATACTGATGACACCATGCTTGTCTATCTCCTGCATAACCTTTGCTGAGCCCTGCGTTCTGTCATTTGTTCTTCATTCATTCATCCGAAATGCTCAGGAAGCACTGTGGAAACACTGTGACCCAGGTTCTGTGCTCGGCATTGAGGGTAGAAAGACTTCGAAGGTGGCAGGATGTTTCTTAAGATCATGAACCTTAAAATGTAAGTGTAGGCAGGGCGCAGTGGCTCACACCTGTAATCCCAGCACTTTGGGAGGCCGAGGCGGGCCGGATCACGAGGTCGGGAGATCAAGATTATCCTGGCTAACATGGTGAAACCCCGTTTCTACTAAAAAAAATACAAAAAATTAGCCAGGAGTGGTGGCGGGCGCCTGTAGTCCCAGCAACTCGGGAGGCTGAGACGGGAGAATGGCGTGAACCCGGGGAGCAGAGCTTGCAGTGAGCCGAGATCGCACCACTGCACTCCAGCCTGGAGTGCTTAATAGAAGCACTTAATAGAGCGAGACTCCGTCTCAAAAAAAATAAAAAAATAAAAATGAAAGTGTAAAGTGCCTAATAGAAGGTATTGGCCCTCCTCCTGAGCAGATTCTTTCCCCTCTGGGAGCTTGCTAACTCTGTTAGATGGAGAGAATTAAGACTTTTTCCATGAGGTTTTTTCATAGTAAGTATGAAAAACTGGGATCTGCATAGGAAAAAACACTCAAGAGTAACTCTCCGTTAATGATTTTGAATAGCCAAGATTTATGAAGTGTTTGCTAAGCCTGTAACCGTTCCAAGTGTTTTACGTGTATTTATTAATCTTTGTCACACCTGTGTGAGGTAGGTGATGTTATTACAGGTTGAGTATCCTTAATCTAGAAATCCAAAATCCTCCAAAATTTAAAACTTTTGAGCACTGACGGGATGGTCAAAGGAAGTGCTTTTTGGAGCATTTTGAATTTTAGATTTTCGGATTTGGGAGGCTTAATCGTTACGTATAATGCAAATATCTCAAAACCTGGAAAAAAATCCGAAATCCAAAATACCTCCAGTCCCAAGCATTTTGGATGAAGGGTACTCAACCTGTTTCCCGTTTTGCAGATAAGACAACCAAGGAACAAAAAGATCCCGGAGTGGGAGGCGGACGCGGAGGTTGCGGTGAGCCAAGATCGTGCCGTTGCACTCCAGCCTGGGCAATAAGAGCGAAACTCCATCTCAAAAAAAAAAAAAAACACACCAGAAGTTCCAATTTTTTACATTTTTGCCATCAGACCTTGGCAATGACCTTGAGCAGTAGGATATAAATAACTTCCACATGCTTAGCGTTCCAATAATGGAACACTAGGCATAAATGGGTGAAATGATTTGTCCACAGTCTTGCAGCAAGTGAGTAGCAAAACCAGAACTCAGAGAGGCTTCATAATCTTACCCACTATGCTGCTTTACCTTGCACATGACAAATGACATGCCAACAAGCCATTGCTTCAGAATGTCACAGCAGATAAGCTAAAATTGTCTCTACACCTCAGTTTTATTTTTTCATGTATAAAATGAGGAAGTTGGGTTAGATGACTTTTAAAGAATCTGTGGTTTCTGTGAAATATTTAATTCACTCAGCAAACATTTACTGAAATGAACAGCTACTTCCTTACCATAGGCCAGGTGTTATGTTTGGTTCTGGTGATCAGTTAATGCCTGCCCTGAGAGCAGTTACAACCTAGGGTTTATTAGTTTTGCTTTACTCTCATTTACCACTTGCTGGTAGCGTTCAAAATTTAACTGAAATCTTTAGAGCTAGAAATTATTTAGGTTTATCCTTCCACCTCAGCAGAAAACTGCTTATTTAAAGTTAGCTTTGTGCTAATTCTGTGCTCCAGTTTTTAACTCTGGCTGTTTTGTGTATGGAACGATAGAAGTTCTGAGAGTTTGAAAGAAAACAGGATGAAAGGGAATTCCTTTGATTATATTCAGCTTAGAAGTCACACTGTGGCTACCTTTAGAAGCTGTCCTCACTCTGGCAGTTGCTTGGGTGCTCTGCTGAGCACCTGACTTCAAAATATAAAGTATAAAGCATTTGCAACTGAATAGAGCATTTATCAGGGTGTAGGAAAAATAGAGTTTTAAATCTTAGGTGAGATATATAAACAGTTCACCGTGGGTTCTACTCTGAACTGATGGGAAATAAAGACTGAGCTACTCTACAAAAGGTGGCTAAGTTGTCTGTATACTTTATTTGAATCCCACCAGGTATTCACTTAGAGATTTGGACCTGATCCCTTACTGCTTAAATTCAAAAACAATTCAAAAACTTGTCAGGCTATGTTTTGACCCAGTGTATTCCGGAAGATTGGATATTAATCTAACTCCAAAAGTTGTTGCCTCTGTGGATATGAGTACAATTTGGAAAGTTATCAGAGCTCAGAGAAAAAAGGAAGAGTGATCTAATAACAAGATTGAAAATGTCCGCTGAGCAGAGTGGCTCAGGCCTGTAATCCCAGCACTTTGAGAGGCTGAGGTGGGAGAATCACTTGAGCTCAGGAATTGGAGACCAGCCTGAGCAACATAGTGAGACTTTATCTCCACAAAAAATAAACAAAATTAGTGGGGTTTGGTGGCACGCACCTGTAGTCCCAGCTACTCGCGAGACTGAGGTGAGAGGATAACTTGTACCCAGGAGGTCAAGGCTGGAGTTAACCAAGATCGTGCCACTGCATTCCAGCCTGGGAAACATAGTGAGACTCTGTCTCCAAAAAAATAAAATAAAATAAAATGTCATTAATCAATTTGCATTTTTGCTGACAGTCTTGTTATAATAGCTGTTCTACCGTTGTTCCGGGTTCCCACTTCACTATTAATCAGTGTTACTTATAGACATGTAATGAAGTCAAAAACCAAGCTCTGCTTCTCTAACAACCTTAAATCTTCATCACAAAATTAAGGCAAACAGAACAGCCAGTGTTTCAAGACATACTATATCATTTTCCTTACTAGGAAACTGGATTTTATGTATATAAATTTTATATTTGTATTTCATTTCCTCACTTTTTTCTATTTTCAAAAAACATGGCCAGGTGCGGTGGCTCATGCCTGTAATCCCAGCACTTTGGGAGGCCAAGGCAGGTGGATCACCTGAGGTCGGGAGTTCAAGACCGGCCTGACCAACATGGAGAAACCCCATTTCTACTAAAAATACAAAATTAGCCGGGCATGGTGGCGCATGCTCGTAATCCCAGCTACGCGGGAAGCTGAGGCAGGAGAATTGCTTGAACTCGGGAGGCAGAAATTGCGGTGAGCCGAGATTGCGGCACTGCACTCCAGCCTGGGCAACAAGAGGGAAACTCTGTCTCAAAAAAAAAGAAAAGAAAAAAACATAAGTTTCAGTCAGGCATGGTGGCTCACACCTGTAATCTCAACACTTTGGGAGGCCAAGGTGGGAAAATTGCTTGAGCCCAGGAGATCTGTACTAGCCTGGGGGCAACATGGCGAGAAGTTGTCTCTACTAAAAGTAAAAAAAAATAGCTGAGCATGGTGGAATGCACCTGTGGTCCCAGCGACTTGGGAGGTTGAGAGGTTGGAGGATTGCTTGAGCGCAGGAGATTGAGGCTGCAATAGCCATGATCACGCCACTGCACTTCAGCCTGGGTGACAGAGTGAGAGCTTGCCTCAAAACAATAGGTTTCAACTTTTTTATAATAAATATGTTCATTTTGCAACTAGCAAAAAAAAAAAAAAAAAGAAAACAGTCTGGTCTAGGTACAGTGGTGTTTCCACTAACTAATCACCACCAGTTACAGATTTCTTTGTTCCTTTTCCACTCCCACTGCTTCACCTGACTGGCCAAAAAAAACAACAGCTCAGCTAAAATTCTGTCTGACCATTATGGAGAAAAATTCATTTACAATCCATTTTCCTCCTCCCCACCCCCGCTCCCCGAGATGGAGTTTTGCTCTAGTGGCCCAAGCTGGAATGCAATGGCACCATCTCGGCTCACTGAAACCTCCATCTCCTGAGTTCAAGCTATTCTCCTACCTCAGCCTCCCAAGTAGCTGGAATTACAAGCACCTGCCACCATGCCCAGCTCATTTTTGTATTTTAGTAGAGATGGAGTTTCGCCATGTTGACCAGGCTGTTCTTGAACTCCTGACCTCAGGTGATCTGCCCGCCTCGGCCTCCCAAAGTACTGGCATTATAGGCATTAGCCACCAGCCTACAATCCTTTTTGAAGTCCTTTCTTCTAATTGGGTTAAAATTCACATAACATAAAATTAACCACTAGCCATTTTAAAGTGTACAAATCAATATAAAGTTATTTTTAATCTAAATACTAGAACTTTATCCATTACAGCAGCCAATAGCCACATGTGACTACTTAAATTTTAATTAATATTAAATAAAATTTAAAATACAGTTCTTCAGTCATACCAGTTTATAGGTGCAACATGAAGCTAGTGGCTACCATATTGTGCAGTGCAGAAATAGAACACTGGAACATTTCCATCGTGGCAGAAAGTTCTATTAGACAGCATGGCACTAAACCTTTTTTTTTTTTTTTGAGACAGAGTCTGCTCTGTCACACAGGCTGGAGTGCAATGGAGTGATCTCAGCTTACTGCAACCTCCACCTCCCAGGTTCAAGTGATTCTCCTGCCTCAGTCTGCTGAGTAGCTGAGGCTACAGGCGCCCACCACCACAGCTGGCTAATTTTTTTGTTTGTTTGTTTGTTTTGAGATGGAGTCTCACTCTATTACCCAGGCTGGAGTGCAATGGTGCAGTCTTGGCTCTCTGCAACCGCCACCTCCCGGATTCAAGCGATTCTCCTGCCTCAGCCTCCTGAGTAGCTGGGATTACAGGCGCGCACCACCACGACCAGCTAATTTTTGTATTTTTAGTAGAAATGGGGTTTCACTGTGTTGGCCAGGCTGGTCTCGAACTCCTGACCTCGTGATCTACCCACCTTGGCCTCCCAAAGTGCTGGGATTACAGGTGTGAGCAACCGCACCTTGCCATTTTTTCTTTACAAAATACTGTATACACTTTTTAGAGAGCTGAGCGCAGTGAGACTTTGGGAAACCAAGGTGGGAGGATAACTTGAGACCAGGAGTTAAAGACCAGACTGACTGGGCACGATGGTTCATGCCTGTAATCCCAGCACTTTGGGAGGCCGAGGCAGGCAGATCACGAGGTCAAGAGATGGAGACCATCCTGGCCAACATGGTGAAACCCCGTCTCAACTAAAAATACAAAAATTAGCTGGGCTTGGTGACGGCGCCTGTAGTCTCAGCTACTCAGGAGGCTGAGGCAGGAGAATCGCTTGAACCTGGGAGGCAGAGGTTGCAGTGAGCAGAGATCGCGCCATTGCACTCCAGCCTGCCGACAGGTGAAACTACGTAAATAAATACATACGTACATACATATATACACACCAGACTGGGCAACGTAGCAAGACCTCGTCTCTGTTGTAAAAAAAAAAATGGAAAGAGGCCAGATGCAGTGGCTTATGTCCGTAATCCCAGCACTTTGGGAGGCCGAGGCAGGTAGATCACCTGAGGTTAGGAGTTCGAGACCAGCGTGGCCAATGTGGTGAAGCCCCGTGTCTGCTAAAACTACAAAAATTAGCTGGACACGGTGGCTCATGCCTGTAATTCCAGCTACTTGGGAGGCTGAGACAGGAGAATCGCTTGAACCTAGGAGGTGGAGGTTGTAGTGAGCTGCTATCATGCCACTCTAGTATGGGTGACAAGAGCGAGACTGTGTCTCAAAAAAAAAAAAGAAAAGAAATGAAATACCATATACACTTTTTAGAATTTTTGTTAAAGTCGTGTAAGCTTCTGTGGCAAAGAGAGTGTTTGTTTTGAACTTTAGTAAGGTGTCATGTATTCAGGACAGTTTTCTCTATAACATTTGCATTTTTTGATATGAAATAAGGTTAAACACTCACAGGTGCTCTGTTCATAATAGGCCATGATTTCCAAGATTGTTTCCTGAACTTTTTGTTCCGGTTTTGGCACGCCACCAAGTGATAAGTTTGGGTATTACATTTGAATGAAAAGGTTAATTTTTTTTTTGAGAGAGAGTCCTGTTCTGTCACCCAGGCTCACTACAACCTCTGCCTCCCGGGTTCAAGCGATTCTCTTGCATCAGCCTCCGGAGTAGCTGGGATGAGAGGCGCCCACCACCACGCCTGGCTAATTTTTTTTGTATTTTTAGTAGAGACAGGGTTTCGTCATGTTGGCCAGGCTGGTCTTGAACTCCTGACCTCAGGTGATCTATCTGCCTCCACCTCCCAAAGTGCTGGGACTACAAGCGTGAGCCACCGTGCCTGGCCAAAAGTTAATTTTTAATGAGAAGGCCAATAGGTATTTCCTAACTAGTTCCCCTTCCCTGGGAACAGAACACAGTGTTACTCTAGAATTTTATTTGGAAAATATTATAATTTATTTATGTGGCTTGATCAGGATGTATCCAAGACAAACTGTCCTGTGAAGTGTGATGCTTTTATCCTCATATAACTTATTTCCTCAGTCAAATTTCTGCCTTGGCACTGCCATATCACCCCTTCATAACTCATGAATCACCCACAGTCAATCTCAGTTGACATAAACAGTTTGCTAATGGTAGGAATTCATGTTTTAAGTAGATATACTATTCTTAAGCTTATTTTCAATTCAAAACCTGACTGATATTTTTTCCTGAGACATCAATAAAATATCATGAAAGTAGAGAGGATAGAAAAACGGGGAGCTAACTCTTTATAAAACTGCATGCTGACCCTTACGGCAGCTAGAATGAAGTGTTGTCACTCCCACTTCCATAAACTTGCCAATTGCTGTTTTTCTTTCTCTGTAGTGAAGTAAGAACTCTGCTAGAGAGGAAATGGCTGCTTCATCATCATCCTCCTCAGCTGGTGGGGTCAGTGGAAGTTCTGTCACTGGATCTGGTTTCAGTGTCTCAGACCTTGCCCCACCACGGAAAGCCCTTTTCACCTACCCCAAAGGAGCTGGAGAGATGTTAGAAGGTGATCTCATGCTGCTTTCTGAATAATTGGATTCAGACCTGCAATGAATATTAATTGTGAAGAAGCTATTAAGTGGATTAAAGATGAGTTTGCCCTGATTTCAGCTCTACATTTCATCTCTTGTCCCCATCTCAAAATAATATATTTAAAAACAGTCTTGCTCCAGAATCAGAATGTTGGAGCTGAAAAGGACTTTGGAAATCAAGGAAGTCATCTAAAGTTATTTAGATCCAGAAAAGTTAAGTGATTTGACCAGGTTAAAGGCAGAGGTAGGGCTGGGCACCGTGGCTTATCCGTGTTATTCCAGCACTTTGGGAGGCCGAGGCAGGCGGATAACTTGAGGCCAGGAGTTCGAGACCAGCCTGGCCAACATGGTGAAACCCCATCTCTACTAAAAATACAAAAATTAGCCGAGCATGGTGGTAGGCGCCTGTAATCCCAGCTACTGGAAAGGCTGAGACAGGAGAATCACCTGAACAGTAGAAGTTGCCATGTGCCGAGATCATGCCACTGCACTCCAGCCTGGGCAACAAAATGAGACTCTGTCTCAAAAAAACAGAGTTGGCTGGGCACGGTGGCTCACACCTGTAATCCCAGCACTTTGGGAGGCCGAGGCGGGCGGATCACGAGGTCAGGAGATCAAGACCATCCTGGCTAACACGGTGAAACCCCGTCTCTACTAAAAAATACAAAAAAAAAAAAATTAGCTGGGCGTGGTGGCGGGCGCCTGTAGTCCCAGCTACTCGGGAGGCTGAGGCAGGAGAATGGCGTGAACCCGGAAGGCAGAGCATGCAGTGAGTCAAGACCGAGCTACAGCACTCCAGCCTGGGGGACAAAGCGAGACTCCGTCTCAAAAAAAAAAAAAAAAAAAAAAAAAAAACAGAGTCAGCACCGAATCCAGGAATTCTCTTGACCTCCTACTCCAGTTTGCTTTATCCTGGCACCTGTCTACCTCCCATGGTAGTAGGTTTGATGTGTTTTTTTATAGTATGATTAATCTACAGTTAGATTCACCCTGTCAGAAAGGTTCTAAGAGGGAATAAAAGCTAATACAGTGCCCTTTTATATGAACATGACTCCTGACCCACTGCAGCATGATGCTGTGTGGTTTTTCTAGCACCAGAGCCAGATTTGCATCAAATCATTCACCATCTTGTTCAGCATCATTGGCTAACTGACTGGCCAAGATCAGGGTACAGGCTGTAACCATGTCATTTGAAGAGCTAGACTAATAATTCTTACCAGGAGGCATAAAAATCACCTGAAGAGTTTACTTAAAATGCACATTTCTGGCCAGGCACTGTAGCTCACGCCCGTAATCCCAGCACTTTGGGAGGCCGAGGCGGGTGGATCACCTGAGGTCAGGAGTTTGAGACCAGCCTGCCCAACATGGTGAAACACTTTCTGTATTAAAAATACAAAAATTAGCCAGGCATGGTGGCAGGTGCCTGTAATCCCAGCTAATCCGGAGGCTGAGGCAGGAGAATCATTTGAACCCAGAAGGCAGAGGTTGCGGTGAGCCAGTGTTGTGCCACTGCAGTCCAGCCTGGGTGACAGAGCAAGACTCCATCTCAAAAAAATATATAAATAAATAAATAAAATGCGTATTTCTGGGCCCACCTTAGAGCTTCTGAATTAGTCTAGGGTGTAGCTCAGGAGTTCATTTTTTACCAGTATCCAAGCTCTTCTCATGAAGGCAGTCTTCCATATTTTGAAAAACACTGGGACCAGAAGTGGTGGCTCAAACCTAAAATTCCAGTATTTTGGGAAGCCAAGGCGTGAGGATTGTTTGAGCCCAGGAGTTCAAGGTTGCAATGAGCCATGGTCATGCCACTGCACTCCAGCCTGGGTGACAGAATGGAACTGTGTCTCAAAAAATAATAATAATAAATTTTTTAAAAGCACTGGGAGACCGGGCACGGTGGCTCATGCCTATAATCCCAACATTTTTGGGAGGCCAAGGCAGGCAGATCACAAGGTCAGGAGGTCGAGACCATCCTGGCTAACATGGTGAAACCCCATCGCTACTAAAAATACAAAAAAAATTAGCTGGATGTGGTGGCGCGCCCCTGTAGTCCAGCTACTCGGGAGGCCGAGGCAGGAGAATCACTTGAACCTGGTAGGCAGAGGTTGCAGTGAGCCGATAATGTGCCACTGCACTCCAGCCTGGCAACAGAGCAAGACTCTATCTCAAAAAAAAAAAAGCTTTGGGGAATAACCTATTAAAGATTCAAAATTTACTTGATTCTAGCATTTTAGTGCTTAATTATATATTGATCTTTTTTCCTTTAAGTATTGCAATTTTTTTGTTGTTTTGTTGTTGTTGTTGAGATGGAGTCTCGCTCTGTTGCCCAGGCTGGTGTGCAGTGGCTCAATCTTGGCTCACTGCACCTTCTGCCTCCCAGGTTCAAGTGATTCTCCTGCCCCAGCCTCCCAAGTAGCTGGGATTACAGGTGCCCACCACCACACCTGGCTAATTTTTTTGTATTTTTAGTAGAGACAGAGTTTCGCCATGTTTCCCCGGCTGGGCTTCAACTCCTGACCTCAAGTGATCTGCCCACCCCAGCCTCCCAAAGTGCTATGATTACAGGCATGAGCCACTGTGCCTGGCCTTAATATTTCAAATTTACACAAATATATTTTTTAACTAATCTAGGAATATCTGTGAGAAAGATACAAACTATCGGCCAGGCATAGTGGCTCACACCTGTAATCCCAGCACTTTGGGAGGCTGAGGCAGGCAGATTGCTTGAACCCAGGAGTTTGAGACCAGCCTGGGCAACATGATGAAATCCTGTCTCTAGAAAAAATACAAAAATTAGCTGGGTGTGATGGCATGTGGCTGTAGTCCCAGCTACTTAGGAAGGTGAGGTGGGAGGTTCACCTGAGCCTGGGAGGTGGCGGCTGCAGTGAGCTGTGATTACATCACTGCACTCCAGCCTGGGTGATGGAGACCTTGTCTCAAAAAAAATAAAGATACAAACTGTAGTTGGCCTTGGGGATGCTGAATAATCAGAAATAATAAAAAGAGTTATGGGTTAAGCCCAAAATCATTTGTGACAGGAAACCACGGGGGGACTCTGGGACCGTAGAGCTCCCTAGCATTGGTTTGGATTATGACTAGTGGTGAAGTAGATGACCAGGTAGCATATGTAATTAGTGATATATATACTTCTCTCTTTGCCTTTTTATTTTCTTTAATTGTGTTAACTAAATACTCAAGTTAGTTTTACTGAGTCTGGTTGGAAGTAGTGAACAATTGGGGCCCTGTTACCATATTTGGTGCTAAAACTATATTATGACTTCATTTACATGCAGCAGAGATCTAGTATTGAGGAAGTTTCCCACAAAACAAATCAAAAGTGGGAGACATTTAAATTGCTTAATGAGTTTTATAGCAGCAGAAGAATCAGTATTCAATAATGGAGCTCTAAGATTAAAGTCATTTAAATTTTAGCTATAAGAGGAATTTAATACAGGAGGTACCTCCACAGTCTCAAAGCTATCAGCATTTTTTGTCAGTATACACCAAATTATGTGGAGATATTGAAGAAGAAAGGCTTCTAAGATTAGTCTGAATGTTGATGTTCTAATGAGTTATAGATCTATCCATTTTTATTCCATCAATATGCTTCATGCAGAAATGTGTTGGGTCTCTGTTGTAGGATACATTTACAGTAAGTATAAATACACAGTGCACAGTTTTGATTTTGTTTCTTAGATTTCAAGTTTACCGATAATCTTAAAGCTGCTTACACTTAAAGACTGTGAAAAATAATGTAGAGATAGCAACCCCTAAACCCATTTAATATTCTTGGTCAAATCAAGAATATTAAATTGAAAAGAGTACTCTTAATGTAAGGATGTTGGATTTGGAAGCATTTTCTACCATGTTTGTAGGTGATACTGTTCTATTATACAATAAATCTAACACACATGTACCTGACCAGTAATAGTTTAATAGAATATGAAAATAGAGGCCGGGCATGGTGCCTCACACCTGTAATCCCAGCACTTTGGGAGGCCGAGGCGGGCGGATCACCTGAGGTCAGGAGTTTGAGACCAGCCTAACCAATATGGTGAAACCCGGCCTCTACTAAAAATACCAAAATAAAAACAAGCATCGTGGCATGCGCCTATAGTGCCAGCTACTCGGGAGGCTGAGAGAATTGCTTGAACCCAGGAGGTGGAGGTTGCAGTGAGCTGAGATCATGCCACTGCCCCCCAGCCTGGGCGACAGAGCGAGACTCCATTAAAAAAAAAAAAAAAAAAAAAAAGAATATGAAAATAGAGCACAGGGTTGCCTGTCAAGAGTAAGGAACAAAACCAGTTAGGAATCAAGGATGGATGCTGTTTTTAATCTCAGCAGGTTCAACTTGATGTTATATCCTCATGAGTCTAGGATAGTAAACCCAAATCATCTGTAGTTAACCTTGTGAATTAACTTTTTTGTGCCTCTGCTGTCTGAGAACAGACACCTCACATAAGCAGCAGTTTTCAGCATTCTCCTGCCCTTGACCAAAATTGTCCTCACCCAGTTACTACTGAGCACATTAAAGACTGCCTTCCAGCCCATCAGTGGCTGTATTTTAGAGACATTGTAGCCACTGAAGTATAAATTATCTGGCATTGTCTAATTTCCTACTGTGAGGTAGTATTCTTTTTAATGTATTTGTTACCATCCTAATTTATTAGAGTTGGCGATGGTGTTAGATTTGGGTAATTTACTGAACTTTTCCCTGTTTATAACCTTTGCTTGTCCCTTATGAGGAAAGCTGATGTATTGCTACTTGCTGTGTTACAAAGGGTTTCATTACAGTCTCTAAATGGAAGAGATTGCCCCCAGCTGACTCTGCTCTCCAGGCTTTAGACTGGTACTGATATCACATCTAATAGGGTGGCTAAGAAGTAGTTGGACTTTGTGGTTAATAGGGAGCTGCAAATCAGCAAAAGTGTGTTCCACAGGCATATGGTGTGGTAGAGTGACATGCAGAGGTGCCTTTTTGAAAGTTTAGCTTATATCCTTTTGCTTTGAAGTTCATTACCAAGGAAAATGTGCAAATATCACAACCATTTTATCCTAATGGTGCCTGTGATTAAATGTAAGTGAGAGGGGGCACTTCAGGAGCTTCCATATACATGTTGGCCTGATCCTTACAGTCCATAATTCCCACTGCCATGTGTGTAATCCTGAAGTTCAGGATCAAACCACCTGGGAGGTAAACTCTATCTATGCTTTCCTCTTTCTAAAATAAAGTATGAGTTATAATTGGACTTTTTAAGCAAGAGTATGAATAGGATGATGACTACTGACATACCATTTACACAGAAGACCTATAATAAATTACATCATTGGTGTCAAATGTTCTCAACAGTCCCTCTTCCTGTCATGGAATTTATAGTTATTTGCTGTTCATTGCTCTTATCTAAAAAAAAAACTCAGTTATGTATTACCTTGTCTAGATCTTTAAACTGGATTGTCAGTGTAATAGTTATTACCTTTTTTTTTTTTTAGATGGATTCTCACTCTGTCACCTAGGCTGAAGTGCAGTGGCACCATCTCAGTTCACTGCAATCTCTGCCTCCACACCCAGCTATTATTTTGTTAATTTAAAATGAAAATATTTATTTGCCCAGTTTGGTGATCAGCAGCTCAGAAGTGACTTATATTCAGCCAGAGAAATGGGACTGGGTGGAGAAGATGGGATCATATCCCATATCACACAGTATGTTTAAAAGAGGTTTGAAGGCCGGGCGTGGTGGCTCATGCCTGTAATCCCAGCACATTGGGAGGCCAAGGCAGGTGGATCACCTGAGGTCAGGAGTTCGAGACCAGCCTGGCCAACATGGTGAAACCCTGTCTCTACTAAAAAATATAAAAATTAGCCAGGCGTGGTGGCGGGCGCCTGTAGTCCCAGCTACTCTGGAAGCTGAGGCAGGGAGAATTGCTTGAACCCAGGAGGTGAAAGTTGCAGTTAGCCAAGATTGTGCCACTGCACTCCAGCCTGGGCAATAGAGTGAGACTCGGTCTCAAAAAAAAAAAAAGTTTGAATTTACAGAATGTAACACTCTCTCTGAAGAATATAAAGAGTATACATCCCAATAATTATACTTTCATTTTTTTCTTTTTCTCTTTTTTTTTTTTTTTTTGATCACTTTGAAGACAATATTGGAAGGATGCCCTCTTGGTTATATATTCAAGCTCTTTGGATACAGTAGCTATAGTTTTGGTTATTTTTTTTTTTTTGTAATTGGTTATTGTGACTTCTGAAATAAGATCTCCCTTGTGTGAAACTCAGCATGAGGCCAGAATGTGTTAGTCCTGTCTCCTTGCCACTTAATACCTTGCCAACACAACAACCCATGATTGATGGGTGAATGCTTGAGGCCTAGTAGTGCTGACATGAAGTACTGCCTGAAAAAGGACAGCTGTGTCCTCTCTCCCCATTTGTTTTAGGATTTTCGCAATAAGGTACATCCCCCAAATGGTTTCTGCTACCCTTTTAAAAATCAAATGTTTCTACATGAGCCGTAAATTTTTGAGAATATGTTTTGCTGTATCAGCTCTTGCCTGACAAGGAATAACATGAACTAGCTTGTGTTTCATGATCATCTTCCAAGTGCTGTGGCAACTGAGTTGGCCCCTTCTTATTGGGCAGTTCTTGGCACCAGTACAATGCTAGGTTCTGAACTTGCACCATACTCTTATCATCATCCAAATTGCAGTGTTTTGGTTCAGTTGGAAAATCAAGGTTATAGTTTGCGTTCACAGAATGACATTTCCCAGCAGTGCTCTGTGTTTATCAGAGTGATGTAATTTGATATATTAAAAATCAACAATTGTTTTTTCCTCAGCTTTGTTTTTAGACTGAAAATGATTTGGAGTTTTGGTGAACCTTTATATTTTGATACCACAGGAGCCAGCCACATGGCCAAATGTGTCAGCTGCCAGTGTTTGCTTGACATACAGGACAACATTAAGGAACTCTCAGGTTGGGAAGAGGGAAGTGTTGACCAGGACATCAGACTGAGGTTTCTTGTTTTTGTTTTTTTAAACACTATTTTTAAACTCTTAAGTAGAGGGACTATTTTAATATTCTAGGTATAGAATAAATAGCTTTTATAACAGTCTTAGTTCTAAATGAAACAGATACCATCTTTGTAAACACTGAGAACTAGACCCTGAATGTAGAAGCAGGGAAAAGAATAAACAAGTTTATTTGGTTTATCAGAAGCCATAAAACCCTTACAGAAGATTAAAACCTTTTCTCCTTTTGTTTGTAGATGGCTCTGAGAGATTCCTCTGTGAATCTGTTTTTAGCTATCAAGTGGCATCCACGCTTAAACAGGTGAAACATGGTAAGCACATGAGTGTTGTGTACTTGACTGTGAGAATAAATTTGCTGGGGGTTGGATGAGGCTGTGACAAAAACCCCCAAACTCAGCAAGGCTATTTTAGTGGACTTCCTAAATTTAAGAACATTCTAGGTCTTAATCTAGTCATAATGTCCACATTGAGCCCTAAGGTTGGGGCCGGGTGCAGTGTCTCACGTCTGTCATCCCAGCACTTTGGGAGGCTGAGGCAGGTGGATCACTTGAGGTCAGGAGTTCGAGACCAGCCTGGCCAAGATGGTGAAACCACATCTCTACAAAAAAAAAATTAGTCAAGCATGGTGGCGCACACCTGCAGTCCAGCTACTTGGGAGGCTGAGGTGGGAGCATCACTTGAGCCCGGGAAGTTGAGGCTGCAATGAGCTGGAATCGCACCACTGCACTCTAGCCTAGGCAACAGAGTGAGACCCTGTCTGAAAAACAAAAAAGTTGGTTGTCCAGGGAGTCAGTGCTTCCTGCTTCTCTTGTGTTGCTTTTTCCTCTCCTGTCCAAAACCTCCTTTTACTGTTGTCCTCCACTGGTTACCATCATTATCTCCAAGTATTTGTAAATACCTCCTGGTCTATCTATACTCTAACATCCTGGTAACACCTTTTCTGTTACATTAAGCCCCACTAGGCCTTCATTTCTGCATCAACAAACTGTGTTCCCCCACCAGACCATTTCTCCATTGAAACATTATGTAGGGGGAAAAGCTGTAATTGCCTCTGACGCTTGGATTTTAGTCCACAAATCACTATGGCGTAGAGGATGCGTACTTGTTTTAAGAACAGAGCCGGGTGCGGTAGCTCACACCTCTTATCCCAGCATTTTGGGAGGCTGAAGCAAGAGGACTGCTTGACCCCAGGAGTTCAAGACTGACCTGGGCAACATGGTGAGAACCCATCTCTAAAATAAATAAATAAATAAATAAATAAATAAAATATATATATATATATATATAAAAATAAATTAGTGGAGAGTGGCGGCACATGCCTGTAGTCCCAGCTACTTGGGAGGCTGGCGTGGGAGGATTGCTTGAACCCAGGAGGCATACTCCAGCCTTCGTGACAGAGTGAGACGCTGTCTCTGGAAAAAAAAAGAATAGGGCACATCCTGAAAATGTGATCATTTTATTTTAAAATGACTTTTTTATTTTTTGAGATAGAGTCTCTCACTGTCTCCCGGGCTGGAATATAATGGCATGATCGTGGCTCACTGCAACCTTCGCCTCCTGGGTTCAAGTGATTCTCCTTCCTCAGCCTCCCAAATAGCTGGGACTACAGGCACCCACCACCACGCCCAGCTAATTTTTGTATTTTTAGTAGAGACTGAGTTTAACCATGTTAGCCAGGATGGTCTCGATCTCTTGACCTTGTGATCCACCTGCCTTGGCATCCCAAAGTGCTGGGATTACAGGCATGAGCCACCATGCCTAGCCTAAAATGACTTTTAACATTAGAAGAAACTCCGACTTAAAAAAAAAGGCCAGGCCCTGTGGCTCACGCCTGTAATCCCAGCACTTTGGGAGGCCGAGGCAGGCGGATCACAAGGTCAGGAGATCAAGACCATTCTGGCTAACACGGTGAAACCCCATCTCTACTAAAAATACAAAAAAATTAGCTGGGCATGGTGGCGGGTGCCTGTAGTCCTAGCTACTCGGGAGGCTGAGGCAGGAGAATGGTGTGAACCCGGGAGGCGGAGCTTGCAGTGAGCCAAGATGGTGCCACTGCACTCCAGCCTAGGCAACAGAGCAAGGCTCCGTCTCAAAAAAAAAAAAAAGAATAGGCCAGGCACAGTAGCTCACGCCTGTAATCCCAGCACTTTGGGAGGGCGAGGCAGGCAGATCACCTGAAGTCGGGAGTTCGAGACCAGCCTGACCAACATGGAGAAACCCCATTTCTGCTAAAAATACAAAATTAGCCAGGCATGGTGGCGTATGCCTGTAATCCCAGCTACTCGGGAGGCTGAGGCAGGAGAATCGCTTGGACTCAGGAGGCAGAAGTTGCAGTGAGCTGAGATCATGCCATTGTACTCCAGCCTGGGCAACAAAAGTGAAACTCTGTCTCAAAAAAAAAGACAAAAGAAAAAAAAAATTAAGCCTCTGACCAGTATAGAATAAGACCCCATTATGAGAATTTTGAGGGTCAGGTGCAGTGGCTCACGTCTGTAATCCCAGCACTTTGGGAGGCCAAGGCAGGCAGATCACCTGAGGTCAGGAGTTCGAGACTAGCCTGGCAAACATGGTGAAATCCCATCTCTACAAAAATACAAAACTCAGCCGGGCACTGGTGGATGCCTGTAGTCCCAGCTACTCAGGAGGCTGAGGCGGGAGAATCACTTGAACCCAGGAGGCGGATGCTGCAGTGAGCTGAGATGGCACCATTGCACTGCAACCTGGGCAACAAAGCAAGTCTCTGTCCCCCTGCAAAAAAAAAAAAAAAAAAAAAAAAAAGAATCTTGAGGGGGAAAAAAATCCATCTAGAAATTTACTTTTTTTTTTTTTTGAGACAGAGTCTCACTTTCTGTCGCCAAGCTGGAATGCAGTGGCACAATCTTGGTTCACTGCAACCTCTGCCTCCAGGGTTCATGCGATTCTCTTGCCTCAGCCTCCCGAGTAGCTGGGACTACAGGCGCATGCCACCACGTCCAGCTAAATTTTTTGTATTTTTATAGAGGCGGAGTTTCACCATGTTGGTCAGGATCGTCTCGATCTCTTGACCTCGTGATCCGCCCGCCTCGTCCTCCCAAAGTGCTGGGGTTACAGGCATGATCCACCGCACTCGGCCTAGAAATTATTTTTATACCAGTCATCATCTTGGTGGCTGGTGGCAGTCTCATGGGTAATACATTGTTGTATAGTATTCTCTCCTCGACTCTTTACAGATCAGCAAGTTGCTCGGATGGAAAAACTAGCTGGTTTGGTAGAAGAGCTGGAGGCTGACGAGTGGCGGTTTAAGCCCATCGAGCAGCTGCTGGGATTCACCCCCTCTTCAGGTTGATGCTGCCTGGATGGTCGCCTCTGGTGTGCAGCAAGTGCAAAGCCAGTGGGGGACTTTCTCACAGCTTGCATAGCCATCCAGAGATCCACAGCTACGTCGCTGAATTGTTAATGCACATTTGTACTTGGTTTCTCTGTATCTATTCACAGGCAACAAATACTTATATGTATGATCTTTCAGGGAATATTTTGTTTGTTTTTAAAAGTATTGGGAATCAGATTAAGACAGTTTCAGAGAACCAGGAGGTTTGGGGTTAAGAGATACTTAAAAATTTTCACAAGCCAGGTAGGGCATATATCAGATTTGGCCAACTGATTGGCATCTGTCCTGTCATCCATACGGTGCCTGGAAATATTCACCAGTCAAGGTCAAGGTCAGCATCTGTGGTTAAAAATACAGCATTCTGACCTAAAAAAGTTATTTTGCAGATGAATGTGATTTCAACTCAGGAGCTATCCAAATGAGGATTAAATATTCATTTTTTTTTCCTATTTTTAGACATCAATTCTATAGATTCTAACTTTTTCTAACCTCTTCTTGACATGCCAAATGCTGGCAAAAAGAAGTGCTTTTTGGATATGGCAGCACTTGTAAAAATAAAGCAGTAAGCAAAATCCTTTTAAACACAGAAATCCTGAGTTCTTCTCATTGGTGGACTCAAGCAATTCTGTAGCAAATAAATCCTTTGAAAGAGCTCCAAGTTGGTGGCTTTATTCTTTCAAAATCTCAGGGATTTGGGATGAGGCAAAGAGGTCAAATTACTTTTTAGAAGAAGAGAATCTAAAAACCGTTTCTCCTAAACAAATGGTAGACTGGCTTTTCTGCAGGGATATGTGTCTTTATAGGAATACATGAATTTATCTTATTGATATTTAAGTAGTTTTTTGTTTTTTTTTTTTAAGAAACAAGGTCTTGCTGTGTTGCCCAGTTGGTCTTGAACTCCTGGCCTCAAGAGATCCCCCCGCACCTCGGCCTCCAAAGCGCTGGGATTACAGGCATGAGCCACCGTGCCTGGCCTCAAGTAAGTTTTTATACCATGATAGGGAAAAACCTGGAAGGCTAAGAGATGTATTTTGTTTTCCCTCATGGGACCCCACGTTCCACAGTAAACAACTGGGATAATCATGTATTACCTTGTATGCAAATTTTGCCTTAGACAGCATTTGTCTGTTCCTTATTAATAACTTGCACCTGATCTGCTTAGAGTTGCTTAATTATAAGTAAATATAATCCCAGTAGCAATTAGCCTTAATCCGAAGAGTTCAAAATGTTTAACACGTTCTACCTGACGGGAGGTGGTGACCTCATTCAGTCGGTTAAGAGCCTGAGCCCTGTGAAGTTAAACACCTGCTCATGGTCACATAGCCCAGGCAGAAGAAAATCTCGGAACTTGGAATAGATCCCAGTTGCCTGATAGTTCATCTCATTATTGCCTCTAAAGCAAATTGGAGACTCGGCACGGTGGCTCCCACCTTTAATCCCAGCACCTGGGGAGGCCGAGGTGGGTGGATCACTAGAGATCAGGAGTTCAAGACCAGTCTGGCCAACATGGTGAAACTCGGTCTTTATTGAAAATACAAAAATTAGCCCGGCGTGGTGGCACATGCTTGTAATCCCAGATACTCAGGAGGCTGAGGAACGAGAATCGCTTAAACCCGGGAGGTGGAGGTTGCAGTGAGCCGAGATTGCGCCATTGCACTCCAGCCTGGGTGACAGAGCGAGACTCTGTCTCAATAAAAATAAAAATAAAAAAAATCAGAGCACAAGAAGTACCAGTCCAACTCATCTTTTCCATATTAATAATTCTCAACTAAAAGAAGTTCCATATTCGAAAGCATTTTAGTTTTTTAACAGTACTTATTAGCATCAACCATCTTGATAATCAAGGGAAAAATTAAAAATACCTAGACTGCAATAAACCTTTAAATCGGATTTTCAGTGAGAATTTAGAAGCAATCACTACCTTTCTCTTGCTTCATTTGTATAACCATGCAGCACAGGCACTGTGTTACCTCATCTTTACGCTTTGGTATTTGAACTTATTACAGAGTTTTTTCTCTAAATTGGATGTTTCTTAATATGACCTTGGAAACTGAAGTGATCTTAGCATTAAACAAAAATGCTTTCTGAAACACCTTTCCCATTGATCACTTAGCTGCTATTTTAGTCTTACCAAGAATAAGACACTCACAGTTTTTTAAAGAGAATACCTCCCTCTCTGTACCTTTCTGTCAGTCATTATGTTGCATCGTCTACAATGCCTGTTACCATGCTTTGGGCTCAAAGATGGTCCCAGTTGCTCATCTGTCATCTATTATCTCTTGTGCCAGTCAGTCACAGGCATGAATTATAATCCTCTGAATAACACAGCAAGATACATAATACCCCCTAATATAGAAAAGGAACTTGAAGCTCAGAGCAAGTGTCACTTGCCAAGGCTGCACAGCTAAGTCAATGGCCAAATCTGGACTTCAATTCAACTCGGCCAGAATCCAAAGCAGCTTCTTTTAGGTTCACTATGCCACATCCCACCAAACCCAACCCAGCACACTGTATTAGGAAAAATCCTAAAACTTTTGATGAAATGGTAGATGAAGTAACTACCTGGGGAAAATAAGCCTTCTGCTACCTTCCCTCCTCCCTCCCAGGGCTTGACAAAAAGAGATCTTGAGCATGAGGAAGGAACGGCTTCCTCAGAAACAGACAGGAATTAGCTGTATGTTGGCTTCTGCATACCCTCTTAAAATTCAATATGGGGTCGGACGCGGTGGCTCACACCTGTAATCCCAGCACTTTGGGAGGCCAACGCAGGCAGATCACCTGAGGTCAGCAGTTCGAGACCAGCCTGACCAACATGGAAAAACCCCGTCTCTACTAAAAATACAAAATTAGCCGGACATGGTGGCGCATGCCTATAATCCCAGCTACTCGGGAGGCTGAGGCAGGAGAATCACTTGAACCCGGGAGGCAGAGGTTGCAGTGAGCCGAGATCGAGCTGCTGCACTCCAGCCTGGTGACAGAGCAAGACTCTGCCTCAAAAAAAAAAAATTGTTCATGTCAGTCTGACATATAATTCTATATAACTGTTTTGTCTCATGATGATGAGATATCAACAGTAAAATAGCTAGTTTTACACAGTCATACAAAAAATTTCCCGTTTTGACTTCACAATTATCCAGCATCAGCTTTAAAGTCCAGAATTTTTACTAATACACAAACATGTTATTGATTACTGCCATCCCATAGCTGACACACCGGAATGACAGTGTCTGGAAACTAAATCAAGATCCTGACCCAAGGATCTCTCTTTATCTGCTCATTTACTTGGAGCCTATGGCTCCCCTTCCCCCCCATGACCGGGAGCCCTGGAATCTGCTGATCCCAGTCAGAGTGCCAGATACTGAAGTGGTAGAAACTTTGGGCCTTACGGCTAGGACTTTCACCTCTGTAAAGGGAAGGGGCCAGAGCTGGGAGATTCCTGTCATCCAGAGGAAAAGGAGGAAGCCGCTTAAGAAGCTGACGCCCTTTTGGGCAAATGTAGGAAATGTTACACTTAAGGCTAGGCATGGTGGTTCACACCTGTAAGCCTAGCACTTTGGGAGGCCAAGGCGGCCAGATCACCTGAGGTCAGGAGTTCGAGACCAGCCTGACCAACATGGAGAAACCCCGTCTCTACTATAAATACAAAATTAGCTGGGCATGGTGGCGTATGCCTCTAATCCCAGCTACTCGGGAGACTGAGGCAGAAGAATCGCTTGCACCCAGGAGGCAGAGGTTGTGGTGAGCCAAGATCGTGCCATTGCACTCCAGCCTCGGCAATAAGAGTGAAACTGTCTCAAAAAAAAAAAGAAAAGAAATACTACACTTAGAGGAGGCTTCTTTGCCTCTCCCTGTCCTTTTGCCAAAGCACCTAACTTTGCCGAAAATATCTTGCCACACCTTTTAATTGCCTAAAGTTCAACCAAAACCAAGCCTTTCATTTCATAAAAGAGGTAAGTCTTAAATAACAGGTACTTGAGAGAGTTAAAAGCTTGGGCTACAGGCAGACTGTAATGATACCAGATCTTTTCCTGTTTTCCCAGAGCTGAGTTTGGGATGGAGATTGCATCAAAGGAGCCTGATGCTTTGCCACTAGCCTTCTGTGCATACATTTATTAGCATCTGGTCAAAGAGAGGGTCTCAGAATTGTAGAACTGAAAGAGACCTTAGAGGTCATCTAGTTCACCCCTCATTTACATATAGGAAGTAGGGATGTTGTCTGTCTGGTTTACCGCTGCATCCTCAGTACCTAGGATACTACTTGGCACATAGTAGGTATATCATAGGTCTCTGCTAAGTGAGTGACATAGGAATTTGTGTGTTACCTTTGTTTTAGAAGCTACTAGCTATTTCTAAGCCAGGCGCTATGGCTCACACCTATAATCCCAGCACTTTGGGAGGGCGAGGCTGGAGGATCACCTGAGGTCAGGAGTTCAAGATCAGCCTGGCCAACATGGCAAAACCCCGTGTCTACTAAACATACAAAAATTAGCCGGGTGTGGTAGTGGGTACCTGTAATCCCAGCCTCATGGGAGCCTGAGGCAGGAGATTGGTTTGAACCTGGGAGGGAGATTGCAGTGAGCCAAGATCACGCCACTGTACTCAAGCCTGGGTGACAGAGTGAGATTCCGTCTCAAAATAAATAAATCAATAAAAGAAACTACTAGCTATTTCTAGGGCAAAATCCATAGTGGAGTAATCCCTGAGGTAATTCAGATAGTTAATGGGCAGAGCCAAGACCGTCACCCAGATATCAGCCCAGAGCTCCTATAACGTCACCTTGACAGGTGGAGGCTGTGGAACAAATGGAAGCTGTTCCAAAGCATTCATATCTCATATGATCCCATCTACGCAATGAGCCAAGGCAAAGGGCACTGGTGGTTCCCTACCGTCATGGGCTCCGGCCGTGGGCCTGGTGGTAGGGTCATATGTCAGCATCCACGACCCAGTCTCACCTCACAGGTACTCTAATTTCTCCTGTCTGTCAAGTTTCCCAAGGAGGAGTTTTCCCAAATCAGCCTGGTTCTTTTTATAATATAAGCTGTTTAGAGGTCAGGCGTGGTGGCTCATGCCTGTAATTCCAGCATTTTGGGAGGCCAAGGCGGGCAGATCACCTGAGGTCGGGAGTTCTAGGCCAGCCTGGCTAACATAGTGAAACCCCATCCCTAATAAAAATACAAAAATTAGATGAGGCCAGGTACAGTGGCTCACACCTGTAATCCCAGCACTTTGGGAGGCTGAGGTGGGCAGATCACTTGAGGTCAGGAGTTTGAGACCAGCCTGGTCAATGTGGCGAAATTCCGTTTCTACTAAAAGTACAAAAATTAGCTGGTGTGGTGGTGCACATCTGTAATCCCAACTACTCGGGAGGCTGAGGTGGGAGAATCTCTAGAACCTAGGAGCCAGAGGTTGCAGTGAGCCGAGATCATACCACTGGACTCCAGCCTGTGAGACAGAGTGAGACACTGTCTCAGAAAAAAAAAAAAAAATAGCCGTGTGTGGTGGCACGTGCCTGAATCCCACTTACCCAGGAGGCTGAGGCAGGAGAATCTGTAGAACCTGGGAGGTGGAGGTTGCAGTGAGCCAAGACCACACCACTGCATTCCAGCCTGGGTGACAGTGAGACTCCGTCTCAAAAAAAAAAAAAACCTGTTTAGAGCAGGTAATGAAACAACATAAAATTTGTTACAGTAATAGAGAGGATGTTCCTTTCCAAATGCCTGTCATTCTTTTCAGCAGATACTTAGCACTGTGTGTCTAGTGTCTGCTAGATGCCAAGGATATGCTGTAAAACAAGACCCAGTCATCAACCTCAAGAAGTTTACAAATAAATATTAAGAGGGACAGAAAGGTCATTTTAAGTGTAATAACTGCTCTAATGGGGAAAGCGTGAGGTGCTGGACAATACCATAGCAGAGACAACTAATCCAGCTGGGCCAGGCATCAGAGAAGGCTTTAATGAAGGATGAGGTTTAGGCTGAGACCTGAAGAAAAAGTAAGTGGGTGGGAAGGAAGGACCTTATAGGTGGAGGGAATACAATTTTCAGAGGCTTAAGGGTGGGAAAGGGCATCCTACTTTTGTAGGGCTGCGGGTGGTTCATTATGACTGATTCATAGGTGATAAGGGCAAGAATAAGGCAGAGGGTAGGACTCGTGGGCTGTGCTAAGGAATCTGAACGTCAACCAGAGGACAGTGGGGAACCACTGAAGAGCTTGAGGCAGGAGCATGACAAGATCTGGTTATACTTCAGATAATTTACTGGGAGGCAATGATGGAGAATTGGTGGTGGCGAGAGCCAGATTCCTTAGGAAGCCTTTGAGATCATCCAGGTAAGAGATGACTATAGGCCAAATTAAAGATGAGCGCAGTGGCTCATGCCTGTAATCCCAGCACTTTGGGAGGCTGAGGCGGGCAGATCACTTGAGGTCAGAAATTTGAGACCAGCCTAGCCAACATAGTGAAACTCCATCTCTACAAAAATACAAAAATTAGCTGAGCATGATAGTGGGTGCCTGTAATCCCAGCTACCCAGGAGGCTGAGGCAGGAGAATCACTTGAACCCAGGAGGCAGAGAGCCAAGATCATGCCATTGCACTCCAGCCTGGACGACAGAGACTCCTCAAAAAAAAAAAAAGAGAGACAGAGGATGGATTTGATTTGAGAAGTGGCAGGGGGTAGTGGCTCACACCTGTAATCCCACACTTTGGGAGCCCCTAGTGGGAGGATCGCTTGAGGCCAGGAGTGAAGACCAGCCTGGCCAACATGGTAAGACCCCCACCTCTACAAAAAAATGTACAAATTAGCCGGGCATGGTGGCACACACCTGTAGTTCTAGTTACTCCAGAGACCGAGGCAGGAGGAGTGCTTGAGCCCAGGAAGTCAAGGCTAGGGTAAGTTATGATCGTGCTACTGCCTGGGTGACAGAGCGAGACCCTGTCTCAAAAACAAAAAAATGCCGGCACAGTGGTTCATGCCTGTAATCCCAGCACTTTGGGAGATGGAGGCAGGCAGATCACATGAGGCCAGGAAGTTCGAGACCAGCCTAGCCAACATGGTGAAACCCCATATCTACAAAAAAGAGAAAAATTAGCCGGGCATGGTGGTGGGCACCTATACTCCCAGCTACTCAGGAGGCTGAGGCAGGAAAATTGCTTGAACCTGGGAGTCAGAGGTTGCAGTAGCCGAGATTGCGCCATTGCGCTCCAGCCTGGGCCAGAGCGAGACTCAAAAAAAAAAAAACAGACATGTAATATACAGGATTAGGTGACTGGTGGAACTTGGATAACTCAGAGGACACCCAAGTTTTCTTGCGTCAGGAGCTGAGGGACTAGTGGTACCATTCACTGAGATAGGGGTACAGAGAGGGCAGCAGGCTACAGAGATGTTCAAGAGGCAGGTGACTCCACGGGTCTATAGTCTGGAGAGTGAGCTGGGCTGGAGTTAGATTTGGGACTCACCGGCCTGGAGGTGTTTATTAAGACAAAGGTGGAGAGTGGATAGATTGTCCAGGGAGAGAGCCCATGGAGTGAGGAGAGAATCACACCAGGGAGGGACCCTCAGGGCATGCTGACATGTAAGGGACAGGCAAAGCAAGAAGATCCCAGAGATAGGGAACAAGGAATAGGGCCTCACAGAAGCCCAGGGGAAAGCACATTTTGAGAAGAAGGCTGCAAATAGCAATATATGGTGCAGCCAAGCAATTGAGACAAGGGATTAAGAAGGCCCTCTGCAACCTCTGCCTCCTGGGTTCAAGCGATTCTCCTGCTTCAGCCTCCCAAGTAGCTGAGACTACAGGTGCCCACCACCATGCCCAGCTAATTTTTGTGTTTTTAGTAGAGACAGAGTTTCACCATGTTGGCCAGGCTACTAACTCCTTACCTCAGGTGATCCACCCACCTCGGCTTCCAAAAGTGCTGGGATTACAGACATGAGCCACGACTCCCTGCCATTGGGATCTTACCACGGAGACTGTTGGTGACTTTTTTTTTTTTTTTTTTTTTTGGAGACAGCATCTCACTCTGCCACCCAGGTTGGAGTGCAGTGGTGTGAGATCACAGCTCACTGTAACCTTGCCCTCCCAGGCTCAAGCAGTCCTCCCATCTCAGTCTCCTGATTAGCTGAAACTACAGGTGCATGCCACCACGCCTGGCTAATTTTTGTATTTTCAGCAGAGACATGTTGCCCAGGCTGGTCTCAGACTCCTGAGCTCAAGCAGTCCTCCCGCCCCGGCCTCCCAAAGTGCTGGGATTACAGGCCTTAGCCACCGTGCCTGGCTGGTGACCTTGTCTTAAGAATAGCCATCTCTGGGTAGCAGAGCCAGAGCCAGAATGCTGTGCGGAAGAGTGAGGGGGGGGGGGGGAAAGTGGGGCTAAATCCGGGCAACACTTTCCAGAAGTTCAACGGGAAGGGGAGGCAAAAATGAGGGACTGAGAGGGGGACAGCTAAAGGAGAATGCACAGTGAAGAGCTCATTTTTTTCTTTTACGATGGGAGAGGTCAAAAAAACAAAAGGGGGATAACTGGCCGAGCACGGTGGCTCACGCCTGTAATCCCAGCAGTCTGAGAGGCCGAGGTGGGTGGATCACCTGAGGTCAGGAGTTCCAGACCAGCCTGGGCAACATGGCGAAACCCCGTCTACTGAAAGTACAAAAATTATCCGGGCATGGTGGCAAGCTCCTGTAATCCCAGATACTCGGGAGGCTGAGACAGGAGAATCACTTGAACCCGGGAGGCGGAGGTTGCAGTGAGCCGAGTTGGCACCATTGCACTCCAGCCTGGGCAACAAGAGTGAAACTCCGTCTCAAAAAAAGAAAGAAAAGAAAAGGGATAATTGACAGACGGATCCCTGAGGAAGTGGGAGGAGGTGGGAGCCAAAGCCTGGCTGGCATGAGGCAGGAGAACAGGATGATGCTGATGTGGGTAAATGTGTAGGAGAGGCAGCAGGAAGAGGGGGCATTCCCATCTAATGGCCTCTATTTTCTCAATAAAGGAGAGGCAAGTTGGCCTACTGCCTGTGTCCTAAGGTCAGAAGGCTTGCCAAGCCCAGTGAGGAGCCTGTTGCTGTGAGAGGCCTTGCATTTGCAGTAGCACCACTCTTTGGGGAAGTCCACCAGCAGCTCCCAGCAGCCTAGCAGGAGGAATGGAAAAAATGAGCAGTTGGTGGCTAAAGTCTTGCATGGTAGGGGTAAGGGGCTAAGCAAATTGTTGGACTAGGGTGGAGAGGAAAGGAAGTGAAAACAAAAAGAGGCCTCCAGAGAGAAACTAACAGGGTCAACCACTTATTGAGGGTCTACTATGGCACAGGCAATGTTTAGGGAAAGAGAAATAAAAAGGTAGGGCAGGCTGGGCGCGGTGGCTCATGCCTGTAATCCCAGCACTTAGGGAGGTCGAAGCGGGCGGATCACCTGAGGTCAGGAGTTCAAGACGAACCTGGCCAATATGGTGAAACCCTGTCTCTACTAAAAATACAAAAATTAGCCGAGCGTGGTGGCGGGCACTTGTAGTCCCAGCTACTCAGGAGGCTGAGGCAGAAGAATTGCTTGAACCCGGGAGGTGGAGGTTGCAGTGAGTCAACATTGTGCTGTTGCACTCCAGTCTGGGCGAAACAGCGAGACTCAGTCTCAAAAAAAAAAAAAAAAAGGGCAATAGTTCATTCTTAGCAAACTATCACAAGAACAGAAAACCAAACACCGCATGTTCTCACTCGTAGGTGGGAACTGAACAACGAGATCACTTGGACTCGGGAAGGGGAACATCACACACCGGGGCCTATCATGGGGACGGGGGAGGGGGGAGGGATTGCATTGGGAGTTATACCTGATGTAAATGACGAGTTGATGGGTGCAGCACACCAACATGGCACAAGTATACATATGTAGCAAACCTGCACGTTGTGCACATGTACCCTACAACTTGAAGTTTAATAATAATAAATAAATTTTAAAAAAAAAAAAAAAAAAAAAAAAAAAGGGCAATAGTTTCCAAACCTGGCATGCTTCAGAATTAAGCTGGAAAAAAAAATGCAGACTCCTGGCTTCATTCCTGGGGCCTAGTAGGTCTAAGGGAAAGGGGGGTTGCACATGACAGTTATGTAGTCAGATCTGGAAGCCTCTTGGACCCATGGAAGAGGCAGAGGAGTAAACAGACACATGCAGCAGATACCATGGGATGAGGCCATGGCGGTGGTCTGTACAGGCTGCCATGGAAGCCAAGAGGACTTGGGAGTGGGAATGCCGAGGAGATGACAAGGAGCCTTTCCTAGAGGAGGCGAGCCTGCTCTTGAACGTGATGATGAGAGACAGCGCGCCACCCATAAAGGGGAAGATGCCAAGGAAGTGTTCCAAGCACAGAGAACAGCATAATCAAAGTCAGGAACTCCAGGTCCCTTGGAACACGCATGTGGAACTGCAGCTCATTTGGTGTGGCTGGAGCACAGCACATAAACGGGGGTGTGGTGAGAAGTGTCGGGAGAAGGAAGCAAGAACCAGATTGTCTGAGATTGTTCACCACGCTCCACTTTCCATCCAAAGCACATTTCTCTGAAAGAGCCAGGGACGCCTAAGAAAGAGGCCAAGAATCCCAACTTGCACAATAAATAACTTAGAAAGCAGGCTTGTCTGGGTCTGGAAGGGTTAGACCCATTGGCTGGTATAATGCAGCAAATGTGATCTTTGTAGACCATTAGGTGGTGAGCAGTATTTTTGCTATGACTGCAGACAGCATTCACAGATTTTTAGTTGTTTATTTACTTTAAGGGAGAGGCATATGTCCTAAACACACAAAGAATTATGGAGGGAGCCTTCCTTCTGGGCTCTGAGCCAAAACCAGGATAAGAGACAGCCTGAAGTGATCACATTTAAAGTATACGGACATCATGGAAAGATGTTTTTCCCCCAAATGGCTTCTTCTCCCTTTTGCCCTGGGCCCTAACAGCCTGAAGTAGACTCCCACACCCTTTCTCTCCCACTCTGTTCTCAGAAATCTCCAGACATATATTTGAAGATAAACCAACAAACACAGACATTTCATTTGTTTAGCAAACAGAAAGGTTACGTTTGGGGGCGCTGATCAAGTCACACTCTACCCACTAAACTTTCTGCAGTCTCCAAAATAGAGTCAATCTGTAATATCTTACGAAGTCAGATTGACTTAGCTTTCCAAATAAAAACACAATGATCAGAGGACAACCTAGGACTTTGCCATCCCAGGCCAATGTCATTCCCCAGAAAGGACTCAGGGCTCAGTCTATAATCCTGCTCCAATGCTCAAGGCTGGAGAATGCTTTTTGCCTGCACTCCTGTTAATGAAAAGGAAAATCAGACTCTCAGGAGCAGCCCAAGACCACAGCTGGAGTACAAGATACTATGGCCTCCAGAAACCTATAGATTCGGGAGCCAGGAAGAAGGCAGAACATTGTCCCCAAGGCATCTCTCAACACAGAGAGGTATCCATCCTGAGGGCTAGAAAAGATGCTGGAAGAGGAGGATGAAGGATCAAGGAGGAAGACAGCCTTGCTGTCTGAAAGCACAGAGCCCTGACACCACAGTTAAGCCTTATTCGGTACCCTGCCAGCCAAGGAGTGTCCTCAGGCAAATAGGAAAACAGAGGCTGAGCCGCAAAGGTCTGCAGCTTCACTTGACCCTGGGGATAACTCCTCCTCCAACTGCAAAGGGGGATTTCTTGCAGATAAGCAGTCTCCCATTCTGAGTTATTGCAGTCTCTTTACCTACCCTGCTGGCTCTGTAGCCACTGTGCACTTTCCACTTAAGAGTTAGGCCAGTCCCTGTGTGTAATCCCAGCACTTTGGGAGGCTGAGGCAGGCAGATCACTTGAGGTCAGAAGTTCAAGACCAGCCTGGTCAACATGGTGAAACCCTGCCTCTGCCGGGCGCTGTGGCTCACACCTGTAATCCCAGCACTTTGGGAGACCAAGACTGGTAGATCATGAGGTCAGAAGTTCAAGACCAGTCTGGCCAAGATGGTGAAACCCCAGCCTGGGCAACAGAGCGAGACTGTCTCAAAAAGAAAAAAAAAAAGATAAAAAAAAGGAAGCCTGCTTCTACTAAAAATACAAAAATTAGATGGGCATGGTGGCATGCGCCTATAGTCCCAGCTACTCAGGAGTCTAAGGCAGGAGAATCGCTTGAACCCAGAAAGCAGATGTTGCAGTGAGCCAAGATCGCACCACTGCACTCCAGCCTGGGCAACAGAGTGAGACTCCATCTCAAAAAAAAAAAAAAAGTTAGGCTCCTAGAAGGAGCCTAACTGGAAGTTGCTGAGGGTGATGAAAAGTCTTCAATAACAAAGGTAGGAGTGATCAGGAGGGCCTGGGTTCAGAACTCACAACTCTCATTCTGTACCCCGTGTCTCAGGGTAGGTACAAGTAGCACCCAGGCACTGGGAACCCTGGGAACATTCATCATGGTTAACACATGGTGAGTGAGGGGTGACTATATGTGGGGCATTTTGCCAAGCACTCCTCACGCACGATGTCATTTACAGAAAGACTATGTGGGATGGGAGGAAGCCACCAAATTATGGCAGGGATGGCAGGAGAAAATCCTACAGCCTAGACTGCAGGGTCCTTGGCTATTATATCCGTTTGCCAGGGCTGCCATAACAAAAAACCACAGACTGAGTGGCTTAACACAACAGAAGCTTATTGTCTTGCAGTTCTGGAAGCTAGAAGTCCAAGATCAAGGTGCCAGCAAGATTGGTTTCTTCTGGGGGCTGCGAGGGAAAAAGTCTGTTCCAGGCTTGTCTCCTCGGCCATCCTCCTCTCCCAATGTCTCTTTACTTAGTCTTTCCTCTATGCATGTCTCTGTCCAAATGTTCCTTTTTTTTTTTTTTTTTTTTTTAGACAGAGTCTCACCCTGTCACCCAGGCTCGAGTGCAGTGACGCAATCTCGACTCAGTGCAACCTCCGCCACCCGAGGTCACGCCATTCTGCTGCCTCAGCCTCCCGAGTAGGTGGGACTACAGGTGCCCGCCACCACGCCCGGCTAATTTTTTATATTTTTAGTAGAGACAGGATTTCACTATGTTAGCCAGGATGGTCTTGATCTCCTGACCTTGTGATCCACCTGCCTTGGCCTTCCAAAGTGCTGGGATTACAGGCATGAGCCACTGTGCCTGGCCCAAATGTCCCCTTTTTTTTTTTTTTTTTTTTTTTTTTTTTGAGACGGAGTCTCGCTCTGTCGCCCGGTCTGGAGTGCAGTGGCCGGATCTCAGCTCACTGCAAGCTCCGCCTCCCGGGTTTACGCCATTCTCCTGCCTCAGCCTCCCGAGTAGCTGGGACTACAGGCGACCACCACCACGCCCGGCTAGTTTTTTGTGTTTTTAGTAGAGACGGGGTTTCACCGTGTTAGCCAGGATGGTCTCGATCTCCTGACCTCGTGATCCGCCCGTCTCGGCCTCCCAAAGTGCTGGGATTACAGGCTTGAGCCACCGCGCCCGGCCCAAATGTCCCCTTTTTATAAGGACACCAGTCCCACTGGATTAGGGCCTACCCTACTGATCTCATTTCAACTTGATGACCTCTTTCAAGACCCATCTCCAAATAAGGTCACATTCTGAGATACTGGGGTTAGGATTTCAACATACAAATTGGAGTGGGGACAACACAATTCAACCCGCAACAACAGTCTCTAACCCAGCCCTCTCTTTATTTTATTTATTTATTTACTTACTTTTATTTATTTATTTTTTGAGATGGAGTCTCGCTTTTGTTGCCCAGGCTGAGTGCAATGGTGCAATCTTGGCTCACTGCAGCCTCCACCTCCCAGGTTCAAGTGATTCTCCTGCCTCAGCCTCCTGAGTAGCTGGGATTACAGGCATGTGCCACCATGCCCAGCTAATTTTGTATTTTTAGTGGAGACGGGGTTTCACCATGTTGGCCAGGCTGGGCTTGAACTCCCAACCTCAGGTGATCCTCCCACCTAGGCCTCCCGAAGTGCTGGGATTACAGGCGTGAGCCACCGCGCCCAGCTATTTATTTTTTTGAGATGGAGTCTCGCTGTCGCCCAGGCTGGAGTTCAGGGGCATGACCTCAGCCCTCTGCAACCTCCGCCTCCCGGGTTCAAGTAATTCTCCTGCCTCAGCCTCCCAAGTATCTGGGATTACAGGTGTGTGCCACCACGCCTGGCTAATTTTTGTATTTTTAGTAGAGATGGGGTTTCACCATGTTGGCCAGGCTGGTCTCGAACTCCTGACCTCAATTAATCCCCCTCCTCAGCCTACCAAAGTGCTGGGATTACAGGTGTGAGCTACTGTGCTCGGCCTCCAGTTGTTATTTTTATTGACAAAGTTATGAAAATCTTTGAGTGGGAAAGTGATTTGCATAGGTTCCATCAGGTTGACAAAACCAAGACTGGAACACAGGTCTTTTGGGGCCCCCAGCCTTCAGCAGACTTCCCCAGGAGTAGCAGTATTGCCTGCTTTTGGAAACCTCTTCCCGGAGAAGGGAATCCCTGAGCTTGGGCCAGTCTAGGAAGCACCCAGTTGAATCTACAGGCCTAGGACACACGAAAACCCTCTTACCGACCAACATCTGGAAAGGGACTCTGCAATGCCAGGGTAGAAGGAGCCTTATTCATGGAGCTTCGTAGAGTCACTGGGTCTTATTTTCTTTGAGATGGAGTTTTGCTCTTCTTGCCCAGGCTGGAGTGCAATGGTGTGATCTCGGCTCACCGCAACCTCTGCCTCCCAGGTTCAAGAGATTCTCCTGCCTCAGCCTCCTGAGTAGCTGGGATTACAGGCATGCACCCCCATGCCCAGCTAATTTTTGTATTTTTTTAGTAGAGACGGGGTTTCTCTATGTTGGTCAGGCTGTTCTCAAACTCCCGACCTCAGGTGCTCCACCTGCCTCGGCCTTCCAAAGTGCTGGGATTACAGGCGTGAGCCAACCTGTCGGGCTTGGGTCTTATTTTCAATGGCCAGGCCTCTTATTAACATGGCAGGAATGCAGCCTGTGCAGAGCTCTGCCCTTTACCTGCAGCCCCCAACAGTGCAGTTTGCCAGAAGTTGGCTGGGATTGTGCTGAGTTTCTCACAGCTTCCTCTCCTTGTTCACTCTCCTCAGACCCACCTTTGCCTGCAGCTGGCCAGAGGCTGATAGATCTCTATTTTGCTGTTGTGAGAACTCACTAAAAAGGCACTTCTCAAAGCCTCATGCAACTAGCAGGAGAAACATAGGTTTAAGAGCCTTGCTCTTGCAGCTTCAAAAACAAGGAGGCAAAAATTGAGATTGAATATAGCACAGAGTGTGGGTGACATCAAACCACAGACTGAGTTGATAGGCTGCAGGGAAGGAAGTGAAAAGTTCACCTTGTCCTTCCTTCTAACAGAGGACTGCTGGTTTTGCAGAGGTTTGCTTTTTTTTTTTTTTTTTTTCATTCAATAAAAATAGCTCGGTGGGACAACATATTATAGCATTCGTGGAAATAAAAACTAGGAACCACATCATAGGATGTTCTGCTCCAAACTTGGCGCTGATCCCCCAGGCAGCTCCAAGTTCCCTCTGATTCAGGCAGCAGCGACGGAGGCCCTCCCCTGTCCCAGGTGGGACCCGGCCTTCAGAGAGGAAGGGAGGTGGTGGTACGAGGCATCAGCTGTTTCCTTTGCCTCTGGGCCAAGACCTTTGCCATGGCAGAAATACAACTTTGTCCCCAGTGTCTGCCTTCTGCACTGTAAAAAGTTTCCATCTCAAAGGGTCGCGATTCAGGAAACCAAGGTTAGAGGCAAACGGGTCTTATTTGAAAATGGTAAAACCTGCCCAGGCCTTGGACTTCCTGCATTGATTGCTCTCCTGGGGCCTGGGACCAGCCCAGCAAGGGTGGGGTGGGGCAGCAATGCAGGTTACAGGATGTGAAAGTGGGGACTGAGGTTAGGAAAAAGAATAAAAGGCTGTGACCAGAACACACCCAGCAGAGGCCATGTGCAGTTCTCTTCTTCAGGGTTTCCTGTGGGTACACTGAGAACATTGTGTTCTGGCTGAGAACTTACCCGGCAGAGCCTGCTGCATACGTGGCCCCTGGGTCCTAGTGCTGCCTCTTACCTAGCCTCAGGCCTGGCTCCCCTGCCTGCACCTGTGTGCAGCCCACTGTGTGACCCAGGGAGGTTGTCTCCATTGCGTCCTCCTGCTGGGTGAGGCCCCCAGCCACCAGACTCTCAGCACTTAAGATTCTGACCCACCCCGCATTTCCAAAGCATCTTCAGCATGCTGGGTGCCATCACACAGTCGCGTTTCATGTCCCTCATAACAAAACGTCCTTCAGATGACAAAACTGAGGTTCAGAGAAACTGGGAGGAACAACTAACATCAGTATTTATTTTTATTTATTTATTTTAGACAGGGGGGTTTCACTTTCACCCAGGTTGGAATGCAGTAGTGCAATCATAGCTCACTACAGCTTCCAACTCACAGGCTCAAGTGAACCTCAGCCCCCTGACTAACTGGGACTACAGGCGCGCACCACCATCCCGACTCATTTTTGTATATTTTGTAGAGACAGGGTCTCATTATGTTGCCCAGGCTGGTCTCAAACTCCTGGGCTCAAGCAACCCTCCTGCTTCAACCACCCAACATGTTGGGATGAAGACATAAGCCACTGTGTGCCTGGCCTATGCCAGTTTTGTTTATTTATTTATTTATGAAATGGAGTTTTGCCCCTGTTGCCCAGGCTGGAGTGCAGTGGCATGATCTCGGCTCACTGCAGCCTCTGCCTCCTGGGTTCAAGTGATTCTCCAGCCTCAGCCTCCTGAGTAGCTGGGATTACAGGCACCCACTACCACACCAGGCTAATTTTTGTATTTTTAGTAGAGACAGGATTTCACCATGTTGGCTAGGCTGGTCTTGAACTCCTGACCTCAGGTGATCCACCTGCCTTGGCCTCCCAAAGTGCTGGGATGACAGGCGTGAGCCACCGTGCCTGGCCGCCACTATTTATTAAAGGTTCTTGGATACAGGTCTCATGTCACTTCAGGATAACTGATTTTGAGGCATTATTTCAAACTCTTGCAATGAATGTGAGCATTTTCCTTCAAAGTTTCTCTCCAGGTGATTTTGAGAAGAGGTGCTTTCTCTTTTTTATTTTTTGTTTGTTTGCTTGAGACAGGGTCTCATTCTGTCGCCCAGGCAGGAGTGCAGTGGCGCGATCTTGGCTTATTGCAGCTTCAACCTGCCCGGATCAAGTGATCCTCCTGCCTCATCCTCCTAAGTAGCTGGGACTACAGGTTTGTGCCACCAAGCCCTGCTAATTTTTTTTTTTTTTTTTTTTTTTTTTTTGAGATGGAGTTTTTCTGTCACCCAGGCTGGAGTGCAGTGGTGCAATCTCCGCTCGCTGCAACCTTTGCCTCCTGGGTTCAAGCAATTCTTCTGCCTCAGCCTCCTGAGTAGGTGAGACTACAGGCATGTGCCACCATGCCTGGCCTTTTTTTTTTTTTTTTTTTTTTGAGACAGAGTCTTGCTCTGTTGCTCAGGCTGGAGTGCAGTGGCACAATCTTGGCTCACTGCAAGCTCCACCTCCCAGGTTCACGCCATTCTCCTGCCTCAGCCTCCTGAGTAGCTGGGACTACAGGCGCCCACCACCACGCCTGGCTGATTTTTTTGTATTTTTAGTAGAGACGGGGTTTCACCGTGTTAGCCAGGATGGTCTCAATCTCCTGACCTCATGATCCACCCGCCTCGGCCTCCCAAAGTGCTGGGATTACAGGCGTGAGCCACTGCGCCCGGCTGATTTTTGTATTTTTAGTACAGACGGTGTTTCACCGTATTGGCCAGGCTGGTCTCAAACTCCTGACCTTGTGATCTGCCTGCCCCAGCCTCCCAAAGTGTTAGGATTACAGGCATGAGACACCACATCCAGCCAATTTTCCTTTTTTTTTTTTTTTTTGTAGAGACAGGGTCTCACCACGTTGCCCAGGCTGTTATTGAACTCCTGGGCTCAAGCCTTCCTCCCACCTCAGCCTCCCAAAGTGCTGGAATTACAAAGGTGTGAGTCACCACACCTGGCTGGTATTTTCTTAATGAATTCCCTAAAACAGATAAAAACTCAGGCAGGTGGACCCAGAGCTGTCCAGAGGAGCCTGAGCCTGAGTCCCGCCCTGCCCTGCTCAGAGCCAGGGGAGTCTGCCCTCTGCATGAACTCCCTCAACTGCTGATCTGCTGCCATAAGCCTCTATGCAGCAGCCACATCAGCTCCTGGATTCTTCTGTGCTGTGTAAGGTCCTGGAACTCAGGCATATGCTGGGTCCTATAGCCAAGGATCAGTGGGCCAGCAGAGAAGGAGAGGGGACTCAGGAGCGGATGGAGGCGCTCTGGTTAGAAGAGATCTTTGCAATTCTTTTTCTTTTTCTTTTTTGTTTGTTTTGTTTTGTTTTTAATAATAGAGACAAGGTCTCATTATGTTGCCCAGGCTGGTCTCAAACTCCTAAGCTCAAGTGATCCTCCCACCTCGGCCTCCCAAAGTGCTAGGATTACAGGCGTGAGCCACTGTGCCGGGCTGTCTTTGAAATTTTTTTTTTTTTAGATGGAGTCACTCTGTCACCCAGGCTGGAGTACAGTGGCGCAATCTTGGCTCACCACAACCTCTGCCTTCCAGGTTCAAGCAATTCTCCTGCCTCAGTTTCCCAAGTAGCTGGGATTACAGGTGAATGTCACCATGCCCTGCTAATTTTTTTTGTATTTTTAGTGGAGATGGGGTTTTGCCATTTTGGCCAGGCTGATCTCAAACTCCTGACCTCAGGTGATCTGCCTACGTTGGCCTCCCAAAGTGCTGGGATTACAGGCATGAGCCACTGCTCCTGGCCCATCTTTGCAATTTTTGAACTGATTTCTAGATTATACCCTCTCTACTACACTGCAAATCTCTTTTTCCAAGTAATCTTTGTATCCTGTCCAGTCACACCCTTTGCCTTGATCCACAGTCATTGAATGACAAATTAAAGCCACTCACTAGAAGGCCTTTCCCCCAGCTACAGCTCATGGTCACTCAATAACTACACAATGAACACCTACTGTATACTAAGCACTGGCTCAGATAATGGGCACACAATTGCCAAACATGAAAACACAGAGTGTCTGCCCCTCCTAGAGATCACAGTCCAGTGGAAACAAAGACATTTAGTAAGTCGGAGTGGTCCTGAGGGCTCATGATTATCTCAGGGGACCTTGTGATCTATCAGCCTCAGCCTCCCAAAGTGTTGGGATTACAGGTGTGAGCCACCGCACCCAGACAATTTTCTCATTTTTTTTGTAGAGACAGGGTCTCACTGTGTTGCCTAGGCTGGTATTGAACTCCTGGGTTCAAGGTGCCCAGTTTTCCCAGTTTTAACACTTCCTAACACTTCTTAACGACGCGGTCATGGGCAAGGCACCAGCCTCAGTTTCTTGCTTTGTAAAAAAAAAAAAAAAAAAAAAAAAACACCTCCTTTAGGCCAGGCATGGAGGCTCATGCCAGGTACCATAGGTGACCGCAGAGCAGGGGGATCCAAGGCTGAGGGCCCTGGAACATTTCCTTGAAGAAGAGATAGATCTTTAAGCTGAGACCCAGAGGGGAGGGAGAGAAATCTGCCAGATGAAGGAGACTGGGAGAAGCGGTTTGGGCAGAACTAACAGTATTTATGAAGGCCCAGAATTTAGAGAGCATGTGGCTTATTGAAAGAACTGACAGGGCCAGGCACAGTGGCTCAGGCCTGTAATCCCAGCACTTTGGGAGGCCGAGGCGGGCAGATCACCTGAGGTCAGGAGTTTGAGACCAGCCTGACTAACATGGTGAAACCCTGTCTCTACTAAAAAGACAAAAATTAGCTGGGCGTAGTGGCAGGCGCCTGTAATCCCAGCTACTCAGGAGGCTGAGGCAGGAGACTCGCTTGAACCCAGGAGGTGAAGGTTGCAGTGAGCTGAGATCACGCCATTGCACTCCAGCCTGGGTGACGGACCGAGACTCCATCTCAAGAAAAAAAAAAAAAAGAAAAGAAAAAAAAGAAAGAACTGACAGAAGTTTCCTAAGCCTTCTGAACTCCAGCCAACAGGAAGATCTTCCAACCCTCACTCCAGGGGAGACCCCAGGCATTGTTGTTACCAGAAAGAAAGGAATCTACTGCTTTTTTGTGGCCTTTCCCCAGGCCCCAAACCCCGGTCCTGGGAAACAGAAGGAATCCTCAAAAATGGCTGGGGCACACTGAGGCAAGAATGCCATGGTTGTGGTTGGGAAGGTAGCTTCTGGTCCAGGTGCTGGAATCCTGGATTAAGACCCTGGACAAATCACTACCCACCTCTCCCTAGATCTCAGTTTTCATGCTTTATGGATCCTCGGTATTTAGCACAACATCCAATACTCCAGCTTTTTTGAATTAATGAACGACTGCAGGCCGGGCGCGGTGGCTCAAGCCTGTAATCCCAGCACTTTGGGAGGCTGAGACGGGCGGATCACAAGGTCAGGAGATCGAGACCATCCTGGCTAACCTGGTGAAACCCCATCTCTACTAAAAAAATACAAAAAACTAGCCGGGCGAGGTGGTGGGCGCCTGTAGTCCCAGCTATTCGGGAGGCTGAGGCAGGAGAATGGCGTAAACCCGGGAGGCGGAGCTTGCAGTGAGCTGTGATCTGGCCACTGCACTCCAGCCCGGGCGACAGAGCGAGACGCCGTCTCAAAAAAAAATAAATAAAAATAAAAATAAAAAAATGACGACTGCAGTTTCCATTTGTAAAAAGATTCCTTGCAATGCTAAGATTCTGGATCTGAGTCCCACAGTCATCCCTGCCCAGGACTCTTTGAGCAACAGAAGCACCATGAAAGGAACCAGCACAGTGCCCAGCACACCCACAGCATATGTTTGTTGAACGAATGAGTGAGTGTTTCCCCTGAAATCACTGTAAGAGCTGTGATCCTTCCTTCCTTCTCTCAACAGCTGCTGTGATCTCCAGCACTCCTAACCCTGTGCAGTTATTGTCACTCACCCACTCCAAAGGCAGATGTCAGGTTTTGTTGAAGGTAAATCCTAGCTCATGCCTTTAGTGCTCTATCCTAGAGGAAAAAGATCTAAGATGACTCTGTATGGAGTTGAGAGGTAGTACAAGAAAGAAAAAGACTGAGTTTCAATCTGAAAATTAACACATATCTCATTTTGTACTTTCTGTCTTACAAACACCAAACCTGCCAGATGTTCTGTCCCACTCCTGTAAACAACTAAAATGCACCAGGGTCTGCTGGCAGAGCTCTGAAATGGGCAAATGCTCCTGATCCACCATACTGCCAGCTTGCCCTGAGCCAGGTGTCTATAGGAAGGGCAAGAGTTCCCAGCTGGGCAAACCCTCAACACATTTTCCCTCTCTCGTGGGTTTCCAGGCTAGCCCGCGGAAGCTTGATTCATCCACAACCGTACTGAAACATAGAATTAATTCTGGCTATACCCTGGGTGAGCTAGGCCATTATGGCAGCCAAACCACCACTTACAGCATAATTTCTATGGGAAAATGTGTTCTGAGCTCCAAGCAACCAAATTATAAGTGGGAAATAGGCACACCCAGGTTCGAATCCCAGTTGTTTTTTTTTGTTTGTTTGTTTTTTGTCTTTTGCTTTTTGTTTTTTTGAGACAGAGTTTCACTCTTGTCGCCCAGGTTGGAGTGCAGTGGTGCAAATTCGGCTTGCTGCAACCTCTGTCTCCTGGGTTCAAGCGATTTTCCTGCCTCAGCCTCCCTAGTAGCTGGGATTACAGGCGTGCGCCACCACGCCCAGCTAATTTTTGTATTTTTAGTAGAGACAGGGTTTCACCATGTTGGCCAGGCTGGTCTCAAACTCCTGACCTCAGTTGTCCTGCCCACCTTGGCCTCCCAAAGTGCTGCGATTACAGGTGTGAGCCACTGCACCCGGCCTCGAATCCCAGTATTATCACTTCCTAACATTGTGGTCAGGGGCAAGGCACCCGTCTCAGTTTCTTGCTTTGTTAAAACAACAACAACAACAAAAAAACACCTCCTTTAGGCCAGGCATGGAGGCTCATGCCTATAATCCCAACTCTTTGGGAGACCAAGGCAGGAGGAGTTCAAAACCAGCCTGGCCAACAAAGAGAGACCCCATCTCTACAAAAGAAAAATTTTTTAATTTAGCTAGGCATGATGGTACATGCCTGTAGTCATAGCTACTCAGGAGGCTAAGGCAAGGATCACTTCAGCCCAGGAGTTTGAGGCTGCAGTGAGCTATGATCATGCCACTGCACTTCAGCCTGGGTGACAGAGCAAGACTGTCTCAAAAAAAAAAAAAAAATTTCTTCTAGAAGGTTCTAGTGTATAATAAATAGACACCTGTGAAAAGGCCTCAGCTGCTCCTGGTACACAGGAGCTTTTGCAGAGGCCCTGAAGACAAGACCCAGGCAGAGTCCCTCTGAGCCACTTATCCAGCTTTACATAGGGGCAGCATTACCACTGGACTTGGGCTCAGAGCAAGTGTTTATGAGATAAATGAGGTGCCGTCTCAGAAATCACAGAGCACTCCTCTACCTTTGACCTTCTGCAGGCTTTCACTGGCTTGTATGAGCCAAGAACCTTCTCCGCCCCCACCCAGCTCTCTCTCCCCTGCAATCTCTCCATGAACAGCATTGTTCTGGCTTCCTCTGCTCTGGGTCCTGGGAAGGGGCTTAGCCTCCAAAAGTGGCCAGAAGCCCTGGCCTCTCACCCTGGGCCTGGACATTAGCCTGGCCTGCTAGCGGCAGCCCAAAAGAGCGAGCAGAGAACCAGGGCACGCTCCCAGGAACACCAGGGCTGGTAGGAAGCCGACCTCCTCCCACGGGGGCTGGGGTTTGGCCCCTCCTTCATCTGTTTGTTTCCCTGCTGCAGCCAGAACGGTCTGTACCCGAAGGATGGTGCTAACGGCCAAGGAATCCGTAGGGTCCTAAAGTTCGACCTACTTCCTTTCCTTGCCCTTGTTCCCCAAATTCAGGGTTTCCTGGCCATGGGCTGCTTGTCCCTTGCCTAGGGTCACTGGCACTGTGGAGATCAGTCACCTTGACTGAGGCCCCCTACATGGCACTGTGCTTCCCCCCATTCCACATCCCAGGTGCCATGGCTCTGCGGCCTCCTCCCTGGTTCCGGTCCTGTCCATCTGTTAATGGGCCTCCCTCCCTGGCACTGCTCACTGGGGCTCAGTTGTCCAGCCCCCACCCCACCTCCTTACCCATCACCCCCAATCCTGCCATAGCAAAAAAAAAAAAAAAAAAAAATACAATTCTTGTGAAAAGAATATAAGTTCATGGTAAAAATCTACCAGTGCAAAAGGTGTAGAAAGAAAAAGTAGGCTGGGCGCGGTGGCTCATACTCATAATCCTAGCACTTGGGGAGGCTGAGGTGGGCAGATCACCTAAGGTAAGTGGTTTGAGACCAGCCTAGCCAACATGGCGAAACCCCATCTCTACTAAAAATACAAAAATTAGCTGGGTGTGGTGGCACAAGCCTGTTAATTCTAGCTACTTGAGAGACTGAGGCAGGTGAATCGCTTGAACCCAAGAAGCGGAGGTTGCAGTAAGCGGAGGTTGCAGTAAGCCGAGATTGCACCACTGCACTCCAACCTGGGCAACAGAGTGAGACTCTCTCTGTCTCAAAAAAAAAAAAAAGAAAAAGAAAAAGAAAAAGAAAAAGCCTTTTCATCCTTCTTCAACAGCTTCTCCAGTATCCTTCTAGATGTTTTCTCAGCATGTTTAAGTGCGTGTATCTGCAGAGGAGTGTCCTCTTTTGTCTCCCCTCAGCCTGCGATTATAGTGTACAAATTGTTCTGCAACCTGTTCCTGTCACCTCACAGCAGATCTTGGACATCTTTCCAAAATCTACCTCCCTCTTTTTAACACCCACATAACTTCCCATGATTGGGATGTACTGTAATTTATTTAACTGTTTTCCTACCAGAGACACTTAGGTGGTTTTCAGTTTTTGCCATCATGACCTAATTGTTTCCCTGCCTTAGGTCTCCAACCTCCAATCTGCCCTCCACACCACTACTAGATTCCAATCCCCAATCTGATTTGTCATCCCCAGCATAAACCTCTTCCTGGTGGTAGGGTTATTCACTAGGTGTCTATTGCCCCCATATACCTTAAGCTGCTCAAGACCAGGTGTTGCCTTGGAGCTCCTGGCAAGGAACTCTCCAGACCTGTCAACTCAGCACTTTCTGAGCCAGTCTCAGCACTGCCCTCGGGAAATGTACGGAGGTTCTCAGGCCATATGGATACTCATTCCTTTTTTTTTTTTTTTTTTTTTTGAGACACAGTCTCACTCTCTCACCCAGGCTGGAGTACAATGGAACAATCTTGGCTCACTGCAACCTCTGCCTCCCAGGTTCAAGCAATTCTCCTGCCTCAGCCTCCCAAGTAACTGGGATTACAGCGCCACCACACCCAGATAATTTTTGTATTTTTTAAGTAGAGACAGGGTTTTGCCATGTTGGCCAGGATGGTCTTGAACTCCTGACCTCACGTGATTCACCCATCTCTGCCTCCCAAAGTGCTGGGATTACAGGTGTGAGCCACCACACCTGGCCTCATTCTTTTTTTGTTTTGTTTTGTTTTGTTTTTTCGTTTTCATATTTTATCTCTGTGGGCTGGGCTTTTTGTGCAGGGCACCAGGAGATCCAGGACAAAACAGATACAAACCCTGGCCTCCTAGAGCTTGCAGTTTAGTGGGAAAGTCAGGCATTGGACATCCACACAGGTAGATGAATGAATGATTACAAAGGGAATTGGTGCTTTGAAAGGAAACAGCACGGGAGAAGAAGGGATTGCGGGCAACTGGAGAAGCCCTCTCTGAAGAGGTAACAAGCTGCAGTGGAGAGATACCAGCAGACTGTGGGATCTGGTTCCCACACTGGAACCAGATTCTGGACACTTCCCCTTTATTCTCCTCAAATATACAAGAAGGGGAATCCCCCTTTCGGTTTTAACTTTCTATGACAATAACAAGTGCTGGCCGAGTTCAGAGGGAGTAGAGTTCCCCACCGCCTGGGAGGGGTCACGGAGATTTCTTGCTGATTCCACATTGACCTTGAGTCACATGTGGGCTCCAGTTCCATTCAATTCTGGGTCAAACACTTGTTGAGCATATACTGTATATATCCCAACACTGGGACAGGGGTGTGTGTGGGTGTATTGGGGGCAATTATAGTGGTGGTGGTAGAGGGTATTTAAAGATTTATATAAGACAGCCGGGTGTGGTGGCTCATGACTGTAATCCCAGCACTTTGGGAGGCTGAGGTAGTTGGATCATTAGGGACCAGGAGTTTGAGACCAACCTGGCCAACATGGTGAACCCCTGTCTCTACTAAAAATACAAAAATTAGCTGGACATGGTGGCATGTGCCTGTAATTCCAGCTACTTGGGATGCTGAGACAGGAGAATCACTTGAACCCAGGAGGTGGAAGTTGTGGCGAGTCAAGATTTGTGCCACTGCACTCAAGTCTGGGTGACAGAGTGAGACTCCATCTCAAAAAAAAAAAAAAAAAAAAAAAAAGATTTACAATACATATATTGGGAGGCCAAGGAAAGAGGATTGCTTAAGACCAGGAGTTCAAGACCAGCCTGGTCAGCATAGTGAGACCCTGTCTCTACCAAACATTTTAGAAATAAAAACAATTTTGTTTTGTTTTGTTTTAAAATTTAAAATATGTGCCAGGCATGGTGGCTCACGTCTGTAATCCCAGCACTTTGGGAGGCTGAGGTAGGCAAATCACCTGAGGTCAGGAGTTCGAGACCAGCCTGGCCAATATGGTGAAACCCTGTCTCTACTAAAAATACAAAAAAATTAGCTGGGTGTGGTGGTGCGTGCCTGTAATCCCAGCTACTCAGGAGGCTGAGGGAGAAGAATCGCTTGAACCCAGGAGGTGGAGTTTGCAGTGAGCCGAGATCCAGCCACTGTACCTCAACCTTGGCATCAAGAGCGAAAACTCCGTTTAAAAAAAAAAAAAAGATTTAAAATATGTGACCTCGGCCAGGCACAGTGGCTCAAGCCTGTAATCCCAGCACTTTGCGAGGCCAAGACGGGCGGATCACGAGGTCAGGAGATTGAGACCATCCTGGCTAACACGGTGAGACCCATCTCTACTAAAAAATACAAAAAACTAGCCGGGTGAGGTGGCGGGCACCTGTAGTCCCAGCTAATGTAGTCCCAGCTACTCGGGAGGCTGACGCAGGAGAATGGCATAAACCCAGGAGGCAGAGCTTGCAGTGAGTTGAGATCCAGCCACTGCACTCCAGCCTGGGCAACAGAGTGAGACCCTATCTCAAAATAAATAAATTAATTAATAAAAGAAAATAAAATATGTGACCTCTGAAAGAGTTTACAATCTGATAGAGCATCAGACCCAGGATAGGATCCTTTCAATATTAGCGATTGGGCTAGGCACGGTGGCTCACACCTGTAATCCCAGCACTTTGGGAAGCCAAGGCAGGCAGATCACCTGAGGTCAGGAGTTCGAAACCAGCCAGGCCAACATGGTGAAACCCCATCTCTACTAAAAATACAAAAATTAGCTGGGCATGGGGGCGGGTGCCTGTAATCCCAGCTACTCAGGAGGTTGAGGCCCAAGAATCGCTTGAACCCAGGAGGCGGATGCTGCAGTAAGTCGAGATCGCACCACTGCACTCCAGCCTGGGCAACACAGCAAGATTCCATCTCAAAAAAAAAAAAAAACTATTGAAGGAGAAGGGAGCAACTCATGCACAGCTGTGTGACTGAGCACAGGCTTCCAAGGCAAGCAGGCCTGGGCTGGACTCCCTACCCTGAATTCTCCAGCAGGGGAACAAGGGGGTTCCCAAGCCTGTTCAAGGAGGGCTTCTCAAAGGACCTGGAGCTTAACACAAGCTGGGAGTGTGAGCTGCAGCTCTAAGGTGGGAAGTGCATTGAAGAAGAGTAATTGGTGTGAAGGTAGGAGCAAGCTGGAATGGAAGCCACCTGAGGCCCCACAGGAATGGCATCTCACCAGGCACAGGGAACCTGGGAAAGGTTAATTATGGCTGGGCACTGTGGCTCATGCCTGTAATCCCAGCACTTTGAGAGGCCGAGGCAGGCAGATCACTTGAGGACAGGAGTTTGAGACCAGCCTGGCCAACATGGTGAAACCCCATCTCTACTAAAAATACAAAAATTAGCCAGGCGCGGTGGCTCAAGCCTGTAATCCCAGCACTTTGGGAGGCCGAGACGGGCGGATCACGAGGTCAGGAGATCGAGACCATCCTGGCTAACATGGTGAAACCCCGTCTCTACTAAAAATACAAAAAAAAAATAAGCCGGGCGAGGTGGCGGGCGCCTGTAGTCCCAGCTGCTCGGGAGGCTGAGGCAGGAGAATTGCGCGAACCCGGGAGGCGGAGCTTGCAGTGAGCAGAGAGCGGGCCACTGCACTCCAGCCTGGGTGACAGAGCGAGACTCCGTCTCAAAAAAAAAAAAAAAAAAAAAAAAATACAAAAATTAGCTGGGTGGGTGGCACACACCTGTAATCCCAGCTACTTTGGAGGCTGGGGCAGGAGAATCACTTGAACCCAGGAGGTGGAGGTTGCAGTGAGCTGAGATCACACTACTGCATTCCAGCTTGGGGGACAGAGCAAGATCCTGTCTCAAAAAAATAAATTAATTAAATTTTTTTTTTTTAAAAAGAGCATGTTAAGGAGTACAGGCATCCATTTTTCTCAGGGCCAAAGATTTTCTATCCCAGTGGGAGCACCAGATGAGAGAAGAGAAAAATCTGCTGTGACCTCTGCCAGTCTCACTTCCAGGTCTATGTGTCTGTCTTTAGCATTATTAAAGTACTGTAAATTATATGCTTATCCTTTGTTGATCTTCTCTTTAGGATCCATCTTACGTGGCTGTATATATTTTGCATATCTACATACATATTACTATGCAAAGTTGTATACACAAAGCCATGCATACTGTACTTTATGGAAAATTTAAGAGCGTTTCAGATATAATTAGAACCATATGTGTTTTTCCCCTTCTGGGCTGTGGGTGGGAGATGAATCTAGAGCCTGCCCCCGAGGCTTGCGAGGCTGAACTAAGCAGCCAGACTGGCTCTAAAGGCAATGGGGAGCTATAAAAAGGTCTGGAGAGGGAGGCCCTAGTGAGGCTGAACAGAAGTTAAATAAACAGAAAGTTCCAGGCTCTCCTTCCTTATACTTAAGAAAAATCAGAGCAGTAAATCCCAAACCAGTTCTGCCCACAATTCATCTGCAGATGAGCATCCCTTGCTCCATCTGTGCAGAAAAGCCATAGTGTGGGGCCGTAGCACTATGGAGTCAGCCTCTGCAAGCAACAAGGCCCAGAGGCTGAGGGGCTTCAGGCCCCAGCAAAACCCAGTGACCCTGTTGTCAAATCTGAATGTCATCATCTGCCTCCAGGGCTGACCAGGTCTGGATGGGGGCGTCAGGGTCAGGATCCTGTTCCATGTGGCAAGAGCTTGGGGAAGCTGCTGCAGGCCTACTGATGACCTTCTTTCCTGGCCCAGACACTCTTAAAACTTCCTGGCGAGGGAGGCGACACACCTTATTGTGCAGCCCTCAACGAACGCATCAGCTGCACTAAGTGCTGAAGAAAAGCTCCCATAATAACCATGTGTGATAATAAAAAGATAAAGAGGCAAATAGGTATGTAGGTCACCTCAAAAATAGCCACCCATCCGCCTGGCCTGGGTAGCCACTTGTGCCAGGTGGGTTCAAAGGTTTTCCTTGCTTCCCTTCCCAAGCTGATGCCCCCTGCACTTTTCAAGACTGCCTTAAGTACAACTCCTTCCTGCACTAGCAGAGGTAGCCGGGGCAGTAGGGACTGCAGCCCTACAGGGGCAGCCCTGCGCCCTGCGCCCCCTCCACCAAATCAATCCTGGGGTCAGAGGGCACAAAGGTTTGGCCTCTCTGACGTGAGTTCTCGGGGCTAAGTCAGGGTTTAGGGTAGTGACTCACAGACATTCTTTCCCCCTATCCCTTAGGGTTTGCGCACACCCAGGAAGCCTTCCCCTCCCCAACAGAGACCGCTTTGTTAGCACGACCCACCCGGTTGGAGAAGAGTTACAGCCTCAGGGTTGTGAGGGCCTCCTCGGCCTCTCCCTCCCTCCCCCTCTCTCCTCTCTAGGGCTCTCACCAGAAAGGCGCCAATCCTGTGCCCTGCCCCCACCCAGCCGCCGGGGCCCCAAATGCTGAGCTCAGCATCTCTGTGGCCTGGCCGCCCTCCTCCCGGGCAGTGGGAGGAGCCTCCTTCCTCCCGGGGGTGGGCGGGGCCAGGGCCAGCCCCGCCCTCCTCCCCGTTCCCCATCTCCTTCCATCCCCTCCCGTTCCTCAGTCGCACGTTCTCCAAGTCACGTCCCCGCTTCACCCAGTAGGGGGTCGACGGGGATTGGACCCTCCCCCCAGTCAGCTGCTCTGCATCTGTCACCTCGGCGGCAGCGCTCTCTTGAGGTTGCACCTCAGCTGTGGAGGGAGGAGAGAGGGAGCTGAGGGGGGGGGGGTCTTCCCTTCCCCCATCCCGCTGGCCCCAGACAAGCCACCGCAGACCGCGGAGAAATCAGTTAAGCTCCTGAGTGCACCAGTTCCCGGAGCAGAGTCTGAAAGTTTTTGTGTTTCTGTGCGGCTGCTTTTAAGTACAAAAAGATTCAGCAGTGGCTCCTGGGTGCCTATGCCAGAGTCTGGCCCTTTGTGGATTACATACGGGACAGCTGGGGTGGGGAAGGGCCCCTCTTCACAGGCACCAATTCCCAGAGTGGCCTTCCTATGGGACCCCAGAGCTCCCAGGGGGAGGATCCTAGAGGGGGATGTGGTAACAGAATCACTGTCACTTCTGGGACTGAGGGTGTCAGCTAAAGGGAAACCCCTCGAGTGTCAGTCGGCCTTGTCATTTGAGTCAGCACTGCTAGGTGCTGCTGAATTCTGCAGGGGGAGGAAGAACCTGATCAGATAAAACAAGGGCTGACCTAGAGAAAGCCTCTTGGGTCAACATCTTCTTAGCGATAACAGAAGATCACTCCGACTGTTCTACACCCCACCCTACAACATCGACCCCCCTCTTTCCAGCATTAACAGTCCCCTTTAGTTTACAACTAAGAGTGTGGGTTGCCTGGGATCAGGAAATGAGCCTAGATGTCGAGTCCTGGCTCCAGCCTTGCTGACGCTATGTGACTGTAGGCACGTCACTGCACCTATCTGAATCTCAGTTTTCTCACCTGTACAGTGACATTGATGAGGTCTGTCCTGCCTACAAACTCTACACAGGTGTATTAGTCGTTTTTTAATTTTTAGTAGAGATGGGGGTCTCACAACTTGCCCCAGGCTGGTTTGAACTCCTGGATTCAAGCAATCCTCCCATCTCCACCTACCAAATGCTGGGATTACAGGTGTGGGCCACCGTACCAGGCCATTATTTTTGTTTTGTTGGTTTTCGTTTTTGTTTGAGACAGCGTCTCACTCTGTCACCCAGGCTGGAGTGCAGTGGAATGATCTTGGCTCACCGCAACCTCTGCTTCCTGGGTTCAAGCAATTCTCCTGCCTCAGCCTCCCAAGTAGCTGGTATTACAGGTGCACACCACCAAGCCTGGGTAATTTTTTAATTTTTAGTAGAGACAGGGTTTCACTACGTTGGCCATGCTGGTCTCGAACTCCTGGCCTCAAGTGATCCACTCGCCTCAGTCTCCCAAATCATGTGCTGGAATTACAGGCGTGAACCACTGCCCAGCCTAAGTCTTTTTTTTGAGACAGAATCTCGCTTTGTGGCCCAGGCTGGAGTGCAGTGGCGCAATCTCAGCTCACTGTAACATCAGCCTCCTGGGCTCAAGTGTTTTTCCCACCTCAGCCTCCCAAGAAGCTGATACTACAGGTGCACTCCACCATGCCCAGCTAACTTTTTGTCTCTTTAGTAGAGATGGGGTTTCACCATGTTGGCCAGGCTGGTCTTGACCTCCTGGACTCAAGTGATCTGCCTACCTTGGCCTTCCAAAGTGTGAGATTACAGGCATGAGCCACCATGCCCAGCCTTCAGTTGTTATTTTTATTGACAAAGTTATGAAAATCCTTTAGAACATGTGGAAAAAGACAAATAAAAAGTTATAAGGCCGGGTGTAGTGGCTCATGCCTGTAATCCCAGCACTTTGGGAGGCCAAGGCAGCCAGATCGCCTGAGGTCAGGAGTTCAAGACCAGCCTGGCCAACATGGTGAAACTCTGTCTCTATTAAAAATACAATTGTTAGCCGGGCATGGTGGTGGGCGCCTGCAATCCCAGCTACTCAGGAGGCTGAGGCAGGAGAATCGCTTAAATCCAGGAGACAGAGGTTGCAGTGAGCCGAGATCGTGTCCAGTCTGGGAAACACAAGACTCCATCTCAAAATTTAAAAAAAAAATTAAAAATTATGAAAGCCCTAAAAAATATGGAAGTGTGTTTTTTTGTGTGTTTGGTTTGGTTTTTTTGAGATGGAGTTTTGCACTGTCACCCATGCTGGACATCTAGGCTCACTGCAACCTCCACCTCCCAGGTTCAAGCGATGAGCCACCATGCCCGGCCTATGCAAGTGTTTCTAGAATCCTAAAGAGCTCCATAAGGGTCAATGATCTTTGTGAGGAGGCTGGTGCGGTGGCTCATGCCTGTAGTCCCAGCACTTTGGGAGGCTAAAGGGGGCAGATCACCTGAGGTCAAGAGTTTGAGACCAGCCTGGGCAACACAGTGAAACCCCGTCTCTGCTAAAAATACAAAAGTAAACCGGGCGTGTTGGTGCATTCCTGTAATCTCAGTTACTCGGGAGGCTGAGGCAGGTGAATCCCTTGAAGCCGGGAGGCAGAGGTTACAGTGAGCTGAGATTGCACCACTGTACTCCAGCCTGGGCGACAGAGTGAGACTCCACCTCAAAAAAAAAAAAAAAAAAGATCTTTGTGAAGAGATGGCAAATTGCCAGGTGGGCTGGCAGCTCCCATTTCCTGCCAGCCCAGGTGTTCTAGAGAAAGGCTCAACATGCAGACCTGGGCTGCCTTTTACCTTTTGCATATACCTGCGTTTCCCAAGCCTTTGACTATTAAGGCCACTGGAGATAAAAATGCACTTCCGAGTGAGGTTAGAGGTGTGGCAGAAGGGTGAGGAAGGAGACCAAAGGCAGGGAGAAGAAAGTTCCGGAGGACTGAGTAGGGCCTAAATGCCAGGAGAGAGGGAGATCCTGGAACCTCCTAAGGCTCCCTGCCCTGCAGCTCAGTTCCTTGTCCATAAAGTGGGGAGGTTGGGGGCTGGAAGGAGTACTCTCTCAGGACCTGCTTATCTTAACATTAAAAGATTTTAGCTGGGCGTGGTGGCTCACGCCTCTAATCCCAGCACTTTGGGAGGCTGAGGCGGGCGGATCACCTGAGGTTGGGGGTTCGAGACCAGCCTGACCAACATGGAGAAACCCCATCTCTACTAAAAATACAAAAAAGCTAGCCAGGTGTAGTGGCGCACGCCTGTAATCCCAGCTACTTGGGAGGCTGAGGCAGGAGAATCGCTTGAACCTGGGAGGCGGAAGTTGCGGTGAGCCGAGATTGCACCATTGCACTCCAACCTGGGCAACAAGAGTGAAACTCCATCTCAAAAAAAAAAAAGAAAAAAAGAAAAAAAATATTTTAAGGTTCATTCTACTGACAGAAGAATCCTGACTGTGAGAGGGCTGACCCTTCTCTCTGCTGATCTAACACTACTCACCCCAGCCCTTTGGGAAACCCAGAGGCCAGACAGGTCCTCCTGGTCTCCTTTCTTCTCCGGAAGGAAAATCAACAACAATGAAGTGAGCTCATTTTGCTGTCCAGACAAGTGATGAGCCTGGGTTTGGGCTGTCCCAACTGCAGCAGGTCCTGATCATCTCCGTCATCCCCTGTCATAGATGCCCTAGGTTGGTGGAAAAACCCTCATCCCTGCTTCTCCCTTTGTTATATGGATATCATCAATATTTCCATATTGTAAACCAATTGGAAGCCCTCAAAAGGCAAAAACACTGAAATGGCTGAAATGCCTATTCCTACCTTCTCTGGCAGGCCTCCTGCAGACAGTCCTATGGGCTAGGCCTAGGGTTTGGAGGAAAGCAACTCCATGGAATTTATCATATCTTCCTCCTCTGCTATGATCCTTGTAGAGGTTGAAGAGGTCTTTGAGATTCTCTAGTTCTGTGTTTTCAAAACTGCGGTATGAAGGCCAGACTTGGTTGCTCACGGCCTGTAATCCCAGCATTTTGGGAGGCCGAGGCAGGCAGATCACTTGAGGCCAGGAGTTAGAGACCAGCCTGGCCAACATGGCGAAACCCCGTCTCTACTAAAAATAGAAAAATTAGCCGCGTGGTGGCGCATGCCTGTAATGCCAGCTACTCGTGAGGCTGCGGCAGGAGAATTTCTTGAACCCGGGAGGCAGAGGTTGCAGAAAGAAAAAAACAAGTTTTTTTCTTTTTTTGGAGGGAGAAATTAAGTAATCTAGTAAGAAATCTAAACATTTGCTACTGAAATTAACACAGATAAAATGTACAATAAAATGCAAAATTGCGGGGTTTTTTTTGTTTTTTGTTTTCTGTTTTTTGAGACAGAGTCTCGCTCTATTGCCCAGGCTGGAATGCAGTGGTGTGATCTCGGCTCACTGCAAACTCGGCCTCCCGGGTTCATGCCATTCTCCTGCCTCAGCCTCCTAAGTAGCTGGGACTACAGGTGCCCACCACTGCACCCAGCTAATTTTTTGTATTTTTAGTAGAGATGGGGTTTCCCTGTGTTAGTCGATCTCTCAACCTCGTGATCTGTCTGCTTCAGCCTCCCAAAGTGCTGGGATTACAGGCGTGAGCCACCGCGCCCAGCCAAAATTGCGTTATTTGTAATAAAAATTCTGGGCTTCAAAGACATAGTATGCTTCCTGGGGGCTGCTTCTGGGCCACAGCCCAGACTTCGATCCATCCTTAGTGGCCAAACAGCCTGCAACTCAGGTCTGCTGACTCCTGTCCTCTCACCCCACAGGCCCCGGGCTAGTCGTGGCTTAAGAGACTCACTAGAGTGAGGGGGTTGCCTAGCCCTCCCTGTACTTTATTGCTTTCTCTCCTCACAGGGGTTCAGAACCCAGGAATGGAGAGAGATCTTAGTAATGGCTGGCAGAAACCTGGCCCCTAAGTGGATGGGGTTCCTTCCTGACAGCCAGTGGGGCAGGTGAGGAGAAAAGAGACAGTGCTGGAGTCAGAAGGACAAGGACGAGGTTCCAGGCCTGGCTGGGTCCCCAGGACAACTCATTTGACCGCTCGGGCTGGAGATGGGTGGGCCGCATGAAGTCCGGTAGGCCGTCTGTGCCTTTGCTACTGCCGGGATACAGAGGTCTGCCAGAATCCTCAGGCTGCTCTCCCAGCTCTCAAAACCCTTATCCCTTAGCATGGGTGGTTTATCAACCTAACCCTTTGTGGGGTTTGCACTGCCCTGCCCTCTCCCCAGAGGAAATGACTTCTTGGGAAACCTAGGACCCCGGGCAGAACCAAGTCGAACTGGTTGTCTGTGAGCTCACCTTTGTCACGTGTGAGCCCTGTCTACACAGCTGTAAGCTGTCACCCGCCCCTAACCCACCCTTGCCTATCTTTCTTTCCTAGAGGTCAATAAGCACCCCAACTAAAGATAAGCATCAGAATCGCCTGGAGAATTTTGCTCCTAAGGAACCCACCCAGACCTACCCAATCAGAATGGGGCTTGAGGAGATGAAAATCTTGGTTTTACAAGCTCCTCAGCTGATTCTAATTTTTTTTTTTTTCCCAAGAGAGTCTCACTCTGTTGCCCAGGTTGGAGTGCAATGGCGCGCTCTCAGCTCACTGCAACATCCGCCTCCTGGGTTCAAGCGATTCTCCTGCCTCAGCCTCCTGAGTAGGTGGGACTACAGGCGCGTGCCACCACACCTGGCTAATTTTTGTATTTTTAGTAGAGATCAGTTTTCACTATGTTGGCCAGGCTGGTCTTGAACTCCTGACCTCGTGATCCGCCCGCCTTAGCCTCCCAAAGTGCTGGGATTATAGGCGTGAGCCACCATACCCAGCCTGATTCTAATTATTAATCAGACCTGAAATGAAAGCCACTGGTTCATGGAGAGATTACGGGACTCTCACTTTAAGCCTCAATGTCCACATCTGTAGAATGGCACTATATTTGTTCCTCAGGGCATACTTGGACGACAGATTTTTTTTTTTTTTTTTTTGAGACGGAGTCTCCCTCTTGTTGCCCAGGCTGGAGTGCAATGGCACAATCTCGGCTCACCACAACCTCTGCCTCCCAGGTTCAAGCAATTCTCCTGCCTCAGTCTCACTAGTAGTTGGGATTACAGGCAGGTGCCACCATGCCCAGCTAATTTTGTATTTTTAGTACAGACGGGGTTTCTCCATGTTGGTCACACTGGTCTCGAACTCCCAACCTCAGGTGATCCGCCCGCCTCGGCCTCCCAAAGTGCTGGGATTACAGGCATGAGCCACCGCGCCCAGTCTGGACAACAGATTTTTAAAAACTGCTTTGAAAGACTGCTCAATACAGGCCAGGCCCGGTGGCTCATGCCTGTAATCCCAGCACTTTGGGAGGCGGAGGCGGGTAGATCACTTGATGTCAGGAGTTCAAGACCAGCCTGGCCAACATGGTGAAACCCCATCTCTACTAAAAATACACAAATTAGCTGGGCGTGGTGGCACGTGCCTGCAGTCCCAGCTACTCGGGAGGCTGAGGCAGGAGAATCACTTGAACCCAGGAGGCAGAGATTGCAGTGAGCCTGAGATTGTGCCACTGCATTCTAACCTGGGCGACAGAGTGAGACTCCATCTCAAAAAAAAAAAAAAAGACTGCGCAATACATTGTATTGTTAGTATTTCCATTTCAAAAACCAGCCTCATTTGCAAAAAGACTCCCCGCTGAGTTTTTAACTTTCCCTCCAGTAGGGTAGTCAAAATCCTCCTTGAAGCCCTCACTTCAGGTTTTCACAAGCCTCCTAAACCAGGTGCATTTATAATCGTGCTATTTTGACCAAGCTGTTTGTTGTTTTTCAAGAAAGCCACAGAATCCTGGGAACACTTCTGCTGACTTCTCATCTCCACCTCCTCCCACCACTCCACCCTCTGCTTATTGCCCCCACCCACGGGCTCCTCCACCAGCCACTTCCACCAGCCACAATGAGAAATGTCCAAAGGGCTGCAGAGGCACCCCAAGCAGAGACATGCGAGCGAGCTGGCTGGCCTCCAGGGGTTTCCATCCTGAATTCTGGGGTTCTTGGAATCACACCCCCACCCCAAGATCTGGTTCAACTTCCTAAACCTGACTGGGGCGACTTGCCAGACCGAAGCCGTAGGAACCGGTGCTCAGGACAGAACCGCCTGAATAGGGAGGGGCAGGTGGCCGGGAGTGAGTGCTCATTGACTTTAAATTGCAGGTTGCTGTGAGTCCCATGGGAATAGAGTGCAACCCTGGAAGAGACAGGGTTTCTGCATGGTCAGGGCCCTGGCCACAGACACTGGGACATGGGGCCTGATCACCAACTCCAGAGGCCTGAGTCATCTGGGACATGACACCAGCCCATTCCTGCTCAGAGGTTGGCCAGTCTCCCCACCAGGGTTGTCTTGCGGCTGCCATGTTGCACGTTGTGTCTATGTGATGATCGCTCCCTGGAGCACTACTCTCCAGAAGACACATGTTCATGCACACTCTAATGGTAGCAGCATCCTCTGGAGTTGTGCAAAGAGGCAGCCCTGCTTCTTCTTCTTCTCTTTTTTTAATTAAAAAAAAATAGAGATGAGGGTCTCACTATGTTGGCCAGGTTGGTCTTGAACTCTTGGCCTCAAGCAATCCTCCCACATTGTCCTCCCAAAGTGCTAGGATTATAGGCATGAGCCACCACACCCAGCCCTACTTCTGCTAACAAGGGAACATTTCAACTTCAAAGCATTCTGAGGGGAGTGACTGCTTGATGGGTAAAGGACCTCCATGGGAGTTAGGAAGGTGTTTTGGAACCAGATAGAGGTAGTGGTTGCTCAACATTGTGAATGTACTAAATACCACTGAACCGTTCACTTTGAAATGGTTAATTTTCCTTCCTGCCTGCCTGCCTGCCTTCCTTCCTTTCTTCGCCTCCCTCCCTCCTTCCCTTTTCTTCCTTCCTTCCTTCCTTCCTTCCCTTCCTTCCTTCCTTCCTTCCTTCCTTCCTTCCTTCCTTCCTTCCTTCCTTCCTTCTTTCTTTCTTTCTTTCTTTCTTTCTTTCTTTCTTTCTTTCTTTCTTTCTTTCTTTCTTTCTTTCTTTTTTGAGACAGGGACTCACTCTGTCGCCTAGGCTGTAAGGCAGTAGCATGATCACGGCTCACTGCAGCCTCCACCTCCTGGGCTCAAGTGATCCTCCCGCCTCAGCCTCCTGAGTAGCTAAGACCACAGGTGTGGGCCACCACATCTGGATAATTTTTTTTTTTTTTTACTTTTTTGTTTTTTGTAGTGTTAATCCCAGCACTTTGGAAGGCCAAGGTGGGCAGATCACCTGAGGTCAGGAGTTCGAGACCATCCCGACCAACATGGTGAAACCCTGTCTCTACTAAAATTACAAAATGAGCCAAGCGTGGTGGCGCACGCCTGTAATCCCAGCTACTCAGGAGGCTGAGACCTGGGCAACAAGAGCAAAAGTCTGTTTCAAAAAAAAAAAAAAAAGCTGGGTGCAGTGATTCACGCCTGTAATCCCAACGCTTTGGGAGACCAAGGCAGGCAGATCACTGGAGATTGGGAGCTCGAGACCAGCTTGACCAACATGGAGAAACCCTGTCGCTACTAAAAACACAAAATTAGCCAGGCATGGTGGTGCATGCCTGTAATCCCAGCTACTCGGGAGGTTGAGGCAGGAGAATCACTTGAACCCAGGAGGCGGAGGTTGCAGTGAGCCGAGATCGTGCCATTGCACTCCAGCCTGGGCAACAAGAGCGAAACAGCGAAACTCTGTCTCAAAAAAAAAAAAAAAAAAAAAGATTCCCTACAACAGATCAGCCCTCTGCAAGGTGTCACCTCTCTCCCCAGTTTCCTGGGGTCGGTCGCTGACTATATTCCAGAGGAAGAACTGGATTGGTTTGGAAGCCCCATTCCCAGACCCCAGCTGAGGAGGAAGGGAAATGGTCAGAGCTATCCAAGGCTCTTGGCAGCACTTGCCAGAAAGAGGATGGAAAGGTCCTCTTGAAGGCACCCCACAGGCCCCACTAGATCCTGGGAATCTAGATGCAGGTGTCTGCAATTCTGGGGAAAGCCATGTGCTTTTTGTTTTTGTCTCACTATGTCACCCAAGCTGTAGTGCAGTGGTACCATCATAGCTCACTGTAACCCTGGCCGCTCCAGCGTTTCTCCTACCTCAGCCTCCTGAGTACCTGGGACTAAAGATGTGTGCTACCGTGCCCAGTTAATTTTTATTTTTTATTTATTTATTTTTTTGAGACGGAGTTTCGCTCTGTCACCCAGGTTCGAGTGCAGTGGCGAGATCACGGCTCACTGCAAACTCCACCTTCCAGGTTCAAGTGATTCTCCTGCCTCAGCCTCCCAAGTAGCTGGGACTACAGGCACGTGTCACCACGCCCAGGTAATTTTTTTGTATTTTTAGTAGAGATGGAGTTTCGCCATGTTGGCCAGGCTGGTCTTGAATTCCTGACCTCAGGTGATCCACCTGCCTTGGCCTCCCAAAGTGCTGAGATTACAGGCATAAGCCACCTCACCCACCCAAGAATTTTTTTTTTTTTTGAGGTGGAGTCTCACTCTGTCACCCAGGCTGGAGTGCAGTGGCGCAACATCAGCTCACTGCAACCTCCGCCCCCCCACACCACCACACTTGGCTAATTTTTGTATTTTTGGTAGAGACAGGGTTTTTCTTTTCCTTTTCTTCTTCAATTTTTTTTTTTTTTTAAGACGGTGTGTCACTCTGTAGCCGAAGCTTGGGTGCAGCGGTGCAGTCTTGGCTCACTGCAACCTCCTTCTCCTGGGTTCAAGCAATTCTCCTCCCTCAGCCTCCTGAGTAGCTGGGACTACAAGCACCCAACACCACACCCAGCTAATTTTCGTATTTTTAGTAGAGATGGGTTTTTCACCATGTTGGCCAGGATGGTCTCAATCTCTTGACCTTGTGATCTGCCTGCCTCGGCCTCCCAAAATGCTGGGATTACAGATGTGAACCACTGCGCCTGGCCAACTTTTTGTATTTTAGTAGAGACGGGGTTTCACCATGTTGCCCAGGGTGGTCTTAAACTCCTGAGCTCAGGTGATCTGCCCGCCTCAGCCTCCCACAGTGCTGGGGTTACAGGCGTGAGCCACGGTGCCCGGTAAGACAGGGTTTCACCATGTTGGCCAGGCTGGTCTCTAACTACTGACCTTGTGATCCGCCCGCCTTGGCCTCCCAAAGTGCTGGGATTACAGGCATAAGCCACTGCACCTGGCTAATTTTAAAATTTTTTGTAGATACGGGGTCTCACTGTGTTGTCTAGGCTGGTCCTAAACTTCTGGCTTCGAGTAATCCTCTCACCTCCAAAGTGTGTGGGTTAAAAGTGTGAGCCACCACAGCCAGAGAAGCCACGTTCTCGCCTCATCTAGCCATTCATTCATCCATTCATTCATGTATTTATCCAAGGAACATTTGCTGAGCCTTTTCTATGTACTGGGCACAGTGCTGGCTACTTGAAGTTAGGATGAGTAGAACGCCATCCTCAAGTAGCTTACTGTCTAGTGGGAAGACCAAAGTGGAAAGAATTATTAATAACAAAGATACACACAGGCTGGAAGGATGCTCTGAGGAAGGCACCTAAGGGATGGAGTGTTGGGATGGGGGTGCTAGGGAAGGCTTCCTGGAGAAAGGGATGCCAGAGCTGGGTGGCCAAGGCTGCTGGTGGAAGCATGTCTAGCTAAGCCCACCTTGCCCTGAGGGGAGGAGGAGCGGGTGGATGGACACCAAATGCAGGGTTTCTAGGTTCTATGAGAGCTCCAATGAGGTCTGAGGCCAGGAGATGGAGCTTCCTTCTGCCCAGAAGGGCTCCATTTGCAGAGTTGTGCGGGGAGGGGGTGTTCAGTGTAGGGAGGATGGTTACAAAGTCTTTCCAGCTCCAGCCAGATGGAAGGGATTCTACCCTCCACCTCAGGACAGGATGGACCAAAGCCCTGCACTCTGGCTCCCCGGAGAGGCTAGCAGTTAAGAACTCCCCCTTCCCCCCCACATTTTAGATCCAAAGATTCTCCTGGCAGACAGGCCTTGTCTCTATCAGGGGTTTTAGCGGGTGTCACAGGGGAAGGGGAAGACACTGACCACCCCCAACTCCCCCAGGCCTCTGCCAGGCCTCCTTGCAGGAGACTTTACCCTGGAACCCACTCCCTCCTACTTTAGGAAACACTTCCAACAACAGGACTGCCTTCCTTTATTTTATTATTATTTTTTTAAATTGCCTTTTAGAAACACAGTGAGAAAATAACACTAATAGATTTCTTTTGAAAAGAAACTGTTTTATTAACAGGAGACAGTGAATGAAAAAAAGGTGCTTGGAACACTGTTGGGCAATCTTGATGGTGTTTGTTGAATGAATAAATGATTCCTAATAAACTGACCTTCCCAAACCGAACCCAGATTCTTTTTCTTATGAATATCTACTTTAAAAAAAAAAAAAAAAAAGGCCAGGCGTGGTGGCTCACGGCTGTAATCCCAGCACTTTGGGAGGCCAAGGCTGGTAGATCACCTGAGGTCAGAAGTTTGAGACCAGCCTGGCCAACATAGTGAAACGCTGTCTCTACTAAAAATACAAAAAATTAGCTGGACATGGTGGTAGGTGCCTGTAGTTCCAGCTACTCAGGAGGCTGAGGCAGAACAATGGCGTGAACCCAGGCGTCGGAGTTTGGAGGCGGAGTTTGCAGTGAGCCAAGATAGCGCCACTGCATTTCAGCCTGGGCAAGAGAGTGAGACCACCATCTCAAAAAAAAAAAAAAAGAAGAAGAAGAAGAAGAAACATCCTAACTGTCTCCTGAGGGCGTTTAGGTGTCCTGCCCCATCAGCCTGGAGGAAAGGTGAATGTTCTGATGGATTAATTCAGATCTTCTCTCTGGCCAGCAGGAAGATGCACCCATGCAGGTCACCTCTGTAAAGAGTGATTTCAAGAGCATGTCATCTACTCCAGCCCTCCAGGAACTTCATCTAGCCGCCTTGATCCAGTGTCTTTTTATTTATTATTTTTAATTTTTATATCCCCATTGTTAAGCAATCTGGTGTCTTTCAGGCTCCAACAAGTGACACAGCTTGAAGAATGGGAAGAGAAGGCCGTGAAAGTCCCAGTGGCTCACAAACTATTCCATTCTGCAGCTGTCTTTAAGATGTCTCCTGGATCCCCTGATTTCTTTTTTTATCCATAAATTTGTCTCCATAAGTGGGTCTCCCACCTGTAAAATGAGAGTAGGGTGCAGGGCTTGGATTCTGGTTCTTTCAGGTTCTAAGTCTTGGCCCAAGTGTCAACTTTTTCTTTTTTCTTTTTAAGTTGGGGTGGGGATGAAGGTTGAGGAGGGCAGTGGCCTGACATCTCCTGCAAGTGTCATTTGTCACGCGAAAGCAAGCCTGACCCGAGGCAAGGCCCGCCTATCTGGTTAGGTTCCTTGCTCGCCCCGGGGGCCCTGGGCGTCTGATGTAAGTTTGGCTCCCTCTTCCATCAGGGTCCCCGTGTCCCAGACTGATAAACCTTTAGAGCAATAAAGGTCGAGTCTGTCCCAACCTCCACCCACCTCGGCAACCACTGTTAGCCTCCGAGCACTGCTGCCAGGCCAGATTTCCTGCGACCCCGCCTGAATGACGAAACAGGGGATGGCCATTGCACTCCCTGGCATTTCCAGAGATCTCGGTCCTCGGTCCTGATGCAACCGTCTGGGTCTTTTACACAAAGCGCTATGCGAGGGCTGAGCGCTAGGACCCGGGGGGCGCCCGGGCAGGGAGGCCCGGCCTCGCTGCCTGCAGTCCGCCGGGCGGGAGGATGGGTCTGTGAGTCCAACTGCTGTGGATCCTCGTTTCCATCCCTGCACTGGGCGCTATGAACCCAGGCCCATCCACACTCCTCTAACCACTCTCCTCAAGCCTTCTCCTTGGGAGCAGTTAGAAGGTGGAAGCGGATAGGGTTTGGGAGGCAGGGATCCCCATTAACCCATGTCCTGGGGCTGTAGAGTAACGCTAGGATGGGCAGGTGGGGCCTTAGGGAAGCGGCAGCATGGTGCCCGGAGCTGCCCAGTTTGTGGACCCCACCCCCATATCCCGACCCTTTGCATAGCAGGAATAGAGGGGGTAAGGGCGCGAGGGCAGGCCGGGCTAACGTCTGCTCCCGCGCCGCCGTCCCACGGGCATTCCCCCCGTGTGTTCCCAGTTGTGCCCGAAGCTTCAGGATCCAAGACGCTGGGGGCAACCATTTTCCTTGCCCGCCGCCCCCTCACGCTTCCCTGCCTCTCCTCCTAGCCTGGTCACGGGCTGTCCCCTCCCCCAGCAATGCAACCCTATAATAAACAAGTCTTTCCTTGATCCTCCCATGCCGCGAGCGCCCTCGGGGACCTTGGCAGCTGCAGCCGCCGCGGATCCTTTCCAGAAAGGGGGCGTGGCGGTGGGTCGGGGTTCGGCCGCTAGCGTTCTGGGGCTCAATGGAGGCGGGGCCCGGCCGCTGTCACCGGGCAGGAGAGAACGTTGCTTACGTGCGCCTGGAGTCCATTGGCCAAGGCGGGCCACACTCCCGGGTCTGGATTGGGTCGTGGCGCAGAGAAGGCGTGGCCTTGCCGCGCTAGTCCTTATAGGCTGCTCCGCGCTGGTGCTAGGGAGCAGCAGGCCAAGGGGGAGGTGCGAGTGTGGAGCAGGGACAGGTCTGGGCAGCTCTCGGTGGTTGGCACCGGTTCGCACACCCATTCGAGCGGCAGGACGCACTTGTCTTAGCAGTTCTCGCTGGCCGCGCTAGCTGGTGAGCGTCCCTTCTGTGTGTGGGTCCTAGAGCTCGCGGTCTGGTCTGGTCCCCAGACTGACGCCTGGTCGGTGACCCTCTTGTCTTACAGCGGCTTCTACGCTCCGGCACTCTGTGCTCATCAGCAAACGCCCTGGCGTCTGTCCTCACCATGCCTAGCCTTTGGGACCGCTTCTCGTCGTCGTCGTCCACCTCGTCTTCGCCCTCGTCCTTGTCCGGAACTCCCACCCCAGATCGGCCGCCGCGCTCAGCCTGGGGGTCGGCGGCCCGAGAGGAGGGGTTTGACCGCTCCACGAGCCTGGAGAGCTCGGACTGCGAGTCCCTGGACAGCAGCAACAGTGGCTTCGGGCCGGAGGAAGGTGAGCGGTGGGCGGGTGCCGACGCGACTCGAGGGGCCGGGAAGGTGGGGAAGCCCCGGTGCTGGAAGGGGTCAGAACCACCTTGGCTTCCTATCCCATCGGGACCCAGATTGCTTGGGGGCAGGGGAATTGGAGTATTAGGTGAGTGAGGCGGAAACTGAGGCACGGAGTGGGAAGGAGCATTGGTTTCTTAAGGAAACAGCACCTCCCCCGCCTGTGCGTTTCCTTTTGAAGCCGCTCTAATACCCCTTCCTGTGTGCTCTCCTTTCCAGACTCGGCTTACCTAGATGGAGTGTCGTTGCCCGACTTCGAGCTGCTCAGTGACCCTGAGGATGAACACCTGTGTGCCAACCTGATGCAGCTGCTGCAGGAGAGCCTGGCCCAGGCGCGTCTGGGCTCGCGGCGCCCTGCGCGCCTGCTGATGCCTGGCCAGCTGGTGAGCCAGGTGGGCAAAGAACTACTACGCCTGGCCTACAGCGAGCCGTGCGGCCTGCGGGGGGCGCTGCTGGACGTCTGCGTGGAGCAGGGCAAGAGCTGCCACAGCGTGGGCCAGCTGGCACTCGACCCCAGCCTGGTGCCCACCTTCCAGCTGACCCTCGTGCTGCGCCTGGACTCACGACTCTGGCCCAAGATCCAGGGGCTGTTTAGCTCCGCCAACTCTCCCTTCCTCCCTGGCTTCAGCCAGTCCCTGACTCTGAGCACTGGCTTTCGAGTCATCAAGAAGAAGCTGTACAGCTCGGAACAGCTGCTCATTGAGGAGTGTTGAACTTCAACCTGCGGGGGCTGACAGTGCCCCCCAAGGCAGAGACAGCTGAAATTTTGGGGTGGAGACTAGAGGCAGGAGCTGAGGGACTAATTCCTGTGGTTGGAAAACTGAGGCAGCCACTTAAGGTGGAGGTGGGGGAACAGTGTTTCCCAGGAAGTTCATTGAGTTGTGTGCAGGTGGCTGTGCATTGGGGACACATACCCCTCAGTACTGTAGCATGAAACAAAGGCTTAGGGGCCAACAAGGCTTCCAGCTGGATGTGTGTGTAGCATGTACCTTATTATTTTTGTTACTGACAGTTAACAGTGGTGTGACAGCCAGAGAGCAGCTGGGCTGCTCAGGCCTAAGCCTGGCCCAGGGTGAAAGGGCATGTGCTCCTCAGAGCAGCCAGAGGGAGGGGGGAGGTCGTGGAGGTGGTTTGTGTATCTTACTGGTCTGAAGGGACCAAGTGTGTTGTTTGTTTGTTTTGTATCTTTTGTCTTTCTGATCGGAGCATCACTACTGACCTGTTGTAGGCAGCTATCTTACAGACGCATGAATGTAAGAGTAGGAAGGGGTGGGTGTCAAGGATCACTTGGGATCTTTGACACTTGAAAAAATACACCTGGGAGCTGCGTTCAACCCTTCCCCCACCGTATGCTGTGGAGTTGAGCTGGGAGGGAGGGGCCGAGAGGGTGGGGGCTGGAACCCCTCCCTGGGAGGAGTGCCATCTGGGTCTTCCATCTAGAACTGTTTACATGAAGATAAGATACTCACTGTTCATGAATACACTTGATGTTCAAGTATTAAGACCTATGCAATATTTTTTACTTTTCTAATAAACATGTTTGTTAAAACAGTTGGTTGAGTCTCTCATCAGTGCCATGAAGTGAAAAGGAGGGAGATGGGTGCTAGTGAAAGGCAGGTCTCATCAGGCCCTGGGGTTCACCTGTGTGTTCCTCCGTCCCTTTCTGGGACTGCCTGCCAGCCTGGTGACAGAGGTATGTGTACTGTGTGCCATCTGTGCCAAGAACCCTTGGCTCTGTGCTAGCTGAAGCTACTAGGAGAACACTGGAAACCCCTGAAGGTAGGGGGTGAGTCAGACCTCCCACCATGCCAGAGTCTCCAGAGGGAGAACTCACCCGGCTGCCCAAGTTAGAAGGCCCAGACAGGAGGGTCCACTGAGCCCAAGATCTTTAACAAACAGTGAAAGAACTAGAAAATACCTTTTTTCTTTCTGGGAGAAAAAATCACAGTTGTTCTGCCATCATGAAAATTACAAATCTTATCTCTGGATATGAAAAGGCTAAGAGGGGGAGTTTGAAAAAGGCTACTTAGGTCATGCCTCTCACTGGACAAGGAACCAAGAGGGGCGTGAGCTGCCACTGGAAGGAAGTCTGGACCAGGCGAGTGCAGAACTCCCTGCACACACACAGGTGAGGGAAGGAGTGCTAATGGCTTAGAGAGCAAGGAGATAGCAGGTCTATTTTAACGATGCCTTGGGTCACCCAGATGCCCTCTATGCACCTGTTGTCCCAGTCACTTGGGATGCTGAAGCCAGAGGATTGCTTGAGTCCAGGAGTTCAAGGCTGCAGCCTGGGTGACAGCAAGACCCTGTCTCTAAAAACAAAACAAAAGATTCATTGTGCACTCTGGGTCCTAAGTTCCTTATCAGAGAAATTGGCAAATTGGGGTTGGGCCAGATGAAGTCCAAGGCCTTTCCCCCTTCTTCCCTGGGACTACATCCACCCACACCAACTGGCCTTTGGAGAGTTCTTATCTCCCTTGTTTCTCTTCCTGGTCCCAGACAGGCCTTGTTTGCTCAAGACTGTAAAACAGTGGTTCTTCCACTTGAGTGTGTATAATCAGATCACATGGGCCCTCCTGGAGATTCTCAGTGCATCTGGGCCAGGGCCCCAGAAATCTGCATTTACATCAGGGATTCCAATGGAGGGTCCTAAACTTTACGACGACTTGGAAGACCCACCTCCCTTTGGTAGAACTGAATGACTTGATCCCTGAAATGAATAAACTTGGGTTGGAAGTGCATTTGGAAATGGATGGTGAGAACAGTGAAGATGCCCAGAGCAGTGTTAGGAAAGCCCTCACATCCATTTTCTTAGCACATACTCCTAATAGCCACCCTGTGAGGGGTGGGGTGGGGCGGCAGGGGTTTGTAATGTTTTACAAATTAGTAAATGGAGGCCCAAGCCCTGGAATGGTCATCTTCTTGGATAAGGGCTGACTTTGTCCACTGCCAGCCTCTTGAGATTCAGGGCTGAGAGTGAAGCAAGCTTGACACCTGGGCTGAGTCTGAAGGGCACTTTCTCAGGAACTGAGATATGTGCCAATGCTCATGACCCTGCCTCCGCAGTCTCAAAAGAGAAGCAAGGAAACAATTGTCTGTCTTCAGAGTAGACAGATTCTACTCTGAAGTGATGGATTGGTCAGCATTAGCCCCTTTCCAAGCCAAGGATGCAGCTGAGCCCAGCACCGCACCTTTTCTTAGATAGTCAGACTGAGGCCAGATCAAAGCTTGGGTTCCCAAGCTAGCTCAGCTGAGATACCCTCTCCCAGAGCCAAACTGGTTTTCCTCATTCTCACAGGGCCTGAAAATCCTCCTGCAGCAGGACAGAAGGGTCTGCAAGTGGGAACCCTGTAGCTTGAGTCTGGGTGAAAGGGAAGAGGCTTGCTGAGGCCCAAGACAGTTCTGGGTCCTGAGGTCTCCTAAGATGTGGCAGGGAGCTTTGCTCCAGGTACTGGACTCCCTAAGAGAAAATGGGGCAGGCTTATTTGTTGCTAAGCCGGAAAACTAAGAAAGCTTATAAAGACCTACACATAAAACCAACTTTGGCCAGGCGTGGTGGCTCACGCCTGTAATCCCAGCACTTTGGGAGGCCGAGGCGGGCGGATCACGAGGTCAGGAGATCGAGACTATCCAGGCTAACATGGTGAAACCCCATCTCTACAAAAAATACAAAAAATTAGCCAGGTGTGGTGGTGGGCACCAGTAGTCCCAGCTACTCGAGAGGCTGAGGCAGGAGAATGGCGTGAACCCAGGAGGCAGAGCTTGCAGTGAGCCGAGTTTGCGCCACTGCACTCCAGCCTGGGCAACAGAGCGAGACTCTGTCTCAAAAAAAAAAAAAAAAAAAATCAACTTTGGTAAATGCTTTCAGAAATTGTCCTATTTAGTGAGACCCTATCTGATAAAGAAAGAAAGGAAGGAAAGAAAAAAAAAAAAAAAAAAAGAAAGGAAAGGAAAGCGGAAAGGAAAAAGGAAAGGAAAGGAAAAAGACTGCCCTATTTGGCCTGGAAAATGTGCACTGATTACCTCACTTTATACAGGATTCCCTCTCTTATCTATTTTCCACCTCATCGGGTCAATGCTCTAGAACCTGCAGTGGTTCCCTATTGCCAGATTCCACTGCTGGCCTTTTAGGACATTTGGTGTTGGGCCCTATACTCCCTACTGAGGCTTACTTCCCACCATTCCCCTTAATTGGGGCAAGTCAGTCTGGACTGCCCTTTTCTCTAGCCCCAGACTCTGCTCATTCTAGTACCTTCCACCAAGGATATGGTTCCTGTGTTTTGCTGGCAAGCCCTGTCCTTTAAGGCCTAGAGCAAGTTCCAGCCTTTTTATGGCTCTTTTCTGCCTCCCCTCCCGCATCTTTCACAATTGCAGTGTGAAAACATGGCATACAATGATCTCATTGTATGCGCTTGTTTTGCATCCCCCTAGCTCTATAGAACACCCCTAGGTTCTCCTCAGGCCTGGCACACAGTGGTTAATTAAGCATTGGCTGTCTGAGCCTTGGGTCATGCCCTCTCTCTAAGCTCAGAGAACATAAGATTCCCTCACCAGCCTCAGACTCTCAGGCTACCCGGAGAGGAGGGCAGGGTTAGAAAGAGTTGTTGTTGCTTTTTGTTTTTTGTTGTTTTTTTTTCATTAGCCTACCGCCTAGTTTAGAGGAATATTAAAGGCTAAAGTCATGGAAGGGAGATAGTGTCGTTAGTGGCTAAAGCCACTTGCATTAGTGAAATCTGGATTCAAATCCCAGTTCAGCCATTTCCTAGCCAATGACCTGGGGCAAGTCACTTTACCTCTCTAAGCTTCAGTTTCCTCATCTGTAAAGTGGGAATGACAGTGAGGAAATGATATATATAACATTACTAAGGCCCCTTGTGGGTCTTATGACTGGATAGATAAGATACCCATGACTGGATAGAGATGGCAGCCTGAGCATGGCAGGGCTGGCTGCACAGCAAGTGCCTTTAATAGGGACCACCCTTTGATTCCTGTTCCCTCTTGTCTTACGTTCCTCTAACAGCTTTTCAAAGTTACCATCTTAACAGCCACATTGGCTGGGTGCCGGTGGCTCATGCCTGTAATCCCAGCACTTTGGAAGGCCAAGGTGGGGGGATCACTTGAGCCCCAGAGTTCAAGACCAGCCTGAGCAACACAGTGAGACCCCTCTAATTAAATAAATAAACAAATAAACAAATCAATAAATAAATTTTTAACAGCCATGTCAACATACAACCTTAATGAATTCAAAAGAAAAACAAGGCTGGGCATGGTGGCGGGCGCCTGTAATCCTAGCACTTTGGGAGACTGAGGCAGGAGAATCGCGTGAACCCGGGAGGCGGAGGTTGCAGTGAGCCCAGATCTCACTCCAGCCTGGGAGACAGAGCGAGACTCTGTCTCAAAAAAACCAAAAAAACAAAAACCAAACAAAAAGGCTGGGTGCGGTGGCTCACACCTGTAATCCCAGCACTTTAGGAGGCGGAGGTGGGTGGATCACTTGAGCTCAGGAATTTGAGACCAGCCTGGCCAACATGGTGAAATCCTGTCTCTACTAAAATAAATACAAAAATTGACTGGGTGTGGTGGCACATGCATATGGACCCAGCTATTTGAGAGGCTGAGGCGGGAGAATGGCTTCAACTTAGAGGTGGAGGTTACATACAGTGAGCTGAGATCGCGCCACTGCACTCCAGCCCGGGAGACACAGCAAGACTCAGTCGCAAAAAAAATAAAAAAAAGAAAAGAAAAGAAAGAAAACCAAACTCTCCACCTGGGGGGATGTGTTCAGACAGCTATACTTCTAAGTTGCATTATTCTAATTCTGGTACATATTAAACATTATATATAAGGTTCCTTTACGCCAGGCGTGGTGGCTCATGCCTGTAATCCCAGCATTTTGGGAGGCTGAGATAGGTGGATCACCTGAGGTCAGGAGTTTGAGACCAGCCTGACCAACATGGTGAAACCCTGTCTCTACTAAAACCAGAACAATTTGCCGGGCCATGATGGTGTGTGCCTGTAGTCCCAGGTACTCAGGAGGCTGAGGAAGGAGAATCATCTGAACCCAGGAGACAGAGGTGGCAGTGAGCCAAGATCGTGCCACTGGGCAAGAGCGAGACTCGTTAAAAAAAAAAAAAAAAAAATTCCTTTAATTCCACTTCATGGATCAGGAGGAAATGCCAAGGGGCAGAGGAGCTCAGTGAGGGATCTGCAGGACTAAGATGAGCAGTGTGTGGTCTCCTACCTCTGGGGCCTTCCGTTCAACCCCCACAAGCCCTACCAGTTTCCCAGCTCAGGTGCAGCCTGGGTCAGCCACATCCTACTTTGGCTGCTGGAGAAAGCCAAGTACTGCCGGGGCACCCCAGAGGAAGCTGAGGAAACATGGGCACAAAAACCAGGCCCAATTAATAGACCATTACAGGACTCTGTAATTATCCCGAAATGGAAGGGTTTTTTATGAAGGAATCACAAATTAGAGAGAAAACCATTAACCCTAGATGTGCCCATGCAGGGGCCCAGCTGAAGAGCCTCCATCTTGATCCCAGCCATGGGCAGCTTTATGGAAACTTCTGGGGCAGCGTATGCAGCCTATGGCCACATGGAGCTGGTGGCTCTGAATGTAGAGGTCGGTGGGCTGCATTCACTCGGCCACTCATTTATTCATTCAACCTATGTACTGTATAAATAGGTCCATGTGGGCTGCAAGAGAAAGCCAAAGTAAGTAGGAACCCTTAAGAAGCTGTTATCAAAATGTTCTTTTGGCCGGGCACAGAGGCTCACACCTGTAATCCCAGCACTTTGGGAGGCTGAGGTAGGCGGATCATCTGAGGTCAGGAGTTTGAGACCAGCCTGGCCAACATGGTGAAACCCTGTCTCTATTAAAAATACAAAAAATTATCTAGGTGTGGTCATGGGCACCTGTAATCCCAGCTACTTGGGAGGCTGAGACATGAGAATCGCTTGAACCCAGGAGGCAGAGGTTGCAGCCAGCCGAGATGGCGCCATTGCACTCTAGCCCAGATGACAAGAGCGAAACTCCATCTCAAAAAAAAAAAAGTTATCTCTCACACACACACACACACACATACATACATAATCACACACACCTACATAATCACACATACTTTTAATAAGTAAAACATGGGGCATAAGGAGAAGAGAAAATGGACTTACACTCAAATCTCCCTATCCCTAATTTCCCAGGAAAAACGTTTTTTTTCAAGACAGAGTCTAGCCCTGTTGCCCAGGCTGGAGTACAGTGGTGCGATCTTGGCTTAGTGCAACCTCACCTCCTGAGTTTAAGCAATTCTCCTGCCTCAGCCTCCCGAGTAGCTGGGATTACAGGCGCCTGCCACCACGCCCAGCTAATTTTTGTATTTTTTAGTAAAGACGGAGTTTCACTGTGTTGGCCAGTCTTACCTCGAACTCCTGACTTCGTGATCCGCCCCCCTCAGCCTCCCAAAGTGCTACAAGTGTGAGCCAGGAAAAACCTTTAAAGTATATAAGATATGTAATTATATAAAATGAAACTAATTGAACTGTATACTTTAAATTAACTAATTTTACTGAATGGGCTGGGTATGGTAGCTCAGCACTTTGGGAGGTTGAGATGGGCAGAGGTGGCCAACATGGTGAAACCCTGTCTCTACAAAAAATACAAAAATTAGCTGGGCGTGGTGGTATACACCTGTATACACAGCTACTTGGGAGGCTGAGGTGGGAGGATTACTTGAACCTAGGGAGGTTGAGGTTGTGTCACTGCACTCCAGCCTGAGTGACAGAGACACTGTCTCAAGAAAAAAACTTTTGTGTTTTTTTTGAGACAGAGTCTCACTTTGTTGCCCAAGCTGGAGTGCAGTGGCGCCATCTCGGCTCACTGTAACCTTTGCCTCCCACGTTCAAGCAATTTCTCCTGTCTCAGTCTCCCTAGTAGGTGGGACTACAGGTGCCCCCCACCACCCCGGGCTAATTTTTGTACTTTTAGTAGAGAAGAGGTTTCACCATGTTGGCCAGGCTGGTCTCGAACTCCTGACCTCAAGTGATCTGCCCGCCTCAGCCTCCCAAAGTGCTGGGATTACAGGTGTGAGCCACCGTGCCCGGCCAAAAATGTATATATATATATTTTTTTTTGAGACAGAGTTTCACTCTTGTTGCCCAGGCTGGAGTGCAGTGGCGCAATCTCGGCTCACCGCAAACTCTGCCTCCTGGGTTCAGTGATTCTCCTGCCTCAGTCTCCTGCATAGCTGGGATTACAGGTATATGCTGCCATGCCCGGCTAATTTTTGAGATTTCTTTTTCTTTTTTTTTTTTTTTTGAGACAGAGTCTCATTCTGTCGCCCAGGCTGGGGTGCAGTGGGGCAATCTCGGCTCACTGAAACCTCCGCCTCCCAGGTTCAAGGAGTTCTCCTGCCTCAGCCTCCTGAGTAGCTGGGATTATAGGCGTGTGCCACCACGCTCGGCTAATTTTTGTATTTTTAGTAGAGACAAGGTTTCTCCATGTTGGTCAGGATGGTCTCGAACTCCTGACCTTGTGATTCACCCACCTCAGCCTCCCAACATGCTGGGATTACAGGTGTGAGTCACTGCGCCCAGCCAAAAATAAAATTTTAAAATGTAAATTATGCATCAATAAACCTGATTTTTTAAAAAGTATATATACATAGCTGGGTATGCTGTATGTGACTGTAGGCCTAGCTACTCAGGAGGCTGAGGCAGGAGGATTGCTTGAGCCCAGAAGTTCAAGGCCAGTCTGGGCAACATAGGGAGACCCAGTCCCTAAAAAATAAAAATAAAATAAAAATTATATCTCTACACAAAAATTAACTCAAAGTGGAAAGTGAATCGTAAGTCTAAATGGAAGAGCTAAACTATAAAACTCTTAGAAGACATATAGGAATAAATCTTCATGATCTCAGATTAGGCAATTATTTTTATTATTATTATTTTAGATGGAGTCTTGCTCTGTCACCAGGCTGGAGTGGAGTGGCACTATCTTGGCTCACTGCAACCTCCACCTTTCGGGTTCAAGCAATTCTCCTGCCTCAGACTCCTGGGTAGCTGGGATTACAGGCACACACCACCACACCCAGCTAATTTTTGTATTTTCAGTAGAAACAGGGTTTCACCATGTTAGCCAGGATGGTCTGAATCTTTTGACCTCATGATCCGCCCACCTCTGGCTCCCAAAGTGCTGGGATTACAGGTGTGAGTCACTGTGCTGGCCTGGCAATTGTTTCTTAGATAAGATTCCAAAAGTACAAATGATAAGAAAGAAGACTGATAAATTGAATTTTATGAAAATTAAAAACAATTGTACTTCAAAGGACACCATCAAGAAAGTGAAAAGACTGAAATATCAACCACAGGGGGCCAAAAAAAAAAAAAAAAGAATGAAATTGAAAAGACAACCCGCAGATTGGAAGAAAATATTTGCAAATCATTTGTTTGATAAGTGATTTGCATCTAGAATGCATAAGAAACTCTCACAGTTTAATTAAACAATGAGCAAAGGATCTGAATATCTGAATAGACATTTTCCAAAGAACATATGGAAGTGCCCAACAACAGCCATTCGTGAAAAGATATTCAACACTACTGGTCATTAGGAAAATGAAAATCAATACTACACTGAGGTACCACAACATACCAGAATGGGAATAATCAGAGGATAGCAAGTGTTACTGATGATGCAGGGAAACTGGAGCTCTTATACGTTGCTGGAGGGAATGTAAATTGGTGCAGCCACTTTGAACTTTTTTTTTTTTTTTTTTTTTGAGACGGAGTCTGGCTCTGCCGCCCAGGCTGGAGTGCAGTGGCGCGATCTCAGCTCACTGCAACCTCCGCCTCCCGGGTTCAAGTGGTTCTCCTGCCTCAGCCTCTCGAGTGGCTGGGACTACAGGTGTGAGCCACCACGCCCGGCTAATTTTCGTATTTTTAGTAGAGATGGGGTTTCACCTTGTTGGCCAGGTTGGTCTCAAACTCCCGACCTCAGATGATCTGCCCACCTCGGCCTCCCAAAGTGCTGGGATTACAGGTGTGAGCCATTGCACCGGCCAGGTGCAGCCACTTTGAAAAACAGTTTGGCGGCCAGGCATGGTGGCTCATGCCTGTGATCCCAGCACCTTGGGAGGCCCAGGCAAGTAGATCGCCTGAGGTTGAGAGTTTGAGACCAGTCTGGCCAGCATGGTGCAACCCCATCTCTAATATGAATACAAAAATTAGCCAGGCGTGGTGGCAGGCGCCTGTAATCCCAGCTACTCGGGAAGCTGAGGCAGGAGAACCGCTTGAACCTGGTAGTTGGAAGTTGCAGGGAGCTGGAGGCTGTAGTTAGCTGGGATCTTGCCATTACACTCCAGCCTAGGTGACAGAGCGAGACTCCGTCTCAAAAAAAAAAAAAAAAAAAAGTTTGGCAGTTCCTCAAAGTGCTAACCATAAGCCAGGCGCGGTGGCTCAAGCCTGTAATCCCAGCACTTTGGGAGGCCGAGGCGGGTGGATCACAAGGTCAGGAGTTCGAGACCAGCCTGGCCAAGATGGTGAAACCCCGTCTCTACTAAAAATAGAAAATTAGCCGGGCGTAGTGGCACGCGCCTGTAGTCCCAGCTACTCGGGAGGCTGAGGCAGGAGAATCCCTTGAACCCGGGAGGTGGAGGTTGCAGTGAGCCGAGATCGCGCCACTGCACTCTAGCCTGGGTGACAGAGCAAGACTCCATCTCAAAAAAAAAAAAAAAAAAAAAAGCTAACCATAGAGTTACCATAGAACCTAGCAATTTCACTTCTAGGTATACATTCAAGATAAATGAAAATGTATGTCTACACAAAAAGACTTGTACACAAATGTTCATAGCAGTATTATTCATAATAGCCAAAAAGTGTCCATCAATAGACAAACCAAAGTGTAGCATAGCCACACGATGGAACATTATTTGGCAGTTCTGATACATGCTACAACATGCATGAGCTTCCAAAACATTAGACTAAATGAAAGATGCATGTCACAAAAGATGACATATTGTATGATTCCATTTATATGAAATGTCCAGAATACAAAAATCCATAGAGACAGAAAGTAGGTTAGTAGTTGCCTAGGGCTGGGAGTTTGAGGAAAAGAGTGGGTGACGGTTCATGGGTCTCGAGTTACTTTTTGGGGTGATGAAAATATTCTAAAACTGTGGTGATGGATGCAGAAGTCTGAACATACTAAAATCCATTGAAATTTGTTATATGTAAATTATATCAATAGAGTTTTTTATAATACACATGTGTCAAAATTCATGGAATTGTACATCTAAAAAAGAGTGCATTTTGCTACATGCAAATTATACCTCAATTAAAAAAAAATTTAACACTCCCAAAAAAGCATATAAAGTAAGCTCTGGGCCAGGCACAGTGGCTCATGCCTGTAATCCCAGCATTTTGGGAGGCCGAGGTGGGTGGATCACCTGAGTTTAGGAGTTTGAGACCAGCCCAACCAATATGATGAATCCCCACCTCTACCAAAAATACAGAAATTAACCAGGCGTGGTGGCATGTGACTGTAATCACAGCTACTCGGGAGGCTGAGACAGGAGAATCGCTTGAATCCGGGAGGCGGAGGTTGCAGTGAGCCGAGATGGGGCCATTGCACTGCAGCCTGGGCAACAAGAGTGAAACTCTGTCTCAAAAAAGAAAAAAGAAAAAAGAAAAAAGAAAGCTCTGGAAGTTTAAAAAGTAAATTATGGCTTCATAATTATGGTTTCCTTTAGTGTAAATATGGTAAAATTTCACTAAGAAAAGGAAAGCAAAGAGAAGCTATGATTACTTTGGCTCAAATTTTATTTATTGTCTGTCTTGGCCAATAGAATGTCAGTTTTTGTGTGCCTAGCCTTGTGCCTGGCTTATAGAAAATACTAAAAGAACACCTGTGGAAGGCAGGAAGGATGAAAAAGACCATGACAGCTCAAGTCCAACATCTCCTGGAGAGGCCCATTTGGACTACTTTCCAAGTACTTTATTGTTGTTGTTGTTGTTGTTATGATTGTTATTATTTTTGAGACAGAGTTTCGCTCTTGTCTCCCAGGCTGGAACGCAGTGGCACGATCTCTACTCACTGTACCCTCCGCCTCCTGGGTTCAAGTGATTCTTCTGCCTCAGCCTCCCAAGTAGCTGGGATTACAGGCACCCGCCACCACACCATGCTAGACACCGTGTACGACCCAAGCACTTTATTATTATTGTTATTATTACTATTGTGGTAAAATACACATAATAAAAATTTTGCCATCTGAACCATTTTGAGCATATGATTTAGTAGGTGTTAAGTATATTCACACCATTGTACAACCAATCTCCAGAACATTTTCCCTCTTCTACAATTGAAACTCTATACCCACTAAACAACCTATTTCTTCCTCCCGTGGCAACCACCATTCTACTTTCTGTCTCTAGAAATCTGACTCCTCTAGGTACATCATATAAGTGGAACTATGTAGTATTTGTCTTTTTTATTTTATTTTATTTTTCGTTTTTTGAGATGGAGTTTCGTTCTTGTTGCCCAGGCTGGAGGGCAATAGCGCAATCTCACCACAACCTCCACCTCCCAGGTTCAAGCAATTCTCCTGCCTCGGCTTCCTGAGTAGCTGGGATTACAGGCGCATGCCACCACACCCAGCTAATTTTTGTATTTTGTAGTAGAGAAGAGGGTTCACCATGTTGGTCAGGCCAGTCTTGAATTCCTAACCTCAGGTGATCCACCAGCCTCAGCCTCCCAAAGTGTTGGGATTACAGGCGTGAGCCACCACATCTGGCCATGTCTTTTTTTTTTTTTTTTTGAGACGGTGTCTTGCTCTGTTGCCTAGACTGGAGTGCAGTGGCGTGATCTTGGCTCACCGCAACCTCTGCCTCCCGGGTTCAAGCAAATTCTGCCTCAGCCTCCCAAGTAGCTGGGATTACAGGCACATGCCACCATGCCCAGCTAATTTTTGTATTTTTTTAGTAGAGGTGGGATTTCACTATGTTGCCAGGCTGGTCTCGAACTCCTGACCTTGTGATTCATCCACCTTGGCCTCCCAAAGTGCTGGGATTACAGGTGTGAGCCACCGTACCCAACCACTAGGTAGTATTTGTCATTTTGTGACTGACCTATTTCACTTTGCATAATATCCTTATGGTTCATACATGTTGTAGCATGTGACATCATTCCATTCCTTTTTCGGTCTGCATAGTACTCTGTTGTATGCACACATCACATTTTGCTTATCCATTCATCTGTCACAGACACCTGGGTTGCTCCCATCCTTTGGCTATTGTGAAGAGTGCTGCTATGAATGTGGGTATACCTGCTGTCACTTCTTTAAGTGTAGAAGTAGAATTGTTGGATCATATGGTAATTTGATTTTTCATCTTTTGAGAAACTGCCAGACTATTTTCCATAGTGGTTGCACCATTTTATATTCCCACCACCAGTGCACAATACTTCCAAGCACTTTCACATCCCGCTACACCCCAGTCCCACTCCAAATACCTCAACAGGCAAGTCCTGCTGCACCCACTCCTACAAGGCGGTAAGTGGTGAGGGGCCAGATGAGAGCTCTGGATTTCTAGTATTCAAGGATGTTCTAGGAAGTCAGAGGAGAGGGTTGAGAACTGCACATTGTACCACGGGGCTGCAAGAAAGGTTAGGCTCAGGACTGGAGAGGATAAATAGCCCATATTTATGGAATATTTCGCATCTTCAACTCATTTAACCTATCACCGACTACAAAATAGCTACTACTATTATTATTCCCATTTTGCAGATGAGGAAATCGAGCAACAGAGGGCAACAGAGGGAGCTTGGACTGGGAATGGGGAGACTTGTGGTTTTGCCTGATTTTTCCACTGACCTTGTTTCTTCGTCTTTGAACTGAGGGGATGGGACTGGATGACACCTAAGAGAGATTCTTTGAGGCAAAGCTCAGCTGCCAGCCGCCACTGCTGCTGTTTTCCTCCAGCCCCACCCAGTCGCCCTCCCTGGGTTCAAGCCTGGGGCGGGGCACGGGGCTCAGGGTGGGAAGAACAGAGCCTTCTTGCAGGTCACTGAGCAAATGCTTGACTGCTTTCTGGGGCATGTCCAAATCTGGAAGGAGAACGTTAAGAAATTTCCACGGCCCTTCCCCCATTGGGGGATTTTCCATTCTGCTGGGCAGACATGCTTCTCGGTTTCCCCAGAGCCGAGCTCTGGCAATCCGTAGGTTTTATCAAATGGCTCAACTCAGTGGTAGGAGGAATGTTCTGGTTCTTGCCCTAGGAAAGGGGCAAGTTTGTTGAGGAGCCACAACTGATCTAGAAAGATGAAGTGGGGTTGGAGGCAGGATGGTACTGAATCAAGTATTCAGTCTACAAGAACCCTAGAGAGAGACCAGGGGAAATAGGAACCACCAGGGGCAACTTCCTAGAATAAGGGACGAGAGTTGGAGGGGCAAAGGAGGGTGGAGACTTGCTAGGCAGACAGGAGAGTGCATGACAGATGAGGGGCCGGGTGCAGTGGCTCACATTTGTAATCCCAGCACTTTGGGAGGCCGAGGCGGGTGGATCACCTGAGGTCAGGAGTTCAAGACCAGCCTGGCCAACATGGTGAAACCCTGTCTCTACTAAAAATACAAAAAATTAGCTGGGCATGGTGGCGCATGCCTGTAATCCCAGCTGCTTGGGAGGCTGAGGCAGGAGAATCACTTGAACCCGAAAGGCAGAGGTTGCAGTGAGCCCAGATAGCATCACTGCACTCCAGCCTAGGTGACAGAGCAAGACTCCATCTCAGGAAAAAAAAAAAAAAAAAAAAAAAAGAACATAACGAGGAGGAAAATAACGTGGACCAGCTTTAGAAAGGTTGTCATGCACGCAGGGACAGTGCAGTGGCCAGGAGAGAATTGGATCCAAGAAATGGAAAGTATGGTGAAGCCGATTGTGGAATACAGAAGACAGCCAGCCATTGCAGGGGCTGGTGCTGTGGCCTCTGCACTGGCCCATCCCATTGCAGGGAACGCTCTTCCCTCAGAGCATCCCCTGGCCAGCTACTAGAGGATCAGATTTAGCTCACTGTCCCCTGCTCCACAAGACAGCATGCCCTTGCCTCCCCTGCGAAAGCAGCCATCCTCTAGCACAGCTGTGCATTTCATTTTCTCCACAGCCCTCATCAGCACCAGAAGTTAGCCTGTGTCTTTGTTCAGTGGCCACCTCCCTTCTATAGGATGGGAGTTCCATGACAGCAGACAGTATTGCTGGGCTTATTCTCCACCAAATCCCAAGGGCCTGGCACATAGCTAAGTCAATCATTTTTGTTTGTTTTTATTTTTTCTTGCTCTGTCACCCAGGCTGTAGTGCAGTGGCACAAACACGGCTCACTGTGGCCTCAACCTCCCAGGCTCAAGTGATCCTCCCACCTCAGCCTCCTGAACAACTGGGACCACAGGCATGCACCACCACGCCTAGCTAAATGTTTTATTGTTCTTATTGTTATTCGTAGAGATGGGAATCTCACTTTGTTGCCCAGGGTGGTCTCAAACTCTTGGGTTCAAGCAATCCTCTCACCTTCGCTTCCCAAAGTGTTGGGATTACAGGCGTAAGCCACTGCACCCAGCCTCAGTAAATATTGTTGAGATTAACTGAACTGTATTTTGGAATGTCTTGGTGACAGGAAGTCTATAATAGCTATATATATACACATATATATATATATATTTTTTTTTTTCCTGAGCACCTACTATATGCCAGGCACTGTGCTAAGTGCCTTACAAACTATCTCATTTATTCCTCTGAGCAACTCTATGGGAGAGGTGCCACCTGTTTTATAGGTCAGGAAACTGAGGCCAAGAGAGGTTTGTGAAGTTGCTCAAGGACACACAGAGACAGAATTTGAACCTCCTCATTTTTTTTTTTTTTTAAGACGGAGTCTTGCCTTCTTGCCTAGGCTGGAGTGCAGTGGCCCGATCTTGGCTCACTGCAACCTCCACATCCCAGGTTCAAGCAATTCTCCTGTCTCAGCCTCCTGAGTAGCTGGGACTACGGGTGCACACCACCACATCCGGCTAATTTTTTTTTTTTTGTATTTTTATTAGAGACGGGGTTTCACCATATTGGTCAGGCTGGTCTTGAACTCCTGACCTAAGGTGATCTGTCCGCCTCAGCCTCCCAAAGTGCTGGTATTACAGGTGTGAGCCACCACAGCCAGCGAACCTCCACATTTAACCTCTGGGCTAGCAGTGTCCAACAGAAATATAATACGAGGCTGGGTGCGGTGACTCATGCCTGTAATCCCAGCACTTTGGGAGGCCAGGGCGGGCAGATCGCTGAGGTCAGCAGTTCAAGACCAGCCTGGCCAACATGGTGAAACCCCGTCTCTACCAAAAATGCAAAAATTAGCTCGGCGTGGTAGCAGGCACCCGTAATCCCAGCTACTCGGGAGGCTGAGGCATGAGAATCACTTGAATCCGGGAGGTGGAGGTTGCGGTGAGCTGAGATCACACCACTGCACTCCAGCATGGGGGACAGAGCGAGACACTGTCTCAAAAAAAAAAAAAAAAAAAAGGAACTATAATAAGAGCTATATAAGTAATTTAAAATTTTCCATTAGCCTTACTAAAATATAGAATCAAGTGAAATTAACTTTAATAATATATTTTATTTAATCTGACATAAAAGGCCAGGCCTGATGGCTCATGCCTGTCATCCCAGCACTTTGGGAGGCCAAGGCAGGCAGATCATCTGAGGTCCGGAGTTCGAGACCAGCCTGACCAACATGGAGAAATCCCATCTCTACTAAAAATACAAAATTAGCCAGGCGTGGTGTTGCATGCCTGTAATCCCAGCTACTCAGGAAGGCTGAGGCAGGAGAATCGCTTGAACCCGGGAGGTGGAGGTTGCAGTGAGCCAAGATCGTGCCATTGCACTCCAGCCTGGGCAACAAGAGCGAAACTCCGTCTCAAAAAAAAAAAAAAAAAAAAAAAGGCTGACATAAAAATGGTATCATTAAACATGAATCAATATAAAAATATGAATTAGGTATTTTACATTTTCTTTAACTAAGTCTCCAAAATCTGGTACCTAGTTTATATTTACAGCATTTGCTAAATTTTCATCAGAAAAATCATCTGTATTTAGATTTCATAAAATTTGCAGTTGAAAAAGTAGATTCATGTACCGAAGTTGTTCCAAACAAACATACTTAAACATTTTCCAATATCTGAAATGAGTATTACTTTTTTTTTTTGAGATGGAGTCTCGCTCTGTCACCTTGGCTGGAGTGCAATGGTGCAATCTTGGCTCACTGCAAACTCCGCCTCCCGGGTTCAAGCGATTCTCCTGCCTCAGCCTCCAGAGTAGCTGGGATTACAGGCACCCGCCACCACGCCCAGCTAATTTTTGTATTTTTAGTAGAGATGGGGTTTTACCATGTTGGCCAGGCTGGTCTTGAACTCCTAACCTTGTGATCTGCCCGCCTTGGCCTCCCAAAGTGCTAGGATTGCAGGCATAAGCCACCTTGTCTGGCTGAGTATCACTTTTTAAACTTAAATGTACATTAATTAAAATTAAATAGAATTTAAAGTGCAGCTCCTCAGCGGCACTAGGCACATGTCAAGGGCTCAACAGTCACACATGGCCAGTGGCCTCCATGTTGGAAGGGACAGCTCCAAGCTGTACAACCTCGTCTGGCATGAAGGTTGGATGGGTGGGAGAGGGAGGTTGGAGTCCAAGAGGCTGGAATCCGTAGCAGACTAGGGACCAGCTGTGGGAGGAAAGAGTGGGGAAACGGAGACAGACAGACCTGGGCCCACCTAAAACTGAGGCAGGATCCCCAGCCATGACTCCTACCCAGTTGCACAGGCCTGGCCCACTCGCTCACAAGGGGAGTACCTGTGGTGGGCTCTTCCCACTAAGGAAGTGATGGCCCTCAGACTCTTGCGTAGAGCTCCTGTCCCCTCCTACACTACTGCAAAGGGATCTGGGAGGGTGCATGAGGCTGGATCCAAGCAGGCTCCAGCTCTGTGGGTGGAGTGATCTTCTTCTTATCTCTCCCATCTGTTGGCAGCTGGGAGTGGGGTGATTAAGTACATGGCCCTGGTTAAACAACTCTGAAGTCAGATACACCTGGGTTCCAACCCCAGCTCAGCCAATTCCTTGCTGCATGACCTTGGACAAGTCAGGTCTCCTCTCTAAGCCTCAGTTTCCTCATCTGGAAAATGAAAACAAATAATGAAATGTGGTAAGACTTTAATTATGTCTAGAGAGTGCCCAGCTCAATCAATCAAATGATCAATTAACAATTGCTGTTCTTCCCAGGTAATGTCCTTTTCCTGTTAAAAACAGGAAAGTAAGCCTGGCGTGATGGCCCACGCCTATAATCCCAGCTATTAATATTTGGGAGGCTGAGGCAGGAGGATCACTTGAGCCTAGCAGTTTGAATCCAGCCTGGGTGGTATAGCGAGACCCCATCTCTACAAAAACATTAAAAACTTAAAAATCATTTGAAAATAGGAAAGTCGATTGGAGAATGTTGGTGATTATTGGAAAGGAGATGGCAGAGATGAGCTGAAGAGGGAAGGAGTTAATTCCCATGGCTGAGAGTTCCCTTCTAGGGCTCCCCCACATCTGCTGGGGATCCTGCCTCATTTTTAGGTGGGCCCAGGCCTGCCTTTGTTTCTCCACCCTTCGCTCCCATAGACTTGGTTAATCAGAAGGGTTGGGGAGGGGGACCTGCTGCTCCCAGAGGCTGTAGGTGCTTGAGCATGAGGTAAGAATGGCCAAGAGTTAGCTGGGCGCAGTGTCTCACGCCTGTAATCCCAGCATTTTGGGAAGCCGAGGCGGGCAGATCACCCGAGATTGGGAGTTCGAGAGCAGCCCGACCAACACGGAGAAGCCCCATCTCTGGTAAAAATACAAAATTAGCCGGGCATTGTGGCACATGCCTGTAATCCCAGCTACTCGGGAGGCTGAGGCAGGAGAATTGCTTGAACCCGAGTGGCGGAGGTTGCAGTGAGCCGAGATCGTGCCATTGCACTCCAGCCTGGACAACAAGAGTGAAACTTCGTCTCAAAAGAAAAAGAAAAAAAAAAAAAAAAAAAAAAAGAATGACCAAGAGCCACCTTCCATAAATGAGGAGAATGACTCAAACTGAATCAGGAGCAGGTGATGTCAACCTGGGTACCTGGAGTTACTCAGAGTGACACTGGTACAAGCCTGGCAGGAGTGATGGATGAGCTAGGCTCCAGGAAAGCAGGTGGGGCTGGAAACCACCCAAGACAAGGAAACTGTTGGGTTTGAAACTCCAGGTAAGCAGAGTATGGCCCGAGAGCGGCGGCAGAGGCTGAAAGCGGGCTTGGTCTAGGTATTTTTGAGAGTGAGGTAGCTCCAACTCTCTCCCTCTGAGTCACCACCCCACTTAAGCCAGAAATACTGAGATCTGCGACCTCAGCCTCCCCCACTGCAACTCCACAGTCCCGAAACCTTTGCTCCACTGGGTCCTCCCAAGTGTGGGAGCTGACACAGCCCTGAGCAGCCCACTGTCCTCTGCCCTGCCAAGTCTTCTAACTCTTGTCACTTTGTCCTACATCGTTTCTTTGTCTGGCACCCCTTCCTAGAATTGGTGCCCCAGAGGTGGGAAAAACCTTCCCTGCTCACTGCTCTATCTCCTAGGCTTAGCTCAGACTCTGGCATACGTGAGTGCTTAGTAGAAACTTGATGGGGTATTAAAGTTGAAACCTGGGTGGGTTCTCACATTAAATTTCTAACACTTCTTAGGTGGCTTGGCCCACCCGTCTGAGCCTTGTTTCCACATCTGTAAAGCGGCAAACCATCCCCATGAAGAAGAGGGAAGAACCAGGTCAGAAGGCAGGGAGGATGAAGCATCTAGCCGGTTCTAGGAAATTTCTGATGGCTAATCCTTCAGATGCAGCTTGTAAGCAGGTCAAATACAGAATAGGAAACTGAGGCGCAATTAAGTCATGCTTAGAAGACTGTACAGGGTGACCAGTCAAGGCCTCCCCAATACCCTGCAAGCCCTTCTAGAAGCTCTGGTTAAGTCACTCTCATTCAATCCCCCTGGGAGGTGCCATCCACAGGTCCTGAAGTGTGTGGCCTGTCCCTGCTGTGTAAGGTGGCCCTCCCCATTCTGCTTCCTCTTTGAGTTGGCCTGGCTCCTGGTGGTAGACAAGTGCTGGAAGACAGCCGAGATGGCTGCCTCTGGTGTTGGGAGCTGGAGTCAAAGAGCCAGAGGGTGTGTGTGTTCATTATTCATAAGTATCCACTTGGCCCTCACTATACTCCAAGAGGGTGGCAGTCCAGCCTAATGGTGAGATGCTCTCACTATGGAGTCAGGCTGGAGTTGGCCTTGGGGCAGTCCTTCCTTTTTTTTTTTTTTTTTTTTTGAGACGTAGTCTCACTCTGCAGCCCAGGCTGGAGTGCAGTGGTGTGATCTCATCTCACTGCAACCTAGGCCTCTTGGGTCCCGGTTCAAGCAATTCTCCTGCCTCAGCCTCCCAAGTAGCTTGGACTACAGGCACCCACCACCACGCCTGGCTAATTTTTGTATTTTTAGTAGAGACGGGGTTTCACCATGTTGGCCAGGCTGGTCTCGAACTCCTGACCTCAGGCGATCTGCCCACCTTGGCCTCCCAAAGCGCTTCCTGAGCCACCGTGCCCGGCCTGGGGCAGTCCTTCCTAAGCCTGTCTCCTACCTAAAAAAGATGGCTGTGAGGGTGTAGCATGCTCAGCACTCAGCACAGAGCCCCCTCACCATCAACACTCAACAAACAGCATGTGTTGTTAGTTTTTGTTTTGTTTTGAGACAGAGTCTCACTCTGTAGCCCAGGCTAGAGTGCAGTGGTGCAGTCGTGGCTCACTGCAGCCTTGACCTCTTGGGCTCAAGTGATCCTCCCACCTCAGCCTCCCAAAGTGCTGGGATTACAGGCATAAGCCACCTTGCCCGGCCAGGTTTTTAGACTGTCAGCTCTTTGAGGGACACTTGTTACGGTCATTGGGTACCCACAGCTTTGACCCTTACTAGGTGCTCAGGTGGATGAATGAATCAGTAGAGAGAAGGAAGAGAAGGCAGGAGGGAGAAGAGGAAGAATGAAGGAAGGGTTGAGTTTGTCCTGGAAGCTCCCAGCTTCCATCCGAACCGCACTCTCCCTCTGTCCCCAGGACACCAGGGAACTGACTCAAGGCTCTCCTCTTACCAGGTGCTGCATGGGGTCCAGGGAGAAAAGCCCATTTGAAATGGGGCACTGGTCTAAACCCTGGACCTGCTGCTCACTATCGACTGAACTTGGCCACTTAAATAGTCTCCTCTATAAAATGGGAGTGATCATAGCAACTACCTCGCTGAATTGTATGGAGACCCAAAAAATGTATATGAATGCATTTGTCAACTAAAGAGTGTTAGGGATTATCTCAATGGAGGGATAGGTAGTGCAGGCTCTGGAACTAGACTTCTTGCATTCACATCCCTGCTCCACTGCTTGGAGACCTTTGGCAAGGTCCTTAACTCCTCTGGACCTCAGTTTTCTCATCTGTAAAATAGGGATTATACTAGTTCCTACCTCATAGAGTTGTTGTGAAGATTAAATGAGATAATGCATGAGAAGCTTTTGAATCAGAGCAGGGCACACATTAGGCATGGTGTCCATGATCAAGTACCTAATATGTGCCTGCTCTCAGGAAGGATGCTGTGAACTACTTCACACTAAAGTGTGAATGAATGATAAGATCTACTATGCTCCACTCACGCCTGTAATCCTAGCACTTTGGGAGGCCAAGGCAAGTGGATCACTTGAGGTCAGGAGTTCGAGACCAGCCTGGCCAATATGGCAAAACCCCATCTCTACTAAAAATACAAAAATTAGCCAGGCGGGGTGGCACATGCCTGTAATCCCAGCTACTCAGGAGGCTGAGGCAGGAGAATTGCTTGAACCCAGCGGGTGGAGGTTGCAGTGGGCCGTGATCACACTACTTCATTCCGGCCTGGGCGACAGGAGTGAAACTCCCTCTCAAAAAAAAAAAGAAAAAAAAAAAAAAAGATGATCTACTATACTCTGTCTCAGAGGCATATGAATCTTAACAGGAATTAAAGGAGTGAAATCCCATCTAATTATGGGATTTTAAAAAGTAAAAGAGGCATACAGGGGGTAGGTAAGGCCCTTCCTAGTGTCCCCCAAAATCACACCTGCTGCCCAGTACACAAATCCTGCCTGGTCCCAGACAGGGACCACACACAGAAGAAGGGAGAACACAGTGCCAGTCCCCGAGGAAACTCCCCTCTGCTGGAGAAACCAGAGGCAATGGCCCCCCCAACACTGCATCACTCCAGCTAAACATGGAGGGCCTTCCAAGGCATGGCAGGCAGTCACCCGGGCTACAACAATCAGAAGGGCTTCAAGGACCCTCCAGGGAGCAACAGGAGCTGGGGGGGGGGGGGGGGTGGAGAGGGGGATGGGCACTGGATGTGGTGAGGACCGACTTGGGACCACTAACATGGGACCAGTGAGGAAGCAGTGGGCAGTCTCCCAGGGCAACAGTCGCACTTCCCAATCCATTTCTCCCTGACTGGCACCTGTAGTAGAAGGTGCAGAGGAGGTCAGGAGGTGGGTTCTGCAGCCCTGGCATTGGGGCGTTAGCAATAGTCATCTATTCAATATCTCTTCAGTTCCTCCTTTGGGGAAACCTCCTTCCCTCCTTCCTTTTCAGCCCATTGGAGCAGATGAGGCCGCAGGTGTGGGGCCTGTGAACAGACTTGCCAATCAACACAGGGTTATTCCTTCCTTGCCTCTGGTATCTGTGTGGTCACATGACCCCAATTGTCCAGTTAGAGTGAAACCTGGGACATGTGTCACAATTCCCAAGGACAGAGCCTCTTTCTACCCAACTAGAACTTGGGATGATGTACTTCTGCAGCTGCAGCAGATGCTCATGGAGCCCAAACACTTCCCAAGACAGCAAAGGCAAAGTACAAACAAGTGCAAAGACTCTGGGATATGAGTCTTCATGACGTTGTGGCATCACCAGATCAAGTCATGCCTGGAGTTCTCAGTTTCCTGAGCCAGTAGATTCCCTTTTTAGCATCAATCAGTTTGAGTCAGGTTTTCTGGCATTTGTATCATTAAGAGTCTGACATTCATATGTTGAACTTTCTTTTCTTTTCTTTTTTTTTGAGATGGAGTTTCGCTCTTGTTGCCCAGGCTGGAGTGCAATGGTGCAATCATGGCTCACCACAACCTCTGCCTCCTGGGTTCAAGTGATTCTCCTGCCACAGCCTCCTGAGTAGCTGGGATTACAGGCATGCGCCACCACGCCCAGTTAACTTTGTATTTTTAGTAGAGGTGGGGTTTCTCCATGTTGGTCAGGCTGGTCTCAAACTCCCCACCTCAGGTGATCCACCCCCTCAGCTTCCCAAAGTGCTGGGATTACAGGTGTGAGCCACTGCGCGCGACCAGTGAACTTTTTTTACCTCTCTGAATTTCAGTTTTCTGATCTGCAAAATGGGAATGAGAATTTTTTTTTTTTTTTTTTTTTAGGACAAATGAAGGGTTGTTCTGGGATGATTAAAAGGGTCAGCCAGAGTCCAGCCATAGGGCCCAATGCACGGTAGGGCTCAAAAAACATCAGCTCTCAGGTGCTCCATAAGTGTTTGTTAATGACTAGGCAGGCAGCACTGGCCCTAGGAGGTGAACTGTGAGGGTATCTGGGAAAAAGCCTTTTCCTGACTATGTGGAAACTCTGTTATGGGAGGGCACCCCTGCAGGGTGGCACTAACAAAGGTTCTAGTGGGTGTCAGGATTATTTTTCATTACCCTCAGAATTTGATCAAACCCATTTTACAGATGAGGAACGTGAGGCTTAGAGATTAGGTCCAGTCTAATGCCATCTCCAGCCACTGTCCTGGTTCAGGCCCTCCCTTGCAGCACATCAGTGCTGTCCCACAGGGATCACACCTTGCCAGGCCTCAACTCCAACTAGGCTAAGCTAAATGGGGCTGTTCTTCTTCTTCTTCGAGACAGAGTTTCGCTCTTGTTGCCCAGGCTGGAGTGCAATGGTGCGATCTCGGCTAACCACAACCTCCGCCTCCTCCCGGGTTCAAGCGATTCTTCTGCCTCAGCCTCCCGAGTAGCTGGGATTATAGGCGTGTGCCACCATGACTGGCTACTTTTGTATTTTTAGTAGAGACGGGGTTTCTCCATGTTGGACAGGGTGGTCTTAAACTCCCGACCTCAGGTGATCTGCCCGCCTCTGCCTCCTTAAGTGTTGGGATTTCGGGCGTGAGCCACCGCGCCCGGCCATGGGTCTGTTCTTAAATGGGGCTTCCAGAGGGAACCTCAGCCTGTTTTGAAACAACAAGGTTCCAGGCACGGTGGCTCACGCCTATAATCCCAGGACTTTGGGAGGATGAGGCTGGCGGATCACAAGGTCAGTAGAGACCAGCCTAACCAACATGGAGAAAACCCATCTCTACTAAAAATACAAAATTAGCCGGGTGTGGTGGCGCATGCCTGTAATCCCAGCTACTCAGGAGGCTGAGGCAAGAGAATCTCTTGAACCCGGGAAGCGGAGGTTGTGGTGAGCCGAGATCGCGCCATTGCACTGCAGCCTGGGCAACAAGAGCGAAACTCCGTCTCAAAAAAAAGAAAGAAAGGACAAGGAGTTAGAAACACTTTCTCCCTTTCCTCCTTCCGCTGAGGGGCGGACTCCATCTTCTTTCTTTATTTTTAGAGAAGGGGTCTCCCTATCTTGTCCAGGCTGGTCTCAAACTCCTGGTCTCAAGCGATCATCCCGCCTCGGTTTCCCAAAGTGCTGGGTTTAAGACGTGAGCCACCGCGCCCTGCCTCCATGTTCTTTAATCCGCTGTCCCTGGCCCTGGGACCTCTGCAGATAAAGCTCGGTTTCCCCTTTCTGACTTTCTGACGCTGTTACCAGTTTGCGGCGGTTAACCCCCGAGAGACAGCCTGACGCAGATTTGCTACAGGAAACCACCGAGTATCACGGCTTGGCACGAACTCTTCCTTCCGGGCCGGCCAGGATGCCAGCACGTAGGGGTGGGCGTGGCACCTCCTACTTCCCCCCCCCAGATAACCACCAACCCGGCCACATCATTCTCACGTCTGGGAACTGAGCTCACTCGGGGCTTTTCTCACGTAGCCGCCTTGAACTTGTTTCCTCATCTGTAAAATGGGGATAAGGATAGCATCCACCTATTTCAGGGTCGTTTTGAGGGAATCCTGGAGAGGAAACTAGGGTTTTCAGCACAAGGATCAGCACAAAGTAGATGTTCGCCGCTCCCCTCCCTCGTTCCCGCCCCACGGGCAGGAAGTCTCGCGTGCGCGATGCCACACCGCAGGCGGGTGCAGAGCGGGATTCGAACAGGGTTCCACACAACTCCGTGGCCAGAGTCCTTCCACCGCCTGAGCCCAGCGGTCTTCAGCCAGTGGGGCCCTTCCACCCCCTTCCTTAATATTTTCCTCCTCCGCCTCCTGCACGGCCTCCGCCTCCGCCTGACGGTCCTCGGAAACCTCCCAGCCACAGCCCCGCCCTCCCCGGCGGCCCAAGTGGCCTTCTCCCGCGGCGTCCCCCAGCTCCGCGCCTCCTCAGCCCCGCCCGACCCGACCCAGGGACACGGCTGCACCCCACAGGAAGGCAGCGAGGAACCGGATCGCGGGCCCGTGGGTCTCCCTGAGCGACTGGGGGAGACGCGTCACCCTCTAATCCCTCAAATGGGTCGCACCCGGCCTGCCTTGGTTGGTCCCTTCTGATGGTGGAGGCGGGACCTCGACTTGATGGCCAATGAGGAGCTCCGCGGGGTGCTCCCGGCTGCCATGGCAACGGAGGGGCCGCCTGTTTCTCCGCGGGGCGGGGCCGGCTCTCCCAAGACGGGCCACATTGCAGTCACACGTTGTGGTCCCAATCCTAAGTCACCATGACGTGGGGGTCGAAAGTTGAGGAGCAACACGGACCTAAAGCCTTGACCATTGCCAAGAGTGTAGACAAGTCCCAGCATGCCCAAAATTTATATGAGAAGGCTGCCTGGAAGACGGACACGATGAGGAGGGTCTGCTAAAACGAACAAAGAAACCCAGTTGAGTGCAGTGGAGTGGACGTGGCACGGGCAGGGCATGGAGTGGGGTCAGTGCTTAGTAAGCAGATTCGGGTTTCCAAGCCAAGACGCACCCAGGGCAGGGTGGGGAGCCAAGGTGAGCAGGTGCACTGAACTGTGGGTCTCACACGTCCTTCAGTGTCCCACAGGCAGAGAGAGCTAAGGATCACTAGGGTCATTCCCCTGCCTCAGGCCGCCTGCGCTCCACCTCAGGTACAGTCATGTCCGGTCTTGAGCATTCATTAACCTCATATTCTTCCCAGGAAGAGGAAGGTGACCAGGTTCATTGTCCCCATTTCATAAATGAGAAAACTGATGCCTGCCTGCTAAAGTAGCTCACCCTTGGGCCCTGGGGCCTGGCATTGGGCCCAAGCAGGATACTTCCAGGGAAGCCCCAGGCCGAGGTTCTGACGCTGCCCACCCTTGCTGATGGTGCAGGGATGTCAGGGCCATCTGAGCCCATGTTTAACGAGGTAGGTGAGCTGGGGTCGGAACCCTGCCCTAGCCTCTGATGGCCCTGGGTGGGGATGTGTCTAACTCCCTCCTCAGTCACTCTGGGAGGGAGTCCAGTGTTGCCCCATGCTCATGGCCTCCAGAAGCCCACAGTCTAATGGGGACCCTACAGGGTCCACATGATGTGAGAAATGCTGCAGGGGTGACGTGGACAAAGCACAGGGGAGCACAGGAGAAGGGGTGCCTGAGTCAGCCCAGGGAAGTCAGGGAAGGCCTCACAGAGGAGGCAGCCCCAACACAAGATGCAGAGGCGCTTGCTAGGCAGCCAAGCAAGGGGACGGTCGCCATCCCAGGCAGAGGGAGCAAAGGCCTAGAGGCCGCCACATGTCTGCAAAGCCTAGAGGCATGCCTGAGAGTGGCTCCTAGGAACAAGTCTAGGAGTGTGGACTGGAACTTTAGGCAAGGCCCAGGCTGCAAAGTGAATGTGAAAGACAGGGCTGTGTGCTCCACAGCTGGGTGCTTTCAGCCCCCTTCTGAATCAGCAGGCACGCACATACACTTTTCTCTAACTGGCAGATTCACAGAACCGCAAGAACCTTTCTCAGGACTCCACTTTGAGAAGCATTGGATTAGAAGTTAACACTGTCCAGCTGGGCGTGGTGGCTCACATCTGTAATCCCAGCACTTTGGGGGGCTGAGGCGGGCAGATCTCTTGAGGTCAGGAGTTCATGGCCAGCCTGGCCAACATGGTAAAACCCCATCTCTACTAAAAATCCAAAATTTAGCCGGGCGTGGTGTTGCACGCCTGTAGTCCCAGCTACTCGGGAGGCCAAGGCATGAGAATCACTTCAACTGTTAGGCAGAGGTTGCAGCGAGCCAAGATCATGCCACTGCACTCCAGCCTGGGTGACAAAGTGAGACTCTGTCTCAAAAAAAAAAAAAGAAAAAAAAAAAAAGTCCGGGCACAGTGGCTCATACCTGTAATCCCAGCACTTTGGGAGGCTGAGGTGGGTGGATCACCTGAGGTCGGGAGTTTGAGACCAGTGTGGCCAACATGGCAAAACCCTGCCTCTACTAAAAATCCCAAAAAAAAAAAAAAAAAAAAAAAAATTAGCTGGTCCTGTGGTGATGTGCGCCTGTAATCCCAGCACTTGGGGAGGCTGAGGCAGGCGGATCACTTGAGATCAGGAGTTGAGACCAGCCTGGCCAACATGGTGAAACCCCATCTCTACTAAAAATACAAAACTTAGTCGGGTGTGGTGGTGGGCGCCTGTAATCCCAGCTACTTGGGAGGCGGAGGCAGGAGAATCACTTGAACCCAGGAGGCAGAGGTTGCAGTGAGTTGAGATAGTGCCATTGCACTCCAGCCTGGGCAACACAGCGAGACTCTGTCTCAAAAAAAAAAAAAAAAGTACATACTGTCAAGTACACCTACATATAACCGCATGGATGAATCCCACAGATGTAACGTTGAGAGAATGAGGCCCGACACTGAGAGTCATTCTATATGGCCTAGTTACATGAAATTCAAAACTGGGCAAAACTGATCTATGGTCAGGGGAGTGGTTATCTTTCTGGAATGTAGTGACTGGAAGGTTGCCAGGAGGAGGGACTTGGGGGTGCAATAATGTCTGTTTCTTGAGCTGAGTGTTGGCTTCGCAGGTGCATTCTCTTTTTTTTTTTTTTTTTTTTGAGACAGAGTCTCACTCTGTCACCCAGGCTGGAGTGCAGTGGCACGATCTCAGCTCACTGCAACCTCTGCCTCCCAGGTTCAAGCAATTCTCCTGCCTCAGCCTCCTGAGTAGCTGGGATTACAGGCACACGCCACCATGCCTGGCTAATTTTTATATTTTTAGTAGAGACGGGGTTTTACCTTGTTGGTCAGGCTGGTCTCAAACTCCTGACCTCATGTTCTGCCTGCCTCGGCCTCCCAAAGTGCTGGGATTACAGGTGTGAGCCACGGTGCCCGGCCAGCAGGTACATTCTTTTCGTGAAAATTCATCCAGCTGTTGCCGGGCATAGTGGTTCACACCTGTAATCCCAGCACTTTGGGAGGCTGAGGCAGGCAGATCACTTGAGGTCAGGAGTTCGAGACCAGTCTGGCCAACGTGGTGAAACCCCATCTGTACTAAAAATACAAAAATTAGCTGGTCGTGGTGGCAGGTGCCTGTAATCCCAGCCACTCGGGAGGCTGAGACAGGAGAATCGCTTGAATTCAGGAGGCAGAGGTTGCAGTGAGTTGAGATGGCGCCACTGCACTCCAGCCTGAGCAAGAGTGAGACTGAAACTCCATCTCAAAAAATAAGTAAATAAATAAATAAATAAATAAATAAATAAATAAATAGAAAATAAAAATAAAATTCATCCAGCTGTAACTTAAGATGCATGTGTTTTTCTGTATGTAGCTTCTGCTTCAATTTTTAAAAAACAAATTAACTATTTCTCATAAACATCTGTGCAAATGTAGACACTAAAATTCTGTGATCACATTATCAGCTATAAGCCAAGAATCCAGATGATGTGGAATATGTTTACATTAATTTTTTTTTTTGAGACGGAGTTTTACTCTGTTGCCTAGGCTGGAGTGCAGTGGCGTGACCTCAGCTCACTGCAACCTCCGACTCCTGGGATCAAACAATTCTCCTGCCTCAGCCTCCTGAGTAGCTGGGATTACAGGGGTGTGCCACCACACCTGGCTAATTTTGTATTTTTGTAGAGATGGAGTTTCACTACATTGGCCATGCTGACCAATGTCTTGAACTCCTGACCTCAGGTGATCTGCCTGCCTCGGCCTCCCAAAGTGCTGAGATTACAGGCGTGAGCCACTGCGCCTGGCATATATTAATTTTTTAAAAGACTATTCCAAAATGAAAACATAAACATTTAAAAATCTCATAGAGAGCTCTCAGACTTCAGAGAAGCCGTCGTCTTAGATCTCAGGGTTTGAGACACCCTGATTCGAGGGAGAACATTACAATGCTCAGTGCTGGGGCTAGGCTCTGGGGGGTAAATGAGGAGCCTGGAGCTTCTTCCTGGGGCACAAACCCCAAAGGAAGTGCCTGATCCTGGGAGGCAGAGGTGACCGTTTCCCCAGGCCCTGCTGAGTGTTAGACACAGCTCCATCATAGGCAGGGCTGCATGAGGGACTGGCCCAAGTCCCCATGGGTCTCCCTGGCTCAGCTGTGAGCTGCTTAAGCAGGCACCCCCTTCACTCACCTGCATTCCTGGGGCCCAGCAAGGGTCCTGGCACACAGGGCATGTCAGAGAACATTTTCTGCCAGGCCTCTTTGCCCAGTCCCACACTGAGAGTGGAGAAGGGATTCTGTTTGAGACACCGTGAGTTTACTGTCACTGGGTGAGCTGCTCAGCGTGGGCTGACAGACGTGGCAGGGCGGATTCCAGGTGGGGTTAAAGTTGTCCAATCCCCCCAGCATGGGAGAGCTGATGTAGCAGGGGCACTGAACCTTGGGGGCCGTGGATACGAACAGGAAACCCAGCACTGCCTGCCTACCGGCTTTGCTGGAGCTGGAAACAGCCCAGCTCTACGTGACACAGACTGTTCCAGAACCCAGAGAGGGCTGCATATGCTCAGCCACTCCACAGGCCTGCTCCACACTGCCCTGCTGTCTCTCCGCTTCCTCTGGGGTCCTTACCTCTCATCCCACCCCTTACTCAGCCTCTCTTGCCCACTCTTGGGAAGCAACCTCCTGTTTTTTCGCTTTGCCATCCCCACTCTGCCTGTGTTTCTCAAGCCAGCTTCATGATTCCTGTCCCAGCCTCAGAGCTACCTGGAGGGCTATGCACTCAATACTTTTTCTTTAAAATAATGTTAGGTTGCTTTTTTTGTGGGGGAGGGGGGATGAAGTCTCACTCTGTTGCCCAGGCTGGAGTGCAATGGTGCAATCCAGGCTCACTGCAACTTCCGCCCACCCCACCCCCAGGTTCAAGTGATTCTCCTGCCTCAGCCTCCTCAGTAGCTGGGATTACAGGCACGTGTCACCACACCCACTAATGGTTTGTTTTTTTTGTTTTTTTTGTTTTAGTAGGGACCGTTTCACCATGTTAGGCAGGCTGGTCTCGAACTCCTGACCTCAAGTGATCTGCCCACCTTGGCCTCCCAAAGTGCTGGGATTACAGGCATGAGCCACTGTGCCTGGCCACATTAAATTTTAATTAGAAATACTTGCTCTTGTATCACCTAAAATTATCTTGCATAGCACCACATCAGAAACTGTCTTATACGATGGTTCAGGGAGAGCGCGGTGCTTATTTATGAATAATGATGATAGCCTTAGGTTAGCACGAGCTTTATGCCTCATCCACACGTTCATGGTTTCATTGGATCCTCTCAATTCCCGCACTACGAGCATCACTGGCCTCACTTGACAGACAAGGAAACTAAGACTAAAAGGGTAGTCGTGCCTTGCCTAGGATCACACATCAAGTTAAGATTTTAATCAACATTCAAGGCACTGATGACTCCAGACCTAGGTGAAGGCAAGAAGCACGCAGTACTTTCCTGTCTCCTGCCAGAACCACAAGAGCCACAGGGTGGCAACTCATAGCATCAGGAGTTTGAATTAGACCTGAAGAAGAACTTCCTGGCAAGAAATGTTTAGACATCAGAATGAGTGTCCGAGGAAGGGCGTGGAGAGCCCAGCTTCCGAAGTGCTCAAAACAAGATAAAGACTTGCCCAGCTGGGATGATTCCAGTGCTGCCTGGAGGCAATGGAATGGACTGAATGACCTCCAGAGGTCTGCTCCAGCCCCAAAGATTGGTGCACCCTGCCATCAAGGTGGCCACCCTTGACATTTCCCCAAAGCATCTTTTTTTTTTTTTTTTTTTTTTTTGAGATGGAGTTTCACTCCTGTTGCCCAGGTTGGAGTGCAGTGGCATGGTCTCAGCTCATCACAACCTCCATCTCCCAGATTCAAGCGATTCTCCTGCCTCAGCCTCCTGAGTAGCTGGGATTACAGGCATGTGCCATCACGCCTGGCTAATTTTGTATTTTTAGGAGAGACTGGGTTTCTCTATGTTGGTTAGGCTGGTCTCAAATTCCCGACCTCAGGTGATCCACCTGCCTCGGCCTCCCAAAGTCCTGGGATTACAGGCATGAGCCGCTGCACCTGGCCTCCCCAAAGCATCTATTAAGCAAGGAGGCTCCAACTTAAAGGCACTGGGACAAACCTTGTCTTGGCCCCTGGCCCTGAGAGGGACTGGTTGACCACAGCCACAGATGCAGGTGGCTGGTAAGGGGGGTGCAGAAGCAGTTTGGAGGGGCTAAAGCATCCCTTCCCCTCTCCTCTGGCAGCTCCGCCCCCGGGTTTCCAAGGCTGAGGTTCCAACACCTACCTACCCTCACAATCACTGGAGGCTGCTCAGCCATCTGGGCCGAGAAACCTGCATTTATTTCTTCAGTATTCCCCAGGGGACTCTTTTCAACATGTTCTGAGCTAGGAAGATAGCTAGATGCTGACTTCAGTTGTTGCCTCTCTAGGGGCTGAATTGTTGTGGTTTTTTTTTGTTTTGTTTTGTTTTTTTAAGTTTAAAAGTCAAAGCATTTATTTCTCAAAATAGGAAGGGAATTTTCCTTTCCTTTTTTATTTTTTATTTTTTTGAGACAGAGTCTCATTCTGTCACCTAGGCTGGAGTGCAGTGACACCATCTCTGCTCACTGCAACCTCTGCCTCCTGGGTTTAAACAATTCTGCCTCAACCTCCTGAGTAGTTGGGAGTACAGGTGCCCGCCACCACACCTAGCTAATTTTTTTATTTTTAGTAGAGACGGAGTTTCACTACATTGGACAGGCTGGTCTTGAATTCCTGACGTCAAGTGATCCGCCAGCCTCAGCCTCCCAAAGTGCTGGGATTACAGGTGCAAGCCACTGCGCCTGGCCTAATTTTTGTATTTTTAGTAGTGGCAGGGTTTCGCCATGTTGGCCAGGCTGCTCTTGAACTCCTGACCTCAAATGATCCACCTGCCTCGGCCTCCCAAAATGCTGGGATTACAGGCGTAAGCCATCATGCCTGGCCTGGCATTTTCCTTTCTGAGTATAACAAATAATATAGTCCCAGTTGTTTAAAAAAATTAAGTAATATTTTTAAAATATAAAAGTGAAAGTCAAATATAAAATACCCCAAATTCTATCATCTGGAAACAGAGCATTGTTTCTGGAGCACATCTTTTCAAAAAAAAAAAAATTTTTTTTTGAAACAGAGTCTCACCCTTCTTGCCCAGGCTGGAGTGCAGTGGCATGATCTTGGCTCACTGCAACATCCACCTCCTGAGTTTGTGTGATTCTCCTGCCTCAGCCTCCTGAGTAGCTGGGATTACAGGCGCCCGCCACAACGCCTGGCTAATTTTTGTATTTTTAGTAGAGATGGGATTTCACCATATTAGCCAGGCTGGTCTCAGACTCCCAACCTCGGGTGATTTGCCTGCCTCAGCCTCCCAAAGTGCTGGGATTACAGGTGTGAGCCACTGCATCTGGCCCCCCAAAAATTTTTTTGTGGTTAAACTATACATAGCATAAAATTGATCATTTGAACAATTTTTAAGTGTGTATAAATTCTATTTTTATAAATGCCTCCTGAAGCTAGGGCTACTAGTGCAACTTCAGACGCCTTGACGGACTGGTGGCTAAAATGTTCTGGGGTAAGGGCCTGTCTGACGTTGTTCAAATGAAAACACAGAGGTAGCCAGCCACTGTGTGAGGTGGTAAGGTTGGTCCTGTTAAAATAGGAAGGCTGGCCAGGCACGGTGGCTCAGCTTGTAATCCCAGCACTTTGGGAGGCCAAGGCAGGCAGATCAATTGAGGCCAGGAGTTTGAGACCAGCCTGGACAACATGGCCAAACCCCACCTCTACAAAAAATACAAAAATTAGCCAGGTGTGGTGGCATGTGCCTGTAGTTCCAGCTACTTAGAAGACTGAGGTGGGAGGATTGCTTGAGCCTGGGAGGTTAAGGCTGCAGAGCGCCGTGATCACGCCACTGCACTTCAACCTGGGTGACAGAATGAGACCCTGTCCCAGAAAATAAAAATAAAATATGAAGGCCAGGCTGCGTGTGGTAGCTCACAACTGTAATCCCAGCACTTTGGGAGGCCGAGGCAGGCAGACCACTTCATATATATATATATGTGTGTGTGTGTGTGTGTGTATGTATGTATGTGTGTGTATATATATGTATGTGTGTATATATATGTATGAAGGCCAAGGATGAGGGAAAGCCAGTCTGTCTTCTGACAGGACCTCAAGAGGAGAAGCAAGGGGCATGGTTTTGCTAAACTTCTCCAAGAGATCTGTCTCTTAACTAAGGAAGATGAGAGAGAGCCCCTGGCCCTTCCCGGGGGAGGTGTCTGTGATTTTCCTGGCGGGATCCTCAATCTAAGGTGTTTCTCTCTGGCCTTGGCCTTTGGGTTGAGCAGGAGCTGCAAACTCTGGTGGACAAAAAGAGCCAGGACATGGCAGCGGGCCAGGAGTGGATAACCAGCCTGGGGAGGAACAGGCCCTTGACAGGAAGGCAGGAGCTGCTGCCAGCAGACAGGAAAGAGCGAGGCCAGCCTCCTCCATCAGCCTGGCTCAGGCAAGCTTTGCTTCCTCCAGCTGCACGGAGGGAAGAGAGGCCAAGGAGAGTCTCCTGGTCCCGAACAAAGATTTCAGAGGGTGGTCAGGAGACTCTGAGTCATGAACCATAGTCATCGGCTTAGCAGATACTGTGTGCTTTCTAGATTCCATATGGGCTTCAGAAGGACCTTGAACTCAAGGAGCTTAAACTAACTGGGTGGGGCATCCTTTCGCTCCTGTGTTAACTGGATCCCTCCTCCCACACCAGGAGTGATCCCCTTCCTCGCTGACATCCCACCACATTGATGTAGCCCTCACTCCACCCTTAACACACACTCATTTGTGTTTTTGCCCTCCGTGGACCCCAACCAAGACCCCAAGTCTTTGAGAGCAGTTCCTGGGTCTCTAGGGGTCTTCATATCTCCCCGTTGTGTCCGATTCGGTGTACAGAGAAGATGTTTAGGCAACATCCACACAGTGAGGTTTTTGTGAGGGGTCCTGACAGCAAGAGCAGCCGGAGTTCTGAATAACACAGTTTTGAGGCTCTTCCAAGGTGGTCCGGGGGGCTTCCACGGGAGAAGGTGAGAAATACAGAGTCTTGGAGGTAGCATAGAGTTCAGTTAATGGAGAGGAAGCAGCAGGAAGGGGCATTCTGGTGGGAGATTCTGCTGGGGAAATGAAGTTTGAGGACCGAGTCCCAGGAAATCTCACATGGGGTGACTTCCAGGTCCAGATGCCCTTGCAGGCTTGTACTGTGTCTGCCAGGAGGCGAGTGCGAGACACCGGGGCTCTGATTACAGTCCGGACCCGTGATGGGCTCCCAGCTGCCACCTTTTCCAAGAAGCTGACTTTTGAGGAATCCGCCTGGCCACGGGAATCACACCATGTTTGCACTGGTCTCGGCTGTTGATTACACCCTCATCCACACCGCCAGCATCCAGGAAGAACACTTTCTTCCTCACAGGGTGTCCCCTCTTCTGTTTTCATGTTTACGGCATCAGGTGGTTTGCAGAGTGCTCCACACCCAGACGTGTGTGCCCAGTGAGGTCAGCTGAGAAAACAAAGCCTGCCCACCACCCTGCTGCCCCCTCATTCTGGGAGCTACAGGCTGGGGCCACAGTCACCCCTGGGCACACACCCCCACCCCCACCTTCAACGCCCCCAGTGCCTCCCGCTTCCCTTCTGCTTCCCTTCCATCCCTGCTCCAGCCTCTCTCTTGCCCAAACTGTTGTTTATCAACACAGACCAGAACATTCTGCTGCCAGCAGAAACACACATGGTGATGGCACTGCTACCCACACCCTGCCGTCAACACACTCCCACGCGCTGTTTGCCGCTGTCAAAGCCCTGCTCACACACACATTCTCACCTGCTCCTGCCAGCACAGCTGTTCCCGGCTGCCAGGAACCAGGCCCTTCATCCCGCACGACACACATGTTCTCTGTGGGTTTTTCTCAATGTGCATGTGTGCTCATGGCGGAGGCATACACTCGTGAACCAGGCCAGTACACACTGTTCCCTCCTACCTGGGCTGGGGATCTACCACTTGCTACCGTGTGACCTTGGGCAATTGACTTCACCTCTCTGGGCATCAGAAGCCTCATTGTAGAATGGGGATAATGATGACCTATCGAAGATAATTATCCATAGCCTCTCTAAGAGCTTTCTAGATTCCATATGGGCTTTTCCATAAGGTCTGTGGTTAGGACAGAGAGCAGGCACCCAGGAAGTGCTGAATCAGCAGGAGCCTTGCAAGTGGGGTAAGTATTGTTGGAGCCTTTCTGGAATCTGGCCCGTGGTTTTCCTCTCCCAGGCCAGCTGTCAGCCTCACCTCATGTTCACAGCATCCTGGCTGCCGGACCCTGATCCCGGGATGTCACCTGTCTGCTTCTCACGTCTCACCAGTGAAATGCGCAGAACGACGGGTCCCCTCCTGCTCTGCCCCTTGCTCGCCCTCCGCCGTCCTCCCCGTGCCATCAGCAGCCCTTCTCTGTCTTGCCTCTTCAACTCGGTCTCTCCTTCTTGGCCAGCAAACCTGCCCCAGTCTTTTCTGTCCTGCGAAACAGAGAGAGGGATGCAGAAGGGAAAGAACACAAATGTGATTTGAGGATTGAGAAAAGTCTGGGCTGAGCGGGAGAGCACCCTGGCTGTCTCTGAGGAGCAGGTGCCGGTGTGGAGCGCCGAGTCAGGCCATGCTGGAGACCCAGTGCCTGGGGTGATATCGCCCTAAGCAGCACCACCTTACTTCCTGCTGTTGGTGGAAATCTGTGAGATGGCTGGCGGGCAGATCCTGGCCTGGTCCGTGCTGAGCAGCTGTGGCTTTCCCCTTCTCCTACATGCAGAGACTTTCAAGTTCTGCCCACTGCTGGGAGCCACTGGAGAGCTGCTGGCTCTGGAGCACCATGGCAAATGGGTTGCCCCCAATCATTGGGATCCCAGGCAAGAGTACAAACAGAGAACCCACACCAAGTGTGTACATATTCAAAATTTGTACACCAAGCTTAATCAGCTGTCATATAAAATCAGTTTTATCTTCTATCTGCCTTCTGAATTTCAGAAAAACCTGGAAAGCCAGGTTTGAATCTGGAATTCTTGGACTCTTCAGAGTTCCTCTCTGGAACTCTGGGGCAAGGGCCAGAGGGGCCTGGTCGTGCGACGTGTGCAGTGGGGCTTTAAGGCAGTTGGCTCATTGGGTGCAAACACAAACTGTTTCAATCTGATCAATACTTTATGCTTTTTATTTTGTCCTAGGCCCGTGTGGCCAAAAGACCCAGAAGGCAGTTGAGCAGCTTAATTAAGACCTGCATTCAAGGCCAGGTGCAGTGGCTCACACCTGTAATCCCAGCACTTTGGGAGGCCGAGGCGGGTGGATCACGAGGTCGGGAGATCGAGACCATCCTGGCTAACACGGTGAAACCCTGTCTCTACTAAAAGTACAAAAAATTAGCCAGGCATGGTGGCGGGCGCCTGTAGTCCCAGCTACTCGGGAGGCTGAGCCAGGAGAATGGCGTGAACCCAGGAGGCAGAGCTTTCAATGAGCCGAGATCGTGCCACTGCACTCCAGCCTGGGCGACAGAGCAAGACTCTGTCTCAAAAAAAAAAAAAAAAAAAAAAAAAGGCCTGCATTCAAATCCCTGCCAAAAGTGAGCAAATCAGTTATAACCTCTTTGAAGCTCAATTTCCCCATCTGTAAAATGGGACTAGTAGTACCTCCCGGATAACGTTACTGTGGTTACTCAAAGAGATAAGCCACGTAAAAGCCCTTAGCATGGTCCTGGAACACAAGATTCACTCGTTAAGTTGAGAGCTATGATTGCTATTACAAGTTCTCCACACATGGGCAGTGACTGCCTCGACGCAGGAAGTCGTCGCCCTGTCTCCTCTTTGCACACGAGAAACAGGTCACTCCGCTCAGCAGAAGCAGATCTGGAAATAGGGCTTCCAAGCTTCCCAAAGTCCTGGATTTTGCTCCAGTGAAAAAGAAAAAGAAAAAAAAAAAAATGAATGGCACAACAATGTGAATGCTACACTTTAAGAATGGTTAAAATGTACATTTTATGTATATGTTATTATACCATTGTATTGATTTGCTAGGGCTGCTGTAACAAATTACTGCAAAGTAGGGGGCTTAACCAGAAGAAATGTATTGTCTTGTACCTCTGGAGGCCAGAAGTCCAAGATCAAGGTGTCAGGAGGATTGGTTCCTTCCAAAGGCTGGGAGGGAGAAGGTGTTTCACGTCTTTGTTCTGGCTCTGGAGGTTTCCTGGCCATTGTTGGCATGACTCGGCTGGTGGAAGCCTCACCCAGCCTCTATCTTTATCTTCACATGGCCCTCTCCTTGTGTGTGTGTGTGTGTCTGTCTAAAGTTCCTCCTTTTATTTATTATTATTATTGAGATGGAGTCTCACTCTGTCACCCAGGCTAGAATGCAGTGGCGTGATCTTGGCTCACTGCAACCTCTGCCTCCAGGTTCAAGCGATTCTCCTGCTTCAACCTCTTGAGTAGCTGGGATTGCAGGCATCTGCTACCGCGGCCAGCCAATTTTTGTATTTTTAGTAAAGATGGGGTTTTACCATCTTGGTCAGGCTGGTCTTGAACTCCTGACCTCGTGATCCCTCGCCTCGGCCTCCCAAAGTGCTGGGATTATAGGCATGAGCCACCGCGGCCGGCCCCCCAGTCCCCCCCACTTTTTTTTTTAAGGACACTGGTTACACTGGGTTAGGGTCTACCCTAATGACTTCATTTTAACTTAATGACATCTGTAATGACACTATCTAAATATTTCCAAATCAGGTCATGTTCTGAGGTACTGGAGATTAGGATTTCAACATAAGAGTTTTGAGGGAACACTATTCAACTTGTAGCAACCACAGTGAAAAAAAAATGTGTCTACCTTGTACTTGCTATCAGATTATAGACACGGGGAAAACACATTTTGTGGTTTCAGGGCTTTGCTCATAGTAGCTGTGCTCATAGTAGGTCTTCAAAATGTGTTTCTTAATTTGTGTTTAAATCTGATACCGCTGGGCACGGTGGCTCACACCTGTAATCCCAGCACTTTGGGAGGCCGAGGTGGGTGGATCATGAGGTCAGGAGATCGAGACCATCCTAGCTGACACGGTGAAACACTGTCTCTACTAAAAATATAAAAAATTAGCCGGGCGTGGTGGCGGGCGCTTGTAGTCCCAGCTACTCGGGAGGCTCAGGCAGGAGAATGGCGTGAACCTGGGAGGCAGAGCTTGCAGTGAGTGGAGATCGCGCCACTGCACTCCAGCCTGGGGGACACAGCGAGACTCCGTCTCAAAAAAAAAAAAAAAAATCTGATACCAAGCAGTTAAAAGGGTAGAAATCTCCCAGTTTCCAAGATGAGTCCTCTCCCGGCCATGAACTAAAGGATTTTTCAATGATCAGCATTATTTCCAGACAAGTACTTAATAAACTTTGTAAAAATAGACACTCTCCATGTAAGATTTTTTTTTTTTTTTTTTTTGAGATGGAGTTTCTCTCTTGTTACCCAGGCTGGAGTGCAGCGGCATGATCTCGGCTCACTGCAACCTCTGCCTCCCCATTCAAGCAATTCTTTTGCCTCAGCCTCCCAAGTAGCTGGGACTACAGGCATGTGCCACCATGCCCAGCTAATTTTGTATTTTTAGTAGAGATGGGGTTTCTCCATGTTGGTGAGGCTGGTCTCGAACTCCCAACCTCAGGTGATCCGCCTGCCTCGGCCTCCCAAAGTGCTGGGATTACAGGCATGAGCCACCATGCCCTGGCCTGGTTAAGTTTTTGCCGCATTTGCTTGATCTGTAAAATTTTCCTGTTGAGCCATTTGAGAAGTCACACACTTGGGCATGAATTTCCTGGGAATAGGCTGCCGTCCATAATCACATTGCCATTCTCACATGGGAGAAAACTAACAATGGTTCCATAATATCATCGCATATTCAGTTTATACTGAAATTTGACCAGGCTGATTTTTTAAACATTCTGAATCTAATGAATTCCAAATCTGTAAAGCTTAAGGTTTTTTTTTTTTTTCCTGAGAAGGAGTCTCACTCTGTCGCCCAGGCTGGAATTGCAGTGGCACGATCTTGGCCTACTGCAACCTCCCCTTCCCGGGTTCAAGTGATTCTCCTGCCTGGAGCCTTCTGAGTAGCTGGGACTACAGGCGCCCGCCACCATACCTGGCTAATTTTTTGAATTTTGGTAGAGATGGAGTTTAACCATGTCGCCAGGATGGTCTCCATCTCCTGACCTCATGATTCACCTGCCTCAGCCTCCCAGATTGCTGGGATTACAGGCCTGAGCCTCAACCATGCCCAGCCTTAAGGTCTTGACAATATTACCTGTGCTATGGGAATTTTGGAGCTTCAAAAAATGCAATTTAGGGCCAGGCACAGTGGCTCACATCTATAATCCCAGAACTTGGGGAGGCCAAGGCAGGAGAATCACTTGAGCTCAGGAGTTTGAGACCACCCTGGGCAATACAGGGAGACCCCGTCTCTACAAAAGATTTAAAAATTAACTGAGCATGGTGGTGAGTGCCTGTAGTCCCATCTACTTGGGAGGCTGAAGTAGGAGGATCACTTGAGCCCAGGAAGAGGAAGTTGCAGTGAGTGAGACTGTGCCACTGCACTCCAGCCTGGGCGACAGAATAAGACCCTGTCTCAATCAATCAATCAATCAATCAATAAGCTGAGCATGGTGGCACATGCCTGTAGTCCCAGCTACTACGGAGGCTGAGGCAGGAGGATCACTTAAGCTTGAGAGATCAAGGCTGCAGTGAGCTCTGATTGCACCACTGTACTCCAGCCTGGTAACACAGTGAGACTCTGTCTCTAAGAAAAAAGGAAAAAAGAAAATGCAATTTGGCCAGGCGCAGTGGCTCACGCCTGTAATCCCAACATTTTAGGAGGCTGAAGCGGGTGGATCACCTGAGGTCAGGAGTTTGAGACCAGCCTGGCCAACATGGTGAAACCTCATCTCTACCAAAAATACAAAAATTAGCCAGGTGTGGTGGTGGGCGCCTGTAATCCCAGCTACTTGGGAGGCTGAGGCAGGAGAATCACTTGAACTTGGAAGGGGGAGGTTGCAGTGAGCACAGATCATGCCACTGCACTCCAACCTCGGCAACAAGAGCAAAATTCCATCTCAAAAAAAAAAAAAGAAGGAAGGGGGGGGCGGAGAGAGAGAGAGAGAGAGAGAGAGAGAAAGAAAGAAAGAAAGAAAAAAAGAAAGAAAGAAAAAGAAAGAAAGAAAGAAAGAAGAGAGAAAAGAAAGAAAGAAAGAAGAGAGAAAAGAAAGAAAGAAAGAAGAGAGAAAAGAAAGAAAGAAAATGCAACTTAACATGTAAAACTCTTTCTGTTCATGCCACATTGTTTCTTTGCCTTCATTTCCTTTCACTCAGGAGCTTGAGCTCTTTTGAATGCTCAAATGTGTGCTTGGGGTGAGGTTTCTCTGGAATTCCTTTTATTCTAAGACAATGGCCTTCCAGGAGTACCTGCAGGAAGACCTGTTAAGACTGGCCTGGGACCTCCTAGATTTGCCCGGGACCTCCCTGCAGGAGTTGCCAAATGGAACCCGGAGGGAAGAGAGGTTTGCCCTTGCCCTTGGCCTTCGTTTGGGGTAGAGACACCCAGGCTGAGAATTTCTCCCCTCCATAGCTGGCCAAGTTCCAATCTGGCATGTCTGTCCCTGCTGCCATTGTCATGAGCTCTTTCTGGGGAGTTCCAGACAGCACCACTGTGCAAAAGATTGTCCTGGCCTCCAGAAAGTTGGCTCCAAATGACACTGAGGGAAGAAAAAGGAAATCTCTGCAGTGTACTTCCCTGAGTTTTGGGGGAATGGTTCTCTTTCCCCTCTTTCCATCCCTTCTCTACAAATCCAGGGCTCACAATTAAGCCTAGGTTTGTAAAACTGCTTCACAACTAGGAATGACATTAATTAGTAACACTGTATAAATAAAAAGGGGGGCCAACAAGGATGGAGGGCTTGGGAGACATATGTGGTTGGCCATCCCAGGCCACCTTCCTACTCCAGCTCCCAGGCTTGCTTCAGCTTTGCTGCAAGTTCCTGCCAATGTATTTCTGCTTGGGACAGGAGTCAAGGGTCAGATAAAGTGCCAGTTGTATTTTGCAGCAGGTCTGACACTTTGCCCAGTGCTCTAGGCCTGTGACAGTGCCAGGATAGTATATTGGGAAAGCCAGTCCAGAAGGAGCTGGTTTAAATGTGTTTGAGGTAGCAGGCAGGTGACTAAGCAGACAGTTCAGCAACACAACACTCGGTAACACCATCAGACTAATGTGGCTCCCGGGGACATGGAAGGCCTGTGCTCCGTTCCCAGGAAGCCCCCAGCAGCCACCGTGCTCATGCCCCAGCATTTCAGGGACCAAGATCTGTAGCCCCATTGTGTGATCTGTAGTAAGACAAGTAAACACTGAACACTAAGTGTGCTTACACCAAGCACTTTACATATATGATCTGATGGAATCCTCAGTACAGCTGATGAGGAAGTTACTGCTATTTTCCTAGCCATAGTTAGTAGCTGACACTACAGGGAACAGACACACTGTCTATGAGGATCTCTTCTAAACACTTTCCATGCATTAACACATTTTCTGGGGAAACTGAGGCAGAGCAGGAGCAAAGCCAGTTATCCAGTGTCACACAACTGGTGGGTGTGGACCTGAAACCACTGGAAGCTGGGTGATTCCAGAATGGAGGGTTCACCCCTGCACTATCCCTCGATTTTCCAAATGGGGTAACAGGTTCGGAGATAGTCAGGGGAAGAAAAACCAGGGTGAGATGGGTTAGTTCAGATGAGGTCAAAGTTTGCACTCTCTTCTACTTCCTGACAAGCATAATGAGAGGTGCCCATGGGAACAGAAGCTCAGACATCCAACCCTGGGCCCTCTGCCACTCTTCCTTCCTATCCTCTGGCCCAGTTGGTCTCAACCCTGTTGTTCCCGGTCTCACAGGAGCTTCTGTGAGACACAGAATGGGCAAGAGTCCTTTTGTTCACACAGGTTGTTCCTGGAGGGCCAGGTGCAGTGGTTCATCCCTATAATCCCAGCACTTTGGGAGGCCAAGGCAGGCAGATCACCTGTCAGGAGTTCAAAACCAATCTGGCTAACCTGGTGAAACCCTGTCTCTACTAAAAATACAAAAATTAGCTGGGCGTGGCGGTGCATGCCTGTAATCCCAGCTACTTGGGAGGCCGAGGTAGGAGAACTGCTTGAACCTGGAAGATGAAGGCTGCAGTGAACCGAGATTGTGCCACTGTACTCTAGCCTGGGTGACAGAATGAGACTCCATCTCAAAAAAAGAAAAAAGAAAAAAAAGGAAAGAAAAGAAAAAAAGGTTGCCCCTGACCTAGGCACCCCGAGAGCAGTGAAAAGCTGCCTGGTGTGCCTCCCACAGCCTAGGCTCTGTCCTGAACCTGGAAGTGAGCCAGCTGGGCCCAGCCTTGCAGGAGGCCAGGCTTCCTGTCACATTGAAGCTCTGCTGATAGCCCAAGGCCACCTGCAGCGATGGCACCTGCTGGGTGGAGATGGGCAGCCTGTTGTCAGTCCCGCACTGTCATTGTCCTTACCAGCTCTGCTTTCACCTGCACCAGTGGACAAAGTCAGGCACGCGAGGGGCTGCTGCCATCTGTCCCTCTGCCTGGCCTCAGCAGGATCATTAGGACTGGACTCAGGAGGGAGCATCAGGCCTGGCTTCAGGGTGCCTGGCAGCATGCTCAGATATAGTCCAGCACGCAGGCAGGACCAGAGACCTGATCTTTAAGCAAGACTTGAATATACAATAAACTATCAGAAATCTTCATCTTACTCCTTGGGGGGAATTAGGTTGTAGTATACTGTCTTGACTTTTTCTTATGTTTACCGACATATCTATGTCTTTATTTACATACATGCATGCCCCCCCATCTTTTTAGAAAATGTTTCCATGCTTTTGCTAATCATTCATTCTTTCTTCCTTTCCATAATTGTTTATTATTATTATTATTATTATTATTTGAGACAGAGTTTCACTCTGTTGCCTGGACTGGAGCGCAATGATGTGATCTTGGCTCGCAGTAACCTCTGCCTCCTGGGTTCAAGAGATTCTCCTGCCTCAGCCTCCTGAGTAGCTGGGAGGGACTGCAGGCACGCACCACCACACCTGGCTAATTTTTGTGTTTTTAGTAGAGACGGGATTTCATCATGTTGGCCAGAATGGTCTCAATCTCCTGATCTCGTGATCCGCCCTCCTTGGCCTCCCAAAGTGCTGGGATTACAGGTGTGAGCCACTGTGCCCGGCCGTTATTATTATTTTTTGAGACGGAGTTTTGCTCGTCACCCAGGCTGGAGTGCAATGGCATGATCTTGGCTCACCGCAACCTCCGCCTCCCGGATTCAAGCTATTCTCCTGCCTTAGCCTCTCAAGTAGCTAGCAGTATAGGCATGTGTCACCACGAAAGGCTAATTTTTGTATTTTTAGTAGAGACAGGGTTTCACTGTGTTAGCCAGGCTGGTCTCCAACTCCTGACCTCAGGTGACCCACCTGCCTCCACCTCCCTAAGTGCTGGGATTACAGGCGTGAACCACCGCGCCCGGCCCCTTTCCATATATGTTTATTGATCTCTCAGCGTGTGCCAGGCACCTTGGTAAGTGCTGGACATGTGCAGATGAGGAAAACAGACATGGTATCTCCCTTATCAACCTTTCAGCCTGGCGGAGAAAGAAACTTCGAATTCTGAACTGCAGTAAGAGCTAAAGAGAGAAAACAGGAAGCTCTGAGAGTTAATAACAGGATCTCTACTCAAGTAACATTTATGTGGGGATCAAGATGAGAAAGAGCCAATCATTTGAAGAGTGTAGGGGAAAGCATTCCGGGGAGAAGGAGCAGCATGAGTGAGGGCACAGAAGTCTGAACATTGTGTGGGGTGTGTGGGGAAGTCTGAGGCTCTTCCTAACTACAGTGTAGGGGTGTAGTTGGGGGTGAAGCCATACAGGCAGGGTAGAATCAACATGAGAAAACCCCAAATGCTAAGCCAAGAAATTCTGTAAGCAACAGGGGACTACTCATGTCACTGGGTTTAAAAACAGCAGTTCTAAAGGCTCCAGCCTGGAAAAGCCCAGAATATTAACGTTCGAGAGGAAATCTCTGCTTCAAATCAAAGGCTCTTTCTCCTGCTTGCTGGAAATTTAAAGGCTGCCCCGTGCCTCTGAGCCTTAGAGCCAGACAGGTTGCCTTATTACTGATTCCCCAACGAAACGCAGCCCAGAGCGGCCAAGAGATTTGCCCAAGTAAAACAGCAAACCAATGCCAAGTGCAGAACTTCAAGCCCCAAATGCCAGCCTTCAGCTCCAGCCCTCAACCTGTCCCCTTTCACCTGGAGATTCTTTCTTGCAGGCACTCAAAGCAGGTAAGCGAGAAAATGCCTTTTTTTTTTTTTTTTTTTTTTTTTTGAGACCAGTCTAGCTATGTCACCCAGGCTGGAGTGCAGGGGCAAGATTGTAGCTCACTGCAGCCTTGACCTCCTGGGCTAACGGGGTCCTCCCGCCTCAGCCTACCGTGTAGCTGGGACTGAAGACTTGAAAATTAAATAAACTGCATTCTTGAAAATGCATGTTAACACGAATTTGTGGAGCACTTACTTACTAGGGCCAACTACAGTACCTGGCCTGAGAGGTAGACCTGCCCCGAGGGCGCTCCCAGTCCTGGAGTCCCCAGACTTCTTGAACTCCAGAAATTTCCCTAGGACTTCCCTCCCCTGCCCCCAACTCCCCAAGTTGCTGAAAATCATGAGTAACAAAGCGGCCAGGAGCTTCCTGTCTTGCTGAGCTGGCTTACTCAATTTCCCTCGTTTGTCCGCTCAGACCAGACGGGGCAAAGGGCAGCCATCAAAGGTGTCTGGGACGAGCCCGGCGGGGTAATGGGCCGCTAGGGACTCAGTCTGGCCCGGGTCTCAGCCGGGGGAGAAGGCAGCCGGGCGGGGCCGCGGGCGGGGAGCCGGGGGCCCGGGACAAGCAGCTCCGCCCAGGCAGGCGCGCTGTGTGCGCAACGTGCAGGACTGCGAAAGCGGATGCGGCCTGATGGGGCAATCGCTGGCAACGCACAGCGGGCAGTCAGCGGGCGCCGGCGGGCCCTGCCTCCAACATTAGCCCCGCCCCCAGTTCCCAAGTTGTGGCTGGGTTTTGGGGAGGGCGCTCGGGGCTGGGGGCGCCCAGGGCTTGCGCACACGGGTGGGCCGGCGTGCCCAAGCCCCATTGCAGCCCAGGCGCCCTGGCTCATTATCCGCCCCCCGCCCCGCCCGGGCCACTGGCGTTGGGTTCCGCTCCTGTCGCACCACCCCTGCACTGCTCTGACAGGAGCTGGTGCCAACCCGCAGACACACCTAGGCAGCCCCACGTGGGTACCGCACGCGCAGGGGCACATCTGCCCTGCTGGGTTTGGAGAGCAGTTGCAAGTCAGTCCCTGGAGTGTGGTCCCGTGCCAGCTGGAGCAAGAACTGAGTAACCTCTCTGAGCCTCAGATAACTCATCTGTTAAATGGGGAGGATGATAGCATCACTGGGTTGTCAGGATGAAATAAGATAGAGGCTTTATAGGGGCGGGTGTGGTGGCTCACTCCTGCAATACCAGCACTTTGGGAGGCTGAGGTGGGAGGATCCCTTGAGCCCAGGAAGTCAAGGCTGCAGTGAGCCAAGATCATGCCACTGTATTCCTGCCTGGGCAACAGAGTGAGACCGATCAAAAAAAAAAAAAAAAAAAAAGGCTACAAAGCGTTATATCAGAGTCACTAGCACTCACCCAGTAAGTGATAGCCATGAAGGTTCTTACAGAGGAGGGAGCCAGCAGGGCTCAGAGGCCGCAACTGGGGCATGTCTGGGTTTCCAGCTTTTTTTTCCTTCCCTGTATCTTATTTATTTTTTCCTCAATGTCATCCCTCATCTTTCACCCAGGGCCTGCAACATTCATTCATTCATTTGACATACATCGGTTGATATTTGTGCCTGCTGTGAGGCATTAAAAACTGCTTATCTGGCTGTGTGGCACCCGGGAACGTTCCCCAGGCCACATCAGCTACACCTGTGGCCTCCTCAGCCTGGGTTGCTGCCAGGTCTGGCCCTGAGTCACTGGAGTAAGTCACTTCCTCTCTCAGTCCCTTCATCTGTGCAATAGGGATAAGAGACCTGGCCTGTCTCTAGTCTCCTGGGACTGTCAGGGGATGAGTCAGATAACGGTGGGGAAGGCCCAGAGAGGCAGAAAGCAGCTCTTACTAGAGCGGGGCCTGTCTGGCTGATGCAAGGCTTGCACTTTGCGTGTAACCCCAGCCTGTACAAACAGGGATGGCTCCGGGAATCGTGAGGAGCAGGGGGAGCAGAGAAGTCCCTGCCCCACCCGACAGCTGGGGTGTGGGATCCAGACTGGCAGCTTAGGAGTCTGAGCAGCCGGGGCTCCGTCCAGGCTCTGCTTCCCCAGCTCTGCCAGCATGAGAGCAGGTTCCCGACCCCTCTGATCTGGCTCCCTTTTCTGTCACTCGGGGGTCGCGGTACCTCCCTCACCAAACTGAAGTTGGAAGTGAAGGTGGTTACTTCCAGAGGGAGTGGAGCCCTTCCCTGTTTCTGGGAGGGGTCTGAGGGCTGGCAGGGGGGTCCGCGCTGGGGAGGTGGGACCAGACAGGAGGAAGGCAGTCCCAGCCAAAGGCTCCGCATATTCCATAGTCACCTCAGGCAGGGGATTCTAGGGGCTCCTCCTGAAAAGGTCAGAGACCTCTGCACCCTCAGCCAACCCCAGGCATGACAGACCCCGCCTCATCCCACAATGCACAGGGAGATCACACTCAGATCTGGGCCCCAATCTGGCTTCTGCCCCAGGCCAGCTACATGACCTTGGGCAGGTGATTGAATGTCTCTTGGCCTCCATTTTTCCACATGTGAAATGGGGACAGTGATGCCTACTTTGTAAAGCTGTTGTGAGGCTGAGGGAAAATGAGAATGATATCAAGTGTTCACAGTAGTGGCCGGCGCTGTTGTGAGCGGCAGCTCCTCTCCCCCACCTCGCCTCCCCCTTTCCCTATCACAGGTGGGGCCAGGTGGAATGTCACAGTAAGTCCATGGGATAGAAAGGTCTACCGACATCTTCAAAGTACCCCCGCCCCCAAGGTTTCTAGCCTGATACCATAAGCTTTGATGGCAAGAGCTCTGATTGCTTGGGGACTTTATATGCATGATTGTATCTGACATATGACAAGGGCTGTACATGGCATCCATTATATAGATAGAAGTGGAGGCAGGAGAGGTCATACAGCTTGTCTGTGGTCACATGGCTAGAAAGGGTGAGTGTCAGGATTTGAAACCAGGTCTTCGGACTCCAGCTCATCCACCACACACCGCCTGCCTGCCTCTTGCTTTTGCCCTGGATATTCTCCTCTTTCCTGAGTGGCCTCTTATGATATGGAGTCCCCGAGGCCAGGGACGGTCATAAGCATGGCTTCCTTGTCTTCCAGGGTGTGGCTCAAGCACACAGTGGGTCCTCAGTCCACCCTGCTGACCAGGGAGATGAGTCCTGGCATGAGGGACATGACTCATGAAGCTGGGCTGGGCGAGGGAGCATGCCTGTGTCTCTGTGTGCGTGCATCTCTGTGTGTGCACAGGGCGGGGAATGAACAAGTACTGTCTGCTGGAGGCCTCCTTCTCTCCAAGCTCCTACCCCATCCAGCGCTGCTCCTGAATCTCAGCCTTCAAGGGGAGTCTGAGCCTGGGAAGCAGGGGTGGGGGAGGTCTTGGCCATCTCTCTCCCTGGCCTAATGCGGGGCCTGGTGGGGGCCGTGGCTGATGTTGGTTCCATGGGAAGCCGGGTCCTCCCTGGTCCAAGGGGAAGCTCTTGGGGCATCTTCCACCAGTCTAGGCCCTGCTATTTTTAGATGTGCTGCCCCCTCCCCACCCCTCTCCTCCCTATCACATACCAGCTGAGGGAGGAAGTGACTCACCTCAAGCCCAGACAGGTAGAGGCAGCCTCAGTGGGCCCCCAGGCAGGCCTGGTTCCCGTGCTGGGGTTGCCTTCTTGGGATCACCTCAGAATGGCCTGCCCCAGCCTGGGGACAACTCAGGGCTGGGATGGAGCCCAGTGCCTTTCTTGGGTTCCTCCATTCTCCATCTCACAGGGCCTAAACAGGCCTGGGCCTCTGATGGGCTGTGGAGCCTCTGCTCAGCTCCTCAGCAGACCTCAGCAGGCCTCGGACCGCACTATGGGCCTGTGGCCAGCCTCAGCCCAGTCGGAGGGAGCCAGATGGGCGGAGGGGACTGCCTGTGGCCCCACCCTGTCTTTGTGAGAGACCAGGGTTATGGAAAGAAAAAATACCTGGTTCAGTGGGGACAGGAAAGGTGTGATGACCCTTAGGATGTGTGTTCCAGTGGAGTGACCAGTTGTCCCAGTATGCCCAGATCTGAGGGGTTTCTGGGGACTCGGGACTTTCAGTGCTCACCAGGAGAGTCCTAGGCAAGTCAGGACAGTTGGCCACCCTGGTGCTGCATTGCAAGGTGTATCCTAGTGAGAGGGCAGGTGTAGGGAGCTTGTTTCGGTTTCCTGACGGAGTCTCACCTAGTCAGGGCCGCAGGACCCAGCCCCTGGCCGGCTCGCTGTCTGAGGTCAGGGCGTCACCTTGTCCACCTCAACTGGAGAGAGACTGGGCTGGGCTGTGTGAGAATCCAGAGCCCCGGGCTGACTGGAAGACCTGTGAGCCACTTCGGCCAGGGAGGATAGGGGCCTGTCAACATGGGTAGGGTGGACAGGTTAGCAGAGGCTGGGGCTGGGGGAGGAAGGGCACCTACCCATATAGGGCAGGGTTGGGGACGGCACCCAGGAACAGCAGGAAATAATGACAGGAGCCCAGGATGGGCCTCAGGTAAGCTTGGCCCCAGGTCTGCAGACTGTTGGGAACTTGCAAGGAGGAATGGGAGAGAGTGTGGCGATGGCTAACTGGCAGGCTGGCGGGGCTTGTTGGTTACTTGGAGAGGCCTCACCAGGGTGACAACCTGCAGAGCTCTCAGCTGCTCAGAGGAGTGGACAGGGGACTCCGCTGCCCTCCTGGATCAGGGTCTGGGGCTGCCTTCAGGGACAGCCCGGCTTCTGGCCCTGAGGCCTGCCCTAGGGGGTTAGGTCAGGGGAGCCGTGGCTGAGGCCCAGACCTTGCTGGGGACAAACCCCACCCCCGGCCCACCTTTGCCCTCCTCATCCACGGTGTTGGCTATTTTTCCACAGCCCAGGGTTGGGGCAGGGGGATGGTCTGTGTCCCAGGCAGCAACTCCAACACCACTGAGCTGGGCAACCTTGGCCTTAGACCAAGGTACCTTAGACTGTGTAGCCGTTTTACAGTCATTTTACACTTCTCTTTTCCAGACCTTGATTTCCTCAGTGGTAAAATCATGGGGGTAGATTATGTGTCTGGTTTTTAAATATTTATTTTGGCCATGGAATCCCTTCTTCAGTTACAATTCCACCTACACTAAACAGAAGAGATAACAGTGGGTGACTGAGACAGGTGGGCTAGAGCTCCGGGCACCCTCCCACTCTCACCCCACACCCCTGGGGGCCCAGGGCTCTGGGGATACAGTTTGAGAACCATCTTCACAGCCTCTAACACTCTGTGATTTATGCCTTCAGGACAAGGATGTTGTCCTTGTTGCCTTCTCCAGGCAGCCCAGTAATTAGACCCCAAGTCCAGCATGTTCTGCTACTGTCTATTCAGTGCTGAGACCTTCAGATTCTTTCTCTTTTTCTTTCTCTCTTTCTTTTTCTTTCTCCTTCTTTTTCTTTCTTTCTTTCTTTCTTTCTTTCTTTCTTTCTTTCTTTCTTTCTTTCTTTCTTTCTTTTCTTTTTCTTTCTTTCTCTTTATTTTTCTTTCTCTTCTTTCTTCTCCTTCCTTCCTTTTTCTTTCTCTCTTTTCTTTTTTTCTTCCTCCCCTCCCCTCCCCTCCTCTCCCCTTCTTCCCTCCCTCTTTTCTTTTCTTTCGTTATTTTTTGAGACAGAGTCTTGCTCTGTCGCCCAGGCTGGAGTACAGTGGCACAATCTTGGCTCACTGCAACCTCCGCCTCCTGGGTTCAAGTGATTCTCCTGCCTCAGCCTCCCGAGTAACTGAGATTACAGGGGCCCGCCCCGACACCTGACTTTTTTTTTTTTTTTTTTTTGTATTTTTAGTAGAGATGGGGTTTCGCCATGTTGGCCAGCCTGGTCTTGAACTCCTGACCTCAGGCGATCCACCAGCCTCGGCCTCCCAAAGTGCTGGATTACAGGCATGAGTCACCAAGCCCAGCCAAAATCCTCAAATTCTTTTTTTTTTTTTTTTTTTTTTGAGGCGGAGTTTCGCTCTGTCGCCCAGGCTAGAGTGCAGTGGCCGGATCTCAGCTCACTGCAAGCTCCGCCTCCCGGGTTCACGCCATTCTCCTGCCTCAGCCTCCCGAGTAGCTGGGACTACAGGCGCCCGCCACCTCGCCCGGCTAGATTTTTGTATTTTTTAGTAGAGACGGGGTTTCACCGGGTTAGCCAGGATGGTCTTGATCTCCTGACCTCGTGATCCGCCCGTCTCGGCCTCCCAAAGTGCTGGGATTACAGGCTTGAGCCACCGTGCCCGGCCAATCCTCAAATTCTTAACCGCTGGTTTCTGCTGACAGTGAGGTCTGTTATGCAGAGTTCAGTGGGGCCACAGGTCCCTTGTCCCTTCTTAGGGAAGGGACGGGGCCAAAACCTTCTATGCAACAGCCAACCCCGTGGGGCACTTCCAGGCGTGTGTAGGATGTCCACATAGCTTCTCTCAGTCCCCAACAGCATGCGGGAAGGTGTGACTCCCAATGGCCGACAAGGGAGGGGTTCAGGGGTCTTAGGAGGCTGGTTCCTGATACCCCTGTGAATGCAGGGCTGGGTGCCTGGCCAGGAGCCCAGGTCCTTTCCTGGAGCCACAGTCTGGGGCCCTGGCCCAGGCCCAGGTTTTCCCTGGCTTACTCCGGGGGTGCTGGCACCTGCAGACACCAGCAACAGAAAGAGGCAGGAGTCGATGAGGGAGGCGGAGAGGAGGGGGACTTTCCTTCTCCTGTTGGGGGTCTGGAGTGTCCTTTTCCAGGCTGAGGAGTAGGGCTACCCATTTCCCCATCACCTTCCAGCCAGGGGCAGTGGGAGGAGCAGGAGGCTGAGATTGCACAAACAGGTATGGGAGGAGGCCAGCAGTCAGGCAGCTGGCTGGGGTTGCCCAAAGGCCGTGAGAGTCCCCAGTGCCTGCATGGACATCAGTGGCGCCTGGAGGGACTCTAGCAGTCTTCTCTAGCTCTCACAACAGGCACTGGGGGGTGGGAGGAGCCAGAGGCCCTGCTCCCCACTCCATGCGTCCCTCCCAGCTGCTGGGCTGGAAACTCGAGCCAAGTCAACAGTTCCTTGAATTGTGTTACAGCCCAGGCTGCCCCTCCAGAGCTAATAATGTGGGCAGCTGTAGGACGTGAAACTCGATCCTCCAGGCTCCAATCCCACCCCACTGTGGCCAGGCTGGCAGGGAGTGGGCGGATGTTGGGCCCAGGGTCCTGAAAGCAGAGGCCTGGACTTAGGATCCTGGGGTGAGGCTGGGTCCGGGAGGGATCCCAGCCCCCATGAGGGACCCTGGCCCCCTGGTAGGGCGTTTGTACAAAGTTGATATGGGTCAGGCTAGCAGGGCTGACACCTATAAACTCAGTGGCTGACAGAGGCTGACATCCTTAGTGACTGAACCGGTGACGTCTGTGGGATGATAATTATAATAAGATTTTTTTTTTGAGATGGAGTCTCGATCTTGTTGCCCAGGCTTGGGTGCAATGGCACGGGCTCACTGCAACCTCCGCCTCCCAGGTTCAAGTGATTCTCTTGCCTCAGCCTCCCAAGTAGCTGGGATTACAGGCATGCGCCACCATACCCGGTAATTTTGTATTTTTAGTAGAGACAGGTTTCACTGTGTTGGTCAGGGTGGTCTTGAACTCTTGACCTTAGGTGATCCACCTGCCTCAGCCTCCCAAAGTGCTGGGATTATAGGCGTGAGCCACCACACCTGGCCTATAAGATTTTTTTTTTTTTTTTTTTTGAGACAGAGTCTCACTCTGTTGCCAGGCTGGAGTGCAGTGGCACAATCTCGGCTCACTGCAACTTCCACCTCCTGGGTTCAAGCTATTCTCCTGCCTCAGCATCCCAAGTAAGCTGGGACTACAGGCGCGTGCCACCACACCCAGCTAATTTTTGTATTATTAGTAGAGACAGGGTTTCACCATGTTGGCCAGGCTGGTCTCGATCTCTCAACCTCTTGATCCACCCGCCTCGGCCTTGCAAAGTGCTGGGATTACAGGCGTGAGCCACTGCACCCAGACTATAATAAGATTTCATAAGTAAATAATACAGATGAAAAGTGCCTCCTGGCCTAGCATGTCCATGGCTGAGGCTGGAACTCCAATCTTTGGGCTTTGTGCTCAGTGCTTCCATGCCAAGGTGGGACCAGAGAGAGACTGAGGACTAAAGACATCCACAGAGAAGCAGCTCTGAGCACCTGCAGTGGCTTCACAAGGCCTGTCACTCACAGCCTGAACACCGTGGACACACTTGCACCCGTGTGGCACCTGCAGTGGTGGTAGCTGGCTTGTTTGACATGTGACTGGAAGCAAAATTAGGGCCCATGATGCCACCTCCTGCATGCAGGCCATGGGCTGGCACCCAGAGGTGATTCCAGGGCTTGTGGCGAGGGCAGCACTGGGGCGGCCGGGGACAGAATTGGGTCTGACTCCAGGAGTGACTGGTGCCATCTGGCATAGGCCTGAGTGCTGGAGAGAGCCTCCTCCTCTACCTCTTGGGGTGTGACCTCTTCGTACAGCAGTCCACGCTCCCCTCGATGACCACTGTTTGTGATTCTCATTTTGGCCCCTGGCACATTTGTCCTCATGCCGGGAGAGGAGACGTGGGGCCTTTTCAGCAGGACTCTGCTTCCCCCAGGAGGTGGGAAAAGGAAAAAGCCCCCACCCAGTGCCCGTCCCCTGAGAAACTGCTTTCTCCACCCACCGTCCAGCTGGACGCACACCGTGCCTGATGGCCCTGGGTCTGAGCCCTCTAAGGTCTGGGAGAAGTGTCTCCCAGCCAGGGCACGGGTTTATGGCTGCAAAGTAGCCCCCTAGGGTGACCCTGGGCAGAGGAGTAGGCGAGGCTGGGAATGCTGCAGGGGGACAGTGCCTCAGTGCTGACGGGCTCCTTCCTTCCCTCAGCCTCCCATGGAGACCCCAGAGTGTGGTGCCCAGGCCCTGGGGCCGCAGCCCTGAACCTCTTCTCCAGTCTTGCCTAAGAACTACACAAATACCTCCAGAAGAGGATGTGAGAGACCCTAAAGGGCCAGGCCAGACCTCCCTGAGGTGGCGGCAGGAGGTTGGGCCCTGAGGGGTGAGAAGAGCCTCAGGCAGAAGGGAACCAGGGTAGCAGGGCTCCACAGTGGAGGGAGGGGGCTCCACAGGCTGCAGTCAGGGTGAGAGGGCCCTGCAGGGTACCTGGGGCCAGGAGGAGTGCAGGGGAGGTTTTGGGCTGTCGGGGTGAGGTAATGAGGCCGGGCCTGGTAAGCCCCACTCCCTCCCTCTGGCCCCAACTTCCCCATCTGAAGGAGCCCACTGTATCCTCCTGTGCTGCCAGGTACCTGTCTCTCGGGCCTCCACATCTGAGTCCATCTGAAAAATGAGAATACTTCAGTCTAGGTAGTGGGACTGCCAGCCGGGGACCCTGCGGCCTTGGCCTGAACCCTGCTATGACTATCACGGGCTCCAGTGGGGAGCTGCACCCTGTCTCCTCAAGGAAAAATCCAGCCAGTCTGGGAGCAGCCCTGCCCTCCCTCCCTAGGGACTTTGTTTAGACCAAATTGGTAGGAGGGTGGGGAAGGTAGACAAGATGTGGCAGGCCCTGCCCTCCCCCTCCCCAAGCAGAGCCCCAACTCCTGGGCTCTGGGCAGACTGGCCGTGGGGTCCTAGAGAGCGCCTGCCCTCCTGCCCCTTGTCCTGCCTGAGACCTGGACCTTTATTTCGTGCCCAAGTGGCTGTGAGAGTGACAGGAGGTCCGGGGCCTGTCCCTGGGGAAACATCTCCTTATAAGGGTCTGAGGCGGGAGTGACAGTCCTGTCTGCCGTGTTAGCCCCTCCACTGCATGGCCTTCTCTCAGCTTATAGAGTTAGTTGCAACCTCCCTGAGGGCAGGCAGGCCACCAAGAAAGGTGCAGAAGTACTTGCTGAGTGAATTGCTTAGTGAACAGGGTGCAGCGAGGAGTGGAGAAGCTCAGGGTCTCTCATTCATGCCTGGGAAAGTTCTCTGCCCAAGGCCACTGGGTGGGCCTGGCATGATGACAGGTATCGACTGGGGGCCTGGCCTGGGCCTTGCTCCCAAACATGCTCACTTCTGCACTCTGGTCTCCCTGCCTCTGCTCACGCTGGAGCACCCACTCCACACCCACCCCAGTGCTGCCCGCACTCACCTCCTTCACAAACGCCAGTTCCTCTATCAAGCGTCCCTGGCTAGAGCCCTCACACCTGCTCTGCTCCCAGGGTTTCTACTCAAGGGCAGTCCTCGTCTCAGTCACCTTAGAGCTTTCACTGCTTGGAAGGGACTTGACACCCAGTCAGTGCTCAGCTAATCTTTGTCCACTAAGGACAAACAAGAAACACCCAAATGACACTCACATGTACTAGGCACTGTTCTAAGTGCTTTATGTGCGGTAACTTGTTTACTCCTCACAACCACCCTATGAAGTAGGTGTTTGTGTCACTCCCATTTTGCAGATGAGACAGGGAGGCAAAGGGCGGTCAAATGACACAGGAGAGCAAAAACTGGCTCCCTCCACCCTTCTAAGGTCTTTGGCTGTGCTAGGAATTACATGGACAGATAAACTGGTTAACAGGAGAAAAATCATATTTAATTACGTACGTAGGCATGGGAGCCCCATGAAATATGAGATTCCAAGAAGGATCACATCTTGAGCTATAGAAAAGGAACTGGGGGGGCGGGGTGGGGTCCAGGATAACCTTTGTACCTTAAAAAAAAAAGAAAAAAAAAACAGGGGCTGGGAGCTTCTGGTGGGTGATGGCAACGCAAGTTTGGGAGGGTGAGGGGAAGAACTCTATGGTGAGCAAAAGTTGTCTCAGTATGCAGATAAAAAGTCAGTCTCAGCTGGGCGCGGTGGCTCACGACTGCAATCCCAGCACTTTGGGAGGTCGAGGGAAACGGATCACGAGGTCAGGAGATCGAGACCATCCTGGCTAACACAGTGAAACCCCATCTCTACTAAAAATACAAAAAAATTAGCTGGGCGAGGTGGCGGGTGCCTGTAGTCCCAGCTATTTGGGAGGCTGAGGCAGGAGAATGGCGTGAACCCGAGAGGCAGAGCTTGCAGTGACTCCAGCCTGGGCGACAGAGCGAGACTCCGTCTCAAAAAAAAACAAAAAAACAAAAAAAACCCAAACAGTCAGTCTCAGTTCGTTAACAGTTGTCTGAGCAGCCCCAAGAATAATAGGTAGTTGGTGTCAATGAGTCAATCTTCCCTGGTAGATAAGATTGCTGGGAGGGGGTTCAGGACAACTTAGGCAGATGAGGGAACTTCAGAGAAAGCCCTTTCTATACTTGTTGTTGCTCAGGCGCCCCCAGTTTGAAGTAACCAGCACACCAAAATGTCAGATTTTGGGGTGGCATTTCCTGAACTCCTTCAGCGACACCCAAGGTCACTCAGTCAGTAAATGGCAGAGCAAAGATCCAGCCCCAGCCCCCATGGGGGCTGTGAGGCTGCCTCCTGAGGATGACATTTCCTGGTGCAGCCAGATGGATGCCTGTGTCACTGCCAGGAGACACCTACTCGAATGGGCAGCTGCTCCCTAGGCCAAGCCCATCAGATGAAGTGCCACCATCCTCAGTGTGGCCTTTTCATCTTTTCCATCCTCCTGGACTCGGGTCTTCTGCCCATTCTACCTGACACCAGTGGGTTTGATTTCCCTGAGTGCAGCAAATTTGGGCTGAGCAACTGTTTGTAGAATGACCACTTTGCTACAGGGACCCGAGACAGGCACGGTTTCTTCAAGACCCTGGGCACCACTTTCCTCCCCCAAGCCTGTTTCCTGCTCTGGGAAGTGAGCTGACTTGCTCATGTCACGTGGCGTGATGTCTGGTAGGGACGCTGGGCGACTTCTGAACCATGTCAACAGTCTATTTAACCTGATTCTTGGCACTGCTGTGTGCCTGCTCCAGACGCCAGGTGACTTTGTCTGAGCAACGTGGGGTGGGGATGAGGTTACAGGCAGGTCGGGTGTGTGCTCCTTGTCTCTGGAGCAGTTTTTTTTCTCTGGACCTGGGAGCAGCAAGGGACAAGGCAATAAGCTGGCGGAGCCGGGGAGCTGGGATGTAGTGGTGCGGCGTTCTGCCACCTGACAGTGGGTGGGGGACACTTGTCAAAGCCTTTTTTGCTGCAGTCAGAGCGTGCATCCCACCTTTTCTGGCTCACAGCCGAGCCACGCAGGGAGGGCAGGGGGATGAGGTGGGTGAATGGGGGTGCTTGCAACGCCTCTGTCAACTGTAGCTAACAAGTGGCGGCTTGCACACCCGGGCAGGCTGTGGTGACCCCGGGTAGGGGCAGCCAATGAGCTCCAGGGCCGTGGTGGCACCACCGGGCAGCCCGCCTGTCTTTGGCTGGCGCAGCCGCGGGAGGGGCCTGGGTCCGCCAGTCAGGGCTGCCGGGCCCTGTCTCTGGGAGGCCTGGGCAGATCTGCCGATCCATTCACAAGAGCCTGACCTGACTCGGGCTGCCACATTTTTAACTTTTTCAACCTCCTGGAGAGGAGGGCGGGCTGTGGGGGCGGTTGGTGGGAAGGACGATGGAAACAAACTGTTTTCCCAGGCTCTGGTTCCTGAGTGGGATCGAGCTCCAGGCTGGGGCCGGGAATTCTGAATGCTCTGCAGGCACATGGCACATTAGGGTGTGGGGACGATGTGGGAGAGGGAAAAGCAGAGGGCGATGGTCGTGGCCCAGATGCCCACCCAGGACTGGCGTTGGGGACCGCAGGGACCCAGCCTGCTCAAGTCCTGCAGCCCCCCAGCCACCGGAGCACCGCTCTGCCTGGATGCAGTTACTTCTGGAACAGCAGACCTAAGTGGCTGCTGGCCTGGGTCAGGGGTCGGGGGAAATTCAGGCTCATCATCTAGAACTCCTTGTGGCACAGGCTGGACAGTGTCAGCAGCAGCAGGGGCTTGTGCCCCCAGCCCCCTCCCTTAAGCCTCCCTGCTCAATGCAGACCCACCACGGCCAGTCACATAATAAACATATATTTACAGATGTACAATTTGAGAATTCTAATTGAAGAAATATAGCTTCCGGGGGATCCTTTAGGATCGATGTTCTTATTGCACATGGCTCAGCCCATCTAGGAACATCTACCAAGACCAGATGGTCAGGGTGTGGGGGCAGAGCACCGGGGCCACCGTGGGGAGGCACTCTGGCCACATCAGTTCTTATCATCTCTCTGGGCTGAGGTGGCCGCCTCATTGCAGGGTGGGACCTTGTTTAAAAACCAGATTTGACATTTCCTTACCAAACTTCCTTTCCCAGCAAGAATCCTATTTGTTGGGGGACTTTTAAAAAAAGAGCCGAGAGAAACTCTGGGAGGGTGGTTATCATCTCCTGGCTGGCAGCTTGGGGAAGTAAGGCTTTGGAAGACGGTGGGCTCAACGACACACTCACCGCCACAGGAAAACACGGTCATTCCAGAAGGCCCAGTAGAAACTGTGGGAATAAAGAAAACCTTCCTCCTCCCCCTGGCAGCAAGTGCTGTTTTGAGCAAAATCCTCATTTGAAGGTGAGGGTAAGAAAACTATTCTGGTTCAGGTGTATCCCTTGTCCAAGGTACAAGAGGAAGCCTGGTGGTCACATCCACAGCGGGTGAAGAGAGGCACCCATGGGCACTGACTTTTCTTCAGGAGTTGAGGAGGCTGCCCTGGGGTCCCGGCACCACTGGCTGACTCGGAGGAAGAACCTTCTGAAATCCTTGGTGCAGGACTTAGGAAAAACCAGTGGCAATGATGGAGCTGTGCCCTGTGGCACCTATAAGGCAAAGCCCACTGAGGGGCTTAGGGATGGGGAAGTGGTGAGGCAGATCCTGGCCCCCTCTGCAGGCCTTCCCTTCTGTGGGCAGGGGGCTGGAGGGCTCCTGGGCACCAGGACAAAGAGCCCACTAGTGCTGCTCAGAGGGAAGGGGTGGTCTCACCCAAGCAGGTCCTTGTCGTGCCTCTCCTGTGACTCAATACTGACCTGGTACCTGCCTCCACGGCCTGCTCCTCTTCAGGTTAACCGTTATCCTGAGGCCTTCACGGGTTCACGCTATGATTACTGCTGCCATCAAAACCAGGTTGGGGTTTCGGGGGGCCATGAAAAGCTCTGACGTGACTCTCCTGACACTGTCAGCTATAGCTAATGTCTAGGAAAAACATCACCAGGGTGCCTTCCCCAAACAGGCCTCATTTTCTAAAACATGGAAGAAATCAGCTGAACAACTTAACCAAATCCCTGCAGAGTTTAAAAAGTAGACTATATATATATATCTTCATATATGCCTATTTACATATAAATAGATATATATACATATACGCGCATCTATAAATTACATTCTATGGAGAGTTCTTTCTTCCTCCTCTCTATCCTTGGCCAGCGCCTTTGGCTTCTCCTGAGAGGTGGCTGGTGGTGGCTCCTGTGAGGGAGGAGAGGCAGCTGGGTGCCCCCTCCCCCAGCCCTTCCCACTGATATCTGCTGGGAGTTTTACATTCTACTTTCGTTGCCATGGTTTCTGTATCCTAGGAGAGAGCCGATGCGGAGCCTCCGCCAGCCCTGGGAGGGAGGGAAGCAGCCCCATGGCAGGTTTTCTGTCTGTCCTAAGAGCTTTCTGCATTTACTGGGTGAGAGAGAGGGCAGCTGTGCAGCGTTCGGCCTCCAATTCCATTTTAATTTTGTTTCTTTGTATGTCTTTCCTCAAATATACAGTCCATCACCTTGGCTCAGTGCGTGTCACCAAAAATTCTCCAGGGATTTCATAGTCTGGGGAGGAGAGTGGCAACAGTTAGCTCGGCAGTCAGGCGGCACCGGCTCCTCTAGCTTACGCCATACAAGTAGCCCCCCTTGCCACTGCGCCACTGCACCACTGCACTGTGCTGCCTGCTCGACCCCCACCAACCCCACCTGCGGTCTGCCCTCCTGCGGCGGCACAGAGGCAGACACAAATGGCCTCTAGGCAGAGTCAGCTGTGGATCCAGGCCGGGAGGACACAGGCAAAGGAGGGGGTGGACAGGGCACCCGCACAGAGAACCTTCACTGCTTCTGCCCACACTTCTCCGGGCTTGGCCGAAGTGGCCATTTCTGGCAAACGCTGGGAGCAGAGCCCAGCACCCCCATTCGCCGGGCTGTAGGAGGGAGCCTGCTACGAGCAACTCTCATTTCCCCTCCACCCGTCCTGTGCTGAGCGGCTGCATCTGACCCTGAACTCGTGACCTTCTGTTCCCTTCCTCAGACCGCAGGCGAGATGCCTGGGCAGGGCCGGATGCCTGTGGTTTCCATGCTGCCAGGTGTGGCGGCATTAGAGAGAGTGCCTCAGATCCCACCAGAAGGGGGTGGTCAGGGCCCGCGGCCCCTCCCGCCGCCAAGCCTGCCAGCTCCCACCCACCTCGCGGCTGCCTGTTCATCTTGCTCCATTTCCTCCTCGCTGGAGGGATGGAGGAAGAGGAGGGCTCTTGGCCCACCTGTTCCCACATGGTTCTTCCTGGTATCAGGCAGGCAGTGTGCGTGTGGGGCTCTCTTGGGCCCCACAATATGTGATGGCCTGAATACCAGGACACGGACAATAGTCTGCTGTGCTGGAGAAAGGACCGTGCTGACTGAAGGCTGGAGTGGACCAAGAAGCCCCAGGTGGCCCTCAGCAACAGTTTGGAGTTCCCACTCTGCCTGGCTCTGGGGTCCCCCACACCCCCGGAGCCAGGGAGTGAGACTGCAGGAGTGGGGGTGCACAGCATCGCTAGAGGGCGGAAACCGACCTTGGTTTCCTAGCAGGCCCCACAGCTGCCCGGTCTCTGGAGGCTGGAGGTCAGGCTGGGGACAGGAGTCTTTGCCACAATCACCAGGCTTCCTCCCTTTCTCCCCCTCCCTCCTCTGCCTCATGACCAGGGCCAAAGCTGCCAGGAGTTGCAGGGTGGAGGCAGCCCTGGCTCATACTTGGACCTCGGTGGCGTGGCTGGCCCAGGACTATCCATGCAGGGAGGCCTGCACCTCTGACAGTCGGCTGCAGCTGGGGGTGCTCATCTTCTGTGCTTTGTGGTACATATCTGTGTCGCCAAAGTAGCGGGCCCGGTACAGCAAGCCTTCCTCTGCAAAGCAATGGGACAGGGTTAGCGCACACCCAGTACCTCCTGAAGCCTGCGAGGAAGCCTGCAAGGACTGGAGGGCGGAGGAAGGCTGATACACGCCCGGGGCTTGGGCAGGGCTGGCTTCCCATTAGGAAGACCCTGGAGGAGCAGAGACTACAGTCCTTATGTGGGAGAGACTGACAGAGGTGCCTTTCTCTAGAATGCAGTGAGGCCAGCCAAGGTGAGACCCTGTCATCCTGGTCAGGCCTCCCCAGGGTCCCACAGACGGATCCAGGAGCACAGTCAGGACGGCCAGGGATCTATCCGCTCCAGTCTGTCTCTACACACTCACCTCTGGCAGCCAACACGCCAGGCTGATGGCAGTGATTTACGGGAACCTGAGGAAACCACAGGTGGCCCCTAGCTTCCAGCCCCAGGGAAACACAGGAGTGGAGACCAGCTCTTGGCTGGGAGGTGGCTTGGTGCAGGGCAGTGCCAGGGGCCGGGCCCTCAGAGCACAGGGTGAGCAGAGCTCTCTCCTCCTGCTTTCCAGCTTCATCCCCAGTCACCTCCCAAATACAGCCCCCATCTTCCCCCCACACTCACTCTGCTGCTTCTCCTTCCAGCAGTTGTTCCGGAGGTTGGCGATATAATCATCCTCCACATTCCGCTCGACTGTTTTGAGGCTGGAGCCTGTGTACTCCTCGGAGAAAGTGTCTCCCACATAGTAGACGACACCCAGGTGGTCAGTGACTCGCCTGTGGATGTGGCCCACGGACCTGGCCAGAAATACCAGGTTCAAAGTGGGTGCGGGTTCCCATGCCCAGGGCACTCTAGGGGGTGATGGGCCCCATGACAGGAGGCGCCGCACAGACCACACGAGTAGTTGGTTCCTTCTCAAACCAGAGCAGGGACTCGCACACTCCCTGAAAGGAGGGTCTGAGGAAAAGGCAGCGTCCTCCCACATACGTGGCCCAGACTATAGGACGCCCTGCCTTTAGACTCCTTCCTTACCACACTGCTGACCTGGGGCCTTTGAGGAGAGGCCCACCCTGGGGAACTGGGGACCTGGGAGGGAACCTGGGCTCCACCTCTGTGCCTCCATTTCCCCATTCATCCCCTAAGCCAATTGTTACTGAGGGCTTGCCTGCCTATCTAGGAGTTCCCAGTGTCGAGTTAAGAGGCTTAGGGACAAAATGACAGGAAAAGCTCCAGGGAGCCGTATCCTCCCAGCTCCAATCACAAGCTCTGTCAGCTGTGGGAAGAGCCTTGACACCCAGACAGGACCAGTGCTCTGGGGACAACAGTCCCTGCCCTAGTCCTCTGCTCCTCGTGTGTCTCCAGTTGCAGAGAAAAGGGCTGGCATCTGGCCACAGGGAGCCTGAGCCAGCGGCCAGGGTCCAGTGGACCGACTCTGCCCCCTGCTGGTTGAGAAGGGTCATTCCAGCTCCCAGCCAGAGGTGGCCACCTTTGGGGAGAGGGGGATCCAGCCACTGAAGCTGAGCACCCTGTGTAGCTGACCCTGGGCCAGATGCTGGACATCAATGAGGGGAGCTGACACCCTAATGGGTCACAAAACGTCCTCAAGTTCACTCCTGGCAGTTGAGACCAAGCATTCATTAAACAAATATTGTTGAGCATTTCTAATGGACCAGACATGTTATATGCATTATTCATTAATTTCCACAGCAGGTGGATGTTATAATTCCCATTTTATAGATGAGGAAACCAAGGTTACATAACTTGTTTAGGGTCACACAGCTTCTTAGTGGAGAAGCTGGGATTCTAAGCCATGCTTGCTGTGTCTGACTCTAGTGCCCTGTTCTTTCCATAGCCTCAGGAAGCCCAACCAGAACCGAGGAGCAGAGGTTCTTCATCAGGGTTGGCAGGGGAGATGGCCAGGAAGGAGTCACAAAGCCGCTGAAATTATATGCAAAACTCTGTGTGGATGTGTGTGCGTGCATGTGTGCATGTATTGTGTGTGTATGTGTGCATGTGTATCGTGTGTGTATGTGTGTGTGCGCATGTGTGCATAGTTCTAGGGAAAAGTTCTGTAGCTCTCGCTGCATTTTCTTAGGGGACCATAATCCTAAAAAGCTTAAGAGTCCTAGTTGAATAGAGAAAGTATATTTTATTGATTCGAAGCCAGGTTTCTGCATTATGATCGTGCACTGGCTGGATCAGGATGCGAAAGAAGGCCCCTAACAGGGCTGAGAATCTAAAGCCCCTTGTCTGCCCATGGCCCAGCCTCACCCATGTACTCACGGTCTTGGGCTCAGACTGTAGGGTGGACTGGAGACCATGAGCTGGCTGAGAGCTGACACGAGGATCAGGATGAGGATAGGCATTAGCTGCACAAACACCCCTAGCCCGCCCTGGAGGGAAGAGCCAATGTCACTCTGTTGGACCTGGGTGGGGTGTGGCGTCAGCCATAATCACCACCAGCTCCCCTAGAACAGTGGACCCTGGGGAGACATGACACCACTCTGCCATTCCCTCCACGAGGCTCCAAAATACAGGTGCTCCTTCACCTGACAGCTTTCCCAGATAAAAACAAAGCAGCAACTGGTGTGAAACACAGGAGGAAGGGAGATGTCTGCATTTACTTTTGAGAGCATGTCAAAAAAAAAACAGCAGCAAAACTTGCTTCCTCCAGGAGAATGGAAGGCAGGGCTGGAAAGAGACATGCAGTATATACAACTTTTTGAAATTTGAACCACACAAATATATTACCAATGTAAACATTATGGCCAGTGTGGTGGCTCATGCCTGTAATCCCAACACTTTGGGAGACCAACACGGGAGAACCATGTGAGGTCAAGAGTTCAAGACCAGTCTGGCCAACATACACCCCTATCTCTACAAAAAATAATAATTAAAATAAAATAAAAATTACCAATTAAAATTAGAAATAGCACTGGTCCTAGGTTGCAGAAAAAGCAAACAAACAAAAAAATAAGAATTAGAAATAAAAATTAACAAATTTATTCACTGTGTGATAATCTATGATGTTAAAAACTCTTCTGTTGTTAGATACAAAATAAAAAATCTTTGATCAGGGCAGTGGCTCATGCCTGTAATCCTAGCACTGTGGGAGGCTGAGGCAGGAGGACCACTTGAGCCCAAGAGTTTGAAAGCAGCCTGGGCTCAAACAACAAAGTCAGACCCTATCTCTACAAAGAATTAGCTAGGTGTGGTGGGGTGGGCATGTGGTCCCAGCTACTGAGGAGCCTGAGGTGGGAGCTTTGCCTGGGAGGGGAGGCTCCTGCACTCCACTCAGGGTGACAACAAGAGACCCTATATCAAAAAGAAAAAAAAAAAAAAAGAAAAGAAAAGGCTGGCATGGTGGCTCATGCCTGTAATCCCAGCACTTTGGGAGGAAGAGGCAAGTGGATCATGAGGTCAGGAGTTCAAGACCAGCCTGGCCAATCTGGTGAAACCCTGTCTACTAAAAATACAAAAATTAGCCGGGCGTGGTGGTGGGCGCCTGTAGTCCCAGCTACTCGGGAGCCTGAGGCAGGGGAATTGCTTGAACCTGGGAGGCAGAGGTTGCAGTGAGCCAAGACTGTGCCACTGCACTCCGGCCTGGGCGACAGACCGAGACTCTATCTCAAAAAATTAAAAAAAAAAAAAAAATTTTTTTTGAATAAATATTGTCAGAGCAAAAGGAAACCCCTTCTGCCTTGCCAGAATTTAAAATGTGCTGCAATTGTCCACAATATTTTAATTTTAGCCAACTAGCTGTTCTTTGATCTGTGGCATACAAAATGTGTTTGGAGCATTGGCTAGTTATAATTTTTATTAAAAATTTTTTTTTTGTTTTTTAAGATGGAGTCTTGCTCTCCTGCCCAGGCTGGACATGATCTCGGCTCACTGCAACCTCCGCCTCCCGGGTTCAAGCGATTCTCCTGTCTCAGCCTCCTGAGTAGGGATTAAAGGCACCTGCCACTATGTCTGGCTAATTTTTGTATTTTTAGTAGAGACAGGGTTTCACCATGTTGGCCAGGCTGGTCTCAAATTCCTAACCTCAGGTGATCTGCCCACCTCAGCTTCCCAAATTTTTGTAAATCTGTTTTTTAAAGTATCTTTTGGCTTTTTAGCAAGAAGAGTCGGCACCTATGTTGTCATCCTTTAAAATTCTCTCACTGGCGGAGCACAGTGGCTCACGCCTGTAATCCCAGCACTTTGGGAGGCCGAGGCGGGTGAATCACCAGAGGTCAGGCGTTCAAGACCAGCCTGGCCAACATGGTGAAACCACGTCTCTACTAAAGATACAAAATTAGCTGGGCGTGATGGCGGGCGCCTGTAATCCCAGTTAGTAGGGAGGCTGAGGCAGGAGAATCGCTTGAACTAGGCAGGCGGAGGTTGCAGTGAGCCGAGATCATGCGGCTGCACTCCAGCCTGGGCAAAACAGCAAGACTTCGTCTCAATTTAAAAAAAAAAAAAAATTCTCTCAAAAACTTGAGAGAAAATAGCTGAGACCCATGGGGAAAAAAAGAAGAAAAAGAAAATAAATTTCTCTCACAGAGTGTAACTTTCCATTGCTTAGAGGATGTCACTTTGGCCTTACCAGCGAGCGGCCTGCATGGAAGCCTAACATCACCCTCAAGCCTGGCTGCGGGTGGGGTTTCTGCATTCCACTCCCCAGCCAGACCAGCAAAGCCGCGCTCCCGCTGGCAAAGTGGAGCACGGCTCCCTCATGTAGCGCCCTCTGCTGTCACTCAGCAGAATGCAAGGGAGGCCCAGAGGGCTCCTTGGCTGAGAGTTGCGGGGACTCTGCTGGTCCCAGAATGGACAGTGTGGGAGGGAACTCCCTCCTCCAGGCCCCCTCCCTGGGATGGATCTGGTGCCCTCCCCACGCTGTTCCCGGCGCCTTCCTCACTCACGTCACCCTGGTTGTCCCTGCGGTCCTGCCTTTGCTGGTAGGTATAGCGCATGCGGCCGTTGCTGTAGACGTGGACGTTACCTGGGGGTCAGAGGGGCTGAGTCAGGAGCCAGGGCTGTTGGGAAAGGGAGAGGCTGGCATGCCATCCCCACCATCACCCCAGGGATACCTGGTTGTGGGGAACTTACTAGAAGGGAAGCCGCCGCCAAAGAACATGTTGAAGAGGTCTTCAGGGGAGATGTCGGCCTCAAAGCCGCGGTGGAAATCCCCGTGCCCATGGCCGTGCCGGGCCGCCTGGCTCTTGTCATCGCCAAACTGGTCATACTGCTTCCTCTTCTCCGGGTTGCTGAGTACCGCATATGCTGTGCCAATGGCTGGAGGGGAGGAGGAAAGGTCAGGCCTGAGGATCCTGGGGTGCAGGGAAGGCTCCAATGGCAGCCGAGTGCTCACTTTTCTCAGGTACCCAAGCAGTGCTTTAGGAAGCAGACATCCTTGGGGCGGGCAGGAAGCTTGGCCAGTGTGGGGAGAGGGCATGCAGGAAGACCCCTCAGTGGATCTGGGCAGCCTGGCTGGGTGGAGGGTAATACAGGCTCCTTGCTCTCTTCAAGACAATGGTCAAGCTTTGTCGATGTGCCAGGCCCCCTAGGAGCATGGCCTCATTTGCTTCTTTTTCTGTTTATTTTTTGAGGCAGGGCCTCACTCTGTCACCCAAGCTGAGTGCAGTGGGGCAATCATGGTTCACTGCAGTCTCATCTTCCTTTGCTCAAGCGATCCTCCCACCTCAGCCTCCTGAGTAGCTGGGACTACAGGCGTGCACCACCACACCCAGCTAATTTTTTGTATTTTTTTGTAGAGATGAGGTCTTGCCAAGTTGCCCAGGCTGGTCTCAAACTCCTGGGCTCGAGCGATCCTCCCACCCTTGGCCTCCCAAAGTGCTGGGATTACAGACATAAGCCACCACACTAGGTCAACTCATTTACTTCTAAGAACAACCCTATCTCCATTTCACCAAAGAGAAAACTGAGGCTCAGAGAAGTGACTGCCTAAGCTCACACAGCTTTAACATGTTACAGAGCTGGGAGTCAAACAAAAGCAGGTGTCTCTTGCTGCAAGTTCTCTCTCTGACTTTATGAAAACCACCAAAAACCTCTTTCCTCATTCTCTCTTGAGGTGCCCAACAAGATGGGCGTTCCTTTCTGGAGGTTCTGTAAATCTGAAGTCATACTCTGACACGCAGGCCAGACAGACACACAATATCCTTACTGTGAACTGGAAGGCAGCAGGAGCTGTGGGGAAGGGCCAAATCTCAGGGCTCTATGGAGACTCCTCCACTCCTGGTGATGTGGCCAGGGTGAGTCCCCCACTCTTGGGGGTCCAGGCCCCAACCACTATTTCCTACCTGGGCCTGGAGCCTCTCACCAGGGCCCCCTGGCCAGGACGGCTATGCCCTGAAGGATCCCAGCTCTGAGCTTCTCAGTCTCCCACTCTCTCTCCTCAAGCTGCCACTGTCTCCGAGGAGTGGTTCCAAGCCACATCTGATTCCCATCCTGAAACCCCTGGGAATAAGGAGGGCAAATCTTCTCCTCTGCCAATTCTGACCAGGCCTCAAGGCCAGAGCTGGCCTCTCAGTACAGTCGGAGCAGGTTGCAGGCAGAGGCTGGGGCTGGAGAAACATTCAACAGGGCTACCTTGCCTCCCTCCACTCCCACTCTCCTTCTCCTCCGGGGCTCCTGGGACACTGCACACCAGGTCTCAGAGTCTGCTCTGCCACAGGCTCTCCAGCTGGCTACGGTTGTGGGTGCAGCACAGCACGCACCCCGCCCAGGCCAGTGGGGGCTAATCACCATGCTGTTTCCCAAGGAGGTGGATGAAGCGAGAATGAGAGAAGGAAGGAGGACATGGTGGGAATGAGAGAAGGCAGTGATGTTTGGGGCAATGAGAAATTGCAGTGCACAGAGTCAGTACACGAGCGCCTGACAGGTTAAAAGAAAATGTAATGAATAAAGGGCAGCTTACGATTTCAGCCAGAAATGAAGCACCCACCCCTGAGCCAGTGGGCCCTGAAGCCAGAGACTGCCATGTCCCCACTGCAGGCCCCAGGTGTATAGGTATGGTGGGGGAGCTGGCTGTGGCTGCTGGTATTGAGGCGGCCACCAGGCCTGAGGCCCCTGACCTGGGGCTACCCTGCCCCTCAGCAGGGAAACAGTTACTCCAGTGGGCAGCTATGAGACTCCAAGACAGGGGAACACACACGGTGAGTCGCTCAATCACTGAGAATCCTTGGAGAAGCTACTAGAACTTTCTTGCCTCATTTCTACTACTGTAACCCCAGGAAATGCAGAGGAAGTAGGGGCAGGAATGCTGCTATTTGAGCTCTGACAAACTCTACATAGCCGGAGGTGGCTACTAGAACCTTTTTCCCAGGAAGCAGCTCCCAAGCCTGGGCAACTTGGACCTAAGGTCACTTCCTTCTGCACCCCACTTCCTGGGAAAGCTGTCTTGGTCCCTTACTCCCTGCCACGGACAGGAGAGGAACACACCGAAATGCTAGGAAAGCAGGGCCAGCTTACCTTTGAAAGCTTCAGTGGCACCAGGCGCGTGGTTCTTGTCTGGGTGGAATTTGAGGGCCAGTTTGCGGTAGGCCTTCTTCAGGTCCTCATCCGAGGCCCCTCTGCTCACCCCCAGGATCTCATAGTAATCTTTACATTGCTTGACCCTGGGGAGGGAGGAGAGCGTGGTAGGGGGTGCTCTACATGGGTCTATGTGAGGGGAGCGAGGAACAGGTCGTGTGGGGCGCACAGCTCTAGGCAGGCTGCGGGGGACCAACAGGGCAAGGCTGACAGCTCCTTGGGTCAGTTGTGTGACATCAGGGACAAGGGAGCCACAGTGTACGCCAAATGTGATGCAGAGCTGGGCAGGACCACAGGAAACAGAAGAACACTGTCTGGATTCTTGGATTTAGGAGGGCAGCTGCAGGGTTCGCCAGGCCAATATCTATCTCCCCCTGTTCTGCTGACAGTTTCCCCATGGGAGGAGCTCAGGAGGACTGTTGGTGTCCATCACCCAGGGTGGTGTCCCAAGCTCAGCCAACCGACTCTCCTGGCAATCTGAGTCTTTTTTTTTTTTAACTTTTAAAAGTTTTTAAAATTTTAAATATTTAAAGATAGAGACAGTGTCTTCTAATTGCCCAGGCTGGTCTCAAACACCTGGGCTCAAGGGATCCTCCTGCCTCGGCCCCCAAAGTGCTAGGATGACAGGCATGAGCCACCATGCCCAGCCCAATCTGAGTCTTGAGTGGGTAACATGAAGGCCAGAGGTGGCAGGTGACTGTTCATCCCAAGCACAGGGCCTAAAGAGACCCTAGTTCTCTTTCACCAATTCTTCCTCTCTGCGCCCCTGGAGACCTCCTGGTTCTTGGCCCGTTTCTAGGCCTTCCCAATCCCTCATACATCAGTTTCTATTGCCTACAACGGACCTTGCCGAGTCAGTGAAGTACAGATCTGGCCTACACTTTTATAACAGCAGTCATGCTCTGTCTCACACAGGCGGCCTCGGTCCTGAAGCTTGCCAGGAGCTGTGGGCATGACCCTGGGGGATTCCCAAGGCCAGCTGCTGGGAGACCTGGGGAGAAATGGGAGCTGGGAATGTCTAAGCCTGAGGAGCCTTGGCTGGGTGGTCGCTGGCCTGGTAGCCAGCTGCTCTGCATGGGGCCTGCTCACAGTCACGGGGCAATAACTCTGCCTCTGGTCTCCATTCTACCCCACACAGGCTCTGATCTAAAAGGGTTTTTGTTGGGTGCTGGGCTGTGGGTTGGGGTAGAATCTGGAGGGGGAGACAAGGCTCCATCTCTGTTGACAAACAGAGCTGTGTAAAGACGCCTGGGGCCTGCCTGGCCAGTGGCAGAGGAAGCCGGCAGAGTCAGTTTTTCCAGCCTCTGCTGTGGGTCATCTTGGCAGGAGGGGTGGTGAAGCCCCAGTTCCCACACTGTATTCCTGGGCCTTGAGGGAAATAAGGAGAGGTCCTGGTGAACCTGGACACTTGGACCTTCTCCATCCACCAAGCCCCTCCCAGGGCCCTGTGCAGCCCACAGGCAGATGGGAGGTGGAGGACATGCTCCAGGAAGCCTCTAGACGTCCCCAATCTCCCCAGGCTCTGGTCCCTGCCCACCCGTCTACCTTTTCACAGCTGCAACCTGTTCTGCAGTGTAGCCTTTGGTGCTCTCTCCTCCAGCTTCACCGTTGGCCGCGGGGGCACTGGTCCCACCTGCTTTCCTGTGGGTGGCATGGGTTGTGTCTGTGGGTGAGGGTTGGTCACCGGCAGTCTGTGGTTTCTGGTTGAGGGACTCGATCAGGGCTGTGCAAGGCAAGGAAACTATTCAGGGCTCCTGCTCCAGCAGGCTGCGTGCCTCGCCGAGCGGCCTGCTGCTTCCCACTTGCTTCCCCTCCCAGCAAAGCCACCAGCTCCTGCCCTGATTAGGCCTGTGGGTGCTAGGGGGGCAGTCATCCACTCTCTTGAAAGCCACAGTCCTTAAGAGTAGGCAGGATAGGCTGGACGTGGTGGTTCATGCCTGTGATCCCAGCATTTTGGGAGGCTGAGGCGGGCAGATCACCTGAGGTCAGGAGTTTGAGACCAGCCTGGCCAATGTGGTGAAATCCCATCTGCATTAAAAATACAAAACTTAGGTTGGGCGCAGTGGCTCACGCCTGTAATTCCAGTACTTTGGGAGGCCGAGGTGGGTGGATCACGAGGTCAGGAGATCAAGACCATCCTTGCTAACACAGTGAAACCCTGTCTCTACTAAAAATACAAAAAGTTAGCCGGGCGTAGTGTCGGGCGCCTGTAGTCCCAGCTACTCGGGAGGCTGGGGCAGGAGTATGGCGTGAACCCAGGAGGCGGAGCTTGCAGTGAGCCCAGATCGCGCCACTGCACTCCAGCCTGGGCGACAGAGCGAGACTCCGTCTCAAAAAAAAAAAAAAAAAAAAAAAAATTAGCCAGATGTGATGGTGGGTGCCTGTAATCCCAGCTACTAGGAAGGCAAGTGGTTGCAGTGAGCCAAGATGGCGCCACTGCAGTCCAGCCTGGGTGACAGAGTGAGACCCTGTCTCAAAAAAAAAAAAAAAAAAAAAAAAAAAAAAAAAAAAAATCCGGGCGCAGTGGCTCACGCCTATAATCGCAGCACTTTGGGAGGCTGAGGCAGGCAGATCACCTGAGGTCAGGAGACCAGCCTGGCCAACATGGTGAAATTCCATCTCTACTAAAAACAAAACAAAACAAAAAAAACCCCCAAAAAACAAAAAGCATTTAGCTGAAGATAGTGGTGGGTGCCTGTAATCCCAGCTGTTCAAGAGACTTGAGAGGCTGAGGCATAATTGCTTGAACCCAGGAGGTGGAGGTTGTAGTTAGCAAGATTGTGCCACTGTCAGAGCAAGGCTGTCTCAAAAAAAAAAAAAAAGTAGGCAGGATAGAGGTCTTTTTCTTTTTACATGAACAAAATTATGTTAATAAAAATTGACAGAAAATCTACATAATTCATGGATAAATCTGTAGTAATTGCCTTATTTTCCAGATAGTATACTTACATATACATTTCTTTTCTTAATAAATTTAGGCAGAATTCTGATATTCTGATAGTCTTCCAGAAGCACACTTGGTTTTATTAATAAACCCTATAGTACTTTATTTAGAGTTATTTTTTTGTTTGTTTGCTTGTTTGAGATACAGTCTCACTCTGTTGCCCAGGCTGGAATGCAGTGGTGCGATCTCAGCTCACTGCAACCTCTGCCTCCCAGGTTCAAGTGATTCTCATACCTCAGCCTCCTGAGTAGCTGGTACTATAGGCACGTGCCACCATGCCTGGCTAATTTTTTTTTTTTTTTTGACACGGAGTCTTGCTCTGTTGCCCAGGCTGGAGTGCAGTGGCATGATCTTAGCTTACTGCAACCTCCGCCTCCTAGGTTCATGCAATTCTCCTGCCTCGGCCTCCCTAGTAGCTGGGATAACAGGCTCCCAGTACCATGCCCAGCTAATTTTTGTATTTTAGTAGAGATGGGTTATCACCATGTTGGCCAGGATGGTCTTGAACTCCTCACCTCAAGCAATCCACCCATCTCGGCCTCCCGAAGTGCTGGATTTACAGGCGTGAGCCACCATGCATGGCCTAATTTTTGTATTTTTAGTAGAGATGGGTTATCACCATGTTGGCCAGGCTGGTCTCGAACTCCTGACCTCAAATGATCTGCTCCCCATCGGCTTCCCAAAATGCTGGGATTACAGGCATAAGCCACCGTGCCCTGCTAGAGTTCATTTAATACTGCTTTAGGCCGGGCGCGGTGGCTCAAGCCTGTAATCCCAGCACTTTGGGAGGCTGAGACGGGTGGATCACGAGGTCAGGAGATCGAGACCATCCTGGCTAACCCAGTGAAACCCCGTCTCTACTAAAAAAATACAAGAAACTAGCCGGGTGAGGTGGCGGGCGCCTATAGTCCCAGCTACTCGGGAGGCTGAGGCAGGGGAATGGCGTAAACCCGGGAGGCGGAGCTTGCAGTGAGCTGAGATCCAGCCACTGCACTCCAGCCTGGGCGACAGAGCGAGACTCCATCTCAAAAAAAAAAAAAAAAAAATACTGCTTTGATTGCCATTTCTTTCAATGTATTTGGTTTTACTCTGCTTTTTGCTTTTATGAATCTAACTTATGAATCCATTTTTTTCTACTGAACTCATTCAAATCTGCAAATATGTTTGCATTGCATCACATTTTGAATAAGTAAAATATTCAGTCCACAGCACTATGCCCTATTTTTACCATTTTTTTTTTTTTCAGACGGAGTCTTACTCTGTTGCCCAGGCTGGAGTGCAATGGCATGATCTCGGCTCACTGCAACCTCCGCCTCCTGGGTTCAAGCGATTCTCCTGCCTCAGCCTCCCAAGTAGCTGGAATTACAGGTGCACACCACCACGCTGGCTAATTGCATTTTTAGTAGAGACAAGGTTTCACCATGTTGGCGAGGCTGGTTTTGAACTCCTGACCTCATGTGATCCACCCGCCTCGGCCTCCCAAAGTGCTGGGATTACAGGCGTGAGCCACTGCACCCGGTCAACCCTTCAGATTTTTTTTTTTTTTTTTTTTTTGAGACGGAGTCTCGCTCTGTCTCCCAGGCTGGAGTGCAGTGGCTGGATCTCAGCTCACTGCAAGCTCTGCCTCCCAGGTTCACGCCATTCTCCTGCCTCAGCCCCCCGAGTAGCTGGGACTACAGGCGCCCGCCACCTCGCCTGGCTACTTTTTTTGTATTTTTTAGTAGAGACGGGGTTTCATCGTGTTAGCCAGGATGGTCTCGATCTCCTGACCTCGTGATCCGCCTGTCTCGGCCTCCCAAAGTACTGGGATTACAGGCTTGAGCCACCGGGCCCGGCCCAGATTTTTAAGATCTCAAAGTAGTGAGTTTAACAGACTTGGCATGTTGAGTGCCAAGATGGGCAAAGTACCCTGCAAAGGGGACCCCACTTAGCAGGACCATCTGTTTCAGGTGGCATCAGTAAAGAAGGCTTCCTGGAGGCCTTTGCTTAGCTGTAAAGAGGAATAGGGGAAATGAGTTTGCCCAAGGGGGACAGGGATGGTATGAGACCAAAAGAAATATCTGCTGTGCTCATTACTTGCTATTTTTCACATTTTTCAAATGGCTGGGCATGTCAAATGGCCTCTTCAATGTCTGGAGTCTATACAGGACATTAACCATCACCCTCGGCAGCATCATGGTTATTGAAAACCAAGCCCGGCCAGGCGCAGTGGCTCAGACCTGTAATCCCAGCCCTTTGGGAGGCCGAGGCAGGTGGATCACAAGGTCAGGAGTTCAAGACCAGCCTGGCCAACATGGTGAAACCCCATCTCTACTAAAATACAAAAATCAGCCGAGCGTGGTGGTGGGCGCCTGTAATCCCAGCTACTTGGGAGGCTGAGGCAGGATTGCTTGAACCTGGGAGGCGGAGGTTGCAGTAAGCTGAAATCATGCCCTTGCACTCCAGCCTGGGCAACAGAACGAGACTCCATCTCAAAAAATCAAAAATAAAAACAAAAAAACCCAAGTCCACTGGGCGTGGTGGCTCACACCTATAATCCCAGCACTTTGGGAGGCTGAGGCTGGTGTATCGCCTGAGGTCAAGAGTTCGAGACCAGCTTGGCCAGCATGGTGAAACCCTGTCTCTACTAAAAATACAAAAATTAGCCAGCATGGTGGCAGTCGCCTGTAATCCCAGCTACTTGGGAGGCTGAGGCAGGAGAATTGCTTGAACCTGGGAGGCAAAGGTTGTAGTGAGCTGAGATCATGCCACTGCACTCCAGCCTGGGCAACAGAGTTCCAGCCTGGGCAACAGAGCGAGACTCTGTCTCAAAAAAACAAAAACAAGCAAAAACAAGCCTGTGGTTCCTGCAGATTAAATGAGGAAGGGCCCAAGTCTCTGGCAGCAGGTCCCTATGTCCATTTATTCCAGGCACAAAACCAGCTCTCAGAAACCCGTCAGGCCTGGGCCCCCGTGCCCTGGGTAGTAAAATCCTAAAGCCTCTGACAAGCTGACCAGCTGGGAAAACAGGCATCTGGATCACTGCAGGGATCCAGCATCCCTCTGTGCTGAGGAGGGACAGCAGCACATCCCAGAACGGTCCTCTGCTTCCTTCAAATACGCCAGGTGCCTGCTGGCCTGAAGACACCATGCTGGGTGCCACACCCACCAGTGCAATGCACTGAGGTCTGACCCAAGGGGCTGAGAGCCAGTTTCACTGGGAACAGAGTATGGGGCTCCAGTGGAGCACTGCTGCCCTGGGCTGCTGCTGCCACACTGCGAGCTTGTGTGATCTTGCTGAGTCTTCAATTGGGAAATCCAAACACAGGAGCTTACAGCTGGGGTTGCTCTGAATAAGGGAGGTAGGCTCCTGCAGCAAACCCTGACAGGGTGCCTGGGGAGGAGTAATAGCAACAATTATTTTTCTTACCCAGTGATGTGTGTCAGGTGGGTACCTTCACAGTGATCTGCATGTATTAGTTCATTTAACTGCCACAGCAGCCTCCACTGTAGGAAGAGGGCACTGTGGCAGACTGCTGCCATGACCACACAGCTGGTTAGGAGGCAGAGAGGGCTTTGAACCCCAGGACGTCCAGAGGGGCCTTTGAACCCCAGGATGTCAGCTCCAGGATCTATGCTTTCTTTTTTTTTTTTTTTTTTTTTTTTTGAGACGGAGTCTCACTTTGTCACCCAGGTTGGAGTACAGTGGCCGGATCTCAGCTCACTGCAAGCTCCGCCTCCCGGGTTTACACCATTCTCCTGCCTCAGCCTCCTGAGTAGCTGGGACTACGTGCGCCCGCCACCTCACCCGGCTACTTTTTTGTATTTTTTTAGTAGAGATGGGGTTTCACCAGGTTAGCCAGGATGGTCTTGATCTCCTGACCTTGTGATCCGCCCGTCTCGGCCTCCCAAAGTGCTGGGATTACAGGCTTGAGCCACCGCGCCCAGCCGCATGCTCTTAACTATGCTGCTATCCTGGGCCGCACATGTCTGATGGAGTGGGGGTGGGGATCGGGGACAGAGATCCAAGCAAAAGCAAAGAAGAAACATTAAATTCAGAAAGGCCCAGATTGAAATCTCAGCTCTGCCATTCCTAGCAGTGTGACCCTGGCTGATCTGTGACATCTCTCTGAACCCGGTTTCCTCACCGTCGTGGTGGAGAATGAAATGAGATAATGTGTGTAAGCACCTGGTGCAGAGTCTGACAGAGAGTGAAGGTTCAAGGCTGATGAAGTGTCTGGCCATGGAAGTGGGCTGGCCAGGGAGGTGAGGGGACCTGTGGTGGGGGGTGGGGAGGAGGAGGGCTGGGTAGCGGGGGAGTTCTGAGGCTCAGGAAGGCAAAGGCTCAGCGCTCAGCAGGCTCCGGACCCAGTAGTAACCATGAGATTTCAGGCCATCCTAGATACCACGTCCATGCCAGCTACCAAGGGAATGGCAAGAGAAACCAAAAGATGAAGAGATATTGGTCAGGACAGGGCAGGAGGAGGAGGCAATAGGCTGTTTCCTAGAGCTTTTCAAGAAGTTCTTTATTTCAGTTCCTCTGGAAGCTCCAGTGGCCCAGGCTGAGCCTGGCAGATCCTAAGGGCAAAATAACCAGTTATTCAACTGCCAGAGATGAGCAGGAGCACTAGCCAGGAGATAGGAAGGGCTCTCTCTCGCACCTCTCAAAGAAGATTCTGGAAGCTTTTCAGGGCAGTTACAGGGAATCAGCCACTCTAATTTCCCTACAGTACAGAGAGAGCCCAAAGGAGAATGGGGGTGCCCTGGGTCACATGGAAGCCTTCGGCTTGAGTTGGAAATTAAAGATTTCTGGTTGCTGGCAAGTAGGGTCTCTCTTCTGGCCTGGGGGATGTGACAGCTTCACGCTTACATCCCTCATGGCACAGAGGCTGACAAGCAATGTCACAAAAGGAGACAGAACAGCTTAATGTTACCTTGGTTCTGTCTCTTCTCAGTAAAGCTGGCAGACCTAGAAAAGGAAGGGAACTCGGTAAAAGAGAACAGAGCTGGGGTGGAGAGGCACCTGAGGTGGAGCTGAGAGGATTCCTATAGCCAAAGCCACTGAACCCAGACTAGAGAGTTGACTTGGCCGGGCGGTGGTTCACACCTGTCATCTCAGCACCTTGGGAGGCCAAGGCAGGAGGATGGATTGAGCCCAAGAGTTCGAGACCAGCCTGGGCAACACAGGAAGACCCTGTTTCTATAAAAATAAAACAATTAGCCAGGTGTGGTGGCATATGCCTGTGGTCCCAACTGTTTGGGAGGCTAAGGTGGGAGGATCACTTGGGCCCAGAAGGTTGAGGCTGCAGTGAGCTGTGATTGCGCCACTGCATTCCAGCCTGGGCAACAAAGTGAGACCCTGTCTCAAAAAAAAAAAAAGTTAGACTCCCCGACAGGTTCAAACCCAGCTCTGCCACATGCTAGAAGAGTCATCTTGGACAAGGTAACTTAGCTTATCTGTGCAAAACTCCATCTCCATCAAACAGGCTAAAAGAGGAAATGAGTGAATGCTGGCAAAAAACTCAGCCCAATGCCCAGCAAATATACAATGTTGTCTCTGACTGTGACTTTGTTAACAGGTGAGTAGCTGAGTTTCTGGGCTCTATGTACCTATGGTGCTTATAGTGAGTCAGAAAAAGGCCTGGGACTGGAGACGGACAGTTCTGGGTCTTTGTTGGCTAGCCATGTGGCCTTGCCAGGTTATCTGGGTCCTCAGTGGAGAGAAGATCCCTACTCTCATAGGAGTGCTCTGAGGGGTAAATACGATTCTGTGAAATACAGGGAATGGAAGAGGGCTGAGTGCACGGTGGGGCTCATGAAGGTTGACTGACTTGAAGGGAACAACCCCACCCCGGACTTTACCAGCACCAGAATATCTCTCACTCCTGGACTCTGAATGCAGAATCCCTCAGCAACCCATCTCCTTTTCCTGTGGGCTGGCTTTCCCAGCTTGGCCTTCCTGACTTAGCCCAGAGCCAGCCATTTCACAGAACGTCTGGTAGCCTGAGCTGCAAGGAACCTCAGGATCATTGCAGCCAATCCTCTCTTTGTATGCTGGGGAAACTGAGGCCTACAAATGCTCTCATGAGCTCCCTGGGAAACCTGGCACCTTCCACATTTGTTACAAAGCCTTAGTCAAAGCCAATGGCTACCAGGCTGCCAGCTGCTGGATAAAACTCCCAGAAAGGACTGACTGACTGGCTCCACCATCTCTAGTCTGTGACCTCCCAGCTTAGGGCTACTGCTCTGCAGTTTAACTCAGTGCCTCCTCGTCCCACCTCCTGCAGCAGGAGTTTCAAGTCCCCTCACATCCTTTTTGCTGCAAAGGCCAACAGTGTGAGGTCCTTCACCCTTTCAAGGTTGCTCTGAGCCTCCCCTCTCTGCCCTTCCACCTCTCCAAGACCATCCTCTCCCCATGCTCTCGATCCTTCCCTTTTCATCTCTCAACTTGTCCTTTTCCCATGTGGTGCCTGCGGCATCACACAGGGCTGCTTGCCACCTGCTGCCATACTTCTCCACGGCTACCTGGCTGCTGCCCTCTCCGGGGACTGCCTCTTCTTGTTGCTCCATCTCACTCTGTTGCTTCCTCTGCCTTTGCCTGTGGGCTTGCCATTGTGCCTGCAGCAATTTTCTCTCCATGGTCTACACTTTCCCACAGTGACCTCAGCCATGCACAACTCCAGTGAGCTCCAGGGAATAGACGATACCACACTTTCACCTGTAACCTAGAGTGCTCTCCTGAGTTCCAGGCTGACAGCTCCTTTGGCCTGTCCCACTGGCACCTCCCACTCTGCTCATCTCTTCCCATCCCAGTTCTTCACCCTGGTTTCTTCCTGGTCACAGGGGCTTCAATTCTGATCCCCCAGCATCCCATCTGATTCTCCTCTGCAGCCCTCTCTCACACAGGCCTGGTGCCTCTTTTCCAGGGACCTTAGCCTTATCCATACTGCCTTGTCCCAGGCCCTCAGAATAGCCAACCTGCTCAAGGCAATTCTCTCTCGTTGGCTTCCTACCTTGAGTCTCTCTTACCTCTTATTAACCCTTCATGCTGTTCTCTTTTAACAACAGCGCCCTTACCTTATTCCTGCTATCAAAAACCTCAACAATTTCCTCAGTAACTACAGAATAAGGTGAAAATATCTTGGTCTGGTAGAAAAGGATTTTTATGATCTGGCCCCATTTTATTTTCTAAGCTTAATCCTCTCTGTATACAAACTACCATCTCCACTGCCTCTAAATCTTGCTATACTTTGATCTCTTCCCCCGAATCTTACAACTTTCAGCTCCCCTGACTTCTCCCAGGATGCCTTTACTCAAGTCTCACACCCTCCTCCAAAGCACAGTTCAAATGCTAACTCCTGTCGTCCCCAAAGCATTCCCTCGCCGTGAGATAACATTATTTTTATGCACTTGCTACAGCACTCACTACACTGCTTATAATTTAATGTTCAGGAGATTGTCCTCCACACCTCCTCCCCACCATCAGACTGTGAACCCATGGATGATGGGGACTGATTTTTTCACGCCCGTCCTTAAGCCCTCAGCATCAAACCCTGGGCTTATTTTTTGTTTAATCACAGTTCTGCCTTGTAATATTTATTTCTGTAAGTTTGTCTCTTTCACTAGATTATAAGCTCTTTCGAGGTGAGGGATCACATTTTACCAATCTTGCCAGCACCAAGCAGAGGACTTTGCAAACAAAACAAAACATAAATGATCTTCAACAAAAGTCTGCTGCATTGAATGAGCATCTGGGATAAGCCTAAACCCAAAGCAATAGACTGCCACCTAATATATCTGTATTACTCCCCCTGGGGAGGCAGGGAGCCCAATGGGTAGCCCTGCCCTCTATTTTTGAAGTAAGATCTTTCCCTGTCCCAGACCTAAACTAATCCCAGGTCCTTGTCAGCTCAGTGGAGGGCTGCAGATGGTAAAGTTTACACAGATGCATAAGGCGTATAGTCTCATAGTCTTTGAAGAAAAGCACAAATATGACAAATATGCAGGCAGGTGATTCTTCTGTCTCAGCAAATTCCAGAGCCCGAGCCCGAGAGAGGACACTCCTTCAAGCTCCTGAACTGGTGCAGGGGGCCTGCTGACAGAAAGATCCCCACAGGCCCTGTGGCCCATTCTTTCTTGGCTACCAGGTCCTGAGCCCGCAGCAGCATCAGTGTCAGGCAGAATTCTGACAGCTGGAGGGCCCACGCCCCACCACAGAATACGAATTAATTCATAGGGAGGCTCCTCCAGCAGGTTACCTCAGGTGTCCTGACAAATACAGCCCGAAACCCTCTCCAAGGGGAGGCAAACAGGCCAAAGATCAACCTGCAAGAGTCTGGAGGGAGGAAAGTTCAACAGTCCAGGCTACCTCTTCTACCAGCCTCCCGCTTCTCAGTCTCATCAGGCGGGCAGGGCCGGTTAGGAGGCTGACTGCTGTTCCTCAATTTCATTTCTTTTCTTTCATAAACATTTACAGAGTCACAGAACTTTCCACTTTCTAGCTGTGTCATCTTGGGCATCCCTTACCTCAGAGATTTTCCTCACCCATAGAATACAGATAATGATCTTTGCTCTGCCTCCCTGACTGGCAGGCTCAAGTAAGAAGGCACAGGCGAAGGAGCTTCCTAAACTGCAAAGCCCTATGGGTATTATTGCCAATCACATTATCTGCTCCAACCCTCTAATCTTCCCCAGGAGGAAACCCAAGCTCAGGAAGGTCACGTGGTAGCCGTCAAGATGAGACTGGGGCCTTCGGAGTGCCTGTTATTCCCTGACGGTTTACTAAGTGGTGATCACAAGCACCACCCGGTGTCTTTCTCCCCTCTAGCTTGGATTAAGAAAAACTCCTTGGAAAACTTAGGTTAAAGGAAAAAGAAAGGGTTCCCGGGTGAAGCGAGGTGATGAGTTGTAAAGCCAGCCTCACTCTTCCCTGCCTGGCTCAGGAGCCTCCTGTCCAGGGTCACTCAGCAGCCTCGGCGTCCACATAGCCGGCTGCCGCTGGACTCTTGCGGGCGATGGAGGGCTGGGGTGGCTGAGACCAACACCTCCCACCAGGCCACACACTCCGAATCTCATCGTCGGTAGGAGTGAGGCAACCGGCCTCAGGACAGACCGTCGGAAGCGGCGGACTGGGGTGGGTGTAAAGGCCGGCTTGCATTTTGGGAGGGTGGTCCCTGACCCTCAGCCCGAGACGTGAAAGGCAGTGAAAATACGGAAGCGCCTTTCCCTTGCGCTCGAAGGACGGAAGTCTCTCCCTGTCTAGCGCCCATTCTCTCCCTCAAAGGAGTTATGTTTATTTTCCTGAACTATGATACTTCCCAGGCCGGCTACTGGCCTGGGCCACCGAACGGCCCCTTGGGAAAAGTAGTTCGAGTTCACTTCTAGGTAAGTTCCCTTCGTCCTGGCTGCCCGCGCGTTTCATTCTCGGAGACCTCAAATCCCAGCAGATTCCGCGAGCACCCCTAAAGCTGAAGTCCCGGGCGCCCGAGTCTCCAGATGGCTCGCATCCCGCAGAGGAGCGCGAGGGAAAAACTACGCCTCCCAGCAGCCACCGCGCGCCTCAGTGCGCAGGCGTAGCCGCGCCTCGCCACCCCTCCCCCTCCTCCAACTGCTCCAGTCGGTCCGTTCCCGTGTTCCCCCCATCAGTTCTAATGTCCCCAGTCTCTCCGACACCTCACACTCACCGCGAACTCGCGGCGTCGGGTACAGCCGCTGTGCCTTCTCCAGGAAGCGGAGCGCCCGGTCGGGCTGGTTGCTCTGGATGGCCTTGAGGGCGATGCTGATACAGCGCTCAGCTTCATCCTTGTTGGATTCCATGGCGGAACCAGAGCGCGGAACCAGGGAGGGGGAGGCCGGGCGAGCGAAGGGCTGCGCCACCCGCCGGCGCGTCGCGGGCAGGCGGGCGCGGAGTGATGACATTAACCCTCCGCCCCTCCTTTCCCAAGATTTGAGCGAGGGTGGAGGCGCTACCGTATGTTTTCTAAGAAAGGGACGGCTGGCTTAGGTGTCAATAATGGTGCATGCCCAGATTCCATGTTCCGGAGGTCTTAGAGTTGAGTATGCACCAACCCTCTAATCTTTCCGAGGAGAAAACCCAAGCTCAGGAAAGTCACATGGTAGCCGTCAGGCTGAGACTGGGGCCTTCGGAGTGCCTGTTATTCCCAGACGGTTTACTAGGTGGTGGTCTATATACGTAACGTAACTATATACGTTTCAGACGAAGGTTATTATTTATTCACTGAACAGATATTGAGTGCCCACTGTTTGTCAGGCATGGTTTTATGGTTTTATGGGATACAGGGGTGAACAAAACAAAGCCCCTGCTCTCATGGAGCTTACATTCCACTGTGTGTAGGGTTAGGGGAGCTCTGTAGATATATTCAGAAAGTGATAAAAGCGATGAAGAAAAATTATAGAAAACACAAGGATAGAGAGTGGGAGGTGCTATTTTAAATAGTGCGATAAAAGAAACCTCTCAGAAACTGTCATTAACAGGTACCAGAATTCAGGAATGGTAACAAGTAGATGTGACTGGAGGAAGGGCGGTCAGGCCGAAGGAACAGCAAGTGCAAAGGCTCTGAAAAGGGAATTTTCTTGGTGAGTTATAACAGGATGAAGAAGGCGAATACACTCTAGGGAGCATAAAGATTCTCCTATAGGCCGGGCGCGGTGGCTCACGCCTGTAATCCACACTTTGGGAGGCTGAGGCGGGTGGATCACTTGAGGTCGGGAGTTCGAGACCAGCCTGACCAACATGGAGAAACCCTATCTCTACTAAAAATACAAAATTAGCCAGGCATGGTGGCACATGCCTGTAATCCCAGCTACTCGGGAGGCTGAGGCAGGAGAATCACTTGAACTCGGGAGGAGGAGGTTGTGGTGAGCCAAGATCGTGCCATTGCACTCCAGCCTGGGCAACAAGAGTGAAAGTCCATCTAAAAAAAAAAAAAGAAGAAGAAAGAAAACGATTCTACTACAGAGTGTAATCCAGTTCTATCATTATCCTGTTCTTCGAGGGCTACCACTCCAGTGAAAGCAATCTTGTGAAGGTTGCCAGTTACCTCCACATTTCCGAATCCCCTAGTCATCTGTCAGCCCTTACATTGCTTGGCCTTTCGGGCAGGATTTGGTAAGAGGCTACTACAGTAATCCGGATGAGAGTCAGGAAGCTACTATTATAATACAGGTGAGAATTAATGGTAACTTGGATACGGGTGATGGCAGAGGTGGTGAGTAGTAGTAAAATTCTGGATACATTTTGAAGATAGAATGACGCAATGGATGTGGGCTGTGAGAGAAAGAGGATTCAAGGATGATTCCAATGTTTTTGGCTTGACAACTGGAAGAAGAGAATTTCTATTTACTAAAATAAGGAAATGGAAAAGACTATAAAAGGAGCAGTTTGGTGGGGGAATATTAAGTGTTTGATTCAGTTTATGATGCTTTTTAGAATCAAGCAGAGATGTAGACTAGGGTGTTGTACATTTGTAGGGTTTAGGCAAAAAGGAGCTGGAAATAGAATTTTGGGGCCAGGCACAGTGGCTCACTCCTGTAATCCCAACATTTTGGGAGGCCAGGGGTGGGAGGATCACTTGAGGCAAGGAGTTTGAGACCCGCCTGGGCAACAGAGTGAGATCCCATCACTACAAAAAAATAAATAATTAGCTGGGTGTGGTAGTACATGCCTGTAGTCCCAGCTACTCAGGAGGCTGAGGTGGGAGGATTGCTTGAGCACGGGAGGTCAAGGCTACAGTGAGCTGCACCAAGGAAGTGAGTGTAGATGGAGAAGAGCAGAAGTCTGATTACTGAGCCTCACAAAATCCCAACATTTAAAGATCTGGAAGAGGAGGAAAATCCAGGAAAGGAGAATGTGAAGAAGCAGGTTGTAAGGAAATGAGTAAGCCAGGTGTGGTGGCTCATGCCTGTAATTCCAGCACTTGGGGAGGCTGAGGTGGGAGGCTCACTTTAGCCTAGGAGTTCAAGACCAGCCTGGTCAACATAATGAGACCCCCGTCTCTACAATAAGTTTTTTAGGGAAAGAGAGAGGGAGGGGGGTCAAACTTATCATATCCTATGGAGAGGCCAAGCAATGTGAGGACTGAGAAATGACCAATGGATCTGGCAGTGTGGAGGGCAGTGTTAACTTTGACAAAATTGCTTTTATCTATTTCATTTTATTTTTTGAGACAGAGTCTCACTCTGTTACCCAGACTGGAGTGCAGTGGCACGGTTATGGCTCACTGCAGCCTTGACTTTCTGGGCTCAAGCAATCCTCCCACCTCAGCCTCCTGAATAGCTGGGACTACAGGAGTGCTCCACCACACCTGGCTATTTTTTATTTTATTTTTTTATTTTTAAAGTTTTTTTTTAAAGATGGGGTCTCACTATGTTGCCTAGGCTGGTCCCAAACTTCTGGGCTCAAGTGATCCTCTCACCTCAGCCTCCCAAAGTGCTGGGTGTGGGCCACTGTGCCTGGCCATAAAATTGCTTTTAGTGTGTGGTAGGGGTGAAAACCCAACAGGAATGGATTCAAGAGAGTAAAGATGACTGGGCGCGGTGGCTCACACCTGTAATCTCCGCACTTTGGGAGGCTGAGGTGGGTGGTTCACCTGAGGTCAGGAATTCAAGACCAGCCTGGCCAACATGGTGAAACCCCATCTCTACTAAAAAAATACAAAAATTAGCCAGGTGTGGTGGCATGTGCCTGCAGTCCCAGCTACCCAGGAGGATTATGAGCCCGGGAGGTCGAGGCTGCAGGGAGCCGTGGTTGCCCCACTGCACTCCAGCCTGGGCACAGAACCAGACGCTATCTCGATAAATAAATACACACATAAGAAAGAAGCAAGGCCGCAGTCTCCTCAGCTATATATGCTCCTTGGAAAATTCTTTCACATCCAACCTTCCTTTCCATTCCCATTTTTCCCTTTCCAATGCAAACCCTTACGACTCCATGCTGGCCTGTTACAGAGCCGCCTTGATAAGACAGGCCTACACTTGGAGAAGTAGTTCTCTACAAATTGATAGGCCCCTAATGTGTTCATGGATAAATGCCAGGATCCTTTTCAAACAGCCTCTCTGAGGTTTGTTGACCTAGCACGACAATTTCCATCTTCCTGTCTCCCGCTAAGCATCATGAAGTCTCCTCTTCCATTTCCTATCATGAGGCCTGTCTTCTGCTGACTACAAGATACAGTCATGTATCACTTAATGACGGGGATATGTTCTGAGAAAAGTGTTGTTAGGTGATTTCATCACTGTGTGGACATCATAGAGTCCTTATACAAACGTAAGATGGCATAGCCTACTACACACCTAAGGTTTAAGGTATGGCCTATTGCTTCTAGGTTACAAACTTGTACAGAAAATTACTGTACCAAATACGACGGGAAGTAGTTGTGTATCTAAACATAGAAAAGCACTGTGCTATGACCTTATGATGGCTATGAATGTCACTAGGGAATAGGAATTTTTCAGCTCCATTATAATCTTATGGGACCGTTGTCATATATGCCATCTGTAGTTGACCAAAATGTTATGATGCGGTGCATGACTGTACTTCACTCTGTGAAGAAAGCACTCAAGTGGAAAAGAAAGTCTATCATTTTCTTGTGTTAAGGAACTGGATCGTGATTGGCCAACTACTGGCGGGTGAGCCCTCCTCTTTTCCTACCATTCATATAAAATGACAAAGTCCTATTTAAATTGTGGGTCAGTGCTTTGGTTTGATTGGCAGGGTCCAGATCAGTAAGGATGTGGAGAAGTGGGCTGCTTGTGGTAGGGGCCGTTTATGCCTTATTTTTGCATTCTTCTCCTTGCCCCCCTCTGCTGCTCAGCTTGGTCCCTAAGCCGTTTCTTTCTTTTTTTTTTTTGAGACAGAGTCTGGCTCTGTCACCCAGGCTGGAGTGCAGTGGCCGGATCTCTGCTCACGGCAAGCTCGGCCTCCCGGGTTTACGCCATTCTCCTGCCTCAGCCTCCGGAGTAGCTGGGACTACAGGCGCCCGCCACCTCGCCCGGCTAGTTTTTTTTTTTTTTTTTTTTTTTTTTGTACTTTTTAGTAGAGACGGGGTTTCACCGTGTTAGCCAGGATGGTCTCGATCTCCTGACCTTGTGATCCGCCCGTCTCGGCCTCCCAAAGTGCTGGGATTACAGGCTTGAGCCACCGCGCCCGGCCCGTTTCTTTCTTTTTTTGAGACAAAGTCTTGCTCCATCGCCCAGGCTGGAGTGCAGTGGCGCAATCTCGGCTCACTGCAACCTCCGCCTCCCAGGTTCAAGCAATTCTCCTGTCTCAGCCTCCTGAGTAGCTGGGACTACAGGCGCGTGCCAACACGCCCGGCTAATTTTTGTATTTTTGGTAGAGATGGGGTTTCACCTTGTTGGTCAGGCTGGTCTGGAACTCCTGACCTCAGGTGATCCACCCGCCTCAGCCTCCCAAAGTGGTGGGATTACAAGCATAAGCCACCGTGGCCGGCTGCTGTTTCCTTTTTTTTTTAAGATGGAGTCTCACTCTGTTGCCCAGGTTGAAGTGCAGTGGCACGATCTCAGCTCACTGCAACCTCTGCATCCTAGGTTCAAGCGATTCTCGTGCCTCAGCCTCCTGAGTAGCTCGGATTACAGGCGTGCATCTCCATGCCTGGCTAATTTTTGTATTTTCACAAAATACAAAAAGTAGAGATAAATAAAATGCAAAAAGTGGGTGCTTCACCATGTTGGCCAGGCTGGTCTTGAACTCCTAAACTTCCAGTGATACGCCCACCTCAGCCTCCCAAAGTGCTGGGATTATAGGCGTGAGCCACCACACAGGGCCTCCTTAAACTGTTTCAGAAGGGATTATGAACTGACCTTGAAGGCTGGTCTAAGGAGCCCATGCCTTTCTTACAAATCTAAGTCACGCTGGGTGTCTTGTTTTTAGTCGTGAGGCTAATTTGACTTTTTGTCGGTCCCTCTTAGTCCAAAGGCCAGGAAAGAGAGACACACCCCAACTCAGTTCATGTCAAACATTATAATCCCTGGTCTTGGAGCTGGTATGCTAGGGATGACTTGAAATTACACTCTCTCCTTGATGATCTTTGAAATCAAGATGTCATGATTTTGATCTAAGGGAAAAAACTGGAAACGTCCATTCTAACTAGCTGGAATCATGGTATCCGTAGGTGGATGAAGCTTAAAAGGAGAGACAAAGGCCGGGCGCCATGGCTCATGCCTGTAATCTTTGCACTTTGGGAGGCAAAGGTGGGCAAATCACTTGAGATCAGGAGTTCAAGACCAGCCTGGCCAACATGGTGAAACACTATCTCTACTAAAAATACAAAAATTAGCTAGGTGTGGTGGCAGGCGCCTGTAATCCCAGCTACTTGGGAGACTGAGGCATGAGAATTACTTGAACCTGGGAGGTGGAGGTTGCTTTGAGCCGAGGTTGTATCACTGCATTCCAGCCTCAGCAACAGAGGGAGGAGACAGTTTCCAAAAAAAAAGGAAAAAGAAAAAAGCCCAAAAAACCAAACCAAAACCTTTCATTGCCGCCTTCACAGATATCCAGAAATCACTGAAAAAAGGAATCTACCAGTGAATCTCGGCATCTCCTCATTTTGCTCCTAGACCTGAAACCACCTTTGTATTGGGTGATTATCAGCCTCTAGATTTCTCTCTTCTGGGGATACTAAGAATTCACAATCTGCCTTTAACATGCTTTTATTTCCCATTGTACCTTCCCCATCTTTACTGAGCGAATGTCTCACTTCACTCCTATCTATATGCCTGTTTGCTTTAATTCTTTCCCATCTGTCCAAATCTAATTTATTCTCAGGGCTCGGCTTAAACCCTATCTCCTCTGTGTGAGAGAGAATTTAATAGTCGTATGTCTATACTGAAAGCCAGGTACTGTGCAGAGATTTAGGGATTCAGAGATGCACCATGAATAAGGACAGAACCTGCCATCAGGGAGTCTAGTAAGGGAGTCAGATTGAAAAGTCACAGTCTAGTAAGGGAGACAGATTGAAAAGAATGACAGGGTACTGTGGTAAGGACAGTGGGACTGTGTAAATTCCAGCGGCTCAGAAGACAGAATTGTCAGTTATGTGTGTAGCACTGGGAAGGTCTCCTGTGGGAGATGACATCTGAGCCAGGGTCTGAGGCTGAGAAAGGGGCTTCTCCAGGAACTCCCCCTGCTTTGAATTCCCATAGCACTTATTAAGCCCAGACCCTCCATGGACTCCCACTTTCACTGCCTTTGCTTGTGAGTTTATTTACATTCTGTCTCCAGCTAAAGCAAGATGGAGATCTTGCCCCCGTGTTGCCCATGGTCTGAGCACAGGGCCTGATACCTAATAGAGGCTCATACATATTTCTTAAATGAATAGAATAAGTGAGTTCCAGAGACAGGTTTTTCTCTTCACATATTTTATCCAGAGCTTCCCTGAGCAAGTCAGGGGGCTAGATTCCTTCCTAAGGCTTCAGGAAGAATGGCCAAGTCAGTGGAATATGCCCCACTTCATGGCCTTTGCTCTTTTACTCCCTGGCTGCCCAGTGTCTCCTTCTGCCTCCAAATGTGACCCCGCAAGGCCTCTTTTTCAAAAAAAACTCCAGGCTCCAAAATCTCTCCCTCAATAAACTACTCTTTTGACTAAGCTATGGTATATAATGGAATACCAGGCAGCTGTGGGGATGGCTGAGAATGAGATCTCAATGTAGACACCTTTATTTTGAGACAGGTCTCACTCTGTTGTCCAGGCTGGAGTGCAGTAGCACAATCAAGGCTCCCTAAAGCCTCAACCTCCCCAGGTTCAAGCGATCCTCCCACCTCAGCCTCCCAAGTAGCTGGGATCACAGGCACATGCTACCACGCCCAGTTATTTTTTCGTATTTTTAGTAGAGATGGGGTTTTGTCATGTTGCCCAGGGTGGTCTTGAACTCGTGAGCTGAAGCGATCCTCCCAAAGTGCTGGGATTACAGACATGAGCCTCTGCACGCTGTGGATGATTCTGGAATCAAATACCAGTGGATTCCCAGTATTTGATTCTGGAACTATGTGGATGTTTACCTGTTTAAAAACTGTAAACAAACAACAAAGCTAAGCCTCACATTGAAGATGATGAAAAGAATTCATGCAGGACTGCGAATAACTGATAGGTAACTGGATTTTCACTTTGAGCTTCAATAAATTATTTGTTGAATGAACACGTGAATATTCCCCCACAGCACCTCTGGACCCCCATTTTAGCCCCTTGCTGTCTCCTCCTCCCAGGAGAAGAAGACTTCTATACCTAGGGAGAGCCAGAGGCTGGACACTGGAGTGATAAGGGCACAGGCCAACCACAGCCCTCTGTACCGAACCTGGTCTGTCTCCTGGATATCCCACCAAGTACAGGCTTTTTGGTTAAAGTCCTTGCACTTTGATGATTTCTATTTCCAGTTTCCCTTAGGGGAAGAGATGGAGCTGGTATTAATATTTTCAGTTGGGAAAATGATCTGGAGATTTCATGTATTCATGGTGAGTTGACCTTAAAATTGCAAGAACCCAGGTTTTGGGATTTCTTTTTGAGATGGAGTCTCGCTGTGTCACCCAGGCTGGAGTGCAGTGGTACAATCTCAGCTCACTGCAACCTCCACCTCCCGGGTTCAAGCAATTCTCCTGCCTCAGCCTCCTGAGTAGCTGGGACGACAGGCACCCGAAACCACCCAAGCTAATTTTTGTATTTTTAGTAGAGACAGGGTTTCACTACGTTGGTCAGGCTGGTCTCGAACTCCTGATCTCAGGTGGTCCACCCACCTCGGCCTCCCAAAGTGCTGGGATTACAAGCGTGAGCCACCGTGCCCGGCTAAAACCCAGGTTTTATAGGAGATTCCCAAACCATATCTCCCGCCAGACCTCTTTCCTGGGCCCAGACCCTCCTGTCTGCCTATCAGATAATTCCACTGGATGTCTCTTGGCACCGCAACAAACCAAAAATGGCCTCGTCATCTTCTACTGAAACTTGGCTCTCCTCCCAATTTCCCAGTCCCACTGAAGAGCACCACCATACATGTAGTTACCCAAACAGAAACCCAGGTTTCATCCTAAATTATTCATTCTCCCTTCATCATCCTCCAATTTATTACCCTCATGCTTACCCCTCAGCCCAAATCACTCAGACCTAAACAACTCCTAAATCCTTTCCTCTAGCTCTGCAGGCACTCCCCTAATCAAGGCTTTCAGCATTTTAATATTTTATTTTATTTTTGAGATGGAGTCTTCCTCCATTACCCAGGCTGGAGTGCAGTGACACAATCTCAGCTTACTGCAACCTCTGTCTTCCGAGTTCAAGCGATTCTTCTGTCTCAGCTTCCCAAGTAGCTGGCAATACAGGCGCCGGCCACCATGCCTGGCTGATTTTTGTACTTTTAGTAGAGACGGGGTTTCGCCATGTTGGCAGTCTGGTTTTGAACTCCTGACCTCAGGTGATCCACCTGCCATGGCCTCCCAAAGTGCTGGGATTACAGACGTGAGCCACCAAACCTAGCTGCTTTCTACATTTTAAAACTGATTATAAATCTCCAGTCTGGATCACATTCCAACCTGGATGCAGGCAAAGCCATGATTTTAAAAATCAAAGCTCAGTCTGTAATCCCAGCACTTTGGGAGGCTGAGGTGGGCGGATCACGAGGTCAGGAGATTTAGACCATCCTGGCTAACACGGTGAAACCCTGTCTCTACTAAAAAATACCAAAAAATTAGCCAGGCGTGGTGGTGGGGCCCTGTAGTCCCAGCTACCCCTGCTGAGGCAGGAGAATGGCGTGAACCCGGGCGGTGGAGCTTGCAGTGAGCCGAGATGGCGCCACTACACTCCAGCCTGAGCGAGAGCGAGACTCCGTCTCAAAAAAATAAATAAATAAATAAAAATCAAAGCTCATTATGTCATTTTCCTGCTTAAAGCCCTTCGGTGGCTTCTAATTATCATTAAGGTAAAAGTCCAAACTCCTCATTTGGGATTACAGGGCCCTACAGAATCTGATTCGGTTTTTGTTTTTTTTTCTCCCTCATATAAAGCCACCTGGATTTGGTATACTTTTTGTTAAGTAGATTTCTAACTACTGATTCAATTTATTATAGTCTGTTTAGATTTTGTTTCCTTGCGTTTTTCGGGTAAATTTATATATATATATATATATTTTCTTTTTCTTTTTCTTTGAGAAGGAGTCTTGCTCTGCTGCCTAGGCTGGAGTGCAGTGGTGCGATCTCGGCTCGTTGCAAGCTCCGCCTCCCGGGTTCACGCCGTTCTCCTGCCTCAGCCTCCCGAGTAGCTGGGACTACACGCGCCCGCCACCGCGCCCGGCTAATTTTTTGTATTTTTAGTAGAGATGGGGTTTCACATTAGACAGGACGGTCTTGATCTCCTGACCTCGTGATCCACCCGCCTCGGCCTGCCAAAGTGCTGGGATTACAGGCGTGAGCCACTGCGCCTAGCCTGGTAAATTATATTTTCTAGGAAATAATCCATTTCAAATTTATTGGTATAAAGTTCGTAGTATTATTCCTTTTTTTTTTTTTTTTTTTTTTTTTTTTTGAGATGGAGTCTCACTCTGTCGCCAGGCTGGAGTGCAGTGGCACAATCTTGGCTCACTGCAACCTCTGCCTCCTGGGTTCAAGCAATTTTCCTGCCTCAGCCTCTTGAGTAGCTGGGATTACAGGCACGCACCACCACGTCTGGCTAATTTTTGTATTTTTAGTAGAGACAGGGTTTCACCATGTTGGCCAGGATGGTCTCAATCTCTTGATCTTGTGACCTGCCCACCTCAGCCTCCCAAAGCGCTGGGATTACAGGTGTGAGCCACCGCGCCCTGCTGTTCATTACTTTTTAAACTGATGCAGTATCTGTCACTCAGGCTGGAGTGCAGTGGCGTGATCTTGGCTCACTGCAACTTCCACCTCCTGAGTTCAAGTGATTCTCCTGCCTCAGCCTCCTGAGTAGCTGGGACTACAGGTGTGTGAGCCACTATGACTGGCTAATTTTTGTAGTTTTAGTAGAGATAGGGTTTCACTATTTTGGTCAGGCTGGTCTCGAACGCCTGACCTCAGGTGATTTGTTCCATTCTTTTTCTAACTTCTCAAAGTAGATGCTTAGCTTATTGTCAGCTATTTTCTGTAAATAAGTGTGGAAGTTTGTTAAAAAGTTTTAAAGTTTCCCTTAGCTGTGTCCTACAAGTTTTAAAATGTTTCCTTTTCATTATCATATTTAGTTCTAGCTTTTTTTTTTTTTTTTTTTTTGGAGACAGAGTCTCACTCTGTCGCCCTGGCTTGTGTGCAGCGGTGCGATCATGGCTCACTGCAAATTCCACCTCCTGGGTTCAAGCGATTCTTGTGCCTCAGCTACCCGAGTAGCTGGGATTACAGGTGTGTACCACCACACCCAGCTAATTTTTATAATTTTAGTAGAGTTGGGGTTTATAATTTTAGTAGAGATGGCCTGGCTGGTCTCAAACTCCTGACCTCAGGTGATGTGTTTGCTTCAGCCTCCCAAAGTGCTGAGATTACAGGTGTGAGTCACAGTGCCCAGCCAGTTCTAAGCATTTTTAAAATTTCCATTATTATTTTTGGTTATTTATATATGTGTATGCCCAACTGGATTTTTAATCTGTTTTTGTCGATGACCACCATCTTAATTAATTCTTGGGTCACAAAATCACTTCTCAATGTATACTGAATACTCTCTGTTTCCCAGAATGAAACATGCTTTTCTGGCCTCTGGATCTTTGTACACTGGCCTCTGCCTGGATACTCCCCTAGACCACTTTGTAACTCCTACATCTCAGTGCTTTTTTAAATAAACAAACCAAGCCACTTCCTCTGCAAGCCTGCCTTGAACTGCCAAGTCTGCATTAAATGGCCTTTGAGACAGGGTCTTGCTCTGTCACTCTGGCTGGTGTGCAGTGGTGTAATCTTGGCTCACTGCAGCCTCAATCTCCTTGGCTCAAGCAATCTTCCTGCCTTAGCCTCCTGAGTAGCTGGGACTACAGGCATGTGCCACTATGCCTGGCTAATTTTTTTTTTTTTTTTTTTTAGAGACAGAGGTCTCACTGTGTTGCCCAGGCTGGTCTTGAACTTCTGACCTCAGGTGATCTGCCCGCCTTGGCCTCCCAAAGTGCTGGAGTTACAGGTGTGAGCCACTGTGCCTGGCTCCTGCTCTTCTAAGTGCTCTTGTAGCAGCCTGTACTTAACTTTATGGCTGCTTTTCTGTTTTCCTCACTAGAATGCAAACTCCTCGAAAGTCCTGCTTAGTGCTCGGGTCCGTGGTAGGAGATCAGTAGAGTTGCAGAACGAAGAGAGGGAATTATACCTTCTTAATTCCTAGGAAGAATTCCCATCCTTAGGACACAGAGAACAAACAATACATGGGCATAAATAGCTTTTTTCCTCTGCACAATTACATTCAGATCCCTAGTGTCATTCTTTTTTTTTTTTTTTAAGATGGAGTCTTTGCTCTATCGCCAGGCTGGAGTGCAGTGGCGCGATCTCACTGCAACTTCCGCCTCCTGGGTTCAAGCGATTCTTCTGCTTCAGCCTCCCAAGTGCTGGGATTACAGGCATGTGCCACCACGCCCGGCAAATTTTTGTTGTATTTTTAGTAGAGTTTAGTAGAGCCTGTGCTAGCCAGGACAGTCTCGATCTCCTGACCTTGTGATTCACCTGCCTTGGCCTCCCAATAGTGTCACTCTTTATGGTTACGATCCGTCTGTGGCTGTTCATTTCACCCCACTCCATGTGACTCAGGTCCCTGGGGAGGCCTATTCTCTGGAGTAGGGTTGGGTCTAGGCTGGACTCAACAGCTTCCCCTTCCCTGACTCTAGGCCAATGAGTCCCTGCACTGAGCCTTCTTGCCAGCAGGTGGCACTTGAAGCCTGAAAGCTAAACCAGACTCTGTCTCCTCCTCCTTCCTGTTCTGTTTCTTGGGAGGGCACATAACCCTGCTTGGGCTGTGCTAAGGCTTGCAGTTGGATACCCTCACCAAGGGGCCTGGCTCCTGGCTCCCATGCTGTGGTGCCTGCTTCCTTGCCTGGGTGCAGTCATTGCCTGGACCTCTCCTTTGCCTTAGAGTCCAACAGGGTTAAAGAGCATATGCTCTAGCCAGAACTAAAACTAGGTGGGGCACTTAAAGATTGTGTATGCACGTTCTGTTTTTGAGACAGGGTCTCACTCTGTTGCCCAGGCTGGAGTGCAGTCGTGTGATTTCGGCTCACTGCAACTTCTGCCTCCAGGCTCAAGTGATCCTCCCACTTCAGCCTCCGGATTAGCTGGGATTACAGGTGTGTGCCACCACACCCGGCTAATTTTTGTAATTTTTTGTAGAGGTGGGGTTTTGCTGTGTCGCCTTGAACTCCTGGGCTCAAACTCCTGGGCTCAAGCAATCCTCCCACCTTGGCCTCCTATAGTGCTGGGATTACAGATGTGAGCCACCATGCTGGATTAGCTGAGTCTTGGAGGAGCGGAGGCTTATTCTATCTAGAAGAAACAATTTGAATAAAAAGCAAAGCAGAAATCAACCCTGTGTGTTCCCATATGTTCCCCAGCTTATCAAAAACTCTGCCTACTAAAATCCTCTCTGGCTGCTCATGTCACCTTGACTTTTTCCTTGGGGACCTTGGTCTCTTCTGGGTGACTTAGCTTGTACCTCTCACCTGCACATTTAACCTATTGTGCCAAAGTGCGGCTGTCACGTCTTCTTGAGCACCTGGACCACCCTCTGCTTCCTCAGGCACTCCTAGGAGCTGGTGGAGTTCATTTGGAATTCCATGTACCTGTGATATGTACCCTTGACCCTCGGTTTCAAGATGTTGCACGTGAGATCCTGACCCTCTCCTGCCATGCTCCAGCTTTCAGCTTTAGTGAACCCAGGGCAATCAGCAGATCTCTTGTAGGGAAATGAATGTCCCACAAAGACTGGGAATGAGACTCCTCTTTCAGGCTGAAGAAAGGAGGGTCAAAGGAAAGAGTGATTTTAGGATTCTGGGACAACTTTAAGAAAAGCTCACGTTTTGCTTATGCCCCAGGCCTGGTGCAATGAGCAGAGCAAAGCCTTTACTTTGATATGAGGGACACCCCAAGAGGGGAAAGTTGACAGACAGATGAGGTAGGAGAGTGGCCAGCTCCTTTGAGAGATAATCTAATATCCCAGAAAGGATGTTAAAAGTGAGGTTGTAGTCTGGCGTGGTGGCTCACACCTGCAAACCCACCACTTTGGGAGTCCAAGGTGGGTGGAACACTTGAGGTCAGAAGTTTGAGACCAGCTTGGCCAACATGGTGAAACCCCATTTCTCCTAAAAATACAAAAGTTAGCTGGGTGTGGTGGCGTACACCTGTAATCCTAGCTACTCAGGAGGCTGTGGCAGGAGGATCACTTGAATTTAGGAGGCAGACGTTGCAGTGAGTGAGCTGAGATCATGCCACTGCACTCCGGTCTTGGTAACAGAGTGAGCAAGACTCTGTCCCAAAAAGGAAAAAAAAAAAAAAAAAAAAAAAAAAAAAAAAAAAAGGAGGTTCTTAAACTGCTCTGTAAATTCTAGGGTTAGTACCTTCCCAGTGGAGCCACAGGTGCAGAGCCAGGCCTCTGTTCTTCTCTGGCTGACAAGCACTCCCTACTAACACATTCAGAGCAGCCACCTCACAGAAGTGCTGAGTTTTCGGTGTGGTGGTTCTATGATGTTGGCCATGCCAACGAGACATGCTAGGAAGCATTACCTGGAGGTTCTGGGGACTGCAGGCGTTCTGGAGGAGAGCTGAAGCAGAAGCTTTGGGGCCTAGAAGAAACCTCAAGGCTCCTTTAGCCCATCCCTAGCTGTCATTCTATAGATGCGGAAACAGGCGGGAAATGGCTTGCTCAAGAGCACACTGAGTTAGTGGCAACACTGGGTCCACCACACTGGTTGTTATGGTTCTTTTTTTTTTTTTTTTGAGACGGAGTCTCACTCTGTCACCCAGGCTGGAGTGCAAAGGCGCGATCTCGGCTCACTGCAACCTCCTGCTTCTCAGGTCCAAGTGATTCTCCTGCCCCAGCCTCCTGAGTAGCTGGGACTACAGGCACTTGCCACCGCGCCCGGCTAATTTTTGTATTTTCAGTAAAGACAGCGTTTCACCATGTTGGTCAGGCTGGTCTCGAACTCCTGACCTCATGATCTGCCAGCCTCAGCCTCCCAAAGTGCTGGGATTACAGGTGTGAGCCACCGTGCCTGGCTGGTTGTTATGGTTCTTAAAACTTAGGTCCTCATGGTGAAAGTCTTAGGGCAACGTGGCGAAACTCTGTCTCTATAAAAAATACAAAAATTAGCCAGTTGTGGTGGCATGCACCTATACTCCCAGCTACTCAGGAGGCCTGGGTGGGAGGAGGTTATGGTGAGCTGGGATTGTGCCACTGCATTCCAGCTTGGGTTGCAGAACGAGACCCTGTCTCAAAACAAAAGCAAAAACAAAAAACCCCACAAAACTTAGGTCCACCATACTAGATGATTCCTCACATACTCCCCCATCTTAGTTCCTTACTGTGGGGCATGAATAAGCAGGGACTGTGCACCTTGGCCCAGAATGAAATGCTAACCAAACTGTGCAGGGACAATGCCACCATTAACCTCCAAAAGCCCTCACTTTTTGTCTGTGCCTAAAGTTGCTCTTCATCAGAAAGAACCAGACTCTGGTAGAAAGAAAACAGGTCTGCTTCCAGCAAAATCTTAAACCCTGTGGGGACATAAAATGAAAAGGGCCTAGAGGACCCTAAAATAAAGGAGACAGGGAACTTTGGGGATGCTTACTGCAAACGGTTATAATTAAACTGGTATTTTACAAGTGTTTGTTTAAGACAGAGGGCAAAAAGGCTCCCAGCCAGGCCTCAGCTTTAGAGGCCCATCCTGGAGGGGAAGCGGCACTTGCAGGGAGCATGAGCTCAATCACTATTGCTCACTAAGCACAGAGTCACACTGGAGTCATCTTAGGGAGGCTGCGAGGAAGAAAAGGGAGTGCAGAGAGCCATGAAGCAACTACTTTAAATTCTGAATCTGGCTGTGTTCCCACTGAGCATGCTGCCTTCCTAGAGCAGACCTCGGAGCCATCCCAGGGACTAACACAGATCCTTCCTGGGGCGCAGGCTTCTCACGCTAGCGTAGGGTGCCTAGGTCATCCTCATTCTCATTTGTCATCACAGACTTCTTTCTGCCTGCCAGATATCTTCCCTACTTGTTGCTTTAAAATACCAGCAGGAGAGAAAGCAAGGAATGTTCTCGTTAATATAAATCCATAGCAAAAACGATTTGAGAACGGGATGCCTCCCAGGGTTGGCAGGTGTGTGGATGGTTCCCTGCGTTCTTTATCCACCGGGTGCTTGAATGGGTAGTGCTGTTTAGGCTGCCAAATGTCTGAGCTTTTCAGACTTGTTCATGTTTTTGAGAACTTACGGGGATAATCATCGGGCAGAATCAGAGCCCAGCAGAACACAGGGACGGGGAAGGGTAAAGGGGAAACCGACAGAGTCCTGAGGTCATCCCCGGGAGGAAGGGACACTACTTCCAGAAGTAGCAGCACAAAGGGCTCTGCCGAGACTCTGCGGAGGGGATCCGGGGTACTGGGGGTGGAGAGGCCCCCTCTTGCAGTGTGGGGTTACTGTTTGGGTAAAGCGAAGTCCCAAGCAGTTTCCTGTGCACATTTCCACATGGCCTGCATGAGGCGAGTGAAACCCATGTCTTTAGGCTTTTCCAGGCCTCTCATCAGCCGTTGCTTCATGATGGAAACAAATTCTTTATTGCTCAGCTCACCATTGCCTAGAGGAAGAGGCAAACACAACAGGGATAAGTGTTGGCCTAGGAACAATACCACTGAGAAAATTCCATTGTCCACACAAAGTGGATTCCAAAGCCCAGACATTCTCACAGCCAAACTCAATTCTCTTATCTTAGAATTCATTAGTTTATTCCTTCCTTGATATTACCGACTGCAACTCAGTGACAGTTCAGTGTAGTGTGACAAAAGTTGAATGAAAATACAGTATATGCCAGGTCTTGTGCCAACTGTTTAGAACAAGGAGATAAATGAGCTTTGAGCTTTGTCCCTTGAAATACTCCCGAGTTGTAGGAGAGACACATTATTACCACAGTGTGGGGTAAACAGAGGATGCTATGGGGGCACAGAGGAAGAATCTCCCACCCTGACTGAGGGTGATGCAAGGACAGACAGTAAAGGCTTCCTGGAAGTGACTCCTGAGTAGAATCTCACAGGATTAGCAGCAATTGGCCAAGTGAAGGGCAGGTGGGGGAGGCATTCCAGGGAGGAGAAGTAGCATAAGCAAGGGTACAGGCAGGACGCAGTGTGGTTGCTAGGGAACTACAAGTAGGCAGTTAGGTATTGCTGGACACTAAAGAGGCAGGTGTTTGGGAAGTAAACTAAGGAGGAAGGCAGGGAGCCGAGTGTGGTGACTTGTGCTTGTTATCCTAGCTACTTGGGAGGCTGAGGCAGGAGGATCTCTTGAGGTCAAGAGTTTAAGACCAGCCTAGACAACATAGCGTGACCCTGTCTCTAAATTTTTTTTTTCAAATTAACTGGGCATAGTGGTGGACACTTGTAGTCCCAGCTACTTGGGAGGGTAAGGCAGGATGATTGCTTGATTACCACCCAGTGATTGCAGCAATCACCAGGAGCCAAGGCTGCAGTGTGCTATGATGGCCACTGCCCTCCAGCCTGGGTGACACAGTGAGACCATGTCTCTAGGGGAAATAAAAAGAGGTGGGCAGGAGACAGGTACCCCAGGGTGTGTATTGCTCCTAAAGGGCTGGCACTTTCTCTTCCAGGCAATGGAACAGCAGAAAAAACTGGAAGCAGGGGAGTAAGAAGTAGGCAGATTTCCATTCTGGACAGATTTTTCTGGCTGGCTGTGTGAGGATGAATTGGAAGGTGGCACACCTGGAATATGGGGTCAGTTAGGAGACTGCTGCAATAGTATCTCTGCTGCAGTGGAGAGATGGTGAAGGGTTTCATGGGGAAAACCACAATCAAACTTCGGCTTTGGATCCAGCCTATTTTCTCATGGTTTCCCAATCCACCCTCTTCAGCGTCAGAATCTCAGGGCTGGAAGAAACTTTGGAGAGCATCTGTTTTGTTTGTTTGTTTGTTTGTTTGTTTTGAGATGGAGTCTTGCTCTGTTGCCCAGGCTGTAGTGCAGTGGCGCGATCTCAGCTCACTGCAACCTCCGCCTCCCAGGTTCAAGAGATTCTCCTGCCTCAGCCTCCCGAGTAGCTGGGACTAGAAACACATGCCACCATGCCCAGCTAATTTTTGTAATTTTTTTTCTTTTGAGATGGAGTCTTGCTCTGTCACCCAGACTGGAGTCTCTCTCTGTTGCCCAGGCTGGAGTGCAGTGGCAAGATCTTGGCTCACTACAACCTCCACCTCCCGGGTTCAAGAGATTCTCCTGCCTCAGCCTCCTGAGTAGCTGGGACTACAGGCACGTGCCACCACACCCGGCTAATTTTTGTATTTTTAATAGAGATGGGGTTTCACCATGTTGGTCAGGCTGGTCTCTAACTCCTGACCTCATGATCCGCCCATCTTGGCCCCCCAAAGTGCTGGGATTACAGGCATGAGCCACCACGCCTGGCCCTAATGTTTGCATTTTTAGTAAAGATGGGGTTTCACTATGTTGGCCTGGCTGGTCTCAAACTCCTGACCTTATGATCCACCCGCCTCAGCCTCCCAAAGTGCTGGGATTACAGGTGTGAGCCACCGCGCCCACTGGAGAGTATGTGTTTTTTTTTTTTTTTTTTTTTTTGAGATGGAGTTTCACTCTGTCACCTAGGCTGGAGTGCAGTGGCGCGATCTCGGCTCACTGCAAGCTCCACCTCCCAGGTTCATGCCATTCTCCCGCCTCAGCCTCCTGAGTAGCTGAGACCACAGGCGTCTGCCATCATGACTGGCTAATTTTTTTGTATTTTTAGTAGAGACAGGTTTCACCGGGTTAGCCAGGATGCTATTGATCTCCTGACCTCGTGATCCGCCCGCCTCGGCCTCCCAAAGTGCTGGGATTACAGGCGTGAGCCACAGAGCCTGGCCAAGAGCATCTGTTTTAACTAAAAATCACCCAAGCCACGCAGAACAGTAACCACTGTGATAGCAGAGTTACAGTCACCCTTTGCAAAACACCCAGGAGCCTGCTGATTAAAAGAATGACACCCATTACTGGTGGTGGTAAGACAGCAGGAAACCCACAAACCTACCTCTACTCATGATTGGTCTGGGAGGAGTGTGGAAGGAAGGAATAAATGGTTTACTTCTGTAGAGTACCCAAAACCTAAACTGGCTCATGTTTTCTGGCTGAAGAGAGTATGGGCATCCTCAGAGACAGGAAACCCCCACAGCAAGACAAAACCCAAAACCAAACCCAACAAAACAAAACCCAAAACCAAAACAAAATAACCTTTGGCTTATTTACATAAAGTACGAAGGTAAAACTGTGTTACTAGAAGTCAGAAAAGTGGTGACTCTTGGGGAAAGAAGTGACTGGAGGTACCAAGTGGGGCTCTGCAACCTCCACCTCCCGGGTGGAGTCCTGGTAATGTGATGTTTCTAAATAATGCTGGTTATACAAGCGTGTTCAGCTTTTTAAAAATTCACCAAGCTGTACGCTTAAGATATTTGTACTTTAGGCTGGGCACAGTGGGTCACACTTGTAATCACAGCACTTTGGGAGTCCGAAGCGGGCAGATGGCTTAAGACCAGGAGTTCGAGACCAGCCTGGTCAGCATGGTAAAACCTCGTCTCTACTAAAAATACAAAAAATTAGCTGGGCATGGTGGTGGGCGCCTATAATCCCGGCTACTTGGGAGGTTGAGGCATGAGAATCATTTGAATTTGGGAGGTGGAGGTTGCAGTGAGTAGAGATGGCATCACTGCACTCCAGCCTGGGTGACAAAGTGAGACTCTGTCTCAAAAAAAAAAAAAAAAAAATTGTACTTTTCCATATTTGTATTATATTGCAATATAATAAAAAGTTAAAAAATAGCCTTGCTTGGGCTGGGTGCGGTGGCTCACGCCCATAATCCCAGCACTTTGGGAGGCCGAGATGGGCAGATCATGAGGTCAGGAGATCAAGACCATCCTGGCTAACATGGTGAAACCCCGTCTCTACTAAAAATACAAAAAAATTAGCTGGGTGTGGTGGCGGGTGCCTGTAGTCCCGGGTACTCAGGAGGCTGAGGCAGGAGAATGGTGTGAACCTGGGAGGCAGAGCTTGCAGGGAGCTGAGATCGCGCCACTGCACTCCAGCCTGGGCGAGACTCTTTGTCAAAAAAAAAAAAAAAAAAAAAAAAAAAAAACCTTGCTTGGCTGAAAAGTAATGAATAATTTGGCTTGGCTTATCAAGAATGTAGACTGAGGCCAAGCGCAGTGCCTCACGCCTGTAATCCCAGCACTTTGGGAGGCTGAGGCGGGTGGAGAACCTGAGGTCAGAAGTTGGAGACCAGCCTGGCCAACGTGGTGAAACCCTGTCTCTACTAAAAATACGAAAAATTAGCCGGGCGTGGTGGTGGGCACCTGTAATCCCAGCTACTTGGGAGGCTGAAGCAGGAGAACTGCTTGACCCCAGGAGGCAGAGGTTGCAGTGAACCATGACTGTGCCACTGCACTCCAGCCTGGGCAACAAGAGTGAAACCTCATCTCAAAAAGAAAAAAAAAAAAAAAAGAAAAGGAATGTAGGCTGAGGCATGGTGGCTCATACCTGTAATCTCAGCACTTTGGGAGGTTGAGGTGGATCATTTGAGCTCAGGAGTTCAAGACCAGCATGAGCAATATAGTGAGACTTTGTCTACAAAAAGTTAAAAAATAAGCTGAGCATGTTGGTGCCTGCCTGTAATCCCAGCTACTTGGGAGGCTGAAGTGGGAGAATTGCTTGAGTCTGAAAGGAGGGGGTTGTAGTGAGCCAACATTGTGCCCCTGCACTCCAGCCTGGCAACAGAGCAAGATGCTGTCTCGGGGGGGGGGGGGGGAAAAAAAAAAAAAAAAAAAGAAATGTAGGCCAGGTGTGGTGGCTCATGCTTGTAATCTCAGCAACTCAGGAGGCCAAAGCAAGAGGACAGCTTTAGGCCAGAAGTTTGAGACGAGCTTGGGCAACATAGCAAGACCCCTTCTCTACAAAAAATTAAAAAAAACAAACTAGCTGGGTGTGGTGGCATGTGCCTCCAAAGCTATTCGAGAGGCTGAGGTGAGGGGATCACTTGAACTCAGGAGTTTGAAGTTACAGTGAGCTATGATCTCATCACCACATTCCTGCCTGGTGACAGAGCAGGTGCAGTGGCTCATGCCTGTAATCCCACCATTTTGGGAGGCCAAGAAGGGAGGACTACTTGAGTCAGGAGTTTGAGGCCAGCCTAGAAAACACAGTGAGACCTCTCTCTAAAAAAAACAAAAACAAATTAAAAAAAAAAATGTAATTAAGAGAACAGAAAGTTCTCAACAGGATTCTCATACTTTGTACAAAAAGAAGCTTGAGGCCGGGCGCGGAGGCTCAAGCCTGTAATCCCAGCACTTTGGGAGGCCGAGACGGGCGGATCACAAGGTCAGGAGATCGAGACCATCCTGGCTAACACGGTGAAACCCCGTCTCTACTAAAAAATACAAAAAAAACTAGCTGGGAGTGGTGGCGGGCACCTGTAGTCCCAGCTACTCGGGAGGCTGAGGCAGGAGAATGGTGTAAACCCGGAAGGCGGAGCTTGCAGTGAGCCAAGATCCGACCACTGCACTCCAGCCTGGGTGACAGCACGCGACTCTGTCTCGGAAAAAAAAATAAAAAAAAATAAATAAATAAAAAGAAGCTTGAGGTTGGGTGTGGTGGCTCACGCCTGTAATCCCAGCACTTTTGGAAGCTGAGGCAGGTGGATCACCTGAGGTCAGGAATTCAAGACCAGCCTGGCCAACAGGGTGAAACCCTGTCTCTACTAAAAATACAAAAAAAGTTAGCTGGGTGTGGTGGTGGGTGCCTGTAATCCCAGCTACTCGGGAGGCTGAGGCAGGAGAATCGCTTGAAACTGGGAGGCGGAGGTTGCAGTGAGTCGAGATCGTGCCATTGTACTCCAAGCCTGGGCAACAAGAACTTGACCCCAGGAGGCAGAGGTTGCAGTGAACCAAGACTGTGCTGTTGCTGTTGCACTTCAGCCTGGGCAACAAGAGTGAGCCTCAGGAAAAAAAAAAAAAAAAAAAAAAGAAGCAGCTTGAAAATGAAAAAATATGAAGTCACTTCACTCAAACTACTATGGGTTTGCCTTCTGCTTCTGTAAGGACAGAGATGACCACATGACCACTATGAGTGGATTTTGTTACTGTGAACCAGGTCTATAACTGTATGTTACTGGCATGCATGCGTGATTTGTGAGTTCAATTCTAAAATCTGTGATGAAGAAGTCTATTTGAAAATCGAATTCTCCATCCCCTGGCACTTTATTTTGTTTATTTATTTTATTTTTTTGAGATGAGGTCTTGCTCTGTTGCCCAAGCTGGAGTGCAGTGCTAGGATCATACCTCACTACAGTCACAAACTCCCGGGCTCAAGTGATCCTCCCACCTCAGCTTTCCAGTAGCTACAACTACAGGCACACATTCCCACACCCTGGCTAAACTTATTTTTTGTAGAGATGGGATCTCGCTATGTTGCCTAAGCTGGTCTTGAACTCCCGGCCTCAAGTGATCCTCCCATCTCAGCCTCCCAGGTTGCTGGGATGATGGTTGTGAGCCATTCTACAGGCTTTCCTTTGGCATTTTGACCTGAGATCTTGCAGTGGTAAAAATAACAATGGCTTTTAATTAAGTATACTTTTTTCTTTCTAGATTAATAAAACTCAGGGATGTTAAATAATTTTCCAAAGGTGATTTAAGTAGATATTGACAGAGCCTCTTTCTAAAAAGCTAGAAAATCAAACATTTCCCAGGACTTCTAGGGAAAAGGGGGGACTTGAGAAGTTAGTCGCATTTATTCCCATATTTACTTCACAGACCAGCTCTTGGATATTGGCTTCAAAAATTATAAAAATAATAAAAATATATTTTATTTGGAAAAATTTTAAACCACCTAGAAGTGATTGGAGTGAAAACAAAAATCTGGAGGAAGTAAATATATGTCTACAGCAGTGCTGTGCATTAGAACTCCCTGCGATGTGGGAAATGTTTTATATTTCAGTATAGTAGCCACTAGCTAGTTTAAATTTAAACGTAGCCTTCGTAGGGACATGGATGCAGCTGGAAACCATCATTCTCAGCAAACTATTTCAAGAACAGAAAACCAAATACCGCATGTTCTCACTCATAGGTGGGAATTGAACAATAAGATCACTTGGACACAGGAAGGGGAGCATCACACACCAGGTCCTATTGTGGGGAGGGGAGCGGGGAGGGATGGCATTGGGAGATATACCTAATGTAAATGACGAGTTAACGGGTGCAGCACACCAACATGGCACATGTATACATATGTAACAAACCTGCATGTTGTGCACATGTACCCTAGAACTTAAGGTATATAAAAAAAAAATTTAAATGTAGCTAATAGCCACATGTGCCTTGCGGGTATCATACTGTGGGCAGGGCAGCTCTAGAGAATAAACCCACCCCTACGTGAGAGTGAGGCCGTCTCCTTAACCTAGCCCTAGGGCTTCCTTTGAGTTCAACCTTGGTTTTGTGGGTACAGGCTGGATATATATATTTTTTATTTAATTGTATTTTTTGAGACAGGGTCTCACTCTGTCACCCAGGCTGGAGTGCAGTGGTGCGCTCATGGCTCACTGCGGCCTTGACCTCCCAGCTTCAAGCAATCCTCTCACTTCAACCTCCTGAGTAGCTGGGACTACAGGCACACATATGCCACCATGCCTGGCTAATTTTTAAAATTTTTTGTAGAGACGAGGTCTCACTGTATTGCCCAGGCTGGTCTCAAACTCCCGGGCTCAAACAATCTTCCTGCCTTAGTCTCCTAAAGTGCTGGGATTACAGGTATGAGCTACCACGCCAGGCCAAGGCTAGAGATTTAAATAACTCAAGTTCAACTTAATAACACAAATAATTCAAGTTAATGAACACCTATTATGTGAGAAGTACTATCCAAGGTCCTATGTGAGGAGGAAGGTGAAAACGACTTGCAACTACCCTTAAAAAGCTCAGGGAACCAAGTTAAGGAATAAATAAGCCCAGAAGTGATTCATTATGCTGGGACCGAAAGGGAAGCTCCATAGGCTGGAGCTTCTGAGGAGGCACTTGAATTCCATTAGCCCAGCTTTCTGGAGGATGACAAACAACAAATACTGGCTGTGGGGTAAGAGAGGGTGGTAATACATTAAATAGAACACAGGGGGCAGTACAGTTTTAGTTTAAATCCTGGTTTTGCCATCTACTATTTATTTACTTTTTTTGAGATACAGTCTCGCTCTGTCGCTCAGGCTGGAGTGCTGTGGCACGGTCTCTGCTCCCCGCTGCCTCCTGGGTTCAAGTGATTCTCTTGCCTCAAGCCTCCACCACTGTGCCTGGCTAATTTTTGTATTTTTAATAGAGACAGGGTTTCACCATGTTGGCCAGGCTGGTCTTGAACTTCTGACCTCAGGTGATCTACCTGCCTTAGTCTCCCAAATACTATTATCTTGGTGACCTTAGGAAATTTACTTAATCTCTCTCAGTCTCAGCTTTCTCATCAGTAAAAAGTGGTCAATAACAATACCTAGGTCAGAAGATTAAATGAGCAGATTAACTTTCTGGCTCATAGTAAGCATTGAAAAAATGTAAGCATCCATTGTTATTGTTGTTATTAGTATATCAGCTACCATACCTAAAAAATAATGCCAAGGTCAAACCAGAACCAGATCTCTTGAATGGGCTAAACGACAGAGCAGAGTGGCCACAGACACAACAGACCACTGTGTGGAGCTGGAATGCTATGGAGATGGAATGTGACTGGCTGGAATGTGCGCTGGGAGGTGGAGAGATCAGTGCTGTCTTCCTTCTAAAGACATTCAGATACTTGAGTGCTCCGTATCTACTAAGCAGCAAGTTGAGTCTGACATTTTTAAGATGCTTATGGTCATAAATTAATTTAGGCCTATAGGCATATTGGAATTACAAGAAGAAGAAATGGAAAACAGAAGTCAGGGCCAGGGGTTCGATTTCTCAGTATCATCATGCCGCAGGCTGAGCTGCTGATGTGGGAAAGGTGGGTAGCTTGAAGAGGATGGGCTGGTACACTGATGCTGTCTGCAAGGCTCCATTATACACGGGGCCTCTAAGGGCAGCTAGGCTGTTTCCCCTCCCAAATCCAGAGGGCCCCACTCACCATCACAGTCAAAGAGCGCAAACACCACATCACACACGTGGTCTGAGAGCTCCACTTTAGCCACTGTCCTGGCCACCTGCTGCATGGTCACTGAAAAAAGAAAGACGTGCATTAGCACAGCAGAGGGACTTTCATTTTGCTTTCTCTGATTCAAGGGATAAAATAACTCAGTCATAATAGAAGTTTTCAACTGCATTTAAGTCACATGTCAGAAAATGGTAAGTTAGGCTGGCCACAGTGGCTCACGCCTGTAATTCCAGCACTTTGGGAGGCCGAGGAGGGTGGATCGCCTGAGGCCAGGAGCTCAAGACCAGCCTGGCCAAGATGGTGAAACCCTGTCTCTACTAAAAATACAAACAATTAGCCGGGCATGGTAGCAGGCGCCTGTAGTCCCAGCTACTTGGGAGCCTGAGGCAGAGAATTGCTTGAACCCGAGAGGTGGAGGCTGCAGTGAGCCGAGATCATGCCACTGCTCTCCAGCTTGGGAGAGCGAGACTCCGTTTCAAAAAAAAAAAAAAAAAAAGAAAATGATAATTGAGTTTTTATTCATAACCTCCATAACCTCCCTCCTTTTCACCTCAGGTTCTGTTCTTTTCTACTGCTGCTACACTTTAGGAGGTATATATAGTTAATTAAGAATGCCTAGGCTGGCCAGGCGCAGTGGCTCACACCTGTAATCCCAGCACTTTGGGAGGCTGAGGCAGGTGGATCACCTGAGATCAGAGTTCGAGACCAGTCTGGCCAACATGGTGAAACCCCGTCTCTACCAAAGATACAAAAAATTAGCTGGGCATGGTGGTGGGCGCCTGTAATTCCAACTACTCAGGAGGCCGAGGCAGGAGAATCACGTGAACATAGGAGGCAGAGGTTGCAGTGGTTCACCCTTATAATCCCAGCACTTTGGGAGGCCAGGGGGAGCAGATTGCTTGAGCTCACGAGTTCGAGACGAGCATGAGCAACATGGCGAAACCCTGTCTCTACCAAAAATGCAAAAAATTAGCGCAGCATGGTGGCGCACACCAGCTACTTGGGAGGCTGAGGTGAGAGGATAGCTTGAGCCCAAGAGGCAGAGGTTTCAGTGACCTGAGATGGCACCACTGTACTCCAGCCTGTGCAACAGAGTGAGACACTGTCTCAAAAAATAAAAAGTGCCTGATATTCAATTTATAGACAGAAAATAGATTAGAGATTATCATGGGCTGAGGGGAGTGGGGAGTTAGTGCTTTATGTATACAGAATTTCTGTCTGGGGTGATGGAAACATTTTGAAAATAGTGATGATGGTTGTACAACATTGTGAATGTAATTAATGTAATTCCACTGACTTGTATATTTAAAAATGGTTATAATGGCACATTTTATGCCATATATATTTTTATATATTTTATATATATATTTATAGAAATATATAAATGGGGGTGAGAACAAGGAGGCTTGTCTGTGGTGTGGGTACACTAAGGCTTCACGCCTTGGTGGCTGATTGACAGCTAAGTGCCTGCACAGTGAGTCCTCCTTGCCCAGCTCTGTCCCTCTTCCCTACTGGTTTTGCACCAGACTTCTTCCAACTGAGTCCATTGGGATATGCACTGGCCCTTGTCTTAATAGTTCAGGATGCATATCTTTCTTTTTGTTTTGAGACAGAGTCTTACTCTGTCCACCAGACTAGAGTGCAGTGGCGTGATCTCAGCTCACTGCAACTGCTGCCTTCCAGGTTCAAGCGATTCTCCTGCTTCAGCCTCCTGAGTAGCTGGGACTACTGGTGCCCGCCACCATGCCTGGCTAATTTTTATATTTTTAGTAGAGACGGAGTTTCACCATATTGGCCAGGGTGGTCTCAAACTCCTGACCTCAGGTGATCTGCCCACCTCGGCCTCTCAAAGTGCTGGGATTACAGGCGTGAGCCACTGCACCCAGCGTGCCTGGCCAATAGTTCAGGATGCCTATCTTTCTTTAAAAAATATATATATTTTTAGACCTCAGCAAAAAATCACTTTTCTCTTGCCATTTTCTCTTTCCCTGACATTTACTGTCAAACACTAGCAATTATGTTAGAATTGGGTTCTCATGAAAGACAAGACAGGAAGGACCAGGCAATTTCCACCGCCTTCTCTCTCATTTATCCTCAAACCTGGTCTAGCTACACCTATAAATCATGTTATTGCATCTGGACACATTCTTAAGTGAGGTAAAATGAGGGAAAGAAAAGGATTAATTTCCATTTATGCTGGTAATGAAGAGCTCTCTATAATCATCACATTAGATTCATCCAGAAGCCAAGTGAACTTAAACTAGAACCAGAGTGCCTTGTTTATTGCATTCCTATGATTTCAGTTCCTGTTATCAGCCCATCTTGTCATTTTTATTCACATTTGATCTTTCACTTTGCCTCTATAACCTCCACATATTCACCTGATATGGTTTAGATTTGTGTCCCCACCCAAATCTCAGGTCAAATTGTAATTCCCAGGCCAGGCGTGGTGGCTCACACCTGTAATCCCAGCACTTTGGGAGGCCGAGGCAGGTGGATCACCTGAGGTCAGGAGTTTGAGACCAGCCTGGCCAACATGGTGAAACCCTGCCTCTACTAAAATAAATACAAAAATTAGCTGTGCATGGTGGTGCGCCCCTATAGTCTGAGCTACTCAGGAGGCTGAGGCAGGAGAATTGCTTGAACCTGGGAGGCAGAGGTTGCAGTGAGCCAAGATTGTGCCACTGCTCTCCAGCCTCGGTTACAGAGCAAGACTCTGTCTCATAAAAACAAAACAAAAACAAAAACAAAACAAAAAAACCCCCAAAAAACCAAAAACAAATGGTAATCCCCAGTGTTGGAGGAGGGGCCTGGTGGGAGGTGACTGGATCATTGGGGCAGATTTCCTCCTTGCTGTTCTCATGATAGTGAGCGAGTTCTCATGAGATCTCGTTGTTTAAGTGTGTGGCACCTCCCACCTGTCTCTCTTCCTCCTGCTCTGGCCATGTGAGACGTGCCTCCTTCCTCTTCACCTTCCACCAGGATTGTAAGTTTCCTGAGGCCTCCTCAGCCATGCTTCCTGTACAGCCTGTGGAACTGTGAGCCAATGAAGCCTCTTTTCTTTATAAATTATCTAGTCTCAGGTAGTTCTTTATAGCAATGCAAGAATTAATTAATATATCACCACAGTGCCCCCAACATCAGCAGATGCAAATACCAGAGCAATGCAGAGGAGCAAGGTGACGCGCTAGAAAACAACGTTTGGAGTAACGGGACCTGGGCTCCAGTTCTGGCTCCACCACCAATGTGCTGTGTGACCTGGATGGAGTCACTTGATCTCTTTAGATTTAATTTTCTCATGTTCAAGTGGAGGGATGCACCAGACAACTGCTGAGGCAGCTTACTAGCACAAAGAAGAGTTTATTGGTGTCATCTAGAATCTGAGGGTGGCGATGGGGTGGAAATATACCATCTTTTCTCCAAGGATCTGAGTTAGGGTGAAGAAGAAACTAACATTCCTTGGTACTAAAAGACTGAAGTATAAGATACTGTGGTGGACATTCATGAGATGTGTGTTGGGAAATCTGTAAGACTGTAGAGCTCTAGAGTTTAGAAATTTAGCCTCACAAATCTAGATACTTGATTTGGCTCAGGAAGAACTTATTCCTGCTAACTACACTGTCCACAGAAGGAACAGAAATCAGGCCAATTTGCAATGAGAATAGTAACTGTTAAGAGAACTACAATGATGACAGCTGGTCATTATACTTCTCAGTAGGAAAGCTACTAAGGAAACTCCATTCACCTCAGAAGATTAACCTCAAAAGATTACTCAGTGAAAACAGAATGAGATCAGAAGGAACTGGAAGCGATCAAACTGTGATTGCCTACAGCTCTCCTCTTCGCCACCACAGAAATGTGTCCTGAGAAGGGGATCAGAACCTGTTCTGTATTAGATACACATGAACACTTTCTGTTAACCATTCTTTTTTCTGCATTTCATATCAACCTTAAGCTTCTAACTTCCTTTTCTCTTTCCCAGTTCTTCCATTCTCTCAGGGCACAGCCTTCTGCAATTGTCTTGATATTTCAAGTACTCATCTTCTCCCCATGAAGATGGTGCCCTTTCCTGTAAATAAACCATTAATTAAATAATACTCAAGGATGTCAGTGAGAGCTCTTGACAATTTCTAGTGAGAGGCTCATTAAACTGGTATTAAGTGGCTGTATAACAGGGACTTCTGGAGTCCTCCAGCAAGCATGCCTCATTACAGATGCCATCTCTTCACAGAAAGTTATAGATTATGTTCCATCTCACGTGGAGAGGGCTCTGGTGTCCTTCCTACGATAGGAAGAACAACTAGGGCTGCTAAATTATTGTAGCCCAAACCACTGGGATGTTAGCCAGCAAACAGCCTAGCTGGGGTCCCCTTTCATGGTACAAGATCCTCATTATAGGCCCCTGGGGTATGAATCAGAGTCGTGAAGGAAGCCAACATTTAACTAGCTGGTGAGCTGTCAAACTAGGAGCACCTGGGATGAGTGGGATGACAGCAGATGACAAGCCAAGTGCTTGACAGCTGGTCCTGAGAGTTGGTTCATTCATATTTGCTTCCAATATATCTGAATCCAAAGCCATAAACCACAGCAAGCAGAACAAGTTTTCCTCCCAGGTCTTGACTTTTCTATGCAGACCAGTTATTGGTACTGGAATTCTGGCCTCCCTATTTGATGACGCTAACTGAGTGATGGTTGGGATTCCAGTTCCCGATCTGAAAGATGGCTACAGGGAGCATGAAGGCACCCCAGTGAAGGCCTAGCTTTCTAAATACCATGTATTTTTGTACAAATCTGGCTCAGCTGCCTGAACAATGGGTTTAAGCGTGATTGGGTGATTCCTATTAGATTGGGATGGAAGAGAATTTGTAGAAGTGGGCTCAACTGGTACTCAAAAATCTGGCACCATCTGGCTTTTTGCAAAGTCCAGGCAGAATCTGAGTTGTGTCAGGTCCCCAATTTACTCTCTGGCATGATTCATGACTAGCCATTTCAACAGTAGAAAGAATCCCTGAGTTTATGTGACATAATATCAGAAACTACATACATAAATCTATTCACCACAATAGTTAAACAGAAGAGCTCTGGAGTGATGTGAGCCCAAATGTCCACATGGAACCAGAGAATCTTAGAACTGGAAGATACCTCAGAGGAAATGTGAAGTGAAATAATTTGCCCAGGGTCACAATGCTAGATGGTAACAGAGCTGGGTCTCGAATTTTGGCTGATGCTCTTTCCCTATACACACTGGGTCTACATGATCCCTTCCATATATGGACAATATCAATTCCTCCATGAATCTGTCACCCTAAGGAGAAAGGGTTTAGATTAAAGAAAAGTCACATGAGAAGTACTCAAGTCCTTTTGGTGAGGGATGAATAATTGAGTAACTGGGAGTTGTGAGGCGCCAGCATTAATTATAGGTTGGCCGTGGATCTGACTACCCCCTACAGTGGAAGACACTGAGTATTCCCTAGGAACTCATACTGACAATTTTATGGACAACTTAAAAAGTGTATTCAACAGCAATCCAATGAAAAGCACATGTAACAAACGTGGCCCTGGGAGTTTTTCTCCACAGCCGCCTCTGATGCACAGATACAGCTTCAGGCAGCATGACCCAGTTAGGAGCTACCTGCCTCTTCCTAATGCAAAGGTATTTGGAAAGGTGGTGAGACAAGTTGGGCTGACAGTCTCTAAGCTGTGTGGCCATGTACTATTCCTGCCTTACCAGACTGCAGTGGAGAAAAAAAAAACTGGCTGGTGATGGCCAAGGTTAAGTGAGGGGAGATGGTTCTGCTTCAGCCCTGGAAATGCTGACAGAGGTGTCTTGTTTTCTTTTTTTTTTTTGAGACGGAGTCTCTCTTGGTTGCCCAGGCTGCAGTGCAGTGGCTCAATCTTGGCTCACTGCAAGCTCCGCCTCCCGGGTTCACGCCATTCTCTTGCCTCAGCCTCCCGAGTAGCTGGGACTACAGGCGCCCGCCACCTCGCCTGGCTAGTTTTTTGTATTTTTTAGTAGAGACAGGGTTTCACCATGTCAGCCAGGGTGGTCTCAATCTCCTGACCTCGTGATCCGCCTGTCTCGGCCTCCCAAAGTGCTGGGATTACAGGCTTGAGCCACCGCACCCGGCCGTCTTGTTTTCTTAAGTCCATCCCTAGATGGCTTTGGGTGGAACAAGGGGGAGGATATTTCCTTGAAGAGCATGTGTCCTGTCCTTTGTATCTTCTTCCATGATCTTTTGTTAATGCAAACACACATTTTAACCTAGTTCTGGGGTGAGGGGAGGGGAAAGGACAACATTTAGGAGAACTAACAATTTAAGGAGCCAAGAGCAATGCAGTCTACGAGCAACGGAAATTATAACCATTCCTTGTTCTGCACGGTGTTCTTAGGCCCTATGCCCTTTGACCCCCCGTGTACTCAGGCTGCCTGACTGTCGTGATGCTGCTAGTCCTAGCTCCTAACTTCCAGGACACACCACAGAGAAGATCTGTTTTCTGAGCCTCAGAGCATCCTCCCAGATGATGGCTTCAATGGGCTTACATGCTTAATTTGGTACAAACTGACTTGGCAGTAACATTTATTGCCATTGTCTAGTATTGTGTCTGGGCTTATTAAAAATCCCCATCATATCTTGTCCACAAAGGGCTAGCATTTCTGCAAGCACCATTAGGTAGTCAATGATTTCAGCTGACACACCCATGGGACAATCACAGTTTAGTGGAGAAGACTGTGTATATATCCACCTATGCACACACATACACACACACACATTAAGATGAAGAAACACGTAGAAGAGATATCAGATATATTAATACACACATATGGGATATAATGGAATAGTGTGTATTTGGTAGGAGTTACATTTTGGATCTGAATTCTTTTTTTTTTTTTTTTTTTTTTTTGAGACGGAGTCTCGCTCTGTCACCCAGGCTGGAGTGCAGTGGTGCAATCTCAGCTCATTGCAACCTTGCCTCCCGGGTTTAAGTGATTCTCCTGCCTCAGTCTCCCTAGTAGCTGGGATTACAGGGGCCCGCCACCACGCCTGACTAATTTTTTGTTTTTTTCAGTAGAGAGAGGGTTTCGTCATGTTGGCCAGGCTGGTCTCAAACTCCTGACCTCAGGTGATCTGCCCACCTCAACCTCCCAAAGTGCTGGGATTACAGGCGTGAGCCACCATGCCCGGCCTGTATCTGAATTCTAAAGGAGAAAAGAGACCAACTGCATATGTATGGTAGTGGGTGATGTGGGGTGGGAGTTTCTGTTTGAACACAGTATTAAAAGCAGGAAGGAGTGCTAAGGCCTCATTAGAGAGTTAGAACAGAAGGTGCAGGGGGCAAGTACATTAGAAGAAATCTTACAGAGGACTAGTGAAGTCTCCTTGCAAGAAAGCCTTTAAAACAGGCCCAGCGCGGTGGCTCATGCCTGTAATCCCAGCACTTTGGGAGGCCAAGGCAGGCAGATGACTTGAGCGCAGGAGTTCGAGACCAGACTGGCCAACATGGCGAAACCACATCTCTACTAAAAATACAAAATTAGCCAGGCGTGGTGGCACACGCCTGTCATCCCAGCTACTCAGGAGGCTGAGGCAAGAGATTCACTTGAGCCCAGGAGGCAGAGGTTGCAGTGAGCTGAGATGGCGCCACTGCACTCCAGCCTGGGCAACAGAGCAAGACTCTGTCCAATATTAACTTGCTTTTCCCTTTCACACTGTTTAAATATTCATTCTCTTAGCTTTATTTTAAAAAGTTGTTTTTACTTAGGACAGGTGCGGTGGCTCACGCTTATAATCCTAGTGGTTTGGGAGGCCAAGAATTTGAGACCAGCCTGGGCAATAGAGAAAGACCCCATCGCTATGAAAAATTTTAAAAAACATTAGTTGGGCATGGTGGTGTGCTCCCGCAGTCCTAGCTACTTGGGCAACTGAGGTGGGAGGATTACCTGAGCCCAGGAGTTCAAGTCTGCAGTGAGTCGTGACTGCACCACTGCACTCCAACCTAGGCAACAGATCAAGACTCTGTCTCAAAAAACAAACAAACAAAATATATTTTTGATTAGCTAATATATTAATCTGCTTCAAAATCTGAATGGTACAAAAGGGGTGAAGTCTCTCCCCCAGCCTTATACCCCAGTCACCCAGTCGTTCAGAGACAATCAATATCACCAGTTTCTCCAGAAATATTCTGTCCACATAAAATCAAACATTTACTCTTCGCTTCTTCCCTTTTCCCACAAAATGGTGGTGTACTAAATATTGTTTTGCTTTACTCTAACAACATATCTTAGAAATAATTCCAGGTGGACATGAGCAGCTTCCTTCAACAGCTGCATAGTATTCCACTGACAGGATGGATCATAATTTACTTATTTATTTAACCAGTTCCTTATTTACTCTTATCTCAGTCTTGAGAAGAAGGTACCTTTTCCCCTTCTCTTTAAAAAATTATTTCCTTGGTGCTCTATGGGGGTCAGCTACAACAGAGTCTGAGTCTCTGATGGTTAAACTGAGAGCAACTGATATATTTAAATTCAGTTTGTTGAAATTAAAGACTAAATAGTCACCTTTACCAGTGTCTTGTTTGTTTGTTTTTTTGAGACAGGGTCTTGGTTCTGTTGCTCAGGCTAGAGTGCTGTGGCAAGATCATGGCTCACTGCAACTTCTGCCTCCTGGGCTCCTGATCCTCCCGCCTCAGCCTCCCTGGTAACTGGGACTACAAGTCTGGATTATACCACACCTGGCTAGTTTTTGCATTTTTAAAAAATTTTATTTTAAATTTTTTTTTGTTTTAATTAAGACAGGGTCTTGGTCTGTTGCTCAGGCTGGAGTGCAGTAGTGAGGGCACGGCTCACTGCAGCCTCAACATCCTGGGCTCAAATGATTCTCCCTCCTCAGCCTCCAAAGTAGCTAGGACTACAGGCTCGCACCACCATGCCTGGCTAATTTTTGTATTTTTTGTAGAGATGGGGTTTCACCATGTTGCCCAGGCTGGTCTTGAACGCCTGGGCTCAAGCGAACCACCCACCTTGGCCTCCCAAAGTGCTGGGATTACAGGCTATGAGCCAATGGGCCCGGCCACAATGTCTTATTAAACCTTCCCAGGGCTTCTCAAGGTAGTAAACCTCTTAAGGTAGTAAACCCCCAAAGAAGCAATGCTTATAATAAATATTCCTCTCTATACTTTCCCAATATTGATGTAATTCTAGTAACCATTCTTTTTCTGATCTTTTTCTCAGTGGGATGTAATGTTGGCTGATTTTGTCTTTCCTTATCTATTTATGTGGATGCTTTAACAGTTTATCCTACCCCCATCTCGTCTCTTTGTGATGGTAATCATGAATCCCCAAAGCAGCTCTCCTCCTCCTTAGGGCACTTACCTAATTTTACTAAATCACAATATATTCAAAGTGATCATAAGCCAGAATCAATCTTTAGAATTTCTAAGTGACTTTAAATTTGGGAAAATAAACCAGGTCTCTGCAGAGAAAATGCCTCATAAAGCAAACATTTATTTCAGAATTTGAGCTTCCTTGCCTACATCATGAATAATTTTACTTTAAAAATTGATGACTCTGTCTTAAATGAATGGAATCCTGGCCAACACTCCTCTTCACATATAAATGTTTTTATCAAATGTAATGATGAAGTGCAAGAGCTTGCCTCCCACAAATTTTAGAAGAATTTATAAAATAGGAGCTTTTTTCCTGTTGGAATCTCTTCCTTCCATGTCTTTGTGACACTCCTGCCTTCCTGCCATGTCTTGGCTGTCTGGGGGATGCTCTCCCCTACATTCTTGCTGTGAATTTGCCCAACTTTCTGCCATCACATAAAAGCATTGAGTCCTTGATGTAATTCTCTAGGTCCTTCTAGCAGCAGTAGGTGCTAGGGTACTAATGAGAACCCTGGTGTGGAAGTTGCTGAACCTGAACTTCTGGTCTGTGATTTCAGCAAGTCATTTCCCTTCATGAATGTTAAAAACAATAAAGTAGGCTGGGCACGTCTGTAATCCCAACACTTTGGGAGGCCGAGCTGGGCAGATCACCTGAAGTCAGGAGTTCAAGACCAGCCTGGCCAACATGGTAAAACCCTGTCTCTACTAAAAATATAAAAACTAGCTGGGCATGATAGCACGTGCCTGTAATCCCAGCTACCTGGGAGGCTGAGACAGAAGAATCGCTAGAACCCAGGAGGCGGAGGTTGTAGTGAGCTGAGATTACACCACACACTCTAGCCTGGGCGACAGAGCAAGACTCTGTCTCAAAAAAACCAACCAACCAAACAAAAAACCAAAAAATAAAGTAAGGGTTTAAACAAAATGATTTCTAAGTTATCTTCCAGCCCTAAAATTTAAATCAGTTAAAATGTCCCTATCTTCAGAAGCTCTCGAATAAGAACACCAAAGGTGTAGGTTTCTAAAATGATGGCTGGTGTGCTGAGCAGAATTCTGAGGTGCCCCCTGCCCAGTATTCCCACCTTCTGGTCCACATATCCTGTGTAATCCCCTCTCCTCAAGTGGGCAGAACCTGTGACTACGATAATCCTGTGATGAGGTTACTGTATATGAGAAAGGTGAAGGGCTAGTCAGTCCTAGGACTACGTTATGTAAGAATCCATCTTAGCAGACTAAGGCGAGAGATTCCGTTGCTGGTTCTGAAGAAGTGAGCTGCCATGCTGTGAGGGGACTGGTGGCAAGGAGCTGTAGTCATCTGCTGAGAGCAATGACTGGCCAATAGCCAGCAAGGAAAAGGAATCCTTAGTCCTACAACTGAAAGGACTTGAATTCTGCCAACAGCAGGAAAGAACTTTGAAGAGGACCCTGAACTCCAGATGAAAATGAAGCCCCCACCGACAACACTGTGATTTCATCCTTGTTAAGATCCTGAGCAGAGAACCCAGCTATGCTGTGTTCACACTCTGAATCACATAAACTGGCCAGTGAGGAAGGCATTTATGATTTGGAATGTCTTTTTTTTTTTGGTGGGGGACGGAGTCTCGCTCTGTCGCCCAGGCTGGAGTACAGTCGCGTGATCTTCGCTCACTACAACCTCTGCCTCCGGGTTCAAGCAATTCTCCCACCTCAGCTTTCTGAGTAGCTGGGATTACAGGTGCCTGCCACCACACCAGGCTAATTTTTGTATATTTAGCAGAGACAGGGTTTCCCCATGTTGGCCAGGCTGGTCTTGAACTCCTGACTTCAGGTGATCTACCTGCTTTAGCCTCCTAAAGTGCTGGGATTACAGGTGTGAGCCACTGTGCCCGGACAAAGCAATGTCTTTTTGAAGTTCCTCAACTGCTACTATAGAGCTGCACTCATCCCTCATCCCCCGCTACCTTTTTTTTTTGGATACAGCTTCTCATTCTGTCACTCAGGCTGGAGTGCAGTGGCATGATCATAGCTCACTGTAGCCTCAACCTCAGGGACTCAAGTGATCCTCGTGCCTCAGCCTCTTGAGTAGTTGGGACTAGAGGTGTGTGACACGATGCCTGACTAATTTTAAAGTATTTTTTGTGGAGACAGAGTCCCAACCTGGTCTGGAACTCCTCAGCCTCCCAAAGTGCTGGGATTACAGGGTTGTGCCACTGCCCCCAGCCTGCACTCATTCATTTTTTTTCTTCCCTGAGATAGAGTCTTGCTCTGTTGCCCAGGCTGGAGTGCAGTGGCGCAGTCTTGGCTCACTGCAACCTCTGCCTCCTGGGTTCAAGCAATTCTCCTGTTTCAGCCTCCCAAGTAGCTGGGATTACAGGTGGGTGCCACCATGACTGGCTAATTTTTGTATTTTTTTTTAGTAGAGACAGAGTTTCACCATGTTGACCAGGCTGTTCTCAAACTCCTGACCTCCTGATCCACCTGCTTTGGCCTCCCAAAGTGCTGGGATTACAGGGTTGTGCCACTGTGCCCAGCCTGCACTCATTTTTTGATACAGTGCATTTTACAGAACCATCATTCTGTTTTACCTACTATACCAAACTCCATAAATTAGATCTTACAGGGAAACTAGCCAAGGTCTAATTAAGTTTTACATTTCCTAACAAGGAAATAAGTTAAAACTGCCACACTTCTTTTGGGAATTCAAGTCTTGCACTTACTTCAAATGTACCTGACAATTATAAGTCAGTTCACTTTCACAAAGATTTCACATAGACAAGTTGGGTTAACAGTCTCTGTGAGGCCATAGATTTGAATATAATTTTAGGCTATGACATGTCACTTGAAACATTACTTCATTCAGTAAAAAGCTGGTTTAGTTATAATCATACAATTTCAAATCTGCATGAACCCTTAGAGATACTTAGAACTCCAACCTGAGGGTCAGAGAAGTGACCTGCTCAAGGAGTCAAAGGAAATTAATGACATGGGAAGGTGCTACAGTCCTAACACTCTTCCCCTCACTCTATGCTCTTACTAGAGTATTTCGTCATCCTTTGCAGGACCTGGAAAGGTACAGAATTAATTCATTTACATAACATAAATGAACATCTGTTTATATGAAGAATTGTTCTAGGCTCTGAATAGGACACAAAGATGTAGAAAACATGGTTCAAGTCTTTGGGACTTTACAGTCTAATGAATCTCACTTCAATGCTGAAGATACCAGACATATCAACAGGGGTTAGATATTCCTAGGAACAGAGAACTCACTTAATAAAGGCTTCTGAAGGCAGAGATACCAATAATTTTTGGATGAATGATGAAACTTAGGAGAAGCTAGAAGCTTCAATCCTCATTAATAAGTATAAACAACTTAGAACTTCTAAGCTAATAAAAATGTCAAAAGTGACTTAAAAAAGCAGTAGATTGAACTTTCTCAGAGAACAAAGAGTAAGCCTTATCTAGTGCTTTTTTTTTTTTTTTTTTTTTTTGAGACAGAGTCTCGCTCTGTCGCCCAGGCTGGAGTGCAGTGCCCGGATCTCAGCTCACTGCAAGCTCCGCCTCCTGGGTTTACGCCATTCTCCTGCCTCAGCCTCCCGAGTAGCTGGGACTACAGGCGCCCGCCACCATGCCCAGCTAGTTTTTTGTATTTTTTAGTAGAGACGGGGTTTCACCGTGTTAGCCAGGATGGTCTCGATCTCCGGACTTCGTGATCCGCCTGTCTCGGCCTCCCAAAGTGCTAGGATTACAGGCTTGAGTTACTGTGCCCGGCTGGTGCTTTTTTTTTTTTTTAAGGGTGATTTAAAACAACAACAAAAAACCTTTTTATGATGTTGCCATGTTGGTATAGGTTGTTTCCAGCCCCCTAATAAGATAAACAGGCAGAAGCAAGCCAGCACCTATGGGCTGAAAACCAGAACAGGCAGTTTGGTATAATTTTAATGTCAACCTAGTATATTAATATAGTATTATCTTTTTATTTTCATGATAACCCTGAAACAAGTATTCTACTATCAGCATTCTACAGATCTGGAAACCAAGGCTTTGAGAACTTAAGGAATTTGTTCAAGGTCACAAAACTAGTGAATAGCAGGGACTCAAACTCAGGTTTGAACTTAAAACCAAAATGTATGTTCAGCACAATTTCTTGCATATAGTTAACTCTCAATAAATGCTAGATGTTAGAAGAGTGTCTAAAAGTGCAACAGAGCACTGGTATACCAATTGAGTGGAGGTGGTGAGGAACACCTTGGTCATTAGAAGGTGTATCTATATCCCGTATTTTGATGTTGAGAAAAGCGCAGCTTAGCATACATGCCTTTTTCTGGTCTGTGGTATCCCTTAAAGGGAAATCAACTTTCCCGCTACATGACTTTATTTAAGTGACTTTAGGCTTTTGTGTATTGGTTTCCTCAGTGAAAAGTAATATGGTTCCAAAGGTAAAGATCATGAATGTGTCTACTAAGGCGTTCCTATGACAACTGTAGGGGGAAAAAAAGGTCACATTTCATATTCAAGAGAAGGGCACTATCTCCAAAACATCATAGTTTATCAAAAGGACTTTATTCTCACCCTAAGAATGGTCAACTCTTAGCCAAAGCAACTGGGAAAAAATAGCCCAGAGTCTTGTCTTCCGAGTGCTACTGTGAAGCATGGTTTGAAATGGTAAAGCCACAGTGCCCCCTGGATTGTGCTTCAGCAAAGATTTTCAGACTCTTAACAGAATTGTGGAGTATCCTGAGAGGCAACATGATGGTGTGGAAAGAACACAGACGTGGAATTAGAGAGAACTGAGGTTGAATCCTGGCTCTTCCACCTCTTAGCTGCGTAACCATGATCAAGTGGCTTCATTTGATATTTTCCTCATCCATAAAATGAAGATGAATGAGGATAATTCAGGTTTTAAAAATTAAAAGCGATAACAGGCATAAAGCACTAAGCGTTGTGCCTGGCACAGAGAAACTGCTATGAAATGAGAGTTGCTATTAGTGCTCCAGATGTGTGATGGCCTCACAGTCCTCGATAGGACAGCACTACCGGACTGTTAAAGTTCAGGAGAGGGTAGCAGCTTGGCTGTCAAAGACAGCTGTTCAGAATATAAGAATTTGTCGTGTGCTAGAAATTGCTGACTCCATCAGTAATTTCTGACTTCCCCAACAATCCAGTCAGAGCCTAAATGACAAAATACTTGAGGTTCCCTTACTCATTCCAATTATTAGACTCAAAGAATTTGAAAGCCACAAAGGTTCTCAGAGGTCATCTCTGCCATCCTTGTCCCTCCAGAGACAAAAGAAACTGAGACCACTTGATGATGTGACTAAAACTTCAGAAAAAATACTTGGGGTTGCAGAAAGCTCCTGTGGGAGTTATGCCATAGATTTTTTAATTTATTCTCTTGACTCATCAGATAATAAGGTAAACTGCACATATAGAATAACTACAAAGAATCAAGGCCAACTATGCCATAAATTATGATTTTCAGTCTAAGCAGAATTGTGCAGGGGCATGAATAGTAAAGACCAGGGACTGTATTTGTGTGATTATTTTCTGATTTTATAGTTCAAAGTACACTGAGGACATAAATGAACCCACAGGTTTACTGCATCCGTACTATCCTGAGGTGCTTTACAGTGGAGCTTTATTGTACCTAGAAACCTTTTATTCTCCTGGCAGAAATTGGAATATTCTGAGTTATACAGGCCGAAGCTCACTCTAGAGCTCCAGCTCAAATAATTTCTTTTTTTTTTTTTTTTTTTTGAGACGGAGTCTCGCTCTGTCGCCCGGGCTGGAGTGCAGTGGCCGGATCTCAGCTCACTGCAAGCTCCCCCTCCCAGGTTTATGCCATTCTCCTGCCTCAGCCTCCCAAGTAGCTGGGACTACAGGCGCACGCCACCTCACCCGGCTAGTTTTTTTGTATTTTTTAGTAGAGACGGGGTTTCACCGTGTTAGCCAGGATGGTCTCGATCTCCTGACCTCGTGATCCGCCTGTCTCAGCCTCCCAAAGTGCTGGGATTACAGGCTTGAGCCACCGCGCCCGGCTCAGCTCAAATAATTTCTAACGTTTTCATCATAGGAAGCCATTGGGAAAGAAGTCATGTTCAATTCTCCATTACCTTCTTCAGCAGACCACTTAAATCAATCAGCCAGCTGCTGAGAGGTCATAGATCTAATTTTATGCCCAGTGTGTGTACGAATGAGCTATAGAACCATTTCTTCTTAAGTGCTAAACAAAGAGATGCCTGATAGTGGAGACATGCAGTATTTCATGGAGAAAGGTTCTTTCTTCAAATGGTCAGAACTCATTGAAAACACTTCATTATTTTCTGATTGTTGTTATTCTCACATGGGTCATGCAGAACTAAAGAAACAGCCTCAATTAAATTTGATTTTTTTTTTCAAATGGTAGGAAGGGCAAACAAAAATAAAAAAAAAAAGAAAAAAGATAAAAAAGAAATATGATATTTTTTACTCTGGAGGAACTGGACTACATTCTAATATGGTAAATCTGCAGTGGCCACCTGCCTGGATCTTTCAAATTATTCCAAGGAACATTAACTCTGTAAGTTATTAAAAGATAGTCTGGGGTAAATCAAATTTGGGAACTATATCCCTCTTCTGGAGATTAATAATGCACATTCACATATTAAAAAGTTGGCAGGAGGAGTGCTGCAGGAAGAAATTCTATATAACTCTGGCATTTTCCAAACTTATTTCAACCATGGAATACCTTTTTTTTTTTTTTTTAAATCCACAGAACCATCATCATATTGCAGTATACAGTGTTCTTCACAGTGCTGTTTGGGAAATTCTGTGCTAAATTATGCCTAAAGACTGGTTTGTAACCTCTAAAATAGCCAAGGAAGAGACAGTGCCATGGCCTAGAAGGTTCCAATTTCTGAAGGTGTCTAACCTTTTGGGAAAAAAATAAAGACAGCTGAGACTCACAGCAGAAGCCCGACAAAAAGTACTGCTGTCTCTACTCTGGCCTCACTCTTTCCCAACCACTGGTATGAATTAGGGCCCCCACTTTTAAGCTCCTAGATCCTCTTACTCTAATCAGCACTTATCATACCCAACTGGAACTGCTTCTACACTTACCTTTCTCCCCTATTAGACTCTGAGCTTCTTGAGGGTGGAACCCTGTGCCCAGCACAGTACCTATTGCTTTTGGCTGAATAAATACTTGAGCCACACTAAATTTTGTTTAAATTATCAACTTCATAACAGAAGCAGCTGACATTGACTAATCGTTCACCACATGACAGCCACAAACGTAAGTGTTTTATGTAGATTTAATCTCATAACCCTATGAGGTGGGTCCAGTTGGTCCTTCATATGTGTAGGTTCCATACCCATGGATTCAACCAACTGCAGATCAAAAATATTTAAGAAAATGTTGGGTGCAGTGGCCACGCCTGTAATCCCAGCACTTTGGGAGGCCAAGGCGGGTGGATCACCTGAGGCCAGGAGTTCAAGACCAGCCTGGCCAACATGGCGAAACCCTGTCTCTACTAAAAATACAAAAATTAGTTGGGCATGGTGGTGGGCACCTGCAATCTCAGCTACTCGGGAGGCTGAGGCAGGAGGATCGCTTGAATCTGGGAGGCGGAGGTCGCAGTGAGTCGAGATCACGCCACTGTACTCCAGCCCAGCCTGGTCAACAGAGCGAAACTCCATCTCAAAAAAAAAAAAAAGAATAAAATAAAATTTAAGAAAAGAAAACCAGTAGAAAGTAACAATGCAGCAATAAACTATTACAAATTAAAAAATACAGCATAACAACTATTTACATAGCATTTACATAGTATTGGGTATTATACGTAATCTTGAGATAATTTAAAGTACAGTTGACCCTGGAACAACACAGGCTTGAACTGCATAGGTCCACTTACAAGCAGATTTTTTTTTCAATAAATTACATTGGAAAACTTTTTGGAGACTTATGACAATTTGGAAAACCTCATAGATGGACCACACAACATAGAAGTACCAAAAAAAAAAAAAAAAATTAGGAAAAAGGTATGTAGTGAATACATAAAAAATATATAGATGCTAGTTTATGTGTTAATTGACTATATGGTATCAGTAATGCTTTTGGTCAACAGTGGGCTATTAGTAGTTAAGTTTTTGGGGAGTCCAAAGTTATCCTAGGATTTTCAACTGTGTGGGGTGAAAACAGCTAATCCTGTGCTGTTCAAGGGTCACCCGCATCTAGTGCTCATCCGGCAGCACGTATACTCAAACCGGAATGATCTGGAGAAGATTAGAGTGGCCCTTGTGCAAGGATGACACATAAATTCGTGAAGTGTTCCATATTTTGATGATGATTTAAAAATAAAGAAATGAAGTATATGGAAAGATATGTGTAGGTTATATACAAAAATACTATGCCACCATTTCATATATGGGACTTCAGCACCCAAAGATTTTGTAACTGTGTGTGTGTGTGTTGGGGGGTGGGCGGTCCTGGAGCCAAACCCCTGAGGATACCAAGGGACAACTATTTTTATCTATATTTAAAAAAACATAGAGGGCCTGGCACGGTGGCTCACGCCTGTAATCTCAGCACTTTGGGAAGCTGAGGTGGGTGATCATTTGAGGTCAGGAGTTCAAGACCAGCCTGGCCAACATAGTGAAACCCCATCTCTATTAAAAATACAAAAATTAGCCAGGTGTGGTGGCATGTGCCTGTAATCCCAGCTACTCAGGAGGCTGAGGCAGGAGAATCTCTTGACCCTGGAAAGTGGAGGTTGCGGTGAGCCAAGATCGTACCACTGCACTCCAGTCTGGGTGACAGAGTGAGACCCTGTCTCAAAAAAATAAAAAAATATATAAAAATAAAATAAACACAGAAATTAAGTTCAGAAACTGCTCAAAGCTACCCGGCTAGTAAATGATGGAGACATTCAAATCCAGGCAGTCTGACTTCAGAGCCTCTGCTCTTAACCACTATCCTCTTTTCTAAGATTCATCTCAGCAGTAAAATTCCTTGGTTCTGTGGAGCAAGGAGGAGAGGCCTGTAATTCATGTAGAACTCAAACCAATGGAAAAAATCACTAGTCCAGGTCAGGAGAAAGGAGGTTTAAAAGCAAAGGCCTGGGCAGAGCCCAAGGAGAGCCTGTAAGAGACAGGGACATCTGGGAGCATGGAAGGCTTGGAAAGGCTAGCTGAGCGCATGCTAGTCTTCTGTGTGCACCTCAACACATGAACAGTTAAAATTACAACACGGAAGAAGGTTAAGCATATGTCAAGTCCAAGGATGGGGGTTACAGAACATGAGGAGTTTGTTCCCTGGGTTGCTGGGAAGGGTAGAAGGGTAGAGGTTTATGCCTTGTTCAGATATATCAGTATGTTCATTCACTCATTCATTTGTTGATCATATAATTGAGTTCCTCCTCTATCCCAGGTGTTGTTCTAGGCACATGGAATACATCCATGAGCAAGACAAATAAGCGTTCTAGTAAGGTGCAACAGATAATAAGCAAACACATAAACCTGAGACAATATCAGGGAGTGATAAATGCCATATAAAAAAAAGATAATATGATACAGGATGATGGAACTACTTTAGAATGAAAAGGTCTCCCCGAGGAAATGATTTATATCAGACCTGAGTTACAAGGAGCTAAATAAATACATGGAGATCCCAGGCAAGAGCACTTGAGGTAGAAAGAACCACTACAAAGGCCTTAACTAACTCCAATAGCTAAGGCCTTAAGTGAGTTTAGTGTAGTTGGAATGTAAAAAGATCAATGTGGAGTGGAGTGAACTGGGAAGAAAATGATATTTTATGAACTCAGAGAGTATACAAGGCCCATGGCATAGGCAGCCCTGTGTAAGCCACAGCCAGTAAAGAGGCGAGGGCTGTGGTAGGAGAGAGGGAGGAAAGGATGCGGATGCAAGGTATGTTTTGGAGGTAAAGTCAAGGATTTATTGAAGAAATAAATGTGTGAGTGAGAGTAAGGAATCAAGGAAAGTACCTATTTTTTTGTTGTTTGTTTTGAGATGGAGTCTTGCTCCGTCACCAGGCTGGAGTGCAGCAGCACGATCTCGGCTCACTGCAATCTCTGACTCCCTGGTTCAAACGACTCTCCCGCCTCAGCCTCCCGAGTAGCTGGGACTACAGGCACCTGCCACCACGTCCAGATAATTTTTGTATTTTTAGTAGAGACAGGGTTTCACCATGTTGGCCAGGATGGTCTCGATCTCCTGACTTCAAGATCTGCCCACCTTGGCCTCCCAAAGTGTTGGGATTACAGGTGTGAGCCAAAGTGCCCAGTCGATAGTGCCTATTTTTTTTGAGCTCCTGAATATTTGAAGAATAATTCAATTAATAAACATCTATTGGCTGGGCACGGTGGCTCACACCTGTAATCCCAGCACTTTGGGAGGTCGAGGCAGGTGGATCACCTGAGGTCAGGAGTTTGAGACCAGCCTGGCTAACATGATGAAACCCCATCTCTACTAAGAATACAAAAATCAGCCGGGTGTGGTGGCAGGCACCTGTAATCCCAGCTACTCAGTAGGCTGATGTGGGAGAATCGCTTAAACCCAGGAAGTGGAGATTGCAGTGAGCTGAGATCACGCCCCTGCACTCCAGCCTGGGTGACACAACGAGACTCCGTCTCAAAAAAAAAAAAATCCCAAAAAACATTCACTGAGGACGTCTCATCTATATACCAAATGTTGTAGTCAGTAGTCTCTGTCCCATATGACTAGCCATATTTGTGGAAATTCAAGCCCATGCCCATTATGTGCAGTTAGGAACTGATTACAATAGTGAAATGCAGAAGGTTTTAGGTTAACTCCTTTTTTTTTTTTAAATTGTAAAAGTTGTAGACAGACATATGACTCAAAAAAAAAAAAAAAAAAAGCTGTAGGCAATATAGTTGTTTATAATTTATACTGAGTAGTCAGGTAAGGCCTCTCTGAGGAAGTAACACTTGAATCTTCCCCTTGAAAGATCAACTGACGTTACTCAGGTAAAGATGATAGTTAGGTTTCTTTCTTTTTTATTTTTATTTTTTGAGACGGAGTCTCACTCTGTCGCCCAGGCTGGAGTGCAGTGGCACAATCTCGGCTCACTGCAAGCTCCGCCTCCCGGGTTCACGCCATTCTCCTGCCTCAGCCTCCCAAGTAGCTGGGACTACAAGCACCTGCCACCACACCCGGCTAATTTTTTGTATTTTTAGTAGACATGGGGTTTCACCGAATTAGCCAGGATGGTCTTGAACTCCTGATCTTGTGATTCGCCCGCCTCAGCCTCCCAAGGTGCTGGGATTACAGCCATGAGCCACCACCCCCGGCCAGATAGTTAGGTTTCTAAAAGAAAGAAAATTAGGCTGTTAAACAGATAGATACATTTTCTTTTTCTTTTCTACATTTATTGTTTATTTTAAAAAACAGAGATGGGGTCTCACTGTTGACCACGCTGGTCTTGAGCTCCTGGTCTCAGGGGATCCTCCTGCCTTGGCCTCCCAAAGTGCTAGGATTATAGTGGTTGGTATTGTCACAGTTAAATTCACATTTTTTGTTTGCTTTTATTTTTGTAGATTACATATGGGTGAATTTTTTTTTTTTTTTTTTTTTTTTTGAGAAAGAGTCTTGCTCTGTCACCTAGACTGGAGTGCAGTGGTGTGATCTCAGCTCACTGCAACCTCTGCCTCCTGAGTTCCAGTGATTCTCCTGCCCCAGCCTCCTGAGTAGCTGGGATTACAGGCATGTGCTATGACACCTGGCTAAGTTTTCTATTTTTAGGAAAGACAGGGTTTCACCATGTTGGCCAGGCTGGTTTTGAACTCCTGACCTCAAGTGATCCACCTGCCTTGGCCTCCCAAAGTGCTGGGATTACAGGGGCCCAGCCTCATATGGGTAATTTTTAATTCTTGGTTGCTCTAGTGGGTTAAGTGGTGGCCCCCAAAAAGATATGTCTACATCTTAGTCCTCAGAACCTATGAATGTGACCTTGTTGGAAACAGGGTCTTTGCAGATATAATTAAGGTCCTTGAGATGAGATCATCCTAGATTATCCAGCTGGGCTCTAAGTCCAATGACAGAAGAAAGAAGGACACAGTGAAGAAGGAGGTGATGGCCACATGAAGACAGAGGCACAGACTGGAGTCATGCAGCCACAGGCCAAGGAACACCTAGAGACACCAGAAGCTGGCAGAGGCAAGGAAGGCATCTTCTCTAGAGTCTGTGGAGGGTGGTGGCCCTGCCAACATCTTAATTTCTGATTTTGGGCCTTTAGAATTGCGAGAGAATATATTTCTGTTGATTGATTGATTGTTCGAGATGGAGTCTCACTCTGTTGCCCAGGCTGGAGTGCAATGGCTTGATCTCGGCTCACTGCAACCTCTGCCTCCTGGGTTCAAGGGATTCTCCTGCCTCAGTCTCCTGAGTAGCTGGGATTACGGGTGTCCGCCACCACACCCGGCTAATTTTTGTATTTTTAATAGAGATGGGGGTTTCACCATGTTGGCCAGGCTGGTTTCGAACTCTTGACCTCAGGTGATCCACCCACCTTGGCCTCCCAAAGTGCTGGGATTACAGGCATGAGCCACTCCGCCTGGCCATTTCTGCTGTTTTAAATCACCAAGTTTATGGTAATTTGTAATGGCAGCCCTGGGAAATAAACACATGTGGCTTCTCCCTGTTACTTGGCATGATTCTTTTTTTTTTTTTTTGAGATGGAGTCTCAAAAAATTAAAAAGAGAACTACCATACACCAGGCAGGAGTGCAGTGGTGTGATCTTGGCTCACTGCAAGCTCTTCAATTATCAATTGATTGATTGAGATGGAGTCTCACTCTGTTGCCCAGGCTGGATTGCACTGGTGCGATCTTGGCTCACTGCAAGCTCTGCCTCCTGGGTTCAAGCAATTCCCCTGCCTCAGCCTCCCGAGTATCTGGGATGATAGGCGCCTGCCACCACGCCTGGCTAATTTTTTGTATTTTCAGTAGAGACAGGGTTTCACTGTATTAGCCAGGATGGTCTCAATCTCCTGACCTTGTGATCCGCCCGCCTTGGCCTCCCAAAGTGCTGGGATTACAGGCGTGAGCCACCGCGCCCAGTTTACTTGGTAGGATTCTAAGCTAACTTCTCCTAGATATCTATTACCATACACTTGGGGAATCCAAAGTTAAACAGATAAAAGAAACAAGTCAAGCAGCCGGGCGTGGTGCCTGTAATCCCAGCACTTTGGGAGGCTGAGGCGGGTGGATTGCCTGAGGTCAGGAGTTAAGAGACCAGCCTGGCCAATATAGTGAAACCCCATCTCTACTAAAAATACAAAAATCAGCTGGGCATGGTGGTGGGCGCCTGTAATCCCAGCTACTTGGGAGGCTGAGGCAGGAGAATTGCTTGAACCTGGGAGGCGGAGGTTGCAATGAGCCGCGATCTGCCATTGCACTACAGTCTGGGCAACAAGAGCTTAACTCCATCTCAAAAATAAATAAAGACTTCAAATCTTGTATCTTCAGATTTGCAGATGCTGTCAAATCTTGTTTTGTGAAACAGCAGTAAAACCAAAGCTATTCTGGAGAAATGATCAGGCAGTGCTACACACACACACACAGACACACACACACAGACACACACACACAGACACACACACACAGACACACACACACACACACACCCTACATGATATCATTAACTTGTTTTTCAAAAGATTCTTCAAAGATCAGTGGAAATGCTATTATTATTATTATTAGAGATGAGGTCCTGCTAGGTTGCCCAGACTGGCCTTAAACCACTCCTGGGCTCAAGAGATCCTCCTGCCTCAGCCTCCTGAGTAGCTGGGACTACAGGTGTGTGCCACTGAGCCCAGCTTGGAAGTACTAATTTAAACAAACAGATGCTATTTTAAGAAGTTATGTGGATCAATAAAATGAAATAAAAGGCATTCAGATGAGAAAGGAAGAAGTAAATCATCTCTATCTGCAGATGGAATGATCTTATATTTTTTCCTGGCTTTACTGAGGTGTAATTGACAAATACAAATTGTATAAATTTAAAGTATCCAATGTGATGTGTTGACATATGTATATACTGTGAAATAATTACCACAATCAAGCTAATTAACACTTCCATCACTTTAGGCCAGGTGCGGTGGCTCACACCTATAATCCCAGTACTTTGGGAGGCTGAGTTGGGCAGATCACTTGGGGTCAGGAGTTTGAGACCAGCCTGGCCAACATGGCGAAACCCCATCCTACTAAAAATACAAACATTAGCCAGGTGTGGTGGTGTGCGACTGTAGTCCCAGCTACATGGGAGGCTGGGGCAGGAGAATCGTTTGAACCTGGAAGGTGAAGGTTGCAGTGAGCAGAGATTGTACCACTGCACTCCAGCCTGGGCAAAAGAATGAGACCTTGTCTCAAAAAAACAAAAACAAAAACAAAACAATTCCATCACTTCACATAGTTACCTTTTTGTGTATGTATATTATAAGAAACTCTTAAGATCTTAGCAAATTTCAAGTGTACAATAGGATTACTAATTATAGTCACCATAGTGTAAACTAACTCTCTAGAACTATTTCATCCTGCATAACTGAAACTTTGCACCCTTTGAACAAAATAACTCCCCATTTCCCTGACTCCTGTAGCCCCTGGGGACTAGCATTCTACTTTCTGCTTGTATGAGTTCAACTTTATTTAGATTCCATATATAAGTGAGAACCATGATCTTGTATTAGAAAATCTTAAGGAATCTGCTAAAAAAAAAGTTGGACAAGCAAGATTGTTCTATATCTTCCCCAGTCCCAGGGATGAAGAATGTCTATCAGTCTCATCTAAGCTGAGATTGATCAATGCTTCCATGGGAAGATTTCTGATAAAAAAAAAAAAAAAAAGTGGGGGAATGGGAAAAGAAACATACTCAGAACAGCCTCAGGTATGTGAGGTGTGCACAATTTATCAAGCCCAGAGACAGGAGTATGGGACTTCAGTCACAATCCTGTCCCCGATTCCATGGCCAGGTACAATTATTTAAAGGCATTTTGTTCCTGACTAGCTGCCTTACCTGTTTGTTTCATGTTCCTGGAATCTGTGATACAAAGAACAATGTATACACAATCAATAGCTTATGTTATTTTAATGTAAATTCTTAGTAAACAAATTAGAAACTATCTCTTCCTAAAAAACCCACTTGTAACTGCTGCTAATTGGAGTGTTTATTCAGGGCAACTTAAATCTATGCTACTGGATTGTAGTCTTCAAACTTGACCCAAATAAACTCTAGGTATACTAAAAAAGACTATGGATAAAATCTTAGTGCTGTGGAGAGACTGAAAAATCAAACATTGTGGTCATCAACAGTGAAATAAACACATTTTTAGATAACCCAAAAACTAAAATAATTCATTGCTAGCAGATCTGCACTACATGAAATGATAAAGGAAGTTCGGCTGGGCGTGGTGGCATATGCCTGTAATCCTAGCCACTGTGGGAGGCTGATAGGCAGACTGCTTGAGCCCAGGAGTTCGAGACCAACCTGGGCAACATGGTGAAACTATCTACAAAAAATAAAAAAAAATTTGCTAGGTGTGGTGGTATGCGCCTGTGGTCCCAGCTAACCAGGAGCTGATGTGGGAGGACTGCTTGAGCCTGGGATATGGAGGCTGCAGTGAGCCAAGATGGCACCATTTTGAGCCAAGGTGCCTGTGAAAGAAAGAGAGAAAGAGAGAAAGAGAGAAGAGAGAGAAAGAGAGAAAGAGAGAAAGAAAGAAAGAAAGAAAGAAAGAAAGAAAGAAAGAAAGAGAGAGAAAGAGAAAGAAAGAAAGAAGTTTTTTAGATTGATGGTAAGTGATAGTACATAAAAACTTGAGCTGGGGCCAGGAGTGGTGGCTCAAACCTGTAATCCCAGCACTTTGGGAGGCCGTGGTGGGTGGATCATGAGGTCAGGAGTTCAAGACCACCCTGGCCAAGATGGTGAAACCCTGTCTCTACTAAAAATAAATTAGCCGGGTGTGATGGTAGGCGCCTGTAATCCCAGCTTTTGGGAGGCTGAGGCAGAGAACCGCTTGAATCCAGGAGGCGGAGGTTGCAGTGAGCCGAGATCTCGCCACTGCACTCCAGCCTGGGTGACAGAGTGAAACTCTGTCTCAAAAGCAAACAAAAAGTTACTTTGAATTAATGTTTAATTTTTTTTAGCGACAAGGTCTTGCTATGTTGCCCAGGCTGGCTTTGAACTCCTGGCCTCAAGTGATCCTCCTACCAAAGTGTTGGGATTATAGGTGTGAGCCACCACATGCAGCCAAACCCAAAATATTTGAAAGTTAAAAAACATACTTTTAAATAGTCCATGAGTTTACCTAATAAATCGAAGATATTTTGAACAGGATGATGTAAAAAATACCACATACCAAAACTGTGAAAAGTAGACAAAGCAGTGTGTGTGTTTTTTATTTTTTGGTTATGTGTTTTTTTTGTTGTTTTTTTGGAGACAGAGCCTTTCTCTGTCTCCCAAGATGGAGTACAGTGGTGAGATTTCAGCTCACCGTAACCTCTGCCTCCTGGGTTCTAGCAATTCTCCTGCCTCAGCCTCCCTAGTAGCTGGGATTACAGGTGTGTGCCACCATGCCTGGCTAGTTTTTGTATTTTTAGTAGAGATGGAGTTTCACCCTGTTGGCCAGGCTGGTCTCGAACTCCTGGCCTCAAGTGATCCACCCACCTTACAAAGTGATGGAATTGCAAGTGTGAGCCACCACGCCCAGACTAAAGCAGTGCTTATAGGGAAATGTATAGCTTCACAAGCTTATCTTAGAAAAGGTAAGTAAGGTTCCGTCTTAAAAAGCATAGAAAAAGAAAAATAAAATAACATATACTGAAAATAAGTAGAACGAATAAGTAAAAAAGGTATGAGCAGAAATCAACTCAGTAGGCAACAAACCATAGAGAAAATTAACAAAGTTGAAAATTGGTTCTTTGAAAAGATTAACAAAATTGCTAAACCCCTAGGTAGACTGAGTAAGAAATAGTTTTTTAAAAAAGAAAGAAAAGTCATAATTTGCCGACAGTAGGAGTAAAAGGGGATTTCAGATTCTACAGACATCAAAGGGATAATAATGGAATATTATGAAAAACTTCATGTCAATAAATTCAATAACGTAGATGACATGGGCAAATTCTTCAAAAATATAACTTAAAATTCATATAGCCGGGTGCAGTGGCTCACACCTGTAATCCCAGCACTTTGGGAGGCTGAGGCAGGTAGATCACCTGAGGTCGGGAGTTCAAGACCAGCCTGACCAACACGGAGACACCCTGTCTCTACTAAAAATACAAAATTAGCCAGGCATGGTGGCGCATGCCTGTAATCCCAGCTACTCGGGAGGCTGAGGCAGAAGAATTGCTTGAACCCGGGAGGCAGAGGTTGTGGTGAGCCGAGATCGCACCATTGCACTCCAGCCTGGGCAAAAAGAGCGAAACTCTGTCTCAAAAAAAAAAAAAAAATTCACATAAAACACAAACCTTACATATTTACTTAAAAAATCAAATTATCAAAACCTTTTCAGAAAGAAATTGGCAGGTCCAGATAGTTTCACTGATGAATTCTGTCAAATACAACTCAGAAAGAAACAACACTCATCTTACAGAAACTTCTGAAAATAGAGAAGGAAAAACTCCCTAACTCATTTTATTTATTTACTTATTTAATTATTATTTTTGAGATAGAGTCTTGCTCTGTTGCTCAGTCTGGAGTGCAGTGGCATGATCTCAGCTTTCTGCAACCTCCATCTACCGGGTTCAAGTGATTCTCCTGCCTCAGCCTCCCGAGTAGCTGGGACTACAGGCGTGTGCCACCACGTCCGGCTACTTTTTGTATTTTTAGTTACAGATGGGGTTTCACCATGTTGGCCAGGCTGGTCTTGAACTCCTGACCTCAGGTGAGCTGCCCGTCTTGGCCTCCTAAAGTGTTGATATTACAGGCATGAGCCACCATGTCTGGCCTATTTAATTAAATTAATTAATTTATTTAGAGACAGAGTTTTGCCCTTGTCGCCCAGAATGGAGTGCAATGGCGCGACCTCAGCTCACTGCAACCTCCACCTCCCAGGTTCAAGTGATTCTGCTGCCTCAGCCTCCTGAGTAGCTGGGATTACAGGCACCTGCCACCATGCCCAGCTAATTTTTTGTATTTTTAGTAGAGATGGGGTTTCACCACGTTGGCCAGCCTGATCTTGAACTCCTGACCTCAGGTGATCCATCTGCCTCGGCCTCCCAAAGTGCTGGGATTACAGGTGTGAGCCACTGTGCCCAGTCCCTAACTCATTTTATGAGGACAGAATACTCTGATATAAAACCTGAAAAGACATTACAAAAAATAAAATAAAATTACAGACCAATATCTCTCGATATTTAACAAAATGTTAGCAAATCAAGTCTAGTAATACATTAAAAAACCTAACACATCATTACAAATTGGGTTTATTTCAGGATAAAGAATAGTCAATGTCATCTACCATATGAAAAGAATAAAGCAGAAAAGGCATATGATCATTTCAATATACATAAAGAAAATATCTGACAAAATACAAGAGCCATTGATGACAAAAACCCTTTTCAAATGAGGAAGAGAATATTATTTTCTTAATGTGACAATGAGCAACTATGAAAAATCTAATCTAATATCCAATTTAATGGTACAATATTGAATACTTTTCTCCAAAGTTCAGAAAGAAGCCAAGGATGTCCACTCTCATCACTTCTATTCAGTATTGTACTGGTGGTGTAAGCAAGTGTGATAAAGCAAGAAAAAAAAAGCCATAAATGTTTTTTAAAAAAGGAGATGAAACTATCTCTGTTTGAAGATGAAAGGATTATTTACACAGAAAAACCTGAGGAATCTACAAGACGACTAAGTGAATTTAGCAAAATTACAGAATATAAAATTAATAGATAAAAATACGTTATATTTTAATATTAGCAGCAAACAATTAGAAAATAAAATAAAACCAATTCCATTTATAATGGGATCAAAAACCATAAAATACTTAAGCATAAATTTTGACAATATATGTGCAAGACCTGTATTAATAAAACTTTAAGACCACTGCTGAGAGAAAATGAGACCTTAAAAAATGGGGAGATATATTATGCTCATGAATTATAAGATGCATTCTTACTAAGGTGTTGATTCTTCCCAAATTGATCTACATACTCAGTGTTACTGTAATCACAATTCCACTTCTTTTTGCATAGAAAGTGACAAGCTGATTCTAAAATTTATATGGAAATACAAACAACCTAGAATATCCAAAGTAATCTTGAAAAAGAAGACCAAGTTGGCAGCATTTACAATAGCTGACATTTCAGGACTTTCATATATGTTCATATACTCCTTATTAAAAAAAAAAAAAAAAAAAGAGACAGACTATGTTGCCCAGGCTGGTCTCAAACTCCTGGGCTCAAGTAATCCTGCACAATCTTGGTTCACTGCAACCTCTGCCTCTCAGATTCAAGCAATTGTCCTGCCTCAGCCTCCCGAGCAGCTGGGACTATAGGCGTACGCCAGCATGCCTGGCTAATTTTTGTATTTTCAGTAGAGACGGAGTTTCGCCATGTTGACCAGGCTGGTCTCGAACTCCTGACCTCAGGTGATCCGCCTGCCTTGGCCTCCCAAAGTGCTCGGATTATAGGCATGAACCACCACACCTGACTATATTCATACAGTGGGTTACTACTCATCATAAGAAAGGATTAAACTACTGACACACGACGGAGATGGATCTCAACAACATTGAGTGAAACCTTAGAAGGAGTGTACATTTATATAATTCCATTGTATGGAGTTCTAGAAAACGCAAAGCTAATCTACGGTGGAAAACTATACAGTACAAAGGTTGCCTCTTGGTGAGTGGGGGCAAAAACTGAAGGGGCCTGAAAGAACTTTAAATGAATCTTGAACTTTAGTTAATATTCATACTGAAGTAATTGGGAGTGAAGTATACTTACGTCTGCAACTTACTTTGAACATGTCAAATAAGATCGATGATTACTTAGAGAGATGAAAATATGCACAGTCATCCAATCAACCAAATATAGCAAAATGTCAGCTGAGCTGAATATGAGGATGTTATTTAAATAATTATTTCAACTGTTCTGAATGTTTAAAAATTTTCATAATGAAATGTTGGGGGAAAAATTGTGCTTTCAATTCCTCTGTGCTCTCACGTTGCCTGTACAAACTGTAATCGAATTTCTATGAAGTAAGCCAAAGGAGCGGGGGTGCTATTCTCAGAGTCATATTATCTTAAAAAAAAGTCTTAATATAAGAAATAAACTAAAGCATTCCTTCTCATCAAAGACGTAACTTAAATTGTATAGTGACTTTAGCTTCACACTGTATATATAATGACTCTGGCTCAGATGGGGGAAGTTCTGCAGCTTCATGCCCTGTGCCTTAGCTTAGATGCTTATTTTCAAGGTTAGTCATTTAAAGATGGGCACCTGCCCAGACTACAGCCTTAGCACAAGAAAATATATTCACTGAACTTGGCATCTCAGGGTGAAATGCAAAGCTCATACAATGTTAACAAATCAAAACACATTTCAAGGATGCCAAGAAAAACTTACCTTTTACTGTTCAGGAGGGGCAGTCACCTAAGAGATTACAGATCCAAGGTTCATACCTTCCAAAAAACACCTTTTGAGTTTCATTACCTTTATCAAGAGATGCTCCAGCCATATGGTAAAAACTCAGTGCAGTATCCACATCATTAATGTTCTTTAGGAAAGTAAAGAAGTTCTCCACCTCCTGAAATGTCAGACCCTGAAAGAGGAAAGACAGCAAGGTAAGGCAGGACCTATAACAAAAAGCAGCACAATATGCACAGGTGTAATTCACATCTGCAAATCAGAAATTTATGCTCATGTCTGGAACAGAAACAGAATAAATTAGTCAAGGAATGTCAAACTCTTAAATAGCAGGGGAACAAACCTCTTGAATTCTACCCTGAGAAAGGCAAACTGGCTAGCTGCTTCCCTCTCACACGTAAAATCTGACAAAGCTGCTTACAGTGATGGCTGAGTATCTTAATGAAAATATTTCTTTTTTTCTTTTTTTGAGACAGAGTTTTGCTCTGTCGCCCAGGCTGGAGGGCAATGGCATGATCTCGGCTCACTGCAACCTCTGCCTCCCAGGTTGAAGCAATTCTTCTACCTCAGCCTCCCGAGTAGCTAGGATTACAGGTGCGCACCACCATGCCCAGTTAATTTTTATATTTTTAGTAGAAACAGGGTTTCATCATGTTGGCCAGACTGGCCTTGAACTCCTGACCTCACGTGATTCACCCACCTTAGCCTCCCAAAGTGCTGAGATTACAGGTCTGAGCCACTGCACCTGGCCTAATGAAAATATTTCTAACTGTGCTCTCCAATTAGACACACTATCAATTATGACACTTCCTAATTGGGCTATAGCTACTTGACCTGTTATACATCTTAAGAAGTAAAATCAGAGTCAGGACTTCCAGTTTAATAGTCTGCTCACAGGCCAGCTAAGCTTTTTGAGGCCTAAGCTAATTAAAGAATCACCAAAGTCAGTGATACGCAGGGGAAGGGTGTCGGTATTTAGCAAAACCCAAGTAATGGGGAAGCTGTTCATTATCTCAATTTAAAAGCTACTCACAAAGTAATTTGCCACTTAACTTTAATCTAATGATATTCTGTGAATGAAGACTTTTTTTCAAAAGCTGTTCAAAGACTTGCTGATCTCTAATTCTACTTTCTATGATGGATCGAGAAAAAGTAGTTATAGAAATAGGGGCTACTGGGAATTCCTTTATTAGGAGGAAGATTCGTCCTATTTGCCTTTTCCCCGCTTCCCACGCATCATGCTGTGATAGAAATAAATGCAGTTTCTAAGAAGGGAAAACACTGGGAAATGTCTTAGATGTCCCAGACACTGATGTTAATATCTTTTAATGAAGCATCAGGTCCTTAAAGGGCTGCAGATGTAGACTGGCTTCTACTTAGTGCTGCTCCTCTTGCAATTTTCATTTTCCCAAACTGCAGAGCCCAGGAACTCACATCAGGAACTCAGTAATAAGCAAATCTTAATACAATCTACAGTTATTTCCTGGTACTCTCCAAACTGGGTCAATTGTATGTTTCTCATCTCATCAAACTGAAAGCTAAAAGACTGTATGAGGCTGGGTGCATGATTCATGCCTGTAATTCCAGCACTTTGGGAGGCCAAGGAAGGAGAATCGCTTGAGCTCAGTGACCAGCCTGGGCAACACGGCGAAACCTCATCTTTACAAAAAATACAAAAAAAGTTAGTGAGTGTGGTGTCGTGTGCCTGTTGGACCAGCTATTTGGGAGGCTGAGATGGGAGGATCGCTTGAGCCTGGGAGGCAGAGGTTGCAGGGAGCTGAGATCATGCCACAGCACTCCAGCCTGGGTGACAGGGCTAGACGCTGTCTCAAAAACAAAACACAATAAAAAAGACTGTATGATTATGTCACATGATCTTTTATGTTTTTTTTTTCCTTAGGATCATAGAACTTAAAAAACTTTATTGTGGAATATGATGACTATATAGAAAGGCGCATAAAACATAAATGTACAACTTATCAAACTGATGAAAGTGAACACCCATAGAACCTTCATTTAGGTCAAGGAGCAGACTATTATCAGCATCTCAGAAGCCTCCTCTCTCCCCACAACATGCCCCTTCCTAATCATAAACTCCAGCCCCTGCCCAACCCCTACTGACAATAACCACTATTCTGACTTTTAGGGAATTCATTTCCTTGCTTTTTTAAAAATAGCATTTTTATAAGTAAATAGCATATTTACAAAAACCACTGCTTAATTTTATCTACTGTGGAACAGTAGAAATGGAATCATGGAGTAGGCATTCTGTTATATATGCTTCTCTCTTTAAGATTTGTTCATGTTTTTGTGTGTATCTGTAGTTCATTAATTTTTATTGCTATGAAGTATTTCATTGTGTGAATATACCATGATTTGTTTATTCATTCTATTTGGGCTGTTTCCAATTTTTGGCAATTATGAACAGTGGTTCATCTGTACTTAGCATTTATTCAAACATTTATAAAGTACCGGCCTGGTGTGGTGGCTCACACCTGTAATCCCAGCACTTTGGGAGACCGAGGCGGGCAGATCACCTGAGGTTGGGAGTTCAAGATCAGCCTGACTAACATGGAGAAATCCCATCTCTACTAAAAATACAAAAAAATTAGCTGGGTGTGGTGGTACATGCCTGCAATCCCAGCTACTTGGGAGGCTGAGGCAGGAGAGGTGAGCGTGGGAGATGGAGGCTGCAGTAAGTCGAGATTGTGCCATTGCACTCCACCCTGGGCAACAAGAGTGAAACTCCGTCTCAAAACAAAACAAAACAATGAAAAAACAAAAAACAAACATTTATAGAGTACCTACTATGTACCAAGTGCTGTAATTTTTGGTAGTGGGCTAGAAGGCCTATATTATATGCTTTTTCCCTAATTTGAGGTCACTCTCTTGGATTTGCCTTAGAGCACCCAGAGTTAGGTCTCATTATGGATGCCATAGTATGCTATTTAATGCAGGCACTAGGTAGAATCAAATTTAGAGGACAATTCCATAGGATTAGAAGTACAGGTTGTACAATATCATTGCTTGTGGATGGACACATTAATAATCTTCCTTTCCCTTCCATCAAAAGACACATAAAGGTGGAAGCAACCCAACAGTCTACCGACGGATGAATGGATAAACAACGCGGGGCATATGCACAATGGAATATTGTCTAACCTTTAAAAGGAAGAAGATTCTGACACAAGCTACAGGATGATGGGCCTTGAAGACATTATGCCAAGTGAAATACACTAGCCACAAAGGACAAAAGATAGTACTATGTGACTGCACTAATACGAGGTACTGAGAGGAGTCAAAGATGGTGGTTGTAAGCAGCTGGGAGAGGGAGAATGAGGAGCTATTATTTAATTATTCAATGGTAAGGAGTTCTGGTTTGGGAAGATGAACGGGTTCCGGAAATAGATGTGTATTTTACCACACACAACACACATTCATACACAACATGCTAAAGCTCTTTTACTTTTCTTATTAAGGTATAAAATCCTGTAGGAGTTGGAGAGTTATGGGACTAAGTTATTGAAAGGGTATTTGAGGCTAAAAGGTTAACATAAAAGTCCTAAAACAGTTAGGGCATGGTAGAAGAAATGTCTCCCACTCTGATGATCAACAACCTCTAATGTTTGTTAGTTTCTTTTTTTTTTTTTGAGACAGAGTCTCGCTCAGTCGCCCAGGCTGGAGTGCAGTGGCGTGATCTCCGCTCACTATAAGCTCCGCCTCCCGGGTTTACGCCATTCTCCTGCCTCAGCCTCCCAAGTAGCTGGGACTACAGGCGCCCACCACCTCGCCCGGCTAGTTTTTTGTATTTTTAGTAGAGACAGGGTTTCACTGTGTTAGCCAGGATGGTCTCGATCTCCTGACCTCGTGATCCGCCCGTCTCGGCCTCCCAAAGTGCTGGGATTACAGGCTTGAGCCACCGCGCCCGGCCTGTTTTTGTTAGTTTCTAACAAACACTGTGAAACATCAAATACTACAGCTCAAGACCGGAGTGCTTATGCTGAGAATTCTATGAGGACAGAGAGAGAGAGAGAGAGAACAACCTAAACTGAATGGCTATTCATTTGGTGATTTAGAAGAACAGTGGGCTGCAAATCACATTATATAACTATTAAATCTAAATATACAACACTATACTTTTATCATAAAGATATAATAAAAAATTTTATTGAGCACTTACTAATCACTTAGCATTATGCCAAGAACAGTGAGGGAAACTGCATTGGACACAGGCCTTGATTTTATGGAGCTTACTATTTAGATAGACCTCCTTAAAGAAAAGATGATGTCAGTCACAAAATTCTTATTTTTTTGTTAACTACTATAGTAAAAATCCAGAGGGCTATTAGAAAAAAGCTACAGTAAGACTGTAACATGAGCTTTATGGCTGGTAAGATGGAAAGTGAAAGGATATGCTTATTGCAAATTGAGTTGTTTGGACACGAAGGCTACAGCTTATGAAACAATCTATTGGCAGGTGACTAGAACTGCAGACATAATAGTCAAAAGGAACTGTCTCTTAGAGGAGTTACTGTGACTAACTGTTCAACAAACTGGTTATCTATTTACCTTTGGAAAGATGGACTTATATAAAAACGGGCTCTAGGTGACTATAAAAAGAAGATAAGATTAATAATAGTTTGTAGACAATAGATACATTTCTTTAGGATGTTTAAAAATTAATTTAACATTAGGAAGTCGTTAAGCAAGTAAATAGAATTGTCTCTCAAAACTAAAAGCAGGGCCGGGTGTGGTGGCTCACGCCTGTAATCCCAGCACTTGGGGAGGTCGAGGCAGGTGGATCACCTGAGGTCAGGAGCTCGGGACCAGCCTGGCCAAACATGGTGAAACCCTGTCTCTACTAAAAATACAAAATTATCTGGGCATGGTGGTGCACGCCTATAATTCCAGCTATTCAGGAGGTTGAGGCAGGGGAATTGCTTGAACCTGGGAGGCAAAGGTAGGAGTGAGCCAAGATCGCGCCATTGTACTCCAGCCTGGGTGACATGAACAAAACTCTGTCTCCAAAAAAAAAAAAGCAGTGGATAAAACTTTTAGAAGAAAACACAGGAGATGCTGAGCACAGTGGCTTAGCCCAAAGTGCTGGCCTGTAATCCCAGCACTCTGGGAGGCCAAGGTGGGCAGATCACTTGAGCCCAGAAGTTTGAGATCAGCTGGCCAACATGGCAAAACCCTGTCTCTACTAAAAATACAAAAATTAGCCAGCCATGGTGGTACGCGCCTGTAGTCCCAGCTACTCAGGAGGCTGAGGAATGAGAATTGCGTGAACCCAGGAGGTGGAGGTTGTAGTGAGCCAAGATCATGCCACTGCATTCCAGCCTGGGCAACAGTGAAACTCTGTCTCAAAACAAAAACAAAAACAAAAACAAAAACAAAAAAACACATAGGATAATCCCAGCACTTTGGGAGGCCAAGATGGGCGGATCACGAGGTCAGGAGATCAAGACCATCCTGGCTAACATGGTGAAACCCCATCTCTACTAAAAATTACAAAAAACTAGCCGGGCGAGGTGGCGGGCGCCTGTAGTCCCAGCTACTCAGGAGGCTGAGGCAGGAGAATGGCATAAACCCGGGAGGCGGAGCTTGCAGTGAGCTGCGATTCGGCCACTGCACTCCAGCCTGGGCGACAGAGCGAGACTCCATCTCAAAAAAAAAAAAAAAAAAAAAACAAACACACACACACAGGAGAAAATCTTCATGACCCTGACTAAGGCAAGAGTTCTTAGATGACACCCAAAGCACAATCCATAAAGGAAAAAAAACTGATTGGTTACACTTCATCAAAATTTAAAAAATTTGGGCTTCAAAATAATGAGAAAATAGAAAAATCACAAGCTAGGAGAAAATACTTGAAAATCATATATTTGATAAAGGACTTGAATCCAGGTCAGGCACGGTGGCTCACACCTGTAATCCCAGCACTTTGGGACACCAAAGCAGGTGGATCACCTGAGGTAGGGTGTTCGAGACCAGCTTAACCAATATGGTGAAATCCCGTCTCTACTAAAAATACAAAAATTAGCCAGGCTGTGGTGGGGGGCGCCTGGTAATCCCAGTGACTCAGGAGGCTGAGGCAGGAGAACTGCTCGAACCTGGGAGGCAGAGGTTCAGGTGAGCTAAGATTGCGCCACTGCACTCTAGCCTGGGCGACAGAGGGAGATCCTGTCTCAAAAAAATTAAAAAAAAAAAGGACTTGTATCCAGAATTACATAAACAACTATTATAACTCAATATATGGGAAGTCCAACAACCTGATTTTAAAAAGATGTGAATAGACAGTTTACCAAACAAGACAAGTGAAAGGCTAATAAGTACATGAAACAATGCTTAGCATCATTAGGAAAATACAAATTAAAATCACAATGATATACCACTACACACCTATCAGAATGACTGTAAGAAAGCAGACAGACAATAACAGGTGTTGATGAGGGTGTGGAGAAACTGGAACTCTTGTACATTCACGTGGAAATGTAAAATGGTTCCGCCACTTTGGAAAACGGTTTAGCAGTTTCTCAAAAAATTAAATTTACCATATAACCCAGCTACTTCACCCCTAGGAATCTTCAACAAAAATGAAAACACAGGTCTGCAGGATGACTTTTATGCAATGTTCACAGCAGCATTATTCCTAATAGCCCAAAACTGGAAACAATCCAAATGTGAATGGATAAATAAAATTTATCTAAGCAATAAAATGCCATTTACTCTTCTGCAATATAAAATAATAAACCATTAATATAAGCATCTACATAAACTTTAAAAATATTGTGCTAAGTAAAAGAAGCCAGACACAAAAGACTATCTTATTATATTATTGCATTTATATGAAATGTCCAGTAAATGCAAGTCTATAGAGACTGAAAGCCGTTTTATAGTTGTCTGGGGCTAGGGTAGAAATGAGTAATTGCCTGGGGCTAGGTAGAAATGACTGAAAGCTAGCAAGAGGGATCTTTTTGGTGTGATGGAAATGTTCTAAAACTGAATGGCAGTGATAATTGCATAACTGCAAATTTACTAAAAATCACTAAAATTACTAAAAAATCACTGAATTGTACAGTTAAAATGGATAACTTATGGTATATAAATTATACCTCGAAAAAAGTTGTTAAAAAATACAAAGCAGTCAGCGTAGATGAGAAAAGGAAAATGTAGCTTCCTTTGGAGTCAGCTGTAAAGCGAGATATCTAGTGCTGACAGGCCATGATGAGTGCAAACACACTGTAATGGATGATTCCCTCATCCTGCCTTTTAATCAGTCATAGCAAATCCATCTACCAGGAGCCAATCTAATTGCCCAAGTTCTGTCTGTGGTCCACTGAAGAAAACAGTCTCCTTCCTTCCTTATACCCCATGCCTCTCAACAGTCTTGTCATATATCCTCTGCTCAATCTCCTGCTTAGCTTTTTTTTTTTTGAGACAGAGTCTCACTCTGTTGTCTAGGCTGGAGTGCAGTGGAGCAATCTTGGTTCACTGCAACCTTCGCCTCCCAGGTTCAAGCAATTCTCCTGCCTTAGCCTCCCAAGTAGCTGGGAATACAGGCACCTGCCACCATGGCTGGTTAATTTTTTGTATTTTTAGTAGAGATGTGCTTTCGCCATGTTGGCCAGGCTGGTCTTGAACTCCTGAGCTCAGGTGATCCACCTACGTTGGCCTCCCAAAGTGCTGGGATTACAGGCATGAGCCACTGCGCCCGGCCTCTCCTGCCTAGTCTTAAAACAATTTTAATTAATATTTTATTTATTTATTTATTTATTTATTTATTTATTTATTTATTATTTTTTTGAGACGGAGTCTCGCTCTGTCCCCCAGGCTGGAGTGCAGTGGCACGATCTTGGCTCACTGCAAGCTCTGCCTCCCGGGTTCACGCCATTCTCCTGCCTCAGCCTCCTGAGTAGCTGGGACTACAGGCGCCCGCCACCGCGCCCGACTAATTTTTTGTATTTTTAGTAGAGACGGGGTTTCACTGTGGTCTCGATCTCCTGACCTTGTGATCCGCCCGCCTCGGCCTCCCAATGTGCTGGGATTACAGGCGTGAGCCACCACGCCCGGCTTCTAATTAATATTTTTATACCAGGTACAAAGCAATTCTTTCTGAACGCTGTCCTACATGTGGCCCATGTTACTTATTTCTTGGGTACCTTTCAGAGGTATTACTATGCCTGTCTTGCTCTAATAAAGCATCTTCCTATTGCAAACCCCAGACTTTTCTTCAACTGTTGCCTGGGAGCAGGGGAAATTATACCATTTCTGTTACTTATATTTCTACAAGTATCTAATCTTTCTGAAACATCACTTTCTTCATATCTTCATCTCTTCCACTCACAACATGTCCATGATTTCCTACTATCAACTGGATAAACCCCCAAACTTCTTTAGCCTGGGATTTACGGTCCTCCACCATCTGCTTCCATAACTTACCTTTCTAGCTATCTTCCTAAGAATCTTAGGCTGGAATCTGGCAACACTGGTTTTGTTTCCCTAAAAACTTGTGCTTATTTAAACCATGGAGAATAAGGAGTGGCAACAAACAGGATGATTAGCAAGAAGATTATGGACTCTGGAATAAGAATAAAGCTTTGAACCCTGGTGCCACCTTCCTAAGACAGTGTGTGATCTCAGGTTAATAACTAAGGCTCAGAGGACTATTTTCTCACCTGAAAAATGATAATTCTATCTAATATCTACCAAGCAGGTAGATAGATAAGGTATGTAAAATGTCTAGTACACAGAAAGTACTCCGTAAGTGGTAGGTATGAGTGCTTAGTAATTTCGCAGGCTAATTACTACAGAACTAGTGATAATGCATTTATTCTACTAAGCTCTGAAGTAGGCTGTCTTCTCTGGAATGCTAGAATATGTAAGATCTTGAGGGATAGGGAATAGAAGAAAAGTTGATGTAAATGAAATTCATTGTCAGGAAAGTAATAGAGGGAAAACTCATAAAACTAAATCTCCTACAGTAATTCATAGCTTAGTACTCCTTTGGGGAAAGTGCAGGTTTCAAAGCTAATTAGTAAAAAAAAAAAAAAAAAAAAAAAAAAAAAAAAAAGGGAATTCTAGTCTTTTTAGTTTTATGGCCACATCTCACATGCTATACTACATAGTGACTGGCAGGCACCTAATATTTGGAGTTAATGAGTTTTCAAGGGGTATGCTAGCAATTTCTAGAATCTGATATTCTACAGATGACTAACGTGGATCAAATATCTGAGAATAAGTGAAAAAGGTGAGCTCACATATATTATCCACAGATGATATGAAAACTTAATCATCTAATACTTTTATTAGAACTGTTTGATAAGTACTAACTGCTTAACAGCTAGTAGCAAAATTAATAAGCAATCATATACACAGAAGGCTGTCGGGGATAGGGTTATGACAGGAAACACTTAGCAAAAACAAATGTCTTTATAAGCTTCTGCTTGTCAAAATCCTACTCCACATTTAAGACCAAACTCGAATTGTACTTCCTCCAAGAAATCTTACTCGGTCTCTTCCGCTGGTTCTAATCTTCCTCCTTAGTGCTTCAAAAAGATCTCATACCTTTAATAGAGTACTCAACACATTTATCATTGCATTTGACAAGCACTTACCACCATACGGAGGACATGCAAAGATGAGTAAGGCACTGCTTTCAAGAAGCTCAAAGCTAAGTGAGTTGCCTTGCTTTACATTTGTTCAAAATCTGTTTCATTCCAGTAGGAATGCTAAGTTCTCTGAGGCAGACACTGGTGTGCTCACTACTGCATTCCCAGTATTTAGAAGAGTGCTTGGCACATAGTAGGTGCTCAATAAATATTGAATATAAATGTGAATATAGAATTATAGAGTTCTTTGCATACATATTTTTCTCTTACTAGACTATTACAGACTTAAGAAATAGATATAGTTGTGCCGGGTGCAGTGGCTCACACCTGTAATCCCAGCATTTTGGGAGGCCAAGGCGGGCAGATCACAAGGTCAGGAGATTGAGACCATCCTGGCTAACAAAGTGAAACCCCGTCTCTTTTTTTGTAAAAATACAAAAAAATTAGCTGGGCGTGGCAGTGGGCACCTGTAGTCCCAGCTACTCGGGAGGCTGAGGCAGAAGAATGGTGTGAACCTGGGAGGTGGAGCTTGCAGTGAGCCGAGATCAGGCCACTGCACTCCAGACTGGGTAACAGAGCGAGACTCCATCTCAAAAAAAAAAAAAAAAAGAAAAAGAAAAGAAATATATATAGTTGTAAGGATAACGGATGGTCTTTTTCACAGCATCTGGCTTAGTGTCTTATACACAGCAATATCTGCCACTGAACTGAGTTATAATTTTCAATTTTATCCTTAAGAAGTTATTAGTTAGTAGCTTCTGCACTCATAGAGGATCACCACTGTGAATTACATTTATGAAGTCTCAGAAAACTCTTTGTTAAATAAAAACATAGTGGTTGTTCAGAGCATCAATAGAGTAATTTTCATCAAGCATGGCAGGTTCCCCAGTTCTTCAAACTATTACTTAGGGATAAAACAGCTAGGGACACTGATGGAGCATTGTATCTCCAGGGCAGTGACTCACAAGCCTAGCTGCACATTAGATTTACCTAGGAACCCTTTGTATTAGTCCGTTCTTTGCTGTTCATAAAGACATACCTGAGACTGGGTAATTTATAAAGGAAAGGTTTAATTGACTCATAGTTTTGCAGGGCTAGGGATACCTCAGGAAACTTACAGTCATGGTAGAAGGGGAAGCAAACATATCCTTCTTCACATGGCAGCAGGAAGAAGAATAAGTACCTGGTGAAGGGGGAAGCCTTTTATAAAACCATGAGATCTCATGAGAACTAACTCACTGTCATGAGAACAGGCTGGGGGAAACTGCCCCATGATTCAATTAGCTCCACCTGTTCCCTCCCAGGACATATGGGGATGATGGGAACTACAATTCAACATGAGATCTGGGTGGGGACACAGCCAAACCATATCACCCTTTAAGAAACACTTCTGGAATTTCTCATGCAGAGGATTAAGAAAACCCCAAACCACTGATGCCCGGACTCACCTACTGAGCCTCTGATTTAATTGATTTGAAGAGGGCCCAAACAACCATACTCCTTAAAAATTCCTCAAGTGATCCCATTGTAGAGAAGCACTGCTTTAGAGGAACAGTATGATTAGGAGAAAAGCACTTTCTTATGGAAAAGACAAGATCTGGAATAGGAAGCCTTGGATTTTAGACCAGACTCTGAATGGGTTATTAACTTCTCTTTCTGTCTCTATATTCTCAAAAGCACAGTATCTAACAAGGCTGCTAGAAAGAAAGAGAAAAATGGCTGTGAAACATTTCATGGTCATTAATTTATAAGCAAAAATTTAATACCACCACTAGGACCTTCAACCTCTTAGGTCTTGTTTGATATCTTGATACAGAACCTCACACAGAAATTGATTAATGTCAGCCAAATGAAAACTTAGATTTTCATGTTAACAAATCCAAAGTGGAATAAAAGAAGCAATTAGAAAGCAGATGGTGATTCCCCTTTTATAGGAAATGGTCCTAGAGAGATGGACTCGTAACCTTAGGAGCAAAGGCCCTTCATTGACACTCACTTTAGTTAATTGCTATGTTCACAAACTATTTAATCAACATGAGAGGACAATCAATCTTAATCTCGTTGCTAACACAGGCTAGAAATTCTGGGCCAAAAGTAATTTAACACTGCAGATTTTCATCATCTGACAAAATTTATCCTTTCATTTTAGAGCTCTTTTGCAAGGTCTTCGGATCCTAAATTAACTCCTGTCAATGCTCAAATACTCTGTTCCTTCAAGGGAGATGTCTCCAATGCCCAATTTATTGCTTTTAAGTATAAATTCATAATGAAATATGAATTCATCTATCATGATAGATAATTAAAGTAAAATCAATATCTGGACCAACCGTTAAAAATAAGCCTGGTTAAAATAAAGGAGCATGTCTGAATGCAAACACTATATTTCCAGCATAGGGGCTAAAAAATCCACCTATACATTTGTAATCAGTTTTTTGAAATTACGATTTCCAACAGACATGAGCTAAGTACTGGGTAGTGTAGAAGTGCTCTATGGGAGATAAATGTTTTTTCTCTGTCACTTTCCATTAATGATGAGTTTTCCCCACAGCCAAGAGAACGCCTGCTGTGGGAAAAGGCTGGACTGAGTTCACAGAAGCTGACACTTCCTCTCAAAGAGTCCAGCCTGCCCTCATTTGCAGCCCACAGCCTGGTTCAGAGGTCCTTTCAACTTTTCAACATCCAAGACAAGGAGGAAAAAGTCTGGCTGATAAGAAGGGCTTTTCACCAAGTTGGGGCAATGCTATGCATACAAGATTTCTTGCACAAAGGTTAACTAGGAAAACTGGGACAAGCACTAGCAATCCTCTATCTTATTTTCAATTATTGAATCTTTAAAGCTAGAAGGGCCCTTACAGCAAGCATCTAGGATAAGCCTCTCAATTCATGAGGCCAATAAGGTTAAGTGATTTGTCTAATGACTATGGAAACCTCTGAGGCAGAAGTTGATCTCAAGTTTTCCATCTTCATGCCTACCATGCTACACTACCTTGGTCATATGGTTTGGCTGTGTCCCCACCCAAATCTCGAATTGTAGCTCCCATAATGCCCATGTGTTGTGGAAGGGACCTGGTGGAAGGTAACTGAATCATGAGGGTAGATCTTCCCTGTGCTGTTCTTGCGATAGTGAATAAGTCTCACAAGATCTGATGGTTTCATAAAAAGGAGTTCCCCTGCACATGCTTTCTTTCTTGCCTGCCTCAATGTAAGCTGTGTCTTTGCATTTTTTTCCTTTTTATTTTTTTTGAGATGGAGTTTTGCTCTTACTGCTGAAGCTGGAGTGCAATGGCGCGAACTCAGCTCACCGCAACCTCCGCCTCCTGGGTTCAAGTGATTCTCCTGCCTCAGCCTCCTGAGTAGCTGGGATTACAGGCATGCGCCACCATGCCGGGCTAAGTTTTTGGATTTTTAGTAGAGACGGGTTTCTCCATGTTGTTCAGGCTGGTCTCCAACTCCCGACCTCAGGTGATTCACCCGCTTTGGCCTCCCAAAGTGCTGGGATTACAGGCGTGAGCCACTGCACCCAGCCAGGACATGTCTTTTCTTCTCCTTTGCCTTCCGCCATGATTGTGAGGCCTCCCCAGCCATGTGGAACTATGAAATCAAACCTCTTTCCTTTATACATTACCCAGTCTCGGTATGTCCTTATTAGCAGCAAGAGAATGGACTAATACACTTGGCAATCTCTCATGGAATATTTTTAGTGCCAGGTTAGATTCTTGGTCATGGTCAGATGGTAGCCATTGTCCAGTGGGAAGAGTACTGGGCTGGGAATGAGAAGATCTGGGTTCTAGCCTTAGCACCGCTTTGTGTGTTTGTATGTGTGTGTTCTCTTAGAGGCCTCGATTTTTATTTATTATTTTAAGGCAAGGTCTCATTCTGTCACCCAGGCTGGAGTGCAGTAGCATGATTATAGCTAACTGCAGCTTCAACCTCCCCAAGCTCAGGTGATCCTCCCACCTCAGTCTCCTGAGTAGGTGGGACTACAGGCACATGCCACCATGCCTGGCTAGTTTTTGTACTTTTTGTGGAGACAAGGTTTCGCCACTTTGCCCAAGTTGGTCTTGAACTTCTGGGCAGGAGAACTTCTAGGCAGGAGAATCACTTGAACCCAGGAGGTGGAGGTTGCAATGAGCCGAGATCGCACCATTGCATTCCAGCCTGGGCAACAACTGAAACTCTGTCTCAAAAAAAATAAATAAATAAAAAGAAAAAAATATAAAAATAAAAGACACATCTTACATTGTGGCAAGTCTTCAACTTTGATTCTCCCGCCTCAGCCTCCCAAAGTGCTGGGATTACAGGCATGAGCCACCGTGCCCAATGAGGCCTGACCTTTTAACTGGTCTCTGCTTCTATTTGTTCATCTCACTCTCAGATGCTGACTCAGTCCTATCATCTTTTCTTTTTTTTTTTTTCTTTTTCTTTTTTTTGAGATGGAGTTTCATTCTTTCTCCCACGCTGGAGTGAAGTGGTGTGATCTTGGTTCACTGCAACCTCCACCCTTCCTCTGCAACCCCACTTCCCCGGGTCCAAGCGATTTTCCTGCCTCAACCTCCCAAGTAGCTGGGATTGTAGGTGCCCACCACCACGCCTGGCTAATTTTTGTATTTTTAGTAGAGACGGGGTTTTGCCATGTTGGCCAGGGTGGTCTTGAACTCCTGACCTCAGGTGATCTGCATGTCTTGACCTCCCAAAGTGTTAGGATTACAGGCATGAGCCACTGTGCGCAGCCACCACCTTTTCTTTCCTTGTACCAGGTGCAGCTGGTGTTGAAGGGTACCAGAGAGCAGCATTGCTAGAGTGTTCCACAAACCCATGGTCTCCAACCTCAAGACTGTTCAACAAACTCTAACTCATCTCCTGAATTCTAATAGCCTTATTATCAATCTTTTCTGTTTCTATGCTTGCTCTTCTCCAAACTATCTTCCATAAAACACCCAGAGTTGTCTCTTTAAACGTAGATATAACCAGGTCATTTCACTACTCACAACTCTTTAATGGCGTTCCATTGCAGTGTGAGTAAACTCCAAACTCCTTCCATTCCTATGAAGTCTTGCATGTTCTGTTCCTCATACCCTCTCTGAGCTCAGCTCAGGCCATTCTCCTTTTTGCTCAGAACCTTCTATATAAACTAGTCCCCTTTCAGTTCTTCACACATGCCAGGTTTGTTTTTCCTGCTTGTTATGGACTGACCCCACCCCTCACCCCATTCATATGTTGAAGCCCTCCCTAACCCCCAGTGTGCCCAATGTGGTTGTATTTGGAGATGGGGCCCTAGAGGAAATAACAAGGCTGACTGAGGTCACAAGGGTGGGGCCCTAATCTGCTAGGATTAGTGTTCTTATAAGAAAAAACACAAAGAGATTTCTCTCTCTCTTCATGCACACATACTGAGGAAAGACCGTGTGAGGACACATTGAAAAGGCAGCTACCTGCAAGGCAGGAAAAGAGCTCTTATCAGAAACTAAATCAGCTGGCACCTTGATCACAGGCTTCTAGCCTCCAGGAATGTGAGAAAATAACTTTCTCTTGTTAAAGCCACCCAGTCTGTGGTATGTTGTTACAGTAGCCCAAGTAGGCTAATACAGTGCCTTGGAATTTGCCTATGTGATGTCCCACTTTCCAGAGCCTCCTTTTCCACCTCTCTCCTTTCTCTGCTTCTGTAATTTTCACCGAATATGCCTTCCAACAAGACCACTCTAATGAAACAGCCCTCTTAAAGGTCACCAATTATTGCCATTTCACCAAAACCAATGGATGTTACCACCTTTACCTTACTGGATCCTCGCTATTATATGTGACACGGTAGACCCCTCAGTTCTTGAACCCTCTACTTCCTTGGCTTTGATTTCACTACTCTCTTTAGGTTCTTCAGGTATTCTCTTCTTCTTTTTTTTTTTTTTTGAGATGGAGTCTCACTCTGTTGCCCAGGCTGGAGTGCAATGGCACAATCTTGGCTCACTGCAACCTCTGTCGCTCGGTTTCAAGTGATTCTTGTGCCTCAGCCTCTGAGTAGCTGGGATTATATATGCGTGCCACCATGTCCACCTAAGTTTTGTATTTTTAGTAGAGATGGGGTTTCACCATGTTGGCCAGGCTGGTCTTGAACTCCTGACCTCAAGTGATCCACCTGCCTTGGCCTCCCACAGTGCTGGGATTATAGGTGTAAGCCACGGCACCCGGCTTCTTTAGGTATTCTCTAACCATTTCTTCTAGATTTGCTTCCTGAGCTGCTTGAATGTTTGTGTCCCATTGGCTTCCATCCTTGGCCCACAGTTCTTTTCTGTGAAATACCCTCCTTGGGCAATCTCATCTGTTCTTATGGTTGTAATGCTAACATGTGTTGTGATTCCCAAACCTATCTCAGATCTCTACGGTAACGTGAATATGCAGCCGCCTGCTGACCATCTCTGCTTGGATAGTCTACAGGCATCTTAAATTTAAGATGTCCATGACTGAACTCTTTATTTTCCCATCTAAACCAGTCTCTCTTTTAAAATTCTCAATTTCAGTTGGTGCCACCCTTTCCTAAACAAGAAACCTGGGGTGATTCTGGACGCGCTCCTCTTCCTCACCCACTGCTTATTTCTTTTCTCCCTTTGGACCTTAGGTACCAGAAATGAATTAGGTGTAATCATTGGTTCATGAAATACTCTCATCATTATGTTAGTACCTTCATATTAAATAATAAGCATACATTCCCATAGTTTCTTTTCTTCCTCCAGCCAAAGCTACCTACCTTTCCTTCTTTGAAGTGCTTCTTGAGCTGCCTCTGCATGGCGGTCAGCTTCTTGGACTGCACCCCACTGTAGGCAAGTAGCATGCCACCAAACTGCCTCTCAGTAATTCTCCCATCCACAGGGTCATGGCGTTCAAACTGGGAGGGAAACAGAAAGAGTGTTCCTGGGGTCAATGGAAAGTATTTTGACGTGGAACATGGAATGATCAGCTGTGTTTGATGGCAGAAAATAGCTGATGACTGGGATTATATTTTTGAGCTACAATTCTCAGTAAGATTTGCAGAAACTAAGAAACAGAAGCTCTAGGTTCTTATCCCAGATCTGCCACTTACTATTGTCAGAGACAGTCAAACCAGAGCAACAGCATCTTGAGCATCTTGAGTAAGGGCTAGGAAAAATGAGGCTGGGACTTGCTGGGCTGCATTCCCAGGAAGTTAGGTATTCCTAGCCTCTAGATGTCTATGGTTAATGGAACAGATTGATAACGTTTACTGAACAGACCCAGACTCAGCAATGTCCTGACATCCTGATATCTTGTGAACAGAAGCATTCCTAATTTTGTTTTAAAGATAATAATATTGATTACTCTTCTAAAAAATTCATAAAGGTCTGAGAGTATAATTTTAAAGAAGAGTAATATATTTTCAAGTTTCCCCAAAATACCAATAAAATGTTAGGACATTGATAGAGACAGGACTTACATATGAGACGCGAAATAAGAAAGTTGAGAGTGAATTTCTCTTTCAGCTCTCATTTCTTCAGTTAGCTCAGTAAGTTGATAGAGACCTAAATTTGTTTCCTCAGTGGTGAGACTGTGTCAATGAGCAAGACATAGAACTGTATTTTAATACAATTACTTTTGTATAAACCTGTGACAGTGACCATTTCCCCCCCGCCTCCCCTCCTTTTTTTAAGACGGAGTTTCACTCATTACCCAGGTTAGAGTGCAATGGTGCAATCTTGGCTCACTGCAACCTCCACCTCCCAGGTTCAAGAGATTCTCCTGTCTCAGCCTCCCGAGTAGCTGGGATTTCAGGCATGCACCACCACGCCTGGCTAATTTTTGTATTTTTAGGAGAGAAAGGGTTTCACCATGTTGGCCAGGCTGGTCTTGAACTCCTGACCTCAGGTGATCCACTGGCCTCGGCTTCCCAAAGTGCTGGGATTACAGGCATGAACCACCACGCCTGGCCTAACAGCAACCATTTACTGAGCATGTACTACGGTCCGGGTATTTCACCCATATGTTCTTTTTTTTTAATGACTTAAAAAATTTTTTTTGTAAACAGAGATGGGGTTCTCGTTATGTTGCCAGACTGGTCTTGAACTTCTTGGCTCAAGCAATCTGCCTGCCTTGGCCTCCTAAAGTGCTGGGATACAGGTGTGAGTCACTGTGCTTATAGTCACTATAACAGCCTCTGGAGCAGCTATTGTTAGCTCCACTCTGCAGATGAGAAAACTGAGGTAACATGCAGCTACATGTGACAGAGCTGGGGTTTGAATTCAGCCCTATTTGGGTCCAAAGACTATCTCTCAACACCACACCATTTCCTACTTCTGAGTATATTCGCTTCCTGTAGAACAGCACTGTGTTGTTTTGGATAAACTTACACAGCCATGGGGCTTAGTCACATTTAAATGAGACACAAACTATGTCCAAAGAAATCAACATCATCAATTATTAGGTGAAAGCCTCTTTTTCTGCACTGCCACTCAATATTTGATGTTTGTCACACCATCATTCTATAGAGCTGATTAATTTTTGACAATACCAAAAGTTTTCAGGATTCAATTTAAGTGTGACTTATGACTCAATTTACTATCCTGAAACAAAGTGGAGGACTGACAACATTTTCTAAATGGGCATACTTTCTGCAATGTTTAAATCAGATTTCAGTGAAACCTGGGTAAAAGTTCACCTATGGGCTTCTTCAACGCATGTGAAACAAGGCTGTGCTCCCTGCTTTCCAGGATAGACTTTAATGATTTAGAGTGTTCATTCTACCCTTATGTGGAAGGTTTCACAGCTGTGGGGAAATCCCATGTGTTGGAATTAGATGAATTTTCAGCTCTATCTCACCAGATAGATTCATGGTTGAAAAGTTTCTTGTTTGTGACACTGGCAGCAGCTGCAGCTTGCTCAAGGCTTACACAAAAGGCCTTTATTTTCTGTTCTCCATAGGGGCACAAGGCCTCGCCTCTGTTTTGTTTCAGATAGTAAGGTCAATTTCCAGCGGAGACGCCCAAGCAACAATTCCAATGCTCAGATTACCATTTTTACTAATGTTCTTTGAAAACTCAGACTTGTCTTTTGGTAATGGGCTCTATTATGATTATTTTTAAGTGACTGGAATCTGAAAGGGCTTAAAAACAATCAACTTCCACTTGTCCAAGTTGTATGGCCGCTTCGAAGCTTACTACTTCAGCTCTGCAATTTGATTTTGGGCAGCACCTCTTCTTTTAGGTTTTTAGGCTCTTCTGAGGCAGGACCCCCCTTATTTCTGAGGTCTTAAACATGGCTGGAGGGAGCCATGGAGATCTGTTTTCCTTTACACGCAAAACTGCTAATGGAAACGGACTTGAACTAATGTCCTATTTGTTCAAAATTTATTAACTGAAGACCTACTATGCTAAGGCTGGGGAAGTCTGAAGGTAGTATCTCAAGGACCTTCATTAGGGTTAAATTTTCAAGGGCAATAGCTAGACATCATGTGGCTGCAGGGGTCAAGTGTATGCAGGGTGAAACACTGCTAATCCAAAAACCCCAAATCTGAAATGCTTCAAAATCCAAAATTTTTTTGTTGTTGTTGAGCGACAGAGTCTTGCTCTGTTGCCCAGGCTGGAGTGCAGTGGCATGATCTTGGCTCCCTACAACTTCCACCTCCTGGGTTCAAGTGATTCTCCTGCCTCAGCTTCCCAAGTAGCTGGGACTACAGGCATGTGCCACCATGCCCAGATAATTTTTGTAGTTTTAGTAGAGACAAGGTTTCAGTATATGTTGTCCAGGCTGGTCTCAGACTCCTGACCTCAGGTGATCCACCTGCCTTGGCCTCCCAAAGTGCTGAGATTACAGGCGTGAGCCACTGCACCTGGCCCCAAATCCAAAATTTCTTGAGCACCAACACGATGCTCAAATATCATGCAAAAGGGAAATATTTATTGGAGCATTCTGGATTTTTTTTTTTTTTTTTCCAGACAGGGTCTTGAACTGTCACCCAGGCTGGAGTGCAGTGGCACAATCATGGCTCACCGCAGCCTCGACCTCCTGGGCTCAAGTGATCTTCCCATCTTAGCCTTCTGAGTAGCTGGGACTATAGGTGTGCACTATCACGCCTGGCTAATTTTTGTATCTTTTGTAGAGATGGGGGTATCCTATGTTGCCTGGGCTGTTCTTGAACCCTTGAGCTCAAGCTATCTGCCCCCCTAAGGCCTCCCACAGTGCTGCAATTACAGGCGTGAGCCACAGTACCCGGCCTGAATTTTGGATTTTTGGATTAGTGATGCTCAATCAGTAAGTGTAATGCAAATGTTCCAAAATCTGAAACACTGCTGGTCCCAAGCATTTTGGATAAGGGATACTCAACCGCTATCTTAAGCTGGGACAATCCTGTGGGTGCACTCCTGGAGTGCCATATGCATGTAATCAATCCCCAAGGTCGTGGGAGGATCTTTTGAGGAAAGACACAGGTTATTACAAAATTATCATAATGTAGAAAAGTTCTAATTGCATATGTGGAAGCAATTCAAATTACTGGCTTATATTTTACTTCACCCAACCTATTTTCCACTAATGTTGGAACCTCTGATGTTCTACTTCAATGAAAATTAAAAGCCTCCACTGTGTTTGATTCTAAGGCACAGCATGTGTACACTCCAGCACACTACCCACCATCTGCATTGTTTTTCCGTGTCTAGGAAGAGAGCTTAACCGCCTCACATTTCCCCTTCCGCAGCCACTGCCACTTTCTCAAATGGATACAAGCTGTTGTTTCCCTGTTATTCCCCAGGGGGCTGCAGGGTAGGCAAAGAGGAGCCAAAAAACTGCAAGGTTTTTCCTGGCTTTCTGTTCACACTGCGCCTCTTGTTCGCACCCCTGTCCCTTGTCGTTTTGGAAGCACAGATGGTCTACACGTATCTAGATGAAATTACTTAAGAATGGGAAGCCAGGAAAGGAAGAAAACATGTATTATGAACAAAGGCCAAAAGTAAGGTTAGAAGCATAGTAAAAGGAAAAAGAAATCATTATCTGCAAGTGGGTCTTCATTTATTGAAGACTTTTGAGATTAACGTATCCAACAAATGTAAACAGCCTTCTTCTCTTTCATACAGTTATCTTTCAAGGGACTCTGTCCATTCCCCATAGTAAATCCTATCCTCATACAAGTTTTCAGAATGATAAATTTTGGGCACCAGGTATAGTGGCTCATGCCTGTAATCCCAGCACTTTGGGAGGCTGACATTGGTGGATAGCTTCAGCCCAAGAGTTCAAGACCAGCTTCAGCATCATAGACCCAATCTCTAAAAAATATATATATATAGAAATATAAATATAAAATATATAATATATATTTATATATTAAAAAGAATGATAAATTTCTTGATAGGCTTCTGAACTGTGCAGTGCAAGATTGCATAGTGATCTCAAGCTGCTGAGCTGAACACATCTGTGTTTTTGAATCTGATAGTATGTAGCTTTTGAGGTCCTAATCATGCCACTGCAGCTACTATCAGGAGTCTCAGAATAACTGTGTTATGCCCACCTAAAGGAAAATGATTACAGGCAAAGTTCTTGACTATAAACCTACCCAGTGAGCAAGACATACACATTTCATAGTTTGAATGGAAATCTATGTTACTGCCATTGACAAGGGACACACAAGAGCCAAGGTCAGAATGCCAGGAGCCTGAATTTTCTTGATCTTTAAAGAGGCAGCTTTATTGCAAGCACTAACAAGGTTGTCTTTTGACTAGCTGGCAAACTGAGGAAGAAGGTTCACAATCTAGAACAGAGGCAACACAGTTTAGTGCCCTCAGCAGGGGCCAAGACAAGTCATTAGCGTCTTGGCACGTAAGATTATAGATTACCAAACTCAACTGCTAGAGCTTTCTACTTCCAATCTAAACATTCCTTCCGTTTTATTTTTGAAATGGAGTTTTGCTCTTATTGCCCAGGATGGAGTGCAATGGCACGATCTACACTGCAGCCTTCACCTCCTGGTTCAAGCAATTCTCCTGCCTGAGCTTCCTGAGTGGCTGGGATTACGGGCACTCGCCACCATGCCTGGCTAATTTTTTGTATTTTTGGTAGAGATGGGGTTTCACCAAGTTGGCCAGGCTGGTCTTGAACTCCTGACCTCAGGTGACCCACCTGCCTTGGCCTCCCAAAGTGCTGGGATTACAGGCATGAGTCACTGTACCTGGCCTCCTTCCATTTAAAAATGGTTTTTAAGAAAAAATTTCAGGTTGGTGATCAAATCAACTGACTAAATGATGAGTACCAATCAGAACAGTCAGACGAGGAAAAGGTTAACCCTCCAGCCTGACAGCCCAAACCACGAAGATAATAAGATTAATGCATGAATTTATTACAAGATAATAACAATCAAGAAATATTTGACTGAGCGTACCAGGGAAAAATATTTTAGATTTGGAACAAAAGGTTTCAAGGTTTGATATGTTTTGGTTTCATTCCACAGAAGGTAATATACTGAAGTGACTAAGAATATGGACTTTATAATCAGGAAGGCCTGGATCCAAATTCTGACCTGAACCCATACTTGCTGGCTGTGACTTCAAGGAAGTGGCTTACCCATTCCGCGGGTTCAAATCTTCTTACCAAAAAATAAAGATAATATTTGTGACCTCAAAGTGTTGTTTGTAAGGATTAAACGGGATAATATATGTAAAGAAATTAGTACAGAGTTTGACACCCAGTTAACATTCAAGTAAATGGGCCAGGCATGCTGGCTCACACCTGTAATCCCAGCACTTTGGGAGGCCGAGGTGGGAGGATCACTTGAGGCCAGGAGTTTGAGACCAGCCTGGCCAACATGGTGAAACCCTGTCTCTACTGAAAATACAAAAATTAGCTGGATGTGGTGGTATGCACCTGTAATCCCAGCTACTCGAGAAGCTGAGGCAAGGGAATCAGTTGATCCTGGGAGTTGGAGGTTGCAGTGAGCGAAGATCGTGCCACCAGGCACTCCAGCCTGGGTGACAGAGCAAGATCCTGCCTCAAAAAAAAAAAAAAAAAAAAAAAAAAAAAATCAATAAATGTAGCACTTAATTTTATTTATTATTTAACACATTAGAATGACTTCAAGATTAAACTACTTAGAGTTGCTTAAAGCAGAACACCAACTTATTAACCTGTACCATTGCTGTAATTGTAAAACAGAAAATCTGGCATAAAGGAAGAGCTCAATAAATATGTATTGAATGAACACAGACAAAACACCAGAAAATTCACAACACTTCTGTCCTATTGTTGGGAAGATTTCCTATCTAAGGCAAGGAATATCTCTACATTTATCTCTTAATATCTAATTCCATGATACTGATTTCTATAAGGATAGTCTTGAGAATGCCATTCATTTTGGCTAATCAGTAACATATCTGAGTGCTTATACTTGCCAGGTACTGTCCTAGGAACTAACCTTTGATAATTCTCACAATGCTATATGACAGGTAATAGTATTACTCTATTTCATAGACAGAGAAAAGTGAAATAACTTGCCCACACAGTTAATGTGGAGAGAAATTTCTCTCTGGTCTCAGTATCAGAACAGCTGATATGTTCTTATTTTAAAGTCAATGTGAATCATGTTTTCCTTTTTATCCTGGTTACTGGAAAGCTTATAGTCAAGTTTGTGGGCCTCTTCTAGAATAGGAGACGTTATGACTTACACTTTTCATACTAACCTTACTTTTCTTAAAAGAAAGTTAGGCTTTCTTTTGCTTTCTTCTTTCTTTTAACTTTAATTTTTCAGAAAGTTTTTACTTTTGTCTCACTGACTGTACTTTTTATGACTTTCTGAAATCCCTTCTTGAAAAAGGCAAGATTTTAAAAAATGGTATTAGAAATCTAGGCTGTTTAATTTTTTGTCTGTGATAAATACTTGATAAACTTTTTCTGAACTTAATTTTTCATCATTATTTTAGGAATTAATCCCTAGAAACAAAATTTTGAAATATAAATTATGGGCTTTTTAAATTTTTATTGTGAAATATTTGACATATACATAATACATATAAGACAAGTTATGAAGCGTAATAAAACAAACACCACGAGCCTCCCACTTACCCTGAGAAAGGAAGCATCAGCACTCCATTTGACGCCCACGCTCTGCGTCCCTTTTCTAGTACATTATTATTATTATTATTATTTTTAGATAGAGTCTCGCTCTGTTGCTCAGGCTGGAGTGCAATGGGCATGATCTTGCCTCACTGCAATCTCCACCTTCCAGGTAAAAGCAATTCTCCTGCCTCAGCCTCCCAGTAGCTGGGACTACAGGCATGTGCCACCATGCCTGGCTAATTTTTGTATTTTTAGTAGAGACGGGGTTTCACTCCATTGGCAGGCTGGTCACGAACTCCTGACCTCAGGTGATTCACCTGCCTCAGCCTCCCAAAATGCTGGGATTACAGGCGTGAGCCACCATGCCCGGCCTATTATTTTCAATAGTTTAAAACAGAAGTTTGTATTCCTAAACAATATACTGTTTACTTTTGCTTCCTTTCAAACTTTATAAAATGGTATCACACTGGATATATTCTTTTGCAATGTTTTTTTTAATCCACATTATATTTTAAGGATTCCTACATGTTATAACATTTAGCTGTGCTTCTTTCATTTTTACTGTTATAGATTTCTACTGCTTTGAATATACCTCTATCTATCTATCCATCCATCCATCCATCCATCCATCCATCCATCCATCCATCCATGCATCCATCCATCTATTCTTTGAGATGGAGTCTTGGTCTGTCACCCAGGCTGGGGTGTTGTGGTGTGATCTTGGCACACTGCAACCTCTGTCTCCTGGGTTCAAGTGATTCTCATGCCTCAGCCTCCTGAGTAGCAGGGATTGCAGGCGAGCACCACCATGCCAGCTAATTTTTGCATTTTTAGTAGAGACGGGGTTTCGCCATCTTGCCCAGGCTGGTCTCAAATTCCTGGCCTCAAGTGATCCTCCCACCTTGGCCTCACCAAGTGCTGGGATTATGAGTGTAAGCCATTGTGCCCAGCTTCTACCACTATTTACGTATCAGTTTTCCTACAAATGGACGTCTCCATTATTGTCAGCTGTTTGCTATTATGAACAATGCTGTTATGAACATTCTTAGGTAAGTGCGCTGGTGAAAGAAGAACAAGAGTTCTGAGACTAGGGTGTATATCTAGACGTGGAACTGCTGGCTTTTCAAGATAATGCCCAATCATTTTGCAAAATAATCACACCAACACTTTTTATCTGCTATGTATAAGAATGCCCACTGCTTTGCATCATCATCAGCACTTAGTATTGTCAGTTTTTATTTTTTGCCAGTCTCTTGGGTCTAAAAATGGTAGAGATAAACTATTTAATGCTTCCAATGTAGTTTGCCAAATTAATTTCCAGAAAGATGTATCAATTTGTAATCCCACTAGTATATATGAGAATATGCATTTCTTAGGATCCTTAACAAAATCAAACGTAATAAAAAATTTTTGCTACAGGAAAAGTGACAACTCATTTTAATTAGTATTTCTTTGATTACTAGGTTGACCATTTTTCTAACATATGTAGTGGTCATTTATATTTCTTCCTGTGTGAATTTATGTTCTTTGTCTATTTTTTAAAATAGCAATGCTGATATTTGTCTCATTAGTTTAAGATTAAAAATATTTGTTTTTTGTTAATGTATTTTTTTTTTTTTTTTTTTTTTTTAATTTGAGACAGGGTCTCACTCTGTCACCCAGGCTGCAGCATAGTGGTGTGATCAACGCTTACTGCAGCCTCAACTTCCTTGGCTCAAGCAATCCTCCCACCTCAGCCCCCTGAGTAGCTAGGACTACAGGCGTGTGCCACCATGCCCAGGTATGTTTTTAAAATTTTTAATACAAATAAATATAAAAACTAAATTTTCATTTTGTAGAGATGGGGTTTTCCTCTGTTGCCCAAGATAGTCTCAAACTCCTGGCCCCAAGTGATCCTCCCACTTTGGCCTCCCAATGTGCTGGGATTACAGGCGTGAGCCATCATGCCTGCCAATTTTTTTTGCCCAGTGTATTAGCCCATTTGCATTGCTATAAAGGAATACCTGAAGCTGGGTAATTCATAAAGAAAAGAGGTTTATTTTGGTTCTGCAGGCTGTAGGGGAAGCATGGTGCCAGCCTCTGCTTCTGGTGAGGGCTTCAGGGAGCTTACAGGCATGGTGGAAGTTGAAGCGGGAGCAGGCATATCACATTGTGAGAGTGCGGAAGAGAGAGGGGGAAGGTTCCAAGTTGTTTTAAAAAACCAGCTCTCATGTGAACTACGAGAGCAAGAACTCATTCATTACTATGGGGACGGCACCAAGCCATTCATCAGGGATCCACTCCCAGGACCCAAACACCTCCCACTAGGCCCAGCCTCCAACATTGGGGGTCACACTTCAACATGAGATTTGTGAAGGACAAATATCCAAACCATATCACTCAGTTTGCCCATCTGTTAATTTTATTTAGGTCTGTTTTATGTGTGGAAATTTAAAATCTTTATTGTAGTCAAATGTGTGGATCTTTTTTTTTTTTTGAGATGGAGAATCACCCAGGCTGGAGTGCAGTGATGTGATCTTGGCTTTCTGCAACCTTTGCCTCCCGTGTTCAAGTGATTCTCCTGCCTCAGCCTCCTGAGTAGCTGGGATTACAGGTCTGTGCTACCATGCTCAGCTAATTTTTGTATTTTTTAGTAGAGATGAGGTTTCACTATGTTGGCCAGACTGGTCTTGAACTCCTGACCTCAGGTCATCCTCCTGCCTTGGCTTTCCAATGTGTTGCGATTACAGGCGTGAGCCACTGGCGCCTGGCCTGTGGACCTTTTTCTTCGTAACTTGTTTTTTTTGAGACAGAGTCTCGCTCTGTTGCCCAGGCTGGAGTGCAGTGGCGCAATCTCAGCTCATCACTGTAACCTCCATCTCCCGGGATCAAGTGATTCTCCTGCTTCAGCCTCCCGAGTAGCTGCGATTACAGATGCATGCCACCATGCCTGGCTAATTTTTGTATTTTTAGTAAAGACAGGGTTTCACCATGTTGGTCAGGCTGGTCTCGAACTCCTGACATCAGGTGATCCACCCACCTCAGCCTCCCAAAGTGCTGGGATTACAGGTGTGAGGCACCACGCCCAGACTACAACTTCTTTCATTGGCTTATATTCTAGGGAATCTTTCCTCATGATAAGAAGGTAATTAAATATTGACCTACAGTTTCTTCATTTTAAACAAGGAAACATAACTTAAAATATTGAAACACCTCAATATCAATCAATGATGATGATTAAATCCTTAGAACAAAACAGCAGATGATCGGCTCAGTTTGTTTTAAAAAGTCCTCCAGTACCCTGACTTTAACTTTTCTGAATGCTTGGGAATTTGGAATAGAATGCGGGCATTTACCTCTAAGTTAATCACATTCCCCTTGTGGAGGGAATAATCTTGAGTAAATCCAGTCCATTTACCTTTTTTTTTTTTAAACTAGTTTAAATTTATGTCATTAGGTATGGAGAGATGGAGAAAGTGGTAATAATAATTCAGTTCCAAAGCAAAGAAGGCCTAGACGGGCCATTTTCCTTACTTAGAAAAATTCTCTAGATGGTTAAAGAACAATCCATATTCTATCATTTATAACGGCAAACATTTACATAGCACTTGTTATGTTCCAGAGCCTATACGAAGTGCTTTCCATCAACTCGGAGAGCATTTTAAATTACATAAAACTTGTTGGTTATCTTTCCTTCAGACCTTGATCAATATGAACAAGCCTTAAACTCTGGCAGAATTAACTGCTATTTAATATTCCAACCAATCTATGAAGTTAATGTTTCTACATGAAATTGCTAAAAATTTCACGACATTTTCCCCTTTAGGTGACTCTTCAGCAAGCAGAAGTTCTTATTATATCCAATTTCTGCTTTCAATAACATCAAAAAATCCTAGTTTTGTGTTACATACTTCTCTGAGATTTAGAAGGCCCAACATTATTCAGAGTTCAAGGACATTCTTCTTTTCATATGAGATTTTAAGAGTTTTGGAAACAGAGAGACGTCTGTTAGAACAAAATATAACAGCTCCAATTTTAGGAGTTAAGAACCAAGGACTAATTGTAGTAGGAAAGCAAACTGCTATTTTCTGTCACCTGAGTGTCAGTTTGCTTTTCTCTAACTCCATCAAAGAACACTCTGGGATCTATTGCTTAGATGAAAATATTAATACAACACATTCCCACACTCCTTTTGTCCTAGCATTGCTGACAGCTTATCAGCATTCATAAGAGAGTTGGAGATTTAGCTTGTTCATATATTCAACACCTAAAGACCCCTATGCCAGGTTTGACATGCTGATTTTTCCTAAAGATGTGGCAAATTGTGAAAAGCAGTAATGAATGTGAAAAGCTGTTAGGAAGTAATGATAATAATTAAGATATAGGATTTACTTTGGGCTTAGCAATCCATAGTTGATTATCTCCTCATCATTGTGAGTAACTGAATAAATAAAAATAAAAATGAAGAAATAAAGGCCAGGTATGGTGGCTCATGCCTGTGATCCCAGCACTTTTGGAGGGAAGGTGAGGATACTGCTTGAGGCCAGGAGTTCCAGAACAGCCTGGGCAGCACAGTGAGACCCTGACTCTACAAACATTTAAAAATTAGCTGGGCATGGTAGCACGTGCCTGTAGTCCCAGCTACTTGGGAGGTTGAAGTGATAGGATCACTTGAGTCCAGCAGTTCAAGGCTGCAGTGAGCTATGATCATGCCACTGCATTCCAGCCTGGGCCAGAAAGAGACCCTGTCTAAAAAAAAAAAAAGAAAAAGAAAAAGAAAAGGAGCAGGGTACATTCCAAGATGGCTGAATAGGAACAGCTCCGGTCTGCAGCTACCAGCATGATCGATGCAGGAGACGAATGATGTCTGCATTTCCAGTTGAGGTATCTGGTTCATCTCACTGGGACTGGTTGGACAGTGGGTGCAGCCCAAGGAGGGCGAGCTGAAGCAGGGCAGGGCGTTGCCTCACCTGGGAAGCGCAAGGGGTCAGGGGATTTCCCTTTCCTAGCCAGGGGAAGCTGTGACAGACTACCTGGAAAAACGGGACACTCCCACCCAAATACTGCACTTTTCCCAAGGTCTTATCAACTGGCAGACAAGGAGATTCTCTCCTGTGCCTGGCTAAGTGGGTCCTACGCCTACAGAGCCTTGCTCACTGCTAGCGCAGCAATCTGAGATCAAACCGCGAGGCGGCAGCCTGGCTAGGGGAGGGGCATCCACCATTGCTAAGGCTTGAATAGGTAAACAAAGTGGCTGGGAAGCTTGAACTGGGTGAAGCCCACCACAGCTCAACAAGGCCTACTGCCTCTAGATTCCACCTTTGTGGGCAGGACATAGCTGAACAAAAGGCAACAGACAACTTCTGCAGACTTAAATGTCCCTGTCTGATAGCTCTGAAGAGAGCAGTGGGTTCTCCAAGCACAGCATTTGAGCTCTGAGAATGGACAGACTGCCTCTTCAAGTGGGTCCCTGACCCCTGTGTAGCCTAACTGGGAGACACCTCCCAGTTGGGGCCGACAGACACCTCATATAGGTGGCTGCCCCTCTGGGGGCAGATGCTTCCAGAGGAAGGATCAGGCAGCAATATTTGCTGTTCTGCAGCTTTCGCTGGTGATACCCAGGCAAACAGGGTCTGGAGTGGACCTCCAGCCAACTCCAAGAGACCTGTCTCAGCCTCCCAAGTAGCTGGGACTACAGGCATGAGCTATCATACTCATTTAATTTTTGTATTTTTGGTGGAGATGGGGTTTTGTCATGTTGGCCAGCTGGTCTAGAACTTCTGACCTCAGGTGATATGCCTGCCTCAGCCTCCCGAAGTGCTGGGATTACAGGCATGAGCCACAGCACCTGGCCTGTCCTTTATTTTTTGAAAATAGTTTTCTCTTTCTCACCTTATAGACTACTATCTATGTGAGAGTCTTTGCTTTTTTTTTTTTTTTTTTTTTTTTTTGAGACAGGGTCTTGTTCTGTCCCCCAGGCTGGAGTGCAGTGGTGCAATCTCAGCTCACTGCAACCTCCACCTCCCAGGTTCAAGAGATTCTCCTGTCTCAGCCTCCCCAGTAGGAGGGATTACAGGTGTGGGCCACCACGCCTGGCTAATTTTTGTATTTTTAGTAGAGACAGGGTTTCGCCATGTTGGCCAGGCTGGTCTTGAACTCCTGTGCTCAGGTGATCCACTTGCCTTGGCCTCCCAAAGTGTTGGGACTACAGGTGTGAGCCACCGTGCCCAGCAGCCTTGCACTGTTTACTGTGTCTGTGTCACACACAGAGCTGGGCCACACTGTGTGTGCTCAATAAATAATTGTGGTTGACTGGTTAAATCTCTGCCTCATTTAGAAAGTCACCTACCCATTCTGTATTAATCATCTAATAGGAGCACAAGACGCACTTTCCAGTCTACACTCTTAAATACCTACGGAGAGACTGTGATACTTCATTAGAATTGATAATTATTCCCAGAGAAGAAAATCCTAAAGCTGCTCCTGAACTTTCAAGGATATGATAGGCTGTGGGCTCTGTTACAAAACTCCATTTGCTCCTTTGCCTGAGTCTACTTATATATAAAGTTCTCAATAATATTCAGGTCACATCTAAGAGACTGAAAACAAAACAAAACAAAAAAAAGCAGGTAAGTAAGTCAAGAAGCACGCAGGCAGGATAGGCAATGTCAGACTTTGTAGGCCAAAACAATTTGTACACAGGGTCTGAAACTATGCTGGAAGGATAAATGAGGTAAAAATGGCAGATACATTTATTCATTCAAGTGAAAACCAAAAAATCTTATCAGTAAGGTTTCCCTTCTTCTGTCACTTGATTTTAGAAAACTCTAACGTATCTTCAATTTTCACAAAATTCAAATCAGGGAAGACATCTGAAAATCATTATAGTCACACTTTAGCCCATTATGAAGATAAGAATGTTGATCAAAACACAGAGGGATCCACTCATCTAAATTAGAAATGTGAATTGAAGGATCCATACTCAGCTGATGATATTTGTAGGAGTCCTTTCATTTAGTTGTCACTCACTAAAATTCTAGCTTGGTAGCTTCTGGGAAATACTTTTTGCAGCACGATATATTCCCTGTTTTGGCTCTCTGGAAAGATTAGGGGATTCTTCTTGCATCCAGATCAAAGCTGTTCATTATTTGGGGAATATAAATGAAGCTAGTACAGTGGCAAAAATATAAGATTTGCAGTTAGGCAGACTTGGGTTGGTTTTTTTCCTTGGTTATATACCAACTGTGTACCTCTGGGCAATTTTTAACCTTTCTAAGCCTCGGTTCTCTCATCTATAAAATCGGTATAAAAAGTACCTCCCTCTTGGGATTACTTTGAGGGTAAAGTTAGATAACAGATGTGAAACCATATAAAAGCCCCAATTTTAGGAGATAAGAACCAAGGACTAATTGTAGTCCTAATTCATCTTTCTTGAGACGTATTTCCTTTTTTTTTTCCTTCCACATTTTAGCATCTCTGAAATCTGTATGCTTCTTAAAATTGCTATTGGCTATGGAGCAGTTGGCACTGCTTTCACTGACTGTACAAGTATGTCAGAGCTTGCAGAATGCGTGTCAGTAGCTTGGAAGAAAATCTCAGCTAAAAATGGATTATTCTTTTCAGAAATGCTGCACCACCAATGCTCTTGAAGGCTCAGAGAACAATATTGTATGGAAAAACATAGACTTTCATGATTCAGAGTCAAAGGAAATTCAGAGGAGTTGGATCCTGAGGATGAAGAAATTTTAGACCAATTTATTTATTTTGTTTATATGTACAAGAATGCCATAAAATAAAAATCTAAGCCTAATGGAGTATTTTTGTTTTGTTTTGTTTTTTTGAGATGGAGTGTCACTCACTCTGTCGCCCCGCAGGCTGGAGGGCAGTGGCGTGATCTCGGCTCACTGCAACCTCTGCCTCTCGGGTTCCAGTGATTCTCCTGCCTTAGCCCCCTGAGCAGCTGAGATTATAGGTGTCTGCTATCGTGCCTGGCTAATTTTTGTTTTTAGTAGAGACAGGGTTTCACCCTTTGGGCTAGGCTGGTCTTGAACTCCTGACCTCAAGCGATCCACCTGCCTTGGCCTCCCAAAGTGGCAAGACTACAGGTGTGAACCACCATGCCCAGTCCTAAGGGAGTACTTTAATAGATATTAACTAAACATTTTTAGTGTAAAGCATTTTTGTCATGGTTTGCTCAACAGCATTTTTTTCTTTCTTAGTGATTGATAAAATAATAGTGTCTCAAACCAATGTTTCTTTTAGATTCAATGAAATATGGCAGTAGAATGCCTGGCACTTACCAAGAGCTCAGTAAATGTTGGCTGCTATTAATAATGATAGTAAGAACAATGAACAAAAGTTACAAATAATAAGTTTGTGGTCACACTTGCTTCTGTTAACTTCAGCTCTATTTAAAGAGAAATAAACGTTCTGTTTTCTACAAAGACAATAAAAAATAAGATTGAGAAAGGAAAGAAACTATAAGTAATTCTCTTAATCCTCTCCTTTCTATGCTTCACTGCACATTTTGCATGTTTATAAGAAGAGAAATAAAAGACATGTGCAAGACTGGAACTATGCTTAGAGCATGGAAAGTTGAATTATAAACTGTCTCTCCCTGTAAAAACCAGATTTCTGCAAAGGTTTACGGAAACAGGAGCAGTAGGGATAAACTATAAGGCCTGAAGTTACTATGTATGGGACACAAATTAATAGGTTGAGGGATAATACTGTACAAAACGCTTCCGATTCACTCTCTCATTTGAGTCTCATAATAACCTTTGAAGCAGGCATAATAGCTACTGCCTAGAGGGGCCTGGGATTTGAAGAGATAATAGGACAACACCAAGATCACAACATAGGCTACAGGGTTTTAAAGTTACTCTATACAGATGTATATTATTGGCATGATTATAGTCATGACAAAATTGTATATTACTGTTTCTATGAATGACTTAACGAGTCCATGATTACAGACTGACTATAAGTATACATATATATTCCTAATAAAAAGAAGAAAAAGAAAACCTAGGTAGGCAATTATATGTTAAACTGCTAGTTTATACCCAGGAGGCAATATTGTTAAAAATAGTTACTACTTGAAGTTTTCTATAGGAATAATTTCACAGATGCAATATATGAAAAAATCATTGGTGTACAGGCAGAAAAGTTAAAAAAAAAAGATATGAAAAAATCAATTGTGCGTCAGTTAGAAAAATGGCCACGTTCAATGAATCCATCATGAAAAGTCTTGCTATGCTCCACAAAAGCTGGAGAGTTTAACTGAGAGGAACAGAGGTCTATTATATTAGAACGATAAAACAGTTAAGGTTATATCTGCCTTTACCTGGATGAACTGAGCTAAATTATAAAGTTGCATATTCTCAAATTTCTGCCTACACTAAAAACCTACATTTTGAGGACACTATCTGTAAAATTAGTAACACATTATTCTTCAGTCTCCAGAGTTCAAATCCCAGTTGATCTCACTTTTTGTGATGACTCACCCCTTCTTTGATTGGCTTAATCTTATCCATTTTAATTCTCACCATTCAGAAAGCCATTGCATAGGTGATAAGCTCGTTCTCATTGGGTACCATGGAAAAAGTTTTTGTGTGTGTGTGTGTGTGTGTGCGCGCGCGCGTGTGTGTGTATATATCTATATATTTTTTTTTGAGACAAAGGCTTGCTCTGTTGCCCAGGCTCACTGCAACCTCCACCTCCTGGTTCAAGTGATTCTCCTGCCTCAGCCACCTGAGTAGCTAGGATTACAGGCACACACCACCAAGCCCAGCTAATTTTTGTATTTTTAGTAGAGACAGGGTTTCACCATGTTGCCCAGGCTATTCTGGAACTCCTGACTTCAAGTGATCCGCCCACCTTGGCCTCCCAAAGTGCTGCAATTACAGGTGTGAGCCACCGCACCTGGCCAAGTTAATATTTTTTAATACACTAAATATTACATTGGAAAGTGCCCATTTTTTAGAAAAGGGAGAGCTAGAGATTGGAACACAATATATAGAAATTAAAATTCAGATTAAGTTGACTGACAAGCATTAGGAAAAATGGAAGAAAGATTGGGTGGCTGAGGCTCAAAAACATGTAGCTTAAGGAAGCTTTAATACAAAAGGTGAGAATAGTCCAAACATAGGCAGGTGAATGGCAAAGGATCTAATGGGCCACACTGTATCACTATCATTCTCCTTTCATAAAGGAAAAAAAAAAAAGAAAATATTTTTCCCCCTAAGAACAGGAAAACCATGAAGTCCTTTTATGATAATAATTGTAAAAAAAAAGCCAGGAAGAAAATTTGCAAGCTTTCTTTTATAGTGCTGTAACCTATTGGTTAATTATAAGTTTAGCTGTCCCTTGCTAGACAATTAAACTTTGTTCATTTCGTTTTGGTTGTTTGGGACAGGGTCTCACTCTGTCACCCAGGCTGGAGTGCAGTGGTACTATCATGGCTCACTGTAGCCTCAACCTCTTGGGCTCAGGTGATCTTCCTGCCTCAGCCTCCGGGGTAGCTGGGACTACAGGCCTTTGCCACCATGACCAGCTAATTAAAAAATTTTTTTAGTCTGGGCACGGTGACTCATGCCTGAAATTCCAGCACTTTGGGAAGCTGAGGCCGGCGGATCACATGAGGTCAGTTTGAGACCAGCGTCTCAAACTCCTGACCAAAAAAAAATATATATATATATATACACACACAAAAAAAAAATACACACAAAAAAAAAAGAGAGAGAGAGAAAATAACTAACTAATGTTAATATCTTCAGACAGGCACAGTGGCTCATGTCTGTAGTCCCAGCACTTTGAGAGGCCTAAGCAGGAGAATTCCTTGAAGCTAGGAGTTTAAGACCAGCCTGGGCAACAAAGCGAGACCCTGTCTCCATAAAAAATTTGAAAATTAACTGAGTACAGTGGCAAGTGCCTGTAGTCCCAAATACTCGGGAGGCTGAGGTGGGAGGATCCCTTGAGCCCAGGAGTTCAAGGCTGCAGTGAGCTATGATGGTACCACTGCACTCCAGCCTGGATGAGAGTGAGACCCTGCCTCTTAAAAAACAACAAAAAAGAGTATCTTCATCTTTTGTGTTACATCTAGTTCTTCAAATCTGATACTCTTGAAAGTAAATCTCTGCTGCCTTTGAGAGCTATGGGAGATTTTGGGAACAGCTTCTTTAATAGTTGCCACTGCCTCTATATTGGCCGTTCAACAGCATCAGCTGTTGCAAGCCTATTAGGACCCCAAGAAGAGATGATATTAAAAACAATTTAAAGATTTAGGCCGGGCATGGTGGCTCACGCCTGTAATCTCAGCACTTCGGGAGGCTGAGACGGGCAGATCATGAGGTCAGGAGATCGAGACCATCCTGGCAAACATGGTGAAACCCCAACTCTACTAAAAATACAAGAATTAGCTGGGCATGGTGGTGCATGCCTGTAATCCCAGCTACTTGGGAGGCTGAGGCAGGAGAATCGTTTGAACCAGAGAGGCGGAGGTTGCAGTGAGCCGAGATCATGCCACTGCACTCCAGACTGGTGACAGTGCAAGACTCCAGCTCAAAAAAAAAAAAAAAAAAAAAAAAAAGAGAGAGAGAGATTTAAGGGGCTGGGCACGGTAGTTCAAGCCTGTAATCCCAGCACTTTGGGAGGCCAAGGCAGGCAGATCACCTGAGGTCAGGAGTTCAAGACCAACCTGGCCAACATGGTGAAATCCCGTCTCTACAAAAATTAGCTGGATGTGGTGGTGCACACCTGTAATCCCAGCTACTCGGGAAGCTGAGGCAGGAGAATCACTTGAACCCGAGAGGTGGAGGTTGCAGTGAGCCAAGATAGCACCATTGCACTCCAGCCTGGGTGAAAGAGTGAGATTCCATCTCAAAATAAATAAATAAATAAATAAATAAAATAAAGATTTAAGGAAGTATAATTTCAAACATAAGAAGATTCTGCTAGCACTAGCAAGAGAAAGACCTGCAAGGCAGAAACGAAGCATTATCTGACTTTCTTTTAGTAAAGGTTTAAGATTAGCAGTGAGAAAGCCATGCAACCACAGGCTTTGGAAGTTGTTAAGAGTTTCGTTCCCCGGAATGTGCATGAAGCAGAAAAGAACCTGTTTGGCACTGATACCTTCAGTCACCTCTATTCCCACAGTCACTGTCAGAAACATCATCTCATCTGACCACCTCTCTCCGTCTCCACCACCCTTCTCGTCTTTTGCTTGGACTACTTCACTTGCCACCTAACTGCATAATTCATCTCAATCACTCTTAACTAAGAGCCTTTGCACAGCTATTGATTTCCCTGAAGCTCTGTTCCTTCTCCTTCACCTAGTTACCTTGTTTTTATCCCTTGGAGCTCACTTAAACCTCACTCATATCAAACAAGCTTTTCCTGCTTCACCACCTCTCCACCCCTAATTAGATCACATTTTTGTTACACATTTCCAAAGGACTCTACTTTTTTTTTTTCAAATCACTTAATGACATAGTCATTTCACTGTTTGTTAAATACCTGTCTCTCTGCAAACACTCCCTGAGAACTTTCACGAGAGAGTGTTGGGCCCGCCATTATTTCCTTAGTGCCTGGCAGAGACAGAGCACAAATCAGATTTTCAGGAAATAGTGTTGAATTAGTAAATATCAGATGTGGACGAAAGCCTGGTAAAGGTACACATACATGTTGATGCCCACTCCCTCTCCAGCTCTCTGTGGCACCTTATGGTCTAGTATATTAGGCACATTTTGGGGTATCAGCCCCGCTTTCAACAATTCTGTCTTCAGGATTTTGCCCACTCCACTTCCCAAACATATGTGGGAACTCCTAAAAGCCATGTTTGTAAATTTGAGGTTTGATGTAGAGACAGACCAATATACTTAAGCATGAAACATTCCTCATTAGCTGTTTTAAAAATGAAAAAGTATCAGAAAATTGAGAAGTATCATTTATGTCTCTTAAATTGCTTTTTAAGAAACCTTAATTAACTTGATGATCAGAAAGAAAAAAAAATAAAAATAAAAAAACACTTTAGGGCTACAGGATTTAAAACATAACCTGACTTAATGGTCTCTCTGTGGTACTCTAAGAAACATAGCGGGTGCAGTGGCTCATGCCTTTAATCCCAACACTTTGGGAGGCCAAGGTGGGAAGATTGCTTCAGCCTAGGAGGTCAAGACCAGCCTGGGCGACATAGTGAGACCCTGTCTTTACAAAATTTTTTTTCTTTTTTTTTTTTTGAGACAGAGTCTTGCTCTGTTGCCCAGGCTGGAGTGCAGTGGTGCAATCTAGGCTCAGTGCAACCTCTGCCTCCTGGGTTCAAGCAACTGTTGTGCCTCAGCCTCCTGAGTGGCTGGGATTACAGGCGCCTGCCACCATGCCTTGCTAATTTCTGTATTTTTAGTAGAGACAGGGTTTCGCCATGTTGGCCAGGCTGGTCTTGAACTCCTGACCTAAGGTGATCTGCCCACTTCGGCCTCCCAAAGTGCTGGGATTACCAGCATGAGCCACTGCACCAGGCCAGTTAGTTATTTTCAATTTCATCCCTTTACTACAATTCGAATTCTCACTTTTCCTCCTCTAGCTGTCAGGAAGCTGGGAGGCAATAACAAGGCTCAAATCATCTAGGGAGGATACATGCTATCTATGGCCTTGCCATACCAGAGAAGACTACCACATAAATATGAGGCCAAGATTATATATCACATTGTTTTCAGTTTGGAGGCAGAAAAGTTAAACAGTATATTAAATCAGAGCCACCTAACTGAATACACTAAAAATGATGCCACCATGGTAACGTAATGAGGAAATGGCACATTCTTCTGTCACATTCCAGCAGAGAGAGGCAGGTATTTCAAATACAGTCATGTGCCACATAACAATGTTTTGATCACCGAGACTGCACAGATGATGGTGTATATGTTTAGATACACAATTACCTGCTGTTGTGTTGCAATTGCCCTGACGGTATTCAGCACAGTAACATACTTGACAAGTTTGTAGCCTCAGAGCAACAGGCAGTCTAGGTTTGTGTAAGCACGCTCTATGATGTTCGCACAATGAAATCGCCTAATAATGCATTTCTCAGAATGTATCCCCATCGCTAGGCAATGCATACTATATTCGAAGCTATCTCATAAATAGGGTTTGACATATACTAATTATAGCCTGGCAGTATTCATTTACTAAAATCATGTAACTGTTACTCCCCTCTCAGGATCTACCCAGTCGAGTCCTCTGACAGATGGACCTAGTGACTGTTGAAAATCTGAGTGGGAAGGTGAGTCTTTTTCGGATGACCTCTATAAAGCAGATCTAGAGGAGACTGGAAGGGTGTATGTCCCATTATGCCAGTTTGAAATTAATTATGGTTCACTAGGCAGAGGAGGCTCCTGTGCCCAGTTGACCAAGTGTGTGTAAAATGTGATTAGCTTTAGGGAATAAATGATTACATGTGCAAATAAATGGGCTTAGTATACTCACCACATCAAGCAACTCCACAATTTATTATTTTTCTTTGGCAGAAATTGAATGCAAAACCACATTAACCTCACATTTGAGGTTATACATATCCACAAGTGAGGAAAACCAAAGACATTGTTCCCCCAGTTATCCTAATCCTGTTGGATGATAGATATATATTAAAAGTGAACTATAAAACTTAATTCAAATCCACAATTAGCACAAGAATATACCACAATATTCTTTATGACAAGCTGTGGAGCTATTACACTAGGAGAGTTTTAATTAACCTTTCCAGGTGGAGGAAAAAAGACTCATGGGCTCTTTGAAGCCAGTATAAGACAAGATCAGTAAACCACGCAGTACAATTTCCAGAGCATTGGAAAAATCCCAACATTACTTTATTTTACTTATTTATTTATTTATTTCTGAGATGAAGTTTTGCTCTTGTTGCCCAGGCTGGAGTGCAATGGCACATTCTTGGCTCACTGCAACCCCCGCCTCCTGGGTTCAAGTGATTCTCCTGCCTCAGCCTCCCAAGTAGCTGTGATTACAGGCTTGCACCACTACGCTGAACTAATTTTTTGTAATTTTAGAAGAGCCAGGGTTTCACCATGTTGGTCAGACTGGTCTCGAACTCATGACCTCAGGTGATCCACCCACCTTGGCCTCCCAAAGTGCTGGGTTTACAGGCATGAGCCACCGTGCCTGGCCTACTTTATTTTTATTCTTTTTTGAGATGGAGTTTCGTTCTTGTCACCCAGGCTGCAGTGCAGTGGTGTGATCTCGGCTCACTGCAACCTCCACCTCCCTGGTTCAAGCAATTCTCCTGCCTCAGCCTTCTGAGTAGCTGGGATTGAAGGTGCGTGCCACCACGCCCGGTTAATATTTGTATTTTTTGTAGAGATGGGGTTTCGCCATGTTGGCCAGGCTGGTCTCAAACTCCTGACATAAGGTGATCTGCTGCTGCTTCCCAAAATGCTTGGATTACAGGCGTGAGCTACTGCACCCGGCCCCAACATTACTTTAGATTCAAATTTAAAAAGTAGTTGTGCTGGCCAGGTGTGGTGGCTCACGACTGTAATCCCAGCACTTTGGGAGGCCAGGGTGGGTGGATCCCCTGAGTTCGGGAGTTCGAGACCAGCCTGACCAACATGGAGAAACCCTGTCTCTACTAAAAATACAAAATTAGCCTGGTGTGGTGGCACATGCCTGTAATTCCAGCTACTCGGGAGGCTGAGGCAGGAGAATCGCTTGAACCAGGGAGGTGGAGGTTGTGGAGAGCTGAGATGTGCCATTGCACTCCAGCCTGGGCAACAAGAGTGAAACTCCGTCTCACATTAAAAAAAAAAAAAAAAGTTGTCGTGGGCTGGGCACAGTGGCTCACGCCTGTAATCCCAGCACTTTGGGAGGCTGAGGCGGGTGGACCACCTGAGGTCAAGAGTTTGAGACCAGCCTGGCCAACATGGCAAAACCATGTCTCTATTAAAAATACAAAAATTAGCCAGGTGTGGTGGTGCACCCCTGTAGTCCCAGCTATCCAGGAGAGTGAGGCAGGAGAACTGCCTGAACCTGGGAGGCGAAGGTAGCAGGGAGCTGAGATCACACCACTGCACTCCAGCCTGGGCGACAGAGCGAGACTCCATCTCAAAATAAATAAATAATATTTAAAAAAAAAAAAAAAAAACTAATCATAGTCAAATTCAAGTTGATATACATCTACTGAGTGAGAAATGCTAGGAGTTTTGGGAAAAACGTAGTTCGGTATAAGCTGATAAGGGAATTCCTAATAGATCTCAGAGTTTGTTCCAATTACTTTGGTTAGTATCACAGATGCAGACCAGAGTTTGCACCTAAGTGAATACTTGGAAATTAGGTAAGAAGATAACCAAACAGTAGCGAGTTTCTGATTAAAAGATCAAAGTTTGGCCAGGCGTGGTGACTCATGCCTGTAATCCCAGCACTTTGGGAGGCCGAGTTAGGTGGATCACCTGAGGTCAGGAGTTGGAGAACAGCCTGGCCAACATGGCGAAACCCCGTTTCTGCTAAAAGTACAAAAATTAGCAGGACGTGGTGGTGGGCGCCTATAATCCCAGCTACTCAGGAGGCTGAGGCAGGAAAAGCTTGAACCCGGGAGGCGGAGGTTGCAGTGAGCCGAGATCGTGCCACTGCACTCCAGCCTGGGCAATAAGAGCGAGACTCTGTCTCAAAAAAAAAAAAAAGATCAAAGTTCACTAGACCAAAGAAATAAATAATTCAAACACCAACAGGGCTCTCATTAAGTGACACATTATTCACTTATTAAAAGTGTTTTAATATGTTATCATGTGTTCTATGTATCATGAAAATACAATCCTTGAATCTGGAGTAAAAAGTTATCTATTAAGTATTTTAGACACCATCAATGTATCACAGAGGAAATTTCCCAAGTTTATTATCAAGTATCATAGAAAATAAGCTACAAGACACTGCCATGATGGATACTAAATTTCCAAGTGGATACTAAATTAATAGACATTTGTCTCAAATTGAGGGAACAAATTAAAAGCTGGAAATGAAACATATCTTTCTGGCTGTAAAATGACATTTATTTAAAATGTCCAATACTTCTGCTACTAATGGCAACAATAAACCATGGTGCATAGCACATTAGGGACTAAATAAACCTCTATACCCTGAAAATAAAAGGTCTGAAATAAAGTCACCACTGGGTAGCAAGATAAACTACTGGCACGGTCTTTGCAATGAGTCTAACACTATGATGCTGGAACTGGTTTTGAAACAGCCCTCCTGAGGCCAATCCGATAATCTGGGGAAGGTGGTGAGTATGTATGCCACCGTGCTTGGCCAATTTTTTTGTTTTTTTTGTAGTAGAGATGGGTCTCACTATGTTGCCCAGGCTGGTCTCGAACTCCTAGACTCAAGTGATCCTCCCACCCTGGCCTCCTGATGAACTTTCCTCATCAATTCAAAAGCTGCAGAGGAGGACACATTGCTCTGGAGACAGAAGGGGCTAGGACTGAAATACAGCAAGCATTGGATAGTCTGGATCATAAGGATATGTAGGTGGGTGCTGGTGACACAGGGAGAAACTACTGATCTACAGTGCTGGAATACTACTAGGAAGCAAGTGTCTTCTGGGAAGGAAGGGCATGAGGCTGCAACTCTCTATTCACTAGACTCAAGGCTAATGAATCATGTGGGGGAGCATTGTGGTGACTTTGAATAGCACCAGTGGGTAGAGAAAGGCAATGAGGTCTGAAATAAAATCACCACTCGGTAGCAAGATAAACTGCTGGCATGGTCTTTGCAATGAGTCTAATATTCTGATGCTGGAACTAGTTTTGACACAGCCCTCCTGAGGCCAATCCTATAATCTGAGGAAGGCAGTGAGTATGTATAGGAGGTAACCTGTATATGAATATTCCCAGTGTTCCCCTACTCCTTGTGTAATCCCCTTCCACAATGGACCAGAAGCGATCTGTAACCAAAAGGATAAGGCAGAAGTGATGGAATGCCACTTCTGAGATCAGATTATACAAGACAGTGTGGCTTCCCCATTGGCTGTGCTGTGGGAAGCCAGCTGCCAGGTCATGAAAGCCCTATGAAGAGGTTCACTAAGGGAGGAACTGGAGCCTACTGCCTACAGCCACGTGAGTGAGCTCAGAATAGGATCGCCCCGCCTAGTCAAGCTTTTAGAGCATTGCTTGAACCTGGGAGGTGAAGGTTGCAGTGAGTGGAGATCACATCACCGCACTCCAGCCTGGGCCACAGAGCGAGACTCCATCTCAAAAACAAAAACAAAAAACCAAAAAACCAAATAACCTTATTGTATATTGATTAGTTTTTTGACAAATGCTTATTGTGCACTTACTCCTGAAAACATTTTTTACAGCTGTCTCTTTACAACCTTATCTCACCAATACCAGTAATTTCCTGTTTCTTTACCCTTGTGCGTCACGTCCTTAGAGGGATATGAGAGTGATCTGGCTGAGACCCATCCTTCTGATCTCTGGCCCATCCTGGCCCATTTACTTTGTTCTGTACAACTTAAATATAAGGATAGCACTCTGTTCCTCACTTTCTTTTTTGCTTCAAGTAAATTATACATTGTACTTGAGTGAGCTCATTAATTCCCAATATATCAACTGACTCCCATATGCTAATAATACCGTATCTCTAATTGGACCCACATCACTGATTGCCAAATACATATATCCAATTGCCTCTAGAGAAAGCTATTGAGGTGTCTCATGAATACTTTAAACTCAAAATGTCCAAGAGAGAACTCAACATTTCCTTAAGCAAAACTACTTCTCCTCCTATGTTCTCTATCTCAGTGAATGGGATTACCTGAATTCTATTCTTTCATGCCAATTGCCAACCTGCCAATTGCCAAATTGACTCCCTTTTCTCTCTCCCCTTTCCTAAGACTACCTTATGATTTTCTCCTTAAACAACTGTAATAACTATCTATTTTCCCTCTTTGCTAATCCATACTTTACAGTGTTGCTAGAGTGATCTTTCTAAAAATCCAAATCTGATCATACCACTTCTCACTTCATACCTTTCAATGGTTCCCTATAGCTTGTAGGATAAAGTGTCCAAATACCTACAGTGCACCATTCAAAATATTTCATGGCCTGGCTACTGCATTCTGTTTTGGTTTCCCAAAAGCACCATCTTTTTCCTTCCTTCTTTGTATTGGTGCTCTATTTCCCTAGAATGCACTTTTACTTCTTTAAAAAGATAGTTTGTAACCTAGAATGTACTTTTGTTTTTATTTTGCACAGCTCTCTCTCCCCCTTTCTCTCATGCTTAGAAATGACAGAACTAGTTTATATTTCACTAGTCATGTGGCTTTAATAAAAAAACACATTCACGTTAATGTGTAGCAGATTGATACAAAACAGATGAAGAGATTATGGGTGGGGAGGGAGAAAAGGCATCCAATAATAGGAAAAATAATGAGAAATAAGAGACTTGACAAATATTCATTTCTGTGCTGTTAAATGAATTCAGAGGATAATAACCTGATGTAATTTATGACCCTTTAAAGTGGTCTTTGCTCAAAGTATGAATTCAAAAGACTGCATTTGATGCATAATTCATTCACAAATGACTGCAGAGCTGGCTCTGGCTCCTAGGACATTGGCTAGGACTGGCTCCTAGGAGACTTCCTAGACTCCTCCAAGGCTGGGTAGCAAGCCAGAGGCTAGATCTATTTTTTTAAAATCTCTTTTTCTTCTAAGAAAGAAAAAAAAATTACATCTGCTAGTTAACTGAGGCTAAGTTGGTTAAAACAAGGAAAAAAAGCAAGTTTCTTTCCACTCATTAGCACAGTCATCATGAGCAATCATTCTTTATTTTAAAATGTCCCTGGCCAGGCGCGGTGGCTCAAGCCTGTAATCCCAGCACTTTGGGAGGCCGAGACGGGCGGATCACGAGGTCAGGAGATCAAGACCATACTGGCTAACACAGTGAAACCCTGTCTCTACTAAAAAATACAAAAAACTAGCCAGGCGAGGTGGCGGGCGCCGGTAGTCCCACCTACTCGGGAGGCTGAGGCAGGAGAATGGCGTGAACCTGGGAGGCGGAGGTTGCAGTGAGCCGAGATTGCACCACAGCACTCCAGCTTGGCAACACAGCCAGACTCCGTGTCAAAAAAAAAAAAAAAAAAAAGTCCCTAGGTTCCAAAGACCATAACTCTAAAAAGGCACCTGCAGCTAAAGATGGCTATAAGAGGGATAAAAATGAAAAGACCTACTCAGATACCCTGGATATCATTTTGTCCAAGCTGATCTAGAGGCCAAATTTGATCTGCCTATAGGCCCAGAGAGGTCTGGGAGAACCTAGAGAAACTTTCTCTCATCTTGTCTTGCTCCCTAATTTTAATCTGATTCTTAATGATCTTTGCAGACCTGGCCCTGAGGCACAGAGTCTCTTTAACAGCATGAGAAAACCTAGACGATATATCAGTTTAAGCCTGGCTTGGGACAAACTTGATAAGAAAGGTCATTTCTCTATCACAGTCTCTTGGCTCCAGCCCCAGAATTTACCGAGTGCTCTAATGCCTCTTCTTGGGTATTCCACAACTGTAACAAAGAGCAAATGAAAATCCACTACCTGATCTTTAGACAGAATGAATTTCAGAGTTAGAAATGACTCAAATAATGCCACCTCTGAGAAAACTGAGCAGTCCCCTACTCTCTTACTTCACAGACTGATTCACATGTCCCAGTTTATGTTCTCATTGTACCATATACATATCCCTACAACTGTACTTTACCTATGCACTGTGCAAGCATTTCTTTCATTTATCCTACCTTTATAAGCTTCTTGGAAGCAGAACAATGTTTTTCTCATCCTTGTATCTTAAGCATTTAGCACAGTTCCTGGAAAACTAGTGTAAGTTATTAGTAGTTAAGAAAAGAATCTGAGCCGGGCACAGTGGCTCACGCCTGTAATCCTAGCACTTTGGGAGACCACAGCAGGAGGATCACCTGAGGTCAGGAGTTTGAGACCAGCCCGGCCAACATGGTGAAACCACATCTCTACTAAAAATACACAAAATTAGCCGGGTGTGGTGGTGGGCACCTGTAGTCCAAGTTACTCGGGAGGCTGAGGCAGGAGAATCGCTTGAACCAGGGAGGCAGAGGTTGTAGTGAGCTGAGATCATGCCATGCACTCCAGCCTGGGCAACATGAGTGAAACACTCCATCTCAAAAAAAAAAAAAGACTCTGGAGCCAGACTGCCTGGAATCAAATCTCAGCTCCACCTTTATCATGTGTGAGACTTTGACCAAGTTATTTAGCCTCTTTGTGCCTCAATGTCCTCATTTGTTAAATACTAACATCATAGCATTGTGAAGACCAAATGAAACAATGTACAGACAGCCCCCAACTTACAATGGTCCCACCTAACAATTTTTCAACTTTATGGTGGGTTTATTGGGGTATTAAATGTATTTCTTTTCTTCTGTTTTTTTTTGAGCCAGGGTCTCACTCTGTCACCCAGGCTGAAGTGCAGTGGGGCAATCACAGCTCACTGTAGCCTTGACCTCCTCGGACTCAGGTAATACTTCCACCTTAGCCTCCCAAGCAGCTGGCTAAGTGCATTTCTGACTTATGATGGATTTACTGAAACATCATCATAAGTCAAGGAGCATCTGTACATAAAGCACTTAGAATAGTGTCTGACTTATGGTAAGCTCTCAGGAAATGCTAGCTAATATTTTTATTATGTAGTATGTACTCAAACTTTTGTTTGAATATATGCTACACATGTGCTTGAGACTGACAGACTTATACATAGATGAAACACTGAACTATAAAGTTGTAATCACCTTCTTCTATACTACTTTTCATTTTACTGTATTACCTTTCTGTGGTACCTTGAATATTCTGTTGTGAGACTAAAAATTTAACTCTTCCTGCATTTTGAATTCCAAATAAATGACCTAAGAACTTTTTATACTCTGGTATAGAGCTCATTCATAAGTTGAGAGGCACCTGGGTTCTACTAAAAAGATGTTGCTAAGACTGTATGAAAGACTGATTGAGGAAAAGCTTCCACTGGAGAAAAATCAAAACTTCATGACTTATTTATGAGCTCCTTTTATCTTGTGGCCAGTTTAAAATGAACTTAGAATGTAACATTAAAGATATCTGATAACAGGAAAATCCTGGGAATTGATGAATATTACAAAGGCATCCCTAACATATCATTGACTTTGGAATTGCAAAGCTATCTGCAAATCAAAGGAAAATATCAATCTCTAGGAGTCTTCTGCACTTTTTTTTTTTTTTGAGATGGGGTTTCGCTTTTGTTGCCCAGGCTGGAGTGCAATGGCATGATCTGGGCTCACCACAACCTCCGCCTTCTAGGTTCAAGTGACTCTCCTGCCTCAGCCTCCCGAGTAGCTGGGATATCAGGCATGCACCACCACGCCCGGCTAATTTTGTATTTTTAGTAAAGATGGGGTTTCTCCATGTTGGTTAGGCTGATCTTGAACTCCCAACCTCAGGTGATCTGCCTGCCTTGGCCTCCCAAAGTGCTGGGATTACAGGCATAAGCCACCGCGTGCAGCCGCACTTTTAATGATCCATCTGAAAGGTCAGATTCAGAAGTGATAATGCCTTTAAAAATTTTTGCCCACATAATATATTTAAGCTACAAAGTGTCACTCTTAAAACTTTTCCTCCATTCTCCAAAAAGCATGAAACAAAAAAGTACTTTCTGGCACACTTTAACGGAATAATTATCAACATATTATCAAGGTTGCATTTACAAAGGAGATTTACATAACCATGGAGATTCTACCATATACAGTCATGTGCTGCATAAGGACATTTCAGTCAATGACAGACTGTATATATAATGATGTTCCCATAAGATTATCATGGAACTGAAAAATTCCTATCACCTACTGATGTTGTGAGGTTGTAATGCAATTACTTTGTTTTATAAATTTAGTATACTCTAAGTGTACAGTGTATATAAAGTCTGCAGTAAGGTACAGCAATGTCTTAGACCTTCACACACATCATCATTCATTCACTGATCCAACCAAACCAGTTTCCAAGTCCTGCAAGCCTCATTCATGGTAAGTGCCTTTACAGATGTACCATTTTTTAAAATCTTTTATACCATATTTTTACTCTGCTTTTTCTATGCTTAGATATGTTTACTTACACAAATACTTACCATTGTTTTACAATTGCCTTGTTTTGTAAAGAATTGTTGGCCGGGCACAGTGGCTCACGCCTGTTATCCCAGCACCTTGGGGGGCCGAGGCAGGTGGATCATCTGAGGTCAGGAGTTCAAGACTAGCCTGGCCAACATAGTGAAACCTCGTCTCTACTGAAAATACAAAAATTAGCCAGGTGTGGTGGCACATGCCTGTAATCCCAGCTACTCAGGAGGCTGAGGCAGGAGAATCACTTGAATCCAAGAGGCAGAGGTTGCAGTGAGCCGAGATTGCACCACTGCACTCTAGCCAGGGTGACAGAGCAAGACTCTGGCTCAAAAGAAAAAAAAAAAAAAAAAGAATTGTTACAGTTCTTTTATAGACGTGTGCGTGAGCACGCACACACACGTATACATACACACATATGTATACACATTAGGTTAAATAATGCTTGCTGTAGCATTTCCTCACCAGACTTTTACAAGAAGGCAGTACATGTTGACTAAATGCTTTATGTTTTTCTACAAATACTGTACTAGCAAAATACAGTAATTATTTCAGTACAGTAACATGCTGTATAGGTTTGTAGCGTAGGACCAATAGGCTATACCATATAGCCTAGGTATATAGTAGGCTATAACATCCAGGTTTGTGTAAATGCACACTATGATGTTTGCACAACAACAAGATCATCTAACAATGCATTTCTCAGAATTCATCATTAAGTGATACATAACTATATAGTATTTTCAGTTTGACTTTACCGCCAGAGAACCTATAAGCCATAAATGATAGCAAACTTGAGATGTAGAGAATAAAGGGAATTGCAAGAAATTAAATGAGTTTGGCTTGGATTTTATCCATTTTCTCGTTAAACTAGCTCACCCTGAGAGCTAACCTGATCTCATCAGGGCAAGACACTGGACATACCCCATGATGTGTATACATAGAGAAAACAGAATTAGTTTCAAAGAATGTTGACATCAAGACATGGGTGACTGACATAAAAACTCTTGGGGAAAAAAAATGCTTTTTGAGATGGAGTCTTGCTCTGTCACCCAGGCTGGAGTGCAGTGGTGTGATCTTGGCTCACTGCACCCTCCACCTCCTGGGTTCAAATGATTCTCAGGCCTCAGCCTCCCAAGTAGCTGGGATTACAGGCTTGCACCACTACACCTGGCTAATTTTTTTCTATTTTTAGTAGACAGGGTTTTGCCATGTTGGCCAGGCTTGAACTCCTGGCCTCAAGTGATCCTCCTACCTTGGCCTCCAAAAGTGCTGGGATTATAGGCATGAGCCACCATGCCCAGCCCATAGTGTTGTTTTTTTTTTTAAAAAAACCTTTAAACATATACTTGGCTCATTGAAGTTATAAATATCCAAAAGAAACAAGTATGGCAGTCATTCTTATCCCTGGGAGATGCATTCTGAGATACTCAGTGGATGCCTGTAACCAAGAATAGTACTGAACCTATTTGCCATCACATGGAACATGTTTCTATTCAGGTCTTTCTTTTTTTTCGAAATGGAGTCTCACTCTGTCACCCAGGCTGGAGTGCAGTGGCACGATCTTGGCTCACTGCAACCTCCGCCTCCCGGGTTCAAGTGATTCTCCTGTTTCAGCCTCCCTAGTAGCTGGGATTACAGGCACCTGCCACTACATCTGGCTAATTTTTGTATTCTTAGTAGAGACAGGGTTTCATCACGTTGGCCAGGCTGGTCTCAAACTCCTGACCCCAGGTGATCCTCCTGCCTCAGCCTCCTAAAGTACTGAGATTACAGACGTGAGCCACCACGCGTAGCCTTTGTTCAGGTCTTTCACTCACACATTTAAAGCCTATTCCATCTTAACTAAGCACTTATCACACGCGGTGGCTATAATGAGATATATCAGCAAAATTAGCATAATTTTTTTTCCTTCTTCATAATTTCTCAGCTAAGAGATTTATTCTTACCATAGATCTTAGCAACCACAGCACACAATTTTTTCCTTTCCTTTACATTAAGTTGAGAACTTTCAACCTTTTAGGAAGTACTTTACAGCTTCTCTTTGGCACATCTACATTGCCAGCATCACTACTCTTGTGCTTTGGGGCCATTAGTAAATAAAATAAAGGTTACTTAAACACAAGCACTCCAACAGTCAATCTGGTAACAGAGATGACTATTAAGTGACTACGGAGTGGGCAGTGCAGACAGCCTCTATATGCTGACAAAGAGATCATTCGTGTCTCCATGGAGCAAGTGGGACCTCAGGAGATTTTATCACGCTACTCAGAAAGGCATGCAATCTGAAACTTATGAACTGTTTATTTCTGGAATTTTCCATTTAATATTTTTGAACTACAGTTGACTGCAGGTAACTGAAACTTCAGAAAGAGAAATTGCAGATAAGGGAGGACTACTGTACTCTTTACAAACTCTTCCAATTTTTGGAAAAGTCAAACTGAAAACCCCTAAGAAACTATCCACATTCTGCTTTGTAGAGGCAAAGTGGAAGTACAAAACTAAAGGAAATGTCACCGAACATCTCATTTTCTTTCTTGGATTTAATTAAATCAAGAGTCAAGCCTCATCATTTAGTTTACACTTCCCCAGAAAACAAAATAAACAAAACTGGGCTATCAGTGCAAAAAGAAACCTACTTTGCCAATGAGTGTTCTAGTTCCAGCAAGTGTTTGAAAGCCTTCTTGCCTTCTGGTCTCCTTTTCTATAATATTTTGGCCAGGAAAGGAGCTGAGGCATGTCCCTTGATACAATTCTTTGTTGCATCAGACAGATTTAATTCTACTTCAGCGCTTTAAAAAGATGGGTAGAAAGATGTCAACTTGATGATTTAAAGGGTGGGTGACTCTAGAATCTCTTTAGGTACTTTTAATCATTTAGTTTAGTTATATATTTTTTAAAAAAACTCCTTGATATTTAACTTAATACCTTCTTCTTTTTTTTTTTTTTTTGTCTCTAATCTTTTTGTTTTGTTTTGTTTTTTAGACGAAGTCTCACTCTGTCACCCAGGCTGGAGTGCAGCAGTGTGATCGTGGCTCACTCCAACCTCCGCCTCCTGGGTTCAGGTGATTCTTGTGCCTCAGCCTCCCAAGTAGCTGGGATTATAGATGTATGTCACCATGCCCGACTAATTTTCTGTTTTTTTGTTTTGTGTTTTTGGTTTTTTTTTCAGACAGAGTCCCGCTCTGTTGCTGAGACTGGAGTGCAATGGTGCGATCTTGGCTCACTGCAACCTCCACCTCCCGGGCTCAAGCAGTTCTAATGTCTCAGCCTCCCAAGTAGCTGGGATTACAGGGACGTGCCACCACACCTGGCTGATTCCTGTATTTTTTAGTAGAGATGGGGTTTCACCATGTTGGCCAGGCTAGTCTTGTACTCCTAACCTCAGGTGATCCACCCACTCGGCCTCCCAAAGTGCTGGGATTACAGGCATGAGCCACCGCGCTCGGCCTAATTTTCTGTATTTTTAGTAGAGATGGGGTTTTGCCATGTTGGCCAGGCTGGTTTCGAACTCCTGACCTCAGGTGATCCACCTGCCTCAGCCTCCCAAAGTGCTGAGATTACAGATGTGAGCCACTGCACCTGGCCTTGTCTCTATTCTTACTGACAGATGAGAATAATTATCATAGTTCTTTATATTTCCCTTTTTCTTTCTGATTGAACAAATCTAGTTAACCTCAATATTTTTTTCTTGAAGACTGAAATATAAACAGTGACTGAAATATAAATCAGTTACTGTTATCCTCTGAATCATACCTAATTTACCTTTAGATAATTGACACTCAGGCTTCTTAAAATGTAACAATTTTTTTTTTTTTTTGAGATGGAGTTTTGCTCTTGTCACCCTGTAGTGTAATGGCATGAGACTGGAGTGCAATGGCATGATCTCAGCTCACTGCAACCTCTGCCTCCTGGGTTCAAGTGATTCTCCTGCCTCAGTCTCCCCAGTAGCTGGAATTACAGGCATGTGCCTCCACGTCTGGCTAATTTTGTATTTTTAGCAGAGACAGGGTTTTGCCATGTTGACCAGGCTGGTCTCGAACTCCTGACCTCAGGTGATCTACCTGCCTTGGCCTCTCAAAGTGGTGGGATTACAGGTGTAAGCCATCGTGCCCAGCCAAAATGTAACAATTTTATTGGTTATTTGATAAGCACGTGAACCCCAACTTATAAACAAGATCATCCTACAGACTGGAATTCTATTAGATGATACCTTTTCAGTGTCCTTGTCTTATATTCTGGAGTTGGCTGCTTCTTTCTTCTACAAATTAGTTTTTGCTTTTTTTGACATGACAGCTCCTTTCCCCCCTTATCCCTCTCAAATTAAAATTAACCATAATCTTTCAAATAATTTTCTAATACCTTTCAGTTTTGACTGACATCCTACCTGCTACAGTCATTAAGAAATCAATGAATATATTAACTGGAATTGGATTTGGCACCTATCTCCAAGGAACTCAACAGTTCTCAGTAGCCTTAGATGAAATTTTTAATAATCTTAAAAGAGAATTTTAAAAACCAACTCTATATTCTTGTCACTTTTAAGCCTGTTTTTTGAGTTCCCAAATAAAGAAAAAAGGATAGAATGAGAAAAAAAAAAAGACCCAAATTAAAAAAGCATTAAAATAGCTACAAAATGCAGCAGCTAATAATTCTTGTGATTAAATATAATTAAATGGCTAGTTTAGGTAGTATCTTGCAAGTACAAAAGAACAGTGTATTTCTTCACAGTCATAAGATTTGAGTGGCAAAGAAACTGGTAAAAGATGATTCTGAAGAAGGCAGACTGTACATATTCCAGAAATGTGGTCTTTTTCTGTCTCTAAAATTCAGAAAATTTTATTTTTCTTTAGAGTCCCAAATAAATCAGGCACAGAAATGCCATTTCAGACTAAAAGTAATAACTTAATCAGACAAAGAACAGAAATAGTGTAAATAGTTCGGTCTGAAAGACAGTGTGAAGTAGACTCAAGTTGGAATCCTACTTCTCCCATATAATAGTCCTGTGACTTTTACCTCTTTGTGTTTCAGTTTCTACATCCAGAACATGGGTAAAATATCACTAAACCTGACAGGGTTGTTGAGAATTAAAATAAAGAAGGCATATAAAGTGCCTGGCTCATAGTAGGTACTCAATAAATGATCATGAACTTATCCCTTTTCTCTGACCCCTCTGGAAATTAAGTTTGACAGATAAATAGCACTCTCTTCACTTTCAAAGCTACTGTGATGAGAAAAAGACAGAAATAACTAAATGTAACAATAAATCTCCTGGATCTGAAGTTTTAAAGTAGGTAAGTAATGAAATGAAACTAGTGAGAGATGGATAGAAAGAATGGTGGAATTATAAAACCCATACAAAAGTTATTAAGATACTATGAATCATTTCTGTTTTCCTCTTGGCTGTGATGATGATATTATATTTCATACTCAATGAGTGGAGAAATTACCTAACCTTAGAAAAGTAAAATTAAAAGTGTTTCATAAAAACAAAAATTGCTGCCATTTTCCAGATGTTTTATCAGAAAACAATTTCAAAATGAAAGTAAGGCCTTTCCATCACCCACGTGAGATGACCTATTTATATGCCCGCCACCGTCCTAGGTGGCGGTGGGTATCAATGGGAAGGTGAACACACTTATTAAAGGCACAGTGCATGCCAGGTGGTGTTAGGTATGAAATATTTTATTAGTTTGCTAAGGCTCCCATAGCAAAATACTACAGACTGGGACTTTTTCTCATAGTTCTGGAGGCTATACGAGTGTAAGTTCAAGGGGCCAGCAGGGTTGGTTTCCTCTGAGGCTTCTCTCCTTAGCATACAGATGACTGCCCTGCCTGCCTCTTCACGTGATTGTCTCTCGGGTCTTTTTGTTGTGCCCAAATTTCTTCTTCTTATAAGGACACCAATCAGGTTGGATTAGGGCCCACTCTCACCCCTCATTTAATGCAATCACCTCTTTAAAGACCTTATCTCCAAGTAAAGTCATATTCTGAGATACTGGGAGTTGGGACATCAACATAGGAATTTTGGAATTTTGAGGGGATACAATTCAGCCCATTACAAACATCATCTCACTTAACCATTGCCCTGTTTTACAAATGAGGAGCCAGGCTATGAAAGAATAAATAACCCATCAAATGTCACATAGCCAGTAAGTGGTGGAACCACAATTTTAACCAAGACCTCATTAGCACTAAAGCCTATACTCTTGCTGCTAGTCACGCTTCCTCAAAGAAGTACAAATGTAGTTGGGAAGACACAGTACTGACTGATGAAATTTTACATAAGGAGGTCATCAATAAGAAGGTACTTAGTCTACTGGACGTCTTGGTCCATTTTCTGCTGGTATAAAAGAATACCACAGATTGGATAATTGATAAAGAATAAGTTTATTTGGCTCTTGGTTTTGCAGGCTGGGAAGTCCAAGAGCATGGCACCAATATCTGGCAGGGGTCCTTTCATGGTGGATGGGCAAGCAAGCATGTAAGACAGAGGGTAAATGGGGGCCAAACTTATCCTTTTACCAGGAGCCCACTACCACAGTAATAGCCACTTTCATGATAATGACATTAATGCATTTATGATAGCAGAGCCCTCATGACCTAATCACCTCTTAAAGGCCCTGCCTCTTAACAGTGATATAACAGCAATTAAATTTCCAATACATGAACTTTGGTTGGGGGTGGTGTATAATGAAACCATAGCACTAGACTTATGCCATTATATGGAAAGAATGGATTCAGTATTACTAGCCACTTACAGAACACTTACTACATGTTAGGCGGCATTCTTTCACAAGAGTCTATTGGTCTCCTCACATGAGGAACTGCTGACTGGCAAACAGGAACAGTCTTGGCACATCTTGGCCCAAAGTCTACAAATAGTCCCACATCAATGTCAAACAAAAGAGAGCCTTCTAGAGTATCTTAGATATGACTGTCTTTTACATCTCTTTTCTTCTGCATTTGGGTGTAGGCCATGTGTAGGAACATATGTATGAAACTCCTAATCTGCTTTATAGTATTTTCCCTCATGGACATTCTACGCAATATGTTTTTTTTTTTTTTTTGAGACAGAATCTCGCTCTGTCATCAGGCTGGAGTGCAGTGGCACAATCTTGGCTTACTGCAACCTCCACCTCGTTGGTTCATGATTTCCCTGCCTCATCCTCCTGAGTATCTGGGACTACAGGCAGGCGCCACCATGCCCGGCTAGTTTTTTGTATTATTAGTAGAGATGGGGTTTCACCACGTTGGTCAGGATGGTCTCAATCTCCTGCCCTCATGATCCACCCACTTCGGCCTCCCAAAGTGCTGGGATTACAGGCATGTGCCAACCGTGCCCAGCCTTCTACGCAATATGTTAGTGGGCTTTCAACTCTATAGCATCTCAGTATGCAAGACAAAAGTCCTATGCTCTGCTTCTCTAGGCTCTCAATTGTGTTTCTTTTTTTTTTTTTTTTTGAGACGGAGTCTTGCTCTGTCACCCAGGCTGGAGTGCAGTGGCTGGATCTCAGCTCACTGCAAACTCCGCCTCCCGGGTTTACGCCATTCTCCTGCCTCAGCCACCTCGCCTGGCTAGTTTTTTGTATTTTTTAGTAGAGACGGGATTTCACCGTGTTAGCGAGGATGGTCTCGATCTCCTGACCTCGTGATCCACCTGTCTCGGCCTCCCAAAGTGCTGGGATTACAGGCTTGAGCCACCGCGCCTGGCCCTCATTTGTGTTTCTAGGAATAAGTGATGGTTTAGATTGTGGTCAAGCTGGCACCCGCTCAACCCTCTGGTTGACCCTGTATTGTTTTTGCTAAAAGTTTTTTTGTTTTTATTTATTTATTTATTTATTTATTTTTTTGTTTTTGTTTTTGCTAAAAGTATTACCCTAGCTTGTGCTTCTTTAACTACATTTTTTGGCCCTACACTCTGTTTAATTGTAATTATATAATTAATAAGGTAAATCACTTACATTCCCAGATTATGTTACAAATACTCCCAGTGAAGACCAGTCTGGGTATATATGCGTACTAGGGAGGCAAGGCATATGACTTGAACCCTAGTACATACTAACCCTTATACAAACATTGTTAGATGAGGTCTACTTCTTTCTTCTATACTCTGAGGAGTATATTGGAATATTCTCATAAGAATGTAAACTTCACAAAGGTAAGCACTATGCCTTTGTGTGTGTGTGTGTGTATTGTAACATATCTAGTATATTTTATATATAAAAATACCCAATATAAATCAGTGAACAAAATAAAATTCACTGCCTCAGAAGTATCTATTTTCCCTAGGGTAAAAATAGTAATGTTACCATTTCCAAATAAAGCTCTGGAAGCATAACACTTAAATGCTATTGGACATACATTTTCTTCATTCTGTGAAGTTATATTTTGAACTCCATGATCTGCTACAGTTTACTGTGGCAAGGTAGCTGGCAAAAAACAACAGTACTGTGGTTATTCTGAAGATGGAGCCCTCTATGTACAACTAGACAAAAGGAAAACTTCACTAACTAGAATATTTAGAAACTGAGGTATTACGATTAATTTATGACTAATTTTCTGGTTTACTGAGAGCTGATCAGATAATGTCTTTTGCTTCTATTATTGTTGAAATCTTTTCAAGTGATTTTCTAGGCTGATGTGTCACATTCTTCTGCATGCAATGAAGAAAAAACCCTTTAAAGTCTAAGCACTTAACTTTTCCTGATACTTACTTAGCCTTGAGCTTTTCACTAGACAGAGAAAGCTATCTATCCAGCTGTGCGAAGGAAGTTAGAATAGGGAAGCTGTGTTTGGTTCATGTAAAGGTACTGAATAAAAGAAAATCCTATACAATATTTACTTAAGAAAAACAAAAAAGAAAAAAAGGAATAGGGAAGCTGCAAAGCTTTTCAACATGGCAAACATTTACTGACCTTAGACTTTAAGTGAAACAATGCATAACAAAACCAATTTTACCACAGGCTAATTGATAAAGATGAGAGTTAATTTTCTATGGCATATTTCTGGTCACAAAAACATCACCATGGCTGGGCGTGGTGGCTCACACCTGTAATCCCAGCACTTTGGGAGGCCGAGGTGGGCAGATCACCTGAGGCTGAGAGTTCAAGTCCAGCCTGGCCAACATGGTAAAGCCCCGACTGTACTAAAAATACAAAAATTAGCTGGGCATGGTGGGGCACGCCTGTGATCCCAGCTACTCAGGAGGCTGAGGCAGGAGAATCACTTGAACCTGGGAGGTGGAGGCTGCAGTAAGCGGAGATTGTGCCACTGCACTCCAGCTTGGGAGAGAGAGCAAGACTCCATCTCAAAACAAAAACAAAAGCATCACCAAATTCTAAATTAAGGACCCAAAACACTTCTAGTAGTAAACACTGAAATAAATGTGAGCTATATATAGATCTAAGAAAGATTGATAAAAACAAGTAAGATAGTCATTCACCCAATTTTTAGTGAGTTATTAGATGTCGGTGGTCATAATGGTGGTGGGTTAAATCAAGAAATAAATGTTTGCAAAGTGAAAATTGTAATAAGTACCTCCTCCTACCATGAAGTTCAAACATAAACAATAACCAATATGGCAGGCTCACTGAGAGCTTTTGAACTGCATTGTTTATCATCTACTTTATGAGTTTTTATTTCACAATAATTTGCATTCTTTCATTTTCTAACATGCTTATTCCAGTTCAGGATGGAGGATGATCAGAGACTGTCCTGGCTGCTCTGGGTGCAAAGCAGGAACCCAAACCAGACAAGATACCGTTCCATCTAAGGGCACACACCCACTCACTTAGACTGGGACCATTTAGACACGCCAGTGCACTGAACATGTACATCTCTGGGATATGAGAGGAAACTGGAGTACTCAGGGAAACTCAAGCAGACAGGGAACTCCGCACAGACAGAGGCTCTAGGGGGAAATCGATTTGTTCCCGTTCATCGATGTTACAACAAAACGACATTGAACGAAACAACACAATTGAGACAAGTGGGTGGAAAAGCTGAAATCATATATAAGAACCTTGGGGAAACATTGGAAAGCAGATACAGAAGTAACATATATAGTTTAAAAACAACATAGCACCTTTCTCCAATATTTTCACCTGTTTTAGTTACAGTATTTAATGTTTCGAAATTCCAAATAATATTAAGGTAGGGCGTGTGTTAAAAGAAAAAGAGGCTGGGTGTGGTGGCTCACACTTGTAATCCCAGCACTATGGGAGGCCAAGGCAGGAGGATCATGTGAGGTCAGGAGTTCAAGACCAGTCTGGCCAACATGGTGAAACTGCATCTCTACTAAAAATACAAAATTAGCCAGGTGTGGTGGCACATGCCTGTAATTTCAGCTACTTGGGAGGCTGAGGCAGGAGAATTGCTTGAACCTGGGATGTGGAGGTTGCAGTGAGCCAAGATCATATCATGCCACTGCACTCCACCCTGGCTGACAAAGCAAGACTGCCTCAAAAAAAAAAAAGAAAAAATAAAGAAGAAAAAGAGGTTGGGAAACACCAGAGTAAGGGAATTTTTAAAAATGTCAAGAAATTAGAGACTAGATTTTTTGTCTCCAGACAAAAAAATACATATAGAAGGCATTTGATGAATGTTTTGAAAGGAATAAATATCCAGAATAGCAAGCTGGTCTAAACTTTAAATGGAAAAGTAAACTTGTAAATCCCCAAACACAGTAAGATACCTTTGCAACTCTCAGCAACATTGCCTTAAACAATTAAAGAGACAGGATCTCACTGTGTTGCCCAGGCTGCTCTCAAACTCCCGGGCTCAAGCGATTCTCCTACCTTAGCCTCCCAGGTAGTTGGGACTACAGGTGTGTGCCACTGTGCCTGGGTAAGCACATATATTTTATATTAAGCACACATATTTTTATTCTGACATTTTGTGTTTCCAGCTCTTACTACCTTTGCAATTATCCATCCTTCTTCATCTCCATCTTCTGGTGTCTTCCACGTGATAAACAAAAAAACAGGAATATATGCTCAGATTGAGAACTGCTGTGATCCCTGAGTTTCTTTCTCCACAAACTGAGCATACAAAGACAGCTAAGATTTTCAGTTTAGAGGTTTTTTGTTTCCGATTGAAAACCAAGTGTTTCGAAGAAACACTTCACTTCATGACATTTTCACAGAACATATTGTTTCCTATCTGCTGTCAGTTTATAAATCACTGATAAGCTCCAAACCAATCAGTTCTCACAGCTGGAGGGAAATGGAAAGAATGTCTATAGCATAGGCCCTCCTGCCCATCAGCTCCACATGTGATGGATCTGCTAAGTCTAAGGAAGACGTACCTCGAGCTTCAGAACATCATGCTGAAGTTTACGCTGAAATTCGAGGAAGTTTTTGATTGTCAGCTTTCCCTTCAGGTCAGCTCCAAAAAAGTAGGTTGTGAGGGCTGAACACAAGCCAGACTTGAGGGTGTTGCCAGTAGTCGGACGATCTCTGTGGCGCATACCCATACTGGTTTGGGAGCGAATGATGCTCTGAACCTAATACAGAATCAAACCCGCATCCAGAAAAATATTAGGAAGTGAAAAAACATAAACATAGAAAAGTAAGAATCATAACTATTGTTTACTATTTGCCTACTCTGTATTATAATTCTCTCTTTTAATGCTTACAACAATTTTTTTTTTTTTGAGACAGAGTCTCTGTCACCCAGGCTGGAGTGCAGTGGTATGAAATTAGCTCACTGCAACCTCTACCTCCCGGGTTCAAGCAATTCTCATGTCTCAGCTTCCTGAGTAGCTGGGACTACAGGTGCACATCATCAAGCCTGGCTAATTTTTTGTAGTTTAATAGAGATGGGGTTTTACCATGTCGGCCAGGCTGGTCTTGAACTCCTGACCTCAAGTCATCCTCCCACCTTGGTCTCCCAAAGTCCTGGGATTGCAGGCGTGAGCCACTGCACCCAGCCTACAATAATCTTATAGGTCCTATTATTATCCTTGTTTTACAAACAAGATTGAAGCACACAGAATTAAATAACTTGCTCAAGGTCAAATGGCTGGCAAATAGTAGAATTAGGGTTCTAACACAGGCAGCCTGACAACTTTACAATTGGGATCCTCTTAGAAAATCTCTGTTGGGAAAAGGATGAACATTTGTTTTTGAGACTCAAAAACTCTCTCACGGCTGGGCGCAATGGCTCACGCCTACAATCCCAGCACTTTGGGAGGCAGAGGTGGGTGGATCACCTGAGGACAGGAGTTTGAGACCAGCCTGGCCAACATCGTGAAACCCCATCTCTACTAAAACCACAAAAAGTAGCTGGGTGTGGTGGGGGTGCCTATGATCCCAGCTACTCAGGAGGTTGAGGCAGGAGAATCACTTGAACCAGGGAGGTGGAGATTGCAGTGAGCTGAGACTGCGCCCCTGCACTCCAGCCTAGGTGATAGAGCAAGACTCCATCTCAAAAAAAAAAAAAAAAAAAAAAAAAAAGACGGTCTTGCTCTGTCATACAGGCTGGGGTGCAATGGCACAATCATAGCTTACTGCAACTTCAAATTCCTGCGCTCAGGTGATCCTCCCACCACAGCCTCCAGAGTAGCTAGGACTATACGCACATACCACCAATCCCAGCTAATTTTTTTTCCCCCTGTAGAGAGAGGGTCTCACTATGTTGCCCAGGTTGGTTTCAAACTAGCCTCAAGTGGTCCCCCCACACCTCCACCTTCCAAAGTGCTGGGATTACAAGCACAAGTGATCATGCCCAACCCAGTTTCTTACCTTACATAATGTACCTGATACTTTCTCCCACTTCCTGGAATATTTGCCCTCTTCCTCATTTTGAGAATACAAAAAATGCTTTTTCCTATACATACAGTTTTTCTGTTTTAAAACCACGTCTGGCAATCATAACAACTGTATCTGGAGAAGTACCATGGCTCCTCAATGGCAGAAGTTATATGGAAATGTAATCTATTCCTGGGATTTAGAAGAAATTGTCACCTACTATAGTCAAAGGTATGGTACCATTTTTCCTTCTCTTATAGAAATCCTTTGGCCGAGCGCGGTGGCTCAAGCCTGTAATCCCAGCACTTTGGGAGGTCGAGACGGGCGGATCACGAGGTCAGGAGATCGAGACCATCCTGGCTAACACAGTGAAACCCCGTCTCTACTAAAAAAAATACAAAAAAACTAGCCAGGCTTGGTGGTGGGCGCTTGTAGTCCCAGCTACTCAGGAGGCTGAGGCAGGAGAATGGCGTAAAACCCGGGAGGTGGAGCTTGCAGTGAGCTGAGATCCGGCCACTGCACTCCAGCCTGGGTGACAGAGCAAGGCTCCATCTCAAAAAAAAAAAAAAAAGAAATCCTTTAAGAAAATATGTAGTCCTTGTATTCTGGAACTGCCTAGCACATAGCAGCTTTTTGGTATATGTTGAATTGCCATAATTTAGCTTCCCAGCTAGAGGCATTATAACCTAATTTATGTTGGGGAAACAGAGCAACCGTGACCTTAATGGTGTGTTCAAATAATTCATTACATTTAGAGTGAAAACAAACAAACAAAACCAACCCACCTGTTCAAAGAATAATTTTGAGAAATGACATTTTAGGTACTTCAAAAATTGGAATAGCCTCTGAGTATACTGACCAGGGCTAAGGTAACTCCAAGGCACATGAACATGTATTTTAAGTATTAATATATTTAAAGGAACTCTCCAGGACAACTTGCCTGTTCAAACTCCTCCATATCTACTTCTCCATCTCCATTCAAATCAAACATCTTGAAGGCAATTTCAAAATTTCTCTGAGGAGCTGCAGAGGAGAGAAAAAAGATATTTAGAAGGTATTGACCGAAAATAAATCCCTTTTTAAAGAAAAACAAAAGGCTAAGCACTAAAATGTAGTATCAAAGTCACCGTAAAAGTGACTGAGTCAAAGTCTCAGTAAATGGAAAATGATACTGCATTTATTGAGATCACCCTTTTACTCCTTGAAACCAAAAAAGAGTAGTACTATGGCCAGAAAGATGGCACTTGTCTATCTTTTTGTTTCAACGTTCTTTGTCTTAAATGGTTTAGCTTTGCTTTCAGAGACACCATCTTCTTAGCTATATAATATTAATGTTGTTCTGTTGTTTGAATATGGTATTACTTACCTGGACAAGAAAGTGTGTCTAGGGTGAGACATATTGCTGCAAAGTAAGAAGTTGAAACACTACCTCTTAGTCTTGTCCTCACAACAAGCCAGCTTTCTACTTTGTTATTTCTAGTCTCTTTATTGTAATTACAGTCAGGAGTTCTGGGCATGTCACCCTGCCAACATGGATAATTTCAAGTTGGCTTCTTTTATTAGTTTATTCATTATCACTACAGCTCTATGGTAAGGCAGAAAAGTGTACCGTAAGGTACTCAGCCCCCTATTTCTTTTTTATTTTTTTGAGACACAGTTTCATTCTCTTGCCCAAGCTGGAGTGCAGTAGTGCCAACTTGGTTCACTGCAACCTCTGCCTCCAGGGTTCAAGTGATTCTCACACCTCAGCCATCTGAGTAGCTAGGATTATAGGCGTGCACAACCAGGCCTGGCTAATTTTTGTATTTTTAACAGAGATGAGGTTTCACCATGTTGACCAGGCTGGTCTTGAACTCCTGACCTCAAGTGATCCACTCGTCTTGGCCTCCCCAAAGTGCTGGGGCTACAGGTGTGAGCCACCACATCTGGCCTCAGCCCCCTATTTCAATCATGTCAGCTGCATACACAAATTACTAAGTATACTTAAATGGTAAAATTAAGCTGAAGTTTAAATACCAAAATGAAAAAATGCAAAGCTTGACAAAGCTTTCCCTTAACGATGAAAGCTCTTCAAGGCTTCTTTAGTGTACCTAGATAAGTCATAATATCTTTAATATACTCTGTGCATTGGAATAAAACATAAACTCAATAGCCCTCCTCCCTTCCCATACTAAATGTTCTGGTAAAGAAAACTAAGTTGTTTACTTCCTTCCTTTGGTGCTTCAAATGTATAGAGCTCTCGAGAATAAACCAAAATAAATATTCTACGTGTCCTTATACTGTTGAATTAAAATTTCAGTTACTATCATTTACATGAAAAAAGTAAAGATTTTATGCAGAGAAAAAAGTAAAATGAACTTTGTATATTATGCATAATTGTTAGAGAGGCCATATTCCCATCCTGCTCATGAATTTGTCAACAGCAACACTTTCTGGGTTCAAATTCCATTTTCAGAGAGCTAGGCAGCTAGGCTGGAAACTCCTGGTTTTTAGTTGCCTGGGTGAATCATGTGTGTGTCAGCTTCCAGTTGTCTGCTCCACTTGACATTGACTTCCAATAGGTTTGCTTTCCTTTAGGCCACATACAGACAGGGTTTCACCATGTTAGCTAGGCTGGTCTTGAACTCCTGGCTGCAAGTGATCCTCCCACCTTGGCCTCTCAAAGTCCTGGGATTACAGGCGTGAGCCACCATGCCCAGCCTACAACTGCTGGGAAGGATGCAGCTGGGCGAATTAGTTTTGTATATTTATTATCACTTCTCCAATTTTTGCTACCTGAATGTCAAATTTTACTGAGGAGTTACTATGTGCCAGGCATCGAGCTAGATAATTGGAGGTGTTTATTATTTGACTTCATACTCTCTATCTTAAAAATTTTCATTTCTCCATTTTTTAAACAAAGGAGGATATTTGGGCTCAAAGCAGTTAAATGGCTGGCTCAAAAATCACACAGCTCCTTTTTGGCAGAACTGGGAATTGAACTTAAGTCACCACTGACTCCAAAGCCTACAAACTTTCCTTATGTTCCACGGCCTCTAATTTGAACACAGAGGTACTTAGAATGAAAAACACAGAGTCTTCATGCTGACATGATTTGACCTAAAAACTAAGCAACAAAACAAGACTCACTGGTTGTGTCAGTCTCTGTAAAAGCTGAACATTCCAATCATCTCAAGGAGATAACCAATATCACAGAAACACTGCCTGTGTTATGCTCAGGAGTTTAGACTTGACTGTAGTAAATGGAAGATCCACAGGCAACATTAAACTCTCAGATAGATTTGTCATGGGTTTTTGGTTTTTGGGACAGGGTCTTGTTCTATTACCTAGGCTAGAATGCAGTGGCCCAGTCATAGCTCAATGCAACCTTAAACTTCTGGGCTCAAGCAATCCTGCCTCAGCCTCTGGAATAGCTAGGACTACAGGTGCGTGCCACCAAGCCTGGATAATTTTTCTATGTTTTGTGGAGATGTGGTCTCACCATTGCCCAGGCTGGTCTTAAACTCCTGGCCTCAAATGATCCTCCTGCCTCAGCCCCCCAAAGTGCTAGGATTATAGGTGTGAGCCACAGCACCCAGCTGGTTTGTCATATGTTTTTTAAAAATTCTGATTATAAATCTCTTCAGCAGAAATGTCCTCTCTTATTCTCCTTATTGTGTCACACTTGGCCCACTTCACTCATATATGTTATTTGCCTAATTCCTGTAGATATTTGAGAATGTAACAATGGCAGAAAATATGAAGCCACTGAAGGTTTTAAGCAGGAGAGTGACACTATCAAGCAATTATAAAGGACTTCTCCAGCTACTGTGTGAAGAATGAGTTGGAAAATAAATGCCAGCTTCAGAGAAGATCAGAAGCTCTTATAAATGCTGAAAATGTGAACTGCGGTGATGGCAGTGGTAATGGAGAGGAGGGAACACATTTGAGATACCTGAAGAAGGCAGAAATTATAGAACTTAATGATTAGTTAGCTGTCATGAGTTGAGTGAAAAGAAATGACAGCATGACGGGCTCAGACTACTGTGTAGCTTGCATGGCATGAAGAAAGAGAGCAAATAGATGTAAAAAGTTTGAGAAATAAAATGAGTTTGGATGGGATCTGCTAAATTCAAGGGGTCTCAGCTTATGCAGATGAAGATGTTCAGGAGACAGTTGGAAATATGGGTCTAAAGCTCAGCAGAGAGAGGTCTAAGCTGGGATTTATGGGCATACAAGTGGCTAGCTGCAAAGAACCTGAAATGAAGTTGCCCATGCAGAACTGAGGAGTGAGGAGAAGGTCAAGAAAAGGGTAGAGTGCAGGTGGAAGTCCATGTTTAAAGTGCAATGAAAAGGAAAGGAGGCAGTGACAGAGGAAGCGGCATCACAGTATCACAAGGAATACAGTCCAAATTAATAGAAATAGGAAGACATTTGGTAAGAGCCAAGTCAGTATGCTCCCATAGACGAATTAAAGCAGTATCCCCATTCCCTCTCTCCACAATTACAGAGGTGACACAGACCTGCTTACAACTTCAGCTTTATCAGGATCTTGTAGTCTTACTGTCCTGTGAGTTCCATGAAGGCACGTGCCCAGATCATTTAAATGACTGAATGAGTTATTCTAGCAAATTATGGTTAATATCACCTCCTACAACTAAGGTTAAATACATTATACCAAACAAAGTATACCCTGTAATGCTTGAGGTTTCTCTGTCTTTTTATCCTGGTATAGTTACTCTCAGAGTACTGGCTTTTTGCAGAGCGACTGAGAGTGCTTGTTAAAGTACATGCGCTGACACCACAGAGGCCATGCACCTGTACTCGGGCCACTGCTGAGGCAAGCTGGGCTGCAGCCTTGGACATGCTCACTTAGGCCTTACCAGACTCTCAGGGCCCGTCTTTCTAGAAAGAGCTCTCAGCTTGTTCAATCTTCATCTGCCAATCATGTCAAAGCATACGGGACAAACTAGCCAAAAACAAGCTTGCTTTAAGTGAAACATGCTACACAGAATATGATGTCAAGCGATTCTCTTGTAAACTTATTTGTCTCCTCTCAAATCTAGGCTTCAGGGCAATTTTTAAAACTAGCTGTTCTGGAAAGCTTTATGGCATCCTGCATTTATTCTAACTCATAACCTGTTTCCATAGAAAGGTTCTGAAAGATGAATTCTGGTTTTTTGAGGTTTTTTTTTGAGATTGAGTCTCGCTCTATTGCCCAGGCTGGAGTGCAGTGGCATGATCTTGGCTCACTGCAGCCTTCGCCTCCTAGGTTTAAGTGATTCTTGTGCCTCAGTCTCCCAAGTAGCTGGGATTACAGGAGCACACCACCACCCCCAGCTAATTTTTGTATTTTTAGTAGAGACGGGGTTTCACCATGTTGGCCAGGCTGGTCTTGAACTCCTGACCTCAAGTGATCCACCCGCCTCGGCCTCCCAAAGTGCTGGGATTACAGGCGTGAGCCACTGCACCAGCCTGAAAGAGGAATTCTTTTGAATGCTAGGCTACTTAGAGTGAAGAGTGAGGCTTTGCCCCCTGCTGAAACAGCATAATTGACTTTCTACACGATTTCCAAAATGGTCTCAACCAGTGTTGGACCTGATTAGAACAATAAGACCCTACACAAAGTTTATTACTGTACACCTTTCACTTAGGTTTCCATAACAATCTTTGCTACTAGGATACAGAGCTATATTAGGTCTGTTCTGGTTACAAGTCTGTTTCCATAATATTATTCCACCATTGACAATCATGATAATAATAACAACTCTACACTGTTTCCTGAAGCACATTTTTTCTACTTTGTTTTAGTAAAGAGAAAAAAATATCTTTTTCTATGTGTAATGGGTCGTATAATCAGATAAACACTAGCTGTCCTGAGACTTTCATTGGTTGATTTCATGGCTTTTTCCTCTCACTGTTCTTTAATAGAAAATGCATAAGGAATAGTACAGGTAGGAATGGTTGAACTAAAGTTCTAATTCCGGCTTTTCCAATAACCTAATGAGTCATTTGCTGCCTTAAATTATTTTTTGGTAGCACTGATGGAATGACGAAAAAATGAATAGGTTAGATTCTAAACAAGTTTCTTATTTTCTATTGGTTTGATTCTCCTATCAAAGAATTCCTGTCTGTCCCGTTCCTGTTTTAGAATGCTAGAGGATAAATGAGGTAACTGATATGCAATACCAGGGAAATCTGAGTTTTGAAAAAAACTTCAGGATATGTTCCTCTATTCAATGATGAACTTTCCACTGAATTTGTAAGGATGATCACACAGCCTCTGATTATTTCTGAGGGGGAGGTCACCACTTCTGAGGTGTAAACGTTGTTGACCATATTAAATGAGCTGTTTTTTTTTTCCCTCAGGCACAGTCCAAATCTACTCTGTGTAGCTCCTAAAAACTGTCATAGTTTAATCTTCTAGAGAAATAAGAAATATATCTGCTTCCTCATTTATGTGATGGCCCTCTGAATACATATAAACTTTATCATGTCTCTACAAAAGCTTCTTAGAACTTACTTCCAAAACTTCAACACCATAATAGCCCTCTTCTGGGGGGTACTTTAAATGGTCAATACCCCCCAAAAATGCACTACCATAAATACAGTTAATTTTGGACATGACATCTTTTCCAGAAATAGGAGGACGGGGCCGGGCGTGGTGGCTCACACCTGTAATTCCAGCACTTTGGTAGGCTGAGGCTGGCGGATCACCTGAGGTCAGGAGTTTGACAAGCCTGACCAACATGGTGAAACCCTGTTTCTACTAAAAACACAAAAATTAGCTGGGTGTGGTGGTGGGCACCTGCAATCCCAGCTACTCAGGAGGCTGAGGCAGCAGAATTGCTTGAATCTGGGAGGCAGAGGTTGCAGTGAGCTGAGATTGCGCCATTGTACTCCAGCCTGGAAAACAAGAGTGAAACTCTGTCTCAAACACACACACACACACACACACACACACACACACACACACACACACACACAGGCTGGGTGTAGTGGCACACGCCTGTAATCCCAGCACTTTGGGAGGCCGAGGTGGGCAGATCACGAGGTCAGGAGTTCGAGATCAGCCTGGCCAACATAGTGAAACCTCATCTCTACCAAAAATACAAAAATTAGCCAGGCATGGTGGTATGTGCCTGTAGTCTCAGCTACTTGGGAGGCTGAGGCAGACGAATTGCTTGAACCTGGGAGGTGGAGGCTGCAGTGAGCCAAGATCGAGTCCCTGCACTCCAGCTTGGGCAACAGAGTAAGACTTCATCTCAAACAAACAAACAAAAAAAAAAAAAAAAAAAAAGAAAGAAAGAAAGAAAGAAATAGCAAGACTGTTTCTTTGCAAACCAATGGACTAGCATTATTATGAGGTATTAGTGTCTTGCTTTCTATATAACATTAGGGTTGGAGAACGGAGAAGAAAACTTTGTAAGATTAGATTTCCCCCCACCCCCCAAAAAATGCCCCTCCCTCCATCCTTCTGAATACTTCAAGGTATGATGGCTAGGCTCAGTCTGAAGGAAATCTTTCTGCCTCTCCCACAGAGTGGGAAAATGTTTCCATGGTATGATATGTTGCAGTTGTAGCATAGCATCTCCACGGGATGATTTAGTTTCAGAAAAGAAAAAAAAAAAGATTATTTTATATTATTGATATGTTATTATATTACTAAGACTATTGGCTGGGCGTGGTGGCTCACGCCTGTAATCCCAGCACTTTGGGAGGCCGAGGCGGGTGGATTCCAAGGTCAGGAGTTCAAGACCAGCCTGACCAACATGGCAATACCCTATTTCTACTAAAAGTATAAAAATTAGCTGTGCGTGGTGATGTGTGCCTGTAATCCCAGCTACTCAGGAGGTTGAGGCAGGAAAATTGCTTGAACCCATGAGGCGGAGGTTGCAATGAGCCTAGATTGTGCCACTGCATTCCAGCCTGGGCGACAGAGCAAGACTACGTCTCAAAACAAAACAAAACAAAAAAACGAATATTATATTATCATCTTAAACACACTTAAGCAACAGCAGACCAATTTTCTTTTTATAAACCTAATTGGCTTGTTGAAGTCTGATTTCATTTCTGGTAGTAACTATTTTACCAGTATTCTGAAAATCTGTTAGCCTTTTCTGCATTTTTAAAGTTTCATGGTAAGTGCCATGTTAACACTTATAGCTAACAGAATGATGAAAGAAATGCACAAAGTCGAGAATATTCCTTTTTATAATATAATGTACTTATATTAAGAGGTGGGTCTATTTGTTTTTTTTTTTTTTTTTTGAGACGGAGTCTCGCTCTGTCACCCAGGCTGGAGTGCAGTGGCGCGATCTCAGCTCATTGCAAGCTCTGCCTCCTGGGTTCACACCATTCTCCTGCTTCAGCCTCTCAAGTAGCTGGGACCAAAGGCACCCGCCATCACGCCCGGCTAATTTTTTGTTTTTAGTAGAGATGGGGTTTCACCCTGTTAGCCAGGATGGCCTCTATCTCCTGACTTTTTGATCTGCCCGCCTCGGCCTCCCAAAGCGCTGGGATTACAGGCATGAGCCAGTGCGCCTGGCCAAGAGGTGGGTTTTACTATGATGCCCAGGCTGGAGTGCAGTAGCTATTCACAGGTGCATTTGTAGCACACTGCAGCCTTGAATTCCTGGCCTCAAATGATCCTCCTGCCTCACCTTCCCAAGTAGCTGGGTCTACATGTGCCTGCCACCATTGTGCCTGGCTAAAGTTACATGTTTTACATTTAATTTTTACACATAGGTAACTGTGTAGTAAAGGCATATTTGGCCGGTCGTGGTGGCTCATGCTTATAATCCTAGCACTTTGGGAGGCCAAGGTGGGAGGATTACTTGAGGCCTGGAGTTCAACACCAGCCTGGGCAACACAGGGAGACCCTGTTTCTAATAAAATAAAAAAAAATTACACAAATATGTACATATATACATCATACACATGCACACACACACACGCACACACACAGAGGCATATTTATGTCAGACAGGGCATAATGGGACTAATACCCGCCGTTAATAAATTTAACTGTTACCCTTTCTGCTGCAACTCACAAGCACTAAAGTCAGGCTTGCCCTCATTTTTCCTTTGCATAATTATCTATTGGCTAAAACATCCATCATTAATCCTGAAACCTGAGGTCAATGGAGATGAAGAGAGTAACTATGGCATTTTGCCCTGGAATCAGGCAAATACCTTTTTTTTTTTTTGAGACAAGATCTTGCTCTGTCACCCAGGCTGAAGTGCAGTGGTGCAACCATAGCTCACTGTAACCTTGAGCTCCTGGGCTCAAACAATTCTCCCGCCTAAATCTCTTAAGTAGCTAGGACGACAGGCATATGCCACCAGGTCCAGTCAATTTTTTAACTTTATTTTTTATAGAGATGGGATCTAGCTATGTTGCTCAGGCTGGTCTCGAACTCCTGGGCTCAAACCATCTTCCCACTTTGACCTCCCAAAGTACTGGGATTACAGGGATGAGCCACTGTGCCTAGCTTAGGCAAATACTTATTCCTGAAATGGCAGGATCTGAAATGACAAAAAAATAAAAAATTCATATGGAGCCAGCTGGCTGCCCAGACAGAACCTGGGCTTCAGGGTGTAGTTGCCCAGGCAGCCAGAGACTGTGGTGGTTGTGGGCTGAAGCCAGCAAAAAGGATATCAATCAGTCCACTTCAGATTGAGACTCAATCTGGGTGTGTGCCCCCTGCCCTGGTGGCATGTGACCCAATCCTGGCCAGCCCCAGCATCATCCTCCCTGAGCCTGAGACATGGTTCTTCATCTGAGGCATTATGAAGGCCACAGAGTCTTCCTCATGAGCAGCATCCCTCCTGGAAGCAGCCAGCTGGGGCTCTCTTGGTGGTAGAGATGGAGAGAAGCAGAGCTACTGCTGTCACTCTGCAGTGCCTGTGGGAGTTTAAAGGCCGGTTGAAGTCTTTGGTTCCCTGAATAGCACCTTAGATTTCCTTGTATCCAGAACAGAGTTCATGCCCTTTACACTGTATTTATATATATAATATAAATATATACATAACATATATTTTATTTTTATTTTATTTTATTTATTTATTTATTTATTTTTTTTGAGACGGAGTCTTGCTGTATCACCCAGGCTGGAGTGCAGTGGCCGGATCTCAGCTCACTGCAAGCTCCGCCTCCCGGGTTTTTACGCCATTCTCCTGCCTCAGCCTCCCAAGTAGCCAGGACTACAGGCGCCCGCCACCTCGCCCGGCTAGTTTTTTGTATTTTTTAATAGAGACGGGGTTTCACCGTGTTAGCCAGGATGGTCTCGAACTCTTGACCTCGTAATCCGCCCGTCTCGGCCTCCCAAAGTGCTGGGATTACAGGCTTGAGCCACCGCGCCCGGCCAACATATATTTTATATGTAATTTATATATATATATTTTTTACAGAGTCTTGCTCTGTCGCACGGGTTGAAGTGCAGTGGCGTGATTTTGGCTCACTGCAACCTCCGCCTCCCGTGTTCAAGCGATTCTCCTGCCTCTGCCTCTCGAGTAGCTGGGATTATAGGCATGCGCCACCATGCCTGGCTAATTTTTGTATTTTTAGTAGAGACGGGGTTTCACTATATTGCCCAGGCTGGTCTCAAGCTCCTGACCTCAAGCGATCCGCCCACCTTGGCCTCCCACAGTGCTGGGATTACAGGCATGAATCACCATGCCTGGCCCCTTTTCCCTAATTCTAAAGTAAAACAGAAAGAGGGCAGTTATCTCGGGGAGCCACCGGGTCCTTTTAGCCATGAAGGCAGTGAAACTGCCCCACTTCTAGGAGACCCCAGTTGGGGCCAGCAATAGCCTCAATAACCATAATAGCCAGAAGCAGATGGCTGGAGGGGGTCTTGCTTGGCTGGCTCCTGGTCTTCCAGCGTCTGGTCAATGTGTGGCTTCTGTGCCTTCTGTCTGTGTTGCCAGTGGTGCTGGGAGGACGGCTGGGCTCCAGTGCCACTGTCTGGGGGCTGCAGGTCAACAGCACCTAGAATGCTTCATCCCAATGGCTGCTTGCTCTCCAAGCCCTGAGGCAGAAAAGCAGCTGGAACAGGAGATCTACCACATTATCCAGATGATGATTCAGGACTTTGGGTAATTCTGATACTGCTTAGTAAGCCAGCCACTGAGCAAGCATGGAGGAAGCATGGAGGCCATGAAAGGGCTGGTTCAGGAACTTAGGAGGAGGATGGGCATGGTGGGACAGTCATGTGCTTGCCCAGAGGATTGTGATTCTGTGGTTGTCACCCGCAGAGCCATACTCAGGCAAAGAAGGCCACTGCAGGGAAGTGGAGTGATACAGTAGAACCCTGGGAGGCTTATTGCTGGGCTACTGCTGGGCTTCTGCCCCACATCCTGCTGTGCACAGCCCCAGTACTGAAGTCACTTATCGTGGATTTGTTGCTTCAGAAAAACAACAAAAAACAAAAAACCCACATAGACTATAATTGGTTACAAAGGACACTGTGTTATTCAATAAAATTAAAATCGATGTTCTTTCTTCTGGTTGTGCTAGAATTATAATTTAAAACACTGTTAACAATGTTTTGATTGTACCATAAGTTTTAGTTTCAGACCATTTAGTGATTTAACATGCTCAAACAAGAGTAAATTAGACTATTCCCTAAATATGTTTTCTGTGGTTGTGCAGCTGTATACTCCCATTAAACTGCACTACAGGGGGACCAGACTACATAATGTACAACAGCATTCTGTCGTTTCATAAAATGGTAAGAAGTTTTCATGGCTAACTTCCGGAATACAATATCCAGAAATTTCCTTAGTGGGAGAACAAGACAATAAGGCAATCTGAAGTAGCTAAAATTAATGATATATAAATGCATTACTCTAGTTCTTTTTAGCCCTGCTCCTTTAACGCAGAATTGAAAAAAATTCTCCTGGTGAAATGATGAATGCCAAGGACAAAAAACAGTAATAATAATAATCCTCAGTCATTCAGGAGGAAAAGAAATTAGTTATCAGGAAGAAGAAAGTATTAGGTTGTATCATAATTCTCCACAACACTTGAAAACTACAGAGCAAGTTCCAAAGAGTCTTGAGGGACAACAACCGTAATCTAAGAATTCCATAAAAGCAAAGTCAGGCTATGTGCAGTGGCTCATGCCTGCAATCTTAGCACTTTGGGAGGCTGAGGTTAGCAGATTGCTTGAGCTCAGGAGGTCAGAGGATCACCTGAACGTGGAGAGGTTGAGGCTGCAGTGAACTGTGATCATGTCACTGTGCTCCGGCCTGGGCAACAGAGTGAGACCCTGTCTACCTCCCCTCTTCTAGGCCCCTCCTCAGAAGTGAAGTCATCATTTACCTACATTAGCAACAGCAGATATTCTTAGACATGCAAGGACTTTGATATTATATGATCCACATAACCTTCCTAATAAAAATTCCACAAGAAACAGTAACAAAAGTCTGGGACAAGGGCTGGGAAACTATGTTGGTAACCTGCTGGCTAGCTATTTGTTTATGTATTGTCTATAGCTGCCTTTGAGTTACAAGGGCAGAATCGAGTAGTTATGACAGAGAGATTATCACCCACAAGCCTAAAATATTTGCTATCTGGCCCTTTAAGAAAAAGTCTGCCAATCCTACTGAGAAAATTCTTCAGCAAACAAGAAGAAAAATTAATCAAAATAAAGAAATAAAGACAGGAAAATGAGGTAAATTAAGATGTGAGCAATAAATTAGGTAATAAAATAAAATCAGTAAAAGTCTTAAATTTAAATAATCACTTTGTTTTGTTTTATTTCAAACAGGGTCTTGCTATGTTGCCCAGGCTGGTCTTGATTTCCTGGGCTCAAGTGATCCTTCCTCCTCGACCACCCAAAGTGCTGGAATTGCAGGTGTGAGCCATCTTGCCTGGCCAAATAACCATTATTAATACAATAATAATGGCACCTGAAATTTATGACACGCTTATTATAAATCAGGATTATATAATTAACCTGTTATATATAACCAGGATTATATATATAACCTTTAATCCTCCCAACCAATCTGTGACATTGGTACTATTAATATCCATCTCCAGTTTAAAAAAAAAAAAAAAAAAGAGAAGACTAAAGTAGAGATTATGTCCAGGGTCACAGAGCTGGAATTCAAATCCAAATAGTCCACTAGAGCAGGCACTCTTAGCTGTTACACCAAAATGGTTATAAAATAATAAAGTATGGAAAACACTTCTTAAAAGTGAACATATATAACAGAAAATTATTTAAAAATAAAGAGGTGGCCGGGCGCAGTGGCTCAAGACTGTAATCCCAGCACTTTGGGAGGCCGAGATGGGCAGATCACGAGGTCAGGAGATCGAGACCATCCTGGCTAACACGGTGAAACCCTGTCTCTTCCAAAAAATACAAAAAACTATCCGGGCGTGGTGGCGGGCACCTGTAGTCCCAGCTACTGGGGAGGCTGAGGCAGAAGAATGGCGTGAACCTGGGAGGCGGAGCTTGCAGTGAGCTGAGATCTGGCCACTGCACTCCAGCCTGGGCGACAGAGTGAGACTCCGTCTCAAAAAAAAAAAAAAGAGGCCAGGCACGGTGGCTCACACCTGTAATCCCAGCACTTTGGGAGGCCAAGGTGGGCAGATCATGAGGTCAGGAGATCGAGACCATCTTGGTTAATACGGTGAAACCCCATCTCTACTAAAAATACAAAAAAAATTAGCCAGGCGTGGTGGTGGGCACCTGTAGTCCCAGCTACTCAGGAGGCTGAGGCAGGAAAGTGGTATGAACCCGGGAGGTGGAGCTTGCAGTGAGCCGAGATCGCGCCACTGTACTCCAGCCTGGGCAACAGTGCGAGACTCCGTCTCAAAAAAAAAAAAAAAATATATATATATATATATATATATATCTTTATATATATACATATATATAAAATAATAATAATAAAAAGAACTTGGAACAAAAAATGCCAGATTGTTACATTGTAAACACTGGGGAGAAGTGAAAGGAAGTTAAAATTTTCCCAATAGGAGACATCCAAAGATATGGATGGCTTCATCCGAGGTAAAAAGGTCAGTCACACATAGACACATACACACACACACACACACACACACACACCCCCATGTGTGAATTTAATTCAAAGGTCACCATTAATAGAGTGTTGAAATTACCAGGGAGAAAAATTCAGTAAATAAATTATGCAAAGACCTAAAAAAACAAAGTGACAAGAAAGCATAAAAAACACAAAATAAGGTAAAAGAAGACCAAATAAATCTCCCCAAATTTAAGTAAACTAAGTTCCTCAAATTATGTTATTTATAATAAACATATCAAAAATAAAATGCAAGAAGATAATAAGGGAAATACAAGAAAATTAAAACAGAAAGAAAGCAGGGTGGTAATATAAGCATCAAGCGGAAATGAACTAAAGGCATAAGGATAAATAAGAACAGAGGCCATTTTCAGTATTGTTGGTTGCCAATAGGTACATGGCAATAGAACAAATATGTATCTTTAGGACCAGGACAATTGATACATCAATATATGCAACAAAATATTAGTTAGATATAAAGGACAAACTGACTAACATTACTATCTCAGTTTTTGACATATTTTGTAGAATTTTTTTTTTTTTTTGAGACGGAGTCTCAGACTTTCACCCAGGCTGGAGTGCAGTGGCGTGATCTCAGTTCACTGCAAGCTCCACCTCCCGGGTTCACACCATTCTCCTGCCTCAGCCTCCCGAGTAACTGGGACTACAGGTGCCTACCACCACGCCTGGATAATTTTTTGCATTTTTAGTAGAGACGGGGTTTCACCATGTTAGCCAGGATGGTCTCGATCTCCTGACCTCGTGATCCGCCCACCTCAGCCTCCCAAAGTGCTAGGATTACACGTGTGAGCCACGGCACCTGGCCATTTTGTAGAAAATTTAATGAGACCATGGAGAGTTTATAAATACTGACCACAGTTAAATTTGTTTTTTTGTTTTATTTTGTTTTGTTTTGAGACAGAGTCTCATTCTGTCTCCCAGGCTGGAGTATAGTGGTGCAATCTTGGCTCAGTGAAACCTCTGCCTCCTGGGTTCAAGAGATTCTCCTAAGTCAGTCTCTCAAGTAGCGGAGATTGTAGGCGTGAGTCACCACATCTGGCTAATTTTCGTATTTTTAATAGAGATGGGGTTTTGCCATATTGGCCAGGCTGGTCTCAAACTCTTGATTTCAGTGATCTGCCCGCCTCAGCCTCCCAAAGTGCTGGGATTACAGGCATGAGCCACTGAACACGGCCTAATTTTTAATATACATATACACATGTGCACAAAGGGTCTTCAAAAAGTTTATGGAAAATGCATATTATGAAAAACCTACGCACGGATTTAAAAAACAAATTTGCACCAAAATAATCTCATACTAACTTGTAACATGTCTGAACAGGATCTAATTTGAAGCACTAAGAAGGGTAAGACATCAGAAGGGTAAGACGGATCACATGAGGTCAGGAGTTCGAGACCAGCCTGATCAACATGGAGAAACCCCATCTCTACTGAAAACACAAAATTAGCCAGGTGTGGTGGCGCATGCCTGTAATCCCAGAAAAAAACCCCTATCAGAGCAACATAAATTCTGCTAAAATTGAAGCAAGAACAAACATCAACTTTATGGTGAAGCTTGGGTGAAATCACTGATGCTTTATGAAAAGTTTATGGAGACAATGCCCCAAGGAAGTCAGCAGTTTACAAAGGGAAAACTTGTTTTAAGAAGGGACGAGACACGATGTTGAAGATGAAGTCCACAGTGGCAGACCATCCATATCAATTTGCAAGGAAAAAATTCATCTTGTTTATGCCCTGATTGAAGAGGAATGATGATTAACAGCACAAACAGCAGCCAACACCACAGACATCTCAATTGGTTTAGCATATACAATTCTGACAGAAAAATTAAAGTTGACCAACTTTCCATTTGATGGGTGCCAAACCATTGCAACCAGATCAGCTACAGACAAGAGCAGGGTTTCAATGGAAATGTTAAACAAGCAGGATCAATTTCCTAAAGCATTTCTTCAAATAACTGTAACTGCAGATGAAACATGGCTTTACCAGTGTGTCCTGATGACAATGCGTAAAGCAATGGTTACCAAGAGGTGGAAGTGGTCAAGCCCAAGACCAGTGGGTCGGTCAAGAGCAAAGGTTGTGGCAGGAGTTTCTGCGATGCTCAAGGCATTTTGCTTGCTGACTTTCTGAAGGGCCAAAGGAGATGTTACCTCTTCTGAAGGAGAACAAAAACATCTCCTTATGAGAACGTTTTGAGAAAGCCAAAGCTTTAGCAGAAAAATACCCTTTTGGAAAGCTTCACCAGAGTTCTTCTCTACCACAACAATGTCCTGCTTATTCCTCAACAAACAAAGGCAACTTTGTGAGAGTTTCAATGTGAAGTCATTAGACATTCACCGTACAGTCCTGACCTACTCCTTCTGACTTCTTTTTGCTTCTTAATCTTAAAAAAAAATCTGTAAAGGGCATCCATTTTTCTTCAGTTAATAATGTAAAAAAGGCTGGATGTGGTGGCTCACACCTGTAATCCCAGCAATTTGGGAGGCCAAGGAAGGTGGATCACATGAGGTCAGGAGATTGAGACCAGTCTGGCCAACATGGAGAAACTCCATCTCTACTAAAAATACAAAATTAGCCAGGCATGGTGGCACATGCCTGTAATCCCAGCTACTCGGGAGGCTGAGGCAGGAGAATTGCTTGAACCCAAGAGGCAGAGGTTGCAGTGAGCTGAGATTGCGCCATTGCACTCCAGCCTGGGCAACAAGAGCAAAACTCCATCTCAAAAAAAAAAAAAAAAAAAAAAAAAAAAAAAAAAAAAAAGAAAAGAAAAAAGAAAATAAAATTGAATATATTTAAGTTCCTACTTGTATATCTTTTTATTAAAAAGTTTAAGAGCACTTTTTAAAAAAGTACTTCTGTGATACGGCAAAGAATATTTATCTGAAACTAAGATTTACCATATGCTTAAATGAAAAATGCCAGACACATTTATTTTAACACAATGCACAAAGTCAGTATGGTCATTGCTACTGCTATTATATTGAAAGTTCTAGCCAAAGCAACATATAATGAAGTACATATGTTAGAAAAGAAAAAAAATATTATATTACCATTACTTGCAGATACTGTAAATGTTTTCCTAAAAAATCCAAGAAAATGAACCAAAGCTTTCAGAACTATTACTAGCAGTAACAGGTTCAGTTATAAAACACGTATGTAACAGATTTCCCCCGCCCCCCCACTGCTCCACTCAAGGGAGATATAACAGATTTTAAACTGGGAAACTAAAATACTCAACAAGCTGCACCAGCATCTTCCTAATTACTCCTCTTCCCTCTTGGCCTATAGTTTCTACTGATAAAATGAAATGTTTTTTGAGGCAAGATCAAGGTAAGTCTGAAGTTATTGAGAATTTATAGAGGAATTAGGATTTGAAATGGGTTCAAGTCTATACCAAATCTATACCAGATAAAAAAATATATTCTCCTCATGCAATAATCATTTAGGGTTCGTAGAAATATTACATTAATTAAAAAATAACAACTAACAATTACTTAGGGCTCATCATATGGGTCAGGCACTGTTACTTAGATGTAACTTATAAGGCCGGGCACTGTGGCTCATGCCTGTAATCCCAGCACTTTGGGAGGCTGAGGCGGGTGGATCACTTGAGGTCAGGAGTTGAAGACCAGCCTGGCCAACACAGCAAAACCCCAACCCCAGCTCTACTAAAAAATACAAAAATTAGCTGGGCGTGGTGGCACATGCCTGTAATCCCAGCTAGTTGGGAGGCTGAGGCATAAGAACCACTTGAACCTGGGAGGCAGAGGTTGTAGTAAGCTGAGATGGTGCCACTGCACCACTCTAGCCTGGGTGACGCAGCGAGACTCTGTCACCAAAAAAAAAAAAAAAAAAAAAGAGAGAGAGAGAAAGGAAGTAACTTATATAACTTAATCCATTTAATCCTCATAACAACTCTATAAGGTAGATAGCTGTAGTAATATTACAGATGAGGAAACTGAGGTTTATATATGTGGCCAATAAATGGTAGAGCTGGGATATGAACCCTGGTGGTATGGATCCAGAGCCCTGATGAGTGGCTCTCAGGATGAAACACATACGTAACAGGCTGAATTAACTAGAAAGGGATATTCTTTGCTACAAAAGGGCACAATAAGGCTAGAGAGTTTACAACTTTGCAAACTTAAGTCTCTTGAATATAAAACTCATTTTTATATTTAAGACCCATCAGTCCATCCCTCATTTCTAGTTCTGCTTTCAGGTACATTTTTCATTTGGTCTCCACCCTGTATGTTTTTCTAATAATCAGAATTAAATGTGAAATCCTCTACAACAGAAAAAAGCCAGGACTTATTAAATTAAATGATTACTGCCATGGCCACAATCAACACAAAAGATATACTTAAATGATTAGTCTGAAGAATAGGAAGATAAATCACTGAGAAATTGAAGCCACATCTGGGAGATCTGGAGTATGTAAATATAACTGGGAAGTCATCTTTCTGAAATTTCTTGGAAACAAAAACCACCACATGAAACCAATGACTGGTTCAGACAGTTTTGGAAGTTGAAGAATGTTGGTATTTTTTAGTATGCAAAGCTGCCTTTAGTCCTTGACTAAAATGCCTTGCGTTTGCAGGGAGGGACCAAATAGTGGGAAAGGAAGAAACTACTTTGAGGAGGACAATACTCATTTACACACAGGACTTAAGATGCACTTTTAAAATATATCAATCATTACTTTATATGCCTCCTCCCCTCCATTAGGCTGCAGCTGCTGTACATATATACATGTATATGTATGTATGCATATATTACTTGCTGAACAAGATGTAGGTGAAAGAACCAAGGGAAAAACAAATCAGTTTTATTCCAAAACGTTCCCTTTAGACACATTATTTTGATGTCAAGTAGAGCATAATGCTAGGAAAAATACCAGGAAGGAACAGTGAGAAGAGAGAAATACAGATGTATCTTTGCTACCTCAGCAAAATGTTCGCGTTGTAGATGTGAATTAGCTCAATGGAAGAAGAGGCTGATACCACCATTAGAGCTTTGGAGGGTCCCTCTTTCTGACAAGACCACAGTCACCCACAAAGTTCCCATTATTCCATAGACTCCTGGATGTTTCCTGCCTCCTGTCCTTGTAATTACAGAGTTATGGGGGTCCTTTCCAGGATGTGTTCTAGCTTATCTGACCCAACTAAGCACACTTTTCTGCTCAATGGCAAGAGGATGGGGGTTGGACAATTTTGCTGCTTTTCTGCCTGTGAGTTCCCCTCTAGACCTTATTTTAGATAGTGTTTACACTGTATAGTACCAATGGTATGTGTGTCTGTGTGCCCTTTGCACAACAAAGGGGAAAAAGTAATTTTGTTGGATGAAGAATTGCCTAGGAGGCAGTGAGTTTAATCTCCTTTGACATTTCACCAAGGACCCGTTTTTTCCCCTCAATTTGTCTTGGTCCAGATCTCAGGGCTTCCTCCTATTAGTGGGAAGAGCCCAAAGGAAGCCTGTGTTTTTCACTGACGTTCCACCACTGGAAACCCGAAGGAGCCAAGCACCAAACAGAATTATGAACCGGGACAGTCCCATAAAACGCCACAGGATTTCCTGGTCCATTTACCATAGAACAAGAAGACACACACACAAACACACACACACACACACGCACACACTTTTTCCTCCACTTTCCAAAACAGAATAATAGGTATGTTTTGAGTCATCAACATATTATGAATGTTTTTCTATGCTAATAAATCTCTGCATTACATACATTAAGAACTATATAAAATGTCATTGTATAGATTTATAACTGGTTTAGCCATTGTTTGATATTTGAGTTCTTTCTAGTTTATTTTTATGTGTGTATTTTTTTAAAATTATTTTACTTTATTTTATTATAATTTTATTGAGACAAGGTATCACTCTGTCACCAGGCTGAAGTGCAGTGGCACAATCACAGCTTATCAAAGCCTTGACCTCCTGGGCTCAGGTGATTCTCCCACCTCAGCCTCCTGAGTAGCTAGGACTACAGGTGCCCTCCACCACGCCCGACTAATTTGTATATTTTTTTGTAGAGACAAGGTTTCGCTGTGTTGCCCAGGCTGGTCTTGAACTACTGAGTCCAAGCGTTCTGCGTGCCTCGGTCTCCTGAAGTGCTAGGATTACAGGTGTGAGTCACCATGCCTGGCCTGAGTTCTTTCTAGTTTATTTTTTGACCATCGGCATCATTATACACGTGATTATTGTATTAGCTTAAACATGTAGAAAAGGAATTGCTGGACCAAAATTTGAAAGTGTCTAGTAAACACCGCCAAGACTCTGAAAAGGTTTTGCAAATAATTTATGCTCTCACCAATACTATATAGTCAATTAAATTTAAGGGTCAATTTTAATAGTTAATCCTGGCATACAAATGGTTTTGGGAACACTATGAATTAGGTAGTGAAATGAGAGGAGGAAAACTGCCTCTTCAAAGAGGTAATTCAACCCTAATCTTCACTTCAGTTTCTTGGAGTTCTTTAGACCTCTGGGAGTGGTCTAAGCTTAGGAAAGACTTTACCTCATACAGTTTTGGGGAATGTGCACAACTCTAGGACAATTTAACCTTAGGGCCAACCTGGGGGTAAAGCTGCCTAAGACATAAGATAGAGCCAGAATGCTGGCACTTCGCATAGCTCTTAGACAAGCCCATGCCCTGGGATCTTCTGGTCCATAGTCAAAGGGTAGCCAGGCTCCACTAAAATAGGAGGGAGGCAGTTAAACTGACGTTTCTGGCAGACTTCCACAGACAATCTAGTCAGGCAACCCATGTTTCTACTCAAGTAAATTCTGAACATAAAGAAAAAACACTTAGAAATGTATACTCTCCAAACAGACTTAAAATTCATACTGAACTCAGTCTTGCTAGTGTTTGAAAATCCTAAGACAATGAAATTACACGGGATGGTTACTATGAGTTTATTATCATTACATATTATCTCTGCAATGGCTAAAAAGAGCCCTTTATTCATTATCAGTGTGATCTGTTTATTTAATGGCAATCGGCAGGTTTTCCTAAATAATATGGAATACTACATGTTAAGAACCCAAAAATAAAATAATAAAAAAAAGAACAACAACAACAAAAGGGTTTTAAAATTTCATAAGAAGATTGTGAGACTTTTCTTGAATTCCTCCACCAAGGCTCCAGCTGTACAGGCATTTATTCCTTCCAACAACTGTTTTTCTTTCATTTACATTTTTTCCAAAAAATACACTTCAGCCCTGATTCTAAAAAAAAAAAAAAAAAACCATGTATAATTTCACATCTAAAGAAAAGAAATAGCTGATGTTTCTAGTTCACAGTATATAGCCTATCTTTGAGCTTTATCTCAGCCTCAATTATTAGATGACTTTCAGAGAACTGCCAGAAATAGTCTTTTATTTAAACTGGTTTTTCTTACACTATTATTTGACAATTGTGTTACAGAAAGATTATTCAATACCAGCAATGTCAAAAAGCTTGGATTTCCCAAGAGTTCCTGGGTGAGAGATTCTAGAAGGCAAGCCAGTGCTTTTCTGCTTTAGGAATATACTTTCTTCAAATTCATGTTACTATTTTATGCCCAAATTACATATGTCTGCATAATAGACCCCCATCCCTAACTTCAGAGATCTTAAAAAAAAAAAAAAAAATCATCTGCTTGAATTTCATTTCATTTTATGTGGTTTTTTATTCCATACCATGTGCTCAATAACAGCCAAAGTGATGGCTTATGCCAACATGCAATTTATTGCATAGATGCTTAGAACTAGCTACTTTAGGCTAGGTACAGCGGTTCACGCATATAATCCCAGGACTTTGGGAGCACAAGGCAGGTGGATCACCTGAAGACAGGAGTTCGAGACTAGTATGGACAACATGCTGAAAACCAGTATCTACTAAAAGTACAAAAATTATCTGAGTGGTGGCGGGCACCTGTAATTTCAGCTACTTGGAAGGTGAGGCAGGAGAATCACTTGAACCTGGGAGGCGGAGGTTATTGCACCATTGTACTCCAGCCTGGGCAACAAGAGTGAAACTGTCTCAAAAAAAAAAAAAAAAAAAAAAAAAAGACAACTAGCTACTGTAATAAAGAAATTAGATTTTTGTTACTTAACCTATGCTAATTTGAAGGACACTCTTTACATGTGAGTAAGTTTGGCATTCACCCAAAAAACTGTTTTTCAATTCAGTGTTCAAACAGAAAAATTTAGATAGTCTAACTAATTTTCTAGCTTTTATCACGTATACATACATAGAGAATAACTAGTCCCTTAAGACATTGAAAAATACTAAGCAGGATGCTGAAAATGCCTGGAGCAATATAAAATTATGGTAAATTATGGTATTCACACTAAGTCATGATTTGGAATTTTTTTTTTTTTTTTTTTTTTTTTGAGACAAGGTCCTGCTCTGTCACCCAGGTTACAGTGCAGTGGTGTGATCTCAGCTCACCGCAACCTCTGTCTACTGGGCTCAAGCGATCCTCCCACCTCAGTCTCACAATTAGCTGGAACCACAGGCACATGCCACCACAGCAGGCTTATTTATTTATTTTTTATTATTTTTTGAGTTGGAGTTTTGCTCTGTCGCCTAGGCTGGAGTGCAGTGGCACGATCTCGGTTCACTGCAACTGCTGCCTCCCGGGTTCAAGCAATTCTTCTGCCTCAGTCTCCTGAGCAGCTGGGATTATACAGGCACGTGCCACCATGCCTGGCTAATTCCTTTTTTTTTCTTTTTTTTTTTTTCGAGACAGAGTCTCATTCTGACACCAAGGCTGGAGTGCAATGGCACGATCTTGGCTCACTGCAACCTCTGCCTCCTGGGTTCAAGTGATTCTCCTGCCTCAGCCTCCAGAGTAGCTGGGATTACAGGCACGCACCACCATAACCGGCTAATTTTTGTATTTTTAGTAGAGACGGAGTTTCATTATGTTGGCCAGGCTGGTCTTGAACTCCTGACCTCAAGTGATCAGCCTGCCTTGGCTCTCAAAGTGCTGGGATTACAGACGTGGGCCACCATGCCTGACCACCCAGCTAATTTTTATATTTTTTGTAGAGACTGGGTTTCACCATGTTAGCCAGGCTGGCCTCAAACTCTTGACCTCAGGTGATCCACCCACCCTGGCCTCCCAAAGCGCTGGGATTACAGGTGTTAGCCATTGTGCCTGGCCTAATTTTTGTATTTTTAAAAGAGACAGAGTTTCACTATGTTGGCCTGTTCTCGATCTCTTGGGTTCAAGTGATTCACCTGCTTTGGCCTCTCAAAGTGCTGGGATTATAGGAGTGAGCCACTGTGCCTGGTCAGAAAAATTCTCTGATATTTATTTAGCCAACAAATATATATGGAATTCTTACTATATGCCAGACAATGTGGTTTATCAATATCTTCTCCAAAATAGGCAGTAATCAGGCAAACCATTCAATGACAACCACTATTTCCTGCCTTGATTCCCTTTGTGTACCCTTTAAATTTCCCAACAAAACAATTAAGGGTTTTTTTTTTTTTTAATTTTTTGAGACAGAGTCTCACTCTGTTGCCCAGGTTGGAGTGCAGTGGCGCCATCTCGGCTCACTGCTACCTCCGCCTCCTGGGTTCAAGGAATTCTCCTGCTTCAGCCTCCTGAGTAGCTGGGATTACAGGCATATGCCACTGCGCCTGGCTAATTTTTGTATATTTAGTAGAGATGGGGTTTCACCATCTTGGCCAGGCTGGTCTTGAACTCCTGACCTCGTGATCCACCACCTCGGCCTCCCAAAGTGCTGGCATCACAGGCGTGAGCCACCATGCCCAGCCCAAATAAGCATCTTTATAAGTTGTTCCAGGAGCAGGTAAGCGACACCATGATAAGATGTAAGCATAATCAAACACTGTTAAGCTGAGGGTTTAAATGAAAGGTCCAGCTATACAGATGGATGAATACATTTGATTCCAGTCTCGCTTCTAAGAGGCAGACAATGTGAAAAAGTGGGGCTCACAGACGAGAAGCAAACATCATCTTTAAACATCATCAATTATTGAGTGCTAAATTTCTTCAGAGCCATCCCAACCATCACCCAGAGCAGAGGCTGAGGAAGATAGGATAAGTGAGAAGAGTTCTAAGGAACTGGGATGAGGGCAAGTCTCCACAGTTTACTCTAGGGTAATGAAGGGGAGACTACGGCAGAAAGGCCCACTGAGGTCCACTTGACACTGTAATCAATGGTATAGTGATAGATGGGTGCATGGGTCTCCTTTCTACCTAGAAGGAACTCGGAGAAGCCACATCTTAAATATGCTTTCATTCAAATATTTTTAGAATTACTACTAGCTAAACACAATATCAGGTACTCTGGAAATACAAAGCCATATGACATAGTTCCCACTTCAAGATACTATTTAGTGATGTCCTATCCACTGCCTAAGTTTTCTTCTTACTTAGAGATTCTTTTGACTTAACAAGGACTTTCATGTAAATATTTCTGTAGCTGTTAAGGGACACCATCATTCATTCATGATTTAATGTGAACACTGCTTTTAAATTATGACAAAAAATAAAATACTAGTTGAGATATCCTAGGAGAAGTATAATTTTGATTGAACAAGTCAGATGAGGAGAAGGAATACGTTTACATGTTAGGTCAGTTTCTAGAAGGCAGAGGATTCAGCCTGTTTTGAAGTTTTACTACCATCTACTTTCTCCCACTGTTAAATGAGGCCTAAGAAAGAAGGAAGCCTGGGCCGGGAACGGTGGCTCACACCTGTAATCCCAGCACTTTGGGAGGCCGAGGTGGGCGGATCACCTGAGGTCAGGAGTTCAAGACCAGTCTGGCCAACATGGTGAAACCCCATCTCTACTAAAAGTACAAAAATTAGCTGGGCGTGGTGACGTGTGCCTATAGTCCCAGCTACTCAGGAGGCTGAGGCAGGAGAATGGCTTGAACCCAGGAGGCGGAGCATGCAGTGAGCTGAGATAGTGCCATTGCACTCCAGCCTGGGTGACAGAACAAGACTCTATCAAAAAAAAAGAAAGAAAGAAAGAAGGAAGCCTTCGAATTTACTCCCTGCTTTCCCGTTAGTCTTTCCTGTCTGAGAGCCTAAGGAGCATAGAAGGAGAACCAAGGGCAAACCTCCTCTCTTCTATATCTCCCATCTGATCCTCAGATACCACAAGGAATTGACTCCATGGAAAAGTCACAGAAAGCTTTACAGGGCGACATATGCTATTCAAGAGAGGACAAAATTTATGCGGACATAATTCTGGTGGCAGTATCAGCACATATAGCATACTCCTGACCACCTCGTTCCATATTCCTTTCTTTTTAGAGCATAGCCCCATCTTGACTATTTGTATTAAAAGGTAGGGCTCCAGAGACCACGTGTCCCTAACCATATTTCCATAATGTTTTAAATGAATATTAGAATTTTATTACTTTATGAGATTATTATTTCCAAAACAATGAGGCTGGGCTGATTCAAATAAAATACAAGTATGAAGGGTTAATAAGGAGAACCTCAAGGGTAAAAAATGATAAAATCTCCCTCAAGATACAGTCAAAATACATTTAGATCTTATTTTTTTTATAAGCCACAATTTGCTTCTTTGCCCTCTCTGTTCTCTGCTTAGCCTTGAACAAATCACAAGCAATTATTCCCAAGGGATAAATTTCCTTTTTCAGATTAAAAAATATTTAAATATTCTAGTATAGTCACAAGCAGATTTGAGAGATTAAACACAATTGCCACTTATTTCTTGCTTGAATGAATTCAACATCATCTATAAACGATATATTTCAAAGCATTATTTTAATGTTTTGACAGAAGCTGCATTATTATAACACCAATGAATTAACCACAAAAACAGGTTATGCCAGAGAAGGAAGTTATTGGTAAATAACACATTGCAATACTTTTGGCCTTACAACATGCAAATGAGCATTTCAGAAATTCTAAGCACCTCCATAGGCTAAAATAACACTGAAAAAGATTAGCCTTTCACCTTCTTAATCTTATTCTTCATAACATCAATTTAGCAACGGCAGATAATTTCCAGACATAGAAATTATGAAGATAATAGCTAAACCAAATTTTCTGTGTAACTTCCCCAACTCTGTTGTCCCAGTAAGAAGGATTTATAACTGCTTTATACCTGTTGATACATCTCAGCTGTTAGGCCTTGCCCATATTTTTCAATACATCACTTGACCTGGAAAACTTATTTTCCATCTAAAACTTTTATAACATTTTCATTAGATAGAATGGCACTGATCAGCACCACACTTTCCAAGTCACATACACTTTGTGATCTGCTCTTGACTTCAGCATGGCAAGAGAAATAAGATATTATACAACCTCACTTGAATGCTATTGTAATATCTCAAAAGGCTTGTATATTTGTGAGAAAGATGCATCATAATGAGGATGTGGCTTAATTTTCAGTAAATCAAATCTGGCTATTGTGAAAACACTTAATTCAATTTCTCCACTGATTCTCTGAAATCTAAAGAGATAATCCAAATGAGAATACAATGAATTATGCCAGATTTTCATTAGATCTGCCTCCAAACTTTAAAGCCCTGGGTACCAAACATTTTTGCTTTGATTTTTCTGGTAGGTTTTCAAAGATTAATAGTAAACAGTAAGGAAGTTGCTAAATGATAAACTATTGTATACATACCTACATATATATATATATATATATATATATATTTTTTTTTTTTTTTTTTGAGATGGAGTCTTGCTTTGTTGCCCAGGCTGGGGTGCAATGTCGTGATCTCAGCTTACTGCCGGATCACTAACCTCTGCCTCCCGGGTTCAAGCGATTCTTGTTCCTCAGCTCCCAGATAGCTGGGATTACAGGCACTCACCACTATACCCAGGTAATTTTTGTATTTTTAGTAGAGACAAGGTTTCACCATGTTGGCCAGGCTGGTCTCCAATTCCTGACCTCAAGTGACCTTCCCACCTCGACCTCCCAAAGTGCTGGGATTACAAGCATGAGCCACTGTGCCCAATTATAAATGTTTTATTATTACCTCCCCATCAAGCTATCTAGAATTGTTTTCATGTTATTAGCCCACAGGGTTAATAACTTTAGATCGAACGTATATGAAGACAAAGAACACACAAAAATATTTCATAATTATCAATGGCCAAGGGCCAAATTCTAAGTTATATTATCATTACCTAGTGAATCTTAGCACTAGTGAGAATGATCCAAGTCAATAAATAATATTTAGCATTCCAAAGAAATTCTGATAACCCTTCTCTATATCTAGTTATGCAGAAAAATCTCTGACTTTTGTGTATAAAATTTAAGATCATCAGCTAATGTTCCAGTTGGTTAGTGCAGAGAAGTAAGCTACTAATAATCATGCTTGTTTATTCCCACTCAATTCTTACTAACCTACCTTAAGGATCAGCAGTCCTTGGAAATTATTTAATAATAATTATTAACAGTCTCTTCATCTTGCCTAGAATGAATCTGAATTCATTTTATTAATGAGTAGTTGTCTAGTAAATACTTAATATTCTATTTAATATGGATGCTATGGCTCATGCTGAAAATTCTTCAAGTTAATCAATCCATCAAAGCTGATCAGAGAGATAGGGTTTAAAGCAATAGAATGTATGAGTTAGGAGGAAAGGGGGGGATACAAATATATGAATTCTGAATTATCATAAGAAACCAAGCTTGTTTGGGAATAGATTAATTAAAATACACATTTTCCTCATTTCACTGGTACTGGCTACAGACTGAAGACATCAATAGCTATAAGGACTATTCTAAATTTAGGATATCAACAGCAAAGTAGAGTCTTAAGTTTGCTATTTTTTAAAAAAATAAAATGAAAAAAACAACATATGTTATATTCTTGCTCTGTTACCTTGCCACCATGCTTAATATAGATATGTCTATAGTGAATATCACTACAAATTTATAATCAGTCTCGCAGCTTATATTCTAGATTGGAAAATGGACAATAACAGTATAAAAAAATAAATTATATGGAATGTTAAATAGTGATACGTGCCCAGGAGAAAAAATAAAGAGGTTTGGCCGGGCGCGGTGGCTCAAGCCTGTAATCCCAGCACTTTGGGAGGCCGAGACGGGCGGATCACAAGCTCAGGAGATCGAGACCATCCTGGCTAATACAGTGAAACCCCGTCTCTACTAAAAAATACCAAAAAAAAACTAGCTGGGCGAGGTGGCGGGCGCCTGTAGTCCCAGCTACTCGGGAGGCTGAGGCAGGAGAATGGCGTGAACCCGGGAGGCGGAGCTTGCAGTGAGCTGAGATCTGGCCACTGCACTCCAGCCTGGGCGGCAGAGCGAGACTCCGTCTCAAAAAAAAATAAATAAATAAAGAGGTTTAAGAGATGTGTGTTGTATAAGTGAAATGGTATAAAAGGTGTTTAAACGTGTAGGTTGGCCAAGGAAGGCCCATTACCCGAATTACATACAGAGAAAGTAAGAAATTCATGCCACTGCTTATTGTAAGCACAAGATATTTCTGCCAGACTGATTGTTATTCTATGTGTCCTAGAAACTCTTATTTAGAAAAACCAAACTTCTGAAAAGTTTAAATAAGAAGAATTAACTCTAATGGAAGAAATTATATTGCATAACATGCTTTCTTTAGAAAAACAGCTTTCTTAATTTTATTTTTAAGTCGAGAAAAAAACCCAGATGATTTCCTATATGTAGTTGTTGACTTTTATTTTAGACAACATAGTAGTTTATAAGCTACTTTGAGGATTTAAGTTTCAATCCATTAGGGCACAGTGTTCATATTCTTCAAAATGATGGTGATTTCTTGAACACCTGTGAGTCCATTAACTTTGTTTTGTTGTTGTTGTTGAGCCAGTCTCACTCTATCCCCCAGGCTGGAGTGCAGTGGCACAATCTCAGCTCACTGCAACCTCTGCCTCCCACGTTTAAGCAATTTTCCTGCCTCAGCTTCCCGAGTAGCTAGGACTACAGGTATGTAACATCATGCTTGGCTAATTTTTGTTTTTTTTTTTGTTTTTTTTTGTTTTTTTGAGACGGAGTCTCGCTCTGTCGCCCAGGCTGGAGTGCAGTGGCGCAATCTCGGCTCACTGCAAGCTCCGCCTCCCGGGTTCACGCCATTCTCCTACCTCAGCCTCCGGAGTAGCTGGGACTACAGGCGCCCGCCACTGCGCCCGGCTAATTTTTTTCTATTTTTTAGTAGAGACGGGGTTTCACCATGGTCTCGATCTCCTGACCTTGTGATCCGCCTGCCTCGGCCTCCCAAAGTGCTGGGATTACAGGCGTGAGCCACCGCGCCCGGCATTTTTGTATTTTTTAGTGGAGATGGGGTTTCACCATGTAGGCCAGGCTCGTCTTGAACTCCTGACCTCAGGTGATCCGCCCACCTCAGCCTCCCAAAGTACTGAGATTACACGCATGAGCCACCGCGCCCAGCCTGAGTCCATTAACTTTGAATGAAAACAGCTCCTCAGAAATATGGTGGTCCCAAAGCAACTGGCTGATGCCCTTTGCACTGTTCTAGCTGGTTTTCTGTGGCCCTGCTATCCACCAGAGTAACAGATGAATGCATATGCTAATGTACTTTCCCTATTCCCAAGCCACTCCCTGGCAAAGCTTTTCCTTACGGTATTGGGTGCCCTCTCGCAGACGACTTGGGAACCATTTAGTGTATTTAGATTGTAATGATCCCTTGTTACCCACAAGAAAGGAGATTCACCAAGTGCCTCATTTCCTGTCATCCTAGCAGCAATCTGAACACGGGAAAGAACTGATCTCAGTGTCATTTTCCATATTTCTCCCCATCTTGTTATAATAGATAAAGTAGACAATACAGTGCGCAAAACTCAGATTGCAAGAATGCTTGAACTGCCCACTATCTACAGGAGAGTTTATGACCAGACTTTCTATAGTCCAGCCTTAGAGAAAGAAGCAGCACTAAAGTTATAGCTTAACAATGCTGAATATGTGACCACAGCAGTAATGTCAAGTCACAGGAGCCCAGATGCTGGGGTTGGCCTGGGTTCAAATCCTAAACTGTCTCCTTACTCACTGTGGGTCTAGGGACAGGTTCTTTAACTCTCTGTATGCCTCAATTTCCTCATTTGTAAAATGAAAGTAACAATAGTATAAACATTATAGGGTTGATGTGAGGAAAATATGTCACTGGAGTTTCAGAGGGAGAGGAAGGGAGATCACAGAAAAAGTATCTGAAGAAACGTATAAAGGCACAGGTATAAAAAGTTCAATGAACCCAAAGACAAGAAACATGAAGAAAACTGCATCAAGGCACATCACAATTAAAAAGAACATGTGCCAAAAATAAATGAGTGGTTCTCACACAGGGATGATTCTTCCCCACCCCCAGCACATAGGCGACATTTAGCAATATCTGGAGACAGTTTTGCTTGTCATGCTGGGGCAGGGAGTAGGCTGTGCTACTGGCATCCAGCAAGTAGAGGTCAGGAATGTTGCTAAATATCCTAAAGTGAACTGGACAGCCCTCACAATAATGAATTATCTTGCCCAAAATATCAACGGTGCTAGGAGTGAGAAATCCTAAAGCATGTTATAATCAAATGTTTAAAACCAGTGGTAAAATCAGGCAAGAGAAAAAAATAAAAGGCATCCAAATAGGAACACATTATCTCTTTGCTGACAATATGATTCTATACCTAGAAAACCCAAAATACTCTGCCAAAAGGCTCTTAGACCTGAAAAATGACTTTACTAAAGTTTCAGGATACAAAATCAATGTACAAAAATCAGTAGCATTTTTACACACCAATAACCTTCAAGCTGAGAGCCAAATCAAGAACTCAATTCCATTTACAATAGACACACACACACACACACACACACACACACCCCTTAGGAATATATGTGACCAAGGAGGTGAAAGAGCTCTACAAGGAGAACTACAAAACACTGCTGAAATAAATTAGAAATGATACAACCAAATGGAAAAACATGCCATACTCATGGGTTGGCAGAACTAATATTGTTAAAATGACCATACTGCCCAAAGGAATCTACAGATTCAATGCTATTCCTAACAAATTACCAATGTCATTTTTCCCAAAATTAGAAAAAAACTATCCTAAAGTTCATATGGACTCAAAAAAGAGCCTGAATAGCCAAAGCAATCCTAAGCAAAAAGAGGAAACCCGGAGGTATCACATTACAAACTATACTATAAAGCTACAGTAACCAAAACAGCATGGTCCTGGTACAAAAACAGACAATAGACCAATGGAAAAGAATAGAAAACCCGGAAATAAAGCTGTACACTTGCAATCATCTGACTTTCAACAAAGCTGACAAAAATAAACAACGGAGAAAGGACTACCTATTTAATAAATGGTGCAGAGATAACTGGCTAGCCATATGCAGAAGAATGAAACTGGACCCCTACCTTGTACCATATATAAAAATTAACTCAAGATGGATTAAAGATTGAAATGTAGGACTTCAAACTACAAAAATCTTAGAAGAAAACCCAGGAAATACCTAGGTTGAAACCCCATCTCTACTAAAAAATACAAAAATTAGCCAAGCACGGTGGTACATACCTGTAGTCCCAGCTACTTGGGGGGCTGAGGCAGGAAAATTGCTTAAACCTGGGAGGCAGAGGTTGCAGTGAGCTGAGATTGTGCCACTGCACTCCAGCCTGGGGGATAGAGTGATGATTCTAGACATCAGCTTTGGGGCAAAATTTATGAGTTGTTCCCCAAAAGCAATTTCAACAAAGGCAAAAATTTACAAGTGAGACCTAACTAAACGAAAGAGTCTCTGCATAGCAAAAGAAACCATCAACAAAGTAAACAGACAAACTACAGAATGGGGGAAAATATTCACAAACTATGCATCTGACAATGGTCTAATATCCAGAATCTATAAGGAGCTTAAATAACTCAACAAGCAAAAAAACTAATAACCCCATTAAAAGTGGGCAAAGGACATACATGAATAGATCCTTCTCAAAAGAAGACACATACGCAGCCAACAAACATGAACAAATGCTCAATATCACTAATCATCAGAGAAATGTAAATCAAAATTACAACGAGATGCCATCTCACACTAGTCAGAATGGCCATTATTATTATTATTATTGAGATGGAGTCTTGCACTGTCTCCCAGGCTGGAGTACAGTGGAGTGTAATCTCAGCTCACTGCAACCTCCACCTCCTGGGTTCAAGCGATTCTCCTGCCTTAGCCTCCTGAGTAGCTGGGATTACAGGCACCCGCCACCACACCTGGCTAATTTTTGTATTTTTTTTTTCAGTAGAGATGGGGTTTCACCATTTTGGCCAGGCTGGTCTTGAACTCCCGACCTCAAGTGATCTGCCCACCTTGGCCTCCCAAAGTGCTGGGATTATAGGCGTGAACTACCATGCCCGGCCCAGAACGGCTATTATTAAAAACACAAAAGATAAGAGATGCTGATGAGGTTCCAGAGAAAGGGAATCCTTATACACTGTTGGTGGGAATGTAAATTAGTTCAGCCACTGTGGACACCAGTTCGGTAATTTCTCGAAGAACTAAAAACAGAACTACCATTCGACTGAGCAATCCCATTACTGGATATATATCCAAAGGAAAACAAATCATTCTACCAAAAAGACACATGCACTCATACGTTCATCACAGATTTATTCATAATAGCAAAGACCTGTTATAGGTCTCAACCTATAATAGGAATCAACCTAGGTGCCCATCAGTGGTGGACTGGATAGAGAAAATGTGGTACATAACACTATGGAATACTACATAGTCATGAACCAGAAGGAAATAATGTCCTTTGCAGCAACATGGATGTAGCCAGAGGCCATTATCCTAAGTGAATTAACACAGAAACAGAAAACCAAATACCGCACACTCTCATTTATAAGTGGGAGCTAAACATTGGGTACATGTGGACAGAAAGATGGGAACAACTGACACTAGGGACTACTACAGAGAGTAGAGGGGGAGAGGGACAAGGGCTGAAAACCTACCTATTGGGTACTATGCTCACTATCTGGGAGATGAGATCATTCATACCCAAACCTCAGCATCACCCAGTATCATGTAACAAGCTTGCACATGTACTCCCTGAATCTAAAATAAAAGTCAAAATTACAAAAACAAAAAAGCAAAAAAAAAAAAAAAAAGTGATACAGAGAGTCTTAAAATCATACCCTGATTCTATTTTCTTCATTCCTGACAAATACAGAAAGTAACTTACACAGTAAGTACTTTATTGTAAATCACTCAACACATTCAAACTAGGAGTTGAGCACCATGAAGTAAATGTGCTGGGAATGGCAGAGCTACTTGGAGGGGTTTCTTGAACCCACGGGTCATTGTGACTTTTTAAAAACATGCTTTTAAGTGGTTAAGGGAGCTACATGATGTACCAGGTACTCTGAAGGTTTTGTTCTGTGTTCCTTCTGACATTTGGAAAGATATGAAGGTAACAGCACTAAGCAGTGGATACAAGTTCAAAACTTATTTCAGTTCAACAAATATTTGCTAGAACTACTTACAAGTACATATTATATACCAATGAAGGTCTCTTCATTTAATGCCGTAGTCTTTCTGCTACATCATGCCTATTTGCTGTATAATAAATTCTGTTCAAAGTCACAAAAATGTTTTAAAGATTCTCACCAATTTATTTTTTTAAAAAAGATAAGGTTTATCTTTTTTTTATCTTTTAAAGGTTTATCTTTTAAAGGATCTTTAAAAATCAGACACAAAGTAACATGTTTTGACAGAATAAAAAAATAAAAACCAAGACAGATTTCCACTAAATAATAGGCACTAAACTATTAATAGCTACTTTATATTCATGATGTCATCATTCTCAAATAATTTGGGTTTGATATTATTATCCTCTTCATTTTACAGACAAAACAGAACAAATCAATTGTCTTCCCCCAAATCACAAGCTAAGAAATGGTGGGGCTAGGATCTGAACTAGAGATGCTTTTGAAAGCACATTATGATCTTAAGTTGTATGTTGCTGGAGTTATTTTGGATTTTCATAACAAATCAGTGTGTGTTTTCATTGCCAGGGTACTGCTCCACCATATGAATTTATTCAGACATTTTGGTGCCCCAAAGTCAGCTGTGGCAAGGCATACACACACACACACACACACACACACACACACACACACTTGTCAATCCTTGCACAGAGGAGTAAGAACGAAAGTGGTCACAGTCATGGCAGGACATGTATATGCCACTTATTAAAAACTATCTTCTAGTAGCTTTATGTTTACAGATGGCTGGCTTGGAGAACGTGAAAAAGAGATGGTTATTTTTGTTTGATATGTCCCAGATCAAAAAAAAAAAAATTGAAAATCACTTCTTTCAAACACACAAATCTGAACTCTGGTTCACCTTAGGTAGATTTTAATAGACTACACATGGAGAGCTATGAACACAACAGTTTGTTTAGTTTTTCCAAATGGTTAAAAAAAGTCACACCAAAAAGAAATAAAATTAAAAATCACTTATAGTAGCATACTAATCAACAAAGCTATTGATAGTTTTAAAAAATCAGGAAATCCTCAGTCCTCTAAGTGAGTCAAAATTGAGTTTTGTGTCTTTAGAAGTATTCCTCCAAGGTTAAAAAACGAATATTCAACTCAATTAGGTCAACCAAGCCAATTTTCTTTTTTAGTAGAGGAAATGATAGATTAAAATATGTTTTATTGGAGAAGCAGTAAGTTAAGGAAGGATATAGTAGTAGGCAATACATGACTCACCTTGACAGAATACAGAGTTACACACAATTAAAGGTAGATGTCACTTCTCAGTTTTTTTGCTGCTGTTGTTTTTGAGACAGGGTCTCACTTTGTCGCCCAGGCTGGAGTGTGGTGGCATGATCTCAGCTCACTGCAACCTCTGCCTCCCAGGCTCAGGTTATCCTCCCACCTCAGCTTCCTGAGTAGCTAGGACTACAGGTATGCTTTTGTAGAGATGGGGTTTCACCATGTTGCCCAGGTCTTGAACTTCTGAGTTCAAGTGATCTGCCCACCTTGGCCTCCCAAAGTTCTGGAATTACAAGTGTGAGCCACTGTGCCCAGTCATTTTGTTTTGTTTTGTTTTGTTTTTAACTTTGATACTTTAGTTTTTTCTTTTTTCTGACTCTCTCAGGTGGTTCTATAAACAAGTTATAGTAAATTAAAAACAAATGAAATTTTATGTAACTTATAATTCATTAACTCTATCAATGTCCTGTTTTATAAACATATAAACAATTATGTTTATAGTCCTGTATCCGCTCTACAAATGGAAAAAGAAAACATTTATACTTACTGGAAAGAACAGTTGTAAGGAAAATGTAGTCTGAAAAGGATATGAGCCCACATTCTCCAAGGGTGTAAAATATACTGCCTTCATCAGCAAACTTTTCTCGTTCCTGGGAAATTTTCTATAAAATGTATGAGTTCCAACAAAAGACAAAAATATATAAGTGAATTAGAATATAAATAGTAAGAGATGAATCACCATTTATCTGACAGTTTTATGCTATTTACCATAAGCATTTCTCTGATGGCCATTCAAAATCAATGGATCCTTTACAGTTTTCAAGATGATGAAAATTTCAAGACAAAAATTATGTTTTCATTTTAACACTGATAATTAACACTGATAACACTGATAATTCTAATAATTAGAAAATTATTTTCTAATGTTCAATATGAACATTAGAAAATAATTTCAACGTTAGAAGCCTCTGCCATTGCACATATACAGGCCCACTTCAGAACAGGTTTTGTTTCTTAGTTTGAAAAACAATCCACCTTCTTCTACAGAGGTATAAGTGGAGTAAACAAATAAACAAACAAACACATGAAAAAACTAAAAGGAAATCAGTTTTGTCCAAGAAAAACTAGACTGACAGTGATAAGAAAGAAGTGAGCAACTATTTCCAAGACCTATACAAATGCTCAGAAAACCAATTTCTGAAGTACGAATTTTACTTTATAACCCCAAGAATCTTAGCTTCAGAATACACAACAGGATGCAGAGTGAACAGCGTCTCTGAAATACAATGCCAAATCAGTTGTGCACACTTTCGGCACAATTTAATCATACCTACTGTTACTTTAATGGAGGCTCCTAAATTTCAGCTATTTGATGAAACTGTCTCCTACAACTTGGTTTTTACTCTAAATATATATTTCTTTTCTTTAATCTATAAATCTCACAAAGAAAGTTAGTTCTCAGCTGTGGTAACTGTCTGCCTGGCAAGTGGTCTCTTCCTGGGTGTTTAAACAAACTTACTCTGTTTTCTGAATTCTTAGCCAAAGCATAAACTTAATTGTGACATTGAATATATTTTCAAAAACTGAAAAGGATCCACCAAAAAGTTAGACTTGAAACTAATTTCCACAAGTTCTAGACCACCAAAAATATTTAAGGAATTATTCTGAGTTTAAAAAAATAGATTAAAAAAACCCAAACCAATAAAGCACAATCAAAGTAATAATGTCATGCAAGCATAAAGTAAGAGGCAGCATTGCAGGCATAACTTCAAGAGGAGTATCATGAAAACTAAACCAACAAGCACCATCACATCAGCATCCAGTTACACAACTATCCAATGGGTTACCTCTGTCTAGTGGAGATCCCATCATAAACCACAAAGGAAAGAAAACTGGTTAACCAACTGAAAATGCAAGTACCACACGAATCATCATGAAGTCAGTTTGCAGGATCTTCTCAATAAACGCATTCAAAATAGCCTCTACTAGATTTACTTGTTCAAAAGAAACAGTAGCTATGGACAGGGTAAAGTCCATAGGTGAACACCAATAACCCAGTACTAGGTTTTGATGGCGCTTCTACTTAGGAGAACTTTGCTGACTTCTTTTGCGGCTGACAGAAGGCATAGTCCTGCTTGATAGCATTTAGAGATTACTTCTTTCGGTTGACAACAAAAATGAGCATAGTCCAGTATGTTCTTATTAAGGTCAGATCTCATACCACACTTGTCTACCAAGAGACTAAACAGAAATTTCAGACAAAAAAAAAGCTACTGGATGAGAACTAGAACAGCAAAGTCTTCCACCAGGAAGTTAGTATTTAAATTTCTCAAGATAAAAGAAAAAAATAGTCGCACTTTTTACATTACCCAAGGTACTGCAAAGGTAAAATATGTGAACAGGAAAAAATACACAAAATGAGAATAGGTCCCCAAAGGCTGACCATTACCAGCCATAACAATATATGTGTATAGAAGCTAATACTTAATAATAATGATGTAATAAGCTTATGGGGAAATTGCTATAATTAAAATAAATAACATAGTGGAAGCCACAGGTTGAGAAACAGACAAAAGTCTAAGGATAGAGTGAAATGAGGAAGCTAAGCCAAAGAAGCATACCTAACATTACTTTTCTAACAATCATCTGGGCCATGCTGATGCTGAGAAGGTAGCACAAGGACAAATCTAATTTTGTTGGTAACAAAATTTAAGTTTGATATAACTTCAAACTCACAGAAAGGTTGAAAGATTAGTATGAAGTACTATTATATATTTTTTACCAATTCACCAACAGTTTACATATTACACAATCTGCCTTGTATTTTTTCAGTGTGCCACTTTGAAAGTAAATTGAAGACATCATGTCCCTTTATACTTAAGTACCTCAGCATAGATTTCCTAGGAATAAAGACATTCTCTAATGTTCACAATCCCAAACACTGAAATGCCCAAAGATCAAAATTTCTAAAGCCTAAAATCCCCAAAATGTAATTCTGATACATAATTTATAGCACAGTATACATTTAATAAAACCAGGAAATATAGTATTGATACACATACTATTTTTTTTTTTTTAGATGGAGTCTCGCTCTGTCACCCAGGCTGGAGTGCAGTGGCGCGATCTCAGCTCACTGCAACCACTGCCTCCTGGGTTCAAGCCTCAGCCTCCTGAGTAGCTGCAATTACAGACACACACTACCACGCCCGTCTAATTTTTGTATTTTTAGTAGAGACGGGTTTTGTCATGTTGGCCAGGCTGGTCACGAACTCCTGGCCTCAGGTAAACCACCCACCTTGGCCTCCCAAAGTACTGGGATTACAGATGTAAGCCACTGTGCCCGGCCAAATCCAGTCCATTTTCAAATTTAGCAAACTGTCCCAATAATTTCCTTTATAGCTACTTTCACCCCGATCCAGGATGTAATCCACAATCATAAACTCCGTTTAGTTATTATGTTTTTTCATCTCCATTATTAGGGAACAGCCTTTCTTTGTCCTCCTTTATTTTTTCCTGTAGAGGTTTATTGGTTCTGATTGTGATAAACTCACCATTTTAACCATTTAACCACACAGTACGTGGGCCTTTTAGGTTTGCCTTCTTTCACTGAACACAATGATTTTTAGGTTCACCATGTTGTAGTATGAATCAACATTTAATTCGTTTTCATTGCCAAATAATATTCCACTATATGGGGTGCTGATCATAATCGCCCCAAAATACACACTGAACACCATAATCCCAAATGTTGAAATCCCCAAAGATCAAAATCCCTAAAGTCTAAAATCCTAATTTTGGAAAAAATAAAAATTCTTTAAAAATATTTGCTTACATTTTTAAAGGGGATTTGAGAAACATAAAAATGTGACAGACGACTTTGAGCAGAAGAACCATGTTCATAAAGAAATGGCTCAAAGGGGAAATGTATAAATGCCTATCACTATAGTTAGTAATTGTATGTGCCCCAGCTTTATAACTGCAGTCATCTGAAATACCCTGAGAACAAACCTAAGTCTTTTGATGAGATCAATTAAAAACCACAATGAGTCATCATTGCATACACAGTTGCCCAAAGAGCTGAGATCTTGAGAAGTTTTATCTTTCACAAATGCAGAGGTACAAAAAAGGTCATTTCTTCATTTATTGAGGAAGTTTCAACATTTTTACATAAACGCACAATGCTTACACACAATCAATGCTGTGATAATACACTTTCCTGAAGTTGAATTTCTGATATCCAAAGCAGCAGGAGAAAAGTCTGCCCCAGCTCTCACACAGACCCATTTGTTGTCACCAGACCCCTAGCTGATTGGATGGAGCCCACCAACATTGAGGGCAGTATTGTCCCCATCTAAATCCAATCAGATTCACACACTAATTTCCTCACCCTAACAGAAACACCCAAAATAATGCTTTATCAAGTTTCTAGGTATTCCTTAATCTAGTCAAGTTGACATTTAAAATTACTGATACCTAAAATTAAGTCCACAAGTTAACCCCTTGTCAATCTGGCATCCATACACAGCTCCTTTGTTCTTTTCTTTTCTTTTTTTTGGAGACAGAGTCTTTTTCTGTCACCAGGCTAGAGTACAGTGGCACAATCTCTGCTCACTGCAATCTCTGCCTCCCAGGTTCAAGTGATTCCCCTGCCTCAGCCTCCCAAATAGCTGGGATTACAGGTGCCTGCCACCATGTCTGGCTGATTTTTTGTATTTTAGTAGAGATGGGGTTTCACCATATTGGCCAGGATGGTCTCGATCTCCTGAACTCGTGATCTGCCCACCTTGGCCTCCCAAAGTGCTGGGATTACAGGTGTGAGCCACCACACCCAGCCCCCATACACAGATCCTTAAGCCATACTTAACTCCCAAATAAAGATAACAAAGTAACAAGGAATTTTGATCTTTTGGGATTGTGTCTTTTGAGATTATGATCCAAACCCCATTGTATGTATATACCACAGTTTGTTTATCTATTCATATGCTCAAAGACATTTAGGTTATTTCCACCTTTTGGTTATTCATGTATGAGTATCTGAGTACCTTTTGTCAATTCTTTTGGTATGTACTAAGGACAGGAATTGCTGGGTCATATGGCCGCTCTATATTTTTGGTGTTCGTTTTGTTTTGTTTTGAGACAGTGTCTCACTCGGACACCCAGGCTGGAGTGCAGTGATATGATCTTGGATCACTGCTGCCTTGCCCTCTGGGGCTCAGCTCAGGTGATCCTCCCATCTCAGCCTCCCCAGTAGCTAGGACTACAGGTAAGTGTCACCATGCTCGGTCAACTTTGTTATTTTTTGTAGAGATGGGGTTTTGTCATGTTGCCCAGGCTCATCTTGAACTCCTGGAGTTAAGCAATATGCATGCCTCAGTCTCCCAGAGTGCTGGGGTTACAGGCATGCGCCAACATGCTCAGCTGGTTGTTTTTTGTTTAAGACAGGAGGAGGTTGCTCTGTCGCACAGGATGAGATGTAGTGGCACAATCACAGATCAGGGCTGCATCCTTGACCTACTGGGCTCTAAGCAATCCTTCCACCTCAGCCTTCCAAAGTACTGGGACTACAGCACCATTTACATTCCCATAAGCAATGTAAGAGGATTCCACATTCTCCACATCCTCACCAGTACTTCCTCCTTTTCTTCTTTTATTAAAAATTATAGCCATCCTCATGGATATGACTTGGTATCTCATTGTGATTTTTATTTACGTTCGCCTAATACCTAATGATGTTCAGCATCTTTTCATGTGCTTGTCGACCATTTGTATATTTTCTTTGGAGAAATGTCTATCCAAATCCTTTGCTCATTTTTGAATTTGTTATTTCTCATTTGGTTGTTGAGTTCTAATCTAAGTTCTTTACATATTCTGGATACTAGATCCTTATCATATATATATTTGCAAATATTTTCTCCTATTCTGTGTGTTGCCTCTTCACTCTTGATAATGTCCTATGATGCAGAAAAGTTTTAAATATTGGTGAAGTCCAGTTTATTTTATTATTTGTGCTTTTGATGCTATATTTAATATTTCATTACCAATCCAAGGTCACGAAGATTTACCCCTAGTTTTCTACTGAGGGTTTTATAGTATTTGCTTTTTTGTTGTTGTTGTTTTTAGGTTATTGATCCATTTTGAGTTAAATTTTGTATATAATGTGAAGTACGGGGTTCACCTTCATTCTTTTGTATGTGAGTATCTAGTGGACCTCATACCATTTGTTGAAATGGTATGACCTTTTACCACTGTCTTGACATGCTTGTTGAAAATCAATTAACCACAGATGTGTGGGTTTATTTCTGGACTCTCAATTTTCTTCCATTGTCTGTGTTTATGCCAGTACCAAATTGTTTACATTTTTGTAATTTTTAAAAAATTGCAGTAAAATGCATACAACAAAATCTGCCACTATAAACATTTTAAAGCATAAGTTTCTTCAGCTCTGTGCATTTTCTTCATTCTTTTTCCTCTCTGCCTCAGACTAGATAATATCAATTGACCTATATCGTCAAGTTCACTAATTCTTTCTTCAGCCTGCTCAAGTTAGATGGTTAGTCAATTTTTCAACTCAGCTCTTGTACTTTTCAGTTCCAGAACTTCTATTTGGTACCTTTTAAATAATTTATATGTATCTATTGAAATTTTCTGTTAGTTCATACATCATCCTCCTCTTAGCTACTTAACTACACTTTAGGCAGTTGATCTAAAGTCTTTGAGTAGTACGTATAATGTCTGTGCCTCCTCAAGGATACTTCCTATTTTTTTTTTTTTCTGTGATTGGGCTGTAATTGATTGTTTCTACGTATGCACAATTTCTTGCTTAAATTGGACATTTTGTATATTATAATGTGATAACTCTAAAAATCACATTCTTCCCCTTCCTCAGGGTTTGTTGTTGCTACTTACTGGGGGTTATATTTGTTTGTTTAGTGACTTTATTAAACTCTTCTTGTAAAGATTATATTCTTTGTCACATGTTGTCACTCAAGTCTGTTCACCTTAGTGAGCAACTAGTGATTTGACAGGTTTCCTTAAATGCCTGGAGCCAAAGGGGGAAAAATACTCTCTGGATCTTTTCAGATCGGCTCTGCATTGGGCATTTCTTCAATGCTTACTTGGCAAGACCATTTACAACTCTCTCTTAACCTTAAGATTCCTGCTTGCATGGGGCTTAAATGTCAGCCAGACATGAAAGCTCAGGATCTTTTAAGGTTTCTTCTGAGCATTCATTCATCCCTAAGCCTTCCAGGTACTGTATATGGTGAAGCGTTTCAAATCCTGTATATGGTGAAGCATTTCAAATCACTTGTTCTCCCATGTATCTCCTTACAAAGACTCTTCCTTCCCAGGCTAATTGGTTTGTCTGCTGCTTATCCCAGGCTGCTACAGTATTATTTACCTTTAATTTTTTTTGACAATTGCTGCCCCAACCCCCTAAAAGCTCTAAAGCAGGTGAAACAAGGGCAAGCCTCAAAGCTGATTCCTTAGGGAGCCACCAGACAGGTTGATGCCCATATCCAGAGTCATCCAAGAACATGATCCACATTGCTTATTCTGACACCAGCAAGTTCTGTCAGGAACAAGGGCCGCCATCCTTATGGCTGCCACTGCACTGGGGAGTTGGGGTGGTCACCAGGTAAGCTAAATACCATGTTTTCTCAACAAATTTTAGCAGCTTCTTTCTTTTGAAGCATTCTCCTGGTTGTTTTAGGTCTTTGATTAGATTCTACAGATCTGAACAAGTTAACTGACAGTTTTTGGCAGCTTAATTTTTGGTTTAATGGAGGGATGTAGTTTTGGAGTTCCCTGCTCTGTCATTTTTTTATCTCTTTGTACTTCTTAACCTTGACAGTCTTAAAGGGCACAGGTGAGTTATACTGTAGAATATCCCTCATTCTGAATTAGGCTGATGTTTCTTCGTGATTAGATTCATATCTATCTATCACAAACTATGAATTCATGTTGATAACTATAATTCCTTTCTAGGATACAATTTAGTCTTATCCCTCATGCACTTGTTACTACCTTCTCCAAAAATGAGAAACCTGGTTCCCATTATCATCAATACATTTACTCAAGCTTAGAATACACAAAAAGTAGTTTCACAACTGCTAATCCCATCTCTGTAGAAAACAAACATATCCATATCATCTAGAGTTCAACATTTGTTACTTTTTTTTAAGGAAAATCTACATATGTTGAAATGCAAAAATCTAATGTATAATACACATTTTTATCAAGATATAGAACATTTCCATCACTTCTGAAAGTTCTTTTATGCCCCTCCATAATAAATTCCTACCATTTCACCATAGATGAGTTTTGCCTGTTCTAGAACTTGATATAAATGGTATCACTAGTACATAGTTTGGTGTCCTGCTCCTTTGGCTCAGCATAATGTGGGGAAGATTTATCAACGCTGTAATCATCAGTAGTTCATTTTTATTGCTGAGTAGTATTTTATTCTGATCATTACAAAATTAAAATATATAATAAATGTAAAAGCATTCCTGTTTCTCTACATCCTCTCCAGCATCTGTTGATTCCTAACGTTTTAATGATCGCCATTCTAACTGGCATGAGATGGTATCTCATTGTGATTTTGATTTGCATTTCTCCAATGACCAGTGATGATGAGGTTTTTTCACGTTTCTTGGCCGCAGAAATGTCTTCTTTTGAGAAGTGCCTGTTCATATCCTTCACCCACTTTTTGATGGGTTTTTCTTTTCTTGTAAATTTATTTAAGTTCCTTCTAGATTCTGGATATTAGCCCTTTGTCAGATGGGTAGATTGCAAACATTTTCTCCCATTCTGTAGGTTGCCTGTTCACTCTGATGATAGTTTCTTTTGCTGTGCAGAAGCTCTTTAGTTTAATTGGCTCTTATTTGTCAATTTTGGCTATTGTTGCCATTGCTTCTGGTGTTTTAGTCACAAAGTCTTTGCCCACGCCTATGTCCTGAATGGTATTGCCTAGGTTTCCTTCTAGGGTTTTTATGTTTTTAGGTCTTATATTTAAGTCTTTAATCCATCTCGAGTTAATTTTTGTATAAGGTGTAAGGAAGGGGTCCAATTTCAGTTTTCTCCATATGGCTAGCCAGTTTTCCCAATACTATTTATTAGTTAGGGAATCCTTTCCCTATTGCTTGTTGTTGTCAGGTTTTGCAAAGATCAGATGGTTGTAGATGTGTGGTGCTATTTCTGAGGTCTCTGTTCTGTTCCACTGGTCTATATGTCATTTTGTGATGTGCGGTTTCTAATTCTTTAGTAAAAAATTCTACACTGTTCTTCCATGCTTTTGCAGCTGGGGTGGTAAAGAAGTAGAGAGGGAGAGAAGTTACTTGTACGTTTTCAGAGGCATGCTCTTGTTAAAGAGTGGTTCAGATACATTTAGGATTATGTATCTATTTACTAACTCTTAAGAATTTATAAGTGAATTTATAGAGTATCCAAAACTGAGGAAGATTCTTACAAAATTCATGACAGTAATTACAGACACAAAAATTATCATAAAACCATCAAATTTGATCTCTCAAGTTATTCAAAGCTAGGAAGAGTATAAAATAAATATGTCAAAATTTAGGAGGAAATGGGAGTTACTAAAAAACAAACTTTTAGATTATTCTGTGCCTATGGCTGCTTCTTAGCTGGTGTTTTAAAATCAAAGACCTGATTCTACCATTTGATCCAGCAATCCCACTACTGGGTATCTACTCAAAGAAAAATAAGTCATTATACAAAAAAGATACTTGCATATGCATGTTTATAGCAGCACAATTCACAAATGCAAATATGTGAAACAAGCCCAAATGCCCATCAGTAAACAAGTCGATAAAGAAACTGGAATATGTACACAATGAAATACTACTCAGCCATAAAAAAGAACAAATTGATAGCATTTGCAGCAACCTGGATAGGACTGGAGACTATTATTCTAAATGAAGTAACTCAAGAATGGAAAACTAAACATCGTACGCTCTCATTCATAAGTGGGAGCTAAGCTATGAGGATGCAGATGCATAAGAATGATACAATGGACTTTGGGGACTCGGGGGTTGGGGGAAAGGTGAGGGGGTGAGTGATAAAAGTCTACAAATTGGGTACAGTGTACACTGCTCGGGTGATGAGTGTACCAAAATCTCACAAATCACTACTAAAGAACTTACTCATGTAACCAAATACCACCTGTTCCCCCAAAACCTAGGGAAATAATTTTTTTTTTTTAAAGAAAGAAAATGTCAAGTAAAATGATCCTTCGTTTAATCTTTTGGATGGTGTTTCATCCTTTACTAAATTTTAAGTCATTTTTTTCCCCTAAGCAAACACCATTTATACACTTCAGGGGTGATAAGGAGGCATATTCCAAGAAGAACATAATCTTATTAGACTGGTAATAATGTTCATTTCCTCTCACTGCCCCAGAGGTAGTTCTATTCAATTTACTAACCAATGTTACTCCTTTCAGAGAACAAAATTATGCAAAATGTTTTAAAGCAATGTGCTCACTAACTTAAATGAACAAAATATAACTGTTTTACTATTCACTGATATGACTACTCTTAGATCTTATTTCAAAATTTAAAATGTAGTTGTAGGTACAGTATCACCAACACATTCAAATTACTGATCTCAAGTAAAGGCAAGTGGACATTATCACAAGTTTTTGATATTGATCTCAACTGTACCATATCCTCAATATTTTCATTTTTTAGATAAGCAGAAAGACTTGAAAGTAAACTTATTATATAGCAAATTATACACTACACATGTGTAAATGGTACGCTTCACAGTGAGTCAAAAACCTAGATTGTTGTACCAGATGACTTTATGCTGAAGCACCCACACTTTGGTTTCTGAGCAATCACATAAACTTATAAAATACATGGTTAAAGTTGCCGGTGCCATGAGGGGCACTGGGACTGGGATTTCCAGACTCATGAGTGCTAAGTGTGCTCAAACAGTAAATCCTAACTAGTTACAAGGTTGATCAAAATAGGGTTAATAATTTTGCCTTCTGGGACTCAAGTATATGAAACCAAAGACAGAAAACACATCTACAAACTTTTTCTTATTTCTTCTAGTTAAGATCTAATTTGAAGTTATAAAGTTCAAAAAAACTTTTTCTAGTTAATAGAAGTTGATGGACTATGTCTGCAAAATCAATGTTTACATATCATCTAGAATTCAAAACATCTTTGGCATATAGAAAATCTGATGAAGAACACAGCTTTACTATTTAAATTAAAGTGTCATCCTTTATGGGACTGAAATCTTCGGATTATTTTAGTATTAATATTTCTCCACATTGTTGAAATACATTTCATAGTCTATCTAAATCCCTTGAGTAATAGTTGAGGTTGTACATCAAAAACAAATTAATGATAATATGCTTCTTCTGGAAAATACAATTTTGGCATATCATTTCCAAATGATAACTAGTATTTCTACCTAAGGTTGGGGTCAAGGTATGTGGTGGGGTGCTAGGAAGACAAAATTCAGCAATTTTCCCATGCAATTAATGCTCACACTTCATTATCTAGTTGGTGCATGGATTGATGCCAAAGCCTTGGTAAAACATCAATCTTAAACAATCACACTATTTCCAATCAAATTAAAAATGTTGCACAGCTAAAATATGTTGCTCTTATTCCCCACCCCATCTCTGAACTTGCAGAAGGGTAGAATTTGGGGATATGTCAGATAACAATGAAATCAAAATGCTTCTAATTTGAAGTAGTTTATGATTCCTCTGAGTCAAATTTTCTTCTAAGCTTTTCAAAGGTAATATTGCATTTGAGACAAACACACATAAATTACTGTGCAACAAACTGGAAGGTGAATGCTTAAGATACTGTAAACTTCACTATGCCAGAAAGCAATTCTCTTTTCAGTCCCAATTCTAACCACCTCAGCTGTGAGAACAATTCCAAATACCTGGAATGCAAAGGTTTTCTCATCTCATTAACTAGATGCCTTCAGAGAAGATGATACAAATGAAGATGTTTTTAAAGAACAGTGGCAGATGACTTGATTAAAAATCAATAATAAAACATTTTAAAAGTCTACTGGAATGGCATTAACTTTAAAGAAATGATACAACTTTACTGAAAAGGATTGTTTTAATACTCAGCATCTGAACGAGGTATTATCAAAACTCTGGAAGGAGAAAATCTACAACTCTACTATTTTCTACCATGTTATTTCTGCATACTAACTTCAAAACAGCTTTGAGCAGGGGAATCTGTGTTCTATGACTTGATTATCTGCTACCTAAATCTAAGAATTTAATTTTGAACTCTCGCCACTCAAATGGATCAGTGCTAAAAAGAACAGTCCTGAGATGAGCAGCAGTGTTGGTTTTAGTCACTTGGGTTATAAAAGGTTTCTCTACCACTTAATGTAAAACCAATCTCAAGTAAAAATCTTGAAAACTAAGTCAATATAGTGATTTCACCTTCTTTCACTTGGAAAAAATTTGTATAAGAAAAAAATGTATCATAAGAACAAAACTTAAAGTTTCACTCTGAGGATCACCATTCACAACCTTGATCTAAACTGTTTTAGTAACTATCACCTCCCAGGAAACCGTTTTGATGAAAGATTTTAAAATCAATTTTGAAAACAAACAAACATTTATAAGTATCCCTTAAGGACCATTGACCATTAAAGACACCATTAAAGACCATGAAGAACTTAAGCATTATACTTCGCATATTCTGGAAGTATATGAACTGGAAGTGGCTGACCTCAGTTACAGGTGTTAGCATCTCATTTGATTTACTCTCTTTAGTGAATGCTAGGCACTGTGCTAGGTACTTTATATTTGCATTATCTCTTTAAGTCCTCACTGCATACTATTATCTGCACTTTACAGATAAGAACACTCAGGTTTAGAGAAGTTACATAAATAGCCAAAGGTGACAATACTATTAAGTGGCAGGAGACTCCAGAGCCCATGTCATGAATCATTTTATGTTACATTGTATCAACTACACAGGAACACACTGATATCTATATTGTTCCCAATTTCTGGAAAAGGTTAACCAGGACTGAATATTTTTGAAGTACTTCACTACCATAAAATATTGACCTTGGGGCTTAGTTTGTATCTGCTAACTTAACTTGAAGTTGAAGAGGAAAGAAAGTCCAAGCCAATGATACAGGCATACATTTTTTTTAAGGCTTTCACTTACTCAAATGCATATTTCGATCATTTTGAAATGTGCATCACTTTCAAGAGTGTAATGTTCTTTATAATTTTTAATTAATAAATGTTAATTTGTAATTGGTGAAGTTTTTCATTCAAGTTTAGAATTTTAAAAAATACATCATGCCAAAAACAAATATGCAAATAAAGGACTATCCTCACACATTCTCTACAACCAAAGATCATAAATAGATGTTCAGGCTAAGTTGAGAACTCGTTGTACCAGAATAGAAGGAGAAATAACTTGTTTAGTATACCTCTTACAGAACTTTAATTGTGTGACCTTAAAACATGCTAGAATGTGCTAAAATATAAGAAAAAAGAAGTTAGCCTGGAACTAAAGAAAACTGTCTGATGGCAAAGTGAATTTTGAATCTTGTTTTATGATGAAAAAGCTAAAGATGAAGGTGTAAGAAATGCAATGGTTAGTCATGTTTATGTTTTCAAACCAACAATGATAAATCAAATGGGTTCATTGACCCCAAATTCAAACACAACATAATCTAAAATAAAAATGGATTTAAAGATATTTTAATAGGAGTCTGAATATTTGAGACAACTAAGTAAACTACACCCTCCTTTGGCACACTTAATGATTATATTATTATTTATTTTCTCAACTTAAATAATCAAACACATGGGTTAGATTAACAAACTTTAGTAGTGGTGGAACTCAGAGACTGGAAAGAGACATTATGGATACTCCTCACAGCAGTCTAAGTATTTAACAGCATTAATAAACTGCATCTGAAGAACAGCATTCTATCGTACCAGGAAAACAAAATGATCCCAGACTTTCCACAGGCAATAGAAACTTAGCATGCAAAGAACAAGTCACTGCAAGGAAGCAAGCAAGAAATGCCTCTTCTACAAAGTAACTGTTCATTGACCTTTGGAAGCTTAAAGGATTCATACCAGTGCCACCAAAATGAGTGATATTCATAGAACCCAATATAGGTAAACAATTCTCCCACTACCTAAGAAAAGGTTTATTATTCTTTAATATAAAAAGTTTATTCATAAAATAGCCTTAAGAATACAGAAAAGCTTGATTTTGAATCCCTGATCAACCAAGGACATTACCTTAAATAGTGAGAGTTTAAAGAAGACTGGTGCTCTTTTGTCACCTAATGTTGACTACTTAATGCTGTAGATTCCAGAGACTTTTAAGCACTTCCCAACTGCTGCCTCTCGAATCTATTCCTAATTAGTAAGGACACCTATCCAAGTCCAGCCATTTTAAATCTTCCAGCCGTAAGCCATACAATTATTAAAGGAGAGGAAGAGTTTTTAGCTACCCTCTATAAACTGTCCTACCATAATTAGAGAACCGGAAGTGGCTGGCCTCAATCACAGGTGTGTCTCACCTGATCTACTCGGTACTCTAAAATAGAATTCCCAGGATTAGAAACATTGATAATGGGATCATCCATACATTACTCTGACATAATTTTTAATGTATTTGTCGGTTTGGTTCAGAATGGAGTTAAAGGCAAAGGTATTTAGGAAGATAATCTATTGTACCAATAATAGGGTACCTTATTTGAGGGTCTGGTAAGGGGACTACCAAAAATACACTCCAGGCCGGGCGCGGTGGCTCATGCCTGTAATCCCAGCACTTTGGGAGGCCGAGGCAGGCAGATCATGAGGTCAGGAGACCATCCTGGCTAACACGGTGAAACCCCATCTCTACTAAAAAAGACAAAAAAATTAGCCGGGTGTGGTGGCGGGCGCCTGTAGTCCCAGCTACTCCGGAGGCTGAGGCAGGAGAACAGCATGAACCCGGGAGGCGGAGCTTGCAGTGAGCCCAGATCGCGCCACTGCACTCCAGCCTAGGCAACAGAGCGAGACTCCGTCTCAAAAAAAAAAAAAAAAAAAAATACACTCCATTTTTGAAACAAAGAAGTATAGAAAAAGTGTACTATACAAATAAAGGGCACCCTGTGGTCTTCGTTAGTTATATCATTAGCTATTTTAAACCAAATGATGTTTATAATTCAGCTTAATTTATATTTAATTACAATTCAGTTTAATTTATATTTTTAAGACTGCCAACCACCAGAAATGTGAGAGTAATCTTTTAATGAATAAATTTTAATAATTTATAAATTATCATTAAAGAGCCCAAGCCTTCAAAGACCAATTTAAAAGGTACTTTTAGCAGTGTCCTTGAAGATCTCCTTTGCCAGCCTATAAGTACATATTCTTTTCATGGTTTTCTCCAAATATTTAGTTGCTTTTCCAAGTTAAAGTCATTGATTAGCTCAGAAAAGCAAAATAATAGTCTTTCTAGGTGTCCCATTTATCTCCCCTTAAGCTATTTTATTGTACAAAGTGCAACCAAGCAACTGCTTATTTGTATTTATTATGTAAGAAATTTCAAAAGAAAAAAAGAATTATTTTTAACTTGAAGTTACTGTTGTCTCATCAGTTACAGTTCAAGTAGGAACATAATATCCCAAATAAGACTTTTATTTTTGTTTTAGAGTCAGGGTCTCACTCTGTCACACAGGCTGGAGTAGTGTCACAATCACAGCTCACTATAACCTCCAACTCCTGGGTCAAGCGATCTTCCCACATGAGTCTCCTGAGTAGCTAGGACTACTACTGTTTTTAAATGTTTTCATAGAGATGAGGTCTTGCTATGTTGCTCAGGCTGGTCATGAACTCCTGGGCTCAAGCGATTCTCCTGCCCCTGCCTCTCAAAGTGTTGGGATTACAGGCATGAGCCACCAGACCTGGCCTCCAAGTAAGACCATTTAAGTGACTCAATTAATAAGTACCTCTTATACTTAATAAGAGTGATTAAAACAACGTTTCTTAACCTTTTGTGTAACATGTAATGTTAAAACTTCCTTTTCAATCATGCTGGGTATTAAATTCTCAAGGACTTGTGCAGTGCTTGGATTGTCATATTAAAGATAAAGTATGTTAATTTAAAGTGACAGGAATGAAATCATTCTGAAGGGAGCAGGGCAAGAACATACGCATCATGCACTGAACTTTTGTTCCTGAAGCATTACTATGGATTTTGGAGCATTAAGTAATTTAAAGCACATGCTGCTGAATCAGTACCTGCCAGAAATCCTAATCAGAAGATGAGAAAAAGAAAAAACATTGACATTGTTTGATTATATGAACAAACCAATCAAATATACATATCACAAAACAAAATACACAAAGAAACAGTTAAAACCTGTAATAATATCACTGAACACCTGGAAGTAGCAAATGAGGAATACATAGAAATGTTTTAGATATTATCTACTAGGCACAATAAAACAAAACAACGATGTCTCAATACCATTTCATTTACATAATTTTTTTAACTTTATGGCAAAGTAGTTGCTTTGCCACTCATATTAATATAGGCAATCAAATATGGATGAGTTCAGATAATTAGTAACTACTCTAAGAAAGAGTACAGAATGGCTCCTTAGAAAAAGGTCTCCAAAATTATGTTGCATTAAATAAAGTGATATCCACATTAGTATTAAAAAAATAAAGTCATCCTGACCATGAAATAAAATTTGACCTATATTTACCATCCTATTCTAACCACACTGAGTAGCACTGTAAAATTTCTTGACTGAAAAATATATGCTATTAACAATTTACAAGCCTACAGCTGGAACTTATGTGACAGAGCCCAAGGGATTTTACAGCACGGGAATGAGGTGAATCACTGTGAACACAGGACAACTCAGATATGTGAAATCGAACTAGAGGCCTCTCTTTGTTAATGGACTCGGTATTTAACCTGGGCTAGTTGCTCATTACAGAGATAGCGCAGGAGACTTTTACAGCTAATTGAACTGGGAAGGAAAGGGCTGTGGAGAGAACAATTACACAGAGGGTATACTAGTCTGCAGCTTTTCATGCAAACGAAGAAAGAAGATCATATATATAACAGCAGAAAACTCCTTTCATAAACTGAGTATAGGGCTCAAAGTTATGCAAAACAGCTATAATTTGTAGAGCTAGATACTTTACCTATTGTCCCAATATTACTGAGAATGTAACTGACAGAGAGGTTAACTGGTCTCTTGCTCAAGGTTACCCATCAACTATGTGGGAAAGCCTCCATTTAAATACATGACTGTCTATATCCAAAGTCCACTGTCTTCTTACCACTCTATTACACATAAAGAAGTTCAGCAATCCACAAGACTGTTTTTCATACCAATTCAGCATACTTTATAACATCTACTATCCATTTACACACAGCTGCCAAACAGAGTACTGAGATACTCAAAATGGAAATGCCTTGGAAAATATTTCAGATACCAAAGCCAGATGTTTTTTTTTTTAGGGTTGTGGTATGTAAAAAAGAACTAAAGTTGCTAATTTGTAACAGGAGAGACAACTGAGTAAATGTTTTTAAAATAATTTAAAGAACTTTGGATGGGAAAGAAGGAAGATGGCAAAATCTGTAACTAAAAATAAAAATAAATTTCAGCAGGTGTGAAAGGATATGAAATGTTGAATTTGTTCCTCAGTTCACTTTTGTAAATTAATTACATTCTTTTTTTTTTGAGACAGAGTCTCACTCTGTTGACCAGGCTAGAGTGCAGTGGCACAATCTTGGCTTCAAAAAAAAAAAAAGACTGAGCACTTCTCAAGATGCCAAGTGGTGCTCATGGTATATGAAAAGATAATGGAGCCAATAACAGTAAAATTTATATTCTGATTTTTAAATTCAGATATTAAAACGTATATATCCCATATTTTTTTTCTTTAAAATGAAGTGTTATGTGGTTTCTGAGGTTAGTATGAATTTCTAGCTATACTTTATCAAAGCAGAAAAGATTAACTTCAACTCTTACCAAAAAGAAAGTGAAACATCAAGGTTTTTTGAGCGAATAGTATTAAAGCAGTAAACTTTTAAAAAAAGGTCATATAGACAACTGGATTAGACATTCAGAAGGTAGTATCACTTAGTGTTCAAGAGAATTTGGAATCCTAGCTATATGATTTTAGGCTGGTTTCTTATCTTTTCTGTACTTTCTTTTCTTTTCTTTGTTTTGTTTTTTTGTTTGTTTGTTTTTTTGAGACAGGGTCTCACTCTGTTGCCCAGGCTGAAGTGCAGTAGCACAATCTGCAGCCTCTACCTGCTGGGCTCAAGCAGTCCCCCCACCTGATCCTCCTGAGTAACTGAAACCAGAGGCATGCATCACCATACCTGGCTACTTTTTGTAGTTTTTGTCGAGAAGGGTGGTCTGGAACCCCTGAGCTCAAGCGGTCTCCTAAAGCACTAGGATTACAGGTGTGAGCCACCATGCCTAGCCCCTATTTTCTCAATCTGTAAAATGATGATAAAAATAGCTAAGATAGTGGCTGCGTGCACTAAATGAGTAATAATGTGTAAGCCTGGAACATAATAAGCACTCAAAAAGCTTCTTATTATTGGCGATAATTCCCACAAGACAAATATAGTCAAGCATTTTTCATTTAGAAATGTCACATTTCTTTTTTTTCTTTCTTGAGACAGAGTCTTGCTCTGTTGCCCGGCTGGAGTGCAATGGTGCCAACTCAGCTCACTGCAGCCTCCGCCTCCCAGGTTCAAGCGATCTGTCTCAGCCTCCCAAGTAGCTGGGATTACAGGTGTGCACCACCACGCCCAGCTATTTTAGATTTTTAGTGGAGATGGGATTTTTTACCATGTTGGCCAGGCTGGTCTCAAATTCCGGACCTCAAGTGATCCGCCTGCCTCGGCCTCCCAAAGTGCTAGGATTACAGGCCTGAGTCTCTGGGACCAGCTCAGAAATTTCACTTTAAACCAAAAAAATAAACCACTGACAACCAATGAGCGAAAATGGGGTTTTAAAAAAGAGCCCAGTCATCATGCCCAAAGTAACATGTGACTTTGAAACATCTGTGAGGAACTTCTGGCTTCAAGGAAATACTTATATTCTCTTGGCATCTGTTACAGTGTTTTTAAAGCAAGAATTTCCCTATATAAAGAAAAAGAATACAGAAATAAATGATACACCCTACTTTAAAAATGGGATTGATAGGGCAAATGAAAACACAGATAACAAGAAAGACTAACAAAATTATATTTACATATTCACATTTAGCCAAAAACCTGAATAAATATATTAATTAACCAAGAATTTCCACTTGACTGGTTTCAGGTCTCTGGAAGCCGAGAGAGAGGGAAAGACAGATGTGGCTAATTAACAATGCAGAATTACATGTCACATTATAACCTGTTATCTAAATTTCACTAGAGTAGTTCAAAAAATGTGGATATTCATCAAACCCTGTCCCATGAGACTTTTAGTACCCTATGTTCTAATTTACATTTCCTCAATCTTCAATACATTTAACTCTTAAAAGACAGAAAATTCCTTAACAACTTACTATATATGTCAAGGAGTAAAACTACACTTGACCTTATTCTAGGGTCTTATTTTATCTGAGAAATAAAGTAAATAATTACAACTTGAATAAAGCACCAAGAAGTATTACATTATAGGAAAAAATGTGTTCATATTCTCTTTAGAAGAACCAACAATTTCCCCCAAAAGGAATGGTATTTTAAAGTTAATTTTTTAATATTTTCAAAAAGACCTTTCACCTAGTAAAAGAGAATGTAGTAATATCAAAGCTTTGATTTTCAACTATGACTTCCATCTGTTCCTCTACTAATCATATTATCTGTTATAAACACTATAATCAATACTTCCCTTTCTTGGTTTTGACTATACTTTCATCTCTTTACAGATAAATGTGGATAATATTTCATTTTTTATTTGATGTAAAATGTTTTGTTCCATGTAAACAAATATTCTTGTAGATAATATAAAGGAGGTGGAAATATACATATCATTTTTTCCTTCCAAGTCTGAGAGATTGTCAAGGTTCTGAGGGGACTGTAGTTCCAAGTAATGGGAAAAACTCAATTCAGAGGCAGTATTTCTGAAATGTTCAGGGAGAGGTTGGGGGAAAGGGGAATCAATAGGTAGGAAAGAATAACAAATCTATTCTCTAAAAAAGAAATACATGGTGGTATGATGATAATGAACAATTAGTTTCAATAGACAACTTTATTGCTTGAAAATAGGGTATAAGCTTTATAGTTTTTAGAAGAGATAAGGGGATTGCATCAACATTGTGGAAGTTGGTATTCCTTGCTTAAGAAACAATTTTATCTATACCATGCAATTTTATTCTGTGACTTTATAAGAAAACATGGTGACATTTGATGTGGAGAAAGTTGTCTATTATATGCAATAGAAACAGGAAATACAAAATATAATTTCTATCTTTGGTTTGCTGAGGGGAAAAAAGGGGTAAGAGAAAATGGGAAAATAAAGAAGGCTACAAACCACTTGAAATAAATCATGCAAATAAAAGAGAGCAACTAAATGATTACATGAAAAGAATATTTAACAGTAATGTAAAATAAAGGCTCTACTTAGAAATAATTGTTTTAGGCCGGGCGCGGTGGCTCAAGCCTGTAATCCCAGCACTTTGGGAGGCCGAGATGGGCGGATCACGAGGTCAGGAGATCGAGACCATCCTGGCTAACACGGTGAAACCCCGTCTCTACTAAAAAATACAAAAAACTAGCCAGGCGTGGTGGCAGCACCTGTGGTCCCAGCTACTCGGGAGGCTGAGGCAGGAGAATGGCGGGAACCCGGGGGGCGGAGCTTGCAGTGAGCTGAGATCCGGCCACTGCACTCCAGCCTGGGCGACAGAGCCAGACTCTGTCTCAAAAAAAAAAAAAGAAAAAAAAAAAAAAAAAGAAATAATTGTTTTATAGCCCAACTAGATGGTAAAATCACAAAAGATGATAAACAAAACAAAGAAAAAAATTTAGTTTTCATTAAATAAATAATCCAAAATTCATGAAATCACTGTATTGACAAATTGTTAGTAGAATACAGGGATACTAGGGGAAGGGGCCTTTTTTTTTTTTTTTTTTTTTTTTTTACAAGAAGGATTCAACACAGGAAGGTGCATTTAGAAAGAATCTACGACATATTACATTAAAACAAAAGCCGGCCAGGCGTGGTGGCTCACACCTGTAATCCCAACACTTCGGGAGGGCGAGGTGGATGGATTACCTGAGGTCAGGTAATTCAAGGAGTTCAGGAGTTCAAGACCAGCCTGGCCAATATGGTAAAACCCCGTCTCTACTAAAAATACAAAAAAAATTAGCCGGGCGTGGTGGTGGACGCCTGTAATCCCAGCTACCCGGAAGGCTGAGGCAGGAGAATCGCTTGAGAACCCCGGAGGCAGAGGTTGCAGTGGCATTGCCATTGCACTCCATGCCATTGCACTCCAGCCTGGGCGACATGAGCGAAACTCAGTCTCAAAATAACAATAATAATGTCAGAATATATTTTGTATTACCATCTCTATAATAATGCTAATAAGCTATAATAATTTTCAAATGTCTTCTAAGATAAAATCTGAACTCTTTCAAGATTTAAAGTTTTAAACTTTTAAACCTAGTCTCATATTTTAAAAATAATACCACTTATCTACGAAACATATTCTTAAAACCAATGGTAACCATAGCCGTTACCATTCTTTATACAAGGCCTATGATAGTAGATACAAGTGACAATAATAATGTATTTCATAACTTTTCTACAAGGGAAATTGCTAGTATTCTAAAAGTATTAGTGTCCATTAACATAAAGTAATAATGGGCTCTGGAAAAAGATTCACCTACAAATTCAAAAGCTGCTTAATTAAATTCAGTTCTCACTGACTATCAGTTGAAATAGTAATGTCTCATTTACTTTTTACAGGGAACCTTCCAGTTAATTAAACGGATCAGGAGAAAGAGATTTTAGCAAAACAAGAATTAACTACTCAATTATTTGTCAATATCAGTTGGGCTACTCTTTCCTATTTTGCATCTGGAGGTTCCATTATTCAGGTACAAATTTAAAACATCCCAGGAAAATATTTTTACATTTGTTCTTACTTTCAATGACAAAAAGTCTGGAGTTTAATTCAATTAGAAGGCAATAAAATAATCTAGTGTCTGTTACTGGTCAAATTTTGGACTTTGTTAAATGGTGTGCTAAAAGTTAAGATAATGGGGGCTAAGACAATAGGAGTAAATAATTCTTTCTCTAAGCATTTAATAGCTAGTTTACCTTACAAATTAAAAAAAAAAACAGAGGAAGAGGGAAAAAATTATCCATTTAAAAATCAAAGCAAGTCTAAAAAGAAATTCCTCTTAGGTGTTTAGCCTTCTAACTACATTTCTGGCCATAATGCACAAAATTACTACAATATCATTATCACACAAATTGTTTTTTTAAACAGAAAATTGTCTTAGAATTCATATATTCTAGAAGCAGCTACTTAAGAATTAAGACTTTCTGAATGAGAGAACAAAAAAGTCATGAAGATCTAAAGAAAAATGATGGTGGCTCACACCTGTTATCCCAGCATTCTGGGAGGCTGAGGTGGGCGGATGATGAGGTCAGGAGATTGAGACCATCCTGGCCAACATGGTGAAACCCCATCTCTACTAAAAACACAAAAATTAGCTGGGGGTGGTGGTGCGTGACTGTAATCCTAGCTACTTAGGAGGCTGAGGCAGAATAATCGCTTGAACCAGGGAGTCAGAGGTTGCAGTGAGCTGAGATGGCACCACTGCACTGCAGCCTGGCAACAGAGCGAGACTCCATCTCAAAAAAAAAATAAATAAATAAATAAATAAATAAAGAAAAATGAAAAGACTGACAATTGAGAAAGTACTGACAGTTACAATTACCAGGCGAAAGACTTCATATGTAACAAAAAAACATGGAAAACTTTTAAACTGATCAAACACTAAATGAATCTGGCACTCTTCATTACATAAGGTTTTTTTTTTTTTTCTTTTAGTCTTTTTTCTTTTTTTTCTTTTTTTTGAGACAGAGTCTCGCTCTGTTGCCCAGGCTGGAGCGCAATGGCATGATCTTGGCTCACTGCAACCTCTGCCTCCTGGGTTCAAGTGATTCTCCAAAAAACCAAAATAAGTCATTTATTGCCGGGCGCAGTGGCTCACGCCTGTAATCCCAGTACTTTGGGAGGCAGAGGCGGGTGGATCACGAGGTCAGGAGATTGAAACCATCCTGGCTAACACAGTGAAATCCCGTCTCTACTAAAAATACAAAAAAATTAGCCGGGTGTGGTGGCGGGCGCCTGTAGTCTCAGCTACTTGGGAGGCTGAGGTAGGTGAATGGCGTGAACCCGGAAGGTGGAGCTTGCAGTGAGCCGAGATCGCTCCACTGCACTCCAGCCTGGGTGACAGAGCGAGACTCCACCTCAAAAAAAAAAAAAGTTATTTATTAAAATGAATTTGCTGTAAGTTAGTACTGACTTTATGAGTCAGACCTCCACCTCGGAATATGTGATTGACTACTGTAGTTGATTTTTTGCAAGTAATTAAACATTTATTGTTTGCCTCCTGTGGGCCAGGCCCACGCTGGACTCTAAGTGACACAAGAACAGGTAAGATAGGGACCTGACCCTCCAAAGACTCTGAAATCAGAAGTGTTGCAGTAAGTCCTCACGTTGGATACGGTACTTTACTACAGATAAAGCAGAAACACCAAGGATCAGAGAAAAGATGAAACTGTCCCAAAGCAGAGTTAGGATCTTGAGCCTAGGTCTCCTAACATCTAGTTCAGTGCCCTTCCTTTCTGATCATTCTTTTAGAATATGTGACTTTAAAATGACGATATTCACAGATACAGGCATTTTAGGCACTGTGCCACCTTAATAGGAAAGGTAATTTTTACGCAGGTAGCCTTAGCTGAGATCTCTCAAATCTTAAGGCAGCTATTCATTATTTTCACTTGTATAAAAGAGCTCGATACTTATCTCTCCACCTTACCAGGATATGGAGTTTTATGTAATAATGCATGAATTGGCACATTTCTGCAAAAGTCATCAGTTTCTACTAACCCTGACCTCTTCCCATCTAGACCCTTTTTTGTGATCCTGCCTTTTCCAGCCACTCCATGATTTTCCTTCTGACTTCCTGTTCATTGTGCTCTGCAGAGCCATGCCTGGCTCTTTCTTCTTTCTGAAGTGCTTTCTTCCTCCTCTGTAAAATTGACCCTTTACTTTTCTTTCTGACCCTGTGTAATATTTTCTTTTTGGAGAATCTGGCCTGAAAGGAAAAAACATGTTTGACTGCTTTATGAGATAATAAAACTGAAAGTCTCGTTTTCTATACCTAAAAATAATTTGTTATATTATTTATTCAGGTATAAATAACTAAAAATAAGTATAGTGCAAACTTATAGGCAAATCTGGAATAGTCTTCATAATTATTACAAAAGCACTACAAGGACCTTTGTAATTTTCTAGTTAAGATTATTGCTAGACACTATCACAAAGTCTGAAAAAGGTCAAATCAGGGAAGCGTTTTGTACGAAATGCCAATACAATATTGGGGGGCTTGTTAATCTTTATGATGACTATTGAGTTAACACTCAAAAGTCAACAAACACTGAATTAGCCCTTAATATAAATAGCAGGCAATACATAAGAGTTACCTTACATGGAAAAACATAGAACCTTCTGCCTCTTTCTGCAGAGGCACATGGAGGCACAGACCCCCTCACCTAAGCATGCTCTTTTGATAAGATAAACAGGTATTCAGTCATTTCTCACACATAACTATAGAGGAACTTAAAAATCTCAGTAAATAATAGGATATATGAATAGAAGAGTCATAGTTTGCTCACCTTTCCATCAAAGCGTTTTATTATATATTGATCCAGACCCAAGTCTGTAAAAGAAAAGGAAAAAACATTTAGCTATTGATTATAACTCAAGTGAAACATATAAAATGACAGCTCTTGGTTTTGTTTCCAGTCATTCAATTAAAAGTACAAAACATTTATTCAAAGGCCACAGGAATGAATATTTTGTTCCACTTTCAGATTCAAAGTGTGAGTGCTAACAGATACCAACCCTTTTATTTTACATATCAGAAAAGTAAGGCTCTAAGAAGGTAAAAATGTGCAAACCTATTCAACAGTAGAGTCCAATTAGAACTCTGGACTCCTCCCAAAGTGGTCCTCTTTTCACTATATCAAGGTGTTATATTACTTTTAATTAACATAAGGAATATTAGTTTAATCTGAATGCATAATAATTTTTTGTATCAAGTCCAAATAAAATAATTAAATACTAAAAAAAAAAAAAAAACCTATTGCAATACAACTAAACAGTCACAAACAGGCCATCTTAATATTAAATTTTTAAATTGGGTTAAATGTTAACTATTTACTTGGGAATGCCTAGCTTTGGATTCTGTGCACTGTGAAAAATTAAGTGAATATATTCGGTGGCACTGAGGGCAGGGATAGTTTTGTCTTTGCATACAGCTTTATCCCCAGCATTTCGAACAGTGCTTGATCAATAAATATCTGCAAAAGAATGAATGAATAAGATACAGTCCTTGCCTTGAAAAGTCACAATTTAGTTAGAAAGACATATGGATATAATAATTAACATTACAAGGGAGCATACAATAACTTCAATAAAAGGGTGCTGTGGGAGTTTTGAGAGTAGAGAAATCAGTACTCAGTTACACTTATTTTCTTGCATAATTATTCAGTTCTTTTCTTTCAGTTCCCACTAGTTCAGGCCTTTACCTCACTATGCCCACATTATTACAATCATCAGATTATCATTGCTCCCAGAAAAACCTTTTTGCATTTCTAATTTAAATATTTGGTTATACATTCTTCTTATCTGCAATGTGCCTCATCTTCCAGAAGCCAGCCCTAAACAAACTGACCCATTGACTGTAAAAGAAACAGATAATTCATGACACAGAAAGAAATGTCAGAAACAATTTTAATTTGCAACCTGACAGATATTTAGGAGAGTGTAAGTCATAAAGGCTGATATTCATCAGAACATGCTTCTGATAAAAGAACAGAGAAAAAGAAAGAGTTCTAGACAATTAAAACTCTGATTGCCTATCTCCCCCTATTTTTTATTTTATTTTATTTATTTTTTTGAAACAGAGTCTTGCTCTGTCACCCAAGCTGGAATGCAGTGGCATGATCTTGGCTCACTGCAATCTCCACCTCCTAGGTTCAAGTGATTTTCCTACCTCAGCCTCCCAAGTAGCTGGGATTACAGGTGTGTGCCACAATACCTGTCGGATTTTTGTATTTTTAGTAAAGATGGGGTTTCGCCAGGTTGGCCAGGCTTCTAGGTCAGGTCTAGAACTCCTAACCTCAGGTGATCCACCCGCCTCGGCCTCCCAAAGTGCTGGGATTACAGGCATGAGCCACCGCATCCAGCCCTATTTTTAAATATACTCTCAAAAGATGAGGATAAGGTAACCTCCCAAACTGCTGCCAAAGGACAGCAGGATAGAAAATAGAAAATATAAAACAGAATTATAGAACACAGAGACTCAATCCAAGAGGTTTAGTATCCAATTAGATACAGGACCTTTCTCCTTCAGAAAGAGGGAGAAAATAATCCAAAAAAATACTAGCAGAAACTTTCTCAGAACTATAGAGAGACAAACTAAAAGACCTTACACCAAGTGTTCTAAGCATATTGAACAAAACAGTCAGTGTATGCTTGTGAAATTTGAGAATACCAAGAATAAAAAAATCCTAAAGATTTTCAGGCAAAAATCTTCCTGGTTCCTTACAAAGGCATGAGAATCAGAATAGAATCAGATGTCTCACAGGTAAAACCTGGTACATCAACTAGGGAGATATATGCTTACTAACTGCATCAGCGCTGTCCAACAGAAATATAGTGTGAATAACAAATGCAAGTCACATGTGTAATTTAAAATTTTCTAATAACCATCTTTAAAAAGGTAGAAAGGAAGAAATCCTGTCATTTGAGGCAACATGGATAGAACTGGTTGACATTATGTTAAATGAAATAAGCCAGGAACAGAAAGTTAAACACCGCATGTTCTCATTCCTATGTGGAAGCCAGAAAAAGTTGATCTCATAGAAGTAGAAAGTAGAACAGGGTATACCAGAGGCTGAGAAGGATAGGGGAAATGGGAAGGACTAGAAAAGATTTGTTAAAGGATACAAAATTACACCTAGATAGGAAGAATAAGTTCTAGTGTTCTATAGCATTGTAGAGTTAATGACAATATATTACACAGTTTCAAATATCTAGAAGGAAGGTACCAACACAAAGAAATGATGTTTGATGGTGATATGCTAATTATCCTTATCCAATCACTATATACATTATATGTATCAAAACAGTGCTATGTACCCCATAAATATGTACAATTATTATGTCATTTTAAAAATAAGGTTAATTTTTTTTTTTTTTTGAGATGGTGTCTCGCTCTGTCACCCAGGTTAGAGTGCTGTGGCATGATCTCGGCTCACTGCAACCTCCACCTCCTGGGTTCAAGCGATTCTCCTGCCTTAGCCTCCCGAGTAGCTGGGACTACAGGCACGTGCCACCATGCCCGGCTGATTTTTGTGTGTGTGTGTATTTTTAGTAGAGACAGGGTTTCACCATGTTAGCCAGGATGGTCTTGATCTCCTGACTTCATGATCTGCCCGCCTCAGCCTCCCAAAGTGCTGGGATAACAGGCATGAACCACCGTGCCCGGCCAAAAATAACGTTAAATTTTTAAAAAGACAAAAAGAAACAAGTGAAATTAATTTCAATACTTTATTTAACTGAATATATCCAAATAGTATCATTTTAAGTAGTAATCAAAATATTAATGAGATGTTTTACGTTTTTTAATACTACATTTTCAAAATCAGGTGTGTATCTTGTAATTATAATACATCTCAACTCAGACTTGCCACATTTCAAGTGCTCTGTAGCCAAATACGGCTACTGGCTACTGTATTAGCTAGCACAGATTTTAGGTTATCAGGGCAATACCCAGAATAACTCAAAATGTAACTTAACATTTTAAAGGTGGTTACTTCTGTGACATGAACTGTGGAGATGGACAAGATGGAACAGATTTATGTTTTGTATTTTATGCTCTTCATTATATTAAAAAAAAGGTGAGGAGGAAGGGGCATGGGAGGACAGCCTGGCACTCACTGAGAATTATTGTCATTTTATAAGCAAATACCGACATGCAGTAGGCCAAGAGTTTCATGATTTCAAGTTGAAAGAAATGATTATTTCACCTTGTTATGTTTTGATTTATTTACCTGCCAAATGAAGGAGATGGTTGGATTAGATCAGTTCTTAAAATGGTTGGAAGTGGAGTGTGGAGAATGAGGATGGATGAAGTAATTCAAGCTATTGTCCCTAACTACTCCTCTAGAAAATCTAATAGGCCCAATTATTGGGGGCAGGGAGAACATGGAGAATGAAAGGTGAAAAAATAGCGTGTGTAGTTTAAAAATAATACTTAGGTAACTTCCATATGACAGGATTTCTCTTTCAGTTTGCTACCCAAACTTTTTTGGTCCCAGCTTAGAAATACTAGACTATTATAGCTATGTTGTTTTCACTCAGGTGTTTCCCATGGTTTTTAAACTTTTATTCAAAGAACTTTCAGTCATTTAATTTAATGCTCACAGTGTGATATAAACACTACCTTTGCCTTTTTATTGATAAGAAAGCCAAGGCTCAGAAGGTTAAAGGGCTGTTTTTTTATTTTAACTCTAAGAATCTTCTAATTATGGCAGTTGCCTCTTGAGTCCACACCCAAATAATATAAATATGTGTGTAAAAGTAGAGTATGTGTAAATGTACACACATACTGCTAAGAATAGTCTCAGTTTAAGCCTCAGAGCATTTAAAAGACTTGTTTTAAAGACAATGGCAACTGACTTTGTCAAACGACACAAGGGCAACTGAATCAAATATATCATTTCAATATCTATAAATTAGAATTTAGGTAAATGGAAACTGAATAATTTTAGTTAAGAAGTCCCAGCTATCTCTCAAAAATTAGAGATTCTTTTTTTGTTAACACTAGTTTTTTTTTCAGTATCTTTTGTAGTACAACTGGTTTTTGGTTATACTGATGAATTCTATGATGGTGAATTCTGAGATTTTAGCACACCCATTATCCGAGTAGTGTACACTGTACCCAATATGTACTCTTTAATCCCTCATCGTGCTCTGACCCTAAATCCAAGTCCCCCAAGTCCATTATCTCACTCTGTGTGTCTTTACAACCTCATAGCTTGGCTCCCACTTATAAGCGACAACATATGATATTTGGTTTTCAACAACTGAGTTAACTTCACTTAGAATTATGGCTTTTAGGGGCCGGGTGCGGTGGCTCACGCCTGTAATCCCAGCACTTTGGGAGGCCGAGGCAGGTGGATCACGAGGTCAGGAGATTGAGACCATGGTGAAACTCCGTCTCTACTAAAAAAATACAAAAAAATTAGTCAGGCGCAGTGGCAGGCGCCTGTAGTCCCGGCTACTCGGGAGGCTGATGCAGGAGAATGGTGTGAATCCGGAGGCAGAGCTTGCAGTGAGCCGAGATCACAACACTGCACTCCAGCCTGGTGACAGAACGAGACTCCATCTCAAAAATTAAAAAAAAAAAAAAAAAAGAATTATGGCCTCGAGCTCCATACAAGTTGCTGCACAAGATATTATTTTGTTCCTTTTGATGGCTGACTAGTATTCCATGGTGTATATATACCACATTTTCTTTATTCACTCTTTGGTCAATGGGCACTTATGTTGGTTCTATATCTTTGTTTTTTTGTTTGTTTGTTTGGTTTTTTTTTTTTTGTTTTGTTTTTTTTGAGACAGAGTCTTGCTCTGTTGCCCAGGCTGGAGTGTAGTGGTGCGACTTTGGCTCAATGTAACCTCTGCCTCCTGGCCTCAAGTGATACTCCTGCTTCAGCCTCCTGAGTATCTGGGATTACAGATGCGTGCCATCACGCCTGGCTAATTTTTGTATTTTTAGTAAAGACGGGGTTCCGCCATGTTGGCCAGGCTGGTCTGTAATTAATGACCTCAAGTGATCCACCTGCCATGGCCTCCCAAAGTGCTGGAATTACAGGCATGAGTCACCATGCCTGGCCCATATATTTGCAATTGTGAATTGTGCTGCTATAAACATGCATGTGCATGAGTCTTTTTCATATAATGACTTCTTTTTATTTGGGCAGATACCCAGTAGTGGGACTGCTGGATCAAATGGTAGATCTGCTACTTTTAGTTTTTTGGGTTTTTTTTTGAGACAGAGTCTCACTCTGTTGCCTAGGCTAGAGTGCAGTGGCACAATCTTGGCTCACTGCAACCACCATCTCCTGGGTTCAAGTGATTCTCCTGCTTCAGCCCTGAGTAGCTGGAACTACAGGCGTGTGCCACCATGCCCGGCTAATTTTTGTATTTTTAGTAAAGAAGGAGTTTCACTATGCTGGCCAGGCTGGTCTCGAACTCCTGATTTCATGACCTGCCCACCTCAGCCTCTCAAAGTGCTAGGATTACAGGTGTGAGCCACTGTACCCGGCCTACTTTCAGTTCTTTAAGGAATATCCATGCTGATTTCTGTAGAGGTTGTACCAATTTACCTTTCCACCAGCAGTATAAAAGTGTTCCCTTTTCACCACATCCACGCCAACATCTATTTTTTTTGACTTTTAATTACTGGCAGGAGTAATATGGCATCTTTTTGTGATTTTAATTTGCATTTCTCTGATGATTAGTGATGCTGAGCATTTTTTCATAATTTTGTTGGCCATATGTATATCTTCTTTTGAGAAATGTCTATTCATGTCCTTTTCCACCTTTTGATGGGATTATTTGCTTTTTTCTTGCTGGTTTATTTGAGTTCCTTACAGATTCTCAATACTAGTCCTTTGTCAGATGCATAGTTTGCAAATATTTTCTCCCATTCTATGGGCTGTCTGTTTACTCTGATTATTTCTTTTGCTGTGCAGAGGCTCTTTAGTTTAATTAGGTCCCATTTCTTTATTTTTGTTGCATTTGCTTTTGGAGTCTCAGTCATGAATTCTTTGCCTAGGCCAATGCCCAGAAGAGTTTTTCCAAGGTTATCCTATAGAATTTTGATGATCTCACATCTTATATTTAAGTCTTTGATTAATCTTGAGTTATTTTTGTATGAGAGATGGAAGATCCAGTTTCATTATTCTACATGTGTTTAGCACTAAAATTTATCCTAAAAATGTATTAAAATGTTTATATTTTTCAGCAATGCAAGGTAATATAAGCTAGCAAAAGAAAGTATAGTTATTTTCGTAGGCCTTGTAATAGGTGCTTTATGTCTCTTCATTATAGTTTAAAAAAAAAAAAGTCAGGGCAAGGGGCATGGCATGAGAGGACAGCCTGGAACTTACTGAGAATTCTTGTCACTTTATAAGCAAATACTGACATGAAGTAGGCCGTATATAATATATATAAGTTAATTTTCATAACCATACAAGTTAGTTGCTATTATCTCAGTTTTACAAATGAGAAAATCAGATTTAGAGAGGTTAAAAAATTTGCCTAAGATCATATATCTGTATTTCCAATTTCTCATAATCATCTTCATATAATCTTGTCTGCTTCTTCTTAAACTCCTTTGATGATTATTCTGCCTATCCCTTAAATATTTACACTTCACAGAATTTCATTCTTGGATCCCATCTCTCCTCACTTATGCTGTTTGCCTCAGCAATTTCATTTAAAAAATCTTTTAATATTTTTTTAAAAGATAATTAAACATCTTTGAAGTAGCCAGTTTAAACTGCTGAAAGAAAAGAATTTCAGCCCAGAATTATTTATCTAAGTGAAAATAGCTTTCATGAATGAAGACAAAATAAAAAATTCTAACATGAAGGAAAATAAGATAATTTGTCACCAAGAGACCTGCTTCAAAAGACATTTTATTCTTCAGCGGGGAAATAAAATGATACCAAAGGAACTTTAAAAAATTTAAAAAGAGCAACAGACATAGTTACTATCTGGACATATATAATATTTTCTCCTTGCAAGTTCTTTATGTATGATAGTTACTAAAAAAAAATCAAGACAATGTCTAGTAGAATTTTTTATGTATACAGATATAACACATAGGACACGACAACATAAAGTTAGGAGAGACCTACATGGTGAAAAGATATCTATCTATATTCCACTGAAAGTGGTAAAATATAAATTCTTAATAGACTGTAAAAAGTTAAGTATGTATATTACAATACCTATAGACACAAGTAGAATAAAGATATACAAAGAAATATTAACCCAAAAGATTAATTCAAACTATACTAAAAAATTTTCAATACTCCAAAAAGAAGGCAGGCAAGGGGATAAAAAGAACATAAAAAGATGGAGAAATAAGAAAAAAACAAATAAAATGGTGGGCCTAAATCCAAGCATATCAATAAATGTAGTAATTAAAAGATAGAGGCTATCATACTGTATAAAAAACAAGATCTAGCTACATGTTGTCCACAAGAACCCTATTTTATTTTTTATTATTTGAATTTATCCTCAAGTTCTAAGGAAATATAATGATATATGAAGGTTAAAAGTAACAGGATAGAAAGAGTCATGAAAAAAATAATCAGAAGAAAACTGGAGTGGCTATATAAATATCAGGCTATGTAGACTTCAGAGCAAAAAAAAAAAAAATCACATGGATAAAGAGAATCAATTATGTAATGATAAGAGGGTCAATTCACCAAACAATATTAATAATCCTAAAAATGTGTGTACCTAATAAGAGAGTTTCAAAATATGTGAAGCAAAAACTAGAGCCAAGCACATGGTCATGTGCTTGTAGTCCCAGCTAGTTGGGAGGCTGAGACTAGGAGGATCACTTGAGGCCAGGAGCCAGGAGTTCGAGCAGGCAGTATACTATGATCATGTCTATTTACAGCCACTGCCCTCCAGCCAGGCAACACAGTGAGGCCACCCATCTCTAAAATGAACAAACAAACAAACAAACAAAAAACCAAACCGATAGAACTGAAAGTATGAACAGACAAATCCAAAATTAAAATCAGAAATCAACACCCTTCTCTCAATAATTGATAGAGAAAGCAGACTGAAAATCAGTTAGGATATGGAAAACAGCAGATTAGTGGTTGCCTGGGACTTTGAGGGCAGGAAAAAGAGGTAAAGAAATATTACAAATGGGAATGAAGAAACTCATGAGGTGATAAATGTGTCATTATATTAATTGTGTCGATGCTTTCACTAGAATATACATATGACTAGTATGTCAAAACTCATCGAACACATTATAAATATGTACTATTTATTTTGTTAACTATATCTTAATAAAGCAGTTAAAATAACAGTACAAACTATCAAAGAGAAGACTGAAACATTTGAAAATATCAATATTGACAACTTCTGTGCATTAAAAATCATCACAAACAGGCCGGGCACGGTGGCTCACGCCTGTAATCCCAGCACTTTGGGAGGCCGAGGAGGGCGGATCATGAGGTCAGGAGATCGCGACCATCCTGGCTAGCATGGTGAAACCCCATCTCTACTAAAAATACAAAAAAATGATCCGGGCGTAGTGGCGGGCGCCTGTAGTCCCAGTTATTCGGGAGGCTGAGGCAGGAGAATGGCATGAACCCGGGAGGCGGAGCTTGCAGTGAGCCGAGATCCGGCCACTGTACTCCAGCCTGGGCGACTGAGCAAGACTCTGTCTCAAAAAAGAAAAGAAAAAAAGAAAAAAAAAATCACCACGAACAAAATAAAAAGGCTCCAGACTAGGAGAAGAGATCTGCAATGTATGTAACAGATTTCAATGAGAATATATAAACTATTTTTACTAAAAAAGAAAATCAAATGGAAAAATGAGCAGAGACTATAAACAGACAATTCATAGAAAAGGCAATGTAAGTAATCAATGACATGCAGAGATGATAAGCCTCACTTGTCGTTAGTGAAATGCAAAATAAAACCAGAAAATTATTTAAAACACTTTAAAGTGCAGAGTTTTTGTGTATCTGTGATCAAAGTTAAGCTGTTATCAGCTTGAAATAATCTAATTACGTTTTTTGTAAGCCTCACGGTAGCCACAAAGAAAAATCCTGTAATAGATACGCTAAAAATAAAAGGCAAGGAATTAAAATACACTACCAGAGAAAATAACCACAAAGGAAGACAAAGACAGCAACAAAGGAAAAAAAGGAAGAGGGATTACAAAACAACCAGAAAATGAGTAACAAAATGGCTGTAATAAAGTCCTTACATATCAATAACAGAGACTATAAATGGTCTAAATTCTCCAACTAAAAAACAGAATGGTTGAATAAATTTTTTAAAAGACCCAACTATATGATGCCTATAAGAGACTCATTTCACCAGTAAGGACACAAACAGACTGAAAGTAAGTAAAAGGAAAAAGATATTTGGAAATAGAAACCAAAAGAGAGCAGGAGTACCTATACCTAGATAAAATATAGTATAAGTCAAAAACTGTAAAAAGAGACAAGGAAGGTATTATTTAGTAATAAAGGAGTCAATTCATTAAGAAGATATGACAATTGTAAATATAGATGAACCCAATCTCAGTGCACCTAAATATAAAGCAAATATTAATAGATCTAAAAAGAGAAAGAGATCACAATACAATAATAGCAGGGGGCTTCCACATCCCGCTTTCAGTAACGGGCAGATCATTCAGATAGAAAATCAATAAAGAAACATCAGATTTAAACTGTACTCTGGACAAAATGGACTTAAGAGAGATACACAGAACATTCCATCCAACTGCTACGGAATACACATTCTTCTCACCTGTACATGAACACTTCTTCAGGACAGATCATATGTGAGGCCACAAAACAAATCTTAACAAATTTAAGAAGACTGAAACCGTATCAAGTATCTTTTCTGACCACAATGATATAAAACTAGAAATAAGTAACAGGAGGAACCTTGGAAACTTTACAAAGATGTGGAAATCAAACAATACGCTCCTGAATAATGGGTCAATGAAGAAATTAAAAAGAAAATTTTAAAAATTTCTTGAGACAAACAAAAATGGAAACACAACATGTTTTTGCTATGGAATATACCAAAAACAATTCTAAGAGGGAAGTTGATAACAATAAACACTACATTGAAAAAGAAGAAAGCCCTTAAACAAACAACCTAATAATGCACCTTAGGGAGCTAGAAAAACAAGAACAAACTCAACCAAATATTAGTAGGCGGAAGGAGATAATAAAGATCAAAGCAGAAATAAAGAAAATAGAGAGTAGAAAAAGCACAAAGAGACAATAATTTACTTTCGTAAGTTTGTTAAAATTTAAATCTGATAATACCAAGTGTTGGCAGGAATGCAGAGGAAGAAACTCATATATTCTTGGAGAGAAGGTAAATTATTGTATCTACTCTAGAAATCAACTTGGCAATGTCTAGCAAATGTGAAGAGGAATGAGGAATGTATTCTATGAGCCAGCAAGTCCAGTTCCAGGTATATGCTGAAAAAAACTTCTTGGCCAGGCGTGGTGGCTGACACCTGTAATCCCAGCACTTTAGGATTCACCTAATCCCATTCACTTTAGGTGAATCACCTGAGGTCAGGAGTTCAAGACCAACCTGACCAACAGGGTGAAACCTGGGCAACAGAGCAAGACCCTGTTTCTACTAAAAATACAAAATTAGCCAGGCATGGTAGTGCATGCCTATAATCCCAGCTACTTGGGAGGCTGAGACAGGAGAATCACTTGAACCCAGGAGATGGAGGTTGCAGTGAGCCAAGATTGTGCCATTGCACTCTAGCCTGGGCAACCAGAGTGAAACTCCATCTCAAAAATAAAATAAAATAAATAAAATAAAGTAAAATAAAATAAAATAAAATAAAATAAAATAAAATAAAAAGAAAGAAAATAACTTATTGCAAATATGCACCAGGGCACATACAGGAGAACATTCACTGCAGTATGGTTTGTAATGATTAAAAAACTGGCATGGAGCCAGATGTGGTATCTCACACTTATAATCCCAGCACTTTGGAAGTCTGAGGTGGGAAGATCACTTGAGGCCAAGAGTTTGAGAGCAGCCTGGGCAACACAGTGAGACACTTGTCTCTGCAAAAAATTTTTTGATTAGTTGGGTGTGATGGTACACACCTGTAGTCCTAGCTACTCAGGAAGCGAAAGTAGGGCATAACTTGAGCCCAGAAGTTCAAGGTTACATAACCTATGAATGTGCAACTGCATTCCAGCCTGGGCAACAGAGCAAGACCCTGTTTCTAAAACAAAACAACACAAAAAACTGGCATGGTAGATTAGACTACTGATCTCAAATATCTACTTCCTTCCCCCTTGATCTCTATGGAAAAGTCCTTGACTTTGAGCTTTGTTATGTAACTTGTTTTAGCCAATGGGATATTAGCAGATGGGACATAAGCATCCTTAAAATGGACTTCTGAGGTTGGCTTTCTTTCTTAGATCTTGGCCATCTATAAGAAAAATATATCCCGGATGGGCCAGTGATCTAAAAAGTGATAAACACACGAAGCAGGCTAACAAATCTGCTGACAAACTTTCAGAGCTACCCCAGCTTAATTAGACAACCTCTAGCCTATCTACAGAGCTCAACAGAGAGCAGCAGAGTGCACCTCATGGGATCTGCAGATGAAACTGCCTTTGCAAAGATTATGACAGCAAGAGAAGTCTAGCATGGCTGACTCCATCTTGCTTCTAGCCTCATAGGCTAGCTGTCCTTACTCATTCCTGGGCCAAAGCCCGGTAATCAGAGGAATTTAGACTATAGTTTAACTTGAAAGCAAGAATGGTAATAGTCCCTCCCTAAAACTCCTTGCTCAGGGACCAAAGTAACATTTGTAAAACTAGTAAAAGGCCACAAGATTAAGATTATGGAAGAGGCCTGAATTCCATTAAAATGTAGGCATAGTTTCTCTAACCCCTTACAACTCAGGTGTCATGTGCCCAGAGGTCACAAGACTTGTGACTTCCCCAACTGCTTCTATAAATAGCATCACTACTGTAGAATCTAAGATTCATCTTTTGATATATTTTTCAGACTTTTGCATTCTGGCAACTGAATGACCCCACCCAGACCCATGACTCATGACTGAACCCATCCTGTGGCCCAAACATAGATGCAGCCTCAGTGCATGAGGACTGTTTTCCACACCCCTGTGATTTCATCCTTAACCAATCTACAGCACCTATTCCCCAGCCCCCTGTCCACCAAACTATCCATAAAAACCCTGGCCTCTGAGTCCTTAGGGAGGTTGACTTCATGAATAATAAACTCCTGTCCTTCTACTTGGCTGGCCTTGCATTAATTAAACTCTCTTTACTGCAATACTGCCGTCTTAGTGAATCAGCTCTATCTGTGCAGCGGGCAACAAGAACTTGTCAGGCAATTACACAGAGGCATGAGTCAAATAAATGCTAGGTATGCCACTGACATTTTCTGGTTGTTACATAGCAATAACTAACTAATAAATCATATACTGGCATATTTGTATAAATTTATACAATATCCACAACTTAAAGCAGTGAAAATAAAAGAACAGCTACCTGTTCTTTACATAAAAGTAAGGGAAACTTATAAAACTTACATAAAAGTAAGGGAAATGTAGTAATCATGCTGCAGTAATAAATATAATCATCCCCTAGGGTAGGGTAATGAATATACATGATGTTATAGTCTTCAACAAAAATGATAAATACCAAATTAATAACAGTGGTTATCTCTAATAAGAATGGGAGTGAAATGAGATTGCAGATAACTCTTTTCATGGACACCAAAATTTTAATTTCATATCACTTTCAAGTTTCACAAAGCTGCTTCTTGTGATTTTTTTTTTTTGCCCATTTAAAAAATGTGAAAACCATTCTCTGCTCATGGGCCATACAAAAATAGCAGTTACCTGTAGATGGCCAATCCTTGCTCTGTACAAAGCAGCACTGCAGAGGATTAAAAACAAAAGGAGTGAAGCCAGATATTTCCTTTCACAGGACTCACAGGGGTGCCTCATTTGCTTAGCCTGCCCCCTGTCTACCCATTGCGGGAGGGAGTGTGCAAGCGAACAAGTGCAGGAACCAGGGCAAGCAAGTGCAGGAACCAGACAACTGCTTTTGGGTGCCGGCAGGAGCAAACACCATACGGGTCATGCAGCAGCATCTGGATGGGGGTGCCTGCAATTCCTGAAGCCCCAGAGGGTGGTTACAGCGCTCCTTTAGCTCTGCCATCTACAGATGGCTTAAGTGTTAACAGCTCAGTGGGCCCTCTGCCTCATCATGTGGGACAGCTGCCCTCCGCCAGCAAGGGGAAAAGGCCAGTGTGACAGCCTTTTTTTGGTATCCGCACTTGTTGGTTCCCAAGCTCCTATCTGGCATCCAGGAAACTTGAAGTTGCACAAACAAATTGAAGGATGGTGAATGCAGAGGATTTTACTGAACGATGAAAGTGGCTCTCAGCAGGAAGGGGAGCTGGAAAGGGGATGGGATGAACAGGTAATCTTCCTCTCAAGTCCGGCTGTATAGGCTGGACTCTTCACCAAAAAGTCAAGTCATCAAGCTGTCCCTTGAAGTCAAGTCACTTCTCTCCCATGTTCAGCCGCTTCTCTGACTGAGTCTGGGGTCTTTATAGACACAGGATGCGGGTGGGCCATGGGTAGTTTAGGAAAGGCAACACTTGAGCAGGCCACAGGAATAGAAGTTCTCACTTTAGGCCACAGGTTTCAGGCTTTTTGGCTTGAAGGTGGGGTTTTGTCAGGGACCTGCCCCTGTCTGCCTAGAATTTTTCTGCCTCTTGTTGCTATCGGTAGAACATGAGGACTTTTTACTGAAAGAACTTATCTTGTTTGAAAAAAAAATTAGTGCAAAAACGTTTTTAAAATATATTACATGTATATAACCATGTGAAAAATTATTAACCAAATTAGAAGTGTTCTAAGGGGCCGGGCATGGCTCACACCTATAATATGCTATAGGGCCTATAGGCTCACACCTATAATCCCGGCACTTTGGGAGGCCCAGAAAGGAGGATCATGTGAGCCCAGGAGTTCCAGATCAGCCTGGACAACATAGCGAGACCCCATCTCAATCAACCAATCAATCAATCACTCTACCAATCAATAAGTACTGTGTGCAAGATTATTATTAAGGATACTTAGGGCAAGGAGCAGTGGCTCATGCCTGTAATCCCAGCACTCTGGGAGGCCGAGGTGGGCAGACCACGAGGTCAAGAGATTGAGACCATCCTGGCTAACACAGTGAAACCCCATCTCTACTAAAAATACAAAAAATTGGCTGGGCATGGTGGCGGGCGCCTGTAGTCCCAGCTACTTAGGAGGCTGAGGCAGGAGAATGGCATGAACCCGGGAGGAGGAGCTTGCAGTGAGCCAAGATCACACGACAGCACTCCAGCCTGGGAGACAGAGTGAGACTCAGTCTCAATTAAAAAAAAAAAAAAGAATACTTAGGTTAAGGGAGGAGACCACTCCTCATATTGTCTTATGCAGACCACCCCTCATATTGTCTTATACCTAATTTCTGCCTCCAAAGAAAGAAGAAGGAAAAACTAAAAGGCAGAAATGAAATCCACAGGCAGACAGCCCGGTGCCACACCCTGGGCCTGGTAGTTAAAGACTGACCCTTGACCTAACCAGTTATGTTATCTATAGATTCCAGACATTGTATGAAAAATCACTGTGAAAATCCCTGTCCTGTTCTGTTCCGTTCTGATTACCAGTGCATGCAGCCCCCAGTCATGTACCCCCTGCTTGCTCAATCGATCACGAACCTCCCACACAGACCCCCTTAGAGTTGTAAGCCCTTAAAAGGGACAGGAATTGCTCACTCGGGGAGCTCAGTTTTTGAAGACGTGAGTCTTGCCAAAGCTCCCAGCCCAATACAGTCCTTTCTTCTTTAACTCGGTGTCTGAGGGGTTTTGTCTGCGGCTTGTCCTGCTACAAGGGGTCATCGTAGAGATAATATGGAGTCCAGGAGAAGTAAATCACAATATGATCTGTGATTCCCTCTTTTACACCCTTTTCATCTCCAGTGAAGATGAAATCACATCAAGATAATAAGGTCAACCAATTGGATATGGTGGAAAGAAAATAGGGATCCTCTTTGCAACAGGCTATGCTTTGCTCTAAAGAAAGCTCAAGTTTTCCTACATAGAATTTTAAAAATTCTCCCCATGCCACTGTTTCCTCAAATAATCGGCCAGCTATGCAGAGCTGGTTACTACAATAGCAAGCAGCACTCAAAGCCCAGAGCCTGAAGCAACTATCTATCTCATTATATCTAGGGATGGCAATGACATTCAGATTCACAGAGAGGGAGATGGGACATATTCAAATCACACAGAATATTTTTTTCCTATTAATGTCTGTCCTACTCAACTATGATTACTCCAAACTTTCTTGACATTCAGTACAGAAGAATTCTTATTCATCTTGCACTCGAAAATTCATCTGCTCCCTATTCATTTTAAAACTGCTTAATGTAGTCTCTGCTTCATGATTATTTTTGAACTGTTCTAAAAGTAAAACTTACAAATTTAGATCTGTTGGGTATCCTGGGATACAGTATGTGTGAAAAATACAACAAAATAAAGTTGAAATATGAGCTACTGGCTAGAGTCCAGCCATTTCTGATAGAAACTCAAACCTCAAAAAATCTACAGTCTCACTTTTTTCCTCTTCTCAACCCATATAGGAATAATATATCTTTTACTTCTGCCGCATCAACATTTCTGGAAATTCCTGTTCATGAGCAAATGAAAACGGAAGCCAAATTTCCCACTGAATCTCATTTCAATATATCAGAATTTCCTCATGATTACTGTTGACGAAAAAAAAACATACTCTATAAAATATTTGAAGAGATTATTCCGAGCCAAATGTGAGGACCATAACCAGTGACATGGCCTCAGCAGGTCCAGAGAATATGTGCCAAATGTGGTTCGGTTACAACTTGGTTTTTACATATTTTAGGAAGACATAAGACATCAGTTAAAACAGTAAGGTATACACTGGTTTGGTCCAGAAAGGCAGGACAATCTGAAGCAGGGGAAGGGCTTACAGGCAGATTCAAAGATTTTCTGACTAGCAATTGGTTAAAAGAGTTAAATTATTATGTAAGATCTGGAGTCAATAGAAAGGAGTGGGCTAAGATAGGGGTTGTGGAGACCAAGGTTCTTATTATGTAAATAAAGTCTATTTCCTACTCAAGTCTTTAAAAGGTGCTAGGCTCTCAGCTAATCTCTTCAGGATCAGACAAAGACCAGAAAAAGGGAAGGTGATTCTCTACAGAATGTAAATTTCCCCCAGAAGAGACAGCTTTGCAGGGCCATTTCAAAATGTGTCAAAGAAACATATTTTGCAGCAAAATACTTTGATTTCTTTCAGGGCCTGCTATCTGTCATGTGATGCTGCTATACTAGTCAGGCTGGAATGTGGCATCTTATTGCTACAAAGAGACTGTTTTGTCAGTCTTAAATACCTGTTTTAATGTTAGTGCTAGTCAGTTAAGCCTGAGTTCCAACAACCCCTTCCCATCATGGCCTGAACCAGTTTCTCATTTATCTTTGGAATCCCTTTGGCTAAGGGGAGGGGTCCATTCAATCAGCCGCCTAGGCCTCCCGAAGTGCTGGTGCACTTTTCTTGTCTTAACTGAACTTTACTTATACCATTTTTTCCTTTGAGCAAATAATGATAGTATATTTAGGACTAAAGTCTTAGCTCTGTGCTTCTGAAATATAAATTTTCTTTTTTCATTTAAGAGTTATCCCTTTAGACATGCTAATTTAGAACTGCCTAGCTAACAACTGCTTAGGGCAATGAAACAGGTAATTGGAAGAGTGATAGTCTGAATGGGGAAAAGAAAAACTACTTAAAAGCCAGCAAACGAGGAAACTTTACTGTAAGATCAGTCTGTCTCTAGGTCTATATGTGTTGTGTGTATACAATAATGTTCGGTAAATAAAGCTGGTTTTTAAATTATTGGTAAAATAGAAATGGGTTCAAAATTGTCAGTTAAATACAATTCAACACTTGCTTGGTTTGACTGTGAGCTTATGTTTCTGGTTTTGAGCCTATGGATTTGGAGGGTCCTGATAAGTGGCTGTGGTGAGATCTGGAGATATGTCCTCAGTGCCTAGGCCAGCAGCTACAAATTAGAGGCAAGCCCAATGTGTTCCCTCCTTTCTTGCCCCAGCTTTGTCTCCTGGCTGTTATGGGAGGGGCTGGATCCTCCTGGCAATCGTCTTCACAGCTCAGTCTTCTGACCTGAGCTCTACAGCTGGTATGCGAAATCAGGACTCAAAACAGGTCCTGTCCCCTTCACAGCCATCATGGATACCAGGTGGCTACTTGAGACCCAAGATGACTGGGGAAGACATTAGGAAGGGTACCTCAGTCACAGTTTCACAATTCTTTCAGTAATTAAAAGTCTTAAAGTTATGTTATGTTAAATTAAATAATAGCCAAAAAATCTGAGTCATTTGTAAGTTAAAATACCAAAACATTCATTATTAAACAGAAGTTTAAATGTATATACCTCAGTATGTTATATGGTATAAAAAAGCTAAATATATTTAGATGCACTAACAATAACTTGAGAAAACATTTTTCCAAAAAGTGATAAAATGGTTTTCCTGTACAAATACTAATATAAAACAGTTTAAAATTACTTCCTAGGGATTTCATTAGAAATTAGAGTTGCTAAGAGTTAATGTAGTTACTATATGTAATTAAAACTAATAAATATAAGAAAATTCTGTATTGAGAGTGTATAAACAAAAGCAAAATGTTTTTGATGAGGAAGTTATAAAGGCATGAAAATGTGTATTTGTTAAAAAAAATTGTCTAGTTTGAAGTTACGTAAAAATTGTTTCAAACTGAAGGAATTAAAAAGATGTAAATAAAACTGAAATACAGAAAGCTGAAAAAAAAAGAATAAGAATACATAAGAAATTTTAAAAGGTCTGTAGAAATATGGTGGTCAAAATTGACTAAAATTAGATTAGTTTATAAGGCTTTATTAAAGTTAGCTTAAATACTGATATTACACTAATACAAAAGTATTATTTGGTTTTTCTCTTTTAATCAAAAAATCCTAGTACTAATAAGTGTTACTAAAATATTTCTGTTCCTTTTTAAGTAAATTGCAAAAAACAAAAAAGCGTGAAGGAGAGACAGAGTCTGTCTTCTGCTGTCTTTCTCAGGTATTTTGATTGTTCAGAAACCAGAGTTTCCTCTCTACCAAAGAGTAAAGGTTTTTGCAAATTTATTTTACTTTATTTTATTTTTCCTCTAACCTTTTCTTTATTTTAATTTTATCTTATTTTATTTTTCCTTTAACCTCATCTTGGAAGTGAAGTTTTTGCTTTTAAAAACATTTTTATTGTCCAGGCACAGTGGCTCATGCCTGTAATCCAGCACTTTAGGAGGCCAAGGTGGGCAGATCTTCTGAGGTCGGGAGTTCAAGACCAACCTGATCAACATGGAGAAACTCTGTCTCTACTAAAAATACAAAAAAATTAGCCAGGTGTGGTGGCGCATGCCTGTAATCCCAGCTACTCTGGAGGCTGAGGTAGGAGAATCACTTGAACCTGGGAGGCGGAGGTTGGCGTGAGCCAAGATCATGCCATTACACTCCAGCCTGTGCAACGAGAGCACAACTCCATCTCAAAAAAAAAAAAAAAAAAAAAATTATCATTTTGGCAAAGTGAATGATTATTATTTTAGAGTGACCTGTGATCCTGTTTTGGAAAAGTGTTTTAAACCTTTGACATATTTGACAGGCTTCCTAAAATCAAATTTCAACTTCAAAATTAAGTCTTTTTTGTTGACCTCTCACTTTGGGATGCAACAAGGGGCCCCTGAAGCATCCAAAAGAAAGATAAACAGGGTTATTAGATACGTTAAAGTACATAAGCACTGTCAAATAAGAAATGAGGTTTAACCTTCATTTATAAATGGTATTAATATATGTTCCAAAACTGTATAGGGTTCCTAAAATTCTCATATGTCTGGATATATATCATCAGTTATAATTATGGGTGTTATGTTAAATTATTGTAGGCCACAGAAATAACCAAATTTCCTTGTCAACTATGTTTTAAACTAGGACCATTTTAAGTTGTTTCTTAATGCTGATGCAGTTTCTGAAAAATTCATAAGCAAGCAAAATCCTGGAGCACTGTTATCTTTAAGGAGGTTCACCAAAAGGATGGCATGATATGCACCCTTAAATACAGGTTTTCTGATAACTTTAGGATAATATTATTTGAACTGGGTAAGAACTCCCAGAACTCTAATGAAGAGATTGACTGGTTTATAAAACTGCTAACAAAAGCAGGACAAAAATAATTGAATATCAAGAAAATACTTTGCCAGATTTTCATGCTTATCAGCTGTTACTGAAACTGTTTAGATAGGTAATGTGAATGAACCCCATGCCCCAAGTAAAATTACCTATGATAACTCATCTTAAAACAAAACTTAAATACCAGTTTTGTTTCTCTAATTTAAGTGCTTAGGTATTTAAGAGAACCTAAGTCCAACGTTAAGTGTGGACTCATGGAGAACCTGAACGGCTGCCTGGTCCTTCCTGAGTCCTTAAAGCTTTCATTATTAAAAGCTCTGCATTTTCATAATTCATTATGGAAGAGATAAAATGATCCAAATTAAAAATATATGTTGGTGTGGTGACTGTTCTACATTGCTAAATGGTTTATGCCAATGTTTGGTTTGTCACACCCATAATCCTGGGAAGACAATCAAAACTTCATATTCATTTATGCTACCTGATGGGCCATTTAAACATTTATAAAGGAATTTCATTCAATTGTCATTTTCAATGCATGTTTTCTTTCTTTTTTCTGGAACACATTAAGATGAGATCCATGCATGTTTTCTGATTGCATAAAAACTTTTCCATGTAAGAGGGCTGATGTTATAACAACAGCTAAAAGGTGATTAGGAAATGTGTTATCCTCATGGGATATTCCTGAAAAAGTCTCTAATGACAGAGGTACTTATTTCACTGGATAACTTGTAAAACTGTTAAATAAGGTTATCACAGATAAAATAGCATTGATATGGTTTGGCTCTGTGTCCCTATCCAAATCTCACGTTGAATTGTAATCCTCATAATCTCCACGTGTCAAGGGTGGGACCAGGTGGAGGTAACTGAATCATGAGGGTGATTCATGCTGTTCTCGTGATAATGAGTGAGTCTCATGAGATCTGATGGTCTTTTTTTTTTTTTTTTTTTTTTTTTTTTTTTTGAGATAGTCTTGCTGTGTCACCAGGCTGGAGTACAATGGCGTGATCTTGGCTCATTGCAACCTCCATCTCCTCAGTTCAAGCGATTCTCCTGTCTCAGCCTCCTGAGTAGCTGGGATTACAGGCGCACGTCACCACACCCGGTTAATTTTTTGTATGTTAGTAGAGATGGGGTTTCACCATGTTGCCCAGGCTGGTCTCAAACTCCTGAGCTCAGGCAATCCACCTGCCCCGGCCTCCCAAAGTGCTGGGAATACAGGTGTGAGCCACCACACCTGGCTGAGATCTGATGCTTCTATAAGTTTCTGGCATTTCCCGTGTTTGCACTCATTCTGTCTCCTGCCACCCTGTGAAGAGGTGCCTTCAGTCATGATTATAAGTTTTCTGAGGCCTCCCCAGCCATGCAGAACTGTGGAGTCAATGAAACCTCTTTTCTTTTCTTCTTTTCTGAAATAGAGTCTCACTCTGTCACCCAGGCTGGAGTGCAGTGGCATGATCTTGGCTCACTGCAACATCCATCTCCCAGGTTCAAGTGCTTCTCCTTCCTCAGTCTCCCGAGTACCTAGGGTTACAGGTGTCTGCCACCTCGCCCGGCTAATAAACCTCTTTTCTTTATAAATTACCCAGTCTCGGGTATTTTTTCATAGCAGTGTGAGAACAGACTAATAAAAGCATTAAAAGGTAAATGGCCAAAGTGGGCAAAAAACATCTGTTGCTTCATAATTGGTCAGAAACAGAACACTGGTCAATTTATCTTAATCTATATCATAGGTTAAAGAGAACATTATCAGCATAGGCTAAAGAGAATATTGCCAGGAGGCCTTCACTCTTCTGGATGGGTTTCATTTCTCAGGTCTCTTTTTTCATGGTTTGGAGTAAAAGAGGCAATTATTAGAAATTTATCCCTCAAAATACGCTCTAAAGCAGATTCTACTGCAAAGGCTGAAGTTACGCAACAGATTTTAAATTCTCTTGCTAAAGTTGTGCTAAAAAATAAAATTGCTATAGATTACTTACCGGCTAAACAGAAATATCTGTGCAGTTGCTGACACTTCTGGTTGCATATGGAAGAATATATCAGGTATTATATTCAGTTGTAGGGGATTAACAAACAGGCTGCTTGGCTGAAACAAGTAGATTCTTTATCTAGCTCATTCTTTGATCTATTTGATTTTAGTTGATTTCATCATGGGGACCAAACTCTTGGTATTATCCTCCTGAGAGTCATAATAGTAGTCTCCCTGGCTGTATTAGTCCATTCTCATATTGCTATAAAGAACTACCTGAGACTGGGTAATTTATGAAGAGGTTTAATTGACACATAGTTCTACAGGCTTAACAGAAAGCATGACTGGGAGGCCTCAGGAAACTTACAATCATGGTGGAAGGTGAAGGGGAAGCAAGGACCTTCTTCACATGGTGACAGAAGAGAAAGACAGCAAAGGGGGAAAGTGCCACACACTTTAAAATCATCAGCTTTCATGAGAACTCACTCACTATCACGAGAACAGCAAATGGGAAGTCCGCCCCCATGATTCAATCACCTCCCATCATGCCCCTCTCGCAACATGTTGGGATTACAATTCACGATGAGACTTGGGTCGGGACGCAGAGCCAAACCATATCACTGGTACACTGTACTCTCTCAAACACTTAAAGGTATGCATCCAGCCATCTCTAGAATGTCAAATGGTCTCTCTTTGACTGGAATGACAAACACTCAAAGAAATGTGTGACCCTGAGGATGCTGTAAAACTATGAATTACATGCTGAGACTTGAAACCCAAAATGATGGTAACAGAGTAGCTCTAAGGCCCAAAGTTTTGGACACACTCTCACTTAAGTGAGAACTTGACTAAAAAGGAGGAATTTTAAAACAAAATTATGGGAGGCCATGGTCGTGGACTGAGCTTGTACGCTAGGCTCTAGCAGACCGAACCAAACCAAAACGGAGTCTCTCACACTAAATATGACAAACTTTAAGGAAGCAAATGGGTCCTAAAACAGACCAGTTTTTGTCTTACTCCTGAAAACAGGAGATTCCAGCATAAGAAAGTCCCCTCTACTCTAACACTTACAAAAAATAACCTGAAGTCCCTGTTCCCAACTTACAGATTCCATGTCGTGCTATCTCCCAGTGAGATTTGAGACCAAATCAGTACATTTACAGTGATGACAGAGTGACATCAATGACTAAAGTTTCGGTCAATCTCTCCATTAAGATGACCAAAAGAGGGGAATTGTTAAATTAAGTTTAGACTAAAGCTGCCTCCTTATATATTTTAAGTTCAGCCTAAAGCTTCCTCTGTACATAGTGAACTGTAACCTCACTGCACATGTGTAACATACTCTTGTGCCAATCATCAAGTTGCAGCCAATCATTCAAACCACATTCAAATAAGGGACACTCCAAGCTGTAACTAATCTGGCCGCTTCTGTATCTTACTTCCATTTTCTGTCCGTCACTTTCCTTTTTCTGTCCATAAATCTTCCAACATGTGGCTATACTGGAGGCTCTCTGAACCTATTCTGGTTTGGGGGCTGCCTGATTTGCCAATTGTTCTTTGCTCAATTAAACTCAGTTAAATTTTATCTAAAGTTTTTCTCAACACAAATAAGATTTTATCTGCATGCAAGCTTTCTTTTTTGTATTTTTAGTGGAGATGGGGTTTCACCATGTTAGCCAGGATGGTCTTGATCTCCTGACCTTGTGATCTGCCTGTCTCGGCCTCCAAAGTGCTGGGATTACAGGCATGAGCCACCGCGCCTGGCCCATGCAAGCTTTATTTACTTTCTTCCTTCAGTATCACAAAACAAGGTGCTGAAACTAATTTAAAGGGATCTAAATTTATTATTATTATTATTGAGACAGGGCCTCACACTGTCGCCCAGGCTGGAGTACAGTGGCATGATCATAGCCCACTGTAACCTCAAACTCCTGGGTTCAAGTGATCCCTCCACCTCAGCCTCCCAAGTAGCTAAGACTATAGGCACAAGCCACTACACTTGGCTAATTTTTTTACTTTTATTTTTATAGAGACAGGGTCTTGCTGTGTTGCTCAAGCTGGTCTTGAACTCCTGGTCTCAAGCGATCCTCCTGCCATAGCCTCCCAAAGTGCTAGGATTGCAGGCTTGAGCCACAGTGCCCAGCCAATGCTCTAAATTAAAAGCTCAATGCAATTAATGAGAAGTTTTATATACCTTTAATTTCTTTCTAATTATAAAAGATTATTTATGAGGGCAGGACTTTTTGTCCATTTTATTAATTACTGTATTTCTTGCATCTAGAATGTTCTCTAACTCATCACTATCAATCAATACATGTTGAATGAATATATACACACATGTATATATATAAAGTCTATTAGAAAATAAAGAAACGTACAAAGAAGAATAAAATAATTTCTGATAATTTCAACATGCACAGAGTTAAAACACTTTGGTATATTCATTCTTCAGTTACTTTCTATGTATTTTATATATGGGTGAAACACAAAGGATAGACAAACATGTTAAACACCTTATGGATGCAATCAGTAAAATCCAGAATATGGGAAATTCTATAATACAAATTACCTACATTCTTCCACAAATAAATGGTGTCTAGTTTGGTTTCCTTAAAAGCAAGGTATCAGTGTGGAAGGACTAAGAAAAGTGAAACAGGTCAGCAGAAAAAGCCAATTCAAAGGTATGTTATTAAGTTGACTACCACTGTAGACAACCAGAGCTCAACTCCCCTTGGCCCATTTGAGAAACCATGTAGTCTGTATATCAGAATTGATCATCCAAGACAATGGAGAAGAGGGTATCCACCAATTCTCAGCAGTAAGTGTTAATGCTTTTCTATCTCCAAATGTGTGCATGTGCCAACATGGTTGAGTGTGCTCCTACAGGTGTCCCATGCTATAGCAGCAGAGATGCCCTATAGGAGAAAGCAACAGATACACAACATAGCTCAGGCTTCGTCCTGTCAGGCTGCAACACTGTACAACTAACTGCTGCAGCAGCAACCTGAGCAAAAAGGTGGGCTGAGAAATGTGAGACGAGGCATAAAATATGTCTCACATAAATGGCAATAAAAAAACACGAAAGCGAAAAAAAACGGTAGATAAAAGACTGAAAAGACATATCAATCAAATGCAGTGTAGAGGTTAATTTAAACAAACCAACTCTAACAGTTATTTTTTAGATAGGAAAATGTGAACAGTGCCTGGATATTTGCTATTAAGGAATAACTGCTGCCTGTTTTTAAATGCAATTATTTAAAAAGTATTATTGTTTTTAAAGTTCTTGTACTTTAGAGACACATGCAAAAGTATTTACAGGTTGTCTACATGTCTTGAATTGGCTTTAAAACAATCTGGGGTGAGGAAAGGAAGTAAGAGAGGTTATAGATGAAACAAGATTGGCCATGTGTTATAATTGTTGAAGCTAAGTGATGTGTGCACATGGGTTGATTACATTTTCTACTTTTCAGGTTTGAAAATTTCCACAACCAAAAATTTTATTTTTATTTCTCTCTCTTTCTATCTCCCTCTTTCTCTCTCTTTCTCTCTCCTTCTGAGACAGAGTCTCACTCTGTCACCCAGGCTAGAGTGCAGTGGCATAGTCTTGGCTCACTGCAACCTCCGCCTCCTGGGTTCAAGCAATTCTCCTGCCTCAGCCTCCTGAGTAGCTGGGATTACAGGTGTGCGCCACCATACCCAGCTAATTTTTATATTTTTATTAGAGACAGGGTTGTGCCATATTGGCCAGGCTGGTCTCTAATGCCTAATCTCAAGAGATCTGCCTGCCTCAGCCTCCCAAAGTGCTGGGATTACAGACATGAGCTACTGCACCCCGCCAACAACCAAAAAATTTAAATAGCAAATTTCATACATTTTGGAGGGGTGATGGTTCTACATAGTTTTTATTTGACCTAGAGATATGTGAATATTAATAATGTGGGCAAAATATTATGAATTTTCTGGTTAGAAAATGACATAAATGTGTTTGGTTCTCTAAGCTCACTTTGTTATTTCATGTGTCTGTTTTTTTTTTTTTTTGGAGACAGGGTCTGGCTCTATTGCCCAGGCTTGGGTGCAGTGGTGTCATCTCGGCACACTGCAACATCCACCTCCCAGGCTCAAGCCATCGTCCCACCTCTGCCTCCCAAGTAGCTGGGACTACAGGCACACACCACCATGCCTAGCTAATTTTTTTATTTTTCATAGAGATGGAGTTTCGCCATGTTGCCCAGGCTGGTCCTCAACTCCTGAGCTCAAATAATCCATCTGCGTCAGCCTCCCAAAGCGTTGGGATTACAGGCATGAGCCACAGCACCTAGCCCATCTGTCTGTATTTTTGACCACACAATTTACTCACTCTGAATGATGTCTTTTCTTTCTCCTATATATAATGAGCTATTATTCATTTTTCAAAACCCAACTCAAATAGTACTCCATTTAGGATGTCTTCCTATATACTCTCTAAAGAATTAGATTCTTAGCCGGGTGCAGTGGGTCACGCCTGTCATCTCATCACTTTGGGAGGCTGAGGCAGGTGGATCACCTGAGGTCAGGGGTTTGAGATCAGCCTGGCCAACATGGCCAGACCCTATCCTCTACTAAAAAATACAAAATTAGCTGGGCATGGTGGCACATGCCTGTAATCCCAGCTACTCAGGAGTCAAGGCTGGAGAATCACTTGAACCCAGGAGGCGGAGATTGCAGTGAGCTGAGATTGCGCCATTGTATTCCAGCCTGAGTGACAAGAGTGAAACTCCATTTCAAAAAAAAAAAGAATTAGTTTCTTTATATCCTACTCCTATACCATATACAGTCATGTGCTGCTTAACAATGTTTTAGTCAACAAAGGACTAATCTACAGTGGTGGTCCCATAAAATTATAACTGAGCTAAAAATTCCTATTGCCTAGTGACTTTATACCAATAATAACATCATAGTACAACTATTTTATTTTTAAAATAAATTTAGTGTAATCTAAGTGTACAACGTTTATAAAGTCTACAGGTGCACTATTTTCCATCTTTTATACCATATTTTTACTATATCTTTTCTATGTCTAGATATGTTTGGATATACAATTACTTACCACTGTGTTACAATTGCCTACTGTATTCAGTACCGTAACATGCCATACAGGTTTATAGCCTAGGAACAAGAGGCTATACCATATAGTCTAGATGTGTAGTAGGTTATACCATCTAGATTTGTATTAAGTACTTCATGATGTTTGCACAATAACGAAATACCTAAGGACACATTACTCAGAACATATCCTCATCATTACGTGGCCCATGACTGTACAATCAATTCTTGCTATTTGTAGTTACGTTCTGTACGGTCACTGTGGACAATGAATTAGTGAATATCAACCTATTGCTCTTGGGGAAATTCAGGGTTAAGCTCCTTTGAGCCTACGGTCACAACATTTTCACAACCAATCAATATATAAACTTTTTTTATGTGTGTGAAAGTTAGAATATTGATTAGATCATTCTTCTTTTTAAATGTAGGTGTTTATAACTATAAATTTCCCTCTGAGCGCTGCTTTTGTGGTACTGCATAAGTTTTTGGAGGTTCTGTATTCCTTTTCATCCAACTGAAAGCATTTTCTAACTTCCTTTGTGATTATGTATTTGATCTACTGGTTGTTTAAAAGTGTGTTAATTTCATACTCCATATGTCTTCTAGTTTTCCTCACTGAAGAGTGACTTGATAGCAGTTATATGTGTAATGTATTGCCTTCAGGAACAATCTAATTACAGGCAATGAATCTCAACGAGAGGGGCACAATCTCCTTCACCTCTTACCCTGGTTGCAGATTGCCACATTAGACTGCAGCCTTCTCTTTTGTACTCCTAAAGCCTAGCACAATGCCTGATATTCAATAACCACACTGTTCATAACATTATTACAAGGACCTGGAAGATTTCAGTACTATGTAGAAAGGGACAAAGTAGCTTATAAAAAATAAATATCACAATCTTATATTTCACTTTAGCAACTTACGTTCTGGTTGTTTTTCATTGGGTGTTATGGATCGCACAAAATCTTCTGGCGTCATAAACACTTCTGCTTCACCAGGCTCATTGATGACTTTCAAAGTGGCAAAATATCGGAAGATTTTGTCTGGTGTGGAGTAGGCTCGAATCCTATTCTCATATTCCATCACCTAAAGTTAGAAATTTAGAAAGTGTTACTATATTAAGCAATGCTCATAGGCTCATACATTCTTATTATCACTGCTCATCAATTCTCATATATTTTCCATCTTATTTTGGGAAGAAATGCTATCTTTTTTTCTAGACTTAGTTTTTTAAATTACAAATGAACATCAAAAATATTTAATATTCTTGGAATTTTTTATTTCTTGCAATATACCATTCATATTCCAGTTGAGGCAATGCTCATGTAACTTTGGTTTAAAACTTTTTTTGAAGAATTCTCTAATGTCTTAAATCACTGAAGGCTAGCAAAATTTTTAAATGTCATAAGAAATTTCAGATTTCAGTAATAGGGTACAATGCCATATATATGCCAACCTATAGGTTCTTAAATACCAAGTCTTTTTTTCTATTTTTTACAATCCTTTTCCCAGAAGATTTTTTTTAACACTCTCTTTTAAAAATTATCTTTATTTTTATAGAGAGAAGATCTCGCCACATTATCCAGGCTGGCCTCAAACTTCTGGGCTCAAGTGATCCTTCTGTCATAGCCTCCCAAAGCACTGGGATTACAGGCAGTAGCCATTGTGCCTGGCCTAAATACCAAGTTTTTACAAACGGATTGATTTTACAGTTTCTACTTCTTTGCAATTTCCTAATTCCTGAAACAAAACAGACTTTAGATTTCATAGGTTTCAAAAGCTAGTAGGTCTTCAAAGACAAAATACATTAAATGAAGGCACAGAAAAATAAAATTACATATGATGGAAATTCAATTATTAACAGGTCTGAAGCAACAGACTTTTGATTATAAAATTAAGCAAATTGCCAGAGATCCTTTACATATGCCATATTTAGAAAGCAGCAAAGTTGAGACTCACACAAGCAAATGTTGGCATAGCAACAAAATCAAGTATGGCATATATTTAACTAAAAGGCTGTCAAATTAATATGAAAGTTAATTCCCTTATCTGGTATACAAGCCCCCATTCTGTACATGGAACATACAAAATACTATACCAGCCACATAATATTTAAGTGAAAAAAATGTATCTCATACCTTAATTTTACATGTTGAAATAGCCAACAATAAATAATATCTTATAAATAACTGGCTAGAAAATGTGTCAAGGCAATAAAACCTATAATCTCATCAGTTCCATGTCATGAAGTAATTTACCAATGTTAAGAAAAACTTTATTGATGTTTTATTTTATTTTATTATTGTTATGTTTTTGAGATAGAGTTTTGTTCTTGTTGCCCAGGCTGGAGTGCAATGGTTTGATCTTGGCTCACTGCAACCCTCACCTCTGGGTTCAATCAATTCTCCTGCCTCAGCCTCCCAAGTAGCTTGGATTACAGGCGCCTGCCACCACACCTGGCTAATTTTTTGTATTTTTACTAGAGACGGCTTCACCATGTTAGCCAGGCTGGTCTCGAACTCCTGACTTCAAATGATCCACCTGCCTCAGCCTCCCAAAGTGCTGGGGATTACAGGAGTGAGCCACCGCACCAGGCCTTTATTGATGTTTTAAATTTGCACATTAACATAGCAATTACTATAACTGTCAGTCCTGGCTAGATGTCACTTTGAGGTCATTGGCAGCAGCTGTTTAACAAGGCTCTTAATTCCACTACCACGTGTGCTTTTAGCAACTGAGAAAAGACTGCAGATTTGTAACCACATATGACAGGAATTTTTTCAAAGCTAACTTGTAATACAATCTGAATAGATTTCACAGGAGACTTTATCAAAAGATTGAGCATATGGCGAACACACTGAAGAGTTTTGCAACCTCTCAGCAGCCTTGAGACATAGCTACAAGTTTTAAAGGCATTTTATATTACACAACAACTGTCCGCTGGGAAATAATGGCTATAGAAATACCTTTCTTTTTTTTTTTTCTTTTTTTTTTTTTTTGAGATGGAGTCTCGCTCTGTCACCCAGGCTGGAGTGCACAATCTCGGCTCACTGCAAGCTCTGCCTCCCGGGTTCACGCCATTCTCCTGCCTCCCGAGTAGCTGGGACTACAGGCACCCACCACCACGCCCGGCTAATTTCTTGGGTTTTTAGTAGAGGCTGAGGTTTCACTGTGTTAGCCAGGATGGTCTTGATCTCCAGACCTCATGATCCGCTCGCCTCGGCCTCCCAAAGTGCTGGGATTACAAGCGTGAGCCACCGCGCCCAGCCAGAAATACCTTTCTTTAGGCCATCTGTATTCTTGTTATTCCTCTGAATAACAACAACAAAAAAGAAATCATTTGGAACATTTGGGGCATATGAGTAGCAATTACTACCAATGAGGACTTCGTGAACTAAAATGTTAAGTCAATCATATACAGAAAGGCAGAAAAATAAGAACTTAAAAATCAACAATTTAAGACAAAATCAGATTCGTTTTTGAAATAATAAGTCAAGGAAAGTAGCAGACTTAGTATACTCCCACATTGGTAGAATTTAGTATAGACCTATTGTATGGTATATATTTTGCTTTTTTTCACTTAGCATTGTATCTTAGCCTGGTTAAAAGGAAGAACAAACTATCATATAAATAGTTCGGAATATAGCATCCAAGATAACAAAGGCTTGGAAGCAGAGATATATAGAAAACTGTTGAAGGATTTTGAGATGTTTAGCCTGAGAAAAGATATACTAAGAGAATTATGGTCGTTCATTCAATCATTTACCTTATAAGACTTTCTTGAGCATTATTAAGACACTTGTCTTCAATAACACTGCTAGACTTAACTGGATCAAAATTTGGGCATTATTTTTCCTATATGAACTGCATCAAAGAGTAGCCAAAGAGAATTTATAATCAAATAGTAGATGAGGGATAGTGTCTGTTTATAAAATATTCCAATAAATAAATGAAAAAGATTTGATAAAATTAGAATATCATTTTGCAACTTCAATGAATTAACAGATATAGGCAATGAACATCAATAGCTGTCAATACTGCAAAAAGAAAAGCAACTAGACATCAGGTGTCTTATGGTAAAATAACATAATACCACCACTAGGCTGCAAGGATCAAAACTGAGTCTGATCAAGCCTCAGAATTCAGATGCCAATATTTAGGTAATACAGAGAAAAGAGGAACACGTTGAATTGCACTGAGAATAAGCATCAGTAAAACCTAGGCCCAGGAAACTTCATAGGCTAAATGGCCTGCATTCTGTCACCTGTAGATTAAGAGGCTTTAAAGATGTATCATCAAACAAAATAAGCAAGATTAAACTATATGTCTAGGAATAAACACTGGAGTAAAAAAACTATGAAGAACAAAAAGAAATGGTTACTATAAAAATCATTTTAGGTTTCCTATATCTGTATGAAACAGCAGTAAAACAATTATTTTTTTCAAATACAGACATTGGCTGGGCACCATGGCTCACGCCTGTAATTCTAGCACTTTGGGAGGCCAAGGTGAGTGGATCACTTGAGGTCAGGAGTTCGAGACCAGCCTGGCTAACCTGGTGAAACCCCATCTCTACTAAAAATACAAAAATTAGGTAGTTGTGGTGGTACACACCTGTAATCCCAGCTACTGGGGAGGCTGAGGCAAGAGACTCTCGAACCTGGGAGGCAGAGGTTGCAGTGAGCTGAGATTGTGCCACTGCACTCCAGCCTGGGTGACAGAGAGAGACTCTATCTCAAAACAAAACAAATAAAGAAAAAAAAAACAGACATTCTATGTGATACTGAACAATAAAATCAGACTCGTGAGGAAGAACTCTGAATAGTAAGAGTATTTCAAAATGAAGTAAAAAATTCCCCAGCAAGGGGAAGATGAAGAACATGAAGATCATTATAATTATTTCCCCTAAGAAAGAGGGGCTCTGAGGATCATTTTAAAATCTTGTGCTTACAAAATGCTGTCACCTTTTAGTTTACTGTTACTGAACTTCACAAAACAAAACAAAAAAGCAGACCAACCAATAAAAAGTAAGCCCCAGCTGGAAACTTGAGCTTTAGAAAGGAAAAGTACATTGTTATAACTATACAAAAAAATCTTAAGGAAGAAAAAAGTTAATTTTTTCTGTGATTTGACAACTTTAAGTGATATAGACCAGTGGTGAATGTCACCACTCCTCCATTTTTAATGGCAGAAGCAAGGGGGAAAGAATATAAAAAGAATGAGTCTACCCAAGTTGGTAGTACTGACTGTGATGAGTATCTCACTCACTCAAACAGCGCTTTAAAACTACTCCTGGGCTTGCTCCTTGAATGACACCACATACAGTTAATAGATGGTCCAAGAGGAGTTACACTGTTCCCATCACCAACCACATTCCTGCAAAGGATCAGCTATCTTTTGACCATGGATGGAAGATTAGATGAGATGAGCAATTGATGACTCTACTTGCATGGTAGTCCATATCACCACCACAGGCCTCTGTTTCAAAGGCCTATATTTAATTGTCTGTTTCAGTTGGCTTACAAATTAAATAAGAGGAGAGGATAAGGGAAGAATGGGCTCTTTCTATTGTTAAAAGGGACATATTGGCCGGGCGTAGTGGCTCAAGCCTGTAATCCCAGCACTTTGGGAGGCCGAGGCGGGTGGATCACGAGGTCAGGAGATCAAGACCATCCTGGCTAACACGGTGAAACCCCGTCTCTACTAAAAAATACAAAAAACTAGCCGGGTGAGGTGGCAGGCGCCTGTAGTCCCAGTTACTTGGGAGGCTGAGGCAGGAGAATGGTGTGAACCCCGGAGGTGGAGCCTGCAGTCAGTGGAGATCGCGCCACTGCACTCCAGCCTGGGTGACAGGCAAGACCCCGTCTCAAAAAAAAAAAAAAAAGGGACATATTTTCCCTTGGTCCTGATACCAGTTTTATGGCTTAATTTTGTTAGAATGCCCAAGGAAAACCATGGATATAAAGTCTTGAGCCCAAGTTAATGCAAGTAACAGTAAATCCCTGTGGGCCCTGATTTCAGAAATAATGCATAGGCATGGGATGGAGACTGAGGCCACACCTGGAAAAGGTAGCAGGCAGGAAGGTGTTGTAAATATATCATGTGGCCGGCACACTTTCTCTCAAGAGGTGACATAGCTTAATCTGTAACCTAACAGTTGTCCTCCATTTTCGAGACTCCCTCTCTTTTGCTAGTCAATTTTTGGCCACCCATAATAATGAACATCTGTCATAGGATAACCTCTTAAGGTTCTATGAAATTCCAAGTTCTATGACACTAGTCTCATAAAGTAAATTAATAAAGTAAATTAATTTTTGGCAGTAATAGTAATAATATACATAAGTTCCAATATTAACATTCTTTTTTTCTTTTTCTTTTGAGACAGAGTTTCACTCTTGTTGCCCAGGCTGGAGTGTAATGGTACGATCTCAGCTCACTACAACCTCCACCTCCCAGGTTCAAGTGATTCTCATGCCTCAGCCACCCAAGTAGCTGGGATTACAGGCATGTGCTACCATGCCCGGCTAATTTTTTATTTTTAGTAGAGATGGGATTTCACCAGGTTGGTCAGGCTGGTCTCAAACTCCTGAGCTTAGGTGATCCACCCACCTCGGCCTCCCATAGTGCTGGGCTTACAGGCGTGAGCCACCACACCCAGCCCCATATTAACGTTCTTAACTGTCGGTCAAAATAAGTCCCCAAATTACTAAAGAACATATTTTTTCATTTGTTGTATCTTATTGATGATAAAAGCATGTCTGTAAAAATTTCTTCTCCAACATATTTTGCCCATGTTGAAAAAATCTGGCTGGGTCAATAGTGGCTCGTGCCTGTAATCCCAGCACTTTGGGAGGCAAGGCAAGTGTATCACCTGAAATCAGGAGTTCGAGACCAGCCTGGCCAACATGGCAAAACTCAGTCTCTACTAAAAATATAAAAATTAGCTAGTGGCCGGGCGCGGTGGCTCAAGCCTGTAATCCCAGCACTTTGGGAGGCCGAGACGGGCGGATCACGAAGTCAGGAGATCGAGACCATCCTGGCTAACCCGGTGAAACCCCGTCTCTACTAAAAATATACAAAAAAAAAACTAGCCGGGCGAGGTGGCGGGCGCCTGTAGTCCCAGCTACTCGGGAGGCTGAGGCAGGAGAATGGCGTAAACCCGGGAGGCGGAGCTTGCAGTGAGCTGAGATTCGGCCATTGCACTCCAGCCTGGGCGACAGAGCGAGACTCCGTCTCAAAAAAAAAAAAAAAAAAAAAAAAAAATTAGCTAGGCATGGTGGCGGGTGTCTGTAATTCCACCTATTTGGGAGGCTGAGGCAGGGAAAATCACTTGAACCCAGGAGGTGGAGGATGCAGTGAGCAGAGATCACGCCACTGCACTCCAGCCTGGGTGACAGAGCAAGACTCCAACTAAAAAAAAAAAAAAGAAAGAAAAATCTCTATGCCCTTGATTCTTGGCCTTTCTTTTAAAACAAGCATATTAGTTAGGGTAGGTTAAAATGCTACTACAAATACACCTCAAAATACAGTATCTCCAATAAAATGAAATTGTCTTTCTCCCTAAGATACAACCCACAGTGCACATTCCTGGTTGGCAGGAATTGATAAGTTCCTTCATGTACTCAAGCTCAAGGCAGCCAACATATGGCTTCCAAGGTCAGTTCAGCTCATCACCATTCCAGCTCTCAGGAAAAGGGGAAAGTGCATTGAAAAACCCTGTGGGGGCTTTAGGAGCCAGGCCTAGTAGTGGCTCACATCACTCAGGAGTCAGGCCTAGACGTGGTTCAAATTACTCCTATTCAGTGGACAACCAGCAATCTCCACCACAGTGGATACAGTGAAAAATCAAGGCTCAAGATCACATTTAGAAATCCTAAGATCACTGAAATGCCATGACAATAACTGACTAAGGTTAAACCATGAACAAAGTCTTGTGACCAGAAGACATAATGTTAAAAGAATGCAGAATAAGGAGCAAGAGTTTTGACGTTAGACAGACATAAATTTTATAATTTTATGCCTGCCTCTATGAGTAACCAGTTGTATGATTTTAGACAAGCTACTAAATTTCTCCACACAATAAACTATATATGTATATAAGTGTATGTCTACATATATACTCACACAAATATATATACATACATATATAGATGCATGCATATAAATATATACTATGGCACACAGAAAATGCTCAATAGTTTCCTTCCATTTTTCTATTCATTCTGTTGTTTGTAAACTGAGTTGAGTGTCCAGCAGCAGCCTACTTTCTTTAGCATTTTGTTTGGCATATATAGCACATTTTACATCTTTTAATATTCATATTTTCCTATCAATTTAAAATTACAACAAACTGAACTAAATAATTTGGCCTTTTAAAATGAAGATGCCACTAAACATAGTCTCAATCAAACAAATAGCTCAGAAAAAACAATGCCGGCAAAGCTATCAGAAATATAAAAATAATAAACCAGATCTTTATTGAGCAAGAGTCTAAAAAGCAGCAACAGTTTCTGTAAACAGATCTCACAATTCAAAGAACAATTTTATATATGAAAAGTACAGAAATGACGGTGGGATTTCAATACACTTAGAATTTTCTGGTTTTTGGCCGGGCACGGTGGCTCAAGCCTGTAATCCCAGCACTTTGGGAGGCCGAGACGGGCGGATCACGAGGTCAGGAGATTGAGACCATCCTGGCTAACACGATGAAACCCCATCTCTACTAAAAGATACAAAAAATTAGCCGGGCGAAGTGGCGGGCGCCTGTAGTCCCAGCTACCCTGGAGGCTGAGGCAGGAGAATGGCGTGAACCCGGGAGGTGGAGCTTGCAGTGAGCCGAGATCCGGCCACTGCACTCCAGCCTGGGCAACAGAGCGAGACTGCGTCTCAAAATTTAAAAAAAAAAAAATTTTCTGGTTTTTGAGCCTGTGCTCTAAAAATATAAAAATCATTGGTAAACTTAAAGATGAGAAAAATTTTAAAGGCATAACCAATTCAAAACAAGACACCATCTCTGTGGATCAGAGACTACATAGAAACATACTATGGTAGGAAGAAATGAAGTTGTAGGCTTCTGGACTTCAGGCTGAAAACAGGCAAAGCAATTAGCGCTCATAGTATATGGGATGAAGGGCAGTAAGTGTGCAGAAAAGGAGGCATGAACCCAGAGCTAAATTCATTGAATAAAACCAGAAGAAGCTATGGCAGGGCTTCTCTTGACCACGAAAGGAGGGTGAAGTTAGTAAGCTGCTACCTAGAGAAAATGCTCATTTAGAGCTTTGCCCCAGAACCTTTGCCAAACGGTTGTTGGGCTCAGTGTCTGGATCTTCAATACAGTGAAGCACAGGCTATAAATATAAGGTCTACTTCTGAACAAAAAAACCTAGCAGGTGAGAGAAAGCAGCCACTGAAGCACTATATAGGAAAAATTAAGCAAAACAAACAAATGAAAACAAAAAGGGGCAGCAGCGGGATGATCTCTTAAAGCCAGGAGTTTGAGACTAGCCTGGGCAAGTCCCCATTCTATAAAAAAATTTTTAAAAATTAGCTGCTTATGGAGATGCATGCCTGTAGTTCTGGCTAATAGGGCTGAGGCAGGATAATTACCTGAGCCCAGAAGTTCGAGGCTGCAGTGAGCTTTCATCGTGCCATTGCATTCCAGCCTGGGAGACAGAGCAAGACTCTGACTCTACAAATTTTATTTTTTCAAATGAGCTGGGCATGGTGGCACACACCTCTAGTCCTCTCTATTGCAGAGGCTGAGGCAGCAATATTACTTAAACCCATGAGTGCGAGGCTGCAGTGAGCTATGACTGCACCACTGCACTCCAGCCTATGTGAGAGACCAAGACCCTCTCTCCAAAAAATAAAATAAAAAACCCACAAAAAACAAAAAAGCAAATTTAGGATACCAGTTTACCTCTGAAGAAGATGGAAGATGATGGGGGAGGAAAGGGACTGAAGGGAAGTATAAAAGCAATGTATTTTTAAATACTCATTTATTTTTTAAAAAACAATCTGAAGTAAATACAATATTAAAACTTGACAAAAGTGAGTGTTGGTTGTTTATAAAATTATAAAACTTATGTAATTTTATAAACTATAGACTATAATTTTATAAATATAAAAAACATTATTCTCTTTTTTCTCTGAATATTTGAAATATTACATAAAAATTAAGAGAACATAAAAGAACAAAAGTATAAATGAAAAATGAGAGGGCTGGGCACAGTGGCTCATGCCTGTAGTCCTAGCACTTTGGGAGGCCAAGGTGGGAGGATCACTTGAGCTCAGAAGTTTGAAACCAGCAAGGGCAACATAGTGAGACCTCGTCTCCACAATGAATAAATTTTTTTTAAAATAAACGTTTTAAAAAGAAAAAAGTTAAAAGAAAAAGAAAAGTGAGAATGTGAAGGACAACATATAGAGCAGGGGTTCCCAGCCCCGGGCCGAGGACTGGTACTGGTCCGGGGCTTGTTAGGAACCAGGCTGCATAGCAGGAGGTGAGCAGCAGTGGAACATGACTGACTGAGCTCTGCCTCCTGTCAGATCAGTGGCAACATTAGATTCTCATAGGAGCACGAACGCGACTGTGAACTGCACATGCAAGAGATCTAGGTTGTGTGCGTTATGAGAATCTAATGCCTGATGATCTGCAGTGGAAGAGTTTCTCCTCAAACCATCCCCTCCCACTCTGGTCTGCAGGAAAATTATCTTCCACAAAACCAGTCCCTGGTGCCAAAAACGTTGGGGACCGCTGATGTAGACATCACAGGACCAGACCAGAGGGAAAAAAATGAATGGGAAAGTAGCAAGAGAAAAATACATGATCAAAATGGAGAAGAAAAAAGGGATTAAAAAACGCAGTTTAAGGAGGACTTGGTGTGGTGCTGCCATCTCTCTTGCCTTCGGTCTATGCACCTCTCACTGAACTTCCAATAGCACCACGCTGGAACAGGGCATCCAGAGGTTCACAACCTCTGCGGTCCACAGGAGGCACGAGGCACTATAAAGAGGGCTCAGGGAAGAACATGCTATTTTCAGTAGAAAATAAGTGGTGGTTACTAATTATAATGACTTTGTACTCTGGATCTGGATTTTATGCAATTTATAGCAAGACACCAACTGTTTAAGAAACAAGGATGTTTTAATTCATCCATGAAACAGATATGAAGAGCATTTTAAGAGGTGCAATCTCTGAAAAATAAAACAAACCCTTGAATTTACATAGGATAATAGATAAGTTTTTAATAAACTTATGACATAAGCCAGGCACAGTGGCTCATGCCTATAATCCCAGCACTTTGGGAGGCCAAGGTGGGCAGATCACCTGAGCTCAGGAGTTCGAGATCAGCCTGGCTAACATGGTGAAACCCCGTTTCTATTGAAAATGCAAAAGTTAGCCAGACACGGTGGTGGGCATCTGTAATCCCAGCTACTCAGGAGGCTGAGGCATCAGAATCATTTGAATCCGGGAAGCAGAGGTTGCAGTGAGCCTAGATCACACCACTACACTCCAGCCTGGGTAACAGACCAAGACTCTGTCTCAAAACAAACAAACAAACAAACAAAAAACAAAACTTATGGCATAAAAATGTGGTTTATTATTTCTTAAATTATAAATAGAGAAATTCTTAACATATCTATATAGATCATGTAAAGGAATGAATATTCAAAGAATGACTGAAAAAACAGAATGAAGACAGAATAAGTGATGAAATAGATTATTAGAGATACAGAAAGACATTAAAACAATTATCCTTGAACAGGGAAAAGACAGCTCTTCCTCTGAAACGTTAGTGAAAGAAATAAGAATTACTTCAAATACAGATTAGATAGGTTTTGTAACTATAAGGGTTGGAATTTGAGTAAATCACACTGATAGCTTTAATTTTTTCTATGAAGTATGAGACATGCTCATCTGCTGAGCGGACAGTAGGAGTAGAAAATGGAAGTAGGTTCAAAATAAATGTTTATTTGGGACATTTTAGCTGTATTTTGCAAAATGAAAAGTGTGACTGGCCTGTAGATGAAACTACTGGCACAGAGTCAAGTTGTGCTTTCTTTGAATTCACTCAGGGCAAAAGAGTAAATAAATGTATCCTGCCAGAAAAACAAGGATCATTGATAAAACTCGATAATTGACTTCTGATGCATAACTTTTGTTCAAATTCACCTCAATCAGACATGAATTTGGGTATAGAGAAAACACATTTAATACTTTCATCTAGGCTGGGCATGGTGGCTCATGCCTATAAACCCAGCACTGTGGGAGGCCGAGGCAGGTGGATCACCTGAAGTCAGGAGTTCAAGGCCAGCCTAGCCAACATGGTGAAACTCCATCTCTACTAAAAACACAAAAATTAGCTGGGCATGGTGGTACACGCCTGTAATCCCAGCTATTGGGAGGCTGAGGCAGGAGAATTGCTTGAACCCAGGAGGCAGAGGTTACAGTGAGCCAAGATTGTGCCACTGCACTCTAGTCTGGGCAACAGAGGGAGACTCTGTCTCCAAAAATAAAAAAATAACTTCCTCTAACAGATGAAACCAGACAGAAGATCCAGATTTTACAAAGAAGAACTCTTCTTGCAAATACACAAACCACACACAAAAAAAATACAGAAATAACTCAAATTATCTTGTTGCATTATTAGCTATAGTTTAGCAATGGAAGGCAATTCCCTGAATTTTAACCTTGACATACAAAATGTCTAAGAAATCTATCCTTTTCATTGTTCATCACTCATGTTAGATGAAATCAAACACCTGATATCATAGGAACTGCTGTAGTGGAATTGAAACTTCACTGAGGCAAAGCTATATAACAGCAGGTTGTGTTCATTACATAATTTTTTTTTTTTTTTTTTTTTTTTTTTTTGCGACTGAGTCTTGCTTTGCCACCCAGGCTGAAGTGCAGTGGCACAATCTCAGCTCACTGCAACCTCCACCTCCCAGGTTCAAGCAATTCTCCTGCCTCAGCCTCCTGAGTAGCTAGGACTACAGGTGCATGCCACCATGCCAGGCTACTTTTTGTATTTTCAGTAGAGACAGGGTTTCATCACATTGGCCAGGTTGGTCTTGAACTTCTGACCTCAGGTGATCTGCCCGCCTCTCCCTCCCAGAGTGCTGGGATTATAGGTATGAGCCACCGCGCAGGGTCTAATTACAAAAAATCTTGATAGTCATTTGAAGTTTGTGCTGTCCTCAAAGTTACTTGGTCTTCTAGAAGTTATATTTCCAAAGAGATTTTATTCTCTCTCTACAACTTGGTATCAGAAATACCACAAAGACTCAACTTAACGTATATAACACTTAGCATCAGGAAGATCCAGAAACAAAGAATCACCTTAGGCTGCTGAACTGAAAGAACTAAGAAAAAATATGCTAATCGCAGTTATTGGTCCTAGACCCTTTTAACTACCTCCTTTAACTTCACATTCCAAGAGTACTTTTGGCTTAGAACATGATGGAAAATAGCAAAGAAGTGTTAACTTGAAAGTGAACATTAACCATCTGAAACATATGATTAAAAAGATTGAACTGCGTTATTCTACTTTAGGATATACTTCTGATCAACTTGTAAGACTATGCTTCATACTTTTCTGTCTCTGAATCCAGAACGTTTCTTCTTTTTCTCTTCTGGATGAGGCGCAAGATCTGCAGTCTTTTTTTCATGGTTACAAACATCCCCTTCATCTTTATTCTTCCCTTTATCACCAATGTCACTTTTTAGGTTGTCTACACATGGTGGAGATTCTGCATGGGCCCTGGATATGCAAAAAAGAAATCTGGATTAATACTGAACGTCCATCATATTAGCCAAATAAGCAAACAGATACAGCTTAGCAGAGCAACAGCAACGAAACTTGTCAAATATTCTACATGAAGAAGTTCCTCAAAAAATATTAAATAGAACTTCCACATGATCTCTGGGTATATATCCCAAAGAAATGAAAGGGTCTCAAAGAAATATCTGCACATCTATGTTCACAGCAGCACTATGCACAATAGTTGAAAGGTGGAAACAACTCGTAAGTCCATTGGCAGATGAATAAACGAAATGTGGTATATACATATAATGGAATATTTTTCAGCCTTAAAAGGGAAAGAAATCCTCTCACAAGCTACAACATGGATGAATCTTGAGGGCATTATGCTAAGTGAAATAAACCAGTCACAAAACCACAAATATTGTATGACTTCACTTACATGAGTTACCTGGAATATTTAAATTTACAGAAACAGAAAGTAGAATGGGGGTTACCATGGGCTGAGGGAAGGGGAAGCAAGGAAGTTGCTCTTGAATGAGTAGAGTTTCAGTTTTGCAAGATGAAAACATTCTGGAGATCTGTTTCACAATTATGTGAATACACTTTAAACTACTGAATTGCATATTTTAAAATGGTGAAGACATGTGACAGAAGCCCTCATCCACACATCTTCTCACTGAAACCAGAGGCAATGAGCCCTTCCAGCACAACTACTAAATGGACTAGACTTCCAGCCATAGAGCCCCTCCTCATCCTTCATCTCACTCCAACTCTTCCCATTCTCATCCTCCCCTTGTCCCAACTGTAACTGAAAGGGTGGAATATCAAGGTCTTTAGGAAAAAAATGGTTAAAAAAAAATGTTTCTTTCACTACAATAAAAAGGAACATAATAAAGAAGAGGCCGGGCGCGGTGGTTCAAGCCTGTAATCCCAGCACTTTGGGAGGCCAAGACGGGCAGATCACGAGGTCAGGAGATCGAGACCATCCTGGCTAACCCGGTGAAACCCCGCCTCTACTAAAAAAAAATACAAAACACTAGCCGGGCGAGGTGGCGGGCGCCTGTAGTCCCAGCTACTGGGGAGGCTGAGGCAGGAGAATGGCGTAAACCTGGGAGGCGGAGCTTGCAGTGAGCTGAGATCCGGCCACTGCACTCCAGCCTGGGCGACAGAGCGAGATTCCGTCTCAAAAAATAAATAAATAAATAAAATAAAGAAGAAATAGGGGCTCAAAATAATACAATACAAGTATTCCTTTTTTTAAAAATAATACAAGTATTTCTGGTAGTTGAAGCCACTGCTGTAATGATATAATACTAAAATTAATTAAATATTACAGAACTGATGAAATACAATGATGTACAAAAAGAAGACTTTTGCTTACAGCCATAATGGAGCAAACTGTAATAGATTTGACTTTCCACCAGGGCAAAAATACAGAAAATTGAACAAAATATATCAAATGATTGCTTTCAGACACTGCACAGTATGCAACTCTCTAAGAAAATGGAGGCCTGGCCGGGAGCAGTGGCTCACACCTGTAATCCCAGCACTTTGGGAGGCCGAGGTGCGTGGATCACTTGAGGTCAGGAGTTCGAGACCTGCCTGGCCAACATGGTAAAACTGCATCTCTACTAAAAATACAAAAGTTAACCAGGTTTGGTGGTGCTTGCCTGGTCCCAGCTAGTCGAGAAGCTGGGGCAAGAGAATCTCTTGAACCTGGGAGGCAGAGGTTGTAGTGAGCCAAGATTGCACCAATGCGCTCTAGCCTGGGTGACAGAGTGAAACTCCATCTCAAAAAAAAAAAAAAAAAAAAAAAAGGGAAAGAAAAAGAAAAAGAAAAATGGAGGCCTATAATTGCCCAGAATTTCTGTCTGGAAACATTTTCTAGACCACAAAGAGGATCCCAAGCCAAATATAGTGATCTTGCTAAATTAAGGTGACAGAGATCAAAGTTTAGAAAACCTGAGGTGCCTGGAATTGGTGAGGCAGAGGACTCAAGAGGAAAAAGTCACACAGAGAAAGAGCTCTAAAAATGTATATGGAACACTCTTGAGTATTGAGTCAACACTAAGCAGTGCATTCTTTAGGATGAAACTACACAAAATAATTGCCAAGGAGCCACAGGCCAGTCAATTTCCAGAAAACAATCAAGCTCTACCAAGTCAGACTAGAGGAACCTCACAGAACACCTAAGGCATTTAATAACATCCCAGAAAGATCATCCTATATTAATAGGGCTAAATTAGCCCTAGAGGCTGGGCATAGTGGCTCATGCCTGTAATCCCAACACTTTAGGAGGCTGAGGTAGTCATGTCACTTGACCCCAGGAGTTCGAGATCAGCCTGACCAACATGGTGAAACCCCATCTCTACTAAAAATACAAAAATACAAAAAAAAAAAAAAAAACTTAGCCAGGTATGGTGGTACACACCTGTAATCCCAGCTACATGGGAGGCTGAGAATTGCTTGAACCCAGAGGCAGAGGTTGCAGTAAGCTGAGATTGTGCCACTACACTCCAGCCTGGGCGACAGAGCAAGACTCCATCTCAAAAAACAAACAAACAAAAATAAAAAACAGAGTGATAGAGTCAGAAAAACAGTACCTATGTATTTTAAGAAAGAGAAGACCATGGCTCACTACATTTTCTCTTCTCTCCAAGGAAGTTTCAATAACTAGTGGAAAAAACTATCAGGGACACTAAAGTACCAAGGTTCCTTAGTTAATTTCACAGGGTCGCCAAGTTGTAAAGTCTCAGAAAGCAATCATTTTCTTTTTTTTTTTTCTTTTTTTCTGAGACAGTTTTGCTCTGTCACCCAGGTTGGAATGCAGTGGCGCAATCTTGGCTTACTGCAACCTCCACCTGACTCCCAGGTTCAAACAATTCTCCTGCCTCAGCCTCCCAAGTAGCTGGGACTATAGGCTCACGTCACTGTGTCTGGCTATTTTTTGTATTTTTGTAGAGATGGGTTTTTGCCATGTTGGCCAAGCTGGTCTCAAACTCCTGACCTCAAGTGATCTGACCACCTTGTGCTCCCAAAGTGCTAGGATTACAGGCGTGAGTCACTGCGCCTGGCCGGAAACCATTCATTTTCTAAAGCTGCTATGGCTACCTTTATCCCTACCACGTTATTTAAAATGTTTAGCAGAGGAGACAGGCAGACCTTGAAGCACAGTGTTTCCTATGTATTGCCTTGGCATGTTGAATTCTTTGAAACATCTTATTTCATAGATGAATATTCATAATACCAAATGATCTGGGCAAGAAATTTTGATACAGAGTTAAGCCAGAAATCAACTCCTTTCTGACAACAGAGATGACTGGAAGAATGAAAGTATATGCAAGAACAAGATGGTTGGATAACACTCACCTCTTCCACAAAAGACCAGTACTTGCAGTTACTGCAGATGCTCCCAGGAAAGCCACCATCATTAGTCTTCGCCGGATTTGGATGGGCTGTGATCCTCCATGGTACCATCGAGAACCCACAGCCAGTTCTGCCAAAGCAGAAAGTGAGTTCAGACGAAACATCCTGTGGACAATTAAGTAGAAATGTCACTCTTAGCTAGTGGTAGTTATGATGATGATGATCCTACCAATATTTCTAATAAACACTAAAGTAATTGCTCTATGACAGGCACTATTCTAAATAAATTGCTTATATTATCCCATTTAATCCTCAGAATAATCTTATGAGAAAGTACTACTTATAAACCTGATATATTAGTCAAAGTACAATTAGAAGACAGAAACCACATGATAAATTGAATAAGAAACTTTTAATATAAAACATTATTAAGGTCAGGTATGTGTCTCATGCCTGTAATCTTAGCACTCTGGGAGGCCAAGGAGAGAGGATTGTTTGAGCCCAGAAGTTGAAGAACGGCCTAGACAACATAGTAGGACCCCATCTCTACCAAAAAAAATCAGCCAAGCATGGTGACATGCACCTGTAGTCCCAGCTATTCAGGGGGCTGAGGTGAGAGGACTACTTAAGCCCAGGATGTTGAGGCGACAGTGAGCTATGATCAACAGAGCAAGATGCTGTCTCAAAAAATAATTAAATAAAATAAATAAAAAAATAAAAAATTATTAGTTACAACAGGAAATTTACTACTCATAAGTTAAAGAAATAGCAGATATAGGGAGCAGTTACTATTTGAGATCTGACACAGAGCACCAAGAAATGACCAGTCTATAAAAGGTCTACTCTCACTGACAGGGCAGAGATCAGACTGTGTGGAGAGGGCACAGCTATGTCCGTCAGAGAAACGTACTAAGGTGCCACGCCAGCAAAATGCACTAGAAAATCACTCTCTGTGATGCCAGAACAAGTCATCCACTGGACAACTCATGCCAGTGGAACTTGTTGGGAAGCTGAACTTTGCGATGGCAGGGGAAGTCACCCATGGAGAGGCAGTTTCACTAGGAAATTGCATATGAGAGTTGCTGCTAAAACTCCTTAAGAGTTGGGTGCCATTGAATGTCCCACTAGTTCCAGCATGCTATAGAAGCAAGCCACAAAGGGCACACTAGAATCAGCAAGAAACACCCTTCCTCCAGGGTCCTTCTAGTCTCTCTACTGACAAAGTTTAACAGTAACTGGCAAAGGAAAAACTTCCAGTATCACAAACAGGACAATGAAAGATGAGTTTAGAGCTGAAATGAAAAAAGATAACTGGTACCCACATTTTACAGATCTAAAATATAACTTGCTCAAGAGTACATAGGTAGGAAGTGATGGATCTAGAATTTGAACCTAGGGAGGACTAACTCCATACTTCAATGTCGCCCAGGTAGGTGGGGAGACTTCAACCTAGGAGGGAAGACTTTGCTGCCCCCTACCTTATAATGCTGATACTGCTTTGAAGTTTTTATTAAATCTTTCTCACGCCCAGGTCCTTGGAGGCCCTCCTCTCTACCAGATTCGCTATACTTAAAACTTCACTTAAAAAAAAATTTTTAATATTTTGTTTTAAATCAGAAACATCTGTATTAGTGCATATTACTGTTCAATAAATACTCTCCCATCCCCCATCCCTTAGGCAAAATTACTTTCCTACTTTTTTCTTCTCCTTCTGCATAGTAATGCCAGGTCATAAATTTCCTACTCTTTAAGTTTTTGGTGTATGTCTTGCCATATGTCTTGCTCTAACCAATGGAATGTGGACCAGTTCCATGAAGTGCTTTTAAGAGGTGCTGCTGTTAGTCTTCTTGTGTTCCTGCACTCCATCGAGAGAAGACCATGTCCCAAAGAGACACTGATCCTTCAAACTGGCATCCATAATGAACAAACTTCAGCCTGGAATAAACCACTGGCAAGCCCAGCTGAGCCAGCTGAGCACAGCTGACCTGCAGAATGCTGGTGAGAAATAAATGTGTGTTACTGTAAGCTACAAAGATTTGGGTGTCGTTTGTTGCCCCATCAAAAGCCAACTAATTCAGCCAAGAGAATTACTGGGAAGTTCTTATTCTTTTTTCTTTTTTTGAGACTGAGTCTTGCTCTATCACCCAGGCTGGAGTGCAGTGGTGCAATCTCAGCTCACTGCAACCTCCACCTCCCGGGTTCAAGCGATGCTCCTGTCTCAGCCTCCTGGGTAGCTGGGATTACAGGCACGCGACACCACACCTGGCTAATTTTTGTTTTTTTAGTAGAGACAGGGTTTCACGACGTTGGCCAGGCTGGTCTCGAACTCTTGACTTCAAGTGATCCACCCGCCTTGGCCTCCCAAAGTGCCGGGATTACAGGCATGAGCCACTGCACCCGGCTAGGAAGTTCTTATTCAATAAAAATTTATTAAATTCTTATTGTATATATAGCCCTATGTGAGACCCAGAAAGCTAAAAACGATCTACATTCTAATTAAACAAGATAAATATAAAACACTTTTGAAACAATACATTTCTAAAATCTTTTTTTTTTTTTTTTTTTTTTTTGAGATGGAGTCTCGCTCTATTGCCAAGCTGGAGTGTGGTGGCATGATCCCAGCTCACTGCAACCTCTGCCTCCCGGATTCAAGCAATTCTGTCTCAGCCTCTTGAGTAGCTGGGACTACAGGTGCACGCTATGATGCCTGGCTAATTTTTGTATTTTTAACAGAGATGGGGTTTCACCATGTTGGTCAGGCTGGTCCCAGACTCCTGACCTCAGGTGATCCACCTGCCTTGGTCTCCCAAAGTGCTGAGATTACAAGCGTGAGCCAATACACCCAGCCTAAAATTATATCCTGAAGCATAAAAATATTATGAGAGATATGACAGAAAACTACAAATAAAAAAGATTAAGTTGAGACTGGGTTAGCCAGCAAAAGCTTTTGTTTAGTCTTAAGCCTCAGAATGGTGTAAAATTTTGATTAAGTCAGAGAAATGTTAAGGGACACCCCCAAAACCACAAGATCATTTCAGGCACCTCCATCCAGAGAATTAATGTAAATGACTTTTTCCCTCTAGATTACGACCTTCAGGGCTCAGTATAGTACCTCACTGTTTTAATACACCAGATGGGCTGATGGAGAAAGAGGCATTTCTTTATGGTTCCACTTTTTTGTAGGGGTAATTCATTCAAATTATACAAAGTATCCATGCCCCCTTTGATTTTTCTCAAAGCACAGTTCACTAATTCCTAACTTTTTGTGTGTGCGTTTTGAGATGGAGTCTTGCTCTGTCACCAAGGTTGGAGTGCAGTGGCATGATCTCGGCTCACTGCAACCTCCACCTCCCGGGTTCAACCAATTCTCCTGCCTCAGCCTCCCAAGTTGCTGGGATTACAGACGTGTGCTACCATGCCCAGCTAATTTTGTATTTTTAGTAAAGACGGGTTTTACCATATTGGCCAGGCTGGTCTCAAACTCCTGACCTCAAGTGATCTGCCCGCCTTGGCTTCCCAAAGTGCTGGGATTACAGGTGTGAGCCACCATGTCCAGCCCACTGATTCCTAATTTAAACTACCTTGCACTTTGTACATATCTTCCTATAGCATAAATTTTTCTCCCTTTGCCCTAAGGCCCAAATTATTTTTTTTTTCACGTTGTAAACACATAGTCTAGCACAGGACTTGTTACATTACTAGTGCTTAAATACCTAACCATTTTACTTTCACATGTCTGTGTACAAACTACACAGGTACTTGCTCCTAACATTTAAGTATACTCTAAAGTTCCTAATTTACTTAGAAAACTGTCTCCTATTATTTGGATTCAAGTCAGGTTAGACTACCCAGGCATCTCCTAAAATCAATGCGCTGGTTACTATTAACTCTTCCCTGGGACCTATACCTATAGTCTCTGAAGTCAACTTTGCTCCTAGCTCCCTTTATCCAATCTAGGTCCAACTTCAAAATTGGACCTAAATCCTGCCCTCATATAGACAAAATGGAAAAACGGTTCATCTTTTCTGCTACTTTCCATGACCTAAGCTTTAGTAACACAATTCTTATGTCCTTCCCCAATCCCAGAAATCATCTCATTTTATTGCACACACTCTAGCAAAATCCAGCACCCAAGAGGCTGTCCATTATATTTTCTTCCTGTCTGGCAACTTCTGATTTTTTTGTTGTTGTTGTTCATTTCAAAATTAACATTTCTCAAATCCACATGTACATTCACATAAATAGCACTGCACTTCGCTACAGCAAAAATGAGCACTAAACTAAAACATGCATATCTGGAGGAAACCTTATTCATCACTGACAACAGAAAGAAAAGACACTTGGAAGTTTTCAATGTTTAAAATAAATAACATAGCCAATTCAAAAGTTGGAACAGGATGGGTGCGGTGGCTCACACCTGTAATCCCAGCACTTTGGGAGGCCAAGGTGGGCAAATCACTTGAGGCCAGGAGTTCGAGACCAGCCTGGCCAACGTGGTGAAACCCTGTCTCTACTAAAAATATAAAAATTAGCTGGGCATGGTGGCAGGCACCTGTAATTCCGGCTACTCAGGAGGCTGAGGCAAGAGAATCACTTGAACCCAGGAGAAGGAGGTTGCAGTGAGCCGAGATTGCGACTGCACTCCAGCTTAGGTGACGGAGTAAGACCCTACCTCAAAAAAACCAAAAGTTCTAACAGCTAAGGAGTATATAAACCTGGAAGATAAATTTACAACATCTGATCAGATGTAGAGGACAGCTAGACATATGATCAACTAAGTAAGCCACAATCACTTGAGAAGAACCTTTGAAATTTAGAGCATATGTAAAATAGGAAGCCACTCAAGTTCTTTAATAGGAAGAGGTCATGGTAAAAACATGGGTTAAAGCATATCAATCTAGCTATCAGCAGTGCATTGAATAAACTGCAAAGAAGCAAAGGCAGACAGAGCTGACAGGAAAGTGATCAGTACAGCCAGAAGGCATTAATAACCTAGGTATTGGGTGCTGAGTGCCTAGATTATGGTAAGTGTAGAAATAAAAAACAGAATCAAACAAAAACTTTCCAAAGAAAAACAAAATGTAGTTGGGCATGGTGGCATACGCCTGTAGCTGGGCATGGTGGCACATGTCAGCTACTTAAGAGGCTGAGGTGGGAGGACAGCTTGAGCCCAGGAGTTTAAGTCCAGCATGGGCAACATGGTAAAACCCCGCCTCTTAAAAAAAAAAAAAAAAGATAAAGACATCGGTATCAAACATGTATTAATATCTAACTGCACAGGAGATATGGAAGATAAAAAGGAGAAAGAAATTAAAACAATACCACCACCACTAAGTAGTATGGTAAAAAACAAAACAAAACAAAAAAAACACTAAGTAGTATGGTAGAAATCCAATGATCCAAGATTGGTCTCAACTGTACTACTCAACAGCTAGCTGTGTATAATAAAGCAGCTCATCCCTCCTCCTTGGGAAAAAAGTTCACCCACTGGTAAAATCAAAGAATTGCCTAGGTGAGCTTAGGGTTCCTTTTATCTCTTTAGCACTCTCATATCTTTGGTAGAAAACACTGTAACAAAATTTAATTAATTTCATTTAGGGGAAAAGACTAAGATCATATTAAGTATTCAAGATTTATTAATTTGGGCAATCCATTTCTACATACTGTGGCTCTAGGGGATTTCAAACTTTGAAAGTTCCAAGTTTTACCAACTCAGACACAGACAAATTATGTGGTTTCCTCATAGCTAATTAGTACAAAAACCTGTAACAGATCCTCGCATTTTTGACTACCAAATAAATAATCTTAATGAGAAAAACCTGTTTAATAACTGTTCTCAGCAGAAAAAATGTAACAGCCACACTCAAAAAGTAGATCAAATGCCCAACTACAGAAAAAAAACAATGCTATAATAACATAATGGAATGGAATGTAAATATTAAAAATGATAATCATAAAATATTATTGAAATATTACTTCACAAACCAACAGAAAGTTGGGTAAAGATACAAAAAGACAGTTGGAAAAGAAATAAAAATGGCTCTGAAAACTGTGAAAAGATAATCTCACTCATAATAAGATAACGCAAATTAAACTTAGATACTTCTTTTCACCCATCAAACGGACAAAAATCAAAAAGTTTGAAAACACATTTGTTGACAACGTTGCAAAATGGCACTACTGATGAACATGCAAATCTGTACAATTTATGGAGGGCAATTTGGTAATCTGCATTAAAATTACTCATATAATCTGCATATACTGGCCTAGAAATTCCACTTCTAATAATATAACCTACTGATGTACTTGCACACTTGTGAAATTATGCACATGTATATGGTTCAGAATTATTACATCATAGTTTATAATAGCAAAACACTAAGAACTACCCCAATGTTCACCAAGAGAAATTGGTTAAAGTATGATAAATCTGTATAAAGCAATACTACGTAGCAATAAAGAGAATAGTAAAAACATGAAAAGAGTTAATAGTGTTATCTTTTTAAAAGCAATAGGCCAGCCACAGTAGCTCATGCCTATAATCCCAGCAGTTTGGAAGGCCAATATGGGAGGGTCATTTGAGCCCAGGGGTTCAAGATCAGCCTGGGAAACACAGTGAGAACCCCATTACTACAAAAAAAAAAAAAAAAAAATCTAAGGCAACATGTGGAATACCATATACAGTATGCCACCTTTCATGTAAAAAGAGGAGAAAATAAGAATGCTTATGTACTTATTAAGTAACAACATGCTCACAAAAAGTAATAGTAGTGGTGCTGGTGGGAGTGGGAAATAAGTAAGATAATGTACGAGAGATTTTTATGATATGCTATTTCATTTGAAACATTTATGTATTTATCCATGCAAACAAATGTACAGTATTTCATATTAAGCATTTTCATTTAAGTTTAAAGGAAGACTATACGGTAATATGCACATGCCAAACTTTGTAAAATATATAATCACATGGTTAATTTTTATTTACAAGTAAAATTTAAATTAGGCAAATAAAATTTAATGCTCCCCTAGGGATTTTATTGAAACTTTTTCATTTAAGTAAAAATAAAAGCAGGCCCAGAAGGCAGTTGTTGCATTCCCCTCAGCCAAGAACTGTCACTTACCAGCCCCACCACTGAGCTCAGGCCCAATAACGTCTCAACAATCAAGGCGCATTATGGCAAGCTTCCCTAGTGAGATAAACCTTATGCAAATCAAGCTTATATCCTTTTATTTTGAGTATTGGCACATTCTTACACAAATTAGCAAATGATTACAATTCCAGACCATATCCTTATCCTGACTTAAAATTTCTGCTTGCCTTTTTTATATTTGATTTACTCCCTTATATTTCAGACCCCTGACAACTGCACATTTAGAGAAGGACTGCTTCCAATCTTTGTACTGGCCTAAATAAACCTCTCCTGTACTATTAACTATTACCCGACACTGTCATTGAAAGCAGCACCTGCTAACTCTGTGGCCAAGAAACATATCTGAGATCTGAGATCTACCAAAATCTGGCCACCAATGGAAGTGAGAACTCAGTTAAATAAAGTGTCGGCCGGGCGTGGTGGCTGTAAGCTTTCACGCCTGTAAGCTCAGTACTTTGGGAGGTTGAGGTGGGGGGATCACCTGAGGTCAAGAGTTCAAGACCAGCATGACCAACATGGTGAAACTCCATCTCTACTAAAAATATAAACATGGTAGCACGTGCCTGTAATCCCAGCTACTCGGGAGGCTGAGCCAGGAGAATCGCTTGAACCCAGGTTGCAGCGAGCAGTGAGCTGAGATTGCACCATTGCACTCCAGCCTGGGCAAAGAGAGCAAAGCTCCGTCTCAAAAAAAATAAAATAAAATAAAAAATAAAGATGGGAAATGATGAGATAATAATGATAATAATGATTTGTTGGACATTATATAGGTTTTTGTGTGGCACAAGCAAGAGTATGTGAGTCTAAAAAAAAGACACTAAGGAAAATTATCCCCAAATATGTTGAGTTTATTTGGGAATAAGAAATGAGAATTATAATCTGGAATGCATGGGATGGCAAGTCACCAGTGTATCCAGTGAGGAAAGGATAAAGGGAAGCTTTACTAGGAAAAAGGCAGAGATTCACTTAAGCTGCTTAGAAACAGAGTTCACTCATTCCAGAGGCCCAAAGCCATTGTTGTCAGTTCACTGGTGGAGATGCCATTACTGGGCAAGTGTTCTTTTGAGAGCACTAGGCAACTACGCTCAAAAAGGACTAGGTTTATTACTAGTTGTAAAGAATGTCTAGTAATAAACCTTGTCAAAATAGGAGATGCCCGGATGACATCAAAGAGTTTCTTGTGGGGTTTTTAGAAAGTTCCTGAAAGTGGTTCTTTCTTTTCTCTCTCAATTTTTACGGAGATGAGGTCTTGCTGTATTGCCAAGGCTAGTTTTGAACTCCTTGTCTCAAGTGACCATCCTGCCTCAGCATTCCAAGTCCATGGGATTACAGGTGTGAGCCACCATGCCCGACTTTTTGGAAACACTCATCTCACACACGTAAGCAGGAGCCTCCTCTGTCTGTGACCTTCCTGGCCCTATCTTGTTTGGATCTGACAAAAGTGATTCATCCTAATATCTGTAACTTTCACAAGTATTTGTATGTTTTTACATTTTTAATAGCTTTAATTGTACAAATAATATAAAAATAAATTTTCATTGTCGAAAATATTATACAGAAGCACATAAAAAGAGTAAGTCTTTTTCAAATAAAGGCATATCTCATTCTACTGTGCTTCCCTTTATTACACACTTCATGGATATTGCATTTTTCACAAATTGAAGGTATGTGGCAACCCTGTTTCAAACAAGTCCATTAGCCCATTTTCCCAACAGCATACACATACTTTGTGTGTCTGTGTCACATCTTGGTAATTCCTGTAATATTTCCAACTTTTTCATTATTACTGTATTTGTTATCGTGATCTAGGATCAGTGACCTCTGGTGTTACTATTTGAATTGTTTTGAGGCACCACAAACCATGCCCAAAGACAGCAAACGTAATTGGTAACTGCGTGTGTGTTCTGCTTTACCCACCTGTCCTTTCCCCATCTCTCTCCCTTTCCTCAAGCCTTCCTATTCCCTGAGACACAGTAATATTAAAATTAGGCCAGTAAACAACCAATCTTACAAGGGCCTTTAAATGAACATTCAAGTGAAAGGACAAATTGCACATATCTCACGTTCAATCAAAAGCTAGAAGTGGGCTGGGCGTAGTGACTCACGCCTGTAATCCCAGCACTTTGGGAGGCCAAGGCGGGCGGATCACCAGAGGTCAGGAGTTCGAGATCAGCCTGACCAACATGGCAAAACCCCATCTCTACTAAAAACACAAAAATTAGCTGGGCGTGGTGGTGGGAGCCTGTAATCCCAGCTATTTGGAAGGCTGAAACAGGAGAATCTCTTGAACCTGGGAGGCGGAGGTTGCAGTGAGCTGAGATCGTGCCATTGCACTCCAGCCTGGGCAACAAGAGTGAAACTCTGTCTCAAAAACACACACACACACACACACACACAAAAAGCTAGGAATGATCAAGCTTATAAGGAAGGCATGTCAAAAGCCAAAAGCCAACACAGGCCAAAAGTTAGGCCTCTTACAGCAGTTAGCCAAGCTGCAAATGCAGACGAAAAGTTCTTGAAAAAAATTAAAAGTGCTACTCCAATGAACACAAGAATAAAAGAGTGAATCAGGCTTGCTGTTGATGTGAGGCAGGTTTTAGTGGTCTGGACAGAAGATCAAACCGGTCACAACATTCCCTTAAACCAAGGCCTAAACAGGAGAAAGATTAACTCCCTTCAATTACATGGAAACTAAGCAGTGAGGAAGCTGCAGAAGGAAAGTTTGAAGCTAGCACAGGTTTATGAGATTTAAGGAAAGAGTTGTCCTCATAACACAAAAGGTGCAAGGTGAAGCAGCAAGTTATCCAGATCTAGCTAAGATCATTTGATGAAGGTGGCTACACTAAAGAGATTTTCGGTGTAGACAAAACAGCTTTACGTAGGAAGAAGATGCCATCTAGGACTTTCACAGCTAGAGAGAAGTCAATGCCTGACTTCCAAGCTTCAAAGGACAGGCTGACTCTCTTGTGAAGGGCTAACGTACCCAGCGACTTTAAGTTGAAGGCAATGCTCATTCATCATTCTGAAAATCCTTAGGGCCCGTAAGAATTATGCTATATCTCACAATTTGCAATTGCAAAAAATATGGAACCAACCTAAATGCCCATCAACCAACAAGTGGATAAAGAAAATGTGGTGTATATACACCATGGAATATTACTTAGCCATAAAACAGAATGAAATAATAGCTTTTGCAGCAACTTGGATGGAGCTGGAGGCCATTCTTCTAAGTGAAGTATCTCTGGAATGGAAAACCAAATATTGTATGTTCTCATTTATAAGTGGGAGCTAAGCTATGAGGGCACAAAGGCATAATAATGATATAATGGACTTTGGGGACTCTGGGGGGAAAGGTGGAAGGGGAGTGAGGGATAAAAGACTACATATTGAAGCCTAGGCATGGTGCCTCATGCCTGTAATCCCAGCACTTTGGGAGGCAGAGGCATACAGATCACCTGAGGTTGGAAGATTGAGACCAGCCTGACCAACATGAAGAAACTCCGTCTCTACTAAAAATACAAAATTAGCTGGGCGTGGTGGCACATGCCTGGAATCCCAGCTATGCAGGAGGCTGAGGCAGGAGAATCACTTCAACCTGGGAGGCAGAGGTTGCAGTGAGCCGAGATTGCATCACTGCACTCCAGCCTGGGCAACAAGAGTGAAACTCCAGCTCAAAAAAAAAAAAAAGACTATATATTGGGTTCAGTGTACAGTGCTCAGGTGACAGGTGCACCAAAATCTCAGAAATCACTACTAAAGAATTTATTCGGCCAGGCATGGTGGCTCACGCCTGTAATCCCAGCACTCTGGGAGGCTGAGGCAGGCAGATCACGAGGTCAGAAGTTCGAGACCAGCCTGGCCAATATGGTGAAGGCTTGTCTCTACTGAAAATACAAAAATTAGCTGGGCGTGGTGGTGCATGCCTGTAGCCCCAGCTACTTGGGAGGCTGAGACAGGAAAATCACTTGAATGCGGGAGGCAGAGGTTGCAGCGAGCCAAGATCGTGTCACTGCACTCCAGCCTGGGTGACAGGGCGAGATTCCATCTCAAAAACAAACAAACAAAAAAGAATTTATCCATGTAACTGAAAACCAACTACACCCCAAAATCTATTGAAATAAAATAAATAAAACAGATTAAATTCATAATAAAATTTTTAAAAGCAATTATGCTATATCTACTCTGCCTATGCTCTATAAATGAAACAACAAAGCCTGGATGACAACACATCTGTTTACAGTATGGCATACTGAGTATTTTAAGCCCACTGTTGAGACCTACTGCTCAGAGAGAAAAAAAAAAGAAGATTCCTTTCAAAATATCACTGTTCAATGACAATGCACTTGGTAACCTAAGAGCTCGGAGAGAGATGTACAAGGAGATCAACGCCGTTCATGCCTGCCAACATAACATCCATTCTGCAGCCCACGGACTAAGAATTTCAAGTTTCGAGTCTTATTATTAAGGATATAAATTTCATAAGCCTTTCACTGCTATACATAGTGATTCCTCTGATGGATCTTGACAAACTAAGCTGAAAACCTTCTGCAAAGGATTCATCATTCTAGATGCCATTAAGAACATTTGTGATTCATGGGAGGAGGCCAAAATATCAACATTAACAAGAGTTTGGAAAAAGTTGACTCCAACCCTCATGGATGACCCTGAGGGTTTCAATATTTCAGTGGAAGGCCAGGTGCCGTGGCTCACACCTGTAATCCCAGCACTTCATGAGGCCAAGGCGGGTGGATCACCTGAGGTCGGGAGTTTGAGAGCCTGACCAACATGGAAAAACCCCATCTCTACTAAAAACACCAAATGAGCCAGGTGTAGTGGCGCATGCCTGTAATCCCAGCTACTCAGGAGGCTGAGGCAGGAGAATAGCTTGAGCCCGGGAGGCAGAGGTTGCGGTGAGCTGAGAGTGCGCCACTGCACTCCAGCCTGGGCGACAGAGTGAAACTCTGTCTCGGGGTGGGAGCGGGGGGGGAAGTCTACGGCCATACCACCCTGAACGCACCCAATCTCGTCTGATCAGTGGAAGAAGTTATTGCGTATGTGGAGGAAATAGCAAGAGAACTAGAATTAGAAGTGGAGCCTGAATAGCACGCTGGAATTCTAATTCAAAAGTTGCAAGTTTGAGTCCTGCTAGAGTCAAAAAAAGAAAAATTATTTTTGTAAATTTCAATTTTTTTAAAGTAGAGCCTGAAGATGTGACTGGATTGCTGTGATCTCGTGGCAAAACTTGAATGGATGAAGAGTTCATCCATGTTCATCCAGCAGCCATCAACATGGATGAACTCTGTCCTTCTGGATGAACAAACAAAGTGGTTTCTTGAGATGAAACCTACTCCTAGTGAAGATGCTGTGAACATTGCTGAAATGACAATAAGGGATTTACAATATTCCATAAACTTTGTTGATAAGGCAGCAGCAAGATTTGGGAGAAGTGACTCAAGTTTTGAAAAAATTTTCAAAGAAATTACTTGTGTAAAACACTATCAATCAGCATCCTATGCTACAGAGACATCTTTTGTGAAAGAAAAAGTCTCTTGATGCTGCAAACGTCATTGTTGTCTTATTTTAAGAAATTACCACAGTCACCCCAGTCTTCAGCAACCACTACCCCTGATTAGTCAGCAGCCATCAACATGGAGAGAAGACCCTCTATCAGCAAAAGGATTGTCACTTGCTAAAGGCTCAGATGATTGCTACCATTTTTTAGCAATAAAGATTTTTTATTTTTGACATGGAGTCTTACTCCATCACCCAAGTTGGAGTGCAATGGTGTGATCTTGGCTCACTGCAACCTCGGCCTCTGGGGTTCAAGCATTTCTCCTGCCTCAGCCTCCCAAGTAGTGGGGATTACAGGCATGCGCCACCACGCCTGGCCATTTTTTTTTTTTTTTTTTTTTTTGTATTTTTAGTAGAGACAGGGCTTCACCATGTTGGCCAAGCTGGTCTCAAACTCTTGACCTCAGGTGATCTGTCTGCCTCGGCTTCCCAAAGTGCTGAGATTACAGATGTGAGTCACCATTCCTGGCCCAATAAAGTACTTTTAATTAAGGCATGTACACATTTTTTTGCTGTTGTTGTTGTTTTGAGACACAGTCTCGCTTTGTCACCCAGGCTGGAGTACAGTGGTGCAATCTTGGCTCACTACAATCTCCACCTCCCAGGTTCAAGCGATTCTCCTGCCTCAGCCTCCTGAGTAGCTGGGACTACAGGCACCCACCACCACACATGGCTAATTTTTGTATTTTTAGTGGAGACGGGGTTTCACCATATTGGCCAGGCTGGTCTCGAACTTCTGACCTTGTGATCCGCCCGCCTTGGCCTCCCAAAGTGCTGGGATTACAGGTGTGAGCCACCGTGCCCAGCCTGTGTTTTAGATATAATGCTACTGCACACTTCATAGACTACACTATAGTATAAACATAACATTTATATGCACTGGGAAACCAAAAAATTCATATGACTTGCTGTTTTGCAACATCAGCTTTATGGCAGTGGTCTGGAACCAAACCTGTGATGAGGCACACCTATACCTAAAATACCATCACTCTCCCTAGAAGTAACCTCAGAAAGCAGTTTAATATGCATCTTTCCTGAAATTTTTCTATGTATTTACATATAAATAATATTGTACATTGTCTTAGTCTGTTCTGGCTGCTGTAACAATACACCTTATACTGGGTAATTCATAAACAACAAAAAATTATTGCTTATAGTTCTGGAGGCCGGAGAGTCCAAGATCAAGGCACCAGCAGATTCTGTGTCTAGCCTCTTCCCCATAGACACAGGCTTCTCATGGCTTCCTCACTTGGTGGGAGAGGCAAAGTAGCGCCCTTCAACCTCTTTTATAAGAGCACTAATCCCTTTCAATACCGACATTCCAATTTACATTTTCCAGCAGTGTATGAGTGAACTCCTGTTCCTGTATTAGATACAAGTTAAGCAACCCTAATCCACAAATCTGAAATGCCCTAAAATCCAAAACTTTTTGAGTGCTGCCACAATATTACAAGTAGAAAATTTCATACCTGACACATTTTTTTCACTGTATGAATGGTATGTCTTTTTTTTCACCATTCAGTACGTATGTGTGAATAAGCATAAGATGATTGCTAATTGGTAGCGTATGAATTCAGAGTCAGCAACAATGGTTATGCCAAATAAACATAGAATATCCACATGGGTGGATGCAATCTCATGATAACAAGGTGACACCTATGCTTCTGATGGCTCAGTGTATATAAACTTTGTCTCATGCAAAAAAATTATTTAAAATATAGTATAAAATTACCTGCAGGCTATATATATAAGGTGCATATGAAACATAAATGAATTTTGTGTTTAGACTTGGGTCCCATCCCCAAGACATCTCATTATGTCCATTCAAATATTCAAAAAAAAAAAAAAAAATCTAAAAGCTTCTGGTCCCAAGCATTTCAAATAAAAGATAATCAACCTGTGTCATCAATCTTCTCAATTTATATGATAGATTTTTAAAATGACATCTAAATTAATTTGTATATTCTCTTTAGTAAGAGAATTTTATAATCTTTATTTTTCAAGAGTTTATCACTGTTGCTGTGAGAGCTACTGGAATATTGTTATATTTATTTTACTTAGTTCCAGTCTACTCCCAGCCCTGAGGCATCATCTTTTCTTCATTGTAAAAAGTGGGACATTGTTTTCAATGTAAAATAATATGTCTATTCCATCCAATGTTATTTTTTAGTGGAATGTTATTTTAATTAAACAACCCCATCCCACGCTACTCACCCAAAAAAGGTTAAAACATTCTCAACTTAAACCATTTCAATACTTTTCCATTTCAATCTGGTCTCTACTACCACTGACTGGAAAGATTTTCATCCAACCTTTTGCTAATTTTTTTTTTTTTTTTTTGAGACAGAGTCTCACTCTGTCACCCAGGCTGGAGTGCAATGGCACAATCTCAACTCACCGCAACCACCATCTCCTGGGTTCAAGTGATTCTCCCGTCTCAGCCTCCCGAGTAGGTGGGACTACAGGCGTGCACACCACACCCGGCTAACTTTTGTATTTTTTGTAGAGATGGGGTTTCACCATGTTGGCCAGGCTGGTCTTGAACTTCTGACCTCAGGTGATCCACCCACCTCAGCCTCCCAAAGTGCTGAGACTACAGGCGTGAGCCACTATGCCAGGCCAAGCTTTTGCTTTCTAATGGCTGATTATACTTTCAAAATACTTGAATAAATTATCTATTCATTTCATTCATTATGCAAAACAATGATTTAATCTAAACAGCAACAAGGTTCTCAAAAATATTCCAGAAGTTTCATCTTCACAAATTACTGGAAAACACAATTATTAATCTGCCACATTTACCTCTGAAAACAGAAAAAAAAAAGACAACTGAAAATCTGAATGAATTATAATGGCGAACAAGATGCCAAACTCCATACTAAAAATTACAGTATGCCCAATTCAATTGAGGAATAGTGACATCATTACCTTAGTGCTCCACAACACAGATGGATGCACCTTTTCTTAATCTATTTTACTAAAACTGCAACCGAGAACAACTTATTAAATACACACTAAGGCAATAGTGCAAACATAAACAAATGCATTTATTTGACTGATATGTGCAATGCTGCTTCTTTGCAAAGGGTGTATGTTATCGCAAAACATTTGTCATCTATGAGAATAGCTTCCATGAACCTAGGAGAAAAGTGGAAAAAGTTAGCATCTGTTATGCCTGTATTTAAGACTTAATGAGGTCAGGCGCAGTGGCTCACACCTATAATCCCAGCACTTTGGGAGGCCAAGGAGGGCGGATCACTTGAGGTCAGGAGTTTGAGACCAGCCTGCCCAACATGGTAAAACCCCATCTCTACTAAAATACAAAAATTAGCTGGGCATGGTGGTGCATGCTGGTAATCCCAACTACTCGGGAGGCTGAGGCAGAAGAATCACTTGAACTTGGAAGGCGGAGGTTGCAGTGAGCTGAGATCACACCACTGCACTCCAGCCTGGGCAACAGAGAAAGACTCTATCTCAAAAAAAAAAAAAAAAAAAAAAAAAGACTTAATGGGATTTATAAGAGCAGATTTAAGGAGTTTCAAATTAACCAGCCAAGATTCCATATGCAACCTATAAGAATCCTTGTAATTGCCGGGCGCAGTGGCTCAAGCCTGTAATCCCAGGACTTCGGGAGGCCGAGGAGGGTGGATCACCTGAGGTCAAGAGTTCAAGACCAGCCTGGCCAACATGTAAAACTCCATCTCTATAAAAATACAAAAATTAGCTGGGCATGATGGCAGGTGCCTGTAATCCCAGCTACTTGGGAGGCTGAGGCAGGAGAATCGCTGGAACCCAGGAGGCGGAGGTTGCAGTGAACCAAGATTGCAACATTACACTCCAGCCTAGGCGACAGAATGAGACTCCATCTCAAAAATAAACAAATAAATAAACAAATAAATAAAAACGAATCATTGTAATTGACATATTTTCATAATTGATTTAATATCCAAGAGTTTATATATCTATAGAACTTGCTGAACTAGGCTTAAGTATCTGATGAGAGCTGAAGCATGAGTACTGTAAAAGGTAAAAAGCCTAATAGAATACTTTAGGCATTAAAGGTATTCAAATGTTTTCTGACTTAAATAGAAATACAGGCTGGGTGCATTGGTTCATGCTTGTAATCCCGACACTTTGAGAGGCTGAGGTGGGAAGACTGTTTGAGGCCAGGAATTCAAGACTAGTTCAGGCAACAGAGTAAGACCCCATCTCTACACACACAAAAAATTTTCCTTAAATAAAAATAAAAAATAAATAGAAATATACTAAGTTTAATAGTGTTAAATACTTTTAAATATAAGTATATTATAAATAGATTACAGGATTGGGAATGAGGACTGAAAATCATGTTTCTGGCTTGGTTTTATCACTGCTTCCAGGTGCAGGCCTTAGACACGTAACATGACAAACACTATTCTTTTTCTATACTATTCCTAGAACCAGTTCTTCTTAAGATTTAATTGGTACCTCACCTCATCCTTAAAAAACATAAAGTCATTACCACTGTTGATTTCTTCCCCTGAATTTCTGTAGAACATTTTGTAGCACTATTATGTACCTTGCTTATTAAGCCATTTTTATAAATACCTGCCAACTTGCCAAAGGAGACTGCACACCTCCAGATATAAAGTTCACTTTAGGTTTCTTAGCATTCCCAGTGCCAATTAACGCATTTGAATTTACTACCAACAGAAATAACAAGTGTCACTGTTCAATTACACTCGAGTAGATATAAAAAACACTTAGGTTCTATTCTAGTTCTACTACCAGCCAGCCCTGTGACCAGTAAAAGCCTTCTTCACTGAGACTATATTCTGGAAGATGCAGGGCACTGGTGCATCTTTTTGTTTTGTCTTAGAAAAAGACTTTCTAAGTCCTTTTCCGGTTTTAAGAGTTCATTTCAGAAAAATAAAATATAAAGGTACTTTGTACATTCTGGAGAAACAAGGCCATCCTGAGTGTTTTTGTTTTTGTTTTTTGTTTTTCAGATGGAGTTTCACTCTTGTTGCCCAGGCTGGAGAGCAATGGTGCAATCCCAGCTCACTGCAACCTCTGCCTGCCAGGTTCAAGTGATTCTCCTGCCTCAGCCTTCCTAGTAACTGGGATTACAGGTACGTGCCACCACGCCTGATTAATTTTGTATTTTTAGTAGAGATGGGATTTCATCATGTTGGTCAGGCTGGTCTCGAACTACTGACCTCAGGTGACCCGCCTGCCTCAGCCTCCCAAAGTGCTGGGATTACAGGTGTGAGCCACCACGCCCAGCCCTGAGTGGTTTTTAATGAGACAGTATCCTATATTAGTCTCATCCATTTAAGCAAATCATAATCTAAAATGTCCAATTATCATTATTTCATTCAGATCATTATTTATTGAGCAAAGTTTTGCAAGGACACAGCAAGAGGCACAAAGATGAACAAGACATAGTCTTTGCCCACCAACACCTTATAATTTAGTAGTGAAGATAAAACTATTCAAATAACCATAAAGCAGCTGGGAGCAAAGGCTCATGCCTGTAATCCCAGCACTTTGGGAGGCCAAGGTGGGTGGACTGCTTGAGCTCAAGAGTTCAAGACCAACCTGGACAACATGGCAAAACCTTGTCTCTGCAAAAAAATGAGTTTTTTTAAATTAAATTTTAAAAAAATTACTTGGGCATGGTGGCACAAGCCTGTAGTCCCCACTAGTCAGGAGTCTGAGGTGGGAAGATCACTTGTGCCCACGAGGTCAAGGCTACAGTGAGCCATGATCATGCCACTGCGCTCCAGCCCGGGTGACAGAGCAAGTCCCTGTCTCAAAAAAAAAAAAAAAAAAAAAAGAACCACTAGGCACTGTGGCATGTGCCTGTAGTCCCAGCTACTCAGGAAGCTGAGGCAGGAAGATCATTTGAGCCCAGGAGTTCTGGGCTATAGTGTGCTACATGCCCATCAGGTGTCTGCAATAAGTTCAGCATCAATATGGTAACACCAACAGGTTGCCTAAGGAGGGGTGAATCAGGCCAGGTCAGAAACAGAGCAGGCCAAAACTCCCATGCTGATCAGTAGTGGGATTGGGCCTGTGAACAGCACTGCAGTCCAGGCTGGGCAATGTAGCGAGACCCTGTCTGTTAACAAAAAAGAAAAAACAAAAACAGCCATAATACAAGGCAGAAAAAAAAGCAAGGGTTACAAGAATACATTAACAGGGATTCAATTACATTAGGTTGGGAAGTGGAAAGGGCTCAACATAGGCTTCAAGGAAGATTATTTAGGGTAGGAAACAGCTAACTATTCTTCACAAAATAGTTTGGCTGAATGGATTATCCTTTTTTTTTTTTTTTTTTTTTTTTTTTTTGAGAGAGTCTTCCTCTGTTGCCCAGGTTGGAGTGGTGTGGCGCCATCTTACCTCACTGCAACTTCCGCCTCCCAGGTTCAAGTTATTCTCCTGCCTCAGTCTCCCAAGTAGCTGGGACTACAAGTGTGTGCCACCACACCTGGCTAATTTTTGTATTTTTAGTAGAGATGGGGTTTCACCATGTTGGCCAGGCTGGTCTTGAACTTCTGACCTCAGGTGATCTGTCTGCCTTGGCCTCCCAAGGCATGATTACAGGCATGAGCCATCTCGCCTGGCCTGAATGCATTATCTTACAGTCCTCTAACATTTTGTTGCTAGATAATAATACATAGATGAAACTATTCAAGGAATGGGATAAGCTACTAGAAATACACTATGTACTGTACAACTATAATACTGCTCAAAATGCGACACTATATTAGATTTTAATTACGCCAAATCATTTTTAAAACATCTCTATAGATTTTTTTAGATGAAATGAATATTGCCAGTTCTTCATTGAAGACACCGGAATGACTGTCAAAATACAGTAGAGATTAACATTCATGTCCAGAAAACATTTCATAGCTTAAAGTGACAGTGACAGAATAAATGAGAAAAGCTCACACTTCAGCTAAGGCTGTTCTGAGAAGTGAGTATCTTCCAATAGCAGAGAAAGCTATTTTAAATGATCTGGATGAGAATGTAAAGTTAATTTAAGTTACACAATCTCTACAGTATAAAATGATAATTGTAGAAACAAGAATCATCTCATAGAAATGTTAGGTTTGAGACAGAAGCTTTGCACAAGTTCTTGTTAAAGAAAGATGCTATCAAAAAGCAGGTCAACATTCCACAGTACTTCACCTTCTGATACTCTCTGAAACAGTCCTTTATCCACCAAGAACCTCCATGGTTCACCTTCTTAAAACACCATAGAGCCTTTTTACTGCAACAGTAAAACCTGAAACTTACGTCTGGTGAAGGAAGAAGTAGTAAAGGGTGAAAATCTGCCCTTCCAAATAACTGCACAGAAAAACAAAATGTGGAAAAGAAAAAGAAAAAATAAATCAACCAAAGAAACACTTAAAGCAAAAACCAACCATTCAGGTAATTACAGAAACAATGACGTCTAAAACCTCTATAATGTGTTAATGTATTCAGATCATACATAAGGTTTCAATATGTAAAATTTCCATAAAATATCATCTCCAATTTAATTTTCAATCCAAGTCTTGGAAATTAAGTAGCTATAGAGCTTTAATAGTTAATACATACTTTTTTTTTTTGGAGACAGGGTCTCACTCTGTTGCCCAGACTAGAGTGCAGTGGTGCAATGATGGCTCACTGCAGCCTCCACCACCTGGGCTCAAGCAGTGTTCCCACTTCAGCCTCTGAGTAGCTGGGACTACAGGCAGATGCCACACACCTGACCATTTTTTGCAGCGATAGGGTCTCACTATGTTGCCCAGGCTGGTCTTGAGCTGCTGAGCTCAAGTGATCTGCCTACGTCAGCCTCCCAAAATGCTGGGATTATAGGTGTGAGCCACCACACTGGACCTAATAAATACTTTTTAATGTACCTAAGAGCCATTAAAAAACTACAGGATGGGAAAAAAAAATGAGCTATCAATAAGGAAAGTTTAAACACTGCTCCAAAGGAAATTAGAACCAAGAAAAGACTGACTTGCACAAGGAAAAGATCAGGGTGCATAGAAGCAAAAGGACAGAGGAATAGTCTGGAAGAAAGCATTTGTGGAAAACCATGTTTTACTCTATACCTCTCTCAAACATCTTTGGTTTTAGGTTCTTTTTTTTTTGAGACAGAGTCTCCTTGTGTACCCCAGGCTAGAGTGCAGTGGTGCAATCTTCACTCACTGCAACCTCCACCTCCCGGTTCAAGCGATTCTCACATCTCAGCCTCCTGAACAGCTGAGACTACAGGTGCCCGCCACCATGCCCAGCTAATTTTTGTATTTTTAGTAAGTTCATTTTTTATCAAAAGCTAAGACACATTTCAACTTTAAACCCCGTTTTAGAGTTCAAACATTTTATCCTCACTTTATATACCTTGTAGCAACACCAGCAGTGACAGAATCTTAGTATGTAACATAAAATTTCATTTTAGGCTAGGCGTGATGGCTCACGCCTGTAATCCCAGCACTTTGGGAGGCCGAGGCAGGTGGATCACCTGAGGCCAGGAGTTCGAGACCAGCCTAGCCAACATGGTGAAACCCTGTCTCTACTAAAAATACAAAAATTAGCCAGGCACGGTGGCATGTGCCTGCAATCCCATCTACTCGGGAGGCTGAGGCAGGAGAATCACTTGAACCACTGCACTCCAGCCTGGGCGACATCACACCACTACACTCCAGCCTGAGCGACAGAGCGAGACTCCATCTCAAAAATATATATATATATTTTAAATGTTTCTGTTTAAACAATGCTTACTATAGGGTTAATCCAATAAGGTGCTGTTAACCAGTTAATCAGTACAGTCATCCCTCAGTATCTGCAAGGGATAGGTTCCAGGACACTCATAGACACCAAAATCCCAGATGCTCAAATATCTTATGTAAAATGGTATAATATTTGCATTCAAACTATGCACATCCTGTTATATACACTAAACCATCCCTAGATAACTTATAATATGTAATATAACGTAAATGCTATGCAAATAGTTGTTATACATTGTATTTTTAATTTGTATTACTTTTCATTGTTGTATTGTTTTTTAATTATTTTTTTCAATTTTTTTCAATTTTTTTTTTTTTTTTTGAGACAGGGTATTGCTCTGTTGCCTGGGCTGGAGTGCAGTGGCATAGTCATAGCTCACTGCAGCCTCTCTCTTCCAGGGTCAAGCAGTCCTCTTGCCTCAGCCTCCAAGTAGCTTGGACTACAGGTACACACCACCACACCCAGCTAATTTTTATTTTTATTTTTAGTAGAGATGAGGTCTTGCTATGTTGCCCAAGCTGGTCTCGAACTCCCGAGCTCAAGTCACACTCCCACTTCAGCCTCCCAAAGTTCTGGAATTACAGTTGTGAGCCACCATGCCCAGCATCAAATATTTTTAATCCATGGTTGGTTGAATCCATGAATAAGGAACCCATGGATAAAGGCCAGGCACTGTGGCTCACACCTGTAATCCCAGCACTTTGGGAGGCCAAGGCGAGTGGATCACCTGAGGTCAGGAGTTCAAGACTACCCTGACCAACATGGTGAAACCCCATCTCTACTAAAAATACAAAAATTTAGCTGGGCATGGTGGTGCCCGCCTATAATCCCAGCTAGCTACTCAGGAGGCTGAGGCAGGAGAATCGCTTGAACTCAGGAGATGGAGGGTGCAGGGAGCAAAGATTGTGCCACTATACTCTAGCCTGGGCAACAGAGCGAGACTCTGTCTCAAAAAAAAAGAATCCATAGACATGAATAGCTGACTGTATTTGATTATTCACTTGGGATTTCCTAAACCTAAAGGCTCCTGGAATATTAATTTAAATCTTAATCATCAAACCAAAATATGAAATCAGTTTGTTTGGTTGAGGTTTTTCTATGAAATGTGTGTGTTTTAAACACAACAGGTGTAGTTGAAGACTATGGCACATGCCTATGTCTCTCTCATCCATTATTTTCTCCAAAAACAATGCAAAAACAATAAGGGGAAAATAACACTGCGTGAAAACCACAGCCCTAGCATGTTTTGAAGACAGGATGCCTAAACTTCAAAATAATACTAAGCAGTAAGAGAAAAAGCACCAAATCTCAGGGCACGACCTCTCATGCTCCTCCCCTACATCTTTCATCTCAAGGCTCTTTGAGCAAAGGCAGGCTGAGAAAAATGCCATGAATAATAAAGAAGAGAACTAGCAATAGAGCCTAAGGTTAACAGGGAAGTATCACAAGTAAAAGTAAGTCTACATTAACTCGGAAAATACTTTTTATCAAAAGTGTCTGTAATCCCAGTGCCTTGGGAGGCTGAGGTAAGAGGAATGCTTGAGTCCAGGAGTATAAGACTAGCCAATACAGCAAGACCCCAGTCTACAAAAAACAAAAAATTAGCCAGGCACGGTGGTGTGTGCCTGTAGTCCTACCTACTCAGGAGGCTAAGGTGAGAGAATATCTTGAGCCCAGGAGTTCGAGGTTACAGTGAGGAATCATGCCACTACACTCCAGCCTAGATAACAGAGTGGCAGCCTGTCTAAAAAAACAAAAAAACAAAAAAAAGGCCAGGCGCAGTGGCTCACACCTGTAATCACAGCACTTTGGAAGGCCAAGGCACACAGATCACTTGAAGCCAGGGATTCGATATCAGCCTGGGCAACATGGTGAAACGCTGTCTCTACTAAAAAAAAAAAAAAAAAAAAATTAGCTGGGAATGGTGGTGCACGTCTATAATTCCAGCTACTTGGGTGGCTGAGGCACGAGAATGGTTTGAGTCTGGGAGGCGGAGGTTGCAGTGAGCTGAGATCGCACCACTGCACTCCAGCCTGGGCTACAGAGTGAAACTCTATCATTCATTCATAAATCAATCAATCAATAAATAAATTTATTTTAAATTTTAATTTTAATTTAAAAAAATACTATTTAAGCAAGGTCCCTAAGCCACTTCTTTGAGAGAAAAACACTTTTAAACTGAGGTTTCTCCTGTGTGATAGGTACAGCATGGGTCAATAAACTTCTGTCTTTTTCTTGTTAATCTGATTTTTGTTTTGGAGAGTGACATGGTTTGGATTTATGTCCCCACCCAAATCTCACGTTGAATTGTAATTGCCAGTGTTGGAGGAGGTACCTTGTGGGAGGTGACTGGATCATGGGGGGCAGATTTTTTCCTTGCTGTTCTGTGACAGTGAGTGAGTTCTCATGAGATCTGGCTGTTTAAAAGTGTGTAGTACTTCCCCCGCTTCTCTCTCTCCTGCTCCGGCCATGTGAAGACGAGCCTGCTTCCCCTTTACCTTCTGCCATAATTGAAAGTTTCCCGAGAACTCCCCAGCCATGCTACCTGTACAGCCTGCAGAACTGTGAGTTAATTAAACTTCTTTTCTTCATAAACTACCCAGTCTGAGGTTTTGTTTGTTTGTTTTTTTTTTTTTTTTTTTTTATAGCAGTGCAAGAATGAACTAACAGAGAGTCTCAACTAAGAATCTATGAGGGAAACGAAAGAAAACAACTTACATTTTCTCCCCAATTACACATACTTCTGCTCTAAAGCCAGTATCTTCTTTAATGAAGAAATACCAAAGGCATTTCCACTAAGAATAGGAACAATGCAAGTATGGCCACTATTTCCACCACTGTTCAATATAGTATAATAGGAACTGGTTAGTGTAGTTAGACAAGAAAACTCAATTAGACATAAGAATTGGTAAAGAGGAAGTAAAACTATTTCTATTCGAAAATGATATGATAGTAAACCTGGAAAACATAGTTTCCCAAACCATGGCACTATTGTCTTTTTGATGAGATAATTCTTGGCTGTGGGGGGCTGTCCTATGCATTGTAGGATGTTTAGCACCACCTCTGGCTTTCAAATGCTAGATACCAGCAGCACCATCTCCACCCAGTTATAACAACCAAAAATGACTTTAGACATTAACAAGTTGCCCTTGGGGGAAAAATCAGTCCAGGTTGGGCCAATGCCTTAAAGAATTCATTGTAAAACTAACTCAAACAACAAAAAATTCCACTAAGGTGGCAAGTCATGAAATTAACATAGAGAAATCAATAGCCTTCATGTATAAAAACAATAATCTGTTACAGGACACAATGGGCTGGGCGCAGTGACTCACGCCTGTAATCTCAGCACTTTGGTAGGCCGAGGAGGGCAGATCACCTGAGGTGAAGAGTTCAAGACCATCCTGGCCAACATGGTAAAACCCCATCTCTACTAAAAATACGAAAAATTAGCTGGGCATAGTGGCAGGCACCTGTAATCCCAGCTACTCGGGAGGCCGAGGCAAAAGAATTGCTTGAACTCAGGAGGTGGAGGTTGCAGTGGGCCGAGATTGTGTCGCTGCACTCTAGTCTGAGCGACTGAGTGAAACTCTGTCTTAGGAAAAAAAAAAAAAAGGACATAATGGTAGTGGAAATCCCAGTTACAATAGCAACAGAGAAGACCAAATAGGAATAAACAATTCTAAATGAGGAACTGCTTCTCCTGAAGACTCAAATGGAGTCTACATTTTACTTAGAGAAGGTAACTCAATATCATAAACCCTTTTTGCTAAGCAAATGTACAGATTTAATGTACTCTCAATAAAAGTACCAATATGCTTCATTTGTTATGGAGTTAAACAAGTTTATATGGAAAAACAAACATGGAAAAATAGCCAGAAAAATACTGAAGGGGAAAAAAAACCCTTAGAGAATGGGTGTGGGGAATAGCCCTATAAGACATTAAAATATGATAAGGCCCTTCTAATTAAGAGTAGGGAACTATGATATTTATGAATACAAAAATGGGACAATGGCACTGAATAGAAAGACCAGAAATAGACCCAAATACATAAGGAAATTTGATAAATGATAAAACCATAGGAGCAAAGATAGATTTTTTTTAATAACTAATATTTTTTAACAATCATTAGACTAAAAGCTAGTGCTTTTGTAATTTTGGTTTATTAACACCATGTTTTGTTTCCTATCCTACACAATTTAAAAGACTAATACATTTCAAAAATTATTAGTTTATCACACTGTATTTGGGTTTCAGGTTGCAATACACTATAACGCCTGTGAACAGCCCTTCATTCAAGTCTGTGCAACACAGTGAGATACAGTCAGAAAGAAAAAAAAAAAAATCTATCAGCATATAAGTCTCTCCTTATCAGTAATTACTTTAAATATAAATGGATCAAGTTCTCCAATCAAAAGGCATACTGGCAAAACAGATTTTTTAAAAACATGACTTAACTACATACTGTCTACAACAGACTCACTTTAGATCCAAAGACCAGGAAGCTGAACATAAAAAGATGGAAAAAGATATTCCATGCAAATGGTAACCAAAAGAGAGCAGGTGTGGCTATACTAATATCAAACAAATAGACTTTAAATCAAAAAAGTTTACAAGAGACAAAAAAGCACATTATATATCAATAAAAGGTCCAAAACAGCAAAAATACATAACAATTATAAACATTTACACACTTAATGACAGGCCATCAAACTATGAAGCAAAACTGACAGAAATGAAGGTAGAAATGGACAGTTCTATAATAATAGGTAGAGACTGCAATACCTTGCTCTCGATAATGGGTAGAACAACCACACAGAAGTTAAGTAAGAAAACAGAAGACAGGTTGGGTGCGGTGGCTCATGCCTGTAATCCCAGCACTTCGGGAGGCAAAGTGGGGCAGATCATTTGAGGTTAGGAGTTTGAGACCAGCCTGGCCAACATGGAGAAACCCCATCTCTACTAAAAATACAAAAAGTAGCTGGGCATGGTGGCACATGCCTAAAGTCCCAACTACTCTGGAGGCTGAACCAGAAGAACCGCTTGAACTCGGGAGACGGAGGTTGCAATGAGCCAAGATCGCACCACTACACTCCAACTTGGGCGACAGAGACTCTGTCTCAAAAAAAAAAAAAAAAAAAAAAAAGACCATATACATCAAAGATAAGAGCAGTATTTGGAGGAATAATGCCAAGATGATAAGCAGAAATACAGGCAGAATCAGGAAAAATTGCTAACATAGCTATTTCGTTCATGCCAATCAAAACAACCACTTCTTCCACACTTCTGACTACTTTCTTCACAAAAACAAAGCTCTTGGTCCTGCTAATTGTAGGCAATAACTTTTTGCTATCTTTAAGTAAACCTGTGAAGTATGCCACAAAGGTCTGGACAAGCTAAAGGAAGATATCTCAATTTCTAGAAAAGATTATCGGCCGGGCATGGTGGCTCAAGCCTGTAATGCTAGCACTTTGGGAGGCCGAGGCAGGCGGATCACAAGGTCAGGAGATCAAGACCACGGTGAAATCCCATCTCTACTAAAAATACAAAAAATTAGCCGGGCGCAGTGGCAGGTGCCTGTAGTCCCAGCTACTCAGGAGGCTGAGGCAGGAGAATGGTGTGAACCCAGGAGGCGGAGCTTGCAGTGAGCCGAGATTGAGCCACTGCACTCCAGCCTGGGCGACACAGCAAGACTCCGTCTCAAAAAAAGAAAAAAAAAAAAAGAAAAAAAGAAAAGATTATCTTCTCACACACTACCACTGGTTAGCTCCCTTTCCCATAGAGGCTTTTGTAAAAATTCCAAATGAAAATCTTCCAGGCCAGGTGCAGTGGCTCTCACCTATAATCCCAACACTTGGGGAGGCTGAGGAGGAAGATCACTTGAGCCCAGTTGTTCAAGACTAGTCTGGGCAACACAGTGAGACTCTGTGTCCAAAATTTAAAAAAATCTTTTTTCTTTTTTTTTTTGAGATGGAGTCTTGCTCTGTTGCCCAGGCTGGAGTGCAATGGCACAATCTCAGCTCACTGCAACCTCCGCCTCCCAGGTTCAAGCAATTCTCCTGCCTCAGCTTCCCGAGTAGCTGCGACTACAGGCGCCTGCCACCACGCCCAGCTAATTTTTGTATTTTTAGTAGAGATGGGGTTTTACTGTGTTGATCTCGAACTCCTGACCTTATGATCTGCCCACCTTGGACTCCCAAAGTGCTGGGATTACAGGTGTGAGCCACCACGCCCAGCCGAAAAAATTTTTAATTAGCCAGGCATGGTAGTATATACCTGTAATCCCAGCTACTCAGGAGGCTGAGACAGGAGGATTGCTTGAGCCCAGGAGGTCAAGACTACAGGGACTCCTGATCATGCCACTGTGCTCCAGCCTGAGTAACACAAAGATACCCTGTCTCAAAAAAAGAGTTTTTTAAGTTCTAGAAATCTGCTGTAAGATGTGACTATACTCAACACTTCTGAACCATACACTTAAAAACAATTAAGACAAATAAATTTAATGTTTTATGTTTATCACAGTAAGAATCCAAAATCAAACAAAAATCTAACACAGGGCCAGGCACAGTGGCTCACACCTATAATCCCCAACACTTTGGAAGGCCGAGGTGGGTGGACCAACTTGAGGTCAGGAGTTTGAGACCAGCCTGGCCAACATGGTGAAACCCTGTCTCTACTAAAAATACAAAAATTAGCCAGGCGTGATGGCGGATGCCTGTAATCCCAGCTACTCGGGAGGCTGAGGCAGGAGAATTGCTTGAACCCAGGAGGCAGAGGTTGCAATGACCCAAGATGGCGCCACTGCACTCCAGCCTGGGTGACAGAGCAAGACTCCGTCTCAAAAAAAAAAAAAAAAAGAAAAAAAAAAAAGAAAAGAAAAAAACCAACACAAAGAACAAACAACACAAAGAGTAAACCCTGATGTAAATTATGGACTTTAGTTAATAATAATATTTCAATATTGGCTCATCAATTTTAATAAATGTATCACACTAATATAAATAAAAATGGGGAAATTGCGGAGCAAGATGAAGGGGTATGTACTTTTAGCTCAGTTTTTTCTGTAAACCTAGAACTGCTCCCCCAAAAGTCTATTAACTTAAAAAAATTTTATTTCACACTGTATAGCATTTTCCATTTATAAACATCATTTACCCAGATTCTATCACAATGAATATACATATTTCATATTCCTTGAGGAATATTCAATTACATCTATAATTGCTAGTCTCCAAAACAGTACAAAATAGGTAAAAATTCCCATAATCCTTCCTACTTGATATCTTTCATCCGTTTCAGTCTGTGTCATCCCTATGTAGCTATGGTGGAGAGTCAACCGCAAAGCATGGCTACGGACATCTTGTAGCCTTTCTCAACAGGGGTTCCATGAAAGACTTAAGCCATTCTTGGGCTTATGCATCTAGAATAGTAATACAGGCTGAGTATCCCTCATCTGAAATGCTTGAGACCATAAGTGTCTTGGACTTTTAGATTTTTTTGCATTTTGGAATATTTGCAAATACATAATGAGATATCTTAGGGATAGAACATGAAATATATATCATTAAATTTATTGTGTTAGTCATTTTTAAGTGTGTGGTTCAGAAGTATACAGTCAGATAAAATTTCAAGTCTATACATGAAATTCATTTATGCTTCATATATACCTTATACATATAGCCTGAAGGTTATTTTATACAACATTTTTTGTAATTTTTGCATGAAACAAAGTTTGCATACATTGTGCACAAAAGATATATTGCAGCCGAAGGAGGCTGGATGGTCTCCTTTCCCTTGGGGCCACTGAATAAACTGTGTGTTGTGCACCTGCGCTGTGACTGCAGCCCATCACAAGAGGTTAGGTGTGGCATTTTCTACTTGTAGCATCATGTCAGCAGTCAAAAAGTTTCAGATTTGGGAGCATTTCAGATTTCAAATTTTTGGATTAAGGATGCTCAATCTGCAGTTATGTACCAATCCAAGGAGAACTGTGAAAATAACCACCGAAATCATTGTCTGCATTCTGTGGTTCAGACATGAAACCCTACTTGAGAATTACTGTTAGAGATATGAAAAACTAACCAGAACTAAAAGCATTAAAAGTATCTAACACTGTTAGTCATCACATCCCTATTTTGTGTACAGAATAGAGGAATTAACAAAACAAAAATAAAATATCTATCACTGGGATAAGAGAGGTAGAGGAGCAGCCGGGCGCCATGGCTCACGCCTGTAATCCCAGCACTTTAGGAGGCCGAGGCGGGCGAATCAAAAGGTCAGGAGATCGAGACCATCCCGGTGAACACAGTGAAACCCCGTTTCTACTAAAAATACAAAAAAATTAGCCGAGCATGGTGGCAGGTGCCTGTAGTCCCACCTACTCCGGAGCCTGAGGCAGGAGAATGGCGTGAACCCAGGAGGCAGAGCTTGCAGTGAGCAGAGATCGTGTCACTGCACTCCAGCCTGGGCAACAGAATGAGACTCTAGCTCAAAAAAAAAAAGAGGTAGAGGAGCTACTTAAACCTCATGTTTCAATATATATATATTTTTTGTATATATATACACAGCAAATAAATAAATATATAGATATAGATATAGATATAGATATATATTTTTTAGATGGGACCCTTGCTCTGTGGCCCAGGTTGGAGTGCAGTGGCATGATCTTGGCTCACTGCAACCTCTGCCTCCCAGATTCAAGCAATTCCCTTGCCTCAGCCACCCGAGTAGCTGGGACTACAGGCGCCTGCCACCATGCCCGGCTAATTTTTGTATTTTTAGTAGAAACAGGGTTTCACCATGTTGGCCAGGCTGGTCTTGAACTCCTGACCTCAAGTGATCCATCCGCCTCAGCCTCCCAAAGTGCTAGGATTACAGGTGTTAGCCACCGTGCCGGACCTCAAAATATATTCTTAATTTGTCTCTGCTAACCCCTACAGATTAGCTTAATCAAATATATCCATAAAAAGAGAATAACCATTAATGTTTTTCTGAGATGCATATAATCACTTACAAGAGGAAATCCTGATAATGGTTATGGGAAAAGGTCAGGATTATTTTTACTAGATCCTAAACCAGGAATAGCCCCCAAAACAAAATATTAAAATAGTATTATCTTAAAATTTATTCCTAAATATTAGAGTCTGGAAAAAACTATTTCAGAGCATTCTACCAGCCCCATGAAATACAACCCTAATCCCTCCTTTTCTTTTCTCCTTACTCCTTTTCTTCCCTTTTTCTTTTTTTCCTATTCATATCTTAAACCTGCAAAGTCATTCCAAGGCACTTTCAGCCTCATTGATATTTCTCAAGACTAAAGAGAGCTATTAATACACCCTTAAATGTGAGTTTCCTGTTCCATTGTCCATGGTCAGATTTCTAAGTCAGGACACAAAGGAAACACCAAATGCCTTATATTTATCCTCATCTTTATCCCCAGGCAGAGCTTCTGTTTGGCAAGCCAATGTAGGTGGTAATCTAAATGCCTTGGTTCATCTTTCCCTTTCTTGCAGCTCTCACCCTGGCTTTGTGTTAACACAAAGCATTCCTAAACACCAAAAGAGAGAAGAGAGCAATAATGTGTATAACAATGAAGCGCTGGAACAGAACAGAGTCCTCAGAAATAATACCACACATCTACAGCCATCTGATCTTTGACAAACCTGAGAGAAACAAGAAATGGGGAAAGGATTCCCTATTTAATAAATGGTGCTGGGAAAACTGGCTAGCCATAAGTAGAAAGCTGAAACTGGATCCTTTCCTTACTCCTTATACGAAAATTAATTCAAGATGGATTAGAGACTTAAATGTTAGACCTAATACCATAAAAATCCTAGAGGAAAACCTAGGTAGTACCATTCAGGACATAGGCATGGGCAAAGACTTCATGTCTAAAACACCAAAAGCAACGGCAGCAAAAGCCAAAATTGACAAATGGGATCTCATCAAACTAAAGAGCTTCTGCACAGCAAAAGAAACTACCATCAGAGTGAGCAGGCAACCTACAGAATGGGAGAAAATTTTTGCAATCTACTCATCTGACAAAGGGCTAATATCCAGAACCTACAAAGAACTCAAACAAATTTACAAGAAAAAAACAAACAACCCCATCCAAAAGTGGGCAAAGGATATGAACAGACATTTCTCAAAAGAAGACATTCATACAGCCAACAGACACATGAAAAAATGCTCATCATCACTGGCCATCAGAGAAATGCAAATCAAAACCACAATGAGATACCATCTCACACCAGTTAGAATGGCGATCATTCAAAAGTCAGGAAACAACAGGTGCTGGAGAGGATGTGGAGAAATAGGAACACTTTTACACTGTTGGTGGGATTGTAAACTAGTTCAACCATTATGGAAAACAGTATGGCGATTCCTCAAGGATCTAGAACTAGATGTACCATATGACCCAGCCATCCCATTACTGGGTATATACCCAAAGGATTATAAATTATGCTGCTATAAGGACACATGCACACGTATGTTTATTGCAGCACTATTCACAATAGCAAAGACTTGGAATCAACCCAAATGTCCATCAGTGACAGATTGGATTAAGAAAATGTGGCACATATACACCATGGAATACTATGCAGCCATAAAAAAGGATGAGTTTGTGTCCTTTGTAGGGACATGGATGCAGCTGGAAACCATCATTCTTAGCAAACTATCACAAGAACAGAAAACCAAACACCGCATGTTCTCACTCGTAGGTGGGAACTGAACAATGAGATCACTTGGACTCGGGAAGGGGAACATCACACACCGGGGCCTATCATGGTGGGGGGGGAGGGGGGAGGGATTGCATTGGGAGTTATACCTGATGTAAATGACGAGTTGATGGGTGCAGCACACCAACATGGCACAAGTATACATATGTAGCAAACCTGCACGTTGTGCACATGTACCCTACAACTTGAAGTTTAATAAAAATAAATTTAAAAAAATAATAAAAAAAAAATAAAATTAAAAAAAAAAAAACAAAAAAAAACAATGAAGCGCATTGGACTTACAAGTCTTAAATTCAAATTATTAAATGCAAAATTTAAAAAGTATTAAATGCAAACATTTAAATTTTAATATTTAAAATATTAAATGTGAATTCCTAGAAATAAACAATTTTTAAGTTTAAAATCAGGCACTGTTCTGAGTAGCAAGATGAAACCCTGCACCATGCAGCTCCATCCCACCTGGAATATGAATCATCCCTTTATCCAGCATATCCATGCTCTACACACTACACGCCCTTTAGAGTCACTTAGGAGCCCTCTGGGTTATCAGATCAACTGTTCAGCATCACAGTTGTTATATTATTTTATTTAATAAAGGTCCTAAAGTCCAAGAATAGTGATGCTGGCAATTCAGATTTCTCAAAGAGAAACAGTAAAGCTAGCATTACCCAAAACCTACCTCCATCCTTCCCTCCCTTCTTCCTTCCTTCCGTCCTTCCTTCCTTCCTCTCTCTTTCTTTCTTATTTACATTGGCAACTTCTATTATGTACCACAATACTAATGTATGAAATTTATTCTCCAAGTTTATCGCCCGCCTATGCACACAAACACACACTCTCAAACAAAGCGATAATGCCCTGGTAGGCTTCACTAGACTTTATTAAAATGCTTCTTTTAAGTGGAAAGATAAAAGTTTTTGACTTCATAAGAAAAGAATCATATGCTAAGGGCTGCTAAGATCTGCAATAAAAATGAATCTTCTTTCTGTGGAACTGTGAGGAAAGAAAAAGAAATTTATGGCCGGGCACAGTGCCTCACACCTGTAACCCCAGCACTTTGGGAGGCCGAGGTGGGTGGATCACTTGAGGCTGGGAGTTTGAGACCACTCTGGCCAACATGGTGAAACCCCATCTCTACTAAAAACACAAAAATTAGCTGGGCGTGGTGATGCACATCTGTAATCCCAGCTACTTGGGAGGCTGAGGCAGGAAAATTGCTTGAACCCAGGAGGCAGAAGTTGCAAGTGAGCCAAAATCATGCCACTGCATTCCAGCCTGGGGGACAGAGTGAGACTCTGCCTCAAAAAAAAGAAAAGAAAAAAGAAATTCATGCTAGTTTTGTCGTAACACCTTAAACTGCAAATGTGATGGCCACAATGCATGATAAGTGCTTAGTTAAAATATGAAAAGCATTAAATTTGTGAGTAGAAGACATAAACAGAAACATGTTTCCATTGACAGCAATCACATTCAGTACTATCTGATGTTTAAGGCATCCACTGAGGGTCTTGGAACATATCCCCCCGTGGATAAGGGGGAACTACTGTAAACAGTATAATTTCATCTATTCAAGTTCAAAAACACACAAAACTAAATTATGTTTGGGGCCTTGATAACAGATAATGATTATTACCAAAAGTCAGGATGGTAACTTGTCTGCTCAGGGAAAGAAGAGGGCTGTGATCAGGAAAGGGTACACAGGGGACTTCCAGTGTGAAGGAAATGCTCTTTTTGGACCTGGATGATGGGTATCTATAAAGTTCACTTTTATGATTATTCCTTAAATGTACATACAGGCTGAGTGCAGTGGCCCAGGCCTGTAATCCCAACATTTTGAGAGGCCAGGGTGGTTACATTGTTTGAGTCCAGGGTTCAAGACCAGCCTGGGCAAAATAAGGAGACCCTGTATCTACAAAAACTAAAAATAAATTAGCCAAGTGCAGTGGTGCACACTTGTGGTCTCAGCTACTCAAGAGGCTGAGGTGGGAGGATCACTTGAGTCCAGGAGGTCAAGACTTCAGAGAACCATGTTTGTACCACTACTCTCCAGCCTGGGAGTCAGAGCAAATGAGACCCTGTCTTTAAAAAAAAAAAAGAAAGAAAGAAAAGAAAAGAAAGAATGAATGAAAAAAGAAAGAAAAAAGTGTACATACATGTTTCATGTAGTCTTCCCTATGTATGTGTAGGAAAAGAAATTTATCTTTTCCCCATCTATCCCAGGTTCACAGCTGAGGCCCCTACAACAAAAGACAGATTACAATAAAAAAGCATAAAAATTTATTTAATGTAATTTTTCTGTGACACAGGAGTCCTCATAAGGAAATGAGGAGCTGAAGAAACAAGAAAGCTTGTGTATTAATATGCTCAGATTTGATGAAGAGTAGACAGTCGAGAAGGAATATAATTGTATGCAATATATAAAATATTTTAATTTTTTTTTTTTTTTTTTTTGAAGCAGAGTCTCGCTCTGTCGCCTAGGATGGAATGCAGTGGCATGATCTCACCTCACTGCAACCTCCGCCTCCCAGGCTCAAGTGATTCTTCTGCCTCAGCCTCCAGTGTAGATGGGACTACAGGAGACTGCCACCATACCCGGCTAATTTTTGTATTTTTGGTAGAGATGGGGTTTCACCATATTGGCCAGGCTGGTCTCGAACTCCTGACCTTGTGATCTGCCCACCATGGCCTCCCAAAGTGCTGGGATTACAGGCGTGAGCCACCACGCCTGGCATAATACTTTAAATTTCTTTAATGACACACCACCATGCAAAAGCTGTTATTAGGATGAGTTAATCATACAACAAGCCAGGCACAGTTGCTCTCTCCCAAATCCCAGCAATTTGGGAAGCTGAGATGGGTGGATCACTTCAGGTCAGGAGTTTAAGACCAGCCTGGTCAATATAGTGAAACCCCATCTCTACTAAAAATACAAAAATTAGCCAAGCATGGTGGCGCACGCCTGTAATCCCAGCTACTCTGGAGGCTGAGGCAGAAAAATTGCTTGAACCCAGGATGGGGAGGTTGCAGTGAGCCAACATCACACCACTGTACTCCAGCCTGGACAATAAAGTGAGATTCTGTCTCAAAAAAAAAAAAAAAAAAAAAAATTATACAACCGCATAAACCTAAATGGCCTATGTAAATATCTTCATTTGTGATTTGCTAATCATGTCTGTTCAGGATACAATATGCTTTGTCTGTAAAGCTTTAACCTAGGAATGTACAGCAAAAACAGTTACGACTAAGCCAAGCTCTTCAAAGACTGAGATTGACTCTAAGAAGAGTAAATCTTTAAAAAATAAGGTAAATATAAAATAGTGATCAACAATAATACATTATAAATACCACTGAACATGCAGAATACCTTATGGACTTCATCTTTAAAATAAGAGCTCTAAATCCTACTGTAATTTAGAAATAAAAATATGAAGACAGAATGAAAGAATCAATACTTAAGAATGCCACTTTGCAGCCAGGTACAGTGGCTGACACCTGTAATCCCAGCACTTTGAGAGGCCGAGGCGGGTGGATCATGAGGTCAGGAGATGGAGACCATCCTGGCTAACACGGTGAAACCCTGTCTCTACTAAAAATACAAAAACAAAATTAGCCGGCGTGGTGGCGGGTGCCTGTAGTCCCAGCTACTAGGGAGGCTGAGCTTACACTGAGCTGAGATCGCGCCACTGACTCCAGCCTGGGCGACGGAGCGAGACTCCGCCTCAAAAAAAAAAAAAAAGAAAAAAGAATACCATTTTGCATTTGAAGAGAACTCTATATGTTATAGGTGCTGCTATGAATACCCTCAATTTGTACTTGTGAACCCAAAAGTATCTAAGCAGGTCTCAATCAATTTAGAAAGTTTGCTCTGCAAGCCAGGAACACTGGCTCACGCCTGTAATCCCAGCACTTTGGGAGGCTGAGGCAGGTGATCACCTGAGGTCAGGAGTTCGAGACCAGCCTGGTCAACATGGTGAAACCCCGGCTCTACTAAAGACACAAAACTTAGCCAGGCATGGTGTTGCACACCTGTAATCCCAGCTACTCGGGAGGCTGAGACATGAGAATTGCCTGAACCTGGGAGATGGAGGTTGCAGTGAGCCGAGATTACGCCACTGCAATCCAGCCTGGGCAACAGAGCAAGACTCTGTCTCAAATAAATAAATAAATAAACAAACAAACAAATAAGTAAGTTAGTTTATTTTGCCAAAGTTAAGGATGCAGCCTGGACGATATGTGCCCAAAGTAACCAGGGTACAGCTCGCTTTTATACTTTTTAGGGAGACAGAATACATCAGTCAATACCTGTAAGTTGGCCAGGCATGGTAGCTCACACCTATAATCCTAGTATTTTGGGAGGCCAAAGTGGATGGATCACCTGAGGTTGGGAGTTTGAGACCAGCCTGACCAACATGGAGAAACCCCATCTCTACTAAAAACACAAAATTAGCTGGGTGTGGTGGTGCATGCCTGTAATCCCAGCTACTCGGGTGGCTGAGGGAGGAGAACCACTTGAACCTGGGAGGTGGAGGTTGTAGGGAGCTGAGATCGTGCCATTGCCCTCCAGTCTGGGCAATAAGAGTGAAACTCTGTCTCAAAAACAAAACAAAACCAACCAACCAACCAAACAAAACACCTGTAAGGTGTACACTGCTTTGATCTGGAGAGGCAGGACAACTCAAAGCAGGGGCTTCCAGGTTACAGGCAGATTTAAAGTTTTTCTGATTGGCAGTTGGTTGAAAGAGTTAAATTATTATCTAAAGACCTGGAAATCGGCCGAGTGCAGTAGCTCAGTCCACCACTTTGAGGGGCTGAGGTGGGCAGATCACTTGAGGTCAGGAGTTTGAGACCAGCCTAGCCAACATGATGAAATCTCGTCCCTACTAAAAATACAAAAAACAATTAGCCAGGTGTGTTGGCACACACCTGTAGTCCCAGCTACTTCGGAGGCTGAGGCAGGAGAATCGCCTGAACCTAGGAGGCAGAGGTTGCAGTGAACCAAGATCACACCACTGTACTCCAGCCTGGGCAACAGAGTGAGACTCTCTCTCAAAAAAAAAAAAAAAAAAAAAAAATAGACCTGGAAATCAATAGAAAGGAATGTCTGGGTTAGGAAGGAGACCAAGTTTTATCATGCAGATGAAGCCTCCAGGTAGCAAGCTTAAGAGAGAATAGATTGTAAATGTTTCTTAACAGACTTAAGGTGAATCTTGATGTTAAGGCTGGTTGGCTTTTCCTGAATTCCAAAAGGGCGGAGGGTATAACAAGGCATGTCCAACCCCTGCTTCCCAAGATGGCTTGAACTGTTTTTTCAGGTTAACTTCGGAATGCCCTTGGCTAAGAGGAGAGGACCATTCAGATGGTTGGGAGGTGCTTAGAATTTTATTTTTGGTTTACACACTATACTCAACTTCCAATCAAGGAAAATGGGACATCTGTATTAAAGTGTAACAACAATTCTGTGGCAGAAATTCAACACTCTGAGTTGATGACATGTTATAGTCTCATTTAACAGCAAATAACTAATTAGTAGTATGGGTCAATCTGTAAGGATTTTATACATACACACATATACACACATACATCTGCTAAAGAAAATCTCTTCCTATATACATAAAAATTCCACAGAACTTTTTTAGCATTCAAAGCAACAAACATCTTTATAGATAATATTTTATAACAATCTCTCTATATTTATATTCTCTCTAGAAACAAACTTAGGTTCATGGCTTGACAACAATATTTCACAGGATACTTTCCTGCCTTTGTTTTGTTTTGTTTTGTTTTGTTTTGTTTTCTGAGATGGAGTTTTGCTCTTATTGTCCAGGCTGGAGTACAATGATGCAATCTCAGCTCACTACAACCTCCACCTCCTGGGTTCAAGCAATTCTCCTGCCTCAGCCTCCCGAGTAGCTGGGATTACAGGTACGCACCATCACGCCTGGCTAATTTTGTATTTTTAGTACAGACAAGGTTTCTCCATGTTGGCCAGGCTGGTCTCAAACTCCCGACCTCAGGTGATCCGCCCTCCTCGGCCTCCCAAAGTGCGGGATTACAGGCGTGAGCCACCGCACCCGGTCTTCTTTTTTTTTTTTTTTTTCAAACCTTTACTTCAATTTCTAATTGCTCAAGTACTTTTTAAGAAGAATCTCCCTTGCTTACTTGAAGATGTTGTCTTAAACTTTGGGACTTAAAGCAAAATTAGAAGATCACAAATGAAAGTGTTACTGAACATATAGGTAAATATGTGCTGCTGTTGTTAGATTTTGTTTTGTTCTGTTTCAATAAGCTGAGGCTCAGAAAGTTAAGTATCTTACTCTAGGTAATACAACTAATCATTTCTAGATACCAGATCATAACCAATTTGACCTCTTATTGGCCATCAATTTTGCAGTCAATCAGAGGTATGTTTTATTCCTGACGTGGCAACTCTGTGCTTCCATAAAGTAGATGATTACACTATCGCAAATGACCACAATGAGAATTAAATGCAATAATACTTGTAAAATGCTGAGTACAATGCCTAACATGCAGCAAATTATGAATAAATATTTGTTTTGAGAAGTTTGGCAGGACTGGTTTCACAAGATACAGATCACAAAGACCCCGCTAATAAAGCAGGATGCAGTAAAGAACCAGCCAAACCCCACCAAAACCAAGATGACAATGAAAATAAGCTACCATCATCCTCACTGCTCATTATATGCCAATTATAACACATTAGCATGCTAAAAGGAACTCCCACCAGCATCGTGACAGTTTATGACTGCCACAGCAATGTCTGGAAGTTACCCTATATGGTCAGAAAGGGGGAAGAACTCTCAATTCCAGGAATTTCCCACCCAGTTCCCTAGAAAACTCATAAATAATCCACCCTATAGTTAGCATATAATCAAGAAATAATCATGAATAAAACCAGCCAGCAGCCCATGAGGGCTGCTCTGCCTATGAAGTAGTCACTCATTTATCCCTTTACTTTCTTAATAAACTTGCTCACTTTACTCTACGCTTGCTCTTGAATTCTTTCTTGGGCAAAGCCAAGAATCCACATGGCCTCCTGGGCTGAATCCCAACTGTGGGGTTTGCTCTGTGATAGTTTGAAAGGTGATATAAGAGAATATTGCTGATGGTGATGATAATTTAAATTATTTACCTAACAGTTACACTGTAATATATATTAGTTTAGAGATGATTTAAAGTATACAGGAGGATGTGCACAGGTTATATGCAAATACTACACAATTTTATCTAAATGACTTGAGCATCTGTGGATTTTGGTATCCGAGGGGGTCCTGGAACCAATCCTCACAGATATCGTGGAACTACTGTATTATTTTAAGTAATACAATTTTCACTGGTCAGGCATGGTGACTTAAGCCTGTAATCCCAGAACTTTAGGAGGTCAACGTGGGTGGATCACCTGAGGTCAGGAGTTCAAGACCAGCCTGGTCAACATGGTGAAACCCTGTCTCTACTAAAAATTTAAAAATTAGCTGGGCATGGTGGTACATGCCTGTAGTCCCAACTACTCAGGAGGCTGAGGCAGGAGAATTGCTTGAACCTGGGAGGTGGAGGTTGCAGTGAGCCAAGATTGCGCCACCTCACTCCAGCCTAGACAACAGAGTGAGACTCCATCTCAAAAAAAAAAAACAAAGAATGAAAGAAATTTCACTAAAATGTTACATAACTATTTAAACCGAAATATCTTCCCTTTAATGCAAATATTTAATTAAAATT